>NW_022060561.1:0-5727500 GCF_003285725.1 Scaptodrosophila lebanonensis | reverse complement strand
TATTACAAAGTTTTGATTGTGACTGGATTGCGTATGGAAATAAATATTTCTCACTAGGCCTAAGCTGTAAGTTGCTTAGACGGAGGTTAAAAAAAAACAATAACAGTAATAGAAATAGAAATAGACTACTTCTGAGATATTTGCGTAATCTTGTTGATTTAAATCGTTTTAATACTTTAGCTTAGGTTAGTTCAGACAGCCAGTGCCAAGTTGATTCTTAGTGTTGCCAGCTATTGGAGATCAGTGTGGAGAGTGTTTTATTAATCCGTTAGCTTCCTGGGCCTTTTGCCGACTTCTCCAGTGAAGAAGGACTCATTTGTTAGCCCTCTTTGTTGTAAGTGCTGGACAGAGGAGGTGTTGTAACGTTCCTATCGTTTCTAGTACCTTTATGTACTTGTCCAAGGAGCTGTAGAATGCTCTTAGATATTATCATAACATCAATGCATTGATTGCTTATAAAGGTAAAGCTGCTGATATATAATTTAATTTTATTTATTTCTATTTTTAATTTTGTTAAATATATTACTTTTTTTCTATGTTTTGTCGTTTGCTAATGTACGTTTTTCTTTTCCTTGTAATCAAATTTTTAATTATTAATAATTTTGGACATTGACTTGTGAATTGGAGCAATAACATATCTGTTGATTGAAACTAGTGTAAATTTTTTTTTTGAAAACATTTTACCTTTGTCACTTGTTTATATAAATATGGAATTGTACTTATAATCAAGACATCAACAAATAATTGTGCTTTAAAAAATACAGAATTGTTATCTTTTCCGAATCCGATCAAATGTTTCAATAGCAATTTAACTTAATTGTCAGCTTTAAATGAATTTATTTCTGTATTAATTGAACTGCTCGCTGTCTTTCCTAAATTCTTTTAAAATTCGAAAATGGTAACAAGACTTTTTCCTTTATGTTAACTGCGTACGATTCTTCACAACTTATCACTTTTATTGTTAGAAAGAAATCAGTTGTTTCATTCAATTATTGTTGCCATAACTAATTCAGCGCCTTCTTTTTGAAAACAATTTGAAGTTTCAACAATTTCCTTCCCAGGTTCACTCCATTCAAATGAACAACACCCAATAATTGAGCATTTAAGAAGATTGCTTTCTAACTGTGCTGCCTTTTTATGTTTCTGTGCAAAGCCACTTTTCCAATTATGCCCAAGCCCAGCTCAAAGGTCAATCATTCGCTTCAGGTCCAACAAGGTTAGCTCATTTTCCACACTCGTTGCTTGACCTCAATTAAACTTTATCTAATCCATTTTCCTCACACACACACACACATTTTGTTTAACCTCTGCAGCAAAGCAGCCCACGGACACAAATCTTTCACGAGCTACCTGAGAGCAATGGAAACGACTGCGAGTTCAATTCCTAGCTGGGCCCTCTCTTTAGAGCCAGCGTGACACTTTCGACGCTGTCACGCCTATTGTATTCAAAAAATTTCAATTTCGAGCTTGTCACATGACATGCTGGGCTGCAATCATTGTCTGGGTTACGCCTAGATATAGAGTATGTAGATGTTTTTATTTATTTGTGAGACTTCTTGCCTTGAGGGCGTGTGCTAAGGTCGGTGGCATGGTTTTGTGGCTCGTTTTATGGCGCGAACATTTTCCCAAACTGCAGCTGAAGGTCATTGAAAGTAGGTACAACATCCTTTGAGCTGAAATCTATAGACCTATGACCTCTGTTTCTAAGGAGAATGAATAAACATTATCGGCTCTTTTCCGGCTCTATTTTGAATTCTATACAAATTATGCATGCATCTTTGTGAAGGCAAAGTTTCGTATTTCACAATATTCTGCATTTTCATCATATTATTTTCATTCTCTTAATATTACATTTTACATTTCAGCACTTCATATATTCATGTTAAAAACTCACTTCAATCTTTTCACATCTTTTTACTCAACGAATTTTTTAACTATTCATGAAAAATAATTTTTGTCGCCTTTATTAAGTCTTTAACAAATTTGCGGAATGTTACTTTGAAATAAGAACTTTATTATAGTGAAATGAAGGAAAGGAAATTCAAAGTTGGGGAACATAATATTTTCCTCAAGAGACTGGTGTAGAGAACAAGTTCGTGAGTAGAGCCCTCTCCCTGAAAGTTCCTTATCCGTGCTCCTTTACGGTGCTTAGGCATGGACACAATGCTGGCAAGGATTTCTGAAATGGCCACAAAAAAAATATAATATTTCTTGAACACTCTCTTGTTTTATATTATTTTAAATTGAAAACCTCAAAGAACAGTATTAATGTAGTTTCCAACAATCGTACATTCCGAGGCCAGAAAAACACACCTGAAAAGTTCTCTAATCGAAACTTCTTCTTCTCTCTCGTTCTCCCAATATGCTTTTTGGATATTGTGTGAAATAATGGCTTGCGGTCTGGTACACTTATCTTATTGCCAACTTTAATGATCAAACTCGAAAAGAAATTGAGAAATTGAATTCCCCTAATATCTTCTCCGCCGACTGTGTGAAATAGTGGCTTGCGGTCTGCAATACTTCCCGTCTTGCCAACTTTAATGATCAAAACTGAAGAGCACATTTTTGAAAGTAAATTGAATGAGAATGTTGCGAAAATCTATAGTATCTTCATAGCCAATGTGCCAGTACTGCATTTGGCATTCTACTTATAATATATTGTAGTATGCTCAAGCCATTATATTTGTTATGGCTTCGAGCCAACTGCAGCTTCTTCCCATTGGCCTGCTCGGCATTTACATAAGCCTTAAGTCATCGCAGCTGTTGCACGTTGAGCTTCCCAACCAACTTGAACCCTGGGTCGAATTTTTAACAACCCGAAGCGAGGCTTAACAGAAACGCATTAAATGTTGTTGGCAACCATTAGGCAGGCAAATGCAGAAAACGTTAAAGTAAATGCAATAAAATAAAAATACTAATTGTTAACAAAGATGCATGCTGGCCAGCCAGCTTTACAAAGAAGTCGAGTTGGGGTTAAAGCCAAAACCGCTGCCTGAACATGCGCACAGTTGCATGCCACAGCCACACACAATGTAGATAATAATGACGCTGCATAAATTGCATTTTAATGTCAACAGAAAGACAAATATTATAATACACTCTGTAGTCGAGCCCAAGCCCCCAACTCAGTGCCAGCCCGATACTGATTTGCCGGCTGGCCCCAAATGCAACCGAACAGCGGAATCAGCAACCGCCAGATGTCAAAGTGCGAACGCAAACGTAGAAAATTATTTGCGGTTGCTGAAAGATGTTTCCTGCCTCTGCCACAACTTTCACGCACGGCGCGGCACGAACAACGACGCGACGGCGATGATGACGACCATGCCACATGCAACTTGTTGTCGCCACCGCAATCTACAGCATAACTCTAATGGAAATTTATGTTGCAAGCCCCACAGACAGACGGATACGTGTACACGGATACGGACAGACAATGTGATCTCTTCTCTCTCTACCAACAATTTGTAACCAATATTTTTCACATTGAACTGCCCAAAAGGCGACCTTACAAGTTATTGGACGACCGTCGACCGCAAAGCAAAACCATTTCCCCATTAAAACAATGTTGCACACTTTTGGCATAAAAAAAGGCTAAATCTGGTGGGGAAGAAAACGCAAAAACTGTATCTACTAAGAGTATAATACGCGAGACCACAACTTGACTTGGGAGCCTAAAATTTGATTTTAAAAATTAAAAAATCTTACTTTCCGGTGTCTGTACATATTAATGGCATTCTGCATGTTATTATTTTTCTAACAACTTGATTTGTTCAAGACAAATTATTATTATTTCATTTCAAATTATTTACTCGCATTTGTCTATTTAAAATGGTTTATGGCCTATTTTGAGTGAGAAGGAAAAAAATAAAATCTAATTCGTTACCCTTTTAAAGTACAAATATCGACAGCAGTACGACTAATACCTTCAATAACTTAAAGTTTTAGTACACTTTTTACTCTTTTCCACAACCATTTCTGAAGAATGTCTACTTCTCTTAAAAGGCGATATCAGTTATGTGATGTTAAACGAGCTATGACGAATTGATTTAAAGTATTTATATTTTCAACATACTTATTAGAAGCAAACAATTATTATTATGAAGTGTTAGAAGCGTTGCAATTTCAATAGAAGCTTAAGCTCTTTCATCACTTTTTCTTTTTGTTTTCTGCTATTAAGTAGAACCAAAATCTTAAGTTTCGGTTGCTTTAAACAATTCTAAATCGTATTGTTTTCTTATTGCAAAAACTCGAATCACTCATCTCACATCTCTAATCACTAATTCAGAACAGCAGTTAACGATTCTTGCAGTAAATATTCACTTAAAATATAATAAATAAAGCAATAATCTGAATTTTATAATTTCTTAACAAAGCGAATTTATTTGGTTAATAAATGGTTAATAAAGGATGGATACATATTTTTTTTAAAATAAATAAACAAATTTAAGCAGTCATATGACTATATCAAGTCACTCAAGAAATTAACAAAAATGTATTGAGAAAAAATGTATTTAATCGTTTGGTCTTATACTGACTATTTTATAAATTTAACAAAAGCTTGCGTTGAAAACAACAGATTCTATGAAATTCAGGACCGAGTGGTTCCACAACATAATTCTAAAATATGTATATGCTAGCAATTGGCACTACCAATTTAGCACTGGCGAAAACTTCAGATCACATCAACTCCCACCAATGGTAACATCAATAAGCAAATTTCGCCGAACTTCCAATTACATAGCATAATGGATTCCCAGAGTCTTCGCTACGCTCCTCAACGGCATTGTCAGAGTTCGATATTTTCAACTGTTCGTTGCAGATTTCTTCATTGATGCCATTTCACATAAAGCCAACAATGGAAAAATTCAAAATATATAGCTATAATTTTACAAAATTTAACTAAAAAAGTGATGTCAGTGAATGACATTTCCTTGCTTACTACTATTATTTGTCTTAATTATATATGCAATAAATTTCAAATTATAATACTCGTATAATAAATTCAAGAAATTTTTTAAGATATTAAAAAAGATCTGTTCATAACAAAAATGCCCTAAGCACTTTAACTCTTACAGATCAATTATATTGAGGACAGAATTTAAATATCTACTTACCATCCTATCTGTATTTGTCGTTGTTGTTCTCGATTTAATTTTATTAAACATATTATTTTTCAATTAAAGATAAAAATCAGCAGTGCTCCCGTTTTCGGGAAAGTTTCTTGCATGACTAATGAAAATAACGTAAAAAATTTCATAGTATAGCAGCTGATTTTTAACTTTCGAAAAAAGGCTTTCCCTCTATAAGATTTAGCAGACCCCACATAGTCTATAAAATCTTGATCAGTACATCAGGACGAGTTGTGAAAGCAATGCCATTTGTTTGTCCTTCCGTCTGTATAAACTCAACAATCGCAGAAAGGTGCACATCGATGTGTTCTTTTTCCGGGATGCATCTCCCTCTCCACTTCCCTTTTATATACACTTAAATCTACTATTATTGATTTGAGAAATACGTTATATGAAATGTGTATATGAAATCTAAGACCAGATTTTTTGGGGCTTCTCACTTCCATAGTTACAAAATTGAAGAGATAGTATATTTATTTTTAATATTTTTTTTAAACTATAACAGGAATTTGATTGGAAATTGTTTACATGGCAGCGCGCTGTTAACTACAGCCGATGCTAGCAACTGCAGAAGCAGCCAAAGCTAACAGCTGTAAGCGGTCTGTTAGTTAACAGACCGCTGCCCGTGCCGCAGCCTCTCCCTAATATTCAAACTAGTATGTAAGCGCCTTACTGGGAATTTGTAAATTAGAAAAAAAGAAGAGTTCATGTGAATAGACATAAAAAGAAAAAGTGCCAGTTTTTCGCTCATACCGCCATTTTGGAACTATTTGCCCAAAAACCGACGCCCCACTCCTTCACAGAAATTTTGAGTATTCTTCAAGAACATTAGAAAATAAAACATCTTCGGCATATACTTACTGTGTTTTTAGAAAGAGATGCATCATGCATTATCGACAATATTCCTTGGCTGGCATTCAAAACAGCCAAATCTGGCGGAAAATAGCTAAAATGTCGCATCACTGCCAGCAATGTGCCGCAAATTCTGTGGGGCTTAGTTGTAATTTTGCAATTATTTGCTTGCTGGGGCCATAACTCAGCATACTTGTCAACAGGGGAACGTGGGTGCTTTGGTTGCGCCTCAGCCCCAGTCATAGAGACCGAGCCGGAGAGTGAGCCTCAAAGTGAGGCCTGCAATTGGAAATAAAACTGCCGCTTCGTGCTTATGGATTTTAGAGTTTGAGTTGGATTTGAAGTTGGACTTCTTGTGGCATGCTGCACGTTTTCTATGCTTGAACTTTGACACACATTTTGTTTGCTGCTCTTTTCCTTTTGCATTTAATTGATAATCGCATGCCACGAGAAATATGGCCGATGTTTGCGCCTTTGGGGCGTGTGCCACCAATGCGAGCTCGTTGTGAAAGTTTTGCACAGTTTTTCTCAGTTGCATTTCGGAGGCCCGTTGTGGGAAGCAAAAGTTCCATGGAAAGGCAAACAGTATGACATTTGAATAGCAGCCAATTGAGGAAGGTACTCGTACTGCCGAGGGTTGGCGAGTTGGACTTAAAAGAGCAACTACCTAGAGATATCTATCTGTCTGTATGTGTAGTATGTTGTATACTCAATGCAGGTGCAGCCTGTCGACTTCGTCTAGCTCTGATAATCTGAAGCCACAATCTGAACTGCCAACACACTCTTTAGAGGCTATCTGCAGGCAGCAATCTCTGAACGCCACACGTCTCTAGTCCGCTTCTGCTGCTGTCTCTTCTTATGATGTGTGTGCTCACACGATCTGCGCAGCAGATAAAGATTATAAATCATTTTTACAATATTTTTTCTACACGATAATAAATCAAGTACAAAATGTCATTTGGCGCCAGTTCGAGCTACGCGGGTCATGCGTACGCGTACCTTTTCATAAAATAAAATTCATGAGCGTTTTGCTGAAGCTGATAAATGATTAATGTAAACTCGTCGCATTTTTGTTAAACGCTTTCCGAAACCCAATTTGCATAATTTGAGATACGTTGCAGGAAATTAGATATTTTTCCCCATCAAAATTTTGATAAAAACGACGACCTTGTGCGCTCGGTTTGTCACATGTGTCAAGGGTTGTTGGGTATTAGATTTATCATTTGATATGCGAGGGAAGGTAACAACAAGAACCTAACAAACATGGGAGGCAACTGTACCCATTTGTAATTGATAATGCAGAAGAGTTCGGGTTGTTATTAAAATAGTAGATATGAATTCGAGATATGAATCGTACCTAATTGTACTTCAAACTATTATTAATATTCAACATTTTGAATTTCCTTTATTTACTTGGGAATATATTTAAATACAAGAAGATATTTTATAGCTTTTGTTGTTATGTAAAGAAAAATGATTTGCCCTCAGTAGGGTTTTAAGTGTTAATTGAAATTCAATAACAAATCTAAGAAATAAGAATTGGTTCAGTAATACATTCACTGCTCATGAATAAGTTTAAGAAGTTTTCCAAAACGAACATTCATTTTGTAAGAAATCAAATATCAAGATTTTTTTTATGTTATATTGACTAATTCAAACTTAACATTAGTTTAATTTCACAAAACAATGAAATAATACAATAATGACAATAAATATCGAGCATTACAGTTATGGACTTAGTCTTTTATAATATTTGTTGTCTGAAAATGGCTAAAAATTTACAATATCTCTGAAATTTCCATGTACCAATAAAAGAAACCTATTTGTATTTGAAATTTATTTCGAAAGTGAAATAATCGGGCCAGAGAGAGCAAAATATCAACAAAATTACTCAAAATAAAAACTTAATTTAAATGCAACACGTTTAACAATAATTACTGCACAACAGAAAACAACAGCCACATAACCACTTAGTTTTTATAAATCAAAATCAAAAAAAGTAATGCAACACATATGTATATACTTATAGTAGCATAAAAAAATGAACAGGAATATCAAATAAACAGAGGTCTGGCAAATCACATGATATAGGTACATATACATATGATTAGCTTGACGAGACGAGTTGATATTTTACAGACATCTCCGTCCGTTTGTCTGTCTGTTGATCATCGGAAAATTTAGAACCATACCAGCTAATGGAATCAAAATTGATCTGTAGACTTCTTTTATCCAAATAATATATATGGCCTCATTATTTTATATAGCTTTCTACTATAATTGGCAAAATCCATAGTACAATTTTAAGCTAGTTACAGATGAAACATGTAAATCGATTATACCATAACAATACCTTAATTTAAGATTAAATTGAAACCTATAATAAATAATGCACATGTGGATTTTTGATGAATCCAAAAAAATATATAGCATTGGTATTGTAAGTAAAGCTGTAATCCTTGTTTTAAATCATTTGTAGCTCATTAAATTATGTAGTTTAAAGCTTTAAATAAAAGCTATATAATTTATATAAGTTCATACTATTTGTATAATTTTCAGTTCAGTTTATTTTAATAGGTTACTATTATAACTTACTGTTATCGAAAATTTCACTTTCAGCCTCTGTAAAGTGTTTCAATTAGCGGTTTTTCTCAGATCCAAGCCTGCCAACCAATTGCACCACGCTTTGCCGTTATAAATTTTCGATATGCCAATCGATAACTATAAACGTGTTGGACTTGCATTATAAATCACGGTATTGCCGCTCTTATCTGCAGCGCCTGTTTGCTTGCAATGTGCCCAACATGACGCGATAAGACAAACGATTTATAAAACTACGAACATACGAACACACACGCACACATACACAATCGATGGTACAAAATCTTATTTTGTAAAAATTGCTTCATTACCCACATGCGAGTATGTATGTATGTACGAGTACATGGGCCTGTGCATGTATATGTACCCTTGCCTGTGCCTGTGCCTGTTCCTTCTGCCATCTTCTCGGAGCGAATTCCAAGGAAGTTGGCAGCACAATGCCGGGCCATAAAAAAGGTGCCTGCTGCCTTTTTAATTGATTGCTCTCTGTGCAGCACAGCAGAGCCAACGTCCAATGTCTCGCATTATCACAACAAGGCAATCAACACACGCACGCACACTCGCACACACAGATACACACACACACACGCCCAGAAACACACACTGCAGAACAACAACAATAAATAACAGCAGTCCAGCAAGCATTGGAGACCCAAAAACTCGCCTCAATCTACGTGCACTGCCTGGTTAAGCCATAAAAGCCATAATGAACCCTTTCTTTTGGCCATTCCAAGTTGACTGCCTGGGCTTGCTAGCATTGCTTTGCCTTTTCTCTGCTTCGCTTTGCTTTGCTTTGCTTTACCGTTGATAAGAATCGTTCTGCGCCTGCTCCTCTTTGTCGTTGGCTTCGTTTCTCGACTTGTTTTGACCATCGCGCCTTCTTTCTTTTGTATTCAATGTTTGGCTGTGTCTCCGCATTAGAGATGGCCCTGGTGCGTGTTTTTGATCGTGCGTGCTCGTGAAAATACAAAACCAGCTTATTTTTTACAATACTTGTATATCCATTACATTCCATCCGATACACGCTTTTCTTCTTGTTATAAATGATAAATCTCCTAAAATGCAACTGATTTGTTAGCGATTAAGATCTAGGAACCTTTTCTTTTTGTATTTTGTAATTAAAAACAATTAAAAAGCCGTTTTGAAAGAACTGCACAAACAATTTTGATTGACAGACAGCTTTTTAGATTCGCCTTTACTTGAATGTAAAACTAACTCTTTATATGAATGTTTAGAAATAATAGATTAATTTGTACTTAATAGAAATATTTCAGTTTTACAGGGTGCGCCATCTTTTATGTCGGTATGTAGATATTGAATAACTTTGTCATTAGTGAACCGATTGACTTGAGTAGACCAGTGTTGAAAACCTCAGTTCAAGAAATTGTACAGAACCAAATTAAATAAAAATATTTCATACTTGAAAATCGGTTGTTTATTTTCAAGGATATTCAATGTTTGCATACCGACATAAAAGATGGCGCACCCTGTATATATTTAAAATAAGAGTAAATCTTACTTAATTTCTATGCTTTCCTTTTAATTGAAATAATTTTTTAAAAATTGAAAAGTTTAAATTTCGGTTCTTTTTTAAATAAAATAAACTCTCAATGATGCAAAATCATTAACAAAAGAACAAATTAAAGTTCAGATTTTATTTCAAAGTATTTACATATTATTAAAATATGCGATACCGTTGGAATTAGTTAAAACTAATGCACATAAAAAGGTGCTAAAATTTATTCTAAAATATAATTGTAAATATTTTTGTGTTGATTAAATAAATATACCCTACATAATATTATATATAAGGGTTTAGCTGTTTTTTTAGCCTTTTTCTTACTTTTAATTCATATTTGGAATTTTATCAGTTTGTGTTTACTTGGAAACAGATTTTTTCTAAACTTAATTTAATATTTTTTTATTAAATTAAAAAAATAAAATAGTTGCACATTTTTTAGAGAGCACAATATTTGTTCATTGTACCCCTAGGTGCTTATAATTTTCTTCAACCCTAATTTTAATAGAATTTTACAAATTTTACAAGAAGGTTAAAAAACACTTTCTCGGGACTTAGCTAAATAATTTAAATTTTTCTTGTAACTTTCTTTACTTTTTAAGCTGACATTTGATGATGATTTACAAGTGCGCGTGCGTGAATGTTTTAAAGCCCATCCCTGACTACGTAGTGGAGTATTTGTAAGAGTTCTGCTACCTGACAGATCGATTAAGCGATTTCGATCTGAGCCTCATCAGTTGGCCATTGAAGCTCGAACTGTCTATCTTATCAGAGCAGGATGCGGACCCAACCAGAGGCTGCCGAGGCCCTATGAAATGGCGCAGATTGTTGTTGGCTCGCAGGAAGTTCATAATTAAGTGCTTAATAATTGCTTGGTCCGCACCCCAACTTTTTACAGCGTTAATTGTGTGTTATCGCACAAATTGCTGTGTTGCTTCCGCGGCTTTGTCAGTCTCTCTGACACAAAACTGTCGGCCTCTCCAGCTGTCAACACTTGATAGTTACGCCCGGAGGCGAATCGCTGGTGCGGCAGAGACACACCCAGCACACATGTGTCGTTTGCATTTATTTTGACAGTTCATTTGTCACTTCTTTTGATTTGACTGCTGCGGTCGGTTGGTCTGTCGGCCTGTCGGCCTGTCGGTCGGTCTGGTTGCATATGTCCGCCTGGTCTGGCCACCATGACACACAATACGAGTATAAGAGCGTGGCCCAGATGTGCTGAAAGCCGACTCACCGAGTTCTGAGACACTGACACTTGAAAGCAGTCAATAGGTCGGATTCGGGACCGGGTTCGGATTGGGGTTGGGTCGCTTCAAGTCTTTTCCTTACTGCAGTGAATTAGTTTTTGGTGCATTCTGGACTTGCAAACGAAGTTCTAATTAAACCGATGTTATGCACAAATATCCAAAAAATTACTTAAGCAGGAAACATGTGTGTAATTCCAAGTCTATTTTGCAGTTTCGCTCTCAAAAGTAAATCATTTCATAAAAGAGCGTGTATGTTGAGAAATCGTGGAAAAAAGAGAAAAACATCACTTCCAAATAACAAAATAGTACTAAGTTGTGGCGCTAACTACCACAATAAATGATGAGCTTGCATTCAAAATGTAATTGAACTGAAGGGTTTTATACAAAAATATTCAAAAAACTAATTAAGTAGAAACAATGTGGGACTAAAATTTATCCCGGAAAGTGAAAATCTTGTAATTCAAATTTTACTCCATAATTTTAACTAATTATGTTAAACTAATGATATGTATGCATGTATACACATACATAATACCTTCATATACTATTTACTTTCACTTCTTCATATATTTTATCCTTTTATAGTGAGTATGAAGCAAAATTAAGATTCTACATGTCACGGAATAAAAATAAACCTTATAAAAAAATGTAATAAAAATTCAGAATCACAAAACTAAGCCCCAGCGGTTTCTTCAAAAACGATACCCTTTCGCATGGATTTGATGTTGATATAGATATCTTTTTTGCAACTCTTAATTGGTTTTCGATATGTCTATAAATTATATTATGGCAAACTTACAAATAGTTTTAGTTTTTCTGAAATTCTGCTTAAAACTGATGATATACATACGTTTTCGACTGTAGTAAGCTTCCCACAGATATTTAGTTTATTTTAAAGAAGTTTTCCCACGATGTACGCACTTCTAATTTCTCATTAAAAAGCTCATTGTTCTCTTCTTAATAATCAATGTATGTTATATCGAAGCGTTAATTTTAATCGATCAACATGCTATGTAGTATATTCCAACCATTCATTTTTACTTTAAATATGTTCATGGTATTTTAATAGAAAGATATTTCATTAGGATATCAAATTCATTAAATAAGTCAGCATCTATAATTGCCAAAATTCTAGCTCACAAATCTGGATTAGAGTTAAAAATAGCTTTATTAGAAAGTGTATTTAGATATTTGTTATATGATGAGATTAAAAAGTGGAAAGTACAGTTAATTTATACAATTAGCACCAAATACCGATATGTGTTGTAATCATAATCCCTCTCCAAAGTTGCGTTCATAATGATTTACGGAATTATGAGTCTTTATTGTTCTATCTCTATGTTGGATCTATTCAAAATTAGTTGTTAATAAAGATTGCCATCATATATCACCGGGGAAAAAGTTTTCTTATTGAATTTCAAATGTAAATTTATGTTAATTTTTCTGTAGAGAGAAAGAGAATTGAAGTTCCCATTGATTTGTGGCCAAGTTTTAAAGGCAAGATGATAATTAACAAATTTCTTGAACAAACCATTTAGCATTTCAACCTGTTACAACACGGCGCACACACACTTAGGGAGTTACAAGTAGAAGAACTTCTTGCTATTTAACACAACGCTAATCAGCTTGAAAGCCACCTGTACACTCACCCACATCGACATACAGAGCCTGTGCCCGAAAACCCGTTGCCTCTATTGAAATTTATTGCCCTGTGATATTTGTTTTCTGCCTTTTGTTAGCTGTGTGTGTCAGTCCCCCTGTCGCCCCCTGAACCGCACTCTCGTGTCCGATGTCGATGCCGACGCCAACGCCGACGCCAACCGACGAAGCGTTCGGCTCGTTAGCAAAATCACCTGCAGTGCAGGCCAAGCGCACAGGTATTAATAATTCAGACGGCACTGTAAATGGGTGAGGGCTACCTGCGGAGCAATACGTCGAAGTGATTTTGAATGATGCATTCGCTTGGCTTTTTAGCATATGAAAAATTGGATATGGCTGTCAGAGAGAACTACATTTCGGTTATTGATGGCGGACTAACGGCAGTTATGACAAGTTGGCTTTAAACAACAGCTCAAGAGTGCGGCAAATGAATACAGCTTTGCAGCTCTTTGCTCCTCAATTGAAATGTTGTACAGTTTGTGCGTCATTTATCATATCTTTCGACTTTTTTGCAGTCGATTTAAAGTATTTCGAAAATTAATTCAGTTTCAAATTTATTAAAGAACAGCCTATAAATTGGAAATTCTTTCAGGGTCGAATTTTGAATTGTGTTTGTATCAGATAACAGCTCAATTGAAATGTTGTTATGTTGGTTTCATCTTTTATCTTTTTTTTCCGGTATCATTGATGAATATATATATTCTCCAGAAAATCGATACACAATTAGAAAATTCTTTTTATTTTAGAATTATCTATGTATGTATCTTTTATGTTCTCAATTGAAATGTGTCGTTTTGCTATTATAAATATTATATATTCCAGAATTGAAACCACTCTCTAACAGTACACGTTTTTAAATTCTTTAAATACTAGAACATAGAACAATGTAAGTATTTAAGTTTTAAAATATCTCTTAAAACTACTACTTACACTCTACTTGTAATAGAAAATTGCCATTCGACTAAAATGTCCATAAGATGTAGAAGTTCTACACATTTTTCTCATGTTTAGAAATTTTAGCATAATCCAATCTATCCGAAATTGTTCTTATAATAATAAATCGGCGAATAGGAGGATTTTAAATTCAATTTAGCGAAATGCATTTTGAACTCAGATAAGTGAAATCTTTGTTGTCTAAGTCTTGCAAACTCAATTATAATTGTATCATTGGTTTTCAATAACTTTTATAAATTTATTTGACCAATAAATGCGTTGAAAAATTACATATAATTTGCGATGAAAGTATATGGAAATTCTTCAATAAAAATCTCTAATCAGATTACAATTATTATGAATAGTGCATGCAATTTCAATTCATTATCAACTAGTGTGATTGCAAATTTATTTAAACTGTAGGACTATTGTCTGTATATTACAAAAAATTTCACCAGGCCGAAAAATTATATTGTTTCTAAGAGACTACATTTTCGTATGATGTATTCGATTAATTGTTATTTATATTGCAAGATAACCTTAAATATCCGTAGAAAAGTCGAAATCGTTTGAAATTGCAAAACTTAGTAAAATCCGATTTTTTTAAATGCCACAGCCACCAACATTTTAAAATCATGATTTTCGATAGCTATTTACTCTTCTTCATTTAAATTTTATGAGAAAACCAACTATGTTTTAACAAAAACCATTTGATATGTCGAAAATGTTTATTCTGTAATGTTCCAACTTCTACAATACATATTCGTTCTTCGGCATTTCACAGAATCTCTTTTGTTTTTTATTATCTTTTGGTTTTCCCTTTTTTCCTTCCTTATCTCAAAGCCAATTAGTGGACTCGCGAGAGATTTTACTCATTCTGCTGAATTCGACCAGCAATGGATTTCGAACGCTTTCCGTTTATGATGTTATTTTAAATACTTGTATGCTGTTCAACGTTGTTTTCATTTTATGTTTATTGTCACATGATCTTGACCAATAAACTATTTTGCGCAACAGCTGGCCATAATTTGTTGCTGAGCACAACAACAGCAGCTGCCTTGGCCAGTCAAAGCAACAGGCACTAACTTTAAAGCAGCTTAAGCGCACAAGAAGCGAGCGAACCGGGTCAAGACACAAACAAACGGCACTCGCACAAGGATTACGAAAGCCAGTCAAGGCAAGGCAAGGGAAGGCAAAAACAGCAGGTGCCCGACCAACAACAGCAAACAGGCAACACAAAAGCAAAAGCAAAAGCGATTTTGTCAAAATATTTACGATATGACTCTGGCAATGGCTGCTAAAAGTGTAAGGACACCGAAGGATATGTGTTGTCAACCGACACCCACCAACACAAACAAACAAACACACATCGAGACATGCCTAATGCCTACTTAACCACACACAGACTCACATGCGGAAGATATATGGTTATCTGCTTTATACACATTATCCTGCTCTCCGCCAAGGACACGCCAGCAAGCAGCAAAATTGATTTGTCTCCTCTTCTCATCTCTTTCGCCTGTAGGCGCTTCCAAAACACCAACACTCTGGTATTTTTCGTTTCTTGTTCTTCTTCATTGCTGTCGCCTTCTCCGCCTTAACATTGTCATGTAAAATTAAAATTTATGGCTAATTTCAGTGCCTAGTCTCTGGTCTATATGTCGACATTTTTCCTATGTTTCCCTTCTTTTTTTTAAGTATGCTCAGCGTCCTGCCTTTTCTTGATTCTAAGCAACAGCTACTCAGCAAAAGGTCGTCATAAATTTCCGCGTATGCGAGCAAGTTTTTCCTTTTCAACGGAAAAAAAGAGTATCCTGAACTGCTTGGCATTGCTCTTAGGTGACTGTTGTCTGCGAGGGGCGTGTTGTGTATTTATTATAGCCCTCGAGTATGGTTGCCTTGGGAACCTCTTTTACCGAAATCTCAATAAATTTTAATGACCTAACTGGTCGTTAAAGTGAAATTAATATTACAGGTTACTTATGTTATATCGACATTTTTCTGTGGCACGTTTGAGGAATTTTAATACAAATTGTTTAAAGATTGTGAACATTTCGTATTCAATATTAACAACGAGTACCAAAGGAGTTAATGGATCGTGTTTATTGTTTCAAAATGAACATCCAGAACCTATAGTAAATGGCTTAATGAATGACTGATATTTACAGCTGGATTTTATAGTTTTCCTTGATTTTTTTTTATTTTTTATCGAGTATCTGCGGCGTATACTTGACCATCCACTTCGTAATAGTATTAACTTTTACCGAAACCGAATGCGAGAAATATTTTCAGCTTAGTAACTAAAAAAAAGACCGACCGATATACTTACAATGGCGATTGAAACGTTTCTTTTAAAAACGACTCCAATAAACATGTTAACTAAATTTTAATTTGTATAAGAAGAAACACCTTTCAAATTAGAAAAACTCCATTAAAAAATAATTCTTTATTCCAGATTACATTTTCGGAATAGAAAATGTGTGCATTGTTAAAATAATAAGGTGAGTTTGTAATCATTATTTACTTAGATAAGCAAAATATTTTGCCCCAAAATAAGTCTACATTTTGTACGATTACTATAACTATATTAAAATCTTGTGAAATTTTAGTACTCCACTACTACTAATAAAATAAAAGAATCGATTATTATTGTATACTAAATGTTTTTTTAAAAATACACTGTTGTTTCTGGAAACGATCAAGATCCTTATATCAGATATCAAATATGAATTAATGCCTGAAAAAATTAAATGTTGGCGTCAAATGGGGTTTTGGCAACTTTGTTAATATTACAAACCATTTTGAAAAGTTCGAATCGAATTAGATTGGAATTATTCGTTATTATTCCGAGCACTCCTTTTAAAATGTGACTCTCTAAAAATTGATGTTGTTGTTCTTTTGAGGGTGCGGCTTCAAAATAGTTCGAAATCGGGCAGCAACACCTAAAATTCGTTGCTTATTTATTTTTTCATATCGTCTTACCTTTGTTTAAAGACCAAACATCGAAAGAAAATAATAAAATGCATTTAGTTTATTGTTTTTTGCATATTTTTATTAATCGTATATCTTGTTTTCTCATTTTAAATATTTCATATTCAAAAAATCGGCATATGTATATGAGTGTCCACAAATTGTTAATCATTTTGTATTGCATGTGTGCTATTTTTGAAATATATTTATTATCCTTTGCTTGTGTATGTAACATATGTATATTTTGTAAAAACTCTTTACTGTGTATAACTAACTGTTAAGATAAATATCACTATATTTGATTTCGCTTGAAGATTTCGTTCTGCTCTTAAATTGCGTTACGTAATTGGCTGAAATTTAGAGTACGGCTCATACCGTTATAGAGTTGTCCGATTGTGGCCGACACTCTGGTGTAAAACTATTTCCAAATTGTACAAAATCCGTGCAATTTATATATATAAATCGTTAGGTGTATATTTCTATATTCATACGCATACAAATATGAGTCTTTCGTTGGAGAAATTAAAGAGAACTTAGGATAAAATTAAATGTACTATTTACACGAAGACGCGCCCCGGTATTACCAAAGAACCTACAAATTAGATTTGGCAAATGCAATATACATATAACGAAGAGTACATAGGCTACAGGGGGGAGGTGGACATAACTTGAACTATCTAGGGTAATGGGAATTCGAGAAACGTGTAGATGAGTAAAGTGGACTATGCGCGCACTTTTCAAGTGAGCGCTGATTATATCCTCTAGGGTCTAGAGTCTAGACATAGCGCGTGATTTGGGAATAAAAGTCCGAGAGGCAGGCCTGTAGCTGCGCAAAGGTGGGACGCTCCCCGGGTAAGAGGGCCCAGCAATAGGCCATTATGGTAAAGCTGCAATGAAAGAAAGCACAGAAACGAAGTGTCGGAGTTAGAGGTTAGTTGGAGGGAGAGGCTGCGATCGCTGATACTTACAGCTCATCGGGACAATTGAAAGGCTGTGCCAGACGATACCCATCCTTGAGGTAATGCTCCATTTCGAAGGGATCCACCTCAGCATAGGGCTGCTTAGCCGAGGTGCAGAGCTCCCACATGAGTACACCAAAGGCCCACGAGTCACTGGCCTCGGAGAACAGCTTGTGCTGCAAGGCCTCCAGAGACATCCATTTGATGGGTCTATTCTCGCTATCGCCCAAACAATTGTAGTCGGCGGGGAATAGATCGCGCGAGAGCGAGCTATCAGAGAGTTTGACGCGCAACTGATTGTCGATGCTGTAAGAAAATTGAACAAATATCGATGTAGGACTTGCTAGGAATACTGTAATTCTAACTATATGAGAGTTGTTTTAGATTGGAGATAGATTTTTGAGGGAAGACTTAATAATCGCCTAATAATTGGTTTGAAAATATCAGTTAAGTGTTAATGTGGAGTCTCTCCCTTGATACTTACATGCAATTTCTAGTTGCAATATCCTTGTGAACCACTCCATGACTATGCAAATGACCGAGTGCCATGGATAGCTGTGAGGCCATCATCACAATTTGTATGGTGGTTATGGTGCGGGCACAGGCCGGATCCAAGAGGAATAGTTTCAGATTGCGAGTATTATTCACCGCTGGGTATAGTACAAAAGGTGTGGTGTGATCCTCAATGGAGACGCCCAGCACAGAGAGAATGCCCGGGTGAGACGCGCCGTACAACAACATGCCTTCCTGCAGCAGCAATAGGACTTGCATTTGGCTGGCATGTTGGGCCACCGTCTTGACCAGCACATCCTGGTTATCATTGTAGGTGCCACGGTAGACACGTCCAAAGGTGCCTTCCTGCAGCAGACTGGACAAACGCACCCGACAACGCTCTACGGTCAGTTCAGAGATGCGACGTTGAAGCTCCTCCGGCTGTTGCTGCTGCTCCACTGGCACCTTTCGGGGCAGAGACGAGGCATGCACCGGCGCTATAATCGAGGGAGTCATGTACGCTGCCGAACCCATGGAAGACTGGCAGGGTGGGTGGGTATTCAGGCGCTGGAAGCTCGAGGTGCGCATCGGCTGACCGCCGTGTTGATGAAGCTGTCGCTTCGCCGCAGCACCACGCACGCAATAACCGACCAATAGCAGAATGCTAACCGTGGCCAAAGCGAAGGACACGCCCACCACTAGGGTAATGAGTCCAGTGGGCGGTGGCAGGACCGTTTCCAGCAACAACGGATCATCCAGATCATCGCCCGGCTGCTCAACCTCGCCACTCTCGCTGAGCAGACAAATCTTCTTGCGTCGAAACACCAAATGGGTGACATTGTTGAGAGCACGATTCAGTATGACCTCCACGCTAATGGTAACATCCACTTCCGCCGCCCGCACACCGCTGCATTTGAGGGCTAAGGCCCAGGTTTGGATGTACGTGGGCATCTCACCAATTTGCGTGACATTCATGGCCGGACGCGGCAATACCTCTTGATCCGAACTGACCACATTAATGCTGTAGGGCAGGGGACGACCCGCCAGCGATTGCCAGGTGAAGCTAATGTCACGTACATTCGCCGGCACTGGCACAATGAAGTTCAGGGCATAGTTATTGATGAGGCCCTCGCGCACATAATAGACCTCTGCCGAAACGCCTGCAAAATGAATGAATGAGAAGGAAGAATAAAATGGATTAGTGTTATGTTTCAGTGTTCGGTAACTTTTATAGAGTAGTGGTGAAGTCAAGTGATATTTTTTATCATGCAATATACTATCCTTACTATACTCAAGTCTGTCTAAACCCAATCATAACTCGAGTCAGGCTAGATCGGTTTAAAGTTGATCAAATTCCCTGAGATCGTGTATGAAAAGGGTTTCATTTGAGTAGTTCTTGCTTATGTTTTTATTTAAACCGAAACGACTGATGGTTCTCTTTCGATTTGTTGGGAACTATTTATACTACTACACATACTATACGTGTATCTATTCATATCTGCTGCGTTTTTTCTTTCATTTAGTAATTTTATTCTCTGAGAAGAGGAGCTCACCTAACCATGGCATGTTGCGGACTATCCCTACCTACTCAATTCTGCTGTCCTAAGCATAACTTGGCTTTGGCTCGAGCAATTGAAATCGGCCTAAGCTGCTTCAGCTCGTTTCTAAGCATGCTTTCATTTAATATGAGAAGTCATAGTCTATTTGCATGCTTCACCAACACCACCACCACCACCGCCAGAATTTTATGACGCTTCTCTGACACCATTATGCACCACAACTCATTACCACGGCTTGTTTACTTATAAATATACAGTGTATCTCGGGTTGTATGTATGCAGATGCACTCAATTCCTCGACATTCATTTCCATATTCGACTTGAAGTTTATTTGCTCGCTTGCTGCGCAGACAGTCGTCGCGGCCTCTGCTACATTGTATAAATAAACATGCGAACGCGCTCGAGTTTAGGGAATTCCTAGGAACTATTTTTGAGTTTATCTACCAGTTGAAAATCTATAACAAAAACAAACCCGTGTCGCCCCGTTCTACGGCTAGTTGATTTAAACAGAAACACGCACACACACACACTGCTCTGAGCAGGCAAAAAAGGTAAAGAAAACAAAACCGATAGGTAACAACCAGCAGGGAATAAATTTTGTTGTTAGCCAAGTTTCAGATTTGTTCTTTTTCGGTTCGTTTGCCTGCTGCCTGCCTGCCTGCCTGCCTGCTTGCCTGCATAGTTAATGTAGTTGCTGTTGCTGTGATTGTTATTGTTGCCGACGCCGACGCCGTACCGTAGTTCTCATTTGCGGTTTGACCCAACTGTGGTCTCTGGCTGGCTGGATTGCTGGCTGGCTGGCCAAACAAACCCAAAATGGCGCAGAACTGAGTTAATGAAGCGTCTCTGACTCTCTCGCTGGCTACAATGTATGTATATGTATATCGCAACTCATTTGTTTGTTGTGATGTTTATGTTAATTATATTTGATGAATTGGTTCGTAGGTAGTTAAGTGCGGTTGGTGTCTATGATTTCTGTTGCGTTTTGTAGAGCAATAGCTGCGACCACACAAGCGGTTCAACTCAACTGATTAAAATTGGTTTATTTATTTACGTTCAGCAAACAATGAGTGGCTGGAATTTCTAATCAGCGAGATCTATACAAAAACCCCTTAGCCCTAGGATAAGAAAGAAACTGTATGTCTATTAAGTAATAATTTCTTTCCAATCTTCTTTGTACAGATAATGTTATTCCTAATGTCCTGTTGACAGCCTGAGAGCAAAGATGTAGTTTGTTTGTTCTAACCGACATTTTTACCTAAAGGGAGACAAAGTCTGTATTAAAACGTTGCGGTTTTTAAGCTGATTAGGCTACCAGGATGGAAATGTACAGATTTGTAGAATTCACAAATCAGCGAGCCTAGCAGAGCTACTACTCGCAAGGCAATAATTTATTCTTTAAATAAGTTCATTTAGTCTTTTCCATAAAGAACTTTTGAACGTTGTGAAGCTATTTTAAATAAATGTTGAATAAATTTTGAATTGGTTTTGATTCGCATTTGAGTACTAAAATAAAGCAAATTCGAACATTTTAGCTCAATGGGACTAGGAACCACTTTCGAAACTACTCCTAAGTTGATGGCAGTTTATGAATAAACTATGATTCGCTTTTATATACGCAAATAAGCAAATACTTAATGATTTCAAAACATATAGTATATATACATATTTGCACTTATTGGCTTAAGCTAGTACTAGTTAAAGTCGATTATATATCTGTTTATAAAGTTCATGGTTTCGGGGTTTTCAAACCACACTACTTGTATTAACAACAAGATCTGATCAAACATACATACATGAGCGAGCATTAGATATATGTATGTATAGTATTATCATTCGCATTTAAATATAGAATTTTTATTGTTTGGCCGGCTCGAGGTCAGAGTAAGAAAAACCAATTTATTTAATTTTCTTTTCTTTTTCCGATATAGAATTCCGATATAAATATAGAATTATATCTGATTTTATTAGCATTTATACTATATATAGAGATATTTCTGGTATGCCTCATAATTTTAAAATATTTACAACTGTACATAACTGTAAGAAAAAACGAAGAATTAAAGTCGCTCTCGCTGTTACAATTTTGTTGATTTCATGCAAAATCATAAGATAACGTTTTGACTTGACTACAATATTTCCCGAAACTAGCTAGAGAGTTTATGCCTCAAACTAATCTGTTTGTAGCTAACCATAATATTGATTATTCTAAGAGTTCACGATTCTGAAATAAGTTTAGCCATTTGACCAACTCTTTCAAAAACTAGGACTGCGCCTTTGTAAGGTATTATTGAGATTATAAGGTATCCTGACCAGAAGTTTATTTACGTTTAATGATAGCTAAAATTCATATTAGAAGACGTATATGTATGTATAATCAGAAAAGTGTTGGTTAAAACATTTGATACATATCCTGAAATTCGTTTCTTGTTTAATTGCTCTTAGTTTAAGCTGTGGGAAAAAACAAAGCGTGCAATACGATCAAATAATTACATTCGTTTAAGTACTTGATGACGTCACTAGTTTAACTATGTGGCGCAATAGAGAAAGCGGGCATTAACGAAATGTGTAAAATATATACACATATGGAGTGCATGGCATTTCTTTCTCTAATGATTTGTAGTTCGAGAGTTGAAAACTCCTTATTGCTCCTTATTGCGGGCACAACTGCCAGACATACGAGTACACTGCGCATAACTGTTCTATATTTCATTGCCTGCCAGCATGAAAGTATTGCTACGTAATACAATATAGTATACATGTGTCTTGGAAGTTCAGCCCCAAAGCTATTCACAGTGGGCGCATTTCTTGTGCTTACTACGAGTTCTACGAGAGCGCGTGCATTCAACTCTTTGAAATTCAGAAAAAAGAATAACCACGACGACGACAACGGCGACGACGACTTCGGTGATTGCCCATTAGGTTTCATGCCGCCACTCGCCGTACCGCCCGCTGTGGCGCACATCTGCCTTTTGCACACTGGCACAGGAAATAATTTACGAAAAATGGAAAAAAGCAAAAGAACAGCGCACTTCCTTTGACAACTAGCAATAACAATAAAAATCACTGAGCATGTAGGTTGAACTCCAAAGCAACCAAAGAGAGCCGCACCGAGCCGAGCCGAGCAGAGCAGAGCAGCCGCCAAGTAAAGTCAAAAAATGACTCAACTCCAGTGCCGCGGGCTTTATAAATTGTGTCAGGCAGGCGAGCAAGCAGGCAGGCAGCAGAATTATAGACACATTGGCCCCCAGTAGGCAAGTCAAGTCAAGTCGACACCAACTTCCTGGCCCGATATTGTCGTCTGCGGCTGCGGCTGCTGCTGCTGCCGCTTCAAATGTGCAACATGTTGCAGTCGCTGCGACAAATTCAAACGTCGACATTTTAAAAATAGTACCATGACTTAATCAAATGCAACATGCCTCAAGCTGCACGCTGCACGCTTTCATTGACCCTTTGACTGATCCAACGACAGCGTATGCCGCCCGAGAATTTCTTCAAGGCGCTACACTATGCAACAGATTTGTGCAAAACACTCAACAAATTAATTGATGTGTAAGAAAGTACGGAAGAGTTTGTTTTGAAAAAATCGAAAACTTTTAACAATTTTCTACTCATTATTTTCATCAAAATAAACTCTCTTAGTTAATGAAGATAATTTGGAAGAGCATTTTAAAGTATGACCATATCAAATTTTGAATTTGAAATTTCTTAAGCGAACCTTATAGTTTTTCATTTTAGGAATTAATTCTGTTAATAATTTTTAAAATTGACATTTTTAAAGCCTATTTAACTTTTTTCTATATCAATTTTATTAAATTGAAAATTTAAATAAATATTAAATATGTCATAAGCTCTTAATTTAATAATTTACAATTTGTTGTAATATATTAATCGATAATTATCGAAAAGGATATAACGAAAATGTCTATTGAAATAAATTAAACGTTAAATGCTTATCACAAAAATTACTGTTTGAATAGAGGAAATAAACAGTGATTATTTAAAATGAAATTTATACAAAATTTTGTTTTCAAAAAACATACAAATTTTAGAAATGATTTCGCTAAATTAAAGACTTATTTTAGCATTAGTGGAGCTCCAAATAAAGTCGATGGTAAGCCGAAACGACGACTGTACTTCTACTTCTACATCTCATAACTAGTCAGTACTTTCTTATTCAGCATTAAAATTATGACGGGGGCCAGAAATGCGGTAAAAGTTGATTCGAATTTTTTAAATTTAGAACTAAAATTTGACATTCTAATCAAAAAATTATTCCTTATTGAAATACTTGTATGTTGTTATTGCACAATACATATATTTTTAAATCTTGGATCTGAATCTGTGATTTCAAAAGTGCAAAAAAAGTACAGAGTTAAAAATGGTGGCAAATTTGGAAAAGCGAAAGTCAATTTTATTGCAAATCAATTTGGATTTCAAAAATTGAAAGACATTCAAAAAATGAGAACAAATTTGTTGAATATAAGATATTGTAAATATTACCTCGTTATCTATTCCATTTTTAAAATTTTCATATAAACAATCCCCTTAAAAATGTTGTGTAATTTTTTGGATTATTAAAGAGTCGAAAAGTGTCAACAATCTAAATGTATAAGCTTTGTTGCATAGTGTTGTTGGATTGGCGAATAGGTGAGTAGCTGGCTGGCTGGCAGGCTGGCAGGGTAGCCGAGTAGGCGAGTCGGACGAGTTCACAGGTTCATGTGAAAGTTGCCGCTTTATTGCACTTGCAGGCGGGCTGACTTCTCTGGCAGCAGGCGGCTGGTGAGGCACGCCGGCTGAATGACTTGAAGTGGCACCGTCGTTGGCGTTGTCGGCGTCGTCATGTCACGAGCAAATGTCACTGTATGTGTAGGGCATGAGGTACGATGGCAAGACGCGACACCGTTGCTGCCACCGCCTTGTGGCAGAGTGGCGGGCTCTTGAACTTTTTTAACCTTTATGCTGTGTGCTGTGTTTGTGTACCTTTTGTATCGTATTCATAACTGACTGCACATTTTTTCTCCTTTTTCTATATTTTTGAACTTCTTTTTTTAATCGTATGTTGTTGTTTTTTTATTTGTATTTTTTTTGGGTGTGTAAAGTCAACTCTGTATCGTATGTCGAATTTGCAAAGCGTGCAGTCATGACTATGTCGTTGTTATTGTTGTTGTTGTTGTTATTGCAAGCAGTATTTTTTAATAGTTTGCTACTGCACCGAGTCGTGACCATTGTTACAAGCGTCAGGAGAGTGAGAGCGAAGCAAAGTCCCGCCGACTAGGCAGACCATGCGACCCGAACTGGAGACACTCAAAACTGCAATCTTTTTGTTTTTTGTTCTTGTTTGGTTTCCATTTTCATGTAATTAGCGTGGCAATTCGTGAAGTGGTCCGATGCAGATTTCGACGGAGGGACTTTGTGTCTGTTTGGGGTCAAAAAGCGGCGCACTCATAATTTGAATAGACTGTACTCGTTGCGCAAACAGGGCAGAGCTTTGCGCAAAACTTTGCTTCGGCACTGGGCGGAAACATTATATGAAGATTAAAATGCAGTTGGCAATAAAGAAATCAAGAACCAGTCAAATGATTGCAATAAGTTAACATTTAGTTGGTCATAACAGTTATTTTCTTTAAATTGTTTTTTTTTTAACAACCTAAAAGCTAAATTTTTATATATTTAGAGATCAGTCAACCATTTAGAAGTGGTTAGGAAAAAGCTTAGGAAAGACTTGGCAATCTTCTAAAACGTGACTTGTTAGGCTTATGTTTAGTAATATGTTATATTAGTGATAATATTTGTAATAAATGTGCTTTATAGCGTATGGAATGAAGATTTACGCAAAAATATCCAAAAAGATACAAAAATTGAACTATCTGTGAGGTGTAAGAACAAGCGTTAGATTACTCCTAAATTCTCTTTTGTGCAATTTGTTTTTTCTCAAGAGATCTAGTTTGTTTCGATTTAGACCGAACATAATTTTCTTTCATTAAAAAATACATATAAAACGAGCATAACCCATAATGGAATGTTTTCTGGTAAACGGGGTAATATTCCTAAAGGGCTTGAACTTGTAACAACGAAACTACAATAGTTGATCTAAAATCATAAAAAATATGTTAGAAATATTCAGTTGTTAATATAATTTGCTAAATATCAAATTTGCAAAGCCCTGGTGTAATAAAGGATATGCGTTGGGGTCCTGCCGCTTCCAGGCACATAATTTGGCTAAAATACTCACTAGGCTGGATTAGCAGGCACCCTCCTGCATGCAAAAGACATTTCAGAAGAGTTTAAAAAATATATTAAGGACACTTGGGCTTGTCAAAATACATACTTCAGCCGAATCGTCCTGAGGTCGAGCTGTCAACCCTCTCGGTTGAAATCCTGCCAAATTGCAATTGTTGATAAATGATGTGCGTGTGTTTCAAAGTTTTGTTTTATGAAAAGGAAGAAACCAGACCTAATGGCTAATATGTCACAGTCTGACGCTTCACAACTGACTGGCTGGCTAGCTGCCTTGCATTGACTGCACAAATCTGCCCAAATCGAAAAATAAATAAAACAAATGATCGGCTGCTTGGCACTCCCACTCCCAGTCCCACTGCCACTGCCACTCCTCCATCCACACCCCGCCGTATTCCCCTTCTAAAACGCCTCAACTTATCACGCATAACAATCTCACTTACATACTGGAAAGCGTATATCAACCACCATTCCGGCCCCCGACCTCCACATGTCAACATTTAACATGTTTTTGAGCTTTGAGCCACGTTTTGCTAAGCGCATCTGTAAATGTATCTGTATCTGCGCTTTTGTATCTCACCGCTCGTTCTCTCTATGTGTATGCCTCACGTCTCGTTATGATAAATGATGCGCCTTTTGTTTTGCCTGTCTTTTCATTTTTTTTTTTTTCTTTCTTGTTTTTGTTTTTTGCGAACACTCGCTTTACTTCCCGTTTAGCCCAGGGCCTTGTTTCTGTTACTCTATGCTTGGCTTTGATTGCAACAAATTTGTGCCAACAAAATTAGCCATGTTTTTAGGGCCACCTTCTCTAGTTGGCGGTTCGAATTGGCACAGTTAGCACACAGTTTGTTGGCTCTTGCTTAACTTTTGCCTCGATGCCCAAAAAAATTGCCTCAAATTAATCATTGAAAATTTTCAGTTGACGTTTTTTACGCTTTCGGGCGACGAGCAGGCGGCTGGCAAAACAAAAGTTACGGCTCGCATCGCTTGTATTAGCCAAAATCAATAGTAATTAACCTTAATCGCCAGTAATTTGTTGGTGTTGAGCGGCGTTGATCTGAGCAGCATTTGTTTATGGCCTACTCGTATGAATGATGAAGCTACTCCGAGTTGGCTTTGAGGCAACAACGGCACAGTTGGTTTTCGTTTTGTAGTGCTGACAGCGTCAAACTAACGTTAAATATGGCCTAAAAATGGGGTAGCCAGCCAATTGGCATAGGGGGCTATGCATGGCTTTAATATACACGTACATTGGGCTTAATAAAAGGGCTGCTAAGCCGACACTAATTAATTAATGACCGACTGATGTTGATTGCAGTGCAATGGGAATGTTAAGCCAAGGGTATTTTGTAGCTTCAGTCATCAGTTGGCTTGATGTGAGCATATTGAATATATTATTTTTGCGATCAAAACTGAACCGATTCCAGGACTCTTAGTGAACTACTTTCTCGTTCATAAACATATACAATTGCTTGATTAGTTCGTGTATCCATTATTTTCAATGGATTTTCTAGATACATCTTATATGCAGTACGTTTGTCTGTATGATCCCCTATATCTGTTTAAATTTAACAGCTAGAGATACTAAACTTGGCATGTAGACTTGTATTTTACTTACGTAGAACAAGTAATGATCGGACTCTTTGTAGAGATTTAAATTTCCAATTAAAATTTCGTTTGTTCGTCTGTATGAGCCCCGATATCTGTTGAGGCCGAACAGCTAGGTGCAACAATAAAGTTTATAGCAAACCTATATAGCTATTATTGAAATGTGCTGGTTCTTAGTGTATAGTAAAAGCTTTCTTGTTCATTGAGATATTCTTAACAAATTGTGTATTTATTAGCTACTTCGATTTGCTGCTTTTAATTGAAATTTGAATCAAAGTCAAATATTTAGATCTTCATTTAAACTCTTCGCCCATACAAAGTCTTAAAGAACTTAATTGCTTAAATAAATGAAATTACTTGTCTAAAAAACTGGTGCTGCTCTTTAAGTTCAAAATCTAATCTAAGAGTTAGGTATAAAATCTATTTGAAGAAAACTTATTTAAAGCCGGATTCGCAAATTACATTATTTGTTTGCTTCTTCAGCAGTCAAAATCACGTCTGTTGACCCATTTCACTTGCCAGCCGATTCTGTTATTTTAACCGCATTTAGCAGAGCGTTATGCATATCTTTTTGCTTTTTGGTACATTCGATGTTGTGCTTTTGAAGCGAAAGTATCTAAATTGCATCCTAGGCCGGGTCATTGTGTGCTGAGTGAGTGTATGTGGCATGGCAACGCAACTCCCACTGTGCCGCAGCTCCACATAAACAACTCAATAGACAGCGGAGCGACACGCAACCCACAGATACACGCACTTTTCCTGCACCACAGACGCGTCGGTGTGTATCTTGGCGCTCGCATTGCTATAAAGCCGTACAGCCGTACAAACATACAGTTATACAGTTGCCATATTTACATGCATTTGCCGTTGTCAATTGCAGAGCGCCCGCTGCTCGCTCGCTGGCTGGCTGACTGGCTGGCTGGCTGGCCGCCTGTCTCGCCCACATGTCACAATGACATGAAAATAAACTCAACCGGGTCCAACCGCCGACCCACAGTGGTTTGAAAATTCAAGTATTGTTGCGGTGTGGATAGGCGAAACCTAATTGTGTTCTGAATAAGACATAAATCCCCACTTATTTCGCTAGATTGGATCTAAAGAACTTGTGTTCTGAATTAGACAGAAATCCAAAACATACTCCAATAGATGGTATCTAAAGAACTGCTCAACATTTGTTACGCGAATATTAATGAAAGAAATCAATAATTAGCGGTTTACTTATGGAACGGATTTGTTTTTGAAATGTAACTAGGGCTGTTTTAGTCTGTAAAGTTTCTTAAATACGTGTATATAAACGAATGCAGCATGATTTTAACACAGATAATTATTAGCCTTTGAAAAGTAAATCCACTAGAATTTATTTGTAGCAGAAAACTATGTTAAATTATATAAACTTTACTCGTTCACACTTTTAAAATTCAACAAAGAGATTTTACTGAAGCTTTAAAAAAATAACCGCAGAAGCGAAAACAAAAACTTCTTTATGACAACAAACCTCTTTGAAGTTTAAATTTCATGACTTGCTTGCAAACTATTTGTCTGTCTGACCATAGCGCAGGATTCAATTAAAGTTTTTGCTTGCAAGAAGACAGAATTATTTGCTCTTTGAAGATCACATTTCATGAGTTGCTGGCAAATTGTTTGTCTGTCTGACCATAGATAACAGATAAGCAATACAGAACTGCAACTCTGACTCTTAACTCATTGGTTATTGCTTTTTAAATTCATTTACAGTATTCGCTTGCAATAAGACAGAATTATTTGCTCTTTGAAGATCACATTTCGCGACTTGCTGGCAAATTATTTGACTGTCTGACCATAGATAACAGATAAGCAATACAGAACTGCAACTCTGACTCTTAACTCATTGGTTATTGCTTTTTAAATTCATTTACAGTATTCGCTTGCAATAAGACAGAATTATTTGCTCTTTGAAGATCACATTTCGTGACTTGCTGGCAAATTATTTGACTGTCTGACCATAGATAACAGATAAGCAATACAGAACTGCAACTCTGACTCTTAACTCATTGGGTTTTGCTTTTTAAATTCATTTACAGTATTCGCTTGCAATAAGACAGAATTATTTGCTCTTTGAAGATCACATTTCATGAGTTGCTGGCAAATTGTTTGTCTGTCTGACCATAGATAACAGATAAGCAATACAGAACTGCAACTCTGACTCTTAACTCATTGGTTATCACTTTTTAAATTCATTTACAGTTTTCGCTTGCAATAAGACAGAATTATTTGCTCTTTGAAGATCACATTTCGTGACTTGCTGGCAAATTATTTGTCTGTCTGACCATAGATAACAGATACAGAACTGTAAATCTGACTCTTAACTTATTGGTTATCACTTTTTAAATTCATTTACAGTTTTCGCTTGCAATAAGACAGAATTATTTGCTCTTTGAAGATCACATTTCATGACTTGCTGGCAAATTATTTGACTGTCTGACCATAGATAACAGATAAGCAATACAGAACTGCAACTCTGACTCTTAAATCATTGGTTGTTGCTTTTTATCGACAATAATGTGAAAGTCGGTCACTGTGCGAGCAGAGGCTCCATTCCTAGGGCGAGGCGGAGAGCCGCGCATCGCAATGCAGCACAAACTTTCATTCATTCGTTGCTCGCTGCTGCTGCTACTGCTGTTGTTGTTAAATGCAAATATGATTATTCCTTTTATACATGTATAGTGCATATGTATGCGCATTGTACATTGTACCATTGTACATGCATGACAAACAATGGCTGATATTTATTATTGACGTGTACGCATACTTATACAAGCATCTGTACGAGTATGTGCACCCGAGGGGTTATCAGCTCTCCAATGTGCAACCGGGCAGTCAGTCACTGATAACCGACGCCCCAGTCAGCTGTCGACCCCCTCCTCGAGCTCTCTTCACTCCACTCCACTTCGCTCCACTCCACTCCCCTTCAGTGCAGTCCAGTGAAAAAAGTGAAGCCATTTGGCCTGATTTTCAAACTGCTTCGGTGCCATCAGTCGCGGCGGCATTGGCTTTTATAAGCCTTTGACAATCGACTCATTGGTGGACCCTTGTTTATTTATTTGATTTGATTTTTGCACAGAATTGTGCGCGCGCCTCTGAATCTGAATCGATTTTATTGCTCCAATCGGTTTATGCGATTTTCATATATTTAAATGCCATGATTTTTTATAGTTTTTATGATGCCGCCGCCGCCGAAGCATTTAAGCGCGGGCTCAGTCAAAAGTTTATGACGGTTTATGGGCGGACAGCGGACAACGCCAGCATTTATAAATGGGTAAGGAATTGTCGTATCATTTTTTAGTTTCAACAGGTATGCATTATAAGTATTGCCCAAGCTTTAAATTGATTACAAGATGCCTAATCAGGCCCAACCTCAATGTCACACGTTCGTAATCTGACACCCGGAGATCTCTGAATAGGAAAAAACAAACAACTATGCGCTTTGTATGTTTTTTCTTTATGACCTGCAAAGTGCTCATCAATTTGAAATTGATAGCATTTCGGTTTTTCTGGGAGGGCGCTCATGGACGGCATTAAAAATAGATTGAAAATCACAACGAAATGTTCAACAAATAGTCGAAAAATTGAGCTTAATGTTCGAATCAATGCCTCGATGTAATCGAAGAACATGCCATAAGTTCAAGTAGCTCGAAAAGCTGCTGCCAAGTCACGTACGAGCTCCCGGAATGATGATAAGTCTTGCAACTGAAACCGATCATTAGTGATCGTAAGCCCAGGCAGCGAGGCTTAATGAAAGATTGAAGCGTTGATCAGCACTTGAGAATAGTGGCAAGGTTCATTGGATGTCAGCGGAAATGAGCAGCAAACAACATGATCGGTTAGTTAGCGCATAATTTTTTTCAATATAGATCCGCTTGGGGCAGAAACAGATTGGAAATGGACATAAAGCTAGAGCAAAGCGACACTGATAATCAATCTTAAACTACACACAATTTGTAATCATCATCGAATACTATAGAAAAGCTGATCACAATTTGTAGTGATCTGTAATACAGGTACTATAAACTCATTTGGAAACTAAGCTAACGGAATAACATTCAAAGTACTCTAACAGTTTATTTAAATGAAAATTCGATCATTTCTTGAGAGATGTGAAGATCGAAAAGCCTATATACATACATAATTAGATCGATATTTCAATACACGTACTATTATTCCCAACGTTGCTTACAATTTGAAATACACATTTTGCTTATAACAATCACTGATCTGAAAAATATAGTACTCCTTAAAATGATCAGTGATCAGAGGTCACTAAACAACGTAAAACATGGTTTATTATTCTATAGAAAAAAGATATAACATTTTGCGATCACTAATCAGATAAACTCTTTAGAACTCTTTAAACTAAGTCTGAGTTTGCAAACATAATCCTATTTATATGATATCAGCTAATGAAAGCTTATATAGTCGGTTTAAAACTAAAGCTTCAAATTAGTTTATGAAGCGCTAAAGCTTCTTTCTAGAACCTACTTACAAACGCTCCCTGCCTATTTCATGTGCAGAAATTTTATGAACTTAGTTAAGTTTACGAGGATCGTTTGGGGTAATAGCTTTGTCACGATCATTTCCATAAATTTGCCACCTATATGTATTGATTGCCCTCAAAGACTGCAGTCCATTGAATAGACTAGCAAGACAGCTTCATTAGCTAATAGCCACTTCATTATAGCCACGTTGCGTACATCGCGCAACAACTTCAATAAATTCCAGAACCCGTTGCTCAGACGCAGTCAAACACACCAATTAAAATATAGATCATGCCAAAAGCCGACTGGCAGAGTCAAAGATGTTGTTGCTGCTGCTGCTGCTGCTGTTGGTTGTTGATCGTATCGTTGGCCGCTACACAAACCGTTACCACTGCCAAGAGATCGGTGGCAATTCGTGGAAGGCGTTTAGCACGACAACCGGGCAGTCTGTCAGGCAGGCAGGCAGGGAGGCAGGGTGGCTGAGACGCTGAGTGGCAGAGGGGCATGCGGACAGGCAGGAAGACTGGCTGTGAGGCGAGCAGGCAGTCAGCGAGCACAGTTGCAGAGAAGCAGAAGAAGAAGAAGAAGCAGCAGCAGCTTTGCTGTTCGTAATTATCAGTTACAATGATCTTCGCAAACACTGGCGTGAGTAGCAAAAAAACAAGCCATAAACTGGACGATAATTTTACTGGGAAATGTCTCTACTAGAAGCAAGAAGTAGCAGCCAGCCAGCCAGCGAGCCGCAAAGCGACTCATGTTGTGGCACAGATCTCTATTCCTTGGGGTGCTCTCCAACTCGACTGGTATGCGCTTTCAAGATACTCGTATGTATATCTGTGTGTATATATGTATATTCTATAAATGGTACATAAGTACTGTAGATATTGCTTTCATGGAACTACTTACTAAGAGTTCTAAACAAAAAGTAAGTTAATAATAAAGGTTAATCTATTCTGAAAGATGCATTTTATTCTTAGAAGTTTAATAATCGAGGAATATCTTTCGCATTTGAGTTTTGGTCTTATTAGAAAGTAATATAATTCTTAGTTTGTGGCTGTATTTTTTATGTAAACATCTAAAAATCTTACAAATTGTATTATTATATTGCTAGGCGAGTATATAGTACATATACATATTTCTGCTTCAAATAAATGAGCCCTTTTGTAAGTTACCAAATCGTAGTTTATATACAATTAAATACCCTTTTATTGGTAAAATGTAAGCAAATACCTTTACATTGCAAGCGCATATTGAGCAAGTGTGACTAAAATACTATGCTTATGGGCATAAATAGTTCATTAAATTTCTTGTGGAGAAAATATCGCTCAAATATTGTCTAATGTCGACTAATTAATTAATTATTTTACTCATGAGCTCCAACCTCAATCTCTCAAACTTTAATGCTTATGATAGACAGTTTTGCAAACTTCAACCCACAAGTGGGGGAAATCGTTGTCTAATTTACGAATATATGTAATCGGTTGCCACATAGGGTGTGGGTGTGTGTGTGTTTCATAATTTGTTTCGAAACCATACAACTGTTAGGGAGAAAATATTTATTTTAAACCCGACTTAAGTCGTTAAGTTATCTGGGACCAACAATTTAGGGGTTTATGTAGAAAAATATGTATTTTTAATGAGAGTTAGCTTAACTGCAGTCTCTAGAAAATGAAGTTTGTTGCGGTTTCTATGGGAATGACTTATAGGCATTTTATAAAACATTAAATTCATTTTATTGCTATATAACAAATGGCTCAAAACATCATATTTCACTTAGTCAGTTATCACTGTGTTGGCACGCATACTTTTTATGGCTAAGCTAGACCTGGTAGGTGCTAAAAATTGCGACAGTAGCAACGCGTCTAGTTAAGCACTGTATCTTGTAGATACTTTAAGCTTGTTTGCATAGCTGGGGGCATTCCCCCTGCGCGCCCGTTGCCTCCCTTTAGTTTAGCTATTTTGTAAGCAGCTTAGCTACTTTCGGCCAATTTTGCGTTCAGTTTCTTAAGCTGTTAAGCCAGCAGCAGCTGCCACAGCCAACTTCTGGCGGCTGACTTCAAACCGAAGAAATACCAAATACCAGAAACTTCAATATTTATGCAAATATGAAAATATTTAAACGGCCGACGCTCTATGAAAACAGATATTTCAGGCTTCATTGAGCCATGTTTTTCTTTCTTTTATTTTGGGGCTGTTGGAGCTTTGGGGTCTCTTGTGCTTAATTTATTTAACACAGTTGGTGGTAAATTTAACACATTACAGAAGATGTTCGACGTTCTTTGTTATTGGTATTGTTATTGTTGTTGCTATTGTTGTTGACTGTTATCTTTTGTTGGTTGTTGTTGCTTCCTGAGACTTAATTTGTAGCTTGTTATGCGGCACGAAGTCGCTTCAAGCACCAATCGATCACTTTGGCGGCTCACGTGTGTGTGTTTTATTATTAGTGTATGTGTGTGTGTGTGTATGTTTGTTTGGGGCGTTGCTGTTGCAGCTCGTGTGGTTTTTCAACATTGGGCGTGGCATATTTAGCACTTCTTTTTCTTAGCCTTGCCTGATTGCAAGTGTGAAAACGTGTTGGCCATTAAAAGCAGTGGAAACTAAGCTCAAAGGCATGCCACAGAACAGACATTAAGGAGAGTCCGAGAATCTTTAACACATTTCATTAACACGCAACAGGCAATAAAATAAAATACTAAACTCTTCCCCAAAACTTCGCATCAGACAATAGGGCTTTATAAAAGTATCCAATTAAAGCTGATGCTGTGGACGGTACTTGGAAAATTATAAGTATATACTCTAAGATTAAAGCTCATGAACAAAGTGAAAAAAAATTGAATTAACTAAGAAATAGTTATTTATATTAAAAAAAATGTCGTATCTAATGTTTTAATTATTACAACATTGAAAGGAATTAATCTATATACAATAACTATATATTAAATGGTTTATCTTGACTGACTGATTGACGCAATCGGTAAGAGCAAGCTGTAGTTTGGACACAAGCTTTTGGAAAATTGAAACTCCATAAAAAGGAGTTTGTATGAAAAATTTGTGGTTGTTGCTGAAATTATAGATTTAAAACGTTTTTTAAGCACTTTCCTCTGTATTTATAGGCGGATTGCTCTCTTACAGCATATACGTGTACATGTACGTAGATTTAAAATGTTGTAGGCGTGGCACATTTAACCCTTGGAATTGGGAAGTGTGAGAAGGGCTTAGCATCCGAAACTATTCACATAAATTAAGAAGATTCCCAAAAAATCTTTAACACATTTTAATTGCAGCTTCATTAACACGCAACAAGCAATAAAATTAAAGCCCGAGTACAAAATTAAACTTGCCCGAAAGTTAACAACAGACGACGGCAATGGGCTCCATAAAAACACTCGACAAGAGCTATAAGTGTGGATTGTGAGACAGTTGGGCAGCGTTGGAGGGTAGGGTGTTGGGGGAATTGGACAACAGCAGACGCGTCGAAATTCCAAAGCGTCAAAGTCGTAAAAAGACAAAGAAAATTAAGGAAAAAATCATCTACAATGCGCACAACAAATGCACACACACACAGAGACAGACACACACTTGCATCGAAAATTGTCAAATAAAATGGCATTAAAATTGAATTTAAATTAATACACACTGACAAGAGCGGGGGTTTGGGGTTGGGGGGAACCCCAACACTTGAAATGTAGCGCGTGTCACAGCAGCAGGCAATAAAAATGAAACAGAATTTTGGTAACTATGTGGAAATGTTCGTCACAAGTGCAAGGGATGGGATCATGAAATTATAGAGACAAAGATCAAGTCGTGAACCGCCGAACCTTGGGGAGACGACGACATGAATCACACAAACTTTAATTACACATCATTTTCAATATTGCCATTTTAATGATTCAAAATTTAAGTGCCTGGGCCACCATATTGAACCCGAGATCTCTTCGTATTGCCTTTAATTTATAACGCCCGTCTGTTGGGGGACGCCCTGTCGAGTGTGAGGGCAGCTTATATGAGCCAAGACTGCGGCTGCGACTGCAACTGTGACTTAACCATAAATTCTATGGAAATAATATTTATTTAAGCCCGCTGCCGCGCTGACAGCGGCAACTTTTTCTGTTTTTTACTTTATCCTTTTTCTGCTCACAAATCATATGCAAATTATGCCGCTTAATTGATTTATGACAGCAAAAGTAGAGTCGCTGCGGTTTGGTTTGGCCGGGGCGGGTCTGCAAACTTTTCAGCTTAGTTTCAATTAACGCGCTCGCAACATTTAACTTATCTGTGTGTTGGCAGGATTGTGTGTTTTTCTTTGGCAACATGTTGCTTAAAGCCCATTTGCAAATCACAGCTACACAGCTCTTATCTCTAACACATCTACTACAATTTTATTCCTAGACCCACACACACACGCACACGCACACACACACACACACACACACACACACACACAACAAGAGCACCCACAGCAAAATCCAAACATATTTTGCATATTTGATTTCACGCCCAAAAATTCAAAATGCATACGCAAAATTATGCGCATCAGCGTCGTTGTTGTCGTCGTCGTATCTTTGTTGTTGTTGTTGTTGTTATTATTGTCAGCATGCAAGCAACCAGCAACAACAAAAAGAGCACCAAAAAGGCTCCCACACAAGGCAAACGCAAGAAAAAACTTAACAAGCGACTCGACACGTTGCATGCCAAGCAACAAAAAGAGCAACAACAACAACAAGTTCAAGCAAATCACATGCCGTCGTGGGTAGGACGACGACTTGTCATGCAAAATACTGCCAAAAAATACAGCGACAACGACGACGACTTGGCAAAGAGCTTCAGCGCATTTACAGTGGGCTAAGATATAATGAAAATGGCTTTTGCAATGTTGTCTATGAAAAGATAATTAAAAGATTAGGAAAATAAAAGGCTAAAATGAGAAACCTTCATCTAATTTAGCTGTGAAAAATCGAGTCTACAAGTATATGTGTTTGGTAAACTAAAAAGTTATATCATTAAAACTGTTCTGAATTCCGTACATTTTGAATTTTTTTTAAAATATGCTTTCATAGGTTTTGAATGGAGAGTTCTATGCAATGTGTTTCTCCTTATTTATTGTAATTTTTTTGAACAATCGTGCTTTTTAAAAGCGTTTACTATAATAGTGTTAAAAAATTGACGAATAAAACGTAAAAAGGATCATTCCATAACATTTTTATAATATGTATGTATGTGATTCTAGATATTGATAATTATACGAAGATAAACTTCAAATAAATATAATTATGTACATATTTAATTACACTTTATCTACAATTTATTTAGGGGAATTTGATCTATAGACCCAATATTAGTAATAGTGTAATTGTCATTACATAAATTTTAACGTTTCCAAAACAGTTAAGTCGCAAAAATTGCAAACTTTAAAGGAGCATTTATTTTTGGTACACTGTGCAGCCTTTGCAATGCTCTGCCAACACACCAACACACTCACAGTCGCACACACTTCCCATATGGTGCGACGCATAGCCGTTGTTGTTTTTGTTGTTATTGTTGCTAGTGCAATATTCTGTTTGGCTGCTGCCGGCCCAGGCGGCGATTGAATGTGAATGCCTGTGGGCCTGCGCTGCTGTTGCTGCCCACTCTCTTGCACTCTTTGTCCCCCGCTCACAATCAATCCTCGTGCTCCTGCGCTCACCCACTCATGCACTACACACGCACACACACACACACACACATACGTGCATATGCACACACACACACGTACGTGCATAAGCACACACACACATTAGGCCATGGGCGACTGCCCTGCTCCAAGTCACGTTTTGTCTGTCTCCGTCATCATCTTTGCGTTGTCATCCCGTTTGTGTCCATGTGCGTGTGTGAGTCTGCCTGGTTGTTTTTTTTTTCTTTTTTGTTTTTGGGTGAGACCAAAAATTCCAAGAAATATTCAAAAATATGCTCCAGCATAGCAAGGCAGTGAAATAAATTTAATGCTGCATGTAAATTTTTTGTTGTTTTTTTCCACATCTTTCTTTACGAAGCGTAAAATTTCTTAACGAAGCAACAGAAAGTTACGTAGAAAACAATTTTTTGTTGTTGCCTTTGTTTGTTTATTTGTTTTACTGTTTAACAACACCTGCGGCGTGAGAGCGTAAGCAAAAGAGAGCGGGTGGGTGGGTAGGTAGGTAGATGGGAGAGTGCGCATTTGCTAGTTAACGGGGAATGGTGTGGTGCGTATTGGATGCCAGGCAGCGGCAGTGACATGGCGGCTAAATAAAGCCAAAACAAACAAATAAACATAATTTTGAAAAGCATATTTTTCTAATGAATGAAAAGTTGCCATATAATTGGTTGGTTGGCTGGTTGTTTGGTTGACACACAAATGCGCGGCGATGCCGCCAACGCTAATTGCTCAATTGCAGCACATTTCCCATTGTTGAAGCACAATTTTGTTGTTGTTTTGTTATTATTATTTGTTGTGGCTTCGACTAAATTAACGTGTGCGAGTGCTAGCATGCAAGAGAAATCAATAACAAAAGAGCCACAATAACAACTCCAATTAAAGCTCCGACGCCGACTTCGACTTACCCAACAAGCGCATCACTTCCTCTGGATTTAGAAAAATATTCATATACGCTGCCACGCCGCTGCCATCGCGCAGCACTAGCGCTGCCAGGGCGAGCAGCGCAAGAGGCAGCATCGTGGAACGTTGGTTTCTGTTGTTGTTGTTGCTGCTGCTGTTGTTTTCGTTTTTGTAGCGCAGCTGGGCCATGTTAATCGAAATTTGATGGCAAACACTTGGCATTTTCATTTATAAATTTGTATTTTACACAATTTTTCTGCACATTTACTGCACACACATTTTCGTAAACAACAAAACGAAACAGACGCGAACCGCAGATACGAAGAGCGCAGATGCAGAGAAAAAAGTGCCAAAGTTGAAAAATGTATAGGGAAAACAATGCAGGACACCCGAAAAACTTCTTTCACGGCTAACTAAACATTTTATGCGTATGGCAAACAATTTCTATATTATTTAACACAATTTTTCACAAATAGTTTTGCTGTTTTTCTCGATTTTCGAGCGCACTTTGTTTTATTCTTGACCGCTGCACTGCGCAGACGACGAAACTCGCACGAAACTCGCCGACGAAATGAGTATCGGAGAAAAACAAACGCAAAGGCAGCTCACAGATACGACAACTTGCTGTTGTGTTGGTGGTGAGTAGAGTACATGTGCGGCGAATGAGTAGAGCAAAGAAGAATGTCAGATTGCGTGTGCGCCATCTGGCGGCACAATCGCACGTTTCGTTGTGTGTACACACCGCAAATGCGTATAACAGTTTTTGTTTTATGGTTTATGTGTATGACTGGGGAACTGGTTTTTCTACTGTTCTTTGCTATTGTAGGGGAAACTACATATGTGTGAATACTGTACATTGGATTGTGGACTCTAAATGTGTACTGAGGGGAATAAAGATATATCAGAGCGTACAAATATTCTGAAATTTTTACCCTTCTGAACCGAAGTTTTATTTTATGCTGATAATAGGTAATCAAATCTTAAATTATCTAACAAATAAGATATTATCTAAGACTGAGGTCTATGAGGCAGCCTTTCGATCTATTTTGCGACACGTGACTGATAGTTTAACATATTTAGTTCTACAAGTAGCACTACGTCATAAAAAGTTATGTTTTCGTTGGAGTATACCTACTAGTGGGTATGGTTACCAGACAATTCATTAAACTTGCTTAAGCACAATTCAATATTTCCCCTTTGTTCGATCGTCGTCGTTCTATCGAGAGCGCAAATACTATGTTTCTTTGTGTGCGATAGCTCGTCCTTTCGATTGTCACACAATTTTTGCGAAATAACGGTTAAAGATGTATCTAACGAACGCAGCCACACCTTTATATGGTATGTGGCTAGCAAGCTAACGGCTTAAGCAATCCTATTTACTATCGGATACATCATGTAATCTTGGTTTATCTAACAATTAGTTCAACTTTTCAGGCGTGCTTAGGACAAGTTTTTGTTAGAACCAATTCAATTTTACTTTTTGATTCGAATACTTTAATATAAAAAAGTCCAAGCAAACGTTTTTAAATAAATAAAAAATAAATTATGTATATTTATGTGTGACTTAATGTTTCGGATTTAAATAACCGATAATGTATCGTTTAGTTGCAACTCTACTCCGTAATTGGGTTGTAAATAAAGTATACAATCGATCTATCGTCAACTGTCATCGATTGTACACAATCGCATTTTTTTTAAATGCAATACATATGTATATATTTACTAACAAGAAACAACGAATGTTTATTAAATTCCTATTACTTTTTATCAGTCACAATTTTCAGAAATCATTTAAACAGGGACATTTAGGCAGGGTATGGAATTACCATTGCTTTTTATCCACACTTTTTAGGAACAGAAGCTTGTCCGTTAAGCCCACACCGACCTGGAAAAAAATGTAATTGTGGAAAAGCCCCTTGTTTCACAATTTTTCAATGGGCCGATATGGTGTAACCATGTAACATCGTCGAATGTATCAGCCGGACACCGAAACCGAAAAGTTCTGGTGCACGCCAATAGATTGTTAAGATGCAGTTGGTTTTTTCTTAGCTTGGGAACCATTTCGATGTTGATGTTGCGGGTATCGGAATCTATTAAAAATATGGGTCAGTTGTTATTTTTTGAGTTTAATTCATTAACTTATTGTACCTGCTCCAAGTGGTCCAACCTTTTGATAGTTTTCTTTAAAATTGTTTTCTCCAATAGAATCATTCCAGCAGTTGCCAAACTCATGGTGCATATATCATTATGTTTATGATAGGAATAATCATGGTGGCAGTGTAGTATTTCTGTCCACTCCGAGCTGTTGTTGCTTCTTCCAACGGAGTCAACAACCGCATCTTATTGGAAGCGTCCTCTAGCTCGCTGCTGCTCCTGAATAATGATTTTTGAATGAATAGTTATTATTGCAAAACAAGCTACATATGTGATTTTCTTTGCGTAACTCTTTTTCAATTTCCCAGTCCGAAAAATATTTAAAAAATGATTCGCTGCAGTGAGTCGATCGCTTAATTCCATAACTCAGCAACCCAAGAAATTTTCGCATTAACATTGACTCGAAATTTCCACTGTCACCAATTTTCCGGTTGTAAATACATGTACAGCTAGATGAAGCTGTTTTGTCTGCGTTGGCATAGTGGTATTTGATACTATATTTCTGAATGAATTTATTTTTATTTATTGGCCATAGGAAATAAATAGATCATTTGCAAATAAAACTTGTTACTAATATATTTTCTACTATTCTAAATAACTATACGTATTGTTTGAAGGTTGTACTGGTATGGAAATAAAAAAGGTAGTAAAGTCCCTTTAAATTAAGTTGCAACACCACTGATCCTTAAAAATAATACCAGGTTCCACTGTGCAATCGTAGGTGGAACAGTTGGGTACAGAGTGAAAGGGATCGAGCACATTGCGCCTTGAAAAATATATACACACAAGCATACCAACATAAAAATTTCACACATCACACATACATACATAGCCTGCCTGCCACGAACGAGCGCTCGGCTTCTGCAGCGCGGCTCGTATGACACTCTGCCGCTATCGGCTACGACCCACGGCGACCCACGACGAACCACGGCCGACCCACACGACCCTTGCCCTCTGCCAGGCGGCACAGTCGACACTCGTGTGTCCGAATGAGTTTCGCTCGCATTTTACGAACCCTGGTTCTAAAGCAGCCGCAATATATTCCGCTGATCAGCTGCCGGAAACCACAGCGAGCGCATCCAAGATATGGAACGATACTGTAGTGCGACTGAGTCAAGTCCTACTGCAAATTGCAATAACGCTCAAAGTCTTAGCTTGCGTTATGTTTCTCCGCATTTAAGGGCCAAACCAGGCCTTCCGAGCTTTATATGTTTGCTGAAAATTAAACCGCAAGTTTTAGATAACAGAAAAGAGAATGTTACGGACGAGCAAGTCGACTGTGTAAGCCTCTGTAGCCTAAAAAAAGCAATTTTTTAAATTAACCGCCACAGAAAAAAAAAAAAAACAAGAAACTAATACATTCCTAGCATTAATCGATGTTTTTAAAACTTTATATATATAATGGCAGGCAAGAACGTTTATAACTTTTCTTAGGATTAACCGATTTCGAATTTGTAATAGAGATGAGAGAGGACGTTTCCGAAATAAAAGCGATGAAAATCAATTAGGCTTCAATTTTTCTGAAGCTAGTTGTACGACTTCACGGGGATTCGGAATAATAATATTTATTTTTGAGACTATATTTGATTTTTTTTCGAAGAATCTACATATGGACTTCTTGGATTCCGAAAACTGCTCCCCCCTCGCCTGTTACATACATTCGGAGAAACCTAATATGCCCTTTTCACTTCTCGGATGCAGGGTAGAAAAATATGTTCGTTATGGAACCGAACAGTAGAGCTTCTCTGTCCACGGAGCTTCCCAGAAACGAGCGCAAAGCAAATAAAACACATATAATTCCAGGAATTGTAATTGCAGTACTTCTAATCGGTATATTCGTCGAGAATCATTCTTTAATTGGCAATTTTATTACGTCTACTTGGAGAAGGAAGTGCAAATAAATGTATTCACTTGCCAATTGATAGAACGACTTCTATTACGAGCCCTAACCACTATTAATTGGTACGGCAAGGTTTTTTTCGACAGTGCAACTTTCAATGACTCATATTTATTTGTAGGCGATGATTGCCCAAACATATTTATATTTTTTAAATAAAATTTTAAATAAAACAACGTTCATACTACACGAAATATTTTGACCATTATTAATTGGTACAGCAACATTATATATTCATTAAAACTGAGTAACATCTCCTTTATTTTTAATAACACCCTGAATTCTCTTCTGCATGGTATTTACTAATTTTAGGCATTCTTCTGGAGTTATGGAATCCCAAATTTCCTGAATTTTTAATTTTAGTCCTGACAGAGTACGCTGTGGGTCATTCCTCAGCTTTCTTTTGATGACAATATAAATAAGGGATCTTTCGACTTCTAATTTATAAAATCGATTTATATCAGTCTCAACAGCTACTAGTTGATTTAGTAATTAAGATAATGTCATTAAGACGTCAATATAAAACTTTTAATTGTAATACTCACATTTACACGTACTATACATAACACATTTTCACAATACTCTGTAAAATTTAATACTTTTTGGGATTAAAAATTATATTTTGAGTGAGAAAAAGTCTTCGTTTTATTGGACTATACCTGTTCTTGACATTAAGTAAATTAATAGATATTTAAAGTAAATGTTATATTTTTAATACAACTTGCACATTCTTATCGTTGCTGAACCTAAATCGAGTTTGAATTAAACACACTAATTAAATAGTCACATTGATATTGATTAAAATTGATATTAATCGTAATTTGTAATTAATAGACATAGCACAAGTTTTATATTTAACACAAATTTCATATTCATTTGCATTTTTTGCGAGATTTTTCTTTAGGTGTACTTTTAATCAATCTAACCAGTCTATAAACTTGACCCTAGAGCAGCGGCCTTATCAGCACTGTGTTAGATGAGGTTGGAACCTAAACACTGTGACGATTCGGTAACTAATTTTCATTTAGATTGCCATCAATACTTAAGCTGCGTGGCTTCCCGAAGAGAATATAAACATGGTTATAATTGTGTGCCACACTCTTCAGTTAGACGCCATACTCTTCATTTTAGCCATATCTTTAGAATGTTTTCACAATCTTTTCGTAAACAATAATTCTTGATTAGAACTGATTATACAGCCCAACTGCCAGCCTGGCAGTCCGACATTCTCACATTACCAGTTATCATTAGTCAGTGAGTAGTGATATTAGTTAGCCAGCAACGTTGTTTGGAAACACATCGAGAAGCATGCGAAGCACCTGCCGAAGCCTATGTCTCTGGCTCTGTCTCTATTTCGGGGCCAGCACCGGGCTAGCAATGATTGCGCCGCGTTGCAAGTCGCCGTACGTGAGGGTTAGGGAGAACTACTGCTACTATGTTGATCATCAGACGATGGTGAGTTGGTGGCACTTATATAGACGCCTTCCGATCGTAACTGCCGCACTGGCCAAATTATTCATCGTAGCACACATCGTTCAGCAACTTCTGTTACTCCGACAAACGCACGTCCCGTGTCTGCCTCGACAGTGTCGAGGAGATGCGCGCCCTCGCCAGTTACTTGTATGAGTCTGGATACCACGATGGATCACAGTTCTGGAGTGCTGGGAATCGCTGGGCCGGCGATCTGCAATTCTATTGGAACTACTTTGGACGTGCCAGAGCGTTGAATTACACCAATTGGGAACCGGATCAGCCGACGCCAACCATGGGTCTCAACTGCATGCTCCTTACCCTGAATCGTGGGGAACTGGTGATGAGTAGTGAGTCCTGCTATACCGAGGCCATCGATATATGCGAGCAATTGCTCAGCAACGAGCCATTGGTGATCCACTGAAAGAATCAGATATAGGAACCTCATGAGCTTACGTACACCGTTTTTGTATACCCTGTACCCGTAGGGTAAAAAGGGTATATTAGGTTTGTGCAAAGTATGTAACATACAGAAGGAAGCATCTCCGACCCCATAAAGTATATATATTCTTGATCAGCATGACGAGAGACATCGATCTAGACATGTCCGTCCGTATGTCCGTCCGTCTGTCCGTCCGTCTGGATGAACGCGAGGATCTCAGAAACTATAAAAGCTAGAATAACCAAAGTTGGCATCCAGATTCTCCTAGATCCGAGTAAGGACGAGTTTATTTTTTTTTTAATTTTCGTCAATACCGTCCACTTTTCAAATGCTACCTAAACCAAACTTTGCACACATAATTTATAAATAAATATCTACTGTTGTTTAAAATTTTATTCAATTCTGTCGATTCTAAGAAAAATTATTAGCGAAACAAATTCTTGCCAGTACAACCCCCACAAACTGCAGCAACAAGTTCGCTCTTCTTCTTCCTCTTTTTGCTGCTGCTTTGGGCGCATATAACTCAGTGACGGAAGTTTACCTGGGTACAGGGTATTTCACTGTCGGGCTTGCTCGACTGTAGCGTTCTCTCTTATTTTTGTAATAAAAAGATTCAAGTGCCATAATGTTTTCCAAAACAAAAACACCTTTGATTACTTTTAACCCTAAATCCTCTACTGAATCGACCAGTGTTCTGTTTTAAAAAGTTCCAAACTTTCAATACATTTTCAGACATTTGTTTAGCTCTTTTATGGGCCAAAAGTTCCATTTCCTAATAATTGTTATAAGTAATTTTTTTTTTTTAAGTAAAACATGAATTAGCCTTTACATATCGGACCAAAGAGATTAACCAATTATGATGGCACTTATTCTAAAAAGCGCCCGGGATAGTTATTAAAATGTTTGCTGTCGTTTCGAACGAATGAGTCGCTTATCTAGTATTAAATATCTGCTTACATATTCCGATATTTGATACCTCAACTTGTTTATTCTATTGTAGCTACTAATTCGTTATGAATATTTTCATAATATCATAGCAGAAAACATTTGTATACCTTTAATCCGTACGTGAAATAATATCATGTGTCTGATAGAGGTGTGGACACAAAGTAGGGATGTAGAAAAACATCGATGTATCGAGCATCGACGATGTTTTTACCACGATGCATCGATGTTTTCCGATTTTTTTTTGCTAACGATGCATCGTCGATCGATCGATGTTTGTCCAAACATCGAACATTATTATACTCTGTACATGAAATGTACATGAAGGAGGCGTGGCAGACCCCACAAAGTATATATATTCTTGATCAGCGTGACAAGACGAGTCGATCTAGCCCTGTCTGTCTGTCTGTCCGTCTGCCAGTCTGTCCGTATGAACATTCGTATAATCGCCTATATCTCGGAGACTATAAGACCTAGGAACACCAAATTTTAGTCCCAGATGCCTTATGTGAATACGCAGAAAATGTATATTTTGGAATTCCCCTCCCTCCCCCCTCTACCCCGCAAATCGTAACTCCCGTAATTCTTGGAATTTCGAACTAAAATTTTGGAAATACCCCCAGTTGGTTATTATGTGTCCGTATGCCAAATTTCATTATGATAGACCGATTTAACAAGAAGTTATAGCCATAAATATATTTGCTGATGCAGCGCTGCTGCAGCGCTGCTCAAGCGCTGCCCGTGGCTGTTGTTGTTGTTGCTGTTTGGTTGACTGCGAAAATGCTTACACAGACAGGAATTGATACGCATAGGCATGCATACACTCACACAGACGCAATTGCTATGTAAATGTGCAATTATAAACCCTTTACGTGAGTTCGAATACCGAGAGAGGTAAAATCGATCAAATTTTTTTTTTATTTTCTTAAATTTTTTATTTTCTATAATTATTGTAAACATATGTACAGAGTATTTCAAAGTCGGGACACCCGACTTTAGCTTTTTTACTTGTTTTTAATAATTTAATTTAAAAAAAAAAATTTTTTTTTTTCTTTTTTGTGGCTATTTTACTGCCGGGCTTGCTCGACTGTAGCGTTCTATCTTGTTTTTGCTTCACTCTGCGCACCTCTTGCAAAAATTGGGTGCTTATGTTATTAAATGGTTTGGTTTGGTATATGTACAGTGCTGCCATTTTTTTTAACAAAAAAAAAGCTGTTTCTAACTAGAAGCAAGGGCAAAAAAAAATCGTTTTTATGGTTTTACCAATTTATTTTTTTCTAAGTTAATATTTAATATGTTTTTTACATTAACTCCATTATCTCATCAAGTTCTGCGGGATTTACTTCAGATTCGCAATCGTACGACATGGACGTACCAATCATGCGTAAATAATTTTTAGGCACTTCGTAGTCAAAGCAGCATTTCCCAAGTCTTCACAAACCATACCTGTATATACACATTAAAATTAGTAATTTCCTTTCACTCACAATAAAACTTTACCTTATGAGTAAAATACTGTTGAGTGTGCTCAGGTTAATGGAATTCCTCAGTTTTGACTTGATCAGATTAACCTGGCTAAACACGCGCTCAATTTCCGCATTTGACCACGGCAATGACAGCATTTGAATGGCAATAGCTGCTACCTCAAGAAATCTGCGGCTGCCACCAGAATCTTTGTAACAGAAAACCTCTGTCCAAAACTTTGACGTGTTGCTGGTATTTTCCCATTTAATCAAATGAATATCGCTATATTGGCGTTCAATTTCAGAAATGTTTTCTACTTTCAGGTACTCCAAAATTTCGCTTATCCCTTTTTTCTTAGCGCACAATATTTTGTCGACAGAAAAAACGTCAACCTGCTTTAAAGTTTCAAAATTATCTGGTAGTCTGAAATTTATAATCAAATTATTTAATCGCCTCCAAAGAATAACACAATATTGCTTACCTCTGTTTTAATTGTTTAATCAGCTCAATCACGAAATTTGTGCAGCGGTCACGAAGCATTTCTTCAACATTAGAGCTAATATTTAGAGTTTTAATCTTTTTTTCAAAGTCGTATCCTTTATAAAGATTCCTATCCGCATGTTTTTCAATGTCGTCCGTTTCGAAAATATTAATTTCCGTTTCAGAAGGAATGATTGCATTTTTCAACGAATTGATTGCAAAAATTAAATCGTTAAGCAATTCTGTTGCATTGGTGTTGTTGCTTTGAAAACACTTATTAACTTTTTGCAAATCGGATAATATAGGTTTCAAAAAAATTAAATATAAATGATTAGTTTCATCACTATACATTTGATTTAACATTTGAGCTTTAAAGCATTTTTCTTTCGTTGCTGCTAATCCAAAATGCAACTTTAGTTCTTCCCACTGTTCCAATATACGAGATACTGCCAATTCTATTGAGAGCCATCTTGTGTCACTCACTTTCGGAATTTTCAATGGGGCCTTGTGTAATATAAAATAAAAAATAGTTATAATTTAGGGAACAACAATTTTACTGAAACAAGTACATACGAGGACTTTGAAAATCTACAACGTCATGAAAGACAATACACACATAAATATAATTTGCACAATAATAGTATTAATCGATCAAATAAACAGAGCACTTTTAATGTACAGTACTCACACTTACGTAAGTACATATGTTAAAACATAAATTCAATAACATACAACAGGGGAAAGCAACTCACATACCTTATCATCGTTTATACATTTATAAATTTTTTTATATTCAGTTTGGCGAGATGAACTTTTTGAAAACCAATTAAAGGTTTCGTAAATTAAAAATTCCAAATTATCTGGCATATGTTGTTTGCAAACTTCACTAACAGCAAGCTGCACAGAATGGCAGACACATTTTATTAATATAAGTGCTGGTGCTTCCTTTTTTAGTTCTGTGTAGACACTTTTGTTCCTGCCTACCATAACGTTAGCGTTATCAGTTCCAATACCTATTAGGTTTTTTATATCTAATTTATTAAGTATCAATACATTTTTAACACCTTCAACAATGCATGTTGCATTTCCAAATTCTAATGACACGAGACTAAGGAATGTGGAGACGAATACACGACGCCGGACGGAATAATAATTGATGACCACACCTAAGTATACATATTTATACATACAAAATACATATTTAAATTTAAAAAAATATAAACAATTATTAATATAAACAAATACCTAAGAGTTTTGTAATGCTGATGTCCGTTGATTCGTCAAGTAAAAGACTGAATTTTGAGTCTCCGATATCGCTGCATAAGTCTTCCAAAAAATGACGCCCCAAAACATTTTTGATGATTTTTGTGCATTTTGTGCGGTGCAGCTTTATACGCCCTGCAGTTCCACCGTCAAAATGTTTGCTGCACAAGTTGCCCAAATGATCAATTTGCGCCATTGCTGTGTGTTGAGCAATAAAGAGACACAGTGCTGCTTCCTGCTCCAAGGTTTTGGCAGGTAAACTGACAAAGTCTATTTTGTTTTTTTGTATAAAGCCACTCATTGCACTTGTGTGCTTTTTTGTAGTAGCATGAGCGCGCAAATCACTAAGTTTGGCTGTTATTGTAATCTTGCAATAACTGCAAAAAACTCTATGCTCATCCGTGTTATCCTTGCGAATCCAATCCTTAAATTCTGTGCTTTTTAGCCAAGCATCTCGGCACTTTTGCTTATATTCCTTTGACATTTTGTATTAATATTGGCGCGCACTTTGGGTATAGAGATGATAGTTTGCCCTAAACTAGTGGGGGCATTGACACATATCGATAACAATTATGATAAACCTAACAGTTTTTTATAGTTTTTGTGTGACCAGTGGCAAAAAAAGCGAGAAAAAAGCTAAACACATTTTAAAAAAATCCAGAATTCCCGCTTCCCGCAATTCACAAATTTTTCCCGCAATTGGTCTTCCAAAACAGCCAGATTTGACGGGAAAAAAGCGAAATTGGCAGCCCTGTATATGTATGTGAATGGGCGTGATGCATTTATTAGTGATAAATACACATACATATTTATCACCTTTGTGGTTAGTAGCTATAAGAGCGTGTGTCTTTATATGACTCTTGTAGACGCTGTCCAAGTTCAGTTGAATTCGGTTCTTCATGTGAGTCTTGTAGTTGCGATGATTCGCTGTCGCTGACTATGATAGGCTTTATAATACCGGTTTTATTCATAATGTTTGGATTACTAGAACCAGTGTACACGCAAAGTGAATTTGAGTCTTTGGACACTGGTGCATACTTCCTAGGCACCTATAAAACTGTACGTAGTATGAGGATCTGCTTGAATCTCAATAGCTTTAACACTGCTCTCTTATAGTCACGTGGAATGAAAACATGGATGGAAGTAAGAGAAGACTGTAGGAATCATTGGGCAGACTTGGTCACAGTGGACTCGGAAGAGGAGTTGTCGAGTCTTCTCAGCCTTATTAAATCGATGAGGTTTAAAAATGGTACTTCATTTTCAACGTCTGGAGTCCACATCTATGAACGATTAACATGGTGGTCTAACGGAAAGGATGTCACATTTTTAAAGCGAAAGCCAGACTATAAGCCAACTAAGGTCATATACTATTTAAGCCTAGTGCTTTATAATAACGAGCTTTATATGATAGATACAAATGGAGAGGATGAATTTTATATTTGTGAGTTTGTGCCTGGCTGGGTAAGAGCTTATAGATTAATATTAAATTATCCTTACGTACCCTTTTCTGTTCTGGTCATATTAATTGTTATTCGTTTGTATTTGAATACCTTGTTTAATTTCGAAAGACGACAGTATGTTAGCGATGACCAAGAATCTCTTATAGGTGTAGACAAAAGAGGGAAGGGGAGGGCCACGGCCCTCTCCTAAGATAAAAAATTGGAAATTGGAAAAAAAAATCGTAAGAGATGTTGACCTTCTAAAAGTCACTGTCTACAGTGAAAGCCCCCTTTTTATCAAATTGTGTCATTAAACGGACCAAATATTATTATAATTATTATTATTTTATCAACAATAATTATTGTTTTATTATTATTATTATTGTTTTATTATTATTATTTTCTTTTTATAATAACCCATATTGTTCAGAAAAAAACACAGTTTGTTTCATTTTTGTTCTCCCAGAGACGTTTCGCAAGTTGGTTGCGACATCTGGTTAAAGAATAGTTGTAAGCTGTATAGCAAGCAATTATTTACACAGGGTGTATAATTGCTTGGAATTTCGAACTCAAATTTTGCAAATAACACCAGTGATTAGTGATTATGTGTCCGTATGCCAAGTTTCACTATTATTGACCGATTTAACAAGAAGTTGTAGCCATAGCGCGCCGCTGCACTATGAATCGAATTTATTCGGTTTTTTTTGCGGCCACTTCATATATGAACGCGGGGCAGTAGCCTTGACATTGTCATGACCTGCCTCAACTTATATTTATGCACAAGCAATTTTGTTGATAGACTATTTATACTCTGTACATGAAATGTACAAGAGTATATTAGGTTTGCGGGAGCTGAAAAATGTAACAGGCAGAAGGAGGCGTGGCAGACCCCACAAAGTATATATATTCTTGATCAGCATGACGAGACGAGTCGATCTAGCCCTGTCTGTCTGTCTGTCCGTCTGTCCGTCCGTATGAACACCTGGATCTCAGAGACTATAAGAGATAGAGACACCAAATTTTGCACAAAGATGCGTTTTGTGTGTATTCTATACGAGTTTGTTTTATTTTTTTGATTTTCCCCCCACTTCCGCCCTATGGGGGTTTTCCCGATTTTCCATTCGTATAATCGCCTATATCTCGGAGACCATAAGACCTAGGAACACCAAATTTTAGTCCAAGGTGCCTTGTGTGAATACACAGAAAATGTATGTTTTGGAATTTACCTCCCTCCCTCCTCTCCCCCGCAAATGCGATTTTCTCTAACTCCCGTAATTCTTGGAATTTCGAACTAAAATTTTGCAAATACCCCCAGTTAGTAATTATGTGTCCGTATGCCAAGTTTCACTATGATAGACTGATTTACCAAGAAGTTATAGCCATAAATATATTTGCTGCTGCAGCGCTGCTCAAGCGCTGCCCGCGGTTGTTGTTGATGTTGCTGTTTGGTTGACTGCGAAAATGCTTACACAGACACGAATAGATGCGCATAGGCATACATACACTCACACAGACGCAATTGCTATGTAAATGTGCAATTATAAACCCTTTACGTGAGTTCGAATACCGAGAAAGGTAAAATCGATCATTGAATTTTTATACCCTGTACCCAGAGGGTACAAGGGTATATTAGTTTTGTGCGAGTGCACATGGAACACACAGAAGGAGGCTTGGTAGACCCCACAAAGTATATATATTCTTGATCAGCATGACAAGCCGAGTCGATATAGCCATGTCCGTCTGTCTGTCCGTCTGTCTGTATGAACGCAAGGATCTCCGAAAGTATAAGAGCTAGAATAACCAAACTTGGTATACAGATTCTCCTGAGACCGAGAAAGGACGAGTTTGTTCATTTTTTTCTGATCCACCCCCCACTCCCCCCTATTAACGATTTTCTATAACTCCCGTAATTCTTGGAATTGAGAACTAAAAGTTGGTAGTCACATTAGGTTAGTAGTTTCAAGTTTCATTATGATAGAATGATCGGAAAGAAAGTTATAGCCATATAACCAGGCCCAATGCACACATACATACATATGTACAAGTACACAAACACGAATAAGGCACGATTCTGATGTAAATGTATGTATGCATGCATGGAATATTTTATATTTAATTAGTTAATATTTAGTTAATTAATTAAATTAATTTAGTTAATTAATTTAAATTAATTAATTAATTAATTATATTACTTTTTTGTGGGGTGGTACAGGGTATTTAAGAGTTGAGCCTGCTCGACTTTAGCATTCCTTTCTTGTTTTTTATTATCTTAATTTTTTTTATTTTCTATAATTATTGTAAACATATGTACAGAGTATTTCAAAGTCGGGACACCCGACTTTAGCTTTTTTACTTGTTTATTCCAGTACCGCTGCCGGTTCCAAACCAAAAAAGCAAAATTAGATTTAATAACAGTGGAGTACAAAGTCAATTAGCGATATCACTCCCGGTAATCGAACCGAAAGAGGCTTTTTTGGTTTGGAACCGAAAGAGTACACAAATAGTTGAGGCGTCATTGCATATAAAGAAATTTAATCACTGTATGAACGAAATTCCAGTACCGCTCTCGGTTCCGAACCAAAAAAGCCTCTTTCGGTTCGCGAAGCGAGGAAAAGCACATAAATAATTGAGGCATCATTGCTTATTATTGTGATTTGCAATGAAAATACTCTATATGAATTTCGTAGTTTATAATCTACATAGTATGGGGTGAAAGTCTTACGGATTATGAAAACATTGAGCCGCTTTTTATTATCATATATACAGAACCTGGTTCCTATATCTTCTATATACACCAAATTATGTTTTTACACGGTTTCGATTTAACACAGTTTGAAAATTAAAAATTTTACATATGGTTGCACGCCTTTATTCCGTTTAGCACGATTCAAAATAACATATGATCAATGTATTTTTATACTCTGTACATGAAATGTACAGAAGTATATTAGGTTTGCGGGAGCTGAAAAATGTAAGAGGCAGAAGGAGGCGTGGCAGACCCCACAAAGTATATATATTCTTGATCAGCGTGACAAGACGAGTCGATCTAGCCCTGTCTGTCCGTCCGTATGAACACCTGGATCTCAGAGACTATAAGATAGAGACACTAAATTTTGCACAAAGATGCCTTATGTGTGTGATTCCCCGCCCCGCCCCCCCCCCCCCCTTCCACCCTTGGGGGTTTTCCCGATTTTCCATTCGTATAATCGCCTATATCTCGGAGACTATAAGACCTAGGAACACAAAATTTTAGTCCAAGATGCCTTGTGTGAATACGCAGAAAATGCATATTTTGGAATTTCCCTCCCACCCCCCTCTCCCCGCCAACATAGTATTTCAAGTCGTACAGTATTTCAAAGTTGGGACACCCGACGTAAGAGTTGAGCCTGCTCGACTTTACCATTCCTTTCTTGTTTTAGCTTTATTTTTTTGGGAATCTGGCTGTTTTGACTCAAAAAATTATGGCAGCACTGTACCCACATCAACGCTAGCCTGACTGCATATGTATATGTCCCTATGTTTAATCGGAAGCCTAACCTATTGTTATCGCATATTCGCATAATTCAACGTCAGCCACAAAATATGCAACGCGAAAAAAGTTGTGTATAGTTGTTAGAATATTATTTAGGCTATTTAATTTCAAGTTAAAACTTTAATATAAGATAATTCATTGTAACCAAAGACAGAGAAAGATAAGCAATCAAAAGTCCACGTATAACAAAACCTTTAATTCATAGTTCAGCATATATACTTGTAATTACATAATACTAATACATAATCTAAATAGTGTCTAGTTGTCCAGTCTACATCCAGATGACTTTTATCGGGTTAAGGACAGCTTTAAACTGTGTTATATACTCCTAATATTTCTACATATAAGAAATAAGTATAAGTAGAAATAAGTATAGTGAATGGAGATATACGAGTACGAATATTAGTAATAATATTCTGAACAACCTTAATAAAATCTTCTTCAATAATTTTTAGGAGAAACAATTTATTTATATATTTAAATATGCCTAGAAATATCGAAAATAATTCATAAAATTAAAATTAGTTAATTCGGACTTCTGACTGACTTCAAAAATCGAAAGCAATCAGCCTCAGCACGAGATGGGAAATAGCTGTAAATTGAATTGGAAGCTGTCATTTTTCAAGGACTTTCACTGTTTCTTCTCTTTCAATTTAGCAAGCTGTGGAGTTTCTCTCCTCCCCCACCTACCAAAGCTCCAATGCTCCGACAATTTTATGGCATAATGGCACAAGCGCTTAATTTAATAATTCAACATTTGTTTGCACGTTTTTTCTCGCCGTCTGCCGCAGCCTGCAGCCATAAAAGTCTGCTTGGAGCAGTCGGCAAGAAGTTTCTTGTAATACAAATAAATTTCGACTAAACGCTTTTAAACAGTCACCAACAATGCGACATCGCGCATAGCAAAAACATTTGGGCAACAGGCAAGCGGAAGTGACGACTGAGGCGATGGCACCGGGACGGCGCCCGTAATCTGGCAGAAGGGAGGGAACTTTCTGGTGGCGCAAGGACGATGGCAACGTCGGCAATTAAGTCAAATTGGTAATGACGATAGAAGTTGTAAAGTAGGTGCTGATGAGACAGATCAGGGGTCTTCAGGGGAGTGGAAAGGGGCCGAGTGACGTGATTTTATTTGTGCATTCAAAATGTACGAACATTTTAGCACGCCTAGGTTTGCCACTTCGATGAAATGGACGGCGGGGCAAATCGATAAGCTAAGTGTTTAAAAAATTCGAAATATAATAATAAGGTTTATTGGAGGGAAAGCAGAAAATCTCTAAATCAGTAAATTGAACCTTTTTTGTTGTTGTAATTGTTTTCTTCTTTATTGTGATTTGTAAGAAAAAGGACTAGAACGTAAAAGTCGTGCAAGTTAGTGCCCACAACAGCTCTTAATTAAAATAAACTTGGTTGTACTAATCATTCTTATGGAAGCTATTTTATAGTGGGCTAATTTTAATAAAGCTTCTGAATATGAGGCATTGTACAAAACTAACTAAATTAAGTTACGATATTGAAATTTTAGTATTGCGAGTGATCCTGCACCTATTGTTTCTATGGAAGCTATGTTTAGTAATCAGGAGGATATACATGGTTTGTAAAAGGCTTGCTCTGCATATGGATAGGCCAAGTTTACATACCAAGATTAATATACCTATCTGTGAAGCTTAAAAAGTTCCCACACACACACGATGAACAATCGTAGTCCCTAATCGGAGCATTAACCCTTCAGTTAATCGAACCCGTTCTGTCTGAGTAAAATAAATTCATATCAAACAGTTCGGCATATGCCATGTGGCTTTTCAGAAATATATTCGTAATAAAATATTTTATAGAGACTAGAAGCAATCTAAAAAGCAACCTCTAGTCAACAGTCATGCAACTTATTAAGTCAGTGTTGCTCAAATTTTAATAAAAGATATTCAAATTATGGATTTTTCTAATGGAAATGAAATGGAAGCTACAGTCACAGCTTTGCTTCAAAGCATTTAAATTACGTTCCTAAAATTGATTGTTTTTGTCACTAGTCACAGTAATTTAGAAGAACTTTTCTTGTGGCACTAGGAAATAATACTAATAAATAAATATGGTAAAAGAAACTTTGATTAACATTAAAAATTCCATTAAAAAATAAGAAAAGCGGGGACGACGGGAATGAGAAACGACTTAGGTATGTTTTTCCCCACTGTCTCTCTCTCTCTCTCTTTCTCTCTCTAAAGCCTGCTATTTGTCCTTCATTAAATTGAAAGTTAAATTTAGATATTAAAATTTAATTATTTAGTTATAGAGGAACCCGTTTTTGTTTAAGAAATAGAAGACTTATTGAGTGTTCTTCTGAGATCCAAGATCAACATTTGTTTCTTTTAAGAAATTTGTTTTCTCTGTCAAATGTTCCTTGAAATTCAGCACGCTTTGCACAAAACCGAGAAGACATTTATTTTTTATCCACGCAGTAGATGAAAGCTTCACATTGTGGTTTTTCGGATGGTTAAGAACTTGGCATAATTAAAGCAAAATCTGTTTCGACAAGTAGTTGACTGTTTTGGCTCTTAGCTTGATCTCAGGGCGAAGTATTTGCAGGCACGTAGTTGACTGTTTGTCTGTCTGTTGGTCCATTTGTCTTAGCCGTATGACTAAAACTTTGGCAAACTGTTCTGCTCCTTACTGTTGCTCTCTTAAGAACATCATCATCATCATCTTTATTGTCGTCATCATCGCCTTGCTCTTCCTCGGAGCGTTTCGTATGCTCATGTTGGAATTTTTATTTAATTTGTTTTGCTGTTGCTGTTGGTGTTGCTGTCATGGGGCCTTACCTTCCTGCCTCTCCCAGCGGCTTCAACTTTACTTGTTATGTGCTTGCACTTTATTGTTTGAAATTAATTCTGGCTGGCGTACATTGAACCCTCGTCTTGCACTTGTCTGCGTGCTGTTGTCAATGGCGTTTAGCATGGCATAGTCCTAGGCGAGGCGAGGTGGCGGACCATCTGCTCGGAATAAAGTGTTTTTCAATGGCTTACAACATGCTCACACATACGCTGGCCTGGGGAAAATTATTCCACAGTTTCCCCTTCAATTTCCATTCAAGCGCTTGCCAAATCAGCGCGTAAATGATGTTGGCAGCTGCACTGCATTTGTCGAACTCTTTGGTCCAAACCGTTCTACTAAATGACTGACTGAGTGACGTTCGAAGCTGTCGACAGCTTAGTGTAAGGCTAAACGGGGCAGCGCAGACAAACCAACCGAACTAGCAGCGAAAAAGACGGACTTTTGACAGTCTCTGCATACCCTTTCCGAGAACTCAACAATGAGTAGTACAGTAACAGAGAGTAGTAACACAAAGTAGTACGAAGTCTACAATTATGAGCCACATATTTTTTTCCGCAAACCCTCTTTTTTTGAGGCAATTCTAATTCGAGGCACAAACTGAAATTGTAGATCAAAGAGATGTACTTCAACATCATGCACAAGAAAGCAATTTTATATTGTATTTATATTTTCCGAATATTTGAATCAATTTGCTTAGTTAAATTTATTAAAATGCTTTTGATCGTCGTTTCAAACTGAAAACTATCTTTAACGCTTCCATTTGAATAGTTCTAGTTCAAGTTTTCTAATGTTATTTCAATATACATACATATGCATATATTCTTCTCGGAAACACTTTTTAGAGATCATAATTCGCCTCTTTCTCGTAGAAAACAATCACTTTTGTTTTTTCTTTTTTATTGCAGGAGCGTTGGGTGTATCATTTGAATTTCGCAATAAATTCATTAAAACTCACAATACTCATTTTCCGGAGCACAATTTCTGTATTTTTAAAAATTGGTATTTTGTGTTAATGGCAAGAAAAAAGATTTTCGACGACTTTATCTAAGCCTATTTTTGTAATTTATATTTATTTATTTTTGTATTAACCGACAGAGCGTACCCGATATGTGTGCTCTTCAAATAAAGACCTGAACTACTTTAAATACAAACGAGGTATGTAGAGAGCAGATAACTACAACGAGCATGTTCGACCGCTCTTGCGCTCAATCAAATGAGTTAATGCTTGGCCTCAAACGAGTGTAACGACGCTGATAGTGAATGTCGTATTTTTTCGTTGCCTTACTTTATTTATTTATGCGTTTGAATGTACACACTGCTCGTTTTAGTTGTATTTTGTTTTGATGTATTTTAGCGGCAATTGCCAATGGGTAATTGTTGTTTTATTTTAGACATTAATTAGGGAGAAGAACGGATATCTTTTTGGTATTTATGCGATTATTAAAAGGGGAGTTAATTTTCTTCAGCAGCTCAGCTCTGGGTCGCCTATTGGATATTTTCCTCTTGCATAGTGGCAATATTTGTAGGTTGTCAGTGGTCCTTTCTTTCAACCTTGACATGTCAAAGGGGGCATTGTCAAAAGAAAGGTGAAGCGATTTCCGTAAAGGAAAGTTTTCTTGCGTGGCATCTGCATCCGATTCGTTCTTTTCACCTCGAGATCGCATGGAAACAAGACGTGCTCAATCTACTCGGGCTGAACGATTAAGATTGTGGTTACCTAAGTATAACCTATAAGCCGTTCTAATTTGGCTTGTTTATTTTATTATTTCGGCACGTATTTTCGGCTGAACTTAACTTGGCATAAATTGGCGTTGTTCGTCATACCAACGGATTTTCGGCAAGGTGCCACTTCCGACCAACGGGTAAATAACATATGTTTTATTCTCGCATTTAAAGTGCAAGTGCTTTTATATCGTCATTTCAAATCGAAATGAATGTCTTCGCTCTTTTCGTGCAGAAATGGCACCAAATAAATAAATGACTTATGTATGTATGCATGTGTAGAATATTTTATTTTTAATTTCATTAATTAATTAAATTTGTTTAAATATTATTTTTTTTGGTAATTTCCTTTTTTGTGGAGAACACAGGGTATTTTATGTATTGTTTATACTCGAATTTATTCCATGTTGGAAACAAATGTATGAATTTTAGTTTATATAACAGAAATGTTTTGAATTTCTCGCTTTTCCGCGCCACAACCTCTTTTATTATTATTTTTTTAAAGTTTTTTTATGCAAATTCTTCAATAAACTTACGTGCTTTCTGCACCACCGAACACCTCATCTGTAGGAGAAATGTTTGGTTATTAGCAACTGTAAAGGGTATGTAGCTTCGGCATAGCTTTATTCGTTTTTTTTTTTTACTTTAGTATTGTTGGCCGAAGCAAACAGCGGAAGCACTAAAACCCATAAATGGTGCCGCTCGCTAGCCGGACGCCATCAACAGTAGCAAGAACAGCAGCAAGAAGGACAGCGACGGGGATGGGGACGGGGACGGGGACAGGACTTGGGAAGTTGGTTCGTTGTCAGCGCATTTGCTTGGCTAACTTATGTGGCTGAATGTCAGCGCTGTTGGCCCGATGTCCACATCCGCGTCAGTGTCGCCTCTCTGCCTCCTCTCCGTGTGTCTGTTTTGTCATTAATCACTGACAATAATGAACTTCCGCCGTTTGCAGTCGCAAAATGGTGGTCGGCGGACGAGTATTTGGAAATGGGGCACAATTCAGGGCACTTTGCAGCGAGCACAACTGCCTTTTTGCTCTCTTTTCGTTGCTATTGTTGTTGTTGTTGTTGATGATGATGCTGCTGCTGTTGTCATTAGCGCCATGTTGCAATATTTATCGTGTGACTTATGAGATAGAAACGCAAACAGTTGTAGAAAGCAACTGCAACGAGCACGACTACGAATACGAGTATCGTCCTCATCTCCCGATTTTATCGCTTCGATTTACGATTCATAAAAATGTTTGCAACTTTATAACGCAACTGTCTCTGTATATTCCCAACTTCTTCTGTTTTTTTTCCTCTTTTTTTCGTTTGGTTTCGTCTAAGCTCTGTCTGCTGTTCTGGGTTTTCTATCTGCCTGTCTATGCTCAACAGTTTTTGCTTTTTGTAGCGATTTTATGCTCGACTGCGCCCTGACTTTGCCTGCATGTGAATGGTTCATGGCTGATTTTTATGGGATTTTTGGTGAGGCAGCATACTCATATGGCGATATATGTTCATTGTGTTTGTCTGGGCTTGACCTCACATCAAAAAAGAAAAAAATATACAAGCAAATTTCACGATGTGCCGTGATAACTGGCTAGATCCGGAAAAGCACAAATAAATTACTATGCGGTGGCGATTTCCACATGGTCGACCTAACCTATTGAATGCGAAATGAAAAAAACCAAACTGAAATAGAGCCCCCATACACAAATATGTACATTTGAGCATTAAAAAATAATCAGAATTAAGGAACACTAGTGTAGGCTCTGTATCCACATTTTCACCTCTGCGGCTTTTAATTCCATAAAACGTTGCACCACTCATTCTTAGGACCATTGCACCTAGCTCTCACTTAACAGGGGGGTCGCGTTCCTAGAAAATTGTGTTAAACGAGACTTGGACTCCATATAAAATATGGGGTTGCCTGTAAGGTCCAACCATTTTCAAAATAACAAAAAGCTACTCCAAGTGATGAATATTTATCATTAACAGATTAATCTTAATAAAAAGGGAAATATTTTTAAACATAAGAAAATGTTTAAGGAGCTTAATATAAAATTTAAATGGCATTGAGGGGAATTGGCATTTAGTCTACTCGACCTGTAATTATGAGCCGTTTTCGCGTTAAACATTTTGTTTGTTGTGGTCCTCATGCTTCCAAAAGAAAGGGTTTTGCAATTGTAAAGAACCGCTGGGTATAATTTCTTCCAAAATCCATTCAATGTTTACTCCTTAAGCACTTTTAGAGATAAAATAAACAGTTCATATTTTAGCAATAAAATTGAGTCCTTTTTAAATATTTTCCACTTCTATCGTGTAAGAACGAGGTTTTCAGAGTGTTAAAGGAGAAAAAGTAGCAAATTTTTAATCGTGTTGGACCGGGTTCTTATTAAAAGAGGTCGTGTTAAGCTAGGGCTAGGTGTAGATGATATAGATACGAGTAATTAACAAATTTTAGCATATATATAAGGGTAAAATTAAATTCGTTGAATATATAATTAAAAACATATGAGTGATCGTTTCATCGATTGGTCCTATGGCACCTGTATGACAGAAGCAAGCGATGTTCTTAATACTTCACTATAATAGTGAGGGTCTCTTCATAAATCTATTTACATATGATTTTTACACCGATATAGGGCGCCTCGTTAGTAAGTTACAAGAAAATGAAAAATAATTTCCCCTATTTGCGAGTCGAATTTCCTACCACGAATGCCATTAATGGTTGTTGAAGTTCACAAATAAAAAGCGATGCAAAAACAAACGAACAAACGCTTATTCTAATATTTATTATGTACTAAAAATGTATCTAAAGCTAAATTTAATTACAAAAAAAAATTTGTTGGTAAGTTAGGATAAAAACTCAAAACTATTTTCGACCTCAAAGACTTGCCGTCTACTGATGCTGTATCTCGCAAACATATGCCATTTTCTTATCACAATGCATAGTGCCCATTACCAGTTCGGAGCCTGTAAATTCCAGATAGACGCAAAATCCTTCGGGGAATGCTTTGTCCTGTGGCTCGCCTGTCGCCCAATTCGAGTAGTTCATGGGTAGCTGGGCATGGTGCCAATAGAAATCATTCAACGTATGCTTATCGATGCTCATGTGCAGCATTCTGCCACGATGTCCGCCACTCCAGAAGGCAGGTTTGGTCTCGGCGTGAGCCTGATGCCGCATATAATCGGAAATCGCGCGCATCTCGTGCAGACTCTCAACACTCACGACACGCGCCTCCGCATCGAGAGTCTCGCAACCGAAGCCGGCATGTAACCAGTCCAGCTGTGGGCCAGCGGGACATTAGAGAGTTGGGTTTGCTTTGAAAGAAAAAAATACCAAAGACTCACTGACTCACCGTAGTGGGAACACTGAAGGTAATGCCTTTGTACGACAGCTTGTAGTACTCATAGGAGGGCTGCAAGGATGCAAAGGCTATAGTTATAGGGCTGGAACTATAACTAACTGATTCTAGACATACGCACAGCTTTGTTGGTCGAGAAGAAATAACAGTTCTCTCCGATCTGCACAAACGGCTTACTACAGCGAGCTGAAAAACGAAACGAACGCCGAGGTAACCAAAATATAAGCTCAGCTCCAAATACTCACGCTTAAAGTACATCTGATAGTTGTAGATATAGCTGGCATACAACAACAGCAGAACTATGAGGACCAATAAGAATTTTCCCAGTGTGATCATAACGCTACAAATTTCAAAACAACTAAAGCTTTCAAATGCCGGCTGTCCAGCATTTATAGTCAGCCCAAGAATCTATAGAACCGGGTGATGTTTATTCCTCGAATTTGTTGTAAACTTAAACCAAAGACAGCTGGATAGCTGCCAGTGTCGGATTACAAACAAAATGCTCAGAAACTAGAAATCTAAACACTAAACAATCTAGATATTACATATATTTGATTTGAAATTTATTTATTTATTTCATCGACAAACAAAGCTCTGGGGAGTGGAGTTTTAATTACATACATTAAAATTCTTTACAATAGTGTCCATTTCTTGATCATGATTCTACCACTAACTATATTTCACTAGGGATATCATTTTGAATTGCCGATAATTTGGTGAAACTTGGGAGATAATTGACATAAACCTAGAATTTCAAATATGATTATGGCAGATACGACGTTTGGAGGCAGATATAAAATGAACACTAAAGAATTGCGATAAAAATATCTCCAAGCGTCACGTATGAAAGCCCAATAAAGGAGAAATTTGGACTCTCCTTCCACTATAGCCTTTAAATATAAATGCTTACATACCTCAGTTTTTGGTTAGTTTACATTTTCCTCTATTTACATATGTAACATACTTACAAGTATATGCGGAAAACTGATCATTTGTGGCAGCATATGTGTAGAATATATAGTAGTTATTCATTCATTATAATAAATAAGGACAATTGTGTCCCTCCATTTGCCTGACTAAGCCATTTCCGCTCATCGAAGCGATTTCTGCATCCAAACAACACCCACATATGGATGGGTGGCATACAAGTATCTGACTGACTACTCGTATGTTGCAGAGGCGAGCAATTTGCCGTCATTTGAAAGGCACCTAGCCATATCTGGTTTCAACATCCTGGCATCCTGCACTTGACAGTTATTAGATTAACACCTAGCTGGCAATGTTGCACAAAATTGAACAAACAATAAAGCGTTCACTTAAATCTCGGCTAGACGGGGTAAACAATGGCAGCAGATGATGAGCGGGGCGGGGCGGGGCGCAACAAACGATGTTGTCAATTTCAGACAAACAACCCAACTGGCCATATACATATATAGTATACACTCATACTATACACATATGCATACCTATACATTGATAAATGTAGTATGTACTGAATAAAGTATGGCTTATGCGACCCGACCCTCAAGATGGCCGCCCCAACATCCTCGTTTGCCTGTCAACTGCCCATTTCAAGGTACATAAAAATGTGCTCTAACTTGGCTCGGAGTTGAGTTGAGTGGATGGATGGATGGTTGGATGAATGTATGGATGGTTGGATGGTTGGGTGGTTAGATGGATGATTGGAGGGAGGTATGAAGCGCACAGTTGAAAGCTGTCAGCCGTTGTTTAGATTTACGTGCCGCAGTGCAGAGGCAGCCGCCCATCAGCAGAGGTGTGACGGGGACAGGCACACCCCAACTGCCACTGCACTTTGTAACAATGCAAAACACACAAACAGACCGACACACACTTACACACACACACACACACACAGACAAGCTGATGACTTTTTGTTAATGAAAGTGTCAGCTAGACAAACGCACCCAAACCACCGCTCTGCGAACCACTCGACCAAGCATCGGGAGCGGCTTTTGTTCGATTTCATGTTTCATCCTTTTGGCTATTCGGCTGTTTGGCCAGCCGGCTCGTTGAAATGCTTTCCATTTTGGCCAATAAATTATGATCAGCCTGATTTTTAGTGCCTTTTGTAATCGGGCCTAACAGTTCGTGTCCCTCTTCCCGTTAATTTTGTTTGCCGGTATCCCATTGTTTTTGTCAAACCACACCACACTCTCTGTTCAAATTTAATTTTCATACAAATTCATTGTCACAAGCTGCCCAGGGAATCAACATTTTGACTTGCCAGCCAATATACATATGCATCTGTGTATGTGCAGTATTTATATATGTTTATTTAAGGCTTGATACTTGCCGTAGCTGATATGCTAATTCTGTGGCTTTTGTGTTGCCGGGAATTGAAAATAAAGTTGCAAAGAGCTCATGACCACAAAATATGGCAAAATAGAACAGAATAGTAATATATTTTTCATACTGTACAAGTATGTACATGAAATGTAGAAGGTGATAAATGTAACAGACAGAGTATAGTATATATATTCTTGATCAACCTGACGAGTCGATCTATGTCTGTCCGTATGAATACCTAGTTCTCACAGACTATAATTATTCTACACATCTAAATTTATTCTACACCAAGTAATCTTTTCCCCTAGTTTAAATTAAATAATATTAAATGAAATACAAAATGTATAACAGTACTTAATAATTGCAACTTAAAATATTAGAGAAGGCCTCAAAAATAATCTAAGAAAAGTACAATTAAGTCTATTAATGCATCCTACACTTTGGGAGGATATGTTTTGTAATCCCTCCCAGAGAGAAAAAGTGTGACCTGCTTCATGCTCCTGATACTTCCTGATGCTTTATAATTTGCGGGCTCCAAACTCAAGAGAAATGAATAGAAGTTTAATTGTAGCATTAGGATCATCAAGGCACCTAGCCTTGGAACTTGAAATAAAACTTCCCATTTATTATTATACCTAAACCCTCAAATTGATTTGCTCATTGCATCAAAGCTATTGTGTGCAATGGTGTTGATATGTTTTATAACATTCGGAAATGAGTTCAAACATTTCAAACATTTATCTTATCTGTGTATTTATAGATCATAAAATGCTTTTGATAAGAAAAATTTTATAAATAACAAGAGAGAACGCTACAGTCGAGCAAGCACGACAGTGTTATACCCTGTACCCAGGTAAACTTCCGTCACTGAGTTATATGCGCCCAAAGCAGCAGCAAAAAGAGGAAGAAGAAGAGCGAACTTGTTGCTGCAGTTTGGGGGGGTTGTACCAGCCAGAATTTGTTTCGCTAATAACTTTTCTTAGAATTGACCGAATTGAATAAAAAATGAATGAAAATTGAACAACAGTAGACAATTATATATAAATTATGTGTGCAAAGTTTGGTTTAGGTAGCATTTGAAATGTAGACGCTATTGACGAAATTCTGTAGCGGGGGAAGGGGGGGAAAATTCCAAAAAATAAAAAAAACTCGTCCTTACTCGGACCTAGGAGAATCTGGATGCCAACTTTGGTTATTCTAGCTATTATAGTTTCTGAGATCCTCGCGTTCATCCAGACGGACGAACAGACGGACGAACAGACGGACGGACAGACGGACGGACAGACGGACGGACAGACGGACGGACGGACGGACAGACGGGTGGACATGTCTAGATCGATTTCTCTCGTCATGCTGATCAAGAATATATATACTTTATGGGGTCGGAGATGCTTCCTTCTGTATGTTACATACTTTGCACAAACCTAATATACCCTTTTTACCCTACGGGTACAGGGTATAAAAAAAGCTTCTTAGTTTCCAGAAATGCCTTAAAATATTTAATGTCGTTCAATAAAAGCCTCAATTAAATTTCTATTAGAATAAATATCGAAAAACATCGTTAAAAACCCCTAACATTTTATATGTTTCGACAAAGACAAATATTTTTCGTTTTATCAAATTTCCCTTCCTTCAGAGTTTTATTTGTGTACATATTTAATTGATTTCTGCAATGTTTATAACTTTCAAAATTATTCAACAAAGAAGTTCAGTTAAAATTTGAGTAAAGAATGGAATTTCTGCAGTTGTAACATTAAGAATATAGCATAAGCTATTCAAAAAAGAACTATTAAAGAAGAACTATTGACCAAGACAACCAAGAATATCTACAGATGAAAAACAGATGAATTTGTGCTCCAAAATCGCTCCGGGTCATATTTGTATCCAAAACATTCTAATTCTTTAATTCTGCAACAAGAGAGCCTAATAGAAATAGTGGAAAATCTCATTTTAAAGTAAAATTTCGTTTTAGAAGTAAGTTTGTCTCAACAAAAAAGCACTTGTTTTTACAGTTGAGATACAATTGAGAGAAATTCTTGAAGTCAGCTTAACCTCAATGCTCCCATATCCTTCACTTCCTAGTCGCTTACTTAGTCGCTTATATTTATGTTGCTGTGCATATTTCAGCAATTAGCGACTGACTATACTGACTGACTGGCTCATAATCCTAAACGCTTTCGACTTAATTTACATGCTCGAGTCGGGCAGCTGTTTGGCCGAACGTAGTAGATGTATGTGTTTACTGTACTTCCGCTATTCTGCCTGCTACAACGACCCTCTCTCCCTCCCTCTCCCACTCTGTCGATCCTTCTCACTGTCTGAAAATGTGCCTGCCGCATTATTAAAACGGATAAATCGCGACGTGCAACGACTTGAACGAAAGTAAAAAGCTGTGCGTGGGTAATTAAAAAGTCGGAAGAGGCAGCGTCAAGCTACCCAGGAAGCAGTGGCAAGTCAGCGGAGATGAAACATAATTCGCATGTGGAATTTTAATTAATTAAAAGCGCATCTAGAACGCGTGCAAATGCGACAGAGACAGCGTGCAGACAGCTTGCTGGCTCTCTCTTTCATTCGCATCCACCTAGGCGACGCGGATGCCAAAGTAGGTTAATGCGTCATGCGACGGTGGCTTCGGTTTATGGAGAAGGAGATGGGAATAGGAAGGGGAAGGGGGATGAGGTGGGGAGTGGAGTGGAGGTGGGGCTGGCTTCTGCTGCTTTTCTGCTTCTCTGCCTGTCTGCCTGTCGTCTTCGTAATTGGCGGCGTTACAAAATATTTACCGTTGCCCTGTCGGTAACGTGGAAATGGAAAAAGATGATAAAGTGCGCAAATGTTTGCACTTTCCCTTTATGACTCTTTAGAGACATTTAGGTGTTAAATGTATGCCACCAGGCAGCGCACAAAACCCCCTCCCAGCTCCACCCACACACACTTCCACAAGCTGATAGTCTAAGTGATTTTTGGGGTTGTTGCTGTTGTTGTTTCGTTGCTGTGAAGTGTTGATAAGCAGATAGAGAGTGTTATTTAAATATAAATATTTTCGTTTATTTACAGCATTTGTAGACTAACAGCACTAAATGCGCAATGCTGTGTACTTTTGGCATAATTGATGAAGAGTGAAATCGTTTCATTTTCTGGATGATTTAATTTCAAATAATAAAATTTACTCTTTATTACAATTTATTTAACATTAAATTAAAACAACAAAAAAGGGAAAATGAGAACATGGATTAATAATAATATAATAATAAATACACAAATAAAGTGAATTGAATTTTAGTAACAATTCATTATTATTCTTATTTTTCTGATAATATTAAAGCATTTCAAAATCAAACTTGGAATGTAAAAACACAAATACAAAATCAAATTAAAGCTTCAATAATATCTAATCACGAATTCCCATCGGATGCTAACGCTAATTTTTTCCATTCTCGGCCCAATAATTCTTTCATTAAACTGTAAAAAATTGAAATGAAAATTAGTGAAATTATTTTAACAAAACAATCACATAGATTAATTAAATAAATAATAGAATTAAATAATTAATAATAAATTAATAAATTATTTGAGAAATTGTTGCTTTAAAAACTACAATATTATGAAATTCAGCTCAAAAACAAATTCGAACGTTAGAGAATGGCGATTGCTATTTCGATAAATGTTAAAAGTAATAAACTTTATAAAAAAAACCTAAAGACATCAAATATTATATCGAAATACATTTTTCTTCTTTTTTTCATTATTTTAATGCCCAGCTTTAATAAGTTTAGTGTCTCCATTTAGATTCAGGGTATAGAAACAATATATTTGCTTCAATAATTGTTTGTTTTTAAAAGCATTATTTGTATTTAAGACACTTTTTAAATTTATTGATCGGCCAACAAAATGAAGCCCCACAAAAAATACACCAAATTGTTAGATTTACATAATGATGTAAGGTTGGGTATGAAAAGATTAAATCGATATTAAAGCTTTAGAGCTTTAAAGCCGGCTATCAGCTTTTTAGATGGCTGAAAGGACGCTCATCTGGCAGGTATGCTTCTTTACTGGAGCTCAACGATCTCCAGATTTGGGTCATAGTGTAGTGTGGAATTGCGGACGTGTGATCAGAATAAAGCCTTATTCCATATAATTCCCATATCTTGATACGTCATCACTCATGTTGGGAGACTGATTTATTTAAGATACCTCAGCTAGCCATTATATTAGTGTTCGGTAGGACCTCGATAGTCAATCAACAAGTGAAGTTGGCATTTTCATTAAGTAGCCCTTGCATAACACATCTGTATATATTTAATCAAAACTCAGTCGAATAGTTAGTTATAACGTTAGTCACTTCTTTTCCACAAAGTACTTTTCTACATTTTCGCTAGATTTTATTGATATTTCTATAGTCAGGATGTGTTCCAAGCCACAGGAGCGTGCAACACGCCGTCATGACTCTGGCAAAGTCTGTCGCGATCTTCTATACATGAGATCCAAGCGCGTGAGTAACAAAAATAGCCCAACTAGAGAACAGTTTTGCTAAACTTGGCTGCTCTGCAGGCCAGACGGGAAGTGCCCGCCTTCACCTATCAGGCCTTGCAGAAAAATACAGTTGTAGCGCCGCCCCCAAAGTAAGTGGAAATGTGTCAAAGCTCAGGTAAAAGAACTGTGTGTGTCTCTTTAGGATTGATATCTTCAAACGCCGTCCGAATAAGGAAACCGTATTCAAGATCTACTTTAGTCGTGGCGACATACCTGTGGTCTTGGCCGGTCGCAGCAACAAATCAGATCCAACCAAGGAACGTCCCTTGCGTTGGTACTGCACGCCAGAAGATCTGGATTATTGCTACTACTTGCCCATATTTGTGGATGGGTACGTCTTCATATAAGTGATAGCTAGGGCTCCTTTATACTCAAAATTTCGTCGCAGGTTGGCCGATGCCGATAACGATACGCGTTTCTTGGCATTTAATGCCGCCATCGACATGATTATGAAGGCGCCCCAAAAGGTTCTGCCAGTGCTACCAAAAGTTATTTTGCCCCTGAAACGTGCCTTTCAAACGCGCGACAAGCGCATTATCATCTCAGCACTGCATGTGCTACAGCTTATGGTACGACTGGGTAAGCACAAGACAAAATTTTGACAAAACAGTTACTGAACTGACTTCTGCTTAGGCCCTTGTGTGGGACAAGCTTTGGTGCCTTTCTACCGCCAATTACTGGCCGTTTGTAATCTCTATAAGAACATCAACGTCAATCTTGGAGCTGGCATTGATCCTGATCGCAGCAAACGCATTGGCGATGTCATTGAGGACACATTGAAACTGTTGGAGCATTGTGGTGGTCCCAATGCTTTTATCAATATTAAGTACATGATTCCAACTTATGAGAGCGCTGTATTTCCGCGCTGTGAAGTGCCACCCCATGAGGAACCCGGAGATATCCAATCCTAAGTACCCAAGTGCGAATGACAATTGTGTTCATTTTGATATGGAACGCATCATTATTTTTTACGAAACGGTTTACAATTTCATGTTTAATACGATTTTATTGTGCTAGCGCTAGTCTGTGAAAACAAATTTCAGTAGAAATAGATCCGGAAATAAAATTGTTGAAAAGTGAAGTCAGCAATAGATTGCATTTTAAATGAGGCTGATCTCTAACATCAAGAATCAGCTTTATGATTTGAAAGAATTAAAGTATATTTCGAAGATTTAAACCATCACTTTGAGACTGCCCTAAATTCGACCAGCAGGAATAGTTCAAGCTCCTTATGATTTTTAAAGAGCATTCACACTGATAATAATGGGCCCTTTATTGGGCGCCACTTCACATATGCACTCCTGCAAAGCAATATCAGCTGCTAAATGGCACCAGTTGCTCCTAGAAGAATTAAAACCAAATGGTTAGAGAATAACGTGCCCTACGTTGGGCGCCACTTCAACACAGAAGAACATATCAGCCAATATCTATTGCTGCAGATCTCCTGTTACTGTCTGGCTATCGTTAATTAAGACCTATGTCAGCGAATTGCCACTTACTCAGCCCATTGCACAGCTGCTTTTCGAAGCAGACACAGCCATGTGATAAATGGTTAATTAATTTTTAATTTTCAAAGCAACAGACAACAACTCGAGCCAATACAACACTGACTGCCATAAATAAAAAGCTCATTACAATAAATCATAAAGTAAAAATTGTTCAATTCGTTGACGCTCGCTTTTAATGGAATATTCATGTAGAGTGCCGAGCAATTCGGCTGGGCTGCTGCCATATTTGTCTAAGGATGCGTGCATGGGCCGCATGAGGGGTGTGTCTGACTGTCAGTCTGTCTATCTGTCTGTGTGTCTGTCTGTTTGCCGGTCTGGCCTTATCTGGCCAAAATCAAACTGTGGGACAAATAGCTGCGGGGCAAGTAACGAACGCGCACGTTTGACTTTTGACTACGAGTACTCGCACTTTTTAAAATCGAATGTTGGCTCTGGCTGGGGGGAGTGCGCTCTAAATTTAATTTAGTTAAATTGCCGATGCCGGCTGGGGTGATTCTGAGCTGGGCTAGGCTGGCCGGAGCTGGGCTGGCCGGAGTTGGGCTGGGTTGTGGCCACTGCTATTGCCAAATTGCACATTGCTTAATGCCCATTGCGCTTTTCAGCGTAATTAAGTACGACCCTCCATAATTTTGAAAAACAAATCTTGTTATCAACACGCGCCAACACGAAACAGTTGTCCCCGAACTCCTCCTCCTACTCCTCTTCGTCCTCGCCGTCGCCCTCGCCCTCGCCTGGTTGGTCAGCTGCAGAACTTTGGCCTGCTTGGCGGTTCAGTGGTTTGCTTTTTTGGTGGTTTATGTGCCTTGTGCTCTCAGTCTGATTGTTGTGCGTAGATAAAAACCTGCCAAGTGTTACAACTCAATTCGCTGCTGGTCCTGCCCCGCCCCATTGGCTGACAATCAACCCTCATTCGTTCGTTCCACCACACAAGTTCTTAATTCACTTTTTTCGTTTATACGCACAGTTTTTTTTTTTTTAATCTCCTGTTGACGGTAAATCAAACAGTCCCCCGGGTGCAGCACCACTTGACTACATCCTGAATAAATTGCATTTGGCTGCTGCTGCTGTTTTTTTTTTTTCCATTATTTTTGCTTGCGAAATTTTGTATTGTGTAGTCTTCAAATGCTGTTAAAACGTTTTGACATTTTTACGCACTTGCCAGAACAAAATTTTTTATTGCGTCCCACCTAGGAGCTTGCTACGCAAAGGGTTTCGCAGTAGATGCGCCGCGGGGTGTGAAAACTTTGATTTCTTTGGAAAGTGCGTCGAAATTTGTAAATGATAATTGAAAGTACTTGTCGATGACGATGACGACGACGACGATTTGCATGCCAAATTTTCTGATTAAACTTGAGCGCTACAAAGTGAACAACTCTGCTATCCATAACTCACACTTCGGTTGCGCATAAGCCCCGGAGGGCAGTTCCAATATAGACACCCACATGCGTGCCCATTAATTCATGCACTCGCTTGTGGGTGGTTGCGGTAGCAAGTGGGCTGGAAATTGCTTTAATATACCGGAAATTGCAAGAGAGTTGCATAAATTGACACGAACGCCCCGTGGGCACAATTCAATGTAATGGCTCTGAGGCAGCAGCAGCAGCAGGAGCAGCAGCATCAGCGCCAGTCAGACATCATTATCGTCATCGTCATCATCATCACCTTCTGTAACGTCCAAATGGTCATGCAGGAAAATGAAAGTAAAGCCTTCGATGTGGCACGCTTCAGCTGTTGTAAAAATGTGCTGCATACAACAGAGCGTCTTTTATTTGAGAAACGAAAGAACTCTGATTGACCTCACTATTCACATACATACATAGTATATGTATTCAACCTATATTCTTATCAGCGCTAAATAAACCAATCAGCTATTCAATTCCCTATATAAACTCCATGCTAGTAGTAGCTCGCTAGCATTTTATTTTTCGCAATGCCGGAATATAGGAACTTACTGTGGCTCGTACTGCCGCTCTTCAACTTGATACTGTCGGCACCTGTAGGCGCGGAAAGCTTCAATGCTGACGCAATCAAAAGCGAAATTCAGTTCTCTATCATAGCCAGAAATTGCAGCCTGGCCTTGCATAAGGTGCAAGACAAATTTTATTACATCGAGAGCTATGAGAAGGTGAGTGCGCCACTTAAAGCTAATGAAGCTACTATAATCCGCTCTGATTCGCAGCTCAACTGGTTTGAAGCGAATGCCGCCTGCATCCAGGCTGGCTTGCAACTAACCACTATATCCAGTGAACAGGAATTTTTTGAGCTGGAGTCGTATTTGTCGCGCATGGGCTTTCGAGGTGATTGGATTTGGATTGGAGGTTTCGGGCGGCAAGGCAGCTGGTTGCAATTAGGTCTGGCTAGGCCCCTACCATATGCCAAGTGGAATGATGGTCAACCAGACTGTCGAGACACTGAGAATTGCATAAACCTTTATAGAATTGGTGAGAATTGGTTTATGAACGATTACGTCTGTCGCAAAAAATTGTCTTACATATGTGAAGAACGCAACCCACTTGAAAATAATTTTAAATAAATTCTGCAGCGGATTCATCTTAAGCGCAAACAATACACCGAACTTGACTTGGTATACACGTAAAAAATCTATTGAGGCTTCTTTATTGGTCAAGGTAACATCCCAAAATGAAAGCCAGTGCTAACATGGAAAATGTAATGCAAAGTAAGTTGCATCAAAAAAACTGCAGCTCAGGCTAAACATATACACAAATTAAAGAGAAATTACAATTCAATGGAATACGAAATCAAACTGTTTAAGCAGTTGAGCAAATCCCAGATTTTTGTCACTCCAAAACGGATCAAGCGATTTCAGAGAAACCAAAATAAAATATACCCGTATAATTATTTTGCTTAAACCAGCTTAAAATATATGTATTTCGATCACTTTTCAATTCGTCCACATTCTTTATACTGCTTGGTGCCAATTGCCCTCACATAGCGAGGCATATGCCTTCAGACAATTCAAATCGTGCATATACCAATCATTACGTTCATGTTGGATGCACAAGCAATTCTCAACGCCCCATGCATCATCGGGTTGTGTACGGTGCCATTTGAAATAAGTCATTATCTTTGAAGGTCCCAGTGCCACCCAACTGCTTTTCATCGTGCCAACACCTGAAGTCCATATTAGTTCGTCCTCCTTGAAGTGTAGCTCGTTCAGGTAGCTCTGAATCCTTAGTGAGAGAAGCCGTTTGTCAATTAAGATACAGCAGAACTTAACTATGAAAATTGTCACTTTCTAGCACTACTAATAAGTGAAAACACTTTAATTGGCCGCACCTCTTGCACATTATGTATTCTTAGAAGAAACTGCTGAAAGCGCCGGAAAGTTTGTTATCATTGGTAATACCTATTAACTGAACTGTGGTTTTGCATTTAGTTATTTCTAGATAAAGTTGATACGATAGGTCTGCCTGAAAGCAGATCTTCACTTTGTTGTAGGCTTCCTCTTTCATACAAGTAAGTAAATTTTGGCTTTTTCCAAGAGTTCAATTATTCTTCCCTAATAGTGAGAGTATATGGGACTCGAGAAGATTGAGGCCATTTTTAGCGATTAGGAAGGAAGTTGTTTTGAGGGCTTTTCTTAACCCCAACTTGTTGAGCTTCTACACCTATCCTCGCCTATAATGGCAAGCTTCTTCATACCTTTTGAGTAATTCTAGCAGCTTGGAGGTTGTGGAATTGTCTATTTTGCATTTAAAAGCATTTATCCTAGACGAGCCAGCTTTGATGCTGTATATTTAATTTGGCTCCAAGGCCGCTCAAGTGCCCGTGCCCAACAATGTATTTAGCTGGCATTACCACGAAATATTGCGCGCATTAACCAGAGCCTCATGCACTAACACACAGCAATGGCTAGACATTCAGACCCATGCCCAACTAAGTCCCGGTTCTGGTTCCGGCCGCGGTGCCGACCAGGAATAAGGAGACTGCGCACATGTTCAAATTTCGCTGCCATTTGCGAATCACGTGCGCTGTCGCGCCCGCCAGCAAATCGAAATTATCACCAATTTGCAGTCATCGAAATCCAATTACGGGGGGTATGCGAACAAACCACGGTCCAACAATAAGCACAATAAGTGCAGCTCTACGTGTGTCCGCCATATGTTGGCAGCCCGATGCAAAAGTGCAGCGAGTGCAGACAATAATCGGATTAGGTTGGGTCGCCCAAAAACATAATTTGCGAGAAATGTCACACGGCACGAGGCGACATCGAAAGCAGCAACAACTTATTTGCAATTTGCGAAATGAAAACGAAATCGCTCGCCAATCCTGGAGGGCAGGTGGTGAAAGGCTCGGGCAGGTTGCCGCTTGTAATATCCTCGCACTAAATCATGCATGTCAAGTCGAGGAGTTGTCCCCGTCTCCGTCCCCGTCCCTGTCTCTGACGTTGTCGTACTCGTCTCTATCAAACCCATCATAATCGCAGCCAGCGCCCATCATTATCAGCTCGTTGCTGCATCCGCTCTAGGGGTTGGTTCCCGGGATGACTGTATGTGGCGTTTAGTTCCGGCATGCGACAGATGCAGCCGACGTGCAGACGGTCCAAAAACCACAAGCGGCTCGACACTGCCACCCATGCCACCCCTACCCTAACAGTCGCCCGCACTCGCACCCTCGTCCTCGGCCTCACCCTCAGCCTTAGCAACATGCCTCATTGTCTGCTAAGTGCAGGGGAGTCTGGGCGGGTGGTCAACAAGCCGCAGCCACCCAACAAAGGCACAAGGACGAGCAGGACGCGACAATGAGGATGTGGATGATGAGGTCGCCGACAGTGGCAGCACCGCATTTTCAAGAGCCTTAAACCAAAGATTTTTTCTTCTTTATGACTAACTGTATGTGTTGAAGTTGCAGGAGGCAGCAAAACAGTGCATGCACCGTGGTATGGAACTGCGAAAAAAAGTGAGATAAGCAGCGAACATGTTTTGTTCTAAATAAACTTATTCTATAATAACTCAAGCCCTTGGCAGTTTTATGTATTCGATGTTAATGCCTACGTTTTTAAAGATTTTACATAACCATGCATGTACATTGTCCTCGAAATCAACTTTTGCAAATGTATTAAATGCAATGTCGCTATATTCCTATTTTCGTTCTCTTTTTTATGTTTTTTGTGAAGATTCGACTTTCCAAAACTCAGATACATACATATGCTCTGCACTTAAAATCTTTTTAAAAATTGGAAACATTCAAATTTGTTGTCAACTGGTTTCATTTCCCTCATTTCAAATTTGTATTGAGCCGTATACTTACTCAGATAGCGCTGCTTTCAAAAATAGCTACAATTTTAAATTTACACCAAGAATATTTAAATATACAGTGAAAATTATTTTGGCCGGACACTCGACGTCGTCCAACTTTTGTTTCCCCAACGGGAGTGTCCGCTCAAGGGGATACTTAAGTACTTAGTACATCGAACGAATGCTCTACAAAAAGTGTCCGCCCAAGATGGATGTCCGGATAAAAAGGGTGTTCTTTAAGAGAGGTTTCGCTGAATATAACTGTTCCGAACTTCGAGTTTTACAAAATGGCAATCAGTTTATTGGAAAACATAAGTACAATTTAAATAAATTGTGCATCCTAAAAGTATGCCTTAAAATATATACATTTGAACTGTAATATAAAATCGTCTATGTGCGTGTGTATAATTCTCAAAAATAATCATTCTCATTATTTAAATACATACTTTGTTTATGATTTAAAATTATATGCACGTTTTAGTCAAAGAAATAAGCCTGAAACTGCATAGTTATTACGGAATACTTCATCTTTATGACTTTTTAAGACAACTACATTTTTTCGACGCGTCAACTCACTCAAAGAGCTATATACCGCCTGCTTACATTTATTTTACAAGTCGATGAATATAAGATGTTCAGAAATAGCACAATATGACCTTACAATACCATCTAAACAAAACAAGAAAGGAATGCTAGAGTCAAGCGGGCTCAACTCCTAAATCCACTGCACACACATTTTCACAAAAAATATCTAATCATTGGGTCCATGGCATAAAAAACTAAACAAATACATGATTATTCAATAACGTCTCCAACATAATCCTCGAATTTAGTCATACAAACAGGAATAAATTATGCAGTCTGTTGAGCAATTGCATCTCAATTATTTATTGACAAGCCATTACGGCCCACTGTGCGATGTACTCTGTGTAGCGCCGGCCATAACATCAGCCGCAGTCACAGCCACTCAGCAAGGGAAACGATAAGACGGCAAGGCAACCGCACTCTTTGCTTCCGCTGCAACGCTGCCGATGTCGACGTCAATGTCAGCGTCCGCGTCAGCGTCAACGACCACGACGACATCGCCGCCACCAGCCGTTGCCGAAATCCTGGCGTCAGCAGCGAGGGTGGGTGGCAGACACACACACACAAACGTAAACACACAAACGTAAACACACAAACGTACACACACAAACGCATGCACAGACGCACAGCCGACAACAATAAAAGCAAATTCAATGAGTTTTGTGATAATTTTGCACTACAAGAGAAACGATAAAACGAACAGACGGCGCTGCCACTGCCGCTGCCGCTGCTTCCACCGCCGACAAAGTAAAGCGCTAAAGCCGTAAACGAGCAAATAATAAAAATTTTATACAGCATCACAAGAAGAAATAATAATATACATATATATGTATACACACATACTTGTATATAAAAACATGAGTGTGAATAGTCAATGAGGGGTCGTTTCGCTCCTGTTGTTGTTGTTGTTTTATGTTGCTAGAGGTGAAGCGCGGGGGATGTTATTTGAATTGGGGTTGGGGTGATTGCAAATCAAGCAGCAACAATGCAATCCAAATTTTCGCTTCCTTCACCTTGCTGCTGAAAATATAGTTATTGTCTACAGGACAGGACAGGACAGGGCAGGACAGGACAGGCCGGGAGTGGCACCCCAGAGACCGAGTGGGCCATAATTTAATACGGCTGCCACATTATTTCATTAGTTGAGCGTTGGGCGTCCCGAAATTTTCTGCATACAATTTATTTTTGACTATAGTACTCGTACAATGCGACGACTATACGAATATGTTTCTGGCAGAAAAGCAATGGCAGCTAGACGCATAAATTTATATATTTCGATTTTGATTTTGCCATTTTAATTGTTTGTAAACTAACCGAGGAGCAGCCAGCAGGACATATATGCACAGAAAGAAATAAAACATTGAAACTCGTACATTGCAATTAGACAGACAAATAAAAAACATTATGAAATTAAAATTGTTAAATTTACATATGTATGTATATATATCCCATCACATTTAAAACTCTTTGTGAGTTGCTGTATTACCTTAGTCACTTAGCCACGTTTTTTCTTCTCGTAAAGACATTTTTCTTAATCGAAAAATATTGTGAATGAAAGTATCTTATCAGATATCACAGTAATATGTTTTGAACTGAATATTATTTCCAATTAGTTAATGACTTACTCAGTAATTTGACTGTAACATTTTGAATATTGAACTTAAACAATTTGCAGAACCTTTATTTCACATTTTTTTAATCCTAAAAAACAAATTTGAAAAAAGAAAAATATTAAAAATACTAACATATATGTTTCAGTTTTATTTACAAATAAATTAATATCCACTCTATAGTCTATAGTGCTATAACATGTGTGAGAACATGTTCAATTTATTTTCAAAGTTTTTATTTTTTACATATTTTGTAAACTTTGTGATGCTCGAAAAGTGTTCCCATAAATCAAATAGCTCGTTTCCCGTGGCACTTAGATATTATTTTTAGGCTGAAAATGGCAGTTTGCTTTTGAATAATTTCTGTGGCATACCGATATCTTTACATTTTCAAACCATTATTCTGTTATTGAAATCGGTAGATTTTCAAAAACTTTAAAGCATCTTTTAGCACACGTTAAAACCGGAAACTGTAGTCTATTCAAATTCTATAAATGTATTTGAACTCGATAACCAGAATAGGACCATTTGCATCCAACAGCTGCCAAAACGAGTTATAGGATAAACCTTTATGAAGACATTCACATAATAAATGGAGGCTTATAATAAACTTAGTCATAAGATATAGAAACATTACCAAATTTGTTGTTGCTATTTAATATTATCCATCATACTTATCATTGTAAATATATATGGCTATGAAAGCATAGAATTTGTATAAGTATTCCAAATCGCAATGTAGATATACAAGTATCATATGGATATTTGTCTAAAAAATTCGAATGCATCTAAATGAAATGGAATGTAATGGTTGAAAACTGATCTGGAATATAACTGTAGTAGTATACATTTTTTTCAGTGTGAATACTCAGTTCCTTGTGGTCCTTGCACATGTTCTATCTATATCTATAGCTGTATCTGCAGTATCTGCATTTGTTTGTAACTGTAAATTGAAGCTTGTTGGGCCTGCAATAACATTTGGCCTTTTGTTCGTAGCTGCATAAATTTTTGAGCTATTTGTTGTGCAAATTGTATATAATAAACATTAATGTGTGTTCGTTCGGGCTGAGATTGTGCAAATGATTGTGTGTTGTCAATAGATAGGCTCATGGCTGCATAGGTAGGTTCAAAATGTACAAAATGTGTAAATTTTACAAAATTCTGCAGGCAAAATGTTTGGCATAAATAAGGCAAGAGATTGCTAAAAGCTATTTCTGCAATGACAGTTTTTTGTGTTTACACTTTGAAAATTTTAACAAGATTGCGAAAGTATTCACTTCGAAAGTAGGAAACTTAGGAAATGAATTTACAAATTTCTAAAATGAAACTAGAAGTAGTTGGATAGATAATATAGTGTTAGTAGTATAAATATTTTGTGAACCTTGGTCAGAAGTTTCTAGTTTATGTTTTAGCTTTTAAAGTTTCTAATAAACTTGTGAAAAGTAAATCAACTTCTGAAAAATATTAAAAAATACGATAACTTTTGTATAAGCCTAAGCTAAAGACTTAATAGCTAACAGCAATAAACAGTTATTGCGAGAATTATAGTCATGAATAATCTATAATTATCGCTCGTCGCATTAGCAACTCTTACTGTACATTTATAATATATGTTCTAATGTCATGCCATAATCCCATAAACTAAACGATAATGTTTACGTTTCAGTATTCTATTGTTCTTTTATGAGTTTAAAAATGTCTTTATTAAACAAAAATGTTTATATATATAATACTAGAGATAGAGCTATAGCTTAATCTTTGACCTTTTGACAATGGGGATTTCTAAGAATATTTGCAATCTATTATTTATTTATTTCTTGGAAAAATATTAATATATCAAAATGTATTCAAAAGTAAAAGTTTTCCTACAAAACCATTTGCATCGGTTGTTGTTGGGGCGATTATCGGTACAATTATATTCGTCGGCTCTACACAAAAATATTCAGTCAGTTCTCGCCAAAATGAAGACGCAAGTACTCGTGCTACCGTGTTTAGTTCTCGTATTGCTCATTATTGGGACAGCCAACTCCTTTCTGCTCAGTCAATTTGTTTATTGTCTAGGAAAACGAAGCAACAGCACCGATTGCCAAAACTTCATAGACCACCTAAATACATTTTTGGAACATCAAAAGGGGGAATTGGATGGTTCTGATAGCAACTGCGACGATTGCGTTAGCTATGAGGAAAAGAAAGGACTCCGTAAATTATTGCCGCAAGCAAATATCCAACAGCGAATCCGCTACAGTATATTGGGCATATCTTGTCGAGATTATAGATTTGGTTGCCAACCTACAGATGAATAATAACACCTTTCTGTAATTCTTGCTGTGAAAACGGATGTTTCACCTGTTTTCTGTCGTAACTTGCTTTTAAAGTGTGTTTAAATAAATCTATGAAACATACAGATATCGTCTAATGTGTATTATTATATCGTTTAAATTTGAGAAGATAAAAGTTGCTAAATGCTATCAAACATTTTTAAAGGTTGCTGGTTTTGTAATAGCTCAAGAAATGCGGTCAAATATTCTATTGAAAATATAAACTTTAAGATTTAAAAGATAAGTTTTAAAACAGGAAGAAGAGGGATTATTATTATCCAAAATATCCGAAAAATATAGTGGATTCCCGTTGTGCTTCTATTGAGAATAGCAGAATAAGCAGTTACTGGGTGGTCTGCGCGGAGGTGAGAAATAAATATCAACCCGGAGGATTGAAGAATAGTTGAGCATGTGCAAATTTGACAAACGTTATAAAGCTCTATTTGTCTTATTATTAATGTATTATAACTTGTTATAATACGCTAGCGTCCTGCTCCTGCTTCGCACGGGTGTTTTTACAAAAATTTTCAAAATTATACATTTTATAACACACATACACCCTTCTTTTTGCTATGAGTTACTAAGAAGGAGTGATATTTATTTTGGATATGATTATTAAATGATTCTACTCTCTACATGAAATGTATATATTGAATTCACTCATTTATTAAACAATGTTCAACAACGGGAATACGGGAAAAAGTGTCTGCTGTTCTACAATATCGGGTGGCTTTTCTCTCCTTTCGACTTTCCACAAAACTCAGCAATTGTTAGAATTGAGATCATCTACTAATTTAAAAGTCGCACAATTAATTGAAATTGGAAAAGCTTTGATTACAACATTTAAAATGCACTTAAAGCGTTCATATCGACTGTTCACTGTCTCTTAGGCTTTGATATTATGCAATGCATTTAAAATCTGTGTTTATTTTTAAAGCATACCCCTGAAAGAGTGCTGCGAAAACATTTGCTTATGCTTATGCAGCTTTTTTAAATTATTCATAATCTTTGCGGCTTTGCTTAAGATAATTCCAAAGTGTTTTTGCAGGCATTATGCATACTCGTACACATAAGTCTGTGTATTTTCGTATATCTGTGCACGCACTTGAACTTCCCAGTGAAGCGAGCCGTCCGTCCATTCGTCCATCCGTCCGTTTGCAACATAAATGCATACAAACAATGAAAATTAAGCCGGCAGAAAAACCTTATGTAAATGACTAAGAAACTGCTTAGCCAAGTCAGGCCGAGTTGAGACGAGCCCAGCCCTACAATGGCCTGGCCCACTTGCGAGCACTAGATGTCAGTGCTGGACGTCACAATGGCAGCGATACCAACAACTAAAACAAAAGTACAAGTATATTAAAAATGTTGACTACGAAATCCATCTGTTTAATGGGTTTCCACCTAGGACCACGTGCAATCATCCGCCACCCCCCTGTCCGTGTATATGGGGGTGTGCCATGTGTGTGTGTCCATCTAATCCGCGCCAGATTACGAGAGTGTGTGCGGCCGTAGGGTGGTGGTGGAGCTCGTCGTCCCCCCTTGGCCCGCAACACTATTACGCTTGATAAATTCGAGATTAAAGTGCATTTGTGCAGTTGAACTGAATGGGCGCAGAAGGGGGCGGGGCGAACAGGGCCAAGGCAAATTTATGACCGGGCATTTGCTAGGATTTCTTTTGTACAGATACACGTATACATATATACATAGTATGTACAAGTAGTATGTCTGCCCACTTGACCGCCGAACCAACTCATGTGGCCCCCTTTTAATTATCACACGTAATGACAGCACCAAATGCAATTGCTAATTAATTGCCCAATGGGCCAGTCTCGCACTCACTCTTTTGGCCAGCAAATGGAGAAATTTATGGCTTATACATTTATTTGGCCTGACATTATTATTCCAACATGTGTGTCTCACTCGCAATTCTTCAAGCCAGTCATCAATGCTGGGCCCAGCACCACCCACTTCCTTTCTTTCCATTTCGTCCTCGGCCTGCCCTCCGCGTGGTGGTTAGTTTATGCAATTTGACAAATGTCCCACAAGTTCATTAATGCGGCAGCTTTGGAGCTTAGCGGAAAATGTGGCATTAGCAGAAAATAATGCACAGCCACTACGTATATTACAACTACATCAGAAATGCTGGAAGGGTGTTATCAAATAAATTGTTATTTTGCTGCCTAGAACAAAAATATTTCTAACGAATGCTATACTTTGCCTGATCTACTATAAGAGTATCTATATACTTGGAAATACATTTGGTTTATCTAAAAACAAGTCTGCGGACCACAAATAAATCAACCAATTAAGGGTTGATAATTAATTACAAAAATAAATAAATAAAACTAAAAAGAAGAGTTTTACCTTTTTAATGCAAATATTTAGGTTATATATCTAATTAAAGCAATTTGTGCACTAAGAATTGTTTTTCAGGGGTTACGTAAAATATTTTATTCTCTATATTAATTTTGCTGCTTATTATTTATTTATTATTACAATAACTTTTATAAATGTCTTCACAAAAAAGAGAAAATACAATCAACTTAAAAAAGTGGTGGGGTTATTAAAAACTAGACACTAGAGATGTAAAAATTGTAAGAAAATAATTGTATATTTTCTAACTAGTCTCAGCTATGTTTTTTTAAGCTTGTAAGAAAATAATTTTATATTTTCAAACAAGTCTCAGCTATGTGTGTTTTTTTATGCTTGCAAAAAACATTGTCTTTTGACTGTTTTCAACCTGTTTTGGACTGATTTGATGTACTATATACCTTTTTTTTTTCCAATGCTTTGCTTTTTAATTTATTCTATTCCTATTATCGCATACGCCCTCACAATTTATATTTATCATACTTTGTACGGAATTATAGTATATAGTATCGAAAAAACACCATTACTTACTAAAATTTAAAACCACCTACGATTTAATGTCTCTATATTTATTACTTAGGCTGAATGTAAATTTATTTTTGAAATGCAATTACCAGATTTTATATTTCTAGCATTTTATATTTCCATTGAATTTAATTTAAGTACAGTTTTTACTTGACATAAGTTTTTATTGTTGTTCTTATTCCAATCCTAAATATTTTCAGAACACATTAATGACTTCAAAAACTTTCTGCCAATTTGCTGCTTTAACAATCAGAAGTTAACAATCAGAAATAACTGGTTAGTATTTACTTTCGCCAGTCGCCCTTATATAAAATGAATCAAAAAATATTAGCTACAAGTTATACTAATAAATCCAATAAGTATTTAGCAATAGGTGTAGTTGTAAAATTTGTTATAGAATCGCAAATTTGAGATTAAAAGTGATTATTCTTTTAAGCTATATCCATGTTACAATTGACAAATTAAAGGTAGCTTTTTGGAAAACGAATCCATATGTACATATACTTTTTGTCGTATAATAAAAAATAGATGAAAAAAAAAAATATTTTATTTTGACAGAGAAATGAGTAAATCGAAAATAGTATTTCACATATTTTTAAAAGCTGAAAATCACCTTTGAAATCAGCGCACAAAACTATACTGTAAGGTACGAATAATAAAAATTACTCCTACTTAAAATATTTACAAATTTAATAAATAAATGTATAGCAAAGGAATTATTTATTTATATTTATGTCAACACACAAGTAGTTTGCTTGTGTAAACCTAGCCTAAGCTAAACAAAGTCTAATAAGCAAAATGTTATTTTTTGTTGCCTAAAACATTTGCCTAATGGGACTCAATCAAACCCCCCAAAACACAAATCTAAAAGCAGCGCAATAAACATCAACTTGAACTTGAATAGCAGATAACAACAACAAAAACAACAACAATAACAACAGAGACATGAACAGAAACAGAAACAGAACCACACAGACGTCTTTTGGTTGATGTCGCCGCAGCTTCCACTTAATGACAATAGCCATAACGACGATAGCCACGATAATCGCTGGTGCTGTCAAAATTGTTACGATATAATTGCCATAGCCACGAGAATCAAATGCCAAACGATTGCGGAGACAACGACGCCATCCCATGATTAATGGTGAGAGCAATATGAAAAGCCCAAAAAATTAAGTGTTTAAATGTTAACAACAACGCCGAGGGTTGCACTCAATATCTTGTTCCAGAGGGTGGCATTACTTCGTATTTTTTATTATATCGAAAAGTGTAAGCCCTGCAACTTTCTTGGGAAGTCCTTTTAAATCTTTTTCTAGCAGATGGCATTACTTCAATATATCAGAATCGTATTTTTTGTTGCGTGTACATACTATATATAAAAATGTACTGCTAGGGTAAATATAACTTTTTAATAAGCACCTTTTCTAGTAATAGATTAGCATCTGTGAATAGTCTAGGGGGAGGGAGGCTTTTGAATAAGCTTGTAAGTGTAAATGAATATAGTCAATAATATTATAATGAAATGAAATATAATGAAAATAGTTCCTTACTGTGGTTCAATAACAAATTTGTTAATAAATAATATTGCTTGACATAAAAACAAAAGTGCTAGGAATATTTTTGAATCTTGAATATTCTTGAATCCTTTTTGTGAATTATTTTTGCGTCACGTATTCAAACTGTGAAGTCGTGTTTTACTCGCGCATGGGAAATAATAATAATAAGACGATGACAAAATAATACTATCTGCATGTTCTTTTAGTCGACTTTGTGAAGATATATTATTTTTTTTTTTTTTTTTGCTAAGACAAATCTCTTTATACAATAGTTTTCTAATAAATTTATTATTCCAAATATTTCCAGAAAGGTGTTATGATTATGCAACGCAGGCTATGTCACAATTTGAAAGGCCTCCCAGTAAGATAATATATTATATTATAATACATTAATTGCACCAATCTTTTGCTTTTTATATCTTCGTAACTTTTACTTCGTATTGAAGGAATTCGATGAATACTGAATTAAATACATTTTTAATTGCGTTGATAAAAAAGCTTGATTTAGTTTAAAATTTATTAAAATTTTGCCTAAAGCATTGTTCGTTCTGCTCTATTGGCATTGATAAGTCCACATTTTTAGGACCACCCTCGCCAGCAAATAGTTAACTTTTAACTACAGTAGCGCCGATAAAAGTTCATTGTAATATCTTGAAGATAGAACGGAAGCTAAGCACAACAATAACTAAAGATGCTAGTAAAGCGATTAGCGGCAATTAGAGGGGGGCTGGGGGCGTCCGTCATTTGCTGCCCCCACGCACTCAGCTGCCACAAATACGAGTAAATTGTAGAACTTGCTGCATTCGAGGCAAATGCAACAAACAACAAAACACAGTCGCCGGCCAAGTTAAGATGTTATCGCCGCAGCTCAAAACGTTCAGTACAACAACAAACAACAATACACAACAAAAACAATTTTCTTTTCATTGTTGTTGCTGTTAACCGCTGTTAATTTTAATGAATCTCCGTTGATATTTAAAATCGTTTTGGTTTGTTTCGCTTGCGTTTTTTAGTTGCCCGTCGACGCTTTTCAAGTGCGCACACGCCACACGCTTTTCAAGTCAACTTCTAACAGCGAAACCCCCCAAGGAATTCTAAAAAATATACGTTTAAATATTAAGAAATACAATTTAACTATAAATAGAAGTGAAACACACTCTTTTTATGTGCGTGGAAATGTTTCGCGAAACTGCTTTCAAGCCGCTCATTTATTCAATTCTGTGCTGCATTTTGTTGTCTCATCATTATGTTGAAGGTTGTAAAAAAGTACTTTTAAAGTTTAATTAATTAAGAAACAAAACACAAACCTATTGTGCCTGTGACTCAATTGCATGACTGGCTGTTCATCAATTTCGTGCAGTTCTTCAATTAGAAAGATTCAAGATATTCGCTATCTTTGCACGCACTCCTGACTAAGTGGTGGGGTTTTCCTAATGGGCCAATATTCGGGGATTTTTCAGAAACCTGTTAGCTGCCACTTAGACTTTTTAGTAGTTCCTAACAACACTGAAGTAGCAGGCTTGGGAAACGGTCATCATCTCTCACTTTAAATTGAAATACTATTTAATGAAGATCCATTGAAAAGCTGTTAAGTGACGCTTATTAGGGGATTCCTATATCAGAATGTCAATTTATAAATATTCTAAGGGCTCTCTTACTCTTGTTGATTAGCTTAGATTAGTTTTTTTTTCATGCTAAAATTAAAGAAAACTTGTTTTTGTATTAGTATTGAAAACAATTTTGCTTAAAACCGATATAGATTGCTCGGAAAATATTGTTTACAGCAAGCAGCCTTTATCCAAGTGGTTATTTGTGCTGACAATTTTTAATTTGGAATCGTTTCGGGTGATTGCGGGCATATGTTTGTGAAAATAACGCATTCCTCAAGCAACAATTCTTAAAAAGCTAAACTAGCACTCTAAATAATAAATCCGTGACTCAGAGTTGTAAAATATTTATTCCAGTGCGCCACATGAAGGCTTTTTCCCTATCCTGTATTTAATGAACGGAAAAAATTGTCGTAAAACACGAACAATGCTCAAGCCTTATTTCAATTATTGAAACTTATAAATTATTACTGCAAAGCTCTACAAAAACCAGAAAATTATACTAAACAAAATCGCATAAACAGTACAAAAGAAAAGCAATTGGATTTACTGAGCGAATGAAGGAACATAAGCTTATTACGTAAAGAAAAGAAGCTTATTACTTTAGAAAGGATAAAATATTACAACATTTAATATCAAAGGAGGATTTGGATATAAAGCATAAGTTATAAAAAAAAAGTAGATGTGGATAAGCCCCCTTTTTAATGATGAATCCCTAAATGTAATGTTTATATAATTAAATGAATGAACATCAACATCGATTCACCCAGTCGAATGTTCTGAGCTAACAAATATAAAAAAATACAGACGAATTGATAACTTCCTCTTTTTTTAAGTCGGTTAAAAAATGATATTATTGGGGCTCTAATTTGAGCTTAGTTGACTCTCGTATATCCATTTATATTCAGCAGACAACTTTGGATTTTTTTGTAGACTTCTAATATTGATTATATTATATACCAACTGATTAATATGTCTACTAAAATGTTTTCCATATTTCTAACACCCAGAGACAGGCCTAACAGACCATAAATTTAATATATATCCATTTGTGGATAGAAGTGACGGACTACAGTTTGGTATCTGATGCTCTTATCCCTTTACATCCATCTTTCTGCTCTTCTATCGAATAGAAAGTATCCACCCGTCATCCTTATATCTCTCTATTCCAGCTTCCATCTGCTCCCATGTATCCCTCTATCAGATCGTCTATTCTTGTAATCCTCTATTCGTCGCTCTATTCATCGCTCTATTCGTCGCTCCTTTCGTTCCTCCATTCGTTGCTCTGTTCGTCCCTCCGTTCATTACTCTACTCATTCTATTTCCCAAAAGTCTATCCCTCCTTCTATTGATCCATTTGTCCGCCTTCTATCAATCCATCTTCTTTCCGTTCATCCAGCCGGTATTTCCTCTATCTGTTCCTCTACCCCCTCCGCTATCCAACGTTTCATTTATTCTTTTATCTTTCCTCTGTCTACTATTCTGTTCTATTCTATTCTTTCCCCTACCCGCCATTTAACCCTTCATCTATTCATCCATCCATCCATTCATCTATCCGTGCATCCACTCGCCTATGCGCAAAGCAGATGCCTCCCCAACAACTACTCCGGTTGTGTCTCAGCAGGCCTTCGGATCCGACTACTTTCGATGTATTTATAATTTGCATATTGAGATCAATTAAAATCGGTCAAAGTGCGAGTGGCCAACTCAAGAGTCAGTCGACTGCACAATTCACATTCCGCCTGCAGTTGCGAGAAGTATTTATAAACAAGCTTGTGTGCGCTAATTGCGCTACTTACACAGACTTTGAGGGTATGTTTGCCTGAGGGGAGAGGGGGTGGTAGTGGGAAGGGGGAAGGGGGACGGAGGTGGTGGGAGCAATGCCGGGCGGCGATGTGAGCTGCGGATATGACAGACACGCTCCAATTCACCTGATTAGCGATGCTGGCGGCGGTTGAAGCAGGTTGAAGTGTTTGCATAACTTTAATTAAATTTCTGCTAAATCTAATTTCTATGCAAAATCAAAAACAAACAACGACAACATTGACGTTGACGGTGACGTTGACTGTGATGGCAACAACAAAAACAACAACCAGGTCAAGCGAATAAAGTGTCCTCTAAGCTGGATTTCGATGAGCACGCGGAGGATAGGAACAACAACAATAATAGCAACAACAACCAGACGGTCGTGCCAGTGCTAATCGGCCAGGGACAACAGGGGCAGGGGCAGGGGCAGACACATGGACAGGGGCAGGGTGGCAGCAACTACGATCAAGGCACGGGTCGCGGCCTGGGCAATGGACAGACAAACAGCGGAGGTGGTGGAGGGAATCGGCCGCAGATACACGGAGTACGCGTAACCGTCGATACGGGCAATGGACAACAGCAAACGAAAGGTAATTAAATGGGGCAAATGCAAAACCAACTAACCAGTCGACTAACTTGCAAGCAGAATCCAAGGAGAGCGTTGAAATTACGGATTTGGGTAAACACAAGAAGCGTGTGGGCATACATACGGACATCACGTTCGAAATTACCGCCGAGGGGGAGGCAAACGAGACAAGCTCAGCGCAGCAGGGCGAGAAGGGTAAGTAGGCACGACCTGGGACCGCATCACTTTCATTCTTCGCCACTTTATTCATTTCTTTTGAAGAGGACGCCAGTGTGCCCATTTTCAAGGGTCGCGGCGGCAGCGATTCCAAACACAAGACCCGCAAACCCTACGATCCCAAATCACAATGGAATCCGAATTTCTCCAGCGAGCGAAGAGGTTACGATAGTGGAGGTCGTGGAGGTAGTGGTGGTGGTGGCAGCCGAACTGGTGGCTATTATCCCCAATACTATCCGCAGCATTTCTACAACTCGGGTGGCGATACGGGCAGCGTTTATCGCAGCGGTGAGACCTGGACGCATTATGTGCCTATTTGGACCACAGAACGCTCGCTGCCACAGTATAGTGAGGTCTATCGAAGGCCCAACTGGAACCCCTGCGACTATAGGCGACGTCGAGACCTCAATCAAAGATCAGATTGTGCCTGTAGCTGCAGTAAATGTCGCAGCGCACCGTCATCTCCAAGTACTTGACGGCTAAGTTCTGAGCAATAAATTGAAGTTGGTGGAAAAACACAACTGTAAAATCTTTTCATTTTCCCGTAATTATAAATAATGAAAGCCACCTCTTTAAGATAAAGTGGAAGCTCAAAAACAAAACGCTTTCGGGGTCAGAAGAGTGTAGAAGTAAATAAAATAAAACCCAACAATGGGGCAAGAAAAATGTCTTTTGGACTTCAACATCTTCTTCACAAAGAGCAATATACTTGTTCATGTATTCAAACCTATTTTGGTAACATTTTTCACTCCAATTGAGATACTGGCCTGTTATGCTTCAGATCAACAATATTTTCTTTTGCCGCTTCCAAAAATTAACCACCCATTTAATTTTAGATATACCGCAATACTTGTAGTAACAATTCTTTGAATGTCAAGTGAATAACAATAAGCATCATCTTCTGTTGAATTAAGCTTACCTTTGAAGAACCGCAAGGTCCACTAATATTCATGTTCGGACCTAGCAGCATAAATTCAAGATCAGTCATCTTTGTTATCCCCCACTTGCTTGTATCAATCAATCGATCACGATATCAAGCTTCATTCAAATGTGTGATGTAACAAGAACAAATCTTTTTCATGGCTAAATGATTTTACAATATTTGTTGTATACTGATGGAAAGAAGACGGATAGACTGACACCAAGTCATCAGTTATAGCTCAATATAAATTGTTTCCGACACAGAAATAATATAACTTTTATAAGTATTCCTAGAGCGCTTCAAACTGCTCTTTTCTTACTAATTTATTCCCAAAATCAAAACAATACATCGCACGCAAATATTCATGATGTTAGGCGGTTCAATTTTTGCTAAGACACTAGAAATTCACAACTAGCTTGGATGTCTGTTGAAGGGTGCACTCTTGCCTTGCTAATTTTCGTCGAAAAAAACCATTACTTACAGTCGGTAGCAGAGTTGGGTGAAGAAGAAGATATCAGCTGATAAACCATATATAACTTATATTGAATAGATCGCTGAAACCAAGTTAAAAAATTCCATAAACTAGATTCAACAATTAATTATTTTTCGTGTCGGTTAACATTTAACTAAACATTTCATTTTATTCTCACACAATCACTTAGGCAGCAGAGTTTACCGAAAATCGGCATGGAACACAAATTGTATATAAGGAGATTTGTAGCTAGTTGGAGCGTAGTCGCTTACGAGTGAACGCTGTAGGTGCCGACTTGGCCATTATCATCGACAGAGGCGGTGGCAGCCTTATAGCCGTACTGCTTGCCATTGATGTTGAAGTTCTCACTCTCACCCGTTGACAGATCCTTGTAGTTCTTCACCTGGCCATCTGGACCGAACTGCAGGAAGATCGATAGATAGAATAAGCATTTAAACTGTAGTCGAATTTAGATAAAGGAACCCACCTCTGATTGCGACGACCACTTGGATTGGGACTCCCACTGCTTGGTTTGGTAGTTGGAGCCGGCACCGCCAGCACCTCCAGCACCCCCTTGTAGGCCACTCGATAAACCACCACCCAAGCTGCCTAGGCCAACATTGGCACCAGCATTAAGTTGATTGGAGCCACCAAGGAGCGAGCCCTGACCCAGCAAGGATCCGTTCAAGAGCGATCCACTATTCAAAGAGCTGGCCGAGTTCAAAGAGCTGGCCGAATTCAAAGAGCTGGCGGAGTTCAAGGAGCTGGAAAAGCCAGAGTTAAGACCGCTACTGATGCCCAGCAGACCGCCATTTAGTTGGCTGTTGTCGGCCACAAGATTGGCACCGGCACTGCCACCTCCGTATTGGCTACCACTGACGAGGCTAGCACCGGAGTTAACGGAAGTGGCTGATTGGCTTTGGAGGGCGCGCTGCCTGGCCGCCTCATGGGCTTGTCTCATATATTGCTGCAGCTCCGAATTGCTGGAGAACTGGTGACCACCGAAGGAAGCAAGCTGTGAGCTCTGTCCAAAGTTCAAGCCTCCAGACTGTGCTGCTCCAAAGTTGAGGGCACCGAACTGCTGCTGCTGCTGTTGTTGTTGTTGCCGCTGCTGAAGTCTCTGTCCAAATTGCTGGCCAAAGGTTTGACCAAAGCCGACATTCTGATTCAGAGCCGAGTTGACGCCCAAAGAAGAAGTCAAACCCAAGTTGGAGCCGTAGGTAAGCTTGGCTGGTTGCTGCACCACCTGGAGCTGAGGAGCACTGCTGGTCGTCACCTTCTTCTGATAGACGTAGTGCTCCGAACCGCCCGAGGGCACCTGCACATACTGGATTTGGGGCTGCTGTTTCTCGACAATGCGTTCGGTGTGCTGGACGATTTTCTCGGAGCCACCGCTGGGCACATAGCTAACCACCTGCTGGGGTGCGGCAGACACAACCTTCTCATGATGATAGTACTCCAAGCCGCTGCCGCCGCCCACGCTGCCGGTGCTCTGAGCCTGTTGACTAAGCAGATTGCCAGAGAGCAGGGAAGCGCTCGTACCACTGGCACCGCCAAAGTTCACCTCAGTGCCGGCATTATTCGCATCGGCGAACTCAACGTTGCTGCCCACATTGTGGGCAGTCGAGGCACCAAAGTTGGCCGAAGACTGCAGGCTGGACTGGAAGGCCGAGTTGCTCGAGAAGGCGCTGTTCGATCCAAAAGAGGCAGCATTGTTGGCTCCAAACGAAGAGCCACTGCTACCACCATAGGAACCGGAACTGCCGCCGGCGGCACCACTGTCCACAGCGCCGACAGAATCGTAGGAGCCGACCAGATTACCGAGTGAGGCGCCACCACCAAGGCTTGCTTCACTGCCAATGCCGACACCACCGCCGACACCACCGCCGACGCCACCGCCGACGCCACCACCAAAGCCAAGACCACCAGAACCAGAGGCTCCGTAGGCATTTTTGCGCGCCTCCTCAACGGTTTTCTGATGTGCACCATAGTGGCTATAGATAATATTTTATATTATATTATATTACAGTGGTTCAAACTATAGAGATGGAGTGATTTCCACAAGGAGCTGATGAAATGCTTAATTATTAATCAGAAAAAAAAATACAAAAATAGGGCTTTATGCTTGATTATATAAGAAAGAATTAAAGGTCTAGTTGATTAAAAATGCAAGCAATTAAGCAACTTATCAGCCACAACCCCAGTCCCTATCCGAACCACTCCAAATCTGTTCATAATTAGTCGTAAATAGCATGCAAATTTTGAGAGTTTTGGGTTAGTAGTACCATGTTGCCAATTGAGAAAACTGTTGAATTTTGCCAAAAACAAAATGCAATAGGACTTCTTTCAATATTGTCGCATGGCACTTACCGGCTATGGAAATCAGAACTACGTTTGGCTCTGCTTTACAGGAGGGCAAAAAAAAAGAAACCAAAATAAAAAAATAAATTGAAAATTTATTCTCTCCATACCACACATAATGCTGAATTTGTAAAAACGTACATACCTGCTATAAACATCTGGAAAAGAGCAACAGAATTGAAAATACATTAGATTTGCTGATAAGTCTAGAGCTTCGAAAACCTTATCGCCTCACATGTTGCCCCCCATTGCCCACGTCATTATATAAAATGGAAAATAATGTGTTCATTCAGGGAAAATACGTTGCAAGAAAATTACGCCACCAACTCAATTCTTATCACCGTTGTAAAATAAACACATGGAAATTATTTCGAAATTAAAAAAGTAAAATAAATATGACGAGGAATGAGTTGTGGATTTGTGAAGGATCAGAAAGCAATTTGTTCAATATTGTTGATAGTCTTATGAAATCTGAATAATATATGACCTTGCCTATCAATTTAAATACGAATCAGCTTACGTAACAATTAATTTTGAGTTTCATCTTCTATTACAAAATTTTGAAATGTTCAAAGAACACTTTTTTGGAAATCTCTTAATATTTTCGCACCTCACTTCACTTTCACCTCAATTTCACATCAAATTATTTTTTTACCTGCGCAAACCACGCCCAGGCACAGGGCCAGCACCAAAAGTGATTTCATTTCGGAGTTGTGTTCTTGATTTCTTGAATTGAACACAAAGTTTTTTTTTTAACAGCTGCGGGGACGTCCACTGCCCACGATTGAGTTTTGAGTAATGAATTGAAAGCTCGGCTCGCTGTAGATTTTTAAGCCCCAGATTATATATTGATATGTGGATTTGTCCACCAAGTAGTGAGACTGCGACTGATAGAGAGCGTTGCAATACAAGCAGTTCAAGCTTAATAATTCACCTAGAAAATGGCATTGAGATTTTTTTAAATGTTGATAAGCCGTGCACTCAAAACAATTTGTGTGTTCTAAACGATTTGGCTTTCTCTTTTTTCTATATTGCCTAAATAAAACCACCTGGAGTGAAGGCTGGGAAAGCTTAGGTTAGGCCACTATAATGATGCTTATTTAACTTTTCTCTTAAATAAATTGTATGTATATACTTATATTCTGTATTTTAGTCTTTTCTAACCACACTTATAGTAGCCGTCGCTAATTTTACAATGGCTTCGAAGTCGCCACCAAATACGCCTCGGGCACTCGCACGCCGCCTGAACAATTATCAACTTGACTCCTTTTGCTGTAAGGACATGCCGAGGACAGCCGACTCTCGACCGCAGGAATACTTCATGCCTAAATGAGCCACTAAGGGCTTCCTCGTCTATGCCAGAATTTCCTCTCTGTCTTAGATCTACCTACCAACTCAACTAGTATGTCCTGACTGTTTTCTCATCCTGGTCCGTTTTTTTTCTTTTGGCGATGGTTACTTGCTTGCTTCGATGTTGTTTTCAAATATGGATTCCCGATCCAAACGGCAATAGCGAATCACTCCAATGAACACGGGAGCATCGATATGCTTATCCACAAAATAGAAAACTTACCGGTTGTCAGACTGGCGCTGACTGTTTTGTATGAAAAGGAATTTATTTGGTTATGGCTTAAGTGCTATATTGAGATATGGGTTGATTATTTAAATCAGAGTTTTCTTTTCTTTTTTTTTTTGATGACGATAGAAGTCATTCCAGGAAGGACATTTTTTTTTAAATATTTAATTTTAATAGAAATTCATCTTAGAATCAAAGATAAAATGAGAAATTTAATTTCTAGAAACAAGATAGTTTTTACAATTCAAAACAAATTTAATTTAAAACCCCCCAAAAAACGTTTGTTATTGTATTTAATTTTAAGCATAGCTTCGAAAAGTGTAGAGCAATCATACTATTTTCACATGAAAACTAGTTTCATCTTTTAAAAGCGACCAATTTTTTGGAAATCTGACTCCTTTTTCGCGGTGTAGTCATAGTCATACATCACGACACATACAAGTATATGTTTGTATGAACTCGTATATATAATCATCGAAATGATATTTTTGTTTTGTAGAAGTCTCGTAATTGGTGCAGAAATTTTTATGCGACATTGATTCCAATCGACCGTAAATGAAAGTAATTATGTATATAAGCCCGATGATAACCGTTGTTTTTATAGATCAGCACCTTGCTCCGAACAGCGTCCTCGTATGTGTTTAGCAAATCTCTATATATAGTTGCCATGTTCACGAATTTCAAGTGCAGGGCATTGCTCGTTCTATATGTTATGGAACATATATTATATATTGCCGCGTAAGTATCAACTTAGAAGATTATATGCTTGCATTGAACTTGCTCTTGGAATACTGTTCGTATATAGAATAGAATCTAACTATAATATATACATACTATATATACACATCCGCTAAATCACTTTTTAGGAAAGTATTCTGCAAAACTTGCTTGTTTTTTACACACCTTTTTGAAATATATTTGCATTTCTGGGAATCGGAACTTGTTTTGTAAACAAAATGTATAATGTCTAGTGTAAATAAACAACATTTTTCCTACTTCCGCTGATATGTGGGCTTTGCCTGATTGCGAGAGATTGTGTGCCATGATTGGCATTTCTGAAGTTTTTATTAAATCAATTTATTAAATTGAAAATTAAAGTCAATAATGAAATAAAAAGCACATAAAATTCCATTTATACTTATGTGTTTTTAAAATCTACTATTTAGTACAACGTGAATGCTACCTAGATGCAGAGTTAAAGTCGTTAGAGAGTTAATATTTTATTTGTTTTGTAAACATTTCAACTAGGCTGTTTTTTTTCGATAAAGGTACTACACATATATCAACATTCCCACTTTTGATCTATACTGACATTAAAAATATAATTTTTAAATCAAGTCATATTTACTAAAAGAGGATTAAAAAACACACTAAACAAATCATTTTTACTTTATATCATTCGGACTATATAGCCGTGTCCGTACGCTTTCATAGACTTAAGAAGAAAAACTGATCTGAGAGTTTTCTAAAAATATATATACGAGTATGAAAAGGAAATCCTGATCCTTTTATATACTGCATAAAACAACTTCAATTTTATTTTAAATACTAACAATTCCAATATCAGCAAATGAAAAACCTATTTATATTAAAATATGAGAATGCAAATTCTGGAAACCTTTTGTTAAACCGTAATTATATTTTTTGGAAACCTAAGGAACTGAAGATGAAACATAAAATAACTGAAAGATGTCAAATAGCGGTGAGTTCCAACTAAGAATATGCAATGAAAACCACATTCTTCAATAAGCCCAGCTATCTATAAACTGCTGTTTCCAGCTAATGGTCTTTCTTCTTATTAGTTCTGACTGACTCTGAGACTCTTGTATATTTACGTTTACACCGACCAGCTCTACGGTTCAAGTAAAACAGAATACAAAGATTGAAACAAACATTGTTTCGCATTAAGTTTAGGAATCTATGATGATTGGTAAAATCATAATTAATACATAGGAGTGGTATCTCGGCTTAGTATTTGAAAGTTTTCAACTGAAAATAAACACCCTTATCTCTTCAAGGTCTCTTTTTCATTTTAGAAAAGATATTTCAATTTATTTCCTTGTTTCTTTAAACCCCTTTTAATTCCTAAGGCTACTAAGTAGTTTCCTAATATTTTGGATTCGTTATATATAGGCATAGTAAGTTTAGACAACTTCTATCTCGAGATGATAGCAGCCTATATTAGCCAAAGTGATATACAAAGCTACTTTTTTGATTGTGGCTTCATAACTGTGGAAGGTGCTTTTAAGGTGCTTCATTAAAAGTGTAATAATAATTAACTTCAACACTTTAGAGACTTCCCCTTCAGGTGTCTGTAATGAGATGAATTCCATTATGTGAGTCGAACAAAGGCACTTCTTCCAGAATGTAGACCCTTCAGTAGCGCTATATATATATAGACAACTATGCTAATCAATGGACTTCATTAAGAAGCAGCCCAAGTAGTAGAACGATTTGTTTTGTTTTGTGTTTGCCACAAATAAAACTATGTATTTAATTTATTTTTAATGAGGCAATTTAGATTGCAAAACATAGACATATTTCCTGTACTCTGCTGATAACAAAAGCCCACAGCCGAATTTAGAAACGAATGCGTATTTATTTATGTAAATCGAATACATAAAGAGCACAGAATCAGAAAGAAATCAATGCCAAGAGCTAATTTCCAAACGGTAGCACAATTTTGCATACGAGTATACTCGTAAGTATAATTCAAACACATGTTCCTTTGTTATTCCCCTGTTGGGGATTTTTGCGCAAAACTTTCTAAGCGAAAGCTCAGCTTGCCGATCCGGTAAATGAGAAAGTATGGAAGTAGAGTTTGGAGAAATAAGAGGTAGGCAGGCATGCGTGTAAATACATATAAAATATATATTTGTGCTTATAGGATTTAAATAAACATGTTGTTAGTTTTGTTATTGTTGTATTGGTACGATTGGTTATAAAGGCCTTTATCAACCGATCTACGAGTGCACCGAATACGACGTCACTTTGCCATTGTCATTGATGGTGGTCTGTGCACCACGACGGCTGGTGCCATCCCCATTGCTCGTGCTGAACGAGGAGACCGAGACGCCCTTGTAGCCACCACCTCCGCCTCCACCGCCGCTGCTGCTCGAGCCACCGAAACGGTTCACAATGTTGGGTTGAGCCTGCCAAAGAGACAGAAAATACATTAAAAAGTTATAAGGACGATTCTTAAAACAATTCTTAAGACAGTACAACACTAAAAATTGTTTAAGAAACTCAAATATTAACACCAAAAATTCCAAAAATTAACATTCATTTAAATTTCCCAAAAATCAAATCTTTTCAAATATAATTATAAAGAATTTGAAGATCTGAAAGTCATAATATGATTTTTATCTTCAAATCTAAGCGATTGAAGTTCAATTGAAAGCGAAATTCAAAAAGAGGCATATCAGTTCTAAACAAAAACTATTATACAATATCACATACATATCTTGTAAAATATTTAAAAATATTTTAAAATGTTCCAAGTACATTAATAATTTCTATTATAAATGAAATATATAAAAATATATGAAAAATGTTTGCGAATTACGATTTTTGATCAAATAATTCATTTTGAATTTAATTTGTACAAATAGGAATATTATTATGTATAGAAGTTTTATTTTACACACAAATCTACTTAAACTTTGCCTGAAGTTGATTTGTTAATACTTTCAAGTAAAATTGGTTAAGAAATAGTGTAAAAGTGATATTCAACTAATTATTTCTAATTATTTCTAATTCCAGTATCCATTTTGTGTGTTTTTCAAAACATATCACCATTTTAAAGTCCTCAGTTGTCCATTTATCGCGTATGAAGCTTTTGATTATACGATTTTTTGGCTATAAGAGTTTTTTATTAATCACCGAATATTAATTTTTGCATTATAAAATTGCACCTAAAATAATTTTACGATTTCACTAAAAACACAAGCACTTCTCATACGACAGACCTAATCACTATTAGATTCATTTAAATTCAATTCTATTTAATAATTTATTTACAATAAAAGATCAGATCTCTCCCCCGTGCTTCTCATACGCATGATCTAAGCAGAGCCACTTAACTGACTTAATCAACAATATATCTCTGTTTTAATTAGCGTGAGTAGTATGGACTGACAGTTTCGACTCACGGCCCTCGACATAATCGAAATGCAAAATCACTAATCATGAAATTCCGGATATATGTATTACTTGATGGGGAGAAGAAACATTCTGACGTTAGTAGAATACATTTAAAATGCATGTACTGTCGATTAGAAAAAATTAACTAATATGGGTTCTCTACTGATTTCTTTTTTTCTGTATAAATTCAAATAAACTCTCTAAAACGAGCGAACCAATAGTCCAAAAAGAACACCTAATAAGGCATAAAAACATGCGTATGCGTATAAACCTGACATGTATTGAGCAACGAGAGGCGCGAAGAAAGTGTTGAAAATTTCAATTAGCACTAAATCGCACGCGATGGATCTTTACTCGCAACACCTACCGGATTGGCGGGGCTTATGTATGCAGTTTGTCTGTGACCGTTGGGACCAATGGATCCTGCGGCTGCAGCGTAGCTGGGAGCGTAACGGTGTAGGTTGTAGGATCCGGAGTTGGTGGCCGGTCTGTAGCGGTTTTGGCGCACAATATTGTCGTTGTATGCCTGTTGGGCGGCTATCTGCTGACGTATGCGCCTGTGGAAACGGTATATTGGTTAGAGAAGTGTTGGAAAACGCTTGAGAACTTGTATTAGTATAAGCATTAGGTGGCGTAATTACGTGTCTTCGTTGTCTATGGTTGCATCCGCAAATGCAAAAGCGTCACCAGCTGTGGCCAGACCCGTTATAGCTCTACAAATAGATTACAAAGCGGCATTACCCGTCACAACTACCCCAGACACCAACATTAAAGTAACTCTATCAATGCTCACTGTTGCGTTGCCAAGTTCTGCGCCAGCACGTGATTCGTCAACTGCTGATGGAACAGATAGGGATCGATGATGCCATAGCCACCGAAACCAGCACCATAGCCATCATAGTCGTCGTAGTCGTAGTTTCCGGTACCCACATGAACGCCGCCACCGTTGCCGTTGTAGGTGCCTGTGTAGCCACCGTTAGCACCATTACTGTTGGAGTAGCTTCCCGAATAGCTGCCGACATTGTTGCGACGTCTGCGCGTCGTACGCACTGCAGCCCACGAACGACACAGAAAACAGTGTTAGAAAGCGCTGTATGCTGCAATTGCAACACTGTACTACTCACCCGCTTCGCTGTTGAGGGCGCTCATTACTATACAAATCAGCAATAGTTTCCACATTTTAATAAATTCGCTTTTACATACAAAATTCGTTTGTTATTTGGGTATATTTTTCGGAGCTAGATAAAGTGAATTAATTTTATATGTATCTTCATTTAGATGGAAGCAACAAATTAAAACTGGTATCAGAACATTGTAAAGTCGACCGGTTTGCTGCCCCTCAACTTATTTTTGTTTGTGCGCAGTTTCTGGGAACGTGTAAGGCCTTTGAATGGTTGAAACTTTTGCGAAGTGCTGCCAAAATTGCACTCCTCTAATGGATAAATTAGGTTCGAAAGCTTATCAGAAAGTGACAATCTGAATGACATCACTGCAAAAAGTAGAGCAGAGCATATATTTTTGGCAACAGAAGGGCTGAGACCGAAGTGAACTTAATTAATAGCTGAGACTATATTTCCCACAGATGAGACTTCATCTCATTGAAATGAACAATTTTATAACAACTTTACATATTCCCTATATTCATTATTCCATAATATCTTTTTTAATAATATAAGGGAAGGCAAAAGACGGCATTCCCCCCGACATTTTTATGTAATTTTTTAGATTATTAGATTAATTTGTAATTTTCTCCAAATTGGTTAATAATAAGAATAATTTACTTATTTTTTCCACTTCTTTTCGTTATAATCTCATAAAATTCTTCTTGCCTTGCAATTAATTTTACATAATTCTAATAAATCAATTGTTAATATTGTTAATGGGACATTTTTCACCTTCCCGGTAAATAAGAACTTTTCCGAATGTTCAAAAAATGTATATGTTTATCAAAATCTAAAATTAAATGTAAACCGTTAGAAATTAATTCTTTTTTGTACTGATATTTTATTATTATGAATCAGATTTACGCTATAACATAATATTTTACACACATATACGGAACCAAAGTATTTCAATTTAACTTTATGTTCATTTATACATTTACAGCGAAAACCTTTCACTAATTGGGATCGGCACGTTGTCTTCTCAGAGGAACCTGGCAAGTCTATTGCGGTGAGTTTAATTAACTATTTTGTATTTAACAAGTATTTTTTATTTAACAAGTGTTCTTTTAAGTGTCTCCAAATGCATGTATTTTAAATTTAAAAAGTTAGGCGTTCACTAATTTTTATTAGTGCAAATAACAACAATCGCCTTTTAAAAAATAGTAATTTTGCTTCTATCTTTCTAGTTCTATTATATTTTGTATGGCTTACATTAAAAACAAAATCATCGCTTATTTTCAGTCCCTAATTAGTTTTCCAAAACGAAAGAAATAAGACACTTAAGGCTTAAAATTATTCGTCGAGTGTGATATTTTATTATAGAGTTTTTAATTAACAGTACAATAAAAGCTGTTAAGTTATGCAATACATTTTTTTTGTGCCAACTTTCTATTTGTGGAATTCCCCCACCATGCGATATAGATTCGATAGAGATAATCAATTTCTGCTGAAATGAGAGAGTTCTGCCGCACGGGGCTAAATGGTATTACTACTTATGTATGTATGTATAATTAATACTAACGCGATTCTGCCATTAACTGCGCTTTTATGCAACTACCGGTACTGCCGGTACTGCCGACTAATGAATGCATTTTCATTTTTCAACCTGCTGCGGGTGCTCATTGTGTAGGGCTCTCCCCTATGCCCTCTGGCCCCTCCCCATGGAGCTGAATGGGTTCCCGAAATGTATTTGCGAAGCCGGAGGCGAATTCTCAGCACGACTGTACTAACCACAACAACAATGGCAGCATTTATTAAACTCACTTTTTTCTTCTCTGTGCGACTATTTAATTGCCCTTACACGATTCCCCAATAAACAAATTGCACAAATTACAGACGAAAATCGAAGGGAGCCGCCGCATTTTAACGGAAATACCCAAAATGTAAATTAATGAATTTCTATATTGAAAATATTGTATTTATAATTCAATTTGTTTGTTCTGCTACCGCAGTAGGGGGCGATGTGATTTTTTTTTTTTTTAGTTTTTTTAAACCGGTTCTGTTAATTTGTTGCTCTTTTTATTAATTTATTTATCTTTTTCGGTTCGATGAAGTTTTGCATATATAGTAAATGTAAATGTATCGACTTCGTTGATTTCTTTAAATAATTTTTGAAGTTTTTTCTTCGGTTGCTGCGCATTTTGCCAAACATTTGTTTTCTTGAAGCTTTCATTCGCTTACAACTTGATATTTTTATTAAAATGTGTGTGCGTGCTTATAATTTAAATAATTTTTTGAAATACTCTTTAATTGCAATTCACTTTGTCTTGTCAACGAGTTGTTATTTTGGCAAACGTCGTGTGTGCTTCTTAATTGGGGATTTTTTTGTTCTTCTTTTTGGTCTTATTACATAAATTTAAGCATTAGCACTCTGAATGACGAGTTGTTTTTATTGGGGTGCTGTCATAAGTTTTTATTTGAATATAGAATCTTTTTTTTTTGCGTAAGGCTGACGCATAGCCAGGCCTAATAGTGGAATATTTCGCGACATTTATTTCGCATTCATGATGAAATTGAACAATTTTAAATATAAATGCGATCGAAACTTCTCGTATGGTATAAGGATGCATTTTTCTTGTCTCTTCAAAGTTTTCAAAGTGAAATTCTTAAATGATTCTTAAACTTGTCTGCAAAACTGATATTCATGTAAGCTGAGACTATAATTCACACAGCTGAGAACTGAACTAGAATTGTTTATAAATATCGTATCAGCAACATATATTCAATACTAATGTATTGAACTTAGGAGCATGTATAATCGCACACATCAAAAGAAAAACGAACACTCTTTTGTCTTTTACGAAATTATCATAAGTTCTCTTAAGAGCCTAATATTGTTTTATTAAGAAATTTAATTGTTTCTCTAAACTATTTTCCTAATCGAAAATGTCCCTTAAATATGTATCCATTTTAAGATGCACTGACAAAATAAATCAAAGTATATTTATCATGGATAAAAAGTAAAACACAAAACAACAACTTTTCTTCTACAATTCCCTTCCTTTATCTTATCATATTCATAATTATAGTAAAAATAATGTATTTGAAGAATATATATTTATGTTTTCTTTTTCTAATGCATGTGCATATTAAAAAGTCAATTACTCAAAAACAATATTATTAAACTTCTCATTCCAAAATTGGATATTTTAAACTATTGCGGTATTTAAGAAGAAATTATAAACAAATATTTTCTTCCAGTAATCATTATTAAATTAAATATTAAATATCTTGGTAGTAAGCGAACTATAAATTTATTTGATTAAATATTTCCCAAATATTTAAAATGATAAACCTAGTACCTGATCCTCATTTTCCATTAAAATACATTTTAAAATTGATGTTACAAATAATGTGAATTTTTAAACAGACTTAGGCATATTATCAGAATTAATGCATAACTCCTGACACATTTATGATGATCTAATGCAGGCATAGGTATTCAGATGAAATGAAATCAATTGGATATTGTAAGCTGTAGAGGGATTCCAAAAGTTTCTGCCACTACTAACATTTTAACTTTGAACTTATGATACCTGTATTAATCTATCTATATATCTATATCATCACCTTCTTAAAAAAGTGATATATTAATGTTATCTTATTTTTTATCTTAAAATCCTAGCATTAGAATCCTGCAACAGTTTTGACTATATATGTGAACTGTTTTAAATATTAAACAAAGTACTGATCGCTCTTTTTTTATTTGTATTAAATATCATCTAATTCCAGAAACTAGCAACTTTCTAAGTCGTAGGATACTGACTAAAATAAAAATACATAAGAATAACATTTGTCGACAAAATTTAAGAAATCGGTATTGACTTATTTGAGAAGAAAGGTTCGAATGATAAAATGAATTCCATTACATATCTTTCCTTTTTTAAAAACATTTGGTAATACGATTTACAAAAAAAGAAAGTCTCCAGTGTTTCACTTTGTAAAAATCCACTGATATTTTCTTATTGAATTCAATTTTTCGAGAACACCCCTAATGTGTTTAATCAGCAAAGCGTAGCAAAATTTTTAATTGAAATTAACACTTTTCGAAAATATTCCAGTTCGAAAACAGCTTTTACAGGTTTCTAATTATAGGCTTTAAACAACTCTTTATGCGCTTAAGTCAGAAAATGCATTTAAAATAATAAAGTTATTCAGATTATGTAGATTGTTGCAACGTTTTAGTAATACAATTATAATGAGAAGGTTTGCATTGCTCCTCAATGAAACAAGTAGTTTGTTTATTGAACTTTAATATGTTTTCAAGATCACAGATTTTGCGCCGATGTGCTGGCTGATAAGAAATAGACACACGCACCACCACCACACAAGACGAGGTTTGTTGACTAACTGATTGATTGACAAAGTGATGACTGTTCCTCTCCGACTCAACACTCTCACACCAGCACAGAAATCAAAACGCAACTGCGCCACCAATTTGCAAAATCAACAAAGTTATAGACCGAAGCGACCGATCGCGGCAGAAGCGTCACTCGAGCTGAGCTCACGTCGGTTCGACTCAGACGACTATTCGACTCACTTGTTGCTGTTGCTGTTGTTATTGTTTTTGTTTTTGGCAATATTTTCACAATTCGAAATCAAGTTCAAGTTCTCGCTCTGAGCTGCAGGCGCGTTCTACACTTTCCGGCACCTGGGAAGCGTATGAGTCCGAACCGATCGGACCAACTCCTCTTATAAACAGGTGGTGGTAGGCAGTCGGTGGGTCCGATAGTTGGGTGTTTCGCATATTCTGTAGAGATAGATACTGGTTTGGCAGATGCGCCTTTTCTCTCGGCGCTTCTGCTCTCTCCACCTCTCTCCATACATAGTACTTGTATATATACGAGTATACTCGTATGTGTAGGGAATGTAAAACAATGAATGCTTTGAGGCTTTCAAAAGCCACTGTTTGCGACTAATTATCATAAATGTACGCTCTTTCTATTTGTTTGATCTAAGCGTTGCTTCCATCTCCTCTGTTTACATAAAAACGAGTTAGCACGTCTATAGTAGTATGCATGGTACGAGTATATAGCCAACAAATCTGCTGGCAGCCCAATTTAAATGAATCATTCAGATTCGACAACAGAGAGTGTAAGAACTAGTTTATAACAACAAATTATATTATATTTAACTTTCTAACCCACCGACATCACAGATGATAGTTAACAGTTAATCGCCGATCAAATTGCTTAGCTTTAGCGATATTTGTGAACTGAAACATTAAGAACTTGTGTAAATTGTCACGAAAATTGGACCGACATTTAAGAATTAGTGTACTATATATATATATTTTTGATGTTGAAATTTTAACCAATTCTAAGCTTCCTCTCTCTGTTCAGTTTTTTTTTATGGTAGATCTACTGACGTCTCTCACCGCCCTTGGCTGTGAGTCAGGGCTTAGCTAGCCGAAAGGTAAATAAAATCCCCCATTGAGTCGGAGGCGTTTATTAAATATTATTGTAATTTGAGTAGATTTATCGTACTTAATGCTTTTTATGGCTTTTATATTGTTTTGTAATGTAGACAGTCAATGTTTGTTGACACAAAAATATATTAATTGAATAACAAATAAATAAATATAGAGAATACCCTTGTCTTTCTAAGTCTAGAGCTATTAAAAAGTTTTTAAATTACAGCCCTTCTGCTTTTGAGATCAATTTACATATAATTTTCTTGCTTCTTGGAATTGAATTAAACCTTTATACGAAGTTTTAGTAAATCCAATCTTATTCTGATTTATAACTAGTATTTTTAAATACTATGTTCTGCGCTCGAATAAAAGACCCCATTTTATAGGAACACTTTATAGGTAGGATATGTTCAGTAAATAAATGTCTTCCTTAGTAGAAACGATCGGTTCAAAAGCCACTCTTAGTCATAAAATGTTTTGTTTTTATTTTAATATCTTACTTTATAGTGCCTAACCGAAAACCTACAGAAAATCTTTAGCTCTTTTATATAGTTTTATTTTAGTTAAAAGACTGTAGGTAGTCGTGGTGGTAAGAATTTTCTGTTCTACTCTTTTTGTTTTAATATATTAAGAAGTTTTATGTTTTTATTTCAATATATATTAACATTTAGCAACAACTTTTGTTTATGATAAACTTTTTCTTTTATTGAGAAATTTACTTTCAAAAAAATTTGCTTTTTTATAAAAACCCGATTACATTTCAAAAGTCTCTCTTTTTCTTCCCAAATGAAAAGTAAAAATAAAAATACGAATACGTTACACTTTTAATCATAAATATTCTTAAAAACTGTTGCCCTGAAACTATTTGTACATGGAAATGCAGAGCAAACCCATATTTAAATGTCTTTTATTGTTAAATAATAAGACCATTGTGTGACGCTTAAATGATGGCATTCCAAATCCTTAACACTCAAAAGGCATTGCTTATTTATTGCAGTACAAATTTTGTTATTTACTTCTTTATGCAAAGCCCTTTTCCGCCTTTTATTTACGCATACATTTCCCAACCTTCGTCAATATTGTGGCCGCACTGTATAAATTTAATTAAAAGCAACGATCCCGTGGTTTACCTTTCCTTCAAATTTTAATTTATTTTTGTTCACATTTTTGAAATGATTGTGTGCGGCACATTTGAATAAAACAAATAAAACTTATTAACCCGCAATATTTTATATAAAAAAGAGGACACGAGTCTTTATTACACATCATTATTCATTCGATAAAAATACATATACAAATTACAATTCTATACATAGCTTTAAAGGATGGGATTTTCATAAGTATGTATGTATGTCGTGCTACAAAATGTTACATATGTATGTATATGCTTGCATTAATACCTGATTTTGAATGAGGCAATAACAATAATACAGTAATAGTATGTATGACTACACCTAAAAATATGTAGGTGCTCTGCAGTTTGGGGCCAAATGCAGTGCTTGCCAAACTGTGTGCTTCCTCCCATAACTTGGCCAACAAACTGCCAGGCACTTTCTTCAGACCCAGCGACTGGGCTCTGTGTGTCACAACTCCTTCTTAGCCTACAACTTCGACTTGGCCTGCGGTATGATGACGTCTCGCCACCATTTGGGCCGCTGGAATGCGCCCTCGTTGGTCATAAATTCCTTTTGCAGATTCTCGTACAGCAATCCATCGGCGCGTGCTATAACCGAGTTCAGTGCAAAGTCGGGCGGCGCAATCGCATCCGCCACACTCACGGCCACATCCTTCAGCTGGGCACAGCTCTGCAGCAAACGCTGCTGCAAGGCATTCGCAAATGCATCGCCCACCCCGAAGCCACCCACATAGAAGGTCGTCATGTGCTGCTCCAACAGCCGCATCGCATAGACGTCGTACAGCAGACGCAGCACCTGCCCATAGGACTCCTCCACCTGCAGGTGGCGCACATGCGCCGCATAGCGACTCAGGGCGAAGTACTCAGCATAGGCCAGGGAGAGTTCACGGGCGCCCGCCACCTGAGAATTGTTGCGGGCCTCGAAACGATGCATGCCGCTCGCCAGATCCCGTTCGATATGTGCCGACGTGCGCGACATAAGATGGCAGAGCAGCCACTCGTAGCAGTGCAGGGCAACTAGAATGGGGAAACATGCAATTAATGTTTCGGTTTGAAAACAAAAGGATTATACAAGTAGTGTTCAAGTAGCGTCAGTCCAACTCTTGAATACCCTTCTCCCTCAGTCTTTCAACTAACTCTTTGTGGCACTAATCGTTTTAATGATAGATTTATGATATAAGCAGTCAATATTTGTATATCGTGGGGCTCTTTATAGATCGACTCTTGTATGGTTTACATTGCTGCACATTTTCATGTCATCTTGTTTACTCTTTAATACCAATCATTAACTAGGCATAACCTAGTTGTATACGGTTTTCAAAGCTGTTCCGGCCCTTCTCCAATACTTAGTTTACTTACACTCCCAACTGGCCAGTCCGTATCTCTGCAGCGCCTGTGCATAATTAAGTTGCAATAGTTCTTCGCGATTCTCCAGAAACTTGACTGTGCCTATAGGCGACTCCAATTCTTTGGCGCGCCATTGACGCAGCAGCCAATTGGAGGCCTGCTGGCCCAACACATTATTATCGCCCTCGTAGGTGCACAGTGGGTCGTGATCGCTGCGCATTTGTCCCAGCTTGGCAGCCTGCAGATATCCATGGCCGCCACAAGCCTCGCGCGCCTCCTGTATAGCATCGCGAGCGGCCCAAGTGATGCGCGGCTTGGATGCAGAGACTAATGCGTGAATTTCCGATACATTTTGGGTCTGGCAATGTGAAATATAAATATATTAGTGTCTGCTTCTTCAGCTGATATTACTTCACCACTAACCAGTACATCGAACCCATTTGAATCTGCCTGCGAACGCGCTATTATCTCCAGATATGTGTTGGTCAGCTCCTCCACGGCAATCTTGTGGACGCAAGCCGCAGCCAAGTATGGAAAGATGCGATATTGCTGTGAGGGAAAAGTATTAGAACTATATTTGTGGTAGGTATTACAATTCGTTTGGATAGATAGATGTATAAATAGATGGATAGATAGATGGTAGATACATAGACGGATGAATATATAGACGGATAAATAGATATAAAGATAGATGGATAAATATATGCATATATACATTGGATAGATAGATAAATGGATAGATAGATGGATGGATGGATAGACGGATAGATAGATGAATAGATAGATACATAAAGAGGTGGATAGATAGATGGATAGATAGGTGGATAGATATATGGATAGATAAATTGATAAATAGATAAATAAATGGATAGATAGGTAGATAGATAGATGAATAGATAGATGGATAGATAAATGGATAGATAGATGGATAGATAGATGGATAGATAGATGGATAGATAGATGGATAGATAGATGGATAGATAGATGGATAGATAGATGTATAGATAGATGGATAGATAGATGGGTAGATAGATAAATAAAGAGGTGGATAGATAGATGGATAGATAGGTGGATAGATAGATGGATGGATAGATAGATGGATAGATAGATGGATAGATAGATGGATAGATAGATGGATAGATAGATGGATAGATAGATTGATAGATAGGTGGATAGATAGATGGATGGATAGATAGATAGATAGATAGATAGATAGATAGATAGATAGATAGATGGATAGATAGATGGATAGATAGATGGATAGATAGATGGATAGATAGATGGATAGATAGATGGATAGATAGATGGATAGATAGATGGATAGATAGATGGATAGATAGATAGATGGATAGATAGATGGATAGATAGATGGATAGATAGATGGATAGATAGATGGATAGATAGATGGATAGATAGATGGATAGATAGATGGATAGATAGATGGATAGATAGATGGATAGATAGATGGATAGATAGATGGATAGATAGATGGATAGATAGATGGATAGATAGATGGATAGATAGATGGATAGATAGATGGATAGATAGATGGATAGATAGATAGATAGATAGATGGATAGATAGATGTATAGATAGATGGATAGATAGATGGATAGATAGATGGATAGATACATGGATAGATACATGGATAGATACATGGATGGATGTATAGATGGATGTATAGATGGATAGATAGATGAATAGATAAATAGAAAAATAAATGGATAAATATATAGATATACAAACTGGAGGCATAGATAGATTGATAGATAGGTGGATAGATAGATGGATGCATAGATAGATGAATAGATAGATGGATAGATAGATGGATATATAGATGAATAGATAAATAGAAAAATACATGAATAAATATATGGATATATAAATTGGATGGATAGATAGATTGATAGATAGATAGATGGATAGATAAATTGATAGATAGATAGATGGATAGATAAATTGATAGATAAATGATAAATAAATGGATAAATATATGGATAGATAGATGGATAGATAGATGGATTGATAGATGGATAGATAGATGGATAGATAGATGGATAGATAGATGGATAGGTAGATGGATAGATAGATGGATAAATAGATGGATAGATAGATGGATAGATAAATAGAAAAATACATGAATAAATATATGGATATATCAATTTGATGGATAGATAGATTGATAGATAGGTGGATAGATAGATGGATGGATAGATAGATGGATAGATAGACGAATAGATAGATGGATAAATAGAGGGATGAATAGATAAACGAATATATAGATGGTTAGATATATAGATGGTTAAATAGATACTATATACATAAATAACCTCTTTAAGTGTACAATATTTGTACACGGCCGTTTTAAAAATTGGTTTTAATTTTGTTTTTAAAACAAAATGTCGGATTAAGAAGTAATGTTTTTTTTAAACTTTATGACGCCTTACTTCATGATCGAACATTTCTTAGGAACGTTACGAGATTCTAGGTTAAATTTTCAATACGGATAAAGTATCATGTGGGATTTCTATTTCACGATTTGTGGAATATGGACATTTTCCTTATTAGAATCGCTCCCCACTCACATGCAACTGGTATTCAATGATGGCCATTTCATCGCCCTGGCGCTCGGGACCGAACTGCTTCCGGACCGCCGCATAGCGAACTGCGATGACAGCAGCACTACAAAGGGTGTTCGCCGATTCCTGCATAATGCCGATGCGACCGGCTGAGAAGCTCTCCAAGGCTGCGCCGAGCACCTTTGCCGGTTCTGTGAACATGCTCTCGTAGACGCCCTCGGGCGTAACATCGCTGGTGCGGTTGAGGAGATTGTCACGCGGAATGCGATAATTGCTGAAGACGACAAAGCCATTGTCGATGCCATTAAGGCCGCACTTCTCACCAATGTCGCCCACCAAGACGCCCGGATAGGATTGCAGAGTCTTGGGATCTCGTATGGGTATGAGGAAGCCATGCAGTCCATGATTCTGGCCATCGGCCGTATACAAGTTGGCAAAGGTCATGGCTACCGTTGCCGTTTTGCCCAGATTTCCCACCCAGCACTTGGCCGCCTCGAAATCTGGCGTATTGATGACAAACTCCTGCGTTGCCGGATCATAGGTGGCCGTGGTTCGAATGCTCTTCGTATTGCTGCCATGCGAGAGCTCCGTAATGGCCAGACAAGTGATGACCTCACGGTTCCAGGCAGCCTCAATATACTTGGTGTGTTTCTCCGTGCCCATGGCTCGAATGGCGTTGTTGAATAGCCCCACGCCCAGAGCTATTTTCACCGACAAACTGGGCGAGTAGCTGGCCAGTGCCTCGTTGATGTACATCAGATATTTGGTCTTGGCCGAGAACGACAGGTTCTCGATCTCCTTGGGCACCAGATCCAGTTGCTTCATCCGATTCACCTGCATGGCACACAAACGTTTCTGCTCGTCCATAGGCAGCGTAGTCGCCGGGTGTGCGAAGAGGGGATCGCTCTCCAAACGATGCCAGACTTTATACTGTTTAGGAGAGAAATATTAGTAGGAGTTTTCGCAATTTGAAGGATCAGCATTGGTTACCTTAATGCGCAGTCCCTGCTTCTTTTCGAATATCAGACGCAGACGCTTCCAGTCAAAATTTGCGCGTTTGCGATACACAGCCAGAGGTCCGCCCGTCGGCAGATCGGGTATAAAGCTCAAGTCCTCATTATCTTCGACCATTTTTACTGTTGCTCTGTGGGGTTAAGGGTTATTAAAATAACATTTCAAACAATGAAGAGCACATTTTAAAAAATAACAACAGTTGTTCATCGATTGTTCGTGAACTTAATCTTCGCATATATAAACAAACCTAAGCCTATAGATTTCTCATTCGATGAAATGCATTTGTTTCCATTCGTTGAATAGATAGATTAATAGTTTGTGTTTACTCTTAAGCTTTTAATTGCTCTTCGAGTAAAATTTATTTATTTATTTATTTTTTGCGCATTTAAACAAAATTGCACATGAAATTAAACTTTAGTTTCCAGCTTTAAAATGTTGTTAACAATTGGCACTCTAATGACACAATGCGCTGCATTTTCCAAAAGCAACCACATGGCTTTAGTTTTTTTTTCCTAAGTGGAACACTTGACTAGTCTTTAACTTTAAGCGTGTTAAAACGAAGCCATAGCAATGAACTTACTACCTACGTGAATAGATAGATATACTATGTAGTACGTTTTCCAAACACTCTTGCGCGTGCCCATTATCATGTTCTTAAAGATAATGCTAAAATTTCGAAGCAAAAGTCTGCAAATAAGTAGATTTCATACAATAATCTAAACTAATCGAAAGGAAATGTTTGATTTTGAATAAAATTAAAAATAAATCTTATTTAAATTAGAAAACCACATTTCCTAAGCATTCAGAATAATTATTCAATTATTCTATGTAACAATTGTATTTAAGAATACTTTAGAAATATTTTAGTTTTTAAAAAAATATTTAGTTTTGTATTATAATTAATTTTTTGATATTTAAATTTTTATACCGGCGCTTAAATTCTAAAACGTAGTTAGATTTTTAAAAATCTACGCAATGCAGTTTTAGAACCATTGTTAATTGATAAGAAATACCTTTTCAGCCATAGTTCTAGAGCAGTTGTGCCCCGCTTTAGCTACACACCAGCAGTTTTACAGCCATTGTTAAAAGATTTGTGTTTACATTGGATTAACAGTCTGTTAGCATTGATTCGCTTTTTCACAATTTCCTCAAAACTGTTACACTCAGCAGGCGACTACTTGAAGTTTATATATATTTTTCATATATTAACTTACACTTATTAAAAACCAGAAGAAAATATATAATTTCAAAAATCTAAAAATGTCGCATCGCGCCCATGAAATCAGACGCATTGAGAACAAAATCAAGGAAAAAACGCCGCATCGCGCTTTCCGTGAAATCACATTCGATCGCCAGAAGGTGCGCGAATCAATTGTGCCACTTACTTATAATGAGGCGCGTCGCATTCGAGGACCCATCTATGAGGCCCTGCAGGATGAGCTGTTCAGAGAGGGCTGCCAATCGCTGCCCGCATTCCTCTACTGCCTGGCCGAAAAGGAGCAGGCGCTGTACGAGACGGTCAGCATTCGCGCTCGCATTATTGACGATCGTCCTCTGCTCAACGAGCTCATCGATAAGCTGAAGCGGGCCGAGCTAGCCATCGTGCAGTACAAGCTGAAGGGCTATAAGGAGAGCTTTACTCTGTTCTACGAGACGCTGATGTTGCTCCAACCTTATCGCCATGTCTACGAATACGCGCTGGTCGCCGTCATGGAGAAGATTGTCTCTCTGTGCCACAGCGTGGATGGGGAGGAGCGCGATGCCGCCGAAATGATAGCCCGCATCTATTACATCTATGCTTTGTATCTGGAGAGTGTTAATCAGCGCCCCACTGCCATCACCTATTTGCAAATGACCCTAGAATTGGTGCGGGGCCATGTGTGGGGCGCCGAGCCCGATATGCCGCCCGGCTGTCTGATGATGCACGAACTAGTCTCCCAGAAGTTGGCGCGCCAGCTCCTCATTCTGGGAAAACAAATTGTACGTCAGAAACCCGATGAAGCCATCGAATTGGCCAGAAAAGCTACGGTCCTCATAGCAGAGAGTAAGTACAGAAAGAAAGAGTATGAGGAATTTGTATAAAGAAGCTAAGTCCTAATGCGATCGCAGTTGGACGCGAAAAGAATTTGGAAATCTTTTGTGACACCTTTCTGGAGCGCTCCTCCTTTCTCATGGAGAGCGGCAACTTTACGGCCGCCAAGCAATGTCTCGAGCAGATAAAGCCACGAATTCTAGCGCTCACCGAGTACAAATTTGTGAAATTGAACATTAAGTATTATCTTTTTATGGGACAGTGTTCAGAGAAGTAAGCTAAACATCAATCTATAATACGCTTTTAATCGAAAGAAATGAAAACATAACATTAGCTTTAAACTTTTAGGGGATTATAAAGGAGAGACTGATAGCTTGTTAGCTAGTTTTATAGATTTTCAGAGTTATATTTTTTTTTTTTATTAGAAACAATTATTGTCACTACTACGATTTTGCCAAATATTCAACTTTTTCAATTAAATTAATATTGAACTCTAGCACTTTTCTACAGAAAATACACATTTGAGTGATTCGGAAAATAGGTTTTTAATCCAACTTTTCAACTGCAGTTTCCAGCGTCCCGAAGAAGCGATTGTAAATTACAAGAAAGCTCTACGTCTCTCACGCATCTACGATCATCGCGATCACGAGGCAGAGATATTGCTTGCCCTGGGCAAGATCTTTGCGAAGGACACGCATAGACTTAGCCTGGCCAAGCGCTGTTACGAGCAGGCCAAGAACATCTACATTGACTTCAATGACATATACAGAAAGAAGACGGCCGTCTACTTGATGGCCAAGCTGAAGGCCGACGAGATAACGCCACTCTATATGGCCATGCTGAAGGCCTCGCAGTCCCGCTATTGCGCCTTCTTCAATCTGCGCCAATGGAAGAATCGTTGTCGCCCATTCTGGAAGAGATTGGGCGATGAGCTGATCAAACAGGAAACCGATCACATCTACTGTTTGCTTGACGAGGAGAAGGAGGATGTGCGCAGCGAAAGCGATGATTATGTCGTCATGAATCCGGGCACTTTTCAAATGGGAGAGGGCGATATATGTTGATAATTTTTTATTGTTGGAATTCTACACTCAAATATTTTATAAGTCTATGCACTCAAAAGGAACAACATCAATTATTATTATTATAGTTTCGAAAATTTGCAATATTCTTGTGTGGATTGGTTGCCTAATCTGCTGATCGTTTGACTAACACTGGATTTCTGAATTTAATTGACAATTTTCAAATAAAATTAAAAAGCGTGTCCTTAAAGTTTACCATCTTTCTTCATTCGTTAGAATACAAGTAATGGCATAAGTGGCTGAACTACCGAAAGAGTTGATTATAAAGACGAATACCCTACGAATACCGTACTTAGTATTGTGTTATTCAGCCCAAACATTACCTTTAGTTCAACAATACTGCTAAGTGTGCTACAAATTTCATATAAAATAAAGAATAATACTATAGTATAAGTACGATAGTTTGGGCAATACATTCATTACATTCCCATTGTTGACTCTTCTCACCTCATTTTCATGGTATTTATTTCAAGAACTTTTGGTTTTTTATTTGAATGTGTACTTTCGTAAACTAACGGGAAACTTAAGTACAAATTCGTATCCCCATGATCGCAGGGATAATTGGTTCGGTGCGGTTCCTTCTATCATATAATCGATCAACACAAAATGTTCTCTCAACAATAGAATAGGACAAGTTTATGTTTTGTTTTCTATATTTCCGTCCGAGTCAAATTGTCAGGTAAATAATTCTAGCTTTCTAAGGTATTTATGTTGATCAATTGGTTCAAAAAAGTTGCTTCAATCGCTTAGAATACTTTGAATTAAGAAGTGCTTAAGAAATGGGCCTCAAGTTGAAGAAGGAAGAATACTTCAACTTGAGGGCCATGTGTACATTTTAAAATGATATTGTTTTTTATTCTTAACGACAACACTATTTTTCTGATAATTGGAACGACGAAGATAACATCGAAAGCACCCAATCGCTATGAGAAATCAACGATTTAACAATCTAAACCTACTTATCTGTTTCAAGCATTTATAACGACTGACACAATTTAAAAGTTATAAGCCCACAAAATATTTGTTTTTAAAAATGATATAAATGAAGATTACTAATTTCTTCGATGACCATTAATTTTTTCTTATCGAAAAAACATTTTATTAACAAATAAAAGAAGCTTTCGCTCACGAACTGACTAATGTTTTGCAGCTTACAAATTATATTTTTAATATTTTCGTCAACAAATCAAGCCAAACAAAAGAGAACGCTACAGTTGAGCAAGCCCGACAGTGTAATACCCTGTACCCAAGTAAACTTCCGTCACTGAGTTATATGCGCCCATAGCATCAGCAAAAAGAAGAAGAAGAAGAGCGAACTTGTTGCTGCAGCTTGGGGGGTTGTACTGGCGAGAATTTGTTTTGCTAATAACTTTTCTTAGAATTGACCGAGGAGAATCTGGATGCCAACTTTGGTTATTCTAGCTTTTATAGTTTCTGAGATCCTCGCGTTCATCCAGACGGACGGACGGACGGACATGTCTAGATCGATTTCTCTCGTCATGCTGATTCAGAATATATGGGGTCGGAGATGCTTCCTTCTGCATGTTACATACTTTGCACAAACCTAATATACCCTTTTTACCCTACGGGTACAGGGTATAATTGAATTTAATTGAAAACAAAAGATTATAATAAGTTAAATTTAGATATTGGACAGATTACGTTTACCAAGTACAATGCAACACAAAAAGTAGAGTAGGAATAAAATATGATTCCCATTATATGTTTCATTAACTATTCAATTTTTTAAGCTACGTCACATTGATTTGTCTATTTAATTACCGTTAATAAGTTGTTTTAATTTCGACGCTTAACTAAATTGTCTCGTTTGTTTTTTCTTTTTCTCTACAGCCTCAAAATGCGTCATCGCGATCCACGTCTGTTTTATCTGTCCATGGAGGTGGCCGTGCGTCGCGCCGGAGTCAAGACCATTCTGGTGCTGGACGACGACACGCATGAACCGCGGCGAGTCCTGCCACTTTCTGGTGCGTCGCAATCCGAATTATGTGCGTCGTCGCCAACTGCTGGCCAACCTGAATGAGGCAATCAACAAGTCCTTTGAGAGCGAAGGTAATGCGCCGGCCGTCAATGCGGCCGAGGATACCAACAGCTTATTGGATCTGTCCATCCAAGCCATGCCCCGATTCACAACCGTGTGTGGTCAGAGGTTCCGAAGAGAGTATGCAATGGGGCTGACGAAATTCCGTCCCCCCACAATCATTTTTCTTGGAAAAACACCAAGGACGATCCTGCGATTAGCCAACGGCAGAAGCAATCTTCTGATCAGAAGTCGGCTTGATTAGATTGGCAACCGAAAGTTCAAGCCACGAGGAGCAAAACGAAGGAATTGCTTATGTTATAATAACAGAAAAATTAATTATAACAATAATAATAAAATTTATATGTATTTATTTATATGTATATGTATTCATGAAATTGGATGTCCTTTTCGAACTTCCCACAGCTCGCCAAATGAGCAAAGTCAGAATGGCAAACGAATGTTTAAGCCCCGAGGAGCAAAACGAAGAAATTGATTATAATTATTATAATAATAACACAATTTATATTAATAATACTGATGGATGTCCTTTTTCGTGCATATTTTATTTCCTATATTTAATTTGTTATATCTAATTTACATTAATAAGAACAATAATTATTAATTCATTAAATTTGTAAATAAAAGAAAATAAAAATGACTTCAAATAAATTTTAAATGGATTTATTAGTACGGTTGGTGAGAGGGGTGAAGAGGGTGGTTATATGACGTACTCATATAGCGGACTCATAGATAAACAAAAATCAGTTTGACCGATGGCCAAATTGGCCTGCGTTTGCTAAAAGCCAAAATCTGAAGTACCAGGCGAACAGAAGGCAGCAGCAAGATGAATTTTTTTTTTAAATTTAAAATTAAATTCGTCTGCCTAAAAGATGCAACACTTTTCTTAGTGTTAGCCGATCTTCATACCTTTTAGTAGCTGGGGCTCAAACCAGTTGCCGAATTGGTTTGAGCCCCAGCTGCTAAATGGTTTGAAACCTGGTTTACATTTGTTTTTGATTTTTTACAAATCATCTTGCTGCTGCATTATGTTTGCCTAGTACGTAGCAAAGATTCCAGTTTGCAAACTAAGTTCTGAGCGGCTGCGGCTTTCGTAAAATTTGTAAATCGCCTGCGTTTGCTAAAAGCCAAAATCTGAAGTACTAGGCGAACATAAATCAGCAGCAAGATGATTTGTGAAAAACTAAAACTAAATGTAAGCCAGGCTTCAAACCAATTTGGTAGTCAAATTTCAAACCCAGTTGCCGAATTGGTTTGAGCCCCAGCTGCTAAATGGTTTGAAACCTGGTTTACATTTGTTTTTAATTTTTTACAAATCATCTTTCTGCTGCATTATGTTCGCCTAGTACGTAGTAAAGATGCCAGTTTGCAAACTAAGTTCTGAGCGGCTGCGGCTTTCGTAAAATTTGTAAATCGCCTGCGTTTGCTAAAAGCCAAAATCTGAAGTACCAGGCGAACAGAAGGCAGCAGCAAGATTAATTTTTTTTAAAAATTTAAAATTAAATTCGTCCGCCTAAAAGATGCTACACTATTCTTAGTGTTAGCCGATCTTCATACCTTTTAGTAGCTGGGGCTCAAACCAGTTGCCGAATTGGTTTGAGCCCCAGCTGCCAAATGGTTTGAAACCTGGTTTACATTTGTTTTTAATTTTTTACAAATCATCTTGCTGCTGCATTATGTTCGCCTAGTACGTAGTAAAGATGCCAGTTTGCAAACTAAGTTCTGAGCGGCTGCGGCTTTCGTAAAATTTGTAAATCGCCTGCGTTTGCTAAAAGCCAAAATCTGAAGTACTAGGCGAACATAAATCAGCAGCAAGATGATTTGTGAAAAACTAAAACTAAATGTAAGCCAGGCTTCAAACCAATTTGGTAGTCAAATTTCAAACCCAGTTGCCGAATTGGTTTGAGCCCCAGCTGCCAAATGGTTTGAAACCTGGTTTACATTTGTTTTTAATTTTTTACAAATCATCTTTCTGCTGCATTATGTTCGCCTAGTACGTAGTAAAGATGCCAGTTTGCAAACTAAGTTCTGAGCGGCTGCGGCTTTCGTAAAATTTGTAAATCGCCTGCAAATGCTTAAATCCAAAATCTGAAGTACTAGGCGAACATAAATCAGCAGCAAGATGATTTGTGAAAAACTAAAACTAAATGTAAGCCAGGTTTCAAACCAATTTGGCAGCCAGGCTTTGAACCAACTCGGCAAATTGAGCTTAAAAGCCAGGTTTCAAACCATTTGCAGCCGATCTTCAAAGCAATTATTAAATATTAAATCTCCAAATGTTAAATCCGCTGTTAAAAATCGGATTATGGAACGCACGGGGCCTGGTCAAAAACAATGATGAACTCAGGCTTTTCCTAAGTTCAAACTTGATCGATATCATGTTAATAACCGAAACGCATATGCGTCCTGGCTTGAACGCATATTTGCCAGGATACGACCAGTACTACGCTAATCATCCCAGTGGCACCGCTAAAAGTGGTTCTGCAGTCATCATTAGATCAAGTATCGCTCATTCACAGAATGAGCCAATTATAAAAACAAGCATCCAAGCGGCCAGCGTAACTATAACGACGAATGGTGGAAGCATCAAAGTCTCCTCCCTATATCTTCCTCCCAATGAAGCTTGGTGCAGGGCCGACTTTGATCTATTGCTTGCAACCTTAGGAGATAAGTTTATTGTAGGCGGTGATTTTAATGCAAAACACCAATGGTGGGGTAATTCCAGATCTTGCAGGCGAGGAAGGTGTTTGCAAGAGGCCATAGCTAGTACTACTTGCCAAGTTCTTGCTACTGGAGAGCCAACTTTCTACTCATACAACACACGGCTTAACCCCTCTGCACTAGACTTCTTTATTGTCAACAGGATTGCCCTAAACAGACTCACCGTTGAAACAAAATATGAGCTCGCATCGGATCACCTTCCAGTAGTAGCGACGCTACATCATGCACCGCAATATAATCCCAAGAGGGAATATATTCTACCACCTGGCTCCCGTATTGATGTTTTTAAAGCCGATCTCGAAAGAAGAATTAACCTGAACGTCGAAATTAACAGCCCAGAGGATATCGAAGACGCGATATCAATCCTCATGAAGAACATTTCACTGGCTGCGTCTTCTGCTGCACCGAAAACTTTACGCTTGCCAACCCAACATAGTCAAGCTAGTCTACCACCAACGGCTGCTGCGCTCTTAAGCCTGAAAAGAAGAGTCAGGAAAGAATATGCAAGAACTGGAGATACTCGCATTCATCAAATCTACAAAAGACTGTCCAATCGACTGCAAAAAGAGCTTGCTAAAATCAGACAAGGCAGAATTGATGACATATTGGAAAGTGCTGGTCCAGATGCATCATTTAATTACTCGCTCTGGAAGCTTACGAGGCGATTCAAGAGGCTGGTCATCCCTAAGACTCCAATTAAGGATCCTACAGGTGGATGGAGCTATTCCAGTCAGCAGAATGCTGAAATCTTTGCAAACAGCCTAGAGGAAAGATTTAAGCCTTTTGACTTTACATCAGCAGATAGGCGAAGGGTAGTCGAGCTTAGGCTGGAGATGCCATTCCAAATGGCCTTGCCTGCAAGCCCAGTTACACTTCAAGAAGTGGTACAGCAGATAAAAAATCTAAAGGTAAAAAAAGCGCCTGGAGAAGACCTTTTAGACAACAGGACGCTGAAACTGCTCCCCACAAGGGCTCTGCTGTATATTGTCTTGCTCATGAATAACATACTCAGGCTGAGGCACTTTCCAAACTGCTGGAAAATGGCGCTAATTACGATGATTCCAAAGCCAGAGAAACAGCATACTGAAGTAGATGGATATAGGCCGATTAGTCTGCTACCTGCCCTCGGGAAGATGATGGAACGTGTGATTCTGGACCGGATTCTCCAGCTCGAAGCCGTGACGCGCAGAATTCCAAAATGGCAATTTGGTTTTCGAAGAAGTCACGGAACACCGGAACAGCTCCACCGTGTGGTCAACTTCGCCCTGGAAGCCATGGAGCAAAAGATGTACTCAGTGGCTGTGTTTATGGATATTAAACAAGCTTTTGATAGAGTGTGGCATGATGGTCTCCTCTGCAAATTGAAAGGCATGCTAACTCCTCAATTGTTTCAACTCATCGAAAGCTTTCTAAGGGACAGAAGCTTCAGAGTTGCTGTTGATGGAGTGAAATCCACGAGGCGCTCAATTTGTGCAGGAGTGCCCCAAGGCAGTGTTCTCGGTCCTACCCTGTATACATTATTTACTGCTGATATGCCTGCACCGCAAGAGATCATTGGAGTATACGAGGATGACGCACTAATAGCTACTTACGCAGACGACACTGCGGTGCTTACCAGAAGCAGAGATATCGATGTAGCTTCGGAAGCCTTACAGCAGTATGTAAGTAGTTTCGAGAAGTGGGCTCTGAATTGGAACATTGGTATCAACGCCAGCAAGTGTGCGAATGTCACATTTACAACAAGGCCGTCGTCATGCGGAGATATCACAATGTTGGGGTCCACGCTCAGTCATACAAATTCGCACAAATATCTTGGTGTAATTCTGGACAGAAGACTCAACTTCAGCAAGCATACAACAATGGTCAAGCGATCGGTCATGGCGAAAGCCGGAAAGATGGCATGGCTGCTTGCACCATGCAACAAGCTGTCCCTGCACAGTAAGGTGACAGTATATAAGTCCATATTAAGTCCAATATGGAAGTATGCGCTATCAATTTATGGCATTGCCGCTGCTTCAAACCTAAACAAAATAAGAGTTGCTCAAGCTAAAATACTCAGAAAAATATGCAACGCTCCCTGGTATATGCGCACTAGGGACATCGAAAGAGACTTATGTGTCCCCAAGGTTGGCGATGTCATTCAAATGCACGCAAGCAATTACGAGAAGCGACTCGGCAGTCACCCCAACGCACTAGCGAGGCGGCTCCTGTCCAAACCTAAGAAGAGAAGACTGAAGAAGTGCCATCCAAAGGATCTCCCCACAAGAGCCCTTGTATAAAATACATAGTATATATCATAAAATATAATCATTTTTCATGTAAAACATTGTAAATATTGTATATATGTACATAGATATAAGTGCGTCCTATAGATGCTTACTATAGACAACTTTTGTATTCCCTAACTTTCAACTAGCTTAAGCTGCCATATTGGTAGTAGAAAACTAGTTTAATAAATTGTATATATGTAAAATAAAAAAAAAAAAAAAAAAAAAAAAAAAAAAAATTTAATTCTGCCCCTGTATGATATGCTACACTATTTTTTACGGCAAACCGGCTTCCACACCAATTATTTATTAAATAAATAAATAGAAAATTAAGTTGCTGCGGCACAACTACTTAGGTACAAATGAATGCAAATAATAAAGGACACTTCTTAGGACTTGCTGCTGATTTAGGTTTGCCTGAAGTTGAAGGATTAGGATTACATCCTGCTACCTGCAGCAAATCATTAAAGGAAAGTAAAAATGTTTTTTTAATAATTTAATAATTTATTTATTTTTATTTACATATATACAATTTATTAAAAGAAAGAATGTTATATTTTAAGATTGGTTTTATTTGGAAAAAAAATTGTTTTATTTGGAATTACAAGAGAGAACGCTACAGTCGAGCAAGCCCGACAGCGTAATACCCTGTACCCAGGTAAGCTTCCGTCACTGAGTTATATGCGCCCAAAGCAGCAGCAAAAAGAGGAAGAAGAAGAGCGAACTTGTTGTTGCTGTTTGTGGGGTTGTACTGGCGAGAATTGGTTTCGCTAATAACTTATTTACTTACTTACTTCTTAGAATTGACAGAATTGAATAAAATTTTAATCAACAGTAGATAATTATATATAAATTATATGTGCAAAGTTTGGTTTAGGTAGCATTTAAAATGTGGACGCTATTGACGAAATTCAGCAGCGGGGGAAGGGGGGGATAATTAAAAAAAATAAAATAAACTCGTCCTTTCTCGGACCTAGGAGAATCTGGATGCCAACTTTGGTTATTCTAGCTATTATAGTTTCTGAGATCCTCGCGTTCATCCAGACGGACGGACAGACGGACGGACATGTCTAGATCGATTTCTCTCGTCATGCTGATCAAGAATATATATGCTTTATGGGGTCGGAGATGCTTCCTTCTGTATGTTACATACTTTGCACAAACCTAATATACCCTTTTTACCCTACGGGTACAGGGTATAAAAATACAAAAGATAAGCCTATTGGCGTGAGTGCATCGTGAGTGCAAATTGTCACGCAAAACAATCGCTCAAAAAAGCAGATACACTCAACTGCGACAAAGTCTCACTCTCTGAACTCTGCTGTTGAATTAAAAAAGAGTTCCATGACGTTTACAAAGCGCACATTTCTTTTCAGTTTTCAGTCCAATATAATAGTAATATGTACATACATATGTATATAATTTTTATCAAATGCCATTTAGAGTCAATTAGAAACGATTAACGCCCTCTCTAAAAAAATTTGCAATAACAAATACAACAAGTAAATGACACCGGAAGAGAGCAGAAGATAACAAATAACCGGTTTTTGTATCTCTCTCCGTCATCCTCTCAAGCTCTCTCCCGAAGAAGAGGTGGTTAACAAAATAGTTGGGAAGAAGGGCAAAGCCGAACACACACAAATTCAAGTTGCCGGCCGGCCACACATATTTACATACATACATATTGTTTGTGTGTGTGTGTGTGTGTACACAGATGCAATGTTTACTTAAACCCGATATACAAATATTGTGTGATTGTCTGTGTGCGTCAACTTTAAATTGCTGCGAATTCCCAAGATTCCATAAAGTGAGCAATCAGCGAAAGTAAATTACTTGCTGGAATAAACAGTAAAGCCAATCTTCTTTGAGGTTGCAAAGCTAAATTTAGAAGAGGCACACATATACATACTTACATGCATGTATATACATATCTACACAACAAAAGCTATGCAAATAGGGGGAAACAAACAGAAAATGCGCAACACGCCACGACCCTGTGTTCTGATCTGATAAACCAAACAAATATTTATGCACATTTTTACAGTTGGGACGCCACTGTGTGCCCGCTAATTAAGTGCCTTTTGGGGGCGTCACAGCGCCTGCTTAACTGTTTGAAAATGTTAACTCATTGTTCGGCGATAAGTCAATAAGATAAACAATAATATGATCGCGAATAGCTTAATAGCCAGCCTTTACGGTTACAAAATAGCAAAATTGCTCTACTCAGACTTTGTCTAGAAATTAGCATGTTATCTGGTTATTTCCAACGCCAGCTCAAAAATAAATGCTGGGGCTTTAAAGTAGTCGTGGAATTTACACAAAATATATTTCCATGAAATGTTGTAGCGCTTCGAAGAGATATAGACTGGTTTTTGCTTAATTATTAGCAATAGATTCATCACCTTACAATATAAATCTGAAAGATTGGCAACTGAAATATAGTTTCTAAAGAAATTGCTTGAATTACTTGAGTACGCTGTAAGAAAAACAAACTAAAATCTAACAAGATGACCAAAATTTATGAATATGCCATCTGCAAATGTATTACAAATTAAGGCAAGTGGCAGAAATCCCACCAAAATCTTTAATAATTACCATAAGGTATTTTCGAAAACAGAAATGATTGCAAAAACAGATCGGAACTTTTGCAATTATTCTTGCGTCTAAGAATATGATAATACATATATTAATACATATTAAATTAACCATAAACTTCATCTAAATCAAGATTGTGAACAGTGTAATTGAAATTCATTAAAATACTATACTTAATAGACAATAGACGTGTGCATAGGGACTATACCTAGAGAAATTTCCATTTGCGATGCACGTTGTTGTCATCATAAATGTGATTCTTAAAGCCTTCTATTATACATTTTTAATGTATCGTTTACTTTAAATTTAAAATCGTATCTAATATTTGCGTTATTTCAAACCAAGCTTAGAGCAGTATCTCCTGGTTTATCTTATAAACCAAAAAACGTACAATACCTTTTCTAGGAACGCCTGCAATTGGTGCTAGCAGGGCAACCTTTCATGGATGCATCAGGTTAAACTGAAACTGACTTATAAGGAAATTAAGCTTATTCCCTTAGATACTGTTTTAATAGATACAAACATAGTCATCTAATAATTCGGACAATTGAGATTGAAAGACGAAGAAGCGCTGTTTGATAAACAAAGATGTTTTACCTGCAAAGCAATGACTAATAGAAAAACTTTTGACAACGAATTCTCTTTATTATCGCAGAACCTACTGTCATTATCGCAAAGCCAACAACTCTCCAGAGAGGCTGTTCTTATCTTAAGTTATTTTAGTCAGCAGTCGAGGTTGACAAACATTCATTCGAAGAAAACTCTTGCGTAATTGCTTTATATGCCGGTTTTTTGATGGATCCTGAACGTATTTTATGCATTGAAAACTTATCACGAATAACAAAAATCTTTTGCATTGCAAAAAATGTCAAAAAATGACAAAAAGAAATGTTGTTTGCGTTTAAACGAATGATGACCTTGTCCCATTTTTAGAATGCGAACACGGAAGCTTTGCTGATGCGAGTATGGCATGTGTTTCCCATTAGATGCCACTCCATTAGCATTATTTAAGCCCTGTATTAAACTGTGGCATGTTTTTTATATAATTTAATATCGTTTATCCCTAATTTGGGAATTACGCCTTAAACGGTTAGGCTGGCATGTCCACAAATGATCCTAGGCACAAACCCTTCTCCCCAATTAACAAGCCACGCTGTCATCAAATTGGACTTCAACTGTTGCGTGTAAGAACACATATCGTACAAACATACAGACTCACATGTATGTACATGTGTGTGTGAGTACAAGTTCACAATTTGTCGTTAGGCGCGCAACAACAACAACAACAAAATTAATTAACTGTAATTGTGAGCATGAGAATAGCACAATGCTTACATTCCACACAGTTTTAGAGTGACTGACATTTGTCGCTGTTGCCGAGGGCTCGTTAAGTGTCTTTACATGGCTGGGCATTTGTATTGCAATTTAAATGTAAATTATGTTAATGTGCAGAACAGCAATTGCAGCAATGATCACAATTTCACTTTTATTTACAGAGCGCTTCCATTGACAAATTAGCGAGCAATCAAATGTATAGTACGTAAGTATACATTCACACATACACATCTACATATGTATATACACAAATATATTTAAACAAAATTTTAACGCAGAAGGCGCGTGCTCTCGACTTTTGGATACTCTATAAAAGCATAACAAAACTCTCACAGTAAAAGTAATCTTTAAAACAACATTGAGAAAATAATAATACATAATAGTGCAATTGTTCTTTAAAAAAAAGCATTAAACAAATAATAACAATAGTTCAAAAGTATTCAACAAATCAAATTAATTCAAAATTTATATTAAATCAAAAAGTTCAATTTTTATATTTTTTAAAAATCGTTCTTTTCATCCGTTTTCTGTACTCTCTAATTACTAAAAAATAGTACAAAATAAATACATATTAAAAAATACGGTTGTGGTTATATTTATGTTTAAATAACCTAAAAAATAATAATTAATGCAGCACAAATAAAAAACCCAGCGTTTCTAGGGCAGCTATATATAATATTGCAGGGATTTTTATAAAATTTTAGAATATGTATAAGGAGTAATAAATTAAGAATAAATAAAGATAGTGCCTCGCTTTATTTCGAATTCTCGATAAACAAACAATATTCTTACTAATATTAACTTTTAAACCATTTATTTCTATGTCAGCTATATAAAACAATGATTTGCAATAAATAATTATCTGCATTTGGATAACAAATGCAAAGTTTGTGGTCTCAAGCTGAACTCTGTGTTAATGTGAGTCATATACTTATCTATACATATATTAATAACATCAGTTCTCTTCAGGAGAAGGAAAATTCTTGGTATACTTTTCCGATATAGGGTATAAAAATCAAATATGTAGCCTAGCGGGGAGCCGGCAAAAGATTTGTGTGCATATGTTTGTACCTCTCTCTGTCGGAGCACAACAATAACAATCAATTTAATTGTATTTGGTATGTGAAAAACGTGCGTTTTTTATTTTCATATGTACATATATATGTATGTATGTACATACATATATACAGTCAGCATCGCTTTTATGCAAAACTGTGTTATTTTGGGTGAAGTTCCAAAAATATATTCACACACGAGACATCAATGGCATTAGTAGCGTCATTTCCATTTCATTTACTATTTTGCTTGTTAAAACAAATCTTAATATTCTTTTCTACCAATTTCATTTGGCGAGTTGCACACATTTTTGCGCTTTCCTTCCCTTTCCACCCATTCGCAGAAAGTTTAATTAATTGTTTGTATTCGCCTTTATTTACATTCGTTTATGGCCATACATTGTTTGGATTCTCCCGTAAACTACATACTTAACGTCTAATTTTCTTTGTACTCCTACTTTTAAGAAACTCTTAGGTGTTCGTACGGACTATCACTGTTTATGTCTACCATAGAGGGTTTTCTGGCTAAGAGAAATACGATTGCTTTCAGCATGGTACAGACTTGGTACTTACATTTTCCATAAAAAACCATAACAAACGATTTTTCTGAGAAATATGTTTTAAAAACTTGAATGTTTATCGAGCTAAAGGTAAAGGATACATCTACAAGATCAATGCTGCTTTGATAAACTTAAAAATTGGAAGTGCTTTTTTTTATAGAAACAGGCCTTACTTCATACATAGTTATAGTTCGTAAAGATACACCTTTTTTTGGAGAACAGTACTTTTCCGCTTCAAATTGTCCACGTTAAATCGGCAATCATATTCAACTTTATCGTGTACATATCATAGGTTAGATTATCCAAAATATAAATTCGGGTATTTTTTCCCCCCTTTTCAATTTAGTCGATCGTTTTTATTCCTGAAAACGCCTTAAAATATTCCCTTAGACTTAACTAACTGTTAAAGCTAACAACTTGAAAACACTTACATTTTATAGTCTTACAACAAATCCATGAAATAATGAACATTACATTAATATCATCTGTACCTGTTATGTACTGTACATGCAGCTTAATAGTTGTGCTATTCCTATTTTAGCTACTTTTATTTTTGTTATTGCCTTTTTGGATAAGAAGGCGGGTGGTATGCTATTGTTGTTGCTGCTGCTGCTACTGCTGGGCATGATATCATTGACATAAACCAACTGACACACCCTGTGCTACATGCCGACACTGCCCAGCGTCCCGCTGCTTGTTGCCGCTCAGCGTTGTGTTTCTTTTTTTTTGCAATATGCTAAGGACTCATATAACTGTTTCAATTACATCACACACACTCATAAATGTGTGTGTATGTTTGCATGCATACATACATATATATATATATATATATATGTATGCATATCTATGTATATTGTTTTGTTGTAGAAGAGGAAGACGGCGACGATGTCAGATGTTTCTATGCTGTCTACACTGTGAGTAACACGTGTGTGTTTGCAGAAATGTTGTGTGTGTGTATATTTGAACCCACCTGTTGCTCTGTTATTGTTTTTGCAATTATGGTTGTTGTTGTTGCTGCTGCAGCTCGCTTGTCGCTTCTTGATCTCTTGAACGCAATATATTTTTGTAAATGTGTGTTGATTTGTTACCCGTTTTTACACAACACAGTTAAACATTCTCAAACACTTTTCGCACTACCTGTTCGTTTTAGTTTCGCACAATTACGCGCCAGAACAAAACAGATGTTTTAAACAAATAAAAAGCTAACAAATGCCGCACACAATCACAGAAACGTATGCACGCACGCGAAAGAGGCAACAACAACGTAATCAAAGCGTTGCAAGCGAACCGAACAACCAACACGGCCGACGGATAAAAATTGACTGGCAAGACAGAAACAGCGACCGACTGACTGAGTCTGAGTGGCTGCCGCTCGATTCATAATAAACGAAACTTTAATAGGGGCGCGGGGCGCGCTTGGAAAAACCACCACCTACAGTTACTGTTACACTCACTGGAAAGTGGCGGAATTTACAATAGGGAAGGAAATACCTATGTATGTATGTAAGCGTATGTAGGTGCCGCAAATTGTACTGAAAACACGTATAAAAAACCGCACGCACGTATGCTTATTTCAATGTCAAGGAAGGAGCGAGTCAGCATGCTACCGGCATCTTTTGTAGATAAAAAATAAGAGGGAATGACACATTCGAGCAACGCGACAATGAAATACCCTCAATCAATGTGATATGTGAGATAAGAACTGAACGGGTTTGATTTTCTATAGATTAACCAATTTGTTCAACCAATAGATTTATTTACGATTTATTTATTTGGGATGACATTTTAAATGAAGTAGAGGAATCACAAATAGAATGCGTTTTGTGATATAAGATGAAATAAAATACATAATATGGATCATGCCCAGTTCGATTTTGATCTTCTTGATCAAATAAACATATACGCAGTTGCTGCCTTCTGTTTTTTCCATACAAAATGAGGGGTTACGTTCCTAGACTTCGAAAAATGCATACAAACATTTTTTAGTATTTAAATTTATTAGTTTCAAAAACATAAAAAGGTTTATTCAAATGGCAAAAGTTTTCTAAAGTAAAAAGATAACACATATGTATGTATTAAAATAAAATGGAAATTCATTTAGTGGCATTTATAGCAGCTTTAGTAATTAACATTTTTTATATGGTGGCTCCCTTGCGTGGCAACAAAATCTGTAATTTTCGACTGTTTAGTGGCTCTTAAAGCTTCATAGCAGCTCTCCTTATATGGTTTTTTTTTTGCTGCCATGTAGAAACAGCAAGAAACTTTATACCATTTTATTTCATTCAACGGTTAAACCATTTCACTTATCACATGAATTTTAATCTTACTATGTGCGCGTCTGAAGAAATAATGTTTTGCTCACCTTAGCAACTATTTATGAGTATGCACTCATGCTTACTCTGACGGTGTAGAAAGTGGGACTTCCCTTTTTATACACACATCTCATGTGTGGTGATACATACTATATCCAAAGATACTCCAGCAATAATGGACAAAATAAAAAAATCAATTTTGTCAATCGCGTTAGAACGAGGTATTTCACCGCGTTAAAAGAGAATGGGTAGCAAATTTGCAATCGCGTTAGACCGAGTTAGCATTAAAAGAGTTAGCGTTAAGCGAGGGCTAGATGTACATAAATTTGCACAAACCTTGTGTACTCAGCTGGAGGGTATAAATACCGCACGAGCGCACGCTGTCAGAGTGGGAGCGAGTCAGCATGCTACCGGCATCTCTGGCAGATAAAAACATAAAAAACACGCTGCTGATGCGAGCGGCACTTTAGCGCCATCTATAGTAGTTGTTTAGCCGTTTAGTGTGAGCAGTCTATATGTTAAAAGTGATGCTTAAGGTGTGCGTCCAGGCTAAATGTGGCACAATCCACTAAATTATAATCCACAATCCAGATCTGTTGCCTCGGCATTATCAATAATTGCAGCAGTTCGTTGACGTTATATTTTCGTTAAAATATTAACATTTTTTAGTTTTTGTTCCATTTGTTTTTAAAACAATTTTTAAATATTTTATTGTATTTTTTTGTGGTGTATCTACCACCATAGAGGGGGGTATTTAAAAGCTGAGCCTGTTCTGTAATGAACAATTCTAAAATTTGATAGTCAGATGGAAAATATGTTTTGTAAATAATGCCAAATCAATTATTAAAATACTTATGTACCATTATTGTGTCTAAAGTATGCCATTCTAGACCAATATGTTCAACTTAAAAATGCTTTGTATTTGCATATTTATTTATATTTGAAAAAATGAGAATGCTTTAGCAAAAATTAAAGTTTACTTTCTATAATATAATATCACTATATGGGCAATGGGCAATAATGCGAATAGAAAATGTCTAGAGAGTAATTGCCCTATTTTTAATAGTTGTTCCGTTACCTCCAAACACTAAATTGAACACTGCACCACAGATAATGCCACAAGTGTAAACGATGTCGGGTATTATCTGAAAAAAGAATAGAAACTCGTTTTTCTGCTTGGATATCCTTCAGATCTAAATGTTTTGCACTTCTCATTAGAAAATTCACAATAAAATCCGCTCAGTTCACGAGAAAAAATTGAAGACTAGTTGCTTTTAATTTTGTTTTAAAAGGTTTAGAGAAATGCCTCGAATATAATCTAAATGTCTAAAATAAAAATAAAAAAATCTAGGAGTACTGCACATTAAAGTGAATTTGTTTATTCAAAATATACACCCACATCGTATATATAGATATGTACATCGATATACGAGTATATACAACTAACTATGAAAAATTAGTGATGATGAACGATGCCGTTATTGGTTTGTCTGCTTCGCAGATATATCCGTAGAGAGCAGTACTGTTGGCACAGGGACTATCATTCAGTTGGTAATTCGTCGAGTTGTAATTAACGTAGGCTATTAGTATGCAATGCTCGATTCCCAGGTAATTGTCCGGCTGGTTTGTGGCCCATCTATTCAGGGTAATGGGTTCTGCATTGGTGAACCAATTGTGGGTGCCTGTTGTGGCCAGATCGTTGCCTGAGGTCCAGAATCGTGCCGTTCGTCCGTACTGCTGATCCAGATATGTCACAACCGTATCGTATTCGGTCACATTCTCGAAGGTAACCAATTCGGAGCCCCATTTACGACACTGCTCGTAGGCGCTGTACCAATTTCTCTGTTCGTATGGCACAATTCTATAGTAGCCGTCGCCGATCTTGAGGAAGGGAGCAGTTGTAACGTTCGCTGCGTCTGGTATGCCTGTAATCGGATGTAAGTAATGGGGCTTTGGACTTCCTCAATAGGCGCTACTCACCTTCTCTTATGTATGGGGTTATTTTGTAAGCCATACTTATGGCCAAGACCCCAAAGATAAGTAGAACTCGAGTGTAGGTGTTGAACATGTTGATGCTGTTGCGCTTTTCTGGGCTTCTAATGCTACGAATGCTCTTTTATACCTTACGCAGATATTTGTACAACTAATTTTTTCTCAGCTTATCAGGGAGAGAGCTTTCTTACGGGCTCTTAGGCAAAGAAAGATGATGCCATTGTCTTTATTAGCCAGCTGGCCTTTTCGAAATTAGCGTTTTAAGCACAGCCTATAAAATGTAAATTAAAGACCTCTATTAAGCTATTAAAATATAACATTGTGTTTCTAACTCACTTCAAGGCCACAAGACATACTGGAAATGCTTCTACGAGTCTTTTCATAAAGAATTCGTGCAAATTCAATTTTCTTGTCCTGTTTCTCTTTTTTTTTTTGAATTCCAACTCCAAAATGCCAATTTCCAGCTGCTACAGTTCCTTATGTCCATAAGGTGGAGCTGTGAACAATTTGTATGCATCTTTTTTCACATTTTGGAAAAGGCATACTAGAGGGAAAATTTGTTTGTTTAAGTTTGAAGTGCAGTAAAAGATGATATACTTGTATGTATATATTTTTCAAGTTCTAAGCACAAGAGGTTGCCGAGTGTTTTAGATAATAGCTTTCTTTACTATATATGAAAATGCAATTATAAGAACGTTCTAACGATATTTACATAAAGTTGAAAAAGGTTAATCAAAAAAAAAAAAGGGATATATAAAAATAAAACACAGAACTGGAACATATACATATGTCGTATACATTTAATCTTTAATAGATTCAGATAATTAACTATAAACGAAGTAGACTAAGTAGTTGAAAGCTTCGAAGTGAGATAAAAGTGCAAGGCTAACATTCTAACATCTTAATAGAGGGCTTATGTAGAGTAAATGTCACCTTAAATAAACTCTAAGCTACCACAAGGTACCGCGTATGGCGCTTATTTCGAATATTTTTCGTGAATTATAAAGACATTAGTATCATCTTTTTTGTTTCAGAGCACGTGAGATAGAGCTTTCTACTGATAAGCCGAACATAAACGTTTTGTAGATACAACCAACAGATTCGCAGCATTAGAGCCGCAGAAAATCGCATCAATATGTTCAACTACTCTCTTCGGATATATAAGGTAGTTATTCATTTTCTCTCATTATTAAAAAATATTTTCATTGCTTTTTCTAAAAAGGATATTTCAATTGCAGGATACCCATATACCCATATATGTATGTACAAACACATTTATCAAGAACCAAAGACAATTTAAAAATTGCACAACCTCGTCCTAATGTGCTGACCAGAATCACCAAAAAAGAATAAGGATAATAATAGCCCAGCTTACAGTTTGTGTATGTCTGCTAAGTTCTGCTCTGCTTTTTGTCTGCTAAAGACTATTTGAAGCCGATAACCTTGCACCGATCGATGTTTGGGGAATACGATATATGTATGCTTAACTCTAGTGCTTAGCTTTTGAATTCAAAAAAGTTTAAATGAAGCAAAACAGAGGAAATCGAACTACAATGTTCACCGATTTACCGTTTTAGTGGTAATCCAACGCAAAGTTGACAAACTAGGAACTATAGTGATAATAAATAAAATAAAATGGTTAATTTTTGACATTGCTAAAACTGAAGCCTAGTTTTGAGGGCGCATACTAAAATTTATTTGCCAATCAACTTGCTGCTGATTTATGTTCGCCTGGTAGTTCTGATTTTGGAAGTTAGCCAACGCGGCCGCTTTGGACTTCCATGGCAGGCTGAAAATTTGTTATCTTTTATTTATTTATTTGTCCGTTATAAGTAGCCATGCAATCTATAATCACCCCTTCCACCTACTTACCTGCACAACCAATATTCGTTAAAAATTTATTTTTTATGCATTTTTATTTTATATTTTTTACAGATTTATAAAATTATTCTAATTATTAGTGTAATTCAATTACAAGCGAAAGTTGAAGTCTGAAAATAAAATGTACAAGAAAACTTTAGGAACATTGTCCTATGAGTGGCGAGCTATCAGGTCCTTCAAAATGGACATCCGTGCTATTTTTAATGTCTTATTTTCATCCCAAAAGAAATCCATGTTATCGTATTATTACAAAAAATAGTTTTATTATAATATTAAAACCGGCTCCGCTGCCGCAGGACAGTCCTGGCTGTTGTTTCCCTCCACACATTGATTGTGAAGGGGACTTTGATTCCGTGTCCTTTTACGTCGTCTCCAATTCTCAGTTACTTGATTGATTTAGCTGTTTCTAGAAATTATTTTCATCTGATCCTTAAAAGGTGCACATCTGAGTATACCTTTTCGGGTTTTTTGCTTCCGAAAAAGAATATTTGTTGACACTTCCAATCAAAAATCCATAATGCACATTGAATCTATAGGTTTCCATAGGATTTCGTCTTTTGAAAAAATTGTTAGTTTCCCATTGAACTTGAGCTTAAATTTAACTGAAACACTTATTTGTTTGATTTCTGTATTACTTTTGATTTATTTTTGTTTTTATTTGAGAAAAAATATGTTAAATGGCAGCAAAACAGAAGTGTGTGTAATATTTTTATGGTTTTTATTAGCATAGCGAAGTGTGGTTGAAAAATTTGACGGAAAAACAAACGCAGGGTCAATTATAGAAAAAGACTTATCTCTGCATGCATGTAAAATAAAGAGTGTGTGTGTGTATGTGTGTGGGTGTGAGTGTGTTTGTGTTTGTGATATTTAACTATGCCAGCCAAATAATTATGTACTTAGCTCGGCAGCTTGGCACAAATTGGAATAATGTGATTGATTGCAAACATAAATTCTGGCCGCGAGCGATCAATTGATAAACAGAAACAATTATCAATCTACTATTATCGTCGAATCGTAATTGAATAAAACATCATATCTCTTATGTCGTTTATATCGTCGGCTATGTGTGTGAGTGTGTTGTCTGTCTATATTGTTTACATTACTAATTTGACTCGGTTATACAAAGCACAGATATTGCGTTGATTGATCAGAATCATAAAACATAAAATTATTACCAATAGGCATAGTTCTTCGCCCTTCATCACTCAACCAAATATCTTCTCGAAGCAGGTGTGACAATAGGGCTTGTCCTTTTGCTCCTTGAAGGTGCCCTTGTTCAGCTGCTTCAGGCAGAAGGCGCACACAAAATGTTCCGGATGGAATTTCTTGAACATGGCTGTAATGCAGCGACCCGTTATGGGCTTCGAGCAGCCGGCGCAGAGCGATCCTCGCTTCGCATGATAATGCGTCTCACAGTAAGGTAGGCCCTCATGATCGAAGAACGAACCACCCTGGAAGGGCTGCCGACAGTCCTGAAAGATATAAATCAAAACATTTCCAATAATTATTAATGACTTCATAAATAACTTTTAAATTTAAAAAACTTTAACTTTTTGTTACCAAATTTTGAATCTTATGAAATTTTTTGCATCTTTAATATAATTTATGCTTAAATGTTTGAGTTTGTTAATAATATTTCTACGATAAGTGTTTTTGCACTGATCTGCCCTATGCAGATTATCATGAAATAAAATAGTTATCCCACTGAGTGTTTTTTTCACCGATTACGGCTTTATATGGTGTTTAATATCCTGGTTCCTGGAAATCATCTCCAAAAAGATAAATTGACTGAATGGTTCGAGAACTTGTAATGTTTGAGGTGCATTTTATAAAATCACAGCAATTAAGATTAAAGGGCGTGAATTAAATAAAGGGCTCTAAAGAGTGTTAAAAAAAAATTAACATAAGCCAGAAGTAAAGAATACTTGTAGCTATTCATTGTACTATTTCTTCCCTATCATTCATATATATATATATCTATCATTTCATCCATAGATGTATATCAATCATCTTTCCTTGCTATGTAATTGTCTATATCTCCATTTAATAAAGTATTTATCTATCGTTCTCTTAGCGCACATATACGTCTCTATCATCTTTCATATTTAATTATCTATAAATCTACATCATCTATCTATACATCTATATCTATGCATCTACTTATATATCATCTTTGTTACCTAATTATCGATATCTCCACCTAACTATTCATTTATCTAACAATTTCTATGTGCATATATCATCTCTTATATCTATCTTTTTATCCTTTTGGACTAATATATACTCGTATATAAATCAATCATCTCTCTTTTCTATGTAATTGTCTAGTTTTCCATTTTATTATCTACCAACCTATTTACTCGTATTTAAACCTACTTTAAATTTATCAATCCATACTAGAATAGAAGCTTTGCCGTTACTATTCATTTGCACCCAGCATTGTTTATCGTGGATGTGGAACTCGAAATGTTCAATGCCAACAAAAAAAATGAACATTGTTTATATTTATAAACAAATTTGTTAGTTCTGGTAATAATGCTTCATAAGTATGTGTTAGAAAGATAAATAAGTGAGCTGTCATAGAATTGTTGACATGTATCCTCTCTACTTTTTTAAGTCCTCCGCACAATTGATAGTTCCATATCGCTTATATTTGGCTATATAGGCGATATCTTCCTCATGTTCGTATCGCTTGTTATTTTTGGACGTTGGCCAAAAGCGTGCGCAAAATGTTATTGTTTAAGATTTTTCGTTTTCATTTTCCACAACAACAACAGCCACAAAACGTCGCGTCCCTCATGCGTATAAATTTATCAAACCATGCCTGAAACAATTTCTTTCTTTTTGTTGTATTATTTATTATATTGTTGTTATTGTCGCTGTTCAATTAGCTTGAAAGCATTTGCTCTAAATTGGCTAAAGATATTCCTTCTTTCTCTCTTTCCTTTGTGTTTGCATGAAATATGTGTGGCAAATGTTTTGCGCGCCCACTGTGCACAGTGTGAGAAAACAAATGGCTTGCATTATGGCGGTCCTCAAGTGTCGCGCCTTTCGCATAGTTATGTGACAAAATTTCTAATTGGGTTGAATATTTCGTAGAAATTGTTGCCAGATAGTACAAGTATGTTGCATTGAATCTGCAACTACGTAGAAGCACTCGCGAGGGAGAGCTCTAGGGATCGGAATCGGCATATGGGGCACCATATGGCCACGCTTAATGGCCCCTAATTTATGAGCGTATGTAATTGGCAACAGTTGGCCGCCAAGCCAATATGTGCAAAAAATGTAACAACATTTGGCTCCTAATTATTCAAAATAATTTTCACTTTTATTATATTTTAATAATTCCGTAGCACAGACCTTGGGTCTGGTCGACTTCGACAATATTTCCACGGTTTTTGGCTTGCTATATGCGGCGCAGTAAAGCTTTTTATTGTTGCCGCGTCGGCTGGCGAGATTAAGGCGGATAAGTCTCCTTTCTTGGCAGACGCTCAAACGTTTGTACCACCGTTGGGGTCACTTTTAATTACGTATAGCCCCAATATCACTTCTAGAGGTCTTTAACTTTAAAAACTTGGCATAGATTTGTCTGTGTGAGAATCAAATTTAAACAGGTTGCCGGAAATTTGTGGCAGTCATTCCCAATTGTAAAATATCTTTGCATCTTTACTTCACTAATCAGCATGAAAAATTACAAACATAATAATTATTGAAGCTATGGTCAGGTCAGACCTGCAAACAATTCGCAGACAAACTCGTCCAAAATATCAAGCCGTGGATAGTAATTCGTATAACTATTTTGATAATAGAAAGCCTTACATTTGTATAGTAGTAAGATTGCTTTTAATATTATATTATGGTTGTAAACTATGAGTTTTGTGCAAATTATTTGCCTGCCTAATCGAATCTTTGGAATATTCTTAAGTGTATGGAAGAAATTCAACAAACATAGTGTAAATTATACATTTCCTGTTGATCAGTGATAATTATTGTCTGGCGAATGCGCCAAATAAAATCAAATTATCAAAACAAATATTTAATATTTTGTTAACTAAAGTTTTCAAGTTTAAAATTTTAGTTGCCCATTTTTTTAAGAAGTCTACTTGTCTCAAGAACCTTTCTTCGGTTTTGCGTTTGAATAAGTATCAAAGTATTTATAGATAGATAGATAGATATATAGATAGATAGATAGATAGATAGATAAATAGAGAGATAGATAAATAGATAGATCGGTAGAGTGTTTGATTAATTTTAATTCGGTCATAAAAGTGTCTCTGCATTATTTATCCAGACTTAGTAGTCCAGCAGCTAAAATGTCCATATTTATATATTTATATATATCTCTTTTTTTGTAACAGAAGGGAACATTAAAAAGCTTTGTTGGAAGTTTTTATCCCCATTTGATGTTAAATCAGAGACAAAGAGTTTGTATGGTAAAATATTATTTGAATATGGAAAACAATCTAATTATAGTGTTATTTAAACTGTTTTTGGGAATATTGAGCTACTCTTCATCGTTTTTATACCCTACCGAAGGTTAGAAAGGGTATATTAGCTATACTATATAGGGAGAAGTAAGCATAAAGTACACCTAACTCTGTTTTTACACGGTAGATTGGTTCCAGAAACAACCGTGTAAAAAAAGACATTGATCATATGCAAAAATAGGTGATTGGTTCCTTATCTCTAAAGAAATATATATGAAATTTTTAACTTTCATATCAAAATCGTGTAAAAAAAAGACCGTGTTAGGTGTACATATTTTCCTAATCGGCACGGCGACAGAAATCAATCTATAAACGATCTGCTAAACTGAGTTATTTTATGATTCCTCCATCAATTTTGTATTTCTCTCCCATATTTTTTGGAGATTATTTTCTGGGAATAAATTCTCGAATAAAATCTTTTTATACTTTTTAAGATGTACAGCTAGGCCTATAGAATTCACAGATTACCTAATCCGCACACATATATCATAATTTCATCACCTCAGACTTTTTGTTGCCTTTGCTTTCCTTTTCGTCGCTAACGACTGAGTGCAAAAATGTTTCCTAAAAATAACCAAATGCATATGCCAACCAAATCAAAACCAAATATCCATGATATATAGTATATATGTTTATATATACATATATTTTCAAATACAAATCAAAAATGTTGTTTGTATATCTGCCGCAAAAGAAATTTTGTTTAACACAAATTCCAGAAATGCTCAAACTTCATATGTCAGCGTCTGATTTTTAAACATGTCCGATGCATGCACACATTATATATACGAATATACTATATATACATATATAGTATGATGTGTGCTGGTTTTTATTGATTAGCGCTCCAGTTTTTCATGGTCGACAATTAAAAAACTTTTCGAAAACAACAAGTCCGAAAATTACTTGGGAAACTAGGAAAATTAGGCAGCTGGTCGTTTTATTTGTGGATATACGTATTGATTGTGTCCTCTAATTGAGGTTTTAAGCAATTCAGAGTGCAACTTATTTAGAATATGAAAATATTATCAATAATTTATAGTTGCATACAAACTATGAGAGCCGAGTGGTTTTAGAATTGGGGACAGTATTGATGAAGCTCTGTAGCGGGGAATAGGGGGAAATAGGAGAGCCTACATACCAAGGTTGGTCAATGTGGGCCAAGCTGTTTCAGGAATCTAGTTGTCCATCCAAACACGCAGATGGACAAATGGACAATTTGTCGAGTCGAGTCATTCTAATTCTTTTTTTACACGCTTTTCATTTAACACGGTTTGAAAATTAAAAATATATATGGTTACACGACATTCCATTTAGCACGATTTAAAATATCGTATGATCAGGTCTTTTTTTTTACACGTTTCTCTTTACACGGCTTTTTCTGGGACCAATATACCGTGTAAAAACAGAATAGGGGGTCGGAGATAATTCCCTCTCCCAGCTCAAACCTAATATACTCCGCTGTGGTTACAAGAAAGAAAAGTGGAAGAAACATCCAATCTAATCCAGTTTATGCAAAAAACATAACTTTTACAACTTTGATTTTGATTTAGAAAACTACTTTAAGAAGTTATCTATTAATTCCTTATACGACAATTATTATAGCATGTAACCAAAACGTTGCAGAATATACATGTTTTATTCTATTTAGTGGAATACGGTCTGAGCTCTTCTGATAATTTTAGTAGACAACAAAGACCGAAGGTTCTACCAAACTTTAGAGATCATAAAAGAAACGGACATAAAATAATAATAAAACCAATTTTTGGATGACAGGTTTTGAAAGTCCATTTCTATCTTAGGAGTTTCTCTTTAATACTTGAGATTAGGGAGCGTAAGACCTTGTGTTAATTCTTGTTGGACACGGAAACCTACATATTTAACAATCATGGCAATTAGATTCAAAGCCTTCTAATAAATTATATTAAGTAGGGAAATAAAGCAAATAGAGGTAAACAAATTGTGCAAATTAGAGGAATAAAGATTGCGCGCCCACAAAATAAAAAAGAGGAAATTATTCTAATTTCGGCAAATTGCGGCAAAACGTCAGCAACGAAAATAGTTGGACGTTGAAATGCGGCAATTGGGGGCAGAGGGATGGAGAGAGGCAGCCTGGGGGTTGCCCCATTCACCTATCCACAATATTGTAATTTGTTTCCAAGCGCAACAGCACTAACAGCAACAACACCTTGTGCCACAAATAGCAAGTTCAAGGACAAGCCAGCACATGTCAAGGTCAGACGCAAACATGTGTTGGAGCCTTGTCGCTGACCTTGCCACTTGACTGTAGGTGGGCGGGCGGGTCAGTCTAGCCGTAGCCTTGACAGACGCACGCACGCCACGCAAATGTCGCCGACAACTTTTTGGTGTTGTTGCTGTGCTTTTTGTTCATATTTATTTTTAATTTTTTTTTGCTTTTGTTTCAAAATTTTTGTGTTTTTTTCTCAATTATTATTTAAATTTTATTTACAAAAACAAATTACAATATTGTTTCATAAATTATTAAATTTAAAAAATACCTAAAAACTTAAGCTAACTTTTTCTTATAAAAAAGTTCAACATTTATAGATTTTCTCATTTCAAGGGTGTTGAGTATAGGGGCAGACCATAGACCATAGATCATAGACCATAGATTGGCAATTTTGGCGGCACACACAGCTATTTTTGGTAGACTGTGGGCCAAGCCAGAATGCCCTTTCAGGGGGGGAAGCGGGTCAGTTAGACGTGTTCTTGTTGTTCTTGGCTGGACGTATTTGGAACAGCAAACAAAGTTGACGGTAAAAACCAAAAAACATATACTATATATAAATATATATGTGTGTATATATTAATGCCAACAAAAATAGCCAGCAGCTGTTGTGGCAACAAAGATGACAGCCAAAAAAATCAAGGAAAATAATTAAAAAGTGGCACGCAGCAAGCACGCCTATAATAGATACAAATGTATCTGTCGCTGTGCGTACTGAGAGCCGAGCTGAGGCTATTTTTGTGGCGCTTATTGCTGAACTTGTTTGTATTGTGTTGTGTGTTGTGTGTTGTGAGTTGTGAGTTGTTGTGGTGGTTGTTTTTGTTCTTGTTGTTGTTGTTGTTGAAGTAATTGCTGTTGTTAAACTTATTCCTCCTCATCAACGCCCACGCATTGCGGACAAACTGGTTTGCCCTCCATGGCATAAAAGGATTTGCCACGCACGGCATTCTTGCAGTCCTAGATTTTAAAATGCGAACGTAAATATTGTAGATATTTTAAAACAATTTCGGAGCTACTGCCGCAAACTGCGAAGGAGTTAATCATGAAATGACGCGTGATTTCCAAAATGTTCACCTCAGTAGACTTATCCCAAGAGCTACTAAGGATTCTATTGAGCAGGTATTCCGAAACCGCACGAAATTTCATGAAACTCCTTCGAAGTCGGGCAGCTGAGAGGCAGCATGAGAGACATGGAGTGTGGAAGGGAGGGAAACTTACCCTGCAGACGAAGCAATCGGGATGCCATTGTGAGTTCAATGCCGATATATAGTTCTCCATAATGGCCCGGTTGCAGCCATTGCACTTGGGTGCGAACATCTCAAAGTAGTCGTTGCGGCAATAGGGTTTGCCATCGCGCTCATGGAAGCCATCCTCTCCAAATTGCTGGCCACACTGAGCACAGAAGAAGTGCTCCGTATGCCAGGTCTTATCCAAAGCAGTCACGCATTTCTGCAAACAGAATTGAATATAAATTATGGGAGTTATCTGGTCGCAAGCTGTGTCCGGTTCAACCCACATCCAGAATGGCGCCATTGCAGTAGGCACAACGAGGACTGAACAGATTGTGATAGTCGGGTTCGCAGTAGGGGAAGCCTTCGCGCTCGAAGAAGTTGCGTGTGCCCAGCTCCTGGTTGCAGTGGTTGCACGTGAAATGCTCCGGATGCCAGGTCTTGCCCAGAGCGGTTATCACCTGACCCACAATGGGTTTCTCGCAGGCATTGCAGCAGCCCTTCTGAACAGTATTCACACCTTGACGACTCATATTGGCCTGTAGGTTACCAAGCATAGAATCCAACTGATCCTCGCGACTATCCTCGACTATGGTCGTCTCTTCGATCGTTTGCGTCAGATGCGATACTCCCTTGTTGGGTTTGGCGTAATCGGTGACCGTCTGATGCTGATGATGATGCAGCTGCTGTGAGGGCGCTGTCTGGTGTCCGTTCGCGTTACTATGGCCGTTGCTGCTGCTACTGGTATTGACCTACAAGAGAATTGCAAACAGAATCAGATTTAGATTTAGATTCAGAATCAGAATCAATTTAGTCCATCTTCGAGTGGGGAGACCGGGCTCTTACGTTTGTCGTCCAAAGCGTGCGATGTGCTCGGTACGACTGAATACAATTTTATGCCCGCCTTAACTGAAAAACTTTTTCGCTTGGCCCAAAAGAAAATGTTCCGAATCTTTTTCGCTGCTCGCGTTGCGCGCATTTTCAAAATAAATATTCTTTTTAAGATTTTATTGTTGTTGTTGTTGTTGTTGTTGCTGTTACTGTTGTTGTGCGTCTTCCTCTTCTTCTTCTACTACTTAAATGGGTGTGCGTGTGTGTTGCGCACGACGCTCTCATCTCTACAACATTTTAGTTGACGTAGTTTTCGTTCATTGCCAAAAATACAACAAAACTTCTGCCTCTGTCTGCGTTGGTCCAATCGTCCAATCGTCCAATCGTCCAACCGTCCAATGGCCGTCTGTTCGTCTGTCTGCCCATCTGTCTGACTGTTCGTCTCTTTTCCCTTTCTACGTTTTGGTCTTGTCTGTCTGCTTCGTTGCTTGTCGTGCAAGTTTCCATTTCAATATTTTGTTCATTCTTTCATAAAATTTTGCATTTTTCATTTATGAAAAAAACAAGAGAGCAACAACAGCAACAACAACAAAAAACAAAGTGCCTCAGCTTTGCCAAAATTCTAAACTAGACGCCTAATTGAGCGCTTTGACTGCGCGTTTGTGTCGTCTAAAAGACGCGGTACATTGCCGGTTCAGCTTCAGAGCGGGTTACGGGGCTCCATTAAAGGTTAAGGAACCACGGAATCTAAAGTATATACAAGTAGACCAGATATATACAGTTCTGTGCGGTCTCTATAGACCTCTAGACAATCAGAGGCACTAGAAATTCGATCTTTAAAGGTTGCATATAAATTTAAATTTTGTCTATATATTTGTAATAATCTCAAATAAATTTTAAGATTTTTTCAAGTACGTTAAAAACCACAGTTATTAAATAATAATGAGTCACAGAACTAAAAGTGCGACGTGAGCTAGGAAGTGCTATGTTCGATGCAGTAGACATTCAGTTTTCAGAAAATACTGAAATATATTGAATTTCTGACTAAATCAAATGTAGCTACATATATGGTAGAAGCGAGTACTGACAAATATAAATGAATATTTAACACGCTTTCTCAAATATTTTTAAAGGATTTATAAATTAATTGGGCAGTGTCCATTCAGGGTAGTCCCAGAAGAACCCGCCCTAACAATGAACACATAACAAATTTGAGAAAAATTATATTAATTCCCGCACGCAGTCCCCTTATCAAATTTAATACCCTATCTATAGTGAGACGCCTCGAGTAGCTTCAGACACTTCACATCTTCATCGTTGGAAAATCTTGGAAACGTGCTCATGTGCTTTTTATGGAAAATCTTTTACAACCGAGCCATTATTTAAAATTTGGAAAAAATGAAATAAACTATGGGGATAAATCTGACGAATTGGGTGCAGAATAGAGCAATTCCAGCATAAACTCATTGCATTTTAATGTTAAAGTGTACAACTCGGTCGGGTCTCGCATATGTACTTGTATGTGAAATGTTATGTTATAGCCTAAATCTGCATAACAATAATATAAGATTTAAAAACATTTTTAAAATGCGGCCGTTTTTTCATAATTTCATCACTTAAGCGTTGCATGATAGAATTGAAACTAATGCCTTGAAATGTTTTTATAGTATTTTTACTAATCTAGATATAATATACATATAAGTGAAATTTGTAATCTTACGGCTGAATATTTCTAATATTAACACAAGACTTTTGATGATAATGTTCAAATTAAGCTTTTGGCTTCGTTTGAAGTATTTGATTCAAATAGTTCAGAAAAATGCAGCAAAATGCAAAAATACAATTAACTTAAAGTTTAAAAAAAGACTGTCCTTCCAAGTTATGGGTGTAAAATAAATGCATTTAACGACGGGACGGGGTCACCAAAAGATTGATTTTAATTAATGTGTGCTCGATGGAGCGGAAGGAATATTTGTTGGCCTTGAGAAACTAATCCTCAAGGAGAAACGCGTCTAGGGTAATTATTTTGTAAAGAGCTAATTATAAGATTTGTCTCGGAAGTCCGCTCCTGTTTTGGAATATTCAAGCGCAGCAAATCAACCGCGCGATGCCATTGGCGTTGGCTATTTATAAACAAAGATCGGATAAGTATGCGCACCTATGTATATTATTTGTAATACATATACGAGAGTATAGTATTGTGGCGCTATAAAACTTGAGGCAAGTCGGATGGCCAACAGGATTTCCCCATAAAAAGCACATGAGCACGTTTCCAATGTTTGGCACACGCTCACAAAATCGCCGGCCGCTATGCACATTTCAAATAAGCCAAATGATTAAACAATGAAAGAGCCAACATTTCGCAGCCAAATCGAAAAATCAAAAGCCGTGAATGAAGGTAACAACTACAGGGTAAGGAAGGGGGAAGGAGGTGCGTGGAAGGGGAAGGGGAAGGAAAGGGGGATCAGGAAGAGGCTGAAGAGGAAATTTCGTTCAATGAGCGAACGTTTTAAAACGCTGCTGAATGGCTAACGAGGCGAAGGGGCAGAGGCCCAGTGGCGCTGTAAACAGACAACATATTGCCAATGAGCGGCAATGAAAAAACATAAATATATAAAATATATAATCATATATTGTATCAAAAAAAAAAAAAAAAAAAACACACACACACACACACACAGATGAAGAAGAAAAGGAGAATTGTACAAAAATAGCATGCAAAATGATTTGCAATGAAAAACTATATGTTTTGTGCTACAAACGCTGATGAAAGTGCGTGGCAAGGGGGGAGGGGGAGGTGAGGCGTGGCTGCGACTGCGGCTGGGGGCACGCTGTCCGCATCCACCATCGTGTGGGCGCCCATAAGCAGCAAAAACAAGAAGCGCCCGCATTCGTGCCGTGTGCAATATTGTTTATATATGATATTTTAGTATTTTCAATTCTTTTTCCCTCACGCTTTCCACACACACCCGCACCCACACACACACACACACACGCACATCCACAGTTGCGGGTATTTATTTGCAGCGAGGAGCAGGTGGGGAGGGAGGGGAAGCAGTCCCGAGGCGGCATCTACTTATTTCATTTCATTTCAGATTTATCATCATTGCGGCGTATCAACAAAAGTCACGGACACGCCTCAATGTGATCGCTTCGTTCGCCCCACACTTAGCAGAATTTTGAAAATTATATTAAATATAATTAACAGAAACGGCCGCCTGCTTAAATAATATAAACTCGGGCAGCATTACAGCGCGCTCCATATTTATAGAAACACACAACAAGCAGATATCATTTTTAGATAAGTATATTTTTGTTTTCCTAAATACAAGTATATCCACCTGTCTGTCTATTTGGATTGCAGTTTAAAGTTTCAGCACAACAGGACATACATATTTAAAGACTCAATTAATAACCCAATGATTATTAATTTAGGGCGCCTTTGAAGAAGGCAGCTCGTTCTGCCACAGTAACTTTTAGCTTGTCTTAGAATGCGATTAAGAGATTCTTAGGCACCCAACTCGAGACTGTCGGGGCTAAAAGGAGAAGGCTCTTCTAAGACAACTCATTGAGAAGGCGACTCAATACTTCCAGGGGTAACTGAAGTACTTCAACCCTTAGATCAAAAGAGATACATAAAAGATACACTTCGCCCCCCACCGAGAGGGAATGCATTGCCCCGCAACCTGCGTTTAATCTGGTACCTCATAGATAAAGTTGACTATCTGAGGGTGCGTTAGCTTGACGCTTTTTACTAAACATGTCGTGTTATAGTATATGCCTGTATATATATAAATATATATACAAGTACAAGTATATTAAAAAATATCTTGAATTTTTCACCTTGTTCAATGCATCAAATAGATTTGAACTATGCTGCATAAACCTCTCTGCATCTAGAACTAAAAAAGAAAAAAAAAAAGCAGATTTGTAATGACAAAAAATGCTGGCCCTTTATACAAATAGCCTACTGCCATGATAGATTAGGTAGATAAGGTAGAGATGGCTGAAGCGATATTGTTTATGAATGCTTGTCTGAAAACAATTAACCTATTTCTGCTAAATGCTGGACAGTAACAAAGAAAGTGCTCTACGCTTGTCTGCTTTTCGTCTGCAGCTTCTATAGAAATCATCATGGGATGCCAATTGTGGCGTCCTGCCTGCAATGTCCGCAAGTATCCTGACAACAACAAAGACCTTAATCTGTTTTAGTTTTAGAAGTGCTTTAGTTCTTTTTATATTCAGAGAAGCTCAGCCTGGTTCGAATACACTCATTTTTGTATATTTGACTGCATGCTAGTTGTTATCCCAAGACGAATCAATGCCCGGAAACAGTCCACATAATTAATTTAAAGCGGGAGAAGCAGCCGTAAAAGGGCAAATATATTTGAACTGCTGGCAAGGTCCTGTAAACTGTTTTCTTTATCTACACATGAATTTATTTATACAAATGTCAGCTGCGCAATCGAATCATACTCGTATTCCAGCCTTTCAATAACACATGTTAATATTCTATATACTTGAATCGTACTGTGCAGACATTCAGACAGCTTCTAAATATGTAGTTTATGATTATTCGTCAATGACATTGAATTGCAATTTGCCAACTATTGCCAAACCTTCCCTTCCTCCCAACCTTACCCCATCAGAGATACATATTTTCCACTTCATTGCAAACCGTGCTGGCCGCCGTGAAATGCCAGCAATTTTCACTTAGTTTGTGATAATTAATTAAATTTGAAAATCTACACGACAGCCTAATAATGCTAATAATTGTTTGGTATTTCATTTTGTGGATTGCAGTTAATAAGCGATATTCAAGCGACAGTGGCCCATGCTGCGTATACGTAATATTTATATATACAAGTATGTGTGTGTGTATTTGCGCTCGAATAAAAAATCACCTGACTTGAATGGGTATTTATAATATAAACATAGGGAATAAATTGTGGGGATTGCTTTAAATGCACACATAAACATTAAAATATTTAAAAAAGCATATGAGGTAAGAATTGTGTATATTCCACTGATTTTTATTTCCAGCTGAAATTCTTTCAAACAAATTCTCAATTTATAATCATGAATCACGGATCTACTTTTGTAATTCACTTCGTCTGATATGACTGACTGGTTCTGGAAGTTAATTTTTGCATTCTAGGAAAAAGATTCGATATAAGAGTATTTTTAGGAAATGAGTTTGGAAAGGACTAGAAACAAATTCGTTACATCGTCTTATTAATGGAAAAATAATGTCGATAACTCGACATTAGTTAGTACCTTTTGAAATACGAAGGAATAAATGGAAGAACTATTTAATAAGTTGAAGAACAAATTCGCAACTAATCAATCAGTTGATTTTTACGGAAATATAAATGTTGGTACGTGAGATAACAGAGTCTCAGAGTTATTCTTCAAGTGCAGAATTCTACAACAGAGAACCCGATTTGTTCATTTGAATAAGTTGTTCAAATATGTGGGGTTTTAAGGAATTATAAATGTTTCTACGTGATATAACCGAGTCTCAGATTTATCTCTCAATTGCAGAACGGAATAACAGAGTTATCTCAAAGTTGTTCCTCAATTGGGGAATTCTACCACAGAGAAACCTTTTCGTTGAGGAATCTTATGAGGATATCTGTTTAGAAGTATGTTACAGTTTTTTCATAAAGCTTCTTCCACGAATTTAAACAAGTCTTAGCAAATGTCATATTTTTTTATCACATTCTAGGTAATAGCTACTTATAAACGCTTTTTATTGGCCTCTTATTATTATAAACCTTTTGACAAACTGTGGCTGCAGGATCTCGCCTAGTTAGACTGTCCTTAACGCCAGTGTGGGAGCAGTGCTTGATTCGAAGGAAGAGGATAATGAACTTAAGCTTATTTGAATATGCACAAGAACATATAAAAATATAATCGGCCTATAAACTGCAATTGCTGGGTATTTATGGTTTATTTGTAAATTCGTTATTTTCAGAAGAATACTATAAATACATATTTGTTGGTCTGAACATGGTCTAAACTTTTCTGTTTCTTGTGTAACGACTAGAAATTATTTTTCATTTATTTTGTCCAGATGCCAAGCCAACTCTTCAGATTATCAGGAACTCTCACAACACTCCATGTAAAGTTCAAAATTTCTCATATGTCTCAATTTCGGTGAAATTTCTAATAACATTTAAAAAAAATATTACCCTTATCTGCCAAAATAGGTTCATATTATTAACATTCTTTTTTTTTAATCATTCAAATTTTTTAATGATGTTCCAATTAATGAATGTAATACGATTTCAATACTAAAATTTTTTTTGCTCTTCAAGTGAAATTCTAGTTATTCAAAGCCTAGTTCTAAAGTATGGCAAATTATTTGTATGTCTGATCAAAACTTTTTAAATTCCAAATATATATTCATAATAACTGTAGATTGTGAATAATATTTAAAATCGTTAAGCAAGCCAGTTGCTTTACATTTCCGTATACATTTTAATTAATAGGTTTTTAAAAGTTCAAAGTTAGTAGAAATTCTTATTTTCTTCCGTTTTTGTAGTCTAAATTGAACACTATTTTGCTCAGAATTTAATTTACTCGTGAAATGAAGCTGCAAACGAAATTCTCTACACCGCAGGCATTTATCTTAATATATGACACACTAACAGCTGCAGGGGCTGCCTTGACCCAATATGGAAATTGCGCTCGTAAAGAAAACAAACAGAACTGCAGACCCAAATAGCAGTATGTGCTAAAAACTTATATACGAGCAGGAATAAACATGAGGCAAGCAAGCGTGCTCGCACAACAAAGTCACGATAAAAATGCAGAAAACATCTGCCATAATATATCATCCTGTGTAGCATGTCAGAGAGATCTGAAAACAAATGCGGCTTTTCATCTAAATTATGTAAAAGATTGCCGGAATAGTTGACAGACAGACAGTTCAGTTCCTGCCAAGGCATATGGAATATATAGTAGTCCCACAATATGAACACAGATGGGCCACAAAAAAACCTTTGCTTGTCTTTATGACCAAATGTTTCGAATATTAATGAAAGCAACATTATTTTATTTATTTTCATTGCGGAAAATCTTTTTAGATTTAAAAACAAAACGGGGATTTACCAGGTTTTTAGTAGCTGTCGTAAACCTATATTTGTTTATTTGTCTTATTCAATGACTATCAGCTCAGTTTTAACAAAGAATTCTAATCGTTTTTTTCTATGCTCATATAAAACACGAATCATCTCACTAAACATCCATAGATAGGTCAAAACACTTTTTGTACTTCCAAAGAGAGTGAAGACTCATATCAAATAATAATGGCCAAAGCCAAGCAACGATCTCTATTTCTTATGGAAAATACTTTAAGGCTTAAAGGACATTTAAAACTCGAAAAAAAAAATAAATCTGAAAGAACGGATGATACCAGGAATTATGCAAACCTTTAATAAATATATAAATACCAAAGGGAGGATTGTTTTTCAGTAATTGTGGGATATTGTATAATATAATTTTTTCTTTTAATTTTTGCAATAACTCTATCCAAAGCTACCAGAATAAACAGTTTTAGTGACTCTTGGAAAAGTCAGGTCAGTTTGCTGCTTTATAATCAGAAATAGATAATGTAATCACTTCCCAGACAGTTCGTCGCCGGCTGCAACAAATTAAATTATATGTCTTAATATCTTCAACAGTTGGGGGTACGGCTCGACTTTCTAATAAATCATTCTGAACCACACGGTTGAAAAAGATGGGAAATAATTTTTTGAAGCGATGAGACAAAAATTTGTTTCACACATCCAAAATAGAATTAATTCTATTTTCACTCTATTTTCATTCGTACGGCACAGTATCGGTCCAATACAACAAAATTTATTCAATTATAATACAATATCATTTTTGGAAATAGCATTGTGCCGAACATACTGCTGAAGAAAATATACCCCTTCAGGGGACATTTCAACAGCATAATGGTGCTCAGCATAAAGCCGTTTAAGGATTGGCTTAAAAGCAAAAAAGTGAACTTGCTGGACTGGCCCGACTCGAAGGATCAGTCATGGGATTTTATTCAAATACTTGTTACAAGACTTTAGCGAAAACTTACAAAAACCCAGTACTCCAAAAAAAAACCGATTAAATTTGAAATGTATTCATTTTTATTTTGAAAGTACCTAATTTTTGTCCAAACATTTATATAGATAATAAATATTTTGCTGTACATTGAATTTGTTTTTGGATATAAATAAAAAGGAATATTCATTATTTTGTTCAGTAAAAACTAACAAAACTAGAAGTGCGCTTAATGTTTTGACCATCTGTGTATAAATGTATAGTAATAATAATACCTAATATGCTTTTAAAGGCAAATTGCTTTGTTTGTTTGTTTTTTTGGCGGTGAAGAACTGTGCAAAATCTCCAATAACATTTTTGAATACCTAGTCTAAAAATTGACCGGGCCGTCGTGTGCAATAAATCGTTAAAATTTGACAATAATTCAAGATCATAAATAAAAGCGAATGTGTTCAGTCTATAATTGAGACCATTAGACTAGAAAATTTATGCATCTAATAAAAATTTCACCTCAACTCTAATAACATGGCGCGCATGTCAAAGTCAAGAGCAGTACGAGGTCTAGGTGTGAATAGTGGAGGAGGTGGTTTGCTGGCAATTGATAGCGAAGGGCATTTGTTCTTCGGGCTTTGGTTGAGAGACATGCGTCAGTCGATTTGCGATGATAAATTTGTTTATTTAATAGTTTTTATTACCGCCAAGTTCAAAAATACAATATAATAAAACGTTGGGGCGTTTCAAGCTCCTTGCGCTAAATATAAAGCACACACTGTTTGAGGAAATGGCGTCGAAAACAGACAAAAATTATAGAAAACATGTGCAGACGTACAAGATTATGGCACATGTGATTTGTCTTGACGACAATCGAAGGAACACTCTTGGCCAGCTGCCTGTTACCCACATGGTGGACACTTTTGTAAAAGTGCAAAACAGATATGTATATACATATATACTTAGTATATTGTGCCTATGGCAATCTCATTGATATAAGTAGAATAAATGGCGGCATGCGCGTTCTCAGAATAATGTGCTTAATTAGAAAAGTGGCCGTGTTTTCAAAATTAATTGAAAATGTAAATTGTAAATTGTATTCTAAAAATCCAATTTAAAAATGTGTAACAGCAGTAGCTATGTAGAGTTAATAATATTAACTTAATATTATGAAGCCAACATCAAATGTTTCAGACAACTTAATAGATAACTCAATAGTTAGCATTTAAAATTCCAAACTATACAGATATTGATGTTAACTACAAATTTGTCTGTTCTGTCCAAATCGCAGCAATATTAGATGATTTGGTTAAAGTTAGGTAGCATCTATACTTGGTTTTAACTGATAACTATAACTGATAACGAATAGTCCTTTCAAAATCAAATCTCAACTTAATTATAAATCTTTTCTTTTATATCATCGCATTGAAATATCACTTACTTCTTGACATACATTTGAAAAATAGTTTCTTATCCTATCGTATAGCCAGGACTGGGTAGATGAAATTAGGTTCCATCAATTACAATCCCAGAATCAATAACTTAATGAATGTAAATAACCAATTTTGATATTAAATGGGGAGAAGGATAGAAATGTTTGCAATATATCGTCGAGGCATCGATTATTGTGTTTGAGAAACTTAATTTTGTAGGGAATACTGCTTATATAGTTTTGCACTCAAACTAGTGTTACAAATTTCTTCCAAAATCCAATTTTTGAATGTTACCAACTTTAAAAAAATTGAGGTGGACACGTTTTTAACTTTTATTGGGTCGGATTTCAACGAGTATTCTCAAGATTAGAAAAATCTAGGCATTCATTCAGACGGATGGACATATCTAGATTAATTTGTCTTGTTATGCTGATTAAAAGTACATATGTATATACTTCATAGAGTCAGAGATGCATCTAAAGCCTGTACCCGATGGGTATAAGCGTAACGCACAAAATATAAATATTCTTGTTCAGTATAAAGGACTTAAGAAAGTAAGTATTAGAGCTAGAATAACCACACTTGATATCCAGATTCTCCTAAGAGAATCAAATTCTTCTGCTGCTCTGTAAAATTTTGACAAATTACATTCAACTCTAAAACATAAACAAATCTGACCACAAATGTGTATAAATTATAAAGTTAATAAATGTGAAAGGCATACATTTTGTTAATAATTATGGTTGGAAATGAAATGCAGCGTCTCTGAACATTTAATTTGTTTTATGCTTTTTATTGATTATAAACTTTGCATGTCCGCAAATGTAAGATAAGATTCTTATCTTTCCAATATTTGTTAACAAAAGCGATTGATAGCCGTCTGAACTTTGCATAAAAATGTGATTGCCAGGGACGACGTTCGTTATATTTAACAGGAATGAGAAGCAATCTAAAATAGATTTTTTTTATTAAATAGGAAAGGGATTTCTGTGAATTCTATTGTTTTATACATTTCTATAGTGTTCAATAACAATTAGCTCTTATTGAATGGTAGGAATCTTGTGAATGACAGGAAAGCTGTGTTCAAAAGATCTCGAATTGCAAACGAAAGGTTTTAAAAATAGTGTAGTTTTATTTACTCTCTTATATAGACAATTACCTCGATTTAAACGAATGTTTCGATTGATACCTAAGCCATTTTGATAACTATAGCGCTGTTTTAAAGTTCCAAAATATTCCGAGCTTCAAACAATTTTAATTCCATTACATCTTTCAAGATTACTATACTCTACATAAGCCATAATGTTGTTAATAAGGGACAGTATTTCAATCAATATAGCACTGCTTAGGATAGAAGAAACCATATTTCCAATTGACTTTTGTAGACTTTGAGCGTATGTCTAAACTCCAATATTCACAATCAGATTATGATGAGAAAATACACCCTCTTTAGTTATCATTTTAAACCATCTAGCAAAAGCTATACATACATTTCTATAAGAATCTCTATACAGGCCCCACTGCCAGTTAATACAAGATAATTCTTACACATTTTCTTATCAGAAAACAAGTATATCCCATAATTCCTTTACTTCCTAGTCTGACAGCAGAGTAAATCCCTCAACAAACACCTGACACTTATTTGCTTCGACGTGGTGGACTCACCTTAAAGTCCGACAGCGAAGCCATCAAATCATCCAACTCCCTAGTGGCCTGCGACGTATAGGCCTGATGCTGAGGGGGTGCACCGAAGTTGGGCGTATATGAATCTTTTTGCTGCACAATTTTCTCCTCAATAGAGCCAACTGCAAACAGAGTGAAGATATAGAAAGATTAAGAACATTGACCGGAGATAAGTGTGTAAGTTGTGTAAATACCTGGACCATCGGGCCCTGACAGCTTCTCGGTCTTAGTTTCGCGTACGGTAATGGTAACATGACGTCCGGGTGTTGGGGATTTCTGTGCAGAGCTGTGAGCAGAGCAAATATTTAGAATTGCTGTTAAGCGCAAAACAATCGCTCACTTACCCATTGGGCACAGCATAAATGTGCGAGTTATCCATTTCGTTTAGCAAACTGTCCATTGATGGACGCTCGCCGACAGAGGCATAGCTATTATAGGTGTTATATTTCGAGTGGGGTGTGCTGTACGGCACATCAACATCAGTTGCTGAAACGAAAGGGAAAATGTGTTAATGAATTGAACTAGTTTTAATGCTTTAGGATTAAGTATCCATATTTTAAGGACCCTAACAGATTGTTTTTGAATTTTCTTTAAACGATATTTTTACGGGCTGTGCTTCTTGCTTTTTTTTTATCAAAATAGTTAACAAGTTTTTCTTAATTGTTTCAAAAAAAGGTAATATTTTAATAGGATTATGTGTGAGCAAAATTTATAGCTTATAGTCTTACGTTCTTTTTGGATTAAATATTATAAAAAATTTGGTAAAATTTGTTAAAGAATGCTGTGAATTAATATAATCTTATTACAATATGCATAAGCAAAGAAACTAACAAAAAATGAATGCCTTAAAAACAATTTAAGAATTATAGAAAACAATAATCTATTATACCATATAATCTTTTTTAAGAAGTAGAAGTACTTATTTAAAAAGTTTTATATAGCAAGGCCCTAAGGCCCGCACTCTTGTTTTCGGTATTTCTAATTATCGTTTCCCAAAAGGTATTAACGCGATCCATTTCAATCCAAACCCTACCAAATTTTTTACTACAAACGATTTGGCTTCTCAAAGTTGTAAAGCTACACCGTAATCCCTAATTTTTGCATTAATATGTAGTACATCTTTAAACCCTTTGGTTAAAGGGGTATAAAAAAAGAGATTCCTTAAAAAATCAATTAAAAGTCTCTGAAACATAACTTCAGAAAGTCTAAAATGGTATTCTTTTCCCCGTACTTGTTATAAAAGTATATTGTTTATGTGGTTTATAAACCTTCAAAAAATATTGAATTGACTAAGAAGTTTTTAGCTTCATTGAAATTATAATTTCAAAATCGAATGACCCATTTGAAAAAGTTACAAACAAATAATCTTAAAGTACATGTATTATGTAATACTTCTAAAGCTATGAAAATATATTTTATGCAATCAACAGAGGAAAGCATATTCAAGGAAATCGCCATTTCCATTTAAATTATATTTTTGTTGTATTATATGTTTTTTCTATATGTATTATCTAACTCGCAATTTCTTGCCTTTAGTTATTTTTAAATTATAATCTTTCTCAATAAGTAAATTTCGTAAATTAGATACACCGTTTCGCTAGAGCTTACCATTCTTTTCCACACCATTGTTGTAGCGCGCATTCTGCAAGTCCTGCAGCAAGTCCTCGAGCTCGGATAATCCCGAGTTACCTTGGCCGTTGTTATATGCCGGGGCTTTGCGCGGCAGTGAACCGGCGCTTTGATTCTGATAGGTATTGTTTTGACTAGGGCCAATTAAGTCAGCAGTGGGGGAGCGCGTCTCCACGCTATAATGCTCCTGATACTATTCAAATTGAAATGTAAAGAAATTAGTATTTATAGATGACTATTGAATTAATGCGGACTCACCAGCTGTGGCTGCGGTTTGCCTCTCAAGCTACCGTAACCGGGCGTACTGTCCACAAAGTTCTGTGATTGCTGATGTTGTTGATGTTGGTGTTGTTGGTGTTGTTGTTGGGGCAAATGTTTGGACTGCACGGTGCCATATTGGGGCTGATGTTGCTGCTGTCCCGGCACACTGTTCTGCAAATCGGCTAGCAATGCATCTGCAAGTATATTAAAATTGGAAATCAAAGTTATATTTATTTCCTTATACGATTATACGAGTATCTATATCTTGGACATAGGTATTCAGCACCTAAATTGTCATAGTCGCCCGACTTGGCCATGATACCCGCCCTATTAATCTAAATTTTGAATAAAATTCTCTTTGAATGCAAACAATTCTGACGCATAGCCCGATGATAACTGCCGACGACATTACTCTTACTTGGCTCATAGCGGCACTTTTTCGTGCCATGGCTGCAGATAAGGCTAACTTTTCACAACTTTTGTTTGCTCTTATCAGACAGAGACACACGATATGACGTGAAGACACATTCTGCAGTGGTTGTTGTCATAACTGATATTCTTTTGGGTTAGTGTAATGGCTGGGAACACTTCGGGGCAAGTCCGAGCTAAAATCTGAATATTAATTCAGAAGGGATTGAAAGCGAGTCAACATTGGTTCGGAACTGCTGCAGGAGAATGCGTAAGATTTCTAAACAGAAGATGGCAAGTCTTGAGTCTTGTATATAAGAATTTAGAGGTGGCTAGATTTATATTAAAACAAATAGTCTCCTCTATGGGGGCTATGGGGAGAATTAGCTAAAATTGTAATAATCAATATATATTTAGGAATGATTCCCTTGCAGGTCAACTCGGGATCGGCACAAGTGCAAAAGATTCTGTTAAAATTTAAAGCCGCAGCTAGGAAGACTCAATGAAGAATATAAAAACTTAGAGTTGTCAACATTTGTATAATTGAAGATAAAAAGAAGGAGTAGTAGATGGTAATTTACATTTCTGATATATATGTAATATGTAATAATCGATATATTACTTTCACGCTATTCAATAATTTGAGTTTGCTCATATTGTGAAAGTGATTTAATTGGTAAGACTTAGTTCATATGCTCAACTACGAAACCTAAGTTATCGATATGTTTTCATATTCTTTCTTTTCGTTGCTGTGAAGCAGTTAAGTGAAAATTAGTCTGATATTTTACGAGTCTACCAATTAAAGTGAATGTTAAATTTGGGATATTAAAAGAGATACTGTATAGATAGTTAGCTTATTAAAAAGGTTATATCCGTGATATATTTTTAAATCGTCATTACTGACAAGGCAAATTTTATATTTCATAACATTTCTTTATCAATGTTGCGAATTTTTATGAATATCTACAATTCCAGAAGAATATCTACAATTCCAGTACAGCTAAAAAGATAAATCATATATGAGGCATTTCTTTTCAAACTTTAAACTATTTTCAGGAATTATTACTACCTGTATATTAAAATATCAATTGCCACTTTATTCAAATGTCTAATTTAGTAGCTATTTACGAATGTGTCTATATTTAGAAGTGAATTCATAGATTGCTTTAAAGCATCAGATGTGCAGCCATATTTTACACATTTTTTATTTCAAGATCATTGAAAATGGATTTTTCTAAGCTTACTGTACTATATACATGCTCGGATTATAATACTGTATTATATCATTAAACAGCTAAGTATATTTCGACGAGCTCAATGGCTTTCGAAGTTGAAGCTTAAAGATTACAAGTTTTGTCCTTAGCTTGTGAACTTTTGGAAGCTTGTGTAGCTAACCTTGACCCTGGTCCATAAAGCTTATCAATATTTATCTATTTTCAGTGTTTTTCAATCGGTTCATTAGTTGTCGTTTCAAACACACCACCCCAACATTTTCAGACTTACCCAAACGTCTTTCGAACTCGCCCACTTTAAAACAATCGTTGAGTGGCGAACTGTGAAACGATGATGATATCAGTTTTGAAGACATCTCTTGCTATATACACAAATATGGCCAAAATCGAAGTCGACGTTGAGGTATGGACGGTTCAATGTTCTTGTTGCTCGTTGTTGTTTCTAAGCAGAGCACCTTTACGCCTCTTTTACTTTATTAGTTGCTAAACGACAGCGACAACTAAATAAGTAACGACTTTTTAAATACCAATCAGCAACAGCAATAGCAACAACTCAACCGACAACCGACTGTCCAGCAAATCAGTTTAGAAATGTGACCAAATTAAAGCAAAAGCCGTTGCATGAAAACTCAATCGATATGGGGCTACCCAAAAAGTGTTTATGACACCCACACTTCCCCAACTCTGGGACCAAAGTGGCAACCACTATGAGCGGCAACGACCGTCCATTGACAACAACAACAACTACGATGACGACGACTACACACTAAAATCGGCGTTTGTATAGTACATTTCGTGGGACGAACTAGTCGAACTAGTCAAAAAAACAAAAAACAAGCAGAGAAATAAATTCGCGCGAAGGCATGAAATATCACATATATGTACGTATGTATGCCACACCGTTTTATATATTTGATCAAATTTTATGTTGTTTGTATTCTTTTGGGACCACAATTTGGCTAAAAGCAACAAAGTGGCAGGCAAGGTCGGATTGGATAAGTCAGAAGGCAAGCCAAGTAACCAGAACGTTTGTTTGAACACTAAATGGCCGAATGGCATGCAAATATTGACTGGAAGCTCAGAAGGAAAGGGTGCGGTTTGACAGGCAAAACAATTGACACATATATATAGTTGATATATAGATATAATTTTCTACATATCGGAAATAATAATAAAGTCGTTGAGGGACAACTTAAATTGATTTCTTCGTAAATAACTGGGACGGTAAAAATAGTTGCGGTTTGATATAAATAGAATTTAGTTATATAGTACAAAGTGTTTCAGAACTATTTGGTGGTCGATTGTTGTGGAAAACATGATTATTACTAAACTTCTTTCAATCTCTTATTCTTTTTAAAAATGAGAAAATATTGATATTCACCAGCTTGGAATAATTCAGTGAGACATTTCGTATGTAATGATTGAAAACTATTTTAAGACTATGGAGGATTTCCAAAACCAAATTTAAATAATTTAAGGACTATGCTATCAATAATTAGTTCTGGCTTCTTAAATTGTCTAAATTTTATTGATAGTTTTATTAAGTCTTAATCTGGCGTTTTATTTTCATGAATGGGTCATTCAAATAAATAGTATTTTGATCTTGTCCATCCCTCGTTAATTCAATATTATATTATATTAATTCAATTATTAAATAGTAAATAATGATAACACATTCCGATAACTAGAAAACCTACTATTAATGCAATGAAATGTAAGCAAATGCAGTTTTTCAATACCAAACTGAAAAACCGTTAAAGACGTTACATTCTCTGAAAAGGGGCCATTGATGTTTTTCATAATCAATGAAAAACTTTTTAAATTGTCTAAATATCATCGAAAAAGGATGAGCTGTCATCTACATGGAAGAATTTTATTCTTGAATGCCCTTTTCTAAATAATATTTAATATGTTGGTTGCAGGACGCCTTCGAAAAATTTAAAGAATGGTGAGACATTCAGGATATTTAAAAACTCCCTATTTATGCAAGTAAGTAATGTATTGCTAATGATTTTTTAAGAATAACTAATGTTGTTGATGCGGTTTTGATTCCATTCTTTTAAAAATGAAAATATTCGTCTAACATTCTTAATATTAAATTTAAAATGCCAAATACAGCTTCAGTAATAGGTAACTTTTTTTTGGCTATTACAAGCGATCACTATTATAGAATTAGGAATCGAGGAATGTAAAAAATGGCAGCAAGCTAATTTATGCAAGGACTGGCCTCACTGTAATTAAAATATACATCTGTAAAATTATCAGAAATGATCAGTTTTCCCCCTTGGCCCCTTATTAACTTGATTACAATCATATCCACAACTACAAGTCAAACAAACTATTTTTATCGATTCCTAGTGTTCTCCCCCCACAATCTAAAGTATTTGACCACCACTGGCGCGCTAAATACGAATAAACAATGTCCAACAAAAAGATGATAAGCAGTGATTAGCACATCCGAGAATACAAGTACAACTCACGGACCAGACAGCAGGAATCAATGAAAACGAAACATAAAAAAATAAATAAAAAACAAAAACAAAAATGTTCAAACAGAAATATTCGTTCTTTGATTTTTCGCTGCGATGAAAGCGCGAAAAGTTCAAATGTTTGTTGGTGGCCCGCCAAGACACCTGTAACTGGGCCAATGCCAAGAGAGTGATTAAGAGATGGTGAGATAGTGTGAGAGAAAGAGTGAGAGTGCGGCAGAGAAAGAAATAGAGTCGCAATATAAAATGTTGAGTGAAAATTGTATGAGTTATATAAAAAGTTGCTTAGGGAAAATTTATTAAGGTGTGACGCGCTTTTTGGCAGCAAATTATGGTCAGTGGGAAACAGCAACAAATGGCCAAAAGCACATTCATATATAGTATGTGTATATGGGTGTATATATTTGGTTGTATGTATATATGTATATTTAGGTATATTATAGTTGCGCTAAATTTAAAAACGTTTTTCAATATGGAAAATATCGAAGGCGTACATATGTATGTATATAGCAGCAAAACAAACGGCAATTTATTTCGCAATGTGTTTAAAAATAAACATAGCCAGATATTCGAATAGGGCGGCTGGGCATTGTGAGAACATGTGGTTGTTCTGGAGCATCGCCACAACTGGAGAGATGTGGCAGACACACTGTACAGACGAGACAACTGCCATATGGTCGTCACATTGTCTTAAAATAGGACCAGTGTGCAGCAAAAGCAATTGCTCTTTACACCACCCGATCGAAGAAGAGCCCCAGCAGGGTTATCAAAACGTTGCGCTTCAGTGGGTCAACGCCAAGACTGTGAGACAATTCAGAAGAATTATGACTACATGGGCTGGGAGTTGGCAAAACTTGTCGGAAATTTAAATGACAAGTTTGTTTTTCTTTCGATCTGAACAGCGTAACGGAAATAAATTTCATGTGCAAGGCGAGTCAAGACACATTGGGGGGCAGATTTCAAAGTGATTTTGATGTGGGTGGGTGACTATATCTATCTAACGCAGCCATCACAACTGAGGAGGTTAAGCCTCGGGGCGACACGCGACAAGACTTGGAAGATGTTGAGTGGTTTTTAGATGTCATCTTCTACGGATTATGCGACAGATTTAGCAGAAAGGTGGAGCTTGTGAAGTGTGTTTTGTAATAAAATTAAATAAATATAAACAAGTAGTAATACAAAGAATAAAAAGTTGAATTTTGAAATGTTTGAAGGCCATTTTAAGTAATAATAAAGCAAGAGACCTCTTGCACATTACTTTCTAGACAACCCAATGGTTACTTGTGAAATGTGTGTGTTTTTTTTTTAAATAAACCCCTACAGGACGTACGAGTATAAAATATTTGTTAACACGTTTTTGCGATAATTTTGAGTGCCCAGTTATTTCTAAAGTTTTGGAGATCTGTTCTAAAAAAATAAAAAAGATCTTAAGATAAAGACTGTAGGCTTACTGTCCTTTAGAGATAATTAAAGGTTGATGATTGCTTTACAAAATACCAAGTTGACAAAACAACAATAGGTATTGGAAACTGCTGTGCTGAAATACAACCCGATATTTAATGACAATTATAATTCCAACGAATAAATTTTCATCAGGCATTAAATTCTCGTGAATCTAGATAAAGAAAAAATTGCATTGAATTGAATCTACAAACAATACCTATTCTTGTATGCTATTCCTAAATTCCTCTAAATAGCTTCTTTTCTAAATATGTTCGCATTTCTTCGCCCAAATCCACGTTCTAATCGTTAAGGACCGCCTGGCTCGATAAAGTAGAAGATCCTATCTATAGAAAAAAGCACCAGCAACGTTTTTCATTTCCCAGAAAACTGCATTAGCGCCCCAGCGTACCAATAAAAATCCATTAAAAACCCATCAAGCGGCAAACGACAAAATGCAGCAAACAACTTTAAGCCATTCGATAAAATTTTGAACTGCTGCGTTAATTGAAACGCAATTAAAAACAATTAAATGCCGCGCCATAAATGATGAGAGTCCACAACTTTAGCCGATGCAGTTAAACAGAGAGATAGAGAGGGAATGAGATGGAGAAAAAGAAGTTATAGCTTCAGTTCAGTTTGGCAGCTCTGTAAACAGTGTTGCCAACATAGCCATTTTCCCGCCAGCTCTGGAATTTTGAAAATACAGAGTAAACGTAAAATTTTTAAATTGCGGTTTCCCAATTGCTTCATTCTGAGACACTACATGGAATAATAGCCTATCCCTAAGGGAAGTGAACATGGTAGCACCCAAAGGCAAAAGTAGGCATTGATGTAACTGTCATTTAAATAATTCTTCAATCGAACTTTTATTAACAACCCTATTTGCGAACGATATGTTATATAATTGTTGGGGTCGTAGAATACATGTTTAAAAATAAATATAAAATGCTTCATTAAAAGCTGCTATTCGCCTCTCTCATCAATCTAATTCCTTTTTAAGTAAGATAATAATGAACAATCATTTCTTTCCATTATTGTAACTTGCTTAAATATTTTTAGCTTGTTTTAATGCAGATCTAGCTTTTCCTGACACATAAAAATTGGCAACACTGCTGGCCAGCTGTTGAAATGCAACGGCGCTTGCACAATACACACATCCATAGCCACACATATATAGAAGAGTGACAGTAGAGCGTGTGCAAGGCAGAGAGGGCAAGAGCGTGGGTGCGAAGCAAACGACAATATTTTAAGCGTAGAGCAGGTCAAGCAGCACGCGCATGGTCAGTTGTTGTTGCTGTTGCGAAGTTTTGTTTTAGCTGCTGTTGTTGTTGTTGTTGTTATTATTTTTGTTGTGCGCATGACAATTGCTCTTTTCAATTATTGCTGTTGTTGCTTCTTCTTGTTCACAATTGTTGTTGACATTGTTGCTTTTTTGCTCGCTGTGACACTTTCATTTTCAATTACATATTGTTGTTATTTTTCAGCATGTTTTATGCTAGTGTTTAGGTGTTAATGTTTAGGTGTTAATGTTTTTGTTGTTTTGATCAAATTTTTGTTGGCTTTTTATCAGCTAGACCAAAATACACACAAACACGTACACAAACCAAAAATTATTATTTTGGCTCACACACACACACACTCAAACAGTATAACAAGTAAACGGGCTGCTTGTTTGTTTTTCTGCGTTTTCAACAAATTTTTCACACACGTCGAACACAGCCACAGCAACAGCACCAAAACTGTTATTTTCGCTCGGCAAAATCTCAAAAGCAACTGAACGAGACGCCAGCTGGTCAATTTTGTTGAAGCTGTAGCTGCAGCGCGTCGCGTAGCGTCGCGGCCCAAGCAGCATAGATACTCAAAACAGATTTTGAGAGCAAAGGCACAGGCAACACGCTCAATATGTTTGAGTGACTGCTGAGATGATTTTGTCGTGTCGTTGTTACTGCGGCTCACTAATTACAGCACTCTTACATTAAGGGTATTCCTGAACACAGTTGTTCTACGCAATCAAAAAGGACTGATCTGTCATCTGCTTAAGTTTTTACTTTTACTTTAAACAAAATCGAAAGGGCAACTAATTGGCATACATATTTACATATGTACTTGCAATGCGAAAAATTAAATACGAAAACTGTTAAATACATAATGTTGGCATTTGTCGCCTGCTGCTTTCGTTGCGTTGGCGTCTGACACTGAAAAGGCGCCCCCAATGACTAGAACAGCAACAACAAATCATCAGAAGCAGCAGCAATACGGCTGATGAATCACTTGACTTTGACTAAACTAAAATTAGTGTTAAAAGAACAACAACAAATGGCAACAAATTAAAAGTGTTTGCTCTGTGGTTTTCTAGTATTAATTTGACAGCACGATGACTGAATTGTAGTTTTTTTCGGTGCACTTTTTCTTCGCCTTTTTGAGTGATTTTATAATTGAATGCTCAGAGTGCGTGTCTGTTAAAAGTTCAGAGGTTAAGTAATACGTTTAATTGATGTAAATATGTACATATGTATATGCGTCGCAAGTGGCAAGGCTAGTCGAGAGTAAACATTATAGTGTGTATTGTATTACTTCATTCATAGATAACGCAGATACTATGCATTCCTGTATGATATAAACAAACTTCACAACAGGTGGTCGCGCTGTTAACAAACGCCGAAATATTTAGAACTGGTTCTACAGTTTAAAAAAATATATGTATGTATATTCGTATGTATTCAAAAATCTATTTTCGTTTGAGCTTTGTCTGCAAGCTTGACATGTTTGATTTTGACTTCCGCTGGGCTAGTCGGGCAATTCGATAAATTTATGTAAATATAATGATATGGCAATCAAACCTAATCAATCAAATGCGGCGAACTTTTATTGGCTTTAGACAAAAACGAGGTTCGTAATATTTATTTTTGGAATATACATCGCTATTATTGGTGGAGCAGTATGTATGGAAATGCTTTTTACGATGGTGCGAGAAATTTGGAATAGTCTTTTAATTCATCTTTAATGAACTTATGTGTGTTGAGCAGTGTACATAGATGTGTAGCCATCGCCTAGAGAAGAGAATTTGACCTTGTTTTCAGCTTATTATCTATTCACTGGAGAGCATGTATAAAAGTTGTTCCTTCAGAATTAGCCTAGCTCTATTTTTTTATAGAAACAATTAAACAATAAGTAACCTTAAAGAAGACAAAAAATTGCAGAGAAAAGTTGGCCTATTTTCCGAAAAGACAAAAAACTCCTAAGACAAGCCTCGTACACTCGTATACTAACTCGCATAGTAGTTTATTTTTCAACAATTGCTGACACAAAGTTATGAGTAGCCAGCAATTAAAAAAACCTATACAATAGCTAATGAACTATCATCTAACAATCTAACCCCGAGAACACGGCAAGTGCCACAATGGCAATAAATAGAACAGCAAAAAAAAAAAAAAGCAAAACCGAACAAAAAAAAAACTTTATACAATAAAATATGTACGCCCACGACACAACAAACCCACTTTTTGTCGCAGAATTCTCAATGAATGGGGCATTGAGTGAATGAGGTAATGCGAGGTGCGCATGAATGAAAAAGCTTACCATTTTTCATATTCCAAAGCTTATTATTGTTGTTACTTAGTGTTCACCTGTTTGACAAACTATTGCAACTGATGGATACCGCACAGCGTCTAAATGCAAACTAAACTCAAAATATTCAAATCAGCGTCTAGCAGGTGAGACTTCCATGCCACAAACACAGCCACAGACACACCCGTGGACGCATACAAATTGTTGCCGTCATTGAAATGCAATCATAATATTTAGATGCATGTAAATGTTTGTGCATACATACATATTTGTATGTACATGTATGTATGTATGTACATATATGTGCATGTATGAGTGTTTGTATGTACAAATGTGCATTTCGTAATTACTGTGCACTGTTAACAAATGGCAGGCACAACTAATTAAAATTGTTCTCAACAATGAAGATCGACACGATCCATGAGAGGGGAGCCTGAAGACACAATTTCTTCACTTTGTTCCACTGTAGAACGTATACAACGTATACGATTGTATACATGTGTGTGTGTGTGTTTATTGTTTATTGAACGATTGCGTCATGTTGGCAAGTGTGTGTGCGATTGTTTACACTAAGTTTAGTATAAAGAAACAACGCAATGGGTAGAGCTCTCAATTTTTACTCTCAGTCGCTTTGAGTTCTTAGAATAAACTTTCTGCCAGTAATATCAGGCAAACATTTAGTCCCAATACATTGAACTAAGCAAAAGGGACTGTTGTTATTATTGTTCAAATGGAATATCGTAATAAACCTCATATCTATAACTAATTTAGATTAAAGTTATATCTATATCTAATATAGTTAAAAGTTAATGTAAAAGCATAGCACCAGTATTGTATAGCATACTTCTAAGGCTGCATGATTTGTGGTGAAATTCGCCTGTAGGGGCCTTCTTTCAAACAGGCTAAAAGTATGCAACACATCTTTCCACTTATTGTATTTATATTCAAACAATTATTGTAATGCTGATCCCGACTATAAATGGCTTTAACTTTCTTTAGGATTAGCTAACCAGCATGGAATGTTGCCAGTTTAAAGAGCATATAAAGACTCAATATATTTTAAATTAGTAGATAATTAAATATTTCATTAAAAATTTGGATCAGTATTCATCATAATATTTCAACAGAATGCGAAAGCCAAGAAGTCAAATTATTTAATATGTATGTATGTATTTCTTTAGAATATTTTTATTGTATAATACAATAAATTACTGATGCTCTTTTATATCCCAGATAAGTAGTTGCTTCTACAACTAATACCAGTATACATATATTAGGCTTATCAGTTGAAAGCTCTTTCTTTTCTCATGCGCACAGAAAGATGGTCCAATTCTCTTTATTAGCCAGCTGACCTCTTCCGAAATAAACGTTTTAGATGTGGCTTAAAATGTTGAAACCATCTTCATAATCCCTATATTAAAACGGCTTAAATGAATGCGTTATATTTTTTTTGCACACGTCGAGAACAATTTAATATAACTTTTTAAATATGGCCAACAACTAAACCATCACTTCTAGGTTAACAGGTAAAATAAAAAATTAGATCAATGTAGAAATTGACTTTTCCCAAATCAGAAAACAACTTTACAATTTACATTGAATGAATTCGTCTACAATATCATCTATCGTTACCTTTTAGACATAGAATAGTTTAGAAATAGTTCATTCATTTGTAGCCCTCCATTGGCAAAACTTATAAGAAGTTGGTTTTATTATTTCAATTTTAATAAAAAATAAAAAGTATTGTATAAAAGAGTTAAAGGTAATAATATTAACTTCATTTGCATATGACAGCACAAAGAGCAAATGAGCTTAGTTGTACTAGGTCTCGATAATAAAAAGATTGTCAACATGTTCAACAATTACACTGAACTTATTCTGCTCTTTGGAGTTTTTGTCGTAAGTATTACATATATAAGAAGGTGAAGAGCAACGATTAAGAAAGTCAAGAACCCTTCATATTATCCTTTTACATGTTTACCAGAGAACGTTGCTTTTACTTAATTGTGCAGAACGGTAAGAGATATTGGTACAATATCTACGCGAGCAGTGTCGTAAATGGGGCTCTGAATTGGTTACTTCCGAGAATGTTGCTGAATACGATACGGGTGTGCAATATCTGAATCAGAACTATCAACGCACATAATAAACTGATAACAAAAACTACACAAAAGAAATGTTTTTATTTAACTTCTAAGCTTCACTTAGACATTGCCGAATCAAATTTATTTGAAATGAAACTCTCAATTCTTTTAAAAACTCAAAATCCATAATCAAACATTTTTAGGTGAAAGCAAATTTTATATACAAAAAATAAATTTTATCCTTTTGAAAATAATTGCGTTAAAGAGACTGGCAAATAATTTGCATTGGTTTTTCAAGTTTGTCAGTTTTTGGCAGATTATGTGAAATAAATATGAAGGCAACAACACACAATAATCATAATTAATTCTTTTGTTGAGTTGTTTTTGGTAATAAAAAGAAAATATAACTGAACATTTTGGAATGAAAATAAAAGCTGTTCTTTATCTATGCGATTCTTAGTGTATTTTTAAATACTTTTTAAGCATACTTTTGAAAAACTACAAATTTGTGTGCAAATTGCTTGCAAATCGTTGATTGTTTCAGTTTCGACAATAAATAACAAAATTTATTGCAAAGCTTGAACGCTATAACCTGGAGCTCTATATAAAGGGTCTATTTAGACATGTCCGTGGCAAATACTTTTAATCCTCCGTTTTAAAACATCTCAAAATTTCATTTATTTCGCAGTCTTTAATCTGCTGCCAGGAATAAGAGAGGCTAGCTTGCATATAAACAGACACACAAACATGGCTACATCTATTTGTTTCCAAGTCCCCAAGGATTACATGGATTGTGCCTTCTGGTGTAGTATAAAAATCGATCTGTGCCATTATATAGTATTAGTTACCAGTTAGTAGCTGTCCTGTGTGTAGCCTGAGCCAATTCATAAACCTTTTCAAGATGTCCGTGAATTTACCTTAAAGAGAGTTTGTCCTTTTCTCCTATTGCTTGTTTTGTAATACTGATTATGACCATAAACATACCCTTCATCTATAAATCCCTGTACGATTGCATAAAACAACAAGGAGTGTTTAAAAATTTTACATTAATGAAGACGATCTTATTTATTCCCTTGTATCATTAAAATACAAATATTTCCATTTAAAAATGAGTGATGATGAAAGATGCGGTTATTGGTTTGTCTGCTTCGCAGATATATCCGTATAAAGCAGTGTTGCTGGCACAGGGGCTATCGTTCAGTTGGTAATTCGTCGAGTTGTAATTAACGTAGGCTATTAGTATGCAATGCTCGATTCCCAGGTAGTTGTCCGGCTGGTTTGTGGCCCATCTATTCAGGGTAATGGGTTCTGCATTGGTGAACCAATTGTGGGTGCCTGTTGTGGCTAGATCGTTGCCTGAGGTCCAGAATCGTGCCGTCCGTCCGTACTGCTGATCCAGATATGTCACAACCGCATCGTATTCGGTCGCATTCTCGAAGGTAACCAATTCGGAGCCCCATTTACGACACTGCTCGTAGGCGCTGTACCAATTTCTCCGTTCGTATGGCACAATTCTATAGTAGCCGTCGCCGATCTTGAGGAAGGGAGCAGTTGTTACGTCAGCTCCCTCTGGAATCCCTATGAACGGATATTAGTCAGGCTCTTGATTCGTCCCTATTCGTTACTCGCCTTCTCTTATGTATGGGGTTATTTTGTAAGCCATACTTATGGCCAAGACCCCAAAGATCAGTAGAACTCGAGTGTAGTTGTTGAACATTTTGATGCTGTTGTGATTGTGATGCGGTTCTTATGTTAGGCTGGCTCTTTTATATCCGAGATAGTTGTTTGTATAACTAATTTCTGTTAAGCTTATCAGTATAAAGCTCATTCTTCCCTCATGTGCAAAAAATGTGGACCTCATTGTCTTTATTAGCCCGCCGGCCTTTCCCGAAATTTACTTTTTAGGAGCAACCTTGTAGCAGCTTAGAAATGTATGCAAGGTGCAGAATACTCTTCATATGCGCTCTATTAAAACATTTGGAAGATACTAAATATATGTATACACGTATTTATATAATGTGAATTCTCGATAAGGTACAACAATTTGTACTTTGAATTTGTGATTCAAGCTCACAAAAATGAATTGAATTGGAAAATGGAAATACTTCTGAAAGGTTCTATATGCCTTTAATACATATATATGCCTTGTAATTATTTTAATATTTTAATTAATTTAATTTAATTTAATATAAAGCAATACAATGTATAAAAAATACATTTACGTTAAATCTGAATTACAACGCCAATATTTTTGGCTCATCTAATTCCTTTATGTAATGATTGAAAAAGTAAATATTTTGATTATTCAAGATCGCTAAAAATCCACAGCTATCATCAAACAATTTTAATAGCGGATTTATGAAGAGTTGTTTGCACTTTGCATTATTTCTTAAGCCGCCAGAAAGCTGTATCTCAAACGCTTATTTCGGAAAAGGTCAGCTGGCTAATAAACAGAATGGGGGTCTATATTTCTATGCGTTTGAGAGAAGAAAGAGCTTTCTACTGATAAGCCTAACATACAAGTAGATTAGTTGTACAAGCAACTATCTCGGATATAAAAGAGCAAACGTAACAATAGAACCGCATCACAATCACAACAGCATCAAAATGTTCAACAACCACACTCGAGTTCTACTGATCCTTGGAGTTTTGGCTACAAGTATGGCATATAACATAACCCCATACATAAGAGAAGGTGAGTGGCAACCCGACCATTGAGGACGAAAAATGAAAGCGTTCCTATGCTTTATAATATCCTTTCACAGGCATACCAGATGCCGCGGGCGTTACGACTGCTCCCTTTCTCAGGATCGGTCATGGTTACTATAGAATTGTGCAGAACGAGCAGAAAAATTGGTACAGCGCCTACGAACAGTGTCGGAAATGGGGCTCTGAGCTGGTTACTTTTGAGAATGTGACCGAGTTCGACACGGTTGTGCAATTTCTCAATCAGCAGTATGGACGCGCACAATTCTGGACCTCGGGCAACGATTTGGCCCAAACAGGCGCCCATAATTGGTTCACCAATGCACAACCCATAAATCTAGCCAGATGGGCACCAGGACAGCCGGACAATAGCCTAGGAATCGAGAATTGCGTACATATAGCCCATGTAAATACCAATTCGACAGATTACCAACTGATTGGTAGCCCCTGTGCCAATAGTACTGCTCTATATGGATATATTTGTGAAGCAGATCAACCAATCACAGCATCGTTTATTATCACAAATTTTTAATACTAGATACTAATTATTGCTATAAATAAAAATACTTGTGGAACAATTAGGAAATTTAACGCTTATTTTTTCGATAAAATTTCCGTTTTTGATTCACAAATAGTGAACCAATACTTCTACCTACTATGATTCCATTTAAGCTGTATGTTATAGTGGGAACTACAATATTTTGCACAATCTTAGACATAGGTGATAACAGATATGAACAATAATTGCTTGACTTTTCTATATTTACGAATGTACGTATCAATACGTATTTATCAATACAATACCAAAACAAATTCTGTGGAACTATGAGATAACAATCAATACGAAAAGACAAGAGGCCGAACAGTAGTGAATTGGATTTTGTAGAGTCAAGATGGCAATAGAGCGCAGAATGCTCGGAATATTTGTGTTGCTGCTCGCATGGGCGAATTCACAAAGCACACCAATTACACAGATGCGTAAGTGAAAGCTGTAACTACCTCCAAAAGTAAGCCTGTAATCGAATGACACTTGCAGCTCAAAACACGCTGCAAAACTTCACACAAATCGGCAGCAAACTCTACTATATCGAGCAGTCGTCGAAATCGAATTGGTTCTTGGCGGCCGATAAGTGTCGGCAACTCAATGGCACTTTGGCGAATTTGGTCGACGAAGAGGAATTGCTCGAGCTGAGCCGCAAACTCAATCCGTCAAGCAGCTATTGGCTAGGCGTTAACGATCTGGCCATCCAAGGTGTCTACACAGCCCAGGCTACTGGCTACGAGGCTGAGTTCTTAAACTGGGCTGCCGGGCAACCGGATAACATTGGCGGCAAGGAGCATTGTGTGGAATTATGGTACGACCTAAATGTATTCCGTATGAATGACGCTTCCTGTGAGATTCCATTTCTATTTATATGCGAGGGACACGAAAAAAGCAATATGTGTTAACGTAAAACAAATTTCAGAAAACACAGTTCTTGCTCAACTAAAGCTATGGGTAGAAAATTAGAATAACATTATATTCATAATCCGACAATTTATTGTACATACAAACTTTATCTGACCACGCCTTAGAAGTTTGAACGAAAACCGGCAACCATTTGAAACTTGAATAAATATTTTCTACTAATTTATATTCTTTTAAACTTATTTTGATGATTTCAAGAATCTTATGAAATGTCAAATAAAGAGTTTTTAATTTTTCTTCGGCTCAAGCAAATATTTACTCGCAAATTTAGTAACGTGATAATAAATTTAGTCATCAAAGTCTTGAACAATTTTGTGATTTCTTTTTTAATTTTGGCAAAGTTAAATATTTTTTGTTTTTTAAGATAATATCACGATTTTGAGGGTGATTATGATATGGTTTTCAGAAACAAGCATCAGTGAAGATATAAAATAGGTCCATATAAAGAAGAAGAAACCCATTTTACCAAACATAATTCTATAACTTATATTAATATATATGAAATATTATACTGAACATAAGTACTTGTAGTTAGTATTTATCCATTTAAATTGTAGATGCAGATACTTACAGCCCGGTTGAATGCCTTTGCTGAGCACAGTGCGATAGGGTTGTCGCGCACCCGGATCTATTTTACCATACATAGTTCTATCCATTGTAGCTGCCTTTTTAGAGATTTTATAGATTAACGAAAAATTCACTAAAAAGCTGCGTCAAAAAATCGATGAAAAATCTTCGGTATTGAGCTGAAAATCCTCGATTTTAAAGCTAAAACAATAAGTAACAACAATGCGTAACACATTTTATTGTGGATTAGTCTGTCCCCGTCGTTCATTTGAATTATTTATAAGCGCATTTTTATTTTCGGCCTTTTGGGCTGTTGACGCATTTGTCGTTTTTTGTTATTTCGTTTGGATTGAGGTTCGCCTGTCGCCGCCGCCATCGACGTCTGATGACAACGGCGGCCAAGGAACATCATCAGCATCGCATCGTCATCATGATGAGAGCTTTGTCCCAACTATAGACGCTAGACCATGGCCAACATGATTTAATGAAACAAATTTGTACCTGGGGAGAGTTTTATGTGATGCGCCACATTAGGCGCTGATTTTGATTGCCTGCGACTGAGCAGAGACCGAATGACAAATTATTATGAACATATGTATGTTATTATAATAAATAATACATATGTACTTATTCATAATTAGCGCTACTCAGAAGCATGCGAAAATGCTTAGGCACCATTGAGAATAATCAGCAGCACTTCCTAATAGACATTGTGAGGACCACCAGAGAAATTTTACTACAACCTTAACAAGATTCAGAAATTATTATTAAAATAATGGCACAAATTGTACATTGAGAATTGCAAAATTGTGTACATTTGTCAAATATTTCTAAAACGGTAAATTCTAAACGAAATGCCGGGCTAAATTTCATTTGAATTTATGCAACTTATTATATACATATTAGTGTAGTGATTGGTTCTTTTTAGCAATAGCATTACCACTTAATAAGCCAAAATATCCCTTTTTATACCCTGTACCCAAAGGATAAAAGGGTTCGTCCATGTGTCTGTCTGTATGAGCACAAGGATCTCAGCAAGTACAAGAGCTAGGATAACAAAACTCGGTATCGAGGTTCCCATAAGCCCTAGGCAGATCCAGTTTGTTGTTTTTTACTAATAAGTCCCTCCAATACCACTCAATTCGTGTTTTTCCATAACTCGCGTATTTTTTGGAATTTTTTACTCAGATAAATATCTCCAGTTAGTGATTATAAGTCCGTATGGCAAGTTTCATTACGATCGGTTAATTATAAAGAAAGTTAGCTCGTCTGTAGCGTTCTCTCTTGTTTATATTCTTCCCATCACACATGTACAAGTATAAAACTAAGAGATAAAGATAATGAAGAATAAAAAGAATAATACAAATCTATATATAAAAGCCAATCCGACCATTTCACCTCCCCCACTATTTTTAAAACACTTGAATAAGTAACATAATAGTATTCCGGCATACCCTGTTGTCGGAAGACGTTTACGAACACTATCCTTAATAAAAGGACTGTACTCACGCTCAAGATCTGCAACGAGTTTCAAAAGCTGTTCTCCGCTAAACTTGAAATGGCGATTAAAATCTGGCTCTCGAGATTCAAATGAATGACTTGAAATCAAACCATTTGTGTTTAACATAAATGAAACCTTAATGTATGCTCTTCTCCTACCCCGATTGCAAAACTGGTTGGCCAAATCTTTGAAGCAAATAGTAACAATAGTAGTAGCAATAGTAGTTGTGACACATTTAGGAAGTTGCTGCGGAAATGTGGCACAAGCCGTACTCCAAATAAAAGATAACCATTAAGATCTGTTTAACCAATATCAGCCAAATTAAGAAATGTTCAGCAACTTGCAATGCGTGTTTCGTAAAGTAGGTAAACCGTCCATTACCCTTCAATCGATAGATAATATTTTGCGCATTTAATGTGGAATTCAATGGAAGAACAATTATCGCAGTACATTTTCAATTAAACTCGTAAGATAATGATTCTTTCACTCGCGCTACTGTCTCCGCTATAAAAGAAGCGACACTGCACTGTAAATCAGTATTAAGAAAATGTTCAAGAGCTACGTTCGTGTTTTCCAGCTATTTGGCCTTTTGGCCATAAGTATGGCTTTTCAAGTAAATCCTTTTATTTCGACTGGTAAGTACTGCCCGACTGAAGAATAAAAGGAAGCTTCAACTTTCTTTTCGATCAGGCATACCCAGCAACTCCAAAATTGAAATAGGACCGTTTCAAAAAATCGGGGATGGTTATTATTATATTGAAAGTAATGATGCCACAAATTGGTATGAAGCCTACGAGAAATGTCGTCGCTTAGATGCCGACTTAATAACGTTTGAAACCGTGGCCGAGTGGGATGCCATTGTCAAATATTTAAACGATCGTGGCGATAAAAGGGAGTATTGGACGTCGGGCAACGATTTGGCCAATAAAGGCAAACACAATTGGTTTACAAATGCCAAACCGATTGATATTAACAAATGGGCAGGTGGACAACCCGACAATGACAAAGGCCGCGAGCATTGCATTCATTTGGGCTATGTCTATAAGACCTCAACCAAATACGAACTGAACGATCGTCCCTGTTCGAATCAGGACAATAACAGCCGTTTCCGCTACATTTGTGAAAAACCACAGCCAATATCTGCTTCCTTTATTCTGTGGTAATCCAATCAATCGAACCTTTTTACATTAATCAATGATTTCTGGAGCAACCTTCACTTTTCAATTCTATTAAGGTCTTTCCTTCTTTTGTTTTGAACTAAAAAGTATATTCCAAAAACTGTCTAAATAACTTTAACTGTCTTTAAAAATAAAATGAATAATATAATAAAAAAGATCAAAGGCTATGCTCCTATTTCTTTTAAATTCAAATACTTTCCGTATCAGGCCATTTTAATTTTCAGAAAGGTGCTGGAAAAAATCACATAAAAGCATATAGAATGAATAGTAAAGTGCGAATAACATAAATATAAAGCTGCAATATTTTTGATATACTATACATTTCACATTTGATTCTTTCATTTTTTATTGAGAATATTTCGAATATTTATTTATTTCGGTTTGGAAGGTCCACAAACCAATGAAGTCTCCTTTATTAGATCAAAAAGTAAATTATCAGGGGTGTTACAGAAATTTCAACAGATTTCAATTCGAAAAGATTTCATTTTTTTAACTTCCCCATTCATTCAGCTGTCAGCAACAGATTGCCAGCTCACGAAACTAAATCTGGCATATTTTTTCATATTAATTCTTATTTCTTGGTAGTTTTAGGTAATTAGCCACATAGCGGAAAATAGTATAAATAACTTCTTAGATAAAGCTTCCTAACAAATAGCAATATCTATCACAAGATTTAAATAAAATACATGTATTAACATTAATTAAAGTGAAACATATTGCGCCATCCAAATAAAATTAATTTGTTGGCCCATTTGTAATTAATTTTAATTTCATTAAAATATTTGTAAATAATTTTGATTTCTTTATAATTAATTTCAACATTTACTGAAATCACTAGAGAACTTGTGTGTCGTGTTTGTTCATCTGCCACGATTGCTCGGTTGGGTATGAAATTAGGGGGTCGTGCGTATTTATTGTGATAATATGCTACAGTGTGTTAAGAATATGCCAACTTCGAAAACTTTTTGTACTTACTAAAGCTTTTGTCTTTACAGCTTTCATAAAAAAAATTGAATTCAATGTTGAGAGTTTGACGTTTTGACACGTGTTTTGCAATGTATGCCCCGTTTGCTAAGCGTTTTGAGGTTATGTTGCTCTTTTAACACCCAAAAGGTCTAAAAATGCCTCATGTAGCAGCTGTAGAGTCTATAGGATAGACAGATAATTTTTTTCACAAGTGGGTGAAACGTTTTAAAGGCTCAAAAAAGTCGATGTTCTTCTAAATAATTTCTAAGGGCGAAAAATAGATTTCGGCCATATTTTCAAGGAATCTCTTCTTATCCTTGCATCAAGGACAAGGGAAAGGGCAAGCAAAAGGGATTTGATATATCTCTCGTGATTATTCAGGGCAAATAATGTGAAATGGCGAAGCACAATGAAAAACCAATGTTCCCTACCGACTGGAGGATTGACCATCACAGTTTCCGGTTGTCATTCCAATTGAAAATGTTTGGACATTTATAAGATCATAAGTTTCAGGGAAAACGGCTATTAGCTCTTCAGCAAGTTTTCCGTCAAGTTCGACTAATTTGGAATTCACTTCCAATCGAATATGCTGAAAATTTGGTCGAAATCATGCCTCTCAGATAGCATGGCATTGTATGAAAGCTATAGACGCTATTCGAGTCTTCCAAAAGAGCTAAAACAATCGTTCGACATGTTTTTAGACCGTGCAAATCACAGTATCGAGTCTAAAGAGCCTATGTTGAATAAAGAAAAATAATTTTGCCAACATTTTGTTTGTAGTTTTTTATTTTAAAAAGTCATATTTAATTTGGAATGCACCTTGTGTCGATTCTAAATAAGTATATGAAGCTAAGTTAAACCACCAATATACAACTCTATTTGTTTAAGAGAGTACGCTAAACTAACTCAAGTAAGTTACGTTTAGAATAGGCATTGCATATTTGCGCAAATGTTTTTGCTTTTAAGACAACCATTTACTGTGTTACTGAACTATATGCACGACTATAAAAAGAATTGCATTACAAGCTCACCCATGTAGTATTCGCTGATAAAATGTTAGAGAAATACGTTCACATTTTTCTGGTCTTTGGACTGTTAACTGTGGGTTTGGCATATAATACTACTCCAGAAATAATTGGTAAGTACACAGCAGTGATGTCTGATGATGAGCAAATGCCCAAATTTGTGCAATTCTACTTAGACTTACCAAATGACTTCCCGTGGCATTCCATCAACCAAATGAATCTTCTATGGCAAACAAGTTGGCACGAATCTTATAAGGGACAGCATTATGGAGTAATTGGAAACGAGTTTTTTATACAGATACTAGATACTCTTAAGTCTGCGAAGGCTAATCTAGTGACATGTGAGCCTAGAGAAATGATTTGGCTGAGACTGGTCCTTATCGTTTCTTCACAAATGATTAATCTACTCAAAATTCTAATTGGAAATGTATGCTATATATGGATATGGGCGTAAGATCATTTATTTAGACTTTAACTTCGCTGCATATTCGACACAGACCTTTTATTTTGTGTTATGTATTTTAAATTGTTCAAATAATGGGAGAAAACCAAGTTCTTAGATACTTTTGTTTGCGGTAGAAAGAAATCTATTTATGCCACACAGGTCTACAAGATGTGTGCGCCGGCATTTGTGTTTGGCAATCTAAATAAAAATGTCTTGGAATTCTATAGCGTTCTGTACGAACAATAATATGAATATACACTTGTTTAATTAAAAACAAAACATTTCTGATAAAGCTATAAAAGCTAGCGCTCAGTTTGTCACTTAGGCAGTACAGAACGAAATGTTAAAAAACTATATCCTACTTCTGCAAATAGTCTGTGGCTTGAGCTTAAGCTGGTCGGCTGAACAGATAACTCCATTTCTTATACAAGGTGAGTAAATGAGGATAACTCCTGACTATAATGCTGTACTAGACTAAAAGCCATACGTAAGGCATTCCAAATGAGGCCAACATAAGCACGGCTCCGTTCACCAAGATCGGCGACGGCTACTATTATATCGAGCAGAAGTTGCGCTTAAACTGGTACCAGGCCTACGAGTCCTGCCGTCTAATCGGAGCTGAACTAATCAGCTTTGAAACTGTCGAGGAGTGGGATGCTCTTGTGAACCAGCTCGGCGAACGGAAAAGCCGCAAAGATCGCTCGGAGTATTGGACTTCGGGCAACGATCTAGGCAAGGAGGGAAAACACAATTGGTTTAGAAATGCACAGCCAATCAGCATCAATAAATGGGCTCCCAATCAGCCCGACAACGCCGGTGGACGCGAGCATTGCGTACATCTGGGATATATTTATGGTCACTCGAAAACCTTAGAGCTGAACGATCGACCCTGCAATAGCAAAAATAGCTTGTTGAGTTACATTTGCGAGGCGTCCAAGCCCCAAACTGTTTCATTCATTTTCTGGCAATAAATGAGCATCGAGAATACCCGAGAATATTACAAATCTTATGAAATTTCATTGACCAATATGGGTGCTGGAAAAGTGTTCCTTTCTGCTAAGATTTTGCTTTTGGCTAAGGTGTTGCTTTTAGTTTGGGGGCCATCAAGTTTAAATAAAAGGGCAGCAGGATTTTTCGTCTTAATGTATATAAAAAGAAGAAGGACTACATCTTATAAGTAGTATATAGTATGATCCCGAATGATAAATGCATCAGGCACAAACCTTGCTTTGAACTATCACTTATCAAGGGTTTGCGAATGCCTAATGAATCGACTTTAATAACGCTACATACGTATGGGTTTTATTCTACAAGCACACGTCGTAAATATATATTTTCAATTCATGCAGAATATATATTTTCAATTCATGCAGAAAAGAAACTCTACATATAATAAGTATTTAATAAATTGTACGTTAGTGAGACACGTTTCTTTATATACATTGGCATATGGGGTGTATAAATAGTAGAAAGTCGCTATTTTCAATTGGGGAAATCAAAAGAGTACGATTAAAAATATTTAAAAGCAGCCTATAAAATATCTTAATTGGCATCTATAAATATATTTTGAAATGTCGGCTGCATTATAATATTTTCTTTCAGTTGAATATGTCAAATTTAGAGCCAAGTTTTTATTTTCCTTATAATCCAAAGAGATCTGCAGCTCAGGCACGAAGAATAATTATTGTAACTGGTAGTGTAACTTCAATAAGTAGAAGATTGTTTTAGAAATAGGTAAGGCTGTGTTGTTTAGTAATAGCTTAAAAAAGCTGCTGAAACTATAAGAGGACTTTTTTTTCGACTTTTTTTCTTTCGAACGATAAAGCACTAAGCCATTTTCGAAAAATATTTAGAAACATGACTGGTATGTCCTATCCCTGCCCTTGCATTTCTCAGAATGCTGCAACAACTATGAAACGAGAATACTCTTCATAATTCTTTAAATAATGATTTTAAAAAAATTACCGGCGACTTTCTATTCGTACACCTAATATATTGTATTTATTTCTGAATTAATATTCTGGCAATATGATTTCAAAAAATAGAGTAACAAAAACAACAACTAGTCAACTGTGTCTGCGACCATATCTGCAAAATTGGATTTACTTGTATGACTAATATTGTTATTATCAATGATGCTGGATTTCAAATAATGTCACATATTTGAAAGAAGGTCATTTTCCTAGTGCATCGTTTTTTCCAGTTTTGAAATTGTCGAATGATTTGCACGATCGACCTATTTACGAACTACTATTTACTGAGAAAAGCAAAAAGACAGACACTGAAAAATTGAAACGTAGTTCCGAAGAACCTGTTTGGATGATATAAATAAAATATATTTAGGAATCATAATATAAATAAACTCGTTGTTTTAAAGTTGCAAATAATAAAAGCAAACTACATCCGTTAAATCTTGAAGCTTTCGGTATATACCGATAAGACGATGTTTGACAAACTGACCCAAGACCTTTGTTGTTATCTCGTGTGATTATTTTTTTAAGTCCAACATCTGCAATCTTCTTATCAACATTTGATGAAGCAGAGGAGGAAAAAAAATATAATGAGAAAGCTACTTGTAATTACGCCTTTACTCGAGGTGTTTAAAGTTTTGTTGTTTATTATTATATTAATTTATATTTGAAATAGAGAAAGTTATACTAGAAGTACAAATGACTAACAAATTTCCATTTAAAATGAAATTGAAATTTTAAAATAAAATTCTCTAAAACAAATTCATTATATTATATATTGGCTCTTTACCGCTCATAAATTTGATTTGAATTTTCTGATCAAAGAAATTGATTTATTTTGTTTAAAAAATGTAAACCACAATATTGTTGAATCGATAGATCAGCAAGATCATCTACATAATAGATAAAAACAATTGAATTGGTTAATTTCCCAATTGAATCGGTCTTTAGCACGGTCAATCGTACGGATTCGATTACAAACCAACATGTAATCGATTTATATTGATTACTCTGATCGGTGCCGGAAGTCCAGTAGCTAGTAGTGTCGTCCCGCTCTATTTCATAGTAAGCATTTCTGATCATTCTCGATTGAAATCAATTGAGCAGTCAGCTGCCGGCATTTCAGAAAGGCCGCCACCAATTAAAAATTCTCACATATAAATAAAAAAGACCATTATAAATAAATAAATAATACAATTGTCTAACAATTTTTTATAATTCTGGACTGTTAGTTAAACCTGCAAATATGGAACAACCTTAATCGCTTATAGAACTTATGAACTTTTTAAGATTTGCACTCTAGCAAGTCAATAGAAAATTGTGGAAATTTTTCATAGAAAATGCAATTGGCTGCTAAGTATTTATATTGGAAAATGTGTGCACAATAGCCGGTGGGTATTTATAGCAGCTTACAAGTTGATAAGAAGACTCTTATCTGTTGGATTTTACACATTAAAAGCCGCATCTCTGTAGCGAGCGAACAAGCGATTAGCAAACAGAAATAGACAAAGATCGTGGCAGAGATCAGCGCGAGATCATTAAGCCAAAATGCAGTCGGTAATCAATTGTTAAACAAGCTGAGTGGGAGAGAATTGGTTTTTGGAAAAACAATGTTTCCAAATAAAATGAATGAAACATGAAACTTATCAAATTTACGAGCCCCACACATCTCAAATGCCCGTGGAAACAAACTGATCTCGTCCAAAGGTCCATAAACGCAAATTTATGAACCATAAAAATACCAAAAGCGACAGGCATATAACAACTATATTTCGTTATTTGTTTAAACAAAAACACGACATATGGAAAAAGTAAATAAATATAAACATAAATTAGAGACTGAAAAAAAAACAGCGAGCATTTTAAATGAAAACCAAAAGTTAAACAGTGTGTGGCACACGATTTTATGGGAATCAAGGTTGCCAAATTACGTCAACACTCACTGATCGAGAACTAAAAATAATCGCAAATCAAAGGCGACGTTTTTGTCTGTTGACGCGTCGGGACGGCAACTTCGACAAACTAACGAGCTAAAGGTGGCGGGGAAAATTAATTGAAAATACAGCAACGTTTCCGCAGCCCATTGCCAAAAAGTAGCAACAGAAGCAATGCCACATTTTCCAGTTTTCATTATACCCTGCAAGCGATGGGTGAATTGGAATACGAAGAAGTTCCAAAAGTGTGCAACAGACAATCAGAGGCGCCGTGAGCGACAGTTGCTGGCTATTATAAAAGCTCATCTGTTTGTCTGTCTGTATGAACATCGATAACTTTTGCATTATAACATCTGAGGATACCAAACTGGGCATGTCGACTTGTCTAATCTATGTGCGAATCAAGTTTATTACAAACCATATATGGTCTCATTATTTTAAATAGCTGCCATAGGAACGATCAGTGTAAGATGATCGGTGAAGAACCAAAGAAATATTTGTTTATGGCAATTTCATAACAACATTTCAAAGATACATTAATTGCCCATAGCACCCTCTCCCTCCCTTTTTTCTAATATTTCATTGATGCACAATTCCATATACTTAGTAACCATTGGTAGCAAAACCTTGTGTGTTTATTATGGTATTTGAAACGAAATTGGTTGCTTTAAAAAAGTATCACTATAATCTCAAGAAAGTTTCCATACTCTCTATTATATAGTACACGTACATCTACCGTACATTCGGTACAAAGAAGAGTCTTAGAAAGAATGAATCTACAATTTGATCAAAATCAGTTAATTATAATCGCTACAATTAGTAAGACAACAGTCTTCTTTGTAAGGAGAATGCAAAGAATTTTTGTACCTATACGTTTTATATAACGCCTAATTAATTTCTCATGTTCGATTAAAATTATTATTATTATTAAATTATTAATTATTAGGAATATGGGTGAAACAACTACTTTATGTAGAAAATGAATGAATGAAATGAAGTTTCATTTAAATCGGTTAGCTATATATTTTTTCGCGTAGCTTTTATAGAACGTAACTGTTATAGAAGCGTCGCTGGAACGATAACCTATTCGTTGTTAAAGATATTGCTCAAATTTAGGTAGCTCTTTGTAGCTACAATTTTTCGGTTTGTTATGATAATGCATATTATTGAAATGAAGTTCTATCTACTATTTCAATAATGCCTTACTATACTGATATTCTGAAGTTTCAGCGTATAATAATGTCGGGAGCGCGCGCTTCTATCGTCTGCTCTCCCTCTCTCTTTTTAGGTTTGCCTTGCATTTTTGTAAACAAATTCATGACACCTGCCCCCGACACACACACTTTTGCACACACATAGAGACAGACAAAGTTCCACCTTTTGGATTGTTCAGTCGAAGTGACGTCGACGCCAAAGCAAGAACAATTGTTTGTTCGGCCGACTATTTATATAAAAGAAAAGGCATTAACATTTTCAGCAAAGGAAATTCCAAATGTTGTGCGTTTTTCTGTGAACTTGCACAGATTGTTGACCGTGTTGGACTTGCGATCAGTGCCGAGCACGATCTCTATATAAATATTTTATTAGCAAGTAGATAAAATTTAGGTGTATCCAACTGTGCGTGTGTGTGTGTGTTTATGTTGACCTTGTTTTAGGCGCTAAGGTGAAAAAGCAGAAAGAAAATATCATGTGGGTGATCTTCTGAGCGCTGCCCTCATTTTAGGTTGGCCTTTAGGTTACTAATAAAATCGGCCAGTTTATGACGGCCATACAAATTGGTGCACTATGGTGGGTGGAAAGGGTTGGGAGAGCGATTGATATGGCCCATTGCTACTATTTAGCTGGTAGGTAGGTGTGATAAGATAGGCGTACTAAAGTGAAAGACATGATAAGGACAATTTAATTAAAGATTAAAGAAAGCTATTTTATACAAATATGTGTGAAGTTTGGAGAATTGGAAAGGCTGTTTATGGCAGAGGATGTGTACAAGAAAATGGTAGTAGATATTGTAAACAGATTTTGATGTAACGTTAAAATTAAAGAAACAAAACAATATTTTTAGTCAGTTATGTATTAATCTGTACAAATAGTTAATATAAGTTGCTCGTATATAACATCTATTATGAACTATAATTAATAAAAAGCAAAATTTGTAATTTGTTTAAAGATTACAAAAAATTTAACCCATTTAACATTCTATTTCAGCTTTTTATGACTTTCGCAAAATTTTGCTGAAGTTCTCGACCACTTCATTCAAATAAATAGTTCGCTTGAAGGTCCCTTAAAATATACCACCATAAATTAGAGGGGAGTCTTCCGAAGAATATTTATTAATTTTCCAGATTACTCTTTTACTGATTTAATTTAAAATGCTGTTCAACAATTTACCAATTTATCAGGAACAATTTCAAAAGTACCGAAAAGGGTATCAGCAATTCTTGACAGCAAAATTTGTGACAAATATGAAACGACTTTCGTCAAGGCTAAGCTTTTTAGCAACTTAAAATTAGCTTATTGTTTGACAAAGTGCTTAAACCAATGTCCAACAGTCATATAGTATTAATGATTTGCACACGGTAGCCGGTTCTATTGTCTGTCCATTCGTAGCTGCTCTCCAGCATGGTGTTTAATGCAATGAGTTCATCATTCTGATTGTGCTCATGCTTACTTAATCGATAAAGCCCATAAATTTTCTATTTGAAGTGTCAGCTCGTAAAATTTCAATTAGCGCTAGTTGCGCTGAGATAACTCATTCAACTGTTTAGGAATTGAGGACTCTAGCACTTGGATCGAAAAACACCAAAGTTTGGCATTAAAATAAAATAATTTTTAAAAGATTACATTAAATTGTAAGTTTTTGAATATTTTTTTATCCAGAAAAATTATAGGAATCACTTTATTTGAACAATTTTTTTCTATATATCTATAGATTAGTTGCTATCATAAATATATTATATTTAATTAATTGACTTGATTTCTCTTATCATTCGGATTTTTATACAAGCTGGATACAGCCTCTGGGGGTTTCTTTGAAAATTATTTTCCAGTAGATTTGTTTTTAATTGTTTAGATTCTAATATTAATTTAATATGGATTTCGAGATTTTGAGAACTAACTGGTTACATATTTGATAAACCCTTTTTCCCCACACGAGTAATTTATTCAGTTTTAATCAAAATATAACTTATACGAGTATTCCAATGAGTTATAGAGTATTCCATAGTTGTTCTGCAGTATTCCCACTTGTTTTCAACTAATTGTTGCACAAATATTTATGGAAAGGCGAAAGAAATGAGTAGCATTTTATTTCATAACCAGTTTCTGGCGGCTGGGAGTTCGTGAGGGGGTCCCAAATGGATGCGTGTGTGTGGGCGACCCCAAGTTAGCAGCGGAAATGGGTGATGGGTTTGCGTGCACACACACACACACACACACATACGCACACTCACAACACACAATGACAGCTGTTTGTCGTAAACAAACTCGCATCAATTGAATGCAACGATCATCGACGTTCGAGCGTTCTCGGCCAGCCCCTCTTAATTGTGAGTGCACATCTATCTATGAGATACATTTTGCGGCAAGTTATTGAAACTGTTTTCGAAGCGGCAAGTGCAACCAATCTTCGTAAGTGCTTTATTGCTCACTGTGGTCGTTTATATAAGAAGTCGCATGTTTGTTTTGAAAAACAATTTGTATGCACTTTGTCAGTGGAAACGCCTGCCAGTAGATTGAATTTATTTATTTTGTAATACGAGATAAGACGGAAAATGCATTTACATAATTCCATCATATTTTGTTTATTGCTTTGTTTGTTTGTTCGTTTGATGTTGTTCAAATATGTCATAATTGTTATAAATTAGATGTCACGTTCTAATTGGTTTTTATTTAGTTTTTACGAAATGTTATCGTTCGTCTTTTTGTTGTTTCTATTTTTATACTCTAACAAGAGGTATTATGGGTTTAGTATGCAGTTTGAATGTTATGGATACGACAGAATATCGTATCGTATGCCGCAGAATATCAAATCGATATGCTAAAACTATATTGTTTACTGGTCTCTGTATTTTACTAAAGTTTTCAGATGGCTTTATTAAATTATAAAGCTGTTGTAGAAAAAAGATGCGTTGATTGTTAGGTTAGGTGGAGATGGCTGGAGGGTGTGCTTTCAATTACCCCGAGGTTTTTGAATTTAGCTGAGATTAGTTCGGAAGGTTTGTCATAGAGCAATTAGACTGCCAAGTGCTTATATGCAGTTATGTTTCTAAGAACTTTGATCTAATGATAAATAAGTTATACTATTTGAATTTCTTAGCATGGAACAATCAGATAATAATAATATAATCATATTCATTTTTAAAGTTTTTAAAATAATTTTAAAATAAAAGTGAAAAAGTTAAAATAAATAGACAATATACAGAAATATTTACTATTATTATTATGAGACATCTGTTACAAAGGAACTAACAGGAACTAACTAGGTTACAAATACATATCTAAAATAAGGTTCTAATATACCTAATATCTTTAATTTAGCACTCACAAACTTCCCTTCTAACGATTAATTCAAAAGATAATTAATAATAATTTATTTATAATTTAGAGTTTCTTCTTTCTTATATTCTTAAAGCTCTGCTTTTCGACTAGGAATTGGGGGAATCATACCAAGCATTTACTGGCTTGCATTTTTGCATAAACTGTTAACTATATGAGAAACAAATTGAATATTCTCTGCGCTTATCATATACAGCAGATAAATTATTTTAATTCTTAGATGAATTTTTAATTATATAAAAATTAACTAAAGTTTAAGTTCAGAAAATGTATTCCTAAACATTCTCATAACCAGAACAGAAGTAAGGACGTTTTTAAAAGATATTGTTGATTTGTTATGAATCAACTTAATTCTCTCCTTTTACGAATTTCACAAATAATGTTATTATACCTGGCAACCAATAGGAAAAAGGATATGCTGTTTTTAGCATGACATTATAGGACACAAATAAAACTGAATATTTATCGCAATGCACTTTGGAAGCCCTTCGCTCAATTCACATAAAAGAACCTTTTTCGTAACGCACTTTGGAAGCCCTCCGTCTAATTCCCATAACAAGAACATGAATTAAATATTATTTCAGGTAAAAAGTATACAAATATTATTTAAGCCCTCTACCATGATTCTCAAGCCTCAGCCGAGGTTATTACTTTTTTGAGTAAATTATCACTCTTTATCGCACTTTGTCTAAAATAAATTTTCCTTCAACGTGTCGGAGACGATTATCCATTATATTAGTTGCTTTTTTGGGGTTATCCTACGTCCAAAGGTGAAATTAACCTATGTCGAAAGAATATATTTGTTGACTTCATAAAATTTGAATTGTGAAACTGATATTATTTTACATATATTTAATGATTTAACTGATTTATTTATTTAAATCTTCCGACTATCATACCTTTGCCATAGCTCTTTGCTGATTCAGACCCGTAATTTATGTCAAAGTATACCAGTATGTGTATTCTTTGACGCTCAAAAGATAATACTTAATATTTCTGCTGTCATCTTTAGCGTTATATGCTTGCTCTCGTTCTTTATATATCTGCTACGCCTACAACATTTGTTCATACGCTACTATATCGTTCATAATCCGCTTGTCTAGCAAATGAATGGCGCTAAAGAAATGTTCTGTGCCTGCTACATTTGGGCTAATTTCCCATTTATCACATTATTTTTACTTGATTTTTCGTTTCGTTATATTAAATAATTAGCATTATAATTAGTTTAAATTAAAATGTTTAAATAGTTGTTGGCTTAGGCATTGAAAAACACATGTCGCAAGTAATGTTTTGAAGATTTAAAGGCATTTTAAATGAGTGACAGTGTTCATTAATTTTTTATTTTTATGTCCCACTCAAAATTAGCTCCAGATATTTTCAAAAAGACATTTTCAGCAAATTCAAATTCAATGGTGGTGGGATGTGTTTAAATAAATATTTGTCTAACATATGTATGGCCGGTTTTTTGTTAGTCTATGCAGTTGAGCTATCTATAGCATTTTTAATACACAAAAGTTTGCTTTAATTAGCATTTTGCATAATTATTTGTATTTTAAAATTATTTATGCGCTCGCTACCGGTACAGAAAATTCAAAAGGTTGTCTTTCATCTTTAAAATGAATAGATTGAGAAATACAACGCTTTATTTTAAATCGACAAACTACAATAACATATGTATATACATACATATATACATAAGTAGGTATATACTTGTATATATATTTTCAGACGCTTGTTTTATTTTATTATAAAGACAGATATTAATTTCTTTTGTACGCAATTCGCAATATCAGAGCCCAATGCACTCAACCGCGTAAACAATTTTCCCACGCTGCAACCTCAGATTTTTCATCAACTTTTTTGTGCAGCACTTTATTTTTATTTTTTTTACGTTATTGTTTATATTTTTCACTTGATTTACTGAATTTTCAGATTGCACTTTACACATTTTAAAAATAAATTTTGTATTTACTTTATTTTGCTGTCGCAATGCTGTCGATTTAAACTTTTAGCTGCAACGCCACTTTATTTTGTCTCATATTTTTTTGTTGTTGCCACAACACTAATATTATTTATTTATATTTTTGTCACACGCGTCACGAGCGTTGCGTTGATACGAACACAACCGAAACGACTGAAATGGAACCCACCAAAACTAACCGTTAGAGTTGGAGAAGACAACAAACCCCAACGAACGTGAGTCGCATGAGCGCCACAAACCGAGAGAGAGAGAGAGAGAGAGCGCCCAGGCGAGAGAGCGGACCAGCAAACAAAAACAAATATCACTCGTACTGCAGAAAATACTGAGCATCAGACGCCAATAAGATGCTCGGTGTTCATTTTATTCGTTTCTGTTGTGTGTTGTGGCTCAGTGGTTGCGTCTGTTGTCTGGCTCCAAATGGCGATGATGACGTTGTGACGACAACAACAACGAAAGAAGCGGAACCGCAAGTAAAAGCCGCAAGTGGGAGGCGCTAGGAAGAGCAAACAAATCAACAAACCGATTGTCATACGTTCTACAGTGGTGCAAACATCATTTCAAATATCAAAATATATTGTAAGTTAATTAAATGAAACAAATGCAATTCTATTAGCATTATCTTTAATAGAATATTTTAAAAGTAGAAAAAACCTTCTTCAATAACACGAAAAAAGACCGGATATATATGTCTTTATTAAACTTATCAAATAGTAACGCATTTATTGAGAAACTGGTCATTAATCATTGAGGGAGAATAACATGAGCAATGACTTAAAAGTGCAATTGAGTGGGTAGAAATATTAAGTACGTTTATTTATGTAATATAGTTGTATACTGTACTAGATACTGTTATACTTGTATATTCATTATACTCTTCATGAGAAAATTATTTATGTTATGATAAACACTTTTCTCAACTTAAAAAATTATTCATAAAATTCTAATACAAAATGGTATCACTTGGATATTATACGTATATATATCTACGATATATAAGACTTTATTCCTATTACTAAAATAGTATGACTTGGTAATTCATTAATAAACTATTCACTCCTCGATCCCCACTGTGCGCGCACTTTTGAAAGCTTTCTAAAATGAAGCTAAGGGCCTTGCATACTTACACTCGATCTGCATAATGATCGTTCACTGAACCTATGTAGATCATAATGATGTGGCGACGTTCGCCAGTTGAAGTGTGCTTCAAACAAGAAACAACGCCAACGACCCTTAAAATAACACAGGAGGCGGACAGACAAAGATCACGGCCTGCCAGAAATATGTACAATATTGTACAACCACAACGATCAGCAGCTATGCCTCCGCCAGTTGTCAAGTTGTCAAGCACTGCACCACAATGCTGCACACTGCACACGCAACCATCAGTGGCGTGTCGAGTGGCACAGTCTGATTGGAGCCATCAATAAAGTGGGCGCACACACTAATGACTGAAAAATTGTTGCACTTAAGAAAATCAAACCAGACAGAGTGGCTGACTCATCCAGTAGTATCTATCTGCTGATGAGTTCGCAGCACATATTTTATTAGTGTTAAATTTATTTATTGAATGGAAATAATTATTTTGTGGTACTACCTTAAATACTCTGTGCGTTTTTTGCCGCGATGTTTTCGGATTTTAGTAAAATACCTTTAGGAATGAGCAATAGACATAGTAATAACATAATTTATATTTGGAAAATTTTACTTAAGTAAAGTTTCTGATATTTACTGACTTAGTTTAATATGTTTAAACTGCACAGCACTGCCGCGTAAAGCACTTCTGCACTTTATTCATAGAAATTAAGTGATAGGCGGTACCACTGTGCGTGGGCGAGCAGTCAGCTGTACATCACAGCGTGCTGCCAACTTGGCCCTAAACTCAAGGCTTCATTTTTTGCACGGCCTTTAATCATATCTTTGGAATTTCTGGAAGCACAGAAATCGGCTCACACACATTTTGTATACATCTATCTAGGTAGCGCATGTTTGTACATATGTATGTGTGCATGTTTATCATTCGACATTAAGAGCAAGCGCAACAGGCAGTAAGCAGCAGAAAATTGTGTCATAAAGAAAATAAAGAACAGTAACAGCAAAAAACTTCGACAGTGGCGACAACACCAACAAGGCAGCTGTTGAGAAGTTTCTGATGACTAAAAAGTGGCGACGAAGACAACGAAAACGAAGCAAGTAAACAAATAAAAAACAAACTAAATTAAGAGTCAAGCAAGCTTTGTTCGCTCAAATCATTAACTATACAGTAAATGTGAGTCCAATGTTCAGCTTGCTCAGCCCGATAAAGAGGATTTATCTACAGCTCTCTGGAAACAAGCCTATAAACCGAATTGCAGCACATCAGAGGCAAACCACACCCAAAAGTTGATATCTTGCAGTTGAGTGCACTATGAATGATTAAAAACGTATGCACAGAAGTCTTGCTGATTCGTTTTGATTTCCAGGAATGCGTATAAATCATAAAAAGCGTGGCAACATAAAAATGCCATCGAGGGTGGATGAGCTTGGGATTTGTCATATGTATTATCGATGGTCTGGCATTGATAAGACGTACTTTATTTGCAATACTGAGAACAAATAATCGCATCTTTGTCATCAAATATTTCCAATTTTTAAAGTAATTAGTAATGGATGCATATTAAGGGGAAATATTTGAATAGTGAATTAAAATTAGCTCAACACATTTAACCATGTTAAGTTAATACAAAAAGTCTTAATAAACAAACAAACATTTTAAAGACCAACGTGGTCAAACCTATCAGTCAACATTGAGCTGCATATTAACGACTGAAATATTGTAGACTTAAAATGTGTAGCAAATAAATGTACGAGGCGATCCCTATCAGCACTGTTTAAAACAAATTCTAAGATAACGCAAAAATTTCAAAGATTACGCACGCTCTTGTTGATTTAACTCATTTAAAACCTTTTAACTATTAGAGCCACGCCATCTAGCGGCCGTTGTCAGGCACTCAGGACGCCAGTACAGAAATGCTAATTATACACAATTGGCTAAAAGAGACGACCTTGAGGCACAGGCCAGGCCTTATAGAGCTTAGCTGGAGCTGTGCCAGCCGCACCCTACAATTAGGTACATCCGAGTATGTGGCTTTGTATGCAAAACACACACACGAAGATGAACAAATGCACTCACCTAAATCATCCATTATGTTGGCTAGTGTAGTGTTGTGTACTGTTGTTGTTCTTGCAGATATTTCAATTGGTATACACAAACGTAGACACGGAACTGTGCGTAGTAAGTAGCAGAATTTCTAATTGAAAAGTCTCAATTGAGCAGCACAAACACACATAAACTTACACGGGAACAGCGGTGAGGCACACACACGTTAGTTAATTAGTGGAATAAATTACAATGGACGCCGTTTAACTAACAAATATTAATCCACGCACACAATTTTCGAGCTGCTTGCTCGCGACATCAACAACGACGAAAAAAGGTTCACGAAGTTTTAACTCTTACCGTCAGCACCGCGTTTGGAATTGAAATTATTTTTGCTGAAATGGCAAGCAGTCAGCGAGTTTTACCCGCAAGTTGGAGACGAGTTTTATATGATTCAGCAGCAGCAGCAAAAAATAACAACAAAATCTACAGCGAGCGCACATAAACAATTCCTACACACATACACACAAATGCGGCGCGTTCAGTAAATCAGCTGTTGTTGGGAACCCCATATCAGGCAGCTTTTAAAAACGAGTCAGAGCAACGATTGCGCGCGAATCGTTAGTTTGAATTTCTAAGTCATACTATTAACCCTTGTTACGATTTGAAAAAGCCATTGGCTTTTATTTCGATTAAGCAGTGTTCTAATTATATATTTTAAATGTGATTGTCTTGCAGCTTACAAAATGCTGCCCGAATCACAAATCACTCTGATAGACATGAACGACGATTGTTTGGATGCCATATTCAAATACTTAACACTGAAAGAACTGATGAGTGTATATGGCGAAACGCATGTACTTATTGATGAGGCTGTAAAGCGTCAGTTTCATAGGTTTCGGCACTTTGAATGCACCATGCGTGAACCACCGAAATATGGCGAGCACAAATTACAGCTGCTTGGACGCTACTTACACAGCATTTTCATAAATGTGGGATACTCTATACAAGCCAGGGATGCTCTGGCCATATTAAAGCCACTCTGCAGAGGTGCAAAGGAAAGTGGGCGTCTACGCGCACTAAAATTACAACATGTTACCTGGACTTCCGAATACGTAGATGTAATCTTATTAGTGGCTAATTCATTGCGTCTGCTTGACGTGAGCAGATGTGCATTTTCTGTTACACAGCTAATGAGCGTTTTAAATTCGGCTCCAAAGTTACATACTCTAAAGATGGTTAGCATATTAAAGACTACAGACGAAGAATTTTCGGAAGAAGAATTGTTGCAACAAGTGCGCTGCCTTATAGTAATTAACCAGCCCTTACTGCCGCCCTCACATCCACCAAGCATTCTCTCCCAGTTGGCCGAAAAGCATAAAGTTAGCATAATTTTCTATACATTTCCACACTGCGACTCTTTTACAACGTATGGACCTTCTCTAATTATGCGTCCGATGGCCATGTGGCACTATGAGTATTTCAAAGATGAATTATAAGCTTTATTTTATAAAAATAAATATGGAATAACATTTTTTATGAATAAAGTTTTAATAAATAAATACTTTATATTATAATTTGTTGAACATAAACTTTTTTTTTTTTAAACACCATATTACGTCCCCTAAAGTCTAATTAAATAAATAATAAAATAGTATAGAGTAATTTTAATTTCTAAACACAAATTTTTTATTTTTGTTAAATACAAAGTTCTTAAGGTAAACTTAAAAGCTATTAGAATATTTAGCTTCGGCTGCTGAGGCCTTTAGCTACAAACACAAAATTTCATAGCATCAAGCTATTAAGCTGCACCACACGGTTGCTTTGATTGACACAGCTGCTTTGTTTACTTATTTTTTGTTGTCAACACGCCGGCTTCTCATTGCATTTTTTGCATAAATTCTGACGCACGTAAATATTTCACTAATTGTGAAATAAATAAAAAATCGATTTGCATTTCGGCTTTTAATACTTTTTAGATAGTTGTAATTAATAAAACAATCGCAGGTCGGTCAAAATGGTTGTCCGCCCGTACAACGATGAGTTAAAGTATTTGGAAAAAATCAGTGACCACTGCTGGCGCATCAAGAAAGGATTCCAGCCCAACATGAATGTGGAGGGCTGCTTCTACGTGAACAGCCGGTTGGAGCAGCTCATGTTGGAGGAGCTAAAAAATGCTTGCCGTCCGGGAGCTGTAGGTGGCTTTCTGCCTGGAGTTAAGCAAATTGCAAATGTGGCCGCACTTCCCGGTATAGTTGGACGCTCAATTGGCCTGCCCGATATTCACTCAGGTTATGGCTTCGCTATTGGCAACATGGCAGCATTCGACATGGATGATCCGCTGTCTGTGGTCAGTCCCGGTGGTGTTGGGTTCGATATCAACTGTGGTGTGCGTTTGCTTCGCACAAATCTGTACGAGAAAGATGTGCAACCGGTAAAGGAGCAGCTAACACAGTCGCTCTTCGACCATATACCAGTGGGTGTAGGCTCCAAGGGTATTATACCCATGAATGCCCGTGATCTGGAGGAGGCGCTGGAAATGGGCATGGACTGGTCATTGCGTGAGGGCTACGTCTGGGCGGAAGACAAGGAGCATTGCGAGGAGTATGGTCGAATGCTGAGTGCCGATCCTGCCAAGGTCAGTTCGCGTGCCAAGAAACGTGGACTTCCACAACTGGGCACATTGGGTGCCGGCAACCATTATGCTGAAATCCAAGTGGTCGATGAGATCTTTGACAAATGGAGTTCCAGCAAAATGGGTATTGAGGAGAAGGGCCAAGTTGTGGTCATGATTCACTCTGGCAGTCGTGGCTTTGGTCACCAAGTGGCCACAGATGCCCTGGTAGAGATGGAGAAGGCCATGAAACGAGACAAAATCGAGACTAACGATCGCCAGCTGGCCTGCGCACGAATCCATTCTGTCGAAGGACAGAATTATCTAAAGGCCATGGCGGCTGCTGCCAACTTTGCTTGGGTGAATCGCAGCTCAATGACGTTTCTGACACGTCAAGCATTTGCCAAAATGTTTAACACCACACCGGACGATCTGGACATGCACGTCATCTACGATGTATCGCATAACATAGCCAAGGTGGAGAATCACATTGTGGATGGAAAGGAGCGCCAGCTACTTGTGCACCGTAAGGGCTCTACGCGCGCTTTTCCTCCTCATCATCCTTTGATTCCTGTCGATTATCAATTGACTGGACAGCCCGTGCTAGTTGGAGGCACCATGGGAACTTGCAGTTACGTGCTAACAGGCACAGAACAGGGCATGCAGGAGACATTTGGCAGTACTTGCCATGGCGCAGTAAATAATTACATAGATATCATTCATATGCTAAGTATTTTGTGAATGTATTTTTTTCTAGGGTCGAGCCTTGTCACGTGCCAAATCGCGCCGCAATATCGACTATAAGCAGGTACTAGGCAAACTCGAAGAAATGGGCATTTCCATACGAGTCGCCTCACCCAAGCTGGTCATGGAGGAGGCACCCGAATCATACAAGGACGTGACGGATGTTGTGGACACCTGTCATGCGGCAGGCATAAGCAAGAAGTGCATAAAACTGCGTCCCATTGCAGTGATTAAGGGCTAGAACATAAATGATATAAAGAATGAACTGTAATTGAATTATATATTAATTTGTTTTGCTTGGGAGTAAACGACGATGATAGATGAAATGTTTGATTTTTATTAATATTGCTGGCACATAACTTATAAAAATATCTGATTGTTCGTCTACCGCTTTGCTGATGAAACTGACATCGGCAGTTTTGTAATTTGAATCAATAATAAATATGCATTTAAAGGCCCCATAGAAATAAAATATTAGGAGATTAAAGAAATTAAAAAGTTTTGGCGCCATTGTATTGCTGTCAAAGTACTCATGAGTACAAGAAATAATAATTAAGAGCATTACCCAACACTGATGTTGGCTTCATCAACAGTTTTCTAGCTGTTGTTTTTAGTTGTCAGCTGAGCGGCCTTCTTATTGGACCTGTGTGCGGCGCGTTCTTTCACGGTCGTTTAATTGCCTTTTAATTGTTTTCATTTGAAAAGTGCATTTCAATTGTATTGGATAATTATAAAAAATAAACAACTAGTGCATGCAAAAATAGTCGCGCATAACTGATAGTACGTTCAGTGCAATTTGTAATTTTTATTTGACAGCGAAAACATTTCAATTGATGGCACTACACGCCAGACAATGTTTTAATTCGTAATTATTTACTATCTCTGGGAAAATACAATAGGCTGCGCAGTTAACCAAAATTCCTAGTGCGGGCGTTAATAAAACTATTACCACAAAAATGGAAAATATGCGCCCACCGCAAAAGTCCGTCCTATTGAAGGTACGTACACAGAAATATACTTATTAAATATATTCTGTGTTTAATACATTTCCTATTTAATGGATTCCGTTTCATTTCATGTAAATGAAGGTCGTTATATTGGGCGATGGGGGTGTTGGTAAGTCCTGCCTTATGAATCGCTTCGTTTCGAATCGTTACGATGAAAACAATTTCCACACCATTGGCGTAGAGTTCATGAACAAGGACATTGTTGTGGATGGCGAGAAATATACCTTACAGGCAAGTATTGTTTTTGTAGAGGGGGGAAGAGGGGGAAACTAACACGCACACATGTCCACTGATAGGTAGCTCTATTCATGTGTCTATTTCGAGTGTCATTGAGACTAGGGTATGGCACTATAGTATCAAGAATGCGATATATGTACATACTATAAGTAGTTGTGAGAGTTCTTCCGTCTCGCGCTTGTAAATTAAACTTACGTTTGTGGCTTTTTCGCAGTGACTATTTTTCTATTCTTTTTACAAACTAAACTTAATGACTTTATCAGCCGCCTGCTTGATAATCTCCCACTATAGTTAATTGATCCCATATACTCGTACATTAATCTCATATATTGCCAAATCGTGCTATTAATCCAGTTACATTAAAATTCAACAGCAAAACAAAACGCTGTCAATTGAAGCGCATTTCCACCTGCATACGTTTTTATTGTTCACTCTACCATGCGATGAGCAGAGCGCACAGTTCTATAAAAAGGTTTTGTCAAGTAGTTACAAAAATAATAGTATTGTTAAAACAAAATTTAAAAAAAACTGGGTAATTTTTGGAAATTTCGATTTAATATTTCTTAAAAAAGGGGAACCACATTTATTGTATTATTAAATTATGAAATTATTCATACATTTTGGATCAGGTTGATCTTATCATGAAGCACATTTATGAAAATATATCAGAATTTGAACAATATCAATCCCTTCACCCAATATACATACAAGTGAGAATCCTGAATAACTTTTTACAATTAGTTGAAAAAGGCCTTATCATACCAACTTTTCTAAAAATGTAGCAGCATCATCGTATACCTCGTATATAGGAATGAATGGCTGAAGAGTTTATTAAATTAACTATTCCCTTTGAATGCAATTCATTTTTTGCGAAATTAAGTTTTAAAAAAGTTTATTATAGCGCTAGGTAATCTTTTGTTAAAATAGTATTGCCAAAATAGCTTTATCTGTACTCCTATGTGGTCGTTTCTGATAAATATTTGATCAAATATTTATAAGCTTAACATATCTAACGAGTAAACGTTAAAATCGTGCCTGTCTGACTCTGGAATACCTTGTATAAATTTTTTTCATCGCTACATCCTTCAAACTTAAATCAAGTGCCATGTTCAAAACGTGTTCAGATATCATACAAATTAAAGAATGATTTTTTGATATTAGCGCAATAGTTTTAGAACCCTTCATTGCAAGTAGTACTTGGTTAATATAATACTATAAATATAGTTTGTAAATAAAGTTTATAATTAGCAATTTATGGATTAGTTCGTGTTTGAGGATTGAAAAATTACTCACTTTAATAATAATGTTTTCATATTCTCTAATAAAAAAACCCCCTTTCCAAATAGATAATAATATTTATGACCTAACATAGTTGTCTCCTCAAATTCTCGTACGGACATACCAATTTTGAGATCAATTAACTGAAATGTACTCTTAAATTTGCAAAATCCCGCAATCAAAGCGGCACTAAACAACAAAAATAACAACAACCGCTCGTTCAACAAATAAAACAATGCTGAGGCATTATTTCCGAACGATGTGGGAAACGCAACGCTACGTAGATTGAGTTGAGCATTTGAGTTCATTTTTGATATTGACTCAGAAAGTCAGAAAGCAGGAACTTGCATAATCTTGTCTCTCTGTCTTTATCTCGACGTGGGCTTTTCTAACAAAGTTCACCCTCGCTTGGCAGCTACTCGACATCGTAGTAGTGCCTCATCACGTTCATTTCCTTTGCATTTTTTTTTTTTTTTGCTTACTAAGAATGCACTCGTTTATGTTCATAGTTGGTTCACATTTTCATTTCAATTTTCCCCTTCGAGCAACTTTCAATGCTGATGAATATGCAATTGGCAGCTCGATGAGTAAACCAAATGACATAATTGGCATTCGGAATAATGTTTATCAATTATTTAGGTATTATACATGTGAGCACAACTATTGAGCAATTAGTTCGAAAGATCCCTCAAACAAAATCACCTAAAATGCTTGTTATTATGACTCACTGGTTAGTTTGTAGGCTTTTGGTTTCCTCTTCAAGCCAGAAAAAATTATGCCATGGTTCGTTGGTTTGGAACTGGTTTTGTAAAAGAAGAAGAAAACCCAAGCGGTGTATTGTTTTCTCCCCCAAGCCGGGTTCTACGGGCTTGCAACATGAATTTAAATGGGAATTTAAATTGGGGAGGGCTTGAAAGCTGAATTTTAAACTCATTCCGGGGCACTAAAAAATTTACGCATGCAACTAACGGCACATTTGAGGCGTGCAACATATTGAGATTATGCTTGTTTTATCCATCACGATTCCAAGGGCCTAGTAGAGCTGCTTCAAAGACTTCGTCGAAAATGCAACAAACGTTTGCTTTGTAACATCTTTAACGAGCTGTAATTATTTAGCTATTCAACGACCTAGAAAAGCTGATTCGAAGGCAGAAACCAGCAATAGAAAAACGTTCTTTCAATGAAATGATTTCCGGAACACTGAATGACGAATTTTTTACAAAAATATTTTGCAGAATTGATTGTCTTTGCTCAATAATTAAATATATTTACAATTTTCTTACACCAGTAGGTCCGGTAAAATGTTGCACACATTTTGTTTGTTCATATGAGCATTGTAATCTTAACTTGAATTAATTTTAAATGATCTACGAATTTTAAAAATTAAGCTTATACAAAACCAATATTTATGAATCAGCTTTCTTCTCGAACCAATTGTTCCCATAGTAACCAAAACAAAAAAAGTTTTTCAACTGAAACAGTAGTTTACTTTAAAAGAGATAAATAAAATAAATGAGATAGATGTACAAATATAGTAATAATGCAATATTTGATTTATTATATTTTGATTTAATTTTAAAATATTCATCAAGATTCTGACGATATAAAGAAACCATATAAGGACCAGCCTGAAAACCGTTTTCCAAGTTTTATGAGCTTGGTTATAGTGCCTTGAATACATATTTAGCCGTAAATAGGTTTTATTTAAATTTTCCAAACAGCTACATTTTGTGAGCAGCATTTTTATGTTTAGAGAAATACATTTTTATTTACTTGTTTTACGGTATTATTTGTCGATACAAAGAAAAAATTAAATTTTTTTTCAAATATCTTAAAAAATAATATAATATAAATATATAATTTGCGTAATTTTTAAAACTAATCACAATCATAGCTCTTTCAAGAATACGCAAATAATAAAAGAGCTTCTCCATTCAAAAAGAATTTCTTAAACAAATTTTAATACAATAAAACGGAACTGGCTCTTATCTCTAGAAATTGTCCTCTCTACATATACATATGCATCTGGGCTACCTAGATCTCTAGTGTGTTGGTAGAACAATATTTATTTGGAGATATTTTTTTCTGACACATACAGGTACACCTGTCTGTTCAAATGCTCTTGACATTATTCGCATATGTATGTGCATATATGGTATATGCAAGTATATTGTATATATAGTTCCGTTCCACATTCATTTTAAAGTCTTTGAAAGCCCAATGTTTACTTTCGGATGCTTCTGCTCGTTGTTGGTTCCATTATCAGCGCTACTTTATCAGTCGGTCTTCTAGCTAGGGCTTTACGCAATTTTTTGGCTCAGAAATATTTACTTATTTCGGGGTGTGACGCCAGAAAGCATTCACGTCATGTTTGCTAACCTTTTGTGGCGCTAATTAACTGCTTGTAATATTTCAAAAAGTGTGATCTTTTCAAATGTTTATCGAGCAGTGTAGTGACTAATATGGCAATAATAATAATCATACGACTGCGAACATTTAGGAATTTCAATTCTGGGGTCATCTTGCTGCATTCATAGTCAACAAAGCACATATATATAAATAACTAAAAATAAAAATTTCATCAATCAAGATTTGTTTTTTAAAACATAGGTCAAACGAGTTCACTGATAAGCACGCCTGTTCTATTTTCCGACTTCAATTAACAAGAAAATAAATGCACTTTAATCTGATAGCTTAGCAATTTCCAATTCTCCTAATTTTGTTCGAATTTGGAAACGGGACCGTACCTCTTTAACATGATTTTAATATTCTTAATGCTTGTAAAATCTTTACTGAATAATTGTATGCTTTCATTTTAAATGGCTTAAGTACACCTACTCGGCAAAATATTAACGAAATTCATGATATGTTAATAATTTTCAAACTCCTGGAAACAATAAATTTCTGTAGGTTTCATCAAAAATTTTTTGAATAAACCTACTTTATTTACAATTTATAACTCAAAATTAAGTTATATTTGAATTTTTGAAGAAAAACTTGATATACATAGATATGCTTATTATTCGTTCACATACTTAGTAGCAGCTCTAATCCATAGTTATTCGTTTTCTATAAAATTCTGACATTTAAATGAATAATTTAACACAATTTCATATCTTAAGTAAAAATAAATACATTAGAATCATGATTAATTCAAGTTGCAATAAAATGAATAGAATTTAAATTATTAATTATAAACCAAACCATTGGAATTATGAAGTTAAAGAAGCATTATATCATATTTAAATCCTTTGAATCTGTTTTATTATAATTTAATTAAAATGAAAATAAATTTATAATTGTTATTTCTTAAAATATATTGTAGTTACTATAATTATTATGTTTATAGACGGTGATATAATTAATAATGAAGATTCTTTTTTTGAGTCTATTCCAGAACCCCCGTACATCACAATAACTAATCCAACTTTTATGAATCCTTAATAACTCCCTTTCTCTGGCCTTTTCAGATCTGGGATACAGCAGGTCAGGAGCGCTTTTGGGCCTTACGCACACCTTTCTATCGTGGCTCGGACATCTGTCTGCTGTGCTATGCTCTGAACGATCGTGAAAGTCTGCGCCATCTGAAACGTTGGCGCGACGAGTTCTTACAGTTTGCGGATGTTAAGCCCGAGAAGTTTCCGTTTATTGTTGTGGGCAATAAGGTGAGTGCGAGCCGATAAAATGAAAATGTGATTAAACGACACATTAAAAGACCATTTCTTGTGCCCCGCAGAACGACCTGAGGCATGAAATTAATCCCGCAGAGGTACAACAATGGTGCACGGACCAAAACATAGCCATACATATAGATACCTCATCCAAGGCGGCCACAAATGTAACCGATGCCTTCGTCCTGGCCGTGCAGCGATGGAAGCACTTGGAACGCGTCGCAGAGGCAGAGCTCCGCCAAGACGGCGAGACCATTGATTTAACACGACCCGTCCGTCTCCTGCAGAAACGCGTTTGCTGCACGGGTGGCGGTGGCGGCGATGGGGGCACGAATGGCGCCGATTATGACGACAATGATGCGCACTTTGCAGATTCCGCCATGCGGGCCCCAACATTTAAGACGCGACAGTTGTTTGGACAGCAACGCAAAGCCACAAAGGCGCCAAAGACCAATTACCAACTATAAGCACTGTGCGGCAGGGTGTGAGTGTGTGTGTGAGGCTGCCGGCATTAACTACTTACCTTACTCTAAGATAAGTCTCGTTTGTAGCTGTTAATTGCATTCTTGACGATGTGATGAACCAAATAACGGGTGCAATCAACAATATATACGAAACACATTTTAAAACCCACAACTTAAATGTTGTATAACAGCTTCTAAAAGCAGTTACGATTATAGCCGTTAAAGAAAAGTCTCCAATACTTGCAAAACTTGTATAACAGATTTTGAAGACAGAAAAAAGATAAATATATCTGTATAATAGATAATGCACAGAATGTTGTATAACAACTGGTGTTGTTTAACAGCTTGTAATACCAGCTTAGGGTGTACAATTTTTTTATTAAAAAATAAAAAAAATAATCGCGTGAGATAGGAAGAGGCTAACTAAAATACTCCACACTGTTTTATAACAGCTTCTAAAGCCAGATAAGAGTATACGAGATAACGGTTTTTGTACTAAAGCTTTCAAAGATGAATTGTATAAGAGCCAAAGGAAGTGCTGATACTGCTGCAAAACTATATAAGTAGGTACATCTCTTCAACCATTGTCGGACACATAATCTTAAAACATGTCTGTGTTATTTTGCAAGTGAATTGGAGCTCTTCCAATATTTCAATTTAAATTTGCCATTCGTTTTTATTGCAGTATATATTCTTCTTGACAATTATGTGCCTGTATGATCATAATGTAGTTAAACGGATTTCTAAAGCGAGATTCTAAAAGAACTGAGAAAAACTGAGAACTAAGGAAAAATGCTGCAGTTCAGTACATTCGCATTATACGTTTAACTAATTGAATATAAAAAATTTATTTAAAAATGTATCAGAAAAGGAAGCCAAACAAGAACATACATTTTGGAAACATGCCTGAATAACAAAACTTAATTTCAAATTTCCTTTAAGCCTATAAATTATGTATACAATTATAGCAATATATTATTGTTTTAATTTAATTATTTATAATTTAAGCACAGATATTATAGCTTTACGATTCATTTAATTTAATCTATAATTATAAAAACAAATAATAGTATTGACAGCTATAAGACGTTTTCTCGTCTTGAATTTGAAAGAGCTATATAAAAGTATATAATTATTTAGAGCTTCATGAAATACGAGTATTTGTACGACTAGTATATGCAGAAATGATTAAAAATATTGAATTTATATAAAAATGAACAGAAGTAAAGCAATTTATTACAAGTTTTGTGTTTTTATTTTTTATGCAGTGTCGCTTTATGGAATAGTTTTAATAACAAAATAGCTTATATTTTACAAACCATTTCTTAGTATTGATTTCTTTTTTATTTTAAATTGTATTTTAGAAGAATTCCGTCATAATCAGATAAAGTTAGGATATGAGAATTCCTGAAAAAAGTTCCGGTTCTTGCTGCCGAAAAACTCGGCCCACGTATTTTCGCAGTCCATGCATGAATGCATTTTTTTTTGACCCAACTAAAACAAAAGGATTTATTTTCCACCAATCTAATATTATTTCGAGCCAGTAGGAACTTGATTAAAATGCGGCCATGCATTTTGACTCTAAAGGCATTTAAACGAATCTCAGCACTGCTTTCAGATATTTGAATTTTATTTCAACAATTAATTAATACATATGTATATATATATAAGATAGGTTTGCATTATAACTATAAATAAACATAGGCCAATAATGTACCCGGTTACAATATACTTGTATGTATGCATATTCAATAGTATATTTTATACAAAAATATAACAGTTAACTGTATGTATATGTATGCTAAACCCAATGAGACGCATGTGCGAGAAGATCAGCTAAAACTAGGGCAAACTTTTAGGCGCTATGCTTAATAAAAATGATCCAACGGACTGCGACAATAAATGGAACAGTTCCGCAGCCGTTGAACGGGCAAGCGTATAACAAATTGATAAACTACATTCTAAGCACATATCATACAGTATAAGGTGAGTTAAAAAGCTATTGAAACAAGAGATATGCACTTAAGTATATGTATATAAGTAATAATATCACTTGCTTATATGCATGGCTGTACATCAATTACCCTCCCACTTCCACGTCCACATCCACATCCACGTCCACCACTCACTGTTCACTTCTTCTTGTAGCCAAACGAGTTGATGGCGTCATACTCGGCATCGCACTTGAGGAGCAGCTGGTACCATTGATCGCCATCGATGCGGGGCAGCTCGAGAATGCCGCCATAGCATGCCGGCAGGCACTTGGGCGACATGTATTTGTGCAGGGAGTCGCGATCCGTGCCATGGAAGATGATGCGACTGCGCAGCTTTTCACGCAGGAACGGCTTAAAGAGCGCAAACACCACATTGAAGATCTTCGGCTGATTGACGATGTGTATGGCTTTTATGCGCAACGGTACCGAATCTTGCAGCCAGTCCACAATGCGCTTGGCAAATGGAGGCGTGAATTGCCAAGTCTGTTGCAAGCTGAGGCCATCCATGTCGAATATGACGACAGCGCCATTGATTTGTGTCTCTGGTTCGAGCATGGCTGCCTCCAAGAAGATGACAGCGCCCTTGAAGACCTCATCGAGCGTGACTTGCTTGTGTTTCCAGCGCTCTGTGTGGACGGACAAAGAGATCATGAGCGTTATATGATCGTCTTCTACAATTAAATGGCGTTCTACTTACTGCCCAGCTCGAGCAGCAAAATGCGACGACCGGCCTGATCACGATTGGGAAACACGGTCAGTATGTTGTGACTAAAGATGTTGGTCTCACGTGTGGGCTTCAAATTATCATACACATCGGCATGCTTCACCTTGAAGGAGTAGTAGCGCTTGATCTATAAAAAAGAAGAAGATAGAAATAGTTAGCTTATGTAGTACATACTTAGTTTGTCATATTGTTGAACTCACCAAATCTCTGGCGCTCTCTGGATAATACTTGCAGGGACGCAAGAAACGTATAAGCCACAGCTCATTATCCTTGGGGCAAGACAAATCGGTTTCCTCTGTAAAAGACAACAAAAACTGAAGTTTATTTTTGCCACATCGGTTAGCTAGAAGTATTCATCATATTATCTACATTTACTGTCCACATTAGTTATATTTATTATCACCATTATCTTAAGTACGCTACTTGTCCCAACCTCAACCTTAGCGTCCAGAGTCCAGTAACAACCCGTGCGTAATTAACGCTGATCTTTGTGCTAATGTTACAAAAAGTCAAAACCTTACTTCACCAGTGAAGTTAAGAAGAAACGAGCTTAAGTAATTGACTGCTATCCACTAATAGCAGGCTCTAATACACATTTTTATGACGTCTATACTATTGTACACTCGTATAGAAAGGGGCGTGCTTAGCAGAGGTCTATATGCTATATGATACCTTTGTATATAGAAAGAGTCGTGCTTAGCTACCCAAACTATAAAGACCCAGCACTTCAAGAAACCTAATATTATAAGACAGCATGTTGTGTATGAAAAAGCGACAATAGACAGGGAAATTAAAGGTCAAATGTATGATTAGTGTCATGCCATTTAAAATAAGTACTTGACTTACAACAGTGTTTAGAAAAAGTGAAGGGATATAAAAGATTTAAAACTGCGCTGAACTGCAGAAATTAAATATAATAATAATGATTTTACTTCCAAGCAGCTGACTTTTGTCTTTAGTTTTTGATTGTTAAAAAAGTCAGTCTATAAAATATGTAGCGAGTTATCATTCACATTTTAAAAATTAACAAATATACTATACTATTTCCTTATGGGGGAAACGTTAGAAAATAATTATAGAGTGGCTACAATTTCCAATTTTTTGAATTTTATTGTAATTTGGGTTGCTCCTTTTCGTAGTTTAAAGCTAAAGTTTAAAGCTCGTTTATTGATCTTAAAATTAGTGGCCCAGTTTAAAATTTGTTCTAAGAGCAACATAGCTGGATTTGTTGTTTCTTGTTCTTTACATTGTTTTCAAATGCTTCCTTTATAATTCTGATCGCATTTATATGTAGATCAAACCTCTGACATACAATCATGACAGCCTGCTGAATCCGAAAATAAGATTTAGAATCGTTTAAATGGAACCATTTTCAATAAGGCTTCTTAGTTTGGAAAAGACTACATTTTATTGGAGGGCAATTAAATGGCATATCAACTATAGGTGGACCGATACATCGGGGTAGATCGAACCATCAATATAATTTTATAAATTTTTTATCGAATATTGAATTCTAAAATTCATATTACGGCTCTCATGTGTTAACTTGCTTGCATCATATTAGCAGTTTTAGTTTAAAACTATTTATTCAGAATTTATAAAGCCTTCTTTAATAAAATTCCCACAATTCATCTTAGTAAGTCAAGGTTTCTATTTAGTTCTAAGTTACACATGTGTAAAAACTGTTAGATATAGCATTCAAAGCCTGTTTTTATAGCTTCAACGTAGAATATATGAATAGATAAACATGCACAAATGTATATGTATGTATAACTAATAATTAGAAACTACTAATTACAAAGCATGACGAAGCACCGATGTTCCCCACTTACAAATTCAGCAGAATTAACAAACGGGTGGGTGTAAAGTGTTTGTTTCAATAGGAGATTGTAGCCAAGTTCGGCGAATGCACCCAATGCTATTGCAAATTAATTGTTTAAAGTTCAATCGGTAAGCTCTTACATGGCAAAGCTAACAAGTTCAATTCCTTAGTGATCTCAGCCCGCAAAAAATGCATCATTGGCAATGTCTATATACTAGTATATATACTTGTATATTGTATACAAAACTTACGTTCTAGGAGCTTTTTCAGCTCTTCCACGGCCTGCTTCTGACGTTCCGGGGACTCGCGGAGCTCCTTGGCGGCCACCTCCTTGGTAGCAGCTGTAGGTTCGCCCAATTCGAATTGTAGCGTATAGTCGCCCAATTGCAGCGAGGGTAGCTCGGATATTTCCGATAGCATCGTGGGTACTCCTGTGAAATAATTTGTAAATTGTTAACTTCGAAAAGAATATGCATACATAGATACTAGCAATTAATATTTAAAATATAATGACGGTAAGTTGCAAAAACAATAACCGTTAGAATTTCTAAATATTTGCAAGGGTGCCCACAGTGTTGTGAAGCGTTATCTAACGCAACATTGCTTGCAGACAGAAGCTAGTTGCTCAATAATTACTCAAGAATATAACCATTTGAATAATTGTTTTGCACCTTACGCTCTCCACTTAAAATTAATTTCAGTTGTCAATTAGTTGGAAAAATATAATAGTTAATTACTTACTCATTTTGTTATTGTTTTTTTTCTATATTCTTTTGTTAATAAACGTTATTATGTGAAGCCGCTGCCTTCAAATTGCTTTGCTGTAATGCGTTTTATTTGATTAACAATTGACGTAAGCTGTTTTTGTTTCTTTTATGACAAATTGTGCAAATTATTTATAGTTAAACAAAAAGCTCGATTTACTTTCAATGAATAACTCAAATTGTATGGAATTTTTTACAGACAATGTAGTCCGCCTTCTCTATCTAACTCTACCCCTCTTATTGGCGTTCGTTTCTTGATCGCTGTTTGTTTATCTTAACCTTGACATTCGTTGCGCTTGCGTCGCGTGTTCATTTCACAATTAACATAAATAACGGTCATCAGATAGTGCAGAAAAAAACGAATTTATAGCCTCCGATTTTGCATCTCAACCGAGATGCATGTCATTGCCGGTTCATTGAAACCAATGCTTTAACATTGTTGTTGCTTTTTGTCGGTCAGCTCGATCTCTTCGAATGCAATTTAATTTGGATAGGAACGGAAGTTAAGTTGAAATGCGATATTAGAGCTTGGGACTAAATTATCATCCACAGAAAATTCCGCAAGATTTTGTCCTGAGTATAACTCTTTTAAGTAACTATGTACATATGTATTTAGGGACTGGCTTGATACGGACTTGTAAGCTAAGTATTTTTATTGCCTTTTAATTTGTTTATTTCATGGCTCTTTGGTAAATAAATAAAATCTCGTAACTTTGTGGCTATTTAATCATTGACTTACTAATATTTATTTTCAACGTCATTTTTAGTAACTGCGAATATACTTATAATATTAATGTCATGTGCGTTTGCTTAAAATTAATAAAAAACAAATATAACAGCAATCATTGAACATTCGAATAAATGCTTTTAATTGCTTAAGAATCAATCAATAACCTTAATTTATTTTCATAACCAAATACCAAATTATCGGCTAAGTGCTTTTGTAATGATCAGAAACAAGTTTTAATTTAATGAGACAGAATTCTTAAATCATCGTGTTATTATTATACAAGTAAGTGCTACTTAAAGTGAATTTGAACATTTTGTATTCTGATTGACTGTTCAATGTTACTTTATACTTTCTAAAAACTTGATGGGAATGATTTTAAATTCAAGTAAATTTCTGTAATGCGAATTATATTATATTATATATCCAATTTTCAAAATTTTACAAAAGATGTAATCTACTTTCAACCACTCAGTTTCAAGTATCCTTGTGATATTGAAAGACAAAAACAATTTAAAGCTAAAATCTTGTTCGCCTGACAAACGCGTCCTCCACGATAGACATAGAATATTAATACCACTAATTATGTTACTATTCTATTGTTACGCCACTAATTTAAAGTTTCAAGTTCGAATTTGAATAACGTTTACGTATTTTGTATGGCAATGTGACGGAATGACCCCAAAAAATTATAGCTCTATTGGGATGGGTCATTGATAAGCCGTGCATTATTTCGACAAATATTTTTAAGATGCCCCGCGAAGAGAAAAAACCCAAAGTATGGCTAATTTTAATAAAATGCACAAAATGTGGTCAACATAAAACAAACAGAAACTTATGAATTGTTAATACGTCTACATAAACTAACCAAAGATATACAAAATAAATAATAGTATTGGATATGTAGTACACACAACACAGATTTAAAACGAGTTTGGACCGCAGAACGTGCGTGAGCGTTAATGTTAATACCAAACGATATAACTTGAACACGAACTTGAAACGAAGACGCGTGCAACTGGGCCGAAAGCGCAGATGAAACTGTTGCGGCCAAAAGCGCGTTATGGAGATTATATGCCAAGTCAAGAATCAAAACTGGAAACTAGCTGCTGGCTGGCTGCTACTTAAGGAGAAGGAGAGCAGGCAAGCCGCTGAACTTGAGCATGTCATTCACGTGCTGTGAGAGCGAGATAGACTCGCAGAGTGAGACAGACAAATCACAAGCGAGAGAGAGAGATGGAGAGGGCAAGTACAAGTGCGAAGCTCAAAACTTGAATGAATTGAGATGTGCATCTGTCGATCGTTCCCATGCCAGAAGCGACCACATTATGTCATTGCGCAGATCCGTTATGCGTTGTTCGCTTAGTGTGACGTCACAAAATGTTGCTGTACCCAACTATGGCTACGGTCAAAGTGTTTTAATTTTAAAGCTGACAATTGAGAAATTTTTTTGTTTCAGGTTAAATATATTTTCTCAATGGATCAGTTTATTATTCGTTTGGCGTTTTCACAAAAAAACTGAGATAAATGGGGGTGTGTGACGTCATGATAGCTTAAGAGGGAGTCCAACCTAGTCTTCTAAGTGTGCGCTGTGATTTGGCCCTGTAGCACCCATTTTAGCATATAATATTCCGTTTCCATTCTTCGTCAATACAAAATTTCGGTTTGTTCTTACAGCATTAATGCCGAACAACACGATGTCTTGCCAATTACCGCAAAACGGCAACCCAAGACAAGTAGATATTTTGTTAATTAATCCAATCTTGCTGATCGCTCAGCACAAAAAGACAGGCTTCTAGGGACCGACACCGTAGCCGTAAAGTAGTGGAAGTCCGTAATGTAGTCGAAAAATGAACGTTTAAATTTATTTATTTATTTGACAGGATATTATTGCTTATGAGAGCACAAATATCAAATACCAGTCACAGTGGGATGACAGAGTACATTAAATATCGCGAACTCACTCACATTATGACGTATGTATCTGTGCACCGAGAGTTATAACATTGCCGTCTTTAATGTCATACCTTCTCTCTTCTTAACATGAACAACGCATTGGGAAATAATGGACGAACATTCGAGTTGCCCCCACACTCTAAAACTCAGTAAGCCGGTTTTTCGTCTCAGCTGTTGCTGCTATAGTTGTTGTTGTTGTTGTAATCGCAAATTCACTGCCACTGGGTATTTCAGCAGACAATTTATTTATAGGCCTTATTTGAACTGTTGGGGGAAACTTATAATTTCTTTCAATATAATTACACGGCAATCATATTACTTTAAGTGTGCAATTTGTTTGTTGCTTCCTATCGCCGTTTTGACCCTGACTTTTTGTACTTTCAATTCCATGCTGTGGGATCAATCGACCAGCATCTAATTACAGCTCTCGAATTCGAAATTATGGGCACGTTTTGAGTGTTCGGCATTTGTTTGGACACGAGCGCTCTTGGATATCCATTCATGCTTTGATGGTTCCGCCAAAACTCTCGATTTCTTTGGGCGTTTTCAAACAGGGTTATTGAACGCTTAAAAAGACATTTGGACTTGTTTGAAAAATTATTTTTTAATTAGTTTGTTGAAACAGTTTGTTTTCTTTTTTATTTGATTATAAATTGATATTTTTCGACCACATTAAGCTAAATTATTAGGGGATTGCTGCTAATTGTATAAAGTAATGGCAACATTAATTGTTTGCTTATTAAAATTGCTTAAAAAATCGACTAAATAATGAATGTTGTATTTTAAAATGATAAGAATAGAACTCAATTACTGCTTTTGTGATTTTATTTATTGAATTGGGTTTATTAGCATAATCACATATGTATTTGTATAATCTCATTTAAATCTTATTTAACGCTGCAAACAACAACTCAGATGGCCTCATGATGAGAGTGTCGATTTGGGGCAGAAGTTCTGATTGTGATTGAGAAATGTAAGTACCAGAGAATTTTGGGCACCTGGACACTGGGAACTTTTGTAATATGAGCCCCTTTAATACCACTCACAAAGAGCATAAAGTTTTTTGCTCTAAGACGAGTAAATTCTTAAAATATGAATGGTAGTTTATGAAAAGTCGTATATAGAACGCTTCCCTTTTACAAATGTTTTGGTTTTGTATAGAAAAGCTCGCCGACTTCAATTATGTTTATTCTAGAATTAGTACTTGTATTAAACCATGAATTACTAGAGGAGATATTAACCAGATTAAACTAAAAGCCTTTAAGTGAATTATGACATTTAAATTGCATTGTGTCCATTTTGTTCAAGTCTTGAGCCTTGAACCTCTCTCCCTCCGCGCTTCTCACATTAAGTACATTAATCATAGCTTCCAAGCATTTTATTCTGCTCGTTTAATGCTTTCATGTGCACAGAATTATCAGAAAAACCACACACTATAAAAAAATGCCCACTTCTTTACATTCTGTGAAACTTTTGCAATCTTGCTTTGTAATGATGACGCATGAATGCAAACTAATTTCACAAGCATTCACTTCACTGGCAAGTTCAATGCTAAAGATACCTTTTTTAAAAAACCCATTAAAACCGCAACAAGAAACTGCAATGTCAACATCGAGGTACACGGTCTTCAATGTCAACAAAAACTCTTAGCAAAAAATCATTTACGCACATTACTTGGCAAGGGCAAAAGCAAATTATTTAAAAGTGCGCTGACCCCCATTACAAAATTTATAAAAAAGGGGAATATGTACCTACATATATGTAGACATACATATGTATGTTTTGTTTATGTACATAGTTTGTATATGTACATATATTTAAGCAAATAAAGTTATGAAAGCTTATGGGATGCTAAGGATGACCAACTTTTATAGACAACTAACAAAACATTTTCTATTAACTTGTGCAACATTAAAAAATACATTTTGGCTATGAATATGTTTTAAACACATAAGTAAGTATCTTGGCACCTAGACGATAAAAAGCGATGTCAAGCCGTTTTAATTAAAAATGGCGAATTAAACAGCGTTAAAGTTGCTTTCAATGCGCAATTTAAAAGTAATTTATTATATGCACAGCATGATCTGTTCTAAAGCATTTAAAATCATAAAATGGCAAACAATTTATGATATTCTTTCTTATAAATTTTAGCTACAAAACAAGTACATTAATAAAATTTAATTAATTTTAATGTATAGGAAATTTGAAGATGATGCTTTTTGCTGCAGCTTTGTTAAATTCTGGGACTCAATGATATTTTAAGTGAATCAATAAAATAAACTTAATATATTGAGGTGTTTTTCCCAGAAAAATTATTCAATCAATAAAAATTAATTATATTTATTTTTAACAACAACTTATTTTCATTTATTTTAAATTAAGTACTTCGAACATTGGCTGAAGACAAATTGCCTGGATTATTGAAGTTCTGTATATACGGCTTTTCGAACTTTTCGTTTTTCCATTTTGGTTTTTGGGAATAAATTTTTTTTCAGGAGCATACTTTGTTAATTATCTTTTGAATATGTTTCTTACAATGCATGTCCGTATACATACATGTACATACATATATCGTACACCTTTTATATATTTATATATGTATGTATATACATTAATGCATGTACAACACATTTTCCTATACATACATATGTACATACACACACACTGACTCACCCGAATGCATATCTGACGCCTCGGCCCTGTTTGCCGACGCTGTAGCCGGCAACGTTGCTGCACTTAACATTAGCATGATGATGCACAGATAATTTTCGAATGCGATGAACAATAAATTTAGTACTTGTTTTGTGTTTGCAAAGCGCAAACAGTATATGAAATGTACTTATTTATTTACGATGACCAGCATCCAGTATTTAAATACGTATGCAAGTTCGTATTTTTTTTCTTCGAAATCGGAGACGCGCCAACCAAAAATGGAACTCGAACTCTCACACTCAATTCTGTAAATGGGTCAATGCCAGCATTTTAATGTACTTTATATGCTCTCTCCTGGCCTGCTTGCGTGCCTTTTTTTCTCACGTTTACACGCGTCCTAACAACAACGACCTTATTACAACAATGTGAAAAAGAGAAGAGAGGGGGGAGAGAGAGAGGAAAGAATAAGCGATGTAAAGCAACAAGTCGCTGTTGTTGCCCTTTTATTGTTGCTGTTGCTGCAGACATTGACTTTGTAAATTATGCAAAGCCCCAAAGAGGCACACAAAGCGCACTTGATGATAATTATAAGCGGGAAAAGGCAAGTGCAGTGGAACAGCGCGTCTAAATTCAAATCGAGCTGTCACACGAGAAGTGTGCAAAAACACATTAAGGGTATTCCTGAAATCTGTTTATGATTAGATGCAGCCGATCAGCTGTTGCCAGCTGCTCTAACCCAACTAGCAAGCCCTACCGACACACAAATTGCTAAAACAGAAACAACCTAGGGACAGATTTGAAAATTTATATGGATTGTCTAGATTACTAGAAAGACAATTTGCGTTGCATTTATCGTATTCTCAGCATTTAACATGCACACAATCTTAATGTTTGTATTGAGATTGCCGTATGTAGGCTGCTGGGTCTAAAACAATTAATTTAAATCATTTACATTTTGTAAAACAATTTAAGGCAATCTACAGCTGTTTAGCGAAATCAAATCGTAAACACAATGCAGGTTTTGTTTATGTTTTATTTAAAGTAAAATCGAATCTTCATTAGCCATCAGGAATACCCGTAACGGCGGCAAAGCATGCGCGCGCACCTGAAACACAATGTTGCGTGGTGTTGGAGCAGAATGAGAGAGACAGTAAGGACTCACAACACATACATATGTATGGATAGGACTTTATGTAATCCGAAACAAAATCATAACAAACATTTGAGCACTCACCTAAAATGTAAAGTGTAGGGAGAAAGAGATCCTTTATTTCACTTCAATTTATTCTTAATATTAACAGTCACCGGCACAGTTGTTGTTCATTTATTTTAAACAATTTTAAAGTTGTTTATTTTTGTAGCCACAGCAATTAAACACAAAACTCTGGTCTACTTTGCACTTCACGTTTTCAAAGACTGAAAATATAATGCTGCCTAACAAACGATTTTATACCAGTTTGTTGGGGTATGCATCAGACGTGTGTAGCAAAAATAATCAAGAAAAACATTCGACCACAATAAAACTACGTGAGATATTATACAAATATATCTTATACATATGTATGTATATAGTACAGATTTTATACCCATATGAAGCTATGCACATACATACATACATACATACATAGGGTATTGTAACAAAGTCAGCAAGTGTGAAAGTGCTGGCTTGCATTGTGAATTTACTTAGCAGAAATTTTAATAAATATAAAACAAAGCAAAAGTGCATGAGCAAGCTTAGGCATACATGGGTGAGTGTCAAAGTTTAACTGACCACTGTAAACAATTGCCTTTTAAAAAGAAATCCCGCGAAAGCGAACAACTTTCATATAACACTAAAACAGTGTACGCTAGTTTTAAAAACTACTGCCGTTACATATAAAGCTTTTTTATGTTTTCCAATATGAAACCATTTAATTTTGTGCAAACAAAATTAGGATATCACGTTTCAGTGCGAGATTTTGAAATTAAATATATTTTATTGTGTTTTTGTATGACTAATTTCTAATTTAGCTCTAATTGTTACAAATACTATACAAACATATATTGTCGCATGAAAACTTCTTTTGAATATAAGCTAGGTAGCAAATAATTATTGGTTCCGGAAATCAGTGGTAATTGCGCAAGTATATGTATAATTTAAAGTTTGATATTATTTTTCCCATAGAAAATGACAGACACTTGTTTCAATAATTGTGCTTTCGAACATTCCTTAAGGGAACAGCAAGTCTTTACGGTACACAACTAATTTGCAAATAAAGTTTTTAAACAAGCTACTTTTAGATGGCTAAAAACAAGAAACTAAAATTCACTTTTCGATTGGATTTTACTGATCCAAATGAAAATATTACGAATTTAATAGTGGTCTGGCTTTACTTTTCGATATATCGAGCGTGTCATCCCATTTGCGATTTCAATTAAATTTGTTGAAATCAATTTGACTAATTTTCCAATATTCACAAAATGGGAAAATTATTCTTATTCATGTCCAGTAACTACCTTACTGTGAGGTATAATTCTATTTTACCATCAAAATGAATCCATAATAAGAATAATAATGAATAATGAATAATAAGATATATGTAGCACTCAATTCCAGTAGATGGAAATTTTTCAAGTATAAGCTACATTGACTTTCGCATTAGGAATTATGAAATTTATATTAATTTATGAATATTAATTTAGGTCTATTTTGTTTAAAGTGTACCCGATTTACACGACGGGGTTTTATCATTAATTGTTTAACTTTCTGAGCAAATCCACTCAAATCGAAGTTGTTTCTATCGTCTAACGTTTTATCATCTGTACCATTTACTAATAGTACTATGGTCCGTCGTGCGTGTTACGGCCACTTCTTTGGTTCAGTGTATTTTTAAAGCGCGGCACATAAAAGCCAGAGGTTTTTAGCACATAGACTTGAACTTTAAGCCACAAGTACACAGATACATGTACATATATAAAATAACAATAATAACTATTCGTTTAATGGCTGGCTTGCACATACAGATTCAAAAACTTGTTATGAATCTCGTAATAGAGACAATTTAAGCTGAGCTATGTTTTAATAACTCCTGGGGTTCAACAGTTAAAGGCGCGCACATTTCAATCTTTCTAATCTAATAATTACCGGAGCTAAGCACGTCGCCAGATTCAGATCCCAGACTAGACCCAACTTGCGTGTCTACGTTCCAATGTACAACTGACGATAATGCCAAATCATCGCCTTCGCGTAAAGCACCGGCCAATTAATTAAGTATTTCAATTGCAAAATATACTATTTCAATTTCATTTTCTTGCCTTTGCGTTTTCCTTTTAAGTATCACATATAGTACATGTATAAACTTACTATGTATATATATACATATATAAGTATGTTACCTGTTCATTCTGCTTTACGTGAATGCTCGCGTTTCTCAGCTCCGCCTCCGTCTTGGTTCCGATTTCCGTTCAATGTTCAGTCTGTGGGCTACGTCAGCAAGTTGTGAAGTTCAACGCCACATCGCATACAATAATAGTTAGTGCCCATTATATAGTGTAATTGGTATTACTTTTTGTGTGCTGATGTTCGAGTTTAATCAGTTGATGGCTTCAATCAATTTGTAGCTGGCACGACAGGAAGCAGTTCGATTACAAAAATAAAGGTGTTCATTACATAGATATTTATTAATTTATAGTTTATTATAATATTCACTTGATATTATATACACCCGTATATATAGTTATTGGTTTTAAGTACAATGCCATTAGAAATGCGTTTCTTATGTTGCGACAAATTTGCCGAATATGTCAGTATAATAGTTTTTGGCGCACCTTAATCTCGTCTAATTACAAATAAAAAGATATTAAAATTATGAAAGCAGTGAGAAGTCGCAGAAGAGACATTATATTTAAACTTTAACGCCTTTTTCTAAAATGTAGAAGACATTTTAAGCAAGATACATAAATCTCAGGCGACTGTATAATATAATTACAATTCTGACTTCTTAGCATTTGTAAAAATTATGAAAAAGTTGCCCGTTGGACCACAGCTTTTAAAACCTATCTTAGAGTACATGTAGTTTCCCTGTCGGATACTATTACACGTTTAACGCTTGTGGTAAGACTGACATTGTTAATGGGAACAATTGGGTTGCTTGATTGATTTCATAGTGTATATGTTTTAAATGTCACTTAAAATTAAGCTCTACCTATTTCCTGCTACGTCCTATTAATCCCTCCTATGCTTTAAGTAGTATTGTCAAGTGTAAAAGTACATTTTACTAAACCCAAAAGATAACTTAAAAATTGTGCTTTAAGTATTGTTGATAAGTTACAATTTTTACTATCTTATGTTTTCACGTACAACTAAAAAAGCGTTCCGAAATGTTATACTAAAAGCTTAGACTAACTAGATAAAGGTATGTAATCTAAGAAAATCATTAATACATATGTCAACGATATTCAATTCTAAAGTCTTTAGTGTCTTTCACAAATTGGTTGATTGGTTGGACTGAAATAAAACGGCTTATATACAGTGTAGAAACAAAACTGTCAAGGACGCCACAAGTCTGAAGACTTCAGTTGTGACCTCAGCTGCGATGTTGTGGTCTTATCCTTGAAGTTTAGGGTCATTTAGGTCGTACTTTCTCGTACATGAACTTTTGCAAATGCTTATTATCTGGCTGCATTAGCTTCTTTTTATTAAATTCAAACTGCGCCAACGCGAATTCGTATAAATTGTTTTCCATTTGCCAGATTTTCGATTTCATAATGGTTTCCACTGTCGCCTCACTGGGTGGTAATTTCGAAGACGTTACACGCAGATGCGACTTATTCGAGTTTTGATAGTGTTCGCGAAAACCCCGAAAAATGCTGCGAATGACATGAAATGAGTCGATACAGGGTAGTTACAAGTATTAAGAAATGTCTACTTACCGGGGCAGCGAACGCTCAAGCAGATCTATAAATTCATACATTTGCTCAGTCACACCGACTAGAAAATACTCATTTACCAGATTGCGTTTGGCCTGAGTTAAGGCCCAATCACTGCCGGGTTCCCTGTGAAAAAGCAATCGTATAATTTGTTTGGCATAGCAAGAAATAAATTAAACCAACCAGCACTCGGCAGCATGGCCACAAAAGAAGGGTATTTGCAGCCACATATTCTTGGGATCACAGTCGGGCTGTTTTTGCACAACACACTCATCGAACGTCTATCAAAGAAGGAGAAGCGCTGTGTAAAAGTTTCTTCTTTTAATAAAGTTTGCTTACAATTTTATTGCCCGCCTTTTTGCGCACTAAGTTTGGCCGATAGTTATCACCATATCGTAGAAAATAGTAGTAAGAGATAAGTCTATCCAAGGGTTTACGTACTATGTTTATATAAATGGGCTTGTGCGCGATTTGAAATCTGTAAGCAATAATAAATAAACAAACATTACGAATGAAAATAAGCTCTGATATTAGATACTTACTTAGAGAAATCCAAAAAAGATATGTGCCCGTGATATAGTGCAGGTTTCATTTCATGCCATTTGGTTATATTCCGTACCAGAGAAATCTAAATAAATCAATGGAGACTGAAGTTGGCCGGATTGTTATGCATAAATTAGCAATTCGAAACACACCTGGTTAGGCAGGGATAGCACATGCATATTTGACGTCACATTAATATGCAAGACATGATATTTATTTTGCTTGCAGAGATCATAGGCAATGTTCACAAAGCTAGTGGATCCTGTTTTTGGCACCCGATTATATAGCACTACCAATTGCTCCTCATAGTCGTAATTATCCAAAGTCGCCACTGTCGACGCCGTACCTGCTGCATTGCTTGTAAGTTTGCTTGGCAACAGCCTGGTCCCTGCGTTAACAAATAAATCAGTACATCCATCCGTATCTTTTTCATTCAGTTTTATTTGTAGGGTTTTCGGGAAAGCCCTAAAATATTACACTCACACTCACCATACATATCCAAACGCTTGGAGCACAACCATACAACACAACTGCAGGCAAAGATAACGGCGAGCAGCAGCCAGTGCGCAGGACGTAATTGCGTAAACATTTTGCGCAGTTTCTTATGCATTTTTAGCATATGCTCATGAAGATTCCCATTTTTAGGTTGAATTTAACTAAATAAACTCATGTTTATTTTTTCTTTCTCAGCAATTGTGCAGAGTTGCCAACAAACGAACAAGACAGATGTGCGTGACTAGTATTGCACAACTTTTCAAAAAAAAAAGTGCGAACGAGACAACTACATTCTCCGATGCAGCTGTCAAGAAAGCGGTGCAGCAGCTGCAAACGAACGCGCCGTTCCAGCGCTTTGCGAGGTTAAAAAAAATTTCGCAAACGCCGCAAGGAAGTACAGTGTTTGCTTCTGTCAGTTTTTATTATTATTTGAGATTCATTAATTACAATACACAAAGCGCGGCTATGGCAAATTTAAGTTACAATATAATGGCCGAAGAAGGTGTGGAATTTCAAGATAAAGCCCTAACTTGGGATACAGCCGAGCATGGTAAGTTAAAAGGCCTTTAAATTGAAATTTTTTTGTATACATACGTACATATGTATGTATTTGCATATGTATAATACAAATTACAGTCAAGGATGTTGTCGAAGCGCTGAATAAGAAGAAGAATGTGCACTTTCTAAAACTGGATGGCAACACGTTGGGTGTGCCGGCAGCCAAAGCCATTGGCGAGGCTCTGCAGCGGCATCCGGAATTTCGAAAAGCGCTGTGGAAAAATCTGTTCACGCGCCGCTTGAAGACTGAAATTCCGGAAGCCCTAAAACATTTGGGTGCCGGTTTGATTGTAGCTGGCGCCAAACTGACGGTGCTCGATTTGAGCGACAATGCGCTAGGTCCGAATGGTATGTTGGGCCTGGAGGAATTTCTCCGCTCGCCAGTCTGCTACACACTGCAGGAGCTGCATTTGAACAATTGTGGCCTTGGCCCTGAAGGTGGCACCATGTTGTCGAATGCGTTGCTGGACTTGCATGCGAATGCCCAGAAGGCAGGTACGCCGTTAAAATTACGCATCTTTGTAGCCGGTCGCAATCGTTTGGAGAATGTTGGAGCCAAAGCGATGGCAAACACATTCAAGACACTGAAAACGCTGGAGGAGATTACCATGCCACAGAATTCAATTTATCATGTGGGCGTGGCAGCACTGGCTGAAGGTTTCAAACATAATCCTAATCTACGCGTCCTTAACTTGAACGACAATACGTTGAGTGTAAAGGGAGCAGCCAAAATTGCTGAGGTGTTTCCGCATACGCCGCTGTAAGTTTAAGAAACAACTAGAAGCTATTCATATATATATATAAAATAATTATTATAGGCTCCGCGAAATAAACTTTGGTGACTGCCTGATTAAGACTGATGGCGCCTATCACTTCGCTGATGCCTTGGAGCATAGTCAGGAGCATTTGGAAGTGGTCGATCTAGGCTTTAATGATATTAACTACGACGGCGGTCTTATGCTGGTGACGGCAATGCAGAACAAGACCAAGTTGAAGGTTTTAAATTTAGATGGAAATTGCTTTGGCAAATCCGGCTGCGCTCAGATTGTGCATGGAATGGCGAAGTGCAAAAATCCAGCGGCATTGCAAGGCTTCGATGAGGATCATTCCGAAGACGAAGACGACAATGCCGACGAAGACGATGATGATGATGAGGAGGAGGAGGATGAGCGAGAAGATGCCGAGGGTGAGGAGTATAGTACAGAATACGGGGAAGACGACTATGATGAATACGAACATGATCATGGCAACGATACCACTGAAGAAGCTGATGAAGACGACGAGGACTATTCCAACGTGGCCGAAGAAACAGCCTATGTTACTGTCAATCCCTACACAACAAAGGTGCGTTGTCATATTAATAATGAATCTTAAATGAATGGGTTGGCTTTGCAGATTTTTGACGAAACCGTCACTTCCACGAAAGGCGATACCGCTACCAACAACAACGGCAACATTTTTGCCAATGGGAAGCCAACGAATGCTTTCAGCGCTGAACAGTTTTGTTTGAGCCAAACGCCTTGCACGCAGCAGCAATTTGATTCCTTGGAGGCGGACAATAAGCTGCAGGCTCTGCAGAATGTCATTAATGTAAGTTGTCTGTTCAAATGCAAAATGTCAGCTGCTAACATATCTTATATCTTAATCAACAGCAATTCAGCGATGACAATCATTTATTGCTGCTCATATTCACAACTCTCAAGTGCTCTCACCTCTCAAAGACCTCGAAGGCCGCCTTGGACTTGGCCGTGTCTCTCTATCAGGCCACATTTGACTATGCTGTGAAAACACAGCAGGAAACCCGTGTGCTGGACTATTACCTTAAGCAGTTGCGTTTGCTGCACAGCGAGGAGCCCTTCAAGTCCGACTACGATGTAAAAAGCTGTCGCTATGCCTTGCGCGAGGCTCTGTCCAGACAGCAGTTTGCGAACGATAATGTTAAGAATACGTTTAAACTATTTCTTGAAAAACTGGATGTCTCGAACGTACCATATCGTTTGTAACGTGTGAATTTTGATAGTAAACGTTCCATAAGTATAACAATATACATTCATAGTTGTGCCATGTTCCCACAGGTCGTGCCATCTAGTTGGCCGTTCCTAAATGTTTTTGATAGGATGGTTTCTTTTGACACATAACACAAATAACTGTAATCTTCTTTAAGAATGTATTGCAGGTGAAAACATTGCATATGTAAATGTAAAAGTGTAAAGGAGTGTTTTATTATTTAGGCCCAAAACACGAGAGTATAACACACATAAATTGTACATTTCATTTCGTTTAATAGGTAAAGAAATAATCTATTATCTGCCCTTAAGCGTCGGTCACACATGCCAATAATTACCACATAAAATAGTGCAAATTTTTGAAAGAAGAAACCCATGTAGTTTAGTATTTCTATTGGTTGCAATTGAAGTAGAATAGTATTCAAATATAATTATATTCTTTTGTCAAATTCGAATAATGTCCGTGCAAATTATTGGCTTGTCTGGCCATAGCCCTAAACTACTTTTGTACTTCAAAACCTCAACTGATGTTTTTTTCGAACATCATTTATACAAAACCTAGAAAACGTTGATAGTCTAGTAAGCTCTCCAATTTGGGGTTTTTTAATACAAAGGTTAACACTTGGTTAACTAAAGTTTACCTTATTAATTGGACAAACTTACTAATTATGCAAAATACGATGCTTTAACATAAATTTGTTTTAGTAAAATTTTGTAAAACACGTTCAATTGAAGGAAAAGAACAATTTTAATGTGGAAAACAATTTCCCTTCTTTTTCAATCAATGTTAACTAAGTTTTGTATAAATGACACTTAGCTGGTATTTTTACCCGAATTGTTTGCCTTCTCAGCAACGTACACGCGCCGGTATTCGTTTCATTTGATAATCCTCTCCGACCTTAAGAACAGCTACCATGCCTTGAACGGCATGCGACTCAATGTGGCAATGATAGAACCAGAAGCCGGGATTATCTGTTATGAAGCGCACTATCACGTAACCCATTGCGGGAAGCTGGACAGTATCCTTCGCCACAGCTGCAAAGTCGTCCGACAAGCGTGGCAGGCGTCCACGGCGATCCAATTCGCGCACCTGTACAAATATATTTAAAAAAAACCATCAATCTAGATATTACTATAATATAAAAGTGATTAACATCTAGCATTTCTGGTACTGGACCGCACAAAGACGAATATTTCGAACCCAGAATTTTTACATTTAATTCATAAGGCGGTGTCCCTATGTCTTATAGTCTCCGTGATAGATCTGATTAAAGGAACATTTTTCTGACATTTCTGCGACTAGAACTCACATTTCGCAAGTCGCTTAAATTTCCCAAAACGCCCTGACCAACAAGTCGAAAGGTATAGCCGTGTATGTGCAGTGGATGGGTTTGATCCATATAGTTAACGATGACCATTTCGATGGGTCTAAAAGCGGGCAGACGTATGACATTCAGACACTCGCACAGTTCCCGCTCACAGTTACGTCCTTGGGCAGCCAGGGAGCTGCGATTGCAGAAATATGTATCATCCTTATAGAGTTGACGGCCCTGGAGCAGCGAAATAGTTGGAGGATTATAGCTAATGTCGTCGATTTGGAACAGTTGTTCCCCATTGGGCGCCATGCGGAAGCCAAAACTAGAGTAGTAGGTGAGAAATTTGGTGTAGCGGGGCCACGGTACAGGTTCCAGGGAGCGTAGAGCCACAGTACCCACATTAGTGTCCTTTTCGGCAGGAGTCTGGAGCAAGTTTGAAACGTTTGATGGCGCAAAACGACAATCGTTGATAAAAAATGGGGGCTCATCCTCTTCTTCTTCTTCTGTGGTGTGCTGACGGCGCTCTCGGGAATTTCCAGCTATGGGTCCCACTGGTAACTCAGTTCGGGCCGCACCTCTATAGCTCAGAACAGCACCCTGATATAAATTGCGTTCGGCACAGTCCTCGAAACCACGCACACGTATCCAATAATTCTTGGCATATTGGTTGGCTTCCAGCACGAAATCGAAACGTTCGGACGAAGTTAAGAAAAATCCATCAGCCAGTACGGGCTCTATATCGTTGCCATCAGTGCTAATGATGAGCAGCTTGTGCCCCTCAACTGAGAATTCGACGGGGCAATTGAAGACTCCATTGCTGATCACACGCATCCGGTATCTGTAGCCGGGAGTGACACGCAAGCGCTCGTACCGATGTCGATTGTCTGTGTCCGGCAGTTGGTTGAGATGGTTGCGTCCTTTGCCGTTGATCAGGATATTCCGCACCTGTTGAAAGTTGTAGTCGTAGAGTATATCCTGCACCATCAGAGCATGCTCGATCAGATCGTAGTCGTAGAGCTGGGCATGAAGATTGGCCTGACGCGACTGCCTAACTATTAGATTGCCGGCCAAGCCCAGTCCGCGTTGCCAGCCCACATGGCTGTGATACCACAGGGAACCGCTGCGATCCACCTTGAACTCATACCGATAGACCTCTCCGGGCTGCACCGGGTACTGCGTGACGAATGGGGCGCCGTCGAGCTCAGGCGTGCGCGACATATGGATGCCATGCCAATGAATGGTGGTTGCCTCGCCCAAATAGTTCAACACATCCACTATCATCGTATCGTTCTCACAGAGCTCTATGGGAGGCCCTGGCACCTGGCGATTTACGGCCATTATGGGACTGGGAACACCATCGCCATAAATGCAACGCTCCCCGGCGCACGCCCGTTCATCATACTGACAACGCTGGCACTCAGGACCCAATCTGCGATAGTTATGCACCACCAGTTGATAGTAACAGCTTTGGGATTGGCCCTGTTGGCAAACGCGACGACACGGATGACGCTCAAAGTCTCCATAATTCGCCAGGTCCACATCTCTATAGTCGTCCTTGAGCTTAAGACTTTGGTGCGGAGAGTGCTTGGGACTCCAGAGACCAAAAGGCCAGCCAAACTTGCCACCTCCTAAAGTAACATTGCTTTCCAAATCATTGAGCTCCAATTGCGCATTTGCGAAGCCCAGGCAGAGCAGGAATATAAGCCAAGATACGAAACCACATCGACTTTTACTTTCGCGTTCGCGCCTCCAGTTACTACCGATCATTTCAAAGTTTGGCAAAGAACTGCGGCTACGACTTCACCGCCACGATCGAAGAAAGTTTCGGGGCGATGCGATCTATACGCATGCTCGGCACGTAGCCGTCCCACAAAAGGTGAGCTGCATTTAATGGACACTTAATCGGTGCCATCTATAAATGGTTTGTAAACGCACTTTGGTCACCCAAAGCTCGACAAGAACTTAGTATTACTATTCGTAGGTAGAAGACATACATTTTATAAAAATAAAGCTACCTAAGTGATAATAGAGTATATGTATACTTGTAAATATGGCAAGTGGCCAGCTGGTGAAATAATGTAATTTAATTTAATTAATTGATGGTTATATTTGCTGACCTATTTTTGTAGAAGGTACAAGGTTTGTTTATGTAATTACGCTGCTTATAAATGCCATAATTCTGATGTCTTTATTATGATATTACACACAAATAATTAATTAAATAAAATATTGTGATATAGTACGAATATTTTTATATATTTTTAAGTATCTAATAAATCAAATATATATTTTGGCGACCTTTTTGAATTGAATTTTACATGGTACGAGTATCAATTTTTATCCGAAGGGTGAAAAGTTATTATGAAATAATTATGTTTTTGTAACAACCAAAATTAATGGTAACAGACAAGAATAGATGCTCGTCTTTCTGTACGAACGCAAGTATCTTTAAGAATATTGCCAGGAAACGGAAAACAACAAGTTCTCGACGCATCCCCCTAACCCTACCGTTTTACTACAACCGTGTAATGAAATTATATTAATTATTATTATTATAGCTGCGATTTTTCATACCCGTTATAAAAAAATGTCTTTAATTGCATACAGCAATCCAACGTTTTATTAAAAAGAAATAACCAATTTATAAATGTAATGGACAAGTTTTCTGCTAAATTAAATCTAGGAAATTTGGGCACAGTTTTTCTTTCGCAGTGTAGAAGTGGATTTGGATAATTCGAACTTCAAACTTGATTTATAAATGTATGTTAAGAAAGATACAAAACAACAACACGCAGCATTCACATTTCTTTAATTTTCTAGGGACAAGATTTATTGGTGATTTCCTTTCAGCATCCAAAAGCACAGCAGAAATTTCATCTCAAGTTTTCTTTACCAAAATCAAAATAAATCAACAAAATACGAGTGAAATCTGGGCCGCTTGATGTCGTAATTCGCAACATTTCCATGTTATTCGAAGATTTCACATACCAGGCGAGCATAAATGAACAGCTAGTCAAACAGCTGGCAGAGATATGTACGAATTATGAATGTAAGCAGAAATCAGCTGTAACATTAAATGGCAACAACAGTGCATACCGAAATGTAATCAAAATGCATTCCTAAATGTAAACAAGCAAAAGCAGCTGGCGAAAAGATGGCTGAATTATCCTAACGGCGCTTTTCAAAATGTAAACAAACCATCTGCCCCCCTATTGGTTGTTTTATAAAACGTTCATAAAACATGGCTGCCTAATTCTTACGGTATAGAATTCAATTCTGTAAGAATTATCCAAAATATTCTGAAATTAAATTATTTTAAGATTCAATGATTAAATATATTCCAAAATATTTAATTAAACAAAAAAATGTTAAATGTATAGCTAGTTTAAAAACATTGACTGTTACTCCAAGGATAATTTAGCTTGAGTTCGTTTTGACTTCTTTAATCATTTATTTAAGGAAAGTACAATCGCCTCATTGGACATAAGGAATACAATTAATTATAAAAAGGTGTACAATCTCTTTGCATCATTTCTAAAAATGATTACTTACGACTGGGATAAATTAAAATATCGTTAGTGTTAATTTTATGTACAAGCTGGAAGAATTGTTTCTAAAATATTTAAATAGGGTACCCGTTTTTTTTTTTTTTTTGTTCAAATTGTTAATCATTTATTGATATTTAAAGATCTGCTTTTCTTACAATACTGTTACTATTTATTAGTAATTAATGATCCATTGTTTAAATAAAAAACCCACATTACATGACGTAAAATACAATTTATTTACATTTAAGAAAGTAGGTATTATGAAACTACATAGTACGTATGTTGCATGTGTTTATATGAAACATGGAAATATATAGTTGTTGGTGGATGTTTTCAATTACACTACACATTATGATAGAATGTTGCGAAGTTTTTCAATAAAACCGACGGATAGAGGTGTGAGAAAATTAATAATAAAATAGAAAACTATACTTTGGATGTTTTATGTGCGAAAAAAGGATTGCAACATTCGAAATCTCCTATTTAGATATTATGTTTTTAAATATATGTAAATGGTATTTCTTAAACTACGTCGATTGCAGGGATTTTGAATACTTTTTCATTTGAAGTAATACAAGTTTGTTTTTTGTTAAAAAGGGTAAATATTTTTATAAAAATTTACCGTTTTATATAGAAAATTAAAATTTCAACTGTTGCTAATGACGCGTAAAAGTAAAAACATAAATTACAAAACACAAAATAAAGGAAATCGAAAAAGAAGAAATTAAAATCACGCGCTATATAAAACATTTCTATCCATGAATTTATCCCTCGAAATCGGAATCATCATCCTCATCATCCAACACCACAGAAGCGTCGCTATCGCTGTCGATAATGCGAGTCTTTTTGGCGGGTGCCTTTTTCGCTTTGGCACCGCCGCTGCTATCATCGTCGCGGGCCCGCTTTACTGGGCGCTTAATAGGCGTTTCATCTATTTCCTCCACGTCTTCATCATTCTTACTGCTGCCGGATGCATTAGCTTCATCCCCTCCCTCCTGCTTCTCCTCCTCTTCATCCGAAAGCAAGAATGAGTAATTTATTTTCTTGCTGGCGGCCCGACGACCCGGACGGTCGGCACGCGGTTCTGTAACCTCCACTTCCATCTCATCGGAGTCCAGATCACTGTCGTCGCCCTTCTTCTTCTGCAAAAAGAAACCATGTTATTTAAAACGTCTGTTAATTAATGACCAGTTCAACCCACCTTTGATTTGCTAAAATCAAGCTTGCCCTGCTTGAGGCCATCGCCGTTCTTCTCCTTCTTTTGGCGCGGTTTCTTCTCGCCTGGTTCCTTCTTGACGCCCTTGGCGGCCGGTTCCTTTTTAACCTTGGGAGAGGTTTTCGAGCCGCTTTCAACAAGCGCATCGAACTCATCGACTTCTTCGCCTTCCTGCTTTTCAGTCTTGATCTTGACGGCCTTGGGTTGCTTAGCCCTGGCCGTGGCAGCATTGGCGGCTTGGAATTTCTTAATGATTTCGTCGGTCACCTTGAACTCGACCTTCTCGCCCAGGGGATCGGGGAAGATGTCATCGTTACCAGAGCTGCCCTTGTTCTTGGCCCGCTTGCCAGGCACTGGTTTTTGTCCCTTCATGGCCTTGGCTTGTTTAATGTTAATGCCCATCTCGTCGGCGCGTTCCTTTTCCTCGACTTCATCAAGTTTCTTTTCGAGATCATCCAAATCGTCGAGCCATAGCATCTGTATAGACTTGCTCTTGAGGTTCTCCAGTTCGGTCAGCTTCTGGTCGCGCTGCTTTAGCAGCTCGTTTTTGCGCTCCTCCGTCAACATCCACATAGACATGCCGAGCAGATAGTCGAACTTCTTTACATCCGACAATTTCTGGAAGGCCTTTTCAGGATCCACCTCCTTTTTCGGCTTTTTACCTGCACCGCTGGAAGCACCTTGTGCTTCCTCCTCTTCTTCTTCGTCGTCGGCCGGTTCGGCGTCTTCCATTTTAATGCGACGCTGCCATTCCTTGACCGGATCTGGCCGATATCCACGCTTTATTAGCTCATCGATCATTACCTTACGCTGCTTGTTCTCTACCACCAGCTTCTTCTCGCATTTCTCCAAAATGAAGCGCGCCTGATCGGTCAAGCGATCCGCTTGTGCCGTCAACTGGCCCACCAGATAATCCTTGCGCCTTCCGTAGTATTCCAAACGTAGATTATAGAACTCATTTAGTATGTCCGTTGGTGTGGCGTATCGACGCAGGCAATTGTTCTCATCGAATGCGTGCATCTGATTCGTGGAGATCGAAGAGGAAAGCTTGAAGACGCGATAGAAACCGCCGTCCTCGGCCCGCAAACGCTGGAACTCACCGGGCGCAAAGCTGACAACAAAGCGAACTGTTGTGTCCGTGTGGAACTCACGATATTCGGATACAATAGCCTTGACCTTCTCGGTGCCGCTAGACAGGGGTTCGAGAACATTTTCCTTGTAATTTTGCGTCCAGGTACCAATGGGCAACTCAGTGATCTCAATACGATCGCCTGAGAGCAGCTGAATGTTACCGGAGTGCACATAACGTCCATCGGACACATATTCCATTTTGCCACGGAAGTTCTTGTACCATGGATGCATTGGTAGAGGCTCCTCACCATTTAGAATGCGCTTCAAGTTTCTGATTATGTCACGCGGATTGTAGTTGGCTATTTTTGTGGACCAGCCTGTGCCAATGCCCTCGGCGCCATTCACCAGCACCATGGGTATAGTTGGTATATACCACAATGGCTCAATCCTCTGTCCATCATCCACTTGGTACTGGAGCAAGGGGTCATCCAGTGGATTATAAATGAGTCGCGTTAGCGGCGACATCAGGGTGAAAATGTAACGAGCACTTGCGCAATCTTTACCGCCAGCAAGGCGCGTACCAAACTGACCGCGCGGCTCCAGAAGATTGATATTGTTGGAGCCCACGAAATTTTGGGCCAAGTTTACAATCGTCATTTGGAGAGAGACCTCACCGTGATGGTAGGCCGACATTTCCGCAACCGAACCCGACAGCTGAGCCACTTTTACTTCACGCTTGTCGTTACGCTTGAAGCAGGTGAACATGACCTTGCGCTGGCCGGGCTTTAGACCATCCACCAGATTTGGTATGGAACGTTCATTGTCCGCATTCGAGAACAGCACCAACTCGAGATTAATGAAGTCCGAATAAGTGACAGATTTTGTGCCCTTGGTGTAGAGATAGCGTTCGGGAAGTCCCAATTGCTTGCGCCGCTTCACCTCATCCATATGATTGGTTAGCCATGTCTTACGCGAATCGACGTGCTTCTTCGCAAAGGCCATAACTATGTTGTCGTCATCAACCTGACCATCGTACTTGAATGTAATGCGATGACGGTCCATATCCTGGAAGTACTCCTTAGCCTCCTTGGAAGTTGAAGTACCCAAACCTTTGTAGTACTTTATATTGTACGTATGATGGTTGGGTGTGTCTGTCTTCCACTCCTCGAACTCGGGCAGTGAATAGAAGGAAATCTCCTCATTTTTTTTCGTTGCTTTCACAATGGGTGTGATAAACTCTTCGAGGAACGGTAGACGCAAGAGTTCCGGCCAATTGGTGTGTATAAAATTGATCAGCAGACCCTTGATGTGCGAACCGTCCTGATCCTGATCTGTCATGATCATGACCTTGCCATATCGAAGTGTTTTCAAATCATCCATGGTCAGGTATTTCTTCTTATACTGCAGACCAATAATTTTGCACAGATTATTGATTTCGGCATTCTCTGTCAACTGCTTAAAGGTGGCCTCTCGCACATTTAACAGTTTACCGCGAAGCGGAAATACGCCATAATAGTTGCGACCAATCACACCAAGACCGGAGACAGCCAATGATTTGGCTGAGTCTCCCTCGGTGAGGATTAGGGTGCACATAATTGAGTTTTTGCTGCCCGCCTCGTTCGCATCCTCCAGCTTGGGTATGCCCTTAATTTTACTCGACTTTTTGCCACCCGTCTTGGCGATATCGTTTTGTGCCTTGAATTTCGCCCAAGCCAGTACGGATTCAACAATTCCGGACTTGGAAACGCCGGCTATGAATTTATCAGATAGTGGGCACTTGGAACCGAAACTCTTGGCCTGCAGCGTCATGTTTTCCTTAGTTTGCGAGTCGAAGGTGGGATTTTCGATCAAGCAATTGATAAAGATCCACAGATGATTGCGCACCTGGAACGGCTTAATGTTGATGCCACCTAGAAAATATAGGTGACGGAGGTAAAAATGAACCAAGCTTTTATTTTAACTCCCTTCCACTTACCTTTGTTTTTCTTTTTAAGCACCTCAATTAATTGCTTAATCACATTGTCAACAACATGATCGACGTGTCGTCCACCTTTAGTGGTGGCAATGGAATTGACAAAGGAAACTTGCTGAAATCCACGATCCGATGGGCAACAGGCAACCTCCCAGCGCTCATTGCAGGATTCATAGACAATCTTGATCGGTTGACCAGCTTCATCATCCTTGTTCTTAACATACAAATCAATGTAGTCCTTGAAATTCTTTATAGTCAACTTGTTGCCATTCAAGTATACAGCCACGCCTTTGCTTGAGGCAGCTATATCGTAGGCGCGACGCGACATTAGAGCCACAATGTCATCATCAAGTTTTTCCATTTTGAATTTCTCCAGATCAGGACTGAATGTAATGCGTGTAAAATCCGAGCCACCAAAATCTTTAATCTATAAAAGAATAGATATTTAAACATATGAAATCATAGAACAGAAATTCATTACCCACCGTAGGATCGCTGGTCTTAGACATGTTACCGGCCCAAGTTTGCTTGAAACTGCGTTTATATTGCTTAGTTGCCGTCTCCACAGTGAACTTGGTTGAGAATATGTTGCACAATTTGGCGCCGTAGCCATTGCGGCCGCCAGTCACCTTCTTCTCATCATCATTGTAGTTGGATGAGGTCAACAGATGGCCGAAAATCATGGTGGGCACATACATTTTCTGTTCCTTGTGCATGGTAACCGGTATACCCTGACCATTGTTCCAAATAGATATTGTGTTCTTTTCCGCATCGATGTCGATCTTAATGGTGTTCATGGATTTATCGCGTTGCTTATTATCAGCCGCATTTACCAATATCTCATCAAAAATTTTGTAAAGTCCCGGCACGAATGAAATCTCTTTTTGGAGCATGCGACTCTTTTCAAAATCATAAATCCACATCAGCTCCTTAGTGTATTCCACGGAACCAATGTAGGAATCGGGTCGCAGCAAGATGTGCTCGAGTTGCGACTTTTTCTGATACATTTGTTCGATGGACAAGCCACCGCCGCCCTTGCCGTTCTCCATCATGCAGCTGTTGTTGTTGTTGTAGCTTCTGTGATTGTGCTAAAAATAAAAATGTAACAATTTGTAAAATGTTAATAAATTGGTAACTAAACCCAGCGCGTAACTGTACAAAATATTCATACACACATATGTGTGTAACGACTTAAAGAAAAAACGTTTAATTTGCTTGGCGCGCACACACAATCAAAGACAAGCGAGAAGCGCGCGCAGAGCGCTGTGTTTAACAACCCTGTGCTAGCTTCGTGTAGCGTGTGGCACTCACACACACACATGTTAAAGCCGGTTGCGAACGACGCACATTTAAATTGTGGTCTACACATTTATTGCCAAATTATATAAGCCAGGAAGGTTTTCAATAATATTGCCGGAGGTTTACTTATTTATATATTGAATGATTTATTTGTTTTCATTCCAGCGTCTTTATGCTGTACACTACAGCCATTCACAGCTACCACCACGTTTACATGTTTGTATGCATGTGTGTGTCGGTGTATTTCGAGTTTGCCGGCAGTGGTCAAAAGTTGTAAAATACAACATATTAACACAATTTTGATTAGCGAATTAAGACAACAGCTGCACATCTGCATGAAAGTAGCTCTTTTAGGCATGAGGAGCTCGTGGTGAGGTATAGAAAAGATCTGCAGAAATTCTATCTACACATGCATCGCCATTTTTGATTTTATGTGAATTTAATGAGACGACGCTTCTCACACAATTTTTGCATCACAAAATTGTACGTATACATACAACTATGTAAATGTGTAAGACAAAATAGCCCGGATATATAGAAAATTAGCACCTGGTTCAAAAATGCACTCACCTTATTAATTTGTTGCAAAGTTACAAGAAAATTTCGCTCCTTGTAGACGCGTTGCGAAAATTGCAGACAGAGACGCCGCACTGCGCTTTTTGTTGTGGCGTGTGCGTCGTCGTTGTTCCTTCTCGTGCTGCTGCGGCTGTTGCACGCACAGCAACTTATCTTAGTTTATATTTTCTTAAACCAGAAACACACAGTTAAACATTGAAATTCGTTAAGACCTTACAACAATAAAGCAACTTGTGCTACGCTAGCTGCGATTTCAGACGCAATGGCCACATTAAATTGTTTAACAAATAATGTGGCCAGCTTATGTGACCAGTTGGCGTAAGTGCAATAGAGATGGAAAAAAATACCCGCGGTTTGTGTTGAACGGTCACATAATATTTTTGCTTAATTCACCTAACTCACCTCTGGCTCATTTATTCACCTAAAGCGGTGACTGTTAGCAACTATCGACTGGCTGTGCATTTAAAATAATAAAGACTTTTGCGTTCTAAAAATAAATGCTTTGTTTTTGCATTTCCACTTCAACGATGCAGAATTCGCTTAGCGTGAAGAGAATCCATATTATCGAATTGCTTATATGGCCAAACAGGTTACATTGCCATGCGCTTGACCTTGCACAACGATTTCTTTGTGCAAAATGTTGTGATAGGTAAAGGGAACGTTCCACAATACCGGTTCGACTATAAATTCTTTTCAATACACTGTAATCTAGATCATACTTTCAGTTTCTATATCCATTCCTCTTACCTATAAATTTAGAAACATTTTATCATTGATTATTGGAGATTTAATGGGGCGATAGTGGAACAATAATTTATGAATAAGATTTGATGCATCAAGAAAATTTACCAAAATTTTAAAGTTGTCTTTAGAGGGGCTAAAAAGGAAGGTAAATGGCTAGACAGCAGGGAAACATTTCTGCCGATAGCTGTTAAAGTAGTGGAATTAGGATAGAATGTGCTTCACTGAGGTAGGAAACTCGGTGTTGCAGAATTGTAGTAGGGATTAGTGCTTGAAAATAGGTAAAGGAATTTATGTTGAAAATGGGAAATAATTATAAACAAAATCTTGAAGGGGTAAGAAACTTAGTGCAAAAGAATGCAATTCACAAAATTTAGGATACCAATTTATGCGGGACCATAAAAAGCGCTGATATTCACAAAACTTCTAATATCAATTTGTGTCCAATTACAATGATAGCACTAAGATGAGAAAATACATACAAGTACATATATGTATACTTTAAAATTTCGCTTCAATGTAAAGTTGGAACGGAGAATTTTCTCATCATAGCGAAGAAATTTGTGTGCCTTAAACATTGTAAACAATTCAATATAATTTGTTCAGTTTCTATTCAAATGCAAACTAAAATATGTAATGTAAAATATGTAAACAGTAGAGGCAAGTTTAGATTTTAAAGAAGGAGAAAACAAAGTATACGTTCGAAAATGAAGAAACCTCATTTATACGTACAGAGCATACAATGCATCCTTATACATTATTGTAAATAGTTGTAAATAGCGAGTGCATGTGACAAAAAAAAAGATAAATTAAAGGGTATACTTTTGTCGGCCGCATAACAATTCGTTTTAGCTTAAAGACCTTGTATATGGAAAATTGATCAACTCTTCAGAAAGCTGTGAATAATTCAACAATTTTGATCTTCACAATTTGGCGGCAATATTCCAAAAATGGATCGCCCCTTAAGTATAGGTCAGTTGCAAAAGAGCAGCCGCCCACTCGACTTGGAGACACACTACATATAATTAAAGCGCATTGAACTTGCCTGGCCATTCTATCTCGCAGTTTTAAATGCTCTCTGACGGCAGTGACGGAGACTCCAAGTTGCTCCAAGATGTTCATTTTGCTTTGCCTCCATCATCGTCATTAACCCCCGATCGACTGACTGAATGTTCAGTTCAGTTCAGCTTCATTTCAGTTTCACTCTCGCTTGCAGTTTTTTCCTTACACTCTTCACTCTTTACCGTTCAATGTTTGCTATTTTAATTCAAGTTGGGGTACGGCTTTTTTTCGCTTTTGTTCTGACAGCATCAGCTTAGGCGCTAGTGAGGGGCTCATAAATGCCGCGTTCTAAACGATCTTCTGCTCAGTTTTAACGCGTACTTTTGCGACAACGCACTGGCAGTTGCCCGTGCTACTTCAAGTTTTAATTATACGAGTATATAGAATTGCTTACATTCATTATTGTTGCTATTTGTTTGTAAGAATTGAAGCAGCACGCGTGATAACCAACAATTAAACGCGTGTGTTTCTGTGTATGTTCTGAAACAACCATTTAAAGATTACGAGTGCTTGGTAATGAGAAACACTAATCTATTGCATTAAGAATCAGATTTCATTTCCCCCTAGATAACATAAACAAAAAATGAAAAAAATATATAATATACAGCAATGTCAATTAAATAAAAGCAATGTTATGTTTAATATCGAAACAAACACGTTGAGTAACTTCGTTCTGAAACAAACCCGATTGGATTGACCTATGCCAGCCAGATAGTGAGAGTAATACAATTACTGGTTTTGTGCATCTTATTCTGAATCATAAGCTTTAACACAGCTTATACTAGTATGTATGAATATACTTTGTATACAAATCATATAATATGCAAATCATGCAATATGGTTTCGGGATGAGAAATGTTTACTTTTTTGTTACAGTTCGAATATTATGCGCATATACATATGTATGTAGTTTTATTTTGAGTCTGTGTGTTATATTCATTCTATATGACAATAAAAGACATCAAATAAGACATGACACTATGAGCTATGCATTCTTAGATATCATTTCAATTTTTCATAATAAATGTATTTCCGGAGAGGTTAAATAATTCGACAATTATATTTAATAAAGCGTTTGCAGTTTTAACTGAGCGTCAATAAAGTATATACAGAATAAAAATCGACAGTTTTTAACATAAATCTTAAATTAATTAATTTTGGATATCCTTTTGGTGTTTCACACCTAGAAGGAAGAATGGTGTTTGTCCGTCTGTTCGTTTATTTGTTCAATCAGAACTGCTCCCTACTTAGAAATAAATTTTCTAAATGCAAATACCAAGAAATGTTTTAAATTTATACATATTTTTGTACCTTTCACTGATGTGCTATTTAGTAGATAATATACATTTTATGATCAGCATTAAAAGACGAATCCAAATCGCGATGTCCGTCTCTGTTTCCATCATTACTTCTCTTATAGTTTTAGAGACGCCGCAATGAAACTTTATTTGCAATGAAACTTATTTGCCGCACACAGTCGAGATGGAAAATGTCACATCATTTTAGCTCTTATAAAAATAATATGATTTAAAAATAACTTTTGTATCGAAAACCCATCTATTTCTAAAGATACTGCAACCAAATGATAATTTTGTAACTAATTGTCCGAAGAGAGATACGATAGTGTGGAAAGAGTTGGTTTGCATCCAACCAACAAATTAAAATGCCAAAAATTGTGATTTATTTAAGCACTTTTCAAGCGTAATACTAATTCAGCGTTAAGCCAAGCCTCAAAAGTAGTAAATTATAATGTTGTATTGTTGCTAATTGCCCTTTTAGAATAATTGCGTTTAGTTTAATTAAACATGTTGCTCTGACAGATATGCATATATTTAATAGGAATTAATTGTGAAAATGTTAAAACACATGCACATGTATCTGTATCTTACTATATAAGCCTGCATGATTGCAAACACTCTTGTGTATACATTTATATATAATCAAACTTATCAAGCAGCTCAGATTCCAGTGGAAATCAATATGTGTACGTATATATGTATGTTCATATGTACATATATATGTTGTAGGAACCAGCTGCATTCTCAATAATTATTCTTTCTGTGCTACCAACAAATTAGGGGCACTGCATAAAATTAACGCTTGCTCTATAAAACGTATAATTTATATTGCTATAAAGATTGTGACCTCTATTTACATATTAAGGGCTGGAATGCACACTTTTTTTTTAAAAAAGTACAACAATTTTATGAAAACCAAGCTGAATCACCTCTTACAGTCGGTTAAAAGGTACTCGTTTTTATACTCTATACATGAAATGTTCCAGAGTATATAACGTTTGCGGGACGTGAAAAATGTAACAGACAGAAGGAGGCGTGGCAGACCCCACATAGTGTATACATATATTCTTGATCAGCATGATAGACGAGTCGATCTAGCCCTGTCTGTTTGTCTGTCCGTCCGTATGATCACCTATATATCGGAGACCATAACAGCTAGAGACAATAGTTCAAGATGCCTTATGTGAATACGTAGACAATGCATATTTTGGAATATTCCTCCTTCCTCTCTCTCCCGTAATTAGTGATTTTCATTAACTCCACGCCTAGACTCACATAGACAAAATTCCTATGCTAATGTGCAGTTAATCACCCTTTACGTGAGTTTTCTTAATTTTTTTTATTTTTATAAGTATTCTACAAACGTGTACAGAGTATTTCATTGTCGCGACATCCGACATTAGCTTTCCACTCGTTTAACTATAAATCAATTGCTAATAAACCGTTTTATGTTTATCTTTTTTTCGAAATGATTGTAATAAGCAATTATATTTTAACTCCCTTTTTATAAATTAATTGTAGGTTTGAACGTAAAGTGTTTTCACATTAAACCCTTGGGGATGTCATTTGTTTGGACTGAGACCGAAAAGACACACATTGATTAACCGATTTTTTGTCGTGCCAGTAGTGTTTTATAGAAAAGCCCTCTCTGGCTTTAAAAAAGTAGGAAAATGTGTATTTCTCTATGGAGTCTGGAACATTTTTTATTGTACTTAGCAAGTGGTCCATCATGTTCCACGGTTTAAATTTTAGTTTACAATTTTTTATTTAATTTGTATATATATTTAATAACCAAATTGTAACATGAAATTTGGAAACCAACTTTACTAACTGAAGAAAAATGAAACCTAGCTAGGAATTACATTTAAATTTCATTTCATTGAACCTACTAAAAAAAAACATGCAATATCTAAATATAAATATGTGTTAGCTCCATGTATATAATCATTTGTTTATAAACCGGTACCTCGCCAATTAGATGACAAGCCTCCTATTTTCTTTTTATTAATTAATTTAAGTGGCAAGCATGTTATTTTTAAGATGCACTGCCTATTTGGAAGGGCAAATAATAAACATACAAAATAATGTAAATATTTTTCGAAATCTCGCTATAAATCGAACATCGAACAAGTCGAACGTTCCTTGGAATTATGATATACTCCCAAGTAGATTAAAAGCTAAATTAGCTTAACTCAGGTATATACCTAAATAGCTCAAGCGAAAATATAAAAAGAATAATCAAATTAGGTGTAAAATAAACGAAATTTTCAAATATACCGCGACTTTTGTTCCCTTGGACTTGCATCATTACATTATTAGTTTGTAGCCCTTTTATTATTCATTTTAACTAGCTCTGTTAACAATTACAAAATGAATATTTAAATGAACAATAACTAATTTTCATCTTTTAAGACATTATCATTATCATGTTTAAATATCGAGCATTAGACGCTGCTGTATTATTATTTTCTTATTTATTATTCATTTCAATAAGATAATGATAATTGTATGCAAGGTCGTAGGTAGGGGGGATAAAAAATTTTGCCATATAAAGTCGACCACACGTTCATTATTATGACACACTATTTCGCCTTAAAATTGATCTGATTTGGATTTGTTGAAGTTTTTTCATTGATCATACGCATAAGTTATTTTTTAAATGCATCGTGCCTTATTTAATCAAAATTTTATTTTTCTGGCCCCCCTTTGGTAAAAGCTGCCTACGCCCTTAAGTGTATGGATATTTATTTTATTTATAAACTTTTTTTGGTTTAAACATGAATATTTTTGGCAGCCCAAATAGCCCAAACATCCTCATCCGAGTAAAATGCATAGGCACACATTTTTGAGGTTATTTGGGTTAATATGGATTCCGCATCTATTTGCAGTAATATTAATGGTTGGTTAGAGAATAAGTACAATTGGCATTCTGAACTGTAGACAATTGAACTGCAATGCTCATTGGCCAGCCCCAGCTAATTAGACAAAGTTGGTGTTAATTGGTTATAAAGACCGACACGACCGAGATGCATTGCTCGAAGCTGCGGTTCCATGCAAAGTGCATAGTTTTAAAAGCATTTCGCAACTAATTAGCAGTTGCATATCTATTTATTTTTGGTGCCTAGCCGCCAATGCCAAAAATAAATATTGACCAATGACAATGCTGAACTTCGATCCAAGCTGGAGCTGTGGGAGTCACTTTCAAGTTCTCGTTTAAGCGTTAAATATTGTTTAATTTATCACGTGTTCAAAAATTGCTGCACTTCGAATGCCTTTGATGGTGCCCGTTGACCCGATTACGGGTGCGGCCCTTATCAAAAGTACTATATGAGAATATATAGTTCAAGGCATTACGATTATCTTGCTGAATATGTGCATATACATATGTATGTACATACATACTCGTATGTATTGGAGTATATAAGATTGTTTTTTGTATAGTGCTCTCTGTTTTGTTGCGCCCACTGCTATCGCGCTGTTGTTGTTGTTGTTGTTTATAATGCTTATTTAATAAAACATATGTATGTAATAAATACTGTGCATGGGATTGAAAACATTTGGCTCGATTAAATTTGAATCGCAGTTTGAAAACTGAAGTCGAGCAGAGCGCGCGGCATTTACATTTCCATTTGGCCATACCAGTGAATAATAGTTGTTGTTTAAAATTCGCACTATAATATAAATAACTTGCGAAATGGTAAAAATTTAACAACTGAGTCACCATTATAGACAAGCGATAAAGAATACACACACACATATTTACATTTACATACGTTTGCTCGATGGAAAATCGAAATCAAGTTTCGTTCAATTCACAATTTGGCATTTTCAATGTCAATGTCAATGCTAATGTTAATTTACAGTGGCAGCGCAGTTTTCAGGTTGCAGCTGCTAAGCGAAAATGTTGCCGGCACTGAGCAGCGCAACAAAACAAAACAAAATAAAGCCAAACAAAGCAATGTGAAGTGAAGTGCCTGCTAGACCACCACAAAAGCTAGAAACTGTGCAATTTAAAAAGAAAATTAAAAATTCATGTGTCTTTTTATTGCTAAATACTAGCAACACGTGAGCCTAATGATAGTGTTTAAGTGTGCTAACGTGCTATTAATTGCTAGCTTCTTCCTCTGTAATTGGAAAACCGTGTGAAAATGGGCCGAATCATCGATGGGGGCAATGATTCCTAAGAACGTTTATGGTGCCTTGCCATAGGTTCAACATATTGCTCAATGCCAGCAATGTCAGTAATCAGCTTTAGCAATACACACGAACACTCACACACCTGCTTATGACTGTAAATTTATCAAGTGGTGTATTGAAAACATTTTCTGTTCATTAGCAACATTGCCTACGAAACTTGCCGCTGGCAACATTTTCCATTGCCAGCTCCGACTAAAAACAATTGTGGATATGTTGTTAAGTATGAGCTGGCAGTAATCGTTAGTTCGTTATGAAACTTTTATGTTTGATTATATAATTTTATTTATTTATTGCATCAAATTTCAATTCAAAAGAAAGGAATATTAAAGTGTAAGGGTTCTTTCTTATTAGATTGTATCCGTGTGTACGAGTCTTTACACTTATGTTGATGTTTTCCGATGTAAAACAAGTCCCAATGTGTTCAAAGCTTTAAAAACACATAAATAGCATAAAAAAGGAAGATATAATAAAAATTTCTTAGAGCCGCACAACTTTATGAGAAGTTTACTGTGATTCATTGAGCAGTTGACTAAGTTGATTAAGAACCTACACTCAGAGAAAACACGTACATACTAAGTATTTTTGTTCGAAGCCCAAGTACCGACGACGAATGTATCTACTTGCTTTTGTAGGTATCCAAATACTTAATAATAATACACCTTTTTAAGTAGGTTTGTGTCTTAATGATAGTATTGAGTTTAATATAGGTCTGGTGCCGTGGTTACCATTATGTCATTTGTAATTAATAAAATATTTTTCTTCCTTCTATATTCATGTTTTTCAATGATAACTTTTCGCGTGCATTATATTTATGTATGTTTTCTGCTATTACTCTTCTATATTTACATTATATTGATAAATATAAACAAATACGTAGGTCACAAATATTGATATCAATAAATAAATAGCCCAACAGATCTAAAGTGCACGGTGGGCGTTTATTTCATCGGCTTGTAAGTACTTTGTAATTGAACCACAAAGCCGCTGAAAATCCACTTGGGATTTTAGTAAGCTTTTATCTCTATTTTACATTTAACGTCGATTCATAGTCCGCATTTACACGATGGGTTTTACTCAAAAGTAATTGCGATTGCTTGCGCTTCTTTTTTTTGTTGTTTCAGAGTGTTTTTTCCTCAATGTAGGCATTTTACTGTTCTAATTATTGCCAACATATTGGCAATCAATTAATTATTCTACTTGCTTACTATATTCTAGAATGCCTTTTGTGATTTTTTATACAATTAACAAATATAATATATATTGAACGTTGTTTATATATAAATTTATTATTTATGTATTTATATGTATTGTTAACAATATATATAAATATGTATATATATATATATATATATATATATATATAATATACATAAATATATATATAATATATATAAATATATTAACATATTCGCAAGGGTTTTTATTACATATTCTTAATCAAATTTCGTAAAATAATTGCATGCAATTTATCCCTCACAAAAATCTATTTAACGTCTATCGGGCTATCTTGAAGAAAACTCAATTTTGAAAATAATTATGAAGGAAGTAAATGGCCTATATTCATTTACAATCGGTCTTTAATTTGTGATTATATTTTTCACTAAGTGTTCCTAAACTGATTGCAAAAACAATTGCGTATTATGTAGCCAAGGAACAGACATTTTCTCTGAAATGCTTCAATTGGATTTGGGGAACAAATGTTTCTTCGGTTGGTTTGTTTCTAACGTAAGAGTGATGTCATTGCCTGTACGTTAAAGAAAATAATACTATTGCTGATTAAAATGTGAGAGCATATGGTTTCCAGAACAACTGATTCCATAATTTCTAGAATATTTTTCAGATGAAAAGAAAATATGCAAATATGTTTTTATAAGAAATGTTTGGGGCGATTTTTTCTGTATACAATATATAAAGTGTTGGACTGATTAATAATTGTATTAAAACTCTAGTCAATAATTAAAAATAAAGTTCAATTTCCTAGATTAATTTGGCAAGTTCGCGTTAAATAATGCAGGCCTGGATGTTAAAAGATAAAGTGTTAATATTTGAACACCTTTTCTGATATTAGCAGGCAAATTTTGAAGTTTTATTTAAACCTTTTATCATAATATTTAAGTATTTTAATTTCAATTTGTTTTCTTCTATCTTTTATTGCTATAGTTTTTCATCTTCACTTCTTTTTTGATAGGTCTAATAACGTATCTGACTACTCTCTGCTGTGAATCGGGACATAGCTGGCTGTTTGGCAAATAAAATTCCCCCACCGTGTCGGATTCGTTATTAGATATTTTTGTCATTTTTATAGGCTTTTTTATTTCTTTAGTTTTATGTAGTTTAAATAAATAAATAAAATAATGCTGTCATTAAAATCAAAAAAACCTCTGAAAATAGTGACATTACAACGATTCAGTATTTGTTTTATCAGTTAGAAAAAAATCAAGTAAATCGATATATACTTGTATATAACTGGTTTCAAAGTTCCCTTATTCATTTCAAAACTAAATCAATACCGGCAATCAATTCCTTTGCAGGCCAGTGAGCACAGCATGCCTGCCATTGAACACAAGCTGAACCTCAGCGAGGAGGATGTTCCAGCGAATATACGTGTCATAGCGGAGAAGCAAGGAGAATGCGAGCAAAGCAAAAAGGAAATTATAGAACAATTTCGCAGTTATATTCTAGGTAGGTCTCAGATCACTCAGCAGTTGCAGAATTTACGAGTGTATGTATTTGAATGGCCACAGAACACAACGAGTGCCAACCCTATCGCAACGATGACAAATATTTGGAGAAGTTTTTGAGGGCTCGCTACTGGAAAATAGAGAACAGCTACAGATTGGTGAGAACAGCGTGATTATCATAGGAGTACTCGTATTTCTATTCATTTCTATACCAGCTCTGCAGTTACTATAAATTCCGCGAGCAGAACAAGAACTACTATGAGAAGGTGCGTCCACTGGACTTGCGCCATTTGGGAGACGACGATATATTGACTGTCACGCCCTATCGTGACCAGCATGGACATCGCATACTCATCTATCGCTTTGGACTGTGGCGCCCGAATCGGGTGACTGTCGATGACATCTTTCGTGCCACCATTGTGCTGCAGGAGCTAGGCTCCCTGGAGCCGATCTCACAGATTGTGGGTGGTGTTGGCATCTTCGATTTGAAGGACTTGTCTTTTGAGCACATTCTGCATCTCAGTCCGGGAGTGGCTCAGAAAATGATTGCTCTGCTAGTGGTAAATTGAAGCTATTTTAAATTGTTGCTCGATAGTTATTGTGTTCATCTGTTTTTGCAGACTTCCATGCCAATACGCACGGCCGCCTTGCATATAGTCAACCAGAATTGGATGTTTAATGCTGCCTTCAAGATTTTCAAACCCTTCTTGAATGCTTCTATGCGGGAGCGTCTCTACATACACGGCAGCGATATGAGTTCCCTACACAAGTTCATCGATCCGGAGCATTTGCCAAAGCGGTAGGTAGAAGGGTGTTCTTTGTTCTTTTAGTTCAGGAACCCAATTTGGGAATTCTTTTATAAGATATATGAGGTTAGTTACTAGCAATAGCTTGATGTAAACGTACAGTTTGTTGATATAAGCTCTAAAGTGACAACTAATCTAATCTAGGAAATGATACCAATTTCAATTAGCCATCCAGAAATCAAATCATTGGCTAAGGAATAAAGGAAAGTAGACTTTAATAGATGCTTCATTCTTATACATTCTCTTCGGGCTTGAATAAACCGAGATATTTGAAACTCCTCATAAATAGATATTATTTTCGCCTAGTGAACACTCTAGGTTCAGATAGAATAGAATACATAAAAGCTCACAATCTATAGTTATTGTATATGTAGAGAGTTTTAGTCATCTCGCGAGCATGGCGTTATTTTAAAGCTCGTAATGCCAAGAATTCATCTATGATTAATCATTTTCATGGATTATTTGATTACAACTATTGACAAAGAATGTGTCAGAAACGCATCTACTTAAAAAGGGGCTACACTGAGCTCTTTAACTTAACCTTATATTGAAAAGGATCAACTTAAAGTAGAGTTTATTTTCTAAAAGATGTCCTTAATTCTATGGGAAGCCTGATCATTGTTTGTAGTTCTGTAGAGTCGAAACAATTTTGATCTAATTACCCCATTTACTGTTTCAGCTACGGCGGTGTACATGAGGACTATCCTTATACGCTTTGGCTGGACATGCTCCAGGAGCACGGTGGCAGTGTGCGGAAGGATATGGAGCAGCTTGGATTTATTTTTGATCAATAAGAAGCTTATTATAACTTTTATCTCTAGAGCGCTGTTTATTCTGAATAACTTAATGGCGTTCTTTTAATAATATACTAATAAACTGAAATTTTGATACTTTAAATTTAGTTCCTCTATATGGTATGCGGATCTAGGACTGCGCGTTGCCGCTCAGCGCATTCGCCGAAGGATAGTGAGAGCGGAGCAGCATGCAACGCTCCCGATCTGTCCAGAGTGTGCGACGCTTCAGCATTATCTCCCGTTCAAGTACCCCACGCGTCTTTATCAACTCCTCCTTGGTATGTTCAGCCTCGCCCAGTTCGTGGAGCATGGCCGACACGCTGCTCTGTATGGTGTGCACCTCATTGATGAGGTCCTGTTGCGCAATATCGCGGCAGTTCTCCACATTCGGACGGAAGCTGCGATTGTCCATGCGTGTTTGAGCCACCTTCATGGCGGCATCGAAGCTGCGTACTCGCCGATGTAGGTTCACAATACGTGTCTCCGTATCGGCCAGATTCTGCAGGACATTGCGCAAATCATTCTCGAAACGCTGCACCGCCTCCTGAGTGCAATTGATGCGCGCCGTGAGTGTCTTCTCCACCAAGTCTGCCTGCGTGCGGATGTCACGCGCCGCATTCATTAATATCGCGTTGAGAGTGGTACGTAGAGCGGCCGATTTCTGGCGGCACTTTTCGCACTCCTCGAGCGTTTCCTGGCTGAAGTGCTCCCAATACTTTTCCGATGCCTGCTCTGGCGGTTGGCGGATAGCGCCCGGTCGAAATAATATGGTCTTTGAGTAATTGTTCAGACTCAAATTGATGGTGTCGATCTCGTAGGCCTCTTTTTTGTCACTCCAATCGTACTCGAGACGCTGGCGCGCTGTCCTATTCTCCACCTGCTGCGCCTCAAAGTCCTCGAGTGTCTTCTTCAGCAGTCGTCGTATCTCGGCTATAAGCGCCAACTCATTGACCAGCTCCTCTTCGGTCTGATCGCGCACCAGCTCTGTGTCGGGTCGCGTACAACGATTCTCCAAACACTCCTTGGCTATGGACTCTGGCACGCCCAATACGACCAACGATTTGCGCAATCGTATGCGTTCCTCCTCCATGGTGGATATCTCATCGGCCATCGCCTTAGTGTGCATTGGGTAATTATATTTTAAACACGACTTCTGTTACCCTCACAACTTGAACTTACTTTAATGGCGTTTTCCAGGGTCGTCTTCCACTTCCCTATGAGCTGAACGCGCAGCCGCACTTTGTCATTCGTCTCGTTCTGTGTCTTGGTCACTATGGCCGAGAGTCTCTGGAACTCAGTGGCGGCACTGAAGCGGTTCCTGGAATGGCCATTAAAGTTACAGATTGCCGCGATAAAGACTTTAGCCTTTATCCATGCTGGTTGTTTTTTTAAAGCCCACCCCTCTTTAACCTACATATATAGCCCTGAACAACCACTTACTTGTCCGCTTTGTCTATCACCCCATTGACTAATTGGACTGTCTTTTGGTTTCTGGCGCGCCATTCGTTGGGACTGTAGCGCGTTATGGAGTAACGATCGGCCACGGGTCGGGTGCCTGTGAGGCCCGCCATTGGACTCCAATCGACTTTGCCAGTGGCCCAGGGTCCAATGGGTCCCATCGGGGCGAGCTGATCCTTCTGTGGCAATTCGTCACCCGCCTGTGGCAAATAGCAAGGCGGATTGTGCAGATCATCTGCATTGGGATCGATGGAGCGCTGTGGTCACAAAGCATTGGAATTAGGTGGCTTAGCCGAGGGATATCTATCAATCCTCGATAATACGTACGGCAAACTGCACCTCCTCAGTCTTGAGCGGACCGTACGCCTCCTGATACTGGCCACGACGTATGTCTGCGATTTGCTCCTGCTGCTCATCCACGCCCATCTGTAAGTCGTGATTCATCCGCTGCTGCTCCGTCACGGGTCCCACCACATTCTTTTGGATATACTGCTGTTGCATGGCATGTTTGGTCTCTGGCGAGTGTGGTGCCACCGCCACCTTTGCCGGAGTGGGTTGAACAGGTAGCCGGCGCGGTGGCGGATCCGCCGGAGGAGCGCAAACTGGAGGTGTCGGGCAGGTAGCCCGCGGATATAGCTCTATTTTCTGGTGGCCACAATCGCCCTGTCCCATATCCTCTTGCTTACAACAAGATGCCATTTTAATTATAGAATTGTTTCAAAATTTAAATAATTTTTTATAATTTCACGTTTTTATTTATTTGTTTATATTTTAACTGTGTGCGGAGTCTGCAGTTCAATCAATATCAGAAAAGGAAAATGTAATGAACGTTGTTTGAAAGATATAAACACGAAGCCGGGTTGCTTAGGTTGCCGGCAAAACAATGAACTACCTTCTCAACCCTCTCCTGGCAACGGAAGGCACAAAAACTTGAGAGTGAAGTTTAAAAACTAGAGGCCTAAATGGTCTAATGATATTGCAGTTGATTAAAAGTTTCAAATAAATATTGGAAGTTTTTTCTGAGCTAGGGCTCGTAACGATCTCTAACAATCTTTTTTAGAAAGTAAGAAACGAGCTTCTGAGTTTATCGCATTTACTTATATTTGTAAAATTTAGATATGACTAATAATTTTTGAACATAACTTAGGCTGAATTAATTCTTTGCCATCTGATTAAAGAACATGAGGGAGAACTGAAGCACATTGCTGGGCTTGTAACGCAGCAGGTTCAAAACATAGTCCTGCATTAGATCGGCCAGTTCGGGATGCTGGGCCAAGTATTTGGTTGCGTTCTCATAGCTGAGTGGCCGTAGGTTTTTAAATTGTTTGGCCAACTTCAGATCTTGGCGCCACATTAGTTCCAGCTTTGGTGATTTGGGCTCTTTGGGCTTAATCGGCCCACAAGCGGAATGCAGCAGATAGTTATAGCCGCGCCAGAAGTGCATTATAATGTGACCCTCCGGGGTCATAAAGGTCTCAGCCACATCCTGCAGCTCATCATTGAAGCACTGCTGGTTGATAATGTGTACAGCAAACTTGTAGGTGCGATGAAAGATGCGGACCAGCTTGCGCTCCTTTCGCACCACCAGATTGCAGCGCAGGACCCGTCCAAAGAGATTCATCGTGTAGTACTCGTAGTTGCCGACAAAGTTGTTGCAAATCAGATGGCGCATGAGCAGCATAATGCCGCCATCGAGCACGAAGACGTGATCACGATCCTTGATGTCGATCGTGGACTTAAACTTTTGGCTCTCTTCGTTGATTTTTGTCTCTCGCACGGCCGTGATCAGCAGATCATCGTGATTACGTAACTCTAGAGACTTCTCGACCCTCGCATGGTCCACTCGATCGAATTCCGTGCGCTTCTCACAGATCAGCACAAACTTATCATCGTACTTCCCCTGCAGCTGATGGCCACATTCGGTGAAGCCCTTCCCCTTTCGCATTTTGCTGCTGCTGTGCACCACATAGCCGTCGAGGGCCTCCTCCACATTCACACAAAACTTGCCCACCTGTTCCAGTTCGCGTTCAAAGAATACCTTGATATTCTCGCTCAGCTTGCAGTTCGTGTTGCGCAGCTTGGAGATGTACAGCTGCTCCTTGAAGATGATCGCCCGCTTAACATGCAAGAACTGCTTCGGATTTATCTCCCAGTGGCATCGATGGAACTCTTCCGAGGAAGGCTCGATCGGACGCAATAGCGCTGATATAATACTCGAGATACTGATCTCATCCTGGGCGCTCAGCTTATCAGGCAGCTCGCTGCTATCTGTTTCAGAGGGATTTTTGTACGGTTCCGCGACTCCCTCACCATCAAGTGGCAAAAATAGAGGAGGGTTTAGTGTAACAGGTTCACAAAATGATTTTGTATCTGTTCAATACACAATTATAGTAGGGGTGTAGAAATCAAGGTTAAGATAAAACTTACCCATTTTTTGAATTATAAAATTATTTTTTTATTAGTTAGGGTATTAAATTTTGGAGCTCTAGACAAATGTCCTAACGTTTGCTGCGATGCCTAATTGGTAATCACAGTAGTGATTTCTACAAAAACTTCAGACTTGTGAAATTTATTGTAAATTTAATTGTAAGAAGCCGTTTTCTCGAAAACTTTTCTATTTAATTAGACGTATTTCCAAAACATTGTAACTAACTTATTTAGATTTAAATGCATTTAAAGAAATAATTATTTATACAACAATGATAGACGGCTTGCCTAACATTGCTTGTAACACTTACGAGTAGAACTGCTTTTGTAATTTGAGGTTAGGCATAATAATTTGAGGTTAGATTTACCATAAAACTTAATGTGGAGCACACACCATCGACTCGACCCACAACCATGGCCATAAGAAGACAAATCAATGGCCGCACAAACCAAAAACGACTGCTTCCAATACCCAATACCCGATAAAATAATACATACTCGATTCGTTTGTATAAGAGGCGTCCGAGAATCAAATCCAAGGACAAGGCAGCAAAGGCAAATCAAATGAGGAAACGGCCACATATGGAAATTTGTTCCGGTCAAGGCAGCTGGGGAGGGTGGTGGGGGGCGTGTGGATGTAACAACATGTTCGTTTTATGTGTTTTATATGCAAAGATGTTAGGTGCTAGCAGGAAACGACTGTACGCTCTGATTTGGCTTTATGGTAATTGAGTGTTGGACAACGCATAAAATGCAGCCAGAGCTGGCCCCATAAATATTTTTGCGCTCAACTGCAGCTGGCTCGTCCCATTCACATCTATATATACTTATACATGTGTGTGTATGTCCTTCGTTCTTCTGACCGTTACAAATATGTTTGATATTTTTTATTGAAAATGTTCCCCCACGCTCTCCCGGTCGCACAGGAAGTTGTGCGAAATGTCGCGCCGGCTTGTGCCGAAGCACAAACAAACACCAAAAAAAACAAGTTGAACGCTTAAGTCACGCATGACCTACTCTTGTATACCCTTTATTCCATTGCCAGTACTTTTATTATCCTTGAAGTAAAGCACTCGCTCCTGTGGCAGTTATTACATATAGGAATTATTTAAAATTCTTCATATAATATTGAAAGTGATATCATTTAGCGATTGTTCTTATAACAGATACACAAAATATTTATTTTTCATCTCCAATTGTTTTCATTGAAAAGATCTCGAAGGATAACATATAGATGTACAGATGAACAAGTTCATATTGTTTAATATATAGTATAACCGTTTTATTTGGTTCCTAATGCTCATAATATATATATACTATACCTATATACCCTTTCAACCGCCGTTTGCAGGGTATAAAAAGTTGACCATTACTGCCCCTTTTTTGTAGAGCGGTTGGCCAGCGATAGTGAAATTGATTTTGATGCCAAGGGGGGTTCAACAATTCATATAATCTGCAATATGTTGGTATGTGTGCGTGTATAAAAAGCAGTGTCATTTGTGCGATTAAAGCGACAAGATTAAAAAATTTATTGCTGAAATATTTATGGGACAGTGGCACAGACGAAAAAGAAATAAAAGGACATCCCAATACTGGACACACAGCGCGTTATTAGCTTTGCTCGGAAAATCGAAGACAAGCGGTAACACGTGCTGTTGTCGTGAGGGAAAGTTCTGTTTTGTTTGTCTCAGAGCTGGGAATAATTTATGGCAATTTATAAGAAACTGTATTGAAGGGTCGACTATCATTGCTGAGCTTAAAAGTTCTATAAACTTTGACATTGCCTCCATTCTTTATCAATTGAAATACAGTATTTGTATTTCAGAGCATATTTAATCTGGGATATTTCTACATATGCCAAGGATGAAGCGAATTCATTAACAAGTGTTTATTTCATACATTTTCATTGTTCTTAGGGCTTGGCCAGAAGGAAGGTAAGTCCCACTTAAATCTTTATTTGATATTATTGTAGTTTTTAACAGTTTCAGTTTTCACTTTGTATGTTTTTTTCTGTAATACTATATGTACTATATACCCTTTGTTCACACAGTTTATAAAACAAGAATCAATAAAATTGTGGAAAGCGGTTTTACTTTCATTTCGGATGGAGTTTCGCAAAGAAAATTGATGTGCTCCATTACGACTTTTGCGGGAGCTGTAAAAGCTGGGAACTACCAGTATCATAGCTGGTCTATACTTTACAAAAACCATTCCTGTCACTTAGGATATATCTATAATTATAATTCTTATGGGTCCTTCGGTTTGATTAGTTGGCTTATCCGGATTGGTTTGCTTACTACATAGCTCCATAACTCTGCTAAACTTCTTAACTGTAGGATCACAGGACTAAGGCAAAAGCTGACATCCTTACATATATTTATATAAATCATCTTGTTTTTTGCTTAAAGGTTGCAAAAAATACCAAATTTATGTTTTATGAAAATATTACGATTTACACAAGAGTCAAATATAATATTCCAGAGTAAATACCTTTCTCAATAGTTTTATAATTTATTTTTGTGACGAATTCTTCCTAAACAAATCTTCTAGTCATCGATTTCTGCTACTTGCCAAAGTTTGCAGAAGAGTTCTGTCATATATTCGATTGTTATTGCCTTATAACTCCTGTCCATTGTTAAGCGCAATACCAAATGGGAATACTTGTATCTTTAACGTATAACCCTAAAAACATTATGATAAAGAGACCTGCAAATTACATAAAATGCAAAGAACTTATTAAGCGAACAGATCGGAAATACAAACTTTTCACAATTTGTTTGGTGAATAGAACTTATTATATTTGAATAAATGTGAACATAATTCAAAAAACGTGTATTACGAGTAGACTGGGTAGGATGTTAAGCTTAACCCTGACTATGCTAAAATAAATAAATACAAAATGAAGAAATAAATCAAACAAACGATTGCCCTTTCGAACATGTAACTAAACATTATTAAAGTTAACTACACCCTAAAGGATGCTCACAGGGAAGGTATTCCACTCAAGAACGGAAAAGGTGTTTTTAAATTGAATGGAAGTAATGAAGAGGTACGTGTGACTTTTTCAATTTCAAAGACCTACAAATATTGTCTCTTAATAAAACTTTTTAACTGACAATAGAAGACGCCACAATGCACAACGCAATAAGGAAGTTGGGAGAACTTTTTGCTGTTCGTGCTCAACCTTTTCAGCAGTTTCACCTTTCAGTGGATGACACCCACCCGGGACGTGCAACAAGTTTGTCAACTAACTAGACACCCTTTCGCACACGAAATTAACCATATTACACATACAACACATTTGTGGGCGTTGCCAAGTGCCGAGTGCTGTCACTCAAGTCCTTCGCCTGACATTTGACAGCGCACATACCTGACCTTTTGTCGCTTGACACTTCATTGCAACCCCGAATTTAAAGATTTTACCCTATAATTGCTGCATAATGAGCCCTATGAACCGCCACCACCACCACCACCACCACGATTCGTCTTTGCTTATCACTGCGCACAATTTATCATTTATTGGCGACGGCCTGGCCGAGGAAAAAGCAAACAGAGCTAAATAAATTATGGCCAACGATTTGTAAACAACACAAGACTGGGGTCAGCCCCGCACAGGCGACCACACAAAGAATACCCAGCCCGGCAATAATTGAAATATTTCCTGTCAATGTGTTGACTTCCGTTTCATTGCCCGAGCTCCTTCCGGTCTCTGGTCGCCGCCTCGAGGTGAAGAAGGTGTAAACGCTATAAATGGCGGCTCGTTATGGCCCTCGTTACACCAACGGCGCGACTATTTGCCCAACGACCGGTCACATCTGCTTGATAAATGACCGACAAATATTTCACAGGCTCTCTGGGTGGACAGAGAGCGCGTGCCAAAAGGAATCATTGTAGATTAAGGTCGATTGAGTTATAAATACAAGCACGACGGCGACTTATTTATAAGCCAGGATATACTACTTATGGACTTCTTATGGACTCTGATAAATTATAAACAAATGTTTTTATTTAGTTAAAATGAGAATTGTTCAATCTCTAGTTCTTATGTGTTACAAATCTATAGAAAGTAATAGAGCATGGAAGCCTAAAACCTCGGAAGAGCAATTATTATTATTTTACTTTTCTTACTTTTTAAATTGTTTATTTAATTTTGTTTTTGACAGAAAAAGTTGCCCACCAATTTTTTAATCTTTATAAAAGCCTCTTAGATATTTAGTTTGATTAGAATAGATTTAATTTGTGTTTCTAATACCTTTTTAAATTGTTCTCTTTAAGGGCCTCTTTTCGTTCATTTCTTGCTACATAAATGTTCTTCATTTGCAAATTCCTCATTATAAACCATACCCATACATATCAGCGTTATTTGAAAAGGAGTAGTTCAGTTAGTTCAATAATCCCAATAACGATCTAAAGATATTTTGAAATAATTAGTATCTCCATTAACAAAAAATAAAACCCAAATCATGGACAAATATTGCGTTATCCTAGGTAGATCTCTTGAATCTATAAACGTGACATTGTAACTGAGCAATCGAAGATTAAGAAATCGACCCCGATTCTTTCTCTCTCGCTCCTTCACCTACACTTGCCATTAAGTCTGTATCCTGTGCACTTCCTGTACAATTTTCACTGCCTACCCTCAGGCGCCCCACTGACTGCACTTTTGCACTCATCTGTGAATGTGAAGCTGAATGTAAATTGCCAGACGCTTGTCAACGCGAATCGATTTTTTGTTGTTGCTGTTGATTTTCCGCAAATTATTTGTGATAAAACACGATTTACTTCATGTTTAAAGTGCACTTGAGGCGGAGAACGCGGTGTGGCAGTGTGGCGCGGGGGATGAAGGGAACTGACTGTGAATCAATCACATCACATGCCAGGACGAACTCGCGTCTACTCGTATAAAGACAGAGCAGGCGATGAGAGGACCATGTAAGCTACAACTATGCGCTTAATGCTGCCTAATCCGGCGTAATAAACATTGTCAACGCGTGTAATATGCGGGATACGGAAATCAATTGAAATGCAATTGAAAAGAGTCGGCAAGCTCCATGGCGCCGTGCAAATATTTGACAGAGCGCATATATCAAACATACGAGCATGCATATACTCGTACATATTTAAAAAAATCCATGCTAAGTCAACAATGATGCGCGCAATCAGAGGGCACTGGCAGTGAAATCTCCTTTAAGCGTACAACCACTTTTTGGATAAATGCCCAATTGTTCAATCTTTAATCTTTATTCTTCGTCTGTTTTGAAATTTGAACCTAATAAGCTGGTAAGTAATAAGCAATACAATTGGTCAATTGGTTATAACTAGACTTTCATCTCAAATAGAAATAATGAATGATGACTTACAATAAATTAATAATAATTTAGTTAATAATTAGAAAAGTATGAGGCTAACGAGAAATTTGTTGGTGATGGATTTGCCGTACAGACGGCAATCGAAAGTCAAGTAGAGTGTCAATATATTTATTTATAGGCGCTTTGTGCCAGGTCTGCCGCGATAACTAGGCTGAGGGTGGGGCCTAGCAGACTCATATGGATAGCAAATTATGCCCATAATGGTATTTTTTTGTTGTTGGAATTTTTTTTTTGAGAAATAGTGCCTGATCTGTAACCCAGAGTTGTTGAATGGATATGAAAATAATTTTTTTGCTGAATCATAGTACATGCTAATAGTCGATTTATGATACATTTTCGACGGTTTGAATGAACGATTTACAGATATCTTCCCATTAAATCTGAATCAGAAATTAATTTAAAGAAAAGAAGAAAACTAAGACAACTAAGAAAGAAAAATCGCACACATTACCAGGCCTTAGCCGTTTTATATAATATATGAAAAACTGAGGCACAATTAAGCCCATGATTGAAGATCCCCAATTAGAGTAGTTTTATTTGTTGTTTTTCAAAATTAAAGACATGCTAACGATAAAGTTGTGCAGCAATCGCTTGGTGACTTTTTTAATTTATGCATTATCCCTGTCATAAACAATAATATCGGATTTGTAAAGAATTATAAAACAACGCTAAAAATGTCTGATATACAATTAGAATTATACAATCATTTGTGCTTAAAAAAAATGTCAATAATTGTAAAACATATGAAATGTTTTACCTCAACTATTCAACCTTTAACTATCATGCTCAAATTATTCAGTTATGTGACATACAGAAATATGTTCTGCTTATACTTGCATGCAAGAAATATGTTTCCAAGAGCTACAACCCAAAGCAAAATACTTTTTGTTAGTATATTATTTAATTAGAAACAGATTGTCTGTTGATCGGGTGCTTACTGTACCAACATACATACTTGTAATATAATCAGAGTCGGGCTTGCGAGCACTTAAAGCAGTTGTCGGGGGTATTAGTTGCGAGAGATTTGAGACAGACAGAAAGTGCGGCATACTTTCGGGCATGAGGGTTAAATGCAAATAGAGAGAAAACGAATAAAACGGCAGCCAAATGGCAGTTCGTGGCAACAACCACAACAACAACAACAACAACACGTGTCTGGAGACCCATTGTCTACCTGTCTGCTGTGCCTGCCAAGTTGGCAATTTTGGCCACGTTCCATGGCTCTCTCTGCTTGGATCGTAGTCGACTGCGTTGATTATTATTTTAATTGGCCACATGCAAATATTTGCCTACCTTTAACCCTTTTTTGTTGTAATATGTTTAAGTGCTTGTTGACTGTTGCATATTGACTTTTGGGCGCTGCCCAGCGCTCAGTTTTGAAGTCCTTCTTCCTTCGGATATACATGTACATATAGCATATATACTTGTATGTATTTAAAAGGCCACAAAAAGCTTGGCAGTAAATCAACTGCGGCTTGTTTTTCATTCTTTCCCCCTCACTCCATCCACATGCAGAGGAAAATCAGCGCTAGACGGAGACGGTAGCAAAACAAAAGAAAACAAATGGAGCATGCACGGAGGATAATTCGATTGTGTTCAATTTAATTTTTACAAGCATCGATTGCTACAGCAACCCTACGCAACGCCCCAATCCCAATCCCAGTCCCAGCCCAGTCCCAGCCCACTCCCACTCTCACTTCCATTCCCATAACTCCCCCCGGCTCCTTGAACGCGGCGAGGCGGCAGTTGATTTGATTTTGTTTTATGTTTTTCCTGCTGGCATGCTGTTTTGCGTTAGGCAGGAGACTGTGACATAAAACTACGAGTTCTCGTTCGTATATGCTTGGAAAGGAGGGCGAATACACAACTAACTGCATAGAATGGATGGGGAACTGAAGAGTTGGGTGAACAAATGGTAAAAGTTTTTGTGGTCAGTTTTGTGGGCTAAAAAACTAACTAGGGACACAGTTTGAGGGCAGCTTATATAACTGTTTTCAATATTAACAAATGAATTGCAAATTTAAACGAAATAAGGCTTTAGGGGAGCTCTAAACCGAATGATTTAGGAAACCTTAGGGGAAACTAGAAAAAATGCCCAAGGGTCCAACTACATAATGGTAATGCTAAATTAAAAATCTAAAAGAAACCTAAAAGCTAAATAGATTCAAAAAAATGAAACAGGATTTAAGGGATTTTCAAAATATAAATCTGAGCTATTCGTAAAATATACACATAAATTAAAAATGCTCAGCAGACTAAGATTAAATAAATAAATAAATTATAAATTTCAGCGGCAATGTTAATTGCCCTATACTATCAGTGAAAGAATTACTGTTTTAATCAATTGAAAAAAAACACAATAAAATCTACATATAATAAATACGGGGTAAATCGTATTATTCTACAATTAGTGCTATATAATTAGGAGGTAAGTTATACTACATGAATTTTATATTATTTTATGCTCATTGTTATTATTATACATTTGTGTACAAAATTTTGTATTATTATTATTTTGAAAAGTAACTCTTTAAGAATGTTTATGAAATAAAAAAGAACAACAAGACTTGACAAATAGTTAAAAAAAAGAAAATTACAAATTTTAATAATCTATATTTATTCTTAGAAATTTATAAAAGAGTATCTTGAAATGAAGTGCTTTTTTTCTTCAAATGTCAAACCTAAACACTTATTCATAGACTAATATACACGTTTCTGAAAAATAAGTTATTCAAAAATGTTTTAATCTTCATTTTTAAACAAACTTAATAATGAAGTTAATGGTGTTATTATCTATCTTTACCACAGAAACCAAACTCAAATATTATGGATACTGTAATTGAAAGGCATTGATTGGCAGGTTTGATTTTTATACCCTGTACCCGTAGGGTAAAAAGGGTATATTAGGCTTGTGCAAATTATGTAACATACAGAAGGAAGCATCTCCGACCCCATAAAGTATATATATTATTGATCAGCATGACGAGAGAAATCGATGAACGCGAGGATCTCAGAAACTATAAAAGCTAGAATAACCAAAGTTGGCAACCAGATTCTCCTAGGTCCGAGAAAGGACGAGTTTATTTTTTTTTTAGTTTTCCCCCCTTCCCCCGCTGCAGAATTTCGTCAATAGCGTCCACATTTCAAATGCTACCTAAACCAAACTTTGCACACATAATTTATATATAGTTATCTACTGTTGTTTAATTTTATTCAATTCTGTCAATTCTAAGAAAAGTTATTAGCGAAACAAATTCTCGCCAGTACAACCCCCCAAGCTGCAGCAACAAGTTCGCTCTTCTTCTTCCTCTTTTTGCTGCTGCTTTGGGCGCATATAACGCAGTGACGGAAGTTTACCTGAGTACAGGGTATTACACTGTCGGGCTTGCTCGACTGTAGCGTTCTCTCTTGTAATTCCAAATAAAACAAATTTTAAAATATAACATTCTTTCTTTTAATAAATTGTATATATGTAAATAAAAATAAATAAATTATTAAATTATTAAAAAAACATTCTTTCTTTCCTTTAATGATTTGCTGCAGGTAGCAGGATCTAATCCTAATGCTTCAACTTCAGGCAAACCTAAATCAGCAGCAAGTCCTAAAAAGTGTCCTTTATTATTTGCATTCATACAGGGGCAGAATTAAATTTAAAATTTAATAATTGCTTTGAAGATCGGCTGCAAATGGTTTGAAACCTGGCTTTTAAGCTCAATTTGCCGAGTTGGTTCAAAGCCTGGCTGCCAAATTGGTTTGAAACCTGGCTTACATTTATTTTTAGTTTTTCACAAATCATCTTGCTGCTGTTTTATGTTCGCCTAGTACTTCAGATTTTGGATTTAAGCATTTGCAGGCGATTTACAAATTTTACGAAAGCCGCAGCCGCTCAGAACTTAGTTTGCAAACTGGCATCTTTGCTACGTACTAGGCGAACATAATGCAGCAGCAAGATGATTTGTAAAAAATTAAAAACAAATGTAAGCCAGGTTTCAAACCATTTAGCAGCTGGGGCTCAAACCAGTTGCCGAATTGGTTTGAGCTCCAGCTACTAAAAGGTATGAAGATCGGCTAACACTAGGAATAGTGTTGCATCTTTTAGGCGGACGAATTTAATTTTAAATTTAAAAAAAAATTCATTTTGCTGCTGCCTTCTGTTCGCCTGGTACTTCAGATTTTGGCTTTTAGCAAACGCAGGCGATTTACAAATTTTACGAAATCCGCAGCCGCTCAGAACTTAGTTTGCAAACTGGCATCTTTGCTACGTACTAGGCGAACATAATGCAGCAGCAAGATGATTTGTAAAAAATTAAAAACAAATGTAAGCCAGGTTTCAAACCATTTAGCAGCTGGGGCTCAAACCAATTCGGCAACTGGTTTGAGCCCCAGCTACTAAAAGGTATGAAGATCGGCTAACACTAAGAATAGTGTTGCATCTTTTAGGCGAACGAATTTAATTTTAAATTTAAAAAAAAAATTCATCTTGCTGCTGCCTTCTGTTCGCCTGGTACTTCAGATTTTGGCTTTTAGCAAACGCAGGCCATCGGTCAAACTGATTTTTGTTTATATATGAGTCCGCTATATGAGTACGTCATATAACCACCCTCTTCACCCCTCTCACCAACCATACTAATAAATCCATTTAAAATTTATTTGAAGTCATTTTTATTTTCTTTTATTTACAAATTTAATGAATTAATAATTATTGTTCTTATTAATGTAAATTAGATATAACAAATTAAATATAGGAAATAAAATATGCACGAAAAAGGACATCCATCAGTATTATTAATATAAATTGTGTTATTATTATAATAATTATAATCAATTTCTTCGTTTTGCTCCTCGGGGCTTAAACATTCGTTTGCCATTCTGACTTTGCTCATTTGGCGAGCTGTGGGAAGTTCGAAAAGGACATCCAATTTCATGAATACATATACATATAAATAAATACATATAAATTTTATTATTATTATTATAATTAATTTTTCTGTTATTATAATATAAGCAATTCCTTCGTTTTGCTCCTCGTGGCTTGAACTTTCGGTTGCCAATCTAATCAAGCTGACTTCTGATCAGAAGATTGCTTCTGCCGTTGGCTAATCGCAGGATCGTCCTTGGTGTTTTTCCAAGAAAAATGATTGTGGGGGGACGGAATTTCGTCAGCCCCATTGTATACTCTCTTCGGAACATCTGACCACACACGGTTGTGAATTGGGGCATGGCTTGGATGGACAAATCCAATAAGCTGTTGATATCCTCGGCCGCATTGACGGCCGGCGCATTACTTTCGCTCTCAAAGGACTTGTTGATTGCCTCATTCAGGTTGGCCAGCAGTTGGCGACGACGCACATAATTCGGATTGCGACGCACCAGAAAGTGGCAGGACTCGCCGCGCTTCATGCGTGTCGTCGTCCAGCACCAGAATGGTCTTGACTCCGGCGCGACGCACGGCCACCTCCATGGACAGATAAAACAGACGTGGATCGCGATGACGCATTTTGAGGCTGTAGAGAAAAAGAAAAGACAAACGAGACAATTTAGTTAAGCGTCGAAATTAAAACAACTTATTAACGGTAATTAAATAGACAAATCAATGTGACGTAGCTTAAACAATTGAATAGTTAATTAAACATATAATGGGAATCATATTTTATTCCTACTCTACTTTTTGTGTTGCAGCGTACTTGGTAAACGAAATCTGTCCAATATCTAAATTTAAGTTATTATAATCTTTTGTTTTCAATTAAATTCAATTATACCCTGTACCCGTAGGGTAAAAAGAGTATATTAGGTTTGTGCAAAGTATGTAACATGCAGAGGGAAGCATCTCCGACCCCATATATTCTGAATCAGCATGACGAGAGAAATCGATCTAGACATGTCCGTCCGTCCGTCCGTCTGGATGAACGCGAGGATCTCAGAAACTATAAAAGCTAGAATAACCAAAGTTGGCATCCAGATTCTCCTAGGTCCGAGTTAGGACGAGTTTATTTAATTTTTTTAATTTTTTTATCTCCACACTTCTCTTGTAAACTCAACTAAAGCTACGACTAGACATGCAAAAATTTGAGCATATTTCTGTTTAATTTTAGAAATTGGCTCGGAAAACTGATTCCCAAATAAGTTTGTAACATCAGAACATTATTAAATTATTTTATATGACATATGTACTTCGGAAATTTGACAAGTTTGCGAGTACAACCATTTAACTTGTACAGAAAATAGCGGGATTGGTTATAGAATATATATTGTTGATTTCAGTTTGGCATCTACGAATCGCCAAAACTTGTTGCATATACACACATACATATATGTAAGATATATATTTGAATAAAATGCTGCCCGACTTGCATATGTGAGTATGTAGTCGGCACTCAAACAACCTGATGTTACATCATAAATTTTGTATGCTCCCAATGCAAAACATTTGTATAGGAATCAAACTAAATTAAAAAAACAAAAGGCAAACAAGAAAAAACTCAACACCCTGGTTCGGGGGGTCGAACTGGTCGAAATTTGTGCTGCCTCAGCAGCATGCACCTGTGCAGCCAAAATCCTTTACACAAACCAAACCAAACACACACACACACACACATGTACGATGAAGCGCCCAGTTATATGGCCAACCAGTCTTATATATATGAGCAAAACAAATCGAGCAGCTTATCAGCGCTAAAATATCTTTCATTGACTTATGCGCTGGAAAATGGAACAATGGATGCTCTGAGCGTCCCAAGTAAATGCCCCACAGGATGAATTGGATGCTGGGGCGCCATTTCCAATGCCAGCAGCAGCGAGTGCGCCAACCATGGTTGGATGGCCAACAACTGGAAATGGGTCCCCCAGCTGGCTATGTAGAAATATTCTGTGGTAGTTGCTCATAAATATGCGCACACACACACACATAGGCACACTCTCCCACACACATACATATATGGATAGAAGAACACACCGACGACAGCGAATGGGCGGAGCCGCAGCATAAGGTGCGCTTAACTGCGTATGTGTGTGAGTAAATGGGTATATATGTACGTCTGTGTGTGCATGTATGTTTGCCATTTTTTATGCGCTCTATGGCAATTCAAAAACGCCTACTTCAACATCAGCAACAACAACAACCACCAAGCAGAGCAACAACAACACCAACAACAATAGCGACAACAGCATAGCTAGCGAGCCAGACAGTCAAGCATTGGCTACGCTTGTGGCTGAACACGGAGAGCAAAGCTTTCTATGCTCCTGTCTAATGCGCACAGTGGAATAAAGGCATATACATTATTTAATACCTATGAAGATTGTGTTTGAGTTTACTGTTATTCAACAGTAAAGGCAAGTGTTTAGTGACACTTATTAATGGAAATTCTACAAAATCGTAGATGGTATCATTCCCTATACACGATTATATTAAAAAGAAAAAATTAACCTATTTACTAAAAGAATAGAATGTATATTCAATATTTTACTATAATAATAAAAACATATTTTTTTGTAAAGCTTAGAATTTCTATAGATATTTTTTTAATATTAGTCATTTTATAAATATGTTCAATAAATATATTAGTATTTGATTAATGGAGATTAACTTCAAATAAATATTAAAAGCTAATCAAATTATATAAAGAATTCAATTAAATTAATATTTCAATTGCCTTAAAATACGCCAATGCCCGCTACCTCTAAATATTATTTGCTGATTTATTATTTCTATATGTTTATTTAAAGCTAAACCTTATATCTACTAAAATTACTATATTGAAACCTTGAGTAAGAAGATTTCTAAAAAAAATTAATCTGTAATATTGTTTAATTTTGGTAAATTATTATTATTTATAGTTTGTGTAGCATATTTTAAATGAACTTGGAATGCAACTTTTGCGGCTGATATTGGTACATTATTTTTATATAATATTTTCTTAAATTTTGACAATTCCAGCCTCGACATCTAATTTAGTTTTTGTTGCAAATAATTATTGATAATATTTTCTACAATTGTAGTTCGCCATATGTTGGTACATTATTTGTATTAAATATTTTCTTAATTTTTTCAAAATTTAAGTTATGTTAAACAAGTAGTGTTCAAGTTTGTTCTTAAAAATTCAAAACATACATATTAAAATCAAATTTCAATATGATACTGTGTATTCGTTAATATTAACCATTTAATGTATTATTTCATTCCTTTGGTGCTTTTCTATTTTAGTTGATATGTGAAAAGGTATGGAAATGTTTCTCATTGCCATATTCAAACCAATTCTAATTTTCAATTTGGCGAGAATTTTATTCTCATGCAGAAGCCCACTGTGCCCGACTTGAGAAGCTTTCTCTGAGAGCAACGGTAAAGGGTGTCATGCGCTGTTGTTGTTTCTATGCTGCTGTTGCTGTTGTCGTCGCTGCTGGCAAGTGTACGAGCCAAGCTTTCCAATGTAGCACACACACATACCCACACACATCGTGGTCGTCTACAGGAGCAGCACGAAGACAGCGCGACCAGCGAATGGCGTTCGAGCTGCCGACGTGGAGCTGCCGGCTGTGTTTGTTACATACACATGCATACATATAATTACATGTATATATTGTGGGAAAGCGCGTCGACGCGGCCATTCTCTGGCCACGGCCACCCTTCAGTTAGCCAGCCAGTCAGTCAGTCGTTACCGTTAACTCTTTGAAACTGGACGCACACGCAACGCGAAGCTGCACGCGGGCGCGCCAAACGCAGCGACACATTTTGAGAAAATCGAATAAAATAAAAATTTAAATTAAACAAAAAAATTCTATAGAAAACCAAAAGCCCAAAAAACAAAAGCGCTTCGAAAGCAGAGAAAAGTGAGAAATTTGCAATAAAGCTAAAGAGAGTGAAAAGTGGTAAATAAGAAGAAGAATTGCTGCATCTTTGAAATCATTGTCTAGTGCTAGTGAGTGAGATTTTTCCAAATCTGAAAACCCCCACACGGAAAAAAAACAAAAGTTGTTTACCCGCATTGGATGTGAAAAAATTGCACGCTTCTCAAATGAAAATGGAAGATCCTAATCTGGCCGACACGTATGTGCAGGAATTTGTACTTGAACATTTAGAAGATGGGGTAACCCCAGCGGGCACTATCGGTGTTAAACGCGAGGATCACAGTCCGCCACAGCCGGCTAGTACGTCCGGCAAATGGACAACAGTCCACGGCGAACCAGCCGGTACTGGTGATGACGGCGATGGCGAAACCATGCCCTTGCCATTGCCACTGCCACTGCCGGATGTGGGCGCCGATGCCTCGCCTCTGATCAAAATGCGCGCGTTTTCCGGTCAGTGGCACATCGATGATCGACGACTGCAACCGTTGTCGCCTCCACCAGAGCTGTATACGAATGGACCCATGGCCGGACAGGCCATATTGGTCAACACATCGGCGGCTGCAGCCGCCGCCGCTGCTGCCGCCATGCCGGGCGGTGTGCCTTCCACCCCGCCGGAGACGCCACCTGTAGTGGGCTCACCCACGGGCAGCAGCAGCTGTCCAGCGCAGACATATGCCCATCACTATCATGCACGTGCGCCGACATCCTCAACGGTGGTGGCGTCCGCCAGCCAAGGACTGGCGCAGGAGATGTGTTGGCTGCCAAACTCTATGCGAGAGCCACAGCCATTGGACTTGCGTCCGCTGGCCTGTCCCGGTTCGCAGGAGGAGGCGGACGAATGGGAACGTCAGCGCGAATATGCCATGCATCCATCGGCAGCAGCAGCCGCCGCCGCAGCTGCACACCACCATCATCATGGCCATGCGCTGATCCAACACCAACACCACCATCATCATGCTGCACAATTCCAGATGGCGCAGGCACAGCATCATCATCACTTCCATACGCTGGAGCACGCGCTGACGCCACTAAACATGCACACGGCCCACTATATCAATGGCCCGGCCACGCCCACACCCACACAGCTGGGGGCCGGGGGTAACAGCGGCAGTGCCGGCAGCAACAGCAGCGCGGCCTCCAACAGCTTGGCCAATGCCGCCTCCACAGCCGACGGCAATGTGCCGCCCATGTCCTGCCGACCCATGTCCGTTTGCTCCACACGCTCCTCCACCAACTCGCCACGCACCTGTTCCGGCGCCTACAGCACCGCCACACTGGAGGACTGTATCAACGATGACATGCTGACCTCCTTGACGGTCCGCGAGCTGAACAAACGCCTCCATGGCTGTCCCAGGGACGAGGTAGTGCGACTGAAGCAAAAGCGGCGCACGCTCAAGAATCGCGGCTATGCGCAAAATTGTCGTTCCAAGCGTCTGCATCAGCGCCACGAACTGGAGAAGGCAAATCGCCAGCTCAACCAGGACTTGCATCGCCTCAAGCTCGAGTACTCGCGGGTGTGCCAGGAGCGGGATGCGCTCGTTCAACGACTACGTGGCGGTGCAGGCGCCACTGCCGACAGCCAAAGCTCTCCGGAATTCTACCTCTGACGCCAACTGGCGGCAGCTTCACGTGAGAGCGGTCCAGCTGGCCACCAGCAACAGCAACAACCGCAACATCAGCAGCAGCCACAATCGCAGTCGCATCTGCAGCATCAACATCGTTCCTCGCATCAGCAATGGCCGCCAGCCCGCTATCCGCATCTGCAACAGCAGCATTCGCATCAACCTCAGCAGACGCAGCAGCAGACCCAACAAGTGGCCAATTGAGCTGAAACCACAATTCGTCTAATGTCTATTGTAAACTAAGCTAAAGCGAGCTAAGCCCATTCTTCTACAAGTACTTCTTCTTCTTCTTCAAGGTATTTCTCGATTTATCGTTTAACATTATTTTTCACTTTGAGCGACGTTTATGCGAAGGTCTTAAAGCTTTTCTTAGTGCTCAGAACTTTATATTGATGTGGGGTGAGGTATAGAGCAACGATTTTTAAAGAGAGCTAAAATTAACAATATTTGGTCCAAGCGCTGTACCGACACCGACAAATCTTAATCCACGGTACACAGGCAAATAATTTGCACACGCTTTCCACCAATTTTACGAGAAATATTATAAATGAATTTTGAATAGGTCTTCTAAGTAGAACAATATAACATTAACACTTTGGCATAATTATACAATTCAACTAATTTGTGTGCAAAAGATTTGCCTCTCTGACCACAGATTTAAAAATTTATTTGCAGTTATGTTGATAATAAAATATGTACAGCGCGATAAACAAAAGACGAAAATAGTGCTTCTTTATAACTGTAGAAAGAGTCCATCTTCAACTGGACTAGCTATTAATTTCTTTCTGAAAGCGATAAAAAATATTTTTTCTTGCCTTTACGTTGAGTGACGTTTCTCGGCAATACCTTCTAAAAGCAGAAGAATTTTTGTATACCTTGTAAAAGCGACAGAACCGTAATCAGCAAGTATAACACTAAAAGCACTTAGGAATGAACCCTTTCCATTGAAAACTTTGTGGAAGCAACTGTTCCACAAATATGTATTTCTTAAAACCTCTGGTTCATATAAGTAATTCTGCAATATTTTCAAAATCGGAAATCGGTCACTTATAATGTTATCTATTTAAATGATGTAGTTGAAAACTTTTTAATTTTTATATTTTTGGAACCTCTCGTCGCATAAACGTTGCATTTCATTAATTTACTTTTCGCTTCAATTGTGACAATAAATTTTAAACTAACTTTAAGTTTTTGTTAAGTGCATAAACAAATACACACACACATACATACATTTGCTAACAGGAGTTGTGTGAGTTCGTTTGCAAACAATTTAAAGATACTACAAACAGTTCTTCCAGCGATGTTTTGGACTCAAATTTTGGGAATATAATGTAAAGAAAACAATTAAATCGAATGGCACACAACTCTAAGGCATACATTAAACAAATATCAGCGTTAAGAAACGATCCCCGATCTGTATTATAAAACACAGCAGCTGCAGTGAAACTGATAGAAAAGGAGCGAGAGAGAGAATGTGTGTGTAAGGGAGAGAGAGAGGTGGCAGCTGACGTATCTACGTTTAGAAACATTTGAACCGCCGCTGATAATCAAAATTTGAAAATCATTCGCACACCTAACGAGACGCCAAATTGATTTTGAAAAAACTGCAATTTCCATACAGAAGATTTCAAATACACACACACATATATAGTAAATATATATATAAAATAAAATATGAAATACTTGCAGCTTCTGATTAATAATGCTGCTCGTTTGAGTACATTGTGTTACAAATTACAAGTTAGAAACACACGCTTATTTGTTGATTAGTTCTAGCCTTAGTTTTCTAGTATTAAGCAAAGCAAAATATCGTAGTTGCGTATGCATATAGTTCGTATATATAGGAATATATATAACAATACAAGTAGTGGCAAACGTTTTCAATTCAACCCCGATTGCTTTTCTTATCATTTCACAACAACTACCTAGCCCGGGCAATAAACACAAATTAAAAGGTTGTATTATGTTTAAAATGAAAGGCACTTTAACAGATTGTATAAAAATAAAAACTCAACTCTCCTACTACATGTGTACGTTAAACAAACTCAATAAGCAAATGCCTAACAGTAAATGTGTAAATATACTGCAAATTGTTAATATTTAAGCAAAATGGAAAACAAACATAATGCAACAATGTCTTTCTCAATGAACAAAACATTATGAAACTGAACAAGAATTGTGAGTAGACTTTAAGTGTGCATAAAATGAGCTATAATTAAAGAAAATCAAAAAACACACAAAAATCTACAATTAATAAAAAATATTATAAAAATACATTATTTGGAATGTTTTTCTTTGTTACTTGCTAACAATTTTACAGCTTTGGGGGAGTGGAGATTAAATGTTCGGATACATAAGTCTATGATTCCATAGCTCTGCTGATAACATCCTAAAGGCGAAAGAAATTGTGTTCGAAATCGTCGCTTTAGACAAATATCAGAGGCTTTTAATGTCTCTTGGATCGACTCAACACATTTTGGTTGTTTTTAACAAGACACCTGAATCGCAAATAAGATGCTTTCATCTAACGCCACATTTGACTCCTTGTTTCGAAACATTTACCGACATTTTGAAATTAAAATATCCGGAATGTGTCATGAGTCGAATGAGGCCATAAAAGTCATTCGCTAAATGACCTAAGGAACAATTAAAGCTTGCATTAGTTCAAAAGGGGCCTATTTGGAAGGCGATCATATAGATTTCTATTGAAATACATAAATAAGTACGTTTTTTCTTATCCAGTTCGGGTGTAATTTGTTCAGATGGTACAACTTTGTCTCTTATTGGATATATTTATTATTGGGTATAAAAGCATTAATTTCTCTTGAAGGCGAGCCATTCATGGCGCGTAAAATGGTTTGTAACAAACTTTTATTATTACCCAAAATATAATTTTGTTTTAAATATTTACCGACACTTTCCGTTTTGGTTTAAAACGATGACGACTAGCATGGATTTCCATTTGATTAATAGTTTAATTATACTTACCTTTCATAGAAAGTGTAAGTAGTTGTTTATTTGACAAATTATTCCTTTTCGATTATAAAAAGAGTTTATGAGTGGATAGAACAATTACTTAAAATTACGGGTATTAAACATTTTTGCCAAGTCTATTTAATTTAATGCTTATCGCACCGAATGTTTTCATGGCTGTGTGAACACATCATAATCCACATCCTTATCTAAAAATAGGTTGCAGATGCTGTTAATACTATTATTATAATGAAACTATATAGTCACTGGTTGGTAATATAATTATTTTCATTTTGTACATTTTTGTTTTATTACAGGTTATAGAAATTAATGTACTAATTTGCAGCAAAACACTATTCATTCGCATTAAATTTTGGCAACTATTCCAAATCAAGCTAACAGACATTTTTCCTATTACCAAATTCGATCAAATTATTCCCAATTCTGCAAACTGAAATTAGCTATTGGAAATAGCCCCGCAAGACCAGAAGGATATGGCTGTATCGACTCATGTTGTTGTACTGATATATAATTTGTCTTGGTTGCTAGAAGGTGGCATCTTGTATACCTTTTACCATTTGGGTACAGGTAGAAAAATTAAAAAAGAAAAATAACTACATACATATACATAAAATTGTGAGAGTATAATTAAAGACAGTCATAACTAACTCATAAATGATGTTATCAAACAATGTACTCCATCTAAAGGAAAATCCGGACAGCCGGCTGTCTAAACGTCATAGTAGAATATAAAAGTAGAGCGATTATGGTAATTTAAACGCTTCTCCTCCTTGCTAAGAAATGTTGAGTCTGGCACTTACACTTCTCCTTCCGAAATAATCAGATATTGTCAAACGTATATTTTTTGAACACTTTTCCACGAATCTTAAGTTGTCTTCGTGAGGTTAAAAGCAATAAAATGATTTCTTTATAATTAAAGCATTGCCTGCTGTGAAATTTTGTTTAATTAGTTATATTTCTTCTTTTGTATCTATAATCATAAAAACTACTTAGTTTTATAGGTAATAGATGGCTGCAAAGTAAATTAAAGGATTTATCAATTAAAACACGGGCTATGTGTCAGCTTAATAATTTAGTTAGCTGTGCCCAAAATATAATTGTTTAGCACACACAGGGAGATATATTCCCTAAACATAGTATTGTTTTGAGCACAGAACAAAAAGTTGGCATCAACTGATGATACCAACAATAGGCGGTTTTCCCAAGCGGTCCCCAAACTAAGTACTAATATTAACAGTAATTTTTTTTATAAAATCATTTTTTTCAAATGGATTCCATTTCTTCTCTTGTATTAAATCTTGAATAAAATTGCTTATATTAATGTAATGTTTTCAAAAATAGATATGATGCTTGATACCAAATAAGTTTGGGAGATCAGAGTCATAATATTCCACAAAATGTCAGAGTATGTTAGAGTATGGCAGAAGTTTAGAAGAGTTTAATGCCAATGGCGAAGAAGTCTATGGAAAACTATGGGAAAGTTTTTAATTTTCACTTACAGATATTATTATGTATACACGTAGATATATGGAGAGACAAACATTAGCCGACTGCTTAGTGGATGGCAAAATTTTGGTGTTGCCTTTTGCATCAGGAAGCTGGAAGGTTGTTATTTTATGATTTCGCGGTACCGATTGTGTGGTCTAAAGACGGCGGCTCTGATAAAAACAACGACCACCAGCAGCATCAGCACCACCAGCAGAGGCAGCCGCATCAAAAGGAGAAGCATTCAAAAGGCGATCTGCCAATGTAAACATTTGGAACAGCGTCCAGAACTGTGTCAACAAACATTTGCCACTTGCGCGTAACTGCGCATGCAGCAAGCTGAGCACCAACTTCTTCCACCGCCTTCCCCTATACCCTACAAAACAGCAGCGCACCACTTTGGCATTAAATTACGCTTATCAACGAGGCACTGAGCAGGCGCAGCTAAGTTTTTTTTTGTTTATAACTGTACAGTCGGTTTCAAGGCGCAGGCGCAGGCGTAATTCGGTGCCACTTGAAAAAAGAAATCCTCAGAAGTGCCCCTCAAATGTATATTTCATTAATAAAAGCTTAGCGTTTTTAATATGTGCCGCCTTCGAGTTTTCAAGTTTGTTTGTTTTCCTTGGCCCCCTTTTATATTTTGGTGCTCGGTCGCTGGATTTCCTGCCTTCCACTGAACCCGATTCGCCGCCAGTGGCCCGACTTTATATAATGCAACAATAATGTCGCCGTCGCCGTCGCCACAGTTGCGCAAGAATTTTTGTCGAATTTGTTTTTCATATGCGGCGACTTCTTTTACGAGTTGCTGTTATTGTTGTTGTTGTTATTATTATTGCTGTTGACCATCAAGTGGCCATATCGTTTTGATTGCTTTTCATTTATTTGCGCGGTGACTTCTACTAAGCAGCCAGCAGGAAGTGTCGAATTTCGTTATGAAAACATTGCATGCAAGCGACTCAAGACCCCATCGATAAAAACCCACTCGACTAGACAGCAACCGCGGAATGTGAAAATGGAAATGGCCAACTGGAAAATTTAGAGCGATGTGTGAGGGACAACTAAATCTACATTTCGATATGCGAGTGTACAACATCTAACCTAGATCTAAAGTTAGTCAGACTTCGGCTTTTTCTGAAATCAACATCAGTATGCATGTACCTTGTTCAGTTTTTAATTTTAAAACGCATATATTCCTCTAATTGCCTTGTTGAAATGGGTTTTAGGAATGGGGCAAATAACACTTCAAACGCAAAGAACTAAGATCATTTTTTCGTATTACCAAAAAGTGCAACATTTTGTTAGAGACCTCCCTCAAGTACAATAATTTTTCAAAACATTTCATTATTAATACCTTACTCCCTAAGTATAAAACAGGAGAGAACGCTACAGTCGAGCGAGTCCGACTGTGTAATACCCTGTACCCAGACAAATTTCCCAGACGAAGAAGAGCGAACTTGGTGTTGTAGTACTGGAGTGAAATTGTTTCGCTAATAATTGTATATATAGAATTGTATATACTTGTAGATTATGTGTGCAAAGTTTGGCTAATGTAGCTTTTGAAATGTGGACAGTATTGACAAAGTTCTGGACGGACGGACATGTCTAGATCGATTCGTCTCGTCTCGCTGATTAAGAATAAATATACTTTATGGGGTCGGAGATGATTCCTTCTGCCTGTTACATACTTGTACAAGTAATTTGCACAAACCTAATATACTCTTTTTACCCTACGGGTACAGGGTATAACAATCTGATTTGTGCAATCTATACGCGCGCATCCGTCTGGTTAAACGCCTAGAAATCGGACAGGGCAAACATTAATCAAACTTGTTTTGTTGATTTTCCTACTCCCTAGGAGGCTTTATAGCGTCTTCTATCTGCTCTTAATTTTAAGTTTACAACAGAATCGCCTAAGACTGTGCTACAATATTTATTCTGCCACTTGTTTTTTCCAATGTACTGCCAACCATTACTGTCAGCTTATATGCATTCTATTTTGGTGATTTTTCACAAATGTAGACTACCTTGAAGATGTACCAAATATGTTAGCTAACGGGGCGGTGCTTGAGATTTGCGACATTTGACCAGTTTCGAGTGCAGATTAAACAATAATTATTGGCATTTAATGCAAATTGCTGGCGACTTGCAACTTCTTTTTAAGCCTGCGGCAACAATAAAATATGAAAAAAAAAAAACACCTAAGCACGCACACTCACAAGTGCAAGAAGCTGCAGGCAGTTACTGAAGGACTCAAATGTGGCGAAGTGCGTTGAGGGATCGACGGCTGATGTTCAGGGGCGGCTGCAGCTCGTCAAATAAAAGTTATAGACACACACACACACAAACGCAGATAGATATAGTACGCACACATGACTGAAAAAGTGACAATGACAATCGGTCGGCAGTGGCTTAAGGCATAAAACATTTGATGGGGCGAATGAGAATGGGGATGAGGCTGAGACTGAGACTGAGGTTGAAGATGGGAATGCGGATGGTGTTCATAGTCGCTGGCATAATCAGTGCCAATGGCCGTTGAGGGCGTTGAGTCGTCACCGTTATTATCTGCACACACAGACACACTCACACACATGCGCACACACTCACCGTTTGATTATCCTGCGTACTTTTTTATGCCTGCACTGCGACGTGTTGACGGAGACAGCGTTGATGAGCCTGGCCGGGCGCTTTTTATGCCTCAAGTGGACCAGCGATGAGCGACACGCTTAAGTGGCTCAGCCCCTACCCTCTGTCCATGCACCCCCACCCCCTACCCCCCGCCCCTCACTCCCCCTCTCCACCAGCCCTCATCGGTCGGTTTGTCTTAATTCAATCGATAGTTCACACATGTAATCGCATGACGACCTGATTGGGGGCTTCCTGGTCGGTATTCCACTTTTGTTTTTCTTCTTTTTCCTCTTGCTTGTTGTTGTTTGCATGCCAAACACGTAGCGACGACATTGAAAGGCAAAGGCGGCTATGTGGGAGGAAAGTGTGGGAGTGGGTGTGGGTGTGGCTGCTGGCACTGCTGTTCCAATTTTAGCGCTTTTGACTTCAACCTTAAATCGTTTCCTCATTCCATTTTTCGCCAACTTAGCCAGTTATCTACATAAATAGTAGTTGTGGCGTCATGGTCGTCTATCTTTGGCCAGTCGGCCTTTAGCCACCCATTAGCTTAATGAACGCAGGCTACGAAGGCCAGCCTGCCTCTGTGCTGATACTTAAAACATCTCTCAAAAGCTCATTAGTCGTTAGCAATCGCTTTGCTTTGTCAACGCGCACAACTTGTTCAAAATATGCTCGTAAATTTCATTTTGGCAGCGATGGGAAAGAAATTTATCGTCGTAAGGACAAGTGTCGAAAAGTTTCGCCAAAGCTTATCAATCATGGAGAAGGATGTGAGCCGTGTGGGGAGTGCAGAATATATCAACTATTCATTAGTGAATGAATTGGCAATTTAGGCGCGCGAAATCAAACTGAGTATAGGAGTAACAATTTTGATACATAGTTTGAACTAATTAATGTAGCTTAAAGAATTGTGTACATCAGTTTATAGTTTTCAAATGAATCACACAATGTTGTGTATATTAAAGAAATATATTAAAAATCCTTTTTTAATTTTGGCTAAGCTTAGGAACTTCAATTGTTAGCACTATGTGTAATGTACCGTTTTTTAAAAACTTCTAAACAAATTTTTTAAAAACTTAACCGTTTAAAAGTTTACTTTAACGGACACAAAATTTAGCAATTAATAGTTTACATTTTATATGTATAACTGTTAGACTTATATTCCATAGAAGATAACAAGTCCTCCAAACAAATCACTTCGGTTTCCGAATTGGCTAATGGAATAATAGTCGAATATTCGATTCGAAAGCCAACATTTTGAAAGCAACTAATGAAACAATTTACCAATTTTGATTTCACATAGTTTAATCGAATTCGGAAGCGAGAGCACGCACAAGTATTTCTACTGATTAATACAATAATTTCATGTAAGTACTAAAAGTTTTTTATCTCCAACAGATGCTTTAAAACGATCACTCATATTTGTTCGAAGTATGCCTCATGTCAATGCTTAGGAATTCCTTGCTTGATGTCCTGGCCACGTTATCTACTCGCTTGCTATCATCGGTCTGGCATCAGTCCGTTCTATAAGAGGCACAAACCCACTTGTGCCCATTTAGTTTGTGGCACATTTTTGCTCGCTCTACTGGGTCTATTGTCTTGCGTTTTTTGTTGTTGCTGTTGTAGTTTTTATTGATGATGGGCCGCTACTGTGCTGTTTTTTACGACTTCCCCCAGCACCACTGGACACTAGACAGTGGACACTGAGCACTGGGATGTGCAGTTGTTGTCCCTGAGGCGATTTTCATACATACTTCCACTTCCGTTTGCAATGTATCTTTATCGTTTTATACCGCTTCCGTGCGTTCGGTTGCTTCAGCGCCTCGACTGGCGATGGGTCTGCTTCTGGACCCGGGTCTCGGCGACGACGCATAATTTCCGTAATGACCAATGATATAAATGGAACTCATTTGCCAGTCGACGTCCCCATGCTGCCTTTTTTTTTCTCCACTCTCTATCTGTATTGATGCGCTGCCGTAAATCGCCCTCAATGTTCGACTCCTTTAACGTTTGTAATAATAAATTAAATCACATTTCGCTACTTTTTTGTCTGTAGTCGGCTTTTGGGCGCTTGCCGCATGTGTGTGCTCGCGTGTGTGTATGTGTGTGTGCCCTTCTTTGGTACGGTTCATTGGCTGTGGCACATAAAAATGCTTGGCATATGAAGACATTTCTCTCCTTTTTTATTCGCCTTAACTTCAATGTCAATTCCGGGGCATTACAAATTGGTCGAATTTGATTTTGCCTTAAAAGCTTTTGATGCGCGTTGACCGTTGCTGGCCATTGTTGTATCTAGTTTGGGGGGAGTGGTCGCATTACGAGCACTAACTGTAACATAACGGGGCTGAGGCAACCTTCAGCACATGCCGCAGAAGGTTGTAGCCACAACCACAACCAGGTAGTGGAGAAGACCGCGATAATAGTGGCACAGGTGGTGCAAGTGCATTTGTTTTTGCTTCACTTTTTTGGCGGCTATACATATGTATATGTATATAGACATGAACATATATGTATGTATATGCATGCATGTATGGCTTAATTTATGTGAGCTGCTTTTTGTTTGGTGTCTTATATTACTGCCGACTTGGCATAAACCTGCCGCTGTTTTGGCTTATGTGAAAAAGAACAACAACGACAATCTAAAAACTAGATGAGTAATGAGCACACCAACCCATACATGTAAATTCTTTAATACGTACATAACTTTGTAGATATGTATAGTACATACCTATATAGAATTTGATTTCCATACCTTTAAGAAGGCATTAAGGTCTAAAACTAGTGAACACTTCCCGGAAAGTGCGACAAAAATGTTTCACTGATAAACAACAATTCTCGGGAAAATGTTGAAAACAATCATAATGTGTTTATCTTATAGAGGAATGACAAATTCTGAAATTAAAGTAGGAAAAGAATTCTTCTCTTAAGCAATTTATAACGCTACATGACTTTTTAGAGCATTACATTACCACAAATAGGTGAAATCACTTTAAATTGAACTTAAATAAAATATTTGAAAGTACAGGTTAAATAATTCACTTTTCGTTCGTCACCTACAATTACTATAGAACTGTTTTAACTGTAAAATACGCACAAAATTTATAACGTAATAAAAATAAAACTTCACTTTAGAAACAATAATTACTTCTATTTATCAGAAAAGGTTCAAAGATTTTGCAAAGACAAGTGGTTGAAGCGGCTTAATACATTTATCTGTTAACCAATTTGTTTCAAATTTATTTGGCTCTCTCATTAAAAAGAATTGAATAGTAACAAGATAGAACGCTACAGTCGAGCAAGCCCGACAGTAAAATAGCCTGTACTCTCCACAAAAAAAGAAAAATTAAAAAAAAAAAAATTAAAAAAAAAATTAAATTATTAAAAAAAATTAATGAATTAATTAATTAAATTAAATTAGAATATATGTTTATGTTTAGTTTTAACAGCATACATTTACATCACGTACCTATGCGTGTTTATATGCGTGTATGTATGCAGCACAAAGTTGAACCAAAGCAGCAACAACAACAACAGCTGCGGGCAGCGCTGCCGACAGAGGCAGCGCATGAGCAGCGATTTTACTTATGGCTATAACTTTCTTCAGAATTGACCTATCATGATGAAATTTGGCACACGGACACATTAGTACTAACTGGATGTACCTACCAAAATTGATTTCAAAATTCCGAGAATTACGGAAGTTATAAGAAAAAACACGAATTGCGGGGGAGTGGGGGGGTGCATCGAAAAAAAACTCAAACTCGTACTTTCTCGGTCTTAGGAGAATATGGAAACCAAGTTTGGTTATTCTAGCTCTTATACTTTCTGAGATCCTTGCGTTCATACGGACAGACGGACAGACGGACAGACGGACAGACGGACGGACGGACAAGGCTATATCGACTCGGCTTCTCATCCTGATCAAGAATATATATACTTTGTGGGGTCTGCCACGCCTCCTTCTGTGTGTTACATACATGCGCACAAAACTAGTATAGCCTTTCACCCTTTGGGTACAGGCTATAAAAATGAATATTTATTGTTCTAATATTTCATATTCAACTCAAATATAAGCAATCCAAAAAGCAACTGAAAATATATTTAAATGCTTATACAAGTAAGAATAATAATCAAAACAAAGTGTAAATCTTACATTTCATTTCGTTAAAGCTTATCACATTTAATGTTGTTTAATGATTAATTTTAATATGTACCCACTGCAAATAATAAATAGTTAAATTTATATATATATATATATATATATATTATTATATTCCATAGAAAATTTAATTATTTTTCCAAACATTGTTTTTTGTAATTTATTTAACTATACTGGAAATGCACTCAATTTTAGTTATTAAAATAAAAGATAGATAAAAATTTACAAGAATTCCCATGCATGGGTTTAGTGGTTGTTTGTTAAAAATACAAAGTGCATTTCTTTAACTGTGTGTCAAGTATTCCTCACTTTTAATGTCAATATATGGAAAACGTAGATTTTTAAAATAATAAAAAAAAAGCTTGGAAATATAAATACATTACAAAAACAAACATATTTTATTGAGATAAATTTTAACGCAAATGGCAGTTAAGTCACAAAATAGGCTGATAACTTCTATGCCACCTATAAATTAACCTTTCTACCTAATGTTGACAAATAATTTGATTGCAGCAGTAATTCCACGATGGCTTTAATCCCAAAAGACATGTTTCTATACAAATATTTAATAGTTGAAAAAGCTTCCATGATCAGCACCTTATCATTACCTTTTGTAGAATCATTTATAGCCCTGAAATATCTTGAAATTTTGCGTCTAAGTCTCCTGTCTTATTTAGATTTGATTGCAGTGTCCAAAACAAATGAGTTAAGCATCGAATTGCTTCCTCAGGTACACAAATCCCTTTAAATCCCTTTGTAAATTCAAAGATTTGCCAACAAACAAGGGGTGGATATATTTATTTTTATAGCCTGTACCCAAAGGGTGAAAGGCTATACTAGTTTTGTGCGCATGTATGTAACACACAGAAGGAGGCGTGGCAGACCCCACAAAGTATATATATTCTTGATCAGGATGAGAAGCCGAGTCGATATAGCCTTGTCCGTCCGTCCGTCTGTCCGTCTGTCTGTCCGTCTGTCTGTCCGTCTGTCCGTCTGTCCGTATGAACGCAAGGATCTCAGAAAGTATAAGAGCTAGAATAACCAAACTTGGTTTCCATATTCTCCTAAGACCGAGAAAGTACGAGTTTGAGTTTTTTTTCGATGCACCCCCCCACTCCCCCGCAATTCGTGTTTTTTCTTATAACTTCCGTAATTCTCGAAATTTTGAATTTTGGTAGGTACATCCAGTTAGTACTAATGTGTCCGTGTGCCAAATTTCATCATGATAGGTCAATTCTGAAGAAAGTTATAGCCATAAGTAAAATCGCTGCTCATGCGCTGCCTCTGTCGGCAGCGCTGCCCGCAGCTGTTGTTGTTGTTGCTGCTTTGGTTCAACTTTGTGCTGCATACATACACGCATATAAACACGCATAGGTACGTGATGTAAATGTATGCTGTTAAAACTAAACATAAACATATATTCTAATTTAATTTAATTAATTAATTCATTAATTTTTTTTAATAATTTAATTTTTTTTTTTTTAATTTTTTTTTTTTTAATTTTTCTTTTTTTGTGGAGAGTACAGGCTATTTTACTGTCGGGCTTGCTCGACTGTAGCGTTCTATCTTGTTTAATAAATGGATATGGGGGGAAAAAGTGCAAGAACATGTATCAGACACTTAATAAAACAAAGATGACTGGGGAATAAAAACCACAATGTCCAATGTAATGAGTGAACACTATCTCTCATAACATATCGTGCTGTACATATTATATTTCCCAAATATACTATACTCCCTTTTATATAAACATTTGAAAATTGAAGACGATTCAAATTTACGCATGCCAGTAAATAATTTAATTACGAAATTGAATCGTCTTCAATTTTTCGCAGACTTCTCAATACCGCCCCTTCTTTCAAGTTGTTGAACAAGCGTGGGAACATAAATATTATGCTTACTATTATAAATAAACTTATTTCATGCAATATAAACAATATATGGCGCTTGTAATCGATTTGTATAAATAAACTTTATGAAACTGCATCTGTGTGGAAAATATAAGAGTTGGACCTGGAACTGGACATCCCATTTTTAATCTTCCAACCTGAACAGTCATAGACAGTCACTTCAACACACATATACGAATATATAGTATGTAGCTACAATATAATGCCGATTTCTGCTGATTAGAAAATATAGAAATGAACGCGATTGCAAAACGAAGCGAGTGAAATGGTCGCCGTGTCAGCAACTTGGGGTCGGTCAATGAACCGCAGGCGGAAAAACTAAAACTGATTGTTGCTGCAGAAATAAAAAATGCATTTCAATTTGTTGGTACTGTTGTTGCTGTTGTTATTATTATTGCTGTTGTTGTTTTGCTATTGCAATGAAATGCACGCGCTGTGCATTGGCGACGCGCTTAATGAGGTTACAAATAAATGCGCTGTTTTTTATATACTTATTTATTTTCTCTTTTTTCTTAACTTATTATTAAATACGTATATTTAAACATCGACTAGCCCGCGCCGCAACAACAACAACTACAACAGCCCTATGTTGGCTGAAAAGAATGAAAAAAAGTTTGCGCAAATTGTTTTTCGAGCTGATTTGGCAATAAAATTTAAAAAATTGTTTAAAGCGTTTAGCTCAGCATAAATTTTTGCTGTTGTCTTTCACAGCTTAATTTATTTATTATATAAACAAAATGCCAGGCAATATGATAATTTAATTAATATTGAATTACATGCCAGTGCTTGTATGTAACAGCCTGGCCAAATAATACAAACACACAGACATATACATACATATGTTTGTATATAATTTAATAATTACGACTACAAATGCAACTCTCGAATGCGGCAAACATTTCAATTTCAAGCCTGTCCCTTGTTATCGACGCGTGCGATGCCTGCGTTGACTGTACCTGCTGCTTAATTTATGCCTCGCAAATATTTAGCATGTAAACACACACACACACACAGACACACTACGTATGACTTTCTCAACTTATTAATTAACCCCCTTGGTTGTGGTTATGTATCTGCATCTCAACATACTCGTGTGTCATCGTACTGTGGAGCTAATCATTTATATTGCTGATCAAAATTTTAGGAAATGAATAGAAATTAAAAAAAAAAAACTATTAGTAACAAACCATTATTGTTTAATTACGATATCGCAACCGAAAACTTATTTATTGAAAAATTATTATGATATCGCAGATAAAACTAGAGTCAGCTATATAGTATTCTATATAGATCATTATCTGGCAATACCAAGAAGTAGAACTAACCTACCTAGCCTAACCTAGATTCGGATCCATGTTGGTTTTGTTTTATTGAAACCATTTTGTAGCTTGTAGTTTAAAGGGCCTTCAAACGTCTAAACGTTTTTCATGGTGCTGTGGAGCAACTTATTAGTATTTCAAGTTACTCCTTTAAGATAACAGCTGTTATGACAGAAAAAAATAAAATTAATATTTAACAAAACGGAAGCCTATCTTAAGGTTCCAACGATTTGCACAATCTGACAATAGAAGGAAAGAATCCTGATCTAAGCAACCCACACTAAAATTAAAGGATTTTTGCATGTTAAAATATAGGCTAGAGCTTGTTATACGCCCCTAATAATCGCCGTAATCAGGCAATACTGAGAAGGAGGAGAACTGGTGTAACCAAATCTAAACTTAACTCAAATTTCTTTTTATTTATGTTATTAATCGCTCCATTATGCTCCACTGTGCATTGTCTAAAGCTACAGACGGCTCGAAATCGAGAAATCATAAAAGCGTAAAATCGAAATGCCGCCATTTCGTGGCGGTTGGCAAACTTTGTTTCCTGTCTGCCAGGCTCGCGTCTATCCATTGTCTGCTGCTTCCCCTACCCCTGCAGCCCTCCCCTTCACCCCTAGGCCTGGCTTTATTAACACGCATATCAATTCTGTTTTATTGTAATTTATGCCGTAACCAATGGCTGCATATCGCTCACATCATCCACACCCACCCCAACCCCCACCCCAACTTCCCATCGAGCAGAGGCAATAAAATTATTGTTTATAGATATGTTGTGGCTGGAGTTACACACACTCCTATATACATATGAGCATATATACATATATATATATACACCTCACATCCCATTTGTAGAAAAGATAGATAGCTAGACATTGGACCACTTTTGCTCTAAATACTGCTTATATTAAACGTTTGTTGTTTGGTGAAGCATTCTACTTTATTTTACTTTATGAAAAATCGCATTGGAATGTTTGGAACTAAAGCTTACCACTAATAGATTCTAGACTTAAATGCAAAATTTTAGTTTTAAATCATTTTACTTAGACTGCTTTCCCAAAAAATGTCAACAATTACAAAAGCACTTCTTACTTAAACCTATTTCAAATACGGACATTATACAGACAATTCTCTAAGAAGAGAGTTATGTTATGAGAATGAGCTTTAACCTGAAGTACCTCTCATATAAATGGCAGTATATATTGCTTACATATACTATACATAATTCTTGAAGTTACTTCTTCATTAATAAACCATATCAGTCAAAACTCACCTATGTATGTATATATTATACGTACAAGCATTTCGTTTAAAAAATGCAAAGAAATAAAGAAAAAGAAGAAACACACTGCTAATATAGTTTGTTTTATAATTTTTGAAAGATCAAATCAAGTTTGAAGTAAATCGGATTAAAAATATACGTTTTGTATACAATTTTTGGAATACTGTTGATAACCTAATGCCTTTACGTATTTCAAATTTTGAACGGCAAAACCCAATAAATTAGACCGCAAATTAGAGTACATAAACCAACTTTGAATCAAACAGAAAATGCAGATTTTTCATACACAGCTATAACCCCTCTTCCGTGTTTGAAAGTTTTTATCCAAATTTCAAATTGCTAGCTTTTTCTATTTGGCAGTCAGAAGAAACTGCTGTTGTTTATACTTCATAATTGAAAGAGAGTATCGGACTCGAAAGAGTGCTACAAATTTTAGTAACTTGGTTACTCTAATCGTCTATGCTTAATAGTGTAACCAACATAATTAATTGAGTATGAGAGAATGTATGCAAATATATTGGATGCATATGCATATTAGATAGTACTTGGCTAAGTATTGCTTGACCGTGACAGTGCCATTATATGGGAAACATCTTAGAGAAAAAAGCACACAATCAGCTTAATTAGGCCGCATTGCTGGCCTGTTTCTATCACGAATCAGGCTAAAGCCAGCGCCCCAGTCAGAAGACAAAAGTCGACAAATGACCCAGCAATGAGATGGGCAAGTGAATAAATAAATGCGAAAAGAAAACGAAGACAGGGGCGGGGACGGGGACGGGGAGAGAGCAGGAGAGTGTATGAATGAATGAATGTATTTGGTAACAATTCATTAAGCAAATAGAAATGTTCGCTAAACGCATTAAGAGATTAGCACACATATAACAGCAACAACAACAACAGCAGCAACAATTCGCATCGATAAACGGGCAAATGTGCAACTTAATGACCCCCATTTCATCACATACATATGTATGTACGAGTATATACGCACATACCGTGCATGTTGCCCTCACAGCGCCGTAGGTTATGCAATGCGGTTCAAATTGTATTCGTCGGTGGGTGTTTGTGCGTGTGTGTGTGCGTGTGCGTGAGAGTGTGTGTGAAAAGGTAAAAGCGTTTATTGGTTTGTTAAGAGCTCATTGTTTCGTCAACAATGTTGAGGCGCCTCATCCGCCCACACCGGAAGCTACCATTTGAACATCACTTAAGTGTAATTTGGGTTTTTGACTTTTCGAATTGCAAGTGCGAGCCTTTAAATTAACGGAAGCACCACATATGTTTTGCATATGAGCAGCATGTGCTGACCACGCAATTATTTACATACGAGTACAAGAAGACAAGTGGGAAAGAGTTATAAACCATTTTTAAATTAACGAAATCCTGTACTGTGACTGTAAATGATTTTATTGTTTTGTTCACCTTTCTTTCCATTATTTAAAAGTATATGAGAGGTTTTATTGAATGATACATTTTGTTGTTTATAGCTGGTACTTGAAGGTTGCAATGGTACCTTTACAATTTGTTTCCTAATAAATTGATGGCTCATTTTAATGAACACTCATATCTTATTGCCAGCCAATTAGTCTTTATGAACTTGGAGAGCTTGTGAGTCCTCTTGTCTAAGGACACCAAACTAAGCAGATCAAGCTGATTCCAAGCCATATTTCTGAATTATAATGGGTAATTTTATCAATAAGTATCATAAGTATTAGTAAGTTCAATCCAAAAAAAACAATTGTGACAATGCTGTCAGGATGAGACTTTGGTGACCACTTGCTTGACGACTGACTTAACGTCTGAGCACGACGGCGACTGCTTCTCCTGACCGACTGACAGTTTTTTAACTTTATATCTTTAACCTTCTATATGAACAATCGGTGCAAAAAAACTCTTAGTAACGCACAAGTGGAAAAGACGGGTTCCCACATTAAAATACTCTGTACCTCATTTGCATTGTGTCTATGTTTGTCTATGCGTGTTTTGTATGTATGTGTTCCGAAACAGCAACAACAAAAACACCTGTAAAATATTCCAAGAATTACGAAAAATCATTAACAAAAGTGATCTTACACATAATGAGGTATCTGTGCGCTAAATTTTGTGCCACAGCTCTGATAGTCCCCGAGATCTAGGACAGTCAGACAAAAAGACTAAATTGACTCGTCTTGTTATGCTGATCCGTTTGCTGGGCTAGCTTAAATTAACATCAGACGCTCAAATCCGACAGAGCAGTTGGATTCCCTGCAAGTTCTTCAACTTTTAGAAATTGGAATTGCAATTTCTCCATTGGAATTGGCTTCCAATATTTGAAATAATTTTCAAAAGTAGAAACATTTTGTTTATTTTTAAAGTAATTTGATTTCGTTTTTCCTACTTAAGCTTCCTAGCTTTCGGCTTCCTAAACGGAAACGGTTCACAAACTGATAGTTGCTTATTAAGTTTTCTTTTTGAAATAAAAACAATTTTATTTTATTTCCTTTAACAATAGAAATAGTTTCATTAGAAATGCCTGCCTTGGATTTTAAATTGAAAAGGGGAAAAATGGAGAACTGGTATTAAAAACCAACTTTTCAATCAACTTTCAACAATTTGCACTTCATTCTCAGCAGCTGTCAATTAGCTTCCTTGGCATTTTCACAGTTCGCCCCACCCTACTGACCCATAAAGCAGCGCTTCCTTGGACTGCGGACCAAGCGGCACGTATTCGTATATTTGTCTGAAACTGAAATTTACGCTATCCTTTTCATCAAATTCGTGTGCGAGCTTCTTTTGGTTCCCTTTGTTGTCCTTCATGTTGGTGGTCATGCGATAAACATTTATTATTATTTTTATGAGCACACATCGGAGTTGGACTTGTCTGCCAATTTGGCGTTGATATCAAGCAAGTTGATTTAGTTTAAATAGCACGAGGACGAGCAAAGATACTCCCTTGAACAAATGCAATTTATGTTCGGGGAGTGCAAAAAAAAGACAAAACACGTGACTGCAGCAACCGCCGCTGGTCGTTGGTTTCTGGTTTCTGGACGCTGGTCAGTCTGGTTGGTCAACAAAAAAGGTTAACCAAGGCGAGCAAATATGAGAGCCCCATTCCCGCCCAAATCGGCCGCCCACATGTGTGAACAAATAGGTTTTAGGGGGTGCCATGTCAACCACCCACTTTTCCACTTTATGCGGGCCGGCTACGTGTCATTTGGCCTATCTGGCGGTGAAAATCTTTTCAGCCCGGCCACCACGACGACAATTTCCATAATCGGTGGTTAAACAAGACCGCACATGCTTGGTCGAGCTGACCAGCGTCCGGGAAACCCCGACTTTAGCCACAACCCGTTTATGATCCGCACACATTCATTTTATGTCTATAAGCCTTTCGCTTCGGATGTTACTCTGCCTGCAGGACCTTGTTTTTTTTGAATTATGTATCACATATTTTTATTCACTTAACACATTTACATATGCACTCTTCGGGGCTGTGGGCCTGGTGGCCTGGGCTCGGGCTTAATCAAATTATGGCTTATCTTGCTGCTGCCGACTTAACGGAGGTCAAAACGCAAATAGCCATAAACATAAAGATTATACATACGTTTGTATGTACAACAAGCTAAGTTAAATGTCCCCGCTATGTCCTTCCTAAGTTAACACACAGATTAATGTGACCTTGTTTCTCGGTGGTGTTTTATTAGAACTCTTTAATGGGTTTTTAGTGGAACGCATAAATAGGCACTCGAAATTCGAAATTTTATTTTGTTTACCAAAAACTAACATTAAAATGCTGGTCACAGAATTTGTCACTTTTGATTACTACAAAAAGTAGCCAATTGTTCGGTTTTTATAACCTGTACCCAAAGGGTACAAGGGTATATTAGTTTTGTGCGAGTGCACATGGAACACACAGAAGGAGGCTTTGTAAACCCCACAAAGTATATATATTCTTGATCAGCATGACAAGCCGAATCGATATAGCCATGTCCGTCTGTCTGTCCGTCTGTCTGTCCGTCTGTCTGTCTGTCTGTCTGTATGAACGCAAGGATCTCCGAAAGTATAAGAGCTAGAATAACCAAACTTGGTATACAGATTCTCCTGAGCCCGAGAAAGGACGAGTTTGTTCATTTTTTTTGATCCACCCCCCCACTCCCCCCCTATTAACGATTTTCTATAACTCCCGTAATTCTTGGAATTTTAAACTAAAATTTGGTAGACACATCCAGTTAGTAATTATATATCCGTATTATGATAGGTTGATCAGAAAAAAAGTTATAGCCATATAACCAGGCTCAATGCACACATACATACATATGTACAAGTACACAAACACACATAAGGCACGATTCTGATGTAAATGTATGTATGCATGCGTGGAATATTTTATATTTAATTTAGTTATTTAATTAAATTAATTTAGTTAATTAATTTCATTAAATTAAATTCATTAATTAATTTAATTTAATTTCTTTTTTGTGGGGTGGTACAGGGTATTTGAGAGTTGAGCCTGCTCGACTTTAGCATTCCTTTCTTGTTTACTGTTAACTTATGTATTAAAAATTAAAAAAAATATATGCAAGTATGTATATTTAAACCTATTTCTATATAGAAAACTTTGTCGCTCTACATCAATATAAGTATGTTAAAAAACCAAAGCAATCTTTTTTAACTTATATGTTGCAAACTTCATTTAAAATTCTGTTCTTCTACATTTTAAATATTAATTTTTAGGTATGCCAAGATCTTTTTGTCTTATTGCCACATTTCTAACAAAAATACAAATTGTTTGCTAAGACACAGTTAATTTTTCTGAAAATAGAAATACAACTTATAATTTCCAGGGTACATTTATCTGACAAAAGGAAATATATTTTTTGAATAAGAGCAATTTGTTTGCGTATTTATGTGTTTGTCTATTTATGTGGCTCTATAATTATAACGGATGAATATTATGTATCTTTTTTTTTTGTTTCAATAATAATTCTATCTCATTTTCAAACACGAAAATGGTCTAAATTTGATATGCAAAAACTCATGCTCCAAGGAACAGATAAAAAGCTGATTTTAAATACTTAACGTTAATTCACCATTTCATAAAAGCACATCAAATGTTATTACATATTATAGGTATTATAATTTGTATTTGCCTAGAACCATCTCTCCTTGAAACATTTTGGAAATTGTGCAAAGCAGGCAGCACGTGGGTTGACTTTAAAGATACGTCTGAGAAGCAAACCACTTTCAAGGTTCCTTTACCTACAGATGCTGTTCTTCCACATTACGTTTTGCTAAACGCCAACAACAACAACAGAAATAACTATTTTCGAAAAAAGCAGAAAAAATCTATAAATATCGACAGCCATAGCAACAACAGCAACAACGGCGGCAAGCGTCTGTTGTAGGCCTTTGGCCAACCAGCAGAGAAATCAAGAAACCGGCATCATTTCATGCTCAATTCAAATGTTGTTCAATCTCATTCAAACAATTTGTATTGTAGTTTTATTACCACAATAAAACGGATTAAGCAGCAGTGGCATGGCATCGTCGTCGTCTCATACAAAAGGATACAATGAACCCTGCCAAAAGGGGCGTGTTACGTCAATGCGTCTCCCGAACTGGTGCTCGCCCTCATACATACTCGTACTATATGTGCGATATGTGTGTGTGTGTGTGCGTGTGTGTGTGTGGTCTATGTGTGCCTTTTAAATTGACTGAATTTCCGCACGAATTAAATTTTTTGCCATGGAGCAAGAAAAAATATTTTACGCATCAACTGGCAGGACGTTGGGCGTGTTGCCCATATTAGAGTCCTTGAAGTGTGCGACTTGCCGAAATTTTTCACACTTCTCCTGAGATGCGGCTGCTGCTGTTGTTGCACACAATCAACGACACGTGGCAAGTGCCATATAATTTATAACATTTTTGAACAGGAAAAGAAAAAAGCGAAAAAACGTTGCCGGTGTCACATTTGATACGCTCAATAGCTCAAAAAAAAAAATTGTTCAAAACATTTCAGAGAAGCAGCGCCTTTGAGGAAATTTAAAGCCCCACATTCTGAAAAATTGCTTGACCGATCCACTTGAGAATCAAATTGAAATGTCTGACGACTTAACGAAACTCATTTGGCTAAAGAGAAGCTTAGGTGGACACAAAAATATATTTATTTATACAATACTTATTGCATTTTTATTATTACATATAGAAAGAAATTAATTTCTCGGTTTGACATTTCTTTTTGTGAAAATGTTCGCTTTCATGTCGCACAACAGTGGCTTTCCTTTCAAATCCAAATGCTGTAAGTTGCCTTTGTCGATTTGTAAGATTTTACGGCTGTGCTGCTCCTTTCAGTCCGTGTCTGTGTCCGTGTCTCTCTGATCCCTATCTAAATCCATTACAATTCATATTCATATGCCGCGCACACGTCGCAATTTTAAACCCCAGCCAGGCCATGGCCTGCCATGACATAGTCAAAAAGTTAAATCAAGTGTTAAGGAGTTTTTGAGAAAGTGCCCATCCCGCCGTTTCCTCACCCCACTGTCTCTGTCTCAATTTTTCTTTGCCTTTTCCTACCCCTTTTTTTATGGAAGCATTGCTTAGCCTAATATCGAAATAAACATACTTTATCCGTTATTGCCGTCAAATTTATGGTTTCTTAAATGTTGCCGGCATTACAATCGAAATATGAGACTCTCTCCACATCCGTATAATGCAGGAAAATTGAAATGCCCAAATTTGTATAGGTTTGAGGAGCCGGTTTGGGGTTATTAGTTTTGAAAAGGGTGCTCCTTGTCTTGGGCAACATCTTTGTATGTGGTTTAGTTTTTGCGCGCAGCAATGACAGCTGCTGAAGTTGATTGGGAGTTTTAGATGTTAGTGATAGCGATAAGAAAGTTTTCATTTGCTTAGCAATTGCTCCATATGCTTAAGTTCGTCCAGAGTTTGTCATGTTTGATCGCACAATTAGAAGAAAGGGCGAGGCATAAAATATTTAACATTTTGAGCCGAAAAATGAGGTAGACCTACATATATTTTCTAAATTGAATTTTCTCCACATGGCAGAAAGAACGAAATGGTCAGTGTCAACTCTATTGTGATCGCAGCATATAATTTTTTAGGAAGGAGGCTTTTAAATACAAAGTACTTTTATATTAAATTAACAAATACTAATTGAATTAGGCTTTATGCTACGATTTCATTCCAAGAAAGGGTTGAATTTTCTCTGTATAAATGGAGGCAAGCAGACGGTTGAACGGTTTCATAAAATGTTGCATATAATTGTTAATTTAGAATTAAAAATAATTGTATTACTTTTTTCTTGAAATTTAATACGTTATTCAAATTTTTAATTTTTATTTGCATTGTTTAGATTAATTTATATCTTAGTAACTCTTTTATGTTTCTAATTTTTAACATTATATTTAAGCTTTATTTTTTAGTTTGAAAAACGCCCTTGATATTTTTGGAGTTGATCGACATAATTGACTGAAGAGTAAATAAAATGCCACCAACAAATCGGATTATTAATTTCAAAAAAAAATCTTTTATATAATAATACTTAAATAATTTGGTTTTATTTTTAGAACTACTTGTATGAACATAGTTATCCCAGCAAATATGATATCCAAATATTAATTGTGATAAATAACTTCTTTGTTAAGAAAATAGATATTCTTTTATAATGGAACAACATTTTATTATAACAAAAGCAAAAAACTTAATTCAGTTGAAATTAACTTTTTGGCTGTGTTTCTTGTCTATCAATTTAAGAGTCAACTGAAAAAAACATTTTGATATATGTATGTATGTAAATATGATATTTTGTTATATTTATATTTATTCATAAAAAGTTCATTCAGGTAAAATTTCAATGTAGTGTTATTATTTTTAGATTTTGGGTGATGGCGCTCCAATCTAACTTCCGTACAATCCCAATGCATTGCACTACAATGAAAAGCAATAAAAATTGCTTTCACAATCATAATTAAAAAGAAGTTACAAGGTCAAAGTTTTTGCACCGCCAAGAGAAAAATTCTAAAAGTGACGACTACGTCGCCGACGCTAATGAAATTGCAATTTTGCACATAGCGGAGACTTGTTTGTATGTAAATATGTATGCATGTTGTATGTATGTATATGTGAGTCGCTTTTCCATGGAATGCAATTGAAATCCGTGACAACAAAATAACGACCCCTCCCCCCGCCCCCAACTGGCCGCCAGACAGTGCGACGGTGTCCAAAAAATTATTTCCCAGCGTTGCTTTTGCGCAGGTCCAAAACTGGAAAACGAATGGCAAGTGATGAGTGCTGCGGCTGGGGGACACCGCTGCTCCCTACAGCGCAATAATGGCGTTTACGAAGGTGCGAATATGTAAATGGAGAGGGAGAGGCGAAGCACGAGGGTTTTTGCAATAGAAATTAACGAGAAGGCAAGTGGAGCAACAATAAAACAGCAACAACAACATTCACGATAACAAGTGTATGTTGGAGCAGGCGCATAATTCATATTTGGCGAAAACAGGAACGCCCCGTCCAGGCATACATACATACATACATATATGTATGTGTATGTATGTTGGTTGTAAGTGCATCCCTGTGTGTTTCGTGTGTGTGAACATAAAGTGTAGTGTGGAGGTAGCTGCCTGGTTTTCAATTATAAGGAAAACCGAATACCTTCCAGGCACGTTGTGTATGTGCGAATTTGATATGTATACATACTTGTACATAGTACTTATGTATCTATAAATGTACATACATATGTATGTACGTTGATATGGATTGGAAAGGACTTACCTGTGTATGCATATTGCATTTTGGTTTGTGTGTATCTTTGCGGGTTATCTTTGTGAATCTCTTCCTATGCAAACAGAAACGACACCTGCAGTTTGTTGCCGTAATTGTTTCGCTGTTGCTTACTGTATTTTGTTAGTTTTTTTTTTGCTGATATATTTGAGTGGGATTGCCAGTATGTACACACTTTAAAGTTTTTATTCTCCATGCAACAGATAGTATATACAATATTTGCAGCCCTGCAATCCTCCCAATAAAAGAATTAAATATTTAGAATAGAAAGTCATTCAGACAATATATGTAAATGTTTCTATTATTCTTTAACAATTTTTAGTCCATATGTCGTATATTTATAAATTGTATACATAATTTTTTAGTTTTGCAGTGGAATTATTCAAAATTATTAATTATAAAAAGTCTACGAATATTTACGTAGTAATTTATTATTATATTTATACAACATTAAAGGAATCAATACATTTTGTACAAAATTATAAAATTAAATTAATTTAAAAACTATCAGAAATGTTAGAAAGTAGCATTCTAATAATATTTTTCTGAAAATATTGCATACCTGCTGACGATAATACCTTTTGATAGTTTAATAGTTTAGTTATGGCCGAAAGTCCTTGCATTAACGTTCAGATAAATTAAAACTGATATTTATGTCATCCACACCGGCACCTTTCACCTGCAAGAACAATGTTAACCATAAATAAAGGCGACAAAATAAAGAAATCATTAGAAAATCGTGTAGCCCATTAGTCTTGCTGTCTTCACCACCACCCACAAGTACACACAAGCACACACACACAATTGCCATTATGTTGAACACGCAAGTCAATTGATGCAATTTGTACGACAGCAGAAAAATACAAGCTGCCGACAATTGAGAGTCCTGCCTAGGATGAAGCTGTTAGTGGCAAACATTTCCCCAGTGGCTGTGACAATTGACATGAAAGTTGGAAATGCCTTAGCAGGTTCACAGGCTGCACTGCTCACTGGGTGTTAAGGGGGAGGGTTGCTCATTGAGCGTGTGTGCTTGCTTGTGTTCATCAACAGTTTGCACTTGAATTGCTTGGCTGGTGATTTAAGGGTTGGCTGGAGGATGTTGCTGCTGGTTTTGGTTTGTCCTTTAAATGAATTGCGGCGATTTATTACGGTAATACTCATTTGAACGAACGAAAAAAAATATGGGGATGAGGAGACTGGCAATTGGAGTGTAACGCCGGGAGTTGTGACTTAAAGTCGAGTGCAAACAATGCACACAAAATAAAAATAAATCTCTTGCTGTGTGGAGCAGGCTTTTCGGCACACTACTACCTTGTAGTTCTGTAAGGGCCAGTTAGTGCCTCAAATCAGCGATATTCTGGGTAACTAGGAGTCGACTCAAAAGAGATTTGAAAGAAGCCGATAACCCAAAGGGAATGCAATAAAAAAGAACGGTAATTGTTTACCTTTTGAGGTAACCTTAATAGCAGGTTGTACTCTCTGTAAAAATTTTAATAAAACTAGTATACCCTTTTACCCTTTGGGTACAAGCCATAACAAGAAAACAAAGAGTCGAACGGGATGACCTCTTTATTACCCTCCCAAAAATAAATAAAACTAGTATATCCTTTTACCCTATGGGTATAGGGCATACACATTTTGTTTCAAAATTGAGTTTTAAAAAATTAATGAATAAAATAAAATAATAAATATTCAATACATGCATAAGTAGAGACATTTCTTTATGTACTGTTTTAACAGCATTAGATGATAGAAAGCATTAGATTACATTTATGGTTATAACTTTCTTAACAATTGATATATTGATTCCATCGTGGAAGAGAAGCGCTCGTCAACTGCATTTGAACGATCATTAATAGAACGAATATTAAAATATCAATATTAAAATCAAATGAAACCAAAATATATACATATATACATATATGGTACAATTTGTACCGACTAACGGACTACCATGTCGAGCATAAACTGGAAATGGGGAAATTAAATGTACAATTTGTTTGGGATTACCTTAAATAAGGGGTCAGCTGATCAACCGGCGAGGGGTGGGCGCCCGTTACTACAGGGTTGTTACAATTGTGTGTGTAAGAGTTTGTGTTTAGTTATACCCGTGGGAAGTCTGTGGCGTTTTTAATGATAGCGAAATTCGAATTCACAGAATGCCGCTGCCGGCATTGTGATTTCCCAATTAGATGTGACTCGTCATTGATTATTGTCATCGAAAAGTAACGGTAATTTTGGTATTCATGTCACTTGCAGCAACTTGTCATCGCCCTGTTCCGTCTATAGTTTGACCATAATAATCACTATAATTGGCTGTCTTGGTGGTCGAAAAAGTACGTGATATGCATTTTCGCCTGCTTGTCGCAGACTATGCCTGCGGGCTAGGCAATTAATACGCCAATTTCCAAGCTCATCCTACTTATCAGTTGCCACCTAAATCAGCATTATGTGTTGGGGGTGGGGTTATGATTGTGGAGTTGAAAATTAATTCAAAATTCAATTACGATGTGGGTGTTGAGTCGTCGTCGTTGCCTTGTCTTTGAGAAGACACCACAACTTGCAAACATAAATCAGACTAGATTGCCACACCTGTCCCGCCGCATCTTCTTCCGCATCCGAATCAGCAGCGTTTGCTGCTTGGCTAATTTTGCGAACTCCACCAGCTACACTGTGTGGCATCTTATTACATTTTAAGCGGCTTTGCCAAGTGACGCCCATAACTCACGCCTGGCTGCACGACGTTTCTGGTATTTTGCATATATTTTAATTTATTTTCTAATTTATGAGCAGCTTTCCTAAAGTTGGACCCACAAGTGGCGCCTGGCAATTAATTAAGATATTTAAAAGAGCAAGTCTAAAGCTGCATTCCGTCTCCATTGTGAATGGGCGGCAACATCTATTTACAGTAATTGTCTAATAATGGCAACTTCCTGTACACATAATAGCATAATTAATCGATATTAAATGAACACGGCGCATCATAAACGCCGGAAAACCCACAAAAGGTTAAATTAAACGAAGTAATTGTTACCACCGGCACAGGCCAGACCAAAACCGAGACCAAAGCATCCCCCTCTTATCCTGGCAGCAGGAGTAGAAACAAAAACAGAAGCAGGGGTGGCACACAATGCCCAACAAACAGGCAAGCAGGCACGCAGACACGCACCAGTTAGGCATTGGATGCGAATGAGCAAGATTGTTGAGTTTTTGATTTTAAATCGAGCAGTCGGATTGGGGAGTAAAGCGGCCAAAGTCACACGGCAGGTGGCGGATGTAGGTGGGGTGTGTATTTGTGGGCGCTGTCTGCTAGACAAAGTGATTTAAATGCATTCATAATGGGATAAAATTATGTGCTGTCTGATTTGCGGCTTCACACAAAAGCTGCACAACCCACAGCCCACAAAACCAGTGTAACCGACTGGCTTTAAAGTGCTTAGGGTCTTCAGCTGGAAACGCCCCCTGAATTCCCATGAATATGCATGAATATTTGCGCTTTTGATGTGCACTTGAGGGGGTGTCTTGAATGGGGTAGCATTTTAAGTTTATTAAGTAAGAAATTTGGGACTTAAACGCGAACATATTTTGCATGTAGTACTCTTTTAACACAGCTCAGAAATTAAGCTTACTGAATGTATACTTTTTTTAATTAAAAATAAAACGGCGCCTATCAAATCATAATTAAAGATCCCAGCTAGAGCCCAACATCAAATTTGATGGCCACCAAATCCGCTTAAAATAATTTCTTACAACAATTTGTAGCGCACACTTTCGCGGGCCACATTAAAAATCTTATCTACGCTAAAGCAGAGCTCCCAGCTGCTGTTGGGGACACAAATGACCATGCAAAGGCACAATGTTTAAATGGTACGCAAATTGGTGTCCATCACCAGCTGCCTGCTCGGCAGGCCTGCGGTGCAGGCGTTGGACACGTGTCCGAAACTCTGCCGCAGTGCCATCAAATTGAAGTAGTCCCATAATCTATTCTGGCTCCAAATCATCGCCAGAATAGATTGTGACCAAAGCGTCACTGCATTGATTTTCTACCGGCCAATGCACTAAGGAGCCCAAACTGCAACGCTCACTCGCAAATCTCCGTAAAAACTGAATATTTTTGATGTTCAGCAAACGGGACAGTTCTTTGAGGAGCCTGAAGCCGAAGCGCTCCGTCTGCAGGGCATTGTAGAAAATCCAGTGGTTTTTGCCACCGCAAAAAAGTAATTTTAAAAATTGAAAATAGTTCATAGAGTACACATATAAATCATCGAATTTTAATCACGGTCAGACAAAGAATTATTTGTCAAAATATTTGAAAGATTAAGAAACTTTGGTTTAACGCTTAAGTTAAAATGCCCATATTCTATTTTGTATATTTTCTAATTTGTTTCATTATAACAAATATGTCTGTCTTATGCAAATAATAAGAATGCTTTTATACATAACTAATTTATTTTGCAAGTTATGTAATTTTTAGTTCGCCAAAAACATTTATTGTTCAAGGTCGTACTTATAAGTTTTCTAATTGTGGTGTTTGAAACGCATTCATTTTTAATATATTATTTTTAGTTCTGAATTTGAAATGCAACTTACCAGACACTTTTCCACCTAGCCGAACCACGCTAAACTGACGGGTTGCCCATCCAGAAAAGTTATAAAGAAAGCGCCAATATAACGCTTTTTTAGACTAGGCGGACTTGCCCACACAGCCCATTCGCGTAGTGCCCACAAGTCAGGCACAACCTGCAATGCTCTGCAAAGCTGCAGAAACTCCCTGGGATCTTCATGCACGCGGTTTTGCCAACAATGGAGCGAAAAATCATTAAGCAAAAAGCTGCTGGAGCTTTATCTCTTAACTGCTCACGAGACCGACAAAGAAGCAGACCCACCTCTTCAAAAGTCTCACGTATTGCTTTAAGTCGAATGCTTAGCTCACTAAAGGATATAATAAATGAAAATCTTGTCTTTCAGTTAAAAAGGTATGTATCTTACCGCGCACAATTAACTTCAGAACATTGAAATATTTGTTTAATTATCAGTGCCTGCAACATATCATCGCTTACTCCAAACTGTTCGAAATACTGTAACCATTCAGCGTTCTCATCGCCTTGCTTGTCCAGAACGCCGCCGGGGAATACGCAATGATTGGCTGCCAATGCGGTGCGTCTAGCTCGCGTGGTCATCAACAGCTGTAAAAATTCCAGATGAATATGAATATGAAATATAAAGAATAAAGATGAAACTTGCCTGATAATCATATTCTTTTTGACTCTCGACAGTGCAGCGTGCTGCTATGATAAGAGTGGCCGCATCGCGCCACTTCCCCAGTGATTCAGCGCACATTCTTAGAAGTAAAAATTATTCTTTAAATAATTAATCCCGTACACCCCTTAATCTGACTTAACGATAGTGATAGATAAAGCCATTTCATTATAATTTATTTAACACGGTTGATAAAGTTAGCGGTGGCAAATGTCCATTGGGCGGTGGAAAGTTTAAATGAAACTGAACTGCTGGTGTGCCAAAGTTCTCCAATCGGTGTAATTTTTTGGCACGTTTGTGAAATTCGTCAACTGTGCCTTCAAAGCTAATCACATTTGTAACTAAGTGCGGCTCTGCCAAATAGAAATCGTCTCCTGCAGGTGCAACAAAAGTTAGATACGTTTCTTGCTATAATGTTTATCTTTACCTGGCAACACATTTACTAAATTGTCACTACACATATAACTAATAGGCATAAACAATGTTGTGCCCAATTTGCTTCGATGCCGGGCAAACTTTAATAAATCATAATAACTTCTGATTGCTAGCAGGCGGGATAGTTCGTAAATTTGTGGGGGCAAGAACCAAAGCTCACCAAGTCGAGCCAAACTCAGCAGCTCCGTTGGCGTTCGCCACTGCAATAAGAGTCTGATCAAGGAAAATAAAATAAAGCTAATTGTGCTCAATGCTTACCAAACACTCTTTGACTTCCGACTCCTCGGCCAGCAGATTGGGTTGCTTTTCCACAAAAGCGATGAAGAAAACTGTTTCGTAGCTAACAACCCAAAAATCAAGATCGTTTAGTTCTAACTACAATCTATCTTGGAGCTTACCCTTTCCTCACGATCGCTGGACTTGCCCAAGCGGACCATTCATGCAAGGCCCAGAGATCCGGCACAACTTGTAGTTTCCGGCACAGCTTCAGAAAATCGCTAGGTTTATTATGAACGCGCTGCTGCCAGATCTCACGATCCCAGAAATCTTCCTTAAATATACTGCCAGTTGCTTCTACCTGCGCCAATTGTGCGCGCGTGCGGCACAACAAAACGCCCACCTCCTCAAAACATTCACGCAATGCAGTCAACCGGAGCGTAATCTCACTGTAATCGAACAATCTTTATACTTTGCTTGTGGTATGCACTTTGGACTCACCGCGCCCATATGTGTGAACGTTTAAAAAAGCGATCATAGCAACCTGTGCCCTGCGGGGCCAAAATGCTAGGCCTGTGATCTGAAATCAGCACTAGTTGACGCAGTGCATCCTGCGGCACACCAAATTCTTCGAAATACTGCAACCAGGAAACGTTTTCATCGGCGGTAGTATCCAGCAAGCCGCCGGGAAAGACTGCTTGATTTTGCACAATTGCCGTTTGGGCGCTGCGCTTTAGCATAAGCAACTAAATCGTAATTAAAATTACATATATACATGTATGTATGTATTAACGACTTTGTTTATGGAGTTCTTTATCATAGCTACTTACATTGTAATCGTAGGTACTTTTTGTGGTTGATTTATCAACGTTTTTTGCTACGATAATGAGACTTGCCGAAGTGCGCCATTTGACAGTTTTTTGTTGCTCAGACATCTCTCAATGTTTAATTGTAAGCGATATAAACATCTCCCTTGCCATAAAAACAGCAACAGGCAGTTATTTTGTAAGCAGCTGTTGCAACCAGTGTTCCTCTTGTATGGTTCGAAAAACTGCGGGACATTTGTGTACATGTGTACACATTTAATCAGTACAAAACAAGTAAGTCGGGTCGGTCCCGACTTAAAAAATACTATGTATAAAAGTGTATAATAATTATGCGTGTTTGTGTGTGTCCAGTGTGCTTGTGCACAGCAGCAACAACAGCTGCGGGCAGGACTTGGCCTGAGATTATATACATACGTATTTGGCTATAACTTGCTGTTAAATCGGCCTATCAAGGTATTTGCCAAATTCGAATGAAAAATTCCAAGAATTGCGGGAGATATAGAAAATTACTTATTGGAGAGGGGGAAGTGAGGGAATTTCCAAAATATAAATATTCTGTGTATTCATATAAGGCATCTTGGATAAAATTTGGTGTCCCTAGGTGTTATAGTCTCCGAGATATAGATGATTGATGAATTAACATTGATAAGTCCAATCTGGAGGTGAAAGTGTACGTCAATTTCAAGCTAAATGTTAGCGATGCAGTTAAAAAAAATACGCCAATAAATAAGTGCTGATGACAATTGCCCACCCACAGCCGGTGCAGGTGTAGTATCTAGTGGTAAAAGAGATGGCAGGTCGGGAGAAAAGGGAGGACAACGTTACAACAGTGGTAAAAATTATGATTTTGTTCCACCGCCGCGCGTCTTTTCGACAGAGGGAGACTGGACCGGTTGCATTGATTGCTTCGATTTGTCAATTTTAAAATCAACTATATAAAGGAAAACTATTGTTATCATCCAATTCCTTAGGTTGCTGCACAGGCGGCATTGGGCGAAATTGCCGCCTCTGACCAAGAACTTCTACAAGGAATGGCCGAGGTGGCGAATTTGCCGCAGACAGATGTGGAGCGGCTTCGATTGGAAAAAACCAACATAACAGTTTCGCATGTTTTTGAGAACAATGAGAATCAACCGTTGGAACCGATTCATAACCCTGACATATTGGGTGAGATTAAAAGGCAGAGCTTTTCAAAGCCAACTCCAATACAGTCACAGGCTCTCGGCTTAATTTTTATAAAAATAAATATTAAAATCGTAATAAAAAAAATAGCTGAAGATCAGCATCCCGCGAAATATTAGTAAAGAATTTAAAATAAAAAAATTAATTTAAAAATGAAACAAAACAAATTGCGGACGTCCTCACTCGGCGGAGTCCAACGACTGAATGCTGAACTGGAATAATATTTTCGACTACCTCGGCTTTTGCAAAAAGTATTGATCAACATCGGTTTAGAATAAGTGTTGACAGGCAATTGACAAAGGGATTTTTAGAGTAAGTCTGGCAAGATAGTAACGATGCTTTTATTTTGTACTCCAACGTCTATTATTTTGTTGCGATTTGATTTATATTTCCAAGGGCGTTCGCACTTTTTTCCAAAGGGGGCTAAGAAATTAAAATGTATATTAAATAATGCACGATGCGTTTAAATAACAAGTGGAGAAGCAACACAGAGATATAGATGATTATACAAACGACATTTCCGAAAATTACCCTTAGGGAAAGTAACGCTAACTCGTATAGCACATAACGCATATTTTGTGCAATTTTGTGTATCTATCTCTTATTGTCTCTGAGATCCAGGTGTTCATACGGACAGACAGACAGACAGGCAGACATAGATCGGCTCGTCTTGTCATGCTGATTTGTGGGGTCTGCCACTCCTCCTTCTGCCTGTTACATTTTTCGGCTCCCTAATATACTCTTGTACATTTCATGTGCAGAGTATAAAAACGTTACTTATAAGGTCTGTTTCCTGCTGCAACGTTGGAATGGTCGATGGTGAGGCTGCATTTTTTCAGAAATCCTAAGTTCGTGCAGAATTCAACAAACAATTGTGTGCAGATACATAAGTAGAACAAAAACCAATTTTGCGACCATTTGGCACACCAAAAAGTTCTCTGATAAGTCATTTTGAAAACACACGTGCAAGGGCGAAAGCAACAGTATTTAAGAGCTTACAAGCCGAGCTTAAAGACAGTCTAACTTTCAGTTGCATCCAAGCAGCTACTTTTCAAAAAATGAAAATCGCCATTGCCATTTTATTGGCAGGCTGCGCCTGCCTTGTCGCGGCACTAAAGCCAGTACCAGGAAAAACACCAGAAGGAAATTTTTCAGCTGAGGAAATCTCAACAGATGCAGCTCCAGCCGAGGAAACAGAAGCAGAAATTGGTACTCGCGGTCCAGCCCGTGGTGGTCCTCCTCGTGGTGGTCCGCCCCGTGGTGGCCCTCCTCGTGGTGGTCCGCCGCGTGGTGGCCCTCCTCGTGGTGGCCCACCTCGTGGTGGCCCTGGCTTTGACGATAGAAGATTGAGAGAACTCTTGAGGGACAATGCTAAGAGTCTGGATAAAACCAATCTTTCTCTTCGTAGCATTGACTCTGTAAATAACCAAATAAAGGCAAATTTGGCTCAACAAAAGGATGCAATTAGAACCATTAACAAAATCGAGGAAGAGCTGGCAAATCAGCGTGCTTTGGTCAAGGAACAATCAGAAGGGGTGATCACTTCCCTTTCTAATATTACGCACAAGGTTGGCCACGTAATCATTACCCGTAAAATCCAAATTGAGAACTTGGCTCGCCTGCAGTCCGAAACGAAAGATTTGATCAGTAGTTTGGAGAAAAAACTTGAGGCTAATCTTAAACACGTTATTATTAGCGCAAAAACAATTGATAGTAGCATTCTGGAACTGACAAAACTTATCACACGCGCAGTAATGCCAAAATTGAACGGCCTCCAATGCACCTTTGATAGCCTCGAGACATCACAGGTCAACATTGAGGTGGACTTGAAGAATCTGGCAAGTGTGAAGAATCTCGCCGAGAACTCGAACATCAAAATTATCGGCTTGGAAGGTCAGCTGCGTAGCTTAAATCAGACTCAGGACGAGCGACTTAACGGACTGTCCAGCGCGGTCAGGCGTTTGACTCCGATTAAGACATGGGAAATTGAACAAGCTCTGCGCGATCTCATAATCTCACAGAAACGCGTCGAATTGGATTTAGAGGCATGCGACAAACGCCCACCTTCACGTCTGCCAGGACTGAAACCGCCAAAACGCGAAGAACCCCAACGCCCAGGTCGCAAGGACAAACCAAAGAAGGGCCGTAAGCCAAGTCGCAAGTCTTCCCCACGCCGCCCACGTCCTGACAACTGCGAAGAGGAGGACTCAAAAAAGGGACCCAAGCCAGGTCGCAAGCCATACGCTCGACGGGACAGCAGCGAAGAGGAAGACTCCAAAAAGGGACCCAAACCTGGTCGCAAGCCACACCCACGACGTGACAGCAGTGAAGAGGAGGGACCCAAGAAGGGACCCAAGCCAGGCCGCAGACCAAGCCCACGACGTGACAGCAGTGAAGAGGAGGACTCCAAAAAGGGACCCAAACCTGGTCGCAAGCCACACACACGACGTGACAGCAGTGAAGAGGAGGGACCCAAGAAGGGACTCAAGCCAGGTCGCAGACCAAGCCCACGACGAGACAGCAGTGAAGAGGAGGGACCCAAACCAGGTCGCAAGCCATACCCACGACGTGACAGCAGTGAAGAGGAGGGACCCAAAAAGGGCCCCAAGCCAGGTCGCAGACCAAGCCCACGACGTGACAGCAGTGAAGAGGAGGGACCCAAACCAGGTCGCAAGCCACACCCACGACGTGACAGCAGTGAAGAGGAGGGACCAAAAAAGGGCCCCAAGCCAGGTCGCAGACCAAGCCCACGACGTGACAGTGAAGAGGAGGGATCCAAGAAGGGAGGAAAGCCAGCATGGAAGCCCACACCACATCCCAACTGTGATAAGGATGATACACCTCATAAGGGGCGCCAGCCAGGCCATAAACCCTCCCCACACCGCCCACGCCCCGACAGCGATGAAGATAAAAAGCCAAAAATAGGTAAGGGATCTAAAAAGCGCCTGATCTACAGAGTTAAGGAGTCGCGACATAGCGGTTAGTTGTCACTAGCCTCAATCTTTATCTCCACAAATTATTTTACCGATTCCTATTTATATTCCAGATGGATACCCAAAGTCATATTACGCCAGTGTTTCTAAGTCTGGTAAAGGCATTTCAGCCCACGCTGTGTCTTGGCAAGAGCCTCTACCCTGGGAAGCTGTTCCCCTATATCGATCAGCCCCAGCCCCAAAACCAAAGCACCCTCGCGGTGAGGAAGTGATCTGGTACGGAGCTCCCCCATTTTAATGGAATGGAACTGACAGCTGAAGGAGCCAGCCACTAAACTAAAAGTTAATACTACGAATGAATAGAAAAATTACCCTTACGAACCACATCTCTAGAAAAAATTCACCTCCATCAACTAAAATATTATTTTAACTCAAATACAAAACAACAATTTAAAAACATATTTACCAGCCTTGTTTTCTTTTATACATAATAGACCTACAGATTCGATAATGCTGCAGAAATGTAGCTAACATAACAACTCTTGCGTAAGAAAGAAGGTTCAAAAAGTAAAATTTTGACTATACATTCTGCAATAATGTAGTTTTAATATGAAAAATGGGCCTGTTAGTTAAGCGATGATGCCGATGACGAGTTTTTTTAAAAGCAACCCATAGAGGCTTTTATTATAATATAAAATAATTATATGAAACATTATTTGCAATAGCGTCATCAAATTTCATTGAAATGAAGTCTGAGACTTTAATAGATGAAGAAGTCTTGGACTCTAAGAACAATAATAAAATTTCCCTAAAAATACGGGATTGGAAGCGGCTACAGGATAGATTATTTTAAAAATTTGTAAAATTAGAAAAGGCCCAAAAGATAAGAAAGACTTTAAATAAAACTAGCTGAGATTACATTTACGGCTATAACTTCCCTTAAAGTAGGCCTATCTGGATAAAACTTGACATACGGACACATCTGGCTTTAAATCTGGTTTCGAGTATGCATTTAAAATAAAGGACTTCGGTTACATGATACTCGGTAGCATGGTAGAATAATGAATCATTTAATGTGAACATCTCAAGCTTCATTAGAACTCTATTGCCCGCAAAACTCTTCATGCAGATTTATAGTCTTAAGCCGGATCAACAACAAAAAAACATTTGACGATGTTATAAACTAAACAATATCCGCCATCTAAGAAACTAACACCAAGAAATGTTTTCTTTAGTCGCATTTTAATTTTAATTCGTTGGTATTATTATTATTGTAGCATTTTATCTATAATATCTCTTTCTTCCGTAAACTCCCTAATTGGGGAAAAGAAATCCCATTAAATCTTTGGAAATGGCACCATCACATTTAGATTATCTCACATTGTTAGTTATTGTTGAAATGGCGCCTGAAAAACGAAAACTTACACAAATCTCGATACATGAATGAACTAAAAGTCTTCATTTAGGGGGCAGGTGGGGAGCTGCAATCACAAACATTACTACAAATGACACACTCTTTGTTTTGACTATCGTTGGGGTTTCATATGCACATACACATACATATGCAAATTCTTTTGGCAATATGTTAAATAACTTATGTAGTATTTACGAAAAAGAATCTTAAGACGTGCCTATCGTAATATTTTCCCAAGTTGGGCCCAATTGACGCGGCATTCTGCGTCGTTTAAAGTCGTTGAACTGATAGGAGCAGTTGGTCATAGGCTTGTGGTTTCCCGGTGGCACAGACATCTATTTCTTTTTTCAATCGTGTATTCAAAATTAGACGACCTAGGTCAGCGATGTTCTGTCCATACATGCACACGTATGTATGAAAATGTGTGTGCGACTCAAATGAGCAGCTGCTGTAGAAGATTAGAGACATTTAGAAACGCTCGCACATGCTAAAGTGGGAGCAACCTATTATAGCGGTATAGTGTGAAAATTTTGGAAGTCTTAACTAGTCCCATAGTGCCGATAAACAGAGTCCAACTATGACACGTGCAGGTTAATGCTGTGTATTTAAACCCCGGTCCATGCTGACCACAGACAGTCTCTAGTGGAGCAAGCAAACGAAAGCAACAGCAACACTATGAGAAGATTCCTGATTGTGTTAGTGATCTGTGCTGTGGTGACAGCAGACAGGTCGGATTCAAGGCGCCCTGATCATCGGGACGAGCTGCGCGAAGTGCGTGCTCTGGTGCAGAAGAACGGCGAATCTCTAAAGGAGCTGGGTCAGCAGGCAGCTGGCATTGCCAACTCCCAGAAGGGCATCGACCAAAAACTGAGCCAGCAAATCAACCAACTTAGGGGCATCCAGAGAGTAGAGGTCGGCTTGGGGAAGTTGCAAAAAGACACTACAATCAATTTGGCAAAAAACGCCGCGGCCGTCCAAAATCTTACCATTAGTGTGAGAAATGCTAGCAACAGGACCAACAAGGCGCTGAACGACTTGAATAAGAATGGAGAGGACATCAAGAAGGTGCTACTTAACTTGGAAGACAACCAGAACAAGCACGAGCGTGAACTAAATGCCTTGTCCGATTCTGTGCAAAAAAACATTTCTGGGCTGGACAGACTTATCAAGCAGTCCGTGTTGCGTGAAATTAGTGAACTGGATAAGGCGTCCAAGAAGCTAGAGCGGGTCCAAAAACAAATTGTGGACAAGGTCGGCCAACTGGATGGCATCAATGAACTGACCAAGGTCAACAGCCGCAAAGTGAGTATTTTGGACTCTCGCGTACGATCCCTGAATGCCACCCAAGCAGAACGTTTGAGCATTCTGGGTGCTGCCGTCAACTCTGTGCAGATAAATACTGCGCAGATCGATGAGAAGCTTGGTCTGTTGCTAGAAAACCAGAAGGACATTGCAAAAACTTTGGATGAATGCAAGAAATGGAGACGATCACGAGGACCTGGCGGACCTGGCAGACGCGGTACTAGCTCTCGCGGACCTGGTAGGCGGCCCGAAGGTCCACGCCGTCCTCGTGGTCGTGGATCACGCGGACCACGTGGCGATGACACAAGCGAAGAGTCCGATGAATCTGCATCCTTTGAAGCTCCTGAGGAGGCATATTAAACAACTGCTGAACACTTAGAGTCTAACTCTTTTATTGCACCTTTTTACGTTTCAAAATTCTTGTTATTGCATTGCGTTTAACAAAAAGACAACAACTAACTAAAAACGATCAATTATAACTAATAAATGCAATTTGGCAAACTCAACTGGATTGGAGTTACTTAAATATGTAAATAATTGTGCATCTTCTATTGCTTTTTTATGATCCAATAATATTTTAAATCAAACAAATGTTTAACTTAAAGTAACTTACGTGCATCAATTGGTTGCACTTGTCCATCAGCCGGCTCGAAATTAATTAACAATTGGCTTTCATGTTGGTTTTTGTGCTCGGTGCGATGTAGCGGCTTGTATTCCTGCACTTGAGCTCGAAATTCGGCAATACTCAAGCCAGTCTCAATTTTTTCACTAGAAGCATCTGGATTGGCGGGATACATTTCGTCTCCAGGCAGCAGCTGAACCCACCCATCGCTACATTTAAATAAAACCGGATGAAAAAGCACCACACCTTTGTCAGCACGTTTCTCCGCAAATTCCCGCAACGTTTCCAGCGTTTTAAAGTTGAGACAACGAGAGAGCTCATAGAACTGTGGTGGTGGCAGCCAAAGCTGCTTAGCCAGCGCTCGCTGGAGATATTCCAATGGTGAACGCCACTAAGAAAAAAAGTGTACACCGCATAGGTCAGCAGAAATAGTATTTAAATTGCAGACGACTTACCGCATAGTCTTTAACCTCGATGGGTTCGACATGCAAGCTGGGTTTTGCCTCAAGCGCAGTTAAAAAGAAAGCTGTTTGAAAGCGTTTCGTAAATGTTGAGGGCGTTCGCCAAGCGGACCAATCATGTAGCGACCAAATATCTGGTATCACCTCCAATTCCTTGCAGAGTGTGAGAAACTTGTTTGCATCATTGTGCACCTCCTTTTGCCAATGAGTAACATCGAATTGCTCATGGAACTGTCCATAGCCACTTGTGTTAGAAAATGTTTTAAGGTCCCTGCATAAGAGAATTCCCATTTCTTCAAACGTTTCACGTATGGCAGTCAGCCGAAGGGATAGTGCACTATAAAAGTTAACATATATGCATATAAGTCTTACATATTTTGATTGCATTTTTGCACCCGAATACTTTACGTATCTATGGAGTCTATCCCATTAGAAGCTGGTCCTCCGGCCTTCCTGCTTAAAAAATCACGCAATTTCCGAGCACTTACATCATAACGTTCAAAATGGGCTAACCAAGAAGGTGCGCTATCAGCCGCGTCACAAACGCCCCCTGGGAAAACTGAAGAATCGGGCATAAAGCTGGATTTTGAGGTGCGGGTAAAGAGCAGAACCTGTAAAAAAGACTTCTTTATTCAGTTCTAATATCACATGCAGATGACAAACATTGTAGTCGTAGCTTGTTACGGCCTCGCCTTTACTTTTAGCGAAAAGAATTAAGCTTGCCGATTGGCGCACTTTGCTCAGTAGTTGCTTCGACATAATTGAGGTAACTAAACTTAAAACAACAACAAAGCTTCAAACAGGTGGCACTGAATAGGGCCAGCTGATGGGGCTACAAAAGTGTTGTTCCACTTTAGCCATTTTCAAGCTAAAAAAATTAGCAACTGCAAACATTCAAGCTTAAAAAGTGGAATGAAAATTACTCACATAAATAAGACAACAAACATTTATCTTTACAAATATTTTATTAATTTTGAATGGATGTAAAATTCCGTCTTTTTTTTATGATAATTGCTGCAACTGGTTGTGCTATCGATAAATCAGAAAACATCTGATAAGCCCAAACTTTGCAGTACCGTTCAAAGGTGCAAATGTTTACAAATCTGCCTTTTCTTCCATGATCCCCAACAAAGAATATCGTCCTTCGGCTAGTTTAATTTTAGCTGCTAAACATGCACATAACCCTGCAGTTGAATACGATTATAAAGTAGGTACTAAATTGTAAAAATAAAACACTTTCCAGTGATTAATATTTAAATATTCATAAGTTGCTGCTGGTTAAGCGCACGGAGCACACTTCCTATGCTCTGAACCATTGTGTGTTCCCTGGAGGCGCTTTCGACGAGAATGCGGATGAAGCTCTAGAGTGGCTTACGTACTTGGCATGTATTAAAAGATATGTATATATTATATACGTTTGACCATTTTATTTTAGCACGAGTGTGGTGTTACAAATGAACAACTGCAGCTATTAAATAGCAGACAAACCAAAGACAGGCCCTACTTATTGACTGCTGGCCAGAATTTCTCACGCGATATCTCGTTACGTCTAACCGCACTGCGTGAAGCTTTCGAAGAAGTGGGTCTGCTGTTCTGCCGATCCCCGGACAGTCTCCAGGGTTTGTCCATTAATCAATCTGTGCATGTTGTAGAGCAAACTTTTAAGCGGGAATACTGGCAGCACCGCGTTCACGATGATGCACAGCAGTTTTTGCAGTTGTGTCGTCACTTAAATGTAATTCCCGACCTCTGGTCACTTAGCGAGTGGTCCGTTTGGCGCACAACAGCCACTTCCAGACGCAAATTCGATACGGTTTACTATTTTTCCGCCATGGAGTCAACAGATGTGCCTCTACTGCTGGAACCCAATGAGGTTGCTTCAGCACACTGGCTGCATCCGAAAGATTGTTCGCAAAGCTCGAAGCTTGGCATCATATGGCTGCCCTTTATGCTGCTCTATGATATAGCACGACTTATGCATTTCCATAGCTGGCTAGAGCTACTCAAATTTTCTCGGGAGCGTGCGCTAAAGGGTACAACGTTGTTGCAGCCGGTTTATTATCGATGCGATGACTGTATGATCGGGGTGCTGCCCGGCGATGAGCTGTACGTAACAGAACCGGCTAGGTGCAGAGAAACGATTATATTGCCCGGCACAATCGACAATGTAAATGCGCGCGTTAAGCAATACAATCGTTATATCGTCTACGATTTTCACAATGTAGTGTTAGCTTCTAACGTAGAGCCCCTGGATGGGCATATGCCAATACAGGAAACTGTAAACGCCAAGTTATCCAAATTATAGTCAATTTGTATATGTTGTGTCTAATGTGTGTTATTTATAATCTACTGTCATCCGAAAACTCTGCCTGTATGTTACGGCATGCATGACAAAGTGTTCGTTCTACTGTTAATTGTTGCTTGGCCTTCGTTTCCAACTCATCAGCTGCAAAGCATTTGGTGCCCGCTTTAGAAACTGCTCGCGAGTACTCAATGGCCAGCAGAGTGTCCGACAACGCACAATCTAGAGGGGATAGACAGTGAACGCAAACAAAAGGCATCGAAGGTGCATCCGACTTGCCTAACTCTAGTTTTGTTAGAGCTTGTGGCAGCTGCTGATTTTGGGCAATTTTATCGCCCGTGCGAAACACCGTGGACACTGTGGACGCATAATTCTGCTGCAGATTGGCAACGAACGCATGTGTAAGGTTCTGCAGACTGGCCCCTTTTCCACACTTCACACCATATTGTTGAGCGCTCATAAAAGGTTTTAGCTTCTGTGCGTCTACATAAAATTGCACTTCCTGCTCGTTTAGATCTTTGAGAGGTCGCAGAAGCTTCACACCACTATGCAAACGATCATCCTGCAGGCCTACGTCCAAAGCAGCACTGCCGCCTCGTCCCAACGCTATTGCCGTCAACAATTGTGTGGCCAGCGTTGTGCTAATGCTAGGCTCGAATACATGACCACAATTTAGTTTGTGAGCAACTGAAGCTATGAAAATTTTACGTTGTTGGTGTAAGTAGTCCTGGCGTGCTGTCAGACTGCGCAGTTTCACCAGTGTGGAGCATAGTTCGTTTGTCCCGTACTTTGGGACGTACTCGTCCAACTTTTGCAGATCGTTTAAACTTGATCCCAGCTGTATCACATAAAATTCAAATGGTATATAACGAATACGCAGTTCTTGAAGAATCGCAAACAAGGATTTATCATCATCCGGTTGTTCCCGCAATGCCCGCTCATCTATAATGAGTACACGTGCGTTACAATGCAAACGCTTAAAAGTGTTTTGTGTCTGCGCATAATGCAACATATCGAGCAGCACCAAAGACTCAGCACTTCCATCCACCACCAGCAGTACTTCAGCATTTTTTGGCAATGCCTTGGATGCACCCAAATTTGCACGAAATTTATGGCGGGCGTAGCTAAGAAAGCATCCTTTACACTCGGCAGTGCGAAATTTCAATTGGTAAACAAACTCGGATTCAACACCACACTTGGTGCAGGTTCCTCCCATGATTGGCCCGGAGTCCGATGACTCGGGTACCATAGCATGCGCCGCTCCTTCATCTCCGAAATCATCCTCCCCAATAGTACACATTTTTGTGGATTATCACATTAGAATTTCAATTACACCAATAAATGTAACTGCACGCGGGCCGAAAGTGTGTGTCCACGTTGGAAATGCAGTGTGTGCACACTTCATAACGACAAAAATGGGTCTATTCTATGCAGCGAACTTGTCAAGCGACCTTGCTGTTATCGTTATCGCTACAGTTTTGTACGCAGCGAAAAAAAAGTGCAGTGAAAAATTATAATTACAACTAATTAAAAGTCTAGTTTTTTAAATAAAACTATTGCATAAGTTTTATTTAGTGCATAAGGTACGTGCGTTAGGTGTTAGTATATGCGAATATGTTTGATAAGTGCAAGAAATTTGAGCGCAAAAAAAATATGCTGCCTTTTGTATGTGTGCGTACGTGTATGTGTGTGTAAGCCTGTGTGTATGTGTGCCGTTTGGCTCGTACGCAAGCAAAAGTATCGGGTAGCAAAATCGAGAAACTTTCTTATTGGAATACGAGCGAGTAGCCTTAATGCTGTCAATACTACATGGTTGAAGTGTGGCAGGGGGTCTTTATACGTTCAAGCAAGCCCTTATTTATGTTATTGAGTATTTTTGAAAATGATTTCAGAAATATAAACAATATCATAATTTAAAATTACAAACTGTGCGTTTGTATATGCATTACCGCTTTCCCATCGCAGAGCATTTGTTACAGGTATATGTACATTGAAAATGGTAGTTGTAGTAGCAGCGTGAGTGTATGACAGTCAAAGAAGAAGAAGCATCTTTGCAAATTTGGCAGACAATTTAATTGAGGAAAATAATCATAGAAGACAGCAAATAATTTAGACAATAATAAATAAATTGATATTGCAGCAAACGGAGTGCCGTTGTACATAAAAATAAAGAACAATATACGCAAAACAACCACAGCGGTGGCATACATAGAAGGCGTGTGGTTGAGACCAAAGCAACAACACCAGCATCAGAGGTCATATTAAAAATATACTTTCGGAGCGTTTGCGTCTGTGCATGTGTGTGCGGAAAAATTAACCCCCTGCATCAGCAACAACAACAATAGCAACGCAAACAGAAGACTCTATTAATATGATCTTAGAAAACTCGGAGAAACTCAAGGATTGGTTAAGCGTTGTGCTGGAACCACTGTAAGTCTTCTTTTTTTTTGTTGCATGCCGGTATAACATAATTTACATTTCCGTTCTTTATTATTTAGCTGCGATGCGGACTCTTCGGCTCTGGCACGCTATGTTATAGCGCTGCTTAAAAAAGACAAATCGGATAAGGATCTCAAGCGTATTATGATCGAGCAGCTCGATGTTTTTTTATCGGAGGAAACAACAACTTTCGTGGATAAACTATTCAATGCCATTGCCAGTGAGGAGTATTTAATCTTGCCTCCGCCTGTTGCTGCACCTGCGGCGGCAGTTGATTTGGATGACCATGTCCTGGCCATTGATGCTCCTGTTGAAATCGATGCAGTGTTGGAAGCTGCATCACCGTCGCCGACAAAAGATAATGTGATAAAAAATGACGGTAATCAGCTTCAACAGCAGCTTCAGTTACAACAACATCAACAGCAGCAGCAAATCAGCAGTAGCAACAATAGCAGGGAGGTATTAAGAACGGAATCACTTCCAGCACCCTACATTACAGCAACGCAGCCAACAGCGAACAGCGGCATCAACAGTAACATCGTTAGCAGCAGCAGCAGTGCCTCAAATGCCACAGATGCCAATACGCTGTTACACACCAAGCCAGCCTTCGATGTAAGTGATGCTTAAATTCATAGCGATTCGCATCTCTCTCAACCAAAAGTTTGTACAATTTTTGGAAATCAAATTACTTTTCTCTTTGATCATTTGCAGCACAAAACCAAAGACTCTCACAATGCAAGCAGCAGAACACACGAAAGCAACAGCAATAACAACACCAATCTGCCCGGCAGCAGCAACAGCGGAAGCAGCAGCCAACATCAGTCCACCCATCATCATCACCACAATGAGCGAAGCGGAAGCGGCTTTGTGCGGAGCGCCAGTCCGCCTATACGGAGCGGCGGAGGCAATGTTGGCGCTGGCGCCTATGCGGACAAAGAGAATCAACCTCGTGACAGTCGCCGTCGACGCGCTTCTCTCCGGTCGCGTTCGCGCTCAAGATCACGCTCCAACGAACGTATATTTCGTCGGTCACGTTCGCGAGACCGGCGCGTGAATGAACGCGAGAAAAATCAGCGCCCATATCGTAACAAATCTCCACCGGCTGCCGACGGTCGTCATCACAGTGGAGCTGGCAGTGGTGGCAGACGGAATTTTGATAGAAGACGCATAGGAGGAGGTGGAGGTGGCAATCTTGATGAAAGGCAGCGTTTTGGCAACAACAAAGGACGTCGCTCGCACTCGCCGCGCAGTCGCTCCATCTCGCCGGAACGTAGCTCGCGTCGTAATGCAAATGCCAATTCGCCGGAGCGTGGACAGGCGCTACCGCTGCCGCCGTCGTCTCAGCCGGCAATGTCGTTGGGTCAAACTGGACCAGAACACATGCCTGTGGGCACAATGGGCGAGCATCAGCGTCAGCGTTGTCGCGACTTCGACGAGAAGGGCTACTGTGTGCGCGGCGAGACTTGTCCTTGGGATCATGGAATCAATCCAGTCGTGTTCGAGGGCATCAACAATTCAGCATTGATGATGTCCATGCGTGAGTATAATCCAGATGCGCCGGAAATATGGGCACGTGGTGGTGCGCCGCCGCCAGGAGCTCAACCGCCAGGCTCTGTACCGCCGCCAGGTGGCAGCACCATTAACCCCTTCAGTGGGAACGTGCGCCCGAATACGTTGATGGGCGCACTTCCAGGCGGCGCACCAATGGCTGGACCCAATGGACCTGGTTTAACACCAGCGGACTATGCACGCGGAGCAGCTGGCCCTATGATGCCGTTCCCCTTCAATCCAACGGCAGTAACCACGCCATTACAGCGTCAGCTTATACCAATACCCGTTGTTGATGGCAGCGGCTGTGTTGGAGCACCACCAGGCGCTGGTGGTGCTGGCGGAGTTGCAGAAATGGGCAAGCGGCGCTACGAACTGGAAGATACGGTTGCTATTGCAGACGTACCGAGCAAACGCAAGGCGTCTATTAATAGTCGTCTCGGACCGCGTGTCAATCCAAATATGCAGCAGCATAATAGTTCGCTAGAGTTGCGAAAGGTGCCGCGCGGTCTCAATACGATAGCTCATCTCAACAATCATTTTGCCAAATTTGGCAAAATTGTGAACATACAAGTGTCATATGAGGGCGATCCGGAGGCTGCCATTGTTACTTTTTCTACGCACGCCGAAGCCAATGTTGCCTATCGCAGCACGGAGGCGGTACTGAACAACCGCTTCATTAAAGTTTTCTGGCATAATGATGTCAGTGGCGATGCGGCCAATTTAAATTCGATGGGCGGAGTGGGTGGCGGCGGCATGGGTGGTGGACGCAAAAATGCCAGTCAATATCATCTGCACAATGTGCCCGCAATGCCAGCACCTAATACGGATTCTGCCAAAATTAGCAATGCTAGTCAAACGGCAACGGCGGGAGCAGCGGCCACACCTTTGAGCGAAGCAGGCACCGGCAACAACAACAATGGTACAACAGTACCGTCCACGCAGGGGGACAATGCAGCCGGAACAGTGGGAGCAGCAACAGCAGGTGGTGCCGTGGCCAATACGACAACGCCTGCCTCCATGCGCCTCAAGTTGAATGCCACGAATGTTGGAGGACGCGTGATGACGCAGGCCAGCATACGCAAGAAGCAGGAGGAACAACAGAAGGCTGTGCAGACGCTGGCAAACGGATTGCGAAAGCGCAAACAGGAGTTGCTCCAAAGCTATGTAAAGCAAATGAAGACGGCTCTTGAGCTCGTCGAACGTTGTGAACAGCAGGATCCGCAACGTGCCAATATGCTTGAGACGATCAAAGTGCTTCAGGAAACTATCGATAAGTTACGCAAGGATGTGCATGCTGATCAGGATCAGTTGCAGGCGCAAATCCAACAACAACAGCCGCCCGTCAAGAAGACCAAAGAGCAACAGAAAAAGGAGCTGCTCGACATGGAGCTGGAACTATTCGCCCAGCAACAAGAGGGCAATGACACCACAGCCATACAAAAGCGCTTAGAAGAGCTGCAGCGAACGCTATCCGCTGGTGGTAACGGAATTGGAGGCGCCGGTGGTGGTGCTGCCAAAGCCTCACACTTTCCCTCTGTACCGGGTGCGACAGCGGCACGAAAGCGTGCCACTTTTCCCGAAGGTTCAACGCGCGTCGATCGCCGACCCAAAGCCATTGTGGTAACGGGCTTTGCTCCCGAAGAGGCGGACTTCGTTTTGGGGCATTTCAAGGTGAGTGGGAAAATATATTTTTTTAATTGAGGATGTGCCTATGCAGAACTCTCCTAATGGACTAGACAGGATGTTTAAAAAACTCTTTCATAAGTTTCCTTATAGTAATGAGTAATAAACGTATACGCTTTAGGTCATCGATTCGCCATTTCAATTATATTTGATCTATTGTATTGTAATCGGTAAACAAAATTCTATGTCTTAATATAAAAGCTTCGTTTCTTTTGGACATTGAGCCGGTTTATATTAAATACTTTCTCATAGAAATGGCCATAAAAACAAATACCTCAGAATATGGGTATATAATCAGAAATATTGAATATGAGAAAAAAACCGGTTAATTTTAATTTTGATGATTAACACCCAATTGTTGTATATATTGTTGTTATACCAGACGCATGCATATAAACACAATAAGTGATGTAGTGAATTATCACTATAAATACGAGTAACGCCGCAGTATCAGCTCCATATATGTATATACTATTGAAATGGCTTACGTTTTATATATTTTGGAATTTTTTTGTCGAACTAATATTTTGCATTATATATTTTAATCTGATAATGACAGCATTTTGGGGAAATTTCCAAGCACGATGTGGACCGTGAAATACCGCAGCTAATTCTCTCCTATGCGACCCGTCTCAATGCCGAACAGGCGGTGCTTCGTGGCAAAATGTACAAAGATAAGCGCCTGCAGGTGGGTTATAAAAAAGCGATATTAACTTGGAAGTAACTTATGGTAACTCGCTCATATATTGCAGATATCCTGGGCGCCAGTTGTAGCGCCGCCAGTACCACCCTCAGTGCCCATGGGTGCACCAACCACTGAAAAGGAAACGGTAGGGACAACATCAGCGAATGCGGAAGATAAAGTCGTAAATCCGAAGCAACTGCTGCAGTCGGTCAGCGAGAGTGAATCCATGATTGGAATCGATACATTACCAGAGATAAAGCTGGAGGATGACGAAGAAGACGATGAGTCTGAGGATCGTTCTTGGCGTCGTTGATGCAACGTCCTGCAAAGGCGTATGCGTTGTTAGAGCACCTCTATCGAAGGCTCACCCATATGTTGGAGAAACATAATTGTATTTGTTGTTATCTATATCTAACTACACACCTGTATATGTAGAGAAGCATAATTGGCACACGGCTACGCCAGAAACGTTATTTGTATACTAATGTACAACTTTCAATTTAAATGCAAAATCAGATGAACAGAAGATGAAATGTAACAAGCAAAAGGCAGTGCAAACCACTAATGTAGCTGCTTAACTGATAAGAAGGAACAGAACTTATTTCTTATACTAAAAGCTCTAAATATTACTAATATTTTACTGAACACAATATTTATATAGGTTATATACGGCATACGAAAGTGTTTATCTATACCTAAGTCGGGTAGCAACGTAACAAGCAGCAACAAAAATATATTAGTACATATATGAGAAACAAATCCTAGTAATTGCGGAAGAAAAGAGAAGCCGATTGGTTTAACATAAAATTACATAATGCTTTGTATTTACCAATTTTTCATCCTATCCTTTTCTTATACTTTACACATATAATTATAATTGTTAAGGTTTTATGTTGAGCTCTACAGAAAAAAACCCTAAAAAAATTGCAAAAGAAAAAATCCAAAAACAATAGCAACGTGAATGCAAAAGAAGAAGTTATATAGAGAGATAATAAATAAAGTAAATAGTTTCGTATTTGCATTAATTTCACATAAAAAACAAATTTGTTTTAATTGCATTTAAATAATCAAACTCATTTTTTGAAATGCATGTAAGATTTGAATTCCTCTTCACTGCGGGCGAATGTAGTGTTGTACAGCTCGCAGCGTCTATCGAAATCGATAAGGCCGCAGTTGTTATCGGAACACTGGGAATCATGGAATAGGAATGGCGCGCCTTTCACCAAAGTTTGTGTGTATTTTTCGTGCTAAATAGTTTTAATGCGTTTGGACCTAAAATGTTTTCGTGCTGCCTATTTTGTGCGTCACTACGCTAAGCGAGCAAATGACATGAAGTATTTAAATGTTGCTGAAAAACACGATGCGGCCAAAACCATAGCTAATCTCCTTTCACAGGGATCGGCAAGACGGGTAAGTAATCCTCTAAATGCTATAAAATGTAAACTAATGGTAGTTTGTATTGGAATTTAGCGCGAGGGCTACTCTGTGTACAATAAGGTCTTCGATTTTGAAGCCCAGGTTCGTGGTCAAAATGCCAAAATGGTAATGACGTCCGTATCCGGCCATTTAATGCATCTGGAGTTTTTGGTTTCGTATCGCAACTGGCGGACTGTTGATCCTTCTGCACTGTTCGATGCTCCAGTGCGGAAGGCCGTCGCCGAGGACTATCAGCCAATCAAGCGGACCCTAGAACGCGAAGTACGTGGCTGCCAGGGTCTAATAATTTGGACGGATTGCGATCGCGAAGGTGAAAATATTGGATTCGAAGTCGTCGATGTATGTCGTGCCATCAAACCAAACCTTACTGTCTATCGCGCCAGTTTCTCAGAAATTACGACGGTCGCAGTGCGTCGTGCACTACAGCAATTGGGACCACCGGATAAACGACAGAGCGATGCGGTGGATGTGCGCACAGAGCTGGATCTACGCACTGGAGCGGCAATAACTCGCTTCCAAACTATGCGTCTGCAGCGCCTATTTCCGCAAGGTATCGCGGATAAGCTCATCTCATATGGTAGCTGTCAGATACCCACCCTCGGCTTTGTCGTGGAGCGTTACAAGGAGGTTGAGGCTTTCGTTTCGGAGCCTTTCTGGAAGATTAGAGGTAGGTGGAAAATAAACATAACAAATTAACATTAAACTAATATAAATATTAATTTAAGTGCTGCACACCATTGAGGACTTGACCGTCGAATTCAACTGGGCGCGCAATCGCCTTTTCGACAAAGAAGCCTGCGAAAATTATTTGGTCTTATGTCTAAGCGATCCACGCGCCAAAGTGGAGAGTGTCACAGTGAAGCCGAAGCACAAGTGGCGACCTACAGCAATGGATACCGTTGAGATGGAAAAGCTGGGCTCACGAAAATTAAAACTGTCCGCTAAAGAGACAATGTCTATTGCCGAAAAACTGTACACCAAAGGTTTCATCAGCTATCCACGCACAGAGACCAATCAATTTTCCAAGGAATTTAATCTGACGCCGCTGGTCGAGCAGCAGACTGGCCACGACAATTGGGGCGCGTTTGCACAGCGAGTGCTCGAATGGGGACCAAGTCCGCGAAATGGTAACAAATCGGATCAGGCACATCCACCGATACATCCCACCAAACTAGTTACCAGTAAGTTGTTTCTTTTTCAACTGTTTATTTAATGAATTAAGAAACTCTGCAATAACTTTATAGTTGCGATATGATATTATCATGATCGAAGACGCCAAACAATTTTCTAACTTTAGCTTGCTCATTAAATCATCTCTACTCTCACAGATCTGGCTGGGAATGAGGCGCGCGTCTATGAGCTGATTGTGCGACACTTTCTGGCCTGCGTCAGCAAAGATGCGGTTGGGTCTGAAACAATAGTTAATATCGACATTGCCGGGGAGAAGTTTAGTGCCAATGGATTGGTTATTCACGAGCGTAACTACCTGGATGTGTATGTGTACGATAAGTGGAGTGCCAAACAAATACATCACTACGAGCAAGGCCAGGTGTTTGAACCCACCGAGATAGCGCTGCATGAAGGCGCAACTACAGCACCTCCACTCCTCACTGAGGCGGATTTAATAGCGCTGATGGAGAAGCACGGTATTGGGACAGATGCCACGCATGCAGAGCACATTAATACAATTAAGGAGCGGGGCTATATTGGCGTTGTGGATAAGGGAGCAATCGTGCCGGGCGTTATTGGAATGGGCCTCTATGAGGGCTACGATGCCATGGAGCTGGCGCTAGCGAAGCCGCTGTTACGTGCTGAGTTTGAAGCAGATCTGAAACGCATATGCCTTGGCGAAAAAGATCCCAAGCTGGTGCTCAGTGAACAAATACAAAAGTACAAGCAGGCATATCAACAAATTATGGATAAAATAACAGCAATGGATGAGAAAATTGCGCAGCGTTTAAATGAAGCACCAACGGCGGGCCGCGGAGGTAACGCAAATGACGACAATGGTGGTGGTGCGGGTGGCGGTGTAGGCGGCTCTCTAGCAGATGGCACGAACTTCATTCAACAGCTCTATGAATGCCCGAAATGCAAAGTAGCACCTCTGGCACTTAAGCCGAAGAAAAATCAGACGGGATACTTCATTGGCTGCCTAAACTATCCGGATTGCAAAAATGTTGTTTGGCTGCCGGATGAGTGCAAAGAGCCATCCGTTTTAGACGAACACTGCGAGCGTTGTGGTGCCAACTACAAACTGCTGAAATTCAAGCTAAGCAGCGCCTATTATCGCACACTCTTTAAGGCGCCATATGGCTGGTACAAGACCTGCTTGCGCTGTGATGGTCAGTTTCGCAGCACGTTCAACATTAACGTGGATAGCGTGAAGGCTGTAGGAGGCATTGTGGGCGAGGCACCCAGGCAAGCGCCTGCGAGAACCAACAGGCCGGGCAATGATACGCAACCCAAGGCGAAAGTCAAGAAGCCACCACCACCAGGCAGTAGTGGCACAGAAACTCAAGCAAAGTCTAAGAAAAGCAGCACCACAACAGCAAGTAGGGGCAGAGCTGCTGGCAATTTGCGCAGCTATTTTACAGCGAGCAGCACTCGCGGCAATAACAACATAACAAGTACAGGTAGTGACACAGTCGCCTTCGATGATTTCTTTAATAGCAACGATGGCTTTGATCAGGATCTGTTAACGGCTGCAGCGATGGCAGAGTCAAGTGGAAATATGCCTCCCAAAGAAGTCAAAGATATTGCGGATGCCGCTTTGATAGATGACATAGCCGCTGCTTTTGCTGCCGATGACGATGCAGACTTTGAGGCGCTGCTGAATGTCGACAGTAATGCACAGCCCCCACCGTCTCCACCCCCTGGTGGGGTAGCTACTACCACTGCGGCCGCTACTGCCACCGCAGCGTGGCCAACCGCTGATTTGGATACCAGCTTAACCAGCTGGATGCGTCATCAGTACGAGGCAGAGGAGGAGCCAATGACTTGGGGTACCAAAGGACGTAGCACATACGCCGCAGCAACAGTCCCTCCGGCAGCAAAGCGGCCACGCCTAAGTAATGAGTGGCAACCAAATGATAATGATGATGATGCTGGAACTGCAACTGGGTCGGTGGTGCTTTGCAGTGGTTGCCATCAACCAGCACGGGGGCAGATTGTGCGCAAAGATGGGCCCAACAAGGGGCGTTCGTTCTACCGCTGCCCCAAGTCAAACCAATGTAAATTCTTTCAATGGGCCGATGAGCAGCCGGCAAGTTCTGCAAACTCTGCGACGCCAAACAATACGTGGGGTACCAGAAACGCGACGCCCCCAACAACTAGAGAATCAAGTAATTATAGCTGGGGTAGCGCCCAGACAGCTTGGGGCAGCGGTTCCAGAAACGATGCTGTCGAAAATAATTCGACGCCCCCTACAATTAGAGAATCAAGTAATTATAGCTGGGGTAGCGCTCAGACAGCTTGGGCCAGCGGTTCCAGAAACGATGCTATGGAAAACAATTCGTCGAAGACCAGGAGTAACAATAATGAAACATATTCATGGGGCTCGGGGTCAGGCTCGCAATCCAGCACTTCAAATTGGTCAGCCAGTCGCTCCAACTTTAACGGCACCATGACTATCACAAAAACCGCCCACGACACAAATGCTGTTCAATGCAAATGCAATAAACCCGCCAGCAGCTTAACTGTACGTAAGGATGGTCCCAATCAGGGACGTCCATTCTACGCCTGTCCAAATCGTGAAAAGTCCTGTGGTTTCTTTCAATGGGGCGATGTGGATGGCAATCAAGGTACGTTTTGCTCAAACAAAGGTCAAAACTTGTATTCACCTATAATTACATTTCCATTAAACAGCAAGCACTTCAAAAGCTGCCGCCGCGCCGTCAAGTTCACAAAATCAAGGCAGCAGAGATGGTTCTAGTTCGGGGTCGGGTAATCGAGCACGTCGCTGTGGACTTTGCCGGCAGGAGGGTCACACAAAGAATAAATGTCCCCGCAAGAGCCAATTTGAGTATTAGCTCAAGCCTTTGAATACTTTTAAGATTTTGTAAATCAGGTTTGTTATGTAAATACAAATAAATATTGTAACAGTTAAGTTTAACGTTCAACGAAGTTATTAGATTTTAATAAAGAAAGAACCAGCATTTTATAGAAATACAAAATTTCAAATGTGCAAATAGTTTTTATAAAATGTAATAAAGATATATTATCTATATCTGTATGTTATATGCATATAGAAGAAGCGCCGGCGTTGTCTTAACTAAAATTCCAGCATTTCTTATTTCTGCTGACGATTGCGAAGATCGACGATGATGTTATTAAAAATTGAACAACAAACCTTTTTTGCTTATGTACGCCGGTTTGGTTGAGTTTCGATTGGGGAGCTAGAACTGTAAACTAGAACGCATTGTACTCCAACCTACTTGCTCCATTTAAAACCGACAATTGTAAATTCAGCATGAATTTGTCGTCTGGTCTACTTGTGCGCAAATGTTTACATAGTCTCTCTTTTTTGTTTTGTTTAACAAAACTGCGGTATTTACAAAATTTTGGTTATAGTATAGGATTTCATTACTTCAAAGAAGTTAATACATTTTTATGATCAATCATATGTATACTGAATTCAATTTTTATTAAAACTAATAGTTTTATTTGTTCCAGGTCAATACTTTTACTTCATTGATTAAGTCAGCTGGCTTCAAAACGGATAAAAACAAAGTATGGAATCACAATTTTCGAATTGAAATACAACGTATTAAAACAAGTTTTTGGTGCGAGGTATAAGAATTTCCGAGCACATCGCATTTTTATCACCGATTTGTATCGGCTTAAGTATATTCTTTTTGTTTTTTTGAATGTATTTTTTATAGATTTCCCTGCTGAGCTTGTAAGCATCCTTTTGCAAAACTTATGAGGTTGGCCTTTGCTGGGACAAGTCTACTTTCGTAAAAAATTATTTAGACCATGCTAAGCTGCTCGAAACGGTCAGAATATTAGAACCAATTATAGCTTCTAAAAACAGCTGCGTCGTCGTCAGCCTATACTTGTCGACTTCTTAGTATACACGTTTGGTAAATGATTTGTTTACCGATGGATTTAATTGCGATGGCTGTCGCATCATAATTATAATACAAATGTTTCATTTTATTGATTCTAATTGCATTTGTATTCAATTCACCAACCAATTAAATTTGTATTCCTGAACTAGTTTTATACATACACTTACATATCAGCTTAGGTCGTGGTTTTTTATTGAATTAGGAATATAACATAGGTAATTGTTTTTTGGGGTAGTCAAGGTAAGTCATGGAAGTTCTTCGCTTACTTCATTTAGAAGCTTAGAGCTGTTCAAGTTTGCGCGATATATCTTGTGAGCGCTGCATAGCGGACAGCAGGCATATCATGTAGTAAACGCTAAGAATCGGAGCCATAACATTTCACAGGCCAACTAGAAAATCAAACTACAACATTATCTTTGCGACCTGTTCAAATTTGTAAAACGTTTGGAAAATTGATTAAATGTTGGAAGTAGCGTTAAATAAAGCAATGATAAATATTTTCCGTTAATGGCACTGCAGACTTAACGATACTAATTATATAAACAAATACACAGCACTTTTTAAAAATATATGTATAATTTTAATTGTTGGCGCTCCCCCAAGAATTTGGTAACTAGATAATATTATATTAGAAGAAACAAACTAATTATACGTGTAAATTTATTAACTAGAACTTAAAACGCTGAAAAATGAATTGATTCCTAAATCCTACAGCAAGATATTTCGATTGTCGACTTTATCATTAGAGTTATTTTTAAGTCTGAAATCATCCAAAATAATTCAATTACTTGCTTATAATAAAGAAAACTTAATGATACCAAAATATAGCTGTCAAGAAAACACTTTATATTTCATATAAGAAGCTTAATGATAAAATATTAAATGAAAACAATATTTATTTATTTCTTCTCTAGTTCAATTCTATAATTACGTGGAGCGTTCTCTTGCTGCAAACGAAAAGAATTATTAAACAATTTTTGGAAACTATATCTGCCTGTTTTTTTTAAATTGAGTTTATTTACTTTTTTTTATTATTTGTATCGAGAAACAAGTCTTATAAGGTAACAAGCAAAAGAAGTGTTCAAAATTAACAACAATCCGATTCATTGCGAGAATTGGCCAGCTATGCAGCGCACACAAAATATATCGCTCTAAGCTTGTAAATGAAATAATTCAAGAACTTCCATAATTTAAAAACGCATATTTTAAGCCCACCCTAAAAAAGCCGGGTAATGCTTTTATTATTTACTGTTATTTACCTAATTACATATTCCTTAAGACCCCATAAAACCACAAACTAAGCCGATAAGTGTATGTATATAACAAGGTCTTGTATACAAATTTGTAATAGTCGGCTAAAAGAAAACAAATTATATTTTGAATTAAGTTTTTTGATGTAATGTGTAGCAAAATTTACAATAAACAATTTTTTTTAATTCAGAAACACGTAAAACGTATTCATTCTATTGATATCGTGTAACATTATAAGTGCAATTTCATTAATTTAAATGCAATTGGAATCAATAAAACGAAACATTTGTATTATAATAATTATGATGCGACAGCCATCGCAATCACAAGTCTGCTGTAACTCGAAATAGCTGCTTGGCTGTAAAGGTGCAGTTTAAATCATGCAACCATTTTGAGTTACAGAAATGAAAACAAACTGGTGTTTTCCTATTGGTCGTTTTTGATAAAACATGGCTGTTCGATCCTAACGGTGAATTTCCAAATGTAAACAAGCAAAAGCAGCTGGCGGAGTGATGGCCGCATGATGCATATTGCGAAATGTAAGCAAGCTGGATGTTCTCCCATTGGTTGCATTTCATTTCTTAACGCCATATTGAAAAAAACATAAGTAAATCAACGACAACGACCGACAGTTCGTTTGGGTAATGCTTATTTATGGTTGCCTGGTAATAAATGAGTTACAAATTCGTTGGGAATTAGTTATTTCACAGTGGAGGTGAACCAGGAAAGAGCATGTCGAAAGAATGTTGCTGCACTGCCGATAAGGTTTGACGGGCGTTCTCTGGCCGGCACAAACTACAACCTCGTTTGATAAATACCAGCCAAACATAAATGGGCACCAAACAATCCTGCTGTAGTGTAATCACAAATCAGCTGTAACACAAATGGCTGCACAGTCCTAGCGGTTAATTTGGAAATGTAAACAAGCTGCTCTCCTATTGGTAGTATTTCATAAAACTGCAAGCAATTGATTTGCGTACTGCTGATTTATGTTTACCTGATGGATAATGCGTGTAAAAGTCGTTAAAAATACACCTTCTGGTTTTATTTGATACATCTTTTTGTAGGGAAACTAGACACAGACTGCATGACACAGGCGCATAAAGGAACAGGAAATAAATTTAAACACAAGCAAAAATCAACTGAAGAGCAACGGTACGTTTGCAAAAGTAACGAAATCTAGTGCTATTCACAATATATTCGTTTTCTTACTACATTTTTATGTTTCGTTCAAAATCTGCTTTGAATCTTAGGAGGGGGTGGGTCATTTTGGTGATATTAAAAACGAACGAGAAGGGGTGCGCCGAATAGCAAAATACCAGGTGTTCATAAGGAAACAACGAGTTACCATATTGCAGCTGTTAAGTAAACGAGTTCAAGAAGTGACGGCCATTGTATTGCTTTAATTTCGAATGTGCACAAAAAAGTTACATGACCAAATGGACGCATAAAGTACATAACGGAACATAGCTAAATGTAACCAAACGTACAGCAGCAATAATTTTACCACACTTCCATGCCTTTTGGTAAAATTAGGTAGAACGACGCTAATACTGCACATATACATATGTATATTGGAATATTCCCTATGCGTGTCTGTTGTGAGCATGTGTGCAGTATTGAGTTGTGCCGAAGCAGCAAGTACAACAACAGCTGCTGAAAGAGTTTCGACAGGGATTTCATGTTTGGCTATAACTTCCTTTCAAATTGGATATCATGAAAAAACTTAACAAAAGGCCAAATAAGCACTAACCGGAAGTAATTGAAAAAAATCCAAGAATTACGGGAGCTGTGGAATATAGCGAGGAGCGAGCGGAAGGAAAGAGCTGATTATACATACGGAACGGAAAATGGGGGAGTGCATAAAAAATAAAATAAACTTGCCTAGCGTACATATGTATGTACATATATGGCATCTGTGTACAAAATTTGGTGTTTCTAGCTCTTTTAGTCTCTGAAATCAAATTGGTCAGCGTGTATGCGTTACGACCCCCTTTTAGTTGCGCCCCTGTCTGCAATCAGCTGTTCAAAGCGACCGCAACATATGTTGGTTGAGCAATCACTTGGAAGTGGGAAATGTTAAAGCGAAGTGGAAATGTTGTCAGCATTGTATAGAAGAGCTCCTGGTCAGTTCTTGTGTCGAAGTTTTTTCAAGTTCGGCAAAAACAAGGAGTACGTATGGATTATATGAACATTCTAGCAGGTCTGCAAGTGGGTTTAAAATATACTGTTTTATATTAAAGAGACATCGGGGAATGGCAAAAGATCTTCGAAGCCGGCAAAGTTTCCCCAGAGCGAGAGGTGCCCGACAACATAGAGAAGCCTCCATACTATTACCAGATAAACTCCGTGCCTGGCAATACGTTGGGTAGCACGGAAATTAAGAATGCACAGCAGATACAATTTATGCGGGGAAGTGGCAAACTGGCAGCCCAGATCCTACGATATTGTGGGGAGCTGGTGAAGGTAGGCAGGAGCACGGACGAGATTGATGGCATTGCCCATGAGCGCATCATTGCTGCGGGTGCATATCCCTCGCCACTACGCTATGCTGGATTCCCCAAGTCGATCTGTACTTCAGTCAATAATGTGGCCTGCCATGGGGTGCCGGATGATCGGCCTCTCGCCGACGGCGACATTATTAACATCGATGTGACGGTTTATCTCAACGGCTATCACGGAGACTGCTCGAAAACGTTTCTCGTGGGCAACGTAGACGAGCGGGGTAGATTTCTGGTGGACTCGACACGCGAATGTCTCAACATGTGCGTTGCTCTCTGCGGTCCGGGTGTGCCCTTCAACCACATCGGTCGATTTATTGAGAGGTACTGCAAGGAACGCAATCTGGAGTCCATAGCCGCATTCATTGGCCACGGCATCGGCAGCTATTTTCATGGACCTCCCGAGATCTATCATCATCGTAGGGTATTCCATAATGTAAATATTGGCAAATGAAATTAATATTTGCATATATTACAGATAATGACGCTCCGGGTAAGATGCAGCCTGGCATGACATTCACCATTGAGCCCATACTAAGCTTAGGCGGACCAGATATTGCATTGCTGGAGGACGGTTGGACGGCGGTTAGCTTAGATGGAGCACGGAGCGCGCAATTCGAACACACAGTACTCATCACTGAGACGGGTGTCGAAGTGCTTACCAAAGTGGATTAAATAAACGTTATTTTAAGTCATAAAATATTGTTGAAGAATTCTTTTCGGAATTTATTACATTCTTCAGATTTGTTAATCATTAAACTATATAATTTTAAAACTATTGAAAGCAAATTTCGCTTTTTAATTTAATTAAAATAAGTCGTTTCGTATTTCCAATTCGATTCTGTGTATGTCGAGAATTTCTATTTTCAGTCACAATCGCCTCTAGTTTTATTTGATGGAAATAAACGATCGATAATTTCGAATTAAACAACGTTTCATATTTGTTACATTAAATTTAAATTTAACATTTATTATTGGAGCGATAGCAAGCTGAATTTTGCAAAAAAATTTGTAATGTACATACAATAATACAAAAAAAATATTGAAGCGCAGATTACATTGTTTTCATTCAATTTTTATCCCGTTTTAAAGCATATTTTGGAATATTTGTATATGTATATTTAATTGCTATATATATGTACTATATATGTATATTAAGATAGATATAGACGCGCACAAATTCAACAATTACACATACATATGTAAGTATATAAGTTTTATTGCCTAGAGGTTTTAATACCTTAATATCTAAGTACATAGTTATATTTGGAAGTATGAAAAATTCGTTTCAGAACAAAATGAACGCGTCATTCAAAATAGAGTTACATACTTTGTTATAAGTAAATAAGTTAATAAACAACACACATACACATACTAAAAAGTCTAAAAAAAGGAATACAAGTAAGTATAGTCAGTTAATAAAATGCAATGAGAATTCAAAATGCATTGAGCAAGGTATCGTTTACAGTTTGAGAGCCTGCACTACAGTTTGAGATGCTAGTTTCTTGTAAATACGTTGTGTGGAACAAACATTTTTGTGTTTACATACAATTAATGAGTTATTGCACACATAGTTAGTTATACATACATATGTACATATGTATATAGCGAGAGGGGAAGAGTGTGATATGGATATGTGGAATGTTATGTTGCTTTGGAATGAGATGTGTGTTTAGATTTCTACTTCTGGCGTGAATTTGCGTCAGAAGTAAATTTCCTCCTCCTCGGGTTTGGCACGCGGCGCTTGACCGCTGGGCACCACCACTGGTGTAATATTCGTCCGGGAGCTCATGTTGCGACTGCTTGTGGGAGTCTGTCCACCTAAGCGTTGATGCGGCGTTACGACATGATGCGCGTAATGGGGCTGTGTGGCTGCGGAATCCGCACGTGATATTCCGCCGGTGCTGGTGGGTGTGTGAGCCCCCGTTTGTTGAATAATTGCAGGGGAGCTGCCCGTGCGAGAGTGCTGCGGCACTATGGACGGTGAGGCGGCAGTGGAAGTAGGTGTAGCTACTGCCGCTTGTCGCTTATCCGCTAGCTTCAGTGGAAATAACTGCTGGACCCCCACATTGGGGCTGGAATTGTTGAAACTGGCAGATTTATCGATGCGCGTCGCGCTACTGCTGGTGGTAGAGGAGAGAGAGGATAGCTTCATGGGCAGTTTCTGCTTGACAGTGGCCGCATTGGCTTTGGGCGCGTTTGTGGCGCTATGCAGATTCACAGGCGGCGTCTTCGATATAGTCGAGGCAGTACGCCATTTATCTTTGCGACGATCCACAGTGCCTGCCGGTGTCGTAGCTGTTGTGGGAACAGTTGGAGCACCATTATCCGTCTCGTGGCTGTCATCGGCAGTGGCCGATGCGGCTGCAGCCACCGCCACAGCCGCTGCCAGCGTTGGCGAAGCTATGGGAAGTGTGGTGCTGGGCGAGAGTAGCAATCCCTGACTGCTCAGCAGCTCCATTTTGCGATACAGCTGTTCTCGTTGCTGTCGCACATCTTCCTGCTCTGCCTTGATTTGCTGTTGCAACTGCAGCTGTTGGGCACGTGTCTCGGCCAGTTCCTGCTCCTGCTGCTCCTTCTGACGCAACCAGGCGGTTTTCTCCTCTTGCAGCTTATCCTGTAGATTGCGCAATTCCTCCAGCTGATCGTTGTGTGTGTATGCGCTGCGTGGGCTTTCCCTATAGAGTGCCAGTTGCAGCTGCAAGCTCTGTATGGTCGTCATTTGCTGCGAGATTATGCAGAGCAGCGTGTGCAGGTGATGGGAGACCTGCAGCACAGCATAGTTGTATTCCTTAAGCGCCGATGCATCAATGGCCGCTGGCACGGTGCTGGCATGCAGTTGGGGTGGCTCCGGCACAGCCATTGGTGTTGCAGTAGTTTTCAGCTCGCGTTTCTCCTCCAGCTCCTGCAGACGTGGAGAGAGCACCTGGAGCGTCGCCAGCTTGGTGGCATCACGGCATGGAAATGCAGCTCCAAGCTTTCCGCGTTTCTCATCAAAGCCTGCAAAGGTTTCCGCCCGCTTCGGCAATGTGGGGGAGTTATAGTTGTCGCTCTGCTTCTCACCAACAGAGCTAACCGTGCGAGACACGGGCAGGCCTGTGGCGGCGGTGTAAATAGTCGCCGCCAGCTGACTGATGTCTTGCACAGTGTTGAGCACACGCCGCCATAGCTCAGTCGTATCGCAGTCGGCATTCACGAGCTCCTTGTATGAGCCAAAGGCTGCCAGGAAATTGGCTGCGCTCATCGCCGCTGGCTGGCCATTCGTTGCGGGGGTTGCACTGAAGTGTTGGTGCTCTTTCATAAGATTCAGCTGCAGCATCAGTTTCTCCTCCAATAGGAGCGCCTGTTCAATGTCCTTTTGGCGCATTTTCTCGATGGTCTCTCGCTTGTTTACGCCTATACGCAATTTCTCCTCTGCCGTCAAGTCCTCGGCCTCAATGATGTCTGTGGCCGGACAATCTAACACCGCCTGGCGTATAGATTGTATCCAAATGTGTTTATCCTTTGGCGTCTGCACTTTTAGTTCGTACATTTCGGGGAAGTCCGGGTTGCTGGAGATAATGTAAATGCCGCGCGACTCCGTACCGGCCTTCTCCCTTATGAGCAACTTCTGCAGAGGCACCACACCTGCTTTGTGTTCTGGTGTGAAGAAGGTGTACTTATTATGGGCTGAGTTCTCGCTGAGAAAGCATAGGCAGTCGGTGAGTACCACCACCAACACTAGTTGGGTCTTAGCGCGGCCCTGCATAAGGGTGGCGAGACCCTCGAATTTCAGCCGACGACGCGACTCCACTCCCAGCTCGGTCTTGCGAAAAGGCTTGTTCTTGTAGATGGCAAAGGACTTGGCATCCACACGTGCATAGATCTCAAGCTGACGCTCGCGCAGCTCCTTCTCCGCCACACAGGCATCAACATCGACCAGCAGGGATTTCACCAAATTAAGGGCATGCTGCAGTTTGTCCGTTTCCAGCTTATTATCGCGTGCGCTTTTTAGGAGCGGCTCAATCAGCAACGGGTATTTGGTCAGACGCTGAGTAACAAACAGAATGCATTCGGGTATTCCCTTCTTCTTGAGCAGCGGATTCTGCAAACAGTGCTTATACCACTCGGCGAAGTTCGGCTCGTTTAGACACTGCTTGAATTGCTCGAGTGCGGTCCGATGGTTTGCACAGAACTCACCATAGGCCAGACGCAGGCACTGTGCCTGCTCCAGCGAAAAAAAGTCCAACAATATGTCGGCAATTGTGTCCACCAAAGGCTGCTCGCGTTGCTTTTCGCGAAGTTGTCGCAGAAAGCAGGTGTGGAGATCGGTCAGCTGCTGGAGCCGCGGAAACATGCTGTGTATGTTGAAGGCAGGAAAATGCCGCTCCAGACTCTCCACAAACACTTTTTGCATGACGAGCAGCGTCTGGCAGTGATGTTTCTCTGTCATTATAAACTCGTATATGTGCTCCTGTCGCTTGATTTGCAGCTCCTTCAGAGTTTTCAACAAATCCTTTGGCACGCCAGGAGTCCAGGAGTCGTGCTCCTTTAGCACAATGCCCAGCATCGGATCCGCCCCCAAATCATGCGCTTCTATAGGCGGCTCATTGAGAAATTCAGCGCGAATCAACGGCGTATCATCGTTGAGCGCATGTGCATCATTGCCATCGTAGTAATCCTGGCCAGCTTGCCCCTTGCCGCCCATACCGGCTCCAGCCATCAACCTTTTGCTCTGCAGCTTACACTCCAGCTGATGTTCCTTGATCTGGGCGAGCGTTATTTGGGCGCCACACACATCGCAGGCACTAAACTGTCCCCCAATCGACTTCATCTTAGCCTTGTCCTTCTTTTTCCGAAAAAAGAGCGATCCTCGTTTGCGTCGTTTCTCAACGTTATCATAAACTTCGATTTTGGCATGCGCTCGCAATAAACTCTGATTCTCATCCTCGCTGTCGGTCAAATGGCGAGCAATTGCCTTTATATCTTCCTTGGCAATTATCGATGAGGTCGAGATGCTTTTCTGCAATGGAATTCGACTGATGATCTCTGTTGCGAGACTTCTCTTCGCCGCAATCCGTTCAAAGTCGCGAGCCAGTTCCGCCTCATTGAGCGAGTGCGTGGAAATGCCTGAAAATGCACAAACCAAAAGAGGTTAGACCACATACACATGTATAATATGCAAGGTGACTGGAAAGGTGTGTGGGTGTATATACGCTGTGTGTGTGCGGCTTATCAGGCAATAGTGGCTTGCCTCTTGCCAACACCAAGACTTCTGATAACGGGCTTTTGTGGAATTTCTTATCAATCTGAAACTTGGCGGCTTTTTAATTTGCTTTTTCCTATATGGTCAATAAATTAAGCACTGACTCACAAATGTTCAAAAGCTTTAGAAAGCCGAAACTTTAGTGCTCTTACACCTATAGTTTGCAACTAAACTACATTATAGAATTTCACATTTCGACAGAGAAGCGAGCAAGTAATTTTGGACTTCCACATTGGGTTGTTTTAAAAAAATTCAACAGACTTTTCGGATTAACTTTTTAAATTGTGCACTTTTAAAAGCAGCATTTTCTTTTTCTTCAATCCATTGCTATAGCTAAATAAACATATACATAATTGATGAGGAATATAAAGAATACATATTTCCATTACATCTGTTGTAAGCCTTCAGCTCATATGACAGCAATTTAATACTCTACTATATGGTTTCATTTGGTTTGCTTTTATCTTGGTTTTAGGACTATTCGTTAAGTAGCTTCCAAGTTTAGAAAAGCAATTGAACATCAAAACTGAAAGGTACAAGAGTATATTAAGTTTGTGCGAAGTGAAGAATGTCAGCATGGCAAGACTGTCTGTCTGTATAAAAAGCTAGATTTGAGGGACTTTAAGAGCTAGATACAAACAAATTTTGGACACAGATACTCTATATGAGTACACAGCACAATGTTCATTATGTTCCTTCCTCCCGTTCCCCCGCTACTTTCCATAACTCTCGGAACTCTTGGACTTTTTTCAAAATTGGCAATTACTTTCGGCTAGTGCTTATCCGTATACATATACTTGTACAAAAAGTTTGCTTATGAGTGTATGAAATCTTCGACTTAGTTATAATTTCTCTCGGTGATTTTATCAGATGTTTCCCGTATCAGAAAGCTTTTAAAACAAAACTAATTAATGTTATGCATGCTTACATTATGCTTTCAATAATTATCTATTTAACTACTTTATTAGAATTGTGGGATAATTATATTATTTGTTCCTATACATGATTAGAAAACGTTTAGTTCCCGACTGTTAAATGAAGTTTTAGGGTAGTTCGACTTACCGCCGGTACTGTTGCGGGCAGAACGGCGTCGTTGTTCGGTCACACGTATTGTCTCCTGCTCTTCGCTGTCCAAACTGGAAAGGCTGACGCTCTTGTTGGTGCAGTCCCCAGCAACGCTAGCATCATCGACTGTTGTCCAGGACTTGCGTCGATCCGTGTTGAGGAGACACTGCTGCGGAGCTGTCGACCACATAACATAATGTGGGCCAGAGGTTCCGCCTCCACTGCCGGCACCATTACCGCCGCTTAAATCGGGCAGCGAAGCGCTCAAAATGGCCGCATTTAGCAGACCATAGTTGGACAGACCATCTTGCATATGCTGGCTGGAGTTTTTCATTTGCACCACAGTCTCGCGGATATTTTGTAGCTGGCTGAGCGTGTCCTCGAATATGTTATTGTATTTACTCGCCGATGCGGGACTGTGTGGTGTGACGTTTATGGTGGGAATCATGTTGTTGTTGTTGCTGGCACAATGGCTATTGCTGACAGGGTGGTTGTTGTTGTTGCTTCTGGCAGGTGCTGGTGTAGATGCAGATGCAGGTGCGTTTATAATAGGTATACAGTAATTTTGGCTCTCGACAGAGACGCGCGGCGTCTGGTTCAAGGATTTGGCATTGACTGTTGCTGTTACACTGTGCTGTCCGCCATTAAAAACGGCTGCTGGAACTGTGGCTGTGGTGGCTGCTGTTGTAGCCTCGCTGCTATTGCAGTTGGAGTTTAGAAAATCAGTGACCACATCATTATCGCTGTCATCGCCCGCGGACTGCGCGTTGTCCATATTATGCTACGTTTTGGTATTTAGCTGTGAAATCGGCCCTATTGTAATAGAAAAGAAAGTTTAGTACACAAATTTTACACAAATACACACACGCATACGCAAAACACACACCCACACGCGCGCGCCTATAGAAACGGACATACTTGACATACACATGCAAACAGACACATTATGTATTTTGTATGCACTTTTTGACTATTATTGATTTTCTTGGGCCAGAAACGCTCAAACCTACTTTTGTTTGGCATATACAAAGCCACCCACCTTGTTGCGCGTCCTAATTGTTGCGCCTTCGAGGACAACAGCTCTTGACACGGCCTTGCAATACTTGAAGCCAACACCAACAACAACAACTAGCACACATACACACTGACGAGAACAACAAAAACGCAATTGCAAAATGCCGAACTTTGTGGCCCTATAAAAACTGAACAAAAACTAAAAACACTAAACTTAAACTAATGAGATTTGTAGCACATATTTAACACTAACAATACTTTTAATTCACATAATTACAAAGATTTTCCACATCGCCTTCTATTAACACCTGACACAGCTGTGGCCATCTCTAGTTCACTCTATCTGCACTGTTGCATTAGTTTTATCGATAACTTTATTGAAGTAGCGACAGTAAAACGTTACCGCACACTCTGCGGTGTAACGTTATTATACACTGGCACCACTGCTGACGGAAGAAGCAAATGACGGCGATTGATAGACGTAGGCGTATAAAATTTTAAGGAAGAAAAGAGATTCCACCATTCTATATTTTATTACTTGCAAATTTCTAGTTTACAGGAACTTAGTGCATATTATTTAGCCTTTTAATACAATAATGCAGGTAAGTCAACTGTCTGGAGTATTACTAAAACTATACAATAAACTAAGAAAAGCGTTGCACCGCGAAACGGACACGCAATCACTTTGCTGCTGGAGCCGAGCCTTTTCTAATTCTTATTTCTCTGAAATCTTCAAGAAACTGATACTTTTGTCTTTTTTTATTTATAGTGCGCGCCCAGGCCATGGCCGCTGCTCCTCTCGCTGCTGGCGCTCTGCTGCTGTGTGCATAGCTTTTACGTGCCCGGCGTTGCGCCCGTCGAGTTCGTGCGTGGCCAAAAAATCGATGTTAAGGCAGTCAAAATGACCAGCAGTCGCACCCAGCTACCTTATCAGTACTACTCTCTTAAATTCTGCTATCCCAAGAACGGTACGCTGATTTTCAAATCGGAGAACTTGGGTGAGGTACTGCGTGGTGATCGTATCGTAAACACACCTTACGAGGTGCGGATGGCCGAAAATGTGAACTGCAAGCTGCTGTGCAACAAAAAAGATAGGCCACTGACGTGGAGTCAGGAAGACTCGGCCATGGTGGCGGAGCGCATACAACATGAATACTTTGTGCATTTGTAAGTCAGATTATTCTACCGTTTTGATCCATAATAATGGTTTTTTTGCATGTATTTGTAGACTGGTGGATAATCTTCCTGTGGCTACGCGCATTGTCAATGCAAACAATCCCGGCGAGGTGACCTATGAGCATGGCTATCGCTTGGGTCAAGTTGATGGCGATAATATCTACGTAAACAATCATCTAAAGTTTATCCTTTCCTATCACATGCACACCAAGTAAGTTTTCCATTGTAGTTGAACCCATTGTACTGTCTACAAATAATTTGTATTTGCTTGCCTTTACTAGAGACAAGTTCCGGGTTGTTGGCTTTGAGGTGGAAACTGGATCAGTAAATCACAAGGAAATTAAATTCGAGGGTGATCTCTGCAATTTCCCTGACAGCGCACGTCCACAGTTGGTGAATCCGAATGGCGAAACACAGCTATATTTTACCTATTCGGTCGAGTGGAAAGAGTCCTCAGTGAGCTGGGCCTCACGTTGGGACATCTACTTGGGCATGCGCGATGTACAGATCCATTGGTTCAGCATTATTAATTCGCTGGTAGTGGTATTCTTCCTATCGGGCATTCTCACCATGATCATCATTCGCACGCTGCGTCGCGATATTGCGCGATACAATACAGACGACAACATTGAAGACACATTGGAAGAGACCGGCTGGAAGCTGGTACATGGCGATGTATTCCGTCCACCGAAAAACACACGCCTATTCTCCGCTGTTATAGGCAGCGGCATTCAGATCTTCTTCATGGCCATGGTTACCATATGTAAGTGCCTAGAAATTTTGTATTCGTTACTATTATTGATTATTCTAATTGTTCTTTTCAGTCTTTGCAATGTTGGGCATGTTGTCGCCCTCGTCTCGCGGCGCTTTAATGAGCTCCGGCATTTTTATGTACGTCTTCATGGGCACTATTGCAGGCTACTATGCAGCCCGTCTTTACAAAACTATGAAAGGTCGCGAGTGGAAGCGTGCTGCTTTCCTCACTGCCACCTTCTATCCCGGAATTGTTTTTGGGTGCGCTTAATTTGTAGTCAACTTATTTCCTTGTTGCATAACAAACTCTTTTCGTTTATGGTTTACAGCACCGGGTTCTTCTTAAACTTTTTCATTTGGGATAAGTCGTCAAGTGGTGCTGTGCCTTTCACGACCATGATTTCGTTGCTGTTGCTCTGGTTCGGCATTTCAGTTCCTCTAGTATATCTCGGCTTCTATTTGGGCTATCGGAAGCAACCATATCAGCATCCAGTGCGCACCAATATGATACCACGCCAAGTGCCGGCACAGCATTGGTACATGAATGTTGCATTGAGGTGAGTTTTCTACTCTCCAATTACTATTAATTATTCTAGCTGAATTGAATTACATAATAATGTGTTTATTTTAAAGTGCTATCTTTATTATAAACATGCGAAATATGGCTGATGTTTTCTTAACAAGCTATATAACTTCCTTATCTGATTTGTTTGTCTATTTTTTGCAGCACCTTGATGGCCGGTATTTTGCCCTTCGGAGCTGTTTTCATCGAGCTATTTTTTGTTTTTACAGCCATTTGGACGAATCAGTTTTATTACCTGTTTGGCTTTTTGTTTTTAGTGTTTTGTATTTTGGTTGTGAGCTGTGCGCAAATATCCATTGTTATGACTTACTTTCAATTGTGCGGCGAGGTGCGTATTTCCTGGTTTACAAATAGATATGTTCTGCAATAATTAAACGAAAATTTTCCTTACATTCTAGGACTATCGCTGGTGGTGGAGGAGCTTCATCGTCTCTGGCGGCTCGGCTGTTTATGTGCTCTTCTACAGCATATTTTACTTTTTTACGAAGCTGGAGATCACAGAGTTCATACCTACGCTGCTCTATTTGGGCTATACAGGTAATTAATGAAATATAGCGTAATAAAGTTTGTCTTATATGTTTTTGCGTTTCATGATAGGTCTCATGGTGCTAACTTTTTGGCTCCTCACCGGCTCGATTGGTTTCTTTGCCGCCTACGTTTTCATTCTGAAAATATATAGTGCTGTCAAAATCGATTAAGGCACACACAGACATACAGACACAAAAACACAACCCACACAACGCTGTACACCAAACTATCTGCAATATCATTTGATCATAACACTTATGCTATCATTATTATTATAAATATTTATATTAAATCTCTAGCCTTGAAAAAGCAACAACTGTACCAAGCTTAGCCTAAGTTCTTGGCAAATGTAAAGTTTCATTTAGACTGCTTGTGCTTTTCCTTCTAACTATAACTGTGTGCTAAGTTTCCTTGCTCCTGTGAACATGATTCCTTTACGCCTGCACACTAGCCAGAAGAAGAAGAAAGAACGCGACGCGAGCCTCGAACGGATCGAGTGTTTATTTATAACTTAGTATTGCTAATGCAAAAATTCTCTAAAAGTCGCTCAATTATGCGGGAGTAAAACCAACAATTATATTTATAATTGCCTAATTTATATATGTATGTAAAATACCTAATTTAAGCAAAAAATTCAAAATAAACTAATTTTAAGTACGAATCGATATGAAGTTTCTAATGCAACCAACAATGTTAACCTTTTTAAACCATACTTGGAAATCCCTACAGCTCAACACTTCGAAGAATGTAATGCTGTGCATTTGATCCGCAAACAAGTGTGTTACTTCAGCTGTTACCAGCCAGAGTTACTAATTGTTAAAACTTTATTTGGGAAGCTTTCTTCCTTTGGCTTGATACTGGAATTTTCATCTTCGTCATTTTCATCTTTTTCGTAGATCTGATGCTGAAAATATAAGCGAATACATACGATTAGGCATGTAGATATACACGTATACATACTATTACACATCGTGTATTATACTTACAAGTGGTGACTTTCCTATAAATTCGGTGATTAAGCCCATTAACGGTTGTACAGGCCCTGGTAATAAGTGCAACCTCCTTATACCCTTCCCCTCCATGACATCATCCCTTAAGAATACAGCTGTCCTGATTAAATTCGTAATATTATAGGCCGCTGTTTCAAAATTTGCTATGTGTATAGGTATTCTTCTTTGGCTCGCATAATACTAAGGTAAAAAATTATTAGAAAGTCATGTTCAGAGCAAACTGTTTGCTAAACTTACTATATTCGGACGTGCCACTATGGTGCTAGCAAATAGCAGACTTAGCTCAATGTGGACTATCAACTTCAACTGACACATAGTTTTGGATGTCTGGGGTCTAACTATTTCTAATTATACAAATGGTGTACACTTTTATAAGAAAAAGTGGGCATTCTGTTTGTATAGTTCTCTTCCTCTTGTTTCAGGCTGGTATGAAAAGTAGTTAATCTTCTAAATATTTTAAATGGTTGAGGATGTTCAAATAAAATGTAAAGACAGTCGGATGGATTCATTTATACATTATAGGTGAAAGAATTAAGTAGACAAAATAATTACAATAAAAATTGCACTCTTAAGCAAATCCTTGAAAACCCTCTTCATTCAGGTAAGTTTAATTAGGTGGTACTCTTTCAGAAATCCCGATGGTGTCTGGATGCCGCATCTATTAAAAGGCAAATAATTATAAAATGATCTTTGCTCAGTGCACTTCACTACACCTAGTTGTTCAGTTTCATCGCACCTTCAAGATTCTTTCATGAATTATTTGGCTCAGATCCAGAGCTTTTATTTCCGTCGTTATCCGTTCTTTAATTTCAAGGTAGTGCGCATAGCGCAAAACAAAATCACAAAAATATATATGTTATAAATGATTCTTTTACAATAATATTTTACAAATCAAGGAAAATGAAGTATACCAATTTGCTGGTAACTTTTCAGTTCAGCCTCGTTCAAATCTCTGGTCATTTCCTTTTAATACCCTAATTATGAGCAACTGTTAAAGCAACTTTGAATTTCTTGATAAATGTGTGTATTTGTTTTTTATTGTAAAGCGAATCGTTAGCAGCTGCTGCTTAGTTATTTATAATTTAAATAGCAACATTTAGAAAGTCGAGTCAGCTATATAACAATAGTAATGGAAGTAATAGAAGTCAGTTTCGTTTTGCGAGCCGTTGGTGGTGGAATTTGTAAACATGCGTCAATTCCTAGCTCCTGTCCTAATCCTGATGCTGTTGCTAGGCTATCAATTTGTGATGCCAGTAAATTATGAATACAAGGTATGTACAAGTTGTATGTTTATAAATAAAGACATTGTTTATGAGAATATGTTTCCAGAAACGCCTGACGACGGACAAACAAAGAATTGTGTCTAATATCAGTCATGGAATATACATGATTTTTGATCAGTTTGCTCCGTTTGTAACAAATCGAAAACAGTTAAGGATTTTAAGTTGAAACTATTCATGTTTATAGAAAACTAAATAAAATAAAAAATCTCATTTCAATTGCATATTAAATTGTCACAGTTTACTGTTTTCTGTAGTCATATTATTGTGTATTTCTTTTTAGTATTATACATTAAGTTATTAACTAGAAATATTTATATCGTATCGTATACAAGTTGCATATTTTATTGTTATATTGTGCATATCTTATTCTTACGAACCTATGTTATAGGTTATTATTATGTGTTGTTTATTGTTTAAGAAAAATATGCAAATCTCTCACAATTGCATGCACAATTTTGTTTACACAGAGAAACCCGAATCTAGAAAATTGTCATCGAATTGAATTTTACAACGGTATTTGCGAAATAGATTATCGTTAAGTCCTAATAATCTACATACATAATATGTATGTACATATGTATATATTATTAACAAACTGTAGCTATGTATGTATGATTAATTTTATGTACGTTTTTTTTATGAGAGCTTTGAAAACGTCTCACTATTAGAATATACACTGACCAACCGAAGTAATCAAAATTAAACTAAATTTAGTATTCATCTCTTTCAAAGTAATATCTGCAAAATGTGAACGCACTAAAAATTCGGTTAATCAATGTGAACAGTCCCTAAACTAAGGCCTCAGTAGCCAAGCACAAACATATTGGGTTTCGAAATAACTTTTCAAAGTCAAGCACAACCTTTGATAAATTAAGATATTGTAGCAATCTTGAACTTAATTATACAGATACATACATATGTATATAAGTTTAAGCAACCATATTTAGTACAACTTTGAGTCTTGAAATTACGTTATTGTAAAAATTTGCACATACTTTATTATATGCTAGTTAATCTTAAAATTAAAAAACTAAATCTGTGCAGATTTTGCAACTTCGTAGCAGAAGTTGTCATCCCAGATGAGACTAGATCCCCAGCCCCCCTGTCTGTCCTTTACCTTTTTTGTATTTTTACGAATCGGTTTACCTCATTGGGTTCCGATTCTTTAAACGCTAGCGATTTCGTTTCGTCTTACGACTGACATTTCCCTCGATAATGATCTGCGTATCAAGAACAAGAAAACAATAGGATTGAATAAATTATTATTACTGAGTAATATTGAAATGTATTTCATTTTAAGGGTTTAATCGCCTTTTTATTTTTAAATATGTCAACGGGACATTTGAATTGCTGTGGATTTTGGGCTTCTATAAGAAAAAAGATCAAATAAAGTTCCCAAAAACGTACCTGAAGTATCTGACTGGCCTCAAAGGCAGTTCCCGGAAGTAATATGATCGGCGACGTGACGTTACCAGCCTCTACGCACAGCATATTAGGAAACTCATCATCGCCAAAGTCCTTCATTTCACGGGAACGATCGATCCAAGGATTCCATATTACTATTTATATACAAGAATTTCTTATGTTAATAATATAACTTATATTCGCTCCATGATAAATATTGGGTCAGCTGCGTTTAAATATCACTGACAAAACAAGTGACCGTGATTTGTTATCGACACGATGATAAAATTTTCTATGAAAATCGATAAATGCTACGCGCGTATTTTGCAGCACTAACACAGTTTTATCGTTATCGGCCATTCTGCGTGCAGAGTTGCTTGTAGGACCGGCTTTGTGTAAAATAGTGTGTGCGGAGTATAGCGTCGTCCAAAAAGAGTGAAAAAACGGCTTAAAAATGGTAATATGGCTTATTGAATGCTAAAAATATGTATTGCTAATATTTTTTCGCATTCACAGACTATTGGGAAGAATAACAAAATGATTCAGCACCTGAATTACAGGGTGCGAATCGTATTACAAGATTCTCGTACATTCATTGGAACGTTTAAGGCGTTCGACAAGCACATGAACCTTATACTCGGCGACTGCGAAGAATTTCGCAAAATACGTTCTAAAAACTCCAAAGTGCCAGAACGCGAGGAGAAGCGTGTTTTGGGGTTTGTTCTGCTGCGGGGTGAAAACATAGTTTCGTTAACTGTGGAAGGTCCGCCACCACCGGAGGAGGGTCTGCCCCGTGTGCCATTACCAGGAGCAGCACCTGGCCCGGGTATTGGGCGCGTCGCTGGACGTGGTGTTCCAATGAATATATCTGCGGTGCCTGCCGGCTTACAAGGCCCTGTAAGAGGTGTTGGTGGTCCAGCACAACAGCATATGGCGCCAATGGGTCGTGGAGTACCGAGAGCACCCATGATGGGTGCACCTCCACCAGGCATGATCCCTACAATGCCGGGTGGCATAGGGCGTGGCGCACCGCCACCGATGAGAGGACCACCGCCCCCAAGTATGATGCGCGCACCTCCTCCAGGTCGTGGTGGTTATTAAAGCAACAATTAAGATTTTGTAGTAAATAAAAGAAATATTTCCATAGAAATTCAATTACGCAAATTATTTTTTAGCCGTCCTATCAAAGAGACAAATCAGTGATTGTGCAGTGCTTGTGTGTTGATTAAGTTGCACTGTAGATGGACCGATAGTTTTTCACAAATCAATATTTGACGCAATATAAATACGTATGTATGTATGTATATAGTTTAATTTCAACCCATAAAGAAAGCAATTCTGTAGCCACCCTTCAGAACTTTATTTAGTTTCTCCCACTTACCTGTATCGGGAAAATTATATTTGTGGAGCCTCATCTTGCGTCCAGAAACCACATTGGTGATCACATGCTCTTGTGGCGTGTGCTGGTAAATGCGATCAGTCCACTCATTAACGGTGACCACCTCTCGACCCTCCTGGTACAAAGCACCTTCACGTGTCTTATCAATGAATGTGCAACCGTGTAGTCCTGTAATCTGACAACGCCGCACATCGGGGACCTTCAGATAGGTGTGCAGCAGCATGTTGAAGGTAAAGGATAACTCCTTGCTGGGATTAAACACCCCAATATGAAAGTGCAGTTCCTTTTCACGCAGTATAAGACGGTAGGTAATGCGGAATCTGCAGGACAAGTATTTATTATTTCAACAAATATTTGTTGTTAACAAATTTAAAAGGATAAAAAGTGATATAAATACCAATTAATCAAATACCAGTCAAATTTTAGAAGCAATTCGGCTCTACATACTTTAATTGAAAGTGAAACACACCCGAATAACTTCGTCTCGGCCATTTGCAGAAACAAAGTACCAATTCTACGTATAGTTTTAGTTATTTACAGCCGCTTATATCTCAGCCTAATATTGATCTAATTTGAAGTAGAAATATTAACTAAGTTATAAAATATGCTTAATATTAGCGATTAGTTCTTATAATAATACTACTTGTAGATTAAAACTAACCTAAATTTTCGACATTATTTTGTACTATATAATAAATGGTTTTCAATTTTAAATACAAAATGCGGTTTCCTATTTAAACTATTCATAGCAGTCAGAATAACTTCAATAACAAAACAGATAAAAAATAGAATAAAAATGCTCGTCAAATTAAAAAGAATGAACTTATTTTCTGAGTTTTATTTTTACGCAACGAAGATAACTTTTTTTTAAAATGTATAACTTAAAATGAATTCCCAATTCTAATTTTAAAATTCAGTCCCCACCTTTAGCTGACTAGAATTATTTATCAAAGTAGGTATTACTTACTGATAGTTCCATATTGCACGCGTTAACTCGTTGTCCATTAGTGAGAATATAGCCTCCACATCGCCATTGTGGAGACGCTCTGGTGCTCGATCCAAATGCCAGCGGGAGATGCGCGCAAAGCCGTGTTGAGGACCAAAGGACCAGGGTCCGAATTGTGCTGCATTAAAGAGATATCAGGGGCTGACTAGAGATCTTGGAGAACTGTTAAAGGGGTGTGTGCGGAATACTACTTACGAAAAACAAATGGTATGCCCCCGCGAATGGCATTCTTGCCGTCAAAGGAGGCCAGCTTGCTGCAAACAGAGAATCGAAAGTAGAAAGGGATTCAGTCAGTGCCGGGCATATTTAGGGATGTCTTTTACAGCCTTTGGTTGCAAAAGCATTCACAAATATTTCAGCTACATACTTATATACATACGTATACATGCTATTCATACATACATATATAGTTATAAAAAGCGTTGCAGACATTAAGAAATTTTCGCAACGCCACAAAAAAGTGTCTGCCGCTTGATGCCAATGACTGATGCTGCACTTTTTGTTGTTGCTCCTCCTCTTCATCTGCTTCTTGTTAATGTTGTTGCTATCGAGGTTGTCGTGTTGCTGAGGACTATGGTCGTACCATTTTTTGCCAAAGACATTCGTTTCCTTTGGCTTTACCTTTACTGGCATGGCCAGCACAGTAGCTTGGTAGCCAAACTTGCCGCTGGCTGGCTAGCTCACAAAAACAACAACAACAGCAGCGGCAACAACAACTCAAACAGTAGCAACAACAACAGTAGCAACAGCAGGCAAAGGATCAGCTTTTTTGAACCTCGACTTGTACGCGTTTTTCTGCTTTTTGTGCTAATTTGCTGGCGCATTCGTCAACTTGCCTTCGGTGGTGCATCATTTGTAAGCTTTGTGGCACGCATTCTCCCGACTTGAAGGGGCAATTGTCATTAATATTGTCAGTTTTGAAAGATGTGCGATTTGTTTTGGGGCATAAAGGGGTGTGTGTAAAAATAAACCGTAACACACAAATGCCATTAAACATAGCTCTTACTGTTATTTATTGGCATTCTTAATAAAAGATTAGAATAGAAAGTACCAAGAACTTCGGTTAAAAATAAATATCTTAAAAGTTAGTTTAATATTAGTCATAATCCCAGTTCCGTAGAAGGAGGAAATGCATAGTAAGCTATATTTGTGATCTTTTTGAACTTAAAAGAAGCGAGCGACGAGATCGAGTCCTTTTTAAGTAGACTAGATACATGGCCAAGCAGGCGGAACACGTTTAAGCATGTCCAAGTGTGACAACGCGGGTTTCATGTAGTCTACATGGACGGCGCAAATGGAAAATATCTCACTTGGATCGATGTGTGACCTTCAATGAACAAACAACACTAACACCGTCAACCGAAAAATAAACGGCCTATCAACCGCCGTTAAGTACAAGCTGATGCGTCAAATTACTGGCTTCCCATAGATGTGCGCACGTACACCTTGCACTTGATTTGACACTGGCTCTTATCAACGAATAGCTGGCGGAAATCTCCTGTCCCATTGGAGGCCTGAAGAGACAACAATTCAGCTCCTACAATCGCCGCTGTTAATCGCAACCTTTGGCTCAAGTGGCTCTGCTAATATGCTTCGCATGCGCTATTGGTAGTTACATAAGTGCTTCGCATGAGAAGGGCGAAGGACAGTTGTGCTTTAGCCGTCAAAATTAGTTTTTAAAATTAAAACTAAATCTTTTGGTGTTTAAAATAACTTTGTGAAATAAAACTGCATGGGCTCGACAATGGCAGTTCCATTAAGAGTTAGAATAGTTTATTATCCTTTACATCACACAGATGGCGGCTGTTAAAAAAGAAAGTTTCTACCTGCCACAGGAGTGATATATTTACAACAGTCAGTGGTGTTATATACATACAACAGTCAGTTTTATCCAATTTATAGCATACAGTCTCTTTAAAAGTATTTAACTTGAAATGAAAGGGTTACAGATTAAGCTCAGTTGATTAAAGATTAAAACTGAGCTTAGTTTTCCGTCAAATTCATTCAAATCTTGCTTCTACTTTGCAAAAGGAAGTAAGCACTAACTTCTTATTATTGATGACAAACTTTAAGCCCATTACGCTTTGCCACTAGCTAGTCAGTCAATTGCTATTAAAGCTCTCATAGCCTGGCCAGTAGCAGTATCTGGAACTGCTGCTAGGCAGCAAAAACCTCGTCGCCAACGCGTCCTTATGCGCCATGGGGGCAATACTAAGCAAAAATTGCCGAGTTTTTGCCTCTGCCACAAAGTTGCAGCGGTTTTTGTGTGTAGTTTTGCTATCCACCGGCACACATACAAACAAACGGACAGAATCGGCACAGAGCCGCAAACGATCCGGAGCTTGCAGCATTTGCCGTTAGTGGGTTTCCAAATGCACAAAACGCGCGCCAATGCGACTGACTGAGAAACCAAAACAAAAAAAAAAAACAGAAGAGAAAAAACAGAAAAAGAAGAAGCAAACCAAAAAGGCACAAAAAAAAACGATACATGAAAGAAAGGCTAACTTGTGGGGGCTGGCCAGCAGAGTTGAAGCTGAAGCCGAGCCGAAGCAGCAACAAATGTTGAAAAACATTGCCTTTGCACACAAACACATACAGAATCGCACCCAACACACTTTTGCATGAGTATGGTACAATGCGTGTGTGTGTGTGTTTGTTTGTGTGTGTGAGTAGTGTACGTGTGTAGTCATAGAGATATTGCCCTAGCCCATGTTGCTGGCAAAAAACGCGCCAACGCCAACGCCAAAACAGCAACAAGAAACACACAAACATACCTACACATATATTACACTCGTACATACCTATGTACATTGATATGCACATAGATGCAGGCACTGTGGTCAGCAAATGTTAGAAAGGGAAACCATAATCAGGCAGTGGAGACCAGCTAAGAATGATTAATCACAGATAGTTTCAGAAATATAAGGCTTATCTAATATATAATTTTGATAAAAGTGTTAGGTGTTAAGAATAATTAAAATAAAAATCTAGGCCTGAAATCTAACTCACTTAATAAAATAAATAAATATTGAATTGGATCTTTGGGGATCGATATAAAAATTATATATATCTTCGTAATTTTCTATCACATGGTTTGAAGTCAGATCTTAATGTTAAAATTACTTTACTTGATGCAGTACTTGCGACATCGTAAAACATAGGGCCGAATGAAGAGCGAAAATGAAGAACCTCTTCAAAAGCAGACATTGAAACCATCTTGTGAAAAATATGTTTTCTTAACTGTTTATATAAACTTCCAAAAACTACTGTGCGTCGAAACAAAAACTACAAATTAAATGGATGCGAAATTAATGAAGCACATACAAAAAAACTAAATTATGCGATGAGTCGTCGTCATAAATTAGACAATTTTTCAGAATTGTACAAAATAGGTATATGTATCATTTATATAAACTTAGCCTATACATAGATAAGAAAAACCCGCGAAAAATATAAAGTAAAGTAAAGTAAAGAAGCTAAGTTATATTCAGTAACAGTTCAAGTGGATTTTATGTTTCAAATCTGCTTAGCACTGTAAGCACTCGTCAAAAAGTGTTACACTCCTTTTAATATACTCTTATACTTAACTAATACTTACTTACTTACCCCCTTATTTAACAAATAAAGTATACACCGGTGTATTGAAGTTTTGACTTCCTATCTGAATCCAATTTTATTTATCCAAATTTAAAAATGGTCGTTTGTTCAACTTATATAGATTAACAGAATACTAAAAAAAAAGGATGTCCCATGCAAGCAATCTACACTGTCGATTGAAAACAAAAAATGCATCTATTTGTTGCCACTGTGCAGCGTCATCTGTGTAGCATATAGACGCGATTTATCGATCTAGATGCCGCCACAGAAAAAAAACTCCATTCATAAAAACCTGCACATTGTCTTGTTGATGACGGGCGGCAGGACTACAACGACAACGACAAAAACAACAACAACAACGTCGTAGGCGCAACAGCAAGAGTGAAAAAAGCTGCCATCAATGGAGGGCCAAACATAGAGAGCAGGCCGCCCAGTTGCCCAGCATGGGAAGGGGGAAGGTTGCAAGTGCAGCAACAGAACTGTTGTTGCCTTAGCCCCCACATTCTCACGCATTCGCGCTCACTATTATGCTACTCTGCCACACTCTCTCTCTTTTTATCTCTCTGTCCCTCTTACACTCAAACTTGGGCTGTTTGTATCCTGTACCCAAAGGGTAAAAGAGTATATTTGTTTAGTACAAATCTATGCAACAACCTGAAGAAGTATCTATAATATTGATTAGTAAGACGCGATGAGTTCATGTCCATGACAGTTCGGTCCGGTATGTAAGCTTAACCCGAATTAATCAGTAGGACGAGCTGTTGTTTTTTAGCAGTTTCACAGAACAATTCAGCATAAGAAAGCCAATTTTTTTTACTGTCTGTATGGATGTGCTTTATATTTGTTGTTTTATTATCGTAAGTTTAAAAGATTTAATTACTACAATACGTTTGGTGTTTATTATTTTTTTAAAGTGGGTACAGGGTCTTTAAGTGTCGGATCAGCTCGACTCTTTGTTCCATTCTTGTTAGTTTGGTTCGGTTTGGCTCGCTGGTTCGACGCTACATGCACAACAGCTTTGTTGGGTCCTGCATTTGTGTTTTTGTTGGATGTCATACAAAAAACATTTTGGGGCCAAATAGAATGGTTAAGGTTGTCGCAGCCACTGTCGCTTGCAATCCAACGGCGGCTAGTTCAAGCCGTCCTTAGTGGCGTGCTCTCTCGCCCTACATGCATTTACTTCTGTGGCATAGTGTGTGTAAAGTTTTGTAAATCACTTTTTTGGTTACATGGCATACCGTGGACTGGTCTAAGTGTGACACAAGTGCGAAAGAATTGCATTCCAAAGCATTGTCTTTCAGGTTGATTTAAACCGCGTGCTACTCTGCGTATGCGTGATATGTGGCACTAATAATACAAAAGCTTTTCTTTTTTTATTCGCATTTAGGAAACAAATAAAATATTTGCGAAAATATTTCAAAGAAAAGGTTTTCATATTACAACTAAACATTTATGTACTTTAACCCATAATTGAGAACTTTATCATTTAAGTCACGATTAAAGTGAATTTTTTGAGCTTGATGCCAGTTCCGGTATAGGGCAATTTTACTCATAAAATGAATGAATAAAACGAAGTCAAATCTATATTGATCAAATCGGAAACGAGATTCTAAGATAATGTTCAAATTCCATATTCTCCATTAATTGGTACCATTTATCTTGCCTATTTGCTTGACACACCAAAAATCTATTTGAAAAGCATGATTGTGTAAAATTTATTTCTAAGAATGCACTTTGTTATTCAGTAATAGAAATTAATCAATCAAATTGGTAGTCTTTAACTTTAATCAGCACTTTTCCTTAAGTTTTACTAATTTAAAATTAGATAAGAAAAAAGAAAATTGCCAAAAATACTCTATTTTTGCACTTAAATCCATAACCTAATCGGTTATATGATTCTTCAGGAAAACAATCTAAGAAATATATATAGGAAATAAAGTTCGTCAACAGTAATGCAATTGGCAGAGTAATGCGGTAAAATATTATTTTATTCTAAGCTCTTAAGAATCGCTTTCTAACTTCATCAGATAAATAAGAATATAGTTTTTGGTAACACCCATATCTGTGTATTAAAAGGTATAACATGCTTCATCATCTCTTAGTGATTTCTGCATTTAAGAAACAGTTCCATTATTATTTGTAATAAATAAAGCCTCTTACTTACCTAACAAAGAGTTGTTCTTGATTATTCACACGCCAGGAGACAACTGTAGCGCCTGAAATAAAGAAAAATTATTTGAAAGCGAATGAAAGATGTTGTGTGTAATTTCAAACAAATATATCTGAACATATCTGTAATACTTTTGGGCAAGAGACAAGAGAAAAAAGGCAGTACACGAACGTAGGCATGAATGGATTTTCGATAGCAATAACAACAACAATAATAACAACAGCTGCGCTACAGTAAGTACATGGCACACACATTTAACCCACATATAAATCAGACACACATACATATGCATGCATATTTATGTGTATATAGACACAGTCGTCAAGTAAACACGGCTTGCAAGTAAACCAACTGGGTAACAATATTCAGACTTGAGTTACCGGCTGACTGGCTGGCTGGCTGGCTGGCTGCCTGTTCAGGCAATAGTTATGTCTATGACTATGAGTCCGACGCTGACTGTGACGATGACTCTGATGACGACTACTATGAGACACTATGGAGCTGTTAGAGACTATAACCTACGGCCAAGTTGGTGGGTGCAGAGCCCACAGTGCGTGTGGGTGGGGGCAGGCAACGAGCAAAAAAAAAACAAATGGGCGCTCACATGTTTAGCAAAAACATTTTCTAAAAAATTATAAAACATTCGACGCTTGCGGTTGCTTCAACTCAACATCTTCAATTTGACTACAACAACAAACATACATTGCAAAATAAAATAATAAGAATAATAAGTATTAATACAAAAAATCACCAAAAAGTGAAGTAAACTAAGGCACAGAGTAAAGCGCACTCCAAACTTGTCGGACTGGCGGCTCCTCGCACAATGGCTTATTTTTTCCAAATGTGTACGAAAAAAAATAATATTTTTTTGTTCTCACAGTACATTATTAGGTTTTTATTTAAACTAACATAATGAAAGCGAACACCCTAAAAATAAACAAGAGGGAACGCCCGAAAGTAAAAAAACTTCCGCCACTCTGTTGTAAGCGTTATTAAAATTAATTCCTTTGCCCAGGGATTGGAAGTGCCAGCTTTGTCAAGTTTTTTTTTCACTATTTTCGAAATCCAGAGGGATGGACAGATGCATGCACGATTTGTTTCGTTTTGCCGAATTTATATACATACTTCATAGGGTCGGAGGTTCTTCCTTTTGTCTACTCATACTTTCATCAAAACAATAACAAATTTCTATTTTAAAAAAATGTTTTACTTTACTTTACAGAATACAATTCCAATTGCGAATTCCAAATGCTTAAAAAAAGTATTTTCTTATAATTTCAAAAACTAACAAAAATCTAATCTTACATTTGAAAGTTCATTTCGCCCTAAAATCCAGAAAACTGAATTTTTAGAAAACCTTTTCTAGATTTCCTACCGTGTTTCACACAAAGTATGATTATCAAATTTATTTATAGTTCCCATGCAAGTTATATATTTGCATATAACTGCATATAGGTATAATGTAAATTTATTTATATATACAATTATGTATTATAAATATTTAATATAACAATTAAATATATACAACTAATGATAATAATAAAATGGATTTACATATAAGTAAGTATAGTAATATTCGAATTTATTAAATGGGATTATTCATAAAGACTTTATCTGGGAGCTCTAGCAATATTTGCAATTTGGAGTTCATGTTCAGTTTGTTGAAAATAAAAATTGTCATTACATTATATTATGTATGTTAGCAATTATACATTTATTAGCCAGTAAAAAGATTTGAGTGGCATTTTAAATAATTGGTTTAATCTAAGCTTCATATTTTTGCAACGGGAAAAGTGCGAACGGGCCACTGTGCGGCGTCTCGCGGCTGTGTGTGTGCCAAATGTGTCTGTTACTCATACGAGACGTGGGCAGCTGACAAACACACAACCACACACGCACACAGTGAGCGGGTATTGCTATAACTGTGTCAGTGTAATTGTTGAAAGTACTTAATGCATATAACGTACATTATATATATACATATACGCATACATACATTCATAATATACTATAACGCCTAATCAAAAATACATACATACAGACGTATGCGTTTAATGCGCTGCGAGAATATAGGAGCGGAGACAAGGTTCCATTAGTTGCCTTGATCTGGGTAAGCGTCGCTCTAATCATTCATTATTGTTGCAGCTTAGGCACTAATTGAAAGCCACTTGAACAACTAACGGTAGTTTGAGTCTGATGCCGTAAGGGCCGCTTATCAAAAGACGTAACCTGCTTGTAGACAACAAAAATAGAGTCGATAAGATAGCTAGTTGTCCCACAAGCTTGCAAATTTATACTGCGCCATAGCTGTACACTCGTATACAAGTACTCTTTACAAGGTTTCAGAACAAAACCTTATGGCCACATAGTCAAGGCGCGCGAAATTCAAGTATAGCTCTACCGTTTCCTATCCTATTTTTCGTTAGTGAATATTATTAACTTATATTATATTAACAAAAACTACTTTTAAATTATACTTATAGTCTCTAGATGTATTATCTATGTCTGTCAACAACTCTTGTTTATGTCCATTTATTATTGCACAGTTCGTGTCAACGGCAACTGATAAAATTATACTCGGAATGGTCCATTTAAGAGGCGAGCGTATACCGAATTGTTTGGTAACACCTTACTTCACATTCGTGTGAAATTTGAGCGGGATGTGTTAATTAGTGTGTGTTCGGCAGAAAAGTTAGTCGGCGATTTTTACCACGGAAAAAAGGATGGATCCATAATTTTGCTTATGCCTGATTTTACAAATTTTACGTCAATTTAAAATCAATCGCGCTTGATTAAATCCATTTGTAATAATACAAATTTAATGTAAAAAAGAATTATGATATACTTGTATAATTAGGTTTAGAATAAAGGGAAATACTGTATTATCTTTCGTTTTCAAAGGTTTTTTCTGAAGTATATTCTACAAACATTTGAAATGAATCAAACCCACATAATTGAATAAGCTAATATAAATATATTATGTATGTTTCCCTTTTTTTTTAAATAGCACAGAATCTACATTTTTGAAATGTTAATAAAAAATAAAATACTTAAAGTCGTATTCAAGACTTTAAACCAGATATTCGAATAACAGGCTCGTGCCAAACATAAGAATTGACAGAATCATTGGGAGTGACTAAGCAAACCATTTAGAAATATCTTAGTGCTATCAGAGTGATTCAATAGCAAGAAGGTTGGGATCCGTGAGAGTTCATATGGGAGTTAGTTTAAATTGCTTGTTTCTTTTGAAGCTTTCAAATAAAAATTTCTACATAAACAATAATTAAACCCCAATTTTTCTTGAGAAACGAGTAACTAATAATTTATAAAAATAAATAATAAATTTAATGTGGATAAAAGATCATATATTTAATTAATATAAAGGACTCTTATTGAATGAAGCCAAGTGAAAGTATTCTTTTAAAGTTATAAAATAAACTACACACAGTTTGATTTTCTATAAGCACCAAAGTTTGGTTAATTTCTTTCGGAAAACTAAACATACATACCGTTAAACTGACGAACGGGCAGACAAAAAGCTTGTTAATCATTTGAGCTAATACTGACCAATAATATGCGTTAATTATGATCTGTCACTGACGATTAGGAGAACTACAAGTATTAGGTTAAATTAAGTCTACCTTTTTTTTAAGTCTACCTTCAACCTTGATAAACAGTGCTAGTTGAAGCATCGAAGGCCGTGCTTACAGCACTACTATTTTCATTACAAAGCTAAAACCCAACACGTTTTCTTGATAACCTACAGAGGTCGCATAAAATTCTCAAGTGGATGGCATAGAAACGGAAAATCGTCAGCGTATGCACCTTTTTTGTATAGTTGAGTTTATGTCAGTGCACATAACATTTTGCTTAAAATGCAGCTTAATATATGCGTACGTATCTGCATACAATATGTACATATATACATTGCCTTCTGTTCCCCGCTGACGACCCCTTAAGCCATCACAAACAACACGTTTAGAAACGATTAGAAACTCATGTTTGGGTCTCCGGCAAGCGGCTGAGCAAACAAGTTTAATGGCCATAGAACACAAAAAGGCTTTAAAATATTATATAAAAATAAATAAGAGTCTATAAAATGCTTAACTAATTTAATTTTTGACGCGATACAGCAATAGCAGCAACAACACCAGAAGTGTTTTGCTAAAATCATTCGCCAAAAATAACGTAAACAAGATTGTTGGCGGCAAAAAACGAACATTAAATAATGCTATACCCTGTAAACAAAAGGTTAAAAGGGCTTAGAGGAATATTGCGCACATATGAGACAGCATGAACGAATGAAGCCTAAACGTCGTCACAAAGCATTTACATATTTGTTCGATTTTGAAAGCCTGTATTCTGGAATATATGTACATACATTTATAAGTGGTATAACAGTCACTGTCACTAAACTTGGTATAATTACACTACTAGTCCCATTTTTTTTTAAATTTTATTTTAAGCTTAGTATACAAATATGTATGGTATGTGTATTCTTAAATACTTGTATGTATGTATATGTAGATAGAATTATAAATCCAAAAAATCACATTTTGTGCTTAGCACAGGTATGCGGCAGTCGGGTACTCCTCAATTTGTTTTATTTTGATTCACTTGATTATGATTAATTAGGTTTTTGGAGAATCTCTCAATCGCACACACACACACATAAATAGTCACACTTGCACACTTACCGTGCAAATTTATTGTACATGTTGTGTTGTTGCCACGATCCAAAACGACAACACTAGTGGCTGCCACTGCGGTTGTAGCCATTTTGTTTCCTCCTCGCACTAACGGTTGATTTCAATGCAGACCCAAGGGCGCGCCGCCTAAGGCTTAGGGGTCCTTCTAATGTAAGTCGAAATAGCGCTTTTTCGATAGCGCTGCTTTATCTGAATATTTTGTGTAAACTGTTGCGTGTGTTACTGTGTTTAAATAATTCAAAGCACTGATTATTTTTCACTTTCTTGGCATTTGATGCTTTTTTTTCGTTCAAAGTTACTTTTGTTTCTGCATTTGGCCGTTGGTATTTAGTTGAATTGAACTTTAATTTGCGGATTTACATAATATTGCAAAAAATTATTCTGCACACAAAGCAGTGGCAACTACACACGCACACTGTCAACAACACACAAACACCAGTGTGAGCACGTACACACAACTATACCACACACACACACACGAACCACAGCTTGTGTTTTTGTCAATGAAAAAATACGTATGGAAAAAACTCGTGCAAAAAACGTTAAATCTCCAACGTGCGCACCAACTGCTTAGATGTAGTGTTAACGGCGAGCGGCCAATTGGAACTGAAAGCTGGCTTACCGTACGTTGAACGTGAACGTAACGTCATCCACAAGAGCGTAAGAGAGCGCACCAAACGGGACCCACAACCACAAAAGCATATGCTTGAGACTTTGTATTTAAAATTGCATTAGTTTATAATTTTAACATTCTCTTTTATTTTAATATATGTTTTAATATATTGAGATAACAGAGATCCTAGTCTCGCTATCTACATACATATTTATGTATATGGAATTACCAGATTTGCAAAATATTAACTTAAAAAACCAAGTTTCAGTTTGTAAAAGTTTAATTCTTTTTTATACTTAAAAGGATTGTTTCCTTTTTCTAACTTAAGCCTCCTTTACTTTTACCAGTTAGAAATTAAAGCTTTTATTTTACCTAAAATCCCATTACAATTGTCATAATGTATTGCGCAAAGGAAAGTATGTTATTTCTATTAAATGTAAAATGTTCTCAAAATTTTACAAATAACTCGGATTTTACAAATTTAATATAATTTCTAAGTTACAGTTACGCTTGCCGATCAGCTGACTCTTTTCTATGAAGAGCATTGCTATCGAATTCATGGGACAGGGTGGTCACATTGGCTACACAAAAACATGACGCATATCGGCGTTATCGTGATATTGCCATCTGCAGCAACAGTAGTACAAAGTTGCTCTAGTTTTTTCACGATTTTCTACAATTTATCCACAAAATAAACGCACAGAAAATGCCAAGTTTCTATAAGTTGGACATTAACCGCACCGAGTGGGAATTACCCGACACGTACCAGCAGCTACAGCCTGTGGGCTCGGGCGCGTACGGTCAGGTAAGTCGTCTGTGTTATGATTCTTTTTGAACTGTCACTACTGCGTTGAAAATTATTGTGTTATCTTGCAAGATATTGAAAATGGTTATCTGGTTGTCCAGGCAGTGCAATAGCTGGGTGCTTAATGATCAAAACACACCTTATTTTTTCCCAGGTCTGTAAGGCCTTAGTTCGCGGCACTAACACAAAAGTGGCTATAAAAAAGCTGGCACGCCCATTTCAATCCGCCGTGCATGCAAAGCGCACCTACCGCGAACTGCGGCTGCTGAAGCACATGGACCATGAGAACGTTATTGGATTATTAGATGTTTTTCATCCCGGCCAGCCAGCCGACTCGCTGGAACAATTCCAGCAGGTATACCTGGTCACACATTTGATGGATGCCGATCTTAATAACATCATACGCACGCAAAAGCTCTCTGATGACCATGTACAGTTTCTAGTCTACCAAATACTTCGTGGCCTGAAGTATATTCACAGTGCTGGTGTCATCCATCGGGATCTAAAGCCATCGAACATTGCAGTGAACGAAGATTGCGAACTACGCATCCTTGATTTTGGCCTCGCAAGACCTGCTGAAAGCGAGATGACGGGCTATGTGGCGACACGTTGGTATCGAGCACCCGAAATAATGTTGAATTGGATGCATTACAACCAGACTGTGGATATATGGTCTGTTGGGTGCATTATGGCAGAGCTTTTGACTGGACGAACACTCTTCCCAGGAACCGATCACATACATCAACTGAACCTAATTATGGAAGTGCTTGGCACACCAGCTGATGAGTTCATGAGCAAGATTTCGTCGGAGAGCGCGCGTAATTATATAAGGTCGCTTCCTGTAATGCCGCCCCGCAATTTCCGCGATGTATTTCGTGGTGCCAATCCGCTGGCCATTGATTTGCTTGAAAAAATGTTGGAGCTGGATGCGGAGAAGCGCATAACGGCCGAGCAAGCCCTAGCACATCCATACATGGAAAAGTACCACGATCCCAGTGACGAGCAAACCTCAGCGCTCTACGATCAGAGCTTTGAGGAGAACGAGCTACCCGTTGAGAAATGGAAAGAACTTGTCTTCACCGAGGTGATCAGCTTTAGGCCGCCCCAGGCGTTTGCCGAACTGCTTCAGCAAGCGCAATAGTTTTCGGTACTATTGCTATCCATGCTACATCAAGTTTTGAGTTTCTGGTGTTGCTGCTGCACATACAACGATAATAACGAAAACGACCTCAATATTGGGGCTAATTTTAGTGATGACTTTTAATGCGTCTTATAGTTCTACGGGAGCTAAAATTGGAATAGCTGTTTATCAATGATGCTATAAATTTAGATAACCAAATTGAGTCTTTACAACTTAATCGTAAATGTTTCTAAAACAATGTCTTTGCCTTAATGTCCAGTTAAACTTATTGGTGTTGGTGTTGTTAATGTCGATATGTATTTGTAAAATTAATATACTGTCTGTGTAATCGAATGGCCGCTCCAAAAGCATACTTACACATATGTATGTATGTATGTATGTATGTATAGATATGTAAGATCTATAACCACAAACATAGTTCATAAGTTTACGCAAAGCGCGGCCAGCAACTATATAAATATAAAACATGAGTCAAATAAAATGAAAGTGCTTTGTTTATTTAAGTTATGCTTTGTCCTTTTCTGTCCAGTTTGTATTAACATTTTTTAAGGGCATAGTCAAATTTAAATGCATTATTTCTATTTCCTCTACTATTTTGAAAAATCCACATAGAATAAACTTGATTTTTTTACACATGTTTAATACATTAATATCCCATTTTAAACAACATTTCTCATTTAATTTCAATGTATCGATAATTTTTGAAAATTATCTCGAATATACTTGTTAACGTACGTTGTGGTGGTCAAATTCATTTATTGGAACTGGGCAGGGCTCGTGTTTTTGTTCGTGAATAAATCGGTTGTAAAAAAACATCGACTTTTTTACACCGTCGATTAGAGCTGGGGAAACATCGATGTTTCGATTTTTTTGGAGGAAGAACATCGATGTATACATGCATCGAAATTCCACTAACAAATTTTCAAAAAAAATTAATATACATCATAGGGCACTTCGTTTTGATTTGTCTGTTTATAAAGGAAAAAAAAGGTTTAAAACAAACGATATTTTTATAACTTCAAATAATAAACTAAAAACAAGAGAAAGTATAACATAAAAAATTATAGTTAATGACTAATTTCAGATAAAACAACAAAACAATATTTTCATAAATTGAAAGAATACAAGTATAACAAAATGAAAAGCATAACATAAAAAATATAATTCATGACTAATTATTTGAGATCCACTCATTTTTGTTAATAAAAATGAGCATGTCTACATTCTTTGATTTAAGCGAACTCCTTTTTTCGCTAACTATAAGTCCAGCTTTGCTGAACATGCGCTCACTTTCAGTGGACGTTGCAGGAACGCAGAGGTACTTGCATATACATGCCTTAAGGGACTTATCATTTGAGATCTGTAAATAAAATGCTTCGTATTTTTTGTCTATAAACGACAAAATAGAGCTTGAGGTCGTTAATAGTTCTTCAATTGTGAACGTAGGATGCATTCGTTTAAAATGTGCAGATAAATTGTTGGTATTGCCACATGTTTGATACACTTTACCACATTTAAGGCATTTAGCAGACTTGCCATCCTTAGACTTATTGAAGAAATTCGACACAGTTGACTTTCCATATTTTACCCGTTTATTAGGACCACCTTCCTCAGGTTCCTTATCCATTTCGGTTGAGTTTGCATTACAATCTAAGTACATAGAACAACATATTAATATACATATGTACAAATAATGAAAATACACATACACAAATAAGACTGCAGCAGCAAGATAAAAATTACCTTTGCTATTAGATTCTTTTAAAAACTTCTCCATTTCCAAGCACTGCCAACACCAATATCCATCTATAATATTAGTAATTTGTTCTGTATTATATTAGGGGTTTTATTAAAAAATGCAAATTTTAGCTTTTACTTACCTAGCTTTTCCCGCGTTTTTTTTACAAGTAGTAAAAAACATCGAAAATCAGAAATAAAACATCGATGTTTGGAAAAAATTGCAAAACATCGATGTATCGATTTTACATCGATGTTTCGCACAGCACTACCGTCGATTACAAACTAGGGATGTAAGTCGAAGGGAAAACATCGATGTTGATGTACATCGATGTCTCGTTATAAAAAATCGATGCATGGTCGATGCATCGCAAAAAAACATCGATGCATCGATGTTTTAAAAAATTAACTTTCCATAGAAAAAAAGCTATTATTAGGAAGCTAATCAGCAGAGAAGCTTGAAATAAAATGTGTTTATATATCAAAAGAGACTGTCATAGCATTTTACTTAATGTAGTTAATCAAAATAGTACTCGTAATATTAACTTTTGATGAACTTGTAACTTATTATAACAGTTTTTAAAATAACGACGCGTTGCAGCTACACCTCTTAGGCATATTAAGTGTGACATTACATACGAAAAAAAGAAGATCAAATACTTAACAATCTAAAATTTATATTATAAAATACACATTTTAACGAAAACATCAAATAATTTATGATATAAATATACATACCATTTTCGGTAAACCACACAAAGAAATGTGACCGTCAAACAAAACATGAATAATGTTCGATGTTTAGACAAACATCGATGGATCGACGATGCATCGTTAGCAAAAAAACATCGGAAAACATCGATGCATCGTGGTAAAAACATCGTCGATGCTCGATACATCGATGTTTTTTTACATCCCTATTACAAACCTAATGTACGAATAGTTCAGAACCAAAGGTAAATTGGACAACTGATCAGCTTTTCAGTAGGGATGTAAGTCGAACGAAAAACATCGATGTTGTCTCTTTATAAAAAATCGAAGCATAGTCGTTGCATCGCAAAATAACATCGATGTTTTAAAAGATTAACTTTCCATAACAAACCAACCAACAGAGATGAGAGATGAAAGAAAATGTTTATACATATATCAAGAGAGACTTTCATAGCATTTTACTTAATGTTGTTAATCAATAAAGTACTCGTAACTTAAAAAAATACAGTTTTAAAAACAACGACGCGTTTTAGTTACGCCTTTTAAGCATATTAAGTCTGACATTATATATGCAAAAATGGAGATCAAATGCTTATCAATTTAAAATGTATACTACAAAATACACATTTTAAAGAAAACATCAAATAATTTATAATACAAATATACCTTCTTCGGCAAACCACACAAAGAAATGGGACCGCCCAACAAAACATGAATAATGCCCGATGTTTGGACAAACATCGATGGATCGACGATGCATCGATAGCAAAAAACCATCGGAAAACATCAATGCATCTTGTTTTTTCACATCCCTACATTGTACATTGTACATGTAAATTAGGTATAGGGAACACCGCCCGTGAGGAAAGCTGAAAGAGAGAAAGTTAGAGATTGGCAAATCTTTCCGATTGAGGACAAATTCCAACCAGCGATGGATTGTTCACGATACCGACTGTTTTGGGTATTTTGGCGAAAGAATTATTTACAGTTGCATTTCAGCGCATTACCGCTGGGTGTAATATGCATTGCTTTTGTTTTGATACAATATAGTGTCATTATCACCACAAAGACCATTGCGTACAATGGAACAACAGAATTTCAGACAAAAGACTACGTGAGTATTATGACAACATCATGCACCATATTGGTTTTTTGTTATAGGGTGGGCACTATACTATATCTAAATAATATAATATAATTATATGAACAAATATGAATATGTATGTATTTCTATATTTCAGAATGTACTTAAGGAGTTGTACTTTCCCGCTAATGAAGATGATTTAATTTATTACGCTCCTATCTCGACTAATGTAGACTTGCTTATCGATTTATTGCGTCTGGAGTTGCAAATTATACCTGAGCGTAAGTTAATTTAATCTTTAGAGGCAGCTTATTTGGATTAAAATTCTTCTGATAGGCTTTCGCAATTTCAACAACAGTGAAGAAATGCAGCTGGAAATGGAGCATAGTTGTCGAGGAACCTGTTTCGCTATCAATTTCCAGAATTTACCGGAACGCGGCAGCAGTGAACCCTTTCAATACACCTTGAGCTCGAACCGAATGCGGATCCTGCCCAATATTCGGTTTGTCAATGACAAGGAAATAAATATCGAGAAAGGTAATATCGTGTTATTTGCTTGTATAAGTTGTTCATTGAACCGGCTATTGTTTATTAGATGATGATGAGTATATACGCATCGGATTCTTGTCCCTTCAACACACCCTGGATCGCCAGTACATGAACTATCAACAAGTGAGTGATGACTTCGAGATGCTCCTAAATTCCATGCCCAATGGTCGACTCAATAGTACGAATAGCAATCACCTAATATATTCTGGGACCCTGTTCAGTGTGTTGTTTAATGTGTTGCTGCTTGCATCTTTCCTTGTGCCGCTGGTGGAGGAGAAACAAAATGGGCTGAAGGTATGAAACAAATTTTCTCTTAAAAGCTCCAAACATAATATAATAACATATCTTTATTCTTTGGCTAGGAATTTTTAAATTTGGTCACACCGATGAGTTTTCTAAACGGACTCACGTTTGCGCTTATTCGTTTACTGTGCTATGTAATTTATCTAGTTGCTGTTTTATCTGTGGGCTACTCGTATGGAGCAGTTAACTCTGGTTACATGTTACTGTTATATTTTTTGTATATTGTGGCCACTATGTCATACGCGTATCTGGTATCTGTCTGCTTTCACTCAGGTATGTCTTATGTGGCCAACGATGTTAATATTTATTCTAACTGTCTCTATGTTTTCAGTGTATTATGCTAAAATTGGCGGTCTGGCACTGCTAACTATACCCTACATCTTTAACTTTGTCCGCAGCTGGGCAACTTCATTGGCTTTATGTTTTTTCAGCACTAATACATTTTTGGAGGGTCTCGATGTGTTTCAGACTTTTTCCAACAAACGTAAGTTGTGATTTTATTGGCTACGAAATTGATTAATTATATGTGTTTTTTGAATACTTTTAGATAAAATATTTAGCTGCGGTGATTTGTTTCGTGAAATCAAGGACGATTCCAGTCCCGTTTTTTCGGTTTATGCTTTGCTTGTTTGTCAGACAATTTTGTATGCCCTGTTATACAACTATCTAGTCAATGTGTTCCCCGGGCCTGGCGGGTTGAAGCGTCCCTTTTTGTTCTTTTTGAAAGTATGTTGAACTAGAGATTCAAATGATTTCATCTAAACTATTTTAAATATAAAATTGCAGTCAGCTACATATAAAAAACGACGACGTAATGAGTATACAACATCGCCTCGCGGCACTGATGCAATCATCTTAACCGATTTGTGCAAGAAGTTTCAGACAACCAAAGGTGAAACCTCGATTGCGGATAATTTAAACATGACAATTAAAAACAAGGAGATCACCGTACTTCTGGGACATAATGGCGCGGGAAAAACAACTATGCTGAATATGATAATGGGTAAGTAGGCCTAAATAAACATTCAAAACACGACCTGCACGAAATATTTAAGTATGTACTCACTGCCGACTGTTCCAACAGTGGTTTAATTCAAATATTTATCTACGCCACTCAGTTTCTTATCGCCGTCAGTCGTATAATGATATCAGTCATGTGTTATAGCTTTAAAAAGCAAATTGATTGGCGATTTTATCAACTTCCTTTTTAATGCTAAAAAGGGATTTCACAATTATATTCTACGAATAGACATTATTACTGTTTGCGTGTTTCACAAAAACAAACTACTCTACCCAAGCATTTGGGCGATTAGGTTCTTTGATAAGAGCGTGAAAATTATTGTATATTTATAAATAGTTCATATTTATAAACTTTTTTGCCTATCTGTCATGGCTCTCCCAGATGAAGGTCGACGCTGCACTATGGGATTTTTGGCAGAAATATTAAGATATTTACCCCAAATTTAGTTTGTACGCATATTTAGGTACCTTAAGACCATAGTTTGGTTCAGTTTGGGCCACTATTTCATATAGCTGCCATATAACCGATATGGCTGACTTTCACTAAATTCAGTATTTTTAACTGTATCGAACCAGAAACTGGCCTATATTTTGCTCCCATGCAATATATTTTAGTTCACAAAATATAAATAATTTAATATTTATTTTATTTTATTTTTTTGATTTCCCCCCTCTGTTAGGCTACAGAGTTTCGTTAATACTGTCCACATTTCAAAAGCTACATAAACAAAACTTTACACACGTAATTTATACCTTAACTTTTGTGGGTTCTTTTCTTAATTCTGCAAGCTCTGAAAGTTTACCAAAAATTGCTGCCAAAATCACAAATACAATCAGGTAACTTTGACTGCGCGCCAAGAAAATGCTGTTGCCATATCAGCAGGAATTTATTTAATTTTCGCTAAATTAAACAATTTAAAATAAATTAAAAACAAGAAAGGAATGCTAAAGTCGAGCAGGCTCTTAAATACCCTATACCACCCCACAAAAAAGTAATTCAATTAATTAATTAATTTAACTAAATTAATAATTTAATTAAATTAAATTAATTAATTAATACAACAACACAATAGCTGCAGGCAGAGCTTTGGCAGGCAGAGATTACATACATACATATGTATGTATATGGCTATAACAGAAAAAAGAAGAAGTGCGAACCGTGTCCCGCAGTTTATCGTCATTGTACTGGAGTTGTTTCGCTAATATCATATCTTAGAATTGGTTGATTTGAATGATTTTTGAAATAAAAGTAGATTATTATATATACATTATGTGTGCGAAAATCATTTCATGTACAAAGTATAATAACTACATTAACTATTATGTCAACTGAAGATGTTCGATATTCGGCTTTCGACGTCTAAGTACTACTAAGACTGCTTCAGCTTTACTTCAAAATGTCATATTAATTAATTTCACTGTTTTACTGCAGGTCTGGTGCCAAAAGATGCTGGAAACATTGTCGTGTGCAGTGAGGGCGAGGTATTCTCGTACCGGCATTTGATTGGCTTTTGTCCACAACATAGCGTCTTCATGAACTACATGACATGCAGAGAGCATTTAACGTTCTTTGCTCAACTCCGAGGCACGCCCAAGTCTCAAGCAGATACATGGGCTGACAGTAAACTTAAAAAACTGAATCTATCTGATAAGGCACAAGAATATGGATATGCGCTATCTGGCGGTATGAAGCGTCGCTTGTCGCTGGGCATAGCGCTTGCTGGCAATACAAAGTGCGTATTTCTTAAACAAGCTACTTAGCTATTTTAACTCCAATTCTTCAATTTAATATTCGAAGAATTGTCGTTTTGGATGAGCCTTCGTCTGGTCTGGATATTGAATCGCGTCGCGAGCTCTGGGATATTTTGCTTAACCTGCGCAAAGAGAAGGCCATATTGGTAACCACCCACTACATGGAGGAAGCGGAGGTTCTAGGCGATACAATATGTATTCTGGCAGATGGAAAGTTACAGTGCAATGGATCCACACTGAAGCTAAAACGTGACTCGGGCAGCGGTTACCGTTTGAAGCTTCAGGGATCCGAGGAGAACCTCAAGCAGCAGGAAGCTTTGCAACTTGTACAATCCCATTTAAGTGAAGCAAGTTTATTGGTGAGTACACTAATAATGATACGTCGATCCACATTGTTTATTTAACTATGCGAATTGTATAGAATTATGTGAAGCCAACGCTTTCAATTTCTCTACCGTACAATTGTACACACAAATACAATGATATGCTAAAAGAATTGGAAACAGAGAGTCATAAACTTGGCATTGACAATATATCGATTAGTGATACGACGCTGGAAGATGTGTTCTTAAAGTAAGTTAATTTATTTCTTATTGTATAACATATAGTATTTGAAGCCCCAATCCAATTATAGGAAACTTTAATTGTATAATGCCTCAACGTAATATCAAGATTCATTGAAGTCGTTGCACTAAATCTCTCTTTCAGTTGTGCTGGATCTACGGATGAGGTTGATACGCCGGGTTCAGTTAGCAGTAAGGAGCCGCTCCTGACGCCTTATATACGCATGCAGGAAGATCAATTGCCAAATTTGAAACAGCTTTTCAGAGCAATTGTCTATAAGAAGTGGACGTATTTATTTAACGAATGGAAATATGCTCTGCTTATGGTAAATACAATTTTTAAATTAAAACCAGCAAGCATTAAGTTGTTGCCTTAGTTGATTTTATAAACTGAGATTTAGTTGTAATGATCTGTTAGAAAACACTCTATACATAAAACTTTTCAATTATAATTATTAAGAATCATAATTTTATGTTAACACATTCGAGGCCTACTAATAACTATTTCGTGTATATTTTACAGCTTATTGTACCAGTAGTTGCGGTTGGTTTTGCCATTGGTCTATTGGAATTTATGTCGATAGTGACGAATAATGGTGTGTTGCACATTAAATTGAACGAAATGCGTACAGGAAGTGTTTTTATTCATAATCCGGACGGTCGGGACTTAGAGCTAGAGAATCTCCTGCGTCAACAAATTGAGGATAATAATATCACCGCTAAAACTTTTAGACTTCGTGGTTACAATAATATTAATGAAGGTAGGTTAGCAACGTTAAAATCATGTGGACTTTTCACATCTTAGAAACTATTTTATAACTAGCTATTCATATTATTCGTCTAATTACAGAGATTCTGGCATTAAAAAACGAAAATTTGGCGTTTTTTCTAGAAGATGTTATTGGCATTGTGGATATGAAGGGTGACAGTGAGGATTCTGGAAGACCAACACTACAAATATATTATGCGGGTAACCGACATCACAGTTCTGTGGTGCTCATTAATCTGATAGATTCGACTATATTGAAGCGACAGAGACCGAACGCAAACATCGAAGCGTCTTACTTACCCATCAGGCGTTACGTCACCGACATCAGTTCCACGCGGCTAGAATATTATACTGTTATAGTTTCGGTGGCCATGTTCTTTAGCATGTTCTATTATTTATCGTTGCCGTTTCGTGAACATGCCAATGGCTTTAGACAGCTTCAGGCGATGTCGAGTTCAACATTTTGGATTTCCACATTTGTTTTCGATGTGCTCCTACATTTATGCGTTTGTTTTGTAATGTGGATTTTCCAGTACATTATAATGCCTTCGGAGCTCTATCCAAAACAAGACGTGTTCGCAATTATGTGGAGTATTTTCTTTTACGGTTTGAGTTATCTGCCGGTTCTATATATCCTAGCAAATAGTTTTAAATCCGTATCTACAATAGCTACATATCTACTGCTGATGCTCATCCTATCAAGTAAGTTGAAATATAGACGATTAATTTTGATTCCAACTTATCCATTGATTTTATTTTAGGCATAATTCCATTGATTACCTCCAACAATTTGCAGGCCATAAATCAATACGAGACAGAAATTTTGTTTCTCCGCTTCTTACCTGACTTTAATTTGAATCACCAACTACGCATGATAAACGAAAACTTCCTAGCACGTCGTCGTGACCATCAGGCAGATCAGCTATCGATCGATACATTCTTTGTTTATGCCGTGGTTGTATGGGGCATAAGCATGTTTGTGCTTATTTCCATACTTGAGAACATATATAAGTGCGAGTCAATAAAACGCTTTTTCCAGGACTTGTCCTGTAAAAGTAAAGTCACGGGTCCCCAAACGGATGATGACGTAGTTGACGAGGTGGCGCGAGAAAAAGATCATGTAGGACGTTTGATTAGCCATGGCAGTGACGAGTCTGTGTTTAATGATTACTCACTACTAGTTTCAAATTTGAGAAGAAGATATCATTATAAATTGGCTGTAAACGGTATAAGCTTTGCAGTGAAGCGGGGTGAATGTTTCGGATTGTTGGGCGTAAACGGAGCCGGCAAGACGACCACATTCCAAATGATTACGGCCAATTTGGCGATTGATGGTGGAAATGTTGAAATCGATCGCATAGACATACGCAGACATGAGGCCGAATATCGCCATCGCTATGGCTATTGTCCACAATATGATGCGCTCAACAAATTTATGACTGCCGAGCAGAGTCTGCGTTTCATGGGCCTAATGCGCAACTTAAAGATTTCAGAAAATAGCTGTCAAAACTTACAGAATAATGTCGACTATTGGCTGGACAAAATGAATTTGGAGAAATACAGGCATGTGCCGGTGCGTTACTATTCTGGTGGAACAAAGCGAAAATTGCTGGCTGCAATGGCAATGATTGGAGGTCCATCTCTGGTGTTGCTCGACGAACCAACGACGGGTGTGGATCCTAAATCGCGACGATTTCTATGGAAGTGCATCCAAGATTTCCAGAAAAGAGGACGCACAGTGGTGCTTTCGTCTCACAGGTAAGCCCAAAACAGTGTTTGAAATATAGTAACAATCTAGCTGGTAATTCGATTAGTGAATCTTTATTCTTAGGGCTTATTCAAGAATTCATAAAAGTTATGAATGAAATGCAAGGTAACCGCATATACTGTTTAAACATAGTTAGATAATAAGCGGGATTATTGGGATATATACACCGAAGTTACTAAGTATTCATTATTTAATCAAATTATTTGTAAATAAGGAGGGGCTTCCACCTTTGCTTTTAAATCCTTCCAATTGCTCTTTTTCTGTAGTATCGTGTTTACGATAGCAACGATACCTTGCAGTAGAAAATAGCTCTTCTGCCTTCTTTTTTACTGATACTAAGTTCTGTTCTTTTCAGCATGGATGAGTGTGAGGAGCTCTGCAATCGTTTGGCCATCATGGCGAACGGCTCATTTAAATGTTTGAATCACATTTGTGCCCTAAAACGTTTGGGTGGTTTCACCATCAAAGTTAAACTAAAACCTGACGTCGACACAGAAGAGAATGTTGAAGCTATTACGAAAAAATTGAAAAATAACTTCAATGGCTTGGAGTTGCGTGAAAATCATGCAGGTAACTTGACATACATTGTGCGGACCAAAGAGCAAATTATCTGGTCACATGTTTTCAAAATTTGCGAAGAATATTTTGTAGGTCTTTTTAGCGATACCGTCGAATATTATTCGGTTAATGCATGTACGCTGGAAGATATCTTTTTGAAATTCGAAAGGCAACAAAAAGATTCAAACGTGGTTTTAGAAATAGAACCAAAGTTATGTTGAGGGCATGGGCACACTGAAGTCATGTTTTGGATAGGTAGCAACCTATTCATGTCATTACTTCTTAACGTAAGACTGAGCTATAGACTGTATATTGTTTAGTGTTTACTGTTTATTGACATTCCTAAATTCCTTACAATTTATCTGAATCTGAATTTCGCTGTTGTTCGAACTTAGACTTTAAAAATCTCGCATTTGGGACTTCATCTACGTTAATCTGTAGAAAATCGGTAGAAGCTGTTTAAAACTCAATGAAGAAAACTAGTTTTCTTCAGCTATTACTGTTGTCAAAATTCTCAAAGTTGTTGGGGGTAAACAAAAACTGCAATCTCTAGCTCAGCTTATAAGCTAACCCATGCCCCCACCAACATAATTATCAGTATATCTACCTAATTATCATTTAATGTGTACATTTTCTTATTATAATATGTATATCTAACATTATTTTCATAATAGGCTTTCAGTCTAAAAATATTTTTGTACTATGGTTATCAATCGTATATATCCGGATTATTTTTGATAAATAAATATATGAAAAGACTTAAATGAACCCAAAAGGCAAGCAAAGAATACATATGGTCAAGGGCGTAGAAAGCTTTTACCAAAGGGGGCCAAAAAATTTAAATTTTGATTAAATAATGCACGATGCATTTAAAAAATAACTTACTTGTATGCATATGATCAATGAAAAAACTGAAACAAATCCAACTCAGATCCATTTTCAGGCGAAATAGTGCGTCATAATAATGAACGTGTGGTCGACTTTATATGGCAAAAAATGTTATATTGCACCCCCCTGCCCCCTTGCATATGATATTTTTATAATTCCCAAAGTATTATTAAATATTTAAGGCGGTGTGTAACGTAAGGGTTCATTTTTAATTTAAAAAACCTTTTTTTTAATTTTCAATAATACATTTATATTCAAGTATTAAAAATAAAAATTGTCTATCAATGAAATGTATTGTTTAAATAAAGTTTAAAATATCATACCACAATGCGCAATGATTTGTTTTGAAACAATTATTAAATATTTATCTTTCAAACTAAAACTTTTTTCGTTCAGGAGATATGATTTTTGCATCGAAAAAAGTCAGAAAAATGTGTGTCGCTTTAAAGGATCTATCATATACTGGTAGCTTTTCGTTACTGGAGCTGGGTTTTGGATAAAACTACAAGTTTATTTAAAATAAAAACAATATATAGCCGTGCTACCATTTCCAGCATATTGCGATTTACTATTCAAGCCACCTGAAAGTTTCCGTTTTCAAAACCGTCTCAACTACCATTTAAACAATCAATTACTTTCTGAAGTCTCTTTTGCTACAGGCTGAGTATTTTCAACGATAATCAATTAGCAAATGTCTTACCCGCAATAATAGAATCACGCGTTTTCGACCACAACGAGAAGAGCGCAATTGTGTGGAAATGAAAGCTTAGCCGATAAAACTGGTTTTAAGTGCTTCATTTATTAATGTAGTATAATTTTCTAGTATAAATTAATTGTTGTCATATATTAAAACAAGTAAAAAAGCTAAAGTCGGGTGTCTCGACTTTGAAATACTCTGTACATATGCTTACAATAATTATAGAGAATAAAAAAATTTGATCGATTTTACCTCTCTCGGTATTCGAACTCACGTAAAGGGTATAATTGCACATTTACATAGCAATTGCGTCTGTGTGAGTGTATGTATGCCTATGCGCATCTATTCGCTTGAGCAGCGCTGCAGCCGCAAATATATTTATGGCTATAACTTCTTGTTAAATCGGTCTATCATAGTGAAACTTGGCATACGGACACATAATTACTAACTGGGGGAATTTGCAAAATTTTTTCGAAATTACAAGAATTACGGGAGTTACGATTTGCGGGGGAGAGGCGGAGGGAGAGAAATTCCAACATTTTCTGCGTATTCACATAAAGCACCTGGGACTAAAATTTGGTGTTCCTAGGCGATTATACGAATGGAAAATCTGGAAAACCCCCATAGGTGGGAAGTGGGGGGAGGGGAAATCAAAAAAATAAAACAAACTCGTATAGCGTACACACATAAGGCATCTTTGTGCAAAATTTGGTGTCTCTATCTCTTATAGTCTCTGAGATCCAGGTGTTCATACGGACGGACAGACGGACAGACAGACAGGGCTAGATCGACTCGTCACGCTGATCAAGAATATATATACTTTGTGGGGTCTGCCACGCCTCCTTCTGCCTGTTACATTTTTCAGCTCCCGCAAACCTAATATACTCTTGTACATTTCCTGTACAGAGTATAATGAGGGCTTACAAACAAAATTCTTACCATAAATACATACACATGTAACAGAAAATTTCTTCATAGCTGCCATTCCTCTTTTGTGCAATCAGCCATAAACAGTATATTGTTCATTTGTTCATCCCTTAGTTTTTCGCGTTGTATCGCCACCTCTGCCTCGGCCGAAGTGAATATTCTTACAGGCGGCGTTGCTGTTGCTGGTATGTGCAAATATTTCTTTGCCAAACTATACAAAAACGGATGTATCTGCGCCAAATCCTTCCACAACAACATGGGTTCGACCTGCAAGCTGCTGATGTTATTGCAGAAATACGTGGCAATCTCATCGTCGCAATCGCTGGTCACGGTGCTGTGTTTGTGCTTTTCATGCGATAATGCCTTATAGGCAGTCCAAAAATCATCTTCAGCTGTACATGCAGTCTCCATGCCGATCTCCTCGTGATGCTGCATTTGGTCATAAAGCTGTGTCATATATTTCGCCACCAATGCAGAGCTTTGGAAGGGCATGTTACGAAATCGTGGATCCAACAGACTGGCCATAGCAAGGAATATGTTCTTCTCCATGGTTTCAAAACGTTCCTCCAGCTGACGCACCAAAAACAAACGCAGCTCATACGCATATTTGTGCTCAGAACTGCGTGATTGTTTCAACTCATTGATTATGGTGTAGGCAATGGGCAAAGCCTTGCTGGCGCTGGGATAAGAGGATGTATCCGGACGACACAGCTCTCGCGCTGCATTGGCCAGTGGCTTAAGCACAGCAAGCAAGTGATGGCATATCTCTAGTTCAATGGGCGTCAACGAGGGCGGCGCATCCAGTTGGCTGCGAAGCAATTTGTCCAGTTGTGGTGCAAGCTGGACGTAGCGTTCGAGCATCTCATAAGTAGTGATGGGATGTTGCTTTTCATCTAGCTCCAGTTGTAGTTGCATGGATGGCACACCAGCTAAAAAGAGGAAGCGTTTTAATTATCAAAAGTTTTTATCAATACTCAACATTCAAGTGAACCCAAGAAATCGTATTGACATAATATTGGACCTCCCTGGTCCTACTCACTTTTTCGATACTTCAGTTTACGAGTATTTCAGAATATTCTCTACTACACATACTTTAATTTCAGTTTTGAACGTTAAAGCAATATTAAGGGGAATCTCATCGAAATAGTTGATCAAAATAATTGAATATTTGTTCTATTTTGCGTTTTACTCGGTGTGTTGGCATTTATACATTTATAAAGAGAAAACCTACATAATACTAAAACCATAAAATCGTACTGCATTTTTATTTATTGTAATCTGAGATATTGAATAAATAGAAATTTAAAAACACTGAAAAGTCTTTTAATTAAATAAGTTACTACATGTTTAATTTAAAAGAAAAATTAGATGAAAAAACATGATTTACGCTGCTGATGGATAGTACTTAAAAATAAATTGATCAAAATGCAATGGCATATGAATAATACGGGGTTCAACTTACTTGATAGATAAAACAAAACATATCGTCGCACTTTTTCACATAGCGAGGCGAATTCATGTCTCTGTACAACCATCTCAAACACACTCTCCAGTATTTCACCAAAGCAAGGCAGATGTCTGCCAGCACCAAGAAGCGCCGCCACCGCATTCTCTAGCAGGCGACTATTCTTTGTCACCACACAGACAATTTTCGACTTGTCAATGTCAAAACGGTTGCAGGTACGATCCAGCCATTCCACAATATTGCCGGCATTATAATGCACCGGCAACGATTGAACAATGAGCGTTCGCGAGCGCCAATTGTCTCCTTCGTAAAAGTGAGCCACCAACTCCAGCTGCTGTTGTGCATCGAGGCGGGTGGCTTTGCTATTGCTGTTACCGTTTGTTGTCGTTGAACAAATGGCACAACTTAGCGCTATCGTGGACAGGTTAGCAAACCTTTGGCGTAGCACTGCGGTCTGCCGTTGGGCCAGTTTATTAATATGCACACTCAATTGCTCCACGGTAGGCAGCCGATAAATGGGGCAGAACGCATGCATCAGTTGCTTAAAGCCATCTCCCTGGATGATTTCCAGCGGATGCTTGTCTCGGCAGACGAAATATGCTAATTGATCATTTTCAAGGTTTTTCTGTACATTTTGTCGGTTTTTAGTTGTGTACCTGGAAAGGCACAGTTAGTAAAACGGAATTATTTCTGTAACTAAAACTTACGTTTCCACTTCCTCTAAATTGGCTAGAGGAAGTTCTTCCAGTTGATAAAGCGTCTCTCCCTCACATTGCTCGCCATCGCCCATTAGACTGGGCTCGAACTCAATGATATCGTCGGCTATAACGGTGGCTTGTCCATCGAGAGACTCCGATTCCACCTCTGCAGGCCAGGACACTGTAGAAACAGTGCGTATATAAGCGAAAAAATGTAAATGAAGGACCACAATTAACAAATAATAATGAATTTTTAACTTGGATGCTAAGTCCTACAGTTATCTTCCACCATCTCTTTGGCGCTGTCTACCGCTACGGCTACGCGAGAATCGCCAAAGCTGTCATATTCGCATTGCTCGCCAATATCCACATTCTCTGCTTTGATTATTTGTCCATCCTCCTGTTTGATGTGCAAATGACTTGAGAGCTTCTTACTGCGTTTTTTTGCAGTAACAGCATCGGCTTCGCGCTTATAAATCCCTCGAATAACAACGCTCTCGGTGTCATTAACATCTCTAGAAAAACAAGATACAGATACACTTAACATTGAACCGCCGACTTATTCGGACTGACGCTTACACTTGCGGGTGCGTTTTCATGTGCTTCATCAGGTTAGATGTGTTGCCGCTCGTTTTGATAATTTTTTCGCACAACTGACATTGTGCACAGTTGTTATCAAGTTTTTCATAATACTTCCAGATCTTACTGCGCGCCATTTCGATTTCAAATGCTTATAAAATTTACTTGCGAGTTACTTGAAATGTTTTTACTAATTTTCACGAGTACGAGTACTTTGAGATGGAACTCTGTCGATACTACTGATTGCTTCTGTTTAGTGCTGTGTTGATTTCCGTATGGAATTTATTTAATAAAGATATAAATATTCGAATATAATCACGTTATCCTTCTATAGTAAATAAAATTTAAAGAACTTTAAGGCTCTAGAAATATATTTTTCAAAGATTCTTTGAGCGTGTAGTATGTATGTACGTTGGTATATCGATTTCGGAATTGTTATCGCTAATATCGAGTGAGCTGGAGTAATCCAAAGATGGCGTTGTTTTTTGTTTTTATTTATGGAATCTGCTCTTGAATATGCTCCCGAAGTCTATATCATGTTCATACATGCATGTATATATACATTAGTTCCAAGATCTGGTATGTATATACGTCTTATCGATATGCATATGCGTACATAAAGCTAGTATTGACATAACCATAACCCACATTAAACACGTCAACGACTGCCACTGTAAAACTGCGGCTGCCAGGTAATAGTATTAAATACTAAACATAGGTGTATTAGTTGCCCACATTATGTTTATTTAATATGCAGGTATTGAACAATAAGCATGTGTTATGGCCACAAAATCAACAGCAACAACAACAGCAACCGCAAGCACAACAACAACAACTGCCAGGGAAATTGAAACGGCAGTCAACAGGAAACTTTCCACTGCATCTACTGGGGCGACAGGAGCCTCAGCAAAAGCGCCTAGTTGGCACACCTGTTACTATTGCACCCGCGAAAATTTCAATAGCATTGGAGAGTTTGTAAAGTGAGTTCTTTTAATATGGGATATCCATATGAAATCCGCCTAATTATATACTTTTGCTTCTCAGTCACTTGCGCAGTCGACACTGCACCCGCGAGGGTGGCTCGTTTGTCTGCCGTTATGGTTTTAATGGCGTGTGTGCCTCCCTGCCCTTGGACGGGGTCTCCGATCGAGACTACGATGCGCACGTGTCCAAATACCACGTTAATCAGCAGACGCGAGAAATGCCGCCTGAATGGTGCGTGTATTCAGCAGCACAAAATTTGCCCGCCGTGCTCAATGACCCGTCGCGGGGCAAGCAAAGCAATCTCTTCACAAAAAAATGGGGCGAACACTTTGTGGAGCGAGCACCAGTACCACCTACAGTGCATTTGCCAGACATAACACATGCTGACTTTGCAACCTATTTGTCCAGCATAGGCAAGCGTTATCGATGGCATGAGAGACGCCAGCAGCAACAGGAGCAGCGGTCTCTGGTAACAGCGACAGCAGAGACAACAACACCAACACATCTTAGCGCTGTGCCGGAGATTTTTCTGAAGGCGCAACTGCAGCTCCACCATGCACCTACCTTCGCGCAAGTATTTCCCGGCTACATGCAGCATTCCAGCAGCAAGGAAGCCAATGGCACAACTTCGACGACGGCGCAGCGTCAACAAACAGGTCGGCTGCTGCAGGAACAGCTCTCACACTATCTAGACATTGTGGAGGTAATGATTGCCCGACAAGTTTCGCAAAAGTCGGCTGCCTTCTTTCATGCTATGACCACACAACATGCTATTATGGCTGAAATGCAGCAGGCAGCGGAGCAAGTGCGTCAGCTTCGCATGGCGCTCTCCCAGCTGCATGGCAATGCGGTAGTAGACAGCTTTCGAGTTTTACGATATGCAGAGCGGCGTCAGCATTACAGCGAGACGCTGGACAAGCTTCGCCTTATGGCCACTGTGCACAAGACGCAACCGATGCTGCAACTGCTCCTGGGAACACAGGACTATGTAGCAGCATTAGATCTAATTGGTACCACGCAGGAGATTTTAGCAGCCGAGCTGATCGGCGTACATTGCTTTAAGCATTTGCCTATGCAGCTGCACGAGATGGAAAAGCTAATTGATAAAATGCTGAGCACAGAGTTTGAACGCTACGCGGCTACAGATCTAAACAGACCACTGGCTTCTGATGGGCGAGAAATGGAAACGGATAGCGTCTGCGCCGAAGAAGACAAACTGGTGGCCATTGTCATGGGCCTGCTGCGGAAGCAAAACTTTAGCTTTGTGCACGCCTATCAGCAGGAAGCCATGGCGACCATGCGGGCCATTATCAAGCAGCTGCTGATTGAGCTGCTGGAACGCAGTGATATGGATCTGTCATTGACTGGTGCCGGCGAGCAAGCACAAAATTTGACCCTGGACGAATGGATTGCGTTACTACAGGCGGCGAGCAAAACGTTGCGCGCTGTGCTTGAGCGTATCAAAGCAGTAGTTTACATAATGCAGCAGACAACGGATGCAGCAGCGGGCATGGGCATCAGTAGGACCGTTAATGCCGACAATGCCGAGCATGCAGTCAATCTCATTGATTCGGAGGCCTTCCTCAGTCAGGCGCATCACACACAGGTGCGTGCCCAACTGCAGCAATTGCTTCAGGCTGTTTGCCACTATTGTCATGAGCGATGTGCCAACATTGTGACACCGCAGAGCCTGGAGCAGAGTATAGCTAACATGGACCAATTGCAGCAATTGACGGAAATAGTTCAGCAGTTCAGTAAATTCACGGAAACCATCTGTGGAGTGGCCAGTGTGCCGCTACAACTTGCACTCAAAGTGCAGGTATCGCGTTATGCCCAACGTTTTCATGCCGAACGTAAGCAGAAACTGGGGCTGTTGTTGGATCAGGAACGATGGCGTCAGGTTGATGTGCCTCAAGAACTGCAGCGTATGGTGGAGCGTATGCAAAGCGGCGACTACACAGAGCCAAAGGAGGATGCTCTGTTAAGCAATGGTCATGGCTTGAATGGAACTAACCCCGTGCTGCTGCTCGAGAGCAAACAAACCTATACGCTGGTCAGCGCTGCTCTGTTGCTTATTCAAATGCTGTATATGTATGGCTGCCAGGTACAGAAGTTGCCGCTGCTGGCCAGCTACCATGGACGCAATGTGGTGGACCTGTTGCGCACTTTTAATTCGCGCAGCTGTCAGCTTATTATTGGAGCGGGTGCCATGCGTGTGGCCGGCCTTAAGACAATTACCTCCACCAACTTGGCCCTAGTGTCCCGTGCCCTGCAGTTGGTTCTGTGGCTGTTGCCGAAGCTCCGTGAACATTTCCAGGCGTTAGATGCCTCCTCGGTGAGCGGCTACGATGCCATCGAAAAGGACTTCCATGGCCACATTAAGGAAATTGAGCTCAAAATTCACGGCATCGTATCGGAACGTGTAAGTCAACAGTTGCTGGCATGGGAAGCCCGACCACCAATACCTTCGCAAACATTTCGCAACATCTCGAGGCATCTTGTCAAGCTTCATGAGGCCATAGCAGGAGTGCTGCCGGAGCCTCAGATACATGCCATCTATGCGGTGGTGCATCGCAATTTCAAAGACAAGCTGCGAGAGCAGCTCCTTAAGCATAACATCAATAACAACGGGGGACCACAGCATGGAGTGGTCACATCAGAGCTGACATTCTATATGGAGACACTACGCACACTGAGGGCGCTGCCCGCGGAGCAGCTTAACGATGATATACACGACCAGATTTGGTTGCATTAGAAAATGCGGGATTATGTGGTTACTTGGCATCTTTCAAGGAGGGGACTGTGGGCAGTGCCGTATTATTCCATTGCAAAACGATTTGGATAAATCGTTAGCAATATGTTTTAGTGAAGTTTAAAAAATTTTCCTTGTTGTTTTTGTGTTTTTATTTATTTAATTTTAATATTTTTTGCAAAATGTACATTATGCAAGTCTTAAGTTGCTCTTAACATTCAGCTAGTAAGCATAAAGTTTAACTAAAATTAAAAATAAACTCCAAGTTCATATATATAGTATAATACAAAATTGGTTTTTGTGTTCCAGTCCGGTAGATATAAAAAGTAATTTTCTCCTTTATATGGTTGCATCATAATTATAAACAACAGTAAGTATTTCAACATATGAAAAGAATCTTTTTTAAAATAAATTGGTTCCTAACGGATGATCTGGTCCGCCTTTATGAGAAGCGTCGTTACTAAGTTTAAAAAAGTGCTTTTTATTAAGCATATCACTCGAAAACTACGAAAAAAAAACCAACAAATATCTCACAAAATTACATACAATAAAAAAATAATACAAAACAAATGTAACATTCAATTATTTGGTTCCATTTTTATAATTGAAAGTTTATAAGAATTTGATATACATAAGTACTAACCCCATCTATTATCCATTCTATTAGGTATCAGTAGTTCCTATTTGGCAATGGAACATTACATTTACATCATTATTGTGTGAAAGGTTTAAATATATATTACATTTTGTGGAATGTGTTCAATTTATTTGGTTTTTTGATTCTTTAAATTGGAAATTAGTTTTCAAACCTTATTTACATTGCTTCCCAAATTTAAAAATGTTAACAGGTATGGCAAGATTAATACATACTACTGTTAACTGACTAATGTACTTAGAAATATAACAATAAAAGTACACGTAAAGGTCATCTGAATATCTCCATACTCTTAACTTACAGTAAATATTTCTTAGAGTATTTTTTTATACTACACTTTTGAAGCATTCCTCGATACCGATAAGCAATCACCTATCGATAGGCTTCTTTTTTTGGTGAATGTTCCCTCACCTCATCCCTAATCTTGATGACGTTTTTTCACGCATTGTATTTTGTTATGTCCGCCTTTGCCAGTGCATCCCCTGTCGTTACGCCGGCTAGCCATCGGCTCAGGGTCAGATTCGACCGCGACAGGGGTGCGGCAGACCAACAATGAATTTATATTTTTTTATCAAACACACCTACTCATATTGTCGGCTGAGGGACGCCTGTGGAATTTGGGTGGAGTTGTGGCTACTTTGGTGTCATGTAGCCGCGTGGCCCTCCCTACCTTGAGCCGGTTTTGGCATTTTGTTGCCGGCTCCCTTCAACATGCTTGCTTTGGTTTCCCTTCTGCTCCGGGACTTTAGTCACCCCATCTCACCCCATAAATGGATTCTACTCCAGACTCATTTTCAAATTTTAAATTTTATTACAATAAAAATATATTCGGGTATTTAGGCCATTGAGTTTTGGGACGCTGCAGTTTGTTGGCTCTTTGTGCCTATTTATCTTATTCGATTTTCGAACCTCCTAACCTACCTATACTCGAGTATGTGGTTATGAGGGGTGTAATGATATGTAATGACAAGGAGATAAACAAAAAAAAAAAACTGCGCCGCTCCAATACACATTCCAACCTCTTTTGCTTATATTAGACTTTATACATTTTCTTTTACTTTTCTTTTTTTTTTATGTTCTTTTTTCTTAAGTATACATTTGAATTTTTGTTTACAATATGGTTACTTGTTTGGTGTTGTGTTTCTGTTTAATGTTTTATATTATGTTGTGAATGGTTTGGGCTATGTGTGTAACAGAAAATTGTTAATTGTTTTGTGTGTTGTTTTTTTGTTTTGTATTTTACATTATGTGGCTATGGGCGTGTGTGTATTACAATATGGTTAAATGTTTGGGTGTTGTGTTTCTGTTTAATGTTTTATATTATGTTGTGAATGGTTTGGGCTATGTGTGTAACAGAAAATTGTTAATTGTTTTGTGTGTTGTTTTTTTGTTTTGTATTTTACATTATGTGGCTATGGGATGAATGTGAGTCTGAGTGCTATGGAAATTCGGTGTGTGTTTGAATATGGTGTATGTGAACATGTATGGAGTGTATATAAAGGAGTGTGTGGTGTATATAAAATTTTGTGTTCTATGTTTGAGCGGAATATGTGTGAGTATTTAGTTGAATTTTGTGTTATATGCTGCACTGGTGTATGTGAGATGGCTATGTATATGTATGTAGGGTGTATATAAAATTTTGGTTCTATGTTTGAGCGGAATGTGTGTGAATATTTAGTATTTTAATGTTGAAGGGTACTTAGCCCAGACTTCCAGTTGCATGGAAATTGGCCTGACTTCCGCTAGGGCCGAGGTCCGGCCTAAGACCCAGTACTGCCGGTCGGTGCTGACCCGCGCACAGCGCACTTCCCAGAACGCCCGCAGTTACTGCTACTCCTCTGCCTATGAAGCCTCGCTGGTGTATATCCCAACCCTCCTGTCGTCACTCCGGTGTTTGAATATTGTCTTCCGCTTATTTTGTCTCTTTTTTTGTTTTTTCCCGCAATAGCACGTGTCTCTCGCTCACTGTCCACAATTGATTTTTTTTCTTCCCTAAGGCCACGACTTGCCATTCCCCCGGAATTGCTATTTTACCCACTTTGCAACCCTCCTAATTGGTAGCACTGGTCCTCACCCCTCACGCACGAGTACTTGTTATCGGCCCGCTCCAGCTGCCAATCGCGCGAGTTGCCACTCCTTTTGTCCGACGACATTTGTGGTTTCCCAATACTGCCGCGCCGCACATAACACCACACTCCGGTTTTATTTTGGTGCCAAACGGAAGAAACGGGAGTGAGAAGCGCCGCGGTTCTTTCTCTGCCCAACGTAGGCCACCGCCCACACCCTGAGATGGGTCTCTCGGTCTACCGACGAACAAAGCCGGGCCTTAGCTATTGCTTTAAATCTTTGGCGTGGAAGACTCCCAACCGACGCCCGTGCATGTCCTCCAACTCGTACAGGCTGTTGCCCACGCTGCTCCGGACACGGCATTTCACATACTTGTGGCACAGCTTCGCGTTCACGTTGTCCTTAAAACGACTGAGGACAAAGTTTCGCCTGTAAATCTCCTGGCCAGGTACGTACGCTACCATCCTCGCACGCTTATCGTATTGCCGTTTCGCCTTTTCATATGCCAGGTGGACACTCTGCTGTACCTCATCCCGCACTGCCTTCTGCTGATCCGATCTGGGCAACATGCGCAATTCCGCATCCTCCAGCGCCCCCAACTTGCGTGCCAGCTTGTAATCCTTCCCGCTGGTGAACATGTGCTGCCCAAACAAAACGAAATACGGGGACGTGCCGATGCTGCCATGGATAGCACTGCGTGCTGCACACTGCACGTCCGAGAGCTTCTCGTCCCACTTCGTGTGGTCGCCCTGTACATATGTCCTGATGGCCGCTAACACTGTCTGGTTCACGCGTTCCGCCGCATTCGCCTGTGGGGCATAGTTCGCCGTGCGTACGTGGGTGATGCTCAGCCCCTGCAGGAACCCCGTAAATTGGTTGGCCACAAATTGCTTACCGTTGTCGGTATGGACGGTTTCTGGGACTCCAAATGCCGAAAACACCTCCTCCTGCAGAAACCGGACCACTGCCGCCGCTGTTGCTTTTGGCATCGCTCGCAACCACACGAATTTGGACAGATGGTCAAGAACAACCAGAATGGTGGTATTCCCTCTCCTGGACCTCGGATACGGCCCTAGAAAATCCAGATGCAGCCTCTGCATTGGTCGGAGCGATACGGTTTCGGCGCCCATTACCGGCCTCGCTAATTGCGTGCTGTGCTTTGTTGCTTTGCACGTTTCACAGCCGGCAACGTACCTCCTCACCTGTGCCACCATCCCGGGCCAGAAAAAAAACTGCCTGAGCCGTTCTATGGTCCTCTTCATGCCCCCATGCATAGCCGCGTCGCTCTCATGGGCCTGCTGTATAAGGGCTGCGGACACAGGACGCGGTACCCAGAGCTTCCAGGAAAATTCCTCTCGCTCGGGCCGCGTGAACTGCGCCCGCTTATACAACAGCCCATCCTCCACGCGTAAATCCGGAAATAGCTCCGCGTTCTCCCGCACTTGCTTCAGCCGCTCGGTATACTCCGCACCTTCGAACTCGGTTGTCTCGAAATCAAAAAAATCAACTTCCTCCAGTTCGAAAGGCCGTGAGAGGGTATCGGCTACAATATTTTCCTTGCCTTTCCGATGCTCAATATTAAAGTCGAACCTCTGCAGGGCCAACGACCACCGCGCTAATCGACCGTCCAACTCCTTCAATGACATCAGCCACCGCAGGCTGGCGTGATCAGTCACCACCTTAAACGGCATCAATTCAACGTACGGCCGGAATCTTTCGACCGCTTTTACTGCAGCCAGGCATTCCTTCTCGGTGACACTATAGCTCAGCTGAGCGCCCCGAAGCTTCGCTGAAAAAAAAGCTATCGGCCTTTCGGCCCCGTCTGCATCGAGTTGGAACAAAACCGCTCCTATGCCCGCTTGGCTCGCGTCACATTGGATCACGAACGGCTTCCGAAAGTCTGGATGCACCAACACTGGCGCGCAGGTGAGTGCCCCTTTCAACTCCTGAAATGCCGCAACCGCTTCGCCCGATAATTGGAACTTTCCTTTCCCTTTCAGGCAGTCCGTTAACGGCGCGGAAATCGTGGAAAAATTCCGAATGAAACGCCTATACCAGCCAGCGGTCCCCAAGAATCGGCGGAGCTGCTTTGCGCTGGTCGGCAAGGAAATCGCCCGAATCGCCTCGACCTTCTCTGGATCCGTCCGCAACGCACCATCGCCAACCACAAACCCCAGATACTTCAAGTACTTGTAGCAGAACTTGGATTTTTTTAAGGAAATCGTCAAATTGGCTACTTTCAAAGCACTTGCCACGTCCAGCAGCACCTTGCAATGATCCTCAAACGTTCTGGATATTATGAGAAGGTCGTCCAGGTACACGAATACATGGCTTCTCAAACGCTGGGGAATCACCTTATCCATCACCCGGCAAAGGCGCTGCGCCGCATTGCACAACCCGAACGGCATGGCCTTAAATTGATACAGTGGCCTTCCTGGTATCGTAAACGCGGTGTACTGCCGGCTTTCCTGATCCAGTTCGATCTGCCAAAAAGCATGCTTTAGATCCAGGCTGCTGATGTAAATGGTATCCTCCACTCGGCTCAAGATCGACTCAATGCTCTGGAGTGGGTAAGCATCCTTCACCGTGAGCTGATTTAGCTTTCTCGCGTCTAAGCACAACCGGTTCTTTCCAGGCTTCCTCACCAAAGTCACTCGGTTGCTCCATGGACTCTCACTTGGCTCGATAACCCCTAGCCGAAGCATCTCGTCGACTTCTGCAAACAATAGCGCCTGCACTGCCGGCGACACGGGATAAAAACGCTCTTTCACTGGCAGTGCCCCCTCCGTCAACTGAATGTGGTGCTGCTCCACTGGCGTCCTACCCAGACCGTGCTCCTCGAAGGATCTGAATTGGGCCACGACTCGCTGTAACTTCTCCTGTTGCCACGCCTCTAAATCGTGTGGCTCCGTTGGCGTACTCTTTCCTAAGCGCTCCTCCTCCAACTCAGCCACGTGCTGTCCTTCGTCCACAGCCGGGATCACATTCGGAGCCAAACCGAACCTGCGCCAAAAATCCACGCCCAGATAAAGCGGTTGGCACAACGACGGGCAAACGTGGAATACCATTTCCGACTCTGTTCCGTTATACCTAACGCGCGCCATCACGCTGCCAATAATGCAATGTGGCGCGCCGCCGGCTGTCCTTACCGCGGATTTGTTTTCGCGTACCACCAAACCTAGTTTTCGGACCGACTCTATGGCACCACTTCCCAGCAAGCTCACCGACGCCCCGGTATCCAACAGACCGGTAAATTCTCTGCCTTCAATCGCTACCGTAGCATATGGGCGGCTGTCGGAACGACATGCAGAATTCACCGCGGCACACACCGCCTGGCGTTTCTGTCGGCGTTCGCGGTGTCTCCTACGCGCCCGCAAGGATGTCTTCGACGCCCCTCTCGCATCCGGTTCGTGCTGGCTACCAAATATGCGGTTCCTGGCTACTTCATAGTCGCGCTGACGCTGCTCCAAGGGTTTCCGCTGCGACCATACTTTCTTCGGTGGGACTGCCTGGTTGACTTTATATATCTGTGAGTAAATATGACTAACGGTACTATCCTTATCGCTACTAATTCCTATCCTAACTACTGTATCATCGGAGGTACGCGTTTCACCGTCTACCGAGAGTGCGACTCCTCCGGCTGCGTCGGACTCCTCTCCGAGTTTCCCGGACGGCATTTCGGGCATCTTGGCAGCACCACGCCTGGCTGTCCGCATTTGAAACAAAACATATTGCGCACCGCCGACTCGCAATCGAAATATGTATGCCCTGGTTGTGCACAATTCCAACACTTGAGATTCGAGCGGCTCCCACCAGTTTCATGTGGCCTATATACCGCCTCCAAATGCTCCAGTTGGCCGCCTTGTGTACCTTCTGCTACCACGTCCAGCTCGTGTACTCGATGCTGCTCTCGCTGCTGCCCGTAGTTGGTACTGGCTGAGGGCCGCGCCCAACGCGTTGCCAGCATCTTTTCGGCGTCTTGGCACTCCTCTCTCAGCTTCTGCAGATTAGTTATATTCATCGGATAGATGACCCTAGACACGGTGTCTTTAATATTTGTCTTTATCACCTTAATAAGGTCATAATCCGAAAATGGACACACCAACCGAGAACGCAACACCAGCATCGCCTGAATATACTCTTCTATGCTCTCGCCATGCCGCTGCTTCCGCTCCCTCAGCTCCTGCTCTCGTTCAAACTCCGATCTTCGAGTCTGAAATTGCTGCTGCAGCCCATATCGGAGATTCGGCCAGTCCGGCACGCCCGAGGTACGTATGTACATCCAATACCAATCTTTCGCTCTCCCGTTCACCAGGCAGTGGAAGTCTCGCAACACGTCGGCCCAGGGCACCTGATACAAGGACTGCAAATGCTCCAATCGAAATATAAACTCTGCCACCGGCATTCCTTTGGTTTCGCCATCAAATACAAGGCCCCACTTTCTGATGTGGACGACGTCGGGCCGGGAGTCTCCCATCGTGGTTCGCCTTAATGGCCTGTGCACGTCAGGGCCCAAATCGCGCATCCACGGATCGGCTGAGAACTGCCGCTGCTCCACATGTGCCCGCTGTTCTGCCTCTAAAGTTCGGTTGTCGACGAACAGGTGAGTCGGTGCTGCAGCTGCTGGTCTACTACTTACAAAATCTCTTTCTTTCTCTGCCGGCTCGTACCCGCCTAAGGCTGGCCGCTGCATTTGCGCGTGAGCTCGCTCTGGCCTGCCCACCGGCGCCTGTGCTACAGACGGAGGCGCGCTATGCGTTCTCTCCTGCCTCAGCGCTGCCACTGCCTCATTAATCTCGCGCATGAACGACAGCATGCTGGCCTGCATCGTCTCTCGAATGGCCTCTACTTCTGACGACAACGATGCGCGATACGTCTCGTGGGCCTGTGCTAATGCCACGTTGATCGCTGACCGAATTTCGCTTGGCAGCGCAGACTCGGCTCTGCCACCCTGCTCTTCACCGCCATAGTCACGCGCGCGTGCGCCGGTTGTTGCTCCGGAACTGTTCGGAAATTCATCCCCGAATCCTCGGAACGCTGCCTCGTTTACACTCGGCGGCGATGCGTCATCATGGAGTGCTTCTGCTGGCTTGCCCGCCTCACTCAATCCTACGTGAGGAGGAGAGTCCAAGTGAACCAATGGCCTATTTCTAATAAACTCCTGACTCCGCCTGACCTTCCGGGTAACATTCGGGTCAAGATTCATTTCTCAGTACCTTGTTAATCCAAACCAAAAAAAAACCACTGCTAGTACTCGGATCCGTACCCGCCGATTATAATATCAAAAAAAACTATATCTATATTATAAACGAGCAAACTCCGAATAAATAAATAGATCGGTCCACTCGTATGTATGTGTTTTCTTAAATGATAAGCGGGGATAATATCCTTAGCTAAGTACCCGTTGGATTATTTAATCCAATCAAATGCTTATGTATATATATATAGGAATACCATCAAACACACAACCAAAAAAAAGAATAAATAAATAAGAATAAATAAATAAGAATAAATAAATAAGAATAAATAAATAAGAATAAATAAATGAGAATAAATAAATGAGAATAAATAAATGTATACCAAAAGACTTAACAAAAAAAATACTAAGTGAAAAAAATTACTCCAAAAAAAAACAAACTAACGATAAGTTGAACTTCAAATTCCCGCCCTATGCACAGACCTGCTAATCTGTGCCAAAATACCCTGTCGATACTTATTAATATCGATGGTTCAGCCCAGGAACAGCTGTGCTTGACCGGGACCATTCACAATGGACTCCCCGTCTATTGATAATTTATTTGCTGCTACGCAAATAAATAAATAAAAGGTAATTAATACACTAACTGACAATAGCATAAATCAAAACAATCTTTCTTTACTCTCACAGGCTCAACACTAGACATGTAAGGGTGAGATGAGGATCCTCAGTATGACGCTGCACCACGGCACGCAGTCACTGTAGAAGGTAAACAACCAAAACAAACACATATGTATCGCACGCTTTACACCACCCAATTTCTTCCAGGCGCCTACTAAAAACTCAAATCTTGCTCGGGCTATGGCGAATTGCTGCTCCTATGCTCTGATACGTAGGGCAACGATGCTCCTTCCGCTTGGGACAGGACATGGACCTACTACGCAACCATTCATAAGAACTACCAAACAACCACAAAAAAAAACGGTAACTAACACAAAAAAAACATAAGGCAACTATACTATTCTTTACTTAACACCTGACAGACATTACTCTCTATCTTTCCAGCCTCAGAGCACCCTGTAGGGCAACAATGAGTGGGCACCAAGACTCCTCACGGACCTGCTACACTCGCTCCTTCGCTGCGCCTATTCTGCTGGTTACCAACCTACACCGCGCTGTAAGAAAGATGCAACTGCGGCAACGATGGGCTGAGCCCTAGTGAAGCTCACCCACGGACCTGGCAGTTGCACCGTTTCCCGCCGGCTCAGGGGCCGCCAGCAGCTATTGCTGTTGAAATTTACATGTAAACCTAAATAAAGAATACAAATCAACACAAAAAACAAACAACAAGACTCTGGCTTTTAACTTCGCTTCGAACTGGGGCAACATTTGCTAAAATGTAGACCCAGGTGTATTTATATTGGGCGCCATCTTGTTATGTCCGCCTTTGCCAGTGCATCCCCTGTCGTTACGCCGGCTAGCCATCGGCTCAGGGTCAGATTCGACCGCGACAGGGGTGCGGCAGACCAACAATGAATTTATATTTTTTTATCAAACACACCTACTCATATTGTCGGCTGAGGGACGCCTGTGGAATTTGGGTGGAGTTGTGGCTACTTTGGTGTCATGTAGCCGCGTGGCCCTCCCTACCTTGAGCCGGTTTTGGCATTTTGTTGCCGGCTCCCTTCAACATGCTTGCTTTGGTTTCCCTTCTGCTCCGGGACTTTAGTCACCCCATCTCACCCCATAAATGGATTCTACTCCAGACTCATTTTCAAATTTTAAATTTTATTACAATAAAAATATATTCGGGTATTTAGGCCATTGAGTTTTGGGACGCTGCAGTTTGTTGGCTCTTTGTGCCTATTTATCTTATTCGATTTTCGAACCTCCTAACCTACCTATACTCGAGTATGTGGTTATGAGGGGTGTAATGATATGTAATGACAAGGAGATAAACAAAAAAAAAAAACTGCGCCGCTCCAATACACATTCCAACCTCTTTTGCTTATATTAGACTTTATACATTTTCTTTTACTTTTCTTTTTTTTTTATGTTCTTTTTTCTTAAGTATACATTTGAATTTTTGTTTACAATATGGTTACTTGTTTGGTGTTGTGTTTCTGTTTAATGTTTTATATTATGTTGTGAATGGTTTGGGCTATGTGTGTAACAGAAAATTGTTAATTGTTTTGTGTGTTGTTTTTTTGTTTTGTATTTTACATTATGTGGCTATGGGCGTGTGTGTATTACAATATGGTTAAATGTTTGGGTGTTGTGTTTCTGTTTAATGTTTTATATTATGTTGTGAATGGTTTGGGCTATGTGTGTAACAGAAAATTGTTAATTGTTTTGTGTGTTGTTTTTTTGTTTTGTATTTTACATTATGTGGCTATGGGATGAATGTGAGTCTGAGTGCTATGGAAATTCGGTGTGTGTTTGAATATGGTGTATGTGAACATGTATGGAGTGTATATAAAGGAGTGTGTGGTGTATATAAAATTTTGTGTTCTATGTTTGAGCGGAATATGTGTGAGTATTTAGTTGAATTTTGTGTTATATGCTGCACTGGTGTATGTGAGATGGCTATGTATATGTATGTAGGGTGTATATAAAATTTTGGTTCTATGTTTGAGCGGAATGTGTGTGAATATTTAGTATTTTAATGTTGAAGGGTACTTAGCCCAGACTTCCAGTTGCATGGAAATTGGCCTGACTTCCGCTAGGGCCGAGGTCCGGCCTAAGACCCAGTACTGCCGGTCGGTGCTGACCCGCGCACAGCGCACTTCCCAGAACGCCCGCAGTTACTGCTACTCCTCTGCCTATGAAGCCTCGCTGGTGTATATCCCAACCCTCCTGTCGTCACTCCGGTGTTTGAATATTGTCTTCCGCTTATTTTGTCTCTTTTTTTGTTTTTTCCCGCAATAGCACGTGTCTCTCGCTCACTGTCCACAATTGATTTTTTTTCTTCCCTAAGGCCACGACTTGCCATTCCCCCGGAATTGCTATTTTACCCACTTTGCAACCCTCCTAATTGGTAGCACTGGTCCTCACCCCTCACGCACGAGTACTTGTTATCGGCCCGCTCCAGCTGCCAATCGCGCGAGTTGCCACTCCTTTTGTCCGACGACATTTGTGGTTTCCCAATACTGCCGCGCCGCACATAACAATTTTAAGCATATTTCTCGCGAATATCTGTGTGGTATATTCACTTGCAATATGCAAACGCATAAAACAATTAAATAACGCACAATCCACATCTACATTAGCGTCCAGCTGTCAAGCGGGGGAAACAAACGTAACAGCAGCGAAAGTTGAAGCTATCGTTTCTTTGGTCTATTTATATTGCAATTACAAAACTTACCAGTGAAAGAGCGACCGACACGGTGCGACCTTGGTGTTATTGTTGTTGTTGCAAACAATATGCAAAGCAACTCTACGAAAACCAAGGAAATGTTTATTGTGCGTGCTCTAGAGAAAATCCTTGCGGATAAGGACATAAAGCGATCACATCACTCGCAGCTGAAGAAATCATGCGACACAGCACTCGAACAAATTAAAGCAGAGCTCATTAGTGCTGGCCAGATAGCGGAGGGCAATGAGTTGCCATGCGCCGCCCTGCCGTTGCCCAAAAACGATGCGGCTAGCATTATAAATGCGGAAACGTATTTCCTGCCATTTGAGTTGGCCTGTAAAAGTCGTTCGCCACGCATTGTTGTCACTGCTTTGGATTGTCTGCAAAAGCTGATAGCCTACGGTCATTTGACAGGCGCTATACAGGACTCGGCCAATCCGGGGCATTTGCTCATTGACCGCATTGTTATCACCATATACGGCTGTTTTAATGGCCCACAAACGGACGAGGGTGTGCAGCTGCAGATAATAAAAGCTCTGCTTACTGTCGTCACATCGCAGCATGTGGAAATACATGAGTTTACGCTTCTGCAGGCAGTTCGAACTTGCTATGACATTTATTTGAGCAGCAAGAATCTGGTGAATCAGACGACGGCGCGTGCGACGCTGACTCAAATGCTAAATGTGATCTTTGCACGCATGGAGAACCAAGTCTATGAGGTGGCTGTGCCGGCAACGCAGGTAGAGAGCACAGCGGGAACGACGGGGACGGCATTGAATGGTAGCATCAGCTCAGAATGTAGCAATGGAAATGGTGGCGAGGAGCCTCCATCACCGCCAGCGGATAGTGATGAAGTTATTGCCTCAGAGCTGCTGGCAGAGATCATAACAGGTGAGCAAATGTCTCATTATGTGTGCTTCACACTAAGCTATCCTCATTTTAAGCTGCCTATAACGAAGCGATGAAAGATCTGTCCGATTCTGAATCGCCAGCGGATGCAACCAATGGAAATCCAAATGCCCATAGCAATGGCAATCCGTTTACCGAATCATCAAACTCTGATCCTGACAGCGTGGAGCTGCACAGCGAGAATGATTCCGTCGTGACAGCAAAATTCACGCATATTCTACAAAAGGATGCATTTCTTGTGTTTCGCGCGCTGTGCAAGCTGTCTATGAAGCCGCTACCCGAGGGGCATCCCGATCCCAAATCGCATGAGTTGCGCTCCAAGGTGCTGTCACTGCACTTGCTTCTGCTCATATTGCAGAATGCTGGGCCTGTTTTTCGCTCAAATGAGATGTTCATCATGGCCATTAAACAATATTTGTGCGTGGCATTGTCCAATAATGGCGTGAGTCTAGTGCCGGAAGTGTTTGAGCTGTCACTGTCCATATTTGTGGCACTGTTGTCTAACTTCAAGGTGCACTTGAAGCGTCAAATTGAGGTGTTCTTCAAGGAGATCTTCCTAAACATACTGGAGGCCAGCTCGAGCAGCTTTGAACACAAGTGGATGGTCATACAGGCGCTGACGCGCATCTGTGCCGATGCCCAATCTGTGGTGGATATTTATGTTAATTATGATTGTGATTTTTCGGCCGCGAACCTCTTCGAGCGTCTGGTCAATGATTTGTCGAAAATTGCGCAAGGCAGGCAGGCCTTAGAGCTAGGCGCGAATCCCATGCAGGAAAAATCGATGCGAATACGCGGTCTGGAGTGTCTTGTGTCCATTCTCAAGTGTATGGTAGAATGGAGCAAGGATTTGTATGTGAACCCCAATATGCCGACGCCGGCACAAGTGATAACATCGCCTACGGACCCGCCGCCTGCTGATAATGTGGACAATTTGTCGGCGCACAACTCGAGCTTGCGCTCTACGCACGGCGGCTCTAGTCACAGCCTTAACTCTTATGGGAGTGTGAAGAACAATGAGGTACTGGATCTGCCGGAGGCACTGGAGGAGCGTAAAATGCGCAAAGAGGTGATGGAAACAGGCATTGAGCTCTTCAACCGCAAACCGAAGAAGGGAGTGCAATTTCTGCAGGAGAAACAGCTGCTAGGACCCAGCTGCCAGGACATTGCCAAGTGGCTGCACGAAGACGAGCGTCTGGACAAGACAGTAATTGGCAATTACTTGGGCGAGAATGACGATCACTCTAAGGAGGTAATGTGCACGTACATTGACATCTTTGACTTTCGTCAACTGGAAGTTGTGGCCGCCTTACGCATTTTACTTGAGGAGTTTCGTTTGCCGGGCGAGGCGCAGAAGATCGATCGTCTGATGGAGAAATTCGCCAGTCGATATTGTGAATGCAATCCGCAGAATCAGTTGTTCCAAAGTGCAGATACCGTTTACGTGCTGGCGTTCAGCATTATTATGCTGACCACTGATCTGCATTCGCCACAGGTGAAGCATAAAATGACCAAAGAGCAATATATAAAAATGAATCGCGGCATCAGCGACAGCAAAGATGATCTGCCTGAGGAGTACTTGTCGTCCATTTATGATGAAATAGCCGAGCACGAAATTAAAATGAAAAACAATACCACTGTGGTGGTAGCCAAGCCGGCAGGCAAGCAGCCGTTCATTACCGAGAAACGCAGAAAGCTGCTGTGGAATCTGGAAATGGAGACCATCTCGACGACGGCCACTAATTTAATGCAATCGGTGTCGCATGTGAAGTCCCCCTTCACATCGGCCAAGCATTTGGAGCATGTGAGGCCGATGTTCAAAATAGCTTGGACACCCTTTCTGGCTGCCTTCTCCGTAGGGCTGCAAGTGTGCGATGACCCCGAAATTGCAACGCTCTGTCTAGATGGCATTCGCTGTGCCATACGCATTGCCTGCATCTTTCACATGTCACTCGAACGCGATGCTTATGTGCAGGCATTGGCGCGTTTTACGCTCCTCAATGCCAATTCCCCCATAAATGAAATGAAGCCGAAGAACATTGATACGATCAAGACACTCATTATGGTTGCACATACCGATGGCAACTATTTGGGCACCAGCTGGCTAGACATTGTCAAATGCATTAGTCAACTGGAGTTGGCGCAGCTGATTGGCACTGGTGTGCGTCCGCAATTTCTTTCGGGTGCCCAGACCACGCTCAAGGACTCACTGAATCCCAGCGCCAAAGAACACATTGGGGAGACGAGCAGTCAGAGTGTTGTGGTCGCTGTTGATCGCATCTTCACAGGCTCCATGCGTCTGGATGGTGATGCCATTGTCGATTTCGTCAAGGCTCTGTGTCAGGTGTCAGTGGATGAGCTCCAGCAGCCGCAACCGCGCATGTTTTCGTTGCAGAAAATCGTCGAGATTAGTTACTACAACATGGAGCGTATACGCTTGCAATGGTCCCGCATTTGGCAAGTGCTGGGAGAACATTTTAATACTGTGGGCTGCAACAACAATGAGGAAATTGCGTTCTTTGCTTTGGACTCGTTGCGTCAGCTGTCGATGAAGTTTATGGAGAAGGGAGAGTTCAGCAATTTCCGCTTTCAAAAGGACTTTCTGCGTCCCTTCGAGCATATCATGAAGAAGAACGACTCACCCGCCATTAGGGACATGGTGGTGCGGTGTATTGCCCAAATGGTCAATTCCCAGGCGCACAATATACGCTCTGGATGGAAGAATATATTCTCCATTTTCCATTTGGCTGCTGGCGATCATGAGGAGCCGATTGTGGAACTGGCCTTTCAGACCACAGGAAAAATCATTGGTGAACTTTATCGTCGCCAGTTTGCTGTGATGGTCGATTCTTTTCAGGATGCTGTTAAATGCCTGTCGGAGTTCGCCTGCAATGCGCGGTTTCCGGACACCAGCATGGAGGCCATACGTCTAGTGCGGAATTGTGCACAATGCGTACACGACAGTCCGCAGCTGTTCGCGGAGCATGCGGGCATGGAGAACGATGCTTCAGTAGCGGAGGAGGATCGTGTTTGGGTGCGTGGGTGGTTCCCCATGCTCTTCTCGTTGTCCTGCGTCGTCAATCGCTGCAAGCTGGACGTGCGGACCCGTGGCCTTACAGTGCTGTTCGAGATTGTAAAGACTCACGGCGATAGCTTCAAACCCAACTGGTGGAAGGATCTATTCAATGTGATCTTTCGCATATTCGACAATATGAAGCTGCCGGAGCATCTCACCGAGAAGTCCGAATGGATGACTACGACCTGCAATCACGCGCTGTACGCCATCATTGACGTCTTCACGCAGTACTTTGATGTGCTCGGCCATTTACTGCTGGAGGAGTTGTTCGCTCAGCTTCATTGGTGCGTGCAACAGAGCAACGAGCAGCTGGCCCGCTCCGGCACCAATTGTCTGGAGAATCTGGTTATCTCAAATGGCTTCAAGTTCAATGAGGTAACGTGGGACAAAACCTGTCAGTGCATACTCGACATATTCAATGCCACGCTGCCAAAGGAGCTGCTCACCTGGCGGCCTAGCAAGAACGAGCAGCACCAGGCACAGCAGGAGGCTCTGCAGCAACACCAGCTATCTCAGGGTCAGTTGCAACACTCCCGACGTGCTTCCGCCTCCCAACATTCCAATGTGTCAGAGTCCACTCAACTGGCGTTGGCACCGCCCCACCACGCCCACTTCGAGGCATTGCAAATCAAGTGTGTGGTCCAACTGGAGCTCATACAGACGATGGACAATATTGTCTTCTTTCCGGCCACTTCGCGCAAGGAGGATGCAGAGACGCTTGCGCAGGCAGCTGCTGATTTGACGGGCAGTCGCGGCTCCTCGCAGTCCCAAATGCTGGACTGCCAACGCGAGGAGCAGGGCATGTATGGCTATCTGCGGACAAGGCAACTCTTTACCCTGGCCGACTGCCTCATGCAATCCCATCGCTTTGCCAAGCGCTTCAATGCCGACCAGGAGCAGCGAAACGTATTGTGGCGTGCCGGCTTCAAGGGCTCCGTTAAGCCCAATCTCCTCAAGCAGGAGACGGCTTCCTTGGCCTGTGTGCTGCGCATCTTCTTCAAAATGTACGGTGATGAGAACCGGCGTAGCGACTGGCCAGGCATTGAGAAGGAATTGGTGCAGGTCTGCAAAGAGGCGTTGGCATATTTCCTGAGCATGCAGAGTGAGGCGCATCGCGATGCCTGGACCTCGTTGCTGCTCTTAATACTGACGCGACTGCTCAAAATGTCCGATGCACGGGTAAGTGAGATTATAGTAAGAATATAATAAATTATATGTTTCCAAGTTTTTAAAATATTTTCTAATAATATTTTTTTCTCTATTGTTTTGTTGCAGTTTGCAACGCACGTATCCAGCTATTATAATCTGCTCTGCGAGATGATGTGCTTCGATCTGAAGCTCGAACTGAGAAGTGTCCTTAGACGTGTATTTATGCGCATCGGTCCAGTATTTAATATTATGAACGTGAACGTCAATGCGAGTGTTAAATAGTCGAGACTCGCGTGTGGCTATCAACCCGCCTCCTCTCTCCTGACGTCCTAACATCTCTCAGACAACTGTAAATCGTCAGCGTTCCATAAAATGAAAAGGACTCGCCCATCTGTTGGTCATGTTCATCATCATATTATTGTTAGTTAAGTCTAAAATGTAGTTGCAAGCTTTTGCAAGCCACTTCGCACTCCCTGCAGCCCTCATCTAACCATATACTATATGTTGCTATTTTGTTATGTCGTTTTGATTTATTTCCCCCACGTTGGCCTTTGTGAGCAGAGTCTTATGTATTTTTATTACATTTATATTACATTACATGCGATTTATGTAGAACCTTTGTGGGTTAAACAAAATGTGGTTGTTTTTTAATACATACATATATATATTAAACATATATGAATATATAGTTTAGCCATACACATTTATGTTGTTAGCTGTGTGTGCGCACTCTTTGTACGGCTTTAAAGTGTGAATTTATAATCGCTGGTATTTTGATTTCCGTTTTTGAGCTCGGCATATGTTGTGGGCCGTTTGGTGTAACCATATTACAGATACTATATACATACCAACTATTATTGTATAGCATAAATATTTATAAACACTAGTTGTAATTTAAATCAAATTAAATATATATTACAAATATATCGATTACAAACAAAATCTGTTTGTGTTTTATTTGAAAGACGTACTTATTAGCGACTATAAACCAATTCTTGATCTAAATAAACACCTAATTCTAATTTTACAAGATAGATTGGTTCCAGAAAAAAAAATGTAAAAGAGGCAAAAGTAGGTGATGGTTCTAAGACTTATTAAAATTAGTGAAAAAACAAGGAATTTCTAAGAACAAGTATTCAAGATCTTTTGATATATCACATATAAAATAAATCAAAACCGTTTAAAAAAAGACCGAAATATGTGTAATTTATCAGATATTTTATAACTTTAATTTGTCATAAATTTGGCAATTTAAATCTCGATTTGTCATCACTTAGGTTTGGTATGAGAATCGCAGAGGAGGGCGGCAACAATATTTTAATTTTTATTTAATTTATCAGAAATGTCACAATTTAAATCTCGATTTGTCATCGCTTAGGTACTTGGTATGAGAATCGCAGAGGAGGGCGACAGCAATATTTAGATTTTTATTTAATTTAATTTATCAGAAATGTCACAATTTAAATCTCGATTTGCCATCACTTAGGTACTTGGTATGAGAATCGCAGAGGAGGGCGACAGTAATATTTTGATTTTTATTTAATTTAATTTATTAGAAATTTCACAATTTAAATCTCGATTTGTCATCGCTTAGGTACTTGGTATGAGATTCGCAGAGGAGAGCGGCAACAATATTTTAATTTGTATTTAATTTAATTTATCAGAAATTCACAATTTAAATCTCGATTTGTCATCGCTTAGGTACTTGGTATGAGAATCGCAGAGGAGGGCGGCAACAATATTTTAATTTTTATTTAATTTAATTTATCAGAAATTCACAATTTAAATCTCGATTTGTACTTGGTATGAGAATCGCAGAGGAGGGCGGCCATAATATTTTTATTTAATTTATCACAAATTTCACAATTTAAATCCACAATATTATTTTTTAATTTATCAGAAAATTCACAATTTAATTCTCGCTTCGCCAACGCTTAGGTACTTGGTATGAGAATCGCAGAGGAGGGCGGCCATAATATTTTTATTTAATTTATCACAAATTTCACAATTTAAGTGCACAATATTATTTTTTAATTGATCAGAAAATTCACAATTTAATTCTCGCTTTGCCAACGCTTAGGTACTTGGTTTGAGAATCGCAGAGGAGGGCGGTCATAATATTTTTATTTAATTTATCAGAAATTTCACAATTTAAGTCCACAATATTATTTTTTAATTTATCAGAAAATGCACAATTTAATTCTCGATTTGCCAGTGCTTAGGTACTTGGTTTGAGAATCGCAGAGGTGGGAGGTCATAATATTTTTATTTAATTTATCAGAAATTTCACAATTTAAGTCCACAATATTATTTTTTAATTTATCAGAAAATGCACAATTTAATTCTCGATTTGCCAGTGCTTAGGTACTTGGTTTGAGAATCGCAGAGGTGGGAGGTCATAATATTTTTATTTAATTTATCAGAAATTTCACAATTTAAGTCCACAATAATATTTTTTAATTTATCAGAAAATTCACAATTTAATTCTCGATTTGCCAGTGCTTAGGTACTTGGTTTGAGAATCACAGAGGTGGGAGGTCATAATATTTTTATTTAATTTATCAGAAATTTCACAATTTAAGTCCACAATAATATTTTTTAATTTATCAGAAAATTCACAATTTAATTCTCGATTTGCCAGTGCTTAGGTACTTGGTATGAGAATCGCAGAGGAGGGCGGCCATAATATTTTTATTTAATTTATCACGAATTTCACAATTTAAGTCCACAATATTATTTTTTAATTGATCAGAAAATTCACAATTTAATTCTCGCTTTGCCAACGCTTAGGTACTTGGTATGAGAATCGCAGAGGAGGGCGACAGCAATATTTTGAGTTTTATTTAATTTAATTTATTAGAACTTTCACAATTAAAATCTCGGTTTGTCATCGCTTAGGTACTTGGTATGAGAATCGTAGAGGAAGGCGACAGCAATATTTTGATTTTTATTTAATTTAATTTATTAGAAATTTCACAATTTAAATCTCGGTTTGTCATCGCTTAGGTTTTTGGTATGAGAATCGTGGAGGAAGGCGACAGCAATATTTTGATTTTTATTTAATTTAATTTATTAGAAATTTCACAATTTAAATCTCGGTTTGTCATCGCTTAGGTACTTGGTATGAGAATCGTAGAGGAAGGCGACAGCAATATTTTGATTTTTATTTAATTTAATTTATTAGAAATTTCACAATTAAAATCTCGGTTTGTCATCGCTTAGGTACTTGGTATGAGAATCGTAGAGGAAGGCGACAGCAATATTTTGATTTTTATTTAATTTAATTTATTAGAAATTTCACAATTTAAATCTCGGTTTGCCATCACTTAGGTACTAGGTATGAGAATCGCAGAGGAGGGCGACAGCAATATTTTGATTTTTATTTAATTGATCAGAAATTTCACAATTTAAATCTCGATTTGCCATCACTTAGGTACTAGGTATGAGAATTGCAGAGGAGGGCGACAGCAATATTTTGATTTTGATTTTTATTTAATTTAATTTATTAGAAATTTCACAATTTAAATCTCGATTTGCCATCGCTTAGGTACTTGGTATGAGAATCGCAGAGGAGGGCGACAGCAATATTTTGATTTTTATTTAATTTAATTTATTAGAAATTTCACAATTTAAATCTCGGTTTGCCATCACTTAGGTACTAGGTATGAGAATCGCAGAGGAGGGCGAAAGCAATATTTTGATTTTTATTTAATTTATTAGAAATTTCACAATTTAAATCTCGATTTGCCATCACTTAGGTACTTGGTATGAGAATCGTAGAGGAAGGCGACAGCAATATTTTGATTTTTATTTAATTTAATTTATTAGAAATTTCACAATTTAAATCTCGGTTTGCCATCACTTAGGTACTAGGTATGAGAATCGCAGAGGAGGGCGACAGCAATATTTTGATTTTTATTTAATTGATCAGAAATTTCACAATTTAAATCTCGATTTGCCATCACTTAGGTACTAGGTATGAGAATTGCAGAGGAGGGCGACAGCAATATTTTGATTTTTATTTAATTTAATTTATTAGAAATTTCACAATTTAAATCTCGATTTGCCATCGCTTAGGTACTAGGTATGAGAATTGCAGAGGAGGGCGACAGCAATATTTTGATTTTTATTTAATTTAATATATTAGAAATTTCACAATTTAAATCTCGGTTTGTCATCGCTTAGGTACTTGGTATGAGAATCGTAGAGGAAGGGGACAGCAATATTTTGATTTTTATTTAATTTAATTTATTAGAAATTTCACAATTTAAATCTCGGTTTGCCATCACTTAGGTACTAGGTATGAGAATCGCAGAGGAGGGCGACAGCAATATTTTGATTTTTATTTAATTGATCAGAAATTTCACAATTTAAATCTCGATTTGCCATCACTTAGGTACTAGGTATGAGAATTGCAGAGGAGGGCGACAGCAATATTTTGATTTTTATTTAATTTAATTTATTAGAAATTTCACAATTTAAATCTCGGTTTGCCATCACTTAGGTACTAGGTATGAGAATCGCAGAGGAGGGCGACAGCAATATTTTGATTTTTATTTAATTGATCAGAAATTTCACAATTTAAATCTCGATTTGCCATCACTTAGGTACTAGGTATGAGAATTGCAGAGGAGGGCGACAGCAATATTTTGATTTTTATTTAATTTATTAGAAATTTCACAATTTAAATCTCGATTTGCCATCACTTAGGTACTAGGTATGAGAATTGCAGAGGAGGGCGACAGCAATATTTTGATTTTGATTTTTATTTAATTTAATTTATTAGAAATTTCACAATTTAAATCTCGATTTGCCATCACTTAGGTACTAGGTATGAGAATCGCAGAGGAGGGCGACAGCAATATTTTGATTTTTATTTAATTGATCAGAAATTTCACAATTTAAATCTCGATTTGCCATCACTTAGGTACTAGGTATGAGAATTGCAGAGGAGGGCGACAGCAATATTTTGATTTTGATTTTTATTTAATTTAATTTATTAGAAATTTCACAATTTAAATCTCGATTTGCCATCGCTTAGGTACTAGGTATGAGAATTGCAGAGGAGGGCGACAGCAATATTTTGATTTTTATTTAATTTAATATATTAGAAATTTCACAATTTAAATCTCGATTTGCCATCACTTAGGTACTAGGTATGAGAACCGCAGAGAAGGGCGACAGCAATATTTTGATTTTTATTTAATTTAATTTATTAGAAATTTGACAATTTAAATCTCGGTTTGTCATCGCTTAGGTACTTGGTATGAGAATCGTAGAGGAAGGCGACAGCAATATTTTGATTTTTATTTAATTTAATTTATCAGAAATTTCACAATTTAAATCTCGGTTTGTCATCGCTTAGGTACTTGGTATGAGAATCGTAGAGGAAGGCGACAGCAATATTTTGATTTTTATTTAATTTAATTTATTAGAAATTTCACAATTTAAATCTCGATTTGCCATCGCTTAGGTACTAGGTATGAGAATCGCAGAGGAGGGCGGCAACAATATTTTGATTTTTATTTAATTTATTAGAAATTTCACAATTTAAATCTCGATTTGCCATCGCTTAGGTACTAGGTATGAGAATCGCAGAGGAGGGCGGCAACAATATTTTGATTTTTATTTAATTTATTAGAAATTTCACAATTTAAATCTCGATTTGCCATCGCTTAGGTACTAAGTATGAGAATCGCAGAGGAGGGCGGCAACAATATTTTGATTTTTATTTAATTTATTAGAAATTTCACAATTTAAATCTCGATTTGCCATCGCTTAGGTACTAGGTATGAGAATCGCAGAGGAGGGCGGCAACAATATTTTGATTTTTATTTAATTTATTAGAAATTTCACAATTTAAATCTCGATTTGCCATCGCATAGGTACTAGGTATGAGAATCGCAGAGGAGGGCGACAGCAATATTTTGATTTTTATTTAATTTAATTTATTAGAAATTTCTCAATTTAAATCTCGATTTGCCATCACTTAGGTACTAGGTATGAGAATCGCAGAGGAGGGCGACAGCAATATTTTGATTTTTATTTAATTTAATTTATTAGAAATTTCACAATTTATTTCTCGATTTGCCATTACTTAAGTAATAGGTAAGAGAATCGCACAGGAGGGCGGCCACAATTTGTTTAATTAAATATATCAGAAAATTCACAATTTATTTTTATTTAATTTAATTTAGCAGAAATTTCACAATTTAAATCTCGATTTGCCATTACTTAAGTACTTGGTATGAGAATCGCAGTAATATTTTTATTTTACCGTAATAAAACTCTACGACATATTTGTGTGCAGAATATTTACGTGTCTCACAGCGCTTTTTAGAGCTTTTTTAAGCCTGTTACTTGTAAGAATTGGTTATAACAAGGCTGATTTTATATACTGGTACTAGATATAGTCCTTATAGCGCACATCTAAAATTATACTCATAAGCTTGGATTCTATGCTGTTTGCGGTGCACGTGTTTGGACGATGAAAGATTACTTCGATTCCAATATGAATAGCGTCAGGGAAATTGAAAATAAATAGAGAATATGAAATATTCTTGCAATCAGAACAACAATTTTTGTTTTAGTTTTAACATATGTATGTATAATATTTTGTTGCGAACGAATTTGATTGCCAATAATTGAATAAATAAACAAATAGATTTTGAACGCTTGGCAGCATTTTTTTTTTTTTTTGGCCATTTGACCGATCTTTCCTGCGGCGATTTATGGCGTTTTTATTGGTCTGTGTTGTGTGTGTCGCATTTATGTTGATTCTTAAAGTGGCATTAAACACCAGAAAATATATATATACACTGGTAGAAAATTGTGGCTCTGTGCATCTGCATTATTCAAAATAATTTTAAAATTACTTGTATTCCATATATGTATTTTCAGCATTTGTTCGCTACAGCGAAAAGTATTTAAAACTTATATTTTATTTTATACCCACAAGTATACTTATTTCCGCTCCCTAATAGATATACAAGTGTGGTATATCCGTATAAAGTCTTATCAATCTGTTGAGAAGATCAGTAGGTTAGTTTAGAAGAGAAAAGCAATGTATAGTTATTAAGAGTGTTTTCAAAATCTTGAAAATAGTGTGCAGATAGCCACGGCACTATATTAGTTTATTTTATCCAGACATAGGAGTACATACTATATATATACAGACAAAATGTGCATTGATTATTATATATAAGCTTATTAATCAAGCGATGTTTAAGTCCATTGGTGCTTAAAGTGGCTTCGAAGAAGTGGTGTACATTAATTAATTTTTATAAAAAGCTTGAATGATTACAAAAGTGGTGCTTAAAGTGTCTTTGAGTTTTTATAACAAATATCTGTAACTAAGCTATTGGCTGCTAAGTGAACCGCATGCGGAGGAGGGTTGCACCTTTCATTTAATTGTTTAAATAAGTTTGAATGATTATTATAATTAAATTGCCTATAGGTGTTTATAGTGGGTCCGGTAAAGTACCTGGCACTTATAAGGTGCGCGGAGAAGCGCTATATTTTTTAATTTATGACTCAATCAACAGTGAGGAGTTAAAGAGAATTCGCTTTAGTGCTTCATCTGCGAATGAGGGCTCTTAACATCGTGTTGACGCAATATACAAGTAAGTAGTAAATTTTGTATAGTATGTGTTGTTCTTCCTTATGTTATTACGCGATTGTTATAAATAAAAATTATATATTTAAGTATTAAGTCTTAAATATGCAGTTACAAAAAGTTTAAGGCTTCAGTTACCGTGCTTGTAACTCAAGCAATTCAGATCTGAAAAAAAAGTTGAGAGAAAAATGAATTTCTTTAAAATGTCAACGATGATGTCAATTACTGCGATGTATGTGGGCCAGTTTCTTTAAATAAATTACTAACTGTTTAACTCAAAATAATAATAAATATACATATTAATTTATACAATGTTAATTGCTATTTTGATGTCGAATTTTTTGTCATTATTTGTTAGATAAAGTAATTATATGAATATCCATTTATAGAGTTATTGTCTTTTATTGTTTTAGACACGAAACTCTTTATTTTGTCTGTGTACTTATGTAGGGTAATAAAAATTGGATTTTTTATATAAAAGACTCGACAAAAGAACCGAATTCAAACCCGCAGAAATTTTGTAGTTTTTGTGCGCTGTCTCGCTTTTTATGGTTGGATTTACTGCGCTTTTGGTTTATTATCGCAAAATGTTCGTTTCTGCTGCTCGCATACCCGCTTTATTGCATAAATAATTATTAAGAGTGATTAAATGTTGGCTGCACATATTGAAAATCGCCTGAGCATCCATTCGTTCTAATGAGCGGCGCACAGTTTTCATGTTCGCGGCAATATCGTGTGCTTCACATTAGTCATAATGCACATGACTTTGCCAACTGACGTAGGTACATAGATATAAAGTGTTTTTTGTTGTTGCTGATATTGTTGATTATTTATTTGCATTTCAAACAATTCGATTAACACGCACTGCTTGCGAGGCGACGCTGCAATAAATGAGGGGAACTGGTTAACATATAGTATTTGGGACAAATATGAAAATACAAAAAAAGAAAAAAACACCAAAAACTTTTATTATGTGTGCTAAAAATTTGCCACAGCATGCTAATGAATCCGGTTAATAAGTCAATTCCAGTGGAAAACTTAATCACGCTCTCACTCCTATAGGTTTAAAGCAGCCTTAGAGACCGAAGTAGAAGCAAAAAGTGTTAATTGCCCGCTCTTTGGCTAAATTCCATGGCATACATGGCGTATGCGTAATATATTCACTTTTGACAAGTCGCACGCAAAAACTGGAAGGGAGCGTGTAGAAAACACAGAAACGGCGATCACTGAGACCTTCTATTGACATTAGAGATTCACAGTGATTAAATGTTGCGATCACTGTGATTTCTTTATAACAATTTTGTAAAGGTTTTATGAGAAGACAAACTTATTTAGGAAATGGTTTAGCACATTTCTGTTAAACTAAAAACTTAATTTTTTACACTTATTGTTTCCTTAACTTAAATGTAGAAATATACAATTTAAAGCTTAATAGGATTTCAAGAAAAATTAAAAATATGTGAACATACCGCTTAGAAATTAAACAATAAATAGAGAATTAATCTATAACAGCATTCGCAGTTGTTATTGAAATAATTTTAGCAGCCTGGAAGCTTTTGTTTTGGTACGTTTGCATATTTTAACATAATTTACATTTAGCTTACAAGTATATAGTAGATTTATAAATAAAAATATCCCCAAGGCGATTCGATAAATATCTTGAAAATAAATAACGAAACTAGTCCCATACCATCTCACCTTAATAAAATTCGAATTAAATTAAATTAGTGCTAATAGTTAATACAATTCTAATTAAATTAGGGCTAATAGTTAATACAATTCTAATTAAATTAGTGCTAATAGTTAGCTAAAATAAATTTAAAAGAAATATAACTTTCAGATAATTTTAGCAAAGTTTACTATACTGTGCCGCACTTTCTTCAAAATAATATTTTGTTTGGATATGTTTGCAATATGAGATGCCTAGCGAACAATATCTTCCAAATGAAAAAAGTTTATTTCCCTATAGAAAAGGCATGGATGTGGCTGCTCTAAGTTTTGTCCCTCTGTAGGTCATTTTTTATATCCCATTCCGAACCGATGCTTCCTTAAATTTACAAAGGTGCTTCTTTATTTTTCCCTTTTTTTAGTGGTAGATGGTTTGTTTTTTTTTAGTTTAAGGAATGGTTAACTGATATATACTCGTATATATACATACTTTAATTGTAGATTGCAGATTCGGTAACCATAAAGGCACTTATGATCATAAACGGACTTAAAACTTAATTATTGCTATGAAGTGTAATAGGATGTTGTTGTTCGCGAATAGCGACGGAGTTACGGCCTATTTAATAAATGGCTTAAGCCCATTGTTTGATTTAAAGTCTCCTCGTAGGTCTCGTGCGCAATATTATAAGTCTTTGATAGCGGCAATCTTGCGGCAGTTAAGCACTCTCCAGATGTACTCCCAGATCCCATTTGATTGCTTTATGAGTCAGGGTGGAAAGGCGGGCACATATGCCTTGTGGTATTGTTGTAAAAAAATTAAAGTAGCGCTATAAGGTGGCAGCCGTCCGTGTCAAAATAACAAAAACATAAAAAAGGCACGCGCATGTTTGCGACAACAACAACAGAGACAGTAACAACAATAAGAGCACGTCGTTGTTAAAATTTGTTAAACAAATAAAACTGGAGGCTGTGCGAGACTCTTCAGCTCTGCCTTGTCTTTCTGCAGTTCTATTTTGTTATCAAATTAAATGATAATTCGCAAAACAAAACTGCTTCCAGAAAATATCAGTTTTGCCTTGAGAGTTAGTTGAACTGTGAGAAAGTTTCATACACATATAATGGCATATGGCATTTGGAACGGCCTGTGATTATTGGATTGCTTATTTTGCTTACACGTGGCTTTTAATATCGAAGTACAAATAATGCCGAAGTCCATGTGGGACTTTGGAAACGTATCTTCCGCATAGATAAAATACTACCGTCATAAAGTCGCAATTAAATATTTACTTGTTTTGTGATCGTAATATAAATAATGCCCTTTTTCAAACAAAAAACACTTGCACAAAGTTGCTTGTACATATATACTAATAATGTATATAACTTCTAGCCTTAGAAATGTTGACAGCTTTACAGTTTTCTATTTGAGAAAAGATTGTTCAAAAATGTAGATAAGATTCTATAGGCCATAAATATGTATGTACATACTTACCTTATTTATGTTATAATAGGCAATGAATTGTAATACAGGGCGTTTGTAGTTCGTTATAGGCGTTCCTGTAAAAGTATCCGCCAGGTATTGTTTATTGATTTTATTTACAAACAATAAAAAAAACAATTACAATTTCTTCGCTATCTGATCTTTTAAATGGAGATACGGTTACACTGCTTAATGGTAAACTTTCTTTTAAAAAACAAATTAATTTTGTAGAAAACGAGAAATACACTATACTAAATGATATCAGAGACCTTTCTTTATCAATACTATCACAAAAACTTATCTGAACGCACACTTGTTAATGTTTAATAAAGTTATGTGGCTTTTTCGAAGCCTGATAATGATCAGGATTCTAACGAGCCAACAACGCGTCCTCCAACTGATCGCCAATATTAACCAACACTAGGAACCAACTTGTCTATGCGGAACTGACGTTCGTGGTCACCGGCCTAAGCTAACTTCTTCCAGCAAAATTGCTATAAATTCCCTTAATTCAGTTATAAGCATTTGTTCTGTACACAAAAAATCAGTATGAATCACGTACTATACATACGAATATGTAGTATACATTTATCATACCAAACAATCGATTCTGTCAAATTAGTAACAATTGTTTTTTAAAAGTTCCTTTTCCAGTTAAGGTGATTATGAAATGTTTTGCTTACCTTTCACATATATAATAGCTTCATTATAGACAACAACAATAGTCGCATGTTTAACCTTCAGCGTTGCAGTGGCGAGCAAATAACAAAAGTCAAAATCTAGATATAATTTCATTTTGAAACTTGTTGTGCAATGTTTAATTGCAACGACGGAAGTAAATCACGTGCTGAGCTTACTAGCAATTCTTGTTGAGAGTGCAAGGCAAATGGAGAGCGAGACACAGAATGAGAGGAGAGAGGGAGAAAGAATGGCGGCACAGTTAGTTAATTGGAAAATAAGCCGCATCGCAAATGACGTTAAGAGACATGCAAATAGCGCAGGCCAAAATCTTCACATGCGCATATATTTTAAATATTGCGCATACGCGGCGTATGCATAACTCAGTGGTAGCTGTGAGAAAGTACAAGTAGTCGGTGTTGCACAATAACAATTACAACAACCAAAAATGAAAGAACAGCAACAAGCGAATAAATGTTCGTGTGTGCGTGAGTGTCGCATAAAACAATGAAAACGCCAAACAACCCCTGAAACAACGACAACGAGCAGACAAATTCAAATTAACGACAAAATTGCTTAACTCGTTAAACGGCCTAATGTAATATACGAACACACATACATACACACACATATATATATACGTATACGTAATGTCCACTCGAGCGCACGATGCGTTGATGAAAATGTTCAGCTGAGCTGTCAGTGTTGCCCTCCCAAATCCAATTGAGAGAAATGGGAAGAGGAAGAGTGCGAGAGGGAAAGAGCAGCTTAAAAGCTCGGACATAGTTGCCAATTACTTGTCGCCATGTATGTATGTATATATATATGCGCGTCTAGCAATTGCATGGCACGATCATATTTTGTTCTCAAAAAAAAAAAAAAAAAACAAAGCACGGGACTCAAAAGTTCAACAACAAATTCTGCCCTGTGTAGGCAATTGACAATTCGGTTTATAACCACAGTGGTTTAGAAATAGGAACGAAAAACTAGTGCTTTAATCCAGACCGCAATTGCCAGTCCCACATAGACTCAATTTGGTCTTTAGTAATATGTTAGTTCTTTTGAAATTTGTAACATTTCTCTAAGTGTATTCTAATAAGTAATCTTTTTGCTTAGAAACTTGGGGAACATTGAATTCAACACTTAGAAGTTCGCTCCAGTAAGTAGCTTAGTAAACTAAAAAGTTTTTACAAAAATACCTCTTTTTTAAAAGAACACATCATTTATGGCAGTTAAGGTATTAATTGGTCCGATCGGTTCCTTGATTTTAATGAAACGCATCGAAATGGGTCGAAAATTTAAGTTTTATAATAGTTCTAATATCTTTGCAAGATTTTAATTTAAAACGGCTGTTTAAATACATTATTTTATTAATATAAGCAAAAATATGTTAGCGAAACTGTATGTATAATGAAATAATTTGTAATCCGATTACTGTTACTGAAACTATTCAATACCTATCACATTTAATAAAAATGTATGGATTTAGAAAACTTTTGTAACCTTTGGATATAAAATAAAATGGATATAAAAAATAACATTTCCAAAGTTTTCTAATAGATTGAATTGAATGAATTGTATTATGACATCGTTGTGTACCACAGTGCTTGCAATTACCCTGCCCAAGCTATTGAACCCAACTATTGTCAACAGTTTTAATGCCCCAGACTGGTTCCAACTGTTGTGGGTCAAACAGTAGTTTACTCCAATCGCCATGGGCGTCATCCACTCGTAAAGCTACTGTTTCCTTTTGTTTCAGCTGCACTGAGCAACATGATTAGAAAGATCATTTCGAATATATTTATGTATTTAAATATTTAAAAAGTAAGATTGTAAACATTGAAATAGAATATTTCCCAAACTCAATAGCTGGAGATTTAGAGAACATATTAGAATTCGTCAAAAGCAGATATAAGATTACACGCAATACCTTTTACGTTTCTTCAAAGATTAAAAAAAATTCTACTGTCCTTGGTGTCTCAAAAGCCAACGAGAGTTTGATCGATTGGTATTTTAAAATATATTATTTAAAAAACTAATCTAAGTAACAATTCCTACAGAAATACAAACAATATTTCGACATTTTTCTCACATCTTTATCAATCAAATTTTTTTTAAAAAACTGCATTGATTAAGTATGTCAACAGTAGGCCCGGAAAAATTAGTCTTTGTCAAAAACACCATTTAAAAAGAGCTTTTTCCAATATAGGCAGAAGTAGTACAAAGGTATTCAATTCTTTTGACTGGAAAGAAGGAAATATTATAGTTAAAGCATTGATTTTGCGAAATCGGGAATATATGAAATCCATTTCGATTTTGCATACATGTAATTCAATTCCGCTGAATATTGCCTGCACGCTTATTCGACCTTGATTTTGGGTTTTTAAAAAATGAATCCATTTGGCAATCTTGTGGGTTAGTGTTGTCAGTTAATTTAAAGACGTCCGCCTTCACTTTCCTCCTCTCCATTGGGTCATCTTGCTCTCTCACTATCTCTCCCGCTCTCTTCCTCACTCTCATGCTCAAAATAAAAGGTGCGTGATATGCGGCCGCTATTTGTTCTTCCCGCTGTTGTTATTGTTGTTATTATTTCTCGCTTAACATTTTTTTTTTTGCTTCTGCTGCTATGCTGTTGTTGTAGTTGGCGCGACGAGCTCCCAAGTCAACGGCGTCGCTGAACACAGTCGACACGACCAGTCTTGGTTCAGCGGACTAACAAAACAGACGCTTTTAGTTTCCAGTGCTCTTTGTCGTTATCTCGTCGCTCTGAAAGCAAAAACTCAGTCGCGAGTGCAAGTGCAAGACAAGTTGAACCAAAAATAAATTGCAATCTTAATTATCCTGTAGTGAAAGGAAGATGAGCCACCACTGGGGTTACACCGAACAAAATGGTGAGTGGCCTCCGCACATTTCGATTTAATGCATGTTTTTTATTTCCTTTTTTGTTTACTTCGCTCTTTCGCCGACTTTGCAGTCAGACCTTCGCATGTCTAATCAGAGACGGTTGGTCTGGGCTTGTCTGGTGGCTGGCCTCCGGTCCAGCTTGAATCACGTGCACGCTGCGCCTGCGTGTACTCGCATCTGTGTTTCAATTTTTGGGAAAGTTGTTGAAAGCTGTAACACACGCAGTTTTTCGAAGTTGTTGTTGGTGGTTTTTTGGAGTTTTGTACACAGAGGAAAAAAGAGATCAATTTTTGAGCTTGTTGTCAAATTTCAATTTAAATTTTGCACAGCGCTAAACTTATCTTTTAATATTTTCTCAAAAGCAGTTTAATAAATATATCCAGATATTACAGTACAAATTTTCTAGCTCATTGCCAAATGTTCATAGCTTTTTAAACTATGAATTCTTATATTTTTTAATATTAATTACTCCCATTGGAAATTTTCCATTCCAATTCAACTGTTCAAAGTTCTACTACAAATTCTGATTCATCATCAGTAAGATCAATAAAAAGGCAATAATTAAAGTTAGAAAATATCACACTACTATTTTTTTTCCTAGTGTATTATCATATTTGTAACTGTAGACATGTATGCGAAAAACATCAGTTATCTGAATAACTTACCAAAAACACGGAATAATTTTAATAGATAACTTTGTTTTTGTAGAAGGGTTGATAAATCAAAGCGTCATTTGTAGCAAAAGATTTTACAGACTTTGTTTAATGAATTGTAAAATGATAAGATATAGAAGAAATTCTTGGTCATAGGCGTCACATTTTCAGGTTTGTTACTCATATGGCTATATGGGCGAACGACCTCTCAAAAAATAAGCTTATAAAACACAGGGGAAATTATAGGAAACAGCAGCAGACACAATACATACATAAACAATTGCTGACTAATTAACGCATTTGGATTACGTAGAAGTTAACGATCATTTTAATTTCACAAGAACATTAAGTGCAGACACTTAACAAATAACTAAATATAATAATGACAATGGAAAAATTTTGTCAAAATTTTCAAAATGGCAGTATAACATTTTTTGGATTATATAATCGTATCGCTATAATTATATTAAAACTGAAGGTGTTTAAGGAACAAGCGATTCATTTTCCTCATCGAATTAGAGACTTTAACCCTTTGATCAAAATTTTTAAAACGATATTTTCCAGTAGAAATGTAAACTTTGTATGTTAATATTCAACAAAGAGTTCGTTCAGAAATTCACTAACTGTAGTTTATTTAATATGTAGTTGTAGTTTTTATGAAAAACCATACATTATAGATAAGCCAGCATTTACAATTATGCAATCGAAAACTTTATCACAATAAAATGAAAAAATATTGTTGCCTCTTAAATTTCTATATATTTTTATTTTACTGTTTTATTTGTGCTTAGGTTACTAAGCATGTACGATTTATGTACATAACAATATAATCATCTTGAACATTTTACATTCAGCTGGTTTACACCCACAGGCATTTATCGATCTTATGTAATATTTAACTTTTGTCGTGAAATTACCTTTCTGAACCCATTTACCGTTGAACTTACAATTTTTAAGGACAAGCTCTACCAAGTTAGTTGTCAAATTTTGTTTTACAGGTTTTGGAACACAATTTCGTTATTTCTTTTGATGCCTTCATTTAGTTGGGTTGGTGATTTACATATCAAGTAAAGGGTAAAAATAAAATGTCCACAACGAGTCTGTCTTGGACGATTTTCCTGATCAGAAAAAATCCCGATCTTGACTTTAGGCTTTTAAGATTCTCTTCGTTGTTCGTGTAGCGCAATCTTGGGCAATGCCTTTTAATCTTAATATTATAACTTTATTAGTTCAAACACAAGCAACCGCAATAAATTCCAATATGTGAAGCAACATGCATGGTAGTTGATTGGGGATATTGGAAAATGCCAAGATACCTATCTATGTATGATTATTTAATTGCAATTGATTTATGTATGTATGAGTATTATGTGTGGATATGAAACTCGAGTTCGACTTAAACCAGTCAAGTGCATTGCCAATAATACCCGACGCTCATTAATGACGCCACACGCTTTAATTATAAAGTTACATGTGCCATTTGCACAACAACAACCACACCTTTAATCAGAGTAATAGACACGTTCGGCGTACTCATGAATATGCGAGAGAGGCAGATAGAGAGAGAGTGCGCAATAATCGAAGTTTACTCGTATTTATGGTTTATGGTCGATATCGGTGCGGTGTGCGGGGGGCGCCAACGGCTACGATTGCGAATTGAGCGGCAAGGGGTCGCACGAGTCGCGTCTCGTGATCGACAGACACCGTCGGCAGACTGCAAAATAGAAATGTGCGACGGCGTCGCGTCATTCAAGCGTGGAAACAAGTTCTCGTTTCATACGAATTTGTTTCGTTTAGTTTTGACTCTTTTGCGTATTTACTTGTATTCTACCATTTTTAATTTATTGTCGTTTGAAGGCAGTTCGTTTACTTGCTGTCTGGTCAAGTGCGCAGCGACTCGTCTCTTAAGGACACACACATACCAGAAAGCAAAACCGGTTCGCAGCCAATTCGGTGGTTCTGGTTCTTGGCTCATTGTTTTGTACAGTTGTGGAATATTCCTTTCTGTCTATAAAATCTACCAGTTTGTTTGTCAATCAGAGAAATTGTCAGACTCGCCTTAAATCACATTATGCATGATACCATCATACACATAAATAATATAGGCGAGTCGTCAATAAAGTCATATATGGATCTCATAAAAACCGATCTACATACATATGACTGTGAATTTCTATTTTGCTTCTTCATATTTTGGCAATTCATTTTCATTGGTTTAAATGCCGTTAATTGCTTTGATTGATTCGCTAGAGCGCTGAAAACTTTACCAATCAACTTCCCAAAGTCCACGAAAATTTCAAGTACTATCCAAAGCCAAAACGGTTGTCTGTCCGTAAAGCCCACTTAAGTGCATCCATAAACCCACAAGTGCTTACAGATTAAACACTTCTCGGCTTTATGGCTATGGCGCCCGATCTCTTATCAAATCTGACGCACAGTTCGGCGATCCGATTACATTTCACCTCAGAGCGTCCAATCAAAAGCTGTACAAAGCTCATCATTTTATTATTACTGGCGCACTTATATATTTTAGATTATTCAGATTGCATTTTTATTTCAATAACAGATTCTATCAAACGCTACTTAAAGCGTGATTATCTACATGGCTATAATAATTTTCCACCAGCTGCGATAAGTATTTTGGGCAGAACGAATTAAATAGATCAAAGCAAATATGCGATAGCAATAAAGCAAGATTCTAGATTAAGTTTAATTACAAAATGGTGCTATATACAATTTGTACAGGTAGATGAAAGAAAAAGTATCATCTAGTTGAGTCGTGCCAATACATTCATAGTTAAGATTTATTTTAAAGGGATAAAAAAGGTTATACGTTAGTTGATAACGGCCAACTATTTTATTAAAACAACTAGACATTATATTCTTAATTCAATGCAATGCAAAATTTTAAAAATAAGTTCTTACCCTTATTGTGATAGTATCTTCTGGGTACGTTGTACACTACTTCAAGCATTTCCAAACACTTCACGATCATTTTTCTTAGAACCTTTTCGTTTATCCATGACGCGCGTGTCAGAACAGGTTCAATTCGATTTCTTGTTCTTATTCTCTTGATTAAATCATTTTATTTTAATATAAATCTGCTTTTATTCAACCTCTTGCAAATGATAAGGAATTTATAAATATAAAACAACAATTTTGGCAAAAACATTCAAAAATATTTTATTCAATGAAATCAAATTGTATACATTTTGTAAACATAAGATGAAATGATTAGGTCTGTTAGGTGATTAGGAATGGAAAGCTTTATGTCTATTTTTTTCAGTATAGCCTTGAAACATGCGAGTATGCATGAAAACTGATCGTGAGCCTGGCAACATTACTTATATTAATGGGAATTCTCGTATATAGTGCAATCAGAATCCGTAATCGGAAACCAGACTAAGCGATGTGGGAGCGTGTTTATTTAGATGCCGCCCAATCGATTTGTAGATTAATGAACTTCACAGATATGCTAGCGATATTAATTCTTAATTTCCCATATGGCATATGTTTAAGCTAGAAAAAAGCTTTTTAAGAAAGTTTAATATGAAATGAAAGCTTTTACCACTAAGAATTTAGATAGTCTTAAGTTTGTCTCTCTGTGCCTTCACTTATAATTGTGCCTTAAAACTTCCGACAATAACTAAGATCCATTAATTTCAAATGTTACCCAATTTAATAACTAAGATTTCTAATTAATACTCTTCATGTATAATATTTTTCATGCAATTTCTATATATACATAAATGTACATATATTTAGCGAACATGAGATAACATTTCTTATTTAAGCCATTAACAAATCGAATAGCGAAGAGGAACACGCTTGTTTAAAGAATGTTAGAAGAATTGTGGAGCTCAGGTGATTTTCTTTAGTTTCATAATAATGCCTTTATAAACGTTATTGCAATTAACGGCCAAATAAATACTTTATGTAAGACCTTTTCCCTTGAACTGCTTATCTGATATATAATTTTGAAATCAACTATTGTTGATTCTTAGCACGCAATAACGTTCACAATTGTAGAGATGATTGGTTAGGGTCACAGATCAGTCTGAGATGATTGATTGAATAGGAATATCTAAAACCAACTAACTTATCATAAACGTAATTCCTGAAGAAAATGTTAGTTGCGAAAGCATTACTTTTTGTAACACTTATTAAAATAAAATACATTTTCAGTACGAAAAGCCTCTTTGATTTGGAATATAATTCTAAAATGAAATAAACTTTTGATAAACTTTTCAAAACTGCATGGCTCTCAGCAAAATCGACAGCTAACTTGTGTTCAGTGATTTCTGCTGCCTCAAAGTTTGATGCCATATACTTGTACTATAAGTATCTTTATATATAATATGATCTTTTTAGCACGCAAAGGCTGAAAGCAGCTGAGGGCTGATCAAAGACGGCACTGGAAGTGTCAGAAACAGATGATTATTTTTGGCAGAACGGGAAAAATATAAGTAACGCTACTTCTCTACTAGTATATCCAATTTATAGAGCGTGCGAATAAAATTGTGTTGGAATTTATTTTGGATATTTTTAATGAAAACACGCTGGTGTAATAAAAACAAAAAATGCGAAAAGAAACTATAAAATTTATGAGCTTAAAAAAGCATTTCATTCCATATTTATTTGTTGTTCTCATCTAAGATGTTGCCTATTGAGCTATTTATATAGAAACGCTGAAAGGCATACGATGAACAGTTTTGTTCAGTTTTGTAAGTACGTGACCGTGCTGGAAATGAGAGCTTTAGACAAGTTATACAATTCAATTTTAGAAAATAGTATTGCATTTTATTGACGAGCGCAAATTTTCACATGCAAACAAATAATTACGGAAAATAATTGCATGGGTGGGGGTTTAGTTTGAGGTTCAGAAAATGTCAGGTAAATATTATATTGGCGTGTATTGAACTTTGAACGAACCGAAGACCTGACCGCTGTCCATTCGATAAATGGCCGAAGGCCATGACAAAGCTTAGGGCACTTCTGGGGCTTCCTTTCATTTGTTTTGGTCTACTGGACTTGTCTCCCACTTGAGGGAGGTGATTATGGTGCTGGTTTTGGTATTGGCGGTATTTTATTATGTAAGAATGCAGCTCGTAAAACGGGTAGCTATTTATAGGCTCTGCCTAATTGTGCTCATAAAGTGTTAGTAAAAGGCCAGAGAATTTATAAATAAAACGGTAAAAGTAATTCCCCCCATTCTAAGTGGTGTTGAGACCAATCAAGTGTATCCGTACCGCCTGACTTCCACCTCCACTATTCCAATTAGCATGCGAAGCTCCTTCGCTTTGCACTTTGCTCGATCATTTCATCAGATGACACACGCAAACACTCACAACTTCATGACGTGGCAACAACTCAACATATATATATGTATATACTCTTATCCAGCAATTGTATCTGTAAGATACTTTGTCATGCAAGCCGCGCTTAGAACGTCAGCGTCAACGCCAATTTCGTAAGCCCGTAAGAGTTTTGTTTTGTTCGTAACGCGCATTTTTTATAGCCTCTCAAAAATTAAAATCGCTTTTTACGTTTTCCCCTCACATCCGAGTTAATTGCGAAATGGAAAAAAACCGCAACTATGAATTTGACTAAAAAAATTTTGAGAGACATTCTCTTTATCTGAACTGAACTGCTGTATAAATAAGTATAGTATTTGAGTCAAAAAGTTCTACTACTGTAACAGTATTCGGATTTCCGGATAAAACCCTGGACGGCTATGAAAACTTGTTTTCTATATTTATCAGTCATGTTTGTTGTATCTCGCTGTCTGTCTGCCTGCCTTTATGACTTCTAACTGTTTATTTTAATACATAAACAATGACTGCTATATACAAAGAAAAAAGTTAGGTATGAGTATATACGGAAATTTAAATGCAATCAATTAAGCGCGCTTTTGGATTTTTATCGCACAAATTAATTACAGCAATTATTTTATGCCTTTTGCTCTCAATTGTAGAGCAACGTTATTCAATTTTTCTAAACGAATTTGTGTGTGATAAAATAAAGTAAATTTCAATTGACTAAGTCGTAAATAAATGGATCAAACTTTATACGTAATTAAATAGCAATATTTTTAGTGCCTATGGGAATATACACACGCTTTACAAAATTGTCTATGCTTATAATTTGGTTTATTAAAGTCTTGTTCGTTAAATTACATTTTTCAAACTTTTAATTTTGAAGCATAAGGGTATAGAGAAAGTAAAAAAATGGGGAAATTTAAAATAGCAATTAACTAGTATGTTTCAGTTACCTGAAGGTGACGGAATTGGAATTGCTGATAGATGATTTTGTATCCTAAGCAGGACCTTCCATCTATTTCAAATCAAAATAATTAATCACTATAATGCATCTTTCTTCTCGAGATTTTGATCTCTTTAAATTATACATTCATTATTTTAATACACTTTTTAATATTTTTAAACGTCGATTAAAATAGTTGCTAAATCGTTTTTTATAAATACAGATAAACGTTACAATTATTACATATTATGGATTAATATAATGTAAAGACTTCTGATTCTATTATAATGAAATTATTGTATAATTTATAAATATTTGAAATTCTGTCAATAGAAAATGATAACTTATATATTCAATTTGAAACAGTAATTTGTCTCATTAAATAATTGACGCAATTAAACGTAAAATACACATCGAGAATCGATGAAAGCAAGACCAGCAATCTAAGTTTTATTTGAATCAATATTCCCTGGACTTATCAATATCCATTTTTTTTTCCATCTTATTCTGTTTTAATAGCCTAAAAATCGGATTTTCAAATTTTTATTTTCCTACATTTATGAAAACTAATTTTGACTATTAACCTTTAGTCTTTTAGCATACATACTTGTATATACATACATCGTTTTTATTCAGCAAACCCATAATTTTTAAATTTATTTTTTATGAATCGACTACATTTGTTAATTGTCTAGCTGTTTTAGGATTCTATTCATTGCTTATCTGCCATATTGGGAATAAACGTTGCAAGCTGCATTTCTACGTATAAAGATTACTGATTACTGATTTGAGTAGATGTGAAAAGAAATTAATTAATATGCTCGCTGCAAATAAAAACTTCGCCATTTTAATTGTGGTTTTACGCCGAAATGATGCGCATTTGGCATGCCCGGCTCCCAAGTTTTTTATCAGAGTTTCTTTGCTCAAGTGTTGCATTTCCTTATTTGCTTACATACTTACAAATGTACATATGCACATATATTGTTATTATTTACTTTTATTGTGATGTTGACTCTCAAAAAAGCTGCATAAAGCGACAAGTCTCAGACCTTTAAAAACACATACAAAAGAAATTAGCGAAAAGAAAATAAACTGATGTCGTTGGCATTGTTCGTTTCAAGTTAAAGTGCATATAAATTAGCTGTTAAATTATCATTTAAATACTGGTGAGCGGAAATTCGGACTGGCAAGGGGCGATCGTAAAAAGGATCGTGCGCTGCCGCGACATTTTCTTTGGCATGCCAAATACGGCGCAATAAATGAGTACGTGATAAAAATGCGGCATGTGTACACACTGATGTTGAATGTGTTGGTCTTGCTTTGCGTTCTACTCTTTTTTCATTCGTTGCTTCATTTCTTTGTCGGCTGCGCAGCCAGTGTGTCATTATCACATGTCCAAATTACTTGCACACGCCGCTGAAAATGGTCTAGTTGAAAGAGTTGAGGGGTGGGGTGTGAGATGTGGGGCCGTAAAAGGGACTTTGGCAAATTGAAGCCTTACGCTCTGAGCTTAACTAGTGTTAATTTAAAGTTTTTTGTGTTGGCCAATTTGTTTTTGCATTTTATATCAGCCGCGTAACAGTGGCAGCTTAAGATACGGTCTGAAAAATCGTTCGACTTATGATAAATGCATTTTCTTTATCAACATTTGACTAGAAATTTAAAAATCAATCGTTATAATTAAAGACACGTAGTTATCGTTGGCCAAAATGATTTATCATGTGTCATTTGATTTGTGTCTTTAGATAAGGCTCTTTGGGCCTGGCTGACGTCATCTACTAGGGTTAGGTGCATAACTTAACTTCAAATTGTTTCTTTTTTTTTAATTTTTTGTTTCACCCCCTACCCCTTGCGGTTGTTTCCGCAGCTATTTATCTGACAGTCTGCAATCTTGAATCTGCGGCATATCACATGACTCCCACTCTGAGTGATTTTACTTGCACGTGACGCATGTTGTTTTGTCAATATTTGCTGATCATGTACTTATTTGTACTGCTGCTGCTACCGGCGGTAATTAAACCCCCAAAAGGCAACAAACAGAAGCACATCTAAGCAGATACGGCTGTCTAAACACAAATAGAATACATTTATAATAAATAACTGCTCTGTGAATGTTTTAATATATATTTGTTTCATGTTTCATTTGCTCTGAATATTATTCATAATGTCAATTGAGCTGCTGGCTTGCCTCAAGGTCTTTTAATTGAAATTGTTCTTAAATAACAGCACGCTAACATTATGTTTAATGCAATGGAAAAGGCTGCTGTAGCTAACATCAGTGATGTGCTGTACATCTGTTATATTTCTGTAAGGAAATTAAGCTAAAATATTGAACAAATGAAAATGAAAAATTCAACATGTTAACCATATTTAAATTTTGAATTTGGATAAAATGAAGAAAATGTTGAGTGTTGGCAATTTGGAACTGCATTTTCTCAACTTGGTTAGCCCAAGGAAATCACTTTTCTGCACCTCCTTGGAATCTTTTTGTTGGACAGAGGTTCCTCAACAGAATCAAGACATTTTTTTTACCGATATGAATAGCGATTATCTTAAGAAACGAATTCTTTACAGCTCAAATACACCAAAGAATTACGTTAGTCTTTCATCTACGAGTATTAACTGTACATAGACGTAGAAGCTTAATCAGTTCAGATTCTCACACAACACTCAATTTTCTTTCAAGTACCCGTGCACCACTGGCGTACTTGAACCCAACACGAAAGCGAACTTATCTACATCTAAAAAAAGTGTTAGCACCCCAAATAAGTCGGTGACACATTGTCTAAGGCGCCTTACCTTGCCTTACCTACTTAGGTATTTGTTATGGCTATTGTGGTTGTGAGTGCTTTTTACATATGTTTAATGACAAATTGCTTTTTAATAACGGCCCCAAAATGATAATAATTATCGCTCACTGTTAGCCCCACAGAAGGCACGTTTTTTTCATTAATGAAATGATAGATTGATTGGTTTTATTGGCTGCCTTCAGTCTTCTATAAGAAAAGGCGACAAGGCGCCTGATTTCGTATTCACAATAAGCAGGAGCACTCGTTAAAGTATGTAATTTGCTTAATCATGTGTACGAAGGGTAAACAGAAAATTGTGTACCGCCTCATTACTTGCATGTCCAATATGCCAGGACCCTAATTATCCTAAGTTTAGTACACAAAGATCAATAATTGTGAACTACAAGCTTCAATCGATATTAAGGAGGTAGCAATTTGCCTAATAAGTGCAAAGCTCATGCTGCTTATCTTAAAAATTTCGAAATAAATCCATTTTAACTGTATATGTGACTTGTTTCTAAAGGGGATTGGCTTAGGTCTGAAACTAAAATACTTAAAGGCTTAAGATAATTTTGGAATATATAAATATTTTTAAAATATTATGGCACTGATGAGCAGTTTTTTGACAAGATGTTTAGAAAATCAGACGCAGATAGAGAAACAGAACATTTTTAATTTCCCTCTCCACTGAAAGAAGTCTTTTTCAATACTCCAATGAAACCTAAAAAGCTTGAAAAACAACTTCCTAAATGGATTTTGGCATTTGAAATTTGATTTTAAGAAAATACTTATAGTATATACTAAATCTTTTTTTAACATTTTGAATTTGTTTTCTTGCCTTACAGGACCCGCTCACTGGGCCAAGGATTTCCCGCAAGCCTCGGGTCATCGTCAATCGCCCGTAAACATAACCACCTCCAGCGCCAAGAAGGGCAGTGAACTAAATGTATCGCCACTCAAGTGGAAGTACGTACCCGAGAACACCAAGAGTTTGGTAAATCCAGGTAAGATTCCATAAAAAACGCATACATCAAAAAGATACTGAACTAAGTTTGCTTTCTTTGTAGGCTACTGCTGGCGCGTGGATGTCAACGGCGCTGGTTCCGAGCTCACTGGTGGCCCATTGGGCGATCAGATTTACAAACTGGAGCAGTTCCATTGCCACTGGGGTTGCACTGATTCGAAGGGATCCGAGCACACTGTGGACGGCGTTTCCTATGCTGGTGAACTGCATTTAGTTCACTGGAACACCACCAAGTATGCGACTTTCAACGAAGCGGCTGCCGCCCCAGACGGTCTGGCTGTGCTTGGCGTGTTCCTGAAGGTCGGCAATCATCACCCGGAGCTGGAGAAGGTCAGCAGCCTGCTGCCCTTCGTCCTCCACAAGGGCGATCGGGTGACCCTGCCCAATGGCTGTGATCCCGGCAAGCTGTTGCCCCCCAGAGTGCACACCTACTGGACATACGAGGGCTCCTTGACTACCCCCCCATGCTCTGAGTCCGTCATCTGGATCGTTTTCAAAACGCCCGTTGAGGTCTCCGACGATCAGATCAACGCCATGCGCAACTTGAATTGCTACGACGTGAAGGAGGAGTGTCCCTGCAATGAATTCAACGGCAAGGTCATCAACAATTTCCGCCCCACTTTGCCCCTCGGCAAGCGTGAGTTGCGCGAGATTGGCGGCCATTAGACCCTGATATCTGGACAGTTGGAAATGGATTCGAGTCGCTTTAGTAGCTCCTTTGCTTAGCTGGAACTATGCCATGGATCAGTTGTGGGTCCGTTCGTTGTTGTCTCGTTTTAGTTTTTATCACTTTTAGCATATACGTACCTCTACATATATCTGATCTGATCTATATCTGTATCTGTATCTGTATTCACAAAATGTATCTGTGCCTTCGAAGTGCAATTACACATACTTATCATGTAGCTTTTAACACTTTTGCTAAATGACAATTAATTTAATACACATATGGTATTACCAAATATAACTAAATTAAATATAGATGTTGCTTATAAAAAATGGAGTGTGGACTTTCTTTAATACTATACCCATACAAAAAAATATTTCATGGGTTCTGAGAAAATGAACACTAGGCATTGGCGAATCGCCAATTTGGATCTCCTTGGAATTAACTGGTTGTGTGTTAAGCGAAGAAATCATATCGATTCGTTAAATATTCAACAAGATCATGATGGGGCCGTAGAGCTCCAGATAAACCCACACACTATTCGGTACAATGACCGATGGCCAGCTGGCCCCATCGCCCAACTGAAAAGAAGGCAGCCAGCGTATCCTGTATTGTAAAACATTGTTAAGTATAGCAATAAGTTAACTGTCGTAGTATGGCCTAAGTTTCAGGTCCATTTGCAACACTAATAAAAATATCCAAAACGAATTTCGTTGAATGTTTGAAATACTAAGTATATTTGTTCTTCTGACAACACTTATTCCCAAAGACCTAGTGCTGTGGAACTAGCTCTACTCTGTTTTAGAAAGCCCACTTGATATAAAATTAATACCTCAAATTGAAAGGTTAAGGTCTAAACACCAGATGTTTGTAACAGGCAGGAGCATGATCAACATGCCGGATGGATCGATAAAGATAAGTTCGTCCGTATGAACACAGATTAGTTTGGTGTCCTTACACCAAACTTGGTATGCAAGTTTGTCTTATCCATGTGCAGAGCAAGTTTATTATAAACCACATACTTCATATAGCCTTATTTTTTAGATAGTACTGTATCTGAGTTTTCTATCAGTTTCAAAGTTGCCATACGAATGATTGTTACAACTACCACTCTATATGATTCCTAAGACGGGGCTTAATACAGAGTGGTGAAGAATTTGTACCGCTCACTTCGACTTTTATTAGGGCTGCTGAAAAGGCAATTTTAAGATCAAAACATGCCAGCATTATTAATGCAGCCATTCGAAAATTAAACAGCAATTCTTCTTTTATTAAAAACAAAATAATTTTATTGTGGTGATGGAAATAGAAATTCTTACAATACAATTGTTGCTGTTGCTGTTGTTGCTGCTGGTTTTAATTATTACTTTTACACAACATTTTTAAAATGTTAATTAATACAATATTTAATATAATAATAATTTTTTATTTTTGTTTTTTTAATTACTTCGAAAATTGTGGCCCCTAAGCATTAAAAAGACTGTTATTTTTGCTTCAAGTTCTTGTTGTTGTTGTTGCTGTTGTTGTTTTTGGTTGTTTTTTTTTTTTTGGTTTTTTTTTGAGTATAATGTTAATCAATATATCAAATTCATAGTTGTGTTTCTTCATTCAAAAAACATTTGCAGCATTTCTCATTTTTCGTTTTTCAATTGTTTAAGGTATAAAAATATTTGTATATATTATTTACCATACGTGTTCTGCCTTGTCTCCTTCTTCTTCGTCTTCGTCTTCGTCTTCATCATCATCCTCTTCCTCTTACACATTACAATAATGAATTCTATGTTTAGATGTTTGTTTTTAGTTTGCAAATTTACGCATACAATATTCGTAATAATATATAATAATAAGTTAATAACGTTCACATTTATTACAGCTGTATTCGATTTAATTCTTGTTGTATTTACTTTTTAGTGTTATCTACTTGGTAAGTTATAATAAAAATATGTTAGTTCAAATAAATGCATTTCATATGCGTCTGGTTCTTGAGAATTGCCATATACTTATAAATATTTATAGAGAGAGTGTGTGTGTGTGGGGTTTCAATTACTGGATGTTGTTGTTCTTTTTATATGCAGGGTGTCTACCGGTTAAGTCGAAACAACAGAAAGAGCTGTGATATATGTTTGTATGTGGTTACCAGTTTTATACGAAGCCCGAAAATCTAGCCAGATATTGATGAAATGTATCCGGATTCGCATAAACGTAGCAACTTCTAGTTAGTTGTTCAGTTAAAAACAATAAACTATAACCAATAATAAAAACAGTGGGACCACCATTCTGGGGCCCGATGTTAAAAGTGTGTAGTGCTCTATATGCATATTAGAAACAGTGTGCATATAGTATGCATTGGTGGGCGTGTCTTTCATATCTTGTTTTTGGTTTTCCATTCGTTTTTATAAACATAAATTTTTATTAACAATTTTCCTCAAAAAACATGCGAGGGGCGCGCCATTTGCGCAAACTTGGGGACATTTTTGACCCTCCCCTGCCCCCTCGCTTTGATATACATATGTATTATTATTTTTTTCTTGCTTATCAGTCCATTATCCTTGCCTTTGCTTTAACAAACTTTCATTCAATTTGAATAGAAAAACAAAATTTGAGCGAAATATGAGTTTCTCCTTTTAACTAAGATTTCTTGTAACTTGTTAAGTAGTTTTTGTTTTGTTTTTGTGTTTAGTATTGTATTAGAAACACCCTGTATATTTGTTTTGTTTATTTAAAATTCAACTTGATTTTGCAGCAGAAAATTTAATGGTAAATCAATGATATAAATGTTTAAAACGTTAGCTAAAACATAAACTTAATTGTAACGACATTTAACATTAGATTTGCAATTGTTGTTGCTTGTTTTTGTTTTCGTTTTTTTTTTTGTTAGTTAGTTTAATAATACGCTTATAAAAATATGTTTAAAAATTATATTTAAAAATGACTAGACAATGTATGTATGATGTTATTTATATATGAACGCTAACATTTATGCATATATGATTCCATTTAGATGTAAAATACCTTTCGTATGGTTTACGTAAACTAAAGCCAAGCAAATTGCTAGCTGGCTGTGTATGTGTGTGTATATATGAGTGTGTGTGTGTGTGTTTGTGTGCGGTTCGACCGTAGAGACTCATTTACACTAACATGTGTTAATTTGCATTATTTTTGAGTCCCGAAATTGATTTAAATTAATTGTATAAAGTAAATATACAATATGGATGATTATTTGATATAAAAAATCTTCAAAAGTAATATAAAAGTGTATGAAATTAACAATTAATGGAATGATTATAAAAATGCGGTTCAATATGCTGCCAAGTTACCGTTAATATGCAGCTGAAGAGGGCAGCACTGCAGTGTTGCCAACTAAATATGGCCAGTGTGCACGTTGGCTTGCTGCATGTCTTGCTGTTACGCCCAGACACACAGAACAATTCGATGCGCAAGCGCGTCTCACACTGATTTACCGCTTGTATGCACGTATGTATAGTGTTGGAAATTGCGGTCTAAGAGTGCACACATTGTTTTGCTGTATGTGCAGCTGCGTGCACAGACACATAGCACAATCCAATGCGCAAGCGCATTTTAAAAACTTTGTAATGTAATTTTTAAAGAGTTTATAATAATTTCAGTGTCTGCATAGTTTCTGCCAAGTGGTTGTGCAATTTACGTGACACTGCAAATAAAGAGAATGTGCAAATAAACAGGGTAAATAAATAAAACACAATGTGGTTTTAAAGTTTTGAAAAACAAGGCTTACAACTTTAATGGGAAACAACAACTAAATTATACAAAGAAATATAATAATATAATAGACGTAGCTAAAATACATAAGCACACATATCAATGCAAGAAATAATAATAATAGGCTGTAAATTAAAATACGATTTACATAAGAAATACAAATTATTGTTTTAATAAGTTTCATTTTCATTTACTTATTTTGTTTTTTGTTTTTGTAAGCTGCACTACATAGAAAATGTTGGAAACTTGAGTTTAAATAATTGTCATTATATGCCTATACTTTGTGATAGTTTCAACTTTTGCCACTCAAGTACTTAAATATGCGTGTAAATAGTTTAAAATACAAACTACAAATGCTCGGATATGAATGTATTGGTAGTCTTCAATAGGAAGTATAAGCGGCTAACAACAAACAGTTATATGCGTATAAATACTTATTTTTTTTTGCTGCTAGTTTCTGTAATGTAATACAATTACAATTAATTATTATAAATTTTCTTTTTTTGTTGTTTTTTTTATAATTTTTTTCATTTTATATTTCTTAAAAATACAAAGCAGCTAGAAAATATTTTGAAGTTTGGTTCTTGTTTTGTTGTTGTTATTATTCTATTTTGCGCGCAAATCAACGATAAAGTTTTGAAAGCTTAAAAGTGCAGGCAGTTAGTCAGTTTCTCATTTAAACAAGTGCAGGGCCTAAAATCAAAAACATTATAGATGAGGCTTTATGGAAAACATTGCAAAATTCCCTAAACGAGTCGCGTTTCTCCAGCATTTTTACAAAAAGATACGAAACAAAAACGCAAATGTTTGTTTTTTGTTTTTGTATAACATTTAAGTATAGTTTTAAAATTGTGATTTCAATTTGGTTTTGTTGAGTTTCACGTTTACGTTTTCGAAGCAGTCTAAGATTTTGTTGTTGAGTTACAAATTATACAAAAAACTAAATGTTTAGCTCACAACTAATTTTTTACACACATATACATATATAAATTACATTTAGAAGTAAGCCTACTTTGTATATATTACCATATAGTAGTAACATTTGTATATATATATATTTATTTATTTGTTTATTTATTTATATGTGTAAATGTTTTTGTGTAAAAAATCAGTCATAGTTAATTGTTTTTTTTTTATCAATAAGTTGTTAATATGCCATATATGTATGTATGTATTATGTTGTTTGATGAAAATATCAGAAAAATAGCAATAATTGTGTTCATGAAAAGATTCGGACAGCTCGAAGGTTGTCCACATTGACTTGTCGCATGTTACAAACTGCACGCATTAGGACATACGACAACACTATCTGTAATTACGCAGAGTTCCTATTGTTTTGTCGTAAGTCTGCAACGCTACGCTGTGCACATAGCGCAAGTCAATATTAAAGTCAAGTCAAGTAGCAGAAAATAAATATTTTTTCATTTTTTTTTTTTTTATAGCATTTTTAGAGTCTTTTAGAATGCGGGTTGTGTTTGAATTCTTCGCTGCTTATACATTAGGACAAAAAATTGGCGACAACAACAATGCTTACTCATTAAATATTATTATAAATATTATTATAATGTATGTAGTTTTTAGATAGTTTTAGTTAATGCTACTCTTTAAAACATTCAATACATACAAACAGACACATGAGCTCGTACACTACCCAAGCATGCACATAATTAATAGTAAGTTTTAAAAATATAGCATATATTTATATGTATATTGAAGTTTTTTGTTTTGCTTTTGTTTTTCATTTTTCTTGTCTCTAACATCAAATTTAACACTGTCTATATAAATATGTATTTATTTATATATATGTATGTGTATATGTATATGAATTATTATTGTAATTTTGCTCATGATTTTGCTGACGGATATGGGAAAATTGTTAGGGTTTACATAATGCGTAGGATGTTAAATGTTCGTGTATGCCTCTATCTATATATAATGATGTATATATAGATGTATGTATATACATATATATATATATGTATATATATATAGTTATGTAGCCTAGTAATACTTAAAAACACTTCTACGAAGCCAGTTTGAATTTCATTTCTTCATTTCGCTGCTGCTTTTCAAATTTTTATTTTCATTCATTTCGTCTTCTTATACAAAATTTATATGCCATACAAATACGCTCAACAATGCACCGTCCCCTTTGACTTTTTTTGACCACACAATTAAATTTGCTTTTGCTTTGATTTCGTTTATCTTAATAACCATTTATCAAAAATATAAACTACAATTAAAATGATTTCTGCACTATCAGCTGGCGAGTGTGCACTTTTTTCATTCGCGATTTTTGTTCAACTTGTGCCGACAGAATGCAAGCAACAACAACAGATGCTGTTGCCAAAGAGTGTGTTTTTTATTTACTTTAGTAATTAGTAACATTTATAGGCCTAACAATCAAAAAAGTGTCTTCTTTTTATTTATTTTTTTTTAGCATGCGATGCCAACAACAGTTCCCTTACACGTATGTATGTATGTATATATGTATGTATGGTTTATAATTTTATGATTTCGATTTCTGGTGGTGTTCTTGCTTGATTTTTTTTTTGTTTTATGAAACGACTTTTGCATTTAGATTGCGCTTTCAAAATGTAATTTTATGTTTTTATTTTTTGCTGCGCCCAAAACTAATCACAAATGGCGGCATTCCAACTACATATTTATGTATATATAGTAAATATGTGTATATAAGTATGTATGTATATGTCATAAAATTCACACACACAAACGCAGCAGGACTGTAGAGTATAAGCAAATGCAATGCTTTACAAGTTTCTGTTTTGCAACGCTGCTACTGTTAAGTGTTTTAAGTATGACTGTTAACTGTAACACCAGGAATGCACGCTACTACTTGCATACATATGTATGTATAAGTAGCACGGTTAGTTTGTTTTACAGCACTAACGCTTAGCTGCAGCTGTAGAGCTGAAAACGTATTATCCTTAACAGTAGCAGAACGAATGCACACTACATATTAACATATATGTAGCGCTGTTAGTTAGGCTTAACTGCATTGTCGCCTTATTGGAGCTGTAGAGCTGAAAGCGTTATATCGTTAACAGTAACAGAACCTATAGCTGCACTGTTAATTTAACTTTACAGATCTGCGGCGTAGCTGTAGAGCTGAAAGCGTTACAAAAATGTAACGTAAAATGAATTAGAAGAGTTTTCACTGAGAGTGTAACGCTTACAGCTCTAAAACAGTTGCTTGTGTGTGTTGTTGTTGTTGCTTTTGTATATAAAGTGAGAGCACAGTTAATTGGCGGTATAAAAGGTTACAATCTTGCTTCGTTCTTGTTGTTTTGTTTGTTTGTTTTAAATGTATTGTAATTTGTTGCTTTGTTTCATAGTATGAAAAATACATATGTAAACCTACTAAGTATATGCATGTATGTATATATATATATATATATATGTATGTTTATGTGTAATTTAGATAACGCAGTTTTACAATTAGAATTTAGCTTACACATAAATATGCGTTTCCCATTTTGTTTCGTTCTTTAAATATATAGTATATATAAATATATATACATATTTAAAAAATTGTTACATATTCATTTTGCACAGTCTATTAGATTCTCAATTCATCAAATTGTTTATCAACATACATTTAAATAATTCTATTTAAGTTTAATATATATATAGAGATGTATGTGTTTGTGTGTAATATTCTGTTTTTTATTATTTACTACTACAATAAAATACAGAAGTAAATTAGTATTATTATATTATTTTGCTTGGTTACTTTTCAGTTGGTAGTAAAAAAGTAAAGAACAAAATACTATAAGTGTTAAAATGAGGAAGATTGCGCAAAAAGATATGAAAACTGATATTTAAAGACTATTGGAATTGTTTTTGTGGGAAATAGTTAATAGTTGAACAGAGTTTGAGGGAAACAAAATTTGAGATCATTGTCTGTGAAGGCCTCGAAACAAATATTTGCAATGTTTGCAATTTTTAAAATATTGTGCTGCGTGCTGAAACCAACAAGAATGCTAGATCGAACCGATGGAAATGAAGAACTATATCCTGATGTTATATACTATCGATTACTTAATGAAGTACATATGGACGAAGCTCCAAATAGTAGAAATCGTAGTGCCTAACATAACTGGCCAGTTATTGTTAATTTTCAACATTTTTCATATAGATTGTTTCAAAAAGTATTTTATGAACGCCTATCTGACAAAACAAACCCAACGGCTGATTATAATTCTTAAGATAAATGAATTCTATAGATTTATAATTTGGTTGAAGGGCCTTATTAGAAAACTCTTTGAAATTATCTCAGAAGCTTTTCAATTTATAGTACCTGCCATGGATCATAAACGCTTTACTGCACATTTGTACTTATTCCCCATCCTAGTATAATTTGCATAAAATTTGATATTCCTTTCAATTCCAGATTTTATGACAGAATGTTCAGAATTGTTTAGAATTTAAATGAATTTGTTTGTATTCATCAAAGAGTTTTGGTATTTGATGGTTCAGCTTGAGGATTTGATTGCGCAAATAATAATAAACACAAAACGGGGTTTTTTCTGTTTTATCAAAATATATAAAAACTTTAATTACTTGTAACTTTGTGGCGGTGTGTGTGTTTGTGTGTTGAACGTTTTTACAACAATTTCTATGAATTAAAATGTGAGTTTAAAAAATGTGTGAATGCTGCTGCTACGTTTTCGTGTTCGTTTTCATTTATTATTATTGTTATTTGTGTCCCTTTTTTTGTGTAACATTTAAAAATTTAATAATAATGATAATAATAATAGGTTGTAATCGTAAACATAAAAAACAAATAAGCACAAGTCGAAATTGTCTGGTATTTGTTATAAATCCTCTGTTTGTTTTTGTTTCCACTTCTTTTTTGTGCAAAGTTAAAATGCTAATAATAAATACAATTAAATAGTACATATATGTATGGATATATATGTATGTATATATATCTCCTTTTTAGGCCATAATAAATACCATCAATTAGCAGTTTCTCGTTTGTTATGTGTATGTGTGTATTTTGTGTGTGGTTTTAACAATTTATATAAAAAAAATTTCAACAGTTGTTTTTCAGTTTTGGTGTCAAGTAAAAAGTTTCTCACAAGAAATTTACAATACTTTGTTTAACCGTTACAGCTAACATCGTCAGTTATCGATCATCAGAGATCGATCGATCGATCGATCAGCTATCAACATTAATCGTAGTCTACAACAAGCACAATTATGATGCATTCAAAATCAAAAATTAGACGCTTGCAATGCATGCTTAACATTTAATAATCTCACTTAAGCAAAACAAAACGAACGAACGAACGAAAAAAGTACAAATTACAAATTAAATAAGCAGTGTTGCAGAACGAAAGTCTAATAGCAGCCTGCATAGAAGAACAAAGTAATACAATTAAAATTACACAATAAGTTGTTAAATAAAATAATAAAAACATTTTTTAAATGCTGTTCCTGTTACTGTTGCGTTTGTAGTCTCAAAAGTTCTTACACTTGCTTGGTTTCTTGTGTGTGTTTTCGTGTGTATTTTTTTGTGTTGGTAAATGTATATTTGTTTGCAAACACTTACAACACTTGTGCTTAAAATTAACATATCTATAAGCCATAGTTTAGCGATTTACACATTTATATATGCTTTTAAACACTCAAAATACAGACATTTAAGTGAATTCTTCCTGCGCCAATATAGTTTGCTGCGTTTAAATGGTTCGCTTACTACTAAAAAGATCGATATACTTGTAGATCGAAATAGCTGCGCAGCAAATATGATTTTGGCACAGCTTTTTGGGGGGGCAGAAAATACTATGACTGGCACAGGCTATTCATTTAATTTTATGTTTTATTTTCAAAGTTTAAAACTATTCGCTAGTTTCAAGTCTATATGCAATTATTTAAAATTATTTGATTTAACAAAAAGCCAGACAAAACAGTTTTCGCTTCAACAAAAGTCATTTAAATTTTGGCATTGCTTTTCGAAAATGTAACTTTTTTATAATATTTTTTTGTTTTTAATAATTTTTTTTTTTGTAATTAAGCATTTCTCTGCTGCTTCTCTTTTCAATTAAGCGCAAGCACAAGGGTTTATGAATAATTTAATGCTGTTTTCGATTTATTTTAAATTGAGATTTTTTTGTTGTTGCTCGTTAAGTTTAATGCATGTATGTATGTATATATTTAAAGTTATAATTATGCGTATTTGTAATAATAATTATTAATAGTAAATTTGTTAAGTCTTCTGCGCTGATTGCCAACTTTTAGTTACGTTTAATTTAAGTTTATTTGAATTTGCATTTCATTTAAATTTATTTCTCTGCTGCACATTCTTTTTTTTAATTGCCACCGACTGCATATTTGTTTGTTTGATTTTTTTCCATTTATTTATTTAAATTCAAAATTAACGTAATTAAATTCAGTGTTCTTTATGCATACAAAAAAAACTACAAATACTACCAACAAATAATTTATATTTTTGCGTCGCTAAATTTAACAACAATTTGTTTTTGCAATACTTTGCATAAAGTCTGTAGAGAGTTGCTTAAATAAGACAAATTTTTTGTTTAAACATAAATCAAATAAAGTTTCAACAATTAAGACAAGACAAGAACAAAAATTTCAACATTCCTAGTGTTGTTTGTGAAATAAATAAAAATTATTAAAAGGATGCGGCAATGTGTCTGTATGCATTATTATTGTTAATATTAGTTATTATTTATGCTCCTCATTTAATAAAACATAAAAACTAGGCGAGTATAAAAAAATTGGTTGATTGGTTCTGCTTGTTGTTGTTTTTCATTTCTCTTGTTTTTGTTGTTGTTGTTGGTGTCATATAAAAAGTAGCAAACAATTCGTATAATAATCAAAATATGCATAATATATGTATGTATATAAATAATCAGTAATCAAAAATAATTTATAAACATAAAAAACAGTTATATATATATATAAAATTTGTATGCAATTCAAAAATAATATATGTAATAACAAACAATTTGCGCATTACTTAATAATTACAATCAATACAAATTAATTAATTACTTATATGTGTACATATAAAAAATTGGAAACACAAGCATTTCATATATAATTAAAAGTAATTCATTTTCCTCGTTTGATTATTTATTAAATTTAAACTTTTTTGTTTTTTGTTGTTTTTGTTTTGTTGTTAAATTATATATGTATTTTTTTTTTGTTTTGTAACGAACATAAAAAGTGGAGGGATTTCTCTGGTATTTTTTAGGATGCCATTTGAAGGCGCGCACGCACGAACACAAGCACATGACGCAGGAACGAACACATGACAAATGACACTGCGTGCACGCCATTCGAGTTAGAAAGAAAAACAAAAAAAATTAAGAGATAATAATAATATAGGTATGTAGGTACAAATTACACAAATAATAAACTAAGCTTAACAGTGGTGTGTATATAAAAATAAAACCAAAATTCAACAATAATTTAAAAAGTAATCAAATAATTAATGCAACAGTGTGTGCGTACAGAGCGCGCGCCACAACTCTAAAGTGGTTTGTGTCTAAGCTAAATGAGACAGAGAGAGAGAGACATACAGTTATCATTACAGTGTGAGAGTCAGAGAACGCTAGAGAGCAATTATGGTTGAGACTAAATAGTTTTTGTCTGCTTTTTGTTGTTGCTGTTATCATTTTTATATAACTATAGAGCTTAGAGCGAGAGTAATACAGTCTAGAGTCAGAGATGTGGGTTTTGGGTGGGTGGGGTTAGGGTGTTTGTTGTTGGGAATAGGGGGTAAGCGGAGAAGTTGGTTGTTTTATATTCCAAGTCTTTTTTAAATGCGTCCTGCTCTTCATCTTCATCATCATCATCATTATCAATCAATATCATCATCATTATGATGATCATCTGGTTGTTCTGCTTACATACCCACAGGCGCCAGCTGCACATAGCGATAGATATAGAGTCGATAATCCTTGCTGGCCAGCACTACGCTGCCATCGTCCATGAGAGCCACATCGAAGCACTGAGCATGCTTAACCTTTGACTCGAGCGCCGATATCAGCTGTCCGTCCTGTGTGAATATGGTCAAGTTGAAGTTATTGTGGTTGTCCGCAATCAGGATCTCGCCATTCGAATTGATGCCGACACCGATCGGATAATTGGTAATGCCCTCGCCGCCAATTTGTCGTAAATACTGTCCCTCATAGTTGAAGACCTTGACGCAGTGCGCCCGATTGTCGCTAATGAAGATCTCCTGTTTGTCGTTGACGACCACACCATTGGGGAACTCCAGATGCTTCGAGCATCCGAACTTGTGCAGCACATTCCCGTTCTGATCGAAGATAATCACACGCATCACCTTGCACTCCACCACAATGATGCGTCCCTTGTTGTCCACCGTCACGCCCCTCGGATGCTGCAGTATGGTGGCTCCGAATTTGCGCACAAACTGTCCGTATTGATTGTAGATCTGTATCTGGTGCGTCGGCGAGCGTTCGGTCACAATAATATCGCCAGAGTTGCGTACGACAGCCACACGATTCGGATAGAGCAGTTGAGAGTCTCGTTTGCCGCACTCTCCGAACTGAAACTTGAAACGTCCCTCCTTGTCGAAGATCTGTATGCGATGATTATTCGTGTCCGCCACTATGATATCGTTCTGGGCATTGACGGCCACACCACTGGGCTCCGTGAATTGGCCCTCCATGACGCCAAACTCCCCGAACTTGCAGTGATAAATCATTTTCTGTCGCTTGATCTGCGACTTGGGCGGATAGATGGAGGCCGAGAGCAGCTTGTTGGTCAAGTCTAGCAACGATTCAGAGCTGACGGTTTGGCAATTGTTGATGTTAACGACACCGTTATTGCCATTGCTAGCACTGGCGGCGGCAGCGGCGGCCGCAGCTGCCGAAGAGGCAGCCGATAGAGTGGACAATTGTGTGGCGAAGGCATTGACAACATCGTTGCTGCCGCTGCCCGCCGCTCCTCCAGCGCTGGTGGATGAGGGAAAGAGATTGTCGCTGCCTCCATTGCTCCATTTCTCGTACGAATTGTAATGGGAGAGCGCGCTGTTGGCGCCATTATAGCGCTGCTTGGGCAACAGCTCACTAAAGTGTGGCTCCCGGCCGCCCAGCATCAGGGAGGAGCCGTTACCACCTCCATTCACATAGGCGTTGCTGTTGTCCAACAAGCTGGTGGCACTCAACCCCAAGCCGCCCAGTCCGTGCAACGGCTGATGATGTGAAGCCCCTAAGGCTTGTTGCTGCTGATGCTGGTGCAGCTGATGATGGCTGCCCACACTGCTGGCGCTGCTGTTGCTGGCGCTCTGTGTAGGACGGGCAATGGGTGGTTGCTTGCTGCCAACATGACCGACATTGAGACCTCCGTCCGCACTGCTGGCACGCACATAGCCGAAAGTGTTGCGAACACCGGCCTGTATGGACTGATAGTTGGACATGAACTCCATTTCGAAGGGCAGCTGCATGTCCTGCACAGCGGTGTGCAGTTGCTGTTCCAGCGTTTTGCGGAGCAGCAATGCTTCGCCGAGTAGGGGGGATTGCGGTATCGGCGCACGCTCAACAGCCTCGCACATGGCCAGACCCTTGTCAATAAGCTCCTTGGAGCGCTGCAGCCAGGCCGCATTGCTGCTCACCTTGGCCGTGTAGAGCGCTTCGAGCTCCTTGAGCAGCTCACACTTACGTTCGTCGAGCATCGACGCAAAGAACTGATGCGTCTCATTGAGCTCATTGTGGGCCTTTTGGTACTGCTGCTTGATCTTATTAACGCTCTGCTCCGAGTTGCCAGCAATGGCCACAATCTCTCCGATCTTGCCGCGCATATCGGCGAGCAGTGTTTGCAGCGCCATCTCGTTCCCGGTGGCTATGGGTGCGCTTGTCATTGGTGGTGGCGACTGCACATTCTCCAGCTCGTGACCTGTGGAATGCTCCTGCACGATGCACTCCTTGCAGACCAGGGTGCAGCAGGTGCGGCAGCTGAATTTCAAGAGCTCGTGCTTGTGGCGTGGACAGAAGAGCTGACGTTGAACACCACCCCCGGAAGCAGCCACCGCCGATGCCGAGGATGTACCATTTGCTGTAACCTGCGATCCTCCTCCTACAGCTGTGTTTTGCTGCAGTTGCGGATGCATCGACACATAAAGCGAGTCATGTTGTTGTTGCTGCTGCTCCTGGGGATTGGACGCGGCGGCTGCGGCAAGCACGATCTTCGAGAGCTGCGACATCGGCATCTGTTGTTGCTGCTGCTGTTCATGCTGTGCCTGCTGTTGTTGTTGCTGCAGCATCATGGTCAGCGAACTGGCATATTTGAAGTCGCTAGAGGCTGGATTATTGTGCTGATTGCTGTTGCCGTTGACTGTGGCATTGTTGGGCGAGCAGCTGCTGTTGGGCGGCGTGCTGGCATCGAAGCCACCCTTGATCCGACACACGTTGTGGCCGTTGAAGCAGTGCATAAATTCGTGGGCAGTCACACAGTTGGCGCACAGAAAGCTCAGGCAGTCGAAGCATTTGGCGACCGCATCGCTGCACTTACTCTTGCAGGCGGTGCAGCGTGCAACGATGGCGTTGTTGTTGCTGCCATTGCTGTTGTTTGAGCTGCCGATTGTGCTGCTGTTGCTGTTGTTGTTGCTGCCTTTGCCCGCACCCACGACCAGGCTACTCACATTGTTGCCCGCATTGCTGTTATTGTTGACATTATTGCTGTTGCCTTGCAGATTGCTGCCAATGACGCCGGGTCCCACCACGGTGGTGTTGTTGGTGCTGATGACGCTGCTGCTGGTGCTGCCGCAGCCACTGAGGCCGCTGGTTGATGAGGTTGAGGATGCACTCGATGATGATGAACTGGAGGAGCAGGACGATGAGCTGGCCGATGAGGAGGATGACACCGATGCCGAAATGGACAAATGTGCATTGATAACCGTCACATTGGAGGTCTTGGCGCTACTCCCTCCCGTATATTCGTCACTGCATATGGCCGAATCGCTGGCCGGTGGAGAAGAGCCGCTCAATGTTAGGGGCGAGTCAGAGAGATAGCCGCCATGCTCGTACGATTCTATGGAATTGGCGCCGCGCATCGAGTCCAGTGATGGTGTCGGCGAGGACGCCATCGTTCTGACCTGTTGTGATTAGTCGTAAGTCGTTGAATTGTCACTGGACAGCTGAAAAAGTAAGATAAATAATAGCTTTAATGGCGGGATATGAAAAAAAATGTTTTATTAAACATACATTTTATGTAAATCATTTAAACAATCTTGGTTCGAACGTTTCGCCCATTTAATCACGTAATATTTCCTAATGCTATAAAATGAGAATTGCAACTAAATGAATACAGGAAGCGCCATTCCTTTACATCGCTAGTTTTTGCTTTCGAAAAAGGTAGCCTCATATGGAAAGCAGCAGGACGGGGAGGCAAACAAGAAGTGGCTAACAGAATAACATTTTCTTCCACTTGCGATGCAAAGTGCAAAGGCAAGGCCACTCCTGTACATCGTTAGGGACCTTCATTAAGGGACTGCTTTAAAAGCTATGGGCAAGAAGAGAAGCTTCAAGCAGTCCTCCGTGGTTTCCATCCTTTTTAAAGGAATCATGTCTTGCTTTTACTTTAAGGTCCTGAACCGCATTCGAGTTGGATTCACTGCCTCGTTTGGGTTGATGGTCCAAAGCCACCCTCGCTCCTTAGGAGCACATACTCCACTCAACGGGTATCAATGCCCTGCGAAAGTGCTAGTTGAGAAACGGGCTCTTAGTTCTTAGTTAGTGTGTGGTAAACCATACGAATTGAAGTTCAACCCCACTGTCTAAAACAAAAATTTTGCATCAAGCCTCAAACAGCTCGTTTGTGTTAGATAAATTATTCGTCAGATGACCCCATCTCATGCCACATATTTTCACCTCTGCAATGAAAAGTAATACAAGTACATTCCCAAACCACCGATTCCCACTTATTGGGAATTGTTTTTGCCAGGCTAAATCACAAAATTCAGTTAAGGTCCCCTCTGGGCGTTAGATTAGGGCGAAAATATAAAGTACATGACTAAGAGGGGAGTCCCTTTGTAGCCTGACTCATGCTTTTGCCCATACAACAGGATTTTCTTTTAAGTTCTGGTTCAATGACTCACCGGCATGCCGCATTTTGTTTCTTAACCGCTTAGTGGTTCCCATGACGCGGTTTCAATCCCGCCTACCTAATATCCCCTCCCACCAGCCGTCCCATCCATTAAGCGAAGTAGCACAAACTTTTTCCTTGTTATCATAATTTCTAGCTAATTGCCTACTCCAGTCAGTCTGTGTTGGCATCGTCTGTGTTCCCTACGCAGCTGTGACCTGTTTATTAAATGACGTCGAGCTCCTCGCACCCTCAACTTATCCCTTGCTTAAATAAAACTATTCTACAACAACTGCCGCCTGCCAACAAAATGGCAACAAAGTGCTTTTTAACAGAATTCTAATTTCTTACGCGAAGCTGTACCCCACCAGGCAGCCAGAGTCCCCCACTGCCACCCCTCCATTACAGCCAGCCATCAACATAGAGTGCAATAAACGCACGCACGCACCGAAGTGCGTTGTTATTGTTGTTGTTGTTTCCCCGGACAACTGCTTGCCGGCTAGCAAAGCAAAGGTAGCGCGAGAGTGAGAGCGAGCGGGCTAGGGGGGGAGAGAGAGGTGATAGACGTTATGTAGGGGTTGCACAACCCTCAATGAATAGCAAAGTAAACAAAAATTCTGGAGGGAGTCGGTCTGTCAGTTGGTCGGGCGGTAGCGAAAGAAGTTTCGCCAGAGTTCCAGCCATTTCCGTCAACAAAAAACGGGGCGCAAATTGAAGTGAAAGCAAAAACGCCAAAAACTCACTTACTCACGAGAAATCAACCCCAAATAACAGCGCCCAGTGAAGCGGCAACACAGCGCATAACAATTGGGGGGCAGCGGTCTGTGCAACTCTGTCTAGACTAGCTTTACATTTATCATGCACACATACACAAACACACATACACACAAACACACATACACACACACACACACACACTGAAAAGTATGCGCAGACTTACCTTTGAAGTATTATATTTGTTTTATTATTCGTATTTTTACTGCCGCCGCCTTCTTCCACTTCCACTTCCACTATTTCCTCTTATTCCTGTTTTTATTTTATTATCTCCTGCTTGATATCAATTTGCGCAGCCAATTTTGCAATTAATTTAAATTTGCTGCTGTTGTCTCGTCGTCGTTGTGGTTGTTGTCTCTGCTATGCTGTTGCGCCTACTTCTGTTGCTCACATGTAACAAGTAAAGCATACTTTTGGGTGCTCCACGATAGCGAAAAAACACTACAATCAGAAACGAAAGAGGACGGTTATTTAGTAATATTTTCACAAAATATCAGTAATATTAATGCACTGATTACTTTTACTTATGAAATTATTTGTATATTCCCTGTAAAATGGAACATTTGGCAACAATTGTGTTTATGCACTTCTTGTAATTAATTTTGCCTTGGCGCGCGTGACGTGCGAGATAGCTATAAATTCAAATTACGCACACGGAGAGACTAACAAAGAATGTCCTGGAAAATGCGACGCGTACGCGACGCAGCTCCCTGCAAAACTAACTATGCGCATTATGCAGCGACCCGGGTAAAGCTCCGAACGGCAACACCACGGCAGCGACGTCAGCATCGACAGAGAAAAGGAGCCGCAGAGAGCATAGAACAGCAGGCAATGTCCTGTCCATTTGCAGCGCAGTATTATTGTTGTTGTTGCTGTTGCTGCCGTTCTTGTTGCTTGTGGTGGGTGGACAACGAAAAATGCAACGCTGACAAGTCTGTTCCGTTCCGTAACGTCTGTCTGAGAAAATGAAGGCGGCATAAAACAATATTACCTGCAATTACCGGGACGGCAGGCAGAAGAGAAATAAAGACACAGAGCGAGAGAGAGAGAGAGAGAAAGACAGCAGGGAGGAGGCAGGGGCGTATATTCAGTTGGGGAAAAATCAATAAGTTCGCCACAAATTTCCTATTTACAGTTAGCAAACAACACACACTCATAGTGAAGAGCGCAAAAGCCGAAACTGTTGAATGCCGGGCCGGTCGCACAACCAAAACAACAGAAACGAAAGCACACAAAAATTGCAGCCCTTAAAGCAAAATGGCGGCGGCCAGTCACCCACCACTCAGAACAACCGCCCAGGAAAGCAATCAGTGATGTCAAGTTGGTTATTTTCCAGTTCTGGACTTTTTCAACGAACATTTGCGAAATGCATACATAAATGTTGAAAATTATTATATTATTGTCATTAGGTTGTACAATACATTTTAATAATAAATCTTTCAAGAATAGCAGATTAATTGAAACAGGCTTCTCTTACTCCAAAAAAGTTTGCAAAGTTGAAAAGCTTTGTTTCTGTATTGAGGCTAATTTAATAATAAAAAAAACACAGCACTTCATCTGTATAACTGGTTTAGCTATTTCTAGCTTATTTAAGCTGCTAGCCTATCTTTTTTTTACACTAAATAATTGGCAACACTGGAAGCAACGGCAGTGGCAGCAGCATCAAAGCAACAATTTTTCATAGCCATATTTTTTCGCGCGCTACAGGTTGCGCATTCACAGAGAGAACGGAACGGAAAAGATTTAGAGAGCGCGAGAGCGTGAAACAGGAAGCGCCTAACGATAAACCGATAACACACGTGCGTGTGCGCATGTTTCCCAATTTTGGGCAACGACCGATGAGACCGCAAAATAAAAGCAACAACAAATGTTGGCGGCATTCTCACTTATGTACATACATGTGTATATTTGTATGTATGCATTCATGTATGTATGTATGTAAATACATATAAATCTGAATGAGTATGTGTGTGTAGGGCTGTTTGGGTGGTGCTGATGATGACGCCGCAGAACTTTCGAGGCATGCGGCAGCATACATATTTGCGTATGTATGTATGTTGCATTGTTATCATTTCTGTTGCTTGATTTGTTTGTTAGTCGCCGCTGGAAAATACTAGCAATGACAACAAAAAGAACGAACAGCAATAGAAAGACAAACAAAATGCACATCAGAAAATTTTCTGTACACATGCCCATAGTAGGTAAAAAAAAAGCCAGACGACGGGCATAACATAAATCACAACATACATGAATACATACATATGTACATACAAACATCACGTACCTACATACATATGTCTGTACACATTATATGTTATTTGTATATAAAAACATGTGCATGTTTATTTTGCAACATCATGTTGGCATGTTTTTTGTTGCACTTTATTATGTTGCTTGCATGTTGGTGCGTTTTATGTGGCCCGCCCGCTCATTTGGCACTAACTCGAATTCATGCACATTTGCCAACTGTTGCAAATTTTGGCTAACGCGATCACTTGTACCGTTGTGCATTCTTCTTATCGACATTTAAAGCGTGACTTCATAATATTAGAAGAAGCTTTTTATTTTTTTTAAACAAAAATTTATGTTGAAATTGGTTTGGTCAGACCACCCAAAAAAAACTGACTCATTGTAGATTTTGTGCGCATTTCCCAAACAGGTTAGTTAATAATATAAGAATAGCAAAGAACTGTCATCACAATAACAACAATAGCAACAATAACAACAACGATAATAACAAGAACCATTAATAAGCACAAGCAATATATGAGCTTCGACTGTGACAGCAAAATATCCAAAATAAAAATATGTACCTACATATATATTAATTGATAGTGGCTGTGAGGGTTCGCTGATAAGATTAGCAAGCAAATTTTGTGCTCTGATGGCATACAACAACAACAACAATTATTAATATTTATTAAAGAGTGAGTAGCAACCATGGATAATAAAAACCATAGTTGGATGTGATATACATACATATGATGGAAATATAATGATCGCTTGTCTACTGTTCGACTCATTGTGCATTTGGATTGGGTGTCGGCCCGATGTCTACGCCATATGTTTTTCTTTTGCATACGAATTGTGTGGTGAGGGTCGATCTCTCTGGGATTGGGTATGAACATATGTACATAAGTAGTAAGTAAGTATGTAAGTATGTAAGTATGTATGTAAGAAGAATTCCAGAGTGCTTGTAAAATAATTTAAAAATAGCTAATAATCAGCCAACAGGCGCAATGCAACTACTCGCACGACCCAAGAAGAGGGGTGGCTGTGCGCGGGTGTGGCTGTTTAGCTGGCACCGTAATAATTAAGTACAGAGCGGTGAGCGGCATGCCATGTGAGAAGTGGAACAAATAGCGCAAGCATTACTAATGCAAAACAATTTGTACAAGATTATAAATTTCATGGCTGGAGAGTGTGGCGGTGGTGGGCAACAGAAGGAATAACATCATATATAAAGTTTAAAGTGTGAAAGAGAAAAGGAACAGCGCATTAACTTAATAATGGAATGGGACGCACGCCCTAACCGAAACAACAATAACATCAGCAACAACAGCAGCTACCATGATTTCAAAGATTTTCAAAATACATACAGACACTAGAACTTGGAAATCGTTTCCGAGGAGTGAATTAATCGTTCTTTTAGTTACTTTAGTTCGTTTGTCGTTTAGTGCACAAATTCTTGTATATTTATTTGAATGTTCTTTGACATATTAATTTATATCAGAGCGGCAATTTTTCTTTGTTTTATTATCGGTCCTACAACGACAGCACACAAAAGCTATCAAACATAAATACATACATACATACATATATGGCAACTAAGCTCTATGCATATCAAATGCAATATGCAAGTAACGGCAATTTCCTCATTGTCGAAATTTCCAATGCAGAAAAATAGCAACAAAATTCTAAAACGATGGCAACGAAACGTTCGCTAAGCAAACAAAAACAACCAATAATTGCAGTGTCAGCGCTTCAGGAGCTCTGGGCCTCAGTTTCAATTCCATGCATTCCAAATTGTTGGGGGTTGCAGCAGCGCAGCAGCAGAGTTCAATGGTACCCAACAGCTACGGAACAACAACAACAACCGCAACAATGCCAAAGAGCATGACACGCAAAATAAAACAAAAAACTTTAAAGTCCAGCACAAAACACAAGCCATAAAACAGAACAAAGCGTAGCCAACAACAACACCACGACAGGCACGACATGTTCGCCTCGCTGTTTTTACCTGCGTTTCTAAGCAGCAATAACAACAACAGCAAAAAGAAAAAACTAGCAGCCTGCAGATAAAAAATTCTGCTGGTTTCTGTTTTTTCTCTCTCTCTTCTGCTTTTTAGGCTCTGCCATCGCCAATGACAAAGGCACCGCCAAGGCACGACCCGACCCACCAACGCCGCTGCCATTGCTGTTCAATGCAAATTTTATTTTATTTTTTTTGTTTTCTGGCGAAGCGCAGCAAATTCGTTGAATTTTGTTGCGACGCCGACAACTCCTCCTCTTTAGCCATAAATTGGCAGCTGCTGGCTGGCAGCTTTTTCATACCCTGTTCTCGAAGGGTGAAAGAGTATACTTGTTTGGTCCAATGTATGTTATAACACAAAGAAGGAGGTATTGTTGCTCTGTGCTTCTCACAAATTATTTGTAATGCAAGTAATGAACGCTGATCAATTTTCAAAATAAATATCATATTGAATTAAAAGAAATTCCAATGTGTAAAAAGAACAACTTTTCAGGGTATATAAAAGTCTATCTTGCGCCACTTAACGTTCTGTCCGTTTTCGGTGTCCATGGGGTTATGCGTCAACAGCAGCACGACCCCCCAAAGCAGAAGCGTAGCAATCGCCGACAGGCAGATCTCAATGAAATTTAACTTTGCCAGAAACGACGCATTTTATTGAAAGAAGAAGACAATGGCACAAGTCGCCGCGGTGATGGCAACGGCAGCGTTGGCGGCCCCCACACAAGAGAGTTTTATTGTTGTAGGAGACGACGCAACGAAGGCAACGTGCGACAGACGAGAGACAGACAACAACAAGAAACACAAGAAAGAACGTCGACAGCATCCAATTTAACAGGCGACAACAACAACAACGACGACGACGACAGAAAGAGTCGCAATGCTCTCATGCTGCAGCAGGTCAACAGCGTTGACGTTGGCAGAGAGGCTGCTGCACTTTTTGTTTTTCTTGCTTGTTTTTTTTGCGCAAGTTTTTCTTTCTTACTGCGCTTTGTAGTGTCTGTGGTTCGTGTGCTGATTGGATTCGTACGCTGCTACTGATGCTTCGCTGCTGTAAGTCAAGCCTTGGCTGCTGCTGCGCTGTTGCGCTGTTGCTCTGTTGTTAATGAGTTAAAATGTCTGTCTGTTTACATGTGTGTGTGTGTATTTGTGAATCTGTCATTGTCCTGTTAGCAGTGGCATACAGTCGTGTCTGTTAAAAGTGATGCTGGTAAATGGCTATTTCAGCTTAGCGTGAGGACATTATCGTGAATAATTTGTGACTCAATAAAAAATCCACTCTAAAAACATAAAACATAGTTTCGATTATTTGGTTGTATCGACATTGAGGAGCATTTACAATCTCTCTGGTGTCTTGGTCAACAAATTTGGGTTGTCAACGCTCATTGCCGAGCCAATCAAATGGTACGTGTCTTGCGTCTTTAACGTGTAAAATTTTTTGATAAATATTTACTATCTGTATCTGTGCTTTAACATTTTCAATTAGAGTTGTACCATATTTTTGTGTCTTGTCACTCATTTAGGTGTATTTGTATAAGTGTCTATATGCATTGTATATCTTTCTTTATCTATTACGTGTTATGGCCAACAAGAAAAACCCCGCCACCGAGAAGCGTGCCCTGGAGCTTTTGATAATGGAAGCAAACATGAAATTGGTACATAAACAAAGATTGACGATGGGGCGCGACCAACCGAGTACAGAGTTCTAGAAAACAATTGTGCTTGCTTGTAGAAATTCGACGAGCTTCCAAATAAGGGAAATAATAATGGATGAGAACATTTTTAAGAGTACAGGAAATCCAATGCATATTGCACAAACATAAGTTTATGTGCTGCCTATTTACGTAAGATGCTTGGTGATAAAACATATGTATACACATATGTACATACATATATAAAAATGTGTTATGTACATGCATACTATATATATATATCTACAAATTGAAAAGGCGGAGCTATTCCATCCATGCAAAAATCAATTTAAAACGCTTCAACAACTTAACAAACTTTGCATTTAAGCGAGAAAGACGACTTCGTTTGCAAGGCAGTGCGAAAATGCTCATAAATTAATTTAAATGGAGTAAAAAACAATGTACATACTCATATATATATTTACATACATACAAATCGTACATACGAGTATATATGAACAGTGAGCACACATTATAAATAGTTCCTGCCACTCAGCAAAAGCATTTGTTTATGAAATCTCCAACGTTGTTATATGAACCCAGCTAATAGTATTGAATTTTGTTAATGCCTAGAATTCATTTTAATTCAATTTATGAAAAACCCACAGCAAAAGTGATAAAAATTTTTTTTAATAAAATTCAGTATAAATATAAATAGCAGTTTAAAATAAACGATTATTATTAGTCTCGGTTTTAAATTTAAATATATCTAAATATTTTGTTAAAACCCTTTCGTGAATAATATGAATTAAATTCAAATGCTTTGAATAATATGATTGCGTATCGGTATTATAAAAACAGGATGGTTACAAACAATTAAAGTTTTTACAAATGACATTCATTTAGAATTTCAAAATCGATTTAGACAAATATGATCGAATTCAGAAATGGAAATAGGTCTGAGAGCTCATTTTTTAGTTATAATAAAACATAAATATGAATTTTGAACGAAACTATGCTTAAGCAAATGGAAAATAAAATGTATATAATTGTAAACAATAAAGAGCTAGGAAAGGACATACAAAAAGGTCCGTGAATTTTGGAAACGTGCGCGTTCGTGACTGCGTTTTAAGACACGCGCAGTTTTCAAGACCGATCTAACGAGATATATATGGATTAGAAATGAACAACCAAAAAATACTAACAAACATGTGAATGGAGCGTCTTTGTTTAAAGCTGAATTCAACTTTTTTATTATTTGAAAATAAAAAACTATAAATTTTAATTTGTCAAAGTTTTGCTTTAATTTTTTATACAAACGAGTTCTGAAAGGTCTGTCCAATTATTTATTTAATTTTTAGAATTTATCTGTTATCAGTGGACTATGCACATATACATATATGTATATACATATAAGCCCATATGTATGCATATGTATACTTATACATTAAGTTGTGCATGACGGCAGCTTGCAATCAGCGTTGAGTTGGGTGCGGCGCTAGGGGAAGGGGCAGAGCGGAGCTGTTTTGCAAGCAGCAGCAAGAAATCGAGCGTAAAACAAGAAGCGAATGAAGTAAAACATATGGTTCTTATATCATACATATGTACATATTTTAAACACGTTTTTAGATTTTACTAAACGTAAATAAAAACAAATACAAACACATAAATATGCATGCTTGCATGTATATGTTTTAATGATGACTTGAAGCGTTCGTTGGTCGTCAGTCAAGTGTTGCTCACACGTCTTGGACGGCTTGACTTTTTGGCTCAGCAGACGTGGACCGGCTCGACTCGACTCGGCCCGGCCCGCCACCGACAAGCGTCGGCTTTTGAGTAAAATTAAAGAACATTGCCGTAATAATTTTTGTTATAAAAAAATGCCCATGTTTTATTCTTCCGCATTGAAAAACAACAACAACAACAGCAGCAGCATACGCATAATGTTAATCATTGTTTATACAGTTGCGTCCAAATAAGTGGGCACGGTTTTGCCGCAAGGTCGTATTGCTTCTCTCAAGTTGAAGTGAATGCGGTTTTTTTTTATATTTTTAATTCAATATTATTTGCGAGAGAGTATGGCGAGACTAGCCCTCAAAGGTTGTTGCACTTTTCACTGAACAGCAGCAGTGAGGACGACAAGGTGAGAATAGTATGTATGTGTTTAATGAATTGCTTTATGCATCTACCTACACACACAGCCACACATACAATTGTTTATTGACTTTCAAGTGTTGTTTTTGCGCAGGGCAAACAGTAATTGGAATTTTTCCATGAAATCATTGAACTTTTTGATAAACTGTAATAATGGCATTGAAGTGATGAAATTGATTAGGAATCGTCAACATTTATCCGAACACACATGTACATACATGAGTACATAATTAATTGTCATTTATGAGATTTTGCAGTTTATTTAGCAAATCAGTTGTTCAGTTCTTTGGGATAGAAATAAGCGCGTGACAAACAAAGATAATTCTACAATTACAAATATCTATGAAATTCACAAAGTGTTTATATATGTTTTGTATTCAAAAATAAATTCATGAATAGTTTGTATTATGTAGATTGTTTTCCATTTACAACTTTACGAAGTTTGACAAAAAATATGTTTAATAATTGGTGAGCTTTTAATTCTGGGTAATAATTCCTTTCATAGTTTTTTAACACAACCATGCACATCTCTATCATATATTTATGAAATAGTCCACTTCTTGCTTAAGTTTTATTTTGACAGCACTTGTATTCAATTTATCACTTTCTAAAAATCATATATCAAGGCCCAAATCAAGCTTTTATGTTGTATGGCCTATTGTGAATTGTTTGAGTCATTAATACCATTGCAGATATATAATCGCACGATGAACTTAAATCAGTTAATAAAGGACGATTTTATTAAAATTTGAAATTATTTCACTACTTTTAAGCATTGCATTTGCACACTGAGCCAACTGGCGTGGCAGCCACTGTAATTTGAAACGCAAGCACCAACGGCAACAGCACCAGCAGCGTTATAAAAAAAATACAACAACAGTGTACAATGAGATAATAATAACAAAAAAAAGTGTAAGAGTTGATATAAACAGCAACAGCAACACACAAAACGCGCGGTAAAAAGAACAAACACAACGAAAAGCAAAGAAGAAAAAACACACAACAACCAGTACAGGAAGTGGAAGAGAAGGCAGCCACACGGCATTATGTTTTATTGTTGTTGTTGCCGTTGATTGCATTGGAGTGCATTGCAACAAACAAACAGCGCAATGTAAGTGAAGCGGCAGAGACGGCTGCATTTACCACATAGACAAATGAAACATTAAAAGCGAGCAGGAAAAAGGAAAAATAAAAAACAACAACAAAACAAGAATGAAATGGTAGAGTCGTACGCCACCGACTCGTGGAAACCCTGTACCCTCTTCCCTACAATAAATTAGTTACATTTTTTATATTTATTATTACATTTTATGTATAATAAACACTCATACAGCCGAGCAGACAGACGGACATGGCTATATCGACTCATATCGTAATGCTGATCAAGAATATATACATATGTACATATATATGTACATATGTATATTATATGGGCTCTGCCACGCCTCCCCCTGTGTATTACATACATTTGCACTCAATTAAGTATACCCTTTTACCTTTTGGGTATAGGGTATTAAGATATACACACACACCACACCAAGGTAGCCACGCACTCACACTCACAAACACCACACATACAAACACACTGCGCTTCTGCTGCTGATGCCGATTCTAAGCAAGTTGATGAACTCTGCCAACGCCACCGCTGCTGCTGCGTTGGCGTCGTTGCCGTTTTGTGTAGCAGAGAACAGGAAAAAAGAACTTAAATAATTTGTATACGTACACCATACAGAAATGCAAATGGAAATGAGCTCTGCACTTTTATTTATTTATTACACTATTATTAATACTTTTTATTGCTTTTTGCGCTGCACAGCTCACACACACACACACACTTTTAACAATCAGTGAGCCCGAAATGTTGAACGCGACGGGCGACAGCGACGACGCGTACGTTGTTGATGCGGCGAGCGCTAAGAACTGAATGAGTAAACATAGAAGAATTTACAAGATACAAGCAAGCAGCAGAAAGGCAGCATATGGAACGCTAGCAATGAAACACAGCGACGCCAAGCCAAAACTCACACAACCAGTTCGACGCGCACATACACATGCATACATACAAACAAAGAACACGACATGTAGCAAAATCTAGTTTGGGCCACAGAACGACGAAACAAAATGGCAATGAAACGTGGCAGGAAAATGCTATGTGGCAGTCGCGGCTGCGCTGCCAGCGATGAGACTGACCTCTGACAACCTCCTACACACACATACACATGCTAACGTACTCGAATTCTGACTAAAGTAGGAGGTGGCGCAGAAGGAGGCAGAACATAAATTGCGCGAGAGCAGCGTACTCCCCTTGTGTGGGAGTCAACGACGAGTTGCAGTGGCGCATAATTGCAACACAGTGTTGCCAATTTAGCTATTTTCGGCCACTTTTCGAGTTTTTCAAATGTCGATTGCGAAATAATTTTAATAATATGAAAAGAGAGTTTAATAGTCTTTGGAAGTTCGTGTTGTTCAATGAACGACATGTAATGAAATCTTTGCAAATTTTCTACTATAGTGTTTGTTTAGTTAAACGCTATTAATTCCAAATAATGTAAAAGAAAAATATCTATAAATAAAAATAGAGAGCTGAGACAGACTTTGTTACACCAACAGATAAATTAACTTTTTAACAGTATTATAGTGTCTAGCTATTTCTAACTTTTTTTTATTTGATAATGTAGCTTTTGTTGAAACTCAAGAATTGACAACTCTGATTGCTGCCACACAGTTACTTTTGTTATGGACAAAGAGAGCAGCCCCATACAGCAGAGAGCAAAGGAGAGCACCAATGCTGCACTGCAAAAGGGCTGACTGCTGGTAGGTAGAAAAACTGTATTAAATTAACAAAGCAAATGGTGCGCATTCAACTATGCTTCCTCTTCACAGAGACACAGGCACACTCACACACACCCACAGTCTTGGCGCTCTTACACATAAGTCGTTTGCTCTTTACGGTAATTATTGCTGGCATTAAGACACAGCCAGCCAAGCCAAAGCTGAAGTGTAAAATAAAATAACAGCCAAGGCGTGGGCAAAGATTCTTACAACAATATAAAATAAAAAAGGCCAACAGCTTAAAAATTCATCAACTCGACCTGCAGACAACTCTAAACAACACACACGCACACGCATAGGTACATATACATAGAAGTACATATGCGTACACACCCTAATTCATCAAATGACCGTGTTGGACACAGCATGTAAATATACATGTACATGTTTGTGTATATACGAATGCATTTTGAAGTTGGTGTGTGTTTGTAAAGCGCCTTTATTTCCGTTGTAAGTGCAACCCTATGACGCATAGTGGCACAAACAATCGAAAATGTGAATCGTGGTAATGTAATTCGAAAGGCAATTTATACTTAATGGTACTTTATGTCTTGATTGGGATACGTAAATCGAGTTATTTTCGCTATTACGGGCTACAGCAATGTTAAAGACAGATCTAAATTAAGTGTTAAGTTTAGTAAAAACAATGAATGAAAAATTGCTTTTGGAACCTAAGAACAAATCGCCATTGTCTTATTATTATTTGGATTTGGTTTACACCGCATTCTAATGTTACGACCGTTCTTTATTTTAATGTAAATTTCATTTAAAGCTTGCTTCGGTAAGTTGTATGTTAATATTATTTCTTAAACACTAATTTTTGATTTGTAATATAGAGTTTTAATAGTCTTAACCATTTCACGATCAACCTGCCCGTTTCTTTACCACGATAAAATATTTGTTCTCGATCAAATGTTGTTATTTTATTAAAATTTCGGCTAACTTGAGGGGGAATATCTGTGTATGCATATTTATGCCATTTGATGTGAAGAGAATGGGAATTTTGCGGAAGCTTGCAAAAATAAAAACTTGTCAAGCTGGTCTATACAGACTTGTGAATTACATCATTCATACCACTGTGCAGCCCCAGAGGCAACAACATTAACACGAAACATAACTAAACTGTTATTTTTCCACAGAGAAAGAATATGAACAGCAACATCAACAAAGCAAAAGCCACAGAGACGGGCGCAAGACAATGATGTTGCTTAGAATACAATTTGCTGCCAACATTTGTAGCTTAGTTGTACATACATACTTATATGACTTTTATGGCTAAGACAGCAAAAACAACAACAAAAATTAAGCACAACAACCAGCACATAGAACTTGGCTAGTTGTTACAAGCTGTTACTTTTTCTAGTCGATCGTTCGTGATGCAATAAGAAAAATGTAAAAGTTGCTGTGTGTGTATATGTATACGCGCGCTTGCGTCATGTGCGTTTGTATGTTGCGGCTCAAGAATAGCGCGCAGACGCAGCAGCGACGCCGGCAGAGACAGCGCACAATAAACCAGTCTATAAAAAAACGCGCTCTACGTTTGACTATATAATTATGCTGCATATGTGTGTGTGTGCATGAAAGAGAGAGAGAGAGAGAGCATTTAAGTCTGTTTGCGTGCGTGTGTTGGCAACTAAAAGGGCCTTAAACTTTGTCAAGAGTCAAGGTCAGTGATTTCTTGCAAGCTTTTGGCCAATGTTGCCAAGCTGAAAATACACATGTACGTATGTTTGTAAATACATATGTATTAACAATTATTTTTTCTTTCTTTTTCTTGCATTGCCATAAGCCGCGTGAGCCAGCGTGAGTCACGTTAAAGATTCTGCAGGCAGTCGACAGGCCCCGCCGCTTGCTTTGCTGGGTTGTAGTTTTTGTTGTTGTTGCAGCCGATGCTGCCTGTTTTATTTGCTTTGTCGTCTGGGTCTGTCTGGATTCTGAGAATTATGGGTTCAAGTGGCAAGAGGAAAAACACAAAACTACGTGGCGGACAACAGACTGTGCCTGCATTGCCAATGCCCGAATCCCAATTCTCATGCTGCCCCTGCCCCTACCCGATAACCAGCCTGCAGAAACAAGTGGAATGTGGCACATGCATGACTTTTGGCATAAGAGAGAGAGACAGGCGTACTGTCTTCGTTCCATTTCGGTGAACCGAGCTTGGTGTTCTGTGATCGATTCGATCTGATCTGCCTGCTAGCTGCATGCCTGGTCTGCCTGCCTGCTTGTGGTTTGTCCTTGCCGGCGGTTCATGAACTCCATATACACAACATGACGAACGACTCTACGACGACAATGAAGAATTATAAACCCGGTACAGTAGCACAAAAAATAATAAAATTATAAAACGAATTTCTGTCCGTCATGCCAATGGCAGAACTTACACAAGACAATGAAATAAATTGTACATATGTATGTACATATGCAGTAAGTACATACCACTTATATGCATTGTTTTAAGCAAATACATAACTGCCAAAAGGGCAATGTTCTTTGTTGAGTGTTAAAGATCCTCCGAGACAACCTCAACTTTTTTACTTTATTGCTTTATTGACAGTTCAATCGTGCGCTCATCTTTCATATCCGAAAAACCAACCAATTAAGCAAGCCAGGCGACCTCAGTGAAAGAATAAAGAAATAGACCTAAATGCGTTGGGCCTCCTCTCTCAATACAAAACAACAGCAGGCCTTTTTAGCAGCTGTCGCCTATCGAGCGTCGCGGCAGCCGTCGACGTCGCTGCCACCGCCAGATGTTTCCCAATCAGCTTGTTGGCATGTGCATAGGCAAGGAGAGTGGACCGAAAAAAATTAATAGGGGAGGGGGGAGAGCCATAAGGAACAACAATGCAGACGTATTTGTTGTTACGGCTCTTTCAATAATTTTTGGGTATAAATTTGTGACACTTGAAACCGGAAATTAGGCAGCTTGTCGCTCCTCCCAGGCAACACAGCGTCGACACTCTCTCGTTCCTTCTTCCAATCGAATGAAACGTGTGTGTGTGTGTGTAAAAGTTGTGCAAGGTTAGTGTGTATGTATTGTGTGTAAAGAGTGCACTTGAAGTACGAGTAAATAATACGAATAACTCATAAATGGGAAATGGGAAGTTAAGAGTAAAGTGCGTAATTTTGCATATTAAATTTTTTCCTTTTTAATTTGAATGTGCAACGAAGTAGAAAACCCATTTGAGCAGAAATTGGCAAAACTGTCAGCTTTTTTCGATCGACATAAAATTAAATAAGCCAGCCAAATGGAAGTGGTGGTCATTGTGTTGTATTTTGTGATCGGGATTGTAATCGGAAATATCAGAATTCTTAAATGTCAGACTATGTTTCAACTTGGAGCGATAGTCGAAATATAAAATAAAGAGTTTATATGCGACTTTTACTAAACTTGTTATGTACACAGAAAGGACAAGTCCACATGTCAAGTTTTAAGTCCCTTGATGTTACACTTTAAAAGTTATCATTGTTCATATGGACGGACGAATGTATAGACAGTCAAGCCGACATGCTCCAATAATGTGGGCTCTTTCATGCCTTCTTCTTATCCTTCGGTTGTAGAGTATATAAATATGGCAAATAATCAGCACAATCAATCTAAACACGTGTCGACCCATTTATTGTTTAAATATTTTAAGTTAGAATGTAAAACCCATGCGTTCAAAGTTTAGTTACGCCTATTAGTGATAGGTTTTGGTTTCGCTATTAAAGCATTTCAATTACGTTAGTTTCGCAGCGAACAAATGCCTTATACATAGCTTCTGTTTGATTACGTCATATCTGACTACCAACCGCTTTGGGCCACCCAAAGAGAACTCTTTTGCAATCGCCAGTTCATTCTTCAATATAAATGTGAATGTAGTTTTCTCTTTGGAGGGAAACTAAAGAAGGGATTTGAGTTATGGATAATTTTTAAAACTACGTAGGGTTTGGTATTTAATAAACCTTTTATGTTACACTGTTATTTCACGTGCATTCTCACAATTAAACATTTCACAGAATAAATTTGTCGAAATCGATCCTCGGAGATTCCAAGAAATCAGTAAAGTAAAGCAAGCGAGTTTTGTTTCAGTGCGTGTGATTTCTCATAGAGTGATATTGAAAAATTCGTAAATCGATTCAAATCGCAACAAAAACAGATCACATTATTATAATTACTAAATTTTCAGATGACAGTACTACCCGAAATATCTAATCCTGTAGCGAATTCATGCATGAACTAAACTTTTTTGAATACAGATCAATCGTTCCAAAGACCCTAAAAATACAACTACGTCTTTGATTTTATTATAACCCATTGCTACCTTAAAATATTAGCTTGAATATAACAATTTCAAATAGCATTTGTATTATTTGAATAAAAATAATTTAACACATTCTACAACATGTATTGATATTACTGGCACAATCAATTTTATTTAAAGTGTCTGTCTAAAATAATTTTTTGTTCTATGGTTCTGGATATGCCATGAATAGGTTATTTCATATAATAAAAGAACTAATTATTTATGCAAAGAACTGCCTGCTAGGGCTTCCATAAAATTATACGCTCAATTTATGAGTGGCTTAGTTCTAAGTAGGAAACATTTTGTTCTTGTATTGACTCTGAGACTGCCATGTGAGATGATTCATATAATATTATATAGTATACCTTCACATACATACACAATTTCAAAAGAGCAGTTTAAAGGTATCAGTCTACATTCTCAGACCATCATGTGTCGTTCCAAACTTGGCCAAGGCTATATGATTGATTCTTACCTGCAAGTAAAAAAAAACAGTTCAAGTGTTAAAAGATTGCAAAATATTGTGAAATTATAAGAATTAAATTGGCAACAATTTGACCACACATCGCCATATAACCGTCCGAAGATGTTCTCAGCTTTCAGCTTTCAACAGCAGGGCCAACAATATAATATCCGCTTACATTAAAGCTAAAAATGTCCGCTCATTATTTCAGAGCACCACACACAAAGCGCTTTGCGTTCTTTCTTGGCTCGGCTCGATTCGATTCAACTCGACTCAACTCGACTGGTCTCGTCTTGTTTCCCACTGACCTCATCATGTGTGATTCGCATTAAACTAATGAGGGGGCCCCAACGCCGACGCCATGTGCAGGAAATTTCAATCAAGTCCATGAAATACGAACTTATACGAACTTCAGCTTCAGCTCTTTGGGGTGCAGTTTGAACTCCCTCTTTGTTCTTTATAATTGAAGGGGTGAAACGGTATTACTAAGAAGCTTATAATGTATGCGAGGAGGCGTGCAAGTTATAGGAAATGAATATATTAAGAACTTTTAGCATGCACTTTAAAATAAAATATTAAATATAGTTTAAAATGTTGGCTCTAACTCAAATCGACAGTGTTGCGTAATTTCTTCATTCACGCTACCCAAAAATAAGGCTTTTATTATTTAGAAATTGCTATATTCTTTTTTTATTATTAAATTTTGAATATGTTTTGGCTATCCATATCCGTTTATTTGTTGTCATGTTCATCAGTATATATATCTTTTGAACTATAACAGCTATTGGCACCAAACATGACTTGTCTTATCCATACACATAACAACTTTATTACAAACCATAATATTGCATCATTATTTTATATAGCTGGCATAGGAACGATTCATAGTAGCAAAAATATTTGTTGTATTTATGATATTGTTAATAAATTCGGTGTTTATTAGTTTTTTATAATGTCTTAAGTCATTCTAAATTGTTATCAAATTCAGCGCACTTTATCAAATAGTTCGTATAGAAACGAACGGTGGGCAAATTATTCTTAGTAGCTAAAATTGATTTTTTACTCAAATAAAGTAACAGCTAGCGATAATAGCACTTTTATACGTTATCTAGAAAAATCAGAATAAAGGCCGCAGTTACTTATCCAAGGGTGTAAAAGTATTCCAAAATATTACAAAGAAAAAAAAAATCCTATTCTTCAAATATTAATAAAACATCTGTGTAATATATAACAAGGCAATGCAGTTTTAACTCTAAACTAGCTCAATAAATAACTATTCTCTGTATACACTCAAGCTTTCCCAAATCCAATAAAAGGCTATTTACTTTGAAATTAGGAATTTCTTTCTGCTTTATTATATTTATTTTTTAACATGCTAATTTGTATACCTATCAACTCAAAAGCCATCAAATAGTGGTAGTAGGGGAACAGGTGCAGAGTAATTGATAGCCGGCCAAGCCCCTCCTAATAACCAAAGGAAAGGGATGTACTTGTAGTAGCGTGCAATCAGTAGGCGAGGCGCCCCTGTTTTTCCTCTAATTAGTTCGCAGAAATTGCGAAAACTCTTGCCAAATTTAAATTATGGTATTTGGCGTTTGCTGTTTAGCTAGAAAATATAGTATTATACAATAGCGCGGCGACACAAAACAAAAAGAGTGCTAAAATGACATTAGTTTGGACATAATAAATTGACAAAGAAAAAAAAGTTAACAGCGTCAAAAAGTCAACGAACGGCTAAAAAATTCACGAACTTGAAAAAAGTGCGCAGGCAGCGATGTCAACGCCGGCAGCGCAGCCAACAGCGATGTCAATAAACCAACAATCAGCGACCAACAAAAGCTGAAATACAAAAACTACTAACCGTCGACCCGCGTCGTGTGTTCCACGCTTAGGCGGGCTATGAATAACAAACAATACTATATAAAAAAACCAAAGTAGTTAAATGGCCAAAAAAAAAATAGAATTTATAAACTTGTTGCTTGAACAATTATATTTGGAAAAAAGAAGCTTAGCAACAACAAACAATCAAATAAATTAATACAGCTGGCTGTGTGAGTAACCAAAGACTTGGCGGATTAGGAGGCCTAATAGTATTGATTTTTTTTCCAATTATCATTATTGAATGTTCGTCTGCTGACAGTTCAATGTCCTGGGCGAAAAGCTGTGTTAAAACGGATTTGATTTAAGTGAGAATAAAAGAAATGGAGTTTCCAGTTATTAATGGTATATTCAACCACAAAACGTACAGATAGTCTTGTGAAATATATCAGCTATTGCGGAAATTCATATTGCGCCTTAAGTATAGTTTTTAGTCTATAGTTTTTGCTTCATTGGCTCCATATTATATTGTCATGTAAGGCTTCTCTTCTCCTGATTTTGTAAAGAAAGATAATATCGTGGGAAAACGTTTTTCGTCTGTGTAATTTATTAATAATTTAAGCAATGGAAAACCTTTCATTTAATGAAGAATTTGTTTCTAACCAATAGATTTAAGCTGAATTTTTAAAGCGTTCTAGTTATTCCTATATTTCAACTTAATGCTTAGTTTAATCTTTCACATTTTACTCAAAATAGATGAGTAAGACAAAATTAAGTAAATGAATGAACGACTAAGAAAAAGGTAATAAACTAAATGAAACACTAAACACGTTTATTTTTTCATAAATTAAAAGCACATTAAATAATTTTTAAACCCTATAAGGAAGTGAAACAAAGTTTGACAAAACAAGAAGTACAACTGAACTAATTTATAATAATTATGAACCTAATCGCTTAAAGCTGTTCAATATTTATATGATTTTTTCATAAATGCAATATTAAACTTCTAAGGGTGATTAATTTTTGGTATATCAATTATATAACTATTCTAAAGTTGTTGTTGGTAAAAACAAAAATACATATTATGGTATTTCGCATTTCCTTGAACATTTTTTGTTTCTTTTTAAAATTTGTCTGCTTGGAACAAGTATTATTATGAAATTGAGTGAAGGAAACCTTCTGAGATCATAAAAGGGTTAGGCTAGGGAAAATGAATAATACTTGATCCTTCAAATACTTAAAATTTTGGATTTTCTTTAGTGAGTCGGTCAATAAAGGTAAGAAGAGACATACTTACATCAGTTACATATTCAATTTAAAAGCTAAGAAAGAAAATAAAATAGATTGCAAAGCAGATTTCAAAACCTAATATGTTTTAGTGGTTTAAATGTCTTGCTCCTATCAAAACGTGAAATAATTTCTATAGCGCATGATTTGCGATGGCTTCTGTTATGTTATCAAATGAGATTCGTGTAAACTGGGCTTAAGCAGCACAGCAAGCTTAGCTTGTCCGCTCGTGTCTTGACGGAAGTGACAACAGCAACGACGATGGCGACAGACAGCACATGTTTGGCATTTTCATATATACATATGTATAGGTGTATGATGAGCTGAACTCCCCCCTTACCTAACCCCTCCTTTTCATTTAAGCTGTCTGTCTATTGCTCTAAGGCAAGCCCGCATAGCATACCAAGTAGGCAGCCAGCCAGCCAGACAGACAGGCCAGTCGATAGAAGAACATGCTGGCTCTGGCTCTGTGGTTCTCTAAACTTGGACACGAACGTGAGATATGATGAATGTTGCCGCTGCTCCACATGTTGATTGGCACATTGTCTTCTTGGTGAGCAGAGGCATAAGCATACTGGATTTCCAGTTGCTAGCCAGCTATCCAAGGACACAGCACGATTTATGCCTGCCAATGAGCGTGGAGTGGAGACACATACGAACATATGTATGTTCATACATACATACGTGTGAAACGTTTCGGAGTATTTGCGTCTGACAGTGGCGGAAGCTTTTAAGTGCCCACATTATTTTTAATAAGTTCGAAAAGACAACAAAGAGAGAGGCCACGACAACGCTTACTCTTACTCTCTCTCACTCTCGATTCTTGAATAACTCACTCTACTGCTCCTGGCTCGCTCATTACAACGGCACTTTATGTTAATTGCCCCTCGCTGCGGGGGTGTCTCACTGAGTGGCTGGATGGTTTACTGCCTGCCGTTTAAAGCTTTGTCTGTGGTTGGTTTTCTTTTAATATGGGTTCGGGGGTTGGGTGTGTGTACGCGTATGTGTGTGTATGCGTGCGTGCGTGTCTGTGTGGGTGGGTGTGTGTGGTTCGTGTAATTGATGAACGCTGTTAATTATGGGCGGCTTTAACTGTCACTTTGAATGATTTCTCAAATACTGCGGTAGGTAAAAATGAAAAGGTGAGAGGGTGGGGTCAGTCCGTCAGTCAGGCAGCAAAGGTAAATAACTATGATGGACTGGGTGGCTTAGGGAGGGGCTTTAACAAGCATAGCCGTAAAGAAAATAAAGCTTGTGGGCGTAGCAGAAACTTGAACAATTTTAATGATAAGATAAAATGTTGAACCCAAATGCAAACAACAACTATAGAATACTTTAACTATATTTCGAAGTTCTGTGAACATGTTAATATAGGCAGCAATATACAGTATAGTTTCTATATAGAAACTGAGTAATATGTAGAAAATGTGTTCTGCCCTTTATATGTTTAGCCATTATTATTATTATCAATATCTATATTATGAGTCGAAATACAAACATGATCGAATTTTATCTGCATAAATATTAAAAGAATGACTATTTAAACCTTCCGCTCGAATAGTTTTTGAATTTTTTTGTCTATATTTTCTACTTATTCTTTTGCTGCGTGTTTAATCACAAAATTAATATATCCCTTCAAGATTTAAGTGCAGGGTATACAAATGAAGGCATTCGTCAACAATTATTTAGCTCTTGAAAGAAGACATTATGTAAATAACTTAATTAATTAATGCGCAATTTGTAGAATGTTATTAATTAATAATATTAATTATATCTTCAGATCTAAGAGTTTGAAAGCTTCGGATCTGTACATTGCAAATTGTTTAAAGAGTCTTTAGCAGACCTATCTGTAAGGGTTCACCGATCAACTACAAAGCATTTATGGCACAGCACAGCTGGTATAATAAAACTATTGTACAATGCTATCAAGTCATACACATACCCCTAGCCCTAGACCTCAATGATTTGTTTCACATGCCATTTCGTTTCCTTAGCAACTGAAACACCTTCACCCACTGAGGCCCAACCACAGAGATTGTCTGCGATCTTGAAACGCGCGGCGGATGCGGGCACCAGGGGTTATGTTCTGGTCTGTTGTGCGTCTGTTCTTTTGTTTCAAACTTGTTTATGGCCAACAGCCTCTACACCTAGGCTTTGACTTGACTTGACTTTTGCCTCTCTTGGCTGGCAGCATTTCAACTTTCAAATAAAGCCATAGCCAGCATCGGGCTATAGATACATAAGTATATTGTATAGTGCATGCTACATATAAGTAACGATATACAGTAGAAAACGTTGAGAAAACGCGCAAAATATGTTCAGCTTCTCATCCTTTCGATACAGGGTATAAAAATAAGTTAATAAAGCAGATTAGATAAGACTAAAGCCATGGTCAGACAAGCAGTAAATTTGCAAATGAATTTATTGACTTATCCCAACATTTGAGAATCTGTCTTCGTTTCATTTGATGAGGAATCTAGTTTGAAGCATAGTTTCATGATACTTTAAAAATTTTCTTTAAATATATCAAGCCATCATAGAGATGACGACAAATGAAACCTTAACAAAATCAGCATTTACATTTTTTATGAAGAGTTGTAACCAATATTCAAAAGGAAAAACTTGAAAAACGAAGTAAATGAATTTATCAAAAATTAGCCAAAATTTTCAGTGAAATTATTGGAATTGGAATTACAAATTTCCACATAAACAACTCATCGCATTTTTACAGAACACTTGAGTTTGCGAAAGGTGTGTTTGTGCTGCATAAGTTTTTAAGTAAAAATGTATTTTATTTATTATTTAACAATCTCTTAATGTATTTTTTATCCCTTTTCAACGGTTTCTAATCTATCTTAATATTAATCTTATTTCTGTTAAAACCAAAATTTAATGAATAGTTCCCTAATTCAAAATGTATGTTTTCTAGAACATATGAATAGCTTTCGTATTTTTCACAAAAGTAGTGTGACAAATTGTTGTCATCAAGCGATTTATACTGTATATAGGGAATCGAAGCGAAGCTACCCACCGACCATATCCCTTCCTATCCCCTCCACTCACATTCTAGCTCTTTGTCTACGCTCTTGGCCAAAAATTTGCTTTGTCTCGCAGTATGTTCAGCCTTTTGCTTATTTGCTTTTCAAAACTTTTGCTTTGCTTTGTTTTGTTTTGTTCTTTTGGCACAATCTTATTTCATGCTGCTCTCTGCGCTTTTATTTACTTAACTTCTTTCTTTCTCTTCTTTTTTTTTTGCCAGCTGTCATTAGGTTTGCTCGTTCGCTCGCTCGCTCGTTGTTGTTATTGTTGCTCCATTTGGAGCGCGTGGCGTCTTCCTCTTCATCTTCTTTTTTGTTGTATACCCCATAGTGTCCATCACCTCTTGCCTCTAATGTCGTTTTGTACCGTCTGTTGTGTGTTCTTTCACCTAAGTGTGGTTCGTAGTGGAAAATTTGGCCAAAAAGGTCAACGTTCATAATTTGTTGACGGCGCTCTGCCACCGTCTGTAAATGTTCTATATGTAAGTCTAAAAAGTCCGATTCTTGCCACTGAGCACTCTGTCTGTGTACCGCCGGCGAGACCGGCATAAATATTAGTTGCGGCAGATTATTTGTGTTGTTATTTATTTTTTAGCGGAAATGGCACTTTTTGTTCTGTCTGCCTGGCCTGCCTTTCTGTCCGTCAGTTCGTCTTTGTCCGGTCAACAATTTCATGAACATTGCCACTAACATTTGCTTCGCTGGTTTTTCACATGAATCCAAAAAGCCGCTGATTTTTTCCAGCTATCTGCCATTTGTGTGAAAAGTTTTACATATGTACTTCTGTCTGTCTCTTTGTCTATTTGTCTCAGTCCGTTGGTCTGTTCGCCAGTTGTTAATAACTAGTTTTCAAAGTTCTTTGAACTGAATTTTCGCAAGGGAGTCGCTCCAAAGTCAGCATGCTTCGCTTTATAACCCATGGCTAATTGGAGCGCTTTTTCGGTTGTGCCGCCAAATTGTTGAAAGTTTTCAAGTCTCGAGGCAGTCGAGTTAACAAAAAGATAACTCCTTTGTACTCGTGAGTTTAATACTCCAACCCCATCTCCAGAGGCCTATCTTGAAGCTTTTCAATCCCATCGCACACTCTCAAAGGTCAAGTTGGGTTGTAAGTAGAAATTGACGCAGTGAAAGAGCAAACAGATTGGCTGAGGAAATGAAAACACCAGCCTATCTCTAGGGAGCAGTAAGGCGCCCAGAGATGGACACGTGATAAGACAGAGAGTTGCCTTCAAACAAATTTAAATTAAAAGTGTCGATTCACAATTTCTTTGTTGTTTGCAAGTTGTAAGGAGTTATGTTTGATTATTGGACCATTTATATGGTTTTTATAGAATATTAAGTTAGTCTGATTGCATAAGATGAATACATTTTCATTTTTCATTATAGTTAATGTATTTGTTATTAATAATATATGTTTATTGAATAGACAAACAAATATAAACCATGTAGTTATCGTTATTTATAAGTAAACAAGCAAAAAAACATGAAACTATAGCTGTATTGTTAGGTTTATTGAGCTGAAATGTTTGCCTAAGCCTTATAGTTTTAAAACTTTAAATGTTAAAGATGTGTTTTGTATTACCAACAAAACAAATATACGAATCATTCCTGTCCCTACCAAAGCCATCACAAACTGTGATCATTTGAATTATTTCTGTGCCTATTACTAAATTGTAATTTTTATAAATATTACTATTTTTGGATAATTAGTTTTAATATTTATTTTTCTTTTCATGATTTATTATTCTTTTAAAGTAACATTTCATAAATTCACTGCACAATAATTGCTTTTCTTGAAAAAACCTTGTAAACCATGATGCTGAAAAAGAAACTGTTGTTTTGAAAATTAAGTTTGTTTTAAAGGAAATAGTTTCGTTTTATTTCAATTCACTTAAAAAATAACCATTTGAGTTCATTTAGATACTTAGTTTAATTGGATATTTCTTTGTATTTAGTGTATGAAATACAATGTCCTAATTTCATTGACAATCATTGATACGTTTTTAAACAAACAGGATATTGCGTTGTGTATTTTATTGTTCCCACGATCTCTCCGATCACATCACGCTCTCATCTCTATGGCCCAAAACAAATGCAGACACGATGGCCAAATTGAAGCAATTAAATTATGCTATAATTATATGTTACCAAAGTGCCTCGCCCTAGACCCCGCAGCTTGCTCGCGGCAAACCCACACATACACATCAACGTATACATGTGTACATACATACATACATATGTAGTACATATGTGCCACAGAAAGAAATAAATATCATTAACAAAGTTTGGTGTCTGGTTGTTTTTTTATGTTTTTGTTTTGAGATGTGCTTGTGTTGTACTTTAATGAACTCGGAACGCCAACACCAAGCAGAGCAGATCGGACCAGGCCAGAGCAGAGCAAATGCCAATCATCAAGTAACTAAACATAAAAACTCTAAGCCAAGCGAAGCGAAGCAGCGGCAGTCTCAGTCGCAGCAGCAAAAGAACGCACAACGGCGACGAACATTGACCTTCATTAAAAAGAAGAAGAGGAAGCAGCCGCAACAGCAGCCACCACAAAGTTTTACAAAGCTCTTACTATGGCGCATTGGTGCTCTCGCTCGCACTAATTGCGCGTGGACTGTCTCTTGTTATTGTTGTTGTTGTTAATGCTGCTTGGAGCCTATCAATCACTGAGACGCATACGTAGGCACGCACATACAAAACAGAAAGAGCGCGGCGGGCAGACAACATGCAAACCGCAGCTTCCTTACAGTGTTGCCAATTCTTGACTGGCAGAAAAAGACACATCAGTTATTGAAACAAGCTAGAAAAAGCTAAGCAATTTTTAAAACTTTTAAAACAGTTGATTTTTAATTTATCATTCCCATAGAAAAATACCGAACATTTCAAAAAATTGGGCATTGAAAATACCTTTAATTTATTTACCCGTGTGTGTAATTGCTTGAATCAAAAAGTTGTCAAATAAACATTTTAAAAAACAGACTTGCTGATGAAGCCGCTAAATGCGACAGAGTGAAATCAAGACCCATTTAATTTCGCTGCTGCTAATCACAACGTCCATAAAAATAACACATAAACAATGACTGCATTGGCCCAATAATATCAACAAATACAGAGCTGAATTTGCAGCACTGCTTCCTTTGATGCGCTCCCTCTTTCTCTTTATATTTTTTTTCTCTCGATATCACATCTATCTGACACTCTTTTTTACTTCCTCTCACCCCGTGTCTGGCTGGCTGTGACTTTGCAACGGTAATTTGCGCACTTTTGTGCATACAAAAAAACAAGCTTAAATATTATTTAACACTGACACCGTGACATTTTACAACTAAGCAAAGCAACAGTACCAACAACGATTGAAGCTAACTGCGCTGCTGCCAAGCGCAAGCGCAGCCACAGTCGCTGCCGCGTCTCAGTCACCGTTGCTGCTCGTGTCTTGGGTACATTCACTTCTCGTTTTGAGCTGAATCATCAAGCCACGAGTGTTGTGGCAACGTAAAAGAATAAGAAATAAGCAAGTAGAAGGCAGCCAGGGAACAAGAATAACAAAGAACAAATAACCACAGCACAGCCAAAGCAATAAGAATATCTAATAAGAAATCAGAAAAAAAAATTTATACAAAAATACATACATACATATGTATGTACATATGTATGTATGTACATACAAAACTGAAAAACGTGTTTTGAGCTGTTGTCGATTTATGGGGGAGTGCGGCGTTTTCGCAACACAAGGGGGGTTGGCTAAGCCTCGCCATTCGAATTGTGAAATCATTTCTATTTCTAACAACAACAAGCGGAAGCAACAACTACAACAACAAAAAAAGACCAAAAAGCTTTTAGAAAAAAACTGATATGTGCAACTGGCTGGCTATGCCGTCGTTTTGTTTTATCAGCAAAACAAAAACACAAACATTCAGTATATATGTACATATGTGCATACATACACAAGTACATATGTACATATTTGAAATGAACAATACTTTTGAATATTTCTACATGTTTCTAGTGCGCTTAATGTTCTTGTTTGATATTGTTGTTATTGTTGCTGTTGTTGTTCTAGCTAGACATTTGCTTTAACAGCTGTCTCCGACGACGACGATTCTGGCCATAAAAGAGCAGAACAATCACAACAAGCAGCGCAGCCTGCAGCGTGTGAACTTTTTTTATTCCACAATAAACAACAGTCAAATACGATTTGCTTCTTTTCTGTATTTTCCTGTTTTTTTTTTAAATTTTTTATTTAGTGATGCCAAGCCTGGCCAGTGTGAGACATTTTTTCTGGCATGCAAACGAGCGCCAAAAGTGTAAACAGCGAGACGTGCGGGGGCTGAAGCTGCATTTATGGCAAGGAGGAGTTCTAGAATAAAAAAATATATAATTCAAACACATGCTGAGACACACCACACAACATTGTTGCCATGTTCTTTCCAAGAACAACTGACAAGCAGACCAGCAGCCAGAGAACTTGGAGTTTACAAAAGCTGAACATAAATTTTGGTATCCAAAGTACACCGTTCAACTGGTCTTTAACAGACAGATTCTTACAAAGTATTCATAAACATAGCAGAGAAGGAATTGTTCACTAGTTGTTGTAAAAATAAGCAAAATATAAAATATATAAGGTCGTTTATCTCTGTATTGGTTTAATAACTTTTCTAATCGATGTCATGGTTCCTTAAAGATGCAGATGTACATACATACCTACATTACAAACAGGTTCCACGAAATACTTTTACCTTACAATATTTTAATTATATATATAAAGTTAATTAATCTCAGCAAGGACATAGAAATCAGCTGCAACTAAGCCTCCAATCAAAGATTAAATGTACATTTTGATTTCTCAAAGAAAATGAAAAATGACTTGAGAACGTATGCAACGTAATCTATTTTTGTCATCCACTATGAATATATTTTTTAAATATTTATCAATTGTGTTGACAAACCGTCGGTGTTTTTTCTGTTTTTTTAGAAACTAATTTAAAATATAAAAATTATTTCAAAGAAATCGTTATCTCGTTATTTTATACACTTGTGTATTAACATTTTGTGGCATTGAAAATTTGTATTTCCAATAGTAATACGACATAACAGGAAGGTCTGACCGAACCAGTTTCTCAAACATGTGTACAAGAAGCGTACCTGTTGTAACTCCGATATACAAGCTTACTCGTACAAATATAACAAATTCATGTACGCTTGTATGTGTGTATGTATGTACATATATTTGAAAAGGAACAGCAACATTGAAACAAGTAGCAGCCCCTACATTCGCTTACTACCCCTATTACAAATTCATTACAGAACAAAACTTTTCAATAAGTTCCCACGAACCCCGAAAAGGCAACCATAAAGATTCCAATTTAAGAGACAAAACACAATCGCCATCTTTTGAGTCAAATGTCTCGACACTTCTTCGGACATTAACATTTACATACAAATCAGCATGGAGGAGAGCGTAAAATTTCGCATATTCATGAATGTTCTTTCCCAAGACATTTGCAGCCGGATTTCTCGTAAGGGTTTGTAACGCCAAAACTACCCCTAAAACGGGGCAGACAATATGCTGCTTGCTAACGGTAATGGTAATGGCCTGCCCTGGCCCGGTCCGGCTAGCTGTCTGTCTGCCTGCCTGCCTTTCTGTCAACAATGCACGCTAAATGACCTTTAATGATGATGATGTACTTTGCTGTTGTTGTTGCTGTTGCTGATGTTGTTCTTGTAAATTACAAGGACCGCTCAAAGTTTCGAGACGGCAGGAAGTTATGTCCGTAACCAGTTGCAAGCAGTTCAAGCAACAGCTTTAAATCTTTTTCCCGCGCCATAAAAACCGACCGCCTCGGAAAGGAAACTAAACACATAAATCTATGGCCACACCCTTTTGTTTTCAGCAATGTTTGAGTTTGGTGGGGGTGGGGGTGGTGTTGGGGAACGTGGTAGGGGGTTAGCTCCATCGCACATAAAATGATTTTATGTATTTTTTGTATGCCCCCAATGTAAAATAACACTAAAATTTATTTTCAATACAGTTTCCCTAATGCTGTATATTTTTGGGGAGGCGGCGGCCAGGCAGGCAACGCTTGCTGCTGTACCACAAACAGGATCAAAGTCAAAGGAAGAAAGGCATACCAAATGTTATAAATTTTATTTTGTGAAATTAAGCGGCGGTGGCGGCGTCGACGGTGACGGTTACGGTGTTGGGTAACGTGGTAGGGGGTTAGCTCCATCGCACATAAAATGATTTTATGTATTTTTTGTATGCCCCCAATGTAAAATAACACTAAAATTTCTGTACCAAAGTGCAATTAAATGCGCATTGATGGACAGCTTGACTTTATGACGTCATAAAGGTGTAATCGAAGGAGCATATTTTAATATAGAATATCATAAAAGTATGTACTAAATACATATGTATGTACATATGGACAAGTACAGTGTACACTGTACAAAGAATAAGGATAAGGAAATACTCTAGATACGTTTAAACTTAAAAGAATAATTTAGAAAGAAACAAACCCTTTCACAGATTTCCCTATTGTTATGGGCATCAACTTTTGTGAATGTTTGTAAATGTCGTAGGCGAAAAAAGATTTAGCAGTTTGGCGTCAAACGTGGCGAATGGAAAACAATAAGATCGTCTATTTAATATCGTTTCGTAATAAGGCTGTATTACCCAATCGTCTAATTTATTTTCAGTTCCATTCAAAATATGTAATTCAAGCTTGATGGCTGAAAATGTTTATAAATCCCCAAGTAAAATACATTTTCAGAATGCCAAACAGTTATAGACAGAAACATTTCGCAACTGTTAACCTATCTTTTAAATAATTCTAAAGACAAATACATGAGCATAGTTTCTATATCAATATCTATATTCCTATAGTTTATCTGTAACTTTAATTATTGTACTTATAAGCTATAAAGAAAAATCATTCAATTTAAAACCAATCAATTGGCGGTTTTCAAAATATTTATACTCAAAACAAATCGTAGCTAGAGAAAGTGAAAAGCACTTGCATGACTTGTTTTTCGTATCAAATGTTCAACATTATTTCAAATTTGTACAATAGTGTAATCAAATTAGTAAGTAAAACCATGATGACTGTCAAATACATTTTCTAGCAGTGTACATCCGTACACACAGATACACAGACACAGGTACAAGCAATAAAAGAACAAAAATTTTGTGTAATAATATGCAAAAATCATAAAGCGCCCCCCCAAAGCAGACAATAAGAGTATTAGGAGTGAGGGGTAGGTAGTTTTGTGGGGCGTGCGCGCATAAAGGTGTAGCACACACACACACACACACATTATAACATACATTGAAGCGTATGAAAATCAAATCAGCGAGGGTTGCCATTGTGTATGCGCCAGGGTTGTTGTTGCATGTGCTTTCTGTCTGTGCGTACATACATAAGTGTGTGTGTGCGCGAATATGTGTATGTGTATTGTGCGTGGGGTCAATGCACAAAAATGCGTAGTACGTGCAGCCATTTCGAGGGTGGTTGCTCGCTGGGCAGGGCTGGGATTTAACTTGCCGACGGACTGAAATGAAGAACCGGTCGGTCGTCGGCGCTTTTTTGCACACACACACACAACATACATTCATATGTATGTACACACAGTTAAAGATGCTGTGCTTGAAAGTTTGTTGACCTCACCATTTGGCGCTGACTTGCAAGATTTTACTTTTTGGGGGAGGCTGTCGGCCGTACAGCGCCCCAGAGGGTTGATTAGCAACGCCTTCCGTTATTGCTGCCACAACTACCCCCGCCGCTGCCACTGCCACCGCCACCTCTCTCGCATCCCGCATCCTTCAGCGCCCCCGCGGTAAGCTTTTTTTCTAGCATACCCTCTGCCAGGCATTAATATGGCTGACATGACTATTTATTTTCAATACAGTTTCCCTAATGCTGTATATTTTTGGGGAGGCGGCGGCCAGGCAGGCAACGCTTGCTGCTGTACCACAAACAGGATCAAAGTCAAAGGAAGAAAGGCATACCAAATGTTATAAATTTTATTTTGTGAAATTAAGCGGCGGTGGCGGCGTCGACGGTGACGGTTACGGTGATGGCCGCGTTCAACCACCCTTGCCAAAAATAATAACAACAACAAAAACAACAGAAGCAGCAGCAACAGCGACAAGGAAGGCAAATGCAAGTTGAAAAAGTGGCAGCTGTAAAAGTTTAACAATAAAAGTAGGAAGCAACGACAGCAACGCGAAACGAAACTGAAATGAAATTGAACAAATGGAACTACACACGAACACGACACACACTCATACATACACACATAGGTGAGCAAGCACAGGACATTGGCATCGAGGGTAGCTATCACATGCACATACATGTATATGGCTTGCAAACAAACCCTTCTGCACCACCATGAACAATAAAAGCACACACATACACAAATTTACACAATCACCTCTACTCTTTCAGGCATTAAATATGCCTATTTTCGAAATTAATGTTTAATTTTTCTGTTCAATGCAAACACAAACTATCGCTCAGTTCTTCTGATACGCAAGTTTCTCCTGTTATTGATAAAAGCAGAATCTTTTCAAATACCGTTAGCTCCATCTATCAGCTGTAGCAACAAAATGATTAAGAGTATGATTTTATTATAGGTATGTAGATATTCTTGATCATGTTGACAGGACGAATCGATATAACTATGTCTGTTTGTATGAACACAAGGACAGTGATAATGTGTCCTCTTGTTATGTTTAATATGATGGATCAATTGTAAACAGAGTTAAAGCCATACATGTATTCTCTGTCAGCCGCTATTGTTGTTGCTGCTTTGACTTAACTTTATGCTTCACACATACACTCGCATTGATAAAATTTAAAATTCATGCTATATTGAAACTAAGTATAAATAAATATCAATTTTTTTAAGTGTACAACTCTTATTGTTCTATTCGAGCTTTGATTGTTGATCGTTGTTTATGTTTTTATATATGTACATATATTTTCCTGTACTACTTGTATTATTTTCTGTTGTTTATAAACCTTAGATAAACCCCAGATTATTACGCTAATTAGGTTATAATATTGATCAAACAAATTATAAAATTCTTTAAATGATGACTTGCTAATTATTTTAGTAAGAATTCGGCCTTAAAAGTTGAACGACTCAACTACATTTGGTGGATCGCTATCACCACCAATTGGCGTTGCCAACTATTCCAAGAGCAATGAAACAGTCGTTCCAGCTGCCAGGCGACAATTACAATTTTTGCCCGTTTTCATTTTCATTTTGCTTATTTTGCAAAGGATGCGTACACACACATACAAGCGTACATTTGCAGTGCATTGGCCACAGCAACCCTGAAAATTAGCAGACGACGATGCAGCAACAAAAACGAAAGCCGCAAATCCACAACAAGAACAAAAACAACAACGGGTGCAAATGAAAATGTAGTTGGCAACGCAGCACGTCCATGGAAAGGAAACAAGCAAAAAGGAAGCGAACATAAAAGAACGACATATGTATGTATGCGACTTTAGCTGTTGCCGGGGCAGCATTGATCACGTATTCACACACAAACATACACATACATGCATACATATATATGCATGTAGCTGGAGTGGCCACAGCCACAATTTACAATTTATGTTTACGTGTGTGTGTTTGTGTGCGCAAACACTTCCTTGCGGTGTTGTTGCATGGCTGCTCCATCTGCTTTTTATGTTGATTTTGGGAATTCTAAAAATGCTCTCTGCCGTCTGTCTGCATCTCCTGCTATCCAGGCTAGTCACAACATAGCAGCAGCAATAGCAACAAGAACAACTACATCTTGATTCACAACTATGTATGTATATACAAGTATGTACATATGTATGTACGTCGGTCGTTCAATGTCCTCTTCACTTTGCACTCTACCTTCTTCTCCTGCTGCCAATCTTCTCGAAGCCATATCGAATCGAGCAGCAGAAACTCGCTCGTAAGCGGGAGAGTATACCAAGAACAGAGAACGGCAGATGACAGGTTTTATTTTATTTGTTATACCCTATACCCGAGGGTGAATGGGTATATTAAGAGTCGCAAAGAGACGAATCCGTATTGTCCGTATGAAGGCTTATGGTATAAAATATGTACCATAAGAACTACGGACACTAAACTTGGCATGCTCGTAGCATAGCTGTCATAGATTAGTTTAAAAATAAATCCTATTATAATAACTTTATTGTTTATTAATATATCTTCACCATATTTTGTAGTTTTTATAAGTGGTGTTTTGATTAAACTATATAGCCATATGAACGATTGGTACAAAAAGTAATCTCGGTACCAACAACTTTTCACAACTAAATTTGATGCAAAGATAAGTGCACCACTATAATCAGAAGATTCATAGAAATTGGTGCGCTATATCATATAGCTGTCATTGGAACGATTTTAGGTGAAGGACTGTGGCAGAGACAGGGCCGGGCACAGAGTATGCAAGTGTCGACCTTGCGCGACCTAAACACTGCTCTTTTTCCTTTTATTTATTCGTGCTGCACACAGGATGTTGGCACGTCGACGTCGTCGTCTGTGCTTGCTGCTTTGTCCGCCCGCTGCTTGTGTTTTATTTAGTTCCCAATGTCTGTCTGTAGAATTTTGCTTGGCCGTCGTTGTTGTTGTTGTTTTTGATGCTGTTGTTGCTTCCCTTGACAGTCTCAGACACAGCAGCCAATGTTTTTGCCTGTCTGGCCATCCTGTTTTATCATATCATAGTATGTGTGCGAAATTATACGGTGTTCAGTTTTCTTCGTCTAGATTCCTACAGAATTCATAGCGTACACACTCAAGTTGCAACAACGCCATAACCAACAGCACCAGCACCACCAAAAAACAACACACAAGGGAGCAGCAGACATGCAAAGGAATAAAAACAAGGAAGGCATTTTTTGGTACAGGTTGTCATGCCAATTTATAGCCGCATATCAATTTATGCGAGCGATTTGTTGGCTTGCAATTGTTTATAAGCTCTGTAATTTTTTTGTAAATATACAAATGCTTGTCATATCTACATTCATATCTATAAACCGGTGGTGAAATGGAGATTCTGTATATGAATGTAGTTGTGGTTTTCATATTTACATGGTACGTCTAGCATGCATGAGCTGAAAGATCAGCTGTCAGCACAATCTTCAGGAATAATTACAAAATGGAAACACATAGATATGTACATAAGTGCCTCTCATTACCGTTTTTGTTAGTAATATTTATATTTTAGATATACATACATACATATCTACATACATTCATATATTTCAGAAGTTCTTGCAATTATTATCGATTTCTTAGATTAGTAATAAAGATTAACTCTTGCTCTAGGACAATCGATCGTTTCTAACCCCATATATCAATATCCCAATAACATCTCTAGTTGCTGTTGTCAAATAGGAACAGAAACGCATTCAAGCCCTAGAGAGCTATTTCAGCAACAATATACCTAACAACGCAACATTTAGCAAGCCAACAACAATGGCAACAAATTTAGCAGCATCATGTTATACATACAGGCAGACAGCTGCCTCGCTCACACACACACACACATAAACGCCGGCAGGCATCAGACACAGAATGCAATGCAGCATGTAAAAAGGGCGCAAAGCATGATGATGGGGGGAATAAAATGGAAATGAGACACAACGCAGCCTAGACCAAATTGCAACTGCAATTAGGGGGAACACATGGCGCTAAGTGAAACATGAAACCAAACCAAGCACCAAAAACACAGACACGCGCGCACACACAATGAAGCATGTACATAAATACATACATACATATATACATATATGTATACGTATATGCTCACTTACAAAAATATACAGGCAGCTCTGGTATTACAACACACGTTTTAAGCGTGGGTGTGGGGGCCTGGTTTTTGTACGGGGACGTGGGAAACGAGTGAGATAACGGAACACGCTTTTGCATTAGTCACCCAGGCAGGCTGCGTTAACAAACAACAGATGTGTGTGACGCCGACGTCGCCGCTACGTCGACGCTTTTTAACAGAACCATGTAAAAAAAAATAAAGAGTATAAAAAACGGGGCTTAGCAACGAATCATGGTGCTGACTGAGCGCAAACAAGAAATGAAAATTTATTAAATTGTATACATATCGATATAAACAACAACAATAATAACAAAAACCACAGAAAACAAGAACACCACAGCCGCCCCACAGGCGACGAACTCTGCCAATATACGCTTCCGCCTTCGCGTACATTTACGCTGGCAGCGCAGTTACTGCGCAGCTTATTTTACATTTTTGTATAGCCTGCGTGTATGTGGCGAATGAATTTGCATAATTTGGCATATTGGCGTTGTGGTCGTGTCGTTCGGAGGCGTGGCAGTCATGGCCAAAATGAAATGACACCTTTTTGGTTGCATTTTCCATCAAATATTCAATAAAGCTTTTCGATATTTATTATGAAGCACATTTTTTATTTTTTTGCTGTTTTGCACAAACCTGTATTTTATTTGTTGATGTTGTTACTGCTGCTGCTGCTTATTGTTGCTCTTGCTTTATTCCTGACAGCTTCTGTCGTTGTTGTTTTTCTTGTATTGTCGCCGCCGCCATTGACGCACAAAGCGAAGCGCAGTCGTCGCTATATTGTTGTTATGGTCGGTGTTTTTTCTTCTTCTCTTTTTTTTAGATAAACGCGCCGACTACACGTTTAATAATTATGTTTGCTGATGCACTTTTTTCTGTGCCGCTTTGCCTTGCATATAAGTAGGTTTTTTTGCCGCCTTTTCTGCTGTATAAGACTTTTTGTTGGTTTCAAACACATCCATACATACACAGACACAAAACACAAACTCGCGGGCTAGCCAAAATGCTGTTTTGACACTTTTTTCTTCAATCGTCGCAAGCGTTGAATTACACTACAGAAACTTATTTAGCGGCTTCTTAGTGAGTGCCCTATTTAATTCCTAATTACAAATTAATAACAATTGCCAAATAAATCTGCAATGGCGTGCAACAAACGTGTTTTAAAGCACGCGTCGCAAACGAAACTGACAGAGACAAAAGACGATTCGCAATCACCGCAAGAACAAACAGAACACCACAAGTCGGCGACAGAGCCAAGTATCGATACTATCGTGATTGACGAAAAGAAGAGTGCTTTCCCATCGCCAAGACTTCTGCAGTCCTGCCAACTCAAATCAAAGTATGCCTATTAGCAGTTAGTATCACTACCACGTTTTTCCGTAAACACATACAAAAATAAACAAATGGGCGCCTTGGCAGAAGTAAGTAAATGTGACAAATAAATTAACAAATGTGATCATATCCGTCATTCAGGTTGCAGGCGATGAGAGTAATGGTGAGGGCTCACGCACATTTGTCTTTGAAAATGAAACCCATACATTGGGAAACGCGCTAAAGACAATCGTTGCGCGTTACCCAGAAGTGGACTTCTGTGGCTACACAATACCGCATCCCACCGAGAACAAACTTCACTTTCGCATTCAATCAAATCGGGAACGAGCTATAGATTTACTTAAGCGTGGGCTGGAGGATCTGGAGGCGCTCTGCGACCACACAATAGTTACGTTTGAGAAGGAAATGAATACATTTAATGCTGCGAATGCCGAGAGTACATAATAAATAGTATGCTAATAAAAAATAAGCCTAAGTCTAGACTACACTACGCGCTTTCTTCGGATCATAGTTCGGCTTTCGCAGGTGATGGTAATTGGGCAGTACTTTGCGCAAAAAGTCAATTTGTAGGGTCTGTGAGCCCTGCTTCTCGATAGCCTCGCGCTGTAGAGCTTGCCGTCCATAGACAATAGTGTTTTCGGGCAGCACCTGAGCGGTGCGTAATTGTATGCCTGCGCCCACCACACAGCCGCTGGAAACTGTAACACCGCTGCCCACAAAGCATTTGCTTTCGAACACATTTTTGTCACCGATGCGTGCTGCTTCCACTGTGCAGCCGACTTCAAAGACATTGTTTGCGCCAATGTGAAGCGTATTACTGGCATCTGATGCAGCACCATCTTTCAACCGATGAGCTATGGTGGCATACTCCTCCACAATGCAGTTTTCGCCGAGAACTATGGGAGCTTCAGCTATTATTGTAGCGCTTGGATGCACAACACAGCCCGATGAGATGGTGATGTCACCATTTAAGGTGCTTTCCTCGCAGACCACTGATTTAGGCATGATTTTAATGCTGCAGGTATAAAGCATTTTATTATATTATTTGCAATAGCATATAACTAAAAACTCACTCAGATTCAGCGGGCATTTTTAACAGAATGCAGAACAAAATATCCAACAGAAGTAAAATGCAACAAATCGCCCTGAACGCGAAAAACAGCTGATGTTTTGATTATGTTGGCAACGCGAAGTCGATACTTTTTCAAAGATTGAAATATTGAGTATAGAGTAACTTGAAGTACTTTTTCGGTGCTTTTGCCGACACACTGATGCAATTTTGCCTTTAAATTGCAAACTGCACGCCTAGTTTTGTAAATATTGATTAATCATAACTCGGTCAACATGCCTACAGATCAGCTTTCGGAATTATCGTTAAGTAAGTACAACTATCTGCAAATAAAACAAGGAATACATATGCGACCACACTTACTGTCCACGTTGTCGCTGTTGAAACACTTCTAAGTCCCCCACTCTCTTCTAACATACTCACACACACATATAGGTGCGCTTTTCACTTCCGAAAAGCGTGGCAGCGATGATACTGGCGATGGCAGCGAGGCCAAGCCCTATAAGACCATTTTGCAGGCTATGCGTCATGCAGGCAAGGAACCCTTTCCAACCATCTATGTGGACAGCAAGGATCCGAATGCAGCGGAAGCATATGAGACAGCTGCCAAGTCTCAATTGAAGAAAATACAAAAGCTATTTGTACGCGAAGGTCATAAGAATGCCGAGAAACAACAACGCGAGGCTGAAGATGCTGAGAAGCGTCAGCAGAATTTGGAGGAGGCGCGCAAGGTGAAGATTTCAGAGGATCCTAGTTGGCCGGTGGCCATCAAAGTACGCATTCTGCAGGGCGCCGACAACCGCGGCAAGCGCGTTAAAATTTATGGCTGGGTGCATCGCTTGCGTCGTCAGGGCAAGGCTCTTATCTTTATAACTTTACGCGATGGCACGGGATTCCTGCAATGCGTGCTGACAGACCAGCTTTGTCAGACCTATGACGCTCTAACGCTGAGCACGGAGAGCACTGTCGTGCTCTTTGGCACCCTTAAGCCTGTGCCGGAGGGCAAGACTGCGCCTGGGGGCCATGAGTTGCATGTGGATTATTGGGAGCTAATAGGATTGGCCCCACCTGGAGGCGCTGATGCCATACTCAACGAAGAGGCGCATCCCGATGTGCAGCTGGATAACAGACATATTATGATACGTGGAGAGAACACTTCCAAGGTGCTGAAGATGCGCTCTGTGGTAATGCAGGCATTCCGTTCCCATTACTTTGCTCGTGACTACAATGAGGTGACGCCACCCACTCTGGTGCAGACACAGGTGGAGGGCGGCTCCACACTGTTCAAGCTGCAGTACTTCGGAGAGGAAGCCTATCTCACGCAGAGCTCCCAGCTCTATTTGGAGACCTGTCTGCCCGCCCTGGGCGATGTATTCACCATCGCTCAGAGCTATCGTGCAGAGCAGAGTCGCACGCGTCGTCATTTGGCCGAATACACGCACATCGAGGCCGAATGTCCCTTCATAACGTTTGATGATTTGTTGGACCGCCTGGAGGATTTGGTTTGCGATGTAGTTGATCGCATTCTAAAGTCGCCGTGGGGCTATCTGGTCAAGGAATTAAACCCAGATTTCAAGCCGCCACAGCGTCCGTTCCGTCGAATGAACTACGAGGATGCCATCAAATGGCTGAAGGAGAACAATGTTACCAAGGATGATGGAACCTTCTACGAGTATGGCGAGGATATACCTGAGGCGCCCGAGCGAAAAATGACTGACACGATCAATGAGCCAATTATGCTGTGCCGTTTCCCAGCCGAGATTAAATCCTTCTACATGTCTCGTTGCAAGGACGATGCTCGTCTTACAGAGAGCGTTGATGTCCTGCTGCCCAATGTGGGTGAAATCGTTGGTGGCTCCATGAGGATCCATGACAGCGAGGAGCTTCTCAAAGGGTATGCACGCGAGGGAATTGATCCCAAGCCCTACTATTGGTATACAGATCAGCGCATCTATGGCACTTTACCACATGGTGGCTATGGCTTGGGTCTGGAGCGATTCCTCTGCTGGCTCCTCAACCGCTATCATATTCGCGAGGTGTGCCTCTACCCACGCTTCCTGGACAGATGCAAGCCCTAAATATGCTCACGTACGAATACTAAAAAAATTCTTATTAGCTTGCAGCATTTAGAAAATGAACAGCTACGAAATGTTTTTCTATTTATGTACTTCATCCCTAATCTGTATGTTTAACCTAATAAAGGTCTGGCATATACTACATAGTATCTATATATATATATTTCTCAACAGCGAATCGTTTAGTAGCAAGAGAATAAATTCGAGAATTGACTTTTTACGTAAACTAGTTTCCCCTCTTAATAGACTTTTTATTGCAAATAGGAAATAATGCAATGAGCAAGGCTATCAGATTGGACCGTAGGCAAATTTTTCTTGTTTCGGAAGAATCTGTTTTAAAGAAAAAAACTGTTTCCTACACAGATTTTCGAAATATTGATGGTATCCAATATGAAGTTACAAAACTTGTTAGAAATACTACACAGAATATAGTACAGGATTGTAAGCAAATTGTTTATAAATATTTTGGATATAAAGATATAAGTACTTATCTATTGATGTTGCAACGATAGGATTTCTCTATTACATTGCTTCCACGGGAAAGATCTGCTGTAATAAATATCTTTTGAAACTGGGTATGTAAATGGAGTGATGTTTAATAATATTAAAAAGTTTAAATAAGCAGCTGATTATATCATAAAGTTTAAAAAGTTGTAAGAAAATTGAACAAAAATTTAATGCATTTAGTTATGTTCCAAAGCTGAGATTGCTGTAAAGAACTTGTTTTAAGAAATTTTTAATGTTTAAGCAAGCTTAAACAATCGCTCTTTTTGCTGAACGTTAATTCCAAAACATAAATAGACCATGAATAATTCTAAAACAAAAATAGAACATGAATTATAAGAGTTTCATTTGAACAATCCAGAGTAATTAAAAATAAACTAAAGCTATTATTTAAAACGGCTTTGTACAGGAGACCTTCAACGTTGAGCGAACTTAAATCTGTCGACATTACAGATATCGAACCAAAAGTAATCTTTTATCACAATTTATAAAATGCATTCAACATTTTTAAGGTGAGGTATGATTTTGTGCATTAACTTGTGATATTGCTGAGTAGCTGTTCGATGTTTTTATCTGTAAAATTTTCGGTTGCGGAGCTCGTTTGCAACTCGTCTTCGTCCACTTCCATGTCCTCCTCGATGAGCTCCTCATCTTCGCCATCGTATTCCTCGCCCTCGGCTTGTGGCACTGCCTCAGCGGCCACCTCGGAAGCCAAGTGTTCCTTGCGATAATGATTGCGTAGGATTTCACTAATGGTGGCGCAGACGATTTCACGCGCCAATGAGTCGAAATTGGGTGGCAGCCAACCAGTGCGTTCATTGCATATGGCGCCGGTCAGCGGTGTGGGAATCTTCTCTAGCATGTCTTGGATCTTTTGCAGGTGCACATCACAATACTGGAAAACAGAGCATTAGTGCTGATCTAGGACACACTTTTGGGCTATTTACCCGCAACACACATTGCCTGGAACGTGGCAATTTGTGCTCATCAAAATAGGGATAATTGATGTCCTGCACGAGATCGTTGGATTGCTCCTCCTCGGCACCTGCTGCCGCCTGCCGCTGCCTTCGCGAGTAGACAAACTCCGAGACGCCAAAGCCGAAACGCAGGCGAAAATCAAAAGTCTGATAGTACCGGCTCTTGAAATCCTTGCGAGGATCGTAGCCAAAACGCACATACATTGCCCGCCAGGGTCCGTTGTTGAAGTAAAAGGCCAACGACGGTATAATACATTTGAGCTTATCATGGCTCACATCCGACTCATAAAGCAGCGCATAACGCGTCCAAATCGGACACTCGTCGAAGAGTTTCTTCACACGTGCGTATTGCTCATCGGACACATATTTGATCTTCAAACGCTTGACAACCTCCGTATCCGGGTCAGTGGGAAAGGCGTCCACCATGTTGAAGTAGACAGCATCGCGTGGATCGTAAGTGGATTTTGTGACCAGGCCCAGTACCTCATGCTGACCGTCCTCGGATCTATCAAAGCGGTAGGTGTGTCCATAAACTGTGTCCACGCGTGCGAAAAGTTCCGGCAGGGCAATAAGTGGAGTCTCCTCGCGCCTGCAACAAAGTTTCGGTATTACTTAATAGAATATTAAATTATAGTAGACCTACTTGAAGTAATCTAAATCAGCGGCATTACGCGGCAGCACTTGCTCCAGTGCATATTTTATCTCTTCAGCAGCATTGGCGTCATCGCTTCTCGGCGTGGAATACAAGGGCAAATACTGGAAATCGCAGAGAGCTGCAGGGACAGAGAGTTTAAAATAAAACGATATTAAAATGCTATTAAAAAACTCACTTTCAAACGTGAAGCTGCGGCTGCAATAGCCGAGCACTCGCACAGTGTATTGCGGAGGACGCGTTTTATCCTTTTTATGTCGTCTGACCGATATCGAGAGCAACACGCCCGTATTTGCAATGGAATCGCCAAATGCGGGCTTGTTATACGGATTGTCAGGATGGAAGCGCAGCTCCAGCCGCTTCTTTTCATCTCCCAGCACTTTGGATATATTCGAAATACCACCTAGTGTGGCAATCATACGGTCTGTGTTTTCCACACGACCAGGATATTCAATGCGCTCATACTCCTCCTCGGCATTAAAATTAATTTGCCGCGACATGCTCGGAAATCCAAAAAACCAAAACCACGAAATAGTGCGGTAAACAAAAGGACTGTGCTGCCAACTTGCTCCACTGCTGTGCCATTTTCACGGCACACCTCCCATCCCTAATGAGGACCCAGCCGGCGAGCATCGGTGTCGACTCATTTCTGCCGTGCTCTTTGTTTATTATTTTCATTTATTTACTAAAACTACATATCTGCAATGTCGAGCAGCAATCGAAAGCGTGCGGCAAACAGCAGCAGCAGTGACGACGAACCGGATAGTGAGGAGGAGCAACGTTTGAAGGACTTACGGGAGCGCGATGAATTCGCGAATCGTTTGAAGGAGCGCGATGAGGAACGTACACGTAAGGTGGTGGAGGCGACCGGCGGGCGAAAGGCCATCGAGGAGGCGACCAAGCGTTTGAAGTTGGAACATGAGGATCGGGACAAAATACTGCCACACCTGCGTGTGCAATCGCGACGACAGTACCTGGAGAAACGCAAAGATGACAAAGTTGCGGAACTGGAGGCAGACATACTCGATGACGAGTATCTATTTGATGACAGTGTGTAAGTAATGGCTGATCCCTCAGTTGGGTAGCATACTAATGATGAATTCGTGAGTAGTTTGACTAAGCGGGAACGCGAGGAGCGGAAATACAAAAAGCAGCTGTTGAACATTGCCAAGGAGCATGAAAAGGCACGCGAATTGGAGCGCATACAGCGCTATCACATGCCGCAAGACATGAAGAAGGGCGAGCGCTGTAAGTAACTGAAAGCATAGAAATAACACCCATTAATTTTTCTCTATCCTATAGCTGAGTACGTGGAGGTGGATGAATTTGAGAAGCAACCGAACTCTGAGCAGAAGAAATGGGAAGCTGAACAGCTCGCTTCGGCACGTTTTCAATTTGGTGCCAAGGATGCCAAAGCAGAGGAAGAATATGAACTGCTGCTGGATGATCAAATAGATTTCATACAGGCGCTAACGCTCGATGGCAATCGTGAGAAGAGCTCCAAGCAACCGGAACTAACCGAGAAAGAACGAAAGCGGCTCACCTTGGAGGAAACGCGCAAATCGCTGCCCGTCTATCCATTTAAAGACGATCTTATTGCTGCTGTGAAGGAGCATCAAGTGCTGATTATCGAGGGCGAAACGGGTTCAGGTAAAACAACGCAAGTGCCGCAGTATTTGGTCGAAGCTGGCTTCACAGAGGATGGTAAAATGATTGGCTGTACGCAGCCCAGACGTGTGGCTGCCATGTCTGTGGCGGCGCGCGTAGCCGAGGAAATGGGCGTCAAGCTGGGCAATGAGGTAGGCTATAGCATACGTTTCGAGGACTGCACATCGGAGCGCACTATTTTAAAATACATGACCGATGGTACGTTGCATCGTGAGTTTCTTTCGGAACCGGATCTGGGCTCCTATAGCGTCATGATCATTGACGAGGCCCACGAGCGTACACTGCACACAGACATTCTGTTTGGATTGGTCAAGGATATTGCAAGATTTCGACCGGAATTGAAACTGCTGATTTCCAGTGCCACGCTCGATGCGGAAAAGTTCTCAGCATTCTTTGATGATGCACCCATATTCCGAATCCCCGGCCGACGGTACCCCGTGGATATATTCTACACGAAAGCACCAGAAGCAGACTACATTGATGCCTGCTGTGTGTCAGTGTTGCAGATTCACGCTACCCAGCCATTGGGCGACATTTTGGTGTTCCTTACCGGCCAGGATGAGATCGAAACGTGTCAGGAAGTGCTGCAGGATCGTGTGAAGCGCTTGGGTTCCAAAATACGTGAGCTCATCGTCATACCAGTCTATGCCAATCTTCCCAGTGATATGCAAGCCAAGATTTTCGAACCCACGCCACCCAATGCCCGTAAAGTTATATTGGCCACGAACATAGCAGAGACTTCGCTAACTATAGAGAACATAATTTATGTAATTGATCCCGGCTTTGCTAAGCAGAACAATTTCAATTCGCGCACAGGCATGGAATCTTTGATGGTGGTGCCTATATCGAAGGCTTCGGCAAATCAACGCGCAGGCCGTGCTGGTCGTACGGCTCCTGGAAAGTGCTTCCGTTTATACACCGCCTGGGCGTATAAACACGAGCTGGAAGACAACACAGTGCCGGAGATACAGCGCATCAATTTAGGAAACGCGGTGCTCATGTTGAAGGCATTGGGCATCAATGATTTGATACATTTCGACTTTTTGGACCCGCCTCCGCATGAGACATTGGTCTTGGCCTTGGAACAGCTTTATGCGTTGGGAGCGCTCAATCATCATGGGGAACTGACCAAGCTGGGGCGACGCATGGCTGAATTTCCGGTGGATCCTATGATGGGCAAAATGCTGTTAGCCAGCGAAAAGTGAGTATAATTCTGAAATGAGTTCTTTATCTAGAGAAATTGTGTTATATTGACTTTTTTTATTTCTTTGCTTGTTTAGATACAAATGCTCTGAGGAAATGGTAACCATAGCGGCTATGTTGTCGGTGAATAGCGCCATCTTCTATCGACCGAAGGATAAAATTATACATGCAGATACGGCGCGCAAAAACTTCAATGATATACATGGCGATCATCTGAGTCTGCTGCAGGTGTATAATCAGTGGGCCGAGACGGATTACAGCACCCAATGGTGCTATGAGAACTTTATACAGTATCGGTCGATGAAACGAGCACGAGATGTGCGTGAGCAGCTGGTGGGTCTGATGCAGCGAGTTGAAATTGATATGGTCAGTTGCCTGCCCGAGACCGTAAATGTGCGGAAGGCTGTAACCGCCGGATATTTCTATCATGTGGCCCGTTTGTCGAAGGGCGGTCATTACAAGACCATTAAACACAATCAAACTGTTATGATACATCCCAATTCATCGCTGTTCGAGGAGCTACCACGTTGGGTGCTTTACCATGAGCTGGTCTTTACCTCCAAGGAGTATATGCGTCAGGTTATTGAGATTGAAAGCAAGTGGTTACTGGAAGTGGCACCACATTATTACAAGGCTAAGGAATTAGAAGATAGCACAAATAAAAAAATGCCCAAGATTGCGGGGCGTTCGGAGATGACACAATAGTAGGCGTTAATAAATATTTTATACACATAGACATATTATACTTTGAATTTCTTTGAACGCCAACATATTAAATATTTCCGTTTACCACCAACTTTTATAAAAACCGTTTCGCAGCACTGTCGCTCTTTTCAGCACTGTTACACGCGTTGCCAACTGAATTGTCAAAAGCGGCAGCGCTCTCTCTCACATTTCGTTGCGTGCGGTTTTAGTTGTTCATTTCCATAAAACTTGTGCTTAGTTTCATATTGTAAGGGCGCATAAATTCGATAAAAAAAATGTTAGTATAGATGGTTTTATTAAGTGGCAGCTTATGCAATAAAAATATTAGTGCATTGAATCTTTGTGCTGCAAAAATCGCAGATTACATGACGTTCTAACCTAAAAACTGACGAAATCCGGAGGCTATTACACACACACACAGAAAGTCGGCTTTCGTCTACACATAATATATAATCAGGCGTGCACTTTATACCAACGGTTGTCTAATTGGTTTCCATTTCTTCTCATAGATAATGGCTGCTCAATTCTTCAATCGCATAGGACAAATGGGTCTCGGCGTGGCCATTGTAGGCGGCGTTGTGAATTCTGCATTATATAACGTTGATGGTGGACATCGTGCGGTTATATTCGATCGTTTCACCGGCATTAAGGAGCATGTTGTAGGCGAGGGTACACATTTCTTCATTCCCTGGGTGCAGCGCCCAATCATCTACGATATCCGGTCCCAGCCCCGTAACGTGCCGGTAATAACCGGCAGCAAAGATTTGCAGAATGTCAACATCACATTGCGTATTCTGTATCGTCCCATCCCAGAAGAGCTACCCAAGATTTATACGATATTGGGTCAGGATTACGATGAGCGTGTGTTGCCTTCGATTGCCCCTGAGGTGCTGAAGGCGGTCGTCGCACAATTTGATGCTGGCGAGCTGATTACACAGCGTGAGGTTTGTTTTAAGTAATAATTATCAGTTGGTTCGATTTCTAATATGTTGCTCGCTTATTAAAGATGGTCTCGCAACGTGTGTCTCAGGAGTTGACCGCGCGCGCCAAGCAATTCGGTTTTATTCTGGATGATATTTCGCTGACACACTTGACTTTTGGTCGTGAATTCACGCTGGCCGTTGAAATGAAACAGGTTGCCCAACAAGAGGCCGAGAAGGCGCGCTTTGTTGTGGAGAAGGCTGAGCAACAGAAACTGGCTTCCATTATTTCGGCAGAGGGTGATGCTGAAGCTGCACATTTGCTAGCTAAATCCTTCGGTGAGGCCGGTGATGGTCTTGTCGAGCTACGTCGTATTGAAGCTGCAGAGGACATCGCCTATCAGCTATCAAGATCACGTGGCGTTGCCTATTTGCCCAGTGGCCAGAGCACGCTGCTCAGTCTGCCATCGAATGTGGCCCAATAGACCGCTCACATTGGTTTCTGTTAAGTTGTAACTATCTGTAGCATTTATTAAGTACTTTCGATTGCGTTTCTACTGAAATTTGCAAATTGTAACGCGCGCTCAGGCACTACCAAAACAGTCAAAATTGCATTACGTTGGGTCTGCAGATGCTGTTCTCTTAATGGTGTAGTTTTTATTTTTACGTTTATAAAGAGCTGTGCGCGCATGCTGTTCAAATTTATTGTTTACCGACCGAGCCGCTGCGTGTGCAACATCAAACAACAGACCTAATAATTCAACTACACAAAAGACTTATTCGATTCCAGTTTAGAGACGGAGCGTGCGCTCATATCTGCAAAACGACTAAAAATTTGTTATGTGAACAAACAATATATACAATAAAATACAATTACGTTTTAAACATTAAAGTCTGTTATTATTTTCCCAAATTATAGCAGAATAGAACAGATAGCATTTATAGAAATACACCAACTTCAATTATAATGTAAATCCTTGCTAACATAAAACATTTTTTAATTCTAGTACAGAAGGAAGGAAATATTGTAATGTTTGCGAATTGTTTATTTATGTTGAAAGTGTCTTTAGAAGCCAACTAGCTTTAAAAAATACCAACAATGTTAAATTTTGCAGCTTTTTCCAATTAGCATATAAACCATTATATTGTCTTACAGCTTGCTGGTTGACTATAGTTAGATAATGAAGTATACCAGTTTGTTTGAAAAACATTAGCAATACTTGTAGGTTGGGCGTAGAAACAGCCGATCTACTAACGAAAACACAAAAAATTGAATTTAGATAGATATATTTATTTCTTCCATTTAAACCGTTACATCTTTCCCATGGATGATCAATATCTTTGATATTGAACTGAGGAACATCGAGCCCCTTAAAAAATGTGTTAATCTCAGACTTCACATTTTTATTTTTCCCAAATCCGAGCCAACTTTTCAAGTTTGCAAAAGGAAAATAATAGGAGTTTACTAAAAAGGAGGTAAGGATCATGATTTTCCTCATTGTGATAAAGGATATCTGGACTGGTGCGTCAAAGTATATTCTCAATAAAAATAATCCTGATCTAGCCTGCAATTTTGTTTTTTATTATTTTAATTGCTTTTTTGAACAGTACTTTAATCATTTCTATTTAAATTATTATTTTGAAAACAATTAAGAATCTTGCAATGTCAAATTATTGCTTTGTAAAATTCCGAATAAAATTTCTATTTTTCTAGTTTCTTATCCATTTTCAAAAATGTGTTGATTTTTATTTATTTATTTAATGAATTCCATTGGTTTAATTTAAAATGTTTAATATCATAACCTGTTTTCCTAGTCCGTATTCATTTTTTAGGAATGGTTTCACAATCATTTTTGTCAATCCTTTTTTACAGCAGCTAATTTTAAATGTACTATTGAGATAAATAAATATATTAGAAAGGTTTTAATTAAATGTAGTCCATATTTTTGAGTATTAAATTCAATATTTAGCTTAATCTTTGCCTAAGCTTTGCGAACAAAAACTTGTACGTTAAACTTAAATCCTTTGATTTTGTGTCCAACTGAACTTTAAAGAAATGGCATATTGGTGCAGTAACTTTATTTTGTTATGGCGTAATGGTATATGTTCTCACTTAAATATCAATAGTAGAGTATCCCTAATTCGCTGTTATAGCATTTTGCTTTGTTAATTTTTGTACTCTTCCTCATTAGAAGGGCTTTTGTTCTTAATGAAATTTGCACTTTTCTTATCATTCTGCTTAACAACAATGCCACTCATTTAAGCTGCCATTTTCTTCATTATGCAAGCCTCAAGCCACTTGCTGGCGTCCTAACGACATCTAGTCTTATACTTATCCTTTAGACAGCCTTAGCCTACAATATAGAAAAGCTCATGAACGCCAAACTCGACTGCTTTCCACTTCAAATCGGCAGGAGTCGGCCATAAATCAAATTGGGTCAATTCAAGTTCTGCTTAACAAAAAGCATGCTTTAAGCATGAAGGAGGCAAGGAAACTCAACCAGTCGTAAATCCTGTGGGTTGTTGGTGTGGGGTATGATGGTGGTTGGGTGGCTGGGTGGGTTGGCTGCCGGTGTGTGTATAATGCCTGAACATTACAATAAAACGTGTTGCCATGGCAAAAATCTGTTGATTCAGTAAAGTGATTTGCCAAAGTGGCTTCGTTGAAATGTCAGGCACAGATACACAGAGCCATGCCAGGAAGTTGGCAGCAACAGTTAAACGACGCCCCAACCACCCACCACACATACACACTCTCACACACAAGCACACGCACACTTGTGGCATGCTTCGTAAAGTGCTTTTGACGTCACAATATTTTTGCTGTTGTGCGCTGCAGCTGCCTTTGAAGTTGATGGCTTTTACTGAGTCTCTTGGCCATTTTTTCACACGAGCGTAGTCAGTTCTTTTTATTATTGTTTTTTTGCTTCTTACTTTACATAATTTGTGAAGTCGTCAAAAGAAACCGTCGAATGCTCTGCAAATTTATTGTCAATGCCACGAAACCAAAACCAGTTTTTAACAAAATCACACGCGTCATTCAAGCTGCGAGCACGCGTCACTACACTATATATTTTTTCTTTTTTCTCAGTTTTTTACTACGAATTTAATATTCATCTCTTGTGTACAAGGCGTGTTGTTTTTGCTTTGCGGTGGCTGTGAGAAAACCCCTGTCACTTCTGAGTCAACTCTTTTCGGGAGTTCCCCCTAACGGGTCGGAAAGAGAACGGCAGAACAATTTGTCGTTACTTTTTACAACATGTTTGTAAATAGTAGGAATAATTCAGAGGTATAGTATGTTGCTCGAAGTTTATATATGAGATAAACTTTTATAAACAGATTTGTTAAAAGTCGGTACAAAAGTCATTAAAGCAGTGAGTCAATAGTTTGTTTTTTGATATATACAAATATTTATAACATTCACTCTCACTCTCACTTTTATGTACATTATAATTTTGAATACAAAACCGTGCCTAATAAAGAATCGTACCTTAATATTTTTATCATGCCAACAAGCGACTTCAAAGATGCATACTTAGGATATGTGTAAGAGTTGTATAATAATTTTATTGTAATTATTGTATTATTTATAATTGTATTTTCTCATTTATATTTTATTTTTATTTATTGAAACTGTTCAGAGAACAGTATTCTGTTAAAAATACCTTTTTAATATTTAATGTATTATAAAGTCTATAATGTTATAATAGCAGTTCAATCTTAAAAATTTCTTTTAAAAATAATTGAGCATTTCGACGACGATTGCGAGCTGTTGTTCAAACTATTTTATGTTGTCCACTGTTTATCACAGAATTTATAAAAGAAAATGTTTTAAACATGTATTTTCGATATCTTACATTAGTTTTTAATAATTTTAGCTGTTGAGATCCACACCGTCTGCGTTAAGCTTCTCTTCATTTTTATGATTGTATAATAGTTGGAGAATAATATAAATAAATCTATGAAGTAACGATTTTTAAATACCTTTTTTTATAATGCAGAAATAATTATGCTAGCTTGATTGTACCTCCCAGGTACCCGGCCGCGATCAATAAAAATAACAACAGATAAGAAAAAAGCGCCCAGCCCTGAACCGGTCCTGGTTTCGTGACGATTTCTGTTGCTGTTGGGTTGTGGGCTGCTGGTTAGAGGCTTTAAAAGCCTTGGCCAAGCAGCGAACGCGCTCAGTTCGCAGACAGCTGCCTGATTGTGCACACGACAAACGCACAAGAGACGTGTATTTCGCTAAACTTTGAATTCGAAACGGAAACAACGCGCCCCGCCACAAAAAAGTGCAAATAATTAAAAGTTGTTAACCAAAGTGCACGGTGAGTGTGTTAGTGTGTGTGTACCATCATGCACTTCCCACTTGGACCTTGTTTAAACAATTCGAGTGTCTAGAAACATGAGAAACATAGTTATAGTGCTTTATTTGTAACAGTGCGTATACGTAATTTTTTGTGTGTCCGACAAAATTCGCTTCACAAGGCTAAACGGCATTCTTTTTACGGCTGACTTAACATTCGTTCATTTTGGGCTTTTGGATTATTTCGGCTCGTTCTTTTGTAACTACTGGCACACTTTTGCATTTTAGTATCTATAAGTCTTTATGTATCTATGTATCTTACGAACTTACGAGCAAATCAACTTCAATGCCAAGTGCCTGCAGCAGCTGCTTAGTAACTTGTTTATGAGTCTCTACAGACATATGTATGTAGCTTGAAGCAGCCTCATTATTCAGAATTTTATTCTAATTAATTCAGAAATTAGCTGCATTAAGATTATCAGTAGTCGCCGATTATTTCACACACTTGGACAATCTGAATTAAATATATTTTTATATATACACACAAATATATATGTTTGTGAGCGTGAGACAAGGCCCTCCAAATTAACGTCATGGTTTACAAACAACGTTTACAGACACTTCAATTATGTCTAAATTTTGGATCCGCAGAGATATACTTAATATCGGATTTTGTGTACACTAATATAAAATATTTAGGAGCACGAGCAAATCATGACAAGTTCAAGTTAAAGCCGGCCTGTTATAAATTATATTAAACCTGCTAATCAACAATTCTGCTATAAACAGCAGAGAGAATATTGAAAAAATAAAATAAATTTGTACTTATGTGCAAGCATATATAAACGCTTAATAAAGGGTGTTTTTTTTTTGTGAATAGTGCACTCGGACAGACTAAAATTTGTGCTCCAATAATATTAATTAATTTATTCAAAAATGATCATCTCAAGGGTATAAAATATAAAATTTTTGTTAAGTAAAAACTTTTTGTGAGAGTTTCCGGCCAATTCCACCTGTTGGAGATGTGGAAATAATACATTTTCCGTACCAATAATATTAATTAATTTATTCAAAAATGATCATCTCAAGAGCATAACATTTTTATTAAGTAAAGCATTTTTGTGAGAATTTCCGTCCATTCAGAAACAGGCCTGTCCCATCTATAATATATATAGTATAATAATGTTTAGATATGTATAAGTATGTACTTCCACGGGTATTCCATCAAAAGTGTGTATCACCATTTAAATCTCGGCATGGCTGCTTGCACCATGCAACAAGCTGTCCCTGCACAGTAAGGTGACAGTATATAAGTCCATATTAAGTCCAATATGGAAGTATGCGCTACCAATTTATGGCATTGCCGCTGCTTCAAACCTAAACAAAATAAGAGTTGCGCAAGCTAAAATACTCAGAAAAATATGCAACGCTCCCTGGTATATGCGCACTAGGGACATCGAAAGAGACTTATGTGTCCCCAAGGTTGGCGATGTCATTCAAATGCACGCAAGCAATTACGAGAAGCGACTCGGCAGTCACCCCAACGCACTAGCGAGGCGGCTCCTGTCCAAACCTAAGAAGAGAAGACTGAAGAAGTGCCATCCAAAGGATCTCCCCACAAGAGCCCTTGTATAAAATACATAGTATATAGCATAAAATATAATCATTTTTCATGTAAAACATTGTAAATATTGTATATATGTACATAGATATAAGTGCGTCCTATAGATGCTTACTATAGACAACTTTTGTATTCCCTAACTTTCAACTAGCTTAAGCTGCCATATTGGTAGTAGAAAACTAGTTTAATAAATTGTATATATGTAAAAAAAAAAAAAAAAAAAAAAAAAAAAAAAAAAACCATTTAAATCTCGTTCAAAAATCTCTTTAAAATACACCCTTTGTTATTCATGATTATTGTAAACTATTAAATCTAAAAACTTTAAACATGATTGAATTTATGAAATATCATTTGCTATCTTACGATTATGTCAGATTATATATAGCTTAACTAAAAACGATACTAATATAGTAATAAGCACATTTAACTAAATCGGTCATCAACATGTACAATTAAATTCTTTTATTGCTTTCAATTCAAATTTGTCAATTACTAATCCCACGATTTTGGAACAGCAATCTCATTGCTTTGAAATCATGAGCAAGTCAAATAAAACTAACCCTACTGCTAGAACTAATGGTGCGGGTAAGGTAGATAAGATGGATCCAGATGTGTCGGTAAGTGGGTCACATTTGAATTTGAGTTTTGTTTCAATATTAGAAACTTCTGTTCATTTCTTGGATTTGTTGAAAATAATTTCAATTTGCAATATTTATTTATATCGATTATTGCATTGAACCAAACTTCTTTGTATGCATTTAATTTAAAACTTAAAGTTTCTTTCGTTGTTTATTAAATTTTCCCAATAAGCTGTAAGTGGTCCAGCTCTATTCCAACTACTTTATCTTTAGCACTTATATAAGGCGTGATAAATATTAATAAAGACATCTTAGTGATGTTCCATCCTTTTTTTTGTTTAAAAAAAGCGTATAAGGATATATATATTTACATATGGAATGATATGGAAAATATTGAACCCATTTATTAAATAATTCAATTTGCTTCTTCTCACAAATCGAATCAGAAGATGAATAATAGTTGAATTATCAATTAAACACAAATCATTTCATAAGTAGAGAATAAGGAAAATAACAATTTAAATGTAATAATGGATACTGAATTGCAAATACAGTTTTGGGAGAAAGTAAAACACGGAGCCAAATTAGAGGGATATAAAACTCGATTTTCTTTAAAAAGAATTCAGTCGCAGTATCAACCGATTTAGGTAATTTTTGGTTATCAGTTAAATTTTTCAACAATTTGTGAAATCACTAACTAACTGAGGTTTTATAGTCGACAAAGTCTCTTAGATTATCTGAAATGTTATTTATCACATAATTTATAAGTTTCCTTTTAATTATATTTGCAATTTTACAGATGATTCTAAAATGTACCTTTATTTTGAAGGCAAATTATAATTATTAGTGTTTCCCCCTTTACAGATCGACATGGAGGCGCCAGAGTTCAAAGACTTTGCCAAATCAATGGTGGATTATATAGCGGAATATTTGGAGAATATACGCGACAGGTTAGTGAAGCATTAAAGCTGACGCATCGGTCGGATCGTTGCGTGAATTAAATTTAATTTAAGACTTGATATATACGTATTATTTGTACTTGTGGTTGCTGTTCCCTAACTGGCATTGACCTCAGGGCATAAATTGATTTAAAAGTTTGTTCTGATTGGCACGCGGCTGTGAATTACAAAAAAAGGTACACATAACACTTTTTTTCCCTTTCTAAAGCTGAACATTTTCCGTATTTCTGTCAGATGTATACTATATATATGTATTCTATACATACATATATAGAAGCTGTGGCATTAGTCATGCGATATTGTAGATTGTCGGGTGAAAGTGTTTTGAAATCACAACCCTGATACTTGCACGTTTGAAGCGGCCTTCAAATTAGTAGCTTTCATTTTTTCAATTCTTTTTTAATTGTATTTACAACTACAATTTATGTTTAGCTAATTGTCTACAAAATGTTGTCGGCCCAATGTCAATTTTGAAATAATTAAATTACTTTTTAATTAGCTGGCGTGTCAAGGCCGCGCCTACCTTCGGCTTTAAGGCCTACAGCGACGGCCCAACCATTCTTCTCTAGCAACTACTTCTTAAAAGGCCAATAGCCTTGTAGTTTCCAACAACAACAATTGTGCATCAAAAACAAAGTGTTTGTTGACTTGCCGGCAGTAAGAGGTCTGGCCAAACACAATTCTGATTTTAATTGGCCTTTTTACAAACTGACAATTCTGTTAGGGGTATCAACTAATTTAAAGTGCGATAAATATTTAAGGTTGATAGGACAGGATGGCAGTATGAAAAGTTTTTTTGAACAAAAGAAATCTTGTTGCTGCAATTGGAGAAAATTCTCTGGAATATTATCTGCTTGTAAATAAGTTAATTTTCCCAAAAAGGGTGACATGTTTTAAAATAGAAGAGAATAGAAATATAATTTAAGTTTGAACATTTTTTAATTTCTAAAGAAATAATATAATAATATACCGTAACTCACAAATCTAATTAAATTTAAACCGAAAAGATAGTCTGTATAATACGTGTATGTATTATATTATTATAGTATTAATACGTAGTACATGATAGAGTGAAAAAGCTATAAGTAGATAAAACACGCTCTTGAAGATTTCAGACCTTAATTCGAATAGCCGTTTCAAGTTAGTTTTTATTGGATGCGAAGCTTATTTTTTACTATTTGTATAACAGTTACATACTAAGTAAGTTACACACTTAGTAGTTAGACTAACAATTCCTAGCAAATATTATCATTAAATATGCGCTACAAAGAACAAGAAAGGAATGCTAAAGTCGAGCAGGCTCAACTCTTAAATACCCTGTACCACCCCACAAAAAAGTAATTTAATTAATTAATTAATTTAATTTAATTAATTAACTAAATTAATTTAATTAATTAACTAAATATTAACTAATTAAATATAAAATATTCCATGCATGCATACATACATTTACATTTACATCAGAATCGTGCCTTATGCGTGTTTGTGTACTTGTACATATGTATGTATGTGTGCATTGGGCCTGGTTATATGGCTATAACTTTATTTTCGATCATTCTATCATAATGAAACTTGGTATACGGATATATAATTACTATCCTAATGTGACAGCCAAATTTAAGTTCAAAATTCCAAGAATTACGGGAGTTATAGAAAATTGGTAATAGGGGGGGAGTGGGGGGTTGGATCAGAAAAAGTGAACAAACTCGTCCTTTCTCGGTCTCAGGAGAATCTGTATACCAAGTTTGGTTATTCTAGCTCTTATACTTTCGGAGATCCTTGCGTTCATACAGACAGACAGACAGACGGACAGAAGGACAGACAGACGGACAGACGGACATGGCTATATCGACTCGGCTTGTCATGCTGATCAAGAATATATATACTTTGTGGGGTCTACCAAGCCTCCTTCTGTGTGTTCCATGTGCACTCGCACAAAACTAATATACCCTTGTACCCTTTGGGTACAGGGTATAAAAATATTGGACAAGTTATCAGACTCAAATTTATTTCAGATACATTTTATTTTCATTAAGTCTGGATTTTTTTTAAAGAAACTGTACAGATAATGAAAGCACATAGAATAATTAAGTAAACCTTTAAACTATCTCTACAAAAATTCGTGACAGCCAATGCTAATAAAAGGTCAGCTTCTATTGATGTCGTTTTACATTTTTAGGATACTTGTATTTAAAGTAAATATTGTTTTGTAATATATTAGCTTCTCTAAGTTTGTGAATACACAGCTTTAATTTGGTATTATTTAATTTAATTTCTATATGGAAAATATATATTAGAGGTTCCATTTTTAATTAATTTTGAATGGATAATTACAAAAATGACAAAAATTGTTTTTATTACCGAATTCGATGAAATTGTTACAAACTGTTAGAAAACGGCAACAGACTCATAGCGTCTTTTGGTCTTTTGAAGGTTTTTTGTGCTTAATTAAGCCAAAGATATGGTAAAAATTTTAAGTTGCTATACTTCTAAGCTAAGCTGAAATATCACCATATTCATCAGCTAGTCAGAGGGAGTACTTGTAGATGTTCCGAGAACCCCTGTGTTTTGGGTTGACTTATTGATTTTTGTGTGTTAACCGTACTTGCAACGAGTTGCGTTGGTTGTGGCAGCTGTAACTTTACTGTGGAAGGCTGCTTTGGACACTAATTTAATTTGCAGTCCTTTTTGTGCATCATAGAATGGGTGGTAATGCAATTTTCTTCTAACAAAGTTGTTTGTGTTTTTCCTTTCAGACGTGTCCTGCCGGATGTGAAGCCTGGCTACTTGCAGCCCCTCATCCCTGATGCGGCGCCTGTGAAGCCAGAGAGCTGGCAGGATGTTATGCAGGACATTGAGCGCGTCATCATGCCGGGCATCACGCACTGGCACAGTCCCAAGTTCCATGCCTATTTCCCGACGGCCAATTCCTATCCGGCCATAGTGGCCGATATGCTGAGCGGCGCCATCGCTTGTATTGGCTTCACCTGGATTGCGAGTCCGGCGTGCACAGAGCTGGAGGTTGCAATGCTGGATTGGTTGGGCAAAATGTTGGAGTTGCCTGCAGAATTCTTGGCCTGCTCCGGCGGCAAGGGAGGCGGCGTTATTCAGGGCACAGCCAGCGAGGCAACGCTGGTGGCGCTGCTCGGCGCCAAGGCCAAGAAGATGAAGGAGGTGAGGGAGACACATCCGGACTGGGACGATCACACGATTATCTCGAAGCTTGTGGGCTACTCCTCGGCGCAGGCACATTCATCTGTTGAGCGTGCGGGTCTGCTGGGTGGAGTGAAGCTGCGCTCAGTGCCCGCGGATGAGCAGAATCGTTTGCGTGGCGAGGCCTTGGAGAAGGCTATAGAGCAGGATTTGGCCGACGGCTTAATACCATTCTATGCGGTGGTCACTCTCGGCACCACAAACTCCTGCGCCTTCGACCGACTGGATGAGTGCGGTCCGGTGGCCAACAAGCACAATGTTTGGGTGCATGTGGACGCGGCCTATGCCGGCTCTGCTTTCATCTGTCCCGAGCATCGTCATCATATGAAGGGCATTGAGACGGCAGATTCCTTCAACTTCAACCCTCACAAGTGGATGCTAGTGAACTTCGACTGCTCCGCTATGTGGCTGAAGGACCCCAGCTGGGTGGTGAATGCCTTCAATGTAGATCCTCTGTACCTAAAGCATGATATGCAAGGTTCGGCACCGGACTACCGTCACTGGCAAATTCCATTGGGCAGACGTTTCAGGGCTCTGAAACTGTGGTTCGTTCTGCGTCTCTATGGCGTCGAGAACCTGCAGGCCCACATACGTCGTCACTGCTCGTATGCCCAGCAGTTTGCGGAGCTGTGCGTGCAGGATTCGCGCTTTGAGCTGGCGGCGGAGGTCAATATGGGACTCGTCTGCTTCCGCCTGAAGGGCTCCAATGAGCGCAACGAGGCTCTACTCAAGCGCATCAATGGACGTGGCAAAATCCATTTGGTGCCGGCCAAAATACGCGATGTTTATTTCCTACGCATGGCTGTGTGCTCCCGTTTTACCCGACCGGAGGACATGGAGTATTCCTGGCAGGAGGTGAGCGCAGCTGCCGACGAAGAGGAGCAGCAGCAGAAGTGAAGAGATATTATCGACCAGTATTGAGAGACAGTCTATCAGGACTGTGTGACACATTTAGGGAATCTACACATTTACAAAATATAACACCATGCTATAGTTGGATGAACGGAGTTTTAAAGTGATACTACAGTTAAGAATTTCACTACAAATTGAAAGAGAAGTTCAAACGTAATTGAACATTTATTCTGTTTATTCATGTTTATATTTTTAAAGAATGTTTGCTTAAGTATGCTCTGTACATCTCACAAATCGAGGACTAACATTTAACTTCGTACATCTTCAAAATGAATGAAAATGGGAATCAAAACTTTCAAGACTATGTTTAATTCAAAACTTTATACTTAAGCCTCAAATGTTCTTAAATTTCTTTGGTTTTTCTTTTAATGACATCTGTTATTATTTCAAAATTTGCATTATAATTCAAATCTACAAATCAGGCAAGGAATACATCACATTCAGCCTATTTATGGGAATAAGAAAACGTGACGTATTTATCACTTGAAAATTTCCAGCATTCATTTATTTTGTAGCATGGTGTAATTTTACAAAATACTCGTCATTGTTGTTATTATGTTATTGCTTGAATATTTATATGCTATTCAATGTGTGTGCTTAATTAAATTGAAAAATTTAAAAACAAACACTACTCGATATTTATCTAATTGAACAACAAAATTTTGACTAGCTCCAATTATTATTGCTTGAATCAATCGGGTATTCCATCACATATACTGTTTCAGGTAGTAGTAGTCGATGATGCGTTGCGCCTCACGTATTCCACTGGTGCGTGCGCCATCGATGGTGCCGAATCCCTTAAGTGCCGTGGCGTCGCCTGCAAAAAGCAGTGTGGGTGCTATGTCGCCGAGGGGCTCTGCCAATCGTTGCACATCCCGCGCACTGCTCGTCGTCGAGAAGTAGGGTCGACCGCCCAAATAGCAGGCTGAGGTGCTCCAGTTCGAGCGAAGTAGGGCCTGTGGATAGGGCACTAGACGATTGCGCAGGCATTGACGCAATAGAGCCGTGATTTGCTCGAGCAGCGTTACATCCGGAAGCTTTTCAATCTCGTCATAGTAGCCGCCACCCACACGAATTTCAAGTACATGCTGACTGCTGGGCAGTTGGGATATCTCCACCACCTGTTGCGTCCACAAACGCTCCTGACGACCATTCACTGTAATTGCAGGCTCGTCCTTGCCTAGCTGCGCGCCCAGCGGTCGCAAATTGGACTTTAGCCAACGGCTGATGGGCCGCTTGTAGGCTAAATAAATCTTGACTGGATTTCCATAGCCCAGATTTCGGATGGCCTGCAACTTTTCAAGTGGCAGCGCGGGTTTAAAGAGTATAGCCGAGAAATTCTTAAGCACACCCAGGGGCAGAGTGCATATAATATGATCTGCGCTGTACAGAGTGCCATCGAGACAGGCGACGCACTTACGTTCCTGCGGCAATGGACTGGTGGGCGCTCCAAAGTCGCTTAACGTTTGCCACTGGATGCTGCCTACTGGCTTGCCCGTCTGCAGCTGCTCCTTGCTTATGTGCTGGGTCAGTGTGTCGAGCACATTGTCCAGACCCGTCGGCACGTAGAGGGGACGCAGCTCCTGCTGTACGGGACAGCTGGTTATGTGCTCAATGTTTACATACTCCAGGCAGCAGCCGAGAATGCTGCTGAATTCTTTGAATAGTGATTGAAAAATTTCTCGTGCTAGTGCGCGTTTTTCTGGATCCGGATAAGAGTGTCCGACAAGCTTTTCACTCTCCGTTTTGAAGTATGCCATGACATTGTCTAGAACATGCAAATCACCACCGCTTTTCACCTTCTCGCTGACCTTAAATCCGCGGCACAGCTGACGAAATTGCATATCGATAAGCTCCACCATGTTCGGAGGCACCTCCCGCCCTTGAGTGTGTACATAATTGGCGCATTCCCGCTGCTTCAACTGCTTCCGCAGGCCCTCGGCATTGCGTAGCAGTTCGTAGATGGTATTATGTGCGCCATCGATATTCATGTTCACCCACTTGGCTCCAAGTTCGCAGTAAGTATCACCGAAGCGCTTGGAGTTGACACGCCCGCCATAACGATCCGTTGCCTCCAGCACGATCGTGCTGCGGAAACCATGCCTGAGCAGATGCTGTGCCGCTGATAAGCCTGCTAGGCCCGCACCTATTACCACAATTTGTGTATTTTGTTTAGCCGATTCCAGATTGTATTGCTGTTGGTCATTGTTGTTGCTGCTGCTGTTGTTGACGCTGCGACCCATGACCTTGAGTGCTGGGGCATTGTATAAGTTACGCCTCGTCAATTTGTAGCCGCTAAAGCTCAGGCTTTCTATGGAGCGTTTCAGCTGAGGATGCACCATTTTTGCGTAGCTTTCAGCTCCAGCGCCAACCAACGCATCTGCTCGACGTTTTGTTTTTATGCAACAGCGCCTACCATTGCATAGTAGTTGGGTTAGTTTCTCCAGAGAACTATTAATGTTGTTGCTGATTATTGTGAAATATTTCCAAATATGCTAGTTTTATCGAAATACCTGTTAAATTTGTTAAAAGGACCACCGCCTACCGACCAAAAAAGTCCGAAATTAAATTTGTTTTGCTTTTCTGCTAGTGTTGGAAAATTGTTGCTTTGCGCATGACAGTGATTTAATCGCTGGTTTACAATTAAATCAAATCTTAACGGATACGAATGAAATCAATTTTAGTTTGAAAATTAGCTTTCATTAACTAGTTTAACACACTTTTAATCGTAAAGAGACAATTGTAGTTAAACCGCATTCAGAATCATGCGACCTTATGCTCGAGTCTGGCAGCACTGCCTGTATTGCATACCATTTTAACAGTCTGGTAAGATAAAACATCTCATTACAATCGTACCGCGGTTTTAATTTGGCGGTTTTTTTGTGGAATGAAAGAAAAAAAGCGTGTGTTATTCTTAACTTTATTGAAAAACTCTTAAATACTACAGTGTAAACGATAAGGCACCTAAAGACGGTAAATAAATAGCACAAAAATTGGAGTATTTTTATTGCCAAACACAATCGCCACTCACTGCGATTTCTCGTTCGTGCCGTTTGTGAGTTGCAGCCCGAATTGTTGTGTTAATTCCGTTACATCACCAGCTTTACCTACGGCAGCCAAATGTTCCTGCTCGGCCAACAAAGCCGTTAGCTGTGTCCCAATTTCTGTCCAGGCAAACTCTATGTCAGAAGGCTTTGGATCCATGCCGCACACCGCAAAACGCAAAAACAGTTGGCCACGATGCTCCGCCTTGACCATATAGATTTTCTTGCGTTCCATCAAACGCTGCAAGAGCTGTGCAGTAATCTCATTTTCGCCCTTGGCGCGAAAACAAACGAGACCAAGGGCACGCGGCGCTACCAGCTCGAAACGTGCATCTGCCAGGACGAACACCTCGAATTTTTTGGCCAATTCAATGTGTTTTCGCACATGGGCACGCAAACCCTCAGCACCGAGCGTGCGGAACGTAATCCAAACTTTGAGCGCGCGAAAGCGTCTGCCCAGTGGTATCTGCCAGTGCCTGAAATCGGGAATCTGCGTTTGACCCTCGTATTTGTGCTTCAAATAGATGCGATCCACATTGAAGCTATCGACCACCTTGTTCGCATCTCGCAGCCACATGGCGGAACAATCAAAGTTGACGAGCATGAATTTGTGCAAATTGAAGTTCAACGAATCCACACGCTCCAGCCCTCTACGCAGCTCAGAGCACTCGTCCAGCGCAAATGCGCCGCCGGCATATGCTGCATCCACATGCAACCACACATTGTACTGCTCACAGACAGTAGCAAGCGAATCGACATCGTCATAGGCACAGGTGCCGGTTGTGCCCAGGGTAGCTATGCAGATGACTGGTATTAGGCCAGCGGTCACATCTTGCTCGATGGCCGAACGCAAAGCCGCGCCACGCAGTATGAGATCCTCGCCGGCGGGCAGCAGCTTTATTGGCATGGCAGCCAGCACGCCCGCCTTCTCAATGCAGCTATTGCTCTGATCCGAGGAGTAGGCTACCAGCTTGCCACGTATATCACTCTCACTGAGCTCTGGATGGCTGGCGCGAACGCGGCACACAACCTGCTCCCTGGCGGCCAGCACAGCCACAAGCACAGCCTCACTGGCCGAGCCCTGAATCACACCACCGCCGGGACCCTCTGTAGCATGTAGGAAATGCTCGGGCAGCTTTAGGAATTTGGCCAACCAGTCCATGACAACAACTTCCAGTTCGGTGCAGGCGGGACTGCAAATCTGAAATGAATCCATAACAGGTACGATTAGATAAGGTTATATATGAGTCCCTTGAACTTGACAACCTGTTTGTCAAGTTCTTTCCCTGAACTACTTTCACTGCGACGCCGCAGACAAAGCACAATCGAAGACGCTAAACAAAAGGGTCGCCAAACAATGACCTGCCTTTGTGTGGCATAAAATTTCACCCAAACATTTCACCCAGCTCGCTTACCCAACTGAAGCCTATAATGCTGAAGCCACTGGCGAGCATCTCGCCAACAATTGAGGGATAGGAGACACTGGTGGGATAATAGCCGTGCATGTGTGGGGACTGCCAATGCGTAATGCCTGGCTTGATCACACGGTCTATGTCCGACAATATGTCGCGCCATGTTTCTGGAGTTTCGGGCATATCCTTTGGCAATAGTTGCAACAAGTAGCCTGGGTCGACTGAGGGCAGGACATCATAGTCGCGTATATTCTCCAAATAGTCGGCGACGAAATCCACGGCTGCCTTGCCAAATTCGCGAAACTCTTTAGCATCCATTATATAGTATATATAGGAATTAATGTATGTACGATATAGGTTTCTATTTGTGCTGCGCTTTTCACGTCGATTTTGTTTGTTTACAAAGTTCGAAACGTGTTTAAAAATATGCTATGTCTCCGCTTTGTTGCCTTTAACGTTCCGAACTTCACTCTGCAATCGCGCGTTGCTGTCGAGCCCTTTATATATACCCAGCGCCAGCGTCAGTGCCAGAGCCAGAGCCGATGCTCATTATTACCGGTCTCTGTTTCGGCTCTCGAGAAACGCTAGCTAAAGGCACAGTGGGTTCGATCTAATCGAAGCCAGCGACTTGTTTATCTTTCATTTCGTTTAAATTTACTGACTTGCTAAATATAAACATCTAGCCATGTGACGTCTAATTATGCGGAACAATTATTTGACATATTTCGATTTGCTTTTGTTCTCATTTAACGTTCTAATGATATGGAATATTGGAATTAGTGTGGGTTCTATTGGTCTTTCAGCAAAGATTTGACTTGCGTGGTAATGAAAAGCAAATAAATAGAATGTGCTCAGCTAAAAGATGCGCCGTACAGCTATACTATATTTTTATAAGACAGCCTCGACTTATCATGTTTAAGTTATAAATACCCATTGCATCCGTATTATTATTTTGATTTGGCTGTAATTTGTAAAATCACAAAGCAATCAACAATTGATTATCAGATCCAGTGATTGTGGGCGTGCATGAGGGGGTGTGACTTTATTTCAATTATATCACAACTGGTGATATCTAGTATCTGTCTTTGGTTGATAGTTGATTCTACATGTGTTTTAATGAGTTACATTTCTAAGTAACGTAAATATTCTTAGCTATTGTATGTTTTTTAAAATGTGTTCCAAATTTATTTTTTAGTTTGAAATATATATTTTTAATTGAAGGGTTTTATTGTTATTTTAATGTATTTTATAATTTAATTTATAAGTTTTTTTTTTAAGTTTAATTTTTTATTATTTTTTATCTTTTTTTTAATTTTTTGATTTAGAATTTTTTTCTTTCTAGTATTGAATTTGATTTTTAAATTAAAAATTAATTTATTAACAAAAAAGTAATATTCTCATTTTCTTTAATACATTTTTTAATATTTTTCTTTTTTCTAATTCTTTATTGTTTTTTGTGAATTAAATTTGAAAGTTTTCATTGTTTTTTTTCCATTTGATTATTATTCTTTATCTTTAAGATTGTATATTTTTTATTTTGAATACTTTTCATTTATTATAATTAACATTATTTTGTTTTATTATTTATTATAAAATATTATTATTAATGTATTATTTTTAATATTGGAATGCAAATTTAGTTACTATAATTTTGTTTATAAGTTCATTGAATAAGGCTTAAATTTTTATTTATTTATAAGTATTTCTCATATCTTAAAGGGGGTTTAAATTATAAGTCTAATGAAAGAAAACATCGCACACCTTTTAGATAATATGGTACTTCATCAGCGAATTGTGTTCAGCTTCAAGAAACTAATCTAAGTATATACGAACGAAATCCTGAAGCAGTCGGTCAAAATATTGCAGTAGAATATAAAATATTTATTGGTTCGATAGCACACTTTTCAAGTGTCTGTATTTTCTAAAGTTTGTTTTAAAATAAACTACTAGAATATTATTATAAGCACTTTTAAAGAAAGATCATTAATCTGTATGCGTCAATTAAGTTCATTATTATGTCCAATTAAAACTAACTAATTCAATATTTATGAAGCAATAAATGGAAAAAAGCACAAACATAAATAGATTTATGTCGGTGGCAGTACGCGGACGTGCGTACGCCAGTTGGTTTAGACCAATGGTTAACCAAACTATGAACTATCAGAGTAAACTTCAATTAGCATCAGTTGCTAGTCGCTGATAAAAAAAAACCAAAACAAAACAGCGCTCTTTTAACAACCTCTTGACAACCAGCTGTGCTCTTAACTGGTTGCGAACGCTCTCTTAGCCAACTGACAACTTGTTCGCTTGGGCTTTAACTTAAAGAGCTCTCATTTTTGGGAGATTTATGCCCACCAGTTAGTGCTTTTTCTGAAAATTATTAACGTTTCAACTTGTACATAGTTTATTTTAATTGTGCATCTAGACACATTAGATGGAAATTAACTTCTTGTTGGTGCACTAGGAACCGAAAACTAAATAGGAGTTAAGAAGGCAGAATTATTCTACATCGCCAATAAATAGCGTGTGAGAAATGTGATAGTATGTTAGTATATACAAGTAGTACGAGGGACAGTACAGGACGGATCCTGACTCTGTAACATTTGTTGATATGCTGGTGAAACTTACCCAACTAAAGCCTAGAACGCCAATGCCTGCGATTAGAAGCTCGCCTATGATCGAACCTGCGGATGTGGATGACGGATAGAAGGCATTGAAATATGGCGATTGCCAGTGTGTTAGTCCGGGCAATATAATGTGTTCCAGGTCCTCTAGGACGGCGCGCCAGCTTTCAGCCTGCTCGGGTATTTCTCTCGGCAATTGATTAACCACTGAATGTGGTTCCACGCTAGGCAGCACATTTCTGCAAACAAGGATAACGTTTAGAGTATAATAGTAGGTCTTAAGCTTGATGGGTCAATTTTAATTTATGTCCAAAACAAAGTTTTTTTTTCATAGTTTTTCATTTTTTTTTTTACATATATTATATATATATTATATTTTAAAGTATAATATATATTTTTTTAGAGAAAGTAAAGCAAAAATGTGCCGATGCAAAACGTTAGAAAAAACGTTGGAAAGATGGATAGCAAGAGCTTTCTTGAATATTATGTCTGCCTGCCAAGAAAGTTTCGTTGAATTAAAACGAATCATTGATCGACGGCAGACGAAAATATTGAAAAAAGTCAATGTATATCTCATTATGTAAAAACTATTCTTAAAATGCTTTATCTAAGGGGTATCCGAGTTACATGTATACTGAAATAGCAGTTGAGTTAATTTTTTGATAGTCATAGAGGCTTTCATTATTGCTTTCATTTTAAAAAAGTCCATTTAGAGTTGTTTCATTTACATAAATATTATTTAATCAAATATTGTAGGAATTATGATAATATTTACTATTATCCTCACGATATCATAAACAAATTTCGTTACATTTTAATTTAAATTAATTTTGGAAAATTTTAAATTAAATTAAAATTAATTTAAACCTTCTTACAAGGGTTTGATATGTTTTTACATTTTTTTTCTTTGGATTTCACTTGACCTTGGAATGAATTCTTTAAAATTGAAGACAAAACATTTTATTACATAATTCAACAATTTATAACTATTTGCAACCAATTTATTAAAAAGTTGTACAAGGAACAGTATTTTGAACCAATTTGAAATGCAGTTCAATTGCAGTTCGAATGTGTTAGGAGTCCAAGGATTACTTAAGAAATAGGCAAGTCTTTTGAAACTCTCACAGATACACAAACACAGACACATATAGATAGTACACACCTCTCACGTATATTTTTAATGTAGTTGATGATAAACTCAATGGAGGCGTGACCAAATTCGCGAAACTCATCGAAGTCCATATTAGGGCATGTACACAATATGTTTTTATATTGATAAATATATATAGATAGATATAAATCCTGTATGCACTATACACCAAAACACTCAATGGATCGTTCGTTCGTTCGTTAGTTGCGCTGCTGCCGATTTGCACTTCTGCACCGTTTACATTCGAACTTACAAATGAACTCGACGAATTTGTCAAAGCCTCAATTAAAACGAATCTTAAGCGCTTCAGGCCTACGCGCGCGTCGTTGGTAAAGACTTTCAACCATGTAGACATACATATAAAAATAGTATTCATATGGGTAGGGTCAAGAGACGGCGACTATGTGTAAAAATGTGCACAGCCAGCAAGTTTTTCAGTGGGCCAAATGCAGGGAGACCATTGCCGATCCATTGCCCAGATTTATGTAACTGTGTGGCTATGACGACGAGCAGAAAACAGAAAACACGTTAAGAGTTCATAAACGTAAAATCGGAAAAATAAAACCAAATGAACCAACAGACAGCAAAAATAACTCCAAGATAATTTGATGAAATGCGTTTAATTGACACCACATACACAGACAGAAAACGATTGGTTGAAATAATGCTAAATTTTTGCAGACATTTTTGTAACTTCTTAATAAATTATTATTAATAATTATTATTTGTCTTCTTATGTATTGAATTTTTTTAGCTTAGTATATAAGTTTTATTTAAATCATTTTAATTCCAGTATGAATTTCAATTTATATACATATTTATTTTTTATGATTATCTTATTTTACTTTTTTTCAAATTTTTACTACATACATTTTTTATTTAATTTTATTCAATTTGGTTTTATTTTGATTAGATGTATTTAATTATATTAGTTCAGTAGTTTCTTAATTCATAAATTTCAATTTGGTAATTTATTATATTTGTATATTTATTTTATACATATGCTTATATTTAGTTAAATTATATTTGTCTTATTTATTTTAGCTGTTGATTTATTTTACTTAGTTTTTATGTTAAACATTTTATTTATACTTATTTATTCTATTTATTATATGTTCTATTAATTTTAAATTTAATTAATACCATTAATTAGTTTTATTTATTTTAGTTCTTAAATTGATTTGTTTCAACTTTATTTATTTGTTTAAATGATTAGTTTACGTAGTTTTTTAAATAGTACGTTAATTTTATTAAAATATATTTGTTTAGGGATTTGTATCTACAATTTTGGAATTTTCTTTATATAACAAAATTTAAAAAGAGAATAGTGAAACAAGAGAATATTATGTACATATTTAAAAAAGGAATATTACTTTAAGCGCCAATCAATTAAAATGTGAATATTTTCTCTCACTGCACTATCAACACACCGCATTGCACTGATGCCATTTGTTTCTTTTATTTAGGGTCTAATCTTCCCATTTAAACTAAAATCCGGTTCATCATTGACTGGTCCAGCGCAGCCATTTGGCAAAAATAGTTAAGTAGAAAATAGTAAACATTTAACAGCTTCATTACACATTTGACAGATATTTAGACAGGGCCCGAGGCCGTTCCCGCGCCCAGGCATGCAGTTAACAACAATAGTGTTGAGTTTTAAATTTGAAAGTCAAAGTCGTCGAGTTGTTGATTTTGTAAGCCCAGCTCAGGGCAGCGGAAGTGCAGCAGCACGCTGACAAGCGACCACTGTCCACTGTCCCCTGACCACTGACAACTGGTCGTGAGTTGGTGGTCAATGGTCGGTGCATGCGTGTATGCAGCAATGGTCTAGCTTTGCATTTCATCAGCCAATGTTGTTTGTGTTTTGGTTTGTGTTCAAAATTTCAGGGTCACGCTCTACATTTATGCTGATGTTAGCCTAATTTTTGGTGTTTGGCTTATTTACTATACACTGTAAGAAAGGTTGTCCTAGTGGGGCTACTTTGGTCGATATAGGGAGAGAGCTTCTAATATCTAATTGATGCTGATGTTAGCCTTATTTTGGGTTAGTGTTTGGCTTTTATACACTGACAGAAAACTGGTGGAACTACTTTAATTGATTCAGAGATGGCTTCTAACATGCTGCACATTTATACTGATTTTAGCCTAATTTTGTAATTGGATAAATTTTTGACTTATGCACACTGAAAGAAAGAGACAACTTCTTAATGACAAATCTGATTACACTTTCCCCTCTCGGCAAATTAATATACTGTTCGTATGTCGATTTTACATCCCATAGGAACATTTAATAAACAAATAAAAAAAAAAATTTATAAAATCGCCGCACCTTCTGTGGATGGGGGATCCTGCGACTTCAACAAAGAATCTTAATTTGTGAATATATTCACAGTGCAACCAAAACTCATAATTTCGAGCTCCATTCAGTCTTTTAACTACAATCGTGTTATTTTTGCATATAATCTGACTATATACGAGATTCTCATATTTTATCTGCTTGTAATACAAATTAATATGAAAAAACCATAATTTTTTTTGTTCCTGTTACACGAAAATCTGACCTAAATTATAAAAACACTTTGCTAAAAGTAATGAAACGAAACATGCATTACAAGTTCAGATTGTATGTGTTTATGGAAAGCTAATGGCTCTATTCATTAACAAATGAATCAAAGTTTCATAGTTTTTCAAACCCAGTGAACGAGATATTAATTTATTGTTATTTGGATATTTTCTCGATATAGAAGTTTAAAAAACAAAATCATAATAATAATCCACTCCATAACACTTTGCAAAATACTTCGAATTTAATACCCGACTATTGCTGTTACTACTTATTTGTTGAAATGCCAAGTTTTGCACTAATACGTCAATTCTAAGTGATGTTACAGTCATGAATGTCCATCTTCTGTCCGCAGTTGTTGTTACTGGCACCAGCAATTTAGTACGCTTACACCCGTATGTATATAATACGTTCCTCCGAAGTAAAACGGAAAAACGGATCGGTATACATTGGAGTTACTTAGGTTGGAAGCATGGCAGTAGCCGAGCATCAGATTTTATGTATGTAACTCCCACAATTTTACTAATATACGAGAATTAATCGTTTGGCATTCATTTGAGTATAATTTCTTATTGACCGATTATCATTTGATACTTATATCAATTTTTGGCTGTAGATCAATTATGATTGGGTTCGATTTAAGCGCACTCCAGTAGATGTTGCCTTAAACTTATCAAGTAGGTTTCGATATGAAAGTTAAGCTCCTTTGGCATTCAATGCCAACTGCCATTTTGCTATCAGTGGTGGTATGTATTTATTAATACATGTATGTATGGAAACTAAAGTGCTTAATGCAAATTCCTTTTGTCGTGCTTGTTGTTATTATTGTTGTATTCCTTTGGCCAAGGTGTCGGAGCTCGCAGCTGTTTGTTAGGCAGTGGCAGCTCCGCTTGGCTGTCGACGCTGACGTCGCTGCCACTGCGGATTCAAAGTGTTTGGCTAAGTATTTGGCGCGCTATAAGCGCCTCATAAATAAATGCGAAAACAAAAATGTGTTTTGCAGATGAACAAATGGACGAGACAGACAGACAGTCAGACAGACGAACAGACAGATAATGCCTAACGAAAAGTCTTGCAGATACAGCAGCAGCAGCAGATATTAGCAGCAGCAACAGCAGTCGAGGAAGTTAATGAACAGGGTGATTCGGGTATCGATTTCCCCGCCAACTCTGCTTGACGGCACTGCGCAGGCGCTGGAATGAGACTGTAACCCTTGTATAATCGAACGAAAAAGCAAACAACAACCGCCCAACCACCCAAAACATTTCGTTTAATGGCGTCGCTGTCGTCGTCGTCGCTTTGCCTCGATAAGATAAAAACTTCGCGCATGTCCGAAAAGGCAAACGCAGTAAAGTCCCCTCTTTGTAGCTGTTCTTGTAGTTGCTATTGTTGTTGCTTTTATCAACGATTTCCAATGTTTTCAATACAAAGGGGCGGCGCTTAGTTGCCTGGAAACTCCTAGGCGTATTTGTTCATATTCTTGTTGTTGCTGTTGTTGTTGTTGTTATTATTGTTGTTGACCGCGCGTATTGACTTGGACTTTTGAGTTAAGTTTCTCATATTTGCGGCGCTGCCGTCACTGCCGTTGCTGTTGCCACCAACTTTTAAGTGCTGTTGACTGTTGTTTTGGGGCCAGCGAAGGTGTCGCCAGGCAATAGCAATTTGTTGTTGTTGTTGTTGCTGTTGTTGCCAATGCTGCCACAGCATTTTTGCAAACATACATAACTTAAAATTCTTGAGCTGAACAGAAAACTTTCGCACAAAACTTTTTACGTATTACAAATAACTTTTACCAGTCGCAAAAGGACTGAGTTGGGTAGCAAGACGAAATGCGCATGCCAAAAAAAATAAGTAAAGTAGCAACGTTGTCGTTGTTGTTTTTATTTTTGTTGTTGTCGCTGCCGCCATTGTTGTTCTGCCTGCCTGGCTGGTTGACTGCTGGCTGGCTGGCTAGCTGAGTGCATTTTACCATATCATTTGTGTCACATTAAGATCAATTGGTAAACACGGACATGCACAAGCACACATTTGTATTGGCATCTATTATACACATCTATATGAGTGTGTGTATTTGTATGTTTGTGTGCAGCCTGTGACGTCGCCGCCAACGTCGCAGCGAGAAAAAGGCAAACGGCATGAAAAGTATCGTAAAAGTCAAATAAAAAGCTCACACAACAACAAAAACAACAAGTACGTAACTACCAGTAACGGCAACAACAACAACAAAAGCAATGAACAACAAAAATAATATAAAAAAAAAGAAAATAATGCAATGGTAAATACGAAAAACTGCAAAACGTCGCTAGCCAAGGCAGTCAGCCAGCAAGCAAGCAGGCAACCAACAACAGAGTTGCCTACAGTTGGCCAGAGTTGCCCTGCCCTGCCCAGACAGAACAGACGGATGTGCGAGTGAGTCTCGCGCGACTGACAGACACAGACGCGCGCAAAATTTCATGCCCGAAAATATTTTCCAAAGAGCGCGTCGCGTTTTTTGCCGTCGCTATCGTCATCGCCATCGTCATCGTCGGCAGCAACATCACGCCAACGTCATTGCCGTCGTTATTTGTGTTAGCCGTCGCCATTTTGTCGCAATTGCCGTCGCAAAATGGCGTTTCAGCTTGTGTTGTGAGCAAATAAAATACAAACAGCAAAATTTAAAATATTTAATAAAATGTTTAATAAGTAATGTGAATGGAATGTGAGAAATCTAGAAATATCAAATCGACGAAATAGCATTTATAATTAAGTGTGAGACATGAAACTTTTTGTAACTAAAGCTGAAGTAAGGTTTTCGAAGTATATTAATAATAATAATTGGCTTATCAGTTGTGCATTGGACGCATTTAAATGCATATTCGATTTCAGTTATACATTTTGCAATTATACTGTAAAAAAAAAACCCAATTATCATATGGATTGTCCCAATATAAACTAAATAGTTTCGAAACTTTTAAATGTTTAACCTGAAGTCAAGATAATAAATAATGTTCTCTAGTTAAATTAACAAATTTTCAGTTGCAGCTTGATTTTTTGGCTATGAAATGAATAACCTGAGTGATGGCAAATAGAAGAGATTAATCGTGTTTAACTCGTTTTTGAAAATTGTTTTTTGCCGTTGTAATTTTTAGTTTTTTTTAAGCCATAATTTTTGACATATAGTAAGCTGATTAAGAAACTTGTATATATGTATATTTGAGTAGAATATTAATTTGTTTGTCCAAGGAAATAAATTAATCAGACAGAAGGAAACGTGACAAATCCCACGAAGGGTATATTTTCTTGATCAACATGCCAAAACAAGTCGGTTTAGCTTACTTAGATAAGGTTGTCCCTTATTCAGAATATACTTTGAAAGACCACGAAAAGTTAATACTAAACGAATTTGTGTTAGTATTGTTTTGTAAGTACTACTTCAGAATGAAATGACGTTAATGTCTTCACGGTCTACTTGTAAAATTTTGAAGTATATAGTCACGTGACTATCTCTAGTGGCAAACCATTTAAATGATACACTCTGCAAATACTTGTATAAAACAGATCTGTTTAGTAATATGCAGTTTATTTAATTTCCTTCTAATAAAACTCTTTTATCACATAGCAGCATGTACCAAAATTCTCAGTATTGTCGCATACCTCTGACTTTTCCATAAGTACTTCCGCCAAACTTCCGGTGTCAGCTTATTTCGAGATTCTGAACATGCTGTATTTGTCTTCAAATCTAATCTACAAATGCTGTACAAGTTAAAATACAGGTGCTGTGTGCTTCAAAAGTGTTAAATTTTTACGATATAACTGTATTAAAATATAAAATATGACTTTCGAAATATTGAAACATACCGTTTTGGAAATATAATGGATAAATCAGTAATGTCACTTCAGGGCCCTTTATACATTTTTGAATCAAGCTTTGGTATTTCTTGATACGATTCACAAGTGATAAAAGTTCTGTTTTTACTTGCCACGTACGAGTAACTCAACTCGTTACAATACCAGACAAGTTGTCGTTACGCCGCCATCAGTGATAAAGAGCAACACACCTAACGTAAATGTTTCCTTCAAACTATAGTCAGCTAATATTATGGTATTTACAAATCATTTTACTGAAGAAGACAGACAACGCTCGAGAACAACACCTGAAATATTGAGAGATTGCAGGGTGTATCTTAAGATTAAGAGGGTAGTTTGACAAGTCTATGTACACCTTTCCTAAACTAAAACATACAGTATTACAATTTTTACAAAATTAAATATTTAATTCATATTTTATTAGATTAGGTCAGTGTATTTTCCAATATCTTAACTTCAAAATTATTTGATTTTGTGAATGATTTGAGTTTTACAAATTTAATGTGGTTTATTGATCAAATTTATTTTTTTAATTTTCTAGAGCTACGAAATACATTACACTTGTAGTTCTATTACTGAAAATAAAATTGTTATATAAACGATCACTAAATAAATAAAGCCTATTAATATAAAATTAGATAAATAGCTGAGTACTAAAATATAATTAAATGTATTTATAAGATATTGCGCCTTATGTTGAACAGCTTTCAAGAACGATTGCTTTGACGTTTCACACCACTGAGGTTTTATTGTCGCTATTAACAGATTTCTATGATCGATGATTGATTGATTGATTAAGAAATCTGCTTTATGATTGCTCAGTATTTTAATAGTAATATAGAATCGTAATTGTTTCAAGAACTGCCCTCGTAATCGTAAGAATCAAAAACTAATGTAGACAACAAGCCAACAAATACTCAACACAACCCGATGTATAAATACATACACACCACATATACTACTCGTATATGAACCATTGAGTTGTTGTAACGTAGAAACCATGTTCTTTCCATCCACACGCACACACTCCACAGATAAATAGCGGTAGTTCGTAAAAACCAAAGAAAAAAACTAAAAACAAAAAATCCCAAAAGAACCCGCGCGCATATTGTTCGTGTGTGTGATAAGAATAAAATCGACGGCAACTACCGAGCGAGCGAAGGCCCGAGCTCGCGCCGCCAACCAAACACTCAACCGAGCTGGCGACCCCACCACTAACCAATATCTTTCTATCTATCGGTTGCCGCCATAGCCACAGTCGTCGTCGCCATAAAAAGTCCGCCGCCAGGTGACAAACATTGCGCGACTGCCTGTGCTCGGCCGCCTCTTTTGCAAAGAAGTTGCGCATGGGGACGCACGGCTAACGGTAAACGGTTCGGAAAATAGAAGAAAAACCAAAGCTTTTGGGCGCGCGCTCTGACGGGTTTTCCTTGCAAATCAATCAAAACACAAATAAAAATACGCGTTCACGTGTGCAAATTTTTATAAAAATAATTGATAATTTTCATTTGTATTGAAGATTTGTGTGCTAAGCCGGCGGCAAATTATTAAGTGAACAACAATAAATATTGCGCATACGCACGTGTGCCACAAAACAAACAACAAATTGATATAATTTGCTTAGAGTTGAGTCAGAAATCAAATCGGCCGGCAATTATTTGTTGCCCCTGAATTGTGGTTGTTGTTGCTGTGCTGACTGGAGGCGGCTTGCATGCATTTGGCCATAGCAATGATGCAAACCTTGAAACCGCCGCCATCGCTGCATCAACATCAACATCATCATCAACATCAACAGCAGCAGCCGCAGCAGCAGCAACAACAACAACAGCACCTGACAGTCATGGATAATCACCAACATCAGCAGCATATCCATCAGCAGCAACAATTGCCGCCCACGCCGCAGGTAGCGCAACTGATAGACACCCTGGCAGGACCTATTGCGGGTCCAGGAGCAGCCGCGGCCCTGCAGCAACACAATCATCACGGTGCTGGCAGTGGCACCAGCCCCAGCACTAGCAGTAGCACTAGCAGCGCCCTGCCTTTGCCACTTCCGCTGCCTCCTGTCGACCAGAATGACCCAAATCCTGAGCTGGTCCTTGCCTTAATTTCAAGGAATCGTGCGCTCGAGGGTGAGTAGAAAGGAAGAATGAATAAAGTGAAATGAAGAAGAGGGTGGCCAAGTAAGGCAGACAGGCAGTCTTGCTTTTGACTTTTGGCCGCCTGCTGTCCTAATGGATATTTTCTGATTTTCTGATTTTGTTTTTGAACCGGCCATGTCAAAAAAGAAATATTGTACATACGAGTATACGTGTATGTGCACTCTTTTTAGTTTTATTGCAATTGCGGCCTCGACTGAATGTTATTTATTTATTTATATCTTTAATTATTCACCGTTTCGCTCCGTTTTGTTTTTGTGCTCCTTCACTCGGTCGTACCGCCACAAAAGGTCACGAGCCAAACGAATTTGTGAATGGGAGAGAAGAGTTGTGTGAAGGCGAGTGCAAGTGTGGGTGTAAGTCTGGGTCATCCATTGTAGGTGTTGTTTTGATTGAGCGTCGTTGAAAGCGACTCAAATGTGAAGGGATGGGAAGTGGTGGGGGCTTTTTAGAATTGTGTGTTTCAGCTGACTTATGTAAATATTTTAATATATCTACATAAGTATGCAGTCGACTGCCCAGCTTAAGTGTTTTGCAATTAAAGCCAAATCATTTCTTTCTCTGGCATCTTAATTTCGTATGCTCTTTGGGGTAATACGTGAATTTCTAATTGTTACGAAAATGACATTTACTTAAGAATTTTCCTTTAGGGATGAGCGTGCTATTGATAGACTTGTAACGTTTAATGTCATTTGAATAAGTAGTGCAAAATGTAGACGATTTGATATTCTATGTTAGCAGAGAAAATTGCCAATTATGTCTCAATTATACATCACAGTGGTAGCAAAACAGAAATGAACGATTTTTGTTGCTCATCTATAATTAACTAAATTAAATGAAGTGTGATTTCTACAAGTATTTCCCCTTTATTGTTGCCAATGCTGCTGTTAATTTCTATGCTAACACACTGTTGTTGCTCAATTTTCTAATTCTGTTAATGCAACTGTTAGTGCCTCTGTAAGTGAGACTGTGAATGTTAAATGCTCATTCCGATCACAGTTAAGGATCGTTAAATAGTCGTCGCAATAATTGTTATAATTCAGTCAATTATTCTCTATCTATTCTTAAATTTAGATTATTCATAAAATAAATCTAAGCAATTATGTTTTGCTATACTTGTATATGTACCACATAAAACATTTATCAAAATGTCTGCTTAATAAAGATGAAACGTTAGTGCTTGTACCTGTGATAAAATTGCGGTTTTCCAATAAAATTTCAACGCATGCGGAAAAAATGATTCAATTTATTGAACAAATAAGACTATCTTCATACGTTACATATTTTAAAAACCGACCAAAAACAAAACTATATAATAACATCTGTGACTCATTGGACGAATTTATCGGGCAGTTATAACGAGCTTATGTATTTCAATAAGAAGTTGAACATTAAGTTTTATAAATAAAGACAAACAAAAATGCATTTTTTGAGGTAATGCAAACTTTTGAACCGCTAAGCTTGCTATAATAGATGTAGTTTTGGTAACAATCAATAGTTTATTAAGCAATATGTATTGTTAAGATTATTTTAATCTATTCTTCAAATCTTAAAATATTTTCCATCTAATACAAGTCATGAAGGGATCGCGATTTGTCTGAACAAATTTACACTATTTTTATACTCAATTTTTCTTTTGCAATTTTTGTAGAATCTAAACAATATTTTACAGATATCAAAATATAAAAAACTATAGTCAAACCTTAAAATTGGACAACATATCTGTGTAGTTCCATCTCCCATCGCATAGTTTTAGAATCGTAGAGTATAGGCAAACTCAATAAATAATCTTGGTAGTCTTTATTATTTGTTCCACATCATTATTACAGCTTAGAAGCATTGGAAAATGCTTGGCCCTAAGCCAAATGTGACAAATAATTTGATCATCTAAAGCTGTCTCTCATTTCAACTCAAAGTTTATTTTGCTGTGGCTAAATTTAGCATTACAAATCCTGAAAATCCTTGCTTCCAGCCCCAAACTGTCACATTTATGATTTCGTTTCATGTGTCGCCTCACCAGGCATATCAACAATTGACAAGCCAAAGCGTGCGCTAAAAGCCAAGCCCAAAAGTTGACAACTGACACAATGGGAAACCGTTGCATGCACGCGTCGCAGTCAACATGAGAGCCTTGTAGACATCACAAAAGCCGAAACTGTTGACAATGTCCAAATGGCTGAGGAGGATCCAACGCACAGTGGTGCGGTTATACACAAATTACGGATATTTATCATTGAAACCATGAAATCCTTTTTTCATTTATAATTACATTTGAAGTTCTTGCTCCAAACTGAATTTGTGTTGTGGTGATGGTTTTTATTGTATTTATACTTAAAAGGCTAATTTTTATGGAGGTAATTCTTGATTTTTTGGTTAATTTATATGTGAGTCTAAAAGGAAGTGTAGCAGTGTCTGATAACAACATTATTAAATAATGGGGCTTTAAATATTTCGAATATTTATGTTACTGGTGCTTGTTACATATAACTTTTCACAAATATCTGTGTAGTAGTTACTTATTAAAACGTTACCTATGTAGACAGCCTGTTTTTTACCGACCTTAGAAATAATTAAATAATAGTATAGCTTTCAAGATTAAATGAGTTAAATTGGGGGCCATTTTGATCCCCAAAACATATTTCTTCCTTAATGCCTTAGTCCATTAACATACAACTTCAAACTCTCGAATCACATTCAAAGCAGGTTTTATCTTCTTTTTCAATATCTTAAAGGGATTATTGAATCAGTCGTATTGGTTCACAACTAACTAAGTACTCAAGAGATAAATAGAGCGCTGCATCACTTTTAAAACAGTACCAAACAGTTGCCAACTCATTTTTAAAATGTATATAAACACTTTTAAACGGTACGAATCTCATCTCGGCCACAACATTTAAATATTACTTAAGATATTAAGGACTGCAGTGAAACATAGAGATCTTGCCCTATTTTGAACTATTTTTCAACCATTTATTTAGCCCATTTTGGCTATCCACCATATTTTAACATCGTATTTTGTATACTTCGGATATGTCAGAGTCATTTTAAAATTAGGTGATTGTTTTTATGGACTACTACTTAGGTGGATATCAAAGGTTTTCGAACCGGTTAAAAACCTTATCGTGTTCTGTACTAATGGGAAGGTACTGAAAAGTAAGCGTTCAATGTTTTTTATTACAAAACTACTTAATCGGTTTCCGGGTTTCGGATCATTAGATCAGTACATTTTTTGTTACAGGATTTCATTTTGTATCACTCCAAACCAGTGTACGCTAGGTTTGGCGATGTCGACTTCGTCCATTGTCTGTTGCTGTCTAAACGCTAATGCGCGCAGACGAGCGCAGCGTCAGGCCAGCCCAGGGAATAGGCCAGAAACAGCACGTGGCGCTGAGGAAAAAAAGAGCATAGGCGCGTGGACCTAAATAGATTTCGAAGCTGAGTTTCAAGTGCGCCGGGATTTTGTGTGCGTGTGTGTTATAGAGGAACACGCGTAATTACAAACAAATAAATAAAGCGGGCAAGGCACAAAAACCGCATCTGCCGGGGGCGGGGGATTGAGACACGTGTCGCTAATATGCAGCTGTAGAAGACGAAGCCACGTCCTGGCGCATCCCAATGGAGTTGAACGGCCGCCAGGCGTAGTCGTTGCTGTAAAACGAGCAGAAAAATTGAATTATGCGCTTGCGGTGCTTCCCCCTCCCCAAAAAAATCCACACACACACACACGCGCGCGCTCACCAAAAGAAACATAAAAACAACGACAACCGGCAATCGACAAATATTTTGTTATTTGCACATAACCATATTTATCAAGTTTGCTTTGTTGAGTAGGGGGGTGGGTGAAGAGTAAAGTATCCGCAGCACCCACGGGTGTTTTGTTTCACCCGTTCACCTACCCCCTCCTTGGGCGCCTGCTATTTGCTCTGCGCCTGTCAAAAATTGTGTAAATATGTTTGTCATTTCCACTTGCCCATCGTCGTCGTAGTCGTTGTCGTCATCGTGCACTTAGTGCCGAGCAAACCACCCAGCCCCCCACCCCTACACTCAGCCAAGTACAACCCACAACCCTCACGCACTTGTCGCTCGCTCGCTCGGCCGCTCGATCGCACGCTGGCCGCGTGCCGTTCGTTAGACGTTCTTGTTTGGCTTTCGTATTAACGGGCACTACCCTCGGACACAACGCTGCTCGATGAATGCCTAAGCGTTGCAGTTTTGGTTTGTTGTTTCCTTCCTCCTTCCTTCCTACCAACCTTCCTTCCTTCCTTCCTCTCTATTCGGGGTTGATTTGTTTTTGTTGGCTTTTGCGCGCTCATAATTTGTTTGAATGTCAACAAGCGAATGATACGCCGATTCCGGCGATCAAAATTGTTACCCAAAACGAGTACCTGACTTGAGTGCATTCACTTCATTCATACTTTGTTCTTGACGTCGAATATTTGCTTATGTTTTTAATTAATTTTATTGACTGTAAGCATTTATAATGTCTTTGTTTTGTTTAGCGGAGAATAGCATATTAAACAGTAGCCGATTCTCAAGTTAAAGGCTTTCAGAAGGGCAAGTCCTGGTTTAGTTCAGAGACGTCCTTTTAGCGTGCTTCAATATTTTGTTCAGCGACATCCCTGATATCTCACTCATTGATGAATTGATTTTAAATGCAGCTCCATTTACATATTTATATTAATCGTATATTTACATATTTATATGATTTCGATGTCGTTTTCTTTAATTTTCTTCCATTTCTTTGTTCAATCAGTCGTTAATAATAAGTACATTCGGAAGTGAATCTACATAAAGGCATAATAATTAATTTAATAATAAGAATTCCCATTCCGACATTCTTAATTTGTTAAGTGTTCGTATACATATATTATTCCTAATAACAAAACAGCGTTTTCCAATATAAAGTTTTTGGAATCCAAAATATAGTACAATATAGATAGTTCCCTGATATGCAGTTTAAATAAACATTTGCGTGGACACAAGAAAATACTTATATCAAGTCCAATCATTGATAAAAGATATTGTTTTAAAATTGTTTTATTACCATTTCGACTTGATTTGATGGGAACGGATGTTAAAAAATGAACTCCTCTCTGAGCTTGTAATTATTCTTCTGTTATATTGTTGATATAAGATCCATAATTCAATCTATTAAATTAGAGCCATATACTCACAAATTAAAATTGTACTACTTGGCGTCATCCAGCACTTCCCTTAGTACTCATAATTCAATAATAACTTTTCGCAGAAAAGCCACATAGGAATTATAGTCCGCAACGAAAAAACTCAAAGTAAACCATGAAAGTTCTTGATTATCGAGAGCATGAACGGAACCAAAAGATAAATTATATACAAGTAGTAAGCTAAGAAATGCTTCTTTTTTAAATGCGATTTTTAACATCGTTATAATTTTTTTTTTAGCTCAGATGACTTTGTTTCCATAAGTGTCGAAAAAAATTTAGACAAGTCTAAAATTGACAATCTTCTATCACAGTAGTCCCTTACTCTTATTAAAAAGAAACCTAAAACAGATAATCAGATTGAGTGCTGAGTTCTTAAATTTGTTCTTGAAAATGTTCTTATCCAATTGCAACTCTAAAAACGTTGCAAATAGCGCCCTTTTGGAATTGAAAGCTGTCATGGTTAACATGAGAAATTTAGAATTTTATTGGTGCCGTGTAATTAATTTCACTTGGTCTACATAAAGTGGTAGGCTATCACATATATAGCTGGTCTGCCACCGCCAGTTTGCCTCATCATCGAAATCTCGTTGGCGAGGAGGCCCTGCAGATCGCTACGTATTTGTTGGATTTCCTGATTTGAGGCTGCCACATCGACGCCCACATGAATTTCACGTAAAAAATTATGGGGCGTCATCCGGGGCTGTGGAATCCAATTATAGCCGGTGCCATATATTCCCAAAGCGCTATTCGAAGAACCAGAGCTGATCGTATAGCTGCTGGCAACGGACTCATATCGGCTCTCGGTGGTGTAGCCCGAGGTTTGCGACCCCGACAACAGCGTCAAGTGTTCGGAGCTAAGCTGCGCACTGCCAATGGTGCTGATGCTGCTCGTTCGACTCGCAGAGGGCAGGGAGAGAACCGTAGATGTTGCGTTTATGCTGTCCGTTGTGGACGCAACAGCTGCCAGCGTAGGGTCCTCCGACTCGCTGGTCTCGAGAAGTGTTTCACTTACCGATTTAATGATTCGCTTATTATGCTCGGAAATTGAACCTTTCTGGCTGCTGCCCTGCCACGAGGTCTGAGTAACATCTATGCTGCCCTCAGAGTGGACTTTGCGAGGCGAGCTGTTCGCCTGGAGAGCGTTTTTCATGTTCTGCTTCCACGCTGTCGGATACTTCTCATCGTTACTAGTTGAGCTAGGCCGTGATTTGGACCGTTGCTTCCATTCTGAGGGATAGTTTCCTTCCTGGCTTGTCGAGCTTGTCCTTGCTGCTGGTCGTCCCAAAGACTTATCATCGACTGTGCTTTTGGCTTTATTCGGTGTGGACATTTTTGAGCCAAAAATTACCTACATTTTAATTTTGCTTTTTTGAAATTGTTTGCTCACACTTTTGTCACTTTATGGCAGCATACCTATAGAACTGCCTAGCCGGTTGTCATTACCTACGGCGACCCAGAAACTTGCAACTCAGACTTATATCAGTGCAAGTAGCTTCCTCTTCGGTGAACTGTGTTTGTGTGCAAATACTAAACGTTTTCTGCACCTTCGCTAAGTCACAACGGAAGGCATTATAGGCGGCCAAATTGATATCTGACATCTGCGAATTAAAAATGGGAGTTATGCAATAATCGTAAAGTGTTAAGGGACCTACATTAGCGTATTTTTGTTTTGCGTGTAGCACTGCTAAAAGGTGTTCCAAATATTTCAATTATCTTTACAAATATGCCGAGTTGAGTGCCTGACAGAGGAATCAAAGTCTCCATTACTGTGGTCATATGGTTATATGCCTTTCTATATATTTGCTAGGACTTTTGTTTCAAATTTAAAGCTGTGCTCACTCGAAGCTTGAGATCGACTTAATTATAAAATGTGATGCTGGGAAATAAATTATAAGAGCATGAAATTAATAAAGTATAATATTTTTTCCTGCAGTATAATTCCAAAATTATAATTCATCATAATGCCTGAGAACGATGATGCAATTATTTATCAATTACGAAACCACCACTCGTTTACATACTATCTGTATGATAAGGAACTGTCAGTCTAAGTAAGGATGCTCATGTCCGAGCTTAAGTGTCCTTTATTTTAGGGGTTGGGGAAATATATTTGGTTGGAACTTCAACCGAACAACATCTTTTGAATGGATATTGCCATAAAGCTCTGCAAGTCCGTTGGTTTTTTATAAACTACTCTTTCATGCGTAAATTTATTTGACGTTTTATCATATATTTGCTTAGCTCTTTAATCTCAAGTTCATATGTATATAAGAAGACTTTGTACCCATGTACCAATAAATCAATATTCAAACTCAAACTACGAACACTTCCTTTCTGAGGTGGACAAAGAAGTCGTAGTTATCAAAAAAAGGACCGCCTACCAAAAACCCATCGTCCAACAGACGATGATGAAAAAATGTAAATAAATTAACCTCTCATATAATAGACTATATATATATCTATTTATATTTCCAGCGTAATCTTCATATTAGTCTCTCTCTCTCCCATTTATAATAACTGCCTGTTTGGGTTTTCAAACTAGTTCGGCGAAAGTCTGCCAAAAACTTTATTTCAAACCTCTATTGTGGTAACAACGGACAATTTATTTTTTAATATTGCGTGGCCTGAATTGGTCTATGAAGGCTTGCTTCATATGTTGCTTCCATGATGTTGGATAATTTTCGTCAAGCATGATGATAGGAGGAGCGGGAATTACGTTACGGCGACATGGTAGAGTTTCGGCTTCGGCGTCAGCGGTAATACCCACACTTCGCTGAGATGGAACATTTGTATATTTTGTAATTTTTATAAAACGTTCCACAGAGTGTTTCACAATTGGAGTAACGGGAACCACTACGGGAGTGTTGTCCTTCTTCTTTTTTCGCCGAAGCTTCGGACTTAATTTTGGAGAATTGGAATGTTTCCCTTCATCGTTGGTGTGGGCTTTTTTTTGCGACAATTTTTCTCCTTTCTCCGACATTTTTCAAGCAATATTTGTCCAAATGCATAGGAATTTATTTTTATTTTTCTTACTGTCACATCTTGTGTATATTTGATTTCTAAAGTCTGTAGGCACAATATGAAAATTTTTAGAGCAGCCTATGTTAGATCGCTTCGTATCGAATCCTTCTTGTTTTTATCAATGCGATAGAAAAAACATATTCTGGAGCTGAAATTGAGATTTCTTTGGGCATGAGCCAACCTTAATTGCTGTGATATTCCCGCAGGATAACAAGTTCGAAAATTTGTGGCTTCCACTTGAAGTAGCGCCAGACAAGGGCCCCGGCTTGTGCTCTCTTAGACTCTTTTGAGACTTCATTTTCGATCCCTTCGACCGGAATGGAGCTTTTGTTGTCTTCCGAGCGCAATTTGTGCATTTTTCATTGCTAGAGAAAAAATAAATAAAAAATCACATAACGCAGCAGAAAGCCAAACAAATAAATAAACAAACTCAAGGCACATTCTGAAGTCGGGAAATCAGTTGATTTTATTTCTGTTGTTGTTGTTGCTGCTACTTCTGGCTGTTTTTCATAGCGCCAACATAAATCATTTTTTCGCCATTGCCTGAACTGCCTGCGTTGCCTCTGCCTGCTGCATATTTCATGGCTCTTTGTTTGCTTTACCAATGGGGGGTGGCAGCCGAGGCAATGGGACTGGCACGCAAAGTGGGGGGCAGTGGGGACAGGAGCCCGCTTAGCGTCGACGACAGCTTTTTGACTTGGTTCAACATTTTTGAAGCTTGCTGACTGGCTGGCAGGTAAGCCAAGCAACGGCCATTGCTGGCAGTTTGGGGTGTTTCCATTTTCCTTGTTTTACTTTGTTTTTTTTTTGGCAACTACTTTTAGTATTTCTATATGGTATAGCCTCCAATCCTCCCCCAAAAATAGCATGTATTGCCAACACTTTGCGATGGTTGGAGGCAAATGTTTAACTTACGTTAAGTAAATAATGGGGCGTTCATGTGACGCGGCAAATGTGTGTGTGGGGGTGTGGCAGACAGAGTGGGGCGGCAGCTGAGCAACGCATGTATGTATGTATGTTTGCAGTCAACTGTTTACTTTTATATTTCTTCTTTGCTTAATAAAATAACATAGAATTGTCGCTTGCTTCAAACAAAAAAAAGCCAACCAAGAAACTTCTTGCAGTTGTGTGACGCAAAAGTAAGCAGTGTGAACTAAAAGATGAGAATAAATGAAGACTGATATCCTACCAAGCGATATTGAGTTAACGTCATCTTATGAGCCATAATAAGCTGTTGCCTCATAAGGGCAGGTGGGCGGATATCGAGAGTAACTGCATAGTTGAGTATGTAGTTGAAAGCGGCAATACTCGTAACTCCCAGTATTGGAAAAGTTACACTTATTAAATAAGTTCTACATATTAACTAATGAGTGATTCTTTTAAAAAGTGTTCGTAAAGAACAGGAATAATGTTTTTTAAAAAATGTTTTCGAATACAAATACGGAGTTAATAGTGTCTATGGCGGGATGTCATAATGAAGGTTTTAGTTCGCTTTGTGTGTGCGTAGCTGTGTTGGAGATGAGGGCCCCTGCTTGGGCGCCAAAATAAAAAATATAACTACAAAAACAATATTAATTGGAGTTGCCAACAAAAAATGTTGACAATATTTGATTGTGTCTCATTAGTAATTGCAAAATATTAAGAATGTATTAAAAGATGTTATATTGGCATTTGTCCTAGAAAGGAAGAATATAATTAAAAGGATAATTAAAAAGAGTCATATCTAAGTGTTAAACTATACTGTGAGTATTTTTGATTTGCTTTCCGCGGTATAAATAACATCTTATTTCGATTCACAAGCTTACTTAATTTATTACCAAAACTTTCTGTTCATACGAGTAAACCTAAAATGTAAATGTTTCTACAAACATAAATAACGCACATGCTGCATTGCCTCAACTTCGCTTTTCCTATGATGTTTTAGAAGTATGTATTCTATTTGGTTGATATAACTTATAGGTCTGCTCATAAACATGGTGTGGGCGACCACACAACACAACTTCTGTAAAGTGGGAAGGATACCTTCACCACCTTTTTCACCTTCAACGGCAAAATTGATATATGAAGGACTTGACAAGCCCACTAACCGTCCCTATTCAAAGAGAGATGTCAATGTCTACCCTTAGCAAACCAAACAAAGAGAGAGAGAGAGTGTGTGTGTGTTTTCCCGCTTAATATTTAATTGCAGCACACTATTCACAATCATATTATAAAATTCCCTGTCACATTTTTCCCCCATTTGCTATGCAAGTCTGCCAAAAAAAATGTATAACTTTTTTATGTGTTTACGTAAAACTTCGCCGTGGCTTTTGGAGATACACACAAGTAAGCAAACACGGAATGTGTATCGTATGATACTGTAAAGCCGCCACAATAAAGACAGACAAGACTCGTCGACTGGGTATTGCAGAAATGTTGTTTGTGTTGCATACTTGAAGGCGCCCGCCCTGCCAGCCAGAGGCGCAGCAGCTGCCAGAGCCGTGTTGAAAAGTGGCAAAAATAAAGAGGAGGAATATACAAGAAGATACTAGCGCTCACACACACAAACAAACACATTCGTATACACTTGGACAAACAAACAATATCCCGCAGCGAACTTTATTAAATTACACGATTTTGACAGTTAGGCAAGAGCGGCAGCAACAACAAAAACAACAACAGTAATGCTGCTCCTGCTGTAGCATCCTTGCTTTCTACCACCTCCCTCAGTGACTTGTAGTGGCTGTTGCTGTTGTTGCTGTTGGTGCTGTTTTCACGGCCTGTCATTTGTTGTTGTCTTGTTGCTTGCGTTGTGCCTGCCATCCAGTTGAAATCATAATTTTTCTTACTTAATGTAATACACTTGAAGCTGCCAACAAATGCCCCCATCCAACCCCACCCCAACCTCTGCCCCCGCGAAACGAAACCTCCTGAGCTCACACCCAGTTCTCGCTGTCTGGCAACGCCAACGCTGCTGCCAACTTTCGCGTATTCCTTGGGGGCCGGTTTACGCAAACAACAAAAGGAACAACAACGCAATGCTCGCAATAAAAAATTTACGTTTTCTCTTTTTTATATACTATATATATATAAGTTTTATTCGTCGCTCTGTCACGATATAATACACTCTTATAAATTTATTATTATCTTGAAAAAGTTATATCTGTTATACTATTTCTTCATTAACACAAGTCTGATTCCATGTGTTAGAAAATGCTTTTCTACCGATATTTGATTAGAATGAATTTATTTAATTCTTAAGGCAATATTTTTTATTGGATTAAGACACAAATTTTCTTTACTAAAAGCTTACTAACGTATATAATGCGACAATTTTTGAAAAGAAAAGAATCTTTAAACACACAACAAATGTGAAAACTAATTTGAAACTAGTTAAAACCAATACAAGTAGAATACTAGACATTTATGTCTATAACTTTTATAACAATTGAGCTTTGAGAGACAAGAGAATACGATTGCATTAAGATTAAAAATATTACAGAAATTATAATATGAAACTGACTTGGGAAGTAAAGAAGTGAGTCTAAGGTAATTGAGCTGTTAATATTGAAGATTTTCGAAAAGCCTATTGTGAGGGAGTGGGAGGTGGTTGGTAACAGAACCACATGAATGTCCTTTCTCGGACTAAGAAGAATATGCATACCAAGTGTGGCAATTCTTTAACTTTCGGACATCCTTGTGCTCATAGAGATAGACTGGCTGACGGGACATAGGTATTTATAGTCGTCTTGCATTACTGATATACTAGTATGTTCAAATATGCTATAAAAATATGACGTTTAACTCGAGCGGGTGTTGTGATAGGGAAACACCTATTCGAGTAAAATTCATTGTGAAGCGTGTAACGACTCCTTCTGAATATTCGCAGTAAACTAATATCATGTAGGGGATATAAATAATTATATAGCAAAGGTAAAAAATACCTTGGGGCGTGGTATTTTTTTCTGTATTTTAATGACGATTTTCTATGTTATGCGACATCTGTTTTTCCGAGTGTAGTAAAGTCAAAATCTAAGCAATGAAAATTTTGCATATCTAATATTTTATTCATGGGCCCATGCTAAGGCCAGGGGGCGAGTGCTTACTGCTTGGTTACTGCTATCACTGCCGGGCCTCCCCCCCATTGCTGACTTCATGGTTTTCGCTTTTATCATTCCGCAATTAGTGTGCCCATGTCGTTGTGCTTATCGTTCGGTAGTCGGCTGGGGAGGAAGAACAAACCGTCTTTGGGGCTGCTTCTGCTGCTGCTGCTGCTCCCGCTGCCGACTGTAAATATTTGTATAGCATTTCAGTCGATACCTTGAAAAGAAGTCGGTAGAAGCAGCAAACGACAACGGCACTGATACTGTGTAGTGTGTATGAGTATCTATATATCTGTATCTATAAATACGTTGCCTGCACATAAATACACACATATTTCTCTATTTCTATAACATGCCAAGGCGGTTATCTACTTAAACGGGTTGGTACAAGATTTGCCCATTGAGACGACATATTGTTTACATTTTTACCGTTACATGCCATGCTACATACCGAGTACACACAAATGTATCGATAAGAGAACATGCCATGCACGCTGTCTGCCGAAACACTCCCCAGTTCCCCAGATTTTGTAGGAAACACACACACACATATCAAGATTTTAAGTTGACTCTACACTTTTCGAGCAATGCAGCTCCTTTTCACCTTATTTTTGTAAGAAACGAAGAACATGATGGAGAATTCTTGTAGTTGAGATAGCTTTGGTATTCACGGCCAGTGATTAAACTGCGAAGCTGTATTTAATTTGGTCCTTTTTGTCGTTTTTGGTCGTCAAGTTTTGTCTTCGTATTCACATTTACCACGCTTAGCAGGTGTAGTACCAACAGGAAACAAACTGTAAACCCTATTGCGGGCAACTCCAATTATCGTATTAACTCTATAGCATTTCAAATTATTTTACAGAATTTCCACAATTAAGAAATGTGGAGTTTCGGAGATTGGCAACTAGCGTTTCCAGCTTGCATTGCTGCGCCACTGAATTGTGGTGCTTTTTAATCCTTCCGACGTCACATCTTTCCCAATACGTCGTTCGCTTTTTATGGCTTCTATTACGTCCTTGTTGGTCCTGTTGGTGTTTGTTGGATCAGATGCCCTTTCGCGCATTTGTCAAAGCCACAACTCCCATTCTTGTTCCGTTTCTATGACGTAGATTCCATTTCGCAAAGATCTTGCAAACGTTATTCGCGTTCATCGGCATTTTCAGCTGCATTTTTATACCCTGTACCCAAAGGGTACAAGGGTATATTAGTTTTGTGCGAGTGCACATGGAACACACAGAAGGAGGCTTGGTAGACCCCACAAAGTATATATATTCTTGATCAGCATGACAAGCCGAGTCGATATAGCCATGTCCGTCTGTCCGTCTGTCCGTCTGTCTGTCTGTCTGTCTGTCTGTATGAACGCAAGGATCTCCGAAAGTATAAGAGCTAGAATAACCAAACTTGGTATACAGATTCTCCTGAGACCGAGAAAGGACGAGTTTGTTCATTTTTTCTGATCCACCCCCCCACTCCCCCCCTATTAACGATTTTCTATAACTCCCGTAATTCTTGGAATTTTGAACTAAAATTTGGTAGACACATCCAGTTAGTAATTGTATATCCGTATACCAAGTTTCATTATGATAGAATGATCGGAAAGAAAGTTATAGCCATATAACCAGGCCCAATGCACACATACATACATATGTACAAGTACACAAACACGCTTAAGGCACGATTCTGATGTAAATGTAAATGTATCTATGCATGCATGGAATATTTAGTTAATTAATTAAATTAATTTAGTTAATTAATTAAATTAATTTAGTTAATTAATTAAATTAATTAATTAAATTAATTAATTTAATTAAATTAATTAATTAATTTAATTAAATTAATTTAATTACTTTTTTGTGGGGTGGTACAGGGTATTTAAGAGTTGAGCCTGCTCGACTTTAGCATTCCTTTCTTGTTTTGAATTGGATTTTATTTATTTACGAATGAAACACTGACAAACAGTGTAAAAAGTGACTGTCCAACATATTAAAATGAGCAGAAATAAGCCAGAAAAGAATGGTTGATTGCAATGACGCATCGCCACAAGAGTTCACAGGCTTACCCACGGGACTATTTTGAATATTGCCACAAAATTTTGTCAACATCGGTTAAGCGGTTTTGAAGTCTATACGGAAAATATATACAAGTATATACATACATACATACTTCCCTTTTTATTATATATGTATATAGATTATAAGATATACTCAACATAAGACTTCCAAAGACAAAAAGTGCTGCAGCTTTCCAAAAAGTGAGCCATATCGGAGAATTTTAAATAGTCTTGGAATACATTCATCTCAATAGCTTGGGTAATTTGTAGTAGTTGCTTTTCTGTTTAAGTTTCTTTAGATATTATCTTCTTAAAAATGCAGAACACTTATTCTTTCTCATCCAAAAGTCTATTAGAAATTGATTGTTATATCAGCCAACGTAGCTCTCACTTTACTAACCTGTTGATCAAGAAATGCGCAACGCTTCATCATCTTCAACTTTAACGTATATATATTTTTCTTCAACGATAAAATTTTTGTTTTGAATGAATTTTAATATGATTACTATAAGTTGCTTTAATATTAATTTATTAGCACTGTTTTCGTGTGTATCTTTAAAGATCCTTACGTTTTAAAGCGCAAAGCTAAAACTTATTTACAGAGGACTTTTGAAAAAATCGGGTTGGATCCAATCAGTTTCGCCTAATTTTATATATTTCATATACCATACATAGGTCTGTCAAAAGACGCTATCGGCTTTTAATCTATTATGATAATAAGTTTTCACTTAAAGTTTGTTCTATTATCAATTATCAGTAGTTATTGTAGTCCTCTGCTTCTATCAGACGGGCAAGTTCGTAATTATGACAAATTCAGCAATATATTAAAAAAAAGACATGATGATAGACAAATTGGTTTTTGTATAACAATGTTGTTGAGTTTTGACTAAAATAACATAAACTTTATGATACATTTGTTGAGTTTATTGAATTGCCAAAAGGTCGTAGCTTCTGAATGACACTTTTCTGAAAAGAGCTGAAAACTGAAAACTTATAAGGTAGCTGATCACACTGCAAAATCTGTTGCCTATATTTAAAAATCGATAACAATTTAAAATCAGTTGCTGGAGTCTCACTAGTATTTATAACTACTATAGTCCCCATAAAGTGAAAGAAACTGAAGAAAAAATTAACAACAGCTAAGATATCCAGGATTATTTAACAGCTCTACAATATCTTTTATTTGACAAACTCTAAAGCACAATCTTTCTCTGCACTATTTATCAAAGGCTAGCAATGTTAGACACTCGCTCACAACTCCTACATGTATATACTCCAAGCCAAGCGTTAAATGATGCCTATTATCATGGACCCGCTCTCTTTTCGTTTTTTCTTCACATTTTATGCAAATCCTTTTCATGCGCAACCCCCTATCCGCAACAAACTGGATGGTTGCTTTCATACGCGCGGGGTGCAGCCCTTTGGAGTGCGCCTTTTATGCGCTCCTTTATGCTATCACTGATTATTTTCCACATGGCTATGTCCATTGTCTGCTTGAGGGTCTTTTGTTCTGTGCGTATCTAAACAGGTGGTCCCAGCATGTGGCCGCGCCACTGAAGTCGTAGGAATGCCCTTTGTCTGGACCCATGCGCTCTTCAGCTGTAGTGTTTACCTTTCAATCAGTTGCAATGATATTATTAATATAAATATGAATATACAAAGGGAAATCCTTTGGCCGCATGCTTCACAATTTGGCTGAATTGTAATGTATGAGCGATAAGTCAACCACAAGTTTGGGTGTACCTTGAATTGTTTTTCTTATACTAACAGGTGCGCTAATTGGGTTGAATTGTGTGTACACGTACTATGGATGTGGGCTGAACGGGAAACCACGGAATCGCCAATCATGCGTCTGACCTATTTTTACGTCATGTATAAAGTGAACGCAATGTGGTATTGGGGTTTTCAGGCGCATTGCTATCTGATCGGCACAGACAACAATTCAGACCAATTTAGTATCTTCACTAGTCAGTGTGATCGTCGACGAGGACTGACGTTTATAAAAATTTGTCATTATAAAGCAATTGAATTACTCAACTTATCGGTGTTCAACGTTGGAGTGATTTGGCCATCGAGCTGCTTGACAGATATGATTGGTATATATTAAGAACTTTGCGATAGTATGAGTCTACAAATCATCAGCTAGCATTTAAGTATAATCTGCACCATGAAAGTCAATCTACTTTATGAGTCATGTATTAAAATATTATTCGAAAATACCGTTGCTTGACGTTGGTTAAGTTTTAATAATATTATTGTAATATTATAAGCAATAAAAACTCAGCCAGATCTGCTACTTTCAGCTATTTTCTAATTAGTTTTTTGTTGTTGTTGTAAATCTTTTATCTTTATTTAAGATCTGTCCTAGTTTGGAAAATTATTTAATTTTATGATAACTATGACATTTGTTAATCATGCTTCTGTCATGTTGGTTGCGGCGTGATTCGAACGGAGTGCCTACTCAAGCAACGAATTCACCTTGTGGAATTCCTGCTAGCTCGTTCAGCTATGTATGTATGTCAGGCTCCTTCTAATTAGTGGCGCCAAATATTTTGTAGTGATTTGAAATTGCTGTAAATTGATATGAAAACACATCAAAATTATATGACATTCAACTTTTTGTTCGCAACAGAATGTAAAATTATAACGGAAAGATAGAGTTGCGGAAATAAAGCTGTGAGTGCGAAAGAAACAGAAACGAACAGCGTCTTGTGATGGTGATGGTGCGATAGTTATCGATAGCTATCGAAGGCATTTGTATTGTTGCTTTAAGACTAGTTTTTCTGGACTGTATCAAATATATGTAATCTGAAATGCTGGGCCTTCATTGTTCCCATAACATCGAAAACAAAAAATTAAAATAAAGTATACATGTATAAAAGTAATTTTTATAAACCACTTTGTGGCATGAGAATGAGACTTCACTTGAGCTTTAATATTTAATATATTTATATAATTTGTTTTTGTGTAATGTAATTGATCATTGCTAATCGGGTTAGGGCCTGAAATTTTTGCAATTTTCTTCTAACTCCTCCTTTACTTTATAAAATAAATTTGCATACTGCTTTTATTTGAATTGGCTTAAATCTTAGAGGACTAACTTTATGCAAAATATAAATACATTTTCTTAACAGCAAGGTCAAGAAGAACTCTTTGAATCGATTAAATGTTTTCTAAAACTTCGCGTTCACCCCATTTTTTAAATTTACAAAACCCACGTACAAGGTCAAACTTTCCAGTGTTACATTTACTTTGGATAATGAAGTTGGCGTAAGGGTAGTTCTTTTTTTTTTATTTATGTATATAAGTATCCAATACTTACTTTTATGAGGGACCAACACGGCAACAGGGAAACTTGAAATACTTCCAGATCCGCTACCAATATGGATTCTGAAGACGAGCCATAAACAACAACTGCAGCCCTAGCAATCTTTAGCTATTGTTGGCTACTTCTGTTGGCTTATCAGGCTTACAGACGATAAGTTAAGGTACTATTCCCCATCCCCTCAACCATTTCTCACACTTGACCAAACAGATAAGTGTCATTCTAAACACACGAAAACAAAAACAAACCACCTATACGTCAAATCTGAACAGTTAGCTCCTTAACCCAACTAAGGCAGTTTCGATAGCTGTGCAAAGAGCATATAGAACATCTAAGAACTGCCGCCATTATGGTATCATGTTGGTTCTATGTATTTACTTAGGCGTTATGTTGCGTCTTTTACGATATTTACTCAAACTGTTGAACTATTTTCTACAACTAGCAGCTACCCAAGCAAAGCTGCTGCCAAGCCTCGCCACTTGAAAATGTCAAACAAAGTTGCATAACTGAGAGGGGCCATATCTCTATAGTGGGTGCCTCACTTATTCAGTATAGGGGCTTACGCTTGAGCCCAATAGAGTGTCATAAATGTGGCAGTGATTGCGCCTAAAGTAGTTTATTATGAGCATTTGAAAGGCCTACTACTTGGATCTAAGTCCAATATAATCGTTTATTAAATCTAGAGTAAAGTTATTTGTGTGCTTTGAAGTTACCGGCCCTCGGTAGTGCTCGTACTCGTACTTACTTGACTGACTGCGATACGAAACAACGATAACAATGTTTACTGGATGGGGTGAGTTGAAGTTGAAGTTCTTTCCAGTTTGCACAATGCATGCTGGTGACCTACTATTAATGGAAAGCAGGGGAAGGGCAACAAAACCTAGAATCGTCATTCACCAAAACCTATCATGGGTTTTGGGAAGGTGATTCTTGTTGTCCGACTATTGGTTGAGCTACTTATAATCAGGGATTCTAATCATTATGTGTTATAATAAAAATTACAAAATAATGATTCTTTTTTAATTTTATTCATTCCCGCTCAAAATTAATCATTAAATTTTGAGGGAATTAAAATTAAGATTTTTAAATCATGGTGCAAATTGATGTGATAATCATAAAGAAGGATATTGGTAAATTCCTCGTTTTCTCAAAATTACTATAAGTGAATAGTTTGTTCGTTTAAAGAAACAAAATAATCATTATTTGCGGTCACTGCTTATTGAATTGAATATAATTTTAATTCTATTGCTGTATTATTCAAATGAATGATTAAACGATTCATCTAATAATCTAAAATAAGCAGTAAGGACAAATTAAAAAATTCTGTTTAACAAGTGGAATAATAAAAGATTACGGTTATATTAATTTCACTAAATAGTCTGAAATTGTGATGGTCTGACAAGTTGATAATACAAAATTGTGATAGTCTGGTGTCCCATTTAAATTTGTCGGAACATGTGGCCCAGATCTCTTGTGCTTTTGCTCGTATTTCTGCGGAAAGCTGCCACTTAAAGTTTCTTATCGATAATTGTTGACCAGCGACATTCTGTTTCTATTTCATAGGTTATATGAGTGTATGGAGTGAAGTGGATTTTCCCCTTTTATTTATTTATTAACTTATCCTAGCGTTACAAGTTACAAGTTCGTCCTCGATTTTTTTTATGACAAACACATATCCCCTCAGTCGCGGCTTTCTCATAATTCTATTGCAAAACGTTACCGCTGCAAAATCCCAGCATCTTAAATCACAACAGAAATCAGAAGCTGCCAAACAGATGAATGGGTTCAGCTTAAAAATGCATGACACCCAGGACCAGAGCAGACCAGGACCAGTCCCAAGACCAGTAGAACCATTAACGGAACGGTTCGCTCGTTGACTTCAACGTATGTCGCAAATTATGTGACGTTTTGTGAAAACGTTCAATGAGCAAAATGATTTTATTACATGGGCCTTCGTGGATGCTTAACCACTCGGCCATATGCTGCCATTTGAGGAAACTGCAACCAGGCACGGCAGGTCGTTTCTATTCCACTATGCGAGTATACGGAAATGTATCTAGTGTGGTGGTTGCTAAGGATACTTTGCTCGTCCTTGTCGTCGTTGTTGTCGTTAATGCCCAATGGGTGGCAAATTGTTTTTTATTATCGGCTGTTTGTCTGCTCTTTGGGGTGGCCGCGACTGTGTGGGCTGTCCTGACACTTATCCATAGGCCATAGAGGGCAATGGCAAAGGAGTAAACGCTTCAAACGCTCCCCCATTCCTCCCATTCCATTGTACGAGTCGAACCCGCAAGCGACGCAGAGTGCGTGAATAAAACTTTAATGGATCGGACGCAAATCCCACTGTTGTTGCTCCTCTCTAGTTGCTGTTGTCATTGGCGTTGCTAATGCAAAGTAATTGAGTGCGAAAATGCCGTCGCAGCAGCAATAGAAGAAGCAGCAGAAGCAGCAGAAGCAGAAGCATTCGAAGTCCCTTATACTCGTTACTTTGGTTTCAGCTCTGAAAATTTCCGTTTGTTTATGTTGCATAAGTTGTGGCGCAATGGCGCACAAATACACATATGCCAGGCCATATATTTCAAGTCATAAGCAAGCATACAAAATGGCGTGCACGTTGCACTTAAAATGTGCAACCATTTGGGGCTGAAAGCGACTGGGCCAGAGTTACCAACACATTTGGGACTACCACTAACAAAACAGAGCAAAAAAAAAAAAAAATCACACACACACAGAAAGAAATATAAAATAGTTGGGAAAGCGCAAATGGCTTTTGACAGTACGTGGTCGTGCAGTGCTTGTCAGTACATTCAAACCTCGCTTTGATGAACTACTATAAAGCCTTGCTTTAGATCTTTTATTTATATAAAGTGCATTAATATTTAATCAATTTTAGGTAAACTAATTAATAGATTTTGCAGGGTGATGGTGAACAAATTTTCCTATATCCTATAATAATATAAAATATTTGAAGATTTATATAAGCAGACATTAAACAACAATTTCTAGACAAGCTGTGCTAAATTTAATTTTAAATTATAACATAATAAAATACAACATAATTTTACAATAACATAATTAAAATAAAACGGAATAAAATCATGTGTCTTACTGAACTGCGTAAAGATATGCTTTCTAAAATATACATACATAAATAAAAAATATACAAAAACAAATTTAAGTAATCAAAATAAATAATGAAAATAAAAAATTTAATATATAAATAAAACACAAATAATTAATAATACTCAAAATATAATTAACTAAAATTCCAAAACAAATAATATTTTTTAAAAAGGGAAAAGTTAAATAAAAAATAAATTAAATACATATTGAAATTCTGAAGTATACACTAAATTATTAAAATGCAAATAAATAAATAACTTATAATAGTTTTAGTTTTAAGAATAAAATTAGCTAGAGTTGAATATTTTATCTCTTTGAATAAATTGGCAAGCATTCCTTTGTTTTTTAATTGGGCTACTAAGCAATACCAAAATGTAATCCAAGCTTTTGTCTACAAATGTGCTTCCTTCATTTACTCCTTTACTCCTTTCAATTCTCCTTTTACTCCTTTTTCTGTAGTCATCGAATTACCTATTGGTGTTGGTATTCAGCTAGATATTTCGTGGCCATCTTATTTATGTTTCTCTCTTGAAAGCATTCTATATAATTTAGACTGTTTCTATCTTTATGGTCACACATGCAGTTTCCGCATTGCACGTCGCCTAAAAGTAGACTCAGCCGCACTGGCGACTGTCACATGTGCTCCGATGTATAAATAGTTGATATAGTTGCTAGATTCGTGACTCTCGGCTGTGGCACGTTGCTTATTTTGTGTTGAATCTCAACAGATCTCAATGCAGCTAAGTAAATTTTATGACGCCGGGAACGTGACCATGCAGTTGGTTTGATATGTGGGAGGGCGGAATTGTTATTCAATGGGAAATCAACTCAGGCTTTTCATTATTTTGTTTCGTACACTCATTAAGAGCAACTGCTGGCAATGTTGACCCCAAACCGGCTGCAATTGCATTGCCTACCAAAATGTAAAACTTGGCAAGCCACACAAAAGCCAAATGCAAAATTAACATGTTTGTTGCACAGCTTTTGTTTTGCAGGCCGCCATTAATTATGGCAGCAGCAGCCACAGTAAAACAAAAGCGATGCGCCTGACACGCCCTGTGCTTGTGCCGCGCTCTTTTGTCCTGCCTGCCGGTTACTTGTCGCTTTCTTGGTTTCGCCTGCCAACTGACAAGGTATCCAAGGCTTGGCCTTAATGTTGCCCACAAGCGTGATGGCCCCATGCCGGCTTATTTGTCTTCGTAAAGGAGAAACAACGGACATAGCTAGATATAGAAATGGGGGCTTCAATCGTCGGCGTGCACCTGAACCTATCAGTGGGAAATATATTCAATTTGAGATCTCATATTAACATTCATGCATTTATACAATAACTGCACCTCCTTTTTAGTTAAGTTTGCAAATACATGGAAACGCATCTCTAATTCGGAAAATACATAATCACAATTTGTATTGCAACCATCAATTAATGTTCAAGTATGTTGCAATCTACAAATGAACTACTAAGACTTTAGAAATTCAATCCTGAGCTATAATCGTATTAATGCTTTACACAATATATCCTTACATGTTTCGATAAATATTGACCGAATTTCAAACATGAAAGAAGGAGCGTTTCCATGTCTACAACTTGTTAACAATAGGGACTACCAACTTAACAGACATTTAATTCTGAGTTATCATCGTCAATAAATTACTATTGAGTTTCTTGTTTTGATTGCGATTTCGATGTTAATAATTTTTTCGATTGACTGCAATTGTTGTTGCATTTTTTTTTGTATAAGATTGAATTTCTTCTTAAAAAGCAACAAGTTCAAATTAAAACTTTAGGATTGCGATCACTGCTAAAATAATTCCGAACCTAAACACATTTAGTTTGAATCGAAAACTTGTTTCTTTCTCTTCTAAAAGATTGCTTCTCCGCTCTTCCAGAATTCTTTATAATATTACAAGTAGAAACAATTTTCAACGTCAATAGAATTAATTCTTCAAGAAAAACTAAGCATTTCCCACAGATATCTTACATCTTACAACTTCCAAGCATCGAACCCTAAAGAGACTCTTACCACATCAGATTAAAGCATAATACTATACTTAACACAATCTTTCCTTCTCTGGATTTTAGTATACCTCTCTTCAAATTTATCTGGCTTCTTTTTTGAAGGGTGAGTAATTCCACTTACCAACTGTATAACGTTTGAACTAACATCAGGTGTTAGCAAAAAGCAAGTAGCATTTTCCTGATGTTCGTTGGAGACAAATTACTGATGAGGAGATTGCCAACGTTGTCATAACACGAGCTATTTATTGAGATAATAGAGTGCCGATAACATCTAAAATATTTCCATGCGCTTTGTTTTGTATTTATTTGTTGTTTGTGTCTGTTTAGGGGGTAATCAATATCGTCACGTGCCTGTTTGAAGCGATAGTACCAATCAGATATCATCTTTCTGCTCACAAGAGGTTCTTAGATGTTAATATTTTAATTTGCACATATATTCGCACCCGACCTACAATTAGAATTCGTTATCAATGTCACGAGACGATTTATCTGTGCGCACATTTATAAGAAGGTACCTGACTCTAGAACTTCACTACATTAATGTTGGTCTTGCAGTATTCTCACATTTTAAATCAATTGGTAGCCGATAACTTACTTCTTAAAACATAAAAAATCTCATTGGCAAATCATTTTGCCGGTCCGTCAAGAAGTGGAGGGACATTTACTTAAATAAATTAGATTGATCGAAATTCAGACTGATTGAAACTCTACACAATATATATACAAAGTAATGTAACAAAACTGAACCAACTCCGAATAATATTATACACCAAATGGTCCTTTGACGGTTCAAGATTTGATTGCCTGGTTTTAAGATTTTATCCCAATATAGAGTACAAGCTTCTATCGACAGAAAATGCACATATGGAATGTTTTAAACCTTTCCTCCTTTTTACAAATCAGCAGATTTATGTTTCCGATTGTTTCAAATTCATGCCTCTGAGGCAACAATAAGTTTTCAGATATCTGGTTAGGGTTCTTACATTTGTTTTATTTTTTGTTTTTGGTTGAAATTTCGGAACACATTTGTTTCTTAACGTAAATTTCAGACTTTAAATGTTTTCTAAAAAACATTTTGGTTATTGATAGTCCAGAAACTTTCTTATACCACTTCAAGGGGACTAGCCCTATGACTAGTTCGCTCCTACCAAAACGGAACAATATACATAATAGTGGGGACTTATCTAAACCACAATCACTTTTTGAGAATATCTTCTCCAGCAACATCCGCATTTGACATTATCGTTGGGTTTTGTTATTCTTCAAAATAAAAGGGAGACATCCTTTCCGATTCGTTTTAGTCAGCATCATAACACTTATTTGGAATACAAGTAGTACAAAAATGGGTGTAGCAGACATTATGTTTTGATTCCGATAGTATTTTCGCTTTTCATTCTGCACCAAAGACTGTATGTGTATTTGATCCCTTGGAAAAAGTCGCACAAAAGAGCTTTGCAGCATTATGATGGCTTAGGCGCAATGAAAATTTGTTCTTCGTGCGTTCTTTATGCATTAATACGAACGTAGTCGCTCTTACTCCCTAAATATGGCGTCGTCCATTTTTGTGGCTGATAATTCAACAATAAGAGCAGCAGCTGCACCAACGGCACCAGCCTGCCTCCACCACCGTTGCCACCTCTGTCCCTGGCCCACTCCCCTTTCGCTCCATTTGTACGCCATCTTGGCTTCATCAAACGCACACAAAAGCCATAAAGGCAAAGCCAAGATAATGGCAGTCGAGCAGAGCAGCGCAGCAGGCAAATAAAATGGGCACCAAACGAAGTCGTTAGAGCTAAGACCCATACCCCCAAGCTCCCAGCATTCGGTATACCCAAACACCCAAACATCTAAACACACAACACATAACCGCCCACCCACCTACACCGACTACGTTTTCTGAGCGCTTCAAAAGGAAAATCACCCCAAGTGTGTATTTTTATAGAGACCGCAATAAACCTTTTTCTTTTTTGCGTCGTCGTCGTCGTCGTTGACGGCGAGCGCTTCGATGAATACCGAAATGGCTCCTCGTCAGGCCTCTTTCTGCTCCTTCTTCCTATCCTATTCCTGTCTGACTGGTCCTGTGCTCGAGCTAGAGTCTGGGCCTGCTTGAATGCTTGATGAAGTTGCAGTTGAGACACAATACACTAAAAAAAAACAGAAGAGGAATGAAAAAATTTGCTTTTACCCTGTGCGGAGCATAATCATAAAGGCGGCTCGACAAACGACCCGCAAACAAAGTGGGGCGATTGATGGACGACAGCGAGGAACTTTCCGGCGCTCCAACTCTAGCCAAGCACTCAAAACTGAAAAAGAATGTGTGCACGTTAATTCCTCGTCCATTGCACAGTAGCTATCCGATGCCAAAATGATGAGTAAAGTACTTATATCAGAAATTACATGCATTATTAGATGAGGTAAACAAAATTATAGTAACATGCTCTGCACAAGCTACACTATTTTTGCCAGACTCAGAGTTGAATTGTCCTGTTCAAAATTGTGAAGATTTTGCGAGCTTATTTACACCTTTGACGTCAGACACCTTTTCACACGAGTCGGTGATAGCTACAAAATTCGTGTATCGGATTGATCCATAAATATTATATATATATCATAGACTTATCGCTGGCACAGCTTAACAAAGACATCTACAAAGCCAATAATGCGAAAATAAACAACAAAGAGAAGACAAATTAAGCTAGGCTGTGTTTTGAAGCAGCAGGTACATGTGTACGAGCTCCAAAAAATGCCCAATATCTTAAGTTATTAAAATTTTTAGAGTTCATACCAAAAGTCACCAGATTATAAATTTTCTACATTTATAAGATTTCTGCAATTAATATGATTCTGGAAGAATCCCTAAAATAAAATTTTTTTAGCTATTTTATTTAATTTGTTGATTGCAATACAAATTTTGAGTTGTGTTCTTAATTTTTTATTACAACAACAAGCACGCCGACTCGTAGGTTCGTTAAGTAAGATTGTTAACTCGTTGAATGTCTGCAAAATGCTGTTCAGACTTCCCAATTGTCTGCTGCAGGCTCGACTCCACAGACGTCTGCTTACAGATTATTGGAAGTCCACACGTCCAGAAATTCAAGGCTTTCCTTATTCTCCAATCAAAAGGGAATCTGAAAATTCGCGAGTACATAATTAATTTAAAATCCATACGGATAGGTGGAAACTATGTTATTTGAATGCGATTATGTAAAAATAGCGCTTTATTACGATTTTTTTGAACAATCAAAAACATACAAAACTTTTTCTTAGGTCCATAAATAATATTAATTTATCTATCGAGTTTAAAACGACGTGTCAACTTGAATTCATTGATTGTAACAAAGAATATATTACAGTTTTCAAATATTTATTTATTTATTCATTTATTTAGTAAATCAAGTAGTTCTGTCGATACATTCTATTATAATTATTACAATATATATTAACATTTTATATATATTATAATATAAAAATTAAAATGAAAATATGATTTAATATCTCTATATATATAAAACAGTTTGTCCAAACGGTAAGAGCTAGGAAGCTTAAATTTGGACACAAGATCCCTCTCACAGTGGAAGTGAGCACTAAGGGGTTGTGGAAAATTCGAACTCCAAAGGGGGAAAAACGGGCTCCAACGTTTGTATGAAAAATCTACAATTTTCATCCGATTAACTTCAAACTTAATTTGTATACTCTCATAAGGAATACAAGAAAAACTGTTTACTTGGTTTTTCAAATAGCTAAGCACTAATATTGCATGCAGTTCAGATCATCCTGCAGGTAATGTGTATCTAAAAATCTACACAACATTAGATTCATAATAAAATCTAAAATGTTGATGTAAGAGACGTCTTTTCCTACCAATGTTAATTTTAATCCACAAAGACAAGACGATGTTGAGTGGAATTTAATTTGTACTCGCGATCCCTCGGAGTACAAATCCGAATGCCATTATTGTGTTCTGAAACTCGAAATAGTTCCATCGTACTCTGTTCCCTGTAACATTTTCTAGTTTGGCTTTTTTCTAAACGCAGGCTTGGCATGGTTTAGCCCGGTCAAGGGTGCTGGTCAGCAGCGAGCCTTTTGTGTTATGTGTATGCATGTGTGTGTGTGTATATATGTATATGTGTTGGTGTGTTCAGCGCACGCTTGACGCTTGAATGGCTGCCAACGAGTACGCGCCTTTTGTTTGCGGCTGCGGCACAAAACAAAACAAAAACGAAATAAAGCACGAGCAAAATGTTTTTCGTTCGCCTTTCTATTATTTTTTTTAATATTTTTTTTTGTATTTTTGCAAACTAAACGAATGCCATGTAAAAATAGAAAATGGAAAATGTGTGGCCCATTGTTTAATGGCCGTCAGCTGGAATTTGCGCCAGAAATTGAAAAGTTATTGTGTGGCTCGGTCGCTGTCTCCCGTCATCCCGTTTCCCCGCCAGTCCATCTGTCCGTCCGTCGCTTGAGCTTGACAAGCTGTATCTGCTTCTACTTCTAGTTTTTGTGTCAACGCAGAAATTGTTCAAGTAACATATTTGACAGTTAATTTTTGGCCTTAGCGAGACATTTTATTTTACAAACCGTTGTTGTTGTTTACTCACTTGAGGGGGGAGTGGGCAGAGGTTTAAAAGCAACGATTTAAATGGAAGTGTCAAGTTTGTGGGCTAAATATAAAATATTGATAACTAGCTAAGAGAAGGCAAATGATTAAGAAGCTGAATAAACTGATTGGCAGCCAAGAATGGGCTGAACTGTCTCAGAGAAGAAAGAAGGTACAATAATTTATAAACTATATAGTTACTTATTGAAAGAATCTTCACATTTCCCACCAGATTACTTCAACCAACTGAGATGAAACATTTGGAGCCTATTCCAGAAAAACTGCATTTTATTGTTATCTATCATAGATATTCTTCTATCATAGATATATTCTTATTATTTATAAACACATGCAACTAATTTCTGGATAACACGAGTAAACTAATAACTAATTAATACAAGTATTGTGCCCTGTTGTTTTCCACAAATTAATACTAACTAATACGGCTAACATATAGCCGATTTCTAATGAAAACGATTCCCCTTCAGTTCTTTCGACTCTTCATTACAAATCTTTTCTAAGTTAGCGAATAATAAAGTGCGCTTTCTTATATCCCAGCAAGCTAACTTTGTAACAAAATCTCTTAAAATCCTCCCTTCGTGCTCCCAGTTCCACCCTACAACCACAATTAAGATATTACAACAAACAATTCAGGTGAGATGCAAATGCTGCGCTAAAAGAAAAGAGCAGTAAACCATGCATAAAAGCCCCACAATAATAATAAGAGCAACAAAGGAGCAACAAATTCATAAAGTAAATTATAATAGGTATAATAAAGAGAAGGCTAAAATCCCGGCGACTTGTCACACCACGCAACTTTTTGCCATTTACTTTGAATGTTTACTGTGGCAAGTGCTGGCGGAGGAGTGTTCGAGAGTGGGAATAGCCGGGGACATTCTCTTACAGCCGTAAGTGCTATGGCCGGAATTAAAAGCAAACGCATTAAAAGGTGGCCAAAAAGACTTTCACCTTGGCAGAGGCAGCAGCACAACAAAGTGAGAATGAGAAAAGGCAGGGGGGCATGGCGCTGGTGAAGCGAGTGGGACAATACATACATACCTACATACATACATATGTACATATATAGTCTAGATGGGCGCAGCTGCATATGGCAGAGGGGAGTGAGGTGAGACGAGGCGAGGCGACATCCTTGGCTCGCAGTTGGCTTAATATTACATGAGGGCGCAAGCGAGAACGACACCGGGCAACATTTTTAATTATGAAACACTAAAAGTGGCAAAGCCAAAGTGCAACAAGGCGGTTGGCTGGTTGGTTGGGGTTGGGGCTGGGGCGAATGGGGCGGATGGTTGGTGCGCGACCCACACACACACTTCACAGTTAATGGTTGCCAAGGCAAAAGGCAAAAGGTAATGGCAAACGCTTTGGTTAAACGCCAACGCTCTGCCATGCTATTAACTTAAACGCCTTTTGCCGGTTAATGGAAGTGAACCTCGTCCTCGGCAATGGGCAGTTATCTGGTTAAGACAACGACTACATTGCGGCTAAAGGCACACACAGGCCTGCAGGTGCTTAGTCTGAGACCATGCCCCACCTCTTCTACTGTGTGTGTGTGTGTGCGTTCGTGTTAACACGGCCAAAAGACCCATAGAAAGAGGCAAGAGTCAGAGTTACGGTACTTCGCATATTGAATTACTTTAATTGCAGGCACGTGTGCCACATAAGTGTAGCGCTTTACTGTGCCGTGCCACACGCCTCGACGGTCGAGTCAAGTGCGGTCGAGTGCAGTCAATGAGCCAATCAGCCAATGAGCCGACGAGCTAGACAGCCCACGACAACAGTTTTAGCCAACCAGGGATTCCCTAGCACCTTTTGTGGGGTTTCCCGTTTTGCACTTGCCCTCCAATTGCATGGAAATTTAAGACACGACTAAGTCGACTGCCAACTTTACAAAGTCTTTGGCTTAAGCACATTTTACAAACGCCAAATTTGTTAATACTTAACAAATTACACCACACGTCATATCGACACATTTTTAGACTTACTTGGTGGAGTTATTTTTCTCTTTCCCCTCCAAAGTAAGCTTGAAGCAAAATTCTTATAAAGTTAATTTAATAAGGGTTTTCTTTTAAAGAGATACAAATAAATAAAGAAGAATAAATAAATAAAAATAAAAAAATAAATTAACAAATATAATTAATAAATTATTCAATAATTGATTATAATTAAACATTAGAAGAATCAACAACAAAAAATGAGCAAAAAGAAACATTTTTGTTTTTAAATTGTTTAAAAACTATTTGGCTTTTTAACGACATCTTAAGTCCTGAACATTTCCAAATATTGTACGGTTAGAAATTTAATTGATGTCCAATTCGATTAACAACAAAGCTGCTTACTGCTTCAAAAAAATCATTCAAATTGGCATGAAGAGATCATGAAATTCTTTTATTTTTGTTGTGAAGTAAATTAAACTGAAAACAAAATAGTTTTAGGGGACTTTATTTTTGAAAAATAAAGCTATTGTTATTTCCAACGTTAATCCTGAACTGGCTTCCCCAGATACTTCATCGTTGGCCGTGAAGTTCAAATAGGATGGTATTCAAGAAATGGCGACATTTATAAGATTAACCGCTATCAGCTATATTATTTTATTTATTTGGTGTATTCGTTTTATTTTATTTAATTTAGTGTATTAGCTGCTTAACAGCCGAGCTCCGCTTGGTTCTTTACACTTGAATGCTTTTGTATATGGTTTAATAGATGGGATTTATTTTTTATACACTCACTTTCTTCAAATACATATACTCGTATGTGACACATCTGGAAATAGCTTTGACACTACACAATTACAGCGTATCCAGACGTAATTGTTTCAGAATATCAGAATATCTGTAATATGCCTTCATTTATTTTTAGATAATCTCTAAAAATTGATGTATTCCGGCTGTCGCGGTTATGTTGCTGTTAAAATAATCTGGGGACCATATTTTACAATGTGTTAAAATGTGATTTTAATCGTTGCAGAACGTTTCGACAAACGAACATTAGTATATTTTAATTTATTTAGATTTTAAAATATATATCTTTATCTCTTTAAATGGAGAAACTTCAGGCGCGAATTTGAGTTGGAAATCGCTGCCAGTATTATGTGATTTATGAATCTGCATTTTTTTAAGTTTTCCGAAATTTGCATAAAATGTGATAGTTTTATAAACCCTCCTGAACTCAAATGACTGATTGGCCCACACAGACAAAAGAGGCCAAGGGAAAGACACACACGCACACACGCACACCCCCAACACTTTTGTTGGAATTGACTTCAGACCGCGGTAAAATGTTGCCCTTTTACGAGTCACAATTTCCACGCGGCTAGAATTACGGTGCCAATAAATGATATTCCTGGGGCGAGCATGAAGGAGAAGACGTAGAGGGAACTCGGGCGTGCAGCGCGTGGCAGGCGGCCAAGTTGCAAGTTGGAAAGTTGAGATGAGCAGCACAGCAAGCCTGCCATCAAGTCGAAAGGGCAGGCGAGGGTTGTTCACGCGCCCACTTTTTTTACACATGTATGTACATATATAGTATAAGTAGTACATATATGTATCGAAGCAGAGTATATCCATTTTTGTTTTGGGTCCAACAGACTCGGCTCGACTCGACTCGAAATAGTTTGTTTCTTGATGGCCTTTGGAACGCGTTAGTTTTTATTGCGGCGTTTACTTTAGCTTTCGGCATTAGCCGCATCTACAATTTCAATGCACACATATCGATGGCCACGCACATCCATCCGCTCACTCATCCACTCCAGCGGTGGGCAAACAAAGTTAAGTGTTTTTGTTATATGTAGCCCTGCCCCTCATCCCTCATTAAACCTAATCCGCTGCCCACTCGTCTAGCCATGCAACAGTTTGCCGCTGCTGTTGAAAATTGTTTCAAAGTCGCGCGATTTTCCAGAGGGTTGCTGCTGCCTCCTTGCTTTAGAATTGATTAAGGTCATTATATAGAGGCACTGAGGCGCAGGGAAGGGTACCAGTACCAGTACCGACTGACACTTAATCCCAGCGGCATAATCAGCAACATATTGTAGCAAAACTTCTTCACACTGTCATAAAAAAAGTAGCAGTTTGTATTTTGAAATTTTACACCCCACTTACACACTGCATGTGTGTGAGCGTGTGTGTGTGAGTGTGTGTGTGTGAGTGTGTGTGTGTGTGTGTGTGGAAGGTGAAATGGGCATGGAACTGCAACCTGGGCTCTTGGGCTCGAACTCAAGCTGCCTTTTTATGGCCTTACCCATTTTTGTTTAACAATAAACTTGGCTGCCTGTCTGCACTTCTTCACTCGCCGAGGAGTGCCAGGAAGCCATCCTTTGAATGCCGCTGTTGTTTTTGTTATTGTTGTTGTAGCTGCTGCTACCGTTCATGAACCAGTTGGCCGATTTATGTGCTGGGTGTGCCATCCACTGCGCATAATTTATGAGCTGTGTGAGGTCAGCGTGCAGGGTCAGGCAAACTAGTGGCTTCCAGCCCAGCGCTTTGTGCAATGAAATTTGCACCATTACTGCCATTTGCATATCCAACCAAATTGGGGGATAGAAAAATTGCACTCAAACGCAAATCCACTTCAATGGGGGTACTATAATTCTAAAATGAAATAAAGAGTGAATCGGCGACTTGCAAATCTTTTTTGATACAAACAGTATGTCGATTAAAATTCTCTGATTAATAAGCATAAAATCATTCAGAGATAAATATACATTCGGTGGTTGAAGTCGTAAAAATTATATACTATAGACGTAACGCAGTAGCGCCCATGTGGCTAACTTATTAGTGGATAGCCAGTCACCAATTGGGACATAATGGAACTATAGCTTTCCCTTCTTCTTTTACCTCGATTCACCAAAAACAGAATACATACACCTAATTCTATTTTTACAGGGTCGTTTTTACACGATTTTGATATAACACGGTTTGAAAATTAAAATTTACGTATATATTTCTTTAGAGATAAGGAACCAATCACCTACTTTTGCATATGATTAATGGCTTTTTTTACACGGTTTTTTCTGGAACCAATATACCGTGTAAAAACAGAATGAGTTGTATTATAGTAAATATAATATTAATATAGTACTTTTGTAAACTTTAAACGACGCCCATATTGTTGCAAAAGCTACAAAAACACTAATCTATGATAAAGAGAATGAATGAATGAATTGTGAAATGACTTAAGAAGCACGTACATCAAGTTAATACTTTGGAAAATCATTTAAACCTACTTCTATACAGAAGCAAGTGACGTCTTTACAAAAATTAATACAAAATTCATTCATACTGCTTCCGATTTTTAGTTTGCAATAAAAAACATTTGACTGATTCTGAGAAAGTATTTTAAAATCCTTTATTAAACAAATCTTAAAACTTTCATTATTCAGCGATAGGTGATTTCAAAACGGATATTTAAAAACTTTTTAAAAATTAGCGAACATACGCTGGAAATCTCCACATTTCTGTGGCCATAACAAATTGTTGTTATCCAGTATTGGTTAAATATACATACATTTAAAAACGAAACTTATTTTTCGAAAATATAAATACAACAAATTAAAAAAGTCTGAAACGAGCAGTAAGCTTGCAACATTAATATCAAAGTTAATGAAATAGGAGCTCCACTTGACTTTATCCAATATCACGAAAAATTAGTTTAAAAAACGTACTTAATTGAATCAAATTCTTTCGTATTAGGCCACAAGCAGGGCAGTTCAAATACAAATTACAGGGAGAGGGGATAGTAATACAAATAACACCCGAAAACATCAAAGAAAACAAGAGTTGTGACATAAATGTTCCGAAGAAGTGACTGACTGTCTGACTGACAGCAACAAGTGTATTAAAGCCAGACCTGCCACCAAAAAAAGGACGCAGCAAATCAACCCCGACCCCAAAGGTCTACCCCTGCTTTAAATGAAGGTGTCTGGCTGGGTTTTGAGCCGACTTGACTGCATTATGTTGTGAACATGCACGGTAAACGCCCCTTAAATGCTGCAAATGTTTTTATTACATTAAAAGCATTAACGGTATGTAGAGCAAAACACCAGCAACCAACCGTATATACCTACATATATACATATATATATGTACATATATACATACGTACAATACAAATATCATTGAGCCGCATAAAGTGGGGTGTGGTTGGGGTGAACGCACAAAGATGTCATCAATGTGGACTCAAAAGCTACCCCGATTCGAAATGTTGATGGCCGGAGCGACTTGGGGTTGCCTTTAAATAGAGCGTGGTAATAAATATTGGGTGTATGTGCATGTGTGTATGTGTTTGTCTGCATTTGCGGGCCTCTCAAAACAAACAGCGGGATTTCGTCACAGAAGGCCAGATCCAGACGGCGTGGCGTATGTGAGTGTGTATTTGATCCGCACAGTTGTCAGCATTCTGACAATCATTTTAATGCGATAATGCAAACCTGAAAGTGCATATACGGCTTAAATCTTTTGTACTAGTCTCATCCAAATAAAGTTCTTAGTTGCAGCATTTTTGATATGCACAGATAATGCTATTTTTTTGCCCCAAACTCAAGTGAAATTGGCTGAATCAGCCTAACCCCCTCTATCTTCTTCTCATATATGTCTTAAAAAAATTTATATTTTATTTAACACGCGTAGAAGCCAAAAACCAATACTAAGAATCCTGTAATAATACTTTTTATTTGCATAATTATTCGTTGCCAATCTCTAATATCACTATGGGAACAGCTTAGCAGCTTACGCAACAATATAACCATCCAAAAACTTGGCGTCTAATTTAACTTTATGGATGGGAGAGAATTTTAAGGGAAACAGACTACTACGCGAAAAACATTTGGATTGAATTATTTTATTAATTTATTTTATTTATTTTTATTTCTTAATTTTTGCCACAAACAGCAAGAAACAATCGATTTATATATTGCAATTTTCTTTGACTTTTTAAACATTTTAATTGCTATAGCTTATGTACTTTTTTTGTTAATACGATACTTTTATTATTTTGTGCTATTGCGGTAACAATCTATATTAGAATTTGCAATATCTTTAGCCCAGTAAGGATGGCTTTATGTGGCTTCGTTGTTTTGCTCTACTGTCGAGTTGATTAAAAATCCCCATAAGTCTGTCTCATGAGACTGGAACTTGTTGGAACAGTAGTAGGAGAAGGCAGCAGGTTGTTATAATTGCTCGTGACATGTTGCCTACACTTAAAGGCAATTTTAAATCTTCTATTAAAAAGATTCTGCTACGTTCTTGAACATTTTCTTCATGTATCTATTAAAGCATATAATCAAGGTTTATTCTATGTATAGTATCTTCAAATTTGTAAACATAATACACAAATATACTGTGCTATATTACTTTTTTGATAAATATACGAGTATACCATGTATACAGTATGTACTTGTGATTACTAAACAATATCTGGCTACATTTAAATGAAAATTAAGTTTTTTATGGTATTTAAATGCATTTGGTTTCAGCAGGGCATAAGTTTTTGTAGCCGCAGCTATAGGAAAGGATTTCCTCTGCACATGCAATTCTTGAAGCTCCTGTTAAAAATATTGTAACACCTCCTCCTGTGCTTCTCATAACAATTACTTACGTTCCACTGTACACTCCCTGCTCCTGCTTTTGCAGCGTCGCACCAGCAGTTCAGAATTGACTTTATTCGTCGACGACAAGCGAATAAGAACAGCATTTAACTTCCTGCCGAGTCCACAAACACTACCGACCAACCAACCGACCAGCCAACCAGTCAGCCAACTGCTTTTGTTTGACTTTTTCGAATTGATTTCGTTAGAGAAAGAACAACAACAACAACAACAACATCGGCAAGAGCAACCGAGGACGATAACAAGAGCGCGTGACGTTGGGCGCGAAGAACACCCTTGAAAAATGCGTATGCTCGCTATCCTCAGTGTCCTTCCTGCCTTCGCGTCTGTCGCTCTGGTCGGGGAGCAATGCCAGTGTGACTGTGATGTTTCCATTTGTACAAAATAGAGCACTTAACGGGGAAACTGCAAACAAATTATTGCACTTGCTGTCACCAATGTGTTTGCCCCGGCCCCTTGATGGCTGTTGCCATTGCCGCTGCATACACTTAAAGGATTACAAGCGGATCTGTCGCTTGTTTGCCGCTAAATGGACGCATTTACTCGCCAACGCACACACACAAACACACACACAGCGTGAGGGGCAGGATATTGAGAGTGGAAGTGGAAGGGGAGGGGGATGGAGTGGGTTGGTTAGGATTGGGTGGGGGGAAGACAAAATACAATAGCCATGCCGCCTTGCGCGCTTTTTATGGCCAATGAATAGATGAATGAATGCATGACAGAACGGATGGATGGCTTGTTGGACTGAATGACTGACTAACTGACTGACTGACTGACTGACTGAATGAATGGTTGGTTGGTTGACTGACGTTCCGTTTGGTCTGTGGTAGGTGGGTGGGTGGTCGGGCTCTCTCTTTCTCTCTCTTGGAGTTACTTAATGGATTTGGTTAAGTGCTGCATTGACATTTTGATAAATGCTTTGGAACAGATGCGCCGGGTGGCGCTGCTTTGGGCGTTACTGGGCGCGGCCTGGCAACATTCATGCAGAGGACAATGGCCACGCTTATGATAAATAGTCTTACTTTCCAGTCTGAAATCCCTAACAATCTGCAGCAGTTTTCATTCTCTTCTCCTTTTTTTCCATCAGTTGTTTGTCGGCCGCGAAAGTGTTTTGCAAAATTTATTACCCAGCAAATCTTTTAGGCCAGCCTTTTGAGGTTGGTCGCGGGGATTTGCATGTTAAACATGCATTGGTTCGCTTCTCTCTTGATGACTCCATTTAGCCATGGATGATGAGGCTTTTAGAACCATTTAGCTTTTGCAGCTGATACCACATCGCCATCGCTAGCAGCTGTTTAGCTTTAAGGCATTATGCGAGTATCGATTAACAATTATGAATATAGAAATGAAACAATACTAGCGTAGTTAATTGCTACAGAGAAGCGTTATACAAACCAACTTAAAGTGTAAAGAAATAGTTTATTATCGATTCAAGAATCTAAGAATTATCTTGTCCAATGTTTGTGTACGTGTTCTAGAAATTCTTTTTAGTCACCGTTCTATTTAAATAATCTATACCTTATTCAAGTATTGATTTACAATTCCGGGTTGAATATATCGTAACTCCCTCTGAAAACTCACATTCATCTGTAAGGGAAATGTTTATTCAATTTGCATTCTAGGTCTTCAAAAATTGACATATGTACATTGTGTACAGCCATATTCTGAATTGGGATTTTATATAAATATAATAAGAAATACTCAGGTCAAGTTCATAAATAATATGTAATATATTCGTATTTTAGAATTATATAATTATATAATTTCTCTATGTACAAGTAGAACGATCTGTTTTAATTACAGACTGAGGGTTACTTTTAATATTACCAGTTATCATTAGACATTTTTTTAAGTCTCAACTCATTTAAATATAATATGGTTTATAAATTTTGACTATTTTCTAGTCTAAGTTATAGATTAATAATTTAGGAGCCCTTCTCCGTAAATCTCATACCTAGTATTATTATTATTATTTAGGGAGAAGTCTCATGAAGCGGTAAGCAAAAACATAGTGACCCTCTCCTTTTTAACCCAAATTACTCCTCCCTACTGGAATTACTCTACCTTCTTTATAAATAGGAAGAAGAGCATTTCTCTCACCAATAAATGCATTTTTTTTGTTTGAGTTTTCCTAATGATGACATTTTAGCCATTTTTTAATATTTTATTTTTTTAAATTATTTCGGTCAATTATATTATAAGTTAATACCATTTTAAAAATATAGTCAGTTGTAAAACCAATAAATGCACATTTGCAATAGTTTTTCAATCTTCTTATTCAGATCAGAATTTAAATTAAGAAGACCAACAAATCGTTTGCGCAAACTATTTATCATAAAAAGAGCTACAAGCCCTTGGCATAGATTTATAATTAGAAGTTAATATCAAGTGACAAACTTAATTGTATCAATGTTCTCAAGACTTTTTAAAAACTTGCAGAAAAAAAACGGAACATATTTTAAAATCGTTTATATTTTTTCTCTTTTTCCTTTCATAAAAAGGACCAAGCGTTTAAGAATCGACATTATATTAAGATACCAGAAAGTGTTAGGCTTGAGGACAAAAATATAACTTACAAATTTCGAAATGTTCACGCATAATAATAGTTAATAGTTTTCTATATCTAATAGCTGCCTAAAATGTGCAGAAAATTGGAACTCAATGTAATATCGAATCTCCCATTGGGACGCGTTAGTTAATTTAAAACATTTTAGACAAGTTTTCTGTTTAAATTGACCGCCAATCGAACACTCTGGCAAAAACTCAGCCCAAAAGTACAACAATTTACCGTCAATAGCCACAACCACCACCAGGAAAGGGCAACCGGCAACCAACTAACCACCCGCAAAACACCACCGCAGAAGGGAAAGGACGAGTGCCAAATATTTTTTGTGTGCTTAGTTTGCCCTCAAATGGCAAAACTTTTTGTAATGTTTGAAGTGCCTCTAATTAGATAATATGCGGCCGAGTGAGGTCGAGTCCGGGAATGGGAATGTGAATGGGCAGGAGAATGGGAACTGGAGCGGAGTCCTTGCAGATGACGACTCGTTTTCCTATGCAAAGTGACGACGCGTGCAATGAACAGCGAGCCAAAAGAGCCCCACTCCCCAGCAGGAACATAAAAACAAAAAAAGAAAAACAGAAAGGAAGCAACAAAAAAAAAAGGCGAAAAGCTAAAAAGCCAAGCGCATAAAAAACGCGACGCTGGCGCGCACAATTTGAATCTTAATGGATGCGTGTGCCATTGCCAAACGACCGCCAGACACGCAATGAGGCCAGGCCGGGACCAACGTCAGTGTCGCTCATCCTGCGAGGCAGACAGACAGGGTAGGCAGGCAGACGATTGCGGCACAGCTGGCATAGGTGTAAAGTTCACGTGTGTCCACTTACCCGAACCTGGTCCGCCTCCTTCCACAACCTTTAACCCCCAACCCAACCGCACGCCCCATTTTTATTAATGCCTTTGGAGTGCTTTCAATATTTTATCACGCGTTGCGCTCTATGCCTTTCCTGGCACGGCAAAAGTTACAGGCAATGCGATATCTATCGCTAAGTTGAGCTTCTTTACCCCTTTTCCTGTTCCTTGCATGGAAATTATATAGTAGTGCAGTGGTTATTGCGTAATAGCTTTTAGTCGGACACTCTCGGAATAGTTGCTGTCTATATATAGAGTGCCTCACAGTGCCCCCCTCCCCAACACTTCGATTATGATTATCATGTTGATTCAGCGACTTCAAATGCGGCAACTTTTATCTAAATGAGTCGAGAGTGTTTTGTTAATGGAATGGAAGTGGTATGGAATGGCTGCCACATACATAAGAGTATAACCTTTTCTGATTACTGGCATTACGCTTACCTGTTGGTTGCAGGAATGCTCATTGAGCTATTGAGGTAGGTTTTGGGGTAGCAAGTTAACTAATTAAGTTGTCAAGCTAATTGTTACAAACTGCAGCCATATATGTCAGCAATGACGACAGATTTTAGATTGTTTTAAAACGAATTGCTATTAAGGTTGATTTTCAAGTGATCTCTCTTTTTTCACGATTAAAAAATATAAAATCGATTTATCATCAGTTAGTATTTAAAAGAAGAAAACATTCTAGTGTCGGTTTCTGTTTGTTTAAACAAATTTCTGAACTATAAGGACTATCATCGATCCAAGATAATGAATCCAATTATAAAAGCATTGCAAATGCTAATGCAAATGCAGCAGGATATACTATGCTTAATTTCGCCCATCTTTTGCAAATGTGTTTGATATGTCTTACATATTTAATTTACAATAAAGCCATTTTACCTTCCAATATTTTAAAGGACACCTCTTTTGCGACCTGCTGCCCCCTAAATATTCACAGAGATATTATTTCGTCAGCTCAAATATTGAACTTTTGAACTCCCGGCTTAGTTTTTTAGGGATAAATGCAAAGATTTAGTTGATTTTCAATTGATTATGCATTACGCTTTAAAAAATAAGAACAAATTGGTTTTGCGTATTAGATATAGATTTATCTTTTTATTTAGTCACCGAAATAATAAAACCATTGATAATATCAAAAGTGCCTCCGATACCTTGGTACAATTACTGTCAGCTTTTCTTTTTTAAATACAAGTATTCCGTTTCGTTTTTGCTTTCTACACTAATAATTTTATTAAAAACAAATCACAGTTCAATTCAAATTTATCTTTTAACTTTTGATTAAATTATTATAAGTTAAAAACTTTAATCCATTTACGCATTAGACATAACAAAGGATTAGTCGAGCTTAGCGAAAGACATAAGCAATCGCATTATTTGCTTTTATACAAAAAAATTAAACTCAACGAAGCTTCTAATTCCACAAACACAAGGCATTTCAGTTTTATTTGTCAAAACAAACGCAAAACTTGTGCTTCCATATCTGTGGCAAAGACTTTCTTTTGAAACTAACTTAGTTTTTTCAGAAGTAAAAGGTACCAGCAACAAGCTGAAACAGACCTAAAACTGCGGCATCCATCGACGAACTTTAAGTGAGGTTTAATGACTTTGGATTGTTGAATAAACTCGTATAATTATTGTGTAGGTGGTAAAAAAATTAAAAGGCTTATTAACTTTCTTCGCCTCCGAAAATAAGTGTCATTTGTTATTTTATTTTAAGCACACCTACAATTATATGCTCAATTTTGTTGCACCATTAATGAAATCGAGATTCATGGAATCGGATCTATATTCAAACAGAAATACGATTAAACTTGAAAAAAGCGAGATAATACCGAAGCTCTTTTGTAAAAGATATTCGATAATAAATACATATATTATATTACACATTTTGTAAACTTTTTCGAAAACTAAATTAAACATTCGATTCTTTTTTATATTACTAGTAGAAAGTAATATATGATCTTCACAATGTGTATTTATATTAGACCCATTTAAAATCCTATTCAAATTTCGAAACTGTTGCTTTGGGGATATAGGAATAATTGTAGACACATAATTATATTATTAATATTTTATTAAAAAATTGACAATTTTTAAAGGACAATCGCAGCATTAACATTCACAAACATTGTACTTTCTTAAATAAAGTTAACAAAAGTCAGAATTTTAATAGGTATAATAGGTATATATAGGAATACTAAGAACTTCGGAAGGTATTAGAAATCACTAATATCGGTGGACTGCAAGTTGGTTGCTTAGTGGAAAAAGTCGAACTTTTCCTTTCTCAGATCTAAAATATGTATGGCTACCAAGTTTAGTTAGAGCTAGAGCTCTCATACTTTGCGAGATCCTTGCCTTCATACAAACCCTTGGCTATGATTCATGTATGTATATTATAGAAGCCAGTCTTATTTAAGGTATTCTGCAAAAGAAAATAAGACCTCATTGTAAATTAAGATTGAAATAAAAGTCACACGGGCTTTACTTTTCCCCAGCAATCGTAAACAAGTGTTGACAAAACTTTGTTGCCTACTGCAAGGCGCAACTTATTTGTCTCTGTATTCTTCGGCGGATATGTGAAAGGCAATGCATAGCGTATAATAAACGATAACAACAACTGACAGCTATTCATTTATACGACTTTCATTTCGAAGTTGAGGCCAAAGCTGCAGCTACAGCTGCACCATGTCGAGTGGCATGTTTTATGTGCAACTGCTGCAACTGCAACTGTAGCTGTAACTGCCACTACCACTGCTCGCGCCGAATGGCAACAAAAGACATAAAAGGCAGACGAGGGGGCAGAAGCTTAAAAGCAAGAGCAGCCACACTTTTAAGTTTTAACGGCAACAAGACAACTTAAAGCCCAAGCGAGTTTGACACGACGACCATGAGGCAAAGGCAAAGCGGCAACAGCAACCTGAACAGTAAAAACACCAACAACCACAGCCATTTTGTTCCACAAGTTGGACAACACATCATCCCATCCCATCGCATACCTCACCATTCCGCCCACCAACCAAACCAAACAAGCCAAAAAATACGTTACTATATTGCTGTTGTTGTTTGGGGGTTTTGGGGTCGCGTTTCGTTGTTTGTGCCAAAGTGTGCTGTGTTGTGTTGGTGTTGTTGCTTTCCATTAACTACCAACTATGTAACTACAGTGAGAGAATCAAGAGTATACTAATTATATTTTGCATTGCTAAATTTTTTTTAATTTTGCACAATTTCGTGTTCTTTTGCAAAAAGGCTTTGAAAAGTTTTTGTTTTTATCAGAAATTTATTTTTGCGTATATTATAGAATTTCTAATGGGTTTGATGGGAGCATTATTATTTATGACATGTGCAATTTATTTGCTAATCCGATCGGTAGTTATATACTAGTCTTGTATACTTAAGCTTTAAATTGAAAATTTTTTGCTTTTGCTAACCATTAGGAGTAAAGAAAACATTCAACTTTCTTTGGGTTGGTTTTTGTTTTATGAAAACTGATACTTTGACTAAGGCTTTATTTAGGAATCTTTTATAAGAAATATCGTTATTATTTATGGGGTATATTTAGGTAGTTAATACAAATATCCAATTGTGACTTTGGGGCCACAACAATTCTTTATTCTATTTCATTTGCTGAATGACTTCAAATATCGTTTTTGCATATAAGTACCTATAAATTCAAGTTCTACTAATTTATTATTATTTGTGTAGTTATTTCAGTTTTATTATTTTCCTATTTATTATTATAGTTTTATTTTCTAGTGTATACTGTCTTATTTGTCACTTTGCCGCTCTCAAGCGTGCAATGTCCAAGCAACGAAGTTGAGGTTATGCTTGCATGCATTTTTAAAAAGTAGACGTTGCCGGCGCTATGTTTTATTTCGTTCCAAGCTACCCACTGAGTAGCTAAGCCTTAGATACGCATACATGCACAGACACACGCACATACAAACATTCACACAATGGAAACGGAAGCTGCTTTGCCATACGGAATATAATAATCCCTGCTTTGGCGCACATTTCTGGGGCTGCTGCTCGTCTGCTTTGCTGCTCGCATTTAAGCCCATGTAACGCCCAGCTACCAAAATTCTTGTCTCCCACCCAAAGGAGCTGCTTACCAAGTACTTTCACACACACACACACACACGCTCATTCAGGCTCGTTTACATCTGTATCTGTATTATTATTATTTTTTCTTTTTGTGCTACTCACAACACGCAATTACAATATAAATTCAGCTGCCTTCGACTGCCTTCCGTTTTTACTGCTCTCAGTGCCTTACCTACGGCAGCTTTTCAAAATTGTTTGGCTTTGCCTTACGGCTTTGTTCCTGCACTGCTTTCCTTGTTGTTGTCGTTTTTGTTGCTGTTATTATTGGCGCTACGCAACCATAAGTTTTGCTAATGACAACGCAGCCATTGCTGGCGTCGCCATTTTCGAACATTTTCTGCGCATATGGCACGGGGTTTCACAAAATGGCTCTCCATCTTGGGGGAGGGAGTTGTATGGAGTTTAAAGTTCGAATGGGGCAGATTTGTAGCCCTTTAATGTGTTTAAAGGTTTAAGGCAAGCCAATGCCAATTGCTGGAATTTGTAGTGTGTTTGAAGGTTTTCAAAATTGGCCCCTAAAAGTGTGCTGTAAAAATCTATGCTTCTCCGAAAATGAGCTTTTCGGTCGATTTAGGTTTGAAATTTTTATTTTGCCACTTTGCGCAATCTTTTTGAATTTCTTTATGCTTCTTCTAATGTCACTTCTAAACTCCTTTAACCCAAACTATTGTAGATCTTGTTTATTTGTTTATAAGCCCTTAGTCCTTTTTTTGAACCATCAACTTTTCTTGATTAACCCTTTAGCTTTATGGGCGAAGATAGAGGAGATGAAAAAAGTATCACCCAAATTACAGACATCTCATTTAATTTCAATATAATATAAATAATTTGTATTTGGAATAGTTACATTCATTTAAATGCAATCCTATAGTTTTATTCTATGGACAATTGTTGTATTCCCCGGATGAAGCTGACACATTAGATAACAGTTTACCTGTTAATAAAATATAGTAAAAATGTTTAACAAAAAAAAAACGGCCCCTTTTGCAGTTCACATACCAAGCATCTAAGCAGATTTTATTTCTTCGCCGTTGATTCTAAACTTCAATGATCTGTCTGCCTGCCTGTTTATGTTTACGTTATCAAAATGCTTTGTAATTGTTTCATTTTCTCATGTACAACTAGATTGAGATCTCAAGATAAGTGGTAGAAAACTAGTTTAATAATAATCAAATGTTGTAAATTTAAAAAAAAACCAAACACTTAAGCCAGAACAAAAATACTGTAGACATTTCATAATTTATATATATACTTTATGTGGTCGGAGATGCACCCTTTTCACGGTAAGGATACAGGGTATAAAAATAAAATCACTAATTCCATACATTAATTATAACAACAACAGCTATCAAAGAGCGCAACAAGTGAACAAAATAAGCTTCTTTCGTGATGCACTTGAATCGACCGTTTGGAGCTCTAACAGTACTAAAGAACTGGCTTTAGCGTAGGTATTATAATGTCAGTCATTAAACCTTTCACAATGGGATTTCCAAATAATATTTGCAATCTATTATTGCTTTTTTCTGAAAAATTGGAAAATCTGTTCAAAAAAATTGCAAGCTGTTGTTATGCTGATTATTATTGTTGTTATAATTAATTTATTTTCACAAGACTAAAATTTCTTCATCATCCTATTAATGCTCGTAAGCTTAGTTTCAATTGCTGATAAAAACAATAAATAACAGAATGATGTTTTCCGACACGGAGCTTTCTTGTCCAATAAAGGGCAATTCTAGAACTAAACACGGTAACACGGACGCTTGCTTCTTCATCTTTGCGATGATCTGTCCAAACCCGAACTAACTAAACATTTTTCTGTAGAGTCGACGAATGCTCGCTGAGCCGAGCTTTGAAGAGCACAACTGCTTGTCATAACTGTACCGATAACACAACATCAGTTGTTTAATCTACTTTTTAGTACGCTCTTGCTCCAAAATCAAGAAATAAAATGTGCTTCTCAAATGCAGTCTGGTTTATTTTTTATAAAAAATGTACAAAAAATATGATCTTTATTTTCAAAATATTGCAAATTGACATGATAAAATAAGATTTCTTGTGACTCTCAAAATTAAGCAGATTGCTTTTTAAAAACTACGCTGGCTCTGAAATACCTAACACAATTTAATTTACGAAACTTAATCACGATTAATACAGGTATTAAATACTTGTAAAAGCAACATCTCTAATATCTCTAATGATAGAGTTGTATGTACGGAAATATCAGGCATAAAGGCGTACCCTAAACGGTATTAAAAAATTATTCTTTTTGTTGTTATTTTTAATTTCTTGGTAATTCAAATTTAAAGCAAGAATTGAATTTCGACCATCGCACGATCCTATTCTGTATGTTATTTATAAATATGTTCCTAGCTAAATGTGCTCCTAAAAGCGCGCTTCAATTTTATATGGCCACATAAAATATTCTCTGTGGCTGGTTTTGTGTGTGTGTGTGTACTGACAATGCGACAGAACATTTTATGTTGCAAAATAAAGTAACAAAATAAAATAAAATATCATGTGGACATATTTTGCTTTTAAAAAAGCAGACAATTAATGCTCTTAATGTGCCATATACGAACATAAATACAAATTTAACAAAACAAATACTCAACAATTTTAAAGGCCATGGCGAAAACTTCAAAGAGCCAAATGACGAATGTCTGTCGTTCCCAAACCTACCCGCTAGCACCCTCTTAAAAGCCATATGACATGAAAAGCCTTTAAAACGCCATGCAAATGGCAACGTTTTGGGACACAGCTTTTGTTGATGTACGTACATTTGTATATATGTTTGTATGTGTGTATATGTATTTGTGTAGGTGTATGGCTGTGTGTAGATGTGCGGTTAGGCGGGTCTGGCACGCACATTTCAACTTAAGCGTTGAAACTGCCAAAGTCCAGAGGACAGTAGCACACTGAGTAAAAGCACTTTGCAGCTCATATGCGTCAGCTGGCTATTGCCAGCCAGGGATGTGGAAGTGGCTGGTGAAGTCGAATTTTGGACTCCAGAGTGTATGTAAATGTACATACAAGTATATGTGTGTGTGTGGCAATGTGGCAAAAGCAATTGATATAAATTTTTGTGAGCTGCCGCTGCTGGCGGAGCTCAAAACGAATAACACAGAAATTTAACGGCTTTAAGGTCATTTTACGGTTCCAAAACAATGACACAGCAGTAGCAGTAGAAACAACAACAATTACGATGGCAGCCAAGTGCCACACACACGCACACACTCACGTGCAGATGGCAAATGCAGCTGCACATATATGTTTGTATACATACATACATATATATTTCTTTAGAATACACAGAAAAGGGCACGAAAAATTTGCAAGCCAAAGTAAATGCGCAAGAGCGAGAGAGCGGCGCAACTGTAAAGTATTTGTGAGAGCGAGAGCAAGCAAAAAGCATTGCTGAAAAAGCTTTGAGACCACTCCCCGAAAACTGCAGGCAGCGGCGTCAGCGCTTACGCCAACGTTGACGCACACAAAACAACCAATCCCAGACACAAATACACAAATAGAAAAACTGCGACACGCACACACACTCGCGCACAAAGTGTTACAATGCAATTTCCCCGCCGTTGTTGTTGTAGCGCGACCAACCCAAACTCGATTGTTCAGTGGAAAACTAGCACAGCCAAAATATGAACAACAGTTACAACAACAAAAGCAACAAGAGAAACAATATTCACAGGGTGCAGCAGCTCACAGTTTCCATTCCAATTGGAAGTGCCATTTGATTTTTAAGGGTTGGGCTGTGATTATGTCAGCGACTATGTATGTGTGTGTGTGCATGCACAGTGAACGACGTCGGTCAGGCAACCCCATTCGCTTATTCACTCGTCAGTCGCTTTCCAAGCGTCGACGTCGCCGCACTTGCCAGACCGAACCAAAATACAGCGCCGTCATCATTCGTGCAATGTGCTGCACACGGTAAACTGTGATAACGGTAAAAACAAGAAAAGAGAAGAGCACAAGTAGAAGCAGAAAAAAGAAACACGTTGTTGTTGCCGTGTCACGTATCCGTAATCGTAACCGTATCTCTGTTGCCTGTCCGCCGTCGGCGTTGGCACAAATGCAAAATGGCAGCAAACAGCAGAAAGTGTGAAATGCTACAAATGTGAAGCTGAAGTGTAAAATGTGACTGCCGATAAGTGAAAGTGTGCATAGAGCAACAGGAAATAAAGCATATAGTGTCTAAATAACGAAATTATAAAAGCCCCCCACACCATCCCCACCAGTTAGTGGTGCGACCAGGCATGGAACTTTTGAAGCTAATGATGTTCAAAAGTGACTTTCTGTCCAATGGCAAATGTGATGATCGCGTACCGCCGATAAATTTAAGTCAATTGCCCGAATTTCTACTTTGTAAGTGTTCACCGTTCAAAAGGGTTGATTTCAAGTTCGTTCAGCTAGTTTTTGCCACTTCTAAATACCCATTCAAACACTATGAACTTCTCAAGGTCGTTATAGCCCCCTGTTATGAGGAAATTCCTTGGAGACCACTGATCCCTTAGAGCTATAGTAATGTCCGTGTACCACGCAAGATTCTTAATTCATTGCCTAATTAAACAAAGTATACCTTTCTATAAAATGGTATTTTTAAATCAATTTACAGATAACTTTAAAAAACATTGAAATTTCCTATTATTTTACAATATTTTTTTCTACTTTACACGTACATTAGAAGTTTTTTTTTGCTATTCCGCCTTAAGGCCTTCCTATTCCTTACAAATTTTTAGCCTAGCCCCCTTCTCTCAGAGACTGTCATAATTTTGAATAGTAACTCATAATAGAAACAAATGTATCCTTAAGTTTTCAATATCACTTTAAAAATAAAAAGCTTACTATCTTTTTAATGTTCAACCTAAATAGCAAAAACACAATTTGTTAAACTCTTCTTCAGATTTTCTTATTGACAAAGCCAAATGTTTTCTCTAAGTATTTTAAAAGTATTAACGAATTCTTCAAGCACATTAAGGAAAGCCCATTTGAGATTAAGTATTTATGGGAATCTAAAACTTCAAAACAGAAAATTATTAAACTGCAGTCAAATATAAAGAAATTTTTGAAAATTATATTATACCTATATAAAAACAATCGGCTTAGTTAATTGTCTTATAGAGTTCGTCCTTTTTCTGACTAGAAAAACTAATACTTCTGTAATTTGAAGCTTGTTTTAAACTCTCCAATTGTCGAGTTTTATGCTGAATGGGAAATGCGTTGCTAAAACCAAAGACGCTTCTTTTGAATACTAAAAAGTCTAATAGCTGCTGTTTCGAGGGAATAACTGTAAAAGTTAATAGGTTCAATTGACAATAAGAAGTATTTTATTATTACAAAACACCCCAAAAAGAACGTTTTTCATATATTTTTTTTACAGTCACGTTAATTTTCGTGAATTATGTCCATTTTTCTGTTCAAGCTAATCTCTCTGAATCCTAATTTTCATGATTACGAGTATAAGTGCACTTTCCAAATTTCTGATTTGCCTTTTGTAGATAAACTTTGACCAAAACATTTCAGGTTCCTTAATAAAGAAGAAGAAAATACAAAACCTTTTTCAACAACAGTGAAATTAAGTCATTAACTATCAATAATACGCTAGTCGCAATATTTCTCTATTATGTATTTTAGGATAGAATTATAAAGCACGATTCAAAAGCAACTTACAAAATTGAGTTTATAATTGTTTTATACAGTTTTTTGTTGATTAGAGACATGGTACTAAATCAAAAACTTTGTTGGCAAATATAACGACGTCAATGGACTACCAAAACTAATATTAATTATCGGCAAATACATATCGAATGTTTTCCATAGTTTATTGCTTTAGTTTTGGACATACATATTTACGAGTATATACATTTTTTATTTGTATTAATACTATATATCTGGGCATCCTTGAACTTTCAAACTTTGTTGGTCGTGTTTCATAGTACTTTTAAACAGATATTTGAAAGCTAAATTAAATAAAACAAATAATAATTTTGACTAACTGCAAATCATGCAAATCACTGCTAAATTGTTATTTAATGGAAATCAGTCAATTTATTCATTTATTCCTTTTATTCAATAAACTTAAAAAAAACTACACCTAGGAATTGTCTAAGATGCCACGACGTGATTCTTTGGGAAACATGTATAGACATTCTAACAACTTGCTCTAAATTCTTCGATTGTTTACATACTTTTGCTGACGTGCTTATTTCTTTTTAAACCTTTTTACTTTTAAAAGGGCTTTTCAATATATTCAATTGGTCTTTCATTTTCTCGGTGGCTTCATTCTTTCGGAATCTATAATTTTCAAAGCTAACACATTATGATTATATATTTTTATTATTCTTGCTATTTAGGTTTCGTTGAATACACATTCTTACTTGCCTGTTTGTTTGACGTCAAAAATGTGGCAGATTTTTGGCTACAAATTCAAAATTCATTATCAGGGTTTTTAAAAATAAATGTTTAATACAAATGCATCAGTTGCACGATTAGGAAGAAACTTTATTTTTAAAGTGCATATAAAATATTGAATTATAAATATATCGTTTTAATTGAGAAATACCAAAAATAGCGCATATTTTTAGTGATAGACGTATCCAGGATAATATAATGAGCCAAAATCATTACTCGATATTAGCGTTTAGAAAATATTGCAATGGAAATATGAATATGGGGATATTATATTAAAAATTCTGCATTTAATGGTAAAAAAAACAATTGCAATGCCTCAAGCGCTGTCTGTTCTTCATTATTGTTTACTATTAAGTATTTGAAGTTCTGAAAGGAATCTCAAAAGATGTTGTCGAGCTCTGATTGAAGCTGAAATCCTACATCCTTTACAAATACTATGATGAATAAGGGAGATTTTTTTAGTTCTTTTACGAGCATGAACGATAGGACTTTCTGTTTCTGAAATATATTTCAATTCATGCTTGATTAGTGAATGCAAAGCCTACTCACTCCAAATAATTCTTTTTTAAAATGTTCTTTCATTTTTCAAGCATTTATTATTAGAAATTCAAAAACTTAATAGTTTCCGTTTGAATATTATTATTTACATCTGAACAATATCATTATAGCCTTTTTCTGAGTGCCAAGTAAAGAAATATCAATCAAATTAGTTGAAATATCCACATTTCGAGGCAGTTTTCAACAATTAAATTAAATAACCGAGAGCTGCTTTATTTTAGTTAATGTTAACTAATGGCATATTCTTACTTGATTGGACTTACAGCGACGATACCGAAGTGTGGTGGCTGCCACGAACTGATCTTGGATCGCTTTATATTGAAGGTGCTGGAGAGGACGTGGCACGCGAAGTGCCTGCAGTGTAGCGAGTGCCACGCCCAGCTGAACGATAAGTGTTTTGCCAGGAATGGGCAGCTGTTCTGCAAGGAGGACTTCTTCAAGTAAGTAAATTTCTCGAATGGTTGGCCCTGCCCCAACATTTCGATATCGTGTGAGTCGTAGCCGGTTTAACGAAAAACTTTGATTTGATGCTGCCAATGTTTGGGTCGAACAGACGCTATGGTACGAAGTGTTCCGCTTGTGATATGGGCATACCGCCCACCCAGGTGGTGCGACGTGCCCAGGACAATGTTTATCATATGCAATGCTTTCTGTGCGCCATGTGTTCCCGTACCCTCAATACGGGCGACGAGTTCTATCTGATGGAGGATCGCAAACTCATCTGCAAGCGCGACTACGAGGAGGCCAAGGCGAAAGGTGAGTGTGTTGCGAGCTCCTATTATTCTTACTCCAATTCACATAATAATCCACTTAAAGGCCTCTACTTGGACGGATCGTTGGATGGTGATCAGCCGAACAAGCGACCGCGCACAACAATCACCGCCAAGCAGCTGGAGACGCTGAAAACCGCCTACAATAATAGTCCGAAACCTGCGCGACATGTTAGAGAGCAGCTATCCCAGGATACGGGGCTGGACATGCGCGTCGTGCAGGTGTGGTTTCAAAATAGGTAAGCGCTTCACCTCACAAAGTCTTTGAAGGTCGAAACACCATCAAACTAACACGCCTCTACACCAATCCCCGTAGACGGGCCAAAGAGAAACGACTGAAAAAGGATGCAGGACGCACGCGTTGGAGTCAATATTTCCGCTCCATGAAGGGCAACTGCTCGCCGCGCACTGACAAATTCCTAGATAAGGATGAGCTGAAGGTGGACTATGATAGTTTCAGTCATCATGGTGGGTTTAGCTTTCTGATTTACCCTTCTCTATATTTAGTCTGACCATTATTATTGTTTGTTGTTACACAGATCTGAGCAACGACAGCTATAGCACCGTCAACTTGGGTCTGGATGAGGGCGCCTCCCCGCACAGCATACGCGGCTCATATATGCACGGCAGCTCGAGTCCCTCGCAATATCCGCCAAGCAGTCGCTCCCCACCACCCGTGGGCCAAACTCATACATTCGGTTCATATCCAGACAATATCGTTTACACCAATATCGGTGAGTAGCGCACAATGAAAAAGAAGTATATTCGAAAGTCTCTATGCTGATTAACTCTAATTGGATAGTGGAAAAGAAATAAAAGGGTTTTAACAGTTCTACAGCTATATTGCTTGTTCCATCTAGTTCTAAAATCATAAATTAATGGTTGTAATATAAAACATATTCAGAACTGCTTCTATAATTATCGGCTAACGGTATTATCACAGTTCTCCACCCTTCTTCACTTTGCTTCTTAAACTTGACACTTAATGCTGTGGAAATACATACCTAACGCTGATATTATTCATATATCTTGAAAATTATTTACTATATAGAGCATTAAGTAAAAAAAGGTGATTTACAAAACCGCAGGGATAAGAATTTATTATATAGACATTCCAATAGACAATAATATTTATTGAATTGTTAAATTAAATAATAATAATAATAATAATAAATACTAACCTAGTTTCTAGAATATATGTATAGTATTTAGTAATGTAATCATTAATTATTACCGGTAAACAGCTTTAAATGATTTGCAATCTTTGCACAGATCGGTTTATAATCAGTATATTTCATACAAGTATGTATTTTGCTTAAACCATTACTCCAAAACATATTTCAATACATTAATGTTATTTTAAACTTGTCGATTTATCTGAATTTCTAATAATAAAAGTTCTAAGGAGCAAAGCTAATAACATAGATTTCAAATAGATTGGGAGAATAGTTAAACAAATATATATACCTGTTTCATTTTGAAAATGTATTATTGGTTATAGTCCCCCTGAAAATCATATTTCTTATACCTGCTATGTCCATACATTTGAACTTATTCTGTAGTTTTTTTTATAAATAATTTACAACATTGTTTGATATGTCAAAATTTAATCATTTATAAAAAAAATTAAAATTCTTTATCCACTTTTTTAGATCACGCAGTGGGTTCAAATCTGCATGGCACTACCAAGTCACATCATCGCCTGCACAGCAGCAACAACGTTTCGGATTTGAGCAACGATTCTAGTCCCGACCAGGGCTATCCGGACTTTCCGCCTAGTCCCGATTCCTGGCTAGGCGATTCGGGTAGCACAAATAATACTAGCACAAACAACAATAATAATAATGCAAGCAGCAACAACAACAACAGCGGCAGCAGCGGTCCTGCCGCCACGCCCAATCCTGCAACGCCTGGCGTGCATTACTGATACTCAAATATACTTTTACGTTATTTTGAAATGCAATCGCGTAACATGCTGCTTGCGGCTGCCCAACAACACCAACAACACCAGCAACAACAACAACAGCAGCAACATACGTCTTAGCAGCGGCCATCTTGAAAAAGCTTTTGGCTTAACAGCGCTGGTTAACAGCAAAGCTTAACAGTGGTCAGTGCTGTGGTGTGGCAACGCCGTGCTAGCTGCTTTTTGTTTACTCGCAACTTTTAAACTGTTTTTTAGAATATGTAACACAATTTGCTCAAAAATCCTTTATATGTTTTACACTTGATGAAAATAGGCATAGAGACAGTTCACTAGTTTTTTATATAATATGTTTAAACAAATGGCATAAGTGTTATTAAAACTTACACATTTTAATTCCTTGTCCGCTTTTGTTTTCCAATCTTTCAATTAATTTTGCTATCTTTTATGTAAATATTGTATATTGTGTATAGTGGAGGAAACTAAAACTAAATTTTAAATTACTTTAAGTCTGTATAGCGTGAAGAAGAATGTGGGGTCGTGGCAAAATTTATTAAGCTCGCCCCCAACAACCAAGTTATTTATTGCTTTATATAGAAATACAAGAAAATTGCATAGGAGAAATATCAATTACAAAACAAGTGATGTCGTATTTATATCTAAATAAAATACAAAAACCAAAAAGATTAAACCAAATAGAAATGTCATAGGAAACCAGTAAAATGCAACTACGTAAAAAAAAATCAACGACGCATTGAATTTAATAAAAATCGAACGAGAAATGCGTTGAATAAAATTACTATTTGACACGTAAGAATAAATGATGAAAAATTGTTAAAAAAATTTATTTCTTTAAGAATCTCTCGGTCAACAAGAGAAACGTAAAGTGAATATGACCTTTGACCAGTTAGTCCCCATGAAAGCTAACGGAATCCGTTGGAAATGTACAACCCTCATATATTTTAATGGCTAATCACATTCAAGGAAAGTACGGAATTCAAAACAAGCTCAACAATACCTACATGCATATTTAACAGAAAACTATTGGCGCCCAATAGTGAAAAAAAATATCGACTGCAAATACTATCGTTTGGTTTCAATAACGATTCGCAAAATTCATTGAGTAAATCCATTACGAAAGGCAGTACGCCAATTCAAATTTTATGCAATAAATATTGCACTATGAGAGCACTTTATCATAAGATACGAAGATATTTTTGTGAAAAGCACGTCATTGATTAAATTCGGATTTTGTGATTGTTTTCTCTTGAAAAATGTTCCATGCATTACCATTACGACGCTTTTGGCAATCCTCTTTAGCGTGGCACGTTTCTTCTACTCAGGCATTCATTCATGTTGGCTGCTCTGCTCTGCTCTGCTCTCCTCTGCTCTCCTCTGCTCTGCTGTCGACTGCTCTGCTCTGTTAATGCACCTGATCTGGTCGTCTATTTTTTCCCAGTCTCTTTTCAGTCGTTCGCGCAACAACATCTAAAGTTTTTACAGTGCCGAGTGTGCTGCGCGTCGCGCTTTAAACACCTAGTTAATCTAATTTTTGTAATCAATTATGATTTGCCAATTATTTTGTGTATTAAATTAAAATTAAATTTGTTTTGCCGGTGCGTAATTCGGATATGTAAAGCCCCATGCTAATTCTCAGTCCATTTGTTTTTGTTGTGGGTGTATGCGTGTGTATGTGTGTGAGCGTTTGTGCGACAGAAAATGTGGGCGCCATATGAAAGACTTGTCGCCGCTGTCGCCCAACCAGCGTCTCAACCAAAACCCATTAAATACATTCTATTTATATTTTGCAGTAAATTTTCTTTGAAAACGGCAACTACAACAAGCACAAGCACATTCTGTTCATTTTGAGATGCAAATGAGTAATATGTTTCTGTGTCTATTGCGACGTCAAACCACATTTGCGTCCGACACACCGCTCGATCCTTAGAGCTTCGTTTAACGTTAAAATCGTACAACTTCTACAAATTAACAATTAGTCTATCCAGAAAGGGGTGCGCTGCTTTATCGTGCCTCTTCAAATGATGCAAATTCAATTTATACAAATCCTTAAAGTAATTTTCGTGCTGTCAACAATTGTCTCTGTAACAGGTAAGTGAAACACGGCTTTCAACAATAACATAACGCAGTGCTGCCAATGCTTGCTAAGCTTAGCCTATAACAATCATGGTAAAAAGAGAGAAGGTATGCCATTAAAGGCTGCAACCTGTGTCAATACGTCATAATATGCTTTGAGTAAGCATGCAAATTTTTCAAAACAACATCTCAGACGTAGATTCTACAATTGCTGAAGTGACCTTTTTTAAAATAAATTAATTCATTCGTCGCATTTTTTGTACTTATCATATATTTGTGTTTTAATTAGCGAGGTCCGGTTTTGCATTTACATTTCTGTCTAGGTTTCGTTATACTTTTGAACAAATTTGAGTTTGAAACAGCAATCAGGAATACCGTCTTTGACGTCACACGAACACTGAATGTTAAACCTTTCAACTCTTATGTACCATGTACAGCAATAATGACAGAGCTTAACATAGCAGTGCCGTTTAGTTATGCAAAACAACAGCTGTTTTTTTTACATTACTCTCTTTCTCTGGCAGTGTTGCCAATTTAAATGTTTGCCACTAGTTTTGAAGTTTTTAAATTGCCCATTGGGGAATGAGTAAAAAGCGTTTTTATACTTAATAATATATGCTGGTATAGATAAAATAATAAATCATTGAAAAATCAAATTTTCTCTTTTATACAAAAGTAGTTCCTCTAGCCGGACGCTCGATCCAAATGCATCTCTTATCTAAAGTATTTGTTTTAATATTTAGAGAGCTTGTTATCCATAAAAGAATGGTTGGTAGAGCCCGACTCAGACTACTATATGTTTAGCAGTCATAAAAAATATAGCTAATTTGTTTTATATGTCTTCAGTCATAGTCAATATAAACTCATTGGAAAAAGCGTCTCTTACGTTTTTTATAGGAATGTAAATTTATAACCATAACATTAAGTCCTCTAAGACAAGTTGAAACCCATTGGAACAAATTCCTGTTAGAGCAAGAAAATCTGCTTTGACCAACATTTTAAATTTATTGGCTTTTTCTAACTTGTTTCGAATGCTGATCTAGCTTTTTTGGACACTCAAAAATGGTCAGCACTGCACTCTAGTCCTCTTTCTTCTTCTCCAATCTCTCTCCCTCTCTCTCTGTCTCTCCAAACACCCACATAGATTGTTGTTCAAGCCGAATTTTACTGCTGCGCGAGCACACGCTGAAAATTGTGGAGCATCAGGACAATTTTCACAACCATCTGCACGAACATGCCCACCAGTTGCAGCAGCAGATCGAAAGGCGTGTTGTGGATATGGTGAACCAAATGGAGATGCAACAGAAGCTGCTGGCGCAGCAGCAATTGTTGGAGCTCGGCGAGCAGCAACAGTCGGAGGGGGGAGGAACGGAAGAGCCGCTGCTGGATTGGCAGGATCTGGGCGAAGCAGCACTATCAGAAACAACCACAGAGCAGCCCATCACCATCGAAAGCACAGAGACGTGGGCGGTTGGTGGCGAGACAACGACTGCAGCGACTGGGGAGCCACCACCTTCAATCGAGCAAATAATCAGCACGCCGAGTTCCCCAATGGAGTCCTCCACTGAAGCCAACTCCAACACAGACACATCCTTGCCGCCTGCAGGAGGCAAGACGAAGGTGCAGGACTCCTTCAACTATGTACGCGAAGTGCTGCCCTGCAGCGATTCTTATAAATCGGATTTCTGTCTAAACGGTGGTCGCTGTTTCCGCTTTCCGCTGGCCAATCACAGTTTCTATTCCTGCGAGTGTGCCGACGGCTATGTGGGCGAGCGCTGCGAGTCGAAAACTTTGAATGGTGAGTTCAGTCTCTAAGCAGTTGTATACTACGCTTATGCTACTACGAAATCATTTCAAGATATAGTAAGTAACGATTGTAGTCATATTCCTGAAACTGAGTTTGATTTCCGCGAGCTTTATTTGAAACACAAAATTAAATCAAAACTCCAAATAAAAGCGCTGAAAAGTTCAAAATAAATCTTCCATCCATTGGAGTAGATAACCGTTGTTTATTGAAAGCAAAGTAATAAAGTCGCGATTACAATAATTAATTTCAAATAATTGTTTGAGTTGATTTCTCGGTTACAAATAGTGTGACCGTTTTACGCAATACGTAAAATCAAACTAAACATAATTCGAACGCGAAATCGCGTTATTTGGAAAAGGGGACCATGTCGATGGGAGCATATCGAAATTGCAAACATTTTGAGTATGGAAACAGGCTTAACAAAGGCACTGATGTCAACTAATTAAATAATATTCGTGATTGGTTGGCACAAACGTAGTTATTGTATGTATATCGAATGCTATTTAACCATACTTTTCGATTTTCAGAGCAATATGTCATCGCACCGCCGGCGCAGGAGCTGCAACCCAAAATTGGCATGGCCCGTATTGTCCTTTCGTTTCCTATGCTCATATTGCTCTCAACTATTTACGTCGCTTTTGGCGCTGTATTTATGTTCCGCAGCGTTCCAAAGCAGCGCAGCGAACAGAATCAGCTGCGCCTGCATAAACAACGGTTTTTTGTCAGCTGTTAAAATAACAAAGCGTTGCCAACCTGCACAATTTTTTGTTTGCTTGTGGCAATGCTGCTGAAAATGTCTTTCTTTTGGAAACATTTTTGGTTTCGCCCTTTATGATGATATTACTAGTTTTTTCTTTGTTGTTGAATTATTTATCATTTTCATATTTAAACGTTGCGCAACGTTTTAATTTTATGGCCAGTTACGCTTTAATTACCTTTATTATTAATTAGTTATTTGTTTAGTGGAACAAAAACGCGCGCGCGCTTTTGCTTTGGAAGCTCCTTTTTTTTTGTTGGCAATCGGCTTTCGTTTGTGGGTAACATTTAGTTACGTTAAATTTAAAAATAATTAACCTTATTGATAATAACCAAAAGGAAATATTAAGTATTTCATAGATACAATTTAAGCGTTTACTATAATTTCTTTCTTGTAACACTTTGTTACGCAAACCAAATGGAATTCATTTGTTATTGTAAACAAAACCTTTTTGTAAAGATTAAAAAAAAATTGGGACTCAAAAGCTTACACAGCTCTAAAAAAAATAGTCTTTCCTTTTTGGTATCAATTTGTTCAAAAATCCGGCTGCAGAATAAATCGGTCTGAAGCGTCTTGCTAAGCAACATCTTTAACAGAAACATCATGATCCGCAACATCGTCATCAACATCAGTAGATGTAACAGCAGCAACACTACCCGCAGCAACATTTTCAGTGTCGGAAGCAAGAAAAATAATGGGTTCAATAGCGGAAAGAGATGCAGTTCCAGAGGCAACAACAACAAAACCTTCAGCATCAGACTCACTACCGCTGCCATTACCGCAGCAACCAGTTCCTTTTCTTCGGCAGTCGAGTTTTAAAAATAAACATGTCAAACGTAACATATATGTAATTCTGCAACATTAGGAAAAAGTGGAAAAGCTGCAAATATTCACCCTCTAAGGTCTACATGGATACTCTGAATTAATGCTTGCATCTTTTCAACCAATACTAAGAAATCCCAAAACGGTCGCTAAGTTGCCTCTAAGTAAGCTATAAGGCGTGACTAATCATAAATCATGGATCGATCTGTCGGTAAGCAAGACTATTTGTGTTTTATAATATATATTTTATCCAATATTTCGTCCAAAAATTCTTTACAAATTTCTTAGAACTTACAATTAAATGTATAGTAGAAATTATTCAAAAAATTTTTTTTTATCATTATCATCAATATGAGAATGGTATGTATGCGTGTTGTTGTGTGTGTATGTGTTGTAGTATACGTTGTGTATGTGTGCATGCGCGTGTGTGGAAATGTGGAGATTTACAAAATTTCCGCATCAAAAATTCGTTTTTGGACCAACATTTGATAAAAAACGTTCAGTTCGGCGCTGACGACTTTACAGCCGCAATACCTTTAAGCATATATATGTGTGGGTGTGTGTGTGTGTATGTGTAGGTGTGTTTGTTGATGTATGGGTGGGTTGTGGTAGGTGTGTCGTTGTTGTTGTTTCGTTTACTCTGCCGTTTGCTTGCGTATATTTTCTTTGTAATCTTGGATTAGGGATATGAAGTTCGTACAAAAATGATTAAAATATGTAAATGTTAAAAAATGTATTTGCTTTTTTTTGTTTTTTTTCTCGCTTATTCCTTGCTCTCGTTTATCGTTTTAATTGCTGTTTTTATGTTGCGTTGTTTTGTTGTTGTTGGTTTTTCGTTTGTTTTCTCTTGTTACATTTTGTATTTTTGTTTTTTGTATTTTTTTTTTGTTTTTTAATAATATGTAATATTATATATAATAATTATGAGTAGGATTATTCGCATGTAACTGGCAGTTCCTGTGTTGTAACATCTGCCGCAGCGTTCTTCTCCTTCAAATCCTTAGCGATATCCTAGAAAATTGAGAAATAAATACAGATTAGACTGGCATTGTCTTGAAAGCCACAGCATTACAAAAAGGATGTTGAGCATGTGTGTACAAAAAAGCGTTCTGGGGAAAGGCAAACTTAAATTAAAGCACAACAACAACAATTAAAGGTAAAAAAGCTCGATTTTGGGTTTTAAATGTGCAACTGCACCGCACCAGGTGCCAAAGTACAGTTGAGCGCAGCAACAGAAACAAATCAACTGTTTTATCGAAAAAAATGAAGAACAAAATTAGCGGTTGGACAAACAAAATAAAGTACAGTTGTGTTTGTGTAATCAAAGGGTAGATAGTGACGTTTTTAAGAGCAGCCCAATTACACAGCTTTGATTCAAAATCTATGTAGTGGTAATGAGGCGGATATACTGGTATGGCATAATTGGACTGCTGTTAAAAACCCGCTGTTAAGTGATCTCCACATCTCTGTGAAGCTAACATACTGTTTGTTAGAAAATCGATTGTTTTAATGCAGCCGAACATCGTTGTTAGAACAAAAAAATGTGTCTGTATATATATTACAATGTATTTATGTGTGTGTGTGTTTATGTGAGTGTAGATTAGAATGAAGTTAAGCGTCAGTTTACGTGTTCCATTTTTATAGTTAATACCAATGCAACAAACAACAAGCATTGCAGCAACACTTTACCACCAAAATTCTGCAGGTTTAGTAACATTCATTTTACAGAGATTTTAAATGGGCATGCACAACATTTTCTGTTAGTTACCACAGCGATCAAAACATAGCACAGAGCTTTAGCCTACTACTGTTAACACTAGAGCTACACAACACAAGAAGCGCAACTAACAGCACAATGTAAACGCAAATGATGCCAACCAGAGATAACAGAGAAGCAAAATGACAGAGCGAGAGAATAAGGAGAGAGAGTTGAAGTTAATAGACGCAGGATGTTTTTGTTGGTCAACAGATATTTTTTGTTGAGAGGAGCATTTGATTGGATTTTATTTCGATTGCTAGTAGAGAACGAGCGACGTATGTATGTGTATGTTAAATTCGTTATGTGTGTGTATTTGTTTTTGCGAGTGATGGTTAACTCTTTCACATATGTTGTTGGTTCATGTTATTCACCTTGTTGTTAATCTCTAATTCGATATCGCTGGAAACTTCAATTTCGACTGGCGGCAATGCGCTCAATTTTGTTTTAGCATAATCGATATCATTGTTATCGCTGTCGGCATCATTGTTATCGCTGAGCAACTTCTCTTGCGCATTCTCAGTTTCGGTTGTGAGAACAGTCGCTTGTAATCTGTCCCCAATCTCAGCAACATTTTGCTCAATGCTAGCAACATCTTTCTGTATGGCAGCAATATCCTGCTCTATGGTAGCAACACCCTGCTCTATGGCAGCAACAACATCATCTTTGCTGGCAACAAAGGCATCAATCACAGCATCTTCCAACTGCGAGGCTTTTATATTTTGAATTTGCTGCGCTGCACTTTCAACCTCTTGGGCAATATTGTCGTCACTCACAGTGGTGGCAGCAGCAGCAGCGGAAACAACAACTTCATCTTCCAGATCTTGTTGTTGTTGTTGCTGCTGCTGTTGCTCCTCTAGAGTTTCGACAGCCTTTTCGGTTACTTCATCGACAATAGATTGTGCCTTTTCAGCAATTTCAGTTTGCAACTCTTCATTATCATCTTCTTCTTCAACTTGCGGCTGGTGCTGTTTTGTGTCCTCGTCGCTCGTCGGTGGAATTAGTGATGACGTTGTTGTTGCATACTCTTCTTGGTCGATAGGGGCATCTGTTAAAGCAAAGGCGGAAACACGCGAGGGTGGCGGGGATTTGGGCAATGGTGGCGGTGTGCTGGGCTTAACTAAAACTACATCAACATCCGCGCCCGGACCAGCAACATCTTCATCAGCAGCATCTTCAACATCAGAAGAGTTAGCAATAATAGCAGTCGCCACATCACCGCCAGCAACATTCTCAGAATTTTTAGCATCACCATCACCAATTTCAGCACCTAAAGCAGCAACAGCGGTAGCAGTGGCAGCAGCAACAACAACACTGGCCTCAGGAGCGGAAAGAGATTCAGTTTCAGGGACAACAACAACAAAACCTTCAGCATCGGGCTCACTACTAACCGCCGCTATTATCGCAGCAACCACTTTCTCTTCCTCGGCAGCTTGCTCTTGATCCTGCGCTTCGGAATTGGGGTTATTAATGAAAATAGTTTCGTTGGTTTTGTTGTTGTTGGTGGTGGTGGTGTTGTCATCGTCGTCATTTGCTGTTGTTGTTGTTGTGTCTTCTGTGTTAATTTGTTTAGTGGTTTCTGTTTCTATTTCTGTTTCTGTTTGGGTCTCAACTAACTCTGCAATGGTGGCTGCTGTATCGGTGGTTTTTTCGGTCTCAGTGGTTATGCTAGTGGTTGTTGTTGAGGTGTTGTTGTTCTCTGTTGTGGCTGTTGTTGTTGTTGTTGTTGTGGTATTTACAGTGTTCTTGTTGTTGTGTGCATTTGCATTTGCAGTTTCTGTTACGGGTACTGTTTGGTTTACCTCGATTTGCGACTTGTTCTTAATTTGCTCGGCCTCCGAAGACTCGACGGCAACGGGTGTGGGTGGAGGCGTGGCACTGTCAGCAACGCCATTCGTGCCATTCTGATGGGGTGCGGGTGGCTGCACATCATCACCATTGTTGCTTGGAATGTTGGCTGCTGCTGGCTCCACGGATTCAACCACAGGCGATTCGGCCAAACCGTTCTTCTCCCCATTGGTCAGCACTTCAGAAGCGATGGCACCTCCACTACCATTGGTCACAATGGCAGCAGCCAGGGGCTCGGCTGCAGCAGTGGCAGCGGCCACTGCTTCCTTGGCGGCAGCTTCAATTGGTGCGGCAACATTTGTCTTCGTCTCGGTGGTCGTCTCAACTTCAGCAGCACTGGGCTTGGCCGTTTCCTCGCTTGGCGTTGCTGGCGTCTTGTCATCGCCATTCACCTGTTTCTCTTGCTCGCTGGCTGCGCCATTCTCAGTGGGTTTCGCGTCCGCCGCCACAGGCTACAATACAAATACACAAATTATTAGTATATATCCGTATAGAGGACCCTTGTTATAAAACTTAAGTGGGAAGTTTTAAGACTCTGCGTTGCCTAATATTTTTTGGCAGCAGTCTGGACTCTCATAACATGCAGATAATTATTACTGACCCCATGTATGCTAAAATGAATGTTATTTAGTGATTGAACGAATATTTACAGGAATTTGGAATTCTTTGCAACGATATTATATCTTTCAGAGGTTCGAAGAAAATGGTTCCTTGTTCTACGTAAGCACGAGCAAATTATTTCTAGACTGATCACTCCAAAAGACAATTGTAATAGCTTTAAGAATAAATAAGTATCTGTCGATTCGTCAGATCTGAGTGCTTATAGCTCCAGACACACCCTCTATCCCGATCTAGCGAACGGACAAGGCTACAATTTTTTTACGCCTCAATCGGCCTGTTGTTGTTATAAGCTTATTAAATATACATAACATTTTCTTTTGACGCAGTTAGCCAAATAAAATATTGATGAGACTATATTCAACAATTTTATGAGACCCTTTTGGCGAAGGTAAGCACGAGCTATAGAAATACATACTTATTTACAGCTAATATTTAATATTTACCGAGCCCTACGCTTAGAGTTTCCCAGATCCCAATGCTAGATCCTGTTATGGACAGGGAATACTGTTTGGCGAATAGTTGGTTGCTTACCTCTGCAGCTGCTGCTGCGGGCTGATCCGCCTCGCCATTCGTTGTGGTCGCTGCTTCAGCTGATGCTGCTGCCGTTGCTGCCGCCGTCGCTGGTTCCTCCGTCTTGGCCGGCTCTTCTGTCTTGGCTGGCTTTTGTTTGTCCTTCTTGCCAAATGAGATGTTACGGAATGACCATTTCTTTTTCATCTTATCCTTTTTGGACTTGGACTTGATGCTCTCATCGGCCAAAGGTGAGATTTCCTCGGCACCTGCTTCCTTTGGTGAGGCACCAGCTGCCTCATCCTTGGACGCACCTTCAGCTCCTGCCGCCGCAGCCACGTCGCCAGCTGCACCATCGCTCTTAGCTTCTGCCTTTTCGGTGGTCAAGTCTTTATCGTTTTCAGAACTGTCTTCCGTTTCCTTTTTCTACAACAAATCAATGTCAAAGTCGATCAGTTTACTTTTCTTTCATCATTCAATTGCAATTCTTACCTCTCCCGCCCCCTCCTGTGGCTGGGCTGCATCGCCATTTACGGCCGGTGCCGCCGCATCGCCAATCTTCTGATCGACATCTTCGATTTTCTCCACTTTGCCTGCCACTTCGTCCCCTTCGCCAACCTTCTTGGGATCGGTGGTAATGTCAATCGAACGCTTGCTCTGAGCTTTTCCCATTTTTATAGTTCTCTTTTACAGTGTTTTTATTCTACTGTGGATTAAAAAAACACGAAAATTTCGCAGCATTAAAATGTATTCATCGAAATTGTTACTGTTGTTTTTCAAGTGTTTGTGTGTTTGCATTTGTAGTATTTTTTGTTTTTTTTTGTTTTTATATTTGTTTCGGGCGTGTCTAATTGGCACAGCACACTTTAAATTCAACTATAACTATAGCTATAGATTTGAATTTATTTTTACATTTGACATTTGCAGCTGCAACGTCTCGGATATGGCTTTGAATTAGCCGCCACTGACGCTGCCGCTGCCGTTCTGTGCCGATTTCAAATGAAATCTTTCTGCTTCCGCACTGTCGATAAGGCGAATTGAATTAATTTGCCGGCTACAGCAGTTTATCTTCAATTGACGACAACAACGTGACCTTATTTCGCAAATATGCAACAGCTTTAAACGTGCATTTGATAAAAATAATAATAATACGCAACCTAAGTCAAGCAAAGATCTAGTGGAAATCATAAATAAAACGTTTTAGCAAAGACACAAACCACAAGAGCATGAAGTGAAAACTGTTACTCTCTATGTTATCTGACAGCTTCAACTGTTAAATTTAGCACTGTTAACAAATGAGGGCAATAACTCATTTATTGCATTTTTAGGTTAATAAACTAAACATTTTATCATTTCGAGAATGATGACAGCTTATTTACGAGCCCCTTTTTTGAGTTACATATTCAGCTATACATTACAATTTCACTTTTTCTTAGACTTGTCACAAAATAATATTTAACTCCTATCGCTACAATGTTGGTTTTATAAAAAAAAAGGTAATTGTAGGGGGATTGTTTATAAAATCGTGTTGCAATCGGTATATTACGCTTGGTTGTTGTCACCTCTGATTCATAATTAAGAGAAAAAAAGGAATACTTTTAACAAACAACACTTCGAATTTTATTTACATACATTTTCCTGCATGTTAATGCAATTTTAAAACTCACAATTCTGCAGAATATTATGTATGATAACCCGAACTGTTACGAATTGAATAAAATGAAAACAAATACTGTTAAAACTGATAATAGCAGACACAATGCTTATGCGTAATCGCAAGTAGTGCACTTGCTTCTTATTTTTTACTTATTTTTTTTACGTGAATCATCTTTGAAAATACCAGAAAATTTTAATGAAACAGCAGTAAAAAGAAGCATACGAATAGATATACTTGTACATAAATATATACATATACATACATTCGTACATGTAGAACATACAGACTGCTGTTAAGTTGAATGGTAATGTGAGCACAGAGGGAGGGGGAAGAGGAGCGGAAAGGCGCCGGCAATGCGTCACTTGAAAATCGAATTACTCGCTCGAGTAAATGAAACCGAAACCGTAGCAAAGAATTTAAATGAAGTGAAGAGAGAAAGAGAATGCAGCAGAGTGTTTACAGAACGGGCAGCGGGCGCTGGAGCGTGGAGAGAAAGCAAAGTAACAGAAGTAACGGTCACCAAAAATAGCATTAAAACAAAGCAAAAAAAAAATTATATATATATACTATACATATGTATGTACATATATGCAAAATCCAAAAACTTTTAATGTCCTGCTTAGGGGTTGCAAAAAACGAATGAAAAATAAGAGAATGCTGCATTCATGCAAAACCAGCAACGAAATACCCTGCATCCAAAATTAATTTGTTATCTTATATAACTTTAATTAGTACTAGCCGATGTAAATGAACTTTGAAATAGAGAAAGAGAACTACAGAAGCATCTGCAAAATCACTGCTTTCATTCAGAAGGTTGATCCAACATGGATCGATTTGTGAATACTTTATGGACTCGGAGGTGGCTCCTTTTACTTGTTACAAAAACAAATATACCCTTTTGATGGTTCAAATGGAATGGGTATGGAAAATTTATGTTGACGAGCAGGCAGGAAAGCAGGCAACAAATATGGCGACGCTTTATGCTGTTTAGTAGGTGCGACACAATTGGGATTTTGCATGAGCTGTTAAGCGATTGCCAACAACAACAGCAGTCCACTTGTAAATAAAAATGGAGCAAAGAGACGACAACAAAACTAGCAGCAGCTGTTTTAGAGGTTTCTTTGTCGTATGATTCAGCAGCAGTAACAGCAACAGCAACAACAACCACATTCAATTGCTTAGCTATGCCGGCACGTGCTTAGTCAAAGCCATATGCAGAGTGTTTCCATCAGTTAGAGACAACGTTCCTTACCCCAGGGAGGAAGTGAGTCAGTCAGTGACGTTTTGGAATTGTTCAAGTGCTTGGGGATAATAAACAGGCAAGAATTTTAGTCATTCTTATTGTCAATTTTAATACCCAACTGATTTTCAAAAACAATCTTAAATTGAAATTAGTTGATTGGGTTCCATAATATCTTTAAAAATGAGTCTAAAAAATAAAAATGATATCCAAACAAATTTTGCATTTGACATGTACGAGTAGAAATTACAAAAATTAATTTTTGAAGGAAATAAATGCATAATTATGTACGCATTTTCTTTGTTTCATTAGTATACAAATTTATATAAATTATGTAATTAGGTTTAGAATAATGATGAATTTTTCATATAGAACATGAAATACTTTGTTGTTAAACCCAAAATGCAAATACATCAAAATATGTTATTCAATTCGTGTTTGAACAATGCATAATAACAGTTTCTGTACAATGAAATTAACATATTCTGAAAACACATAATAACCTTACAAATATGTACATACATATATGTACATACATATGTGTGTGAATAGGTATGTCAGTTGTTTTTCAAATATAAGTCAGATATGTACATAAATTTGAAATGATATAAACAATTTACAACGGGGAGTGCAAAAAAAAAAAACAAAGACCGTTATAAAGTGCACTGAACCCAGAAATACAACAACTACATACATACATACAACAATCATCACCACAGGCGAGCAGCGCGACGACAGTCTCAACGATTACGGTTACTATGATTTTAAATACATACATACATATGTATACATGTATATGAGATATGTATACTACATACATACATATGTATGTATTTATGTATATGTACATGGCTGAAAACATAACACTATGCTTATTTAGATCATGGCAGCAATACCATCAAAAAATTTGACGCTTGTTGGTCGCAGCGCATTAAAAAAGCAATTAATCCGATATCACTCACTTCATTCGAAATTAAATTTTTTTTCACTAGGCCGTAGTCGTCAGCTTGACGCGTCTGTCTACGCAAAAAATGTGGATGAGTAATACACCAAATATGTTGAGGCACTCACACACACACTCACTCAACTACACACACCTCAACCCTTAATGAACAAGCGGTAAATGTTTGCCTATGTAAACATACAAGTATGTATGTATATGGATGTATGTATGTGCGTGTGTGCTAAGTACAAAACCAAGTTATATACTAAAAGCGTTGCAAACGGATACAAAAAAAAGGAGGAAAAAGCGCAAGTAAATTGTGGCATGACGCATCAAGGCAAAAAGGACAACAATGACGAGGACGTACGAGTGACGCAGGGTTGCCTTTACCTTCAACACAGGATACAGGCGGGCGTGCAGCAAAGGGCAAAAGCTTGCCGGCATTTTTACTACACGTACTACGTTAAACTTACAATAACAACAACTGCGACGCTGCTGGTCATTGTACGTTGCCATGACAACCAGGGCGACAACGACGACGCGGCAGCGCAGCAACGCCAAAGTCAGCGCCAACGTCAACGTTGACGCAGGCGTGTGAAAATAAATGAGCGCAAGCCAAAAAAAAAGTGCACACAAAGATGGCGTTGCCAGACCAAGAGCCGAAAAGGGCATGACAATGCACAAAATGCAAATTAAATTAGCATTAAGTGGGCGTATTTGGGGGTGGGGCGAGTTTCAAATTTATGTTGCATTCAATTGTTGTATTCAGTTACTTAACACGACACACACACATTTGATGGGAATATAAGAATTTTGACTTGAACTGCGGCCTCCACTCAAACACTCGCAACGTATGTAATTGAGTGGCGGCATTTTGACTTTTGACATGTCACAGGCACACACACACACTCATACATAAAAACACACGTATGCAAGAAAGAGCATCTTTAGAAGCCGCGCCTTTTGAGTCAAGTAAAATAATTTCATTTTAAAGCGATGAAGAAAGAAGACATGCGCAGACGAAACACAAGCAGCCGCTTTCAATGTCTATAAATAAAGGCGCATTTATCAACAATGAAGCGTGTTCAAAATGCAACAACAACAGTAAGAGCAGCAGCTACACAAAGCATTTCATGTACATACAATTGCCTGGAGTGTATGGCTGTGTGTGTTGTATGTTTGTTGGTAAGTGCGCTGGGCAGCACTTTCAATTGTCTGCCTCTGACTATCAATTTTGACACTTCAAGCTGTTGCGGCTGCGCTTTCAATTCAACTGGCCCGCTCTCACAGCCAGTGCCCCCAGCCCCTTCACCAAACACCCTCGTCATCGGCAACAGAAACGTAAATTAAATTGATTGCGCTTGGAATGTGCCGGCCGGCTGACCAACCGGTCAAACTTTAATTTCATCTCTGCGTTAATGTGTGTGTGCATGTGTGTGCTCAGATCAGTGGCTTATGCGCCGGCGCATTGTTGTACAATTAAAAATTGTAAGGCGTATTATGTGTGAGTAGAGCTGATCGGATCGTATGGCGTGGAAACTGTTAAAGTGCAAGCGCACTTAAAGCCAATCGAGCCAACATTCCACAGTATTGTTCCAGTAAACGAGAAAGTAATGATTTTTAAAGGAATGAAACCTTGCCTTTGTAGCCAAAGCTTTTAATTAAATGAAACTAAATATTAGACAATATGGGTTTTATTTTTTGTTAAACACAATTTTATTTATACTGTGATTGATAAAACATTCAACTAAATAAAAAAAATGTTGCGAATTTGCATTAAAAGGCCAATTTTTTATTGTTTGCATTTGAAGCATGTTAAAGGTCGTAAATAAAAGATCTTAACTCAATTGATAATAAAAGGAGATATGTAGAAGCAACTCTAGACAGAATTGATTTTCAACAAGTTACATTAAAACTACATTTATAAATACATATGTATATACATACTATATGTCCATTTTTTCCTTCAATCATTTCTGTCTCTCTAATCAAGTGAAGAGCGGTACATACATACGCACAGAATCATCCATTTGTATGTATGTTTATTCTCTCTATGCGTTGCCTGCAATTGAAGCTCTTTATAAGCTAATCAACCATCAGCCAAGGCTCTGTCACACACGACGCAATCAGAAAATAAGAAAGAAGCAACCAGCAGCTGACAGTTTTCTTAATTTATTTCTCAAGCACCAAGCAAGCAAGCAAGTAGCAATAATAACTTGGCACAATGCTTTCTGCAGCAGTAAGTGAGCGAAAGCAAAAGGAAAGAAAAAATGCAATGACTTCTTATAAGCGACTACAACGCATAATGCACATTCCTTCAATTGAGTGGAAATTTTTGTTCAATCAGCAGGCATAAGTTGAAGAAGAAGAAGAAGAAGAAGAGAAGCAGAAGGAGCACGGGACGAAAAAAGGAGAGTTGTTGAGCAGCGCAGCCAACTTAACACGACGGGACGGACGGACGGAACACGGCTGTGTGTGCGTCCATTTGTTGGCTTTTGTTGTCATTGTGGCTGCTGCTGATAAGCCACGCCTAAAGTTAAGCTCACACACACATTCAAAGACTAAGATGTTGTTTGCAATTGTGAACAGTGTTGCCAATTCTGTTATGCTCCCGCCAGTTTTAAAGTTTTTCAGGTTTTTAGATCTGTTAGGTTAGTAGTATTTCAATTGCTGGTCTAGTTTTGGAAGTTCAAGTTCTAAGATAAATAACCCTGTGCTCATTACTGTACTATTTAATTCTGTTTTAATTGTAGTAATTTCTAAGACATCTTTTATGGAAAACAAGAATTAGTGTCACAGAGATAGAGATAACATTGAGATAGAGATACGTTTAATATTTTCCTTTAAAAATAGCCAAAACTAATTGAAACGGCTTTTTTTACACCAATAAATACAAACAGTTGGCAGATTTGAAGAGTCTATATATATTTATGTTCGCATTAAAAATCTGCTTTTTATCATTTGCTTTTTTAAGTTGCTAGCTTTTTTTAAAGCTAAAGATTCGGCAGCACTGGTTGTAAACTCAGCATGCAAGATGATCGCGCGCGCGCGCCCCTAGAACAACGCACGCTTTATTGTGCGCTCACTGCCTGAATGCATTCTCCATTTAATTGTCGCCACAAATTTTTCAGTGGCCCACGCAAAATGCAATAAAGTGCAAAAAGAGGCAGAGCAGCCGGAGACAAACAAAATGCGAACTGGCGTTGTCAACTGACAGTCAACAACAGCAACAACAATATGGCGCAGTCGTACGATGTCTCAAGTAACCACCGGATATAATTGTTGTAGTTTTTGTTGTTGCTGCTCTGGCTGTGCGCGATGTGGTTTTTTCCTTACATTTTAGAATGAAAACGATACGTAATATGAATGCATTCCATAATTAGTAACAAGTAGAAAAGAGCGGCAATATATACACATAGCCATATCAACTACACACACACACAGTGAGTGTCAGTCAAGGAACCCTTAAAGAAAAAAGAAAATATTTTTTTTATTATCATTTCCGGTCAATTTGACTGACGTTCCTACTGTTTCGATTCTTTTCGGTTCTTTGCCCGTCCAATTCTCTTGAGCTGCTTTTGTCAACGTGCTCTGTCCGTTGTAGTTTTTTTTCTAGTCTATGACAATTCACATACACATATATATATATGTGGGGTGTATGTATTGTACAACACCCAAAAAATAAATGATATTTTTATGATGTTAACGGTACTTTGCTGCTATCGTCCGAAACCAGAATTAAGAGGAAGTGTCTGTAGAAGGCGTGTAAAGCACATTTATAAAGCTATTTATTAACAACATTGATAATGCATAAAAAAATGAAAGAACAAAGAAATTCATTATCGAGTGAACGATTCAGTTTTTTTTATTCCGTCATGACTAAGTTGGGCCAAGTCAGATTGCAGATAAGCCAATTGGCTATAATGTCTTGCTCATGGTTTTTTCAAAAGAAAACGAAGGTTTTTCGTTTCTAAAAAAAAAATTTATTTCAAATATGTAAACACAAATACAATACAGATAATGCTTCAAGTGATAAGAGAAGTGAAAGAAAGAGAGATAGCAGATCTTAAGATAAGCAACATTAGCAAACATTACGTGTGCTGAAGCTGTTCTGTTCATCAAGAAAAGAAAACTTTAAACTTTCTCATTTCTGTTGGCCACAAGTCCATCATCTTGTGCTGATAAACAGCATAAGCAACAGGCAGCTGCTGCTTGAGATAACAGAGCATATGGGAAAGAAAGCAAAGATTTCAGACGCAGAGTCTTATCTATCAGATACCAACTGTGGCATCTGTTCCAGTCAACTGAGAATGTGCCCCTGCCGTGCAATTCAACAACAGTAGCAATTTAAACTTAAAAATAAACTCTGATATCACCCCAGTAGCTTCATAGCTTAGATAGGAGGAGTTACTAATCGAAGCAGTTAGCGTTACTATCTTGGACAACATTCGAAGTGCAGTTAGTCAGTAATGTATCGATAAAAAAAGAGTTGATTTTCTATAATACATAACAAATTAATTGACTAATGTCATGAATATAGTCAACCGATTTTAGTGGCTTACTAAGATGTTCGTCTAATATAATAATTGTTTTTATAATTTTATTTAAACGTTTGAATTTAAGGCATTTTTAAAGGATCATCACTCCTATATACATATGTATGTATGTATATTGGCTTGTAGCAAGCCTGTTTCCGTTTTTAACAAAATGGGAGATTATATGGAACTTATTCCAATAACATCGTATGTAGAACTTTCTTTCGGACAAAGAAACTGGAACTCAATTGGAAATGAAAAAATTCGTTTAATTTGTGAAAAATCTACGTATCTATCTGTGACTGTTATCTTATATTTATTTAAGCTTGCAGATAGAAGCAATTATTATCGTGTAGTCGTTTAGTATCTTAATGAGCTGGTTATGTATGCCTTAATCGATATATAATCGAAATAGGAACAGTTGGCCCCTTAATGCTTTTTTAACAATTATATATCAACTAGAAACATTTTATCAATTCGCAAAATTTAAATATAGTGATAAAGATATGACTAATTTTGTTTGTGAACCTCGCCGTTATGGCAAAACAATTCACACTCCAGAAAGCTATGACATTAATAAATACTTTAATTACCTTATTTATACAGTTGATTATAAAAAGTAACATGCGAGAAACAAAACAAAAGCGATGTATTTACAGACTTGAGTAACAACGATAGCATAATGTGGTTTTATCAGAATAAATAAACCAAATATTATATTTGTATATATGTTTTTATATATTGATATGTCTTTCTGTATATTTGTATGTGTATATTTTATTATATGTATTTATTGTTCATAATATTTGGTTATTTATATTGACGATGGTAAAAATTATTTGCATCAAAACACAACTTGAAAGTTTTAAAATGTGGATTTAAACCAATAATACGTTACGTTTCAAATTAAGCACCAAGAAAAATAAGATATATGTATATTGCATTTAATTTAAGTATTCGCTACTGTACCCATCCTAGGCCAAGGCATTTTCAGTAATATCTGTATATACAAACTACAAAATCGTAAAATGGAATGAAACGCACTTGAAAAACATCCTCCACATGCCATTTCGAGTATTGGATCGGCCAATAACAAGAAAACTACATAATAAATTGGGTGTAAAGGCAGAAAAACGCATAAAATCAACGGCACCATAAAATTTGATGTGCCTTTCAAGCACTTGGCGTTCAAACACGACTGCTGTTTCTTTGTATGTATGTGTATGGATGTACATACTTGTATATGTGTATGTGTGTGTATTTCTGTCGGAATATGCAAAAACTTAAAACGCACTTTGTACTAAAAATGGCGTTAGAAATATTTCAAATATTTCAACAATTTGTAATGGGCAGCAGCAACAACAACTACAAAGCGCACGCTGAATGAATATCAAAAAGCGCGCGCGAAAATAAAACAACACCAACTATAATAAAAACAGGCAAAGATATTTAAAGGCATCACAACTACACACACATACACCCACGTCTGTAAATAATTATATACACAGTTGTAATTACAGCGCAAAATTTAAATAAGTAGCAAAGCGAGTGGCAGTCAAAACGTTTGAAAAAAAAAAAAAATTAAATGAAAATGTATTCCATTATCAACTAAATATCGGATTTCATTTCAATACAGCAATAATTTCTCAAAAATTCACTAATTTTCCAGTTTATAGATTTAATTTAAAACCATTTTATTATTTACGAGCAACTCTTCTACCTCGCCTCGTGCTTGATCGTGTGCGAAAATTAAATACGCAGCAGGCTGTCGTCGACAGCTCGCCTAATGAGTGCCGGCCGGACTGACTGACTGACTGCCTGGCAGACCTGAATGAGTGAGTGCCAATAAATTTGTCGCTTACAAGGCACAGCGTAGACGACAAAGACAATGATGGTGATGGTGCGAAGGCGATGGCGACGCATTGATTGCCGCCAATGATTGGCAAATGTGCGAGTAACTTGGAATGACGCATCAGGTCACAATCAAGAGAATCAAAAGGATTAGAAATGTCGGCAGTCAGTAACTACCAGGAGAACCATTAAAGTTTGTGAGAGGCGCCTTAAAATTATAGACATTATTTTCAACTATAAACTGTACACAACGGATTATTATCACGCTCTATAAATTTTGTAATCGTTTTTATAGTGTTGCAATCTAAGGAATCAAAAATATTGCTAATTAATACTGAAAAGTTGGAAATAGGAATAGCATTTAATAAGCATAAGCATTTATTAGGTTTCTGATTCCCAACATCTGATTTATTGATATTGAAATGATCAGAAATTATAAAAATGTAAACAATCGTTTACGCTTTAGACGTAGCTCGTATTCATCCCGTTGGTATGCAAAAAGAAAAGCTAATCTGGTATGATTTTTAGGAATGTGCATATACATTCATATGTATGTACAAGTTTATGTAAATTCCTCACACTTAGTCATCAGTTATTTGTTTATAAATATGATGATTAAACTAAATCCAAAGGAAAATGGCAGAGGTATGTTAATATGAAACCAGCTCACCACAGCATTTCTCAAAGCGATGATTCATAAGACAATAATTTGCAATATGTTGTCAAAGATAAGATTACATACAAAATTGTTTTAGAATCATATTTCAAATTGAAATCAATTTCATTCAAACTAATGCCTTTCTCCTTTCCCAAACTGAAAGTTGAGCCTTAAAAAGCAGTTCAGGAAAAAATATAGTTTCCTCAGATTTAACAACTCTCTTTTGGTTCATGTTCTATGCTTTCTTCTCCACAATCAAGAAAATCGTTGTTTCCATTTTTTCCCATTGTCGAAATCGATGGCTGGATTTCTTGATTTTCACAAAACACGAAAATTGTTTATCTTACTATAATAAATTCGATACACTTATTCAGTAAAAATCTGTTCAATTTCGACAAATTTAATCAAATTCGAAAACAGGAAGAGGCCTGGAAGTGTCCTAAAATCTTTTAAGTGGTAAACATATTGGAGAATAACAGCGAAAACTGTTCATTTTCGGCATGCAAGTCGAAGCATTTCCATTGTTCGTCAAATTTTGTTGGGTAACAAAATTGACCCACATTTGAACGTTTTTGTAATGACAGAATGAAGAATTAGTTAAACAGTGTTGAGTAATAAATAATAATAATTGTGACTGAACAAATCAGAATTGCAGTTTTTACAGTGATTGCACAAATCAACATACCCACACACACATACATATGTATGTATGTATGTATGTATATGTATGTACGTGTCGATGTATGTGTGTATTTGCAGTTGCAGCTGCCACTACCGGCTCTTGTTTTCTTCGTGACGGCAAATTCTTGTGGCTAAAAGCTTGTTCCCGTTTTTCTAGTTCTCTCTCACTCTCCTTCGAATGCTCCATCAGTGCGCTGCGGCTAATTAAAACGCACACAAACATGCACACACTCACACTTACATACATTGTGGAAGCGTGCGGCAGTAGCAAGTTGCTGTTGTTCTTGTACAAGTACAACGAGCGCCAATTAGTCGAACCGAGTCGAGGGGCAGCCCATTCGGTCAACTTAGAATTGAGTTGTCGCAAGTGGCCGGATTTTTGATTAGAAATTCACAACGCTGCACACACAAACAGCATAGCACCACATAGGAGAGAGGATGGCGAGACCGAGACAAACAAGGAGAAGGTGGAGTTGGAAGCGGCTAGGCAATCAATGCGTCCGACCACTTTGGCATTGCAAACGGCTTTTTAATAATTCATAAGACAAAGCAAACTGAAGTGGCAGCAAGCCAGCCAGCCAGCCAATGGCGAAAAAAAAATTGACTAGAGCGACTGGCAGACAGACGTTCCAACTGCTGCCGCTTCCGGTACTCGTACTTACGCGTACTTGCGCGTCGGCGTCGTCGTCGCAGTTAATGTTGGTGTTGACGTCTTCTTTGTGCCTTATGGACAGCTTTGCGGGTGGCCACAGAGAGAGAAGATTCGCGAAAAAAGTAGTTTTTCAATTACACGTACGTTGCGTCTATTTTATGTGCAATTATTTAGTAAGCGTAGTTCATTAGCTTTTTTTAATTAAATTTGTGGGTAAACACAGCAATAACTAAACTAACTGTATGCATCAACACATTTACATACATATACATTTACACACACACTTTTATTAAACTGGAGCGCGCACAGAAGCAAGTCGTATGAGAAAAACAACCGTTAAAGTCAAACGTCAAAAGACGACTGCGCTGTGCTCAATGCTTTCGATCAACGGCAAAACTTCGGGAGCAGCACAGCACACGCAGAGGCCAAGTAATCGAAGCAGGCACCACGACGTTAGGGGCGACAAAGGCAGCGTCAACAGCGCTGCCTGCCGGAAACGCTAGCAGCAGCAGTGAGAAGGCAACAACAGGGAACAGAAAACTGAAGCTTAACAGCAGCTGAAATGCGGGCGGCTGTGGTGGCTGTTCGGAGTGTTGCCGTTTAGCTGTTTTCCCGTCAGTTCTAGAGCTTTTAAAATCCAGATTGTAGGCCTGATTGCGTTCATTGAGGGTTTTCCAGGTCAAAGTCTTTCTTAAATTTATAAATTGTACAGCCAAAGATTGGCCAGATTCGACCACTTACCATGTAATATCAATTCAAAAATGTATATGTGTGTACATATATGTTAAAAAGAGTGTTCTTTGAAAATGTTTTACTTTATGAATATATTCGTTCAAAGAAATATAGTGCTATTAATTATAAAGTGCTTCACGAATAAAATGAAATTTGAAAAGTGGAGTTTATTTATCAGAATGATAGGAAATCGGCGTCCTACCAGCATTTTCTTCCTTAACTTGTTTAGCTATTTCTAGCTTTTTCCAATGGCTGAATTTGCACCACTGACTGTAGGTAGACATTGACCATCAGTTATCAATAAAAGTTGCTGGTGTTGTTGCAGTTGCAGTATCTGTTACTGTTGTTGTGGTTGCCTTAGTAGTAGCTACTATTACTGCTTGTTGTTATTGTTGCTGTTGAAACTGCGTATGCAGCTCTACCATTCAATAAACAAACTAATGAGCCTTGGCGTCGGTCGCATGGTTTATTACTTCATTTGCTTATTGCGCGAGCGCTCTTGTCAATAATCTTTTTTAGCCTCCACTCTTCCTACTGCTTCTTTCATTACATCTTATATACGCTTTACACAATGACCCCGCAGCAATTGCACCAACAACAAAAGAAAGCCTCGAACAATGACATTTAGGCGTGTGGCAGGCAAGGCAGTCAGGCAGGGCAGTCCCAGCAGCAATCAGTCAGCAAATTCTTTGCGACTTGCTCACACACATATACATACATACTTATGTATATTATACAAGCAACTGAAGTTTCGATAACATATCAGCAACAACAAATTGTGTCGCCTTGTTAATTTGTGTAATTATTGTCAATATATGAGCAGCATTAAACTGATTTCAATTGTTAATCAATTAATGTACACATTAAAATGAGGGTACCTACATATACATACGTACATATTTATATAAGCGCGTATGTATACAAGGTTCTGCTGCATTCCGCTCGTTGCACACAATAGGAATATTCCATTGAAAAACTATGCCAGGAAGGCTGTTTGAAAATGCAGTGACTTTTTCATTTCCTGCATTGCATTGTTTGTAAATGCAAATCTGCTCTTCTTTTCTACAGACTATCGACCCACAATTCTCGAAATTTTTTTGGGTCTTTAATGGGAAATATTTGGGGTCTATCGATTATCAGGACAAGAAGATATTTTGAGTGCCTATTAGATTATATTATTAGATGGGATAATCAGAAAAGGGTCCTGAAATAATAATTTTACTCATTATTCTTTGATGAGTCACTAATATCGTCGATATACCAGACACACCCGAGTCATATCAACTGTTAGACAACATTTAAAAATGTAAGAGCTGACATTGCTTGCAGCAATGGAACGTTTCTGTTAATTAGCATGAAAATTATTTTGAAATGTTTTTAAAGTGCCGACACGCACAAAAGGAATGCAAATGTTAAAAGTGAGTCAAATGTGCACACAGGCCTGAATGTGCATCTGTGTGCATGTGTGATGCACAGTGAGCAGATACAGCTCAAAAGTGTTGACATGTTGTATGCAAACATGTGCGTAAAAGATGTTCCAACTACGTCGTTGCCGTTGCAAGCACACTCAAATATTTAAGTATGTGTGTATGTATGTTTATATTTCACAAATGCATATACGATCTGTAGAGAAAACGCAATTTTTGTTCTTTCCTACTTTGTATGTACATACATATGTATGATATTTACGTATCAACACACTTATGTATTTGGCTCCCATGGCTGAAAATTGATCTTGACGTTGGCGTCAGCAAGACAACCACTTGGGGAAAAACTATTTCAAATGCTTGTTATTGTTGTTGGTATTTATCCAAATATCAAAAGCCACAGACGCACAAATTCAAAATGTTATTTAATGCTAATTCAATACACAAAAAAATCTGCAGCCACAACAGTACAGCCTATCATAAATATAAGAAAATATTCGTAGTCCAAACAAAAATCAATCGTAATAACAACAAACTGCACGAAGGGAATGTATGTAAGGCAGAGGGAGAGAGAGTGATATAGGAGGCAAACAGACAGACTGTCGGACAAGCTCAAAGATAAGCGGCAGTGCTGGCTGACTGGCAGACTGACTGATCGGCAAATGGCAGAAATTGCGTTGTTTGCAAAGGGGGCAGCACTAACAAGAACAACAGCAGCTATGGAAGCAACAGAAGTAGAGAAATGTGCTGCCGTCGCTCATTGTTGTTGTTGTTGGTTTTATGACTATTTAAATTTTAGCTTTTGGCATAAGATTTCGTCTTTGCGGTTTTACTTGTATTGTTGTTGCTGTTGCCACTCTCTGCTGTCTTCCACTTCAGCGACTCTTATCAATACCGCAACGTGTATGTTTGATCAGTTTGTATGTACTTACACGCACACAAATATCCACATTTGTGTGTGCTAGCAGGCAGGCGGCGTTTTTCATTGTCTGCACGTATGTATGTATTGCGGGCGGGTGTATACTCGTATATGAATGTATATGTGTGCGTTGCATGCATGCCGAACTCAAAAGCCCGCTTAAAACGCAGGCTGTGACAGAAGTTTCATATGGCGTGTCAAATGCTGCGCTGCTTCAGTTATTATATGTATGTATATGTATATATAAATATATATCAACATATACATACACACAAACATATATTTATTTATTTAACTTAAGGAAAATTACTTAAATTATTGTAATATATCTTAACAAATCGGAACCAAAATTAAATAGGTATTCATTTAATGTATTGCAATAAAGGTAAAGCAACCATTACTTTTCGAATTTTGATATTTCCTTTTTAAAATGGATCTGAAATAATATACAATTATGTACATACATATGTATATTATGTACATTGACACGTACTCATCACGAATCATTTAATCATCATATGGTCTATGTATATACATATTTATATATATGTATAGTATGTATGTATATTAATTATTCATTTAAAAGAAAACGTTGTTCCAGAATTAATTTAAATTTAAAGAAAGAATCAGACAACTTTTTTTTAAGAATGAGTAGCATTTAATTGTTTTGTATACTTATGGGTTTTTTATTTATTCAGTAGAATATCTCCTTCAAATAAGTCGTTTATATGTTTATGAAAGTGAACAACTTAAATTCCATTAATTGTAGGAGGGGAGATATTAAGAATTTTTCAAGCCACCCGCGCTAACAGCAACTTGCACTTGACGGCGGCCGAACGTAACGGTATTAAGAGCAGAAGCAGCAACAACAACACCCCCAATATTTATTTGCGTTTAAGTCAACAGCAGCAATAATAACAACAACAACCGCAGTAAGGTTGACAGTTCCTGCACAAAGCAACAACTGCAAGCTTTGATCTGATAATGTACAATACATACATATGTACATACATATGTACAAACATATGTATGAATGTATGTTCGTACTCATGCAGTTATTTGAGCATTTGAGTAACTTGAAGCGGCTTCAAGGCGAAGCGAAAGCAACAATCGTTACTCTAAGCCAAATAAACAATAACAATAATCAAAATAATAAAACAAATATATTTTTTGCAATAAAATCAAATTATTTGGCAAGTGCATTAACAAAAGAAAAGAAATCGACAGAGAAGCAAACGAACAAGTGAACACGCTGGTGCATTTGTGTGTGTGTATATATATATATGTGTCTGCGTGTGTGTTTGTGTGCAGGAGCACACTTATGCATCAGGCATAAAGCCGGAGAGGCGCACGTAGGCGACGTCAGCGTCAGGTTAGGGCGGTGGCTTGGCTGGTAGACTGCAAAAATGTGCGACGCAATTTTTCGTAACAAAAATATAATTTATAAAAAAAGCAAGCAAAACTATATGAAACTATATGACTTTGAAAAACCCTAAACCCTTGGCAGCATCAACAACAACAGCTGCTTGCACTGCATGGAGAGGGATTACATTTATAACTTCCTCTGGAATTGACCTATTACGATGAAACTTGGCATGGGGGTGTAATTAAGAAGTTGGTCAAAATTACTGACGTTATTACTAACAGAAGGAGATCCAAGAATACAAATTGGATTAATCGAGGTCTCCGTTTATATAGACGCTCATGGGCTTTATCAACTTATTTCTTCATACTAATCAGGAATATATACATACATATGTACATAAATAGATACGTACATACATATGTATGTTTATTCACATTAAACTGGCTACAAAAAGGCGATCGTCAACGAAGAAGAAGGCCACGACAGTAACAGCAACAACGTTTATGATGGCATTGATGGTCATTGAGAAAGACAACAACGGCGACGCATGTAAGGAGTAATTTAATAACAACAAAAACAAGCTTAAGTATTGCCAACACTGTGCAACATATTTATTGTTTCATAGAAAGATAAGAGGCAACTGAGAGAGAAAGTAACTAACTAATCACTAGAATTTTGTTTAAATTGACAACAAAATGCAACATGGGCCTAGCGCAAGGATATTTCGCAATATAGCTATTATCGAAACCAGAAAACGAACATGATGGCGAGTGTAGTCAAGCGTAGAATGCAAACAAAGAAGACAATGTAAAAGAAGTCAAGGCAGCCGGCCAGCCAGCCAGTCCGGCCAACACGCGCACGCACACCAAAGCAGACGTTGCGAAGGCGTTGTGAACGCACAGGAACGACAGGAATAAAACGTAAAAAAGGATAAATGAGGCGAGTAAAACGGGAATGTTGATAGGCAAGGAAAAGAAAAGCCAGCAACTCAGTAAGGCGCGTGAGCGAGAGTGAGAACGATGCACACAACACAAAGGCAAAGGAGAGAGCCAAACGGATACAAAGCCACAACAGCAGCGTCGCTGCCTCTGCCGCTGCTACTGATGGCGACGTTGACGTAGTGGCAACGCCGACGCAACTGCAAGGCGGCACACCCAAAATTGTGTGTGTGAAAACAGGCAACAACAATAGCAATACAAATTTTGAATTGTTTTTCCTTGACACGAATTATAAATGCGGCAAGCCGGCTTTTTTATTTTATAGTATTACATTTTATTTCATTAGGTGGAAAAAGAGGAACTTGTTACATTTCCCTTGTTAATTTCCTGCCGCGCTCTCTCACTCACGCACACACACACACACACTCTGAAATGTGCATGGCGTCCTTTTTGTTCGGCTTGCATATGAAGTTGCGGTTGCAGCGCTGCCAACGCTGACGCCTGTCTGCGACGGCACTTGTATTAATTTAATTTTGACTTACACTTTGCACAGAAAATTATTTTTGCACTTTTCGTCTGAATTAATGGTCAATTTTAAGGAAGTACCATCCCACACACTTACGCACACACACATTCATATTTGAATGCAAAATGTACAAAGCGTTATACAGAATTTCAACAGCGCACTTATACACACACACAGGCACAGACACACAGACTGCTTGGCTTGGTTTTTGAATTTCGGCGTTTGCCATTTTTTTCTTGCGCTTCGCACTGTTTTAATGCATAATGAATGAAAGTGATACTAAAAATTGCATTTACCTGTTTAGTAAGTTATATTTTAAACACCCGCACTTGTTTCTTTTCAAAGTTCAACAAATATGCACCTTTTGCTCCTAATTACAAGTTTCCTTTTGTTTCTTGCGCGCTACTAAAATGTCCGGTCCGCTACTCGTTGTTGCTGTCTCGGCTACTACGGTGGTGGTGTCTCGTTTGCTGTGTTACCATGCTAGCGCAACAATATGTGCTAAAAATCGCGTTTTTTTGTGGTATCTACCAAGCCGGTTATGAGTGGTATTTAAGTACGTTGGAAGCAATTACTGGCCTTGCCACCTATTTCATTGAGTGGTTTTCCAAAATGGTTTATATTGGAAGATTTCGCGCACAAAGAAACTCCATTTAAAAAAATACCAATATATCCTTTAGGGATATTATTATTAATTATTAATATATTATTATATATATATAATGAAATACATACTGTATTGTATTCGTATAATGGAAGCGAAAAACACTGACTGGAAGATCTTAAAATTGTCTTTGGCTATGTGCTCGAGTAACCGTTTTTCCTGCAGAAATTTAGTTATTTGTCGCATGTTTTGCATTTACAATATGTACATTTATTTCTTTTCCGACTGCGGGGTACATTTTATATGCATCAAATTTTAAGATAAATATAAATTCTTTGTAGTATTTAATTCAGACATCAGTGAAAAGCTCTTCAGAACATCTAATCCTTAACAAAGTAAGATGCACATATTTTGATTAACTTTAAATTAAATTTAACTTAAGCATTTAGGAGCTTATTTTACAAAAATTACAAATAGGAGGTTGGAAAATTAAATGAAATTAACTCAATAATTGCTTATTTAGTAGCCGAATAGTAAACTATCGATATTTATTTAGACTCCTCATTAATACACTCGATATATTGGTGTACTTGCTCGAGCAATTGTGCCAAGCTGTTGTTGTGTTTTCATCTTTCATTTTTCACATCTCTGGGCGAGTTAGCAAGTGGAATGTGGCCTCTAAGTACCGAGTCTGCTTGCTGCAGACTTGACAACCAGATTAAGAACCAAGCTGGTCACTAAATTAGATAACAACGCCTAACGATATAAAGGTTGTTGTGCAACTAGAAGTGGGTGGCACTTCAGCAAGCTCTTTTCTTCCTATTTTCTTCCATCACTACTTGCTATTTGTTATTGCAACTGTTATCAACAGAAAAGTGCAAAAAGATACATCCTGGAATGAAAAAACGCCACGCAGTCCGTCGTCGTCAGCAGCAGCGCAGAAAACAGCAACAACAACAGCAGCAGCTTTGCCATGGGCTGTATAAGCAGCAGCAACAAATTGCATGAGTTGCGCCAGGATAATGTATTTCGGGTGCGCGTTGCACACCTGCCTGGGACGCCCATTATACGCAGCGGCTACTTGGAATTGAATCCTCGCGAACTAATTTTTCTAACGCCCGGTTGTGAGCCCATTGTATGGGCACTGCAGCATTTGCGTCGCTACGGACTTAATGCGGACTTGTTCTCCTTTGAGGCGGGTCGTCGCTGTATGTCCGGCCCAGGCATTTATACATTTCGCGTTCACAATGCTGATCTTCTGTATCCCATGTTCCAGCGCTACATCAATGCCATCAATACCGACGCCTTTGCACAGGTGGAGCGTGAGCGCGTGAATTCCACACATTCCGTGCTGCTCGGCCGCACCGATGCTAATCCGCACAGCAACAACTACTTGGAGCCGGCACCGCTGCTGGGACGTGCGGGAAATGCGAACATGCCGACGGATGCATTGCAGGCGGCAGAATTTAATGCTGTGCCGCAGGACGCGCCGGATCCCTTGCCCATCACACAAATGATGAATGGAGGCGAAATGACGCCGGGTGCTTACATAAACACCAATGTCTATTTCGATCAGCCGCTGCGTGCCCTCCAAGAGCACAACAACAACAGCAGCAGCAATGCATTGGATGGAGCAACAGCACAAAGCAACACACCGCCCTTAACGGCAACAACAACGACAACCATGTTTTCCAGCAATGGCAGCTATAGCGCCTTCAGCACCATGCGTCGCCGTACGTTGCTGAAAGGTTGCTCTCTGGACATGCCGCCCCAGGAGTCGGCGCCAGCGCTAATGGATTCCCTGCATATGTACGCGAATGTTGATACTCCGAGCTCTTGCAGCCTGCGTGAGCGTCTGCTCTTCGATTTGTCCAGCGGGGGCGGCAGTGAGCGTTGTTATGAGAATGTGAATCGCTTGGATCTGCCGTTGCTGCTGCAGCCAACGCCGAAACGTGAATCCTCCCAGCAATCGGTGGCCTCGACGAGCACCACACAACAGCAGCCGACCACGCCCACCAGCAGTGTTGGTGATGGCGGCGCCAGCATCAGCGGTGTAAACTATATAGTCTTGGATTTGGATCAGCCGCGCAGCCCGGTCCAAAGTTCCCCTAAGACGCTGAACAATGACTTCGGCAGCGGCCTATCTTTAATGGCTTCAGCCGCTGCACTCACTGCCAGCGCACAAACGGCTCCTGTTACGCCCGAGGCGGGCACAGCGCTAGATGCCGCACTGAACGCCCAGGCCCAGACCATGGGCAGTGTTTCCACAGGCGCCATTGCAACGAGCGGCAGCAACAATCCCACCAACACCGATGGAGCAGCAGCAATCAATAAAGTGTCAACGGATACACCACCAGGCTATTCGACCATCGATTTTATACGCACCTACGCGTTAAATAAGTCCACACCCCAGCATAACAGCGAGCTGCCCTCACTGAGCCACCTCCATCACCACCACCATCCTCACGAGGCCGAGGAGCTGCGCATCACAAGGCACAGCAAATGCGTGCGAAAGGCGTATTCGATTAGCGAGTAATAATTATTGGGAAGCACAACGAATTTATCATTAAAACACGTTTTAAAGGTTGCTCAACGTAAAGCGGACTCTACGGCCCGTTCTACTTTAAACGCAAAACAGGAATCGAAGCATACATAAATAGGGAGGAAAGACAAGTAAAATCTGTAATAGGTTTAAAATGCTTACAGTGATCATGGCTAGGATTTTATAACTAATGTGTAATTTAAACACCTGATAGATATAGACCGACCATCCATGTAGCACTTCGTAAACCAAACAAAAATCAGGTTTTATTGTTGTGATTCGATTCCCTGTATTTAAATCAAATCACACAAATTTGTGTAACCACGGTTGTTTCAAATGATACTTATTTATACACAATTTTATGTATTGTATTGTAGCGTAAGCGGACGATTCGGTTCGTTCATTTAAAGGTACTTAAGAGCTCTGCGAGCCTTTCGTCCAAAACAACGTCTGTTGAAATCACTAGTCATTATATTATAAATCGTTTAATTGTAAGTGTAAACGAGCAACGCAAAAGGCTTTTTAAAAGTTGTACGTAGTAGTTTTTGTTGTTGTTGGCAGCACCAGTACGTAAGGCTTCAATTTTGTGCCAAGCTTTGTATTTGTAAATTGTGGTTTTGTTTTTATGTGTTTCGAAGAAAAAAAACGCCGTCAACGGCTAGGCCAAAGGAAAACCGCTGTGTGTTTGATTTTTGTATTGCTTTTATTGTTATCCAAATCCCAATTGATATTGATTAAGTATTGTATACATACATATGTATATGTAATAAATACTATTATACAGAAAACCCATTTGTTTCACCTAAAAGGTCTTGAGGCTGCTTAGTCTATGAAGAGCCATAGAAGGAAGTATTGTTTCAAGTTTTGGAACTATCCAATAATTGAATTAGGAGACCATCTCCCGTCTCTTCAACTTTTTATCACCCAGTGGAAAGCCAAACTTCGTCACGTACATGGCTCTAATGGGTTTATTTAAAACAGAATCGGAGGCATGTAATGTTTATATGATAATAAGGAATAAATGACCGACGAATCCACTAGATGGACAGCTAGAACGTTCAAAAACGACCGATCTATATGGAGATATAACGTAATGCAAATATTCCGACGAGTATATGGGCAGTTGATCGTTTAGTTGTTCAATAAAAAAATCATAAATCATTATTCTGTGGCTTCAATATTTTATTTCCTGCACGCACACGCTTGTAAAATGTTTACACTTTTACTTTATTTAATGCTGGATTAGTAATTAATAAAAAATAACTAATTTACAATTTCACAATCGCATTGGCCATCCACGATGAGTTGGTCCAGTTGAGCCCTTGATGCTAAAAAAGATTTGTCAATCATTTAAAAAACTGTGTTTGAAATTTTCAAAGTTATTAGGATTTAGAAATTGTAGCGCTGGAGAAACAAAATACGACTGTGAATGCTGATATAACAAGCGTTTGTTATATATTTATGTTTAATTGATTTTTATTTAAATTTATTATACAAACTAATTTAAAGGTAAAAATAAAACATCAGAATCAATCAATCATACGCATGTCTATGGATTTTTTGTTGTTTCTTTTTGTGGTTGGATGTGTGAGTGTTAGTTTTAGTTGTTACTTTTCTTGCACACTTTGGGTGCTTATTGTTTTTGTTTTTATTTAATGCATTTTCGTTTTTGTTTGTTTTTTTGTAATGCTAATTCTTTACGCAAATGTTTACATAGAAATATTTTAGAAATTGGGTTTCTGTTTCTTCTGGCAAACTACAATTAAATTTACTTTTATCATTATCATTAATGTGTTTTATTAAATGTGTTTTGTGTGTGTGTGTTTGTGTGTGCTCGCTCGTTTTCATTCATACACAGTTTCTACAATTATACTCATTTAAAAAATTTCAAACAAACACTATTATTAATATATTTATATATATATATAATTAGTATAAAGATTTTCTTCCATTTTTTGCTTGCTACAATGCGGGGTGTCACGTTTGTGTGTATGTGTGTCAATGCGCATAATATGTTTATCATATTAATTTATGTAATCGCGCAGATTAACCGCTTTCGTTACTTTTTATTGTGGGGATTGATAGTTACTATTCGGCTACGGCTCTACACAATCAACATAAACGCATTTGTTGTATTATGGTTGTGTGTGTGTGTGTGTGTATGTGTGAGGGGGCGTTTGTGTATATAAGTAAATATATATAACGTTTAACTTATCTGCATTCAATCAAACAAACATTTATACTTTCTCCAAATTGCGGAGAAACACTCATACATCGCATCATTTTATAATCAAAATCATGAGCTTCAACTAACATGAAACATTTCAACGGCATCTATTCATCCTGCATATCCTCTGGCAATTCATGCGGATTCAACATGCCCGGAATATTACGTTGCATTTGGCGTTTATTGGCCTGTTCCTCAGCCAATGCCAATTCACGCTCCTCTAGATACAAGTCAGAGTCATCCTCGCCAGTGGCCTCCTGAAAGCGAAATCAACAAGATGTTTAGTTAAACGTAACAGTATTATAATTATAGTAAAAATAAGATCCCTAGTCCCGAGAATAAAGATATAATCCTGAAAATATAGTCTAATGACTCCAAAACACAAACTTTCAGAATAGTGTTGCAAAGCTTTTACACGGCTGGAAAGTATCGATAGTATATTAACGGACGATGCTTCGAGCTAACATTAGCGATAGTGTCGATACTAATATGCACTATTATTATTCAATAAGTATTATCACTAATTGAAATAATGATAGCTTCAAGCACCGAAATCATATTTCAAAATCGCAGTTTTTTAACATCGTTAAATGCTGGCTGATCCCAGTGATCTTAGTGCTTTCTAAGCCTACCTAGATGATGTAATTATCTCAGAAAGTGTTGTTCCAATTGGATAATTTGGCTTTTGAATAAATAACTAGATGAAAACTCAATTGGGATTGGGATATTAATGGCTAGTGGTTACTTACGCGTATTTGTATGAGAAAATCTCTCAAATGCTCCTTAAATGCTTGCACATTCTCATCCAAATTAAACAGGCCAGTTACAAAGACTTTAATCTGATTATCCGAAAGGTGATTAAATGCGGACTTGAGCAGTGACGCAACATATTCCTGTATGAATATCATATTGTCGGGTATGGGACCCAAGTCCACCGTAATCTTACGATTCTCCACCAATGAGAACATGTAGGCCAGGATAATGGCGTGATTCGGCAAACCGGCCGTATGCGAAGTGTCGGTTACAACAGAGAATATTTGCATAAGGATGTCCGTAAAATATGTCTGATAGAAACTTTGCGCAGCATTCGGATGTTGTTCCAAGTTTTGCAGCATCTGTCAGACATTAGTATTGAATGAATAATTAATAGTGGGTGTATATATATATAGATAACTGTTAACTCACCTTATACAGTATGTTCAAACCCATATCAGCAACATTACGCATGCTGTGTTTGAAGGCCCACACCACAGAGTCAAAGACCAGTTTGAACTGTGCCGGGGGTATGTTGAGGAACGCCTTGAAACAGTGCGCATTGACGGCCTGCAGCAGCTCGTAGAAGCTTAGACGATGTTGTGGGAAATCCTCGAAGTTCTTATTGATCATGTCCAGCGTGCAGTCGAAGACGGCATCGAAGATTTTTGGTACTTCATTGGTGATATGCTGTCGCAGCTTGTGCACAATGGTGGCCATGGCGCTCAACACTTTTGGCTCACGCGCCGAGGGCACCTTACAGCGCTGTAGGAATAGATTAATCAGATCAGGATCATAAATAAAATAATAACTATTACATTAAGAACTATTTGAAGTAGTAGCCTTTGCTTTTAGCAATCGAAAATATTGTATCAATATCGCTTTCGAAATGGTTTCTGTTTTCAAACCTTTCAAATATAAATTTCTCTTCTAGTATTCTTTTAAATGTAGAAGTCACGACTATACGAGTATTTAGATGCACTCCAAAAGTTCTTAAAGCCTAATTCTAATTATTGGAAATTTTGTCTATTTCTCATTAATCAATTTTTAATGTTATGTGGTAATAATATTTACAGCCAATCATCCATCTATTTAATAAAATAATAAAAATATTTGTGCTCGTGCACAAATAAATATCCGGATATGAATTAATATTTTGTATTCTAATAGAGATTTTGTTTCTTATTTAAATCACATCTAAATATATACATATTTCTAACGGTAAGATTGTAGTTATTATAACACTCACCTGATAGTCCATTAGAACAGCATCCAACAAGGGCGGTATGAAGTTGTCCATTACCAGTTGATTCTCATTGGATCGTGAAACCCATTCGGAGATTAAGTTGAGTGTTTCCTTCTTAACGACATGCATTGATTTGATCAATGGTTGATTGTTCACATTCACGCCATTTAGCTCAATGGCCTGTATAATATTCTCCGATGTGATTTTATACACATTCAACATATCTAAATAGATCCGACCCAATTGTATTACGTATGCATGGCCCAGAGCCTTGCACGCGGCTACATTCGTCTTTAATATGCTGCCCAATTGCTTGACAGCTGTCATGTTCTTCAGAAAATCTACATTTTTTGATGCGCGCGAGATGATATCGTCCCAGACCTGATTGGGAAGCATCATGTAGCGTTCAATAAGCGCATCCTGTTGCACCTGATCAACCTGGGCGGAGATCATGTAGCCAACTGCCTCATAGAAGGTATGCACCTAAAAAAAATCAACCTTTTAAGTCTTATAATGTTTTTTTCAATCAGTTCCGAACTTACCTGCTGCGGCTGTAGATCACAAATAATGCTGCTCATCGAGCCCAATATCTCATCGATGAAAGTGCAGGCCTCATTCGGTTGTATGGTGACAAAGTAGCGACGACACTTGATGGCTATTTTAATGAACGTATCGCATGCCATATCCTGGACACCATCGTGCGTTTCGTGCATAAATTCAAAGAGCTTGTTTACCACTGTTTTGAGGAATTTCCAATGCGCTCGCAAGAACCGCGGATACTGGCCAACCACGTACATAATGTTGGATGCGATTATCGCCTTGTTATCCTTGCCCTTTTTCTGCTCGCACAAGCCAAGCAGATCTTTGATGACAGTGACGAGGAAACGTTTCTCGTCCTCCTCGCAGAAAGCACCTAAGCAATAGGATTATGTGCGTCAAAAGAAGCTGCAGGGCAGAATGCTAGCAATACAACTTACCCGATATGGAGCCGATGGCCCAGCACAACGTGTTCAGATTCTTCCAAGAAAACTCGGTGCCGTTGACTTGATTCATAAGCTTAAGCGTCATAATGCGATCAGTGTCCACACAATCCAAATGCGTCAAGAATACCAAAGTCTCACGCATGTTCTTATACAAGTTAATTGAATTGGTATCCTTCATAAATTCTCGCACCACCTCGCCGTTCTCGTTCTCGACCACGAGCACTTCCTCCGGCTTAGCCATTCGTGAAATCATAATGAAGCGCACCTTTGACAAAATGGCTGCATAGAAGCGCCTCCTTGGATAAACTTGCTGCCGTTTTGAGCTGTCCAGATTGGGATGGAAGAACTCAGTATTGTACAGGTCCTCAACCAAGCTATTCCAATACTCTAGACAAATCTTGAAGACCTCTACATCTTCCACTTCGCTGATCATTACCAAATACATTAGTGCCTGATTTAAATAATCGACATATTTGGCATCCTCCACCAGTTTTCCGTGCTCTTTAAGGAACGTGCACAAGAACATGGCCAGATTCTGAACAAATTCCTGTTCCGTATCACTGCCACACTGGAATACATGATTCATGTTCATATTTTGCCCAATAATCTGATCCAACTGCACCATAGTGTCCTTAAATAGTGTGGCAAAGTTCTCGTTGTAATTGGGAACGGTCAAACCGGCAATTTCCGACAGGCACTTCAGGGTTACATTGCGAAACATGGGCACGCTAAGAAACTTGAAGATTAGCGTCTCGATAAGCGTTGTCTCAAAGATGTAGCCCAACGGTATCCAGTTAAGGAAACGTAACAGCGTCTCCAACGTGACATGTATAAGTGCTGCATTCATTGAGTTCTCCAGCACAAAGGAGCATAGCGTAAATATTTGCGAGAATTCCGAGCACATGGTATCCTTTAAATGCTTCGCCTTTGTTTGCGTTATTTGGCCAATTGAAAAGTCAAACACCTCCTCGCTCAGATTCTTCAATATGACCATATTGTTCATGCACAAACTCTCATTTGTCTTGGACGCGCCCACAATGTCACTGATGAACGTTTCCCAATTACGTGGCCACTCACGTTTTAATATCTGCACCAGTATCATATTCAGTTTGTTCAAATAAACTTTGTTCTGCTCCATGATAGCCGGATCCGAGGATGTTTTAATGATCAGACTGACCACATATTTCTTAATGCCTTCACACTGATTGCGCGGCAAAACCTTCCAGCGCGTCTTGATTACCTCCTCAAGTATTTGGAGCGCATAGAATTTAGTTTGTTGATTCTGTGAATATTCGAGTATGCTGTCGACCCGTGTCCATGCCTCTGGATGCTCTTTCAGTGTGGTGAGTATATCTTGCGCCAGTCGCTGTTGTTCACCCTGAGCTGAATACAATACCTCGACAATCTTATCGAGCAAATTTATATCCAACTTCTGTGAGAAGTCGAGCAACTTGCTCGCCTCTTCGGTCGTTAACATCGCCATCTTTTTGTAATAGAAGCAGCGTTCGCGTCTGCGTCGCTCAGCTGTGTCCGCGTTAATTTTGATGGATTTTTGGCTAGCTGCTAGCTCCTTCTTCAGCTAAAAAGTCGGGGCACCGCTTGTCAAACGTTTTGTTATTGTTGTTGGCTACCCGGTTGGTTGGCTGCTGGATCTGCATGGATACATAGAGAGGGCACGTTTAAAAGGAACAACAAGAAATCGAAATGAAATTTATTGCGTTTTTCGGCACATTCACCATATTTTTTATATTTTCTTATTTTCTTTTTGGGCACACGCACACACACATGCATACATATCCATAAACGCACGCTGCTCGCTGTGGCGCGCTTCTGCTACTGCTTACATTTTTTGCGCACATACACTCACACATATACAACAATGCCGCATTGAAACAGCTCTCACACACACACACACACACTTAAAGTGGCATTCGTTGACGTCGTTGGTGCGCCGCCGAGACTGCGGCGGCATTTCACAAATCTGCTTAATACATGCGTACATTGTTGTACAACATTAATATATTGTAAATGAAGAGAAACGCATGTGCTCGCAATTTTTGTAATATATTTTCACGGACTCACCAATTCCAGAGTTCGCCAAAAAGCGTAGCGAAGCAGCGTGCAAAATGAAAAGCGCAAATGGGCAGTGGAAAAGGCTACTACTATTTTTTTGTCACAGACGACGGCAATTATTTGGGCACACCGGAATAGAAATTGTAGTTTCCAACTTATTTCATTTGCACAATCCACGATGCAAACTTTTATTGCATTTGCTAAACAACGTAGCGATCACTTTGTGTTTAAACAAATTTTTTTCGCAGTACTTTTTTCCCAACGCGCTGCCTGCTGCTGTGTGATGTGAGTTCTGCTGCTGCTTCTTCTTCTTGCTCGCGTTACTTTAGCGTCATGCGCGGCGGCGGCACCGTTTGAATAAAGAAAAACAATCGGTTTCAGCGCCTCATAAAAATAGTTCTAAACACAAATTTCTGCATATTATCCCACAATAAGGGTAACAAAGCCAGTTAAATTACATTTATTTCGGTGTTTTTTAAACAATTCTCATAGTCCGGTACCTTCAACGCAGTGGAGCAACACTGCTGAATATTATCAGTTGGGGTAACATTGGATTGCTGTGAACATTTTCGTCAGCCCTGGAATATATATGGGACTAATAATCCGGCAAAGTAAAAGTTTTTATGGTTGTAGTATTATTATTACATACGTTTATTTCCGACAACTGCAATTATAATCTCAAAATGATTTTCAAAAATTGTTTTCGACATTTATTGAAAGTTGTTAGAACCTTTAAGAGATCTTAGAATTCGCACTTGTGCTGCTTTCGGAAGATTTTGATATTTGGCGTTCGTGCTCAACATTGTCAGTTGCGTCCGAATGCTTTGATCTGTTACGCCTGCCATGTCTTTTATTCTTCTTGGTAGGTTGGTCATCGGGTAGGGAGGACTCTCCATCGGATCCAGCTGTGCGCTGCGGATCTGATTTTAAGGTTGCATCCTTGCTGCAACTCGGCGACCCAGTGTCTTCCGATCCTAGACGCAGGCGCGCTTTAGGCTGATATATAGCAATTGATGGACGATCCTGTGAAGATTCACATAGCCTTATGTTTTAACTTTACATCCCTCATAGCGACTTACCTTATTTCGAATCCGTCTCTCCTCGTATGCACGCTGGCTTGCAGATTTTGAACTTTCCTTATTTCCTGTTTTTTCTGGCTTTTTTGATTTCTTTTCTGTCACGGAGGGTGCTTCCATTGATGGTTCATTAGTCTCTTTGGAGCTTACAGCTGCCTTTATAAAATCTTTTACCGTTTCATTGACATCGCCAGTTTCATTGGAGTCCTTTACAGTGCTTTTCTCAATAGTTTCCTGAACACCGTCATCCGTACTCTTAGCTTCATTGGTATTATCGGGATTTTCTGAGGCCGCCGGTTTTATTTCCGTTTTGTTCTCCTTTTTAAGGATAGTGATTTCCTTGGAAGCCTTTTGACGATCTTTGTTAGCGTTCTTGTTTTGTTTTGAAGACTTGCCAAGCTTTTCTTTATCCACTCTATCGTTCCGGTCACCTTTGTCTCGCATTAATTTTCGTTGTTCGTGCTCCTCGCGGCGGCGCTGGTCACGCTCAGAGCGGCGCTTTGCGCGTGAGCTCTTTGTTTGTTCCTCTTGAGTTCCTTGGGAATCCTTGACAGCGCCTTTTTTTGAATTTCCACTTCCACTGGGCTTTTTATTTTCTGCATCGACGTCCTTCGCGTTTTCCCGCTGTTGCTTCTGCTCTTCGCGCTGCTTTCGTTTTTCTTCGCTGCGTTTGCGAGCCTCTTCACGCCTCTTTTCCTTTTTGTTTGCCAAATACTGAAGCAGCGGAGTCGACTTTACCGTCTCCTCGGTTTTAAAGTTGAAATCAATGGGAACCTCCCCAAGACGGCTCGCCTCATCGCGCTCCTCAGTCAATTTTTGTATGAACTCCTGAAAGTGTGATTCACACTCAATGGTATTGACCTTGTTATCAGGCTTAGCTTTGTTCTTGGCGAACCGTTGAAATGGAGCATATTCCACAATGGCCACGTACTCTTCACCTTTAGAGTCGACAAATACATAGCTATCGAAACGGTCACGAAATTGGAGGACGTCAGCATTGTTTTTCATCGAAATATAAGCCCGGCAGGTGGCATCCTGGGCCAAGGTCCAGTCGGCTGGACAGTAGTGAAACGAATTGTTTTCCGGCAACGGATCAACTTGTTCTAAAAACTCTTCCTCTGTCATCGTTGGCGGCAAGTGTCGAACCACAATCTGCAAGTTTTATGTTGTATTTACAGAATTGTTGGTGCATCACTTCTTTAGAAAGAAACTCACTTTTATGGAATGGTTGTTATTCCCACGATCCTTTCTATCACGCCGCTTATTGACCTTAGGTTTGTCGGAATTATTACATTTTTCCGCTTCATCTTTTATATTTTCAGACATTTTTCACATGCTATTCTTAAAACTGAAAGTCGTAGAGTGCCCAAGCTAGCGGACACCGAAAATAATGAAAAATTTCAGTGTTTGTCAACCAGGGACTCAACAATGGAAATACTAAACAAGAATACTGTAGATGTTGGTTTACGCTACAGCAGCGGACTTTAAAAAGTTTTTCTTTGCAATTGTTTTTGAGTGCAATGTCTATTTATTTACTTTGTCTTACCACAAATGGAGGCTTACCCATATTCACACGCAAGAAAGGAGATTGTGATAATGTAATTGTTAAACTTGTTGTTGCCTTACGTTGAATTAAACCTGTTGCTTTCGTTTTGGCAGCTTCCCTTCTCGACTGTTGCCTCGCTGAATGGAATACACATGTACTTTAAGTCTCTAGGAATACAATTGCAAGCCACACACTCTGATGACTCTGAGTGGACCTACATTTGGCGAGACTTTCATAATGTCATAACCATAATTGTGTGTGGTCGCGGGAGTGAAATCGCGCTAAATTCTCTGAGTGAGTTGGTCTTCGGTGCGATTGCGCTATTCGTCAGCCGAGATGAGATGGCGAATCCAGCATTCCTAGAACGTTTAAAGAAGGATGCCAAGAACTATGGACCCATAGTTGATGCTGCTTTGGAGGCAGCCAGCGCAGGATCGCAACTGCTCGGCTATACGGATTGTGTACTGGCCTCGGAGAATGCGCAGCTGCTACAGCGCTTAAACGAATTTAGTGGACAGTGTGGATCTTTATTCTGTTGTCTTGTAGTGGGCGGTCGCATTGCGGTGGCCACCGAGGGCTGGTGGGACCTGAACACTGTGGATAGGGAGCTCTTGTTGCTGCTGCTGAATTCGTCCAGCACGCTGCAGCTGGATGTGCCTGTTTATTTGCCCATCAAGAGTCCAAATATAGCTTACCGGTTTGTCAGCGTTCCCGTGGCGGCAAACAGTGTGCTGTGTGTGTTGTGTGGCTCTGAGCCACCGTTCCGCGAGCTGCATGCACAGGCACTCAGCGCCTATCGCAACGATGCCAATATGCTAGGAGCCGTGGAACGCTGTGTGCCGCGCAGTCTACCCGAGCAGCTGGACATTGATGCCCATGTGCTGGCTCTCATACTGATCAATACGCAGACGCGTAAGTGCGTTTTCACGCGTAATTTGCGCAATCAGTCGGTCAGTGCAAAGCGCATTATTGTAGGCGACTTACAGCGCCTAAATATGCTGAAAAAATTCTTTGATCAGACGTTGGAGGCCATGCACCAGCTGGAAGAAGGAGGTGATAGCGATGCAGGCAATCATACTACACTAATAGACCAGTATTGGTGCTCGGACTATCACAAATGCTTTGCGCAGGCTGATGAGCATCACAATGTAATTTTTCTGCTTTTTGTTGCTGCTGTACCGACGCACACCATGAGGTGATTAGTCCAAAATTACAAGCAATTTTGATAACGTAATCCTTTTAATCTCTTTTTTTATAGATTTGTGGCACAGCGCGTGCATGCGAATTTACTACAGGATAAGGCCGTTTGCTGGTGAGCCGCAACGAGAAACAAACATAAGACTGAATCTATGTAAGATTAAGCTATACAATTTCCGTCCATTATATTAAAAGAAAAATATTAAATCTACTTCTTTAACCATAACTTATAATATGGTTGGCATCATCGAAGCTACTGCAGGTTTGATATGATCAACACTTTTACCCGAGTTTGAGCCCACGAATTTTAATTATTGTTAACATCTTTCATTTGTTATTAAGATTGCCGAAAACTTTTATACACAATCTCCAGGGGTTCAATATAATTAAGGTGTCGCTACTAAAATAGAAAAAACATACTAATTTTATTATTTATATGTTTTTTTACATTCAATTAAAAAAATCTATAAAGAAAGCTGTACGTTATCTAATAACGATAAGTCTGTGTGGAAAAACTAATCTTTTTTTTAATTAAGTAACACGACACACTTCATATGACTGTAGATCCCCCTTTTCACCGTCGTAGTCTACATATAAACGTATTATTAACAGAAAGATATACATATGTATTAGCTTACTTTATCTTCAAATTCTTTAACATTGTCTTACAATTATCTACTACGTTGTACTCATTGCCTGAGTGCAGCGTTGGCTTCTGTTAATATCAACGCTATACAAACCTTTAAATTATATCTACTTATCAAGATTGGTATTACGATCCGGCGAACGTCAAAGCACACCAAAATGACTGAAGTAACGAACGTAATTTTCAATCGAGTGTATAAAGAAATTTGTTTTCTCCCTTGGAAATCCCATCATCTAGAAGGATTTAAACCGTGGCAAATAAAATTGAACTGAACTCTTTTACACACCTTAAGCTATGTACTATCACAAAGATCTTTAATATCCTAGATTTCGAGAGTTAAAGCTCCGCATTTATTATGGATAGTTTCTCAAATTGATTTGTTACTTATGGCCCGCATAGGCTCGTTGCAATTTATTTTTGTTAGTCTCGCGTCGCTTTCGTTTTCCTACGATTGTGGGTCCAACTCCCGAAACTGTGCCCAGTTGTAGAAGCAGTGGATTGCTGACCAGGGCGGCTGCAATTCCCAATACCGCAGCGCTGGCCAAAGGAATTAGAAAACTTTTGGCTAACAAAGCCTTTTGCGATAAATCATGCGGTCCCTTATGTGTGGCTATTTCATGAGCAGATCCCTCAATGGGGTATGAGTAGGAGTATTCGCCCCCAGCCCCGGGATAGTGTCCATGGCCCCCTCCAAGTCCTGGCCTGCCGCTGTACACATCAAAAGGTACGCCTGTTTCGGCGCTCGTACTAGATCCATAATATGATGGCCCACCGTAATGATGGCCACCAATGCTGGCACCACCTCCGGCACCACTTCCTCCATGTCCGTATTCAAGCGGATGACTTTCGTAGGCATATCCAACACTGCCGTGACTGCCTGTGTTGTGTCCAGTACTCCCATAATGGCCTATAGAACTAAAGTTTAGTAAATGTTCTTAAAAGTGAAGTTACGTTGGGTGCAGGGATGGTTTTGAGAATGAGACTAATCTTGATGCACCTTCTTCTGGTACTTACCCACACTGATGCGATCTTGCAGCGCACTGCCCGGCAAGTTGTAATTAAATTTGCCTCCATTACGCCACTTGTTGTAAGCCTCGCTTAGGCTCTCCCCCACACTGCCCAAATGTCCCCCCGACCCAAGTACGCTCGTTGATTTCGATAGAAAGCTGGCTGCGGTGCTATCCGAACTGGTAGAGCCTGGTCCTCTATAGAACTCAGGGGGCGGCTCATAGCTTTTCGCTGTTGCTGAGCCTGTTAGATCCTGTGTTAGGCTTGGGATCTCACGTTTATTTGTTGGGGTCGCGTATCCAGTCAAAGAGGTCAGCTTAAGTGGCTCGACGCGTCCAATAGTGGTATTGTTTTGGGCCTGGCCGAGTGCCAAAGTTAAGAGGCACAGGCTCGACGTGGCCAATGCGAGTAGTTTCCGTTTAGCTTTGAACATTGCAACTAAGCTCGCATGCCTTCAAGTCAATGACTTTATAAAACATCGCCCAAGTATTACAACACCTAAACGCCAACCTGACGAAGTCTACGAATCGTTGGCGACAAATTGCGCTTTGGCAATTTGAGCCTGAAATTGTCAAATCCGAGTGTGTGGGTGCGCTTCGCTGGCGTCGTCTCCCCCATGCATTGGGTCTTATTAGTGACGCCAGCAGCGGGTTCTTTCGCCAGGTCTACGCTTGTACAGTGAATATAACCTATATTAGTGCATGAGAAGCGCATAGAACGGCACAAAGACTGATTTGAATTGGGTGGAATTGAAATTGGTAAACGCTCGCAATTCCGCAAAAGCTATTGAGTAATGCGGTTTTAAGGATCTAGCCTCTTTCGATATAATTTTCTGGATTTACGAGAATTTAACAATTTGTGTTTATCAAAATTTGATCACGTATATATTTATAAGCATTGTTTGAGTGCTTTTGTCTGTTCTTTTTTTCAACATTGCGATCCATACCTTAGGTTGTTCATTCCTTTCGTAAATTGCAATTACCCAATATTTATGAATGGGTTGTTAATTTCCATTGCAAAATTAAAGCATTTTATCTTAAGTATTATTCAGTTCAGATTGGAACCCCCATTTAACACGACAAGTTTATTTAATTAGTGTAATTTCTTCATATAGGCAATAGGTTTCTTAAGCAAAAATACTTATTCAATGCGAAATTACAATCGGAATAGTACGGAGGCTTACTTTAAAATATTATTTTGAACTGAAGATATTAAAATTAAAAAACACTAAGAGTGTTTCTTAGAAAATTGCGCTCAAGCCAAAATGATTTTTGCTCTTTTCTAAATATATTGATAAAAATGTTGACATTTATTTACTATTTAACAAAACAAAATCGTAAGTAAAATTAATTGAAATTCATTTCATTTAAGCCACATTTGACTGTACAAAGGAGTACGAATTTATAGTTGGGGTAACCAGAGTCTGTCTTTTCACTTTTCATTTCGACGTTTCATCAACGTGCCCAGCATGGCGTGTAGTTGGAAAATTAAAGTGACTGACTCATTGTCGTTGTTGGTTAATAAAATAAAATACATGTTAGCTCTTTAATTGATGTTTTGCGACAGAAGTCTCAGGCATTTCTTAAACTATATAAAACCTGTGGCATACAATTTCTCGAACCCCCCTCGTAATTCCAACCCTAAGCAAAATACCTTGGGAAGCTCAAGCCACAAAACGCTTGTCTATTAAGAGAGTTAAGAAATTATCGCCGTTCATCATGGCTGCTTGCATTACCTTTGTCAGAGATATCGAATCGTATGTGGGCGTTCACATTTCTTAATTGCCAGAAACTTATGGAAAATATGTTGACATTGGGGATATTCACATATGATAGCCTTTTTTTTAATAGAAAAGATTTGAAGTTATGATCGTCCATGCAATTTACTGAATTATTCAAAATCGTTTAAAGATTAAACGGAGTTTTAAAAGACAATACTGATATTGAATGAAAAGTTCTCCAAAAATAAATTTGAAACACGCAGCTAGTTGAAGAAGATCGAGATAAGTGTTATTTTATTAAATGTTTAGCAAATGGAATTGACTTTCTTATACGTATATGTGTCAACATTTAAAAATAAATGTACAATAATAATCTGCCTCTGACGATTAGACAAAATATATCACAGATAATTACTTGAAGTGGCTATATCTGTTTAGTGGGCCAAACTCTTGATATCACCACAATGCCTTGACCGATTTACATTTACTTGATTAATAAATACTAGTACCATATTTCAAATTGATTTAGTTTAAAAAGAAAATAAGTTGAAGCCTGATGTGTCCGTTTCCCTAGCAGATAATAAATTCAATCAACAACAATTGCTGCTTTTTCCGGCATTTTATTACTTTTAATTTTCTTTTTATAATTCCATATTTCTAAATCAGTGTATGTTTTTATTTAAGCTTTGGAATAAAATGTAAAAAGGAATGCAATTATTATTATGCTATTTAAATCTATTGTGGAAATTGATCGTGAAGTATGAAAAACATATTACTTGGATTATACGATTGATATCAAACGGCTGCAGACCAACTATGCGACCTAATCTTTTAGATAACATGATAAGTAATAACATTATTCCTTGTGCTTAAGCTAAAACAAGTACGAATTGATAAATTCGGTTTCAACGAAGCGTATCCACTTCCAGAGGTTACATTTATGGGTATAAAGGTTCTAAATGAAGAATTGACCTATCGCGATGAAACTTGATATAAGGACACAACCTCTAACCAGGTGTACTTGATAAATAAAAACAGTTGAGTTATGGAAATACCTATTACTAATCTATCTCTAACCTAGGAGAACCTGGGTATCAAGTTTGGTTATTCTAGCTCCTACCGTTTCTACCATTTCTTGACATTCTGGTCTACAATACTATATTGTGGGGTTTTGATTTCTGAAATCGTTTTTTCCAAATTTTTATAATGCAACAGATTTAATTTAACCTTTAAACAAAAAAGTTCAAATTAAGTATTACATAAAATCTTCAATACAGTTCCGCTTGTAAATCCAAATGATATGATGAATGTCACATATTGTCTTTTTGTTTCCTTTGCCTTATCTAAGTATTTCAATTGGAAATCCACTGGTTAACCTCTACTGCTATCTGATTGAGTGTCATTTTATTAGCGTGTTATTGTTTGTTTTATTTCGTCCACTAAGGTAATACATGCATATATAAAATAAACTATCTTTCTAATCAGTTGAACAAACTATGTAATCCAGTAGATTCAGATAACCATAGGATGGGTGTAATTAAGATTAGTGACGCGGTCTGTAAAAAATCGACATATTGCGAATATATTTTTATCATAGATCTAACTTCTTGTATTTCCGACACGTGCCTTGAGCGAGCTTGCAATAAAAAATTGCAAAAAGTCTGGCCTGAAGAACTCTTGTATTTCTATTCTGCTAATCAAAATGCGACAGGTTATCAGCTTTCTTTTTTTTTTTCTTTTTTTTTTTAGAAATTTAAAAGCATTTCGCGGAATTAGGTATGTGATTGGTCTGAGAACATTTCCGAAGCTCTTATCATAGGTATAACGTAAGGGGTAGTGATAGAGCTCAACAGGATGCCGTCATGTGCGAGTACATACGAAGGTAAGAAAATTAAGCATTTGCTCATATCAGCAAATGAATGGAGGTTCGCTAGAAAAGTTTCGGACCTAATAAGCAAAAGGACTGAAAAATAAAATGAAGCATACTAACTAACTAACCTAAACTTTATTCGCAATTTTGGCAGATGTTTCTACTTGACTTTGGCAAACAAAGCAAATTAACTCAATAAAGTCCCACACAAATGCAAGATGGCTTGAAATAATTTACTTGATTGATTTAATAGAATATAGCAGTGGAATATAGTAGTGGATATCAAATATGTGCTGCGGATTTTATTTTTGACGAGTTGTCTATTATTATTACAATAACTATCAATAAAGATTATTTCTAGAAAAAAATGCGCACATTTATTGTTACAGGAAGACTTTTACAGTGTTGGTATTTTTGATTTGGCAGACATTTCGACTTTGATCCTAACCTAAAAAAGGTCATAGATCGCCCGCATTTCTTACAATTTGTCCTGTAAGTATTTTCCAAAAGCCGAATGCTGACTAAGTTTTAGATGCCTACTTAGTTCTGTATGATTTGGGCGCCGCTGAAGGGCAACAGAATTTGGGAAAAAATCTAGTCATTTAAAAAAAGGACAGTGTTGAAATTAAAGTCGAATTGTAATAATGTAATATATAATATTATATTATTTATATATATTATAATATTCTATGATATAATATAATATTATTTCAATAAGGCGGAAATATATTGCTAAAGGAACAAGATAATCGATTTAGTTTTCTTAACACTTCGAGAGTAAACAATCTTAAAGAAGATATTAGTAGATCTGATGAAGCCGATAAGATTTTAGAAAGATTCCTGTTTATCTTAGCTTTTACATTTTTCACGTTTGGAAGTTAATATGGAAAGTAATTTTGTGATTTTAGAAAGGTGTTCGAGACGCATTATCTTTAACGCTAAGTGATAAATGTGAATGTGTTGGACTTTAACAAATCATGAAGTAATACCAATTAGTCACTGCCGTACCAACCATAATCCTCAGTCAAGATATCGTACGTACCAGAATTTGGAAGCAATAAGACAATGTGTGTTATTGAGACAGATACATCTGTAATACGTGTTTTAACAGGTACACCAACGACAATATGTTTGATTATCTCATTTTTATTCGTATAAAAGCCCGAAAGGCGCTATTCGATATTATTCAGTAGCAATCGTTAGTCTGAAGCGCAACCACTCCTGTCACTATGAAGTCTAGTGAGTAGACAGTTTACTAGATACATCCATAATTCGAAATGCTCATACATACTATATACCCCATATTGCAGCTCTTATCCTCCTCTGCCTGGCTGTAGTCGTGGCTGTAGCCTACGGTGCTTCCATTAACTGCGATCCCGATGGAAACGACAAGCCATCTTGTTCGGGCACCAGTGCTACACCTACTCGTAACTTCTGGGACCCAACGCGTTACTGGGTGTGCAACGAAAGCGTTGCTGAGGCGGTTGAATGCCCAATTGCACAGGGCTTCGACCCCAAGAGCGGCACTTGCGTCGACTGGGCTGTATGGCAATGGTATCCTCCATGCTAGTAGAATTCTTCCAAGAATGATGAATAAAATGCAAAAAACATAAATAAGTTTTTTATTATTTCAAATAGAAACGGGAAATACTTTCCACTAGAATTAGTTACCAACGTGCAAAAGTTGCCCAAAAATTACACAAATTACTACTTATAGGTCCTTACTATTCTTGCCGATTTGAACTATTTTTTTCTAACTTAGAAAAGCAACATCGTCTGTGTCGATAAATCGTAATTTACGGACCTTAAAGAACTTAAGGATCGTCAAACATCCCTAAAAATTAAATAACAATAAAACATAAACAAGTTTTTTATTATCTCAAATAGAAACGGGAAATACTTTCCACTAGAATTAGTTACCAACGTGCAAAAGTTGCCCAAAAATTACACAAATTACTACTTATAGGTACTAACTATTCTCGCCCTTTTAATCTTTTTTTTTTCTAACTTAAAAAAGCAACATCGTCTGTGTCGATAAATCGTATTTTACGGACCTTAAAAAACTTAAGGATCGTCAAACATCCCTAAAAATTAAATAACTTATTAGCCCTATTTAAAATGTTAAGCTAAATTTCTTAAATAAACAACATTAATCACAGTTCAGATTATAATTATTAAGTACATAATTATTTTTGATGAAATTTTCAAAAATATAAAAAGAAATGTTTAATAGCCTAGCATTTCGAAGGACTATTTAGTCTTCTTAATATTTTAGAAAGAAGAAAACTTAAATCCGATGTAGCCAACATTCTGGCTTCATTAATAATATGTTATGTGTATAAAATTTTACACGCTTGGAAGATTTGATGGTTTACTGCTTTAATATGAGATGTCGCTTCTTCATATGCTACACCAAGACAGAATTGCTAGAATGGACGGACACACATTTTTTTGTGTGATACTGACATTCGCACACTGCTAGTATACCCTTTCACACATCGGGTACAGCATATAAAAATACACTTTATTTCGTACAAATATAAAGCATCTGTGTGCAAAATTTGGTATCCCTATCTCTTATAGTCTCTGAGATTTAGGTGTTCATACGAACGGACGAACAGACAGGCAGACATACCTAAATTCGCACGGCTTCAAATGCTGATCAATAATATATGTACATGCACGGTTTGAAAATTAAAAATTTTTTATTTAACATAACCTATGATCAATGTCTTTTTTTACACGACTTCTTCTGGAACCAATCTACCGTGTAAAAACCGAATTAGGTGTACTTTATTGGGTCGGAAAAGCGTTCATTTCCATGTTACATTTTTCATTCGCACATGCCCTTTCAGGTAATGGGTATAAAAAGGGTCCGAAACAAATTACCCTTGGCATCAAAGAATCTCCCAGTAAAAGTTTTTACTGCATTTTTCCAAAACTCGTATGCGCCTCGTTTGCGCAGACTTCGTCGTACCGCTAGCAATTACCTAACCCGTAACCCGTTGTTAGCAACCGACCTACCGCAATAAAATTGATTCGCCGGATTCTAAGCAAGTTGGGAAACGTGGCGAATGTTCGCCGAGGCTCTAATGTATATACGCTATCTAGGAATTTTCTCTTCTGCCAAACAATTCTCGAAGTAATACCAATTAATCACTGGCGGGCCAACCATAATCATCCATCAAGATAGTGTACGTAGCAGCAATAAGCCAGTGACGCGTATTAGAAACGCGACAAAGTATTGATGTGGCAAAAAAAAGAGGAAAAAAATTGCAACACGACCTCGAGAGATAAGTAATATTAATACAACTCCAACGACACTCTGTAGCGCTTATCTAACTTTTATTCGAACTATAAAAGCCCGAAAGGCACTGTTCGGTAGTATTCAGTAGCAATTGTTTGTCTGAAGCGTAACCACTCCTATCAATATGAAATCTGGTAAGTATATATTTCACCATATACGTATATGCTTCCAAAATTCGTAGTGCTCATACGTAAATACTATATATCCCATGTCGCAGCTCTTGTTCTTCTCTGTCTGGCTGTGTTCGTGGCTGTAGCCTACGGTGCGGACTCTAGCTGCAATCCCGATGGAAACAACCAGCCAACCTGTTCCGGCACCGACGCTACCCCTATTCGCAACTTCTGGGACCCGACACGCTACTGGGTGTGCAACGGAGGCGTTGCTGAGGCGGTTGAATGCCCAATTGCACAGGGCTTCGATCCCGTGAGCGGCGCTTGTGTCGACTGGGGTGTATGGCAATGGTATGCTCCATGCCAATAGAATTGTTCCAAAAATAATGAATAAAAAATTGCGAAATGATTAGAAAAACACTTTTTAATATCTCATACACCAGCAGATAATGCTGAAATACAAGTAGTATACTTGTATGTAAGTGTGGTAAAGAAATTGGCAATTGCTGCCAATTGTGAACAACTTGAGAAGGAAAACATTATGCTACAAAATTAATTATTTTGGCACAGATAAGAAACGCCGATTATGATAAGCAGCGCAACGCCTATAATGGCTGTTGAACGCTTTGATTAACGAGCTAATAAAGGTTTGTCTGATGTACTATACCCTTTTGATTTATTATATTGATTACTTTTCATTCAACAAAGATTTTCGACTCACTACAAGTATGTAAAAAGATTAGAAAATAAAATATTTGAAAGCTTTGCACATCAGAGAGATTGAAGTGAGATAACTTGGTTAACAACTTTTTTAGCATTTTTATAATTTATAAAATATATTATATTTATAGGCTTTATTTATATTTCATATGCTAGTTGAAAATTTTATACCCTGTACCCAAAGGGTACAAGGGTATATTAGTTTTGTGCGAGTGTACATGGAACACACAGAAGGAGGCGTGGTAGACCCCACAAAGTATATATATTCTTGATCAGCATGACAAGCCGAGTCGATATAGCCATGTCCGTCTCTCCGCCTGTCTGTCTGTCTGTCTGTATGAACGCAAGGATCTCAGAAAGTATAAGAGCTAGAATAACCAAACTTGGTATACAGATTCTCTTGAGCCCGAGAAAGGACGAGTTTGTTCATTTTTTCCGATGCATATTATTTTTTTGTGGGGTGGTACAGGGTATTTAAGAGTTGAGCCTGCTCGACTTTAGCATTCCTTTCTTGTTTGAATTGCATTAACACAAAAGCATATTATTCCTTTAAACTTATAACAAATCTATTTTTATTTTATGTGCACCCGATAGACTACATTAATGCACAAGAATCTATTTCACAAAGGACTATTTAGATATATTATTCATAGTCCATTAGCTCATAATTAGCTACATTTTTGGGAAACACATTCAATAGAACTCAAACTTTTGATTGTGAAATAGGTTCGTTTATTCGTTTGTTATTTTAATCATTATACAGAGAAGTCCATCATAGATAGATTGGATCTACCATAATTGCAGTTGCAGCTGTGCTGCTTGAGCTGGACTGATCAGACGAAGTGGTTGCAAGTAGCCTAGAGAGGCAGGAGCAGCAACATCTTCGCTATCCGTAATCAGTACAAGACGTTGTGGACGAGCAAGTCGCTGTCTTTGGGTGAGGACTGCGGGACGGCGACTCTGCTGCTGACCTGAACGGCCACCGCGGGCAATGAAACGAGCGGGTGCCGGATCTGTGGGCTGTACTTCCTCTGCGTCCGGATCGGGCACAAAATCTAGCGGCTCATCTGCACTGGGAAGCTGCTCGACCGTGTTGTCTGGTGGACCATAGGTCTGATCAGGTGGTCCATAGGTCTGATCAGGTGGTCCATAAGTCTGATCGGGCGCTGCATCTACGCCCTCCTCAAATGGGATTTCCGGCTTCAATTCCTCGGCCGAGGGATAGGGGGCTACTTCTTGGCGTTGGCTTCGCCTCGAAACCGATGCACACCTCACTTCACCCGTCCACAGGGCGATCCCCAAGATGGTGTAGAAGACAAACAGTTTATTGTACTTGCACATGATGCTTTGATTTGCTCGATTCGCTGTTGATTGATGACTTCGTTGGATGTCGGTGGGGCTTTTATATGGCGCCCGGTCAGCTGTTAAGGTTTAATGGCAGTTTGCCGCTTTGGTTCAGTTTATGTGCTCGGCATAGCAAATGGGTTGACGAACGTGTTCATACAATTTTATAGCTTTTATTATTTCCCCCCGGCCCTTGTGGGAGTCTTAGTCGCTGGGCACGTCTTAGTTGGTAGTTGGTGGCTGAATATTTGCCCTCGCTTAGCCAAAATCGGGAAGTCAAGCAAACAATTTAAATTTCATTATCAATGGGCTAAAACGAACGACCTTGCTTGCTAAACCAACCACATTTAGAATAGATAATACATATGTCTTACTATATATAAAAAAAAAATTGCAAATTGTAGCACGAAGGGATTTGTTCACTCCACTTCTGTTTTGGAGAAAATAAGAAATATAGTGAAGTATTTAATATAAATATAAATAATATATATAATATTAAAATTCATTAACACAAAATTTTGTTAAGTTAATATTTTGAAATACTCGTAAATACACAAAAATATGAAATGAAAACGCAGAATTTTAAAAATTAAGAATTCAATCAAATTTGTCCAACGTTAAAAATAATTTAGCATTAAACAAATTTATAATCAACTGTATAGCAAATCTATGGAAATTTCTGAATCTTATATAGCGTATAAGACAAATTACCGACATAGGTATATACGGGCATTTGTCTTATAAGCGCTGTACAAGGCTCAAAGCAATATCTCTAGATGTGGCCTACGATTTAAAAAGAACCGATAGAAAATGTTTTTCCAAAAATGAGATATTCCAAAGTAATTTAGGTAATCCCTTCTTCGGCTCAGCGACACGCGTTATGAGGGAGCACTATGTCGCGTCTTCGATTAGGCATATAGGAAAAGAATGTATTCCGCATATCATGCCCATGGCAGCGATCAAGCTTCATAGTTTGCCAACAGCGTCGTCCACCCTCCATTATTTCATTCGCGACTTTGGTTTCGTATATTTTGGTGTACTCCTTGGCCTACGGGTATATTTGATATGAGAGAGTGGAACTAATAGTGTTCCCGGGAATTGAAAGAACAAGAAAAAGTTCAATACATATACTTATACTAAGAGACCTATCGTTTTAAAATATTTGCAGGCAAATTTATGTAAGGAAAACTATAAATAGCATATCCTTATAGGCACCGAACTATATGTTCAATCAGTTCGGTACTAATATAACTCAGCCTAAAAAAACTGCAGATAGCGATTGCACTTTCATTTCCTGGGAACCACTCGAATCGCTCACCTCATTCCTAATGCGTCCCAGCTCTCCATATTTGTGTGGAAAATTCCGGTTTTGAAAAAGGGCTTTTGGTCTGGGCGCCGATAAGTTTTCGGCCAGAGCCAACAATTTCTTTCTGATTTCATCATCTTCGACTGAAGGATATCGCTTGCCATATCGCTTTCTGACCCACTCACGTAGCACAGGTAGCAGATGACCATCGGGCAAGGAGGCCAACACGTATCTGGCATCCTGGCGCAATATACCGAAGGCATCTTTAAGCATCTGATCCATTAGAACATCATCGTTTGGATCAAAGCTTGTGCGGTCCTCGAAACTCAATTTCGGGGGTTCGTTTGTGGATACTATTGATGGTGTCTCTGGAATATAGGGTGGTGCCGATTCCACAAATTTCTCAATAATTTTGTTAGCACATTTCGAGACTGCAGCGATCACATCCACCCGCTGATATGGGGCTAAGTTTGCAAAAGACTTGGAATTGAGTTCAGTTTCTTGATCGATTGGTTTGTGCAGAGCCCGTACGAAATTCGTTTTAATATTTTCCTCGGAATTTCTAGGGCCGGCGCCAATATCAAAGACACGATCGTAGTCGAAGGCGTAGGGCTTATGCTTCGACGGTGGCTGAAAAAAGGGAAGCTCCACAGGAGCGCGTTTCGAAGGCCTGGAGGCTCTGCGTGACGATCTTCTGCGGAGGCAACCTCTATTCACATTTCGTTGGTTGTGGCTGCATTCGCCCAGAGGTGTTCGTCTGGGCCCATCAGCGCTTTCGCAGGAACATTTTGGCTGCATCCTCGGAATGGTTTGCGTATGACCCACAGGTCTTGGCAGTTGCTGTTGTTGCGTTTCAGGCTTGTCCTGACCACCAGGAAGTCGCTGATTGTCTTCCTCACAAGCGTTAAAAGCATCCCCACATCTGAGCCCAAAAAAATGCAGTCTCTGAGCTGCTTTCTCCTCACAAAGGCTAACGAGTGGGCTACAAATGCGTTCGCCACCATTCACCAGCAGCACTACAGGCTCCTTTATGCTTGTGGGCTCAGTTGTCAAATGACTGCAGACTTTGCAATCACTGGCTGGCACAGTTGGCTTCAGATCACTCCACCTAGGACCAAACTCTTTCATGTACCGCTCCACATCCCTCTCCAGCTGGCTAGCAATGCGCTGTCGTGTCCGCTAAAGCAAAATAGGTACGTCAAAGATGTTATAGAAAAAGAAAAAAAATAGTAAGTTTCCGTATGCTTCCGATTTCCATACACGCTAGACTTACATAGATAAGAAACGGATTATGGGTACCTTCCATTGAAAACTAATATGCACTTTTTTATATTCGGACCGCAGGGTTTATACCAAGGATTCTACTTTAGATCCCTGTGAGCTTTAAATACAAATTAAGATCGCTGATGAATCTGGATAGTTCCTTAATGTAATGATATTTGTTAGTTAAGCTAAGATAGTTAAGGACGGAAACTGTTGTGGGGCCAGTTCTGCTCGGAAAAACAATTTTTTTTTACCTAAAACAGAAAGACTTTTAGGGATGCACAGCAATTCTCCAGATTGTAAGTGATCCCAAACTAACCATAGTTTTGATTTTATTATTAATTAGAGGAAATTTATAAGCTGTAGGAATGGATAATTGAGTTGGTTGTGGAACCATCTAATGAACCTCCTATCTAATCTTTTATCCCGTAGCCCGTTGTACCTGTTCACTTACCTCCTTGCGTTGTCCCTGCAGTAACTGCAAGCAACGCTTCCTTGCCTCTACCAAATAGGTATCTCTCTCCAAATCTCTGATGTTACGATGGTAGGTACACAAGGATTCCGACCCATCAAGCTGAATACAATCGATGTTGTCGAAGAGTCTATTGAGTTCCTCGGTAACAATTGCTTTTGTTATGCGCTTCTTTGGCTGAAACTCATAAGTGGCGAACCATCGATTCTCCTCACGCGATCTTCCTTGGTAGGGCTGTGGCTCGTCCTCGAATGTGGCAGAAGTAGCGGGTGGCGAACTTAAGTATTTTTTCGTATCTGGAGGCATTGAGGGTCGCGGTTGTTTTTGAAAATAAGGCGATGCACCGGCCCCCAACCTGGATGTCGGATATAGAGTTGAAACATCGCCACACCTGTTCAATGCCGGATATGGAGTGGAGACATATAAAGGCAATCTCTTGACACCAGCAACCTTATTGGGTGCCTGATATGGAGTCGAGACTGGTAAAGGCGCTTTATTTACACCAGCAGCCTTATTGGATGCCTGATATGGAGTTGAGAGTTGGTAGCGTTTCTTCTCGCTCTTCGTTGAGACCTGAGGAATGGGACTTGGGGCAGCCACAGTATTTGGGGGGGACGGCAGAATGCGATCCAATGCCTCCAAAGTGAACGGTGTGTCCAGCTTAGCAATGCAGGACAGAATGTACTGCTCGTTGATATTGAAGCCCGTAATATTGTTATCGCGGGGCTCGGACTTGTAATACGCGCACATGAGGAAGTAGAGAAACGCCAAATCATTGCCACGACTACAATTCATAATCACGGACAGCTCCTCGGAGGTAGCCATGGGGGATATGCCAATTGTGAACAGGCATTGATGTACCCGATAAGTGGTGCCCTGATGTATGTCGTCGGTGAGAGCATCCTGCAGCGCCTTAGCCGCATCAACTTGTTCGTTGGACAGACCCCGATACCAGAGAGGGGCAGGGCACACAGACGGTTTCTTTTTCTTCGGCCTGAGAACAATCGGCATTGCAGTAACCTACTTGGACCCTGTTTTTATAGCAGGGCTACGCATATGGGGCTGATTGTCTAAAAAAAAGGGAATAACCTATCTGCAGAGATCTGCGTCGAAAATAAATTTTGACGAAAATCCAACAAGATTTTGACTACTAAGGCATCTGGAGAATTTTCGAGTCAAACAACACACACATTTTTCGAATAATAATACATTTTATTAGAGTCTCAACACAGTGAGATAATTAATAGTTATTGCATGTTATGAATGTTTTATGTAATAGTAAAAATTAAGTAGAAGTTAAACAATTAATTTGTTTCCAAATCTTTGCATGGCTCATACCATTCCCATTCGCTCCAAAAAACGCACTCCTCGATCTTGGGATCAAACAGATGTTGATCTGGACATCTTTCCGACTCGGCCTTGTCCTCTACGCATACCCAATACCGAGTTGAGTCCCAAAAGTTACGAATCTTCTTCTCACTGGTCTCGGTACAGTTTGGTTTATTGTCTCCATGAGGATCGCAGTCAGTACCGTAGGTTACAGCCACACACATGATCAGACCACAGGTAAGGAAGGCTAGAGCTGAGAATTCCCAATTGAGAATTGAAGTGTATACGTAGATGTAAGATATACTTGTATAGGACTCACCAAATTTCATGTTGATTTGAGGAGAAACTCGTGCTTTACTTCAGAGGAATGATTGGTATTGAATGATATTGAAGAGTGCCTTCCAACCTTTTATATAGCCGGATCCAGCTTCGAGTTCACATTATTATCTGTCGAATTGAAATTATATTTTTTCGAAAACTGATAACATGTGTTATAATGTCAACATGTTAAAATGAATTAAATTTGCCTGTGCAAGAAAATTTCAATTCTTCTACCTGTATCTTGCAGTGGTTGATTGATTTCAATTTAAGATAAAGATAAGTGAATTACCCAAAATACACCAGTATGCAGTAACAATCGTATGCAGTGACTTGCTAAATTGAGCATATTTTGAAAAGTGCATTATACTCATACTATAACTCATAATAGAATGGTTTTTGGCGATCGAAGAAAGTATTTTATTCTATTCACGGATCCCTATAACAGAAAACTAGTTGATTAATAATAACCAGACACGATAGACTAGATTGGCAGCACATAGAGAAAAATTATGGAATATCATAGGACATGACAACAAATCCAATATATTTATTTACCTAAGATTTCGCCACTAATCGATATAGGATTTTGTCTTGTCGTAAAAATTATTTAAACGCCGATACCTACCAAAACATCCTTCTTCATGCTTTTATCTTTTCAAATAACCCTTTAACTTTGATCATCATGGGGAAAAAGCATAAACAAAATAAGAAATAATGCAAACCTGGAACCAACTCTCCCATAATTTTTTAAAAATATATAGTTTTTCAGAAAAGCAATGAACAAAAACTTAATTCTGTCACAAACTTTAGACATTATACGACGAAGTTTATTCATTTTAATTATTTTTATTGATTGATTTTTATAAGCTGTTAATTAATTAAATAATTTAAAGTACTAGAAACGCAAACATAAGTAAAATAGGAATGGAATGCTAGAGCGATCCAATCAATAATATAAATTTGGTCTTTGTGGGCTCCGTCGTTTCTTCATTTCAGACGTTCATCCAGATAGAAGGTCAAATGTATTTGTCTTGTACCTTGTACTGATTTCAGCACGTTAACTCGATTTATTTTTTTCAACGATATGCCTTTGGTCCAAATTGGATAATGCGAATATTGAAAAGTGTTAATTAATATGCAATATATAGATTATTTATTAAAGCTTTTACAAAGTGGGCTTATTATTAGTTCTACTGGTTATGGGTATTTATAAAAGATATTTAAAAATATATATTTTTATTAGATGTATTATATGAGCCACATAATTTATTCCAAATCTTTGCATGGCTCATACCATTCCCATTCGCTCCAAAAAACGCATTCCTCGATCTTGGGATCAAACAGATGTTGATCTGGACATCTTTCCGACTCGGCCTCGTCCTCTACGCATACCCAATACCGTGTTGCGTCCCAAAAGTTACGAATCTTCTTCTCACTGGTCTCGGTACAGTTTGGTTTATTGTCTCCATGAGGATCGCAGTCAGTACCGTAGGTTACAGCCAAACACATGATCAGACCACAGGTAAGGAAGGCTAGAGCTGAGAATTCCCAATTGAGGATTAAAATGTATACGTAGATGTAAGATATACTTGTATAGGACTCACCAAATTTCATTTTGATTTGAGGAGAAACTCGTGCTTTACTTCAGAGGAATGATTGGTATTGAATGATATTGAAGAGTGCCTTCCAACCTTTTATATAGCCGGATCCAGCTTCGAGTTCACATTATTATCTGTCGAATTGAAATTATATTTTTTCGAAAACTGATAACATGTGTTATAATGTCAACATGTTAAAATGAATTAAATTTGCCTGTGCAAGAAAATTTCAATTCTTCTACCTGTATCTTGCAGTGGTTGATTGATTTCAATTTAAGATAAAGATAAGTGAATTACCCAAAATACACCAGTATGCAGTAACAATCGTATGCAGTGACTTGCTAAATTGAGCATATTTTGAAAAGTGCATTATACTCATACTATAACTCATAATAGAATGGTTTTTGGCGATCGAAGAAAGTATTTTATTCTATTCACGGATCCCTATAACAGAAAACTAGTTGATTAATAATAACCAGACACGATAGACTAGATTGGCAGCACATAGAGAAAAATTATGGAATATCATAGGACATGACAACAAATCCAATATATTTATTTACCTAAGATTTCGCCACTAATCGATATAGGATTTTGTCTTGTCGTAAAAATTATTTAAACGCCGATACCTACCAAAACATCCTTCTTCATGCTTTTATCTTTTAAAATAATCCTTTAACTTGGATATCATGGGGAAAAAGCATAAACAAAATAAGAAATAATGCAAACCTGGAACCAGCTCTCCCATAATAGCATATAATCTTTAAAAACGTACAGTTTTTCAGAAAAGCAATGAACAAAAACTTAATTCTGTCGCAAACTTTGGACATTATACGACGAAGTTTATTCATTTTAATTATTTTTATTGATTGATTTTTATAAGCTGTTAACTAATTAAATAATTTAAAGTACTAGAAACGCAAACATAAGTAAAATAGGAATGGAATGCTATAGCGATCCGATCAATAATATAAATATGGTCTTTGTGGGCTCCGTCGTTTCTTCATTTCAGACGTTCATCCAGATAGAAGGTCAAATGTATTTGTCTTGTACCTTGTACTGATTTCAGCACGTTAACTCGATTTATTTTTTTCAACGATATGCCTTTGGTCCAAATTGGATAATGCGAATATTGAAAAGTGTTAATTAATATGCAATATATAGATTATTTATTAAAGCTTTTACAAAGTGGGCTTATTATGAGTTCTACTGGTTATGGGTATTTATAAAAGATATTTAAAAATATATATTTTTATTAGATGTATTATATGAGCCACATAATTTATTCCAAATCTTTGCATGGCTCATACCATTCCCATTCGCTCCAAAAAACGCATTCCTCGATCTTGGGATCAAACAGATGTTGATCTGGACATCTTTCCGACTCGGCCTCGTCCTCTACGCATACCCAATACCGTGTTGCGTCCCAAAAGTTACGAATCTTCTTCTCACTGGTCTCGGTACAGTTTGGTTTATTGTCTCCATGAGGATCGCAGTCAGTACCGTAGGTTACAGCCAAACACATGATCAGACCACAGGTAAGGAAGGCTAGAGCTGAGAATTCCCAATTGAGGATTAAAATGTATACGTAGATGTAAGATATACTTGTATAGGACTCACCAAATTTCATTTTGATTTGAGGAGAAACTCGTGCTTTACTTCAGAGGAATGATTGGTATTGAATGATAATGAAGAGTGCCTTCCAACCTTTTATATAGCCCGATCGACCCGATTCAACCAACTCAACTGCATACAAAGAAGTTCACAACATTCTTTTTTCGAACATTGTTAACATGTGTTATAATGTGAAAATGTTAAAAATGTTGCTTTCGCAACGAAATTTTAATTGTTGTATCTTGAACTGAATGGTTGATTTTAATTTGAGGTAAAGATAACAGAAATAATAACCCGACTGGTATGTAGTAATATTCGTATGCCAAAGGGCAGTGGCCTACCCTTGTATGTAGTTCACTAAAACTCTTTAAGCAAATGTAATTTCGGCCTCATGACAACATTTTTAAGGAATTAAACAAACAGACTCAGTTGGTTAAATAGTTAGGCCATAAAACTTTTACATTTTGGATTCAAGTTCTTCATAAATCAATCACTTTTTCGCATAAAGATTCATTTGATCTGATCTGATCCCATAATTTTAAGAATTCCTCTTGTCGGAGTGATTATTATTGGTTATTTAAATTTTCAGCATTTTTAATGTAAAATAAGACCATTTAAATTAATGAAAAATCACACATTAATATCTTTTTTTGTAAACATTAAATACATTTTATTATTGTCTTTTGTCGTAGTCTTAAGATATAAAGAAATATTTAAATATTCATAAGTTTTGTATAAGCCAGGAATTGTTTTCTCTGGCATAGGCATACAATTTTTTATAATAGATAATATAATAATTTTCACACACATGTTATGGGTATATTTATATATATATATTTGTATACATATAGGCGTATATATGATTTTGTGTGTTATGCATAAACAATATTTTTTTTACACAACAACTGGTCATGTGAGAAGTTTTCCATTGGATTTGGAATGAGCTACACAGCTAACCACAAATAATAACTAAATTGTTTAAAAATACTTTACAAAAATCCCTTCTTACGTTGTGCGATCATTCAGATTTGGCTTACAAAAATTCCATTGAAAATATATTGGAATACACTTTGAAAACTTACATAATTAGAGATAACTTTTTAAGAAAGAACTTCAAGACTAACAGGTAGTTGAGTTAATGAACTAAAATCTGCATTTGAACTATTTTCTTTTGATTATTGGTCTAACACATTTGACACAGAATATTTGACTTAAGCTGCTAATTATTGTCTGCCACATACATGTGTCGTTTGAAATTACTCTTGTCGTAGATACATAAATAAAACCTTTAGATGACAGTCGGAGGTACCCGCAAGTCTTTGGCAGAGGGTCGCAAGCACCGTCTATACACAAACATAGAAGAAACCTAATATACCTAAAACAGTAGCAACTAATTGTATAATCTATATGGTGTACTTTAATTGTTCTGCAGTAACAGTGATGAGTCGTTTATACTGCCCAGCAGTAAAAGTAGCTTCCACAACAAAACTAAAAATATCCAATAGCCTATGATTAGCTGGGCAAGCCTTAACGGCGATACAAGTATTTTGTACAAGATCTGGTTAAAGTTTTGTTTTTACAAATTGAATTGAAACTTTCTTTCTACGACTCGTTACAAGATATAAAACAAGGGTTTTACCAGACAGACGATTGCCAAAATGTTTCACACTTAGTTTGTAGATGTAATACTTAGGATTTGCATATTCATTTTCAATTTCGATTTCCAATGAATCGTTGAGAAAAAGTGAAATTTTGTATGTGTAAAATTTTGGCAGCCGGATTAAACGAAGCAAACAAAACAAAGTTTGCAAAACTGTAGACTAAAACCATTTTTTTTTTTAAATAAAGAAAAAACTGTTATTCGCTATTCCATACCGTTGCTGCAGCCCAATCTTAATACTCTTTTAAAGCTTTCTGCCTAAATTCGCGAACATTTAAATGCATTCGCATCATTTGCAATTAATCTGTGCTCGGAGTTAAAATTTGGGCCAAGCTCGCCCATGTACCAAAAACGAAACCGCATAGTCCAAAGATTAAAATCGCAATATCCTTCCATAGCATCCAATTGTAGCGTCCATAGCCAACATGATAGAATGTAATTATCTCGATGATTGGTGGTGCGATCAGCGCCAGCGCTGAGCTGCTAACAGCGCCAACTAACGAAATTATGGAGCCCAGATTGGGTATACAAGCCGCCAGCATGACTAAAAAACAAACAAATATTATTTAATGGAGATGGTCTATATAGTTATACTAAATATCTGCACTTACATGTGAATGTGACCAGCACGACGCGAAGCACGGTTGCAGCCAAATCCTTGAGTCGCGTCGTATCGAAATGGCTACGCACGAAGGGCTCCACAATATTTACGGGCACGTAGAACTGCAGCGTATAGGAGAGGAATATGGCGAGGCCCATGCAAATACGAACCATCTGCGACAGACTGCAGTAAACAAAACAAAAGAATGTCAATAGGAGTGAAGAAATAATACTTAGATCTCCAAGTCTGTTGTAATAAATGTATAATTAATGAATACTACTTGTAATAGAACAATACTCACACATCGCCCTGCGGCAAATTCAATGTAATGCTGCCTTTGACACCCTCGCCATACTTCAAATATCCGAAGAAGCCCACCGATGTATACAAACAGGCCACAATGACCATCCCTGTGTTAAGAACACCGGTAGAACCGCCGAAATCCTGGGGTGTGCGCATATTATTCTCCAGCGGCAGTACTACGCCAATGCCCTCAAATGCATAGATGGCGGTGCCAAAGTACAATGGGAGAGTGGCCCAAGTAGCCACCGGTTTGACGGTATTTACATCCGGCAAATCCCGTAGAATATAGGTGAAGCAAATCACCAATCCGGCAATGGTGAGCAGCGAAGCAAACAACGAGACGGGCGTCAGGTACTTGAGATTGCGAACCAGATTTAACAGCACCATCGGTACAAGCATTATCACCAAATAAATTAATACATTCCACACAAAATAATGATCCAAGACGGCCTTTATATTCAGCGCTACGAACAGAAAGTAAACGCAGCAAAATCCGATTTGGGTAATGAACAGGAATGTTGTGACGACGCGTCTGTAGTGAAGAAATATGATAAGTTTTTAATTGTAATGGCAGTACCAAATTATTATTAATAATGTATGTATGTTCATATGTATATGTGTTCAATAAATTGTGAAATTTGTGATAAATTAAATGAAAATATTGTCGGCGCCCTCCTCTGCGATTCTCAAACCAAATACCTAAGCGTTGGCAAAGCGAGAATTAAATTGTGAATTTTCTGGTAAATTAAAAAGTAATATCGTGGACTTAAATCGTGAAATTTCTGATAAATTAAATAAAAATATTATGACCGCCCTCCTCTGCGATTCTCAAACCAAGTACCTAAGCGTTGGCAAAGCGAGAATTAAATTGTGAATTTTCTGGTAAATTAAAAAATAATATTGTGGACTTAAATTGTGAAATTTTTGATAAATTAAATAAAAATATTATGACCGCCCTCCTCTGCGATTCTCAAACCAAGTACCTAAGCATTGGCAAAGCGAGAATTAAATTGTGAATTTTCTGGTAAATTAAAAAGTAATATCGTGGACTTAAATTGTGAAATTTTTGATAAATTAAATAAAAATATTATGACCGCCCTCCTCTGCGATTCTCAAACCAAGTACCTAAGCATTGGCAAAGCGAGAATTAAATTGTGAATTTTCTGGTAAATTAAAAAGTAATATCGTGGACTTAAATTGTGAAATTTCTGATAAATTAAATAAAAATATTATGACCGCCCTCCTCTGCGATTCTCAAACCAAGTACCTAAGCGTTGGCAAAGCGAGAATTAAATTGTGAATTTTCTGATAAATTAAAAAATAATATTGTGGACTTAAACAGTGAAATTTCTGATAAATTAAATAAAAATATTATGGCCGCCCTCCTCTGCGATTCTCAAACCAAGTACCTAAGCGTTGGCAAAACGAGAATTAAATTGTGAATTTTCTGGTAAATTAAAAAATAATATTGTGGACTTAAATAGTGAAATTTCTGATAAATTAAATAAAAATATTATGACCGCCCTCCTCTGCGATTCTCAAACCAAGTACCTAAGCGTTGGCAAATCGAGAATTAAATTGTGAATTTTCTGATAAATTAAAAAATAATATTGTGGACTTAAATTGTGAAATTTGAGATAAATTAAATAAAAATATTGTCGGCGCCCTCCTCTGCGATTCTCATACCAAGTACCTAAGCGTTGGCAAAGCGAGAATTAAATTGTGCATTTTCTGGTAAATTAAAAAATAATATTGTGGACTTAAATTGTGAAATTTCTGATAAATTAAATAAAAATATTATGACCGCCCTCCTCTGCGATTCTCAAACCAAGTACCTAAGCGTTGGCAAAGCGAGAATTAAATTGTGAATTTTCTGGTAAATTAAAAAATAATATTGTGGACTTAAATAGTGAAATTTCTGATAAATTAAATAAAAATATTATGACCGCCCTCCTCTGCGATTCTCAAACCAAGTACCTAAGCGTTGGCAAAACGAGAATTAAATTGTGAATTTTCTGGTAAATTAAAAAATAATATTGTGGACTTAAATAGTGAAATTTCTGATAAATTAAATAAAAATATTATGACCGCCCTCCTCTGCGATTCTCAAACCAAGTACCTAAGCGTTGGCAAAGCGAGAATTAAATTGTGAATTTTTTGATAAATTAAAAAATAATATTGTGGACTTAAATTGTGAAATTTCTCATAGCAAATGCCAAGGCTTGGCAAAGCGAGAATTGGATTGATTTCAAATTTGTGGTGCGTAATAAACGTAACGTAACTTACTAATACATACTACTCTATAAAAATTATATTGAACTTCCACATGGTTTTAAACTGAATTTAAATGGAAATATCCTTACCTGGCTAGGTTAGAGTAGCGTCTTAGACTCAAAGGACCCGTCTCGAAACAGCAATATGCCACTTCGGAGAAGTTGAGCGAGGGTTGTTGGAGTCGCCGGCAGAGCTCGTGGGAGCAGGCGACCAGCATGTGCATGCAGTGGGTACAGATGGCGCCCATCAGTAGAGTGCCAAAGAGACCGACGTATAAGCCGGCGTTCTTAAATGCATCCGGCATGGCCAGAATGCCAGTGCCAATATTTCCCTTTAACAAATGCACCAGTGTATCAAAGTTAGACGTGGGATGCTCCAGATCGCGATGATGTGCGGGATCGTAGACAGACTTTCCGGCCTCCTCACCCGCCTGGCTGCTCTGTTCATCATCTGCTGAAGTTGCTGCGGCATGCACTGAGATTTTAGTACAACAACAACATGGCTTAGTCTCTAAACACTGCTGCAGTGCTGAAGGAAAGAACTAGAGCTGTGCGCGTGCCGTCACGAAACAAATTTCAAAACAGTTTTGGCCTTTCACGATCACGCGAGATAATTTAAACGGATTCTAATTTAAAATTTTAATTGTTCCAAGTACGAATTAAATTTTACAACCGTATATGTACAAGATTCTTCGACATTAAATTCTTCATTCTACTTCGCATCGGCTTTGCGCTCGGGCACAGCTCTATGGAATAGGAACTTACCGGCAATGCTATCCTCGCTCTGGACATTTACCAGCGTGCTATCCGGCGGGGAGCTGCGGAGAGGACGCACCGGAGGGGCTGTGATGCGGCTGCCCTCATAGTCGGAGGCATCGCTTTGCAGCAGCAACGGTTGGCGTTCCGACATTTTCTTCTTGCGTGCTGCGGGCTCGGCGATCTGCAAATAGTGATTTCGAAGTTAATGACTTCGTCGTAGCTGTAGGTATATTATATAACATCTGCCCGCGCTGGCTGCAGTAATTGAACTGAAACTGAATGCGATTGCCGATCCAAGTGCAAGCGTTCTCAATTTATTTTTCTCTTTTTGAAAATTTTCCGCTGACTTAAGTCTTGCAATGCGAGCAGAATAAATGCGTGGGCATTGTTGATAAGCTCACGCAGTCGCTTTCCAGACGCGTGCCAGCCAGACAGGCGTGGAAAATTTTCAGCCTTGCACTTGATTCGATTCTGCGACTTCAACTTGGACTTGGACTCGGAGTCGTTTGCGGGCACGATCGATTCATTAATGATATCAAATTCTGTGATGAATCACTTAGTATATAAACTGGCAGAGGAAACAGCAAGAAAAAAAATAAGGAATTCAACTCCGCACAGCGATAAGAGAGCCTAGTTATGAGTAAAAGATTGTGCCCAATCACAATGTAATATTACTTATGAGTTATAATTTATTAACTTTTAAAACTTAATTAACCGAAATTAGGTCACCCGTAACCACACAACTCGTGTGGTTTTACAAATATGAAAAGCTTTTTTTTTTTTTCAGGGGAAAAATATAAAGTATATTTCGTTTTAAGATTTATATTTGAAAATTGTAAACGATTTCAATTCGGGATGCAAAAATTTAATTAAATAATTAATAATTTAACTGTTAAAATATAAATAATAATAATAAAATAAGTAAGTGAGAGCTTTTAGCTTGAAATTTATTTTTTTACAGCTTTCAATGAACAAAGTTATGAGTAAATTTAAACGTACAAAGTAAACAATTGTTCAGCTTTCACAAATTAAAATTTTTTTTAATATCCAAGCAATAAAAATCGCAATTGCCATTGTATTTCCATGCCATTTTTTCAGCCCGATTGCAATTATAAGCTACGTGTTAATTTTCAGTTTGAATAGAATCAAACTATTGTGTAAAATCATGATTGCAAATGACACATTGATCTTTAATCTTTAAATTCATATTAATATATACTTATGTATGGGGGTATGCGTAGGTACCACCATAGATTTGCGTCGATGAATATTTTGTATAGCCTATTTGTAAAATGTAAAATCAGAAAGGCGAGGCATTAAAATCTCGTATCTTTAAAGGCAGTGGAAAACAACATTTAGAAAAGACATTTTATAAATTTTAAAATGAATATCCAAAAACAAAGTAGATATTACTTTTATATTACTTTTTTAGACCTAAGAATTACACAGGTTTATTCCAAATGCCGTAGAGGTTCACGTTATACGAAATGGCAAATGAGTTTAGAAATTGTTGTTTAAATAGATTAAGCTTTAAAGCATATTTTAGTATATAATTTTTTAAATGTTGTAAGCAAATGTGTGTGTTTTCTCTACGGAAATCAAAGCAAAACCTGCCAATAACGTTAAAATACATTTATACGACTTTGAATGTATAAAATTGAATGTATATATATATAAAAGACTTGTATGTACGTTTTAATTACTTTATTTTCAATTAGGCAGGCTTTTCATGCTTATTGCAATTAAACTTTCGTTAATTCGCTGCCTCTAAATCTAAAACAAATGGCGAAATGATCGTAATTTAAAATATGTGAATATATGTTTCGTTAATTCCTTCATTTTTCCTTAAACATTTCATCTGTTGTTTCTTGAAAAAGAATCGTTCTTTTGCTTCTCAAAATATGTTAAAATTGTATGCCTTTGAAAATATACAAATCATCAACCCAAAAATATTGATAAGGTATACAATCTTCGGAGCGACGAAGATAGCATTCTTCCTAGTTAATAATAGTCGAATTGGCCATTTCTATGTAATTGATAATGTCTATAAAATGAATACAAAGAGCGACCTTATGATATGACAGAAGAAATCAGTTAGTCACTTTGTATTTTTAGAAGTAAAATAAACGGCAAACAAACAAATTGATTGAAAAGTTACTTAATAAAGGCATATTATGTTGCCAAGCGCTTTAAATTTAAAATCACTTTTTTTTTAATAATATGCCTATAACTATAATATTTTTCACACAACAGCCGCTAATTAGATATTAGATTGAATGCTAAACGTTTTGTTGTTAATGACAATGAGCTGATAGTGAAGTGCTAAGTGATCTTTGCATTGAAATGAATTTGATATGAAATTGGGGCGTACAAACAGCAAATAAAATTCTGTGGGTGTATCTAATTAAATATGTACTTGTATGTATGTTGATATGTGCAAAAAATAACACGACTGTGAATAAAGTAAACAAAATCTAATTCAGCTTTTAACATATGTATAAAGAGTGTGCAGACAGAAGTTGTTTATCATTCGCTGCTTATCAGAGGCGTTTGGTTGTGCGATGAAAGCAAATACAAACAATAAACTAAATAATATAATAGTATAAAATAAGTAGTTTACTTACTAAACAAAAACCAGAGCTCGAGGTAATAGAGGTATTGAATGAAGTTTCGGGTATTTGGTGGGCAGTTTGTCAATTGGTGTAACAAAAATGTTTGAACTAAAACTGCAAGAAAACCATATGCATATGTAAACAAATAAAATTAAACAAAAAGGACAGTAAATTGTATTGCATACCTGTTGAAGAGCAGTCAATGGTGTAAGGTCCTCCATCGATTTTGGGTAATTCTGAATGTATGGATGGGTGGGTGTTCGGCTCAATTGTTGTGGCGCGCGTTGGCAATGAAAAAAGTGCGCGCACAGCCTCAGAAGGTCACCACGTCAATGTGCAAGTTGTCTACATAATATGCATACAAATATTGTGCAATGGTTAATTCTAATGTCCAGATATCGACATATGCTTCCTTCCATATGCTAAGGAAGTACTGACAGCATATTGTTGACATATGACAAAATTTATAACATAAACACGCAAAAAAGCAAACACAGTGTAAACATAAGAGGCAACTTATCACAGCAAATACAACTCAATTCATATCAATAATTTTCTTTGGTCTGCGCAACATTTTGATGACAATGCTCTTATGAGCAACAACAGGCGATTGAAAATTCCCTAGATATTTAGAGCGTCATCGAACATGCAACGTCCTGAGCGACTTTAAACTACAGCAAATCTACGCTATAGTATTTTAAAGTGCACTTGTCATAAATTAAAAATGTAAATTTCGTTAAATATACAAAATAATAGCAAACCACCTCCCGCACCAAGACGACGCTCCACACCACACAAATAAACACTGACTCTTCGCTGCCAACTTTCGCTTCAGTGTTGTACAATTGCGGCGAATTGATTTATATCGACCCTCTTCTTTTTGACGTGTTAGTATAGCGATGGTAAGGTTGCGACATATCATTCACATATACATCATTTAGGCGCCAAATTGAAAACGTTTAATACGTATACATAATTGACCATGGAATAAAAGGTAATAAATAAAAACAATAAATATTTATTTATTTGTTTATTGCCTTTGTATATTATAATTTTACTTAAACCTAACTTAGTTTAAGTATTTACAGAGTTCAGACTTGCTTAAGTCGAGCCAATAGGGCGGCTGTTAGTCCAACGAACAGTCGGCTGCTAGCAACACAACAGAATCACAAATAAATTAATAAATTAAACATTAGCTAACACATTCCATTTACATTTTTATTGTTTATTACAGCACAAAATCAATAATCAATTTAAATGGCTAACAACTATCTAACTGAAAAATGTAAGTACAACACCAAGTACTGCGCACCAGCATCGATAATAATATAAATCGACTTAGATGTGGACATCGTAACTCCATTAATCGATACCTTCGTACGTCAGCTTGACGTGGTTCTATTTCTGAAAGAAAAAAGTAAATTGTAAATTAAACGAAAAATGGTGGAAACAACCGCTGTCGTTCAAAAGTTCTACAACGATTATGTACAACACACGCCCAAAAAGTTAAAGTTGGTGGACATTTATTTGGGCTACATATTGCTGACCGGCATCATACAGTTTGTTTACTGCTGTCTTGTGGGCACCTTTCCCTTCAACTCTTTCCTCTCTGGCTTCATCAGCACCGTGAGTTGCTTTGTGCTGGGCGTGTGCCTTCGATTGCAAGCGAATCCACAAAACAAGACCGTCTTCGCGGGAATCTCACCGGAACGCGGCTTTGCTGATTTCATATTCGCCCATGTAATACTACACTTAGTCGTAATGAACTTCATAGGCTAAGCAGAGAAAGCTCGCTCTATTGGGCATGTATTTGCATTGATCTAATGTTTAATTAAAATAAAATTTGTACCAGCTAGCTATTGTAAACTTTCTTGAACGCCTCGAAGAAGTTGAAATCGTCCAGAGGGAAATCCAAGTGTATGTTGGGCTCCGGTATAACCAGCTCAACACGTTCAATCTGTTCGACATAGTCGGCCAATTGGGGCTCCTGTGCCTCTGAGTTGCGCTCCTTCGAGGAACCCTTTTTAAAAGGCTTGCTTTTGAGCGGCTGCAATATCGAGTCATTTACATTCAACGGAACCAAATCCTTGAAAACAGCTGGACGGTCAAGTGGGAAATTCATTTTCTGCGTAACCTGTTGGTAGCGTGACGTATTGATATTGATGACATTGCGAGTAAAAAATGGATTCTCTATAAATTACCTTTGGTGCGATGGCCATCTTTGTGCGGGGAGTAAGATCAACGTCGTTTTGTATTGCTACAGGACGCATTTGATGCAGTATGGCGATTTCATTTCTTTTGCGAACTGTTGTATTATAATGCGGGGTTGCAAGTCTTACAATAGCTTCCTGGTGTTCAGGCGCTATGTAATTGGCCGATTCGGGAGCCGTACAAAATTCACCGCCATATTCACGCGCCTCCGTTGTTGACAAATTTTCATCAACCGATCCATTGTTTTGATACACACAAACATTTGGTGGATGCTCAGAAGAGTTTGTATATTGCACACGACTCTGTATGCAATTGTTTTTATTCAAAAATTGACCGGTATGGCGTTTGTGCGGCATTTTCAAAGCATAATGATAAATCTTTTGATTGCCTGTGTTTAAGTGCTGTGTAACAACAATTTTATTCGCCACTATCGATACTTTGCAGCCACAAACCTTGCGGCGAAAACAGCTGTTGGCTCACTCGGTCAATCAAATTTATGTGATTTTATTATTTAAAATGGCCTTAACACGTGTAAGAAGAGGGGAACTGCCACAGGATGCAGTTATTATCACAGAGGATCAAGCTCTACGATACCAGTGGAAAATTATAACAGCCTGGGACAAGATGAGCGATGTGTAAGTAGCGCTTTTTTTTATATTTGTCTGCTTACCTAACATCGCTCTCGTTGGCCCAGTTGGTCTCTACGATACACACCCGGCATTATCAGCGCGCTAGCAGCAGCCAGTGGAGCCTATATAAACAATCATTACCGAACTAAGCTGCGCCTAGGCAGTAGTGGACGATTTTCGAGCTATTTACCTATTGTAGTTGTCCCTGCCATGTTCACCATGCTGACGCACAAGTTCTTTATACAGCGACCTATATTGGTGAACCCTTTGAGTGAATGTCCCGTCTGCATACAGGTGCGCGCAGCTGCATTTCAAACGGCTCTAGGCGTGGTCTATCCATCTATACTGGCGCCACTTGCTGCTTTTATGTTTGCCACGCGCCATTACACCTACCGGCTGCCCTCAATAACAGAGAGTCCTATGGAAGTGTTTCAGCTGTGGAGAAAATTCACACGTCCCATTGTACCAGTTTTGGGGTCAATTATTGCTTTACAAGCGCTGCTCACAATGTATCTAACCGGCAAACAGGAGACGCAAAATTTCAATCTTATGCTGCGCATGAAGGAAATTGAACGGGAAATAGAGGAGCAGCACCCGCCGGAGCAAATACTTTACTAATATGATACATGTATATAATAAGTTGAAATAAAAATGAGAGCGGTTATTGTTAATTGTAGTATTTTAATAGTGAAGAGCTTTTCAAATTAGCTCAAAATCGATAAGATATCGGGAGCAATTAGCATCGAGTACATAGGACGTCTTACACGTTGTTGCCGGTGGGTGACGAAACTGCCTTGCATTTAAAGTTATTGTTGGAAAAAACGTGAGTAATATCTAAACAGAGTTGTAAGAGCTTCCAAAACTAGCGTTCAGGTCTGAAAAAAACAATTGAATTACCAAAACTTATACAAATTTTGTAATTGTGCAAATTTGTCACGAACAGACATAATTGGTGCACTTTCACTAACCATAAATTAGACGGTGCATTTGCATTAGTATTGGTGGGGGAGTCTGTTGCGTGGCAATTTTCTAATTTTTGTCTATGAATAATCTACAGTCAACAAACCTACGACAGCACCATGAAGTTCTTGACCGCAAAGGAGGTGCGCGACACCTACCTGAACTTCTTCAAGGAGCAAAAGCACATCTATGTGCATTCTTCCAGCACCATTCCACTGGACGATCCGACATTGCTGTTTGCTAACGCTGGCATGAATCAATTCAAGCCCATATTCCTGGGCACTGCCGATCCAAACAGCGAGATGAGTAAGTGGGTTCGAGTGGCTAATACCCAAAAGTGCATACGCGCCGGCGGAAAGCACAACGATCTAGACGATGTGGGCAAGGATGTATACCATCACACATTCTTTGAAATGTTGGGCAATTGGTCATTTGGCGATTACTTTAAAAAGGAGATTTGCTCCTGGGCCTGGCAATTTCTAACCGAACGGCTCAATCTGCCCAAGGATCGCTTGTATGTAACGTACTTTGGCGGCGATGCAGCCAGTGGCCTAGAGCCGGACTTGGAATGTAAGCAGCTGTGGCTGGACTTAGGGTTAAAACCGGAGCACATTCTGCCAGGTAGTATGAAGGACAACTTTTGGGAGATGGGTGAGACAGGACCCTGCGGTCCATGCTCTGAACTACATTTCGATCGCATTGGCGGTCGCAGCGTGCCGGAGTTGGTTAATCAAGATGATCCCGATGTGCTGGAGATTTGGAATCTCGTGTTTATTCAGTACAATCGCGAATCTGATGGCAGTCTGAAGCAGCTGCCCAAAAAGCATATTGATTGCGGTATGGGTTTCGAACGTTTGGTTTCCGTTATTCAGAACAAACGTTCCAACTACGATACCGATTTGTTTGTGCCGCTCTTCGAGGCCATTCAAGCAGGCACTGGAGCACCACCCTATCAAGGACGTGTTGGTGGCGATGATGTCGATGGCATTGATATGGCCTATCGTGTTCTGGCAGACCATGCACGTACCATAACGATAGCACTAGCAGATGGCGGCACTCCGGACAATACGGGACGTGGCTATGTGCTGAGGCGCATCCTCAGACGCGCTGTGCGGTCAGTATTACAAATATATTTACTTTTTTAACGACGAAGTTAATATTTTTATCTAACAAAAATAGAATTACTTGTATTTCATTAAATCTATAATATAATTTAAATTTTATGCAGTTTGTGCAACCTTAAAATTAATTAAAATATCTTTTTTTAGCTATGCCACGGAGAAGTTGAATGCCAAGCCGGGTTTCTTTGCCTCGCTGGTCCATACAGTAGTCGATTTGCTGGGCGATGCCTTCCCCGAGGTGAAAAAGGACCCTCAGCATATTATTGACATAATAAATGAGGAGGAGCAACAGTTTTTGAAGACACTGACGCGCGGGCGCAATTTACTCAATCGCACAATTGAGAAGCTTGGAGCTCAACGCACCATTCCCGGTGATGTAGCCTGGCGCCTGTATGATACCTATGGCTTCCCCGTGGACTTAACGCAGCTGATGGCAGAGGAAAAGTCCCTGGAAATCGACATGGCTGGTTATGAAGTGGCTAAGCAAAATTCTTATATACTCTCGCAAGGCAAGGGAGCCAGCAAAATTGAAGAAATCAACTTGGATGTACACGCTATATCAGAGCTGCAAGAACGAGGTGTGCCGCCGACAGATGATTCATTTAAATACAAGTATGAGGCGGTGTCAGATGAGCGGGACTCTGCCTATAACTATGGTGGCTGCACTAGCAAAGTTGTGGCTCTACGCTATGAAAACAAATTTGTCCAGGAGATTAGCAATGGCCAGAAGGCGGGAATTGTGTTAGATAAGACCAATTTCTATGCTGAGAGCGGTGGACAGATATACGATCAAGGAGCGCTAGTCAAGATCAACGACGAAGCTAATGAGTTTTTGGTGGATTGCGTCTTCAATCGTGGAGGATACATTCTGCACATTGGTGTTGTTGAGGGCACGTTGCGTGTAGGCGATGAATTGGAACTACATCTGGATACTCAACGCCGTTGGCTGACCATGAAAAACCACTCGGCTACACATGCGCTTAATCATTGCCTGCTGCAAGTGCTGGGCAAGGATACGGAGCAGAAGGGATCGCTGGTGGTGCCCGAGAAGTTGCGCTTCGATTTCAATAGCAAGGGAGCCATGACCATTGAACAGGTGGCCAAAACGGAACAGCTTACTCGTGATATGGTATACAAGAATGTGCCCATCTACGCAAAGGAGGCGCAACTGGCATTGGCCAAAAAAATACGTGGTTTGCGTTCCGTATTTGATGAGGTCTACCCGGACCCAGTGCGTGTCATCTCGTTTGGAGTACCCGTTGAGCAGCTAGAACAGCAGCCCGAATCAGCAGCTGGCGAGGAAACCTCTGTGGAGTTCTGCGGTGGTACACATTTGCGTCGTTCAGGACACATCATGGATTTTGTTATCAGCAGCGAGGAGGCCATTGCCAAGGGTATTCGTCGCATTGTTGCACTGACAGGTCCGGAAGCTTTGAAAGCGTTGAAAAAGTCTGAGTTATTCGAACAGGAAATCGTCAAATTTAAATCAACCATTGACGCTGACAAGACCGGCAAGGAGTCCAAGTTATATGTGAAGCAAATTGTTGAGCTAACAGAGCAAATCTCTCATGCCACCATACCGTATGTGAAGAAGGATGAGATGCGAAATGTGCTTAAGACTTTGAAAAAGACTTTGGATGATAAGGAACGTGTCGCTAAAGCAGCTGTGGCTGTGAATGTGGTGGAAAGCGCCAAGGCTTTATGCGATGCGAATCCTAAGGCCACAGTTTTAGTTCAACAATTGGAGGCCTATAACAACACCAAGGCGCTGGACGCTGCGTTGAAGCAGGTGCGAACTCAATTGCCTGATGCAGCCGCCATGTTCTTCTCCGTCGATGTGGACTCGAAAAAGATCTTCTGTCTGAGCTCGGTTCCCAAAAGCGCCGTTGAAAAGGGTCTGAAGGCCAATGAATGGGTACAGCATGTTTCGCCAGTGCTGGGCGGCAAAGGTGGCGGCAAACCCGAATCTGCTCAAGCATCGGGCAGCAATTACGAGCGTGTCGATGAGATTGTGCAGCTAGCCACCAAGTTTGCGGAAACAAAATTGGCCTAAACTTACACATTAATTGCCCTGAATTTCGCGTACTCAAACAACAAAAAACTCCTTTATTAAATTATATTAGCATGCGGCATTTAAAATTGAATTTTTGCTAAATACACATAAACGTTTATAAAATAAAAATAAAATTTTTGTACCAACTATTCGCCTGACTTAGCGTTTTGTTGCAAAATCCAATCAACAGCCTCGGAAAAGTTCTCAACGAGCGCCGTGGGTGGTGGAGTGGCAAGAACATTGGGCAAATACTTTCCAGTTTTTACCTGTACGGCTTGAAGTCCGACCTTCATGGCACCCATAATATCATCGTTGGCATCCTTAACCAAAAGAACATTTCAACGACTAAAATATAATTGGCTACACTATCATACATCACCGATCATGACGCATTGTTCAGGTTTTAGGTCTTCGGGCAACGCGCTCCTGAAGAAATAAGGATTGGGTTTGCCAATGAGCTCAGCTGTGGTACCTGTGGCATATTCGAGACCCTTGACAAAACATCCTGGTCCTAGAGCCAGACCATCCGCGCGCTTGTAGTATTTTCCCTGATGTATAGCAACCAGCTTGCGCTCCTTCTGCTGCAGCAGAATACTGTCGGAATATATTATCAAAGCTCAAAGCATAATATCTATAATAATCTTACTTAAAGGCCTTATTCATTTGCTCATAATTGAAAGCATTGGGCGCCAGACCTACAACAACAGAGTCAAGGTCACGCGTTACGTCCTCGGCTGGAAAATCTCGTCTTGCATCATCCGTAAGCAAATAGTATGGGTTGAGCTTCTCCTTGACCACGAATTTATTAGCGGCACTTAGTGAACTGTATATCTCGCTCTTCTCCAGTTGAAAACCAATCTTACACAGATTACTGTGCAGCGTAGTTTGCGATTCTTTTGTAGTATTTGTTACAAACTTGACAAACACGCCGGAATCGCGCAATCTGTAATGCAAGTTTTATTTAATGGTCATGCTATAGGCGGCTTACCTTTTCAGAGCTTCCACTGCATTGGGCGTTGGTTTATCCTCTATAAGAAGGGTTCCACTGAGGTCAATAAGCGCAGCTTTTAGGGCCATATTTCTATGACAAACTGAAATTAAACAACGGCTAAAGTTCGATACCATATGCATGACTTAAGCATCGATAACAACTTACTTTCGATACAAGTTTGCTAGTGATGGCTATCAGCTGAGCGCTGTTGTGGGTAGTGTGGTCTAAACAAAATGGGATTGTTTGGCGGCACAGCGCCACTGCTTAGACAATTTACGCAAATATGCAAGACTTTCCATCAAAATCAAGCCAACTATGGCAAAATGGCGGCTGCACTGCGGCCCAAAAAAGCTAAGTCAACGAGAAAAGAGGTGAGTACCAAGCTCGAAATGCAAATATAATGCCGCTTTATATAACCAATTGTTGCTTTTCTGTGCAGCCCCAATACTTCTCCGATTCAAAGCAAGTGCGCGCTGTAGGCGGAAAGGGTGGCGATGGATGTGTGTCCTTTCTTCAGTTGTGGTGCAATGAACGCGCCGGTCCTGATGGTGGTGATGGCGGCAGTGGTGGACATGTCGTTTTTCAAGCCTCCAATGACGTGCGGAATTTAAATCATGTCAGTAGTGTGCTCCGCGCAGAGCCTGGAAATAATGGCACTGCAAAGGATTGTCATGGAAAAAACGCCAAGCATACTGTGGTCAAGGTACCAATTGGAACTGTGGTGCGCAATGCACAGGGCCTCATTGTTGGCGATCTGGCGCACGCAGATTTAATGTTTGTTGCTGCACGTGGTGGCGCCGGTGGCAAAGGAAATAGGTTCTTCACTACCGACACAGAAAACAGTCCGAAAGTATGCGAATATGGGCCACCAGGCGAGGACATTAAATATACCTTAGAGCTGCGTAGCATGGCTGATGTAGGCTTGATTGGCTATCCAAATGCCGGAAAAAGCACGCTGCTGCATGCACTAACACGCGCTAAGCCGAAGGTGGCGCCTTATGCTTTCACCACCCTGCGTCCTCACCTGGGTATTGTGCAATATCAGGATCATGTACAGTTGACCATTGCGGACCTACCAGGCCTCGTGCCGAACGCACACCGTAATAAAGGACTTGGTATACAGTTTCTCAAGCATGCCGAACGTTGTACGCTGCTTCTTTTTGTACTAGATGCCAGTGTGGAGCAGCCTTGGACACACTATGATCAGTTAATGCACGAGCTACAGCAATTTGGCGGAAGACTAGCAAAACGGCCACAACTTGTGGTGGCCAATAAAATGGATGACGAGGCTAGTGCCGAGAATTTCGAGGAACTCCAACGTAGATTGCAACAACCCGTTTTGGGCATTAGTGCTAAAATGGGCCATAACCTTGCGCAGCTACTAATCAACATACGGGCAAGCTACGAATGTCACAAATCACAGACAGAAGAGCCTAGTTAAAGAGGAATTCTGTTTTCTTGCTGACTTTTAATAAAAACTTAAACATAACTTATAATAAATATTGTTAATTATATTTTGTTATTTATATCTAAATGCCCTCTTCGGAGGTTGGCAGCCAGAAGGCCATGTTCGTGCAAGCCGAGGCCAACATCATGTATTTGGGATTGAATTGGACGCACTGTACCGGGCCAGGATGATCGCCATTGAGAACAGACACCTTGTTTCCCGTGTCCGCGTTCCAAATATGTACGCGTCCATCTGTGCTGCCGGAGAATATGAATTGCGAATCGGGACTAAAGCTGGCCTCAATTGCAATCCCTTTGTTGTTAGGATAACCGGTAAACGTTTGCAACGGCGTGCCATGAAAGGCATCCACTAAGCGAATCACCGAGCCATTTGTACTGATTAAAATAGTTTTGCCATCCCGCGAAAACTTCAGCCCTGTCCAGTCGCACTCCTTCTCCTGATTCAACTTAAAGGTAACAAAGGGGCCTTTGTCAAACGAACGTAAATCGTAGAGTTTAATGCTCTCTGAATTCACACCAGCCGCAAAAATTAAGCCCTCCGGATCGTATGCGGCAATGGGACGTCCAGATAAATGCATCAACCCCTGACAGTTTGGAGACCGTAAGTCCCATAGACGCAACGTTTTATCTAGCGAGCCAGACAGAAACGTGTCCTCCACGGGTGAGATGCACAGCGAAATTACTTTCTTTGTGTGTCCGGGAAAATAGCGAAGGTATTTGTTGTCGTGCAGACTTAAATAGCGTATGGTGTCATCGACTTTCGTCGAACTATGTATAGCGGTGTTGTTGGCATGTGTAAAATGTATTAAATCCACACCATACTTCTTTGAGTTTACTGTACGAGATTGAGTGCCTTTCTCGCAGTCGTATATTACAATCTGATCGTCTTCGCTGCAGGAAATGAGATGCTCGCCATTGGGCGCAAAATCAATTGCGTTTATCTTATCGGTGTTTTCGCGAAAAATTTTTGCCACTTTAAAGCTCCGCACTACCGAGTCCACTAACTTAATCTTCATTTTGCGTTTTTCGAATCCAAAATGTGTTTTGCACGAAAATTTACATGAATTAGTGAGTGAGACGGTAGTAGAGTTATCGATGTCTTGCTTTGTTATCGATGCCATCTGCACACACGCGAAAGTATCGAGTTACCAAGTAAAAGTTGTAATTTTAAACACACAGTTAACATTTCAACACCCTAAAGAGAGTGCCTTCGCCTTCATATATTACTTTTCAGCAGTAATACACACACAAGACAACTGGTTGCACCAATTATAACTTGATAACCGAAACAAAAAGGCAGAGAGTGGAATGAATTGGTTGATTTACAGCCGTAAACTAAAAGTGTTGAAGTCATTAATTAATGAATGACCATTGAATGGTCATACCTAGGACAAAGTTTTGCTTTTAAAAATGTGCATCTACAAAAGTTCAACGAATTCAAGAGATTATTAACAATTTTTACCAATAGTAATATTACTTACATCTATCAATCCACCACATCATATATACACCATATATTTAAATAATATGTATTTAGTTAACATGAGCAAACGCCACCTTAAACTAGAATTATGTGCAAATTCGTGTTTACATTTAAGTAATGTAAATTACTGGGTGCTAGAATTTCAATTTGTTCTACAAATAGTATTTGATGTCGCGCTGCATTTTAATGACTTGGCGATACTGAGGGCTCCACATAGTTGTTGCCGATGAGTTCTTTAGGTTCCACATACATGGTTCCCTCCTTGCCGCGGGCAAATGGCGTTGCTCCATTTGTTTGTAAGTAAAAATCGCCATGAACACTGCAAAAGACACGGATTGTTTTTAAAATGTTTTTTTAAAAATAACAAATATACACTTACGTTGTAGGACAAAAATGTCCCATGACCACATGCGGACTGTTCTCAACCAGTTTGCCATCCTTAAAGTCTGACCAACTTTTTGCAGCCACTGCATCGAATTTTATTGGAAAACGATCAGACACACTCTCGGCCCAGAACCACCAGCTGCGCCGATGACTAGAAAGATCATTTTCACTGAGCATTTTATAATTTCGTTTCGGGCAGCCTGGTTGTAAAGTTTTGCCCCCATTCGGCCAAAAGTCGGCTGTACCCGTACTGCTGGGAGCTCCATACAACCAGGCATCTGTGTGTATAACATCCACAAACTCGGCGTCATTTTTGTTCAAATGCGTGCCAAGTCCAGCGGTGAGGTAGAACAACGGAAAAGCTGGATCCAGAGCAGATATTCTATGGCAGTTCAATACAGTAAATTAATTGTTCACCTTTTTAAACCCTTTAAGTCACCTTTTAATCTTCTTTTTACCCTTGCTGCGTTTAAAAACCTTCAAAAACAATAGTTTATTTCAGAAAAAGGGCTGTTTTTTTATTTTCTTTACTTACCTCTCTTCCTATAACGCCCGCCATTTGTCCTCCCAGGGAGTGACCCACAATATGAAACCTTTCAATGTCCAAGCCGTGCTCAAACATTTCCAGCAGCACTTTGGCTAGCTCAGGGCCAAGCTGTTTCATATTTACCACAGCATCAAACATATAGTTACCATCCGCCAGTTCACCCCAATCCAAAACAATAAGATTTGTGTCTTCCGTTCTCTCCAGGTAGGCTTCTGCGATAACGTGTATGCTTTCCTCATCGGGATCCTCTAAATAGCCGTGCAGATAAAGCACTGTATTTTTGCTGAGGTCCAAGTGCTCATCGGTCAGCAAGTTCTGGTAGTCGTGCATATCATAGATATCACTATCAGCAACGGTAGGTCTAGGGTGCAAGGGTGGGTGGGTATGGATAGACATTAGAACTTTATGATAAACGTGTTGCGTTACTAAAACTTTAAACGAGATACGCACCCATAATATAATATAAACTTAGCCGTTGTCAGATCTGCCTTGGACTTCTTCAGGCCACATAGTAGCCCTGTAAATAATGAGTAAATAAATATAAATGTGGGCCCTGATTGTGTTTGAATTGTAATGAATCACTCACTGGATTTGTTTTTAACGGCTTTATGCATATTTGTGCTGGAAGTATATGAAGAACATTTTCGTCAACTAGCTCAAGGACAAATAATTTAAAATACTTGTATATTACATTATTTCGAAAGCTTCTGAAATCATATAGCCTTTATAATACTGACAACAATTTGTATTAAAGGCTCTAACATATAATGTTTAACTGAAGATTAACTAAATTTACTTTACTGGGTTTAGTTGTATATACCATTATAACAACCACTAAAATATTGCAGCCGACAATCGTAACATTACAAATCAAATGAAAGTTGAATAAAACGTTCATAAACACAACACTTTAATTATTACAAAATAGCCCAAAAACGAACGTAAGGCCTTGATGTTACTAAGATATATTTAATTGGATGTAATTAATGTGTACATAGTGTTAGCGTTGCTTGCACTCTCTTGTTGGTTGTCTTATTCGTAAATACGCAAAGTAGGAAATAAGTCTAGAAGTCAAGCCTAGAAGGATTAGCAAATATTATGTACAATTAGGACACCAATTAATATGTTAAAGCACTTGTCGTGAATACCCTAACAATATGACGGATTTCAAACTACAATTTTTTACAACAACTACACCGGAAAGCTAAATAATCCATAACATTTTTGTATTTTTAGTCAATGCAATACGATTTTCCAAATTTATGACCACAAACTTACAAATCGGCTAACATCCACTTCAATGCATTGATTAATGAAAACTGAAGTGTGCGGTCGAATAATTTATGAAGCCGCTTAAGTTCTGAACCTACTGAGTACATTCAAATGATTTAATTAATTTTTTTTCCTCTTTATAGCTGGTTGATGATTAGATAGGCGGATTTATGGCAGCTATGCATACATATGTACATATAGTATATGAACTTATTTACTTCCATGCGCTTCCATTTGATTACGCAAAGGTTTGTAACATGTTGAGTGCTTTTATTTAAAGTGTTAAGTGTTAAGGTTGCGATAAGCGATAAAAATAGTTTATTTTTAAAAGTTTACTTTATATTGCTATATCGCCCCTCTTTTAACTACTGCTCTGTCCAGTCGATTTTACTTTGCATTGCTTAAACCGGCTAAAATGTACGAAAAACGAGTCGGATGTTAAGAGTCGCGCACGTGTCCGACAGTTTTATACTCTGTATGTGGTTCGGTAATTAATTAATTCGGTAATTAATTAATTATTTCATTTGTTTTTATTTTTATTTATTAGTTTAAAATTTGATAAAATTTAAATTAAGAAACTATACTACTTTATTTTTGATTGGACAGAATTTAACTTTGTGAATGTAAGACCGGATTGAAATTTCAATAATTACAGGAGCTATTTCTTAGACTTTTGTAAATCCTAGAAATCTCGTCTTCTCTTACTGATCATGAATACTTTGTCTGCTCCTAAAATTTGTATAATACCTTCTCAGTCTTCTGGTAAAGGGTATAAAAATTATTAAATATGCAGCGCTCGTAACACTTCTGCACTACAACAATGTACTTTCAAAATCGCTGCAAAACATGCTCACACATACTTATATACTCAACACACACAGACACGTGCCGTCGGCAAACGCAAAACACCTATGCGGTGACTTTTGTAATGGTTTACGTTAAATCAGTGACTGTGCGCAAGGTTATTGTTTTCTATGCAATATGTTGAGCTTCAACTAAAAGCACTATATTTATATTAAAATAAGCTCCACTTTATTTTACATTTGTAGCCAACGAAAATTAGCCAGTTGGGTTCATGTTGTGGCTTCAATGAATCCAGCTGTGCGTGTGTTTGTGTGTAGATGAGGGGTGAGGGAGGCGGAGGCGCCAAGCCATTAGAACACTCAAGCGGTGAGGGCAACCAATTGTTTATTAAACGCGCCACTTGCCCGAAAACAAAATACGAATGTTTGAATATAAGTATACCTGGTGTGTACATATTCATAAACATATGTACATACATACATCGAAAAACGTTTATACGTGTATATGTATGTATGAATGAATGAAAATAGGTTAGCATTTTTATATATTATAGTGACTCAATCGCGATTTTGATAGCGTAATTATTAAGGGTATTCCTGAATGGTGTCTGGGATTTGCTTTTTGGTTGAAGTAAATCGACACATAAAGATAAGAGGGTCGCTTTTGACTTGTATTGAACATTTGATCATTTAATCAATTTAACACAAACACTGGAATCGAGGCAAAGAAAGCGATAAGGGAAAGCAAATAGGCACTTTGGCAATTATTTTAAAATGTTCGACATTTTTTATTATATAAATGTGGAAAGTATTTTCCGCAGATCTGTTAGTCACATTGCAGATTATGTATTGAGCAGCTGTAAGCCATTGATTAAAAAAAAAAAAAAACAAATCATAAACCGCTATCAGGAATACCCCTTATGTGCAAAGCTTGACACTTGTTGCGTTTTGGCCTTTGGCAGTGGCATTTGCGAGTGCGAGTGGCCCACGATAATGACAGTTTTATTGTACATACATATAAACATCAATTAATACATACATATGTATATCCTTAAATAAACGACTACGTAACAAATCTATGTAAATATTTGATTCCATTTGAATTAAAGTGTGCCCTTAATTATAGTCTGAATTAAAAAAACAGAAACCATAACAATAAGAGCACGCACGCAATCGCGCACACACAAACATATTCGATGGAAATCACCATTTGCTCCCCATTGCAGAAGCAATTTACATTATCAATATTTGATTCATACAGATACATTTTAAGCACACTTGCAATACAATTGCGCGTATAATTGCAACAAACATCAATCAAACAAACACAAACACACCTTACATGCGCGTTCGCGTAACGATTCGCTGATAAATCTCAACAATAAATAACCGACAGCGGCAAAAGCGCTCCGAGCGAGTCGACCACAAAGTCTGATCTGCTCAATACAGTGAGTAGCTAATATTGAGTACCCTTCAATAGGTATCGAGTATATGGCAACTGTTGGGTCCCCGGCCTGCCACCAATTGAAAAGTTGCGCGCGCATTGGGCTCTGGAAACAGTGTTGTCGACTTAGCTTTTTTCCCGCCAGCTCTAATTTGTTTCAAATGCTGCTTCCGAGAACATGTTTAAAACTACAGCCTAACAGACTAATGTAAAAAACGTAAGAATAAAAATCCCTGCGATTTTTACTTGACTATACAGTTTTTTGCATGGTTAGATGCATATTTATGCATTGATATTAACTAGATCAACTGACAGATCAGCTTTTTTGCCGATGTATGTATGTTTGTAAATATGTCACCCAGAAAAGCATCGTATAGAGCTCGAATCGATACCAATATATAATATACGTCATTGGAATAATACTGATTGGGATTGGGGTTTATCATTAATTTTTTATTTTGCATTCAAATGCGATTTTCAATCAATTTTTCAACACTACACATTGATTTTTTATAATGATTTTAAGCGCTTAAGTGGTAAATTTATAATATAATATGTAAGTATGTATTAATGTATGTTGTTGTTTCTCGCAATTTGTTTTGTGGCTGCTATAATTTTTGCTCGCTTTTTAATGCATTTCAAAAATGTTTTCCGTTTTTAGGTTGGGTTCCTTTTTGTTGGTAATTGGTTGGTGCAAGCTTCCTCCGACTCTTCCACTACAAGTTTCCGTTCTTGAGAGTTGCTACAGACGATTATTTGTGGTTGTTTGACGGCGTGTGATATACATTTTGTAAAAAATAAGAGTAAAAAAAAGCAAATTTGCAAGTAAGTTGATTACGCTGTAAGGAAAAAGAACAGGGAACAAAATATACGGCGACACAGTGGAGAGACGCAATGCCGGGAAAGAGAAAAAAAAAGAAAAATGTGATTTAAACTATTAGTATTCGATTCGCATACGTGTTTCTTATGTTAAGCACAATTTGTGAGATACACATACATATTCCTTAACACATGACAATTTTCTTTAACTACGATTCAAAAGGGACATTGAATATGAACGTGTGTGTTACACCAGCTTTGGGATTAGTCGCAAACTTTTGCACAATTGGTATTGATTACAATAGGTTTTCACATTGGTTTGAAATTTTTTGGGCTTTGTTTGGGCTACTCATCCTCTAACATTCCGTTTCACTTTTCGGCAGCTCCTTAACGGCGCCCTCTTCTGACTTCTTCGAATTTAATTGTAGTACGACGGCCGTGCCCCCATCATCAGATTCCACCGGCATGGGTGGCGGCTCGACAATTAGCTTAGAGTTCATGGCCGCTTCAAGTTTATGGCCCATGCATGGTGGCACGGCAGTTCTAAAGACATTTAGCTCCATCTCTAGCAATTCATATGCATATGGCCCAGGCGAACGTTATATTATAGCTATATTATTTTAAGAAAATTTGTATCATACCTGCCGCTATTCCCGCAATCGCCTGTGCAGCAAAGTGTTTGACATCCACATCGTTATCTGCATTGAGTTTGTCCAATGTTGGCTTCACTTGCGCATCAATTACGCTGGCCTCGAGGAACGGGGAAATCTTCTGCAATGTTTTGGCCACATTAAAACGCACATTGGCAACGGGATCAGCTGCTAACAACAGGACAGTGGGCAGTAACAGTTTGGTGGTAATATCTGTTCCGCAAACCTCCGCCAACACATTTAGACAGAACAGGCAGGTCATTCCTGTAAAGTGAATTAGTTGCTTATTTGATTTATAATATATGAACACTAATTTTCATAACCAATAATCGTGTGATATATTTTTTTGAGTAACTACTACATTAGTTTAATATGTAATAAACCATAAACCTTTTCCTTGTTCTATCCACTAAACATTAAAGTAAAATAAAAACTCTCTTGTAAGCATCAGATATATTGCGTAATATTTCAGGTGTACGTTAAATTGCACGCTGTTTTTTTTTTTAATTTAAAATAGTTCTTATATTTCATATATATAATTTTAATGCATTTTTTGGGATTTTTAATGCATTTTTAAAAATGTTTACTTGAGAAGAAAAAATAAACAAAACGACCTAATGATATGCTGATGATTCGTAACAAAAATGCATGGAAATTTCTTATGTAAGCTGTGTTATTCTTATGTAATCGATATGTAATGTAAAAAAGTTTAACGTCTAAAAATATTTTCCTCTTTGTAATTGGATTACGGTTATTATGAACATTTTCGTTTGACTTACTGTGCAAATAGTTCTTGTTGCGCGACATGACCAATATCATGGGTATAATGGCCTGTTCGGCCCACGGTGCGCCGAATTGCTCCACTAGTTTCTTCATATTCAGTGTTGCTGCCTCGCGTATGGCATAGACATGGTCATTGAGCCAGCCCATGCAAAGACCGCGCAGCTTCTGGTCAAAGAATTCTTGACCCAATTGTCCGGCCAATGCAGGCATGTACTCAATAATGGCCAAACGCACGCGCCACTTCGAGTCTTCGGCCAACTCTACAATGGCGGGCAGTAGGGACTGTAATGACAGCAATTAGTAAAATAAATAATGAGAACTTCTGCAGTTTATTTACCTGTGATAATTGCTGAATACCAATAACATCATTGACGCAATCCAAGTTGGATATGATGTTTAAACGCACTTCAGGGCACTCGTCCTTGAGCTGTATGAGGAAGAGTGGGAGCAGTTGTTCCACTGTTTGATAAGCGCCCAACATGGGGCTTAGCCCCATGATGACGGAAGCCAGTGCCGATTTTACATGTGGGTTAGGATCAGAGACTAAATCGCGCACATATGGCAGAATGGAGGTCATTATGATTTGCACTTGATTGGCTTTGTCCAAATTGGAGCAGAAATCCTTCACTTTGGTGGCCACAGCAGCACGTACCTCAGCCTCGGCATCTTTAAGCAAATACTGGAATGCGGGAACCAAATCTACTCGAGTGATTTCAGGACCCACGGCCTTTTGCAAATCCACAAACTTCTCGGCCACCATGTAACGCACACGCCAGGACGAATCACTGGCGCATTGACGGAGCGTGGGCAATACCAGCTGTAGGCAATTATTTCGTATTAGAAAATAGTTGGGCTTTACTATTAAGGACAAAGATTCATGGAGCTCCCAAGTTTAGTTTAACCGTTCTTAGAACAATTGGGAAGCAACAGAATTTTTAACTTTGTATATTTTACTTACATGCTCCACATCATCCTGCGGTAATAACTGGGCAATGCTAACGCAAGCCTCCACAGCCAGCAAGCGCACGGAATCCTGTTGTAAAAAGAGAAGAGAACAAATTATTTTTATGTTGAAAAATAAAAACTGTATCGTTGTAACTAACCTGATCATCCTGTGCCAACTGCACAAAGTTTGGTATCAAATCCGACTTAAGATATTCGGTTTCAACGACTTTGGCGAATTCGCCAAGCTTGTTGGCCGCTGCGCGTCTCACCATTGGGGTCTCATCTTGGCACAGCTTACGGAAATTGGCGCGCAGCTCTGCCTTCACCGGCTGAGTAACGCGTGGATAGCAAACAGAGAAGAGCCCGCAAGCAGATGTGCGGGAGGTAAACCAATCTCCGCTAACTAAACGCTGCAGTGTGGGCACTACATGAATCTCCAAATCCTGAGCGCTATGCTCCGCAGCTACGGTACGTAAGGACTCAACTGCCTTATCTCGCACAACGGTTTCCTCGACGGTTGCCAAACTCTCCAGTGGTGGTATCAAGTACATGGCGTATTCTGGACCGCCGACAAGGCCTATTAAACATTCATTTAGAATAGAAATTCTTTGTATGTATTATGTAGTACTCACTTGTGAAGTTGCCAAGCTGATCAGCCAGAGCCAAAAGCACTTCATCCTCATCATAAATAGTTTCGGTCAAAAAGGGTATCAACTCGGAGCGTGTACGTTCCTCGCCCAATGCCAAGGCAATGGTCGACAGCTTTTTAATAGAGTTCAAGCGCAGCTAAAAATAAATGATAAAAGTTCTATTAAGCACAAATTATTTAGATTCTTTCAAAGACAACAGCGCACGCAGATACCAAAAATGTACACACACCAATGCACGCACAAATTACTATGCACACACAGTGACGCATATTTTGCACACCCAAATACATATGTATGTATGTGAGGTAGCATGCTCGCTCCTCACCTTCAACTCGCCGATACTTTGGCTGGTTGGTACACAATGTATACGAATCAAAATGTATTTACAATTCATACACATTCAGCGTCTGATCAATCAAAACACCTACCTGGACATCTTCATTTTTCAGCTCATCAATAAGAACAGCTATGGGATAAAGAGAATCGTCGACTGATTTGTCGCTCGCTGCCATTTTTCTTTGATCACGCACACACACGCACGTCAAATCAGTTTTTCTATTTCACACGAACCAAAGCGGAGCAATGTCAAGCACTTTGAAATTCTTCTGCTTAATTATAAATGCCAGTGCACAGTTTGTGGTAAAAGTTTTAGCTTTGCACGGCCGATTAAATCAATTCTTTGATTGATTTTTCAGCGAAAATGCGACGTGCAATAACTTTTTCACTTCTATGGATGACACAACGTGATAGAGATGAGAAATATTTGCTTGCCTGTTACTTTATCACGACGTATCACGTAGTCGCTAGTGACTCGGTGATTATTTTAAATGTAGCAGTGCGCACACGTGCACTTGCAGAAATTTGGGAAAAGGGTACTCCCACTTCTGATAAGTTCATTTCATAGATTGCCATTTGATTCAAAAATATTAAATTACCTTAGTTAGAAAAATCTATATAAAAGTGGCGTTTTCATAATTTGTTGTTCGTATGGGCATTAGTAACAATAAAAATGAACGACCGTCACGTGAGTCACTGGCATACACATATATCGCCCATCTCTATATTGTGAAAAGAAAGATAGCTTGAGATGCCGGCCATACGAGAAAAAAACGTATACCGAAAAATTCTAACGTTTAATATGGCAACACAGAAACCGGGCCAATAATCTCATTTTTCAATTTGATTTATATTCTGATATTTCTTACTTAATTTTCTAAAAATGAAACAAATTCGGTTAATTTAAGGAGCTGATCGTCGCCGGCCACACTCGACACTGTCTCTTTGGGGATGGGCAGAATGATGACTTGGTCACCGTCTTGTTCCTGCGTCCAATTCAATGCCGCACATGCACTTTTAAGCTCTTCCGCAGACATTTGTGTCATTTCCAGCAAGTTTTGTTCATAAATAGAAGCATACGCAGTGCCCATTAATGTGAAAAGTTCTTCACGTTGCTTAGCTAGGTGAAAATAAACTTATATAGTAACAATTTTATTACATATATCGCAATACTTACCTAACAAATCTTCAACAATGGGCTTCACATTTTCGGACCATTCAAACTTTATGTAATCGAAGAAATCTGATGAATCGTTCTTCTGTAGTGCCACAGTCAAGAGATGAAGTTGTGTCAGTTCTTTGTTCTCTTCCTTATTTTTTAAGTTGTCGGACATGCGCATCCATAGCAGTTTTGCCTTAGATCTGTGGATAATTCTGTAATCAATTGCGATTCATTGGATGGATATTTAATATTGGCATACAATTCACTTTGATAGAGATAAATTGCGAGCAGCTGAGCGTAGACTTCGGGACCCAGACCAATTTGCTGCAGGGAAAAAATTATCCATGTATTATTGTTTGTTATTGTGCCGCTTTAAAAAACAATATAGTCCTTACTTCCAGCTCATCGTTCTCCAACTTTTCCATCAATTCCTGGTACTTATAAACTTGCATTTTTAATAAATAAGAATTTTGTGATTATAAACAATGTAGCGATGCTAACCAAGCACTCAGTGTTGCCCTACGAAATATAGATTCGAAATGGTCTGGCAGCGTTTCGGTCAGTGCAGCCCTGTTTGCGTAGAGTTTAGCTGTCAGTGCGAAATTTGACAAGTCTCCAATTCTTTTCGGTGTGAAATAAAAACCATCAAGATGGGTCGTATGCACGCTCCTGGGTAAATACAAACATTTTAATGATTATAAGTTATCTTGTGCATGAATACTCAGTCTGAATTCCTGCTAAGTGGTATAACATTATATACTTAATACGATTTGGCTTTGATAGCTAAAGTGTTGTGTTTAAATTCGGGCATGCTGCAACGCACATGTTGCTTGGAGAGTTTGTCGTCACGTCATACCCGGTACTAACATACAACTTTTATTCCTTGCAGCAAGGGTATTTCCCAATCAGCGCTCCCGTACAGACGCACCGTTCCATCATGGCTGAAATTGAACGCCGAGGACGTAAAAGAACAGATCAAAAAGCTTGGAAAGAAGGGTCTGACACCATCCAAAATCGGTAAGTGTCACATTTGCTCTTTTATCATCTGATTAGTTTTTGTTTACCATACTGTTCAGGCATCATCCTGCGTGATTCCCATGGCGTGGCGCAAGTTCGTTTCGTCAATGGCAACAAAATTCTGCGTATTATGAAGTCGGTTGGTCTCAAGCCCGATATCCCCGAGGATCTGTATCACATGATTAAGAAGGCTGTGGCCATCCGTAAGCATTTGGAACGCAGCCGTAAAGATAAGGACGGAAAATTCCGCCTGATTTTGGTTGAGTCCAGAATTCATCGCTTGGCGCGCTACTACAAAACAAAGAGCGTATTGCCACCAAACTGGAAATACGAATCAAGCACTGCATCTGCTCTGGTTGCGTAAACCCGAAAACCTTGCATCTGAAAGTGTATCTTTAATTTTTGTGTGGCCACCTATCCATACAAGCAATAAATCTAATATGTGAAAGAAAAATGATAATTAATCCAAATTTTACAAATATAGTATATTTTTAAAGTTTTATGAAATAATATGAGATGAAAAGAGACAAAGTTAATAATGACAATTTTTTGAGTCTAAATTCAGTCATTTTCCTCTAAGGACTGTAATTTCTCAATTTCGATACGCAGCTCCACATTAGGCGTTAGGTGGTGAGGTTGTATTGGTGTTTTGCTAGCGCAGCCAAGCACCGGGCAAATTATGCCAATATTGTCTTTGATTAATCCGATAACCGAATCTTTGTCATAGTTGTGACCGCATATTGTATTACGTACTGGGTTTTTCATAATTGCTTTTGTCCATGGATCATTAAAATTGACAAAATTGCCTCCAGTTACAACGATGTCGGGATCGCTTGCATCTTCGGAGATAGATGTTGTGGTTCCAGCAATTTTTTCAAGTTCAGCTTTATAGTCCTTGTACTCTTTGGTGTTTTTTATATTTAGGCGACGCCTTTGCTCCTCCTCCCAATTTGTATTGAATGCGGTCATGAATCCATCTAAAGTTCTCTCAGATTTTGCGCTTTCCAATGCGGCAGTATATCGTTTGTGCAGCTCCTTCATCTTCAAAAGTTCCTCGCCAAAGCCAAGCCGCTCTTCAATATTTATATCAACATCAACTGCAAAACAAAATAATACTCAATGGTATGCGCGATTGAAATGGACTACTCAAACAAGTGATTTACTGCCACAATCCATTATAAACTTTGTTGTTTCCAAAATTCGGTTCTTTGATTTTTCAATCTCCTGCGTTAGGTCCATTATGATACAGTTTACAAAATCTTCACAAAATTAAATTTATGTTTACGCTGCTATTTGTAATTTTAATATGAACATATGGTCAGTCAGGTTCGAACTGGTTCCAACGATCTGGAATTTAAAAGAACCGTTGAACTAAATCTTTCGGTAAAGTTCAACTTTGAATAGAGTGCGAAATGGGTTGCAAGATGATTTCCATAATATTGATAAATATGTCAAGGAAGAGGCAATGCTGTATAAATACCCGCTACAAATATAATGAAACGTCGAACGATTGAAAGAAACTAACGAAACTACAATACAATTCATTCGGCAATATGACCTATATTTACCAACTTAAATAAGTAGTTTGCAGTGCTGAAAAATCCTACAGTCAGTGTTATACAAAATCAATACTATTTATCAATCTAAAATTGTAGACAATTTAAATTAGAACCGTTGCATTTGAGCTGTAACTGACATTTACATAACTTGTAATTATATAGGGAAAATATTGTTTTGTCAGACAGTCAAATCAAGATATAAGAAGGACTTGTAAAATTCAAACAGTGATAAGAAATGAGAGCGCCATGTGGAAGAGAGAGCGCAGCACTCTCTCTCTCTCTCTCTAAACAATTAGAAGCGCCACCGGTGTGGACGTTGGAGCAGCTGATTTTTCGCTACATGATTTAGATTGTGTTGAGCAGCTGAGCGTTAATGTGTTTCTTACGGATGGCAAGTGTCTTATTTGTAACTACAAGATTGAAAAGTGCGCACGTTTGCAAAGGCAAATGTTGTTTGTAAAGCAAAGATATAAGAACATAGAAATATAATTACGTTCTTTATCGTAATGTAAAACGTTTACAAACGTAATTCGTGGACAGCTGTGCTTTTGTGTGTGTTAGCCTTATCAAGTGTGACAAAAACAACTTAAAACGTTGTACATAAAGCGCCGACGCACTCAAAAATACGTAAGCATACGTACATATATGTATGTACATAGATGTACATGTACGTGTGTATGTATAACAATATATGTTTATGAACTTGAATCATTAATACCGCCCACTTCAATTATTCAATTATTATTTACTGATAAGAATTGAGTGCAGTTTGTCCCAATATATATTTAAATAAATTAAATTAGTGAACTTCAATTTGCAGTATATCGGGCAAAGTTTGTTTCGAAATGCAGTCTGTGAAAGCAGATAATTTGGCGCCAAATCCGCGCGAACGGGCAAGCTGTATATCTGCGCTTATGTTTTGGTAAGCATTGATTCTATATGCTAATGGTGTAGCATAATAAGTAAATAATATATTGTTTCCTTGGTGGGACTGTTTTATATATTAAGATTTCCTGCCGACATAAAACAGAAAGACATTGTGAGACAGTTTTATTACGCGTGATCTTTTAAATTTGCAACTCGAATCTGACAAGCCCTATCTATTATTATAATGATAAGATAAAAGTCAAACGTTTCCTCAATTACACAACATTTGAAATCGTAGATAAAGTGTCAAGTTCATGATGTCCAAATATCAAAATTCAAAAAATAAATTTTCTTTATTCACTTTAATTTCATGCATGAAAAAATTTAGATTATTAATATAATTGCAATTAATATGTGTGTACATGTTTGACAATTGGATTGCGTAGTATTTGTTAAATCAAACTGTTTTTTGTTATCGCTAATTGCGAACGAGTGTTTTTTGTTTATTCAATGAGTAGGCTTTTTTTATAAAGGCTCAAGTGAGATTTGTAGAATTTGTTACCTGAGCACGTCTATAGGCATTTTTAGCGAAATATAATAGATACCGCACTAAATATGTTCATAACACACTTTATAAGTATTTAATATCTGTGTGCATGTGTTTAATTTTTTGGTAATCAAAACGATAAGATTACTTCAAATTCCAATAACGTTCCAAATCCCTGACCTATGATGGCCAAACTTAATTAAAGAATCTATAAGGCTTCCGAAATATTTTTTGAATGAAGCCAATAAAATACTTCGATGTTCAATTAGTTAATTATTAATTAGTTTTGCTTAACTGAATCTTCATTCGTTGGAAGCTTTTACATATGTACATATAAAAATATGTAGTTCATTCAAGAACTCTCACATCACAAAATTCCTACAGCAGCCTTTTGATATGGTAGTCCAATTTGACTTCCACTCTGCATCGCTATTGGGTATAACAAAAAGTGTACCAATATCGAAATACGAACCCAATATATGGGTAAACAAAAGTTGTTACACAAGAACCTGATCCTATGGCAGCTATATGATAAAGATGTCCGATTTGGCTCAAATAAAAGTACCATTTCCTTAATTTGAAAATTGTGTTGGAATAGTTTCCGAAACAAAGAAGTTATTGCAGTTTTTGTTGAATTGACTACAACTGGAAGTTACTGGTAATTAGCCAAGTAACTGAACTCTATGCTAGTTAGTTTTATTTTGAAAAAATATGCTCAAACATGGCAAATGTCAGGCTTGAGCTAAAGGTACTATGTTTGAAAGAAATGTAATTATAATTTATTTATTTAAATAAATTAATCTTCGATCAAAAGAAGACATATAGTATTCTCCATCTCATTAAATTTTACTTTTTTGAATAAAGTGCTTATGTATAATTGCTATGAAAGTAACAATTTAGAGCAGGGCATAGATTATACCTTTTTTAATATTTATATTTATAGAGCAATAACATGTCTTTTATGACCTCTAATTTAATCGGTTCTTTAAAGTATGTAAGAATATCCATTATCGTTTGTTCAGAAAGATCCGAATGGAGTTGTGCAGCGCGTAATCAGTTGTATATCTGTTGAGCAGAAGAGGCAAAAGTTTTTTGAGAGTTGATTTTGATTTTCTTGACGCGATCCCATTTCTCTGCAGTTTATGTAACTAAGTACTATTGAGATGATTGAATTGTTTGGAACAACGTTTTATGAATTAAATAACACTATTGGTGTTGTTTATGATATTAAAGATGTGGAGTTTAAAGTTCAGCTTGTAATCATAAAGTTCTCCAAGATCGTGTTAGTTGTATGCTTTAATATCCATAAAAGCAACTCCAAGGACTATCTGGCTGGTCTATGTGAGATCGCTACGATGAAATGAAATATTTAAAAATCATTTGAAACATTTATTTGTATGTCTTTTACAGTTATGCACTGCCTATACTTTTTAAAGGGCGCAAGAAGACATTGCAGCCGACTGATTTATACAATGCCTTGCCTGAGCATAGGGCCAGCAATTTGGGCGATGTACTTTATAAGACTTGGCAGGCCGAAGTAGAGGCGAGTCGTCGCAATGAAAAAGAACCCAGTCTTGTAAAAGTAATTTTTCGGGTTTTTGGATTTCAATTATTTGTTTCGGGTCTATTGCTTGCGGTTCTAGAACTAGGGACCAGGTAAGTGCTTTTCTTGAATATTCAATTTTGTACTTGTAGATTGGCTAAATTTTATTTTGTTCGACTGTACAGAGCTACCACGCCGCTTCTTCTGGCTGGACTTATATCTGAATTTACCCGAGCTGGGAACGGAAACGATCTGAAGACGCAACTTTATGCGGCAGGTCTGATCACGTGCATCATTGCCAGTGTCCTAATTACTCATCCCTTTATGATGGGCATGATGCATCTGGCAATGAAAATGCGAGTGGCCATGAGTAGCGCGGTTTATCGAAAGTCTTTACGATTAAGCAAGACGGCCTTGGGCGATACAACTACCGGACAAGTTGTAAACCTTATCTCAAACGATTTGGGGCGCTTTGATCGAGCACTTATCCATTTACATTTTCTCTGGCTGGCACCATTAGAGCTTCTGTTTGCCTCGTATTTTATGTACCAAATGATTGGCGCCTCCACCTTTTATGGGATAACCATAATGCTACTCTTTTTGCCGCTGCAGACATACCTGGGAAAGCTGACATCTGTACTACGGATGCGTACAGCTTTGCGAACCGATAAGCGTGTTCGCATGATGAATGAAATTATATTGGGAATACAGGTAAGATATGTACAAGTATATTCATATATTTTCTCTCGTATTGTTATTTAAAATATTGGAAATTATTAGCCATCCTGAACAACAGAATAGATTATTTTCCTAACTTGTACTCCATAATTGTGTTGCAGGTTATCAAAATGTACGCCTGGGAGAAACCCTTTGGAAAACTCATTGAACAGGCACGTCGCAGTGAAATGGGCGAAATTCGAAAGGTTAACTATTTGCGGGGAGTTCTGCTTTCCTTTGAGATCACACTCTCACGCATTGCCATATTCGCCAGTCTGGTCGGCTTTGTGCTAATGGGTGAGCAGCTGACAGCAGAGAAGGCCTTTTTTGTGACTGCCTTTTATAATATTCTGCGTCGCACGGTTACCAAGTTCTTTCCCCAGGGCATCTCTCAATTGGCGGAGCTTTTGGTATCGCTTCGTCGAATCAAGGTATTCCTAATGCGTGATGAGACAAACGTGCGTGACAAATCAGAGGATGTGGAAGAAGAGGAGGAGGATGTGTTGCTGGAGAAGAATAAGGAATCTGGAGCACTGATTGCTAATAATACAGCAGCAGTCTTAAATGGCAATGCAGTGATATCCTCAAATCTTGATACTGTCGATGTGGGTGTCGATATAAAGCATTTAAAGGCCAGATGGAATACGGACCTCAGTGATCCCGTATTGGATGATATAAACATGTCGTTAAAACGTCAACAGCTGGTGGCTGTCATTGGACCTGTGGGCTCTGGAAAGTCTAGCCTTATACAGGCTATACTTGGCGAGCTGCCTGCCGAAGAAGGAACGCTGGAGGTGCATGGCAGTTACTCATATGCCTCACAAGAACCATGGCTCTTTACGGGCACTGTGCGTGAAAACATACTTTTCGGATTGGCCATGGATAGGCATCGTTATCGAACTGTGGTCAAAAAATGTGCATTGGATCGGGACTTTGAACTGTTGCCCTACGGAGATCAGACCATTGTGGGTGAGCGGGGCGCCTCTTTGTCGGGCGGCCAGAAGGCGAGAATAAGTTTAGCGCGTGCCGTTTATCGAAAGGCAAATATCTATCTACTCGACGATCCATTGAGTGCGGTAGATACGCATGTAGGCCGCCATTTATTCGATTATTGTATTCGGGACTATCTAAAGCATAAATTAGTCATCTTGGTTACCCATCAACTACAATTCTTAGAGCATGCTGATTTAATAGTCGTAATGGACAAGGGAAAGGTAAATACATTAACCCACAATCCTATTTAATTTTATTAAACATAATTTAACATTTTTATATTTATTGTGCCTAGGTAACCATGGGAACTTATGAGCATATGCTTAATAGTGGCCAGGACTTTACGCAATTGCTGGCGCAAAGTCATGAAAATTCAAATCCAGATTCGGAGAAAGAAACCGAGAAAAATTCTGCAGCAGCAGGTGATTACAAACGTCAAGAAAGTCAACAGAGCAAAGGCAGCAGCAAACGTCTGAACAGTGTCTCCTCTGTGGACTCCTCTCTGGATTCTTCTCTGGATATATCAGAAAAGAAGGAAGCCCATCAAGTTCAAGAAGTACGCGGAGGCGGCCAAATCGGTTTGGGGATGTACCAAAAGTATTTCAGCAGCAGTGGTTTTGTAACTTTCGCGATAATGCTATTCCTCTGCATAGCTACTCAGGTGATGGCTTCGGGCGGAGATTACTTTGTTTCGTATTGGTAAGTGAATGGGGTTTTTGTCTGCATTTTCTAGAATTTGTAGAATTTTATAACGAATCCCATTACTATTTCAGGGTTAAAAACAACAATCAAGAGGATCAGACGGTGGACATCTGGTACTTCACAGCCATTAATGGAGCGATTATTATATTGGCATTGCTGCGCACATTCCTATTCTTTAATGTGGCAATGCACTCCTCAACCAATTTACACAATACTATGTTCCGTGCGGTCTCCCGTGCTGCCCTTTATTTCTTTCACACAAATCCGTCCGGACGAATACTCAATCGCTTCTCCATGGATCTGGGTCAGGTGGATGAAGTCCTGCCACTGGTTATGATAGACTGCATACAGATGTTTCTCACTTTGGCGGGTATTATTATGGTGCTATGTGTTACAAATCCTTGGTACCTGATCAACACAATTTTGATGTTACTATCGTTTTATTACATACGCGAGTTTTATCTGAACACGTCCCGGAATGTGAAACGTCTGGAGGCAGTGGCACGTTCCCCGATGTACTCCCATTTGGGCGCCACTTTAAATGGTCTGTCAACGGTACGAGCTTTGGGAGCACAGAAAATGCTGATAGCCGAGTATGATAACTATCAGGATTTGCATAGTTCTGGATACTATACATTTCTTTCGACAAGTCGCGCATTTGGCTACTATTTGGATTGTTTTTGCATCATTTATGTGGTCATCATAATTGTGAATAATTTTATAACTCCACCAACAAGTCCAGGACAAATAGGACTGGCCATTACACAGGCCATGTCCATGACTGGTATGGTGCAATGGGGCATGCGGCAGTCGGCAGAGTTGGAGAATTCTATGACCTCCGTGGAGCGTGTAGTGGAGTATAAAAATTTGGAACCAGAAGGCGAATTCGAATCGCCAGCGGGCAAGCAACCTCCAGCTAGCTGGCCCGAAAGTGGTGAAGTTGTGGCCGATGAATTAAGTCTGAGATATAGTCCCGATCCCAAGACTGAGTGTGTACTGAAATCGCTAAACTTTTCCATCAAAGCGCGTGAAAAAGTGGGCGTCGTGGGAAGAACTGGTGCAGGAAAATCTTCTCTTATAAATGCACTGTTTCGCTTGTCCTTTAATGATGGTTCCGTATTAATTGATAAGCGCGACACTGAGGAAATGGGCTTGCATGATCTGCGTAGTAAGATCTCCATAATTCCTCAGGAACCAGTCTTATTCTCTGGCACTATGCGGTACAATTTGGACCCATTCGAACAGTATCCCGATGCCAAGTTGTGGGAGGCTTTGGATGAGGTATGTAATAAAATATTTTTCCTAGAATTTTTTTGAAAACCTTTCGCTTTCCAGGTGCATTTAAAAGATGCGATCTCAGAGTTGCCCACCGGCTTGCAAAGCCACATTTCAGAAGGTGGTTCCAACTTCAGCGTTGGACAGCGTCAATTAGTTTGTTTGGCACGCGCAATTCTGCGTGAGAATCGTATATTAGTAATGGATGAAGCTACGGCTAATGTGGATCCTCAAACTGATGCCTTAATACAGACAACGATTAGAAAGAAGTTCAAGGATTGCACAGTTCTAACCATTGCCCATCGTCTTCATACGGTAATGGACTCGGATAGGATAATGGTAATGGATGCAGGGCATGTGGTCGAATTTGATACGCCCTATGAGCTTTTGACAAACTCCAAAAATAAGGTGTTTTATGGTATGGTTATGCAGACGGGAAAGGCGACTTTTGAGCATTTACTTAAAATGGCGCAGGAGGCAAGTGAAAAAGTTTAAAGCCCTTTCTTAATAATATTAAATTTGGTTTCCACAGGCTCATGAGGAAAGGACGCAACAAGGAAGGTTGGAGTAGCTCAATATGTTTAAATGTACATTATTCCATATTTAAGAACAAATGAAAATAGCAATAATTTGTTGTACCTCTATACACACGTACCTATGTACTTATACGAGTTTACTCTGTGAATATACATACATACATACTATATATATATATATATATTTATATATACATATTTTTTGTAATGTTGCATTACCGTTGAAAAAATAAATAAATAAAAAATGAAATAAATTCATGCATCCAAAGTGAAGAGAAATAGGAAAACCTGCAAGTCAGAGAAAAGTTCAAACCCAGCAGAAACGGAAAGGGACTAGTGTTTATCGATAAATAATACACAAATAAACTATCGTAATACAGATAGCTTGTGCGGCATAGACAATCAGCTGACGGTTGCGGCGCTAAAGGAAATGCGTAATAATTGTGTTTTTAAATTACGATTTGTGAATGTTTCGAATATTACACAAAATGAGCAAGAAAACAGAAAAAATATCATTAGCTCGTAGTTTGGCCAAACAGTCAAAAATAATTAAGCCGGACTTTGTTGTCAGCAAACAGGAGCAAAACTTACAGGTAAGTAAACGCTTTAATTATTTGTTGCTTTTACAGTTTGTGTATATTTAAAGGACATCGAAGACTTGATGCCTGATGCTGAAAATGCTCGACGCTACTTTTCACCCATACAAACCCGCAAACAACGGCAACAAAATGCAACAGCTACAGCTGCGAGAAAAGAAGTACCCACTAAAAAGCAACGCCAATCTAGCGACAACTCGGTCGAAATTACGACGGTCAATGTTTTTGCGTTTAAGAAAAAATTATTGAAAAATGAACCGCCCAGTTTGGTTCGGTGCTCTGATGTAGTACAAGAATTTAATCCAAACGCTGCAGCTAATATCAAAATCGAAGCAAGTGAATTTAAAAATCAAACTATGCAAGCTACTTCAGTTTCCAAATTGGTGAAAATTGAAGAACTACAAGATTCTAAGCCTCTAATTGCTAGTGTTAAAACCGAACCAACCGAATGTGAGGCTTTGATCCCCAATGTTGCATCTGTTATTAAAAGCGAAGCTAATATAATTAAAAGTCAAGTTCCAGATGCAGTATTAGAACTCAAAGAAACGAAGAAGTTGGGTCCAACTATTTGGTGGCATCAACACTTGGAAAATATACGATTAATGCGTTCAAAAAGTGCTGCGCCCGTAGATACTATGGGTTGTCATCAATGCGCCGATGAAAATGCAGATGATAAGGTATATATAAATTTGAAATTATCGTTAATTCGTTTTAATGCAATAATCAAACCTCAACAGACTCAAAGGTTTCATAAATTAGTCGCCCTTATGCTGTCCAGCCAAACCAAGGATGAGACCACCTTTCAAGCTATGAATCGTTTAAAAGCTCGGACGCTAACACCTGCTAATATTTTGTCCATGCCTGTTAACGATTTGGAGCAGCTTGTACATCCAGTGTCCTTCTATAAGGTAGAAGAACGCTTTAAAACTAGTTGAACTTTTATTTTTAATTCCATTTTCTTGAACAGAACAAATCCAAGTACCTCAAACAAACGGCACAGATATTGCTCGACAAATACGATGGAGACATTCCAAATAATGTCAAGGAACTCATTGCTTTACCCGGCGTTGGTCCAAAAATGGCACACATATGCATGGCAACTGCTTGGAATGAGGTGACTGGCATTGGTGTCGATGTTCATGTTCATCGAATTTCCAATCGTTTGGGGTGGTCGAAATCAAAGGAACCCGAGCAAACGAGAGCAACTTTGGAAAGCTGGTTGCCCCGTGAACTCTGGTCGGAAGTTAATCATTTATTTGTGGGCTTTGGTCAAACTATTTGTACACCTGTTAGGCCGAATTGCACAAATTGCCTAAATATTGATATTTGCCCTTCTGCTGATAAAAGTGCAAAAGCAAAGGCAGTTTTAAATTCAAAATCACAATAATATTGCAAATAATAACATTGATAAACTTTGTTTTATAATGAATATAATTAAATTAGTTATTGGTGCCATAAATTGCAACGTTTAACTACTTATCTTTAAATACATACATTGCTCATTGCTATATAACTTCGGAGGCTTGTCGAACAGCTGGCTTTTACTATGAGTTGGCATCTCGCCTAAAGTTAATCAGCATTTGGCGGGAATCCGGCTTTTAGGAAGATTAGTTGTGAAATTTGCAACGCAATTCGTAATATTTATATAAAATTTTTCGCAAAATGAATGATTCGTGTAAGTTATTTAAGGATTGAATAGAGAATACTTTATTATTAATAATTACTCTTCCTGCAGTCGGTGATTTCAATGCCACTCAAACGGCAACTGGCGGCGCCGCTTCTGAACCAAAGTCAGAGGTATGTGAGAGTTTTACAAGTAGTTTTGCAACTGATATCTAATGAAATACAATTTTAGGGAGTTGCATCTGTGCTAATAAGGCAGGTCAACGAATCGCCCGATTCTAATTTTTCCATGTTTGGTCAAACATTTGGCATGGTTTGCATTGTGGGGATTTTGCGCGACATAGAGACGTCTTCCACGAAAATCACGTACTTGGTGGAGGATCATACTGGACGCATTAATGTACATTTATGGCTGGAAGAAGGCGATGCATTAAAAGCGCCCGACTTAATGGTGAACAATTATATGAAAATATTTGGTACTGTACGTGGTCAGGGGGGCCAGAAAACTATAATGGCATTTAGCTTGACTCCCGTCACGGATGCGAATGAGCTGTCCACTCATCTGCTGGAGGCGTTGCTTATGCGCTACAAGATAGAAGAGTTCAAGGCTAAAGACGATGGCGGCATGGGTATGAGCAGTGGCGTCGGCGGCATGGGTATGGGAGTCTCTAGGATGGAAACAGATGGCGATGCTGCAGTATCAGGACTTGACGATAAACAGCAGGCTGTCTATCAAGCCATTAAGAAAAATGTTTCCAACGAGGGCATCAGTCGACGTGAACTGAAGAGCAAATTCTCGCACATAAGCGATACCCAATTAAAGTAAGTAATTAATTTTTTTTAATTTGCTAAAAGTTAACCTTTGCTTACTGCTTTATTTTTAGTGAAATCTTGGAGTTCATGATTTCGGAGGGTCACATTTATTCCAGCATTGATCCCGATCATTTTATAAGCACAATGTAAATAATATAAGGTTTGTCCAAGAATTAAATATATATGTAATAAGGTTTTTCGAATTTAGTTGTACAATATTTGCTTTGAATTCATATATTTTTATAGTTTGAAATGTTCTTTTGCTATCAAAATCAATGTCTTATCTGAAATTTATTAAGTTGTATAGCTGCAATAGAAACGATCGATGGGAAATTACTGTTAGTCGAATAACGCTTTTGTTTATGACGATAGTGAAGCAAATAGTTCATTTAGTTTTTAAACTTAAATTAGGGTTAGGTATTGGTACTGGACGCCGCTCTTTTATTGTACTCGTTTGTTGTATTTCGATTTTTTTGGTCAACAAAAGTGCGCAGCCCATAACTGTAACTGGGATTTTTAAGCTGGGTGCTGATGAAATAAAGGCCATTTTTGGTTTCCAGGCTAAATAAGCAATTACTACCCATGTTTGAGTTCTGGAAAGGTGTATGGGTAAGACTTGTTTTCTTAGTCTCTGAAAAACTGAAGTTAGGATAGGTATCTTATTGGCATATCCATTTTATTTTCATTTGATTATTAAAAGGAACTTTCGCAAACCTTATAACGATTATAATATTTTCATTTGATTATTAAAAGGAACTTTCGCAAACCTTATAACGATTATAATATGGGCTGTTTTCGAAGATGTCATTTATTTATAATCAAATCATTTTAAATGATTTGTCGTTGTTGCATCACATTTCAAAACAACTTTATTTATATGATCTTATATAAAAGCTGTGATGTAACTCTAAACTCAAATACAAATCTTCTCGCAATAGAAATGGTTTTAGGCATCGCCGAGGACCAATTGATTTCAGCTTTTTGAATATTTGATTTTTTATCACCTTAACCTATTTAAAATCTTATCATTTTAAAGTTTTACGATATCGGTGTTGGCGTGAAGAATAGATTATACACATTGTGACTATTTCGCTGTTTCAGTTACCTGTTGGATATAGACGTTGAAACATGAAGCTTTTCTTTGCTCTCGCTTTACTCTGCTTTGGGGCCATAGGCGGTCAAGCTGGTACAGTAAACAACAGCACCAACATCAACAACATTAATATTGGGCAACGTTGAAGACCTAAAATTATAAGTTTTTTCTTATTGGCCTTGGCAGTATCAATATCTTTTAGGGATTTTAAACCATCTTTCATAAGATTTGAGAGGTCTTTTTGTAATAAGAAATAAAGAAAGGACATATAGAAAAATAATATTTGCATACTATGAACAGCTTGGTTTTCTACGTATTGGAGAGATAGGCATATAAATTAGTGGTGATACTTAAGAATTCAAACCAAAATAGTCAAAAATTAAACTTTTGGTACCGATAGTGAAACAATTTCAAAAAGACATCAAACGAAGAAGTTGTACCTTAAGCTCGCTACAATCTCAAACATTTTCTTATTCTTAAAAGTTCTATGATGGTTATTGCTAGCATTATTATATAAAAATATTTAGAGAGTTAGGTTTTTACGTCAGCGGAAAAAATTCATTAAAGAAAACTTCATGGTGCGAACATTTGGCCTTATATTGAAATGGAAACTCTTGTAGCGAAATAGTTCAATACAGACATCAGATCATCATGAAGCTATTCATAATTCTCGCTTTGTTCTACTTTGGAGCCGTAGCTGGTCAACAAAGCGACAGTAACATAAATGTTAACAACAACTCGATCAGCATTGGGCAACGTTAACAACGTTATTAAACACCGGAAGAATTAACATACCATATTTTAGATCTTTAGATTTAAATGGAGTTTCATTAAAGAATTAGATCTAATTCAGATAAATCTAGTTTTATTCAAAATTTCATCTGTGTCTATGATAAAATACGAACTGTCCTCTTATCAAATATTTATTGTTTAAAGTTATTAAAATCAGAAAACATAAAAAAAGATGGAGGGCTACATTTCTTAGTGATGTGGTTGTTCTAACTTAATAATTAATGTGTAGATTAGATATTTTAAAAATTTGAAATATCCTGGGCTCATGGAATGAAAACTCTTCACCGAATTACTTGAAAGCAGACATCAGAACAGTATGAAAACTAACACTTTAAGAAATACTTTAGGGGCTGAAAGCTTAGTTGAAGAAAATAAGCCTGATTCTTAGATTAAAATGAAGTCTTATTAAAGTATATTGAAGATCTTATTTATAATATAATTAGCGTTTTTTTCTTTCAAATGTTTACCTGTGTCTAGGATGAGACACGAACTATTGAAGAGTTTTGAAAGTGTTTTACCACTCCTGATGATGTGGCTGTTACTTATTGGACGATTACATCATTTTTTCAATTATGAAAATCGTCTACTAAGATATGGCACCAGAAAAATGTAATTATATTTGCTTCATGCTACGATATACTTGGGCTTATATTAGAATGAAATTATACAAAATTTGTTGAAAACAGACATCAGATCATGAACTACCTTTATAGTAGTTTTTAAATAGGTTGAGCTGGCTGGGTAAGCGAATTGATAAACGCATTTGCATAAAGGTTAATAAAAACTTATATGCATGGAGTGGTTTCTATGTCAGACAAAGGCTACATCATATCCTGATTCCTACGTTTTTGGTTTTCTCCACTGGCTCTTTGAAGAGTCCAGCTTGTATAGGCCTCTGAGAGCTGACCGGAATGGGTCGAGCGCTTGTTGCTGCCAGGCAGGCATTATGTTACACATATGTATGTATGTATGTACATTGTACATAATTGTATGTGTGAAATTTGTATGATGGTATGCTGGTGTGTATATATTTTGAGGCGGAATAATTTACAAATAAATAAACTTGTTACTAATATATTTTCTTTATTCTAAAGAAATTTAATTTAACAATTTAGTTTGTTTGGAATGAAAGAAACACTTCATTATTGTTTTTTCTTTCTCTGACATATTCCAGCACAAAAACAACGCATGAGACGTCAAAACAATAACAATATTGCTGGCCGTTTGCTCACGAAACGTGTGAGTAGCAAGATCGAAAGTGACGACACGAACTTTGAAGAGAGATAGCGAAAAATAGTGCTGGAGAACTGTAATGCTTCGATAACCATAGGACGATGTCGCCGCACGCTTGTGAGTGTCAAAAGGGCCCATAAACTCGAAACCATTGACATTATAGAAAATGCGGATTTATATGTACCTAAAAATAGTTACTGTCAAGGTTAGTAAAGTTGTATTGCTAATTTTTTTAATTATTCAAGAATTTGCCCTTTTTTAAATTTAATTTTGTTAAAATTGATTGATTTTCTGATTGATTGGTGATCAACGTAGACCGCACGGTAAAAGATAGGAAGCTGAAATTTGGACTCATGTATCCTTTCCAAAGTTTGTTTGAACAATTTTCATTTTTCCACCGATCAACTTCAAACTTGGTTTTTATAATCTTTTGAAGAATACAAAAAATACTGCATAATGTAAATTATTGGGGCTTTAACAATTTTTTCACCTTTTTTGAAATGAAAAGTTGTTATTTATTTATTTATTTAAAAAATCAACAATTTATGTTGTCGATACAGATTAATTTAAGATGTTTTATATTACATTACAATAAAGGTATAGAATATTATGTTCTAATTTCAACTTAAAAAATAAGAAAGCCTATAACTATAAAATAATAATGTCTATTAAGGCCTCCGGCACGTTGGAGGAATTTTATTTGCCATTTGGCCAACTATACCAGCCATTTGTGGTCAGTTACACTATAGACCTAACAAACTAAAAAAAAAATAGTTAGTAGAGTAGAAGACTTAATTCTACTGAGGCTAGATTTTTATATATTTCGCCTGATTCAATTTAAATTAATTCAATTAAAATAACTAGACGAACTTGGCATTCTAGGATTTTTAAAATACAGAAATCAGTTTTGCAAGTGCGATGCAGCAACAACAACCAACACAAAGTACAAGTATTAAACAGTTGCGAACATGGACAATACACCTACATATGAATATATGTACATACATACATATATGTATGTATGTTGTACTTTTCTTGAAATAACTTGCCCTGATTATCACCATCATATTTGTACATAAGTAAGAAAGAACATACATAGTATATATATGTACATAGTATATATTGCACTATATGCCCTAGCTTTCAGTAGTTACCAAAGTAATTTGGTGTTTAGTAGTTCCTATAGAAGTCTATTTGAAATTGAGCACAATGTCGAAAGAGAAAAAGCAATTCTTAGCTGCTAGTGTATGTTTGTTTAATTTGGTTGAGTTTAGTTTATTTGGATGTAAATACACGTACATAGTACATATACTTATACATATTAATAGTATATAAATGTAACGCTCCATAGCATTCAAAAAACGTACGTTAAAAAACGTTTTTTTTTTTTTTAATTTGCCAAAAATTAATTGCATTTTTGTTTTGCTTAGCCAAACATACCTTGCATGTACAAATATACTCGTGAATAAGTATATACACATATGTACATACACGTATATTGTAAAAATTACTAAGTACAATGGCCAAAGCTTGAGAAAAGCCAACATTAGCCACACGCTTTAATTGTGTTACTTTTTTTTTTTTTTGGCACGTCTTGTCTTTTGGAGCGCACTGTTGCAACACAAAGAAGCAAAGGCAATTAAAGATAGTCAAAAAGTTATTACTTATATGTATGTACATATACATATGCAATGTATACGAATGTCTATATACATACTTACATATGTATCTAACTATATGCATATTTATGTGTGTTGCAAATTCATTACGGGTTTGGCGTTTTCATAATAAAAGTAGTTCAACGTTCTGCTTGGGCCAACGGTAAAGTTAGCCCAAGCAAGCACACAACATTTTCATGTTGCACGCTCGGTTGCACATCATTGCATTAATTTTTTGGTTAAAACTTACTTCAACATCTGTTGTTGCCATTTCACAATGTTCAATGTTTAATGTTTGTCTGGCGCATTTGAAACACGATTTGCTGTTTGGTGTCTGCGCTGCTGTTATTATAATTAAGTTCACGAATATTGTTGTTGCGAGCACACACACTTTCAAAACGGCAATACAATTAACAACTGCTGCCTCAACCATCTACAACTAAATCAGCTTCAATGCGTGCGCAAAGCAAGCAGGAGAAATTTAGCTTTTGTTGCTGTTTTCGCAGACAAATTGTACTTACATATGTACATATGTATGTAGTTTGCGGCTCTGGTTTGTTAATTTGTTCCAAGCGCTTGCGCATCGCATGTAAATGAACTGAGTTAAAATATATTTTTTTATTAGAATTATATACATAAGTAAGTATGTACATGCATAACAAAATACAAACAAAAGCAGGCAAGTAGCGTTAAATTTCACTTTTCTTTTTTGCTTCGTCTACAAAAGACGTAAGCTACAAACTTACGCGCCATTCTCATCGTCGCTTTTCATATTTACAGTTAATTTATGGCAGAAACGAATTTTCACTCTCGCTATTTTCCGCATTTCAAGCGTGATGCCAAAAGCGCGCGTTTTACGAAAGTGGCAAGCGCATCCGCCACCATGGCTGGGGTCAAAAAAAAAAAAAGAAAAAGAAAAGTGTGCTTAAAAATAGCAAAGCCGGTCAGCCGCAGTCTGCCGATTTTTCCAAAAGACAGCATCTGAGCCAAAATTTGTGGCCAGGTAGCTCACAGTGGTCGCTTTCGGTTTTATTGCATGCAGAGTTGCTGACATTTGAATGTCTAGTAGTATACATTTTTTATTGTATTTATTGCATCAAAACATATGGGCAGTATAAGCTAAAAGAGATATTGGTCCTACTTACGCATACTATTTTTTCAAACAGGTACACTGTTCTCAGTTTCTATTTTCAAAATATTCCATCTTTGAAACAAAATAGTCTTTCATGCATGAAATCTCTATTTGGCCCCACTATATAGACTTAAAATCTTTACTGATGATGGCGGCGGCTTGTGGGTTAGATTAGAAAGTGCGCCATCGTCGTCGTTGTTGTTGTTGACAATGCGCGGCGGCTGCGTTGCAGATTCTTTGTAAAAAACAGTGCCGGTCTGCAATGTCTAAGCACACATACATATACACACGTACACAGGCTTGCATGCAGACGCGTCATTAATTGGCATTTTTGCATGCGCCTGACAACCATACGGTTAATTGAACTAGTGAACACCATTGCACTAGTTCCAGTTTAAGTACTGATTCAAAAAAGGTAGTCAGGAACTTAAACTTGCAAATCGTCTGAAAATAGGAGGCAAGTCCAAAGGAATGAGCAAGTTAAGTAGATATTTTATAAGCCAGATTTTAAATTAATTTTCTAAATATTTACAAAGCCTATTAATTAATAATAACAATGAGTCAATTATATTAAAATATAAGGCATATATCAAATACTATTTAATTAACAATAAGAAAGAGTCGCACCTTTAAAGTGTAGTATTTATATGAATATCTAAGATAAAAACCTTAAAGGGACGCTGGTATAAATGCATACGAAATGTAAGGTGTTAGGATTTCCTGAAAATATACTCTAATGTTAAAACTATGCTCATTTCAATTCGATCTGTAAGGATCAATATTAAAGAAAGTTAGTGTTTATAATTTTTACTACATATACATGTTTATATGTATTTATATTACATGTATATATTTTTATTACATATAATAATTTATAATCAAACATCAGTATATGATAGACAACATCAATTACAATTAAAACAATTTTGGAAATAAATTGGAATAGAACAGCACTTTATGTAAAATTATGAAATCAGCGTTTTTAAATATGTTTTATGTCTTAATGATAGTCGTATTCCTATATGCATATAGAATATACACACTTGTATGCAATTGTATAGCCGTAGCTCCTGAACATGAAATGCAGTGCCTAGTGTAGACATTGTTGCAGTTTTTACTTTGGTGCTAACATACTTTTGGTCGATGCCGAACCGGCTGCTGTGGCTACTGTTGCCAATGAAAGAGAAAATTGGCCCCAAATCAAGTTCACTATCACTACTGACAGCCGTCGAAGTGTGGGTCTTGTTCGCATTTTGTGCAAACTAATATTTTTAAATTGTTGATTATGATGACTTTTGATTTCGCTCGGATCTGGATTGGCCGCCGCATGATCATAACCCATCATCGTTTGCCTCGTTCCTCATTGCATTCAATTGCATGGCAAAGTGTGTTTTTAATTTGCAGCTCGGACGCGGCGCCTCGAGGCCATCAAATTTTCCAAACTAACGTTGCAGTTGCAGCCTTTGTGGAATTCCATAACAACAATCATACGCACTGTGGTCATTGGCATATAGATACTATACATAGTGTATATTAGTTTGTATGTACATATATGTTAATATACATATGCAAGCCTGTAATTTAATTGCGTTTCGTTGCGGGCGGATGCATTTTGCATGGGCTTGCGCAAAAATGGCAACAAAACAATTTTTCACGCCACATTTAAGTTTTGGCAACAATTTTGAAAAGCGCTACACAATCAATCTTGGTCTCACACATAGATATAGTATATTACAAGCCATGTGTAGCCAACGGGACGTTACAAGCCGCTAAGCAGCACATGGAAAATAGACTTTATATACGACAGACTCGTAACTATGTACATAAATCATATGTATGTCTAAGGTCTAACGTTTTCTGGGCCACAACCTCAATGCTGTGCCACGATGATATGGCTGTGAAAATTACTGAGGCGCGTAAGCAGCTACAAGTTTCTTTTATAGTGCTTGCCCATTTTTGCGCCCCAATTACAACAGCACTAAGCAAACAAATTACCTTCAGATAGTTGGCACATTATATGGACTATAGCTGTAAGGCCAACTTTGGCGCTTAAACCCACCTTAAGATAATACGCGGACAGTGTAAGAAATACTATTTAAATGGAAGTTAGGATAATAATAATTGTACTTGTATAATCCGATCGAAACTGTCATTTGTCACAATATTTGTGTCAGTTTCAGAGATCACTGACTGTATCAAACAGTTCGATATTACAATAATCAGAGTAGTCTTCAATTCGTGTCTTTTAATATGAATATTTCATCATTATTATGGAGACTTTCTAGCCAAGGTTGGTATGCTGTTTTAACACGTTGTAGAGCTCTAACAATTATTATCAGGAAAGCAAAGTAGAAATTAAACATAATTAGTAACGGTTGTACTGCCCGTTATGGCCTTAGGGCGTTCCGTTTTATATTCCGTCAGCACAACAACAGTAACAACAACAACAAATAAAACAACATCCCTCAAGGTAAATTGTAGCAAACGAAACTGAAAACTCTCACACATTTAAGTCGCATTGAAGCTGTAGCTGTGGACGTATGCTGTCCAAGATGACAATGATGTATGGGATTCTTGAAACCAAACCAAACCAAACCAAATCGAACCGAAATCGAATCCAAGCTGAACGTGTCTTGTCTATATACCACGAGTACATACCGACTTACGAGTGTGTGGCTTGGCTGTTAAGAAAACATGCAATGGACTTTCGCGGCATCTGTCACTTGAAACGCATGGTAATGATGCCAGTCCAGATGTCCAGGAAGCTGATGATGCTGTAGGAAAAACGACAGCAAACTGGCTAGAACCACTTTCTTTTCAACCATGACCGTAGCTGCGATGCCAGCGCCAAAGTAAAAGTTAATTTTGTGCTTTTTATGTTTTTTTTCTCTTTTTTTTTTTTTTTGGCGCTCAGACTGACGCCGACGTAGTTTCAATTTTGTGCTCCAGCGTGCTGACTTTTTGCTTAATTACAGCGTGAAAATTGTTTTTGGCATTGTATGTTTTAAGGGCAAAGAGACAGACTTGGAATTTTTGTTGCTGTTGTCATTATTGTTGTTGTTGCCACTGCTGCTACTGTTCCGGCACATCGCCCGGGGCTTGGTTTCGTTATTGTTGCCACAGGTGTTGGCGAAAAGGAAATAAGAAATTATTACAAAACTTTGTTGGTTGCTTAAGAAACTGGGGCACTGTTTAGAGCGCGAGGAAAACGAAAACAAAAGACTTAAGACGCAAACCTTTTGGTGTATTAATGGACGTCACCTATGGTCGCACATTTGCAAATTTATTATAGCATTTGGTTAGCGTCTCTTTGAAGAGTGCACATTAATTATTCCAAAGCAAACAACGATGAGAAGAAACACGGTTCAGCACATTTACTTGTAAACTCTAATTTAAAAATGAATTATGATTATGCCAAATTTTTCAAATTAAAAGCTGTTTGCATTAGACTTATTAATTTTTGTAGAATAGCAGAATAGTACCGAAAATTTAAATACACCTAATTCTCATATTACACGGCAGGTTGGTTCCAGAAAAAAACGTTTAAAAAAGACATCATCAAACTTATTAAAAGCAGTGAAAAAACTAGGATTTATCACATTTGTAAAGTCCAAACCGACCCACATAAGAATGGTTTCTAGCTGTTTGCCAGCTGTGTGTGTTTTTATTTATTTATTTTAAATCGTGCTAAATGGAATTAAGTCGGGTAACAATACATTTATAAAATATTTAATTTTCAAACCGTGTTAAATTAAAACCGGTTTAAAAACCGTGTAAAAACAGTTTATATTTATTTTATAAACATTAAAGGAATAAATATTTAACAACGAATTGTTTAAATTTGAGCTTTTCGAAATTATGACCCCTGTTTTGCTTGCATATAACATTTTAAATGATTTGATTTAATTGAAAATGGTGAACTAATTCGTTGTATAATTAAATTCCTCATGACCTCCTTAAGCATGTCTTTCTAAAGGGGAAATTGGATTAAGTCGCAAAACGGTTGCATTTTCTATGTATATGCCTTTCGAAAATTGCAGACTCTTCCAAACTGGGCAAGCATTTTTATGAAACTATGATACTTCAAGCTATTTAACCCAAATGCAAAGCAAAGATTCGCACGGCCAAGTGACGCGTCAAGCGGCAAAGGCGCCTTCTACAGCTGCGCCAGCGTTGTTGCAAATAAATTCGCCAGCGTGCCAGAACTGGTCCCATATCCAAGCGGCAGCAGAACAGCTCCAGCATTAGCATGACAGCTGTTCAGGGAATCGATATTTTTTGATGGCCGGCAATAGCGTTTTACCTTTCACAAGCTCACCTGCACTGAGAAAGCCAACAAGTAAGGCGATGAATGCTCCTTGCAGCATTCGCAGGTTCAGGGCGCGTATCATCTCGCTGTCCTGCGCTCTTTGTGCTGTCTCTGTCTTGGCCTCGTTGTTGGTGTTGCTTTTTGCATTGATGTTGGTATTGGTAGCCCCATCCTCAGCGGCGGCAGACACAGCAGCGGCAAGCTCCTTGGACTGCTTGGAGTGCCGCTTGCTTGGCGGAGCATTTAGTTCCTTGCTGATCATCCGCGATTGTGCTTCGTACTCAGCCGTTGTCATTTTGTCCAGGATCCCACCTTCGAAGAGATGTATGAGCCTGTATGGGGTAAAGGTCTTAGTCTTAGTCGGTTTGTGCACCAGAGAGTCCCTTTATACTTACACATCATTGAGACTGTCGAGAAAGGGGCAACCAATTTGTACAGCCACCGCGGAGTAGCGCGTGTAGAGTTTCTGGCTGAGCTGAAAGTTTTTTGCCCCGTATTGCTGTATGTTGAAAAAAAGGGTTTCGCGTCCTCCCAGCACCGCCTTGTTCTCCCGGCCATCGGCTATCAGTTTTATGCCCGCCTCCACCGAATCGATAAGAAAGTCAGTTTGGTCCCCTTGCTGCTGTTTCTTCATTAGAGCGTACAGCTGCCGGAATATTTCAGTTCCATTCTCGAGCATCTCCAGCGAAGAGCTCTCCTTCTCCACATATAGCTTGTACCCTTCCCGGGTCATTGCTACCTGAAGGCGCTGCAGTGTATTGATGGGAGCCTCATGAGCCGGCCTGGCGAACTGTGAGGTCAGTTGGGCTGAGTAGACGTCGGCCAGAACATAGGTGGCCGCTATCCAGTATACAATTGTAAGGAATTTGGCACGGTATCCATGATATAACTCGTTGCAAGCTGCTATTGCAAAATAGTTGCAAAGATTGGACGATTTTCGGAAAAAGAAATCCAACTTTTAGTTTACATTCTAATTTTTGGTTATTAATATTGTTTGCCATAATTGGTGTCTTTTCAGGAACCTTATATTGTAAAATAGTTGCAAAGATTGGACGATTTTCGGAAAAAGAAATCCAACTTTTAGTTTACATTCTAGATTTCGGTCATTAATATAATTGTTTGCCATAATTGGTGTCTTTTCAGGAACCTTATATTGCAAAATAGTTGGAAAGATTGGACGATTTTCGGAAAAAGAAATCCAACTTTTAGTTTACATTCTAGTTTTCGGTCATTAATATAATTGTTTGCCATAATTGGTGTCTTTTCAGGAACCTTATATTGCAAAATAGTTGCAAAGATTGGACGATTTTCGGAAAAAGAAATCCAACTTTTAGTTTACATTCTAATTTTTGGTTATTAATATTGTTTGCCATAATTGGTGTCTTTTCAGGAACCTTATATTGTAAAATAGTTGCAAAGATTGGACGATTTTCGGAAAAAGAAATCCAACTTTTAGTTTACATTCTAATTTTTGGTTATTAATATTGTTTGCCATAATTGGTGTCTTTTCAGGAACCTTATATTGTAAAATAGTTGCAAAGATTGGACGATTTTCGGAAAAAGAAATCCAACTTTTAGTTTACATTCTAATTTTTGGTTATTAATATTGTTTGCCATAATTGGTGTCTTTTCAGGAACCTTATATTGCAAAATAGTTGCAAAGATTGGACGATTTTCGGAAAAAGAAATCCAACTTTTAGTTTACATTCTAATTTTTGGTTATTAATATTGTTTGCCATAATTGGTGTCTTTTCAGGAACCTTATATTGTAAAATAGTTGCAAAGATTGGACGATTTTCGGAAAAAGAAATCCAACTTTTAGTTTACATTCTAGATTTCGGTCATTAATATAATTGTTTGCCATAATTGGTGTCTTTTCAGGAACCTTATATTGCAAAATAGTTGGAAAGATTGGACGATTTTCGGAAAAAGAAATCCAACTTTTAGTTTACATTCTAGTTTTCGGTCATTAATATAATTGTTTGCCATAATTGGTGTCTTTTCAGGAACCTTATATTGTAAAATAGTTGCAAAGATTGGACGATTTTCGGAAAAAGAAATCCAACTTTTAGTTTACATTCTCGTTTTCGGTCATTAATATTGTTTGCCATAATTGGTGTCTTTTCAGGAACCTTATATTGCAAAATAGTTGGAAAGATTGGACGATTTTCGGAAAAAGAAATCCAACTTTTAGTTTACATTCTAGTTTTCGGTCATTAATATAATTGTTTGCCATAATTGGTGTCTTTTCAGGAACCCTCGTTCATTTGTAAATTATTTGAGTCTCTGCTTTTCGATTCTGTACAACCTTTGTGCCTTTAAAAATATTTTCAATTTTCAGACTCACATTGCTTGAGGAACAATCGCAAGATGAACCAAATGCAACGTTCAAAAAGTTGCTGCGGCATTTGTGGCAACTCGGTGGGCGGCTGCCGCTTTTTGGCCACCGTGCATGGCGTTATCTCTTTAATGTAGGCCAAATAAACTCCTAATTCGCCCATTCGTTCCACATCCATCTGTGCAGGGGGTTGTTCGCGACGTCGCCATTTGTAGGGAATGGCTATGATGCCATAGAATATGGGTCCCGAGAACACAATGGTCAGTATGAGATATGGCCAGATATCCATTTTGAAGGGTCGCATGATGGCAAATGCCTCGTTAAGTCGCCGCGGAGCGTGCGTGGCAAAGGCGCCTGAGTCGGCCAGGGTGAAAAATGAGAACTCGGTGGCCTTGCGCCGTTCCCAGCTGAGACCCACGTCGCCGAGAAAAAAGTCTGCCATCTTTAACGTACATGCAAGTATATGCAACAAGCTTCAGAGTTGATGAATTCCCCCAAGCCCCCTCTTAACTCACGCCGCTCTGGAGCATACCGATTCCGCCGGTGAAGCTGTCATTGTTATCGCCCCCATCGTCCGCTCGCAACGATCCCTGCGTCCGTCCAGGTGCCTCAATATAGACGAATCGGAAGTTCATGTGCTTCGCTAAGAGCGTCAAAAGTCGATGATCCCGGCCGCCTGTCACATTCAGCTCAATGTAGGGGACTTCAGTAGCAAAGCCATCCGTATATTCGTCCAGTTCCGTGGGCTCGCTGCTCTCGTTGTTGTAGCTAACCCAGAACCAGGGTGGGGACTGGCAAAAGAAATAAATATAACTAATACTTCAAATTGCTATTTGGACTTCAGCTTTAGCTCTATAAACATGATATATGTATATTGATCGTATATTTATCTACACGGCCGAACTAGAAAGTCGATTCAAGCCAAGAATTCATGCGCAATGGAAACTCGAATTATTATCTGAATCCGACTATCGAATTATTATTATTATCCTGTAAAAGAGTATACGTCCAAGTTTAGTGCGAATGTACACATAACACATAGAAGGGGCGTGGCAGACCCCACAAAATAAATATAATTTTCATCAGCATGCCAAGACAGGTCGATATGATGACTCTCCTTAGTCCAAGAAGGGAGATTAAACAAATTCTGGAGGTGTAATGGGTACGGGATGTTTAAGAGTTGGGCCTGCCATTCTTGTTATTAGTCGAAATTGAGTAGAAAAAGGAATAATATCTTTAAGAGGTTAATACGAGTACAAGTATTCTTTAATTATTCTTTTGCATATTTGTAGTTGTTTTAACCTAAAACTTTTAAGTGGTTCGACAGCTAGTATTACTCTTACTTACTACTTACGTTTTACACACAAGTATTACTCACATGGAAGACGGGCACCCGGAAGACCCGTCCCTGAAAGTTCGAGTATATCGTTGCCGCACTGGGCAGCAGCGGAACCCTCTGTAGTCCCAGGTTATCCGCATCGTACCAATTGACCAATCGAAGATTGCTCTCGCCAGTGGACACCGCCTGGTTATAGTAGATCCGAAAAGCATTGCGTCTGGGTCGAGTGATGACCACCGCACGCATTGGGGATTCGAAACGGAGGGTGTCTGCCTTTGGGGGAGTACGCGCTCCCCAGTAGAAAATGTAGAGACTGAGTCGGTGAGCCAACCGGCGCTCCTGGATGCGTGCGGATAGCTCATATGGCTCGTCGAATATCAAATTAACGCACTCGATGGCGCCCTGAAGATTCGCTTCGATGTATTGAAAGAAGAGTTCAACATCGTAGAATATGACAGACTTGTAGTAGAGCTGATGCAGACGCTGAATAAAGCTGTCCACATACTGCGGCACGATGTCATCGGCGAATGAGGTATCATCGTTAGGTGGCCTCCCGTTCCGATTCCGTGGCTGTACCAAAATGGCCACCTGGCGAGGCTTTAGTCCGTTAATAATTTCCGAGAGAGCTGGTATGGAAGCGGGCAAGAAACGTGAGTAGTGCTCTAAAATCCAATTTCTCGTATTACCAATAGACATGCCAGATATATTGCGCTCCAGTTCGTTGCTCAGCATTGAGCCAGCCGAGCCGCAGAGCAGCAGCCAACAGGACAACACGGAGATTATCATTTCTGCAAGGCTCTAGCCGCAGACAAAGTCCTTATATACAAGTAGCTGCCGAGCATTGCGCGGTTTTTATGATAGCTTTTTGATGTGCAATTATCAAATCAGCCTTTAAATACGAATATCACCTGCCAACCGAGCAGGTTTCATTTGATATGAGGGCAGACAGCTTGGACAGCTGAAGAAAGGCCAGCACGGCAGTGGCGAACTATTGATTTTCATATTTAACCTGACCTGAATGGTAATATGGTCAGTTTAATTGGCAACATACAAGTAGTTTAAATGGCAAATTCGTTTGTAGCTGCTCACTACCACCTTACTATATTGTGTGGCAATTTTCAATTTCTATTTTTCTGACATCCACTGACTGGCTCAGATCGATCGGTCGATTTATGGGCTCTTCGTCTATTGATTTTGTTCGCTGCCTTCTAATACCGTTGACATTAATTCCGTGCTGTGCGCATTTTTCTTCTGCTTCGTTGCTTTCAACTCTCATGTCAACGCTCTACTTTGGTCTGCTGGCGAATGATTTATGGTAGCATCATCGCCATCATCATCATCATCATCATCGCCGTCATCATCATCATCATAGTCATTACTATCAGAAGCAAACTGCGAAACGACGATCAGGCAGCACATATCTATATATATTCCATTAATATCTACTAATTATGTGATGTGTGATTCGGGCTCAAGTGTTCAAATGGCTTTATAGGGATTGGTTATATGATATGATATCTCGTACTTTGTTTAATGTATAATATTTTTATTGGAAATCCATTCGTCAAATTCTTGCTGTTTCTAATATTGATAAAACAGGATTGGGAATTCTGTTAAATTTTTGTTTCAATTTAACATTTGAGATTGTTTCAGACTACTTTCGAAAAATCATAGAAACCTATTAAAAACGGGTTTCTTATTATGCATTTATTCGAAAATTCGATATACATTCAAAATGCTTGCGAAGGGCTATCTAAGTGTGCTTTTTTTTAATTATGGGACACATTCTCCCACACATTCACCTAAATCTTTCGCTATTTGAGGATCTTGTTTGTCAAAATTGATTTCTTGGGCATCTAATTGACCAAAAAAAGGGATCTAAAGCTTGTTAGAATATGCGTTGGATTATCGTTCTACCAGTTTTAAATTCTAAGTGAGTAAAATATGCCAAATTTATTTTCAAAAATCGCGTTTATAGGGATTGGTAATATGGGTTTGACTCACACCAAAGTTATCTTTTTTTAATGTTTAAATATTTTCTTTATTCTTTTTTGCTATTGCCACCAAATTAGTTTGTTCTCAATGATGATATCTCATTCTTTGTTTATACATAGAAATCCATTCGTCAAATTCTTGCTGTTTCTAATATTGATAAAACAGAATTGGGAATTCTGTTAAATTTTTGTTTCAATTTAACATTCGAGATTGTTTCAGACTACTTTCGAAAAATCATAGAAACCTATTAAAAACGGGCTCGTTATTATGATTTTTTTTTCGAAAGCTGGATATTCAATTAAAATGCTTGTGAACGGCTATCTAAGTGTGCTTTTTTTAATTATGGAACACATTCTCCCACACACTCACCTAAATCTTTCGCTATTTGAAGATCTGGTTTGTCAAAACTGATTTTTGGGCTCCAAATGCATTTAGCCGATAAATGTGTTCCCATCAGCCGCCGCCACGCAATTTATTGGTTTCATTTTTGTTCGTTTTGGCATTTGGAAGTAAAAGAGAAAATCCCGCAATGTTGATGACCCGCTTTTGATATATAGCCGATGTACATCGCATATAGTATGTGGGTAATACATGGCCGGCGGGGTCTGTGGCAGGAAAGAGACATGTGCCTGTGTGTGACCTTTGCTGGCACACACAAACACACAAACACACCGACACACCTATACTCCTATATTCCTATACTCGTATATGCACGGCAACTAACCCGTGTATCGTGGCTATTTTTAAAGCTGGCAAAAGCGCGCTCTGCGTTCGACAACTTGTTAAACTTCAAACTGTCTACAAACGCGACATTGTCTGATAAACAACAACAACAACAACAACAACATCGGCAACAAGACGACTGCGGCTGAGAGTGGGCAACTGTGTCTGGCGATTGCAAATGTTGGGTTGGCTGGTAAGAGGATCTGGTGCAGGATGCAGTGCGAATAGCAGCACGCCAACACTTTTTGTTTCAACGCGCACGATAGTGAAATGTGGTCGACCATCATTCGGCCGATGGATCTGGGCCTGGGTCTGGCTCTGGGTCTGGGCCGGTCTTCTCGCCGTTTGCAGACAGCTTAAGTGGATTGTTTTGCCGACTTCTGGCCTGGCCTGGCTCGGCCTGGCCCGGCCCGGCCTGTCAATTGCGAACGTCCGCATGTAAATCATTTAGCATAGTTGTAGTAGCAAGAGGCAGATGGCATGGCAGGGCATGTCTCCCTTTAATTGTGTGTGTAAGTAATTTATTTTAAATTAAACCAAATATAAGGTCCCATATTGTCAAAATACTTTTGCTATCACCATCGTCCAGCTCCTTCAGTTTCTTCTTCAGTTTCTTCAGCATGGCCTCGTCGCTGAAGAGTGCATCGAAGACGCGCTTATTGAAGCTGTCATAGAAGCCCAGCATTTTAAGTAGCTTCATAACCGATGTGCCCAAGCTGCCTAGATTTCGGGTATACCCAGTGGGCGAAAGGGAAGTCTCCACCACCTCTAAAATGTACTCCTTGTGCGCATTGGTCGACGACAGAGCATTCTGCAATCGCTCCTTAAGTCTTTTGTAGTGGTTGGCTTCCTCGACACTCGATGCAGTCCAGTTCTGTAAAATCTGGGCCTGCAGATCCTGTTCCAGCTTCTGGCGCTGCTCATCGTAGAATCTGTAGGCATTGTACGTCGCTATTTTCTCATCGAGTTGGCTGATTGATAATTCTGCAGCCTGACCTAGCCGATTATATTGCTCAATGAATTCGCCATTGTTTATTATATTCGGGGTTCTCTCGGCATAGCGCTTCAACATCCTGTTTATCCTGTCCGTTACTAGATTGTCCAGCTTCAACAGCGCCTGCATCCACTCGGCTTTAGAGTCCATCTTGTCCTTGGCATCGCCGTCCTGCAACAGCAGCAGCAGCAGCGCCACAAATCCTGCAGATAATGCTGTTCCAACTAGCATGTTGAAGGGCCTCTTACTAGCTGATGTCGCTCCAACGACTGCAATATATATAACAGAAAAGTTCTAAAACACAAGGTCCCCCCTAATAGGCCAATGCGAAGTGAATAATTTACGAGTTGCTTGTCAAAACTGTTCCACATTATATTATTTACGATCGAGCACATTCTACTTAGAGAATCATTAGTGGAATAGATCTGCAGCTTGTATAGTTTCAAGTCATTCGATTCTGTAAGAGAGGCTTCTAACGTTATTCTTTGCGTTCTATAGTTACTCAAATATATATTTTTCAACTTCCTTAACAACTTCACTCTCTCTTTCAATTCAAGGAGCTGCTCATTGACATTTTTGAAATCGTTGTAATGATTAAATGTAGAATTAAAGGACTTTACATTCAGTTTTTTTGCATCTTGAAGGATTTGTCGCTGCATTTTGTATTCCCAATTGGTCTTTTGGGCTTATCCTAAAAAAAGTCTAATATTTTTCGCTATACATTTTTTGGGAGGTTCCAGGCCACCTTGTAATGTTTGTGAAATATTTCATGCAGTCCGAGTTTTTTTTATATACTTATTATTAACCTCCATAGTGGTTGAAATAGCAGTTGTAGTTTTTTTCTGGTCCAACTCATCAAATTGTTGGTTGATCCCGCTTCTTGGGCATCAAAAGCTTTTTAGAATGTACGATGGATTATCGTTCTATCAGTTTTAATTTCTTAAGTGAGTAAAATATCCAAATTTGATTATATTTTTACATTACCAGTGACTAACTGAAATTATTTGAGTACACCATGCTTACATTTACCAATTTATTTCGAATTTTTAACTGATATACAAGTACATATTTGACAAATACTCTGTGCTTGTAATATTTATTAACTTTGCCAGCTGGAAAACTCATTTATTAATAATAATCATACTCGTTGTCTACATACTTGCAGTCTTCACTGTTTTCCCTTATCTTTGCCTCTTTCTTTGCATTGGTTGCCCTGAGTGCGTCCTCAAGAACTATCCGCTGCTGTAAATAGAACTTTGAACAGCTACTGTTGGGAGTCTGACTGGGAATTAGTACATTGTTTAGTCTGGCAAGGCGGTCCTTTATTGCACTCTCTAATTCCAGCCTCTGTTTATTGTATTCCGTAAATTTGTAATAGGTTTCTATTTTTTGGGCCAGGAAGTTAATGGACCTTTTGGCGGCAAAGCGTACATTTGTAATGTACTCCTTGTATTCCGTGTTCCCATCGTAGTAACCCATACGTTCATTTAGTAGGTCTTTCAGCGCTTGTGTTATAACTTTATTGGTCTCGTAAATTGGACTCTAGAATTTAAGTTTTGAAATAGAATAAGTAAGTATATTTAAGTTGCTATGAACAGTAATATCATTTACCATAGTGGTCGTAGGGGCAGTCGTAGGAGCAGCCGTAGGAGCAGCCGTAGGAGCAGCCGTAGGAGCAGCCGTAGGAGCAGCCGTAGGAGCAGCCGTAGGAGCAGCCGTAGGAGCAGCCGTAGGATCAGCCGTAGGAGCAAACGCAGCGACAGTCGTAGTGATACTCGCAGTCTCAGGCGACTGACAATACCCACAAGCTATAATCATAGAGAGTACACACCAGAGCTTAAGCATTTTGTACACAATACCGAAGAAGCGCATTAACCCGTATATATAGTTGTTTAAAAATATGTTTATTGCTCTAAAAATGAAGATAAAGAAAATTATAATTTAAGTAACTTAGATATTATATTATGTGAAGTTCGTGTGCGTTTAAATTCTATCTCACGCGAGCAATATATTCGCTTACATAAGTCTGTAAAACTGTGCTGTGACATAAAAAGGGGTATAATAGCAGAGAACTCCTCGTCTTCGATAAATTTAGAAATTGTGTCAACTATTAAAGAACATTTTTATACACCGTACTTGAGGGAGTATATTATATATAGTCGATTTAAAAATCCGACTGTACATCCATCTGTCTGTTCATCTAACCAAACTTGATATCCAGATTCCCCTAAGTCCGAGAAAAGATATTAGCTATTTCCCATAACTCCCATATTTCTTGAAAGTTTTACTGAAATTCAATAAATTTTAACAATATTTATTTTATTTTAAAAAATTTAAAAAATAAAAATTTTAAAAATAAATAAATAATAATATCTTGTTTTAAATTAATCTAATAATTGATATTTACTTTATATTTACAAATTCTTTGTAAGTAAATAAAAGTGAGCGTTAACCGTTTGAGTTTAAAACCACGAAGTCCACACTTTGTGGAACGTAACTCACATACACAAAAGTATACAAATGAACCTCCCCGCACAACAACAATCACCTGGGTGGCACAGGTGAGTGGTGTGACGAGCGAGAGCACAAAGACGTCCAAACGGCACTCTCGCTCTTGCGCTCTTCTGATCCACTTCGCCGTCTTGGTCTTGTCTTGTAACACTGCTCAGTTCTTAAACGACTGCTGGCCGTGTTGGTAGTGAGTCGCGATACCCGTCGGAATAATAATTAAAGTCGAAATTGCACCAGCAGCAGCGACAACAACAACCACTAGAGACGCGACTTTGGGACTTTATTTATTTAAATACTTTGTTTAGTACGAGATATTTGTGTTAATTTTCGGGTGCATTGATTTCCGTAGAAAACGCCAAGCATATGAAAACGGAGCCAGTGAAATTGATTTTGATATGGATTTTAATTTTTGGTGCACAATAAATATAAAATAAAATAAATTGGCAGCGGCAAATGAATAGTGTATTTTTGTAAAAAGAAAAATAAAGAAAGAAAGCAATTCAGCGGGCGAATAAAACGTGGAAACAAGTTTGTTGTAGTCGCTTTTTTGGTGCAAATAATGCAATTAATTGGATAAAAAAGTGCAGTGTTGCATATAAAAACAAATCCTCAGGGTCCACAAAAGAGTGTAAACAAGACGCGCGGCAAAAAAGGTGCGTAGAAAATAATAATACACAGTATAAACATTTTGCATTCCTAGTAATAAGTATTGCTAAGAGTGTAGGCGAGTGAGGTGCGTGTGCTCAGTGGTTGCCCTTTATGAAAACAGCTGAGTAAATGCCGTGTGCTAATGTTAATTAAATATGCTAATAAGACTGATCATGACAACGTTAACTTTGTGTTGGGCAGCTGCTAAAACAAGGCGGCACACACCAGCCGATCAAATCAAAAACCGCATAAGCAACGGAAAACACTTCTGAACTTTTTTGGTAACTAGGTACGGTTGCCTGTATAGTAAATTTTGCTACCCAAAAGAAAACGCAAAAATACGAAAAAGTACTAAAATTAACAACAACAAAAACTGTTAAAACCAGTTCCATGTGGCGACTGCGCATGCGCCACAGAGAATACAGGCAGCGAGAAAAGGAAAGGCAAGCCAAGGCACCAGCAACATTAACTTGGGCAGCTGAAGAAAAATCGGTACTAAACAAAATCGAGGGCCCGACTGCGACTACGACATCGACTTCGACGACCACGACCACGACTGTGACTGAGACTGAAACGGCGACTGCGACTGCGATGAGTGCAAAGCGAATCTTTGAACAAACTGTTAAGAAGCCAGCCAAAAGGTAAGCGCAGGCGCAGGCGCAACAGAAACAGAAACAGAAGCTGCTCGGCTGGTCAGCAGCTTGCGCACGTATCGAACGTGCAGACGATGGTGATGAGGACGGAGGACGGAGAACGGTGGACAGGAGATGGAGGTGGTGGAGGAGGATTGAGGCCGGTCAGAAAGATGATAAAGAAGATTTCAAAATAAGCGGAAAGAAAGAAATTTTATTGAATACAAAAAAAGGCCAAAACCAAAATCGAACCTACAAATTGTAAGCGTTGTGTAGATTTGATCGTGCCATGACTATTGAATACCCTTAACGCAGTCCAAGCACTTCCACTCACTTGTAGTTGGGTCTCGATTTTTTACATACTGAAATACAAGAGTTTGTTCATAGTCCACGGCAGATGAAAATTAGCCGTACAATGTCTAAGAATATCTAACTTTGGAGCTAAAGCCATGGTTGTATGGCCAGCAGAAAGTTTGAAATGATTCTAACATTCTTAGATACACAGTTGTGCAAATATGCAGCGAAATAGGAATTTCAAGGCTGGCAATTAAAGATGCAAAAGTTGCTTCATCAACTTTTAATACCCTGTATATGAAATGTACTAGGGAATAGTAGCTTAACGCGAATGAATGTAACACACAGAAGGAGGCGTGTAGAGTATATATATATTCTTAATCAAGATGACAAGACGCATGCCAAGACAAGAGTGATATCTGTCTGTATTAAACTTGGTATTCACATTCTCCTTGCATCGAGAAAGTACGAGTTTAAGTTCTTTCTGATGCACCCCCCACTCCCCCGCTATATATGATTATCCCTAATTCCGCTAATACTCAAAATCTTTTACTCAATCCACATCCAGTCGGTTTTATCAATATAGTTTAATTTTCTAGAGGCAATACAGATGTAAATGTATGCTTTCGAATTGTACAACTTACTTTAGTTTTGTCGTAATCTATATGAATCATGTACTTTTTTTTCAAACTTTATACAAAGAGCAGTTATTTGTGAAACAATTTCATTATTTTTCAATTTTTTCAATTTCAATTTTTCCATTTCAATTTTTAAATTTCAATTTTTCAATTTCAATTTTTAAATTTCAATTTTTAAATTTCATTATTTTCTTCTGCTAGTTTGGTTGGGTGCAGGGTATTTAACTGTTGGACTCGCTCGTAGCGTTCTCTCTTGTCTTAAATATAAGAGTTGGGCCTGCACAACTCTAGCTTTTCATTCTTGTTTTTATTATTATTTTGGCAAGGCATTTCATTTCAGTGTCATAACTCAGATAGCAAGACGAGCACGCCATATGCATGTGTATAGATACATTTGCATGCATATGTATCGCAGAGATACAAGCGCGTTGCTTGTCTTTATATCAAGTTTCGGCGCGATAAGCGAGATAAGTAAAAGGTCGCAGAGAAATGCTCGTACATTTAGCGACTGCCGAAATCTCCAGAGACGACAACACCTGCCAAATAGCCGACAGAGCACAGAACAGAACAGAAACTTTAAGGCACAGGCGGGTAAAATGCAATCCTCAATCATGTTTTGCATTTCCTTCTCCTTTGTCTTTCTCTGCTCACTTATGTGTGTTGTTGTTATTGCTGCTGGCGGTGGCGGTGGCGGCGGCTTTAGTCTTTCCGTTTTGTGCCCACATACAAGTATTCGATTCATTCATACATTGCTAGCCGCTCTCTTGTGTATTTCTTCTTTCGCATGCAAATTTTTGCGTTTCATTTTCTTCGGGCGTAAACGCAAATACTTACAAATACATACATACATATGTATAGTATATAAGAGTATATACTAGTTTTGTATGTTTTGTGTTTTGTAGGTAGAATTACGTTGAATGTGCGGCATAAAAATACAAAGCCAACCCAAACCAAAGCAAGACAAACTAAACCACACACAAAGCCTTTTTTTAAATAATACAAAAAAAAAAAACAAAAGCAAAACTGCCAAACAACTCCTGCCCAGGGTCATAAGCGGGTCATATAGTAAGCCACCAAACTTTCACAAAACGCGACTGGTACACTATATTATGATACCGATTTGTACACTCAGAAAACGTATGTTCCTGCATTTAAGGAATTGCATAACACATGTTGATTATAATATCAAAAATAATTATATGGAGGGGTTTTGAAAGCAAACAGTATTTATTTAAACAATAGCGTATATCATTTCTATCCATTTTATGGATTGGATCATGTCTAAATTAAAATATTAACAATATTGAACTTTATGGTGCAAACATATTGTCTCGGGAATCTTCATTACGATGTTATTCTAAAATTTATAACTAAATTAGGGACCACATGGTCCTGTGATTAGTATTGTATTTGTACTTCTGTGCCTTAAATAAAATATCTGCATTATTAATTATGAATCCATAATAATTGTTGCCTGAAAATCTTGATGTCTGTGAATGTTCTTTCTAAAAATGATAAATAAATTAAAGACCACATGCTCCTGTCATTAATTTTGAATTATTTCTCCTTAAAATGTCTTCTATGTGCCTTAAATAAAATAACTGGAATATCAATTATATGAATCTACAATAATTGTTGCCTGGAAACCTTGATAGTCTGTGAATGTGCTTTCTAAAAATTATAGATAAATAAAAAACCACATATTCCTGTCATTAATTTTGAATTATTTCTCCTTAAAATGTCTTCTATGTGCCTTAAATAAAATAACTGGAATATCAATTATATGAATCTACAATAAGTGTTGCCTGGAAACCTTGATAGTCTGTGAATGTGCTTTCTAAAAATTATAGATAAATAAAAAACCACATATTCCTGTCATTAATTTTGAATTATTTCTCCTTAAAATGTCTTCTATGTGCCTTAAATAAAATAACTGGAATATCAATTATCCACAATAATTGTTGTCCGAAAATCTTGATAGTCTGTGAAGTTTTTCTGAGTGTATGGACTCTATGAATGCAGCTCAATCATGCCAGCACCACAAATGTATCTATGAGCTACAAAGCCATGCCCATAACCACCACGATGGCCGGGCCGTGTCAAAGGTCAGCCTCAGCCTCAGTCTGAAATTCAGCTCCTGCCCCTGCGTCCCAATCGTAGTCGCATTCAGCAGTTTTATTATTATAATTAAATCGGCCAACTGACTGACGTAAAACCCGTATGCAATAGCCACAGCCAAGGAGCTTTGTCTTTGTATGGCCGCCCCGGAGCGGCGCCAACTGGTGCTGAGCGAAGATTGGCCGCTTTGCTCGTCCGCTTCGGCCGAGAGTGTTTAGCGACTTATGGCCAATAGTGAAACATTCTTGGCCATGTTCTATTGATCGTTGTTGTTGTTGTTTGGGCGCACCTTTTGTTTTGAAAGCTTGGAACTTGTGGAACGCCGCTTGGGCCGTAAATTAGTTTGTCACTGTGCGGCGTTATTTGACCTTCTTCCGCCCGTATTCCCCGGGACCTATCCACTTATACAAATCCAAGTTAATTAGCTGTCATTGCCGTTTTGGCTTTTCGGTTCATCGCCTAATTAATCATATTCAAGTACTTTGCAAAATGTCGAGCTACCATTTTCCCCCATTGACTATATTTCTATTTTTTTTTAATTTACCAATTTTGTGCAATTGTATAAGGTTTATGTATTTGTTGTATAGTATGTTTGGCATAAATGGCTTTTTTCTCTTTGTCGAGGCTAAGCTTTGACCCAGTTATTTAATTTGCCGCTGCTTCATCAAATGTTGCAATTGCTAACCTTTTGAAATTGTGCAAATATTTGCATAGTCGCCCCAGTCGGCCGCAACTTAATAATAATAATAAGAGGTAGAAATATTAAACAGAAATATTTCCAAAAACAAGAAAAGAAAAGAAGTCAGACTCATATGAGGCTATTTTCTAAAAATAGCCAGACAATAGTGCAGACACAGAAAGCCGTCGGTATTGTTATTATCTTGAATCTTATTATAGTGAATGGTACAATGCGAAAAATTAAGCCGACAATAGAGATAAATAGCCGAATACTTGAGTCCGTCAAGAAGGTGTGGGCTTGTCAATCAGGGATGTCAGGTGAGGCGCTAAAATTATTGAATGTACTGTAGACAAACAGACCGCATTGTGAATAAAAAGCAAATACTAATTTGAAAACCCAGATATTCATAATTGCAAAATAGAAGCCGCACATTCTTTTCGCGGCTATGCGAAACACTTTATGGGTTTTAAGAAATTATTTTGAATATTTTCTCCCTAATCAGTACGACTATTTTTAATGGCTATATGACCTTTTAAACTTCTTTACTTTGTTAGCAGGAAGAGAAATATTCCCCATCCAGTATGTGGGATGTGTCAGTGAAGATAAAGTATTTAAATTCAATTTTGTGTAGCTTCTTTGTTTCCGTTTTGAGTTTGCTCTTCATATCGTGCGTTACATCTCTAGACATGCACAAATCAGTTAAATCCAATCGCTTGTCAAGTGCCCTCAACAAGCTCTTGAGGGTTCATTATGCCATTTTTGGAGTTTTGCGGAAGCAAACAATTAACAATTATAACGTAACACAATTTCACGCTCGGAGCCACGGCCAAGGTGTTGGCTCCAAACAATCGGACAATAAAAACTGTTTTGATTTGTGTTGTTAGAAATGCCCATACTTAATGCCCATATAAATAAGTTATTATTGCTTAGAGGTCAGCTCAGCAGCTACAAACATACTAATACATACTATATACATCCATGTACGTGGGCATAAGAATTTAAAGCTGTAGTCAAGGTTAATAATGCGGGCAGCCAGTCGGGCAAAAATCTGTAACAACTTCTGGCCAATAAAGCGAAGCTAATTGGATTTGTTTTATAAGTAGAAGCCGCTGCTCTATTCCTAGACCCTGCAATAGGGTCACTTCAAATTCACACATAAATAAGTAGTTGTGTTGCTCTTATGGTTTCATGCCATATACACACAGAAAAATACTTTTTCTAGATTTTAGAAAACCCTCTAAAACTGAAAATTGTTCTAGTTTTAAAATAATGTTTTACTTTTTTTTATAAAATAATATAAATTAAAAAATTATTAAAAATTAATTAAAAAAAAAACGTTTAAAGATATTTTCTGTTGAATAAAAAACCGATTTAAAAAAAATAAATTAGAACAATTGTTTATGAAATAAACTTACAAATACATATACATACATATATGTATATATAAAATAAAAAAAATTAATATTTTACAGCAATTCGAAATATACAGAAAATGTCTTTTTTAAATTAAAAAAATGATATATTTTCTGTTGAATAAAAAAACAGATTTCATAAAAGTAAAAAAGAACAATTGTTTATGAAAGAGACTTGCAAATACATATACATACATATATGTATATATTTAGAAAATAATACAAATTAATATTTTTTGGAATTATCCACATATACAGAAAATCTCTTTCTTAATTTAAAATAAATGCTTAAGATAGTTTCTGTTGATTAAAAAATCAGATTCCCTAAAAATAAAAAAGAACACTATTTTATGAAAATAAACTATCTGATGTGTTGGGCTACTTGCCTATAGATGTATTTATTTTGTTAGCGTCGATTATAGGCCCTTTTTTTCTGAGTGTACAGTGTGAATCGAGGTGCGAGTAGAGATGGCATGGCCATGTGGAAATTATGTCATTTGCATTGCATTCGCAGCCCAAGAGTCTTTGATTTTGTCAAACGCGCAAACGCCAAAGGAAATGCCTCTAATAAAATGCGACAAGACTGTTGTTTCTTTGTCCGTCTAGCAAACGGAAATTTCTATGGGAGACGACGGCGTTTGGTCGACATAATCACAAAATAATAACCAAAAGTATGCAACCAAAAAATGTTACATAGACGCCGCATAACCCAAATTGCTTTTAATTCGAAAATCGCGGTCAATCGATGTCGGTGGGGGGTGGAGGTAGGGGGGAGAAAGGAGGGGGAACTGTGAACCGCTATAGAGATAATGGGCTACAAAAACGCTATTTAATTGTGCTGGCATGGGCTAAGACGAAAATTAAATGAAATTAAATGAAGAATAACGCAACAGATAAACCAAAACAGTTGGACAGTTGGACATTTGTACATTTCGACTGACCTGCTTCAGACGTTATGTAAATGAGTGTATGCGTGTGTGTGTGTGTGTGTGTTGTGCACTCGTGAGTGCACTCATCAAAATTAGTTCACAACTCTAAAGTTGCTGCGAGTTGGCCGTTTTTGTACAGTTTATTTGGTTTAATTTTATTGTGTGCCATTGCCACAAAGTGTACTTTGTTTATGTTTAATTTGATTTGTTTTTTAAAGCATTAAAGCTGTTATACATGCCGCGCACGTTTCTCGGACCTGTACTCTAAAATGGGTCAGAGCGGCACGATTTTTGGTGTAGTTCTTGGCACAATGTCGTGTCATGAAATGCAAACACCCATTCAGACATACTATATAAAAATAAAAATCGGCACATAAAAAATCACTAAATCGTGAAGTGCTACAAATATTTTCTGAGCATGAACAACAGTGCCAGCCAAACACTTCTTGGCCAAATAAACAAAGACAGTCAGTCAGTCAGCCAGCCGGCCAGTCAGCCAGCCAGCGAGTCAGCGAGTCAGGTCTGAAGCGGAACCTGCGAAGAGCTCACGTCAAAGTGCAAAGCCTGTGCTACTTCCCAGCGGGCAGCGAGCAGCTAGCAGCGAGTAGCTAGCAGCCGGCAATCATCATCGACCTCTAATCAAAGAGACAAAAGACTGGCAATAAAACAAAAATCGACAGCAAGAATGAAAGTGGTGGTGAAATTGCTTTCTTTATGCTTGTCTCTCTCTCTTCTAGCAGAAAGTGAACGACAAATGACGAGCGATAGCAGCTCAGTAACAGTAACAGTAACAACAACAAAAACAACAACAACAATCGTTGATGCAGGCAATTCAAAGCCATAATTCTTAAAAGCAAATCGTGAGAGCGAAGCGAGCGACATTAAATTTCATTGAGCGCGTTTTTAGACGCACTCAAAACGCGACTAGAAAGCGCGTCTAATTACGCAAAGCACAAGTCGCAGCTCTTTTTCTAATGATGGTCAAAGAAAATTCTAAGCGTACATTCGTTGACAGACTCTGGCCGTGGAAATTGGGGCCAGCCGGAGCAACAACAAACAGCCACCCAAATGGAGTAACTTGAACCAAATCCTTGCCATAATAGATAAATCAAGCGTTCTATCTACCGTAGTCAGGCAAACGGAGAAACGATTAAACAAGTCAACAAGTCAGATCTTTCCAGTGCTGATGAAGTACAAGTTGAGAGTCCCTTGAGTCCCTCGCAGAGCAATTTCTCAATAGTTTTCTCCTTGGTAACACCTAAGATCCATTGAAACTCTTATATAATAAGAATAATTGGGTACCAAACTACTTTACTTTACCAAATAGTTCAGTGAAATGTGTTAATTAAAATGTTTGGAACCCTACCATTAGAAATGGAAACCGGTTCTGTGCGAGTTCGTTCAGGTTGGGTATGCACAACACAGAAACTTGGCCCAAATCGGTTTGGATTTAGTAAAACAGTAATGCAGCAGTAACTGTAAATGTTTCTTAATTACTATGCCCTCTATAGTCGTCGTAAGTGGCTTTATAATGCACACATTCCTCAGTTGCTGTGTTGACATTTCGTCTTGGTAATTAAGGTTTGAAAAAGCTGCGTTAGATTTATTTTGTTTATATATTTACTATATACTATATATATGAATCTCGAACGAGGCCTCAGAATTGTGTTAAGCCAAAACGTGAGCTGCTGTTGTTTTTGGTCATAAACCAAACTGACCAAACCGCCGGCTCATCCAGGGCGACACAGACGGTGCTGACGGTTGTTTTTGTTGTTGCTTCATGTCTTGTTGTTTTACTATCCAGTTTTTCAATTGTTTCCCTTTTTCATGCCACAGTAATGGCAACAACAACAAGCCAACTTTAATGGCTTCTGTGCCTGCTCCACGAGTGCCAACGTATAATACAACTTCGAAAGCGTGGGTAATTTCGTCGGACAATAAAAATATTATTATGTCTCTTGCATTATGATGTTATTTTTATGCTGACTAAATACACACGCATTCCCATACAAACATGCCTCTAAAATACTCGTATATCTATCTATTCATTAACTTGCATTTCGCCATATTGTGAGAATGATGCCAAGTCACGTCGGGCGGTGTATTGCAATTCACACAAACGATTGCAATTCACACAAACGATTCCAGCTATTGTGTGGCATGGTGATCCGAGGTGCCGCATTCTTGTCCTTTGTAACGGAAGTCCTCTAAAAGGACCGACATCCACATGACTGGGCAACAAGAGTGGAAAATCAAACTCAGACGACGGCCCTCCTCTGCGCTTCTCAAGCTAGGCAGCTAACCGAAGCCAGTCTAGCATCAAAACCGCATAAAATCAAATAAATAATAAAAATATTCGTATTTAAAAATTAAATTAAAAATGTCGCCTTCCTCTGCGCTTCTCACACGAGCCACCTAAGCGAAGCCACGTCAGCATCAAAAGCCCAGAAAATCAAATAAATAAAAATAATATTTTTGGAAAATTAAATTTAAAAGACGGCCCTCCTCTGCGCTTCTCATACGAGCCACCTAAGCGAAGCCACGTCAGCATCAAAAGCCCAGAAAATCAAATAAATAAAAATAATATTTTTGGAAAATTAAATTTGAAAGACGGCCCTCCTCTGCGCTTCTCATACGAGCCACCTAAGCAAAGCCACACTAAGCATCAAAAACACATAAAATCAAATAAGTAAATAAATAATAATTTTGAAAATTAAATTTAAAGGTAGCCCTCCTCTGCGCTTCTCATACGAGCCACCTAAGCAAAGCCACACTAAGCATCAAAAACACATAAAATCAAATAAATAAAAATATTCGTATGGAAAAATTAAATTAAAAAGGTGGCTCTCCTCTGCGCTTCTCATACGATCCACTTAAGCGAAGCCATACTAAGCATCAAAAGCCCAGAAAATCAAATAAATAAAAATAATATTTTTGGAAAATTAAATTTAAAAGACGGCTCTCCTCTGCGCTTCTCATACGAGCCACTTAAGCAAAGCCACGTCAGCATCAAAAGCCCAGAAAATCAAATAAATAAAAATAATATTTTTGGAAAATTAAATTTAAAAGACGGCCCTCCTCTGCGCTTCTCATACGAGCCACTTAAGCAAAGCCACGTCAGCATCAAAAGCCCAGAAAATCAAATAAATAAAAATAATATTTTTGGAAAATTAAATTTGAAAGACGGCCCTCCTCTGCGCTTCTCATACGAGCCACTTAAGCAAAGCCACGTTAAGCATCAAAAACACATAAAATCAAATAAATAAAAATAATATTTTTGGAAAATTAAATTTGAAAGACGACCCTCCTCTGCGCTTCTCATACGAGCCACCTAAGCAAAGCCACACTAAGCATCAAAAACACATAAAATCAAATAAATAAAAATGTTCGTATTTAAAAATTAAATTAAAAATGTCGCCTTCCTCTGCGCTTCTCACACGAGCCACCTAAGCGAAGCCACGTCAGCATCAAAAGCCCAGAAAATCAAATAAATAAAAATAATATTTTTGGAAAATTAAATTTAAAAGACGGCCCTCCTCTGCGCTTCTCATACGAGCCACCTAAGCAAAGCCACACTAAGCATCAAAAACACATAAAATCAAATAAATAAAAATATTCGTATGGAAAAATTAAATTAAAAAGGTGGCTCTCCTCTGCGCTTCTCATACAATCCACCTAAGCGAAGCCATACTAAGCATCAAAAGCCCAGAAAATCAAATAAATAAAAATAATATTTTTGGAAAATTAAATTTAAAAGACGGCTCTCCTCTGCGCTTCTCATACGAGCCACCTAAGCAAAGCCACGCTAAGCATCAAAAACACATAAAATCAAATAAATAAAAATGTTCGTATTTAAAAATTAAATTAAAAATGTCGCCCTCCTCTGCGCTTCTCATACGAGCCACTTAAGCAAAGCCACGTCAGCATCAAAAGCCCAGAAAATCAAATAAATAAAAATAATATTTTTGGAAAATTAAATTTAAAAGACGGCCCTCCTCTGCGCTTCTCATACGAGCCACCTAAGCAAAGCCACACTAAGCATCAAAAACACATAAAATCAAATAAATAAAAATATTCGTATGGAAAAATTAAATTAAAAAGGTGGCTCTCCTCTGCGCTTCTCATACAATCCACCTAAGCGAAGCCATACTAAGCATCAAAAGCCCAGAAAATCAAATAAATAAAAATAATATTTTTGGAAAATTAAATTTAAAAGACGGCTCTCCTCTGCGCTTCTCATACGAGCCACTTAAGCAAAGCCACGTCAGCATCAAAAGCCCAGAAAATCATATAAATAAAAATAATATTTTTGGAAAATTAAATTTGAAAGACGGCCCTCCTCTGCGCTTCTCATACGAGCCACCTAAGCAAAGCCACACTAAGCATCAAAAACACATAAAATCAAATAAATAAAAATGTTCGTATTTAAAAATTAAATTAAAAATGTCGCCTTCCTCTGCGCTTCTCACACGAGCCACCTAAGCGAAGCCACGTCAGCATCAAAGGCCCAGAAAATCAAATAAATAAAAATAATATTTTTGGAAAATTAAATTTAAAAGACGACCCTCCTCTGCGCTTCTCATGCGAGCCACCTCAGCGAATCCACGCTAAGCATCAAAAACACATAAAATCAAATAAGTAAATAAATAATTTTGAAAATTAAATTTAAAGGTAGCCCTCCTCTGCGCTTCTCATCGAGCCAGCTTGCCACACAAAAGACTTTAGATTTCCGACCACTTTTGTCCCACTCTTGGCATCCTGTCTACCAAGCTCTCATTTCGCCCTTGTTCATATTTTTTATGGACGAAGCCGACACTTGTTTAATGTCGCGCCAGGTTGCTAATTAGGTGATATTGCCAGTCGCTTGTTTATTATGATTTTTACTTATACGAGTCTTTACCGGGCAGCAAAACGTTTTGTGACGTCGGGCAACCACCATAAAAGCAGATTCAGATCGCACGCTTGCAATTTCCTGTTGCCAAAAATAACTTGCGGCAGAGCAATCAGTTGACACCAAAGGCATGTCTTTACTGTTAACTGATTTATTGTGATAAGTACGGCGACAAACAGACGCATTAATAAGTAAGAAACGCAAATGAGTGCTTCCTTGTGGAATTTGCCTCTCTTCTGAGGACAAGTCCCTGAAATTTAATTAATATTTATTAAATGAAGATCGAACATTAATACAAAAGGATATAATTTAATATTTCTATTGAAGAATGCATATTTGTATTTAACTATTGGTTTCTATGATTTGATATTTGTATTGAACAATCCATATTTGTATTCAACTATTTTTACAGTCACGGTGGGGTTGGTTTGAGTTCCATGAAGTTTTCTTTAAAAAAAAAACGGGCTAGCTTAGTTCTGAGTACTCCCATTTCGGCAATCAAGCCAAGCCCTAGTGCCATAAAGCTAGCCCTCCCAACGCTTCGTTAATTTCTAAATTCTATTCATACAATACTACTTACAACCTACCGACACCTACCACCATATAAGGCCCCACAACGAACACAACAAATACAACAAATACTTACAAAGCTCCGAACCATTGTTGCGACAAAAACTGTTTGTCTTGTCAGTAAGTCTAGGTTCTGGGGTACGGGTACGGGTACGGGTATAGGTATGGGTCGGTGATTCATACTCGCATGCACTTTGTGGAGTTATTCAATGAGGCACAAAGACGGCAGCAGCCGCCAGAAAACGGCTAAGCAATGCTCATAAGTGGGCCGCAACACACACACACACACACACACACACACACAAAAAGAAACTATAGACGGCCTACGTTCGCCCAGAAATAGAAGGCTCCAGATGGCGACTGTACAAATGACTTGCAGTTCATTAATTTTCATTGTCAGCAATCGCCTGCACCCATTCGGACAGTGCCAGTCGCACTAAACGTATTGAGCACCCGGCTATGCAAATGTAAGAAACTTTTTTCGGCGCATTAGTACCTGAAAAATGTAACACAAGCCATACACGTATCCACGCAGGAGGTGAGTCAGTCGGACGATGCAAGACCAGCCCCGGTCTGGCAGACCAGCGCTTGCGCCTGCGGACTTCATTTTTATGGCTTTACTTTGGGCTTTTGGGTGCTGCGGCTGCGACTGCGGCTGCGTCTCGGGCGATTACATAACAACCGAGTCTTGAGTCTGGCATAAATTATAAACAAATTATGTAAAGCTGTTGGTCTGTATGTCTTAGTTTGGGGCGCCTCCATGGGTTCTATGCGCAAGCGGCATTCTCCAAAAGGAAAAATTCTAAATTGTCTGCGTGCCAGTGATTGAAAATTGTCGCGGCAAAGTGACGACGGCATACGACCCGACCACTAGGCAGATATTTGATATTTGAGCACCATAAAGGTACACCCCTCCCCTTTCCAGTTGCCGGGTGCCTTCTATTTGTATGCCCCGTAGCGTTTTCCACTTAGATTTGTTTGCTCCGTGTCTCGTCTGTGCGTTTGCTCAATGAAAAGTTCTCCCTTTTTGTCATTAGAAAGCCCAACCAGCCATCAACAACATTTACGTGGGCCGCGCAGTTGCATGGCATTCTCGTTGAAACATCTTTGTTAGATTGTCTGTCATGTCCCTCACATCATCAGATACTTTCTGAACAAATATTTTTCCAGACCTGACGAGGGTTAACCATAGGACAAGTGTACGTCGCACACGTTCTCAAAAAATTGTTAAGACACTCTTAAATGGTTATGTGGTTGTTTGAAAGCCACAATTACGATTATTTGTGCTATCTTAGAAATAAATCGTAGCTTATTTGCTTTTAAAAACTAATATTAGTGTAGTGTATAACTAAATCAGTCAATAACCCAAAACAGGCAGGGGGTTGTTGAAAATCAGATGGCTTACCTTATATTTTATATGATGAATATCAATAGAGTAAGTGCAGTAAGGAGTGTAGCGCACGTTTTAAACAAATTTTTACACAAAATCTTTAAAACACTGAATATGTATTTAAAACACGTAATCTTAAAAAATATCAATAATATCAAGTCAAACACCCCAGACTCAATAATCGCTTTCCACCACATTTGCAGCGTATGTTTTTTTATTTATTTATTAACCTTATCCTAGCGTTACAAGTATCAAGTTACTTTGAAATTATTACGCTAGTTTTAATTATATCAAGCTTAAGTTATTTTCAAATTATTAATTTTAGTTTTAACATTAAACATTTGTATTGTTATTAGGATTGCTTGATTAGTTTTATACTTAATCTATTTTGCCTACTCAACTAAGATTGTGTTTAATATTATAATTTTTAATAACGTTAATTTTGTAATTTTTTTTTGTAATTTGTATTCGTCGAATTTTACTGCAAAGTTTTTGTAAAGTTGATAACTTTTCCAATTTTATTGGCATCCGGCGACTGTGGAGGCCAATCTTAAGTGACGATCCCATTTGGCATCTGTCTGTCTTATAAATTTTCACCAAATTGTAGGGCATTCAAGTTTTCTAAAATACGAACACTTCGCTGGTGCCAAATCTCCAAATAGAAGCTTGATTGGAAAACACAACATTCTTCCGGACACCAATTGCTTTTTCAATGTGCTTTGCCATTTCATATTGTTTGAACCATTGCAGTTCTACTAGCTTTGTTATTTACTCAACCAATTATTCGGATCACTTTAAAAGTGAGCTATATCTAGAAGAATGGAGGGGATAAAATGTTTATTATATATATACATACATGTATACACAGTTACAATTTGGTATGTATGTAAATAACTAAGTCAATTTAAGAATACCTTCGATGTTCGACCAAATAAAAATTGTGAAGTCATTTAATGAAAACGATGGACCCCATCACACGCCTTAGATTGCTTTGCATTCTGACCCCAGGGTTAAGTTATTCATGTAGGTGGCCAATCGCTTGCCGAACGGTCGCCTTGAGTTCGAACAGCCCGCAGAAATGTTTCTGAAAAAAGTGAAAACTTTCACTTTTGATATTTTTGTACCGACAACATTTATATTTAGTCTTTTTCACTGAGATTTAAGTTTGCCTGTCCGGCCCGGCCCGGCCCGGCCCCTGCCCCCATAGGGGTTTAGACGTGTGTGCTCTCTGTGTGTGATTGTTATTTCTTTTTTTTTTATTACCATAAATTTGAATTTCGTTTACATCATCACCGATGTCGGTCGTCGGTCGTCGCTTGTTGCTCATCGTGCATCGCTATCTGTGCGCTTCTCAAGTGTAAAGAATTGTTTTGTGATCGTGTGTTTGGGCCTTTCTTTGGGCCACGCCACAACACGTCCACACAACCGACGCGTCGCTTGTGCATGTGTTTTAATGCGATGATTTAAAACTTTTTCGCTTTCATTTCATTTAAACTCTTGCTATTAATCAGTTATGAGCCTCGCCATGAGAGCTCGATCGCACTGCGTGGCTTTGATTTAATGAGCTTCAAGCTCAACCCTTTTGTCTAGGGAATCGCTTGCGTAAGGCTCGGGCCGCACACAGCGGGTGCGCATTTATCAGTTTTTCAATTAAACTTTTGAAAATGTTTCGACTGCTACTTACATATTTAATTTGCTTTTTTGTGTTACGCTGCCTCGGTACAACTTTAATTTCTGCGACTTGTTTCTCGTTTCGCACAAAATGCTGTCGCAGGCATGTTTATACTCGTACATACAAATACTTATAAGTAGCAATGTAGTTGTACAATGATGGCAAATAGCTTAGATAAGAAATCCATTAAATGGAAAACAATTTTGCGGAAATGTAAATGAACGCTTTGCGACTGCGACTGCGACGGGCCTGACATGCGGGCCAAATGTCGGCCTGAAAAACTTCAAAGCTTACCGGCGATAGTGCAAAGCTTTTAATTACGGTTCACGCTCTATAAATCCCCACATAAAATTCTCTTGATGGACAACTTCGAGCCACTTCCACTTTGTCGCTAGCAAATTACTAACTTTCGTGTGAAAGTTTTTTTTTTTATAAAACTAAAATTAAAATACCTCCAATTGAAATTATATCGACTTACGGCTAATAAAAGTTAAAGTTACAAGCTTTAACAAGTATTTTAGGGTAATAAAAATTGCTTGGAACTTCAAAGAGATGGCCAATTAAGTTGTTTAGTTGTCAGGAACAAACCATATTTAATCAGTAAATTCGAGTTGAATGACGGCTGTACGGATGACATGGCAGAAAATCGTCGAAGGCCGTGTGTTGTGGATGCCTTAACTTCTCTAAAATTATTCTTTCATGGACAACAGCGAATCTCTTCCAGCCTCTATGCGTTCAATAACCTTTCCTCCTCAAATCTATACAGATGCTTGTGTGTGTGTCTTAAAATTGAACGGCCCTTCATTCTCGTTACCATTGCATAAGTAGTAACACACTTATACGTATAGCCCGTATTTTGGAACAAAGAGAATCATCAATTGTAGCCTCATGCCGACCTAAGAATATAAAGATGTACATACTTATGAGTATGTGTGGCGTATGTGGCTGAAGCTAAACTATTTTTAGAGTCAGACCCATTGTCCGACAGTGCCAATTTCATGGGCTTTTCACATTTCAATGGCATTATTTCTTTAAAGCGAGTACCTTCGCAGTCTGCAGCGGTAACAACAACAACAAAAACAACAATAGCCCTGAACTTTCAGCGTTGAGCGTTGCAGTTAACTGTTATTCTTTTTTTAACATTCGCGCTTTACTGTTATATGTATATAGTAGCATGTGTACAGCCGTTAAGCGTAAGTGTTAAAGTTTTGTATGTTTTGCTGTTAAGTGTCTGCTGGTTGTTCAATTTTTTTCTTTATTTAAAACTTCATCTCGAAGTTATGAAACTTGTTCGCCAGCATTTAAAAGACAAAGCAAAAAGTCGCGTTTTTGCAGTGGGTGCAGTTGGTTGGTTGCACGACTGTCTACCTTTTTGCACTTGATAAAAAATGATAAAAAAGTAAGAGAAATATAAATAACAGACATTGCTGGAATTCATTTACAGTGGATGGGAACATGTTCAATGCTCTGCATATGCATTTTTCTTTGTCAACATTCACTTAAATGTATGTACATACAAGTAGCTGGCGAGTGTGTGAGTGAGCCGCATTCATATTTTTTGGCTTAATTTATATGGTTTGTTTTTATTTACTTTTCGTTAATTACGAGCATTCCATTTACTTATACATAGTACATACATACATATGTGCATGTCACCGATTTTATAGTAAAAAATGCTTATGACAGTGTTTTCTGTTGTTTTTATTTAATTTCGCTGCATTTCCCCATTTACAAGAATGTTGTGTAATTTCAAGTGGAATTTTTTGTGTACGTAAATTCAAAGAGAAATCCTTATTAAGAATAAAATTGCAAAAAGCCCTTTCTTTTCTGTTAACAAAACAGATTTAACAGATTTACAGATATAAATTATTTTTGTCTGCTAGAGTTGGTTAAATGGTATATTTAGATGGCATACAAACAATAAATAAATTATAGATAATTGGTGTAGACTTCCATTTTCGTAGTTAAATAAGAGTGCTATAAGTAAGGATTTCAGTGAGCTCTACTTAACATTCTTTCCCATGTTATTCCAATGTCTGCTGAAAGCAAACAAAGTACAGGTGGAAGTTCTCGTGTTTGTTCAAACACTTGGCAGCCGACGGGCAAGCTGCCTAACCCTAACACGCCTTACCTATTTGTATACCCATATGTTACTACTATATATATACAAAGTATTCGTATTGTATTACCAACTTGTATTTCTCTTTGCATTTCTTTAACAATATTTAAATAGGAAATTAGGGTCGACATTGTCTGCGCTTTGCTTCCGCTTACGTCAAAGTATAAATGTATGTGTGCATGCATGGTGGGGAGGATGGAGAATGGGTGTGAGGCGGGAGTCTAAGTCGCGCCCTGGGCACTTTCACAAGGTTTCCTGTGGGCTATTCGTAGACAGAGCTGGTTAGCAAGTTGCAGACCATTCCAGAGTGCCGCTTCTTTTTTTTTTGTTTTTTTTCTTTTTTACCACTTTTGTACACACGATGATGAGCCATGATAATTAACAGCTTATTGTGAGTATGTGTGTATGTGTGCTTAATTAACTGCATTTACAGTTAATGGTGCAGTTAGACGGGGCACATTAAAGGATGCACGACTTATGGCAATCTTTTGCTTGGCTGTCACTAATGTTCATGATTTTTCATTTTTAATTACAGCCGAACGGCAATTTGTGCACACACCGTCAAGGAAGCTCGAGTAGAAAGGTAAGTGGAGTGGGCATTGTATGGGAGGAGATGTGGATGTGGATTCTGCCGGCTGGTGGTCAGATGAAATGCTGCTCACACTTCACTGGCGCTAGCTTGGGTATCTGGGTGTCTCGACGCATTTAAACAAGTTCTCGGTTGTAATTACAGAGGGAAGCCAGAAAAGCAAAGAAAAAACAGTTGGCTGGCTGACTGACTGACTGCCCCTCTGGCTGTCTAGCTGCCTGCCTGTCTGTCTGCCTTCGTTCGCTATTATTAATTTCAACAGTTTGTGTAATTATGAAAACATATTTCACAATGCATATTCATTAAAGTCGCACATGGAAGCGACGAATAAAAATCCGCACTGCGGCTTTCTGATGAGCTCGGGTAAATGACACCATTGACTAAAAGCCGTGTGCATGACTAAGAGACTAACTGCCAACGCATCGATATAAAACACAATAAGGTCTTCAGATCTACAGGCTACTTACATACTTTATGTACGTAGAAAACCTATAATGTGATCTATAAACCTAGGAAAACACAGACACATCGATTTTCAAATTGATTTGGTTCAGTTTGCTGTTTTTCTGTAATAACAAATATCAAAAGTTCTGGTATTTCTTTAGAAAATGCGAACTATAAGATAGAACAAAACGTAAGAGAAGTGAGAGAGACTGTTAATATAATTTTTAGAGAGCTTGGTATTAGATCTACACTACAAGTCGGGTATTAACTTTATATTGCTAATTTATTCAGCTAAACATAAACATAGTATGTAATATTCAAACAGAAACACAAAGCTGTGCATGTTCTAATAAGAATTGGTTAACATTTTTTGCAAGTGTGTACCTATTCCTGGAATGCCATAAATGTGTTAATATGAAAAATGCGAATCGTCTTTTGAGATTTGTGATTTGGAAATTGAATTTTTTTGATTGTCGAAGTTGGAAACGAAAGATATTAATCAATTTTATATCCTCAGTCAACTAAAAGCTGCAATGTTTAACAACTTAAATAATTGGTTTACCGAAGTGCTTCTAAACAAACTTATGTTAAATGAAGAACTAAGCTTTACCAATTTCTCCAATTTGGAAGCACTAGCTTACCATTAAACGGACCTTAACTGCAAGTCGTTTTGTGTACAGAAATGTATGCTAAAATTAATGAACAAAATTAAAACGTACATATGCAAATAACTTTTTTGCTGTGTTTTGTTTGTGTCGCACACAACTAGTGAGCTGCCATAGCTAAAAAAATTAAAATTGAAAAAAAACAATCAAAAATTTCGCCAATAGCTAATTTTAATAGCAAGAAAATTAATGATTTTCAAACATGCAAATTAAAATATGCAAAGCAAAAAAACAAAGTATGGCAGAAACAAAAAAACAACTTAAAAGAAAACAGACAGACACTGTGCGCAGAGAAAAAACTTGATCTACAACATTTTTATGCGACTGGCAACTAATTGTAAAATGATTAACAAAAATATTGTTGAGCTTCTTCTCACTTTTTTTGGCCAGTTTTTCTAAGCTTTCTGGCCGGTGCGGTCGCAAGAAATGTGGTACGTACATTGACCTTTTAATTAAATTACCGTAGAGCTGGGGAAGAAATAGCAACAACGGACATTACACGGATTTTAATACTCTATATATGAAAGGTAAAAGTGCATATTAGCTTTGTGCACAGCTAAAGATATAACAGGCAGAATGAGGCCCGACAGACCCCATATAGTACATATACATATATATTCTTGATCAGCATGACAAGACAATGCCTATGTAGCTCTGTCTGTCGGTCTGTCCGTATGAACACTTAGATCACACAGACCATAAAAGTAAAAGGCATACAATGATGCCCTATATGAACAAGTGTTTTTCAGTTTAATTTCAATTTGCCTTCTTCCTCCGATTTCTTGCTATTAGTAATTGTCCAAACTACCGCATTGGAATTGGAATTTTTCAGTAAAAGTTAAATTCACACACTTTTGCACACAGATGCCTAATATGAGTAGGCAGAACAAGTGTATTTCAATTTCATTTCAAGTTTTCTTCTTCCTCCGATTTTGCACCATTAGTGAATTTCCATAATTCCCATATTTCTTTGAATTTTTTAATAAACTTTGCAGTCATACTCACCTTTTTTTAAACTACAATTTTCTTTATTGTTTTTTTTTTTTTTGAAATTAAATGTTAATGTTATTTTTCGTACTATTTTAAATTTTTATAATTATTGTACAGAGTATTTCAATGCCGGGGCCTCTAGCTGTAGCTTCTTTCATTCGCTCAGCGTCATACCGGTTGCTAATCTAATTAAAGCGTTGTGCACGCAGCTTTCCAAACGAAGCTCGAACAGCCCGCTAACAGTCTAACAGTCTAACAACGTAAAAATGTTAGCTAACAGTGAATGCTCGTATAAGTACACTGCTACTTAAGCACCGTTAATCAAAGGTCAGCTGGCATTCCGGAAGTTAGCCATTCACATTCACCCGCACCCGCCCACTCCACCTTCACAGCTCGGTTTAGGCATGTGTCACCCCCTCAAAACTAGCCTGACTATCGCTCACTCACGCGGCACGCGCTCTAATCAATCACGCGTAGAACAAAGCGTAAAACCCACGAGAAAAACATTCATAAATTTGACGTGAATGAAAGTAATTTGAATAGTGTTTGTCGTGTGGGTCCGTCGCGACGTTTGGTGTGTATGTGTGTGCGAGTGTGTACATATTTAGAGTAGGTACGAGTGGCAGGTAACACAAGCTATGTATGTATTACTACCTTTGAGCTGGTCAGCCGGGCAGGTAGTAAGCCAGTCAGTCAATCGGCGTGCCAATATACCTATGTATGTTTGGATGTATATCTGAATTTATATAGTTGGTGCATGGTATCAATTCGCTACGTACTCTGCACGTGTCAAGTGTAAAAAGATATCGAACTCTATGAGTCGAACTTCCTCGAATGCCGAATGCCTTCTCCCCGAGAGTTGGCCGTAAACGCAATTTGTCAACCTTTTACACACAGCATGCAATTCACGCCACTCGAGAATGGAGTGTTCAATTTGCTGAAAAATCAGCGGTCGGTCATTTATTACCGTTATGCAACGCCCGCCTCTTGAGTCGTTTCAGTTGACAATTGTCAAACAATTAGTTGGACCTTTGCGTGGAACTTTTCAAGAAACTGACAACAACAGCGGCAACTTCATTTGTCACTCGGCTTTTTACTTCTCTGTTCCCAAAATTGGGTCAACAGTTTGTCAGCACGGCTCCCAAGACCCGGTATAGTATATTTTTATGTCTACTAACGATCGATGTCTAAGCCTGACAATTTAATTGCCGTGTCTCTATGACGTGTTCCATTTTTATGTCAGTTACCGTTTTCCATTGCGTCATTTAAGAACCTTCTCCCCGCCTGTACATACATAAAGACATTTTCGTTTTAGTTTTTTTTTTTCTTAACTCCGGGAGAAAAGTTGAAAGATCTTTCAACAGGCCATTCAACACGCACGCATCATTAGTGTTGTCAGATAGCTGAGCAGAGATTGTAGGCCTTGATTAGCTCCCTCATTTGCATTTTCCATGGGTTCCAGCGCCAACAATCGACCAGCGGGTGTCCGCTTCCATGGCTAGGACTTAACTGAATGGCCACTAATTAATGGCAACACATCAAAGTGTCAAACCTTGAAGCCTAACGACAGGCGCGGTGTCAACTAGGCGGCTAGATTCGATTTGGATTGATAGCACTCCTGTCCCTCGCTCCTCGGTCTTCCAGATTTCACCCGAAAATTAGTAATGATATAAATTTTACACTGCGTATCACCGGAAATTCCAAAGAAGGTAACATAATCACATTGAGGGAAAAAAACGCAAAAGAAAATGCCAACACAGGTAGGCAAGTGCAGGTCTAGTCTACAGTTCTTATCAGCATGTCCTTTGTCAGTGTGTGTGTGTGTGTGTGTATATATATATATATATATATATGTGTGTGTGTGTGTGTAACGAACCATTTTATGCAATGCTCGGTCTGCTCTTTTCTCTCTCGACCGCTTTGTTTGAAGCGACCGCCAGCCTTCAACTTTGGTTGTGAGTCAAACAAATTTTCGTGCTTTTGATTTATTTGTCGGCAGACAAAGACAACGGAACGGCCTTCACAGATAACGAAATGCTGCGTGTGTGTTGTGAAAATCTCAATGCGTGTGGACAAAAGTAAGAGTTGGCGTAGCAGACGCCACCCAAGGTGAAAAAAGTAGTCGGCCCTCCCGTGGCGGGCTAACTACTATCTACGAGTAGTACGTAGCTGTCAGATCTTGGCACGTCCCCGTCTAAAAATCTAGGACAATAAGTGTCCGTAAGCCATTTCGGCTCGCAGTTGGCACACACGTCGCACAGCCAGGACCTTTACCTTTCACTTTTTACGGGTATAGTGCACACTGCAGGACGCAGGCAACAGGGTATGCGTAGGTGGTCATCAGTCCTGAGGATTATACAAAGACCTGTTCGACCAAAGCTAATCTCTAAGCGCTGTTTGGACTTAGTTCTCCCATCCAACGGCCACTTAAACTGTGTCGGAGGCGTTCTTTGTAGGCTACGCCCCGACTTTGTTGAATATTTGCAGACTGTTTACTTTACAAATCCCCAGATTTGTGGCATTAAGGAGATTTGAATATCTTCAGTCCCCATGTTGAGGCTATTTGGCTTAAATTTGATTAAAGCATGAAGCGATTTGTCGTCGCCGGCGACCCAAACTGCCTCTTTTTTGATACAGTCATTCGTTTTGGCCAGTTAAGACAAATTTGTTTGTTTATACTAATACGACTGACGCAGATGAAAAATTGCAAGCTAAAAATAAACAAATATGGGAAAAGGTTGCTTAAAAAAGATTAGATTGTTTCTACAAAGAAAGGTAAAATAAAGAAAATACGGCAGAAACTAAGACTTTATAATTGAAATCTGTTTTAAGCATACAATGTTAGCATTAATATAGACTGAGGTTTTTTGTAATTGAACAAAAATCAACACGATAACAATTATATCCCATATGTGTTTAAATCTGAATACAATTAATTTATAAAGGTACATTGCTTGTTGCAAACAAGATAGAACGCTACAGTCGGGCAAGTCCGACAATAAAATACCCTGTACTCTTCACAAAAATGGAAAATTTACAAAAATTATTTAAAAAAATTAATTAATTAATTAAATTAAATATAAAATATTCACCACATGCATACATACATGTGTCAATTATATATTTCTTGTGGGGTTTGCCACGCCTCCTTCTATGTGTTTTATACATTCGCACAAAACTAGTATACCCTTTTACAAGGGCGTAGGCAGCTTTTACCAAAGGGGGGGACCACAAAATTAAAATTTTGATTAAATAATGCACGATGCATTTAAAAAATAACTTATCCATATGATCAATGAAAAAACTTCAACAAATCCAACTCAGATCCATTTTAAGGCGAAATAATGCGTCATAATAATGAACGTGTGGTTGATTTTATATGGCAAAATCTTTTCTAGACCCCCCCTGTTACGCCCTTGCCCTTTTACCCTTTGGGTACAGGGTATTGTATCTATACATGTATGTGTGTTTGCATGGCTGTGTGAGTCCGTGTGTGAGTACAGAGCTGATCCAAAGCAGCAGAGCTTGGTTAGAGGCTAGTTAGGGATATGACTTCGTTTGAATTTGTAGTTTTCCGTGCTACATTTGTGGTGAAAGAATTCGCAAGATTTATTTGTGTTGAAATGTGATTTTGCTGTGCAACTGAAGCAACTGAAATTGTTGCCACGGTCTTCTTCGATTCCCCAAATAGAGCCGCAAAAGGGAAAGCCACTCATATACTTGTATATATACTCGTATGTGCCCAGCTTCGCTTCGATCCACTCGGCTGGCTGCGCATGCTCAACATCTATAGCAGTTAATGGCTGCGAGTGTTGCGCATTTTCTTCGTCATTTTTTTAATTACCGCTTTACAGCTCATAAATTTATTGCCAAAGATGCCGAAAACGCACAAACTGCCTTTTTGTAAGCGTAACGGACAACCGAATCGAGTCGTTAACAGACGACCAGAACGCTTACCCATACCTTAGCCATAGCTCGCCACTTTAGAGAATGTGTAACAGGGACCGTAAGCTTATCGCCGCTATTACGGTCGGTCCGTAAATCTATGAAATTGTTACAAATCAAACTACTTATTAACACCTGAAAAATCGAAAAACAAGCTGGCCATAAAACTTTACAATCGAGAACCTTGTGACTCTGCCTTAGACGTAATAGGCGGGCAATGTAACTTACCCAAATAACCGCTCAAGGTTAACCAACCTACAATAGGGCGACATGAAGCCCATCAAATAAAACATACATACTTACATACTCGTACTACCAATACACCAACGCATAAAGGGCAGACAGTGTTTGAATAGTCCACCTCAAGATATTCCCAACCGGGCGTTGGGCAAACAAAGAGCGACGAAGACCGCGGCCACGATGGTGGTAACAATTTTCGGCTTGTTTGTAAGAGATTATTAAATAAATGAGCTATTGTTGGAAATTAATTTGGAAAAATGCGTTTAGATGACTCGACAAAACTCGCCTTTGGCCATCAAACCTGAAGCGTCTGATAAGAAAATGCAGCCATGCAAGCGGCGAACAGCGCTGTTAGTAAATGTAGCTCGCAGCTGAAATATTTAAATACACATATTTTATATATAATTTCAAAGACCCTGAACTAACATTTGATGAAATCGGAAATTGCACTTCCACGCCCATTATTACTTCAGCTTCTGCATGCTGGTAATTATACCCTGGGGCCAAAGGGTGAACGGCACGAAAAACTCACTTTTTTAAGTTGTTTAGTTAAGTGCGAGCTTATTCAACACACTGAAGGATGCGTGGCAGTCCCCACAAAGTACACCTAATTCTGTTTTTACACGGTAGATTGGTTCCAGAAACATCCGTGTAAAAAAATACATTGATCATGTGCAAAAATAGGTGATTAGTTCCTTATCTCTTAAGAAATACTTATATGTATTTGCAATTTTTAATTTTCAAACGTGTAATAACAGATTTATGTGTATATATATTAATGATCAGCACAAGACGACTCGATGTAGCCCTGTCCGTCTGTGTGAGCGCAAGGACCTCAGAAAATACAAGAGCTAGAATAAGCAAACTTGGTGCCAAGTTTCCCCTAAACCCCAGGCAGATCAAGTTTTTTCTTCCGCTATTATTAGTGATTTTCCATAACTTCCTTAATTCTTAGAATTTCTACAAATTACATTCCAATGTAATTTATTTGTGTACCCTGTACCCGTAGAGGAGTATGTAAAAGACAGAAGGACGCATCTCCGACCCCATAAAGTGTATATATTCTGAATCAGCATGACGAGAGAAATCGATCTAAACATGTCCGACCGTCCGTCTGTCTGGATGAACGCCTGGATTTCGTAAACGGCTGAGCGTACATAAACCAAACTTGGTATGCAGACGCTCCTAGTCCCTAGTCTATACGAGTTTATTTGACTTTTTTGAATTTTGTATTTTACTCAAGAATGTAGGGCAAACTTCACCTTTCATTTAAATCAGCAAATAAATAGATACCTTCCTTTCTTTTATTAAATTGAATCATTTTCTTTCATTTTTTTCAGCGCCTCCTAATCTAAGGACAAACATGACGTTGCCATTGCCACGCGCCTGATCAGCAAACCGACAGCCAGCAGAATGTTCAGTCTGCTCAGCAGCTCACAGATCTATGGCTTGCAGCAAACACCAGAGAACACAGCCGAAGATTACCAGAAAAAGAGCAACAGCTTGCCCCACAAGGCCCACAAACAGCCTTCCGCACAACATCGGCGCTCCACCAGCAGTCTGTCGGATACGGGTGGCAAATTCTTCGCCACACTCGCCGCCAAATCACCGAGCACCCTAATTGAAAAGTTCATCGGCTACGATACTGTTAAGTCTCAGGGTAGGACACCGGAGGATAAGTTGCATCAGCAGGCCACGAACAGTCCTCTGTATAGCAATCTGCAAGCCGACTGGGGCTTCAATTGCCTTCAGGGCAGCTATCGCAGCAATTGTGACGGTGAATTCTATGAGGCAGTCCAGGTCAAGCCGACAACGACATCCACCAGCAGCCACAATGAGATGACCATACGATTTAAAAATTTGTTGGCAGCGACTTCGAGTCCCGCTCCGGGTGCCGCCACCCTGCAAAACTATCAGAAACTACCGGAGCAGAGTCTAACGGCCGAGTTCAACACCCAGTCGGCGGGTCACACGCCGGCCTACAAGAAACTATCCTTTGGACCGCATTCTCAGAAGCAAGGCGCGGAGCATGTAAGTATGGAGTGACAAATTGTAGAAAGGTTTCGCAAAGCCTCTAGTCTTGTTATAGACTGACGACATAATGTTTCGAGGATGATTCGGAACTAACAACTGTTCAGGAATTTTGTAGATTTTGGAGAAGGGATCCCTATCTCTTTTGCAAATATTATATAGCCCATGTTAACCGGAGATAGTGTAGCTTTCCAACAGTGATCCAGCAGATTCAGAGCCAATCAATCAAATATTTCCTCTTTATAATAAGTATTAGTATAGATAAGATTTGAGTTTGAGAAATTTAGATTCACAGTACTAATGCAAAGTCGTCATGCACTTCTATGTAACCTTTGCGGATAATGTTTTAATTCGCTGCGGGTTGCGCGTGCAAGTCGTGCTATAAAGTGCTAACAATGCTGACAAATTTTTATCTGCAAGATACGCACACCTGGCTACGCGACTTATCAGAGGGGCACGCTGCTGCATTAGATAGAGATACTCTTAGCACATATGTACATACCTTGGCTGTGCTCTCAGCTCAGTAATTGACCTGATAAGCTTGAGCTGCGGGTGATTCGCCTTAGTCCCAATCGACCAAAAAGTAGCGCAATGTAATTGCCACACTTTTTTGAATGTTTCGCATAACACAAACGCAGATACGCGCTCAATTGGAAGTATCTGCGCGTACGTGTTGTTGGGTAGTAACAAAAAACTAGAGTTGGCCCCATCGCGCAGCCCGAAACTGATCACATATTTTGGCCTTCAAAATGGGTCGACAAGGGTCACAAAACAGTTTGGTAAATCATTGAAATATATAACTTTCCCCAATATAATAGAGATTTTATTAGACAGAACATATGGAGAGCTTTTCGACAGAATTCAACTTGGCAGACTAGCCATACACGACTCCGGCGAAGAGACCTCCCCATCCAGCAATAAGAGTTAGGGCCGTAATTTTAACAATTAATTGTAATTTATTAAATAACTTTATTAGATTAAGATTTGACTAGTTGTCGTAAGTCTACGAGAGAGAAGATTCGATTTATTAAGAAACCTAATTCACTTAGAATACAATTCCTTTCTTCTGCTCTAATTAGCTATTCTTTTTTGAAACTTTGCGCGTCATTAGCGTTCCCGATTCGTCATTGTTTCTGCCATTTCTATCTATCCGAGAACATACGTACGTACGTAGTTATCTGGGCTAGCGAGCAGTAAGGCATTAGGCTGAGAGATAGCTTTTATCAATCTATAGCAGCTACTTGCATAATGCCGAAAAATGTTTGTCAGTTGTCAGTTGTTGCGGGCCTAGAGATGATTGCGACTCTCACAAAATGGTGGGACGTTGCGGCTTCATGCCTCTTACAGAGGTCTTATGGTGTAGCGAGGTTAAATCTTAAAATCCTAATCCCTTTCTCTTTCCTTCCCAACAGAGCTCAGATAATTCGCAATCCTCGCTCTCCACAATAACAACAACACGCAGTAGCACACAAAAGTCCAGCGGCAGTGAGGTTCAGCGTAGCTCATCAGGCTCCTCCTCAGGCTATGAACCCAACATGGCTTCAGCCCATGCCTGTCCAGAGCGCATGCAACGCCGCAAGTTGCTGCAAATGATCTCCAACTATGACCAGCAGAACAAGCAGCTACATCGCGAGTTGGCCAAAGAGAAGCGGCGTAGGACCGAGGAGCTAGCCTGTGTGGTGAAGTCGCTGCTGTGCTTCGAGTCGAAGCTCAAGAGCGACATGAAGACGGTGAATCAACGCCTTCTGGAGAAGGATGCCGAGATATGCCGGCTGGTGCGTCAGAATCGCGCCCTCCGCAAGCGTCTGGAGAGCGACAATCGCGACGAGGGTATGGTAGCCGATCAGGATGTAGCCGACGATGCGGCCGAGGATGCGGTCGAGTGTCTGGTGCTCGAGGCTTTGCAATGCAACAATTGCCGCAAGCAATTCTATGACATTGAGTTGAGAGCAAACAGCACGCAGAGGCACAAGGAGGGCGGAGGACACAAGGACGGCAGCCGCACGGGTAAGACAAAAAAAAATAATATACCCACATATTTATACTATATACTTACCAATCTATCTCTTTTCTTTTACAGTGGAGCACTGTTCGTCGAGCGATGACACTTTATCTTCGTCCTTCTACGGAGCCAGGCGAAGTGTGCGCTATACAAGCAAGCGGACACCCGGAACCTTCCGGGACTACATGCGATCGCGTGCTATGAACATCGACGATCCGGCACTAGAACAGCAGTCGGAGGAGAACACAAGCAACATTAGTCGCGAGGATTCGCAGACCAGCTACGAGCAGCTGCACAACTATGCGCGCGCTATGGAGCGCATGCATGGAATGAAACCAGCTCCCATGGGCGAGGAGGGTGACTACTCCGAACACAGTAGTCTGGAGATCTGCCAGCAGCAGCCGCATCGCAGCAGTTCGCGCGCCAGCCACAAGAGCTCCGCGTCGAGTCGCAGCAGCAACGGCAAACAGACTCCCTCCATTGCGCAGCTCGAGGAAGACGATGGGATATTTTCGCCCACGCAGGATGACGAAGATTTCGATGATCTGGATGAGGAGGAGCAGCTGCTCGCACGTGGTGCTATCAAAATAGTGCAGCGACGTTGTGCTGAATTTTCGGAGGCGTCGCCCAAGCAAATCTACGAAACATCCACGGACGACTGGTATGCCAGCGCTTCGGACCAGGAGGAGCAGCTCAGCGCGCGGGCCACAATTGCTACCAAGTGCTATGGACAGGGTGCTGTTAATCCTGTGCTCGAATGCGTCAATCAAATACTGCTGCAGCAGTCCATGGAGGATACGGTTCGAGAGTCCCCCAAGCCGTTGCATCAGCATTCTCCGCTCGCACCAAAGTCTGTGCTGGTCCCCAAATGTGGGGATGGCGCCAACAGCTTGCCACGACGGAGCTCGCTGAGCGGACGCAGCAACAGCTCCAATACACCTCCATGTGTCTCCAATGGACGCAAGCGCGTCCACTTCTCAACCAAGAACAGCATGGTGCACGTGCCACGCCACGATGACGAAGATGACGGCGAAGGGGACATGGAGCACGAAATGATCTCACACTATCATCCTATGGTAGCAGTGGCGCCTCCTCCGGTAGCAAACGAGACGCTCAACTACGAAAGCATCTACAGTAACGAATACGAGCCAATTGGTTCGGAACGTGCCTCCAATCTATATGTGGACATGGACTCCAATAACAAAAACTTGAACGGAGAGAGTCTTGCAACAGCTGTCGGTACAACTCCCAAGCTATGTAAAGTACCGCCTGCGCTGCCGCCGAAGCCTGCCAACTTGCTGAAGTTCAAGAAGTCGCTGCAGCAGCTGGACGAGGTGGCCGATGAGGCGGATTGTGCCGCCTCCACTACCACGGCCACGGAGCCGGACTATTGCTCGATCTCTGAGGTTGGCGTAACGAGCGTGCAAATCGTTGCTGACATCCATAAGGCGCCAACACCATCGGAACTGGAGCTAGAGGTGTCCACAGTGGCTTCCGATGACACCTTTGCCGTCGCTTCGCAAAAGACTGAGGAAATCGAAGAGATTTTCGCTGACATACCAAAGTTACCCAATGTGGCGGCCATTATAGCACCAAAACAAGCTGCTGACTATCTGGTAATGGCGCCAAAAACGAGCCTAGAGGCGCCCACCTCCCTATGTCTCCAGTTGCCTACACACTCAGCCTCTTCCAGCCAGCAGTACAAACGCAAGCATGTGCCAAACATTCTGGCAGAGATCAACAAACGCATGAGCTTGCCAAATTCCCCGACTACACCGATAGCGCACAAGACTCCATCTGTGACAACCCCCACCAAATCAAGAAGCCTAATCCAACTGGCCGACGCGTCGCCGGTGCTGCCTCTGCAGGCCGAGTTCGATTGGTATAATTTGGATGCAGAATATGGAAAGACAGCGAGCGCGGAAAGTCCCAAGGCACCTGAAGGGATGCTGGAGGAGATAAGCGAGGATAACGAGTGTGCAGACACTACGGCCGACGAATACAATCTGGATGAGGAGTTCAATTTGCACCCCGAAAATAGTGAAGTTACTGATGACAATCATGGACAGCGGGAGCAGGCTCAAGAGATGCCACAAGAGCCGACACAAGAGCTGCCCACGGCACCTCCAGTCGCAAAGGCCAAGAAAATAAAGAAGAATTTGGTTTGCTTTGAGAAGTTCATCGAGGGTTCTGGCATGAGCACCAAGCCCTTGCCAAGCAAACGCAAAATTTATTTCTCTGGTCCATTCGTTTAAGCTTTTTGTGTCAATATAACAATGACAACGAACTACAATTGGTTATGTTTAGAACGAATTTAAGCCTTTCCCTATGTCTCAACTTAAGTTTTGATGTATGCCTGTATGCAAAGGATATTGTTTATTTTTAAATTGGATAGTATTAACATTTTTAGAGAATTTTCGCATGAATAAACTGAAATCAAAGAAAACAAATAGAGTTAACAGAGTGTGAGTGGAATTTCCCAGAAACCTATACGACTAGATACAAATCTGGATAATTTGTAATTAATGAGTGTCGATGTCGGTATTGGTTTTGTAAATTATTTTTATTAACTTGCGAATAACATAACAGTTGGACATTTGTATATACGTCGCCACTCCTACAGAATTCGAAGGCTGCAAGAAATGTTAAATCTTGCTTATGCGATGATGGTAGCGCCGTGATTTATCTACTCAGGAACGAGCTTACATTGTCGGATTCTGGCTGGCTAGTTGAGCTATGCCAGGCCCCTGGTATTAGTAATTTCGAAAAATCTTTGGTATACAAAAAAAATTCCTTTCAATTATAGTATAGCATTAGCAGACATGGGATACTATATAAACATTGGGAGAGCGGTGCTGGAACATGAAATCCCAAATGAATGTAGACTCCCTAAATATGAAGTTGACAAAAATTATTTAAAAGGATCTATCTTTAAATCTACTTCCTGTTGGGAAGTAGTTTTAAAAAGCCTATTATACTGCCTTCTAGGCCTTTTGCTGATCACTACATAGAAAAACGTAGGCTATCTGTTATTTATTCATTAGACTTGGTTGTGCATTAATACATCCAGTGCGAATTGTGTGCTTGTTCATTGGAAAAAGAACATAAATTACGAAGCTGCCAGGTTGGCTTACACATACAATTACAAACACGTACACAAAAAGCAGATACACCCAAAGGGTAATTACATAATTGGCAATGTATAGCGAGACTAAACTTAAATGTAGTGAGAGCATTCAACTAACAACATGAAGGATCTCAATTGAACCTCCTAATACAAACTGGTCTTTTTCATAATGCGCAGGAACTCTTCCTGATTAACTTCACCATCGTTATCCAAGTCAGCTTCATCAATCATTTCCCGCAGCTCCTGAAATTGCCATTTGATAAAATTGATCAGGGGTTTGTCACTTCGTAATCGGCACACTTTAGAGGAAACACAATATACCAACCTCGTCGGTGAGCGTTTCGCCCAACTCGCGTGCCACTCGTTTGAGATTCTTGAATGAGATTTTGCCCGTCTCGTCGTCATCAAAGAGGCGAAACGCCTTCAATATCTCTTCTTTGGTGTCCTTTTCCGCCATTTTCATGGTCATCAGGTAGAGAAACGAGCTAAAGGCTATGCGGCCAGTACTATCCTTATCGATTTCTGCTATCATGCGTTTAATTTCCTCCTTCTTTGGCTCGAAGCCCAAGGCGCGAATGGCCACCTTTAGCTCCTTAACCTCTATGAAGCCGGTGGAATCATTGTCGAACAAGTCAAACGCCTCTTTGATGTCCGACTTCTGTGCCTCCGAGAGCTCAAATTTAGGACCCGACTTCTTGCGACCAGGCTGCGTGCTTCGTTTATTGTTTGCCGCCGCAGGTGCGGTTGTGGCTGCAGCTGTGGTGGGCTCCATTACCGATTCTGAGCTATTTTAAAGAATAAAGACTTGCTTAATGAGCGGCCTATAATTTCATAACACACGCAAATGTCGCAAAGACGTCACACTATGGTGTTGCTCACCTTGACTTTGGAGGGGGTGGTAGGGGCGCGTATCCTTGCACTTACAGTTACTCTTGCTATCCTTCAAAACTACTCCCACTCCCTTCTAAAAGCTTGCTAACAAGCTACGGGGGTGGCGAATGATTGTCAGTTTGTGTGTCTGTGTTGGTTGCTGTTTGGATGCAATAAATAAACAGCTGCACTTATCGTTAAAGCCACTGGGGTTACTCGGACTACACAAACTAATCTTTTTTAATGGGGGTGTGTGGCGACAGTAGACGCTATTTTGTTTAATACAACAATTATTTATATTTATCGTACGCGATTTATTCGATTCGTTCACCAGTTTTTGTTTACGGCCATCACAGGTTGTCGTTAGTGTGACCTTTCGTCAGGTACAAAAAATACCGAAATTTTGAAAAATACTATCCCTTGTATTGTGGCGCTTGGCCAGAATTTGTGCGCTTTTTCAAATGTATTTTTAAACTTATCAAAACAAATGTCACGGACAAAATAAATAAAAATGTTACTTTATAAATGGGGTTTTCTGCAAATTATAGCTTACAACTGTACCCACTTCTACAAAAAATAAAATAAATTTAAAAAAGATGAACAATTAATTTCTACGAAACATTTAATAAAATATTTAATACATTTGTACATAAGTTGAGACACATGTATTTATGTACAGTTACAATAGCATACAATAACATCTGGTCGATTTTGAGTACAAAATTCTAAGAATTACGGGAGTTATGGAAATTCACTAATAGCGGCAGGTGTATCAGAAGAAAAAAATTAAAAGTTTAGTTCTCATAACTCTTGCTGAGATCGTTGCGCTCATACTGACAGGACTATATCGATTCGTCTTGTCATTACGAATCTACATATGTACGAATAGAGCAAATTTCATTGGTAACTTAAGCAACCTACAAAGCTATCAAAATTAGGCGACAAAAGGTAAATAATAACACTCATTTATTATGCAAAATGACAGGACACTAAAGAACTGTGGGCGTTGATATCACCTTTCGTGGTCCATGTTCTTCTTAGATGATGATGCACTCGACGTCGTTTGCCGGTTACCGGGCTTTTGTTTTTATTCTAATATTCGCGCATAATGTTTATAAAGAAAAATGAAAGACCAAGGCATAATGCAAAAAAATTAAAGTCTTTGTTTTGATTTCTGTCCGCATATTTTATACCAGTTTTGTTCGTCTGCTCTTTTACTTTCGCAAACGACTTAAGAACGTTTGTGCCGGCTGTTCTTTTTACCCTTTTTTTTAACGCTGGCGCTGCAAATTTTCATATAAATAGGTGCGTTCTTAGCGCGATCGCCAACAGTTTGGATTTGACGCGCATGCGCGCCGTTGTTGGGTCGGCTTAAAAAAGTGTACGGTACTTGTCTCTTTTTGGAATATACATATGTATATTCAGTAACTAAGTGAGTGTGGAGAAAATTGTAATGTAAATAGTGTAGCAGTGTAGTGTATGTGTGGACGTAGGCACTTTCTTTGTAGAACTTTGAAGAGCGGTGTGGAAATTTGTGTCGCCTGATCAAACAGTAAATGAAAATAAAATGCATATAAAGTGCTGTGGTCATGAATTTTGTTAAACTCTTGGCACTTAAACGTGAAGTGCATACGAAATTGACTGCTGCAATGAACAGCAAAGCCTGTAACATTTTGGTTGCTTTATGTGTTTTTAATAGTGCCACAATAAACTTTTTAGCCAATTCTCAAAAGTGTGTGTGTGTGTGTGCATTAGGGCTTTATATTCGTTCGTATTATACTGAAATAATTCTATGTCGCAGTATCATAACTTCCACGCAAGCAAAATGGCTTACAGCCAACCAGCTTTCACTCTATCCCCTAAAACTCCACTAAGAAAGCTGCGAACAACGTAGAACCGGCTACATTGCGCAATCTCTTGCCACATCATAAATATGCAAAAAGGATCAGAAAGCCATGTTCTGACGTTCAATGAACCCAAACAAGAAGAAAACCTGCCCACTGCAGCCGTTGGCTTAATCGCAAAAGTTGCTCGACATCTTTTCACATGCTGGTTCTTTCGCTGCCACCGCCGAGGGTTACATTTCTTTAATTACCATAATATCGGCGATGTTATGTTTCATTATCGTTGACCGGCGCCCACAGCTAGCTGGGGAAAGAATAGAAACCGGTCTACATCGTTATGCTATTAACCCAATTCTAACGGATTAGCATTTTTGCCAAAAGACAACAAGTTAACAAAGCAGACCAAAAATTGTGAAACAATGAAAGCTGGACGGTCAACAAGGGCCTTAGTAGTGTTGGCGGAAAGCAAACCAAATGCTGACAAAATAAATATTCAAACTTGTTAACGTAAATTGTTTGCTTAAAGCAGTAGGCCATAACGTAATAGAAGTTGAATGTGTTTATGGCTTATCCCAATATTTGTGTACATTTTGGGTCATCGTTTTCTAATTTAATGTATTTTAAGACATTTATTATAATTAAATCTCTCTGTTTTGCAAACCATAACAAATTTGAAATTTATCACCAATCGGCACTTCAATCGAACTCCTTTAATTTGTGTGATATAAACAAAACAAATTATGAAATTAATTATTGGCTGCGGTTTAGACTCAACATCAAAACATTTCAAGCGAAAAAATAAAACAAGTTTCGCATCAACAAAAAATACCTTAAATATTGTTCAGCCTGGGAAAGTAAAGCAATTCGTAAAGTAAAAATATTTGTAAATGGGCCTTCACAAATGAACTCGTACTTATCTATAGAAGTAGAACAATTAGTTTAACATTAGTAACCATAGCTTAATCTTTACAAAACTGAGGCCTTTCATTAAGTTCCGGACTAAACAAACACCTACTTCCCAATTTGTCATCAAGTTCGAGCCTCATTGTTATGTGAGACAGGGTGCATAGCCACACGTAATGTGAGGACAACGCAAACGTGACGAAGTGCGTGAGTGTATAATTCATAAAGTATAAATTGTTAACAAATGCTATACGTACATACTACATATACGATGCCTGTTCAAAAGAAAAGGTGGTTTTTTGTTATGTATTTATTTATTCATACAATTTCCTTTAAAGCAATCCCCCTCAGATATAATGCACTTATGCCAGCGCTTCCTTCCATTAATCCCATCAGCTTTGGGTACAGGAAAAAGTGGCAGGGAGCCAAATCTGGGGAATACAGTGGTTGAGGCATGAATTCGGGGTTGTGTTTGTTAATACAAGTACATATTCTATGATCCATTTTGTTCAAAAGTCCGATCGAAGAACACACAAAAACGTGACTAACCTTCTCAGTTGCCTACAACAAACTACTTGTACTAATCCAAATTGGCTGATAATGCCAACAAATGATATCACATGATAATCGAATGTAAACAGCCCGCGAAAAAAAAAATTCAACATTCACCCATTCTTTTGACCAGACCTCGTATGTACTATATAAGCCTCATTGTGTGTAGCTGCATGTTATATTCATAACAGTGAGTATTAAAGAAGGATAACCGCTCCAGTGAGACAGGAAGTACAGAATAAAATTTTTGAATAATCAATACACATCTGCCTTAACCTTGAACAATCGAAGATCCATAATTTCAATTTATATTTGAAGAATGCATATCAAGTGAAATACAAAAGTTTTCACCCTATTCCAAAGAAAAGTATTTTTAAAATATGCTTAAAATAATTAAACATAATATTTTTTGTTTGAATTTGTATAATTCTTTTGAAAAAGGGTTGCTTATCAGTAAAACATGATGAAAAATCAGCTGAAATTGAACTGATATAGAGCAGTGAAGAATTTTAAAAAATTTAATATTTTAAATTCTTAATAATATCATAATTATTCTTTATTGTTTCCGCAGAGAATTAATAAACGAACAACGAATCAGAATACTTATAAAGGGCAAGGAGCTTTGAATTAGACAAAGATGCGTAGACGTGCTGCGCTTTGTAGCCTGCTGGTAAGTTTTTACAGAAGTTATGGAAAGTTACAGAAATTATAGAACTATTTTTGTATTTCTGGTTCCCATCAGCTTTATTACCTTTGGGCAATGGCAGAGGCTCACATAAGAATAGAGGCCCCAGAAGTGCACTTTGCATCGCACTATAAGCCGGCATTTGTGCGTGCCGCTGTAGAGAGCATGCCTCTGGAGGATGAGTCAGCAGAGGCGCTCGAAGGTGGAGCCCTGAGTCGATTCAGCATGCGGCCCTCATTTGGTGACACATTCTTTCCATTACGCAGCGCCGTGGAAAGTGTGCCGACTGTTGATGTACGTACCATTGCCCAGCTGCGGGAATCTTCGCCGTTCCGGTCATTTGTTCGCGACTCGGTAGAGGCACCACCTACCGATGACGAGGATGATGATGATGAGGTTCCGCTGACTTACGGGAGCTATGTTCGCACAGGCAGTGATGCTGATGCCGCAGATGAGAGACCGCAAAAGATAAGTGCGTTAGTAGAGCCGGATCCGTGGACAGTTTCCGATAAGTACGCCGCCTTTATTGCTCCCAGTTCATCGGATGGTTATAAGCCGCAGCCATATCGTGAGGGCTCCCCGCATCAACAGCTGCTGAAGTCTGTGGACATAGAACAACTAGAGCACATCGATGAGCTAGATCCCTACAGGGAGCAACAGTCCTATGGCGCCTTGGCCCATGCGATGGACGATGAAAATGGCCCAGCCTATGGCGCCTTGGCTCAGATCAAAGCAGCAAGCAAGCCAACAAACACCAAAATAAAATACAACAGCTCTCCCAAGGTTCTCTGCTACATGTCCAATTGGGCTTTTTATCGCAAAGCTGATGGACATTTTGTGCCAGAGCAACTGGACGGAAAACTATGCTCCGCTATTGTCTACTCATTCGCCTCACTGGACCCTGATCACTTGACTATCCGTGAATTTGATCCCTGGGTTGACACAGAGAACCAGTATTATCAACGAGTAATGGCACTGGGTGTTCCTGTGCTGATTGCCATGGGCGGCTGGACAGATTCAAGTGGTGACAAGTACTCGCGCCTGGCTGGTGATGACATCAAACGAAAAGTGTTTGCCTCGAGTGTTGCAGGTTTCGTTAAACGTCACGGTTTTAAGGGCTTACATTTTGACTGGAACTACCCTAAGTGCTGGCAGAGCGATTGCTCCAAGGGCCCGATAAGTGATCGCCCTAACCTTACGAAACTACTCCGTGAGGTGCGTGCCGAGTTTAACCGAGTGGACAAGGCATTGCAACTAGGCGTCGCCATTTCTGGCTACAAGGAAATTATTACTGAAGCATACGACCTCTCCGATCTATCGAATATTGTGGACTACATGACTGTGATGAGCTACGATTACCACGGGGCCTGGGAGAGTCAAACGGGCCACGTGAGTCCGTTGTATGGTCGCCAAACTGATAAGTATCCCCAATACAACACAGACTACACAATGCAGCTGCTTGTCAAGATGGGAGCCAAGCGCGAGAAACTTATCATGAGTATACCATTCTATGGGCAAAGCTTTACCTTGGCGCAGGACAGCAGTCGGTTGGTGGGCGAAGGAGTGCCTACTAATGGGCCGGGCGATGCTGGTGAATATACAAAACAGCCCGGAATGCTGGCTTACTACGAAATTTGTCAGCGTATACGCAAGCAGAAGTGGCAGACAAGTCGCGATGCGGAGCGTAAATCAGGACCCTATGCGATGCTGCGCAATCAGTGGGTGGGCTATGAAGATGCAGCATCGGTGGAGGCAAAAGCTCGTTATGCCGTCAACAACGACTTTGGTGGGGTTGCTGCCTGGACCGTAGACTTGGATGATTTCCAGAATAGGTGCTGTAGCGAAGCCTTCCCGTTGCTCAAGGCCATTAACCGAGCCTTGGGGCGCATAGATTCTGAGCCCCCCACGCGCAGCAACTGCGAACGACCACCAGAACCAATTACGCCGGTACCGCCGCAGATGACGACGGTTAGCAGTGATGGATCCTCCGGCGGAGGACATCAAGAACACACTACACCCTGGCAAAGTTGGCAACCAACCAGTAGCACTACAACAAAGCGACCCAAAACGACAACCACTTCTACTACGACAACAGCATCGACGTGGTGGTCTTCCACAACGACGACTACTCGAAGAACAACAACCACAACACGAGAACCACCAACGACAAAAACGACGCGTCGTCCTACAAATCCTACTAAAACCACCGCACGGCCAGCACACACAACTATTCCTGTCCCAGCGCTAGTTTACCCCGTGGTTCAGCCAGGAGAATGTGAATCAGGTCAGTTCTACGCTGATAATAAAAATTGCAATGCTTACTACCACTGCATTGTCGCCGGCGAGCTTCGCCAGCAATTCTGCCCTGGGGGACTTCACTGGAATAACGAGGTTAAGAGCTGTGATTGGCCCTCATCTGCACAGTGTAGGGAAAGTAAGCCACAAGCTGCACCTCGTCCTACTGTACGACCCTCTACATCACTCCCACCACCCGTGCCTAGCAGCACAAAGAAGCCAAACAAACGCAAGACCACAACGACTTCTAAGCCCAGTCGCAAGCCGAAACCAAAGCCTACACAGCCTATTCAAGTGCAAGTCTCGAGTACCAAGCCTCCTCCTAAGCGCACAACAAAGAGGCCACGTCCCCAGACAGCACGCTGCAATGAAGGCGAATATTATACTCATCGAAACTGCGGTCAATTCTACATTTGTATCAACGGCGCACTGGCGGCCAATGCCTGTGGCGGCGACCTCCATTGGGATGCCTTGCGAAAGATCTGTGACTGGCCAGAAAATGTACAATGTGTAACCACCAAAAAATACCTGCGTATAGTGCAGTCAAAAGCCAATCCGGAAGATCCGTGCAACGGAGAGGAGCGAGTACCATACCCGGGCAATTGCTCAAAGTATCTTTTCTGTCTGTGGAATCGCCTCCAAGCTGCCGACTGTGCACCCGGTCTCCACTACAATGAAGCTCTGGGAGTTTGTGACTGGCCGAATGCAGCCAATTGCAAAGAGAGTGGTGGCGTTGGAAGCACAGGTCAAATTTCTGGCTCTAAGCCACCACCAGCTGCCAAACCAGCTCCTACAACCAAGAAACCCAGCACCACACCGCGACCTACTTACCCAACTGATAAGCCGCTTCTTCAGCCCTTGGATGGATATTTCAAAGTCGTCTGCTATTTCACCAATTGGGCGTGGTATCGCAAGGGCCTCGGCCGATACACGCCTGACGATATCAACACTGATTTGTGTACCCATGTGGTATACGGTTTTGCCGTTCTTGACTATTCAGAACTTATTTTGCGCACACACGATTCCTGGGCGGACATAGACAACAATTTCTACACGCGCGTCAGTAGCCTGCGTAGCAAGGGTGTGAAGGTTAGTCTCGCACTTGGTGGCTGGAACGACTCCCAAGGCGATAAATATAGCCGCCTAGTTCGCAGCCCTACTGCACGTGCGCGATTCATCAAACATGCGTTAGAATTTATAGAGAAATACGGTTTTGAGGGTCTTGATTTAGACTGGGAATATCCGGTATGTTGGCAAACAGAGTGCAACAAGGGCTTTGCTGAAGAGAAGGAAGGTTTTACCGCCTGGGTACGTGAGTTGTCCGAGGCTTTTAAGCCACGGGGCCTGCTCCTTTCGACGGCTGTATCGCCAAGCAAAAAGATCATAGACGCTGGATATAATGTGCCTGAGCTGGCACACTATTTCGACTGGATAGCCGTGATGACCTACGATTTCCATGGGCAGTGGGACAAAAAGACTGGCCACGTTGCACCACTGTACCATCACCCTGACGACGATTTTGATTACTTCAATGCGGTGAGAAATAATTTAAATTACTGCCTGTTCTACTCTATTCAATTACAACTTTTTCGGAATTATAGAACTTCTCACTGAACTACTGGATTGAGAAGGGCGCCCCTTCGCGCAAGATTGTCATGGGTATGCCACTATATGGCCAATCATTCACACTGGAAAATGCAAACAATAACGGATTGAATGCAAAGGCACCAGGGCCAGGACAAGCCGGTGAATTCACAAAAGCTGCCGGATTCTTAGCATACTATGAGGTGAGTAGATTCCATTTAAATTGTATATCAACCTAAATGTACAACTGCCCATCAGATATGTGAACGTGTGAAGCACCAAGGCTGGGAAGTGGTGCAGGATGAGCGAGGTCGCATGGGACCGTACGCTCGCAAAGGAACTCAATGGGTTTCATATGATGATCCAGAAATGATACGCAAGAAGTCACAACTGGTTCGCGCTTTAGATCTTGGAGGCGGTATGGTCTGGGCCCTAGATTTGGATGACTTCCGTAATCGGTGTGGAGACGGCGTTCATCCCCTTCTTCGCACAATTCACGCTGTTTTAAAGGATCCCCCTAGTGGCTATGAACCAGCGCGTAAGTAGAAAATAATTGAGGTCTCCTAATCATGTACATATTCCAACGGTTTACTTTTTCCAGCCGGTCTTACTCCCGCTGAGGCAGAATCCGTCGAAGAACAAGGCAACTCAGAAGAAATAGCAGCGTCTGTAGAAAATGAAGCGGAGCAACCCGCACAAGAAGCCGTTGGGCCATCAGGGGAGGATACTGAAGACGGTGAAGATGTCGGTGGAGAAGCAGAGGAAGAAGACGTGGTTGTTGATATGCAGAGCTCTTCCCAGGAGAGCAGTAATGAAAGCCAGTCGTCTCAAGAAAACGAAGTGGATCCCAATGATGACGTTGAAACAGGTATCGAACCACAATTTCCCACTGCAGGCATGAGCAATGGAGATGAAGACTTTAAGGTTGTGTGTTATTTCACAAACTGGGCCTGGTACCGGCAGGGAGGTGGAAAGTTCCTGCCAGAGGATATTGACGCTGATCTCTGTACGCACGTCGTTTACGGCTTTGCTGTTCTTAACCGTGAAAAACTAACCATTCAGCCACATGACTCGTGGGCCGATCTGGATAACAAGTTCTATGAACGAGTGGTGGCTCTGAAACAAAAGGGCGTTCGAGTCACTGTTGCGATTGGTGGCTGGAATGACTCAGCCGGTGACAAGTACGCCCGTTTAGTGCGAAGCGCAACGGCGCGAGCACGTTTTGTTCGTCACGTTGTAGAATTCATCGAAAAATATGGCTTTGACGGCCTGGACTTAGACTGGGAGTACCCTGTTTGCTGGCAAGTGGATTGCAAGAAAGGCACTACCGATGAAAAGGATGGGTTCACTGAACTAGTACGCGAGCTCTCGGAAACGTTCCAACCGAAAGGTCTCCTGCTCTCGGCAGCCGTTTCGCCTAACAAAAAAGTCATCGACGCCGGGTACAATGTTCCTCTGTTATCCAGCTATTTTGATTGGATTGCGGTAATGACCTATGACTTCCATGGACAATGGGATAAGAAAACGGGCCATGTAGCTCCCATGTACAGCCACCCAGAGGGTACGGATACCTTTAATGCCAACTTTTCTATTAACTACTGGATCCAGAGCGGCGCATCACGCAAAAAGATTATTATGGGTATGCCCATGTATGGACAGTCCTTCTCGTTGGCTCAGGCCAGTGATCACGACCTGAATGCACCAACTTATGGAGGCGGGGAGGCAGGAGAGGCTACTCGTGCTCGAGGCTTTCTGGCATACTACGAAATCTGCTCATACATACGTCAGCGTGGATGGAAAGTGGTACGCGATGCTCGCGGGCGCATGGGCCCCTATGCATACTTACGGGACCAATGGGTATCGTTCGATGATGCCCCAATGATTCGTCACAAGAGCGAATACGTCCGGGCTATGGGATTGGGAGGCGCAATGATTTGGGCGTTAGACCTAGATGATTTCAAGAACGATTGCGGCTGTGAATCATACCCGCTGCTTAAAACCATCAACCGCGTCCTTAGAGGATATAGCAGTCCGCATCCTAAGTGTGTCCTGGAAAATAGTGAAAAAACAATGAGTAAGTTGCAAAAATCTGCATCTACAAGAGCTACCACAAGATTTGTCTTTCAGTTGCCGGAGACAAGGAGACTACAACGCCGCCCAAGCCAACTGTTAACACCGGCACTCCAGCTCCATTAATAGAGACGGCATCCAAGGATCCCAACCAGCAGTTGGACTGCAATGGACGTAACTTTGCTGCACACGATCGCGACTGCAACAAGTATTACATCTGCCAAAACGGTCAATTTATTGAGCAAAGGTAAAATAATACATTTAGAAACGTCTCCAATATTGTCCTATTTACACCCGTCCTTCCTTCCTAGATGCCCTGCTGGCCTACATTGGAACGAAAACTATTGCGATTGGCCGAATAACTCCAATTGCGGAGTACGGGCTGATCAAACTACTGCACCACCGGTGGTTCACAGGCCCAAGCCCACAATTAGCAGCTCCTCCGCAACAACACCCACAAAGCCAACTAAAAAACCCTTCACACCACCTAACAAGAAGCCCATTTCGCGTCCAAAACCCACTCCCGCACCTCCACTGGGAAGCACGGAGGACTATAAAGTTGTCTGTTACTTCACTAATTGGGCTTGGTATAGGCCTGGGCAAGGGAAATACGTACCAGAAGATATAGACGAAAATTTATGTACCCACATTGTTTATGGATTTGCAGTTCTAAATAGCAATACATTAACCATCAAGACCCATGATTCCTGGGCCGACATAGACAACCGCTTTTACGAGCGCGTAGTGGCCTACAAGCAGAAGGGTCTACGAGTTACTGTCGCCATAGGAGGCTGGAACGATTCTCTGGGCAGCAAGTACGCACGTTTGGTTCTTGATCCTCAAGCCCGTGCAAGATTCATTGAGAGCGTATTACAGTTCATAGATAAGTATGGATTTGAGGGCTTGGACTTGGATTGGGAGTATCCGGTGTGCTGGCAAGTAGATTGCAACAAAGGAAGTCCAGGCGAGAAGCAGGCCTTTGCCGCACTGGTACGAGAGTTGTCCGCAGCTTTTAAACCACGCCAATTATTGCTCTCGGCAGCAGTTTCCCCCAGCAAAATGGTGATTGATGCCGGCTACGATGTACCCACTCTATCGCGGTATTTTGATTGGATTGCAGTGATGACTTACGATTACCATGGGCATTGGGATAAGCAGACAGGACATGTTGCGCCCCTTTACTATGTGGATGGCGATACAAACAAATACTTCAATGCCAACTACACCATACACTACTGGTTGGATCAAGGAGCGCCAGCCAGCAAGCTCGTCATGGGCATGCCTCTGTATGGTCAGTCATTTTCATTGGCCGATCAAAAGCATCGTGCTCTGAATGATAGATCTATCGGACCTGGCCAAGCGGGCACCTACACACGTGCCGGTGGCTTTTTGGCCTACTACGAGATATGTGAGAAGGTAAACAACGGTGGCTGGACTTTGGTGCGGGACGAAGAAGGCCGCATTGGCCCATATGCCTACAGCGGCAATCAATGGGTATCATATGATGACGTGGCCGAAATACGCCGCAAAGCACAGTTCGTCCGAAGTTTGCGCCTGGGCGGTGGCATGGTTTGGGCCCTAGACCTTGACGACTTCCACGGTCGCTGTGGCTGCGGCAAACATCCGCTCCTACGCACACTGAACCAGGAGCTGCGCGGCATACCTGGACAGCGGGCAAGCGATTGCACATAATGCACATAATACTGCATACAATTAAGTAATACATATTACATATTCCAGAATATTTCAACGCTTCTAGGCGCACAATCTGTTCTCAAGATTTTTGCCATTTAGTTGTAATCACAAAGCATAAAATATCCATAGTTGTTTAAACAAAAAACCGTTTTTGATTCTTTGGTATATTTGGCGGCTATGTAGTATTTTTTCGTGTGACCAGAATATTAAGCCAGCTGTTCTCTTTGATTTTAAGTTCGGTTTTTTTTTTGCTCTACATTAAAATGGGGAGAGATTTTCGTCAGCGCAAATGAGAGAGGGCCGGGGACTTGAGAAGAAGCTTTTAACCAAATAAGCTCGGGCCAATTTTGTCGTTAGTCGAACGGACAACTCCATTGCATACGCAACAAATATCTGCGTGCGCGGGTCTTTGTATCTGGCAGTGTCTGTTTTTGTTTGTATACATTTCTCGCTAGGGGGGCAGAGCTTTAAACTACATTATTATCGTCATCATGCATATGCGGCGGAGTGCGTAGAGTACGAAATTCAATTTCCAAGTGACGAACAGCACTATCAGTTCTAAAATGAGACACCAATGCCAGGGCGCTTTCAAGCATTTGATGCGTCACTGGCCGCAACAGCATTCCAAGCAACTGAATCTCTTCTGTCGTCATCAAGCCCAGAACCATGCAGCCACCCTTATCCCCAAACACTTGCCGTTTCTCGCAAGAGGCAACAGGCAGGACTTGCTACTTAGCCCCAAATTTCTGCAGATGCGTATTTCGAAGCCCTACTCGAAGTTCTCCTCATACTTAAGCACAGAGCGAGCCATGGAGTTGATTTGCAATCTGGACGAGGAGGAACGGATTAACTTGCGCGAAGCCATGACCACGCTGGAAGCTGCGAGTAAGAGGCCTGAGGGTAAGTACATTTTATGAAATTGATCTTTTATTTTAAATAAATCTATGGGGATAGTGTTTTAATGCGTCGTCCTTTTGATATTCATTTGTCACAAACTTAATCGAGAGGTATGCCGTGCTGTTTAGCCTGTTCCTTCAAACACTTTCCGTACACTTCGGCGGCTGCGCAATGATCATCTGGCACACTGAGTGCTCCACAAACGGCGCCAATCTCATCGACGATTTTCATTTTGTCAGGGTCGTTCGCTGTATATTCCTTAGCCTTCACGCGTGCAGCCTGCGGATCTAACTTGCCATTGGCATTCATGATTCCCATCTTTTTCATGATGCAGGCTCGAAGGCACTTTCCCTCTTCCGTAGTGGCTGGTAGCTTTTTCAAAATCTCGTCGATATCGCTCTGGGCAGCACCCACCTCGGCCAAGCAATTATTCGCCTTTTCCATGAACATAGCCACTGCAGCCTCCTTGTCAAAGGCAGCACAGATGGCGAAGCCACCGATTGCGACCAGAGCGAGTGTAAGAGCGATGCGTTTCATTTTAGATATTTTCCACAATAATTGTTGACGTTGGGAGACTTGCTGGTTTTTATACAAATTTATTTATTTTCGCCAAACTCTATCAAGTGTGAAATAATAGTCTAGAAATTTAGCAGATTTGCATACTCTGTAATGTAGTAATTAATGCGATTACTAAATAGTATAATTATTTATACCCTGATCGCGACCTTCAGCCCAACAAAGCGTTCATTGTTGACAACGGATATTCGCCCACCAACTCGCAGTTGATCGACACACTCGACTGCTGCGGAATGGCTCTATATGTCTATCAACAGCCAAGCAAGTTCAGACTTTGCTCGAAGTTTGTACCATTGGATTTATTCCCATTGCAACACGTTCACACATGACCAAATGTATTACAGTAGGTGCTTGGTATCTTAAACGGGAATATTGAATATTAAAATTTCTATAAGTCACGGCTCAAACTAATATGCCTTAATAATAGTAATGCCATTATACCCAAATACATTAATCGTTGAAGTAAAAGGGGAAACGTTGGATTTAGTCATCAATGTATCGTTGACGTATATCACCGATAAATTTACATAACATTTACATTTTAGGAAACGACCTTTAAATAATAGATGTTTGTCAGATGTTTATTTACATATACTAATCTGGCTGAGGCTTATTTAAAGGCGCTGATATAATTCTAAGGATTATTTAAATAAAACTTTAACTCATTCGCAATAATTAACTATGAATACTTAAAAACGATTGATTATATAACATCGTTAGGTATTTTACTCTCTTATGATATAAGCAACTACTAAAAATGTGCATAGAAGGCTGTGTAAATATGTACATACATCCTTTAATATGCACAGGTAGTAAAAATCAATATACCTAGCCAATCAAAACAGCGAAAAGGTAATCCCACACGAAAGTGTGTTTCACGTCACACACCTGCAATTTAAAATTCTGCTGCCATTCTTATTCGATTTAAATGAACCACGTGCTTTTGTCACAAAGACGGTCCTAGCTGGAGTTTGTGGCTGTTTGTAGATAAGTCGTAAAAGAAGCAAAGTTAATGACACCACCAAGTCACGTTTCTCTAGTTCTCTCTGGATAAGCAGACTTATCCGTCGGTTCAAAGGCACAAATGATTCCACGAACAATAGCATCATTTGGACGAAGTTCAATTGACGAAGTTGAAATTACAAAGCTTCCTGTACTTGTAGGTCATATTCTACTCACTTTCTTAAACACTCTTACCACCCATGGCATGGCCTTCATGGCATCTGTCTGTTTATTTTAATGTGCAACAAAACAAATGTGAGTACAAACAGCGAAATACAAAGTTTTATAACCTCTAGAGTTTATTTACCAAATAATAATGCTGGAGTATAACGTTTAAGTGAAATTGCTCGATTAGGGCAAAATTAAAGACTGCTAAATTGTCTAATTACGCGAAAAATTAAACAAGGCTAAAAGCAACAGGCCCGCCTCAAGCTTCGCAGCCGTAAAAACTCCCACAAACATGCACACACAAGTACATTTTTAGCCTTCTCTTGCCTATGTGGGAAAGAAGTCCCTCATTTACAAGCCACCAACACATGTCCTTGTCGTATAAAATCGCATCCTACAAGTAGGCAACAAAATGTTTATGAGCCACTGATTGCTTTAAATGGCACTTAACGACATCAAGTCCACAGTGTACGTCGACACATGAGAATGTTTTTGTGAAAGTTGAGCTTTTATGCTCCGACTATTAGATGAGATAAATATTTGAAATGCTTAGACAAGCATTAAGCAATAATTAGCAAGAGCGATTGTTTAATATAGCTTCTCTGGAATATTAACCCAACAGTTCTAAAACTCTGCAAAGAAATAACTACTGAAATTTGAAGTTTTATATCCAAAAACAAGGAATAAATGCTAGAGTGGAGCGAACCCAACTCTTTAATACGGTTTAAGAAGAAGTGGAAAAGCCTGTGTGTAAAAATAATATACATATACATATGTATGTATGTACATACATATAATACATAAATATATATTGTGGGGTTATATTTATACAAGAAACAAATTGCATCCTCATTCATAATCACTACATCTGTAATCATTATTATTATATATTATATTATTATTAGCATATCTACCCATAAAAATATTTAGTTTATATGTATATTATATTATTATTAGCATATCTATCCATAAATACATATATTTAGTTTATGAAAACTATATCTATATCTCTATTTATGCTTAATTTTGCGCAAATGTTTTGTAATTATTGTAATTTTGTTTTTATTTGCACATTTATTCTATTTTGAAAACGATATCAACCCCCACCCACATCAAGAACTTACACAAAGCATCAACTATTGGTCCAACACTCTACAAATACGAAACTTTGGGTTATTCTTCCATGAAGATGGCAGAGGTTAAACGGATATGTCCTAGGAAGCTGTTCAACACTTTAACAATGTAGGGTAAAAATAAAATCAATAACTAATCCCTTCTTAAACAAAGAGCATACCTAATCAATTTTCTGCTCTCTGTAAATAATGTTATTTAATTGTAACTGTTTATTGATCTTAACAGCAAACACGGTGGAGGAGCCAACTGCTGGTGATTTGTGGACCAGTAAGTACAAGTATAGCTTAATCAAATGTCTCTATACAACAGACTATATAGAAGCTAATTATTCAATTTTTCAATGTCTTTTATTTAAAGTTTTCTTTGTGAACGCAGTGCCATTCTTTGTGTTTGGTTTTCTGGATAATTTTATAATGATTATAGCCGTAAGTATAATATTTGTATATTTTGTCCGCTTAATCTGCAATATTGTGCTTGCGAATAGGGCGAATATATTGAAATGCGTCTTAATACTATTATGACCGTGTCAACGATGGCGGCCGCTGGCCTAGGAAATGCCGTAAGCGATCTTTTAAGTATTGCCACTGCCAGCTATGTGGAGAATCTTTGTTTAATGCTGGGACTGAAACCGCCTAAACTTACAGCGGCGCAGTTTGAACTTAAAACAAGCAAACGCGTAATGAGTTGGGTAAGTATATACATTAATCCCATCTTTATAATATGCGTACAGTCGAAGGTATTTTTGGAGTTTCTAATACCATTGCTTTGAAACTCGACCAACAATATGAATATATTTTTTTTGTATTTTGCAGGGGCGGATTCTAGGTATTACTTTAGGATGTCTGCTCGGTATAACCCCTCTGTGCTTTGTATGAAAGGAAGATCATTAGGCGGAGGAACCCAACTGATATCATAAACCAACTAAAATAAATATATTTCCCTGTTAATAACTGTCAATTATTGTACCGCTATTTTAAATATCTACAACTGTTATTTCTGCAACTAAGTTAGCATAACTTGCTGCAACACACAAAGTACCTTTCAACAACTAGCTATGTATGAACCTACTATTAAATCCAACCGCGGTAAACGCAATCGTAGCGTATTTGTAGTATTATCGTGTTATCATAAATTCAAGGCTTAGTGTGGCATCAATTGTGAAAATAAAACAAGCTTTGATTCAAATTAGTTTTTTGGTAAGTGTCTGGTATTTTGGTTACCACGCTAGTATTTATTTAGTGTGACCAAACCACGTAAACAGCTGTTCTCGTCAAGTTGACGTTTGTTGTGCTCTTGTTCTTACTATTGCTGGGAGGGAGTTCTTGGATGCTGAAAAGGAGAGTTTTTCGTAAGTGCGAGTGGCCGAAGCTTTTCGTGAATTAAGCTTGCGTCCGCCGTAACGTTAGTCGAACGAATAATTTCGTTGCATACGCAACAAATATCTGTGTGCGCGGGTCGTGGGCGTGTGCGTGGCAGTTTCGGTCTTTGTTTATATGTATGTATGTATATATCAGTTTGTCGCCTTAAACAACATCATGCATATGCAAATCGCGTAAAGTACGAAAAACAAATTGCTATTGCTTGATACGTGTGTGACCAAACAGCTTAAGTGCGGCAGCATTTCTCGACACGTGCACTTACATTGTATAATAGTTTAAAAATAGCACCAAAACGTCATTATCTAAACAATCGCAACTAAAATGAGACAACAATGTCAGGGCGCCTTCAAGCAATTGGTGCGTCACTGGCAAGAGCAGCATCCCGGTCAACATAGTTTGTTTTGCCGTCGGCTAGCACATAGTCCCACCAGCTACTTCACCTGCACAAACAACAGGACCCACCTGCTGCTGCACAGACCCACCGTGTGGCAGCAGGATCAGCATAGCAAAACGTTCAGTCAGTCTAGCTTCAATCAGTCCAAGTTTAGCACACATCTCAGCACAGAGCGCGCCATGGAACTGATATGCAATCTGGACGAGGAGGAGCGAATAAATCTACGTCAGGCTATGGTCAAAATAGACGCTGAAAAGGAGAAAAAACAGTATGAAAGTGAGTATAAGTAGCATTTCCCCAAAATTATTAAAAACAAATAGAGGATATTATAAAAAGTTTACGGAGCTGCGAACCGCTTGTCATAGTTCTGTAAGCTATATTTAGCGGCCTGTTCATTTAAGCATTTGTCTAGTACTAGCACAGCTTGGCATTGGCCTTCATGATTGCCAGATTCATCATGATACAGACTTGAAGGCACTTTTCCTTGCTCTTTGATGCTGTCATCTCCTTTACAATCTCATCGATATCGCTGTAAGCAGCGCCCACCTCCCACATGAATTTATCCGCCATTACAGCCCTGTAAAAGGCGGCAAAGAATGCAATAGCACGGGTTGCGACCAGAGTGTGTGAGCCTAACACAATTGACAACTTTGATCCCTTCACGCTATTTTATACATCTTGCTAGAACCGAATCCATCAGCTGTCAAATTATAGTCCAAATATACTTGTATAAACATTTCGCAGTCTTATACTGATCATAATGCACCAATCACAGGCATTGCTAAGAACTATTTTTTCAAAAATACGTACCTACACTCACTCATACCATAAAACTGAGTCATAAAACGTTTAGCTCTGCTGAGTACGGACTCAGCCAATATGTTGGCCAAACACAGACAGACAGACAGACAGCCCAGTAGGCGCCAGCTCAGCTGAAGATTTTCCGTACATGTGCCGTTTGCTGTGCGTACGTGACTTACATACGAGTTTATCCAGGCCCAGTACCCAATAAACAGTTCCCTACGCAAAATTACCATCGACATAAAAAATTCGCCGAGATTTTCAATCCCTATCCGTGGAGCTCGACGCAACATGTGTGTTTTGCAATTGGCAAAATCAATAGCTATAATTTATTTACACTCGCAAATTGTTGATTTATTTTGCAACGTGTTGCTGGATTTACGATTACATGTGTACCTTGGTTGTACAAAAGATTTTGCACATGAACTTTTATCTAAAAGGTAGGAGAATATTGTGTTTTAGCTTTAATATAAGTATATACTATACCTATGTAGCATTTGTATACGCCTCTTTTTAAAAACACTTGCAATAAACTAAAAAATATATGTAGCATTTGAATGCAATATTTAAGAATTGCTACAACTTGTAATCCAAATATGTAGTACTTGTATGTATGAGCGTATTTGTGTTAAATATGTATATATACATACTATATATGTGTGTATGCTAAAGAAAGGCAACTCGTTCTGCTTTCAGTTGCTCATTAAAATTTAAGCAGCCCTCACCCGAGCAACAACAGCAAAAAAAATACGAGCTGGCTAAAACTAATGAAAGCAGCATGCGGTGCGGATTGTAAGGGGTTTGAACTCGTATGCCAAGTATTTCGCAAAGTTATTACTAACTTTTCGACTCGTTCTATTACGCCCAGCCGTTGGCGTCATCTGCGTTACACACTTTTTGTTTTCCTGTTAGGCTCTCCGTCAACACGCTGTCTTAACTGTCTGCTGATTGGGCTAATCGCAGTAAATTTTGTGTGTATACGCACGTAACTTGTTGCAGTGATAAGAGTTTTAAACGTTCACTTAAGTAGTGTCATATTATTTTCTTTTTCGTTAGACATGAGAACAAACTATGAAAATAAATTGTAAAATATCACTGAAAGTCGCCTAATACTATACATAACACCGATTGTAGAGGGACTTTCTATTGAATAAATCCAATCATCAACTACCAATTTCCTATACTTCTCACAAATACCATTACGAGTACATATTTGAACAAAATATAGAAATGGGCCTTGTGCCTCCATCTACTTACTTGACCTCAGCAATTGACACGATTTACCAGCGATTAGTGGTTTGTTTATGGCCCTGGGACCTAATCGCGCTCCTCACTTTGAAGCTTTAAACAGGCGGATAATTCAGCCCGTTCGTGGCGGTGCACAGAAACTTCAACAATGAGATTAAATTAAAATTCACCAAAGCTTTGCCATTTATTCCCAAAGCACTGCCTCTGCCTGATAAAGGAGAGCCATTTTATGGCTGTGGATGAAGGCAATTTATAACAATTACCAGCACCTATACGCGCCTGTGCTGCGCCCGAGCTGCACTGAAAGCAGGCCCAAATATTGATAAATTTGCGAAAAAAAAGGATATGCGGACATGTGTATACCACGCTCCGTATACGCAATGTATAATAAATTGACCCACACAGGCCAAAACGAAGGTCATGCATTGTTTTTCAACGCCACTACCATAGCAGACTACTATAGGATCAAAAATCAATAGACAAAAAAACACGAAAAAGTTATGGCTTCCAATAAAAAGGCCATCGCGTCACGCAACTGAACTCTAAACTCAGCTACGAGTATCTTTCTGAATCAATTTCAAGCTTTTAAGTGTGTGCGGATGCCACTATGCGAGTGCTGCTTAAATTTACGCCACGAAATTACGCAGTCAGCGCAAATACTTGCAAATAATGTGGAGCCCCAGTTCGGGGCATTCAACAAGAGCTAAGGCACGAACCGGAGCCACAGCTTTGTGCGCTGTGTGTGCCTTGGAAAGTCATAAAGCATGAAAAGTTGTCAGAATCATCAAGCCACACACAGACACATACATATATAGTAGGTACACACATATTTACGGATATGAATTGAAAATGCACGCTTAAGCTCTCGGATATTGTTTGGGATGCTACAAACGCGCCAGTGGCGCTCAAACGTGGACCCAGGAATATGTGGGATTTTCTCTTGTGCATACGAATTTCCTTGTTTATTCTGCAGATTTAAACAGACTAGTATAATATTTTGAGCTTTTCGTCAAATAGAACTTTTAGGACTATCACATTTATGGAATATAAATAAAAAGGCATGCAGCAAATGGCCAATTTAAATGCTAATGTGTCGGACAATAACATCGAGAACATAGAATAAATTGTATGCAAATGTGACATACTCTCAAAGCCAGAATATACATACATACATATGTGTAGATGCTAACGCTCTAATGTGTACGTACAAGCAAGTATGCTTTGTGGTGCCATGAAAGCACCTGCGGGCCTCAAACAACACTGCCGCACATGGTAATGTTTCCTGTTGCTTCTTCACGGTCATCAGAGAGCTTGCCTTCCCTCAACAGGACTTCGTCGCAGGTCCTTCATTGGCATAGCTTCTGACATCTTCGTGACTTCAAACGTGACAGGACGCCTAAAGTTGTAGTCACTGCCTACTTCAAGGCGCTCTTCTCGGGTGTGTGTGTACAACATGGCCCTGTATGTTTCAATTTGTTGTGGCAGCATCAACAAATGCCATATTGTGGCCCACAGCGAAAATCAAAGCTGGGGAAGGTCGTGCGCAGACTCACGGCCAATTTACGCCACAAAAATCTCCATGGAATTGGGGGAGCATGTACGAGTAAAATAAAACACGCACCGTTTAATGACAGCGACATGTGTGCTGTTTTCACCATGGAAATATTGCGATGGGAACATTTAACTTGATGTAGAATAAAAAATATAAGGTAAACAATACAAAAAAAAAATTGCATCAAAATTACAATAATATCTAATAACAAATCCGACTTGTTCTGTAAATTTCATTTACTCTTCGCCCTGCTGTTGAAGCGAAGAAAAGAAAGAGGAGTTACATTAATATAGCACCCGATGGGTGAATTTTTACTGAGCAGCAAGCAATAATTACCGTTATTTACTTATTTAATAAACAGCCCCCATTGACAACTGAATTGGTAATATATCATTCCTCCCTTTCCATTCATGAGAAGTCAACACTGCACTCAAAGTTCGTGAACTTAAAAACAATTTCGCTTTCACTTTTCAGTAATTATGGCATGTTTTAGATGTGCTGTCGGGCATAATGGCGTCAAAGCAACGCTAAGTGCACAGTTTACACAGACACACGCACACACGCGCACACGTAGAGAGGTGCGGCGCGCTAAAGTATGCTTTGGAAAGCGTCGTGTGTGTGTGTGGCAAAACATTAATTGAGTTGCAGTGAGTCGTGCAGCCCCACAGCGACCTTAACACCTACACACGCCACACCTACACAAACACCTAAACTGCACAAGCTCTGCTATTAAATGCTGCTCTTCTACTGTTTAGATTTTATGCAACTACAAATGCACTATACAAATAGTTCATGCCACAATAGCCTGTGTGCATACAATAGTGGCCATAAAAAGAGGCACACAATTGCTTTCTTCATAAGAATCCTCCCGTTCGTGCAGGAGTTCTTTGTTTCCACTATTGAAATGCTATTAATTGTAAAGTAATACGCAGATAACTACTACTTTATACTTTAATCGCAATACAAATAGGTTAGCTGCATGCAAGGAATCCATTTAACAACCAAGTTTTAAAGTTTTTCTATCAACAAACACTCAAAACAAGATTAGTTTCCCTTCTTCCATGCTCCCAACATATTTAATTGTAATGCATCCTTAGATATTCAAATTTTAAAAGATTTATTGCTGTTTTTCAATTACTTTTCTACCTATAGTATGTATGCGTTTAGCTTTAAGCTCTAAAGAAAATTATAACATTATTGATATTTCAAATATTATTATTTTTTAACTGTACATTTTAACATCTATTTGTAGTAATTCAATTATTTTCTTTTAATTGCATATACCTTTTCTGTTAAACTTAAAATGGCACTTAAAATTGCCCTATTCACATCAACACTTTTTGGAACAACTACACATCTACAACAACATCCTACACATCCATACATTGCAACACCTTGTGCCACACCACAAAGGTCAACTGGCCGTTAGCAGTTGGCGTACTCGGTTTGGACGTCTCTCCCATAAGCCAACACTCTTTCAGGTGGATCCCACCGGTACATTTTGTGCGATGCCCGATGATTGGCTGAGAAAGAAATTGGGTAAAATAAGAGTCAAAAGAATAGCCCAAAGCGCAATAATTAACACACTAACACTTTAAAATATTGCAATTTAAATTATTTAACATTTCCATTCCTATTTGTTTCTTCCACAATGTCCAGTGGAAACTGCCAGGCCACCTACAACGGCCGAGCTGGGAAGCAGTAAGTAAAACATTTAAAAAACTGACGCTGCGGAATTTTATTAATTGAAACATTTATTATTATTCGCAGTTTTCTTTGTAAACGCCGTGCCGTTTATTGTTTTCGGGTTTCTGGACAACTTCATCATGATTGTGGCTGTAAGTATAATATTTTCGATGATCAACTATAAGTGTTTGTAATCTTTTCTCTTTAAAATAGGGTGAATACATTGACTATTATTTGGGTCACTTCATAACACTCTCAACAATGGCGGCCGCTGGCCTGGGCAATACGATAAGCGATGTTTTGGGCATTTCAATGGCCACTTATGTTGAAAACGGTTGTCAGATAATTGGACTCCGACCACCAAAATTAACCCCCGCACAATTCGAATTAAAATCAAGCAGACGCGCGTCAAGTTGGGTTAGTATTTATTTTATTTTTTTCCAATGAATAATTCATCTGAATCGAAATGAAAATAGCTTAATCTTTTATTTGATTTTAGTTTTTTGTGTAAAAAATCTCCGTTCTTAGAAAACTATTTATAATTCTCTTTTGGTGCCGGGTATTCAAATTTGATTTAATCCTTTTATTAAATTTACAGGGGCGTATAATCGGCATTACCATAGGTTGTCTGCTCGGCATGTGTCCACTGTGGTTCTCAAAAGATGAGCCGAAGCCAGAGGAAGCCGAGAAAGGAGACTCAAAAAGTATTGCCTAATTATGGGCTAACTGCCGGTGTAATGGTTTAATTCAGTACTTAATTAGTGTAGCGTCAATTATGTTGCTGTTATATTAATGTGTCTTTTTATATTTAAGTTTACAACTCATTTACTCAATAGCCTGTTTAAATCCTACGACTTGCCTAATAACTATATTGTGAGCCATAATAACGAAAAAATATGAAACTCAGAGTACCTACTGACTAACTATTATTAACATAATGTACCTAATAATTGTACAAAGTCTTTATTGAGTTTGTCACCTTGAAGTACTGATTTCGACTGCACGCACGTCCCTAGAATTTATTAAGCGAATTTGGGCTAATGCTTTATAGAGGAGGCTTCAGCAATACTCAACGAAATATTAGATGAATGCATGTATAAATTGTTAGTGCTAGCATAGTGACAAAGTAGCTGCAAATGGTCCAATCAGATTATCAATATAAACGTACTTGTAAAACAAACTATGTGCAGAAATTAAATCAAAATTAAAAAGTACCCATATATGTATGTATGTGAGTAGAGTTTCATAGTGCGCGAGATATTAAAAATGCTTTACAGGTTTTACTCAGTGTGACATACTTCGGGTCAAAGTTTAGCATGTGTGTGAAACGTAGGTCTTATTTTATTAAAACTATTTTGATTAGAGCAAAAACAGCAAAAAAAAAAAAGCCAATATATATGTTTGGGCGATTATTACGGAATCATTTTTTGCGCACTATGGATTCTAAAACATGAAAGTAAACTGCCTTTCACGAATAACACCAAATTATCAAATATATAGTGATTGTCTTCTTCAAATTGTCCCACTGTAAAGTGCCTCTAACGCTTCAACTAGTACTCTTTCCACATGTATTCCAAAGCACAAAGTGCTGCTTTATATCAACAAGAAACTTTAGTAGGCAACATATAGTATGTATAATGTAAAAGTCCAAATTGTAGAGAGCTTATTAATAAAAGTGTACATTTAACAAGGAAATAAATCAAAAAGCTTCAATTTAAAATTTGTTTTGATGCAAAAATAAAATGTATTTTTTTGGATTTTGTTAGAAGAACTACAGCAATGTACATGGGAGCTTAGAAAGAGCTCATATTATACAGCTAGAGGGGCTTACTATGAAATGAACTAAGAGCATGCCAAGCATTTCCATTGAACCAATAACACCATCAACTATATCAACTTTGGCCACAGTTCAGGCCAACGCATTGAAAACGAGTTCTGCATCATATCACTAAGCAATTGCCAGATGACGGATACGTTTTGCGGAGTCCAATTAGAGTTTTGTCCAAATATCAACACATTTTGAGTAGAGTCACTGTACTCCGACTTGATGTTGAGCCAATGGTGCACAACGTCCTGCTGATCTTGCGCGGCTGGATGGTAGTTTTGAGCCGGAGAAGGATAGCGCATGCTCTCTTCATTCCGAGTCCTTTTCAGTTCATTCAGTCTTGCCTCCTTACAGAATTGTTGCTCCAGTTTTAAGAGTTCGGCTTCCACGTTCAATGCTTGGCAACTTTCATTTGACGCGAGATTACCGCTTATGATAATGCTTGAGATAGTGCCATCATCGCTGCTGACGATGGGTGCAGCCTGGGTAGCATTGGATGTGGGTACTGGAGTGGAAACCGGGGTTGTCAGGGGAGTTGGCGTCGTCGACGATGAGCTCGAAACCGGCCTGCGGTACCACAATGTTCCGGGTATCTGACTGGCTATGAAGAAAGCGCCCGCTATGGTTATGACGCTAGCCGCATAGCTTAAGGCCAACACCAGTAAATTATTCAGCATGAATTTCGCAAGCGTAAACGAGGGCAGCAATTGCATTAATTCGCTGTAAGTTAGCCAGCCACGTCGCAGACCCTCCTGCTGTGCCAATGTACGTTCCACGCTGCTAAGTTTCTTAAAGAATTGTTCGTTCGATATGTAAATGTTCCAGTCCTAATCATATGAATCATTAATTAACATAATTAACAGGTATGATGCAACAACCAACTTACAATCGCAGACAAAAACTCCAGTTCCATTGCTTTAATCCTATCCTCGCTCATGTGACCCTGTTTCGTCCAGTCTTCCAGATAAAAACGCTCATCGTGGCCCGCATAAAATTTAGTCGAAATCATCTACATATATTAAACAAGAAAACAACTTAAATTGCAATACGTATAATGAGCACTTTTAACACAGAATGTTGGCCATATTGTATGCATATTTGTAAACAAAGTACGACTTCTTATCACCATTCTGTTTCGAGTCTTTAAATTAAATAAATCATGAGTTCGTCGTAGGGAATATATGTATGTTCATATACGTATGTATTAAGAATGCCACACATGCATATACACATGTATATGCTCATAGATACATGCTGGTATGCATGTTTGAACGAATATGTGTATATTAAAGAGTGTGCGTGCACTCAGCATATAAATATTGTACATACGTATGTGTTATTTGCGGTTGAGACAATTATCAATCAACAGGTTGTGGTTATGGACGGAGCTCAACCAAATCTATGTACATATGTAAACACATACATATGTATTTAACGGCAGATATGTACATGTATTCATATGTGTTCAACACATTACAATACCACATGATTAAGATGATTACTCACCAAAGACACAACGAACAGCTCCTGTGGCGTGATTCTCCTAGCATAACCAGGATCAATAACATTTAAGCGATCGAGATATATTAATGCCATTATGAGAGAGCATGGTGTCGCATGCATTTTCCCTGCAGTTATTTTCGACAAGCGATTCAGAGAAAAAGAATAATGCGCTTGTGAAAATGAAAATGCTGCGTATTCAGCAAGTGGGCCAGAAACCTCCATATCTTCCTCGTTGCCCACACCATAGTAAAGGGTTTTGCGTATACGGTCGATGAAGTCTTCATGCTGCATCACCTAGAACGTTAATTTTTAGAGTTATATTAAAAGTTTACTTTTGAATTAGAATTTTTACCTTTTTAGAGTTTGCGGTGACGTATTTAGTACGTCCCATTGCTACAAGTTTTTTTTTATGGCTCAGCAAATCGCGAAAATTGCTATTCACAAATAAACGTAAACAGCGCTGCCAACGTACTTCAAACAAACGATATTACGTCGTGTTATGAAGTAAAAGGCTGTCTGTCGCTCATCTCTAGTGCATATGCTATGATTCCATATACGTCATAAGTTGTTGTTAGTAATACCTTTTTAATAAGAGTTAGGAAAGAAACTACATACACAAATTGAAGAGATCGAAAATGTCACGCTTTAGCGGAGCACTCCAGCTCACGGACCTGGATGACTTTATTACACCCTCTCAGGTGAGTAAACATTATCGTTAAATCAGTCAAATGTTCATTAACCGCATCATCATCTCATATTAGGAATGTATTAAGCCCGTAACCATAGATAAGACAAAATCCAAAACCGGCGCAAAAATTACTGTTCAAGAAGATGGCTACTACGAGGAATCAGAGGTAAATGCTTAACAAGAGTGAAAATCTTCTCAATTCAATCAAAACGTTTTAATACAGAGTGGCAAACATAAACTGCAAAAAGTGGAAATCACGCTACAGGACTGTCTTGCCTGCTCTGGCTGCATAACCTCGGCCGAGGGCGTGCTCATTACTCAGCAAAGTCAGGAGGAGCTACTTAAGGTGCTGCGTGAAAACCAAGCCCTCAAAGCAACTGGTGAAACCGATAAAGTACGCACTATTGTTTTCACCATAGCTACGCAACCGATTCTGAGTCTGGCAAATCGCTATAATCTTGGTGTGGATGATACCGCTCGGCACTTGGCCGGATACTTTCGTTCACTAGGAGCAGATTTAGTGCTGGGCACCAAAATTGCTGATGATTTGGCCCTTCTAGAATGCCGACAAGAATTTGTAGAGCGCTTTCGGGATAATCCACAATTAACTATGCTCTCGTCGTCTTGTCCCGGATGGGTGTGCTATGCCGAAAAAACACATGGCAGCTTTATACTTCCCCACATAGCCACGACGCGCTCCCCTCAGCAAATTATGGGGGTGCTGGTAAAGCAGTTTCTGGCCGAGAAATTAGGTTTTTCCGGTTCGCGTATCTACCATGTGACAGTAATGCCGTGTTATGACAAGAAGCTGGAGGCTTCGCGTGAGGATTTTTACAGCGAAGTGAACAGTTCGCGAGATGTCGACTGTGTAATAACGTCAAGTAAGTAATCTATAGTTATCTAACAGCAAAGACGGCAGATTTGATTTGTCCCTCTTTAGTTGAAGTCGAACAAATGTTGCTGACGGAAGACAAAGCTCTGCATTTGTATGATCCCACAGAGCTGGACTGGCCTTGGACGGATCAAAGTCCGGAGAACATTGCTTGGGCTCACGAGAGTACTTTGTCTGGTGGCTATGCCGAGCACATATTTAAATACGCTGCCAAGGAGCTCTTCAACAATACGCTGCATGAATTGGACTTTAAGCAGTTAAGGTAGCAAACGCAGGGTAAAAACTACAAATATAGTAAAGTAGAGACAATTTCTTAAATTGCCCGCTCTTCTCAGACATTTTTTAAAGTATTTGTTCCCGTATTTCCACTAAAGCCTTAATTTATTAATTTGAATATTTATTTTAAAATATTTCATATTTTATTTCCTGTTCCTCAGAAACCGCGACTTCCGTGAGGTGATCCTAGAGAAAGACGGACAGACAGTCCTCAAGTTTGCCATAGCCAATGGCTTTCGCAACATACAAAACCTAGTGCAAAAGCTGAAGCGCGGCAAGGCGTCCTATCACTTTGTAGAGGTGATGGCCTGCCCCTCTGGCTGCGTTAATGGTGGAGCCCAAGTGCGTCCAACAACCGGCCAACACGTGAGCGAGTTGACGCAACAGCTGGAGGCCCTCTACAAGCAGCTGCCGCTCTCCATACCTGACAACACACATACGAAGCAAATGTACAGCGATTTTCTAGACGGCGCCCATACAGATAAAGCCCGCGAAATGCTGCATACAAGTTATCATGCTGTCGAAAAACTGAACTCTGCTTTGAACATCAAATGGTGAAGTTCTAATGAAAACTGTTATTGTTAATACTTATCTACATAGTAGGGTAAGATGATTAGAAATAAAGCCGACTGTTACATAGTTTATTTAGGCCCACGCCAACCTTACTGAAATCCTGCGTTGTACTGCGCATGTCCAACCCATTACCATAGTGAGCCATGCGGCAAAACACCTGTGCCTGGAAACGCGCTGGAATGCAAGCATGCGGTGCGGCATTGCTGAAGCAAATCGAAATGAGGCGACAATCTTGTTGCCAGCCGCCAACAGTCGGCTTTCGTCGCATTGTTGCAGTGCCGGGAAGGACCTTCGTCGCATTGCTAAAAAGCGAAAGCAACGAAAAAGCTTTTGACAAGCTGGACCAGAAGGTCAAGTATTTTCATGCACACCGCGTGTTCTGCTAAAAGTAAGTTGCGTATTACGTTTCGGTTGCGGCTGCAGAAAAATCAATGAGTTGGAACACGTCCTTTGAATACTATGCCATTGACAATTCCAATTAAATAACGCGACATAAAATCAATAGGGCCACCGCTTTTCCCCACTCCTGCCGTTCGTTTGTTCCGCAGCAGGCTTTGCGTAACCGAATATCAAACGTTTTGTCCGAGCAGCGCAGCAAAGAAAAAAAGTTAGGGAAACCCGTATCGAGAAGCAAAATTTAGAAGCAATTATGTCGCACCCATATGGCCTCACACCGGATGATATTGCCAGTCAGTATGGCGCCACCATAGTGCCGACACAAGCGACTCCAGCTAATGTTAATCAACGCCTGGGTAGTGCGGCCCCCCACCAAAAGCGGCGGGCAGCGGAAGAAACAACAATCGTACCACGTAAAGATAGTCTAGAGTATTTCATAAAGTTTCCCAAACCAATTGCCGAAGGCGAGTCCGACTTTGTGTTTGTTAACGAGGAAAACAATGTGCCCATTGTAATGCTGTTGGGTTGGGCTGGCTGCCAGGATCGATATTTAATGAAATACTCCAAGATATACGAGGAGCGCGGGTAAGAAATTGTGCCAAATCCACGTCTTTAACGTCTAATTTACAGCCTAATCGCCTGCTTTTAGCTTGATAACGGTGCGGTATACCGCTCCGGTGGACACGCTCTTCTGGAAGCGAAGCGAAATGGTGCCGATCGGCGAAAAGATATTGAAGCTCATTCAGGACATGAACTTCGATGCACATCCGCTCATATTTCATATATTCTCTAATGGTGGCGCCTATTTGTATCAGCATATCAATCTGGCGATGCACAAGCATAACTCACCGCTTCAGGTGCGCGGTGTAATCTTCGATTCAGCTCCGGGTGAGCGTCGCATGCTAGGACTGTACAGGGCTATAACGGCCATATATGGTCGGCAGAAGCGTTGCAACTGCTTGACGGCACTGGCCATTACGATAACGCTGAGTATCATGTGGTTCGTCGAGGTGAGTAATTACAGCCCTATAATTCAAATACAGTAAATGTTATAACCATTTTTTGCAGGAGGCGTTCGCCGCCTTCAAAAGCTTGTTTGTAAAGTCCACGCCACTGCATGCCAGTCCGTTTTACGAGCTAAAAAACGAGGCCAATAAGAATCCGCAATTGTTTCTGTACTCTAAAAGCGATGTGGTTATACCTTACCGAGATGTGGAAAAATTCATTAGAATACGGCGCGACCAAGGCGTTGATGTCTCATCCGTTTGTTTTGACGATGCCGAACATGTTAAGATCTATCAGCATTATCCCAAACAGTATATTCAGTGTGTCTGCAACTTCATTTCCAATTGCATGTCTCTGCCCGCGTACAAGGTTGCAGAAGCAAACCTTTCCCCCGCGCCTGACTTAATGCCTGAGCAACAGCCAGGATCGCACACTTCAAAAAAATACGATTAGGTTTTCGTCTTATAATAGTTAAATGTGATAGTTCTTTCAATTTAACAGCTAACAGCAAGTAAAGCGCACTATTTTAAACGCATAATTTTTGCAAATAATATAACAAATTTAAGCAGCAATGCACGCTGTAACGGCTTTAATGTAGAAACGAATTTAAAAACTAACTAACTAACGTACATGCATATATTTATCTACATATATGTATATATATTTTTGAAATTGCATGCAATTAAAGAAAAACAAAACAAAACTGCGCGCTGTCTCAATAAAGTGTTTTAAAAAATAGAAAAAAGAACCTATAAATATAAAAACAGAAACCGATAAACAAAATTCGCGATGCAACAGTAACTTTTTTAAAATAAATAACTGTCGTTTCATATGAAACCACAACCAGGGCTCCACAGCCGGCTAAGTGCTGTGCCGTGCCACTGCATACAGCTCTGTTTTCGGGGCAGTCGCCATTTTTTATCGTTATCGAAATATCGCTATCGAGTCGCCATTGATTATCGAAAAAAGAAAAGAGGATAAGAGAACGAGAACAAAAAAGCACCCACAGAAGAAAAATCTTCGAACCGTATTATTTAAATATATCTAGCACATAAATTATTATATCTATTAAGCCTAAGGTCTCATCAAATGCCGCAGAAATCAAAATAAAAGAAACTCGAGCACAGCGCCATGATGTGTTAGCCAAAAACGCGAGTAAAAAATCGAAATCTAGCAGTGTGACCACGGCGGAGGGTACCAAAAGAAGAAGAAGAAGCATCAGCAAAGCAGAAAAGAAAAGTTTCATTCGTTTTCGACTGCGTAGCGTTTTCCGTCACCATCAATTGCGAATATAAACGAAAACAAGGTAAATAAACACACAAAGACTGCCAATGGATTGAAAAGGAATACTAAACCTACGGCTGACTTCACTGGCCCACATAAATATCGGGGCCATGGCGCTTTTGGCCACCCCAAACAACAATTGACACATTTCACCGCCACGCCGCCGTTGCTGCCCAAACCACACTGCGCCCATCCTGCGCGTGTTTGTGTGCGTGAGCAAATTTCTGGCGTGGGGGTGATGAGCGAATGAATATACAACTGTTCCCTCATTAATCTGTTGTTTACAGATTTCTGCAATAGCTACTACTATACATCTGGAATACTTCGTGTTGCCGCCAAATAGCTGAAGCTGGAACAACTGAACAGCAAAAACAACCAAGCTCAGTGTGTTGTGTTGCATTAGTGATATAACTAACATCCGCCACAGCTTGCAGCAGCGGACTATGTCTGACTATTTGTGTCAACAGAACCCACAAGAGCACACATAGCCATGGCTGCGACGAGAAAACTGCAAGGTAAGCAAAATCATTCTAAGTACTGCTCACATCTATATATGTACATACCTATATACATATAACATTTATGCATACAATGATAATATGTAAACATTGTATACGCCTTGCAATTGCAATCCACAAAAGTATATTATTTATTTGACATTAGAGAGTGCTGATTGTAATTGCAATATTTATGCTGTAACATGTTTCTTACACAGGGGAAATTGATCGATGTTTAAAAAAGGTAGCTGAAGGCGTTGAAACGTTCGAGGACATTTGGAAAAAGGTACACAATGCTACGAGTACAAACCAGAAGGTAATCAGTTGCCGTTGCCAAATTGCAGAAGTTTAATCTAACTTCGGTTCTCTTAATTTTCCAGCAAAAACATCTGCAGGAGAAGTATGAGGCGGATCTTAAGAAGGAAATTAAAAAACTGCAGCGCTTACGCGATCAGATCAAATCGTGGATTGCTTCAGCAGAGATTAAGGATAAAAGTGCGCTGCTTGAAAATCGAAGATTAATTGAGACGGTAAGTTATATTATTATTATAAAGAATGCAAACGCATTCCAATTGATTGTTGTCGTCGTTATTTTAGCAAATGGAGCGTTTTAAGGTTGTCGAGCGGGAGACAAAAACAAAGGCATATTCCAAGGAGGGTCTGGGCGCGGCACAAAAAATGGATCCTGTGCAACGCATTAAGGACGATGCACGCAATTGGTTAACCAGCTCAATTAGTTCACTGCAAATACAAATAGATCAGTACGAAAGTGAAATCGAGTCGCTTTTGGCGGGCAAAAAGAAACGACTCGATCGCGATAAACAGGAACGAATGGATGATTTGCGTTCCAAGCTAGATCGACATAAGTTCCATATAACTAAGCTGGAAACATTGCTGCGATTATTAGACAATGATGGCGTGGAAGCGGAGCAGGTGCACAAAATTAAGGATGATGTGGAATATTATATTGATTCATCCCAAGAACCCGACTTTGAAGAAAATGAGTTTATCTATGATGATATTATTGGTCTCGATGAGGTGGAACTGAGCGGCACGGGTAAGTATTGTAACTTAAAATTCCCAAAACATATGGTCATTTCTTTTGGTTCGTAGCCACAACGGATAGTAACAACAGCAACGAAACCAGCGGGTCACCTAGCAGTGTCACATCCGGTGGCAGTCCATCACAATCCCCCGTAACGGTGCAGCAGGTCCTCCAGCCCAGCAGCACGCAACCGCCAGCTGTGCATAGTAGTGGCAGCAGCAGCGCAGGCAGTGGCACGCAGTACCAGCAGCAGCAGCAGGCAAATGGCAACAATGTTGGATACGCGAGCGACACCAGCGCGGCATCATCGTCAACAGCGGAGACAGCGAGCACAACAACAGCGACGGCTCCCGATAAACGCAATAAAACCAGCGACAGCAATACAACTAGTAAAGCAAAGGTAAGCACATCTTACAAATGAAACCCTTCGTTAGTAAACTAATTACTGTACTCTCCATCACCCCACAGCAACCTCAGCAGCCCATCAAGCCTATTGCAGTACGTGCAACGGCCAAGACGGCGCCAGCGGGTAGTGATAGTGAGTACCATCAACGCTATTTTAAGTTATTTACTAAAATCCCAACTCTACTACAGCTCAAGTCAATAAGATTGTCAGTTCAACGCCTAGCAAAAACCAACAGCTGCCCACAGCCGCGGCGGTCGTAGCGGCCAGCATGACGCAAAGTAGCAGTAGCACCAGTAGTAGCGGAATCAGCGGTCACAGCAATGTTTTAGCCAGTGGTCATAATCCTGCCGTGCAGCCTCACGCTCCAACGCCTGTAACAAGCACAGTACAAGGGTCTGCGGTTAGCACTGCAGTAGCAACAGCGGCAAGCAATAGCAGCAGCATTCAAGGCCAATCTGTGATTCAAGCGACACCAACAATTGCATTTTCGGCAGTGGCTAAGCATAATACATGTACGTTTTTTTATTTGGACCATGTGTATTTGGATAGTTCTGATGTATACTTTTTCAGCACTACTGGAAAACGGACCTGTGTTGCAGCAGCAAACGCCCGTGCCGACGGTGGCGGCCATTGTTGGCACAGGAGCGCCAGCACATCAGCAACAACAACAGCAACAGCCCCAACAAACCGCGCAATTATCCAATCTTCAAACGAATTCCTCACACTTACAAAATGGTGCGTATGTTGTACATTAGGTGGATCGCGACTCCATCTACAATGTTCATATTTATATTATTGCAAATATTTCCAACTCCGTCCGATCAAAAATTTGGAAAACATGTAATTCAAGACATGTCACAATTTTTGTTGTTTCCATAAAGTACAAACAGTTCATATACCGACAATTATAGTAGACTACAATTTTGAATATTTACGTAAAAATTTCACGTAGACATAACAAAACTGAGTTCATGTCTACGACCGTATACCCCACATATTAATGAAATTAATCTTCCTCCTGGTATGGGTAATCTAGTATATTCTTTACAAATGTTTGTAAATAGCGAACATGTGCTACAACAGCAAATTAAATTTCTTATTGTAGGTCTGCCCGTCACTCTCAGCAACAACAACAATAATGCAGTAGTCGATGCAATATCATTGAAAACCATGGCACAGGAAGCTATCAATCGATCCGTGATCGACACAAATTCCTTAAACCAGCAAGCAGGCAACATAGACACGAGACAGCAGCAGCAACAGACGCAGTCGGTGCTACAACAGCATTTCAATACGGAAACAACTGCCAGCCAACAACAGCAACAAGCGTCGCAGCAGCAGGCAACACAACAGCAGCAACAACAACAAGCGACAGTTGTAGCGGTGGCTGTAGTTACAAATGGTCCCACAACAGGCAGTGCACTCATGAATCTTGCAAATGCTGCCGGTCAGCCAAACAGCAGCAGCGGTAGCACTGGCAGCGGCAACACAAACAAGCCGCATTCCACTCAGCAGCAACAACAACAAATGCCAAAAACTGAGGCGTACATACCACCGCTGTTAGGCGTAACACCATTGGGTCCCACGCCACTGCAAAAGGAACACCAGGTGCAATTCCAAATGATGGAGGCCGCATTTTATCACCTGCCACAGCCAATGGACACAGAGAAGCTGCAAACCTATTTTCATCGATCGCCTGTGCAAACGCCTCCACACTATCCACAGGTGAGTTCTTATTTAGTTCCTATTATGTAAAGGTATAATTAAAGTTAAATATTCTTCTAAAATTCCACAAGGCACAGTTGCCCTTATACGATACCGTTGAATTTTATCAGCGACTCTCCACGGAGACTTTGTTTTTCGTCTTCTATTATATGGAGGGCTCTAAGGCGCAATATCTGGCTGCAAAGGCGTTGAAAAAGCAAAGCTGGCGCTTCCACACCAAGTACATGATGTGGTTTCAGCGCCACGAGGAGCCAAAAATTATCAACGATGATTACGAACAGGTGAGCAAAACGACATTTACCTTCACTTTGCCTTATCGCCATTTATAAGAATGATTTGGATAGGATTAGAAGTCCATTTATATTTGGCGCAAATATGATTTAATTAAAATAATTATTGAATCAAATTTTTGCGATTTAACTTAAAACTGCCCTTCTCTACGCTTCACATAACAAGTTCCTAAGCAAATCCGTTTGACGTGTCAATAGGTGATTTAATCATATTAATTATAAGTACGAGTTTGCACGTATTAATTAAAGACACCGCCGTCCTCCGCATTTCTCATTCGAAGCACTTAACAGGGGACCTTTTAAAAACTTGGATGAATATAATTTAGAAAAATCTAGTGAGCCATAAGAATATAACAACATTTCCCAGGAACTATCGGACGAACATGAATGGAATTTGATACCTATCATTCATTTGGAAAAAGCGGGCGAGTAAATAGAGTTCTTAACGATTGCTAAAATGCGATAAACCGAAGACGTATTAACGAACGAGTTCAGTATAAGGCATTACATTCATTATTTAAAAACCTACTTATACAAAAAATCTTCAAAATAGCTTTTAAAAATTAAAAATGATCAACCTTGAAATAAAATATTTCGAATTGAAAATAATCTGGCAACTATAATATGTAACTACCAACAAATATAAATCTTATAAGAAGCACTTAAATGAAGCCGTTGGAGGTGCCAATAACTGATTAATTCATTTTAATTATAAATACGAAATTTTACAATTAAATTTAAAACTGCCCTCCTCTGCGCTTCTCATAAGAAGTACTTAAGCGAGGCCGTTTGGGTGGTAGGTGATTAATTTACTTTAATTATAATTTCATTATAAACACCTTCCTCCTGTGCGCTTCTCATTTGAAGCACTTAACCCGAATGCATATAATGTGGGAAAAAAAGTGAGCAGTACCAACATTTTTCATTTTCAGGGTACGTACATCTATTTTGATTATGAGAAATGGAGCCAGCGCAAAAAGGAGGGCTTTACCTTTGAATACAAGTACTTAGAAGACAAAGAGCTGAATTAAATGCTGCATCCATCACAGCGCTGCTGTCAAGAGGAATACAATAAAAAGGAGAATCAGTACCACACAGAAAACCACAAATGAGATAATATAAAACAAGCGAAAAGCAACCAAGCCGTAAGCTTAAGTGAAAAGGAAAATGAAGTATGATACTTGTTCAGAATTGCATGTAAACATATTTTTTTTTATGAATGTTTTATTGATTATTATTACTTTTTTTAAAAAGATTTTCTTTCTTGAAAAGCAAAGCAAAAACCTATTTATTAAGTAAAAACAAGTTATGAAAAAAAGAATACTAAAAGATCCGTTAAATATGAGCGTTAAATTTGAGCAACAATTTCAATTTTTTTTGAACACAGTCCACACGACCTATCACCGTCAGAATATGTCTTTCCATTTGCACGGCATTCACGCAACTCCCCCCACCCCCTCACCTATCCAGGCCACACCCTGCCAAACGCATATTGTATAAAAAGCGCGTACATATTGCAGTAAATCACAGAGAACAGTTCATACTTTAATTAAGCAAATCCGAGGGCGCACCGATTTTTCAAATTCGGTTTCGTTTGATTATAAAAAACAAAAAACAAACAAATTTATCTAAACTAATGATACAAATATGTTTAAACGTAATTTCAGCTGATCTTAATAAATTTAATTTTGATGTAATTAATACGATTACTAAGATCATGATTAAGTTGAGTATGATGATTGCTGCTGAAAAGCAAACAAAAACAAAAACCAACAAATTAATGCGTAAAAACAGACTCCTTTTTTAAACATAAGCGAATAAAGTATGAGTATATAGTTGAAAATTGTAAGGTGTTTTTGTATATTATTTTCGTTTTGTGTTATATTACATTTTTATTTAACTGCCTGATTTACAATTTCATTTCATTTCGCCTCAGTTCGTTCCCAGGATTTGCCGCATTAGTTTTTAAAAGTTGAGCAAACAGCAAATTATTTAATGTTAATCATAGTAAATTGATAAAGAAAATGAGAAACAAAAAATGAACAAAATATTTAATATAAACAAATGCATTTTAGAATGTTTTTGCGTAAATATAGCATTTTTGCTACAGAAAACAAAACGAACATTTAACAATTTTACAAAAATAGTTTTAACAAAGTGCATGCGGTAAAGATGAAACATTTAATTCTTGAAAAATGCATAAAAAATATACATACATATAATTACACGTGGCTCTTGACAATTTTGATTTTTAATTATACAGTTTGGGTTAACGTTGAATTTCAGATGATTGCTCTACAAACTGCCGACTACAAACTAGTTTCAAAATTCTTGGACGCAGGCACAAACACACATACACTCATCTTCTCTCACATACATGATTCTAACTTAAGCACTCATAAGAAACTATAACTTTTAAATGAGAATTACAACTAAGTAGCGTTTTCTGCAGTGTCCTCGCCCCAAACAACATCATCGTCATCCATGCCCCAGCCTTGATCTGCCTCTGCATCCAAATCTAAACCGTTTGTGGCAGTCGTATCGGCTGCAAAGCGATTGACATTAATTTGTACAATCTCCTGTTCGCTGGACTGTGACTTTGCCTCAATGACTGGTTCCATGTCCTTGAAAAAATCAAACTCCGTTGTATCCTGATTGCCCGTTGCTGTCTTGGGCTGCACCTGTATGTCCAGCGCGCTTAAATCATCAATAACCTTCTTCACCGGCACTTTGGACGTATGTGAATTAGCTGTGGACATCGTGGAGCAAGCTGTGCGATAGGAATCGGTAAGAGATTGCTGTGTTGTTTGTGTGGCATGCGAAGAGGCGCTACTATTGGTTTCTAGATTACTTAGTGCCATCTCTTCAGCATTGTGGATGGCAGTGGGGGCGTCATCGGTGTCGTTATCGTCCAAACGCTTAACATGAAGGCGCTGCAACTCGTCATTTGTATCCCAATCAGACCAAGCGTCATCATCCACCAGCGTTTGTTCGTGGGTAACGCTGCTGCTGTGGGTATGACTGCTGATACTGCTATCTGTGCTATTCTCAAGAGGTCTACTCGAGAGAGCGTCAGTAATGTTGCCTATGCTTTTGTCATCCTCACCCCCATCCGGACTAAGACGCAATTGCATGGACAATGGAGTGGCGTTTTCAGCTGGCAATGGGCTGCCGGACACCATATACTCATCTCCATCGCCTGCGCTGCCGTTCATTACGGGTGTAATGGAACGCGGCTCCACCCAGTCGGCATTACTCTCTGTGGATACTGCCGCATGGGGACGGCCATCCGAAAAGAAACGACTACGTTTCCCGCCCAGTACAGTGGCAGCTCCGAGAATGGGCACTAGGTCGGCTAGCGAGTGCAGCGTCTTCGACACCAGTACATCGTTCGTGTCGTTCATACCCATCAGTAAATGTGGCAGTATTTCTCTCTGTAGTTGCTCGTCACTCAGCAACCTTACGTATTCCATAAAGTATTCCAGAAGGATTAGACGTATTTGGGCATCGCGCAGGCGAAACATTTTCAGAATGTGCGGTAGCACATATTGCACATAGGTCTGTTGCGAAAAAAGGGCGGCCGTTCCGTTTTCCGTTTTTGTACTGAGCACGTAGGTTGTGACGCAATTCTGAGCAGTTGGATCAAGCAGAACCATGCGGGAAAGCAAATCACTTGCAAGCTGAGATGCAACCACTTGCTCGTCAAAGCAGCGCAGACGATCGATGAGGGTGGTGAAGAACTGCTGACGTTCCTGAACAGACTTAAGCGGCAGCTCAAAGAGAAAGGAATGTATGAGTACGAATTCATGGTTGAAATATGGATGTAGCAGCACCGCCGACAGTTTGGGCCGTAGTTCCGTGTTGCTGTGTTTTAAGTGTGTGCTACAGTAGGCGCGAAATTCCTGCACATGTGGTGTGGTGGGTGTGTTCGCATCTCCACCGCCTTCGTCCTCATTACGCTTGCTGCATTTCTCAAGTATTTGCTCACAGAGAGTGGCAAATGCAAATTGCTCAAAAGCCTCCAACTGTTCCTTATTTCTCTCATCGATGGCCGGCTGATAGCGAAAGGGTTGTGCAAAATCCAGCAGTTGTTCGTTCACCTCTTTTGCCTTCCAAACGTACTCGAAGCCGCCCAAGCGCCAGCTGCCGTTGTCTGTGACATACACCGATTGGTTACAAATGTTCAGATGACGCGCCATCGCCTTCTCAATCAGAAAGATAAGACTGCAGAGTATTGTACGCAACCCCAGGCAAATTTGTATGTCACTCTGCTGTGCGAGCACATTGGAGAGGGGTCGTACTCGTTCCGTGGCAAGATGTTTCTGGCCCGACTGCACCCATGTTGCAACGTATTTGAGTATGTATGGATGCCGATAGATCATGAGGTTCTGCAACAAATTAAAAATATATAAAAGTATAATTTAAGGCTATGAATGTTACATTTGGGAATAGCTTTTTCTAACAACACCAATAATTTGGCTTACATTCCGGAAAATACTTGGCTATTGTAAAAGACTCTTTTATCAGAGCGTTATAGTGACATTCTATATTATATAGTGATCCGATGCTCCCCATACTCACTCTTATTGCTCGATCTATTGGTCCTCCTTGTTTCCATAATTGACCCTTTATTTCACTAGGCCCGGGCTCGCCTTGAAAAATGGAAAGCAGCTGCCGGCCGTCTTCGTTGCTTGTTGTGGGGGACTCTGCATCATGTAGTGCCCAGAAATCATTCACTTCGACAGCATTTTTCTCAATTATTAAGCCTTTTAATTTACTACCTTCATTGCCCATTGTACTAATAACCAAATCTGAATGAAAAAGAGCAATTCAGAGTAAATGAAAGTGCCATTCATTGTGTTAAGGTGAATTCTTCAGCGACACTGAGAATGGTAGAGTGGATAGAAGCAGAAAGAGAAGAGAAAAATATTGTTTTGTTTGGACGGGAAATTAAGTAAAATTAAAAATAATTTGAAAATAACCCGAAAATGGACTTGTACGATGACATAGACACAAAACCACGCACAAGCCAAATTGATGGTTGGTCTTCGGGCATAAAAATGCTGCAAACGCAACTGGCAGTCAAGACCAAGGCAAAGGAACAGATTAAGAAACCGGTGATATTTGGTTACTGATCTCGCGAAGGTTCAATAATAATACTAGTATTTTATTTTGCATAGCTGATGACGCCTGTGGTTAACTTGCGTGCCAAACGCAACATGGATACAGAGGCAAACCCCTATCTGCCAACGCCCGTTGTAATGGCTACTGCTACCAAACCCATTATTACAGGCAAAGCTTTGCCATTAGTTGTGCTTGAAAATGCGAAAAAGGATGACTGGGACTTTGTCGATGAGTATGATCCACAGTGGCCCAATGAGTACGAGAAGTTAAAGGAGAAGTCGAAGAGCGTTGAGAAAAGTCGCACAACTAGCAGTGGTAGTGGTGGAAACCGGGAGGAGCGAGATCGCAAACGAAACCGCAGCGGACGCAATACGCATAATCATGATAATTCGCCACCCATGAAACTAAGTGGTTTTGGGCAGCGACAGAATGACGAGGACAAATACAGTCCCCCACCTCCGGGATCTGTTGCAAATAAGGGTGGGGGCGCAGCAATTGCACCGCCCCCCTCATTACAAGAGATATCCATAGACAATGGTGATGGTTCATCGAATGTAACTATCCCGTATTCGGCCAGCTCAGTTGCAGCAAAAATCATGGCCAAATATGGCTTTAAAGATGGCCAGGGTTTGGGTAAATCTGAGCAAGGTATGTCGGTAGCATTACAAGTAGAAAAAACCTCAAAGCGAGGAGGTCGCATAATACATGAAAAGGACGCGTTTCTACCGCCGCCTGTCGCACCATCTTCACCGCCATTGGCGTTCTCAAATACACCAGCAGTTTCAAGTCCAGTTCACTCAGCTTCTGTTATGCCACCACCGCCACTGCCAGCTGCAGTCAACGAATCTGAGCCCACTATAACTGAGATAATGAAGGATCCCAGCAAAGTTGTACTGTTGCGTAACATGGTTGGTCCTGGAGACGTCGACGAAGAATTGGAGCCTGAGGTGAAGGATGAATGCAATCAAAAGTACGGTGAAGTGAACAGCGTCATAATACACGAAGCCTTCGGAACGGCGCCCGAGGATGCCGTCAAAATCTTTGTCGAATTCAAGCGTATTGAGAGCGCCATAAAAGGTATGCTTTGTTATGTACATTGAGTAATTTTGTAATTGAAATCATTATTGTTTCCTAGCTGTTGTGGACTTGAACGGGAGGTTTTTCGGTGGACGCCAAGTGCGAGCTGGTTTTTATAATTTTGATAAATTTAAGCGTTTGCAATTAAACTAAATACAAGCCTACAACGTTACTTTTGGTTTTATTTTTGTCAACAAACAAGGGAACAGCTGAGTGAGTTTTTAATTCACCGCCAATGTGGGTAGGTGGCGCTGGTGTACGGCAACTCTGAAATAAAGGGCTTATATACACTATTAATCGACAATTTAGGAATATTTCATTTGATTAAAATAAGCTTCTTTCATAATTTATACGTTTTCAATATTTATAAATATGTACATATACCGGATAAAATAACTCGATACCATATTTTCAACACATATCAGCCGTTTTGTTTTACGTCACCGTTTCGTACTGTTTTTCATAGCGTACAATATCGAGTCGTAACGTGTCTAGTACGCCAAACGAATGCAAAGACAATTAATCGAAGAAATATTGAGACAAGAAGCATTCAACGAAAAATATATTATCATACCATTCATTCAGCTGCGTTGTAAAACAGATGAAAGCATAAAACCAAGGTAAGTGCACATCGCAGAGTGTCTCGTGTTTACATTGCCAGTTGCGTTGTCGTGGGGTGCGAAAAAGTTCGTAGAGGAACAGTTAACAAACAAATAAAACGGTAAAAATTATGTGCAATGTTGACGCGACAGCCCATGCCCATTATAATTAAATTCAATTAGGCAAAGTTGAACAAAGTTAATTAATGGATCAAACGTGAAACCACTGCAAACACAAGTACATACACATTTACATTGTACATAAAAATAGTGAGCGTCGCCTTTACAACGAATCGTACTCCTCAGTTAACGGCAGCAACCTCAGCCCTCGTCATCACAATCCGCCCCGCTCCCACCGTCTTCTTTCTACATTTAAAGTATGTAAAAGTGGAACTCGTGCGAATGACCGAAATTATTTTCTGCATAAGTAGAGATTTATAAACAGAAAAACATACTTACATATGTATGTATGTACATACGCATATATTTGTAGTTGCAGTGGATGAAACAGACGGAACACTGTTGATCATATTTGTGTGTGCTGGGCGCGCTCCATGCCAATCAACAAAACTTTTATATTATTCACACACATACACGTATGCATTTGTGAGACACTCCCACTGCCGCACACCCAGCGCAGTGCACCGAATGCAACAACATCAACGACAACATCAGAAGTGTCGGCAACAACAGCAACTATCAGTGGCGGTGGCAGCCAAGTAGCTAAGCTTTTGCATTGCGTATTTACATATCGTATGTTTGTATAAATTAAAAATACACACATATGTGCATGGGCAAGGTAAGGGGCATGGACAACCAGCAAAGGGTTGTGTTGTTGTTTTCCCGCACAATTGCACGCACTTGTAAACTAATATGGAGTGACTACTGCACTGTTACCCAATACCAATAGCATACATAGACATGTATGTGAATTTAAATGTATTTTCTATCAACTCATAAAAGTAAATGTGGAGCAGTAGACACCCATGTAGAATACCTTCCGAATGCTTTCCTGCTGGCGTGTATTTCTATCATACATACAAGTATACATAAATACACGCACACTCTCCCACAAACAAACATCCATATAAACTGCCCGTTCAATTATTTCTGAAAAAAATCTATTTTTATCCAATAACATTATTTTGCTTGCACTGATGTTTTGTTGTACATACAATTGTTTCTTGTTTATTTACGGCAATTTCTTCTGCCGCAGCGGCAGATCCAGATCCAGTAGTCAACTGCTATTCAACATTCTAAATATTTCACAGTGCATTATTTATTCAAAAACTTATTCCGCAAACGCTTTTAATGAACAAACTTCAATAGCCGAAATACCGAAAATTAATTGCATCTGGTACGCTTTGAAAATTCAGTGCCGAATGTCAAAAGTCTATATTTCGTCGTTTTGTTTAGTCACAAAAAAAAGTAACTGAAACTCAGCTTTGATTTATTCTCTAATTTCACTTTTCTGTCCTGTCGTTACATTTGCGCGTGCAGTAATGGTCTTGGTGAGCAACGAATGGCAGAATAACAAGGATGACGAGCACAAGTCCACGACGGATGTGAACAGCGTGGGCACAACACCGGCGCTTCTGGATACCACGCTGACCGCTCACGCTATACGAGGCGCCTTGCAATCAAGCGCCGGTCAGGTGTTGAATACGGCGGTAAATAGTCCGAGCAATCGTAACAATCAAAACGAGGTAACTGCAGCAGTAGCAGCAACAACGACAACGACAGGCGGTCAATCAGCAACAGTCGCAACTTCTGAAGGCAAACGCCATCGCACTGGCCACGGCAAGAGTAGCAAGAATAAACACATGATGGATGTTAAAAAATCTGACGATGATACAATGGATAAAACGGCGCGGGAGAAGCACGAGAGCGAGACCCGCGAGCAGACTGATAACATCGAAGGCTTAGAAATGAACAGCAACTCAACGCCGATACCATCCTCCAATTTAGAGGCAGAAAATAATAACATGGAAGAATATAATGAGCAGAACAATTCGCAGAGTGAAATAACACCGCCGTGCGATTCCAATACAAATACATTGCAAAGTCTGGGGACGCGTCAGCAGCAATTACAACAAATCGCACAGCAGGCACTGCCAATTGCGCTTAATTCCGTGATAAACTCAAATAATGCTACGACTATAGCAACAAGTGCGACTCCAGCAACGCCGGCAAGCAATCTGTTCAGTTCACTAGGCCTGACTGGACTGAACAATGGTGCCTTACAACAACAGCAACAACATCAACAACAACAGCAGCAACAACAACAGCAGCAGCAACTGCAGCTACAGGAAGTGATAAATGCTAGCAATTGCAGCACGCTGCTCGTCTCACAAACGTCGCCTGGGGAAATGGACAACGGCATTGACATTGACACAAACGGCGAGGCGAAGATCGTGTTGCATTGCGAGCCCAAGTCGCATAAGTTCGAGACGCGCACCATTGTCCTGATGCCTAATCAGGAGTGCAAGGTGGGCCGACTGATAGCCAAGAGCAAGGCGAGCGAGGGCAATGCCATATTTGATTGCAAGGTGCTATCGCGCAATCATGCCATGCTCTGGTACACTCCGGACGGTCATTTCTGGGTGAAGGACACCAAGTCCTCCAATGGAACTTTCATCAATGACAACAAGTTGGGCAACGACCCGGCCGAACTGCACTTTGGGGATACTGTGAAATTTGGCGTGGAGGTCATAGAGAATTCGCGCCAGGAGGTACATGGCTGTATCATTGCGCGCGTTACTCTTTTCTTGCCTGATGGTCGTGAGGCTATTTCAATAGATCAGGAGCAAGTGCAGCTTGCTGGACCTAATCGCATATCTTTTGATGAGATACAGCGACTTAATGCGTTCATGCAGGAGGCGGCTCAGCGCGAGAAAATGCTTAAAGCCAAACTGAGCAGCCTGCAGAATGTCCTTGACTCGACACGCAAGAATTCTGCCATGTGTTGGCAGTCAATGATCACTGAAGATCAGCTGCTGCACAAAATCAATCTGCTGGAGAAAAAGCTGCAGATGATGGAGAAGAATGTGCCCGAGAATGCCCTGCGAAATGAGGTCAGTAGTGGAACAGCCTTCTCTTAAGATCCTATACATACATACATATGCATACTTTATCTTTATACATTTGATATTTAAATTCACACTACTCATTAATTAATTAATTTCTGTTTCTGGTTTCAATATTAGTTTTAAAGATGTTAGTGGTAATTCCTCAATGACTGCTGATATTTTTATATGAACATAAATAATAACTGTCGTATAGAAACTTTAAAAATTATTATTATTATTCCATAAGCATCATTCTGGAAATCCAATCGAATTATGTAAATAACATTTTGGATATTGAACGTTTTGAAAAGATTGAAGGTATTGACCGTTATATAACAAGATAACGTAGGTCTATAATAGAAATAAGTGGTTCAGATCTAGCAGGGAAACAATAACTTATAAATGATATCTTTTTAAGTGTAATCTTGCAAACATCGTAGCTCTCCTAATTTTTCTTTAACTTTTGGATGTTTTGCTTGGCTTTCAAGATTGTTAAGATGCTTGAGGACAAAACGTCGTATCAACTTACTGCCAAAGAAGCCCTGCGCAAGGTCTATCAGGAGCGTTGCGATGCCATGCAAATGCTGTCCAAGATGGAGCTGGCCTATGCCTCGTCGGAAAATGAGTGCACCATACTGCGCGCGCAAATTTTGAATTCTAAGCAGACGCTAAACGATTTCAATACGCGCCTCGAGCAGCTGCAACTGGAGTATATGGAGTACAAGCAAGAGTCGTTGCGTCAGCAACAAGAGGCTAAAGCCCAGGAGGAATTGCATTTGCAGCAGTTAAAGGAGCAGCTCGAAGCAAATGAACGCGAGGCCGAGGAGCTGCGTGTACAGGTCAGCATATTACAGCGTACCGTGAGCGAGCACGACAGGGAACATATATTGCAGGAGCAACAGGCGCTGAAGCGACTCGATGATGCTATTGCTGATGTAGGGGTCGATAATGACGACGATGACGACGATGATGATGAGGGAGACGACGACAATGATGATGATAACAACGACCACGACAATATTAACGAGGGCGCTGAAGTCGCAGCTGCCATGCTAGAGCTTGCACTGAGCCAAGAGAAACGGGAAGGGCAAGCAGAGCTGGATCAGAACCCTGAAAGCAACGGCGAGCCGTTGACACCACGAAAGAGTGTGAAAAAGAAGAAGGTACGTACGCTTCGAATTACATAAAAACTGTTTCACAATGCTATCGATGTTTTCAGAGTAAGAAAGCGAAACAGGATGGATTCGATTTGAAGCATAAAGTTGTACGCAAGTCAACAGTCATGAAATGGTTAAAGGACTCTGACCTCAACAAAGGCGAGGGTGGCCACGACATACTAAAAGCCATTTTCAACAATGCCGATTCCGGCGGCGAGGAAAACGAACCGCTGCTTAGTCCGGGTGAGCTTAGTGCTGGCACAAGTTCACCAATTGCCGGCAACAACAACAGCAATCCCGTCGACAGCGATGGTGATGTGGCCATAACAGATATAACGGCCAGCAGTGAATTTGTGCACAATTCGCCTAAGCACGGTAGATTAAATGGTAGTTGTATTGACGAAAAGGAGGAACCTCTGGAGCAGATGCAGAATCAGAAGCCGGAGGAAACACAGGAGGCACTTGCGCATAATTCCGAGGAAGTGCTTTTAAGTTCAGTTGATTTGCTGCCGGAACAGACACTAGAGATGCTCGAAGCTGAATGCGAATTCTATAAGCAGAAAACTTCCACGCTAACTAGCGATATTACTACATTGCAGGAACAAATGGATGATCTTAAGCAACAGTTACAAAAGCAGGGTGAGACGGATAAGCCCGACCGCAGCAGCCTGAGTGTGGAGAGCGGCTATGAGAACATTGCCAATCAGGCTCAAAACTTTGAGCAGGAAATAGCCGAGGACTTGGCCTCCATGAACAATGCGCAGGTGGAGCGCGAAGAAGAACTGATTGTCTACAAAGAGCGTTTGGAGCAGTCCGAAAGCAGCAATCTGCAGCTGCGTAACGAAATCTCACAGCTTCGCTTGAAGCAGCAGCAACAGCCATTACCCCATAATTATCAGTTAGTATGCCGCGCTTTGCCCTTCGGCTGCATGGCACTGGCGGCTATCGTGTATTTTCTTTTAAATCGCTTGTAACCGTACCTAAAATGCTAAGACATTAAGCAATGGAAGGATAAAGTGAAAGTGGTATCTGCCGTCTTACACAGAAGTTACATATATGAATAGTGTTGATTGAGCTTTATTCAATTTCTTTTGCTTTGTTTCCAATTTCTTTCGAGCGCAAAATTATTAGTCGTAAATTTGAATTAAAAAACATATTTAAATGAAAAAATAATAATAATAAACAAACTCCGTTTAATTTAAATAAATATGATAAAGTCGACCTTATGTTTATAAATATAATACATATGTATAAATTTATGTTTGAATTTGAAAACCACGTATGGCTTCATGTGTAAGAACTGTACAAAGTAAAAGGAAGGAGTGCGGGATTACCGCAAAATAAGTTAGCATTAAGTTGCAATTATGTTGATTTATGTATGTATTTATAATTAGTTGATTCTTTATTTCTGCCCTGCATACCCGGACCTGCTTATATTTTTGTTAACATTAAAAATGAACGAAGATTCATAATTTGTAAGCAATATAAATTAAAGCCACCATAAATAAAACCGACAAATATGAGAAAATTCATCTTTTTTAGTTACCTTCCCCTATTTACTGACTGACCCTCGGAGTAGCTTAAAATCGCGCTAAGCATAAGTCGACTGGTGACAGTTTGTGCAATTGGGTAGCACTACGATTGATATCGAAATATCGCTAGCAACAGTGCATCATACACATCCCTAATTCAGTTTGTGGTCGGTGTTTATGTGGAATGGTTGCTATTGCGGTAGTTTTTCCCATACATTTTTGGCATTTTGTAATTGTACTAAATTAAATTAAGTTAATTATACCTACGGATCAGCCCATAGGGAGCTAGGTGTGCACAATTTACTAAATAAGCAACAATTGCTGCCGATTGCAGATTTGTAGTTTTGTTGCAGAAAAAAATATTTTACAGCCCTTTTCCTTTGAAGTGGGCGTGACGTTTCCGCGTAACGCAAGCAAAGTAAAAAGAGTAAAAGGCAAAAGAAAAAATTAAGTGAAATACAAATGGTGCAAGCGAACAAATACAAGTTCGGTTTGTAAAGCTTGCGCTTTTTCGTCTTTGTTTCGTCTACATAATGTACATAATTGCACAGTTGTAAAGAACGCTGCTGCGCCCAATTCGTCGTTCCGCGTGCCCAATAACAACAAAAGTTAACCCATTTATGTTGTATATTTTCATATTTGACATACCCTATTGTAATAAGAATGAGAAAATTCTATATAATGTGTGGTGTTACTGATTTATTGTGTTTATTTTTATGTTATGTCTTCAGCAATTTGTGTTTTCTTTCCAAGGCGAACAACAAAAATTTCAAATTGTATTCTCATGTAAAGTTTTAAGAAAAATCGGCAACACGGCCACACAGCTACAAAAACAACGATAAGCCGCATACAGCTGTCTACATCTGCCCGCAATAGTGGCGAAGAAGAAGAAATACAGAGAAACACAAAAGCCAAACAACGACGTTTAAAACTGCCTTGCTGGCTTAGCGGATTTCCTAACTTACGTTCAAAAGGTGAGTTCCATAAAAGCACGTAAATCTTGTCGCACACACACTTGACATTGCCCCACAATGTTGCCAACAATAAGAAAACATATACATATGTACATAGCCATAAACAGATAAAGCAATTTTATACTCTGTACTTGTAAGGTACAAGAGTATATTAAGTTTGTGCTAAGTGAAAAAATGTTAGATGCAGAAGGAGGCGTGTTAGACCCCATAAGGTATACATATGTATATTCTTTATTATCATGTCAAGACGATTCGATTTAGCCCTGCCTGTCTGTCAGTATCTAGATCTCCGACTCTATAAAACCTAGAGACACGCAGTATTTCAATATGTTTCTCCTTATTCCACTCTCCCGCTTTTAGTGATTTTCCATACCTCTTGTAATTTTTGGGGTTTTTTTTTTGGATTAAATTACTTCTTGATAGTGCTTATCACCTTATCAAGTTCCATCCATTAACCAATTTCAAAGGAAGTTAAACCCATAAATGAAAAATCTATCCAAGCTCTACCGGCAGCTGTTGTTGCTGCTGCTTTGGCTTTTTAAATAAAAATTTTGATTTTTTTTTTGTTATTTCTTTGAAGTTTATAAAAATATTCTAAACATAGGTACAGAGTATTACAAAGTCGTTTTTCCACTTGTTTTCTCCTTAAGCGTTCTCTGATAAACGCAGCCCAGAAGACCGTGCTAAAATGTTGGCTTATACTGTTAGAATGGTGGTGTATATACATACATACACTTGTAAATATGTACGCATGCCGAATGATAGTCACATATCTGTAAGCACATACATAGATATGTGTTAATTAGCATATCGCCTGCAGGAAATTGTGATAACCCGCAATGAATTGGTAATGTTGCTGCCAACCACTATACACGATCACTGGCCGCTTCATTTGGTTCGTTTCTCAGCCACTACTTCCATTTATACGTTTGCCGAATTAACTGACTTCATATTGCCTTGAATAAAAATCGCAACTGTGACAAATATAAATTAATTTATTAAAGCTATCTTTGCAGCATGTACGTATGTCTGCGTGTATGTACATACATACACTCATATGGTTGTGTGAACGAGTATTCCATATATGTATATTTTGCCACTTATCGCAAGTAAACATTCGACGCCTTCACGCGCTTTTCTTTTAGCCATATTTATTCTGATATCTGTTGTGTCTCTCTATGTTTCGCTTGTTCGTTCGCCTCGCGCCTATCTTCTAATTACAAATTTAACTCCGTTTCGTTGTGCTGCTAAAAAGTTTCTATTTCTTGTCTCTGGAGAGTTGGCCAACCGCTGGTGAATATGGTGATTCATTATGGCTTCCTTGCTTATCGGCATTTCTGTCTTTCGCTGTGTTCGTGCGAAATAAAAGCTCAACTCATGTGCTGATGGACTTTAACTTGATCAGAATGGAGGTCAACGAAAATCTTTTCTATCACTGGTCACCTTAGAAACTTGCTGCCGGCTGAATGGGCCAATAAACTTTTCATTATATACTTTCACTTAATTCAGAAAATTGTTAGCAGCGAGATAAATGGCACAAATATAGTATACGCCAATTGGCAATCAACATGCCACGCAACCATCTCAATCGAAAGCACTCAATAAAATCTGGCCAAGTGAGTTTATAAACACACAATGCTGAGGTACACAGAAGTAAATATGCAGAAAGCAAAACAAAAAACAAAAATGTTGCCAAAAACTGAATTTGAAATAAACGCCCATGCTCTTTCTGCTGTGACGTCAGGCCGCTGACTCACACTAACACTACACAACACAGACGATCAGGAACATGTTGCTGCAACATGTGTCAACTGATCACTGAATGTGGCCAGCTACAAAGCAAACTTGTTGCTCATACATATGTACATACATAAGTGTATATTTGGCTTCAATTGGCACAATTGACAATAAATTATACTTGGAAAATGGCAATGTTTATTTGTAGAAACAGCTGATACTGACTGACAGTGACGGCGATGAGTATGACTATGGCAGGGTAGACATGCAAAAGATCGAGTTACGATTACGTGTAAAAAGAGTCGTGCAAATGGTTATGCGCGTGTGTGGGAGCCTCTTTAAAATCATTAAAAAAAATGAACTACAGTGACGATTCTGCTAGAGGACAAAATTAATTAAATTAAATTAAATTAATTAATACTTAAATAAATGGTTGCATAGTTCTGAACAGATTAACAGAAATCTAAGGTTGTCATTAACAATTTTGTGAATATGTTTCATTATATTTCAAAATCTGATTAGTTAAAACTATATTATTCGTAGCAACTATTCGATCCCTTTTTTTAATAGCATACTGTAAGTAATTTTAAAATATTAAAATGGGGGGCCTATATACATTTTAAATCAGAACTATTGCAATATTCCTGCATCGCGAGTACATCGAATTGAATTCTTAAATGGGAACTTAATCAATAAAAGAGGTATAGTACTTATAAACTAATCCTGGGTATCGCTTTTCTTAACAAATGTTTTGAAAATGAAGTCGTCTGTGAAGGGCATTGCAACTTAAGTCTTGGGATTAAGTAATGCCACTGACCAGCCGTTCAATGCCCTTTTACTCTTTAAACCCCATTTGGTATTGTAATCTGGCAAAACGCTTAGCTTGGCGGTACTTGAGAAATGCACTAAACAGAATACTCGCTACAAGAGGAATACAACAACGAACAGCAAGTAAAAGAACAAACACTGAGAAAGAGTGTGAGTTTGCATTGATTCTTTTGACGGCAAATGGTGGGCCATTGTGACGCTCCCTTTTAGGTTTCACATACACAAAGACACATACGAATACACATGCATATGTACTTATGTATTAAAACAAAAAGAAACGCCGAAAGCACCGATTCAAATTTCAATGAACTCTACTCTGCGAATACATGAACGCGATTTGTGTGTGTTCTGGAGTACAGTGGTAGCTCAATAATGAATACCAGTTAGCTTTCATTGTGTGAGATAACACCTTGATTGAGTAAATTGTTTTATTTGCTGATTTAAGTACAAATAAAAAGTGAAAATGGTTGGCTACCTGAATATTTACGTAGCTGTCGGCGCATATTTGATTTAGCAATTTCATTTAGTTTCTACACATATTTTATATGCATTTTCATTAAGTATAGAAAGTTTTTTGTTTTAATTTTTTTTTGCCGCAGCCAAGAAGAAAGTGCGCAGAATGTAGCCGTGCATGTTAATTAGGTGAGCCACTGGGTGTATTGCCTGCCCCTTCAAGCTCAGCATACACATATACACATGCACATACATATACATGTTTAATAAAAAATGTTTATTATCTCCAGTCGCCCTCCAGCCAAGCCCATCTTAGTAGCCTTTGTTTGTTATTTTCTGTTGCTGATAAAAACAAAACGAACGTCGAAAGCAGGCAAATTTGAAAATGCACATACAAAAAACATATATACATATGTAGATAGTATACATATGTATACAACATGTTTGGACATATGTATGCAAACATGGATTTTCTATAAGATCTGTCTAAAACCTCTGACAGGGATTTGTTAGCCACCTTTGTTTACCAAATGACTTCCACCGTATGCGTACGTTGAAATGAGCCACCAAACCCATTATTCATATAATTTCTGTCTTATTTTCTTATTTTTGTATTTTCTGGAACTACTATTGAAGTTGGAATCAGGGTGTTGCCAGCCGTGGTTACTTTTTAGAGAGTTTTGTTTTTGAGTTTTAGCGTCGCAGTTCTCGCTCAGGGAGGAGCGATTACCATCTGAGCTGCAGGGAAGTATCTCGTACTCAACCGCTCACTGACTCTTTTTTGATACTATTATTAAACTACAGACTATCTAAAGCTTATCGCTCAATGCTAAAATCAATAATTGATCAACTTGTACTTCAACTAGGTGCATGTCAGTATTTAATCGAAAAAAGTCACAGCGAAATGAGAAACGGAGCATAGTTTGGCTAGCTAGCAAACAATTATGTGTTATTGTTGCCATTTAGTTTTTTTATATGGCATTCAATGACCTTGGGGTTGGCGCGTGGCGCCTGCTAATGAATTAGACCGGAAATCAAATGTCGGAGGACTCTCTAGTTGCGGCAATCGATTTTTATTTGTTTAATAGGTCAACTAAGTAATCAGCACATAGCTTTGTTGCACGACACTTTTATGCATGGTAAATAGGCATTTGTTTAAGGGGTTGGACCTATATTTACATATTTCTGTATGACGCACACAATTTGTTCACGAAAACTCCCCTAAAAGTAAAAGAACTGCTGCTAATTAAACATTTCAAGGTACTTTACTAAACTGAGTTAGATGAGCCGGTTTATTGTTTACTATTTTACTTTGGTCCAGGCGATTCATTAAGTATTATTCTGTTTATATTTCTAAAATGCTATCACGTTCGAGTAAACCAGGGAACAGGTTTTCATAAAAGTTCACTATTGCGTAATTTTTTATACTCTGTACATGAAATGTAGAAGGTTTGTGGGCAGAAGGAGGCGTGGCAGACCCTACAAAGTATATATACTATATCTAATAGACTTTATGAGATTGTTTTATTGTTTTGATTTAAGAAGTAGGAACTTAGTCATCTCAAGCCAATGTCTTGCAAACGCGGTAAGAAAAGCACCAACAACAACAGAAAGTTCAAGGACATTATGCATCACGTTGCAAGTTGCTCAAATGGGCGGTTCATGACACCACCGCTGTCGCAGACAAGTTGAACTTTTACTTTTTGTGTGATACGCGAAACGTCAGGTGTTTGCTTTAGAAAGCCAGCTAGTGGCTACTAGTGAGGCATTGTTTTTGTTGGCATTTATTTATTTTTTATTTCGCATTCGTTTTATAGCTGTTAACCCATGGCCGGCTTTGCCACGCAGCTGAGTTGAGCGGGGTTGTTTCAATGTCTGGCGTTTTTTTTTTTTTCGTTTAAATTGCACAAGCAAAAGACAACGGCAACGACGACGACATCCATAAATCTTGACATTGTGGGGCGGCTGGCTGTGGAGATTGTACTAGAAGGGGTGAGCGTCGACATATCGGAGGCCTGTGCTCGAACATACAACCATAAAGACATTGAAGAAGTCAGACAAAAATAAGCCCGAAAGAGATTATTCATTACAAATGAGAACATTCTAAATGTGGCATCGATTAATTTATATTTGTAAACAAATATCCATATCATTTTTATTTATATTCTTAAACAATTATCATCTATATTGTTTTTATTAATATTTTTTAACATTACATCGTTTCAATCTACCATTCATGAAACTGGATGGAAAATAGAGGAAAGTAAAAATGCGACCATTTTTCCTTTTCCTATTCCGATTAGCGTACTATAAGCATAGGTTACGAATAATTTTTAGGAATAGGCATATACAACTGTTACGATTTGTGCTGAAGTGTCTGGGTTGGTTAGTTGAGCCTATGAAATGGGAGCCGCTCCCATCTCTAGTTTGGAGTGCTCAGACAATAAGTGTGCATTGCAGCTAAATGTTTATTGTACGTATTCATTGTCTTTTGTGGGATGCTTCCGCCATTTTCGTTTTATTTGCGCTCCAAGCAGTTCCGCATTTTCCACCCGAACTTCTGGAGTGGCATTGCCAGCACAGCAACTTGAACACATTGCCTGGCTGCCGGCAACAACCCAGATGAGCCCTCAAGAGCCAGCAACTGTCTGGGCCCCCATTCTTCAATATCAAGCAGTTCCCCTGGGCGTATTTTCTCTGCCAAGGGCAACCAAAGATGGCTGCTACATTGCTCTCAGCTCTTTGATGGCCTAATCAACACGCCAAACACGTTTGCGACGGCTTTACCGAACCAAAAGAAATCATGCGAGTGTTTTTATAAAGTTTGTATTATACCCTGTACATGAAATATGCAAGTGTATATAAGGTTTGTGTAAAAAATGGCAAGAAGAGGCGTGGCTGACCCAAAAATTAGATATATGTATTCTTGATCAGCATGATGAGTCGGTTTAGCCATGTCTGTTTGTCTGTCCGTTTAGAGACTATAAGAGCTACAGATAATCGACAAAATTGTTCTTTGTGTGAGTTTTTATTACAATTTTCTTTATTGTTTTTATACTCTGTACCTGAATAGTACTATACAAGTATATTATGTTTTAGGCAAACTGAAAACTGTAACAGCCAGAAGGAAGCATAGCAGGCCCCATAAAGTACATATATTCTTGATCAGAATGACAAGACAAGTCGATTCAGTTTGCCCGTGTGAGCACCTAGATCTGAGAGACTGTGTTCTTTTTTTTAAATTTATATAATTATTCTACACATATGTACAGAGTAAGCCCAAGTCGAGGCACCCGACCTTAACTTTTCCACCCCACCAGCTTTCTTATATTTTTATGACTTTTGCAATTTTCATTAAAATTACCTGACCACCACTACCAGAGTATTGCCCAATCCCCAGTCCACCTCAGCTTGTGCTTTCAATGGAACAGCGCTCTGTCTATTTTACCGGTTTCTGTTTTTTCTTTTTGTGATTTTGTGTCTTTTCGTTGGTTTTACTTTTAAGACAGGCACCCCATATTGATTAATATGTCGTTGAAGAAAAGCGCGTGCATTAATTCGTGATGTTTTCATTTTCAAACTATCTCTACTGGCACCTCCACCATATACCCATTAATTTGACGCTTGAGTGCGTGCAAATCTTAATAAACAACTTTTATGATCGCAAGATATGCCATCAATTTTATGTTTAGCTGTGTCTTTTTGGGAGCAATAGCCGACGACGCACCGGGCGCACCTGTTCAATAGCCAGACACCACACCACACCACACCTCTCCCTCTTCACCCACTCCTACTATTTGCCAGCGAAGAATACCGTTTTTGGAGCATGTGCTCATAACAGCTCGCAGTAAAGGTGAATATACAAGTAAGGCGCACAAACCTATGTTTGTATTTGCTTTTTTTCGCAAGCGAAATTCAATTGTGAATGCAATTTCCATTTATGTACGTTGATGTCGTGTTGTTGTTTGCGTTGTTAACGTCTGTGTGCGTAGCTAACCGGCTAACAACCCATTAACGAAAGAGAGAGAGAGAGAGAGAGAGAGAGATAATACCAACAACGGCACCACGCCAACGCACGTTTCCTTCCTGTGCCGGCACATGAGCTATCGCCTATTGATTTTTAGTTTGACGTAAATATATACGTATTTCCAATCCAATTTAATTTGTTTTTGCTCACATTATTTGAAAGTGTTTGTTATGAATAATTATCGGATGCGGCTAGAACCTTTCGATCTTGTATTACCACAATTTAATTTTTGGAAACTTAATTTTAATTACTACATACATATATTAATAAGCTGGAATAAATCAAAATAATAAACCCTTTAACTTCCGTGAAGGATACGATAAGAGAAAGATATATTTAAAAGGGCATGTAGCTTCGATTTGGGCCTACTTTTCGATTTTTTACCCAAAAGAGCACAGAAAAAAGGTCAAATGGATTTTTGATGTCATCGCTGTGAGCAACGAAGCCGCCACGCAACGCGAAGGCACATGTTGCGAGGAGGAGGCAAACAAAATGCCAAATGTCATGCTCGACAGAAACAGTTGGCAGACAGTGCTAACGGCAAATGTGGCTGCAACATGCATCGCTAATGCACTCGCTAGCAACCACTCTGCAACTAAAACTTTGACCCACTTGGCAGCAAACTTTAAATGGTAATTAGGCTAGGCGGTTGCAGATTTCAAGTGCCGGGCAACATTTTTCTTCGCGGCACGCGCTCTTGACTTCTTCGACGTCTTTGGGCTTGGCAGAAGCAGCAATAAAATGTGAAAAAAGAAATATAAAAACAGAATAGTTTAAGGCGGTGCCGCTGCAGTAATTAAGTTAATTACTTTTTCTACTCAGGGCTGGGTAAAGGGGCAAGGGGAGGAAAATTGGAAGCTAGTGTTGATGTAGGTGGCGCTACAGACTATCAGACACTGGGGTGATAGGTGTGTGTGTGTGCCGCTGTCATAAGCATGACTCAAACGTGTTGCTAACGTGGCTATAACCAGCATTGCTTTGTGCTTTATAACGTGCTCAAAGCTGCCGTAATAAGGTAATGGAGTCATAACTTAAGACATAAATTTCAATTAAAGCGAAAGGCAGTGGACTTTACAGTGTTCCCCACATTCACTCACACATGCACACGCACACCTATGTACGTTTGTTGCGGCAACATGCCTCAGCAACACACACAAACAGTCATCTTTAATAACAATTTATAGGCTAGCACGCGAACAGACAGAGTGTCGATCAAGCTTATGCCTAGATAGATGGTTGCATGGCAGCGACAGTGGGAAAGTACCAGGGGCTGGCATAGGGGCATGGCTGGGGCCTGGCAAACAGATGAATAGACAGACGAAGACAAGCGTCTTATAAAACAAAAGGCACTATAAAAAGTAAAAACAGGCATACACACACTGACAATGGCTAACTGAAACGTGCCTGTAGAAATAAAATGATGAAAAATAAAATCGTAAGCGAATGCTTCATCAAAAATAAAAATAACAAGCAGGCTGAGACTCAAGCTGACATAACGTGCGGCCGACTGCCGATGATGGGATTGGTTGGGCAGAGGTGCGGGGGACACTGAACCGGCTGACTCATTGAACTGTCTGTTATGTACTGCAGACGGGCTGCGTCGATGTCGTTATGCTGGCCATAGTTATATACATTTGCATACATACTTACGATTTGGAATTTTATTCAAAGTGCTTCACGAATTTCAGTAATGTGCGGAATTGTAGGCCAATAAATTGAATTTCATTGTTTTGCACGACTAGCAGATCTTGCCCGTCTTTACAATTATATATATATATTTATTAAACAAGTATATATGTATGTATATATATGTACATATGTATCTATAAATGATCATATGCTCATATGCAGGTTCATACATTTTTATTTCTTTATTATTGAAAAATCACCAATAGAGGGCGTGCGGGGTGAATCTGAAAAAAAAAACAACAAACTTGAATTGTCTAAGATTTAGGGGAATCTGGATACCAAGTTTAGATTTTCTAGCTCTTATGCTTTCTGAAATCCTTGAGTTCATACAGATGAACATACGGACATCGTTTTATCGGCGCGTCTTGTCATACTGATCAAGAATTTATATACTTTGGGGGTTTGCCACGCCTTCTTTTGTGTGTTACATACATTCGACTCCACCTATGGTTCAAACATACTAATTACTATACTCCTTATGCCTAAGATTTTCTAGTACGCCCCTTTTCATTCGGGTTCAGGGGACAAAAAATCTGTCAATATATTCATATATGTATGTAAATAGGTCGGAATTAGCGTAGACTGCTATGACAATATATGACCTTAGAGAGTTACTTAGTTGTGTTTGGCACATCTCATGACAAATTCATAAAACCCTTGCCCTCAATAAAGCGCGCTTTATTGATCGCTCTTAGGCCTGGGAAACTAGGCAAATTGTTTGTTTTTCTTTTGGTATTTCTGACTGTCTGTCTGTCCGTCTGCCCGTTGAAGTCGTAAGGAGGTAAGGCCGGGTGCTCCTGTGCTAAAATAGGACACGCCGTCACACGGGTGTGCCGCTTAACGAGCGACAGAATGGCGTCATCAGCATGGCGCTGCCTGCGTCAGTGCGAGCTTACGGTAAAAAACGGTAATTCAGTTGGGTCAACATGGGAATCTAGCGCACTGAGCGGAGCTATGGCCGCTGTTGCAAAAAAAGAAATATTTGCAGTAAATAATTTACGTAAATTAGCTCAATTATAGCTGGCATTTGTGGCCGTATCTGAGAGATGCTTTCTAGCCATAGTAGCAAGCGAGTCACAGAAAGACTGAGCGTGAGCATCTAGGCGTGCTGAAAAACTGGTTTTGAAAGTTGAGTTGAGAGTGAAACGTCGGCTGAGCAAATCAGTTAGTCGAGAAAAAAATATATATATTTTTATAAACACAAAGAAAAACGTTTTAAAAAAAGAAAAAACTTGATTCACAGCCAATATAGGCAATTATAGAAACAGAGCAGAAATTGCGATACTAAGAAAAAGGCGACAGGCAAAAGCAAAGCTGCAAGTCGCTGCAGTTAAAACTAAAAATGGTCTCCACCCAAATGGCAAACGGAATTTTACTAATTGGTGATCCTACACTCCCTATACTTCGCAGCATGGAAGTTCATACAGTTAACAGTCTGCACAGCAACTCCTCATTGATTTCTGCACTTCAGGCAGCAAACTCAACGAACGCCAGCTCATCCACACCCAAAAAGAAGAAGGATCAGTCTCATTCCCCGTCCCCGACTGCATCCGTGGAGGCAGCGCTTATCGAAACTCTGAACAAGCAACAGTTAACCAACAATACGTTGGAGGCGACGGAAGCTGAGACGGCGACCACGAAAAGCAATCACAGTCCCTGCGCAAGTCCAGCAAGCTCCAACTCAGAACTGGAGAAGGATTTCCACGAGTTGCTCGATCTAAATGGCTCTCACACCAGCGGCAGCGTTGGAAAATCGAATGGATCGCTCAGCGGCGCTTCCTCGACCACATCAGCGCCGCCTACGACAAGCACCAATACAGTAAGCACATCGGCGACAACGACAAATGGTGGTGGCCATGGTGTATCGACGACGGTACTTGTGACCGGGTTGCCGAATGTTAAGAAGCGCATCTCTAGCAGTCGTACACCGACGCGAAAGGCACACCGCATCAAATTTTATCGTAACGGTGATCGTTTCTATCCAGGCATTACCATTCCTGTTTCCAACGAAAGATATCGCTCCTTCGAAAGTCTCTACGAGCATTTGACGAAAATGTTGGAGGAGAATGTTAAAATACCAGGCGCCGTTCGTACCATATACAATATGTGTGGCAAAAGGGTGAGTGTCCTTCGAATTTATCAATTGAAATATATATAATAGTTTATATAAATTATTGAGAGTTTATTGTTAATTGTTTGTTGTATTCAAATTCGTAAAAGATCAAATAATCTTTGTTAATTAGTAATCTCCCAAGAAAATTCGGATCAGATACTTTTTGGTGGTTTTCTTGCGAGTGTAGCATATTATTTCGTAGCAAAATTTATTAAACATAATTATTATCCACCCTTTTGAAACCAGCAACTAACCGATGTTTTTATTTGCCTCAGATTGCCGCTTTGGACGAGCTAGAAGATGGCCAAAGCTACGTATGTTCCTGCAATAACGAGAATTTCAAAAAGGTCGAATACAACACCACTTCACAGCCATTGGCAAACCTGACTTTGGCTAATAATCGCGCCAACCAGCGCATTTCGAAAATGCAGCGTCCAGCATCGCCCCTCAAGAACGGAGCCATGGCCAGCAGTGCACCGGCACCAGCAGCCGGAACAAACAGCAGCCCTTTGAACAGCTCGCGCTTCAGTTCACGTGACAGCGTCGTTCATCCCCGCATTGTCACACTCATCCGGAACGGCACCAAACCACGTCGCATTATGCGCTTGCTCCTAAATAAACGGAACAGTCCCAGCTTCGAGCATGTATTAACCGCCATTACTCAGGTGGTGAAACTGGACACTGGCTATGTACGAAAGGTGTTTACTCTGTCGGGTGCCACTGTGGCGCAATTGGCCGACTTTTTTGGACCGGAAGATGTGTTTTTTGCCTATGGAACCGAAAGAGTTAACAACATCGAGGACTTCAAGCTAGAGCCAGACGAGCAACGCGCCATCAATGCGATACGAAAGACACTGCGTACAGCTGGCACCACCTGCAAAGGCCCCAAGCCAAAGATGCCGGTGAAAAGCAAAAAGGTTTATCCGTCAGCGCCAAATGCCCCAGACCCTGGGCAGCCAACTGACAATCCGCCAGCGATCAACGACGAAGAAGCGGCTCTACTTAACAGCACTGGTGTCGAACCCTGGCAGCTTCCAGTGGCCATACGCGACAACTACTTGTTAGGGCCGATCATTGGGGATGGCAACTTTGCTATTGTGCTGAAGATTAAAGAGAGGCAGACGGGCGTGCCGTACGCGCTCAAGATTATTGATAAGAGCAAGTGCAAGGGCAAGGAGCACTATATAGATGCCGAGGTGCGTGTGATGAAGAAACTTCAGCATCCCCATATCATATCACTCATCATGGACGTCGATCAGCAGGAGAATATGTACCTGGTGCTCGAGTATGTGAGTGGTGAGTAGCACGATGAAGAAGTCGACCTTCAAAATATGAAACCAATGCCTAATCTATAATATTCCTACAGGTGGTGATCTGTTCGATGCTATTACTCAGGTCACACGCTTCTCGGAGAGCCAGTCGCGCATTATGATGCGACACCTGGGCTCGGCGATGTCTTATCTACATTCCATGGGCATTGTTCATAGGGACATCAAACCCGAAAATCTTTTGGTAAGCAAGCTAATATACCCTGCCTGAAGCTATTTTTTAAGCCAGAAATATAATATTTGTGATAAGTACATTTACTATTAATACATTCCAATAAATTTTTTTCATCTGTGTAATTATTAATTTCTCGCGTTCTCTTGCAGGTCGAACTAGATGAGTTTGGAAATGTCATTGAACTCAAGCTGGCTGATTTCGGGCTGGCTTGTGAAGTCACCGAACCGCTGCTAGCCGTGTGTGGTACACCTACCTATGTGGCGCCCGAAATACTACTAGATGTCGGCTATGGGTTAAAGGTAACTTTTCAAAATATAGTTCGTATAAATTGATATTTAAATGATTTAATCCGTCCAGATCGATGTCTGGGCAGCTGGCATTATATTGTACATACTGCTCTGTGGTTTTCCGCCATTTGTGTCTCAAAACAATCAGCAGGAACCACTGTTTGATGCTATTATATCAGGCGTTTACGAGTTTCCAGATCCATACTGGTCTGATATTGGAGAGGGTGTGCGCGATCTAATCGCTAACATGCTGCAATCGGATCCAGACGTGCGCTTTACCAGCGAGGACATACTGGACCATTATTGGACCATGGGTAACGATGACAATGGGTGCTGTGGCGACTTCAGCAGATGAATAATCGTTGCTGTTTGGGGCGTTTAAAGTACAACGCCGTCGTCTAGTATGTTTTTTATTATGTAATTAGCGCTATTAATATAGGACTTAATTTATTTATATACCAAATGCATATGTACGTACTGGCGCATTATATAACAAAACCAACAAAGCGCACGCAAAAATAACTTGCTACAGTTAATATAAATTCCAATTTCCAAACCGTTTACGGTTCGCTACACGATGTATTAATTTAACGCGTATATTTTTAGACGTATATTATATTGGTATTTTTAGAGCGTTTTTAATTAGTATTTTAAGTTAAATTACGGAATAAAAATATGTTGTGTATATTTTCTTGTGTTGTTACCTAAACATTCGAGCTATTTGTACTGCTATTATATTTTATTTTTATATGTTTGCATACACTTGTAATGAAGATCTAATACCAACAAGAAGAAAAACAACAATAATTAAGCGCATTTATATGGAAAACCAATATAAAAATTTAGAAATATATACTGAAAATATATATTGTATTTTGTGTTGAGGGTAAAAAAGATTCCCCATTGTAATAGTTTCAGATTAAATGAAGGCACACTATGGAAGGAATGGTCATAATAAATAGAAGGGTTCGCTGTAATTCCAGTTTCGTTATCCAAGCTAACCGTGCCGTAGTATGGGATGTGGCCTTCAATCATTGATCATGAAGGGAAGAAGCAACACAATATGCTACCACTTAATAATCTAGGGATTACTTGTGTCTTTGCTTTTACGTTTTTTATATGAATCATATTGTATCATTATTTGGAGGGTCTATATAATTCAGGATTGTTTGCTCCAGTTTTTATTTGCTCTGCGTTCGGATCTGCCTTAGCGGTTAGAGTGCGCTTTATATTTAAATTAATTCAGACTGTAAAATAATTTATAGGCATGTAGTAGTTATATGCCTGTAGAAAAAAAACGGTTCACTGAGCATATCGAATGATTTAAACATTTCAACAGGGTGTCAAAGGCACATAAATTATTTCGGCATTTTTGTGAACGGCATAATATTGTGACTTTACTGTGAATGGCAATGGACTCTCAGCACAGCTGATAATAACAAATATTTAGCTTCACTGTTAAAAGTAGTTATATTTTTTACAATATTGGAATTTAGGATGGCAGAAACCGCAGATACTAATGGTGTAAGTTTATAATTTAATCTGAATATTATATATAACACGGCTTACAATGTATAATAATCATTATTGGTTAGGATGCGGGTACAGGGAGTACGAGCACTGAAGAGGAGGAAGATGTGGAGCCCAAATTCAAGTACACGCGCATGGGAAACGATCTTAAGAAAATACTTAACACAGATTTGATCACCTGCAGTTCCGTACACCCAAAGGTAGGTGCCACTTGATCCCGTTGGAAATACCTTTGCTGAAATGGCTGCTTCCAGTTTCTTATCTTTGGAACAAAACGAGGGCGAGTGCACCTTTTGGATCATCAGGGAAACTGCGTCGAAACGAATTTGAGCAATGACGACCGACATGTGCACACAGTGGCCGTTAATCATATAGATGTTGATTCGAAAGGCGAATATGTCGCTACATGCTCGGATGATGGCAAGGTGAGTCATATGGGCGGGCATTTTTATACAATTCATAAAGGTATTGAAATATTATTGTATTTCAGGTTAACATTACAGGGCTATTCAGCTCGGAAAATAATCAAAATTTGTGCTTCTCCAAGCTGATCAAAGCTGTCGCCTTGGACCCTGATACAAAATCAAGTGGTGTGCGACGTTTCATAGTTGGTAAGCAACTCCATGCATTATTTGCCGGCATTTTATTAAATAATACATGTATTTATTTTTCCCTCAGGTGATGATAGGCTGACTATATACGAGCGCAAATTTCTAAAAAAACTAAAGTCAACTGAATTGTGCACCGCAGAAGGGAATGTGCTGTCCGTTTGCTGGAATGGAAATTTTGTGGCTTGGGCCAGTTATCTGGGTGTGCGTGTGTACGATCTGAATGAAAGGTGCTCACTAGGGCTGATGAAATGGGAGGTACCCCCACAGGAGCGACTGGAAAACTTCCGGTGCAACTTTCGTTGGTCCAATGACACGACGCTGCTTGTCGGCTGGGTGGACACCATACGTATTTGTGTAATACGGAAACGTAATAGCATAGAGGCAGCATCTGGAAATTTGCCCGATTACATTGTCGACCCAAGTAAGAATATTCTGCAGTGATGCGATAATGTACAACTAACTTTATTATCAACATTATTTACAGTCTCAACTTTTCAAACTACATTCTACATTTCTGGCTTGGCTCCGTTCACTCGCACACAGTTGGTTGTGTTGGGATATCGCAAACAGCGCAGTGCCGACAACAAAGCGTTGCGACCCGTGATAAGCGTGATGGAGTACAAGATGCACAGCAGCGAGGAAATACTCACCGACAGCTTATCGATACGCGACTTTGAGAAGTACACCGTCAACGATTACAGTCTGAATTGTATAGTTGAGGAGAGTCGCTATTTTATTGTGGCGCCAAATGATTTTGTTGTTGCAAGCCTCATAGGCACCGATGAGCGCGTGCAATGGTTAATTGCACACTGGTAAGTGTCTTGAAAACCCTAAAACTACGTTACTTTGGCTTAGATGCACTTTGGCTTTTTATCAAATATTCTACACCACTAAACTATCGCAGCACTTGTCCACCGGCTTCGACCAATCGTAATAGTATTCGGCGGGTAATGATCTCGCGCTCGACTGCTCCGGGCTGCATAACTTACCCATGTAGAGGTCACGCATACGCACCTCGTTGCGCTTATGCAGTACCAAATGATGCGAACGGCACGCGCGCGGCACGTATGTTGTATCGAATCTAGGGTCGTGCCATCTATAGACATGTCGCAGTGGGGCCAACCAGGTGCCCATTGATACATCCTCGGAGACGTAGGTGGACAAGTGTTGGGAGTTATTGGCTACGAACTCGCACAGCTTGCGCGATATGACGTATCCCCCACCTAAGGCATAGGTTATAAAGTGTTTGCTCAAGTAATAATTGGGCTCACTCCATTGACCCTTGCTTTTTATTGTGGCGCGGCCATTAAAGTAGCCCCAGTAAAGCTGTGGCAGCTGCTCGTGTCGGTACTCGCTCGATTTTCGCAGTAGTTTGCGATCGTAGGAGATGAGTACGTTGAGCAAGTTATCTAACTTAACATAACTATCGTCATCGACCTTTATCAGATATGAGAACTCATAATGGTGAGTTAATGCGTCTATTGATTGTAGCAGCTTCTCGGTTAGATTCGTGTAGGCATCGTGTAGGCGGGGTAGCAGAAGCAAGTCATTATGCTGGCTCTGTTCCCGTGCCAACTCTGCTCGCACTACGGAACTAATGTGTTGCATGCCGATGGCAAAGAAATGCTTCACTTGGATGGTTCTTTTAGTCTTGGGCGCATCCATGTACGGAAGCTTTGCCGCCCAGTCCATGTAAAGGCGTAGTCTGTTCGCCTGTGAAGTCACAGTTTCCATTTGTAAGTGTCCCCTTGCTCCATATGCCGGCAGATAAATGTTCTCCTCGGGGAAGTATGGTTGCTGCAGCGGCTGCCCCAGTTTTAGCCAAGTTTCACGCATTGCGTTCCGTTGCTCCACATTGCGCGGCGCACTCATTATTAAAACCATGAGAAATAAATTCGGGTGCGGCTCTAACTTCGCAACACCGCTTTTATGTGCTGGACATTTGTCAACTATTGTTAAAATCTTTGTGATGAAACAGCCAAAAAAGAATGCCGTTATTGCTGTAAAGAGCGTTATCAAGTTGCTCATACGACGCATGTTGCAGCCCTCCGGCTTTGAAACTACTTGATAATATTAACAATTACAGTGTTTTACTTTTCTATGGGTTTAAGTTACCAACCGTATGGTAAACAAGCCGAAAATGTGGAGGCGTCTATCGATATGTAATATATCGATTTCATGTGAAAAGTTGCAATGCTGCCAACTTGTCGTGGGCGCAATGTGGTCGAAACATGAGGAACGCTAAAACACCCTATATCCTAGCTGTTAAAATCACGGACTGCAAATAATCGTTTGTTTGTTTGTTTTTTTTTTAACGAAAAAATCATTCACTTATCGTAACTTTAGGAAAGCGAGGTATTTCCCAATATCATTTATTTTAGACTGATGATTGTTCAAAAAAAATAAAACAAACATTAATTATTTTTTGAGTTTTAGTTTTTTGTTCAAAAATGATTTGTTAAGTTGTAAAGAAAAACTCAAAATTAATCATTAAATTAATATTGTGAGCGAACAAATAAAATTGCAAAATAATCATTATTTTGTAATGTGAATCCATATACATATGTACATATATAAAACAGTTTGACTGACTGACTGATCGATTGGTGGTCAACGAACCGCTCGAACGGTAAGAGCTAACAAAACACAAGTATCCTTCCACAGTGTTGGCGACGAGCGATAACAAGCGGTTTTGAAATATTTACACTACAAAAGGAGGAAAAGGGGCTTCAAACTTTGTATGAAACATCTGCATTTTTTAAAACTCGAGCTCCAAACTCCTATTGATTAAAAATTTGGGATACATAAACAAATATCAAACAATTGTATATAACCTGCTAGTATATCTATGTATATTTTTTATTACTTTCTTCATTTTTAGATTGTTTTTATTGTGATACAAATTTGTGATTTTTACAGCAAGTACGAAGAAGCCATGGCTGTGATATCAACTCATGGCGGCAGCATAGATCTGCTTACAGTCGCCAGGTAATGTCTATGCAGGTTGTCAGTTTCAATGCCCATTACTTCCTTTTATGTATTTATTTTGCAGGCTATACATTAACCATTTGCTTAAAAATGAACTGTTTGACAGAGCAGCGAAATTATGTCTGCAGGTTTTTGGAAACAACAAAGCACTGTGGCAGGAGGAAGTTCTAAAGTTTTTCGAGTACAAGCAACTGCGATCAGTTAGCCCCTATTTGCCTACATCGGAGGATTGTAAGCTGGATCCCCACTATTACGAATTGGTGCTATACGAGTTTTTGGAGCATGATGTTTCCGGCTTTCTCAATTTGCTAAAAGAGTGGCCGCCCACTCTGTATAATGGTCGTTATGTGATCAACACGATTGGCGATAGATTTCGTAAGCAAAATGCCAATGAGTTACTCGAAGCCTTGGCGTTGTTGTATTCCTATCAAGGTGATTTCGAGAGCGCCCTGCGCATGTATTTAAAGTGAGTGCGACAATTTAAATATGCATATTTATTTATAAATATACTATTCATATTTTATTCAATTATCTCTTCTCCCAGATTACAGAACAAGGACGTGTTTAAGCTAATACATCGCTACAATCTATATGAAAACATTTCAAAAATGATAATTCCGCTCATACAGCTGGACCGAAAATGTGCTTTCGAAATATTGCTCGATAGAAAAAAAATAAATCCAGAGGTTGTAGTGCACCAATTAGAGCCAAATCAGGAGTACCTGTATTGGGTATGTCTACCAGTAATACTGGAGATTCTTGCAGGCCTGTTAAAATTTAAATTCCTTGTAGTATTTGGATGCGCTGGATAAAGTAGATAAGCGGGGAACCTTTCACTCCAAGCTGGTTGAGTTATACGTTAAATTTGATCGCTCGAAATTGCTACCCTTTCTGCGCCGTTCGAAACATTATGCCATACAGGATGCCTTGGCAATTTGTAAGAGCGAAAACCTGTATCCGGAAATGGTTTATCTATTGGGTTGCATGGGCGGAGTGGAGGCCGTGGAGGCGCTCAATATTATTATATATAAGGTATGTATTCCTGACGGAGCTTAATGTCTAATATATTAGTTTAAATTTAGATAAAAGACATCGAAATGGCCATTGAGTTCTGCAAGGAGCATGACGACGAAGACTTGTGGAATGTATTAATAGATGAGTCCGCTGAGAAACCAGATATAGTAACCAAAGTACTGGATGGCATTATCGGTATGCAAAGCAATTAAATCCGGTAATCACATAAAATCGTATTCCTAATCGCATCTTTGTAGATTATGTCAATCCGGAATTGATAGTAAACAAGATCAAGCTGGGCCAGAAAATACCGCACCTGCGTGAATCAGTGTTGAAGATGTTGTGGCATTTTAACCTTCAGGAGGAAAAGCTGGACATTGCACATCAAATTCAGCAGGCGGACTATTTCGCCGAACACTCCGAACTGGTAGCCGCACAGAGGCGTGGTCGTTTTGTGCCCTACGAACAGTGCTGTGCGAAATGTAATCGGGTTGTTCTCAAGAAAGACGTTGCGGTTTCAAGCAGTCTTGTGGAATTCAATTGTGGCCATATCTTTCATGAGCCTTGCGTGCCTAATCTTTATGGCAATGAGCACTGCAATCAGTGCCACTCACTTCAGGATGACCAAGAGGACTCAGTCTCTGTCAGTGGCACGTAGATAGGAATATATTTTGAATGTTGGTTAGCTTCGGCCTTGACGGAGCTATAATACCCTTCACAACGTAATATCGTATGTATAATATTACTTATTTATTGGCACTGTCATACTAAATTTCTTGGCGTAGATCCTTAACTTTTTACTGTAGTCAATATTTTATTATGGATCCGTATATATTTCTGAAATTGTGGTCCGACTATAATTTTAAGTCAACATGAGAATGCAATGTTTACCTTTAGATTTTAAGACAATTTGTCTCGCCATTATGACCAATTAAGATAACAGGAATGCCATTTTGAAGGGTATAAGCAACTGACATAAACCAATCCTGAAAAGTCTGACAGTTCGCCCCAACTTTCCCTTTTCGTGTACTATATTTACATGTAATTTAATCATAAATATTTATTTATTTAATCTGGAGATAAAAATGTTCCAAAAATACATAAAGCTTTAATGGTTAGTGTCATGGTAAGGGAGTGGGGTGAAAAGGATAAACACCCTACGACGGGTTTTTTTCAGTCTGATTGCCAAAACAGTTTTGACTATAGAAGAGGAGCTGTTTCTGCAACAGGTCATACCCGTAGTTTGCTGGTACACCTGCTTAAAGGCGTTTGTTTCTGGCCAGGACGGCCGGGTTATCTGCGTATGTGGCGATGAGCAGGTCCTTTGTATCTTCAATGGGAATCGAATGGAAGCCTGTGGGCATAGGAGAGTGGGCTCCAAATCAAAAGGGAAAGAGGTAAGTGTTGACCAGTGGACAATAACAATCTCTGCACAACCACTATATACTGTTTTTATCTTTGTTTATCTGTCACAGAAGCCGATTTAAACCGATGTCTAATCATACTGTGTCCTCATTGCGTGTGCAAAACACAGCGATAATACGGATCCTTTGTAAATACAACTTAAGGTCTTTAAAGTTTTTGGGAAAATTCGGGACTAGTTTTACAACGACAACGGCTTCGATCTAAGGATCTCAATATTTACAACCGAAAAAATTAGTTTAAGACTAAAGATATTATTTGTTAGGAAGAATCAATCTAAGATATGTATATGTAATCTTTGAAATTCTGAGCATTTCCTTAGAATATGAACCCTGTTTTATTGCTGTGTATGTTTGCTAATTATTGATTTGAATTTTATGAAAAGGCGATTAATCCTAAAGTCTGATGATCACCAACTCCTTTGCATCTACCGTGCTGTTCCAAGGAACCGTCTGGGCCACCTGTTCTTCTTCTTCTTTTAAGAGGAACGGGCTTGCTGAATTATAGTAACCGATATTTAAGCTTTAACTTTATCCTTAAAATTGTCACTTACTCTAAGGCTAACTTTTATACAGATTTATTTTAAATAAAGCAACAACTTTTAGAATACAACAGTTTTTATTTATTTGCTACAGTATGAAGGATTTTAATTAATCACAGGCAAACATAAATATCAGCAGGATCTAAAAAGTATCCGCAGCTGCCTTTGGTTTTAGTTAGCAAGCTGGCACCTTTGCTAAGTATTAGGCGAACATAATTCAGCAGAAAGATGATTCTAAAAAAAATTAAAAATAAATGTAACTCAAGTTTCAAACCATTTTGCAGCCGGGACTCAAACCAGTTTAGCAAATTGTTTTAAAACTGTGCTGCCAAATGGTTTAAAACCTAGCTGCCAAAATAGTTTGAAAACCGGCAGCCAAATTGGTTTGAAGATTGGCTGTCAAATGGTTCAAAGCCCGGCTAACTCAAATTTTTAAATTAAAAAAAAAAATCATCGTGCTGCTGATTTCTGTTCGCCTGGTAATTCAGATTTTGGATTTTAGGAAATGCAGGCGCTTTAGTTATTTTTTGAAAGCCGCAGCTGCCTTTGGTTTTAGTTTGCAAAACTGGCAGTTTTGCTAAGTACTAGGCGAACATAATTCAGCAGAAAGATGATTTTTAAAAAAATTAATAATAAATGTAACCCAAGTTTCAAACCATTTTGCAGCTGGGATTCAAACCATTTTGGCACATTGGTTCGAAACCGTGCTTCCAAATGGTTTGAAACCCGGCTTACTTTTAAAAAGTGTAGCATACCATACAGGGGCAGAATTTATTTTTTCTTTTTTGAATCATCTTGCTACTGATTTCTGTTCGCCTGGTACTTCTGATTTTGGATTTTAGGAAATGCAGGCGCTTTAGTTATTTTTTGAAAGCCGCAGCTGCCTTGCATTTAGTTTGCAAGCTGGCACCTTTGCTAAGTACTAGGCGAACATAATTCAGCAGAAAGATGATTTAAAAAAAAAATTTAAAAGAAATGTAATCCAAGTTTCAAACCATTTTGCAGCTGGGATTCAAACCAGTTTGGCACATTGGCTTGAAACCGTGCTTCCAAATGGTTTGAAACCCGGCTTACATCTAAAAAGTGTAGCATACCATACAGGGGCAGAATTTATTTTTTCGTTTTTGAATCATCTTGCTGCTGAGTTCTGTTCGCCTGGTACTTCAAATTTTGGATTTTAGCAAACGCAGCCGCTTTGGCCATCGGTCAAACTGAATTTTTATTTATTTATTAGCACCTTATAACCAACCTCACCACACCCCTCCCTTCACCATCCACCCAACACAATCATAATAATTAATTCAAAAATTTATTTTAAAGCATTTTATTTACAGATTTAATAAATTTAAAACTATTGATGTAATTTATAGACATGCGTTTGATATATTTAAAATCAATTTTCTTAAAATTAAATTAATTAAATAAAATATATAATTATTAACAAATAGAAACATACGTTTTTGGCAATATCACACTCCCTTGAGGAACTCACGGCTCTTTTTTGACAGTGCAAACTGCGAACTGATGTCCTTTTAGATATGATCTTAGGACATCATTGTGGTGGTAAGCAAAAGTCGGTCGTGTCATTAAAGGCAGGATGCAGGATGCGCTACGCCATGTGAATGTTCTCCGGTTCCGTGTCCCTTTCGAAAGCTGAACTGATGATCCGCAAAGAAATTGCATTTACATAGGATTTCGCCAATGCGGTTGGTCACAAGACTCTGCCACCAGGAGATTTATTGGGCAATAAGACTCCGGATGAACTTCTAGGTTGTCTTGTATATGGATTATGAGGATTGCTGCCATCTTCCAATATTCTGGGAAGGCTGTGCCTTTGGTGTGGCATGACAAATCCTGTCTATGCCAGGAGCTTCATTTGTTGCCTCCCTCGGGAAGGGACATCACGGTGTCTGTAGACTGCCGCGGGTCTTGCTGACTAGCTTACCTAAAAAGGATATTATTTTCCACACCTTAAAAACATTCCTCCTGACTTCTTATAAATACAATTTTTAATTAGAATTTTGAAAACAAGGAGGAGCATTATTTAACTGAAAGAGCAGTACATATTAATAATACATTTTTATCAAAATTGCTACTCATTTATGCTTAGCCTGGTTAGTTTAATTAACCGAGAATCATGCTGCAGATATCCTTATCTTTTCGAAGATAAAAACGACAGATTGTAGTATTGTTTGAAATAATTTGTATTTATTGTTTTTCAAGTCCTTTTTTGATACGCGCTAAACGATTTTGGTTTTTAAAACTAGTGCGGGTCGAACTGTGATTAGTTCGAAATGTAAATTGTTAACGAATCTGTAGTTGTTGTTTTTATTTTTTTGTTTGTTATAAATTGCTTACGACTAGGCGAAAAGACATACACATGAAAATGCAGTTGACTTTTATTTATTTACACAAAATGTTGGGGAAAATATTAATGTATAATTATCTAGCAAGAGAAAAGCGAATTTGTCTAGCAATGGAAAAGGAGAATAAGTTGAGTTAGCGTTTCTTTGATTTCATTGGTTTAGTACACAAATTGAACTAATATATAGTACATACACATAGTATTTTGACTAGCCTAGACTTGATCTACTTGTATATACGTAGTACGCCTTCACTTATTAGTATGCTAAGAACCTAATTGGGAAGCGTTAACACATTAGGGCCAAACAAATTCAACAAACATAGTAGGTAGAACGAGTTCATTTAAAATAAGGCCATGGGCAAATTATTTGCACTTGTTACATTATATATGTATGTATGTATGTATGTATTACTCGTATATACATAGATACTTGTATATGTCAAAGGAGATATAAGAACGAGCTAATGAGTGAGTGTTTGACTGTCGTTTGTCTTTATCAAAATAGATGTTAAGTATTGCGCCGTCCAAAAGCGCAGCAGCCTACAAACACATACAAGTATAGTACACTATAGTATAGTAGTTGTGGCGAATGTCTAAGCGAGTGGGTGTACCAAGATCCTTACAATCTAAGCAAAGAGGCCAGGAGCAGCTAGCGTTGCTATAGATGCTCATGCCAGACTGGTCAGAGTTCCTATATAAAGTCTGTTTGTAGTAGTATTTTACGCTTAGTTGCCGTAGTTGTGGAAGCTGCAGGATATATCCTATATATCGTAGTTTAGGCTGATGAGAAATGTCGCTCTTAAGCTCAGAGACTCACACACACACACATCTATCTGTATATAATAAAGCTTGACTTGTGTATCATAGTAGTAGTAGTAGTAGTGTAAATTGTTTTAATTTAGCTAGAACGAGTTAATAAGTGATGATGATAAGTGGTTGGGAGAAATCATACAGACATATGTATAGTATATATGTATGTGTATATAGTTGGGATTTCTTACGATATATGTACTCGTATGTGTGTACCAGACAACAAGTGTGTGTTAGGGCTGTTGATAGCGATATTTGGAAAACCATTTTGATTAATTTTGTATCCGTATCCTAATAAATAAGCAATATATATGAACTATATAGAAATACTCCGATAATAGTAAACTTTTAATATCAGTTATAAAGGCGCTCGTTAGTTGAGAAGCAGGAAAGGGTATTCACTGCCAGTGAGTAAACTGCTTAGCTGTTGAAAAGTTAAATGAAATCTTTTAAGCGTTCCAGCTAGTCACTATAATTAACCATTTTTTTGATCTTTAATATTTTAATCAATTAACCGATCAACCACTGGGACGAATACCCACATCGTATTCCTTTTAAATTGTGTTTTTTTTTTTGGAACGCAGGCGTGACTATAATATTCTAAAGTCGATATTGTTGTACCAACAACCCTAGGTTTGAATTTTTACTGGAGGGCACTACTGATATACGGAGTTAGAGTGTCCAGAAGCTGACACGCCCACTAACTACACGCTTAAGACGAAACAGAACAGAGTACAGAGCTGTACCGATACACGAGCACGAGTATGTATGTACGTGTATATGCAGGATAAAGATTCATAGGAAGATAAATATAGAGAGAGAGAGAGAGGGAGAGAGCGAGAAAGGAGCCTTTCACATGCGCGTGCTCTCCAAGCCGTAGCCCTGGGCATCGCCATAGAGCAGCGGCTGGGGCGTGGCAGATCCGCTGCTGCCTCCGCTTCTGTCGCTGGCGCTGCTCTTGTTCTTTCTGCTGGCGGCCTTCAATCAACTCTGTTCCTGGGTGGTGCGGGTCAAGAGTTCGTCGTCGTCCAGCTGAGCCAGGGCCGCGGGCGAACCCACATCGATGGTGGTCACGCGATTGCCGCCATCTGCGGCCGAGGGCAGCTTGACGAACTCGCTGTCCGTGTGCACGGGCATAATTATGCAGACGAAGGACTGGCCGGTCTGGGAGTCGCGTGGATGCAGCGTCACCGGGTTGAACTTGTCCGTCTGTCCCTCCGTGTAGCTTTGCAAGCGCTGATAGATCTCCGGATAGTGCTTGCGGAGCAGCACACCACGTCGCGACAGAATATCCAAGATGTTCGACAGTATGAGCTCCCGATTGCCGGGCACGCTGCGCAGGCTGGGATTGAAGGTGAGTATCAGGATGTCGGTGCGCTCCGGCACCGCGACCACTGACAGAGGCTGCTGCAGCGCCTGCTGCTGCTGGTCCAGCTCGGCAAGGATGCTCTTGCAGAGCTTGAGCTTGGCACAACGCGATACCAGTTGGCGCTCCCAGCGCACCGGTGCCTGGCCCATGCCTGGTGCCTCCGACACCACACAAATGGCCACATAGATGAGCATCTTGGACTCGGGCTTGTAGGCCGTGCTCAGCTTCAGCAGCTCCGAGTACAGCTCCAGACCCATTTCAGCCGGCATGAGATCGGGCCAGCGGACATATGAGGCCTCGCCCATGCACTGGAAGCCGTGCTTGATGAAGCCCTCGGCCGCCTCGGCGGACCGGAAGAGCACACGCACGACACCGCGTCCCTGCGAAAGGCTGCCCTTGCGGGCCAGCAGACTCAGATGGCGCTGGGAGTCGACGTCGTCCTTGCAGGTGGCTAGCACCTGTCGGCACAGATTCGAGGCGCGCGAGTGCAGACACGCCTTCCGATGCTTCTCCCAGTGGGCGCGCCGACACTCACGTGAACAATATAGATGGGTACAATTGTGGCATGACTTGTAAAACTTTTTTGCGTCGGCAGGCGTGGCGCTCTGGTCGCATTTGGTGTTGCGGCACCGGATCTGCAGTTCGGTGGAGTTGGTCTTGTTGTTGTTGGGCGACTCCGAGGAGTCGCCGAGCGAAACCCGTCGCGTGGCCGCCGTGTGGCCAGCAGTGGACTGCAGCTTCTGTTGATGTGCCCAGTTGGCCCCATTTCCTCCCTCTACTCCTCTACCGCTGGTTGTGGCCTCTCCTTCTCCGGATTGAATTGTTGCTGATGCTGTTTGCTGCTGTTGTTGTTGTTGCTGCTGCTGCTGCTTCTTCTGGGCGGGGGCGTCCCCTTCGCTACGGCGACGCAGACGCTGCTGCTCGGCCGCTGTCAGGACCTCCAGTTGTTGACGACTAGCTGCTGTATTTGCTGCACGGGGTGGGCATGTTTTGGAAAAGAGAGAACGAACAAGGGGGTGACACGTTGGTTAGTTGGTTTGTAGGCCTAGTAGCTTCCGTAATTGCCGCCACTAGAGATGGCTATAATAATAACAACAACAATGAGCATTCATTTGATGTGGGTAGGTTTATATATGTATGTTGGATGGCAATCTCTAGTCGCTAGTAGAACCCATAAGGAGCGCACATGCTAGGAACGAACTAACGGATGTTCTTTTTTTTTTTTTTTTAGGTGTAACTGTAATTGTCACGAACATGGCGCCATGTCTCTCTTTTTGTGTATTTCTCAGTGTAATTTTTAGAGGAGCAAAAACGAGTTGTTAAATACATTTGAATGTAGGCACTAGTATGTTGAAAGAATAATTAAGTTGTAAACAAACTACAGAAAAGGTAAAATTCATATTTTTTTGAAAAACGTGACAACTCTATTATTACTCAAACAAACAAATGAAAAAGGGATGGATAAAAAATGACAGAGTTTCCAACATTTGCGATTTTATGCAGACGACACAGGAAACATATTGAATATATAGCCGGAGCGAGGAACAGATATCTATATCTATAACGTACGAGTATATTACATGTATATATGAGATAATTGATATGCAGGTAATTGTAATTATACGAGTATATAAGTAGTATGTATTTAGGTAGCTTTATAGGTGTGCGAACAACAAACAAGAACAATTGTAGTACATAGTATGTGGTTAGTTTTTTTTCGCCTATACCCATAATTTCTTCACTTTAGTTCACATCGCTTTTTCTCATTTCATTGCATTCTCTCTCATCAAACATCATTATTTTTGTTGTTATCTTTTGTTTTTGATTTGGGTATCAGTATTTGGAAGAAAAACTTACAGGTTCATACCTGTCGTCGACGGCCCTGCAACGGCCGCCGCTTGTGTTCTGTGGCTTGTCTGGTTGTTGTTGCTGTTGTTCTGGCTGTTGTTCTGGCTGTTGTTGGTGGAGGAGGAGGTAGTTGGCAGTCCTAATAGTGATGCAAGGACATCTTCTAACGATGCGTTGCTCAACGAGCGTTCGGGCGCTATATATTATATTTTTAAGCGATATTTATTTTTGGTGCATGGTTTTTTTTTTGTTTTTTTTTTTTTGGCCGAGAACAATTGGCAATTAATTGATTTGATTGATTGCCGGTTTTCAATTTTGTCATGATATTGTGTCGCGTTTTTTTTTTCGTAAAATCGTTTATATTCAAAGAATGGAATAAAGTATAAAAATATAAAAACAATATCGTTTTTGTTAGGCATCAAATAAATAGCGCATTAATTGATCTTACAACTAACAGTGAGCAAATAATTAGAGATCATTTCGAAATGATCTAAAGAGTGACTTCGATAAACATATTGAATCCAATTCTTCATAGAGATAACGGGCTGTCCACTCTTTAAAACATTTCCAATATCAGCATAGACCTCGGTGCAAAAGGAAAGCCGAAGGGAAGAATTGCTGGGCTTTTTCTAATTCTAAGTTAATGCTTGCTTTCACTTAAAACTAAGTAACGATTGAAAATAGCTTTATTTTTAAGTAGCTCCGATTCATTTTCATTTTTCTCCATTCTCCATTCGCATTCTTCTCTCCAGCTTTTCTTTTGATTTGAGTTTTATGCTTAAGTATTAAATAGGTATGAAGAGCTTATTAAAATTACACTGAGAAAGTTTTGTGAGCGGAAAGTAAAGGGGATCGCTGTGTCATACATAGTGGTGTGTAAAAAGGTGAATGGAAATATAACTCTAATACAATACCAATCAAAAGTTTTTCAAAAAATAACTCAACCGCCGACTAAATCAAAAAATTATACCGCAGATTAAATAAAATACATATGATTTATGGCAGAAACTAAATGAATGATGTACGATAGAAATCAAAGAAGGTATTGAAAATACGTCAACAATAACAGAACAAAAATAAAACTATGGTTTTGATTAAATAAAATATATATTATTTATTACTTGCACAAAGACTTGCGCTTTGTGGGCAACGCTTGTAAATTTGTGTATAAGTATTAGCACATTATCGTAATATATGTATGTATGTATGTATGTATTGTGTTCTAAGTTAAAATAAAAACAACTAAAATAGTTTATACAAAACTAAATGTAGATAGTTTTTGGAGGCATTAAATAGTTCGTTGTTATTGTTCTTCAATGGGTGAATGAATACTTGTAAGATTAAAACACTTCTAATTATACAGATATAACACCGCTAGCATCAATTTCAATTTATTGCAGCCTGGCAATTTTGTTGTTGTTGTTGCTGTTGTGTGCATACGCGAATTTGTCTAGTTTTAAAAACAAGGCCTAAAATAGAAAATTCCAAGCAAGCCGCAAGCGAATACTTCGTCGTCGCTTCTCGCTTATTTTTAGTCGAAAAGGGGTTTGGCGCAAATAAGTATGCTATGAATTTTTGTACAACAACAAAACTTAGAAGGGGGTGCAATAAAGTGGAAATAAAAATATACATAATGGGTATAAAATGATTCCATTATGCTGCTGTTGTGCGTTTTATTAAAAATTAATGCGGACAGCTTTAAAAATAAATGTTTACAACTAAAATTTAATGTATAAAATTACATATTTATGCATGTGTGTGTGTGTTTGTGTGTGTGTGAAACGTTTGAGCATCTTCAGTAAAAAAATTGTCAATCATTTCGGTTTTTGTGTATAAAAAGGTACGCTATCGATATTAAAATGCGTTGCATTTGCACTAAAATGTTAAACATAATACATTTAAAATAATTATAAACAAAACAAATGTTGAAAATTGTATTTTACATGACATTTGTTGTTGTTTTTCTTGTTGTTGTTGTTGTTGTTGTGGCGCGTTGCGTATTTGTTTGTTTGAATGTGTGTGTGACTATAGAATGAAATAAAAAATCGTCAAGGGCTACTAAATACATGCTAAAATAATTGCTTTTATATTCCAAAGGTGAAACGTTTTGGCCTTAATATTATTATTCTTGTTTTGTTTTTGATTTTGATTGTGTGTTTGCTTTTGCTTTTGCATTTCTGCTTCTTGCATTTTCGTGTGCAGGTAACAACGTTCAAGGTTCGATAAACCAAAAATCAAAACGAATCTAAATACGCTCTAGATGTAGATCGTCGACTCACCGCCACCGCCGCCGATACGGCTGAGTCCGTTCATGCGTAAGGGTGGCTGCTGTGTGGTGGCGTTGGTGGCATCCACGTAGACCGCGTAGCTCTGATGCGCCACCGAAGGCACCACACGCTCCGACAACGACTGCGGACTGCTCTCGATCACGGGTGTTTGCGGTGAATCCAACGGACGAATACCAACAAAGGAGCTCTCAAGCCAGCATTTCCTGCGAACCAATACAAATGTTAATTAATAACGGAGATAGACTGGTTAATGCAATAAAACATCAATTATTCTCTATACAAGTATGTGTGTGAAGCAAACTGGAAATGAGGAACAGATTTTAGTAAAACAAATATTGCAGAGCCAACACCACTTATCATTGAATTTCCTTAGATACGCATTTTAGTTTTGTAAGTTCGTCCTGATTGATGCGAGCAAGGCTGCTGGTAGAGCGGACAGAGAATTTAAACAGGCCATGACTTCAATTAAAAGCAATATGAACTCTATGCTGAGTTGTTTGCCACTTGCTTTAAAAAGCAAACTGGAAAAGCAAAACAAATTGAATGGAAATTCTGAATCACTTCTAATAAAACAACTATAAGTTAACAAAGGCTTATTCCACTTTATCGAAAAATGTCTTCACACTTTCAGATTGTGTCGAAGAAAAAAGAAAACACACACACAGTAGAAAAAGCGTTGCGCCGAGCTGGTGGAAATAAAATCAATACACCGATGACTCACTGCCACACGTTGGTTGCACTTGTGGCGATGCAACAGCACTAGAAACTAACCTCAGACAACTTTTTCGCCGTTGCGACTGTCGAATTTTTCTGGGCCACTTAATGCGCAGCAGAATGAATAGAACAGAACAGAACAGAAGTCTAGAAATATGGCAGAGCCACTGCGAGTGCTGAGGACTCTGTTTCTGGTCCTTTATGTAATTCGTCTGGTTAAGCGGGTCCTGTTCTGTGCCGCTCTGTTCTGAATTTGAGACGCGTGCCTGGTCTGCAGCACATCGAGCCAATCGAAGCTGCCGCACACGAATGAGCGCCAGGACGAAAATAGCAGAGCCAAAAAGTGGGCTGCCATATGCGCCGAGTGGGTGGTGAGCGGCGAAGGGGGGCGAGAGATGGCTGCTGAGAGCAGCTGCCGCTGTGGGGGTTGCTTCAGGCGCCTGCTTGGCGGCCCGATTACGAACAGACAGTGGTGCTTATGGAGACCCAACAGGCCCATGAAAAGACACCCTGTATGGCCTGCTCTACTTCGATATTATTGATTTTCATTATGATTGCCATTCGTGAGAGGGGCCGGGTCGGGTAAGTGGCTCGCTGATTGCAGAATGTGCAAATGGGTTGGGTTGGAGGAGAGGGACAACAGTTGCATTGTTGACATTTAAATTGCATACTGAGAGGCGCTTGGGCCTGACTGCCAATCAATGCCTTCCCTTTTCTCTGTTGTGTGCGTAACACTAATAGGGGAACGCCTCCGCAGACATTGTCACATCACAAATTCACTTAGATGGGTCACAAAGAAAGTGAAATGAAATCAATTTCAATTTGATTTGTATGGATACATTGTGGGAAGCTGGTCAATAGAAGACCCGCAATCGACAGCACTAGAAGCAGCATCCATAGAAATCTATTTAAAAAGGAATGGCGCCGCATAAATAATAAAATGTGTGCAGATTGCAAGGATTGCATTTTAAATATTAAACCACTCCAAGTATTGGAGAACAGCTCTTGGGAGTTCATTAAATTGATTGACAGAAGTATAATGCTCAGAATACATTGACAAGTTGCAATCATTTCAATATTTCAGCAGGCACATGGCTTGCTATTCATGAAAAAATGAACATCAAAGAGCAGTTGGGGCGTGATGTTGACATTATACGCAGATATGTGTGTTTAGAATTGAAGAACCAGAAAAGATCAAAATAACACTAGAGAAGGAGAAAGCATAAGCCAAAGTACAACTACCATTCCGGACTGGATTATTATCCATTCCAGAAATACAAGTAGAGCATTATCGAATAAACGTAGTAAAATACGAACTTCTACGTTATGTAAATTGTTCGCAATGAAGTATCTTTTCTGCATAGCTGGTAATCGATTCGAAGGCATTTTAAGTATTTAATCGGAATTCGTCTTTATCAACTAGCTGAATTGTTATCAATTGTTTTACAATCAACACTTATCAGAATTTTGATAAACACCCATAATCAAATGTGCAAAAGTACACGAAATCTACGAAAAAATATGTACATCAGTAGTAAATAGGTATCTAAACTTAATTGATTACCAACAAGCTCCTATTATAGAGACCTATTTCAAATCAATCCAATTCCAAAACTATCTGCATGATAAATTATGTTGAGCTGTGAAGAACAATTGAGAACATTTTTAATTGCTGTTCTATTCGAACGACTGAAAATCGTTTCTATAGCTCTGCATCATTATAAATATCGGCATAGTTCTAAGCAATGCAATTTCTAAAGTTTCCAAAGATTGAAAGCAAAGAGCTTATAGGTTCCAATCTTTGCCATTGGCTACATTTTTCAGCGACTGGCAGGCAAGGATTTTCGCACAGATACCAGAACGTTCATCACAAGTGATAAAGATCGATTTAAAATATATACACCGTTCCTAGCTGAGAGTACAATTGGTTGCTAAAGCTTTGTCTCATTTTTTTCCAGCTGTTTTGCTTAAAAAGAAACACTTCAGCCATCTGCGGGAGTGAAAAGGCAAAAACTGTGGTCGAAAGGAAGCAGCAAAGTTTTGGCCTTTTGAACTGCCAAGTGCTTTTTTGTTGTTAGTTGAACAAGTTATGGTTTTAGTGGTTTAGTAGCCAGCACCCATACATACATACTATAAACCGCGCTATAATGTTATGTAAGTATGTACATACGTGTGTATTAGTAGCCCCAGATTGGGCGCTGTTTTAGTCACAGGGGAGTTGTTAGCCACATGAAGGACGACAAGAAGGGGCGACGGAAACGACAGTCAGCGGCTTACCTCGAACGCAGCAGGACGGTGACAGGTGCTGGTGATGGTGCAGTTGGAATCTGTTGATGGCTGCTACTTGTCAGGAGCTCAAGGAGCGAGTTGTGGTCTGAGCACGGAAGCAGCGAAAGGTGTTTTTACAGGTAGCTACGCGATGCGATTGGGGTTGCGGTTGGTGCAAAAGAAATTAAACTTTGAAATCGAAATGGAAATGAAATGGTTTTGGTGGAACAGTGCGGATGATAGATGGGTGGGGGTGCTTGTGGACGACAAATGACTAAATGGATAGACGACAGCGACAACTACACCACACAGAAAGTTTAAGAAGAGGACCACGACGACTACTACAACGTGGACGCGGATTTGGGGCTCTGTGCATCGACGAATGCATCTAGTGTGGTCCCAAGGCCTACCTCGAATTCGGACTCGTCGAGCGACTGCGCTGGTGTTGCTGCTGCGCCTGCGCCTGATCGTTCACATAGTGCACAATGGCCGAGGTCACCTCCTTGATGGAGCTCTGTATCTCCGGCGTGACGGGCTGCAGTTGCCGCACTCCGTTGGTGGTCACCATCGGGGACGCCGACGTGGCCACCGTGCGCTGCGTGGGGGATATGCGTTGTTGCTGGGCCAGCAACGAGTTGGCCAGCCTGCAAAGAAAGAGTTATTAGTTATTAGAGTGACAGCTTTTGGCGTCTTAAGTGGAATTGGTTAAGTATTTCGAGCTACAAGTGCTCTTAATTGAACATTTTTCTGCCTGGAAAGTGGTTGGTCTACAGAGTAGGGCTATACTTGTTTTAGGTTTATCTTTAATGAAATAATTGTAATCATTATTATACCCTGTACCCGTAGGGGAAAAAGGGTGTATTAGGTTTGGGCAAAGTATGTAATAGGCAGAAGAGAAATTGATCTAAAGATGTGCGTCCGTCCGTCCGTCTGGATGAACGCCTGGATTTCGGAAAGCGTTGAGCGCACATTAACCACACTCGGTATGTGGACGCTCCTATTCCCTAGACTTCACCAGTTTATTTTATTTTTTTGATTTTCCGTCCCCTCTCCCCGCTACAGAATTTCGTCAATACAGTTCACATTTTGAAAGCTACAACCAAACTTTGCAAACGTAATTTATAAGCAATTATCTACTGTTTTTGAAATCTGTCAATTCTAAGAAAAGTTATTATCGAAACAATTTCGCTCCAGTACTACGGCCACAAGTTGCAGCATCAAGTTCGCTCTTCTTCTACTTTTTGCTTCTACTAGGGGCGCATATAACTCAGTCTGGGTGCAGGGTATTTCACTGTCGGACTTGCTCGACTGTAGCGTTCTCTTTTGTTTCTTTTTGGGAAATAACGTGACTTCAGCTAAGTTATTTTCCATGACAATCGCGAAGGGGGGCTGTGTTTTTAATTTAATTCTTAATTTTTAAAATTAATGAGATGAAATCAGCTATTGGTGGTTGAAAAAAATAAATTATAGAATCTGTTCAGCTATGTAAGATTAATTTAACAAATTCACCCGGTAACACTTCTGTGTTATCCTAATAAAAGCATCGGCAATTAAATAAACTAAATCTGTTGCTATAATTTTATGAACATCTATATTACAGGTAGTCGCACTTACCGCTCATGTGGCGTTCGCTGTGAGAGCTTCTCTGTGCTGCGCCAGCCCAGGTAGGGCTGACGATAGGAGTTCCGCAGGACGCCGCTGTTGCCGCTATTGACGGACATGAAGCTGGAGTTGATGGGGGCGCCGCGAGCGAAGGAGCCGCGTTGCGAGACGCTGGGCGATGTCTGCGTGGAGTTCAGATGCGAGGTTGACCAGCGGGTGGCGCCGACGCCATGCGTTGCGCATGCGCCGCCCCCGCTAGCCACACTCGTAGTCTGACCGCCATGGTGACTGTGCGCCGAAGGACTGAGCAGCAAGGGACTGCGATCGGAGCGTTGCGAGCCCAGCGAACTGAGTGAGGTCGTCTTCGAGTTGAGGCCTTGCCAGCGGCCCGATTCCTGTGTGCGTTTGCGAGTAAAGTTGCCTGGCTTGTAGCCTCCGCCTGGAGCCGCAGTGGCGCCATCTGGCGAGTGGGCTATGGTTTGATTATATTGTCGGAACCAGTCGGGTATGTTGAGGCGCTGTAGGGACGCCTGAACGCGCAACTGGTGCTCGCTCAGGGCGGCCGGATTGTGATCGTGCGATTTCTGAAGCTCATTCTCAGGTGGCTGCAAAACAGAGCACAACAAAATAAAACAATAGAATAGAATGCTGAATAAATAATAATAATAAATTGCATAATTGTTAAGTTGCTATCTTTGTGAGCAGTTTTTACTTTGCACAAATAGCTTTCTTAATACAAGTATGTTGTTTGTTTTGTTTATAAGAATATTGCTCTCTAATAAATCAAAGTCGATATCTGAACAAAGAGTACATCTGAAAAGTATGAATATGTTGTGGTTTGTATTGCTTATGAATTAACATAGTCTATGGGCTTGGAATGTAATCTTAGTTTTATTTTAAATTTATTATACCTACAAGTATAGACCTCTCTGGGTTTCTAAAAGACAACCACACTTAAAGTTCATATGTGTGTATATAGTAGATGCTTCCACAGAACATTATATCTAATCTGAATTGAAATATTTGTGAATATCGATATTTTACATTATTTTTTCATTCAACAGGTTCCAATCGTGACTTAAACAAGTCCATTATGCCACCGTCTTACAGAGCTTAGGTTCCATATTGTTTGTCAACAGGCCCTTCCTCCCTCAAAGTGGCTCAAATAAGTGTGCGACCTTCGAAGTCATGGCGTCTTTTTGCGATTTATGCGTATGAATGGCCAAGTGCTGGGAGGGAGGCCAGGGAGGCTGCAAGCCCGCTGAGTCAGCAAGTAAAAGTTTTTATTTTGATAACTTATTGCCAACTTTTTGCCATTATTGTGCACGGTTGGTTTGCTGTTTTCGAATTCTGTCAGTCGTCATCATACTCTTGGTAGCTTGCCCCAAAAAAAAGGACGGCACATGAGGTTGAGTTGAAAAATTGTTGGCACTAAATGCGATGTTAACTTTGTTTCGTGCCAGAGGAGCGCAACAGTAAAGAAAACGAGTGCACGGAAGTTTTTCGACATTTCTAGGTCAGCATTAGTGTTATTGCATTAAAGTTTAGAAAATTGGAAGGCGGCGAAAGCAGTTCCAATTTGAGCCACTTGCGAATTAAATATAAGTACGATTGGCGTTTCTTCCATATTTTCAGAATTGCAATAGTGTGGAAAGGATAAAGATCTTTTTTTCTTTTTATTAATACACATTACAATTATTATAGTAAAAGTCTAAAGCATTTAGTGTGATTGACTTTTTACAATCGAAGGTTTTAAGAAATGTGTACTAAACATCGAAACTTTTACTTAATTGTTCAGCATTGGAGAGATTAGATACAACATTTATTATTGAAACTAGATAGCTTTGCATCGATATAAAATATTTCCTTATCAATGCAGTACTGTTTAGATGTGTTTTCCTTTGCCTGCATATTATGACCTTTTAAGAGTGCTGCCTTCTTCATTTATACAAGTAGTTGTTCTAGTTATATTCCTGACCTATCCAAAGCTGACTGTTCATTCAAAGCGTTTTCACTCTCAAGTATTAAATAGCTGGCGCTTATTCCACTACAATCCCCACATTAGTCGCATACCTGTCTGTCTGTCTGTTTGTCCATCTGTCTGTCAAATTTAAGGTGGAGAGTGCACCGAGTGCTCCCTAAAGTGTTTCAAGTGCATAGCAAAAACTTGAGATGTATGCGTACAAAAGTGCAAACAATGCTAGCTGCCTGGCTGGGCTGGAGACTACAATGGGCGACTACTAACATTTTTCCTTGGCTGTGGGCGAAGAAGAAGAAGCAAGGGGCCGGGACAAGCAGACAAACAGACGAACAGACAAAAGTTAATCGCAGTCATACATATGTGTACGAGAATGTTGCCGCGGCTGAGGCTGCAGTTGCCATTAGGGGAGTAGGGGGGACAGGTTGCCAAAGTGACGACGTTAGTTGACAATTGTGGGGCTCTTGTTGTTCTTATAGCTGTTGTCAATGTTGTTGTTGTTGTTGGTGGTGGTGGTGCCGGTGCTGTTTGTTGTTTGTTGTTATTGTTATTGTCTGTGCAGTGATACAGCAATTGAATTTATGGAAACTGCACGAGCGGCACACAGCTCGCCAGGTTTGCGGCAAAGAAACACAAAAGCTGACTAGGTATTTGGGTCATGTTTGTGACTAGGGAGGCATGTGTTGTGCGGGTGTGAAAGTTGTGTGTGTGTGTGTGTGTGTGTTGGCTGCTGATTTAACGTCATCATACACACAAAGCAAATTGTCGCTCTCATTTACCTGATCGTATTGCAGCATAGTTCGTTAGTTGTTGCTAGATGATTAGATGGCTCGTTGCTGGCATTTAGGTGGCTCTGTTGTTGGCTTTTCGAATCTTTTCAAATGGAAATTTCGTAGCGTGCAAAATAGTTGGACATACGAAAATATTTTATTCTACTTAAATCGAAATTGAAATTTCACAATTTTTGTTGACAAAATATGGCAGACAATTTGATGGAAAAGTCAAGGCTGGCTACACACACACAAACACTCACACACACTCACACACACACAAGCGCGCTAGTAAACTCAATTAGCATGAGCTGAGCTCTGACCGCAAGTCAATAAAACAGTCACACACAATTCACATATGTATTTGCGTTCCGACTGCAGCAAAGCGACCATAAAATAGGCACACCCAGTAAGTTTTCCTCTCTCCCTGTGTGTGTGTGTGTGTGTGCATGTGTGTGTTTGTGGCAGTTTTTATTTTTATTTTGATTAAATTTTGCATGCCAAAACCGTTTATGAAGGGGTTTGTAGGGGCGCGCGCTCAAGAGTATGCTACGCGAATGACCTTAAAAAACTACAAAAAATGTCAAACGCACGCACACCAACACCAGCGCATACACTCACACTCTTACGCACTCACACACACACACACACAGTTCGTGGCGCAGCGCGCGCATCAATTCATATTTTATTGTCAACGGACAAAAACTTTTGGCCAGAGAGCTGGAAACGCGCGACTCCAAGGAAGCAAAAAAAAAAAGAGTGAAAAGCACCAGCGTGTGATGATTAGAGGGGTGCGGTGCAGATGTGTGTACTCGTGTGTGTGTGTGTGCGTGTGTGTGTGTGTGTGTGAACTTCACACCTAGACCCACGACATTCGTGCTGCACTTGTAAGACTTGCTTTCTCTCCCCCCTCCCCCGCTGACTTTTCATTTAATTTGCTTTCACATTTGTTGTAGCACGCGTTAAATAAATTAATTAATCAAATTTAGCTTTTACTTGAGCAAACATTGCGCGCGACATGCAGCAACAAAGGCGAAACACACACACATACACACAAGCACGAACGCGACACACACACTATGCGCTCTGGCGTGTGTACATTTTGTGGCACTTCCGCTTTGAGCCTGAGGCGCTCAAAAGTATGCTACGATATGCGACGCCAGCGAACTTGTGATAGATACTGGGCCTTATGCCAGCCGACAGCCACTACGACAGCCACAACGACAGCGACAGCAACGGCCAAATCGAGTCAATCGAGTCGAGCACTGGCTTCCACTGCGCGTACTGCAGTCGGAGGCATTCTCGGGCGCTTTATGGCACACAGGCAGGAGTGGAAAGCTCTGTGGCCTGCGCATGGCAAACACAACATGCAACAACTGAAAGCTCCCACCGATTTATGGCGTCAGGCACTGCAAAGGATGCGTCCCTCTCCGAGTCACCCTGTAGTCCGTTACTTGCTGTTATACGTATATATTCTAGTTCTAATATATTCAGAAATATATTCCCTCCTGACACTTGCATTAACTATAATATTTAAAAATTTCAGAATTACAGCAAATGAATTATCAAGTACATCATTTTTTGAATAAACATCTTCAATCCAAATATTTCAAATTCTTGTGAACAAATCACAATCAGTTATAAGTATCATTCAGTTACTTTTCCTTTTTTTATAAATGTAAAACTTTAATTATACTGTTATTATTTACAATAACTTAAATTAAACTTAAAGAAAAATACAAATACAGCTTAAACTAGGAGTTTAGTCTTATTTACAGTTACTTGTGGCGCCAAGGAATACCTTTCTATATCCATCATGACAGAACGCTTGGTTGAACAAATCCAATGCTACTATATAATTTAATAATTGTTCTCCTTAGGACAGACCTTAGTTAAAGAATAGAGATTAAAAAAAAAAAATAATAATAATAATAATTATTTCTCAATAATTCCAACATTTGCTTTCTATTTGTCAAAATAATGACTTCAGCCTGCCTTTCAATCTTCAGGATTGTCAAAAAAAAAAAAAAAAATCAAATTTGTTGTGTAATTATTATTCATGAAAGGTGCTCCCATTTTAAAGATCTATCTTCCTCCGCATTCAACAAGGCAATCGATAACAAATCCAATATTGGCTTTCGTCTAAATTTGGTTCAAATCTTCGCACCCAGCGCCGATTCCACTTGAGGAACACTGTGCGTGCTGATTGATTGATTGATTAGGCATACCATAATGCCATTGTTTCTGTTACCGGCGATGTAAGTGATGAACTAAATCACAACAGCAACAGGCGGTGGCAAGGTGGAAAGGTGGTGTTGGTTTGCCTGTTGGGCAACGGGGGCGGTGGGCTTTCAATAGCAAATCAGTTTACACTTTGTGGTTAGTAAAGTGTTGCCGCCAACAACAACAAGGTATTTGTGGTTGCGTTTGTTGTTGTTGTTGTTGATGGCGATGACGATGCTTTGTGACAGCTGCCAGGAGCAGAGGGCCGGTGTCTGTATTTTTAGAACACACTCACTCAAACAAAACACTTAGTCGGAGCGCAAAGCGAAGCCACAACTGACAGCCGTTAAATCGAGGCAGATAATGCGCCGGAGTCGACGTTGACATCTGTGTCAGTGGGCCGTCAACCACCATAGAGTTTTAGGCGAGTTGACGAGCGCCTTTTCAAGGAGAGTGCGACCAAGCATTTTGCATTCAATTGGTCAATGAGTTTGTGTTTAATTCCTCATAATTACAAGGCCTAGTTAATAATAGGTAACAGGAGCTGACAACTGGGTTATTTGTTTCCATTTAATTACAAATTTGTTTTAAATAAACTATTATTTACATTTATTTTGCTTTGTTAGCATGAGGAGTTGATTTCGTATGAAAATAATTACGTTTGGTGCATTTCGACTTAAGCGCCTCATATCGGCAGTCATTTTTTGCTATTTTCAATGCATATTAAGATAGTTAGCTGCGCCATCTATGAAATATTTTCAAATTAGGAAGTCCATTTATATTCAGTATAGAATGGCAATGTGTACATATTTTTTTTGCAACCGTTTATTGTTTTTGTTGAAATAACAACTGATCGCTGCAAATCTTTTAGTTTAGGACGACAAATTACAGACTGTTTTTAAGCAATTTGATATATTTATGTTAAAAAATGTTTACATATACATAACAACATAATAAAACTTCATATATTGTATACAACCCGCAAGAGATTCTATTATGATTTTGGTCATTATCTTTATACATTTTTTAACATGTATGTACTTGTATATAAATGTAAATTTACATTATAAGTCTGTAATTGATCGTCCAAAACTAAAAGATTTGCAAGGATCAGTTGTTGTGTTACAAATATGCGTCTATAGTCTCACTTAAATTAATGAATAAAGCGTTGGTTTAGACTCTAGAGGTTGCTTTAGAGCTATACTGTAATTGAATGAATGAACACTGAATTGAATGTGTTCTTTTTCTTTTTAACAGTAGTGAGAAGATGTTTTGCGAATAACATCTGTCTGAGATCTTCAGAAATTATGTGAAACATTCTATTGTTTAGGCTATTTTGAAAATACTCCTCCTTCGCATGTGTTTATAGGAAGTAGCCCGACGATAACGTACGACTAAAAACTCTTTCAAGTGTATTTAGTAATTTTAATGTATATGTTTTATAAACAAAAAGGCATCGGTTTTACAGTTAGAATTAGTAGGTAAAGCTATTATTGTTCGATCACGCTCATCACAGTGTCAAATAGCGCAGGGCTTTATCCAAGAAGCGCTCCTCGGGCGATCCTTGCATGCACGCAAAGCCACGGCGTCGGGACTTTTTGTCCATATTGTCATACTGCTGCCGAATTGTTTCATTCAACAGATCTTCGCACCCTACCGTCTGGTCCAGAGCCTCCGCCGAAGGGGCTCTGTCGCGTTTCAGGACCATGTCAATTATGCGTGCGCGTGCCGAGCGATGTTTGGGTTTGCTGCTTAGCTCCGATTGTGGTGGCGGTGTGGAACCAAAAACGCCCGACTCAGTGGAGTCTGTGCTGCCACTGGAGATTCCACTACCGCCGCAGCTGCAGTAAGTGACGCTGCTGCGTGGCGAGTGAGCGCCACTACCATAGGCCTCGTCGTCACAGGAGTAGTAGTCGGGTGTCTCCTTAGATATGGCTTCCGACTCGACATAGGGTATGCACTTGGACTCCAGAAACATGAGTGGCTCGTCCACAGCATCGTCGGCGGTGGGCGTCGGACTACGACTGCGCCGACTTTCGACCTCCAACTCCGCCATCCTCGCCTGCTGCAGCTTCTGCTCACGGCGGCGTTGACGACGCTCATGACGTTCACGTTCGATGCGGGATATGGTCTCCAGGCTCTCGATGAACAGGGAGAGGTCGCGTTGCCCAAAGCGCGCTGCGTCCAGTGTATAGGTGGTGCTCGTGCTTGTCGTATAGCTGGTGGGCTGGGTGAAGCTCACGAACTGAGTGCAAGTGTAGGTGGCGGCCATGGCTCAAGTTTCTTGCTGGCAGATAAATCAGTGTGCGGATGAATGCGTGTGCTCGCTATTCAGGTTGCTGTGCAACTGCTAAACTGTTCGTCGAGGGCTCGGATTTTATAGAAGTTTTCCCGTTGGGCCAGTTACCTGCTCTCCAGCCCAACCACCACCCCGACAGCCAGCCTACTTAGCCGACCCTGACAGGTAGGCTCGCCTGGGCTAATCCCTTGCACATTTCCTGATAAATCCTGATAAAGTGCAAACACTTACACTTATGTCGCTTGTTTGCCTGTCACATGTGGCTTGTGGATATTCCCTTGATGGCTTTTTAATTTCGGCTTTTCCTAATGTCCTTTTCGGCGCGCACACGTGTGCGCCTTACAAGTACCGGGTCGTTGTCGCGACACAGCTGTCAAATCACTTCAGTTTTATGGTCAAACATATCTATATGACCTATTTGCCTTTCGTTCACATTCACTACAACTTTTTACACTCCTTCATAACCGGCAGGCACTTAAACATTACAAGATTATATTTCTACGAGTATATCTTAGAAGCCTACATTTAAAAAAATAAGTAGATGAGGCACAGATATGGAGAAAGTTAAGTTTTAACAAGCGTATCCGGATCATAATTTCGCTTCAGCTCTAAGCCCTTTTTAGAAACACAATAATATTTCATTTAATATTTCATTTAATATTTCAAACACATAATAAATTGTTTCATTTTCTTTTACATTCACTACAACTTTTTATACTCCTAGATAGTCGGCAGTCACTTAAATATTACCAGATTATATTTCTAGAGAGTATAGCATAGAAGGCTACATTTCCAAAATAAAGTAGATGAGGCACAGATTCTTGATAGGGAGAACTTCAATTAAAGTTAAGTGTTAACAAGCGTATCCGAATCATAATTTCGCTTCAGCTCTAAGCCCTTTTTAGAAACACAATAATATTTCATTTAATATTTCAAACACATAATAAATTGTTTCATTTTCTTTTACATTCACTACAACTTTTTATACTCCTAGATAGTCGGCAGGCACTTAAACATTACAAGATTATATTTCTACGAGTATATCTTAGAAGCCTACATTTAAAAAAATAAGTAGATGAGGCACAGATATGGAGAAAGTTAAGTTTTAACAAGCGTATCCGGATCATAATTTCGCTTCAGCTCTAAGCCCTTTTTAGAAACACAATAATATTTCATTTAATATTTCAAACACATAATAAATTGTTTCATTTTCTTTTACATTCACTACAACTTTTTATACTCCTAGATAGTCGGCAGTCACTTAAATATTACCAGATTATATTTCTAGAGAGTATAGCATAGAAGGCTACATTTCCAAAATAAAGTAGATGAGGCACAGATTCTTGATAGGGAGAACTTCAATTAAAGTTAAGTGTTAACAAGCGTATCCGAATCATAATTTCGCTTCAGCTCTAAGCCCTTTTTAGAAACACAATAATATTTCATTTAATATTTCAAACACATAATAAATTGTTTCATTTTCTTTTACATTCACTACAACTTTTTATACTCCTAGATAGTCGGCAGGCACTTAAACATTACAAGATTATATTTCTACGAGTATATCTTAGAAGCCTACATTTAAAAAAATAAGTAGATGAGGCACAGATATGGAGAAAGTTAAGTTTTAACAAGCGTATCCGGATCATAATTTCGCTTCAGCTCTAAGCCCTTTTTAGAAACACAATAATATTTCATTTAATATTTCAAACACATAATAAATTGTTTCATTTTCTTTTACATTCACTACAACTTTTTATACTCCTAGATAGTCGGCAGTCACTTAAATATTACCAGATTATATTTCTAGAGAGTATAGCATAGAAGGCTACATTTCCAAAATAAAGTAGATGAGGCACAGATTCTTGATAGGGAGAACTTCAATTAAAGTTAAGTGTTAACAAGCGTATCCGAATCATAATTTCGCTTCAGCTCTAAGCCCTTTTTAGAAACACAATAATATTTCATTTAATATTTCAAACACATAATAAATTGTTTCATTTTCTTTTACATTCACTACAACTTTTTATACTCCTAGATAGTCGGCAGGCACTTAAACATTACAAGATTATATTTCTACGAGTATATCTTAGAAGCCTACATTTAAAAAAATAAGTAGATGAGGCACAGATATGGAGAAAGTTAAGTTTTAACAAGCGTATCCGGATCATAATTTCGCTTCAGCTCTAAGCCCTTTTTAGAAACACAATAATATTTCATTTAATATTTCAAACACATAATAAATTGTTTCATTTTCTTTTACATTCACTACAACTTTTTATACTCCTAGATAGTCGGCAGTCACTTAAATATTACCAGATTATATTTCTAGAGAGTATAGCATAGAAGGCTACATTTCCAAAATAAAGTAGATGAGGCACAGATTCTTGATAGGGAGAACTTCAATTAAAGTTAAGTGTTAACAAGCGTATCCGAATCATAATTTCGCTTCAGCTCTAAGCCCTTTTTAGAAACACAATAATATTTCATTTAATATTTCAAACACATAATAAATTGTTTCATTTTCTTTTACATTCACTACAACTTTTTATACTCCTAGATAGTCGGCAGGCACTTAAACATTACAAGATTATATTTCTACGAGTATATCTTAGAAGCCTACATTTAAAAAAATAAGTAGATGAGGCACAGATATGGAGAAAGTTAAGTTTTAACAAGCGTATCCGGATCATAATTTCGCTTCAGCTCTAAGCCCTTTTTAGAAACACAATAATATTTCATTTAATATTTCAAACACATAATAAATTGTTTCATTTTCTTTTACATTCACTACAACTTTTTATACTCCTAGATAGTCGGCAGTCACTTAAATATTACCAGATTATATTTCTAGAGAGTATAGCATAGAAGGCTACATTTCCAAAATAAAGTAGATGAGGCACAGATTCTTGATAGGGAGAACTTTAATTAAAGTTAAGTGTTAACAAGCGTATCCGAATCATAATTTCGCTTCAGCTCTAATCCCTTTTTAGAAACACAATAATATTTCATTTAATATTTCAAACACATAATAAATTGTTTCATTTTCTCTGAGAATGCAAACATTTCAATGCCATGCCAAGGAGAGAACAACAAGAATCCATCAAACGAGGACCAAGCCACTTCCCAGCCAATTAGCCGCAGCTGTGAGCTGCCAAAAATACAAGGCATAGTCGGCCAACATCATTTGCATTCTCTAGTTCGCAGTCATTATCCAGACCGTTTGCCCTTTGGGCCAAGCCGACATGCCAGACAGAGGCTATTATGGAAAGGACAGCCCGACTACTGGGCTTTGTCGCGACAAATGGCGCAAGCAAGGGCGCGACGTCGACTTTGAGGGCAGACAGGCGCATAATTGAACTGATTTTTGGAATTTAACTGTTTTTTAGCTGCTCTGCAAATATCTCCTCACATCACGACAAATGAGTCGGCTCTGCGTTTTGTTTCCATAATGCAACGCGGTCCAGGCGAGGGCCCTGCTCGTGGGAGGAGGAGGCCTGGGAACTGACAGCTGCAGCTGCACAAAAATGCAATTCGCTTGAACTGAAGGGAAAAAGTAAATAGAGGAGGACGGCTGTCAGTTCTTCGGAAGCTGAAGCCTCAAATCCAATGAACTTTCAATTAAGCACGTTCGAGTTGAACGAAAGCGAGAAATGAGAACGAAAATGAGAAACTAGGGAGGGGAAGCGAACGAAGCGTTGAGGGCTTTGGCGGCCACTTAAATGTTCCACTGACCGCTCGCCACTACCACTTAACCCTTTGTTGCCGCTGCATCTGACGGCAGACACTCGAAATGAGGCGTACTCAAGCGCCTTGTACGAGTACATTGTGAGCTATAAATTGTTTGCAGCTTTTCGGCCACTTAACAACTTAAATTAATTGCCTTAAATTAATAAAGCCGCAACACATACTCGCAGACTGTGGCGGGCGTGGCATTTATAATTTGATTTACGCACTTACATCTTAACTGTGTGCTTAAAATACGTTTTAAAGCGCGTTCTGACCTCAATACATACCTGCAATGATACAGAAGGGAAGAGAAAAATTAGTAAAAATGTATATTTGTAAGTTAAACTAGAAGAGAGACGCACAGCGGAAATACCAATTTACAAACATAAGCTGCCAATTGGCAATTGACATGAGCCAGAACGACAACACATCTGCACCAAAAGGCACACTCTTTAAGGCAGGGCATTTGAAAATGAGGGTTGCGATCGCCCAATACTCTAGGGAGCCAAGTGTCACAGTTTTGAAAAGCATTGTTTACTTTCTAGAAGTTCTTTTATAAAACACAGTCACAGTTTTGAAAAGCATTGTTTACTTTCTAGAAGTTCTTTTACAAAATACTTCAGAATATTAGAATATGCTGCCTTTTAAATATGTAATAAACGAAGTCTAAATCAATTGCAGAAAGTCCGGTATTCATATTTATATTTGTCTACACTGGCCCTGTTTCTTTATAAATGGTATATCTTAATTGTGAATAAATTTTAAATAGATTATAATATTATAGTATTTACCTAAACTGGCTCTGTTTCTTTCTAAATAGTATATCTTTATTAGATTATAATATTAAAATTACATTATATATTATAATATACAAATTCTAAATCAATTGCAGAAAGTTCGCTATTCGTATTTCTATTCCTCTATCAATCAATCAACCTAATCTGGCTCTGATTCTTTATAAATAGTATATCTTAATTATGAATAGATCTTTAATCGATTATAAGATCTATATCGCATAGTTATTTGAGTTCTGCACAGCAAAGAAAATCATAATTATCAAAAAAATATGAAACATGCAAATTTGTCTACAAATTCAATTGATATTTTAAAAATATAAAATAATTTCATACAAAGATGTGAACATATGAATAGCCTTTTGTTTTGCCTTCTCTCCACTAAAATATTAAGGTCATGGCAATAAAATATGAAAAGAAAAGTTTGCTGCTGGTTTCGTGCCTGAAGCTGTACACGAATGCGCTGCACCCGAAACGCATTCTATTTATAACGACATTCATTGTAATAACTCCATCGACAGCCGCCATCTGATCTATGGGTTGTAAGCAATTTAGAGTCAAACGTCCGCCTGCATAAGCTTTAAACGTACACACACACATACATATATACGAACACATACTATACATACATGCTCGTACTTGCGCGTATGTCAAGCGAAGCTGTTTGTGTAGAGGCGAGGGGATCGACGAGCTGCGTAATTAATATTAATGTGGCATGCCCCTTCCCCCCAAGCGATCGTGGACACGGCACTGTGGGATTAATTAAGCTTAGAGCAGACAAAAATGCATAAGCCAAGATGACATCAGGAGTACTATTTGTAGATCTATTCACTTAATTAAATTTTCAATTACTTGAAATCTCAAAGCAGAGTTGAAAAATTGGGAAAAAGTTGGACTCATTCATGATCCCAACTTTGATTAACAGAAAAAAAATAATAAAAATTTAAAAGTTTTAAAATTGTAAGATTGGAACTTAGTACTTCTAGTATTTTAATATGAATATTCTTAGATATCCCATAATCTTTAGAGTGTATTTCCTTGTTGAATAACAATAATGATTTCGTAATGCATTTCCCATCCTCAATACTACTATCAATGTTTTCTAATATGTTTCAGAACTTTTACGTGTAAGATTGCAGTTTCTTCTAGTATATTAATATGAATATTCTACGGCATCCCATAATCTCTAGAGTGGATTCCCTAGTTGATTAACAATAGGGGAGTGTTGATTTTGTAATGCATTTCCCATCCTCAATACTACTATCAATGTTTTTTAAATATGTTTCTAGTATATTAATATGAATATTCTTAAGACATCCTATAATTTCTAGAGTGGATTCCCTAGTTGATTAACAATAGGGGAGTGTTGATATTGTAATGCATTTAACATCCTCAATACTACCATCTATTTATTCTGAATATGTTTCAAGAGATTTAAGATTCTAAGATTGGAATGACAAGGCTTCCCATAATCTCTATCTAGGTATTCTGAAAATGTTTCAAGAGTTGTAAGATTGTAAGATTGGAACTAAGTACTTCTAGTATTTTAATACGAATATTCTCAGACATCCCATAATCTCTAGAGTGTAGTTGATTAACAATAGGGGAGTGTTGACTTTGTAATGCATTTTCCATCCTCAATACTACTATCAATGTTTTTTAAATATGTTTCTAGTATATTAATATGAATATTCTTAAGACATCCTATAATTTCTAGAGTGGATTCCCTAGTTGATTAACAATAGGGGAGTGTTGACTTTGTAATGCATTTTCCATCCTCAATACTACCATCTATTTATTCTGAATATGTTTCAAGAGTTTTAAGATTCTAAGATTGGAATGACAAGGCTTCCCATAATCTCTATCTAGGTATTCTGAAAATGTTTCAAGAGTTGTAAGATTGTAAGATTGGAACTAAGTACTTCTAGTATTTTAATACGAATATTCTCAGACATCCCATAATCTCTACAGTGTAGTTGATTAACAATAGGGGAGTGTTGACTTTGTAATGCATTTTCCATCCTCAATACTACTATCAATGTTTTTTAAATATGTTTCTAGTATATTAATATGAATATTCTTAAGACATCCTATAATTTCTAGAGTGGATTCCCTAGTTGATTAACAATAGGAAAGTGCTGATTTTGTAATTTATTTTCCATCCATATGTATTCTGAATATGTTTCAGAACTTTTAAGATTCTAAGATTGGAACTACTTCTAGTATTTTAATGTGAATATTCCATAATCTCTAGTGTGTGTATTCCCTAGTTGATTAACAATAGGGGAGTGTTGATATTGTAATGCATTTAACATCCTCAATTCTACCATCTATTTATTCTGAATATGTTTCAAGAGTTTTAAGATTCTAAGATTGGAATGACAAGGCTTCCCATAATCTCTATCTAGGTATTCTGAAAATGTTTCAAGAGTTGTAAGATTGTAAGATTGGAACTAAGGACTTCTAGTATTTTAATACGAATATTCTCAGACATCCCATAATCTCTAGAGTGTAGTTGATTAACAATAGGGGAGTGTTGACTTTGTAATGCATTTCCCATCCTCAATATTACAGTTAACTGCATGGAATGAGAATGTACATATGTGCTATGTGGATGGCGAAGAGGGCAGGCACACTTTTACAAATACAAGTAGTATGATCTCATGCTGCTGGCATCTACTTGTAGAAAATTGTTTTCATCTCGAACTGAAGGCGTTGCTGCCTCAGATAGTCGGACAGTAACTATGCGGTTCTGTTTTACATTAAAAATTATTGCTATTTTTTTAACGAGGCGTTCAGTTGGTCGCCAGCGCGCTGTCTGTTGAGGGTTAATGAACTCGGACTCGAAGCACTCGCCATATTGGGGTGTGGGGCATCGGGAGTCCTATGCCTTAGTTTGCATTTGCTTCGGTCTCCACTGGTCTGTCTGTCTGGTCTGGTCTGAGTCTCTTTAAGTCAAGTGCTCTCTTTATGAATGAATGGCACGCTTTGATAAAATGGCAAAAAATCATCCAAGTATATACATATGTACACACATATATACATAGTATATACGAGCATAAGTACGAAACGTAGTGCGTAGGTTTCTGACTAAGTGGCGCCCCTTGTATGGTTTTCTTTTTCTCGATGACCAAGCAAATTCATTGTCACAATTGCTGCTGCCTTACTGCTTACTGTTGTTATTGCTATTGTTGTCTTAATTTTATTATTATTGTTTTTTTTAGCTTGGTATGCTTAAACAGTTTATCAGCTCCGATAAAATTGTTGACATACTATAGTTTGGATTGCAATTGATTGCACAAAACCCAAACAGAGTTCAGTTGCTGGTCAACTCAATGGCAGTGCTTGGCATGCAACTAAATTTCCCACAAGCACGTATGTACTATATGTATGTATGTATGTATGGATATATGCATGTATGTGTGGTGTATGCAATAATAAATAGATAGCGAAATAATTGAGTTAATTATAAACTTTTGCTTTTGATAAAATCATGCATGTGTGAGGGGGCGTTCAAACTCGCGTGAAAATGGCGACAGCATGAAATTGCAAATAAAAATTGTTATATTTTGTTGGCTCATGTGTATATGATAAGTTATTATTAATTCAAAGAGCGTCAGGGAATATTGCAATTATTTTTATAATTGAAACGGGAAGCTCTTTTGTATGTAAATTTGATGAGAAGCAATTGAAACTAAAATAGTCTTTAATAATGCACAAATGGGAGTTCAATTTATTGCTGAACATATTTCTGTTATATATTTAAATTAAACACAGCTCGATGGAGCAGACATATCAGTAGCAATAACATTTCTACGCAGCTAAAGTTTAATCAGAAATAATCAGAAGGTACCTCCACTGAGCAGCCGTCTTGATAATAAGTTAGAAGTGATATTCAGGGGAGAGCAAAATGTAAAATGTTTCTGTTTATATAAACAGATTTTCAATCCTTTGAGCGTTCACTGTAATTTGAAAATTCGTTTTAATCTAACTTTAATTCACCCAGCCAAGCCGCGTTGTTGTTACTCGTATTATCTATAAATTAGATGGTTTCGCAAGCAGCTGCTGTCGTGTCAAAAGTACGGCCCTAACAATGAATGCCAACGTGAAGTTAATGAGCTTTAATTATAAACAATAAACTTTCGCATAATACACACATGTTATGTAAAATTGTCGCCGTGATAAGCGCGTGTTTTTGTTTCTGCTCTCTGTGGTCTGTAAATTCAGAAACCGAAATTGAAATTGAAATGTGCGACATTTTAGTTTTTGTTTTTATTTATTCACTTCTCTTTTTGCTTTGTTGGGCAGCGCGCCAAATAGGTGTGTGGTCAGGGCAGTGTCCAATTAACTTTTCAGACTCGGTGTAGTTTTTTTGTATTTAATGAAAATTGCAAACAAACAAGAGGGACGCAATTGAAAATCAACAAAGACTCGAGAGAAAAATGCGCGGCATGCGGCAGCTCAGGGGACCACCGGCGGCCAAGTGGGAGTTCGTAGCACCTTAGCATTTGAGAGCTGGGCTGAGTTTCTTGCGTCTATTTAAATTGTCAATTGAAGGGAAAAAACTGTGTCACATGCCGCTGGTGATTCAGCGATGAAGAGTGCGCCAGGTTATCGCTCGCTGTCCGAGCCAACTTTGCATAATTCTAACAACAACAACAACAGCAGCAACAGCAGCAACAATAATAATGACAACAGTTCAGCAATTGAGCAATCAAGCTTAAGCCTTGCGTTAATCAAACTAATTGCTGACTTCATCGGGCAAAGTCGCGACTCGAAACAACTCGACCCGCCTCGTCTTGTCTGGTCTCGCATATTTGCAAAAATTGCGTAAGTCTTAGTCAATGATATCATGCACTCGTATTTATATATAAATATGGGATAATATGGGTAGCCATGGCGATATTCATTTGCGATCACATAACACTGGGCGGCGATAGAATTTCAAAAACGAGTTCTATTACAATATCTGAGCGTGTGTTTGTTGTGTTATTTCTGGTTTGCGAAATCGCAGATTGTCAATACAACGCAACAACAACAACAAACAACAACAACCATGTCTAGGGACCATTGAAGATTTGAACAGCCAGCTTAAAGTCAACAGAGGCGCCTTCAAAATAAATATTTAATCAATTTGCAAGTTTGCTCGCCGTTTATATAAATATTCTCTTTTTATTGTACTATATTATTCAATTAAATGAACATTCAGCATTCTCTTGCCTGATTTCCATCAATCATGCCTCACTGACCTTGTGACCATAATTTCGCTGATTGTGGGGGCTTTTGCTTAGGGCAGGCAGTCCGATATGAAACACGCGTTTCGCAGAACCTACATACTTGTATTTATTCAAACAGTTTCATAATATGTCGAGCAAGCGATTTTGTTGCTGGACTAACGGATGTTTTAATATTTATGCGTAACGAGAGCAAACAAAAATAGCCATCGAGTTGCGTCTTATAAGCTGGTTACGGGGTATCGTGGCGTATACGTAATGTTTGTTGAATGCGGGTTCATAGTCTGAGAAAGAAAACGTGTACTTTCGAGCATAACCGTCGCACGCTTTTAAATGGCTAAAAATTTGGTGTTAAATATGTATTATTTTTTTCATTAACTAATAGCTCTTTAGCAGCACTATTTTAAGTAGAAATGTTGATTTCAGACGTAATCCTAAGGTAGAGACAAAATAAAATTCATTCGAAAGTGACACACAATGGAAGTCGTTTTCATTTCGTTATCAAAAAATATCAATTGTTTTTTTTTTTTTGGAACGGATAAAGTGATTGAGAACGTGACATATTTTTCATTCAGATAATACTTGTAAATTAGGGATTATTTCAGAAATAAAATGATAAAAAAAAAATAAATAAATTCAATATTAATTGTTGAATTATCCATTACAATTAATTTTATAATAGAAAAAAGAAACAGGTAGTAAGACAATATGCAGTCCGAGCTGCTTTTATTTGGTGATGAATAGCTGCGATGTTGAAAAACTCCTACCACTATAAATTTTGGTGAAAACCTCTCAACGTGCTTTAATATTATTTTATTTCTTCTTTCAATCTTGATCTTATTTATAAGTACATTTACAAACCCCTTTACATACATTTTAGTAAAAATTGGTTTATATATTTGTAATATTCAAGTTTTACACTTCAAATATGTCTAGAAACTATATTTTATATGTATTTTCAACATTTGAAACCCTTACTGCTATCATAAATCACGAAATGCAAAGAATTTATGTGTCTCGATTGCGAAAGTGAAATAAGAAAATTGACTGCTCAGTATATGTACATATATCCCATTGAAAATCGGAATGATATGAACTTATTTTTTTATGTTCTTCGATATTGTAAGAGGGGTTTTGTGGAGGGAAAGTTATCGTGTATCGCCGTATCTTAAAAAAGTAAATACTAAAAAGAAAAGGCTATGAAAGCTTTGAAGTCGATTTGCTCATTATCAGAATTTAATTATGTTGAAAAGCTTGAAAATTTCATTAATTATAATATTGCCCTTGGATAATATCATATTTGTTTAATATTTATACATTTTTCGGTCATGGCAGACTTTTCTGTGGAAATGCCCCTATAAAGTTACTATATAATTATTATGAAACACGCTGAAAATATACGCTATAATTATTACCAAGGGCGTAGGCAAAAATTTATATGCAGTCGACAACACATTCATTATTATGGAGTACTATTTCGCCTTAAAATGGAACTGAGTTGGATTTGTTGAAATTTTTCTATTGACCATTTTAACGCACCGTGCATTATTTGATCGAAATTTAAATTTTTTGGCCCCCCCTTTGGCAAGTACTGCCTACGCCCTTGATTATTGCCACTACTAATTAATACTGCGCAGTATTAGGATTTATTGAAAGAAACATTACGAAACGAGAAGAGAAGAACAATATACACAACAACGTTCTTGAATAAAACGAACAAACAACTAAAATTATTTAATAAATTGAACGAAAACACAAGGAACAATGAAGTGTTTCTTCTATTTAGAATATACTACATTTTGTTGGCACTTTAGCTGCGCCCTGTTGCCTCACACTTGACTGCCTCCGTTGCAACCCTTCTTTTGTGACTAGGCCGCAACAATTTATGCATTTGCCCGGCAGAAAGGCCAGGAGGAGGAAAAGCACGCGATTGCCCAGAACTTGGTCAATTATGCCTCACTGATTATTTGTTAGTGGTGCTGCCGACGCCGCCGCCGCCACCACCAGCACCAACAACAACAACAACTGCAGAAGTGCGCACACCTGCCCCTGCCTGGCGACTGACTACACACTGAGTGTCCACATCAAAGGCGCCTGTCCAACGGCCTGCACATTTGGCTGTGGTCAGTGACCATCTGATAGGTACACACGACATTGGCGAATGGGTCACAGGGTTCATTGGCATTGGATTGGCGCCTGCATACTCGTATGGATGTGCTTGATGGATTGCGAGGATTGGTGCCTCAGTGGGTTGCCAAGCAGCCGAGTAACAAAGTTTCATATTGATTTAGCCCGGGGCCATTCAACTACCCTGCACGGTACTTGGAGTTTAATTTCTCTCCTGTTTTCTTATTTTGTTGTTGTAGTGACATTTGTTGAACTTAACCCTCGGCTGGCCACTAGGGGCGTCCCGTTGCCACGGCAGCGCTAAACGACAAACGGAAGTGGCAGTGTATCGGCAAAAGGGCGGCCAAAAGTGGTTTAATATGCGGGGCGCGCATGGGCAAAAAGTTCTACAGTCGCGGCTAGAAAAAAGTGCTGTCCATTCATATAATTATGTGAGCCAAGTTGGCCATAACAGCACATGAACTTCCTGTTCGGCTGCAATTAGACAAGCATGTCAGGTAAAGGTAATTATGACAACTGCAAATGACGACGAGCCCGGAAAGATATACAATGGAGAATGCAGAATGGAGAGGTGAGGGGACAGCGGTAATCTATCTGGCCTACTGTGTGAAGTAGAATCACGACCAAGCACGATTCTAATGCAGTGGCACAATGGGCTAGCACCTCCAAATTTGCACTAAAAGTCAAAGTCAAAGTGAATAAAAGCTGTTTGCAGCTTGCTCAAAAACTTGTTCAATTTTACAAGCATTTGAAGTGTTCAAAGATTCAATACAAAACAAAATACATATAATCCAGCAATTCTATTTGGATGAGCAAATTGGGTGTAAAATATTTGCCTTCCCAACCGTAACTTAATAAACAATTAGATTCATTGATTACAAAAAATCCAAATATCGTTTCATTTTCTACATTAAGAATTCATTAAGAATATAAATACTAATATCGTTTCTTTTTTTGCCTTCAAGAATCCTCTCAGTGTCGTTAAAGAATATTATTTTGCAAGCTTCGAAATTGAAATATATGTATACTGGAATTAAGATTATAAATACTAATAATAATTCACTTTACAACGTTTACTCTTTTAACTTTAAAAAACCTTTCAGTGTCATTTAAGAATATTATTTTGGAAGCTTTGAAATTTAAATATATGCTGATGAAAAACATCCACTTCATTAGAATTTGTGAGCAAAATATATGCCTTCCCAACCGTAACTTAAAAAAGATTTGGATTAATTGTTTACAGAAATACAGAAACTAAATATCGTTCCACTTTCTAGATTAAGATTCCATTAAGATTATAAATACTAATAATAATACCACTTTCTGGATTAATAATTCATTAATATTATAAATAATACAATGTTTACTCTTTTAACCTTAAGAATCCTCTTTGTGTCGATAAGGAATATTATTTTGGAACCTTCGATATTAAAATATATGTATACTGATGAAAAACATCCAAGCGTAAATTTTAAAAGAATTAGAATTAAGATTATAAATATAAATATAATAATTCACTTTACAACGTTTACTCTTTTAACTTTAAGAATCCTCGCAGTGTCAATAAAGAATATTATTTTGAAAGCTGAGCGATATTGAAATATATACCGACAGAAAACTTCCACTCCAACTCCCAATTATTAGTGCGACTTTCAGCCCTTTATTCCATTGTGCATTGATGATGTCGGCAGCTATATCAGTATGTTGATAGTTCAAGCGAATGTCGCCAAATAGGGCTTGCATGTTATGATAATGGCAACGGTAAGGCCTAGAAATGGCGTTCGTAACAAAAACAAGTTTTTCGTGTAGCGGCTAATGGCACGAAAGAATGACTCTTCCGTCGGGCACAACTCAGCTAATTTCAACTCGTATAGTATGTGACGTAGGTCATGGCACTGTAAGCAGCGTTCCTATGCGCGTCCCTTGCAACACGTGCCCCCTATTTATCAAAGGCATTTCACGCTTAACTGCCTGCGATAGAAACCGTTACCCCCGCCCAAGGGACCAAATACTTGTTGATAAGGCAACCCCTCGCTTTTTTTGACAATCCTATACATATATTCCAGTAATGCAGCTGATGTATTCAGTGTCCGAAAAGGGACGCCTCCCTCGAAAGAAAACAGTTTTGAAAGCGTGCCACATGTGGTGTCTGACCTTAAACGCGCTATAGGGAAGTCGTTGCATACCACAGCATTTTCATTTGCATGTGACACTGAAGCCAGGCCCCAAGGAATTGGAACAGAACTTCTAAATGTACTCTCGAGCTACAAAAAGAGCATAAGTTGGCCACTATTTAAAAAAGGGGATCCTAAAATAGCAAGCAATATACGAGTAGAGGACTCTCTTGTCTGAGGTAAAGTCTTTTGGAAATAGAACCATTAAGAACCATATGATATGGTGGTTTTGGAAGAACGCCTCAACAGCTGTAAGAGATGATTAACGCTCTTTTCGTTTAATGTTAGAAATGAAACCTCCTAGTCAAAAAAAAATAAAAATAAATAAAAAAAACTATGGTGTTGGTTATCTGTGAAGGAAGAGAAATGGGAAGAGACTAGAGATAATTAAAGAGTTTAAATATCTGGGAATAACTCAAAACTGCAACTTCTCTGCACACTTGAAGCTAAATCTTTCTATGCTGCGGAATCGGCCAAACACGACAGATTAACATATATTAGATATGAGACCACTCTTACAAAATTTTTAAAAGAGCTAGTAATTTTTAAATCATGCTTTATCATGGCATAAAGTAGCAACGCGATTCGAATCGAGTCATACTCATGAAACGAACTCACATTATGAGATTCCTCCTAGCTCGTTGCCAGGCCCCTAAATTTTTCTAGCTCTATAAAAATCGTAATCAGCACTTGGTAGTCATTTCTTGGAAAATGAAAAATACTACCAAGTATAAAGTTCAAGCTTCTTAGAGCTGCGGTGGGTTCCATATGCTTTATGCAGCACAGATATGAGGACACCAGTATTATGAATAAGTCGAAAAAAAGGGCGCTTCTTTATTAAATAAATATTAGAACAACTCCAATTATGCAACTTACATTAAAACGGGTTTTTCAATTCCTTATATCGATGCTCATTTTCAACATATATAGTACAAAAACCAATATTATGCTTATGATCACAACATTTCTGCAGAGAGATTCAAGTCAACTCTTTCAAACATGGCGGAACCTGACCCAAGGAATATAATGCGGCCTAAACCAATATTAATGTCACAGCCAGGATGGTGCCAAGCCAGACACAGTGATACTTGTGCAATATATAGAATTCTCCATCTGTAAGCACGCTCTGGAATGTTGCCTTTGAACTATAGTACGTGCCTCGCATTTCAATCGGGGCATGTGGCCAGTGCAATCTCGAAGCTACAGAAAATGTTATGCACTTCATCGGCACATGTCCATTTAGTGAATAAAATGGTAACAAGTTTTACTTTCAGAAACAATTCGATGAGTCAAAGCTGTCATTATTCCGCAGACTTGAATCAGTGAATCACTTTCAGAAATAGACGAATATTTTATTCCATTAATTGCTGCCTCAGCTGCCAATAACAATTGAGTTGACATTGCTTTGTAATCGTTAATCGGAATGCTTTTCAATTTGGAATCTGCTCAGATAAGTAATATAAGTCTCATTTCTCGAGCATTGAAATCATTCGATTTATGGCTTACTATTTGCAATCAAAAATATCTGACCACACACAAAATTAAATCCGATAAGAGCTCGAAACTGTAGCCGGGCTTTCGGTTTTATATTTGTGCTATGAGGTTTTCAATTTCAATCAGCGTTTAGCATATTTTTTTTGTCAGTTCGTTGCTCCAAAATAATATTTAAACCAGAGCCCCACAGAACTGTAAACTCAAATGGCATTGATGTGATTGCATTTATTTACATTACATACTTGTACGTATGTATGTATAATGCATTCGTATGTGAGCATACATATGATGTATGTTTGTGTGTGCGACATGCCTCGCAGAGCACACCAGAAGGTAAACAAAATGCCACACAACGTTGCACTGCTGGAAGGAAGCAAATGAGAGTTCCAGTCAGAGATGCGCCGCATTAAAATGTGATTTATTTATGTTGTACTATTTTTGGAATGCAACTGAGTCAGCGGTTAAGGGACAGACCGTGCCACAAAGCACCACAGCGGGATGGCGACGACGACGAGAGTCGACGGAAAAGGAAGTGCGCATTATTTGTTTGCCGCTGTGTGCGTAACTGTGAGTGCTGTTGCTGTTGTTGTTGTTGCTGCTGATGCTGACGCAGGTGTGTGTGTGTATTTGGGGAGCTGTTGACGCAAGACACATATGTATGTATGCCTCTTCCCTTACTCGACTGGCTGTCTAATCTCTGACCGCGTCGCCTCACCTTGCCACCAATCGAACAGGGTCTTAACTTAATTTGTTTGTTTCTCGTTTCTGGCCCACACCCACGTGGCCAGACGAGGGCTAACTAACCTAGTTTTCCAGCAACGTCGCCATCGCGTTTTTCAATTGATTTCAAGTCCACACACGGCTGGAATTTTAATGAGAAACGAGTGGTGTGTTGGCGGCGCTATCGTCTACCAAATTATGCAAAGCCCAGTATTGGATTGAAGAACTTAATAGACTTCTTGTAGTGCGCCCACATAAAAATATAAATGTGTGAACTCTTTTTGAATCTGAAAACTCTTGCCCATGCAAATTTAAACGCAACTAAGCCATGCGTTTCTTGATACCCTTACAAATAGTGGAGGCATTTCTGTTATACGAGTATTTAATATGTTTGCATAGCTAGATTAGGCTTCCTCAAATGATTATTAATAGCTTTCTGTTGCCCTTAGTTAGATCATTTCTACAGCAAACTTTGAAAGGTAAGATTTCTTTTGTTAAAATATGTGATTAATTTCTTAAAAGGCAAACTCAATGGAGGTCAGTTGGATAATAAATGGATTTCAGTGAAACAAAAGAGAGAAATTCAATTTATAATTTTTATTTTCCTTCTTCAAGTTACTATTTTGTTCTAATATCTGATACTTCTGCACCGGAAGGGGCCCATTTCGGAGCGTTTTCTTTGTAATTTGGTGGGTCGTAGTTTCGTGAAGAACTATGCTTTTTAAAGTTAGATTTTAGCAGATTTCCATGGCATTTTCATGCCTGCAAAGTGTATGAAAACATCGATGTGGCAGTTGGTTTTTATCTTTTTTTGCGCAGCCACTTCAACGTTTTTCTCACACACACTCACACAATCACTGAATGCAGCTGCCAACAGTATTTAAAGGCCACTAGACACAACCACGTGCAGCATGTGTATGCATGTACGAGTACGTGTGTGGTTGTGTGTGTGTTTGTAAGTGTGTAGCCTAAATCTAGCCGAGGGTTGCATCTCTACAGCGTTCCACACAGTTCGCAGCATAATAAAGTCCTTTAACCTTTTGCTCGAGTTTTTCTTTTTCCACTTTTCTGCAACTTCCGCATATTTTGCTTTTTGTCTGCATTTAGTTCTACTTTCTATGTGTCAGATATTGTATGGAAAAATATAATGGAATGATTTAACTTTTCTAGATAATGAATTCAAGTAACTATTACGATTAAGTAGAAATTGAAATGTAATTGCAAGAATGTCTTAATGCCAGTAAGGCAGCTCAGTAAAAATAATAATAATAATAACCCTAGGGAATCAATTAACACAACGTGTGTTTAATATAATTTGAAAGCTATATTTTATCCTTAGAGAGCAACATTAATCGATAGGGAAGTGGTGACTCGGACAGACCAGCGCGCTGTCACTTAGTCATTCACTCATTCAGTCAGTCGTAAATAAAACAGCAGAGTCAACAACAACAAAACGCGTTGCAGCTTCCAACTGGTAGGGAATCAGAGGCCTGATGAGCCGCGCGACAAATCAATGTGAATCATGAGACTAGACATATGGATCTATACTTGTACATATGAGTGGGGGTATGGAAAAGAACAAACAAAAAAAAACACAGCTGGCCATACAATAATTTATCATAATTTTTTTTATAGACAATTTGCGAGATAGAGAAGCATCTGCCTTTTAAAAATAGCCGCAAGTTGAACAAGTTTGGGGCGGTGGCCACTTTGGCACGGAGCTACAAAATTCGACGTCGTTGTTAAACAAATCAAAGCGGCTGGCTACATTATATAAACAAACAAAATGGCCAACAAAACAACAGTAAACACAGTGCTCCGCCGCTAGTTTGAAATTCCTGCACACACAATACATACACACACACATACATACAAAAGCTCTAAAGATGCTGCCTTTCCACATTTTATGGCATTGGCAAATATATTTTGCATATTTTGTTTACTTTTTGGCAAGTATTTTTAGACATCGAGTTCATTTATTAAATACATACATACATACATACATACATATGTATATAAAATACTTTATGCATTATTCCAACGCGCATTTTCACAAGTGGGCTGCAAATTAACAGCTCGTGAAAAGTTGCGAAAAACAAACGCGGCGTAATATTATAGCTTGTATTTTACGGCAAACCAGCGGGTAAAAATCATATGAAAACATATATATTTTAATATAAGGTATTCAATTTAATTCAAATAAAATAAATTGTTTTCAAAATATATTTTATAAAATAATAACTCCAGTGCGAGGATTTTCTGATATTGTATTGTATTCTACCAAGAACATCTTTTGGAGATTATAATCCACGCCCTATTTCTGGTTATTATTATGCAATATTATAGGTGCTTGTATATCAATTTTGCTCAAGTACCCTTGCACCCAATTTCGCAAGAGGAGTTTTCTCAACATCGAGGGGAAAACAACACACAGTACGGTGCGAATTGATTTACGTTTATCCGACATGCAGGTGTTAACAACTCGACAAAGCCAAAAAGTTAGGTTCGCTTGGCGCAAAAATAAATTGTGCAAACAACGAACAAATAAAACAAACTATAAACAAAAATGGGCTGAATTAAAACACAAATCTAATTAATTAAATTACGCGCACTGGCTGCTTACGCACTTTCGCTTGTTAGCAGGTGGTAGGTGGCAGGAGGGCGCACTATTTTAGCCAGCACTGTGCCAGCGGCCAGTTTTCTAGCAAAGCTAAACATTAGACAAAATGCCGTTTTAATTTGAATAAATTATAGACTCACAAGCGTACATGTGCGATTTAAACTACTACTACATACATATTGTGTATAAGGCAATGAAAATGCCACAGCCATGAGCTAAGCACTCGAAAAACAGTGAAGTATTTTAATTAATTTGAAAACGCTGCGCAAAAATTGTTATTGTAATTACTGTGAGGCTTCCTCCACAAAAATGTGATAGAAAGCAGCCGCTACGTCGAATTATTTGACTTTTTCTATCTGAATGCACGTGTGTGAGTGTGTGTGTGTGAAAAGTGTGTGTAGTTGCATTTTTGCTATTTTTGTCGCCAACACACTGGCATTTAAGGTGTGCAAGCACAGAGTGAAATAGACAGAGAGAGAGAGAGAGAGAGAGAGTGAGCGGGTGCAGCGGATGAGAGTGGCGGCTAATGACAACAACACCGATCATTCAAGCAAAACAAATTGCGCCAAATATGGCAAAGAAAATGCTTTGAATTTCCAAATGCACACTGCTCGCAATGAAATCTCTCAGCTTAAGATGAATGCAGGTAAATGCCAACTAACAGGTAAAACTGTCTCTCTAAAAAGCAACAGCAACTATTTATTATGCTCGCATGTACGAGCGGCACCCAGCTCGCTCTTTTAACGGTCCGCTCTCTTAAGCAGTGCTGTAGGAGATCTAAGCACTTGACAGCCTCTCAAGCGGGCTGCGATGTTTTTTGTTTTCCTTTCTGCTGTTACATACACTGGGCGTTTAACCCTTCGGAACAGGGTACGAGAAAGAGCACTGAATGAATGCCAACAACAAATATGTGATGAGCCGAATGCGCACGACAAACTTTAGAGGCTAGCGGGCCGCGCTGCTGGGCATATTAAACAATAATTTGGTGTAGGTGTGTGTGTGTAGAGTGAGTGGGGGCTGTCGTTTGTAAACACTTATTGTCGATTGTGTTTTATCAGGCGGCAACAAGGCAGGCAGCGCATAAAGATAAGCAAACATCAAATAGAGACGTAGTAGAAGCAAAATAATTATAGTATGTATGTAATACAAAATAGTGGTCCGAATGAGTCAGTTGGAAGATTTGTCTTTGGCCGCGGTTTTGAACTCTTCGGAGGCCATGCCTTCTTAAGAAGGTATTTCGATTCAGCAATTGTATTTCGATTAGAAATTCTTGAATAATTACGTTATAATCAGTTCAGTTGCGTTTATTGTTTATACAAAATAGATAAGCTATTCGAATTGTGGAATTTCTAGACAAGTTAATCGTAAAAGTAGGGTAATCTTACATTTTATGTGAATGAAGTCAGCATAACAATATTGATAGCTTGCGAAAAAGATAATGAATTATCAATGCTATTCATATCTGAGAGCGCAAAGAATTTAAAGCCAATTTGTAAACACAAAACTAGCAGTTTCATATGGGATTGAATAGTTTTGAAGGCAAATAAATAAAACTATGAGCAAAATGAAATTAAATGAAGGTTGTTTTTTTAAGATAATTAAAATGAATACAAAAATGTAGGTCTTTCTCATAGGGAGATTAAAAATCTGGTCTTGCTTTTTTAGATGTTACAAGCCGTTTGACAAAAACAATATGCCGCAGGGTACAATTAAGAAAACAGAAAGTGCATTTGCTTATCAGCGTCTGTTTATATTTACATAAATGCGTACATATGTACATACATATGTTAACTAATAGTGCATCTTGACACACTGAAGATGTGATTGTAGTTGCTGGATTAATTAGTTTTCTATGTTTGTACGCTCTACGCATTATCTCAGTAATTTGTGTGCCTTGCCTGGCTTTGCCTTACTTTCATTTCGTGGGCAGCTCACAGTTTGCTTTTATTTTTGAGCAGTTATTTTTTATTATAGCCGCCAAGTCTGAAGCACGACGTTGACTATATAAGTCGCCAGAATTGGGTGTGCGTTGTGAGAAGACATTTCCGCAATACCAAACCATGGGCTCAGCTACAAAACAAAACGTAGCGAACGAAGTCGCAGTTAAATTTGAGCGGAAATCAAGGCGAAAGTTTTGCGAGCACCGACTTTTTGCTTATGTGTGTGTGTGTGTGTGTATATTTATATATACATACATATATATGTACATACATATGTAGGAGTAGCGATTGAAATGACGACCACGAGGCCAGACACTCCGTCACCATTCAGCAAAAGAGCTTGGGAAAGGGTGCAGCACGTCAGTTGTATTTTTTATTAAAGACTATACAAATTGACTCTGCATGTGCTATTGAGGGACGAGTGGGTCTACTTACTACACACATACAACTACATGCATGTATGTATATATGCACGTACTCGTATATACTTATGTAGATCAAGGCAGTGGCACTCGTCGTGCAAGCAACTTGAACGCCAAGCCGGCGCAACATTGGTGGCAAAAATAAGAAGCATGCTTTGCTGCCATTATCAGCGAATAGACTGTAATGTTTGTTAGACAGCGTCAAAAGTGTAAACTGCACATTACACTTAATTCACCAACAAACTCACACACATATACGTACATACACACATACATATGTATATGCATATCAATTGCAGTTCATGGAGCTGGAGAAAAACTTGCGCCCAACATTTGTTGGCATTAATAAGTTTTAACGAAGTGCCGAGACCCTTAGACTTATATACTTACATACATACATATGTATGTACATTCTTACGCAGCTATCGAGTCAATTAGCATAATGAGCTGAGAAAAAAGTGAAAGAAAATCGTAACAAGTTGTAGCACAAAAGGCAGGAGAAGCCAGAAGAAACAAAGACACGACAAAGGCAGCAACGACATGTGCGCTCGAAGATGATGAAGACAATGGCTTGGGTCGGGGCTGAAGGGGGGTCGGAATGGTGTGGGGTGTGGTGGGTTAACAGAGGCTGCGACACATTATGAAACTAAGGTCAAGTGGTCATTGTCTGTGCGCTGCAGCGCTGGCATTAAAGTAATTTGTAGAGCCATAAAATCGCAGTGGAGACCAACACACTACACACATCCAAGTGCTAGGAATTATATTTAATGGAAGCAGCTCAGTATAAAGCATTGATTTATGTAGCAGCAGGACTAAGTGTAAGGGAAGCGGGGAGGCGACAAGAGCGATAAAAATATAATAAATCAAATTGTAGCACGAAAAAATACAAAACAAACGCATAGCATCCATCGCGCGATTTGTGCGCGACTTAAAACGCGCGCTCCTAGCCCAGCCAACAGCTAAGCCGATTAGCAGCTGGAAAGGCAGCGAATTAGTCAACAAACTTGGTAATAGGGCGACCACAAGCATTTCATTTGATTTGATTGACTTTGCAGAAGCAGGAGGCAATGCAGCTGTCTCAAGAAAGAAAAACATTTGCTTAAGTAACTTAAGTTAAGTTAATGGAACTTCTTCGAATTTATTCATTTATTACTAATAAATAAACCCCAATTGATCAGAATACAGCGTAATAATGCCAATGTAAGCATGGATAATATTTTGTGTTTATTTACTTTCCTCCTCTTTATGAGTAAATATTTTGAAACCACAAAATTTACTCTCTAACTGAAGAGATCAACAAAGTTTGCGTGTTTCTAAAAAGAAAATACGTAAAATCAATATACCCCTAAGATTACTCTACAATCCTCAACCCAAAACCCCTAATTAAATGAACCACCTTTGCAAATAAGTATTCACCACTAAAGTGAACGATTTGAAGAGTTACTCCTGTAAGATATATTCCCAGTTTTTTTTACAATTATGTGATTATTTGATTTCATACAAAAAGTTGCAAATCAGAAAGCAGAAGTTTTGGAAACATACAAGTAGTTCTACTTAGCAGCAATTAAGAATTTCTCACTAAATACAAGTAGAAACCCCCTGTTCCGCGTATTTTCTGTGCAATGAAGTGAAAACAAGCAGAGCTATACTATATATTAATGTTAGTAATGGACGGATTTTGCATAATTTGCGCATGAAAAACATAACAATGAGGCCAAAAAGGAAGCAAAGCATTGGGAGCGGCCTTTGGGGGATGGATTTTGGCTTGCTCTGTGCAGAGAACACATAAAAACTAGTCGTGAAACCCCAGACCCAGAGATAGCTGGGCATGTGTGAAAAGCAGCGCGGTGGTTGTGCCACAAAGAAAGTTGAAAGAGGTGGGGCCGGGGAAAGGGGTGTGTCGGCACTTACCAAAACATTCTTTTGATTCTCTTTATCCAACAGAAATTCCATGCTTTTGTGTGGTCGCCGCATCGAGGCAATCTGAACACCGCCCGCTTGTGGCGAGCATTTGATGTTTCCATCACCACCAGAACCGTCAACATCGTCGTCATCATCATCATCGCCATATATGTGCCGCGGATCGTCATAGGCCGCGCTGGCCACATTCAAGCGTTTCACAATGTAGCGCCTGTGCTGCTGGTTGCCCGGATTACACGTAATGTCCATGAGGGAGCGCGTCTTGCCCGAAATCACGGTCTCGTGTGTGTCCAAATTGGTTTCGATTAGTCCAATTTTGGACTCCTCATCGGGCATGGGAGCCACAGCCACCGGCACGGCTGTGACCATTGTGGCTCGCCGGTTGCCGCCTAGCTGATTGAACATTTGCGTCTTTTGGGCGACAGTGGCGCGCGAGGGTGAAGCGATTCCGGTCTCGGATCCGGCCGCGTTTGCCGTCCCATTCAACTGATGCCGTTGCATGCCCGCCGTCAACTGTTCGGCGAAGGCTGCATATTGTTGGCGTTCCGCATCCAACAGAGCTTCGCTTGAATGGGCAGCACTGGACGACGATTTTGCCGGTGGCAGGGTCTGCGCATGTGCCGCCACGCGGGGTGGTTGTTTGGGTAACGGTGGCTTGCCGGTAACCAGCTTCTGCAAAGTTGACGATTTCGGCTGCTCAGCTGCTGCTGCTGCAGCTGTTGTTGTTATTGTTGTTGTGGTTTGTCGATAGCTCTGCACACTCGCTGTGGAGGCATTGCTGTCATTGTGTTGTTCATGTTCCTGCTGCGTCGGACCCTTGAGGGGTATGTAAACAAAGTCGGGCGACTGCGGCTTCTTGGCAGCGGTACCATTTAATTTCTTGTTATCCTTGGCGCTTGTTGCTGTTGTTGTTGTTGTCGACTTGGCCGGCTCCTTTTGTTGTTGCTGCTGCTGCTGCTGTTGCTTTTTCTTGCGTCGTAGCGAGAAACGCAAGCCGTGCGCGAAACGCGAAAGAAAACCCTTCGAACTGGGATGCTTTTCGTCAGACTTGTGTCGCGATTTTCCCAGCTCATTGTTATTGATGCTGGGCTCCGGCTCGCTGCACTTGACAGCGTAGTTCGACTTGGACATATCGCCGTCCTGCGTCGCGTAGCGATCGAGCAGCTGCTGGGAGGCGTAGAGTATATGATGGGCGCGATTTGTGGGCGGTTCACTAAGAATTGGCAAATGCAGACTCAGAGGACGCTTTGGTTCGACTGCTACTGTTGGCGATGGCTGCGCAAGCGTTAATGTTGGCGTTGGTGTTGGCGTTGGCGTTGACGCGAGCGTTGTAGTTACGGACGCGGCGCGATTCGTTTCAAGACTAACTGCTTCGTTCGACTGTTCAGCAGTGGCGGCGGCGGCGACGACGACGACGACGCTTGAAACGGGTTTCTCAGCAACACACAGTGTTGCGTTGTTGCTGACGGCGATGTTTTCGTTGTTGTCGTCGCTCTCTTCGCTGTCGATCGTTTCTGGCTCTCTTTGCGACTCTCTTTGCGCTTGCTCTTCGTTGAAGCGAACGGCGATGTTTTCGTTCTCTTTCGTGTTATAAATAACCGTAGCATCGGCGCAATCGAACAGTTCGTCGTCATCGTCGTTCTCTGCCTGACACTCCTCAGCCTCCTCTTGGGGCTCCTCCGATGACTGCTCCTGCCAACAATATTTGGACACCACTGGACAGAAGCTTACCTCCTTGCCGATGGAAGTGCGTGATCCGGTGGGAAGCAGAATGCCCAATGGCTTCTGCGTTGCTGTCTGCGGCAACTGATGCATCGAGTTGTGCGCGCTGCTTACGTACATATCGTCCTCGACCTCATCCGCACGGGCATCGTAGGCATAGAGATTGGGCGTGCTACTGACCAGACTGCGTTGCTTGGCGGCACCTGCTTGCGATTGAAAACGACGCTTTGGGAGGGAGCGCGGCGTGGAATTTGCACAGGCTGAGTCGCGCACATCGGTGCCAGACGACAGCTCCTTGGGATCAAAGTTGCACTGCTCCAGGCTCTGAGCGTAGGATGTGCGCAGGTTGGTAGGATCTTGATCGAAAGTCTTGCCAAAGGTGCTGAAGCTTATGACAGCAGCTGGGGGAGCAACTGGCATTGGGGGCGCTGTCACTTCCTCGCTCCGTCGCTGTTGTGCATCGCGCTTCTGACGAGCAGGTGGTTTGCGTATCGTCAACTGTACATGCTGCACCTGGGGTGGTTCCACAGATTGCGATTCCGTTCCTGCTTTTGCTGACACTCGGCGTGGAGGCGGAGCGGGTGCCAACACTCTATTTGCCTTTGTTTCTTCCGGATTCGGCTTCTCATTGGCAGGCGCTTTCTCCTCGACAGGCTGGTCGTTGAGTATGGAGGCATTTCTGTCATAAATCTGCGACAGTTCGTCGAGCAAGAAATTTCCCCTGCATATGATGCCTTCGTAGTCGTCGCTTTCGCGATGCCCTGCCATATCGCTGCGTTTGTGATTCGCCTCCAAGCTCTGTGCGATAGGCTGCTTATTGGTGTAGTCCAAGAGTGTTAGATTCTGATAGCTGGCATTCAGATATCCGGCACTAGCTGCACTGGCCTGCTCTGGGCCGTCCCCGAAGGCTCCTTCGAACTTGTGCAAGCTACGCTCTGCCCTGCGCTCGGACCAACTACAGCTGCGCCGGATCTGCAGGCTGTTTAGATCGAAGAAATCCGCTTGTTCACTGGCGTCGTCGCTGGAGCTGAAATCACCCGCCTCGCCACCACTACTGCTCTTGCTGTGCCTGCTCTGCCGTTGCTGCTGGCGACGTCGGCGTCCAAGCTGATGCAGCTCGTTGGGTACACTGGCGTTACGAGCACGTGGGCCTCCCAGAACAGGGGAGCAATCAGCAGAGCTGCTGCTACTGCTGGAAGAGGTCGCGCGGTTGCTAGCCAGCCCGCCGATGTGGTTAACGTCGCCGCGACAACGTTGGAGGGGCGCACACACTGCCAAAGAGGGGGGAGATGATGGTGGGCTGTAATGGGCAATTGGCTGCGTTGAATTTTCCGATTTTCCCGAATTTTCCGAACCGCACGCCTCGCGTATGTCTGGCAAACTGCTGCCGAGCATCACAACGTTTGCGCTCTGTGGCAGCCAAGTGAAAGAGGCTGTGGATGAGCACGAGCTAGCGCTGGTATTGGAGATATCCGACAACGCCGGCGATGGCGAGTGTGCCAGGCCGCGTCTGCGCTTCTCTCCCGTAGGGCTATTTATAGATGACGTTGGCGATGAAGGCGGTGACTGTGGTGGTGGCGTCGTCGTCGTTGTCGTCGTCGTGTGCTCCTCATCATCATCGTCGTCGTCGTCGTCGTCCACGCGCGACTCCAAGAGAAACGTGGCAACGTTGGCATTTATTTTTGGCTGACACAAATCATTGGAGTTTTTGGAATGTGGCTGCCCATCTGTCAAGCACTGTGGCTGCAGTGTCGGCAATTGTTGGTCCTCCTCCTCCTCCTCGCAGAACTTGTCGAAATTCTTTGGTATGCTTTTGGACTTGACGCGTCGTAACGTCGAAGGCTCGCAGTAGCCGGAATCTTCGGATAGATTCTCAGCGGAATTCTTGCCGCCACGTGCCTGGAAGGCAGCAATGCGTATACCGCGCGTGCTCGCGCTAGAGTCTGTTAGATACTCCGATGTTGGCTTGGAAGCGCTGAGTATGCTGTGGCCAGAACTGTCGCTGCTGCTGCTTGACGATTCCGAATCAGACTTAAGCTCTGCACTGGCCAGACTCTTGCAGGCACTGAAGAGGCTGGCGCCTGTGCTCCTCTCCTCTTCTCCAAAGTTCAGCTTGTTTAGCTCATAGTAGGTCTGATGTAGACGACCATCGGAGGATTCGTAGCGTTTCATTAGAGAGCTCTGGGAGCCGCGACGACTGTTGTTTCCCGAATTGCTGCCAGAGTTGGCCTCCGGTGTATTGGTCTCGCTTCCCAGTAGCGAGGGCGAGGAGTTGCCCAGACTGCTCATGCTCTGATGCTGCTCCTGCAGTGTCAGCTGCCTCTCCAGCGACTCGAACTGCACCAGCGATGAGGAACGTGAAAGCGAGTGATATGAATCATTGTCTGAATAGAACTCATCGAAACGTCGGCTGCCCGTGCTGTTACGCTGGCCCTGGCTGCCGTAGCTATCGCGAGTGCTGGCCTCTAATGAAAGGAAACGCTCCAGACTGTTGTGCGAGTCGGGGTCGTAGCGTGGTGCGCGACGTAGCTGCACCACATCGTCGAGGCTGTGTGGCTGCTGCTCGTCCGAGCGGCGTGCGCGTTTGGGCGGACAGACAAAGTCGCGTTCGGATACTGCGTCGAGATCTGAAGCATAAGTTCATCATATTTAGTCCAACTATTGGATGCTATTGCAGCGAATCAGACTCACCTTTGTTAACTTCAACGCGGATAACCGAACCGGTTTCGGACTCTGCGGAGCTCCAAAAGCCGCCACCTCCTGAGCTCTGTTGTTCAAACTGCGTCCAGCTGTTCTGTGCATGTTCCTCATCCTCGGACGTCTCCTCCATGATGGGCTCCAGCATTTGCCGTGAATTGGACAAGTAAATGGCATCTGAAATGAGAAAAGTAGAGATTCATGAATTCGTTTGTTCAGTCCCCTTCCGCCTCATTGCTCTGCCCACTCAGAATTAAACTCTGCCACTTGCGCATCTTGCGTTGACAGCAAGCCGGCACAACGTCTCTGGTTGGGCGCATTTATAAACTGACTGACTGACTTCGTTGCGAGCGTCATCGCCAGTCTCCCTGCTCTGCAATTCCTTATTGTCGCAGCTGCAGTCGCGATTTTATCGCCACATACGAGGAGCACATACTACTATACTCGTACATTAGACCGGTTCTTGCGGCCTGAGCATGATTCATTGCGCTTAATTATGAAATTTATTAATAAATTGCGCATAGACGTAGCATAAGTGGACCAGCGGTATCGGCTAAAGGGTCGCCTAGCCTAGCAAATGTGGCAGAAATGCGATTGCTTGGGCAGAATGCGTCACAATGCCAAACCGAAATTATCGCATATTCTATTGTCTTTATAAATCACAAAGTAAATTCCTATAATTCTCAGGCATGAGCTTCACCTGATAGCAAATATTTTATGCATTAGCTAACAACAAACATTGTATTGGAAGTATTGCAGAACTAAACACCTTTTAGTTATAGAAAAGATTCGGGTAAGACCGGAAAGTAGTTTTAAATATAGTTGAATGGTTCATTTGATTGATAGTTTTTATAATTTACAATCACTTTTATGTACTTGAATGCCATAATTTAAAAGCTTCGTTGCCTTTTATAGGAATAGGAGATAGAGGGTAAGTCTTGGAATAACTTTTGTGGACTTAAATAGTCGAAAGAGTGCGACTTAATGTTTTTCTCACCTTGCTGCTCAAAGGCCCCAAAATTCCAGGTCGTTGGTGTATGTAGATACCCCGCCAGATCCAAGTGTTCCATTTTTAATTGGGCAAGTCTTTAGCACCGACTTAAATCGAATTCTGTTTGTGCTTGGGCTTATACTTAGGTTAAGGTATTCATAAATATCGTCGTTGCAATGCTAAGTCTCAAGTATCACATCGGTTCGTTTTTTGTTTCTCGATCTCTCCACACACACACTTCCTCAATGAATGCAACTCGGCATAGCACCTTCCAGTTGCCGTATCACAAAGTTTCTCAGCTCTTGTGCAGTTCCGTGGCAGCATTCGTACAGACTTTGTAGTATTTTCGATAAGCGAAAACGATATCTGGAAGCGACAAGGGTAAATATGTTAGTAAAACGTTCAGATAAGAGTCTGTCATGAGGTAGCAAAGTAAAATGTACTATCGCACCTAAAATACATACGAGTATAGTATGCTCATACTTGTATATAGTTTAAACTATTTATTTGTGCAGCAGCCAAAACAACTCTGGCAACTGAAGCGGCGCACCGTGGGTGTTTTCCACATTAATTGCTGAATCCCATGCCATTACTAATAAGCATTTCTGTATGCCTTGCACGGCAAATAAACAATAAATAATAAATATGTACATCAATAAATCAAAAATAGCCAGACATCCCCAAGAAACATGAAACGTGCATTCGGCGTCTCCAGCGCATTTGCTATGTTCAGCCACCTACCGATTACATAGGTATATAGCATTTTTTGTATATCTGTACATAGCTTACAATCCGTAGATATTGTTTTATTAGGCATTATTCGCAAGCAGCCAGACGATAACCCAATTATACGCCGTCGATTTCAATGTCAAAAGGGTGTCATAAAGGGGCACTATATACTCCTAGTATAGCATATATATGCAAGTATATAGGTCTGTAACAATCTGTAGTTCAATCTGTCGATTTCTTTTGAACGTCATTGCGTTTGTTTACAACGCAACTCGTGCTGTGTAAACTGAAAATATTTATAAACGATTGGAAAATACAAATTGCGAAACACATGCCTCAGAATTTACAAACAAATGTGGAAATGTGTGGCGCATAAGCGTGGCAATAAGATTTCACACGAAATCGATTGCGCCAATATGTCAAGACATAGTACTATATATTTCAGTTATTCCAGAATCCAGTTTCTTTAGAACAATGTGTTGAAAAAGCCCTATTGAGTGGCTTTCAGTTTGGAATTCCAACCAAATTGTACAAAATATTTGTCTTTACTAATATTATAAAGAGGAAAGATTTCATTGTTTGTTTGTTTATTTGAGTTGAATAGTTTCCGAGACTACTGGAACGGTTTGAAGGATTCTTTTACTGTTGGGAAGCTACATTATCCCCGGTTAACATGGCCCATATTATATTTGCAGGGATCCTTACTAAAAAGCCAATTATATTATTTGTGTAAAAAAAATTTCGAAACACGCTGATGTTAGTTCAGAATCAATCTCGAAACATTATGTAACTCTTAATATTAAGGCAATAATATTCAAAAGACCCCAAATCGGTCGACACCGAGACTAAGCCCTTTCTGGACTGCCGCCACATGAATGAAGTTAAAAATTGGAATTCCATTCATGCCTTTGAGAAATTAAAGCACCCCACCATTATCAACGGCCCAGCAGCTGGTCAACTAGCTCATATACCGAGCATACCGATGATCCCAACTGATCTGTAAATCCCATTTAAACGGCTTCAATTTCTGGTAAAAACATGTTTCGCGTCAACTATTATCAAGTCCCAAGAACAAGTCTTTGAATTAGTAGGGATCGATCTACGAAAGAAATGTTTTACTCATGACCAACTGAGAAGCTCTAACTCAAAAAAAAAATTAACAAAATCTCTAAAAAAGGAACAAAACAATCATTAAAATAATATGCAGTTTATAATTTTGCTTTATTAGTAACTCATAGCAAAAAGAAGGGTGTGCGTGTGTGAGTATGTCATAAAATTTAAAATTTTTTAAATTTTTGTAAAATACATTGCGAAGATTTTCCACACAAATTAGTAATACATTTTCGATATTTCGAATTTTAATTTGAGATTTAGGTTAAGAAAGGAGCAACCTTTTATTGCAATAAGATTTCCCATAACATTAATAATTGTTCTCCAATTAAGTGTCGTTAAACTGCAAGTAAAACCTGCCACTACTGATGTATTAGAATCTTTTATTATAACTTGAAACTGTTGCCTCAAAAATGTTGCACCTTCAGTTTCAGAAGGCGAACAATACCTTTGACAGCTGTCCAATCAGGAAACCAAGACACATGTATCGCCAGTGTGCAACAGACAAGTCTCTATTCCGAAACTGAACAACATGACATCAATCATTATCTGTGCTTTAATCTGTATAGCAAAAAACAAAAAATAAAATACAGCCTATCGACGCAGACAATAAATTGAGAACTCATATATTTGTTTGAAAACAAAAAGACAACAAGGCTAGTGGCAGCAAATATTGTAAGAAATAGAGTTTAGAGGTAGCATTTATATATACAAGTACATATGTAGTATATAGTATACTCGTAGATGATAATGTCTTGCTTCTTTTAGTGGGGAAGTTGAGGAGTTGATAAGATAATGAACTATAATGTAAAGCCAATGACTGTTCGGAAAGTTACCGGCCGCCGACACCCTGTATGTCATATAATTATAGCTTCATATATACTATATCGGAAGTTATTTACCTACGGCTTTGCCAAATGCATCAATCAAAGTCCATGGCATTAGCCAACTGAGGGCACAATTAACCTGAACTTTGAAACATGCGCAAAATGTTGGCTCAAAAAACATGACACAAGTGTAAATATGTGTGCATTTAAACATATACTTGTACATACATTTATTTATATATTTTGTGAGTTCAGAAATTGTCACAAGTAGGCACAAAAAATATAAAAAAAAGAACCCAAAAGAGTCATTCACTTGAAAACAAAACGTAAAGGCAATGAAAAAGTTCACTTGCCAGACAGCCGAAAAGGAAATTAAAATTAAATTTAAAAACAAATTGAACGAAATGCGTCACACTTTGCATCTAAAAATAAAATGCCTAAAAAACCGCTAGAAACAAATAACAGCAGCCGCAATAGAAGGGCAGGAAAGCGTTCTCAGAAAATCATAAATTATTTCGTTACATAGTCGGAACACACACACACACACACACACACACCCTCACACTCTTAAATACGCACACACACGTACATAGGTGTGTGTACGTGTGTTATGGGAGGGCCAGTCGAGGAATTGCGGAAATCTGGCCAGTCTGGCAATTATCGCCGTATTTTTAAAAACTGTGCCAGCCATGTGGTTTTTTCGACAAGACTCGTGTGCTTTTAATGCAAAAGTTGAACAAAATAATAATTATAATTATAATTGCACATTAAAAGTGAACCACAAGGCAGAGCTACAGATTCTGTTAAGGAATTGTTTCCAATCTCTTTCTGACTCTATTTATTTTGCTTTGAATACATTTGTGCGCTTTTGTTGTTGCTTTTCATAAACAAAAGAGTCTCACATGGAAAACGTATGTGGCAGAGGGGTCCAGTATTATGGGGCTATGAGTACCAGATGATTCATTTTTCGCCGAGCGGCTTTCGCTTAACCCATTATTTACAAACCACACACAGCGAAAAAGTAATCGTTTATACTAACTACTTATATATCTGTTGGTCTTTACATTTTATAGTTCCCTATTTACGAATTGGTATTTGCTTGCAAAGAAGTAAAGTTTTCAAATGAAATTCTAAAGACTAAGGGGGTATTACTAGTTTAGTGTGAATGTATATACACACAGAAGGTGGCGTGGAAGACCCCATAATATATGTATATTCCTGATCAGTAAGACAAGTCAAGTCGATATAGGCATGTCCGTCCGTCTTTATGAATTAAAGGATCTCAGAAAGTACAAGAGCTAGTATAACCAAACTTGTTTCCCAAAAGCCCTAAACAGATCCAGTTTATGTTGTTTTTATTCTGATGCACCACTCCCACTTCCTTCGCTTTTATCAATTTTCCACAGCTCCCGTAATTCTTAGAATTATTTAGCAAAAACACCCGATGAAATGTTAATTATAAAGAAAGTTATAGCCATGACATAAGCCTTTGTCTATGTACATCTTATATAAGTATTTTGTATTTAATTATTTTAATTTAATTTAATATTTAAGAGTATTTAAGAGTTGGCTTGGATCTTCTTCAGCATTTCTTGATTGCTTAAAACTGTTTTAGTTTAAAGTCCAATAAAAAGGACCCCCATTTAATGATTTAAATACTCGCAATTAAAAATGTTATTAGTTTTGAAATAATAAACGTTCTATAATGCAATTTAAAATTTTTACAATTTTGGAATCTAAATTTAGCTTGCCTTAAAAGTTATCGATCATTGTCAATTTAATAATTATTAAAAATTTTAGTCGCAACATAACATTTAATTTTATTATTCTTTACACCTGGAAGTCACCGTACGGCCAATCATACGTTGGCTGGGAATGGGTTAAGGCGATCAAATAAGGGCAAGGCTGGATATATCGCACAAACCGGTTAAATATAATAAAAACATACTATACTACAATTAGTTTGGTTTCTCACTTGGCTATGGGACATGTTTGTTTGTTTTTTAAGATCGGCTGCTTGTTTTCGAAGCCATTGAGTGCAATAATAAGCGGCTTTGTGTGTTGCTGGCTGAGCTCCTCAAAAACGGCCATTTCACAATAGAATTACAAAAGACTGACCATGAAAAAGGAGCATATATACATACTATATGTATTCATTTGATTTTAATGAAGCAATATGATGTCTCAGCTGTAGAAGCTACCGCAAGACATTCAAAGTTTAAAGGCATTTCCTATTTACAATTTTTGAACATAAATATATATATATGTATATAACCCCTTATCTTAAATAGATTCTTCTATTTGTCATACTCAACAATTACTTCACATTTTCGAGTAACTTAGAAGATCTACTAATTAGTACCAGCCCTTCTCACCTGTTGATTTCGTCAAGAAACTCTCGTTCGTTTTGTAATCCTTTCAAGGTGTGCTAAAATTGTTTGATTTTAACACGAAGGCACTAATTTGTTCGTTCTTTCTAGTTCGTATTTAATTCGTTGCTATTTTGTAAATTGATAAAACATTCGCGGTCTCTGATAAGATTATATTTTTATTTTCTATTTATACACAAACACATCGTTGTTGCCTTTCCCACTGACGCATTGGCAAACGTACAACAATTGGCTGCAATTTCGTTGCCAATTTCGCGGCGTTGCGACGTTAATTGCTTTTACTAATGGCTAAAAGGTGAGCACGATTGGGTGGGCGGTAAAGCACGCCTTCTGACTGAGCATGAAGCCGGTATAAAAAAGCAATACATTCCCGTCCACCGACCGCCGACCGCAGCGTTTGAGGTGCGCTTGAGTACTACGAGTACTAGGGAATAGCAAAAACACTCAGAGGCCGTCGACGGCGAAAGCAACGGCAACGGCAACGGCGACACGAACATAATTCTTGGGCTTTTTTGTTTTGTTTTTATTTACAATTTATTATTTCAAAGCAGCGAGGCGACGGCAGCCCAGCCAGCTGGCAGAACATACAGAGATAATTGTAATTGTAAATATGTAATTTGAAAATAAATTTCGTACAAAAAACAAAAGACAGCCGCCCATGGCAATGGTTCCGCGTAATCAGCAGGCAAGGCGGTGGACAAAAGTCAAAGCACTTACAAAATAAAATACTATACATACTTGTATGTACACACATACTACGAACAAGTCTGTATATAAGTACACGTACTCGTATAGTCACCAGAAGCAGAAGAAAAGCAGCGGCAGCAGAAGCCACGACGCCCCCGCAAACAAATGCTGTTGAAAGAGATAGGCCGGCAGGCAGGCAGGCAGGCAGGCGAGTGCCTCCAAATACTTGTATCTAACAAATAAACCGAAACTGAAGCTGGGGGTGGTCCGCTCTGATTCCACCAAAGACAAAACAACAAATGGGCAAATGATTTATTTGCATGGCAAAACGCTCAATTGGAGAGCAGAGAGACTCTGATATTGCCTATGAGACTCTGGCTGATATGGCCGACCTAGCAAGTGCAGCGATAGCGAGCCTATCAGTAACCATGTACGGGTTTATCGTACCCATTTCTAGCCCATTAACTGTTCAGCTCAATCCAGTACGTGAGTAATCAATGGTCGATGGTCAGTTCGCCAGCAGTGAATTCATTTCACCTCGCATTACTACAACATGCTCTTATTTATTGAGAACAATCTACTATGGATGCACGTTTTAAACTTGAAGGCAAAGCAACTCAAGAGCAAATAAAATATTTGATAAGCACAGCGATTCAAATGAATGGAGAATACTATGAGAATACTACTTGTATATATTGCAACAAATAGTCTTAATAAAAAATAATAAGATAAAAATTAATGTAATTTGTGAGAAGTGACTATTTCTTACTTTCTCTTGATATTCAAAGTAACATAAGAACTAAAAGGAAGAATGTCTATAGTGTTGGGAAATCGCCACCAGTGAATTCATTTCACCTCGCATTACTACAACATGCTCTTATTTATTGAGAACAATCTACTATGGATGCACGTTTTAAACTTGAAGGCAAAGCAACTCAAGAGCAAATAAAATATTTGATAAGCACAGCGATTCAAATGAATGGAGAATACTATGAGAATACTACTTGTATATATTGCAACAAATAGTCTTAATAAAAAATAATAAGATAAAAATTAATGTAATTTGTGAGAAGTGACTATTTCTTACTTTCTCTTGATATTCAAAGTAACATAAGAACTAAAAGGAAGAATGTCTATAGTGTTGGGAAATCGCCACCAGTGAATTCATTTCACCTCGCATTACTACAACTAACTCTTACTTATTGAGAATAATCTACTATGGATGCACGTTTTAAAGTTGAAGGCAAAGCAACTCAAGAGCAAATAAAATATTTGATAAGCACAGCGATTCAAATGAATGGAGAATACTATGAGAATACTACTTGTATATATTGCAACAAATAGTCTTAATAAAAAATAATAAGATAAAAATTAATGTAATTTGTGAGAAGTGACTATTTCTTACTTTCTCTTGATATTCAAAGTAACATAAGAACTAAAAGGAAGAATGTCTATAGTGTTGGGAAATCGCCACCAGTGAATTCATTTCACCTCGCATTACTACAACATGCTCTTATTTATTGAGAACAATCCACTATGGATGCACGTTTTAAAGTTGAAGGCAAAGCAACTCAAGAGCAAATAAAATATTTGATAAGCACAGCGATTCAAATGAATGGAGAATACTATGAGAATACTACTTGTATATATTGCAACAAATAGTCTTAATAAAAAATAATAAGATAAAAATTAATGTAATTTGTGAGAAGTGACTATTTCTTACTTTCTCTTGATATTCAAAGTAACATAAGAACTAAAAGGAAGAATGTCTATAGTGTTGGGAAATCGCCACCAGTGAATTCATTTCACCTCGCATTACTACAACATGCTCTTATTTATTGAGAACAATCCACTATGGATGCACGTTTTAAAGTTGAAGGCAAAGCAACTCAAGAGCAAATAAAATATTTGATAACACAGCGATTCAAATGAATGGAGAATACTATGAGAATACTATATATTATTGCAAATAGTCTTACAGAAAAAGATAAAAATAAATGTAATTTCTAACAATTTACTATTTCTTACTTTCTCTTGATATTCAAAGTAACATAAGAACTAAAAGGAAGAATGTCTATAGTGTTGGGAAATCGCCACCAGTGAATTCATCTCACCTCGCATTACTACAACATGCTCTTACTTATTGAGAACAATCTTCTATGGATGTACGTTTTAAAGTTGAAGGCAAAGCAACTCAAGAGCAAATAAAATATTTGATAAGCACAGCGATTCAAATGAATGGACTATCCATTGAATACTATATATTATTGCAACAAGTAGAAAGAAAAAATATAAAAATTAATGTAATTTGTAATAAGTTAGTAGTCCTTACTGTCCCTTGATATTCAAAGAGAAAAGGATAAACATAAATTTAATTTGTAACAAGTTACTATTCCTTATTTTCTCTTGGTATTCAAAGTAACATAAGAATTAAAAAGAAGAATGTCAATAGTCATGGGAAATCGGCTTCAGTGAATTCATTTCACCGCACATCACTACAACATGGTTATTTGAGAACAATCTACTATGGACGCACGTTTCAAAATTGAAAGCTAGTTCTCAAAGCAACTCATGATTAAAGAAATGAATGAAATGGTATTGGTGCAAAAAACAGTTTTAAGGGAAAAATCGAATGGAATGACAGTTAGTTGTTACAATTTTCTAGTTCTTACTTTCTCTCTTAATATTCAAAGTAACTTAAGTACTCATAGGTAGAATGTCTATAGTCATGGAAAATCCCCAAAAGAAGGGGAAAGGTTGTTATTTGTAGAATCCGACCATAATATTAGGAAATGAAGCTGATAATCGAGAGGTAAGCTTTAACTCAAGATCTAATAAATATTTAAAATCGCAAATATGTAAGTATAGAGAGAGAGAGAGAGAGAGATTGTCAAGTGAAGTTAAGTTGAAGCTGTTGATAGTTACCCTTCTAGGAATTGCGCGATGAGTGCTGGAGCTCAGCTGAAAGCTCTGCCTGAGGTGACTTGCATACCTTTCCTTTTCACAGGTAACTCATTTAATTTGAATTTGAATTTGCATTTCACTTCGGAGTGCAGCCAGCAAGCAAGCGGCAGTCAAAGTTGAAAGTGTAATAAACTTGCGTGAGAAACGCACGAAAATTGAACAAAAGGCAAGACTCCAACTCCAACTCCGACTCCGACTATAGCTCTGACTATGGCTATGGCTCCCCCAACTCATTCACTTTTTGCACAGTCTGCGCTTACCTTTGATGTACTTTCACTTTCCGGCCAGCCATTTGATTTGCAGCACCGCAAAATTAAAGATTCATTAACATTTTTTGAAAAGTCTTCATGCGCTAGTTTTCTGCCAAGTGTCGACGGTCGGTCCGTCGCTCCGTCCGACCGTCCGTCAGTGCGTCGCTCTTTTGCTCGATTGTTCGAATTAAATACAAAAGTGGAAACAATTGCGAGATACGCGAACCAACAACTCCTACACAAAAACAACCTCAGACTTTGCACAATTGCAGTCTCATTTTTGAATTTATTTTTGCTTCTTCATCTGCTTTTGCCTTTTGGCTATTTTTGAGGGTTTACGAAATTTAGCGCTAGCTGGAAAAATGTTCATTCATTCATTGTTCATTGTTGTTGCTGCAGTTGCTGTTGCTATTGATGTTGCTCTCTGCCGTTCTCAGGCATTGTGCAACATGTCTTGGGCTGCAGGCTGCAGCACACTTTTCGGTACGTGCAACAGGAAGCCAACGGAAAAAAGTGAGTGGGTAACCCTATAAATAAATCAGCCAACGCTTTATGTAAGCGCAGGCAACTCAAATAGCTATCGTGCTTTGTGTTGGCCACGCGCCCCGCCCCTTTTTCACTTTTATGCAAATCGACTGGCTCATTATTATTAATCATACATACTACAAGTATGTTGTTTTTCCTTGCCAGCTCTGCTCACACCAACAACAACAACAGAAGACTAACCTTGCTGGCAAAATTTGCCTGAACGCTTGCGTTTTGTTTTGGTCTAATAACTTGGTTTAGTTTTGCATCGGGCTCTATAATTGCTGATTAATTCCTGATTGCCAAGTGAAGGCTGCCTAATTTCTGGCAGTGTACTTCGACATTTCACGACTGTACGATGGTTGTGTAAATGGGCCAATTGGCTAACAAATCGTTAAATCACTTCTCAAACGATTTCGTGAGCAACCCGCAAAAACAAACCTCAGATGATTCATAACCAAATGATGTATTTGTTTTAGTGGATTCGCTGAGAAACGTTTGAAACCGAATTCATTATGCCAGAATTTGCTAATCTCAACATTGCTTTACCAATGGTAACACGTTCTAAATGCGTTGTAAATATTGTATCTTAGGCGTGGTTTTGCGAATATTAAAACAGAAGAATTAGTCACAAATTCCATCAAAGTTTATTCATCAATGAGCCTGTTCGGACAGATACTTTTGAAAGCATTGAAAATGAATAAATTTAAATTTAATTTCAGTTTCAACGGCACACATACTATACATACATATGTATATAGTAGAATATATTTATCACACATCAAAACACTGCCATTCCAGACAAGAAATAGGACATTTTTTTTATGAAATAGCCAAACTCTTACTCTTTTTTCACAAACTACTTTTTTATGTGGGGGCTTAAACTATGAAAAATCTATTCTTAAATCATAGTTTGTTGGTTTTTGTTGCCATCGCAAAATCTAAAAAAAAAGTGTTTTATAAAACCTATATAAACCTGTATAAGCATTTTTTTTTATTTTTTGAATGGAGTATTTGAAACTTTTAATTAAATGTTATATTCTGTACAAAGACTGCTAATGATCAAAAATATGTTCCTCTACGGGCCGGACACTCACGCTCAAGGGGATACTTAAATACTTTATACACCGATCGAATGTTTTAGAAAAAGTGTCCGCCGAGGAGTGTCCGGATAAAAGAGGTGCCCATTAAGGGACTTTTCACTGTACATTTAGTATTCCTATAACGGTAGACGTTGTATATTTTCAAAACAGCCAACCCTTGCAAAAAAAAGCAACGATTTCGTTTGCATATAACAGTAAAAGAGTCGACTCTATTTTCTCTTCCACAGAGGCCAACGCTTTGCAAATTCCCAATTAAAGATTGTTGTCATGACTACAAAGTTCGCCGCATGCGCAGCCAACAACCAACAATTTGCAATTCGCGGCATATAAATCGCATTAGACAAAGAGAGACGACAAGAACATGACATTTTTATGAATTGAAAAGAGGCACTGCAGCTGCAGGAGAGAGATCTGTCGGCAGATTGTGTGCCAAATACATGTGGAAGTAGCACAACAGCCAGAGTTGATTCAGTACGGGAGAGCAGAAATGAAATGGCAACAGTGCTGCCAGTTCTTGGGTGATCGAAAAAGCTAGACCACTAATAACAAATGCTAGAAATAGCTGAAAAATATTTAATAGATTATTCTTAAGGATTAATGTTTGTGTTCAATTTCGCAAATTCTGTTGAAAGAGTTTTTAATTTCAGCTTTTGTTGAAGAGCTACACAAATTCATTCTAAAACCACAAATATTTTTACATCCAGACATGACTCGTGTTAAGAGTACTAGGTATTCTGACCTGGTTAGGTTTAGTTATACAGGGCTTTGGGCTACAAATTCTTCAATTCTTTTCTTTAATTCTTGGGTCCATTAAGATAAGGACATATACATACGTAATATATACCTTTAATTAAACCAGTTCAGTAAAAGCACAAGCCTTTTTATATAAAGATCCTTCAATATGCTGCATAAAAAATCATTTGAACTTCTAGAATTGCTGTAATTTGAATTTAAAAAAAAAAAAGACTTCAGAACTGGCGGGAAAATGGCCAAATTAACAAATGGGGAGAGGGGCAATTGTTGAGCAGCAGGCGCAGTGGCAGTTGCAGTCAGCGAATCGAGACAGACGCTGAGGCACTGGCGCAGAAGGCGTCACCATCACTCATCCAAGCATCGGCAGCAACAAAGTGGCACTTAAGAACCCAACGGCCGACCGAATGGCTTGAATGAATGCACGTCACTCAGTCAGTCAGTCAGTTATTCAGTTAGTGAGGCCAGTAAGCCGGGGCCCAAATGATAAGGCCTGCTGTCAGGCAGCGGGAAAGTAGGTGGGCGTTTAATCAGCGGCACCTCTACGCTCGATTGCAGTTAGCTGGGAACGTGGGTGCCGCCGCTGCAACGCTGTCGACTTTGTGGTACGTGTGGAGCTTGCAGATTGGCACAGAGGAGAGCAATCAGCTCCGCAGCTACAGCTCCAGTGTTGGGCAACGGCAGCTGTGGGCAGTAATTCGAACGGCTCATAAATTAGACGCTGCTTTGATTTGAATTTTTCTGTTGTGTTGGTCTGTTGCTGTTTTACTTTCTGGGCTCGCCACCTTTCTTCTGGTTTTCTTGTGGTTTGTTGATTAAGCCTGGTATACACGACTACGTCGTTTATTTTCGTTTATTTTATTTTATTTTTTTCACTTTTTTCTTGAGTTGAGCTTCGGCTTCGGCTTCTTCTTTGTATGCGCAGCGACGACATTTTGCTGTTCGAGCTTCTTGCGTAAAATGAAACCGCAAACAAAAATCACATAGCAAATGGGGTAGGGCAGCCAACGGTCGGGGCCAGTGCACAGTTCTGTGGGAACAAGGTCACTGCGCATTCGAGCTGGTAATTAAATGCTGACTTCGAGCTCCACAATGCCACAATGGTGGCCCTTTAAGTTAGAATGGGAGTTCCGCTCCGTTCTCTACTAAATATTTATTATAACTTCTGCTCACGAAGGCGGTCTTTAATTATTGACATTGTAGGACGCCAATTCGATTAAATGAAGTGTGTCATTCCTTTATGTTTATTACGTTTGATTATAAAGTTGCATTTGTTTACATTGGTAATAGCATAGGGAATAAAGAAAATAATGACGCAGGCACGTACGCGCCATAAATATACAATTGAGCGGGTATGCGAATAGTTCATATTGTATTTATTTAAGTGTCAATGCAGGAATGTACGCTACGCTATAAATAAATCAAACCGATTGTGCTTCACATTCAAAAAATATCTGCTATACTACCAGTATGATATTCAACGAATGACAATTGTAAAGCGCCATTTGTAAAGTGGTTTGTCCACCGTGTCTATATTTAGGCATTCCCATTGAGAGCTACACTATTCGGAGAAACTGTATAGCATTTGAAAAATTTGAAAATGTTTGTTTCTGGTTGAACAAAAAACACAAAATATTGGGAGCAAATTACATAAATTATGCAGATTTGGGCCAACACATCCAAAAAAGGGGAACAAAATAAAAAATTCAAATCAAAACAAAAGCCGCTAATCAACAAGAAGAAATCGTACGTCGCACCTACACGGTCAGGTGTCAAAACTGAACAACATAAAAACTACAATATAATCGGTGTTTTTTTTTTCTATTATTGTTATTTTTTGCATATTTGCTTGAGAGCTAAAGAGTCAAACAAAAAGTCATTTTGTACGCTTGAAGTTGACGCACTTGGCAGACGTGGCCAATAACATCGGACAGACGTCCATTCAACAATTCATTGTGGACGCGGCTCAGGAGTCGAGTCACTTACCAAATTATATTTAATGCCTTTTTTGAATGGTGAAAGTCGTGACAAGCAGCATGCAAGCCAATCGACATGTGACTCAATTGAAATGCACTTAAATGTCTGCAAATTAGCAAAATGATTTTGCAATGCCAAGTGTACGAGTACGGCCCAGCCCGGCCCGTAAAAGTGTAGCCAATCGACGCAAGTTGGCCAACTAACTGGGCAGTCTAAAGAACAGTTGGGAGCGTTCATTGAACCCATGCTTAAAGCTAATGGGAAGGCGATAAAAAGAGCCAAAACCAAAACCAAAAAACAATTACCTCACTGGCAGTCGCGCGTGCGCAAACTTTACTTCTACGGTCAAAAATTAGTCGACACTGGATTTGTGGAGCGTGTGGAACGTGTTGCTGGTCAGAAATGGAATTAAGTAATTTGCGCGATCCGATTTCGTTATTAGCCAAATTGGTCAAAGCGGTTAAGACGCGATCGCAATTAATTCACAGGGCTGTCCATAGCCGGATAATTGGCATTCGCAGTCTCTCTCTCTCTCCCTCTCTGCCGGATCTAGGCAGCTGTCAATTGTTTCATTTTTCAAATTAATTGCACACAGAAAGTGAATAATAATATAACCACAAACATACAGACATAACACAATCCGATGTGCATGGAAACCAGTTTAAACGTTTCATGTTTGGCCAATGCAGCTTTACCAATTCGAGTATTGTAGTTGGGCCAAAATGTTTCTCTTTGTTGGCCATGCAAATTGACGGCATTACTGGCCATTTGACAGGCTATGTGCAGTGTATGCAAACACTTCATCGTGGAACTTGGCTATTAACCGATTCTTTGGTAACAATTGCCGCATCCGATTCGTAAAGATTTGCAACTAATATAGGCATTCTCAGAAGCTTGTTTGAATTATCTAGACTATATACTATATGTACTACATATTATAGTTAGTACTTTATATTAAAAACGCCACTGAATCGTAGTGCTGTTTAAGCTTTCCGACTTCACATCTTTCCCAACACCTCCTTTGATTTTTGTTTGCCTTCGATTAGATCCTTTGCAGGAGAAGTGCGAATTTGCGCTTTTCTTTTAATTTAACCGTGAAATAATTTTATATAAGAATTAAATATGAGAAGAAAGGATGACTTTTTAATGTTTTTATGGCTCTAGATGTGGATGCCCTTTCGAGAATTTTCCGTGATTACCGTTCTTGTTCCGTTTCTATGGCATGTATATATAAATGTAGATGCTCTTTCGCAAAGATATTGCAAACGTGACTCGCCTTTTCGCTCATTTTTATACCCTGTACCCGTAGGGTAAAAAGGGTATATTAGGTTTGTGCAAAGTATGTAACATACAGAAGGAAGCATCTCCGACCCCATAAAGTATATATATTCTTGATCAGCATGACGAGAGAAATCGATCTAGACATGTCCGTCCGTCTGTCCGTCCGTCTGTCCGTCCGTCTGGATGAACGCGAGGATCTCAGAAACTATAAAAGCTAGAATAACCAAAGTTGGCATCCAGATTCTCCTAGATCCGAGTAAGGACGAGTTTATTTTTTTTTTTTAATTTTCCCCCCCTTCCCCCGCTGCAGAATTTCGTCAATAGCGTCCACATTTCAATGCTACCTAAACCAAACTTTGCACACATAAATAATTATCTACTGTTGTTTAAAATTTTATTCAATTCTGTCGATTCTAAGAAAAGTTATTAGTGAAACAAATTCTCGCCAGTACAAACCCCACAAACTGCAGCAACAAGTTCGCTCTTCTTCTTCCTCTTTTTGCTGCTGCTTTGGGCGCATATAACTCAGTGACGGAAGTTTACCTGGGTACAGGGTATTACACTGTCGGGCTTGCTCGACTGTAGCGTTCTCTCTTGTTTTTTATTGTTTTCTTTTACCAATAGATTTTATTATTTTTATTTTGAATTCGATTTTACAATTATATTTAGTTACGAATTACGAAATGAGCCGAAAAACGCATTGACGAAGCACCAAGAAGCTTACCCACTATTTTGAATATCGCCGCAAAATTTAATCAAAATCGGTTGAGCGGTTTCAGAGTCCATAGCGAACATATATACATACATATTTACATTTCATATATCGATTACAGAAAAAGTATAAAGATTATTAGGAAGAAAATAAAACGAAGCTGATGTTTAGAAGAAGAAGAAGATCATATAACGATCAGACTATTTTAGAAGTGATTCAAGATTGTTGTAAAGGAGTTAGAAGGAGTCTTGTTGGTCGGAAGGTATTCATTTTATTTACACAACTATTTGTGTTCGTACACATGCTATTTTCGATTTTCAGTATATAGTATAGTACAATACGTAAAAAATGGCTTTAAGAGGTTCTACTTGGGTGCATTCCTTATAAAGCATTTTAAAATGGCAAAAAAGTAAATAGTAAATGCTTGCCCGACGGCCTTCACGCTGCGACCAGCGGAGCAAATCATTTAAATATGGGCGGCCCAAAATGGGGCGTTGAAATTCAGAAAGTGATTTCTTTTACTATTCGTTCGAGTTGCATTTCAATAAGATGGCGATCAAATCGAAAGTTCCATAGAATTTGGAAACTATCAACACAGACAGAGCGACCCACATTGAAACGTAAGCTCCCTTGTGGGCCGCTGAAATTACGAAAATTATTTGAAGAGTGGCTTAGAATGTGCTACAATTATTTTAATCTGATATGCGGCTGCCTGAGAATTGGTGGCACATAAAGACGCTGACCCACATCTTTGTGGCAGTCGCATCAATCTTAAAGAGGAAGGCACAGTGTAGCGCTACGGGCGCCCTAGCTTAGCCACAAAAGCAACTCTAATTAACACGCCGAACACATACATACATACTATATATCCAAGCATACCTACGTACATACTCCTATAACGAAATTTCTTTTAATTCATTTTATTTCATTTAAGCCAAGACACGTACGTCAGTCATTCGGGCAATCAGCCAGTTAGCCTTCGGCCAAAGATATTAATAATTTTTATTTCTCTACGTTTTTCTACTTCTACTGCGCCAGCCAGCCATGGATGTACGAGTATGTATGTATAGTATATATGTTGACCTGATTTGCGACAGCATTCTCAGACACACGCACACGGAGCCCGGCTTAAATGTAGAAAGTGTCGCCACTCTCTTTTGGCCACCACTCGTAGCCAAAGTCTACAGAGTAATGGCCGCACTTTTTTATTATTATTTTGACATGTCTTGAGACTCGAAACGGCTTATTGAACTTTCTGCTTAGCCATGACAGAGCACTACTTCAACAAAGGCTTAATTGATAAACAAAGATCTATCAACTTTTCTTCAACTTTGACATACTATATGAGTAGTACTTGTATCTAGAAGCAAATAAGTCACGCAAGCGCCCTCCAAATGATCTTAAAAGCTTGCGAGAAACTTCTCAGAAATAAACGCGTTAGATAACAGAAATTAACTTTATATACATACTATATACTACAAGTATATACGAGGTGGCTGAGATCTTTAATTCTTTTTAAGCATGTCCATAAATGTTCGCTGAAAGCTTCTCTTGGCTTTGGTTTTTTATGCTTGTGATTTCACAAAAAAATTGTTATTAAAATGTTAACATAATGGCACAAAAAACTTGAGAATTTTCTCACATACTCGTATACGCTTATGTGTTTACCTTTGGATTGTAATTTTCGTGGCCCATTGTTGTAGCTGGTGGATTTTTCGTCTAAAAAGCCACAGAGAACGGAACAACAAAGCTTAGATATGCGATTGCACAAGTTTTCACATTAGCGACGAGTTTCATCACATAATGAAGAATATTTGAAATAATTATGACCAATAAATATGGCAGAAATGTTCAGCTAAATAATTTCAAAGTTATGTTTATTCTTGAAGCACATTTTAAAAACTATGCAACTACTATGATTGTCAAAGAGGTTGGTTTTATAGTTACAGTTAGATATAGTTAGATATACGATTGCACAAGTTTTCACATTAGCAATGAGTTTCATCACATAATGAAGAATATATGAAATAATTATGACCAATAAATATGGCAGAAATGTTCAGCTAAATGATTCCAGAGTTATGTTTATTCTTGAAGCGCATTTTAAAAACTATGCAACTACTACTTGTATGATTGTCAAAGAGGTTGTTATTATAGTTATTTAGAAACATTTAAAAGTAAATAACAATAACGACAAGCCTTGTTTGTTTCTCATTATTATTTAAATGCGTCTTTTCTGAGAGGCTGTCTAATTGATTGCCTTAAATGCCACAGAAGCTAGTTTGATGAAATTACGTTTGTATTCATATAAATATGACCAAGTTCTTACACCAGTTATGGCTTAAATTTCCAAACATTACTTAAAACACCAAATGAAATTAATGAAATGAAATGAGAAAATGATCTTTAATGATCAGCATGAAACCATTTCGATTTCTTTTTAGTGGTTTTTTCTTCTGAAGATCAGCCTCTAATAAAGAAGATCGCATTGAAAACAATGCTCCAGCTTACCACCTAGTATGATTTACAATAATGAGCTGCATATTAAATGCGAAAGAAAAACTTGTTAACTAAATTATATAAACGGTGAAACCCAAGCAAAACAAACAGCTGCCAAACTCCTCAGCTACTGCTGCTGCTGCATCGGCTGTTGACGCAGTTGCTGAGCAACAACACAATCATAATAATAATAATAAACAGTTATGTTTGAAATGGCTTAAAGCTGTTTCAATACCGCGAGCCAATTACAAACATAGATATTGTCCATAAACAATTTGTTTGAGGTTCGAAAGCACGCGAAGAGCGACAAGGAACTTGAAGGAAAACGCTCAGAAATTACGAGCACTCGTGTGCTTGCCAAAGATGGCGAAGACTACTTCTGAGATACATTAAAAGCAATGCGTAAAAACAACAATTATAAGGTAGCTGACATTTGGGGAGCCGGCCGCCATGTGGCCGAGCCTAAGCCACAAAATGGCCAAGAGACGCGTGATTTATGGGCACATTGGCTGTTGCGTGTGGTTGGAGCTGCTGATGAGGCTGTGGCAGCTGCCCAAGAATGTGTAATGTCTACGTCTATGTTGTCTACGCAGTCGTCGGGGAATAATAACAATTTTTAAAATTATGCTCCCAGTCGTGCACGGCCCGAGAGTTCAACGACGGTTTAGGTTTACTCCTCTTTGTTGTTGTCTGTTGGTTGGTCGGTTACGCTTCACGGCGGCAACAAAACAATTACAGTTCTGCTGCTGCTGCTGCTGCTGCAGCTGTTGTTGTTTTTGTTTTTGTGGCGCTGCCAGCAATTTGCAACATGCAACAAACAGCGGCACCAACAACAACAGCGGCAGGTAAAACAATGCAAACACGACGCATTGCCAATCAAAAATGTTAACATATTGTGAAAAAAATCAGCACAGCTCAACAACTTGGTAATAACAAAATTAACATGAACGAATGAAACGTGTGGAAAATGCATACAAAGCCGCAACCGAAGAGTTCCAACACAGTACAGTCTGCGAAATGGCCATAAATACAATATACGAGTATACTTGTATGTATAATGATATGAACAGACGACTCCTGCCAAAATCTGCCAAGCCTTCACCTTCACATCTCGGATGCATGAAAGCGAAAGCAGCTTAACATCTAATTTCTTGAATAAGTTAGTTTTTATAAATATAAATAATTCGAAGTCCACGTGCGTCTATTTGGAATAGGAGCATAGCTTTTATTATTATTGCTCTACAGATATTATTATGTTTAGCTACCGCGAAGATTTTTCAACAGATATAGCATGATCTGAGACAGAATGCATATTTTTGTATGGTTTAGGGAATCGCACGCTTGGCCCAGACGCTTTTAGCCTTGAGTTTTATTATTTATTTCTTCTTTCTTTATTTATTATTTCTCTCAGTAATATGTGGTCGGGGGGTTTAGCAACAGCTGCCCCCACAGCACGCCACATGGCAGTTGGGGCAAGTTCAGGCATGGACTGCGGCTTGAACAGTCATTGGCTTAGACGCGGGCCCAAACGCATGTGTCGCAAGTGGCTGGATGATCTAATCGAGCTCGGCACTTAACACTTAATTGAGAGATGCGCGATTCACTCCGTATGATAAATCACAAAACCAACTGCACCGCCTGCTAATTCCTAGTGTAAAACTATGAGTGTGGGCTCTGAATCATGCCAAAATGCACAACAAACATTTTTATTAAATATATGTTCGATTTTGTGTTCATGTGTGGGTGTGTGTGGGTGTGCTTGAAGTGCATTTTGAATAATGAAAGAAATCAAAATGAAATGCAATACTCACTTATTTAGCGTTATAAACGGGCGTATAACGTAAAAAATATTCCAAAACGCTACGCTGCTTGGGCAGTTGGACGACTGAGGTTAATCCACATTGAATGATTCCGGGCGCAGGCGCGCAGGAATGCATGTAGTAGAGGGTTACGGAGGTGGTTGGAGGGGAGCGCGCGATATGGAAACAATATGTTCGTATGTAGAGTTGGCGTTAGAGAGGAAAAGAGAGCGCGAGCACAATACGAACTTATAGATACTTTTTGCTTAAATCAATTACTTTGCAGCACATTTTCATAAAAACACTTATTCATCTGATTATTATGCTATTGAACACTTTTTGCTAAAGCAAGCACTTTTTGTTTAGCACACATAGCCACTTTTTTCTTTTTCTTTTGTTTTTGCCGTTTTGTTCCTTCTCTTATTGTACGCGAAACGAGCGCGCATATAGTTTGTTTTATAAAAAAAAACTAAGTTGCCACCAAAGGCAAAAAGATACAGATACACAATTGTAACCGACTGCCTGGTTGCTTGCTTGGCTGGTTGCCTGTCTGACTAAGCTGTTGGCTGACTGGCAAGCTGGTTGGCTCTGCTTGGCGTGGCGACGTTTCAAAAGTGACTGAAGCCCGCGACCGACACAAAGCGCAGCGAAGCTGCAAACGTGTCTTAAACATAAAGGTGTGTGCGCGCGGCCCAGGTAAAAACCACGGGCCGGAGAGTCGTCTCGAGAGCGCGCGAGAGCGAGAGCGAGCGCATAAGCCAGCGATCCATAGTTCAACAGCTCTGTGAGGTATAGCCGCAGAGTGTCCAACTTCTTCGCTCAAACTGCTTAGGCGAGGCCGTGACGTCACATATCTTAGCAACGCAAGAAACCACATCTACGTGAGAAGCAAGTGAATGGGTTATCTGAAACGATGAGAGGTATATTAGATTATTAGAGAATTAAAAAGCAGAACAGTAATTGCAATTTTAATGCTTGATCCAATCAATCGATATAACGAAGAATTGTTAAGCAAACAAGCAAAATTGAAATAAAAATTATGCCTAAACTAAATATTCTATATCGACATTAATACGATTTTTGTACGCCAAGCTCTACTATTCGTCATGTTCCCTCTTTTTTCGTGAGAGCAGCGAATGCCATGGACAGCGTAGCGATACCTTGATCTTTCTATATGCCATTATACGATCTTAAACGATCTTGCAGCTGTTGCTATTGTTGCTGTTGTTGTTGGTGTTGCGAGCGGAGTGAACTTTTGCGCCAGTAAAAGCTAACAAAGAAAGACAAGAGCTAAAACTGGTTATGCGCTTGGATATTAATGGATACTGCTGCTGCTGGACACAAGCCGCGGCACAACCGGCACAGTTCTGTTCTCATTGCTGTTGACTTTTAAAGCGACTTTGCTGACTTGCCAGAATTGGGAATCGCAAGAATGGAAAGGAAGCCGAAAGCAAGCAAGCAGCAAGCCAGCCAGCCAGCCAGCCAGCTCCTTTGGACCAGTTACTAGTTGCTGCTTACTAGTTTGTTGCCGCATGGACAAGGTTAATAACATCGTTATACGAAAGAAATGTCTGAGCATTGAAATAGGCAGACAACAACAACAACAAAATGTGCAGACAAAATGCAGACTGGTCGGTCGGTCGCATCAGTGGCAACTTGTAAGCTGTAAGTTGTTGCGTTTACCGTTAATGAGCAAACGCAGCAACTGCCAGCAGCAAGGCGAAATTGTTTATGAAATGCGCATCAGGTATAATCAAAAAAAAAAGAAGCTACCATAATTTAAAGCTTGTGAGAAAAACATAAAAAGCAACCGACCTTTGTTGTTGTTGGTGGTGGTGGCTGTCTGATCGACTGGGGGGCACTCCTAGGGCGTGCATTGTTCTGCGGCTACGTGTTGACGTGTTGCCGCAACGTTCGGCACTTCCTCGACTAAAAATGAAAACCAGTTTCGAAGTTTGCATTTTTGCTAACGGACATTAGTTTGTGTGTTATGCAAAAGGTTTTTCCAGCGGCAGTAGAAAATGCATCGTGACATTGTGTGCTCGAAAAATAGAAAACTCCGGCACATCCAAATTCCTGTTGATCGTAAGCCGGTTGTATGCTGCTGACCGCATTTCGTGCAGCGTCTGCAAAAGAGCGATCATATTAGTAACACACAAACATACATATGACAAATGTATCTGTACTATGTACATACACACATATATCAACTGGAAAGCCTAGCTCATGCAAAACCACCTCAATTACGACCGAACGGTGACCTAGTAGTTTAATTTTAATTTTGTTAGTAAACGGGACGGACTGTATTAAATCTTAGACTTTTTGTATGCAGAGATAAGGAAGCTGCCCCTACCTGTGTGTATTGTTGTACTTGTTTCCATCGACTTGCACTGCAATATTATTGCTGGGATAACTTTTCCTTTTTCACGTAATTGGCAGCATTGTCCACTGATAGTTTTTCCTCAAGCACTTGAATATTTCTTATCAGTTGGCGCTTTAAAGCTATTTATTCGGTATTTTTTATGACATTTACTGCAGATGCTTTAGAGATGAGCAAACTGTGATTTAGATTTCACAGCGATAATTGTAACAGTGACTCACCAAGCAAATTAGTGGTGGGAGTTTAAGCAATTACATAAAATAACTATTACAAGTGACTGTTATTTCGCTCGCCACATACAAACATCGACAAGCACAATTTGCATGAAAAAACGGACAAGGTATGGAATACAGGCTTTCCATTTTTTAATTTGAAATTGTGTGAGTTTTTGTAAGTTTATTCGATTTGTATAACTTGTCACAGATCTAACGTGGCTCGTGAAAAAGTCACGTTGACGGTAATGTCGCTCTTCTCTAGCGCGCTACGAGAACCATCGATAAACAGTTTCACATCTCTATCTGATCCACCGGAATAAGATGCCTTGCTGGTACTATGACAAGAAGGAGCTCCGTGAAACACCTTCAATCCTGGATGGAGTCACATTTGAGACTGAGCGGCGCTACCGGAAGGAGGGAGCGCGATTCATTATGGAATGCGGCACGAAAATGGGATTGGGTCACAACACGATGGCCACCGGCGTCGTGTATTTTCATCGCTTCTACATGTTCCACTCATTCAAAAGTTTTCCACGCTACGTGACCGCCTGCTGTTGTCTCTTTCTGGCCGGCAAGGTGGAGGAGACGCCAAAGAAGTGTCGAGACATTATCAAAACAGCGCGCGGTATCCTCAACGATAACTATTTCGTCTCTTTCGGGGAGGATCCCAAGGAGGAGGTGATGACGCTGGAGCGTATATTGCTGCAGACCATCAAGTTTGACCTGCAAGTAGAGCACCCGTACACATTTCTCCTGAAATACGCTAAGTGTTTTAAGGGAGACCAGCAGAAGCTGCAAAAAATGGTACAAATGGCGTGGAACTTCGTCAACGATTCGCTCAGCACGGTGGTGTGCCTGCAGTGGGAGCCTGAGATCATAGCCGTGGCGCTCATTCATCTGGCCAGTAAGCTGAGTAAGTTCACAGTACTGGATTGGCTGGGTAGACAGCCAAGCCATCAACGCTGGTGGGACATGTTCGTTTCGGACGTGACCATGGAAATACTGGAAGACATCTGCCATCAGGTACTAGACTTATATCAGTCGACGCAAAAGGAAGGCCAGGAACCTAACAGTCCGCCACAGAAGCCGCCCAGCCGAGCGGACAGTCCCACAAACAACAAAGTGTTGTCGCTGCTGCTGCCATTGCCGCAGAACAGCAGCATCGTCGACTCCACGACTCTGGGCAAAACCAAAGCAGCACCGCCGCCTCCGCCACCACTCCCAGCGTGTCCGCCCAGTGACAATGGCGGCCTGAATCCAAACAACGCCGCAGCCGAGCTGAACAACATACAGAGCATTAAATCTTTAGCCAGTGCAGTGCCCGTCGAAACGCTGCCTCCTGTTACCCTCAATACCAATGCAAACTATCACATGTACCACGCACCTCCGCCGCCTCCGCCTCCAGCGCCTATAGCACCGCCGTATCCGCCTCCACACTACACTGCGGTGCCGCCCAACATGGGTTACTACAATGCCGGACGCCCGCAGCAGCCACAGCCACGATACCAATAGACAGTAAGAAGATCAGATCAGGCCTAGGAATATTATGCAAATTGTCATGTCTATATTATTGTTAGGATCAAATTCAACACTCACATTTATATTAATAAAGCGTAATTTTATTAAAACAACTATTATTTCTCTCACCATGCGCTTGGGCTTTGGGCCATAATCGCCACCACTGGGCCATCGATGAACAGCATTATTATGTGATGGATGCTGAGGGAGTGCGTTAAAAGAGATTTCAACCGGGAAACATTCGGAAATAAGTTCTATTCATTGTCTCAATAATGTCGAGACTACCTAATCTTCTTTGAATTCTTTAATCATTTTCACGTCGGTTTAGGGAATTAACGGATTAACAGTAAGAAAAGCAAATGTTTTAAACAAATAAGAAGCTATTTTTGGCTACGCCAAATCTAGAAAACTTTTTACTGTCTTCTACAACAACAAATTGGTCCAAATTTAAAACAAAGCTGTTTATTGCATCGTTCTTTTGAAAGTTAAATAAAACGACTCCGAAATAAGGAAAGGTTTAAAAAAAATGCGGACGAACCGCTCCTTTTCAATGAGCGACATTGCACGAAATGCGGACGTAAGTCGTAAGGGTATTGAACACAGCTTTGTGCCTCGGACGAGGATAAACGTTACTAGAACTTCTGCGCTGGGTGAGAAAGATATCAAGATCTGTAAGACAAACTTACCAAGACTTATCAACAAAATAAAACATGAACGAACTAAATACCCAACTCCTAATAACAACTTAAAACTACGAAAAAAACAGAAAAGAAAATCGTGTCTAATTTTCAAATATAGTCGATTTTTCAGTCCTAATCTACACCACAAAATGAATTCTAGATGTGTGTTTATACATATAGTATATATGAGCATTAAAGATTGTCTAATGTAGACAGATTGCCAATATTACAGAACTATTAATATTCTATGAGAATGGATCGATATTAAAAGCCGCCTTAAGAAAAGGATTCACAATTTTCTAAAGATAGAATTCCAACAGATTTGATCAGAGATGGCATACACAAATATTAGACTTGATAAACCTTTCTCCACTATCCAAATCGAACTGATAGCTTCTGAATTATTCTGTGTTTCTAGGTTGAAAGCTGTTTTTGAACTCACTCCCCAGACATGTGTGTTTGGAGTACATATTTACGTATGAATGTATCTGTGTGGATGAATGTGTACTTCTTATGTTGGTTTACTTGGCTACTTACAGTTTATTAGATGCTGTATTTTGTGTTGTATATAAGCTAAGCTATATACGATATATATATTGGGGCAGGACCGCTGCCCACTTAGGCGTTCGTAGGGGGCGTGGATTACATATAGTATATAATATTGCGATTCGGTTAACGGTTATTGAGTAACGATATACACATAAACATGCGCTAAACATTTACGCTACGATCATGATGAGAGCAGCCACTTCCAGCGGCTATGTGTGTGTGATTTTGTGTGTTAGTGCTTTCCTAACACTTTCGTGTCAACGTCAATTCGCCACAAGCATAATACTGCGGTACCATAAGAAACTCTGGCAGAGCACGCCGCGTCATGTTGCTTGTTAAGGAGGACGAAGAGGCCGCCGGTTGTTTTGTCTGTTGAAGCTCTTGTTGCTGGGCTTGTCGCACAATGTGACCGATTTTACCTGCGAATATATAGACAAACCTGCATAAGTTCAGATATTACAAACTAATTACATAACGCATATCATAAAAGGGGTTTCCTAAACTAACGGAAAATACACATCTAAGGAACTATTTTATTCTTTACAATCATCGCATTTGCGGAAACTTCGAGTTTGGTTAAAAATAAATGTTGTAATCTATTTTCTAAGACTAGATTTACCCAGTATATTTGCCCGATGAAAGCATTTGTCCAGTTCACGCAACTGGGACAGATCTCTGTGGCGCGACCACGAGATTAAGATGTCGCTAACTTTAACGGGCACCATGGCTGGAGCTGGGGCAGAGGCTGTGTTGTTCCCCATATCCTGTGAGAAGAAGAGCAGCTTAGCAGAGGTTTGCCAGACTGTGGGTTGGCTTCTGCACTCACCTCTTTAAATTGCACATTCACCTGGTTTTGAGTGACCAGCTCGATCAGCTTCTTGATCTTGCGATGATTGCAGTGCTGCTTGGAGGCATGCAGGAGCAACTTTTTGAGACTCGCTAGCGCGCGCACTGGTGGCGCTGACAGTGATTGGAAATAGCTCTGCACCAGAGCGGCATTGTAGGAAATGTGAAGTTTGTCTAGCGCCTGCACCAGATGCTCCTCACTCAGATGCGCCGTGTGGAGCCGTGCCACCAGCAGCTCTGGTTCAGTCGAAAAGCTTTGCTTGAGCAGCTGCAAATACAATTTATCAGTTATCGTTATTGAAGGTCTAAATTCAACTCTCTCTCACCTGCATGCCGCCGAAATTATTATCACACGAAATAAACCTTTGGTTGAAGAGCGTGCCGCTGGCGCTAACGCGGCCACTGACATTGACATTGTTGCTGCCATGCCAGCCATCACCGATGCTCTTGCGCGATGCTGATGCGGCACTAGCACCAGCACCAAAGTGCCCGCCAAACTCATCAAAGTAGCCGGGGGAGCCGCTGCGACAGCGCGTCTGCTCCGCACGCGCATAAAGGGAAAGGCTACTGCCACGCTGCTTGCGGCACTTGGCACAGCTACTTAGATCCATAGCCTTGCCAATGGTATTGGCTAGAAACTCTTTTTCCAGGCAGTCTAGACAAGTCTCCTCGGTGTTGTTGAGATCAAAGTGCGCCACCAGCATGGGTACCGTATCCACATTTTGTTGAATCATTTGCACATTGGCACGAAAGTCTGTGCAGCTATAGCAGCGTTCATCGAAGCTGGCACTGTTGCCAGTGCCGGAGGCAGGAGCAAATGCCGAACGCAGCGAGCTGCGCGATTTCGATGAGGAATTTTTCGACGAAACAGAAGACGATGTGGAAAGGCGCTTCGGCTTAGCGCCTGTCACTTTGGATGGGCTTTGCTGAGCAGCCGGCTCGCTGGTACTGCGCCCGAAGCTTGTGTATAGCGTGTTAGGGAGTGAGTGGGCCTGCGAATCTTGTACAGTGACATCGTCAGCTGCCGAGGCATCCAAATCTGCGACGCTGCCATCTTTGATTTGATCCAAGTTAAGGCTGATGCGTGCAAACGTTTTGCTAAGGCGCAGCTTCTGATGCTGGAGTGCCTCCTGAGGGGGCAAATCGTCTATGGGGGAACTGTAAAGTTGGCGTTGTGTGGGCGTGGCCTGCAACATGTTATTGGTGGAGCGTCGCCCACTCAAGTGGTTGTAATCGCGCTGCATCAACAGCAAGTTGGCGTGATCTACGTCTACATTGGCGTCGTCTAGATGGCCGCTGGCAAATTCCAGCTCGGAGGGTGGGTCTGGTTCAAAGTCCATTTCGAGGAATTCCGTTTCATCATCACCGTCAACCAAGCCACCTGCACCGCCAGCAATGCCAAAATTTAGTTGGTGTCCACCGATACAGTCAAAGTCAGCGGCATCACCCCGATAGGCGTACACACAATCGTCCGAGTTTAGCGAAATTTCCTCGGCCTCCACATCGTCGTCGTCGAGCAGTATGAGATCATCGGGATAGTAATTGTCGCTCGCGTAGCTCAGATTCTCCGTCGAGTTATTCATGGATGTCCGACTGGAGCTAATGCCGCCGATGGCTGCGGCTAAGTCCAAATCGCCATTTAGCGGCGACAGCGCAGTCGCTGCGTAGGCGGCGCCGTTTTGTTGTAGCTGCCGCGCATGCTATAAGTATAAATCAAAAACAAAGGAAAATAGTATTGATTGGCTGGGAGGAGAGAGTTGCGGTAAAAACATGAACTCGCTTGCCTTATCAATGTCCCCACCGCCTACGGAGGCCCCTTCTACCGCACTTGCTCCTCCAATCGCAATATCCGAGTCTAAAACCAGTACGCCTGCTGCTTCAACTCCTCCGCCCTTGTCCTCTACGTGGGTAGCACAAGTATTTTTCGCCATTTGTTGCCTGTGCAGTTGCAGCTGCTCCTCCGCATTATGGACAGCGCCAGTCTCCACTAGATTATTGTTGATATTGAGACTTAATCGCCATTTATCTTCCATTGATGTGTGTGATGAATTGTTGTGTCTGTCCTAGGGATGTGTTTATCTATGCGCCTGTTACTTATTCGATTAGTTGCAATGCAGCAGTCACGCACAGAATTGTGAATAGTTGGTTACGAAGTATCGCTATATATTATCCGTTAAGTAGCACCAAATATATGGATGAAAATGTATTTAAATACTACTCGTTAAATCAAATAAATAAATAATTTCAATAATTTGGTCAATGCAATAACACAAATAACATAACAAAGATTGTATTGTATTTGTTTCTATTGCTACGCAGTTCGTTATTATTATAGTGACACAAATTTCACGGCTTTCGCAGAGATGAACCAAATTGTGTTCACGGTCACACAGTCAACATAATGGTACGTTGCCAGACACGGCGTAGACACAACAACAATATTTTGGTATTTATTTTAACGGATTTTCATCTTTATAAAAACAAACATGCAATTTAAATGTTTAACAAGGACAGTCACGAGTAGTAACAAACAATTTCAAATAAAAACAAAATTGCAAACAACTTTATTGAAGTCGCCCAAATACCTCGACACTGTGTAGTTAAATATGTTAAATTAAAATAAATTATGTGATTAGAAAAATTTACCGATAAATGCAGGTCATATTGGCGCCGTGATTAGAGTTGAAGATAAACTCTAGTTCCCTGTAGAAGCACTTACAATGCACTGTGTAGCTCTGGGTCCGTTTGTTTGGCGAATTATCATATTTCCACTTGCCCAACAGCTTAGGTTTCTGATTACTGAGAGCTATGCCCTATAGGCCAGGGGGCGTTATCTTTACAAGAGGCTGACCTGTACAAAAGAAATACACCCATTACTTACGTGAACCTCAAAATCCTTGGGAGCGCTCTGCACACAGAGACTGGGCGTCATTTCTTTGGCAACATGCGTGAGTGCTATTGCCTCCACAATAATGGGTTTGGCCAGATGCAGCATTGCAGTTGCTTTGGTGCCGCTATAGCCAAAGCAAGCGCCGGGGGCTAAGCTTGGTCGCAACATATTCACTGGCGGGTTCGAGCTGAAGTCCAGGCCGAGCAGCGACTTAAACAGATTAGTGCCACCAATGGGGCGCGCCTGTACCTTTGAAATCCGCGCTCCCAGTTCCTCTGCAGCGTAGTTGATGCGGTTTTTGCCTGTGGTCACTGCTTCGCTGGCCTTCGACGAACTTATACCACCACCATAAAATCCACATCCGGAACCCATAATCTGTTTCTTCAAATTGTACACATCGTCCATAAGGTTGCCGATTTTTCGCTTTACCAAAGCGTCCACATAGGCATTCATGGCATTAGAGTCCTCGCATTTTCCAGCTTCAGCGGCATTAGTCGAATCTCCGGCCAGGCAACTGAACTTGTTGAGAGATTGCTGTTTGTTTGAGGAGCAGCCTTGCCTTTGTTGCTCACGGAGCATGTGCTGCGAAATTTAAATGGTTAAGATTGGTATTGGGAAATACTTGCAGTCATGCAATTTACTGATATATCATCCACATCTTCGCGCAGCCGCGTGATTCCCTTATTATTATTACTATTGTCCGCCATTAGATAGTAAAAGAAAGCAGAAAGCAGAACAAAAGTTGTAACGTACGTTACACAAGCGCGACGGTGACTGCTGTCCATTGTGAATGGCAGAGTGGGTGCGCGGAACTAGTTCGCTTTTTTACGGGCGAATCGCTGGCAATTGGCTGCTGCTGCTGCTGCCGCTGCTGCTGCCGCTGCCACTATGTCTGCTCAGCTCTCAGTTCAGTTCTCTTCAGCTTCTGGTGGCGTCTGCTGCGCGTTTGTTTTGTCGCTGCCGTCGTCGTCGTGCTTGTTGTTGTTGTAGCTGCCACACCGCCTTATGGAGTAGATAAAAAGAAAGCCTTTCTTCAGAACTAACAATACACAAATTTCAGCCAGCTGCATACAAAAGGCCTGGGGCTGTCAGCAACGAAAACAACTATAACCGCAATTTTCGCTCAACTGTTGTTGTTTACGAAATATATTCGCTATAATATACATACATACATATGTATGTATATTTATTTTTCATCTATGTTGCCTGTCATAAAAAAAATTTGTTAACTTGTGCTATAAATCTGACTGGTAATTAAACGCGCCTCTTCTCTGTGTGTGTGTGTGTGCGTCTGTGTGTGCATGAGTCGAAAAAGTGCAATATAAAGAGCGAAAAATTGATTTTTTACCAGTGTCAGTGCCAGGTTGCAAGCGCAGCAGCAGCGACGCTTACAACGAAAACGGGCCAACTAAGTAAGTGACAGTAAAAACAAATCAACAAATTTTTTGAGCAACAACCACAACAACAACACACCCAGAGTCAAGATGGTCCAAAAGTATCAATCACCCGTGCGTGTTTACAAGTATCCGTTCGAACTTGTGATGATGGTACGTATTAACAGCATTTCTTGCTTTTTTATTTTTTATTTTGTTGGTAAAGATACATACACACGAACACATTCCACTCACGTACACACACACCTACACTCCTCGCGACACACGGTTAGGAATAACATCGCGTTGCAAGCCTTTCTTTTTCTCGTTGCCACATCTTTGCTTGAAGGCTGCATGGGTAGGGTATACTAGAAACTATAAACGCTAAATGTGGGCGTAACTTTTGAATCATAACTAGAAACTAGGAACTACAAACACCAAACACCGTATATAAAGACTTATCCATAAGAGAAGTAAGTTATATACAAATCTTATAAGTGTAGCATTTGTATAGCACCATCACCATCTAAAGTTTAAGTGAAATCGGAGCAGTATATCTTATAGCTGCCATAGAAAAGATCGGTTAAAAAATACTCCGTACTACCAAAATATATCATGCTTAAATACTAATTCGTTTTTGATTATGCTTCAGAATCAATCTTACTAGAATACCTCATCATTATCTTCAGTTTTATTTAAATCTGTGCACCATAACATTATCGTACATAACTGCAACCGGAAGGCTTGATGCAACAGAGTCTACTTGATTTGAAGGATAATGGTTGTGCAAGAGTTGGACTCTCTCGACCTTGTTTACGAGCTCTGGGCTTCAAGCCGAGTTCTTTCTCCTTTGTGCTACCCTGTTTTTTTTTTTTGTGTTTGTTTTTTTGCTTTTTTGCGGGTGCGAATTCATGTGTGTGGGTGGAATTGTCAGTTCACTTGCTTAATGTTTATGGCGATGCTTTTTATAACACAGAAATTTTAAATTTGCGAGCAGCTGTCGCTGGCAGCCTCTCCTCTCAGTCAGCCCCCCTCAGCTTCCCTTTAATCTACATTTGTTGCAACGCAGTCGGAACTCTCCTTCCGCCTGTTCTGTACATTTTTCTTGGATGGCTACCTAGCTGGCTGTATGTCGTGTTGCTTGCGAAAATAAATAAAATTAACCTTCAAGTTGTCGCTTCGAGCGCACGCCCGCACTGTCTTCTCTTCCTCTCTCCCTCCCTCTCTCCGCCTCTCAATCTCTCTCTCTCTCTCTCTTGGGCAAACTCTCTTTGGACTAAACGTGTTCTCTCGCTCTAGCAATTGCAAACGCGTATGTAATTTCATGAATGAAACTTACATTTACATATGTATATGCACACATACATATGTATGTACATAAGCATTGACGTAGACAGCATCTGATTTGGGGGGTAAAGGTTTTCTTCAATGATCAGATATTGTTGTTTTTCATGCTTTATACAATGAATGGCTATCATCTGTGCAATTATGACTAAACTAGTAAGTGAAGAAAATGAACGGATATTAAATGATTTGCACAAACTCTTTGGTATCTTAACATGCAAGTTATATTAATTCTGACGAACAAGGTTCATAATAGCAATACTTAAGAATAATATACTATACTCGTAGATATTATAATGATAGTTTCAAATGTTCCCTAAATCTTATCGGAAATAATTCAAATTAAAAATTAGGCTAATGGATTAATTCACACTATTTTATTAGTATAAACAAAATGTTTTTTACAAACAATTCAATAATTAATGATCTCAGTTTAGAATTTAAAAAAGGCGAGCTAGCAAGTTTTTTGAATATATTGGAGCACAAAAGTAACGTTTTAGACTCTAAAATTTAGAGAATAGGTAGAGATGCCTTTATAAACAACTAACATATGGAATTCCATGTTCGAACTGTGGGAGGGGATCGTTGCTCCCCTTTGCTTCGCCCATGGACCTAGTAAATACATAAAAACCTAGTGCCTGTGATTGCGTAGTTCGCCTTCTATGGCTGCTTTATACATACTCGTGCGAGTATATACATAGATATTGTGGCCGCAGAGAGCTGAGGCTTATATTGTGCCTGCTAGGAGATCAGGCAGGAAATTAAATATTATACCGCTGCATTGTTCAATCAGACAGCCAATTGAGCCACAAATTAGCACGAAGCTCCCATGTGGGTGTCTGTCTGGGTCCGGTTCTGTGTGTGTGTGTGTTTTGTCAAAACAACTGCCACTGATAAGACTACTTGTACAATGGCAGCCAAATTTGTGACAGAACTTAAATGACTAAAGCTCCGTGACGCATCAATCTGTATACATATAGATATGTATAGTATGTACAGTACATAATACATCGGAATCAATGGGAAGGGCTCAATTTAATTAAATTTGCCATATGTTCGCCCCTCCCCTTCTTCTGTACTATATATATCGCTCGCTGGCTTATGATAAACACATTTAATTTTAATTGAGCGGCGGCAGCAACAAAGTCATTATCTATGGAATTGTTCTCCACGTCAGAGTCACGAGTCTCCGACTGTCGACGACTGCGAATATTCTAAAATGCATAATTACTTACTATACATATGTACACACACACATACATGGACACATACATGCACACATTCATACTTTCATACTTACTAATGTCATTGACTCAATGACAGGCCAACAACAACAAAAACAACAAACATAAACTGCTAACCCACTGCGCAATGTCTGGCTTGTCTCTCTGTGCTTTTGTCTGTCTGTCTGTCTGTCTGTCTGTCTGTCTACTACATATCGCCTAGTAAGTCGAACTAATTGGCTTAACAGTAAATAATCGCTTTATACTATATACATACATATGTACATATGCATATGCTAGTATATCGCATAAATTGTAGAGTCACGTTGCTGGAAGGGTGATTTCAATTTCAATTCATGTTATTAAAGGTGGGATCGGAACAAACGCAAATTGCTATTTTCAATTGAACAGATTTTTCTCATACTACGTACTTTATACTACTCGTACTATTCTATACTCTCGTACATGAACGTTTTACGGGCCTGACACTAGACTTAAAACTAAACATAGAGTCTAACTTGACAATAAAACACAAGTACAGTCTATCATTATCATCATCATCTACCGGTTGTTGGTATTAGTGTTATGTTTGCTCTTTCGCTCTTTTCCACCAACTATCACAATCTCTTTCTACTGGTGCTTAGTTCAGTTTTTAGAAACAATCCTATTTATAAGTATTTCTACTCTTTACAACCAACGATGGAGCGTGAAAACTCTATACATATTTAAATATATTCCGACTACGAATTTTAAGCTCTAGTGTTTTATTATGCTACAAGATCATTATTCAAAAAATAATTATAATTATATTGTTAACATAATCTTGAAAACTGCAAAGGTATTTCTAGCCATAGCTTTGTACATTTATAGTACACTGATATTTTAAACTATATTGTAAAAACGTGATCTTTATAAGAGAAAGGGGATGTGGAATCTGAATTGGATGAAAATTTGTAATAATAAATGGATACATATCCAATCTTGGTGGAAAACGAATATTTAAAACTTTAGAAATTAAAGGATTACCTATGTATTCATGCTGATTTGCTTTGGCAATTTTTTAAAGGATTAATTTTATAATATTTCCATTTACTTAATATTAATATTATAATTTTGTACAGCTGGTAACATTGTTCGGACAAAGGTCACTAATTATAGGAACTCCTATCATTAAATTTTATGCAGATATTTCAAAAATATTAAAACATAATTTATTCTCACACCCAATTCCATTTCACTTCGTGCTGGCAATAGCAATGCGACAAGTCTGTCTGGCTGTTAGTATTATTATTAATTGTCATAAATATAATTGTAAATTAGAATTAAGTTTTAAATCAATTGAATCCAACAACAATTTCATGAATAACAAAACTACTTGACATAAACTGGGTAAAGCTATTGAAATAATTGTTTCCTTTGTTGGCATTCATTTAAAATGGTAATCTTTTTTTTACAAAAAACTAGATTATAAAATATATTAAAATATTCGTTTGCTGAGTACTGGCATTTGTCACAGTTTTTCAGTTGACAGTCAGTGTATATCTGTAGCTGCCTTACATAAAATTATGCCTCCTAGGCTATATCTTCCCCTACAAATGAGTCTAACCTGTTAACCCACAGCTGATGGAACATCGTCAGATGTGACAACAAACAATTCGCGCCAAACTGCTTAATAAACAATGAAGTTCCTCTTCCATCTGGATTCCTTATTCATGACATACAGCTTTGTAAATTCCAGCAGAAAGAAGTCAAGGTTATAGAAAGGAAAGTCCTTGTGTGCAATAATGTATGATTCTTGCATATTTATCAGCGCACCAACCCTGATGGGAATCAAGGCCATCAATTAGGTTTAATTGTAAGTTTTTATGGCTGACAACAAGTGTTGTTACCCACACGTTATTCATACTAGTATGTGTCACCGATTTAGCCCACTTTATATAGTTTATAGGTTGAAGGCGCTCCATAATCAAATTTTCAACGATGCCACTACTGCTCTGGTCTGTGAGGCAGTCTAAGTTTTTAATAGCCAATTAGCATTTTATATGCCTCGGAAGGATGCGACGGGAGCATAGCTAGAGAGAGAGAAAGGGAGAGAGAGAGAGAGAGAGGAAAGCCGCTGTTGTGAGACATGTGGGACTTTCTGGGGCGATGTTTGCATTGTAATTGTCTTTGTGCGACTACTGGCCATAAATTCGACCATGCGAAAGGCCAACAGGCGAATTGGCCGCTTTATATGGCTGCAGTGGTCATAAATCTTGGCCGCGACGCCAACGGGTGGCTGGGTGGCTGAGTGGTTGGGTGGTTCGTAACCAACATTCTGTATTTTTTCACACGTTCGGCCACTGAATAATTAAGCACCCTATACATAGTATAAGCCAAAAATTGCGTCCGACAACATGTTGCCTGTGCGTGTGGGTCACTTATTTTCCCACCAGCCTGACAGCACGTGCTGATTCCTCCGGCGAAAGGGCTGAGCCGCGACTCGGCGCGCGCCTTGAACTTTACCATTAAAATGCGCTTCCACTACAAAATAACAAACAGGTCAACCACCACACGCAGGATCGATTTTAGAGTAACTTTAAATTATATCATTCCCCAAAGGTCGGCCCAAAAATCGATGGGAATCAGTGGAAAAATTTAATTTCATCATCAAATATTTATTTATTGGGATACTTGTAGTAGGCGGAAGAGGCTACCACTGACTTGTATAATTAAAAGTTTTAGAAAGTAATGAAATATTAACAGTTGAATTCGATCGTTGTTTGTAAATAATTTGAGAGAAACCAAAGAATTGATGTAACTATTTGGCACAGGGTCTTACAACAAAACCTAATTCCTCCATGGTCATGGGCCGTGCACTACACTGACTATCTTATCTCTCTTTATAAAGCATTTAATTATCTGTACCATAGCATGACCCGTATCTTTAGAAAAAATAGAAGTTTATGATACAACAACGAAACGGATATACAACACATTATTCAGGGAAGGGTATACAAATAGTAAACGCCTTTTCTATTTAAATTTTGCCTTTACTGCGTAATTGAAATGAAAAATCAATGCCGTAAATTATTTGTGTGGAAACAAATGAAGCACTCGTATTTTTTTCATCAGCGTGCTAATAAGAGAAAGCCAATAAATTGTGTACCCCTTGTGGTATGGAATGTGTACGCAGATAATGCTTAGATATACATGCAAAACAGTTTTTAGCAATATTTGGCACGGTCATCCAACAACGGCACCTCTATAAATAGGTCATACACACACACACTCTCAGAAACAATACTTATACATACTGCCAGATCCAATGGGGGCCAAGTTCAAGCTCGAGAACGCGAACGTGAATTTCGCTGAATTCGTGTAACATGCAGTGTGTGTTGGCGGGTTGTCATAAATTGCCAATTGGCTGATGTTCAAGGCCAAGCGAACATGCGGGTACCACCAATTCTTGTACTACTTGCACTTTTCTTAGGGCATACAATTCAAATTGCATAAGTTTTATTGCCTACCCACAAATAAGAAGCATTTTCGAACACTAACTAATTTTTATTATGGCCTAAAAGTGCCAAAAATACCTGTAAATAAATTAAGAACAATGCCCAGAAATCTTGACAGGGAAATGATGACCTTGAAGCTTAGTTAAGGTGTACCTAAAGAGCTTCAAAACCCTTTGCTGCAAGCTTTTTATAGCCTGTACCCAAGGGGTCCGTCTGTCTGTCTGTCCGTCTGTATGAACGCAAGGATCTCAGAAAGTACAAGAGCTAGAATAACCAAACTTGGTATTCAGGTTCTCCTGAGCCCTAAGCACATCAAGTTTGTTTATCTTTTCTTATGCACCCCCCACTCCCCCACAATTCTTGTGTTTCCCATAACCCCCGTAATTCTTCGAATTCAAATTTTTTTTAAACTTGTTTTTTGTGGGGTGGGTAATGGGTATTTAAATGTTAAGCCCGCTAAAGTCTAGCATTTCTTTCTTGTTAAAACTAGTTTTGAATGCCATTGATTCCCCGCATTAAATGTATAGAATTATTGTTTATTCCTAATTTATAAATCGCTACATCACCGTAGAATTTGTTCAGGAGTCTGCTGCCCTATTTCACGAACTTCTTGCCGGTGATAAAGACTCCTCTTTTCTTCTTGGTCTCTTCGACTTGGCCGTTCCCTTGAGATTTACACGTGGATTCCGTACCATTCGATTGCCAATTTGTGGATCTAAACATTTCATGTGTTGTGCTCCAATTATAATATTTTTTTGACAAGCACTCCATTAAGACTTTTTCATCATTAATACACTTGCAACTTGATTCAGACAATCTCTAATCCCATCTTACTTCACTACTTGTTCCACTTTTTTAATTTCATTTTAAGTTATACTATGTATTATATTGAATTCTTTTGTATATTTATAATTTTTATTATTATTATTATTATTTTTTTTTTATATGCAATTCTTTTTTATATTTATAAGTTTTTTTATATTCATTATTATTTTATATTGTTTTTTCTTTTTGGAAAGTTATCAGTTCTTTGTTAAACATAAGTAAATAAAAAATTCCTTTAAATGTATCACAACTCAAGACAAGCCTTTTTATAAGCCGAATGTTAAGTATAGTAAAATTGTCTATAGGCTTAGTTATAAATCAACTATTTAGCTAAATTTTAGGCCACCAATACTGAAACAATTCTCATATAAATTGTACACAAAATCTTATCTACTATATTTCCTAACACAGGCCTACGAGCGTCGCTTCCCCAAATGCCCACAAATGCCAATCGTGCTCGATTGTGAGATCGTCAAGGACGAGTCCTTGGAGAATGGCGCCAAACGGAACACCAGTCGTCGCTGCAAATTGGCCGTGGATGCGCCATACATCTTCAAGAAGCTCATCGGCGTCGATTTCGTCTTCTTTCTGCAGCACAACTATCTCGATATGGCGAACCGTACGCTCAGCATAGAGGCCGTCAACGAGAGCTTCTCCTCGCGCATTGAGATCTTCGAGCGCTGTCGCTACTACGCCCATCCGGACAATGCCGAATGGACGTGCTTCGATCAGACTGCCACGCTGGACATCAAGAATTTCTTTGGTTTCGAACATTCCATGGAAAAGATGGGCATGAAGCAGTATACACAGACAACGCTGAAGGGCAAAGAAATCATTGAGTTCTTCATCAACCAACTTAAGGAAGAGGGTGTTACGGAGGTGGAACGTTGGACACCGCCCATAGATGGCCCCAAGTCGCCGCTGAAGGAGCAGGCGGCAGTGGCGGCAACATCGCTGACAGCGGATCAGCGTCACGACATTCTTCTCGACGGCGACTTCATAGCTCGCAGTCTTGGCCAGCTGTCGCCCATGCAGGAGTCGAAGCTGCTGGAGCTGCGAAAAATGCTCGATGGTGTTGATGATCTGGAGCGCATGCCCAGTTATCAGACCATATTGCGTTTTTTGTCAGCACGCGACTGGCATGTCAATCAGGCCTTTGCGATGTTGTGCGATTCGCTGAAATGGCGACGCGAGCATCGCATCGACGCTTTGCTTGAGGAGTACATGAAGCCGGCGGTAGTGGTGGAACATTTTCCCGGCGGCTGGCACCATCACGACAAGGATGGTCGGCCTATTTACATATTGCGACTGGGACACATGGATGTGAAGGGTTTGCTCAAGTCCCTGGGTATGGAGGGTCTGCTGCGCTTGGTGAGTGCGAACTTATAATTGGATTAATAGATCTTACTAAGCTCCCCACTGTCGCTTTTCTCTCAGGCCCTGCACATTTGCGAGGAGGGCATACAGAAAATCAACGAATCGGCCGATCGTCTCGACAAGCCTGTGCTCAACTGGTCCCTTCTCGTTGACCTCGAGGGTCTTTCGATGCGCCACCTCTGGCGCCCAGGCATCAAGGCCTTGCTGAACATCATTGAGACTGTCGAGCGGAACTATCCAGAAACAATGGGCCGTGTGCTGGTGGTGCGTGCCCCACGCGTGTTTCCCATTGCCTGGACTATAGTGAGCGCTTTCATAGGTACGAGTAAGACTAAGTATTATAAGAAACTATTTTCACAGCCATATAAAATATTGAATTAGATGTTGGTTTGTAGGTTATCCTTAGTTTAAGGGTCCGATTAACCGTCGGCATTCACACGCAGTGGGAAAGATATTGCAATGCAATTCGCTTTTTATAGCTGCCAGGTTTTTTCAGATGTAGGGACTGAAGAAGACAGTATAATCGAGTCGGATGTTAGGGTTCCACTCATTAGGTACTCAGAGATAGTGTCTAAAAATTAAAACTGCTTCAAATAAGTCAATTGGTTAACAAATTCTATCTTAAGTGGAAAAAGATAAGGTGGGAACCCAACCACGCATTGTCTTGTTGTGTGTTGCTATGTTGCGTAAGCCCAAAAGATTTACAACATTTCTCATTTCATATATATCATTTGATTCTTCACAGACGAGAACACCCGCTCGAAGTTCCTGTTCTATGGCCCCGACTGTGCGCACATGAAGGACGGGCTCACGCAGTACATTGATGAGGAGATCGTTCCCGACTTTTTGGGCGGACCTTGCAAGGTGAGTTGCAGTTATTAGTGGGTGCTGGTTGGGGCATTGTAGGTGTGTTCTCTGCGAAATCGGTTATAACAGCAATAACAGTTACTTTTGTATATGTATTCTTTTATTGTCATGTATTTGCCGCGCCTTTGTTTTCATTCCTTCAACTACTACTGGCGCTCAGACATATATGTCGCATGTGGAACAAGTCAATCAAAAATACCTAACGCATTGTTATTTAGCTGAATGCGATTGTGTAAGCAGCTCCTATTCTTCTATGCCAAGCAATAGCAAAAATCAAAAAGCAACTGCAACTGCAACGACATTGTACCTATTTAGATCTAAAGTGCCGTGCCGTTCATTCTTTCTTTCCTCACACATGTTTTTTGTCGCCTTTATTTTGTTTTAAGTACTACAAGTATATGTATGAACTATGTATGTATGTCAAGTCTATAAGCGTTTTATTCCTTCCTAATCTTTGTTGTGCGACGCCTTGCTGCGCTTTGGCTTAGCCGTGACATCCACAGAACCGTTTCATTGTCCATAGCGTTCATGCATACATATGTGTCCTTGGTCCTTTCTCTCTGCGTCAAAAACTCTTTTTGAAAAGCTTGGCCAAGCAGTTGCAATGTTCTGTCCTAGATTATTCAACAAATACACAACTATAGTCTCCGTCCTCTTCCCAACCCAGACAATGATCCACGAAGGCAGCCTCGTACCCAAGACACTGTACAAGATGGGCTCGCTGGAGGAGCAGGACGATGAGACGCCGGCGATATCGCGCACACAAGTCGAGGAGGTGAAGCGTCTGTCGAGTGTACATCACGACCATCGCAATCTCTACAAGACGGTGGAGCTGAAGGCAGGATACACACACGAGCTGCTCATACGCAACGAGGATCCGAAAAGCGTCCTCACCTGGGACTTTGATGTTTTGCGCAACGATCTGCACTTCACGCTCTATCGTGTAACACAGGACCTGCCGGACAAGAGTGGTGAGTCCTTTTCCAGATACAGGCATTAGCTGCTGCCTTTGGTCGTTTTTAAAGGGGGATTTCAGGATATTTTTACTGAGTGTTTTACATAGTGTTTAATATCCATGTCCATCTCGTAATTTTCAGACTCGGCTGTCTCCTATTTTGATTTGCCGGACTTTGTGGAGGGTGTGAACTATTTCCGGGAGGAGCCGACTCTGGTGTGTCGGCATAAGGAGAGCGTCCAGGGCTCGCATGTTATGCATCACAACGACAGCTATATTATGCATTGGTTCAGCCCGTCGGAGGCTCAGCTCAATCTCTTCTACGAGGTGCTCAGCTCGGTCAACTACAAGGGCTCCATGACCAGCTTGCAGTCGGCCTTCTCATCGAACTCGTCGGCGGCAAGCTCATGTCAGAGTCGATGATACGAGTTGAGTCGGCAGGGCGTTAACGCACACACTACGACGCCCCCGGCAGATGAGGTGACCGATATGGGGCTGCTCTCCGGCACCCTAATGGAGAAGACGTTGAACCTGTTTGACTCGTCGGATGTATTTTTTTAAGCCAGAAAAGTTGCAATCTCAGTTGTTTAGTTTAGCAGTTTAGTAAAATTTTAGTTTGAAGACACCTATGTACTATTTTAATCAATTGTGTGTAGCACTCGTTTGTTAATTACTATATTTTCATTCTATATTAGAAAGTATACATTATATTTTGTAACTATGTTAAGCCTAAAGTGTTGAACCTGTGAATTGCGTTTTAAGTCTTACGCCAATCAGCAACGACTTTTACGTGAGGTTGTACAACAATTTCAATTAATATACTTATCAAGAGCGTGCACGTCTGCCGCAATTTTCTCATTCATTTCCAAGCAAGTCAATTAGTCCATTTTAGCAAGTAGTAGCTGCATGCTTGTATATGATACATACGTATATGATATACACAGATACAAACAACGTAATAATTGTAAAGCAGATGATTTTATAATGCTTTTTATAACGATAATTTATAATTTTTAAACGAAATTGAAATACTTATTCTAGAAATGTTTTGGGCTATTCCTCGCTCGAGCAACCTATGAGATCTATCTAACCAATGACTACATGTTACCTAATTAGTTTAAATTATGGCAAAACTGAAGAACAAAAGAAATTTTTAGCCTATTAAAATAATTTTAAAATTGCAAAACCTATTATATCACATTTTTAGAGTACGAAGTTTGCTGCGCATATTATACAATATAAAGCTAAGAACATGATAATCAGTAACTATATGGAATCTATTTCAAATGCAAACTGCAGTGCATGTTAACTAAGTGTATAAGCTAAAATAAACGAATCCAAATCAATGTGTTTCTCTCTTTAATCTCACTCAATGACTGTTTCGGAAAAACCCTAAAAATACTATTTTACGAAACTTTCCCTTGAACACAAATACCAATAATAAATACTGAATATATGTACATCCTTATCTTGACGCTTATCTGAACAAATCGAGTAGACGACTGGGCCTACACGACTGTCACAGAAATACAAGTATAAGAGCTGGCGCTGACCACTCTCGCCACTAGTTGATCAATAACCATAAAAGCAAATTGCGGATAAGCGTTAAATTTGGCTTATCACCTAATGACCGGCCTATTAAAAGAAAAGTTTTTGGTAACAACCGAACAGTTCGAGCGTAACATTGCCAGTTAACGGATTGACAATATGGTTGTACTCAACATTAAAAAGTGAGTGTATAAATAAATACATACTATATGTAAAGTAAAATGTGTGTGGGGGAATACGTGACTGAATTCTGTTTCCGGACTGGTTCAAAGTACAGAACAAATTTTATTTTACAACTATTATAGTTTGTCTGTGTGTTTGAAACTTGTTACTACAAATATCGTGGGGTTTTTGTTTTAAAATTTAATGTTATACTACACCTTATTCTGTTTTTACACGGTAGATTGGTTCCTAAAAAAGTCCTGATAAATTGAAACCGTGTAGAAGACTTTGATCATATGCAAAATGAATCGTGCTAAATGCAATAAAGTCGTGTAAGCATATATACAAATTTGTAATGTTCAAATCGTGTTAAGTCAAAACTGTGTTAAAAAAGGTCGTGCAAAAACAGAACGTGTAAAAACAGAACTAGGTGCATGTATGTAGCTTAATTTATATTTTGAAAGCTCTCATAAAAATATCTCCTTTGAATTATTTTTAAGCTTGTAATACCAATATGTATTTGAGAAAAAAAGTTTCCTTTGATATCTTAAACCAATAACGGTTATTGACATAAATGTATGATTTTTTTCTTGTCAAAATAATTGTGCCGAGCAGTGTAATTGGTTTTCTGCATTAATTAAGTTGAAAACCAACCGCTGGAGATGACTTGCAAATCATTTTAATTAATTTTTTCAAATATATTCTCAAATATAATTATTTTACATTGAGAAGTTTCAAGTTTGTATTTTCCACTGTGAGAAAAGGAAATTCAAAATACACTGAGAAGCGTGTACGTGACTTAGTGAGAACTCCCATCTCTAGTGAGTACACTTGCACACTCGATTAGTACTCGCATCGTTTCTGCGATGGCTAAACAGAGCGGGGACCACTTGTCCGAAATTCTCAATGAAGTTATTAATTCTTATAACAACAACAGCGAGGAGCTGGAGCATGGCCAACAGAAGGAGAACATATTGGAGGACAAGCTGATCTTTCCCGATTTTCGCAGCGGCCCGTTGGACGAATATAGAAAGAAAGCAAGCTTCTGTTACAAGCGCCTCAACATTGTGCTCGAGGGAGCCGACCACATCCGGCTGAAGGTAAGCGTAATTGCCACAATTAAATGCAAATTACACATACATATACTTGTACACATTGAAATGTAAGTGAAACAAATAAATGGTCAAGTATTGGGTTTAAAGGTCAATGTTTGCATAGCCGACGAAATCATTATCGCCCCTTTTTATCAGTTTGCGGCGACTTAGACTCGCGAAACCGCCTTATCTTCTGGAGTGTCTTCTTAGAATGTAATCAATAAAGAGCTATTTACAACGTCTCCTCCTCCCTCCAGCACAAGGTCTGGCAATGGATGGAACAGCACCCCGATTTTCAGAGAGAGCCGGAGGTGCCCAGTTTGGAGCGAACACGTCAGTTGGCCAATAAGAGGCACCATTTGCTCTGGGAGCAGAACTTTTTCGGCGTCAACGAGGTGGGTTTACAAATACATATACTACTTGCATATATGTTCATACTCGCATTAATAATTTAATTTCTTTTAGTACCTCTCCACGCCACATTTGCTGCTGGCATTTGGACAGGCCATCTTCAGCTATGACTTCAGCGCCTCGGTCAAGTTTTCTCTCTCGAATGGCATGTTTCCCAGCACTTTGGTGTCCAATGGCACTGGACGCTTGGGCAAGTATGTGGCCAAGATAGCAGATAATCGCATACTGGGCGCCTACGCGTTGACCGAAATCTCACATGGCACCAACGCGCTGGGCATGCGGACACGCGCGACTTACGATGTGAAGACGCAGGAGTTTATTATCCATACGCCGGACTTTGAAGCGGCCAAGTGTTGGGTGGGAAACTTGGGCAAGACCTGCACACATGCCATTGTTTATGCGCAGCTCTATGTGCCGGATGATAAGCATCAGGGCTTGAACATGTTCCTGGTGCCTATTCGCGATGAGCGCACGCTGTTGCCCTTCCCGGGCGTCACAGTCGGTGATCTCGGCGAGAAAATTGGCCTCAATGGCATTGATAATGGGTAAGAGGGCAATTGATTTTATAATTCCATTAAATATGAATCTCCTTTTTCTCTAGCTTTGTAATGTTCGATCGCTATCGCATTCCGAAGGCGAACTTGTTGTCCAAGACTGGCGACATTGACGAGCACGGCAATTACAGCAGTCCCATTAAGGACAATCGCAAGCGCTTGGGAGCTTCATTGGGCGCCTTGTCTGCCGGACGTGTCAATATTTGCGCCATCACGTACGTGGCCCTCAACAAGGCGATCAGCATAGCTACGCGCTATTCGGTTAGTCGCCGCCAGTTCGCTCCGAACGACAAGGCGGAGGAGTGGCCCGTCATTGAGTATCAATCGCAGCAATACCGGCTGCTGCCCTATTTGGCCACCACGATCGCGATGCGCGTCGTTACACTGTGGATTGGCATCGAGAACACAAACATGACTATGAAGGGGTTCATGGGCGAGGACACTTCGAAGATGGGCATGGAAATTCACGCCATTTCGTCGGCTCTCAAGCCAGCCTGCACCTGGGCGGCCCGGGATGGCATTCAGGAGTGCCGCGAGGCCTGTGGTGGTCATGGCTATCTCAGGGCAAGCGGTCTGGGCGATTTGCGCAACGACAACGATGCCAATTGCACTTACGAGGGCGAGAACAATACTCTGATACAGCAGGCCTCCAACTGGTTGGTCGGGTTGCGTCGCAGCAACGCAGACTTCCAAGATGTCTCGCCTTTGGGCACTGTGGCGTTCCTGAAGGACGCCAATCTTCTGCTAAAGGCTCAGGCTAATGAGCGTAGCGTGCTGGAGGCCCTGGATGTGAACAGTAAGTAGAATTCCATCAGTCCATCTGTCTGTTCTGAAAGGCAGCTTTTGGTGCATAAAGGGTCTGCGTTTAAGTACTTGGTGTGAGAAGCGCAGAGGAGGGCGGTTTTTCAATTTATTTTTTTTGAAACATAGTTAATTGCAACGATTTTGCGTTAAATTATTGACTTCAGTTAAGTACTTAATGTGAGAAGCGCAGAGGGCGGGTTTAAATTTATTTATTTAAAAAAGTATTAATTGCAACGATTTTGCATTGAATTATTGACTTCAGTTAATTGCTTGGTGTGAGAAGTGCGGAGAGGGGCCGTGTTTGAAAAATGAAAAAATGATCCGTTTTTTCAAAAATAAATTGATTGTAACATTTGTTTTAAAAAAGAATTAATTAGAAGCGCGGAGAAGGGCTGTGTTTTTAATGTAATCATTAAAATGCATGTAATTAATAGGTGTATTGGTTATATAAGCTTTCGGCCTCGCAGCAAACTAAACTTGTTCTGGCTTTATTATTTTATTGTAGATATTCTAAAAGCTCTTAACTGGTTGACCGCCTGGCAGTTGGATAAGACAGTCGAACGTTTCGAGGAGCTTCGCAAAGCTGGCCGAGATGCTTTCGAAACGCGTAACAACATTCAAGTGTTTGCCGCACAAAAACTATCCATCATCTACGCAGAGGTGGGCGAGCATCCAGTACCCACCATTGCTGATTTCGAGTAACACTTCTATTCTTTACTTTCCAGCACACCATGTACTATGTGTTCCACAGATTTGTCACCGAGCTGCCGGCTTCCGCTGAGAAGGATATTCTGGTGAAAGTGTTGGCCTTTTACGGTGCGAATTTGGTGGCAAAGTACTCGGCACTTTTCTACCAAGGTGGCTATTTCCGCAACAACGCGCACATCGAGCTCTACCAGCGGGGCATACTGGAGCTACTGCCTGTGCTGAAGGATCAGTCCATAGCGCTGGTGGATGCCATTGCGCCCACAGATTTCATACTCAACTCGCCACTGGGCATGAGCGACGGCAATGTGAGTGGAGGAAGGTGTTGTGTGTAACGTCCGTGCTAATGCCTTTGATTTCCTGTTTTAGGTGTACCAGCATTTACAGCGCACCATTGTGTCCACGCCTGGCGTTTACGAGCGTCCGGATTGGTGGCGCGAAGTCACATACAAAGATTATTTAAAACGCGCCAAGTTGTGAACCAGAGTATTTGTAGGCGTTATTCCCTTTACTTAAATGCTTAAACACGGGTGATTTGTGCATTATTATCACTATTTACTACACTCATAGAAAATCATTGTTATACATTTGGTTAGGTTTTAATCTTACGTACGATCACAGTCAAAAAACGGCGTGGATGTTGCTAAATAAGTTATGTACATACGATATCGATCTATCAAAATATAAACTAAAACACAGTAGATACAGAAGAATTTTACTAAGCGATTGCGACGACCAGAAGGCCGTTCTGTGCGTCGAGTGTCAGGGAGGTGAGGCCTCTGATCCCGACCCGGAACCGGACTCGTAGAACTCTGGGGGCATTGTGTGCGCGTATTGTTCCAGCTTAGTTAGCTCGCCTCCCTCCGTCTGCACGAGCATCGGTATTTGCTGCGGCAGATCGCTAGTGGCCCACAAATACAGATCCAATGTCTTCTCCGTGCAGTCGGCAATGAAGCGGACAAAGGGTCTGATGTCGCCCTCATTGGCCAGCTTGAGAAAGTGATAGTATTTGCTTCTCTGCTGTTTGGGAATGATGACCGGCGGGTAGCCAGCGCGCATGAGCAGCGTGTTCATGAGGAGGCGGGAGGTGCGTCCGTTCCCATCGATGAACGGGTGGATGTGGACAAGCTTGTAGTGGGCCAAGGCGGCATAGCTATTGAAGAACAATGGCGAACAATGTACAAAACGCAGTTGGAGACACCAAACTACAGGCTTACTTGACAGGATGCAGGGACATGCTTTGCTCCGAGTTTATCCAGCGTTCGAAGCGTTGCATTAGCAATGCCAGGTCGCCAGGCCCAGGCGGCACATGCCCACCCACATACACCTGATTGCGACGAAATTCGCCGCCCTCAATGGGATCCACGTGGCCGAGCACGCGTCGATGTATCTCTAAAATGTCTTTCAGAGTCACCTCCATTCTGTGGGGCAAAAATGGCATTTATAGAGGGTTTTCCCCAATTACATAGCATTATATATCGACTTACTTCTGCACCAGACTGGCATTGATATACTTCATGGCCAGATCCATGCCCAAAATTTCGTTGTGCTCGTCTATTGACTTGCCATCGATGGCTGTGCGCGTCTCGAGTATGGAACGTGTCTGGGCCAGCGTCATGGTGTTCCCCTCGATGCCCACAGAATGGTAGATGTGCTGAAAATAAGCCTCTTTTTTGGCCCGACGCAGTGCAGAATTGGCCTCGTGTATGGCGGAGAGGGCGTCTCGTTTTGCATCCAAAGAGGCCAAGCGGCGCTCGTCCAGCGACTGCACAACGCCTGCTGTGCGCTGATGATTGGCCAAAGCTTCTGAGTTGCTAGGATTAATGGTAAGCGCTTGGAAGTAATACTGATCGGCCAACACTATGTTGCGCTGTTTGTGCTCGAGGAACTCGCCGTATCGTAACAATATCTCTGGGTGCTTTGGCGCCAGTGCTAGTGCATGTTCGAAAAGACGTAGCGCCTTCTCGTCCTTGTTCGCCAAATGCATTTCCTGAGCCAGACGCAGGGCACCCAACGCCTCCTTAATGTTCGTCTGCTCCGCTTCCGTGTAGCTTGTGCCAACACTGTCACTAACACTCTTGTCGTAGTACTCCTTGAAGGCGTTCAACTCCTCCACCGAGTAAACCGCAAACTCATCCCGCGTCTGCAAATAGTGGGCCGTCGGCAGACGATACATCTGGCGCAGGCGCCACACACCTCCAAGCCAGCCACCCACGCCCATTTGGCTGTGTGTTACTGTATGGAAAACGTAGGCCACGAAACTGCCCAGAATCATGAATAGTGCAAATCTGTAGGACAGTGTGATTCGGAAACTCTTTCGCTCTATTCCAGCACTTCGCTTGCGGGGATATACTTTGTTTGTGTTAGTGGGCGGTGTTGGGCCGGAGACGGAGCACTCGTCAGAGCAGTTGTCAAGCGTGGTCGGCGTTTTGTCTTTGCCCACAATGCCCATTGTTGTGGTTGTTTGAGCTCGAGCTCTACGACAGTTTATGTTTCACATTAATTTTGAACACGTTACACAAAAGACACATTTTCACACAAGTCCCAATGACCAGCCAATCAGTCAGTCGTCTACCACGTATTTATTTGTGCTTATGCTAGGGGCAGTGTAACCAAGTACTTGGCAAAAACTGGCAGTGCTGCCAAGTTGCCCAAGCTTTAGTTTCACATTTTTACACCAGCTGGCACTTTTCTTAGCTTGCATACATAAACGCTAGGTGGCATGGACTGATATTAGAATCAATACTTAGTCATAGATTGTTTTAGAATCGAGCTTCATGCAAACCGGCTGGTAATCAATTCATTCAGTAATTAATTCAATGTCTGTTTTGCAATATTTTTCGTGTGTCCGAACTGTAGCACCGAATGAACGTACGAATTTCCAAGAAACTACGCTGCTTATGAGTAACACACTTATTTCTTGTCCCCCGGTCAGGGTATTTATAATTCCCCCCTGGATTCCACAACATCTATTGTGTTGTCTGTCACAACAAACAATTTCTCACAGCTTGCCAAACATACATAGGTAGTCAATGAATGATTTATGACGAAAAACACTTGAATTTCTTTTGCGTTAACAATCTAAATACGCGCAAGCTTAATGCCAACATTTCTGTGGTTGCATGCTAATTTTTGGTTCTAATTTCAAGAGTAAAAGCCACAAATAGGATGCACGTTTTTCCCCAGCTGTGCAGGTTTTTGGCTACCAATTTGGATTAAAATGACAAAATTATTTTGATTTTATGCCTTAAAAAGGTCATTTCACATTTACCGATATTATTGCAGAGTCTTGGTTTATTTTTTTGCGCATATACCTATGTTTGTATAATGGCTTCATTAGAAATAGTTTTTCAAAACTTATATCAACATAATTCTTCTTAGCATTGTAAAGATTTAATAAATTGTGTAATCATTGAAAAATTTAAAAACCTTAAAAGGATCACAATAATGGTTGGAACATCAAACTTCTTTATAAAAGTATGATAATAGTATGGGCCCAGAATAGTGATATGATTATAATTATAATATACATGTATTCATGAATTATAAACCAAACTAAGTAGAAGCGTTTTAAAATGTAAAAATGTGATATATTAAGAACTAATTATCCTGAAACTAGAAATTGTAGGCTTCATTTAAATTTTACGAAACCACCACCGCTTAATTTCAAAATTTAAGAATAAATGTGAATATAGGAATGTTTTACAATTGTGAGCGCAGAATAGCTTTTGAATGAAATGTAGAATATGTTTGTTTATCGAATTCTAACTCAATATAATTCATTACCAAACTTAAATGATATTAAAGAAATAAATATATTAAAGAATTTTCGAATTTTGAAGACAGAATTGTTTCAATAATAAATGCTTTTTGAAATTCTCTTTTATAGAAATATAATAATGAAATGAAGAGTACAAAGTTAAAATCGTGCCAGCTCGATGAACCGATTGTTTCTAAGGCCATCATATAATATAAATAGTAGTATAATGATAACAGTGTCTCTCTCACTATAATACACAAAAATTTCGCAACAATATCTAATATGCAACTAAATATTTGGTTTTTTTTTACCGATATTTTCTTTGGCAATGATATGATCAACCAATATTAATAATACTACGAGTATAATAGGGGAACTATAAAAACTCATGCAGACATCTCTATATCGATTTATCTCGACATATTGTACCATATTTGTACCTTTAACATGGATTGTGCCTTTCTAGTGCTAGGGTACCGGGTATTAAAATTGAGTTGGGAACTTTAGAAATTTGAAGTGTGGGTTTTCTTGGCTTGCACTCAAAGCTTTTCTTTGTATACTTCTTCCTTCGACGTACAAAACTGGGAATTGCGGATTTTTAGTTTGGTTTCTCTTTCGTCGAATAATTTATATAAGCTCGAAGGCGACTATACATATATATCTGCGGCTATAGCTTAGGTGAAGATTTAGAGGCGTTTGCACTCGCACATTGCAGTTCCTCTGATTGTTTTGAATCACCCGGAGACTGACTGCGGGCGCTGCATTGACCCCCACGCGTATAGTCGGTATGACATGTTCTCTACACTCGACCCAGTCATGTAACAAGCTCTGCTGCAACGCATGAGATCACGCATTGAAATACAAATCGGCGAGTCGTATTCTGTTTTTTGTTGATCTATTGCCAGAAGCTGCAAACAAAACCGAAGCAGTTGTGAATCACGGCAGTCGATCAACAAATTCTGCTATGAAGTCATTATAATATAAGTCGCAAAACCGGCATAACGCTTTACCTGTGACGTCGCCGCTCAAGGCTGTGTCTTGAATAACAATATTTTGGCGTATTTTCCAAAAAACACGACCACGATTAAAATGTTTTCCTCATCGATGCTGATAACAGCAGTCGAACCGGCAAACATTTCTCATCTGTCCCCTATTCAGCTCTCTGAATAAGATGTTTCGTAGAATATACTCTACACTAGGCAACAAATTTTTCAAATGCTGCAAACCGTTTTTCTAGCTGCACTCGAAAAAAATTATTTCACTTTTAATAAAGAATAGCGTTTCTTTCATTTTCTATAAATTTAAGGAGAGTTTTCTTTAAAAAAAATAATCGAAAATGGGAAATATCTCTTTTTGAATTTTGAGAAATACCAGCCTTTTTAGATTCTAAGGAAAATTTAACTGAATTTTTACACGTTTAAGATGCAATTAGCTGTGTTTTAAAAAACGAATTGCAGCTAAATAGTAATTTTTGAAATATGATAGCAGTTTATGGTTTTAAAACAATTCCACCTACATAAGCAATTTCTTTCTTTAGTTATTTAGCTGAAGTTCTCTATTGATTTTTTTTCTTCTTTCTTTTTTTACATCAACAGCTTTGTTTGTCGATGAAATAAATAAATAAGCAATTAATACTTGCATAATTATGTTAAAAGAAAAGAGGCCTTATTTGAATCGCATTTTTGAATTGCTTTTTTCACGATTTAAAACCATCAGTGATTAATTATTTAAAAAAAAATTGCTTACTGCTGAAGATATATTTTAGTTTGCATAAATAGATGAAAATATAATGAAATTTTATTTAATCGTATGTGTTGAACAGATTTGAAATTGTTAAGGCCTTTGAATCGTAAAAAGTGTTTCTATTGGGCTGAAAATAATAAAATACGAAAATTAAAAAATACACTTCTCTCTCAGGTAGTGCAGGCAAAAAATTTTAAATATTTTTAATAAAACTTTTAGGAAATCAGTTCGTCCGTAGACTAACCGACTAGTTTACTATAAAATGTAGCTATCATCGGACTTAGGAGAAACTTTATTATAAAAGCTTACTGAAACAGAATGGCCAAGAATCCACAACTCTTATTCAAATACAAAAATTTGTTTATGTTTCGAGTGTGAGTTAATAATGTTGGGAACTCGCGTTTTGTTTTTGTTGCGCAGTGACATAAGACGGCGGAAGCTGGATGATTCGAATAAATGCGCAACGTTCGGCACTCAGTTGTCAGTTGCTGTTTGGTCGCGCGACGAGGCGCTACGATTTAAGCGAGTGGAAGTGGATTTGGAATTTGAATTGGAAGTGGAAGTGGAAGTGACGGTGCTTTTGTAAAAGTGAATTCGTGTCATTCGGGTTATCCTGTGACCGCACAGTGAACTCTTTTCTATTTGGAACTGTGTTTGCACGAATACAAGTGCGCGGCTGCGTTTGCAGTCCATTCAAGTGAAAGTGAGTAAGATTATTCGAAAATATATAGCATGAATGGCTGATATTCGTAGCTTAGGCGTAAATGTGAATATCGCTGAAACTGTCCGCATGCAAGTCAAAAATAGACTGCAACAGAGAGACGGACGTTGTCAGCATCTAAATTAGTTGATGATCAGCATGAATGTCGCAGCTCGTTCCGAAGCTGCTACTTGCAACTAATTTTGGAGAAGCGGCCAGGAATATGTGACCTAATTGAACGATGTGTAGATTCCAGGTGTTGATTTATGGGCCAATGCTGCTCGAACAACATACAACATACCGGGCACATATTGCGGCCATATAAATCCACTTACGAGCACACATACTTGTATTTATAAATATATTTTGTAAAGTCTAAAGACTATGAATTATCAATAGCAGGCCGTTGCGCACCGGATGGAGCACATACACGTACGAGTACATACATATATAGATGAAATAATTTTTAAAAATAATAATTGGGTGCCAAAAAAAAAAAGAAGGAAAAGAAGAAACACAACTCGACAATGACACCATAAAGCGGGCTGGTAGCCTAAAGTTGAGCAAACCAGTGGTATTGGTATTTGAATTATCGGCGGCAGGCTGGAGGAACCTTTGCTGACCCGATCCGGCGATAATACGTCGCGTTGTCTGAACTAGATTTAAGTTGCGCGCTTATCTGCACCGAGCACCGAAAAAATTGACACACACACACACACACATACAATCAAAGAATGATGATTACTTACAATTTGTATTACTTACAAGTACATGCCGTTGTATTTACAAAATCGATTTATGAATGACACAGTTTCTTTCTATCTAATCCGTAATAGACAAATGAGAGCATTCGGCGTCTGCTGTGTGCTGCTCTTGGCGCTCACAAGCAGCTGGGCCTTCAGCGCCTATCAACGGGGCGGCTTGGCGGGCTATACGAACGGCTATCAGAGCCAGGCTAGCTACAGTTCTGGCTACAGTTCCTCGTCCTCCTCATCATCATCCCTGGGCTCCAGTTCCGCTGGTTATGGCGGCGCACAGCTACGGAGCCATTCGGTCGAGGTTGTGGAGTTTGCCAATCGACTGAAGCAGGAATTTAATCAATTATCGCGTGGTATCAATAGTTTCGGCATTGGAACCTCCTGGAGTTGTAAGTGCCAGTTAAGAAACTCCGTACGGAATCATTTAATTCATTATTCACATCTCTCTCTTCTAGCTAACATACTCCAGCTGACTGGCAAGAGTTCCAGCGAGTTGAACGCGTTAAGCCGACAGATTACTCAGCAACTGGTCAGTGACATGAATCGCGGTGCGATCAGCTACACAACCATTGCTCAGCCCAACTTTTTTGAGTCCAAAGCAGCCGAGGTTCTAGATCAATATACGTCCAGTGTACAGCATACCCTGGACATCAGTGACCACGGTCAGCCCCTCGATCTGAGCAAGTATGACGAGGTCAAAAACTATGCCTACCCCACCGAGATCAAGGTCGTGAATGGCAAGACCTACATGGTGCACAGAAACTGTACTGAGGCTACCAAGATTACGCCCAGCTATAGCAGTTTGGTCATAGGCGGTGCCAACACGGGTGCCGCCCTTAACAGCGGCTTCTACGCCCAGGGTCCCAGCACCACGACCATCACCCGCAAGAATACCGTGTACAATTGGGAGCCCAGTGTGGTTGGCTACAGGCCGGTGGTTACTATAGATGGCCTGAGAGGCGCAAACACTGAAATCAACGCACCCACATCTCAAGTGGTTATAACGCGTGTGAATAAAACAATCAATAGGAATGCCGATGGTACCAACTCTGTTGCCGGTTCACAAAGCCAGCAACGTTGGGTCGACGGCAAACTTGTCTTTGATAGCTCCCAGCCATTCGGGCAGTCGACGGGGCCAAGCGGCAACAACTGGGAACGCGAGGAGCGCGAGCATCTGTTCTGGTTCTTGAATCAAGGAGCCACCTCGCCACAGCGCCTGGAAGCCTGGCAGCGGCAACAGGAGGACCGTCTCAGCGCCATGGCGTTGCGTCATCATACCAGCGTGGAAGCCATTGAGCAGTTCCATCGCCGGGAACTCGAACGATACCAGCAACTTTTGCGGCAGTACCAGACACAAAGCAGCGGGGCCAATGCTTGGCAGCGCCTGGAACGTGGTCGTCTGGACTGGCTAATACACCAGAATAGTCTCAGCGTTCACGACTTTGAGCGTTGGCAGCGTGAGAATAGCCTCAAGCTGAATCAGTTGGCGCAGCAGTATAGGATTACACCTGCGGAGCTACAGAATTGGCAGCGCGAGGAATTGCAAAGGATTTATGTGTACTTCAATAACATCAATAATTCAATGGCACCAGCCAGGCCCGCGCCAGTTCCCCTGCCCGGATCAGCCTCGTTGGTTTCTAACGAGGAACAGCAGCGTTTGAATGAACTTATCCGCCAGCACAATGAAACAATCGCCATGCTGCAGAACTCGATACAGACGGACCAGCAGAAGCTCAGGGATTTGTCAGTCAAATATCAGGGTAATGTGCAAGATATGGAAAAGTGGCTCAAGGAGGAAGTGGCGCGTATTAGCGGTCTAATTAGGGAGCAAACCGAGCAGATGTCCCGCATTACAGAGTGGCAGCGTTCGGAACGAACACGCCTCGAGTCTATACTTCGGCAACATCAGGGCTCTGTGACCGATTTGGAGCAGCAAATGGCGCGCGACCGCAACTACCTTCAGGGCTTGGCTTCGAAATATCACGTGACGATTGAAGAGCTCGAGAAATGGCAGCGCACGGAGTTACAGCGACTGCAGCGGGAGGGTCAACAAGCGCTGGAATCAAACATTAAGGAATGGCAGCTGCGCGAACGAGAGCATCTCAAGAACATTGTAAGCAAGAACGAGCTGACGCTGGAAGAGTTCCAGACGCGCATTGTTAACGATCGCGCACGACTTGAACAGCTGGCTCGCACATATAAGGTGCAGGTTACAGAGATAGAGGACTGGATAAAGAGCGAGATGAAGAAATTCCAGTCGGAAGGTCTGCTCAAAGAAGTGGAGAAGGAATTGGCCTTGTGGCAGCAGCGGGAACGTGAACGCTTACAACACATTGTACAGCAGAGTTCTCTGACTGTCGAGCAATTGGAGCAAAAGATCAAGAACGATCAGACACACTTCTACGAGTTGGCTAACACCTACCAGATACGCGTGGAGGATATACAGGACTGGCTGAAGAAGGAGCTCCTCCGACTTCAGAGTGAGGGTCTAATCAAGGCTGAGGCCCTCAAGGACTGGCAGCAAGCTGAACGCAATGAGATTATGAGAATCGTGCAGCAAAATAAGTACAGCATCGAAGACTTTGAGAAGAAAGTGCTGGCAGATCGTCGTCACTTGCAGGAACTCTCGAAGCAATACAACGTGCAAGTTCATGAAATCGAACACTGGATTAAGTCTGAGGGCGAGCGTCTACAGCGCGAAGGCCAGCTCCACATGGAGGAACAACTGAACAACTGGCAGAAGATCGAACGTCAGCGTCTGCTCGATCTAATTAACAAGAACAATCTGTCCATCGAAGAGCTGGAGGCACGCATTAAGAAGGATCAGGTGCACCTTTATAGTCTCGCACAGCAGCACCAGGTGCGTGTTGAGGAGATCGAGGAATGGATTAAACAGCAGATTGCTAAACTCCAAGCCGATGGCGTCATAGAAATGCAGAAGTTGAAGGACTGGCAGCTTGAGTGGCGTGGAAATTTGACAAATATGGTACAGGAACGCGATTTCACAGTTGAGGAGTTCCATAAATGGCTGCTGGAAGATCGCGCACGTCTTCAGCATCTAGCCATGCAGCACAATGTTCAAATTGAGGAAATCGAACAGTTCGTTAAGCACGAAGAGCAGCGATTTGTGAGCATGGGTTTGCTGAAGCCATACGAGAAGCTGACCAACTGGCAGGAGGTGGAACGCATGTACCTCAACCAGCTCGCGCAACAGCAGTACAAGTCTACAGAACAGCTGGAGGAGCGACTGCGTCAGGATCGGGAGCTACTGGAGAAAATGGCGCGTCAGTATAGCGTGCAGGTGGAGGAGATTGAAAAGTGGATGAAGCAGGAGCTGGCACGTCTTCGCGATGAGGGTCAGCTGCAGATAGATAATCTAACCACCTGGCAGCTGGCAGAGCGCGAGCGTCTGGAGGCTCTGGTCAAACAGAACAAACAGTGGAGCGTGGAGGAATTCGAGGCTGCACTTCGCAATGATCGCGAACATATGCAGACCATTGCCTTCCAACATCACACTTCCGTGGAGGAAATTGAACGCTGGGTTCAGTCTGAAATCGAGAGGTTGAAGAAGCAGGTAAGCTCAAATTTAAGCAGATGAGGCATCAAATTTCTTTACAAATACCTTCACATTCATCCAACAGGGCAAGCTGGACATAGAGCAACTGACTATGTGGCAGAAGGCGGAGCAGCAGCGTATTTTGTCCTTGCTGCAGCAACAATCGAGCATTACCGTGGAGGAGTTTGAAGAGAAGGTGCAACGGGATCGCTTGTTCCTGGTCAACCTGGCTGATCAGTATCACGTGAGCGTAGTGGATATTGAAGCCTACATTAAGAAGGTTATCGAGGATTTGCGGAAGCAGGGTCAGTTTGAAATTGAGAAGCTACAGACCTGGCAGCTGGTGGAGAGAGACTACATAAAGCAACTAATAGCACAATACAATAATGGCTTGTCGACCTCAGAGTACGAGCAAAAGCTGAGGGAAGATCGCGTCCATTTGAACCAGCTTGCCGATCAATATCGCATCAGTGTTGAGCAGATTGAGCAATGGATGATAACGGAATTGAAGCGTCTGCGTGGCGACACCGAAACGCAGCTGCAGGCATTGACCACCTGGCAGAAGGGTGAGGTGGAGCGTCTGCAAAAGCTGTTGCAACAGCAGAACCATTTAAGCTACGTAGAGTTCGAAATCGAGCTGCAACAGGAGCGCAAGCGCCTTGAACAACTGGCCCAACAGTACTCGCTCAGTGTTGTGGAGATTGAGGAGTGGTTGCGTCAACAACTGGTCAACCTGAAGACCACTGGCCAAATTAAAGTGGAAAACCTCACTAAATGGCAGGCCATTGAGCAGCAGCGTCTGATCGAATTGTTGCTAAAGCAGCAACAGGATCTCAGCTACAAAGAATTCGAACAACAGCTGCAACAAGATCGCGCCCATCTACGAGGTCTTTCGCAAACCTATCACGTGAGCGTGGAACAGATTGAACAATGGATGCGGGATGAGCTGGCGCGACTGAAGAACTCGGGACTGGTCCATGTGGAGGAGCTAACTAATTGGCAGACTGAGATGCGCAAAGAGTTCAATGTCTGGCTGCAGCAACAACAAAACGGTGCTACTTATAATGAATTTTTGAATTTCCTTAAGCGCGATAAGGAACGCTTATCCACCATTGCCCAAGAGTATCACATAACTGTTGAGGAGGTTGAGAAGTGGGTCCAAAAGGAGGCCGCGCGTCTGTCGCTAATTGGAGTCATTGAACGTCCCGAAGACAATGTAACCTATGAAGAGATTATAAAGGTCTGGCGTCAGGACAATGCTGGCTCTGGCAGTGTTATCAATAGCATTAGCAATAACGAACAACGTTGGAAGCAGCAAGCAATTTCACAGTTGAGAGGCAAAGCACTGGTAAGGCCTATGACTTGGCAGGAGTTCGAGATATATCTCGTTGAAAATCGCCCTGCTTTCGAACAATTGGCACGTCAATATAATATCACCGTGGAAGAAGTCATTGTATGGCTTAATCAATCAGCTAAAAAGCTGGTTGATGAAGGTCTCATAACCGGTACGATAACAGTAGAGGAGTGGCAGCTGCGGGAGAAGCAATACGTCAAGGATCTGATCAATCAGCAGCTGCGCAATCAGCAAAAGTGGACTATTGAAGAACTGGAACTAAAGCTGCTTAACGACCAAAAGCATCTGGCGGAATTGATACGCCAATACAATGTGACAATTGAAGAGCTGCAGGCCTGGTACAGACGCGAGTTAAAGGAGCTGCTCGATCAACGAAAAATATCTCCAGGCAATAGGGTGGAGTGGAAAACGTTGGAAAAGGAACGCATCTACCTTACTGCTGTCCAGCATCCGGGCACCACGCGTGTGGTATTGGAAGAGCTTTTACTAGGCAACAAAATGGCGTTGCAGCGTCTAGCCTTAACCTACCGCATTACAGTGGAGGAGCTGACATTGTTTATACGCCAAGAGCTGCGTCGTTTAGCTGACTTGGGCTTAATTATCGAAGGCGGCTCTGATTCACAGCTTAATAATCGTTGGCAAGAAGAGGAGCGTGCGCGCCTGCGCACAATAGCTTCTACCATAACCATTACGAGGGATGAACTTCTCGAGTTTATTTCCAATGACAATGCCTACCAGAAGATTCTTTCCAATCTCTACCGTGTGAGTTTGGACAAGTTGGCGCCCTACCAGCGCATTGCTATAGACACTATGCAACGAGAGGGTCTCTTCCAGGAGCTTACCCTGAACCAGCTGCAGCCCTGGCAGAAGCTGGAGCGCGATCGTCTCTATGAGTTCATCCGCAACCAGAACTTTACTCTCCGAAACCTGAAGGAATGGCAGCGCCAAGATGTTCTGCTTAACGAGTTTGCCCTTAAATACGGCATATCTGTGTACGATCTTAAGGCTTGGCAGCTGCGGGAGTTCCAGAGGATTATTGATTTGGCACAGTACTACCAAATGTCGTTGATTGAGCTCCAGGAATTTAGAGATAATGAGCTGCGTTACCTCACCTATGTCATACATAAGAAAACGAGTCCCATACAAGAGATACAGAGCTGGGAGCGAAATGAGGCTGCCCGCAGTCAGATATTGCAGCGTAAGTCTGGCTTGTCGGGCCAGCAATTGCTTGAGTGGCGTCGCACCTTGTACCTGCTGTCCCAAGGACTCATTGATCTAAACACCGGCGGCAGTGGTGGACAGATAGTGGACAACGGAAGCACTAATGCTACTTTTGTGCCCAAGCCCATATTCTCCAAGGACCGCGGTGACCAGCCGCCAAATGCATATGAAGAAACCTTTGACGAGGATGAGCCGGGACTAGAAGGTGAAACCAAGAAACCTCTGCCAGTGCCTGCGCCCATCAGATCTACTCCCGCACCCTTCCCATATCCCACAGCGGTACCTCAATACCCTAGCAATGGTGGTGCTGGTGCCGATGGAGGTTTTGTGTATCGCAAAAAAGAGTACCAATTCACAGTGCCCGTAGGCACCGCATCTGCCGCGGCCAGCGCCACACCCATCGGCACTGCGTCTAGTGCTAGTGCTAGTGTTGGCAGTGGCTTTGACAAGTGGGGCACAGGTTCGTTGACGAGGTCTGTGGATCACCACAAGCCTCCGTCGGACGTCGAGGACTTTGGCCAGCAGCAACAAGTAGAACTGGGTTGGAATGGGCAATTGGTGCAAGTTGAGGATGAGGACGGTGGACAGCAAGTTCAGGTGGAAGAAACAGACTGGAATGGTGGTCAACAACAGCAGGTAGAAGAGGATGTATTTCTTGGCCAGAAACAAGTCGAGGACCTGAGCGATCGGCGCTACGGTTCTGGACTGAGCAGCTCCCGGCAGCAACCATTGCGAGCTGTAACACAAGCAACGGTGAGTAGGAGTGGTTGTTAAAAAGTCAGTACAACAACTAATTGTTTTTTTTTTTAAACAGGTTGAGGTACAGACCAGCGAGGAACCCAAGTCAACGTGGGGAAAATTCAAAGACTATTTCACGGGTTAAAACATTAAAACAAACTGCCATATTGGTTAAGACTTCCTCAAGTCAACGAAAACGAAACAAACAAATTGGTTACTTTTTTATAAAACGTCTTTTTATTTTGTAGTTTAGTCTTAAACAAGAGTTTTGGGGTTAGGCCCCCACTAAAGGTCACATTTGTACCGCTACTACTAAATATCCATACATCTGTATGTAATACTCTTTTTCTTTATAAGGACGTACTTTATTTGTTCTTTTTGCATAATAAACTCTGAAAAATAATTAGCTTTTCATTCAACCATCTAAATGTTATATCGCAACTGTACGTTGCTTGCGTGAATAGTTTTAAACGTAACAATAGGACTATGTATAGTTCGTGTTCATAAATATCCATGTATAAAGGGTGCCTGTGGCTCTATATTTTACAACTGACGGTATGTGGCGATATGCGTTGTTTTTTGATCATGTCAAGCAGGGATTAGAATAGGGGACTTTGGCTGGAAATAGCACCATTAGTGGGTGTTGTGAAAGGGAATCGAGTACTTTGGTTTAACACTAGGCACTTAATTGCATAACTCATAGTGATCATGATTTGTATTGTGACTTCGTCGGGCTTTCTAATTATATACACGCCTACGCCTGTAAGGCGTTGCGGGAATCAACTTATATGGGCCTCCAGCTCCGTCGCAGCACTTCCAACACCAAAATGCGTAGCTCGAAGCTGCAAGCCCTCACTGAGCTCCTCGGCTGCCAGGCCCGCACTTGTGCTTAGCCCGTCCCCGGTCTCTTGTAGCACATGGTTCTTCAGCTGCTCTATTTGGTGCAGCAATTTCAAGGTCTCGTCGTCTAGATTGTCATCTTCCAGCCGCAGCTGTCGCTGCTGCTCTTGCTCGGCATCTATGTCCCATTCCAGTGATTCGGGCGTCGATATGTGCGACCAGGAGTTTTGTGTAGAGGAGCCGCAGGAAGTGCGTGCAAAGTAGCCTTGTCGCTGAATTCCCGCGCGTTGTTGTCGTGTCGCCAGACGGACTTGGCTGGCATTCAGCGAGGCCGTCGTCGTCAGTTGGTCCAGGGAAGTATAGTGTTGCTGTGGGTTAACCATCGGCGGTGGGGTGTGCATTGTCAGCTGCTGTTGCTGTGGGTATTGCTGCTGTTGCCGCAGCTGTGCATACTCATGCTCCCACTCCAGATCTAGCGAGGAGCTGGCCCTTGAGCTGGCGATGCGTGTGTAGCTCTGCAGTTCCGTCTCCTTGTTGGGTGTTGTTGTATTGAGCAATTTAAAAACGTCGAGATTCTGCAGTTGTATGTCCGCATTGGTGCTGCAAAGCTCAAGTGGTAGTTCAACACATCGGGTTTTCATTCCCCTTTGCTTACCTCTCGTTCTGCAACTTGGCGTAGCTGGGAGATTGCTGTTGCTGCTGCTGCTGCTGGTCCCAGTACTTGTCTATAAATTGCGGGCACCTTTTCTTTCGCTTGAACTTCAGTATGCGGTAGACAAGACCGCGATGACGACAACGCTCGCTGGCATTCGATATGAGCTCGGCGTCTTGTTCATCTGTTGCGCATGCTGAACGTGAGGCTTGTGGATGACGCCTAAAAGTGAGCAATGCAAGTGTTTGTTTATTATGTTCCCGTTTGCCTTTTCTTTAAAACCAAGCAGCAATCCCCAATAGCGCACACTCTTCCACACAAACAAACGTACAGACACAATGCGAAGCCCATGCAGTCTTTGTTTGCGGTAGCACGCACTCAAGCGTTGCATACTTTAGGGCTGTCGACCTTTATGCGTTGCTTGTCTGGGTGGTAACTCATGTCTACCCATGCAATTTAGTCGAAACCCCAATGAATAACCCGAGGGTTGCAATCCAAGTAACTTCTATTTTCAAGAATAGTTTATAGATTTTTTTAAATGTTGAACATGGGTTGTACAAGTATTTCAAATTATTAAGAATCTCTTTTTGCATGGTCGTTGTTTTGGCTACCGACCGAGCTATTCCATTGCAAAAGTTTTAAATTCTTGTAAATAAAATAAACATATATTGTGGAGATTTGTAACAGTTATTTTGAATGATTAAGGTTGCATGAAGCGGGAAAGTAAAGAGGAAAATTCCGAATAAGAACACAATTTGAAGGCTTTTTTTTGTTAGGTTTCAGAGTAGTAGCACAGCTGGGATAGCTTGATATCTAAGCTAGTTCTATACTATACAACAAATGGTAATAATTCGAGCTAAGAAGGAATAAAAAAAATCTTTGCAAGTAGCCTACAACCCGTGCTAATTGCTCTTTGGTTAGCCGTATTATGGAGCGCCGCGAATTTGCGCTAATTAGCAAGCGGGTAGGCTTCCTAATAAGTGGCATGCACACCACCGTCGTTCCCGGCCCGTTGGCATCTGCCTATTAACATTTTATTGATTGCAAACTCAGCAGTCGCCCCTCGACAACCCTCTTTATAGCGTTACTTATTGGATTTGCAAAAGCGTATTCGTACTTTTGTGGCTTAAATTGAATAGAGTGGAGCACACACACTAGACGCGCGTTCGCAGAGTCAACAAAATTAAATTTTAATTAACAGTAAGTCGGTGTGTGTGTGTGTGGGTTAGGGGGCAAGGGCGTAGCTGTGGTCCCAACTTACCAAAGGAGCCAGCTGTTGGAGGCTGCCGCGGCAGCTGCTGCTGCAAATGTACGGTGTGTGGAGCTGGCTGGGGATGTGGACGAGTAGGACTCCTTTGACGAAGATGGCGACGACGACGACGACGACACACAGCCGCCGAGGCATGAACCCATGCTCTATTGCCACAATGCCGCAAAGTAGGCCACAGTTTCTTTATTCCTGTTGCTTTGTTACCGTTGTCTCCTTGCTTTTCCTACAAATTACCCGACATTAGGTTTTATGCGCGTAAAATTCCTTGTGTCATAGTTCAAGCTATTGTTGTTGTTGTTGCTGTTACTGCAATAGTTCTAATTGACTGTTGGCGTCGTGCGGGCTTTATGGCTTCAAAGCTTCATAGCTGACTGCCTGTCTGCCTTCCTTGCCTTGCCTTGCATTGCCCCTTTCTCTGGTTACTAGTGAGTTTTTTTTTGCAAATGCGCGTTGCCTTGGTTCGGGTCAAGGTTCATTTTTTCGACAGTTAAATGCTTTTCAATTTCAACTTCACACCGAGGCAAGCACACAAACGCACACCGATTCTCAATCGCATAAGCACACGCGTAACTGTTTTGCATGCTCGTAGCACAATGCGACGTCACTTGGTGACGCACCGCATGGTGTATAAACTAAACAGTTGAAACTTAGCGACCGACCAAAAGCGACAGATACGCAAGGTAGTCCCGTTGTATTTGTCTGCGTACATATGTGTATGTGTGCGTGTATGTATTGAAGACGGACGAAGCGGGGTTCGGTTGCTTTTGACAGTCAGCTGTTTGCCAGCAATACTCATTTGGTTTAACTTTTGCTTGTCAGTTTGAAGCACTTGGGCCTTGTAGTTAAAAAGGAAGTAGAAAGTTAACAGCTTTTTAACTTCCAAACTTTAAGCTTAGAAAGCTGCCATGAAACTTTGGCGGATGTGGCTTTTAATCGGGGAAATAACGGTTATTTTTATAACATTACATTTACACATTCTATTCTGTATGTTAAACATGCACAGTGTTGGTAACATAACATTTAACAACAACATATTTACTTGAAGCTTTAAAGAGAAACTCATTTTACAGAGCTGTGAACTGAGCTTGCAGGTGGGGTACATCTCTGTTATATTAACTAACAGTAAAGGCCAGTTCTCTGGTAACACATGAACATTTGCTTTCACAACAGAGCCTTTTTAAAATTACTTGCTCCCTTGCCGTTCAGTTTAACACTTGTTAGCAAATATAGTTTAAATAATATAAAATATAACTAAATTTGTAAAGCAGAAGTTATAAGGAGTATATATGTTGCAAATAGTAATAAGATAATTAGTTTTAGTTTAACTGTTAAGCTTTAATTGAAGTCGGAATGTACGCATATTGGTTACATTGGGACTTTCTTGTGTCATTTATATGTTAATACAAGTTGAAATAACAAAACAATGTGTCCATTGTTCTATAGTTGACTTTTTAATATCATTAGTCGTATATAAAAGATTGTGTAGTCAAAAATTTTTAATCCCATTCTCACACATTTGTTCATATGTTAAACATTAAATTCTTTTTGCAGCGAGATGTTGTTCCATGTGTGTTCAACACACATTACTTAATGTAAGCATAAATTCAAGAATGTTAGAGTAGGCGTGTAATTTAAATAACTCGCAATGCTTTTAGTAGCAACATCTGCTAAGCTAACATACATACGAAAGTACTTATAGCATTACAGCAAATGTTCATGTTAAATGTCATTACATTGCGCAGTTGCTGGCTAACCGCAACATTTGTTTACCTTTTTAACATGCCGCAACCGAAGCGCCAGACGAGACGACGACAGTGCCACTCCCACCCATGCCTCCACCCCACCCCCAGGACAGCATCATCGTGTGAAAACTGCAGTCGACCTTCGTGCCGACTTCGGTCCCCTTCGTTTCAACATGCTGCGTTCGTTTGAGCTTCAGTGCCAAATCAGCTTTCGTCGCGCGTGGTCGTATCGTCTTGTCTCGTCCGTCAACTTGCCAGCTGCTTTAGCGCATCAAGCAAACAATATATTTTAACAGCAATAACACAAATAATAATATTAATTACTAATTAACGCACGCATGCATGTGTGTGTAGGTCCTGATATACGTGAGTGTGTGCTATTTTAAGAAATTGGTCCATGATTTTTGTGCGTATGCATATCTACAAGTATAATCGCGAGTGCTGCGTTTGCCGGCGTTTTCTTTAGCCATGCCTGTTCTACGCGTAGAGCAAGAAATGCTTTGTTTTCTTTATTTATAAATTAACAGTTCGTCATACACCTCTTCGCCGAAAGACATTGCCCCCGGTGAGTTTTTCCTACGCGCACACATACATACTTGTACATACTCGTACATTATAATTATGTGTGATCGTTTCAGTTTGTCTAAATATTTTAAAATGATTTACTTGTTTTGTAACATTTCTAAAATGATTGTGGTTTTATTGCATTTTACAAATAATAGAATGTACTCGTAATAATGCAAATAATGGCAGTAGTAGTTAGAAGTTCTATTTGTTGGTAAATATTGGCTTCTTTGAGAAAGATTTTAATTGAATATTTAAGTAACTTGAAAGTATTGCAGATTTTTGAAGAGTTTTAGTTTTAACTGTGTATCACTCATACTCACATAGTAAGTACACATATGTGTTGCAAATAAATTATATTGTTGGATTGGCAGCTGGTCCGGAGGGGGGGGGGTTACAACTGAGATTATGATTATGCCCAAGTCGAGGTCTAACTACTTTTAATTTTAGTTGTTTGTTTTTGTAGTAGGTATAAAGGTGGTTGTGAAAGTGATGAATTGCCACAAGCTGAAAATGTTACTAATACGCTGCCAGGACACTTTACTGCGGTTAGCATATTTTATGCTCATTAAGTGCCAGTGGCCATGCAAACCACGGATGGCGCCAAACACCGGCGGTCAGTGTGGTTCCTTTGGGAAAGTGCTCGCCTTGTCCTTCTGTATGCTCGCATGTACAAATGTATATATGTATGTACTTGTATATAAATTGATGACGATCAGATCAATTCGTTCTGTGATTTAAGTGCGCGTAAATCTCTGTAGTGAAAAGTGTTGTGAGCTGCCGCCATCGTTCATGGTTTGTTGCCATTATTTGCATGTGGTGGGGATGGCGAGGACAAGCAAGAAGCAAGGAGTGAGCAGAAAATAAAATGTAAATTGATTTATTATGCACAAGCGAATGAACGGCAAGGCAACCCGACGGGCCTCCCGGCCATCCAGCCATCCAGCCAGCCAACCAGCCAACCGGCCGCCGGGCCCATCTTCATCTACTGGATCTGGTCTTTTGGTGCAGCCGTGCGTGCATTTTGCGAAAGGTAAAAACTGCAGCGCCAAGGCGTAAACATCGCCATTAATATTGATTTAAATGCAAGAATTGGCTTGCAAGCCGCCGAGCCGTAGGTGGCAGGGGGCTGAGAATGAGCTGAATGGCAATGAGCTGAAAAGACGATTCACATATGCATACACTATATACAAGTATATACTCGTACTATTTATGTGCATACTCGTGTGTTTGTATTTATTTATGTCTGCATTTATGCACCCATACGTTGCATTACTCATTGTCAATGCAATCAGAGCCATCTCGACTTTTTGCTATTAGCAAAATTGCAAAAATCACGCGCTTCCAGTCTCAGCCTCACATGCCTCCGATGCCTTCCATGCCTCCGATGCCTCACATACCTCACGTGCCCCACGGCCGCCACAAAATTCTGACAAAAGTTCCCAGCCAGCCGCAGCGCAATGGCTATGCAACACGAACAAAAAAAATAAAATATTGTTCACTATGATAACTTTTGGCAATAATACAAAAAGCATGTTTGTTTGAGTGCACGACAACTATGTATGGCTTAAACCCAGAGTGGGGGCGGCCCGTTTCTATTCCCTTGTACCAAATTGTTGGGGCGTGAAAAATGTAATGTAAAATATGTAGATGTTGTTCTTGTATTTCGGTTTCGGTGCCCCGGCTAATTGACATGCCAAACATGATGTTGTCGTTTGCATGTACGCGACATGTGGCATGTGGCATACTTTTAGCCAAATTGCTCGGTCTGGATGGGGCTTTAAGGCGCTTAGAAACACAGTCCAGCTTCTCGTCATACGAATTCAATTAGAAATGCATATATTTCTATTGCTTTTGCCACAACAGCTGCTGCCTGCTGCCAGCTCCTTGCCGTTCGCCCAAACATGTGAAGGGAGCAGGGAGGCAGGAAGGAAGGAAGGAAGGAAGCAAAGAAAGAAAGACGTCGCATCGTTTCGCCCTCGCCTCGCCTCGCGTCGCGTCAGACGCATCGTTTTAATTAAAATGCAATTCATATTCGAACAAAAGTTGGTGAAAAACAAAAACAGCCACAGCAGCAGCAGAAGCAACAACAACACTAACAACAACAGCAACGTCGCCTACAACACAGACGAGGAAAATTGGTTTACGCTTATGACACCAACAAGATGAAACAGAAAACAAAAAAATAGAAAAATAATACGAAGGAGCCAGTGCTGGAGGGATGAGCTCTGTGTGTTGGCATTTCAACCTGCGAGGTGCTAAGCCGGAGCAGTTGGCTCTGATTTGTGTTTCTAATATGCGGTCAGCTTTATGGTAACAATAGTAATAAAGAATTACGAATTGGACTTGATTGAAAACACGACTACAAATTTGAAGGGGATGCTGGTTGTTTATTTCTAGGTGTGGAAAAGATTACATTAAAACGTAGAAAGCGAAACGCCATTCAACCGTGTCTATAAAAACTTTGCTACGAATCCATAAAAAGAATATTTTAATGTCTTGTGTTAAAAGCCCAGAATCCATTACGCCCGAAATAAAAATGAGTCTGACAGATCTCGCATTATAAAACTGACAATGCACTCAGCACATTGTATTGAATCGGTGCGGGATAAAAATATGGGAGTATTTATTTTAATTCACGAACAACAATATTTAGTAGCTCTAGTCTGGTCTGATGTATTACGTTTACAAACAACAAGTTATCCAAAACAACATTTTAAAATACATTTTTAATCTGCTATCACGTATCACGTACTGAAATGGTAGCCGATAGGCTAACACGTTTAATTTTTCATTTTCCTAATAGATTTACTTGTTCTGTATATTCGCAAGTTAGCATTGCTTCAAATTCTTATTACTAAGTGTTAGTATAGTCTTAATGAACTTGAAAGTAAACTACTAAGTCATGGGTTTTTGATCAAATTTTTCCCCCGCTTTTTTTACTTATTAGAAACTGCCCATTCACTCATAAACTGTGAAAACAAACTTTATATTTAATAAAGTAAAGTAAAAGTTTTATAATCTGAATTATTTACAAGTATTTTAATTAATTGTAGAAGCCCAGAAATACATGAGTCTAATTTTTATGAATGAATGAAATGAAAATATTTAGTTTCGGCATTCGCCGATACCAATCCTATCAAGCTATCAAGCTTAGATATATGCTATTATTAAATACCTTTCGGTAACTGCGTATAGCTATTGGGAACAAGAAGCCTTTTCAAAATCTACAAGTATATTATGAACAAATACATTTAACCAATAAAAACAGTTTTATAGTCAAGCCAGCAAAGTTATTTAATGAACACACACACATTGAGTTTAAAAATGTTTATATTAATATTGAAGCGAACATTTGCTGTATTCATAAATTCTATGTGTTTTGGAGTAGATTCTTTTTGATTTGTCAGATCTCTTTTTCTCCATGGTGCATTCATGAATAAAATATAAGATTCTGCGAAAGAATTCAGCGAGTCCGGCAAACTATTCGATATAATCGACAGCTCATATTTCAACTGATTATAGTACAGCAAATTTACAATCGAAAATAAAAAGAAATGCGTAACTACCTAACATAATATCAGAAGTCAAATATTTTAGAGCATACATATTTGTAAGATAATTAATAGAATAATAATAGAATAAACATCCGAGGATACACAAATGTCTTAAAGAATGAAAATTATATTTTCAATAAACAAATGTTTATAAACAGTTTTGGATCTATGTTTTTGGAATGTAAGGCAATTTTTTCAAAACTAGATAATAATAAATTATGATCAAATACATTTTATTAATAAAAACAGTGTTTAAGTCTACACAGTTCTTTTATGTTTAAGCGAACGCTTGCTGTAATCATAAGTTCTATTTGTATTGGAATGGATTCTTTCTCTAAATGTTTGATTTTTGAAATTTCTGCATTGAATGAGTAAAAGTTTGGGTGGGTTTCTAAATCGAAAATGATTCAATAGGATTATAAAACTATACCTTTTGTTATTTCATTTGAAGCATATTTACTTATGGAGAATCAAATTGAAATGTTCAAGTGAGGTTCTGGTCTGCTACAAGTATCCACTTGAATGCATCCCCGCACTGCACTTAGTCCTACGATCTCCTGAACGCCCCTCTTAGTTAGGCTTAGACGCGTCTTGTCTTGGCATACCGGACACAAACACGTGCCGGAAGCAACTGGGAAAATGGCCAGCAGACGGGCCGGAGCTCGCTCTCTGTTCGCTTTTGAGTTTTTATGACTTAAGCGTTATTTTTGTTCTCTGCTTTTTTGTTCATAGATTTCATTTTTAATCCGCTTACGTCAGGGAAAATTCAATCAAGAATTTGCACAGTTTTTTGTTCTTGTTGTTGCTTTTGTTGTTGTCTGCTTGTGTTGGCGGCAATTTTTTGTTGCTGGCCGCGACAAATAAATCAGCTGGCTAGCTTTTAGTGGTTGTATTTAATATTATGAACAAATATGTATATATGTAAGTGTTGTGCGTACGCAAATAAGTTCAGTCGGGCTTAAAGCACGCTTTTTATTTTGGCTCCAATTTATGAGCATATTGATAAAATATGGCAGAGAATTTAAAAATAATTTCACCATTTCTCCGCCCCTCTTCTCGTTACAGTAAAAATCAATTAAACATGCCCGCAACGATTTCATAACGTACTATTTAGATTTATAAAATACTTAAAAATAGTGAATAAATTGAAATTTGTTGCGAATGCAGAAATAATATCAAATTGCTGCGTAAATTATTACAAAAACAACAAATCAAGAGAATATAATAACAAATAGCGCACTAATTAAATACGCACGTTAATTATAACCCGGTCCGAGCAACATTTTAGGCACATAAAATTGAAATCACGACTTGCTGCACGTGAGATAGCAAGCAGCAAAGAACACGACAAAAAAAAGAAAGGAAAAAATATAATAAAAAGCAAAGAGTAAAAGCGGAATAAATTAAAACAAGCATAAAACGGACTACAAGCGAGTAACGTCCGCAACATGTCGCACAACTCGGGCCACGTGCCACACATGACAGTCGCCGTTGCCGCCGTGGGAACGCTGCTGATGCTGATGAGCCGCCTCTTTATGGCCCTCGCGCTTTCTACGGATGCGGTTGGAGGTGGTGGTGGGGGCGCAAGCAGCCCCAACAGTGTGGGAGGGGGCGGGGTCGTCGGCAGTGGTGGCTCGTCGGGCAACAATGGTAAGTGAGCAAATATGATTTTTGTGACCGGATTTTTAATTGCCAGCGCCAAAAACAACAATTACATGCACTGCCGGACATTATAATAGAAGCAAACCAGTAAGTGCTGTTGCTTCTGTGTTTTGTCACACTTGGAGATTTCATTTCACGTCCAGTGATTTCAGTTTCTTCGGCTTTCGGCCACACTTGAAGATCATTCTGAAAGAATTCAGAATCTGGCAAACTATTCGAAATAAACGATAGCTCCTAGTTCAACTGACTATAGTTTCGCAAATGTTTCAATCAAAAAGAAAAGAAAGTTACGGACAAATAATTTAGGGCATACATATTTTTAAGAGAATTTTTTCTAGTAAGTGATCGCCAGCCACTTCAGTGCCCTATACTCTTGAAAGGATATACGTCCGAGATTAAAGAATTGAACTTCTTTTTCCAATAAACAGATGTTTATAAACAGTTTTGGATCCAAAAACTTCTTTCAGTGAACTTCTCTTTTCAATAAACAAATGTTTATAAACAGTTTTGGTTCTATGTTTTTGGACTTTAAGGCCATTTTTTCCGATAAGACTAAATCAAAGAACATTTTGGTGAAACATTTTACGATTATAACTTGGATATAACTTTTTATTTGCTGTTTTACGAATCATCGATAATATCGACAGTGCCATTCTACAGCTCTTCAGCATGATAGTTGATCGGCACATGCCATTATTTCTTTACTTTACTTTGCAATTTGGATGAAATTTAAAATAAATATAGATGACTGGAAATAGATTACGAGTGCAAAGTTGTGTTTATACTTGTATAGCTTTTGAAATGAGGACAGAATGAGCGAAATTTTGTAGCGATGGAGAGACGAAAGGGGAAAATAAAAAAAATAAAAAGCTCATTTAATTATGTGTATTCTTTGAACTAAAATAAATTGCATGGGATAAAATTATAGGTCAGTTTCTGGTTCGATACAGTTAAACATAACAAAGTTGGTGAAGGTCGGCCATATCGGTTATATGGCAGCTATATGAAATAGAGGTCCAAAAATGAACCAAACTTGGTATGTCGTCTTGAGAGACCAAAGTATGCTATAAATTTGGGGTAAATATCTTAATATTTCGAATTTCTGCCAAAAAAATCGGACAAAAAAAAACATAGTGCTTTGGTTGCATTTATTTAATTTGTTTACTTGTCGTGGTTTTAAAACGAGCTTTTAACATTAATACTTGTAATATTATCCACAATTATTTACAATCGCCTCTAATACCATATCCTTCGAGAACTTTTGTTTTTATATTCATATTATAAGTGCGATCAGTTAATAATCAAATTGTACGCCTACAAAAAGATAAATAACTGATTAAAATATTTGTAAAAATACATGCACTTTCAATTGCCGATTATTGCTATAATACTGTCGATTTAAAAGAAATATTTCGGTTGTTTTTTTAATCGCACTGCAAGTTCCAATTGAATAATCCTTTGTTTAAAAATTACAAGCGACACATGCTTTACCTATTCAGTTGACTGGCAGTGTGTACTTATGCACACGAATACGACACACACACGTGTATATCTGTATGTATATGTGTACATATATGTGTGTGTATAATTGCATATCGATGAGCGGCGATTTTTGACATTGCCGTAATTTGTCTGCCGTCGCATTATGTTTAATTATTAATTTAATTGTTGCAAAAATTGTGGTGACTGTTGGTTTTGTAATTGTGTTAAAAAACCGTGGCGCCAGCCAAAAAGTATGCTTCGGAATATTTACCAATATATGCAAACATGACATTTTGGCTATATCGGACATTACCTTTTGGTGCACTAACTAAATTAATGTGTCAACTCGTTGACAGCGTCCTGGCAATTAAAATGTTGTAAATCGCGAATGCTTTGCAGAGTCGAGCTACAAAATTATGGTACACCTATACGTAGTTTTAAAAAGTTTATTCTAGACTTCATCCAACTAAAATATAGTAGATTTAAAATTGCCAAAGATTCTAATTATAAATGCATGTGTAATGCATAAATAGTCCTCGAAGCAAATTACTTGCAATGAAACAATTTGTAAAGACTTTATTTTGTTTATTTTTGAAGACGGTAAGAACAACGATAAGTCAAGTTACTTCTTAAGGCAATAGGAGTTCAGATTTTGAACGAAAATGCATAAAAAGTCCTCGAAGCAAATTACAATTTGTGCTGGTTATTTTTGAAGACGGTAAGAAAAACGATAGTTTATTTATTTGTTAAGGTAATATGTGTTCAGATTTTAAACTAAAATGGTTTCAAACAATGCATTAAACTTTCAAAAGCAATAAATAAATAGTTCCCCGGTGAATCAGAAATCGGTGAGTTGCTTTCAAGAAATTATTTGCTCTAGAATAATTCTAAAGCGTTTAATGACTAGCCTACTAACTCTAAAGTAACCTAATACTTGTAAGGCAATGTTAGAGATTACAAATAAAAACAAAATAAAAAACATTTTTATTAAAAAAAATAAACAATGTATCGATATAGCACTCTAATTAGATTCTGCTAAGATCCAAATACTTGCCACAAAATTTATTTAAAAGAGTCAAGTGCAACTTTTGTGTGTAATTAACATTTTCAGAGCATTGTCTGGCCCCGCGAATGCTGTTTTGCTATCAACATTCAACTTTTGACTGGCTACTTAGCTCTGATAAGTTATGCACACTCCTTTAACGATATACCAGTTGGAAAGTGCACTTGTTGAGAGCCATCATAAAGGCATTTCTTATTAATTTATTTGTTAAGGTGATAGGTTTTCATAAAAAATAACATTACTCAACAAATAAAAGTTCTTCGAAGAAACAGAAATACGTGAGTTGCTTCCAAGAAATTAGTTGGTCTAGAATAATTCTTAAGTGACGAAATAATACTATAACTAGATTCTGTTTAGATCCAAATACTTCTCACTAAATTTATTTAAAAGAGTCAAGTGCAACTTTTGTGTGTAATTAACATTTTAAGAGCATTGTCTGGCCCCGCAAATGCTGTTTTGCCATCAACATCGAACTTTAGACTGCCTACTTAGCTCTGATAAGCTATACTGATAACGATATACCAGTTGGAAAGTGCACTTGTTGAGAGCCATCATAAAGGCATTTCTTATTAATTTATTTGTTAAGGTGATAGGTTTTCATAAAAAATAACATTACTCAACAAATAAAAGTTCTTCGAAGAAACAGAAATACGTGAGTTGCTTCCAAGAAATTAGTTGGTCTAGAATAATTCTTAAGTGACGAAATAATACTATAACTAGATTCTGTTTAGATCCAAATACTTCTCACTAAATTTATTTAAAAGAGTCAAGTGCAACTTTTGTGTGTAATTAACATTTTAAGAGCATTGTCTGGCCCCGCAAATGCTGTTTTGCCATCAACATCGAACTTTAGACTGCCTACTTAGCTCTGATAAGCTATACTGATAACGATATACCAGTTGGAAAGTGCACTTGTTGAGAGCCATCATAAAGGCATTTCTTATTAATTTATTTGTTAAGGTGATAGGTTTTCATAAAAAATAACATTACTCAACAAATAAAAGTTCTTCGAAGAAACAGAAATACGTGAGTTGCTTCCAAGAAATTAGTTGGTCTAGAATAATTCTTAAGTGACGAAATAATACTATAACTAGATTCTGTTTAGATCCAAATACTTGCCACTAAATTTATTTACAAGAGTCAAGTGCAACTTTTGTGTGTAATTAACATTTTAAGAGCATTGTCTGGCCCCGCAAATGCTGTTTTGCCATCAGCATCCAACTTTTGACTGCTTACTTAGCTCTGATAAGTCAGGCACACTCCTCTAGCGGTGTACCAGTTGTGAAGTGCAATAGTCGAGGGTCATCACAGTGGCATTACTCATTCATGAACTAATCACAACGGCACCTCCCATGCATGCCAATTCCGCCCCCAAGTGCCGCTGACCGACCGCACACTTTTTGTTGCCTATTTAGCAGCGCAAATATTTAGCATGTCGGAGAATAATTTGTTGCCCACTCACACACCCACACACACACACACACACACACATATATACATAAGCAATCATACATAATGTATACATATATCCAGAACGAGGTGGCTCTGTGCTGTCTGGTATTTCTTAAGCCCAGCATGTCATTTAACCCTTGCACCCTTTCCCCCAATTCAAAGCCAGCTAGCTTCCACAAACATTTACTCATTAGCATTATTGTTTGCCACGCAGTTTGTTTGTTTGTATATTTCCGAGTGTATGTGCGCGTGTGTGTGTGTGTGTGTGTGAGCCTGTGTTGCTGGTGTTTGTAAATGAGAGAAATGAGAATTTCATTAACGTTATTAATATTTCCATTGTGGAGCTGGCACAGCATCCTTCCTGTCTGTCTGTATGGGTGTCTGGGTGTCTGTGTGTCTGTGTGTCTGTCGCGCTGTCGCTGTGTAATAACTTTATTATGACGTTTGTTTGCCGTTTTTTGTTTCACATTTTTGATGGCTTAATAATTGCGCATTTCACTTGCAGCTGGCTTTTGTTTGTTGTTAACAATTATGAGGCCACTTAAGTTCGTTTTACGGCAGTCAACCCGATTGCCGCTCGGATCCTGACATCCTCACGCACCCAAATTGCCAATTAAATATTTTGGCTATTCTGGCAAGTGACAAACGTCTGAAAAGTTCATCCTTAAGTTCTTTAGGGCAAGTATAGGGCGTTCGTTTGATCCAGTTTCCGGCCCCACAACAGTGTAATAATTCGGAATAAAGCGCGGAAACAATATTTGCTTCTCTTTAAAGATTTATAATAAAAGTGAACGGGCAAAATCTTTTGTTATTAACGCACGATTAATCATATAAAAATGTAACACAATAAAGTAGTTTTTAAGGGAAACGGCAGTTAGAAACAAATTAAAAATGAATATCTTTTTTTCTAAATATGATATTTGAAAGCATTCTGCAAAAATTCAATGTGGTGGCAAAATTCTAAACGATGCTTAGATTCAAACCTTAATTTATTCAAAACTACTTTTTAGAACGGCTGCTAGAAACAAATTAAAAGTGTCTTTTTTAAATATGATATTTGAAAGCATTCTACAAACATTAAATGTAATGGCAAAATTCGAAACGATGCTTAAACTCAAACCTAAATTTATTCAAATTTATATTTATCTATTAATACATTTTTTAACTCATAATTATATATACAAGTATTTAACTAAAATGATTCCTTAATAAAAATAATTGAAAAACAGCTGAATTATTTCGAATTAAGAATGAAGCGCTTTCCATAATTTATGTTATTCGTCAACATTTATGTTCTCTTTAAAGGAGAATTCGTATAACAAAAATCTCAGCTAACTGAGGCTAGTAGTAGTTGTTGCCTACAAATCCAAACTACAATTATATAAAACATTTTAATTAGGAATTTGTATACCCTCACGGCTAATACATGACACTGTACCGTGGGCTTCTTAAGGAGCCTGGTAGTTAAACACAATGGAATCGAAAGCGCGCAAGTGACAAGCAGGAAATGCTTGTGCACTTACAGAAAGTACTCGACAGTTGGAAATGATGATGGCCCGACTATAAAGATGCTCAGGGCGAATATTTATGGATTACTTACGCCCTCTTCTTTCAGCAGCAGGCGATACGCGCTCCCGCAGCCTTTCCCAGCCATCCCAGGCTTATCACCGTTGTCAGGGCATAGGCCATTAAACTGGCAACTAATTGGGCGGACACAAATTATGATCAGACATATAGCAACGTAGTTACAATGCGCCACTAACGAGCTCTGTTAGTTTCGTTGCTCTGTGTCTTGTGTAGAAAAAAAGGCAACTGCTTGTCGCTGTCAACTAAATTTCATATGCAAATCCTTGGCCCTGACTATCGCTACCTGATAATCTGCTTGATTTATGCGCCTGCACAGGACAACGGGAAACGGCCAATTGGATAGTCACCCCCCGAATGCATGACCAGCTAATAATGTTCATCTTACCCTACTAGTGTGTGTGTGTGTGAGTGTGTGTGTTCGTCTGTCCTGCCAGGCACATCATTAATCTCAGCAAAAACACGAAGGCGCTACACCAAGCACCCTCCAGCATGCGGGATATGGCCGGCATGGTCGGCCGGCAGACAGGCAGGCAGGCAGGCGGACAGGCGGACAGGCAGCCTGACCTTCAGCATAATAATTCAATGTTAGTGGCCATGTTAGTGTTGTTGCCGGCTCGGAGACGCACGCAGCGCAACAAAAGACACGTGCTAATTGCTAATCAAGCAGATAAGCAGGCTACAGTGGTCTGTGGTGTTGTGCCTGTGTGTGTCTGTGTGTGTTGGGCGTGGCACAAAACATATGCTTCGCATCGGACACAAGACGCATGCACACAGACATTAGGCGATTAAGTGGAGCGTGTTATTTTTATGGATCACAGTTTTAAAGTGCGCTCTGGGATTCATCATATCGCTCATCTGTCATTTTTAAGTGTCCGCCTGTCCATCTGTCTTTCCGTTCCACCCCATGGCTGTGATTTGGATTGTGCTTATTTGGGGGGATAATGTAGCAACAGATTTTTCGATGTTGTGCCTTTGGCTTGGCTTGGCTTGGCTTCGCTTGGCAGATGCATTAGTGGTCTGACAAATGATCTCTCTTTATGGAAATCTTCTGCTGTTTTAGTTCATCTGTCAGGGTCATTTGTGCGCCACTCCCCCACTCCTCCACTCCTCCACTTCCGGTTCAATTTCATTTGCTAGGGATGGCCTATTATTTTCAGGCACCACTCCCAATTAAGGTTACAGAACTCAACCGCTTCAAATAGAGTTTGATAAAAATGACAAGTGATTAATTACGTTCAACATTTGTTCTTTTATAAGAACTTTCCATCAAGTTTCTCGAATTCAATTCATTGTTTATATTATTTTCATGAAAGGATATCCAACTATGTAAGCAAAGCCCAACCGCTTTAAGTAAAATTTCCAAAAATAATAATTAATTCATTACGTTCAACATTTGTTCTTTCATAAGAACTTTCCATCATGTTTCTCAAACTCAATTCATTGTTTATATTATTTTAAACAAAATCCAACCGCTTTAAATAGAATCTCTAAAAGTGATACTTCATTTCGTTTAATGTTCATTATTTTATAAGTACTTTCCATCAAGTTTCTCAAATTCAATTAAATGTCTTTATTTATTTATTTACTTATTAATTTTTCTAGAAATGCTATGAAAAAAAGTTCATTTCTAATTTAATGTCGTGTTTTTTTTTTTATTTTCATTTAAGCATAGCTTTTTATAATCTTGTGAAACATAATTTATTCGCTTAATACTTCGTGCCTAGCTCTGAATGCAATAAATAAATTTGTAAAATCGATTTGATGCGCTGTACAGAATTTTTTAAACTCATAACTTTATAGTATATATTTAACTAAAATGATGCCATTTTAAAATTAATTTAAAAACCTCTGCATTTTTTCGAATGAAGAATGAGGTGATGTCTCTATATGTAATATATTTTATTCCCCAGTATTTATGTTCTATTGAAAGAAGAATTCGAGTAACAAAAACCTCAGCTAATTGAGGTTAGTAGTAGTTGTTGAAAAACTACTTATGCCCAACACTTACACTATTCTTAGAGTTCCGACATTGAATGAATATTTTTCACCTTTGAGGGTACAGTTGGGGATCTATCATAATATACTATGTAACACGTAATTTTGTTTTTACACGGCCCTTTTTTTATACGGTTTTGATTTAACACGGTTTGAAAATTAAAAATTTTATATATAGTTACACGATTTTATTCCACTTTGCACGATTCCATTTGCATATGATCAATGTCTTTTTTAACACGGTATTTTAGCACGACTTTTTTGGGAACCAATCCACCGTGTAAAAACAGAATTAGATGTATGTGGATTTTTGTGTTGTCACGACCTTGGCTCATCTCTACTTGCGTCACAGGAAACTACTTATGCACAACACTTGCGAGTAGGCTGCGGCTTTCAGGCATTTCTCACACTTACCGACGCCGACATTTTCACACGCCACGTCAACAAAGCCGTCAAGGCGCAAATCTTGAATGTCACACATTACATAATGACACTTAACAGTGGGCCACTAAAGAGCAACGACTGTGGCAGTCAAGAGTCGACAGTCAAGAGTTTTATTGTTTTGCTTTTGGCATTGTTAACAACAACAATAAAGAGGACGCCGCCGCCACCATCGTCGCCACTTAAATGTCAAATTAAGTGTAATTTTTATTGTGTTTACAACGCGACAACACAACGCCAACATACACACACACACACACACTCACACACTCTTACATGCACTTGACAAATTTGATTTTCTCTTCCTGATGCCTTCTGCCAACTTTGTCTTCATCCTTCGTCGCTCCCCGTCTCTGCGTCGTCGCTTTCAATTTGGTCGCGTCGCGTCTCATGGCTGTCATTAGTGTTTGTTGTTTGTAATTGTTTATGTAATTTTATGCATATGTGTGTGTGCAAGTGTGTGGATGTGTGTGTCTCGTCGAGCTAACTCATTTTCCTGCCAAGTCACTGAGGCTTAATGAAGTTAAGTGCGCTCTGTTCTTTGTGTCTATGTGTGTGAGTGTACGGCGCCAATATATGATTTTTTGACAAACATGCGGACTGATTGCGTGAAACATTTGTAGACTGGTGTGCTATTTTGTTTCTCTACAAGTTCTTCACAAATTGTTAAAAGTCCTTGGCAGCGGCTTCAAAGTTCTTGTCAAATATTGAATGACAAATTGCGGCCACGCCCAACAACCCGCCTTCCCTTTGCATAGTTAATTCGGGAAAAGTTGGTCGTTAGCCGGTTTGAGGCCTAATGAATAAAAATGTTTAACACACAAGTATAATTGTAAATCGTTTCAATTGAATTCAATTTCAAAATGGTTTGCAAAAAAATAATTGTAGTACCCATAAATCATACAATTTTTAGTACTTAGTACTAATAACTAAGAGAGTAACAGCAGCAGGGGCTGACGTTCTTCTTTTTAAACAATAGCAACCAAATATATATTTTGAGAATAGATTTAAAAATTCTGACATAAGTCTTTTTTACTTCAAATTGTGCGTGATTGAATCAAATTAAAGATTAATACGAAGGAATAATATAAATATCTTTCAATTTATTTTATTTTCTACCAATGGGAAGACAAATACTATCATATTTTAATGAAATCAGCGGTGTGTTTAATAAACTTGACGGCATATCTAAACCCACAGGGATACTGTCTTTGATTGTTGAATTTAATTTAGACATGTACGTACATACACAAATAATGGAAGCCTCTCGGAATGTCCTTTTAAGGTAAAAACTCGTATATTATTCTTTGAATCATTGCTGCAACCAGAGAGCAATTCCTTTATCCCGTTTCTCAATAACAGAAAGCATGGGAATCAGATTTTTATAGAAAGAGGAGCTATTTTATTCTCTTTTTTTAACACAGAGTCCTTTGAAAGTAAATTAAAAGAAAGAGGGCGTATTGTACTTATTCACCTAAAAGGAGACTACTTTGAAATTTATAAAAGAATCAGTTCTAAAAATTTACTCTTTTTTTGTAAATAACTTTTAAAAATCCTCATTTAAAGCAAAGTTTTGAAAAGTTAATATTAAAGGTTTTAAGGTAGTATTTGATTTATAATTCGCCTGTATTTAACAATGACAAATACCAATATAGTATTCAATACTCAAAGTGTACTTAGTTGTGGTTTGCTTAAACACAAGCCTGCGGTTTTATATATGAGTAAACCACAAGCTGACCCGGTTACGCGTTGCTGTGGCTCAGTATACATTCTAGTGCTCAGAGTAATCATTTTAAGTGTTATTATAAAAATGTACAAATAATGATTATTTTTGAATATTATTCATTCGCTCACAATATAATGATTAATTTTGAGTTTCACTTTACAACTTAACTAATAATCATTATTATTGAGCAAAAAAATTAAACGAACAAAAATTATATATCTTTAAGTTTCATTTTTTTGTTTTTCAATAGGAAATAAGGACGAAATTTATGTACATATATCCTTAAACAATAAGAACGAACAGTTTTAGTAGAGTTTTGGTCTTAAAAAAATGGTCCTTATAAAATATTTTCAGCCAAAATTACAGCTTGAGTTTTATTTTTGATTACAACTAATGATCATGATAATCATTATTGTATCTGTTTTATTTTTTTTCTCAAAAATAAGTATTATTAGGTCAAAATGTAAAGTAAAACTCAAAATTAATCATAAAGGATATTGGGAAATCGCTCGCTTTCTCAAATTAACAATAAGTGAATGATTTGGTCGTTTAAAAACAAAATAAACATTATTTGAGGTCCCTCTACTCGTTAACGATAACATTCATTGCATAATCTCTATAATCGACTGACTGTAACCGATTTAAGCTTACCCTTCAGTTTTGAACTGATATTATAAGTGGCATTTAATAAGCCCGAAAACAAAAACAAAATTAGGTCATTCTGCTTATTCGCGAAACCAAAAAACCTATCTTCTAAATTTGAACAAATCTGGCAAAATACAAAAAATAGTATTGTGAATGTACATTTTTATATACAAGAACGAGTATATATAGATATATAGTGTGTGCATATTTCTAATATATAAATTATTATATTTATTTATAAATATAATCAGCCATATACCTTTATGAGGAATGTAGAGCCACGCTATGACATTTACCAAGACATCCATCTCAAAGCTGGATCAAAGAGTTGACACACCGCATGCCCATATGGATGTACACTAGTATGTAAGCGCACCCCTTCCCCCTGCCTCCGACAAATGATTTGATTTGAATGGCAATGCATGCGTACAACTACTATAGAACTACTACATACATACGTATATTTGAATGGCAAAGTTCTAAGCTATATGTGGACAATGCTGCTTGGCAATTGTTTATGCTGCTGCTCCTCGGGCCAACAACGCTCATGAGCTTAAGTGATGTTGTTTCTGTTTCTGTTGTTGTTGTTGTTGCACAAAGCGCACTCGTACTACTGAAATAAAAGAGAACAAAGCAACAACACACCAGCTAGCACACATGCAACTTAGTCACTTCAGTGCGCGCGCTGCCATAAGTTATTCTCGTACTCATGTGAATGCGAATGGGTTTGTTCGAGTATATGTGTGGGTGTGTGAAATTGTGTGGGGCGTGGCATTAAATGCCTGCTGCTGCTACTGCTGCTGCTGCAGTGAGTGCACATTGCCACAATTCTTGCAGTGGGACGCGCCGTCAGTTGTGTGGCATTATTTACATAGCGGCGCACCACTTCAAAACAAAACGAAGCATACTTGCGGGCGTACAAAGGCCGTGCGTGTGGGACGACTTTTCGAGTTCGTGTGTGTTCATGTGTGTGTGTGTGTGTGTGTGTGTGTGTGTGGGAGTGTGCGAGTGTGCAGGCAGTTGACTTTTGCCTTGCGACCTGTATGCGCGCGCTCTATGATTAGCGCAATTTAGTGCGAACGAAACCTTTGGCATTGCATACTTAGCGGCGCTGTAAGACTTTATGGCACATGCCTAATTAGCGCAAAAAAGTTTACACAGCAATAATAATCTGGCTGCCTGCTAGCCGCGGGCCAAACACACAAAACCAGACAGACAGCCAGACAGACAGACAGTTAGTCGGACAGACGAAGCGGTCCAACTTGAAGCTGCAAATTCGTTGCTGTGGCTTTTTTGGCATTGCCAGCAGATAGCAGCAACAACAAAATTACAACAGCAGTAGCAGCAGCAGCAACAACAGCAGCAACAACAACAACAACAACAACAAATGCGTGGTGGGCAAAGCGCGATAATTGACCTGTGCCCCAGTATCTCTATGTTTTTATTTGTCTGTGTGTGTGTGTGTGTGTGTGTGTCAGCGCCCGTGGTTGAGTTGGGTTGCCCATGCAACTGTGCAACTTTTGCTTTGATAAAGGACCTTGGCGTCGAGTCGAGTCCTTTAAGCGGCAACGAAGCGTGGCCAGCAGGCACAAAACTAGTAAGCGCGCCCCCGACTAGTGTACGCGCATATACATATGTACTCGTATATATGTATGTATATTTAGGTAAGTACAGTCGAACATACATGCAATGGACGCGTCGTAGCTTGTTACTGATCTAGTTGATCTGTTAAGTTCACCCCCAAACGGCCCTTATGTTCCCTAAAGTAGCTAATATGGTGTTAAACATCAATTCGTAAATGCTCTTGAATACAGCAACTGTTAGTCTTTAATATCGGAAATCTGTTTAATGGCACGAATAAAATCTGTCTATTTGGAAACTAAGCTTAAAGAAATAAACTATTGAAATACTTGATACTGATTGGAGATATAAATGAGAACAAAAAGTATCCAAGCAAACACAAATTTGGTGTCAATTTTTTGATTTAACATTGATGATTTCGGTGCTAGTTTTTTTAAATCAAAATTCGATTTCAAAGCCTTATTAAATCATTTTTCATGATTTCCGAAATCATTCTTTATGCTTTGTTGCAAACAATTTGAAATTTTGGCTATAGAAACTGCAGTCACATTTGTGAAAAAGGACTTTCTCCCACGAATAAAAATACCTCAAAGGCAACTTGTACTGTGTGTGTGTCTGTTCTTGATACGAGAAACCCGCATGGCAAAATATACATAACATACTTTCCACCGTTGTGCTGTTTTAAAGCCGAACTTAAAATGGGGCCACATTTCTAGAGCGCCTTAAATAAAATAATACAAAAAAAAAAAATAAAATAACAACAACACAACTAAATAAAATAAGAATCGCATTAAAACACGAAAGCCACAAACAAATGCAATTCACGAAAGGAAACAAAGCGAGCCCCTAGGATTTGGGGCTATTATGCAGAAAGGATATCAGAAAGAGTCAGGACAGCCCAAGAAATCTGTGCGAAAAATGCTAAAACAATAAACCCAGCTACACAAACAACACAAACAAAACGCATAATTCATTCAAGCGTATTAAGCGCAAATAAACTTGCTTAGAAAAATGGCAACAAGGCGAACAACCGATGAGCTGAGAAACTTCGCCAGCATGTACATTTGTACTGTGGCTACACTACTTCGCACATAAATAGGTCAACCCTTTTGAAGAATCATCAAACGCAAGACGTGTTTTGGCTACCGACTGTAAGAATATATCTTTCAAATAGATTTCAATTATTTTAATAGGGGCGTAATGTTGAACTTACGATAAAGAAATATCATTGGAGTTCATGCCAGATAATTATTAAAATTTTAAGTAAACTCACTCAGCAAGAGCTTCTAAATTAAATATGCAGGAATGTGATTCTTAGCAGACTTTGAAATAAATGGAAATGTAAGAGTATATATGTTATGTCTAAAAGGATATAGAAATAAAGAAGTGCCTATTGGAAAATTAGTTAACCCTTCGTACGAGCATTTAGTGTATCGCAATATTATCCTATATGGGTGGGGTGGATATTTTTGATAGTATTACTGAAAGACACAACATTTCAGGTTGAAGCAACAGATGGCAGGTCCGAGTTTCTTCCCATTTGCATGGCTTCTATATAAAAGGGCTCAAAAGGCTAAAGGGATACCTCGAAAACCTTTGAATTCTGCAGACTTTCGGCTTGAAATAGCTAAAGCTTCGACCAATGGAGAATTCAGTCAAAAAAAGGGTCCACCGAATAAATTTCAAAGGTCAAATAGGATGAATACTTCCGAATTGCGATGGCTTTTCACAAACTGAATGCGATAAATGTGGGGTCGCATTATGCTTTACTGCATGGAATGATATTTTTAAAATATTCATTTAAATTAAATAGAAGAAACTTGTTTAGCCCCTAACAATTGTTTTGTTAAAATATTCAAAAAAATTACAAAATTTCATATTACGAAAAACACGTATATTATATTAGCATTTTTTATCTAAAGCAAAAGCAGCTTTCAAATCAGACAAAATGCATTTCATGTAAAAAATTATAATTTAATTAAAAAAAAAGTGTACTCCACTTAAACTTGAGAAAATAGTAAATGTTTCCATTCAAGTATTCATTTCAAATGTACATATACAATTGACAGGCACTGTCCGGGATGTGTGTATGTGTGTATGAAAATCAAAAGGAAAAGCAGACGAGTTGAACAAGTTTGTAACAAAGGCGGAGAGCAGACAAAGGGTCTGTAAGCGTCTAAGCGTTGGATAGCATGCACGCAAAGGATTTTTGTGCACAGTTCTAAATTAGTTCAGACATTTGCATAAAGTGTGGGCAGAAGGAGCGAAGCACACATACAAGTATATACATATATACACTTTTCAACGAGCCGTCATATAAATATCAAAACATTTTAAACTTTTTTACGACCGTCTTCTCCTCTTTATTTCTAGTTGTTGTTAGAGACCTAGTCTGGCACAGCTTTATTAGGCGTAAAAATAACATTTAAATGTTAACACGCCATTTAAACGCAAATTTTCAACAGCCGCCTACTTGGGGGCGTGAGCGCAAAACAGCAGCAGATAAACAGCAGATAGAAATAACAAAAGGCAAACAAAAACTTTGTCCGCTCATTCGTTCAGTTGTCTGTCTGTGCGGTTTTTGGCATTCGCCGTAAGCAGGAAAGATGAGGACGCGCCCAAAAGCGTTCAGTGCAAAAAATTTATGTACGAAAACAAAGTCAAGTGCTGGACGAGCGAAAAAAAAGGGCAAGCAAAACTACAACCCTAGACAACAGCTGAGATTGTGCAGTATCTATGTATCTGTGTACGGGTGTGTGTGTTTGTGTGTGTGTGTGTGTATGGAGCATGTGTTTACGCGCCTTGGCGCCCGATAAGCTGAATAGCTGTGGAAGCATCAGCATCAGCAGCATCAGCACCAGCACCAGCGCCATTAGGTATGCTACACGTTGCGCTGCAATTCTCCAGCAGGACGACAACAAACTTGCCAATGGCCCAGGAAACCACAGAGCAACGAAGCCAACTATAAATCTATCATGTTTACGCTGAGATGGAACGACAACCATGTCGACCAAAGCTTGACGAGCCAGCACCAGCGCCAAGCCTTAGACCCTCCCATGGCCCAAGTCTGAACGCCCACACGCACTTGAGCACAATTTGTTTATGCAAGTCTCAGCTAGTGAGCAACGTTGCTTGAATTATGGCTTTGTTTACCCCAAGTCTTGCAAGAAAAATAAAAACTCTGCATGCTGTTCGAATGCTAACCCAGCCCCTCACCCCCATCCACATCTTTTTCCTTTTTCTATGAAGCAACTTTTCGCCAACTCAGACCCAACTCCCTGCACTGCAACAGCGATGGACAGTCTGATGGCCTGCCGGTATGGGAGATGGGGGGCGTGATATGTTATAGCATCATAACAATTGATTTTATTCGTTTCACTTATTGATATCGTTGTGTTTTTATTAGAAACAAACCCCTAGATAAAACGAACAGAAGGCAGAAACGTGCGGCTTATCAGCGGACTTCCGACTTAATTTTATGACCAGGCCAGCACAAATGTTATGAGCTCCAGTCCCTGCGGTATCTGGTGCTGTCACTGGCTAGAATTCAATCCCGCTGATAGGCCATTGCCAGGTTTCATTAACTATTCCTTAAAATAATAGCCAAAAAGGGGTAAATAGATCTGTTTTCAGGTTTCCTGGAACCCATATATTGCGGAGAATTTGTTGTTATTATCAGATAGTTCAGTTAAATAGTCTAGCCCCCATTCTCAATATTTCATATTTAAACAATGGGCACTGAAAATAGACAAGCACTTCTAAAACTTTGGCCAAAATCTCAGCCATAAAATGGATGCTATGGCAGCTCTGCTGCTCTTTCCCGTATATTTCAATTTGAGTTGATGTTATAAATAAGCCTTTTAAATTTGCATATTATTGCATTTTCTGTTTATAAACTTGTTGCGTCTAAAACAGAACACAGATCCCCCAAAACCGAACCCAAACCCCAATTATGTTTGGTAGGTGGATGGCCAAACTCCAATCATACGGTCTCTGGCTTATTGATTTCGGAGCACAAAACACATTTTGGCACTTTGCTGGCACTTTGACAAGCGTTGGGTGGTCGCAAAACTTTTACCTGAAATATTTATGAAAATGTATTTGACACGTTTTTAATAAGGTTGCTGCTGGTGTTGTTGCTGTTGCTGTTGCTGTTATGCTTTTCCTGGTGCCTGACTGACGGTCGTGCAATACTGCAGCAGCGGCTGCTTCTGACAATCCGAGTTGTTAATTTAATTAAACGCGGAGCTGAAACGAGGCGCGCCTTCACAACTGCCGTTCATGTTTGTGGCAGGTTGGCCAGGCACTGATTTTCTGTGTAGAACTTTTTAAGTCAGCCATCTGAGGCTAAGGCAGTCGACACACGTGGCTCTTGTTTAGCCTGCAACCATCAGAGTGGGTCGCCGAGCAGCACTACAATGGGCAGAAACTAAGCGGTTTGTTAATTATGTAACAGCCTTTAATAGGTCTGGGTCCAGCTGCGGTGTGAGGGGCATGAGGGAGAGCGACGCATTGGCAATCAGCTTAAGTGCAAGATAAGGTAAAAGTTTCTGGACAGCTGGACTTGAGATGGTTCTCAAACTCGTCTCTGCAGACTGTTGGAGAGGAAACATTTTCCTACGAGTATCATAATTTCAATTAAAATTATTTTTCTAACACACGCTCATACTCGTACAAAATTGAACCATGATGTTCCAAGACGTGAGTGACAGAAAAAAAACATAAAATATTTGATGCAGACCATGAAAAGCATTACATGTTCAATTCAGACCAAAGATGTGAGGCACTTTTCATACTAAAAATGCCACATACACCAGCACTACAAAATAAACAAGTGGGGAATGCCTTCAGGTAGAAAAAGTTGCTGCATAAACAGAAAATTTTACATAAAAAGCTAAAATGCATGGAAATTGATGTGGCAACAATACCAAAAAAAAAAAAAGAAAAAGAAAACAACTAAATTGTGGACCCATGAGAATATTTACTCATGCGACTACATATGTATGTATGTATGTATGGATGGATGGATGTTTGTATGCTCGTATGTGTGCCTCACCCAACGCAGTTCAATATGCAAAGCATATGATAATGCCCAAATGGCCAGGAGTGTTAATAAACGTTCGCACACAGCACCATGAAAAGCCAATGCCGGAGATTTTCATTCCTGTGTCCTGCACAGTTTTCGCTTTTCTTATAAAATTTTCAATCTCTATAAGAAATACAACATGAAAATGAAAAATTGTGCAAAAATATACAAAAATAACACGGACAACTGAAGCAAATGATTACCTAAAATAATGTCTGTGTGTGTGTGTGTGTAGTTAGTGCGAGGTTAGTTTCACAAATTGTATTTTTATTTCGAAAATAACATAATAAGTATGAAGAGAAGTTTTGCGTAGCTATCGCTTGACTTTGTTAGTGCATGAATTCTAAGGCCAGTGCTTTAAAAAAACAAAGAACCAATGAGAGAAAACGTGTTAAAAAACGTTGGGGGAAAAACAATATATCGTGAATGAAACACCTTTTCAATGAAGACTGTTTTTTTCGAGTGCTGTTCTCAATAGTTTTGCCAGAATCCCGTTCCGTTAATAATTCTGCAAAAGCTACCCAAAAAAGTATGCTACATATTTGTAATTACAAATGTGGGGGAAGTATTTGTACGAAGCCTCCGCCAGATCTTATTATTAAAGCCAAATAGTGTAATGTTTTCAGCATAAATGTTTCAATGTATACTTATCTAATTTAATAATTATTTATTTAATTCAAAATATTATGTTATGGCCTTAAGCCTAAATTCATAAAATTGATAATAATATATAATTATAAAAAAATTTAAAAATATTGGTTTGTTTTTTTAATAAAACATGCATTTCCTATTAAATGTAAACTTGGAATTTATATTCCCAAGGGATTGCAGCCTAGACGAAGAGCGATATTTGTAAGATCGATCGATATCAATTCAGATAGTACAATTATTGCTTTAATAGCTCATAAGCCTAGACATTAAAATTATATATTACTTGCCTACTGAACATATTTCGGAGATGAGGTATTTTTTTATTCACCACTAAGGTCGCTAATATTTTTCACAAAAAGTACCTTAATTTCACGCTATTGTTTATGTTTTGTAAAATTAATATGTCAACATCGGATAAAAGAAACAGAAAACAATTTGACTTGACAAAAAGCTCCGTTCCACTGGATTAGGTTTCAGCTTTTTTTTCGTGTTTACAAAACGAGTTGCCATTTGATTGCGCAAATTGCCAAAACAGCTAATTTCCCGATAGAAATGTCACCACAAAGCAATAGAAGTAGATTTTTGTTGGCATCTGACAAGCGAACGCAGTGTATTATCTTTTGGGAGTCCAATGCCGTGTCTGGTGATGTCTTAATATGCTCGCCATACGGCTGCCTAGGTAGGTAGCCAATTACAGAAGTGTCCAAGTTATGCGTTTTCTTGGGGACAACTGTTTGCAATGCCCTCGTCCCTCGTCCCATCCTCGAGTCTATATTGTTCATGTTGCATACTTCACGGCTGGCTTTATGCATAAGTAATAGCATGTTAGTGTCAATAGTTGTCAACGCAACATTGTTGCTGTTGTTGTTGCTGTTGTTATTTGATATAACAGTAAGTTATCCTGGTCAGCGCACAAGCACACATATTGACAATGCTGCTACCTTCTTTTTTTTTTTTTTTTTTTTTAGAAATTTCTTGCATTAGATTCTGCACATTTGGTTCGTGGCAGTTCGTTATCGCCATATTTTTTCCATTTACATCATTTCCCCTCAAACCAATTGGACATGGCCCATATTGTATTATTTTCTACATATGTACGTATATACATATATTGGCATTACTTTTGGTGCCGTTGCTGTTGCTAAATACAACAAGCTCGTTAGTTTTGCTCTCGGCGTATTCTTTTTTCATGACGCTGCCAACATCCGGCGGCCGTCCGCCACCGCCCCTCTCTCTCTCTCTCTCTGGTATCCCCCTCAGTTTAGTGCGCCTTGGCTATGGCGTGTCCTTCAACGCCTTCCTAGTTACTCTCTTACGTGTCAGTTTGCTTTCGTGTGTGTGTGTGTGTGTGTGCAGCGGAGGGCCGCATATGTTACTTTATTGGCATTCAATTTGAGTTATCGCTATTTTTTCCTGTTCATATGCGTTTTTGCGTGTGTTTGTATGCTTGTGTGTTTGTGAGTTGCTGTTAAAATGAATTTTCTACTTTTCACTACGTTATCGCACTGTTGCTGTTGCTGCTTCTGCGTCGAAAGAAAAGCAGTGGCATTGTTGCTGCCGCTACCGCTCAATGCAACCGCGTTGCGTCTGAGATTTTCAGTTGAGCTCTAAGTTTACTTTTGTATCTCGGCACGTTTTTTTTTCCTATATGGCGTGCTGGGGCAGAAGGCAGTCACAGCCACAGCCACAGCCACAGCTACAGTCGCAGCCAGCAGCCAGCAGCAGGCAGCAGGAAAGGAGCACGGCTCGGCACTAACATATAATCACATTTTATTTGAACTTTTATTTTATTTGATGCCATTTCAGTTGGTTTTTCTTTGCGTTTTACGCTCCAAGTTTATTTGCCAGCCATTCTGTTTGTTGTGCCAGAAAAGTTCATAGCAAAAAGTTCAGTTTATTTATATTGATTGCCTGTCGAGGTCATTTGGGTATAGTTCTATTCTTAGGTGAGCCAGCTCCTATGCTAAATTCCAACTTGCCAATTTTGATTGATGTAATTTGATGGTGAAGGTCGAACGAATTTTTGTTCAATTGCTTCGAGTTATTTTAATTAAAAATGTCTGGACAAGTGGTGATTCTTCATTTTGTCTGCCATTGAGGTTAAGCCTGTTAATTACTTTACAGACGATTGTCTATAAACACACACACACACACAAAGGCATAGACACTTAACAATTACTTAAAGTATGTTTGGAGAATTTTATTCTGTTAAATGAAGGACTACAATTGTTAAGTTATTCAATTGAGTGAAAATAAATTTAAGCGTAAGTGCTATGATCATGGCCTTGTACTTGTTTTCAATTCGTCATCGGGCGGATATAATGAATATTTTGAGCTTCTCCAATAGCTTTGTTGGAATTTGTGTTTTCATGTTAATGAAGATATTGATATTAACTTGGTTAAGCTGTTTGCTTTTGTGAAGTCTGTGTAAGCTGTAGATAACTGGCATTTAATGGAGATATTATTCGTGTTCTTTTGTTATTAAAAACATCAAATTACTAAACTTCTCCAATATTACAAATTTTGAAATTTTAGTTCATTTTAAAAATGACGTTTGCATTTTTAATTTGAAACCTATTTTAAGGATAACTACATACCAGGCTATAAAGTTTTATTTGTGGAATTAAAGATATTTTTTTTTGCTATTAATCAAGTATCCATATATAGACCACAGCCAGACTAACCACAAGTCCTGATATTTCCTCATTTGTATTGAATTAATTAAAGACTAATCAAAGTAAACAGTTGAACACTAGTTAATTAAATATTTATTATCATCTCTATATCTATTTTTACATAACAGTTTTTAAACTATTTATTATTTAGGAAAAGTACAGGTTTTTAATGTTGCGCTGATATTATGTTCACCTTTTTGAAAAACTCACATAGCGTTTTAGAATTACTCGCCAGCACGATATACAAGTATTATAATTTATTTGTATTTATTGAGGCACACGCGCCACACCACCTGCTACAGTGGGCTCTTATTTGATGCACTTATGCGCTCATTAATATGCAGAATAAAACGTCACGCTTCTGGGCTCAACTCAAGTACTGGGCAGGCAGAGGGATTTGGCCCTCGATGCTGTCGACATTCGAATATGTGGCATTATATTAATTAATTGCAAGACTCCAAAAAAATACAAGACAAAAGTATAGCTAAGTACTGCCTATGGGGTGGATTCGCATGCACGCAAAAATGCCACGCGACAGTCGTTAGCGGAATTCGGGGATTGGGTTGCTTTTGAACTTCGGAGCGAAGGACGAGAGGGCGAGAGAAGGGGCACGGTTGCTGGGATACGAGCGCGAAGGTGATGTTGGAATGGAGTTAAATGACAAATACTGAGCACATTTTAACATTTACACTTGCTTCCTGATGTGAGACAAACTTTCTCACATGCGAGCTGCCTGTACGCGCCCATCCACTCCGCTTTTGCTCGCTAATGAGTCGCACGCATTATAATTAACACAAAGTTTACAAATGTATATTTCGGAAATTGGCAATTAGCAATTGGCAACGACAAAACTTTGGCACAACTGCATACCACTCCCTTTTAAATCTTGAAGCTCACCAGCTCGGGCTCCTGCCCGCTGTCGTCATTGATGTCGTAGGCAATCAGAGTGCCGTTTCGTAGACTCGGAAGTTCGTGTTCCTTTCGCAATCCTACCGTCAGACATTTCGCATTGCTGTTAGACAGAGGCAGCAGCTCGACGTGAAGCCTGGTTTTACCCTCCTTCGACTTTGCGTACTGGAATTTTAAAAGTACCTCAAATTGTTATGTCTCTCCGAACGTAACCTAAATGTTTGGTGTTGTTTTCACCAAAATTCCATAAAAATTCAAATTAATGTTAATTTGAGAAAACGAATCTTTAAAAACATCACACTAATTTAACGTAGAAGCAATCCCCCATTCCAGGCACTTTACAAACGTTTTAATTGACCAACAAATCGTAATAATTTTGGATATAATAATTGATGCATGCGACTAAAAGTACTTGTAGAATATTCCATAAAAAAGATTTCATTTAAAATAGTTTCTTTCAATAAAATCGTTATTAGAAGCCAGATTTAAAATCTCTGCGATTTCTCATTCCGCGCTCTTTAATCCAGGGACTCTAATCATTATAAGTATTATTATAAAAATGTTTCAAAAAAAGGGATTCCTTTTTAAAATTTATTCATTCACTTACAATATAATGATTAATTTTTAGTTTTACTTTACAACTCATCGAACTTCTTTTGAGCAAAAAAAGAAAACTCACAAATAAATTCATTTTTTCCCTATTCCCTATGAAAAAGACAATTTAAATTACAAAAAAAGAAACAGCGTTTTTTTAATTTCCTTTAAAAAGAAGATTATTCGTGGATTTGTAAAGTATATCTCAAAATTAATCATTACATTTTGAGAGAACAATTGATAATTAAATTTGTTAAATCATGGTGAATATGCATAGATAATCCTAAAAGAAGAATACACCTAATTGTATTTTACACGGTCTTTTTTTTACAAGATTTTGATATAACACGGTTCGAAAAGTAAAAATTTCTTTAGAGATAAGGGGCCAATCACCTATTTTTGCATATGATCAATGTCTTTTTTCCCACAGTTGTTTCGGGAACCAATCTACCAATCAGAAAAGCATATGTTATTTTAAATCGTGCTAAATGGAATAATTTCGTGTAACCACATAAAAAATGTTTAATTTTCAAACCGTGTGAAGTCAAAACCGTGTAAAAACAGACCGTGTAGAAACAGAATTAGGTGTATTGCTGTAATCCTCGTTTTCTCAAAGCTACTGTGAGTGCATGACTTTTGTCCTTGCTTTAAACGGTTTGGTTCGACCAACAATCCATAATTTCGTTTATAAATAGGGTAATAAATACTTTAAAATAATTTCAGAATTTCGATTGAAAACATCGATTTCTTTCGGAAGGCGTAGCCAAGATTAAATATTAAAGGAAAAATGTCCACTCACCCGTACTGCCTTGTCGTTAAGTAATTCTTTTAAGTTGCCATCAGTTAGTGCATAGCCTGTGGGCAACAACAAATCCAATGCGCTGCCTTCTGTGTTATCCACATAGGGAAGAAGATGTATACACATATCTAAAGAGAGGGTCAAGGTACCCAAGAGTCCTTGAATTCTGACCTTTAATTCGTATCGCTTAATGAATGTGCGCTGACTACGACGCTCATAAGGCTCCAGCAGATCGTAGTTATATGAGCATTGCAGCAATAACTGCCCCAATCCATGGGCTCGATAGTGCACCTCTCGTGTTTCGAAAGGCAGTGTGGCTCGTTGCACCATCCATGCATTCCCGGCATTAAAACTTAAGAGCACTTCTTTCTGCTGGGCATATAGTTGAACTTTTAAATTTTCGGTGAAGTTATAGCCGATTCGCGCAACATAAGCAAAGATGGCGTGCAGCGCAAAGGAACTCTCGTAACTCTCTGCCACGCTATCTCGTCCGTAGAGCTGACTAACCAGCCATTGAAAAAGCGTCGACGATTCGCTGCTTGATTCAAGATTCTCGGATAGCAAGCATAGTAAGAAGCGGCCGGCGGTCTCCAACAGCTGGCGATGGGTATTGCTGCTTGAATTGAATAGCGAGGGTATCCAACTGAGCAGATCCGTATGCCTTCTCTTCACAAACTTGATTCCCTTGATCAGCAAATGTGAGTCTGTCGTAGCGTTCAGTTGGTGCCACAAATGGTGCACAGTTCTATTCAGTTTAGTTGGTTGCAGCTTTTGCAGAATCTGCACAACCTCCATGGTTAGTTCCAGTTGTGTTAGATGGGAGCGCGTGGGTGTAGGTCCCTGCTCGGCGTAATAAAAGCCTCGCCGACGGGTTTGGAGAAACCGCACACTAATTTTGAGTTGTCGCTGCTCCACCTCCAGGGGTGGTGCCTGCAACAGATACAAAGCCTCAAGTGCATAGGCCGTCAACCAAGTGGAGCTGCAGGATGCTGTCGGAAGTTCTAGCAAATGAGCGTAGTAGCAGAAGCCGCCATCTTTGTGTCGTAGGGCCAAGAAACTCTGAAAGTCAACACTAAGTTGTTCACGCAACTTATCAGTTCTTTGGCTGCTTGGCAGGAACTCCCACAGATGTTGGTTGCCGAGCAATCTTGTGATGAGTTGCTCGGCATTGTCAGGCGAAGTGGTGTGCGAAAGCTCGCGCAGCTTTGGGCTGAAAATATTGCGGCTTATGTGGCATTCTACAGAGTGGATTCGATGTTGCGGTCGTGCCTCCAGTTCTAACTTGCCTTCAACAGTAAGTGGCGTGTTCAGACTTCGAATTGTAGCCACCCGTTTGGCGATAAGAAAGCCCCCATCTTTCACAGACAGGGTACGGTATAGTATATCCTGATCCTTTGCCAAGGTGGACGTGGACTTTGCGGTAAAATTAAGCTTCAAGATACCAGTACTGTGAGCGCGTAAGTAAAAGAACACGACGCTTGAGTCGTCAGCTGGGATAAGCAATTCCTGCTGTAGAGTAGAGGAGGCGTTGGGCAACAGGTTGCCCTTTTCGGTAAGCAGATCGAAAGATGCTGGAGCCCGCCGCAGACTTATAATCACGTTTATACTAATATTTCGCTTGTTGAAGCAGACTAAGGGTAGTTTCAAGATTTCTCCTAAAAAAAAGAGTGGAAGGGTCTGTTAATAAAGATCGGGAAAGACTAGATGCTGAAAAAGTGTGTCTGAGCCAGGTCTGGAAGAGTGCTCCATACTTCAATTTGTTTTATATTTTTCTAATTTATACGTATTTGATTAAAGAATACATACCCCTCTTAATGGAATCGGGCATGTTGGTCGTCATAAAAAAAGGCTTGCTGCTTATAATCTCGATGGGTGGACTCAAAAGCGATAGTCCTGCTATGGGATGCATGGCAAAAGCGCTTAGTTGCCAGTTGGTGATGCTATCGGGGACACGGGTTCCCCATTTAGTCCATGCATCCTTTGTGCTTTAAAAGGTGTTTAAATAACATTCATTTCATTTCACTGCCCTTCGATGCACTCACTCTTCAATGCTGCTAAAAATCCAAACATCTGCGAACTGGGAGCGTACCTTGGGACCCACACTAGCGGTCCTCGGATATAAAGGACTATTCCTCCGATTGCCTTTTGGTATTGTATCAACTGTAATTACATTTAATTAAATAAACTAATAAAAAATGTTTTGGAATGGTTAGGAACTCACCTGTGTCCGCATTTAAGACAAAGTTTGCATTGGTCAGCGTTACCAGACCATTATCCTCGCCTGGTTGTGGCTCCAAATGTTGGGTATTAGGTGCGTAGGCACGGATTTGATATTTAAGAAATTCCATATAGTCAACGTTCAGGTCGTTGGTGGCTCCCATAGCTAAGCGCAATGTGTTCTGTTCAACAGCTAAAAGGCCCACGTAGGAATGACGTATAGTTTTGATATTTAGGGTAATATCTTCGCCCGGACTAACCGCAGCAGGGGCCTGGATCTGAATCTGTCAGAATGAGTCGAGTTAACGCCAAGTATTGACTGTACTTTGGACAGCTACTGTTATAGTACTTACAGTATTCTCAGGGCGCTTAACAACAATTGTTCTCTGTGCCACACTCAAGTATGTTTTTGTCGCCTGCATACCATAGATATAGATACGCACGAAGGGCCACATGGATAATGTAAACTGAACCTTTATGTTATAGTTCAATTTGCTGTGGTCTGGAAAAACTCGAGTGGCAGCAATCACGTTCCCATTCACCAAGATCACGCAGATAGCGTAGTCGAAGGCTTGCATCAGCTTGAAATTGAAAAGTTGCGGCGCGCCTGTCGGGATGCCCTTTTCGAAGTAAACTCTAAAGATTCTTAGCTAAAGATTATGGTAAACATTTTGTTGGGAACACCTTACACATTATTCGATGTCTTTGACTTTTGTTGCCGTGCCTTGCCATTGCTTTTCATGTCCATGTCCGCAAAATCGTCTCTAAGCTGCACTACACCTGATTCTATGCTGTCTACGTACTCTCTTTCCTTTGTCACCCCGTCGTCATAGTCGGATACAGATTCGTCGCTTTCGGGGATCTCACCGGGCGACTCGGCTGTCCGCAACTGTCCGTTGGTTGTCAACAGATCCTGCTTGTGTCCGTTGTACTCGAGGAGGGTATAGTATTGGACGGTCTGGTCTGTGTCCAGAGCCTCTGCATTCTGTGGTCGTGTAAGGTTCACTTTAAAATAGACCGCCCCCTTACTGTTTAGCCGTGACTCGTAAACATGCGGAGGTGTGGGGTCTTTTGGATTAGCGGGCGTGTAAAGAAGCTTCACAATCCCATTTTTGTCCTGCACTGCGGTGCCGTTCACATGTTTGATTCGAAAGCCTATAGTACGCTCTATGTTCAACTTAAGATTGCGACAGAAGCCATTGGAGCGGATGCAGCTGATTGTATAGGGATCCCCATAAAGAGTAACCGTTATGCTCCCGTTCTGGCCTACACCGGTGAATCGCTCCTCCACTTGGACTGTGATACCAAGCTGCAACTGCATGCCCTTTGGAATGCTTGCTCCAAGGCTCGTCAAGGGTATAGAGAACTGGGCTTGGCCTCGGTGCAAAAACGCTGTCTTAGTCATCCGCTGTGCACTGTGCTCCACATTCTCATCGGTGTAGGACTCGAGGAAGAGCGTGGCATTACCTTCTACGGGGCCATCATAGCTATAGCGTGCCTGCACATGCACCAGCAGCTGTTTATCCGCGAGGGATAGCTTACGTTGTGACGACAAAAGAACGCGAAAGGGCGGTGCCTGGTACTCGCTCAGCTCGAAGTAGGCACACTCTTCCACTGTGTCTGGACCATTCTGCACGCATATGCGCCAGCGACCAAGCACCGGTCGCTGTCCCAGTTGCAGCTGCGCCTCAAAGACACCCTTGATGGTCCTCATCTGCTTATAAAACTTTATACGATTGCCCTGCGCATCTTCAATCCAGACCACGGCTGTGGTCTCTGGCTGCACGGGCACTAGCAGCTCATCGTACCAGAGGACGCGAAACTGCAGCCTCTCGCCGGGCCTGTAGTGCGTCTTACTTGTTTGTATCTTTTGCAAGTTTTTGAAGTTGTTCCAAAACAACATCGTCTTATTGTAGAACGGTGCGCCAATCAAGCTCCGCACTTGTAACTCGTAGAGCCCGCGCTTTAGCTCCGGCACATTAAACTGGATATACTGAACCGGTTCCTGAGGAGTTAGCTCAACTTCTGCGCTAGCATTGTAGCTGGGTCCGCTAATACGCACCTCGCATTTCGAGCTTTTATTGGAGTTTAGGATTCCCAGAGCGATGCCGTAAGAGCGACCCGAATAAATGCTGCCAGCAGAAGCTATAACATAGTAGCTGTAAAGGGATTGGCAATAGAGTTTGGAGGGTCATTTAGTTCTTCAAATCTAAATAGAGTATTCTCTCGATTAATGTATTGACTGCATTGATGAATTTGCAGGAATTTAGAATACGAACTGACTGCAATAGTTTATTGTTCAGGGTACTCTAAGGGTTATTTGGAAGACAACCCCCAGTTTCGTGAGAGAATCTACTACCATAACAGAGTTCATAAAAGTAAAATAAACTCGTATAGACTAGGGACTAGGAGCGTCTGCATACCAAGTTTGATTTAAGCACGATCAGCCGTTTCCGAAATCCAGGCGTTCATCCAGACAGACGGACGGGCAGACGGACATGTCTAGATCGATTTCGGAGATGCTTCCTTCTGCCTGTTACATACTTTGCACAAACCTAATATACCCTTTTTACCCTACGGGTACAGAAGATTACGACCTCGATGTTGGATAAAGATATGATTTTGGGTGTAGCCGTTCAAATTTTAAGTCTGTTCGACTTTTAAATTCTGACATGATCTGAGTTCAAGCCGGGTTGGTTGCTACCTTTAAAAATGCTTACCCATTGACGCTGATTACTGGTAGAAAGATGCTGAAAATCCATACGCCCAGCTCGGCTAGTCTCCTCGTTCCGTTCATGACTAGTACCAACACAGAACTAAAGCCGTTTTGGGCATAAAATATGGCTTTTCCAGTGATTCGTCTTGCGTTATGCCTCATTCGAGTCCGTTAAATTGCCGTTGTTATTGCAATTAAAATGTAAAATTTAAAGACTCTGCGGGGTCTACAGCTTCATATCGTGGTCCATTTAATTAGCCACACGGGCCAATATTGGCGGCATTAGCAGAGTGCACAAACCTTCTTCAAATTGTGGACCACTTGGGCTAAGTACATGTTGAATGGTGAACGCTGAAGCCTCGATGGTGAGGGAACTTGCTGCAAGTTTGTTTGTTGGCTTCGATGTTGTTTGTTGTGGCAGTCGCCGACGATGTCAACGCCAACATCGTCGTCTGGCCAGCTGGTTGCCTGCGTCCACTCCCGATTGTTGTTGTTGTTTGCTGTTGCTTCTGTGTGCCCTGCGATGTTGTTGTCCTTTAGTTAATAAAGCAGCACTTAGTTCTTGATGATGCTCACCACCCATAGCCATGGCTGGGCTGTTGCTCTTCTTATTGCTGCTTTAGCTACTTATAGTTTTCCTGTCATCTGTGTGTGTGTGTGTATCTGCGTTTGTGTGTGTGTGTGTGTGTGTAGTGGCAGTGATGCAGTTATGCGCATATTCGACTGAATAGCTCCTAGCTGCTTGCGTACACACATATACGATATATGAGAGCTCCCGTGGGTGAAATGGCAAGTTCTTGATCGGAAATATAGCCAGTCTGAAATCATAAAATAGGCTAAAAACTATGTGTCTCTTTTTTTGGCACAACTTAAAAAAATCCACTTTGTTGCACAATATTTGTATTTTAAATAAGAAGCCATTTACGATTTTTTAACTTATGAATCGCAATTTATAATCTTTTCATACTCATAGCAGGATTATCTTTAAAAGTTATTCAGAATTTCGGAAGATAACAAATTACACCTAGCCCTCGTCTAGCACGGCACGGGGTTGCGTTACTCGTGTTAAGCGAAATCTTGTCAAATAAGACATTAACTGCATAGAAAATATGGGACTATGTTCCTAGATTTCCATATATGCACAAAAAAAAGTTTTGCTGTTTAAATTTTCGCTGTTTTAAAGGTCCAAACAATTTCAAAACTGACAAAAAGTAACTCCAAGTGTTAAATATTTATCATTAACAGATTAATCTTATCAAAAAGAAAAATATTTTTAAGTTCAAAAAATGATAAAGCAGTTGAATCTAATATGCAAGATCCAACGCCAATCTCATATATCTAATTATTAGCTGTTTTCGTATTTAAAATTGTTTTGTATTTGTTTATTGACTTTTAAACGATATTTTTAGTGCACCTTATACGGTAAAGTTATTATTCCAACTCTCTGATATGGTCAAGCCTTACTCTACCTACCTCTCCATATGTTTCTCTTCATACAAACTATCCACAATAAATGATTTCTATAATCAGACTTTTCATATGAATTTATTGATTATTTAAATATTTTTTATTTCAACTATTCACAGATGAGTGGAGATGGCTGTGGTTAGTATAGCATTAGTTTTCAATTAGTACGTCCTTCAATTTATATTCAAATGCCAGATTTGGCATTGATGGTGAACTGATTCGAGCCCAGTCAGTTAGCTAGCTTAGTTATTAATTAAAAGTGGGGACCTGCTTAAACAATTCATACTCTCCTCGTCGATACATGTGCAATTGCCTGCACATCATTGGCACGTCACTCATTCACTCAGTCAAGCTGTCAGTTCTCGTTTCAATCTTTCTGTTTTGTGCTTTCGCTTGCAATTGGCATCATTAGCATCGTGTTATCGGAGGGGATCGAAGGCAAAGGATGAGGTAGCATTACATTTGCTTGATTGAACTTGGTGTGTGTGTTTTAGTTTTAGTTTTAGGGGGGGACGCTGAAAGCTTCCAAGCTGATCAGCTCTCTCTCTCTCCCTGCCTGGCTGTCAGTCCAGTTAAGTCAAGTCGTTGATTCTGGCCGAAACAGGGCGATGCAATGCTAAATACACAAAGCTTGACAACCCTGGCCCGCATACTCGTACACGTATATATGTACATTAGTATAGTCTCGTCTAGAGCGGCCGAAGCGCAGCTGCATTCGTAGCATACTTTATGGCGCATGAAACTTAAAGTGCACTTGACAGAAGCAAGAAATAAAGCTGCAAAACAAAATGACGCCCAAGTTATCACTTAATACGCCAACTACGAATGGAAACGAAACAAAAAGGCCAGTTTGCTTTTCAGTTTCATTTACGGATCGCATGCATCTCAATTTGCCTTCTGTATACGAATAACTTGGGAATTGGGTTACAACAAGTCGGCGAGTCAGCGAGTCAGCGAGCCAGTGTCGCAGCGCGACAGCGACTCTATTGACTGCGACAGTGGAAAGTTTGTCGGCTACATTTCCACTAGAAGCCGGCTATGGGTGTCACTCAAAGTTAGTTTGGCCAGCCAGAACTAATCCGGCCACTGTTGTTCTTTCCAAGCATATCAATTAGCTTGGCTTTTGGCCGCACCAGAAAGCCGACTCATCATTTGCATGGAGTACTTAAAATTTCTGAAATGCGCTCATTACCCCCTTTAGAAAGCGACGCAAACTTTACAACTTTCGCCAAAATCTGAGCTGTCTAAGTTAACGATGGTGGATGGTTGAATAGAGGTTGTCGGGGGAGGGGGTGGCATACAAGTATGAAACAATGCACAACGCGCTGGCGCTTACAAAAGCACAAAATGTTTCAGCATTCGCAACAAAACACGAGTAACAAAAACGAGAACAAAATAAAACAAAGAAAGCGAAAAAATTGTTTGAAAAACAAAACTTTTGCTCTTTTAAATTCATTTAAACGCTTTTAGCGCTTTTCACGCCTGGCATGTGAATCATCCATCCCTTTCGCTCCGTAACTTATTGTTGCTTTTTTTTTGGTTTTTGGTGTTTTTGTTCCCTAACTTCAGGGACGTCTCGTGTGCTGCTTTATAGTCCTGATTGCCAACTCTGCCTGCAGAGAACAGTGCGGAGTTTTTGGTTTTGTGAAAAAATTGTCGGATGCCAAAGCCCATGTAAAAAATTGCAAAGTTTTGTTCGTGTAACTGTGCAGCGGTTTCAAATCCGCGAAGGGGATCCAAAGTCGAACTCTAAAGTTTTCTTCCCTTTAAAAAATCCCACAAACGCTTATTGCCACATTATTGTACATATTATTTAATTGAAAAGTTGTAATATGTGATCAGTTGTGCGCTGGGACGTTGTCAAAAGATCATTTTTCATTTTGCTGTCCGCCCCTAGCAGGCACTCCTGCAGCTACAATGTGTGCGATCTCTAAAATATCCTGTTGTTACTCGATTTACAAAAGAATAGAATGTGCTTAGCTTTAGAAATTCCTTTTAAGATAAGATACATAGAACAGGGAAAGTGAAATTGAAGAATGAGGATCTCCCGCTGCAGCAAACTTCCGGTTTTTCGAAAGAAATTGAAAATTGAAGTGCCACCACAATTCCTTTAAAGCATTCTAAAAATGCCAATAGCCACAATATTGTACATATTTTCAAATTGGAAAATTGAAATATGTGATTAGTTTTGCGCAGAGACATTTTCAAAAGATCATTTTTCATTTTGCTGTGCGCCCCTAGCAGACATTCCTGCAGCTGCAATTTGTGCAATCTCTAAAATATCCTGTTGTTACTCCATTTAAAAAATAATATATAATATGTTTAGCTTTAGAAGTTAATTTAAGGAAGAGTAAGATAACTTATAGATCTAAAACAAATGAGGAGAAGAACTGGAAAAGTGAAATGAGAACTGAAAATGGAAGAGTGATGATCTCCCTATTCAGAAAGAAATTGAGAAGCTCCAGAAGCTACCTTCCTTAAACAAATCCATTTAAGTTAGGATCTGTAGGATTGTAGACAGAGCGGTTAGAGCTCGTTTCAATTAATAAACGCTTGGCAAGCTCCCACTATAGATTTATTAAAAACAAATTAAAACCCTCAAATCCCGCTTCAAATAGAAACATATTCTTAAAAATCGAAGCTTCCGAGACTCTGCTCTTTTCCTTTAATTCAATTTAAATTTGTATATAAAACTTTAAGTTTTATGCTGAAAGTTGTTTTTATGGGGAAACAAATGCCTTTGCAGTACGAGTATTTAGGTATAATAGAAATTATTTTGATTCGATTGAGCATTGCTTTGGCAAACTTTGACTGGCAAGAGTGCAACTGTCCTCGTCGACTTAAAGCTGAAGTTAAGCGTCTGGGCCATATTTAAGCCCAAAATGCCGACTAACCAGTCAGCCACGTTCGTAGCGAATGCCAATTGTGCAATTGTTGGAAAAATTCCTGAGCAAAAAACTTGCACGTTGACTTTTCTGTGCTTTGGTAAATCTTACTTTTTACTTGCCTTTTTCGGCTTACGCTCTGTTTGTTGTTGCTGTCTTAATAGGTGTTGGCAATCATGAAGTTGGCTGCGGTTGCAACTTGAAGCGGCGCTGCCGCCCGCCACCCGCCACCCGTCGCCGTCGCCCTCCCTTAGCCACGGCCTTTTCCCGGGTCCTAGACTGCAGCCGGGGCCGAGAAAACTTTTGTTGCGCACTTTTCAGCCCGTGTGCATCGTGACCATTAGTTGCTTTGATGAAATATTTAAAGCTAATGAAGAAGACGGGCACGCTGCCAACTGCCAACTGCCAATAGAGCCTTCTGTCATTTGTGTTTTGTGTTTTGTTTTACAAGCCAAACTAAACTCAACTAAACTCGTTTCGCATTTTAAATGATTTAAATGGAGGCAAAAAGAGATACGGCCCAAAAAAAAAGAAAGAAAGAAGAGGAAAGACATTTGTCAGCTTTACCTGACAGTCCAGAGAACTAACTACCTAGTTCTGTCGATCCATCCTTTCAGCCAAAAGGGTTCAATCAACCTGACAAATTTCAATCAAGCTGCGGTAAAAAGTGGCACACGCTACTAACCAGCCTGTAAGCTCAGGCAGATGCCCAGGCAGAAGGCACACACACACACTCGCACACACACACACACATACTCGCTCGTGTAGTCACGCCACGGCACAATTAGGATGCTGTTGGAGTTTTGTCAATGAAAAGCGTCTGCAACTTTTATTTAACTTGTGAGGCGAGCACGCACAGACAACCAGCAAGGGGGGAGCTTGGTCAGCAATTGTCGACTCGTTTGCACACGCAGGGAGTCCGACAAAGTGACGGTCGAATGGTCCACTGGTGATGGTGCCAGTTCACAGGATAAATGGGTCAAAAAGCCAGAAATTAAATTTAAGAAAATAGCTAAGCGTCCATTTCAGTTGGAAAGTTCGACTAGTAATGTCGTTTTAGCCAAAATACAATTTTCAGGTGTAACAGCAGTAGCTGTTTTGAGTAATGCATGAGAGAGTTACCTTTCAAGTACCAGAAAAGTATTTAAAAATAAGCCTTTTGTTGTGGAAATTACTGGGAAAGGCGAATAGCTTTGCCAGTCTATGCAAAATGTGTTGAGTTCCTTTTCTTTAAAAGATTCTTTGAACTACAGCTTCAGTAATGAAAGAGAAAACTAACTTTATGTAATTGATTTAATAAATAGCACTATTTTGGCACTAGAATGGCATTTTCTAATAAATAGAAAAATTAAACAAAGCTGGGATCCTAAGGACACTGTTGCTCGACTGCCTATAACATTTCCCAAGAATGGAAAATTATTCTTTTCTTAAGTAATCTAACTAGCTCCTATCTAGAATTAATATTTTCCATTTTCTCACTATTAATTTTAGTTTGTTAGGTCAGGAGACCTTAATAGACATAACTGTATGTGCATTTATTTTTAAGGCTGTCTTATCTTTTCAATGATAACGTATTTTTAATCAATATAATTTATTGTAATCTGCATCGACAGCCTATATTTGTTGATAAATTAAATAAATAAATAAAATTCTGAACTAAAAAATACTGAATACTATCCATTATTTACGATTGTTTACCAAATTTATAAATTATTGTAAAATTTATTTTTCTTTCGATAATTATAAGACGAAGAGAATAATAATTTGTGGAATAAAATCTTCAAATCAGATCATGCTTCGTATTCTCTAGTCTCTGCTTAAATTAGGATATCGCGTTTAGGCTCAGAATGTTATTGAACCCCTCTATGCGATAAAAGAACTAATTAATTTTTGATAAAATAAAATAAATAAACAAAAGTCTGACCTAAAAAAATACTGAATACTATCCATAATTACCAAATTTGTAAATAATTGTAAGATTTATTTTTCTTTCGATAATTATATGAAGCCTATATTTGTTGATAAATTAAATAAATAAATAAAATTCTTAACTAGAAAATACTGAATACTATCCATAATTTATGACTGTTTACCAAATTTGTAAATAATTGTAAGATTTATTTTTCTTTGATAATTATAAGAAGAGAATAATAATTTGTGGAATACAATGTTCAAATCAGATCATGCTTCGTATTCTCTAGTCTCTGCTTAAATTAGAATATCGCGGTTAAGTTCAGAATATCATCGAACCCCTCTATGCGGTAAAAGACCTAATTGATGATACGGAGTCAGAAAACTACATAATAAAACTCTTCTCTAGACTGTTTCCAATTTTTTTTTCATTTCTCTTTAATCTTTAATTAATATATGTCACTTAAACTTTATGATATCTTTGACATGCTTCTGGAACGAACTCACATTGTGGGATTCCTGCTAGCTCGTTGAGCTCTGCCAGCCCCATTCCTGCATATATGAGATTGAAAATAAAGGAGGGTGTAGAAAAAAGGCTAAAGCGGCAGCACTTTCAGAGGCACAGCTTGAATTATTTGTAGGAGTAACTTTTGGTTAGAAAGGAGGGCACGTTTAGTCGTACCTGCTTTCTGTCTCTTGATACATAATTGCCCAGGTTGGCTGCAAAGTTGGGCAGATTCACTTAAATTGGTTTTGGTTGTTGGTTAGCCGTGTCGAGGGTGGCGTACACGAGTGGGCAACAAGTTCTAGCAGTGTAGACCCTGCGATAAGGCGGCTCTGCCACCACACATCTCATCATTCATTAGCCGTCGGCGCAATCGCCGAAACGATTGACCCATGCGCTGAACCCAACTGAACGGTTGTGGGGCACAATCTAGACGATTGGCAATAGTTGCGTTGTTTACATGGCCGGCCAGCGAATCGCCCGCTCAGTTTACTGAGCGCAATCCAATAGCACAGAAGCGTGTCAACAAACATGAATAGACTGGAGTTTGTTTTGAGTCTTGTTGTGGTTGGGATCGTACTGGTGCTGGCGAAATCAGAGCAAGCCCTGCCACTAAATGCCAAGGATTTCCAGCTGCAATTCCTGCAATCCATTGCCGACGTGGCCGAGCAACGTGCGGAGCTTAGTCTTAATGCCTATTTGCAGGAGTTGGCTGATACGGGCAGGTATGGGAACTACAGCGCTGAGCTCGCAGCGGCCAAGCAAACCCATAAGCTTCAGGCCAAGGTGGTGTTAATCAAGCAATTGCTGGATGCGCGCGCCGTAGCCGGATCTGTGGAGGAGGATCTGGAGCACACCAGCATGCTGCGCAATTTGGTGTTTTTGCGCAAACTGAAGCAGCAGATGCGGGAAATGCACGAGGCTAGCGCTCAGGAGATAAGACAGCTGCGTTTGCATCGTTTGTGCAAACAGTTTGAGCGGCCGGCAGGCGGCAGTCCATCTGGAGGCAGCCGTTTAATTAACGAGCAAACCTTGAAGGCCGCTCTCGAGCAACTGAACTCAACAAAGAGCAATTCCACGTTGGAGCTGAACAAATTCGGTCAAGATTTGTACGAGCGTGTGAAGGTGAATGGGGCGCAGATCATAGACAACTATTTGCAGATGTTGCGTGGACTTATCCAGGATATTCTGGAAGCAGGACACGGCAATCCACAGCTGTTGAAGGTGCTGAACGATCTGGAGGAGATTCTAGCCATTGGCGACTTGTACGAGAAACGGCAGCGCCTCTATGACTATCTGGAGCGTCATTTGATGGCGGACTACGAGCAAATGAATCCTGAGACTAAAGAGAGAAATTTGGGGGAACTGCTCGATCAATTGAAGTCCAAGGGACTTGATCTCTTCGTCATCTTTCTCTTCAGCAACTTTGAGTTTCTCGAGCATGTGCACGAACAATGGGTGCTGATGTTGCCCCAGACCTCCAGTCTTCTATACGATGACAACACCCGTGAGCTGTACGATATACAGCAGCTCTACGACCGCTTCAAGCTGGACACAGAGAGTGCGCCCAAGTATGAGGCCTATGTGGGTGCATTGCGACGTCTCCACGAACGGACAGTGGAGCAGGGAGACCAAAATCGACATATCTTTGAGCTGCTGAACAACGCGGCACAAAATGTGGGCAGCGTTACTTTTAATATGATCAAGGCCAAGTGCAAGGAGTGGCTTTGAGTGCAAATAAAATTAGCTTGTTGATGTTTTAAGTTCTTAATGGTGTTGGTTTTTGTTGGTTTTCTGTTTCTGTGTCGCTCCTATTCCAGCTTAATTATATTTTCTTGTTGCCTGGCATTTCGTAATATCCGTAATATCCGAGCTGGCGGCAACATGTCATGGCTGCATTGCCATCATCATCGCCCCATCGTCATCGGATGTCGTTTTAATAGCGCTTGGCAACCGGCCTGCCGTTTCTGTCCTTTGCCATTGCCGCATTATGCGGCTGTTGTTGTTGCTGTTGTTTATCTGATGGTTCTGCTGGCAGACTTGTTGGCCCTGGTCGTGGTCCAGCTCTGGCCATCTGGCTGCCACTCCAAAACTAATGACTGCTGCTGTCGCTGTTGCTGTTGCTGTTGCTGTTGGTGTCGTTGGCCAAAGCCAGCTAATTAATTGTCGTCGTTGCAGGTGATTAGAACTTAAATGAGTTGCAACAGCAGCAGCAGCAGCAGCAGCAAAGGTTGCTTGTCCTCGTTAGTATCCAATGCTCCAATGTGGCTCCTCAACTGATAAAGGTAAATACGATACTATAATGACTGGAAATGTGCCCTCACTCCCCCTCTTTCTCTTTCTGCTTCTCTGTAAATATACAACTTCAATTTTGCAATTTTGATGCAGATTTGTGCATAATTTGGACTTGGCTTCCACAAACATGATGAAGCAAACACTTGTAGTATGCATCGTAAATCCATTGGTAGCTGAGTATTCCACAGGATTTGTAGCAAGCATATGCTTTTTAAACACGCATGCCAATAATTTTATTTCATTTTCCTCAATATGTTTAATCGTACAGGGATATAGATTGCCGAATTTCATAAGCATGTCATGAATATACAGGGTGCGCCATCTTTTATGTCGGCATGTAAACATTGAATAGCTTTGTCATTAGTGAACCGATTGACTTGAGTAGACCAGTGTTGAAAACCTCAGTTCAAGAAATTGTACAGAACCAAATTAAATAAAAATATCTCATACTTGAAAATCGGTTGTTTATTTTCAAAGATATTTAATGTTTACATGCCGACATAAAAGATGGCGCATCCTGTAAATCGATAGGAATCCTAAACTAAAATGTAGTTTTCTAACTCCAGAACATCTTTGGGATTCAATTCTTAAAACCCGCTTGTTAAAATGTAAACATTTATATGCAAATGTGCCTGACAGTAATAAATAATTAATAGATTTCAAATTTAACAAATTTACAGATAAGCACCCTCCCCCATCTAGACGAGAGACCCACTTGTTTGTTGCTTTAGATATTCTTTTCTAATTCAACTATCAAAGAACATATACAAGTATGTATATAAACAAAACTTGCTTATAAGTTTCGATTCGAATAACTAATTTGATCGAGTTAAGTGCGCTTTCCACATCTTTCTCGATAATCTTCACAATAACGACTTGACGTAAACATTTTCGTTTTGGCGCCTGTATGTATGTATTTTTCAATTATTGAGGATACTTCGTCATTCAAAGAATGTGAAGCCATACAAGCGGATTCTTGCGTTGTTTGCAAAACCATTTGGGCTTTATTTTCATGTTCACACTCATAAAGAAAGAGATATGGTGCGGCTGGTGCACTAGAAAAACCCGCACCTACCTCTGTTATCTGCTCTCAAACAAATAAATTAATAACACCGAGACACATTCGCTGCTGCCAAGCTGACAAACTTCCAACTGCCAACTTCCAACTGCCAACTTCCAACTACCACTGCCGACTGCCAACGGTTTGCACGCTATTTATCACCTTTAATGCACAGTAAGTTCTCGGCAGTACGAATTAATGCGTCCCATGGGGGGCCTCAAAACAAAGGCTATAACAAGCTGGCTTCACAGTAACTGTACAACAATGGCCAACAACAATGCAATAAAATGCAATTTCACAGAAGCCTGAACTGCAATGGCAGCAGTGGCCAGAAATGGCTGACGGCAGGGCGAGACGGATGTGTGTCCGTCCGGTCGGCCATTTGGCCGTTTGGTGTTATCTCCAATCGGTCCAATCGTTCCACGGCATTCCAAAGGGCACTTGGCGTGAAATGTAATTATGATTTATTGTTTTGTTAGCTCTTTGATGTCAGTGTGGCAATCTCGAGGCTTAAGCTCACACCTCTTTGTGATCATTGTTTGCCACCTCTGTCCTTTTTGCGGGGTTGGTTTAATAACTCTTTTGTCAAACCATGTGGTGTTTTCAGCTGCGTTTTGACGTTCCCTTTGGAAACTCTTGTATTTACGAATTCGGTCAAAAATCACAAAAGGAAATAAACATAACGACTGGTCAGTGCGTTTTGATAGCCCCACTTGCTTCATAGCTTCCGTTTCCGTGAGGCTTTCAAAGTAGGTAGAAATAAAACGTTTCATTTGAATGAAATCTACTTTCGAACAGCAACTTTTTGTTAAAAGAGATGACACTGAGCAACATTTGGGGAATAAGGCAACAAATCGAAGCGTAAATGTTAAATTTATTATCTATATTTCTAGACTAATATTTAAAGAGGACAAATTTGAGTCTTTGTTTGGATTGAATAGCCTCCAAAACTACTGGACCGATTTAAAGAATTAATTAACGGGTGACATAGGCTATATTATATTTGCAAAAAAAAGGGATCTTTACTAAAACGCCAATAAGGTAACCCAAGGTATAAAAAATCCTAAATTCCTAAAAAGTCCCTATATCGCGTGAGTTGTGAAAATAATTGATGACAGAACAAAGTAAACACATCGTTATGTATCTAACTATTATCGATATGTCATAATAAGTGCAAAAACTAGGGGAACTTAAGCAGAAATTCTGTCATCCTTCTGGATGAGCGAAATATCTCATGATTTAGAAATCTCAATTAAAAAGGAATTTTTTGGTTGTGTTTTAACGCTGTAGGAATGATACCGTCAACGAAATAAACAATCTGATTATTCAAAAAGTCCCCGGCCAAATAAATAATTTCTAATCGATCGACACCGTGACTAATATCGAAGACACAGTCCATTCTCCACAGGAATTTTAAAATTCACTTAACCCTTCATGAATCTGATCTGGCAATCCCATTTAAATCGTTTCAATATCCGGTAAAAATGTCTTTCGCGTTAACTATTAAGAAGTCCCTAGGCCAAACCTTCGAATTAGTAGGAATCGTGAATGTTTTACTCATTAAAAAAAATAAATTTATTTGCTGCCACAAAATAAAACAACGTCAAATAATGTTTACATTTTTTAAATTTTTGTTAAATACCTGTGCGATGCAGCGGCGAGCCGCTAGTGGATAGATAAGAATGACAGCAGTCCATTGAAAGACGTTGCTATGTTTCAAAATTTCAATAGCAGTACCTTAGAATTTCTTACTACATATTGAACTACCCTCGTATTTTTTAAATTGCTTGTCTTGCAATAACTTAAAAGCTACTAATGGTGCTGTGCATAATTCATCGATGCTTTAGTACCGCCCAGCTGTCAAAACTTCAGATAATCGCCTTGGTCATGCCCTTCTATGTTTATTGAACTTTTAAGTGGGAAACATAAAAATAAAGCCTCAAACGTTGCGCCGCTGTACTCCTAGCTATTTTTGGAGTAGTTCCCTCCACTTGGAGCTGAATACAGTCACGTTTTGGAATTGTGTGGGGTGAAGTATTTATAGAAAGTCTGCTGTCAAAAGCGTCTGAGGCTCGAGTTGGGGGAAACATAAACACAAATTATTTTCGACGCACTAATTGAGTTGTACGCTAATTATCTGGTCCTGTGTCTTTGCAGTTATCAGCGAGGATCCCGAATTCACGGACGTCATTGACAACATAACCGTGCCTGCGGGACGCAATGTCAAATTGGCCTGCTCGGTCAAGAATTTGGGCTCTTATAAGGTAAGTACACTTCCATAATACATACTATACATAATTGCTTAAAGGCGAAACAAAAATGAGAAATTATAATTAAACACAAGAATGTGACAAGCACACAGCACAATCCAGGCCCAACAAGTTCTAATATTTTGGCGCTGGAAGTGGGGTGAGGAGGAATATTCGTAGCTAACACTATACAAATAAAAACAAGTCCGAACATGCCAAGCCAAGGGCTGGGCAGCAACAGGCGCCTCGGGTCCATCGCATGCCTCGCATTGAACTTGTTGACTTGCAATGCAAGTTTGCTTTGACTTGGACTTGTGTTGTTGCTGTTGTCGTTTGTTGTAGTTACTTTAGTAGTTGCTACTGCCATTGTTTGTACAAAACATTGTGCGTTCGTGTGTTGCCTGCTTTGCTCCGTTTCCAGTACTCAGCGCCAGTTCGAGCAGCAGTAGCTAAAGTTGCTTTAATTAAGTCATTTAAGTAACTTTCTGTACGCTGCTGTTCCATTTAATCAAGGCAACGGGACTCGCCCTTGAACGATTCCACAGACCGTTACGTGAAGCCTAGTCTTTAAAAAAAAATACAAGTACGCTGTAAATGTCGCCTACAAACTGAAGTTCCTAAGCAGAGTGCCCATCAATAAAAATTAGAATGAAAAATGTGCATGTGCCTCTTTTATTCAGTCTTTTCTTACTACTGTGAGCTCAGAATAAATGTAACTTTTTGTAACCGCGTACTCCTAATTTTATTGTTTTAAAATTTTAAATTAAAAAAAAAAATAATTGGCTCCATTAATATTGATAAGTTTGATATTTTCTAACAAAGAGATTCTTTCTAAGCAACAACCTGCGTTCTGCAATTTATAAAGTAATTTTATTTCAAAGTTTACGAATTTTATATTTTAAAGAATACGTCAGCTTGGCCGAATTTAAAATTTGGTTGTTAATATAAAATAATTTATTATTTTGATAAAGCCATTGCAATTGCAATTCCCATACTTAAAGACTTCTTAAAGCCATACTGCCAGTCTTCTCTATGAATGTTTTTAATTACTATTTAAAGTATTCTTGGCCAATGCCACATCTGCGACTATAATTTGAAAAAATATGTTAGCTTGGCAGAATTAAAAATCTGGTTTTGAATATAACATAAATTAATTTGATAAAGCCTTTATAGCAATTTCCATACTAAATGACATCTTAAAGCCTTGCTGGCAGTCCTTGATATTCCTCATTAAAGTTATGGCTTTTTAATTATTATTTAAAGCATTTCTGGCAGTTCAAACCAGGAAAAAATGTCGTAGAGTGCCATGTAGAGTACTGAAGATTTGAAAAAGATGTGAAAACGGTCACCCAACACGTCACAAGTCAGTGTTGTCCACTAATCCACAGCCATTACCTCGAGCAAATGTATTAGCCATGCTAGGCACGTTTCCCAAGTTCTGGTGTATGTGTGTGTGTGAGTGTGTGTGTGTGTCAGTGTGTGATGTGCGTGTGACTGTCACGCCCACTCATTTAGTGCGCCCCGCTGCTATTGCTGTCATTGTTGTTGTCACTCTTCCTGCTATTTGTTGTTTTTGCTGTGCCTCAAGCTGAGCCACTGAGTGCATGTGTTAAGCTACAGACTCGCTCATACCACATACACACAACAGATAAGCCAGAGCAGTGAACCGGTGAGTAGGTGGCGCCACCTCACTCAATATTCATTGTCTCCAGCATTGAGTTTTGCATTTCATGCGGCATACTTTTAGGCTGCGCTTAATATGCATAGCCGCTTTATGTGCGTGTGGATATGTGAGTGGGGTATTGGGGGTGGCAGCAATTTAAATTTGCATCGAATTGAATTTCCATAATAGCAAAAATCGCGCGAGTGAAACGTGCATAAATTTCATTTGACATCGACACTGAGTGCAAAGCACAGCAACCGCATTACCAACAAATGGCAATAACAATAAATACAACTACAACAACAGCAGCAGCGGCGGCAGCGGCGGTAGCAGCAGCAGCACCAGCATCATCAGCAGTTGAGAAAACGGAGAATGTGCTCGTAATAATTTTTATGATATTTCGCCTGACAAAACTTAAAGGACAGCAGTTGTTGCCACAGGTATGCTCATTGAAGAAAAGAAAAACAAGTACAAGAGGCGGCTTCAGGCACCAGCAGCAGCAGCAACAGCAGCAACGACAACAAAACGCAGCGGCAATAAAACGTGACTTTGCATGCAAAATAGTTGCGTAGCCGTCGCGTGCGCCCCATGGTTGGCTCTGGAATTGATTTTAGCCCGGCATCGGGGCATCGCCGTCGTCTGCTCGCCTACTCGCCTGCTCTACCTAGCCGCGGCAGTTGGCAAATATTTGAGCTGCGTGTAAATTAACTCGCGCACTTGGATGGTCTTTTAACACGTTTGCTCTTAAATTGTTAATATTTGTATACGGCAGCCATTTTTAATTTGCTTAAGTTGCCAAGTGGCTGTGTGTAGACCGCCCAAGGCTGTTGCTTGTCGTCGCCGTGACTTATTAATATGTGTTGTCTTTATGTGAGTGTGTCTGTGTGTGTGTGTGTGTGTGTGTGTGTGTGTGTGTGTGAGTGTGGTGCGTTTGTTTGTATTTCAATTTGCACACACATACACCAACAAGGAAACTATATCGCACATACTCTTAGACGAATGTATGTACGCCTACAAAAACAAACACCAAACACTTACGCATACAAAACAGTACTGAAGAAAACAACATGAGCATAAGTTTGGTTTGTTTATGAACGCACTATGCCTAACCCATTCTCCTCTAGATTTTCCTCCCTCTCTCTCTCTCCATCTCCCTGGGCAACTGCCGCTTGCTGGGCCATAAACATTTTCCAGCATAATAAAGTGTGTTTGTGTTTATTTTGTTTCTGTTTGCATGTACATATGTACGAGTATGTGTGTCTGTCTGTCTATCTGTGCGTGTGTCTGCGTTTGTCTACTGTCTTGGTAAATTTTCTACTTCTTTGCTTTGCCAGCAAGGCGTGCAAAGTTTTTTTGTACTCGTAGTTTCAGTTTTAAAATTTTATGACTTCATTTAGTGCTTTGTAGTGTAGTGTAGTGTAGACGTTGATTCTGTTTCAGCCATTACGCAAATTGCCAGTTTGTCTGTTGTCTTGTTTTGCTATCGACTGATGCCATCGGCAGAAGCCACATTGGCATTGTAGCCTGAGGAAATTTAGATAAATATGATCAGATTTGTAGCATATGCATTTCAGCTCAGCAACGGCAGGGTGGGGTGGGGCGGACCGGGGCCGTGTGTTGCGTGCGAAAACAGATAAGTGGATATGCCAAAAATGGCGAAAATGAGATTTTTGTTAAAGCTGAGTATTCCTGATTATTTTGCAAGAAACAATGTATACGATAGCTATCGGTGCCTAAAATGTATTTCGTTTAAAATTGAAAGTTAATATCAGAATGTAAATTGGTTGCACTCCCAATGCTTTCAAAACTGTATGTGGGGAGCTTGACAATAATTGCTATCCATGTTTAAAATTTACAAAATTTCCTTATTTAATTTAAATTATACATAAATAAATAAATTTGAAATATACATAAATATCTCAGAAAAATGAAGAATATTTAACTTATTATTAACAGGCAGACATTTTTAATCTTTATCATAATACAGCAGCAGTATTTGAACTTCAAATACAAACTTCGAAAGTCATTAGAATTATATTTCAAAATGATGTATGTATGTTGTTTGAATACAAGTATAAGAATCCAACATTCAATTGAAAGTTTGCTCCATTCGAGTAAATTTTTTATATATCCAACTTTATTGAAAATAATTCAATTTAAATCAAATAGTAAAACATTCTGATTAACAAAAACAATGAATAAAGCAGAACATGTTTTATTTCCTTCCTTTTTGTTTTGAATTTTTAAAGAGGGACGTGTACTTTTTTTCGTAACTATCGACAAAATCTTTGCACAAATCTTATATTCCAACTAATATGCTCCAAAGATAAATGTATAAATTAAAAGGCAATTTAATTCGTTTATATCATACTTCAATTCATATTTGAAACTTTTTTATAACATTATAAGAAATCAAGCCCCGTGTTCATTTGCATATTACTCTGTAATAAAGGCCGAGAAATTGTTGCAATAAAATGTAATTTAAGTCCCAATTTGGCGTACAATGCAAAAGGAAAAAAATTAACTCTTACGCCCTGCCTATAAGTTCTATTACCATTTCCTTAATTTTTTAATAAAACTCCAATTAGAAACTGAATAACTGCCATCACCGGGCTTGGAGTTAAGACTCTCCTTCCGCCTTCCACATCTCTGCAGTGGATAAAAGTTTATCATCAACTGCCGTAGATCTCTAAACGGATGACCCAGTATGTTAATAGCAAACTCATATGGGTACCGGGACACCGGAAAATAGAGGGGAACTGTATTGGGAACTGCCGTATGTATCCTTTCAGGCAAGGAGAGCATTGATTTTCCGAACAAAACTGACCTGGTCAGCTCTGGACACCAAAGGAATATAAGCTTCGAAAGCAAAAAAAACGTTAGAAGTTTCCTTGATATTGACAGATTATATGGAATCACAAGGCCTAAGGCCAACCGTACCAGCCATCGCAACCTAACGTAGCTTACAAACCACATTTTGTAATAACCCAGATAGTTTGGGTCGTCAAGGAAATTAGAAGTTAGAATAGAAAGCGTCAAGCCAACAATAACTAAAATGTCAGGGAGCATGCTTAAATGTTATATTCAGCGTAAGTCTGCCTTTAAATTGAGAACGACTTTGTAACGTGCGGTAGCTACATTTTCATTAGTTTATCATGAACTTCAAGTAAATCCCAACATACTAGGCAAGCAATTTGTTGCAACTGAGTCCATTGTCATAACTTGAATTAGGCAAACTCAAAATTGAAATTCATGCAAGCTGTGGCCTGAAAGTTGAGTGCCAGCCTCGACAGCCATAGTTAGGGATGCTGCTGTAGAGCCGCTCACTAATCCTAGGCAGGTAGACGGCTGCGCCAACATTGCCATTTATCTGTGAATGGACTTAAATATGCGTAACATTTTAATAGCACACTCGGTCCTTAACAAAAAAGTCAAACGATAAAAAGTCAACCAGAGAGTGCCTTGACTTTCAAATGCTCTGCTGACATTTGACAAAAATTATTAAGCCAAAAGTCAGAGGGCAAGTTAACCAACCCACTAACACACTCAGGAGTGTGACATTTGGCGCATTTGAGCGCCATCTGAACTGCACGGAAGCCCGTACTGCAATGTGTCCATGACTGGTCAGGACGCTGCGGCTTTTCAACATTTTTGGTTGCCCTTACATGAGCCTAATTAATTTCATTCAAATGACCCCAAAAAGTGTTTAGTTTTGCTCGTTCGTTCGTTCGTTCGCTCTGTGTCCGTGTGTGTCTTAGAGATGAGTGTCAACGAGTTTAGTTTAATTTCACGGCGTCGTCTCACGTGCGGAATTGAAAAAATTGTAACAGCTTTCATTTCAAGAAATATTAGATATATCCATTTATTGAATCATTGCAAAGACTATGTTAAGCATGTATATTAGAAGAGCTGCCTTTTCCAAAATAGGCGCAAATTATTGCTGAATATGTGGATTATATGCGTGGACCGATTTCACATAATTTGATCGCATTCAGATGTAATATATGTATGTATATAGGTCCTGAATATACTTTTATTTTGACTGCAAATATATGTTCACTTTAAAATTAAATCTAACCAATATACATATTCATTAAATTTATTATTATTTTTTGCTGAAAAAAGTTTTATTTTGACTGCAAATATATGTTCACTTTAAAATCAAATCTAACTAATACACATATTCATTATAATTATTATTATTATTTGTTTAGATCTTTAACCTTTATTTAAGATCTGGCCTAGGTAGGACAATTATTAAATTTTACGATAAATTTTCTAAATCATGCTTCTGTTATGCTGGCAGCGACGAGATTCGAACCGAATCTTAAAAAGAACGTACTCACATTAGGACTAGCTCGCTCAGCTATGCCAGGCCCCACAAATTAATTATAAATTTCAACAACAGTTCGAAATTAAGGTTGGCTTTTGAATATAATAATAGCTCCAAGTTTTTGTCACAACTTTGCATTACCTAGATGTACACGATTTAAATGCCCAGATAAGGTTTTATAGTATAACCTGAACTCTTTGTTGTTTACAAATTATGGAAACACACAAATTAATGAGCCAATTTTTGTGAATAAATGAAATGAAAAAAAAAGTGAATGAAAATACTCGGAATAGTTCTCATGCTTCGATTTTTTCTAAAATGTTTAATGTTTTATCGAAATGCAATCTGTTTGTACTTAAACCAGCGAAGGCCTGAGAAACTATGGCCTTTTCACCCGCCATTAATAGTACATTTGTATTGCAATATAAGCTTTAGCAACAATTCTCGAAAGATGTCAGTTGTAGTTTTATTCAGTAACAAAAATATACAGATTTGTAGAACTAATGACTGTTGAAGCTCACGATCATCAGCAGAAGTCCTGCCCTAGTGCATGAGTGCGTGCGTGTCCTCAAATGCAAATACAGCATAATTTGCGGCAAGTTTAAAGTGTCAGCCATTTCGTTGTTTGGAATTTAGACTTTAAAAAATAGAACACACACAGCTGTGCAGCAACAAACAAAGTGCAAATGCAGTTTTATTGATTTTAAGTGCATACGCAGCTCCAACTCATGCCGCCCTACCTACAGCACTTGATAAACGTGGCTTCATTAATATTTGACTTTTTTTGTTGATGCAGCAGACGAGTGGCGAGCGTGGAGCGACGGAGCGAACTGGCAACTACTTAAGCAAACTACAGCTGCTTGATTTTTATTATGCTGGAAGCCAAAGAGCAGCAGAGGCTTGGCAGACAGCGACTGGCAGGCGAGGCAACAACAGGCGAAGGCAGTCAGGCAACAGCCACCTAGCCAGCCAGCCAGCCAGCCAGCCAGAAAGTCAGCCAATGTAAATAAGCGCAGTGCCAGTGAGGCTTGCTCCTCTGTCCATGCTCATACCCACACCCGTACCCATGCCGATTTCCATTTCCAGGCCCTTCTCTTAGTCTTATAGTCGGTCCAGCTGAGAGCCTGGATACGACAGACTGCCTGCCTGCCTGTCTTCGTCTGCTTCAATCGCCGGAGCATTGCAGACATTGAAAAATTAACTGATATCTGTCTATGTTGCTGACACTGTGCTGCCAATGGAACTACCACTATCCTACACTAGGTCTGACTTTGGGGATGGCATTCAACACATCTCAACTCAACTAACTTAGGCAACCGAACGCCGTTCAGCTCAGCTCAATCATGTCAGTGCGACTGCGGCGGCAGAGTCGTCTTATAATGGGGCTTTTGATTAGGCTTCGAAAATGTATGCTAAATAATTCCTTTCTAGTCTTAAGTATTGCAGATGACCGTTGAGCTAAATAGGTTGGTTTCTCAATACCAACATCATTTAACCTGTTACAGGGAACAGTTGATTAGCTGCTTAACTGCCAACGATCAAGTTCTGCAGACATTTTATTCAAATTTGAAAAAATCATAAGCTTTTTTTTTGAGAAGATCCTAATTATGCTCTAATATATGTTTAGGATATTATTTATTTATTGAATCACGTTTTTTGAAAGCTCCTTTCTTTTTTATGGTTTCTTTCGAAATTATTTTAATGAATCATTTCGGAAATAAAACGAATAAATAACGAACGAAAACAATGCATCTGATTCTGTATGATTTAAAAATGCCTAACACTTCATGTCTTTAATTTTGATAACACTAACTTAATTTAAATCATTCTCTTTTGAAAAATATCACTAAGGTACTTAAAATAAAAGTTTATTCATTTTAGATATAGATTTTTCCAAGAGGCAACTATTGCTAGATGTATTTAATATGATATGATAGATATGATAGCCCCCCTTATTCGCGCCTCTGCTTTGCAACCAACCCTAGAACTGGTCCCACATTTTTTTCTCTACTACTCGTATTCCGTGAGTTGTTGCTGCATTGGTGCTTTCTGTAAAAATTTATCATTGAAATGGCATCGCTGTCAATGTGTTTTTGTTTGTTCGTGTGCCGCGGCAACGTCTTGCGCTTAAATTTGCATAAATTGTTTGTTGTTCTACCAGAAGGCAGCGGTGGGGTGTAGCGGGAGGAAACTATTGCCTAAGCACAGGCGTTGCCTGATGGTGGTCATAACGAACGCCTCATAGCTGGGAAACTTTCTTGCTGCACGCAGCGGCAGCTGTCACATGTGATGGCATCGCCAACTTTGGCAATTTGACCGAAGACAGCGTTAATCCTTCATAAAAATTGATGATGATAGGAAAAAAGTTGGCCAGCTTCGGCTACAGTTTTAGCTCCAGCTGTAAAAGTTTGCTCCCGAAAAGATGAAAAGACAATAAAACGAGAATTTGTCGTCTAATGATGGGGCAGCGGCTGGCTAATAAATGATAATTTGATGTTCGTGATGAGCGATTTATAAACAACTATTAATATGCACTCACTTCTCACTGTCTCCCACTTTCCGCTTCCCACTCTTTTCACTTTCACTTTTTCTCACTCTTTCTCTGTATCTGCATATTTACAGGTGGCGTGGATGCATTTTGAGCAGTCAGCCATCTTGACGGTGCACAATCATGTGATAACGCGTAATCCACGCATTAGCGTGACGCACGACAAACACGACAAGCATCGCACCTGGTTCCTACACATCAACAACGTGCAGGAGGAGGATAAGGGGCGATACATGTGCCAAATAAACACGGTGACGGCCAAAACCCAATACGGCTTTGTCAAAGTTGTCGGTAAGTTGCCTTTGAGTTGTCAACTGAAACTATAGTCTTTACCATAGCCAGCCAACACGCCGACCCGCCAACTCGAAATCCCGCTCCGCCACTGACACTTGGCATTGAAAAGCCGGCAATCGTCTCAAGTTGCACAAAGGCGGGAATCGAGCGGCTGACAGTTGTGCATGCTGTGCCCAACACACATGTCTTTTGCATATTTCATTTCATTTGCCAGCAAGGCGCTCCGCTTAGGAATTAGCAGCCCTTGACAAGATGTCCACTGAGTCGACTTTGTCAAGTCGGCCGCACACATAATGAAATTCCACTCAGAACACTCTATTAGAGGCGAATATACTGGCCCACCCCTTTCTTTCAGGAAGCCAAGTAAACAACTTACGGCCTGCAGAATTTTGTTTTCTCGCCTGCCCAAAAAAGTATGCTTTAAAATATTTGTATGCCCCCACCATGCAAATGGAAGCCCCAACACACGTCCGATGCCTGACATTTTAGCATGAACAATTGCATTTGTGTGCGTGTGTGGCTGATTTTGTTGTTCATTTTTCATGTGTGTGTGTGTGTGTGTGTGTGTGTGTGTGTGTGCGTTTGTGTACACCATGTCCACGTTGACTGTGGACTATGTGGCCAGGCCAGCGTGGACAATGTGCCTGCCAACACTTGACAGTCGCTGTGACGCTTCAGCGCATCGTGTGTGGGGGCCATGCAAATACCCTTTCCCTGTCGGCCATCACGAATTAAATGGTAATTTGCAATCTTCTTAAGCTTTATTTAATATTTAAAAAAAGAGGTGCTAAAATCATTAAAAAAAAAAAACATGTTCTTAATAGTTCCCTTGGCTAAAATCTAAATCTAATCTTTATTAAAATTGTAAGCAATTCGTTCAAAAAATAATTGTTTAATGTGCAAAGTGACAAATCGAATAACTTTTCTGGGAACCTCCAAATATTTCAAATAATCTATACAGTTTTAAGTCCGTTTTTGCTTTTTCGACAATTGTGATTTTGAAGAGACTGACATGGGTTTTCATTTTCACCTAAGTCGTCAAATCCTACTAACAATTTGGCTCCAAGTCCATGAGTGTAGATGAGCTTTTACCATAAGACTGTTTGTTACATATTAAAGGATTGATTTAAATTTAATTCTGTTTATAATAACGACGGGTAGATCTATATTCTAGGTTTTTCGTGGCTAACACCATAATAGCATATTCAGGATAATTAAAAGTTAGTTCCATTCCTCCTTTAGTTCTCCCTTTCCTTGAGTGCAGCTGATCTTCTATCCCAAGACTATTTTTTATTTTTCTCGTATTGATTAATAATTTTTACTAAATTCGTAGACAATAGTAACAGATATTAGTCAGTTCGTATGCTTATATGTGTAGCGTATGAAAAGTGCGTCTACGAGTTTGTTGTAATTATTTCGACATTTTTATCCATCCATATGTTATCTGTCTTGTATTTTTTTGTTGCTGTTGCCATACAAAATTGTAACACCCTGGTGGTGTTTTTAGCTCTGTGATTGCATTTTCAAAAAGCCGTTAAGCACGCTTCAGTGTTGTAAAATGTTCAAATAGCACGCTTCACACGCACAGCCAGCAATTTGATGCGGCGTGACCAGCGCGGACACTTCTAGGACGTTACACGGATTTTGTGCAACGTTGTCACCATATCGTGTATTTTTTTTCGACCATGCACACACGGTGCTTACGTTTATCTCACACATGTGCAGACACACTCACACACGCACACACACACGTGGCGCTCATGCACGCTGCTGCTGATGTGGCAAAAACGACAGCCTGCGAATGCGAGGCAAATTTACAGTGAAAAATATGACAACTCTGGTCGTGGCTGGGAAAAAACTAAAAAAAAAATAAAACATCCAGTGAAGGGAAAAAATATATGAGACAACAAAAAAAATTAAAATATGCCGGCGGCAGTTTTGACCACACTTGCAACTTTTTCAGCGCTGCGTGCCACGGTCAAAATTTAACAGAGAAAAAATAGTAAAAGCCTTGCCCGTCGGCGGCCTAAGCTCAGTCCGCTGGCCCCGATTCATGAAAACTGCTACGTGCAGCATATGTGCACTATGTCCATATCCACATGCTAATGTGTGCACGAGGGGCGCAACAGGGTGACCATACTTGGCCCTCACATACAGTTTAGGTATTTCTAAGCAGAAAATATATAGAACAAATGGAGTATGTCCCGATTCTTGTTTTAAAGCAACACTATAATTTTATATACTTAATTATTTATGATATGTTCATTTTGTTTAAAATATTTAAAATAAAATTAATTAACTTAGAGCCTAAAAGTACATTTTTATAAAAAAGGTAAGCATGGATCAACAATTTCTTTAAAAGAACCGACCAGATTTTAAATCAATTTAAAGCAGCATTGTAGGATGTACATTTTTATTAACTATTCGGCTGAGACAAAAATGTTTTTTAAAACGTCTTCTGTAGTCTTTTTATAAATGAAATATTTTTATTATTGAAAAAGTACACTTTAGAAAATAATACCTCGCCTACTTACAGTTCTAGACGACGATATATTGAAGTGAAACAGAAATAGACAATTTCAAGAACGCTTTTACTATAAATGGATCCTTCAGACTGTTTGGCATTCCTTGTCTAAGGCAATTATGGTCACCCTAATGTGTATGGAAATCTAAATGTGTGCGCTAGTGTGAGTGTGAGAGTGTGTGTTGTGCCCACATTTGCATGTCGCTGCTGTGTCTGTTTGGCCAGTCTAACTGTTGCATGGCATAGCTTTTTGCTCGGCCTCGCCGCCGTTTGTTTGCGCACATATTTTTCAAGTTTTGCCACAAAAACTGATTTATGTGCAATGCACAGTTAGACGCACACGCACACCACACACGAGGCCAAGCTGAGCAAGAGACAACGGTCAGCATGTGCATGAGCGCCACCTATCGACCATTTCTACCCGTACAACTTTATGAGTGTCCCACACTGTGTTCCCTGTCTATGTTTGTCCACCGGATGATGTTGATTTGTCAACTTGAAAAGCGGATCTCGTGCAAATTCTTACATTTCCTTCCCGTTCGCTCGCCCATGCAGGCGCAGGAGCTGGCTCCCACAGGCCCGTACACAGCCAATAAAAAGTTTTCGACCAAATGTTATTAGATTTATATGCCAACTATTGACTTTATGCAATTTGAGTTGATAAAAATTTAAAATTGCATGCAAAATATGAAATCAGAAGGCGGTAAAAAATAACACGAAAATTGTTGCCCGAAAATAGTCAAATAGTCAAACAATCAACAATGCAAATGGGAAAATCAAAAACAAAAACAATGGCACGAAACATTTTTATCGTGCATTTGCTCTGGTTTACCTTTTTTTATTGTGCTTCTTTTTCCAAAAAAAAAAATATCGACTATGAATTCCTTTTGTTTGCATCCAAAACAAACCTCAAACAATTTGCGGCATGCATGTCGCACAACTCGCTTTTTGATGTGACAAAATGTATGGGGCAAGTGGTATTTCGTTTTGATTATACGTAAATAATTTAAGAATTTCGTTTCCACACATACAGAACGTTGACATGAAATGCTGTTAATATTCAAATTGAGTAGAATGAGCAATTGCAATAGTTGTATTTGTTTAAACAAAGTAAAAAGTCACTACCAGGTCTTCAGTACCCAACTAAAATTAATGATATTCAACACTTAAGAGTGTGAATGAATCTTTATAGTGGAAAAGTGCTTAACTATGGTTTGAGTCTAGTTTTGCAACCACTTTCAGGGTTTGAAAAAAGAAATTGGGCTTACAATTGCGGCATATATGTAAGAGACTAGACATTATTAATTTGCAATTCGCAGTATTGTTGATGAATTAATTAATTATTAATGCACAACAAGTATTTAAAAATAAACAGGACTTCTTATAAATATCCCTTTCTTGTGTTAGTTAAAATAGAGATGACTTGATGGGCCGTTTGTTATTATTTGCCTAAGATGTGAATTTATTAAAATCAATCAAAAGCTCTGCACAAGTTGACTGATAAACAAGAATTGCTCACATCGGTCGACACTTGTGACTGATTTTTTAAATAAATAATTCCACATAATTTTCAGCGACCACCATTTTTTTTTAATAGAATGTACTTTCAAATAATATAAAATATTTGTTTATATTAAGTGTATTTTGTACTCCAAGAACTACAAATAAATCTATTTGTAACACTCTTGATAAAAATGATGACTGTCATTGCAAAAAGAACTCTATAGAATTCTAAATATTTTAGTTTAGCTGGTCATGACCAGCGGGAGTATTCATTTAAAATTAGAGCCTCAAGGACATTGAGTATAAAGAGCAAAAGCTGTGCAAATTCCAATTAAAGTACGCATTGATATTACATTAAAGTTGTTGTCGCCGATGGAATTTGTTGTGATTTTAATAGTGATTTGTCAGCACATTCAGCACATCTAAACGATTTATCGTATTGCAGCTTTGCAATTATTTTTGTACGTACGCCGTTCTATGTACATACATAGACACGAGTATAATTTGCAATGCTATGTGATGCCGAATGATGACATAACAATATCTCGTTATGCAAACTGGTTTAATCTAATTTCATTGGATGGCATTTAGTCGAATTTCCTTTGGAGCCACATTCTTAATTCCATACTCAAATGCAACATTATAAAATCACATAAAATGCATTTCATTTACATGACAAATCCAATTAAAAGTGCAAAATTAAATGGCGTGCAATGCCGGCAAGAGAATAATAAAAAAAAAAAAAAAAAAAAAAAACTGCTGCCTAAACAACACACACACGCCCACCTACATGCCCCGTGTTGCACTCGATGAACGAACAAACGCAGAAGAGGCAGTCAATTTAACAATTTAAGCGCAACAACAACAAGGACAATAACAGCATGCATAATTACATTGTGCGGCAAAATTTAATGAAATTAAAACGTTGCATTTGTCGTCTAAATAAAAATGCAAGGCCCGGAAATATAACAAGCAGAATGTTGTCAGGCAAGCGAGTAAATAAATAAATAAATTTTGGATAGCGCGAGGGCAACATTTTTGTAAATTAAATTGCTGAGTGCACAGCGCACTCCAAACGAAACACACGCACAAGCACACGTACAAAACGAAATTACAAAATGGCGGCACAAACAAACATTAAACGCGTTTGAATTTATGAGCCACGCATACAAAATGCATTTAAATGCAGCCACAAAAGCTGCGGCACAGACACCAGCACCAACACCGACAACGGCACCCAAATGTCCGCGGACTCGGTCCACGTCCGAGCGCCAACAAAATGCAAAACAAATGCAGGCCCAGCAAAGCAAACAACAACAAGAACCGGCGCGGGGGTCTCATAATTTTTAATTTTTGCGCTCACATAATGAGGCAATTTATTAAATTCAATTATTTTGTTGACATTAAAAAGAGTGGTGTGCATTTATTTTCGCTTTTGCGCTATGTTTCATCCCCATTTCCGTTCGTTCTTGCCCGCCTCTGTGCTTATTGTTGGCCATGTAGCACAACGGTGCGTATGAGTAACTTTTGTGCAGCCACAAAATTTATTGGCCAAATGATAAACTGAACTGCTCGGCGCAGGATATGAAGACTAATTGCCGTTCATTAGACAGCAAAGGAAGCGACCGCCAGGACAATTGGCGTCGGCCATATGCCACATTTTATACGTGACAATTTTACGTTCGCCAAGATTTAATACGGTGAGAATTCGGTATAGGAAACAAGCAAAGTTGCATTTAAATTATATGTGCAATAAGCTCTTAAATGTTCTTTAAATATTTTCATTGCTTTTAAGAAGTGCGAAAGGAGGGGGTTAGGTTTGGTTGAGATGCCATAGAGATGCCTGGGTTTGTTAAATCCTCGCCGTTTTCAACCACCGGTGGTTGATTTAGGAAGGATTGCCCTTGAGGAACAATTCGAGGCCTGCTGGACCATAACAGAGCCTCTTTTCTTCGGCTTTTGTTATCCCTCCCGTTAACTAATCCGCTTACTAATGAAAATATTTGATGCAACAATTGTCATGGGAGTATTGAGACTTACAAGACTTAATCAAATAACCAATAACCAATCTCAAATCTCCCTTAAGTTTATTAATGGAACCTCCATACTTATATATTAGACTCTACAAGCTGGACGCTTTCGACCATTTTCCCCTTTTGCGCAAGGACAAGAAATTACACCAAATTCGTTATAGTGAACGTACACTTTATTGTTGGCTGTTGGCATTCATTAAATAAATTGGCGCTGTCCTGCCAAAAGTTGCCAACTCTTACAAGAAATTACAACCAAAAACAAGAAAGGAATGCTAAAGTCGAGCAGGCTCAACTCTTAAATACCCTGTACCACCCCACAAAAAAGTAATTAAATTAATTTAATTAAATTAATTAATTAATTTAATTAAATTAATTAATTAAATTAATTAATTTAATTAATTAACTAAATTAATTTAATTAATTAACTAAAGTAATTTAATTAATTAACTAAATATTCCATGCATGCATAGATACATTTACATTTACATCAGAATCGTGCCTTATGCGTGTTTGTGTACTTGTACATATGTATGTATGTGTGCATTGGGCCTGGTTATATGGCTATAACTTTCTTTCCGATCATTCTATCATAATGAAACTTGGTATACGGATATACAATTACTAACTGGATGTGTCTACCAAATTTTAGTTCAAAATTCCAAGAATTACGGGAGTTATAGAAAATCGTTAATAGGGGGGGAGTGGGGGGGTGGATCAGAAAAAATGAACAAACTCGTCCTTTCTCGGTCTCAGGAGAATCTGTATACCAAGTTTGGTTATTCTAGCTCTTATACTTTCGGAGATCCTTGCGTTCATACAGACAGACAGACAGACAGACAGACAGACGGACAGACGGACAGACGGACAGACGGACATGGCTATATCGACTCGGCTTGTCATGCTGATCAAGAATATATATACTTTGTGGGGTCTACCAAGCCTCCTTCTGTGTGTTCCATGTGCACTCGCACAAAACTAATATACCCTTGTACCCTTTGGGTACAGGGTATAAAAAGTGCTATTGCTAATTTGATACAAAATGATGGCAAATAAATAGACGCACACACGCAGAAAGAGAGGGAGAGAGAGAGAAAGTTCCTGGCCAGGGGATCGACTGACCGATTAAACCGTTTTTGTGCTTGCTAGTGAAGGCTTATCGACGACAAATGCTTAATTGCCATGGCAAAACACTTGTTCACACACACACACACACACACACAGACTCGCACACAACTTGTTCAGAAGATTTCAACTGCAGACCCTGTAAAGACGTTGTGTGTGTGCGTGCGTGTGTGTGTGTGCTTTCTTAATTAAATTTCCAGCATGTATGTGAAAAGTTTTGCTAAACAATATAAAACGCTTCACGTCTGCTTCACGGCTGCCGCAAAGTTGGTCCGACTAAACTTTCTTTGCTGCAACGTCATCGTCATCGTCATCCTCATCGTCGTCGTCGTCGCCGTCGTCGTCACAGTCTTCGTCGTTGTTGTCGTCAGCTGGCAAGGATCAATAAAGAAACTAATATGTCAAACTACACACGGCTGACAGCTGCATGCGATCAGGGTGTGGGGGCGAAGGGCAGGGCGGGGCGGGGCAGGGCAGGGCAAGGCAAGGTGGCTGCGGTGGCAGCGCGATTAGCACATCAAGCGTTTATTAATAGCACACAAGGCGGCAGCAGGCAACAAATACGTATAAACTGAAAGGACAAAAACTTTTTCCACTTGGGTCATAAAGGGCACACATTTATGGGCTTGTTGTCATTGCCCGGTAGAGAGCATTGAATAGCTGGAGGGGGGGTGGACTGGTTGGAGGGGGAGGTGGAGGTGATGGAGCACAACAGAAGAAGAGCTTAAGACAAAAGTTTAGAGCGCAGCGAAAAAGTTCAAGTGATTGCAGCTTTTAATTACAGTTTCGTTTCTTGTGCAACGCTTTAGTTTTTGCCACCACCGCAGCCCACAAGGCTGCATGGAAAAACGCTGGTTGAATTAGCGGGAAACTTTACGTTAAGCGGGTCGATTCATAGATAAGAGTAACGTTTTGTTAATTCTTTGGGGGAAATCGGCAATTAACATAAATCCCTAAATTTATCACATATAGGAAAAAGGTTACAAAAATTTTGAGTTAATATTGTTCACTAAATTTATGAAGTTTAGCAATGTAATTAAAATGTTAATTATTCACATTAAACGAAAACGTTTATTTTATGACTAACAAACTCAAATATTCTGAAAGAATAATGTTGATCGGTTAAACAATAGGGTATATATTTGTCAAAAGATGTGAGTTTGAATTAGTTATTAATTCAACAGGAAAACAATGAGAAATGATTGCAATTTCCCCTGAAGTTTTTACAAAATATGTATTGTTTTTTGATTTGCATTCTAAATTGAATTTTTTAATCGTTCTTTGTCTTCTCAAAAGCATAAACTGTTAGACCTACATAAGTAGGTGCTCTCTAATTTAATTTGTTGTAAACTTTTCCGGGTACAGTGTTCAAAAAGAAAAAAAACTTACTTGTATAGCCACAGATAGTTTTTATGGACTATTCTTGGAATGTTTTCCCTGAACTATTAGTTTTGATGAGTTCAGTCGTTAGTCAAGTGTAAGAAGGTCATAAGTCTAATATTTGAAGAGTGGCTTAAATTGTTTTACTTACCCTTGTATTTACACACTGCTGCATTATTGATTTATCGAGGTCAAGACATGAGCCGCAGTAGACATCTGAACGCCCTGCACGTGATTTTTCTCCGCTTTCCAGGCTTTCCTTCTTGTGAAATGAGGAAAATCGCATGCGATAACTTTTGATTACAGGCGGCGCATTGAATATGAAATGAGGAAAGTTGCGAACAAGCTATACCAACTGCAGCCTGTCAACGTTCCATATGTCCAACTACATAGCTATGTGTTTGTTCGTCCAACCGTCACTCCGTCCGTCCGTCCGTCCGTCCGTCCGTCCATCTGTCTGTTTGTTTATCAGTTGGCCAAATCTTTAGCATCTTTATGCGAACGCCTCACGCTTTGTGTGCTTTGATTTGCATAGATTTTTCATTACAGATTTTCAGCTGGAAAGGGTAGCTGAAATAAAGAAGAGAAGAGTTAAGAAAAAAAAGGTTTGGCCCAACAATTGAATGGCATTTGATGTAAGCGCGACGGGCACACATTTGCATGCTTTGTTGGGGGCCAATGCCGATCCAAAGACTGATGACAATTTGATGAAGGTTCCTGCATTGATTTTTAAATTAACTGTTGGCATAACAAACCACCAAAAAACACTGAGCCCAAGTTGAAACTGACACTGAAACTAAAACTGAAATGAAGCGGAGCGTGCTGAAAAGTTAATTGGGCTTAAACTAGAAAAGCTCTGGCATTGCATTTGTCTGATACGTACTCGTATACGAGTATCTGCGGACAGTTGCAGAAAAGTCGGAGTCAACAATGCGTGAAATGTTTTTAGTAACTCTCCTGCCCAGTGGATCCCCCCGCCCCCTCCATCCACCCACTGCCGGGCTTACATTCGTCGTTCGCTCCTTCGCTCCTTCGCTCGTTGCCAAGTTGACGCCAAGTGCCATCAGTTGCAATGTCTGCCAAAATGCAAAACTTTTTACATTTACATCAGGCTTTTTTTTTTCTTCGCCCGCACTTTTGTTTTGAGTTTATGTTGCTCTCGTCTCGTACAAATAATAAGAATGCGAAAGCGAATGCGAATGAGAATAATAATGATATGCATTTGCATGTTCCACCCCAGTGCCGCCCAACATTGACGATGCCCTGACCTCCAGTGACGTCATTGTACGCGAGGGCGACAACGTGACGCTGCGCTGCAAGGCGAAAGGGAGCCCCGAGCCGGCCATCAAATGGAAACGAGATGATGGTAATAAAATCGTCATAAACAAAACACTGGAAGGTAAGCTCAATTCTCGGCCCCTGCTTCCCAGCACCGTCCCCATTCATTGTTCATTCCCCATTGACAGTAAATGACCTGGAAGCGGACTTTCTAGAGCTGGAGCGCATCTCGCGCTTGCACATGGGCGCTTATCTCTGCATTGCATCGAACGGCGTGCCGCCGAGCGTCTCAAAGCGCATTAAAGTCAGCGTTGATTGTGAGTATAGCCCGAAGCAGAGCACTGTGCGATTGCTCTAATCCTACGGCGCGTTTTCAGTTTCGCCAATGGTCTGGATACCCCATCAGTTGGTGGGCACACCCATGGGCTTCAACGTCACGCTCGAATGCTTTATCGAGGCGAATCCCACATCGCTTAACTATTGGACGCGCGAGAACGAACAAATGATAACCGAGTCGCCCAAATACAAGTGAGTTGAGTTTCATTTTTCAAAGGAATGCGGTTAGCTTAAGTGCTCAAAGGAGTCTAATAGCTTATATACATTAATTTACAAATATTAAACCAATTAATGTAAGTCTTAAATAAGCCATTGAATATAATAGCACATGGTATTCAGTATAATTTTAATTTAAGTAAGCTAGGCCTGTTGAACTTATTGCAAAAGTGTGCTGCTCATTCATTCATTAATTGATTTAATATTACTGATTACGCTTAAACCCTCTCATGTCACTCATGTAACATGCAGAGGGAAGCATCTCCGATCTAGACATGTCCATCCGTTCGTCTGTCTGGATGAACGCAAGGATCTCGGAAACTATAAAAGCTGGAATAACCAGACGAGTTTATTTTATTTTTTGGAATTTTCCCCCCCCCTTCCCCCGCTACAGAATTTTGTCAATACTGTCCACATTTCAAAAGCTACCTTAACCAAACTTTGCACACAATATAATCTACTTTTGTTTCAAATTTCATCTAAATCGGTTAATTCTAAGAGAAGTTATTAGCTCTTCATCTTCTTATTTTGCTTCTGTTATGGGCGCATATAACTCAGTCCCGCAAATTTGTCTGCGTACAGGGTATTACCCTGTCGGGCTCGCTCGACTGTAGCGTTTCCTCTTGCTTAGGTTACTAACAGTCGTGTTAAGAGTTCTTCATTAAGCTAGCTAGCAGTACCTTTTCCTTTCTAGTTGGTTTCATCCAGTTCCCATGGCCCATCGGAACAAATAGTTTTAAATAATTACAATAATTACATACAGATGTCACAACAATTCAGTCCGTTATGTGAACAGCAAAATATCAGTATTTGATAACGTCTGAAACAAGTATAATCGAGGCACCTTTAGCACTGCTTGACTGACTGGTGCAGCTGACGTTGTCTCAATATCAGCAATACACAGCGACTATACCTATTCTTTATATAAGTAGTATAAGCCGTGTCGCTTAAATGCGACGTATTTCCCAATTCAATCTATCAGTTGTTGATGTGCGCTTGCTAACGACGACAACGACGATTCATAGAATGGGGAATCGCTGGATTATCGCTGGTCTAGTCGGACTATTGGTGGCGGCCACAGCGAGCCCTACGGCTCAAGTCGATGTAAATGAGAAGCATTTGAGTGAGATACTCAGCTATATGAACGAGAGCGCCGACGCCTGCGACGATTTCTTTAACTATGCCTGCGGCAATTGGAGTGAGCAGCATCTGAGTCTTTATTATACCGAGATAATGGGGGAAGTGGATCTCAAAGTTAATAAAAATTTGGTCAAGCTCATGGACAAGTTGGCGGTCAGTTTGCAGAACAGCAACCATGACGATTCGAACAGCGTGGAGGACAAAGTGTGGCGATATTATCAGACCTGTCGTGGCGCATCATTGGACACGCGTAACCTGAAGCATTATCTAGACTTTGTGCAGCCCGGAGAGCAGGTTCCGTGGCCTCAGCTCGCCGTCAATAGCAAGCAATGGCCGAAGAACAAGTTCAATTGGCTAGAGACGCTTGGTCGGCTTCAACGCTACAGTCTCAACAACGTTCTCATGCGTAGCACGGTGGTACCAAGCTATAAAAACAGTAGAAAGTATGTGATTGATCTCGATAGACCCGTATTCAAGGAGAAGAACCAGCGTTTAAGAGGCAACTTTAGCACAAAGAATATCTTGCTCCAGCTGGGCGTTCCTAAAGGTAGTGCATTAAATTTGGCACGCAAAGTTTATCAGCTCGAATTACTGGTGCGTGACCTGACCGAAGGGGAGGACCTGCCTAACGACAACCTAGCCTTGCATGAGCTGGAGCGTACTATTCAAGCACCTTGGCGCAAATACTTTGAAATTGTTCTGGGCCACAGTGTGCCTCGAGACTTCAAGGTGCAGATAAGCAATGTCGATTATTTTGAGGCTCTCGTCGAACTTCTGAGCAGACAAGAACCTAACGTGGTGGCCAGCTATATAATGGTGCGCTTCATAATTTTTCTGCGTGAGGAGAGCATGGGCATTGACGAGCCAATCGAATGCATACAGGATGTACGACGCAACCTGGATCTGGCCATAAACTTACTTTATGAGGAGCACTTCTACGAATCTAATAGGCAGAAGAACAACGAAGAAGTGACTGCACTTTTCGAGATACTACGCGCTCAGTTCCTGACCGGGATGGATGGCAATGTTTTTAACTTAAATGCAACGCAACGTGAACTGTTGAGGAACAAGACACGTAGCATGGATATTAATATTGGTAATATGCCCAAGGGTGTCAATCATCGTAAATTTGTCACCAATTTCTATAGAGAATTAAGCCTGAGTGAGTCTGATTATGAGGAGAACCATTTGAAGGTGCTGCAGTTTCGAGCGGCTCGATTAATTGAGAAACTCGACCAGCAACAGCCATCACACACGAAATTCGCACTCAACGATGACGGTGATTATGCCATGAGCTCTTCGCCTTTTTATCTGCAACAGCTCAATTTAATTGTTGTGCCCTTTGGCTTACTGCAGGAGCCCGTCTTCAATGCCGATATGCATGATATATTCAAGATTAGTCTGCTAGGATTTATGATCGCTCATGAGATTATACACGGTTTCGACTCCACGGGGTTGGGGTACGATGCGAAAGGTAATGCAAATGAATTAGGCATCGATATTATTTCCAACATGCACTTCACTGCAGCTCTAGACTGTATTAATCGCAATGAGACGGACAATTTGGATGAGCGAATAGCTGACATATCGGGCATTCGCTTGGCCTTCGATGCCTACTTTGCTCCGGGCTCTAAGTACAGTCAAGCACATCCAACCTTCACTACCCTACCACTGAAGAAGATTTTCTTTCTGAACCTGGCACAGTTTTTCTGTGGCAGTTTAGACACTTCTTTTATGAGTCACGACCCAGATGATGTCCGTATAAAGCAATTACTGATCAATTTTCCACCCTTTGCGGAAACGTACGGCTGCCGCCAGGGCCAGGACATCATGCATCCAGCAGAGAAATGTCGGCTTTGGCGTTAAATACAATGTAATGGTTATTTAAAATAAAATTATAATCAATAAATTCGACTAAACATTTTTAGAAGTGTTTTTTTTTTTTTGTTAACTTTTTACTTAAATGTATAGTATTTAGTTTCATATAGTCAGAGAAAGTTTGTCTATTTATTGATAACAAAACTATGCGCTAGAACTAAGGAACAAAATGTACATATATAGTTGGGTCACCATAATCTGCATCGCTGTTTGGACTGCATTTTCGTGCGTCTCTCGCAGCCGAATTCTCGAGAGAACTGTTCAAAGTTAGCCAAAGACTGGATCACACGCAGCTCGTCTACAGCATGCTCCATGTAGGAGTTGGGACGCAATTTACGATGCACTTTACCGCAGAAATGTTGCGCAAAGTGAATGAAGAAGAGCTGTCGTTGACTGAACTGTGGCAGCAAGGTGTCACGGGGCTCCACGGAAGTGCGTCCCGAACTCATATTGAAGTATGTGTCGTAGACGAGGCGCAGGCCCTCGTAATCGGCCAGTTTCTCATTCAGTGAACGGGAACCGGTGGCTAGTTCTTGTTGCATGCAGCGCAGACCTTGCATAAAGCGCTGATTTGCAGCGATTTCCTCGCTGGGACCCATAATGTTGCCTACATTATCGTAATCAATGCCCGATGAGTCGAAGCCGTGCAGCAGCTCGTGAGCCAGCGTGAAACCCAGCACCGCGTACTGCTGCACCAGAGACATGTTGCGATGATAGATGGGCACCTGCAGGAATCCGTAGGGCACCACAATAACGTTGCGTGGCTTCACATAGAAAGGCGAGGATGAGGAGCCCAGCCAGTCGGCTAGCATGTGACTCGAATTGCCGGCCACATCGTTGAAGCCGACAATGCCATTCGGCTCTTCAGTGCTGACATTCAGACGCACCGCCTGAAGCTGTTCGTGATTTTTCTCCACGTTGAGACGCAAAAGACTCAGTTGATTCACATAAAAATTGTGCGGATGCAGCTCCACGCGCTCGTAATACTCTTCGTAGTACTCGGGTGAACTGTTCCTGGGCGAATTGCCGACCTGCAAACGCATGGCCTGCAACTTCTGGCGCAGGGCCAGCACAATGGGCGGCTCCAGCTGCAGTCGATTCTCACGAATGACGTGATCGAAACGTTGCTTAAGCCGCACAAAGAGTTGCTGCACTGCAGCATCCGTGTAGGCGGCTTGACGCGCATAGAAATGTTCGCCAACGAACCAACTGAGAGCCAACGGCATGGCACGTCTCAGACTGGCTACGCACTCCGGGCGAGAAATTTCAGCTGGGCCCTGCAACTTAAGGAAGGCCAGGAACCGCAACATTATGTAATTGCAAATAGTCTCGCGTGGCAGGCGCTCCAGTAGTTGGCAAAGCGCCCTCATATACGGTATATTTTGTATGATGACTGTGGAGTCCAGCCCCGCATCAGGTCCGCGCAGCTGGCGAATGTAGTCCAGCCACTGCAGTTGCGGCATATATTGTTGCAAGTAACCCAATTGCATTTCCTTGGGACCCTCATCGTCCTCCAGTTCTTGCAGGCGATGCAGCTGCAGTTCAAAGGCATCCACCTGCCGCGCCACCTCGTTGGCCACGCGCTTCGTCTGTCCAATGTCTAGCAGCAGCTCGATCATGGCGCCCTGGCCCATCGGTGCCGTCTCGACCAGAAACGGCTTGTCCAGATAGATGCTGTAACTATTCGATTCATCCCAGCGCGGCAAGACCTCCTCCTTGATCAGCACACCATTGAGTCCGTAGAGGCGTAGCTTGGCAATAGCCGCTAGCCAATCAAACTTCGAGGCCTGCCAATTACGCGCCCCATTCCGTGCCAGCAGATACCAGCCCGATTCGAAACAGGGCTGGATGAGCTGCAGATACTTCTTCAGATTGTACGGCTTCACCTTCTTGCAGGAGCGATAATAGATGCGCAGCTTCTGATACACGCCATTGAACTCCGTATCGTTGCGTCGCAGCAGCTGCTCCACTCGACGATTCAGCTCGTAGTCGAGCAGCCCCAGAGTGTCTCCGAATTCCAGCTGATCGATGTGCTGCTGCTGCCACCGCCCGCAGGCGTACTGATAAAAGTTCTCGCACGGACGCGCTGTCGTATCCATATAGCTTTGCAGATTACGGGCCAGCAGCTGCTGAATGCTGAGCGGGGGCCGTGTCTGTCGGCAATTGGTGGGCGTAGTGCGCCAGGCCAGTGAAAACAGCAGCCAGGCGATCAGGCTGAGCTTCAGCATTTTGCGAATTGCGAATTAAAACTGCGCACTGGGGGCTCTGCAAAATCTATAACAGCTGCGCAACTATCTGCTAGTCTTGGAGCGACTTTATCAACAGAGCACTTGTTTACCCACTACCTAGGTACAAACACAGTGACGGTCATACAAATAGGTATGCCAAAATGACGTTCCCTAAAAACTGTTTGTGGACAAAATAAATGCAATTCTAATTGTAAGTAAATTAAATTAAATTAATTAAATGCGGCATCACTACACTTTCGGACGAAAGATTATGTAGAAATAAAAATAAACCCAATTAAGATTTAAAAAATAAATTAGGAAATCGCCTAAATTAAGAGGACTACTATATTTGATTTGCTTGATGTAAGATAAGTTAATTCATGTAATTAATAGCTTACGAGTTATATTTCGTATGCGAGAAATTGTTATCTCTAGCAAGTTCATACAAGTACATCTATTCCATTGCCCTCTGGTATAGATTGTGTGTATTAAGATTGGCCTGCCATGTGCCTCAAGTCTGGCCTGTCAGTCTTCATCGGTCGCTCTCGCATCGCTTGTGTTTTCATTTCGATCGCAACTGCGTTCCAGGTCGCATTTTGATTAGACTTAAGTGAGGCAAAAACGACGACGACGAGTTGCGGCTTATCAATCCGGCAGCTTAAACGTTTTCACCTTGGCCTTGATTCATGATTGGGCCTCATTCAATTTTTACTCACGCCACTGACCTAGAGCGCAATACTGACCTTTGGCACGGCAGTGGCGGTAGGCAGTGGACAGCGGCAACTGCTGACAGTCATTGAACCCATGCTACTATATTTAAGTAGTTGAGCCAACAGCATTGCAGCTACCACTTGTACTATTATATTAAAGGTCTAACTCTCCTCTGATTTCACAGAACGGAAACAATACCCGGCAATCCATCGTACAAGGCAACTATGCGGCTCACCATCAGCAACGTGCAGACCAGCGATTATGGCAACTATAAGTGCGTCGCCAAAAATCCTCGTGGCGACATGGATGGCAATATAAAGCTCTACAGTAAGTGCCGCAATGGGTTATTTATACTTTTTAATATTGGCCTGCAAACCGAAACTGTATTAAGCCAGCTCGCACACACACACACACACACGCACACACTCCTATGCATGTGCGTCCATGATGCAGTCGGCATCATGTCCAGGAATAGCCATACATATAAATTACATGAGTCGCCTAAATATTTTCTGTGTTGGAAATTCAAAACTGCACATTTTGTGGCTTTAATTATGCGGCGGCTCTGCGACTCTATGTGTGTACGTGTGTGTGTGCGTGTGTGTGTGCGTGTGTGTGAATGCCTTTGTCTGCGTATATAGTTGATTAGATTGTGTCTGGTTCCAGTTTATATTACCATTCATATAACCCTATAAACTTCAGCTACACTTTGGCCAAAGGCGGGAATAATGAGATTAAAGAGTATAAATTATTTGTCTGAGAGTTGCGACGCCAGTAATGAACAAGTATCGCAATGGATTTGTTATTAAATAAATAACAATAGAAGTAGTAGCACGCAATTCCTGTGAATATTCGTTTGTAGTCGATTAGAACTTCGTTTAAAGAATTTCTATTCTTCCGACTAATATTTATAATATTTTCAACATATTTTATTTTCGACTAAAATATAAGTGTTTAAATAGTTTAAATTAACGAGCTCTTACAATTAAAAGAAAATGTGTCATAATATTGACTAATCCTTTTGGTGCATGGACAGAATTTACAAACATACTCGTATGCTATGATTCCTTTTTTTTTAGCAATGCGTTTGCAATTAATAATGATTCGAAAGCATGCTATAAAATACCCATAATCTGTCAATTTGCTAAATCACTCCCTGTTGGTGGGCCATTAAAGCAGCATGCTGCGAAATATCACGTCGAGTCGGACACAAAAGTTCATAAAATAATATACAATACAATATAACCAATGTGTTCAATGGCCGGCAAGCCCGGCCAATAAAAAGCCACGGCCAATGGCTGCCGAAATTGTCAATGTGAAAATGCGACAAGTTAATTTATTTTTTGGGCGATAAAAACTGTGGGAGGTCGAACGGGACACAATCGGGGTGCACAAGGAGGGAGGTCCGGCTACCAATTAAAGGTAACAATGAAAGTCAACGGCCGGCGTGAACCAACAACAAAGAGCGAAGCATAGTGGCTGATAATAATAAGGCTGCAATAATGATGACACCCTCTGGAACAAACACACACATACACACACACGACAATGAGAACAATGAACCTTCGACAATGTTATTAAGTGGACAGCCGAACTGCTCCTTCGGCATCCAAAAATTTGTGGCGTTCTATGCCAGCAGCCAGCCCTCAGCACAGTGGCAAGGCCAAGTGCCTGACGCCATAAATTTGACCAACAAATTGTCGTCTAGAATGTGCCGGTAGAGGCGAAGAAAAAGCGGGCAGAAAAGGAAACCAGGACTCCTATGAGTTGCATGGAAAGTAAAGCAAGCTAAGTTAAGTGAGATTGGCCAGAAGTGTAAGATATAAAGTTGCATCGGAATTTTCTTCTTGCTATTATTCATTGCAAACGCATACATACAAGTATTATATTTTATGAAGGGTAACCAGTTGAAAATTAAATTGTCAAAATTGATAGCTATTGAAGAAATATTTCAGCATCTCGCACTTCTACTTTAAGAAAAGGAATTACTTGAATGTATAGCAATAAATAGTCAGTAAAGTAGAATGGAATTTATTACTTAAAAGAGTGTAAAAGAGCAGTACTTATGTGTACTTGTATTAGAATGGCAAAAATAAAGTTTTGAACAATACGTCTTGAGTTAACGATTATAGACAAATACGATTATAGAGAAATACTACGAAATTTTTAAAAACGCGAAAAGAGTGGAGATCGTGACATAGTTTAATGCTGTTATGGTATATAACTGTTACCAAGTTTCAAAAAACAATTAATTTAAAAAGGACTTCAAGCATAGCTTTTTACCTGCTTAAATAGCTGACAATCGATAGAGGAATAATTGGGGAAAATATTATATATAGCTTATATTACTGGCCTAGTCTCTCATTCATGAAACGATCTAACTTATGGATAAGGTTTAAGTTATAACGGTTAAGTTAAGAAATTCGGGTGCTCCGAAGTTAAAATCCTTTATACCTATGTGTGGAATAATTATATCTATAAATTTATAAAAATTTTAAAAATTATGATCGATTACACCTCAATGGTAGACTGTGAGTATGTTGAACCAAAGCAGCAACAACAACAGCTGCTGGCAGAGCTTAAAAGGCTGCATAAATACACATTTTCCCACCTTTCAACAGCGATGAAAATAAAAACTGACTTTTCGCCCCAAAAGACTATTGATTAGCAACAAAAAACTGCACTTTTAATATCAAAGTTAAAGCTTAGCTAACAATTTTAATGAAATTTAGGTTTTATTATAATTACATTATATTACTAAAAACAAACAATAAATCAAAAGCACACAAATATGCCTTTACAGGTGTTATAGTATAATAAACTGTACAATTTGTCATCGTTGCACTCCACCATGATAATGAATTTCATGAGCGCAATTATTCAGTAATATATCACACATATGAAAGTTTCATTGCTTTTCCGGTTTTGCAGTGTCCAGTCCGCCCACAACGCAACCGCCGCCCACAACAACAACACTGAAGCGGACGACAACAGCAACAACAGCAAGTGCGTACGATGGACAGAACACGCCAAGTAATGGAGCTGGCGGAAAGGGCGGCGACGCGCCCACAAATTCCGTAGTTGTCGTTGACAAATGTAAGTGGCGGCTATAAGAAGCCTCTTCAGCTGGCCGTTATCGAGCCTAGGCAAGGCGCTTGACTTTTGTTTTATCTTCTTTTCAGCGGGCACACAGTACCAATCGAATATAAATGAAATTGAAAGATTTGAGCAGAAGCTGACTGGCAAAAATAACAAGGACTACGATTGGCCCAAAGGCAAGGGTAGTGGCACGCAAAACGCTTTGGGTGGCAGCGTCTTCTGTGGACTGCTATTTGCATTAATGGTGGCAGCGTAAGCGGCTTCGGGAAGGACAACGGACACAGTTCTTGAGTATTACTTTTGATTTTAAATATTCCATTTGAATTACATTATTAAAGTGCCATTAAATCAACTAAACTCGACACAAAAACAAACCGAGAAAAAAATTCGAAAAAAGTAACGTACATAAATACTTAAACAAATGCAACATTATTAAGTATTGGCTTCCTTTGTTTAACAAACAGACCTACCTAGCACCCGGCGTTAACTCGGTTTTCCACAAATTGACATTGATATTCAACATTTTAGACAATTAAAGACAGTCCATTATTATTGTGCAACATAGTTAAATAACGACGCCTGAATACCCTTTCCAGAAGGTACCTTAATTCGTATTTTTCACAATTTACATTTTTCATGAGAAACATTTGAACAAATTAGATTTTTATTAAATTTTTAATGGACATTTCAATTGACGAATTTGCATACACAAATATATAGTATGTAGGTATTGTATATTGTATTGTAAGGCCGATTTTGGAGAGGGTATGACAAATAATAAATACGCTATGCAAATAAATGTGCAATTATGGGCACATACTCGTATTTGAAAACAAAGCCCAAGTAAAAACAGACGATTAGGTGTCTGACACACAAATAAACGCAGTATTCAGACACTATTTATATATTAAAAATGTTGCCAAATTGTTAAAACACACGCATACGTGCACCTACACACAGACACATAGAAACACAAACATATTGTAAATAAACACGCACACAGTAAAACAAACAATGCAATTGTAAATTACTCGTATTAAGCATTACAATTAATTGTGCTTTAATTTGTATGAAATTATGTAGGCAGCGAACAATTAATTATATATATACATAAAAACACATACAGAGACACACATATGAGGAGCAGCCCCTTGCTAGGCGTTAATCAAAACCCTAAACCCATTTAACTCAACACATTTTGATAGTATACAAAAAGTTGTTGAGCATCACACAAAACGTGTTGTTGTTGCCGGATTATTTTGATTGACATAAGTATTTATATGGAACATATTTATACATGCATGAGCATAATTATGTACGCAACTATATATATATACACATACCTATATCATAGGCTTTAGTTTGTGTTTGTAATTGGTAAGAGTGATAATGTACATTACAACTAAGATTTATCAAAAGACCGAAGCAAAATAATACAAATCAGAATAAATGCTTCATATGCAAACACTTTAATTCATTGTTTTTTATTGATCTGAAAAGCAATTAATATTTACTACTATTTTTTATTTTTCAATTCTCTTTTAAATTCTCGCCTATATTTCTGAATAAGCAACACCACTCTTGTAGCATACTTTCAGGGGCAAATGAACCAAACGGCATTCTCGATTTCGGACCACCCTGCGCCAACCCTCATTAATGTTTTTCACCTTTCAAAGGTATATCTTTATATTTATTTGTTTAGTCTTGCCTTTCTTGTTTTTAATTATTTAATTATTTAATTTTCTAACTTTTTTTTTCTGGCAGTGAACTTTCTTGCGACTCATCGATCACAGCCCATCCCTTTCTTGGCCACTTAGAGCCAGCGATTGCTGAGCAATCTACTTGCAATCTACTTGGCGTCGCCAAAGGGTTGAGTAACGACTAGCAGTGTACTATTTGCAGACTATGTGCAATAAATATCCATGCATTATTATTGTTATTATATCTATTTACAAATAGAAGGGCCTACCACACTATACAGCGCTGCGAAGCGTTCACATACATGCGAGAGTGGACACCACAGTTAAACTCTCGGGCAAATGCCACATGATTAGCCAAGGTCTGAGGCACCCGTTCGAAGGGTGTGTCATGGCTACTGTCATAGACAATACGTTGCGGACTGACGGCGCAAAAGAACTGAGCGAATTTGATGAAGAAGAGCTGTTGATTGGTTAGTCCATTCGCCTCCTCCAGACCCTCGGCTCGAAACTTGGGCACCAAGCCGTGGCGCCCAAAGTGCGATTCGTAGGCCAGCCGAAAGCCGCTAAAGTCCGCCAACTTTTCATTTAGATTAGAGGTGGGATTGCGACTCAAACATCGAAGGGCGTTGAGCAAGTGTTCTTTTCTCCGCACAGCGTCCATGAAGAGCATGCTAGGTGCGCCATCGGCATCGTACTGCAGACCAATGGGATCGAAGGCATGCATGATCTCATGTCCCAGGGTGTTGCCCAACTCGGCATAGAGAAACAGTTCGTGGAATTTCCGATGGAAAATAGGTAATTGCAAATATGCATGTGGAATGAGGAGACGATTCCTTTGCTGGTCATATGCCGGCGATCCATACGGCCACATATTGAAGCTGTGCTCCGGCGCCGTGGACGGTAGGAGCAGCCGCTGCAGTTCCCGGAACACGCGATGTTGCAGGGCGTTCAAGTGATTCCATTGAAAGTATCCCGGTAGCACATCCAAGCCGGCATAGTATTCGGAATAATAGTCGGCATTCACACCCTTGGGTAGATTACCAATGTTCAGCTGCATGTGCTGCATCTTTTTTTGCAGAAATTCAAGCTCTTCCTCATTTAAATCCGCAGTGTGTTCTTCGAGGAACTCAATGAATTTGCTCTGTATGCTTTTAAAAATGCGATTAATGACTGCATCCGTCTCCTGACGGACATAACGATAGCGCTCTCTCTCATTTATGTAATCTAAAGCCAACGACATGAGTCCGCGCTGATGTCCCACACAGTGCTCAGGTGTATTGCTGCGTGGCTGCTCGCGTCTCAGATAAACGAGTAGCTGGAGGCGCAGCAGATGCAATATGGTCTCCGAAGAGGTTTTACTTAGCAGGTCGGACAACTTGCGCAAATAGCTTAGACTACGCACCAGAATGGGCGTTTCTGGGGGCAGTGGTGCACCATAAAGCTGCTTCAGATAGTCGCTCACATCCAGCATTGGCAGCCGATGCTGTAGCTCGCTCAGACTCAACTCGGTTAGGGGCTGCGATGCAGATGTGCTGCGCCATAGTTGCTGTAGCTTGTGGTTCAGCTGTTTTACTTGATCGGCCAGCGCAGCCGGTTGTAGCAAAGACAGCTCCTGCTGCGCATGCTTGTCCCAAGACATGTGAGTTGGTCGGCCCAATTGTAGAATGTACGAACTGGCATTACGATTCTCCAGTTTCAGTTGCATCAGCACATCATTCAGTCCAATGGCGCGGAGACGCCCCAATGTGTGGGTCCAGCGGAAGTATGCAATGTTGGCCGTATCCGCTGTAGCCCCAACCACCGGCCACTCCACATTGTGCGCCGGCTTTAAAAGCTCCAGGTAGCGCTCCAGCTCCTGTCCAGCTTGGATGCTGTTCTCAAGACAGGTCTCGTAGTAGACGCGCACTTTCGCGTACAACGGCAGCGTTTCGATCTTGTGCGCCCGGGCTCGCTCCTCTATTAGCTCCGCTAGTTGCCGATTGGCGTTGTACTCCAAACTGCCAATGACGTCCACGTAGCTGTTGCTGCTGTTCTCACCCTGCTGCCGTTCCCAATTGCCGCAGGCATACTCATAGAAGCGTTCACACGGCGGCTGCTCCAAGTCCATGTAGCTGAACATGGTGCGCAGCAGGTCCGAGTTCACATCTTCCGCTTCGATCCGCACCATGCGTACCACCAACAGCAGCACTACAGTATTCCACATCAAGGCAGTGAACCAAATCAAAACGAAACGAACCGCAAGCGCACGTTACAGCCACGAAACTGGCGCGCCGCTGACGCTTCCCACTCGACTTTGTCACACGGCTTATCGGGAGGAAGAGCACCCCTCACGGGCCGAGGTGGTGCTACTGATAAAGCAGCTGGGAGCTTACTTTCGGTCGCTCACCGTCTGCTCTTCATCCTAATGCTCAAGTTGTTGTTTATGGTCACTGCCGGGGCAACTGGTGAAATCGAAACCGGGCCCAAGTTGAAGGCTACGACATCGCAGCTATTTTGTTGATGTTTGTCGAGTGAGCGTTTGAATACAAATTACACAATTTCTTAAATTTGTCACGAGCCTAAGCAATGACCGACATATTGTAGCATTATTGCCCTTAACTTCTTTAAATTTAAACATTAACATATTCTTAATATATTAAGTGTATTTTCTTTTTGAATAGTTGTAAATAAAAACTTTATGTTTTCTGTTTGCATTATATTTATTTTAAATAAAGAAGTTTATTACAATCGAATCATATTCTTAACATTAAATGTTAGTGCTCGGGATAAAACATTAATTAATAATACAATTTAGACAGCCACAGCGCGTCGATCCAGTAGGGTGTCGAGAATTTTGTCCATGTGCTCGCTGCAGTTAGTCAAACAAACGTCCGCATACTCACTAAGGAAATACATAAAGCTCTCCAGCTGTTCCATAGAGCAAGTACGGAATCCGTTGTTGAGCCCGATGCTGTCGATAGCCCGAATGATGGCCCGTAACTTGTGGATATATTCCGGCGATTCGCGGCTATGGCTTAGGGACCCATCGGTCAGATTAGTCGGCTTGGCGTAGCTTCGTATGCGCTGCTCCACATTCTTCAGTTTTAACTTTTGCTGCTGTAGGGTTTCAAGCATTTGGGGCATACATATGGATGTCTGCTTGGAGGAATCAGTCGAAGACAGCTTTCTTGGCGACGCTTTTTCGAACAGCTCATCCAGGGGGACATTTTCATAGTCCATGCTGAACATTTCTGGCGAGAAGGAGAGCCGTCCACTGTTACTGAAACTGTCCGATTCAAACTCCGAGTGATCGAGATCGCTGGTCTTGATGGCGTTCGAATTGTTGTTTGGCCAGGCGTACTTGCTACGTCCCTCAAGTCCATTACTATTCCCCGTCTGTAGACCCACAAGCATGCTGTAGCTACTCTCAATTGAGAACTTTGGCGTGTTAAGCCAGAACTCGGGCACGCTGGAGAACTCAATGTGGTCGACGCCGAAACGAAGCTCCTGCTCATTGCCAGAAGTGGTTAACTCCGTTTTTAGGAACTGGAACAGGCGCTGTATCTTCTCATCAGTCATCAACTTGCCGCTGAAAGGCACAGCCAGATCTCCACTAGCAAACCAATAGTGCGAGCAACCTTTGACACCGGGTGGGCGCGGCGGAAGCGATTGAGGATCTGATGGGTCCTTTTGCAACGTAAACTTGTGACCGTCGATGCCAAATGCCAGATCGCGTGTTTCGCAACTCTTTTGTGTAAAGATCTCGTAGAGTAGACGCAGTCGCTCTGGTGCATTGTGAAAGATCTCCAATGAGACCGTAAAATCGCCGGCAGCTATCCAGAACATGGACACGGGCTTACTGGTGGTCAGATCATCCAGGTTCGAAGGCATGTCAGCCGTGGGTGCATTGGCAAAGAACGCACTCTCGCTGGCGCTAAAGCTACAAGGTGTAATAGGCGCGCTGTTTGTTGTATCCAAATGCGTTTCCAGCGGATGATCCTCGCGTATTACCTGCATGGCCAGTGAGCTGCGTCGCGGCTCTCGCTGCTGCTTAGCAGATTGAGGAATGGGGCTGAATAGTTGTTGCTGCGCCATGCTGCCGGCATGGCCGGAGCCGCGAAGTCCATGACCTTTGACGGGCGTGGAGAAGCACGATGGCTTGGTGTTATCCAAAGTATTGCGTGGTGAGCAGTTTTCGGCTGGTGATGCGTTCTCCAGCTGTCTCGTTGATGAGCGACGCATGGGACTCTGGTCTGGCTCATTAGATCCTGTCTCAAATCCTTGATCTATAAAGCTGTCGGCCAGAGCTCTTGGCTCGATTTTAAGCGATTGATTCAATGATGGGCGAGGCGTTTGCGACTGTTCATGGTCGCTACCAGCATTCGGTGGCGATGGTGAAGACATAACCGTCAAGGTATAGGCCGATTTAATTTTGCGCGGCGAATTTACGTGACGCATCAGTGACTTATCCAACTCAATGTAACTTTGCTCCGTAGTGGGAGGCGAAGGTGCCTTTTTCTTGATATGATGTGCTGACGTCTTTTTATAGTCTGAATCGGAATCTGTGCTAGTCACAGCAGCCGTGGCCTCCACAATTGAATTTTCCTTCTTCCATGTGAGTGTGCGCCTCATTTTCTTTTTACGCGGCGGCCGCAAAGGCTTCACGAATTCAAAGTCCTTTGAAAGAGTTTCCTGATTTTGCTGATTTTCCGGCTGAGAGTCGTCGCTGGTTATCTGGTTATCGCAAAACAAAAATTTTATGATAAAAGGTTAATAATAATTTATTTATATTTAACACTTAAACATTTCATCGGGTGACCTATCTATCCCCGTAGTTTAAATGTATATGTTTAAGGGACTTACCTTTGGTAGCGTTGACAAACCCGATTCGCTTTCCTCAGCATCGGATGGCTTATAGGACGACGACACAGATGCACTGCTCGATGATATGGAAGACGACTGTGTCTGTAAACTTGTGCGCGGCTTGGGAATTGGTGGTGCACGCCGTTTAGCCTTGCGGGGGGTGCACTCGGAAGGTGTGACAGTTGAAGGTGTATCTATCAAGGGGGAAGAAGGCGTACCAGAATCCAACATCTCGTTTCCAGCAACGGTATCTATATCCTTTTCCTCAAATGACATTAGCTCTTTATTCCTTGATTCTTCCAATTTGGCAATAGCTTCCTCCAGCAATCTTTCTACAGCTGACTTTTGAGTCACATCTGCTGTATTGTCTTTTACTTGGCTTGACTCCTCTTCCTCATCCTCGAGCGTTATCTCAATGGTCTGCTCGCTATTGCATGCACTTGTAATATCAAAGAGCACTCCGTTCTCCTCGCGCAGCCAGTTGTAAAATAGACTCTCCAGCTGCTCGTTTGGAAAAAACAACTTGCTATCGCCACTAAGACGCTCGTTCCGAGTTCGCCGAATTTTCTTGGGTGGGGCATATGCCTCCGTGGGCAGTACACTTCGAATAGATGAAATGTTGCGTTTGTGAGTTTGCGTTATGGATTCAACCGACAAATCGCAACGCTTGCTCTTTGATGGTGAACGACGTTTTGGACTTGGCTTGAGTACCACGGTCAGAGTACTAATATGCAGGTTTTCTGAAGATTTCGGAGATACTGGCGATGATGGTGAAACCACAGATTTGTGGCCGGGCAAGGAGCGTGGTGGCGAGGTAGTTGTATTAAGGACGCATTTTGCTTCCAGCTCCTGGGTTATTTGCTTGACACTTGCCTGATGCTCGGTCACTACTTCGCCACGTGCAATCTGTTTTTTGACTTGCTCCTTTATGCCCTCAGCATGGGCATTGAATTTTGGATGCTTGGCGGACATTTCGCCTACGAATTTGTTGAAGAGCAATGCCTTGTCCTTGACACTCAATTCCCGAAAAACATCTTCGGCGACAAGACAGGGACTGTGGGCGACTATCGAATTACCTTTACGGCGTTGACGAGGACTGGGTACTGGACTGGGCAGCCCAGGCAATCGGTAGCTGACTGGCTTATAACGCGGCGCTGGTTGTGGTGGTCTTTTCGGAGGCAGCTTTGCTTCTGGTGAGTCTTCGTTTTGCAAAGGCGCATATTGTTGTCCCTCCGAGGTGCGCCGCATAACCTGACTGATTTTGGAGTTGAAGAGCTGCGCCATTTCCTTCACCTTCATCGGTAGCCTGGCTGGCTTAGTGACACGTGACGGAGTTATAGTCGCTGCCAACGAAGCCAATGGCTCGGGCTCAACCTTCATCTCATATTTTTGCTTCAGTTCGCTTATCTTAATCGCGCTATTCAAGGGCTTGGCTGGCGAAGTTTTTTGTGTGGCCGGCTGTTCCGCCTTTGATTTAAATGTGGCTATGGCGTTAGCTACTTTACCCTGGCATGGAAGCGTTGTGTTTGTCATCTTTGTTGGCGTAACTGGCACATCTTCATCGAAATACTTCATCAGATTCTCAATGCTGGACAAGTCTAGATCGGTAACTTGTACCCGTGAAGGCACTGTATAGGAGTTTTGATGCTCTAGTGCTGTGAGAAAACGATCATCATCCAATGAGGAGATCTCAAAGAGTTCCTCACGTGTCATTCTGGCCTTTAGCAGGCCACTACCATCGCCAGCTATTGAATAGCGGTGTTGACGACGCTCTTCAATTTCCGCATCCAACTGCAGCAGCTCGCTGAGATCCGCACTGTTCATGTGAGCTGTGTCTACTTTGAATTCGTTTTGCTTCTGATTGTTTGGCGTAGAATTGCTGAGCACCATTTTTGCTTCAGTATTGTTACTTTCTTCGTTATAGCTTAAAGGAAATATAGAGTGTGTGTGCACGTTAGACGTTGCAGTTTGTAACTGTGATGAAAGGCGATAAGTGTTTGGTTTTTATATATTGCGCGGTACTGTTAGCAGGTCATGTTATGCCGACCGTTGCAACCGCCATGCAAATTTTTATGACCCGCTAATCCGCCCAACGATGCCTGCCTGACCTGTGGGGTGGATTTCCATAGCAGCTGTGTGTGTGGGTTTTCCTCACACTGCCAACTAACTAGAATTTAATTAGGGTCGCGAGTTTTCTGCAGCTGCTGACTTGTGGGCAGGTAGTTAACGGCGAGTGCCCTTTGCAAGTTTGTCGAGAATTCGCTTTAATTGGGTAATCGAAGGCAGCGCAATGTGCTTACGGCTTCTCAAAATATAATTCGGCATTTGGTAATCCGGCCCTTTGCGACATCACAAACAAAAACAAAATCTCTACGTGGAATCAGTTAATCCCTCGTATACATATCTATATATTTAAATGGTCAATACGAATAAACTGAAGCTAGTAAAATTTTTTCTATAAATGAACTTACAATCTTCACAAACTAGAAATCCTGCAAAAAATCTAAATACTGCCGGCTGTTAAATTAAATGGGAAGTTGCGAAAGAATTTTCTCTTTGTTCTGCAGGTGAGCCTGAACAAGTTGTAGTATGACGTTTAATTAAAATTAAATCAAACAGAGCACATGGTACTGAAAACTTTTGTAAAGAACTCTTTAAAAAAATGCAATAAAATTTGGCGCATGCAAAATAATAATTAAGTTCGTTTCAAGTGAATAAGTTTAAGTCAGCCTGCAGATTATTTGTTTGGCTTTGTCGTCATTCCTTTGTCAATTATACTCCTAATAAAACAATTTTGAGCAACAAACATATTCAAACATTCGCAAATTAGTGTGTCAAGCATGCCAAGCTGCTGAAATCTTTTCAAGCACCTTCTTCTTAAGTAGATCTGCTCAAGAGCTCCTGAAGTGCTTAGCTCGACAGCAATTTTTGTTGCAGTTGCAGTGCCCCGAAACATGCCACATTTTAATGCAAACGTGGTTCAACACAGAAGAGCCCACATGTGTGCTGAAGCTCCGCTAACAAGACCCACAGGATTTCTCACCCACAATAAAAATCACAAGCAAAAATTTACGCTCCTGGTGAGGGCGGTGTGGGCTTTGATTTCATAGCGTGCTCTATACTCTGTCGATTTGAACTCACCTCAACGTCATCTTCTTTTCATTGTTGTTGTCAGCGTTGTCGAGTGAGCTGAGACTTTGTTGCCATCGTATGCAAATCACAGTCAAGCTGTAACGCAGGTGTTAAGACGCACGTGGATGATGGCTTTGGCGGCTGAAAATAGACAACATCCATACACACATCTCGCGTTTATAATATGTACTTGTATTTAGAATGGAACTTAGGAAAGCTATGCCGAAGCTTACCTTATAAATGGACAATTTCAATTTACTAAGAGGTACGTGGCATATTTCTATGCATAGCCAAACTTTGTCTAGACAACAAATTTGCCAAGCAAATAGAACACAAAAACTCAATGGGTAAAAGGTTGTTCTTATTTTCTTGATTTTTTTTATTATTATTTTTCTCAAACATTTCTTGCCATCACTCTCTCTCATTTATTTGTTGTTTGTGCATTTGTTGTATAAAAGGGCTTTCAATAACTTTAATATCATTTGTGTAGAGCGCGAGCATAAACCAGACAGCGGAAATTGAATTACTTCAAGTGTAAGCAGCTCGAGTGGCTCCGGGGAAAAATAGTAGCTGGAAGAAAAGAGTAAGGGATATGCATTGCTTACTTTAAAAGCAAAAAATAGTAATAAAAAATCCGACCGCAGACACTTAATGCGCCCTATAGAGAAAGTAGCAAGCAGTATTTGGTTTCAAGAGGGCCGCGGGTCGGGAAGAGATGGGTGGAAAGAGCCTGTACGCGTAAGTGAACATTTAACAAGGCAAATAGTTGGGCTAACAGTTACGTGCTACTCTCAATATTGCCCTACAAAAAAAGTGGGAGCTATGCTATTTCAGGACAAATGGAAATACCTCTTTTGTTGTCATGCAAACAATCCACGATGACATTTTGTAAATCAAATTTTTTTTACCTTGACTTGACCTAATGATATGTATAGGTTTGGTTGGAAGAATATTTTTCATTTTTTATTAACTGGATGTAAAGAACTTTTAAATAACATGTACACAAATAAAAATTGGTATTAATCCATAGCAAGTATTTATAATGTTAGACTCGCATGGTCTTATAGTTGCGGGGTTTCTAGGTTAATGGTAAGCCACATTGTCTGTTTGCGAAAAGTGTTGAAAAGTTGACATTCACCCACGTTTTGGTCTCTGTCTTTTATTTCTCATTTTTGGTTGCAACGCCTTTTCTGTTTAATAAAAATATGAAAATATGAAAATTTCGGTCCGAAGTTTGCAGAAGTTCGACGAGGCAGTGGTGGAAGCAAAGCGAGTGGATGTAAATAAGAACAGAGGATGTGTCGGGGTAGTGAATATTGTTGCCATTGAAGCGTTCAAGGCGTTTTTAACAGGCTCGCACATATGTACATATATGTATGTATGTTAATGTGTATGTGTTTGCGTATGCATGAGAATACGGAGAGATATGGACAGATGCGATATACTATATGGGCAGACATGCGAAGCATGCGAAAGATTAATTTTCGTGTTTCCCTGTTAATAAATTAATAAATTAAATTGGCATTTTTTCTTTATGGCCGGCAACCGCTTTGCCACTTTGTTTTACATTCCCATAATGAATTCTGCACCGAAAAAAGTGAAACGTTTTAATAATACTCATTTTTGTGCCTTTTTCACTTTGACGCACGGAAAATGCCACCGCATCTGCATGGTAAATATTTTTAAAGCAGTTAAATAATTTTGAATCGCTTTTTTCAACTGAAATTCATACTCTACTATTTGGAGAGTATTTTATTTATTTCTACCTTAACCAGCGGGCAATGGAAACGGGCATTATACTTGTATAAAAGAAAAAGTAAAGCAAGGCTTCAGATTTGTACGTGTTCGATTAATTTTTATTATTATTGCACTTAACATTGAACTCATTATATTTGATAGAAAGGTAATTTGCAGAGTTTTTTTAACGCCTGACATTTTTTGCTTAATAACTAAGTGAGGGTAATAACGAGTATATGATTAAATTAAAATGAAGACATAACTATCATAAAAATGACTAGTTTTACTTCCAGATATTTGCATAACTTTTTTCTAAAACAAGTAGATTCCCGAAATTTCCGGAAACCAAGGCGATAAGAAGGCCATTGAGGTCTTTGAAAGAGTATGTAAACTTCGACAAATAGCTTTCAATTACCATTTAAAGGTGTCGCAGAGCTCAGAAATATATTAATTTATTTTATGGTTGGTCTTTTTTGCCGGAGAGATTTCTAGTAGATTTATGTGTGTGCACTAAACTGCATTTTAATTAAAATGCTATTCATTAAATCAAATGATGCATTTAGCTTTCATGAATTATAAAATGTGTTTAATCTTTGAATAAAGAAGAGTATGAAGAGAGAGAGCAAAAGCAAAAGAGGAAGGGTAGACACAAAAACAACGAGCGCTGAAGATTGCGAGTAAATCTCATTCGAGTAGGGAAAAACGCGAGACTAAAAGCTTTATTGAATTACTAGCTATATATTCCGATTATCTCTCATTTGCATTTAAAAAATATGAAACGTATTAAACACTTGTACAATTAAATGGGCCGGAGCTTTTATTGATATTGGAATATCACACCTATCGGTAGGGGATGTAACATAAAAACAACTGCGCATCGTTTTCAGAAGTACAAAGTGCCAAGCCCCCTATATGTACAGCTAACGATAGCCTATAGAATTTCACTCTTGTGTGCCAGTCTGCGTGGCTGTTTGTATGTAGGAATGTGCCGCTGCTATGGCATACATAAGCCCACGCAGAACGCTTATCATTAGCGCAGTTCTCTGACCCCAGTCAGACCTCTCGTGCTTAAATCTACTCATTAATTGCAACGCCAAATTGCGTCATCCACAAATTCAATGGCTTATCGCCAAGAACCACGACAACGACGACAATTAATAACTAAAACATGAATTGTAACAATTTCTTAATATGAGTCGACCAGTAATCATTAAAATACACTGTGAGTACATAATTGCGGACCATTTATCACTTAATGTTCCAAATTAATTTAAAGGTTGTCCAAATTGTTATGGAAATGTTTCAAACAAAGCTCTGAGAAAACAAATTTAGTTCATAGTAAGACTTCGCTTTTAGAAAAGCTGTTGAAAAACGGAGCGTTTTAATATTTTTGTTTCCTTTTAATTATTTTGTAACCTCATACTCATTTAATTTCAGAACTTTATCAGCATTTAATTTGCAAATATTATTATTCCTTAACAAGCGATTTTAAAGAGCTTCAGAACTTAATATTCGAATTCTTCGTTTCTGTTCTGAAAACAAAATAGTTTAAGGCAAAAACTTTGTGATTGCGTAATTTTTAAACAAGTCATGTTTATATATGTTCCATTTTCTAGTTGCCTTCTTTGCTTGTTATTATTGTTATTTTGTGAAAATTAATTTTTCTTTCCTGAGCTATGGCTTGTTATGTTTGTTCTTTCTCTTGTTTCTGGCTTGTGCCATATGCTAAATACATTCGCATTGCGTTTTCTCACTGTGTAAGCTGTTGTTGGAATCGATAAGGCCGCCGCACACGAACCAAAAGAAAAGACGTATTTAAAACGCTGATAATTGAGCAAACGATCAGCAAAAAGAAAAAAAAAAGCGCGCTGCAAGAATTTTACTCACACCAAAGGGCACACACACAGCCGCATTATTAAAACAAGATAGAACGCTACAGTCGAGCAAGTCCGACAGTGAAATACCCTGTACCCAGACAAACTTCCGGCACTGAGTTATATGCGCCCCTAGCAGAAGCAATAAAAAAAGAAGAGCGAACTTAATTGAAATTTGAAATAAAAGTAGATATTTGTAAATAAATTAGGTGTGCAAAGTTTGGTTTATGTTGCTTTTGAAATCTGGGCAGCAGTGACGAAATTCTGTAGCGTGGTAAAAGGGTGGGAAAATCCGAAAAATAAAATAAACCCGTGTAACTTAGGTACTAGGTTTGGTTAATGTGCGGTCAACCGTTTCCGAAATCCAGGCGTTCATCCAGACGGGCGGACATGTCTAGATCGAATTTTCTCGTCATGCTGATCAATAATATATATACTTTATGGGGTCGGAACTGCTTCCTTCTGCCTGTTACATACTTTTCACAAACCTAATATACCCTTTTTACCCTACGGGTATAGGGTATAATGAACATATTTCATCAAAATCGAAATCGTGTGAAACGTTGGAACGAGTTTTTAGTTGAATTTTAGCAACCGGCAAACGCGCAACACTTCGAGTGAGACTAACACATCAAGAAATTGAATTGAAAATAAAAGAATCTTGTGAAATACAAAGTGTGCGCTAATTCGAAAACGCAAAGAAGTCGCGACAAGTGTTTGCCATGTTTGAGCAGAACAAGTTTCTAGAGCAAGAATTGCTGAATAGCGCGAGGAACTCAAAGCTAGCCAGTTAATCAAATTGTAAATACCCAGGATATCAACATTAAATAGAGTGTCTGTTAAAAGTAGTATCACAGTTGAAATCAAGTTAGATAAGCATAAAAATGTGCTATATAAATTTCTATATAGCACTCTTGTGGCTGTTTCTGTCCCAGCTCGAGGGCAAAATGCTGCCCCTCCTGCTAGAATTGGGAGTGCAGAAAACCTGTCGGTTGAATGAGACGGGCAACTGTAATGACGCCATCAATCTAGAACATCTGCAGCAGCTGCAGCAATACATGCAACCCGACGTGGATCCCTGCCAGGACTTCCACGGCTATGCCTGTGGAAATTGGCGTGCACTACACGGCAATGAGGAGCATTCGGCCATGAGTCTGAGTGGTCGTCGCATCAACGAACGCTACGTACAGCTTTTTGACCGGCTGGCACGCGATAAGCTGGCGCAGCAGCCTCTACTGCCCGTCTATGAGAAGCTGCTGCACTACTACGAGACCTGCAAGAACAGCGAACTGCACGACAAGCTGAAGCTGCAGGGCTATTTGGAGCAGCTGCCGGAGATGGCTCACCTGCATTGGCTGGAATTACTAGCGTTGCTCGGTCGCTATGGCTATGGCGAACATTTTGTGCGTATTGCGGTCAGTCAGCACAATACCACGCAGCATAATGTGGTGATTGTGCCGCATAAGACGTACACATCTCTGAATCTGACAGAGCAACTGTTTGAGGCACTCCAGCACTACATGATACCCACGAGACTGAATCTAACCACGCTGCGCTCGGAGTTTGGCAAGCTGGAGGCGGATCTCGCTCTAATTGTAACTCAGAATACGCAGCAAACGGACGATGAGACCCTCAGTTATTACACAGTGGAGCAGCTGGTGAGAGGGTGCGGAGAGCTGAACTGGCAGCGAGCCTTCAGCATACAGTTTGGACAAGCACTGGCACCCCAGCATTTACTGCTGGTGGACGAACTGCCAGCAATAAAAAAACTGGCGCAGTATTTAAACCACGCTGATCCCACATTGCTTCGACTTTATTCGCTGGCGCGTTTTCTGCATTATCTGCTGCAGCGTCCGCACAATCCGCTCGCCAAGGCTCACGGCGCCAATCCCTACAACTGTGTGCGACACATGCGAAAGACACTCTATCTGGCCATGAACTATGCTTACGAACAGTTCTACTATGCCCCCCAGCGGGCGGCAGATGAGAGGATCCTCCACGCGGTATTTGCTGAGCTCAAAGCCCAATTTGCACTCACGCTGAAAGCCAATGAGATGCGAATTATGCCGGATATATTGCAGGTAAGGATTCAGAAATGTAATAATGTTGTAAGAATTTGTTAAAATAACGACATCGGATATGGGGGATTTTAATGAATGAATGAATGAAACGACATCTTTGCATTTATTTAAAATAAAGTAAAACATTAGACATTTCATTATATAATTCAAATAATTTGTCTGATTAAAGTTACACACATTATAACTGTAATAATGTCATGTCTGAACAAACAGAAAATAAAACCCAAATATTATCTAGCTTGCAAAAGAAATTCAAGTTCTTTTCGTCCCATTTAATCTAATATATATGTTCCCAATAAAAAATGTATCGCTGATTATCACTGATGATTAGTGCTTCAAATTTACTATTTTTCTTAAACGATTTATTCTTAGAAATGTATTTGTACTTGTACTTGTATTATTCAGTATTATAATTAAACGAAAACATTTAACATTAGTAAGCAGTCTGAGCTATTTTTCTTTTAAACGCATAATTCTGCTTAAAACAATGACTAAAAAGTACAAAATTGAGAGAGTTTACATACAAAAGAAGGGAAGAAGTACTTTTGTTTATTTATATTATAATGTGAACTTTCTTTTATCTTATGATTATTGATTTATACGAATGCTTTATAACCCACTCTAAATTTTGATTGCAGGCCATGCTCGGGAAGCTGGAGGGAGTGCGCCTCAATGTGGGTAACATGCCGCTGAATGCCAGCCTTCAGTTCTTTGCCGAGTGCGTTGAGCATTTGCATGTGGGCGAAAACTTCTATGAGAATCACCTGGAAAGCCTGCTACACTATTTTGCCCATCTGTCGGAGCTGGAGCGCGAGGGCGATCGTGAGGGGCTGTGGTACAGCTTCAATCACCATGGGCCCGATCTATTGGACAATATAGATGCCACGCCCTATTTCTACTGTCTGGGCAGTATTATCATTATACCCTACGCTTACTTGCAGCTGCCCTTCTACGATGCACAGTTCTGGCCCGCCCTGCTCTACGGCGATTTGGCCAACACTCTCGGCCACGAATTGCTGCACTCCTTCGATACATATTTCGTGGACTACGACGAACATGGAAATATGCGCGATTATAGCAGTAATCTGCTGCGAAACGATCGTTATGTGTCAAATGTAAACTGTCTGAACGACAGCTCTGTGCCCGTGCTGAACGAGCGGACGTCTGATATTAGTGGAACGCGTCTAGCCTTGGCCACCTATATGACGGACCCAGAGTTTAGACGCGCCAATGGCAAGTTGTACTTTCTGCAATTTGCACAGTTTTTTTGTGGCAACGACAGCGATATGTATCATGATGCGGGCAGCAAACGCTTGAACTATACGCTCGCACAGATGCCAGAATTTGCCGAGGTTTTCGGCTGTGCGGCGGGCACGCCCATGAATCCGCCGCAACGCTGCCGCTTCTGGTAGCAGCCTAGTACTTAATAATATATGTATATATGTATGTAGGCGTGTAAATGTTTAAAAGTAGCTTTAACTTTGTAGTTAGGCCGCCAAGTATTGTAAATAAAATGTGAAAATTAATTAAATATGAGAAAGCCTCATACCCAGTCTTTCGCATCACTCATACGCCACGTATGCGCCATTCCTATTTTATATGCGGCACGCATACGCTTTGAAAAATCTTTGACAGTAGCAACAGCCACAGCAGTGGCAACATCAGTGAAGACAAGTTAATTTTCAATTACGTGCGCAACGTGAGAGTCGGACGAGTAGAAACGGGCTGGCTCACTGGAACTTCTAATGCAATACAGGACAGCAGGACATAACAGGCAGCACATTACCCTTCTCATAAACCAAAAATAGGAAACAATTCTTCATCTTGTCGGTCTGCGCTTGTGGGTCTGAAACTGTTAACCTGATTGCTGATACAATCGTGAAGTAGATTTAGCGCACTTCCATGTACAACTTGGTAGTTAAAATAAAAGAAATCTCTGCAGTTTCTAACGCCATATTTAATTGCATAATTGGCCTAATTAGTTGAATTAATGCAATTAATCGCACATGTACATATGTATTTAAATTTCTTTACCTTTGCAGAATTTTTTTTTTCAATTAAATTCGCTTTAAAAGTGTCGCATTATTTAAGATTTGTCCAAAAAGGAAAATTATTAAATCAGTTTATGTGCCATTATACAAAGGTTTTTATACCCTGTACCCAAAGGGTACAAGGGTATATTAGTTTTGTGCGAGTGCACATGGAACACACAGAAGGAGGCTTGGTAGACCCCACAAAGTATATATATTCTTGATCAGCATGACAAGCCGAGTCGATATAGCCATGTCCGTCTGTCCGTCTGTCTGTCCGTCTGTCTGTCCGTCTGTCCGTCTGTCTGTCTGTATGAACGCAAGGATCTCCGAAAGTATAAGAGCTAGAATAACCAAACTTGGTATACAGATTCTCCTGAGACCGAGAAAGGACGAGTTTGTTCATTTTTTCTGATCCACCCCCCCACTCCACCCCTATTACCAATTTTCTATAACTCCCGTAATTCTTGGAATTTTGAACTTAAATTTGGTAGTCACATTAGGTTAGTAATTATATATCCGTATACCAAGTTTCATTATGATAGAATGATCAAAAAGAAAGTTATAGCCATATAACCAGGCCCAATGCACACATACATACATATGTACAAGTACACAAACACGCATAAGGCACGATTCTGATGTAAATGTAAATGTATGTATGCATGCATGGAATATTTTATATTTAATTAGTTAATATTTAGTTAATTAATTAAATTAATGTAGTTAATTAATTTAATTAAATTAATTAATTAATTTAATTACTTTTTTGTGGGGTGGTACAGGGTATTTAAGAGTTGAGCCTGCTCGACTTTAGCATTCCTTTCTTGTTTTTTTTAAAAGTATCGCTCATACTTCAGGATCAACTTTAGGAGTATATAAATCTGTATATGAAGGCACATATGGTCTCTTCTGTCACATATGCTCGACTTTCGGCAGTTCATTTGCGAACTTCGTGGCGTTTCCAAAATACATATTTTCAAAGAAAAAATGCAGAAACAGCAGAATATTTTCGACATCGTTGTGACAACATCAACGATGCATTCGAATCAAAGGCGCACAGTGGGAAAAGCATTAAAAAAAGGATAACTTCCGAATATCTCGACCTCACAGCGCCTAAACGGGTTTTTGTGAAACAAACAAACGTAAAGCCATTTTCTTCTTTTTGGCAAGAGTTCTGTTATTCGATTTGAGAACGTGAAATACAAAGTTGTGTTTATGTCTCGCGATCTTCAAATTTCTCTGGAGTTATCGTCGTTATAAAACACAAACATATTATTCTAAGAAAAGATTTTTTTTTAATTTTGAGTTAAATTGGTGAAGAAAATGTATTTGTTACCAACTGATCTTTTTGAACACTTTGCCATTTAAATTATTGTACCTAAAAATAAATACCTAAAAATAAATTCTACATGTATTGTCAAAATTGATTTTGCTATGCGGCAACCTTTATACTCAGTATACTTTACACTGTGCGGCGTACGAAGCGAGGCTCGCACAGCAACAGATTTCTTAATTCTTTGTGGCCACACATATGTATATGAAGATTTGTGTTTGTGTGTGTGTGTGTCAGAATTTGATTCTCATATATATATATATATATATATATATATATATATATATATATATATATACATATATATGTATGTGTGTCTGTGTCGTGGGCTTTTACTTGCCGGCACGCTTTTTATTTATTTGCTAATTAACACGTTTCCTGTGTTCTCGCTTTTCGCTTGGCAACTTGTTGAAGGTCGTGCCACATTACTCATACGCCACCGATGCCTCACCTGGGCAGCAGGCCAGCGGGCCGGTGGGGTGTGAGTGCGGCATGTCTGCATTAATAGACCATTAACCACAGCTCGCTGGCGGTGCGGCACGTGAGCCACATGACAAGCCGAGCGCATGGCCGTTCAGCCAGCCTAAACAAAAGTCCACGAGTCCAACAACAACAACCCAGACGGCGCGCCACAGCGGCTTCCTCTGCTGCAAATAAAAATCGCTTATGCGTACATATGCAGGCAAATACTATGTAAGCGTATACTCGTACATACGTGTATATACATGCGAGTACATATTTACATTTGTAGCTGTCGTATTTCCCGCTGCCTTGTGCTGACTCGACGATTTGGCGCGCAAATGCTGGGCTTGCGGTTTTCATATGTATTTCTCTGTTTTTGTTTCTGTTTCTGGTTTTGTTTTTGTTTTTGCGTTTGAGCTCGCGCTACCGACTATATGAATTGATATTCGATGCGATGTGGCTTTTGTAATTGGCTGATGTGTGTGTGTGTGTGCGTTTGTGAGTCGCTTCGTCTGCTCTTATCAGCAGCGAATACGTCGGCTAATTTCATTCATTCATGTAAGTCAAATGACCAGAGTTTGCTTCCGAGGCGATTTTATTTTAAACTGCGGGAACGCGTGTTTGAGTGACGCAATCGAAGTCAAAAATTGCAACAAGCTTTGCAATTGACTCTCAATTCAATTAGCCTGTTAAGCGACCAAATAAGTGAACGAGTTACCGTCTCTGTCACGTGTCTCTGCTTGTTGTCGGCTGCTTCTTGCCAGATTGATGGAAAAAAGTGGGATGAGCTTTGTATAAGATTCATTTCAATTATTCCTCATAATAATGAACTTACTCTCAATACAATACAATTACTCTCTCTCTGTAACCTTAGTTCTTAGTTCTTAATTTATAAATATTTAAATTTGACCTTTCTCCTCTTTTCCAGCTGCACTATCCATCTAATCTTTTCCAGTTAGGCGCTCACAATGACCATAAAGCCCCCCATGTATGCAATGCATATTGTATTGATTGTATTGATTTGGTACTCGTAGAAGTATTGTTGAAAGGCCTAAATTCCTCTTACTATAGTATGTATTCCTCTTATCAATCAATTGCATTTAAGGACATTTTTTTATTACAATAAATTTTAAGACCTGCCGGCAAGAAAATTACTAAATATCGAAATAAACATTACTTTCCTTTTTAATAAAAATAAACCTTCGCATAATGCCTTTCAACTCTACGGGTACGGTGTATGAAGAACATTTTAAATATGATGATGATTAAAATAATTTGATAAAGAGTTGCGAAACTGATTTACAATGAACCAAATTTTCATGAAATATCACATTTTAAGTTCGACATTGTCGACGTTAAAGCCCAGCTGTCCAGTAGCATGTGTTTATAATATGAATATACATATATGTATGTATGTATGTATATATTTGACACAACTATTTTCCCCATCCTTTCACACACAACCAAACACCAAACCAATGGTCAAAAAGTCAACAAGAGCATTTTTGCGGCTTCCCACAGTGTGTGAAAATGTTTCGGCTGGCGTCTGTTCATTGTTGTTTTTTGTTGATGTTTACCTAACTGTGCAAGGCGTGTCTATCTGTCTGACTGTTTGTCTGTTATTGTTAGTGGCGTCATTGTTATGCCTTAAAAAAAATACAAACACACATAGCCGTGCAAAATGAGGAGTCAAGCGAGACAGTCTCGTTAGTTTGCACAGCGCCTAAAAGCCGCACCTTCTTCCTACAGCAGCACAAACACGTGCTGCAATTCACACGCCTGGCGCGAGCTATTTTTATATGGGTATATATACTATTTAAAAAAGAAGAAGAAAAGGCAGAAAATGTAAATAAAAAGTTAGCAGAGATTGGGTAACTGCGACATTGATAAACGTAGGAATGCCCTCAGACCAGAAAAAAGACAAGCTGACTTTATTTGCTTTGAAGTGCGAACAAATTCTGGCCGAGGGGTCAGGGACAATAAATTAATTAGGCTTACATACAACTCATAAGACAGAATTGAGAACTTTCTGAATTTTATTCGTAAATTTATTTAACGAATAAAATGTAATGTACTTTAAATCACTAAAAAATCACATGAAACCAAATTTCTGATTACAAATGACAAATTCTTATAACTTATTTAAAGCATAACAATTCCTTCAAAATTATGTCCTGTACAAACGTCACTCTCAAAAAAAATAAACTTTCCATTTACATAGTATTTTTTCTTTCGCTATAAGATACCGCTTGCCTCAGATATATTTCAATTATAGTTTTTACTCTTAGTTGAATGTTTATGATTCAGAGCACAAATAAGAAAATACAATGTACAACAAAGTGTGCATAATTTTTAATTTGTTTCCGGTAAGTGTCAAAAATTTGCCATCCAACAATTTATAGTCATGCTGATGTTTTAATTGCAAAGTTTAGTGTGAAGTCTAAGTGCCCGCGATGTGGCGAAGGGCATTGCACAAAGCTCTGCGGTGATGAAAAAATGAAAATCAAATAATATAAAAAATCAGAGAAAACAATAACAAAAGCAACAGCGGACAGTAATAAAAACAACAAGGACAAAAATAAGCGCTGCTGGCAGTGTAGATGGTGATGGCAGTGGCCACGTCGATGGTGGCGATACGATTCCGAGAGGGAAATAGCAAACATATTTGCAATGCCGACAAATATTGCAGCGCTTCAAAGTATGCAATCATTTATTGAATTTCCAGCAAGTGAGCACAAACGAGAATCGAACGCATGTCCTGTGGCTGCCACTTGTGTGTCTGTGCGCGCGCGCATGTGTGTGTATATATATATATATATATATGCAGGATATGCAATTAAATAACAGCCAAATGGCAGCCACTTTATGATGATGACGACATTAAACGGCGTCCACTACATATGCACATACACTAATGTTCAGGTAAATAGAGCTGTTCTCTCAATTATTTAAATACATTTTGGAAACATCGAATCTATAAGTTATTGCAATAATAACAGTCAAATTAATATAAAAAACCAATGAAATATCAAGCTGTGAATGAATATTAAAGATGTTCGAAACCTACACAAAAGTTATGGGCATTCGAGAACCTCTTTAAATATTACACATTTATATTGTTAATAAAATTTTCCTTGCTAAGCCACTTGCTTTTAACAATTTTTACTAAACAAACGAAAAATGTTATTTCAGGTCTTCTGTTTTTCAGGACATACCAAAAAATATATACACCTAATTCTGTTTTTAGTTCCAGAAAAAGTAGTGTAAAAAAATGCTAAATGGAATAAAGTCATGCAACCATACATACATGTTTAATCAATACTGTATTTGTTTATTATTAACGCAATTAGTTCAAAATAATCAATTATTTTATACATTTTTGGCTGAGAGTTTTAATTTGCATTTTGTTTTCAGAGAGAGCACAGAAAAATTTCTTTAATTATATTATTAGCAGGAATCTGTTTACCATTCACATAACTTAGTATTATTTATATACCATTATACGATTTGTGTACACGTTGTTTCAAAAGTTACCCGTAGAATGGAGAATCACGGAATTGATTATAATTGTGGCAGCTGTCACGTTCACGCAATTCACGGATATTTTAGCCATTCACGATTACGCAATGCTGCCCATATTCAAATGAGCAATAATGCCCATTATTACATTCTGTCAGTTCGTGTGTGTGGTGCTGGACGTTGTTTTGCCTGCGCTCTGGTCAGTTGATTAATAATTCCGGCAAGTCTGATATATGGCTGTGTATGTGCGTGTGTGTGTTCTACACGGGTGTGTACATGTGTATGGGGATGTAAGCAAACAGCACGCACAGCGCGTCCTGCAACGGTTTCTGAAACCCGAAACGTGCTTGAGTGCTGTGTCTCATCTCTGATTGCATTTTAATAGCGACGCCCAAAAGGCTGCTTTGATTTTGCACACTGCCATACACACACACACGCACACACACATACGAGTACATAGACATATTTATTTATTTACACTGTCAAACAAATTTTAATTAGTTTTGGCCAAGCAAAATCTGACAGCAACGCGCATAAGCACGCAGCCAGGCTCAACGCCTACGCCAAACAGGGAGAGCTTCCTTTGAGTCGCTGTCAACTTAATGAGTTGCCCGAACCCCATTTTTTCAGATCCATTTTGCAAACGGCTTTAAGTTAAATGTGATCTTAAAGCTTAAAACACATGAGCAAATATGTGAGATAGCTAAACATATCACTGACGGCCGCTCGTGTTGGCAAACATATGAAATCCGTCGGCGTTGATTATTGTCAAATAGAGGAGCTAAGAAAAGCGGGCGACAGTGGCAGTCAACAGCAGGCGGGACGGGCATTTCGACAGCCTCGTAAAGTCAAACGACGTGAAGAACTTGCACACACGGACATACACACACACACACACACACACTCACATACACACATGTTACTTTATGCGACTGTCAGTTACACAGCCATTGCCAGTTGTCCGCCTTCATAGCTCCTCTTCCACCCCCTGTCGCCTCTGCTTACGTATCTACAACATTTTATCGCCACGCTCTCACTGTGGCTTTTATTTGTCAAACAAAGTATTTTTATTGGCTTTTTGCTGGCGTTGAAAAAAAGCCTTACATATAGTATATACTATATATATATATGTTTGTATGTGTATTAAAAAAAGGCAGCTACGCTATCGTTGCCCATGTTTGTTGTCTGCTAAATACTCGACACTTGGTATGTGATTGAAATAATGCCAAGCGATAATCCTTGTCTTATTAAACGGCCACAACTGGCTGCCTGGCATTCGCCTGGAGTTGGGTCTGGCAGGTGCACATACTATTTATGTATGTACATACATACTATATATGCTGCATATGGCCTGACCCAAGACTAAATGAAATCACATGGCATGACATTTTGACAGTTGTTTGATTTTCAATTTTGTGCCAGAGGTTTTTGGATTTTATTAATTGAGCAAAACCAATGTAAGGAAATCGCTTGATAAGATAACGACGAGGGATGACAATTGATCCTATCAGACAGTCGGGATGAAGTCTGTTGTAGGCAGATGTGCTTTGGGCGCTAAGCCTTAGTTTCTTATAGAAATTTTAAAAGGATATTATTAATTGTGTGAGTTATCAGAGAGCAGAAGTAAAGGATAGCAATAAATACAGTGCATTATTGGTAAGCGGCAGGGAAATCATTTTCATTTCACTACGTATAGCAGCATTGCTAAACTTTCGATTAAACTATTAATATTAAGTTCTAATGATGGGCAAATGAAAACACGAACATTGAAAAACAAAAATATCCAATCTTCATGAGACTGAAAGAAAACTATTATTTTAAAACATTTACTATATAGTATATTCCGATGTTTGACTCCAAAAATAATGCATAAACTGTCTATTAAAGGAGCACCTTTCTACTTTATATTTGCAGTTGAATTGTCTGTCACAAATAATATGAGCAGTGTCGTTCGTGTGAAGCATGAGGAAGACAAGTGACTTTTGTTGTTTCTTAATCACAGCATAAATATTTGGTTTGTGCCAATCTCATGGCTCAATGACCAATTTCATAAACTTTCGTTATGGCCATAAGCTGTCATGACACATGTTGCTCGTTTCTTGCAACTCAACAACAAATTGTGATCAGGGACAGGCAGGGCGCTCCCAGCTAGGCGTGCTGGAAGCGCTTGTGGCAACTTTCGCTAAGCACGCGCCACTTTTGATCAAAATTTACGCTCAACAAACAAGCTGTAAACTTTGGCCCAACTAGCTTCGCCAGCAGTCAACAGTCAGCAGTCAGCAGGGAGGGACAAATATTAAATGCATAATGAAAATTGCCACTCAAACGAATTTGTTTGGCTCTCATAAAAAGCAAATTTGCATGCTTCAAAATTGCATTACGGCCATGCAAATTAGTGGATCAAAGCTGCTTAACAAGATGAGACGAAGACAAAAATCAAATGCAAACAGGCAGCTCATCAAATGCGCGACAACATAAAGGCAACATTCGATTAGCTCCACAGTTGAGCACTTATTGGAATCTAATCAGGACTATCGGCGTTGGCGACAGCAGCGGCAACAAAACCAACAACAACATTCCCACCAACTGGTTATCATGTAAATGTAGCACGAGCGTTGAAAATTAGCTAAATTACCAGCTGAGGGCTGACGACCGATAAATACCAAGCAATGCTTATGCACTTAAAGCAAAATCTCAATAGTAGAAACTAGAAAAGGTATTTTGAAATTGTCATGCATTTATTATTATTTCCACCAACTTTTTTAATAGTATTGATTCTTTGATTATAAATACACTCAAGTGATCATGGAATCATTTTGTAACACATAATTGTAAATCTTTCCTTTTTTTAAAAAAAAAAAAGTTAAAAGTTGTTGGCATTGTGGATTATAAACTGTTTATCGAGTCTGAAATAGGTTTTACAAAGCAGCTATGGAATAATTAAGAGAAATATTTGACCCACAATTGGAATCAAGTGGGAGGGATAGCTGATCTGGAAAGGTGAATACGCAATCCACTGTTTGTTTGGAGATAGTTATCAACAATGGCAACAACTTTTATTACCAATAGCTTTCGAGCATGCTACTGTGCACTAAAAATCTGTTTCAAAGGTACAACAGGCATCAGAAATTATAAACATTGAGGGAAACATTTAATCGTTTCAAACATTGATATACAAATTTTAAGACCAGGCCGCCAAGCAGCCATTTCTTTGGTTCAATTTCTTATTTTAAAACATAATCACATTGCTGTAACTCTTTCAGAAAATGTAGCTGTTTTTTTCTTAAATCATTAGACCCAGTTTGGTATTTAAATGTGTAAACTAATCCACCATTTGGGCTTATATAAAGCTTTCAGATTGTTAAAATGTCGTACAATTAGTTGGCTAGTTGACTTTTTCTGTTCATTAAATTATATATTTATTGCAATTAACTTTAATTTGCATTAATTATTAGATGATTTGTATTTATTCAAAATCATCATTTTTATTGCGCCTCAATCGAAATATGTAAGTATTTCGCTAGGTGTATGCGTATGGGTGTTCGACTCAAAACAATGCCAAGTGAGCCACGAAAGGCCGCAAATTTTGCAGACTCTCACCGAGCGACAGAAATGGCGTCTGCGGTCGACGGTGCGTATGAGTAATGCTGCATCCAGCGGCGCGTGCGTTTTGCCTTCTTTGGGGGCCCAAAATGTTTGCACAACATCAGTGTGGCATTAAAATTTCGATTATCTAACAATGGAGCAGCCACCAACTGGCAAATAGCTGCCTGATTTAATGACTGATTTGCGTTTGCAACACCACCAACGCCCACACACACTCTCTAGCGTAGCCGTTGTCGAGGCATGAATTTATTAAAATTGCGCTTTATGTGCCGCGTACACGGCAAATGGCGAATTCATTTAAACAGCAACGACAAGTTGACTTTCTGGTCTGCTTTATGACGGTCACAAGGAGAGCGGCGCCCATGTCCATGTCCGCTCTGTGCGTATCTGTATGTGTATATGTATGTCTGTGTGTGTGTGTGTGTGTGTGTGTGTATTTATATGTATTTATAATGCGCTGCCGGCTATAAACTTAATTTGGTTGATTACAAAGTAACCTCTTCGTAATAATTTATGAGTTAGGGTGATAAGGGGCAACGGCAACAAAAAACGGCCCTCAAGATTTTTGATTAGGTCGCAGCGTTTTTAAAATGCGCTTTGCCAACCAAAATATGGAATAGGGATATTATTTGAAGAAAATCTGAAATACTATACTATATACTGAGCAATTTTGTGAAATCTGAACCCCTTGAGCGGACAAACTTTAGTTCTATCTTTTTTTTCCATTTTAGTTGTTTTCCAAAATAACACAAGTATTTTGATAATTAATGTTGAAACAGCCATATGGTAAGCTGATATATTTCACACCGGAGGCTTTGTAAAGCCTATTTCTGTTGTAAGCCCAATATGCACAAAAAACAAAATGCTATTCATTTTTATGTGCATAATTTTTTCAAAGCAATCCAATGCAAGCCTAACTATCTAGAAATAGAAGAGAAAGAGCCTTAATAAATATTTGTTGATGTTTTCCCGCCATTGAAAAAGAGTGGCTTTCCCGCACAAATTCTGGGTTGCAAGCTTTCTAGTCAGAACCAAATGCCGCACAATTGGCATGCACACAAAAAAAAAAAAACCGTTGCCCAAGTTGCTCGCTGTCATTGGCTGCGGGCAGTGTGAGGCTGGCAAGTTGAAACTCAACGCTTCTAATTACCTAGGCCCATGCCGTTCTATGTTTGGAAATTGTAAAATCATGAGACTAACAATTTCACCATTCAGCTAACTTCCGGCCATACTCGGGAAACTACGAGAAGCAAATTAGTGGTCATTCGAAATGATTTCAATGCGGCTTTAAAGTCGCACCCTGAACCGTACAGTTTTCAATTAAAGAATGAAAGTAATGTAAAAAGTGTAGCCACCATTTGTATTTCTATTTATTTACTCGGAAAGCAGCAGAAATAGAAACAGAAAGGCGCCGAGATTTAGTTCGTCGAAGGACCACAATCCTAGTCCCAGCCCCAGACCCAGTCCCAGCTGACAGGGCATACCTTTTCTGGTCGTGTGTAGATAAAAGACGCAAAAGGTAACAACAGGAGTAACTGCAACAACAAGAACAGCATCCGCAACAGCAACAGCAACAGCAACAGCAAGAACAACAACAAAAAGAGTAGCAACTGCCACTAAACTGTTAAAAAATTCAAACACAAATATTTGTTTCTTGCTTTGTTTGTTTGCTTGTTTGTAAAACTAATGAAATTTTTGCAATATTAGTTAGAGAAAAACGAGATAAAAAAGGGAGATAAAAAACCGGATACCGAAGCAGAGCGGCAACGGCAACGGGGACGGCTGCTGACCCCGCCATTGCAAAGTTTGCAAGAAAATACAAAGCGCGGTGGCAAAAATTAACGCCACTTGGACGCCAAAAATTTTGTCGTGCCGCAAAAAAGAAATGAGTAACAACAAAAAGAAAGGAAAAAAGACAATGCCAAGGGGCGCAGTCAGAGCGCCAGAGATTATTATGTCAAGTCACGTTTATGAGCGTAATTTCGACAGCGCGCTGGAAAGGAGAGGCGGATAGAACCAATGCACAACGACTCGGTCCGATCCGGCATCTATTGCCAGCTCCCCTATCCACCCACCTCTCCTTCGGCCGGATGACGCTTGTTAGGGCAAAGCGCGACATTGCAGCAGTTAAGTCGCAGCCTGCGGCCAGTCAATAAACCGTTAAAAATACACCAACAACAACAAGAACACCCAGACCAAGTCATAAATGACATTGAACGCGATGCGGAGAACCGAATGGACAGACAGGCAGACAGTCAGACAGTCAGATGGACGGACAGACGAGCGAAAGCATGAAAGGCGCAGGATTTCGCGATATGAATATGAGGCAAGCATGATGTCCCCAACCCACCGATGCTCGCATACTCTTTTCAAACTCAACGATACTCAACTTCTCATTTTATACAATCTATAATAAGTATTTTTGTATCTAGTCTCGTACAGATTCATGTTCTATGGAAAAATATCGGTCTATTCTAGATTCATAAAACTGTGTTTTTGAGCTTTTTTAACAAAAATTATTGTATGCATTTTTGTAATGCGCAAGCAAAACTGGAAGGAAATAAAATTACTTTAACAATATCTGCATGTTTTTTAAGTCCAGCTCACAATACGACAATATATAGTATATGGACACGAAAAAGCTGTACTCAAGATATTGAAAGATTTAATTCAATTATTGAACAATTTTCCAATTTTGTAGCTATACGTTCTTGGACACAAAAGAATTCCGTTTTAAGCACAACTTTTCAATATCGAAAATCTCTACCTTATGACAAAATGTTTTCAAATTAATATTCGTATTATTTTTCCAATAATGATGATCAGATTTTGGGTCGAAGTATTGCATCAAACTCTTGTTCTTTGGGCTCAGGAGCATCTGGATACCAAGTTTAATTATTCTAGCTCTTATACTTTCTGAGATCCTTGCGTTCGTAAAGACAGACGGACACACGGACATTGCTATATCGACTCGCCTTGTCATCCTGATCAAAAATATATATACTTTGTGGGGTCTGCCACGCCTCCTTCTGTGTGTTCCATGTACACTCGCACAAAACTAATATACCCTTTTACCCCTTGGGTACAGGGTACAAAAGTTAATTCCTTTTGAATCTTTAGTTATATTTTTTCGTAAGTGTATCAGAAACGGAAACGCAATTATTTCATATGATTGCTTAGTTTTATTTTTTAATAAAATAAACTTGAGTAATCTACTGAAAAACTCAGTAGAAATTTGGTCGTCTTAATGAGAACACTTTTGTTCCATTCGGCGCTTGTGTGGGTTGCAAGCATCCTTTTTTCTGTGTCAGGAAAATCAATATCGGTAAGCTTAGAAATTGTATTAAAAAGATGAGTGATTGTTATTATTCTAAAGAAATATGTTTAACAATTAGTTAAAAGTTATTGCCCAAAAGACCCTGGGCTATTTGACTTATTTTATTGCAATCAGACAAAAGAAATACTACTTTCCAAAACAACATCCCATTCCAAGAGTGGAAAGGACATAAAAATACACCTGCAATGTTCGCCATTATAAAAATTCAGTTTCTTAAATACCAATTGCATATGTAGAAGTTATGTTACGATAACTGATTCGATTTATTGATTGCATTATATTTTAGGACAATAATGCTTCCGTTGTACCGAAACTTGAACCATTTGACTTCACACCGGTCAGGTAAAAATGTAAATCGGCGTAATCTTGAAAACAATACATAATTTTCTAGGTTGAAAATCGAGCTTGATGGACTGTATTCCCAAGCAGTAGAGTACATTGCAGCCAATAATAAAAATGATTATCTAGAAGAAGTCAGCATAGCAGACATTGTTCTACAGCTTCTGGAAACGAATGCAGGTGGTTCGCAAAAAAACTATTCATCGTCTTGTCCAAGTTTATCCAGTGCAGATGGAATTCAGACAATTCAAGTATCCAGCTTAAATCCTTTTGAGGTCGCTTGGGATACCAAAATAGCGGGCGTAGGCTGGATTGTCATTCAACGGCGCATTCATGGAAACGTCAATTTCTTTTGAAGCTGAGGAGAGCCAAGACTTCGCCTTGCTACAGGTAGGAGGGTATTCGGGCGATGCAGGAGATTTATCAATAAATCCCTGGAGAAGCAAGTTTCCAACATTCGATAAGGATAATGCTGAAACGACTATCAATATGGCTTTGAACCATGTTGGTCCTTGTTGGCACACATCTTCAATATTTTGGTAGTATTTTGGAAACAGTCGTAATACACATTTCAGTTAAAATTATTTTCTTTTAATATTCGAGCTCCTTAAATGGCATTTATTTGAATGGCCCATTGAGTGACGACCTTAGCGAAAAAGGCATATACTGGCATTTTATAAAACTGCAGTAATGATGATTCGACCAAAATGCCGCTTAGCATACCCAATCATACGCATACCCAAAAATAATATTTAAAGGAACATTAACACTTTTAATAGTTTTTACTGGAAAATTACAATTTTTTATAATGTGTTCTTTAAAATATTATTTTTGTATACGAAATCTGAAATCGGAACGAAAGTTTATATATACTGTCGTATAAATTTCATATTGTTTGGGTATGAAATTATTTGCTCATTATCGCTTATATCTAGTATATAGGCATAAATGAATTAAACATTTTATTGCTTATAATAAAAAAAACACCAAAATCAATAATATTGTATATATTCAATACAATTACGATGTGTTTGTCAACCGACTTTTGTAGAGTATTAAACATAGGAATTCAGCCGCAAGGTGTGCGCGCAAACGTTTCAAGAATTTTACTCAAACAGCAGAAGTCGAAGGAGAGACGTACAGATTAGCCGCATCGGTGGCACGGACTTGACTGTGGCTGTGGCTGTGGCAGTCCTAAGCATGCTACGTTTCGTTGCCTTTTCAAGCGGAAGTGTGTCCGTTAAAGCAAAATCGCGACGGTAGGTCGGTGTGTTGGCCGACAGTTGGTGATTATGCGTAATTTGGGTGATAATCAGAAAGAGAGCCGCTTCACTCCGTTCTGGCATATGATGCGCAGCTGCTTATTAACTTTTGTAGTCGAGATATTGTTGCTGCACTTACAAAACACAATTTATTTTATTGAGTCAACAGCCCAAGACATTTCATCTTTTCGCACTGAGCTTGAAACTGTAATTTGTTTACGAAAGGTAACGTCAATATAAAATCTAATTCTTATCTTGCTCAACTTATAAATTCGTATTTTAATGAGTATATAATTAAGACGAACTGGAACTGGCTCTTGTTTAAAGTCTATGACTAATTGGTGCTCAAATGCCATTACAATTGATGAGTCATTGCCTAATCTTATGGCGTAGTAACTAGTTCAACAAGAAGTGTAATAAGAAAATAAAGTTGTTGGTCTGAAGTTTAGAGAGAGGGAGAGAGAAGTTCATAATAGTTTTGCATTTAACTTATAGTATATTTTTATATATATAGATAGCCGGCGTTTTTTCCTTTTGTAGGTGCTGCTATCCGACAACGTTCTTTTCCCACAAGTCACTTGCTGCGACTGATACAAGGACCTAAGTAGAGGAGAAAAGGCGCCTACCTTTGCTCGCTCGTTTATTCGGCGATTTGCAAAACTCAAGGTCGGATATTAAGTTTTTACCCCGAAACTCGTATGAGTTATTTGTGCAATCAGTACGATAAATCGTGGTTAGAAGTAGGAATAATCATTGTTAACACAAGTACTTCAAAGGCTGTTTTGTACTCTTTACCTACATAGTCAAAATTTGTACTATAATTGACAAAGATTTATATACTTATATATATTTATGCATTTTAATTTATTTATGAAAATTACAATATTTTAATAAAAACTTCAGAACAGTAAACAAATGTATATCTCTAAAGAAATAATAAGTATTTCAGTTAAGGACCTACAAACTCGTACTTCACATAGTACTGCCACTCGACTGCTTCCTTAGCTGTGTAAGGCTATTTCATAGGATTTACGATATAATGTTCGGTGTCGGTAGTACAGTAGGGCAACAGGCGTTCACAAGCATGCAGTGTTGACTATTTTTATAATTGCACGATGATATTACGTTGATTTGTGGAATCTGTTTTATATTTTCTATGTTATCTATGTTCTATTTTCGATGTTCTATGTTCTATGTTATCCCACTCTATTTTATCTATGCTTTATGTTATCTATGTTTTATGTTTGCAATATTTTCTATGTTCTATATTCCATGTTTTATTACTCATGTGTTCTATGTTTTCAGGGTATCTCACGTTATATTTGTGAAAAGTGGCTGACTGCTTGCTCACTTGTACATCTGTATAAAGTTTTATACTGCATGTCATGATAAAGCAGTTCAAAGCTTTGTGTTTGGATTCAGGGTGTCTTTTGAGCTGTTATTGCAAATGCTTTTGAAAAGCTCCCGAAAGCCATCGGTAGTACAGTGCATCAGTGTACATATCCTGAAGCTTAAAAAGGTATGATGGTGCATGAAATTCCCACGTTTGTATTTTACACTCGAAAAAATCACTAGCCTGACGACAAGATAAGTCGACAATGGACGACAGAGCCACAAAATTTGGTGTACAGAATAGTATACTCGTAGATCAATTATAGCCAAGCTAAGCTTGCGAGATAACTAACATTTTAATTTATTTATTCAATAAACATGAAAGGCAGTTGAATAATTTGATCAAAATTGGGTGAGATTTAAAAAAAAATTACACATTTATTTTAGGAAAGACACTGATGCTGCCAGCAGAGTCGAGGTACGGCAATTATTCCAAAATAGCACAACTCTATGAGGCTTATTAGGGAGCAGCCTAGACAGAGCTGGCAAATGCTGCCAAAAGAGACTGCAACTATGGATAAAGAAAGAAAGTTCCACCTGGTAAATGCCATCCACTTACCCAATAAGTCTACCCAGGTATAAATCAGACCGGTTTTATAGATCAGCATTTCATCGCGATTATAATATATATTGAAGGTAATAGCTTTTGTTGTATTCGAAAACTGCCATGGCATCAGGACGCTTTTACGCAAGTCGGTTAGCAGTTCAAGGGAATGGCAATTGTGCATGCATTCGCAGACCATTCCCGGCCTGGAGCTGTGCACATACGGACGCTCCCCCACCTCCTCATAGTTTTGCAGCACGCCGTTGTGCGCTGCAAGACACGGCAGGTCGACTAGTCGGCAGGGCGGATAATTGGATGGTGGATAGAAGAGGTCAAGCGTACAGTTACAGTAACGCAGCATATACAACTGATAACACTCTGCTATGCAATTTTCCAACATATACTTGTGACCAAGCAACGTCCTAAATTCAGGACTATTCCGCTCGTAATCGCGTATACAGCGCCTCCAATGAATGGGTAGATCGAAAGTGTTTTCATCGAAATAATGGAGGACTGCACTAACTCCAATGTTGGTGCGCGTGGTTGACTCTGGTAAAAGCTCTATGGGATATCCAGACCATACAGAAGATTGCAAAATGTTTAACTGAAAGTTTTAGACCCAATAATTAATTTATATTTCAATGGGTGCATCCAGCATGCCGTAGCGATTTGTGATTTTTGATTATCGATTGTCGATTTGCCTCTGCCGACCGCTTGTAATGATTGTTTTAGGAAAATATTCTGATTTTAGTATTTTTGGTCAAAACAGTTACAACTTGCTGGGGTGCATTTTGCCATTTTATATATTTCCTCAAAGGACTCGACAAAATTCTGACTATGTATCAGATTTTGTGTTTTGTAATTTCGATTGACATTTTTACTTATCCGAATAACAAATCACAGCGGTCAGCAGGTAAGATCAACCAATGTAATTCGAAAATATTGGAATTATCGATATTGGAATTATCCTCATGATGTTAGATAATGTGAAAGTACTGAGTTATTTAGCAGACGAGTTTTCAACCACACCAGCTGTCAGATCAATAATATAAAGCTATAACACAGACGGACATATTTATCACAAGAGCAGACCGATATAGTTTCTAAAGTTATTCTATTTGTCTATGTGTACCTACCACAAACCCTTTGGGGCGGTAATTATTCGGTGCATGGCTTTCTTGGCGCAACAACAGACGTACTATCAAGCCAGTGCCAATCCCAGAATCGCCTATATGTCTCTGCTCGAGCTCGTTAAACGCCAAACACATGCCTTGGGGTTGCCGACGTGGTCGAAACAATTTGCAGCAATCACGTGGTTTCATTTGCCAGATGCACTCCAGCATTATCTCATCGCAGCGCCAGGCCAGCTCGCTGACAATTTCCGTAAAGTTCAGGTGATTTAGTGAATGCAAAGTATCGTTGGACAATTTGTCGAATACGTGAAAGTGTCGAAAACTCAGAGCATCGTAGGCTGTGAGGACACGCTCAAACAACGGCTGATGAGCGCCAGTTATGTTGTATTTCTGGCTAATTTCCTTTAGACGCGACCAGTTAAGACGATTCTTGTTGCACACGATGACGACGGGGAAGGCGATGTGATACATGGGGGCATGCGCATTGGCGATAATTGTCCTGAAATGCTTGCGTTGATATCGCTCGGCCAGTAAGTAGCATACAGAAATTAGAACCGTGCCGGCACAAACCAGAGCCAGACACCAGAGCAGGCTATGGACAGATGGACAGCAACTTGAAACGCATCCTATAGACAATCTTTAGACGCTTACCGCATGCGTCGACGCATTGTGGGCAGAAGAAGTTGATTCAATCCATGTATGTGCAGTCTCTTGGTGTAGCTATGAAGTAATTGTAGCCAAGCGGTGAAGCCATCTGGACGCTGGCACTCGCGCCATTTGACAACTGGCAGGCGTGTGCGCCTTGCCTGGCCGTTCTTCGTCCTCATTTCTGTGCCACTGCTTGTAGCTTCCACCCTTTTTATAGCTCCACATGCAAATCTAATTTTGTTTGATTTTTGCACATTAGATTTTATCGTTGCTATTTGATTTCTGATTGAATTCCATTCAATTTGTTAGCCCAATTAGCCTGACACGCCATTTGTGCAGCTTATCAACTTGTAGGTAGTCCCTGGGGTCCAATGCCATCGATTGGATTGGCCATACCAACATCTATAGCTTTAGACTCTGCGCACTTAATTTGTGTTAAGATTGTTAGCAGTTTGTGTCGTCAATTGAGTCTTTTCGACTATTGGCTCGTAATTATAGGCGGCTAAAATTAAGCCATGGACATACCTAGCTTTATTTATTACAAATAGAAAATACTTAGTTGATTGAAGCACCTTCTGCATATTCGGACCGAAAGAAAATGCTTTTGGTACGTTGGAAGGTATAGAGGACCTCCATAAACATACATATGTAGATAAAGAGAAGGGCTTTTAACGAGCAATTATTAGTGCAATTTATATGATAAAACACCACTACTTCAAATTATTTGTAAAAACTAATTTATTTTGTGTAAACGCAGCCCCAAAGGCTTGCTGCCCCAACCAGATATAAAAGCAGTCCTCTAGCACGGAAAGCGGTTAGTCATTTCTGCCCTACGAAGCCATGACACTGTTCTATACAGCGACCGCGCCACAAAAGCAACTGTCTATATGGAAGTTGCAACCAAGTCGGTATTTTACGCAGCTAGGCCGGAGCGGATGGCAGCTGGCACTTCGTTTTGGGAAGCGTACGACAATTCATGGATTAGATCGACTACTGGCCACGGGCGCCACTCGTTGGGAGCGTTTTATTTGGCTGTGCACATTCATAAGTGCTTTTCTGGGTGCAGTTTATGTGTGCTTGATACTCTCAAAGCGCTACAACGAGGGCCACTTTCAAACAGTGGTGGACAGCACTCGCTATCCCGTTTATCGAATACCCTTTCCCGTTATCACCATTTGCAATCGGAACAGCTTGAACTGGCAACGTTTGCCGGAAGCCAAGCGGATCTTTATGAACAAGACTACCGATCCAGCTGAGCTCGCTTTGTTCGAGCAGATTCTGAGTAGCTACGATAGCATTTTTTTCGGCGGTTTTGAGGCCTTTGCGAGACTGCGGAATCAGCCACTGCAGCAGATGAGTCATATCAACTTTAGTTTAGTCGTCGACTTTATGACTTGGCGATGCGATGAGCTCTTGACAAACTGCGTTTGGCGACACACCAATTACAATTGTTGCGAAATATTCTCCAAAAGACGCAGCAAGCACGGACTCTGCTGGGCCTTTAATTCGCTTGAGACGGCTGAGGGGAAACGTATGCAACTATTGGATCCAATGTGGCCTTGGCATACAGGGAGTGCAGGACCTATGAGCGCGCTGACTATTCGAGTATTGATACATCCAGAGAAACATTGGCCGGGCAGGAAGAATGAGAAGGGCATAAGCGTTATGGTAACTGAGCCAAACGTGTGGCATAAGAATCCATTTCTAATACCCGCATACACTCAAACAATGTTGGAGTTGGAACCAATTATTTATTTTTATGACAATGATACGCGAGGCGTAAGTTCCGACCAGCGAGAGTGTGTCTTCGAAGTAAGCTAATTAATTAGAATTTCATTTAGAATAGACAAACTAACGTCCTTTTTGGAAAGCACAGAACGAGCGACACAGTCGCGATTTCAAATCATTGGAGGGATACATCTATATGATTGAAAATTGTCAATCCGAGTGCCATCAAGAATACTTAGTGCGTTACTGTAATTGCACGATGGATTTGTTCTTTCCGCCGGGTAAGCACGTTTTCAGAACCGCACAAACACTCTAAACACAAAAGCTTGCCCTCTGCAGGCAAATATCGCTCATGCCGCGCCCAGGATTTGCCCTGCCTAGGCGAACATAACAGTGAGTATTAAGCAAGCATGGCATCTTTGATGGTTTGGTGGTCTAGTCCTGGTTCCCTCTGTCACAGACATCTTTCGCTACTCCCATCAACCTGGCGAGGAACGGTTTGTGCACAGCTACCACGATGGCATGGTTTGCAAGTGCTTTCGCAACTGCTATTCACTGAACTACATCTGCGACGTGCGACCCTCCTTTCTACCGCCGGAGGTATACGGTAATGTGTCATATGTTGATGTGGATGCCCATTACCGCTTCGAGACACTTATGGTCTATCGTACCAGTTTGGTGATTGGTTGGGTCGATTTGATCGGTAAGTAAGCACATGCCCAATCGACACTATATCTAACTCAACTGCTCCACAGTTAGCTTTGGCGGAATCGCCGGCCTTTTTCTAGGCTGTTCGCTCATTAGCGGCATGGAACTCGCTTACTTTCTGTGCATCGAAGTGCCGGCATTTGCTTTGCAGGGTCTACGACTGAAGTGGCGCGCTAGACGCGTGAACAATCAAGCAACAATGTCCCCTTCAATACCCACACTAAATATACAGAGCGACCTGTCTACTCAACTGGAGCAATACATCATGCAAAGGCACACCAAGAAGTTAGGCAAGTCACAACGTCAAAACCTGGCCCAAAAATTTCACATTGGCAAATGAATAATGTATGCAAACAAAAACTATGCTTTAAAAGCAGTTACTGTTGAATCCATCGTTTCATAAAACAGAACCGTTCTTTTATTAAGATATCGTAGAGATTGACAGAGATTTTGTAAATAAAATGTTTTATAGTTAGTTAATTAAATGTCATTTGGAACCATGCACAATGTCAGGTCGTTCTGTGCGCAACCATATTTGTTAATAACTGAGAAGGACTACTCACTTATCGATTTGTTACACAAAACGCTTTTTTAGCAATTGCTTCTGTTGTCCCGTTAGGATATTAAACTGTTCTATATGGTCCTTAGAGCACTGACCATATAAATATGTTCTACTTTACTTGTTTAATGAACGGTTTGCACGTAAACTGCGAACTTAAAGCCCTGTGCACACGTGAAAACGTTATTCTACAAACTTGTTTATTTTTTCCAATTCAAACAAATACAATAAAAACGTGCATTTCTCAATTCTGAACAATCACAGCTCTAATGAAATCGTTATTTAAATAATCATCTCACAACGAAGGGAAATCTTTTCAAATTCTCTGCAAACTTTGAACATGAAAATGGAACCAAAGTTTGGAATCTAATATAAATTTAAATTTAATGTAACCAGGGTATAATCGAGGCACAACGCAAGCTATTGAAGACACACTCATCGACCATAAAAGCAGAACTAAAAATCCAGTAGTAAATCAGTTTACGGCTTTATCCGATCTACCTGACAATTACCACTCGCTTTGGCCAAAGCCCGATAATTCACGGACTAAGTGATGATTATTGTTCCTTTTGTGTATCTCACTGCCGACTAGACAACATGAGATTCGTATTTACTCCAACCCCGAATATCCGACGAAATGTGAGTAGCCAGATGGAGCTTCACACCTCTAAGGTGAAATTTAAAAGCAATGTCAAGAGCTCCCCAGTAAACAGGCTATTACCAAATGAATAATGTACAGGAATAAAATATATATTTGAACGAAATTGGCGTTGATTACGGGAGCCTAAGTGGTTGGCTACTTGGTAGCCGCAGCCATAGCCGCAGCTGGCAGCCTAACAAACAAATTGTGCTCATTTTTCAGGCTCGCAATTTGTCGCAGCCAACCCACAACCAGACGGCCTACAACCCTACACGACCTGACTGTCTGCATGTCTGCGTGTCTGCATCTCCCTCGGCATATCCGAGTGACTGAGTATTTGCCTGGCTCTCAACCGCACGGGGTACGTTGACAGCTTCATTGCCAGACATTGTTAATCAAAATTGAGGTTAAGTCGTGCTCCCAAGTGCCTTGGCGCTGGCTGTGGCAACTTTTGCAGTTTATTGAGACATTTACTTGACTCTCTGGCATAGACCAGCCCTTAGCAATTAAGCACATTTCATAGTTTGTTTGTTTGGCTTTCTATATTGAAGTTGGCCTAGGTCAGGCGACCAGAAACTCCCTTGGGAAGCTACAAGTATAAGGGGCACTAAATTAAATATAATGCGCTGTACAATACGCCAACAGAACAAGTGTGCCATTTTATTAATACATGCGATGTGCAGACTTTAAACATAGACCACGAATAGATATATAATAGATTAGAAAAATTGGAAATAAAGAAAGAAACAACGTTACCAAATATATAACAACAAACATTACATTATCTTAATTATGTTGAGGTATTTCTAAAAATAATTTACAAATTTGTTATTAATATAGTTATTGGTCAAGCGAGAACATAATTAAATACAAGAATAAATATTCTCATAATGGCACTTTACGATCGCAATCAAATATTTTGTGAGGTTAAGCAGAAGAACCAATATCTTAAAACCATTCGATTGGTATGGATAAAACAAAACTTTTAAATAAAGAAGATCAAATTTCGCAATATGAGCGTTTTTCCACTAACCGTAACTTATTTACAAATATTTGTGCAATAAATCAATGCATTCAATATAAGTAGGGCACGTGAATAAATTAATCCTCAATTTTAAAAATGAACTGATAAATGTACGGCGGATTAGGAAAAACGTCCTGAAAATTCAGTATGCATTTAAATATTTATTAATTTTTTCTTTACCAACGTTTCCATGCACCATTGATAGAGTGCGGCAATGTTAAGCATACGCCCCGATTACGTGTATTTTCAAATATTCCTTCTCCCTGTTACCGCCCACATTGGTTTGTGTAAAAAAAAAACGAAAAAAATTACCTAACCGAGTTGTGAATTTTTAAGAAACCGCAGAGCAATGAGTGCCACATGGCCACATTGTTGACGTTTATTGAAATTCAAAACGTCTGTGTGTGGAAATAACTGTAATTGATTACCAAATTAGTTACGCACGAACAAATATACAGAAATCAAGGGAAGGATTTACTCTATTGAACGAAAAAATATTATCACATTTGATTTGTGTCAGGCGTCGAAATGGATTTACCGAAATGTTCAACAAGGAAGTTCTTTCGAAGCGCCAGCAGAGCACACAATGGCGGCTCTGAACAGCAACATACATGTACGAGTGGTGTTTGTAGTTTGCCAGGCAGTAGGAAAGCCGTGCAGTCAGGTAAGTTAGTTGAGCTTAAATATTTGCGCTGTCATCGCATATTTGGCGTAGTTCCGCGTAGCTTGTCAAATTGTGTTAGCTCGTTACGAGAGAAAATTCAACTCAACGCTCGAAGTTTTCTGTGGGCCTAATAAATGTCAAAACAAGCAACCTCAACTTAGGCAGAAAAGCTGTCGCGACTGTCAGAGTGGCAATATTTTAACATATTCATGACGCGATATGACACGCTGACATGCAAGCAACATGGCGGCAGCATATGCGCCAAAAAGCAGGATACGAGCCTCAAAAGCGTCAAGCGTCACAAGCCAGCATGTGACAGTTTGGCCGTGACAAATGAGTCTTAATTTGATAAAACGCTAATGCTAAGTAATTAAAATATGAAATTGGGCAAGCAAGTGTTGGCAAACATGCTGCATCGGGGCCAGCCATATTTATGCCAAGTACAGTTGTCACATAATTGATTTACAGCCAAATTCAAAGTGCATATGGGAGTGTGTGGCAGACACACATCGCCTTAATTGCAAGCACTTGTTAGTTAATTAAAAATGCAAATAAGGCAACGGCCATTGAAAGTTTTCGGAAAGGCCGACACTCACTGCCCCGGGTATCTCATGTGTGCCTGGGCGTATGGCTCGTCTCGCCGGCTGAACGTTAATCGAGCGCGACAGATTTTGTCGGTTTGGCATGCAATTTAAACTTTTGTCGTTGCAGACAAAATGAAATTCTCAACAGACCCAAAACAAGCCATTTCATGATACTTTTAAACAGGGGCGCAGCCGAGATTTATCCTGTAGGATGCAACAGAAATGGGTAGCAATGTGCAAATTGGGAAAACTTGTGCCTAACCAACTCTAACGAAGCAATACTATTAAGCGATAAGATTAAACTAAAGATTGTATTATTTTAAAATAATTGTATTTGCTCAAATATTTATTTACTATAGGCTCTAAATACGGTTTCAATTCCTTATAATATGTATGTATGTAGTTTTCATAGTAACGTTTTATTTATTTATTCTGATAAATAACAACATAACATAAAGCATACGAAATATTCTTTCAGATATTAAATAGTATTACAATCGTTCTTTAAAAAAGTAAATATTTTGAAATTGAAGTAATTTTTTCTTATAATCCAATATTTTAAATCCGATTACAGTTGAAACGATATTGGATAAAAGTTGTATTAGTAAAAATTGCTTATCTTCCTAATCAATTGCTAAGATTCTCACAATCGTTTTACTCGCTTTGTCAAACAGAGCCCCTCTATCGTTTGGCCAATGAATGTGGCCAGTACTTGTTAACGTCCATGTTGGTGCTTGTTGACAGTGTGCTTATCACAGACCATTTTTGCTGTGGCACAGGCAATTACAGCGCTAGATTGAAAACAGGCGACACAGGAGTAGTATATACACCTAAAGAAAACGAGAAACGACTTACTAATGTGGGGAGAAGCGCCAAACTATGCAGTTTGAAGAAAACCCATATAGTATTATTTAAATATTTCAAATTAATGTTGTTTCTAATATTCTTTATTTCATATTACATAAGCTGTTCACTGTTTTTTATTAAACAGCAGCTTAAGCAGGTTCTCTATTTTTGGGTAATTTAATTATTTGCGAATAAACTGCCACTACAAATAAAAACATATGCCTGGACATACTTGTAAGACTAAGAAGCTGAGTTATTTTAACAAACGTCTGCAATCATTTGCTGTATGAAAAACATATTATTTATCAATACCTAACAAGCTATTTGTCCTGTTGACCTCAACAGTGTCTCAGCTTTTACCTGCCAACGGCACCTAGCCCAATTATTTTGCTTCAGTGAAGCTGAAAATATGATACACTGCCACAAAGTATAAGGAAAGACATTTAATAAGCCACACGACACCAAGTGGCATCATCTACATGCAGACACTATTTGCTTGGACAGCCGACATCATGTCCTGAATAATTATGGGACAACCAACACATATGATTTATGATACAGAAGTTGTTGAGAAAAACATTACAAAACTCTACCATTCCATGCTTCAGGGTCACATATTTTTGTTGCTGTGGTAACACATCATCCATCAAAACGTCTCGCCGGAGTTGAACGCGTGTCATGCATTAAGGTAACCAGCAAAAAAATAAATAAATACGAAAAATTCAAACAACATGAAAAAAGCCCAACAGTCTCCCCAAAAAGAAGTCTAGGAAAAAATGATATTGTGTGTGAGTTGGTTGGCTGCTGGTTTCAAAATATTATTAAAAGCACAGCTAGTGTGTGGGCCGTGGGGCCTTTGAAGCACAATTCAATTGTGTCAATATTATTGCATACTTTGTGGCATATTACCCAGAAGCGCATGTAATAAGCAGTCGCCGTCGCAGCACTTTCGCTGATGTCCTCGAGCGCCTTATCGGCTTAAGTTTGAGGATTTATTTGATGAAGTTGCACTTTGATGTCGCATGGTAGCCCCATTACTGGGAGGGGTGCCTGCTTGACGTACAAAAGCAAAATTGCAGCCAAATAAAGCAGCCGGTATTTGCGTTTGAAATATCGTAAGCGTTTCCTTCCCTATGCTTCAAATGAAAAATCAAGGACATCTGTTACAGCTCAAAGACGCCAGCGAGTCGACTATTGGTGCGGATGTGTGTGCATGTTGTGAGCTCCCAGTGGACGCAAGATTAACTTCCATTTCATGCAGACACTCTCCGAGAAGGAGAAGGAAAACGGCAGAGAAAGGAAAAGAGGAAGCAACACAATAAGCTTTTAGCCTCAAATTCGAGTTGTAATGCCCGGCATGCAACAATAAAATGCAAATGTCGCTTGGTCAAAAGGCAGACAGGGTGAGTTTTATTTATAATATTATAGATTTATAGATTCATGTTATCGCAGCGCAGATTTTAATCTTATTTAATTAAAAAGATATTACCAAAGATTTACCAAAACGAAGGAAAAGCAAGAAATGTTATGAAAAAGGTATAAATAATTTATTTCAAATCATTATTGTCTAATATTAATATTGTATTTTCCAATAGAAAAAGTAAATTTATTTATATAGAGTTCTAAAATATTATTTCAATTTTTAAATTTAGAGTTGACTTTTTACTGAAACATGAACATCTAATTTAAGGATAAATAAGCGCTAACAGGATAGAAATTCCAAATAAATAACTATAAGAAATAAAGTATTGAAAGACCAATATCTTATACAATTCTGATATTTTTTTCCCGTGTACATATTAGTATTTAATAATAATTATTATACCCTGAAGTAAAGAGCATTACTGCATGCATCACATATAGTTGTGTGGGCTAAGTTTTATACCAATTTAATATATTAAGAAATGCAAAATTATTTATTTTAGTATAGAAGAATGGAATACATATGTCAAACCACGGCCACAATTTCTTTATTTCAATAGCGTGATTTATTTGATTATTTAATTTAATTACATTTAGTCAGTCCTTCGCAAACTTTAAAATAAGTAAACGTATATTCAGTTTAGCAAATTCAAAGGTTTTGCCATCAGTCTTCAACCAACATACTCGTATTAATTTTTCGATGAATTAAAATATATCAACCATCCTCAGCTACTTAGAACCCGATTGTTGCCAGTTGAAACAAAAGGCACCCTGCCCCAAACAAATGGCCTGCCAAAGAAAAGTCTGTACATTCAATTTCCTGCCACAATTTTTCTGCACTTTTAGCAAGACACATTGAAGTCTTACAAATGCAGCCAGAGCAGAAATCGCTATAAGGAATTGTTAGGAAGTGAGTTCTAAGGAAATTCAAATATGATTTCTTTCGCATAAATCACACGGCCATCAACTCCACCACTCTTAGCACACACACACAAACACACACTCACACTGACGTACGTGGCAACGCTTGCCCTTGACATTTTGCTAAATGATGATGACGTTGAAATTATAGCCAGCTAGTCGCTCGCTGACTTGTTTTTTTTTTTGCATACTTGGCTGCAGACAAACTTTGATTTACCTTGAGCCAGTGAGCAGTGGAACTATTAATTTTGCATTGCTCGAGCTATGCGGATTTTGTGGCATTTGCGGCAGCGATGCAATGAAGAAGTTATGCATGCAGCGGCTGCCACTTGTGCTCGCATACACCTTTCACTCTCAATTTCTCGTCTGGTCTCGTCTCAAATGTCACAAATGTCAGCGCTTCTTTTGTCTCTCCGTCTGTCTGTCTGTCTGTCTTACCGTATGTTTCTTTGTGTGTGCTTAGTCTAGACAACGTCTAGCGGGCATTATCAACACATTTATGTGAAATTTAATCTCATAAAATTGTCAAATATGCAGTCGCACTCACTGGCATTGCTAATGCACCTTTTAAAGCATGCACCATTTGTTTTCCAGCTCAGCTTATTGACCTTAAACTTGCGCGCCGTGCAAATTGTTTATGCCACATCGCACGCGCCCAAAAGTATGCTAAGCGGCAGCCGCCTGCCAACTGTGGTTGCCACTTTTGAATAATTCAAAAATATTTTCCACCAAAATGTACAAAAAGTGTCATGGCTGGCGCTGGCGCCGCTGCCATCGTTACTAACAGCCCCGCAGACATTTGCACATAATAAAATTTATGATTTTTATAGCTGCCAACACAACTTGGGCGTGCAGTTTACTCCGACCAAGACGACAGAGACTGCCAGACGGCCGGCCGGCCGGCGGCTGAGATTTCGCGTCGCCTTTCCTCGCACGGCTGTCAACTTAACGCGTACGTTGACAGTTTCTCCTTGGTTTGCATTTTACACACCCTAAGCCCGGAAATTTGGCAAAATGGGCATCTTGATGAAGTTGGTTTGTTGGTCACACACCCATTGAAGATGCTTAAAGCCACTTTAGTGAGTAAATTTTATATTATTATTTCCATATGATTTCTTTTTTTAAATATAACATCGCCCACCAATTTCTTCACTGCAATTAAAACTGTTAGCAACACAAAATAGGATAAGTTAGGATAAGATAAAAAAGTCTGCTACAATAAACATCTCTAGATTTAAAATATCATAGCTAACTAGGAAAATAGGATGCATTCATCCTGTGCAAAGCTTAATACGAATATGTGCAATAATTGTAGTTTGAGAATCGTATTTCTGTATTTCCGAAACGAAATACTTCAATCAAATCTTTTCTAAAAAAAAACAAATCCCTTCACTAATGTTATTTTATATTCGGAAAAGCAACTACATACATAAGATGATAAACCAGGTTCACCAAAACAGAGTATTCCATAGTTCATCGAGAGTCTTACCACTTTTTCCGCTGGCTTTGGTTTTGGCACCCTAAAAGCAAAAAACCCATAACCAAAACCAACGAGCGCCCTTCGTCGCTCGCTTTCAACTTCAATGTGCTTTGCATTCGTAAATAGTTGCCATCGTCCAGGTGAAGCAAAAACCGCTTGCTATTGTGGGTTTTTCGCTTTTTCGTCTAGGGCACGACTGACGCCGGAAAGTTAATTTTCCTCTGTATTTATTATTTATGTACATTACTTGGCGCTTTTAAAAGATTTTCACTTAGCATTCGAGGCGCTGGGAATGTCTTCCTGCTTAATGCACATAAAACAAATGATTTATGTGCGTTACATAATGAAATGTGTCTAGTATTCAAAGAGCTATGGAATTATAGCTAGATCCAAGGCAAATGTCACCTGCTATGCTCCACAATTAGGCAAAATTAATTAACGGAACGCAGATTGCTCAAACGCTGCTAGCTTCAACATCTACTCGAATTTCACTTTGTTTGAGCGCAAAGCGGCTTCAAATTCACAGCCATTTTCTAATTGGATTTGCTGCCAAAATGGGTTAATGATGATAACAGCCAGTGTTCGATTGTCTACTCGAGTTTCTAGGCAGTCGTTGCCAGCTCTTAAAATCGTATTAATTAACACTCATTTCGGAGCACTCACACACACATACATAGTTACAGGGAGAAGCACCTTAAAATTGGTGCGAATCGCTCTACTCAAGGCCCGCATCACTCATACGCCTCGTAAACTCACTGTGCTTGAGCCGTTTGTAATCGTAATCATTTGGCAAATTTGTGTGCCTGTCTGTCTGAGTATCGTTAAATTTGCTTTTAATTAGTGCTCAAGTCAAGTGGTTGGATGGCGGACGAAAGTTACCACCGCACAGTATGTGCTCTACCGGCTGTGTACGGCTGAACAGTGGTCGCAAAATGCAATTTAGCTAGTAGATTTTTCCCAATTCCATTCCAGTTTTTGGTTTTTGCAAATTTAAAATTGATTTAGCTTGTCTCTGTGGCTATTAAAAAATACAAAGTGTTTTTCAAAGCATTAAGGCTCTGTCTTAAGCAAATAACTGGGAGAAAATAAAAAGCAATTTAAAATTCGTTGTTAATGTATTAACAAGAGAACTTAATGTTATCAAGCCAACATTTATTTCAACGTTGGCTGACAGGTAGTTTATATTCATTTAAGGGAGCATGGAACATAGATTTTAAAAAAATACCGACAGTTGATAAAAAAAAAGCCCTCTTAGATATTTGGAATCACAATTTCAAAAGACAGACAGACTCGTGTTAATAAATAACAGCTTCCTTTGGGTGGGGAACGAAAATAAGAAAAGCAGCAAGCGGTACATGCAGATGGTCGTGTAACCCCAACAATTTGGCGATCAACCTGAGGCTGCTCAGGACCTGGACCGCCCCTGGGACTAGCCTGATACTACAACCTTATCATAAATGAAATAAATTATTTGTCAAGTTTATTTAGCCAAGTTAATGATTGTCCACGATGGACAGTTTTAAATAAAATACAGAGTATAAACACTCTGCTAATACAAAAGAAAAAAAATTGTTGCAGTTAACAAAAAAAAAGCCTGCGAGATGATATCCACTTACATATTTGGAATCACAATTTCTAAAAACAGACAGACTCGTGTTAATAAATAAGCAATTTCTTCAAAAACCCAATAGTAAAGATATAAAGATAGCCGGGAACAAGGCCGTTTAAAGAGTATTTTCTTAGTTCATATGTCAATTACACGAAATAGACACTAAATATGTTTGTCAAAAAATGAATGATGTTATTGCCACTGTAGATGCTTGGAGCTCCCTCTGAACGAACAATGCTTCGGAGTGTTATATGCAAATAAGCACGGCATTCGTCGTCTTGCCCCCAACTCTTCCCAATTGTTGTTCCTGTAGTGTAAGCAAATGTTGCCAAATGGCGCGCGCACAAGCGGTCGACATGTTTGATTACAAGTGCATGTTGTACTTGGCATTCCAAGTGACCAGCCGCGCGGCAATGCATGCCAAGACATGGGCTGCATATTCAATGTGCAATATCCTTATATGGGTTGGAGTTACAGAAGCAACTAAAGTGCACCACAAAGTGCAGGAACAGTTGAAAACGCCAAATGAGCGGACCATGTATTTAATCGTGCATACAGTGTACCCCAAAAGGTGAAAGCACTCGGTGTGCGTATTCCGTTCATTCAATAAACTTGAAGAAAAATATAAATCAATATTTTGAGGCTTCATTTTAGTCAGTTTTGCTAGTAAGGAAAATAAAGCTGTTAAAACCAACAAAGATGCCAACGATTGTCCTCAAAATGCTGGCAAATATACTTTGAAAAGGACTGCTCCCACAGTAATCCAATCTTGCTTTATAATATATGATCTAAATTTCTAAATAACCGTAGAAATACTATAATATCTCCGTGTTAATAGCAGAAAATTAAGAGCGTATCACAACAATTTAACAATACAGAGAGTAATTCAGAAACAGTAATTCAAAAACAAATGCTTACAAATTGTGGCTCTGTTACTGCAAATGACTGCTGAATATATAATAAAAATAATTAAAATACCGTTGGGGGCCAAGTTTAAATGTTAAAAAAACAATGATTAAATGTTGCTTTATAATAGATGATCTGAATGGTTCTTTATCTAAATAACCGTAGAAATAATATCTCTGTGTTAATGATGGAGAATTAAGAGCGTATCACAAGAATTTAAAAAGGCAGACAGTAAACAGTAATTCAAACATAAATGCTTAAAAGCTGTGGCTCTGTTACTGTAAGCCAGTGCTGAATATATTATAAAAATATAAAAATAAAATACCGTTGGGGGCCAAGTTTAAATGTTAAAAAAACAATGATTAAATGTTTAACACTGACGACTGCGTTGACATTCACTGGAATGAAATAAAGTCCACAAATGGGACGACAACGCTGACTTCAAATAAGGCAAAGGAACCAAAGGAGCCAAGAAGCAGCCGAAGAGATACATCTCTACATACATATGTATGACTTACACACAGGCAGACTCAGAAATGGCAGCATGTGCGCTTGTATTTTCATTAAAATCAAAAGTATAATTAAATTCTTGACTCCCACGTCCATCCCATCCCCCCACTCGTACAACAGCGACCGACCCCAAAGTTGACAGTGTGACGTCGCACACATGCTGGGAATTTGTTTGTTATGACAGGGCAAGAACTGTAAATGGGATATATTTTTTTATTTTGGACAGAGAGAGCGCTTTTCCTCTCCCTATCTGTCGTATTCCTCCTACAGAATGCTTTCCGCTGCACACGCACATGTCAAGGGACAAGGAGAGCCAAAGCGTGTGTGTTTATGGGTGTGGGTGTGGCCGTGGATGTTAAGAGCCACTGACCATTACACACATACGTACGTACATACACATTTGTACGTATGTATGACTCGTACGTGCCACATGTTTTTTAAATTAGTGCAAAAAGTCATTTATTTTAGTGTACTTTGAGCATTTGCTTTTAATGAAGTGCACTGATTAATGCATAAAACAGACGCGTTGCAGATGGAAAATGGAAACACAAAGCCATGACAATGCATGTGGCAAATTGAAGCGGAAACTCGCGCATAAACTGCCAGTTGAGAACTTCCGGCCCGTACTTCTCCCCATGTTGTCGTTGGTTTTTTATTTTTTAGTTTTTCCGCTTGTAATGGCGCTACAGTTGAATTGTGGCCAAGTTTCAATGGCTTTTCAGCAACGCGACAAAAAATAATCAATAATTTAAGTCGATGCAACTGAGCGAGCCGTCAAGCGGCGCGTGCAGACTCACACACACACACACACACACACACACACACACACACACACACACACACACACACACACACACACACACACACACACACACACACACACACAGATACGCTCGCACAGTCAATAACACTTGTATAGATTTATGAGCGCATTTGCAGCAGCATAGTCAACAGTGGCTGCAGCGGCAAGTGCTGGATGTGGCAGCGAACGTAAAAGTCAATCGCAGCAAGCGTATTTTATGCAATCAATAGCATTGTTTCAACTTTATTTCCGCCACTTTTTTAATATGTGCAATTGTACTTAAATTGCACTTGCAACTATGAATTCAAGGAGCGGAAATACATATATGTGTGGAACATGCAACACATACAAGTATGTAAATGGTATGTTCTAGAATAAATGAAACATTTTCAATTGCACATTTTGTGGTGACACCATTAGAAATTTAATATTTATAACTTTTTGTGAGGAAGCTAAACTGGTTCAGTAGCATTTCAATAAATAAAGCAAGTGTTTGGCAATAAGTTTTTATCAGTAATCGTAGACTGAACGAATACTTAATATATCAAATAATTGGATAAACAAATGGTACACTAAAATATGTCTTTATCTAAAATATTAATATATCTTTAAAAGATTAAAATAATATAAAGACAGCGATTTCATTTTTGTTCAAAAACGTTTTGACAAATTTCACTTAAAACCTATGAAATATTTATTTTACATAAAATTGTTGTTTGTAATCATTATATTTTTTCTTTCTTTTGAGCATCCATAAAGCCAACATTTATTTATTTGTCAGCTGTTACAGTTTCAGTTGAAAAAACAAAGCTGGCGTACTTAATATTGTTTGCCAAATGGGCCGGCGACTGCAGTCAGTCTTGAGCAGCACATGTGGCGAAACGGTTAGGACTAACTGATGGCCAGCTTGAGCATGCAGCCAATTTCTATGGCTGTTTCCATTGTTATTGTTGTCCTTTTGAGCGCTTATCTGCTGCGTTGCACAAACACTTAAACACACACTTACACACACACACACACACTCTTGCACACTTGAAGATTTATTTACTGTAGAAGTATTAGAAATACTAAAATGCTGTCCCTATCTTTTTGTCTGACTTGGGCCAAAAAGTGCTGCCAACAAATGTCTTTCAATTTAAATTCAAATTTATTGCCACAATAACCACAAATTGTATGCTTATATACATACTCGTACTATACGAGTATACTTATTTTAGTTCATTTCATTCGCTCTGTTCTCTTAAACACATGCATGCATAGGAATTTAGTTTTTACAATTTATTCGAAACCGGGCCAGCAATTATGTGAGTAAATCTCAGCTGCACAAATAAATCAGCTTTATTATATGTCCGCCATATTTACAGTTAAGCAAGCACCACTAAGCCGCCGAACCACCTAGCCACCCACATATTTCATTTGACTTATTGTTGACAAGCTTTTAAATAAATTGAATTTACCGACAGGCCCAGCAACCAACAGGCTGGCTGCCACAGTGGCCGCGACCTGCGCGCACAAGGCAAACATTTGCTCAAGATTTACGAGGCACTCGTGCCTCGACCCACTGCCCGTATGTCCGCCCACCAGTCCGCTAGTCCGCTAGTCCGCCAGTCTGCTCACCTGCTCACCACAACGCACTTATAATGCCAACAAACTGCAAATTGCTACAAAATCACTTAAGTGTAAATTTTTATGGCATCTTTTTGCGCAAAGGCAGTGGCAGTGGCAAAACAAAGGCAAGCCAAGCCAAGCCAAGCCTGCGAGTGCAGCACAAGTGGCAACGAGAAGGAGCGGAGCGTGCGACCGGAAGTAATTGTCAGTACATCGTCACTCAGGCAGCCATTTTGTTGTGTGTTGTAGCAGCAAACAGTTAAAGGCTCCATTGCGTTTTATGACATTGCGCGCATTGCAAAGCATTCTCATTCTCGACCTCGTTTCCAACATTCCCCCCGCTCGCCATGGTCGATGGCTTGCTTGTTTTTGTGGCTTTACGGCTATTTTGCATTAAATTGCAAATGAAAAGCGAAAGGTGGACCAAAAGCGGTAGTGCGAGTCCGACGCTTTCCATTGCCATTGTGTTTTGTTACGTTGGCATTTTAATTGAAGTTCTTCTCGTACGCATGTACTCGTATGTGCGATTGTGCGGTGACATTAAAGTGTTAAATGGCATTTGCTTGTTTGCTCTTTCAGTTGTCGCTTTGGCCCGTGCCATGCATATCAAATTAATGGCCATGCTCTTTTGGGGCTCGTTTGTGATTGCACGTCATTAGAGCGGCAATATGACACCTGAGATTGCATCGAATAGGCATGAGGGAACAGGTGATGGAATACAAATATGCTATTTGAACAAAACGAAAAACACAAAGCGGACATGTTTGGACATCACAAAAGCTGTTGTTTTAGATACAGATAGTTATATTTAAATGGGTCATGAAGAATTTTATAAATTTTCAGAATTAAGTTTAGAAAATTTGTATTAGCATGACCAGTTTTTAAAACAAAACAAAAATAACTTCTTATATATTCCAGTGTGTCAAAGAAGTCGCTCACACCACATATAGCTACATTTATTGTGAACGATGATACTGCTATTAAAATTGTTTAACAACAAAATGAACTATTTCTGTTGATTGCTTGAGATGAACTTTCAGGAAAAAACGCTTAGCCCAATGAGAATTTCTTTTCAGTTAAGATTCCACTAATAGTAACAACCCGGTTGGAGATTTCTCCCTTTCTCTTTCTTCTCCTTACTTCTTCTAATTAGCTCTTGGAATTCATTTTTCTCCTCCACTATTTTTTTTTAGTTTGTTAAGTCTATAATGTCTCTGACCAAATATGGCTGTAAATAGGAGGATTGCTGGCCAAATGGCAGATAAAATTCGCCCAGCGTGTAGGAGGCATTCATAGACATTTGTATTTTATATGTATTCTTGAGGGTTTCTTAGTTTTTTTTTCAAGTTGAAATTATAACATAATATTATTCTATATTTTCATTGTAATGCAATATAAAATATCTATATCGACAGTATAATTTGTTGATTTTTAAAATAAAATACAATTTAAACTCTCTTGTCAATTCATTATTTTAAAAAATATCTATGTAACTATAACTTATTTATTGACCGACTTCAAAAAAGGTGGAGGTTATCAACTCGTCTGTATGTTTTTCGTTTTCCAAACAACTTTAAACTGGCCCTGACATTCAAATCGCACTCCTCTTACTATTTACAGAAACGCTCTGTTTCTCTAGATACTAAGCTTGCCAGTGGAAGAAGCATATCTTTAAACCGCCCGCCTATGGACAGCTTACTACACCTACAGGCGTCCCTAATGCCACTTCATAAATAAACAATTAGGCCAACGGCATGGAGCATTTGTGCAGGTTCACAGGCAACTACTATTAAGCCCCTTGGACTCATGCCCATCTATAAGAACAGCGACAGAAACCATTTTGCTAGCTGTTTGCATTTTGCCAGCTGCCTGTTCTACACAGTCTACAATGTTTTTGCACTGTCTTTTATGTTAGCTTTCTGTTGTATTTCTGTTTCCGTTTACCGGCGGATTTTTGCCATTCAACTAACTGCCTACATAATAAGCGCTTAATAACCGACCCGACCGATTTACTTGTGACTCAGTCGATCTCGAGCCACACGCCCCTTAGCCTTTTACATATCAAGTTTAGCAATGAACCAAACTGTTTTGCCTTCCGGCCGTTTTGTCTGTGCCTTTTACACAGACACACACACACGTCTAGTTTTGAAAGTTTGTTTGCTCTCTTCGGTGGCCCAAAAACTTACGCATTATTGTAACTTGTTTGTCGTGTGTTTAAATTTAAACCCGCGCCCAAGCTATAAGTATATCCATGCATATATGAATCGCTTGTACACCCTCGGGCGGCAGTCTGCAAAGTTTCTGCTCAGCTTTTGTTGTGTTGGGCCAAATATCATAGCCTACCTTGCGGCGCTAGCCGCATGCTTAATCAAATATGCATGCAGCGGCGTTTTTACACTCTAATAAGTGTCATACGTTCTATAGGGTCGTTCTCTATCTGTCTGTCCATCCGTTAGTCTGTCTGCGAACACTTCAGACGTCAGTTAATAAATTGCAAAACGTTTTTCTGCGAATCGACTACACAACAACAACTCCAACAATTACAAAAACAGGCAGTGAACGCTCCAGCGAAACCAACTGCACTTAATGTCACTGACACACACACACACACACACACACACACACACACACACACACACACACACACACACACACACACAGAGACAGAGAGAGAGAGTGAAGGACAAACCAACAGCCCACCCGGGAGACAATGAAGTTGCCGTCGTTGACATGAAGCGTGACGATGACTGCAACTTGATCCTGTCAGTGGCGCAGCCCTAGCATAACGTGAGGAGCTCGCGACAGACATTTACAAATAAACAGCGCTAAATTATAGGTGCCCTGTGAGTGCACAATGCACCCGACGCCCCCTATCCCACACTTCTCGCCCTACGCCACTCACCACTTACCGCTTTCCATTCTACCCCACCCTGTTTCGGGATCCTGTAAATAATATGCCAGCTACACCTGACGGCAAGCTCGTCGTCTAACTTTTAACTACAACAACTACATAGCATACCAATTACAGCGGCAACAACTACACAAAAACACCAACAACAACAACAACAACTATAACAAAGTTCAAGTTGTCGCTGAATTGCACTTTGGCAAAACCAACGAGCAGCAATGTTGCTCGAAGCATACAAGTTGCAGCGCTTAGGCTGACAATGTCGCAATTTTTATTGATGATGAAGCAACCAATGTTAATTGCCACACATGTTCAAGTCCAGGATATATTGATTCATTGCTCTTTGGTACTGCAAGATTTTATCTACACACACAAAAGACACAAAAAACAACTTTAACTACAAAATTTATACGTTAAATACAATTACAGCTGATTTTAATGGAACTTTAGAATAATATCAATAACTATTAAGTTACCGAACTTACTTTCTGATCCTTTGAAAGATACAGTATTTGGATTTTGAGAAAACTTCGCAACATACATATATTCTATAAATTTTGTTAAGTGTAATGATAGTATCGATTGTATGACATGTACATCAAATAACTAATATTAAATATTATGACTATTTGTTATGGTTCAAAAAATCTCGCTGCTCAGTCAGAGAGCAGTTATGGATGATAATCTGGCTGTTAAGATGTTCCTGAAGCACCATTTCATCTTTAAGTGAAACACATTTTCAAGTATTGCGTATGAGAAGGGAACAGAAGTGTGGACAAAGCCATGAAGGTGTTGGTGTTTCAAAAAGTTTTAAAACTCTACAAATTCATTAAGTTAAAATTATATCATATATCAATCCAGGATACTTCAGGCCAAGACATTGCGCTTGCTTTCTGGTGCTCCTTGGTACATGCGCGTCGGATTTAAAAGTCGCAAAACTGCTTCAATCTCAAGATTATATGGATTGCCTAAGAAACCATCCAAACGCACTTGTCAGCGCAGAATAAAAGACGTCAGGGTGGCGGGAAGGCTGAGAGATCTATAGTGATTAACTTCCATCATTTGCTTTCAGTTGATTGTGTTTTTGTTTTTAGAGGCACATTAATGTAATTTATAATAATAACAGTAAACTAAAATAGAAAAGAATAAAATATATTATGCAACTCCTAAAAAAACATCCCATTAAACCAATCAATTTTTTTTTTTTTAATTAGCATTAGAAACGAGTTTCGTGCAAACTCGTGATCAAACTCTTTTCACACCCGTATTTTCAATGTCATTAGCTGATAGACTAAGCACTAAACGAGTATTGCTGATATTAATTGCACATTTCGGTCAATTGGAAAGTTTTTTAATTAAACTGAAAGAGCTAGCTTGAAAGCCCAAATGATTCCAAAGTCTACGACGAAGCCACGACGCGTCGTTTCCGGTGCGTGCATTTTGAGCGTCGACAATTAATTGCATTGCCGTGTCTGTGACATAATGAGACGAAATTATTGGTGTAGTTGTTGCCTTGAAAGTCTTTGTCAGTGTGAATGTGAATGTGAGCGTGAGGGTGTCAGGTAACGGAAACGTGTTAAAACTTCGTTTTTTCTTTCAAATTTTCTTTTCCGTCTGCCGTCACGTTGCTGGCTAACCAAAAAGTTTCCCTCAGACATTAAAAGGTGTACAAAACTTGTTTCTTTTAATGCTTTGCTACAAAATTATCTCGTTTTATTTTTGTTTTGATTTTTTCTTTCATTGCATTGTCTACAGAGCCCGTAGATGAGGTCAGTATGGCTGGTCGCTAAGAAGTAGACAATAAATTGTAACTTTTCGTTTTCGGTTGTTTGTGCAGATAACTTGAGAGAGAATGGTCTAAAGTTGCGTAAACTAACCTTTAAAAACCAAATACAGATACAGCACTTCACACCATTCTTGGTGGACGCTTTTTTAAATTGTATTTAGTTGTGTTTTTATACATTTGTTTCCAAAAACACAAAACTGATTTGTGCTGCTATATAGCGACATAGCTTTACGTACTGGTTAATACATTTTTACCCCTCCGCTCGAAGATTTTAAATTCTGTCTTAAATGAATTAATTGATATTTAGATTTCTGCCTCTAACCATTTTAAGAGTAGTTTGTATTAACAATTACGTTAATTTACCTTTTATATCATGAATCGTTAGCATAGCTGGCCAGATGGCAAATATAATTTGTATGTATGTATGTTCCTTCCTATCTATAATAATAATGCAGAAATTATTGACTTTGTTTTAGAGGGATTAAGTATTTATTCAAAATAAATATATTAATTTGGTTCTACTACTCATCACCCCTTTAATCAACAAGCTTAACTTTTTCAACTGATGCAGCTAAAAAAAGCTTTCAATAAAATTAACAGCCGAGCTTACAAAAGTGTAGCTGTAGCTTAAATGTTTTTACACGTCTATAGCTGAAAGCTAACACTACTAATTAAAACCACTTTGTAGACTTTTTTAACGCACGCACAGCAACGCATTTATTAGCAAACAAGACGCAGCTGTAGTGGCAGCAACGGCGACTGAGAAACTTAAGCCTTTTGCCAAATGCAAACCACTGAAGATGTGGGCGCCACAAAAGAACTGGCTGCAAACTTCATTAAAAATGCACACCTAAGTGGTTGCTGTTGTTGGTGTCGTTCTTGTTGTTGTAACCGCAGCAACAAAGCCTTGTGAGTTTCATTTAAATGAAGTTACGAGACGCATTAACGCCCACGTGGCTGACTCCTGAAACTTGTCTTTAATTTATTAAGTCATTAAATGCAATTTTCAACTGGCAAGCGCCCACCTGAGCTGCTCAGCTGTTAGCATACCAACAACAACGATAACACCGGCACTTTGGCATCGGTTCAAAAGTGCAGCAATTGTCTAAATGCCAGACCATTTGCATTACTGCGCAATGTCCAAAAAGAGAAGGCAGTCACAGTCACAATCCATAGCAGCATCGTCAGCAAGTAAGGCGAACGTTTTCTAATTTTCCACGCCATTAAATCACGGATTTCGAGCCAGACGCATGCGAATGCCACTGAAACTGTCACTGCCAGTGAGACAAGGACGTCGCAACGCCTGGCCAGCAATGGCAATGGCGGCCTTTTCCGTTCTCGTTGTTATTACTGTTGTAAGAAGGACAAAATAGAGCACAAGGGCAAACTTATAACGGTCTCTAACAGACACGAGAGATGTATCTGCAAGTCAAAACATGAATTACAATGCAACATTCTTAGCCCGAAAGCAGACGACTTAAGAGAAAGAGATGTTATTAGTGTCGCAACTAAACTGATACATTTTAGACTGAAACACCGATTTCAGGCATCAAGTTTCTAATAGGTATGTAAGAATATATAGATACAGTGGTCATCTATGATTTTTTGACATGCTTTCATTTTCTTAAAATGGAAACACCTAGTCAAATCAAAATCAATCGAAATGGAATCAAGCAGAAGCCTGATATACCAACAACAACCAGAATTGTACACATTTTAGGTCTTTCGAGCCTACTTTCCTCAAAATATTGAAGCCCATCTCGCCAAAATTTCTAGTACAATCAACAAAAATGATTTGTTCTTTTCTTTTTAGCCGCACATCATGACTCTATAATCGTACATCAAAACAGGTCGCATTTTTGGGCGCATAGCCATAATTGCACAAAGTTTGGCGACATTTGCAACTTTGTCTATTAATCTGGGACAAATGTTATGCACCGCCAGGCTAATCCCTTTCAAATGACTGTTAATCTGCGTAGCATCATTTATCAAAAAAATAGCTTTGCATATGGCATAACTTTTCATATGCTATATCATTTTGAATTATTTGCCACAATTTTTCGCCAATTTTCCGCTTGAATGCCGACAACACAGGGCTACAAAATTACTTTGTTTCCGCTCGAGCACCGGAAGTTGTGCGTTGCCAAATGATTTTTGAGGCGGTTTTTCTTACACGCTAGCATGGTGTGTGCGTGTGTGTGTGTTTCAGTGCGGCTTCTAAGTAACACGCACACCACCACATCTGTTCAACCACATGTGTAAAATGTGTCATAAACATTTGTTGCTGTTGCCTGTGTTGTTACTGCAGTATGGTTTGCATGTTGCTATGCAAGATATGCCAAAAATAGCTCAACAACTCACAGCAGGTAGGTGATGTGGAAGCAGGCAGTAGGGGCTGGCCAGGCAGCCTGTCAAGTTAAGTCAAAACCATAAGTCAAACCACAACACAGAGCTCAAGCAGGTGACTTCAAGTGTCTGTGTGTGCGTGCATTTGTTGGTTTTTGCGGCTCGCAACGCACGCAACACCTATGAATATTCAGTAAACACACCAGGTCCTAGCCCTCGTCAATCAAGGCAACTTAAAGCTGCTGAGCGAAAATATGCTACAATTATTGTTACTTACACTTTAGTTGGAGCCCCAAGAAGCCTAAATTTATGCAGAAAAACAAAAGAGAATTCGAAGCTAAAAAAATGTCTCTGCCTAATGCTTTTGATGCCTTTGATCTCACACTAAGCCAAATGAAGGACAGCCAGTTGTTTGGCCGGGGGGCTTGCATTAGTGGCATGGCTCTATTGGCTCTCGCCTAAGCGTACTGACTACACTAACAAAAATACAGAAAATGTATCTAAGCTAGTTCTTGTTTCACTATCAATTTTCCTACGAATTAAATATAAGATTATTTTGTAGGTTAAATTACCTAAATTAGGTTTAAGTTTCCATGAAACACTATTAGAAATTTGTTTTCTATTGAAAGAAATTGTTATCCTTATTTTCTACAAAACTATTTATACTTTAAAGCAACTTAATTTAATTTTAAAAATAAATTGCGCAATTATTCATAAAACGGTTGTTTACTACTATTGCTTATAATATAATAGAAATACGAGTAACAAAATAGAATAGAAATGTTTTGATATGAAAAATTGACATTTTCAAATCGACTGTAACGATTTTTTCTAAGTGTAGGGGTGCCAAGCTACAGTCGCCTTTTTTAGTGGCACTCTTAAAATTTTAAGACATTCAAGGCTTTGATTGTGTCTTGTGTTTTTGACATTTGGTGCTGGCATCTTAGACGGCCAGCCCCACTTGTGTGTTGTTGCTTTTCATGTTTTAAATTTACTTTTTGTTTTTGCTTATGTCGCTGCCCCCGCTGCTAAAGCAATCAAAATCAGAGCGCGTTTTCAGCTTACGTTGTCGGCTGCATTATACAGACACGCGCCGCAAAGGAAACGGAAATGGCAAGCAGCAGACGGAAGTGTCTGAGTGTGTGTTTGTTTTTGGCTTGCCGGCACAATTCAATTTAAAAGCCACCATGCCTTAAAGCACATCGCGCCTAATGCCTTAACAAGATATGGACTGAAAAGCATGACAATGCCTAATTAACATGCCACGATTTCCCAGACTACAGACTCTTACACTAAAGCTAACACCTAATTAGTTCGTTCTGTATGGGGGGATGTCGCTGTCGTCGCTTATCGGCAGTGCCAAAATATTTATCAATGATATTTGCAAAATTTACGACACTCATACATAGCATTAACCGACAACCCCAGCAGTGACGTACTTAAATATTTGTATATGTTTTGGGGATTAGTGGAGTTTAGGAAAATAAGGTTTCTAATTTCCTGCTGACAGCACACTAGATAAAATTAGTCTTGCTTGCTTAAGACTTGTATAATACTTTCTTTTTTTTCAAGTGAAGTTTTCATACTTAGAGGCGCATACAATAACTTTACATTTTTAATATCAATATAACACTAAATTTATCCTGGTCAGCTCTTTTTTATGATTTTCTAATGCAGTATATCCTACCAGCAACAGATTCACTTTTCATGCCATATTATAGATAGTATATATACAACATTTTTTATTATTATTTATTTATATTCATTCAACTTTTTCGAAACAGCACAAGCTGAACTATTTAGCAAATGTTTTACATAAAATCAAACACAGTATTGTAATCTTCTTTATTTCTATTTCTTCATCTTCATTTCTTTTAGTTTGTCGATTAATTTAATGAATAAATAAATTTCATTAAAATGTTTCGATATAAAACTCACATGTTTCTTCAGCCTTTACGTTCACGCCTATATCTATTTTATGTAACTTTATCTACGCCTCTGTGTTCATTTCTATTCATATTCACATGTTAACCGATTTAATGCCTGCAGGAAATCAACGGTAATGTGAGCTTTTTAATGAAGCTAACGCCCTTACGCCCTTATAACTTCTCAACTCCGTCAATTCATGAGCAACGCCACCCCATGGAGAAGCAAGCCAAACAATGCGCTGATTTATGACACCTTAAAATGCAAACATCAAATCGCATGTTAATTACATTTTGTGCTCTGGCATGGGCCTCCACATAGGCGGCAAAATAAAAAAGCGCAGCTCGAAACGCCGCGAGTTATGCGTTGGTTGGCATGCAGACCATTCGACGGAATTTTCTGCTCTCATGCTCTGCCACGTGAAACGGCGAACTAATACGGGCTTGTCAAAACTGTTTGCCATAAGAAATTAGATAGCACTCGCTCCAAGCAATCCATACACCCACACATACACACACTCACACACATAGCCACACAGAGCAGGACGTGCCACAAAAGCCACATGCAATATACTCCGACGCTCGGTTTGAAATGCAACACCAGCGGGCTAGCAATCAACTGGTGTTTCAGTTTCCATTAAACATACTATAGAGGACACACACGAGCACACACTCTCACCTGCGGCTGTCTCCAAGTTTCTGGCTGGCGGTTAGTGTTGTTGCAGCTGCTGCCACTTACTTTGCCATGCAGTCTATAAACAAGTCCGCGGTGAGGCCGCTACGGCTTTCTATAGTCGTAGTCACAGCCATAGTCGCACAAAGAGCCAATGAGCTAGCCAAGTGAAATCGTGGTGAAGCATTTGGCGGCAAGAAAAATACACACAGCCACAGCAGCTAAATAACCCAAAACAACTGGAAGTTGCACTGAGCCTGCGCAGTGGAAGAGGGTGTTAAATACCCCGCCAAGGGGTAGACAGGATATTATTGCCACCCCTTCAAACACTGACGTCATATGGACAATTTTGCGGGGTAGTTCTCTTAGGGGTTGTTAGAATATAAACGGACATAAACAAAATATTCGCGCTATCAACACGGATGCCAGCCAATGTACCTTGACTTAATTGCCGCCTGACATTTATTGCTGTCCAGTGTGTCATTCAGGGACATCATGCAGTCGGGCAGGAAGTACCGATGCATACATCAAACCTGTCTAGCCGTGCCGGAGCTAACGACGCACTGGCATCGATATCCCGCCAAAGCTGTCGTGATAACTTGCGTGTCATTTGGCGAGATCTGCGCTTAACCTTAACGGAGATTGTCAACGACGAGGCGACGACACACAAAAATTGATGACTTACTCGTACACGTAGTTGAAAGCAGATGGAACTGTTCAAAAAAGGCAGGTGCTGCGTTATAGAGATTTAAGTTAAGGATTGAAACAGGCAAATAGTTTATGACTATTGAAGCCTGTACTACGCACCTTCGCCAGAATAATGCAATATACATAAATAAGGCGATACTGGATATCGTTTATGAGCAAGGTAGAACCACACTTGTCCCTTTGGTGAACATCAACTGGCCACAAAGGACCCTCTCTGATTAATGTGCCTGCCTTAAACTTTCCATGCTCAAATAAAAATTCTATGAAAGTTTTCTTAGTATTTATTTAAAATTAGTTTCTATATATTTTTTAAGATATTTAAATAAGATCTGTCCTAGGTTGGACAATTATTAAATATTATGATAACTTTGACGTTTTTTTTAAATTATTATAAAAGAATCATGATGTTTGCAGAGTGATTTGAAGCGAGTGCCTACTCAAGGAACAAACTCAGAACGAACGAGCTATGCCAGACCCCGTTCTCTACATCTGATGTTTGGAACGTAATAATTTATTTATGTGCTTATAATTTGACTACATCCCCAGCTTTTAGGCAGTCCCGTTTACTGAAGGGTATCAACTGCAGTTAACTTATGAATTAGCATCACTTTGTAAACGACTATTTCCATCACGTGACTGACAATAACTTTTTAAATTTACGATAATTAAACGTTTTAATACTGACAGAATCGTTAACGGTTGATGCTCTGGCATTTTGTCAGATAATTACATATTTTTCTTTTTCACAGTCTTCAACATTTTCCCAGACATTTTTCCCATCACAATTACGGCACTCTAATATCAACTCTCGAGTTAATGCCACAGTAGAGTACCGGCAATCAGCCGTCATTGTGCTGCAACCAAAGTCCAAATGGCACTTATAGAATTAAATGTACGGTATGTATAAGTAGCATAACATATACTATATAGCTTTGATTGTATTTGGCATATAAATAATGCACAAATATATTAGCCAGAAATGAGCAAAAACAACTTACATAAGCCGCGGCCAGAGCCATGACAACTGGTATAGCAAAATGCGTTGCCGAGGATTAAGGCGGACCGGGTCTGATTCGCAGACACGCGACCAGCAAAACATATGCCAATAAAATGAGTGCAGTATGGGTAGTTGGGCAGTTGGAGTTAAAATTGGGGTGTGGGGGTGCAAAAATAAAGAAACGGATCAGCGACAACAACACGCAAATGGTATGCACAAAAATAAACTGATAAGCGACAGACTGAAACAACAATGGTCGGCTGACCGTTGGGGCTCAAGCGAGTGAGCCCCCAACTGGCATCGAATTATGCAAAAGTCCTGGCCAGTGAAAATATGTTGCATGCGACGACGGCAAACAAATAAACAACACAGCCGGCAAAACCGACCAACCAACAAACCAACCAACAAACAAACAGTCAAATAAACTGACGCTCTTTTGTGCTCTGTGGCAGTAGAGGCATGTGGCAAGGGCAGGGCCAGTGGCAGCAGCAGGAGCAGGAGCAGGAGCGACCAACGTGGAGCCCATCAACACTGACAAATGAATGCGAGACTTTGGGGGAACGAGAAAGAGAGATATAGAGAGCGAGGGTCGCGATGGCAATGGAAATCAATTATTCATTCGCTTGGCCACGCAGCTAAAAAGTATGCAAAGCATGCGGCACAGCGCCGACGCCCAATGGTATGCAACAGTTTTTGGAACTGGCAGCAGAAATAGCAGACAATGACAATGACAGTGACGATGAGGATGACCATGATGACTATGATGACATTTGTTTGTGTTTGCTTTGCGCCAACTGTGATTAAAGGGTCGCCCTACGGTACGTGCAAACGAAGTTTAATTTAACAGCAGCAAGTAGGAGAGGCTGCTAATTAAATTTGGCCACCGGCGACGGCGACGGCGTCGGCGTCTGTATCGGCGACAGTGATGCACAGATAGGCGCATAAGCTTTGATTCTACTCCAACTTAAACCGCTTTCTTTGTCGTTGCTAGCATGCTTTCAGGCGTAAAGTGTTTGATTATGGTCATTTATTGTGCTGTACTTCGAAGGCTACTGCTACTGGGCTGCCGCTTCGCTGGCTTTGCATCTATGCCTGTGCGTCTACTTTTCTATCCACACACACACACACTCACACAAACACACACTCCAACTCTGCCATTTCGTTTGTCATGCATCAGAAGTTTGTCGCTACATGTGTGTGGGTTTGTGGCAGGGGCGAAGGGTTGCTATGGATTTTCGGTTTTCAGCCTGCCATGTTTGTGTCTGAAAGCGCGATTAAAATCGCATACATCACGGCCCTGGAGTTAGTGGTATGCATGGGACACGGGAGCTGTATGGGTACAGAGCAGTAGCCAGACAGACAAACGTGGCTGGGCACTAATTTGTGTGCAATCGCGCATTTAAGCGCTGTTGTTTATTAATGCATTCGTTTACCGAGTCAATGTAATGAAAAATTTACGCTGCAACTTTCGGCGCTGTTTGATAAATCAACACCAACAGCAACAACAACTGCAAATCTGAATGCACTCGCATGTGAGAGTGTAATAGAACCCGCCCCCGCCCCCGCCCCTACTCCATAGCTTTTGACTATTTGCACTCGCCGCGCACGTTCTTCAGCATTCATTGCCATAGACTGAAAACACCAAAGGGAGGAAAAAAGAGAAAACTAAAAAAAAAAAAACACGCGAGTTAATTAAGCCGTCATGAACTGAAAAAACACGTGACATGGAGCTACATCTACATATGCATGTGTGTGTGTGTGAGTGTGTGCAGCCTGCGGCAAGTCAAAGGAAAAAGCGCCAAACAAGTTGGCTTTCACATGGCTTCGGTCGGCATGCGCCAGAAAAAGCAACTGGTGAACATTTTGAGATGGTTTAAAAATGCACTGGTATTGGTTTTTTGCCTCGCACTATCAAGCATACGTATTCGAATCTAATTTCTTATATCAATATCGGATTACACAATGTTCAAATTAAAACCTTAAATTCAAAACTAAAAATTTTATGAGATTCTATGAATAATAATCAAATAATGAAAAACTTAAAAGACATAAGTACATCTGATAGGAATGAAAACAAACTAAACTACTAAACCTATCCAATATTGTGCTTTTTAATACTTTATGAATGCAAATCAAATGTCATAACTGACTATAGCCCTTTGAGTTGATCAATTTAATATTCCTTGATTTCATTCATGATATACTCCAATTAATAAATTTAAATTACAATTTAAAGAAGTAATTGATCAAATTATTAAATTAAAATATTTTGTAATTTTGAATATTGGTAAAATTTAAGTAATTTCTACATCAAAAATGTATTTTATTATCTTTGCTTTACAAATTAATTGATTTTCAACATCATGCGAATAGTATATACATATTTTTTGCATATTTGCGTGCATAACTACATTTTTTTGTAGTTCATTTTTTCTGCATATTGATAATGTAATATGATTTTTATACAAGTACATAATATAAACTTGATTTATCCATTACTTTGTCAACAGCTAAGTGAAAAAACTTGAATTAAAAAGTACTAGACTTTTATCGACCCTTGTTCAAGAATTTCCCAGTGGCTTCTTCTTATACAAAAATTCCCCATAATTATGAAATTCATAATGGGTGGACATTTTGATATTAAAGGACCGACCTTGTGCATAAAATAGTGTGAAATACATTTCGTATAAATGCACCCTGGCTGGTAAAACTCCGAAATTTGCACAAGGGTGGTTGGGCAAGATATTATATAGAACGGAACACCACCAAAATTGGCAAAAAAGGGAAATTTACAAACCGTTTTCCATGTATTATTATATAAATTAAAGTTGATATTTCCCGACTCGGAAATACTTTGTATCAGTCGAATATTTCACCGCTACGTGGCGTCCATTTCAGAATGACAACAATGCTTTGAAAGCGGCCATAACTTGCGATAGCTAATATAGTCGATTTTCATTAAAATTAAAAGAGCAATAAATTAATCTGTTGTTTTATAATTGTCTACAGTATCGATGAAATTAATTAGCGAAGGACAGGTGGGAAATATTAAAAAATTAAATAAATTCATGCTGATTTGCCGAATCAACATACAAATCAACCGACCACACGTTCACACAGACAAGCAAACAGAGGCGCTTATCTAGACACTTCAAGTCTTGGATTGCAACGTACTCGTAGACTCGAAAGTTTATAACAAACATTAAACCAAAGTTATAATTATAATACCTTTAATATACGTGTAATCAAAAGTTTCTGCAAAAACTCAGGTAATAAATGTGAAAAAACAATAAAAGATAACATGAGTCAACATATGGTACAAAAAAAGCAAACAACAGCAAAACCTTGTGTTAACTACTTAGGCGTTACTTTAAAGAGCAAACATAGAGGGTAGGTTTTGGAGGTACACGCGCCGACAAATATCTCAACCAGTTTCTGGCCTAACTGGACTATGCTGTATTCATTACCATATCGTTATGACATACTATATACACACTACAGCTATGAATTTATGCTACCATATAGACAGTTATATTTCAAAACACGAAATCATTGGCCGATTCGCACATACTCGTACAGTTACAGTTATCATACTATATAACGACAAGTCCTAATCTTGACTATAAAGCAATTATTACGTCATTTCATATCGCAAAAGATGGTCTAAAAATTGTCAAGATGTAGACAACACACGCGGAATTAATTTTCTAGTACATACGAGTATAGTATATGCATATTCGTCTTCAACATCGACCGCTTACGTACCATGCTGAGGCACTTATCAGTGCGAGAAACACAACAATTGGTACCATAACGTAATTTGATTTGATTGCTAACTGAGAGATCGTGTGAAACTGTCACGTCATCGCCAGACAAATTCTCAATTCTCCTGCACGCGCCCGACAATTCTCTCTCTCTCTCTCTCTCTCTATTTTGTCATTTGAATTTGTTATCGTGTAGCTGCTAATCAGTGTTTATTGACCTATAGCTGTCGGCGACACTTTGACTTATATCCAGAGATTGCCGATAGATCCCATATTTTTCGGTCAATCATGAATGAAATAAATGAGTTTACACGCACTTTTAATTGGTAGTCAAGTCTGGTAGTTGACAGCATGTTTTTATGCCAAACGGACTATAATATAGTCGCATTATACTTTCGAAAAAAAACTCATTAGTGTATTGTTTTATTATTTAAACAATGACGGTGCGCTAAAGCGACAAAAAAAACTAAAGTGAAGAGCGTAAAAAACCTGCTCTCTACACGAACTTTTTGTTGCACAGTGAGCTAAACGCTCCAGTTATATATATATATTTACTATTCGACATTGCTAGGAATTAATCGAAAATAGATCGTTGTTATTTAGATAACAATTCACATTGTTGCGAAATCTTAGCAGTAGAGTCAGCAAAAGTTAATTTATAATAAATTGAATGAAATGTTAATTAAGTCAAGTCCACCTATCTAAAATGATCTTCATGTACATTACTAACTAGCTAGATATATAAAAACTCCAGCAATTTATTTCAATTATTTTTAACAGTCGGAATGACTAGTTCCACTCTGCAGGTGACACACATTCCAGTCTATTATTTGGAGTTATTATTCAGTTTGGTTGTCACTTCTTCGATTCCGTGTGATGACTAAATTATTAAAAATTTTTTCTCTATCGTAAGCCCACTGTGCCTTGCCATTGTTAAAGTCGTCAATTTTTTTGTGCGATGATAAGCGAGAGTGGGAGCGCAGGTTTCAGAAATTGTGCCCGAAAATACAAAACTATAAACTATTAAGTATATAATGCTGGACTATGTCGTTTGCGGCACAGTCGAAAAGAAAGCGTTGCTCGTGAAACACGACCAAAATACTGCGCCGTAATTTGGGGATAACGTGAGAGTCTAATCAGCAAGATGGTGGTGGTTAAGAACCTGCAGAGCATAACCGTGCCCGATTACCTTACCGAAGAGTTCTTCATTCAAACGCTCGAGGAGGGCTTGCATGAAATGAAAATAACACTACACGAAGTCAATTTCGAATGGGGCAGCAATCCAGGTGACAATTACTGCTCGGCAATCTATCGTGTGCTCGTGAGCTTCACGCGTTGGGCCGAAGGAAAACCATTGGATCACAAAGAACAACGATCGTTGATTGTGAAAACCATACCCATTACGCCCGACACACAGTTTCTGGAAGATGTCAAAGTATTCATGAAAGAGAAGCAGACATACACCAGCGTGCTGCCTCGGTTGGAGGTCTTGAGCAATGGCGACAAGTTCGGTGCAAGGTGAGTTGCGTGGGAAAACGATAATATGAAGAAACGGAGATAATTTGACCCAATTAAAGCTACTACTACGCAATCAAAGAGCCCATTCAAACCATCGTCTTTAATGACTTGAAAGTGGACGGGTATAAAGTGGCATCGCGTGTGGACGGCTTAGATTGGGCGCATGGCTCATTAATTCTACAACAACTGGGCAAATTTCATGCCACCTCAATGGTCCTGGCCAAGAAGGTATTTATCGTAATTTAAAATAAAATAAAACATCTTTAATTTAACGCTTCTTTTTCCCTGCAGGACCCCACAATTGTTGGCCAATATGCCAAAGGTATGCTGAGCGAGGAAACCGTAAAGATGAGTGATTGCTTCGAGAACATGTTCGGTGGCTTCTTGGAGTACCTCGTAAAAACGTCGGCCAAATGGCCGGGCTACGAACACATCTCTAAGCATTTGCAGCGATTTAAGGATAATTTCAGGGATGTGTGTGTAGCCGCATCCAAGCCAAAGCCGGGCGACCGTTATGTGGTCCTAAACCACGGAGACATGTGGACCAATAACTTTATGTACGCCTACGACGACAGCTCTCAAACAGAGGTGCCCACACGCGCCATTTTTGTGGACTTCCAGATCAGTTTTTACGGTAGTCCTGCCTGTGACTTGAACTTCTTCCTGAACACCAGCTTAAAGCTGGAGTTAGTCCAGCAACGTCGCGAGGAACTTATCAAAGTATACTACAAAGCCTTTAGAGACACATTAGAATATGCGCGATTCGAAAAAATACCTAGCTATGAGGATCTGCTCTATGAGCTGCGTAGTCGAGAGACCTATGGCCTGTTTGGACTTTTCGCATTCTTGCCGATGATCACGATGCCCAAAGAGCTGTCACAGGACAACAGCATTGAGAACATGAACAATCCAGAGTTTAAGCGAAAAAAGTTCGAAGCAATTTTCGCACAAAAAACTCTCAACGACTATCACAAATGGGCGCTAAAGCGCGCTGAGGAAGTGGGCGTATTCAACGATTACTAGGGGAACAAATGGGATTGAGATTTGTGATACAATTATCCAATGATTTGTAAATATATACATTAAAGTTAAGAGGTATTAAAATGTTAATTCAAAATATCCCATTCAATAATAGGAACATTTGAACTTGCAATACTAAATTACAGCTGAATGGAACTTATTACTTGAACACTCTTGAAATATGTGTTAAAAGTTTGATATGCTAAATGAAGAGTTCAGGTACTTACTTGCTTTAATTATAGGACAATACACCAATATTAAAAGTACGATTAAGCTCTGCAATTGATTAAAGAGAAAAATAATTTTTTTTTATTGAACAAGTGAGTTTGGAAAACTATATATATAGGTAATATATATTCAAAATAGAAGCTAAAGCGATTAAGTGTAGGAAAGTTAAAACAAGCACACATTTAAAGTCTCTAAAGTGAAAACTATTTTAGGAATTATTAGTCATAAAGATTTTCGAAAACTAGGCAAACTAGGAACAAACCAAACAAGCGATACGTTCGTTGTGGTATTGTACAGTGAAAACTCTATTGGCCAACCTTTGTCCGTCCAAGGAGATTGTCCGCTTAGAGGGATACTTAAATACTTAGTACACCGAATGAATGCAGCAGGAAAAGTTTTCGCCTGAGAGGGGTGTTTGGAGAAAAGAGGTGTCTATTAAGAGAGTTTTCACTGTACAATACCACAACGAACGTATCGCTTGTTTGGTTTGTTCCTAGTTTGCCTAGTTTTCGAAAATCTTTATGACTAATAATTCCTAAAATAGTTTTCACAATCCGAACAAATCCGACGCGCCAACTGCTTTTCATTTGCGGCAATCAAACCGCTCAAGATGCAGACGGCCTATCGGCCTAACCTATTAAGACCAATTAAAAAACGCCGCCGTTGCACCGACTTTGATTTTGTGCAATATTCAAATGGGCTCGTAAGTATAAAGCGCAGTGCAGGGCAATCGATTTGGTTCATTTCTGAGCAATATGTCGAGCACAACGGAGGAGCTGCCGCTCTACCTAACCCCACAGTTCTTTAAGCGAACTCTGGAGCACGGACTGCAGCAACAGGACTTGAAGGTATTGGATGTCCAGCTCAAAGATCTGACGCGCGGCGGAGAGAACTACTGCAGTAATATATATAGGGCACAGATCAAGTACCAAAATGCGCAATGCGAGCGGGTGGAGACGTCGCTTATAGTCAAGTGCATGCCGGAGGACAAGCAGGCTATATTGGCGCGTCTGCACATCTATAACAAGGAGACGATGTTCTATCTGAACATCAAACCCAAGCTGGAAACACTTATGTGGCATGTGGGGAAAGGCGAGCCATGGTCATTGGGTGCTGGGTAAGGGAGCACCGCCTGCCTAAGTGAATGTATTGCATTATTCTAGAGCTTAGTTCTTTGCACAATCCAGCCACTACTACTCCACTACGCAACCGGAGCAAACAATTATCTTTGAAGACCTCTGCAGCGACGGCTATCAGCTGAAATGCCGGCAATTGGGCTTGGACGGTGCCCACGCCTCGCTTGTTATGAGAAAACTAGCCCAATACCATGCCTTGACCATGGTCATGGCTGAGCGAGAGCCACAGACCATCATAGATCGCTACCCCTTTGGGCTGTTGCATATGGATGCCATTAAATCGGAGCCCTTTAAGTTGCTATTCGGCACCCAACTGCTCAAGCTGGCAGGCCTGGTCAGCGACTGCGACGGTTTCGGCAGCATTGCCCACAAACTGTATCGCTATCACGAGCATTTTACGGAGCGCGTACTCAAGGCCGTTTATCCCTTGAGGGGCACACTGAACGTTCTCAATCATGGTGATCTGTGGATCAACAACATCTTCTTCAAATACAACAAGCAGTATAAACTGGAGGATGTAAAGATAGTGAGTGTGGAAATACGAAGATAACAAGAAACACTAAACTCTAAACGTCATATTCATTTATTATGCGCTTTTTAGATTGATTTTCAGTTGTGCTTTTATGGCAGTCTGGGGTTCGACATCAATTACTTTCTGAACACCAGTCTCGATCTAGATGTACTCAGAACACAGCGGCAGTATCTTATAGATACTTATTACGATGCACTCATCGACTGCCTGAAACAACTGCCATTTAATGAACCTTTGCCCACTTACGATGCGGTTATGCAAGAAATACGGGCTCGTGAAGCATACGGATTCTTTGTGGCATTCGGATTCTTTCCACTAATGAGCATGATTGGCGTTGATTCCGAGGATAACTCTTTGAAGAATTTTCACGACGAGGAATTCGCCAGACAGAAGGTACAACTAATGTTTGAGGGTAATGCCCGTACTCTGGAAAGCCTCAAGTTTACGCTGAAGCGTCTCGATGAATTGCAGCTCTTTGATTAAAAACGCAATGCCATATTTCAATATAATCATTTCCACATGTGGTATGTGTTGCATGCAAAATAGAAAATAGACAGACGTCAGAATAAAATGCACATACACTTAGCTCTTAATTGAAAGCTGTCATTTATCTTTTCACGCCTTAGAGAAACAAAAACGAAATGCTCCATTGTATTTGCATTTCATGCAAATTATAGCGCTCGTGAATTATTTCATAAAGTCATGTCAATGCTTAATATGATAATGTTCGGCTGGGCCTCAAAACAGGTTCCTTACATCAAGACTCTTCACTTCTCGCTTTTGTAAAAATGTCAAATATAGCCGCCTAAATCATAAACCAAACCAATTAAAACAAACATACGTCTGAGGTTTTTAACGCAGTGAATCGTGCTCAAGAGAGAGATTTTAAAAGCCAGAGAGCAAATATCAAAACAAATAATATATAAACATACGTGTAAACAGAAAACTTATTTTTATACCCCCTTTAACTCAATTGAGCATTTTTTCGGATTTTTAAAATAGAAGAGAGCCGAAACTAATAAATTTGAATTTTTAATAGATTCTCGTGCTACTTGAATGTTTTTATTGCTCTCCGATACATTGACTCTATGGGCGCGTCATAGGCGTCACTTACGAAAGTCCAGACCTAACCCATCCACTATTGATTAGAAATCAAAGCAGACACACGCTCTGCATGACTGTGTGTGTGATTAAACGTACATACTTAGCTGAGGTAATCAAAAAGCGGAGGGCGGACACGGCGATAAGATAATTATAATAATAATAATAATTTGTACTCGTATATGTTTGCCATTTTAAGATACACTGTAATTTTCGCCAATTAACAACTTCCCAGCTATTTGTATCTTTAAAAAGCGAACCTTACTTACCGAAACACTATGGGGTAGATGGCAGAAATTTCGTACAAAAGCCCTATTTTTTACTTTATTTTATTATCCAGTCATTACTTTTTGTAGTAAGACTGAATAAAGGTGAAGAAAACTATATATACTTCTACTGGCTAATAAAACTTCCTCTACCTCAGCAGAGACTATCTTTTCGTATTATTTTTTATATTTTATAACCGTTTCATTGTTGATTCTTTAAAATATAATCATCAATTAATGGAATTCGTAATTTTCGTTTGTCACATAAATTTAATTAGGTTTGAATTGAAGTTCAATTAAAATCGTGAAAATATTTCAAATCGAGAGTAAATTAAATATGTGAAATATCCTTTTATTCGAAAATCTGTACACTGAAATTTAAAATTTGTGCCATTTCAATTATTATATTTTGAAAATATTTAATTCAGTTCCTTCAATTGAACAGAAATGCATATTTAGAGAGAAGGTGAAACATGACGAATGTAACAATTGGGATCCAAAATAACGTCTTTTGATCCCATAGTACAAATATGCCGGTAGAACACTAAGAAGATGAGCACAAGCGGGAAGTTGTCATAAAAGGAAATAGAAAAGCAAAGTAGTCACGAATATAGTAAAATAAGCAATCATAACAGAAAGCCTAAAGTTGCGTGTGTCCACGTCAAAATTTATAAAAGGCATCAGTATGTTGAATATTACGAAAAAATGCAACGTTTTAGTACGATTTATACCGAATGGCAATTAAGCGAAATGAAACACAGATCGTTTTATTAATTACCTCGGATTAAACGCTCAATGAAACCAGTAGCAGGCCGCCGATTTCTATATAAGCACCGACATCGTTCGGGTTGCTTTTCAAACAATTTACAATCGCAAGATGTGCAACATTGAGTACGACAAACTAATAGAAGCGCCGCCTAAGCATCTGGATGTGGCCTTCTTCGAGGAAGTAGTTGAAACGGCCTTGCGCACGGCCTTCGTCAAGATAAAAGGCATCAGCCTTACCCTGGGCAGCAGTCCTGGCGATAATTATTGCAGTCAAATTTATCGCACGCGTATTAAATATGAAAGGAACAACAATGGCAATAAAATCGAGGAGATAGCTGTAATCGTGAAGTCCATACCACGTTTAGAGTCCGTGGAGTTTATAGAGGACTTGCAAGTCTACCTGAAGGAGAGGATTACCTACCACGAGGTACTGCCCAAGCTGGAGGTGCTGCTGCACTGCAGGCGACGCTTTGGACCAAAGTGAGTGAATGAGTAAGCAGCTCAAAGGGAATGCCAGTAATTCCACACAGAGCGGATATTTCTTGAGTAGCTTATTCAGAAACAAATTTTTTTACTGTTTGTCATCATTATTTTTAAAGCTTTTTCAAAACTGCAGTTCTTTTTTAAACTTATGGATAAATGATATTGTGTGTTTCAAAACGGATTTACAAACATTTGTACATTCGCTGGCATTTTTTCAGACTCTTTCATTGCCTGAAGCGGCCAGAGAACTCGCTTGTGTTTGAGGATCTCAGTCAACTAGGCTATACAATGGCCTCGCGCGAATCCGGTCTAGATGAGACACACTGCCGCCTAGTTATGAAACATCTGGCGGAGTTTCATGCTGCATCCATGGCTCTAGCTTCTGTCGTAAGTCCCAAAGACACAAACCAAATAAAATAATGTAAAATCTTTACTTGCTTTCAGAACAAAACAATCTTTGATGCCTATACTGATGGCATGCTCTCGGCGCGGGGTCTGGCCAAAGCTGATGGCCTTCTTATGACCTTCTTTGCCGGCAATGGAAACCAATTACACTCGATGGTCAGTAATTGGGCCGGATTTGAACGAATTGCTGACAAAATCGCAAAATATTTGGAGCACCATCGCGCAAACTTGGTGCGCAGTCAGGCGCCAATTGATGACGAAATAAAGGTGCTTAATCACGGAGATCTGTGGGTCAACAACATGATGTTTAAATATGATCACGCGCATAAGCCACAGGATTTGATATTTATTGACTTTCAATTAAGCATTTGGGGCAGTCCGGGCATTGATTTGAACTACTTTTTCTACACAAGCCTCAGCTTAGACGTACTGCAGCACAAGCGTCCCGAACTCTTGAAAGTCTACCACGCCCGGTTGGTGGACACCCTGTTGGGCCTGGACATGGGCGTCCGCGTGCCCACCTACGAGCAGATAGTGAAGGAGGTGCAGCGGCGGGAGAGTTACGGATTCTTTGCCAACTATGGAATCTTCCCAACCATTAGCCAGGACAAAGCCCAAACAGGGGATAACAATCTCGATAGCTTTAACGATGCTGAGTTCGCAAAAAAGAAAATTGAGCAAATGTTTCAATCGCAGCGCCTGGTTGATACTTTTCGTTACACGCTTCCCCAGTTTGAACGTGCTGGTGTATTTTAAACATTTGTTACACTCACCTCACGATTAGAACACTTACATACATATATTATATAGCACTTTATATTGTTATTTAACACAAATAAAAAAAATTAAAAAAAAGACGCATTAAAATTCAGGCTTCATTCTTCTTATTCACAATAGAGCAATTTTACCGTTGCTATCAGTGTTGATAAGCGAGCACAACGCAGTACTGCCAACTGCGAAACAGTTTGTCCCAATGGCGCGCATTTTAAAACAGCACTGCATTCATTTTGATCGCTGTTCTGTTAAGTGAAAGAAAAAGTGATACTTATTTTTATTTCATTTCAACTACATTAACACACATAAAACTACACATAATAAAAAATGATTCGTGAATTTAGCATCACAGAAAAGTACGATACAATACATTGGTTATACATACATAAAATTTAGATGACTTTTTCTGTCAATCAATCTTACATTTCTCTCTAATTACACATAACCCATTTGACTAATCTAATTATTTTCCGGTACTTAGAAGCTTAAATATCCACGCGCGGTGGAACGACGAGCACATAGATATGAGATCAATACGATACAAATCAGAGCAATCAGGGATACACCCACTGCTATGGCAACCACATTTGAGGTTCCAGAGCTGTCGCAATCGTATACGGTTGAGAAATCTTTGTCCTTGCTGCGGAAGGCCTCAACCTGCACCTTTCCTATGCTAATACAGCCCACGACCTCAGTATCCTGTATTGTCTCGGTCAAATTGAAATGCTGATCGCGTGTGCAGTGGTACGAGTTATTGTTGGGAGTGCGCAGCTCATAGCCCCAGTGTAGCAACTGAACGGTTTCGTTGTCTGTATTAAAGAAAAATTTTCATCACAAATTTAATTTACTTAATCAATTTTGTGCATACCCTTAGCATCTGGAAAGTTGTCGCCCGTTATTGGTAGATTTATCTTGATCATGGAGAGCACAATGCTCATGTTTTTCTTATCGAATTGCATGGCCAACGAAGCTGGAGTTTGCGCAGGTCCCCAATTAAGTGCAATTCTCTGAATAGTTTCGCTATTGCAATCATCGCCAGCTACTTTTGCATCGCTGGGTATGTTGTAAAGAGCTGTGGCAACTTTTCCATCTATGTATAAATAGGCGATAGAGTTAGGTTTAACAGTAGAAGTATTTTACTGACTAACCTTTAGTTTCATAAGTCAAGTTAAGCTGTGCAGCCATTCTCAAAGCTATGCAGGAGGAGTTCCAGATGCCCGTGCTAGGTGCTGGAAAGGGCTGTGGCCTGTGCGTGGTTGTAGGCAACGGCTTAGGTGTGGTTGTTGTATTTGACCCAATAGTAGTCGATGTGGACATGCTCTTAGGTGTTGTTATTTCTGGCTTCTCCGACGGCTGCACAATAACTGCAGACTGCGCCCGACCTATGAAAGTAATGATATTTATCAGAACACACCCATATTCAAGTCCTCCCCACAGATGTGTGATATATGTATGTACATCTGTCCTGAACTTTGAACTCTACTTTATTTTAAATTAATTCTAGAATATATTCACACCCCCATACATACACATACACAATTGCAGCTCTATTTTGTACATATGCATATGTAATTGAATGTGAATATCCTTAAACTCACATCTAATACTTATACGATTATTTTAGGATGCGCAAAAACTGGTTCCGCATTTATGCAAATCAATAAACATTTAGCTTATCGCTAGTTGATGCGTAGTTTAACTTACAGTTAGAGCAGCAGGAAAACAGCAACAACAATATTGCAGAAGCTTTCACATACATAGTGCAGGATTATATTAGTAGCTGCCTATTATTATCTTATTATTTTCCTTATATGTGCGACTCGCACGATTCACACGAAAACAATTATAATATACTCGTATTTGTTATTCTTTGTCAAGTTTTTCTCTATTTCTTCTTCCAACTATGCACCAACTACAGCTGTCAGCTGATTCATGATAATCGACTTGTATTCGACTACTCGAGTACTGCTCTTTTAAACTATCGAATCAATGTGCGGTTATCGATAGAACAACAGCGCGCAAGCAATAGTAACTTTTTAAAATTCAGCAAGAAAATTCAGGCTTCTATGAAAATCGTAGTTTAATAAATAAAAACACCTCTGATTTTGTTTTTTGTTTATTTGGAATTACATAATTCCATATCAACATAATATTTTTATTAAATTCAGTAAAATTTTTTAAACATTTCTCATTTTAAATTAGTCATACACGTTTGTTTGTTTTTATTTGTTTAATGTTTATGTTGCCTTTTGTTGATCTTCTTGTTGTTGATGTTTAATCTTCTGTTTCTTGTCATTTATATTTATATGTTCATGTTAATGTTACTGCTTAAGTTCTTTTTTAAATTTCTCTTTTATTTATTGTTTAACTTAACTAATACAAAAGCAGTTTTTCATTTTGTTACACATTTTTACTATGATTTTTATGTAGCTTTTCTCACTTTGTATTATTTAATTTAGTTAATTTAAATTAAAGCAATTAGTTTTCATGTAATTTTTTTTATTCATTTACTTGAATTATAATTTTAAGTGACTAAATTTTCTCATTTTTATTGTGTACCCCTTTTATTAACTTGATCAATGTTCGCTTGTATAGTAGTCTGCACTTTCCGGCGCATCTCAAATTATAACGAAATTAGTTATTTATTTACTCGTAGGTTATGTAAGCTTTACTACTATTACAATTGCATTTTACTAAGGTTATTTTTGGTTTTCTTTTCTCTCTTTTCTTTTAACTAAAATTTTCTTATGTTTTACTTAGCCGTTTTACATTGAAAAGCTGTTGCAAGTATTGCGTTTTGTTTTGAACAATTTTAATTTTTTTTTTTCGTTTTTTTGTGGGTTTTATTTGAAACGTCAATACATGCATGAAAGTTTGCCAAGATTTGTTCATTAATTTAATAATATTAGTACTCATACTTAAATATAATTTACATGCTGCTTTTTAACTTTTACATATATATTTATATATATACCTTTATGTTATGCCTTAGGACTATGTAGCTTTACTTGAAATATTTATATATATTGTGATTTTTGTTGTTGTTTTTTTTTTCTCATTTTGCATTGCGTTTTGTTGTTCTACAGCGCTTCTAAATTTTGCCATAATAATTTTATATAATTGCTAAAACCAAATGCAAACATAGTTGTAAACAATTTAGTGTGTCATTATACATATGTATGTATATATTTTTTTATTATAAGATTTTTTGCTGAATTTCTTTGCTGTTTTTGGTTTCGTTTTTTTTCTGCTGCCGTCTCGCACGTGTTGCTTGCCGCTTTTGGATGAATTTTGAAAATTGCGCACTTGGCGCTGTATGCTGCAGGTGAATAGGTTTCTTAGCCTGGCTAAAATGTGGGCGTGGCACGGCCTTAGTAGCCACATGACTGTTGAATGCTGGCGAACATAGACTCGCGTTGAGTCGACCGAAAGGGAAAAGTAACGCTTTCGAAATTGGAAAACAGTCAACAATGCCTGCACGTCTGATCTAGTAAATAGTATTTCGACATATAGCATATTGCATAATTGCGGGAATTAACGGCGCAAAGCCAAACTATACAAGTATGTACGAGTAACATGTTAGATGTATTTAGATACTTGCATTATTACCAAAGGTGCTTTCGGCCTTTTTGGATTTGCTGTTGTAGTTGTTGTTGTTGCTGTCGTTGCTGTTGCTGTTACTGGTCTTCTGTCGCTCCCCACACACAAAAAGTAATTTTAGCTGTGTTTCACATACACTTGGTGTAAAAAATGGCAGTTTATATGTATACATATTTATATATAAGTATATATATAATATACTTTTGTTTTGTTAAATATAATGCTTTTAATTGTGTGGTAGTAGTTTGCCGCAGGCAGCACAGCGCAAAGTGTGCAAGTGTTGTTAACTTTTGGTGCCAGTTGCTAGCCGCTAACTAAAATGTTGTGGAGTGCCAATAATATTTTATCATTTATTGGGGGGTTTCGATGCACGCGCTAGAGGGTCAAACATTTACTTGGCAGTTTCTCATTTTATATATTTATATATAATAAAATGTATTTTCATTATAAGTTGTATATATTACCTATATAACCTACTAATATTTATCGGCGGTTTTGGGAACACACTTAGCCGGGTCAAAACGATTTCAAATAGAATTTTGTGCGTAGACATTTGTTGCCTCCCTTTTAACAGAAAACACAAACAAAAAAAATGCTACAAATGCCACAAATAAAACGAACATCAATTGAATATAATCATCGAAATATATTTGAATTTGGATAAAGCAAATCGGAATAGGTTTGGCTTGCCCCAACTGCACCAAAAATGTATGTTGTTCTTTCTTTTTTTAATGCATTTATGTATATATTCTACCATATAGTATATATGCTTGAATAGTGCGACAACACGTGATTCGATTCGGTTTCTATGCAAATCGCAGCGTTTCGTTAGACTACTAAACTAGTTGCCTTCTCTCATTGGTTTTCAACATTTATTCATTCATTCAATTATTCATTTATTTATTAATTTGTTCATTTTTTAAGCTTATTCATATGAAAAATATGCTCTATTGCACAATTTGAAAAAAAAACTCTAATTATTTATTATTTTTGAATTGTATTTAATCAGAAAACGACACTTGCTTTCAAAATTCATTTTTATTTAACAAAAATCTGAAGAAATGAAAAGTAACATATAATATAATGCGCCTTGCTGGAGCCTACACTGGACTTATATTCGAACAATTTGCTTTAAAATCTCTAAAGGATTGGAATTCCAGTTGAGGGGTTGAACGAAAGCTGAAAGGACCTGGCTTAAGCCCCGTTTTTAGTTCGCCTCAAATCAATGAAAATGTTTGGTTCGCCTATATTTGTTGTTACATAGAAATTTATTTCGTTTTATGAAGAATTTTATTAAACATCTTTATGCATTATACTCGTATATGTATACATATTTATATGTAAACTAATTTATAGCGCTCTTGCTGTTATTTGTTTGTTTTGTGGCAAAACTGCATAACATTTTCTGTTAGTTTTAGTATTTATTTAGTTAATACCGCTGCTTCTTACACATTAAACTAGTTGAGTGGATGGACAAAGGGGTTAGTAGTTATGTTTTGGTATGCAATTTAAGATCTTTTTTTTTTTTGAGTTTTTACTGAATTTTTTTTGTTTTAAGAAGAGCGAGAAAGTTTGTAAGTTACTTGAGGCCTAGCATTGTTTGTTTTTTTTTCTTTTTGTTTTGTTTTTAGAGTCTACTAGTAGTTATCGATTTAAAGTTTATGTTAGTCAGCATGTGTGGGGGGAGGGAGGGTAAACTAAAATGCAATATATTTATAAATAAACTTGAGTGTTGACTACACTTTTTATTTTTTCATTATCAACTAAGCACTTTTGTTACATTTTCGTAAATATTTTATGTTCTCGTTTCGTGTTTTGTGTTTTTTTTTTTTTTTTTTGTGATGGTGGGTGTCTGGGCTTGTTAACCTTATCAGTGGGCTTTAGAAGCGGTATCTGTGACTATATACTGTTTATAGACGTCGATCGGTGCTACTGCTGCTGCTGATTGCATTGCATTAAGCACACACAGATGGATACTGCCTCAGGATAGTTAGTGGGTTGCTGGCTGGGAACTAAGCTGCTGCTCTTTTGAAAAATATCAAACGGTTTGGTTTTGTTTTTTGTTCTGTTTTTTGTTTTTTATTTAGTGGAATTAAGTTGCTTTATTATTATGAATTCTTCTTTGGGTTTTTGTATACATAATATATTCTAAATTTATATGCTCTTTTGTTTTTATTGTAACCAGTTACTCTGTACTTTACGTTCAGCTATATCTTTTATTTGTTTGTTGCCTCAATAATGTTTTCATTTTTTTCCCTTTGACCTTCGGATTTCTTTTAGTTTTATATTCATTTTTCAATAATAAGTGAAGAGTATTCATTTTCATGTTTAATATGTCTCTCTGCGCTTTTCATTTTATAATTAATTTATTTAATGCATTGTTTTTTTTTATTACACCTATTAACTTTTGCTGCTGTTACTGTACTTCGTCGTTTTTGCTTCGGCTACTTCATCTTCTTCTTCATTATTTATTATTTAAAAATCTATAATTATATTACGCTTTAGAAATCCTTCAATGAAACGCCCTTCCTTCCTTTCCTTCTTTCCAGCATAGCCTTAGCTTTTCCTTTTCCTTTCGCTGTTGCTGTTCTTTTTGCCTTTACTTCCGGTTTATGGTGTTATTCTTGCTGGTTCCTTTAAAGTCTGCTTAAATGTACAACAATTGCTGCTTCTGCTTACGTTTTACCTCGCTCTGGGTGTAGTGGTAAGGGTCTATTCATTATTTATATATATGTATATATATACGTCTTCAATTTTACAATTTATATATATCTATATATATATATATATATATATATATATATATATATATATATATATATATATATATATATATATATATATATATATATATATATATTTAGTTTTATAAATATAAATAATTGTGTTGATTTTAATACGTTTAACTCTTCTTCTTCTTCTCCTGGTTTTAAGTACAGTTGCTGCTTTGTTTTAAGTTTTTGTTCGCTGCGCTGTTGTCGTTTATATCTTTAAAAATTACACCAAAAAAGTCAAATTGTTAACAACAATTTCAATACAATATTTGCGCTAAATTTTGTTGCTTGCCAATTTGCGGCTTTTGCCCTTATTTTTCATTTTGTTTTTCTTCGCCTAAATTGGTATTAAAATAAAATTTACCTAAAAGATGAAGGAGCTTGGTGGTTGAAAGCGTTAATTAGTTTTGCCTCCATTATAGCGCTAGTGTCTTGTCTTCTTTATTATTATAATTGTTATTATTATTATTATTTTTATTTCTTTTGTAGCCCATTACTTGTTCATTTCTCTTTGGTTGTTGCTGTATCATTTGGGATTTGTTATTACTTAAGCTTTTTGCCTTTTCTACTTACGTGTGTACATATGTGTGTGTGTGTGTTTTTATATGTGTGTGGGTGTGTGTAGTAATGTGTGAGTGGCTGCGTGTGTGTGTGTGGTTTATCTTTCTTCTTTCCTCACTATTATACTTTTTTTGAATATTTTTTTAAATCGTTATTTTTTCTTTAATTTCTAGCGCGCTGACATTGCTTTCGCTACGTTCTTAATGGTTTTTCTTATTGTTGTTGCTGTTGTTGTTGTTGTTGCTGTTGCTGCTGCCTTGTTTTTTCTTAGTCAACCATCAACTCGAAGTGGACGGAGCCTCTCCTTTCCGAACGATCATGTATGATATTGCGTGCCCAGGCTTTGCATTCAATGTTGATCAAGACGCCGGCTATGGATTTAGAAAAAACAAAGTGAGATAAAGATAAATCAGTATAAATAGTTCTTTGATTTTCTTAAATACTAACAAAATAATCTAAATACATAAGTAATTGAACATAATTGTCAAATTGTCATTTGAAGGATCGTTCTTTCACGATGTTTGGCTAACGAGCAAAATTCTTGACAATATAACCCAACCTAACTGTGAACTACAACATTCTTATGTATATTTTTGTCCTCATTTAATTTATTGTATCTTCTCTATGTTATGTTAAATGCCTTGGAACTATTCTGTTGAACTGTTGGGATAATATGTCGTTTTTATTAATTTTAAAAAGAAAGCAAACAAATATATATATGAATACAAATATAAAAGAAAACTGTCATAAGACATTACTGAACTATTGATTTTCATGAAATTTCTTCACAAAAAACTACTCAAAATTAAAATACATTGTTCGCATTAAGTGGCGTTAAAATTTGTTTCTTTTTCGCAATTTCCATTTGCGTTCTTTGGAGTACTATTAATTGTGTATGTGGCACGAAAAAAGGCTGAGGGCCCCACTGTGCGACGCAACTTGGGTAAAATATGAAATGTGTCAGACGAGTGACAGGCCTCGCAGGCCATACTACGCGTTATCCTTCGCCTGCGTCTTGCCCGCCATTCTTTCTGTCAGCCTGCCAGGGTCCCTTTGGCATAACTATGAGAAAATTGAAAATCCTTCACAGCTTGGCATTCTTTTCTCTCCACTCTACGAAGGAGTGGCTTACACAATGAGACTAACCCCAATACTTTAACAGTCCCACTCACTGCTTACATAACGAATTCGACGTGCGCCCTGAAAAATGATATTGAGGCATTTCCATCAAATAGATTTAGAAATGAGTGTGATTGATGCAAACAAAGGACATCAAATAAATATGAACGCAATGTGAACAGCAGGTGGTTAAGTGTTTGACGAAGCTGTTCGAACCAAATGTTCGACTTAAATAATCCTTTAAAGATAATTGCAAAGTTGGAAAAACTCTCTGAATTCAGAACGAAACTTTAACTGAAGAATAACTACTCCAAATATCACAACCCAAATGTCAGATAAGATGAGAAAAGAGTCAAATATTTCGGTACAAAAACCTTGTAATTGGTAATAAATAAATAATGTTCGTTTTGAATAAACTAAAATATTCGTTTCTTAAAACTTCCAAATTCTTACTAATAGCACGTTTGAAGGTATATTTTTTTTCTTTATTGCAACATACCAATCTAAACTGTTAAATGAATACTATATGAAAATAAAAAGCATGCGTTAATACACAATTGAAAGTTCTCAAAGCTGCTTAGCTGGTTTTTGTTGCCCTACTTGCATATTTTACATATCCTTTGCATCGCTCAACATTTCAACTGCCGCCCAAGCCAGTCCGACTTCAACCCAATTGCTTGCTAAGCAAATAAAAACTACGGAACTATGAGTATTCTACTGAACAAGTGGCCCCACAATATACAGACATCTGTATGTATGTATGGCACTATTCTATTCCTTTGCGTCCTCTTTCACAGAAAACATTTATTAATGTTTATTGTGCCGCAAAATTGGGTTGCCAACGGCTCCTTCGGCACTCATCTTCACATTTTTAGGCTCTATTTTGTTCCGCGCTGGAATAGATTCTTCTGTAGAACTACTATTGAAAGGGAGCAACCATTTATGCTACCGTTATCCGCTTCAAAGGACATTTGTCATGAGTTTGATAAGCATTCCAGCTCCTATTGTTCTAAATATTTAGTAGGGATGAATGGGTGTGGGGTTGGCTTTTGTTTGCCGATTATTGGAGCGTTCAAAGCTACTAAAACGTTTAGAACAATATGAGAAGATGGAGCGCCAATACATACACTTTACATGCTATATATATACTTGATGTTATTATCTGATACTATTCCCTTTGTTCACGAGGATCAGCTTATTTGTATACTTTTTCTATAGCTAATATAATAAAAGGCTGTTTTTTGCAAAGTTCGAGAAGAAACATTGCTAGGAAAGTAATATTTGTTTGTCCATAAAAATAGCTATATTTTTAAATATTCAAATTGCAAGTTTAGTGAAAGTACATATATCTCCACTAATTAAATAAATAAATGATATGAGCAGCTGGTGCAAAATGTTGCTTGGAGAGGCAGAAAATACAATTTGGATTAAATTGTTTCCACCCGACACTTGAGGCACCCGTGGTCATAAAAATCAGATTAGGTTGCCTACTTAAAATGCTACGACCATGCCGAGGTGCCGCGAGGGGTCAGTTTGGGTCGCTTGTGTTTTTGTGTCCGTTGTTGGGACAAAAACAAAAACCAACACAATTATAGAACATTCGTTTCTACAAGTATGCTGAAAATTGCTGAGTACTTACTTTCAACGGTAAACTGCACGGCAACAATTGGCGGTATATAGCCCTCGATATTTTTGAATGGGAAATAGAAGTGCGGGAAACCCATGCGTGGATAATAGTCACGTGCCTTTATGTTCTCAACATCAGCGGGGTTCTCGCCTTCGCAGGATACCCAAACAACTCCAGTCTATTTGCGACAGAAAAAAGAAAGAGCGAATAAAAAGAGTGATAGAGATGGGACGATTAAAAACAAAATTTGTAACCCCGCAACATTCCATTTACCTCATTTGGTCGCAGGCTCTGCTTCTCCTTAATGTGATTCTTCAACTCTTCAGGCATGTGTTCAGGCAAAGATTTTGAATCGTTGTAAATTTCTGGTATCCAGTTGTAAATCTGTTCGGCAATAAGTGGAATTATAAGAACTGTTGATATTGGGTATCCAGTGAATGCCATTTACCTTATTCAACTTGAGGAATATGCAGGGCCGGGCCACATTATATCCAAACTTATTATCCAGAGTGCAGGGCGCAAATCCAAGCATGTCGATGCCGCACACTTTGCCTTCTGGAGGCGGATGTTCGAAGGAGCAGTTCACATGATTCCTGTTGGGTAGTTCCTCATAAGCTGCGCAGGAATACAAATGGATTTAGTATCGAATATGAACATTCCTTTCTAGCAATATGTTTGGCATGTTAAGTAGCAAAGTGGCATTTAGCTTATGCTACTCGTGGAAATTAAATAGCACAAGTCATCGCTAATCGTTAGCTTACTGAGTTATTATAAATAAATTGACTTACTATGATCTGAAAACATTTACAATCGTTCCAAACACAAAGTACAAAATACAATTTTGTTAATTTATACACATAAACATATTTCAAATATCTCTGAAATGTTTCAGCTTTATAATAAACAATCAAAAACGAAGCTATTCCATATTTTATGAGCAGATAATTCTGCTAAAAAAAATTCTTGTGGATTTCAAAAGACAAAAACACTCTTGGTTATTTGAAAAGTATTAGCATACTTACATTTCAAAAACCTTGCAGTTTCGTCAACCCAATACTTATAGTTATCTTCCTTCGATGACTGATACCAAACTAAAGTGCTCTCAACATTGGCCTCTGGTGGCATGGGTCGGAAACCAAGACCTGTAAACAAATCAAACCAAATTAAATTCAATTAAAATACAAGTAGTATATTTTAAACAAATATACAATTTAACCGATAATCGACCATTAGTTGCATTTGCTTCCGATTAACTTTTAAAAAGTACTCGGAAATGCTAACAATCCTGCCATGATTACCCTTTTCAATCAAGGGGGCTGTTCTAGTTGTGTTATTCACATTTGGGATGAAAAGGTCATATTAATACGAACGATATTATTTTTAGCGGAAACAGCAAGGGGGAAAGGTCATCTGGAGGTGGAGTCAGTGTGTAAACTATTTTATCGCAGGCTAGTAGTCTGCCTAGCTGGCAAAAGTTAACAGTGAACAGGCGATGTTGCACCGACTTAATTCTATTACTTTCACTTAATTCTGGTTAGCGTTGTTGCCTTAGGCACATTCGATTAGTAAATTAAATATTCTTTTATATTTAGGCTAAATTATTCATTTCACTTTTATTGGACGGCTCATTTCTAATTCAGCACATGTGTCCATTGATGTTTATTGGCCTGCGGCAATGCTGGGCGTGTATGCTTTTTATCGTCCTTTTTGTTTTTGTCGGGCTTGGCCCTTGATTATTATTAATATGCATACATATGTAGGTATTTTATGTGGCTGGAGACCGAATGTTGGCCAACTTGCCAATACTTGCACATGTTAATTTAATTTTGGGCGTGTTTATTTTTCTTCAAGTTGAATGAACTCGATTTGAGTTGTTGAAACGTAAACTTACCCGGGTTCGAGCCGATCAAACCATTCTCGAGCATCCACTTGGGCTTGTCACCCTCCAATGTTTGATAAAATACCGCAAATATGGCAGCGAAGAATCCAGTTAACGCCGCATAAAATATTATATAGAATAGTAGAATTTTTGCTAAAAATAAAAACAGCGTACAAAACAAATATGAAGAATTAGTCATATTTTCAATATTTATAGTATTTATATAATACAAGTAGATATATTCATGTATGTATGTATGTATGTTAAAATGTTTTTTTCAAAGCAATTATATTCACACACACACAGACGCAGCAAGCCCACATGCTTACTTCGCGGCATACTTTCAGGCGCCGCATGTTTACGTCAAAATTAATTTACATTCCAAACAATATATGCGCGCGTTTCATTGCTAATTAAAGTTTAATAACAAGCGTCCACATTGAAGACAGTGCTGTTAAATAACGATGACGCGGCGACTGTGGCAGAGATACTTATTTGTATTTCCCCCACTTGGGCGGAATGTGGAATTAAAATTAAATGAGAAATAATGTGGAGGCCGTAAGCCCCTTGTTCAACATTATCCTGATTTAAGGATAGTAAACACTGTGACACAGTCGCGATTCTACAGAAAACATCTGCGATATTAATTAAATGGTTATGAACGAACGATTGTGTAACATATGCATGAGAATTTATTTTCTTTCAAGTATTTATAAACATTTATTTCAGCCAGAGGGCAGGCAGCATTTAATAAAAATATTGTAACATAGTAACAGAAACTATAGTTGAATGTGAGTAAAAAATGTTACTGTACGGAATAAAATGGACGAACAGATTGTATAACATGCCAGAAACCACAAACTGAAACACAAAAGCGTTATTTTCTTTCCCCCTTTTTCATTTGTTAGCTTGTGCGAGGTTGTAGCTATTTTTGTCATCGCATTGATTTCATGTGCTTTTCATGTGAAAGCCACTTAGTCGCAATGGCTGTGCCAACATACAAGTACACATACACATTCGCACATGTGTATGTGTGTGTGTGTGCACCACTACTACCATATGTGTGCGCTCTGCTCTCCCGGCCTTTTGTACATGATGTATAAAATGATTATTTTTTTTTAGTTCTCCACCACCCTAAGCGCTTTTTGTGGCTGCTTTCTGTATGGCCCATAATACATGGCGTACTATGTGTGTGTGTGTGTGTGTGTGTGTGGGTGCATGGGTGTTTGTGCGTGGGTCTCATTTCAAAATGTATAATGTAGTTTAATTTCAGGATGCTTTTAGTGTAATTCTATACATTTATTCATATACATACAAGTATGTATACTATGTATTTTATTTAAAGGCCATTCAAACTGTTTTGGCTGCCCTTTAAATGCTGCCATCAACATCATAGTTGCCGGACCTTGTCATAAACTTAATACACACACGCACACACAGGCATACATGATCACAGATTTTGTGCACTTCCGCTTTGGGCAATTTCCGTTCTATTTGATCACGCACGCCTTCGCATGCAATGCAAAGTGCAACATTTTCGAGTAGTTACAAAGTTTTTTTCAAAAGTTTCAAAAGTTTACTTGAAAATACTTTGTTTTGTAAATATATTTCAATAAAATGTGGAAAAGTAGGAGAGAGCTCTTTAAACTGAGCTTTTGAGTGTGTGGTATATAAAGTTATAATTAGCTTGCAAAGTTTCCTATAAATGTACATTTTAAATTCCATTACTGAGCTTGAAATTGCTGTTCAGTTTTTTAATCTTTTCTCTAGCCAAGATTAAAGATTAAACGAGAAAGTTTTCTTTTAAAAACCTTGCAATGAATGAGTGTAGATTTAGAGAGAGCTTAGTAAAACTTTCAATTTGTATTCAAAAATATTAGGCTTGGCTCATTTAACTTATTAATAGAAAAAGGTGCTCTTTTTAATAATCATGGAACTTTGAAAAAGAGCTGGGTTGAATAAGCTCTTAGCTGTCAATCGAATTGACACTTGCAGATATACAAGTAGATAGATGAAAAGGATAAAACCATTAGAAAATCTCAATAGAAGTTTTTAAGCAGACACACACCTACGTTCGACTTTTGACATTTACTTGCCGGCTCGTACTCACCTTGGAGGTGCGTGTTTCTGTGCGTATTGTTGAGTGTTGGGGTTTGGGGTTACATGGGCGAGTCCTTTCTATGCGTTCGTTCTCTTCTGCCTGCGCTCACTGGTTTGTCATTTTGACATTTCGTTTTTTTGTAATTAGGAATGATTGAAATGTCGTTCCGTGCAGGAAATTGCATTTATTTTTATTCGCTACTTCTTTTCAACGCGCTCCTCACACTCTATATCCTTTCCCCCTACTACTGCCCCCATGGCACCACCCTCTCACCCAAACCATCTCTTGAGCTGCGTTCTGCTCTAGTCTGCTATTTCCAGTATTGTTAATTGCATCTGTGGTCGAGTGTGAGTATTTTTAGACGCAGCTTTGTTGAACTTTGACATTTTTGTGAGTAATATTGCAGAAGCGCTTTCGACCCCTAACCACAAAATAGGTCAACTGGCCGCCAACGTCATGGTTGCGGCAATTTCGATTGGGATTCGCGCTAATTTTTTATCAGCATGCCAACCGGGAAATAATGAAATAAATCATTCCAGGAGATAAACGTTACACATACATTATGGCCAGTCATAAATCATAAATAAATTGCCCGTGGGAAAAACAGTAACAAGCCAATGAGAATAAATCGCGTTCATTCATTAAAGCGCTTATGAAAACTTGTTATTCAAAGAGAATATTTTCTTCGAATATAAGTGCATTTGTACTGAAATAAAAACATATTTAATACTTAATTATTTGACAATCAAATAGGGAAAAAACTTTTCACTTTCTAATCTAATTTGAAGATAACTTTTCTTTGGAGTTAAATAGAATTGTAACCTTAGTGCCAGTTTGAAAAAATAAACATAATAGAGCAAATATTAAATTGAATTATTCCCCATTTAATTAGTAAATCATTACCATGCAGGTGTATACTGCTTGTTACATCTTCTTCTATAAAAGTACATTTAAAATGGTTAGGCCTTTTTATTTTAATTGCAATTTTTCATTGTCTCTGCCTTGTCGTTGAGCATTTAAAATGCAATAAATCATGTGCTCTACTGCAATTAAAGGCCGCCGCAAACATTCCCACGGCAATTCGAGCGAAAAATTAACTGAAAAAAGTCAAAGCCCATTCGTCGGCCACAAACCATATGCTTTCCACAGAGCAGACTTACATAATTTCCTTAGGGTGACAGTAAAGTTAGGTTTATATTCGCATGGTAACACAAAAACTAAACTCAACTGAAGGTGGTGGGGGGAGGTGGCATGGCTTGTAATATGGAAGTTGGAAGCTTCACATTTTTGCTGTTTTGCTTTTTATTACAAATTTCCCCCGGTCTTCCTCTTATTTTTCCTTCAGCTTGCGAATATTGTTGTTTGTGTGTGTGTGTGTCTGTGTGTATGTGTGTGTGGACTTAACGAGCTGCCTACTTGAGCTTAATGTTTTGGGTGTGTGAGTGTTGGTGCTCAGGCAAGGACTAGGCCTGGATAACTGCCTTTTTAGTAGACATGAGTGGGTGATATAGTTTTATTATTTTTTCTTCTCTTAGCATTAGGCTACCTGGCGCTTGGCATTCAGATGTCATTGGACGACAGAACACTAGCAGACTTCATTTACATAATTAAAGGAAATCGCTTATTAATATTATAAGCTATTTTAAAAGTTTCAAATGCGTTCAATCTAATAATTGATAGAGTGATATTATTTGGTAAACATTTGATTTATAAAAAACAAGTATTATTTCAGACTAACTACAATTATAAGCTACAGACTTTAGTTCAAATAGAAATAGAAATAAAATAAAAACCTGGTTTTCAAATTCTATTATGATTATAAAATTTGTTTTTTAAATAAAATTGTGTTCTAAAATGCCTCTTTTAATAATAAAAATAAAGTACAAATTTTCTGCAAAATATAATTTTATTTTCTTAACAATTTTTTTATAATTTTCCAAAGCCCTATTTTATATTTGTGTTTTAATATATAAGGTCCAATATTATTATTAAAACAGCAATTTTCATATACACTCGAATTCAGAGCATATTGAGAATAATTACAAAACTCGAAATTTAAAATAAAATAATAAAGACTGGGGTTCTAAAGAACAGGACCTACCCCAACCTACAAGAGTGCGTCTCTTTTCTTTTATATATGCACATAATACGTTATGTATTTGGCGCAGCAGTACACACCCCTCACTTCTTCACGGACCTACGAGGCTGACTGGGAATTGTAATTCATTAATTTGAAGGTGCGCTCTGCTGTTAGGATTGAATTTTGAAAGGCCAACCATGGGAGGTAAAAAATAGGCTCGTCCAGCCATTTGGTACACGCCTCGAGGAGCTCACAAATTTATTCACACACACCAAGCCTACATGTGTGTGTGTGTGTGGCAGTAGAAAAAGAATTTAAAATCCATTCGCACACCTGGCAGGCAAAAACGTTTTTTTATATTACGTATACGCAGTGTGGTGCGCATGTGCGCGCTCTTTTCGAGCTGTGTGTATAAATGTGTGTGTGTGAATATAAGGGGGCGGGGGAATATAGAGAGCTTCTCTCGCATTCGCGCTGTGAACTTTGACATTTGCACAGCGCCAGTGCGCCAAATTACAGCAACAACAACGACAACGACAGCAGCAGCAGCAGCGGCTGCACTTTATGCCACAATAATGTAACGAGCTCGGCATGTTTATCTGTGCGTGTGCGCGCTCGTGTGTGTGTGTGTGTGCAACACACATTTTTCAATTTTACCTCGCCGTTGCCAGTTTGCTGGCGTTGGCGTAACATTCTGACAGTTGCAGAAAACATATACATATTTAAGCGAGAAATGCTTCTTCGCATACACACATACCCATAGCACATGTACGCTCATAAATACATATTTGCACATACATACATAAATACATTGTACATACATACGTACACACATACAACTGTCAACAGCATGAATAGAGTGCCGCTGGCAGACACACTCCTAAATATATGAATACAAGTATATGTATATAGTATATGTATGAACGGATTCATGTACCTACAAGTAGAATGAGTTCAAGAAGACGATATATTTAAGGCCTAATACGAATAAGCTAAGCATCTGATATACATATATATATATATATATATATATATATATATATATATATCAATTAAAAACAATTTAATTAATTATTTATTTGCTCACATCGGTAATTATTAAACAAAATTCAGATGGGGGCGTTTCTCATTGTTATAAAAACGATTTAAGCCAATAGTCTGCCTCGACTTGGCCAAACGTTGAGGCATAAAATAAAATGCGATTCGCAAGGACTTCCGATTTGGTTCAGTAGCAGCAAAATAATTTCAAAGTAATGAAGCATAAAATCATCTGACGTTAAGGGCGCCGCAAAAATACCAGAGTTGCACAACAAAAATTGTTTCATTTGTATTTTCATCCCTTTAGGTATATTCTTTCGAAATAAAAAGAGATTTTTTCTGTATTTTAAAATATTACTTTTTGATTTTATGCCCTACTTTAGTTTTTTCGGCTAGTGTGCAATGCTAGATTAATATTTTATATAAATTATCAGGAAACGTTCTTAAATGGAACATCTTAGAAGTAAGAGCTATAAAAATGTGGATAGCAGTATCAGTGCTATGTATAGTTTCAATCACCACCTATATATGAGGTACAAGCAAAGCCATCTAAAGTACACAGATGCTGCAAGTTTTCTTCGACAACACTTTGAAAAGAAACATCCAATTTTATTCCATTTTAGAGTTTGCTCAAAAAGTGTGAAATCGAAGTCCGTAAAAGTAATCATGAATTAAAAATTAAATGGTTTTAAAAACATAAATGGCTTATTAGTTTCTACTCCAAATGTAGCTCAACGACCCTAAAGGAATCCCATAATGTGAGTTCGTTTCATGAGTATGACTCGGTTCGAATCACTGCGCTACCATCATCGCATAAAAAGATTCATTTAAAAAAAATAATTACAGTCTAAAATGAAATAAATGAATTGTATTGTTTATTTGTGTGTGTTGATTCGATTTTTTTGTTTGTCGATAAATAAATAAATAAATGATTACAAAACAATCATGAATATATATAATCAAATTCTTCCGAAGTAAACACCGTTCTTCTATATTTAAATAAATACATTTTTCATGACACATTCCAGTTATTCTTCGTTTACTCTTTTGGTTTTAGTAATAAAATGAACTACTCAAAAGTTGATGCATAAACTTATAAAATGGCTTCAAAAACTTTTTGAATGAGATGTCAGCCACAAGCTCTCAGCCATTATGCTGAAATTAAGTGTCCAGCTATAGCCGTCAAATGGAAGAGCAAATAAAAGAAAGCCAAATAAAAAGCTACCCTCAGTCCAATGTCTTGTTATCATTGAATAGCAGCTGTCAGCATTTCAATAAATAATTAAAAAACAACAAGAAAAAGAGTCCATGTTCTCTAAAATTGCAATTCTCAGAGCATCTGCGCGTCAAAAATATTTCTCCTCCTGTTCGCATGATGACGCTGATATATCAATTGAACGCCTTCCCTTGGTCGGTCGTCTATTCCGCTCCCCTCGTCTATAATAACACAACTGATGAGTTTGCTGAGCATGCCACGACAGTTGTTGCCCTTTCTTAATTGCTTTTCAATTGAGCACATTGCGAGTTTTTCAATTTAAAGTTTGATCTTGCCGAAGCAGACATGAAATGAAATTGTATTCTTGTATTTGAATAGTCTCTGGTTTTCTGCGGCTCGACTGGCCGGGTCAGTTGTAAAGATTTTCTGCAACATGGTAATGAATTTTCTGCCATACAAATTGTAAATTGTATCAAGTTTTCTGCTCTACACTCTTCGCTTATGTAAGAGTCTAGAGCTGTGTGTTAATTGCCGTGTTGCTTGCCCTCAAACTCAATTTCTAGTGCAAAATGTTTAACAACGCATCGGTTTGCTTGCAACTTGCCACCTGAGATGTGGCATGTTATTTAGAAGTGCCTTCAATTTGTGACCGAGTGCGAATTTAAGCGCCCCCATCTGAATTTTATGACTTTATGTCATTTCTATTGCACAATTTGAGATCGTCATACCCAGACAAGACTACATACTATATACATGTATGTTAGATATATATCGTTGATTGAATGAGTATTATTTACACAAATGTACAAATGTATGTCTGTGCGCCTATCTTGATGTCGAAATCTTTGTTTTCAATTGATCAGCAATTGAAAAATTCGCTGTGATTCAAATGCAGTCTCTTCAAATATCTCAATATATGTATGCCCACATACTTGTATATATGCGAACAATTTATGTGCCTTTTTTTACACGAATCAATGTTGATTTGTTTGTTGTTTTGTGGTGCGAATGACGAAATATTATTAATAGAAAATTTCAGATTTTTGCAACCAAAAATCCCATAAATATCGAATACATTTATCTTAGCACAAGTGTAAGGTTGAAAGATAAAACAAACAAACATTATTTAATTAATTTTGGGCCTATCTTAGACTTTGTGAAAAAAATTATGATATCAAGACACAACATGTTAATAATAATTAAGTAATTATTATTATTATCAAAAGGTTACTTATTTTTCATTATTTTATTTGTTTCTAAATATATGTTTGGTCAGCTAACTCACAAAATTATTCAACTAAACAATGCGCATATTTATTTCATAGTGGTATTCAGCTCTTCAAGTTCACTTCTTTGTTGCTTTAATTTTGTTCTTTAAAAGAATTAACACTTCTTATAATACATATCGATTATGCTGAATACTTCCTCTACATACATTGTCATTCGGAAGCTGTCGTTTTAGATTCTACGAACTATAAGTACTACATTTTATATAACATCTTAACAGTTCGTTCACTAATTTCGTTTTATGTTTTTGCCTTCGCAGTTTTCAAAACTAGCTGTGTTTCTAAGACCCGGAATGCTTATGGTGCCGCACCATAAAAACTTTCCTGGTCAGCAGTTCGTTTGGGCAAAAAACAAACTGAAATAAGAGAATGGGCGAAGCGAAGCGAAGAACACTCACAGCAGACATGTGAGAGAGGAAGGCGCCAACTTCCGAATAAGTGTTGGCTGTGGGGGTCACTTCAATATGCCATTAGTTGCAGTTGGCAGCTAGAGCCTTCTGCCTCTCACCCATACATACATACATAAGCACATACTCATGCATACATAAATAGTTAAGTGAGGCCTCTGGTGTGTTGGCGTGTTAACTGTTTAACTGACGAGCAGCGCAACTTGGGCCCTAAGTAGGTTAGAGACAAAGCAATCAAATAAACGGCTACGGCAGTAGCAACAACAAGAGAGACAGCGAAGCCATGTTGATACCGGAGCGCCCCACACACGCCCCCTTGGGCGCCTCGACAGCAGATGTATGTACGAGTAGATGTATATGTAGATGTACGTGCCTTGGAATGAGGTTAAAATTGATTTTTGTTCAGCTTTTAGCCAAGTACTCGTCGCAGGCAACGATAGCGCAGGTTTTTCTTAACTGGGCTATTGGCAATTGAACAACAATTGCCAATCGCACTGGCTTGCCAAAGCGAGTCTCGGGGGTAAAACAAGGTCAAAACGGGCGTAACAATTGACAATTGTCATTTGTGTGTCTGTGGCCCCAAAATTCTCTCAAACTTATTTTAGATGTCATGCCAAAACCAATAATACCGATGGCTCACATACTAGCAAAGCTTTGATTACGCGGGCACTTCGATTCTAAAAATGTCTTCAATTTGAAAGAACAATACCAAACAAATTGGTTTTCTAGTAGAGCTGCACAACAATCGATCCACTAACATTTGCACGACTCTGCCAGCGATTTTTGTGTTCTTTAATGATTAGTTTGTTCAATTTGTTTCAATTTATTTTATAATTATAAGAAAAGATGAGCTAATTGATTTAGAATGCACATCAATGCTTCCGAAGCTCGAAGGAATCCAGGATCCATTTGATACTAGCATCCATTGTTTAAACATAGAGTATCACTAATATCGATAATATTGCAACAATTCCGGTTATAAATTCAATAATAATAATAATATAGCATGCAATTCCTGCTGAGGATATGTATTATTTTTTAAACTGCAGAGTCTGATTGTATTTTTGATTATATCTTGCATGTCTCGAACCATCAAATCGACCGATCAGAGCTTGTTAATCCGGTCCACAGAGCTTATCAACAATGACAACGACATAAAATCCATTTCTCCTTGCCAATTTCAATTTCATTTAAAATTCACTACATAATCGAGCAACTGTCGAGAAAATGCTAAAAATAAAATGACAGCACGTGCCCCCCAATGGAGACGTGGTGTGGCGAACCATTCAATTGTTCGTAAGCATGAGTATCGTATCAATCAAAAATCTACAAAAAAAAATCATTTATAGCCACATATGTATATGTACGTACGAGCATCGACACATCCATATATGCCATTTGTATGGCCGTATATGTCTTGGTGCTTATATACTTAGGAATGTATGTGCGTATGTGAGCTCCGAAACTCATCACTGTAGCTCAGTCAATGTGTCCGGTCTTGTCTACTCTTGATTCAAATACAGTGTCCATATCTTTTTTTGGAATTCTGCAATAAGTTTGTAAAGTAAATCAGCAACGACATCACAGCCAGACAAGCATTGGGGGGGGATTTGATTGTCAATGCCAGGCGGGCACAGATGACCGTGAGGCGAGCTTGTGAAGCAAAAGAACCACTGAAATAACGCGTGATTTTGCAAATCCGTGAGGGTGATTTCGAAACTTGCAAGCTTTCTGATAACGAAAATACGAAAAAAAATTAACACCTTAAAATATGGTCTTGGTCGGGTGGCAATTACTAAATACAATTACTAACGAGTCGAAAGCGCTATTACATATTCATAAAAATTTATTTAGCTCACAATAATTTAAGTAGATTTTCGCATTTCGGCTTTATTATTATCTTCGAAAGCAGCCTTTATTTATCTAGTAATTATTATTAAAAAAATGAGAATTATTATTAAATCAATTTTATTAATTGGGTTGGCCACAGTGTAATCGATTGAAAGAATTACAAACATTTGCAAAGAATATAAAACAATATGAAATTGTTAAATTGTAAAATTATCCTAACGAGTCAAAAGAGGTATTAGATAATTATAATTTATTTAGCTCACAATAATTTCAATAGATTTTCGCATTTCGCCTTTGTTATTATCTTCGAAAGCAGCCTATATTTATCGAGCAATTATTATTAAATAAATGAGCATTATTATTAACATTTGCAAAGAATATAAGACAATATGAAATTGTTCATTTGTCAAATAATGTGATTTGAAAAATTTCTTAAGCAATTTCAAATACAAATGAAATAAGTTGTGTTCTGATCACAACTATTTCTATCACTTATGTTGAATACACTCTAGCCTTCCATACAGACGGATACTTTTCAGGTGAAGTTCATCGAGTGCATTAACACAATTTATGGAAACTTTAAAGCTCGTAAAGCTCAGGGGCTTATTATATTTTGGATGTGTTCAAAAATGGAATTTTTGAGAGAATTTGACATTCAATAATGACAATCGAATACAAGCAAATGCCTTATTATCATTTTTATTTATATTTATTTATATTTATTTATGTCAACAAGCCTTATCAGTCGACATAGGAAAATAATATATAAAGATTATTAACAAAAAACCTTATAAGCTAAAAAAGCCTAAGTAGGAGAAATCTTATCAAATAATATCTAATAAATGCCTCCACAGACTCTGAAAAAGAGCTTTCCAATTGTAAAGGATTCTCTTTATTATTTAATAGCTTTATCTAATTACTTAGCTAGTTTCCACATTTGTTTTATTGTATTCAAATAAAACAATGCGTGCTCGTAAGAAATGAAGAGCCACAAAATTCGTATCTTGCCACTATCTCTTAATCTAAAAATAAATAATACTTGGCTTTTGTCTATGTGCCGCGACCAGGTCAGCGATTATACGACAAAATTGATGGCATTATTTTGTTTTTATGGCGGTTGTCATGGCGTTTACACACGAAATCAAACGATTAGTCATTTTTCCTTGTCCCCTCCTCAGCCAGCGTGAACTAAAATTGTAGGCCCTTTAGCGGAGCCCGCCAAAAAAAATCAATAGAAATTTGTACTTTACAAAAGGGTGTAAGGAGGAGGTCAGTAAGTGGTATGCACTATAGTGTGTGGTATGTGGCAGGTGGCATGTGGCACATTGGCGCCTATAATAATCGTTATGTAATCGCACAGACTGACTGGCTGTACGATGGGTTCTCCAGCTGAAGTGAACTCGCTTATAACGTGGTCTATACAACATTCTAGAACTGATTATTTGCAGTCAAATCATTTCAAATTAGAAGGTTACTTGTATTCTACGTTCTTTATCTTTTAAAAAATACTACTATCTAATTAGATTTTTGTTTATGCTTCATTTTGTACAATATTTTTCCTTACTCTTCAAGCAAAGCTAAGTAACTCAATTCAGTTTTTTCAATCTAAGAATATTGGTTCATGAAGGATGTTGAAAAGAATTTCAAATCCTAAATAAGAAAATAATAATCATAAAACGTTACTGTTAGAACAGGAATCAAACATATTCAAAAAACATAACTATTTTCCGTTTAACAGGCACTTCAATTGTTAAATTTAAAATTAAAATTAAAGAACTACTTTTTCCCGAAACAAATGTATTTTTAATAAAAAACTTCGTCAACTAATCTGATAAGAAGAAGGTATCAACTTTTTACATTTTCTTTCAGAATGAAGAGGCAATAAATTTTCCTCAAGCCCAAATATAATTATTAACGATTAAATAATAGTTAGGTAGGTAGATTTTATAGTTATAATTTGACAAATCGTATGTATCATTTTAGTAGATTCTATATAGTTAGTTTAAATTCTTATATTCAACTTACCCCAACTGGAACCGGTACGTCCGAGGCATTGGCTAGTTTCACTGTTCCATATGAATTTTCTGAAACCCTCCCATTTGCCCATTTTTGGCGGGGGCGAGTAGTATTCACCAATTTTCTTGTCAGCCATTTTTCCTTTTTGTTTGTGATTTGTTGCGGTCTGTTAGAGTAACTGTTTTTGGTTTGGTTTTTTTAAGTACTTTGCACTTTGGGGAGGATGTCTTTCGTTTTATATATTTTTAATTTACTATTAAACTAGTCGTAAACTATATTTATTTATTTATATGGCTTAAACTTTACTGTAAGATTTTGAACGCTTATCGTTGGTACAACATTTTTTATGGTTATTTTTAATGTTGGTAGCAGTATATTGGTTATGTTTTGCGCTAAATTAGTATTTCACTGAAAGAGAATGTTCGTGTGGTGTGTGCTTAGGCTGTTGCCACCTGTTTAGAGATATTGGAGAGCGATAAAATTGGAAAGAAAGAGAGTGGTATTAGGATTAATTTCAGATTAGCGATGCCAAAGCATGCATTATTGTTTTTTAGAAATAAGTAAATGGTAAAAAATGTGTGGTTAGGATAGGACCTATAGCTACCTATCGATCTACATTATATGTAACGCCCTAATGCCAAAATCTGAAGAAGAAAACATTATTGAAATATTATCGATAATAATTATTTAAGAACTTTGAAATGCCCTTAGAACTAGAAACATATGTTGAATTGGATTCCTTCGAAGTCTCACATTCTGTCGTGCCAAAATTGATTTTATATGGAAAATATAGAACGGCCGAAAATGTAGTCTGGCCCACCTGTCGTATGTGCAGGAGTTCGGGCACTTTTCAAACTGTCTTATGGAAACAATAGCTGAGTTGGCTGACTGATTGGCTAGCGGGCTGCTTATATAAACTTTTCGTTTTTCATTTGGCATTTACAATGGAGATATGCACATTATTGTTGTTGTTATTGTGCTTCGGCGCAGTTTTCATTTCACTTCTAGCAGTTTTTATTCAATTCTTGTTCCTTTTTTATATATTTTTTTTCTTTCTTTTTTTCTTTGTACTAGCACAAGGACACTTGAGGAAAAGTCTGCGTGCAGCCTCAGTGGTACTAGACTGTTGGTTCCAAATCAAATTCTCACAATCTGAGCACAAACTTATTGCATTTTCCACATTTTCCTCTGAATTTTTAATTCATATTTGGCAATAATTTTTTTTCCAAATTGCTTTCCTACTGAGTTTACGTAAAAAATCGCAGGCGTTTCTATTTCTGCCTTTCAGCCGTACTGCCACACCGCCAACTGTTATGTAATCGAGTGCAGTGCGGAGCGAGCGGTCCAACAACGAAAGCCTCCAGTCTGCCAAAAGTGAGTGCGCGCAGAGAGCAAATACGGTGAGAGCGAGGAAGAGAGAATGCCAGAGGAAATGAGAGAAGGAGGGCAAAGAGGGCGCTTGGAACTACTTGCGTTGGAAAATTGTTCGCTGCGGCAAGAGGAAAAATTTTTTTTTTTAGCCAGAAATATGGTGTGCGCTTGGAAGGCGGCGGAAATCAAATTTGGTCGAGAACCAAGCCATAAACTCGACAGCTGGACTTGACAACAGTTCGTCCTAAGTGGCCGAAATGTCCTTAGCTATTGTTGTTGCTTCATAATGTCAAAGATTGCCTTCAGGGATTATTTCCGTTTCTGCAAAGTGCTCGATTTTTTCAAGATAAATTGTTCTTTCATCGGCTACTTTCTCTAACCGTAAAAGGCATTTCTGTCGGCTTTTCAACATCAACTGTTGGACTAACTAATGAGAAGAGAAAAAGATATAAAAAATAGGAAGAAGAAATGAAGAAAGCCGCGCCAAGCTCGAGGCCATACACCGATGATGTTGATTATGGCATCCGCTCCACTTTGATTATGCCATGTCGTTTCCTTTTTGTCCTTTCTTCTCCTTTTGTCTGCCACGATAAGAATTCCCTTGCATTCATACCAATGCGTCGCTCTTACACGCTCCACGCTCCACACTCCACGCTCGCCTGTTTGACTTAGTTTCGTGCTGCTATTTTCGCTTACACACATTGCGCAATGCGCGGCTGTGAAGGCCGAGGGCGGGCGAGGGGCGGAGACGCACAACTAGGCGCAGTGGGTGAGGAAAGCTCAAAGCTAGAAAACGGTAATAAGAACACCAGGCATGGCAGGGACCGTTAGGCGAAAGTGTAGCCAAAAGCAAGGCGCACAAATGTAGGCAATAATATGTTGCCTTACAAACACGCACACACACACACACTCACTAACACACATAGAGAGAGACAGAGAAAGAGAGAGACACACACATTCACACAGTCTTATTGGCGCTAGGGTGGGGGACTGTTACAAAATCGTGCATTTTTGCATAATTCAGATTTCAGTCAAGCCAAGCTTAACGCTTTAAGTCTGCATGGAACAGTCTCAGGAATTTCCTTTTTCCTTTAGAATCGACGATTACACACTCAAGCCTAGTCCAATCTTTTTTACTTAATCGCAGATAAAGCCTTTTCAGTTCTGTCTCATTATGGCATATCTCTGGCTGTCTTTTAGCACATTATCTCTTCAAGAAATTCTGCTCTGCGCAAATATACATTTTTGTTGTACCGAAAAAAAAAATCGAATTTCAGTATGTACATAAGTTTTACAAGGATATCTTTGCTGTCGCTGTCACAACGTTCTCGCCGCTGTCTGCGCCGTCGACAGCGACGTAATCAGCGCAAACATTTTTTTCCTGCTTTTTTTCTTTTCACGCCATATCTTTATGAATATTACTACACTTTTTCACCCAAAACGGCAAGCGACTTTTGGTGAGGATACTTGTATTTAACGGGAGACTTTGAGATTATGTAGACATGTGTAGATTATATATGTATTTTTTTATTTTGGCATTTGTTTCATCACCTCGAACTTTTTATATAACCAACGTTTTGTGAAAATACATGAAAAATGTTGTATTTTTTCGCAGCGGCGCACAAACACACATACAGATGGATTTTCTTGAGCGCTTTTCTGCTTCTTCTACGTAGACATGTACATAATATTTTATATGCCGTTAATCCGCATACGACAAGCAACCGTCCACAGTTAAAACGCCAATGATAGTACCCGAGCGGCCAAGCTGCAGCGACACGCTAGACGGAAACGAAACGAAACGAAAACGACAAAGTCGCTGACGATGACTCGCTCCACGGTTGGGGCGGTTGAGCTGCACAGCTTTTTCTCTCACACTCCCTCGCTCTCTTTCTCTCTCTCTCTCTCTCTCACTCTCTGTCAGCCCTGTGCTCAGCTGAGCGCCAATGAAAAAAAATCATTGTAGCATGCTTAAGTCGCGCCAGCTCGACTCACCGCCACAGTCTACAGTTAATGCTCCAATCGTTCCCATAACAGCTATATGGTATAGTGAACCGATTTTGATACATCTTCTGACTATATGGATGCATTATAAAAAACTGATAAATAGCAAATTTTTTAAATATGTTAATGAACTTTTCAAAACATAAGTATTAACAGCAAATTTGTTAAGCTATTTCAATAGATAAAAAAAAGGTTTGGTGTCCCTAACTGTTATGGCTATATGGTATACAAATATAGGGTATACAAATATCTGTTAAGTGGGTCCATTGAGGCAAGCCGGTCATTTAACAGCAGAGACAAAGAAAGCAGCAGAGAGAGAGAGAGAGAGAGAAAGGCACAAAGAGAAATGGCAGCGAATTAATTTTGTGAATATTAAAAACTGTGATTTTTATTTGTTGCGCAGCTGCTCTCAAACTGTGCAGCCCTTGGGGCACCGCTCCAAAACTGTGCTGACATTAAAAGGTATGATTAGTTTATAAACTTAATCAAGAGTTAAGCTTTCCATTATCCTATTTCACACTCGACTGCTGACCACATTAGCCCACATTGCATATAAATCGGATCTAGCCAATTGTCTTAGCTCCTCAGACCTTGCAGGCATACATACTATACTATATACATACTATACTATATTATGTCTGCGAGCAATTTCAGTCAAATCAGAGCACAATATTTAAGTGCGTGCAAAGGCCAGAGCCACAGCCACAGCCAGAGCCAAAGCCAGAGTTTTCATATTCGTTTTCCAGCCACTTTTCGAATTCGCCGCAGCTTGCGCAATGGCGCAAAGAGCATCTGAGAATTGTCGCTCCTAATTCCCAAGCTCAGTAATATAATATTTATTGATTATTCGCTGCGGACCGAAACATTTTTCGTTTACGAAACGGAGTTTCATTGCGGATGCTTAAAACCAATTCTAAAGTTTCGGCAAGAAAGCCCTTTTGAGAGGAAATCTGATGCCGTCACGTGCTAATTGACAGTTGTCCAAAAAGTTTGGGTGGGTTTCACTTTTCGGAGGATGTATTTTTATGTATGTGTGGGAGCTGGTGGGCAGATGGTTTTCACACGCATAAATTACGTCATTTCTCAGCTGTTTTTAAGCCAAGTGGCAACAGCAAGTGTTATACAACAACCACTACACGCATACAGATGCAAGCACAGTTTTGGAGTCACACTCATGCACAGACTTAATAGGATTATCTAAGCTTTTAATAGACCATTCGCATGCTGCACGACTCAACTGTTACGTTGAAGTCGCAGCGCTCTTTTAATACTTGGTCGAGTCCCGAACAACAATACCCCACCCATGAATTATGTATGCTATGCCTATGTCCTTTTGCGCCCCAACTGTGCAATGAAGGACATTTTATTTATGGATTGTATAACCATAAGTTAGTGCGCCGATTATTGCGGCATACAGGAATGTGCACACACACTTATATACAACACTTCTAATACGCACTAACGAGTGAGTATAGTATTGTTGCCCCCTTTTAGCTGATAACAAAAAATACTTGAAAAATAGTGAGGAGTTTAAAATTAGTTAAATAAAGAAGTACATTTTTAAACGTGGATCCAATTAGCAAGACTTTTATAATACAAGTAGTTTCAGATCAGCAAGTTGTTTTAACTTGTTTGTTTTTACTAATTTAATATTTTTTATTTTATTATTTATTATTTTTATTTTATTTACTTATAGGCATTCCTTTAATTTATTCTCCTTTAAAGAATTCTCTTCGTAAAAATATTAATAAATTTATTAATATCTTTTCATTAAATAAGTATAGAAAAATATATATGAAATTTAGGTTAATAGTAAGAGGTGTTCATTTTCTTGCTCTTATGTATTACAAATGTTATTATTTTTCAAACCAATTTCCAATTTAATTTAATCACTTTAAAATTTTTCAATTAAAAAAAAAAAACAACAAATTATATATAGCTTGAAAGCCTAAAGTCCAGAATGATTAAAGGACTTTGGCTAACGCTAGATCAAAAAGGATGCAATCATCATTTCATACCCTACTTTCAAAATGATGTTGTGCTTTTAGGCTTTTTTTTCATTATTCCCAAAACGCAAATCCAAAAATAACCACAACCATATATATGTGTGTACATATAGATGTCCTCACACGACTTACTTGTGTGGCAAAGTTTTCTTTTCTTAACACACATCCTATGCTCGATACCCTGAAAAGACACTGTTATGCTGTTTGGAGAGCAAAGACATCCTAATTTTCAGTTTGTCTCCACGTTTGCCTCCACGCTTCAATCAACATGAATCAATCAAAATTAACACCCGAGACATACACACACCCACATATACTATATGCGATGCTGCACAAATCCCCGGAAGCCACAAGAAAACGACAATGGACATTGGACAACGGATAACGGACACACATGCCCAGAAACTAATTCAATTACAGCATTTCAGGATACTGCAAGGAATGCTCGGGTCAACCGACATGCTCAAAGTTTCAACAGCGAGTAAAACAAAAACAAGCTACAATGTTACACGCACATGCCATTAAGTATACGACCCATTGTCACTCAACGTTCTTCGTCTCTGTGGCAGCTGTAGCACAGTTTGCGATGTAGCTCGAAGCACGCACACACCCATATTGTTGCAATGAAAACAAGTGATGTATAGTGCTGCAATGACAGAAAACCGTTCAAGATAGCCACTCGTCTTAAACATTTAAATTATGGCCATTTCCAGCATTAGGAAAGTAAACCGGTTAGGGAAGTAAAGTAAAGGGAAAACGAAAGCACGAAAGCGTAATAGTAATAGCAATAACGAAATCATGAATGTCCTTCAGAGTGAAAATTCCAGAGTCGATGTTATGAGCTCAACCGATTTTATACAATAGTTAAACAAATTTATTGTGGGACAACCACAGTTTGCCATATAGTTCTATTGGTTCTATAGGCCTATAGGTTTGAGGGAAAATAAGCATTGAATAAGTTCAATCGTTTAAATTTAATTCCAATATTTCATTGACTAGGCCCTGGCCTAAAAAAATTTTTTTGAAGATTATTATTGTTTTCCCTATTTAAGTAAAAAAAACATTGACGATCAAATTTAGGTGGATTATTGATTACAAAGGGGCTTCTGTATTTATGAAAATGATATTCTACGAAATTATTGATCTATTTGAGCTTCTTTAAAGCCTTTTTGTCTATCTATTTGTCCCTGCATTATTTGAAAAATGTTTAAATTTTAGAAATAGGAGATCGAGACACACACACCAATCTTTTGGCTTGGTAGTTTGATCAAATACCTATAGCTTGCCGGACAAATAGCTCCATCGTTACCAAATTATTTTAAACAAGAGAGAACGCTACAGTCTAGCAAGCCCGACAGTGTAATACCCTGTACCCAGGTAAACTTCCGTCACTGAGTTATATGCGCCCAAAGCAGCAGCAAAAAGATGAAGAAGAAGAGCGAACTTGTTGCTGCAGTTTGTGGGGTTGTACTGGCGAGAATTTGTTTCGCTAATAACTTTTTTTAGAATTGATAGAATTGAATAAAATTTTAAACAACAGTAGATAATTATTTATGTGTGCAAAGTTTGGTTTAGGTAGCATTTGAAATGTGGACGCTAGTGACGAAATTCTGCAGTGGGGGAAAAAAAAAATAAACTCGTCCTTACTCGGATCTAGGAGAATCTGGATGCCAACTTTGGTTATTCTAGCTTTTATAGTTTCTGAGATCCTCGCGTTCATCCAGACGGACGGACAGACGGACGGACATGTCTAGATCGATTTCTCTCGTCATGCTGATCAAGAATATATATACTTTATGGGGTCGGAGATGCTTCCTTCTGTATGTTACATACTTTGCACAAACCTAATATACCCTTTTTACCCTACGGGTACAGGGTATAAAAATATTTCTATTGTTGGAAGCAATTACTAAACAAAATTTCGAACTTTTCTAAGTTCCAACTTCAAATACATAAAAAAAAGTATTAGTGATAAATGACTCTGAATTAAATTATTTATCCGAGTTTTAATCGGCTAGTCTCGAATTGTCCTGTGTTTACATAAAGGAAATAGTTTATTTAACTTCTTTTCCCCAAAGCTATACTTACATTCATCCTGGAGTAGCTTTGCACTATAATTTCGGAGTTTTCGAACTTTTCTAAGTTTCAACTTCAAATACATATAAGAAGTATAAATGAAAAATGCAGCTCTATGACTCTGAATTAAATTATTTATCCGAGTTTTAATCGACTAGTCTCGAATTTGCCTGTGTTTACATAAAGGAAATGGTTTATTTAACTTGTTTTCCCCTTAACTTTATTCACATTCATGCTAGAGTAGCTTTGCACTATAATATCGGAATGACCTTTTATACACAACTTGAATCCTATCAGTATGGGGTAATATCAAACTTAATCTGTCGAATGCTCAACCGCACGAATCTGACCCACTTTAGTGGTGAAAAGTTCTTTGCTGGCAGCTCGCGTAGAAGGCACAATAATGGTTCGTGTGCATGTCTGTGCGAGTTGCTTGCTTGCACATGCAGGTGGGGGCGCATTAAGCTGTTGCTGTTTTTATTTTTCTTGTTATTTTCTTGCTTGCTTGCCACTTCCGGAGAAAAGGCAAAATTTAAATAGCTACCTGTGCCTGCATAAGACGAGTTTGCGTTAAGCCGGAATAGGGTTTGTAATAAAGTCGACTGAAATTTAAAAACTGTTTACATGTTTTTTTATGCAGTCTGTTTTAAGTTCAACTAGCAGGTTAACTCGATGAAATATTCAGCTGTTAGGCGTGTGTTAAAGTTTCTTAAAGTGTCAAATCTTTCTTGTTAAATAAAGCATGATTATAATAACTTACTCTTAAAATTTGCTTAGAATAGATATTTATAATTAATTATGAAAATATAGATGCCAATATAGATAGACAATAGTGTATAGCTATATGTTTTGATTTTTGGAATGTTCATTAATTTAATTTAATCCACAATGTATGATTAAAATATTAGGGATCTGTAGAATAAATTTACAGCTCATAGGTTACTTGAGCTGTAACGTCCAATTTCTGCATGACTGCATCTCCATCATCGTTTAAGATTTCGAGATCACAGCCTATCTCCTCAGTTTTAAGTACGCCACAACTTTTATCACCGTCCGCCCCATTACTCAATTGCTTATCTTCAGTTGTTATCTTACTTGTACAATCGAAAATTTGTGGCGTATTAGAATTCGAAACCATTTCGGATTCATTTTTCTCCTCACTAGCAGTTTCAGGAGGCTTCATTGCTAAATTATCATGCTCTTGTTCTGTTAATTCGATATCTGGTCGGGCTGGGCCGCTACCTTGTGATAAAGTTCTTATACGAGTAGCTCCTACAAATTTTTCTACCTCCTCGCCTTTTACCAACGGCTCGATAGAGTGTTCACTATTTTCAACGGCTTTTTTTTTGAAAAATACCTTTTCTGTCTCTAAATAGTCCTCATTCTTTTCCAGTTTGTCATCGCTTTTAAATATTTGTTCAGCTTCGTTGTTATGTAAACTTTTACAAGCAGTCTGCTCTAGGCCTCCATCGGAAATCTTCTGCCCTGAGTTCAGATCATGTTCAGATCCATCTACTTTTGCAACCTCGTTTCTCAGCGAACTTGAACCATCGTCAGGAATCTTCTGTGTTGAGCTCAATTCTGCATCGATCTCGGATACATCGACTTGCTTAGCCTCGTTGTCAAGAATATTCTCGCGAGTGATGAGTTGAACTTCAATCTGTGATTCATCGACTTGCTTCAGGTTTGCCAAGTCCTTTTTGAGTTCCTCATAATCTTCTTCTTCTGAATCGCTTTCTCCATTTTCTAGCAAATTCATTTCGTCACTGCTGATAAATTTATTTAATTTGTTCGCTATTTTCGCCCACTTTGCTTTAGCATCTGTTTGAAGCTCCATAAAAGGATCACTTTCTTTTGATTTTCTAAGTTTAGAAATGTTTCTTTGCATTTTTTCGTGTGTCTCAGGATCAGCATTTAAGGGGTTTGGCTCTCCAATGGCCTCTAGGGCTTCGCGTAGTGCTGTGGTTGAGTTTTTGCGTTCCTCTTTCTTTTCCACATACTGTAGGTTATAGATCTCGCGGAGTGAGGCTTGTTCACGGGGCCGTAATGGCTCCAGACCATCATCAATATTATTACATATTAGCGTTTGGAGCGCACCTTCCGGCAACATGGGCGGTTCCACAACAGGCACTTCCTCCTCCGATTCGTAGTCGGTGGAATCATCCGAGATAATATCATCATCAATGCTAGCGACCTTACTGCTTGCTTCCTGTACCTCCTCTTTCTTTGCGTCCTGCTGTACTTCCTGCTCCAGTGATGGTTCGGGATTCTCAGAAGGCTCTTTAATAACCTCTGCGGCAGGTGGCTCACTTTGAAAAGTCAATGGTATCTCATCAGCGCCTTTCTTCAGCACTGTGTCGCCTTCTTCTTCATCTGAAAGTCCACGTCTACTCTGTTGTTCGTAGAGTCGTTCAGTGCCAGTACACAGTTTTATGTGTTCCGCCAGCTCCTCATCTTTTGTACGTTGCATCATTTTCTTCAGCAGGTCATTCTCCTGCTCCACATCGCTGTGAGATTCTGCCTCCCATGGCATCTCTCGCATTTCTTGCAACATCTCGTTTTCCTCATTAGTGAGCTGAAGTGCTGAACTGCCTGCCTTCAGACAGGCCTTTAACTCATTGTAACTACGCATGCACTCGGCTGCCACTTCGGCGTCATCTCCACACATTTCCTGAAAATTCAGATCAAGCTTTTTAAGAAACTCAGCATCTAAACAGCCCACTGCCTTTTCTGTTTCCAAGGAATAGAAGTGCTCTTCGCCATCGTCATCTTGACCGTTGTCGTCCTGATCCTCATCCTCCTGATCGTCATCGTCATCCTGATTGTTATTGTACTGGTTGTAAAATTCGAGATCTTTGTCATCTGTCTGAATACACCCGGTTTTATCATCCATCCACTTCAGTCTACTCTGCTGTCGTAGTTCGTTTCGACGCAACGCTTCTTCTATCAAATACTCAGCAGACTTTCTCGGTTTTGGAACATACGGCTTGGTCCACAAGCCACGAGTGCTTATCAGCCGTGAGGTGTGCTGTCCATCATCCTCGAACTTTGTAGCCTGCTCTTCCTGTTCTTCATTCGCTGTGTCATAGTCATCATTAGACTCCTCACTGTCGCTAATCAGTGGTGGCGGCGGTGGCAGTTCCTCTAGAGCGCCAGTATCTTTCTTCACTACCATCAATCGGTTATCTACAACTTCCAGAGTATCTTCATACTTTTCACGTTGAGCGAAGCAACGTCCTGCCGATTTTGAAACAAATTTCTTGCGTTTCTCTAGTTCTTTAGCTATATCGGCATCCAAACTCTCTGGGGTGTCTTTATTGAGCTCAGGCAGATTCGGGGACTTGAGCAACTGCTGCGCAGCACGGCACTTCTCAGACCAAGTTGTGCCACGTTTACCTAATTTCGAAGTTTGCTTCGGATCTGACAAAGCTGTGAGAAAGTCGCCGAACACATCCAGACATTCTCGTATGGACTTGCCTTTGGCTGGATCTTCCAGTTCTGGTGGCACAATCTTCTCCACTTTCGGGTCGGCAGAGTAGCTGTATTCCTCATCCGATTCAATCGGACCAAAATCGAAATTTGTTGGCTTCTCCGCAGTGGTTATCTCATTATACTGTAGTTCATTGATAAGCTCATCTAACAAGGCGACACACACCTCCTCCGGATTGGGCTCCGTCGCTTGGGACTTTAATTCATTGATGGCTTCCTCGTAAGCTGTATTCACCTTATAGAGCATTTCGTTTTCATCCTCCAGCTCTTGCAGCAGTTTGCGTAGCGAGGCCTCTTCTTCGGCCATTGCTTCACATTTGCGAGCGCATATATTTGCGGCCGCTTGTTCGCTACTTTCCTTTATCAATGGCTCTATAATTGGTTCCGAATCCTTGCCTTCAACATCAGTCACAATAAGTGTTGGCAGTTCATTAACTGCTTGCTCTGGAATCTCCTGCACATCACAGACCTTCAACTGAAGCATGCGCTCTTCTGCCGGCCAATCATGAGCTGGCTTATCGCAGCCAGCGCCAAACACGCGCTTGGGCACATCGTCGGAAGCGTCAATGAGCACTTTTGCAAACGCAATCGCTTGCTCGTCGTCATCGGCATCTGTCTTTTCAACTACTGGCTCCGATATGACATTAGTCGTCACGCTATCAGTCTTAGCAGCAGCTGGTTTTAGTTCGCGCTGACGCCGTTCCGCAAACTCTTGTTCCAGACGCAGCGACCTCGGAGCACTGGAACTCTGTACTACTTCTTCCTCTGCACTCGCCGTATCATCAGTCAATTCTTCTTCAAGGCTAGGTATCTCATTCTCAATCGACAGCCTTACCCACTCCATATCTTCATCCATTTGACGGGTGAGGTCTCTAAGGTCTTGCTCGACCTTGTCATTTGCTTCAGCACATTCTATTTCATAAGCCAATTGCTCCGCAGTTTTTGGCAAAGGACTTTGTTTAAGGTCAAAGTTACAGGGCCTGGGGGTTTCCGCACAGCACATCTTGTCATCGAGCTTAAAATCGGTTGTAATGTCGCTAATCGTTTCTTCTTCTGCAAGATCATCCGCCAAGCCAGCGTACAACTCCTTGATCTCTTTTAACTCTCCTGCAACGTCTGATTCGTAACTACTAATTGGCTCTTCTACTTCGCTAGTAGGCTGAGATGGTAGTTCCTTTACCCCCTGTTCTTGTAAATTCTCTTCAATTTCATTGCTCTCTTTGGATGATTTTTCCTGTTTCGTTTCCTCTATGGCAACAATCTCAAATTGGGTGCAAGTCTTAGCTTCATTTGATCCCAACTCCTCAGTTTCTTCAGCTTCATTTTCGTTTGTTTCGGTATGAATTGGTGATTCGTTAGAATCGTTCTTCTGGAGCTTAGATTTCACAGATTTCGGTATTAAATTCCGGTTGCTGGACTGTTCAGCAATTTGATCTGCAAGCGAATCTGAGGTGCAGTTACTGCCTTCATCACTGGAGGCTGAATGATCTGAATTATCTTCAGATGCTGAGCTCTGTTTGGTTCTCTCGCCTTCCACTTCCGCCCAAATGTCGTCAACACTCCCATTTTCCAGAGCAGCGCGCGTGTGACCCGCGTGAGCTCTTTCGTCAGCCTCTTGCTCTGCTTCCGAGTCCGTAGACGTCAGGAGTGAATCCTGCTGATCGGGTGGGCGATGTCGGTTGCGCAGACGAATGGTGGCTGAAGGTAATTTGCAATTAATATTAATTTACTTTCTAATTATAATCGTGTTTACAATTAACGCTGTCCCGAATTTTTTTGCGCTCTGCTCGATTCCAACGATGATTCTCTTTTCGCTCCCCTTCATAGCCACCCACCTTCCTGAAAGTTAAAAAATTACACTAATGAGCTGTACATATGGATTAATTTAAAAATCTTAGTTACCAGGCCTCAGCACAGGCACGATCGCGGGGAAACACTGGCCGACTATCCAAATAGGTGAGCTCTTTCTGCATAAGAGTTAAGCATTTAAGACTTATACCCAAATATTTTTAACCCCCCTTCCCCCTTCCTCACTTACACAGGCCAATATCAATGTCTTCCGATATTGTGGAAGGCGTGATACTACAGGGTTTCCCTGAAGTACCAGCACTCGTAAGTTCGGCATCTGTTCGAATATCTATACAATTGTAAAGGAAGGAAAGAATGAGAGATCCCAGCAACATAGCAGAGAGTACTTACTTTAACGACCAATATATCGTCAATGCGATTATTTGCCAAGTCTAGAACAGATAGAGTCTTACAGTTGACCAAATGGGACAGACTGTCGCTGTCTTTCAAATAATTGGAGGACACGTTGAGAGTGTTCAGCACGGGCAGTACATCGGAGCCTATATTGTCAAGTTTGCGTATGTGGTTCGAGCTAAGATTGAGGGTATCTAGCTGGGGACAGCATCCCAGATTGTCAATGTGCTGTATTAAATTATTTTGTAGAAAGAGACACTTCAACTTGGACTGCTGATCGAGTCCCTGGATTTCCGAAATGGCATTGCATTCAAGCCAGAGGCATTTTAGCTCAGTGTACTCCTCCAAGCATTCAATGTACTGGAAACCTGGCAGGCATTAAATATTACATTTAATGTTCGTGCTTATCCCACCCACTACCCCGACTCACCCTGATAGTGCAAGTAGAGAACATCATTGAGACGCGGCGTTTGATAGAGTTTATCACGTTTGCACAAATCCCGCAGTCCCTTCTGGGTCATACGATTCAGACCGGTTATTTCCTTACGGGCCGATGATGGCCCCGCACATTGAGCCATCGTTTATATTAATGTAGTAGGTTGTTTTCAAATAGGTTCTTCAACTTATATGAGTGAGCCGGCCCAGTTTTTCTATACAACTCTCACTCAGACTATTCAAAAAAAATTATGTTTCGCACAATAAGCACGGTGCCTACTGTTGTGGATATTTATTGAACAAACAAAGCGGACTTCACATACACAGTAGTATAAGCTTCCACACGGTTGCTATGACTCTATTAAATATAGTTGAAATAACAAATCCGCCTGGTGTTTTCTAAACATCCAAAGGCCACCATAACTACTATTAATGTGTTGGTTTATTCTTTATTTTTTTCTCAACAAAACTTATATCGAATTAAGATTTTTGCAGCATTATTATTATATGTATGTACAAAGTGTAGTATTAATAATAGCTTTGTTATTCTTCTGGTTCTACATTAACTTAGACTTCAGTTTTCACAACTATTATTTATTCAGTTCAAAACTTATAGTAAATAGTTAAGCCTATGGTTTTTACTAACATTTCCTCTCTTCTTATCTAGAACTCGGAATTATTTACTATTTTCAGGCTGCGTCTTTTATTAACTTAGTTCGAAGTCAGCCTGATCAGGTGGGTATGCTATAACATTTTCGGCTTCCATTAGCAGTCCAATAGCCTGAAAGTTTTCCTGCCACATCGCATATTTTTGCATGGCACGCAGATATTTTATAGCTTCAGCCTGGCTTTTAATTTCAAATTTCTTGACTTGACTTTCGTCGGCGGTATCGGTGTCAGAGTTTGTGCCTGAATTTCTTGACCCGTCTTTAATAATATAATCGCTTAAATCCATTGCAATCCCAGACTCTTCATCGTCGCTAATGCCACAATCGTCAGTTGCCACCTGAAGCGTATACTTATATTAAATGAATAATAATAATTAATTTTGGAATCTCACTTTTGCGTTTATGCTTGTACTTGGATTTGTTTCATCAGTTCTCAAATTCAAATTGTTCTTCAAATTGTTCATTGTGGTTAAACTTATTGCACTTTGCAGCACTTTATCCGCGATTTGTAAATCCATAAATCGTGGATTTAAATTTGTTTTATAACTTGCATCTCATGAATTCTTTATTATGAATAACAATAACATAAACAAATCAGCTGTTTCGCTATGTTGTTGTTTCTCTTTTGGCATTCTGTACTTTCCGGAATGTGGTTACACTGAAATAGGTGTGACCAGTTCTTAAAATCCACTGCAGAACTTCGTTTACTACAGTCATTGTTAAATTAATTCTTCAGACTGGTTTTATATGATAATCTCATTTTAAAAGAAAATAATAATAATCGTCCCATCCGCCATTTGAAAGTCGGTTAGGAAACTCACAAACACTACGTGCTATAAATTCCGTTAATTTGAATTCTAGCTAAACAGTGTTGGAAATGGCATTTACTTGCGCGCAATTTTTAAACCAATCGAACACCAATTTATATTTAAGATTGAGAATAAGAAAAAACGGAAAAATATCTTTTAAAATTGTTCATTTATTTAAGTTTTCAGTGCTGCACAGTTGTTTACACATATTCAAATACAAATAATTTTAATTTTATATTATGTTCTATATTACTTTGTTGACAATTATTATTGCAATACGTTGCGTTTGTGATATAAGTGGGTAATAACATTCAGTTTACTTGGATAATTCAATTTTGTGATCGTCCATAAAATCGCATTTCATTAAAGCCTCACGATGCCGCCATATGCTCGATTTTAGCAATTCGTTTTCCATTTAATTGTTTTATTTTTTCTGAGATTTGTTTTTAGAAACTTACACTTACAAATACATATATGTATGTATGTAAAAATATGCTAATGCATTTACTTTTATTAATCAGATCGGTTGTGATTAATTGCATTTTAAATTAAGGGTCCCATAGGCTTGTGAAAACAACTGGTAAATACCACACACGATAATAATATCAATATCAATTAAAATTTCTTGGTTTCTTCCAGTATTATATATGTAGTAATAATGTGTATGCGCGGGTGTATCAAATGAGATTTTCTTTCTTTAATTCGGGGTACAATAATAATAGTTTTTAAGGGCAAATATGCCAATATATCAAATTAAAAATATATAAAAGGTGGGTTACAAGGGTTGGCTGCGAAGACTTAATTTTTAAAAATGTAAAAAGGCAGCCATCGAGGATTCAGCAGGATTCAGGATGTACGGATATGTATGTATATATACATATAAAATCTTCAAAATTCCTCAAAAATCCTATCAATTGTGGCAAGGACACTTTCATAATGAAAAAAGCTTGGGCTGATGATTGGTTGATGTTATGAGATTTTAGAAAAGTTACATTTAAGCGATATATGATTGGATGATAACTGAGTTGTTGAGCAGCATTCTCTGCTTGTGGTTTAATATTATATTTATAATATATTCGTATTTGATTCTTTTTTTGGCCAAGAGATATTTGTTTAAGATTCTTCTGTGAACTTTACGGACTTATTTTAAACGAATGAGCTGTTTGAATTGCACAAGTTGGATGGATATCTTTATGTTATGGTCAAGGACCAAGATACTCTAACGACTTAAAATTGTAAATCTAAATAAAAAGCGCGGTTTTCAGATAAATAACAAATTCGAAAATGGAATAATGTGTGTGAGTGGAATGTGATTATAGAGTGTGGGTGTGTGAGTGAGTTTGTTGCAGACCCGGCAACAACAAATTTCGTATGCGTATGTAATCTACAAACTACCATAAAAGGCCGCTAGCTCAGAGGCGGCACACGGGATCATTGGAACGCAGATTAAACGTGATCGTAGTTGCGGCGAAACGAACGATACAAACAGCAGGCAAAGAGTATGGTAAGGAGCTACACGTATATAAATAATTAGCTACCATTACGTAATTAGATAGCACTTCAAGCACTTACCTGTATGCCCGCCACAGCCAAAACCACGCCGGCCAGTATTAAAGTCTTCGAGTCGAGTATGCCGAGCAGCTTGCGCAGGCAGCCCTCCTGTATGGCATGCACGGTGGTGCACTCCTTGGCCTCGTTCAGATTAATTACAGTGCAGCAAGCAGCTGGCAATGTCTTGTTGGCAAAGATGGGCTCCCAGTCGTTGGGACCATGGGTGCCGCAGCAGTCCAGTTCGGTTTGCAATAGGGTCCAGGCATCGCGATAATCCTCGCGTTCCTTATAGTGCTTCATTGTCGAATTGAACTGTGTTTCCATCAATTGCGGCAAATCGGCATGCTTTATATAGCCAGCTATGCCCAGGCCTATTTCAAACAAAAATATGACCAGAGCCAATATGGCAAAGCTGAGTATCATGCAGCTGCTCTCCTTCAGTGCGCCACAGCAGCCCAGGAAACAAATGAAGGCCACGGCAGCCCCCACAATCATTAGTATGATCGGTGCAGTCCAGATATGATCGCTCACAAAGTTCGAATAGTGCGCATAGTTCAGCTGAACCATAGCCCCCACGAGCAGTATCAGGAGGCCCGTGAGCTATATAAAGCAATGGTTTACATACTCTACAATCAATGGGTATATAATGGGTTCTCATACTCACAGCAAAGAGCAGATTACAAAAGAATGTTATGTATTTGACACATGTCACTCCGCCTGATGCCATTTTAGCCCAAAAGCTACGACTTTGCGCTTCTCTGGATGTGGACGAACTGTGAATATAAAAAAAAAAAACAAAACCTCGTCGTATCAATGGAAGGATATATACTAATGTGAGCCCCACACGCACAAAAACCTGACACCAACTCGACCACACATCAATCAATAAACTGACCGCACACACACTCACCCACAGATAATACACACATGTGAGAAACCAAACCACCACCACCAACAACGCGGCCACCTCCTTCTTCAATGCACGCAATCCACTGCCCCTGTCTGTCTGGCTGGCTGGCTCGCTGGCTGGCTTAACCCTACAAATGTCCACTCTCTTTCCCACACATCATTGGCCAGCGAAAGTTCCCCCCAGCCATTTGCAATTCATGCTTATTGTCGACGCTGGCCTAGATTTTGCTGCATTATTATTTGTTATTACATTTTATTTGAGTGCCGCCACTTGCATAGTTATGGTTACAAGGACGCAATCCGACAAAGCCTCGCAACTGAATGCAACTGCCGCGAAAATCAATAAAAAGTCGATGGCCAACTCGACGTTCTCCCCACAGACATGGCTGCCACCACTGGAAGGGTGCAGCGTTGCAGCTTGTCTGGGGTTCCGGCCATTTGGAGTTAATACACACGAAGAAAATAAATAAGCGCCACTATTTGAATTTCATGCGTACGTGCAATCAGCAAACAAGAAAAATAACATTTATATTAACGGACGCAATAAGTCTGATTACACGATTAAAGCTAAAAGTTAATAAACTGCAAATTAAATATTTTAAAACTCACTCCTTGAAGCTATACACGGTCATTTTTTGTATAAACAACTTTGGCACAACTTTAAACAAGACAGTCAATTGACGACTATTTGAAATTTGAAACCACCTATGCTATATGAATGATTTCCTATCTTTTGTGTAGCTTATCGCAAAATGAATCATTTGTCTATTCTTTTTCTGTATATTTATTTAATAGGCTATCGCTTAAAGCTGTTATCAATGACGACGCATTTAAACAATCTACAATTTCAATTTATGTTCATATTTAATCAAGTAGTTCTACATTATGTATCTATGGCTACCTACTATCTGAGCAATGTACAAGCATAGAATTTGAACTCTTCAATTAGAAGTGGTCGCAGGTCGCCCTACCAATTAACTTGATAGCTCATGCTGATGGTGCCTGTGGAGCATGGAATGCTGAGTGCTCAACAGTTGTTGCGCATAAATGCGTTGAAAAAATATAGCTAATGCAGCTAAAAACACAGAAAATCGATCGACTAGGAATTGTGTCATCCAGCGGCTTTAAGTGGTTAATAGCGCCACTGGGCCAACTGGCCATGCATAGTTAAGTGACGGCCTAAAAAAAAACGCGGAAAATTTGACGTGAAAAAGTTCACCTGTCACAAGGACCAATCAAATAAGAGCCCACACCAAAGGACAATAAGGACGCCTTGTCAATAGCATAACACCGCGTCATCGCTGGAGCGAGCAAAGACGGCACAGTGGGTTACAGAATATTTTTGGATCATAAGCATTTCAAACCATAGTCAGAGAGTCCATTTGAAATGCCCAAAAGGAAGGTAATATTTATACCAACAATTGTTTAATAAGTAGTTATCGAATTGATATTAAGTAACAATTTTGATAGAGGTTTTGATTTGAAGCAATAATTTCATTCAAATTACCTTTTTAAGGGTCTACTACTACTTTCTCTCACCCCACAAGTGCTAAGCAGAGACAGAGTTGGATTACAACAATGGATTTAAAGGTTGCGCACCAATGTGCCACATTTTATAGCATCGTCATTATTGTTGGTGTTACAGCTACTGTTGCTACTACCATTGGGGTGTGTTGTAGCTGGCCAGTAAGAAATGTATAGTGGTGTGTGTGTGTTTGTGATTGTTTGCAGATACAGTCAAGCCTTGCTTACTTAGGCCACAAAAATAAAAATAAACACTATGTATTAAGATCAGATTGAATAGTTATTTTTCTATTTTATTGCCTGTATTTTCATCATTTATTCTATTGTCACCTCTGAATTGACTGGAAACATCTTTTCAGAATATGAATTCAATTTTGAAATAAGTGAAATAGGACTTCTTAAGCACTTCAAGAAGACTAACTACAAAAGAGTTTCACAAAATTCAGCTATTTTCTAATAAAAGTGGACAAAATTATAAAAAAATACAATTATTGGCCTTCCATTTCATTGAGGTTTCACTGTACATATGCACGTATATTTGTAGACGCGTGTGTGCATAATGATACTCGAACTTTGCGTGCTAAGAACTAACTACCTAATTCCGGAAATTCACCTATAAACATGGTTAACGATGCAGAGTACCAGGCGTTGGTTTTCTTTTTGATTGACTGACCGTCGCCTTATACTTTTGTTTGTGGGTGGAATGGGAGCTAGGGAGCTAGGGAGGAGGGCAGCCTGTGTTGTGTTTCGACAAAATTTCAATTGATACGCAAAAGTCGAAAGTGTTTGCAATGCCTGAGCGCGCACAGTGTGGCGAAATTGCAGTGACAACGGCAAAGGTTAATAAACTCTGGGCCAGTAACGAACGTAACCAGCAAAAGAGCACGCAAGCAAACTAACACACATACACAAAACACACACCCATACATATACATATATTTGTCTATGCATAAAAATGCGCTTGCACATGTACTGTACATACATATGCATAAGTCTAGCATCGAAATGCAACTTTTTGTTTTTCGTAACTTCTCTCAAATGTAACGGTAAGCCAAGGCGCAAGGTTTCACAACTTGTTTGCTACTACTTTAAGCAATTATTACGCAGCGCTCTTGAGAATAGAAGAAAAGACAGCAAAACAAAAGCCAACAAACTAGAACGGAAGCAGCAGCAGTGAACCTGAAAAGAAGTAATAACTGCAGCCCGTTCTCTCTCCTCCGTCAACAGCTACATACCTACCTGCGCATCACAACAACACAACTTATACATACAAGAACGCACACAATAACAAACCCCAAACTCCTTCACAGGCTTTTGGTAATAACACAAAATTTACCTTTTCTTTTAAATCTCTCAATTCGTTGCACTGGCACTGCCTGCTGCACGTTAAACTCTATTTTATTTATACAAATTAAGAACAAATCGAATCAAAATCGCGGAAACCGACTATTTGTCAAATTTCGTCCGCTCTAAAAAATCCGCGTCCCAACCGATGTAAGCGTACCTGTGACTTTGTACCAATTGCTAGCCGCTAATCTAGTATTTATCGATGATAGAAAGTCGATAGCATATCTGTCAGCCCTGATTTTCAAACTCTAGTGCTGTGAAGTGGAGGCAGTGCGACTGTTACAGTTCGGCCAACTGGTCACACTATATGCTGCGCGGTATATTTGAAATAGTACGTTCGCATGTATTCATACATACTTCACATTTCATTTAAACATTTTCTTATTAAACAATTAGTATTTCGTTAAGAAACTGGACAGCTTGCTAGTATTACCAATGAATGAAATCCATTTTTATGTGTGTTGATAAACATAACTGTTGGCGCCAAAATAGCGAACAATTTTAATTCAATTAGCCATGTACCCTCAATTAAGAACAAGAAATGCGTAATTTTGTATGCTTTATTCAATAACTTTTGTATTTGCATTCATGTATGTAAGTATTATCATCAAAGATAGCGCAATAAACTAATGTTCATATGTACATATGTATTTACCTATTTCAATACATACATATGTACATATAATTCGTTGCTTGTACACACCAAATGCTCATTATTAAACCAATCTTATAATTTATGTACAATACGAGTAGGGAGTTTAAGTATTTTGTTACATATGTATTTGCTTATGGGTTTTATTTTATAGTACACATACACACATATACATACACATATGCATAGTAAACATTTATATTAAACGGAGCTTAAAAGCTCACAATTACACAACTAATTTATGCGCCTATATTGCAGTATCATACATATACATATCTTACGATTTTGTTGCGCACCAGAATTTGACTAGATCGACTCATGCAGTTTTTTATTCGTCTTATTTATTATACATACCATGGCTTAACTCGACCCGTATTCGTTGTAGAAACCCCATACATACATATTGCTCTGTAGCACGCGTCTTTCGTTGTCTTTGACTTGAGTTTCCACCTGGTAAACCCCCCAGAAATATACAGCTATTACGACAGCCCATCCATGCCCAAAACACTAAATCCTGACTAATCAAACATCATCAACAAGCTTAAGCTCGCACCTCCACCACCACCATCATCGCCACTACCACCATAACCCCAGCCCATCACAACACCCATCCATCCAAACTATGGATGTATGCGCTATTTTTCACTTAATTATTCCTAAGACCCAAGCTTCCAAGCACCCACGCATTGAGACACATACTGTGCACCGTTATTTTATTACTGTTTATCGTTCGCACGTCAACGTCAACATATACGAGTATGTATAACAGAACGTATTGGCGTCTCGCTCCCACCCACCCGGAACGGAAGTGTGCCAATTTCAATGCGCCATTCAACGGTTTTGTGTGTTAATTGTTGTGCTTTGTTGTTGCTGTTCTTGTTGTTGTCGTCGTCGTCCGCCACCCCTGCCCTATCGATGCGATGGACTGGACTATACTTGTATAGTAAATTTCAAGTGCATTAAAAAGATCATGGGTGGTAAATTAACTTAGCGGGCGTCACTTTGCTCGCGACGCCATCTTTGGCTCAATGTTGCTGTTTAACGGTAATTGATGCTTTGTTTGTGTTGTTGTTACCCTTGCTGTTGTTCTTGTTGTTGCTCTTATTTATAGCTCCTCAATGAGTGCATAAGCATACATACATATGTATGTATGTACAAGTATGCACATAATACACATAGTACTACGCGTTTTCATCTCCTCGTTTCGCCTTGGTGTTCCATTCGTCCGTTTCGTTTCTGTTGTTCTAATTCTACACACACAACTAATTAATAAGTATTAGTTCTTAAACTCTTAACAACATTTTTTAGATGTAACAAATATGAAGTACTACTATATGTTATGTTTTAAGCACTAAGGAATAACTTTTGGCGTAAGCCTTTATAACGCCACGAGCTCCGTGCTCAGCACAAAATAAAATTGAGCCAAATATCGGAACAAATAACTCTTAGCACTCCAACAAAAAAGCTGCCAATAAATTACAATTATTTTGATTGTGTCCTTATACGAAGTCTACATTACTCAGTGTTCCTCATTTTGTTATTAAAAATGAAATGAACAAGAAAATTGTTTCATTTTGTCATATCGCGAGAATTGTTGAATCCATTTTTTTTTTTTTGGTATGCTTTTTCGAAAATGAAAACGAAAACACATATTAGTTTTAAGAAATAAATTTTAACCAGTGTAGAATATTTGTGAGGTTTTCTAGAAGTCTGTTCCAAAAATGTTGAGGCAAGAATTATTTGTGTGTTTCTTTTGAGCGAGTCTATCATCGTGACAGCGTTTTTGTTGTTCGGTAATCTAAAATTTATCAATTCTTAGTAACATTAATAAACTAAATGAAATGAAAGTAAATTAAAATCGAATTGAATACAGAATAATCTTTTTGTTGCAACAGTGGTTATTTTATAAAAGTTTCATATTTTTGTAGTCCCCCTTCCACAACCAAGCCAAATTCCTAATATAGTTTTTAGTTTAGTGTTACAATAATAATAATAAGGTATGGGAAAATTAGAACAGCTGTCGCACAAGCTTTCCAAAATGCTGTTCCTATTTAAATTATATTTGCTTGAGCGAAAATGTTGGGAGACACAATTGACTCGTGGCGCTAAATTCTAGACCACTCTACGTGTAAATGTAAGTAGTTTCTAATATATTTAATTAATGTATGCTTTTGCTGATATACGCGAAAATGTTCGTCCTTCTATTTGAAGCTATGAATGTGACATTATGAGAGAATCCTTTTGTGCTGCGGTAACTGCTTCAGCTGGTATTGCATACCATATTAATTTGTCTAAGATTCGAAAAGTTGTCTCCGATCGCTATTTCCTATAAATTCATCGTCCTGCTACAATTACATTCTATATACAAAGCTTCCGTTCTTGCTAGCTGCCTACACGATAGATGGAGCTTACAAGAACTCTCGAAACGGCTCATCGAAGTTATCGTTGACATCCGCAAAGCTGGCAGCAGAGGCACCTCCATTGAGTATTAGAGTCGGAGGGGGTGGCGCCGGCTGGGGCAGCAACATTGTTGTGCCCAGATGATTGTGTGACGTCAAGAGTTGCGCTTGTTGCATGGACTGTGGCGGCGGCTGCTGCTGCTGCTGCTGCTGTTGTTGTTGTTGCTGTTGCTGCTGATGATGAAGGTGTGGCAAGGATAGAGTCTGCTGCTGCTGCTGATGCTGCTGCTGTTGTTGCTGTTGCTGTTGTAGGTGCATGGGTTGCAGCTGCATGGTGCTGTTGGCAGCTGCGCTCAGCAAACTGTTGTCTGAGGCAGCAAGCAATGCACAATCGTAGGCGCCAGCATTGGCCAACGCATCATCGAAGCACAGACCATTGGCGGTGACAACATTTGCGGCTGTTGCTGCCACACTGCCCCCGCCACCACCGCCGCCGCCATTACCCTCCGCCGAGATACTAGTGAGCAAAACGCCCCCATTTAACTCCATGGCTGCCGCCTCCTCGTTTCGCTTAGAGAGTATGATGTGCGTCAGATTGATTATGTAATTCTTGGCCAGCGTCAGCGTCTCAATCTTTGACAGCCGTCGCTCCATTTCCACATGTGGAATGACTTCGCGCAGCGACTGGAAAGCATCGTTCAGGCTGTGCATGCGCATGCGTTCCCTTTCATTGGACTCGAGGCGCCGCAGATTGCGCTCCTTGGCGTTCAGAGCTCCCTTGCGGCGTCGATTGGCGTTGGCAGCACTGGAGCCGTTGTTGTTGTTATTATTATTATTATTGTTGGCGGAAGCTGCGGTCTGTTGCAACTGCTGGGGCCGTCCACGGCTCGAAGGACGCGCCGAGGAGTGATGCTGACCGCCATTGTTGTTGTTGGTGCTGCTGCCGCCATTGCTGCTGCCACCGCCGCCACTTGTGTCATCGCTCTGGGAGCTTGAGTCCGTCATCTCCAGATCGTATGTAGTATTGCTTAGCTGCAAAAAAAAAACCAAAAAGAGGTAAACAAAAATCAAATGGTCACTATAAAGCGTCCTCTAATAATTGTTTCACAATTTTTTAACGTTAAGTAATAGGAATGCAAGCGCTTTAAGCGTGTAATTAAAAGCTACAATTGAAGAAAAGCGCATCAACAATGTTCCTAGCCAATTATTTAAATGTTTTCAAAGAACAAAAACACTCTAATGCACCTAATTCTTTTTTATACGATTTGAAAATTGAAAATTTCAAATATATTTCTTTAGAGATATGGAACCAATGCCCTTTTTGCGTATGTCTTAATGTCTTTTTTACACAGTTCTTTCTGGAACCAATCTACCGTGTAAAAACAGAATTAGGTGTAATTAATTAATATCTACTAATTTATACGCTAATACAAATAAAAAAAAAAAACAAAAATCCGGAAACAATAAAAGAAAATATATAAAGAATGCTTTAGAAAAGCAAAGCTCTTTTTATTTATGCATATTCATAAACAAATAAATGCATTTGCTGTCTCACCTGTGAGGTCCTTCTCGTAGCGCGTCGGACAGGACGCGATGCTCGCTCCGCCGTTTCTGGCGATAGTCCATTGTGTCCGTCTGTGTTGTAGCTATTGGTGCCATGTTGCAGCTGCTCCTGAAGCTGCATAAAATCATGAGTACCCATCAACTCAGTCAACTGTGTGGCATTCATCTTGGCTTCTCGCTGAAGTACTGCGAACAAATATACGTGATGATGGACACTTTGCTATTATTATCCTTTCAGTCTTCTGTCAAATTAGTGCGCATTTCTTCTGCCCGTTCGTAATTAAGTTGGTTAGATCATAATACTATAATAAAATAGACTTCCTCCTGACATTTTTATCTAGATCAGCATCGATTGCTATAAACATACACCACAAACACACAGCAACGTGTTATCTTTAATCGATAGAGCGGTATCAAAAAGCTTGTGTGTTCGGATTTCGAAGCACGTGACTGATAAGCCTTTAATGTTGATGTCAATCGATCTGAAAATTTCGTTACTTTACTTACAGTCTACAATTTGTTTCAAAATCAAAAGCATGCAAAAGCAGCGGACTGTAATATCCAGAACCAGCTATTGAATCATTCCCACAGCTACAAGTATTTGGGACAAGCGTCTCACATTTCATAAGCACATATGCTGTGTCACAAAGACGCCAAGTTAGAGTTAATAAAATGAGGTGGGGTTAATAAAATGAGGTGACTCCTAATCAGCAAAAAACTGTCACTCAATCCGAACTGAAGAATGCGAATTCTGCAAGCCAAAGCTCTTCGCCTGCTACCTGGTGTCCCTCGTATATGAAAACGGCAAACATAGATATGCAAAAAGTTGATGACGTCCTTTAGGAGCAAGCGTCTTCGAACCCATGCAATATTCTAGCAAAAGGACGTTTTATAATGAACAGGAAGCTGAAGAGGTTACATCCTATTGACCTAGCCAATATGTAGGTTAATATCAGTTATAAATAATATGAAATGTAAATAAGACTAAGCTCCTAGTTTTAGTTGTAATTGTAATTTGCTATAAGTTTAATTTTAGTTATTTAAATACTCAAAGTATAATTAAAGTACAAAGTATAATTAAGTGTATATATCAGAAGAAAAAAATGTGAGTGTCAGGTGAGATGTTTAACATTTTTATTTGTTTGTTTTTAAAGAGTCGATTAATCGTATAAAGTCAAATGCATACCTAAATTTACAAACTATTACTTGAAATAGTCGCTGATTAATGCCTAATCTTATCGAAAACGACAATGAAAATTAATTTTTTTCAGCTTTACGACTATTTGATTTTATTTTTGGGAAAATTGCCTCAAAATTGCCTGACTGAGGCCCAGGCATATATATTTTTACAGCAAAATTAATGAAAGTAACTAAACAAAAAAATAGCAAAACGTTTAAAGCTTTGTGTTCGTTCGCCTGCGCTTTTATCACATTCGTGCAAATTTTTTGTTTATTCAGCTTCGTCCCTCTTCGTTACCGTATGCCCTTGAAATACTCTCATATTTTTAACAATCGCAAATTATAAATTTATGCTTGCCTGTGATCCTGCTATTGGTGTACTAATCCTAAATAAGCAGAACTGCTGACGATTGCGTGATTATATAAGCACAACAACAACATCTGCGTTATAAGTAAATTCTAAGGAAAAAGTATCAACGAGCCACGCACTACGTGTATTTTGTTTTTGCGTCTGTCTGGAGCCACTTGCGTTTCAGAAAAGGTTGTCGTTCGAGCCGAAGTTTGACTTCAAAATTCGCTTGGCAAGCCACCGATCTAACAGTCTAATGTAGTTGAAGAAATTGTTTTTATCCTGCTAATCGTATCTTCCCACTTTTCTGATACCATCTCAAAGTTTCCTTCAATAGATTTTAAACACCCTTTTATAGATGTTATTCACCAGAATTTATTTTGCAAATACGTGTGAAACTTCTCTAATTTTTTCTCATTCATTTAACACCTGAATATATGATTCTTAAAACTAGTAGTCTTCTATTTCTATTTTAATAATAAATCCATTTATTTTCATACCTATATTACTATAGATTGATATAGATTTACGCTTTTCCCGCCTTAAATTTAAGTTGAAGTCACCTTTTAATCATTATTACTGACCGAAATTTCTTATTTATTATAAAATGTTGATGGAAATGACTTAATTTGAACAACTGTTGCTATTAAACACTGATACTTATTGTAGGCTCTTGTGATAAACTTACTTTACTCGTACATACAAAGCATTGATTGGAAATTTCACGATCTTCAGTTTCTCCATTTACACATTTTTTACATTTCTAAGAATTCTTCTTATAGTTATTAGTTGAAAATAATAAGATAAAATGTAACTTGCCTAATTTGTCCACTGAAAGTTGAAACGCTTGCAATGTGCTTAGTATGTCTGCGATAAGAACAATATTTTTTGAAGGCCGCTCTCTAACATCACACAACAATTAAGAAGCATGGCGCATTGTAGGCCACGCAGTAAATTCAATAGAAAAGTAAGCTAAATTAAATATAGGAAGACTATAGTGAGTATAAGAAGCCAACACAAAGCATATCCCAAACACTTGTGCGTTTTCCAGCGCACAAAAGTATGCTTTATTTTCTAGAAAGCATAATAAATATTATACAAGCGCAGGTGCTAGCTATCCTTAAGGCGCTCACCGGGTTGTAGATGGTTCCAGCATGGAACCAACTCACACACACACACACACACACACACATGCATAATAGTCGGTGCATTTTCAGTGTCAGCAACAGCAACAGCAACATGTTGCAGATCTGCTGAAAAGGTTGGAGAGACAGACGGTCCTGACGACATCGCATGTCCAAATGCCAACAAAAGATGCTGCCGAGTTGCCAACACATTATGAGCGACAAATCGCATGCTTCTGCCTCTTGTCTTGCTGCTTACAAAGATGTAGTAAAACGGTTTGAGGTTCATGATTTTATAACCAAGAGCCATTACACAACTGCCCTGAGTATAACCCCATAACCTTATTCCTTGCCATGGCATGCTTTCCCATGCCTTTACTTGCCTGCATGTTGTTGCAATTTCTTTTAGCATTTCCCTTAAAGATGCCGTGAAGTCGTGGGTGCGTAAAGCGCCAAAGGATGTTGCCACAACATGCAGTTAAATAATAGCGACACTTTTGTTTTCTCGGCGGCCAAAGGAACGCAAAGCGTTGAGAAATGTGCACGGTTCGCATTACAGTCGCCGCATTTCTTGCACTTTAAATGCGCCCCGCTGTTCCGGTCAAATGCTCTAGGCCAAGGAGCATAACCATAACAACGTACAGCGCGACTAAATAGAAAACATTTACTGCGTGCTTGTACATACTCGCATTTTGGATTCTTCAACCACAATGCAATGTATTGACTCCTGGACTACAAGCCACCGAGCAACAGGCGCAAACAATGGCCCTCCGCTGGTCTCTGTATTTTCAAATGATTGGGGCTCTTGGTTTTTTATCGTTGCGATCATTGGTTTCCATTAGACTTGGCTTGTTCATGGCTGGCTCGACACATTACATTAAAATTGTTTTAAGTAAGTATGCAGCAAAGTCTTTAAACCGCATTAATTGGCTGACAAATCAAGAGCCTGTTGCTGTTACCATCAGAAGATGGATTGGATATATCTTGAACAGAATCCACAACGATATAAGTCGAGTTGCATTAGAATGGAATCCCCAGGGAAGTAGAAGAAGAGGAAGGCACCACAAAACGTGAAGCAGAATTGGTTACCATTGGAAGAACAGTAAAAAACATTACCTTTAAATAGAATTAGATGTCGTAGTTGGCAAGGGCGTAGGCAGGGGGGTGGGGGCAGGGGGGCCATTGCCTAGAAAAAAATTTTCCCAATTAAAGTCAACCACACGTTCATTAGTATGTTGCATTATTTCGCCTTAAAATGGATCTGAGTTGGATTTGTTGAAGTTTTTTCATTGATCATATGCATAAGTTATTTTTTAAATGCATCGTGCATTATTTAATCAAAATTTTAATTTTTTGGTCCCCCCTTTGGTAAAAGCTGCCTGCGCCCTTGGTAGTTGGATTGAAGCCTTATGCTTCCAAGTGAAGTGAATAAAGGGATTTAAAAAAGAAACATTTGTCGATTGTTGAACATACTCAAGCATTTTGACGATAAGTATTGAAATTATTAATTTTTTTATAATTTTAACTCTGAGCAGATTCTACGGGCGGTTGGTTTATTTCTAATTTCAATATACACTTAAGGAACCAATCACCTATTTTTGCATATGATCAACATCTTTTTTACACGGTTGTTTCTGGAACCAGTCTACCGTGTTAAAACAGAATTAGATTTACATATTTTGTGTATAAGTAATTCGAATTTTTATATAACATTTATGTGTTATATATTTTACAGCGCTGAGTAACTTTTTAATTAACACAAAATGTACATCGTATTAGAGATTTTTCAAAGAATTTGAAAATTATTCCGTATATAATTGAAAGTAAAGAAACATAAATCATCTTGATATATACATATCTCAGTATCTGCAGATTGCAAAAACAGTCTACAATTTCAAGACCATTTCAAAATATGAGGAAGCAAAGAATAGTTATTTTTTGGGGCTAAGATTCTAAAAGGGATTTATAAAAAGCGGGATTATATAATTGAACCCGTAGAATAAGCAAGAAATTAAACTGATGTTCATTTATTTATTTTCAAAATATTTCAGATTTAAAATTAAAAATTAAATTCTAGAAAGGTACTCAATTTTTTTTAAACTGTCATCATAGAAGCATAAAATTCGAATTATTGTGTTCAATTGTCTTGCATGCATTTTTCTTAAATGGAATTTATTCGAGTTTTTGTATTCAATGTTTATGCATGCATTTTTTTAAAACGCTAACAATTCATTTACTTTAATTAATTATAGTTTTCTTTTTTCAATGACCCCTTTCAGTAGCACTAACAGATAAAAAAGCTTAGGCGAGTAGGATGGAAGATAAACTATTAATAACAAACTTGTAAAAATATAGAAAACTTTCCACACAAAAACTTTATCCAAAATGATTAATGAATACATTTTAAACAAATTCTGGATATTTAAAGAAATTATATAGTATTTGATTCTTATTTATATAATTTTAAAATAACCTTTCAGATACAATCTCTGTAGCATACATTTGATGGCTATTAAGAATGGCTTCAAAAACGTTTGAAAAACGCAAAATAAATAATAAATTGTTTTATTTAGTAGTTTATTTTAGTGTTTTAAAACTTTCGTTATATGTTATAAAATAAATTAAGCTTACTTTTAAATTTCTGACAATGCAAAAAAACTCCGTGTGGATTATTAACAAATAGTATTATTTGTCAGGACCAGCGAGTTTTTAATTTTCATTTAATCAACCATTTTACGTTTTCCATTTTTCACGATATCACAATTTTCTGAATAACTTTGCACTCTTCACTGCACACCAAATCTATTTGAATATGCAATTCAATATAGATTTTATAACGATTTTGTGTATTTATTTTCTTAATTTATTTTTTGAAATATCAATTTCCAGAACCCAAAACAACGACGGCAGTACCAACCGAACAACCGAAATACATTGACTCGAATGAAGAACTGAGCGGACGTCAAGCACCGGAAACGCGGAAGCGAAGACTGTGGCGGCCACTTGTGGAATGGATGCCCCGACGGCGTCCGAGTGCCGCGCAAGCCAAACGAATGACTGAACCAACGAACAAGCGACCCGACTCCGATTACCGACCGCTGCCGACTCGAGCAACAAGTCGTGACGCCAACAACATTCAACTGTTGCTCATTTGACGTGGGCGGGCTGCTGCTGCTGCTGCCTTGGCTTTCGGGCCACCCACTCAGGCAATCTCACTGGCGAATGAGAAATTTACGCCACGCTCACAATTGAGTGAGAACTTTCCCCCGAAGAGTGAGTCTTTTACTTGAGTGGTTGTACTTCACATATGAAGTTACATTCCTTCGCAAAACCCGATTCGACTCCCGACTTAGGTCTTTCTAGCTGCAGAAACCCAATTTAAAAAAAGCTGACCCACGGTTTACAGATTATATCCAACATCATAGTGTATTTGCGCTATTGAATAAAGTCTTTGGGGCTGTACTTTATTGGCTATATTTGAAAAACCTATTTCTAAATTCCTAACTAACTAGTCTAGTTAGTCTAGTTTACAAAAACATAATAAAATAAAAAATACACAATTTTAATATAAATCCCTATTATACCTAATAACTACTTGTTAATCTTAATCTGGATATTTAGATTAAGTAATGATTTTAGAAGTGTATGTATATTTTATTTTATTTATTTATCCATTGTATTTATTTGACTTCGTAGACTTTTCGATTTTGTTGCTGTATGTTTGAAAGTATATATTCAGACTTTAACGATCTCAGCTCTTTATTATGCATAAGTGTACATGCACTTTTCATGACAGATCTTTGGTTGTAGTCTTCAGTAAATGTTAAAATTTTGTTCACCCTTTTTTCACATTTTCCACTTTACTAATTATTTTAATACAGTTGTTCAATAAATTATAGTTTCCACAGCTGATTTAAGCTAAAATCTCTTTATCAAGACTAAACACCTAGTTTAAGTTGTATTTGTATTTAACTCTAAGTTTATTTTAAGTTATAAATATAACAGTATAATTAAAAAACAAATTAAATGTTCGTAATGTCTATCTAGGCACAAAAAAAGATAATACATATACGTAATTCAACCAAGTTCCCATTTCTAAATTCAATCACTTTTCAAGAATTGAAAACATGAAAATGGCATAAAAAATAATTGATTGAAGCCATTTTAAATATGTTCCACATATTTCAAATTTAATAAGCCCTGATTTGACTTAATTAGCTTTTCAACGAATCGAAAACAAATATTTGTTTGCTTATTAAACTACAGTTTAAATTTATAACTTTAAAGATTACTGTAGGACTGTTATATTTGTATTCACTTCCAAATTCCCCAAGTCCATTATCGAATCATAAAGTATATATTTATTTGAGAAACTATAGCATATTCTCTCTACAGTTTAAAGGTTGTTATAGGATTGTTATATTATTATCGAATCAAATCATAAAGTATATATATTTATGTGAGAAATATATTATTTTACCAACTAATTCTTCGACATTAAGACAGATTGATATCTTCAAATAATGGCTGATCACAATTATTTAATCCAATTCATTGACATAGCATATACGAGTATGTAGAGCAAATCTGGAAATGTACATGAATGACTTGAGATTTTGTTCCCCTTTGTAATGCCTTGTTGAATCCAGAAACTGACTCCATCGTCCACCCCTGCAATCGGTACACCCCATAGAGGAGCGAGCACCCCAACTCCAGCTTAATAAAAGGTCTCCCTTATCACGTTATAGAGCCGTACACATACACTCCGCAGGGTGGCGTATTGGAGTTGTGTGGACCACGTGCACTGTTTGCATGCTTTGGGAACTCCAGAGGGGAGTACCCGCAGTCTGATTTGCGACATTGGCACAAACTCGCTCGGAAATGCTTTGGCACTGACTCTGACTTCACAGCCAGTTGTGTGCCTTTGTTGCCGAGTGACTGCCTGACTGACTGCCTGACTAACAGTGTGTGCTATTATTATTATTATCGTATGTTTGTCTACGCTCTTGTTGTTTATAGTCGCTGCTTATCACTGTACTTATGTCCTTATCGAGGCTTTTTATCTCCGCTCCTGCCCTGCCCTTTGACGTGCTGATAAACTATTGTCTCGATAATAAAATGTTGCTCAGAGTTTTAGAAAGTTGCTCGGCGGTTTTCGATTGCGGCTTGTATGGAAATTTTACACTCATTTAAAGTAGAATGTTAGTTGTTCTGCGGAGCAATAAGGGATGGATAAAAGCAAATTAGAGGAACATGTTGTCCTTGTAAAAAAAAAGCTGTCATTGGGGATGTGCAGAAGAGGCAAATGAGTGAGCAATTGCAATTTTTACTTGGCTTCCCAAATACCCTACTGAGCTTTACATTATTAAAAATACTTATGACTAAAATAAAAGTTTCCCTAAATAATATTTGCGATTATAAATAAAACACTCCTCCGCGCTCCTCATGCTTACTTACTTAGTTACTTAAGCAACAAAAGTTGATTTGTTTATTTATAAGTTTAAATCTATTTTATTAACGTAATGTTTGTTATTTGATAGTGAATGAAGACTCAGATATGCCATAAGCTTCAGCTAACTCGGCATTAACTTCCTTCGATGTTGTGCCCTTCAAATAAAAGCGTTTAGCTTGAAACTTATTTCTGTGCATTGTTCGAAAATCGTAAAAGTAGATTGAGAAATCGAGACCTCACGATGAAAATCAATATAAGTTTGCAAGTAAACTATTGAAATATTAAAATTATAAAACATATTCGTATTGATATTTCATTCTAAAAAGTCTTATTTAAATCATTAAAAAGTAGTCAATAAAAATGGCTTTTATTGCTGAAACTACAAAGCATATATATATATTTGAGCCATTTTCCCAATTTTCTTTTTATTGTCCAATTGTGTTCCGAATTTCTTGAGAACTTGATGAACTTATTTTGCAGACTTTACTGACCGCTGTCATTTTAAAAGCAAAGCTCCCAAAGGTTCCTTGCCCTTGCAAAACTATTTAAGGAACTATTTATTATATTACTTAAAACATTATAACCTGCATTGAAATGTTATTTGTTCAGTACAAAAAATGTTATATTATTTAAATATAATAGAGATGTTTTACATATAAACAAATAAATTGAGCTACAATTATGAAAAAGCTAACCTTAAGGGCGTGAAAATGTTTAAATGAATGTTTAATTTTATTTGCTTGTTTTGTACATGTTTATGTTAAAAATATAATACTGCTAAAAGAAATTATCTGACCAAAGGTAGTTCGTATATTTCTGAAATTCTAAATAATTTTTTGAAATTATTTTTTGTTCATTATATGATTTAATTGATGATACAACTGAACTGAGCTTTATTTTCAACCATTTATAGCTATGGCTACAGTTCATTTAAAGCGTAAGCCTGCCTGGCATAAAAATAAGTCAACTTCACCATGAAGTGCACTTCGATGTCCTGCAGTCGTCGTCATCGTTGTAATCCTTGTTCCCGTCCCCGTTGCCTTCGTCGTTGCCTTCCTTCTCCTCGTCATCAGCATCGTCGCCGCCCGCAAATTCCTCTTCAGCCAAGTGTTCCCAAATACAAATTGACAGTTAATATTTTTAAACTACCGAGCACGACAAGGACATTATGTAAATCACACGACGGCAGTTGGCAGTCGGCTGTCGGCATGCGTGGGCGTGCGTTCACCACCCCCGCATTCTCACTCCTAGAGCGCCCGCCCAGCACAGAAATAATAAACAGGAAAAGAAATAGTAGTAGACAGAGGCCAAGCGCATAGCAAATGCTGAGGGAGCTGCAATAAATGCGTGGGCTTTAGTATCCTTTTGATTGCGTCTGGCGCTTGCAGTCTTTGGTTGGTGGTGCTGATGCTTTTACTGTTGTTGTGGTTGTTGCTGTTGTAGTTGTTTTTGTTTTTGTTTTTCTGCAGGGCATCTTCAGTCATCTGGCCTGTATTATTTATCAGCCACTCGGTAACATATTAAATCAGTCATTGTTCTCGACAACTTTTTAACAACAAAGCAATGCGGGACAAACAAATAAGTATGCAGCCACAAGAAATAAATAAATAAAGGAGTATACAGTGAACTCACAATGGCACTCCTGCTATATGTAGTTCGAAAAGACCTGCCAAACGAAATTGAATGAAAATAATTTTAAAATAAACTGACTCTACTATTTTTGATGAGAAGTTAAGAACTCCTTCACCTCCCTTGTCGAGCAAATCAAAGGCAGAATGTTTACAGTTTTTTTGATTATTTCTGCAGATTTATTTGGCATTGGAGAGCACACCAAGTTGCCTATAAATAATCGAATTCTGCATATGAAAATAGATTCATAATAATAATTTATATTTACATTTAGTTAGGTTTGACCTACACTAGGAATTCGAACTTTATTCAAGAGTATCGACGATTTACTGTATTTGCGTTTAGTCTTGCATTCCCTTCTTCTTCCATGGCCAAGCATGCTTGTGTTTACTCTGATGGTATTGCGCAACAAAATGTTAACATATTTCCTCAACTGGAGCAGAGCCCTGCTCGCAGATGGCGGTTTTTTAAGCCGCATAGCTGGACGCTTAGGTCCTAGCAACCCATGCCATCAGCGTATTCTAAGATGAGTCTTTAAGACAAGGGCGCTGCTGAAGCTCATAATGCAATCAAAGGGCGCACACGAGCGGCATATTTAAGCAGGCGGCTTTAACACGCTTAACACACAAATTTAATCACGACAAGACTGGGACGACAACGTTGACACGGTGCTGAGCTGAAAGAAAAAAATCACACCCGCGGTTATTTAAAATGCTAAAAACAAGAGAAAATATTAGAAAGCAATAAAAAATAAGTCAGTCAGCTAAGGGCTAAGGGAGTGTAAGACCCAATGCTAGGCCTGCGGCAAAGTGGCCTCCCACCAGCCCAGCCTGTCAAATGTCAATAGCAAAATGTCGTCGACAACGTTGGCGTCATCGTCAACAGCTCCTGATGATGATGGGTCCGCGTTGATCACCGCAACAAACAATTGACACCCCGCCAGATCCCAGTAGACCCAGTTGAACTCGTCAACTACCCCCACCACATGAGTCAAGCAACGTTTAGCTGAGGGCCAGGCCAGTTGGCATACTCGTATTTACATTTTCTGTGTTACGTCTGACCGTCTGTCCATCTCTCTTTGTTTTACTGACTGACTAGCATACTCTTTCCATCAATATAACTCGACTAATTTAATGCTGCGGGTGGTCCGTCGAATCTGAGTTTTGAGGTCACTTATCTAGAACATTATTCAATTGATTTTTTGAAATTTATTTACTTATTTAGTTACAGATCATGACTTCTTAGTTTATTATCTGTGGAATTTCACTAAAACTTACAACAAATTTCTCGCATTCTTCTAGAGCCGCGAACACCCGATCTGTTATTCTTTTTACTTATCATCAAATTGTAAACACTTTGATAGTAGAGAATTGCATAACCCCTCAAAACACAAGAATTACTCTTTTCCACAGGCGTATAGTAGGAGAGCATGAATACTGAGAAGCTCGATAGCTTTTGAAATTGCTGAAGGTGCATTGGAAATAGAAAATTAAAAAAACGCTTTGAATTTTTAGATACATATATATACGTATAATTTATCAAAGTACGTTGACAGCAAGACTTTCTTTTTTTTTCTACTCATCTTACAACTGATAGTTCCTTACCTTATCTAACTGGAATTTACAATTTAATTATATGCTTAAATAGCCATTGGCTAGATTTCATTAAATACAAAATAAATGTAGCAATAATATTAAAGTGAACTCTACAACGGTGAACATTTTAAATCAATTAATGAAATTAAATCTAAAAATATTACGCCGAGAATGTAAGCAGTTAGGTGCGGCGGGCAGGAAAAGATGTCGAACACATTGCTGGCCATTTACATAAAATTCCCCGTTGTGTTACAAGGCAGGCTTATAACCATAATGCGCCGTCAATAGCAATTATCAGGCGTCATTGCAGGTGCAAATCAAAGCCATCAAAGACAAGCAACGGCCACCATCTGAGGGTCCAAGCCGCGTCGTGTCCCATGATAGAGCGGCGGCTGCAACGTGACATGGGCAGATGGAAATACGAGCAACGGGTGGTGCACATTAATTGTGCTTCATTGAACCTACGGCTGAAACTAAGCACAGCGCGTAATTTAAATGCTAATTTCGCAGCCAACAAAAAGTTGCCAACAAGGTGCGCCTGCCGGTATGCAATTATTTTTTTACAAACTTATATTAATGACAAATCATGCGGAAGGTGTAAACTTTTATTACATTAACATTGTAAAGGAGCCCTCGGCGTGTCGATGCATGCGTGGGTCTGAGCTAGCAGCTGTTGTGACGTCAGCACCGCAACGGGACGTATGCGTAATGTTTACTTGCTTCTTAAAGCGCCCGGCTCAAAAGAAACGGCCATGCACAACTTTTTAATGACACCAATTAGCATCTGAGCAGCAAGCGAAGCGTTGCGCTTTACATGTGCATGCCTGGGGGGAGGGGAAGGGTGTGGATATAAGCTGTATCCTTTCATATGGTACGCGCCGCTTCTTCTTGTTATTCGTTCGTAAAAGACGGAGTGCGCTATAAACTCTCATGCTGGCGACAGCGGTTGCTGTGTAAATAATAATTATTTCGGTTGCTTTTCAATTGCATGGCAACTTTAGCTTACGCCGAAGCTTCAAGTTTTTGAGTAAATATCGTCTGAGGGGTAGACATGCAGACATTAATTCGTTCATTTTTCTTTTGTTGTATTGTAAGCAACAGGGTGCATATTTACATTGGCCCAGAAAAGGCTTAGCTGACTTAGTTTTGTATTAAAGACGCACTCAGTTTAAAGCTTGACTTTTAAAGTTTAAAGAATTATTTACTTGCAGTGCTCAATCAGAAAATAAAATGTCTCAAATTTTTAAGGAATTATTGCATCAAAATATATAAATAGAAATCAAGAACACCCACAGGATTTCCCTATGAGATTCCATATTTTAATTACCTACATCATAATCTTCATTCTATAGTAATTTCAATAATTTGTACAAGTATTTGTTTAGTTAGTTAGATTTAAATGCAATACTATAAATATATTCTATTAACAATTGTCGTATTCCCCCTCTAATGTAAAACCGGATTAAGCTGCCATAATAGGTAGCAATACATCTGTTAATAAAATATAGTACAAACTTTTAACAACAACAAAATAAGTAAATAAATAAATCACAAACTTTAATTCTAAGCTTTAAAAATGGACACAATTGTCAGCCCTTGCTAGCACTTCTTAATTAAATCCTGACCTATAGATATGAATGCGTCTCCTAGAAGATTTTGATATAAAATTACGTTGATTTATTAGCAATCTTTTTTGTTGATTTTTCTTATAATTCTGATACTGAAACCGTTCGTTTTTAATTCTTTTCTAAAAGGCATGCGCTTGAATAGGCAAGTGGGAAACAATCAGAGCTTGCCTTTTCAAGAATATATGTTTGGGAATTATCATTTATAGAATTTAGTTTTGCTTAAGAATCAACATTTAAATCAAATAATAATATTGGCAAGAATTATTATTGGCGCTTCGATAATACAAAATATGTTAATTTTGATCGCCTTTGGATTGCATAAGAAATATTTACATTTTTTGTCAGACAGATTTCAACTGTTTGTGTTTCTCGGCGCATTGAAGGACTAACAAAACAGAATACACACACACACACATGCACACACACCCATACCCACACCGACAAAACAAACACAATGCATATTTTAATTTTTGCCTTGTGGGGCACATTGTCGCGTTGGCGCCTCTCTGACCAGCCCGCAAAACCAGCGTCAAAAGAGCGCCTGAACACCGCCCTTTAATCACATACACACACACACACACACACTCACACACACACACATGCACCCTTACACAACACACAATCTATTTACATTTACGCCAAATGTACAAATTTAGTTATCGCCTTTCAACCCACCGCACGGTCCGGCAATTCTGACTGTGTCGCCAACTGCGACGGCGACGGCGACTGCGGCAGAGGCAGAAGCAGCGGCAGACGTGACGCAAGTTGTTTGCGTTGGCGCGCGCGAATGTAGGCAACGTTATCTTCTCATGCGGTTCAGCTAGCGGGTTCCTCCACACACACGCTTCACATGTACATAAGTGTATGCATGTGTGCGTGTGTGTGTGCCTGTACGCTGATGAGTTTTGTTTTTCTTGAACAAACTTTAATTGTTTTTGATTTTTGTAAGGATTCTAACGGCATCAAGTGACGTGTCGACAAACATTGTACACTTAAAACAACAATTGTGTTCAACCATTAGCATTTCTTCAATTCGATTATAAAGTAGAAAAACCTTGAATAAGGGAAAGTGAGTTAATAATGCCTTTAAACATTTCCATTAACTTCAAAACAGAGGATGGAAATTGCATTCTGGACATTCTAAAAATACATTTTATGTACACAGTTAATAAAAGGGATATTATCCCTATTCCAAAACATATTATTGACGGCAGCAACAAAACGAAAGCTACATAATTTTTAATGCATTTCTTTCTACTTTTTCCGTTTTTTTAACTAAATATAAATTAATTGGCACTTTTATAAAATTATAAATGATAATCTAATATAAAAATATACTGAATACAGCTTAGTTTCAAAAGCGTTGTTCGTTGAGAAAGGATGTCAGAGAAGCATGCAAATATATTAAAAAGATTAAGTTTAGAGTCTAAATACAATTCCATAAATGCTGTATTTGACTGAAAAACTAATAATTAATGTGTGGATTGGTCAGAAATTAGGTATTTAGGCTTTTTCGGTAAATAATAAACACATTTATTACATTTCTATTGTCTGAGTGTAAGGACATACTTGCGCGTGTGCTCTTATCTATGTATGTATGTATTTATAGCCCTGCGAAGCCTTTGAGTGGTGACGCTAAATCAAAAGCCAATTGAGCTGAAAGAAAACAATGAAAAGAAGAGCAAGGATGCAGCAAATGCTAATTAAATGTACATTTGTGTTGCTTCGCCTCAAGCCGTTCGTAGAAGGGCACCCCAATGGTCCTTTGCGCTCCCTTGCCACTCCCCTATCAGTGTAAGCTGCTGGTGCACTTGTAACCAACTTGTTTGCTTGCCAGTTGCCAAAATGTCACGTACGCTGCAATTGGGCCGCTCAGAAGGCAAAGACAAGTGCCAAGCAAACGATTCATGGAAAACCGCTAATTGTTGCATGTGTGCACATGTTGCATGCCTCAGAGCATTGCCAAATGCACAGCCAGACCCTCGCTTTTTGTGTGCACTTGGCTCAAAAGCGCACGTTGCATTTGGCCATTTCGCATCGACAGGATGTGGAAGCTGGTACAGTATTTGCACGCTTCGCCTGCTTCTCGTCTATCTGCCTGTTTGTCTTTTTGTCCGTTTTCCTGGTCGTTCGTGTTTTGTGGCTCATCTGTGTGGCAAATTGAAAATTGCGCTCATTTATTGCATTATTGGCAGAACTTTTTTCCCCACTCAAAGAGCCATGAAATTGCATTTGCATTTTATGCGTGTTCGGTTGAAAATGAAAAGAGTGGGCCAGAAGTGGGCGATGGAGTAATCACTCCACAAAGAATCGATCACCATTGGTTTGCCATAAAATGTTACTAACTTTTAAGCAAGCTTTAATATTTTATTTTCAGAATAAAATGTGCACATATTAGTGAGTCTCTCTCTTTTAAGCTACATAGGCGTAGCTTAAAATACATAGCTCTCTTATATTGGTTTGAATTAAAACCAACAAGCAAGGGTGTACGTGAGGCGGGGCCGTTGCCTTTCCTAAAAAAAATTCACATTCATTATGACGCACTATCTTGCTTAAAAATGAAACTGACTTGGATTTGTTCAAGTTTTTATATTGCTCATAAGCTTCAATTATTCTTTGAACTCATCGTGCATTATTTATTCAAAATTGTAATTTTTTGCTTCCCTGCCTATTGAAAAAGCTGCGTTCGCCCGTTGCCAACAAACATGGCCATGTTCAGCCACACTCATTCCAGACAAACTAAATAATAACTTGCATACATATGTAAAAGAAAACCTCAGCTACAGCTCGACTTTCGTGCTCTGCGACCGCTGCAGCTCAAATCGAGCAATCGCAATATCAACGTCATCGTTAAATTTAATTAGGCATCAAATAGCCATAGAACGGAGCTAAATCAAAAGCCAAATGGCCTGTAAGTGCCAACGGAACAACATGAACGCCATCCCAGCCGATATCCCACTGGGCTCCCAACACTTTAAAACACAATTAAAAGTCAAAACGTCAGCGCTGTAAATGGACACCAAAGGCAACCCTCGGTGGACTTAATTTGCAACTGGCAAGTGGAAAGTGACTCCAATACCGATGCTGATGCCGATGTTGATGCCGCTGCTGTGCCGCCACTAAGTCGGCAGTGAATAAAATGACTATTAAACCATGTAGATGGGGGCTGCGGATGCCAAGGGGTGACAACATGACACTTTTTACATAACATTTAACAAAATTATAATGAGAACAAGCGTCGGTCGGCAGTCTTGGGGTTGGCTATGGAAATTAAAACAACTTAACCCTTAGTAGGTAAATGTTAATGCGATAATGATATTCGATTCCAACCGCCATCAAAGCAGCTATAGGAACTATTATGAATCCCAGGCTGTATCTAGCATTCGTTGATTTCCAAAGTGAACAGAGAGAAGAGCAGTTAACAGAGATATTCGTCTAGAACAACACGCCAAAAGGTATTAACATCAGGGACTCAAGCTCTATACGTCTATTGAAAAAAAGTACATATCTTGCTTACTGTTCTTGCCGTTCAGGTCGTACGGTTAATAAGGAATACTACAAAGAAGTTACGGAATGTTTGCGTTTATACACGTATATGTATACAAGATCTGTTTAAAAAAAGTGTGAATTTTAATTTCATTTGAAAAGCATTTATTTATTCATAAATATTCATCCTGTAGCCTCCAAAACCATGGCTTCCTGCGACTTTTTGCTATTCCCAAAACTGAAGAGATCAATGAAAGGAAAGTGTCAAAATCGAAGAACGAGCCGAAAAACCGAAAAGCTCATTTCAGATGTGCTTCGAGGATTGGAAGAAGCGAAGAATTACTTTGAAGGATTGTCCCCTTCAAATGGATATTGATGAATAAAAAAATATATTTCACAAAATGCAAAATTCATAAAAAATTCACCTTTTTTTTTGAACAGACCACGTTCTTTCCAAAGACAATTCATAATAATTATTAGGATTGAAGCCAACAAATACTGATTGAACTGCAGAAAACAGAAAAGGCTAAGTGAGTTAAATGCTTTACAAAAATACAATCTGCCCTTTAGGCTAATCATCTATACATACGATGCATTATTTAATTTTTCATAATAATACTGGCATTATATATATATATAGTATGTATATCAACATATTAATGCATAACAACTAATTACCCCCATTTGAGTGTGTACTCGTATGTATTTATTTTAGCGAGGCATTGAGCATCTTAAGTAGAAAACAAAAATGCATTACGTTGCCATCCATTAGTGAAAATTTTATTACCAGAAGAGAGGACACTTACATATGTATGTGGGCAGGACTAAACAGAGTGATGACACACATAATGTGAAAAGAAAGAAGATGCGAGCTTATGTAATTATCACAAATTAGTTTAACGCCACATGCGGCTTCGGATAAAAAGTTGTGTGGATGTGCCGTAATTATAGGAAAGACCATATATACATACATACACATATGTACATATGTATGTAAGTAAATAGAATGGATGGGAGTGGATAAAACGAGGCAGGCTTGCAATTCAATTCATTTGCGCAATTCCATTTGTGCAAAAACATTACATAAACTAAATAAAAAGTGACCAAGAATCGCACATTTCAGGCGATTTTTATGGTAAGTGGTGGGTGTAAAGCTCGTGAGTGTTGCCGTGTGCCAATTGTCTGATTTTTCAGCTTATCTAATCAGGTGGAGCGGGCGAAAAACGGATGGGGGAGGGGGATCGTTCTTATCACTGCCCGCAGACCCAAAAGCCACAACCATTCCCGTACATTACATTTTCACACATTTCCACCTTCAGGCCAACAACCAACAATAAAAATAAAGTTAAATATAATGCAAACAACGAGCAGCGGGCTCTTTGCCACATGCGGGCCAATTTCTATTAAATTGAAAACTTTACGCGGCCGCGCCGCAAACTGAAAGGGGTTGGAGCCCCCAAACAAATAATCAACTGCACTTTTCGATAGGGTTGCTCCCGAGGGTGAGCGTCTGAATGGCCGATGGAACTTATTCGAGTTGAACATTTCTCTGTGCTATTTATAGTGCTAGAACATAGCTTTCCGATTGCATGGAAAATCCTGGAACAAAGAGACTTCACAGCGCTTCAAAGCAAATACTTCATGGGCACACTACTTTAATTTTTATTGAAATCAGTGACGGTTAAGGGTGAATTACATTAATTTTAATTAAATTTGGTAAATAAAATAATTTAGCCGCTCCTCTGCGATTCCCATAGTAAGTGAATTAATTTTTATTAAAATTAAATTTCGAATTTCTGATAAATAAAATACAAATATTTGGCCGCCCTTCTCTGCGATTCTTATAGCAAGTACATACCTAAGTGATGGAAAATCGTGAATTCATTTCAATTGAAATTAAATTTTGAAATTTCTGATAAATAAAATACAAATATTTGGCCGCCCTTCTCTGCGATTCTCATAGCAAGTACCTAAGCGATGGCATTTCTAACATAAATTATTTATTTTTTCCAAACGAAATGAGGATTGTCGAATACGCTAACCAGTTGCCTACCCTAATACACCTGGTATTAAAAGTCTGCTGATTTGTGAAGTGATTATTTATAACAGCGAATTAAAGTTCATGCAGTCACTCAAAGAATTGATTTCAAGCGCCTTAACTTTCCCCGTGTTCATTAAATTCGTGTGACGATGTGCTGCGAGTCTCGTTTGGTTGACATTTAAAAAAAGGATTCATGCGAGGAAACGCAGCAGTAACAGGATTAATACAATGGAGGAAAATTGAATTTTATGCCAATACGCTTAAAGCCAACATGTCAACTGACGCGCCACGGTCTGAAGTGCGATCGAAACCGACCCAACCCGGACCCAGGAGCGGCTCGGAAAAGCCGGCAATGTCGCCCGACTAGAAGAACAAACACAAAGTCCCAAACGTAATTTTCACGAATTCATTGAACTGCGTGAGTGTGAAAATAACAATTTAGATAAATATTGCGACGACAACGTTGAAGGCGACCTCCATTGGCGTCGTCATCGCCGCCGTCGTTTTCGTCGCCAGCATCCTCGCTTTGCCACACACGGCGGGTGATGGCGATGCGCTAGACATGGGCGGACGTCGCAGCCGCGTGGCGCGTTGACACAGAAATCATATTAATATAAATTAACGATGTGGAAAATTTAGTTTAGTAGTGAAAATGGCTACACACGATGTCGCAGCAGCAGCAGCAACAGCAACAACAACAAAAGCTACAAAAGTCAAGTTGTGGCTCACGTCGCTGCCTCATCAGTCAAACGCCTCGGCGCGCAAATCCCAGGACCCTGCTGCAAAGCTGCATTGAGAAATTGGCTTGTTGTTTTGAGTCGCCACTGCTAAGGATTTTGGCATCGTTCCGTTCCGATCTGTTTCGTCTATATATCTCGAATTTTATTTTGCGTATTCACAGATGTTGGTCCTTGCCTCGGCCGCATCAATCTCAATTGAAGCTCCAACGTATTCAATTAATTGGCAGTTTGATTTAATTTTGCTGTACATAGTCGACTACGACATCTACTACATCGCTAGACTGGCGCCCGTCTATTGTTGTCTTCCACACATAATCAACGCTAATAGCTCCCACATAGATATAATCCGATTATGAACGGCTTCCAAAGTGCCAGCGACATCGGACGGGCGGGTGGCGGCGAATTATAGACGTGTGCTTGTTAGCTGTTAAAAACTCGTTGATTGAAAATTAATTGAGAAAAGTGGAAGTTGATGAATAAAACAAGACTGCAATTCCATTAAACGCGCCTTTAACTATGCAGCAAATATTTAGCTTTCCGGCAGGAAGTTCGTAGAAAAAGGAAAAGCTTTAATTTTTTGATAAATGGGTATCAAAAGGATAACAAATAAAGAAACCCTAAAAATGATGGAGTTCGTGATAAAAGAATGTGTAAAGTGGAAAAAAAATAAAGAAATAAAGTTTCTTTCATATTTTTCAAACAAATTTAGCTGTATGTATACCTCACCAATATATATTAGGAGCGTCCCTCCGCCTTAAAGAACAATAAGCATAATATTGTATTTTAGCACAAACCGACAATATTAATTCTTCTTGTATACAAAAAGAACTCGACGTCATTTGCAACTTTACCACAGAACTCCAAATATTTAGTTTGCGAACTTGCTAAGTACTTGGCTAAATATCGAACTTATTATATGTGATAATTATAAATTATCCAATTAGCCATTTCCAAGAAAAATATAATTATCTTATACATATACTTTGCAAGCCATTTAACACATTTATTAGCGATGTGTAGAATTTTTAAATTTGTTAAAGCTCACGATTTTAGATTAAGATTTCAATTTACTGCTTAGGAGAACAAGAAATGTATTTCCGGGAAAATAATTTACTTAGAAACAACGACGAAGAAAAAAGCTTCAACTTTTTTTTAACCCTTTTTATTACAATGATATATTTTATATGTTTTTAAAATTTTATTTATTGATACTGTAAAGTCTATGAACTGAAAAAAAATTCAATTGCTGTCAAAAATTATTTAAAATGCGTGCAATATGCAATCAATACACAGCAACCGCAGCACAGGGTTTTATTTTCATGTTCGTATGACAAAAAGGGTTTTATGTTTTTCATTAACAAATTGTTGTGCCAGGCCACAAAGGATCTGAGCACGTTGGCCTGTGCAGCTTTAAGATGGGGGTGTGTCGAAAGCGAACACCGGCAAAAGAGAACTTCGAAGTCTTACTCAGATGACTTGTCATATGGGCCAGAGGTGTTGGCGACGACAGGCTGCTGTTTGTTATTGTTTTCTTGATTGGATAATTGCATTTATGCACGCTTGGTAGAAATAATGAACAATTTTGTTGATGCGGTGTAAGGAGGGGGAAAGAAATCTTTGTGTGGATATTACAGCGTGACAATAACTTTGCAAATTTGCTTAAATGTTATAGAGAGAACGAATCTGTGGTAGAGTAGAACGATGGCCGTCTTTCGAGTGGACTATTTATTGCTTTTGATCTTTATGGAATTCGCGTATGAGCTGGCGTAAATATTTCAACTCGCGCTTTCCTTCGCTCAATTTCCGCATGAGTTTCGTATTCTGCTGGACCAGCTCCTGCTCCTCACTGAGCACATGCTCCATCTCGAGCTTCTTTTTCTGGCGATAGCGTGTGGCGGCATTTTTGTTCTGCTCTTTTTTTCTTATTTTGCGATCCTCCACTCCGCGGCCATAGGTGCGTGTACGCTTCTTAGTGGCTGTGCTGGATGTTATGCTGCTGCTGCTGCTGCTGCTGCTGGCGACTGGCGAGGCCGGTGCTGACTCCGATGTTTGTTGGTGTAAATGACCGCTGGAGTAGCAAGGTGAGGAGCCGCTGCTCTCGGGCTGCCAATCCTCATCCGTGATGCTGCTGCTGTCACCAAAGCTAATCGAAGCGTCCGACGACAATTGGGATTCGCAGTCATCGTTGTAGTCCTCCTGCTGCCAATTGGGTAACTGCAGTTCCTGGGCACGAATTTTCACAATCTCGTCGACCAGCTGTGATTCACGCTCAATTTCATTGGAGGGGCTGACATTGGTCGCCTGATTATTTGGCCAGCTATTGAAGTTGTAGTTGTTGGCGGCTACTACTGGTATTGCTGTTGGTATAGCTGTAGAATCACGGTCGTAGATCAGCTACAAAATACATTAAATGACATAAGAATAAGCTTCATCACGAAATTAGCACAATTATTCTACTCACCGGTATCTGGTCCCCCCTCAAAGGCTGCTGATAACTGCCACTGCACTGCGGCGGCGACTGGGGGGGCGTTAGCTGCGCAAGCTCAGCCGCCGCCTCGTACTGACCCGGGTATAGCTCGATTGGCGAAGCTGCTTGTACTTTGGTTATGGGTAAGATGGGCTGCCCCACAACATCGATGACTGTCTGCAGATTGTTAGATTCATAGTCGATGTACTGCGGCAACTTTTGGTCCAGCAAGCACTCTGTAAAAAATATATATAAGCAACATAAGTTAAAAGAATAAGCTTATTTAACTTTAAACAACTAATGAAAGTTCTTTGTTCAATTATGCCTTATTTAATTAGCTTAACTATTAAGCTTTAATCAGCTACGATCGCGAACATAAATATACCTCGAGCTACTTCATGCTCAAATATGCAAATTAGATATCGTAAAATGTCTTTAAAAACTATAAAACGGGCTACTGTTTTCTTTGGCTAGATTTTAGCAAATTTGGAACAGTACCTAAGCGTCATGTAAGTCCTTTTTCAATGCTATTGTCGATTCGCATTTTACTTTAAATCGCAAACACTGCACATTCCACTCAATAGATAAAAGGACATCCATCTCTATTGAGGTAACACAATTGTTTATTTATGAAAAAATAGTACAAGTCTGGCTCTCGTTATAGTGGTTTTTCTATATAGGTATTAATTCCCTCACTCTTACTTTTTCAGTCTCGCTTCACCCTATGCTTCGCCATATCGCAACTACTACGTTGTTTCTACGAACGAGTTTGCTCGTTTTTAAATCAATTCTATTTAAGTGAAGGACGGCGGCAATGATCGGAGCTATAGTAAATATTTGCTTGTTGATTGTGGAATATTTGGTTCAATTCTTTTATTGATATTTCCCTTGGAAGTGACAACAAAAAATATTGAAATTAGTGGCTGGCAGGCAGTGTGTGATCCACAGCGTCTGGCGACGCTCCTATTCTGTGCAAGGCGCTCGACGTTCGGGAAACGCGCAGAAAACGCGTCACAAAGGTTATCAACAGACAGATCAGACAGTTACAAATACTCTCGAATAGAGTTTAACCTTCGTCGGTCTGTGGGGCATAACCTGCACCTGTTAGGCACAGACGACAGACAGTTCGCATGTAACAAAAATTTACTAATCGACGCAACACCTTGGGCTGGGCCACATTCTCCACACGGCGAGGCGGGGCGACTCAACCACTTGGTGGCATTAACATAACAAGTTCTGCTGTAAACAGATGTGCGCAAGCAAACAGCAGCAGCAACAACAACAACAACAAAAACAAAAACAGAGCAACTGTAGCTGCATTAATCTGATTTACATAAAAATCTTGTTTCCATTTACAAATCGCAGCTGAGAGTCGCGAGAATTGAGCGCATTTTGAAAACGATTTTGTTTGTTTTTTCTTTTCTTCTGTTTTGCAGTGATAAAGTAGTCTGATCTGTTGGTGTTGTTGTTGTTGTTGCTGGTATTGGTGCTGGGCGTAGCATTCTAGCGACGGCAAGAACAGCATATTATAATATTAATTGCACTTAATAAACATAAACAACAACAGTAATGACAGCTTGTCTTGGGGCAAACACTCGGCTGCTTACTTAGCAACCAAGGCGACTGGCATTAGCGGAAAGTTTCAGTGGGCGCGGGTCCGAGCTCGGGTGCGCTTTCAAATAGCATTGCTATACTGCTAATGCATAACTGTCAATAATATCGGTCCATGCGATCAGTTGAGGTCAACAGCAACAGATATTTAATTCGTTAAACATTTTAAAAGATACATAATCTGATAATCGATTAAGGGTACAGTAAGGATACGAAGTTTTTTGTATATATCAAAGGTACTATCTGAACATTAACTATTTAAGAAGGTGGGTACTACGAAAGTAGCATTAAAATGTGCCCAAGTACCCAGAAAGTAACACCTTTTTAGGTACAGCTATATGCCCCCAAAAACAGTTTGGACCAGTGCTTCATTTCTTAGGACTGTGGATTTAGATAAATTTCAAACTAAATGCGATTCTGTCAGGATTTTGCTTGCACTTAGATTTTAATACGCAATAATAATAATATAATTATAATAAGTTATACACAAATAATTATCGTTTTATATAGCAAATATGTTGTTCTATTTTTAGTTCAAAAAACAGTTTGGACCAGTGCTTCATTTCTTAGGACTGTGGATTTAGATAAAAACTAAATGCGATTGTGTCAAGATTTTGCTTGCACTTAGATTTTAATACGCAATAATAATAATAATATAATAATAATAATAATAAGTTATACACAAATAATTATCGTTTTATATAGGAAATATGTTGTTCTATTTTTAGTTCATTGTTAAATATCATTGCTCTCCAATGGAAGCTGTCTATTTAGGTGGTCTTTGTGATCAAAATTATTATTTAAACATTCATACGTCAATATTCGCTATATTGAGAAAATTCAATTCTTCTAACAGGCGACAAATTTTAATCGGACACTTAGAAACTGGGCCTTACTACGCAATTTGCATTTTCCAAGTCTAGGCACTTCAATTTGCAGTACTTAGATTAATACAAAGTTGATATAGCACCAATCAAATGGCACACAAAAACAATGCCACTTTATACTATCGCTGTACATTTTTTTTTAAACTAAATATATTCATTTTAAATGGGAGCTGATTATCAAGAACCTTGACGCTAAAAAATATGCATTGAAAACTTATATAAAAACGACATACAAGTACGGTTGTGTTGGCAATCGCTAAACACGGGAACTCTATGAATTATTGAAAAATCCCATAGACTATTTTAAAGTGAGCAATAACTGTCAGGGTATGGATAGAGAGATAGATTCTAGAAGCTTTTGTGTATGGGCTATTCGCAGAATAGTATGTATATGTCTATACGCAATATGTCTGGATGGTTGTCCAAATATAGGCCAAACACTTATCTATCTCCCGCCGTATTATCAGTTGGAAAGTTTTGACTATAGATCCGCAAAAATCGTCATCAGACACGTTATGAAAAAATGTACACAACAGAATATTGCATTCATTTTTTCGAAAACAATGTTGGGATGTTCCCACCCTACCAACCCAATCAGACAACCAGCCATCGAGTCATAATATGCAAAATCCAACTTATAAATATTTAATCGAAGGAAATGTAAAACAAAAACAAAGTTTGTATACTTTGCGGGAAAAAAAACCAGCTTGACCAGACTGTTGTTGTTGGTGGTGGTGGTGGTGTCTTTAATAACCTATAAGACTTTGTTCGAGAAAAGGAGGCCCAGCAATGGACAGACAAGAGTACAGCAGAAGAAGCAAGATTGTGTGATGGGATGTACAGAAGTATATATACATCATATATTTGCAGAAGCAGATTATTACTATAAGTAACAAGTCATTGGTTTCAAGACAGGGAGGAAGAGAGAGAGCGACTTGATTAGTGAGATGCTATTTGCAAAATATATACATCCAATCGATTGGTGAACATTAAATGTCAAAAGAGCAAACAACCTAAAGGATCTGTGGACAAGCTAACAAACATTACGGCTATATTATAAATCATAATATATTCAAGCTTTATTTGACGAATTCGGAAACGGAAATAGTAATCTCAACAGTTTTTCATACAATATTCAGGTTAAAGAATTCGGGAATCTTTATGTCACCAATTATTGTAACCAAATAATTCAATTTGGACGAAATCGAAAACGAGAGCAGAGCTGAAGCTATCATCTAAATATACGTGATATATTGCATAATCGAAATCCGATTCTGAGTTACAATTTGAAATCATACTAACCGTAGGCGTGATGCAGCATATAGGTGGTGTTCATATTTGCGGCAGCAGTGACGTTACAGTTAAGTCAATATAAATATATGTATTATGAAGGCAGCACGAAGAAAGCGCGCAGAAAACGCACATAAAACGCGCGAACCTGAAATCGCGGCGTGACCTAAAAGCTGGTATTAAATAACGTATAGCTGGCGTGTAAAATGACGCGTAAATGTAAAACTAAGAAACTAAAATGTAAGAAACGAAACTAAGACTACAATTTGTATGTTAACGAGATGCGCTTTTCGTTATATCAAAAATAAAAATACGCAATAAAATACGCAATATATATAATCGTATATATTGGAATATTCGCAACAATAAGAGCTGCAAATATAATATAGATCTTTTGTAAACGTTTAAAAAATCACAGGGTGAATTTTGAATATGTCTGTTGTATGTGCTCGTGTTTGTTTAGCAATTACGCCAACAATAACAGTGAAATGTCTGAGGCACTCACGAAAACGGGCGAAAGTTGAACGATTTAATAATTTATGATATGCTTAGGGGGGGATCTGTTGATGTCGACTGCTGCCGCAATTTTACAAAATATTGTTGGCTGCGTTAGTGTCGTCTTGGTTTCCTGGCCGCTTAGCGTCGCTTCACCAATTTTTGCGAGTTAATCACAATTTCACGGTTCCACATGTATCGGTATCCACAGTGTGGTATCATGCTCACGAACGTCTTGCCTAGATGCGACCTAAATTCCAGCGTTGTAGTTATCCAAGCGATTTCTCGACTGTGAGGCTACATATAGATCCAGTTCGAACAATCGACTAAAGATCAAACCCGTAGGCGTACGCGTCTCGGTTGCCCTTTTACGTTTTTCTCTCGAACTGGCGCCGTTGCGATGGCAATCAGACACACGGTCACACTGTTTTCTTATTTTGGAAGGACGTTAAAGTTTAGGAAGCACTGAACGAACACCAAGCTGCACTGTCTTCGATTGTTTGGCGTTTAAATTTGCTTTGATTGTTCTGGATTTGTTTTACATATGATTGCTGCTTTTATCAACAACATTTAATTGAAATCAATTCAAAATTTTTGCAACTTTTCGCGTTTCGTCGTCTGCGCTTTTAACGAAAAAAGAAAAGAAAAAACGCCAAGACGTGCGACTTGTAGTATTTGTTGTTTGTTTATTGCTTTTTTGTTGTTGTCGTCTCTCTGTCTTTCTGCTTTGGCCCGTTTCTTTGTTTGCAGTATTTGCTTTGTTTTGTGTTTATTCGCTTTTTATTGAAATTGGAATCGGAATCAGCTTCAAAGCCGAGCTTCGCACACGCCAAAGTAACGATTTCTACTGAGCTTTGCTCATTGAGCGCGCGCCGTTTTTGCTGTCGCCGAGAGCGAGGCTCAGAAGATAGATAGAGAGGCAAAGAGACAACAGAAAGCGTGCCCTGCATTGCGATCAAATCTCAAGCGTGGATTGCCACTGAGAGCACGAGCTATCAGTAGAGCAGCTGCCCGTTGATACCAAATCAGCACGAGCCAAACAAACGTATGAGGGGCAGTGTCTGTGGGCACAGCACAGTGGGCAAGTGGACCGAAATTTGCGACAAAAATAGAGGATAATTTGTAGTCTTCAGAAATGTGTTTCATCGTATGATTTTCCATTACAAATTACATTACATTTCTTCGTATGATTTTCCGTTACAAATTACATTATATATAATCCAACCGAACCATTTCGGGTATAGAAACTTTGAAAACCTCATTTAAAATCTCGAATGTTATATTTTTAAAAAATCGGACAAGTTAGAACGCTACAGTCATGAAAGACCGACAGTGAAATATCCTGTACAATGGAAATGTTTGTTTCTGCCTGTTGCACAAACTTAATACACCTTTTTTACCCTTCAGATACATGGTATAAATGGCGATGGCCAATAAAGCTGAAACTACAACTTCACCTTAACAAATTACGAATTAAATTGCACCAAAAGAAAACAAACCGATTTCGATTTTTTATTGCTTTTAGTTTAAGAAGTTAAAGTCGAATGCAATTGAAGTTCGACAAATTATTTGTTTCAAATCAAAAATGTTTGGCAAATTCAAAATAATCAAAAAGTACATACATTAATTAACTTTTGCCCAAAAATTGGCTTCCATTGCCCACAGTGGGCGGGACAAGATCCACAAAGTTACCAAGTTTTGTTTGTTTTTTGGCTTTACGATAAAATAGAATTAGGCTTTTGTAACCAGACATAATGGTTTAATGCATTATCTTGTCTACAAGTCTGCGTTGTATTTTGAAGTCCTTTTCTGCACTTATTTCTTCTGCCATTAGATTTAAGCACATCTTGAAACAAGTACATACTCGTATCTAGACTCTATTCTTCATCGCCAATACGAATAATGCTTAACGATTCTTATTTCACATTTAGAATAGGATACACAGCTCTGCCCATTCAGGGACCTGCCTTGAAAGCTTAGCTCAAAATGTTAGTTGCCAGGTCTTTCTACACACATTCAGCATTTAATGCATATGCTAATTATCAATAATTTAAAAATGTTTATACACACAGCAACCGAAGCTACTCCGACCTCCAGCCCCCCAAGTTCTGACCCAACACCCAGCTCGGCGATGCAGTCTTATTGGCTGTCGATAGGTGCGATGTTTTATATTTTAATCTCGGCAATTTAATTTTTTTGCATATTTATAAAATATTGATTTCAATCGGGCAAAAGGCTCACGAGCATTGAACTCGACACTGACGTTTGTTTTAATTTGGCTGATTAACGGATGATTGTTTGTTACCAGGTAGAGCAATTAATGACCCTATTGCTTGTTCACACCCGTATTATCAACTTAGTTTATAAATATGTTCATAAACAAATTATAGTAGTTTTGAAGTCAAACGAACATTTAAAATCTGTCTCTCTCTCTCTCTCTCTCTCTCTCTCTCTCTCTCTCTCTGAGGATCTCTCCGCGACAGGCTTGAAGCAAATAAAGGAAGCTTACTCAGCGAAAAAGCTGTTAATAATTCATTATCGTAAAATTCAGACATCAAAGTTGGGGGCGCGTCATATGCTGCTAAACCCAAAACAAAGAGTTTGGTTGGATTTCAATTTCCTGTTTATCTGAAAATTCAGTTAAAACTTAATGAAATTTATGCCCAAAATTTCCATTACCTGCGTGTGTTAAATTCATTCACCTGCCACAAATAAAATTTGTTTGCTTTGAGAATAAACTGGTTATAGAATCTGGTCGCATTACTGCTGCTAAATGCTAGACCCTTGTTAACTACAAAGGTGCATAATTTGAATTTAAATTTTGCAAGCCAAAAATTAAAACTTAGATATAACGAAAGGGAGACATTGCGTGCTACATAAACCTCACTTAATCCCAATCTGCCAAACTTTAATGCCAAAAATTATTAAAAAAAAAAAAACAAGAAAGAGAAACGAAGGAGAGCAAACAAGAGAGCATTGTTTTTATATGGTACGTATGTATATATGTATGTTTGTAGTTGGATACTCCGAACACGTTCCATTTGCGTGGTCAGTCAAAAAAAACTGCTGCTGGCTCAGACACAAAAATGGTTTCGACTTTAATTTCATTATTGTCATGCTGACTGTTGTTGCTGAACAACTTTTGTAAACAATAAAGGTGAAAACAAAAACAGTAACAACAACAAACAGTAACAACAACACAACATTCCGCGCCATTTAAAAACAAAACAAAACACAGTTGATCCGGTTTACCAGAACTGTTTTATTGCTTCAGCTCAAGCCCATTGGTGATTGGCGTTGTCTCTTGAAAAGGCTTAGCACGACGGACCAATCAACGGATGTGGTGAGAATTAAGAACAGCTGTTCTTGATTTAGAGAATTTAGTTTGATAGGCTTTGTCTCGACAGTTATGCATATGTATGAAACCTTTTAAGGCTTTTTTATGAATTTATTGTTTGCCTTTTTAAGCCAAAAATTCACCATAAAGCTTTACTTGTCCAACAAGATCGGCAAATCTGCAGACGTTCAAAGTTCGACAGCATTTTAATTTTTTTTTTTTTGGGTTTCTCACTAATTTGCATAGATTATATAAAGCACAAGAGACATGGTTTCTAACATTTAGCTCCGACCGTCCCAGTCGTTGGGGAGCGCTTCAAGCGATAAGGTATCACCACATTAAGACAGGTTTACTTTCTGCCTGCACGAAACTGAAGAAATAATAAACATACTTATATAAGCTACTTTTTGTAGGGTTTTAAGCCCAGTATAACTGAATATGTAAAATTGCTTGCCAATGTATACATTTAGCACGCAGAGGGTAGTTATCTGATATACAAAGTTTTTGATCGCACTATTGAAAATACCATCCCAATCTATTTTATAGCTTCATACGGATGATTTAATCCTGCAAGGCAACCATTCTATAGGATATTTTCGTACGATTACTCAGGTAGCTATTGGATCACTTTTCTTTAGCCTATGTTTTTAACTTGCCTTCATCGTTAAAATCTAAGAACTCCACTTCGAAATGTTGGCTACTTAGCACTCCCAGTGGGGTTGTATGTTTCAGATCCAAAGCTACATCTTCGCTCATATGTGTTATATCTAGAAGGCACAAACAAATTAGATTAGAATAATATCGGAAAGGTGAAAATAGAACCCTTTGCTTACCATTTGCAAAGTTATCGTCAAAGAGCCAATTCGCTACTGATGTTTCGTTAAGCGAAAATAGATCGCTGGCCACTGTGGACGGCGGGGATGATGGCTCCATTTTGCCGTCCCAGTAGAGCTCCGTTGGCAAATCCAGACAATCCATGACCATTTGAAATGTCGAAGTTGAAGATGTTGTCATAGTCAAAAGAAAGATTTAAGTCAAAATCGGATATGCTGGTTTTTGAAAATATGAAATCCGGTCCTAAGAATGTGGTGATCGCTGGTTGTTGTTGTATGGGCGCCATGGTGGCACTGTGTTGGAAAGAAAGGAATGCACACTAAATATTAAAATGTTAAAATAAAAACATTGTCTATACAAACACATTGCATGGCATTAAATTATAAAACAGTGTTGCAAATAACGCAACGGTGCAATTAAAAAACATTACACGACATTATTTAGCTGGCCTGCACTGTATTTGCGCGAAATTGATAAGCAAATTTGAAGCCCATGCGCCAGGTTTAATAAACAGTTTATGAATTTTTATACAAACAAAGCCTGCCATTTAATCAGGCTGAGACATCGGCTGATAAGCCAACGCCACTAATATACGCAACTAGGAGGTTGCCTATAAGCTGCAGAGTATCAAAATAAATATGTTATTTTTTATGTACACAAAACAAAGCACATTCTTTGCCATTTTTCTGTGTTTATGAGTTTTATGAGCCATATAGTCTGCGCCTGCCTCAATACACGATTGCCAACGAAAGCTCAGAATGCTACTTCCACCAAATCCTCCTCCTCTCTAACCCCCTTCCCATTCAACACACGTGCTGTGGCATGCGACACGGTGGCTTTTGCAATTGTACTTAATTTGGGGCACGATTGCGTCAGCCGGTTTCTCCAGCGAGCGGCAGTTGCATGCCCCATGTTGTTAACTTATGTTGTTTTGGCCACTGCAATTCTCTGTGGACTTTGCCACGTTTACGTTTCATGAATTTGCGAAAATCTGCGCACACACACGACGTCATTGGCAACTACAACTACACATTTAATTATGATGACTGAATCACGACACCAACACAAATAAAACTATTGGGACCTGCAAGCAAACCACGCAGAAAAGAGTAGAGGATTTATCAAATACTTACACGTTTTTGTAATACATTTTCATAACTTTTTGTGTGTTTTGGGCACCTTGGTGCATTGTTGTAGCTTGCGCGCAAACTAGAAATCCATTTCACCTCAATATAAATGCAAAATAATCGGACAATAATTTAACCTTTTTGCGTTTCATTGGAGAAAATGATACTGAGAACTAGAGACGGGCGACATGAATGTACCTGCTGCTTCGATAGAACTTAAAGGAGCTATCGATTTCTTAATACCAATATTTTGGTATTTAACAGTGTAACAGCCCAAAAATTAAAGAACGTTGAAGCCCGATCCAATGAAAAGCTAATCACAGTTATATTTTATGATATATTATTATTAACCAATATGTATTATATGAATGTAATGCCGCTGTAAGCTGTAAATTAACATGCTTAGACAAGCCTTAAAAGTTATTTTAAAATATAAAGGAATAAATTTCAAATGAATTTGAATCAGTCATTCCAATTTTAAAATGTTTACCCTCAAACCGGAATTTATAGGCATTTCTATAAATGATTCAACTAAAAGTATTCGAAAATTAAAGGGAAAATATAATTAACCAAACTAGATATTTTCGAGTTCAAACTAATAAGCTAAACGCGCGGACGGAAATATTGGTCATTATCGTTTTCCAGCACTAAGCTAGTAATAAATACCAACGATTACTACGTTGTCAATGTTGTAGCTTCAAATGTGGAAAAGTACCGCCTGAAAGCGATAAAATACTACACTTCAGCTGTGATGTCGTGTGCCCTGAAACATTATTATTTGCGTGCTTAATTAATTTCAATTAAATTGCCTAAAAACCTTTATTAGAGAACGCGCGCGATCGTAAACGCCATTACTATGGAAATGCTTCAACTTCGCGATTTGAAGCCGTAAAATATCGAGTGAATGTGTGTGTGTTTGTAGGCCGAGCCTTTTTTCTGGCCCACAAAACAAACAGAGGTCAAAAGTGCACGCGGAGCTGTCGAAAATGTTAAAGAAATCATCACAAAATACACTGGTCCCCAGTGTGAACATTATGAAGTGCAATATTAAATATGCAGCGCGAAAAACAGGTACAAACGATGACGTAAATAGAACAGACAGTGACCCCTGCGCGTGTGATTATGTATCTGTGTTAGGGAGAGAGCTGCCAAGCCAAAATTCAAGATTTTGGAGTTCAATTATTTATGGCAATTGGACACTCTATTATTAAGTGTATAATTTTGCATTAAATATTTTTGTTATGGTCTTTCTTCTACTTCTTGCTATCTCTGCCATTCACAGGCAACGTTGGACCATTAAAAGCAACGCCAAAAAATTCCAATGCTGATAACAAGTACATACAACCTTACAGTCTACATATGTGTTTGAGTGTATGGTTCTGTGGTACGCGCATCAGCTGTTCTCTGTTGTAATACTCTTCACTTACCGTTTCACACATCATTTTCCAAGCGCGTTTGCGAATTACAGAAATCAAAACAAAAACTATCAAAACATGCAGGCTGGAACTAAATGAACCTCATTATTATGGTACATCCTCGCCGTAACTCTTATCGGAAAATTAAATACATATACAATGTCTAATATCCCCACACATAGTTTCCGTTCTCCAAAAAGTCGGTCTTGCCTTTTGACTTGGCTTTCAAAAATAATATTTAAATGAAAACCAAAAAGTTTAATTTTAATTAGTCGTTCACAAATTTGAAGCAAAACATATTTTTCTATAATTTAAATACGTTAGAATTTAAATTAATTTCGTAAATGCTTAGGTATGGAGGGTATGCAATCTTCGGTCAACCCACTGATAATGTTTTTCTTGTTTTGATTGTGTGTGCCACTAGCTGCTCGCAGTTTTTGTTTTCACGATCAGTTCCGTTTGTGAAATGAATAAGGCATCGTCGTTGGATGGCACTTGCCAGAACCGAAATTAATAAATGTGAGATATATATAATACCGAGCGTGCGTTGACGTGAGTTTCAATGAAATAGCGACTACCATCAGAGCAATAATAATAATAGCAACAGTGGCAAGTGAATTTACATTATCAGCCACAATTTCCACTGCTTTGACGTCTTATTTTCGACATTGTGTATTTGTTGTTGGTGTGCGCGCGTTTCGTGATTATTCAAACACGTGCATATGTATGCATAGTTATTGTGACGTATCTGCATACGTACGTTTATATATGTATGTATATACATGTATATATATAACGGCAAACGCGTAAAAAACTGGGCGTGTTTGCTTTTGAAACAAAATCGAAAAAATAATAAAGCAACAAGTGCATATTAGAGCAAATGACAGCCGGGCGTAAAGTGTTAATAAATTATGTATTTAATGAATTGAATTTGGTGTGAATTATTCTATTACAACAACGCAAAATAGTACATACATAGATAGATAATTTCACAACTTCTATCTGGGCAAATAGAATTGTATACATATAACCATTTATTTGCAACATGTTAGAAAACAACAACAGCAACAATAGTCGATCATTAAACATTTTGTGCGTGTGATTTTAATTAATCAACTCTTCATTGTGCTAAAAATAATTCCGTAAAACCTCAAATAAATTTCGCATGATCACAAAATATAGCAGATCAGCAATAAAATTTACAAAATAAAAATAAGAAAAAGCCAACCAACAAAATGTTGACTGGATAGTGTGAAAATTATACAAAATAGAAATCCTAAACATAGTATAAAGCGCGCTCAAAATACCCAAAATCCAATCATATTTTTAAAACATTGCCCGGAGCCTAAAATCCAAACCCATTGCTCATCACTAAAATGATGCTGAACAAATACGAGAGCTACCAACGCACAACCAACAGCCACACCATGTATCCGCACCATCAAACCAACCAGCACCACCAATTCCAGCAGCTCCAGTATGTCAGCGGCGATGCAACTGGCATATGCAGTTTCCCCAATGGTAATACGTTGACCAATGCTGGCGCCAGCAGCGTTAACTCTGCTGATTCGGCCGAACGTGAGTCCATACACTCGGGCCAGTTCATGGTCTCGCACTTTGAGGCTGAGGAGGCGCAAGATGATCTCGAAGATGATGGCGAGGTAAAAATGCTCGATCCCGAGGATCCCAGTCTGGACAAGGCGGGCGAGCAACCGAACACGTGTCGCGATGTTCAACTATATGTGCCACAGAAGACAGTCGTCCATTTCTCCCGCACGGATCAGGAGTGCGATGAGAACAGCATGAGCATGATCACCTCCCATTTAGAGATCGAAACTTCGCTGACGAAGCTCTTCAAATGCATGAATCTAGCCTACAGGTGAGTGAGAGCGACACGTGAGCGAGCTCCAAGTTATTGGGCCGCTGTCCATGCACCTGCCGCATGATAGGGCCACATCCAATCCGCTGACCATTGCCGACTTCACATGTTGCTTCGACGTCGACGGCACTGCCGGCGTCTTCGTCGTCGTCAACGTTGTCGTCGCTGCTCAGGTTACTTTGACTACAGTACTGAACTTCGCATTAATCGGCTTCCCATTTCGTTGACAGCGTTTTCTGCAAACGTCATCTCAAATCAAACAATATCAATTTTGTATTTATGCATTTTTGTTGCACCTAACTTGGGTTTAAGCACGTACTCTTTATTTGTTGTTTTCCCCTCCCAATTGAAAAGTTCATTCAGGCCTTTAGTCATCAAATCATCTTATCTAGAAGTGTTTTCTGAAATCGTAAAGACAAGTCACTGCCATAGGTACGACTGATTCAAAAAAATACTAGCTCTTTAAATACTCTTTAATACTTTAATACTCTTAAATACTCCCTCATTATAGTTTTATCAAAATCTCTTCTCATTCTTTCATTTATGTAAGATAGGTACTTGTAATCATTAATTCAGATCCATTCACATGTAGGCTCATATCAAGAGCTACCAATATCTATTGTCTGAAAACGTTGATACATAAAAACGAGTTCCGTATTGAGTGAACAAACAAATTGTTGAGCAGAAACTTGTTTGATAGTAGACGAAATAAAATTAAAATTTCATTAACCCAAAATTCCATAAACGAGCCTCATGGTTAAGGTTGTCTCGTAGACAGCTTTTTTTTATTACTAATGACGTAACAGTCTTAAGACTAAAGAAAGAGAAGATAACATAAACAAATAATTCAAATTTCGTCTTTTATTTTGTATACAAAAAGTTGTCCTAGTTATTATTTCTTTATGTAAATCATGGGCTTTTAACATATACGAGTAGTACATTGAAATATAATTCTTGAGTAGGCCGTTCTAATTCTTATATTCATCGAATCGGCGTACAACGTCATTTGTATCATGATCGGAGCCGTGTACAGAGTAAACCCAACCGCAACAAGTGCTACAAACACTTCAACTAGTTTGTTATGCATTTTTAGCATTGCTTACACACCTACAAGTATGTATGTATCTGAGCTCTTTGGAGGGTGTGCACTAAGTGGAATAGCAAATGCACCCGTTGTTTGTTTAGTATTTCATACTGAATCATCGAAAACAATAACAAAGGCCGGTCTTATGTGGTCGTCTACTAATTACTACAAAACAATATATATTAAACTATACATATACTTGTATATACATGTGTGCATTCATATTGATATCAATATTGATACCTAATAGAACATTTAATTGGATGCGATAGGAAATGCACATTTTTTGTGTTTATTGTGAACATAATTTGGAAAATTCAACCTGCATTTATATAGGAATATTATCGAGAAAGAGCGGCAATAGGGAAACCCATTCTACTTCTACCTCTTATTATGATTTGCTTTTTTGGCGCACTTGCTGTATAAATTCTGCCAAGATTCGTTTCAAGATTAACGTGCTTGTGGGTTAGGAGGCCAGATATTTTTAGACATGCTGGAATACATAACAGTATATAGATTGGTAGCTATATAATATTTATTTATTAAAGCTATTTGTTTATTGTTTTTGAATAAAGTAAATACGCTACATCATAGATCGAACACGAGGTGTATGAGTAATACGTATTGGCGGGCACCGTCCGCAGAATCAAGTGTTTGCTGCATACATCTTTATGTATGTATATACACACAAATACATTTGTTTGTCGCCAAGTACCTATCTCGGACAGTTCCGTACAGTTTTTATAACATCAATTAAAATTTGAATATTTTTTCCATTTGCAGCCAAAAGCTGACCTCACCAAAATGGAATCATTTCAAGGGTGTCCGTTTACGTTGGAAGGACAAAATACGTCTCAACAATGTCATCTGGCGTTGCTGGCATATGCAATGTAAGTAAATCCCATACATAATATATCCGTTAGTATAATCTTTTCCCATAAGAAATACATTTTACCCTGACAATGCTATCTGTATTATGAGTGTAAAACAAACTGTGGCGCCATTTAGATTAGAAATAACTAAAATTTGCTTCTTTTCTTTGGACACGTTTGGCTGCCTCCAGACATTATTCATTATATGTATACACAATTGTATGTTTAAACAATTGTGTCCGCGTTGCCAGGCGGTTGACCAAGAAATGTCTGCCGACAACCACATCGGCAGCGGTGAATACGCACTTTCGTGTTATCAGCGTAACCGACTTATCAGTCATCTGGCGCACTTGTTGTTGCCTTTGTTTAAATATCATTTCGATTTGTTTTTGCATCAATGTAATAACAATTTGAAGCCAATCATATTTGACGCTCTGCGGCACTTCGGTAATCACCAAACGGAATCTTACAAAATACAAATGACCCTCAATTCAGTCAACAGTTCTTCATTTTTTTATATTTTTCTTCAAAAAATTCCACGTTACATCACATGTGCGAGTGAGATGACCATTGTGCCACAAAGCCTCGAGATGATGATACTCGCAACGATTATCAACGGTCTGAGGCGACGTCAAATGGAAAATTTTAGCTCTATTTATAATGCTAACTACCTTTTGTCTTGCTTTTAATCGCCTATCTCTAGCTGTATTATTTGCCATGTGGGTTTATGTTCTACAGTATCAGAATGTTGACTTATTGTGAAATATAGTCTAGTAGTACCCGTAAATGCGACACAGCCCCCAAATGGCGGCCCACACGTGTGAGCCGCCCAACATTAGCATCTATCTCATTCCCAGCCTGCTATCTATATTCAAAATCTTATCACAATTTTGCCCACTCTTTGCTAAATCGTGTTTTTATTCCCCTTTACAGTCATACAAAAGCGCAGAACGCCGGTGTGTCAATTCGCATCGCCGCTGGACGTTGACATACATAGTAATCCTCAAGTAAGTATTACCAACTGACGTTTCCCATAGTGCTCCGAACTAAAAACAAAAATAAACGCGAAATTCATAGCTTTGTTTGATTGGCCTATAACAGATCCCCCACAAAAGTTGAATAGCTGTATTGCGAATGCAAATTGTAATCAAAAACAAGTAGAGAAGCAAAAGTCGAGTATCCCGTGTAGAATAATTATGCCTGTATGTGTGTGTTTGTGTGTGTCTGTTTGCCTTAAGAAAGCAGTAACAACAACAACAGCTGCGGGCACTGCTTGGTCTCATATACATATATGGATATAACTTCCTGTTAAATCACTATGGCATTTCAACTTATAATCACTAACTGGAGTTATTCACATAAGGCATTTTGAACTAAAATTTGGTGTCCCTAGGTCTTATAGTCTCCGAGATATAGGCGATTATACGAATGGAAAATCGGGAAAACCCCCATAGGGGGGCAGTGGGGGAGAAAAGCAAAAAAATAAAACAAACTTGCACAGCGTACACACATAAGCCATCTTTGTGTCTAATTTGGTGTCTCTAGCTCTTATAGTCTCTGAGATCCAGGGGTTCATACAGACAGACAGATAGGGCTAGATCGACTCGTCACGCTGATCAAGAACACATTTATACTTTGTGGGGACCGCCACGCCTCCTTCTGCCTATTACATTTTTCAGGTCGCGCAAACCTAGTATACTCTTGTACATTTCATGTACAGAGTATAATAAAACTGAACAGATAATAGAGCATTACATTTAACATTAATTTAAAAAAAAATTAACTGAATTTGTGATCAAATTATTTGCTCCTGACCATAATGTTTATTATTTATCTATCGTAGTTTTCAAGAAAGTAGTTTGCATCGCTATATATCGAAAATATTTGAATCGAAATGGAGTTTTATATATTTTCCATTTAAAAGCAACAATATCGTATGTTGCCTCTGAAAACAATTTCAACTTCCCAGCTCAAACTAGCAACAAGCAAATACTTAGAAAAGTGGCTTAGCCTACTCAGTTAGAACTGAGATTTTTCGCTGCTTCTTAGTTGCTGTTCCCCCATTTCTTGGAATTGGAATGTCAATTCTTTTCCAGCCTCGTATCGCTATTCGTCTAGCAATATTTATTATATTTAATGTTTTTTTGTTTGATCACCTGCTCGACGCATGATCAACGCACCTCGCTACTTATTATAAGATAAGTGTCTTCCCCTTTGTCTGCCCTCTGGCGTGCAGCACGTGATAAGCAGCAGGCAACCAATTCTGTCTAAATTTGGCAATCTGTAACCTATCGGCTTGGCATATTTATTTATAATCTGAGATTTTAAACACGCGAGTACACATGTATGTCTGTCTGGTAATCACTTGCCCACTTGTGGATGATCAAAATGCCATTGAACTCTGGGTCAGTTTTCGGGACCAATAAACGAAGATTCAGGAAATTTAGGTTTGTCTCTTTGTGGACTGCTTTTTACAGCTTTACAAGTATCTGCTGATTAGATTTGAGTATCTTCCCCCACTCAACTGGACACCAGAGCATTCATATCTCGAGTACACACCCTTTTTATAATATTTCCCAATTTTTTTTTTTGTTATCGTAATTTGCTGACACAGCGCACACTCTTGTGAGCTTATCATCTTATCGTAGCGCTTTGGTTGTAAACTCACATCAACTCGACGCTATACTCACAAAAAGATTTATCTTATCGAGCTATACGTTTTTTTTGCGTTTCTAATGTGGAAACTAAGAAATTAGAAGCGTCGTATACCAAATAGAAACTGCTAACTTAACACTAAAAATAAAAGTATTATAATGGGCGACATAAAATATTAGGATTTTATGTTCGTCCATTATTGAATTTAAGTGATTGGAAATCAGTTGTGAAAAGAACGTGGTGTGGGACACACTTACTATAGTATATATCTAAATTTTTTACCCCACCTTTCAAAATGTGCAAGGTATTTGTCAAGAGATTTTTATTCCAAGTGATTACAAACAAGCAGCTCGCTTTTATGAACGTTAATTCTTTTTAATCGTAATCAAGCCAAAACATATTTACTTTTGTTTACAATTATATTTCCATTCTCTTTCCCTATCTCTCCTCTTTATACAGACCGTAGTACTTGAAGGCAAGTACTGGAAACGTCATTCGGCTGTCATTAAGGCTGAATACAGAAAATGGCGCAAAAATTATAAATCAAAAGCAACAGGCTGCTTGACCTATGATTCGGTAAGTTTTATATTATACATAAGTTTTCCCATGATTCGTTCTACAATTGGTAAGCCTGTAGGGACTTTGTGGAGTTTTCCATTTCCTTGAATTGCACCAATATAACCATATAAGTGAATATGGCCGTAAAGAGCTAAAAATAGAGAATTTATCACATACATGTAGCCAAGCAAATGCTAATATTTTACGCACTTTGAACAAGGTGCTCTTATCTAGCGCGAAAAAACCATAGGCAGTTAGTATGGGCTGTTGACGCAAGTTCTTGAGCAGGAATTTGTCCACCTAAATTAAAAATAAAACTGAAACAAACTTCGAACTGCAGCTCCATTGACTTGAGTTACCATTCTATCCAAGCCCGTACCGGTTCGCGGCATCTTTGCTAATATTTTAGCTGTTTTGTTGGCCTGAAAGAAAATTTGTAACTACATCAATGTAATAAGAAATGTAGGGATAAACCTTACAGCTATCGAATTTCCTGCAGACATATTAAGACTAATTTTACAAGGCAGTTTCTACAATCAAGGGATTAAAACAATGGTTATTTAATATTTATACAAGTGTTTAAACACAGTACACATCTGATAACAATTCTTATCATTAGTTTTATGCTGGCGTACATACACTCCCCTTAATTGGGGGCCAACAATAAGTGACGTCTCTGCTGGTTTTGTGTCCACCAAATTTTAGCCGAACGACAGACAGTATCCCAATTGGCCAATCACTCACCTCCTCCGACAGAGTATTATTGTGCAGCATTACTAGCATTATCAACCAGGGCATACTCCAGAAGCAGGCAGTCACACCAATGCTTAGGCTTTGCCATCCACTGCCGAACTTAGACTCAAACACGGTACTAATCAGATAAAAAGGACCATCATTGGCAACCAGTAATACCAACGCGATAATGGGTAGAAAGAGAAGACCGAAACACTCATTTAGTTCATCTGTACCCAGCTTAATAAGACTCTGACGTGCGTGCAAGGCTTTTCGCCATATCTGGGGCGAGTTGCGCTGCAATATATGGTTATAATGCTGGATTCCTGAGGTCAAAATCCACCTAAGGCAATCAAAAAAGACCAGAAGCAGACACATGACGAGAAAGCTGTAGCTGTATGTGATCATGTAAACAGCTATAGCGAACGGAGACAGACCCGATTGCGAAAATCCGTTCAAATAGTTGCCCACGCAGAGTAGAAACAACATGACGTACAGCACAAAATTTCCGAGAAAACGTCGTTGCAGTTTTAGATCTATGCAGCGCCTATTGAGTCTTAGCAGCGTTTGAACTAGGGCCGCGTGACGATGTCGCCGTACATAAAAGCAGACATAGAGAAGCCACAGCACCATACAGGAGCTGCGAAAGTTCACCGTCTCGTAAAAATTTCCGGTTCTATTATAGTTTGGCAAATAGAACTGTTTTGGCTCAATGTGAGCATAAATAAAAAGGGCAATCGCTGCAGAGAGTATTACTAGCGTATAGAACCAAGCGTAGCGCTCGGAACTACGTGTAACGTGCAAGGTACAGGTCCCCACGTCGAATTCGGCGCAAAGCATGCCTAATGAATATAGTACTCGAAGGTACAAGCGGAGGTCGCGATTCACGGACATGCCCAGAAGGACTAACAACACTGACTGGCCACATTCAGCTAATTAAGTACCTATGTGTTTTATTTGGCTAGTGCGTAAGTCCTGCCGATTATCTGCATAGATTATATAACAGTATCTGCCGACATTTGGCCTGTTCATGATAGGAGGGCTGGTGAATGCGAGCATACGAGAGCAGGACAATAAGTAGTGTTTTCACATAACAAGAATCATATTATTTTTCATGATATATCGACACATTAAAAATATGATAAACAGCAAACGACCGGTTAATATGTATGCTCCAATATAAAATCCGAAAGTCCGCTCACACTGATACTCATTCGCGAGTGAGCTGAACAGAAACACAAGTCAAATGGATGCGTAGGTCAGTGCACGACTACACCTATATAGATCACGATTGAATGGTTGTTATAGATAATGTTCTAATCAACTAATTGGCATGAACTCTTTACACCACTTTAGATGATATGTATATCCGATTAATTTTTATAAGTCGAATCCAACGTAATCAAATCACTTTTATGAAAGAAGTATAACTTAATGAGGTCTCGTGACTTTCGTCAACTCGGATAGCATCTTACTTAAATTATTTTATATCCTGATTTGCCCCACTTGAGTGTCGAATAGTCTTATGTTGGTACTCACTGATCACTTTCCCAGCGAATCTAACCAATTTAAATACCGTACGTACATCTCGGCTACAAATCAAAAATAATTCCACTTATGGCATACGCACTTTAGTCTCATTATTGTAACGTTTCCGAAAGCTATTGGGTGATAAATGATCGTGCCATATAAAATGTAAATTTACAAGTTCTGAATTCGAATAAGAACTCGACTTCTCCAGTTGATTAAAAATTCGTAATAGCTAAAAAGTAATTGTTTCGGTAAAATTAACAGTGTTATTTAAATTACTAGATTTCATCACTCGGTAAGCAACGTTTATAGAAAAGTTTAAGTGAGTGCGGCACGTACCTCTAAGCCTATCGTATTACTAATTAGGGCCACCGCACACGACATCAAAGTAGGGAAAAGCCAAACAAAGTACTCAAGCCAGTGCTCCCGCAAAGTTGTTATAGTCCCAGCTACCATAGATGTGTAGATTATGTTGGCCATATCAATTGAATCAATGATTATGCACAGCATTACTATGAAACCGTATACCAAGCTGATCTCATCGTTGCATAGAAGGAACATTTTGTCGTGCAAATTAAGATATCCACGTAACCGAAGTAAATCTAAGTATCCCTCATTAGAATGCTCCACTTGGTTGACCAACTCTTGAATACGCTTGCGGTTCCATCTCAAAACATTCCGTACGATCTCTATAAGGCACAAGTAGGTACCCAGGGTGCAGCTGGTAAACAAGAAACGCAGCGGATATGCCATACAGGTGAAGAACAATAGTAGCGAAGACTCACTCCACAGGTCAAAGATGGTGTTTTTCACTAACAATATGACGTATAACATGTTCATAATTAGTAAGATCCAAATCAATCGCTTAGGCATTTCCAAAGGGATGTGTGGTAGATACTTCCATCGACATAACTCCAGTTCTTGCACAATTCCTAAGGTGCATTCTTCCACCGAGTAAAGCCAAATATTTTGGACAAACAGCGCGAACAGGACGGCAAGAAGCAGAACGTAATCAAAGTGTTTTCCCGTGGTTGTTATAACTATTGGATAAAATTGGTTCCAACAAAAGATAACTATAGGCACGCACACAACTATATAAGCCAGTTTCGCGAGGAACAAAACAGTATAGGAAAGATTGTTCTGAAGTCGGTATTTGTCTTTCTTAACATCGTAGTCAATTGCCAAAACACCCGTACATCGACAGATGCGATAGTAAATGTAAAGCTCACTAATTGGTTCCATAATGCGTTAGAGACTGACTATTCAGACTTTTGTAAAAGTTGGCTAGACCTTCTAGGTAAGACAAAAGCAACCATGAAGATCTGACAACAACGGCTGCAGATAATAAACCAATCAAGTAATTACGACATAAAAATTTAATTTTCAGTGCAGTTGATATAAAACCCCATTGAAGAGTGGAAAAAGTTCCTCTATAATTTAAAATTAAGCTAATGGCGTATACGCACCTCATTCTCACTACTGTAATATTTCCGAAAGCTATTCAACTATAAATGAGTGGTGGTCATAAAATATACATTTACAAATGCTGGGTTCGATAACAATTTCAATAAGTTAACTAATAAAAAGAGTGGTAATAGATATATAGCAATTGCTTAAGTGATACTAGGGAAGTTTAATAAATTGCTAGATTTGATGTATCGGTAACCAACTTTTATACAAAGGTTAAGTGAATTTCGGCACGTACCTCCAAGCCTATCCTATTACTCATTAGGCCCACCGCACACGACATCAAAGTAGGGCCCAACCAAACAAAATACTCAAGCCAGTGGTCCCGTATAGTTGTTATAGTCGCAGCTACCATAGACATGTAGATTATGTTGGCCATATCAATTGAATCAATGATTATGCACAGCAATACTATGAAGCCGTATACCAAGCTGATCTCATCGTTGCATAGAAGAAACATTTTGTCGTGCAAATTAATATATCCACGTAACCGAAGAAAATCTAAGTATCCCTCATTAGAATGCTCCACTTGGTTAACCAACTCTTGAATCCGCTTGCGGTTCCATCTCAAAACATTCCGTACGATCTCTATAAGGCACAAGTAGGTACCCAGGGTGCAGCTGGTAAACAAGAAACGCAGCGGATATGCCATACAGGTGAAGAACAATAGTAGCGGAGACTCACTCCACCGGTCAAAGATGACGCTTTTCACGAACAATATGGCGTATAACATGTTCATAATTAGTAAGATCCACATCAATCGCTTAGGCATTTCCAAAGAGATGTGTGGTAGATACTTCCATCGACATAGCTCAAGTTCCTGCACTATTTCTAAGTGGCATTCTCGAACCGAGTAAAGCCAAATATTTTGGACAAGCTGCGTGAACAGGACAGCAAGAAGCAGCACGTGATCAACATGTTTGCCCGTAGTTGTTATAGCGAACGGATAAAATTGGTTCCAACAAAAGAAAACTATAGGCACGCACACAACAATATAAGTCTGCTTCGCGAAGAACAAAACATTATAGGAAAGGTTGTTTTGAAGTCGGTATTTGTCTTTCTTAACATCGTAGTCAATGCACAAGATACCCGTATATCGACAGATGCGATAGTAAATGTAAAGCTCACTAAATGGTTTCATAACACTTTAGAGACTGACCTTTTAGGATTTTGTAAAAGTGGGCTAGACCTTCCAGACTAGGGCAAAAGTAACGATAATTTCACGCTTGAATGAGACCCGACAGCAAACTAATCAAGTAATTACTACATCAACAATTCATTTTCAGTGCAGTTATCCTCATTCGAGAGTGGAAATATTTGCACCGTAATTAAAAATTAAAGTAATGACATCTACGCACCTCTTTCCATACTACATCATTGCGGAGCACTAGCATAAGCGATATTATCCACGGAACATTCCAGAACAGTGTTGTGGAGAGTGCATGCCCCATGTTTCTTAGGCCCACATCCCGTGCATCCATCTCAAAAACGATTGTTATAAGGAAGAACGGGGCAGCTGGTGCTATTAGTAGTATATATGCCACCATTGGTACCATAATTAGTCCAAAGTTAGAGTTAAACTGCTCGCGACAAATCCAAAGAATATGGCTTTGCCTTTGCAGACATAACCTAATATGTTTACTCGAAGTACACCCGTCTAGCTCACGATTATAAGCACTCAACAAATCGGCAAAGATTTGTGCCAGACAATTGTAGAAAACAATAAGGAGGCCAATAAGGACATAGCTATAGGTGGAGAACACTGTCAGCAGGAAACAAGGCAGTGGCGCGACTTCGGAGTGTGAAAAGGCCTTCGAATAGATAAAGCCGCAAAGCGCAATCAATACAGTATTGAGGACGTAAAGTCGCAAGGAGCGCGATGCGTGAACATTTTTCAGTATCTCCCGATTTTGGTGTAGCAGAAGGGAAAGGAGCTTTGCGTAGTTACTCCGCTTCACAAAGAAGTACAAATATATAAGAGCGACGAGAGCGCACGCGAAACCATAATTAATAATTAGATACATATTGCCCACCGGATTGTATTCTGGGAGTTGAAAACTTTGCGGTACCATCGCGAGATAGCAAAGGGATACGAACGCGGCGCACTGGGCTGTGACAAAGCCAGTTAGTCCAATAATTTCATCAGCACTGGAGACGTGTGTCGTGTATGCCGTTCGAGCATTGTGTGTAATACAAAGAAGACCTAAACATTTAAGCGTTATCAAATAGACACGCAATTCAGCACCCAGCGACATGTCAAAGCATACTGAAGCAACCTGCAGAACGCTAATATTGTAAAAGCCCTCGTGGAAGGGTGAAAGCCGTTTACGATGCGCATGAATGGAAAACGAAGACTAGTTAAAACAATTAAAAGTAGTGTAATATTGTTCTAAACTGAAATATTCAACATGAATCGTTTAATTTAGTTGTTGTTTTTAAGTAAGTGAAACGGTCCTTCGACACTAAACTACACTATAAACTAAACCACAAAAAAAGATTATAGTAAAGAAGAAAAGACTACAACAATATTCAACAACTAGCTTTATGAACTTCAATTTTATTTTAGCCTAGTGTCATCAGGCCTTAACGATTAGCCATTCCATATAAGGAATAGCCCTTCTCTTAAGATAAACTTGGTAAAAAAAAATTGGGAATGCAATCCATACTTATAAGAAAAACATGATTGGGGCGCATTGAAAAAACAACCTCTGAAAAGGAGGTTCATGTTTCTTTAAAAGTAAATGAAAATACAAGTATTTACTCACCTCTTCGTCAATTTGATTGTGCAACAGCGTCATCAGTACGTAGAATATCATAGGAACCAGCCAGATAAGTATCCAAACATAGCTCCAAAATGGAACGCTTTGCAGTATAAAAAACACTATGGAGGAAATGTTTAAGGAACCGTTGAGCATGTGCATGGGAAACATTCCACCATAGATGACATTAACTTGTGTCTCGCAGATGAACATGACTTCATTATGAATTGTTAGGCAGCGTTTCAGCTCAAGTTCGTTGAGGATTTTCCGTTCCAATGATATCGCAATCCGCCTCCTCTGGCTGCGCAACATTTCATACATCAGAGAAACCACAGCCCCGTGGAACGTAACGATAAAATTGAAGTAAATATTGCACAGAAAATAACAGAGCATAGGCACGTAAGTGTAAATTGAAAAATCAGCGCTCTTTAAACAAAAATATACAGTAGTGATGACTTGAACCAAAGAGCAGACGAACCAGCTTCGCAGCAACCATTGTGGTATGACAAATGGGGAATCACATCGATCCGCCAACTTGAGTAAGCGGCGCAGCATCTTGGAATGCCTTTTCTGCTGTAGCTTCATCCAGCAGAGCAACATTGTTAGGGAAATGCATGCTACAACTAAAAGCAATTGATCAAACTGTATCTCAATCACTGTTTTATTCAAATGGTAGCACACTGTATAAATGGACCAGCATAGAGTCGCCTGAAGCACACCATGAAATATGTAAATGGAAAAACTATGTCGGAGACGACAGCTTTCGTAATCGACACTACAAATGCCCAAATAACGGTGTATCTTTAAATAATCCAACAGCAGTGCCGACTGCATGTTGGCTCTTGCTCAATGTTTTGCTTACTAGAACCAACTATCAACGCTTGGTTGGTTGGCCTTTTCTTATTATCGATAAATTAAGTTAGGCCAACAAACCCCGAGGGTTGAATAATAACCGCCAACTACTTTGTTGCAGTACTGAAAGGTGGTGAACTTTTGTAAAAGCCATAAACAATTTCATAATTATACTAAAGGGTTGGGACAATTAATTATAGCGGGTATCCAAAGGAAAGTCATTGTGCACCATTTATATACTCTGTACATAAAATGTGCAAGAGTATACATATTAGGTTTGCGGGACGTGAAAAATGTAGTAGGAGGAGGCGTGGCAGACCCCACAAAGTATATATATGCTTGATCAGCATGGCAACACGAGTCGGTCTATGTCTGTCTGTCCGTCCGTATGATCACCTAGGTCTCAGAGACTATAAGAGATAGAGACACCAAACGCTTTATGTGTGCACGCTATACGAGTTTGTTTTATTTTTTGATACACCCCCCACTTCGTATAATCACATATATCTCGGAGACCATTAGTAAATTTCCATAACTCCCGTAATTCTTGGAATTTTTTTTGGCAAATGTACGAATTTGAGAAAATGGTCTCGCCAAGCTGAACAGGATGTATATAATCAAGTATTTGTACTCTACTCTCTATTTAATGATTATATTTTATACCAATTAAAACCGTTCTTCTTTATCGGACATTCTTCCAGAAGAGCGAGCTAGACTTCTTGGAATGGTCACCGCTTAACGATAGAAACCTAATGCCAGATGACTGGACCACGGACACTCTATTCTCGGCTATAAATGGTCCGTTTCCATTTCCTGACTCCAGAGAAATCGGTAAGTGCACAGCTATATCTTGCTATAAATCGTACTTAATGTAATAACGTAATTAATACTTAATAGCTCGCGGTGCTGGAATTGCCGATTTCATACAGCCCAGCTTGGGTCCGCTGCAACCGAATTTAGATGATATCGACATATCGTTCTCCGGTAAATAATGTTCATTAATTATGAAATTAGTTCGTTGCTTATCTCTATGTTCGACTCATTACAGATCTGCTGCCGAACACACGCTTGCCACCAGTGCCCGAGGAGGGCACCGATGCTGAAATGTTGAAAGGCGATGACTTCGGCCTTTCTTCTATTACGAGTGCATCGCATACGCTCTTTAGTAACGACAGCATGATGGACGTAACGTCGGGCAGTGGTCAGGTGGACGCCAATATGCTCGAGCTGAATACACCGATCAACACAATGCCATATGCCCAGCTGGAGCAACAGTTTGTAGTGGCGCGTCAGCAGGCTCAACAGAACGCGGAGGTGCAACAGCAGAACAATTTACTGCTCAACGATGGTACGTTGGCGACACAGACACAGAACCAGACGCGACCCCATACCGTCAAACACTTTGGTGCTATTGGTGGCAATGACAGCAGCAATCGCTGTTCGTCCAGCGACAATTTCCCCAGCAAGAGCGTAATCAATGGACGGGTGGCCAAGAGCACGCAGCGTCCATTTAGACGTGAACCACACAACTATGACAAGGCTCAGCCAACGCTCCATCAGACAACCATCTATCAGCAGATGCTGGCCGAGCAGCAAAAGAATCAGCAGCACCATTTAAATGCCGGAGTAGTGTTGCAGTCGAGTTCTTATCAGGCACAGCAGCCGCAGCAGCAACAACAGTCGATGTTTAATGCACAAAACTTTTTAGCTGGCTATGTTGATAGCTATCCGCAGCAACAGCTGCAGGTACAGCAACAGCAGCAGCAGCAGCAACAACAGCTCAGCGTTAAAGTCGAGCCAAATACTGCGGATGTTATGGCGCTGCTTAACGAACCCTACAACTCCAACTCCCACAGCTACAAGCCCTATCCGCTGTTCAAGAAGTCTGCATCAACTGGCACTTTTCTCAATGTTCCACGTCTACCGCAACAGCAGCAACAATTGGGCGGAAGCCCCAATTACTTGCACGAACAGCAGCAACAACAACAGCAACAGCAGCAGCAGCAACAATTGCAAATGCAGCAAACGCTGTCGCTGGGTCTTAGTAACCAGCAACTGTTGCAGCTGGCGCGCCAACAGCAAGCAAACAATCCACAACAACAACAGCAACAACAACAATTGCAGCTGCAACAGCAACAAACTGTAGCCAGTTTACTTATGTCACCTCCGCAGCAAACACAAGTACAGTCCGCGATTAATGTAAGCACTCCCTGGCCTACACCCAACACCAATATCTTGCCCAAAGAAATGCATCGCTCCAACAGTCTACCACTCAATGTGTCGCTAAACAAATTGCCGGACGCTCGGCAGCTGCTGCCTGAGCATTTCGCCGTGCCCAAGTTGCATGTGAAGGGTAAATCGCGCATCCGCAGCAATTCTATGCATCAGCATACCGGGGCCGGATCAAGCGGTAGCAGCAGTATTAGCAATCTGCTGGTGACGCAGCAAATGCAACAAACCACCAGCGATCCCATGCTAAACAGCACGCTCGCCCAACTCTTAACGTCCAGTGAGTAATTGGAGAAATGCCTTTTCTGATTTTAATAAGCTAATTCCTTTTACCGCCTCCTCCTTAGACAAGCGTCAGGCGGCGTCATTAGGCGCCAAGTCGTCGCAGCACATCCAGCAGCAGCAGCAACAGCAGCAACAATTACAGCTCAGTTCTTCAACAAGTGCCATCGCCAGCAACAGCAGCAACAACGCTGGGTTGTATGCTGTCGCCGTCCCCTCACCACCCAAACCGCAAACGTATGCGCCTGCGCAGCAACACTCACCAAAGAAGTCCGCCTCATTGCCAATAGCTTCAGCAAAGCCCGCGCTCCATAGTCCGCCCGGTGGCGCCAAAATGCTCAGTTTCCCGCTAACGGCTCAGCAACAAAACACAAACACAACTACAACAAGTAGTCTGAGTCTGTCGCCCGATTCGCCTTTCCACGACTCGCAGGACTCGCCGCTATCACCCACGGCCTGTCTCAAGTATCAGCCGCGTGACACGCAACGCCGTGCCGGCCATATACACGCCGAGCAGAAGCGTCGCTACAACATCAAGAATGGCTTTGATACGCTACACTCACTCATACCACAGCTCCAACAGAATCCGAATGCCAAGCTCAGCAAGGCGGCCATGCTCCAAAAGGGCGCCGATCACATCAAACACCTGCGACAGGAGCGTAATGGGCTGAAGGACAAAATCGAGTCGCTGCGCATGGAACGCGATGCGTTAAACAACTCGCTGATGTGAGTTTTACACAAGGCACATTGTGGAGACGCCTAGCGATCGAAATTTATATTTTATTTATTGTTGTTTCAGGCATCTGCACTCCATACTTCCCGCAAATGGTGCGCCTGTTACGCGGCAGGGCACCGAGCATGTCCGGCAATTATACGAGAACTATGTGCGCTACCACACCATGACCAATTGGAAGTTCTGGATTGTAAGTACACCGCTAAAGTGTCCCAGCTTTAGTTTTAGTATTAGTTTTTTTATACTCCAATTTTTCGTGTATTAGTTTCCATAATCATGTAGTTGTTGTCAGACGGCCTTGTGATTTGCCAGATGCGGCTTTTCCCACCTGTTGCCGCCGAGCGAGTACATAGTTTTTATAACCCCCTGTTAATGGTACATATATGATCAGTATCAGGAAGAAATAATAAACCCGACTGTCCACCCATCGACTGTTCGTCTGTATGAACACCGTTAACTTGTGAACCCTAACAACTAGGCTTTTGAACCTTAACAGCTAGGACATGTAGCCTTTTGTTATCCGTAATATAAACAACGTATTGAAATACAAAAATAAACCTTATCCGAATTAAGCTATAAAAATATAGCTTCAAATGGAAAAATCGCAATCAAAATTCGTATTTAGAAGGTAATTACCAAATTTGATCGAAATTTGTGCCAAATAAACGCGACAACTACTCCTTTATAAAGATATCTTAACCCAATTTGGTATTTATTATTTTCTATGTGGCTCATCATGTTCTGAACTATCTATGATGTACTTATAATTGCTAAAACATATATTTTAAACTATTAAGAATGCCCTGTTACCCTTTTGGTATGAGGTGTTAATTTAGTTTTAAATTTACACTTTTTCCAAGATTCTAAAATATTATCAAACCTAATTGACTTGATTACTTCTGCCTACATTCTACAGCTCGGTCTTATTTTGGAACCGCTGCTAGCATCGTACACCTCAACGGTGTCCAGCGCAAGTCTGGATGAATTGCGCCGTACCGCCTTTCTCTGGGTCGATCAGCACTGCTCGCTCGTCGATCTGCGACCCGGTAAGTCAACAATAAATAAATCCACAAAAATTCTCGCTAACCTAATTTCTTTCCTATCATGTCTAGCTGTCACGAACAAATTAAAATATCTGTCCATGCACACGGATATTGTGTCTGATCCACCCAGCTCGCTGCAAGAAGAGGTAGTCAAGGCTTTACAGAATAGTAGTGGCCAGCATCCGAACTTACATGGGTCCTAGCCGCTGCCTTCCCTGTTCCTGATATGAATTTATTGATTTAAAAAAAAAGCAATTTTAAGAAAATTTTAAACAATTTCGAACTTCGGTTGAAAGTGCAGCAGGAATTGTACAAAATAGGCATTAGATATGTTATAATATAAATGGTATATCTCTTTCTATGCCGCAGCAGCTAAAGGAGGTGAAGAGCAGCAAATAGTGCCTACTTTAATTGACTTAAGATTAAAATAAAAGATTTTACAATTTTTGACAAAAACAAAAAAAAAATACGTTTTAACTGTGGTGAATGGATTTGTGGGTACCAGTACCAGTAATCGCGGCCTACCTATTGATACATAACAACATGTTAAGGGGCAATATGCATAAATGTAGGCTATGGCCGTCCCGATCTAAGCTAGCCAGCTCTTGATCTGCTCGAAGCAATCGAAATCGTTCTCAAAAACACCATTCTTTAACAAATAGATGCTGTTTATGGAAACTTGTCTTTATTTTAATTGTTGTTGTAATCTTCAGTGTGGCCTAATATCAAAATTTTAAAAATAAAGTGGGTTCGATCGAATCTATCGATCGAGTGCCATCGATTACTGATACAATCCCAGCGCTTTTTTGTATACTATGTACATATCATACAAACATAACACGCGCCATATTTTTGAACTAGCGACCATTTTGTCCACGATGGCGGCATGTGTGTAAATGAATACCATATGTATGTGTGTGTGTGTCTTGCTCTGCGCGCCCGGCTTGACAAGTTTGAAGACTCGAAGTTGGCTGCGCATATGTATATTATTTCCGTTTTAGGCGCAGTGCAGTGAGTGCAGCATATTCGAAAGAATGTGTAATACATTTTGTAGAGAAATGTCTTAGAAATCCATAGATTATAATATAATATATGTGTCTACTACATTAATAAATGAAAAAGTGTGAAAAATGCGATGGCGAATACAGTGAGATTATGTACACAAAAAGATTTCACAAAGCAAAAACAAAACAAGAGAGAACGCTACAGTCGAGCAAGCCCGACAGTGTAATACCCTGTACCCAGGTAAACTTCCGTCACTGAGTGCGCCCAAAGCAGCAGCAAAAAGAGGAAGAAGAAGAGCGAACTTGTTGGTGCAGTTTGGGGGGGTTGTACTGGCGAGAATTTGTTTCGCTAATAACTTTTCTTAGAATTGACTGAATTGAATAACATTTTAAACAACAGTAGATAATTATTTATAAATTATGTGTGCAAAGTTTGGTTTAGGTAGCATTTGAAATGTGGACGCTATTGACGAAATTCTGCTGCGGGGGAAGGGGGGGAAAATTAAAAACAAAAAATAATAAACTCGTCCTTACTCGGATCTAGGAGAGTCTGGATGCCAACTTTGGTTATTCTAGCTTTTATAGTTTCTGAGATCCTCGCGTTCATCCAGACGGACGGACAGACGGACGGACATGTCTAGATCGATTTCTCTCGTCATGCTGATCAAGAATATATATACTTTATGGGGTCGGAGATGCTTCCTTCTGTATGTTACATACTTTGCACAAACCTAATATACCCTTTTTACCCTACGGGTACAGGGTATAAAAAAAACGTATGTACATATGTATAAATATAGTAACGCACTGCATCGCTCCGCCTCTATTTATGCGCCAAATATATTACATCACAGAGGCTTGGCTTGTGTGTAGAGCGGAGAGATGTGATTGCAATGTAAAGGAGCAAACATCTTATTTCAAAAACTAGGGCGGTGCCGCAGCTCCAAATTTTTGGTAGTATATAATTAGGGACTCTCAGGCCTATATTGTGCAATTCTGTAATCATATAAGTCTGGGAGTGTCTGCAAGTATGCTGCGCTTGATAATAACTTCCTTTTCGAGGTAAATAACTCAGACTTGTCACAGATAAACAACGAAAGCATACAAGTATGCAGCACGTTGGTATTACATTGGTTAATCTAACCAAATGTTTGTCTGTGTTAACTATTTTTGTATTTAGCTTACAATGTTTTCAAAGGTCCTTGCACATTAATTTTGCTTAAATTTACATTCACTAGTACTTATATATAGTTGTGTATCATTGCGAACATATCTTTGGATATTCCCATGTCTCGGACAAGAACATCGCCACCTTCGATTAATCCTTCGGTTTTAAAGAAGTTGGTGTGTGGGTATTAAAAGAATGTAAATAAAAGACTTGTATTTTATTGTTTAGATCGGCTGTTTAATCACAAGAAATATTGCTCTTAGAATTACAGTACAAGTTTCTTATGCAGCAGTTCTGGCACTCAGATTCTACATATACATATGTATAGACGAGGCAAGTAATGAAAAACAATCACACTTTCACATTAATTGTTTGCATAAAAATGTTTAAATACACTTACATATATAAAGGGCGAAGCTAGTTGCAAGTTCTGTTTTTATTTTTGTAAGCTCGTTTATAAAATCATCACTACAATAGTTTCGCTTTGTGGTGTCATAATGTGCTTTCTAATTGTTTCGCTTTTTTTATTTTAATTTATGCTAGTGCACATCGAATACACTCTTCACGCTTATAATTCTTCAAGTAGATTTTAAGGCATTATTGGCAAGTCATTGGACATGATTGCATGGAGCGCTTAGTTCATAATATACTTAAACCTTCTTTAAAGCTGCGCGTTATTATTATTAAATTGTCTTTCCGTAAATATGTCGCTTATAAAAATGTATAAATACATACATAAAAACTTATTTAATAAAGCTTGTGCTAAATAGTTTGTGTTTAATACATAAGGCTCACTCGATTTGACAAAATTAGTACATCATTTTAATTTATAGCGAGATCAATTTTACAATTGTATATATATATATATATATATATATATATAGATATATGTCTAAGATGTGTGTTTTGTGTGCAGAGAATTGTTCGATAAATAACAAAACACAAGAATTTCAACAATCAACAGGAGACGTTATAAAAACATTACCAACGCATACACAAATATTCACAAGAAACATTTAACTTTAAAATAGTCAGCTTCTCGGTCTTTTCCCTTCTTCATAAGTTATGGCTTTGTTGTGCAAATATCATTTCCTTATCCTTAGTTATCCATGTCTTATTAACTGCTGTAGTTGATTTCTAATTTGGGATATCCTCCTTTTTGTACATTAGTTTGGTCCGAGGGTTCTGTACAGTCAACAGCAGCACAGCTATGTAAGCTTCTTGGCCCACTTCATGTCGTCGTCGCGTGGCTTGAGGCCAGTAAAATGTTCAATTATAATCTCCAGGGTGCACCAGAATCTGCCAATGATTCAAAAGTGAGGAAAGCACAAAAATCTATTTGAAAAACAAACCCACCTGATCCGCTCCAGCGGCCAATTCAGCCAACCGGTCGTAATGCAAAAGTACGTCTCATGTGGCGCCACGTGATGTATGCGATGATGCTTTCGTGGCAGGATTATGTGGCAGCTTTGCAGCAGTTGAACCCATTTGGGCAAGCCCCAATACGTATGCGACCATTTGTGAATCTGCAGAAGGAAGATTGGAGTCGATACCAGCAAAACACTTGAATAGACAGCCTGCTTACCTGGTTGGTCATAGCCACAAATATAGAGCACAGGAACACGTAGGATATCCAACCGAAATGTTGTTGTATCTCGTATGGAGATTTAACGTAGAAATAGTGCGCCAAATAGCCCAGAATTGGTATGCCCACCATAAAGTTGTCGCCATTCGTTTCGATGAAGTCGTGCCGCGTTATAGAAGTGGGATCCAAGTGATGCTCTCGGAATGGTCGCAAGAAGTTCTGTAAATGATAGATTGATATTAAGAGCTTTAAATTGATTTCAATTAGTTTATTAAATGGCTACGCACCTTGCCTATCAAAGGTAAGTCCACAGAACCCCACGTATCTGCCGCCCAATGCACTAATCCCGAAGCAAAATCGGCAGTTATAATGCCACACAAAGCGGATACGAAGGCCACATTAATACGCTCCCATCGCATGTGCTTCACAATCAGAATCAGATTAAGAGCCATCAGACCAAGGCAGGCATAGACGCAAAATATTTCTTGTGCGCGTTTACCTTTAAAAAATAATCCAAAAAACAATTAATAAGTATTATTATTTCATAGGCTTTCAGTTTTCATAGGAATAACTACCATTAAGATGATTAGAAACGGAAAACAAAAAGTAGTAAAGTATATTCTGACAAAATATTCAATTGTAAGAACACTTAACTAATATTTTCATTTTGGCTTAACAAATTTTCCATTTTAATGTTTCTAGTAATGAAAGGTTATGTTCGCATTTAGAATAATTGAATATGTAATGATGTGAGTTTCTGCACCTGGACTGTAGAGTGAGGCCAGCTCCTGTGCTCCCTTGTTTTGGGGACCCCAGCGTGGTGATGTGATTGGCGTTCCTGTCTGCGTCGTTGCTTTATGCACCATCGGTTGCTCCACTTCCTGATCGTCTGTTGTCGTGGGCGCTGAATTACCATTGGGATCATCCTCATACATGGAGTTGGCCAATATCTCCTCGTCACTTTTCACTGACATTGTCTGCGAATGTAGAATAATGCAAAACAAAATAAAGTTTTAAAGCAACTTAAATAACGCCACGTCGTTGCCAGAGAAAGAGACTGACCCTTACTGTCTGTCGCTTTCAATGCCAACCCAGTTGGTGCTGATGTGTGGAATGTGTAGCCTCTTTACATTATTAACCAGCTAGCTGGGAAAGCGCACACCTTGAGGGCGAGGTCAGTTTTAAGTTTCTAAATGTTTAAAACTCTTTATTTTTTCATACCCAAAGTTTCAGTTGAAACGCAAATACGGCTAATCAATTTGCCTGAAACCCAACCGACCAACCAACCGACTGCCTTAGTCTGAGAATCATTGACCTCTCTCTCTCTGCACATGTTGATGTCATAACATGGCTGCAATCGCCCGGCAGGCCATGGTGGGTGGCTGGTTGGATGGTCCGCACCGTCATATGTCACGCAATATTTTGGGCTTATTTACAGGGAGCTTTGAGGAAAAACGCTCGCAGGGTGCTAGTGTTAACTTGAATGAGTTGTTAAAGTGGCGTGTATTCGCTAGCTCAACTCCTTGGCACCTTTGAGGCGCGGCTTAAGGGCGCCTTAATTATGGAAATTGATATTTAAATAGTTTTCCTTTTAGGCGGGCCAAAAGCAAGAGACCCCTTTTACCTATAAATTCCAATGCAATAACATCGAAGCAGCGATATTTGCGAACATACAAATACGTTTGTTGCAAATATCAGTTATTTAAATACCAAATCAGTGCGTTAGAACGGGAACACTATATGAGCAGGCTTCGAAACCAACAGAATACGATGAAAGCCAGATTTCATGTGAGTGTATTGGTATATACGCATTATAGGGCACAGCCATTGGCTGTGGGGATCAAGTAGCATTGACCAACCGTAGATCGTAGCCCCAGCTGTTTTTAAGGGGCAGGAATTGGATTTGTAAGTATTTAACAAAACATTGCGCATTTTATTCAGAATTGATAATTCATTTGAAAATCGAGCATACTTTTTATTATTAAACATTAAACATAAATAGTTTCTTATTTATTTTCCAGCTTTATAAATCCTAAACGGGGGTTTTATAATATTTATCTGAAATTCAGAAAATTCTTCAAATATTGATTAAACAATGCAGCCAAATAATAATATTAGGCGGTAGATTGGCCGTTAAACACAAAGCGTTATTTTCGAATTTTTCAAAAGTGGGGGGGGGGGGGGGGTTGGTAGGGGCAACAAAATTAACATTTTATTCTTAATTAATTAAATAAATCACGATGTGTTAAAATAATACTTTGAGCATATGATCAACAAAACAACTTTTTAATATATAAACTATACTAGTTCATTTACGTTCATTTATATCTATTTAACTTTCAAATAGATAGTTTAAAAAAAAATTTCAAAGCATGTACTTTTTATAATGAAGATATTAAATAGTAATTAGATTAATAACATATTTACATCAGTAAAAGTGGAAAGCATATTCCTGTTCTGAAATTTCCATCTACGGAGGGCCTTTTCTCATTCCAAGTTATTTTGTGCCATAACATAAACACATAATTACATTAATTATACCTTTTAAGGAAGTAATAAATTATGTATTCTTATAGAAACACCACCCAAGAGGCTAGTCTAGAAAAAGCCGATGAAATTCTTTGCAGGGCTGTTGGCTACACGTAGACGAAAGCCCATTAATCACAACTGCCGAAAACGAGACAGACACACATAAATATATATTGTTTATATGTATCACTATACATACATATATTGATAGATATGTGTGTGAATAAATGTATGTACATATATACGCTAGTTTTATGTACTGACGAACGCGAATAAATAGGCACACTGCCTAAAAATCGAGACATGCGTGAGCTATCACTGATTCAAGCCCTACATCAAAGAAAAACCTATAATCCAGCTGCTTAGGACTTCCCAAATTGCAAACATTTCCATTTTATTTATGCAGCTCGGCCAAGGCAGTGGCAGTGGGCTATCCGAGAATAAATAAAATTGAGGCTCTGAATAAAATTTCAATAAATTTTGACGTATGTACTTGTATGTATGTAGGTTCCAATGCCCATTTGAATAACTAATTGTTCATCGACAAGAGTTTTTGATAAAAAAAATAAATAAATATTTCCAACTATAACAAACGTACATACATACATGTACATATATGTTTATATATATATTTTTAAAATAAGATTCCAACAAATACAAAAATTTTTATGCATTACCTACATATTTGTATGTACATTTTTCCAATTTCCAATTGAATATCAATAAACTTAAACTATGACTCTAGCTTTCGATTTACTTATGGGTATATGTACATATACATACTTATATACATATGTATATGCATGAATGTATTTGTGTAGGTGACTTGGCGCAACACCATCAGTTCCTCCGTCGCCCATTTTTGTTTGTTGCTTTTGTGGAGACATAAAAAAGGGCGCATAACCAACAGGTACTAATTTAGACCAAAGTAACGGTTTCGTGGGGCGCAGTAAGGGAAAAACCAATTTATAACGCGAAATGTCAGTCCAACAATAACAACAACTCCTTATCAAGGAGTGGGGGCTGTGTATATACATACATACACATTTGTATTCAATTTGGGACAGGTTGAATGTTGTTCTTGGTTGACGCAAGTCTTGGCGATGTAAGGTGCCCTTTTAACGCAAATTGTTTTTGCCTTTCGAACGGTTTTATTTTTAAAGACCACACTATCTAGTTTTATTGGATTGCACGCGGATTTTACAAATCATCGAGGCGGCAGCAGCGGATTATTTATAGTTTAGTTACTTTTGCAAAGTTTGATAAGATTTCACCAGTAGGCAAGCTGTCTTCATACTATTAATAACGACAGGCGCAAAAATGCAAACAAATATGCATCTTATGTACATATGTATGTATGTATTTAAGTAAAATACATATTATGTATATATGTACATACATATGTGCAAATGTATGTACAAATAATAATTACTCATTTATTTAGATATTCAAAGCCAAACAAACATTTACTATAATACTTTACTCACCCTTTGTTGATGTGTGCGTGTGCTGTTAGCGGGCAAGTAACGGCGAATTGCGGCGTGCTTGTTAGTTTTCCCGTTGTTGTTTTTGCTTTGAAAGCGGCAGCAGTGGCGACAACACGGCACCTACAAAAAAAAATAAAGAATGTACATACATACATACATACGTATGTACAAACCCACATGCATACACATGTACATGGTCTTGTGTAGGTTTTGCTTATGGCTTTGAAACAATTAAAATTAAATGCTCGACTCAAATATTGATTAAAACGACGAAGAAAAAACTTAGTTTTTTTACAAACACACGAAACCAAAACAATGCATATCGGTGAATTACCAACTACGTATGTATGTATGTATATAACGGCAACTCCCTTTACTTGCACACACATGCACTTGCAGAGCCACGTTAACGTAATTGTTGAAAAGAAGCGTAAGCTACGACACTACACTACCGTAAATAAATGATTTACATATGCACGTGATTTAATATTGCCACAGCGTGATATTCGACGCTACTCGCCAGTCTGCAGCGCCAACAACGTAGTCTTCGCTAGTAAATTCGGGCCGCAACTGCAATTGAAATTCCCAGCAACTGACGAAGCTTTTCATTCATGGGCCGTAGCCTGTGCGTACGGGTGTGAGCTTTAACCGTTACGCGCAGCGGTACAGCGGTGTCCTCGTGCTTGAATGGAGTTCTCTGGGGGCCGAAATTTATTATTGTTGGATTTAATTGAAAAAAAAAACATTTAAAATTTTGGCAAGGAATTCAAAACCAATTAAGTTTCTTCATCATTTTAAACTACCACAACTTATTTTTACGTGTATGAGCACATATTATGCTTACGTGCCACAGCAACAAGCTTTTTATATTGCTTGCGTGCCATAGCAGTGAGTTTGTGTTCTTATCTGCACAGAGTTACCATTTTCTCTGCACCGCTCACCAACAACACATTTTTTTTTAGTGTTACGTCGCCTTATTATAAATTAAACAATAAACTGAAAGGAAAGAGGGAAAATGTTGCCAATAACGCGTGGTATTTACAATGCGCTATCTCTCATCGCACGCAGCCCACAGAATCGCTACGCTCTGCATACAGCCAGCGCGCTACAATGTAAAGCAGTTGCAGCCGAAGCGGAAGCAGAAACAGCAGCCGAGGACGTTGAACAGGATGCTGCTGCAGAGCAGAAACTTGATGCGAATGATCGAACCAAAGTTATACCAGTTGAAACCTCGATGCGCTATTTAAAGAGCGCTGCTTACAAGCAAACCTATGGTGACGATTTTGTGTGGGTGCAATACCGGTAAGTGTTCCAATATGGACTCTCCTCTAAATACTAAATTTTAATTTTCCTCAAAGACGTAACCACAAGGGCATGTTTGCGCCGAGAAAAACTCGCAAGACATGCATACGACAGGGCAAAATCTCTACCGGCAATCCCTGCCCCATCTGCCGGGATGAGTACCTTGTGCTGGATCATCGCAACACAGATCTGATAAAACAGTTCATATCGCCGCAGAGTGGTCAGGTTTTAAGCTACTCCAAGACGGGTCTGTGCCAGAAAAGCCATTTTAAGTTGCTGGTGGCAGTGGAGCGCGCACGCGACTACGGTTTGTTGACCTACGATGTGCCTTTCCGGGAGTACGACTACAGCGAATACTATGGGAAGACGGAGGAGACAGCTCCCAAAAAGCCTTAAAAGTTACACTGTATTTTTGTTTTCTATTAAAGTTGCTCTTTTAACCAAATCACCTATTGATTTTTTGGTTCCATCACAGCTGTTCAGAGCCAAGAGCACAGCTGTTCAGAGTCAAGAGCACAGCTGTTCAATACTCTGCCCAAAAGACAGACAAAAAACTGAAAAATATAATTAAGCAGGTCGCAATTTTGTTTGTTTGATAAAAAAATATATTTTGTTAATTTTATTTTAAAAAATGACCCTCCTCTGCGCTTCTGAAACGAAGCACCTAAGCGAAGCCACTACTCTAGCATCAACAGCCCAAACAAAATTTAAAAAAAAATTGTTTTTGAAATTAAATTAAAAAGACAGCCCTCCTCTGCGCTTCTCATGGAGCCACCTAAGCGAAGTTACTACTCTTGCATCAACAGCCCAAAAAATAAAATAAATACAAAATAATATTTGGAAATTAAATTCAAAAGTCGGCCCTCCTCTGCGCTTCTCATACGAGGCACCTAAGTGAAGCCATCCTTCGCATCAAAAGGCTATTAAGTCAAAAAAATATACAAATTAAATTGGCACTTAATAAGCTTTAGTTGTATAATTATTATTATTTATTTATTTTACCGAATAGGGTATTTAAAAGTCATGTTAGCTCGAGAAATGCGCTTACTCAATAGTTTTCTCTGATGAAATACACATTGTTTTTGTTGATAATATTCAATAATGACTGAGACCACCTTCCTGGTCGTTGGTGGCGGAATTGCGGGCGTCACTTGCGCCGAAACATTGGCGATTTGTTGCCCTGCTGCTTCCATTTTGCTAGTCACCGAGTCCAGTATTGTGAAGACAGTCACCAATCTGGTTCCCATTGCCAGATATCTGCACCAATTTGATGTGCGTGAGAAGTGCGTCGATGACATGAGCAGTGGAATTGGCACCATTGTCGATCAGTTGTTGGAAGTAAATGCCACACAGCATTGGGTGCGGACGAAAGGTGGCAAGAAAATCACGTATCGTTATCTCTGCCTGTGCACTGGAGGAGCGCCGAGGTTATTTGCTGGGGAGCAGGTGCAGAAATACGAACGTGTTGTGGGCATACGGGACACTGACTCCGTGCTGCAACTACAGCGTTTACTGGGCAATGCGAAGGATGTGCTCATCCTGGGCAACGGCGGCATTGCCAGTGAATTGGCATACGAACTACACGACGTAAACGTGCATTGGGTAATCAAGGATAATCACATATCGGCCACGTTTGTTGATCCAGGAGCAGCCGAATTCTTTCAAATTTCGCAGCAGGGCAAGGAAGAGGCGGCTGCCAAGCCGGCGCCGTCTACGGTGCTCAAACGAATGCGCTACAGTGAAATGGTGCCAACGGAGCAGGAGCAGCAAAAAAAACGCGGCGCCGCTCTGGGTCCCGACTGGCATCGCAGTTACGACTTGTGTGGTCAGGCTGGTGGCGAGCATCGACTGCCCAAGATCTATTATAAATCGTACATAGACCGACACGAATTACTGGAAAACGGACTGCGTGTTACGCTTCGCTATGAAGACGGCAGAATGGAGCAAATAAACTGTGATTTTCTAGTCTCGGCAACGGGGGTTGAGCCGCGTCATGACTTTGCCACCGATTTGCCACTAACACTTGCTGCTGATGGCGGCATTGCTGTAGACGAAATGATGCGCACAAACCTGACCGACGTGTATGCGGCTGGTGACGTATGTTCAGCAAATTGGCCGCCGGCAGAGCATTGGTTTCAGATGCGGCTTTGGACGCAGGCCCGACAAATGGGTGGGATGGCAGGACGCAGCATGGCGGCCGCTTTTGAGGGCGAGACGATCTATCAGGATTTCTGCTTCGAACTTTTCGGGCATGTGACACAACTCTTTGGCTTCCCCGTCGTGCTGATGGGCCGCTTCAACGGACAAGGATTAGGTCGCGACTATGAGCTGTTGCTACGTTGCACGCCAAACAAGGAATACATCAAGTTTGTTCTGCAGAACGGCCGATTGCGCGGTGCTATACTGATTGGTGATACCGATCTGGCCGAGACTTGCGAGAATCTGATATTAAATGCCATCGACTTGTCGCCATTTGAAAATATACTAGACCCAAACATAGACATTGAAGACTATTTTGATTGATTTGTAAAATCGTTGATAATTAAATTAGTTATTTATTAAATTTGTATAAGCATTACATTACTATTTTTATTACTAGGGTGTGATGAACTATTTGGTCTTACCCTCAGTGCCTGTCAACGAAAATAGAAACCAATTAATACAATAATTTCTTTCATGATATTTCAAATACTCACCAACATATTTAATTTCATCGAACGCTTTGCGTGCCTTCTTCAATTCCTCATTCATGGTCAGCAAGTCCTTGACGCGTGCATATTTCCGTGGATCCTTCCGCACCAGAAATATAATATCTTCCACCTGCACACGTCCTGTGCGTCCAATTTCCATGGCGCGATGCGTAGTTTCGGTTATGTACTCAATCACCAGATCTTCGAGCAGATCGACTGTTTCTGTATAGGGATTTTTGTCGTCGCCAAAACCGAACATCATGCAGCGCAGCTCCTTGCTAAAAAGGCGCTTGCGGCCTGCATTCGTGGCCATCGCAACGAATTGCTCGTCTTCAGCATCCTCGTCAAACTCAGTGGTTTCGAAATGCTCATCTGGGGCGCTCGCAGCCATTTGTTAATTTTTTTATTCAATTTTAAGTTACTTCAATATCCAACCAGATAATTGTATTTGCTCTTTATTGTTTTTCTTTAAATATTTATATCAATTTCTTTCAGTATTGTGAATATGTACTCCGTATAAATTGAATTCTTCGACCTAAGATAAATATTTTATATTTGTAGTGCCGAGTAATGTCTTGTAGCCTTAAAAATGCGATCAAGGGTTATATTGTTATATTTACGTTTATATTCCAACCTTTTAATATTAAATAGGCCGAATAATAAAAAATATTTGCGAATACATAAACAAAAATATAATTTATCGATAAGCCAGTTAGCAAAATTGGCAGCCCTGGCAACAGTCGCGCATACAACAAACAGCTGGGGCACAATACTGCCACCTGTCGCAAGCCACAAACCACAGTTTTTTTTTCGTAGGGATGTAGCAGCGGTCATAGTCATCGCCGCAGTGGAGCGTTTCCAAATACTTAATTCTACGAGGGCTATATATTGTGTTAAGCATACCAAATTGCATTCAAAATAGAATAGCACAAAACGTCCCAATACAAGAGCTAGACTCCACGGCATTGGTATCACTGTCAAGTTTCGATATCAGGGTTGCTTTAACAGCTATCAGCCCAATCACCACATTTCAAATTCGAACGCTTGTCAGGAAACGCGCTATTTAGAAAGTTGTGTGTAATGGATGTTTACACATTTGACAAATCCTTCTTGGAACGCCTTAGGGAGGCCGAGGCTGTCCTATCATGGGATGGGGCCGTGATGCCAGCCTCACAGGTAAGATCCGAGTGGAAGTCCTTTGTGGAGCTACAAATTGAGCCAGCAGGTAAGCGCGTCACAGACACACACAGAAGCAAAAAATAAATGCTACAAAAAAAATAGGCTGGCAGGCAATTTGGAAAATACCACGCGTCATTTGCGAAGACCTAAAGCTGCGCTATCCAACTATTGTATATGGGAGCGTCGATCAGGTCATATTTGACGAACTGAAGGCGGTTTTTTGTGTGACCGCTGTGCAGGACAATGATGTGCACCTGCCGGAACGGAATGAGGTGTCGCTCATCGAGCTGTGGCCCACCTTGCAGCAGGAGAATTCAGCATTAAATGTGGATACAACAGCGGAGTGCATCGATCGCTTGCGTTTCTTCTACACGCACGTCTGGCTGCCGTGGGACAAGGATCACGATGACGATCGCGATTGGGTGCAAATGCATTTGCAGGCGCGAATTCAACTGGCGTGTGATCTGAGCAAGAACAAACTGCCACGCACACTGGCTTTGCATATACGTACATTGCTGATGGAAGCGCGTTACATTCAGCAGCGCCTGGAGTTTCTTGAGCTGGACCTCAGCGACGCCGAGGAGGAGAGTGAAGACGAAGCACTGGCACTAAGCGATAATGCAGGTGGCGCTAAATCTAAACGTACCACCAATTCCCCATCTCAAAAGCAGGCTAATATCAGCTTAAACAAATCCAACTTGCCAGTAACCGATTTAATGTGCCTACATCTGCGTCTAGCCATCATTCGTAGCGAATTCGAGATACTTGAGAATCCAGAGATGCGTCGTGCCTACAGTGAGCTGCAATCGCATACCTTAAAGCGTCAGCTGCTGCACCGCGGATCTGGCAATGCGGACAACTTAAGAAACGATGCCCACACTTGCTATTTGGTCACGCAGCCTAGCGAGCTAAGCCAACAGCTAGACCTTCTAACGCTGGCCAAGCAGTATGTGAGGCCAGAAACTTTGGTGCAATTGGGGAATAACTTACAGGTGCGTTTAATCACAAAGATTTAATGTCTAATGTCTACAGTTGCTTTAAAACTAAACTGCAGACCTACGCCACTCTAAAATGTATCTTACTATGCCTTTCCGCAGGACGTACTGAGCATTTGCAAGCCCAATGACAATATTTTGCTCGCACCCGGTCTGCACACCATTAAGTTCCTGGAACATCTCAACGATAATGGCAGCATTAAGGGCTTAGTTGAGCCAGGCGCCGCTGTTTTGGCCGAAACGGAGAAGACACCAAACGATAAACTGGCCACTGTCTCCTCCAGTGATGAGGACAGTATTCTGATGGTTATAGATGGCGATTACACTTTGTCGCATTTACTGCTCGATTGTCGAAATGTGCGTCGCGGCATTCTTTTGCGTGCTGGAACGCTACTTCTAGATGGCTGTCGCCTTATCGGGGATGGATGTTCCAGCACCCAGGAGGGCATTGTTTGTATGCCGCAGGCCAAGCTCCTCCTACAGGGCTGTGTGATTGAAAGCTTTGCAGTCGGTGTTTCTCTGCAAGCACAGTCCAGCGCAGAGTTTAACGATGTTAAGCTGAAGAAGTGCACTACGGGCTTAGAGGTGTTGGACAAGTCGGTTGTTGTGAATTTGCAGGGAAGTAATTGCCTTTTTAAAGATTGCAAATTCGGCATTTTGGCTGATAATTATCAGCTGCCTGATAGCAGTGAGAAGACGATGACGCTGGCGCGGTACATTGATCTAAAAAGGTGAGTAAGGGCTAAAATATTTTAAACACCTTATTATTCATATTCTCATCAATTTGGCAGCTACAATAAAAGTAATTTGATGGGCAGCTGTGAATTTAGGAACTGCCAGCGAAATGTGCGAGTTCTAAACGAATCAGACCAGCTATCGAAGCGCACGTATAAATGTCTGCTTGAGGACGATCTGGCCGGCGAGAATAAAGAGAATATCAATTAGATTTGAGCTTGTTATTAAGGTATCAAAAGCAATGCATTTATATTTTAAGTTAGGAGCTCTCGTCTGATATATACACAATAATTTCATGCTTATTTCAATAAATATACAAACGCTCTCAAATAGAAAGGGAGTTTCCAGTAGAGCTATTCACTTCTTAGACCGTTACTATCTTCCAAATCTGAGGTATTGCGAATGCTGTTGGGCTTGCTGCTTCTTGTCCGCAATCCGCGATCCGAACTGTATAGCGCGCTTCTTTAATAGCACCGCATCCCGCAATCCCAAACGATAACCGTAGAGCCTTAGGAAAAGCTTATCGCCCACACCCTCCGGCAAGCGAAAGCAGGAACGTTGTTGTGGCTGCAATGAGCGCACAAATTGCACCAAATGTTCCTCAATGAATGGAGCACGAGCTGTTTTCCCGCTGTCGGCTATTATTCGATCATCCCGAGCCAAATTACGCGCCGATATGCGCTGCCAATCCAGCTCAAGCTCCTGCAGCACAGCCTCCTGACGCTTTTGTTCGTCGTTGACGTCAGCAAGACATCTGCGATAGGCGTTGCGATGCCGAATGTAACCACCGAAGAGCTCATCGGCGCCACTGCCCAGTAGGGCAACGCGTGCTGTGGACTCGACGGCATTTGCGGCAAACCAAAATGCACAGCCAATGGACTCATCCAGGACGGTTTGTAGCGGATAAATAAGCTGATTGATGCGCGTAGCGAGCTTTTGTTGTAGCTCTGTCCGTTTTACATTCACTTCCAACAAATTCCAGCTACGTTTTGGACATAGGCGTTTCAGTTCAATAAACGACAGATGCGCAGTCTGACGATCGGGGACATTCCAATCCTCCCGTGCGGCAGCAACACTCTCAAAAGCTACATTAATGAGCTCGATGGGCTCGCCGGCCGGCACAAATTCATTTGCCAACAGCGCCAAAATGCTGCAATCGATGCCGCCGGAGTAAAGCACAGATATCTTTGCGTGCGAGCATTGCGTGCCTATCAACTCCTGAGTCTCCAAGCAATCACGACAAAGCGGTGCTGTGAACGTCACTCTGGCAGCCACCGATCGACGTAACAAAGCGTCGAATCGGTCAAGAGTCTGGGATACAGCTGGCAAATTCAACAAATTGGCATATAGCTGGTCGTTGAAGACATCTGTGCAGTGCTTATAAAAGTCAAAGGCCTCAATTGCCACCGTACTAAGCAGCCATTTGGGCGCAATGAGCTTCGACTGCAGACAAATTTTCCAATGCATTGCCTCCTCTAAATTCTGTAGTTGTTTCAATGCACCTTCGTTCAGCGTTTGCCAAGGATACAGTATGCACTGGCTTATATTATCAACATGCAATTTATAGAGGCCCAGCGGCGGCAATTCCAGCGACACCACCTCAGGATTCAAATAGCACGAAGTGCTCAACAAGTTCAATCCATTTGGTTGTCGCTCAATGATAAGTGAATTCCGACCCAGCGCATCGCGCCCAAAATACAGAACCCTCTCATCCCTATTGTACATCAATAGGCAATAAGGTCCCTCTAGTTGCTGCAGAAGCGATAGTAGTTCGTCATCTCCTTTGCATTGCGCCACTTTTTCCGCTAACCAAGCACTGTCTGAGATGCTGGTTGACTTCTCATCCACATTGTAAAAATCTCCATTGAAGAGAACCGCCCAGTTCCCCAGGACTATTGGTTGCTTCTGTGGTCCACAACTTCCCTGTTGCCACAAAACATAGCCGGCAAGGAGTACGGAGTCCAATTGCAGCTTCTCGTGAGCATTTGGGCCGCGACTCTGGAGAAGTAACTGTAACTCTCTGTGTAGACGGCACTCCAAATTGTCATTGCCGACGGCACAAAAAATTCCACACATTTCAATATACTCACATTTCAATTGCACATAATATACTTTACAATTTTTGGATTCCTAGAAGAGAATCGTCTCACGCTAATATCGATAGCAACGAAATGTATCGACCATTTTGCCATTGCCTAAGTGGCAATACCATTTAAACAGCAAGAAAGAATTGGGTGAGGATTTATAAAAAAGCGCTATTTTAAATAAATAATGAACAAAGCAAAGCCCAAAAATAATTTCGAGGCATCCAAAAGATGGGGCTACACCGAAACTCGCCACCTCCTTGACTATTTGCTTATGCATCCTGAAATAGAGGTAGTGTTTTTGTTTTGCTGTTTGTTGTATCAACAAAAGCTTATTAAATAATGCCTGCTTTAGAAACCCACTGCAAGCACATACTACAAAAAGTTAATAACTGCGACCAAGATTAAGGTAGATCCAATACGCTGGGACCTAATCAAAGCCAAGGTACGCCAGCTCAAGGATTTATATTTTAAGACTGAGAATTGGATAAGACTGATGTCCACGAATGGCTCAAATGATGATGCTTATGATGATTTAAATCAGCTTGAGATTGATGGTAAGTAGTCAACTAAAATAGTTCATATTTCATGAATTCATCTGTTAATGTTATCCTTGCAGTGCAGGTTAAGAAAATGTGTCCACACTTCTCTTTACTTGAAAAACTATTTGCCAATGAGCTCTTCACAGTTGATGCTGAAACTGTATCCGAGGGCGATTCGTTATTAACGCCTGTAAAACAAAAAAAAGAAGTAATAGCAACGTTAAGCAGTCCATCTATAAACCAGTACTATGAAAATATAGGAGCAACACCACAACGCCTCCAGAATGAAGTTCCAGTGCAGGAAACAGAAAAAGCACTGCTCCGACTTGAATGGAAGCGCTTACAATTTGAACGTTATAAGTTCAATAAGCTATATGAAATAAAGAAACAGGAAATTGAGCGTAACTATGAGCTAGAGAAGTTGGAGTTGGCGCAGGCGGCTCGTAAACATAGATTTTCTGTTGGAATTCTAAATAAATCTGTTTCAAACAATGATGACAATGATCCGTTGGAATAAAGCATGCGTGCATCAAGTAAATAAATATTAGTTTTATTCGGGTTCATATATATATTTCTGTGTAGCTAGTTAATAAGACTTTTATTAAGCATTGGTACAAAATTTACTTATTAATATCATGATTTATATACTACTTATCCGCAAAGAGCTATGCTATATAAATAAATAAAATATGGACTATAAATTCTTACAAACATAAAATAAAACATTGAAATGTAATGGCAAACAAAACACTACATATAATAAATGAAGTTGGTTGGATCACATCTAAGTTAATATTAATATGCATTTAACTATTCCATACTCAGTAAATTTTTATTTGTTGGTCTTTCTTTACCTTCTTTGTAAAAAAAGCCGTTTGAACTTCTGAAAATGGTACGAATCTATAATTAGAAATTGCAAAACTCTTCCGCAATTGGTATTCAAAAAATTTGCGAAAATCGGAAAAATAGCTAAATTGGCAACACTGGCGGACTACGGCTCTTAATTGGTGTCGATAAAAATAATATCGATAGTCTTTTGACACTTTGAAGCTGCTGCGTTAAATAGACGTACTTCGGGAACTTTCAATTGCAAGTAATAATTGTTTTAAATATCAAAACAGTACTTCGTTAGCAGTATTATTATTTCAGTATTAAAACGTATTGTGCATAGTTTGTTCTTGCCTTTCAACTAATTCCATAACAGCCTTCCCATACACAGGTGTTTGAAACAAACGCGTATGTTTTGCATGTACTTATGTACGTTTATACATCGTACATCAACGTTATTTTTTATGTTAATAATCGAGTTGACACCTTATAAAAAAGACTTATAAAAACAAAAAAATGTCTTCGGCTATATATTTGGAGAACTACCTGGACGGTGAGTACTACAAACTAAAACAGATCGGTTATAATGCGACTTTATACAGGTTTAGAGTCGCTACCAACTGAATTGGAACGTAATTTCAAGCTAATGCGAAAGTTGGACGATCGGGCGCAGACTGCTATGCAGAGCATCGATAGCCACGCAAAAGACTTTATGCGCAAGCTGGCAGCAGAGAATGGTGCCATAAGCGAGGAAGAGCGCAAGGAGAGATTGGAGGATATCAAAGCCTTGTTCGGCAAGGCCAAGGAATACAGTGATGATAAGGTCCAACTGGCAATCCAAACGTATGAACTGGTGGACAAGCAAATCAGACGTTTGGATAATGATTTGGCGCGCTTTGAGGGTGAAATCCAGGAGAAGGCTTCATCAACGCGCGCTAAATCCGAGGAGGCAGTGGCCAAAAGTAAGTCAAGACAAAAGCTATAATATTATGGCTATAATTTACATACCATTATTTGAAGAGGGTCGAAAGAAGACCAAAGATGGCAAAGCAACGGTGAAGAAAAAGAGGAGTGCTTCTTCGGATGAAGAAACCGGGCGCGGTGGCAATCAATCAACACACGCCAGCACCAACACCTCGTCCGTTGGCGGCAGTGGTCAAGGTACCAAAAAGAAAAAGTCGAAGGTAAATCAAGAAAAAGAGACGCGCAAAAGTGGCGCCCAAAAGGTAAATCATCTGCATCAGAATTTCATATTCGTACATTTTGAGATTTATTTTCAACCTTGTAAAATTTCTAGTTTGTTTGCCCAACTTATGCTCGGTAATTTACTTAATTATTGCCTACCTAGTCATTTTCCATCTATCATTTACATTTCACCCATGCATGCAGAATCAATCAGGTTCTTTGATTTTCCCGTATTAATGCTGTTGTTTTCTCTTTTTTTATTAGAAATCCGTTGATCCCGATGATTCGGAAAAGGAATCCTGCCACACGGCCGCCACACATCCTAGCGATGTAATGGACATGCCTGTTGATCCAAATGAGCCCACATACTGCCTTTGCCATCAGGTCTCGTACGGCGAGATGATTGGCTGCGATAATCCAGATGTGCGTTACTTTATATACCACAACAATATTATTTGGCATTTAATTGTGTCTATTATTTCAGTGTCCAATCGAATGGTTTCATTTTGCCTGCGTTGGACTCACCACAAAGCCAAAGGGCAAATGGTTCTGTCCCAAATGTACACAAGATCGTAAAAAGAAGTAATTTATATGACTACAGAATTAAGCTAGCAGTAAATATTTTAAATAAATTATATAAACACAACCGCTGTTTCTTTACATACGAAACATATCAATTAGCCTAATGATTTCGAAAATATTTCTGCACGAAAACTTAATGTACAACACAGAAAAACGGTTCGTCTTATCATATAGTTAGGTGGACGACCATTGGTAGTCCCACATAGACTCCAAGTTGGTTCTTAGTGTCACTTTGCAGAGCGATTTAATAACCCGTTAGCATCTTACTGTATTAAAAAAAACGCAAGCTGGGGTAAGCCCTTGCGCACTGAAATATTCCAGCTTCTTGGCATGAACTGCTGTCCACTAATAAATGACTTCTAAAAAAAATTACTATTAAATTAACTCAGCTTCCATCAAAATGTATTGATTGACCAGTTCCGAATTTTTAATTTTTTATTCAATAAATTTCTCATTCAATAATACTTATACATAGTGACTTTTGCCGAGTGTACAGTTTTCTTGTCGTGTACATACATATACTAGTTTTACATTATAAAGAAATAATAATTTGAATTTAAAATTTGACTTCTTAATTCCCATACTCTTTTCTGTTGTCTCTTTAAGTTTAAATTAATTGTCGGATAAATACTTTTATGGTAGCACAAAACAAACCGATATGACATGTACAGGTCATGTCTAGTGATGAGTTCTTTATCATTTAAAATTAAAAAATAATTATAAAAAAATATATATGCATGACTTTAATTCTGGAGTGCTCCTTCTGACGGAACAACTTCGTTCATTCCAGCTGATATTTCAATTGAGATTGTGGTTGTTATTGTGGTTTGTGATTGTATTTTTAGTTATTATTCAATTAGGACCATCTTCATCGTGTGCGTTCAGATTTTGCTATTTAGTTTGGAGCTACTTCTTGGTCATGATCTTTAGATACTCTAAAGCGCTCTGTGCCGCATGCCGCTGAGCGTCCGCTGTGGTTGCTCCAGTGCCATGGCACACTCCCACGGGCAATGTGGAGAGCTGCACCAAGCATTGATACTGGCCGGTGTAGGTCTTCTCCTCAATGTCCACATATGTGACTTCGAACTGATTCTCCACTGCGATCTCGCTCAGCAGTTTGATAAAATCAATCTTCGGGCTTCTGAGGCACGTCTTCTAGAAACGGAGAGACAAAATTGGAAACAGATATAGACGTATTTTCAGTTGCTTATCAGTTTGGTATTGGGAGAAGCGGCAGCTTTAAATAAAAATCTAACAACTTTACCTGTAGCTTTAGAAGTTTTTTGCCCGTAGCATTTTTCAATGCCTTATGGAATTGTGAGACTTTATTACTGTGCTGCGTGGTCAGAGTCGGCACAGTGATATCTTTCAAATCACCATAGTAAATATCGTTAATGCGGGCCTGTAAATAAGATCGAAATAACGATCAGTATTATCATGGCATCATGCGACCAGTGCGAGTCCAGCAAACAATGTAACCCAACTAACAATGGTGAGTTGAAACATATCACACAAGTTTTTAAAATCAATAATAATAAAAGTGTACTTGGATATTTGTCTGGTGAATAGCTGAGTTGCAATATTAGCAAGGTATCTTCAAATATTTCTTATATTTATATTTGTCATTTAAATTCTAGAACTCTTTGTGCAGCATTATATCCCAAATCTGTTGTAATAATTTAATTACTACAAATCGATTACTCACGGCATCGTTTAGCAATGAAATTCGTATATTTCATCTTCATGGATGTGAAACGACTTCTCAATAGTTTAAGGAAGTCAGAATACTCGATTTAAAGCATAAATACTAATTAAATTTATTAGGTGTGGCATGATTAGGTTAATTTTTGTATAGTATTTAGTAATTCAAAATGGTGCTTGCTTATCTGATTCGATTAGAAAATTTGTATGTATAGCTTTCTCCGGAATAGATAAGGACAGATCCCTTAGTTGGAACAACTCGGATTTCTCTTATTTTCCCCTATTTTTACCAATACGCAAGCATTGGTCGCACTATCTTTATAGCACTAAAGAACCAATTTTACTATGCGTATTTTTTTTGCAGCCCCACGGGCGGTAATATATTAATAAAAAAATAATGTTATATTTTGTTTAAAGAAGAATTTCTTTAATAGTAATATTTGTTGGCTAAATTGTTAAAAGAAACTTGTTATTATAGTTTAAAAAGACGTTTAGTGTTCCGACCAACAATACTATATTGAACATATATTTAAAATTAGTGTTAGTCATTAATCACTTTTGTTATCACTATTAACTCAGGAATTTTTAGTTAGGAATCAACTTTTAGACTTTGAATAGATCTACTCTAGGTGGTAAGCGGTCATAGCATTTTCTACTTGTTATAGGACTTTTAGAAGGTGATCTTGGTGCTGGCGATGCTATTGGTAGAGATTCGGGCTTGCTTTTTAACTCGTCCAAATTTAAAGCTTGCAACACCGTCTCAACATCTACAATATTTGATTTACTCACATCGCCTTCCAATTCTGTACAAATGGAATCGTTGATTTTGGCCGCATCTATGGGTGTCTCTTGAAGACGAGTCCACATCTTGTGGGCCGCCAAACGCTTAGCAATCTTCTTGCTTTTTCCTTTTCCAACCTCCCTATTATTAACAATGGTGCACGCAATGGTGAAGAGGCGCTCGTGTGGTAAACCGACTTCGGTTTCCGTCTCATAGGATGGTGGAGGCCAGCGGCGTTGCATGCACATCTCCTGCAGCCAGCCAATAGGATTGCCAACAATTTTGTCACTGATATTTAAGAGCGGTGTTGAATATATAAATGAAATAAACACAAGACATAACCTTATACATACTCGCCACTACTCTGCATATTGGCACTGCCATCGCCACCACTGCCTGCGCTTGAGCTGCCAGCCACAGATGCTGCAGTGGCGGTGCCCTGCATCTCGGGCAACTGGACACCAATCAACTTGTCAATCAAGGCGCGTGCGGCTGCGTGTTTGGCTTCCTTTTTGGATCGGCCAGCACCCATGGCGGTAAATGGAGTATCTTTGTCCTTAAAGGAGACGCGAAAACGAAAAGTTGGCTCATGTATGGCGCCCTCGATTTGTACCAGCTCATAGCCCGGGGTGATGCCGCGACGACTCAAGAGTTCCTGAAGTATTGAGACGGGTGTCTTTGTGGCCAGCCCACTGGTGTCCGCCTCGCCTACCAGTTTCAAAGACTCTTCAACCGGCACATGGCTTGAGCTGGCCGTGTTTATATCTGCCATCTGATGTGGCATCTGCATGGGCAAGATCTTCTCCCTCTTTCCTTTGCCCGCCCTTTGTAGCATTCCTGTTTTGCCAGACTCCGAAGCGGAACTACCGCCATTTGCCATATTAACAGCAGCCATGGCTGCTGCCGTGCAGGTCAAATTCTCATATTGACGACGTGGTGCAAAACCGGCCTGCAACTGCATCGGTACGGGCTGATGATGCTGTGGTTGTGGCATTTGATGCTGGTTATGGTGCAGCTGTTGTGGCTGATGCTGCTGTAGTTGCTGATGTTGCAAATGCGACTGTTGCAGCCCATGATAGTTTTCCTGATCCATGGTTCAATAGTTTCCTGTCGGTTGGTTACGGTAGTTGTTGTATGTATCTGTTAAATGAAATGCGTGGTCGCCACGTGAAAAATCAATATGCACTCTATTTCAGCAATTGGGAGAATACGGCTGTTGCACTTGACCGCTATAATTCATTATACTTACCGAATTTTTTCGGTTTTTAACTGTTTTTTATTTAATAATAATTTATTAATTGAGAATTAATAATTCATTTTTAAATAAAAAATACAGCAAAATCCTGACACACACGAAATGTGGGTTCCTATATTCAGCTGTCGACTGTTTTCAATCGTAAGAAGTTATCGAATATGACAGTAAAAGCGTGGCAACGCCGCCTACTCCTAATGTTAGAGATAACGAGTGGCAAAATCAGAGACGCGCACAATTAGCTTTTTTTGAATTCGGTTTTTATTTTTCGTATTATTGTATTTATTGCATATGTTGCTCCTTTTTACATAATAATCTTTTTTATAGATAATAGATAATAATTGTAAACTCTTTTTGTTGTTATAAGTAATGCACGGAAAACATTCAATCAAATTAAATGTGTGGAATTTTTTAGTGCGAAATGCGTGTAAATCGTAGCGTGTGGTCTCCGGGACATAAACAAAAGAAATTACGGCTATTCCTATGCGAATATATCGAATACAGACTGCTGGTTTTGAATTTCACCTAATCATCGCTTAGAAAATCGTCGTCCAAATTCACATCTGTTGTATCGATATTGTCGTCCAACGTAATACCATCAATCTCCAAATCGAGTTCGTCATCATCATCATCATTAACAATGGGCTTTACGAGAGGCAGCGTAGCAACGCCACTGCCACTATTCGCCGGTGGAAGCACAAACGCTGGTTTCTCTTTGTCCTCGACCAGATCGTCATCCTGCTGCTCTACGGCATTTAGCTCAGCCAGCGGATTACGCTCGCTATTCAGCGGCAGTTGTGCAGCCAACGCCGCGGGAGCTTTGCGTGAACGCTCCGCTTGTAGGTGTTGCTCCACGCGCAGGGCATCGCCCAAGCCTGGAAATAGATTTGTATACTGCGCCGGATCGGCCAGCGACTGACCCGCCTTCTCGTTGACCTTGCTGAGCTCCTCACGCCACAGCTCGACAACGCGTGACATCTGGCTGGGTGCGTAGGTACGGGCAAAGAACGCTGCCTCGGGCAAGCGATTGGTTTCTATGAGAATCTCAAGACAGCGTTCCACATCCGAGCGTAAAAAGGCGGCCAGGAATGCAATGTTATGGCGTCCTTGGGCTGCGCCTGCGTTGCCCACCTCCTCAAGCATTTGTGCATCGCCGGAGGCGCTGGAAAGCAGGAGCAGGCCGCTAAAATCGTTAGCCTTTTGCATGCACTCCTTTACCAATTCCATATTATTTTTACGGGCCGCTACATCTGCCAATTGCGCCCATTTTTGTGCATTTTCTGCCTCGCGCGCCAGCTTCAGGGCTACGTCAAGATCGCCAATTTGCAGCGCCAAATCAAATTTGTGATCCGGGTCAGTAGACACTTGCAGTGCCTGCGCCTTGAATCCCTGTTTCTCGAGGAAATGTGCGACGCGTGTACGATGCTCCTTTGGTATGGTGGGTAGAACCACATCTGCGCGCTCAAAGTCGCGACGCATCACTGCTGTCTGGTATTCCAGCACAGATAGCTGCAGACAGAAGGATATGACATTTAGCTCCTTGTCGCCAAGGTAGAGACGATTTTCTTTGGGAACATAGCCCAGCAAGTACATAGTGCGATCCAAATGCGAAATTGTCACAATTTCACCGCCCACGTAGTAATTGATGCGATTGACAGAATTGGTGTAAATGAAACAATCGCCCACCCACAGACCCGTCTTGACTGCTTCGGCAACCTCGCCTGAAATGAAAATATTTGATTAGTTTGAATTTTATATATTCGTCATCCAAATCTCTAAATGTCCACGTACCCAAGACGTTGAAAGCACTCTCCACACCATCATCTTCGAGTCCCTCTTTGCTCTCCACTGCATTTGCGATTTGTGCTGTATCCACGCCCAGTATAAAATAGGAATCATCTGTGGCCAGGCAAACCAAGCTACCCGATTCATTCCAAAAGACATTGCGCGGTTGCACTTCTATGCGTCGCACTAATTGCAATGTCTCCCAGTCGTAGAACGCCAGTCCCGATGAAGTCTTTACACCAAAATAGTATCCACCATAGATACTCTCGGCACCATATTCGGGCGTGAAGCTTTTGCGCTCCTTAAAGTTTCGAAACAGACGCACTGAGCCGCTGTTCTCACGTATGGCATACTCATTGCTCTCCAGAGCCCAGACGAACTCCTGAGCGGAGCCAAATGCCTTATTTCGTAGCGCCATTGATGTGTAAATAATGTATTCACCATCGCCACAAACGACAACGAAACGTCCATTGGGATTGTGTGCAATGGTCTGCGGATAGATCTCACAAGCGCCCATGTCTTTGACAGCGACCGGCAGACGTTCGCCATCCTTGATTTCGGTGCCATCGGCAATGGTCTTCAAGTTAACCTATAAGCAAACACATCATTAGTTTGAATCAATCTATTAGCCCCCTGAATTTACTCACCTGCTGCATTTCGGAATGTTTGGCCCAAATAATCTTACCGCCGGTAATATCCATAGACATTGCTGGCTCCTCTCGACCCACCTTGATTATAATCGAACCTTCATCATAGCCTAGGGCCACGTTGTTGGTGCCACGCATGCTGGCAATGGTCCAGACACGCTCAAACCCATAGTTAAGACAGGTTTCCAGCCGATAGGTGCCCGAATGCCAAATACGTACGGTGCCATCCTCGGAGCCCGTCAGCAAAATGGGCAATTCGGGATGGAAGCAAACGGCTGAAATGTTCTGAGCATGACCCTCTAGGGTTTGCACACATGTCTTGTTCTGATAATCCCAGATCTTGACCAGGCGATCATCTGCGCCGGATATTAAATAAGGCTTATCTCCACCATGATAATAGTCCACACAGTTCACTCCCTTTTCATGTCCCTCTAGCGTGAAGTTCGCCAAATTTGAGCCCAGCTGCCACACCTTAACCGTGCGATCCAAGGAGGCAGAGGCAAAGGTGTTGTTGTCCTTGGGATTAAACACTATCTGCATGACATAGTGCGTGTGACCTTCGAAGACACGCTGGCAAGCCCACATCTTCTCCCAATTCCACAATTTGATAAGCATGTCATCTGCAAAATGGGTGACGAAATGATTAGAAGTTTACTAAACAAACAAATGATAAGGAAGCTCAGTTGGCAGCGAACCCATATGCCCAACATATTGTTATAAATAATTTAATAAGTATATATGTGTTGGAACCCACTTACCGCTGCTGGTCAGGACCAGGGGCTGCGTGGGATGCACGGCAATGCACCGCAAATAATCGGAATGCGCCTCGAATGAGTGAACCTTCTCCAAGGTATTATAATTGAAAATGCGGATTTGCATATCATCCGAACCAGTAATTATCCAATTCTTGCGCGCAACAAAACGTCCAGAGCGCACGGGCACATCACAAACCTCAAAGTCTTTTACCAATTGCTGATTCTCGTAATTCATGATGTGTACGTGGCCATTGTAAAGTGCACACAACATCCATGGCTCGGCCGGATGCAGATCAACGCATTTGACGCGATCGGACCGCGAGGTCAGCCGACGCTTGATGTCCAATTTGAGTGGCATCTTTTAGAAGGCGTCCAAATGTTTTATAAAAACAGCAATCGCACAAACTAATTAACTTTAATAATGCGGCGGCGGCGACGACGGTGTAAAAATGTACTCTTCTTCCCTGCTGCTGCTTCTTCTTCCACCTTTGTCAATGTGTCAGACTTGGACAGTGTTGGATGATGCCAGTATAGCTGACTGCGAGTGTTCAACGTTGCTGAATAAGACGTTCTGGCAACTCCTCCGACAACGCTGACGTGACGTATGCATCGGCATTTGTTGGAATCTGCGGTGTTTTAGCAACAACTAACAGAAAGGTGTAATAAATATGGGCTTGTGTGGCGCCTATTAGTTAGCCTAATTTACATTTAGTTAATTATCCACGCTAGAAGGCATATAACGCTCAACAAATGACGTATCAGCCTCGCACGTTTGTGTTGCTGCTGCTTTTTTTGGCACTTGTTGCAGGAAGCGCGGCAAAAACGAAAGCTTCAGCGGTACAAGAAGACATCGCAGAGTACAAGGACTTTAAGAAGCTGCTGCGCACTAAAAACAATGTGCTGGTAATATATGTGGCCAGTCCTAAAGCGGCCGGTGCCGAATTGAAGGTGTTTCGTGAGGCTGCCGAGGGGGTGCGCGGCACGGGGACGATGGTGTATGTAGATTGTGGTCAACAGGAGCGGAAAAAGCTGTGCAAAAAGCTAAAAATAACACCCGACCCGTATACGTTGAAACACTACAAGGACGGCGACTATCACAAGGACTATGACCGACAGTTGAGCGTGGCCTCGATGGTTACATTTATGCGCGACCCTTCCGGCGACTTGCCCTGGGAAGAGGATCCAGCGGGCTCTGACGTGCTACACTTTACAGATGCAGCCGCATTCAGTAAACACCTGCGTAAGGATATTCGACCAATGTTGGTGATGTTCCACGTGCCCTGGTGTGGATTTTGCAAGCGCATGAAACCGGACTATGCGAAGGCAGCCAGTGAGCTAAAAGCTAAGGGCGGTTACTTGCTGGCCGCCATGAATGTGGAACGACAGGAGAATGCGCCCATACGAAAGTTGTTTAACATTACAGGTAAATTTGCAGATTGACGTTTTAGTTCGCCTTTGCTTAAGTTATCTTTTCCGGTAGGTTTTCCCACCTTAATTTACTTTGAGAATGGAAAATTACGATTTACCTACGAGGGTGAGAATACCAAGGACGCTCTGGTTGATTTCATGTTAAATCCCAATGCCAAGCCCACACCAAAGCCCAAGGAGCCCGAATGGTCAGAGGATAGCAGCTCAGAAATTGCACATCTTACCGCGGACAGCTTCGAAGCGACACTGAAGGATGAACCATCCGTACTGGTCATGTTCTATGCACCCTGGTGTGGTCACTGCAAACGTATGAAACCCGAATACGAGAAGGCGGCGTTGGAACTTAAGCAGAGTCGAGTGCCTGGAATGTTAGCCGCCCTTGATGCCACCAAGGAACAGGCCATAGCAGAGAAATATAAAGTGAAAGGCTATCCAACAGTTAAGTTCTTTGCCCATGGGGTCTTCAAATTCGATGTGAATGTGCGTGAGGCTTCGAAAATAGTTGAATTCATGCGTGATCCCACGGAGCCACCGCCACCACCGCCGCCGGAAAAAAGCTGGGAGGAGGAAGAGCAAACCGAGGTGCTTTTCCTGAACGATGAAACATTCGCAACAACACTTAAACGAAAAAAGCATGTTCTCGTCATGTTCTATGCACCTTGTGAGTATTCCAGCCGAATTTGCAGAAAAATAATAGTACTTTATTGAATTTTCTAAACCCCTTACAGGGTGTGGTCATTGTAAGCACACCAAGCCGGAATTTACGGCGGCTGCGAATGCCCTGCAGGATGATCCGCGCGTTGCTTTTGCGGCCGTGGATTGCACTCAACACTCTACACTATGCGCCAAATATAATGTGCGCGGCTATCCCACCATATTGTATTTCTCCTACCTCAAAACTAAGCTAGAATATAATGGCGGTCGCACCACCAAGGACTTCATTGCCTATGTGAACAATCCGCCCAGCGCCACGGACCACAGCGAACTGTGATCCCTGAACTCGAGATTTTGAAGTGGTCTCCAGAATCTCACTAATACTATAAACTGCTCTGAAATCTCTAACGTTGATATTTGTATAAAAAAAAAGTGTATTAATTTAGCAATAGCTTTACAATATTAGCGTTTTTGAAATAAACTTAACAATTTTAAAAACGTGAATTTTTTCCAAAAATTCATAAAATTTATGTTTTAAAATGGGCTTCGGACCAATTAATAATTAAAAAATAAATATAATTTGTAACATACAACTATTAACGATTTGTTGGCTCAAAATATAGATATTGAACATTTATTTACCGATTTCTCCATACAAATCCGGTACAATATAGTTGAGATATTCGGGATTACTAATTGGTAAATTTTATTACTGTTCCGCTGCGGCCAAATGAAAGAAGTCTGATGTTTTGTATATTGTATTTACAGGTGTGTAATTTCAAAAATGTCCTATATATGCAGTTCTAACAGCGTTTCGCACTTAATTTCTGACTATTTATATATTATTTAACAATGTATTGAATTTAATTTCGATATTTCTTGAGCCGTTACGGGTCAAATGCCACCAGTTGCGAATGCCTTTTATTGCACCTTCCGATGTGTTTGAAAAACAATTGCTTTTTTAAATAATTAAAAATAGACACAGGCATTCAGATGTTGGAAAAACTTGTTAAAATTAAAACGCTGTCTAACTTCTAAATACAATATAAGAACGAAAGGTGAGGAACGGCTCTAATGTTTTCGATTGCTATCCATTATCGCTAATATGTTTGTAAAGTGTTATTAGATTATTTGGCGTAGGTGCTGCTGTTGATGATGGAGCCTGTTCAGTTCAGCGACCACGCTGGCCACTGTCGGTGTCATCAGACAGTTTGGGGCGGCGATGCCTTTTGAGACTTCCCAGCCAGCTGGCCCGTTGGGCATTCGCTGTGTATTCGTCATTGATTAGCGCAAAGCTATTGAACATGTCCTTCATCTTGAGGGCTCGCGAGCACGCGTAGTTCTTGGTGGCCACATACATTTTTGTGAGAAATTCGGGCATTTGCTTTTGCGTCACCCAGGATTTAATGTTTTGCGGTATTGGTATGCCGGGATCATCGTAATAGGTGAGTATGAAGTGCAATCCGGGCTCGTGAAAGCTCCGAAACGGTTTGATCACCATCAGGCTCCAGTAGTCCGTCACACGCACTTTGCCCGAGAAGGCGGGATACGAATTATGCTTAGCCCCGCGACTACATATGAGTATGACCTTGCGTGCGTCGTCCTTGATGAAGCGTCGACAGTAAACATAATCCCGATTAGCGAATAGACGCGGCCATTGCATCTCCCAATATATCAAATGCGAATTACTTCCAGGCACTGGATCCTCGCTTATCAGCTCTAGTCGGAGCGCCGTGTCATCCCATTGCCGTCTATAGTCCAGATCCGTTTGCACGTGCAAAAAGTCATCTGCTGTGATGTCATCGAAGCGCGCATACACCTTGTAGGAGTACATGGAGGTACGCTCCTCGCGCCGCCAGATGGAGAACTCATTTTTGCTGAAATACGGCTCCCACGTGTGTTCATCCTCCGCTTGTATGCGCACTGTCCCCACCGGCGAGCCCTCTTTGTCAAGATCCAGCGGCACCTGGCAGTTCCGTATGCTTCCCGCGTCCGGTAATTGTTCCTTAGCCGGATCATTTACCTTCGGTTCAGGTGCACCACCGGCTGGAATGCTGGCGCCATCCTTTTTGCAACGCCTGTTACCCAGCAGACAGTAGCAGTACTTCATCTTCTTGGCCGCGCAACGGTCGCAGATTTGGTTCATTGGTAGGGTATTTATGAATTCAATATCGCGCCGGCATACATCAAAATTGGCCAAATCAAGGCGCTCCTTGTTCCAATCGAAGCCATCGCTGCCCAACTGTTTCATGTTCAGACCCATAATGCCGACGGCACTGAGCATGAACCCCCGCAGAGGTGGCTGCAGCTCACGCCGGTAATAGGCGCGCCACAACTGTTTCAGCCCTTGTGAGCCGTAGACCGATTGATAAAAGCTCACGAGTTGCTGCAATCGTCGGGAGCGTTGCGCAAATATTGATTCGCATTGATAGGACCATGCGCGCAGCGTGTCCTTCGATTGATTTTTAATGGCTGATACGAATCGATTCAGTAGCATGACGGCCGGCTAATTGAATTGATTGCTTCTGTTGTTGTTGTTGTTGCTGCTGTTTGGGGCTGCACTGCTTGGGCTTGCATAACACCTGCTCGACGCTGGCGCTGGCGTTGACGACAACGACAGCGACGGCTTACTAAAGTGTCTGTTTTCCTTTTCTTCTTGCTGTGAGAAAATATCCGCCGCATTAATTTAGACACTCGCTCGATATTTGTCACATTTGCGTTTTTAACCTGCTGAATTTTGTTTCAAACTGTACGTGTATGTGAATATTGTGTATGAAATTTGGTGTCAAGCTTTCCAAAATGCGCGAGTTTATCTTAAATTTTCTGGTTAATTCACAACGGCCCCATTTTCACCACTAAGTCCAATAAGAAAAACGTGCAACGTGCAGCAAACTGCTGTTTATGTGTTGTTGCTACTGCCGTTATGTAGTTGTATCTATGTGTGTGTGTGAGTGTGTTCTAAACGATTGAAAGATAACACAGCTGTTGTGTCGAACAATTGTACTCAGTTAGTATCGATAGATTTGAAACGCTTAGACGTCTGTAATAGCTGCTACCGTCTAGGGACGTTGCTCAACACAGTTAGACTCTCGTGGTTAGTTGGGGTGATTCGCGGGTGGCTAGGAAATAAATGGATTTGATGTGTAAAATTAGGTAGCATATAAAAGGTGGAATAACAAAAATATCACAGGATGTCCACGCGGCGGCAGCGAATAAAAGGCCTGGCCAATTTGTCATTGGTGAAGCGCAAGGCACGCAAACAGGAAACACCAGCGCAAGGTACTGAGACGCAAGAAAAACAAGAGAACGTTGCGGATGCAGAATTAGAAGATGAGCAACAGCAAGAACTACAGTCCAAATCTGCAGACGACAGGTGTAGTTTACCAGACGCTGCAGAGGAAGACACGGTGGCGTTTAAAATGCCCGCAACTAGCTCTGGACACCTTGATGATGCCTTCCAATCCGACCTGGAAGACAATATCATACAAATGGACTTACAGAAGAGTTGCAGTGGCTATCCAATGTCGCCTAGCAAGGCACAGGCGCGACAACGTGTTCGTCCCACACCAGTGTTCGGGCAAAGGCGCAACAGTTTTGTGGGTTCGCCACTAGCTGGTGATTGCAGCGATGGCAGCAGCTTTCCTGATTATCAATCACCTGGCACGCCTACGCGACGTGAGCGCTATTTGAGTGGGTCTTCCATAACAGGCACCACTTCGCTGCAGCAAACATCACAGGGATCGCCCATGCCGCAATCCTCATACAAATATTTTCCACCTGTGATGAGTCCAGGCGTTGGACGCATACGCACTGAGTCAAGTTGCTCTGTATTATCGGATACATGCTCGCCGGGTGGCGGTAAGCAGCGCAAGATTGATGGTGGGGACAAATTGCAGCCACAGCAGCGCGTGAATGCACGAAGAGACTTTGAGACGCGTTTCGTCAACGGCGTGCCCGACAAGACCACATTTAAGATGTTTGACATGATCTATTACAACCCAGAAGCAAACCCCATGGAACAAAAACCAACGGTGACAACCATTAAGGCCGAAACGACAGCCACATTAGATGACGCTAAGCCAACAAAGCAACAGTTGCTTGTAGCCAAGACGGAAGCGGCTTTACCCGTACCTCAACTGAAGCTAGATGCCAATGGCGAAATGATCATTGATGAAAAGACGCTGGAGATCGAGACGACGGCTGAGGTGGAAGCACGAAAAGTTCTGGCCAACTCGTCCCTAATCCAAATGGATGAGACCACAGGGGACAATGGATTCTGGTTGCGACGCAAACGAACGCGCGGCTGGTCGGCCGAGGAAACGGTTCGCTTTTATCGCAGTCTGCAGATTATTGGCACCGATTTTTCACTAATGTGTGAAATGTTTCCCACACGAACCCGCCGTGATCTCAAGCTTAAATACAAGAAGGAAGAACGAGCCAATGGGCAGTTAATAAACAAGGCCCTTCTCTATCCCAAAGCTTTCAACATTCAGGAGCTAAAGGATCAATTGCAGAGGGAGGATGAGGAGAAGGCTGAAGCAGATAGAAAATGGAAGGAAATAGAAGCGGCCGAGGCGAAAGTAAAGGAAAAGGTAACCTGGCCTATTAAATATATTTTCTGTAATGGTTTTAAGGTGTTTTTTTCATTCATTATAGAGTTCCAGATCAAATGTGAGCAAAGCCTCACGAACGCTAAGTGATGGCGATGCGATTTACGAGAATGAGCATGTGACCAAGGCAAGGATGTCCAAGCACGTCTGGGCGAAGCGACGCACAGCATTAGCTTCCGAAGCAGTAAACGATGAGAACACAAAAGGAGCAGGTAAACGAAGGCGTCGCCAACGCACCACAGCAGAGCAAATTCCTCAGAAATCGAGTGAACCCACTTTACCGCCGTTTGCTTCGATTAAGCAGGAGTCCCGCGTAAAGACGGAACAAACAGTTTGTAGTGATAAGGAGCCAGAAGCACCACCACCACAGCTCCTACAACAGGAGCTTAATTCACTTTTAAGTGATGATGAAGAAGCTACGGCCGAAATTATGGCACCAGAAGCGCACCCGAACGTGGAGTCGGAACCAACAAAAGGGCAGAAACGGGAAAAGGTCGTTATCAATATGGACGATGGGGCACTCAACTATGTTAGCGATGTTGAGTCCACAACCACGGAGAACATGGCTACCGAAAAGAGCACAGGGCCTGTTACTCCTGCCTCTCCTGCCACAGGTTCAGCCACACCTGGAATCACAGAGCACGACATTGAACAAATTTTAATGGAATTGGGTGAGGGTTCATTAGTTTTGGTCTCCTCACTGGATGCTCAGAGCGAAGACCGTGTTATCAATGAGATTTATATGTATGACAAAGAGACTGGCGATCTAAGTGCCGAGCCCCTTGATATACCCGATCATATTGTCCAATGCATATTGACTGTAATGAGCTAGAGTCACATTAAAAGCGAAAAGCTGTATGCATTTTTTTTAGGTACGAAATGTTGTTGAGCATTTTTTTTATATAGAAAATAATGCATTTTGTTAAAATAAAATATGAAAGATCCTTGCTTTCTGAGTAAAACATAATTTTATGAATGCTCGTTCTTATATCACTAATTTCACATAAATGAGGGGTTTAATACTTTCAGATACATACATACATATGTAGAAAACTGACTACTGTAACATAATTTATTAATTGACGAACTCATGGGGAAAATAAAAATATTAAAGTATTTGAAATAAGTGTATAACTGTAATAGTAATACACTTGCTGTTAAAAAATTAAATTATTTGGCTGCTTGGCAAATGCAGTAATGCATTTCGTTAAAATAAAATATGAAAGATCCTTGCTTTCTGAGTAAAACATAATTTTATGAATGCTCGTTCTTATATCATTAATTTCACATAAATGCAGAGTTTAATACTTTCAGATATGTATTAAACTGACTACTGTAATATAATTTGGGGGGAAAATAAAAATATTAAAGTATTCGAAATATTTGTATAATTGTAGTACACTTGCTGTTAAAAAATTAAATTTTGTGGCTATTTTGCAAATGCAGTGCTGTTTAATTTCAAATTAAACTAGTTAGTGTTAGTCAACACTCACAGCAGTTCGGGCTGACAGCTGCTTGCACAGTAATTGTTGTCATAGTAGGAAAAGTTAGGTATTAAAGATATTTCGTAGCAAAATCATGGCACAAGTGCCCATTGCAATCGCCTCACACAAGCGACAGGTGTGCAGCTTGTACAAACGTGCCTTACGCAATCTAGAAGCTTGGTACGATCGCCGGTGAGTATCTTAATTGGCAACGGCAATAGCCTTTATTTGGTATTATATAATGTTGAGACACTGAACTTGCATCCTCGCGCCCGCCTCAGACATGTGTACCGTTATCGTGCTGTGCAGATGCGCGCCCGTTTCGATGAGAATCGCAACAAGGATTTAGCTGAAGGCATTAGACTGCTGGCCTGCGGTCAACAGGAACTGTTCCAAACAAAGCATTTCCAGCCGCGCACTTGTGAGTACTATTAGTTAAGGCCCATATTTAAATATACATACATATATTAATTATGATTCATCGATTCTAGTTGCCAACAGTGCTGGAGGCTGCGCCTTTGAGCGTGAGGTTATACCACCCGACTGGCTGCTAGACTATTGGCATCCATTGGAGAAAGCCCAATATCCCGAGTACTTTGCAAAGCGTGAGCAACGCAAGAAGGAATTTGTTGTTTGGTGGGAGAAACAGTATGGCAAGCCAGACCCTAAGGACTTGGGACACCATTAAATCAAACGAAATAACTTTATTAATTTAGTTCACCACAATTGGAATTTCCACGTGTGTTCCAAAGTAAAATAAACAATGAAATCGATTTTTCTCTATTGCATGCATTCTTCCCATATAATATTAGAAAACAAGCATTACATTGTAGCGATTTTATTCTTACGGACAATGGTTAAACTTACACTCTGGTCAGACGAACAAATGATTTGCCCAGAAGTCTGCCTAATTTTAGAATTTTAACGGTATTATGTGTTTACGGCTTCTCTTCACGAGTATGTATGAATGTGTGCATGTTCGTGTTTGTTTTGATAAAGCGATATTGGCAGAATCCACGATGATTAAGATAGGTGATCGCCTCCTGGTTGTTAGCCCCTCAGTTAAGCTCGTTATTTTCCAAGCGTGGACGTTTTTTGCTATTATTTCCGTTGGGCGTAGAATTAGTATTGTTGCTGCTTTCGTTGCCATGCTCGCGTTTTCGTTGTAGCGTCTTTTTGTCCCACTGTTGGGTAAGATAACGCAATAGCACACATCTCTTGTCCATAACAATCAATTGCTCCGACGGCACATCCTCGGTTGGCAAATAGATAGAAGCACGCTTCTGGGACGTTCGTATCCCGTGCTCGTGGCTTACATGCGAAAAATTGCTGGAATCATGGCAGGGCAGGCCCTTGAGAAACTCATTGACGCTAACAGACATTGTGGATGAATATTTTTGTTGTTGTTGTTGTAGTAATTTCACTGGTTGTGCTGTGCAGGTGTGAAATGCTTGCTTATGCTCGTTGTGCGTTGTACACTGCTTACGCAGCTAAATTAAAAACCCGTAGTTTAACGAATATATTTTTATTTATATTCTCCAAACATAAAACGGATGAAGTTTTAATACGTCTTCGCTTTTATTGTTCTTATTATTGAACGTGACGGACAGTGTTAAATAGTGTTGAAAAGTGAATATTGTGCAGCACTGTGATGCGACAGGCGCCAAGAATTAATATTCAAAACGTTAGATAAACTGAGCTTTATTATTGTTTGTATGAAGTAAAAAATACATATGGGATATATAAGATAAATTAGCTGCGATTATGGCGATTGCCATCGCCACGACGCACAACATCCTTGTACTCATCCATGCGCCTCATGCGTGCCAAGTACTCGGGGTCATCAATTTCCTCCTGCTCTTCGACGACTGCCTGTTCCTCATCCTCTTTTTCGTTGGGATCGCGTGCTGCGGCTATGGCTTGTGCTTGATTCATCTTGGCCACTTTCTCTTCATCGGGAAATATGCCATCTGCAACGCGCTGCTGATAGAACTCATCCACAGTCATAATCGGGAGACTTGGATAGCCTAAGCCAAAGACGGCTTTTTGTGTTGCATTGCGTGTTATGATAAAAGGTTGTAACGGCTTCGGCTTCGGTGCTTGCTGTTGCTGATGGTTGGCATAATGTTTATGATGATGATGATGTCCAGGGCCATGAGTGTGTCCGTTTCCTTGCGTAGGCTCTGCTACTGCTGGCCTCATGGAGCATGTGAATGAATCTGGTTCGCCAGTCGGTTCGTTCCCTGTCATGCGGTCCAAACGCATTTTTGCCATTTGTTTCATCATTCGCAAACTCTCAAGCTCCTGCTTGGCATCTATGATGCTTTTGTCCAAATATTTGAGGAAGAACTCTCTGCGCACCTCATCGTCAGCAGTTTTGCTTTTGACAGCAGTGCGCATGCGTGCCATGTACTCGTCGATTTCTTTCATCTTTCGATATTGAGCGATTTTGTCATTTCTATTGTATGCGGCCTCCAATAGTTCGCGATGTTCGCTCTTTTGCTGACCACCAGCAACTTGACTGTCTTCCTGTTTGGATTTGGGAGCTTCGCAAAGTTCGTATTCCTGACAGCGTTGTAAGTGATCCCTTTTCAAAGCAAATTAGTTGACTGGCAAATAACGAACTTTATAAAAACTCACTTGAAATAGATTTCGCCTAAGTCCAGGATTTCCAAGTCGTTAGGCTTGTTGATCTTGGTCGTCAGCTTGCCCAGAAAGTAGGGCAATAGCATGAATGGTAGGGATTCTGTGGACACCTCATCAATTAGCTCGTTGGCACTGAACATGGACACTTTATTGACAATAACGGTGGCTTCCTCAAAATGGCTCATAGCACTCTTAACTTTGTTCTAAATACACAAAGAAATTAAATTTCCCAGTTTTTAAGGCAACAAAGCTGCTCACCTGAAACTCGGTGCCATTAAATGGCAAATCTGTTACTTCGAGCTCGTCGAAGAGATTCCAACCACTTAAAAATATATCGAACAGCTTCCTTTCCTCACCGCTAGCTGCGGAGTTCGTATCGGCTTCAGCCATTTGTTTTTATTACAGTTAACTATATTTTTTCAGAATATGCGAGTCTGTCTTAATCAGCTGTTTCACATGAATTGCATATATATTATGATACGATAAAAGGGGCTACCAACTTTCGATACAAATAAATAATAGTGTTGCAAAGTGGATACTCAGATACAGTGTGGCCGATTGGTTTGCTTGAAAAAATGATGGAATATATTTCAATGCTTTTATTCAATTTTACAAAATAATTTAAACATTGTAAATTTGTTTAACGTTGTTGCTTTGTTCCTGATTTTGTGTGCTTAATGGAGCGAGAATTCCAAACCCAGACGCATCTTAGCCCTTGAGTGTGCTTTCCAGTTCATTGTTGGCCAAAAGCTCCTTAATTATGTCCAAGCCACCGATAAGTTCACCTTTTACATATACTTGTGGGTACGTGGGCCAGTCGGAGTAGGTCTTTAGGCCCTGGCGCACCTCTTCATCGGTTAGAATGTCGAAAGTTTCATATGGCAATCTATTGGAAAGTGATGCTATTAGATGAACTAAGAAACTGAATTAGGCCTACTTTGTTTCATTAACAATGCCGATAAGTTGCTTGGAGAAGCCACAACGCGGCGCGTTTCGATCTCCTTTCATGAAGATCATTAGAGGGGCCGTGTTAATAAGCGCCTTCAATCGGTCTTCGAGTGTTTGTCCAGTGGCAGCAGCTCGACTGGCGTTTTCAGCCAGCTTTTTTGACTTGTTTGTGATCTCTGCGATGTTCACACCTTCAACGCGATCAATGGCGGAACCACTCCTAAAAAATATAACTGTGGGTACGGCATCGATCTGGCATATGTACATGTAATTGAATAATCACGCAGATTAATATGACACAGCAACGACATTAAATTTACCTGATGTTTCATGGAAATCTCTGGGAATTGTTCGGCATTGAGTGTTACGAATTGCAACTTATCTCCTAGAAGTTTTGCCAGCTCTTCGAGGACATCTTTGACTTGGATACACTGTTCGGCCCACTCGGCGGCGAAAAGTGCGACAGTTGTTTTGTCATCGCTGTGTTCAGTTCAATTTAACGCCAATATATAACCCAATTTTTCACTTTTTGTACTATACCTGATGTATTTTTGGTACTCTTCGGCATTAGCTACAGTCAGGACGGGCATTTTGAAGAACTTTTGAAACTTTTTCTACATATAATGTACAGCCAATTACATACATATATAAATTAACTCACGTTGTCAGCTGTTGCAATTTTCAAGTGCTCTTCAACGTCAAAATGGTGTCATTACACGTGCGCGACTTTTTGTGCACCAATATATAAATAATTGATAAAACGCAAGAAGCACAAGCCTTTCAAAATATAAATAATTATTGATATTGATATTATATTTAAATAAAAGGAAAATTTGGGATTTAGTGTCAATCGAGTGCCAGTGCTGTATAACTTATCGATTTATCGAGGCCGCCCAACACGTGCGCGCTTGCCTCTCTCTAGCGACCGCATTCAATACACACCGGAGGAATTTGCAAAAAAGCGCTGTAGTACGTATTGTTTCATTCAGAGTAAATAATGGTGACGCGCAAAAAGTCAATTAAACGTACGGCGGAGGTCGCTGCAATTGACAATAGCGTCGATAGCGATGATGGCGCGTCGCAACCCAAGGTTCCCAAGGAGTTGCTGGTAATAGCGCAGGAGGTAAAATTTGTGCGTGCCTTGGCTTGCAATGACCTGGTTAAACGGAATCGACAGTTACGCAAATTGCGTAAATGGTTCCAGCTGCGAGCACGCAGTTCCTTCCCCTTTACCGAGGATGATTTTATGCGTCTCTGGAAAGGCTTGTACTATAACATGTGGATGTCGGACAAGCCGTTAGTGCAAGAAGACCTAGCTGAGCAGTTGGGTCAAATGGTGGACAGCTTTAGTGGCAACACCGACTGCAGTTTGGCCTACTTTAGTGCATTTATGCGCACTATGTGTCAGGAGTGGTTTGGCATTGATCAATGGCGCATGGACAAGTTTTTAATGCTGGTACGTCGGATGCTGCGCTATATGCTGCGTCTGCTGAAGCAGAACAAATGGGCACCAGAGCTAATACAGACATTCAACACGGATATGGAAAAATCTGTGATGGCGGAGCAGCCTAAGTCACGTGGATTGACTATGCACTATATGGACATATTTTTTGAGGAGTTGGCAAAGGCGGCCAATGGCGAGATCACCTCGGCAGAGGTTAATCTCTTCCTGCGCCCATTCGTTTCCTATATGGGAACACAGCGCGATGCCAAGCTGACAGCCCAGTGTCGCACACGTGTACTCTATCATCTGCTATATCAAAGCGATTTGGGTCGAGAATACACCGACAAGTATAATGCTTGGAAAGATATGGGATTTCCCACTGCTTCCATCGATGACGTAGAAAAGCTTGATTCTGGCTTTGACGAAGAGGACGATGAAAACGAGCAGAGTAATGAACGCACTCTAACGCTAGATCCGCGGGCTGGTGATGTGGATGTGCACATGCCAGAGCTTCCTCTGAATGCTGATTGTGTGCTGGACGAGTTGCAGACACTGCTTCGTACGCATGAATATAATAGCAAGCGACGCAAGTCGCTACGCAAGCTACAACAGATCTTTGAGACATACAAGGGCGGAGAGTTTCCATTGGGCGTGCGCTCTATGCCTAAGGTTGAAGGTGAATCGTTGGGAGAAATGTTTAAAAAGAAAGTAATAGAGCTCAATGAAATGGAAGATGAGGTCTTTGGAACGGGTCGCAAACTCAAAAAGCTCAGCAAAGCCAAACGGAAGCGGTTGTTGCAGTCTATTAATTTCGAAGAGGTGGATGAGGACAATTATGACGAGATAATCGGCAAGGCGTTGTCGCCCGAGCTGGAAAAGCAAGCACAGCGCAATGCCAAGTTGCGTTCCACAATCAACAATGGCTGGCTGGTGGAACAGGTAGATGAGGCGGAACAAGAGAAGCCACAAGAGAACGAGCAGCCTACAGCCAAAAAAATAAAAAAGTCCAACGCAAAGCAGTCTACTGTCGAAACAAAAAAACAAAATCCAAGGAAGGAGCATGCAGACCAGAAGAGTGCAGAGCCAACTGTAGCAGCTAAGAAGCAAAAGAAATCCAAGCTAGACAAGGAGCAGGAGCCGAGCCAAGGAGCCGATATCACAACTGAAGCACAAACTAAGCCTACAACAAAATCAGAAAGCGACAAAACTGAAGTGGAAGCAATTACAAATGCCAAGGCCGCCAACGGCTGGGAAGCACCACTCGAGACCGGTGAGCTTGAGTATTTTGTGCCATCGCGCAAGCAGCAACTAAAGAGAGCCAACAATAGTCTGGTTCTTAATCCGGTCGCGGTTGCGGTCAAGTCCACACCAAAGGCAGCAACAACGGCTGCCACGGAACGCATCAAGTTTGCTACTCCATCGAGCAGCGGAAGCGCAAAGCGCGTGCGCATTGTTACAAAACGGAACAGCATCCATCCAACCAGCGACTATTTGCGTCAGCTGAAGCTATCGCCCCAGTTGCCATACGATGCTGATCGCCAACCTGGCAAGAGTGCCCTTAAGCCGCACGTCCTTCCCGGTCCCATAAATCCCAACTTCAAGGGCGCCAAGCTTTCGTTCAACGACACGCTGTGACACTTTCTGGCCTGGTTCGGAATATAATAATAAAAATTTTTAATCCGAAGATCTGATACTGATTAGCTAAATCTGGCCGGACGTACATGCGCCTCATAATTTTTAAATTGAGGGGTTTTCCCACTCGGCGGCATCTGCAACTGCAATCAAATAAACTCCGCAGCTGTAGTTGTAAATACATATATAAAGATGCGTACTATATATATATATATATACATATACTTGTATGTAATCGCATGTATTTTCCTAGATGTATATTTTTTTCGCTTGGAGGCCATTTTTCTATCCACCTTAGGTCTTTTTGAGTTAAGCACTGTAAACTGAAATAAATATATGTATACATATTGTATACCTGCACTCATCACTGTTTCATTTTGGTCTCACTTTATCTGTTAATAAAACAGAATGCAGTAGTCTGAGGCCAGTTAGCACTTCTCGCTACCTGAATTGTATTCTCGAGAGAAACTCTCACCCAGTTTCTCAATTATTCGTATCATTCACGAGCTCACTAGAAAAAATATGCAACCAATATTTCTACTATTAAAATATCTGCAAAGAAATAAAAGATTCAATACCTCAATAAAATATTAAATACTTAAATTTCTGTAAAGCCGCTGCAATCGTTTTATTTATTTATTTATTATTTCATAATTCTTTTGAACGCCGCAGCTACTTTGCCTTATAAGGCCGGGCCGGGCCAACTTTCTGTTTCTAATAATTTCCAGACTCTTGTATTCATACACCAGGCGCACATAAGTAAAGAGCAACAATGTAGCTGACATTTCAATTGTGAATGTACATGAAACGCAGTTGTTCACAATAATACGGTGCACTCCAAATTGTAAACAAACTGAAGTTGGTTGCACTTCAAATGTAAGTAATACGGTGCATTGCAAAAGTAAACAAATTGGGGCTCTCCTATTGGTTGCACTTCAAACGTAAACAAACACGATCCTTACGGTACATTGCGAAAAGTAAACAAAAATCAGCTGCTCAGTCTTAAATAAACAAACAATGCAGTTGCCTACTGCCCATTTATGTTCGCCTGGTAGATAGTGCGGATTTGTGCGTCGTTAAACGGCCAGCTCGGTCGGGTTGGGAAATTAATTTTTTCGGTTTTGCATATGAAATAGCTCCATTTCGTATATCCATACACCAGGCGAGCATAAGTGAACAGCTGGTAAATATGCCGGCTGTGAATTAAATTCTAAATGTAAACAAAACGAAAAGTAAACAAACTGAAGTTGGCTGCACATCTAAGGTAAACAAATTGGGGCACTCCTATTGGCTGCATTTGGAATGTAAACAACGCGATCCTTACGGTACATTGCGAAAAGTAAGCAAAAATCAGCTGCTCAGTCTTAAATAAAGAAGCAATGCCGTTGCCTACTGCCCATTTATGTTCGCCTGGTAGATAGTGCGGATTTGTGCGTCGTTAAACGGCCAGCTCGGTCGGGTTGGGAAATTAATTTTTTCGGTTTTGCATATGAAATAGCTCCATTTCGTATATCCATACACTAGGCGAGCATAAGTGAACAGCTGGTAAATATGCCGGCTGTGAATTAAATTCTAAATGTTAACAAAACGAAAAGTAAACAAACTGAAGTTGGCTTCACATCAAATGTAAACAAATTGGGGCACTCCTATTGGCTGCATTTGGAATGTAAACAACGCGATCCTTGCGGTGCATTGCGAAACGTCAACAAACTGAAGTTGGCTGCACATCAAATGTAAACAAATTGGGGCACTCCTATTGGCTGCATTTGGAATGTAAACAGCGCGATCCTTACGGTACATTGCGAAAAGTAAGCAAAAATCAGCCGCTCAGTCTTAAATAAAGAAGCAATGCCGTTGCCTACTGCCCATTTATGTTCGCCTGATAAAGAGTGGCCCAAGAGCTGTTAAAACGCCAATTTGAAATTAATTTTTTCTGCTTTTTTTTTAGATTTGTGCGACTTGCGGGTGCAAACTAGCGGTTAATTTTGTCGTACGAGAAGCGTGGAGGAGTGTTCTAAATAAATGCAATTGGTGCTTATTCAGTCGATCATGTATACTTACCATATCCATTATAATAAAAAAATTGCATTATTTCCTTCCGAAGTCATTGTATGATTTATGCAAAGAACAACAACTAATCACACAATTACAATCACAATTATTGTTTGCTTATACGAAACGTATTTATTTGAAAAGCTAAAATTAATGTAAACTTTAATGTACTATATATTTATGCGCGGGTATGTTGTATAAAAATGTGAACATATACAAATTTGTTGGGTTGTTTGTTTTTTATACCCTGTACCCGTAGGGTAAAAAGGGTATATTAGGTTTGTGCAAAGTATGTAACATACAGAAGGACGCATCTCCGACCCCATAAAGTATATATATTCTTGATCAGCATGACGAGAGAAATCGATCTCGACATGTCCGTCCGTCTGTCCGTCCGTCTGTCCGTCCGTCTGTCCGTCCGTCTGGATGAACGCGAGGATCTCAGAAACTATAAAAGCTAGAATAACCAAAGTTGGCATCCAGATTCTCCTAGGTCCGAGTAAGGACGAGTTTATTATTTTTTTTAATTCCCCCCCCCCCCCCTTCCCCCTCTGCAGAATTTCGTCAATAGCGTCCACATTTCAAATGCTACCTAAACCAAACTGCACATAAACCAACTTGCACATATCATTTATATATAATTATCTACTGTTCAAAATTTTATTCAATTCGGTCAGTTCTAAGAAAAGTTATTAGCGAAACAAATTCTCGCCAGTACAACCCCCACAAACTGCAGCAACAAGTTCGCTCTGCTTCTTCCTCTTTTTGCTGCTGCTATGTGCGCATATAACTCAGTGACGGAAGTTTACCTGGGTACAGGGTATTAAACTGTCGGGCTTGCTCGACTGTAGCGTTCTCTCTTGTTTTCTATTAATAAAATTAGTTCCTCATAAAATTGTATACATATAAGTGTGTTTTATTTGGTTAATGAAAATAAATAAATTTTAATTATTGACATTATTTCTCAAAACAATTTTCCATGCTTTTATACTTTGTCAACATTTTATATTAAAGTGCTTACAATTGTTATCTTGAGCAATAATGCGTATTTAAAAATTTATTATTTATTTCAATAAGTTAATCTAAATGTAAATATTTAAATTATTAAAAAAACATAGAATTTATGATATTTTTAAAATTTGGCTACATGTTTTATTGTAAATAAGTTAAATTAAATGCAAAATTCAAAATTCTTAAAGTACTTATGTATGTATATGTATTCGAGTATATCCTTGATTGGCATGACAAGGCATAGCCATGTCCGTTTCTCCGTCTCTCTGGATGAACGTCTGGATTTCGGAAATCGCTAAACCAAACATGGTAAGTGCTTAGACGCATAACGAGCATCGCCAGGATTTCTGAAACGGCTAATATAAATTAAAACTGTATTAGAAAAGTGGAAAACTTAAACTTAAAACTTAATTGAGTTGAAAAAACTGCCAATATGATGAGAGTTTAGGCCGCACGAGGTATAATCGATCAAAAATTGTTTGTCATGTTTTCATTACAACTTTGTTTATTGCATTTTTCCCCAACTTTGACTATTATTTATTAAATTTATATAATCATTCTACACAGAGGAGGTCGGTGTTGTTAATGTTATTATCAACAATTATTAGTTTATTATTTAAATGATTTTTATCAGCTTTTGATAGCAGCGCTAGAATTAATTTTTACAAATATGTATACAGCTTGAGAACTAAATTAAATTAAATTTAACCTCTACGTCATGTAGCTCTTAATTAGAAATCAGTTGCTTCATTTTATTTACTATTTTATCAGTAAGTGTGTTAGGTCTAGTAAAGTGTTTGAACTCCTTTGCTCGTGAATCGGGGCAAATAATATCTTTCGACGTATTGGAGGCATGTACTTATAGACATTATTATTTTATGGTAATATTATAAAGTATTATATATTGAAACCCATGTTAATATCACATATTTGTTGACACAATAATTTATAAATTAACAAATAAGTGATGCATATAAAGCAACAGGTGCCTTTCATTTAAATGCTGACTTAGAAATAAATAAAATAGGAACTGAATTGCAGTTCAAAATTTGTTTGAGCTAAACCAAATTTTTAAGATAAAACTCCTTTTGCATTGAGCTGAGTGGGAGTTAAAATTTGTCGCAGCTCTTGAGTTTCCTGAAATATTGCTCCACTTGCACTCAAATGAAATCAGTCTCTTGCTTTTGCTCTTCACAGCTCTTTATTGCAAGCGCATTGAGTTTATTATTTGCGCTCAAGAGCGCCGAGTGAGTTAAGGCGAATCGGATGCAGAGTGAGCCCCATACATGGACGCTAGGGTTCGCGAGCCTGTGAGCATAAATCTGAGTTACAGACTTAGTAGCAACATTGTTTGTCTCTTTATCTATGATTTCAAATAAACACAAAGATAAGGAGCTCAAATGTTATGCAGGCTGTTGGCTATAGCCTCTAATGCTGCTGCCCAAAACGTAAACATTAAATCAATTTTAAAATTTCGATTCGATTTCGATTTAATTATGAATGAAAGTGTTTTGAAAATAAAACATTAATTTTTAATATATACGTATAAAATGTGTAAAAAACCTACCCAGAAATAAATTTGAATAAAGTGTTTCTTAAATTACAAATACCTACTTCAAGACAAATAAAAAATGATACAAAATTATTAAAAAGTAATTAAATTGTGTCTGTTACAATTATTTTAAAATTTAAATTATAAAAAAAGGCAATGCTTAAATGTTGTTACGATTTAGAAAATAAAAAGATTTAAAAATTCTACTTTATTTCCAGTGAAAGTTTTTAATTTATTGTTTGATTTTAATTATGTTTTCAAGATGTTTGTAAGGTTTGATAAAAAGATGAAAGGTATAGCAATGAACTTATTTTGTTTTAAAATTTTTTTGTGAGATCAAACGTCTACCATTTATGATAACTAATTAGTGTTTTTATTATTTTTAAGTATAGTTGATTTATAGAAATTGAAAATTCGGCATAGAATGGTTGATAGAATTACAAGTATGTATGTATGTATGAAAGAAAGTATGTAAGAAATGTCTACCACCACACCATTTATTTAGACAGTACATGCACTCTTTAGCTTTTTTTCACCTTTTTACCAGTTACCTCAATTTACAGAATACATATAGTGTTTGTATCATGAAAAATGAACTTCCGATTCAGTTCGAAGAATGCAAATCGTACATTTTCATATTAATTGAAATGTTCACCGCAAAGTGCAAATAAATACACGAAAACACAACAAAAATGGCACAAACTCATGTCCAGAGCTTATGGATGAACGTGTGAGTGTGTGCGTGCGTGTGTGTGTGTGTGTAAATCGAAAACATAAATTGCATTTAGTTGTAGATTTTGTATAGCAACCACACAGCGTATGCGTAATAACATTTAATTTCCTTGAGGATAACATCTGTTAAAAGTGTTTGAACACGATTTAACAAATTAAGTTTTACATAACACCAGCAGGCACAGGACACTAGAACGGGCTACACTCCACCCCCACCCCCACCACCACCACCACCTCTCACTCGAAGGCAATGCTGTCGTCGTTGTCGTTGCCACCATCTAACTCCCTGCTCCTACTCCTTGTCTTGCAGGGGCTACAATTCCTGTTGACAATCTGTTTAAGTTGCGTAAATCTTGGCCAAACAAGCGAACAAACCCAGAGCAAGGCACTGACGGACGGATGGACGGATGGACGTAGCAATGCATGCGAGTATAAACCACTCACTCGAGCTCTGGCCCGCTGTCTGTCTATCGAACTGCATGAACAAGCAACAAACCGACCTCCCAGCCCAATCCAACCAACTGTCTGTTTGTCTGTTTGTCTGTCTGTCTGTCTGCCTGTCTGTCTTTCTTATGTTGTCTGTTGTACTTGCATGCATGTCTTGTGTATTAAAACTTGTCGAAATTTTATTCAATTTACGTGCACTTAAGCGACGATTGTGCATTAAGATATGACGCAAAAGTTGCACACGGCAGTGCCTAATGCCCGGTAATAGATACTGGGGGTACACCTACTATACATTCACATCTACACCCTGCACCCGCATAGACAAAAATGGAAATTTGAAAAAAGAGAGAAACGTAAGTATTCGGAATGCAGCGCACTCTGTATGTGCTTTGCATAATATTATGATGCCTCTACCTACTTATTCTGCGAAAAGTGGGAATCGACAAAGGTCCTACGAATGTGTGCTTCATCCAATACTATAGAAAGCTATGCTTTTTCTTTTTCATTTTTATAATATTAAAAATGTGAGGTATTTGCAAAAGTTTTATGTCCTATAAATAAATTATAAACACATTTATAGTTACATATATTTTGTGATAAATGTTGGTTCATTTATGTAAGAAAACATTTTTTTTTTATTTCAAATAAATGCTCAGTTAAGAAATATTTATAAAAAATACAAAAAGTAACAAAACAATAAGTATTTTTTGTAAAAAAAACACAGTGTGAGGCATTTGCAGAAGTTTTAGGTGATATAAATAAATTATAAAAAACTTTATAAATAAATGTTGGTTCATTTATGTAAGAAAAACATTTTTTCCCCATTTTCAAATAAATGTTCAGTTAAGAGAAATTTATAAACCAATACAAAAAGTAACATAACATTATACTGAATTGTTGTTTGTAAGTGCTTTTGAGTTTTGTTCTGCAGTTTGAAAAATGTAACGATTGTGCGCTTATTTATTATTTTTGCATTTAAAACCAAACTTTAACACAAATACAAATCGTTTATTAATTGTAAAATAAATCAGAAAATAATTTATTAAGTATTTTTAGTTCTTTAAGCAAATGATGAGATTCAATAAATAAATGAAGAATGTGCAAAAAAACACGAAACTTGATTTACAAAATTGTGACTTTGAATTTCTTATTGAAAAATTATAAATAAATACAAAAAAAAGTAAATTATAATAAATTATAGTAGTGGATTTATAGTAGTGGAAAAAATTATTTTTGAGTGCAAACCGTTTGCCTGTCTGATCGCAGCTTTAATCAGTTTGCGTTTAGGTTTTCCAGTTCGAGGTTTCCAGTTGTTCATGCAAATGGTTTACTGGCGGTCTGTTTGATTGTTGGATCCACACCCACGACAAGGTAAATTGGGATTTATTTTTAGAACTTTAATAGGCCGATGCGCACACACTTTTAGTTATATTTAACCCAATAGGCGAACTCTTCTCGTACGTCATCGCATCGTCTTGTTGCGAAAGCGAATATAAAAAGCCGCCTGCCTTTGGCACACGACAGTTCAAGTGCAAGGCGAGCGAGCACTTCAGGTGGAGGAGAAGACGACACAATATGCCGCTGACACAGCTTCTGGCAGTACTCGGCATCAGTTTTGAGCTGGTGATGGGTATGCCGACGACCACACCTCCAGTTTACAAATCGTGCGGCTCCCCCAATGTCACGGGCATGCAGTGCGTGCCCTACGAGCGCTGCAATGAGGGCCTCATGGTCGATGGACACTTTTATCCGGAGCGCAGTCGGACGCTGCTCGACGAGCGCAGCTGCCATTATATGGAAAAGTGTTGTAAGATCGAAAATACGGTAAGCGCGGCTTTTTACAATGTGATATTTTGGCAATGTGGGTGGATAAAAGCGGACAAAAGTGTCTCGAACTTGAAATAAAATCTATTTCTTTTTGTTCTAACTTAAGCTTCAATTTCTTTTCGAAAAAGTAATTTTAAAAATTCATTTCATTTTATTTTAAACTTTTTAGTTTAATACATATTAGGAATTACACATAATTCTGATTTTACACGGTAGATTGGTTCCTAAAAATGTCGTATAAAAAACAGTGTAAAAAAAGACATTGATCATGAATCGTGCTAAATGAAATAAAGTCGTGAAACTACAAGTATAAATAAAATTTTAATTTTCAAACCGTGTTAAATCAAAGCCGTGTAAAAAAAGATCGTGTAGAAACAGAATTAGGTGTATGTTAATAGCACTTTTTGTTGCAACATCAAATTGATTCGTTAAAAATTTTAATAAAATAAAGTCTAAAGTAATGGCATTTAAGCTATTTTTAGTTTTGAGTTTTCAAATACGTGGAATAATAACATTTGAAACAAATCGGTTTAATGCATAACTGATATGTTAAATCGTAATTTTAGATAGCCTGTAAATGTTCCTCACAAATCTTTCAAGCAACTCCTACTTTTGTCCACCTGTTTTGACAACTGTTCACACTGTGCGGCGGCACAACGTTGCGTATGCTTGATTTATAAATCATTGCACAGCTGCCGAGAGGCACGCCGGCCCCTCACAATGCCACAACGGACTATCTGCAATGTGGCTGGCGTCTAGACTCGTGGTACTATTTGCGTCCGCTGGGCTACAAGCAGCAGGAGGCCAAGTTCGGCGAGTTCCCGTGGCTGGTGGCCGTCTATAATGTGAATGGCTCCTATCTGTGCAGTGGGGCGCTCATCACGCCCTTCGTAGTGCTGACAGCGGCGCATTGCGTGCAACGCGAAGCCCTTGAATCGCTTCAACTGGTCGCCGGGGAATGGGATGCGGCCGTGCAGCTGGAACCGCTTCCTCATCAGACGCAACCGGTGGCCGAGGTGCTGGTGCATCCGAACTACACACAAGCGCCCGCCGCTCACAATGTGGCGCTTCTGTTCGCCGGCGCCGGCGGCTTTCAACTGGCGCCACATGTGCAAACAATTTGCCTGCCCCCGCTGCACACTGTCTACAACTATACACAGTGCTATGTGGCGGGTTGGCGGCGCTCCCATTTCGGAGCCAACGAAACGCTGCCAAAGCGTTGGCCGCTCTACGCCCTGCCCCGGGATCAGTGTGCCTCCAAGCTACGTTTGGCCATCCTAGGCAGACGCTACGCCCTCAATGATACTCTGATATGCACGGGAGGGGACAAGGGCGAGTTTGTGTGCAAGGATATGGGGGGAGTGCCATTGATGTGCCTTTTGCCGGGTTGCGATGATCGCTTTGTGCTGGCCGGGCTGCTGGCTCGTGCCGCCCGCTGCGATGGTCCCCAGCTGCTGGGAATATACACGAATATGATGTTTTATCGTCGATGGATCGATCAGAAGCTGAGAGAACGCGATTTGGACATAAGGCAGTATATGGTGTGAAAAATGTGACTAATATTTATAAATAATCTATTGTTTAATGTTATAGTACCCATATATACTTGTACAATATCACAAATTTAATTCAGCGATTTATCTAATGTGCGCTTAATTATAATAAAAAAATATTATTTTAAAAAAGCATTTGTGTTAAAAGTTTTTGTGTATTTTTCTGTTTTAGTTTTCTAGTGCTGGATTTCCACATTAAAGCTGACAGCTTAGAGCTAATGGAAAAATGTTAAAGTATTGACATTGGGGGTCTTTTGTTTTGCTTAAATAAATGGCTTTTAAGGATGGCTTTTAGTGAAAAATACGTGTATTTAAAATTAAAAATTGAAAATTTAGTTTTAATTTACTTTCAATTGTAAAATAAATAACTACAAATGCAGAGCAATTCACATTTAATTTTTTTTTTCCTAAATATTATTTCGAAGATCCAGTGTCTGCTGGATAAGTAAATAAATAAATGACTTGACAAAACAGGTAGCCGAAAGGCAAATAATATTCCCCCACCGGGTCGGAGACGTTAATTAGATATTATTGTAATTTATTTAGATATCTCCTACTTAGGATTTTCTAGCTTACATATAAGATGCTTTTTGTAATTTTTGTATATTTTCCTCCTACGTCGACAGTCAATTTTTGTTGACATAAAATTAAATAAATAATAGAATAATAATAGGAATGCGCTTTATGATTGATATTGGATTCTTTAAATAGTTGCACACTTTGTTTGCTCAAACATCAACTTAGAGTCGCATTAGATATACAAGTATTTCTTGGAAATTTTGCAGCTGCAGTTCTCGCAGTTGATATTTAATATGTCATGTAGTTTATTCTAGCTCGGCTATATAAGTGCAATTTAGCTGCGACATGGCTCAGTTGTTCATAGAAATTTGCAGCAGTCAAGCAAATAGCTCAAGGTAAGAGAAGAGAATTTTTTTGAAACTTATCTTAACCCCTTTAATAGCTAGTAGCCTCTCCCTTGCAGCCATGTTGCATTGCCTGATTGTTTTGCTCGCTTTGCTTGGCCTGACCTTTGTGCTGCCGGTAAATGGACATTTATTCTTATCAAATGAAGAGGATGACGACGATTTTGTGTTTGTGGATCATGAAAGGTGCACGCACTGTGCACATAATTATAGAAATTTCGTCTTCATACTTGATAGAAAGGAGCAAACAGAAGAGCCATCCAATTACTCGGCTGTGGTGCTAATATTGTGGATATTTTTAGGGGTGTTGTTGGCTATTCAATATTGGAGAAGAAAATATATTTAATTAATAGTTAAACTCGTTAGTTAGTGCTTGAAAGAGTAACAGAGTTGTGTACAAATAAATGGGAAAGCTTTTAGAGTTAATTTGTTTATTGCTTAGCAATAAGCCGTTTATACACTCGTATATAGATATTGTACTTGAATTGGATTTAATTTCCTCAATATTGGATGATTCCTATGACTAATCAGTCGAGTTGCTTTCAAATATTCCGTGACATATCCCTTCAACGGTTCCCGTAAGTCCTGTTGAATCATTAATTAATTGAGATACGTTCGATTGGCTCGTTTCAATTGCCAACTTGTTCTTCCCCTTTTTCTTTTATTTGGCGCTCATTTGTCTTGTTGCTGTCTACTGTAGCTAGCTGGCTGGATGGCTGGCTGGCATTGAGGGTCTCGCTTTTTGCTCTCCAACGAATTTTAAATGCTTTGCTCAGCCTTTTGAATTATGGTGACATTTCGCTGGACCTTGCCGCTTTGCATCTGACCCGTCCCCCTCCCCTTCCCCCACCCCACACCTCTGTTGCAGACTTTAGTTCTCACGTCGTCTAAATTGAAAATTGAAAAATTGCTTATTGCAATTTGTTGCCACAATCGCTTGCCCATGGAACATGGACATTCACCAACACATTCACACACATACGGAGCATCCTGGCTGGCACATTGCGCCGAGTACCGTTACACGCTCTTTGCGCTTTTGAACTTCCGTTTGCCATTTGGCGTGGCGCATTTGTAGTGCACGTGCCGCCATCTTACAGTGCCACCTCTGCCGCCCTCTGCTGCATCCTGTGCGAGAATTTAGCAATATATTTTTCCTATTTCGTTTGCCGTTTCGTTTCGTCCTCGTGTCTGGGCAATGGACAGTGCAGCGGGCAAGGGGGCAGTGGACAACGGACAGAGCGTTGAGCGTACGAAGCAAAAGAAAGCAGAAAACTTTTGCATATTTTGTACTTTATGCTTGAAATATTTATGATCTCATGCAATTTGTGGCTTACTTTTGGTCGAGCAACTGTCTGCTTGCTCTTTCGGCTGCCAGGATACGGTTGCCAGGATACGGCAGCACAGGCTACCACAGCGACGTGTCTGCCAATCTGTGAAATATGCTGCTAATGCACTTATTGCCAGGGCCATTGAATTTATGTCCAGAACGTCTCAGACTCGTAGACTTGTGGCCACCACTGCTTTTGATGGCCCGCCATGCACCACTAATTTAAAACAAGTTTTCTGGTTAAAGTTACGGCCATTTACAACTATCTCCAAAGGCACTCAGCATAATTGTCGGTTGACCAGAGTGAAAAGAGTGAGAAGAAATGAAAACAAACCAAATTAAGTCAAAAAACGCAGATCAATACAAGTAGATGGATTTGAACAATCGCAGTAAAAAGGTGTAAAGGATAACTCAAATATCCAAACGGAGGGATTGAAAAGTGCGTTAATGACATTTAAATTCGCTCACATTTATACTCCGAAGTCGAACAAAATTAGAGAAGTTGAGAGTTTAGCGACGTTGGAAATATATTTAGACTTGTATTTCTGTAAAGCATTGAAAAAAACATCAGATAATAGCAGCGATACTAAGAACATAGCACAAGCTATATTATCCTATATTATTAAAAGAAGTAACTAAAGAGAAAAGGAGAAAATTGTAAAAACCAAAAAAAGAAATAATAATAATTTGTAAGCTGTTTAAAATAAAATATGCTTAATACTAATGCATTGTTTAGATGAATATAAAATGTAAAAACTGCAGGCCATAATCTCTGCCAGCCCCTGGCAGAATGTTCAAAATAAACCAAAGGTATTGTTAAATGAGAAAATGTGAAATGTAAGTTGTTTAGTAAATAAAAAAAATAAATTTAAAAAAAGAAGATAAAAACGACACTTTTATATGCACATGGCAAGCAAGTCAAAAATATAAGTACACTCACAAGTGCAAGAAAAAAGGGTCGCTGAAACCCAAGACAGACCATAAATATTGCAAGCATCTGGTGTTGATTGGTGAGATATCATAATCAAATGGAGAGAGGAAGAAGCAACCAATAGGAAATACGGTCCACACACAAATAAGAGGAGGAATTATATATCAAAAGAAAATTAAAGGGAACTTAAAGGGAAAGAGAGCGATGTAGAAGATGTAAATGAAAAGTTAGTAACAATTGTGTATAAAAAAGTAAATTAAAGGCAACTGCAGAAAGAGAGAGATGTAGAATATATAAATGAAAAGTTAGTAACAATTGTGTATAAGCAAAATTTTCAATAATAAAGTTAGTTCATATTTTAATTTAAATGTTTAGTATCTTTTATTAAGGCCCTAATATAAACAATTGAGTTGGTATTTGAAGTCCTCGACTAACTAAGCTGGAATAGCAAGACATTAACTTCAGGTCAACATTGAAAATGGTTTTCCTATAACGTATTATAGTGCCGTGCCTTTTCAACAATCTCGCAATATTGCCAGCGTTTCCCTCAGCTTTGATTGCACAGATTACAGATTTTGACTTCATAGCGATAATCCCATTTATGTTCCTGAAAATCTACACTGCTGCCCATTGCACACCGATTGGTGTTTGACTTTGTGTTTCTGGCGAGGCCCCCGAAGCGACCTGCACAGATTAATTGCCTCACCAGGATTTGGATTTGGATTTGGCTGTCTGTCTGCCTGTTTGTCTGTCTGGCACGTTACGTGTGTGCAATGCACACAATCGAGCACTACAAGGCCGAGGCTGGGCGGTGACAGTCGCCGCTGCGCGCTGGGTCTAAGCTATAAAAAAATCTGGTGCCTAATTTATGGGGCACTAAATGAAAAAGCCCCCAAAGTGCATTTTAAGTTCATTCAGTTGTCCGCTGTGTGTCTGCAACGTCCAGTCATCCAGTCTGGTATTCTGCCTGCCTGCCTGCCTGCCTGCCAGGCGCTGGCTACCCATTCTCAGGAAGGGCAATGCATTCGACTGCCTCGGAGCGATCGTTGAAGCGTCGAAGCATGGCGTGAACATAGGCAGCTGAGGCAGCTGAGGCAGGGGCCCTGTCTGCTGGTCGTTCGATTTGTTTCACATTTCGTTGCATTTGGTTACCAATCGATTGGATTGCTGTGTACGAAATGTTTTCTTTTTATGCCAACGACCGCACGTTAAGATTTTTGGGCGAGGAAAGGGCTCTGTTTTGCGGTACGTATATCGTTTGGCCAAAGTGCTTAATCAATTGGAAGTACTCGTGATGTGGGCATGTGGGCGCACACTTAAAGGGTTCAAGCTCAATGGTCAAAGAACAAAGTCCGGCATTTTATTAGCTGCGGAAATTTTGAACAAATTTGTGCGCCAGTTTTTAATATGACTCCTAGATAGTACATAAGTCACTCAGTTAGCCAACAACTTTCTCTATCTCTTCACCTCTCCGCCCCTCTCCACTCATGCTCTAGAAACTGCATGCGCTTCCGTTAAGGAAATTACCAAACAACGCGCGCATCCGGCAGATATACGGCGCCTGTGGATCTGCTGCGACTTCGCCTGCGACTGCGACTGTGGCTAGCAACGCATCAGCCCCGCTGGCACTTGGCCATCTACGGAGGACGTCCTCGTCGCAAAGGCAAAAGGAAAAAATGAAGTAAAATTAATGAAATGCCTAGCAGCGTTCTATCAGTTGATATCCTTTTTGTGGAATTCCGTTTGTTGCGCTCATTGGGGGAAGCGGGGGGCTGCATTTTTGCTGGGGCTATGCGCGAAATGTTTAAGTAAATTAGGTCTACATTTCATTGTTGGCGCAGCAAGATGAAGAGTGCAAGAGCCAGGGGCAAGAGCAAGGCTGAGTGGGCAGTAAGAGGCAAAACGAACAGGACGACACCTATTAGCCTTTAAATTGAAGGAGAGCTGGTGAAATGTATATTCTCAGTAAGCTACCAATTAATTACTGCATTTATTTTTAATTGAATGTGCAGTTCATATATGGATTCAAAAAACCATCTATTATTATTATTTATTATTTCTGAAACAAATGTGGCTATTGGAAAATATTAAAATCTATTTCCTTGGTTTGAAAAAAAAAAAGCTTAAGAGCTTCTTTATTAATTTTACTTTACTTTGTTAAATATAAATTTAAATACTAATAACTTTTGCATAATCATATCATTCAATCATATTGTTCACATTCAAACAGTTTATTTTGGAAAGACATATAGAAATGGTCGAACTCTAGAATTTTAATGACAAAATCCCTCAATCATAGCTTTTTGGACTGACAATTAAATTTTTTACCACCGGGTTGGAGATCTTCCATTTTTCTCTATCCTTTTTCTCTTTCTCTTTATGCTTAATTACCTGTTATGTAGTATTAATTTTTCTCCTCAACTTATTATTTTGTTAGGTCTATAATGTCTCTGACCACATATGGCTATGAATCGGTGCATAGCTGGCCAAATGGCAAATAATAGACGTTATTCTACAGTTTTTTTTAGGTTTTCTTATCTTTTAAGTTAAGATTATAACGTAATTTATTTATTTATATCAACAAACAATAACTGCCGACATAGAAAGTACAATATACAAAAATTATAAAAATCATCTGATAAGATAGAAAAATTACAATAACAATACAATACTAATACTATAACACATATTTTGTTTGATTAGCAGCACTATTTGTTAATTAAATAAACAAATAAAAGTGATGGTGCAAATAAAACAGTTGAACAGTTTTCTTATCATTTGAATAAACGTGTCTCATCATCAGGTAGTTATTTTTGAAGAGCTAATAAAACAGAGGCAGCTAGCCAAAAAGATATCTGCAATATTTGAACAGTTGTGTAAATAAAACTGTGAGGAAGTTGCAATGTTGGTTGCACACCCGCCTGCCTTTCTGCCCTTCTGCCTATCTGCCTATTTACCGGCCATAAAGCCTTTCCCACACGGTTTAGTTTTCATCATTTTCGTTATTTTAATCATAACTTTAAACACACTCGACTGCGCGCCGACTAAGACAAGTGGGCCAGCTAAGAAATGTGGCATCTTCAGCTCAGTATACTCATCAAACGTGTTGTGCAGTCACAGTGGAGTTGTCAACGTTTATTTCTGGACTATCATATTTCAATCACAATACCCAGACTAGGATATTTTCATCACAATTTATCCATCAACCTTCCCAAACATTGAAAGCCGTGCCTTAACTTGCAACTCTGTGTGCAAGACAATTTGAAAATATCTTCTCAGTTTTATTTATATGTATATTTCGATTTTTAAAAGGTTTGTATTGAAGATAATTCCATATATTTTATTCGCAATTACTTAAAGAAATGCATGAATATATTGTATTCTTAATAGCAGGCGGTTTAATTGACTAATTGGCGAGAGCAAAAATGTGCTTATGAATGGTAAAATTATTTAAAAATTAGTATCATTTGGTAAATGCAGTGCTTTGGAAAATAAATAACAGCTACATGTGAATTTTTCAGAGAATGTAAAACTTAGGGTAAAACGAACTTTTTAAAGTATGAAAGAAGATAAGATTGTAAATATTTGGGTATATTTTTCTCATTCTCAGTACCTTCACGGAATTATATTCCTGATATTAATCATGAATATATTTTGTTTTCAATTCAATATGTGCTTACATTTCTTATAGAATTAATGGCTTGAATATAAGTTCAATATTTGTAACATAACAGAAATATTTTCTGTATCAGAAACAGAAAACAGCTAAGCATAAATGTTTTTGAACACAAATTTCTTTTGATAAAGGTAAATTAATATATAAAGCAGTGTCCCAATACATCATATACATAAATGCTTCTCCTAAAATGTTTATACGAATTGATTTTCTACAATTTTCCACTGTACGCCGCATATCTTAAGCTGACGAAGTCACTTGAGTTGTGGTTGCGGAAAATACATAAATGAAATATTTTCGGAAACTATATATTTACTCTTTTTTTCCGCGAAGCAGAGATAGATTCGTGTATGCCCTCGTATTCTATAGGATTGCCAGTCTGAGCGCCTTGTCTCGAAATTGTTGGGTCTGCTGACGTGGCAGTGCGCGCCCTGCCAAAATTTTCATTTCAATTTTCCAGCATTTTTATTTAATCTTACTTGAGGTGCAACGAATGCGTTCGAGTGTTTGCCTTCGCAGCAGGGCTTGGGGTCTCTTATTTGTAGTTGTCTGAGTTGTTGTGCAGCCACATTGCTATAACTGCACGTATTGCCATTGCTTGTTAACATTTAATATGGATAAATGCAAAATGGGAAATATATTTGATGCTGTTTGGCTTCAAATATGTACTCGTACATGAATGTTTGTAAAGCTGCGAATATTTGCATAGATATGTATTTTTTAATCAAAGTAACCCACTCAAAGGCAATGTGTAATTTAATTTGTTTCAATTTATTTCAGTTACAAGCTTGCTGGGCGGTGGGAATTGAAACTTTTTTAAGCTATTGATTTGCGTACTGAGGAAGCTATAGGAGTGCATAATTACTTTTTTTATGCTGCGGAATCGGCCTGCATTTGACATTCCAGTCATCCGGGTCATGTACAGCTAGAATTCCAGGATACTAATGCTTTTTGTTTTAAATTTTATGTTTTTTGTAATTCTTTGGCAAATATTAATGCGTACGAATTTACATTTCTAACGTTTCCACAAACAATGTCATTCATTATCTCAACATGTTATATGTTTATGATATATATTTCCAACGCACAGACGTTCTCATGTGAAACTTCATTTGAAAGATTTTAAAGACTATCGAATTATTGTTTCAAAATCTATATTTTGATTATGATTATAATTTATTTTAAGAAAGTTGTTTTTTTGTCCATATTAACATTGTTCGATGATGTTTTTTTTTTTGTTTTTAGCATAAATAGCAACAAGCCATGGGGATATAAAGCCCAGCTGAATTTTCTCGTTGCTCGGCCAAAGATGTGAAATAATTGTTAAGCAAGTTCTTCGCCAAGCGGAGTTGAGTCAGCGAGCAACTTTTGCTATTACTTTGCCATTGTTGCCAATGCTGTCGCCTAGAAGTATGGAATGACAAAAGTTAAGCCAACAAAACTGTTATGCTCTCTGCCTTGAGCGTGGGTGGAGGGGGCGGTTGGGGCTGGGTTTTGGCTTGGCAGAGGTGGCTCTTCGCTGCTTCCTGTTTGCCACTTAGACAGGCGTTCGACTCGATTCGAGCACCTTTTTCTTTGCATATTTGTTTTGCAAACTTTTCAATTGCTTGCAAAATTTCACACAAATAAAGGCACGCAAACATACAGACAAACAAATACCTTCACACACACAAACACACGCACACACGCATACTAAAAGCTGAAGTGTCGTTGCACAAAAATAATTGTGTGTGTTTGTGTTAGTCTCTTGGCTGTTTTGCTTCTTCTTAGCCGATAGTTTTTGTTTCATGTTCGTTTTTGCCTTTTGCAATTTGTTCCCAATTGATTTCAAACACTTCGAATTTATTGGTTTTCAAAAAGTTTCTGAATTTTATTGTTTCCGCTAATTCTTTTGTCCAGTTGCAGACGCCAAGCAGTCAACCGGTCAGACAAACATTTAGTTTCCAGCAGCAACAAAAACAACGCAGGACTCAGCTGGGTGGTGGCATATCCCTGGCTTGCTTTACATCCCCAGGCTCAGCAATGAAAGTGGCCAAGATATATGCATAAAAGTTGGGCCGGATATGAAGACCATAGAATGAAGAGGGTTTTTAGTCTGGTGATAAGAGTTAAGTGGCTGCATTGCCAAGAAAAGTGGGTAGTTTAAATGAAAAATAAATGGTAGATAAATATTGCAACTAGGGGAACTTGAAACCTGGCTTAATGACTTGGAAAATTATTCACATACTTGCATGGCTGGTGCTTATATGTGAAAATAGTTATATATACATATATAAAGGATCGACTTGATAGGATGCATGTTTTTTCTATAAATAGTAGAATTTAGCTTTGTGGAAACAAGTTATATGAACCTAGTTGGAAGATAATTTTTTGTTAAATTCATAATAATTTTGAATATACAGCAATATTTGGACAACCAGCTATTGTCCGAAATACTAAGATTCTGGTTTGCCGAGATATAGAATGAAATTTAAAAAAAAAAAAATTAAAAACTTAAAAATAAAATTATAATAGATGATCTTTTATAGCATCGGTCTCGTATAATATTTCCTGATTAGAGACAAATAGACAAATTCTTAATAATTATCAACCTAGTAACTTAACATTACGTTCTTTTTTGTATAGTTGGAAAAAACAAATGGCTTTCTCTAAGGACTTTAAACTTCTCGATAGCAATTATTACCGTGTTGTAGATTCTTATCTTCATCGATTCCAATTTGAAAAAAAAATTGTTCAGTTACGTTTTAAAATTGTTTATATTTAGTGCCTCAGGTGAAGATTGTCGGTCTATTGTGAATTCTAAAAACCTCCCATATCTTCCAACTCAGTTAGAAATTACGTTTTTAAAATGTAATTACTTAGCGAGCTCTCAAAATAAATGATCTTTAATTATTATTTTCCTTTTGTTATAATTTAATAATTTATTTGAATAGTTATTATTATAATTAACTAGAATGCTGTCTTAGTATTTAATTTTTGGATTCCATTTTCTGATTAAGTTGTAATGATTTTGTATTTAGATTGCAAATTGTTTATAAATTTGTAAACTATTGTACTTGTGGGCACCACCCTTAATTGGAAAGTCAAATTTTTATGTTCTTCTATTGACTATTTTGCTAGTCTTTAGCCTTTTAACTTTTAAATTTATATGCAATAGTGTATTGCTACTCTATCTTGGCTCCATCTATACCCAATCTGTTTGCCATCTCGTCACATTTCGCCAGCTGGCAATGCCCCGGGCGGCAGGAGCTACAAACAGCTGTTGCGCCTTAAATTGAAAGTCATGCGCATGTCCTTTAGCCTCTCAACTCAGCTGTGCCGCATATCTCATTGTTGTCGCTGTGCTCTCAAGAAAGGCAGCCACTATTTTGACAGTTGGCATAATCAAACGTCCCGAACGTTTTGCTGCTCGAAATCCTGTAGTGTTCGAAGTGAAAATTGCAGTAATAAATCAGTAGTGAAGAGCCTTAATCACTTATAAATCTATTCGAGCATACACAGTGTAAGAAAGGCTGAAGCAAAAAGGTGAATGAGAATCGAATTAGGCATAAAGTAATGAAGTTGCCTAGGAAAAATGGCAAATGATGTGTTTGAAGAGTGAAAATTTGTCGAGATTTGAAAGGGTTTTAACACAACTTTTAAAATATTTAAAACGTAGCTTTCAGAATAGAATAGAACAGAAAATTGGTTCAGGAAATACAAAGATGGCACATACAAGGCGCTTGGTTGAGCTCTATTGATTTTTCCTTTTTAATTGGCTAAAAAGGAAAAGTGCCAGCTCGGCAGCCTCTCGGCGAGACTGCAATTCTCGCTCTTACGCCTCTCTTTTGCGAGAAGGCATGTCATTTGCGAGGGTTGTTTGCCGCCTTTCCTCGTTTGTTTTGCTACGTCTATTCACTACAATTCGTTATTGTTTATCAGCTGCCTAAAATGACTTAATTGGTATGCATTTTCAGTCTCATCAAAATCAAAAAGGAAAAAAAATCATAATGATACGAATCTAAAAATTTAATAAGCAATCACTCACAAAATCTTATCAAGTGTCTGAAACGGCTTCACTAACACAACCAAAACGACATCCTCTAAACCCACACGCGACAATGGTGATTCACAGGAGCCCCCCAAAGTACAAGTCCCTCGCAACGGGGGGCTCCACCGTTGGCAGCACTGCCTCGTCCCCACTGACCCTCAGTCGCAGTAGCTCGCGCAGCAGCTCGTCCAGCAGCCTGCTACAGAACAACTACTATCAGGGACACTCGCACGCCTGTTACCACCACCATCAGCAGCAGCAACAACAACAGCAACAACGAGAACATCCCCATCACCACAACAGTCGAACCTCGCTAACACCGACCATGAAGCGCAATAAGAAACATTGGGGCAGTCGTGAACGTTCCGGCATGAGTTTTCTTATCGTAATCGCCTTCTTTGCCGTCTTTGGTCTGATCATACTGACCGAGGTATGTATATATCGATGTGACATTACAAAGATTGGGAGAGGAAATATAAAGTACTATCATAAGGATGCAATTTTTAAGTAACTTTCTCCTTCAATGCACATTCTTATGATCATGTTTTTCATAACAGCAAGACATTTTTAAGAACATTAAAACTATATAATATAATTTGCATTATAATAACTGCGTGGATGTGTTCTCAACATTTCTTATAAATTGTTTTTTTTATTATAATGCTAATATGTGCAACAATCAATAAAATCCTTACATACGTTGTTAAGGTCATCGAATCCATTATTTTTTTACGCATAACCCTTGAGAATTGTAGTCAATTGTATGGAAAAAAGCTTACAATCAATAACCAATAAGCTATCGAACAACTGAAACTATGTAACACTCGATTATTATTATTATGATGCATGATATTACGATTGTGCAAAGCATGTAATAAGAAAGCATCTCCGACTCCATAAAGTCTATACATATATTCTAAATTAGCATGACGAGAGAAACCGATCTAGCCAGAGACATACAGATTGCCTGGTTTTCAAAAACAGCTGAGCCGACATTGACCAACCTTTGTGTTCTTAGACTTTTCTTATTCCCAGGCAACGTGAATTTATCTTATATTCGATTAGATATTCAAATTCAATTACCCACAATAAAATTAGTTCTGTGTCGATACATTATTTTAAAGCTATTTATTGCGTTGGGATTTTCTTATAAAGAGCTGTGGTTTGTTTTTAATTAATTTGTTATTTTTTATGTTTTCAGTAGAATTTAGAGAAATTAATTGTTCAAGAAGCAATTGCAGTAACCCACTTATTATTATTTTGTATTGAAAAGACATTTTTACAGTTTTTGCTTTGCTACCGTAAATATTTCTTTTAGGTGATATAATTATTTCTTACATATATGGACATGGAGGACTGGCCTTTATAAATTTGAAATGCAGCTCATAACAATTCATAATAATAATTTAATTTAAAATACCTATAAATTTTAATTATTTCAGAACACAACTATTGATGCTTTTGTTAAGCTATTTAATTTAACCCAATATATTTTTAAAACCTTCAAACTCTTGGAAATGCCTGTTCCTTACTCTAATCCTGACACGTTTTAATTACATATCAGCGTTTAGAGTGGAAGATATCTCTTCAACATTTCATGAATGGATATCTTTTAATTTTATTTAACTGGTTTAAAAATGTATGAGTTCTCTCTCCTTAGAATGCGCACATTTTTCACATTTAAAATTCGCCAGCAGGTTGAGTTGGCTTATGAAATATGCATTAAACAATTACGGAATTGTTTTCGTTTTACCTTAGCCAGAGTTGGTTTTATAATTGCAATTAACTCGAATTAGGAATTCAGCGAACAATTAATTAAAACCCCGTAGCGTGTTAAAGCAACTTCAACACAATTAGAAATTAGCTTGAGAGATTCACTGAAAGGATTTCTCGTCCTACATTTCAGGTGTTCATGATCGACGAGCGCTCGCACAGTGGCCTGATGGCCATGCGAGCGGGCGGCGGAGGCGGTGGCAGCTTGAGCGGCCGCATGGGCGACTCGATGCCGGATTATGATAATGTTAAGGTAAGTTTTGTTATGCAAATGCCACAAGCTGGCCCAGAGGTGGCCGGCAAATGGTCAATGCCGCAATTGTTTTTGTTGGCTTTGCTCTCATAACTTTGCGGAGCCCCCAAATTCGCACCAACTCTTTCGTTTTTCCGCTTTTATATTTTGTCGGCTGCTTGCACGGTCGCGACCGTGGGAAAACAAAAGATGTCGCTGCAAAATTTCCGTTCGCCACCCTTTTCGTTGCATACTTTTCGGCTTGGTATGCAAAAGGATTTGCATAGTTAAACAGACATAATGCATAAAAACGTTTTTTCCGAAAGGGCTCACACAGCAAATGCTGATTTATTTATGCGCAATGCATAGCTCAGATTTCATTTGTGGGCTTAACTTTTGCGGTTGACTTGTGGGTGAGCAGTAGAGTTGGTTTGGGGTGCGGGGAGGGCGAGGAAGTGTCGCAGCTGCTTTGGCTATTAAGCCGAAATTCCATTATGACTGCATATCTGCAATACATAGAAAATATGCGGTTCGTTGAGTCCTATGCTACTTCAAGTGCTTTTGTTGGCAGTTCAAAGTTCAATTAAAATGTAACTGCTGTGCAACAAATAAATAAATGTATTTATTTATCCAACCTTAGACGCTGAAAGGAATTCGTTCCGTATTTGGTGGGCTCGTCCCTACAAATTCAAATGTACTATGTACTTATAAATTTTGTGTTAAACTTAACACTAATATTCGAGAAGTGAACAAATTTAAAACAAATTGACTCCACTATTAGTTAAATGTGATTAGATTTTCAATTTACAAGAAACTATTTCCTTTTTTATTAAATTCTTTTCGTTTGCAATGCACACTCAACTTATCCGAAAAGGATGACTACGATCTATTGGATGACAGCATTTTGAGTGATAATAAATTAGGTTTTATACAGTTTCGTGACAATAAACTAAAAATTCAAGGTGAGTAGCAGAAATACAATCAATGCAATACCAAAATGGACAGCACAATGGTTGGCTGCGCCATTCAGAGCCCGTACACAATCAAATCAGTCCCGGAGATAACGACAAAAAAGCTGGCAGGCAGTCAGCACAGGACGAGCACAGATAGATAGACAATCGCAGACATATTACGTATACGCCGCATGTCTCAAGCTATTTTTGCAATTTCACAGATGCCGCTGGCGTCGATGGTCAACGCTATGCGGGAACCCTACTCAACGGTGGTTACGGCGGTGCGGGTGCCTTTGGCATGAGCGGCAGTCCCAATGTGCCATTTATACCCTGGGGCCAAGTGCTGCCCAGCAAGGTGGAGGAGACGCTACCGCATTTTCCATTTGGCACAACGCCCAGCGACGGCGCTTGGCAGGTTGTCAACGGCACTCGCTTCAAGTTCTTTGTGTTCTCCGCCTACTTTGATAGGCGCGATGGAGCGCGCCTGGTGCGAGTCGTGGGCGCGACCAAGACACGCGGACCAGAGCGTGTCTGGTGTCGGTTTTGGTATGGACCCAGGCGTGCGAATGGTAGCGATGCAGCCTCTGCCGGATCTCGTGCCAAGTATACCTCGGTTACGGTGATGTCTAGAGTCAAGGTGAGTCGGATACTCCTATATACATTCAATACTTCTATATGCACTTAAGGAGAAGGGAGAAACTAAATTCTTGACTTGCTGGAAATAAACTAAATTGAATTGGTTAATTTCGTGATCTTGACAAGATGACGAAAGCAACTCAAAACAGTTATTCTGTATCGTAAGAATTATTACGCAAATAACAATTAAAGTACACACAATATTTAAAAACACTGAAGCTGCAATGTTTTCGAAGATTTGATATTTTCGATATTCCATACTTTAATCATGAATAACTATTGGCTGTATCGTGCAAGATTTGCTATATTATAGACACTGAGCCCCAAAAATGTTGCTCTCATAAAATGAGTGGCAATTATTTGTATTCCATTTATTAATGCGTTTATATTTATTTATATAGTATTTAGTGAATGATTGTTAAAAATAAAATGTAACCAATACATTATTTTGTAAGCTGAGCGAACCATTTTCATGCCACTTTTAATGTTATCAATAATTTCATTAATAAATTTAACTACTTAGCATCAACAAATCAACTAAAAAAACTAAAACTATATTGGTGGCATCAATAGTTCTGAAACAAACACGTTGTTGGTGCAAACTCTTCGATTTAGTAAAATGTTTGTTAATTCTTAACATTAAAATTGTAACTAAATAAAAAGAAATTTGCTTCAACGTTTTTAAAATAGAAAATTGAATTATTGTTGCTTCCCTTCACATATATGCTTTTTGCGATCCAAAACTATGATGAATAATATTGAAAATAATCAATAAATAATCATATTTGTCAAAGCATATTAGCAAACCAACTCTTCTCTATAGTTAATATTTTTTCATACATATTTCGGATGTAATTCACTTTAAATCAAACATTACTTTCGACGCTTAATTTGAACGAAAGGGGAAATCGGAAAACGAAATATACCTATTATAATTATTATTTATAATTAATTTAATTCAATTTTTAACATTGAATAAATGTTATCCAATATCCAATCCAATCATTTATATTTATACAATTTTGACGCTTAGTTTAAACGAAAGGAGATATCGGAAAATGTCTGCATATACTTACTATAATTATTATTTGTAATTAATTTAATTTAATTTGTAAGGTTCATGGTACCACTATCCAATAATGCTCTCTACTGTATGTTTATTCTGAATATATTTGCTGGCTCCTAGATTATACGCGAGAATTGGAATCTAAAGTACAGCGCCTGCTTTGTGCTCTGTCCTGTGCGCTCGCCACCGCTAGATGTTCCCCAGTATGTCAGTATAGTGGCGCGATTGCGTGCTCCACCCGGCAATCTTTTGCAGCTACGTAATACCGATGAGGACGAGGACTTTGCTGCTCCAATATTGCGCAATGCTAGCAATGCGTTACCCTTACCGCATGCACCACCGAGCGGCGAACGCATACCTGACCGTATTGCTGTCTGTGTCAAGCCCCTTCACTTTAACTACGATCAGGCTTTGTATCTCATAGAGTTCCTGGAATTCTACGCCCTTCTGGGAGTCTCACACTTCACCTTTTACAATCACACGTTGGGCGCGCATGCGTCATGTGTGCTCCAAAGCTATATGAATGGCGATGTGCCGGCTAACCTAACAGCCTTCGATTTTGAGCCGTTGACGCCGGCTGAGGCGGCAAATAATGCTACGCCCCGGGTGCTGAAATCCCTACACTATGCTCGACCCACGGTCACATTGTTGCCCTGGAATCTGCGTATGCGTTCCCAAAAGGAAATACGCACTGAGGGCTTGTTTGCAGCATTGAACGACTGTGTTTATCGCAGCATGCACCGGTACAAGTATTTGGCACTGGTTGACCTTGATGAATTTATTGTACCGCGTTACACAGATACCCTACTCGAGCTTATTGAGTAAGTGTCCTAATTAGAATCAGTGGCCGGTATAGCACTCATTGGGTTTTTCTATTGCAGTTCCTTAAACCAGCGCTTTCGCAATCGCAATGCGGGCGCCTATTCCTTTCAGAATGCCTTCTACTACATGCAGTTTGCAGACGATCCTTTGGCTGTATCCGGCGTTGCTGGGGGAAGCGAGCAATTGGCACGTGTACGTGCCTCTTTGGTATCGCAGCGTAAGACGCGAAGGTAGGATGGATTTTTAATCATATGTTCCTGAAATTTGTATGTGTTCTCTTCCATTTATTAGACGCTATAAGCTACATCCACAGAAGCAACGTTCCAAGTATATTTGCAAGCCAGAAGCAGTGGTTGAGGCAGGCAATCATTTTGTCTGGGAGTTCGCGCCCAATAAAGGATCGCTGAATGTTCCAGCTAAGGAAGCCATATTGCAGCACTATCGTGTAAGTAAACAGCAATATGTAAGAGATATTGTTAAGTATTTAGATAGGCAATATAGTCGCCAAATACAGTAATAAAAGAGACATCTATCTATAAGCAAATCCAGCAGCAATATAGTCGCCAAATACAGTAATAAAAGAGACATCTATCTATAAGCAAATCCAGCAGAGCTGAATTTCCTTTGAGTCAGTTCTGATGAAATCGCTGAGACGCAATCACACCCTTCTGAGTTCTCCATAGATCTGTATCTCTATATTCTTATTGACTCAATTAGAGCCGGGTTTGTCTCTAGTAATATAATTGTTATATGTTGTAATTAACTTGCCTTGTTCGTCGATTGAGTTCCTCTAGTTGCTCGATTTATTTTATTTAAGCAATTGAAGCTGAAATTTAATGTAAAAGTATTAAAAAGGTCCTCACTAAGTCATACATATTTTTGTTATTTGTAATCTCTATCCTAGCATTATTAGATTACTTTTAAATTAGTACGGTTTTCATTAAATATTTAGATCGATATTAATATACCTTAGCAAAACATATCTTATCTAAATACATTTCTAATTTAATCTTATTCATATTTGTTCTATTTATATATAAAAATGTAAATATAAAGTTTTTTTTGGCTCTTTTGTTTATTGTTATTGTACATATGTGTATGTAGTTTAGTTGTTCTCTTGAAAGTGTGCTTGAATGCTAATTCTAAAATGCGTTTTACTGCTGATTATTTTTAAGTCATGGGTTAACTAGTTCCACAGATGAACATCGAATATTAAAAAGTGCCGTTCTGAACAGGATAATCTATATCTAAAGCAAACTATATTATTAGTTCTTCTAGATAAAGTAAATGATAATTTGTCATAATTTATAATAATATATAATATAATAATATATAATTTAGTTCTTTGCGATTTATGATTCTATGCTAGAAAATTAGAATCCTAAGTTTAATTCGCGTGTTAACGGTAAGGTTAAAAATATCGTGAGCATATGTCGTTATTGAGTCTCTTCTTTTAATGTCAAAGACATATCGTACAATGCGGTTGAGGGCTACTTTAATAATACAAGTATCAATGCCTGTTTAATCCTTGACAGAACTGCGAATTCGGAGGCAACGACTGCATAAAGGCACCATCCATTGTTGATCGAACTACCACCAAGTATGTCAATCGATTGGTGCAGCGTGTCGATGCTGTCTATCGGCATCTTCATCAGCGCTGCGATCTGCCGCCACTACCGACGCTGCCGAAGCAGACGAAACAGGCGCCGGCAACGGAACGCAACGAAATGCCAAAGTTACTACAGAAAATACGCGAATTGAATGCACAGGAAGAGGAAAAGAAGAAGCAGACGCAGACGAAGCAGAAGCAGAAAGAGGAGCAGTCGGCTCAGATGAGTCCCACAACGAAGCAAACAATGACAACGAGAACGAAAACGATAGCGATAGCAAAAACTAAAACAACAACGACAACAACTACGGCGAGAAGTAAGCTTAAGGCGGTCAGACCACCCACAACAGCAGCAGCAGCAACAACAAGCAGACCAACCACAACAACAGCAACGACAACGACAACAACAACCAAAAGAGTGGAGCCTGCGAGGCAGCCCCCACCGCTGGTTAATGTGCGCAAGAAACGTAAATTGGTTGTCTTCGAGCTAAACGATGAAGGACTCCCGGTGGCACGTGTGGCATACCAATGAGAAATGGAGAACTTACAAGTATTTGGCGATATTTAGCGATAGGCATTTTAGGTTCTGTGCCAATTAGTTGAGGCTAGCTAGAGCGTTGCATATGCTATATGTTTAGCCTATTAATGTAAGTTTTTCTTTAATTTGTGGGTTGTGCTTACAATTAGCAATAATTAAGCAAACGGCCAAAGGGATACGGCCAATGTTTTGTGGTTAGCCAGAGCTCAATTTCATATCAAAATAAACTAAAGGAGTAACTGCATATTAAGCATTGCTCACACATTAAGTAAAGAAATTGCTACAATGAATGACAACTATGAGATTTATGTAGTTTTATAAGCAAGCGCCAAAAATAATATTTGCACAATTTAATATTTCAAACAGATGTCCTCAAAAAAGGAAGCAACTGCAACTGAAAGTGTTGGAAGGAAATATACATTTTTTTCAAAGCTCCACAAATTTTCACAGTATTATCACACACCTTTATGTTACACAGTTATAAACGATAAACTAAACACTTTAGTCATACGCATTTTTGGTCTGTGAGTTTTTTGACATTATCCTAACCATACCTAATGTACTACAAAATTATTCCTATGCTAAATTTATAAAACAAAAAATGTAACTAAAAGTCAAACTCTACACTTAAGTTTAGTTTTAGTGTAAGGGCCACCCGTGAGTATAGAAGAAAATGTACTGTTAGTCTTAAATGTGCGCTTTAGTTGCTAAATATTGTCTGATATTTCTGAGCTTTGCATTAAGCCTATTTAAAATCCATCCGCTTAGCCACACCTAGTTAGTCCTATAGTCTAGAGCTACAAGATAACAGAGAGAAACTAATTTTATAAGCTTCAAATTGCTCAGCAAAGTACTTTCCGATTAGCCTCTGGGATCATCTCATCTAGGGTTCTTGATACTTTTAAAATTAAAAATCCAAAATCAAACAACTGTCTTACTTACATTTCAAAAACATGTTATTTTTCGGCTTAGAAAAATGATCGGTAATGTTGTTCAAATCCAACAAAATCATTTTTATTTTTCAGCCTGAATACGAGCAAATTGATTCACTGCGAAGCGCTTTAAAAGTTCAAGCTATGGCGTCAATTTATTACAGAAATATATCGATGTGTTAGTTAAATGAAAGTATTACAGAAAACTTTATATCGGTATTAAATTTATTCGATATTTGATCAACAACCCTAAACCAAAGCAATGTTAAAAGGAGGTCTTTTGAATTATTTAAATGAGATTAATTTTGGCCTAATTGATAAATACACACAAACGCACACACACATTACAATTTTCAAAGGCTTCTATAATATTTCTTGCTATTAATTGAATTTAATAGTGCTCAGTAGTGTTAAGTGGGGGAAATTGTAATATTTAAAATACATACAAGTCAATAAATGCATAATTGTGAACAAAAATATATTACATATAAGCTGACAATTTATTTTATTCCCCTCCATTTTGTAGAAAAGAAAATTTATAGCTCAGCCGTATTAGACACATTCGTATACGGACTTTTGTATAACACTGCGTATGAGCAATTACAGGAGTCCTTTTAGTACAATTTAGTTGACATAGTATAAAAAGTATGAAAGTATAACTGTTAGACCCGTCGAATAAGACGTACTTATATACCGAACGTTTTCGTGATTATGGACTTTCGTATAACACTGCGTATGCGTAATTATAGCAGTTCATTTAGTAATATTTAGTACTACATATGTAGTATAAAAAGTATGAAAGTATAACTTTTAGACCAGTTGAATGACACCTACCTATATGCCGAGCTTTTTCATAATAATGGACTTTGTATAACACTGCGTATGAGCAATTATTGCAGTCCTTTCAGTACAATTCAGAACCAGGTTGATAAATGCCGTCAGTTTATAACGGTAGAACAAGGAGCTTAAGTGAGCTTTTCGTTTATATTTTGAGCACAAAATATGAGGGTGTTCTATAGCCAGTTGTGTATAACACATGGTAAGTATAAATGGACGATAACAGTTATTTACAAAAATCATTCCAACACATCAAAATCATATCATATCAAATCATCATAGTTCCTTAAAACAATAACTAACTGGAGAATGAAAAAAGGAAAATAAAAAACAAAAAGCAGCAACTTCGCACCGTTTTAGTTAGATTTTGTTATAGTAGCAATAATCTGCATTAAATAAATAACAAATATAATTTAATTGGCCCGCAAGTATTTAAATAAAACCTATGTTTTTAAAGTTTAAAAACGATTGTTGTGGTAATGGTTTGACTTACAAAAAATGTTCATCAAATGTACATACTTAATATTAATAATAATTATTAATTCGTATGTGCAATGGCAGCGTTATATCGTTTGCACTTAATATTTACTTTTAATTTTTATATAATGACATAAGCCAACATATTTTGTCATTAGAAGAAAAATATATTAATTAAAGGTATATTATTTGCAAATAAAACTTTCATTCATAAGACCATTTCTTCGGTTTAGCAAAAAGAAATTCTATAACTGCACAAATATTTTTGCATGTAAAAAAGAAACACCAAACATTTATTAAACAGTGCCTATCCTAATATGATTATTAGCTATTTTTAAACATATTAGATAGTACACGAGTATATGCATATAAAAATGTATATTGCTACCAGAGCTATACAACAACAGCAATTTGTGACCAATTTCGTTTTAATATACTTATATTTGAATATTAGTTGAAGTACTTCAAAAGAAGAACCATTACCATGAGCGGTTGTATTCGTTTTATCTTATAGTTAATTAAAATTCTACGCATTTTAGATCACAACCTACAAAAGTCTACAGACATGCATGTGTATGATTCAGAAAGATGCAATGTGTATTACAGTTTCAAAAGAGTTGCTCAAAGAGGGGTACAGAAGGGGTCGAGGGGTAATGCTTTGAGTGATTAATGTAACCGACTGGGACAGAAGACAAACAATCTAAGCTGTTTAATTACATGGCTAAAGCAAATAACTTATGCAAATATTTTAACAACTGTGCAATTTTCCAACGTCAGTTATATTGCAATGTATTGTTAAGGCATTTGTCTGTCCTGGGGCGGTAACAATAGAGGCGGCTAAGTTTGAAAACAATAATTCATCAAATAGGTAAATAATCCAGTGTCTGCTTGAGATTCAGACCAAGAAATGTACACAAATTCGACTTCATATACTAAGAAATACGAATTGATTTTATTAACTATACTGCATTACTTTTCCTTCTATGTCAACAGTCAATGTTTGTTAACATAAATAATTAAATAAAAAAAATAAAATACAAGTAGTTCTATACTAACGGCTGTCAATTCTTTAAATTATTTTAATTTACAGTTTTTCTTATCTATTTTGGTTGGTTGCAGCTGTACTAACTAGCTCTGTCTATTATTTTACTCTGTCTAACTCATAAGAATCTCCTTCAAAAACTGGTAGTCGACTTAAGTTTATTTTTGAATGCATGTGTACTTCTAAGCCTTTGCAGACTATAGAAAATATCTTGGAACACTCTTTTGTTCACATCAAGGTATAGAAAACAAAATGCTGAATATGATTGAATAAAGCAATTTATATTTTTATTTGAAGTTAAACGACGTAAGCCCATTTTTAAATGGACGCTTAGAATTGCTAAGCCTTTAGCAGACTAAAGAAAATATTATTAAGCGATGTCCAAGCTTAGTAACATAATATTATTTTAAATTTGAAAGTAAAGTTGATTTTGTATTTGGTGACGACATAAATGGAATCAACTGTAAGTCAATGAATTGTTTTTTTTTACAGAATATGTAATTGTTTTGATTTTGTGATTGAAATCTTTGTGTAAAGACAATTATGGCAAACATAATTATACAGAAATGTGTTCAATTCTAACACTCTTATGAGGGCACTCTTGCCTACCTCCTTCAATAAATACGTTGATGTTCAATATTTATCTGCTAAAACAAATCAAAATATATTACTAAATATAAATCAGAAATGTTGTTTGCTTATAGAAACTTATGCAATCGTGGCGAAGAGGCAGCACAAATATTAATCATGACCGGCCAGGATGAAGCTCATAAAATGTAAAACACAGGCACTTACGAGTACTAAGGCAGTCGGGGTGTGTGGGGGTTTCAATAAATTTCGGCAAAAAAATGAGATCTTAATTTTGCGCGGCAACACCAACTACGAGATAGCCACAACATTAAAACAACATTGGCGGCCGGTCAATGCAGCTGCAAATGCATTTCGTGGCAAGAAGGCCGGGCAGGACAACAAGCCATTTGGTGAGCAATAAATTGAGCGCACAGCCCGTGCTAGCAGCAGTGCAGGAGCACCACTAAAAGCATTGGCTGCCACTGCTCCGCCACCCAATGAACCGCCGAGCGGCGATGATGTTGAGAACACGCTAAAAAGATACCGGAAATGTTACAGGAAACGAAATGACTTAATGGCCACGATTGCAACAGCCAGCCAGCAACGTTCACTTAGCCAGCCCGCGCACGTTGTGCTTGGGTCAGCGCAAAAAGGTTGGCCATTCAATGGGGTCTTCAAAAGGCGCAACGGTAAAATGGCAAAATGGCGTCATAATTGCAATGAAAATGAATGCCAGCAAATGTGGCTGTTAGCCCCAGTAGGCGAGCGCCCGAGCAAACCGCAGAAAAATGTGCCGTTGCATTGATTAAGTTAATCGCTGGAGCTGCTGATGCTGCCACTGCTGCTGGATGGGAGTATGGTAATGGATGAGGGTCCTACTTTAATGTGCAATTACATGCATTTGAAATGCTGGCACGCGACTGGTCCCAAAAGTATTCGACGTTCTCTTGATGAATCAATTATAGACGTGTGTATATCAGATAAATGTCAACGCAAAGGCAATATGAATGAAGTAGTGGTAGAATCTACCAGAATAGCCCTGCTATACACTAGCCCTGTTTAGTGAGCGTTAGTTGGCGTATAAAAGAGAAGAGAAGGACAATGAAAACGAAGATCACTCAGGCCCGAGAGTTGTTGAGGAAGAGAGAAGTGCTGAGTGTGTGCAAGCGCTAAGATCAAACAAAATTTAAGCGACTGTTACATAATAAACAACCCAACCCACCTACCTAATGTTAATTAATCAATGAAATTATTCACTATACTAGCGTGCGTGTGTATGTTGCTCGGAGTAACAACCCATGCCCTACAAAAAAATGAATTAATTTGCCTTCCAAACGACGCCCTAGACAACAAGCCAGAAGACGAACTTACAAGAGAGAGAGAGGGAGATAGAGAGGGAGAGAGAGAGAGAGAGAGAGAGAGAGAGAGATAAGAGAGAGAGAGAGAGAAGAGAAAAAACGACGATCAGTGGCATCTAAAGAAGAATTCGGCAGAAGACGACGAGTTCCGTACTTGGAACACTGAGCCAAGCCATGCATTTTTTATCGATGTAAACCAATTTAATTCTTATCATTCACAGCCTTTCCATTAAATAAACATTGTATTGTTTTAAATACGCAATTACTGCTTTTGTTTCTCGATCGACATGTTTCTTGATCGTAAAAAAACATTGTATTTTGTCAAAACATCAATTCTGTGTTCTTTTTTTTTTTAAGTCCTGACGCACTTGGGTTTGATTTTGCATTGAACAAATTTATTTTTCTGTACAAGTATGTATATAGCCCTATTTGATTTTGCATTGAAAGAAAAAGGCTTTTGTATTATGCTTAATTTACCCAACACCGTGCTTTTAAATTGTATGTACCAATGTCCAGGATTTGTAAATCATTCCGATCCAATAGGTAAGGTTGTGGAATCATATTCTGGCGCTTTCTTGTTCTGCCCAATAATGATATCGATTTTGATTTCCACGCTCAGCTTTTCATTCGCAAGCTCCTGCAAAGTTTGTACAACACACACGCTGCCCTGGAGTCCAGAGCTAATCAGCTGGGCACCTGCTGCTTTCAAGTCCTCTAGATTCTTTGGCGCTTGAATGAGATTGGCCAGCGCGCCTTGCACACCATTGCGACAGTTGCGAGCGGATCGTCCGCTGTTGGTGCTCCTTAGACAGCTGTCGATTTGGATGGCCAGTGCTGTGGTGGCATTATGGTATTGCTCGATGACATCGGAGACCTGCAGCTCGAAGCCTACCTTACGGAGTTCAACTTCTTCGGCACAACTGTTCAGATATGTGCCATAGCGCAGGACTAATTCGTTGATCAGCTGCTCGGCTTCCTTCACGCCGGCTCCGTCGGTCTCTTGGTCAACAGTATCCAGCTGACTCTTAGACCACTGGTTCAATACAGTCTCAATTTCCGCTCTGTGACTCTCGATGCGCTGTTGCAGCTCGATTCCAATGTTGGCCACATCGGTCTCCAGCTCAGTGGCGGTGGCATTGATGCGGACGAGCACGTCGAGTGCGTCTTGCAAGACCTGACGCTTAATATTGTTGCTCACCTTGCTGATCGTCTGCTGCAGATTCTCCAGCGTGAGGAGCACATTTCTTGCGAAGCTGGCGAGGCCCTTGACGACGCCATCGTGTAGCTCCTCCAGCACGGACTGGCTATATTCCTTGGCATCGCCCACAAACTCGTCGGTGGCATTTTGAAAGTGATGAAGGAAATCGCCAGCTATATCAGCACCTTCCTGCGTCGCATTCCTGATGCCATCGATAATGTCCTGCCCGATTTCACCAATGCCACTCCACAGATCCCCAATGAAGGGCACACTCGGCTCTGCCCGTGCGACAACGGAGCAGAGGGCGACCAGCAAAACAGCGTGCTTGATGAGCTTCATGATGCAAGCCCGTTGCGAATGGGACGTGGGCTTTTTACTGGCTATTTATAGTGGAAAGTTGGCCAATTAGCTGTCAATATTAGCGCGCTTTTCATTCATTCAGTTCATTGTCAAATATTTGAGCAGCTGACTGTTTCATTTGAATAACAATTCTATTGACATTGCATTTATTATTAGGAGACACGTGCAAAAAAATGCAGTGGGGTGCCAACTCAAAGTGAAATTAATTTCATTAAAACAGTCAGTTATGTGCCAGCAAAACGAGAGCAACAAATGAGAATATACATTTATTATTCTTTAGATTAATGGAAAAACATTGCAAATGAAAAGTTGTGATTTAAAAAGAACCTCAGCACTATTCGCGATTTAAAATGTTCATTTAATTATGTAATTTTTTGGGGGATTATTTTTTTTTGTTGTACTTTCTCTCATTTCATTCCAGATTATGAAGAAATAAACAAGATAGAACGCTACAGTCGAGCAAGCCCGACAGTAAAATAGCCTGTACTCTTCACAAAAAAAGAAAAATTAAAAAAAAAAAATTTTTAAAAAAATTAAATTATTAAAAAAAATTAATGAATTAATTAATTAAATTAAATTAGAATATATGTTTATGTTTAGTTTTAACAGCATACATTTACATCACGTACCTATGCGTGTTTATATGCGTGTATGTATGCAGCACAAAGTTGAACCAAAGCAGCAACAACAACAACAGCTGCGGGCAGCGCTGCCGACAGAGGCAGCGCATGAGCAGCGATTTTACTTATGGCTATAACTTTCTTCAGAATTGACCTATCATGATGAAATTTGGCACACGGACACAATAGTACTAACTGGATGTACCTACCAAAATTGATTTCAAAATTCCGAGAATTACGGAAGTTATAAGAAAAAACACGAATTGCGGGGGAGTGGGGGGGTGCATCGAAAAAAAACTCAAACTCGTACTTTCTCGGTCTTAGGAGAATATGGAAACCAAGTTTGGTTATTCTAGCTCTTATACTTTCTGAGATCCTTGCGTTCATACGGACAGACGGACAGACAGACGGACAGACGGACAGACGGACAGACGGACGGACGGACAAGGCTATATCGACTCGGCTTCTCATCCTGATCAAGAATATATATACTTTGTGGGGTCTGCCACGCCTCCTTCTGTGTGTTACATACATGCGCACAAAACTAGTATAGCCTTTCACCCTTTGGGTACAGGCTATAAAAATACGCGTATATCTATGTATGTATGTATCCATGTATTGTACATATATGTATCTATTTGAAAAGCCACATATACGGGGGTGCCATGGAAAAACATTGCAAATGAAAAGTTGTGATTTAAAAAGAACCTCAGCATTATTTGCGATTTAAAATGTTCATTTAATTAAGTAATTTTTTGGGGCTTAATTCTTGTTGTTGTATTTTCTCTCCTGTTTATGAAGAAATAAATTAATACGCAGTCATTTGGTACTTATTTGAAACAAGCGTCAAATTTATATTTTATTTTTAACTTTCGTTTGACTCACAAAATAATCCTTTACTCAGCAAAATGTGATGTTCGAAAAATGTAATTTTATATTTGGGCCAACTGGGTATCTCTTTTTTGCGGTTGTTTTGGATGCTGTGTGTGAATGATGGTGTTTTATTTAACTAGAGATTTAGTAATTTCCTAATTTAATAATATTTACATAGGACATGAAAATTATTTCTGATGCAGATTGTTCAGAAAAACTATATTCCAATGTTTTCGGGCGAATATTAGGAGAAGGAGATTTCTAATTTCGCCCCTAATAGAAAGATTGTTTGTATCTTATCGCAATATCACCATTAACATGACAATTACTTAGAAAACAAATAAAAATGAGTCAACTGCTATATATATTATTATATTGAATTTGAATAAAGAATTTACAAAACGGTAATTTATCTTCCGTTGACTGAATATTTGAACTGCAAGTTGATTACAGCTAATAATTCAGTTTATAGAACCAGCAGATAATTCAGAGAAAAAAAATATATTTTCACTAATCACATTTTATTTACCATCCACCCAATTTGTTGTTATCCTAAAACATTCATTTGATATTCGATTAAATACTGGAAATCGATACGATTTTGCATGATATATGGGTATAACATTTACATGTTTCACGACGCAGCGCCTCTTTTTGGGGCAGAAGAATTTGTACAGAAAAGGTCACATCTGGTGGACATAAATTGATTTAATTTGCCAAAACGAAAATCGTTTTGATGCGGGTTTGATGGGCACACATCCACACACACACACATACATATATACACATGCACGCATGCAGACTAACGAGCTCGCTGACAAAGACAGAGGTTAACTTTGCTTTAATTTTGAAATTTATATGCCCATTGCCATGCCACGTTTACCCTTTGTTTTGAACTTTATGCATAACTAAAGTGGAAACGTCAGACACGCGAGCCCAGCAAATCAAGATGCCAGAACGGGTGAGATGAGAAGGAGGGGCATGGGGGGGGGGGGGGGGGCATGACGGATAATATGATTGCCTTGCGCCTCCTTTTATTATGACTTTAATTGTCAGTTGACAAACGCGAAGCGTGCAGCAGAGTGAATGATGAGGGCGATCGAAGAAGCAGAGAGTCTGAGGGCGATGACGAGGATGAGGTCGAGAACGAGGTCGAGCACGACGAAGACAAAGTCGCATATGCGCTTAAGGTATGGAGAGGCAGGACACTCTTAAAGGTAGCCGTGAGCGTTGTGCAGTATAAACATTTTATTAGTCTGCTGCTAGTTTTGTTTAATTATGCTGTCATTAACTTTGCCTCGCACACACACACGCGCACAAAATACACACACACATGGAAAACAAAAGCTTACATGTCTAAATGCAATTATTGTCAGGCGCTTGGCAAAACAAAGAGAACGCACAGAACGGACAGACAAAGTCAAAGTGTGCTTAGGTGGGTGGATCGGTTGCACTACAAGTACACAAGTATATGGCAAGGGCAGACATTCACGTTTCAGGATTCAGGATTCAGACAGACAATGAACGGTCGACTGTTTGCATATATGCAAGTATATATACTTGTATCTATGTACAAGTATGCATATACTCACACCTATCGGAACATTTACTACTCTCGGCAGACATTTAATTTGCATTTTCCACTAATTGGCTTGAATATGCAACATTTTACATTTCACGTTCCCGGTTCGCTTAATTAATTTAATTAGAAATATATGTTTCGCACAAAGGTAGCGTTACAGAAAAAAACATGCATTGGCAAAATGTGCAGGTAATAGGATAGTTTATGTTAATGATGGGACCTTATTGCAATTGTAAGTACATAGATGCACCGAAAAAAAAAAAAACCGTTATATTATGTACGTTATATTACGTTAGTCGTGCTTTTATTTTATGTATTGTTGACGCCAAATGCTGATATTATTTGCATAAGCCCATATTATTTTCTCATGGCCCGGAGAATATTAATGAAAAGAATATGCATTTTCTATGATTATTAGTATTCTTGTAAAACGATTTGAAGTATGAAGCCGATATTACTATTGTCTATTTAACTGATAAGACTGATAAGAAATACAAGAATGTAACTTAAATATAACCGATATTGATTCATTGGAATCGGATTGATAGTGTGCATCGAAGGCACACGCTCACATCTAGGTTAAGCCGTTATAGAATAAAACTTGTTGCGACTTATTTAAAATTGTTGGGTTTTTTAATTGTGAGTTTTCCGAACCGCCGAATCAACTACCATTTGATGAGAAGAGAACAGTTAATAGAAGTGGGCAAGGGCGTACCCAGGGGGGGCAGGGGGGGGGGGGCGTTGCCCCCCCCTAGAAAAAAATTTTCCATATAAAGTCGACCACACGTTCATTTTAACGCACTATTTCGCCTTAAGATGGATCTGCGTTGGATTTGGTAAAAGCTGGCTACGCCCTTGGAAGTGGGCGTGCGACTGATTGGTTTTATTCTCTGTGAATTTTAAGTATGAGATTACGTTAGGCACCACCTCAAGCCTATGCGTAGCTAACATTTAAAAGAAAGAAGAGCTCCACAAAGCTCTTTATCAGAAACACAATACATCAAAATTAATACAAGTATATTTGTATATATGTAATATATTTTGCAGCCAAATGATAGAGAAATAACGTATCCTACTCTTGGGCACTACTGTTTTAAAGTAACGAAAATCAGGTTTTAGAAAATGTATATAAGATTTTAATTAATGAAATTAATTTATAACGGGTTTTCTATGGCAACTAAAATGGTTATTTTATTTTTTACAAAACAAAGATCTGGTCTAAAATAAATCAACAAATTGTAATTCGATTTTGTTCATTGATATCTATTAAACAGCTAGCTAAAAATAATTATAGTATTTATCTATACAGCTATTATACAAATACATAATTAGTGAAATATTTTTTCACAATTTAATTTTCTGGTTGTTTTCAGTGTATGTAGTTTTCAATCTAGTGTGCCCATTGGACTCTGTTTCACATGCACAGCCATTTTTATGTTGCTCTCTCTGCTCTGACCTCGACAGTCCCTGCATTGCGAAGCTGTTGGCTTCTCGGCTCTTGTCTACCTCATGACCATGGCAATCGTGGCCATTAAGTCATTTTGTTTCCTGCAACATTTCCGGTATCTTTTTTAGCGTGTTTTATCCATAACGGCGCCGCTTTGGCTCTTAAATGTGTAGATGTGTGGGTGGGACATTGAATGCTTTTAGTAGTACAGCCAATTTATTGCATACAATGTATATACATACTTATATACACCTACTACGCTGTTTCTGGTGCTGTCTTGAAATTTGTTGCAGTTTCTTTCACCGCACCTTGACAAACTAATGCTGAGTAGTAAATGTAAGTAAATAAATTTTGAATCGTTTTGGAGATACAAGTTGAAGAATTTGTGGTACATGTTATCGGAAAACTAGAGCTAGGTAATACTTTTTAAATGAATTTCTTATACGTATAAATATTGGTTAATTAGGCAAAAACTCCCGCCCCAAGAAAATATTTGTCGCAAAATATGTCGGATGACGTATTTAAAGCTATTCAAGAAGTTGTTAATTAAAAAACTTTATATCTTTTTAATATTAGTTTTATCCGCCTTATTTTGATAAAGACATTAAGCCGTGAAATCTGTCAAATTCATTGCTTCTTTTTCCCAACTTCATACATTTTAGGAAAAGTTAGTTCACTATTATCTCGAGAAAAGCTGAAAATATATTCTTAACTAAATTGTTTGCTCATTATTTAGCTTTTATAGTTTTTTGTTCGTTCTACACTGTGTTGCTAGACTGTGCCCGTTTCCCAGTTTTGACAGCAGCTATAAGCTGCGGAAAATAGAGTTCGCTTTTGTTAAAAACACACCGCAATAGCCGAAAACCCACTTTGTCGCTGCTCATAGCATAAATACTAATTTAAAAGCCCATCATATAAAAAAAATGCAAGCAAAAAATGCGTGCAACTTATACAGATTTGCCAGATTGCCAAGTATCTCTGTGTATTTCATCTCTAAGTGAATTCAGCGAGCAGAAAATGTTGTGCATTATTTTGCATATGCAACGAGTGTCAGATTTCAGTTGCCAGTTGCTGGTTGCCGGTACCGGTGATGGTGCCAGCTCCCAGCTCCTAGCTCCCAGTTGCCAGGCCATGTCATGGTGTTGGCGTTGCTCATACGCCACGTTGCCTTGGCTTACCTCGACACAGAAGCTGGCAAACAGGCCACTGCACCGTTGGTATGTTGTGCCCCCAAAGCGCACATACGGCAGATTTAGTGTGCGAGCTTTTATCTTGTCGCGCTACACTGTTGGTCGCTTTGGGGATCAAGCGCCAGGTACAGGGCCAGTCAGCCAGGTAGCCTGTTACATTTGTTCATATGAAAATGCGAAACGGCGCACTCCAACTGTATCGCCAGAAATCCGCTGGCAGCCTTGCTAAATGTGTAAGAGCAGATTCTGAGTCAGAGATGGGTGCGTGTTACTGCTGATGTGAGTTGACGGGAAAATTGTGAGTGGAAAATACAAATATACCTTGATGAGCCACTTTATTCATGCTCCAGAATCCGCCAGCAGCTGAGGTTAACATAAATGGAAACATGGGCATAATTAACTTTGTTTAATAAAAGGACACCATATAATTTCTTTTCTAAAATTATTTGCCTAAATTTAGAGGTTTAAGGTTTATCGTGCCATTTAAACCATTTAAATTAGCTTCCAAAAATAATGTATTTATATATTTATATCGATCAAATTGGAGAAATTTAACAACATTAAAATGATATCTAATTATGCAGCACAAGGCTTATTTGCCCATTTACCCCGATAATTATAATTAGTGACATATTTAGTTAATTAATTATTTAGTTAATAATTAGTTTAAAAATAATTGGCTTGAGAAAGCAAGACATTACAGATTTTTGAACAAACAGGTTAGAGCTTATAAGGCAGTCTAGAAAACTGTTGTATTCCGGAGATTTTCATTTCAAGGAAAATGGAAGCGGCTCTTGCTAGATTATTAAATAAATGCAGTTTATCACGCGTTCATCTCTTAAGAGCAGTCACTTAGAGACAACCGCTCGTGCCACTGCTCTAGCTATATGTGCGGTCGTTACTTCATTGGCACAATCCCTCGACTGCTCACTCGTTTTGCTCATTCGCTTGGTTCCGTTTGTTTCATTGTTTTGCCGTGCCTTTCGCTCCCTTTTTTTCGCCACGTACTTTCTTTAATGCGCTGCGGATTTGCTGTGAAATATGCCACCACACATACACATACCGATAATACATATGCATAGAATATAAATGTGCATGTGTATAGAGAGCTGCGGCGCAGCGGCCCCAGCACTTTTATGCTAATTAAGTTTATGCTAATTTAACTTATTGCCACTAAGTTGGCCCACATATGCGGCCAACCACAATAGCAGCTTATATGTTGCTGCGTGGCGCCATCTAGCGTTGGCAAACATTTTTGGCCAAGGATCGAAAATAAATATGAAATGAAATTGAATGCGGAATAAATGGCAAAAATGCTCGATTTAATTAAATACAGCGATGCACGCATCATGACGATGGTGGAGGTGATGGTGCTGGTGCGTGTTGGTCTCGTGTTGGTGTCCGTACTTGTATTGGTGCTGGTGATGATGACAATGATGATGTTGCTGCTGTTTGGCACGGCACGGCACGCCACGGTGCGTATGCTTGATATTTCAAAAGCACATACATTCCTGCACTCGGAGAATGAAACAGCACTCCAATTGTGTGGAATAACTGTGGGTCCGAATTGAGTTTGAATTGTCGATTCATTTCAAGGTCAGATTGCATTTACAATTCAACTAAAAGTTGGGCGATTTCAGAGAATTTAAGCAACCGATTGATTAATTGTTGTGCTTAGACGCCCTGATGCATGAAAATAATACTTACAGTCAATTGATACCTTAGGAAAAGTAGCTTCAAGTACGTATCTAATTTAAACATTAAAATACTATATAAAAATAAAATTTTCGGACTAACTCGTTTTACTCCTTCGTGGACTAACTACATTTTATTTCGCATCTAATCAACCAATTTAAGTCGGTGTACTCATTAGTTGAATCGGTATACAGAGAAGGCGTCTTGCTTATTAATAATTAATATATTAATAATAATTATTAATAATTTTATTTCTTTTAAATGATCTAAAATTTAACTTTTAGTTTAATCAATTTTAATCCTTTTTCTAGTTTATTCGAAGATTAATTCATACATCTTTTTAAAATATGTATATTTAAAAATACATTTCCAGTGCTTTTGATTATTTATAAGACATTCTGTAAACTATTTTTGTTAAGCTATTTTCTTAAAATTCCTTCTCAACTTTTGTGGGAAGGATTCGTTTACTTTTATTAAAATGTTAGTTTCATAACTTTATCTCTTTTGTTGACAACTAATTGATGTAAAAAATTGCACAGACTTTACAAAAGTGTTTTAAGCTTTGGTCAGACGTGCAAATGTATAATTGAAAATTTGTGTTACTTTAAATGTTTGCTTTAAAAAGTAAGTCTCGAAGTTGTTTTTGTGGTTGCAAATTAAGTCTTACATAGTATAAAGTTAGTATAAAGTTTTAATTTAGGTAACTGGTATAACTTTAAATGCATTTGTGTACAAAATGTCTGACCATGTCCTTACTCTGTGTAATTAGCTCAATTTGTTGAATTTTAATCCGATCTCTTTGAGTGTACGAGAATTTATTTTCAATAATATTTACGACTTAAAAATCAAACGCATTTTTACTTGATTTTTATGTAAATTGCATTTAAAGCAATAAATCAGCGTTTTAATCAGTCGGTGGACGGTGCCACACAGCTGAGTTGGACTTGCTGCGTCCCTCCCCTCCTCTCCACTCCTCTCCTCACAATCATAGGCTCGTACTTTGTCGTAGTCGGTCGCCTTGCTCGCTACGTCTGTTGCGAACATGATAGGCCTCATGCATATGTATTGTGCATCTGCCTCTTCGTCTGACTGTCTGTCGCATTGCGTGTGCATGGCGCTTCATTAAAAATATTCAATAAAATCGGCTGAGGCTGAAACTGCAGTTGCCAGTTGCCCGTGCATTTAAATCTCAACCAATGGCCTACAATGGATGGTTGTTTAACATAGAAAATTGATTCCGTGTGTGCTGACGAGTATATGTTTCTTTGAACTTAATAAGATGCATGAAATGGAGAGATGTTTGCGATTATTAATTAAGGTAGGCATAATGAAGGCATTTCACATTTACCACAGATTGCTGGGCTCACAGTTGCGAAAGCATTGCCATTATTAAGGAAGGCCAGGAGCCATATTAAATTCCACTTATAAATGATTGTAAAAAAGGAATTTCGTGTAATAACAACTATCGCTTGCAGCACTCGGAGAAGAATTAAATAAAAAATATATGAGTAAGGTAAAAAAAAAGCAACGATTAACATCTTTCATTTATGCAATAATGAAGAAGCGGTGGGAATTTTATTCAATAATTCCAATAAGTGAACGTACAATTGCCTCACAACAATAGTGCTAATATTTCGAAGCTCGATTGTTGCCTGACGTCTGATCTCAATTCTGATAATTATTTTTATAGGTATCTTAAAGCAAACTATTTTGTTGTTCTGCAATTATCATTACCATTCGTTTAACGTTACTTATCAAGCAAATCAATTTAAGTGTTCTTGTAAATATGCGAGAGTTGAATCACTTTATGAAAATTATAGGGATACTTGTTGGTTATATTAATCGCTCAATAGTTTCTGATTGACAAAATAGTTAAAGCAATACACAACAGACGTTCATTCAATTTAACATTATTTACACAACTTGCTCAACAATTACAAAATCCCTCACTGGCTGCCAACGAAGTGTTTATTTTCACAATCACTGAGCCACAGTCTTCCTGCAACTATGTCCAATTATTTATTTGGTGGCAGGGAGGGAGCCCACTCGTACATACTTGTACATATAAAACGCTAATTAAATTAGCAGACGATGACGACCAGAGCGTTGGCATTTAATTGCACAGAATAAATCAGCGAACCGAAACAAAACAGGCAATAACAATACCAAAAACAACTGAACAACAACTGCCAAACAAACCGTACAAGCCAAAAAATGCTTTGGCCAAAAATGTGATCAAACTTTTGTCAGCGCCAAATTATCTGGCGCATGTACAATTTTTCAACAAACACATTGGGCATGCTCATGTATGTACATATAGAAATATATGTGTATACATATGTTTGTATGTATGTGTGGGTGGACACGCACATTTTAGTTGTTGTTGCTTCCATGGGTATTGGGCGCTCAAAAACAAAAAGTTAATTCGAGGCAATTATGTTGACATGCCAAATGTCCTGGCTTGGAAAGCCGAAGCCTGGCAGCACGCCATATGTGTGTGCGTGTGAGTGTGTTGGTGTTTGGGTATTTTGATTGTAGTAGGGTTTTTGAGTAATTCCCGTGACTGACTGCGCCAAAAATGCGCCGTTGGCCTCAACTTTATAAGTGCCATTGTGTGTGAGTGTGTGTGTGTGTGTGGGTGTGTGTGTACGTGTGAGTGCCTCGGAGCGTTTTCTAAACGCTTGAAAAACATTTTTGACGCCTGAACTGCCTGTCTGATTTGGGTTCGTCCATCTGAGTCGGAGGGGAGTATGTGTGCACTCAAAAAATGAATTGCTTTATTAATTTGAAAAATGTATGTAGAGGAAATTAAAAATAAAATAAAACCAATAAAACCGCTTTTCAATAAATAGATCAATTTAAATCTTGCCGAAATAAATTAAAATGATAATTAATGATTATAAAATTATTACAATTATTAATGTAAAGAAATCAGTAACTTTTTGGGGTAATTAAAAAACTGACATTTTTAACCCTTTCAGACCCCACGCCAAACTACTCAATATTTTTTTATGATTTTTGAAATATATGGTCTTTAATATTTTAATATTAATATCCTTCATGGATTTTCAAAACATCTGTTTTTAAATTTTCCGTTTTATTTTAGGTGAAAACCATTTTTTTTTGCCATAAATGACTGAAACTCATTTTAAACGCTAAAACTCATTTTTTAAAATTTAAAAATGCGTTATTTTTGCTATTTATTCGCTGTAATTTTAATTTTTAATTTAAGTGTCAAAACTGAGAAGTTTCTCGAGAAATTCACTCATATTCAATTAACTGTAAAGCGAATCGCGGAACCATGTGTGAAACAAACGTAAACAATCTATGCAATCTATGCAATTAGGTGTTATTAACGTTCGTTAAATATGAATGAAAATATTGTGGTCTGAACCAGGGTTTAAAAGGGTTAAACAAGATTTGAATAGTAGAATCGAGCAAGCCCAACCAATAAATATCCTGTATCCACTCTATGTGCGTCTTTAACTTTATGACAACTATAACTTCGTTAAGAGTTCACAATATATCACAATACCTTCCCCGGTAATTGGAGAATCAGGACATCAAGGTGGGTATTCGAGCACTTATAATTCCAGAGATCCTTGTGTTCCTACATACAAGATCATGGCTCTATCGACTTGTCTTGCGAAACGGATCAAGAATATAAGTAATTTGGGGGTCTGCCACGCCTCCTTCTATGTGTTGTATATGTCATTTGGGCATTTGCCATTTAGCTGAAGAAAGTTGGACGATAAAGCAACCTTTTATTTCTACTTTATATTTGTATTTAAAAATAGCAAAAAAGAGTATACATTTTTATATGAAGAAATTGCGTATAAAACAATATGATTTAAAAGTGAAACAACTTTGATATTCAACCTTGGTTGATGTGATATTTAAAAATAGATAAATAGAGTATATATTTATAAAGAAATTGCGTAAAAAACGATATAATTTACTAGTGAAACAACTTCGTTATTCAAGCTTGGTTGATGTGTACAATTCTATATAGTATGTTGTCGAATTATGTTCGATTTTGCTGAGTGTGTGCGTGTTTTTGTGCGCGAAGTTAATTTATTTTAAAATACGAGAATTTGATTTCATGAAATTTTTCATGTGCATCAAGCGTTGAAATCCTCAAACCCTATTTTGTTACCAAATTTGCAGTGCTCTCTCTCCCACTCTCTCTCTTTCTCTATTTGTTGTTGATGTGTTTGGCATTTTGCGTTGTTTTTGCTGCGGTTTCTGCCGCATTGTTTGTTTTTTGGCATTTCGTGTAATTTGTCGCTCTGACTAGGCAAGTTTTGTTAGCATGGTTCGGTTTAGTTGCCCTGGTTTATGCTGCTATGGTCTGCTCATGGCTCTGCCAGCTAGTTCAAATGTTTTATTATTTATGCGCTTTAGCGGCAAGTGTGTTTTTTTCTCATGTTTTTCGTTTATTTTTTCCTCACTACATTTTCAGCTGACATGCCAAAAGTTTTTGCCTCAATAAAGTTTTGATTTTTAATGGGTGGCGGCGTCGGCGTCGGCAGCGAGAGCGGGTTGTGGAGTTTGAGGCAATTACATGAAAATGCATTTATTATTGTTGTGGATTTGTTGCCGTTGTTTTGTTTTAGTTACTGCTGTTGCTGTTGCTGTTGATGCTGCTGCTGCTGTTGCTGTAAACTGGCATTAAAATTGCATGGCCATTTAAATTTTTGCATTTATTGTAAATTGTTTATTGTGTTGAAAATATGTTTTGATGGCTTTTCATATGAAAATTGAATTTGTAAATGAAATCAACATTTTAGCTCTTTATTGGCAACAACGCTGCACAAATGCATGACATATATGTAGGTGTGTGTGTATGTGTGTGTGTGCATAACGCTGTGTTCATAGTTTTCTTTTTGGCACGGCCATAGATCATTATTAGCAAAAATAATAAAGTCACCTGAAGAAAATTTATCAAAATCATAAATCATAGCAAATTGCTTCAGTTTTTCACCTGCATGTGTGAGTCGCTGTGTCGGTGTGCGTGCGTGTGTGTGTGTGTGCGCGCTGCTGTTTGTCTGTGTATGTGTGTGCATAATAATTTCTCAATACATGTGACGTGGTGGCGTTGAAATATTTGCAAGCTGGCGCGCTGGCGGAATTTTTGTTGCCAGCGCTCAAAGGTATGTTACGAAAAATGTGAGTGGGAAGAAGGCGCCGAGTTTGAGCCCAGATTGTTTGCAGTTTGAGTGCAAATAAGCGCATAGTAGAATGCATTAAGTTGTAATGCCGAGAAGGATTCGTGTTAGTTCTCAGAATTGCTGTGCTTTCTCTGCCTTTGATGTTCACTCAACTATTGTCTCATAGTTTTGCTTTGGGTGTACTCTTGAGTAAATATTTAATAATTTCGCTCTATCTGCAATGTTGAGGTAAATTTGTAATAATCCACTTAAAATGCTCTTTAATTTACACTTTAACTCAAATATGGACTATGAGTGCATAAATTGTGCTGAATTTTCTCTTAGTTTTGAATTAGCTACTATTTTGAGTTATACTCGGAGTATTTTGTTGATGCGCTCTTTCTCCACATGATTTGCTCTTCGCAAGGAATCTCCCTTAAAACTGAGTGGAGAGTGAAGAGCATTTTGAGTCGTTTTGAAAGGGCGCTACGTTCTTCTCTTTGCTCTTTACAATAACGGGTATGCGAGTGACTTATTTTGGAGCACCATAGAAGCAGTTGAGTGTTAGGTTTTTCGCTCTAGGCCTACTTGCTGTTAATGCTGTTATTATTATTTATTTCAGATATGAATCAAATATTCATTCATGTTTACATTTATGTGCTTGTAAAATTGTAATAATTGTTAAATTTATAATAACAAACACTTTAATTTCGAATAACAAACACTCACAAATGAAATAGTTGTCCAATATACAAGTAAAGTAATATATCATCTTTACATGCAATGCATTCAGTTTGTAATATAAGTCTCAAGTAAATAGAAATTGAAATGCATGGGACATTAAGTTGACCACAAATCTCGGCTAATAAGCTTTCAAGTTAATCAATCATTAGCTTTATTTTGTCGGTTGGCTGCATTTAATCAATGTTATTAAATTATCAATAAACAGGCATAATCCTGCTTAAGCAGCAAAAACAATGCAGAGCCTAGGGGCCGAGAGAAGCCGGAAGAGCAACTTTAATAGTCGGCTAAAGCTCAAAGAACAGCAAGCGCGCAAACAAGCGAACAAATAAACAATATGAAGCCGTAAATACATACATTTGATGAACGATGACGGCGAAGACGAGGACGGCAACGAGGACGAAGACGACGACGGGAGGTTGACTGTCGATGTGCACTTCAATGGTCGCTCCATTCAATTCCCGCTCATTCGCACGCTTTGTGTCGGCGACTTTTTTAATTAAAATGCAACGCACACACCCACTCTGTGTGGGCATTTGTGTGTGTGAGTGTGTGAGTGTGTGCGTGTTTGTGTGCAACGAACAAACACAAGCAAGGCGTTGATAAGTGGCGGGTAAATCACAATCGATGACGACAACAATAAAAATTAAGTTAAAGCACTCTTTAAATACCGTTAGCATGGGCAAGGCATGAAATAAATGCGTTTTAATACTCACACATACTCATATGCATACATACCTACATAACCTATATAGATATGCATAGTTATGTATCGTAAATGTATATATACTCGTAGTATAAGCATGGCATGCATGTCTGGCAACTTTTTTCCTCTTTTTTTTTTACTCCGCGCAGTCAAAATAACAAACGCCACAAACAATGCGAAAAATTAATTTTTTTTTAAATAATAGGCTTATAAAATAATTAAATGAAAACGGCTTACATTTAACGGGGCTGTTCGTTTCAACATTCGCAGGGTTAAGCGCCACAAACAACAACAAAAAAAAACAAAACTGGAAAAAAATGATGGAAAATGCTTGTGAAATTTTGCCAATGAATTGCACAGCAGCAACAGCAACAACTGACAATTAATTGTTAAAAATCAATTTACAGAAATGCGTTGCGGTTAACTCATTTACTTTACTAATTGTTGTTGCCCGTCGCTTGTTTGTTTTATTTTTTTAAATAAAAACCGCACAACTGACAGCAGCAGACAGAAGTTGATTTGATATCCCTTGAGCATAGGGAGTGACGAGGATATATGCGCAGCTTTAATTTGAAACCCATTCAACCCAAGCGCAGTCTATACATTTGTATATTTCTTTTCTATGGCTATTTAGGGAGAAAATATTTACAAAGAACTGGCAAGCGATTGTTCAGAGAAGATAATTGAGAATTTTGATTTACTTTACATAATTACTAACAAATCATAGCATTATAACTGAAGCGACTATTCACAATGTTAGAAAATATTAATATGATTTAGTTCGATAGAGTAAGGTTCGTTTGTGCGACCCCAAGCTACTGGTATGTCTCCAGCAACGAGCAAGGTTGATGGAACTCCAGGACGACTAAACCAAACTAATTCTTTTATAAACCGCCCAGGAGCTAATCACAGTTTAATACCAATTGTAATTGAAATTGTTTTATTAAATGAATTTCTACCAATTTGTAGCCCTCTCACTATGTTTCATCGTTGTGAAGCCATACAGTACATGAAAGATTGGCTTATGTTTTGGGAGAAACTGTTATGCCTGCATTAGATGAGCTCTCTACTCCACATAACTGCATGGACAAACACACAGCTAGCCCTATGCTGGAATGGAAAAAGAAACCAAAAGATGACCTATGTAGATAATTCAATTTGGCAAAAGCAATCTCAACATTAATTCCCAGGTAAGAAGTCAAATAGAAGGCAAGGGACAAACCCACTAAAAAGATTACTTCTTATGATCCATTCTTGAAAAAGATGAAGATAGAATCATGCATACTATTGAAGTATTAAACAGCAAGAAGAAGTAATGCAGCAACTTTTGTTAATATATTTGCCAACTATAAACAATTTGTTTTCTATGTTTTTTTTTTTTTTTTTTTGATTTCTTTACTTTGGTTAAGGTTGCCTGATGTCTGCGTATCTGCTCCTTCTCACTTAAATATTTGAATTTGAACTGATAACAATATTTGTGACACAATAAACATAATATTAAATAATTTAATATGTTCATCCTCTCCAGTAAAATAATGTGAAATTAATTATATACATACTTTTGCTAGTAGCCTGCAATTGTAATATATCTCTTTAACGTTACGTGTTCTACTTTCTGCTGAAAATGTTGTTGTGGTGGCCGTTTACGTTACATCGACAACCCAAGCTGCAATCTCTTGCTGGCTGTGCTGATCGAGTGTTGGTGATGTTGTTGTTAGCCAGGCTTTTGTAGTTGTAGTAATTGCTGTTGTGCATGCTGATGATGGTGCGCCTGTTGTCTTATTTTGTCTCATCACTTTGCCTTGCACCGTTCATTGCAGCAGCCGACATCACTCATACGCCACATTGCAACGGCCTCAAATGTAGCCACAGCTAGAGCTGCATCGGCGTCAACGCTAACGCCAACGCTACCGCCAACCAACCTTTGGTGTTGTCTGCCGCCTCTGCTCATTCATTGAGTCGTCAAGTACAAGTGCATTTGCATCGAAATTGATTGCTCACAAAACTGCCAATATGGCAGAATTGCCAATTTGGGGGCGTTGCTCGGTGAGTGTGTTTGAGAAGGTATTGCGGGGAGAGGGGTGTGGAAAAATTGGTTGCTACTATTGCATGCATTGTTGCTGGCGTCAACAGTTTGTTGATTAAAAGAAGCTTGATGCGATTCAAGCATGTGCTGTTTATCGTTTTTACGCCACTTTAGAAGGAAAGCCACATGGAATGAAAAGCCACAATCCCTGCTTCAAATGACAGCGTGTTATTATTTAAGTCACTTCACACTTGATGATTATAATTAATACAAGCCATGTTAGCTGGTAAATGTACATATGTTACAATTAAATTGACATTATTTTACTTTTAACTGTAGTTAATGCAGAAGTTATTTTATTTATTTTGCCAAAAATGATTAATAATTTATTAAATAGTTTCAGTTGTCCTGTGTATATTTAAATTTCTTTGCAGCCCATTACAATCTAATTCGCCTATATGTTTGCTGCAGCTTTGAACTGATTCTAGAAATCGGGACAGTTTCAATCTGGCATTCAATGACCCGTCAGCGAACGCTTTGTTCCATTTTCTGCCCCTAATGTTTTCTATGTTTTCTGCTTTATTTCAGCGCCGTAATAGTGAAAACGCTGTTTGTGCTCCACTTTTTGTTGTTCATGTTTGCTGGGTTTTATTGAAGTGAAAGTTTGTGCTCGGAAATATTTCATAAACAGTCGCAAAAGTTGGCTAAATATATGAGTATAGTGTGCAGCAAAATGTAAATGAAAATTATTTATTGAAGTGAAAGTTTGTGCTCGGAAATATTTCATAAACAGTCGCAAAAGTTGGCTAAATATATGAGTATAGTGTGCAGCAAAATGTAAATGAAAATTATTTATTGTAGTTGCAACTTTTGCAGCAGTAACAAAAATATATGCAGATGTTAGCAACATATTTACTCTGCCTTTGTTATTGGATAGTTTACGAGTATAACCTGCTAAAATCTTCAGTAAAAAGAAAAACAAAAATAAGCCAGGCAGGCAGACATCAAAAGGCTTTCGGTGTTGGTGACGATGAAGGGAGGGGAAGAGAGGGGAGGCGAGGCGAGCCGAAATGGCGCTTGAAGCTGTGGAACGCACTTAACGCATAACAGGCAGCAAAACACACACTCACACTCACACACAGAGGCATAGATACATGCAGGAGCTTTTTATTGCCTGCCAGCGCTCGTAAGTATGCAACAGTTTTTGTTTTTGTTGCCTCCTGCCATTGTTAGCGTTTTTATTTAGTTTCATTTGGCAGCGCACAGAGACACTCAATCACCGTTAATGAATGAAGCACGTAGCAAAACTGCAGCAAATGACAAAACAAGCAGACAGAGCAGAGCACCCAATGCCTCTAGCCCTGTGCCAGTTTTAACACTAGTTTGTGTAAAAGTTGGGACAAAGTTGGACACCTTTTCATGATTAGATGAGATGTGCTAATGAAGTTTGCAATGATTTCATATTTATGTATTCCTTTAAGTACTTGGGATTTCTAATTAATAACAACACTATACACAAGCTGTTCAAATATAAATTATCGAGATAATTACATATTAGTACTGAAGTCCAACATTATTGGAAAAAGAAAAACAAAGGGTGGATGGTTTTGAAGTATCGTATTGCCTTAGAAATTTGGCTACAAAAGACCTCTAGCATTAGTTTTCTTATAAAGAATTATTACAAATTTGTGTCAAAAAGTTTTTTCTTTTAAAACACTACAAGCACCAATATCTGCATCGATATTATAATGGACTTTTTAGTTCACAAATATTTATATATATAATAAACAAGTTCTTTTCGTTCTTTTTCTCATATTAACCAAAAAATGTATGAAGATAAGTTTGTATTTAAAGACAAAGTGTAGTAAATCGGAGAAGATATAAAATTGTATTGTATGTTAACCCTTCGTATGACTTTTTTTGCTGATTTCAATGCGGGTTTTTCCATTAGATAGACAAGGCAAAATAAAAATATATTTGTTTTTTGAAATTTTTTGATTTTACGTATTTTGTTTTTTACAAAGAAAGATGTGTTTTATTTTTACATTAAAGTTGTTTCTGGGGTTGAAAAATGTCTGTGAATGAAAATTTTAAAAGCAAATTATTCATTTTTTTAAAGCTTAATGCGACCCCACATTTTTCACACCTTGGAAGGGTTAAAATTAGAGTTTGTAAAATTTCCTTTTCCTTACATGCAAGATAGTCAAAATATTTATTTAAGCTAGCGTTATAGGCTGCTGTTGGCTGGCTGGCAAGTGTGGTAATGCGTGTGTATGGGTGTGTGTGCTTAGGGTGTAGGTATTTGGGTGTCTGCGTCGGTGTCTGTGTGAGTGGCGCTTAATTTTGTTTGAAGTGGTTTTGGGCTCGCGCCATTGGCAGCTGAAACTCCAGCGGCCACATGGCGTTGCCAACGTTGGTCATAGTTTAATGCAACACCTTTTGCAAGCATGCAACCAACTGCAATAGCAACATTGGCCTACGGCACTAGCAAAAGCAACAGCAACAACAAGAATGTGCCAATGTTGTCAACTCTTTGGCTCGGCGTTGTGACGTCCTGTGTAATTTGTTTCTGGCGTGTTTTGCAACAATTAGACGACGGCGGCAATTTTACCACTTTGCTCAAATTTCTTATTTAATGCGCTTGCAAGTGACGTCTGATGTTGATGTTGATGTCGATGTCGATGTTGTGTTTGCTGTTGGTTGTTGGCTGCCAAAAACCATTGCGCCTAATTGCTGGCAATCATATTTTGTTTGCCCAAAAAAGGGGCAAAAGCGGACTCGCGCAATCAAGTCTACGGGCGAACACGTATATATAAATGTGTGTGTGTGTGTACACATACATACATAAAGCCAGACATAAACTAGACAGCCCAACCTTGGCGTTTGGCTAGGCAAATCAATCAATTTAAAAGCAATTGCCGTTAATGTGCAACGTTTGTTTGGCAGCTGTCAAGGATGTGTGTGTAGATCCACACACTTACACACAAATATATATACTTGTATAGTTATAAACATGGCCCGGAAAGTGAATGAATTTCTTGGCTTGTTGGTTAAAGCTAAAGAGCTACGGTTGAGTTGAGATGACAGCCCATTGAGCCGAGACATTGACTTTGAGTAGCTTCTTTGTAAGCTACTGATTGATGTCCTTAAACTCAGCACAGCACACGCTGTGCTTTAAAATATGTCAGAAATATTGCATGCAACTAATTATACAATAACTATATAAATAACTCAAATTGACATCAGAGCGACAAGCTTCAATGCCCTAGATTATAATAGTTGTAAATGAAATGTTATTTAATAAATAAATTACTATTTTCGGGACACTTAAATTTTGTTCTAAAGCGTGATCTAATTTATTATAATTTGTCATATTTTATAAACATTGAAATTATATTTCAAAATTTGTAATTTAATCGTATGGTATTAAGGTAAAATTGTTTTCAAAATAAACTAAATAACATAAAATAAATATAAAATAATAAAAATACTAAAAATAATAAAATAAATAATATAAAATAATAGAAATAAATTAAATAATTTCTTTTAAATTATGTGGAAGAAGTACGACTGGTTTGAAAATGTTTTTAAGGTAATAAAGGCATTTAGCATTCACATATTGGAAGTCGATTTAACGTAAAAGTTGTAAAAAGATCCCAGTCGTAAAAATAAACAAGAAAGGAATGCTAGAGTCAACTGTTAAAAACATAAAATTTATTCACATTATTTTAAAAAATTTAATTCATTTAAAAAATGCTACAGAAAAAATTAACAAACTTGATGGACTCATCTTCTCATACTGATAAATAATATATGTAGATATATACTTTTAGAAGTCTGTCACGACTCCTTCTGTGTGTTACCTACATTCGCACTAAACTAGTATACTCTTGACAGGATATTCTACAGGATATTAAACTTTCGTCCTACTACTTAGTCCATTGCAGCACTGAAATGACAATCTTATAATTGCATTTCTTTCATTTTAGATAGAACTCAAATAAAGATAAAAGAAGAAACAATGAGACGACATTTTTTTATTGGAAACATAGAAAGCACAGACTAATTCGACATATTTTGTTTTTATTTGCTTTGAGCTTGAATTGTGAAAATTTGATTTGTTAAAAAAATGTCACAACAACGAGAAACAAGCAATGGCACTGATTCAACGGCCTCGTCAACCGCCGGTGCACAGGAAAGTGCGACTTCTAGCTGGAATTCTGACGATTTCGAGTGTCCTGTCTGTTTGCAGAGCTCTCTTTATGCCACACGTCTACCCTGTGGCCATGTTTTTTGCTTTCTGTGCATTAAAGGTGTTGCTGTCCACGATCGCCGCTGCCCCATGTGTCGCAGCGCCATACCACCCCACTTTCTGGACCATCCAAAAATGATAGATGGCCATCAATACAATTGCGCTAGGCGCGGAACTATGGATGGCTATCAATGGTATTACGAAGGACTGAATGGCTGGTGGCAGTATGATGATCGCACCAGCCGTGCTATTGAAGCGTCCTTTCAGAGGGACGACAAAGTCTGTGTTTTACACATTTCCGGTCAGGAGTACGCGATAGACTTAGAGCAGATGATGCAGGCGCGTCTAAGTGATCCGATGCGTCGTCGACGCATTAAACGTGATTTGGTTACCATACCCAACAAAGGAGTGGCCGGTCTGAGCATCCAGGACCACCCCAGCAGTGCCAATAACACAAATGCTTAGACAGCCGAGATATTGACGACCTCATTAGCTTCTAACTAACATCTTATGATAAAATTAGCTTATCAAGAAATCTAAACTATGAGCAAACCTGTGCTACAAATTTTATATTTTGTAGCTACTCTAAAATAAATAAGCGCATATTATTTTGTTTGCATTTTAATGTACCCACAAAATACTGTAAGCAACTCGCTTCAATTTCTCTTGTTCCGATTACCCAAATCCGTTAAATAAGAATGGACATAGGAGCTGCAACTGTGTTGGGAATGGGGACGGTGACGGGAACTGCAACTGCAACTGCCAGTGGAACTCACAAAGTCAACTGACATAGCACATCCAAATCCAACTAACAAATGTGTCAACTCGAACTGACAGCTGGACACGTGGATGGTCGCATCCATAAAAAGCTAAGCAACCGCAGTCGGCAAAACGGCGAAAGTGTGCAAAATGTTTCGCTAAAAGTGCGAAAAACTAGCACGGCATGATGTATAGTTTCCATCGTACTATACTCTTACACACACACACACACACACACACACATAGTATATATTCACACGCTCATTCATATTTACAAATGTGCTCTGCCATACAAAAACACTTGACAGACGGTGAGGGTTTTTGTTGGCGCTCCTGTCGGTCTGGTGGCATTGACTGTACGAGTAATATGCCAAATACAAAGCAGCAGTGGCAGCAGCGGAGTATGTGGGTGGAGGGCGATGGTGGGGGAGGGGGGTTAGTGTCTACTGTTGAGCCGTTGCATATGCATGGTCCGTGCAAAAAGCATGCACCATACTTTTAGGTGTGCGATAAAGTGAAAGCAGCGCCCGGCAGCTCAGCCATCCAGTCGGCCATCCAGGGAGCCAGGCAACCCGTTCGAGGCAGCATAAAAACTTTAACTACTTTTTCAATTGTTTGTAAAATGCAAATGCAAATTCAGCGTCACCAACGTCCCCAACATCGCATGCTGCTGCACAGTGTTTCTCAGTAAGCATTTTTAGTATAATTCACCAATTTGAAATGATATCATGGTACTAGACTCGTTGGTGTCGAAATAATTATTATTCATGTCTGTTCGTTTTCCAAAGAGATGTGAAAAAAAAAACAAAATATCTTTATCTTTATATGACTTAATGTGCCTATGATCTCGAGAGTTGCAAGAATTCTTGAAAATAAATAAGATTGCTGTAATATTTATATAAATACGAGTATATTTTGTCGTTGAAGCACAGTTTGTATTCAATGATTTAAAAGTATGGAATGGTATTTAATTAGAGCCGATTTTTTGGAAACATTCTGACTGAACAGAATTCAATTTCATTTTGAAATGTTGCTTCAAAATGTTTTCAAATAATAATTTGTCTTTGCCTAAAATTATTGAAAGTTTATTCTTCTTTAATGGCTTCATTAATTGTTTCTCTTGAAAGCTAAAATAAATTATATACAATAAAAAGTATGAAGCAGAGATTCAATATATTCTCCCTCTTTTCTATAAAAATATTTCAACGCCATGAAAAATGTTGAGAAAACAAGTTCATGACTCTATTAGTTATAACAGTTTTAAGATAAGTGACATCCGAAGGATCTCCCCACAATTTACAATATTTTTCATATCTATTTAAAAAATATTGTAAATACTGCATTGCATATTTATATAGATTTAAGTGTGTCCTATAGTCAGTGATTCTCCACCTTCAGCTTTAAACTATATTTTATCATGTGTTATTTAAGTATTATAATTTGTTATTTTAATTTAATCATACTTCTTCTTTATCTTGAATTGCTTTTTTCTTCTCCTTTTCTTTTTTGTTAGGTCTAATAACCTCTCTGACTACTCTTTGCTGTGAATCGGGACATAGCTGGCCGTTTAGAAAATAAAATTCCCCCACTGAGTCGGATTTAATAAAATAAAAATATATACTATGGATAATTTTTGTATTCCCTTTAATTTTTAACTAGTTTAAGCTGCCATATTGGTAGCAGAATATTAGTTTAATAAATTATAAATAATGATTATAAAAAAAATTAAGATAATAAAATATATTTCGTAAATGCAAACTCCACTGTGCGCCTGCTCAGTGCCTGCCGACACTGACGTTGTCTGCCTGTCTCCTGCCTGCTGACTGCCTGGCTGCCATTTTGCTTGTTGGTCATATACGTTATGCATACAGCAATTTTGTTGTTGTTGCTGTTGCTTCTGCTGTTTCTGTTGCTCTGTACACTTTTGTTCTTGTATCTGCCGCATTTTGTTTGCCTTTGCTGCTGCTGCTGCAGCTGCAGCTGCTTTTTGCGCTTAGCAATAAGGAAAAACATAAAGAAATGATAACGCTTTTAAGCCATTCGAATGACATTATAAGTTATATCAGTGTGTTTGCACATACGAGTATGTGAGAGAAAGCGTCGTATTGGCCACTTTATATTGGGGCCGCACATATGGCTTATTCAATTAGAAATTTATAACATGCCGGGAGCCCCATTTGCTGTGGCGCGCTGCCAACTCGTTCAACGTTTATGAATTTCCACTCATAAGCTTGTGAATTTTGTGATGTGTGAAAAGCCCATAAAAGTATGCAACAACTTGTTTAGACGTCGCACAATAAAGTGATAGAAGAGGAACATTTTCCGTTACTGTCTGTCTGTGTCTATGTGTGTGTGTGTGTGTGTGTGAGTGTGCAGATAAGTGAAAGGCATTTCGAACAATAGGGCCAGTTTTTAGATGCACACCTGAGGCATGTAATAATTTGTTTGAGAACAGAATCCGCTTCATTAATTCAATAATTTGCGAATTCCTGAATGGATTCTCTATAATCGCAGTCGATTGAATCTTGTAGGGAAAATAAAGAATAGGATTTAACAAAGTTTTCATTATTAAATAAAATAATTTGTGAATTCCCAAATGGATTATCTATAATCGCAGTCGATTGAATCTTGTAGGGAAAATAAAGGATTTAACAAACTATTTATTATTAAAAAGGGTAAGAAATAATGAGAAGCATAATATATTTTGTGGCAGATATTTAAAAAACAAGTTCATTTTGCTAGGGTTTAGCTTTTTCAAAAGCCAGTGCTATACAATGGAATAAAATTATGGCCTTTTCCATCAAGTGAGCTTTAGAAATGCTATATTTTAGGTACATTTTTTTAGTATCCAAATATCTAATAATAAACTGGATTAAGTAAGTTTTCTTCCTAGCAAATATCGTTTTAATAAAAGGTCTGACGTGGGGTTGGATTTAGTGAAAATTGGTTTATTATTAATATTGGTAATTTCCAATTGGCGTTTCTAAAACAAATCAATATTGATGACGGCAATTAACTATTTTTTTATGGATAGATTGATTTATAGTAGGGAAAATACTTAAAAATATAAATGGTCTGAATTAATGCTAAATCGGTTTGGAATTGGTCGTTCTATTTTTCCTCGAGCGCGATTTGTTTTGCATGAATTGCCTTGAACAGTTGCAGTATTAGCATTCAGCTGCACTCGGATAAGCCTCATCAGTAACTAAATCTGCAGTCCATGCTATGCTGTGCGGTATGCAACAAATCGTTCATGATTTCGATCATCAATAACTAATTTACATTTGCGCTAAAGCTGCACAAACAAAGCACCAAAGAAATGCCGGTCAGAAATGCCGAGGACGAGTGCCAGCGGCTAACCTCAGAGACCCACAGAGTGTGGGGGAGGGGGATGGGGATGGGGGACTGAGATAAGAGTGACGGAGAACGCAAAACAAAAACAAAACGACACCGCCTGTTGGTGCAGAGAACGCAATGGCAACAAAATATGTTGCATGCGCTGCACTTAAATGAAATGCCAACAATTCAAACAGTTAAATCGAATGGCGGGGCAAGCTGCAAGTGGCAAGAGACAAGAGGATGAAGGAGGTGGCAGGAGGAGGATGAGTGAGGCGACATCCAACGCTGCGGGGCGTTAGCAAAAGCAGCTTCATTTTGGCGTATAATTGAGCGCACACAAAATATGCGATGCCGAAACGAGGAATGGGAAACAACAGAAGCGACTAGTATGCACAGTGAAGAGTGCCTGGGAGTGGAAATAAATACAAAGACTTCTCACTGACCAATAGAAGCAATATTTGTTAACTTATTTGTTAACCTACACTGTCTGTTGCGCACGCGAAGTGTCCAAACAGAGAAGTGAGCTCAAATAAAGGTATTTCCAATTAATATTCTGATTTTTCTAAAAAGGAAGCATGAAAATACTTTTTTGCCTCCGTTCAGTTTTTTGTTTTTAATTTAAATATAATTAGAAATTTATTTTATTTATTTAGTAAATCAATAAATAGTGCTGTCGATACATATACAAAAACTATGATTTATATTATAATATCATATTATAAAATAAAATAAAGATATTTAATAATACGACGTTATAATTTCAACATAAAAGATAAGAAAGCCTAAGTAAAAACTATACAATAACGTCTACTAATGCCTCCGATTCGTTGAGGGAATTTTATTTGCCATTTGGCCAGCTATATGTCGTCAGAGACATTATAGACCTAACTGGCAAAAAAAAAAAGTAATTATAGAAGGAAAAGTAATTTTACTTAACAGCTAATTAAGCATAAAGAGAAAAAGTAAAAGGGAAATCTCCAACCAGTCCGGCAGAGATTTCCCCGGAGATGCCTATAAAGGATAAATTGTATAGAACAGAGAGAGAGAAAGAGAGAGAGTTCGGTCGAAAGCAAATGAGAAAGATCATTGTACTTATGTAGAACAAAAGACCCGAATCTATCTAAGGCTCAAGTCTAGCTGAAGATTGAAAAACACCTTTAGATTCCTCCTTTACAATTATTCAGTTATTCAGTTGTAATTTTCAGTTATTCGTACTGCACTGTACTGTTCGACACGGGTTTGACAAAGATTTGCGGAAGTATGAAATTTTACTATTACTTTGTCGCAGCAAATAGAGCGGAACTCAGTCAACGAATCTGACTCAAAGTTGAAGTCTCAGCTGAAGTCTCAGTCGCCGCCAGTTGATTGTGCAACGTCTGGTGTGGTGATGAAGGGCGTGGCAGTGCGCCGGCTTGCAACACAATAGACTTCAAACGTGCTGCCAGCAAATCAATGCAAGTTGCAATGGGAGTTGCTGTCGTTGTTGCTATTGTTTGTGTGGGTTTGTGCAATGTGTGAAATATTTTTGGCATGTATTTTTCGGTAATAGACGACTGACTAGCAACGAGAAGTGTGCAATGGCTATGAAAATAACTGCACAGGAACTACTGGAGAGGGGCAAGCTAAAAGCTAGTCGAATGTCGGGAGGGTAGCAATACGGGCAAGCTGACTGTGGCATGTAAGGTGCAGGTGCAGCACAAACATGACCCTTTGTGGCACGATTCTGCCGTAGCATGTGGTGGCACTTGAATAATTTAAAAGCCATTGCTTGTGGGCAACGATGGATGGCTATGACGCTTTATGAATGGCATCTCTAGATGCAAAGTGGGAAAGAGAGAATGATAGGAGAATGAATAAAGAGACGAATACACAGAATATTATTAGAGAATGAAGCGATAGAGAATAAAATGTACGGTAATTGCAGTAGGGGACAAACCTCAAAGAACAAAATTAGAAAAGGTTTCGTTACAAATTAGTTTATGGCGTCATTAAAATGTAAATATTTTTAGTGACATTTAAATGAACTGAAGTTGTTGAAGGGAATATGCCGCATAACAAAGGAGGAGTTTAAATAAATAGATTAAATAAATGGGCTTCAAAGTAGAGGACAGTTACTCTTCCTCCATCAATTAATTGTGGGTAGTGTTGATTCTTCTTTTTAGGTCGCCTTAATTTCTCAGTTGCTTGCAGAACTAAAAGAAATAATTATAATGCAAATTTCCATCAGCACTCAACCAAAATCTCTCTTCCCTATCTTAAAGGCTCATTTTTTAGCCATCTCCGGAATTTCTAAGCACACACGGCTCTGAGAGGCTTGGCGGACTGGCAAAACAAAATCATCCCCGCCGTTTTAAAATTGCTTTTATTTAATTAGTTCGTTATAAGTTAATTTGTGATTCCTTTCTCTTATGAGATTTAATTTGATGTAAACACTTTAATTTTATAATATTTTCTCAGGTCTATGATTACAATTGACTGTGATTCGGGACATAGCTGGCCAATTGGCAAATAAAATTCCCCCATCGAGTGGGAGGCGTTTATTAAACATATTTGTAATTTGATAAGGTTTCTCCTATTTAGGCTTTTTTAGTTTAGAAGGTTTCATTATAACGGTGTACGTAGTATTTTCACCTATGCCGACAGCTTGTGTTTGTATACACAAAATTAAAATAAATAAACAATAAAATCAAAATAAAAATCATCAATGGTTGGACATCATCCTTTTATCATTTTTTATCTTTTGTTAAAGGTTTCAAATTCAGTTAACATTTTTAGTATTTTATCTAGCGTTGAATAATTATAAAATCCCCCCTTTTTATACATTTTTGTTTTTAAGTTACACAATTAAACACTTTTTTTTACCATTTGCAGCACTTTCCAGTGTTGATTGTGCAGCGAATATTTCTGTGGGAAGGCAATCGAATAAGATGAAATAAAAAGTAGCAAGGCTCGTATTTGAAAGCTAATGTACATTTATTATTTTTGCGGACACTATTTGGTAGCACCGTCAAGCCACAGTATCAACAACACTTCGACAGCCATTGTGGCATTTGCTCATAAATTAATAGACGTGTGCGCCTTCACTATGCTTGGCACATTTCCGCTTTAATAGTTAATTAGTGCCATTTGTGTAAACGTTAATTGTTCTTGTTAACCGGTGCCTGTGCCTTTACCTACGTCGTCGTCGTCGATGACGATTGCGCTGTGGGGATGCCTTGTCGTTTGCATTGCCAATTCACTTGACTGTGGTCGTAATTGTTTATCGAAACCAAATGACCACGCAAAGACAACAGGAACCGTTGCTTCATCCAACCGACTATGCCTTCTGTCTCTAACTGTGCGTGTGTGTGAGTGTGTGTGTGTGTGTGTGTGTGTGTGATGCAATATGCACATAAATTGTTGCATACCAAGCAGACGCTTAAAGGCATTCGGGCATGGCGTTCTGCGGCTTGTGCTTCAATTGCATAGCAATCTAATTTTCCCAATGTGGGTGTGCGTGTGTGTGTGTGTGTGTGTGTGTTGGTATGTGCTTGTTTGTATGTGCCTGGCGTTTTGTTGATTGATGGGTTAACCAGAAAATCAATATCACTATGCTAATGAGACTTGCATATGAATTCGCACACCCACAGACTGCATAGCACACACCCACACACACACACACACACACACACACACACACACACACACACACACACACACACACATACACACGACACTCTGCATTTTCCGGGCCATCTGCTTAGCTTTGACTTTGGCCTCAGTTTTAGCAAAGCATTTAAAATGGTGCAGCATTGGTGAATAAAGTTGGCAGCAATTCAGCAAAGTGTTTTCTTTTTTTCCTTTTAAGCCAGCAACTTAAAATTGTATTTCATTTACATAATAGCCACCACAGCAATAGTCACTTAATTATTGTCTCTATTATCAACATTCTCATCAACAGGCAGCCCTCTCTGCAGTTCAGTCTAATAAGCCATGAACCGTAAAATGAAATCAAATGCCAGCCCCTGATTTCAAATCGAACGAATGTTCAATGACAAATTTTATGCGTCAGTGTTTATCCATGTGTAGGTGCGAATGTGTGTGTTTAGGGGCATGAATAAGTTTTAGGGTGACCAATAAATGCGCCCACAAAATTTCAACAAAAAAATTTATTATTCATCAATAATTGTTTCCCAATGTAAATCTGGCTTGAAAAGAATGGCAATAAAATGATTATCGCTTTCAATTATCGGGCGCTAGAAAATGACTTTTAAACCGTTATGAATAGCTAGAAAACACGCTAGAAAATGGGAAAGAGAAACAATTAAAAGTAGCTAGGGAAAGGGTAGCAAATCCAAAAAACGTCTAGAAAATCCACTCAAAAAGATATAAAATCCGCTATAAATGGCTAAACAAAACTGTTATAAATAACTACAAAACCCGCTCAAAAAATAAACAGAAAACCCACTGCTGCCAATGGCTGCCGATCTAGCTTTCAAAAGCTTTAGACAACGCAGATATATTTCGCATTAAAAATATATTTTTGGAAAACCTGGCGACTCTTAAAAATCATAACCTACCAGGAAGTCATGAATATTATTGTTTCCAAATGTAAATATGGTTTTAAAAGAATGGCTAGAAAATGGTTATCACTTTCAGTTATCGGGCGCTTGAAAATGGCTTTTAAAACCGCTATGAATAGCTGGAAAACACGCTAGAAAATGACAAGAAAAGCAATAAAAGTAGCTAGAGAAAGGGTAGAAAATTCGGTAAAAATTCGACAACAAAGTGGCTTACTAAAAAAGATTAAAAAAACCGCCAGAAATGGCTAAAAATAACTGTTATAAATAACTACAAAATCCACTAAAAAATAAATAGAAAATCCACCCAGTTTTCAATAGCCTCAGATAACGCGGTTCTATTTCGCATTAAAAATATTTCCAGAAAACCCAACAAAAACAAGAAATGGCGTGTTTATTTTAATTTTAATTTTTAATTTAATTTAATTTTTAATTTATTTTATTTTGGCCATGAAATGTTTTTCCTCCTCTCAGCTCCAAAATTATTTCGAATATTATCAAACTTTTTGGTATTATTTGTTCGGAACTGCCAAGGCAGGTGGTGGTATTTTTCCAATTCTTTGGTTAGGAACTTTTTAAAAGATGCAATATTAAGGAGCCTTTACAATAAGTAAAGAGGGTCACCCCAATGGCATCATGTGCATTTAGGTGGAGGTGTGTTGCACATAACTTAGGCCTTTTATTGAATTATTAAATTGTTTATGTTTCGCCATTGACGCGTGAACGTTTATCTGCCGCTGCTGTCCATCTGCCTGCCTGTCCGTCCGTGCACATCAATTGGGCGTGCGTCCGTACTTTTGTCTGTTCATCCAAAAGCCATTTTGTCAATTGTGTGTGGCGCTGCTAATTTAATTAGATTTTAATTTATAATTTGTGTGCATTTTTGTGCTAAAGTGGCCGTGCAGTATAATTATTGTAGTTTTTTGTTTTCCATTCCATCGAAATTGCTAATTACAAAACGTTTCTAATTCGCGCAATACACGCTGCGGTTAATAATATGTAAATGGCACGTTTTGTTGCAACATTTACATGTTCGGGCTCTTCACTTAATGAGAGCTTTTAAAATTATTGTTTTGCGTAATTTAAATTTTGGCATGCATTTCAGGGATACGCCATTTACTTTGCAAGGTTTTCTGAGCTACAATTGGCTCCCAGTACCAGGTCCAGAGATTAGCAAGAGTAGATAAGGATCTCTCGTAAGATGTGTGAAAATGCTACTTAGGATGGATATATGTAAGCGACAATTGTAAGATGTATACATATATGTAATTCTTGAATAGTCAAAAGTCGACGTTCATATTCCAATTATGTAATAAAGTTAACCCACAAGTATATGGCATCCGTAAAATATGAAGAGAACATGTTGAATAGCGTCAGAAAAGAGTCTTAAGTTTTGCAGCGTTCGAAGCCAGATGTGCGATATATAAAGGTATTTAAAAGAGGGTAAAGAAAAGTCCGTTGAAATAAAGTATATATTTCACTATCGAGATAAAATGGTATTACACTTTTATAAAAGTTCTACGTATTCGATTGTTCAGATTTTCGGGAGCATTGATGACTGATCCTCTTTCTTCAGCCACCAATCAGAGCTAGCAGAATTCTGAAGTTCTATACCCTTCAGCCAATTGGTTTTTGAGTCTGATAAGGATTCTGATGTTCTCATAAGGACCATTTATCTAAATTCTATACATCATGGATTGTCCAGATTCGAAGGTGCATTGACGACTGATCTTCTTCCTTCAGCTAACAGACAGATCTTGCAGAAATCTTAAGTTCTGATAAGGACCTTTCATCTAAATTCTATTCTAATTTCTAATGAATTGTTCAGATTTTGGGGAAGCATTAATAACTGATCTTCATCTTTCAGCTACCAGACAGATCTAGCAGAAATCTGAAGTTCTTCACTAATCAACCAATTGACTTTCGACATGAAATATTGCTTTTAAATAATATAAAAAATCGTCATTAAATACATCTTTCTCAACAAATTGTCAGGTGCACAGATTTTGCTCAATTTTCTGCCTAACTTATAAATATGCTGCCATTTCAAATCTCCTTCTAATTCAGATCTGTTCTAATCAAACCCCTTCCGGAAAACCACAGAACTCTGGCCACAAATAAATGCTCGGAATGTAATTTATCTTAAATTTCTAAATTTCGTCAAATCTGTTATGAATTAAGACTGCTACCTTGGGCCCACCCTATTTGTAAGCAAATTTTCAATTTTCATATGCGCAAAACACATTCGACATTCAACCAACAACTTTAATTATTCAATTTGATTTGAACGGATTTATGGTTCAAATGGCGTTGACAGTTCGCAACCGCCTGTCAGTTGTTTTTTCTTCACAGCAATACGCTTTTTAATTACTTTGACATGTTGCCATTAGCTGTAAAATATAATTAACTGCCGCAAACACGATTTAAATGCAAATAAACAAAAGTAAAACTGGTTAAAATAGCCATCTACTCAAACAGAAACAAAATAAAACGCCATGACTTTGGCGCAAAAAAGGGGCAAAAAGTAAAATGCGTATGCCAATTGAATGTAACAGCTTAATTATATTTTTCTGTTTTGCAATCGCGACAAATACAACAAGAGCCTGTGCAACTGGTCCTGCCGTTTACCCATAAAAGGGTCAAATCGACTTTTAAATATACTGTAACCACACGAAGCAACTTACCCGGAGAATGTGCAAACGGCTTTATTGTAAGGTGCTTTAAGGCTTTGTGAGTTGCAGTTGCAGTCTCAATAAACCAGCCAGAGGGCCTGACACAGCTCAACGAGCTAGCAGAAAACTTACAATGGGAGTTCGTTCATAATAAAAAAAATAAGAGAAAAATAAAAGAAAAATAAAGTAAATAAACCAACCTTTGTTTGCATCATATTGTAGCAGGCTTTTGCTTAAAATTCTTACGTCGTTAGCAACCCATACCCTAGTAAAGATATATTTGCTTTGTGTTCTAAATATATGATTTTTTTTAAACGGTAATTTTTTAACAATGTGTTTGTTTTTAACCGACTTCAAAAAAGTAGGAGGTTATCAATTCGTCTGTATTTTTTTTTAATGTTTGTTTTTGTTTTTTACCACCGACTCCAAAAATAATAATAATTCTTCTACCTACAGAAGAATGCACAATTATTAGTTTACTTTTTAGCGCATATTAATTAGAATATTAGTTAGAATTGTTGTTTATTTAGTAACGTTTCTGCCCCAATATTTCGTAGGCCTTATTGTAATTTCGTTCGATTGTTTTCATTACTTAAACTATCATAACTTCACAAATATCTTTATAAACTCTTTTGGGGCAGGGTATAAACATGAATTGCATTATAATGTGCACACACTCCAAACATACATACATGGGAGAAGTTGGTTACATATTTATCAATTAATTGAGTAATGCGGTATTACATAAATGTTTGGTCTGCTGTTGAAGCCTCCGAAGCTGCCGTTGCTCCTGATGCCGCCTCCTCGGGCATAAGCGCATTAAATCGCCGCAAAATATGTGTAAATGATATAGATTCGAACAGCATTACAGATTTACAGAATTAATTGATAAGACCCGTTTGGCAGGCGCTTAATTTATGGTGTTTAACATTTCAATTTGCAATTTAAAATCTGATCGGCGAGCACCTGCAAAATGACAAGTTCAATAATAAAAAAAAAAAAAAACAACAAACGAAGTTAACAACGATGTGATCGCAGTTATTGATAGCAGATTTAATTCAAAATTTAACAGAATTAAATTGTATTTGGAAAGCTATTTGCAAGATGCTTCGTTTTAATTTATTAGTTGGCTGTACATTTTTTATTTATTAGTTTTTTGTTCTTGCTCAAGAAAGTATTTATGATGTAGAAGTTTCCCAACATCAAACAAATAAAAGAGAGCATAGCATACTTTTATGTTTTGTTAGTTATTAGGAGTGGAGCGTCCTTTTTTAAACTTTTAAGAATATATACAAATAAAAAACTAACCTATTTGAATGCCATGTATAAGCTCTATTATATTTCCTTTTTTTTTTTTATTATAAAGCGCTGTTAAATTAAATCTCTACTAATATTATAAAGAGGAAAGATTTGATTGTTTGTTCGTTTATTTGAATCGAAACTACTGGGCCGATTTAAAGGATGCTTTCACTGTTGGGAAGCTACACTATCCCCGATTAACATAGGCTTTATTATATATTTGCAAAAAAGATGGGGAGGTGTAAAAAAAATTCCTAAAAAATTCTTACAAAGTTGTTGTTAGTTCAAAATCATACTCGAAACATTATGTCACTTTAAATATTAAGGCAATACTTTTCAAAAATCCCCAACCAAATAAAAATTGAGGAATTGCAGGAGAATTTAAGTGTAGCAACCATTATCAAAGACCCAGCAGCTGGTCAACTAGCTCCTTACACCGAGAATACCGATGATCCCCTCATCATCCCATTTAATTTCCAGTAAAAACAGTTTTCGCGTTTACTAAGTATTAACAAAGCCAAACCTTCTACTAATTCAGTAGGGATCGACTATGTATGTTTTATTTATTTATTTAGTAAATCAACAATAGTTCTGTCGATACATTCCATTATTAGAATTTATTTTAACATTTTAAATATATATTAAAAAAAAATGAAAATGATGATATGACTTAATATAACATTATAATCCAAACTTAAAGAAAAGAAAGCCCAAGAAAAAGCTGTTCAATAACGTCTATTAATGCCTCCGACACTTGGGGGGAATTTTATTTGCCAATTGGCCAGCTATGCCCCGATTCACAGCCATATGTGGTCAGAGACATTATAGACCTAACAGTAAGAAGTAATTAGAAAAAGTAAGGAGTAGAAAGAGAAAGAGGAAAAGAGAAAAAGAAAGAGGGGAAAGAGCGATAGAGAAATAAAGCTTAATCGGTTGTGCATCTAGCCGATATGAACGGCAAACAATTCCTTGCTGGTCTACAAGGAACTGAAAAATTAAGGCACCTAAGAGGGCAGAGGAGTCAATCTTCACCTATAACCAACTTGTGGTGAAATACTACTCCAAGAACAGTCCTACGATTTACTAAAAAGGAAGGTTTATAAGCATCAATCTACTAGAGCACGATGGCAAGCAGAGGTTGGGTATGTTGACCTACCATGGGTCGGAGCTCCTGTAAATCAATGTATTTTGCTGCCACAGAATAAAAAAAATATATAAAAAAGAATAAAAAATCAATAAAAAATTAAGTACTACTATCCAAACTATGTTTATAACTTTACTCTTTTTTAGTAACTCATGGCGTAAAGGAGGATGTATGTGTGTGTTATAAATTTTAAAATTTTTGTAAAAACTGTTAAGATTTTGTTTAAGATTTTAAAATGTTTTGCACTTGCTCTTAAACAATCACAATTTCAAGCGACCACAGCATTTCAAGCTTGTCTGTTTGCCATCAAGAATCAAGTGGAATGCAGACATAACTCGCTTAACTTAATTGTTCGCCTTTGATGCTTCACTGGACACGCCGCATAGGCAGCGTATCATCAGCGTATGATTCTGGCTGCCTCCAGCTGCCTCGCCACTCCTTTGTCTCACCCACTCACCCACTCACGCACTCACTCACTCGCATAATTAACAAACAAAAGTAAATTACGAAAGTCTGCCGAGCCAGAGACATCACACATCATCCGAGTATGTGTGTGCTGCACAAATTTCTTTGAGACGCGTCTAATTTTGCACTTTAGTTCTGCAATTTTCTGCTTCGCAAAACTGCGACGCTTCCAACGTCTACTGTTTCCAGGCCGAGGCTCTCCGTTTGCAAATTGGCAACAACTTGTTGCAATACTCGACAATACTTGCTTCTACTATTTGAACAACTGCCAATGAACATTTTCGGCAACTGCGCCATTTACTTTATGCATGAGCAATCATTACACACTTGCCTGTCCCCCCGTCTCCGCCTGTCTGTCTCTCAGCCTCTCTGTCTCTCTGTCTCTCTGTCACTTTGCCTGTCTCTGTGTGTGGTGGCAATCAATGTGTGTAGGTGTGTGTGTGCGTGTGCGTGTGCATCTGTTTGCTTCCAATCACAACAATTGGCAATTGCCAGCAAACTATCGCAATTCGATGCAACGAAATGATGATAAATGAGTGCGTTTAGTTTATGTGCAATTCTTGTAATTTATGTTGCATTGCCATGCCTGCGATTGATCTGTATGTGTGTGTGTGTGTGTGTGTGTTCGGCTGCGATTGAGCGAGCATTTGATTTTGATTTGACTTTTCATGCCAATTGGGCAAGCAGAGAAGGTACAAAAACGCAACAAATGGGAAATGTGAGCGCCACAAAAGCAATTCCTATTATATTCCTAAAAGCAGATTGAAGGAATAATGAAAGGAATGTACATTAAAGGCATTGCACATTTTAATAAACTGTTTAACGGTGCTTTTGAGAAACATAAAAGCCCCCTCCATTATTCAATTCAAAGAATAAGTCTATATTTATAAGTCTATATTTGACTTTTCTTAATGATAAGAATACACCTAATTCTGTTTTATACGTTTTGAAAATAAAAAATTGTATACACTTAATTCAGTTTTTACACGGTTTTAAAATAAAAATTGTATATATTGTTACACGTCTTTATTCCACTGAGCACGATTCAAAATAACATATTATCAATCCTTGTTTTCAGTTATTTTTATAGGTTTTGGAGATAAGGAACCAATCAATCACCTATTTTTGCATATGATTGGTTTTTTCTGGAACCAATCTACCGTGTAAAAACAGAATTAGTTGTACATTTATTGTGTAAGATGAATTTGGAATAAAGTAATCCACGAGAAACGTAAGAAGAAAAGATGGAAAAGGAAATACAAACATATAAGCAGCAACAATTGTACAGTCCGCTTGCTTGCTTCAAAAAACCTTATAAAAGTGTGTGTGTTAAGAGTGTTTTGTGGCCAGATGATACTCTTTTAGCGGTATTGCAACTGCCGTTTATCAGAGAAAAACTTTCAATTCGTTTTCAATGCCATTAATAGGCTCGGAAGCTCAAATTCGAATTAAACAAATACGCATAAAATAACTTAAAAATAAATTATAGGTGAAGGGAAAAAACTGCAAAAGGTGTCGTGATGAACTTTTTTTTTCTTTCCGTCGTTTGTATAATGTAGTTTATGTAGAAAAGATAAGTTTAGAAGAGGAAGCATCAAAATTTAATTTAAAAAATTGCAAAATTTATTTTTAAAAATAAAATAAAATATTTTTTAACATACAGGTGAACCTAATAAAAGAGTGTTAAAAAGAAGCAATAAGATATTTTCAATAAGTGTGATAATATCATAATATTGCTTTTATTTCATCAACATTATGTTATTTTATGGAAACTTTTAAGATCCGTTTCAGGTCATTTGTTTTTTTGAATGGCACACAGACAAGCAGTGTAATGCTTCATATATTGCTGATCCGTATTCATTTTTTTCCTTTGCCTTATATTCAAGCAGTTTTTATTGAAATATTTTCAAATGAGTTCCTCTACCGGCCGCTCCATGTCGGCGCTTCCCAAAAGTGAGAGATAACATGCAAGCAGTTTTTATTAGAGATAATTGCATTAGTTCCTCTAACGTCCGCTCTATGTCGCAACTATACTCATTTAAACCTTATTTGCACGCAGTTTATGTTGGGACCATTGATATGTAGTTCCTCAAACGTCCGCTCTGTGGCGCCACTATTCCCTTTCAAATACTGCCTAAAGCTTCAAAGCTTTCAAACTGCTTGTTCGCATAACCGCAAACCGGCGCACCAGGAACAAATTTCAAATATACGGTTTTTTTTGCAATTCAACAATGTTTTATGTAACTTTTTGCAAAGTTCAAACAACTATGTGTATTTGAAATCAAAGTGCACAGCTTTCGATTATCTATAACCTTCAAACTTTAACTTAATGAAGTAATTTGCTGTAAGCATTACAATGTGTCAGAAAAATATGCAAAGTCTCCTTCCTTTGGGGCGCCTTGCACTTGTGAATAAAGTGCATGAGCGGCTGTTGTTTTTTGTCGCAACTCGTAAACAAAGCTGGAAAACTTTTGCAATTACGGCCCAAGTTGAGATTTGGCACAGCGTTGGCGTTGGCGCTCAACTGTCAGCTAATCAATTTTTAATGCAACAAAGCAGAGTTGAAGGAGAAGCTGTGACAACAACAACAATCAAAGCAACCTTAACCGGCAGCAATTATCCAGCGATGCACAGCATGTGATGGAAACGATGAAAGTTGCAGAGGATAGTCGAAAAAGGGGGAAGACGAGATACACTCAACAAAAAAACACACAGTTATCAAGCCGTCTTTCCTTAAAGGATCTTTAAATTAAGCAGGTTCGGTTTCAAGCATATTAATAAATATTTACAAAGATTTTGTCCCTTAGCCCTACTTTTTGCAAGCAAGCTTAAGATGCGAGTAATAAAGAAAAATAAAGATTCAAGCTATGAGTGCCATTCTATGCCTAAAAAGTTAACTGTAACTGGAAAGGATAAGCAAATTGTTGACCTCAATCAAAAAATAGGAAACACGTGGGCGAGGTTTAAGGAAATTTCTTCGACCCAGAACCTTGTTAACGTGCTATCGGGCTAATCAGCTAATTGATGTGACTAATATGTTGTGAACAGTTTGAAAATTTAATTTAGTTCTATGTGAATGAATAAATTATAAATAAATAAATAAATAAACGAATTTCTTGGGAACAGAATATATATGTACAACATTTTGTGAAATTCATCAACTTTTGTAAACAAAAAACTTTCTTTCTGGTGGCCAACAGAGTTCCCCACCAGCTTATCAAAATAACCGAAGTGGAAATATGAATTGTTAAAAATCGTTTGAAAAAAGGGTAAAATTTTTTATATATCCGTATTATAAATAAAGAAGCTTTTTAAATGTAGAATGTTTGTACGTAACAAAGACTACATTCTAAATCTGATCAGTTATAAATGTGAATAAATAAATGACACTTTGAGTTTTCTCACTAGAATAACCCAACAAGAAATTAAAAATGTCAAAATTAATTATCAATTAACATATTTTCAGAAAAAACATGCATTCTCGGGGAACAAGGATTGAATATTCATAATAGGAGTGTTAGCTACAAATAAAGCTGAATTTGTGAATACAAATCTTTATATAAAAATAAATAATGCTTTTCTACTTGGTAATTGGTGGAATGTGTCCCAATATTGTGGAGTGTAGGACAGGCATGCAGACAAGTAGACAGACGAGACAGGCAGTCAGTCAGGTAGGCAGATAGGCAGGCATCAGAAGGGCGCGTGCTTTCGTTTTGACTTTGATCGTAAGCCAAGCATTTGATGCTGTGGCAGGTACGCGACCAACAAACGGACAGCTTTATTTGTTTCTTGTTATGCTTTGTTGTTGTTCGCATTGTTGTTGTTCGCATTGTTGTTGTTGTTGTTGCTGTGCTGCGCGCAGTTGCAACAATTTGCGTTGCCACCCAACCAACAGGGACGGCGGCGACGAACCTGTCAAGGTCTGCGTCGCTGCTCAGCGCGACTGCGACTGCGACCGGCCACGCCTTTGCTTAAATAAAAGCACAGTGCGCAGCTTTTGCAGCGGGCGCCCAGTTTTTGCTTCAGTAGCCGGGCCCAACAAAAACCATAGTGCGATTACGAGCAGCAACCACAACTAACCTTTCCTAATAAAAAATTATTACGACGCGGCCTTCGTGGCGCTTCGCAAAGCGGCTGTCAGCATCCTGACGTCCTGCCATTGCCACTGCCCCTCCGCCTGCCCCTGCCCCACCACCATTGGCCAGAAAACAGGAAACGCTTGCATGTTGCAAAGGCAGCTTTGAGTGAAAGCTTTCGAATGTGTTACATGAATTTCGCAAAAGCTGCGAGCATTGGCGAGCTTTTCATTGAGCATGTTGGGGCAGGTAGTTGCCATCTTTGAGTTTGTGTGTGTGTGTTTGTGTGTGTGTATGTGTGTCTGTAAGCCAGTCTGTGTATGTGTGTGTGTGGGAGTGGGTAAGTGTTTGGCGTCCGTTTGGCTGGCAAGTCTATCGTTGTTAAGGCCGCGTGCTTGAGAGAATTACAAGAGAGAGAGAGAACACTCATGGATGTGTGTTTGTTGTAGTTTTGTTTGAGAGAGCAGGTGTGGCGATTTCTGTTTGCTGCCGACATTTGTTGGACTAATGGAAGATTAAGATCGGCTCAGATAAGAACATGAAGAACGAAGATAAATGTCGGTGCACTGGCAGAAAACATTTTGCGCAGAGCTTGGCCGAATTTTAATCATACTTTTGATTAAAATTTAATATTTATAATAATTTCCCTTTAAGACTTGAAGCTCGGAAAGGTTTTCAACTTATAATTCACATATATTTTATATACGCCCCGATTAAAAACCTATTTAATATTCAATTTAATTATTAATGTGCCAAACTTACCTAAACGCATGACATAAGTCTTTTATTTTCAATAGAGTACAAAATTAACGAAATTCTGCAAATAAACCAAAAAATAAATAACATTTTTTTTTTAATTTGTATAAAAGGCATGTTAAAACTTTGCAACGGTTTAAGTTTGCAGTGTTTTAATATTCTGTAGTTGTAGATTTTTATGTTAATGAAAACATTTAAAACGTAATCATATTTGATTATTTTCGATTATGTATTAAATAATCTTCGATACGACTCTTTTTGAGGGAAAATTGCTTATTTCCTAAAACTTATTATTAATTTAGCAAATATAAACCATACATAAAATCAAAATTAGGAAAGGTATAAAATAAAATCGATAGCCAACATTATCGATTAAAAAGGGCTTTTAAGAACTCGAAAATAAATTGATTTAAGCAGACATTTTAATTCTAGCTTCTAACATGTTATATAAATCGATGAGATTGTTTAGCATTTAGCAATATATTTATTTATTATTTCATTAGATTGTTGAGCCATGATTGCACAAAAATTTAATTTGCAGAATGCCCGAACAGCTAAATATTTTGGGCATACGTTAGACTTTCGTGCTCTCGCTCTCGCTCTCTCCCTTTGTCTCTCTCGTTGAGGTCCTGAAAACGGCTACTACCACAGATGCAGCTAACCGGCTTTTTGCTTGCCAACAACAACAGCAACAATAATGACGCCAAAAACACATCAGGCGATGATGATGTCTTTAACGGTGACTCACGCATACATGCGGCATCAGAAAACGCCGCAGCTCAGGCCAAGCTTGAGCTTTGAGTGCCACACAGCTTACAAGTATTTGTGCTCTCTTTCTCTTTCTCAGTCGCGTTCTTGGCTGGCGCTCTCTGTGTCAAACATGCGCTCAAAGGGCCACAGCTGACGAGACGCGACGCGACGCGACGAGTTTGGCGGTTTGGTGGTTGCTCGTTCACGTGGTTTGCACTTCGTGGCCCCTGCTTTGGGCCAAGTGTAGTAGTTCCTGGTAATTGCCACACGAACAACAATACACGTACACACTCGCACGCGCGTGTGTGTGTGTGTGTGTGCGTGTGTACACACACAGATGCTCGTTAGCTTTTGGCTTTTGCAGCTCCATAGGCTTTGAGCGCGCCTCGGCCGCAAAGGCGAGCTCAGTTAGACGCCAAACGCGAAACTGCACGCAACAGACGAAGAAGACGAAGCGCACTCGCCAGTGAGAGCAAATGAGAGTTGAAAAGTTTGGAAAGTGAAAACTGAAAAGTGAAAGGAGGGTCTGAAAGGGTCGCGGCAAGGATCATCATTCATGTATCCTTTAAGTTGGCGTGCATGCAAATTTTGAAAAAATCAAAAAATGCTAAAAAATAAATAATTGATATGCAAAGCAAATTTTGTGCAGTGAAGTAAACTAACAAAAGCAAAAGTATTGCAAAAAATTGCTTGCGGCCACAGGCAATGAACGAAATTATGCGCTGCAGCCAAACACGCAACAACAACAACAATAATAATAGCAGAAATAACAACAACAATAATAAATGCAAAGTGTTTTTTTGTTTGTGTTGAGAAAAAATTGCGGCCGTAAATAAATTAAAAACTTTTATCTGCAGCAACAGAGGTGAGAGAAAATTTTATTTAAATTTTGGCTCGTCCCTTTAAATGACAAAACAAAAAAAAAGGAGGAAAGAAAAGAAAAAAGAAGCATTAAGCCAACAACAATGGACTTATCAGAAACCGCAGCAGCCAATCAGAAGACGAGGCACGCACGAGGTTCCCAACAAACGAACGTGCAACATAGCTTTGACATTGGCTGCTTCTGCTTCTGCTGCTGTTGTTGCAGTTGTAGTTGTAATTGTAGTTGTAGTTGTTCTAGGACCCGTTATTGCCACTGCTGCGCTTAAATGTCAGGGGCATGTGCACCGATACTCTACACACATCATCTACATCCATATCCACATCCAAACCCACACCCATTGGAAGCTGCTCAGCTCAGGAAATGCATTTGGCGGCAGCATCAACTTTTCACTTTTCATTTTCCACTTCCACTTTTCCCATTTCTCATTGACTTCGATGTCAATTTTCACTTGCTGCCTTCATTACGCGCCACTTGCCTGCCTGGCTGCCCTCCACTTGTCACGTGTGGCACGAGACGCCATCTGTCCTTTGCCGCCACAACCACAGCCACAGCCGCCGCCGCAACCACCTCTGATTGTCAGTCAACTATCAGCCATCAGCCGTCATCCTTTGGTTCCGTCTCTCTCTCTCTCTCTCTCTCTCTCTCTCTCTCTCTCTCGCCATCTGACCAAATTAAAACACACATAAAAGAAAATTACTGTTGAACCTTTTTTCCCACGACCGGCCTGGCACGCATGAAACAACGGACCAGGAAGGAGTAGAACCCAAACCCCCGTCCGGACCCGGGTCTCAGTCAGGTAGCACATAACACGCGACTTTCTGCATGATCCTACCATATAATTGTGAGACGATGACGTTGGACAAAACAAAGCAACAACAATAACAACAACAAAAAGTGCCAGGCTGTCGAGGAAGGAGGCGACCAGGATAGTCGAAATACCAAGCGTCGAACTTTTAATGAGATTTTTCTTCAAACTTTTGTATTGTTATACCCTTCCATAACAGTCTACTAAGCACTCGTCCGGTGAGTTTGTTATTTGAAGTGCTCAGCAGCGCAGCTCAGAGTCCATAAATTCCATTAAGTCGATTAATATACTCCCGTTTTGTGGGAGATCAGGAAATTAAGGAATTGGTAGCTTGTTACCCAAAACTTGATCTTGAGATAAGCAAGTAACTAGAGGACTTTCTTTTCTATTAAAGCTTCAGAGAAGGATGAACGTGGAATACAAATATTTCACTAAGTGCAGAGCCATTGTTATTGTTGAAAAATGGATAAAAGAATAATTAGTTGAATAACAAAAATAAATAATTAATCAATTCAATAAAAAAAGAGGCTCTTTGACGAGCAGAGTAAGAGTAGATGCACTGAGATTTTTAATTTAATTGACAACTTCAAAATTCTTTATACACAATGGTGAAAAAATTTTGCGTTCATGGATAATGAAATACCGGAGATATGAAGAATACTATATATGTAAGCTTATATACTTTGTTAAATTCCGCATTCTTACTCGTATATAACCAACCAGTTTTATAAAAATTTAAATTAATTGAATTATTTGAAGGCTGTAACATAATATCTTAGGAGCCCTTAAAAATTATAAGAAAAGCTGCATTCAAATAATAGGCGTTGTTTCAAATTAAATTGTTGTTAATGTTTAGTAGCACCGTCAAAAAAGGCTCAAAAATAAAATAATTCAAACCAAACTTTTAAAAGTATCTTAGAATTTCAGCTCAAAAATATTCGTATAGGAATTATTTTAATTTAAAATATTAATTTAAACTGATAGAAGATATAACTTGTTAAACAGAAATGCAAATAGAATGGAGGCACAAAAGATGAACTAATCGTTCAAATCAATAATAAAAAAAAGAGTTTTAATAATTTGGAAATTAGTTATAGAAATAAATACTACTCCAATACTCAATAATTGAATATTGAATAAGCTGCATTGATAAAATCGAATGTTAATATAGAAAATGTGAGATGTTTAAACAGAAATGCAAATCGAAGTGAGGCACTATAGATTGACGCATCATTCAAATTAATAATAAAAAAAAAGATTTTATAAATTAGCTCTAAAAGCTACTTTTATTATATATAGGACCCTTGATATTATGATTTTGAAAATAAGAAATATAAACTATGCCAATACTCAATTATTCAACATTGAATAAGCTGCATTTATAAAATCGAATGTTGATATAGAAAAGCTGAGTTTTTCGTACATATTTGTACGATTTGTTTGTTTCAACTTGGGAAAAATAAGTACGTCTCTTTTTTGTTGAACAGCACTTTTATTTCGGGTTTTCGTCAGTCAATTAGAAGACTGTTCGTAACTGCATTAGGCAAGGGTATCTTAGCTTTGGCGTTTCGAAACGAAGTCCTTTACTTCTCCCGTTGCTGTTGAATGTGTTGGCAAAACAATCGAACTCAAAGCTTTAAAACTCAACAGCAATAAGCTACAAAGAGGGTGCCCTCTAATAGGGGCCAGAGACGTGGGTTGGGGCCTTATCATGTGGCATGGCCGCATGGTGGGTATTGCGAGGTCTGCGCGATTTGCATGCTAAATGAAATTAGGCTGCTGGCTTGTTTAGCTGGGAGGGTGGGTGTTCGGGCAGAGATAAGCGATGCATAATTACAAAAAACCAAAAAAAAAGCAGAAGAAAAGCGTTCGTGATTTTTGTGAATTTTATTTCATTTTGTTTGACTTGCTGTCGCTAAAAGTTTTACGTTGTTTTTCTTGCTGCCTGCCAGCAGCTGCATATTGTGGATGCTGCCACCTGGATGGTGGATGCTGTCCACCTGAATGAACCCCATGCGTACCCCTCGTTGGCCGCATAAAAATTAAAAATGAATGACCTCTATTAGAGCACGAGGAGTCGAGTGAGCACTGAGTTGCAGAATAGTTGCGTTTCTGGTCGTTAAATGAAATTGTGAAATTGTTTTGAAATGCGCTTGGAGATTATTGCTGAAACTTCTTCGGGACATTGGCTGCTTAATTAACTTGAGCAGTGACCATTGGCCGTCGGAGATGGATACCCTCAATAGAATTCTCATGAACGGTAGTAAAAGCGATGCATTTTTGATGGCCACTAAACGGTCAGCTGTTGTAGATAAAGGCAGTGGGGAAAAGATACAGCACAGCGAAGATTTCTGAGATGGAATAAATGCAATTACTACCGTAACTTTTTATCCATAAACTTTCAGAGTTTGTTTCCGAAGCAAAAGCCAAAGCTTGACAGCTTTCAATTTAATTGAAAACTAAAATTGTAGTTGGCTTTAACTTTGCTTTGAGGAAAACTCAACAGAATTTCGCATTTCTGCAAATTATTTTAATGTCGTAGGAAGCACATATCTAAATCTTTGCTTTGAACTAGAATACGAGTATAACCTTTATTCATGATATGGTATAATTTAAAAAGCAAGTTTCTCCAAAGAAATGCTTATTTTAAGATGTGAATTTTGAATATTATTTTCATATTTAAATTCTAGTTTATATGAAAATTCCATATTTTAGATGTCTAGACATGTGATTTAGCTATATTTATTTATTTAATTATTTAAATTATTATATTTAAATATTTATTATTTAAATTCTAATTTATATGAATTCTAATTTATATTTTAGATGCCTAGTCATGTGATTTAGCTATAGTTTATTTATTTAATTATTATTTATATTTGATTTTTTTCATGATTACAAATTAATTTAATTTTTTTTTTCTTTTTCTAATCATTATTAATCATTTTCGTTTGATTATTTTGTTTAACAGTTCTATTTATATTTGTAGTCTTAATATGTATAGCTTTATTATTCTTGTTTTTAGTGTTTACTTTAAAACTTATATTAAAATAATGATTTTTAATTTGTTTATTTCATCTGTCATTATACATTTTATTCTGTTATTGTTAGATATAATGAATAAATAAGTACTCTCTAAATCTAATCTACATCTACTCTGAAATTCATTCTTTAGCGCACAATTTAACTCTTACAAGTAAATATTTAATCATCTACAATAATTGTTGCCATTGCTTCAATATTCTGTAACAAGAACATCAATCTTCATTAAAAGGGTTCGTAGCTAACGCGTTTTACCTCACAATTACGCGAAATATTTGCGAATGTGGGCAGCAATTCAAAGAGCAGCCCTCTTTCGAGGAAGAATGTCAAAACAGCGTTGTTTGTGCCTCCAGTCGTCTAATGCATTTTAATGGCTGACATCAAGTTGGAAATGAAATGTGTGTGTTCGGCACACACAGAGCCCGCAATGCCGCAAACAAACCAAAACAAATTAGTGGAATGCAATGCAATGAAATTAAAATTGCATTTCAGTTTCGTGCATGGATGGCAGCGTTGACAAAATATTTTCCACTATTTTCTATTGCATACTTTAGTGCGTGGGCGCTATTTTTGGACGCAACACAGCCCTCAACGAAACGAAACGAAACGAACCGAAGCTGGCTGTGTGCATGTCCTTGAAATATCCTCGACGCTGATGCTGCCGTGCGCTTCCAGGCAGACGTTGACTGAACTAAGCTGAACTGAACAGAACCGAACTGTATAGTATGTGAGGTGTGGGCTGGCTGTCGAGTGGTGAGGGGGTTAATTTTATTTGAAAGCTCCTGGCATGCAGGCTAGCAGGCTGGCAGGCTTGCAGCCTGACTGGCAGGCTGGCAGTTGCCACTTGCAACAACACACATACATAAATTACTAGCAGGCATTTGTTGTTGCTGTAAAAAGTTTGCGCTTAACATTTCATTCTATATGTGCAGTTAATTTTGCAAACTTTATTCTCACATCGCACACATACACACACACACACACACACATACTCGTATATGGCTTACATAAAATAGTTAAACACATAGAAATAGTTTCTAGCACTGCTCAGAGCGCTAATTATGAATACATTTAATGAATAGAATGAAAAGCGATTTTCAAATTATTTACTCAAAACACAGAAAAACATTTAAAACTAACAATATGAAAACTATTTCAGCTGACTGTGAAAATGTAAATATTTCAAATTTATGAGAAAGGTAGAAAGCAGTCAAGCGCCTCTTATTTTTATGAAATGTTCCTACTTAAAGTGTTTCACAGCTAATGTTAATTAGAAGAAAAAATTACAAATTTATTTTACATTGGCATTAAGTTGTTCTTGTTAGGGTAACAAAAATTAAAGTTTCTTAAAAATTTGCGTTGCGTTGCAGAGCCATTCAATTACATGTTAGTCAGGAGTGATTAAAACATTGATTGATAAAATTATTATTATTCCTTTATATAAAATACTTTCACAAATAAATAATAAAATTTCTTTGAAGTCCTCACTGCTCAAAAGTATGCGAAAACCGTAGGCCTCTTTCGCTCACAAGATACATTAAATTAATTAGTTTGTAAAATATGTAATTATATCCGAAAGGCAAGTTATATTCGCCACCAGGTGAAGGCGTTTATTAGATATTATTGTAATTTAATTAGATTTCCCCTACTTCGGCTTTTATAGCTTATAAGTTCTTTTTTCATAATTTTTATAAAGGATAAACATTCTATGTCGACATAAACATAAATAAATAGCTTAAGGCCACGGAGCTATTTTACTATTCGTATGTTGATTATACATCGCATAGCAACATTTAATAAATAAATAAATCAATAAATTAAATAAATTAATAATTAAAAAATAAAAATCAATAAATAGAAAACATTTGTGCTGGAATCAAGATAAAACCAATTAACAGAATCAAAATGTTTATGAAGTGAACAATTATGTACATTTGCAATTATTATTCAAGAAGGGGTCAGACATGATGTCTTTTTGGTAGTTTTTTGTGGTAAGCTTTGATGACCATCGCTTTCGAACTTATTGTCTCATGTATAGATAAAATATGAACCCCCCCTCAAATAAATGACTGTCCATAGAAACTACATTTACTTTCTGGCATTTCCACTGCACCCCACTAATACTAATTAATGATGACAATATTGTATGCAGTACATAGTATGAGTAAACAAATTTAACGCTACTTGAGACCTTAGTTAGTAATGGTCTTTATGGTTCAATCATAACTAGCCAACTGAAGTGCTATTTTAGCTGACTCTGCTGTGACCTTGGAGAATGCGACCACAGCTAGCGGCGATGCCCACGGCACGCATCAATTACACTGACTGTCTGGCTGGCTAGCTGGTTGGTTGGGTAGGCGGGAACAACAACAAGAGCAATAACAGTAAAAACAACACGGGCCGTCGTCATAGAGCAGATGATTGAGAGCGATCTATGGGCATACATATGCTCGCATACTCACTCAATCAGCTCCCACGCTTCAATATTTTTAGCGCTCAACGAGCTTATTGCATGCCGGCGTCCAAGTCGACGTCAGCGTGTCGGTCAATTTAATTGATCCAGCATATATACACATGTGTATAGACACAGATAGTATGTACTCGTACATATGTATATGCTAGATTCTAGCGGCACATAAAGCACTTGTCGGCGCGTGTTTGCCACAAATTGGGGTACCACCACCTTTAATTGACACACCGTGCGGATCAATCATAGACAAATGTCACAGTCAATGCGTTTTTAACACGTTCGATTGGGCCGATCAGCCGACCAGACCATTATAACATTATACCTACATACAAGCGATATACAAGTATACGCATGTACTCGTATGTCTGTACACGTGGCTGTTCAAACAGTTGCTGTGCATAATTTGCCTGATTTTAATTTATGGCTTTCCTACAAACAGATTCAATTGATTCAATTAAACTTAACTTTATTTCAATGAAATGAAAATCTCTAAATTGAATTTTCAGTTTTGAATTATGTATGGTTTGTTAAGACATTGACAGCTGTGCGAAAAATTGGCAAGCATGTAAGCATGTAATTAAAAGCGAGCGAGTTATTAGTCAGAGGTCAGGAAATATGATAAGCCAAAGTTACAGATATTGAGTTGCGATATTATTTAGTAGCAAGAGTAATAAATCAATTAAAGCGTTGGAGAATCAACTTGACAGATCGAACAACAGAATAGGCAGAATTCGCCAGCCTATTTAAGGGCAGTTGCCTATACTTGAGTGATGTACACTTTAGTGATGTACACTGAGAACCAATCAAATTATTTTTAAAATTATACAGCTAATGGGATCATAGTCGAATATTCCAATCAGTAGAGGCGTGTATGTTTAACAAGCCAAAAAATAAAACAAATTACAAAAAAAACACATGTACATATTTGTGCAATTATGTGTCCCTGGCCTGGCTGAAATGGTAATTTGTTCATAACATATGCAATTATTTAGATAATTATTCAAAATAATGACCACAAAAACGTTATTTTTACGCACTTTGAACACAGTTTTAATTGTTGTTTGATTAGCGTTTAGTGACACCTGCAAATACCGCTAGTCAGTTGGGTTAAAGAAATATTATTACTGGGTGGAAAAAAACAAAACAAACTTTAATGAACTGCTTTATTACTTTAATGAACCGAAACAACACGTCGTTCAAACTCGTTGCGCCCAGCGATGCATCACAATTTTGTTAATGAACTTGAAGTTTGTTGTTTTCGATTGATGATACATTGAACAATATGGTAGTGAATAAAAATCAACATTGACAAAGTAAATAATATTTGTTTACATTCAAGCTGTGCGCGTGCACAAAAATAACAATTATAAAATATTTACGCAGAAATATGTCGTTCAATGGCAATTATGAAATATTTTGCATGCAGCGAACACTGCTCATCACTTTCAGGATAATTAACAGTTCACACGGCTTCATTAAAATGACATCAAAGTATGGACGTGGCATATTATGTTCGGAACAGTGCTCAGTGAAGAGTCGAAACACATTGTGTGTGATTTAATGCAATCAGAAGGACATATGTCTGCATTATTGTAATTGATGCATGCATGTTTATTGGAAGTAAAAGGTGCAACTATTTTAGTTCCCCAGCATCGATTTTTGTTAGTCAAGAAAAACAATGCAACATCGGCGTGACTACAATTAGTAGAGCTTGAACAGGACACAAATAAATGCCTGTTTAAAATAATTATTCTCATACGTTTCCTTGCTTAGGCTATCAGTAAAATGTACTCCAAAGCTGGGCTGTACAAGCTCTCTATATTTCTGTTATACTTGTCACATCTAAAATAAAGATTTTATAACAAAATTGTAACAAAGGTTGCTTATAGTCCATTTGTCTTGCAATTTGAATTCATTCTTGTCACATACTGCGATACATAATTAAAGTATTCTTTTTATAATTCATATAAAAATCTACATGGAGCGCTTTCATTCACTAAACTAAATAAGATAGTTATTAAAATATCGAAATAGTAAAACGGCGATGAATATAGATGTCTATTTTTATAAACTTAGTTCATGAAAATAGATTTCGTTTTATGAAAAACTCTTATTTATTTTACCTAACGACATTAGCATTACAGATTGGAATACATACTTCAATATATGAAATGTTTTCAAATAATAGTAAATTGTTTTGTTATGGCCAAACATTACTAACTAATAAGATTGCGGATTTATGCTCTTACTTAAGTCCTTCTGCTGAATGTCGCTAAGAACTGCGACTTACATATGTACATACAAATATCGTCCTTTATCAAAAACTATAATTAAATTGTCTTACGACATTCTCAATCTGGCTTTTTTCAGTTCTAAGCTCAATTTGTCAAGCTGTACGTGTCGATATGGGTATACAAGTATATATATGAGTAACAACAGCCTTGCCACTAACATTTGGCCAAAAATAAACAGATGGTCCAACGCACATATGTACACTTATGTATATACATATATGTATATGGGGCAAACAGTATATGGCAGTCATGTGTGTGAGGCATTGGCATAAATATTTCAATTAATGTTGTTGCGAATGCTGGCTGCCTGCCTGCCTGCCTGGCTGCATGGCCTGCTTGCCACACTCGACGCGTTGCGAACTACTTGCACAATGGCCAGAAGCCATCAAAAGCAACGGAGAGCGAAGTCAGTTAGCTTGGCATTCAGCGAACCCGGCCCAAAACAATGGCAAATTGTTATATGCTCCATACTTCAGGCAGTGGCAGCCTTTTCCTCATTGCGTCGTTGAGTGCCGTTTTAATGGCTACCGGTGTTGTAAATGCCTGGCACGCGTTTTATACAAAATAAATATTGCATACTTTATGGCAGCGCGACGCTGACTTTTCGTCATTGCTGCTGCCTTTTCGCTTTTCGCCTTTCACATTTCCCACTTCTGCGCGCGCGTATGTGCCTCTCAAGCTCTTAGCTCGTGCAAAAGTATTTTTGTCTTTTATGGCCCTAAAAATGGCAGCGGCAACAACTACAACAACAATAGCCAGAACAACAACTACAACAAGAACAACATCGACAATGTTCATTATGGCGTGCGCACTGCAAATTTGCCTCTCACTGTTTGTGTGTAAATAGGCTTTTGTGTGTGTGTGTGTGTTTGTTTGTTTGTGTGTATGTCTGTACACATCATTGTTTGTGTTTCTATTTTTCCCACGATATTTAACATGTGGCATTGATTTTATGGCCGCTGAAGCCTGTCAGCCTGTGTTGGTTGGTTAACGCCATTTAGCGCCTCTGCAAGTGCCTGGCCCTAATTAATTGGCCAAGAGGTAAGGCAAATGTTGCCGCAAGGGCTTTGTTATGCGGCTAAGCATAAGGAAATCCGCTTCAAGTGTTTGCCAATTTGTGCAACAACAAAAATTGTATAACAAGCGCGCAGAAAATACATTTAACTTTGGCGTATACAGTACAATCTGAATAGTTCGAACAATGCGTTACATCGTACATCCTTTCCACCTTCATTGGTGATTGTGTTCCGGCTGCTATTTGAATGTAAAATTTTGTTAATTATGAAAGTACCTTAGTTAACATTGACAGTAGAGCAGCCTAGCATTAATATTTTTACAAGTAATTGGTAATATATACCTAAAAAATATTTTAAACTATTAATCAGATAGCAATACTCACAAAATAAAGCAATGGAATTCAGGATAACTTCCTGAATTGGAATTGGAATACAACAAAAACCAGGGTCTGTAAAAGATTTTGCTTATGGTTCAACTATACTTTTGATGAAGATGTTCAAAACAATAGTTTTCCCATATTGTTAGTATAGTTTATATAAAAGACATCAAATTCTTTTTAGCCTATATTATCTAATTAGTTGTGCGAAATCTGTTCTAATTTATTTCACATTTTAATGCAAATTTGTAGTCAAATAATTTCCATAGCGAACTAACATACGTATATTAAGAACATTTTTATTTAAATTTCTTTTGATATCCAGTCGACTACCTTTAATTTACAATTTTTCAGAATCTGTTATGTTCTTCAAAATTTGCTTGTAAAAAAGCAATTAGAGTTCCAAAAATAAACAAATGAAAGCGCAAATATTTGCACACAAAATAAACCGAAAGCAACCATTTTCAATCTAGACGTTATTATTTTCTTTTTATTAGTACATAGATTTCTATTTGAAACGTCAAGATGAAAATTCTGGGGAAAGAGTTCAATTTTTATTAATTTGTTCTGCATTTTAATACAGGCAGCCTTGTTGTTGGAATATTCTAACAAAATGGCGCTGGTTATGAGCTTCCTCCCCTCCATCTCATCCATTTCATACTTCATAGCTGAGTTAAAAATCATTGGTGCAATAAACAAAAACTAGAGCCGGGCATTATTTTCGTTTCATCTGTTTGCGACCAGACGATGCATACAAAAGTATAGAAAAATTACCATAATTTACTTAAATGTCTAGCTAGCTCTAAAACAGCATTAGCACAAACAAAAAATGTCACGGCCGAGAATGTGGAATGATTAATAAAATGAATGCGTTTTAAGTTAATTATTTTAAACTAGTGCTGTTATAGTTTATATGTCAAATTAGTTTCTAGTATTTGGCATTTACTTATATCTTATTGACCACAAGAAAGCTATACAAATACTTAATAAAATTAAACGTGACATTGCATTAAAAATATTATAAGCCTTACATAGCTAAGCTCCTTATTATTAAATTATTGCATTTTAATTTAAGCCTAATAATAAAGAGCTTAGCTATGCTAGTCGATAAGCTAATCAAACAATTGTCATTCAAAGTTTTTATTTACATACAAGTAGACCACATATTTACCCGATCAATATTTAACCATTTATTGTGCTGAAAGGCTAATCAAACGCGTTTAAACTCTATGAATGTTTATGTTTGTTTTTTAATGTGGCGCCGCCTTTTTGAGCCTTCAACAATTTTATGCTTGCATGAAAGCGTTTAATGGTCTTCTGATATATATTTATGATGTATTTGAAATGAGTGACCAGCCGTAAAAGTAATTTTGATAAATGTTTAGGAGCTGTTGATGCGCTCTTTATAAGTACAAAGCATATACTTGTATGTATATATTTAAAGCAGCTTATTGCATAACAAAATACAAGTACCTGAAAGTACTTAGCAACCAATTTTGATGGAAATCGCTCAGCATTAATGTAAGATGACGGCTTTGCCACCGCAAAATCTCAAAGGCACTTAGCCCACACCCTCAAAAATTGTGTTTAATATTCCCGAATGCGACGCAAACACTTTGCTGTGCTAATTACGCCCCCACATCAGCACCGCCCTTGGCCCATGGATCTGAAATCGGCGACCATTATGGGAGGCAGTGAAGCGTCTAAATGGCAGAATATTTGAAAGCAAATGTGCCGTTATGTAATTGACTATAATTTGATTTGAATGTTTTTTGCTGTTGGCCAAAAATTTGCATTTTATAAAATGCAGAACCCCACAGTGGCTTGGACCCTAAACACCCAATGAACAAACACGTCAACCGAGCCAGTGGACAGCCGCAAAGCCACAAAATAGGCAATCAATCATGGGATCGGGGTTTTATTTTATTTTATTCGTCTTTTTTTTTGTATTCTATTGGTTGGTGGTGTTGACTGTTAGCTTTTGTTTGTTTGTTTGTTCGTGTGCGTTGGCTGGCCAAAATAAACGTAATTAAAATCTAGTTGTGTATCCTTATAAGCGCGCAAGGCCATTGAAATTGGTTCTCAAAACATGAAAAGGAAAGCTGTGTGAAGGAACAGCAAAAAGTGAGCTAACGGCAAGGGAATGGAAGACAGCGCAAAATTTGAAACAATTCCTTAATCTAATCGCTAGAAAAATGGAAGAGGGAGCGTGCGAGCTGGCGAAGCAAAAAGTGGAGACGCAAGAAAGCAGTCAAGAAATACAATGAAAAGCTCTTAAATACGGTGGGCAAGGCAAAGTGGAAAGCAGCAAAAAAAACAACAGCAAGGATGAGAATGATGAGGCATACAACCTACTACTAAGCTTCATGCTCCGGAGCTTCAAGCCATTGGATGCCTAGCAAATGACTGCCAATAATTTGTAAGCGCTCAGAGCAATTTTCAGGCTTTGAATTTAAGAAATGTGAGCAACTTTAGTACATTTTGCGCTTGCAGTACTTGAAAAGAAGCTCGGTAAGTGGCAGAAAGTGCGCAGCAAATTTCAAGATGCTTCCCACAATATTAAATAACAGTCTTCGACTACGTGTCTTGCAAATTAAAGTGAGAATGCAATTTACTTAAGGCATAAATAAAATAGCAAATCACCAAACAATATTTAAAATGCAAAATGACTATCCATATAACCGTATCACAATGCTCTCGATACACTCACGAATATAGCGATGGATGGATGACAGATGAATAAATATAATATAAACGGATACATAAGGGATAGGTAAATGGATGGATCGATCGATATCTAGGTAAACAGATGGATTAATATGTAGACAGATGATAAGTAAATAGATAAATAGCTGGATAGATGGGTAACTATATAGATAGATAGATGAATAGCTACTAGGACCATAGAACAATGCTAGAATGATGAATTTGGAAATGAAGGTTAGAAGAACTACAGGCACACCCTTTTACCTGACTTACAAGTAATAGTTTTTCGATATAGCATTGCAATCCTTTCAGATATGTAATACTTGTTTCGAGCGCCAAACAAATAAACATTTTCACAAACTAACTAGTTTACACTATAAACTAAAAACATTCAGAAGGCTCAGATAATGTTAAATTAATTTAAAAATATTCAATCATTTTTTGGCAAGTGCTTGTGTCTTAAAAAGTTGCGCAAATCAATAGGAGCGCGAGTCTTTGCCAATTCCATGAAATAAGTATGGAGTGTTGTTTATTATATATCCTACAGAATTCAGTGATGTAAAATGCTGATCAATAATATTATTATATTTTTTAGCAGTCTTCCTTCTATCACCGAAGTTGTACATAGTCGGACAAGTAAATAAGAAAATGCACTGCTCCAAAAAATAAGATACTGGCTCAGTAATGTAAAATGCTGATCAATAATCTTATTATATTTTTTAGCAGTCTACCTTCTATCACACAAGTTTTAAAATAGTCGGACAAATAATTATTAATATAAATAAGAAAATGCACTCACAAAAAATAAGATCAAATAAAATCATATAGTTTAGGATGGAAGCGGAGACTAATGATGTCGTTCATTTAATATTGGCACTTTATCTAACTGAAAGCTCGTCAATATTTTTATGTCGGTTGGTGTGGTAATCCGCATCCATAATATTTACCTTTGTCAACAATATCAGCAACAACAATGTCCGCTAGACACGTACTCGAAATAGGCGGCAACTGCGCAATAGACGAAAAAATGACATATTGTGAACATAAAGTATACGCCATGTGTGCGCGCGTAGGATTCGTGTGTGTGTGTGTGTGTGTGTGTGTGTGTGTGTGTGTGAGGCTGCTATATAGCCTTGTAATTGCTATTTACACATATTTTCCGCATGATTTGTCAATATTAATGAGCATTGTTTTGTGCGCGGCATCAACGGCAGCAGCTGCCAATGAAAGGATAGACGAACAGACGGACAAAGAGACAGACAGACAATCGCACAGATGGCTAGAAGATAGGCAAAGAGTGAAAAGCAAACTGCGCCATTGCTGCAACAGCCTCGATAGCTGTAAATAAAGGAAGGCAGAGGCGAACGCACACACCCCACTAAATCTGTAAGCAAACACACACAGACACGGCAAAAACCATTCACAAACAAAAATGATAGAAAATGGAGATGTGTGCGTGAAAAACTAACAAAGTTTTCGAAATTTAAGAATTTTCCATAATGCAAAAGGCATTTTCAATTTTTCAATATTCAATGACATTTATGAATAGTTTTTGGTTTGTTATTCTGTATGTCTTGCGGTAGTATTGTAATTTTGAAAAATTATTTCTACGTTTTCTGAGCTTAGTTTGTGTTTCTGAATTTTAATGATAACATTTTTAGCCTAAACACTTGTATAAAATATATTAGCTTAATTTGTAAAACACAAACAAATATATATAGTATACTTAATACAGTATATAATTGTTAAATATTGACTAATAATTAGGTATTAAACTATTTTATCAATAAAGATTACTTCTATTTCAAAACAATTACAACAACATAAAGTAATAAAAATAAAAATCATTTCTTTCAAAACTAGAGCTAGTGGCCCACATTAATTATAATTTTCGCTAGGCTTTAATATTAATAAAATATAGTTTTTATTTATTTATTAATTTTATACCTCAAATAATTTTATACTTAACAAAGGTATATTTTATTTAAGTTATTTTAGTTTAAGGTCAAGTCGCACTATCTCTTTCTATGAACAGTTTTCAAGTATATTTTGGATTTATTTCAAAGCATCAAAAATCCGGCATTATTTGTAGCCCCAGGAAGTTGCAGCTTCAGAAATCACGAGCTCGTGAACACGAACACACCTCTAATATGGACAGTAGCGGCGAGGACGACTTTTCGTTTTGTCGAAATTGAATTCGCTTCATGATTGATTGCCTGGTGCTGTGTATACGAAGTGTGCGTACGCATCGGAATGTTGGAGTGTACAGCTCTCTGAGCCATTTGCTGTTTAAAGCCAGCTCACATGTTCAAGAGCCCACGATATTCGCTTACATTTTGTTTCAATTTCAATTTATTTACTGCTGCCGTTCTTCCGCCCAATGTTTACACAGAACGCAATTTTTGTTTCTTTTGGGTAACATATATTTATTGGCGGGCTGCTTTTAACCTTGCTCTGTGGGCTCATATTTGTCCTTCTTAGGTTTTTTTCTGTTTCTACCTTTCTTTTTATTGAGTTATGTTTTTTGTGGCGCTTGACTTGAATTGCGGTTAATGTTGTATGCCGAGTGCGCGGTATTTTTGTGTGGGTATTATGTGTTGTTTTGGTTCTCTGTATGTACTATATATGTGAGTTGAATGCCTGTAGATTGATTTCGATTGGTTTCTCGCCTGTGTTGTGTGGAACAAATATTTTTACCTGCACATACCTTATTTGGGCTCCGCTTGTCACTTTATCTTTGTTAATTTAATTAAATTTTCATGCTGGGGGAAAGATTTCTGTACTTTTCTGTTGTTGCCTCAACCATTTACTGATTTATAGGTCTTCTTATAACTTCTTATAATTGTGCCAATTTTGTTCAATTATTTGAAAAAAAATCGGATTTTGTTACATGTTGTTAATTAGTTTGACATTATTTTGGTTTATAATTATTTGTAATTGAATTGAACATGTTTTTGGCTATTATGATACATTGAATAGAGCTTATATTTTTTGTAAATAAACTGCACATAGAACAAAATATATATATTAGGGAGTCAGCCCGCATATGTACATGTGTGAGTAACATTTTAATGCAATGTGTACTGTTTACTTCCTTACTATAAAAACTTCAGATCTTTTAGATTAGGTTAGAGATTTATAATTTTTAAAATCTTAAACTATAAAATGTTGTTTAGTTTTGGCTGGCCATGAATCACCTAAAGAGCTGTCTGCAAAAAAGATTTAAGTAATAAGACATAAAAATATGCACTCCGATATAAAATATCCACAAAATATTTGATAACATTCAATATGAAATGTTACAGAGCGCAAATTCAAATGCAAATCAATTCATACACTAACAGGACAACGAAAAGTGAATTATTTAATCATTGCACATAAATATTTCGAAATGCATTTAAATTGATTTGCCAGAATGTTGTCACACAGTGTTTTCTTTTTTCTACAATGTTTCCATTGCAATGGTCATGCTAGTATCTATATAAAAAAGTTTTATTGATCAAATCACACATGTATGTGGCTACAGATGAGCAGCAGCTGTATTCTTACTAAGCAAAAAACTTTGGCATGCCTGTGGTCATCGAAAAAAAAAGAAAGTAGAAAATAAGGAATCGAACATAAAAGGAAAAAGCGTACCGTAATGTGCGCCATTTTGGCTGCAATTTCGTTTTGTTTGTATTTTTTCTTCGCTACTTTGCCGCTTTGTGCGTTTTATTTATTTCATGCGCATGCAATTTGCATATAAAATTTGTTTTATTGACGCCCATGAAACTGTCGCTTCTCGCTTTGTCCTTCTGTTTTTTTTTTGGTTTGTTTTCCTTTTCTGTGCCCTGGATGCGGAGCGTGTGCCAAAAATATGGCCTCAGAAATGTATTTAAAACTTTCACATAGATGCTAGCCACTAAAATTTACTTTTTTCCCAAACCACATTTCCGGGTAACGTTTTATTCGGGCGCCTTGTTGTATGCAACACTTTTTTTACACTTACCACATAAATTCTCACGCGCAATTGTTTTTAAGCATTTAATTTAATAGCGTGCACAAATACATGCAAACATTGAAATAAACGAACGTGTATGTGGCAAACAAATCTTTTTAAATGTGCAAATTTGCTACGCTCTTGAAATCTGTGCCACCAAAAAAAGAAAACAAATATCTTTTTAACGGCAAATGCAATTTGGCAGCGCCGCCAACCAAATGTTGGTGTTGTGGGAATGCGCCAATTGGAACCAACTACGACAATTGCCCTCCACATGCCCCCAACGTTCGGCGCACTGCGTGTAATTGTGCACTTTGAACTTTACGAGTGAAAAAAGTTATTGTCACTTCAATAGTGATGTAAATGGAATCCCTGAGTTGCAATAATAATTTATGTAGTTATACGGGATATCTATAGATGCATACTATGGACAACTGTTGTATTCCCCATTAATTTTCAACTAGCTTAAGCTGCCATATTGGTAGAAGAATACTGCTTTAATAAATTGTATATACATTTTTTATGAAAAAAAAACCAAAAAAAATACGGGATATCGAAAAACTATTTTGATGTCAGAAGCTTTAGCTTTGCGAATTGAAAAAAATTGATTCAATATAAATAAATTAAGGTCAAATGCATTTTAGTGCATAAAATATATTTTTTGATGGTTATACTTTTATTTTTTATCTGAATTTTAAAACATTTCATCACATTTTTTTTAGATATTCGCAGCAGGTGAATGTTTTACAATTAAAAAAATTATTTTTAATGTCACTTTATTGAGTTAAAATTGGGAATGCAATTTTATGCCATGCTTAAGTTTTTATTTGAAACAATTTAATTTAGATGACCATGCAGGATATATCTATTATTATCGCGACATTCGCCGGCTTAAGCTGTTTGGAGAATCTATAAAATTTCAGGGTAGACCTCGAGTGGTTTCGGTGGCAATTAGACACACAAGGAAAAATCATCAATTAGTTTTGTTGCCCACAGTATGACCAAGATAATGCATATCATAATGATAAGCTCGCGGATGTCTTATTATAGAGGGTTTATGCGAATAGAGAGCGGTATAACAGCTTGAAAGAGCTAAAAGGATCAATTACTCAGAAAAGCGCAAAGTTGGATCTATTTATGCTTCAAACTTAAATTAGTTCTATGCCAGGAAGTATTGTGAAAAATATGAATTATAAGGATTTATAATAAACCGTTTAAAATCGTTTCCGTGCTTTCATATCTCAGGTACGACTCAGACACTCACGGCCATATTGTTGTCTTGATCGCAGATCTTTTACGTTCTAGAGGTAATGATATTAATTTACCAGAAACGCTGCAGAGTAACAAAAATTGGCTGTCTCAGCAAACTAGTTCGTGGTTTTTCACCCAAAAAATAACATCATTGTCCACAGTCCAGTAATGGTAGAATCGAGCACTTACCCCTTCCCCTCTGTTCACCCTTTGTTTCGATATGCTTTTAGGACGCATTTGAGTCAATTTTTGTTAAATTGTTTTACAAACGTGCGACATAACCAACTGGAGACCAAGCGAACGTGCTACAGGACCTTGACAGTTGTGCGTATGCCGGTTTCCCCTTATCTTCTGCTACCCTCTGCTATTCCATACAGCACCATCCTCCTCTTGCCTGCTGCACAGCGTGCGCATTAAATTATTTTCTTATACACAGCATTGGGTGTTTGAGTTTGTGGTTGTGGCTTTGCATACATACACACATATATACATGTAAATACATATTTGGATATGTATGTACGTATTGGTGTGTTTGGTTTATCTCGTCGTCATTGCACTTTTCTGTGTGTTTCATTACTTAGTTCGCCGCTCGACGCTGCCGAGCATTCAAATTGCATTTTGAATTGACATTCGTAAAACGCAGGCATGACTAGCCAGCTAGATAGCCGGCCATTATGTCTCTGTATGTGTATAAGTATGTGTATGTGTATGTGTCTATATCAGCCCGTCGGCCTCAATCCCTAAGGTATGAATCGCTTGCCAAAAATAGCCAGTGAAAATCCATTTGCCAAATTTGTTGCAAACATCTCTCTGGCCATGGAGAACTGAACGCATACTGCAGTGATACTAGTTGGCAAGTTTCAAGGCCCCAGTTGAACGTGACTAATATGGAAAAAAGAAATGAAGCAATAAACAGATGTATGTGGATTGTAAGTAGGTAGTAGGAGAAAACAAGTGGACCATTTATAATTAAAAACATACTAATTTCAATTAGGTGTTTTACATAACTTGCATAATTAATATCAAATAAACCCGAACTAAAATGATTCATTCACAATTCATAAGCTATGTGCACTATTTTAGATTTGATGGCAGTATTTCTGCCCATGTCCTTCATTTAAAAGCTTACTGGTTTTAGCTTTAAACAAATAATGCATATTAATGAGTATAAAGGGGAAACTAACGGTGTTACTGAATGACGTCAATTGGTGCAACGTGGGTGCTTTTAAATATTTACATTGTGTACCTGACGGACAGGTTTATTCTTCACTTTTCAGTCATTTTTGGGCGAATCCCTGACCGCGCATGACTGTGAGTTGGAGCATAGACAAAGAGGTGGGCTCTTTTAGTTCCTACTTTAAGTTATATATTCTATATTATAAGAATTGTCTTTGAGTTTATATGGGACAATAAGCCTTTGAGTTTGCCTTATAACAAAGGTAAATTCTATTTTTGTTGACTGTGTTCGTCCGTTGCAGTGATGATATTAGCGTTACCAAATACCACACATTTTTCCACCACCATCCAGCTTTTGTTTGCAGTATTTTAGATAAATGAAAAGCGGATTAAATGCTTCTACATTCGGCAGAGGATTTATCCAATTATTACAGGATGCGTGGAACCATCAAACGTGGTAGTAGGAAGTTTAATGGAATTGTGGATATTTTTAGTTCTACTCTGTACGTACCACTGCGGCTATTCGGAAAAGTAAGTCGCATGAATCGTTTTCAGCTCACTTTTTGTGTTTATTAAATCCCAACGATGGTACTATTCTAACAAAGCATTTTACTCGGTTTGATTTTTATCATTCCGCATTTATCTCATTAATGTTAAATTTCAAATCAGCCTGTAATTGGATTGAAATTTGTAATCGGAACAGCTCTGAATGCAGATCAAAATATTGCACGCCTCACCACGTTGCAAATATCAATTTGACAACCAACCAAAAATGTGTACAATGCTGATGGGAATGTTCATGATGATGATGTTAATGATGAGGATGTTGTCGCAGTCAGAATTTCCATTTCCGTTTAGCAGGCACTGCTACTCACTACACACAGTCGATTACTGTAATTTTATCATGAGAGTCAGTTTTTGTTGGCAGTGCAAATAATTGGACGAACAAAATATAATCAATTGTCAGCTTATAAATATGAAATGAGTTGATGTTGCTGCTGGGATTTTCGTTTTTGTTGTTGCCACTTTTATTGCTGTTATGGTTGTTGTTGTTGTTGGCTATGGTCCCTGGGCTTTTGGCAGCGCATGTAAATAAAGTTAATTGTATTTCTTCATAGCAGCCAACTTAGCAGGTGCGCAAAATGTTTTCGGTGTGGACGTTGGACTGGATTTATACATATTTCTGACTGGCTGACTGACTGGCTGCCAGTGTGGTTATCTCGCTTTAGTGGTAGATCTGCCATTGCTGTTATTGTTATGTCAAATGCGTCACAGTTGTGGCTAAGAACAGTTGGGAGTCCCCAGCTGTAGTTGTTGTTGGCGGCTGCTGGTTGGCTGTTTGTTGGCTGTCGGCTGCTGCCTTTGCTGCACTTGTCTGTTTATTATGAGCGCACTTGGCTTTTGGGTCTGAGTGTGCGCCCACTTGAGCTTAAGCTGTGCTGCCCTTCAGCCTACTATACCATCACACTGCTCTGCCACCATCCCCGTTTTTCTCTGCGGCTGGCTGGCTGCCCGCTTTTGACGTGCGATGCTTGTTTGAATTTAATTTATTGTTTCGCATTTGCTTGCCTCTCTTGGCTGCCACTGTTCTTGCGTTTTCTCTGTGCGACACTTTAAGTGTCGGCCCAACAATGTAGCAAGTCGTTTTTATGGCAAGTTGTGTGCGTTTTTTCCATTTTTTGTAGAGCACTTATTTGCGCTAATTTCATTCTGCTTGTAATTTTATTTTTATGTAGTCAACTGGCTACTGCCTTGAAACTGAGAGCCACCGTGTCGCCAGCCTCGCTTCTTGTTGTTTGCTTTGAGGCAAAGTTTGTCAACAATTCCGCGTACAACATTGAACATTTCTGTTGTTGTTGAGCCAAAGGTGGATACGAGAGGAAGGCAGCATTCGCTTGCTTAGCTCATCATTATGAACACGTGCTGGGCTTGGGCGTTAGCTGGGAGGCATATCAGCAGCTTTCCCTTGTGCGTTGTCACTTTAACGAATTTTCGCAAAAACATGTTATGAGCGCTGTGCACAGTGGAAGAAATAAAACAATAACATAAGAAGTTAAATTGCTTTCCACAGCCGAGTAAGAATTCCAAAATGAATCCCCTTTTAATTTTTTACAATTTACCAAAATTGAACAAAATTTAAAAAGAAACAACATCTTTCTTTGATTGAAAACACTGCCATTATCATACTTAGCATGATTCTTTGAAGCTTCAAACTGCAGCCGATATTAAATTTACTCTTATAGACAAAAAAAGCACTAATCATTATAAAATAGAATTCCTGATATTATATTATGAATTTCCAAATTCCATTTATGTCCATTCGCTTCACTGTGCAGCGTCGATTTCCTAGCTGCCGCTACTTTTTTTCCTGCCAAGTTCTGCGTTCTGCTCTTCCGCCTAAGGTCAAGCGCATCTTTGTCATTTTCCGTTGCCTACTTTTGTGCGCCGTGTCGTATTTCGCGCAGCCATTTGGCAAATAAATAGATCGCACACACACACATACAGTTGTGTACGGGAACTATAAAATGGCAAGCCACTTAACATAATTCAAAGTGTCAGCGCTAGGTGGCGCCCACTTAGCATTGAATAAAGTAAGCTGCTTTCTTGCCCTCGTGTCGCCTTTTGTGTCGCCTACAAAGCATCCAATTGGAGCACCAATGGCAGCAGCAACAATTGGCCTGGACGTGAGCGCCATTGTTGTTGACGCCGCGACTTACCGACTTATCGATAATGACCCTTAATGCCAATCGATGCGATTGCTGTAAACAAAGTTTCAAGTGCCTTTTGTTGCCAACTGAACCATGAAAAGGGGTGTATATATACACATAGTGGAATCATATATAAATGTAAACATCTAATTAACCATAATTGGCTATACTTATTGGCTATACCGTTGACTAATCCCATTAACCCTTCCGTCTTCATATCTGTCTTTGTTTCCATTGTATTGTATAATCATATATATATTACCGATGATGCATTGGACAAATACTATAGTTTCGAAAAGAGCGCGACAGTCAGTCAGACTGAATAGACGACGCTGTGATCACAATCTGGCAGTTATTTAGTAACATTAATTGCTTTTGTTTTCTGTATTAAGCTTTATTGTGTCATTAAATATTGGCGACAGTATAGTTAATTCTATTGTGCCTTCAAATATTTATTCTAAATAATAACATCTATTCTATATAATAAGAAAAGAGAGCCACACTGTATGCCGAAATATATCATATTAAAATGTAATGGAAATTAAAATTAATGGAAATTTGAAAATTTATTTAATATTGTTCAGCGCGGATATTTGTTAAATTTTGTACTGTGAGTAAATTTAAGGGTCACACCAAATTAAGGGCAACAAAGAATTTCAGATATAAAATTCGATAAAGAATGTTATTAATCCAACAAATTCAGACTGCAAATACAGTGAAAACTCTCTTGACCGGACACTCACGGTCGGCCAATTTTTGTCCGCCCAAGGGGAGTGTCCGCTTAAGGGGATACTTAAATACTTTATACACCAATCGAATGTTTTTAGAAAAAGTGTCCGCCAAAGAGAGTGGCCGGATAAAAGAGGTGTCCACTAAGGGAGTTTTCACGGTATATAACAGCTGCTAATATTTAACAACTATTTTATACAAAACTTTGTTGTAAATGACGAAAATATTCAATTTAGAATAGTTGGTTTCTAAATTCTATTTATTTTAATTGTTTTATTACACTTTTTATTGATATATAACTTTAATTGCAAGTACAACATTCTACTTAGTTCAGCATCACTTTTATAAAATTCCTATTTTGACTTTGTTGTTTGGATTTGAAATATTCTTGTATGTTCAAAAAGTGGATAATTTAATGTATGAAATCTGGTGATTGACTTTCTATTACACCCGCCGCTAAAGCTAAACCAAAGCTAAAAAACAGTATAATTGTCTGGAAAAAAATTGCATTTAAGCTTCAATTTGGCTGTACGTGCACAGCTCCAAAAACTTGTAGCCTCAATTTGCAACGCCGGGAGCTGCGTAGTCATGCTTTTAGCGTTGCTAAGGTGTTAACTGTACCTAAGCTGCTTAGCTAGTGGAAGCCAAAGTTTGGGCATTTGAAATTCTGCATGGTATTCAAGACTAAAACTTTTAGCCACAGCTCAAATTCCTGCCCCTGGAGTCACACATACACACACACACACATACAGATTCACAAACACGTACATATTTAGACGACACCTACGCGCATGGCGGTTGTTGCATAAACTTTGCAGCATTGAAAATTGTTTACATTAACATGCAAAAGCGCAACAACACCCACATAGGCGCTCACAACACACAAACACGAGCCTCAACTTTTCCAGCAAATACACACACACACACACATTCACACATACACAGACATACACACACATACATTTTCACGGCGCATATTATTTTCATCTGTGACGACCGCCACCGTTGCACACAAATGTATGCAATGCCTAACATGATGCTGGCATGCAGGCTCGTGCATGCACACACATGCATGTGTGTATGAGTTTGTGTGTGTGTGTTTGAGTGCTTCGACGTTTTGTGTGTGGCCGTGTGTGGCCGTGTGTGGCTGTGTGTGTGTGTGTATTTATGTGCCTGTTTGCCAACTTTTGAGGCTGTTTTTGGCAGCCTTTTAAAATAGAAACATGCAGCTTTATCCTTGCAGAGAAAGTGAAGCCCACTTTTAAGCGTGCCAGCAACTTAATTAAAAAAGTAGACAGTACCACAACACACTTACACAAAGATACACAGAAGCTGTCATAATTCAAACACCCAAGGTGTAGCCCATTCGAAATACTAAGTGAGCGGTACAAGTGCTTAAGACACACACATTCAAGCTTACACGCACCCGGTTGAGTCAACACGCATAAAAATCAGTTGAAATCTACTGCGCAATCCTAAAGGATAAATCCCTTTGGAAACGGTTGGGCATACACACTGGGCTTCTAATCAGAGAAAGGTGAACAGAGTTAAAAAAGTTGATAGCGTAGAGTCCCCGATGTATCCGTTGTATTGGATATATAGAAATATATATAAAAATAATTATAATGATTTACATTTTATATAGTACATATTTCAATTAAAGTTATGGGCATATATATATCAGTAAAAATTTGCTTAATGAACAATGTTTTTTATTATTGATCACATTTCGAATAGTAAGTTATTATTTTTTTCTGTAAATTTATACGTACAAGTAGCTGACCGAATAGGCAGTAGTATATATGCTTTAAGAAGATGAGTAAGCTTTTGAACTTTATAATTAAATTCGCACCACAACCCTTAACCGTCCAAATCGATAGCTTTGATTTAATTCCATACAATTCGCTCAATTAGTATAGATTAATTATTATCTTATAAACCTTTTAAGGTACACAAAACCAAAGTATTATATTACGCTCATTAGAAACAAGTCTCTTGTTTGCGTTCATGTGATTTTGTCATAATTAGATTTTATACATTGATATTCAGCAGTAAATAGTTTTTGTTGCTTGGCTCATTCATGGGCATTATGTTTCAGATATGTTTTGAGTTGAAACTTCTGGGAATTGGGCACAGGGACGTAACGGACTGCTGCTTAACCACTATCGAAATTGATTGAAACGAATAATAACAGACGATTGTGCACATAGAGGAAAAATAAATATCTACAGATTTAAACCCTTTTTTACAAAGAATGTTCTACATTATTCATCTAATTAGTATATCTACGTAATAGGCTGGGTCAACTAAGAATTAAGTCATCACGTATTCAGAAAAGTAAACAAACCTGTATATCCATTGTAACCATAAAAGCAAAATATGTTTGGCTTCTCAACAACCAAGGCAACTAATACTTGCAAAATTTCTCTCAAATTCTAGACCAGTGTGCTGTTTGGGAGACGGGGGTTCTGTTTCTGTCACAGCTAAATACGATAAATTGTGAGGGTCTTTAAGGCACACAGACACAGAACGCACAAAGGCAGCCCATAGAGGGCGTGTGCGAAACTTAAGAATTGTAGCATACATTCTAGCGCCAAACGGAAATGCTTGAGCAAAAAGGCAAAGTGGAAGAAAAAGGCAACAAACATGGCGTCGTCGGCGGCGGCGTCGGCAGCACTGTCGACATCTGACAGCTAAAGCTGGCGCACACAAATAAAGGCAACAACAGCAAAAACAATAAAACTGTTGGCTGCTGTTGCTGTTGTTGGTGCTTGAGCCAACACACACCGCTCTTGTCGCCTCTCCAAGTGTGTCAACCGTCGGCACTTTTCTGTATTGTGCTGATTTTTGTCAACGTATTCGCATTTTTGTTGCCTCCTTTTTCGGCTTTTGTTGTTGTTGCTCCTGTTATTCCTGTTGTTATTACTGTTTCTTATAGCTGCTGCAGTCGCGCTGGCCAGCCACTGTTCCTTTTTGCAAATTATGGACCCACATAGCAACAACAATAATGTTTATGACTCGCAATTTTGGCGTTGGTCGCCATTTTATGCAATTTCTTGGCCACAATTTGGTCCTCTTTCTGTCGCTTCCTTGTGCCGTCTGCTACAGCTTCAACAACTACCGCAGCTGCTGATGCTGCTCTTGCTACCGCTCTATCTCAATGATTTAGTGCTTATGGCAAGTTTATAAATTAAATTTAATGAAGCAGCAAGCTGAACTTTTGTCGCATGCTTTCGATTTTCGCCCTCGTGCATCCATACATATATTGATTATACATCCTGCACACTTTCTCTCTCTCCCCAACTCTTGTCTTTATTCTATGTAGTCTGTGCAGGCATTTAGTTGTGATTGTGTGTCTTTGTGCGCTCATATCTCCGTGTGTCAGTTTGCACAAAATATAATGTTGGCAGTTAAAGTGAAACTAGCTTAAATCTTTCCTTTGGTTTTGGTCTCTATGCCTTAAACCGTTTTTAACGACTACTGGGACAGAGAATTAAAATGCAACTTAATCTTGTATTTATGAATGAATAAATGTTATTGTTTTCTGTTTTTTTGTTTTTGTAATAGCTCCCCTCTCATCTGTCAGTTAACTGTACGGATAAAAAGATTATACGATTATTTATCCCGTTTGCTTTACAGAATAATAAAGTAAAATTGTAACAATTCTATCTCTGGTATTTATTTACTAAAAACGTACGCAAAAACGATTATATACAACGAAGAGTCGTTGCATAGTTTCGTGTAAATATTTACTTTACAATATTGGTTAGCGTTACTTCCGTTCAGACAATATTGAATTTAAATAAGTAATCGGGGTTTTAAGCTCTAACATATTCATCCCATTTTATAATTAGAAAATGTTATTACTTTCACCAGTATTTTAAAGAAGCTTAAGCGATTTTAATCTTTTCAATACTTCTCCCTATTATGTGAAATAGTGTTTTGTGATGCCACAGTAGATATGTAATTACTACCTCCGCTCACAACAAAACCAAAAGCTTCAATAACTTTATTCAACTTCAGCTGAGAGAAATGGCCTCAAGACAGCTCAGAAACTGTACTCTAGTCTGAACATATAAATATATTCTGCTACAGTTTTTAGTAACATCTCAGATCAGTGTCGAAATCCACAAACCTTCTTTTATCTGCCTTCTGCGTTTTACTTGTAAGTTGCAAGTCTTGCTTTGTTTCCGTAAAACAATCTGTGTTCATCAATTACGCACGATTTTGGATTGACAATAACTTATACATGCAATATTGCCCAATTGTGTATATGTTGCCGAAAACTGACACAGCTGTTCATTAATTTTAGACAATAAACATTTACAAATTTAATTGGCTTTCTCGTTGGCAAATTGACAGCAACAATTAAGACCCTAAGACCTGGTACAAATAGCACAGCCTATTATGCAATCTTTACCTACTCGTAGCAGGCACCAAATTGGTCTACAAGCCCCAAAAAGTAGGCAACGCAACGCACAACGCACAACGATGCTAGTGAAAAAGTAATTATCGACAACTTGTGTCACTGCCAGAAGCAAATGTTTTAAAATTCAATAGGCGTACTATACACACGACACAACAATAACAATAAACAGAGCACCGGCAACAACAAGACAGCGACAACGACAAGAGCAAGCACGATAACAAGAGCGCAGAACAAAACACGCCTAAGCTTATGCAACATAATCCTAGTTTATGACAGCTACGGCTTCTCTTTCTCTCTCTCTCTCTCTCTCAGACGTTGTCCTCTCTCCATCTCTCTTTCGATTTGTATATCTATGTGTGTGTGGCCTTTTGAGACCAGCAGCTGCTTAGCCAACTGTGTGCACACAAACACTTGGGCTCGGGCTCACATAGTATTTCATACATACCTATGGAACGATATACATAGTTTATTTGGAAATTCCTATAGCTTTGACAAGTGTCAGTAACACAAAAGACGCGCACACACACGCACACAGTTATCACAATTCACCGAAAGCCATCCCAACCTTAGCAACATGCCGATCCTTCTGTTTTGTATGGCATAATTGAAGGTTGCTTTGTGTGGCGCCCCAAAGTAGGAAACCCATTTTGGCTTTGCGGGCGAGGATGCACGCTTTTACGTAATGGCATACACTCACACTCACACACACACACACATATACAGATGCCAACAATTAGACTATAAATATTTGCCAATTGTTGGAGCAGCCATTTTTTTGCCATTTTCACAAATGAAAGTTTTCTACAGAAATCTTCCTTTCGTTTGCTCGCACATTTTGGAGACTGGGGGCAATCGCCACCCCGATTCTTCCACAAGGTTAGCGGCTGAGGAGGCGAGATGCGAAAGTTGTCAAGTAGAAGTGCCCACTCATGCAAAATATGTATGCGGGTTCGTTGTCTGGCTGGCTGGCTCGCTGGCTGGCGTTGCATACATTTAGGCGACAAACCGTTGACAGTTGTCACTGCTCTCTGCCTGCCTTGGCACGAGGACATGGGCTTGAACTTCCAGGGTTGACGCTGGTTAAAACTGCACAAAAATCTGTTCAACGAGAAATACTAAAAGTTTTTCACGCACACGCCTGCAAACACATTTGCATTTGCAGGCCCTTTGACCCAAAATTGCAACACGAAAAAAAATAACATTAAACAGCAACATATGTTTCTCATCAACAACTACAAATGTTTTATGCACTTTTAGTGACATTATTCCTTTCTTTCTTTCGACACACTAAGATTGTCGAATCAGTATAGATTGATTTCAAATGTTATAAGTCAGAAGTGCAGATGTTTACTTGAATTGTTAATAGTGAGCCACCCTCATCACCCTGGATTTATAAAGACTGATCATTATGAGCCGAAGAGTTCTAGAAATAAAATAAAACAGAGCGATCCTTGGCCTAAATCTGCACTTAAACGTGTAATTGCATTGCTATCTCCCCAACAAGCCTCCAAAAGAACTGGGCGACTTTTCTGTACATATATTTATTTTAATTCTACTTCCAACTACTACTTATTAGGACTTAGTACCTTATTTAAAGCCCCATTTCAGTATTAATAACCATATTTTTCATCTCCTTTTTCTCTTTGCAGGGTCAGACAGAGGTAATTTCCGAGCACGTGTCAAAACTAAATAATAATTCGGTAATTTGTACAACAAAATTGGTTAGTATTTGTAAAAGCATTTTCATTTAAATTTTGTGCTCATAGATTCTTTCTATAAATGTTAGAATCTTAAAATTACGAGTCATCTACACGTACTTGCAGTCTTATAAATTCTGTAAATGTAGTATCTTTTATCAAAAACTGATGGCCGATTCGCAAATAAAAATGAACAAAAGATGTTGTTTTTCAAAATTAATAGGTTCACGTGCTATAAGAAAACAAGCGCTAGCGTCGAGGTCCTCACAATTATGGATTAAGGCATAATAATGCATAACACTGTGTTTTGAATTTTCTATTATTTAGTTCCGTCTTTATTTAAAAATGTGGTTAGCAAATTAATTAAAAATGTAATGATTTTATATTTAACTATACCCTAAATATTTATTATACGTTTTATTAGTAGTTTTTTTTTTTGTCATTTCTTGCATTTTTTTTTTTTTTTTGTATTTTATTGAAAACAAAACATAATAACGAAAAAAAACTATAGGGTTGGCAATATTTGTTATACGCATGTGTATTTAAATTCATAAGTACAACTGTTTTATTTAATTTCAATTTGTTGAAATACTTGTATGACAACACTGAAGTCCGACATTCATTTATGTTATGCAATTTTCATGTGATTTTATATGCCATGAGAATGAAGGATAACTTTTCGATGCACATATGCGTGTTAGGGTCGAGAACGGCAAACACTTTAACTGACATTTGCGCCAACATATGCGAAAAGAGCTTATGGCTGCGGTTGTTGCTGTTGTTGCTGCTGGTGCTGCTGTCAGCATTTTTGCCAACTATCCGTCCATTCATCCATGATTTTCAGCTTCCGCTCATTGCAAATGGGTCTGCTGTTCGATGGGGCGTGTGTGCGTCAATCCTTCAGACCGCATGCCAGCCCAACTAGCTCACAGCAGCCCGGGCACCTACAACCACAACCAGAACATCTTTATGGTGCTGCTCGATATAGCGAGCTAAGCTTTAAGAGCCGCATGAAAATTGATGTTGGCCATTAAATGCAACAAGAAGTGTCTGAAGGCCGCTGACGCAACTTGAGCGGCCATTTGGCCGAAATGGGTAAACGGGGAGAAGGGCAATTGTGCAGCATCCTGGATGCCATCACACACACAAACACACTAACACAACCTGATACACACATAATTGGCATTGTACAGCTGCTTCGAGCATCTCGACGCATTTGTAATCTAGCTATCAGCAATTTGCCATGCGATGTCAATAACCTCAGCCGATAAACTACGATACAGGCAGGGCAGCCTCATTTCTGTTCAGGAAAATTGCTGCTAAATTATTTATATCACAGGCAGAGGCTAGAAACGGCAGCAGGTGCTTAGACAAGACCACAACCAATGTGATTTTCCGGCACAGTTAGCAATTTTAATTGCACATAAACTATGACAAAATGCAAAACAGGCCAACAGCTGACTCGAGTCGCATATTATATAGTATGCACTGAATAGTGCCATGGTGGGCGGCACCCAGTGGGTCGAGTTAACCACTTGAGAATGCTCGTCCGGTGGCAATGGCAGCAGCTGCTGCCGGCACTTAAATTTCAGCACATTGACTTGCCATAGATATGTGCGGCTATACAGAAATGTTATGTATACGCCTCGCTATTGGTCCTACCTCAAGCACAGATTATATATATAATAAATATTCGCAATAAACGTACATTTATACGCTTTAGTTTATGCTGCAATCTCCTAGACTAGTAATTTTAATACCATTTAATAATGCAATGCAAATGTTGGACTTGTTAAATAATTGTTGAAAGTTGGAGTTCAGTAACTGGATCTGCTTCAAATACTTTAAGCGACTGAATAAGCTATAATTTTGCACGAAGAATATCATTAAATATTGAGGTTTTTCTCTGGTAGTCGAACATGGTGAGAATTCATTCCTTAACCAACATTCAAAAGCAGTTAGTTGAGCGGTTGAGACCAACCAAAAATTTAACAGTTTTAAATAGTTTCATGAAACTTAATTGACTTAACTTTAAGTAAACTCCCCCTCTGGTACCGTAACTTACGTAACTTTAAAGTCAACTGCCTCTCTGGTATCGTAGAAATTCAGTTGCGTGCCACCCAATAAATGCATTAAAGTTTGCTTTAATTAAAAAGAGCAGCCAAATAAACAAGCCGGCCGAATGTTTCAGCCGTTTACACGCATCTGTTACCAATTTACTGTGTGTGGGTATCTGTTATTAAAAACTAAAAATCATCAATGCATATGAAATCGGTTTTAATTGAAGGCCATAACGAAGTAACATGGCGTCGAATCCTGCATCGATCTGCGATGCGACATAAACCGCAAAAGCAAACAAGCCAACGAAAGCAACAGCAACAAAAGTAAGGAAAAAAAGATAGGACGCAAATATGCGACAGCAGCACGAAAAACATGCGAGACAAATGGATGGAATGATGCCCATCGATAGGAGGCGAACACGCACGAACAGCCCGAAAAAATGCACACCATGTTGTTGTTACTGTTGTTGCTGCTGCAGCAGGCTCTGTTGCAGTAGCCGTCGCCGTCGCTGTCGCTGTCGACGTTTTGAATCAATACGCAGCCGTCCGTAAATGCAAACAAGCAAAGCAAATAAAGAAGGCAAAAACTAAAACACACGGCTCTGAAACAACAATGAATGTATAGCAATAACAACAATAACAAGCTCAACTCAATTCACATATACATAGAAGAAGAAAAAACAACAACAACGGCAACAAGAACAACAACAATCAAAAAATCTAGCGCAAATATTTGCGAAGCGCACTCACGCCCAACTCACCTAAAAGCATGCAACGAAACATGTTTGCAGGATGCTCGCAACAAAGACGCAAAGTGCGCGCTGCCAGCAATTTCATTCTTCTTCTTCTGCTCCTATACTTTTCGTTGTTGTTTTAGTTTAAACAGAACGCAACTATTCGAGCTCTTGAGACAAAGACAGGCAGGTAACGTTGACCGCAATTAAGGCGAGCCATGGGCGAGAGAGGTGGGCATCTGACGTTTTCACTCCTCTGCTCGACTCTGCTCTGCTCTGCTCAGCTAGGCACCCACAAAGCGGCCAAAAAGCGCTGAAATAGCTGACAGTTGAACGTGAATTTAGCACAAAAAATTTGCTGTCAACAAAAAGTAAGGAAAATAAGAAGAATGCAACAGTCGAGCCAGCCCGACAGAGAAATACCCTGAACCAGAAGCAAAAAAAGAGAAGACCAATTTGTGGGCATAAAACTGAAGTGATATTGTTTCGCCATTAATTTTTCCAAAAATCGATAGATTTGAATACAATTTGAAACAACATAACGTGCGCAAAGTTTGGTTTGTGTAGCTTTCTTAATTCTGTAGCGGCTCCAACCAGGGGGATAATATACAATAATATACAATTTAAGTAAATCCCTGTTGCTGGAGGTAAGGAGAGTCTAAATACCATATTTCGTCAGTATGGGCTCAGGCGAACATAACTGCATAGAATTCGTTTATAGTTTATGGGATGGGAGATGCTTTCTTCTCCCTATTACATAATTAACGCTAACTCCATATACCCGTTTTACGCTTCAGATACAGGGTACAAAAATAAGCACTATGTTGCAAAATTTTTGCTTGGCAGGCTGGGAGGCAAAGACAAAGAGGACTAAAGAAATAGCTACCAGCCTTTCCTTTTTTTTTTTGGTTGTGTGTGGCTTATGTGACAAGACAACGAACAATAATACATCGGTTGACATGCTTAGCAGTGAGTCATGTCAGTAAAAATGTCGTAAAAGACCAGCATGGCCTAACTTATGGCTAACAGAGAGGCAGCGAAATAAAGTGTGACGACGATATGGTTGTGAGTGCAGAGAGATTAAAAGAGGCTGCGATATAATATTTTATAAACCCTATATAGACTTTCTTAGTGTTCCGCAATAAAACCGAATTTTAAATTTGTATTACCTAATATTGCAACCGACTTTTATAGTTTCTAGTTTATACCTTGATTTTTAATTTATTTATTAAGGAAACAAAATTACATTTATAGTGAAGTTATACCCAACAGTTAATTTATTTAAATATCTTAAACGACTTTATTTGCTGGAAACACAACTAAATGTCTCTCTCGAATGCATACAATATGGCATACCTCTACAAAATGTTCGTAGGTCAGCTGAAAAAAAATAACCACAGTTTGTTCACTGTACGAACATTTTTGTTTACTATTTAGACCATTTTTATACCCTGTACCCAAAGGGTACAAGGGTATATTAGTTTAGTGCGAGTGCACATGGAACACACAGAAGGAGGCTTGGTAGACCCCACAAAGTATATATATTCTTGATCAGCATGACAAGCCGAGTCGATATAGCCATGTCCGTCTGTCCGTCTGTCCGTCTGTCCGTCTGTCTGTCCGTCTGTCCGTCTGTCTGTCTGTATGAACGCAAGGATCTCCGAAAGTATAAGAGCTAGAATAACCAAACTTGGTATACAGATTCTCCTGAGACCGAGAAAGGACGAGTTTGTTCATTTTTCCTGATCCACCCCCCCACTCCCCCCCTATTAACGATTTTCTATAACTCCCGTAATTCTTGGAATTTTGAACTAAAATTTGGTAGTCACATTAGGTTAGTAATTATATAACCGTATACCAAGTCTCATTATGATAGAATGATCGGAAAGAAAGTTATAGCCATATAACCAGGCTCAATGCACACATACATACATATGTACAAGTACACAAACACGCATAGACACGATTCTGATGTAATTGTAAATGTATGTATGCATGCATGGAATATTTTATATTTAATTAGTTAATATTTAGTTAATTAATTAAATTAATTTAGTTAATTAATTTAATTAAATTAATTAATTAATTTAATTACTTTTTTGTGGGGTGGTACAGGGTATTTAAGAGTTGAGCCTGCTCGACTTTAGCATTCCTTTCTTGTTTTTATATATATATATATAATTGGCTTTATTAAATTTTTTGTTAATTTATTTTCAATCGATTTCTAATTTGGCTTAATTTTTTAAAGAAAGGTGCACGATTATTTACTCCAAGCACTCATTACAAAGTTACTATTGTAGTTTCATAAAACATTTGAAACTTGCCCTTTATTTTCATAAATTCTTTTTGTTGCCTACATTTTATTGACGACCGAAGCTTAGTAACTAAGCTATAAGGGGTTTTAGTTTTCCAATAAGCCTCCTGACCTGCTACCGATGCAGTTTCTCCTGTGGCACACACACACATATCATTGAGTGCCTCGAATATGTCATAGCTTTCAGAAACTGACGCTGACAGTATCGTTAGGTAGCTTATACCTGCTTTAAGCTGCAGTTATACGATTGTGCGGGCTTATGTCAATTTAAAGAAATTTGAAGTTGAACAGAATTGAAGGAAAATAAAGTGTCCAAATGAAAAGTAAATGATCTATGACTGGAGATTTTTATACCCTGTACCCAAAGGGTACAAGGGTATATTAGTTTTGTGCGAGTGCACATGGAACACACAGAAGGAGGCTTGGTAGACCCCACAAAGTATATATATTCTTGATCAGCATGACAAGCCGAGTCGATATAGCCATGTCCGTCTGTCCGTCTGTCTGTCCGTCTGTCCGTCTGTCTGTCTGTATGAACGCAAGGATCTCCGAAAGTATAAGAGCTAGAATAACCAAACTTGGTATACAGATTCTCCTGAGACCGAGAAAGGACGAGTTTGTTAATTTTTTCTGATCCGCCCCCCCACTCCCCCCCTATTACTGATTTTCTATAACTCCCGTAATTCTTGGAATTTTGAGCTAAAATTTGGTAGTTAGGTTAGTAATTATATATCCGTATACCAAGTTTCATTATGATAAAATGATCGGAAAGAAAGTTATAGCCATATAACCAGGCCCAATGCACACATACATACATATGTACAAGTACACAAACACGCATAAGGCACGATTCTGATGTAAATGTAAATGTATGTATGCATGCATGGAATATTTTATATTTAATTAGTTAATATTTAGTTAATTAATTAAATTAATTTAGTTAATTAATTTAATTTAATTAATTAATTAATTAAATTACTTTTTTGTGGGGTGGTACAGGGTATTTAAGAGTTGAGCCTGCTCGACTTTAGCATTCCTTTCTTGTTTCATATTTCTTACAGACTAACATTTTCTGTGCCAATTAATATCCAAATTTTGTTTATTTTTCGACAAACAATATAGTAAGTTGTTTGTATGAATTTGTATTTGTAAGAATGTTTTTCATTGTGAAATGAAATTCTTAATTATATGTTGTCCCAATCGAATGTCTAATTTAGTTTAGTTTGGATTTTACTTCATTCCAAGTCTTTTTACAGAATTATTTTATAAAATACACCGTCAATTTACGCACAAATATGACACATTTCAACATCACCTATGTATGTTGTATACCTTCATATAAATGTTCTATACTCGTATACTCGTATATATGTGTAAGCAGAAGGGAAAATCGCTTAATTGAAGCAGAAGCTGACGCTAGCTGTGGCTGTGGCTATGGCTGCTACATTTAAGTGATTTATGAGGGTTGAACCCGCAATTTTTTCTCGCATTTTTTAATTGCTGTTTGCGCATACATACAAAACAAGATTTTTTCAAAATGTCAACGGCTAACAACTGATTTACGATCTGCTTGTCATATGGCAGCAATCAGCAATGTCAGTCGGTTTCTGGTACTCTTGAGACAGAGTATCGACATTCCTGGGCATAGTTGTGCCATTTTAAAAACATTAAAATTAATATCCAAATTATCTGTATTTTGTTTTTGCTAATAATATGTTTGCGGCTTAAAATGGAATTGCTGTTAGGGCAAACAAATGTTTCAAAATCAATTTTAAAAAAGTTTCAGGCTAATGGCATTTTAAGAAATAAAGAATAGTATTTGTTAGAAAGTACTTTTTTATTTGATTTTTATAGACTTGATTCATTTGTTTGCCCATTTTTGATTTACGACAGCAATTGTTTTTAATAGAATTTCTTTTATGGCCAAATGATGGCTCGCGTATGCATACTATACTTTGAACAGGTTTTGTTCTTCACCTCTGCATATTGGATTGCAAAGAGTAGAATAAAAATATATATAATTGACTTTTTTTAATATGTTTTGTGATGTGTGTGTGTGGGAGTATTCAACAGAATAAAAGTGATCGCTATCCACCCCTTTTAATCAACCCATCGACTTTATGGTATAAATTACAAGAGCATTTTATATTCACATTTTCTTGATTCCCCCTCATTTCTGTGTTTTGTTGCATGCACATGAAATGTCAAGTAGGGCACATACAAAGCCCCCATTCGCAGCAATGTCGTGCATTGCATTGAATGCTGGCTAGGTATGCGAGTCTGGAGGCACACAACGAAAACGAAAGGCTACACATTTAATTAAGCCAGCCATTCCCCCCTGCTGCATACCACTATGCATGAGGCACATTTACATACAAACATATGTACGTGTATGTACTTGGCAGCATCTCTCCCTTGACAGTTGTCGTTTGTGCAATCAACGCCAGCCGCACGCCAACGCTGAGGCAGTTCATGAAGATCAAGCCGCCAAAGCATTGGCAATGTGTGTGCAGCGACATTGTCGCCCAACTGCCACAAATGCAACAAACACAGAAGAACACTGAGCGCAAAATATGCTTACCCAGTGCCACTACTATTGTTGAATCATCATTTCAAGTGCAGTTGTAAATTGTATAGTATAACTATTTAATTTTCCTGGATAAACGCATGTATTTAAAACGTTCATTTGTAAGCTAAAAATTATATGATCAATGCGCACAATAGATAAATAAACTAAGTAGTTTTACGCCTAAAAAACTATCAAAATATTCACGAAAATCTAGATGATATTCAGCGTATTATAAAGTCAAATTATATGCCAAGCAATAGAGAAGAGTATTATAACGAACATATAAATAAGTTAAGTTATGAGTAACCTTTTTGTGTACTACGCTATATTTTCGCGACACTACGAGCCATTCGGCTCAGCTAGATTATGTCTATAAGAAGCTATACATGAATAGATTTCTTTCCAACTAGACAGTACAGAAATAATAATAATTTAAGTTGGCTTCAGAGCTGGTTTGTTTTTTAAACACTTATTTTCAACCATGTTTCAACGATCTGAAGACAACAACAACAAAAAGGATGCCTTTCATTTTAGTCAAGAAACAAGGATATTTGTAAGAGAATTAGAAAGAATTATTTTCCGTGCATCATTTCTTCATACGCTGAATTAAATTGACTTATAATTGAATAATTTATTTGAGAACAAAGAAATGGAATATGTTCAACTACTATGAATGTTTAATACATAACTACTTAAGCCTTTATGGAAGATTAATCCTCTATAATTAGACTCTGAGAGCTTCCAATTGATTATTTAAAGTAATTTGTTAGACTCAGAGTTGGCAATAACAGGAGATAGCTAAAGATGTCCAACTCTACAACAAGTTAAGCTGTCTGTCAACTTTGACAGAAACATGACAGGTATATAAATAATTTCAAGAGCTGCATAGCTTTTTTCTGAGTGCACAGCGCACTGCTACATGTTTAGGTATGGGACGGTATGTTGTACTATGTTGTGCTGCATCTTGTGGGCTCCATTGTGCGCCGAGGTTGTCGTGTCAAAGACTGCCCGGGTGGTGGCAACTCTTGCATTTTTGCACGTCATCTGTCTGGCTAATTCCAACGTAAATTGAACAGAACTCAGATGATAGATAGACACTCCAACTACGTTCGTTCGCATGTTGTGAATGAGTGAAGTTAATGAATGAATGAACGAATGAACGAATGAAAATGAATGATTACAATTATGTTGCGATGCGATGTACTTGTCTGTGTGTTTGTATTAAAGCGTGTGTTGTTAACTTAAATTAAAAGTACAACCTGTCACCTTAAATTAAAGTGATTCAATTAGATAAAGGCCATTCTTTCGCAGTTACAATAATATCCACTATAGTATATTGTTTGTAGTTTAATTAAACATGCATTTGCAATCAAGTCTATAGATATCGTTGATGGTGGTTTTTAATGAACAGAACATTTCAATAAATTATTCAATATATTTTACGAGTCTATGTAAAACGACCATCGTAACTATCCGCAGTCTATAAGTTCACAAAGATAATAATATTCCATATTCGGCCAATTTTTTTAAAAAAAATTGTTTTTATACATTATTATGAAGAATAAAGTAATATTGCAATATACAACAAACTATCTTGCAATTTCTAACAAAAGTTTCCAGTATCTAGTTCAGTGGGAAGTCAATTTATAATTCAATTCAAATACGAAACTAAAACAGAGTATATTTATTCATGTAAGTCCATTAAGAAGCAAAGGGCCGATAGAAAGTGTAGTAATAATAAAAAAAACAAAAAAAAAAAATTTAAAAACCTAAAAATTATTTGAATACATTACGTAAATATTTTCTATTATTTTTTTCTTTTTTCTTTTCTGTAAAATAAATTGACACGCATTCTTTAACTTACGAATTTAAATACGAAATCTAAACATTTTTCATTTAGGGCTCTAACAATATAAATATTATCGGTAATTTGTTATAACTTTAATTAACAATCTTTGACATTATTGTTAGGCATTTGCACTTTATATACATAATCGGTGTTTATTAGAACTTAAGGAACGCGATTAAAAGTTAGTTGCTTCTCACGAAACACAGCTCGAAGTGATGAAAGCTGAGTGATTGTGCGGATATACGATTTTCATCAAAGTTGTTTGTGATTTAGTTAGTTGAGCACATTTATGCCTTACAATCAACATGATAAAGCTCTATATAATCGGACCAGCAACTGCAATAGGAAAACCAACTTTCAGTGGCTCAGCGCAGTTGTCTTCGGGCAAAATTTATGGGCAGACATAAAAATCTCGCTGGCTTTTCGCTTAATATTTGTTTATGGCATAGTCATAAGCCACACACACACACACATACGAGGACATGCTTATATGTTTGTGTGTAGAACGCAAGCTAGCAGATAGTTTACAGAGTGGTCCGAATAGGAGAAGAAAAAACTACTATAAATCAAAAAAGAAATTTGCGCGCTCCAGCAAAATAAAATATAGCGTTAACACAAAGGGGACAGACTTGAAAATATGTTGGGAATGGGCCGAGCAAACGACCTTAAGATGCCGCAGCAACCAACACACACAAACACACACACACAGAGACAGCTGGCTAAACATTTATACAAACAGGCAACCACTCAACAGCCGTGGCAAAATTGAATTGAATATGAAAAGCATGGCAGGCAGCAAAGGCAAAATATGTACTTGGGTGTATATATGTATACTCGTACTAGTATATATGTTTAGGTATCTGTATATTTCCGCCAACGACAATCAAGCAACGCCAAAAGTGTCAAGGAAGTTGTCAAAGCAAAACGAAAGGCAGATAAAGCTGGAGGAGGCAGTGGGTCCGAAATGGCGTTTGATAAGCAGCTGCCAATGCAAAATGACCTTAATTAGGGTTCCAATGCGTCTCGCATCACCTTGTGGGGCCGCCTTAAGCTCGCCCAGCAAATTGGCCAGCTCTGCCTTCAACTTGAGCCAACGCATAAATTAATTTTTATGTGGTTATCAGGGGGTCGCTTTTGCTTATGCACACCAACAACATAATCTCAAGCTTGCCAGCCAGCTTCCTCTTTTATTTATTGTTTAACTGCGCAAACATTGATAATAAATTGTGCTGCATATTTTTTCCATCTTCTCCACTCGCTCTGTGTATGCATTTTAAAATCCCTTATTTTTTTTGTGCGCAGTGGGTGTGCAATGGTACAAAAATTAACGTAGGTTCAACTTGTGTATACCCTTTAGTGAGTATACAATGTGTATAGAAATATAATTCATCGTTATATGCTGTTTTCTGCTCTTGAGACTTCCTTCTATATTAGGCAATGTATCATTTATCTTATCTTTGAGTGTCCTTGCATTGGACACAGTTTTTTTCTATAGAATTATAATCGCTACATTTCAATTCACCCTTAAAGTTGCCGATTTCTCCTCTTGAGACTTTCTTCAAAAATAATATATATAAATATGTTTCTAATTTACTTACTTCTTCTTGCTTAAGTCATTTTTATTATCTTTTTGCTCGCTCTTTTTTAACTCAAACCCCTTTTAAAATTAATATGTGTACAAAAAATATAATACTAACACAACAGCTAGTACGTTTGCTTATGAGAATTGTCTGTTTGATTACTCATAGGCATAAAAACATATATATATATTGTTATTTAAAATTGAAATATGAAGATAATTATAAATAACAAATACAAATAAGGAAGCGAAATAAGATAGATTACATACATTCGCTAAAGGTCTAGTATACCCTTTAGTCTATACTTTTGGGGAGCAAAAGTAACGTCAAAAATGCATGAGTGCCAAAGAATGCGCCACCGCTGTTCTTTTCTCCACTGTTTGTTTTTTTTTTTTTTTTTTTTTTTTTTTTTGGCCCAAGGTTGCAAATTTAACTGACATGGCTGGGCTTTTATTAAAATTATACCGATCGGTGGCTGCAGGAGACAATTTTGCATGTAAATGAAAATTTATGCCGCATTTCGTGCTGTTCATAACTTTTGTTTGTGTGTGTGCGGACTGTGCTTGTCAGTCGGCTCCATCAGCTTCGGCCAGGGCTCATTTCATTAAATAAATGTCAAGTGTGTGCGTATGCGAAACATAAATACGTAGTTTAATCACTTTATTAGCTATTTTAAGGCCGAGCGTGCATTCGGTAATGACTCAAATATATAACTTTATGAGCACTCGACAAAGGGCTTCAGTAGTAAAACGCACAAATAGTATCAAATATATTAATGCTGATTTATTGATGTGGATGTTGGGAATCCCATAATTGGTTTTGGGCTTATTATTATTCGTTACTACCCACAAAATGAACCTAAATAATGAAATAATGCTGCAATATATATATATATGAAATTCACGAAGTGACATTTATTTGACGATTATGCTGACAAAATTTCAATTTATCGTCTTGTGTTCTTACAAGTAAAGGAATATGACACAATGGCTTTCAATGGCATAACAAAAGTAAGCAACATGCGTTGTTTAACGCTATAAATCAATGAATGCCCCTATTTGTGTTAGAAAATAAATACATTAATTTCAGTTATAGACAAATTGTATTCCATTTCAGAAAGTTAACAATTCAACAATTGATTTCAGCTGATTAGACATTAAAAGCATATGCATTTATAATAATAATAATACAATGCACAAATTGATACGCAATAATGTTTATATTTGAGTGAAATATTAGCTCTAATAATTATAGGCTTTCGTGCGTTCAAATAAATCCATTAACGCTACCATGTACTTGTAATTAGTTGGCAAAAACGAATTGAATTGTTGCAATAAATTATGCAAATGCTTTCCGTTTTTCTATTCATAACGCATATTTTCATATTTGTTAAGGCCGCTGCAGAACGTAATTGCTTGAAATGTTCAAAATGAATATCATTTTATCCGTCCGAGCACTCAATTAAGTCGACTTTGTCATCTCAATTTTCAAGCAATTTCTTCTCCGAATCGTACTTGTGCGTACGTGTGTCGGGTGCTATGAATTTTGCAACTGAGTAAAAAACAATTTACATAAAGCGAACCATGCAATATAAGACAAAATAAAGTGCGCAGCAAGCAAGCTAGTTATGCCAATGTATTATAGACGAGAACGTGTAGCTCTGGTTGCGCATTTCCATTTATGCAATTGACTGAAATAACAAGCATTTCTCAGACAGCCATCCATCATGCATCACACATCAGACATCAGACGTCAGCTGAGCGTAAACTTTGCCCGCAGCTGTACAAACTATGCAAAACAAACTTTAAACTTGTCCAAAGACAGCGTTTAAGGCATTGGAATAAACTAAGTGCACAACAGGGCGTATGAGCAACATTACGTATACGCCATGTCTACCACAAACAGATAGTGAAACAGAGAGAGAGAGAGAGAGAGAGAGAGAGAGAAAGAGAGTTTTCTCCCTCGCAAATAGCTCATTAAAAGTTGCAAATGACACTGAGGCCATTCATTAAATGTTTGCTTTACTATAATTTCGTGTGGGTAAATATTTTGCCATAAAACAAAAATGCGCGCGCGAGCACAGCAGACGACATGTATTAGTATGTGTTGTGTGTGTAGAGACTAACTAACATGGCACTCTACTTCCGCCTGCCTGTGCATGTATGTGGACGGCTGCGAAATGTGTGTGTTGTATCTACTTTTCCCTTTTTTCTCACTGCTGTGCCTGCAGCGCAACACTTCCTGTTTACATAAACAAACACGTCAATGTGTCTGTGTCTCTTTTTGTGTTTGTGTTTGTGCCTCTGCCTGCGCTGGTGTCTGTGTCTGACGCGTTTTATGCGCCAATGTGGGCGTTTTTCCTTTGCTCTTGTCAGCTCTTGTTGTTGATGCTGCTCCACATGCATAAAAATTGTATATTAGCTCAACAAGGATTTTGTTTCAATACAACACAGTTTTTCTTGCTGTCGCTGTTGTTGCAGCTGTCAAGCATGTGTGGCGCATTAAAAGGCCACCGTAGAACTCATGGTTGAGTGGCTGGCAGCCAGAGAACTGATACGGAATGTTAAATAAATTCAGTATGTTTATGAAACCCATCAAAAATTCTATAGCGATTGCAAAAACGAAAACCAAATGGTTATTGCATTTATTTTTGTGTTTCTTCGGCTTTGAACGGATTTCATATATTTATTGCAGAGTGCAACATTAATAGATAAGCATTTCTAAACTGCATAAATAAACCATATTCATTGGCTGAATCGTCTGCTACAAACACTTGTTATACTATGGCATCTACTTGGGGTACTTTTTGATTCCAAATAGTATAACCTGAATTTTTAAAAACTATTGGAATTATAAGGCAACATAAATGTAAACTGATTTTTTGAAATAACTGATGAATGAAGCAATCCTTTTATACTTGTTTAGTACACACAAATTCCTATCGTTTTATAAACACAGTTGTTAATATTAGCTCTTGGTTTTATTCCCAATTTACTGGCATGACCCTTACAATTATTCTAACACAATCTTCACAGCTTAATTACTGAAAATAAGGATAAGGCTGTAATTAAACGTTAGTCCGAGAAACTTGGATCTATATACAACTGAACTTCTGTGCACATCGGTTCCGAAACGATTGCTACTTTTCACTATCTGCGAATTATGCTGGGACCCCAAATTTTTTATTAATTACAATATTTCTTAAATGCAGTTTCTTATTCATTTAATAATAGTAATAATGGTGGGTAAATGAATTAATTTCGTATAATTTATTTATTTTAACTTTTTTTTAAGTTTTTGAAAGTTAAAAGTACAAAAGATCCTTTACTATATGTAAATTATTTTGGCCTGCATCGCTTAATCAGGTCTTTGTCGCTTATAAAAAAATAAAGATGGGTCGATAATATTATCGTTTTTATCAAAAAAGATGAGGTTTATTGATTAGCATTTTTGCAGACAAAAAACAATTGAATTTGTCATAAATTGCAGCAAAAGAAGAAAACAAAATTGATCTTTCAAATTAAATCTATTGTATGGCTACACAAACATTATCAACGAATAAAAAATCTAATAAACCACAAAGCAGAACTGTCCAGCAATTAAAGGTCACAAGTTCACGCTCAAAGAAAGTGGAAACGGATTTCTTTAAGGCAGCATTTTCTGTTAATGTGATGCTGCCAGTCGAGCTGTCTGCGTGCCTTAGTGTCTACTAAATTATTTCCATTATTAAAGTTAATAACAAGCAAAGCAAGCAAAACAACAGAAAGATGCCTTCTGGTAGAGGGTATTTGTAGCTGCAGCTAATGCTGAAAATTTTCAGCATTTTCCTTTTGATTGTGTCTTTCAGAGCAGCTGTTTCAGCTGCTGCCAGCATTATTGAGAAAAATATTTTTTGCTTTAATTAAATTGCATTCTCCGGTCCAGAACGCCTCCCCAACCCACGCCACTCCAAACACTTTGGTCCACTTCAATATTTTTTCTTGTATACTGTGTATAGCTTTAATTACCAGACGCTTCACTGGCTTCACTGAAATTTCTGTTAATCAAAGGCAGCACTGCGCATGAAAATGCTTAATTGTATTATTACATAAGTTTGCAGAACCAACTCTGCAACGATGTTGTTGTTGTTGTTGTTGCTGTCTTTGTTCAACTTAACTGCCATAATTCATTTGCCATTCGATACAAAGTGGTGGTCGTGGCCGTTCTGCTGCTCCCTACGTTGCAGGCAATTAATTCACACACGCGTTATGTCATTGATAAATCAATGTATGTGGTAAAGTAAATGGCGGGTCTCAAAGGATAATTAATGCGCCACCATTGCCTGCCCTGAGCAGCAGCGTCAGCTTCATAGCCGACTGCGTTTGACAGCCAGCCAGTCAGTTAGTCAGCCAGCCAGCCAGCCAGCCAGCCAGCCGGCCAGCCAAATCCACTCTCCATTCAATGGAATGCGAGTGAAAAGAAGTACAGTCGCACCCAAACCGCGTCGAAGACGAAATCAGACAATCAGTCGCAGGAAAGCGGACTCAGGCAACTGAACAGAGAGCAGAGCAGACAAACAGATTTAGTGATGGGTATACAATCGTTAAAATTTACATTATTGACAAACGAGCAGGAAGTTCCATCAACATTTCAAATAATGTTTAATATTAGTGGGCAGAGAAAGAGCAAGCAACGATGATACCTATCTAGTGAACTGATATTTATTAACGCAAAAAAATGTATTTTCATACGAAGACTTATTGGGAATTTGAAAACCTTTCTGCTTTCACGCTTTGCTGCTAAATTTCCAATGAATAAACATATACGAATATATATTTATGCCAACTGTAACAATAAATTGATGATTTCAATTGGAAATCTTTAATTTTCAAATATACAATTCCAAAACAAATTGTCTGCCGTCGTTTAAAGGTTGTGTTGATGAATCGTTAGAAAACCATTTCCCACTTAGCTTAATTAAATCATATTCTATTACATTTTGAAAATTTATATTATTTTATATAAATTATTAAAAACAAAGAAAGAATGGGACGCTTGCTTTTAACTTTTTAATGCGGAAAATGCGAACGATTTGGCGACAATTGTGCTTATATTTAGTTCTATTTTACAACTGACTTCAAATTAGGCTTACAAGCTAAACTAAGCCTAAGGCGGCGAAAAAAGGGCGCGAGGCGACGTCCGCAAACGGCCGCTCTCGCGCTCTCTTTTCGCCCTAAACTAAAATTCAAATAATTCTCTTAAACTATCTTAATCTAAAGCAGCATCTGCGCCAACACCGGCCCCCTTGGAGGGACATCGTCCTTCAACGGGCAATGGCGCCAGCCGATGAATAGCCCTCCGTAGATTGCCACTACTCGTGGCGACGTCGGCCACCCGCACCTTCCCGTCTGTCCCGGCGTGAGTTGTGGTGACCCTGCCAAGTATCCACTTTTGTGGCGGCACGTTGTCTTCGGCCACCACGACGAGTTGTCCCACGACGACGTTGGGTTCCTCCTGGAACCACTTCGCTCGCACCTGGAGGCTCGAAATGTACTCCCGGGACCATCGCTGCCAAAACCTGTGCTTGAGACACGAGGCATTGCGCCATCGCCTTAAGCAGGTTTGGCTGTCGATGTCCGGGAGCGGTGGAGCTGGAGTCGCCAGAAGAGGCCGCCCGATCAGAAAGTGGCCCGGGGTTAGCGCCTCGCCGTCGCTGGGGTCCGCGCTGAGTGGTCCCAGTGGCCGAGAGTTCAGCACGGCCTCGACGCTCGCCAGGAGTGTTCCGAGCTCTTCTGCGGTCAGGAGCGCATTGCCCACCGTCCGTAGGAACAGGTGCTTTGCAGACTTGACACCTGCCTCCCATAGACCGCCGAAGTGAGGCGCTCTGGGTGGTATGTACGCAAACTCGCATCCTTTTCTTGATGCGAATTCGCGTACGCCTTCCGCCTCCTTCTCCCATCTCGCTCGGAACTCCTGCAGCTTCCTGTCGGCTCCCACGAAGTTCGTCGCGTTGTCGCAGTAAACTTTGCGAGGGACGCCTCTCCTGCCGACGAACCTTTCAAAAGCCAAGAGAAAAGCATCAGTGGTTAGATCTGACACAAGCTCTAAGTGAACCGCTTTCGAGGCAAAACAAACGAAAAGAGCCACGTACGACTTATACGGTGGCTTGCCACGGATGCGGAGCGTTGTGCTTATAGGGCCACAAAAATCAACACCACATACTTCGAACGGGTGGAACGGCTGGAGCCTGTCTGCCGGAAGATTTCCCATTACTTGGGAGGCCAACCGGGGCTTCCATTTGAAGCAGAGGATGCACGAACGTACTGTTCGGCGACACACTTCCTGAGCGTTAACCAGCCAAACTCGCTCACGAAGCAGGCTCACCAGCGATCTAGGGCCAGCATGGCAATTTGACACATGCAGATAAGATACGTAGGATCTTATGAATTGCGACTTTTTAGAAAGCAACAACGGAAACTTGGCTTCATACGGGATAGGAGCATTTAATAATCTTCCCCCCACTCTCAGCAAGGAAAACAAGAAACCGTCTTCTCTAAACTCATGTAGAAATGGACTCAGACGCTGTAAGTTAGCGTTTAGTGTTCTCTTTTTTCGAATCTTGTCAATTTCGTCACCGAACTCATTGTCCTGGATGACTTGAACAATTTTGTTGAATACCAAAGTGAGTTCGCTTGGCTTGGCTATAGGATCAAAGGGCTTCGAGACCTTTCTGCACCTTTGTATAAATCGAAAAACCCAAACGAACACCCTCAGCAATTTTGAATGTGACGAGTAGCTTTCGATAACTTCGAGAATATAATTGGCTTGCCGATCTGCGAGTAAAACTACAGCAGACTTACGAATTTCTAGGGCAGCTGAATTTTTAGGCGGCTCGAAGTGAGCATTCACAGGCCAATTTTCTTCCGATTCCATGAGGAAGGGTGGCCCTGTAAACCAAATGGAGCTACGCAACTCGTCTACATTACATCCTCTGGACACGATGTCTGCTGGGTTGGATTTCGTTGGTACATGTCGCCACGTTGCATTCTCGGACCACTCTTGGATTTGAGAAACCCTGTTTGAAACGAAAACTGACCATGCCGACAGATGCGACTTGATCCAGTGGAGCGTTATTTCCGAGTCAGTCCACATAACTATCTTGTCTATTGGAGAATTAAGCAACGGGCGGACTTGACGAAAAAGATCTGCGAGAAGGTGAGCTGCACACAGCTCAAGACGAGGCAAAGTTTTCGTCTTGAGTGGAGCTACTTTGGATTTTGAGGTCAAAAGTGACACTTTCCAACCGTACGCAGTCGAAACACGAACATAAATACAGGCGCCATAAGCTCGCATTGAGGCATCGGCGAACGCATGTATTTGAATGGGTGACTGCGTATCTGTATGGACGAATCTAGGGACTTGAATACCGCTGAGGTTCAACAAATTCTGCTTAAATGAGTCCCAAACTGTATGAAGATTCTCAGGGATGGATTCGTCCCAATCTAGTTTTTGTAGCCACAAATCTTGCAGCAACATTTTTGCTTTGGTGATCAGCGGGCAAAGAAGGCCCAGAGGATCGAAAAGCCTGGCAGTCACCGATAATATGTTCCGTTTTGTCGAGCGGAGATCTAGGAAGGAATTTTCCAACTGGAACTGAAATACATCTTCCTTCGGCAACCACATAACGCCGAGCGTTTTGGTTGGGTCTGAGTCGACTGTGGCTACTGGAATAACTGTGCTATCAAAAGCGGACAGTTCCGAGCAGTTCGAAAACCACTTTGCCAATTCGAAGCCTGCACTTTGAAGAACGTGCGACACTTCTGCTCGAAGCTTTTTTAGCTGTTCAACGCTTTCAGCACCAGTTAACATATCGTCGACATAAAAGTCGCTCCGAATAACTTCAGCAGCTGTTGGATGTGAGGAACGGACCATTTCACTCAGCCTTGTTAAACACCGCACCGCCAAGAACGGAGCTGGCGACGTGCCATATGTTACAGTGTTTAACCTGAAGATTTTCAAAGACTCAGACGGATCTCTTCGCCACACTATGAGCTGATAGTTTCTATCTGCTTCGTGCACCATCACCTGACGGTACATTTTTTTAATGTCTGCCGCTAAGGCGAACTTTCGCAAACGAAAACGAAGCAGCGTAGAATAAAGCTCCTCCTGAATTGTTGGACCGACCATTAAGGTATCATTCAACGCAATCTGAGTGGACGTGCGGCAAGAGGCATCGAAAACGACACGTAACTTGGTCGACGTGCTTTGAGGCCGCAGGACACACTGATGCGGAATAAAATAGTGTGGAGTATCTGGAATTTTGTTGTCCGTTGAGGACATGTGACCGAGCGAAACATACTCGTCCATAAATTCCAGATACATGCTTTTCATTTGAGGGTCTTTTGACAACCTCCTTTCAAGCGACAAAAAACGACGTTTCGCAATTTCATACGATGAGCCAAGATTTTTTGGGTCAGATTTAAAAGGTAACCGTACCTGAAATCGACCAGACGACAAGATTTTTGTATTATCAACAAAGTGTTGTTCACAAAGCTGTTGCTCAGGTGAGAGAACTTTCGAATTATTAGGCAAGTCCTCAATGGACCAAAACTTTTGTATCGTTGAGTCTATCGAAAGTAATTGTTCTTCTTGGCAACTTAAATTCACTGCTCCTTCTATACTCGTTGTAGGTTGAGTAGAGCATCTGCCTGACACTATCCAGCCGAGAAGCGTTTTTTGTAATGTGGGAGCCTCAGGGCCTTGCTTTATTTGGCCTACCGACAATAAGTCGAAGAATGACTCTGCTCCAATTAGCATATCAATTTTTTGCGGCTTATGGAATTGAGGATCGGCCAATTGAATATTTTTGGGGACCCTCCACCCGCTGGTGTTCACCGCTTGATCGGGATGATAACCAGAAATCGATCCCAAGATCCAAAAATCTGCGGAAAACTCGCTACAATTGACACGCGACTTCACCACTGTATGAATTCTTTTCTTGGCACGCGCATTGGTGTCTCCAATGCCGCGCAAGACCATACACGTATCCTCTCGTCTGAGCTGTAGCTTTTGAGCTAGATCCTCAGTCACAAAGTTGACTTGTGACCCAGAATCTAACAATGCTCTTGCTAAAACGAAATCGCCACTTTTCGTTTTAACGCTCACGACTGCTGTTGCAAGAACCACTCTATCCGAAGCAGTCGCATGCATGGCATGCGAAGTGGAAGAGCTATCTTGAAGATGTGGTGGCTGAGAGGGTGGTGGTAACGCAAGATTTGTGCTAGCAGTATAAATATGTAGCAGTGTGTGATGAGAACGTTGGCACACGCTACATTTCTTTGCCTTACACTTCGCTACTGTGTGGCCTCGTCGGAGACAGTTTATGCACAAAGGCGCACCTTTAGCGAAGTCAAACCTTTGCTGCACTGACAAGGCAATATATGCCTGGCAATTGCCAATCGAATGGTCAGCTGAATTGCAAAACTGACAAAGGTTATTCTGTTCGTTTTTGGCAGCAACGAACGAATGATTTATCCTGCTAGCATTTTTTACTTTTTGAGTCTGAGTGTTATTGTTCGACTGGCTGCCCTTCGCTTGAGCTTTACTAGCTTCTTCAGCAACAATATGCTGGTAGCGTCTGTTAAGAGCAGTCTCACAATCTCGCCATAGTGGGAGCGTTGTGTAGTCGAGCTGCTCTTCCCACTTCTTTTTTGTGGTAGGATCGACTTTGCCCATAACTAAATAAATTAAAATGGCATTAGCGATTTTCTTGTCGTCACCAATTGACAGAAGTGAGTCATAGGTGGCCGACACTGTGTCGATCAGGCTTCTCAAAGCTGACGCAGATGGCTGGGAAATCTTTTGCAGATTGAAAAGTGTCGATATGTTATCGAAAAATATTAGGCAGTCATTATCGTACACCCGCTTTAGACTTTCAAGGGCTTTGCTATAATTGTCTTCCGTCACTTGGAAGGCGCGAACTGTGCCTAAAGCGTCACCAGCCAAACATGATATTAAGTGATTGAATTTTTCAATATCATGCAGTGTGTCATCATTGTGAACAAAAGTTTCAAAAAGACTCATGAAATTTTTAAATTCAGAATGCTTGCCGCTAAAAGTTGGAAGAGCGACCGCTGGCAATCGACACCTTGGCTTTTTTGAAGTAGGCGGTGCAATACCGTTTGCCGAACTTGAATTGTCGATGCTTTTTCTTCTTAGTTTTTCCAGCTGGCCTTTTAATAAGGATTTGGTCATAATGCAAGTTTCTTCCAACTCTTCACGGTAGTCATCTTCTGTATCTTTTGCTTCAATTTTACTTTGCAATATATTTGCAGTTTCTATATGAGTTGTTAGAAGCTCTAACCTGCATTCTAACTCGATTGGCTCTAACGAAATCGAGCCTTCTTTTAATTGCCGTTGCATACGACATATACTCCTCATACAGCCCTCGCGCTTCCTTTTAAGTTCTTCGATCAAGTCCTTACTCATATTGATTTAAGGTTTTAAACTTTGATCGAACGAAAATTGTCGAGTGACAAACGAGAAATCGAAAATAATATGCTGTTCTCAGCAAGTGTAGGGGAGCGCAACAGATGGTCGTCTAGCAGTGCGAACGAAAACGAGAAGAACTGCAGTTGACTGACCGTCGAAGGCAATACTTTGGAAGCAGCAGCGAAAGTGGCGACAAACGAAAAGAATAATTCTAATACAAATGCCTTGTGTGCGTTAGCAGAACAGCTAATTCTTATGCATGTATTATGCGAAGCGCAGGCAAACAAAAAATGCAGCAGCTTAAGCGCGAACACGACAGCAATGTATTAGCTATGTTATGTATGCGAGTATGTCGGTATATATTTACATATGTAATAACGACAACGGCGAATTTGATGAGAACAACGAGAGCAAGCAACAAACGAAAACTGCCGACGGTTGGCTGAGATTGACGTGGGGGGGATGCCGTATGTAAAAGTGGCTATGTATATTTATGTATGTATGTATGTATAATAAAATCAAACGACAATAAATTGGCACTTTAAATAATTGCCTATAGCGGTTCACTTTTATTTAATATTAGTACGACATGCGATTTATATTTGTGTTAATTATGCTCAACTATCTACCGTATTATATTATGGTCACGTATGTGCCAAAGGTTGAAAGTTGAAGGCCGAAATAAGCAATTCGCTGGTTAAATTCCACTTTCAAACTTTAGCACAGTACCTGTGAAGTCGACTTTGGCTCAGGAACTTCCCTTTGGTCGACTTGACTTATCCTCCAATAATCCAGTTGACGTGACAGCAACACACACACTCCCCAGTGCAGCAACAACAACACGACCGACGCGGTTCCGCACAAATTAAAGTTTTTAATTTAAAAAAACAAGCAAGTCCCTGCTCGGGCGCCAATGAAAATTTATATTATTTTATATAAATTATTAAAAACAAAGAAAGAATGGGACGCTTGCTTTTAACTTTTTAATGCGGAAAATGCGAACGATTTGGCGACAATTGTGCTTATATTTAGTTCTATTTTACAACTGACTTCAAATTAGGCTTACAAGCTAAACTAAGCCTAAGGCGGCGAAAAAAGGGCGCGAGGCGACGTCCGCAAACGGCCGCTCTCGCGCTCTCTTTTCGCCCTAAACTAAAATTCAAATAATTCTCTTAAACTATCTTAATCTAAAGCAGCATCTGCGCCAACACATTTGTTTCTTACAAAATTGATTGAAAATGAAAATTCAAAAGAAAGACGCCCTGAAGAAGGCACAAAGCATTTATAAACGAAACATTTATAATTGTTTTACATTTATTCAAAGAGTAATAGAACGACCGGCCCGTACCGTGAGCGTTCTTCTCAGCCAGCACCCATCTCTAGTCGGAGCCGCAGACACCCAGTCTGAGGCAGCACGACACGCTTTTGTAATGAAATTAGCATTAATATCGTTGTCGTGCTCATTGAAACAGCCCCGCGCCGCAATCGCTGCCACCATTGTCTTTAGCAGCTCACGGAGTGTCTGAGAAGGCGCACAGCCCAACTGTGCCCAACTTCATTAAAAATCGCTCATACGCCGTGTGTTTGCTGTGCGAGTGAATTTATGACGCATTGCCTTAGGCTGGCGAGGCTTACTTCATGAGCTTGCAAGCTTTTTTGAATGTCCTTTGTATATACTATACATATGTATATATGGGGAAAGAGAGAGAAAGAGTGTCGTAAAAGTCCAATTTCAATTACAATTGCAATGCTGCAAAATGTATCATTTGCCTTTTACGACTTCAAATGCCGCCGGGCCGTTCGTCTATATACACATATATATATGTGCGCTTAATTGCCTTTGCAGTGACTTGTCCGAATCCTCCTTAAGTTGCCCTTTTTTGTTGTTGGCTTAAATAAACACCCAAGTCAGTCAAACACCCTTCAACAGCCTAGCCAACTTTGCGTTCTGTCATTCTCAGTTTATTATTTTTGCTTTAAGACAAAACAAGTTGAATGATTGAACCAAAAAACTTTGACGCAAAAGTTAAACGAAGTTTTTAAAGCTTTCAGCAAAGCAAAGAATATAAAAGGAAGAAATCATGAATAGATGAAAACTTTGCCGCTGCTGACATACTTTTTTAGCAACAGCTAGTTGCAAAATTGTGGAACAAACATAACTTTCAATATTTAAGCGGAAAATTTCAATTGCAGTGCAAACTTGAAGCTTAAAGTTAGCAAACATGGCGGCAGACTTCAGATATTTTGAAGAGATTTTATAAATAGTGGAGGTATACTCTGTACCCAAAGGGTAGAAAAGCAAAAATTATGTAACAGGCAGAAGGAAGCTTCTCCGACCCCATAAAGTATATACATTATTATCAGCATAAATAGACAAATCTAGATATGTCCGTCTATCGGGATGACCGCCTGGATTTAGGAAAACGCTGAGCTCATATTGAATAAACTTTATATGCAGACTCTCCTTATGCCAAGGCAACACCGAGTTTATTTTGTTTTTTATTTTATTTTTCCAATCTTACAACAACAATAAAACATACATTTTATTAACTAGAATATGAGCACTTTTAAGTGGCTAAATACTTACAATATTTGTAAGAATATTTTAGAACTTAGGGACCATTTAGGCATATAAAGCAAGAGTCTACAAATAATTAAATAAAAAAAAGGCATTGTTTAACGTGTCGAATTGTATGGATCTGAGGACATATCTCAACAATCAGGAACTCTCTGTTCTATATTTCATGTTTGTTAAATCAAATTCCTTACATGATTAATTAATTTATTGAATTTTAGATTTAAAGGATGTAGGGTCAAAATTTATTATTTGAGCCGGCAATGCGTAAGCATTTTTTTTCGGAAATATATTAAATTCTTTCCTTAAAAAGGGCCTTTTTAAATCGTAAAGCCTTAAATTGCTCGAAATCAAAAGCTAAGAGCAAGCCAACAAATACTTACTCGTGTATCGTTTTTATATTTGCACCACAAAGTCATTTTTTATGACTGATTCATCATGTTCGGTTGTCAAATAGAGTTTGAAAATATCTACACAAGCATAAATAAACCGTCACAACCATGGAAGCGGAAGTGTGACTTGGACCCCAGCCATACAAAGAGATGTGACCGGAAGTGTTTGGGCCTGGGGCTGGGTCTGGGGCTGGGTCTGGGGCTGGACTGGGCCTGGTGCGTGAGTGTGTGTGTGTGTTTGTGGGGGTCCTATGGTATAACAAAACTTTAAGGCATATTGTCTGACTGCCTCCCCAGTGTGCCTCTGATAGTTTGAGCGGCCTCCGAGCAAATTGCCAATGTAAATGTTGCAAAGACAGACAAGCAGAAACAACAACAACAATGACCCTCAACACAGCTGTATAAACAGCGCCAACAACACACAACAAAGCTGCGCTGTTGACGTCAATAGACAAATACTCACACACACACACACACACACACACATGGAAATGGAGTGTAATTCATGAACACGCAACTCGACTAAAATGCATTTAGCACGCCCTTTCATTTCCTCTGTTCTGTGATGCCCCCTCCATAGCAATCGCCCTCTTTTGTGTAGACAACTCAACCGAATGCAAGCGACCGTGCTGGTTGTTCAAAATGGCCGCAACGGAAGTTTCTGGACGCCATTTGCGTTTTGCAGCTCACACCCGCGTTGCGAATTTGATTTGATTTTATAGCTGTTGTTGGTGTTTGTGAAGTTGCTGTTGCTCTGTTGCTGAGTCTGTTGCAACATTTAGTTGTTCACTTTACTTTGTTTGCGTATTTGTCGCCAGGAAATGAAGCACACAAATCATTAAATGCTCCATTTAGTCGCGGCAATTCCGAATAGGTGAATGCAGGCAAAGATTTACTTAAGCCAGTATTTGGCTTGCAAACAAAGCTCCTTCCGCAATAGTCGCAACTACAGCTGTAAGCTTAAGTCTATTATTCATTCGGTATCATTGCAAGGACATTGCAACTAAAAACCATTTAGTCTACCTTTGCAGGTTAGGGTGGGCATATTAAATACAACCTGACTTAAAACCAGACGAACATAATGCAAATTAATACAAATATAAACATGTATTAATATTATGTGCAATCAATAGTAAAATATGGTTTCTTTAAACTTAATGACAACATTATACATATACCATTCATTATTATTATTATTTGCAACCAAAAGTATGTTATGATTTCTTCAAACTTAAAGAAACAACTAGCTGATTTTAGTTCTTCTACATTTCGAGATAAAATAGCTTATACAGATGGATATGGCTCGACTCATCTAGTTATACTGAAGGTCATAGTTTACCCTAAGAGTATTTATTATTGCTAGAACACGCAAAGTTTATTGATTGGTATAAATGGAAACTTCCCTGCCCGGAAACTATTACAGTTTCAGCAAAATATGCAAACTAGAACTATCCGCGTCTCGAATGAAAATATCCCACTTTTAAGTGTATGCTATTTTGAAATTGAAGAGTGTCGTTGCTATAAATAAAGTAACAGTCCCATTTATTTGTCAAAGAGTTTCTTTGAAATTAAATATATATAGATGTAACGAATATAAAGGCTTTGACATCTAGTCATCACACGTTCACGAATTTGGGTCACACAAATACTTAGAATAAGCCAGCACATATTTCTAATTAAAGGAACACTTGGCTTTGCCTTGTGCAATTATATTAGGTCCTTATATGGGAGAAAGGCGACCTGTCAGGCAGGCAATTCAAAACTCATTGGGCCCACTTTACTCTGACTCAAGTCGAGAAGCACTCTTCATAATCGTGCTTTGTGAGAAAACGCTAACGCCAACGCTGCGTATACCTAATGCCTGTCTAATTAGTGTCTCGTATGGCTTTGCGTTACGCATACGCCACATGAGACAAGGAAACGACTCAAATATGTGATGCATACTTAAAATGTCTTTCACTTTTTCTCTCACTTCACAGCCCCGTAAGTAAATCCAATGCAACAGCAAGCAAAGCGACTGCAGCCGCGACAGTAACAGCAACAGCAACAGCAGCAACAACAAGAACTGCGAATGTGAATAAAACTGCGACGGTGAGAGGAATAGGGAGTGGAACTTGATTGTCGTAGGCGCAAACGCAAAGTAAAAAGCAACGCCTTCACATTGGATTACGCGCAGTTTTACTTTAGACCGGAGCCAATTAGTGGCCAACAGCAACAGCAGCAGCAGCTACAACAGCAGCAACAACTGCAACAGCAACGGCAGCATTTGCAACTGCAACGGCAGCAACAACAGCATCAGCAGCAAGTGTTGCTCGCACAGCAGCAGCAGCAACTGCAGATACAGCAACTGCAACAGCAACTGTTGCTGCAAAGACTTGAGCGCGAGCTGCAGCAGCAACAACAGCAGCAGCAGCTAGCGCAGCAACAGCAGCAGCAGTTCCTATACCATCAGCGCCAATACTACGAGCGCCTGCATTACGGCAGCGGCAGGCATCGCTGGCTGACGAGCAGCACCACCAATCAGTACGCGGCACCACAGCAGCAACAGCAGTATAGTTACTACTTTAGTCGCGGCAGCAGCAGCAGCGGGCTGGGTTTGGGACTGGGTCTGGGCCTGGGTTTCGGTCTGGGCAGCAGCAACCTAGCCAGCTGGTACAGTTTACCCACAACATCGGCCCACATATATATAGGAGGCGGCGGCAGCGGAAGCAGCAGCAGCAATCACAACGGCGTCAACACAAGCCTCGCGCCACATACGGCACTTACCCAAACAGGACTTACACACACGCCACTGGGTCGCAACTACAATTATCGACTGTTGCAGTCGCACGAACCACTCGGCTACGGCGGCAGCAGTAGTGGGGGCGGCTATCCAGCGGCTCTAATCAACTTTGGGCCATCGCCAACGCCACTGATTGGGGCTGCATCGGCAGCCAGTTTTTTGCCAGCACCTTTACCAGCACCTTTGCCACCACCACCGCCGGCGCCAACCGTTGCCGCGGAGCTACAAACTGGCGACCTTGGCGGCTATCGCTACAAGGCCACAAGCAGGTGCCAAAACAACAGCAGCAACAGCACCAACAATCGTAGGTACGACGCCTACGATAATTACGGCTATTTGCCGGGTATTTCCAGCAACACCGAGGACGAGGAGGATCAGGATTTACTTGAAGAGTGCTTGCCGACGGCACTCCTCTCGCTCACTGATTGCGAGAGTCTCGAGGACGTGCGTTTTTTGCACGACACCAACAACAATCACCACAGCAGCAGCAACGTCAACTATAACGATCAAAACTTCACGGACGACGACGTTGAGGCGGAACTTGCGCACATTATTGATTTTCCCGATTATCTGCGCCCTTACAGCAGCAGCAGCGGCGGCGGCGGCAGCAGAAACAGCCACAAGACGCCGCCACAAAACGACTACCAAACGGAGCACGGAGGTGGCAGCAGCGGCGGCGGCAGCGGCGGCAGGGGAGGTGCTGGCGACTCTGCTGGTGAGGGGGCGACGCAACAACAACAACATCAAACAACCCAGGAGCATCGCTACCAACATCACTACCAACAACACCAGCAACAACACCAACAACTGCCCCATCAGTCGCAACAACAGCAGGCCTACCAATCCTATCACTATCCGTCGCACGATAGCTGCGAAGGATTCCACCATCTGCCAAACGAAGCCACCAGCTGCCTGGGTAATCATAGAATGATGGTTAGCAAATTGTGGAATAGCTGCTTTCCGGAATTCATGCCGGACCACGTCCATCGACACAACTTCTATCTGTGTCAGGTGAGCTTCTCTTCCCTTTTCCCAACCATATGCCATCCATTAATCTCCATTTCCACTCATAATCATCAGTGGCAGCGCAATACACAAGTGCGCATTGTCTATCTTTTCTATCGCTGGATAACGGCTATTACCTGCCTGGCCGCCCTCGTGTGCTCCCTACTAGACATAGGCCGCACCGAGGAGCACTTCGAGCATCACTATGCAAAATGGTGGATCTATCTGACGCACTGGGGCCTTCTCTTCTGCACGGTGCAGGCCTGGCTAGCCGCCTGGATTGTCACCCAAGGCATGATGGTGGAGCGCGAGGACTTCGAGATTGTGAGGCAAGCGAAGAAGAGCCGTCTTCATCATCTCTACTGGGTGCTCTACACCTGCGCCACGGTCTATGCCTTTATAGTCACCATGTGCTATTGGCTGCTGGTCCACAATCCAGGTGAGTCATGTGTAAATAGCTATTAATATCATAAGTAAGTAAAATGACAGGAATGACATTTTCTGGACAATCAAAAGCCTATTGTCAACTGCTACTGAACTGAGCGTTTCTACATGTGGACCGTACATACATACATACATACATTTATTCAAAGATTTTGAATTAAGGAAATACTAATTACAACAAATTTAGAAAATACAATGTAGTATTTGCCAGCTCAGTTTAGAAATCTATTCCCCGTTTGCACCACACAGATCTTCTGCAGGCATCCACCTCAATGGTTGATGTGGTGAAACGTGTGGCTAAGCACGTACCGCTTACCGTGCATATGAAATTTATGAAAATCTTGAGCGATGCCTCCAAATATTGACGTCTAGTATATCCAGTACGGCTGGTCCAGTGAACTTTTTGTGAATTATGCATAGCCCAGGGGCCAAAAATAATGAGAATACAACACAAAGGCACATAGAGGTGCATGACTAAGCCAAACAACAGGGCTATAATGGCGCTGACCACCACTGTCATACTCATAAAGATCAGAATCCATAGCTGCGGGGTCAGGGCTTTTGGAACATAGAGACCTAGAAGGGTGTACAAAATCATCACCAATATACCAACCAAAATAAAAGGCCAGGTGAGATCGTGCTCCTCTATTGACAAGCTCACTGCTAGCAACACGAAACCCTCACAGATCATACCAAAAACAATCCAATTAAACGGAGACTTTGACTGCACACGACGGAACCCAAAAAAGGTTAATGCTAGGTTGGCGCAGGCCAGAAGCAACATTAGAACCATAAAGCTGCGATCATTTCGGGACATGTTCGGCCACCAGCGGTAGGTGGTTATTAGGAATTGAAGAGATGCAATAATTCCGAGTAGGGAGACTAGGAAATAGACCCGAATCCTTAAATACCATCGGTACTCATCTGGTGATTCAACTAGCTGTGCTGTTTTAAATCCTACATTTTCTAAATCTTTGAATGGTTCTACCGGCGCAATGGATTCCTCGTCCACTTCATTTTGCGGTGTCTTGATATAATTGATTTCTGGAACAGAACGAGCACGCTGGAGTGTCATGCTAGACATGGAGTCTCTTAGTCTGATAACATATTAAGTTTCTCGCATCGATGGAAATCTACTTATAAGCTTATGGAGTCTCTCAGTCTGATATCATATTAAAGTTGTCGCATCGATGGAAATCTACTTATAGTATAAGCTATTTTTCATTCTATATCAACCAAGCCAAAACTATTTGCAATGATAGTATCCGTTGTAAACATCGGAGCCCGTAAAACAGAATTAAATTTGTTTTAAATAGGAGAAACAATGACTTTTAAGTCGTTGTGTAGCTTTTAAATTTAATTTCTTATCGGTACTGATTGAAAGTTCAGAAACTTTACATTTCATCTTAAGTCTTTCACCGCTACCATCTACCATCGAAAATAAAATATAGGTATCACGGTGGCTGAGGTTAGAACTAAAAACGTTTATATCAATAGTTTATGTGATACTTTTTTCCAGTTAGTTGCGATAACATTATAACTTTTGTATAAATGGATAAAACTTCACATCAATCAAGTTCAATTTCTAGATAGCAATCGACCTTCAAAGCAAGTAATGTAATCGATAGAAATAGTTTTATTTTACAGCACGGATGCGTTTTTAATCCTGTATATTTACAATTAGTTTCGATAACACAAGAATATTTGGGGAAAAGCGAAATAAATGTAAAAGAAATTGAATTTTTAAAAAAATATCAAATTGTCTATTGTATTGACAATTACAATTAGATTTAGCTGGGACAAATCATTAAAGTGTGGCTGCCAAAATATAAACAGGGTAATCTATAGAACAAACTATCAATTTATGTTACAACACTCCATTAGTACTGTTATTCTTTTTTTTATCCAATCAGTTTCGAAATGGGATAAGTAAAAAAAAATTAATATAGAAAAACCTGTCAAAAGTCGAGTAAAATATTAGGATATGAGCAATCCCCCGGAAAGAAATAGCAGAGTGCCGCGAACGCGCCGAAATTTTTACCTGCAATTGTATTTGGGAGCTGGAATATATATTGCACTCACCATAGTGTTGTTAATGCTGATCTACGCGCTGTTCAGTGAAAAGAGCAGCTTCCTTAGCTGCCCTGGCTCCTTGATCTTTATACTGATTGGTCTGTGTATTTTTTGTGTCTATGCCTGGGTGCCTCGGTTGCGTCACAAGTTTCCCATCAACTGGCTGTTTTGTGTGTCCACATTTGTGTTTCTGGCTCTGGGCACAGCTTTCCTGCTGCCGACCATGACTTACAGTCACGTGTTGCTAATTAGTTTGGAAGTATTGGCGTTCATGTGCGGCTTCCTGCTACTAGGCACCTATTTGCCCCCGTACTGTTCGCATAAGCCGTGTATATATCTGAGCATTACAGCGGTGCTGGCCTTCGTTCTTTTCGCGATCATGTTGGTAATAATGTGTTGCATCCCTGACATGGGAGAGTCCCTGCATAACATCTTGGTGCACTTTACACTGTGGTGTGTGATGTGTCCGCTGTTGGTGTTTCAGAGCCTGATACTAAACGGTCATTTGCACAATATTCTGCCCATTTTCGATGTGCCCCTCTGCACGCTGCTGTTATTCATCGACTTTCTGGCCTGCTATGTCGCAATGGACGCGGCCGAGGACATCGACGATGGGTTTGCACAACTTTACGGCAGTCGGCAATTAATACAACGGACCATTGATAGCGGTGTTTTATGAAACTATGTATGTATGTAGCCGAGATCCTAACAAGCGCACTATCAATAAATTTGTTTTAAAAGTGGTGTCTATTCGATTGCGTTTGCCGGTTTATCATGCGATGTCCTTCACAGCGCAAAACGAATCAATTGATGACATCTACGAGTTGTTTGTACATCACTGTGCACCACTTAAACAGATTAATACGACCGAAGCTCTTCACGAATCACTCACGATATTTCAAGTAACATTTTTTAAGAGCGCAATGATAAATTTATGTCTAACTCGAGAAAATCGCGCGTCACTTGAAGTTGGCTGCTCTTCAGCGAATCGTTCTGGCGCAACCAGCTTTGGTCTGAGTGCGAAATTGCGTCGTATGGGGATCTTTCTGTGCAGTTACAGTGTTCACATGGAACTTTTGGAAAGTCTACAAAACTGCATCTCTCCAGCTAAAGGAAAACAATCATAGTGCTGCCAAATATTTAAAGAATTTAAATTCAAATCGAGTATGCTTTTTATAGCTAAAAGAATGTTATAAAACATTTTTTAACTGCATTGCATCATCAGTAAATTCACACCAAGCACGCTTACTCTCAATATGCATTGTGGTTATTGCATTTTGCTGTCAGACTTCATATTTTGCATATTCCAAGTACAATGAGTATCGGAAATTAGTTTGGTTTCAACATGGGACTGCATGTTTGGAAACAACAACAAATGCACGTGACAGTTGGCCGAAACATTTTCGGAAACATTAAATGGACAGCTTAATTGAACCGTCTATCATGGATGGCCTTAGCCAAGACTGTACAAACGTCCATTCACATCGCAGGCTCTTAACTCTTCTCTATTTCCTCTCGCTTTCCCTCAGAAATACACAAAATTGATACGCTAAACATCATGGTGCATGTGCTGAACTCGATTATAATGCTTATCGATTTGGCCGTTGTCGGACATCCGATTAAGATGAGCCACGCCTATTTTACCACTGGCATTGGTCTGGCCTATGCCATATTTACGGGCATTTATTTCTTGGCTGGCGGCACAGACAGGTAAGTGAACCAAAGAGGAAATACTATATACATTCAACATATCTAGTCAAGTGAATATTATGAAATCATTTTAAATTTTCGAACATCCCCCAAGACGAGCTCAATATTGAGCGTCGTCTAAATTGGAGAATAAATTGTAGGAACTAGAGATAAAAATAAGCATTAAACGCAATTATATAAATAAAGTTCATGTTTGAAAAATGTATATAAATAATGATACTGAAAAGAAGCGACGGTCAGACAGGCAAATAATTTGCACACGCATTTAAGTAATTTCAATTTGAAAAGTTGTTTGTTGGTGAAAACTAACTACAAGTATGTACTAAGATATAGAATAGAGTTATTGTGTAATGAAATGATGATTTCGACAAATTTGTATGCAAATTATTTGCCAGCATGACCAGCACATTTCTGTGAAAATCTGACCAAATTGAGCGACAAACCACTTTTTATTGATTGATTGCCTTTGCAGAAAAAACCAAACTGCCATCTATCCGATGATGGACTGGACCAAGCCAGGGAAGGCGATCATTGTGACGGCGTGCGCCATTATTTTCACGTTCTTTGTGCACTTCTGCTGCTATTTGCTGTACCGGGGCCGGGTCTGGCTCTTCACCAAGTTGTGCATACGCGGTCGCCACAATCGGGATGGCGAGATGGGTGAGGGGCTCAACGATGACTCCGGCTCGCGCATGGGTGGCGGTGGCATTGGCGGCTTATCTGCCGGCGGCGGCAGCCAGGAATACTCACATCAGCAGCAGTATCCCATCACCCACACGGAGCAGCCGCGTGCCCAGCTACATCAGCACCAACACCAGCACCAACAACAGCAACAGCAGCAGCAGCAGCAACAACAACAGCATGGTGGGCCCACACCGCCGGGTTACTCCACATCCTATCAGCTGCCGCCGCAGTATTCGGGCTATTTGCAGCAGCCGGTGGTGGCGGGCGTGAATGTGGGCGTGATTAGTGCTGAGGGCGTGTATCAGCCCATTGGCCCGGAGGCTAGCAGTGGACGCACAGGCGGTGGCGGCTCCGATTCTAACTTGCAGAAGAGCACAAAGGGCTCTGCACTGAGCCGCACTGTGGCCCATCTGGATGCGGCACAGCGGGAGCAGTTCCTCAATCCCAATAAAATCGTCGAGTATAAGATGTAAAGGCGTTGCACCCGGCACCGGTATACGTTCCACTTGTCCATGAAGTTTCTGGAGAAGCACTGTGCTCAGTGCGAGGCCGCTCGTCGCGCCAGCAGCGGCGGCAGACGCGAGGAGGAGGAGGAGCAACGCGGCATGCTGAGCACTCCGCACAGTGGTTAGTTTTAGATATTTGCACGGGGGCTAGCATTAGACCCGAATTGCTTCAGCGATCAGCACTATGGTCAGTATTATGGCTCCACTGTAAAAATAGTTTCGTAATTTTGTAAAAGCTTTGCAATCTTTTGTATGTATGTTTAGGTACGTAGGCTGCCTTTCAGATTTTCAGAATAGACAGTTCTCGGGCCTTTAGATCCTTGGTATATACGGAACGCCAAATGAATTTAACAGACAGAGGGATGCCTTTGTGGCATATTTTAAGACATTTCCTATTTCTCTGTTTGCGTTCCTTTTTTTTCGAAAAAGGAAAGGCAGCCCTCGTATATGTTTGTCTTTAGCCGCTTTAATAGAAACTATAGCGCTATAGTTAGAAATCTGCCGTGTTCCAACAACACTATGAAACACTTACAGGAGGATAATAACTTTTAGGCACTTATTGCTGATCCAGCAATAAGAACTTTAAATGTTTTCACGCAATGGATACAAGTGGTCATTAGTATTTAAAACATAAATACAAATATGAATAATTTTAAAGCATAATATGGCAAACGAATTTATTTTGAAACACACATGCATATATTTAATTTCACTTTGTTTATTTGTTATTCCTGAAATTGTTTTTGTGTTCATTTCCACACCCCACTCCGCAAATTCCTAATATATTGTAGCTCATTATTTAGGAGTCCACGCAGCTAATCGATCAACAATACTGCCTCAATGTGTGGCACCTTCAGCACGTTAATTAATAAATTTATCATTTTACTTATCACCCACCCATTTGAGTTTTATTTTTTAATCATTCCCACTTTAATTTGAACAGCTAAATTTTATATATCGGTGCAGGCGTACAACGGGCGCGTGCATTGTGCGCTCGAAGGGTTCAACGCAGTTTTAAAATTCAACACACATTTCCGGTTCACAACATTTTTGCACGCTTCCAGCACACCGTGCACGCGCTACAACAACACATTCGGCAAAAAAAAATATTAAAATGCATCGCCATTGGCCTTGTGGCACTAAACTTGAAGCCATGCTTGAAAAATAAAATATCAAGCGAGACAGGAAGAGCGTCGATAAAGCAGTGCACGTCGGTTAGTGTTGGTTAAGACCGTGTGCAGTCCAATGGCAGTTTAGTGTCGTGGGGCCAGACGCTATGTTTTTAAAGTTAAATATATTTATATATATATACAAGATTATATTAAGGATATGCTTGGCATTGATTTGCTTAGTGTTTAGTAAACAAAAAAATAACATTAACAAAATAAATAGAAACTAATTTGCGTGTATTTTGGGGCAGCCATAAAAAAGAAGCTGCTCTGTTCAGCAATAATGACTATAAAATTTGAAACAAATAAAAAATGAATTGTATTTATGAAATAATACACTAAAAAATGTTACGAAAAAGTGCTCAACAAATTAAATATACACATATATTAACTAAAAGAAGCATTTTAATTTGACAGAAATTATTCAGAGTGGTTGGAAATACTTGTATAGTGGGTAAGGATGGCCCAAACGATTAACCAAATAAAATAATGTTTATTTTCAACATGATGAGCAAAAAGTATAGAGAGAGATCTAAAAACACACTTGTACCACAATGATATGACCTGCAGTTGACCTATAAATGTACGAAATACAAAACATGAACACCAACATATACTTTTAAAGAACAAAAAAAAAAAAAAAAGAAAAGAAAAACCCAAACCAAACAAACTTAGCAGTGATTAGCGTTACAAACATATACAACAAAGACAAGATTATATATATACTACATACAATACGAGTATATAAATATAAATGTAAATAGTTGATTTTTCACATACGTTGAGCAAGCTATCATACTTATAAACTATATTCAAGCGCATGTTGAACAAAGTCAGAGGCAAAGCAAAAATTGATACCGAAATCAAAGAACAGAATCTAATTATACAAGCTACCTATATTTAATGACTAACTGAAAACAAAATGAAAAACAAAAACCGAAATCAAATGCAATGAATAAAACTCGTCAAGAGGAATGTGTTAACAAATGAAAAACAAATAAAATATGGGGGCGAGCAAATAGCAGACCTTACTTACTTGCATATATACATACTTATATAGTATGTACCCGTGCATGCGAGCGTATGTATATGTGTATGTAAAATAAAGTAAATTACCATTAATTTTTGATAGATTTACATAAACAAGCGAAACCACAACAACAACAACCATAGTTGACAACAAAGCACAGGCATGAAAATCGAATAACAATGTTTATAGGAAGCTCACCATTACATAAAGTATATATACTTACATATGTATGTATCGCATGTATAGAATGTATTTCCGCAACGTCTCAGCGGTTTAAGTTGCTTATTTTCTGTTTAAGCTCTTGCTGCCACTTCCAAACTCCACCAAACTATCCAGATACCAAAGATTGAAACACATTTCAAATCTCCTACAAAAGTCTACCAAAGAGAGGCATTAGTTTAAGCAGCAGTTTCAAAACCACAGGCCGCTTAACTGCTTCAAAAATAGATTTTACTCAGAAATACATAAATTAAACTAAATTAAAAAAATTATTATTATTTTTAAATTAATAGTTTAAATTATTATTAGTTTAATAGACAACTTTTTATCTCAATTCGCACATTTAATTTATTCGTTTATAAAATTAGTTTCTCAGCACTTAATCTTCCCTAAATAATCCTTAAGCGATGCGTTTGAAAAACGAATTCTTAATCTAATTCTTGTGCATTATTTTTATTATATCTTTTCTCATCAACACAAATTATTTAGCAGCTTAGCTTTGTTTCCTCGATCATGTTGATTCGAGATAGTCAGTTTAAGCGGTTGATGGCGTTTGCGGGCCTCTTATATGTGTTTAGTGTATGATGAATTGATAATGTTTTTAAATGTTATTTTTAATTTTCGATGGCGTTTTCGATGGCCAATTGTTGACCATTTTTGGTTGCGGTTTTATGGTCGTAGTAGATACTACAAGTATATTGTATTCGCGTAGCGCCTCATCCCACACATTTATAATTTGATAATTGTTTGTCAAGCAATTAGCGTAAATGTATAAATGTATGTTTATATAGACTGAATATTAATTAAAATATATATATATATATATATAAATACATAACAAGAATATCTATACAAAAGGAGTAAAATAAAACTAAATAAATAAATGAACACACAAGTTAAATTCGAATAAATTCAAAAACTCGACTCATACAGCAGCAGCAAAAGAAAAATTATAGTAAGCACATATCAGCGACTAAAGATTTCAAAAAAGGAACCACATTCAACCACAACCTTTCATATTCTAAACACAAGATCGAAGTTTACCTCATCAACAAGTTAAGAGAGAAAACCCCAACACAGATATTATGAAGATATTGAAAAACTAAGCATACATAAATAAAATGAAATTTAATAAACACAACAAATATAATAACAAATATATGCATATATATTTATCAAGAGAACAAGAAGAACAATTCAACATTATATTTTGTAGATTTTTAGAGAATTAGAAAAAGCGTCAACTTGTGCGTATATGTATATCTAGAATACTATGCGAGTATTGTATGTCGGTTCTATAAACTCTCTGATCTGTGCGTGTAAGTATTGAAATGTTTAAGCAACAATTGAGAAATGGCAAAGCTTTAAGAAACTAGAATCGTTGTTGGTCGTGAGCATTATAGAAACTTTTTCACATCAAACTAAATATACTGTACTACTGCCAGTATTGGGGTTGCAAAGCTGTTATATGGTTATATGGTATTATGTACATTAGAGAGTGCAGATAAATTGGAATATTACGATGGCTTTGCAACCCCACCAACTGGCTCAGCTCTAAGCCCAGATTTAGCAGAAGTTGTCTCATTTTACGTAGAATTACCCATGATCTGCTCAAAGTATTAAAAATTAACACACACACTAAATTAAAAACAAGCAAAAGAGAAAAGTTATTTAAAAATGTGCACATCCGTATGAAAAAAGTAAACTTTAACAATTGCACTTACAAAAACAAAGCTCATACAATTTTAAAGTAAATGAATTTTCAAAAAGAAAAAGCAATGAACAACAACAACAACAACAACAAAAACAATGTAATAAATAGGTTTAAAAACTAGTTACTTCGAAAGTATTTCTGCGCATTTATGCAAAACACAAATCCACAAAAATTAATATCGTAAATAACAACAATTGTTCAACAAATTTTCAAATAACAATGAGCAAAAACTTTGTTTATAAGCTATATATTTAAAACAAAACAAAGCACATTAAAACACAGCAAATTTAAAACTGGAACAAACAGAAAACTTACAAAGGTTTAAACAAATGAAAAATTATAAAAAAACTAACAACTATTTAGAAAACTTATAAAAGCGAGACAGCATTTTAAATTAAGTTTAGCAAATGGTAACTAAATGTATTAATTATGTATTATCAGAACACATAAATATACATAAAATGAACTATATATATTTATCAGTATAATTAACTATTATTATGTATTTGAAAGCAGAGCATTGTGAATTAGTATTAATACCAAAAAAAAACAACAACAGCAAAAACCAAAAACAAACAAATGGTGGTAAATAAAGATTGTAAAACAAAAACACAAAACTGTAATCGAAATTATTAAAAAGCTTCAAATTTATTACAAATACGATCTTCTAGATGTAATCGGATCCTAGACTAAGGGATACTCTATAGTGTTGGTTGGGGATTACGTTATTATTAAAATTTCTTGACATGACCCCAGTCTAAGAAATAATCAGTAGTTTTTTAGTCTACGATTACCAGAGAGTTATTTAGAATGTGGTTTTGGGATTGCCCGACCTTTCAGGGGGTCTAAGGTCTATAAAATATTAGCTTTGAATTATGATTTATTAGATTTATTTTATTAAAAGCTTTGGGGTTGCTCGGCATTGTTGAGTTCTTGAGATTATTGTTCAAATTGGTTGATAATATTGAGAACTATCACAAAATACATTAAAAAACTAGAATTTGTATTAAAAAGCTTGAGAGTTCCCCTAACCGGAGAAGGTGGGTGGCTTTATTCATATTGAAGTTTTTGTTCTTTCGCTTACCTTCTTTTCTTTGTAATAAGCCATTAGTACGCGCGACCCCATAGTTCTAGAAACTTTATAAGCCGGTTGATATTGACATCTTTTCTCTACATTCTATTATTTTCTCTTGGTGGAAACCCGATCCGAATACTTTCTCAGCTTTAATGGCAGTCTCAGGTTAAGGAACACTCTCTTTTATATGATCAGGATTTACCCACACGGCAGTGTATATAAACGAACCAGTGAATTAATTATTATTATTTGTATGTATATATATCTTTATTTATTTCACAATAAAATATGTGTATTTGTTAATTATTTTACAAAATCTATCTCCGTTCGTTACAACATACAATTATAATTGATTTCAATTTTAGTTATACATTTAGTTTTATTATATTAAATAATTAGTAACATAATTTGGTTTATTGCGACTTAAACATTAATCAAATACAGGTATACAAAACATGTCGCTTACAAATTAAAATCTTTTTATATTGGTATGGGATTTTACTTCTTTTTTATATTTATTTTAAATTAGATATAATAATCACTTTGTTTTCGTTCACTTTTGTGTAATTTCTTAAATTATACAAATCGCGTAACGAGAGAGAAAGAAACATTATAGCAAACATATTTAAACTTTATATCACGTTTGGGTATTTCAGTTTGTGTGTGCGGCAAAAGAAGGCGTGTCTGTAAGGTGGGCGTGGGAGGGATATAAATACAAATATATTGGTTGACTTTGAAGTGAATAATCGATAGGGGAGAGAGGGATAAATGTACGAGGAGCTTTGCAGCTTAGGAGAGTTTCAAGTACGAAGGCGGCGAACATTTTTTGCGCAAGAATTTAATTATATACAGAGGTAAGCAGGAAACCACCGTGATGAGGGACACCTTCCACAGGAAGTCGTACGACCAAATGAATTCCCAGTCTGTAAAACAAATGACCAGTTAACGAATATTCAAAAGTGTAATCCTTTACGCAGACTCACCAAAATACTCGTGCAGAACAGCAAGCGAGATGAGATAGAGGGCCAAGCTGAATAGCTCTGCTAGCACCATCAGTCTGCAAATAAACAAGTAGTTATTAGTTATATTTCTTAACTTAAAAAAAAAACTACAACTCACCTGTGCCACGTGCGCACGGTTAGGGCCACCATAATCAGTTCAGTTAGAATCAAGGCCGAAAAACTGATGGCCACAATGTGTATAAACTCGTCGACAAATAATATAAGCGCGCCATACATAATGACACCGCCTTGATAAATGCTGACCAGCACCCAAATAAAGAACGTTTTATAGCTGAGACTGCGTCCCTTCGCCAGATCCTTGTACAGCTCCGGATACGTGACAGCCGTCTCTGATGTGATGTCTTGATCCAGTACCAATGAGAACACCGGGAACATGGTGTAAAGCGTTGAATATCCCACCATGAGGAAACCCTGATACAGCGCCACAGAACTCAGATAAAACACGGCCGAGAAGACGGCCTGAAGTGTAGTTATAATGAGACCACGATGTATCACGAACTGTGAGAGCGCCGCAGAACGTTTGTAGCTGCGTCGGCCGTGTATTAAGAGCAGTTTGGAAATGTGCGAAAACTGTGGAATGCTGAAATCGCCGGCCAACGAAGCCTGTCGTCCCTCGCGCCCCTCAATGCCCACACCAGCGTCCGCCTGCTGTATCATGCTCACATCATTGCCACCATCGCCCACAGCACAGGTTCGCTTGCCGGTGTACTTTTGTATGAGCTGCACGACCTGCGCCTTCTGGGTGGGCGAGCAGCGACAGCAAACGACGGCTGGGGAGGCGGTGGCCAGCTCGAGGAACTCGGGTCGATAATACTGCAGACAAACCTCCAACGACTCACCGGATAAGACGAGCGCATTGCCCTGCTTGCGCCGGAACTTATTCAGTTCCTCATGCGCATCCGTGCGCGTCTTTACTGTGCGCAGCACGTGTAGCTCCTGATTGCGACCTATTAGCTGCGACGACTTGGCAATGCAGCAGGCTGTCTCCAGCTTATCGCCAGTGAGCATCCAAACACGCACGCCGGCATTGCGCAGCATCTCGAGGGTGGGGCGAACGCCCTCCTGCAGGCGATCTTCGACGCCAGTGAGACAGAGTAGTTCCATTTCGCGCTCCAGAGATTCGACTATAGATGCGACCTTAGCCACACGATCTGTTATACTCAGACGCGCCGCATTATAGCGCATCTCAAAGTCATTGTACTGCTCCTCTGTCAGCACTTTCTTGGCCACGACCAGCGTACGCAGACCCTCGCGAGCCATGTTCCCAGACTCTTCGCTCAGCCAATCATTGTACTGCACAATGCTGGACATAACGACATCGGCTCCCTTCAAATAGAAAGTTATTTCACCCGACTTTGAGTCCTTGACAATGATGCCCATGCGTTTGCTCTCACTGGTAAAGGGAAACATCTGCAGTATTTGATAGTGCAGCAATATGTCATCTAGAAAAGGAACGGATATGCATTTTAAATAAGCAAATTAGAGTAAAATTGGACTTTAGACTTACTCTCTTCGCAGGCCGTTTTCACCTGCAGCGTCATGGTGTTGATATCTCTAGCGATGAGTGTGAGTCCCACCTGTTCCGTCCATTTTACGAGTGCTATTTCATCGGGAGATGCTGCCTGATATTGATGTTCGGTGGTCGTAGAGCCGGGCGCCTCAATGTTAATCACAGATTTTATGGGCGAGTTGTTGCCGCCGGTTGCCGTCGATGATGTCGAAACGGAGCAATTGTCCTCCTCATCGCTCACTGGCGTGACATTGTGGCATAAGGCCAGCGCCCGCACAGCCTCCCATTCACGCCAGCCCTCCGGACGCCGCATCCGATTGCCCGTAAACATTACGGGCTTGTGAGATTCAGCCGAACTGCTCGATGCCGAGCCACTGCTGCTGTGCTGTTGCGATATGTTTGCCGACAGTTTCTGTATGATCTGTCCAATGTGATGAAAAGTGTCCGCATCGTGCGATACAATGCCCAGATGGATTTTCTTAAAGACCATTTCATTTTGCGTTAGCGTGCCAGTCTTATCTGTCAGCACGTACGAGATGCGACCCAATTCCTCGGGTATTGTTGTGGAACGCACCACAGTGCCATGAATTCCTTTGTCGTTCTGCATTTGCCACGAATAGAAGGCCTTGCCCATGTCGAGATTCACGCGCAGACTAATCGGTATGATGTAGCTGAAGAGCAGCACAAAACGGAACATATAGCGATACCAGGGACCTCCAAAGCCTTTCAGCATCATCATGACAAGCGACAAGCCCAGCACAGCGCCAAAAAGCACCTACACAAAAAATAAGAATTAGTTAAATGATGCGCATAGCATGAGTATGTAAGGGCGACCCACCTTGGTCAGTCCATTGATCTCCATGTCCAACAATCCCACCTTAGAGCGTGGTTGCGAATTGTTCATCACACTGCGCGTCTCACAGCCGGTGTAGATAACAATGCCGGTAGCTGTGCCCGCTGCCACAACAGTGTTGGCCCACAACGTGTTCTCCACATTGAGGCCAGTGTCTTCGCTTCCATCCGTCATGCAGAAGGTGCCAATGAAACTGTGTATATCGATTTGCGGCTTCTCCACATAGAAGCTCGCATCAATGTTATACAGTTCCGCATCTCGACTCAGTTTCTGTGTGAATGGCACCGCCAGACGCAGCTTCCAATCTGTCTCGCCATCCAACTGATCTGTGCGCACAAATACTGAGCCGCCACGATCGCTGGTGCGCAACAGAATCAAGTCTGCCGGCACACGTTCATTCTTCTCCACCACAATGACATCGCCCACCTTTAGCTTGGAGGAGGGCACCAATTCGAAGCCACTGCCATGCCCCGTTTGGGGCGGCACCAAACGCTTGTACTTCTGTGAATTCACCTCGTGATCCCGCTGATGCCGGCGCAAATCATCCACAGCCTCGCGACAAATAGTCACCATCAGGACAAAGCCCAGGGGACCCCAATACGTGTAGGGGTAACCGATACGTATTTCCGGTATGAACTGGGACAGTGCCATCAGCAGGAAGTAGAGATTCAGGAAGAAACGAAACTGCTCGAAGAGAACCAACGGCAGGAACGTGAGGAAATTGTATTTCTGATTACGTATCTCATTTGCCGGGAACTTCTCCGTATTCGGCCGGCCCAGATTAACAGTTCGTGCCCGTAACTCCCGTGGCCGGAACCACCGACGCCAACAGCTGTAAGAGCACAAAAGCAGAACAATATAGTAAGCATAAATCCTCTTTCCAATATATAACAGCATTTGAAATATGGCGGCGGGCATAAAACGAAATGTGCGCCGCAGTCGCCGTTTCATTAAAGTAAATTGCTTATCAACCGTTTTACAAACAGAAACGCAAATCTATCGAACAATATATACAATACAATATACATATGTATGTATACGAGTATACGAGTATTGGATGTTTGCAAAACATACTGAATCTCGCTACGACTTGAATGCAATGAAATATCAAGCAAAGAGCGGGAGGCTTGCTGCATTCAAACTTTTTTCTATCCGGCATTTGAAAGTGAAGATCTTGAACTTGAATGGTCTTCCTCTATTAATGTTACTTAAAATTTTGTCGACAATATTCAATTTGGCATAAAAGAAAGTGTACAAAATATTTCCAATGCTCGAATAAACTGATGTGTACATGTATTATTGGAATTGTTGTGACTTTACAATGACAATCAATTAAAATTTGCCCAAATTTTATTATATTTTTAATATTTGAAACTAATTAGTCCCAGCACTCTAACTGATAACGAAATATATATTATATTTCAATGAAGGTGCGAGATTTGAGTCGAGTTCAAGCTCATTTGCAAGGATCAAGGAACATACTAGTTTGAAAATTTCAATTGACTAGTTGGTCGCTTTTTCTATACTATATATAACAAAAACCGTGTTTAGTTGGTCGCTTCTGTCTATATAAAGCCTGTTTTCAGTTCTACCTTAAGCCCTCAAAGTTAGAATATTATCAAAATGAAACATGGCCAAGTTTCCACACATTAAGAGTGACCTTGGCCTGTTGTTGCTACAGAAGAAGTTAATGGGTGGGAAATTATAATGCAAGTCAGGCGACCTTGCAAATAAATCAATAAAACTCATTTTTAAATTAAAAGCACAGTGAAAAGTTTCGAACACAACAAAAAGTCACGTATCTTTGCCTGAACCAGTGAACGTGCTGATTTGGTTGTTTACTAATTGAAAAGAGTACTCTTTATACATATTTAGGGCCGGCATGGTCGGTCACCAAACACAACCACTTGTTTAATTCTATATTTGTGGGCGTTTGGGAAATCACCGCCGCCGCGTCTTGCTGTGTGGGTTGAGCATGGGTATGTTTGTGTGTGTGTGTGCGGGAGCTGACATTTTGCAATCTGCGATAGTGGGATTTTTTCTTTCATGTGTAATTGATGATTCACCTGAATAAATACCAGCGATTACGCGGACGATTCAATAGTGGAATGTTCTCCCTTGTCATGGGCGTTGCAGACGAGGCCTGCGAAACGCCGTCGTTGTCCATTTTGTTATGTTTTTGGTTGCAAAAAAGTACAACGGGTCGTAGTTTATCGTAACGTAAGCCGAGTTATATATGTATACTCGTATTTTATGAAAGCTGCTGCTGCTTTCCGCTAATTATTGGGGCTGCGCTGGCTATCGCTGCCTTTGTTCTGTTGCGCGTTGTTTGTGCCCTTTTGCTTTCACTAAACTACACGCATTTCGGTCACGTTGCATGGTACACGCGTTTCAGTTCCACAACCTGCAGTTAAAGCAGCTGTTCGAACTGCAATTTTTTCGTTTAATAACAAATTCTTATGCACAAAAAGAGAAAATTCTGTTCGTAAAACTACGCCGTGGTCGTTGCCGTCGTCGTTTGCTGTGCCTAACAACCCTGTTTTGACTGCTGGGAAATCAATAACAATGCCTGAAATGGTGAGTGCGAGCAGGCACGCTCTACTGTTAGCCAAGTCGTGTGACCAAACTTTTTTTTTAAGCAACTATTATTCAACACTGCACTTTTTCATAACAGCTGACAACGCAGAATTTCGCGCGCACAGTCAACGTATTTTCTGCTGACGATCATATTTTGAAGTTAAATAAATAATATTAATCAGCTAGTAGTTGCGGCTGAGAGCAACAAAAAAGTCTCACGCTTACGCTTATTTGTTGTGCATCTGTGCACTCGCTTTTGCCTTTTTTGGAGAGCATTTTGTGTGCTGTTAGGGTTGGTGTTGGCGGTTTGTTTGCTTTGAAAGTGCGCATTAACACTCTAGCTGCTGCTTGTATTTATAATTGTTCACAATAACGTGTTAAGCACTTTTGTCAATCGACCTCAGGAAATATTCTCGACAAAATTACATTCCATTATATGATCTCATAAGAAAAAGTTTTCGAAGCCCGCACATAACAAAAATACCTACGAACATAAAAGAATGGCGCACACAAAAAAAGACGGTAAATGACCATAAAAAATATATATGTATGTGTGTATGTATTAATATAAAAAAGGTTCAATGACATCAGCACTCATCAGCGGAATTTCTGTAAGCTGCTAAAATTGAGAAATGCCTTTCAACGAATTCCACGCGAAAGTTAGCAGCCGGTACAGACAATGAATGAGTGAATAAGCCAAGGTCTTTACATAACCAACCGTATGTCGTTGCTATAGATCGGCACTCTGTTCGACTTATCGTTGGTGAGCCAATCTTAGCTTAATATTTGCTTTACCCAACGTCAACTTCACCTCGTTCAACGTTTGTCTGGGAAAGTGAGTCAACTGCCAGTTGAGGCCAAGCTAAAATGAGTCAATGGCACGCGCCCTGCCCGCCACAGGGCTAATATATAATTGTCAATCACTTGAAACGCTGCCGCAAATATCTCACTGGCAATTTTGCTATAAAGTCTTACGGCATGCCAAAAAGTGGGAAAAATACATACAAGTATGTACATACGAACATACATATATGGCTTTCCTTTAAAGCTGCCTGCCAGTAATTATACAAAGCACGAAACACATGGAAACATTTGGAAAACTCATCGCTGTAACAACAATTATATCACGTTTCAGAATAACAAACGCGTTTCCAGTTGTTTTCGGCTTCAACTTTGTTTTTCAATTGCATTATTGCATTATCGATGTATTGAATGCAAACTGCAATATGTACACAGGAGGACAGCTTTTGTGTGATGACAGTATTTTCAAAAACTCTTCAGACACAGTTGTTGGCATTGTTCAGCCAATATGTGTTCCCAATGTTGATCTATTGATAAGCCATTACAAGCTGGCTGTGTTTGCTCTGAAAACTCCAGTACTCATTGGAATAATTTACGAGGTAAGTATTGTTCCGCTAAATAGTTATTCCTAGAAATATAGTAATTATGTAAATAGTTATAAGCGTTCAAACAACAATCTCACCTACTGTTCTAAGGCTGAACTTCTCGATTTACAAATATTTGCTATTGGTTTTCGCATATTTGTTATTAGCAATAAAAATCATTGCTTTTACTTGTATGGCAGACTAAAGCGACAAATTCTCAGCGTGTTATTGGGTCAGTCAGATCGGTCTATTGCCATACAAGCCCTCGATCGATGTTGGATTTTTAAAAGTTGAGTTGTGTACATATTTTATTTCTGGCCGATTAAGATGTTCTATATAATTTCTGCCAAATATAGATTTTGCCACTGACAGTCCTACAATATAAACGTATGTACATTTTTGTATTTATATTTCCACTTGCTCGATTTTAAAGCATTATTTTGTAAACGTTGGTGAGGGCGCGTATTTTTATTAAAAGACCATTTCGGCCCGCGGAGCATTGGACCGCAAAAAACCGAGCCATGCCCATCTCTGAATCAATCAGCACATCAATTATATCCATTCAAACATATGTAGTAGTAGGTGTATGCATAGCTGGCATTAATTAAGCAAAGCCAAGGCATCATTTAACATTGCAATTAAGCTGCAATTATAATTATATTTTGAGCTGCTCTTAATGTTCTGTATACGTGCAATAAATCCTAATTACACCTTTAGTTTTAATGGAACAATCGGTAGCAATTAGCTTTAAATGCAGCTTCAACGGGGTTTTCTATACACAACACTAACATACTCATTTATTTCGTCGTTTTTATATATTTTATTAGAGATAAAATAAGCAATGCTTTTCTTTTAAATCTTTCTTTCGACGCTAAATAATTAACTAAATATATTTTCAAATGGAACAACAAATGGTGGCGGGTTGGTATTTAGAATTGGACAGTTGATGAAGTTTTCTTGATATTTGTATTTTATCTAGACATATTTATGGGGACTAATCAGAGAACGGTACGTTGGGAAACTGTTGCACCGCAAACAATGGTGAAAAATTGTGAAATGAAAATACTGCGTGCAGGATGGGAAACACATAAATACCGCAAAGTGTCAGACATGACAGAATTTTCTCTTTCTAGACAGCGAAGTGCACGCAAAAGGAATTAATTTCAGTCAAGACCCCATCATCATCAAGACAATGAGCGATTGACGAACTAACCGAATCACTTGGCGACTGCCTGGTATGTGTGTGTGTGTGTGTGTGTGCGTGTGTGTGAGAAGCGCCAGAACGTCTGACGGACCAACTGAGGCGTATAATTTATGCGCCACTTGCCAGCCTGACAGTCAGCCTTCCCAACCAACCTGCACAGACAACCCACTCCAACTAATTTGAAATTTGTGTGTCAACAAGCGAATAAGTCACCCATGTACAGCGGTCGCAAAGTCCAAAGAACCCATCGCTTATAAGTATTAAGACAACTGTAGGACCCCACTCGTTACTCAAAAATTCTACAATTGATTGATGTTTCTTCAAAAACTAGAAACCCCTTATATCAACAAAGGAACCACACCGCAGCAACCCATTTCAAACATTACTTTAAAAGCGGAATTGAGATAAAAGTATGGATTTAGAATATAAATTTTAAATAAACCCAAAAAATACCAAATATAAACGAAAAACTAGTAAATATTAAAAAATATGAATTTCCTGTTTAACCCTTTTGTTTTTCCCAAATTGTTGACTTTTATTATCCGTCCTGATGACCAATAAAATGATGATTAAAATATTATTTCCATTTTGGAATTAAAAAACAAAATAGAATATACAAAAACAAATCCATCAAAATAATTAGAAAGCCATGCATTTTTCGAAACTAAAACCGAAAAATTTGTGCCTTTATTTCTGCCAGCTGCTTCGTAATTTCGGACCACTGTGCGAAGTTTGTGGGTTCGTCTTGGGTGTCGCTCGATTTCTGTGCAAATAAAAGGGCCAAAGATAAGTGCAGCCCACATGGAACCCTAACGGTTCTGTTTCAAGAACTTTTCTATAAATAGGTCGCGGGTGCAAAGGGCGCCAACTAATGTGCGTATGTTGGCGGACTTGCCACCAGTTTTGGCTATTAACCCACTTGGCCAAAGGTAAAACAATGTCGTCCCCTAGATGCGGGCGTTCGTAGCGCAAAAACTGTTTACATTGTGGTAGCAACAACGACAACAACAACAACATAAACAACAAAGTTAAATAGCAACTGGAAAATAATAACATTAGGCGCTGCCATCGACGCGACTGCTTTGCATGCGGCACGGAAAATGTGGCAAAATAAAGGGGAAAAAATGTCGGTGACGGTGAAAATCGTGCCGCAGACTGTCGCCAATTGCCAACTGGCATATTTAATACAATTGTGTGTGCGGGGGGTGTATGTTTATGGGTTACAGTGTGCGGTTCATTTCGTACCACAAGAGAAAAATCCATAAACGGTCAAAGTCAAATTGTTACACTTTTTGCCCCCAGCAACATACTTTGATGGATTTTTAAATAAATTTTTAAAAACCACAAATGATTAAATGTCTGCGAATTAAAGAGCGTTCGATTACAAATAAAATGAATCAAAATCATGAATAAGCTACTAAGACTGCGATTATTTGAATTTATTGATTTATTAATAATATTGTTAGCAATGATGTCAACAAGGACTTTATGAAAGAAAACTTATGAAGATTCTTCTATACCTTCTTTTATAATATTCTAGAACACATCGATAGCTTTGTACCTCAAATACTATTCATATTTCTAAATATGAAATGCTGTCATTGAGCGAAACAAATTAAATAGATTTTATCTATCTTAGTTTTTTTTTCAATTAACCTTTAAGTTATTTAGATTTATTGATTTTTTAAATATTTAAGTTAACTTCAACGTTAATTCCATTCGAAACTCGTTTCAACTTTCACATCAATTTAGCAACAAAGAAAAATCAAAGTAGAATATTTCAGCCATATACAAATACAAATGTTTAGAAATGTTTACACAATATATATGTATGTATGCGTATGCATGAACAAAAGTATAACCATATGTCGACAATATGCCAAATGTTTCTCATTATAATCAAAAGCAAACACAATACAAAAAGCTAAGCTCAAGGTGACAAAAACAAAACAAAAATAATTACTCTGCGCTATCAGCGGTGCTTAATTTAAAATCTAATAGCAGTAACTGGAACATATGCGCACAATTATGGAGTTCTATGGGTGCGTGTGTACCAGAGAGTTGGGGCTTACTGAAAATAAGGAAACACTCGTGGCAACTGTTGTTTGTTCCATAACGATGGTTGCAGCTAACAGAACACAGCCGGCATAGCGCCTCGCGCTTTGCAATTCTAATCGCTCGTCGAAATCTTTGAGCCTCATATAACAGCGCAATCGGAGGTGAGCGTCAGAGTTGGAGAAAGAGGGGGGAAGGGAGTGGAGAGACCACAAAATGTTTTTTTGTTTTCTTTGAACAACATAAAACCTTCAACAACACAAAAAAAAGAAAAACAAAAGCCTAACAATTTCGAAATCAGACGCTTTTGAGAGGCTTTTGGCACTCATGGCCAACAATTGAAGAGAAGAGCTAATAAGAGACCTTTTTGGCCATGGCTTAAGACGCAGCCGCGCTCAAGAGTTGAAGTAAGCAGGCATCAAACAATAAAGTGCTTTACAGATCGTTGACGTTTTAATTAAGTCAGTACTTAGCTAAATAATGATGTAAGAACTAGATATCCTGTCTATCAAGGTTTCCAAATGCGTTTAATTGTGCGGAATTGGCAATACCCAGTATATAAATAGATTCTTTTAATTCAAACTGATTAATTAAATGTGTCGCTATATTTAAATTGTCGTCAAAATTTGAGCATTACATATATCTTATAGCTGCCAAAGAAACTATTTGCGCTGCAAGGTCATTTTTAGTTGAAGAATTATGAAAGAGGGGACGGGTAGAAGGTACCAGTAACGGTCTATTTAGCTACAAAATTATTTACAAAATTTAATCAACCTTTCGTTCATGTTAAAAGTTTTGCAATTTGTCTTTTAAACTAAGTACACAAATATATTTTAAATGTCTGCTTATGCCATATGCTTTTTTCTGCGCGTCGAATATTAAACTTAACAACGAAACGTGTGTGCGAGAATTATTTCAAATATTCAATATCTTGCATAGTTAAGTGAATCCAGCTGAGTTAATTTAATTAATTAAAATGTATAGTAATTGTGTTCTTTGCTGCTTTGAGAAGTATTTTAATTAGGCAATAACCTTTAGTTCAAGTTGCTATTAAACGCCCGTACTTTGAAGCCTGGTTTAATGATTTAACACAAGAGACGTGGTTTATTTTTAAAACTGTCTGTATATGCGAATACAATTAACAGAAATTTTTCAGCAAACAAAGATCTAGCCAGAAGACTGAAGCAGTTTTATTGCTCTTCCGTCGAACTTGTTTTGGTTTCATTTTTGCCAACTCGTAGCTTTTATAGCAACAGATGCAACAACAAATACATTGAAAGCAACGTTTAAGAAAGAAAACATTTCGAAACGCCAAATAAAAACGAAAAACAAAAACAACTAAAATTGCAAAGGCCGACAAAAATTTGTGTGGTCTTTTGTTGTTGCGCATGAAACGCTTCCAAGAAACATTTTGTTCGCGTTTGTGTTTTGAAATGTGAGTAAAAATATATGTCTAGCCTCTACTTATACATATATGTAAGTGTACACATAAATATATAGATATATATGAGTACATATATGCGCCTACATTCAGTCAGTCGGTCTGATATATTTTTAATTTGCTTAATTAGAAAGAAGAAAATGGAATGGAAAAATGGAAGGTAAAGAAAGAAGCTGACGAGAACACTGACTGCCTGACTGACTAAATAAATAAATACCAACCATATAGGAAATCGATAAAAACGTATACAGTACACAGTTCGGGAGGAGTTAGATTTCAGCAATATGGAAAATTTTCACAGACATACTACTCGTACGCTAAACAATAGCAATAGCAAAAAGTTGTATGTGCTAACTTGGATGACAAAAAATTGCCCAATAGACGAAACATTTCTCACACCGCCGCACATTTTCCCAGTGTCTGTCTGCTATCTGCCTAATTGTAGTGCCCTCAAGTCCCCCGTAACTCTGTCAAACGTCTAAATTTGCATATGTAATCGATTTTTGCCGTGCGACTCCCACAACATGACACGAAACAGAGTCGTCGTCCGTTGCTTAGAAGTGGTCAACAAACAGCAAACCAGGGAGAAACCAGTTTTGACTCGAGACCTCTTCGCGGCTCGTTTAGATATTGTTTGTTTTCAAGGTTCCCATATACTCAAAAACAAGTTGTGCTCATGAAGACAGTCCTCTACACTTCTATGTTAAGTACAGCTGTTGCTATTTGTGCCAAAGAAAAAAAACAAAAATTGAAAGTTTTGTGCTCGCTCATTGCTTATCAGATGGGGGTCAACAAGAGTAGAAGACCGCAAAACACTATACAGAAATAATGTACATATATACAAACTTATTTTCATAACATGTTGAATTCACGATTCGTCCATACAATTTTTATCCAGAATCGTCCGAAATACATTTATGTGCGTGCGTAAATTCTTTCAAAATTTGAGATATGCTCTCAGAATTCGCCTACAAAATGGAGATTTTAGGCATTGAGCGTACAAAAAAAAATGCGTTAACAAAGATTGATTACATTGTTGATTGATCAAGTCGGCTTAGCATATTTCCAACTAAATGCTAATCAATCCATCCCGATACTTTCTACAAGTATAAATGACAGTTATTGCACTGTTTGGAACCACATTTACACACAGCAGCGACTTTTGGCACACTTTTGAATGATTTATGATGTTATGAAAATTATGGCAACATAGTATAGAATTTCTACTAATAGACATTACGAATAAAGGACAACTAGCGCCATAAAAACGTATCACATACATGTTTGTAATTCACTTTTCACTCACGCCAATCACACAATTACCGGCTGTTGTATTAAATTATAGCAACTGAAAACACATAACTTGTTGCTTTGAAATGATATTTGAAGTTGCTATAACAATTATAGCATTTCATGATAGTCGGAAGATATTCAATAGAAGGGCGTCCCATCAAATTTCCCACACACAAGTCACAAAACTGCGAATGTTTCCCTCTTGCACATAAAGCGCGCAATATAAACGGGTTGGTATACAAATAAGACTTGCCATAAACATTTATGGCATCACATTCTCACACACATTTTGCCGGTGAATGATCTCGCCAGGTTCTGTCACTCACCTGCACAAACACATTTTGAACACATTGCCGATGCTGCGACTTTTACTGCGTCGCCGATTATTCTGATAGAAGACGGTGGTTGCCCCATTTTCGGGATCGGATACGGTTAGGACGCTCGGATTGGCACCATTTACGCCCGCATTGCCAATATCGGACAGTGCATCGGCGCCAATGGCGATACCTGCAACGCCGCCCGTTTGCGTTAGTTGCGCCAGTTTGCCCGTAATATTGGTCGAGTTAATGTCTCGCACTGCACTGCCGTTATTGCTGTTCGAATATTTCGCGCGCTCGCGACTTCGCTCATTTCTATAACGTATCTGGCCGGAGGCAGAGCCAAGACTGTGGCCAAAGAGATTGCCCAGAAAGCCACCGCCACTGCTGCTGCCGCCACCGCTGCTGATACCGCCGACGCCTCCGTAACCAGTTGAGCTTTTGCGACGTCGTCTTTGCTTGTTGTTGTTGCTACTGTTGCTGGAGCCAATGACGACGCTGCCGCCGCCGACGCCGCTGCCAACAACATTCTCACTGCCACCGCCAGTGTGGCGTATGAGTAATTCCGTTTCAGAGTCTGTTTCATCGCTCTCTTCGTCGAAATCGCGCAACGGCAACTCGTTATCAGCCATCGCGAAGAAAGAGAGAGATGGTGTGGGAGAGAGTGCTCTTTATGCCTGCTGAGGTGTTGCAGTTTATACAGGTGTGCCTGCCTGTGTTGATGTTTGTTGGCTCCTGCTCTTCGCTACGCTCTTCTTGTCTTGATTTTGCAATATGCCTATATTTGATTTTAATTTATGCCTAGCAGTTTTGTTTAGCAGTCGATGTCGCTGCTTTTCCAATAATATCTGCGACTATGAACTATTTTTATACGCCATATTTATTTTATGGTTAGATCTATATATCTGCACACACCTGGCGATCTCTCTTTGTATAGCAATTCTTATTTTTTCGAACACACCGTGACGCTTTGCCACGTTTTCATCAAACTGCCACTACCTCTGACTAATGCACTTATAACTGCTGTAAATATTTAAGTTGAGCACTTTCTTGAGCTGTTTATTTGAATTTATTTAAACACGAGTGTGGGTGTGTGTCGGTGTTGGCCAAGCAAAACGTGCTGCCTAACTTGCGCCGTTCTTATCAGGCTTTTATTGCCAACTTCTGGTTACTTTTGTAATAAATATTTATGCACACATAGTAAATTCTACCAACACTTTTATTTATAGCGCTAATTGCAGCATAACACCAACAACACACGCTACGGGCGTACATATGTACATCGTTCTCAATTGATAGAGCAGCATCTGTTATTATTTAATTGAGTATCATGCCGGCTCGGCTGCCACTTAGCTATGAGCACAAGCAACAACGACAACAATTCGACGCTTTAAGTTTAATTAATGAAAACTCTAGGCTGCAAAACAAATACCAATGCAGCGCACAAAACACTCGCGTCATCAATGCTCACATTTTGTTTTTAAACACATCACACACAATTTAGTGCTACTTTTTGTTTAAACATTTTATAATACTTTAATGTTGTTTACAGGCCTTTTTAAGCAATAGTTTTGTCAATTTGTTAACACATTTTACGTTTTCCCGGGAGCGACATGGCAAAAACAACAAGCCAATTGGCACACAGCTGAGCTGGCGTAGTGTTGCAAAGCTCTAAAAATTTAACAAGGACGTGATGGACCATTCGAACCGAACGTAGTGTTGAGTACAAGCAATTAAAATAGATTTGTTCGATGTTTTTACATTTTTATTATTATTGTTTTTGTTGTAACCTAATTGTTTAGAAAAAATCCCTACTTGGAATTTACAGAGACCATTATAGAATAAACTCGCACAGATGCACACAATAAACCACTTTGTTCTCGCCTAAGCACAAATATTGTTTTGGCCTATAATTTAAAAATACAAACACAAAATGTTAAAAGTAATGCATACAATTCTTACCAAGCGTATTGATAAACAAGTATCTTGCTAAAATGCAGCAGGAAACATTAGGATGGGTGGGGAAGAAAGTGTAATTGTAACGAAATAGCTGCGCGAACTGCTATTTAAAGAAAACTATATAAATATATGTATCTCGATATATGTAAGTTTTGAGGAGCATATAATATTAATATTGCGATACAATTCGCGCAGCCATTAAAGTGTATAAATATAGTGGGACAACAGACAGAAATGACTACATAACTAAATCAAATTTACAATTTCATAATTTTAACTGCGCTCGGTCTGCAACGCAATGTTAGAGTCCGAATTGGAATAATTCTGTTCCAATATGGGTCGGTAATCATCATCTTCATTATCCGAATAGGAGCCCACAGAGCGACATATGCTGTAATAAGAAAAAACGTTTCTTATTACTAACAGGTACATAAGTTCTATGAATTATAAGAATTATTCAATTCAATAAAAAAATTGTCTTCTTCCTGAGCCTATAATTTTTATGGACGACTTATTCTTCCATTAAAATTTTCTATCCTAAGAAACTAAAATGCCATCATCTATTGAATTGGAATCTATCTTAGCAGAGATATAATTAATGCGTTTTATAATGTACAACTAAATGCAAAAAAACAATGTAAAAAGCTCACCGTTGCGTTGACGCATAACCATCAATGGAAAGCGTTTGACTCACTCCCACAGGCAACAACTGGAGGAGGGCCTCTTTCGCCGTTGTCGATATGGCCGCATGATTCATATCGACAGATGAATTCGATTCCGACAGCTGTTGGTTAGGCGGGGCAGTCGACAGGCCATTGACATGCGGCAGAGAATTCAGCGACCCTTTCATCGACGGACTATCCAACTGGTCCGCCGGCGCTGCTGTGTCTATTCGCTGACTCCGCTCAATTTCCCGCATTGTTCGGAAGAGCTCTAGTAGATTAGCCAATGTATTGCGAATATCACAACGCCCAGTGATATCGAAGCAAATTTGGGCCACATTTTGTTTCAGCAAATAGATGGCCTTCTTCGTTTGTTGAGAGGGCAGAATAGAGCGTGTGTAGAGTGGAAATCTGGGGAGAAGCAAAATATATAAATGTGAGTTTAACTGAATAGCAATACTCTCTACAATAAGAGTGCAAATCTTGGCAACCAAAAGCTTACTCTCTTGAAGTATAGGTCAGTTCCTTAATTTCATCGACAATGCGAGTTCGGGATGGTTCGTATACAATAGGATTGCGAAGCGGCCTGTCCATAATGATGGCCAACATCTGCACCAAATGGGCGACATAACCGAGTGCTGCACTAACCGCCAGCGGTGATACATTCTCGAGCATCTGGGCGTTGGAGATATGTCGGGTGTCGCTCGCATATTGTTCCATGTGTGGAAATGCTATGCCACAAATACTCAGCTGTTCCGCACCCAGGCGCTGTATGTTGTAGATCTCCTGCAGCTCCAGGACCAATGTGGATATTCGTCGTTCCATCTGTCGGTTGATTTCACGCTTTTCATCGCGTTGTAATCGTTGTTGCTGCAATCGCGTGCTTAGCTCCACACGTTGCTGCTCCAGCTCTAGACGCTGCGCTTCCAACCGCTGTTGCAGTGTGGCACGAACCTCCCGCAGCTCCTGGAGGTGTTGCTGTTTCTGTTCGTTACGTTGCCGAAATGTCTCGTGTTCTGTTTGAAGCAATCGGTGCTTGCAGCGCAGCGTCTCAATCTGCTGCGTTAGATGCTGCGCACTGTAGAGTGTCTGAGGTGCAATCTCCAGATGCTCGGAAAGTAGCACACTCAGCTTTCGACCCATGGAATGGTATAGATTATTGGCATATGGTGAGCCTGACAGCGAAGTGGTGCGCGGCTTGTAGCGCAGCTCATTGCGGGTGATACAGTGGACACTTAGACGTGAGATTTCGGTGCTTATCTCACCGGAGTCACGCAGCTTCTGTCGTTGTGAGCGCTGAAGACGTTGCAGCTTCAGCAATTGCTCCAGATTGTAGCTTCGACGCACATCTTGGGCATTGCAACTCAGCTGCATGTAACGTGTGGTGGTCATACGCATTAGTTCTCGCTCGGATTGACCCAATACCGGACTCGAACTTCGACTGACCTGGGGCGAGTTGATGCTGTTATCGCCAGAGACGCAAGCTGAACTGGCTTTGTTGCTTAACAAATTGCTGGCAGTCTTGCTTTGATAGTGCCAACGCAACTGCTCCTGCAATCCCTGAGCGCTGATCATTTCTGGCGAGGTAAAAAGCTCGCCATTCAGCTGGAATATTAAACAGTTAGGGTGACACTTGGACAGCGTTAGCGGCGCCAGAGGTATTAGACCGGATAAGTAGACGCCCCAGCAAAAGAGCAGCTCCGGTGGGCGTGGCAACGTATGTGGCGTCAGACAAACTTTGTCCAGACGCTGCGACAAGGCACTGTTTTTGAAGCAAATAAATAAATGAAATATAATGCTGGTTGAATGCTGCAGCTTTGAATACGCACCATTGTGGTTCCGCTGTCGCAACTCCTGCCCTTCTCTTTACCATTTCCCCCTCAGTCTCACTTGACGTGCGAGGCCATCGCTTTGAGGTCTGATAGCGAGCCCACACCTTCACACAAACACATTGCGCGTTCGATTTCCGCCACTCATCACCCGCACAGATCTCCGCCCACTTTTGCTGTTGGTGGCGTTGCGGCAGTGCTTCGCTGGTGTAGAACGCCTCACTAGCCTTATCTGTGTGCAGCGTGTAGTAGATGAGCATCTCTCTTTCATCGTCGCCATCGGCATCACAATTTCCGCTTGAGCTCGGACTGCAGTTGGAGGACTGGATATTCAGTCCTTGTATATATTGTAGATTGCGTAGCCGGAGCTGTTGCGTCGCCAGGGGCAACCATTCGCGGCATCGCGGTCGCAAATTCATAACGGCACGGCAACGCAAACGTGCATTGTACACTATTAATTGTTCTAATTTTTGCAAACTAATTTTTTTTACCAAACTCTCAAGCACAACAGCTGTTTATCACAATACGCTGTTCTTACCAACACTGGTCGGCCTTGCCAAGAAGATGACTGTTATAAAACTTGGAAATGCTGCCAGACAGTGGAAAAAGCAAATGTCCGCAATATTGTAACTGCAAAAAAAAAAAACAATCACAAGAGTCAGTTTCACGTCTCGCGCAAAAAGCAGCTTGCCTGTTGCAAGGTTTTTACCATAAAATTTAATAGTTGGATTGTAGTTCACTCGATTCATTACAGATGCTTAACTACATTAAGGAGACAATAATGGCGCCGTCCACACGCAGCAGCAGCAGCAACAACGCGAATGCCAACAAAAGCGCTGAACAAGCTGAGCAAAAATTCGGCGCGGACTCTCCAATGCCAATGCGGGGCTACAAAATTACAGATAACGAACGGACCCGAAAGTATGGCATTGGTGCAAATTCCCTTAAAATGTTGCTCGCTAAAACGCAGCTTAAATTTCCGGTAAGTTTCCCACATTTCAACAAATTGCGTCTTTCCTTGCTGCCTACACACTCGGACTCTCACCCACACGCATGACCCTCCTTTCAAGGCCAATGTCCCTGGTTGTCCTTACACAGTTGTCTTCCGCAATGTTGTTGTTATCCTTTTGGCTTTGGCTCAATGTCAGCTGCCATGCGCATGCCCGGAACCCCATAACAAAAAAGGCGACCTGTTGCTTATCATGATTGAAATATTTTGAAGGACAGTGAACCTGACTCATGCCGAAATAGTTGCCATGACATACTAGGTCAGGGGTTTACTTATCCTATAATTTTTTTCGTTTATAGTTGGAGGATCTGCACATTTACTTGGCCTCCGATGGCTTTGAGGTATCCGATGACGAATATTTAAATAGTTTGCCAGCACAGACGCTTTTCATTGCCAGTGGTCCTGATGCGGTCATAACAACAGGTGAATTGAAGGTTTAAGTTTAAAGCATCTTTAATAACCTATATTTATTTGATAGACGCTGATTTTGAATTTGATAAGTTACGACGGGACTCACCACTGCTTAAGGTAGCCGATATTTTTTATGATTTTATTGAACAGCATCCGGAGAAGTTCCGTCGCATGATTACGGACTATGAGTTGCAGAAACAGCGTCGCGCATTGGACAACACCAAAGCGCACTTAAGCATGAAGAATGAGCATTTGGAGTGGTTTGAGGGTGGTGAGGAGCGGTTTCATTCCAAGGAAGAGGCCATGGCCATGCGTGCGCAGACACGTGTACGTGGTTATTACTACAAAGCCAAGGACGAGCTGACACGCACACAACTTTACAGGCAAGATGCCAAGGCGCGCCAGATAATTAACTCGGTGCTGGAGCAGTTTCGTTATCTGCTCATTGGCTGCGACTATTTCTCTATGATATTCAATCGGAAGTGTCAGCAAAAGCATGAATTTCTGAACCATCTGCTAAACAAGGAGGAGCCCGACGCTGTCAGTGTGCCCAACAAACGATTGCGGCAGATCATTAAGGACTACACTGTACGCCATCAGATACTAGATGAATGGTCGGTTTCGCTGTGCACGAATCTCGGCGATTTCTACTGTCAGGGCGCGTACTCCGACAATGGCAACAATTGTGCCCTGCAACACACCATCAATCCGTATGCTTCACGTGAGAATCTTATTTTGTTTCAAGTCTGGAACTTGGACCATCAAATTGAACTTTCGCGCACAATTCTGCCTGCATTGGTGGCTAATGTTCGTGAGTTAATCACGCAGCCGCAGAAAAAGTGTGCATTGCACAAGAAGCGCGTCATCGACATATCTGTATTGGAATATTTCCTGGAAATTTTCTCGCTCAAGAACCTTAAGCTCGTGCACATTGTATGCCATGAAAAAGTGCAACGAACCAATCGCTCAAATGGTCGTTTGGTTTGCGCTGATTGCCATGAATATCGTATCGTTCAAGAGCTCATGGAAGTAGAGCGGGCAAACGAACTAACTTAGGATGGTGAGTTCAAGTGAAAAATTAAAAATGTACTTAGCAAGCAATATTTATATTAAAACCATATACAATTATAGATATATATTAATATATATTAGAGAATTTATGCTTTTTTGGTAGCTGCTTTAACGAAATTATTCGAAATATTGAAGCCTAGCTCAAGCAAGCTGTACCTAAAACTGCTCTCAAAACGTGTTAACTATGATATGAACTGTACAAAATATCTCAAAGTTAACTAAAAAAACTATTGTTGAAATATTAACAGATATGTATGTTTATAAGTATTTAGAAAATGGTAACATATACGCATTTAAAAAGTTATGATATTAAGACAACTATTAGAGTTATACAAAGTGTTATGCCAGTTGCATACTTTATAAACAATTTAAACATTGTTAGCTGTAGCGCCTTTAGTCATGAGTTTGAATCAGTCTGTTAATGTTACCTGATTCATAAAAGTCCATTTTATGTGCAAATACCTATTATTCAGAACAGGGAATCATAACCATTTACATATGTTAGTAACAACCAAAATGGAATTATTACGGTTAAGCTCTGGGAGAGACACAATCAAGGATCTCAAACCCTGTCAAGTTTATAGTAAATATTAATTTCCTGCATAACCAGAAGCATCTTTATGATGTCTAGCTCTGATATCCTGATAAAATTCAGCCTAAAAATGAAAAGAAAGATTAGACTTACTGGCTATTCTTAGCTTGTCAATTGATTTACTTTCCCATGAAATTGCATATAATCATTTCTAGTCTACACTGAACCCTCATTTTCGTTTCAATTACGTATATTTACCCTTTTACTCAAAGCAGTAGGGCGATTTTAACAAATATTGGTAATTGCTTTATTGATCTAAGATCTACGCAATTGTTTCCTCACATATAATAACATTTCTGTTTACTTTTGAACGTAAAAAGCCAATTATTGTTATGCAAACCTTTCGAACACCATTTAGATGTATGAGCTTAGGTCTCATCGTTTCAAAGATTGACGATTTTCCCGCAAAGAAAACAGGATGAGTGCAGAAAGTTTAATTATTGAGAATCCACTCGTCTCTTGGGAGCTCTGTCTTCCGAAACAAATTGGTGTTTGATTCCCTGAATTCAAATGAGAACTATACCTATACAAATTATGCGAAACTAATATATATACGATACATAGATGTTATTGCTATTCTTACCTCTTGTATACTTCATATACCCTAAAGAATTTCAATACTTCAATTTCGGTTTCCCTTGAACAAAACCTTTTCCTTAAACAATAAACAATCTCAGCTTTTAAAAGCATTGCATCTCTAAATCTAAGATTTGGTCTCAATGCCAAAGCTCAATTTTATGACGTATGTGTTTTAGACTTTTGTTTTCCATGCTCTAAGAGTATATATATAAACTAATGTACCTATTGTGTTATTTTATAAATAAAAGTATTATTAATCACTGATATATTTATTCATACATTTGAATATAGCTTTACTTTAATGGGGGGGCTTCGAGTTCATTCTACTTAAGAGAGAAGTGTATGCGCAAATGCGAATGCCTTCTAATCACAACAAATAACCTTCATTTTTATCATCTCAGTCATACTAAAACCTACATACATTTGTTTACATTTAATTTATTTAAAATGTTAACTAACTATGTTATTTGTTGGTGCAGAAAGGCATTGTGAATTCCAATCGCGAATTAGGGGAAATGGGTGTCTAGAGTTTATTTCTTTAAATTTAAATCTTTAATTAAAGTGCCTTCTAAGCGTTACTTTTTAAATGTTTTATTCAAATTAAAAGCATTTTTGATTTTCACATTAGATTTTCTTTGTAAACTTAAATGTATATTTAAAACTAAGCTTTTCTTTCCCAATTTTCCAGTCATATTAAAAGACTCATTGCTTTTTTTATATTTTGTTTATTTACTTAAAAAGTTTACTGCATAAAAAATTATACAACGCAAAAAACATACATAAATAGATATAAAATAATAATAATAGTCAAAAAGAATTGATAACATGTTCGTATGCATACGAGTGCCATCTATATGTTTTATAAAGTATAAATAATAATGTTGAGAATGATAAGAACCGAAAATGTGTTGTTAAAAATCAAAGGGTTAGGAAACTTTAAAGATATCTTCTGCTGCCGGGTTTTTTTTTATAGGCACAATACACAAAGATTTCTTCAAATATCAAACAATTATTGTAATTAGTCGTTTTTATGTGCGCTTTCGTATTATCCGGATATATAACATGCCTAGTCGATTAGCTACCACACAATGGGCTAAGTCTTAACCCATTGTAGCCATTGTTTGTCTGTTTTTACTGTTTTCTAGTTTCGTTTCGTCGTTACCTCTTGGCACCTGCTAATTTTCTTGTGTAACATTTTTACAGCTTAAAAATTATGGTTAGTAAAGTTTCGCATTTATTTTCATCTTTTCGCATTATAAATAGTTGCTATAGTTGAGTTCGTGGGGGGGTTAGAAGTTTTAGTGCTGCTACCAAACCGCGCTTAACAATTTATAAAAAAACAATTCCTTTCAGCTCCATGCTAAGTTAGTTTATAGAAATTTTACTAGAAACTATTACTGCAAAGCCCGTTCCCATGCTATATAGTATAGATTGAGGCGATCCTAAAGTTGAATGATACTTAAACTAGAGAGATAAGTTATATCGTTTTCTTGCTGCAGATTTAAGTATTTCTTCTCTTTTGCTATAATTAATTTCTATGGCTTTGAGAAATAATTATAGATCCGATTGTCCAGGTCCTGTAAAAGAGCAAACCAAAACTTTGATTATGAAAATGATCAAAATACTTAACAGCGTACACATATAAAGCTAAATTGTGGATAACTTAAGGTCTTTGCTCGTGACGAATGCTATTTTCAGGGTAAACAAAGCTATAGACCAGACGATAACATATACAGAAATATTGAAATAATTTGAAAAGAAAAAAGCAGCAACAAATAAAAATTGCAGCAAGCCAGGCAGGCAGGCAGGCAGGCACGACAGCCAAAACGATTCCGAGAGAAAACTTCACCTTTTGTTTGTTGTTTTGATTTGTTTGAATTTTGTTGAAAACTTTCATAAAATGCCATTATTTGCATTTGTTTTGTCTGAACATTTTAGGAAAAAAGCCATTCATACTCATTAAAGTTAACGATTAATTTTGGTTAAAAATATAAATGTATATATTTTTAAATGTGTGCAAAAAAACAAGTTAATGGAGTAGAGTATAAGAAAAGAAACATTGAATACTTAATAATGTATTGTAACTTGAATGAATGGTTAATGTTACGAACGACTTTTTCATTTTATTGTACAGCTATTGTTGTTGTTGTTTGTTTGTTTGTTTTTATAGGTATTTATTGCTTTATTCGATTAACTAATGCATAAAATCTTCATTCGTTGATCAATAAGGTGGAGTTTGCTCTCCAAATTACGTAAAGCAAAAGAAATTAAAACATTAACGGGTTTAACAATAATAATAAAAAGCATCGAGGGATCAAATAACTACAACAGTGGCATAAAATATTTGCGATAAGACATTTCATTATTTGTATAATAATAAAAAATATTAGTTATTTAGAATTCAATTGTTAAACACTACAGTTTTCTCCTATGTTTTTAGTTTTCATTCTTTTCGTGGTTAATTGGGATAAATTATTAAAATACAAACCTGATTAATTGATGATTATTTTTTCATTAAAAAAGTAAACAAAGGTGGAAGGGAGTGATGATATTTTGTACAAGTGCTTAATAATAAATGTAACTATCGCAAATATTTTATTTCAAAACTAAATATTAAATATACGGCACAAGAAATAAAAAATTGAAATAGCAGCAAAAATTAAAAAAAGAAGTAAATTATAAAAGTACATATAGAGGAATAGAGGAAAAATTCGGAATATAATGAAAACATTACAGAAATTAGTTGAATTTTTGATAAAAAATTTGAATTTTAGGTACCTTAGGATTTTGAACGAGTTTTACAATATCATTGAGATGATGAAATTGTTTTTATTGTGGCAGTTTGGTAATTATTGGTTTTCGGTTTTTATTATGTTTGCTCGAGAATGTTGAAATAGTTGGTTTTTATTATTATTTTTGAAAAATGACTGGCGAAGATTTAACGCTTTACTGAGGTAACGAACGAACCAACGAATGAACGATTTTTACTTGATTTGGTTTTGGTTTGATTTGTCAGATATTTTGTTTATTTACATTATTTATTAGATATGTATTTAGTTTATTAATATTCTGAGTGATTTAAAATGTACAGTGAGTTCAATGAAAAATGCAATTTCTGGCCATCCTTCTCAAGGGAAGGAGCAAAGGGCAGTGACTGTTATATGGTTGTGAACCACGCTAAATGCAATGTCGCCCATTCAAACTACAAGTACTACTAAAGACTATAAGAGACCCGCCCCTATGTACAAACAGCCAACGCTAATCCTATTACCTCCCACTCAGAGTTTGCGCCAACTGCTCACTGACTTTTCCCGTGACTGTCGAAAGCATTCGGGGCTTTTGCTGCCCCTACTGCTAACGATTTCCGGTGACTCTGTTACACGCGACAGGTCCCGGTTAATAGTCTTAGAGCTCAACACTCGGGGGCAGCGCGCAGTCCAGGGGCTGCGGCGAGCATCCTGTAGCGTACGGAATGCCTTGGAGGGCACAATTTCTTCGGCGCCTGTGGCATCAGACCAACTGTTGTAATAGTCAGCATATTCTTTGTCCTGTTTCGGTGTTATCGCCGGAGTGCTGTCTCCGGAGGTGTTATCCAATGAGTCCATTTCCTCAACTAGAGCACGCTTGGCCGCTGCTTGCAAGCGTTCCATCGGAAGGTTGCGCAAATGTGTGCTGTCGTTTTTCAAGAGCAGGCTCTGGACCAGCTCATTGACCAACTTATCGCTCACAACCCGCTGATTGTGAGGCTGGCCCATAATGGGCGAGGCTGGACTATTTGGGGTCGAGGGGTTGTCCGCATCAATGCTTGTATTCTTGCGCAACGGCAGTGAGAGACGTTCCCGGCGCTGTGTCATGGTCTCTGCATCGGCCAGAGCATTGGGGTTCTGACGACGTGTGATGGACACATTATGCACAATTTTGCGTCTGCTGGGCTTGAATTGGAACTCATCTGGCTGGCTGACTTCTCCCTCGGGTATGTCGTTCTCGTCCTGCAAGAGTTTAAAAAGTCTGGAATGTGTGGCGGCGCGTTGGTAGCTCGTCATTTTGCGCAGCTCGGGGAAGCTTTCGGACTCAGTGTCTGTCTCCGACAACTGTCTGTTCATATCCGTAACGCCAGAGTCGTCCTCTTCGATCTCTGATTCCGAACGCTGCGTGCTACTATTGCGTGAGAGAGTGCCTTTGCAGCTCTCCACCGAAAGCGAATGGGTGGAAAAGCCCTTTCCCTTGGGTGGCAAAGCTATAGTTGTTGTGGGATTGCTATTTGTAGTGGTAGTATCTGAGGTCGTTTCAAAGACATTAATGCGCTCACGCACCGAAATTTTAGGAGCTACTTCAGTGTTTACTTCGAGATCGGGCAGTCCATTTGGTAGACGCTTCGACTGTGGCTTTGGCTGTGGTTCTACATAAACCTGGGGTAGTGGACGCTCGATATTGGTGGGCGTGGCAGAGGCACGTTCCTCCTCTTGATCAGCAGGGAATGGCTTATGCTCTTCAACTACTGCTCCATCTTCACCAATTATCACATATCCACCAGGTGGACCCAAATCAAATTCTGCTGAGTCATCTGTGTTATGTGGAGTTTCGGTTTCTTCTGGTATAACGCTTCCACTTTGAGTGGTCTTTTCAATAGGCTTGTATGGCTCTGTCGCCTGTTGTTCTTTATGCTCATCAATGGAAGTGCTAAAGAAAGCCATAGCTTTGCGATAATTGTGTCGTTTCTGTTCGGCTTCTTCCACCTCCTCCCTGTTAACTCGGTCCTGTTCAATATCAGCCCAAAAGTCGGGCTCATCTTCGTCGTTATTGGCTGTTGACTCAACTGTTGGTGTGTAGGGCATCCAGGTGTGCACTGTTGCTGGCTCATGCATGGAGGCTAAAGACATAGTGTTATCGCGATTTAGAGTCGTCTCAGTGCTGGGACACTCTTCCAGCTCTTGAGTAGGAATTTCTTCCTTATCATCGACCACTTCTTCATGTTCCAATTCATCGTACTGCTCTGCTAAGACGTTTTCTTCTTCAATGATCGGATCAACTATTTGTGGTTCTTCGCCACGAGCAGCCTCTAGAGTGGCCCACACATCAATTTCGACAGCAGGCTCATCAGGCAGCTTGGCGCGAAAAGCTTTGGTTTCCACGGGCTTATAGGGAGTCTCCTCCACCGAGCTTTGTCGCTCCTTGCGTGCCCAGAATGTGGCCGATTTGTGGAAGGTCACATCATCATCGTCGTTCTTGCGATTTGCTTCAATTTCAGCCCAGAAATCAATTTCCTCATCGGTATCAACTTCACGTGGTTCCTCCGGGTATTTAGTGGGATCGAATTGGAACTCTGGTACATTATTACTCTCACTGTTGTCATTGGTGGGTTTGATATCCGCCCAGAAATCGATATCCTCATCATCTTGCTCATGCTGCTCTAAGGGCTGTTCATGTTGATTTTCCTGGTTTTCTTGGAAATCTTGTTCCTGACGGGGAAAATAATTTCTGCTGGAATTAGCAGTTTTTTCTTGTTCAATCGAGGCCCAGAAATCTTCCTCCTCTTCCTCGTCTTCTTCTTCTGCTTCCTGAACTATTGTATCTGCCTTTGGAGTCTGTTCCTCTACAAAACTAATCACAGCATTTTGTGCATGCGGCATGACGTCAATTTTTGGTTTAAGTGTAGAAACACAATGATCTATTATCTTTATATTCTCCCGTTGCAATGGGGTGTATGTAACTGTTTTCTTTTTCTTAGTCCATTGCATCTCTTCCTCGTTTTTTTCTAAGTGTGACCAGAAATCTGTTTCCCCTTCTGGCTCTGCTGACTCGGTTTGTGGCTCTGGCTCCTTTGCAGCTGCTTCAAAAGTGGACCAGAAGCTGTTCTTGGCTGCTTCTAGGGACGCCTTTGTTTTAGTCATGTCGCACGATTTCGGTCTAGGCCTTTGTTGTGCATCACTGGGTTTGCTTCTCAAAATGGGCGAATCCGTAGCATTCTTTTCTGCTACTGGCTCCACAGGCTTACTGGCAGGTACTTTCCAAAAATTCTTTGACTGCTCCATCATTTTTTGTGCTTGCATTTTGGTAGCCATTAGTGTGGCGAAGAAATCGAACTCTTCCTTGGGTTCTGCTTCTGTAGTCACTTTTGTATCCACTTCATTCACATCCTCAACTAAGGCAATGTTATTTGTCACTTCTCCAGTTTTGGTCTCGCCCAAAAATTTATTGCGCATTCCTAATGAGAAGGATGCTGAGACATCTTCGTTGCTCACCACAGGTGTAGCAATATCCTGTACAGAGCTGGGCTTAGCCTGCAGATCCAACGAATTGGAACGCGATGAATTGGACAGACTAATAGTCACGCTAACTTCACAGTCATTGTCTCCATCCTCTGGCTCAGACTCGCTGTCTACCTTGGCTATGCTGAAGGAGCAACGTTTTTTATCTAGGCTGATACTATTTCGTTTTTCTTCCAATTGTGTTGTGTTGCCTACCTCCACAGTGGCAATATTCTCATCATTTGAGCTGCGACTGAAGGAGAAACGTAATGGCAGCCGTACAGTGACCGAATTAGACTCATCATCGTCATCATCATTACCATCTGCATTGTCGTTCTCTTCAATTTGCTTGTCCAGCTCGTCAATGTGACGGTCTCCGATGGTAGCATCGCTGACGTTTGACCCATCTCGTTTGATAACTGTTTTGGCGTACTCACTACTACGTTCTAATTCACTTTCTTCCTCGTAGATAACACTCAAATCTTCTTCGACCATATAGTCGTCTATTTCTTCAACTAATCCTTCCTCTTCGGCAACCTCCTCGTCAAAGATTTCGCTCTCTCCGTCCGCAGTGGTCACATCATCCTCGTCGCTATCACTGTCACTATCACTTTCCGATTCCAATTCTTCCAGTTGCTTGCCTAGACCCTTATAGATCTGAACATTGGTGACTGACTTGATTGCTTGTAGCGGGGCTGGACGACTTGGTGCATGCTTCGGTGTGACCTCGTCATCACTGCTATCGTCCACAGAGCTGTCATCGTCTTCCAGTTTCTTGTCTACTTGTACCGGGGATGCATTTTCACTAGACGACCGGTCTCCCAGCTTTTTTGACTGCTCGCCAGCATAGTTCTTCTGTAGTTGCTTTGATAGGTTTGCTTGGGTGTTTCCACCTGAGATCTTATTAATGCTCGCTAATCGCTGATTCAGTACGTCCATAACCTCCTGCCTATTGTTGCATATGTTGCGATTCTTTGGCCGGGAAGAAACCTCTTCTATCTCAACCGAGTGCGCACGTTTGGGTGGCTCACGGGGCTCCACTTTGATATGATGCTGCATAATGATCTGCGACGGCACATCATCGGTGCTAGGTGTGATTATAATATCTGGTAGTACGCTGCTAGCGCGACTCTCAGTAGAACTCTGACTATAACTGGGTGCTACAGGGTAGGGATATGCCCCATACGGTGGGGGAAAGCTGGGATAACTCACTGTTGGCTGTTGGCCCTCTCCTGTGGTCGGTGCTTGACCGTAAGGGGGTGGGGGTGGATAGTAGGGATAGTAATAGGGATAGGGTGGATAAACGTCCGTCTGTTTGCCGTCCGTTGAAGGGGGTGGTGGCGGTGGATAGGGATAAGGATAAGGCCAATTCAATATATGAGGAGGCATTGGCGGAGGAACGCACGGCGATTCCCCATTAACCTGACCCGCTGAATTTGTCGCTACAGCAGGAGGTGGAGGCATGTACCAGGGATAAGGATAGCCATAGGGATAAGGGAATTGCGGCGGCACCGACTGCGACCGCGGAGGCTGTGGCGGACAAGAACTGTCCGAACTAAGTGATGAATTGGATGAGTGTGTGTCTTGAGATATGCTTGTGTTCGTGCTAGGCGGCGGTGTGGGTGTGGATGTGGATGTGGGTGTGTAACTATGACGTTTTTTAGAATCACTGTTAATTTCTTTGTTGTGCTTGTTATTATTGTTATTTCGATTATTTTCATTATTATAATTATTATTATCACTATTATTTGTGGTTTCGTTCAATTCTAGTTTATCCAAATCCGAGTCCAGCTCGGTGTGAATTTTATGTTCTGAGGTCGGTTTGGTGCACAGTTATCAAAAATAAAAAGAAGAAGAGAAATAGAGACGGTGAGTGTGCATTATGATCATTACACCAATAATTTTGATTGATTGAAATGACAAGCAGGCTATATACAAGAATGTCTGCAGAGTGATTGATTGATTGAATTATTATATGTGTTTCTTAACTAGGTATTTATACGAGTATATATAAAATGTACATGGGAGAAAAACAGTTCCCCCTCCAATGTGAAGGGTCGTCGATTGTTTAGAGGGTCAGCAACATGCAATGACTCTTCACTCAATCACAATGAATGGGATTGTCGGTTTTTCTCACTTGTTTGACTTTGAACAATCGGGTGTTTTCAACTAAACAAAAATTAATGTGTTTATTTATTAGATATTTTGTGCAAAATCAAAAATGCTATTCAATTAAGTTGCAAAAAGGTGAAATCTCTCTAAAAAAAAGAAGGAAAATCAAAAACCAAAAACGTTAAATTACACTGAGAAAAGAACTTGGTGCATTCATCAATATACATACATACATATATATAGAGATGTATATATGTGTGTGTGTGTGCTTGGATATGGTTCTTTGTATGTGTGTGTGTGTGAGTTGTTAGTGATGCTTGATGACTTCAAGTATATATACAGTTTGGCCCTAGACCCAGGCTAGGCCTCGATGATGATCGTGTTGAAAGATAAATATTAAGAAACCCATTTCCTCATAATAACACCTTTGCCGCATACAAATTATGGCCACAACTGTACTTACCGGCATTTTCCGGTGTGGTCATTGCCTGTAAAATTTTGAATGATCGACTGGGTATAGCGCTACCGGTATATTTTTTCGGTTCCGGTGCTTGTTGTTCACTGGGTGGGATATATTGTTGTTGCTGTTGTGGTGTGTCTGCAGGGAATGAATATTTGAAATAATTAATTCAAAAATTAACATGATGCGACAGTTTTTAGGGCGCTCTCAAGCATCCTTAAATTGGAATAAGAATTATCCATCTAGTTCTCGGTCAATTTTGGAGCTTATCCAGCTCTCAACGATCTGGCCGATCTGAAGCTTGTACGTTTTTTTTGGAAACTACTTGTATTTCTTTACAACATTGATGTCTCAAGTAATTATCTCTAAATTCGTACAATAATTTGAAGATCGGAAGGTCGTGTTTCTTCTCTCCGATTTTTGCAAATAATAATTTGAGCTTTCCGACTTTCATAGCTTTTGTTACTCTCCCCAAATTTCGCACCAAATACCAATATAATCTCGCGTTTTGTTAAAAATCATTTTAGTTCTCCCTTTCCTAATTTCGATTGAATGTCAATTACTCGTATTGGTGTGCTGCTTACCATATATGGAGCGTTGTTGTGTATAACGATTTTGCGTACCAACGCCATTACCTGTAAGAGGAAAATGATTCAATTAATAAATACCGGGCTTATCTATCTAGTTGGTATACTTGTAGCACTAAATTAGTTTCAGTATTGATTACTTCTTAGTTACTTATTACTATGCTGCCAATGCCAGGTAAAATTTTATTCTCAACCAGATGCAACGATCGTTTGCTTCAGTACAAGACACAAGAAGCGCGTTAGTTATCAAAGAATGGTCCCAAAAGGCTTATAGCTGTAAGCGCTGTATTAGTAATACCCATAAGAGGTTAGACTGTGGGGAGGTGTGTAGATAATGGATGGAAGCAGGAAAAATCGATAGCCTAAAGACTGGATAGAGGAGTTCGGACCCACGATGATACTCTGCTGCACGTACTTTCGCAACACCTTGCCATCTTACCATTACTTAAGTTCTCTTCAGCATCACCGCTGCTACAAGGGGATGGGAAAGGACCAATCAAAAGCTCACCTTGCTGCGACCATACCACTGGCGGCGAACTCGTAACCGTCTGCTGATCCTGTGATATTTGCATGCGTCGCATTTGCTCAATGGTCGGACTATTGCGTGCCTGTTGGGCGCTCATCTGACGCGCGAACTGGGGGCGCTGTAATTGCGCTGGCTGATCTTCAAGTTTGGGGGTCTCTGGCTTGGCATTGCCAACGCCAACATCGTCTACTGTATCGGTTATCTTTTGTAAAATTCTAAACGATTTCGATTGTATGGGTGGTGAGCGTGGATCGCTGTAAGAAGATATAGCGTATGTTAGGTTAGGTTGTTGTTGGTTAGCATGTTCTATAAAATGTCGAAACCAAATTACAACAATTTTGTGCGAACGAAACGCTTTGGTTAGATTTCATTGTTTAGATGATTATTTTACATCAAGTGCCATATTTATTATGTTTTCTCAAATTGTACGAAATTTTGCTCATGTCTGTGATTACTTTTTATGTTTTTTTTTGCTTAATCAGATGTGAGATCTGAGATGAGATCATATATCGTACTTATTTAATCGACTGGAGATGAAAATGTGAAAATGAAATCACAAGAGTGTTATGCAAACTGAACACTTTTATTCACAAAACTTTACAACACTGATAAGTACAGTTGACTAAACTAGCGGGCGTCTGCTGTCGGCATCTGTACTACCTGAGTCGATTCTTTCTGTAGCGTATTTCCGCTTCGAGCGGGCATTGATGCACATACAAATTGTAATTGCCACTACAAAGACGTTAATTTTAGTTGTTATAGAGAGAGAAGCACAAAATTAATATGCATTAGTGCTGGGCCATTGCTTACTGATTAAGTTGTAGTGTTGGAAAAGCACAGATAAGTAACAAAAAGCTTCGCCTTCTAAACATATCCATATCCTGTACTTACTTTTGTAGTACCACCGGCGACTGCGAAACAGGTCCACCTCGTCCTCCCTCTATCGAAATGGGTATAGTGCGTGTATTGTTGTTGTTGGTGTTGTTGACCAGCTGTTGTTGTTGTTGTGTGGGCGATATTACGCGCTGAATGCTCGGTTCGCGCCACTGTGCGAGCGACTGTGTGGATGCTGGATAGTTGTTATAACCTTGATCGACAAATTGATTAGCTGAGCGTATTATGTGACCAGCAGGTGCTTTCGTAGGAAAGAAAGAGTATACATAGACACAGATATATGATATAGAGTAAGAAAGTTACGATTGGACGTGAGCATTCGGGAACGAGAACGAGATAACATTTGGATTCGGAACAACGGGGCAGTAGAGAGTGGCGTGCAGGGGGATTTTCTTTTGGGTGGGCACTAACTACGGGTTGTATAAGTAATTTGGGTGATTTAGTAACTAACACCAAGCTGTTGTGAAGAGGCTTAACACTAGATTTTAGAAAGCAGCACACACAAATTTCATTTAACATTTAAAGCATTTACAATTGGCACAACATTTGAACTTACCACCAAAGTTGGGCTGCGCAGCGGCATAGGTGGGCGTTTGCTCCAATGTAATTGGTATAATGCGCTCCTGAAAATAAACGGCAATAGTGTTGGTTAACGAAGACTTATTTCAGTTTTTTCTAGAAGTTATGGATTGAGTTGGAAATGTTTCTAATTAGATGGTCATATTTGAGGATGGATTCAGAACACAAATCTATCAACTCTTTGGGAAACCGGACACAACAAGCTAAGCCCATATTGATTGGGTATACTGATTAGGTGTACTACGCCTATGAGTATTCTTCTCTCAATGAAAAACTTACCCGGGGACCACTTTGATTCACAATGTTGGTGGCTGCCACATTGGCATTCGTATTTATCTGCAAACGCAGACCGCTAGGTTGTGCGTTTGATCCAAAGTTTTGCTGGCTCGGTGCTTGTCCAAAGCCATTACCCTGGACGAGTTGGGGCTGATAGTATGGAGTCGACTGTGGCGCCGGCGGTTGCTGTTGCTGCTGAGAAATAACAGCCTGTGGTGCTGGTGTTGTCTGCCGCAAACTTGAGGGCAATACGTTGCCATTCTCTTCGGCACGGGCCCAGGGCGCCTGCTCCTTGCTCGCTGGCTGAGAGCTGAGCCAACGGAGTGGTTGACCACCCTGCTGTTGTTGTTGTTGCTGTTGTGGCTGCTGCTGTGGCAATTGGCGCATCGGCGAATCACGTGCCACTTGCTGAACAATGCGCTGGGCCTGCGGCTCCGTCGGCTGCGCCAATGGCGCTATGTACAAGGAACCAATATTGCTCTGTAAAAAGGGAATATTACGGGCAAAGATTAGTCCGTCCATCTGCCTCAAGTTCAAAATTCGTGTTTGGCCTTTGCCGCTGCCAATTTTAGCGTCAAATCGTTTCAGCTCTGCACTTGTGGAATGCGTTCAATGTTCATCGGGCAGGCAGGCAGGCAGGCTGGCTGGCTGGCTGCTTGTGCAGTGCAGCTCTTGGCTGCGATTTAAAAATAAAACAAAATGCTTCCGCGAAAGTTCTAGCATCTAGAATTTGACATGAATAGTAGTGCGATAAATTTTTAATTTAGAGAACAGGCAGAGAACATACAACAACAAGCTGGGGTTCGATATGCAAATAAATTTGCGGAATAAAATGTAACGGCTTCTTCTATTGAAATTATTAATCCTATACAACAATATAGTTTTCTGTTTAAACAAATAGTGTTGCTTTTAAAAAACGTTAAAACGTTTGCCAATTTCTATTCGGATTTCGTTCGGAATATGTAAAATATATTTTACTTTTTGATAAAAATATTAAAAAGCAGCAGATTCTGATATCTGAACTCGATTAAATTATTCGTTTTGAAAAGTTTTTAAGGTATTCTTCTCTGTTCTGCACTTTTGAAAACGAATAAATGAATCAATTTTCACATTTTAAAACGATTGTTTATCGTATGATTTTCTTAGGAATTTTATAAAGTATTTTACTTTTTGATAAAAATATTAAAAAGCAGCAGATTCTGATATCTGAACTCGATTAAATTATTCGGTTTGAAAAGTTTTAATGTTATTCTTCTTCTGTTCTGCACTTTTGAAAACGAATAAATGAATCAATTTTCACATTTTAAAACGATTGTTTATCGTATGATTTTCTTAGGAATTTTATAAAGTATTTTACTTTTTGATAAAAATATTAAAAATCAGCAGATTCTGATATCTGAACTCGATTAAATTATTCGGTTTGAAAAGATTTTCTGCACTTTTGAAAACGAACAAATGAATCAATTTTGACATTTTAAAATGATTGTTTATCGTATGATTTTCTTAGGAATTTTATAAAGTATTTCACTTTCGAATAAAAATAAAAAAAAGCAGCATTCTGATTTCTGAATTATTCGATTTGAAACGTTGTTAAGGTGTTGTTCTACTTCTGTTCTACACTTTTGAAAACGAATAAATGAATCAATTTTCAGATCTTAAGACGTTTGCCAATTCCTATTCAAATTTTGGCCGGAATACGTAAAATATAATTGTTTACTGTATTATTTTCTTAGGGATTTTATAAAGTATTTTACTTTCGGATAAAAATATTAAAAAGCAGCAGATTCTGATATCTGAACTCGATTAAATTATTCAGTTTGAAAAGTTTTTCTGCACTTTTGAAAACGAATAAATGGTTCAAATTTTCGGATATTCAAACGTTTACTAATTTCTATCCCGGTATATGTAAAATATATATAATTTTCTTTGAGATTTTAGAAAATGTTGGATAAATTATTTACCCCTGGGCCCATAGTTCCACTCACCGGTTTCGGAGCCTGATACTGTTGCTGTGGTGGTGGTGCTGTTTCTGTTCTGGCTGGGCTGAATACATCGCGAGATCGTTGCTGCTGCTGCACATTATTGAAAATAGGCTGCGGATGCGTTGGCTGCGGCTGCTGCTGTTGTTGTTGTTGTTGTGGCTGTGCAGGAGTGACAGCTCGTTGGGTGCGCCAAGGCACAGTCTGTACTGGTGCTGGCGATGGTGCCTGTTGTGGTGGCTGTGGTTGGGCCAGTGGTGAAATGGCTGTGGGTGGACGTTGGCTTGGCGATTGCTGTTGCTGCGCTGGCTGCTGTTGTTGTTGTTGCTGCTGCTGCTGCTGGACATAGCGGAAAGGACTTTTGGTCGCGCGTTGTTGTTGTTGTTGTTGCTCGAAGGGAGAGTGCGGGGCTTCCGCCGGACGTGTGTAAACATTGACTGCGGGGGACTGTGGCATTGGCACGCTGCGGAATTCTTGCCGTGGCTGCTGCGGTGGTGTTGCCGGTGGTGTGGGCTGCTGTTGCTGCAATGGTGGTGTCTTGGGTGAGGGCAACTGGTATTGTTGTTGCTGTTGCTGCTGCTGCTGGGCTGTGGGTGTGTAGGGCGTGTAGCTGTTGTTGTTATTGTTGTAGCTGTTGAAGTTGCCATTGTTGTAGTTGTTGCTGTCGAAACTCTGTGGCGTGGCCGGTTGTGTGTTCAATGTGGGCGTGGCATTTGCACGCTTGAAGGCTAAATGGAATAAGCATAGAGGAATCACTTAGTCGGTCTACAAGTATATATAGGAATTAACGATTTGCCAGTATTAAGTGCCGTTAGTGGGAAATAAACCAATATGCCACCAATGTATTTGGGTTAGTTTTAATGTTGTTTAAAGCACCATATGACCGCTTAGTAATTGCCGGCGAGTGATGAGACGAGAGCCAAGAACTGTACCAAGAGAACTGTACGGGTTAGAGTCCCAAAAAAGCGCTGCCTACACGTCTAATCACGATTGCAAGAAATCATCTCTTTACAAAGTATTGAAGAGTTTGCTTATAAATATTTTGTACACACATAGAAAACCCTTTACCTTGTGCTTGAAATAATGTTAGTATTGTATTTATTTATCTTGCAATCGAAATTAGTCGCTTCAACAGCGCTTTACAAATTCCAAGCAAAAACAACGACCGAGTGAATGTCCAAATGTGTTCCTTCTGCTCACCATCAACGGCATCAATGCTGTTGCTGTTACTGCTGTTGTTGTTGCTGTAATCATTGTTGCCATTGTAGGAGGCGCTTGGGGGAGCCGCCACCGGAACCGCGGCTTCCGGATTGGGGCTCTTCGAACGCTCCTTGACATACTCATCCTTCCAGAAGGTGTTCTTCTCCACCGGTGGTGGCACTTTGCGCAGCGCAGCCATCGGATTGGGTGGTATTTTGATTTCTGGCCGGAAACCCAGCGGTGGCGGCTCAAAACGCTGCGGGGTGGGTGACTTGCGTGCGGTGGCCGGCGAACCGGGCGCACTGACGCGACCCGATGGCGGCGCTAATGTGCTTTGTGGGGGTGGCGGTGGGGGTGCAGCAACATTGTTGCCATTTGTGGGCTTCTTACCGGCCTGTCCCTGTCCCTGTCCCAGTCCCGGCTGTGGTGGCGGTGGTGGTGGCGGCAGCACCTGAAAGGGCATCCCAAGCGCTGCAGCGCCCATCGCAGCAGCGGCCTGGCCGCCGCCCCCACCACTCGGCGACAGAGGCTGTGCTGGTCTGTTCTGTTGTGAGGCTCCAGTGGCGCCCTCCGCCTGCGCATTCCGCGCCAGCCGCTTGGCCATACGCTCCGACTTGATTTGCGAAAGATCGATGCCGCCAGGCGTGTAGGTGAAGGGCTTCTTGTCTTTTGTCATCATCGCGTTCTGTACGCAGGCAGGCGCCTCATACCCACCTCCAGCGCCGCGTTGTCCATAGCTAAACAGAGCGTGAAGAAAGAAAGAAAAAAATAAAGAAAAGAGAGAGGTGGCATTAAAATCTGACCAATAATATAATTAGCATATTGTTCATGTCAGTTGGCACATAATGCTTTTATTTTCACCTGCACCCCGCGAGCTATTTGTCCTATTTGTTTCGCTATTTATCATAATTTTTGCTAAATCTTTTCGTAATTGATTGTTCAGCTGTGGCGCTCATTACTCGATCGATATAAGAGACTCTTCAGCTCTTTCTTCTTGATTAATGAGTCGCACCTGGACAGTTCAATGAACACAGCTTTTTTTTGAAGCGAAAGTGATCCAAAGTTGAACGGAAACTGGCATCGAAGCCATCGACTCAAGGGCTTAACGGTGCAAAGAAATAATAAGTGGTTGAAAGTGAAATGCTAGGGGCAGCACTTTTTTCTAATTGCTTACATTAATAAGCTAAATAGCAACATAAAAGAGATACTTACAACTATGAGACCAATAGCCTGAGGAAAAAATAATTTAACATATTTCCTGCATTCTTTTCTAAAAGACTGCTTTTTTATATTCACGCAAGAATGTATATAGTCTATAGAGACAGCATTTTAAATACGCAATAGTAATGGATTATTACGTACCTATGTATGTATATACTCGTACGTAAATACTTTTCAAACACTCACATTTCCATTACTTGCTATATGAGCAATTATAGGAAGCTGGACATATGCGCGTAACTAACAATTTCCTAGGCTTGTCGGGCTTTAATAATTTTTCATAAGCACACCCATATTTGGTCGCGAGCTATTAACAATCGAAATAGAAAGACAAAAGCAAAAAACCTAACAGTTAGTAAGTTGTGCAAATTTAATTTCCTAGCTGTCGCCATAAAGCGCAACTTGAACGATCCATAAACGTGGCCAGTGTCAGTGTCAACGCACTGCATCGCCAATGGGAGAAATACACACTACGTACGAGTACTTACATACTATGTACTACTATAAATAGTAGAGTTAACAAAACACAAAGGCCAAACTCACTGAACGGCATTTTGGCACGCCTTGTTTTTGTGCGGGAACAATTATGGCTAGTCAGGCGCACTAACTTTTGCTCATCCATAATCCGGGCGATTTATGGAAAGTACAACACAACTCACGATATGTCGGCAAAACGCAGATGAACTTTTACGGCATAGTTTGGCTGTAGTTTGGCAATGCAACATGTCAATGCCATTTCTTCAATTGGCCATAACCGAAAAGTGGTCGCAATATAGCGAAAGACAAAAAAAAAAAACACATAAAAATGGCAGAAGTATTTAATTTATAACTGACTTACTTATATAAGAATTTTTGGATCAACAAAAAATGTATCAGAACAATGTCTTAACAATGACAATTGCAGCAAAATACTTGTAGTAGACAATCGGATTGATTTATAAAATAGAAATATTTAATATAAACGCCATCATTTAATATATAAATCAGATCAGAATTTAATCAATTAAATCGTTATTCGATCATATAACAAAAAACTAGATGGAATGGATCAATTTATTCAATAGCAGAATTGATCACTGAACTCGATCATTTAATATAAATCAGATCCAAATTTGTGGTGCAACAAAAAATATATCAGAATAGTGTCTTAACAAGGGTAATTACCGCAGCCAATCGGACAGCAGAAAACCAGAACACAATCCTAGATTGAATCGTTATTCGATGATGGAATGAATACGATTTATCAAATAGCACCATTTAGTATAAACGCGAGCATTTAATATGTATACAAATCAGCTCAGAATTTGGACAACAACAAAATGTATCAGAACAATGTCTTAACAAGGATAATTACCGCAGAATATTAGCCAATCGGACAGCAGACAACTAGGACACAATTCCAGATTAAATCGATTATTTTGGCAGAAAAAAAAAAAAAAACAAAGTCCATACAGCCCTCTAAACAGCATAACATTTGTTATCTGTGTACAGGTATCTCTTTTATGGGCACAATTAACGCAGTTAACACTTTTTACTGTCGTTTTGCGGCAATTACGTCATCGCTTTGCATTTGACTTTGATGCATACGCTCCAATTTGCATTTAAAGTGGTCGGTTGTGGGTGAGCGGCAGTTTTGCAATAAGTAGTCTAAGCCGTCTGTGGCCGACGTTTTGCCTTCGCATTTGCGGTTAATCGAGCAGCTCGTCTTGCCATACTCGTTGTATGCATTTTTTTTATAATTTTTTGAAAAGCTTAGCACTTTTGCTTAAACGGCTGCCAGGTATTCACATTCACATCCACATCCACAGCACACAACAACGAACTTCGAGCACCTGTTCCTGTTCGCCTGACCCACTTTGGCATGGCCAGACACATTAACTTGTTAAAAGCGAATCATTCACGCACTCGTTTACACTCGTCATATACTCGTATAGATGTGTGTGCGTGTGTGTGTTTTTGTATACAAACAGACGTATATGATGAGTCTTCAGGCATTTGGCAACTAATGAAGGTGATGGACAGGCAGCAGAGGTAGCCAACAGGCTCGACAACTTTTCAGAACATGCCTGTTCATCACTTTCTTTCAGCATAACTGGCTTATGTATTGGGCCTATGTCGAGCCATGTCTTCGATGTCCAGTTTTAATTAGCCATATGACAACGATAAATGCATTTAAATTAAGCGAGTTATGTGGAGAAAAGAGACAGGCGCGCAATTTTGGCTTCTCCGCCGCTTCTCGGTTCTGCTAAGAAAGTCAGCGGGCATTCGCAATTATGCACATAAAAATCAGACATTAGACATTACTGCTATGTTTACAAATCATAAATGAAATTACATTTATTTAAGAAGCAGATTTCAAGCTCTCGGATGTGTAGTTGGGGTATGTTTAATCAAGAAGCTCGAAAAGAGACCTCATACTGCCGTATGACTAAAGCATACGAATCTGTTTAATAGCTGTATTATTATCCTTTTAAGATTGCCGCATCTCCGGGTAATTCCAACCATACGGTCCGTTAAAATTTAAATAATATTAATATATTCGCTGTAGTAGCTAGGCTTTTAAAATAGCACTCAAAATCAGATGTCAGATACAAAAATATTTCCAATCCCTGTAGATGTTAAAACTTTTGCCCGAACAATTTAAGCAAGTGCTACACATAATCTAGAAGCTAAAGCAAAACTACTGCTTTTTACAAATAAGTGTGAACTATGATTGATTTTACTTGTATATTTGTTTCCTATCTGAAAAACGAACTTGCTCTACATAACATACTAATACTACTGTATCTTTTAATAAAAGAAGAATAACTCTAAATTTTGCTCACACATTTTTAAAACAAAGCACCTACAAATATTAAAATATTATAGAGAATTCATCTGCATGATCCAACAATTTAAAAGCTCATTATTTCTTCCAAATGGAATGTGCTAAGAAACAATGATAAATGTATGCATACTTGTATATGCATTTTTGTTGTTCAGCGGCAATCAATTTGTTTTAATTTTTTGTGTCTGGGTCTAAGCAGAAATAAGCAGAGATTTCTATCGTTGGTCCATTATCATCACCATTTTATTTATTATGCCACTGGCGTTTGGATCTTACTGCCAAATACGCGTCACATTAAATTTAATGCCAAACACATGGCTAAAAGGAACAGCACGCACACTCTAAGTTGTCAATTGTTGCCAATTTGCCAAAAAAGAAAAAGAAAATCTTTTTGCCACAAAATGGCAAATGTAATACCAAAGAGGAGGCGTTGATGTCCAATGACGTCAATTTTTGGCGTCACTAAAAAAATTAAGCATTCAGGCACTTGGAAGATTAGATTGCTGCTGCATTTGCATTGGGGCCAACATAAATAAATGGGTAGTTTTGTATATATATATATATATATATATATGTATGTGTATATACAGACAGACCACCAGCTGTTTTGACAGTCAATGCAATTAAGCTGTCAAGCTTATTGGCCTTGGCAAGCGAAGCAGGAAAAGCCTGCAAAGTGCAGCCATATTTGTTGAAAAGTGTAAAATATGCACATGGTATTTGAATCTCAACTCATTATCATTGTAATTGCAAGAAAGTAGCAGCAAGCCAAACGTAACGCTAAAAATTCCAAAATTGTTGAAAATAAACAATCCGTTTAAATTTTTAAAACGTTCCAATTATTTAAAAAAAATTTCTTTCGTTCAACTCTGTTGGACTTAAAAAGAATCTATAAAATAATTTAAATCAATTTTTACAAAACAAAGTAGTTCACAAATATAAAATACTGCTTTTTAAACATTAAACGTTATACATTTTGTGTTGCGTTCGCTTCGAAAAACTGTTATGACTTAGATTTTTTAATTGTTTAAAGTGACATTAGTCTATGATTAGTTGAAAAAATGTCTCTTGCTTAATATAATCTATATACATATTTTTATATCACGTACAAGTATATGTATATTATTAACCATGTATTGTATTAACTTTATGTTTGGTTTGCTTACAAAACAGATGATATGATTGAGTAGAATTAGGGACTTAATTTTCAGCTTTGCATAAAATAAAAAAAATTTTTGCTAAACATGATTTAAGAGAATATTTTTAGAAGTATTAGGAATTAAATAAGTGACAGCTCTTGAAATTTGTAAAGCCTGGCAACTGCAAAAGTTTTGGCATTTAAGCAAAAATGTGGGAGAATTTTAAAATTAATTGACATTGTTAAGCTCTTATTTAAATATGAAGAAATGTGTTCTCCCTTGTCTCATGCATTCGCTTGCTAGAAATCAACAAAAGTTGCAAATTTGAAAAACCAATAATAAATTCAAAGCTTAGATTCCCAACAGTTTTGCTTTAGAAGTTGAGAAACTCTCTCTCTCTCTCTCTCTTTCTCAGTAGCTTCTAATTATGAAACGAATTGCAAATTTGAAAATTTAAAAAAGCTGCTGCTTTAACCTAAAATTAGAACTGAAAAGGCTAACTGTAAAAGCAAACTGTGACTAATTAACCTGCACATTTGACACAATTATTTGTCACATTACTCATGAATCATGCGCAATTTTCAACGACACGCTGACAATTTTATTTTTGCATTTCAGCTAAAAATAAAACTGGCAGAATATTAAAGATACTTGCATATATAGTATGTATATGTAATGCGCGGATACCAACAGTTTTGTATATAAAAATCTGTGCAACTGAGACATCAAGCATAAGCAGCAGCTGCCATTTGTTGCCTGCCACATGAAACATCTGTGCAATTTACATTTTCACTTTTGCATGCAAATGAGCGTGCAAATATCTGGCGAGTACTAGTATTTGCATTGCCGAGACTCGACGGACTGCCTGCTGGAAAACGCGACGTACTCGTATCCAGCAGATACCAAAAAACTTGTTGCCTGCCATTCTAACTCAAGTTGCATGCCACTGCCACTGCCAGAGCCACTGCCGATGCCGATGCCGCTGTTATGCGCTTCGTGCGCGTATTTCAAGATCAAGGGCAATACACAAACACACACACACACACACACACAGACACAACGGCTGCCAAAGTGGCTGAGTGGCCGAGTGGCTGAGCGGCTGAGAGGCTGCCACATGCAACATGACATAATGATAGTCATTGTGGGTATTGTGTCTATAAATAGCTGCAGATGAATGCATGAAGGCGCTGCTGGACTGAAGAAGCTACAGGGTGCTTGCAACTTCATCTACGCCCACATTCCACGATCTGCTTATCGAAAAGCAACTGCGGATTTAACAAAATATTTGTCTAGAAATTCTTTTTAGACAGCGCAAAAAAAATTGCTTATCAACTAACACAAAACAAGCCTTAAACTCAACATAGTATATATAGTATGTACACACATAGCTACAGGTAAACCTTTCTAAGTTGATTGCATCATCCAACAAACTTATTTGGTGGCAGTTCTAAGCTCTAATTCGATGCTGATGTAAGTTTTATTGGAGAAATGCTATGATAAGTAAATTATCTATCTACTTTGAACAATATGTTTATAAATCTTCACAATTTTGTGAACCTAAAATCCCACAAGAAACAAAAACTGCTCAGCCTTGTAGTTAAAAATTTAGTTAAGCAAACATTTTGAAATTAATAAAAGTTGCGAAGTCCTTGGTTCTAGAACTTCTTGTCAAAGTCTAAATCAATAAAACAATAAATGTAGGTAAAGAATGAAACTTTCAATAACAAAGACTTTAGCTTTAAATAGTTTATAATTCATTCCAACATACGCAGCAAGACAAATTAATTTGAATTGATTTCCAATTCCACTCAATTCCAGGTCAAGCATTTATTAAATTTCTTATTTGTGTTTTATTTAAAAAAAAATTATTGAAATGGTGGGAAGCTATACAATGTATACCCTTGTTTTGAGATAAGACTGTAATGCATAGGAAGTGTGTGTAATTTCTTTTCCTTCGCCCACTTACGTCTCTGGATCCATGTGCTGAAATCCACGATCCTCTCGCACCATATAGGCGGGTAGCGTATCAATAATGGCATTCGCCTTATCATTGTACGAGCCCAGTAATTCACGATACTTGGAATAGACGACGCGTTTCAATTGCGGATTCTTGGCAGCAATTGTTGCTGCTGTTGTTGTTGCCGTTGTTGTTGCAGGCTGCGCTTGCAGCGTACTGGTGGCCATTGTATTATGTTTTGTTTCCTTTCTTTTTGTTTTTGCTTAAAGTCGAACTTCAGTTCACTCTTTAGTGCATTTCACGCCAATGTCAACCATAAAACTCAATCAGTTGTGTGCTCATTCGAAACCAATGCCATCAATTTGTGAATTTCAAGGCTCGCAAGACCGCAAAACTGTTACGCCACAAAAAAAAAGGAAACTTTGATGAGTGTGTCTATTGGTTCATTCACAAAATGTAACCCAATCAATGAGCAATACCAAAGCGGCCTAGCCTGCTACAATCGGGATCAACTGAATGGGAATGCAACCTTTAAACCCCTTAAATCTTCTGAATTAGCTCATTAAATTGATTTAAAATTCCTGTTAAATGCTTCGCTTTTATTTGGGAATTATAGCACGGCATGAATTTTCTATATTTTATGCCCCAATGCGGTTCCCAATTTAGCTGATCGTTAGTGTAGAATTTTGTTTTCCTTTGTCACAACAACAAGCGAACCCAATGGAGGCGCTGAGTCAGCGCTAAGCTTCGATCGGCAATATCAAATTCTAAACAGCTGAGCCCAAATCAATATTGAACCTTCGTTGCTGGGCTGTCTACGGTCTGCCGGCAAACTCTGACAATCAGTCTGACTGAGTCATTCGACTAATCATAAGCATCTCATAAACAATATACGAGCAGTATGCCGCCAATGGCGGACGCTGCGGCGACGGAGGCTGTGGCTGTGGCTGCTGCCCAAATGTATAGCAGCTGTTTTATATCTGACGCTCACGCATTTCCAGTATTTTTAGGCATGAGCTAAATTATGTGTAAACAGACAATTTAAACCAAAAGGAACAACAATAACTACAACAAGAAGAAGATGCGCTAAATCGGGCGTCTAAGGTCAATATATAGAGCGCGTGTCTGAATGAGCACAAGGTTTGGAATTGAGGGGATTGAGATAGAAGGGGAATTGAGAGATTGTGAATTCAATTTTAAATTCTGATAATTAGTTGATGGCTTCTAATTCGTTATGACACTATCACACGCTTGTCACACGCGCAGATACACCAGAAGTATCTTGAAGATACGAACCGAATACGCTTGTAACTTTGCGACTGCACGCAACAACGACTCGACGCGTTTTGAAGCTAAGTTTGTTGCGCAAAGCGCTCGACAGCGCCAGAAAATCGTAGTCGCGACAACAATCGTCGGCAATCCGCAGTCCGCAGTCGGCAGTCGGCAGTCGTCGGCAGCAACTTGTTGCAGATACATTTTTTGCTGGCGGTTTTTGTTGTGTTTGGCTTTTGCTTTGGTGTTGGTATTGGTTTGTGGTGCAGCAGCCAGCAGCCAGCATCATCGTCGACATGTGCCGCAAAAGGAAAACTGGCCAAATGACAAACGTTTCGCTGGCACGCGCAGGCCAACTGCCAACATTGTGGTGTGGTTGGGCCGTCGCGCCATCCAGTGGCATGTTAAGACAAAATGTAGCTACAAGATACACGAATCGCAGCCTGGACAGCCGCCTGGTCGCAGAACAATTTATATGTCTGTCAAATGAAGTTTGGCCAGTTGTGGGGCCAGTGGAAATCAAACGCAGCGACAAATTTTCCTAAACGCCAAACGCCTGCCTTTCGACTCTGTGTCTACCCATATGTGTGGCTGCCGTATCTGCCGTGTGTATCTGTATTTGTATCTTCTGCTGTGTATCTCTCTGCACTGCTGTATGATTATTTGTGTATCTGTATTATGTGTTATCGTGCGCCTAATTGTTTTCACTCGCTTGTCATGTCGTCTGCTTATTACTTTTCTAGCTGTTTATAATTAAAAGCAACGTTTATCTGCTCGCTGATTTGTTTTGTTTTCCCTTCTTTTTGTTTTCCTAAACTGCGCCTCTTTTTGGCAACAGTTCGAAGAACTTGTCGACGCTTTATCAATTCGCGTGTATGTGTGTGTGTGCGTGTGTTCGTTTGTGGGCTGTCTTCGGTTTACATTGAAATGGCAGCAACAAGCTGCGGAAATACAATGTGTAGCACAACATTAAAGATACACACACACACACCTTTTATAAAGATACTTATGTATCCGTTATGTGATAGTGGCAAAAGTGTTATCTCTTATAAGCTAAGTTATAAAAAATAAACGCTGAAATGGAATTGGAAAGTGTTAAATAACTTTCAAGATATAAAGATAACGCAACAGGGGAGTGCCGAGATGTTTACATTTTAACGCACATGCTTTGTTTTGAAATGAAGTCTTCAGAATGACAGCCGTTTCTAAATATTTGCAGTTCATCATTTTTAAGCTTGCTCGATTTTTGCGCAAAGTATTAATATTGATCTTAAAATAAAACGAGGGCATTTTAATAACGTAAAGGTCACACAATTTCATGAAACTCTAGAGATATTTTTAATTAAAACCAATTCCTACATTATAATGTTTCCCTTTTCATTGCAATTTTATATTTTTTATATCAAATATTAATATCGATCAAAGGTCAAACAATTTCATGAAACTTTGGATATTTTAAATTTAAGCAACTCCTATATTTTTAATTTTCTCTTTTATAATTTTAATTAAAATATTGCTCAATTGATTCCCTGAACTGCTTTTAAATATCCATTCAATTTGATTTTGAAAATTATTCTCTACCCAAGTAAAAATGTTTGACAATATTTCAACATTTTTACATTATTAGAAATAATCAACAATAATTCAGTAAGCAAGCTGAATTTTATTTAATCTGTCTTTTAGACTTGCTTTAAGTTATTGGAACCAAACTGCTGAAGTTACATTTTCGTAAATGAGGGCATTATGGCATTCAAGGAGACAATTTGAATTGTATTATATTTATTAAAAAAGTGCGAAAAATGAGAGCCTGGACTGGTGCGCCACATGACTCATTCGCAACCCACTTAGCCGGACATTTGACAGCTGGTCACCCAAAAAACCACACAAAAAATACGTACATACGAGTAAATATGTGAGAATTCTGTTGACGCACACTTGAAATTTGAGTGCCTGTCAATAATTTTATGTTTTTCAAATGAATGAACGAATAAACCAAAACCATCGCACAGCTGTCAGAAAATGGTACCAAATTGTTTTTCATTCAATATTATGTTGACGCGCCAGAAAGTGGGTCAAAAGCAATGCCAGCCAGACAATCAGCCGGCTAGTCTAACAGGCAGAAATACTCTCGACAATCAATCAACAAGGGCCAGCTAATTAGGCCGCTCATTTGGACCCTAAAAACAAAACAAAAAACTTCAAAGTCCCGTGGAAGCGGATGAAAAAAATCTTTGGGAAATCGTTTAATGATGTGTTGAATGTTTTTTATTTTGCCTTTTTCACCCCACAAGCAATTCAATTATATTCTTCTGGCTATTTACTTGCCCCATTTCATGTTGGCTGCTGGGCATTCTTGAAAATGTTTTGATTGTCTGTCCAAAGATTTGTTATGCAGTTTAAGTTTAATGCATTCGTCGCTCATCTGGCGGCATAGTTTGTGTTCAACATCAGTAGATTGGTTATAAAGCTGTCAGTCGAAATTATAAGTAGCTGCCTGAAACATTACTTTAGCCAGATATGTTATTGAAAAGAAAGCGTGAGAATGTTTTGATACTTTATTGGGAATGCAAATGTAAATCAAAATAGAAATAGACACAAGAAGTTGAATTTTTAGTGTTAATTAGAAATTAAATTAAATGAATTTTCCGAGTTGCTAAAACTAACCAATATAGTATAATACTTAAAACACAATTTGTAAATAAATTGTGTTTTACCAGCGGCTCCCAAACCTACACACAGTGTCACCACAACTGTAACGCCATTGAGTCTGCCATAAAATAGAACAATTTATAAAAAGAATTCATAAACATACAAGCATTAATATATACGTATGTTTAAGTATATTAATACATATGTTTAAGTATATAAAAAATAGGAGGAAATTTATTCGGCATTTAAATATAACTTAACGTAAAAGTTAATGCAGGAAAACGCTATTCAGGCTAACACTATGAATAATAAAAAACGCAAAACAGTTTCAAATGCCACGAGCATGTGTTAAATTATAAGACTTTTTATTATTTGCTTCTTCTTGTCTCATCAACACTTTCTGCTTTTGTTGTTTGTGTAATTTGTATAAATAATAGGCCGTTAAATGAGCTGATGCTGGTGACCTTGAAAACGTTTTAAAATAAAACATAAAAGGTGTGCTTATTAGGGCGCCATTGTACTACTTGGTTGTGAACTTGTGGCGGACACCATTTATTATATTTTGCGCTTTCTACGACTCTGTCCGGGTGGACAGGTGTGCAACTGAGACTCGTTGCAAGTTGCATTTGTCATTTGTTGCCTTCGCGCTGATTGCATGACAAGCGCGCATCAGAGACGAGGGATCCTGCCTCCCAGCGAGGCTTTGGAAGCAGCCAGCATGGCCGGCAAACGAAATCGAAATCATAATTATTTATATTAATCTGTCGGGTCACCAGCGGCGTCGTCGTAGTCGTCTTGCTGGCTTGCTTAAGTGAAAGTAAAAGCAGCGCCCGTTGCACAATGCAATGCAATAACAACTTTGGTTACTTCGACTGCAGCGTCGGTGGCAATATTTCTTCTTCAGTCGCGCGCACTCGATACGTAATTTTTATAAATTTTCCAGCCACATGTGGTCGCTCGTCATGGATGGTCAAAAAAAATAATAAAATAAAACAGGCAAGGCAGCTGGGCAAGTTGTTAGCATTTTGTTGTTCATTTCAATTTCAACTTGTAAACAATTTATTTTTGATTTTGTATGCTTTGATTTGATATATTGCGGCACTATTGATTTAGCCGGGTGAAAAATTGGGCAACCAAAAATTTTTAGGAATAAATGATGAGTGAAATTTTCTCTCTCTAGCATTTCAATTTCAATGCAAATTTCCAAGTACAGTAAAATAAGAAATAGTTTGGGTGATTGCATACAGTTTTTAAAGCATTGGCTTTTTATGCTGAGCGAATAATTTAAAACTTTGTTTATTTGTAATATTTATTACAAAAGAACAAACAAATATAATTTCTTGTAAATACATTTAAAAAAATAAGAAACGTAATCTTTTTGTGTCTAGACTATTCTTAATTTTTCTAATTTATTCATAATTAGTTATTATTTTGCAAAACTAAATTTACTTATTAAAATTTTAAAAGACCTCTTAGTCGCATTTCTTACAATGCTTCCAAAACCTTAAACAGTCATCATCATAATCAGAGCTCTTTGTTCAACATTTCTATATTCCTTAAACGCATATATTTCACGGTCAACTGTGCTACACTTGAACTTAAATACAGAAACACGCAACAACAATAAAAATAATACACAAAAACCCATTAAAAATGTAAATGCAAAAATGTGCAAAGTAAATAAATTCACACCTGGATTTACGTAATCCAAAATTTAAAAAAAATACAACACAAATCAAGCAATGGCCAACGAGTCGCGGCGCACCACACAAAGAAGTGTCAAAATAATTGCCGTTGACACAAAATCTACAAAAACGTCTGGGCAACGCATCAACAAGGGGGAAAAAGAGAAAAACATGTCGTAAAATTTCATACGAAACATAAAACAAACCCATATATTTCAATGTTTATTCAAGTTCACCCGCAGAAATTAATGAATTTTTTGAGATGTTAACAAAAGTTGCGCATAAACTGGCATTTACAAGTTCAACTAGGCAGCTCATGGCTGTCAAAACAATCAATAAGAACTCACAATTGTTAACGTGGCGTATACATAATGTGACAACGAATGGACTGCTAATGTAAAACGGTTTCAAATATCGCTATGCTATGCCTTAATAATGAATTGAGGATATATGACGACGATGAGGTGCCAGTGCTTCTATTAAATGTCTGTTAGTCTGGATTAATAAACGATTTGGCGCTTATCTTGTCCCTGTGGGGAGCACATAAATTAAGGCACCGAAGACCACTTACAGCAGTTATTTCAATTACCATTTTTTAAACCCAATTTTCAATTTTTATACCCTGTACCCGTAGGGTAAAAAGGGTATATTAGGTTTGTGCAAAGTATGTAACATGCAGAAGGAAGCATCTCCGACCATATAAAGTATATATATTCTGAATCAGCATGAGGAGAGAAATCGATCTAGACATGTCCGTCCGTCTGGATGAACGCAAGGATCTCAGAAACTATAAAAGCTAGAATAACCAAAGTTGGCATCCAGATTCTCCTATGTCCGAGAAAGGACGAGTTTATTTTTTTTTTGGAATTTTCCCCCCTTCCCCCGCTACAGAATTTTGTCAATATCGTCCACATTTCAAAAGTCAAAAGTGTAGCGTTCTCGCTTGTTTTTTATTAAGAAATGGCAACGTTTCTGACCAACCCTGACTTTGAATTGAATTGACTACGCATAGCGTATAGGGCTTTATTATAAAGCTTTCGTTAATTCATCTGTGTCTACAATTTATCCTCGTCGTTTATAATTAATAATAGGAAAATCATTAGGAAAGATAATTACCGATGTTGGTTAATGGTTTTTAAGGAGAAAAAAACAGCTACTTTTAAATATAAGTCACTGATATACCACACCAAAAATAATTAAAAGTAATAAAGAATTAATTAAATGTCTTTATTATAAACTGAGCCAGATATGTTTTTTAGAATACCCTTCTTGTGCTGTGCCACATTGTAATTATTCAATTGTTTAATTACAAGTATTTGCCATACATTTGTACATCTTCCCAAGCACCTTCCGCATTTCACACATTGTCCGCATTTTCACACTCAAATTTATGCTCGTCATATCACAATAGAATGAAAATAAACATAAAATGCAAAACATATCACAAAATTCATGAAAATTATCAATTTAATCGCATATAAATTTAAGTGAAATGCATGTTCATTTTATTTTTGTAGCTTAAATACAATGCTTTATATATCATCCAGCTGTCATAAGAATTTATAGTGTTTGAAGTGTTTAACAATGCGTATGCTTAATATTTTATGAATTGCTTTTCAACATATGCTATACTTATTATTTGTCAATGATTTTCTTCCTATTTCGCAAATATAACCCTGGTGGTTTTTAAAATAAGTTTTTAAAACGTTTTTTCATAATTTGAAGACATTTTTCGCAATTTTTAGGTGAAAATTCATTGCTGATGTATAATAATAATAAAATACCTGACATATCACACGATTATCATAAATAATCACATAAATTGCATATAAATTATACTGAAATGCATTTTTATATCATTTATAAAGAACAATAAACTTAACTCGCTCTATATATGTAGGTATATATGTATATATAGTATATACAAACTTCCGGCTTTATGCCGTCAGCTAAAATTGTCAACACGTGTGCCAAATGTTAAAAGCGTAATACAGAGAAAGACAGGGAAAGAGAGAGACAGAGGAATAAAGTGGATAGCCGTTTTAGTTGAACATTCAATTTTCTACAAATGCTGTTGAAAATTAAGAAAATTAATTAATCGAATTCGCATGGGGGCTGCGAGCAATGAGACCAAAGGCAAAACGAAAATGTGTCGCCTGCCAAAAAGCGCGTGCAGCGTCCGCCGAGGTCTGCGACTGCCAAGAAGATTCCCAATGGCTCGGCCGACGTGGGCGTGCGTTGGCCTTCAAATTGTATATGAGCCTTAATTGTGAAAGAGATCATAAACTAGCGCTAGCTCTGCATATATATAGTATGTATTCCAATAATGTATTATTTCGAAATACATATAGCTATACATACTGTAAATATGTTTGCTTAGCCTTTTTCGCTTCTCGCAATATGCCGGGTATGGTTTCTCCTCGAACCGATTTTCTTCATAGTCTTTGGGACCTTTTAGTTTATGAAGGGCAACTAAGTATTTAAATTTATGAAGAGCGCGTGTACGTGTTTCTCACGTGGCTTGTGCGTAATGAAAGCTGTCAAGATTTCGTTATGCCATTACTCTTTTCATAAATATAAGTTTGTTTACTGTTTACAAAATTTACGGTCAGTAAGCCAAATAATTTCCGCACAAATTTGTTTTATTTATAAGCAGACGTTGGGAAGTAGATACCAAAACAGTTTTTCTGTGGTTAAGAACTCTTATTGGATTTAATTGAAATGATACATTTCATTTGCATATCTAACTGCTTTTCTTACTGAAGCCCTAAATGTGAAGATAGCAAGGCACAACAAAATAATAAGAATAAAGTTGTTTCGAAGAATCTGACTTATAAAGAGGGCTATAAGTCTTAATGATTCAAATATCACAAGAAGATTGGCCAAAACCTTCTTCATTGGTAATAGCCGCAAGGATTGTGTGAAATTATTTAATTTACTCTAGTATTTTGAAGTATGATTTGAAGTATAACCAAATTTAATAAAACAATATTTATCACAACTCGAAGAACAATTCCATAACAGAGTTTAGCTTTATTTCATTTCTAAATTGAGTTATTTTCAAAAATTTAGATAAAAACTGTGTATTTCTCTGTGCAATTTTATTTTTAAAATATTAGACTAAATATTAGGTCTTTCTAATCCTTCTAAATAATTTCCCCAAAGAAGAATAGTCTTTAAATTTATTTCTTCATCTTCAAAAATAAAATTTAAATAATTTCCCAACTGTAAAACATATACAAATGCTTATGTATATGCATATGTTTTATTGCAAGCACAAATAAATAAAAAAAATATTAAAATTTAAATAAACTGCAAAAATCCGGCTGAATTCTACTGAATAAAGAAGAAAACAGAAGCTTGTGATCGTTTCTAAGCCTTCTATGTTTATTCTACAAGTAGATGGGGGTTGCCTGTCAATCTATCATGGTCCCCTTTCGTTATGGTTCATACTTGAATTCAAAATTATTATTCTAAAACATTTTCGTTGCAAATTCATATATTTCATGTCTTTTGAACTTACCCAGAACTCATTGCCGCTTCTGTTGTTATTGCACCAATTAGACTGTTTGAATTTGAATTATTGACGCCTACAGCAACAGCCTAGAGACCAAAATTTTGCTATTCTTTATTTTTTGGCAACGTTGTCGTAGGCGTTCGATTCGTTATTCACGATGATGTTTTTGCTAAAACGCACGCAAGTTCTACGGAAATGTTGCAATTAATTTGGCAATGCACACGAAAACACTGAAATGTTGTGGAGAAAATGAAATGAATTATGATATTTAAGACATTAGATATAAATGAAATTTATGGAGAGAGTTCTGGTGTGGATATATTTATAAATATTGCATAAAAATCACGCCTTATTATATAATGAAAAAGCCGAACGAGGCACGCGCACAAACACATACGCAGAGTAGTTTATTTTTTCATGTAGTTTTGTCTGCACACAGTTTTATTATTGTCTATAGGAAATATAGTTCCAAAATCGACGCGCACGCTATGCAATTTGTAGAGTCAACAATATGCGAGTATATATAGTAGCATTGTGTAGTGGGAACCTTTTTTCACAATTTTCGCGCAAGAATTTTGTAATTTTCTATTAATAAAACGCGACACAACGCATTGCTCACTTTTGCCAGCACTGCAGACTTGATCAGCCAAAATATATTTGCTCATATATATCGTATCTATATGTATCTATATATACCAATAGCCAGCCAGAGATATATATGTACGTTGGCGAGCTGATTGAATTGAATTTTCAAATTTCTATTCTATTCGGATGTTTTTCTCGTTTGCAACGCGTTCAAGTAAGCAGCCCAAGTCGCACTGAATTCGCACACGAAATTTTCTTGGTCGAAAAGCCGAAAAATTGAATTTCGAAATGATGTTTCCCTCCACACATATATATATATATATATATGTATATACGCTTATGTATATACGCGTATATATATACTTCTTCGACCAACATGTATGTGTTGTTCGCGTGGTTGTGTTGGCGGAAAAAGTGCGTCTGCTTGGAAAATTCTATGAATTTTGAGTTTATTTAAACGAACGAGTTGGGAAAGCGGCAGCAGACGTAGTTGTTTGTACTATTTTATTTATTTATTTCAATTTCTTAGCCACAATTGTTGTGCGGCTGTTCGGCTTTTCTTCTTTTTGCTTTTCTTTTTTGTCGGCTCTAGCCTTTTCTAAATTAATTTTTAGCGCTCCGAATTTCACACGAATTTTTGAGAGATTTTTTGCAAAACTTTGCACTATTTTGTTTTGTATTTTTCACTTTCCCTGTAAACTGTATGTGTGCAATAAAATAAGACAACTGTTAATCACAGCACAGGAAATTACTATGGAAAACCATTCGAAAAACATCCGGTTTTAGCCCTTCCGTTGAAAAAATGAAAATTTGTAAATGCCAAACTTTAAGTAAGATCTTTCAAATATTTTTCTTATACTGAAACTTTTGATTGCTGTCAAAACATGCTGTTTGGTTTTAAATATATTTTTGTAGCACACAAAATCTTGTTAATAAATGAATTAATTATCGTTGAGAAGCTTTCAAATCAAATTTACATATCTAGTAGCGTTCATGTAGAATTGTTGAGAATTTATTGATATTCTCCATAAAAGCTCAAGACACCACACTATAAAGTTAGCTTATGTTCAAATTTCAGACAATTGACAAAAGACAATTGTTAATCCAGCGTGTTCCATCATAATGTAAACAAAAATGTTTTCAAAAATTTTAATTTGTCAACAGCTTAGCAGAATATTAAAATGTTTTTTCCATAATCGAAAACAAATGCTTGTCTAGTGTGTGATGTTCTAATGCAAAAAACAAAGGATTACTTTTCTGCGTGAAAAGAAAAGAAAACTTAAATTTACATGATTTAATATTGTTTTTAAAAATAAGTTGGTTTTTCTGATAATAATAATTGTAATAAAATCGTATAAAATATGAATGTCATTGTGGTTCAGAATTGCATAAAATATAAATATATTTTTGATAAACCTAAAGAGTATCCCCCATCTTTTACACAGTGAAGAGCATCCGCCGAATGTGTTCTTATAATAATGTCTCTGAATGTCTGCTATGCTATATGCAATTAATACAGAAGAGTAGCAATCTGTTTCAGCATTTGTCTCGTTGATCGAGTGCCAAAAACAAAAATGAAAAAGCATTGCGAAAAAAAATAATAAAACAGAAAATATAATAAAAGAGGCGCATGCAGCGCCTTAAACACACGAGTCTCCTCTTTATTCCTGAACTAGCAACTACGAGAATTTTACGACTGCCTTGATGGAACAACAGCAGAATATCATGCACACCATATAGACGGGAATGATGTCAAGTTTGTGAATGATGGCGAGCTAAATGGCCAGCCAAGATGGCACTGTATTAGCCACATGTTGGGATAAATCATAATAAATCACACACACACTTGGCAAATAAATAAATAGAAAACTATAAGCAATCTTCGTACGTATGTGTTACTCGTGCTGGCAGCACTAAAACAAACATCAGATCTACATATATATATATATATATATATATATGATATATACTATATATAAATATACTATTGGAAACAAAACATAAGCGCTGCCAAATCTTAGACAAAACATAGAGATATGTTTGTGGCATTAGAAGATCATTCATCTTCATACAATTGGAAATAATATTTTCAAATATTTAAATATATCAAACCGATTCTTTGCAGTACTATATGCTCTTCAATTCATGCCCAACTTTGCCTTTCAGTCTTCACTTATCTTGGTATGTTAATAAATGATTTTCATGTTTTTATAAATAGCACTGCCACTTTGCCAATCTTACCTACAACACACCTATATATCGAATTATTTGTGTACTTTGCTTTATTTTTGTGCAAAATGCGCCATTAAATTGTATAAATAGCGTGCTGAAAAGCGCACAGAGCCGGTGAGTCAACAAACCTCGAACATTAACCTCATTAGAAAAGTGTAGAAAATATTGTATGCGAGGAATTAGCTGGAAGCCATCATACATATGCTACAAATTTTGGATATATGTATGTATAATTGTAGGTTTTTGTACACGTTCTAAATCAGTGAACAATATTTATTAGACTGATATTTAGAATGATCTGATGAGTGGCCCTAAAACTGCGAATTAGATTTAAAGCTGATCTAAACAATAATGGAAGCAGTGGGTCTATAGTTTTATGTTTTGTTGTTTCAATGGCTTTTTATTAATTTATAAAACCTCTACTAAATCGATCAATAATAATGTTAATAATTAAAGTGAAAATTTATTAAAGTCAACAGACATTTAAATGAATAGATTAAAGTTGTATAATTATGCCTTATAAGCAAAGATTTAGAAATCGTTTTCGATTGCAAAACAATACAATAGCTTAATTAATCTTGTTATTATAACGCACATTTCCCAATTCATTTACCCATAAAAAGTTCAATGCACCCGCCAAAAGCAATTCAGAACATACATAATATTGACAAAATCACTCAAACGAAAACTATATGGCAAAACCAGATGGAAGAGTCAATCTAATCTATATGTACCATACATATTTATGTGTGTATGACAAACACAGCATATGTACGAGTAGTTTAAAAACCATTTTCAAGAAATTCTGTCTGCTTTTCTTTGTGCTCGCTGCCCGAAATTTGAAAATCATTGCGCGTGTTTCAAACAAGTTGTACTCGCCCCAGCCCCCTCGCAGCTTAATACCCTGCCACTGCTGTTTTCAATTTGTTTGCGTTGAAAAATTTTGCTAATAAAATTGAAAAAACCAAGAATTACCAAACAAGAAAGCAACAAGAGCCTTGGTCATTCAACAATATGTTCGATGTTGTCGTTGCCAATGTTTTAAACTTTTCTGCAATTCAATTTGCAAAGCATTGGGAAGACACATAGATACAGTATATTTATCTGCGTCTGCGTATCTATATGCTTACCGCCCATTGTTTGCTCGCTGCCTGGCGCTACGTGCGTCAATGGAATTATTGCTGCCGCATGCTTTAGTTTTTTAGTTATAGTTTTAAAATTTAGCACAATTGATTTTGTATTTTCCCAAATTCGTGAAAACAAATGTAATCAGTCTTTAATGGTATTCCTGCTCTTCCTGCTCTGATAAGTATTCTGGCTGGGTAGAGATGTGGGCCACTGTGCCACCTTCGACATCGCGCGCCAAAGCCTTGCGCATATTGTATGCATTCTCTGGCGTCGTCCCTGGATAGTAATCCAAAAGCAAGCGTCTTTGTATATAGCCCAACGAGCTATACAGCTTATAGGCATTTACGTTACTCTGCCGTACAAATAGATCCACATACCAGGCCCTTTTCAAATCCAGTTCCAGGGCAAAAAGTGCCATCAAGGCGCTGGCCAAACCCAATCGACGATATTCAGCCGAGACGGTCAGGGCGCATATATGACCGTGCAACCGTTCCATATTGGGACCCGTGCATTTGCCAAAGATATAGCCCATCGATTGACCATTGGGGGCGAAGGCGATTCGGGTCAGCTCGGGCCATTGAATGATGTGCCGCAGAAAGAAGCCGAGCCCATAGACCTCGGTCAGCGGATCAAAGACGAGTGCATTGAATTTGAAAAGATCGTCGAAATTAATCTGTCGTATGCTGGTCATACTAAGCTCACAAATAATTTTATTGAATCAGAAGAAGTAATTTTTAAACAATATATACAAAAATAATATCGAAAACTAAAGCGCCAAATAAACGCCAGCTATGTTATTAAATGTTCAAATTGTAGAAATAATGCCAATAATTATCGATTCTTGGAATACGTGCATTCTTTATTGGTCCTTTTGCGACGGTTAGTTCATGTTATCAACCCACCATAAGACAAACCTATCAAACCAGCTTCCCTTTAGCGACTGTTTTCCAACATCGCATTTGAGGGGCTTTCGCATGTCATAGCCATTGTCGTCCCGATAGAAGTTCGGTAGCCAGCGATACTTCACAAAGCCAAGCGATTCGTAAAGTTTTATGGCTGCTTTATTTCTTTCGCGCGCATATAGATCCATATACCAAGCTCCGTGGGACTCGACGGTATCCGTAAAGCTCTCCATTAGTCGCGTGGCCAAGCCCAGACGCCGATAATTATCCGAAACGCTCAGAGCGCAAATATGACCATTCTCGATATTTGATTCAACGCTTTCGTTACTGTCTATCTTGCCTAAAATAAAACCTATGAGTTGACCACCGGGCGAAACAGCCGTATGTGATAGCTGTGGAAATTTCAGGAGTATGTTGAAAAAGAAAGACAGCGAATAAACCTCAGTGTATGGGTCCATCACAATGCAATTGAACTTCAGAAGATCATCCAAAAAGAATTCGCGTAAGCTAACCATTTTAGCTTCTCTTTGGAAAAAAGTGTGTACCGATAAATATTATAGAGTTGTTTAGCGAAGAAAACGTTGAAGGTACGAACACGGCCTTCTATAATGCTATATACAAGTAGTTTTCCAGCATTTTTCATGAGTTTTATCAAGTGGATTTCTGCAGCGTGAAGAGGATACAATTTAAGTGCAAAACCGACTGCCACTACGTCTATCTGCGTCTATTTAAGACTTTAATTTTACTCTTATTATTTACAATAACTTAAATTAAACTTATAGAAATATACAAATACCGCTTAAACTAGGAGTTTAGTCTTATTTAATTATTTATTTCATTTAATTATTAATTATTTATTCTTATATTAAATAAATCTATTGGGAAGATCAGCAGGGTGTGATCTCTTCAGCCTCCTTCTTACTACTCTTCTTCCTTTTCGTCGCCGTTTCAGCAGACGCCTTGCTAATACGTTCACATGGGTTCGCAGACGCTCCATGTATTAAGCAGCCTGCTTATTTAGCACGTAGTCACCAACTTTTTCTCCCCTAGATCCTTTTCTACGTGTGCCGTTTTCATGTACCAGGGGGCACCTGTTAGGAGACGAAGGGTTTTCGCTTGCAGGACCCGGATTTTCTGCAGGTGCGACTTTGCAGCGATTCCATAAACTTGTAAGCCATATCGCCAAGAGGGAGCGATGCAGGACTTATAAACACTCACTTTGTTTTTCAGTGACAGTTTTTTGTTGGTTAGGAGCCATCTCATATTGTTTATTCTAACACTTAGTGTCTTTACAACAGAGCATATGTGCTCTCGAAATGTGAGGCGTCTGTCCAAAAGTACGCCCAAATATCTGTAGCTCTTGGTGTGATTCAACAGCTGGTTCTGTAAGGAGACGCAAGGACAGCTCATCCTGCGCAGTGCGTAGGTGACATTGGCGCACTTGCTTAGTACGTCTATCGGATCAAATAAAACGTAGTCTTATTCAGTTAAAATGCAACTACAAATATTTGTAGCATACCTTTGATAAAGGTCTAATGAAACACAATATTTGCATACTTTTAGGCTGACTCAATACAGTAACATCCATTTACATATATATACTCATCTGCAGAGACCCATAAGAAAACATCTTCACACTTCACTTCTGCACACCTCTATATTTTCTTGCATACTCGTACATACATATCACGCCTTAAGCTAAACAAATACTAAGTGTATTACTTGATATTCTTGTAAATCCACGGCAGCAGTGAGGTGACACGGGTGTATACGCCCGGATACTGGCCCTTGCCGCAGCCAATGCCCCAAGAAACGATGCCAACTTGCGTGTAGCGTCCACCATCGCTTACTATCATTGGACCGCCAGAGTCACCCTGTAATGAATAACAAATTTATTGCTTTAGTATAGAATTGTTATCTAAGAAAGTAATTATCTCATAAACTATCCTTCTTCAGTCATCCTTAACCCCCACACTTACGCTGCACGAATCCTTAGAAGCCTGTCCGGCACAGATCATGGATTCAATGATGCCGCCGGGCGCTGCTCGTCCATATTTGCGCGCACACTCCAAATTTGGCCAGATGGGTATGTCAACTTTTTGCAAAATGGACGGCTGCGGTCCATTCTCCCGCAGACTGCCCCAGCCGGCCACAGTCGCCACTTGGCCGCTGTAGGAGCGGGTCTGTTGCGCGGCCGAGGTGGGCAGACAGACGGGTTGAATCTCTTGGGTGAACGGCACTGGTTCGCTCAGCGTCAGTATGGCAATGTCGTTGTGCTGCGAAGAGGAGTAACTGCTTGGTAGGATTGAGGGAATCGTTTAGATCGTTGGCTGGGCTTACCAATGTGCTGAACTCAAAGCCCTTGTGGCGCACCAGCCGCTTGATGCGACGCGACACATGTTGCACCTCAAAGTCTGTGCGTATGTTGTAATCGCCCAGATGGGCGGTCAGAGCGGCCACATCCCAAGAAGTCATGCTGCAGATAAATGGGAAATGAAAGAAAAGCTCATCGACTCAGTTGGTGGTAACATACCGCGCCACACAATGGGCTGCTGTGAGAATATGGTTGTTGGTTATTAAACTGCCGCCACAGAATTGCTTGCCGGACTTGAAGAGTACCGCCATCCAGGGGAATTCGTGAGGGCTGGCATTGATGCCACCCACAATTCGCTCCTGATCGGGAGAGACGGGATTTCTAATGCCGCATTGAAGTGGCAAACCCTCGGCACTGACCCCACCACCAGTTGCTGGGCGTCGTGTCGTAGTTGGCGTTGTTGTTGCTGGAGCCGTCGGTGACGGATAACCTGGATATGAGGGATAGCTAGGTCGCCGCGTTGTTGTGGGTCGTGTGGTTGGTCGCGGAGTTGTGCGCCTTGTGGTCAGAACAGTGCTCGGTGTGGTCGGCCGCTGTGCGCCAACCGTGCTCGGATGTGTGGGATAATGGTGATTGGGTGGATGTGTCGGTATTGGTGGCGGCCAACCGCCCAAGGTGGGCGGATGTGTAGGTATTGGTGGTGGCCATTGCGCCACACCACCAGCAAAGCTGCCAAACGGCCACTGATAGGGATAGACAGTAGTGTCGGGCTGGGCCGGCGCATGCGCCTCTATGGTGTTGATATCCTGGAAGTCTGGTGTATCCTCCACGCTGCTTCCGCTGTCCACAGGCAGCTCTGCTTCAACAAACGCCGGTTCATCCTCCTCTTCCACCTTGTCAAGCTCATCTGCTGACGCCGCTGGTCTTTCAGTTGTTGTTGTCGTTGTTGTAGTCGTAGGTGTTGTTGTTGTTGTCTCTGTCGGCGCTGGTATTGGAAACGCGCCAAAGGCCGGCGCATCCATGGTTGTGCAACAAATGCCGTTATTCACCCGTCCCAACTGATCGTAAAAGTTGCACAAATCAGCGCCCAAACTGAGCGCAGCCTGCGGCGGCCACTGCCTCAAAGCTATGAAGGTGAGCTGCCTGGCCACCCGGTAGTACTGCCGGCAGCTGTCGATGCGAACACAAACGCCCGACTGGCCGCGTGGCGTCAGACACTTGGAGCCTTCCCACGCACCGCCCCCTAGTCCCCCCTGCAGCAAAAACAGACTGGGATCGAAGAAGAGTTGGCGGTTATTGCGCGTGTGGGCGGTTGCTGCTGCGGCTATCGAGCAAGGAAAAGAGAGATGAGAATATAAATAAGTTTGGAAAATAGAACCATTTAGACCCCACTTTACGTTTGTCATTAATTATAGCGCCTTAAAAACGCAACTCATTTGTTGTTTGTTTTAATTTAAATAAATTTTAACAATATGTATCTCCTATTTCATTTTTCTCATTAACTCATTAGCGTCTCAGAAAAACAAACTAAAATATCAAAGTTGGAAATTATTTGTGTGCTTGGGGTAAAAAACCCAAATAATTATTTTTTTTTTTTTAACGAAGCGAGGAATTTACCAATTTTTAAGTTTTTATTCATTCTGTCAAAGTTTAATGATTGCTTTAGAGTTTTACTTTACAACTTAAAAATTATTTTATTATTGTTTTTGAGCAAAAACAAAACGCAACTCATAAAATAAAGAGTATTCTTTAAGTTTTCGTTTTATTTTATCAAATATAAAACTTAAGCTGTATATAATATTGATAATATTTTTTAAGGATGTTTTTGCTTATCCCAAAACTATACTATAGGGGATCGTCTTGGCTTTTTGTTCGAAGAAAATAAATTTTGTGCTTATTCTCTATGATAAAGGCAGGGGCAATGAAGTAAAAACGCCATTTTGTTCTGCACAATTAATGCCAGATTTAAAGCAAATTAGCTACTTGTGACCCATATAGTATACTACACTCAGCAGCTTAACAATATTAAATTGAATTCCAATTCTGCAAACGGTGTCAAATTCCACGAAATCCCTGTCAATCAAAAGGCCGAGCCTTTCTTTTGTCTGCGTGTGTGACAGCTGTCATAACAATTTAAAGCTCATCAAAGAAATGGGCTATAAAACAATCAAAACAAATTGTACGATATAATGTGCAACGATATGTATGAGTAATAATTGGGCTACTTGTGTGTGTAAACAAAATTCGTGACTCACTTTTATGTTACTAACATTTCTTCGCGGCTGTTTGGCTGTGCGTGCAAAAGTCGCCTTTGTAATATGCAAATACCAAGATTTACAAAATATTTACATTCCCAATGCCCGGCACGTCTTGAACGTATTTTTCATTACCCGCCAAACGTTCCGAAGCGAGAGCAACACGTGCACGGAGCCTGGCATTGCTTTTGGATATTTGGATACCATGGCTCGAAGCCAAACTTAATGCACTCTTAATTTATCAATAATTTTTACACCTCGCTGACATTTATGGGACGCATTTAAATTAATCGAACTATCTGAGATATCAGCTCGTAAAACACTCTAAACACAAAACCTAAATGGCTCGTTTAGGCGCAAGCTTTTTGCTTCCCCATAAATCAGAGCGACATCTGAAATAGATTCGAAATAGCACCACGCTATGCTAAATGGCCACAACAATGGCCAGGAAACAATAGACTAGACCAATTTTAAGAAGCTGCCAATGAGTCTGACAAATATGACAAATGACAGTAGAAAGTTGGTTGTATCGGATTGCCCGCCACAGAGAGACGAGGAACGCAAGGCAGGGCAGTTGCCATCCATACAAAGAAATGTTGTCAAAAACACACAGCAACGACAACAACAATTACAAAAATGGCACAGCAATTGTCATTCAGCTTGAAAAGCGCTTAAGTTTATTGTCAATATTCTGTTGTGTGTGTGCGTGTGTGTGTTTTTTTTTTGTTTTTTGGTGGGGGAACTCTGCAGTAATGTCAAAATATTGAGTAATCACTTGTAGCGTGGATGCGGCGAAATGTAAAAACGCTTTACCATAAGAAAGAACACAAAACGATAAAGAAATAGCTGAAACGCGTTGAGTCAATATTTGCTGATCTGCTTGAAGCTTACGAGTAGGTGCTTTGTCAATAGTGCCCAACAAAAAATAAGTATTGAGAACCTAGAATAGTTTAAGTACGGCAATTTTTTATCCATCTCAACAGCGTGTGACGTCTAAAGAGGGGTAATGAACTTGGTTTCTTAAATAAATGTCTATAAGTTTAAGGCAAACGTTTGCCTACACACCCACTGAAAGGGTAAATAAAGATGTCGTTAAGCCACACGAGCCCAGTTGAATAAACACGCGGCTTCCAATTTAAAGGCAAATTATATATTACGTATATTATGTTGTGCAATGTTAGAAATTGCCAAATTTTTGGACAACTCCTAGATGTGGGAGTAGAAGATTACTTATTAAAAAATATTTAGTTTTTCAACAAAATAGTTTATAATTACTTTTTAACTATTTTTTAGAAGAAATTCTAATGTTTTTATATTATTAATAAAAAATAATTCAATACATAATACATGTATAACAAGTGTCAAATTTTTGTGCAAGATGCTTAAAAAAAAAAACTACAACCAGTGCCAAGTTCAAGGCCTGCACGCACAAGCCCGCCCATGTCCATTAAAACAACTGCACGGAGGCAAAATGCAGATACGAAGTGAAGAGATAAAAGCAGAGCTCGCAGAGTGCAGCCACCAGCAAGCAGCTTAAGCCCCTGGTCATTTACTTTATGGCCGCTATCAACGTAATAAGAACAAATCACCTGGCCTTCATAAAATTAAACTGATGCTGTTAACAACCATTAAACAAATTGCCAACTTCTTGCCTGCCTGGCCTGGCCGCCAACGCCCAACGCCAAATAAAATTTAATTGCTTTCCAGAAGCCGCTCTTCAATTTAATGAAGATTGCATTATGGTGTGATGATATGTTGCTCAGCAATAAATGACTTGTAATGAAAGACGTATTAGCTAAGAATGTATTTCTAATTTATAGGAAAATCACCCTAATCTGCTTATATCGAGGACATTCGAATTTATAGCAATAGTTGCTTAAAAATATTTTATTTAAACGAAACATAAAGCTGGATGTGCTCAGTTTTTAATAATGTGGCCAAATAATCAGGTTTGTAAAAAGGGATAAACATTTGTACAAAAGTGTAAAATGCCTTCACATCTGTAATGATTATAGAACTTAAGAATATTTATAAATTGCTGCAAATAATAATTAAAACAATAGAATTGTAAGACTTCTAACAGAAAGAAAAGATACGATTGAAAGAACTTTAGAAGAAAAATATCAATATACATTATTTACTGCTGACATTTTTCTATTAAAACTATTTAAGACAATCACATCGCTTTCTAAAGAGGAACAATAATAATAATGCCTTTCAACAACCCTTTAATAAGCTTATTCTCCTGCCATACTTCTTCGATCGATCACGCCTCTTAATGGCTCTTTCCATAAAAAGTGCTGTCTAATTGTCTAATTGTTGGCCATAAATAAGAAGAACTCACGACAGCCGACATTTGGACTGAACGGGCATTGGCCATTGACAGCAAACGACGGGCGCGTCAAATGGATGTTAAAGTTAAAGCTTATCACGGCTCCTCTGTCTGTCAATTTTTGCGTTGAAGTGTGTTAATTTTAGAGCAATATACGCCTACAATTGATGCAAAACTTTTGTCGTTGCCGTTTGAGTTGTTACTGAAGTGTGAACATAGAAAGTTGCGTAGGCACTGAGTGTTGATTTACATTACTCAGCAAGTGGGGCAAAGGCTCACGGCTTGGTCAATTAGCTATAAACTATGTCCAACAGGCTATTAGTTCAACAGTCAACAAATTCTGGCTGGGCTACGATTACGATTTATAGAATTTTGAAGGTCAAACAAGTAATGTTTGACGCGTGCCAGGCATAAATTTCGATTTTACTTAGCGTTGTTTAAAGTCGTTGAACTGTTGGTTGACGTACAGCCGGGGAGCTGTTAGATTAGGCGAAAAGAACGTATATGAGATGATGAATATAGAACAATTAAAATTAATAATAATTATTTGAGTTGTTGCCTCAGGTCTTCAGCTTTATTTGTGCAGAATTGTTGAGCAATCAATGGATATCTCTTACAGATTATAAATTTGCTCATTAAAAGTCTATCTTTAAATTCTGATCGTATCAACATCCTTAATTAGATATTAATTTGTTCAAACTTTACCTTTTAATTTAATATGAAACATTTATAGTTTCCAAGGGTTACAGAAGTATGCACATAAATTTAAGGGGAGAAACGATTTTTGTAGTAAATATATTTTTGTGTTGATCAGCATTTAAATTCCATTTCAAATTACCACTCAAGAAAATTATTAATATGATTATTACTATATAACATAGTAGCTCCACCCCTCTTAATATAATTCCTAAGTACAAAAGTAAAGTGTTTGAACTTAGCCACAATAACAATAACTACTTATGCTACAATTCCCAATTGTCATATAATTTTTTGCAGTTGAGTACGTGCCTTGTAAAACAAGTTCGTTGCCTAAGTCTTTTGTTTATAGTGCTTAATCCGTTGTTTTTTTAAGCTTTTCCTTGATGTTTCACACCTTTAAGCTTACCCTCTGCTATGGTTGCATCTTCTGCCGTCACATTAGCTGCAATAAATGCCTCAGGCGCCGCCACTGCCTCTGCTTGTGTTGCCGCAATTGACTTTGTCAAATGGAAATTTTCTGCTGCTGCCTCCGCTGCCACTGCTGCTGCTGGAGGCGTTTTAAAATGCAACAAATGCACAGAAAGCAATAAAACTTGCAAAAATGCAAACATTTTGCTTACAGCAAAATTCTTTATTTTGCAATTTGTTTTCGTTTCAACTTCTTATCGTCGCAAAAATACTATACATTCGCACTCCGATTACGCGTATCAATTTCAACTTTTCTTTTGTCTGCTGCGCGTCTCACTTAGAATGCGATGCACGTTGCGCGTCGGCGCGATGGCATTCACCTGGAGGCCTGAACAAAATATTCTTAAACTGAAACAACAACCGTGTGTTGTGTGCTTTCCGCGTTCTGCGTTAGACAGGACCGTTGGCTAGTGAGGTCCGCGCGTTTCTGAGCGCAAAGCTGCCGCTGAAGTTTGGTCAACAGCTATGCTCGCCACTTGCCAATGATTCTCCATTGCCGATGGCAACGGCAACGGCAACAACAACGACAACTCCAACGAAGACGGCGCAGCCGAAACGCCAATTATTCACACGTATTGATTTGCTCGTTGTGTTGTTGTTGTTGTTTTTTTTTTGTCGTCTTCGTCGCTCCAATCGTGGCCGCTCTCGTTGTGTGTGTTCGCTTGTTTTGCCGGCTTATTGGGGCCGTGTTCTAATGCGTAGCCGTTCAACTACTTAATATCGGCACTTCTTAAACTAGTTCGCGCCCACTTGCCACTGCCACAGGCATCCCGCTCTGCACCGAGTGTGTGTCCATTTGGCCATCCAAGTCCGAGCTTTGCATATAACTCCAGAGAGATGCTAGTCTAGAACAACATCTAGCACTGCAAGAAATTGTCATTTCAATACCTAAAAATGATAAGTAATCAAATGCGCACCACAATTTCTGTTTTTAAAAGTCAACATTAAATATGAAACTCCAACTCCTAACGAAACTTCTTAATGTAAGAAGCCAAATCAATTAATAACGAGCGATGCTATCCTTAACCAGATGCTTACAATGTTAGAAACCATCGCCTTCTCTATTGCATTGCTTCCATAACAAATTAATGCTTTGCTTTACTTATAGTTTCTACTGGAAATAAATATGATTTGAAACAGAAAACTGTATCGTATGTAAAACGAAATAAGCAACCATTACCTATATCCAAAAATTGGCCATAATCTGTGCTTTCAAAACCTATATCCATATTTTGCGTGATTCAGAAATGACAGCATTACTTAAGATTCTGAGTAGCCAACAACATCAATGCAACCGCTAAGTTATTTTTATTGGAAGAATAAAAATAAATGTATTTCATTTAATTAGTAGAACACAGAAAGCCATTAGAGCAAATAGTAATTAATTATTAGGCAACTCTTTTTTTGCTGTGCACTATAAGATTAAATTTCCATTTAAATTCCTTGCCGCACATTTGGTTTGGCTTTTTATTTCTCTTTGCCATTATGTAGACCAAAGCAAGGCATGTTTTCTAGTTATTTTTTGTTGTACCTCTTCTAGAAGAGTACACTTGTTTGTTGACTAGCCGCTGCGGCAGACGTAATGCAAGCTTGCATTCGTTTTCATTGCCACTGAGGCTATACTTATAATATGTTCAATTTATGGTTGGCGTTCATTGAACTGCGAGCTTGAGGATGCCACACAGGATTCAATTAAACAGACACAATGTTAATCAGCGTGTCCCAAATGCCAGCTAAGCTTATTGTCAGGCGCCTCAAGCGTCTCAGAAATAATCAGTTAATCACCAAAGAATTGTTTGAATCAACAATAAGCAAATGCTGATTGATCCGATGAAGTGTCACGGCTATGGTGGCCTCAACCTCTGCCTCGGGCTCTCGCTCTGGATTTTGATATTGGCGACATGACAATTGTTCCCTTCATATATATTTTGCCAACTAATTGTGTGTAATTGGCACTGGGAGGCATTATTTCATGATTTATTGTGTGGCTGTCTACATTGAATGTGAGAAAGCAATACACTTTGAATTCTAAATGCCCGCCTTTGGAAATGGGCCATAAACCAGCTTGCCTAAGAGAGTCTAAAAGCATTTGAGTGAATTAAGGGAAACAGCTTAGTGATGTGACTGAGGTAACTACTTTTTTAGCAGCCAAGTCGGGTCTTAAACCACAATTGCGCTTGCAAGTATGCTTTAATTTTATTTGGTGGTCCACCTTACTCGAACCACAGTTTCTTCCCAGGGCATACTTTCAGGTTATCGAAAAATGGACAAAATGCTTAAGAAACTGCGAACCATTACGAACTCAAATAATGCAGTTCAATAAAAGTCTAGATGGAAAGAGCATTCTTAATATTTTACTATCGATTTTCCAATAAATGTCAATTAAAAATAAATTTTATATATATACATATATAAATTTTGTATCATTTTATTTGTACAAATTGAACAGCTTAAATTTAGGAATCTACACTTTCAAAACGTTAAAAAATAAATACATTCGAATTTTGTGTGTTATGTTAAAGAAATTCAATTCGTTGCGCATAGGAAGAATATTTGGAAGTAGCGTTTAACATTATTTTTAAATCGCTAACATAAACTAAAACTAGCTACTCTTTAAATATTGCAAACAATGAATGTAGAACCCATCGTGTATTTTGTGCATCTGTGTGGCTTTATGCGAATTATTCAATCAGGAATTTCTCTACAGGAACATTAGCAAAGAACTTGTTGATGTGCGTAACCAAAATGGGCGCCCATTGTTCACGAGTGGCGGGAATGCCGACGCGTGTGATTTCCGGCAAGTTCTGATTGACCAGATTCAGGATCATAGCATCTGAAAAAAACAATTTAAATGTTATCTCAATGCTTACCAATTTGAGACTCAAACTCACTCAGATTGCTGTCAGTTAGGATGCCATTCGCTACAATAAATGTTTTGCCAATGTTCACATTGGCATTCAAACGATGTAGGACCACACGCTGATGTCCATTGTCCAACTGTTCGATATGTCCATCCGTCAGTATGGTGGCCTTGATGTTATCTATAATAGGGGAAGTGAATGATGGCAATCTTTTTCACAAATGTTCAAAGCTACACCTACCAATGGTGATATTAAACGGACCCTTGGGCACCAAACGCAAACCACCGAACTTGACGTCCGCCTTGAAATAACCGCCGGCCCTCAGTTGCGGCAAAACTGCGCCCAATTTAATGATGAAGCCCTTGCTCGTAAAGTTGGCATTCACGCTGTTGATTTGCGCATCACTTATGCCATTTATCTCCATATTCTTAATGAGCAGACCACCCTGAATGCCATCGTTCGCATACCGGAAGATGCCCCTTTCATAGTAATAGGGATCTATGGAATTCATATTGTACTCGGGCAGGCCCTTCCGTTTTAGCTGAGGCGCAATCGTCTGTATCAGATTTTGTATGCATTCGCTAATGGTCGGCGAGCTTACACTGCAGGGTGCGATGCCTTCAAGTCCACTGCTGGGTGGTGTAACTGCAAAAGATCAGACATATGATATAACTATTATGGTATACTCATGTACTAAGTATTTTATTTGCATCATCTATGCAGCTATGTGAGGGCCGCTTTCCCAGACAGATAAAGTTCAGCGAGGCATGCCTCATTGCGCGTAACACCTTGACGCTTTGAACATACATATTCATATACGCATGCGCATCCCAGCCAAGCGTATCAAAGTTCACGTGTTCTCCAAAATATTCACGAAAATTACAGTGTCTGCCTTTTCGTTTTTCCATCTCATTGACATCCAAGTGTCATGTCAGGGTGACAAGCGACAATGACGCCGTCGCTGACAAGGTTACCTTGAAACGCAACTACTTGACATGGGTAGGGTTACCCAGGCCAATAAATGCCTCTATAAGCTTATAAAAATAATGACTTGCACATTAGGTTTTGCAGACTTTTTATGATTAGTTATATGCGCAATTAACGCAATATGTCCACTGTCTCGAAACACTCTTTCTAAATTAGACCTAAACAGACAAACTTCAGATAGAATTTCAATACTGGAATTAACTATTAAATGGCTTTACTCAATTGTAAATATTTTGTCTTCAAATGACTGTCACGACTGCTCGATTCACCTTCTAACATCTGCTCCAGCCTTTGTCAACTTTTCTCAGACTATATAATCTTCCATAGACACAATACTATTGCCTTCATCGTGTACTAAAACAAATTGAATTGTAACAAAAACAAAACCTACTACTTGGTACACTCTGAAGCAAATATTAACGATATCTGAAGCTGAAGGACTTATGCCTTTAGCAAGAGAACACCATTGCTTACGGGTAATTAAAACGTATAATAAATAACAAATAAAACGCTGAGAAGTCCCGACCTTAGAAGTCCCATTATAGTTTCATTTTTAATTTAAAGTTCACATTCTGTAGTAGGTCCCTGCCCTCTGCTCCCTGTTTTAAAAAATTGAAGCGTCACATTAAAAAAGAAACTTAAACAATGACACTGAATTTAAGAATGATTATCTTGCGAATAAAGTTATCCCGAGGACAGTTGTTAGTCCAGTGTTTGCAAAATTTAAAAGCGGAAAAGCAATAAAAATAGCAATTACTTCCACTGCACAGCCATGAATCAGGCAATTAAATTAAAATGCGTATTTTATTTTACAAAAAAAAAATATAATCTCAAACATTAAAATATATAATAGGCATAATTGTTGTTTTATTTAACATCTCTTCACATTATGACTGCGGAAATGTTGTTTCAAAATGTCAGGGCAACGAAAAAGAAAAAGGATTATGTCGAAGGACAGCTGCGAGGGGTCGAAGCCCTTTCCGGCGGCTATGCTCAGTGCAGATGTAGTACCGGTTCAGATAGCTGTATTGCTAGCATTAAAGCAGGAAACCAGATTGCATTCAAAATATAGGCCAAAAATGGCATAGCAAATACATAACAAAACTCAATTTGGAGTTACAAACGAAAGCTGACTATTATTAAAGGCACGAGAGCCTTATGTAAAACAACTCGGCTTTCTACTTGCCTAAATTTAGCGCAAAATTTTAAAAATCAAGTAAATGAATGGAATATGGATACAAGAAAAGTGTTTCGAACAAATCATTCATTTGTTTTAGCCAGAAAGGTGCCATTGCTAGAGAATTCCCATCACTTGAAGCTAAATTGTAGCACTAAGCTTAAAGAAATTGATTTAGATATACATGGCAGGTAATTCCAGATACTTTTATGAAACATAAACAGTGCAGCAAAAATATCCATGTTTGACCATAAACGTGGTAATAATATTTTAACATCTGTTTAGCAGCCATTGCCATCGCAAGGTGGCTTTTTAGAAGTCAACGGAAATACTTAATTTGTGGTGCCATTAAAAAATAAATTTCTTGCAGACAATATCTGTGTTTATTTAAATGTAACCTCAACACTGACTACCCCTATTTACATTTTTCTCTTGTGCTGCTGCTGGTCCCCCAATTTAAAACTAATGTTTTGCTTGTTTTTTCTGCCCGTTTTTTTTTCTGCTGACAAGTTCAATGTCAAAGGTGAGGCATGCGAAGCGAAAATTGCTACAACAAAAAAATAATACGGCGTTTAGCTCAAAATGTCAAATTTTAAAAGGTGCTTAAAGTCGCTTTAATTACTGCTACTAAAAAATAAATGCAAGCGAGTCGTGCAAATGTCGCATTAGAGCAAAGTTCGGTGCCTAAGTCTTTCGTTTGCACAAAAGATGTCAGCACAATAAATGTCAATAAATTTCTAGCTGTTGTCACATTTTGCGCAATTAGGCTAGCTTGTAATTGTAAGCTTGGCCCAGCATTGGGTTTCCCTTCCATTAGCTGGCCAGCTCCCTCGCTTCTACGGTCGACATCATTGCCGCGCATTACGCATAGTCGCATTGATGTAGGTCAGTTTTTTAGCTTTTGAGAAATGCGAGCGACCAGCAGCCGGTTTTTTCTTTCTTTCATTTATTTCTTGCCTTGTCGTTGTTGTTGTTGTTGCCGTTGTGTCGCTCTTTTCGCAAGAGCTGAATGAAAAAAAAACATTTTAAATTAATGCAATTGCCAATAGCGATATTAAAATGTTCGCTATACTCGTATCTTGATTTCTCATTTGTAGGCGCGTTTTGTTTGCTTCCTTTGTTGTTGATTCTGTATAAATTTATTAACTTTTATTTATTTTTTTTGCATATACATAATTTGAGTTTGTGCAAGTGAGAATGCATATTTGCACAAGCAATTCATACAGTTTGACAGCCACTGTGCTGTGCGCACTTTCAGAGCTGCTTTTGTTGGGTGTTTTATAACTTTTACCGCAGACTCATGGCAACAAAAACAACACACAAAAATATTAAATGTGTCAAGTTCAAGTGAGGCGTCAAAGAGGTAGCGGTGTTGTTTGCATTAAGTTTGTTGTTTTTGAAAATAAAAAGTGTTAAATATCGGGCGAGGGACAATGGACGCCGGACTTGCTAATTTTCATGTGTGGCACAGATTTTATTGCCACGGGCTGGCACTCTGCGAAGACACTGTACGGCAATTAAATGGCTAGTCTTGTTTTCTGATGATCACAAAGAGTTGAAGGTTGACTTCACTTTGCGCTAAATGAGTCAGCAGATTGAAGTGCGTGCACGGAATTCCAATTCAAATCAAAGAGTTCTCAATTTATCTGTTAAATCTGCAAAATAAAAAGTGCTTTGGTAATATTTCTCAGCTAAATGCTAACAAGTTTCAAAACACAACTACACAAAATAAAAGACATGTTAATTTTAAGTAAATAATTAACTCTGTGTGCGCTTGTTTACCAGCTTCGTTTTAACGGCCACACTTCAAAGAATTCACAACTGCGCAGTGGCAATTGAAATCCATGTCTGATGCCCATGCCCACTAAAAATGTCAGACACGTCGGAAATAAAAACAAATACTACAAATCTTGCGCATAAATTGTAACAAACGCAATTGAAATTCATTTTCATTTCCATTTTTCTCCTAATTTTTCCCCACATTTGTGCGAATAAGAAACCTGCCGCATACAAGAGACTTTGGCGACAAACTCGTTTTCATTTCACTTTTTTTTTTTGAATATCAAGTTCTTGTTGTTGTTACATAATCGCTGCAGGCAGCACTCACTTGCACCAAATTCCAAGCCGTCGTAATCAATTGCGGCGCCAGCACCGTTGGCAATGCCAAGCGGTGGGTAAACGGTGGATGCCACCACCACATACTCCTGGGAGCCACCGCTAAAAACGCTCGGCGTGGCCGCCGCAGCGGCTGCTGCACTTCCGAGTGTGGCCGCAACGGCGATCAAAAAGCAAAACTGTTGCATAGTTTTTATTTTTTTGATTTATTTATATACTTTATATTTTGATGCCAACTTTTTGCACAATTTTCAAATCAAAATACGAGTAAACTCGTTTTAATTGATTTCTTTTTGCGCTTTGACTATTTTGGGGCTTGATTAAGCACACACAGTTTCAATAACAACAACAGCTCGACAATTGTTGGTTGTTTTTTTTTTCTTTTTCGTTTTTTGCGTAATTTTTCAAACCGGCTTCACTTTTATTTCTACACGTATTTTACAGTTTATTGTAGCTGCCGTCGTTGCTTCGTTTTCGTTTTCTCGGTTAACTGCAATTGTTGCTGCAATTGCACACCACACAACTACACAAGCAGAGCCAAAAATTGCCAAACACTCGAAAGAAAAACACTGAAACACAAAATCAGACTTCTGCAAAAATCTTTCGATAACTCGTTGACGCCGCGTCGCTTGCAAATCTTGAAATGAGCTCTGGCTACGTTTATTTATAGTTTTCAGTGCGGCGATTTTTTTCAAAAGTTTTTCCATGTGCGAGCGCCGAAAATATTAACAACAACAAAATCACAAGCAGAATTCGTTTTTCGTATCAAAATGCACGCGCAGTGAAGGCTTTTGGAGCCAAGCTTTTTGGCAACGGTCCAAAGCTTTCATACGACGCCAGCTTAAGCGCTGCTGCTTTTTGAGGAGAACTGTGCGCACAGTTTGAGCAGCACTGGCCGGCTCAATGCACGGCAAAGCGAAACGATGGGGCTTAGAACGGCTTGTCACTCAACAGTTTTCTTAAACAAATTTGTGATCAATTAAACATTTAACCCCACTAATATATATATATATATATATATATTTTTATATATTTAACTCTGCTTGATTTTAAATTAAAACTAAAACTGCCTAAAACTTGATTCAAATAAATGCAAGTACTGTAAATATTTTTAAAGTTTTAAGTATAAATGTGTAAACCTTTACATTTAAATTCATTTACATCTAAGTGCTCCTATTACAAGTTAAATGTCTTAAGGTCGAATCTAATTAACTTCAACAAATGACTCACCGTCTCTAAGGTTGTGTATTAAGAACTCAAACTCATTTGATGAGTCACGAGCGTAGCTGCAACGAATTCTTTAATCTTGCTTAGTAGTGGATGGAATATAAAACATTCGTTGATGCGAAACATTAAAAACTATACGGCACTTGCTGAATAATTTTTTTAACTTTTGAAGGAGACACTTTTTTCTCGATCTGCAATTAAAAACCGTCAACCTTATAATTAAATCCAATTAATTTTTGCTAAATAAAATAAAAAGAATTTACTATGAATTTAATTTAAATTAACTTAGCCCTTTCTTTTAAGTGGCACTCCAGTTGCATTAATACAACAGTATTATGCCAAGCACACCTCTCCGATAGATCATTACTACGTGCGCCATCAATCACACAACTACACCCACAAATCTGCCAATTAGTGCAACAAGGAAGCTGTCAGCACTGTTTGTGTCTGACAACAATGTACACACAGTTTTACAAGCATTGTAAATGGGTATGTGAGCCATTTATTGTGTGTACTCGTACATACATATGTTGCGTTCGCTTTGGGTGTAAATGTAAAATGTAGGCCAGAAATAAATCTTTAGCAATGTGTGTGTTGTTTTTTTTGTGTATTTACCAAGAAGCCATAAAATGTAACTTTTGAAGTTTTCAGCCTGTTAGTCAGTCAGTCAATCGGTCAGTCAGTCAGTCCGTCTATCTGTTTTCAAGGTTGCCAACGTGCTTCACATACCCGCATGTTGAAATGCACTCACAATTCATGCGCATGCGCGACTTTGTAAACGCATTTCAGGTGCTTCTCCTCTATTGTTTTCATAGCTTCTTAGCCATTCTGTAGAGTTACCAGCATGGCACGCGTTTAGCTCTGCTATAGCTGGAGCCATAATATGCTTTTGCCCAAACGATATAACTAATTTAAATGTTAATGTTTTGCTAGCATTTAAAAAAAAAAATTGATTTATGCATGCCACACAAGTCTTGAGGCAGACGACACCGCCGCGTGTGATTGGCATACTCATTAGAAATTATTAATGTACATTAAATTCACATTTCTACAAACACATTTCATATGCACAGCATATAGCGTTTATGAGTAATAATAATAAATAAATACAATAAAAAATAGCGTTGGTTTATACCAGACTACCACAATGCTGGCTTCATATTATTGCATCACGCATAGTATGCTAAATAGTAATAAAAATGCATTATTTATGTCAACTATTCTGTTCGCCAACCTTTGCTGTTTGCTTATGGGCATAAATCTTCGAGTACACATATTAAAGAGCGACAAGTTCGTTGGCCAAAAGGCCGCAGCCACATGACAATATTAATTTTTAAAATTTACTTAACAATTGAGAACTTGTACTTGCATTTAATCGGAACAAATAAGAACTACGAGATTAACAGAAAACAAACAAATGCTATTGGTTTGAAAACTGAAACACAAAATCAGCGATTGAATTCATCTGAAGATATTGAATTAATTATACACATTAGGAATTATTATATAACTTTTTATTTTACAAATAGAAGCTAGATAAAATCATTCATATAAAACAGCTTTAAATACTATTATACTTAAACAATTTTACAGAATTAATGAACCTGAAAGGGCTTTCGAAGTCATATGCATGCATAAATACAAGTATATCTCTTCTGAAATATAGAATCAATATGTATTAAGTAGTGAACGTGATTACAAATCTCTTTCGACATGTTTAACAAAAGAAAACTAAAGTTTTGAAGAACTATCATAATTTAGAAAAGCCTTTCTCATTTAATATATTAATGAATCACTTTTGAATTAAATATCCTCATATCGCACTACAATGATTGAAACAGTTGCAGGGTAGCGGTCAGTCATTCCTTAAAGAGGTGCCCACAATACGTCTAATTAGAATCCAATTCATTTTTTAAATGGCTGACCTAAAACAACAACCTGAAACCAGATTGTAAAGAACATCAGAAAACGTTTTCAGTTACGTTTTGATTGATTCTAAAAGCTAACATCGGGATACAAAAGAGCTGAAAACAGTTTAAGAGGAAGTTGCAATTTAAGAATCCAGCACCAACTTCTCATCTAAGATTTATGTGTCATGCGGCTCTGCTCTAAGCTAATAGACAGTATGTTCATTATTTATACTCGTAATTATTGATAGTCAGCTTTGTATTCATATTTAATAAATGTTTTATTTCCATATGTTTTATTTCCAGTAAAGATATACTGATGAAAAATGTAAATATTTCTTTTGAATCATTAATTAGAAAGCTATTCCAAGCAGCAAATCTTACGTAGACATTTTAATAGATATCATAAAATTCCTCACTAGAATAAAACATCATCGTAGCGTTTTCCTATAATTATAAATATTGCACATACTTACTTACTGTATTACGCTTAATTGAATTAGTTCAGGGCTAGTTAGTACTCGTAAACACTCTCTACTCTCTGCCCACACGCATCTGAAGGTCGGCTTACAGCGCACTTAACCCATTAAAAGCAATAGCCCAGCCAATAAAAAATGGCTTAACTGGGGCATGACTGTGCTTAAATATGTTAATAAAATAAATAAATAAATGTAAATGAATACATAAGCATAACCGGTTTCCAATGTAAACGATAATTATTATGCATAAAGAAGGGCGTCCCATAGGCGTTTGTTGTTGAAAGTCGCTACTGGACTGAGAATCAATTATTGATTATCAAATGTCAATTTAAATTGTACGAGTAAGCAATTGCATTTAGATAACGACGGAATGTTTTTAAAAACACATATACATATATTTAACAGCTGTAGGCAATAATTAAGAAATCACATGTTATATAAAAACTATAAGCTAATAACTAATCCGACTCCTTAATGAACTGATCAATGGGGACATACTCCAAGGCGTCGTTCAGCATGCGCAGCATTAGAGGCTGCCAATATTGACGGGTCTCGGGTAGCATAATGCCATAAATATCGCGCCAATATTGATTCGCAACGGTATTGGCAATCTCATCTACAAGAAAATTGTTTACAGAAAATGAGAAAATTTGTTGGCAAGAATGTCGTGAATGTCATGTGATTTAAATTTCACTCCTAATTTTAATCGGTATTTTATTCTCATTCCTTTTTATGATTGCCTAACTATTAAATATTTTTGCAATGAATTTGAAATGTCAACTATTATTCATTTCATTCAACTATTTCATTTGTTTAAATAAATTGATATTTTTATACATAAAGTTTTCTAATCCACTTGATTTCGTACTTTTTTTGAATTTTAATCCAAACTTTAGTTCGTATTTTATTTCATATTTAACTGCAACCTGTTCTTACAAAAAACACTTTTTTTTAACTTCCTGTAAGGATGTTTTTTGTTTCACAGAAATACATTCTTTCCAATTTCATTTATTTGTGTATTAGTTTCATATTTTTCTTGGAATTTAAAATGAAATATTAGTATTATTTTTAAAAATAAAAATGTGCTAATTTCTCACCAATTGTTAAAAGAAATTCACATTACTTACCCAATTCTGGATCTGCAAATATACCATTTGCCTTGATGGTCAAGTCGCGTATTTTGGGATTTGTATCGATGTCAGTTAGACGTAAAAATCTCAAGCCGTCCTTTTTGTAAATCTCTCCCTCTGTTACAGTCGTAGTTTCCACATCAGCTGCAGGCGCAGTAAATAAGGAACTCGTCAGGACAGAGAGTAATTGCAACAATAAATACTTACAGAGCGTCAAGTTGAAATCGCCCTTAGGCTTCAGATGCAGCGAATTAACTTGCATGTCAGCCTTATAGCTGCCGACAATGTTTATTTTGGGTAAAAAGGAAACCAGGCGTACTTTGATCTTATCACCATCGACCTTCAAGTCCACATCCTTGACCTTGTTGTTGGCAAAGCCGTGGATCTTAGCATTGCGCACCGTAATGCGACCATTGACCGGGCCATTGCTGTACTGGAATGTTGTGCGGTTGAGAACGAAGGGCTCGTAGGGCAGCTGCTTTAGTTCGGGATTGCCATCCTTGAGACGTGGAGTCATTGCGTTAATAATGTTCTTGATGCATTCCCCAACGAGATCATCATCTTCCGCACATTTCGGCACGTCCTTGGCTATTAAATATAAATCCATATAAGCGCTGCGTATGCGCAATATTTAAACGTTTTCCCACCTGTGAAGTATTTGTTGGCGGGCGCTGCAATCGCCAGAGTAGCCATTAATGCCAGCAGCCAACATTTTTCCATTGTGCAATGCATTTTCCCGATATCCTCCCAGACTTGTTACTGCTTTGCACAGTTGGTTGCAATACGCGCCAACCTCAACTGAACTGCAATCTGGATTGTGCGCGCTATTTTATTCTCAAAATTGGCTCAAACAACTGCACGTTCTAGGTAAGTTAGTTTAAGTCTAAGTCAGTTACTAAGTACATGGAGAGTGCAATAGATTTCAATTACAAATCTCTGAGGTGCTCGTACACTGGCAGAGAGTTAAACTTTGACTGAAAGTCAAACCGGCTTTCTGACTCACTTATAAATGTCGTATGTGTTTAATAAATCTTGCAAATTTATAATGATTTGCATTTAAAATTTTAATAATTACCTATTGACAATTATTATTCGTTTGTTTTATGAGCTCGCGCTGAAGGGCTTGTTTGGCGAAGCTTGAAAAGAGTTTAAATATAGGATTGTCATTGTTGGTCCAGCGATTGCGGTTAGGGTTGTCATCTAGATTTATTATCAATAACTAGTTGAAAGGTAAAGAAATGTATACAGAAAATGAATATTATACATATATAAACAAACAAAGTGAAATAAAGATTCAAGAACTTGTTAAAATAGTTTTATAGGCTTTGAAAAACAAATATGAAGGAATCAATGCCAAAAAGCTGAGCATCAGAATAGTCGGTACAAGGAGGGGCATAAACGCTTAAACCCTTCCTTAAACTCAAATGAGTCAATTATGGAACTGTCAATTGACCAAGAAGTTAAACTGTTCGAATTTATTTTATATAATTATTCATTAAAGTAACGGTCAATAATTTATTTAATTTTCTTTCTTTTAAAATAAATATTCTGTGGCTCGATTTTCCTCGGTTTTTTCCAATTTAAACGCATTTCTTGCAAACTGGCTCCCAACACACAACAACAAAAATGTTTAGGTCTTAAATACTCCAATTACTTTAAATTAAGGAAATGTTGGTTTTAGAATGCTTCATAACTCTCTAAAATGCTTTTTTTGTTAAAGTGTTCTATTCAAATGGCAAAAAATTGAGGCCCGCATTTTATCGGTTTCTCATTAATAATCTACTATTAGACACTTAAAGCTTTATCATTAAATCTTACTTTCAGTTAATTTACAACAGTTAAATGTAAAAAGAAATTAGCCTCTAGCATGCTTAGCTTCGGCGCAGAGGGCTATAGAAAACAGACATAAGTGGTGTTCTATTCATGTGGCGAGGAATGTATATTCAATTGATATAAATGTTTGTAAGTAACAAATCATTGTTATTTCTGAATGAAACTGTTAAATTCAAAAGCTTATTCCTAGTTCTTTTTTTTTTCTTAACATAAATTTAAATAAGTTTAGATCAAATAATACAGAATCCAATTGAGTTTTATGTTCTTTTTATTGGTATACAAACTATGTTAACACTTGGAGAGTACAGCAACAACGACAGGCTACAATTAACTAAAGCATGTAGACTGTAAAAACTATTGCTTTGTCAGAATCAAATCGAAGGGCAGTGCGCCAAAGAAATCATTTGCCGATTTCAGCATAAGCGGCTGCCAGGCGGCCAAAGTTTCGGGCAACATTGCCTGATACAGCTGACGCCAGTATTGGTTGATAAAGTCCAAGATTACGTCATCTGTCAGGGATAGGAAAAGAAAACTAGTGTCAAGTGCTGTGGTATTTGTGAAGTTAAAAATCAACACTCACTTAGCGCTGGATCGGGAACCAGACCACTAGCATTGATGCGCATATCTCCAACCCTGGGCTCAGTCTCAATTTTGGTCAGACGCAGATACGTGTGACCATCCCGCTCATAAAGCTCGCCCGTGGGACGTGCACGCATGCGCACATCGGCTGTAATTTATAGATTCAATCGAGACAATTCTCAATGCGGGATCGTTCCACACTTACTCAGCGTAACGTTGAAGCTACCCTTGGGTGTCAGATTCAAGTTATTCAGTTTGATGTCTGCCTTGTAATTGCCCTCAACATACATGTGGGGGACATGTGAGACCACATCCAAGCGGACGCTGCCGTTTCTGAGCCGAAAGTCCACCTTGTCGACGATTCCATCGCTGAGGCCATGCACAACAACATTTCGCATGGCAATGCGACCTTGCAGCAGCCCTGAGTTATAGTTATAGGAGCTCTTGCCCAGCTCAAAAGGATCCATTGGCGGTATGTTCAGCTCACTGATGCCATACTTCATGCGTGGCGTTAGCTTTTGGAAGGCCTGCTTGATGCAATCATTGATGTTGAGATCGTTCTCACTGCACGTCGGTATATCGGCAGCTATTGGGCGGCAACGGAGGAAAGGGAAATACGCATTTCATAAAAATGTGACGCCACTACCTTGACATATAAACGCGAGCGCCATATCGCTTATAATCTAGGTCCATTTAAACATACTTTAGACGAGGGTGGCTCAAGAGGTCTTTAACAACCAAGCAAATTTTTGTTAAATATCAATAACGATTAATTTCTATACTTTAGAAATGGCAATAGACTATACGAGTTTTTGTTGTGAGGTTTCACAAACAATTAAAGCAATCCACTACTGCGATTTTTTAGTCACTTCTCTTTGGAAGAAAAACAAGGAATAAAGTTAAAGCTTAGTTGAACCAAATTCACAGCATATATGCTCCATGGTTTATTATTTAAAACTGGGTAAAAGCTTTTAAAACTGCCCATACATTCATAAATAAGGAACACCTTTTAGAAAGAAGTGCTAAAGTTAAAGACACTAGTCTTCAGAAATAAATATAATTAATAACAAATGCAGTCTTACACCCCGGTGTTTGGGAATTCACTCGCATTCATCTGCATGCGCTACTTGGAAAAATATAAATATATGCATTATGCATAGTCGGCAGAACACATTATGTAAATAAAGGAATAAAGTTCAGCAGAAAAAAAACCACATTGATATTAATTCCGAAACAAATAACTGTATTAATAAGAACTGCTGAAGTGGATGGGCAAAACCAACAATCCAAGCAATTGTTTTTTAAAGACTTTTCAAACCACCCTCGCACGTGTAATTATGTGCTTGCGCGCTTATGTTCAGAACGTGACATATTTAGTAGAATTTGTGCTTTTTTGTTTTATACATAAGTAGTGTGTAGTTTTTTTTGCCGGTTTTAACAGTCGTGCATAATTGCTATATCGCTAGTTTGGCGTCACAGTCGCTGACGCGTCGCGCGCAATTTATTTGTTATTGCTAGTTTGTTGCTGTTAGATTTTGTGATCTCAAATGTTATTGTTTGGAAAAATTCCTAGATTCAATTAAAACAGTTTGTTTGTAGCTATTGTGCTTTGGCTAAACGTCGTTTAATTGTACAAGTATGTATAAATATATTTTATCAAGTTCGTCACTCGAATCTTTTGTAATGAAGGCTTTTTTGCATGACTGTGCAAGGTTAGCGAACGGAAGTGGAAATTGTCAAATGTGTATTTTGGGCCAAATATAATTATCTTCATGTGTGTGAGTGTGTGTCAGACTAAAGCCCAAACTTGTTGCCTGTGCTTGAACCTAATTATGATTTGAAGGCTTATTCTATTTTTAATGTCACAATTACATTTATTTATAGCTGCCAAATAAATAAAGATTTTTATTTACCCAACACAAGTGGCTCACAGCTGAATGGCTTCTATTTTAAGCACTGATTGCTTGGAATCATTAACTACTGCTGACTCTGCAGATTTCATGTTCTTTACTGTTTTGACAGCTATTTATAACCATTTATATATATTATTATTATTTTAAGCTATTTTCGCTTTGTTATATAAAAGCAAGAACCCGCAGACAATTTGTCATATAATTGAAAACATTTTAAATTGCCATGAATAATTTAGCACAATTTTCAAAATGATTACCAATATTGTAAACTATAGGTCTGTAATAGCTATATATATGTATACGTTGCCCAATACTTAGCCCTACAAAATGTCTATGTCTAGAGTCAATCAGCTGCATTTCATATTATAGTATGATACATAAAAGTGTCTACGCTTTCATACGGGAAGGGTTAGAGACTGATATTATTGCCATATTTTTCGCACAGCATCGCGTGTTTTGCATAGCACCTTTGATTCGATTGCATGTTTTTTAAAAATATTCGCGATTATCTCAGCAATGCTGTTGCAGGTGGCATCCAGCAGCTAAACACTTTTAAGGGCACTAAAGAAGGTGTGAGTTAAGCTGGGATAGGTTCTCTAACAATAAAGTCGGAGATGAATTACAATTGCGTAATTAAAGACTAACACCGAGTGCTAAAAATACGTAATATAGTATTATAAAATATATACATATATTCGTACACGAATATACTATATTTAAAATACTTAAATAAAAAAGCAAACATTGTTACAATTGCAACCCATACTTTACTGTCTATTTCCGAGATAGGTCTTACTTATTGTGCGAAAAAACGTATAAGACAAACAAACAAATGTCAACATAAATAAAAATTGCTTTTTTATTTTCATTTCAATTAAGACCTTTTAGTATTCGGATGATAATTATTCAAATATAACATAAAATAATAATTGACACTAAAAAACTGTTTTTGCAAATTCCCACAATCAATTAAAAAAAATAGAAATTGCTTTTGAAACTAAACTAGTCTGAAAGAAAGTCAGACATTAAAAAAATAATCCTAATTCTAAGCCTCCGAACGACTTCAAAAATCTTTGCCATTGCACTTTTCCTGTATATTCATAGCTGATCCAAAGAAATTGACATTAGCAGAAAATACCAAAGAAATGTAATTGCGAATACTAGTAGTTCTGAAGGGCATTGCTTAAACAAATGTGGTTTCAGTTAATGCTCCCAAAACTAATCAGCTATAATATGGCTAGTTTCTATGCATTTAATTAAGAATTGAATTGAAGAATCTATATATACAAAAATCTCGGGCCACAATGTTTGTCATTGATAAACTCCGAAACTACTGAAACGATTTTAATTAAATTTCGCATGTATTTGTAATTTGGTCAAACTAAAATATAGGATAGTTTTTATCTCAATTATTTATCGTTTGGGGACTTTAATCGCAAATTAAGCGTTTTTCAGAAATTTCTACGTATTATTCCATTAAATTGTTTTTGATATGTAAAAATCAGAATAGAGCGTCGAGCTTGTGTTAATTAATTCTTAAAGTGTGCGTGTTTGTCGTTAATAAGAATTATTCAATTATAATTCTAAAAAGGCTGCTAAAAAAATAAGAAAAAATTTTATCTTTTAAATGTGAAGTGTCCACATATATACATATATGTATATATTTCTTTAAACATATTCTCAACAAATTTTCATTGTGCAATAAAATGTTCACACGCAACGGAATGACTATAAATTTATTCGCGACTTTTATAACTGTTTAAAAGTGTGGATTTATATTAAAATTAAACCCGTTATCTCCAACACTTTTAGCTGCAGTTAACCGAACTAACATCTGTGCTAAATGTGCAAATTTTGATAAACCGAAATACATTTATAAGCAAAATACTTCTGAGCCAATTTCAAGACTTGTTTACTAATTGATTCTAACAGTTAATGTGACTTTTTATGCAAATTAATTAGTTGCTAATTGGTTTAAAAGTGTTTCTGCATTGCTTTGTTCAATTCGAGTCCTGCTTATAAAAACATTTGTTTTTTTTTTTTTGGCTAACAAAACGAAAGACTCAAGCCACAAACTTGGTACATATTTCGATTACTTAACACTCAATCTTTAACACATGATTGAAGCTTGTTAATGGAAACTCACGTAACGACTTGACCGGCTTAAACTCAACTGGTGGCAGCTCCAACTCCTGATCGGCGGCAAAGCACACGGCACACCACGTGAGGAATATAAATGCACTTGAAACAAAAGCCATTATATTGCACAATCGATTCTGAGACACGCGATTACAAATTTTCACTTTCAGCTTTTTACACAAATGTTCAATCGCGGTTTTTGTTTTATTGTGATTTTTTCAAACTCTCGCAGCCCCTAGCTCATGCAAATGCGATGCGGCATCTGAAGCGTCCAGGCAGCAGCAGCCTTGTATTTATGGCGAAAAATCAAACACAGCCCCCAATGCGCAGCAGTCGCAAATAATAAGCCAAGCGCGCAGCACGCCCGGCTCACCCGACTCTCAGGGGTCGTCTTGATGCCAAAGCATTGCCGATACACACACAGACACACACAGACACACACAGACACACACAGACACACACAGACACACACAGGCACACACTGACACACACTGACATAAACAAATAGACACACATATGGCATGGAACTAATGACGACGTTGTGTCAGTTATAGAAAATAAAACAATAACATCAGCGAAATACAAACGACATGATTAAATTCCCTCGACAAAAGTCGTGAAGTTGGCGCTACCGCACTGTCTCTTCGTCTCTACGTCTTTCCAGCTATCTGTCACTGGGACAGGGGCGCAGCCGCCCCCCAAAGTTTGCTTAACTACCGGCAGCTGTCCGATACAAGCCAATTGCTGTCTGATGTTTCCTCATCGACGCAGCACAGTGTACAGTGAAGACAGTAAGAAATGCAAATAAAGACCTGCTATATCTATTCTAATTATTATTGACTTCTAATTTTGAAATTGACCCAAAGGTGAAGTAAAATTAGAGTCCAAATTTGATTAAAAATTGCAAATCAAACACACATATCAAAAATCGTACTAAAAGTCTGTGCACGTCCTATGGCGGCAATTATGTATTATGCAGAGCTTGGAAAAAACAACTACCCCACACGTAGTAAATAATAATGACCAAACGTTTAAAAGTGAAATTGCTTTGTTGTGGCAGATTAAGCAGCACGAATATGTCAGATTTTGGTCGTCAATGACTAAGAAATCGGGTGAATCTAATGAGAGAATTGATCTATTCAGCAGCTGGAAAAACGTTGCTTCGAATGCATTGGAGCGGTAGTTTGCAATACAATTCCATTTAATTATTGGCTGCGACACATAAAAACAAAGCAAGCCTATTCTAAATAAATCAGGTGGAAGGATTCACATTCTTTTTAAATGTAGTTCAAATTCTTTTTGTTTATTTGTCATCCGATAAATACACTAGTCTTCTGTCTAAAACTTGAACTTTAATCTATCCTTATCCTTATCCTATCTCATGTTAAAAGAGCATTTTAATAGTTACTTAGTTACTTAATTTACTTAGTTACTTAAATGCATAAGAAAAATTGAACACACTACATTACATATAATATTTAATAACGCTTTCAAATTTCTAGAAAGTATAAAACAAAATGTACATATGTGTCAATATTTATACATTATATGTAAACGTTCAGGAATAAAATTAGAATTATGTTTATGTTCCGACTTTCTCATGCCCTTCTTAGAGAGTTTTTACTGCTTTCAACGGTGCTACGCTACTGTTCATTGGCTGCAGTAATGAGACATTGCCGGTCCCGATTTCTACAGTACGAGTGGGTAATACGCCTTGTCTGGGCTTTTCTGTTGGTCTTTGGGTCTTGAGCTTGCATATGCGAGCCAATAATTAAGATTATTAACTAACATTTTATTCCGTTAACTTTTTATGAGTGCACAGTACTCAGTGGGGGGCTGACAGAGAATAGTAAATTATAGAGCAGTGTCGAGGGGGTCACATTAGTTCAACTATCCCTTAGGCGTGTCTAATGCTGCTTGCATATTGGATTATTTAAACCTGAAGTGGCAAAAGTTTTTACAGTTGGAAATTTGCGGAACTAAGCTGCTTATCGGCTGATCATAGAGAATATTTAGCAGGAAATCTAAGATGGGTATGACGCGGCAATTGTGCGACAACTATAATGAATTTATTATAATTAGCTTATTATATACGCAACGCAAATGAATTAAAAACAAAAGCAAAGAAACAGAAAAAAAAAACCTGTCCGTCAAGAATATCACATATTCTGGAATATTTAATTGGCTAAGCTAGCTAAGACTCAGTTTTGTCGACACCATTAACAATTTAACTTTACACTCTCTCTAGAGAAGATTGCTTCATAATGTGAAACAATTGTTTCTAATTAGTGAAGCGCGCAAAGTTTAAAGTACAAGTAAGTAGAAAGAAATTATCATTATTCAAATGCGATTTTATCGCATTTAATTGAGGTTTCGGGAATTAAAGAACTAACGCCAACGGGCTTTTATTTCTATTGTGATTTACCCGATTGTGTAAAAAAAGTAATATATGTAATCGTACTTGTAAAAGCAAAACTGAACACTGAATTTTGGAATACGTTACTCATACAAGTACTTGAATGGCTCTTTTTTGACACCCAACCACATAAAGTTGAAGAAGTTGAATTGGTAAACATCATTTCGGAAATAATTAATTTTACAAATTTTCCTCTAACTATTCAATTTCGAAAAAAATTACAAACGAAGCCGAAATTTGAAAATACAAATTGTGCTATTCATGGATGAAATTATTTTTTTTTTTTCGTTTAACAAAAAAGGTTATCAATTTAGGTATAAATAAATATTATAAATTAAAACTTATACGATTAACAAAGGGTACATTAGACAAGTGGGACTGCCGGCGGCGAGGACCATATTGGTCCTTGGAGTTGGCGGGTAATTAGAGATCAGTTCTGAGAACGGTTGAATAGTCCATTACCATCTTACTGTGCTTAGAGAACGCCAGCAGAGCATTGGAGGAGTGTTACCAGTGTCGGACTGTGGCAAAGAAGATCTTCCAGCTTTTAAATCACTTCTGAATCCTTCCATTTCATGCATCTATCTTCGGTAGTATTACTCAGCTTCCTGGCGTGGGCAGCGGCTAGGCAGTGATCAATAGTAGTAGTGAAGTTGCAGAAATAATTGTGGAATATTACAAAATTACAATTTGTGAGATACACAGCAATAACTATAAAGAATTATTAATATTAAAAATGTAAATTTATAAAATCAAATTACAAGAAAAATTATACCAAATGAGTATGGGAGCAAAGTAAATAAATTGGAAAAAACAAAAAGTAAAGATTTTCTAATACATATAACAATATGTAATCATTATAAGATTGCAGCTATGTCTAACGTTGTTATCATCAAGGGCGTAGCCAGCTTTTACCAGCTTTTGATTAAATAATGAAAAAACTTCAACAAATCCAACGCAGATCCATCTTAAGGCGAAATAGTGCGTCATAATAATGAACGTGTCGACTTTATATGGAAAAATTTTTTCTAGGGGGGGCAACGGCCCCCCCCCCCCCCCCCTGCGTACGCCCTTGGTTATCATTATGATAATAATGATGATGATTTGGTGATTGGTGATTTGGTGATGATTAAAGAGGAGTTTTAAGCTGATAGAAAATTTAGTAGTAAAGCAAAGATCGAAAAAGCCATTTTTATATGATATTTTACACTAGTTTTTTAAAAACTAGTTTACATTTAAAACAATTTTCACACACTCAATTATTATTATCCTTAAAGCGACTTATAAATTATGCTCCTACCTTAAAACCTCTTTGAAGAGCAAACTAGTTATTGTGTCGTGCTTTGTCTATTATCTGGAACCTTAGGCAACCTTTTGCGGCCAAGAAGAAGTCATTGTAAATCTAGTATACCCTTGTACACATTATGTACAGGGTAAAAATGATACACGCAGCTTCTTTGAAACTAGGCAGACGTCTTATCAATATGTACGACATGATGCACCAAAAACCCATTTCCAGGAACTAAAAAACAAAAAGAAAGAGCAAAACCAAACACACAAACATATCTTATCGATAGACAAAAGAGGCAGGCGGACACAGAGAAGCAATTTAGCTTGCTTGGGCCCCGACAAATGAGCCTCAAATGCTCGGAGGAAAACCAAAAATTGAACAATTCAAATGGAACGTGAATGCGAATGCGAAGGAAAACACGCGTCGCCGAGTATTGAATAGAGTTCGTCTATTGATTCTCACCGCTGGAATGCGACAACAAAAGCTGCGACAATGAGCAAAGAAGAAGAATGGCTTAAAATTATCTCTATCCTCTGACAAACAACTATTGAATGAGAAGCGCAAACAAAGGGCGTGCAGATCGCGCCAAGAGAGCGACAGAGCGAAATATTGCCACCTAGGGCGTTGGACAAACAGCACTAGAGCTGCAGCCACAGCCGCAGCCTCATTAGGCAAAAGACGTTGCTGATACGCACGCAAGAACAAACATGCACAAAGGGCTTATCAGGTAAGTACAGATGCGCAGCCGTGCGAGGGAGATAGGCGTAGTGCGCGCATGCGCTTCTTGGTAAAGGTGCGAGCGAGAAGGAGGATTGGCAGGCCATGAGCTATTTTTATGACCTTGTTTTCGTTTTGCAAAAACATCAATGTTCGAATTTATGTAAACAAAGTCATAAAGTTTCGGACGAATTATGATAAGCCTAGAGACCTGCTAGTAGTGTCTATTTAAGCATCAACCACAATTCAAAAGGACAACAGTCAATCGACAGCAAGAGACAGAGCAACATAATGGCCCTACTAATGGAAACCCACAACTATCGCCACAAGAAGTTCGACGTGGCCCGCCAAAAGCCCCAGGAAGCCCACACAGCTATGGATTTGGCCGCACTTCGGGTTAAAGAGGAACTGCTCTCAGGGAACACCAGCTCTCGCAGCTACAATAGCAGCCGGGATGAGGAGTCCAGCAGCTGTTCCAGTGACTATAGTCTGATCTTCAGCCGGAAGCGTACGGAGCGGGACTCGGAGGTCTTGGTCTGCAGCACCCCATTGCCAAAGCGTCGTCGTCATGCGCTTGGCGAAGACAGCGGCGTAGCCACTACGGAGTCCAGCGAGTCATCATCTTCCTCCTCCCTGCCATCGCCCTCGAGCAGCGAACTGCCCAAAATAAGCGCCGACACACTGCGAGACATTTGCAAATACCATGGCAACATGGTGCGCAAGTTTCCCAAGAAGGACCGCACCCCCAAGGATCAGGAGCGACGTAACAAGAACACCATTGCCTGCCGCATGAGTCGGCGCGTCAAGAAGCTCGAGCATTTAGCCATTGAGGAGCAATACAAGCACTTTAGTGCCGAGCACCTGAAAATCGTCGAGCAGAGCATGCGTGCCACAGCATACTTCAATCATCTCAATGAATTGTCGAAGCTGGAGTCAACAAAGGCTCTTAAAGGTGCGTCAGCAACGACAACAAAGAACTTCAGCATAGACTATTTAATGAGCGGGATCAAGCCCGAATAGCAACCTTAACCAACCATGCTTGGTAAAGTTCTAAAATTATTAATCACTGTGTGATTGGCTTAAATTTAAATAGATATTCATTAATGCTTTATTAGTTAAGACAGTTTAGTTCTAAACCTAGATATCTCGCTTATTTCTATAAGAAATATAAAATAAAAATCAAAAATCTTTTAAATAATTTAAAAAAAAACTTGATTATGGGGCAAATAAAACAACTTTATTGCTCTAAGTACACTAAGAAGGGCGAATAATTTCTCATTTGTTGACGAAATGAAACATAAATTCGTTTAAAGATTAAACTAATCGACTTCGAGATTTTTGGAAAACTTGAAATAATATCCGACATTTTTACAGATCGTTTTTATAAAAAGGGTATACTATATTTGTGCGAATGTATTTAACACACAGAAGCAGTCATGGCAGACCCCACAAACTATATTTATTCTTGATTAGGATGACAAGACGTCCGTCCGTCTGTATGAACGCAAGGATCCCAGAAAGTATAATAGCTAGAACAACCAAATTTGGTATCCAGACTATCTAACCTGATGCACCCCCCACTACTCCGCTTTTAGTGATTTAACTCCCGTAATTCTTGGAATTTTTCAAATTTGGTAATTACATTCAGTTAGTGGCCGTATGTTAAGTTATAGCCATAAATGTAACGTCTGCCCGCAGCTGTAGTTAATTAATATTGTACTGAATATATGCGGTTCTGAAGTAAATTTATGCTGTTAAAACAGAAACATGTCTCCACTTATTTATGTGTTGTATATTTTTATTTAATTTAATTTATTTCAATTTTATTTCAAATTTATTTTTTGATATTTTTGTAGTATTTATATTTATTGTTGGGCTTGCCCTGTGGCGTTCTCTCTTTTTATAAAGTTTATTTTGTGTGTACAATTTAAAATTTCATGAACTTTATTTAAAAATATTAGCAGTTAACTCAAAGTAATCACAGTTTTTTTTAGAAAGGCTAGGCTCAGTTTAAATTCTTCACAATTTCCACCCCCAAGAAATATTCAGAATGTAGCTGTCTTGCCTTAATGGCTTGCCTATCTATGTACGTAACAAAGCTCTGTTTAGATAAAAAAAAAGACAACAAAGCTTCGTTTAGATAAAGTTTAAGTCATCTGCTTGCATTCAACCTTTTAGTTGATGTTCACAATTCAAGATAAGTGTTACATTTGGCACATGAGGAAGTTACATAGTATTTTTATAATACACCCATTCAGACATTACTTGTGTGATCGTCAGTTCCTCTACTACTCTCACGTTTACCCCAATAAGACTCAACTGGTGTGCTTTTTGTGCAAAAGTTACGCCAAAGTACGCCAAAATGCAGCCAACTGTGCTGCGTAAAGCAACAACAGCAACTTCAAAGCGCAGACAAGAAAATTTAATTAACGTGATTTTATGCATGTTGCCCCGGCGCGATACACTCCCTTCCCTTACCCCACATTTCGGCATGTAATTAACTCATTAACTGCCTTTTGGGATTGCGCAATCGCCGCAACAATAACAAAATTGAGAGTACAGTTAATTACATTTAATTTTCATAGTAGGCCATATGATAATGCTTAAATACTTCCCCTATGGCGGTACTCGGAAAATCCAGCCAGATAATTTCCGCAGCCATCGACGCCAAACCTAATAAACCTCTCTACTTAACGGCTCACCAGTTGTTTGCTGTACACTTGGCCAACATTGAAAATTGTATTGCATTTTCGCAGTCGCAACTACAACAATAACAACAGTGGCCGATATTAGTGGCTTACAAGACTTGAACTGAACTTGATCTTTTTGCACCTAGCGCCTAAAGCCCCCTGGCCCTGCCTCGTCATGCGTTCACGCGCTATACCAATATTTGGCCTTAAATAAGCATGTAAGTTGGCTTTAGCTCTGTTTGACGTGTTCTTTGTGGCGACAGACCCTGAGCTAGTTGGCCAAACGAATTGAAAATTGTTTTCTTTGTGTGCGATTCTGACTATTACCTGAGGTCGCCAGCAAGCGGAGCAAGTCACGGATTAGCAAACTTCTAAATCTTTTTTTATTTTGCTGTGTAGCAAAAAAAATACTCATAAAGCAGCTAAATAAAAATTTCAATAATATGTACATCAGGACCATCGTAGTTCTTTTTTACACACACGGGTATACTTAGTGCAAATACAGAAGGATTCGGATGACAAGATGACCAAACTTAGTATCCAGACACGAGTTTGAGCTTTATAAGTGATTTTCCAAAACTCTTGGATCTTTTTACGTAAATTTGACAATCACGCGCATATGTGATTGACACAATCGAGATCTAAATGTATGCTATTAAAACGGTTTATAAATATATAACTCGATGTCGATGAGTTGACACGATACGTACATGATATTAGAATAAATATCCTTTTTCCTGATTGTACATGCATGGCGATTAAAGCTAATGATTAAATTTTACTTTTGATATCTTATTTTCTTTGGTGGGTCCATTACATCTGCCCAGTTAAGAAGACAAACGGCATACAAATTAAAAAAAAAAAACGTTAATCAATTAACATAAATTAATTAATTAATGAGCATTTCCACTCGGCAGATAATGGAAACATCGTTTCAGATATAGAAATAGTCACAATAAATTCTCCAAAATATTATGGAAAATTAGAAAAAAGATAATGATTAAAGAAGTCTGTGTGCAAGCAGTTGTTTTTGTAATGAAACTGCCAAGTAAGCATTATAATTTCAAAACCTTAATAGCCACTTCTTTTCTGATTTACATTTATTTGTAAAATAAATTTTACCAGCAATCATGATTCTAGAATAGATTCTTAGTACTAAAAAAACAGAGATTTTTATTATGAAATTGTAATTACAAGTACGTCAAACTATCTACTTAGTAGAATGATTGCCAACTATTATCTTTGAACTTGTTTTGTACTTCGGCCAGAAAAAATATACACAAAAATAAGTTTCATTTTTCAACGTATTTTCAAAGTACAATGACCGCTATTAAGGCATTTATTTTGTCATTTTAATTGTGAGTTTGCAAGTGTCCATATAATTATTTTACTCAGCACAAATAGTGACTTGTTTTTAGTAAAAACTAGCGTATCCGGCTCGCGTTGCTGCTCCACTGAATTGAAGTGCTTTTTAAGCTTTCCGACATCACATTTTTCTTAATAGCTCCTTCGCTTTTTATGGCTTTGATTAGGTCCTTGATTATAGTTGAGTAACTGTCCACTTTTTTTCGTCTGTACAAAGGATATCCATCGCCTTCTGTTTAAGTTTCTTGGGTCAGATGTGGATGCCCTTTCGCTGCTCTTTTTCGCTCATCCTTTTTGATTTTGTAGTTTTTTTTTACGAATGGATACTTTTTTGTTGGCACGTTTTTGTATTCGATTTTACAATTTTATTTATTTACGAATGAAACACGGAGAAAACAAGTAAAAAGTGACTGCCAAACAAATGGAAATGAGCAGAAATAATCGCGTTGAACAATCGCCACAAAACTTCACAGGCTTACCCACGGTACTATTTTGAATATTGCCACAAAATTTGATTAAAATATATACACCTAATTCTGTTTATACACGGTAGATTGGTTCCAGAAAAAGTCATGCAAAAAAACCGTGTAAAAAAGGCATTGATAATAAGTTATTTTAAATCGTGCTAAATGAAATAATGTGGTTATTCGACATATATACATTTTTAAATTTTTATACCGTGTAAAAACAGATCGCGTAAAACCAGAATTATGTGTATATATATACATACTTCCATTTTTATATATATACACGTATAGATGGTAGTTTATTATTTGAACTACAGTTGTTGTACGCTCGAATGTGACACAACACAAAATTTCCATAATTATTAATCAACCTACTTAATATCTTATAAAGCTTTCATCGAATCGTATAAGGGGTATATTTCTGTTCTTGCGATTGCCTGAAAAGTAAAAACGTTCCTTCCAAAACTAATGTTTTGAACGCTGTAAATTTCGAAATATAGAATAAACCATGAACCATGTAAATGATTAATCTTATATATTTGACTTTCTTCAAACTTAAAAACATAGAATAAATAAAACTTATGCAACTAAATCACATTTGAATGGCTTTCTACATTCATAAATTTAACAAATGGCCTCAACGTGTCGCTCCGAAGATCAAAAGTTGCTGAGAGAGCGCCATTTGTTGCAGAAACTGTTGTTGTTGCTGGGGGAGTGGGAAGCCGGCAACGGCCCGTTGGAACACGGCCTGCTGCAGTAGCTGCCTATAGTAGAAGCTGAGGCGGAGCTGTTGGTCCAACATTGCCGCATGCTGGGCCCGATACTCGACGCATTGCTGCTCCATGATCGCCTCCTGGGTGTGCTTGGCTCGACGATAGAGCAGACAGGCGCGGGTGTTCCGATCCCGACGCTCTTGGGCTTGGGGACTGCGCAGGCGTGGAGTCTGGGAACGCACCATGTTGGCATGATACTGAGGCACATCAGCGGGTGTCTGGCTTAATGGTTTGTCTGTCTTGCTATCCAGCCAGGGTCGAAAGAATGCCTGGCCCTGCTGTCGCTTAGCTGGCAATTGGTCTGCGGTCGTCATTGGATGCTCATCCATTTCCCGTTTGCGTTTCTCTGTAGAAAACTTCTTGTGGCTGTAATTGCTGGCATGCTCCATAATTGATGTTGACACTTTCAGATTTGCTAATCGAATGTTGCACTCCCTGCTTGATATCCTGTTTATATGGCATGTGGCAGCTGCAAACAGGTAGCGCCGTATTCCGTATGCTAATTTTTGGCAGGACGATGACAATTTTTATGACCTGTCACCTCGTCCCTCTCATTAGTGTTTTTACCGCACCTACCTGGGAGGGCTTTGTATTTCCAAGCCAACAACATGTTACAACCCACATGCACACATTTGCCACCGGAACTGGAAAGTTCTCCAGAAACATATTTTTTTATTGCCCTACTTGATATTGGTTGCGTGTGGTCCCAGCGGTTCTATTTTTTTCCATCACTTCTGTGAAAATTTCAAGGATCAGCAAAACAAAGCAGCCTACAACAGACAAAAGGCAATGCCTCGGAATTTTCATTGTGCGCAGGTTTCAATATGTTTACTTGGCAAAAAAAAAAACCAAAGGACCTTCATGAAGGTGCACAAAAATAGTCACGAATTCAACATCTTCCAAGAAGTTCCCATAGTAAAAATACATACATAATAGTTGTTTTAAAAAAGAAAAAAAATTATGTATGCTAAAGTGTTTAATTCGCACTATTCTATAAGCTATATTCATAATTGACTTTATATTTTATACAAAACCATTCTTTATCAAATACTTTTCAGTTTATATATTAATATTTTAAAAAACTGTTATGTGGTTACATATTTTAAAAGTGTTTTTTGTATATCATGCGATTTGTATTTATATTAAATGCCAAATGATATTACAGTTTTGAAAGTTTGGCCTCAGACAACATCGACATCGAAATAATAAACTGAAATTTTTCCTTCAACCGGATCTCATCATACCTTGAGATGATCCAGTAATTATCGACAGGTCTTTAGCTTGAGGGATTTTCCACTTACTTACAACTACAATTTGCATATGTCTATTTATTAATAGACTTGGCATTATATTTATCACTTCATCGTTGATAAATGAGTTCCATTAGCAGAGTTCAAATAGTCATGTCATTTAGAATACTTGTATGTCATTTAGAATATTTGTCATCCGTGCTATCTGCCTTCTACAACATGGAAAATCCAATCACTTATTGATTTCTACTTACATTTATACAATATTGATGAGCAGCTTTGCAATTGAAATAAACACGTTTGTCGCCGATTCTACAATTCTTAGTGGCTAAGGGAAGTCTTTAAAAACGCACAATTTTGAATTCTTTTTTCAAATTAAGTATGTAATTGTTTTATTTGGTTTAAGATAAAACGAATTGCTATTTTTAACTCAACAGTTAGGGAATTTAGATTCAATAGATTGATTCTATAACTACAGAATGACTGCTCAAAATTGTCGAACCCTTTCAATATGAAGGCCCTCATTAAAATGTAGCTATGCTAAAAATTTCCCATTAAAAACGTATTTGCTTAAGCTTTTACGATGTCTTTAACAATTTGTCTGTATTTGTAGTCAACAATAAATAATAATATAAATGTAATAATAATATAGGATATACAATATGCAACATAATAAACCATTGCAAAGTCAAATAAATATTAAAACTAGTTAAGCTTCCAGGGCTTAGCCCTGGAGTGAGTCCAACTATGGCTTAGGCCTATCGTCGAAAGGATGCCAGCACTGGGGTCTGGGCTTGGGCCATTTGCTGCCGCCACTGCTGCTGCTGTTGTTCGGTGGTGAGTGGCGCCGCAGTCGCCGCCACTTGCTGCAGATAGCGGACATAATAGAGACTGAGACGCATCTGCTGCTCCAGGATGAGTTCGTGCTGGGAACGGTACTGCGTGTATTGTCGCTCCAGGGCCGCCTCCTGGGCCTGTTTGCTGCGTCGGTAGCGAAGGCTGGCCAGAGTGTTGCGATCGCGATGCTGCTGCTCCTTTGGACTGCGCTGACGTGGTGGATGGGAGCGCACCATATTGGCATGATATGGCTGGGCTGGCGGCAAATTGCTGGGACTTGGCGATAGGGATTTGCGTTGACTATCAATTTCAGCGCTCGGCTGATCCAGCCAAGGGCGAAAGAAGGCCGTGGACTGGCGACGCTTAGCGGGCGGCTGATCCAAAAGCTTTGCTGTTGTGGCGGGCGCCTCCATCACAAAGATGACGTCGTCATCCGTTGCTGATGAATCGCTTGCTTGACTGCGTTTGCGTTTCTGTGCGGTGCTGAACTTCTTATGCTCGTAAATATTTCCCGATTGCTCCATTGTTGAACTATTAAATCGATTGGTCGTTTGGCGATGGCGATGGTGATTGTGATTGTTACGCTTCGCTGGCTGTGCGCTGACTGTGCTGTCATTGTGTGGAGTGCAATCTTTTATGCAACATTAGGTAATCGGAGGAGAAGGGATCAACATGCGTTTTCCCATCGACCCAAAGGTATTTCCCAATAAACTTCATTCATTAGACGTGTGTCCGGGCCAACTAATCAGCTGGTCCCGCTTACCTGTCCCAGACACACTCAAACGCACAGGTAAGCAGGTAGACAGGATCTCTCACCCGCTTAATCCAGCGGCACATTTACAGCTGACGTTCGTTGCATTCGAGGCGTCATAAACCAGTTGTCCCTTTTGTATTTGGCTGTTTACATCGTTTTCTCTGGAAATACCTGTTGAGTGTCACACCACACGGTTGCCCGAAAGGTCGTCTGCAACGTCCTCGTAATCCTGGCGCTCATATGGCTGCGCTTTGTTCGACTTCGGTTTCCCTTTATGCGGCAAACGAATAGTTTTATTGTTTCGAACCGATCTGCTAAACATTTATGACTTCAGATGGTGAAATCTGTTTCTTGTCAGCTGAAAATACGAAAAAGTCTCCGCTCACCATTGTATACTACTTACATACATACGTATGTAGAAGCGGTATCTTGAGAATTATCTCGCATATTCGTTTCATTCAATGCCCTTCTGTGTCCGCTGTCCATTGAGCCGCCCGTATGCCGTCCACTGCTAAGCGGATTTATTTCAGGAGGGCTTGAGACGGTCCTCTCATGTAAAATATCAAGTGAAGAGGTGACGTCGTGAATAATGTTTTGTTGCATTGCTTATTTTGGAAGAAGAAAGAATGGTAAATTGTTTAGTTAACAAAGACAATTTTTCAATTTTTACTTAAGTTTTTTTGTTGCGAGCACCGGAAAGAATTAAGAAAAGAATATGTGTTCGAATCGATGACACATTTAGTTTACAGCTGAAATGCAGTTTTACAGGAAATTTTTTATGCACTTTATGGATCGGTAGCACAAGAAGAAAGGACTATTGACAATCATATAGGAATTGTATTATAAATTGGACGGAAACCCAGATGTATTGATTTTGTTCGAGGCAACCGGCTTATAAAAGTTAAATATATGGAGCATTACATACATTTTCAATTTGGTCCGAATTTATATCATGATTGTGATTTTTGAATTCTACGGCATTTTCAATAATATCAATACAAGTGTCTATATCCATAATTGGAAAACAGTATTGAGGACATATCATCGTGGTCTTTAATCCGATTAAAAACATAATCGTATACACATTTTTAAAACAAATTGTTTGCATTTTTCATACAAATAATAATACAAATAATTAACTATAATTAGCAAGCCCCTTTCTTTTTAATTTGTATTAACAACATCTATTTCTTTTGTTGTCTTCTGTCCTTTTTCGTTTCCTAAAACTAAATTGTAAAGGCGCCTTTGCTTCATTTGTGCTTTTTTTAAACAATTTATATAGCTCCTATAAAAAACATATTACTACGTATAATTAAAATAAACAAAATGCTGTCTAACATTATTATTATTTAAAAAAGAAACTAAATTGTTAAAAAAAAAATTAGGAGATTCTGCGCCTTCTTTCAAAGAAAATTCCTTAGCAATTAATACGGTTCCGTTGCATAATTTGTGTGGCTTTATCTGCATTGCCTGGTGAAAGCATCTCTGCAATCCCTATGTCTCTACTTCAATGTATCCAGTTGTATAATTGATTCTTGCTAATCTGTGTTCATTATCCCAGCACAACTAAAGCCCATAAAGTATCCAAAATCAAACTGCAAAGCCAAATGTCCACAGAAATGCTTATCTCTTGACGCTTAGATAATCGACGCAGCACAAAATTTCGGGAAAATCCCAATTAATTTCCATTCAGTGCTCCGTTGCGGAGCGTAAAACTTAATGAGCCAGATTAGCGGTAAGGTAGATGGAAATCTGAAGTGCAGACGCGTCGGCAATGTAAATCGATGTGCATGTACGGATGGACGTATCAAAGAGCCGACCGAGGGAGCGTTGAATGTTCTGGTGAAATGTAGAAATACCAGGAAAAGGAGCAGGCAGCAAGTAGGTGCGAGCAGACGGCCAAGCAAATGAAAAATTAATTACAAAAGGACATGGCTGGACTGAGCTCACATAACCTGTATGTTGGCAGGTAGAGAGCAGCCTGTCAGTCGAAATCCTTTTCTATTTATGACAATGCCGACCTTTTGTCAACGAAATATTCCCATAAACATGCGCACCCTGCCATCCGACTCTTAATAATAATTGCTGAGCCATCTTCAGGTAGCCCGACAGATCTCTAGCCACATATAAAAGGCGCAGTTGCGCAGCAAAAGGAGCACACTTCACAAGTAACCTACAAAGCGTCAACAACTCGCTTGAGCGACTAAAGAAACGAAAGTATAAGAGATGGCACCCTCACAAGTGGATTATTTAAATGAGACGTCGGTCGGCTATACGCACAAAAAATTTAAAACAGTATACACGCACAAGAAATTCGGAAAGTGTGGCAAACAAACTGCCAGCTTGGAAGCAGCTGTTGTGAGCACCACAACGCCGCTATTTCGTCCCTATGCTTTGGATGATAACAGATCAAGGAAGCGTCGCCCAGCTCCAGCAACAGAGGAGATGGAGCAACAACGCCAACAGTTGCCACCCACGCCGCCACTAACACCTCCGCAGTACAAGTCACAGCCACAGCAACAACAAATTCCTGCAGCCACACCCACTTACAACCATATACCACTAACAACTCAACACAACATCGCATCTGCACCCACAGTCAATCACCAGGCTTTTGCTTTAATGCTGCAAAAGCAGCGCGCCGTTCTGCACATGCGTCAGCTCCTAAATATCAATCCCGATGCCAATACCTGGCCTCTGGAATGGCGCAATGCTCTTTACGCTCTGCTGCAACAATAACTTCGGCTGGAGATTACTCAATTATCTTGCCAAGCAACCAGTGATATATACCTTTAAGAGTGCGAGCGTGCCTGATTTGGAATAAGACAACGATTGTACAAAGCCCCGAAGAATTTATCCTAGTTATAATGATTGTACATAAATATTTAAAAAATTGCAAATAAACATTTTTAAGCTAATCAATTGTGTCCTAAAACGCCATGGGAAAATACTAATTCATTGAACTAGTATACTTTTGTTGAATTCCGAATCCCTTTCCCAAATAGAAAAGCGTTGCATTTTCGGATTTATAGTCGCAAAAAATGGCTTAATAACTAATATTCTGCCATATTAGATACACAAATGTTTGAAAATGACAAAATTGAACAATTGAGAATTTACAGCAAGACATTGCTTTATATCTGAGATATTACTTGAGATAGATAGGGTTGTAGCCCACAAATTAAAAACCTAGTATAATTCTCAAATATAATACAATTTCATGACAAATAAATGCCGAGCTTCCGGCAAACAAATACACGGCTTTGGAAATATTAAATTGCAATTTCTTTTCGCTCAAAATTCTATTTAATAACTAATCACCTACACAGTTGTTACTTCAAAGAGAGTTATTAAAGCCCAGACGATCAAAGACAGAGCTGCCCTGCCCTTTGGGCTTGTTCCCAATATGGACGCTGGTGTTTCGACGTTGTGCGAACATAGCTCGTTCTCGGGGGCGATCTACTGGCTTAGCCGATGTCATAGGATGAACACCCAAGCGTTTGTGAACCGGAACATCTTGACGCGATAATATCTCATCAGAACGCATGCGGATTGTCTTTCCCTTCACAGGACTGAGACGCGCGACAACTTTTTTAGTGGGCGATGCCTTAAGGTTATAAGTTTTTCGTGTGGCGTGTAGTTTTGAAACTGTGGAACAAACAAAAAAATATTAATATTTATAATTAGTTGCCACTATACAGTTTTGTACCCACCTAAGCCCAGTCTTGCTTTGATGTTCTGCGCAAAGTTTTTATTCCCACGCGGTTTTTCTGTCGCGATTTTTCGCACTTCGGCTGTCGATGCAAACTTGACAATTTTCTGATTCACAGACGGCACACGCATTTCGTAGTCCATTTCATAGTCCTCATCATTCTCACTCTCACCATCATCATAGTCGTCATCAAAGCTATCGTCATCGTCCTCCATACTCTCTTCATCACTGCCGTCACCACCTTTCAGAGGCACCTTTTCCACCAGCATTACCTTTTGCTCCTGCTTTGGCAAATGAACCACCGGCTTCACAATACTTTTGGCTTTTATTATGGGCGAGTTTATTTTGGTGCCGCCACTAACGCGCTGTGAGTTCTTAAGTATGGACTTTATTTCCTTGGCCATAGCGGGGGTGGGGTGTGTTGGTGCCTTATCACCTAGGCGTGCGAATACCGATGAGCTGCTTGATGTGGCCGCCGCTTTAGTCGATGTTAGGTTCTCTAGCTTGGAGACGACGCCTGATATTTTGACGAGCCGGGAACTTGTTTCTGCACTGCTAGAGACAATGCGCTCCTGCTCTTCCTCATCATCACCTGAATCAGCGTTATGGAGACGTGAGAATACATCTGGTTTTTTGCTGGTAGTCACGCGATCCGAATATACTGCAAGAAATAAAAGTAAATGCATAAATATAATTTTCGCAGCAGAATGCATTTCTTCTTACACTGATCCCTTTTGGCCAATATCTGCTTACTTCGCTCGGTAGTACCTAATGGCAGTTTTACTTTATATTTCCCTTCATGTTCAGGGAGTACTCGACGAGCGGGCTTTGCTGGCGCAGGAGATTTGGCCGCTATTGAAGCCTTATCAACCGGTTCAGATATAGCAAGGGACTTAAAAGCTGGCGGCAGCGCAGGCTTGATTGTGGGCGATGCAGCGTCCGTGGCAATGGGTGCATCGGTTATTAGCACTCTGTCCAACGCATGCTGGTCACTAACTTGCTTGGCATGTCGCAATATTGCTATTATATCACCCATCAATGTGATTCCCATCTCCCGCAAATATTCCTTGTTCAGATCCAACAACATGTCGTCCTGTATCCGATTCTCCACAAATATGTGTGCATAGCCGGCCGCCGCCGGTGACGGTATGCCAGCGGCATTGAAGAACTTGACCCAACGAGCTGCAAAAAGTAAATATATAGGTTAAATTTATGTATAGCTTTTGGTTTTCTGGTACGGGCGATTGCAAAGCGAGTGAATGAAGGTTTCTTTTATTTCGTACACACCTGGACTTGACTTTGACATAGCCGGCGGTGACATATACAGCACTTTTTCTACAGTTTACGTCTCTGTTAAGTAATCTTTTCTACTTTGGGTAATTTTATCAAGCTAAAAACCCGAATAAATTTTGCGTGTGTATAAAAAAATATGGGAAATTATATAGTAGGTACACACCGCAGCCAAGCTAAAAATAAGGTTGAAATAATCGAACCGAAGTACGCTGTACACATAACTGATATGGCAACGCCAAACAGCTGTGAAATTATCGTTCCTCCTAACGACGCTTCATAAACAACGCCGTCTCACGTGGATTGTGATTGCCCTAGTTTATGTTTAGCAGCTTTTATTTGTGATTGAAAATACAATGGCTGGTCGATTTGAATTACTCAGCGAGCAAGGTCTACGCTTGGACGGTCGCCGACCGCACGAACTACGCCACATAAAATGCAAAATGGGTGTTTTTGAACAACCAGATGGGAGTGCTTATATGGAGCAGGGAAATACGAAGGTTCTCGCTGCTGTCTATGGACCCCATCAGGCCAAGGGAAAGAAAACGGAAACAAACGACGTTATTATTAACTGTCAATACAGCCAGGCCACATTCTCTACATCAGAGCGCAAGAATCGACCGCGTGGGGATCGAAAATCACAGGAGTTTAAAATGTATTTACAACAAGCGCTGAGTGCGGCCATCAAATCCGAGCTGTATCCACGCTCACAAATTGATGTCTATGTGGAGGTGTTGCAGGCGGATGGCGCCAATTATGCTGTATCTTTGAATGCCGCCACACTAGCACTTATTGATGCGGGCATTTGCCTAAACGAATTCGTAGTCGCTTGCACCGCTTCGTTAAGTAAATCTAATATTCCATTGACTGATATATCAAATATTGAAGAAGTCTCCGGTGGACCCAAGTTGACTGTGGCGGCACTGCCCACAGCGGAGAAAATTGCATTTCTGGAGATGAGCGAGCGCTTTCACATCGATCACCTGGAAACCGTAATAGAGACGGCAATGGCTGGCTGCCGAGAAATACGAGATATACTGGAAGCGGCCGTTAAGGAACACCTTATACACATTGGAAGTGCGGCCGACTGGGGGCGTGTTTGTTAAAATAAAACGTATTTTATGAAATTCCTTAAACGATCTGTATTTGGTTCTAATTGTTAACATCTGACGGTGGCTGCCACATTTCTATAAGCGACGCCAGTTTCACCTTTCGCTGTTCTAATTGCAAGCGCTCGATAAGGCGGCTCAGCTGATCTCCACCCTCAAGAAATCCGCTGATGTTATGCAGAGTTCCGCCCTGTATGCGATGATCTGTGACGCGATCCTGCACATAATTATAGGTGCGTATCTTTTCATTGCGATTAAGACTGCCTTGTTGAGCCTTGCGCGTGGCTTGTTTGCTCGACTCTGCGCTCTGAAGCTGCTGTTGCAGAAGTTTAGCTTGCAGGCGTTTTAAAGCCAGTTCACGATTTTTTAGCTGTGAACGTTCCGATTGTGATTCAACGGCTAGGCCCGTGGGTAGATGAACAATACGGACGGCCGAGTCTGTTGTGTTTACGTGTTGTCCCCCAGCACCACTGGCGCGTTTAGTCTCTATCTTCAGGTCCTTCTCAGCTATATTAATCTGGAAATCAGCTGGCCTTGGTATTACTGTAATGGAAGCTGTGCTTGTGTGCATGCGCCCTGACTTCTCAGTGGCCGGCACTCGCTGTACGCGATGAACTCCCGCCTCATTACAGAGCCACATGTATGCCTGTGAATCGTTGACCATTATGTTAGCATGTCGTAGCCCGCCAATGTCGGTAGTTTCGTAAGCGTACTCTTCAAAGTCCCAGCCCATGTGCTCGAAGTAGTTTGTGTACATTTCATACAACTCTTTGGCAAAGAGCATGGCCTCCTGACCGCCAGCGCCGGCATTCACTTCAAATATAACGGCAGGATAATTTTCGTCGTCGGCAAGCAAAAGCAGCTCCTGCAATATGACCTCTTCCTGTTTGCGTATCAAATCCGTGTACACTTCATTCTCCTCCTCCATTAGCTTGCGCATATCTTCGTCCGTTTCCTTATCTAGGTCATGTTTGCTGGTCAAATTTCGCTCTAAAGCACGCTGCCGCTCCAGGGCGTTAACAACACCTTCTAGGCGAGCCATACGGGCATACGCATGGCTATTGCCGGCTGTATTCACTCGCAATGCATAATATTCCCCACGTAAATTTTCTAAATACTTTTGGAGCTTCTCATTCTCTAAACGGACACTACTGGCTGCTGCACTGGTTTGGCTCGCATATTTTCGCATTAGACTGCGGCAGCGTAAATTAAACAATTTGTGCGTAAACATTTTAGCTTACAAATATTTTAATAATAGTCTATTAAATAACTGCTAATTTTATGGGCTACCAACAGAAGACGCATTATAGAGAGTTGCCACATTGCGATTATGCTGAATTCCAACGCACAAGAGTTCATTGCTATGAAACCGCGCTCGCAATAGTCAAGTAGTTGCTGCTGCTACACCACGAACATAATTATTTTAACGTTAAGGTTTTTGTGGCAAACAAATAAAACAGCATACCACAAATGTGCAATATTTTAGTGCAATAAATATCTAAAGTCAATGCGAAGTCGTACGCCTGCAATAACAACTATCTGTGCACAATTATTTTTCTCTATTTCTGTTTGTATGTATGTCGATTGTGTATCAGTGTTTGTGTGTTTTTCTTTTATTAGTGAGACCACAACAACGCGCAGCTTAAGCTTAACTGGTTCGAAAAGGCAGCAATTAAGTTTAATTAAATTCTAATTGAGTGCATTTATAACATATTCTCGCGCGCCCGTTGCATCTTTCTATTTTAAACATACGCACAGGCAGTGGTACAAAAATACAGATACAGATCAAACGAAATGCCACCGCTGAAAAGCTATTCCATACACCACCATGAATTTAATGCAAATTGCCACAATGGAAATCCGAACACCACCGATAGCAGCGACTACTTCAACCAGACCACAGCAACAACAGCTGCCGTCAGCAGTAGCACCAACAACACACAACGCACAAATAAGCCCTCCTATAGTAATGCCCAGTATCCATTTAAAATGCTGGCCAATCTCAACCAGCTGCGTGAGCAATCACGTTTCTGCGACGTTGAGATCATTGCTGGCGAAGCCACCTTCAATGCGCATCGTGCCGTACTGAGCGCAGCGAGCGCCTACTTCGAGGCAATGTTCCGACCCGAACTCGGCTTAAATGAGGTCAAACAGAAGTCCGTCGTTTTGCATACGATTGACGGTGAAATATTGCACATACTCTTGGATTTTATCTACACGGGCCGTTGTGAGATAACACAGGTGAGTTGTTATTGGGTTTGTTTGCATGATGCAATCTCAAATCCAATTCCATTTGGTTGCTCATTGCAGTCGAATGTGCAGGAACTGCTCGCAGCCGCGGATATGCTCCAACTCAACGAAGTGGTGGACGGCTGTTGCGAGTTCCTTTGTCGTGAGTTGCACGCCACAAATGCATTGGGAATATTACGTTTTGCGGAAGCGCACAATTGCGAAAATCTGGCGAAGAGCGCAATTAATTATGTGCATGCGAACTTCCCAGCGGTAAGTAAATAACGAAATAGAGGATTTTCGGTTTATTTTAAATAAAAAATCCACATAAATGTTGCATAGCCGACATATTTTCATTAATTGAACGAATTTTTTGGCCTAAATGGCCCAAATTTTCTATGGACTTAGCTGCAGGAGCTCTCCAGGACAGCAGAATATTGAATTTGTTAAAATTTGTAAACCAAATGGAAAATCAGACTTGTTCCCGACGGGTATCAAAAACCATTAAACCCCAGTTTCCTCATTCAAAACAGCTTTCAAAGAAAAGGGCGGAGAAGGGCTGCGTCTTTGAAATGATTAAATAATTGGACCTTGACTGAATTTTCTATATAAAAAAAATTAAAACAACTAACTTGTTACAACAGTTGGGAGCGCTGTTTCCGCCCGGGATCGAACCGGGGGCCTTGTGCGTGTGAAGCACACGTGATAACCACTACACTACGGAAACTGCAAATTTTGTCCCACTAAAGTCATTTGGCATTGGCCAGTCAGTGTTAAATGCGACAATTTGGGCCCAATCGTAACAGTTGAATTGATTTTCCCTTCCATAGATAACACTGGAGGATGAATTTCTGGAGACTCCACAGGCACTGCTGGCCCAGCTGCTGAACTCCGAGATGTTGCGCGTGGACTCGGAATCTCAAGTTTTTCAGGCAGCGTTGCGCTGGATTAAACATGATGTAACCCAACGTCGCTGCTATGTCTTTGACATACTCTCGCATGTGCGCATGGCTCTGGTGCCGGTCAAGGTGATTGACAAGGCACTGAAGGATTGCCGGGACATGTCGGTAAAGATAGCGCTGCGCTCCATTTGCCGGGACATAGCCTCAAAGCGTGGACAACTGGTGCCGCTGCGCGTGTGTCCACGGCAGCTGGCCAAGAAGAACATTTACATTATAGGCGGCTCACGTCGTGACACGCCGCGGACATGGAATTCGGCGGATTGCATATTCGAAACGGTGGCCAAGTTCGATATATTCAGGCGGGAGTGGACTGAAACAGCGCCGATGGAGGTGGGCCGAATATTGCCGGGCGTGGCGGCCCTAAATGGCAAGATCTATGTGGTGGGTGGTGAGCGTGGCTCACAGATATTGGCCAATGGGGAGGTGTACGATCCTCAGGACGATAATTGGCAGCCCATAGCACCCATGATTGTGCCCCGATGCGAGTTCGGACTCTGCACCATGGGTGGCAATCTGTTTGCTGTGGGCGGCTGGATAGGCGACGACATTGGCGGTTCCATGGAATGCTATGACCCTGAACAAGATTTGTGGAAGCTCATAGGCAGCATGCCACAGCCACGCTTCAGCATGGGGGTGGTCAGTTTTGAGGGTCTAATCTATATAGTGGGTGGCTGCACTACAACGACTCGCCATTTGCCGGATCTAATAAGGTTTGAAAGAATTTCATAGAATGTTAATTATTTTATTAACAAATTGGTGGTTTTTGTCGTCCAAAAGCTACAACCCCGTCACCAAGGAATGGATCCAGCTGGCTCGTATGCAGACACCGCGCTGCCAGATGGGCGTGGCTGTGCTGGATCGCTATTTGTATGTGGTGGGTGGCAATAGCGTTACGCAGGATATACTCAACTCGGTGGAGCGTTACAGCTTCGATGAGGACAAATGGGTTACGGTTTGTTCGCTTAACGTGCCGCGTGCCATTCCAGCGGTCGCTGCAGCCGATGGCTTACTTTATGTGGCCGGCGGCGATCAGGTGCCTAAACAATATATTTGATTGCATTACTTGGTTTTAACAGGCTGTTATATTTCGTTTTAGCCCTGCGAGGTGAACTTTTATCGCGCACAAATCACAATCAGCGCCGTCGAATGTTACGATCCTTTATCCGATACATGGAAAAATTGTCCAGATCTGCCGGTCAGTCGCTCCGAAGCGGGCGCTGTGGTCGTCTAAATCATGCCCTCCCCACGCAACGTTTTTTCTGAGCCTGCCCGTTCGAGCAACGTCCTTAAAAACTTAACGATTAATGTACTTTTAAGCAGCGAGCTCTCAATAACACTCCGCATCACATAATGTATACGCTAGAATCATTACTCTCTTTCTATAAAAGAAATGGATATATAAAACTCGTTGTATGTGCGTCTTACGTAGTGCTCTCTAACCAAAGATAGACGTATTGTTACGGCTCTAAAATGTTTCAAAAATGTAGCCCAGCTATTCGACAGCAACTCGCCCCAGTTAGTTTATATCTATTAGTTAGCCAGGGAAATCCATACATATGCCTCAGCAGGGCAGCAGCTTCAAGATCGTTGCATTGTAGAAGTTGTGCGAAGCAAAATAAGAATATAATATTCATGGCAAGTGTATATCGATGTATCGTAATTGCTGAAATAATTTTGAATCACGAACTACTAATTCGTATTATTGCATTTCATTTAAACAAGCTGTATGTATCATTAAAACATATATAATGGAAATAATATTAGCGAGCAGAGTTGGTCCGCTCTTCAAAAGAATGCGCCCCAAAATCTTTATAACTGTACGGATTAAAAGTACCAAAAAGAAACCAAACGAAAATCTAAACATTCAACGGAAACAAACTGTATTAATAATAGGTGTATTATCAAAAATAAATTAATGACTAAATACCATTCAAATGTTTGTTTAATATATGTATCTGAATATCGGCTGCAATTAAGGATCATCTCGACACAGAAAAATCTAAAAACTAAGCATGATATGAGGAAAATATTGGCTTCGGTGGAAGAGAATGTGGTTGCAATGTTTAATTGATATAAAATCGCATTGCTTATTGTAGTCAACATTTTCCCAGTCCGTTTGTGACTGAAGAATTCCCTGTAATTAGCTGCTCACGTACTGCCCAATTCTTGACGAATTCTTAATGGTTTGTGTTGAACAGCTCACAAAAGTACGACTGGTAGGTCTTAAATTCTTTACTTCAATCTGCAGTTCCCACTCCCACCATATAAAGTTAAATAATGTATGAAATTTTTATCATATATTTAAACGCTTCATTTGGTATATGATCTACAAATTTCAACTACTTTCGTTCAATTATTATTAATTACATTCTAATCATGATTACACTTAATCGTTAGTCATTAACAACTAATATACACAAGTCTGGCGAGTCTGAGGGATTGCAGATACTGCCAGATATTTTACACGTTGGTAAAATTCATATAAAATTTGTGAGCTTATATCCTACGAATTACAATTACAATGTATGTACCTAATAGGCATGGATGTGACTGACTATATATCTATATATGCACTATTTATTTATAAAAAGTAAGCTAATGTTTTGCGGCTTTTCTGATCCACGTCACGCATTAATATTGCATGGCATTAATGCGTTTTCGTTGCTGCTAGGAAGCTGCTTACTAAGCCTGAGAGTTACATAAATCCAAATGAAAAATGCTTAAAACCGTTCAAGTGTCATTACTTATCTGAAGAGGCTAATGATTTGTTTGTTAGTTTCTGTTGTTTTCTGTGAATGATAATTATGCAATAAATCGGCCTTAAATTGCTAGTAAAGTACAAGAATTTCTTTAGTTGCATGTGCTAATTTACAGTTGCATTTTACGTAAGTTACAAAATATATTTATATATATGTGTATCGAGAAATGTTAGTTAAAAACCATATCACCGCATAGGCGCTGCAGCATTTGTTGAAATCAAATTACAAGTAATGACGAAGAAGGCGAACAATCGGGCGTTCATCTGCCCGCAAACTCGTGGCCGTCAGCCGCTTTAATCGGCGCACCAATCACTACAATTCCTCCTTATTATCGGGGTTTTTCTTTGGCGTCACTGATGCTGTCACAGTGCTCCCACTCCCGCTCCCACTGCTGCTCTCAGTCCCACTGACAGTTTTCACCGTAGTCGTCGTCTCGTTCTGATGTGCATTCTTGGCCAGCTGCCAGCGCTTAAACTCTACCATCTGCATGATCCGCACTCGCAATTGCGGCCTCCGCTGCATAACAGCCTGCAGTTTTGTGAACTCCTGGCTGTACATGAACACTACGGGTATATGGACATCGTCGTTTCCATCGCCAGACATGGCAAACATGGGCTGCGTCTCGCCGGAAGAACCTGGTACATTATCACAGACAATAAGCGCCGTAGCGCCGGCCGCTTGCGCCAAACGCGCTTTGCTCACAAATGTGCAATCTCCCCGCTCGGCCACCATAATCTTTCCCCGCACTTCCTCCGCATTCTGCAGCTTCGCATCACAAGCGCGAAGCGGAGTGGCCATCACAATATCCCCCTCCACGAAATTCTCGCCAATTAGCTCAGGGCTAAAGTGAGAGGGACCAGCCATGAGGGCGATCCAATCCTGTGAGTCAGTATCGCTAGTGTAGGCAACGGCCTAAAATACAGAAAAATCATTACTAAAAGACAATCGGCAATAAATAATACGATCTCTTTCACAAAAGTTGGTCCAAAAAGAACCGCAGATCACAGAATTATTGATTGCACATAAACCTAATTCATTTGTACACTTACCTGTAATTGCGCGAGCTGACCCATGCCCTGAGTTTTGGTTAACTCCAGCATTTCCTGCATAAACTGCAAGCCCATTTCGCCTTCGTCATGGCTCTTAGCCTGTATTTAAACGGGGAAGGAGAGTTTGCAAATGTTATGTCTAATCATCTGATTAAATCAAATCATAATGAACGCAAAAACTTACATTATAAAAACTATGAAACAGTCGCACCTTGCCATCGCCTAACGAAACCATGGTGATGCCCATGTCGTAAACAGCTCGCAAATGATCAGCATTGCTTGCTTGAAAATCGAGGGCGGATAGTCGTTTACCGGTTGTGGTGCGCGGGCACGAGCCCGTAATGAAGTTGCGCAGTGGTTTGCGTACTTTTTCAGGAAAAAGCTTATTGGAACTGGGGCAGGTTCGCATGAAGTCAAGTACGTTGTGCTCGTCCGATTGGCGAAAGCCTGAAATCAACACTATATTATCTATTATAGAGCGCATAATATTTTGACTTACTAAAAGTTGCATTGCCTAACTGGGCAATGGACAGTGGCAACAAATGTGCCTCGGTGGTGAACACGAACTCATCAACATTGATGATTAGATCTTGGGGATCAGAGAAAAGCAAAAACAAATACTTAAACGTCTCGCTGAGCACAAATGAATCCATGCGATCTTCATGCTTCCCAGTCCGCACATCATTGACGGCCGCATAGCCGCAGGCCACCTTTGCATATTGCTGCAGGGTTTTTAAAGCCCGTTTGCCAACTTGCAGATAGTGATGATCGCCAGTAGCACGGTATAGGAAGTATGTTGATTCTATGAACTCGGGTCGCAAATGATGCTGACCCCAATGGATTTGGAAGTCCACAGTGAAAGCCTCCGGTATAAGTGTGTGCATTTGCATAACTTGGTAAAGCATTTCATGTGTTTGAACCGCCGGCTTCAAGTCGCCAGAGAGCACCTGCAAGCCCGGCCAAAAAGCTAGCAGTGAGTCCATAAAGTTTCGTGATTTAGCATGTGGCCGATGCATAAGCACATCCAAAAGCATGGGACCCTCGCTGACGTACTTCATGACCGCATTGTAGTGACGATTGAAGCGAGCCAGATACTTGTCGTCGCCCAGCAGAACATAGGATTTGAATAGATACTCGTAGTAACTGTCGATGCCAGCACCGACACCTGAATCGCGTCGTACCCAGTCTCCGGAGTGAACATTCAACACCGTGCCCATTAGATCCGATCCGCGATGCCGCAACTTCCACAAAGAATCCATTGCAGCGTGTGCCCGCACCTCAAATATAGGGTCTCCGGTCAAACGTGAGAGTGCGGCGAATTCCAACAGGATAGTTCCAGCACAAGCGGTGCAAGTCTCCCGTGATTTCTTGAGCAGCGGATCCTTCATTCCTTGACGCAGGTTGACGCGCGCATGTGGTATGCCTGTCGAGGTATTGAATGCTGGCAACAGTCGATAGCCCAGCTCGCGCGCCATCTCCAGCAACTCTCCTTTGTACCAATGCATTACATCTGCCTGCTTCTGTATATACTCAGAGAGTATGTGCGCAGACAGAAGACCGCCCACCATGCGTATGTTTGTCTCAAACACAGAGACAATAATATCGCTATCGAACTGAACATCGCGTATGACGAGCTTCACCGCATGCTCAAACTCAGCAAAATCCCCCAATAGCACCAAAGTGTCCAACGTATCCACTAGCGTCATAGAAAAGCTAAGAAGAGGAAGAAATTCAGGATAAGTCATGAATCGTTAATGCAATTATTAAATTTAACGTTATCCACAAATTTTGTTGTTATTCAGTGGTAATAATAGACAACCTAATCTAGCTATAGTTTAATTTCTTGATTATTTGTACAAAACAAAAGCTTAGAGCGTTCTTTGAATATAAATGGCATAACGACTTCTGGAGGACTACTTACTTGCCCAATATGTCGTCCATGTCGCCACGTGAGGGTGTCACACCACGATAGCGACCCTTGCAGGAGAGTGGCATCAGCTCATCCGCTGGATAGGCATTCTCCATGTAGGCGTGATACGCATGATAAAACATGTCGCGTGCCTCCTCCCTAAAATGAAGAAAAATTTAACCAAATATTAAAATAGCTCTGCAACATGATAACTCACCGCAGCTCAGCGCGCTCCTTGTGCGACATATTCTGTGTAGGTATGGAGGTCTCGCTGAGCACGGAGGCTGCAAAATAGAGCAGCGTCAGCAGCATCGTGAGCAGCAGACGCTGTTGGTATTGCATTGAATACGCTGTTGAGTCCATGCTCCAGCTGGGCAGGCACAAGTGAGCTGGCTGACTGACTGTATGTTTCAAGTTCAAGCAACGCTAGCTCCGAGCAGTCGCTGCTTGACTTTTGGGTTTTGCTGCCTTTTTGTGGCCGTACCCTCGCCCGCGCCCTTTCGCCGTCGCTGACCGCTTGCTGGTCGTGGTCGTGACGTTGACCTTCACTTTGAACGTGTTGATTTTTTATTTATTTATTTTTTGTTAGCTTTTTTCAAGTGCTTGTTGATTGTTTGATTTTAGCATGTGTTCCTCTTTGGTCGTGTGTTTCGCTTTTTTTAAATTTTAAATGAGCTCATTATTTAAAACTGTTAATATGCAAGAAAAACGGATTATTCAAATATATTATATGCATATACATATACCGCTGAACACTTACAAGGCGACAGCACAAAAATATAATTTGCATATGATGATCAGCGCTCATCTCTGCCGCTGCGACCTAATTTTTTTTCACTTGATTTTTCTTTTTGTTTGTGACACATTAATTAGTCGCAATGTTTCTGACAGTTATGCGGCGTTGGCGGCGTTTGTATCGACAATAACTTAACAGTCTCGTTCGCATTGTTTACGTCGAGTAGTTAACATTTTAATATGTGCAATTTTTTTATTCTTGTTTGCTTTTTCTGGTGCAGCTTTTTTGCTCCAATAACAAAACACCACGACTGCAATACTGCCTTTGCCTGCCTGTCACCGCCTGCTTCACAATAGAAAATATTGTTTCTGCGCCTCAGCATGTGGACGTCACGATCAAGATAAAATGCCACATATGCTAGTATAATTAGTTGACGAATGGTAACTGCGTATTGCAGGCAGTTGTTAAATAATTATTTCTTATCAACCAACTTGGGCAAAAATTGACGAACCACTTGCTATAGTGCGATTTATTTGTACATGTCTATTGACCATCTCTAGGTTTAACAGTGTGACCAAAAATTGTAATCGACCTTTGTGTTAGTGCTGTAAAACGAGTTTCCCTTAATGGTCAAATCAGCTGTACATTTTCATGTTCGCGGCGTTTTTTAAAGATTGCTGCTAATGTAAACAAATTTCAAAATGGTAAATAAAATTTATTAAAAGTCTATAAATCAATTGTTGACCAACAATTTGGTATTCTAGCGCCGCAGCCTAGCGCCCAGTCAACGGCAAGGCGTCAATTTAAAGCCCAATTTGAACTTTGTCTCACCGCTGATAAAGAAGAACAAACGCGCCTGTCAACAGGAGCTGGAGAAGAGGCAAAGCGCACTGCGTGATGCCACAAATGACGACCTTGTATCCGACTTGCCCCCTCTTCCAATACGTTTTACTCCAGACAGTGAATATGAACGGGTTATCGCTAAGATTTTGGCGCGGAAATTCAAAGTTCCTATAGATAATTATGTGGCCGACTATGGCGGCAATCGCTGTTTGGGCTTGCGGCGCACTAAAGTACGACGGGCCCTTCACGATCCGGAAGCCTGCAATGCGCTAGTACTTTACACACCGCCAGCGTACACGGAGCAAGAGCGTTTGAAGATGGAACCGGACGAGGTGCTAGTCCACGTGGTTGTGGATCCACTTTTGAGCAACATCCTGCGCCCACATCAGCGCGAGGGTGTACGCTTTATGTACGAGTGCGTGGAGGGTAAGCGGGGTAATTTCAATGGCTGCATAATGGCCGACGAAATGGGCTTAGGCAAGACTCTGCAGTGCGTCACACTGGTTTGGACTTTGTTGCGGCAAAGCGCACACTGTAAGCCAACCATATCGAAAGCAATCATTGTTTCTCCCTCATCGCTGGTCAAAAACTGGGAGAAGGAGTTTACCAAGTGGTTACAAGGACGCTTGCTCTGCTTGGCTATGGAGGGTGGCTCTAAGGAGGACACCACACGCACCCTAGAACAATTTGCTTTAAACACAGCCACCCGCATGGGCACACCTGTGCTGTTGATCAGCTACGAAACGTTTCGCATATATGCACATATACTCTGCAAAACGGAGGTGGGAATGGTCATTTGTGATGAAGGGCATCGGCTGAAGAACAGCGACAATCTCACATACCAGGCTCTAATGGGTCTAAAGACCAAGAGGCGGGTCCTGCTCTCTGGTACGCCCATACAGAACGATTTGACGGAATATTTCAGTTTGGTGAACTTTGTGAATCCCGAAATGTTGGGTACGGCGGCTGAGTTCAAGCGAAACTTCGAAAACATCATTCTGCGCGGCCAGAATGCCGACTCCACGGATAACGAACGTGAGCGCGCTGTGCAAAAGACCCAGGAGCTGATTGGCTTGGTCAATCAGTGCATCATTCGGCGCACAAATCAAATTCTGACAAAATATTTGCCAGCTAAATTTGAAATGGTCATTTGCGCCAAACTGACGAGCGTCCAATTGGAGCTCTATACAAATTTCCTTAAATCGGATCAAGTGAGGCACAGTCTAGCGGGTAAGTAATAAAGTAGTTTTGAGTTGGAGCAAAAATAATATATTTTTAAACAAATATTAAATTGAATTGGGAAGACTTATTGGATTTCATTGTTGTTAATGCCTAATTTTATAGACAGCAGCGAGAAAGGTTCGCTTACCGCCTTGGCTGATATAACCACGCTGAAAAAACTATGCAATCATCCGGATCTGATATATGAGAAAATCGAGGCACGCGAAAAAGGTTTTGAGAACTCCGGTAATGTTTTGCCTGCCAATTATAAGCCTAGGTGAGTCGCTACATAATTTTTAAGTGTTTATCAATTGCAGTGTATTTTCTTAATTGCAGAGAAATCAATCCTGAACTAAGCGGCAAGTTTATATTGCTGGATATAATGTTAGCCACCATACGCGCAACAAGCGATGACAAGGTAGTACTTATTTCCAACTACACACAGACCTTGGATCTCTTTGAGCAACTGGCGCGCAAGCGCAAGTATACGTTTGTTCGTTTGGACGGCTCCATGACCATCAAGAAGCGCTCAAAGATTGTTGATCGGTTCAATGATCCCAACGAGGATTGCTTTCTTTTCATGCTCAGTTCTAAAGCAGGCGGCTGTGGTTTGAACTTAATCGGCGCCAATCGCTTGTTCATGTTCGATCCCGACTGGAATCCGGCTAACGATGAGCAGGCCATGGCTCGGGTGTGGCGAGATGGACAAAAGAAACCCTGTTACATTTATCGACTGGTTGCGGTAAATAAGCTTCAAATTAGCATCTTAAAAAGCTACTAAATGTGCCCATTACAGACTGGCTCTATCGAGGAAAAGATTCTACAACGACAGACTCACAAGAAATCCTTGTCGAGCACCATTGTTGACAACAATGAGTCCGAAGAAAAGCATTTTACTCGCGATGATCTCAAGGACTTGTTTAAATTTGAGTCCAATGTGGTCTCCGATACGCACGACAAGTAAGTATAATGAAATTAAATGAATACAATGAACTATTCGTCAACTAATTGGGGCTTTTGGTGGGTTTAAAGAAATAATAATTTCCTTTAATTGGGTATTACACAGTGTTATCATTTTCTTTTTGTTGAACAGACTGCATAGATAGTTGTTTTCATAACATTTCTGAATTATTCTCTACTTTCAGACTCAAATGTAAGCGTTGCGTTCAAAATGTGCAAATGACACCGCCCGACAACGATACAGATTGTACCTCACACCTGTCTCAATGGTATCATTGCTCTAATAACCGGGGCCTGCCCGATACTATATTGGCACAAGCGTGGACGGCCAGCAAATGTATTTCATTTGTATTCCATCATCGCTCGCAAGGAGAAGCAAAAGTTGCAAAGAAGATAATAGAGGAGGAGGATGCTAAGCAGGAAGAGCAAGCCATTGGATCACAGCACTCATTTGAAATAATACAGGAGTCTAAATTAAATGGGAAGAACCTAGTGATGTCCCAAACACAACATGACACAAAAGAAACCACAAAAAGTCAGCAAAAGTCTAACACAACTGAAGCAAAAGAAAATGCGATGAAGTTAAAGGAGTCGCAGCATAAATCAAAGCAGGATAAAAAGCAAGCGAAAAAGGAGAAATCTAAAAAATCTATTCCCAAGCAGGCAGAGTCAACTAAGACACAACCCCAAATAGAAAAGCCAACCAATCCTAAGTCGGAAGAAAAGGGTAAAGCGAAAGATCCACATTTAAAACGAAAAGTGGCAGAGAAGTTGGAAGAACACTCTAAGCGGAAACGTGCAGAGTTAGACAGCGATGATGACTTTGAACATTTCAAGGGTTTTCATTGAGTAAACATCAATAATTTCTTAAATTATTTATTGTTTTATGTTTTGTATTATTTGCATTATACGCTAACTTAGGTTACAGCTTATTCCTGGCTAATTAACAATTAAAATTTAGCTTAATGGAACCCACAGCGCGGAGGATGCCTGCAAAAAATTGTTTCCTAACAAAAATTTAATATTTTTCAAAAAGATAGAAAAATATTTGCAATAAATAATTCAAAAAGAAATGTAAAAAACTAAGATTACAGAACATTTGTCTGTAGTCCTCAATTAGGAAATTCGTTATGAATTTAGTCAAAGATACAATTTTTCGAATGCGCTCAGAGCTTGGTTATAACTTGCTATCAAGTTATTTACACACTTATTAGCAGCTTAATGTAAATGTAAAGGAAAAATGTAATTTGCTTTTAAAACCCATGCCCAAATACTCATTATGTTTTGGTATTTCAACTAGGTAAATATAGTATACCATTTCAGTGTTAACACAGACAATAAAGAACACGAACACGTTTCTTGGGCTAAACATCAATTATCTTATGTTCCAACTCAACCCAGACATTGCTTTTCTCTGGGGCCTTTTGCAGCGGTGGCGGATGCTGCTGCAAATCGGCCAAGAAGGTGCTGATTTCCTGATAATAGCTGAAAAGTATTGGGCTATCAGTGAGCAGTCAGTTCAGATCAGTTTATATCAATATCCTTACCCATCCACAATCCAGGTATCGTTGTGTGAGCCACCCACAATCTCTAACAAACGTTTCCGCTCGCTTCCACACCTGTTATACAATGCCCGCATCATGCGTGGTGGCACCAGATTATCAGCAAGCCCCGAAATGAGCAGAAAGGGTACCGAGCATTTGCTAATTTTCCATAAAGAATGGTACTGGGTAATGTGACAAATCATAGATTAGTACTTGCTGTAGATGATGTAACAGGAAGTCCAAGATTTACCTTATTCTTATATAATAAATTTGGTATATATTTCACAGAAGGATGCACTAACTCCACGGCCATGTCTTTGATGCTTGTGAAGGTATTCTCCACAATGGCGCACATTATTTTTTGGCCGTACACTGTATCGGCGGCCACATCAATGACAACAGCACCGCCCAGTGAGCGGCCGAAAAGAATTAATTGCGAGTGATCGAGATCGTGTCGTGTGTGCAGATAATCTATGGCAGCGCGTGCATCTATCCCCAAGCCACGTTCCGTGGGCACACCAGTGGACAGACCATAGCCTCGATATTCCACCATCAGGATATTACAGTGCAAGTGATGATATATGCCCCAGATATTTTGGAGACGATGTCCCATATTGCCAGCATTGCCGTGGAAATACAGCAGAGTTGGCACCGACTTACATCGCTCCTCGGGCTGGCAGATCCAAAAGGCGTGCAGGGTTACATCGTCTGTCGTCCTAATGGTAACGGTCATGTGCGGCAGGTTATGCATTGTAGGTATGGGAATATAAATGCGAGAGTTTGTTGGCAATTCCGGATGATATAAAAGCCAGTCTTGGGCATAATAGAAAACCACTGGAAAGTTAAGGTAGAAGCAAAATTTTAACGCTGTAGTACATACTTTTATACCTTGTCCCGCTTTTTTTTTCAGGGAACTTTAGAAATCGATTGTACGTACGCAATATGATGGAAGCGAAAAGCACCAGGGTCATGTAACCACCATAGAAATAGTAAAAAATAAAGCACAACAAAAATGCGCTCGCAGTGATGGCATAGACGCGTCGCGATGCGGGCAACGCAATGCCCACCTCCTTCATAATGTTACTAAAACGACGCGCGTAACGTATGCTACATGCTGTGTATCCAGCGTTTATAGGCTATTAATGCAACTTGAAGGAACACTAAAGCAAAAATATGTAAATAGACAGGTGAGTCCCTATTGTTGGAATACAAGTTGACGCACGTAAGTGATGGGGGAAACACAACAGCTGTTAGTAGTTATCGATAAATATGTTTTTTTTTTTCAATTCATTTATAAATCGGTTGAATCTGGACAAAGAAAATAAGCAAAATGAGCATGAAATAGCATAACTTTATTCCTTATATATTTATTGCATAATTGGGTTAATACACTATCTGCTTACGAGCTATAATAATCTTGACACCATCATCCACATTAAGCGATCGCTAGAAAAACATACATACATACATATGGACATATACATATCTATGTATATATGTGTATATGTAAACTGATAGGAAGCCAATGTCACTGGCCGTGGCTTGCTTCAATGGGTCAAGTCCATTATTGACTTGTGCTTCCTGTTTCTGAAGCAAATCCTTCGGATTCATTGATTAGTGCATATTCCAGGATCACACGGCCTTCTTTGTATTTTTGCGATTCCTCGGTGGCAAATTCGTACATCCACCCCAACTTTGCTCCACAGTTCTTGCACATAACATCGCGAACCATATGACGTCCAGTAAGCATTACACGCTCCTGAACATTGCTATAAGTCAAGTTAACGACACGCTTAAATAGATAGGCACGTCCTGTAGCGCCAGTAAACCTGGTACTAATGAGTTGGCTCCGATTGGTTAAATTGGTGTGACATTGCGCGCAATCGAATAATTTCAGCCCCCCGAGATGCTCCAGAAATACACGACCCATGTTGCAGTGTAGTCTTCGAGTCGAGTTTATGTATCCTTAGTATTGTGAGTGGGGAAAGTAGCTTCAAGCGAATCTTTTTTGCCTTCTACACTTCCTTGTTTATCCTTTTAATATCTAGTTCCTGGACTGCTACTGCTGCTCTCATAACGAGATTGTAAAAATCGGCCCAAACAACCATCAGAGGTCAGTAAAACTGAAATCAGAACATTCCAACTTTGTAAAGCCTATGGGGTCCAAAAAGAAAACAATTAAACTACATACATTGATTATCTCGTTTTTAAATACCTATACCAATAACATATACGTACGTGTGCGTGTGTTACCTATGAATTATATTTAGTGCGATATTATTAAATCAATGCGAAACCATTTTCAAAATTTTAATTATAACACAAAACAATCGCAGCCCAGATTGCACTTTTCTGTTGTGTTACGAAAAGGTCTGGCAGCCGCGCATCAGTGATGCCTATTCTCGATTTTAAAAAGGTACTAGTTCACCAAATCAAACATGGTAACAATTAAAAATTGTGGTAAATTAACGTATTACAGATGGCAAATCACCCGCCACTGCTTTACGCGACATTCTTACTATACTAATCAATTATGTATCCAATACACGTAAAAAGGTCTTAATTCAAACTTCACAAAGGAGAAAAACAAAATTAAGTAATTCCAAATAAATGACATTAATGCAACACATTTCTGTAAAATAAATTATTTTGGGCAGTTATTTGAATTGAATATGATTTTACTGCTTTTATAAAAGCCAACTTAATTTGCAATTGTGATATATGTATCTACATATATGTATATGTCTTAATATTTCTCAGAGCCGAGATTCAAATCCTACGAACTGGCATGAAAATAGCTAAATTGGCAACACCGCCCCGGACACGCGAATGCAACTCTACGACGCTACTGCAGCCCTCATCGCCATCTTTGTGGTTCCATAAAAAAAAATAAGGTAGACATAGAACGTGAATGCTGTCCACTGTGTTTAAGAAAAGAAAATTTGCAAATTGTAGTAAAATAGCAATATATGCACGTTATAAAGATTTATTTGAACCGTTGCAAAATTGTAAATTTCATGTTTAATGAGCGCTATACGGCAACAATCTGTGCGACCACGAAAGTATAATGAGCCAGGTAAGTAGGCCTTGAAAAAGTTGTGACAAGTGAACGGTCGTGATGAAAAATAAGAAAAACAATGAAATTTCTATATTACCCAAAACAAGGCGACATAACTCAGTTTCATTCAAGTCGTCGTGTGAGTATATTGTAAAAAAATAGTGCTACATGAAATTAATACGCTAAGTTTTGTGGGTGTGGCAGCCAACATTGCCGGGACACTGGCGGAGTCCCCTTTGAGACTCCATCACTTTTATGGCAATTGGTGTGGTATTGAGTGCGGCGTTTTGGTAATATACACTGGAAATCCATTTTCCCAGCAGTGTTTCACAGTTTTCACAACGCCAGAGCCTGGCCGAGACTACTACGTGGCAGCCAATGTGGATTTTATAAAAATCCATTGGGTACCCATTTTCGCAATTTTCATTTAAAAACTGGCTCTTCGGTTTGTTTTCATTGAATGCCGCATAAAATATACACTATTTTAAGCAATTTTCATCTTTTTATAGTGCAAATTGAAAATTTTCATCGATTACGTAATCACATTTTGCATGGTACAAAGTTTTCTTTCGCCAATCCCCTATGGATTTCTGACCAATTTCCATGGGATTTTTACCCGCCAAATGCAAGCCGGCTATCAATTTGCCACATTTACGCTTCTATTTTGTAAAAAAAATTCATTTAAATTTATTTCTACTTGACTTTTTGTGAATTTTTGCCACTTTTTCGACATATTTGACCATTAAAGTCCTACGGAATTGCACCATTCCGGGTATTTTTAACGTACTTAACGGATTTCCTGTTCATGACCATGTGTTGACTGTTTCCTCGCGTTTGGAGTACAGTGCGCCTGCGTACCGAGACTAAACAACGATTTGAAACAGCAAAATTGAGGATATTTACCATATTTCACAAGAATTGTAGCTCTACAGTACAGTTCTGGAAAGGATTAGCCAAGCTAAAGTAATGCTGAAGACAACCTTTATGGTGTAAGTTAGTCACACGGCTTAGTTGGACCTCTAGTTACAGTAACAATGGATTAAATGTATGCCAGGGTAAACTCTAAAACTGTATATTAGCCATAAGTGCATTTCCTTATGGTCTGGTGAGGATTGGGTGCGATATTTCGCACTCAAAGTTGACTTATGTTTGTAACAACAAGATCAAAAAGTGCCTGACATGGTCTGAAACGGTTTTGAAAATTTTAACTTCATAACAATAAAGAAATGGAGCTCCATTGTTGTTGGGCAGGATAATGAAACAGTGTCTGTTGCAATTCTTGATCTTAATAGCTCACTTGTGCCATTACCAACATTCGAGTGCGGTTTTTTCGAATTCCAATGAATTTTAAGAAATATATTGAATGATCACATCTGAAGTATATAGAATTTCGACCGGATTTTTCGGTTTCATCATGTACTATACGCGATAGCTGGATGCAGTTGTTAGTTAATATTCTTCTAACCCTGATCACACATAGACACTCAATGAATCGGCGCATAGTATAGGCTCAGACGAACAAGATGATACACGTGATGAAGCCAATGGCACAGACAACAGCGGCAGTGGCAGTGGCACCGGTAGCTCCGGCTCAGATTCAGACTCGGACAGCTCTTCGGGAAACTCAAGTGATGGTCGTAGCTCGCCGGATCATGAACCAGAGGAAATGGCTAAGTCGGTGGCAGGTTTTCCACCTACAGCAGCGGCCGCACAAGCGGATACAAAGACAAATGGCTTTACGGACGACAATGATAGCTCGAGTGGCTCAAGCGACAGTGATTCCGATTCGGAAGCGGGTGCAGAGAACGATGCTGCTGCTGCCAGCAGAGCTAACAATTCAACACAATCGGCTTCCAGTAAGCTCAACACAAGTCAGACATCGACATCTTCCGGTACATCGGCTCCAAACGAAGATTATGACGAAGACGATGAGGATGATGAAGAGGAGGATTCGGAGAAATTGGCAAACACTGCCAACAGTCAGAGCGCGAATGCTGCGGATGCGGCTAGCGAAGCTAGCGAAGCCAGCGCCGAAGAGGAGGACGATGCCAGTGATAGCTCTGCCAATGCTTCGCCCTCATCCTCCAGCTCCAGCAGTGTAGGTTACCATCAAGGCGTTTACAGCCAACATATTTGTTATTCCCTTTCAATATTGGCAGGAAGACGATGAGGAAGACTATAGGCCCAAGCGTCCCACCCGTCAGGCACGTAAGGGAGCGACAGAGAAACCGAAGCGACCACCGCCTGCAAAGAAAAAGACGAAGCAAACGTAACAATGACTGACCCTTGCCTCTACATTACTTCAACAAAATATAATTCTTTGCAGCTGGGACTCTGATGAAAGTGATGAAAGCGATGCAGATAGCGAGGAGGCTGCGAACACACAAAAACGGAAGCCACCAACGACCAGCAAGTCTGGCGGCAACAAGTCACAGCAGCGGCGCCGCGTGAAGTCATACAGCTCAGAAGATAGTGATGATGATGAACAAAAGCGGTAAGTCTAAGAATTGTTTAAATAAAAGCTTGGAAAAAACAGATGCGACTTTTTAGCTCTTATAAGAAGCAAAGGATAACAATTAGATAAAGCAATAAATTGCAAAGGGGTAAATGTGTTGTAGACAGAATCTGTGTAAAGTGCAAATAGATATGTGAGTGGTAACTGACCTAAATTATAGCTAAGTGGCGGAAGTTAGTATTAAAATCTAGACCCAACCAATCCAAAGTATCGATTTCTGACGCACGAAACCAAACCTTTTTACCTAGATGTGCAACACGACGCACGGCAGCAGCTGTTAGCTATAAGGAAGCATCCGAGGATGAAGCAACTGACTCAGAGGATTTGCTTGAATTGGACTATGATGAGAGTCAAGCAGCGGCGGTGGCCGCTGAAGAGGAAGAGAAATGCGAGACGATTGAGCGCATACTGGCGCAACGAGTGGGAAAAAAAGGCTGTACGGGTAACCAGACCACCATTTATGCCATTGAAGAGAATGGCAGCGATCCCAATGCAGACTGCAATGAACAGGATACTGAGCACACTGAAGTGCAATACCTCATTAAATGGAAGGGTTGGTCCTATATACACAATACGTGGGAATCAGATGCAACGTTGCGCGACATGAAAGCCAAGGGTATGAAGAAGTTAGATAATTTCATAAAAAAAGAGCAGGACACAGCCTATTGGCGTCGCTATGCAGGTCCCGAGGATATAGACTATTTCGAGTGTCAAATGGAACTGCAACAGGAGCTGCTGAAGTCCTACAACAATGTAGATCGCATTATCGCACGTGGACAAAAGCCTGAGAGTAGTAATGAGGAATACTTATGTAAATGGCAATCCTTACCCTATGCTGAATCCACATGGGAGGATGCTACTCTGGTGCTGAGAAAATGGCAACGTTGTGCCGAGCAATTCAACGATCGTGAAAATTCCAAATGCACGCCCTCCCGCCATTGCAAAGTGCTCAAATATAGACCGAAGTTCTCACGAATTAAACAACAGCCCACCTTTTTATCAGAAGGTTTAACGCTGCGTGACTATCAAATGGATGGGCTCAATTGGCTGCTGCATTCGTGGTGTAAGGAAAACTCCGTCATTCTGGCCGATGAGATGGGTCTGGGCAAGACCATACAGACCATATGCTTTCTATACTCGCTCTTTAAGTTCCATCATTTATATGGCCCCTTTCTGTGTGTCGTTCCATTGAGCACGATGACTGCGTGGCAGCGTGAATTCGATTTATGGGCACCGGATATGAATGTGGTCACATATTTGGGCGATGTAAAGTCTCGTGAGCTTATTCAGCAGTATGAATGGCTTTTCGAGGGCTCAAAAAGGCTGAAATTCAATTGCATATTGACTACGTATGAGATTGTTCTGAAAGATAAACTATTTCTGGGCACATTGCATTGGGCAGCGTTGCTGGTGGATGAGGCACATCGTTTGAAAAATGATGACTCTCTGCTATACAAGTCGCTCAAAGAGTTCGAGACAAATCATCGTTTGCTCATCACGGGAACGCCCCTACAAAACTCATTGAAGGAATTGTGGGCGCTCCTGCATTTCATAATGCCAGAGAAGTTCGATACATGGGAGAACTTTGAGGTCCAGCATGGCAATGCAGCGGAAAAGGGTTACACGCGGTTGCATCAGCAACTGGAGCCTTACATTTTAAGGCGTGTGAAGAAGGATGTCGAGAAGTCGTTGCCTGCGAAAGTGGAACAAATCTTGCGCGTAGAGATGACCTCACTGCAGAAACAATATTACAAATGGATACTCACCAAGAACTTCGATGCGTTGCGAAAGGGCAAGAGAGGCTCGACGTCCACGTTTCTCAACATCGTCATTGAGCTGAAGAAATGTTGTAATCATGCAGCGCTCATTAGACCATCCGAATTCGAACTAATGGGTCTCCAGCAGGATGAGGCGCTACAAACATTACTCAAGGGCTCTGGAAAGCTAGTGTTGTTGGACAAGCTGCTCTGTCGCCTCAAGGAGACTGGGCACAGGGTTCTAATCTTTTCACAAATGGTTCGCATGTTGGATGTGCTGGCGGATTATCTGCAGAAGCGTCATTTCCCATTCCAACGACTGGATGGCAGCATTAAAGGTGAAATGCGTCGTCAGGCTCTGGATCATTTCAATGCGGAAGGAAGTCAGGACTTTTGTTTCTTACTTTCCACACGCGCCGGCGGTTTGGGCATCAATTTGGCAACAGCCGATACTGTGATTATATTCGATTCGGATTGGAATCCACAGAATGATCTACAGGCACAGGCCCGTGCCCATCGCATCGGGCAAAAGAATCAGGTGAACATTTATCGTTTAGTCACAGCGCGTTCGGTGGAGGAGCAAATTGTGGAACGGGCTAAACAGAAAATGGTCTTAGATCACCTCGTGATACAGCGCATGGACACTACGGGGCGTACAGTGCTAGATAAGAGTGGCAGTGCTAATTCGAGCAACTCCAATCCCTTCAATAAAGATGACCTGTCGGCCATATTGAAATTTGGAGCCGAAGAGTTGTTCAAGGATGAGCAGGAGCATGATGACGAGCTGGTCTGCGATATAGATGATATACTGCGACGTGCCGAGACTCGCAACGAGGATCCAGAAATGCCCGCAGATGATTTACTATCCGCTTTCAAGGTCGCAAGCATAGCTGCTTTTGAGGAGGAGCCCAGTGAGCCAGCTAAGGAGACTGATAATGGAGGTGATCCAGATGATGAGGATGATAGCAAAGACTGGGATGACATAATACCAGAAGGATATAGGAAAATAATTGAGGATCAGGAACGCGCCAAAGAAATGGAGGATCTGTACTTGCCCCCACGACGAAAAACGGCAACAGCGAATCAGAACGAAGCAGCCAGACGTCAAGGAGCGAAGGGCGGCAAAAACAAACAGCCCGAGGACTCAGCTGACTCCGATTACGAGGTGGGGTCCGACGCAAGCGGTGAAGAGGGCAAACCACGGAAACGCGGACGTCCAGCGATGAAGGAGAAGATCCACGGCTTCACGGATGCTGAACTGCGTCGTTTCATCCGAAGCTACAAGAAATTCCCAGCACCATTGCTGCGTCTGGAAGCTATTGCCTGCGATGCTGAACTGCAGGAGAAACCGTTAGCAGAGTTGAAGCGGCTGGGAGAAATGCTGCACGATCGTTGCGTGCAGTTTTTGGACGAGCACAAGGAGGAAGAGACAAAGACTGTGGCGGCGGCCGCAAGCACGGAGGAGCCAGCAGCCAAGCAGAGACGCACGCGTGCCACCTACTCGGTGAAATTGGGCGGCGTCTCCTTCAATGCCAAAACGCTATTGGCCTGCGAGGAAGAATTGCAGCCGCTGAATGAGATTATGCCGAATACGGCGCACGAACGTCAAAACTGGACCTTCAACATTAAGACGCGTCCAGCCAATTTCGATGTCGAATGGGGTGTCGATGAGGACAGCAAACTCCTTTGCGGTATATATCAATATGGCATCGGCTCCTGGGAGCAAATGAAACTGGATCCCAATCTCAAGCTAAGCGAAAAAATCTTGCCTAATGAGGCTAGCAAGCCACAAGCCAAACATCTGCAATCCCGCGCTGAGTACCTGCTGAAGATTATCAAGAAAAATGTCGAGCTCAAGAAGGGCAAACAGCAACGGCAGCGAAAGCCACGTAAAACGCGAGCCGGAGAGCTTAAGTCTACTGGCAGCACAACCAGCACCGCCACCACAAATGCCACACCCGAACGCAAATCCCGACCCCTAAGCGAATCCCATGCCGATGAAACATCTGCCAATACGGGTGACAACGGTGAGCGCAAGATGCGTCAACGGGATAGCACATCTAAATCGGATGCGATCCATCAAGACGGTGCACACGATCAGCAATCGCCCGTTGTTGAGAGCACAGCAAGCGGCAAAAAGAAGAAAAACAAAGCTCGCACCAAGAAATCCACGACGGCTGACAACAATGGAAACAAACCCATGCATTTCACCGCCAATAACGAACCAAGAGCACTTGAGGTGTTAGGTGACTTGGACCCTAGCATTTTCAATGAATGCAAAGAAAAGATGAGACCAGTGAAGAAAGCTCTTAAGGCTCTCGATCAACCCGATGTTAGTCTCTCCGATCAGGATCAGCTGCAGCATACGCGCGAGTGCCTGCTCCAGATTGGCAAGCAAATCGATGTGTGTCTGCAGCCGTACAGCGAGGCCGAGAAGAAGGAGTGGCGCAGCAACTTGTGGTACTTTGTGTCCAAGTTTACAGAGCTCGATGCGAAAAGACTGTTCAAGATATACAAGCACGCCCTGAAGCAACAGAGCGGAGCAACGACGATGCCGGCAGCAACGTCTACCTCCACGGCTACGTCAACGGGCGGGGGCAATCCAGTTGTGGATGAGAGCGGCAACAGCAAGTCCAAGTCAAAGCGCATTGAGAACGGCATAGCCAAGGAGCAACGCGACAAGAGCGGCAAGAAGAAGAAAAAGGATAAGGACAAGGACCGCGAGCGGGACAATGCTCAGGCGCGCTTTGGTAGCGGCGGCGGTGGAGCAACGGCAGGTGAAAAATCAGCGCGACGTTTCGGACTCGAATCACCACTGAAGCGTAAACGTGATGAGAATGATGCCGACTCGTGTGGTCTGGGTGCATCGGGGGCCGGAACTGGTGGCATCAGCGACAATCTGAAGACCATGTCGTTTAAGCGACTTAACATGGAAAGCACTAGACATGGTAGCAGTAGCAGCAGCGGTGGTACGGGCGGCGCAAGTAACGCTGTCGGCGGCCATGAGGAGCGCAAGAAGCACCATCGTGATGACTACTATGGTAGTGGCTATGATGCCGCCTCCAGTCGACGCAATACTCTCAATTCGCCCTCAACACCTACCAGTCGTGCCCGCTATGAGGCTCTCCCACCACCTAGTGGATACACTCCTGGCGGCAGCAGCGCCATGGAACTGGAACGTTGTTATCCGCGAGATCGGTAAGCAAAAAACAATAACATATGGTTCCACTTTTAAACATTCAAGCTCAGTTTGTAGCTTCTGGAATGAAAGTAAAAGTAAAATCATAAAATGACGCTTTGGAAAGATTTTGCAATAATTATGAATTTTTAACCAATTTTTACAGCTACGGTGCAGACTATAAACGCGAACGCTACGATAGCTATAATCGGAGCAGCGCTGGCGGCTACCATCGTGATCATCGCGAACGTGATCGCGATCGTCGTCCCGAAAAACGCAGGTGAGCACCAAAATAAAATTAAGTAAGATTTATGCTGGAAAGTATTAGTAAAGTTAACTAGACGGGTTCTGATGGTTCTTCCAACCAAATTTAAGCCCAAAAATATTCCCAATTCGTTTTTTTTGAGGTGGGAGCATAAACATTTCAAGCTGGCAAGTCCGTTCTTGTTGCTATGCGTTTGCAGAGTTGCCATCTTAATTGATGTATTTGGCAGTTAAATAACTGAAAGTAGTGCTAATTAATTACAAAACGTAGCTTGCTGTTAACATATATAATGATTTTAATGCTGTTCATATTTCAGATATCCGCCCGCTCATATGCCACCGCATCCCTATTCGTCCCACTACCCGCAGCCCAACTACTACATGCCCAATGGTGTGATACCGGGGCTGGCGCCACCACCTGGCTATCGGGGGGATCCGCGTGGTTATGCGGTAATGCCGCGCGAATATCCCGCGGACTACAGGCGCAGCGACTACGAGCGACGCACACAAACGTGAGACCTGCTCATCGATAAAGGCCCCCTCTCCCTCCCAAATAACTGAACAGTTTTTATTTGTAAATGCAATTGAAGCGGCAGCTTAACTGTATATAAATTAATTTTAAGAGTACATTTATGCGCACGCATTGCAATGCTCGGTGTCTGTGAACCTACACGGGTATTTCTATTAGTTGAATTCATGAATTTTCCTCTGTAATGCATCCGCACACAGCCACACACCCGCACATCTTTACACACATTTATACTGTACGAAGACAAGCTATTTATATATATATATATATATTTTTACTATTGTTAATTTTCATAGGATAAGTCGGTAAAAAGCATAATATAGCAGCGTCGTAGCCTGCGATGCGATTAATATTTAGGAATAAGTGTATAACTGCATTAGGCTTAGAAACAAACAACTTTGTCTATAAACATAGTGTAATATTTAGATTTGGTTCGTTACTTTTTGCAGCACTGTACAGCAAATTATGTGTCAAGTCTTGAAAGCTTTTAAACAAACCAATTCTCATTAATTTTAAACGCAGCATATGAAGTTAAGTAAATGCGTTTTTCTCGTATAGAAAGCGAAGAGTCTTTGCATTCTCACTTTTATTTATATGTATGGCGCCAGAGAAGTTTATGTACTTTAGCTAACTTTAAAGCTATTTATTATTCTAAATAGTAGCTATAAATATATAAATCTATATATATGTGTGTATCTCTAATAAGTGAATTATCGTGTTAACGCTAAAAAGTAAAAAAAAAAATATATATATATATATATATTATATGAAAAATGGATGTGTTCTTTATATTTCTGTGAAAAGGAAAATAATCATTATTAATGTTCAAAATTCAATTCAAAATCAAATTAAGTGATTTAATTCAGTGGAAGAAAGCAACGTCATGTGCACAAAATTGGAACATTTCTTACATACTTATATGGAAAATGGATGTGTTCTTTATATTTCTATGAAAAGGAAAATAATCTTTATTATTGTTCAAAATTCAATTCAAAATCAAATGAAGTGATTTAATGCAGTGAAAGAACTGAGCGCCAAGTGCACTAAATTGGCAAATTTTTTACGTTTCGCGTTTACCTAAAAAAGATAATAAAAACTAATTAAAATAGCGCTTTATCAATTGAACTTGGAAATTGTTCCGCCATGGGAAATGCAAATGGAACCGCTTCGTTCTCAGCGAAGCTTCTGATGCTTTTTTAGTTCTCAAATCATAGCTTTGACAGTCTCATCTTGTTTGTACTTTGAAGGCCCCTATAAAGCTCAGAGTCTGGTAAATTCGCAAATGTAGCTGGACAATATAGGCAAGCAAAGCTATAAGCTTAAGGGGGAATTTAAAAATTACTAAAACTGGACAGAATTTATTTAAAAATTCACATTTATTTGAAATATAAAATATATAAAATTACACTTTTTAAAACTTTACCGATCATTTTGGAAGATTTGCGATTAACCACAGAAGTACATTCTTGTAAATTTAAGGAAATGTAATAAGGAAAATTTGTAAAAAAAAAAAAATAAGTATAAATTATATAGTGCAGCAAGCCGCTGCTTTCCCACCTAATGGAACAACCTCCGTAAAAGGTATGGCTTGCTCCTCGGCAAAGGCGAGAAAATCAGCTCCGTAGTGCTGCATTAGTTGCGTTAGCATGTCTACGTCTGCCTCTGCTCGATGTGCATTTACTGGTTCCGTTTTTAACTCTCGCTCATACAGATTGCCCAGTCTATAAAGCAAACGTGGCGGGAATCGCTTCGTCTTTGAGCAGTTCAAATTGGTGAAAAGCTGACGACGGGAATTAAAATCTTTTGGATTTTGTTTAACTGGGGGCGAAGTTCTGTCATAATCGCTTGGGTCCGCCATTTCCTTGCGTTTCAATGCAGCTTCGGCAGGTGGTGGTTTGGCGCGTTGAGGTGTGGTTTCGTTAATTGCCTGCCAGTTGATTTCCTTTTTAGGGGACGCCTCCGATTCCTGTTTTATCGATTTTTGAGATTCTACTTCAGTCGGCGCTAGCTCCGCCGTCTCAGGCGTTGTCGATCCTAACTTGGGCTCTGGCGATTTTCGCTTGTCGTCTATTTCTAAAAACGCACGTAAAGAATCAACGCACGTTATGCCACTCGGTAACTCCAAATTGAGCTTTGCAAATGCTTGTTTGACAATTGGAAAATCAAAGTACCAGCCATTGTGGGCCACCAAGCAAACGGGAGCGGGCAAATGTTTCAGAAATCCTAAAATCGTATGAGCGGAATTCTCGTTCAGTTTTGATTCGCGTTCTAGCAGATAGTTGCTTAAGCCTTAAAGATGAAATATATAAAGATGCTTGAATTTCCGTTTTGCTTTGGGTTTTTCTCTACGTTATATGAGTCATTACGAACCTGTGGCCTTTTCCGCTTCGGGATGCACCATCATTGATGGTTGAAACAGCAAGTTCAGCTTATGCATGACACGTGGTGACGTTGGTAAGGCCCTTGGCTGAGAAGCATCATTGTCCTGCGTGTTGTCCTTTAAGAGGTCTGCATCGAAAGCGTAAATACATAGCTCAGTGATTCCAACGCGATTGTTGTTGTAGGCTGGCAAATTTGTAGTCTCTAGGTCCAAAACAGCAAATGTGGCTATTTTAGGTGAATTTTCGGAAGCTGAAACTATAGGTACGCTTTGCGCCATTTAACAACTGAACATAAGAACTGTACACAAACAAAGGCACGCACAAATGAGATCGAAGTTTTTCAAAGAAACGAAATGCTGCTTCTTTCTATCGTAGCATTCACAATGCTGAAACAGTGTTGTTAAACGTAAATTGAAATAGTTTTGTTTTTAACGAAAAGCTTGTTCAAATGCAATAGTTAAAATTTAACAACGATAGATTAAGGTTTGAAGATGGTATTAATTTTATTCCATTATTGTGGTGAAGAAAACAATTGTTAAATCTTTTAAGAGTTAAACATTTTACAAACAAGAGATTTTCTGCTGGTTTCTTTTTTATTTGTTATAGGTTTTATAGAATACTGTTATCTATGGCTTGCTTAGTGGAAAATAATTATAAGTGATGTGCTAACTTCCATATACATATGTACATAAAAAAGCACATGGCTAATTAAAATATAGTGTTTCTAAATAAAATATTTTACTTTTCATGTGTATGACATTGCACTTTCCTGTGATATGGCCAGGGATTTTAATAAGCTTAAAATTTATTGTTGTGTCGTGTTAAAGGTTATATTCATTGATATTTAATTAAATTCAACTTGCACTATAAATACTCGCATCATAAATAGAGTAATAACGTTTTTAACTTGATAAAAAATTAACTTTATAGTACTGTATTTCAGCTGTCAATGTGTTTTCCCCAGTCTAACAGTTTTGGGGCTGTCAACCATTTATGAGACATCAGATTATATAAACAAGGAAAAGTCCCGTTATTCAAAGCTTGATAAGAACCTGATAGGAACTGAACACTGTACAATCAAAATAAAAAAACAAAACAAGCTGTTGATAGTGCCAGACATAATCACACCCTGCCCAAATAAATTTGTAAAGTTAAGTTCGTCAGATTACAAATACTTGTAACATTTGCAAATGCATACAATATATTAAAATAAATAAATTAACTTAGACATAGATACATATGTACATCTATAGATAGTTGAGCACGACCATGTCGGCTCATCAGGTCATGCTAATAAAGAAATTGATACCCTTTTGCTCTTTGGGTATTTAGAAAGAAAAGCGGAGGTATCTTATTATATAAAAATAAGTTTATTTACGTTAGAGATTTGTTGAGCTCCGTTAATTAAAATTTCGCGCTATATTCTTGAGTTTATGATATAGCGCCTTCATCGGACCATAGCTTGTGAGTACCAATGAGATCAGCGTTAGACATTTCATCAAAATTTGAAAGTCTACCACACTCCTGTTTTTAAAATAACCCGTCTGATAGCCATAATATTGTGTCGTCAGGGCGATAACGAAGCAGGAAAATCCAATAAAATTGTGGAACGTTTTATTCAGGAGAGGCGAAATTAATTTCTTTATACTAGATGAAAATAAAGCACTAAGGCCGGATAGCATGGCCAAAAGGCAGAGTATAAAAGCGGTAAGGCCTGTGGATAATAATACATAAATATTAAGTTCGAAAGATTGTTTCGAAAACGTTGATCTTATTATAGTTAATACTCACCTAATTTACCATGTGTGCTTTGTAGCAGAAAGCCTTTCTGTATCATTTTAATTAATGCTCCGGCGGCTCCGCAACCACCGCCCAGGGTCAGTAGTATCCAATGTATAGTAGTCTTTGTGGTGCGTTTGTAATGATTCGTGAGCACATTTCCATTATAGTGCACCATAACGCCTTGGGCCATAAAAAATGAAAACTGAAATAAATGTGTAATTTTTAATAAGTAAGAATAACCAGAATAACCGAATATGACGCCATCAGGCCTCACATCTGTTAACTAATATATGCTTTTTAAAAATAAATATAATCTAAAACTTATACATATATTATTAACCCAATGTGAAAAAAAGTTATTTACCGTAGACTTTAAATCTATTGCTCGCCCACTATGATGCTTAGTTTCTTTATTTATTTATTTACTCAGCTTTTGACTGGAATTGAAATTAATTTTCATTTAAATAATTAAATTTAATATACAAGTGGCGTTCCTGCAATTAATTTCGATTTATAATCTGATTTTTTTAACAACTTTTTACAGAAGCTTCATTACTATAATGCTTTCGGAAATTACGGTATAAATAATTGTGATAAAAAATGCTGATTTTAATTTTATAATTTGGCTGATGGTTTCCATTGCTAACAAAAAAAGCACCACCTTTCCGATAGAGCAAAGTACATAGTTCCGTGAGTATTAAACAAAACATTTTTATTTTTTTCGATATTGTACTTAAAATGTATTTTTTCTTATTGAAAGTATGTAGATCTTTTATTTTTTTGATGTTCCCCTATAATTTTAATTTGTTTAACTTCCGCTGACATCAAGGAACATGAATGTAAAGAAAGGAATTTATTTATTGATTTATTTCAGACATTTAAAGTTAATATAAACGATTTTTTTAGAATTTGTTGATCAAATTCAACAGTGGGACCACATAGCCCTCGGAAAATAAAGCAATTAATTCGAAGGCTGATTTCAATTATAGATTGTGTGTGATCGGTGCCATTGCTTAACAAAATTCGCTAGCTTCTTGAATTATTCGAAATTTCATCCAGTAATGTTCTATTTGTTCACTGTGATTCCACAAATTGGCTTTTTCTTGAACTTTTTAGAATGTTTAATCACGATTTATAAGATACCTAAGACTGCAAAGCTACATTTTTAAAATAAATTTGAGATGCAGCTGGTTCTGTAAGTCACTGAATATATATATGTATATATATCTGTATATAAATATTCTTACCCCAATGGTGACAAGCCATGCATGCAGACCGGTTCCCTCCAAGCCTGTGCGCAACGTCAGCCAAGACATATATATTGTAACAAAGCCAATGCATATCTGATTTATCACATTTAAAAAGAACTCCAGACGCAGCAGTTTCTGTCGCGAATCGCTTTTGTACACCGAATCCATCGTGATTCTGGTATAGCGTTGGGGCTCCCTCGCACGCACAAAGGACGGAAATCGTTGAAAAAGCTCTGCTTGTATAGTTTCCCGCTTTGATTCCGATTCTGGCGCTCCTGCAGTCGTTGTACTACCGTAGTCGACGATTTGCGAGCTACTACTGATCGGTGCCAACGGACGCTCGGTCGTCATCATAGCGTTGTAGTTATTCAAACCGCTCGTGGACAAACGCTTATCAGTGAGTTTGAACAATATAATGATTTTTTCATGTTGTACATGCATACACACACATGTATGTATATATGTATAGAAATTTGGCAAAAACAAATAGAATAAGCGAACGCTCAGGCGATCTGATAGTTTGCCCCGGTGGAGAGAGCATTCTCGTACTTACATTAATGTTAATGTTCTCACGATGCTATAACTTTCCAATCAATTATGAATATAGTACTGCGAGAATTTCTTTTTATTTTATGCAGATACGCCCAATATATCTTGTTTGCACAGTTAAATACTAAAGCAGATAGCTAGCTGGCTGATTCTGTATGCTCTCTCACTCGCCACTAATCATTAACTAAGCGCTTAAAATTATTCACTCAATATCAATTTTCATTGGAGAAGCTTTTGAAATGCAAACGCCAGTGTATCGAATTAGAAAAAAAGCAACCGCAAATCGACATGAAGGGCTGTACATGAAGTATGTAGTATATATGGCAAGCATACAATCACGATCACAATTATAGGCATGGGTAGGCAGCACCATTAATCTTGAAATTAAATACCACTATTCTAAGAATTTTCTATTCTATTTCAAAACATTAATAAATACCAATTTTAGTTAAGGTATCGTAATAAAAAAGTTATTGGTACTAACAAATAATTTTATATCTTTATCTTTACTTTATCTTGCGCCATAAATGGTTCGATTAACATAAAAAGTCAATCCTTGTTAGAAGAACAAATTCCAAAAGTATTTCTTTTTAAATAATAAATGGTATATTTTGGAATTCATTTAGTCTTAGTTTAAAACTCTTCAATCAATTACATTTAGTATTATATTTTTCTCAACTGAAGAATTAAATGGGGTCTTAAGTCTCAATTATAAATATTCAATTACATGAAATTTTAAAAAAATTATTAATTAATGACTTGAGTTTGTTTTAAAATGGTTTTACTTTACTTATAAAACTGGTTGTCTGTAGGACTGCCACCTATAAATAGCGCAGTTACACATAAAAGTAGAGCACATACATATGTATATTGACATCTTATCTATGAAAATCCATTGTCTAAAATTGTTGAAAGTTTTTATACCCTGTACACAAAGGGTAAAAGAGTATATAAGTTTTGTGCGAGTGTACATGGAACACACAGAAGGAGGCGTGGCAGACCCCACAAAGTATATATATTCTTGATCAGGATGATAAGCCGAGTCGATATAGCCATGCCCGTCTCTCTGTCTGTATGAACGTAAGGATCTCAGAAAGTATAAGAGTTAATTAGTTAATTAAATGAATTAATTTAATTTATTTTCTTGTGGGGTGGTACAGGGTATTTAAGAGTTGAGCCTGCTCGACTTTAGCATTCCTTTCTTGTTGTTTTTTTTTTTCGTACTTATTTCTACAAATCCATATTAAAAGCCTCCACTTATGGTAGGTCAATGAATTGGCTCTGTAGAATTTCTATTTACGGTATCTGCTGTCTATTAATATTATTAAGTAATCTGATTAGATTACATTTTGAAACGTTTTCTTGCTTCAATTGTGTACGCATGAGTGCCTTTGACCCTAAAACATGCATATCACTTATCGCACATAAATTTCGCACGTAGCCAGATAATTAGAGAGTTTTGACATGGCTTGTTATCGTCTGGACGCAATCACAGGTGACTTGGCACAACTAATTTTGTCGCCTGTATAGTTACTACTAATATTGACCTTAAAGCTGAAAAAGAATCTAAAACAAATTGTTCTTTAATATTTTTAAATATGATTTCGGAATGCTTTGGTAACTCTCTTCCAGACAAATTCCAATGATTATAGCTTAAATATAGTTTAGAATTTTAATGTTTAATTTTTTTTCACCCACTTTGTACTAATTGTGCAAATACTCCCAAAATACCAATACATTGTGCAATATTTTATGCACTTTTTTGGATGCCCATATATGTTTGGAACACCTGAACATTTCTGTGACGCTGAATAATAATGAGTTGAATTATTTTATTTGATATTTTTACAAAAAACGGTTAACATTATTATTATGAGGATGCAGTTATTCTGTTATCCTTAGCATTTACTCTTACAATCGTCGCCCTCACAAATGTCACAGAGCTTGGATTCAATTTGATAATAGTCGGTGGCCTTCTTATTCGTGTCGTAATAATCGTAGAGGACCACAGGTGCCGGTTTCTGATTAGCCACAGCATACGTTTTGTAAGCTTCAATGGGTAAGCACTTCACCTCACCCTTTGGCAAGCTTTCAAAGTAGACTACCAAGACGGACTCGGCGTTCTTGGTTTCAACAAGCTGTAATTAAATAAACACAATCAGTGGCAGATAAAAAGAAATAGTCTCAAGTTTCAACTTACTCGAACTCGCTTGATGTCCTGGATGTGCTCAAAGTTATCATCCACGGTGTAGCCAGAGGGCAGCGAGACTTCCAGGATGGCCATATTGGAGGCCTCTGATTTTCCCTCCTCTACATATTCAACGCAGACCTCAAGCTCAAGTTTTGATGGGGGAGTGTCAGGCTTAACAATTGTTTGTACTTTGAAGCTTGGCTTAGGCTCCTTCTCGACTATGTTGTATTGGTAAGAGATCTGCACCAGTGCTGCCCCCGTGCCTTTTGCATCGAACTCGAGGGACTTGGTACCCTGAGGGAACTCGACTCGTTGCAGTAATAGTCCATTGTCCTCGGTCAGCTTCAGGTTCTCGATTTTTTCGCGTTGACCATGATTCGAAACAGTCACATCCCACAATGCTGCCTCATAGCCTGACTTCTCGGCGAACTTAATCAAGGCCTGAAGACCCACTACTGTATCCTGTGAAGAGGCAAACCCACCGAAGCTGTTGCGCTGAGCCACCAGCCATCTGAGTGCGTTTAGGACGTCTTCGGGAGACTCTGTCTCCAATAAAGTGAGCATTGCGTACGAAGTGATTTCCACGTCGTTGCTCCACACCCAACACCACCAGCGACGGCAGTAACCAGAATTTCGCTGTTCCTTACTTTCCGTCCACCAGGTTCGGTCCTCCTCCTGATTGGCCAAGGCTTTTAGACTGGCTACGTGCTTCGGGGCATCCGCTGCCTTCGCCTTCTGAAGCGCGTATGTCGCAATAGCCTTTGGCAAAACTTCCTTTGACTCTTCGACGTTTGCGCTTAAATAAGCAACAGCTTTATCAATAGCAGTTGGTGTTCCCGATGAGGGTTTGGGCTGTGCCAGCAATGCCAGAAGGGACTTAGCTGTTAGTGTGAGTGCAGAGCGCTGGGAGCCATAGAAGTACTCCCCCGTCTCGGTGAAGCTGCCGTTGTCAGCTTGTTTACTCAGTAAAAACTGGTAGCCCTCTGCCAGAATATTCTCATCGATCTTAACCAGCGGCGCAATCTCACTCAACGAGCGTAGTACATAAGCCGTCAGCCAAGTGGAACCATTGCGTGGTGGGTCCTCTTCGCGCCACTTGCCTGGTCCGAAGGAACTGAAAGATCCATCGTCGTGACGATAACGAAGTATGTTTTGGTAGCCCTGTTCTAGGTTCCGTTTTATGCGTGACTCTAAAGCTGGCGTCAGTTTCTTGATCGATTGCAGATAATTTCGAACAAGATAGTTCGGTACCAGCTTCGACATGGTTTGCTCACCGCACCCACTGGGTAAGCGCAAAAGCTCCTCCAGATTCTTAACAACTGGGCCTAACAGGTCTCCCACCACCGCAAATTCCACATGTTGGGAGTCCTTGACATATTCCTCTGGCAGTTCTAGTTCGAAGGTATCATTGAACTCCCCTACATCCTTCAAATTTATAAAGAATGCTCGGTTGCTATATTGCGTCACACCCTCAGGGACCACCTTGAGAGTTTTGTGAATCGCGTCGCCAGCCACAGGGGATATTGCTGTAAGCTTGAGTAAAATATTTCCAATTATTTTTGGACGCAAAAGGAATGACACTCCCGCTGCTTCGTTAGCGCCAACGCTAATTTTTTGTGTGCGCTTCTGCTCGCCTATGACTTCGTTCGAGGGATCCACAAACTCGTATTCGTCGTCGGGGTTATCCAGCGACACTTCAACGTCCAAGCTCTTCGGCAGATAATTGAAGACTAGTGCTGGTACACTGATGACTTCTCCACGTTTGACCGAGTAAGGCAGCCTTACCGACACGAAGAAGGGTTGGAATGTTTTAATTTTGGTCTGCTCATCAGTCACTCCCAGACCCTTGTCGGGATGCAAAGAAAATGCGCTGCGAAATAAAGAAAAATATGTTAATATGATAATAAGGAGATGGCTCAGAGCGCCTTCTTACCTGAGCACCCAGCTGGTAATGGTGTCTGGTATTGCTTTAACCCACTTGAAAACTTCAGACTTTGTGCTTTCAATATCCGCAAATATCCAAGTCTCTACGAAGTTCTTACGCACAGTCGGAGCTTGTTGTGCGGGTGCTCCTGCAGCAAAGGCAGCTCCCACTAGCGCGGATTCGGGATGAGCAGGCGTAGAGTGAAGAACCATGTCATTCTGAAGGCCTGTTTTGCGCATAGCTTGTATACTGCCGCCTCCGAAAGCTGCGTGGGGTTGAGCTATTCTTAATGTTATTTTGCAAGTAGTTTTACGGAAATGTGATGGCACTTACCATAATACACTGGCTCCGTGCGGTTGTAGAAGAAGTTGGCATTCGTCATGGTCACTACGCCAGTGCGCTCTCCAGGGTAGTAAGAGTAGCCGCCCTGCCATGGCGTGCTCGTGTCATAACGACCTAGACGCCAGCTAAACGAATCCTTATTTATATCGTTATTACTACCTAGAAGAAGTACGCTCTGGTCAACCGCAATTAGACCAACGAAAGAATTAGGCGCAGTTTTAATCTCCAATTCAACTTCTGATCCCGGTTTGACTTCCTCGGGTGCGGTAATTTCAATTTTGTTCTGCAGCTCTACGTCAACATGCATGCTCTCCTCAGCATAACGGAATTCGCCCGTCTCATCCACATAATACACGTACACTTTACAGTAGGGTGCCATGAGGAACGTCGGTGTTAGGCTAATGTTGTATATCTTTTGAGGTTCAGGTAATACCACGCGCTCTGTGTGAAGTACATTTCCACGGCCAATGATGTTGTACACAAAGTAGCTTAAAGGACGACTAGAGTTCAATGTGATCTTGTACTCCTCGCCAAGCTGCAGCCTATCAATGAAAAATGTGTGCTTAACTAACTACTGGTTTATGTTTTCAAGCTTCTACACTTACGACCACTTATCCTTGGGGCGTTGAACGTTGGCCTTGAACCACTCCTTCTCCTTTTCCTCCTCTTTCGGCTCCACTGGAGGATCAATCTTCTTTGGTTCCCTATATGGATATGTTGTGTATAACTCGCGCTGCTCATCTCTATATTCCAATTCTATGCTGTAGTAGCGCGTGAAGTTTTCAATATCGGGTAAGTCTGGCAGTTTGATTTTGAAGGCTGCTATGCTTGAATCATTTAGATGGCTCTCGAAAGTAAGTGTCTTTTTCTCGATCTCGGGGAGTTCGGGCTTATTTTCTTTCTGGCCGTAGTAGCCAAAGCTGTACGTGTGGCGTATGCCCTCCGTAAACTTCGCTTTAACTACGGACTTTGTATCTTTAAGCAATGTGCCATCTATGTACGTGACTTTAAATTTAACTTCTTGCTCTTTGTCGGCGTGGAACTGATAACAAGATGTGTAATCGATGCAGGACATTTCATAGCGATAGGGGTATAACTGCGTGCCGGATGTTTCATTTATCTTCACGCCCGTGAAATCCTCCTCTACGGTGGCCGTGATGTGTGCGTAGGATGCGGATGTGTTGTAGTGCAAGAATTCAGCAAACTCCTTCACGTTTAAGTCGAACTTCGCCTTGCCATTGACCATATCCGCGGTGCTCAGCAGGGTATGACCTGGACGATCAGTGCGGACCGTCTCTCCATTCACTGTGCTCCACATACTGGACTCAGCCAGATTAATATTGAGGAGAACCTTGCCACTAACTGGTTTGCCGTAGGTGTAGCTGAGTAGATATAGTTAATGGTGAAGGGGTTATAGTGTATATGTTATTTTATTTTATTTCACTTACTTTGCGCGTATAATCACCTGCATGTCTCCATCCTTCACCGAGACCTGATCTGTCACGTCCATCTTAATTGTATACTTTGGCAGAGTGTACTTTTCAACATCAAAGTAAACGCGTTCATCATTAAAGCTATTACCAGGTGTTTGCACCAGCAGTATCCATGAGCCGAGAGCTGCAAACTCGGATAGTTCGAACTTTCCTGTATACACTCCACTATTAGTCTCAATGTGCTTGAGCTCCTTTATGCGATTACGTTTGGGATCCTCGAAAAAGATTACGACATCATCTGGAGCAGTACCAGGCCGCAGGTTTTCATCCAAAAATATGACACGGAAGTTTATGGTATCTCCCGGCTTGTATTTGCCCTTGTCCGTCTGTATCTTCACGAACGGCTTGACCTCCTCCCAATTCAGTTTGGTGGTATTTGTGAACACCAAACCAGATACACCCTCGGCTGTGAGATTGTACTGGCCCTCCTTGAGGGGTGGCAGCTTGAACGTCAACTGCTTGTACTCATCGGGCTTGGCCAATTCAACTGTTTGGGTCTCGTTGTGCGAGGGTCCGGTGATTCCAATCTTCAGCTTGGCTGGTTCCTTAATGCCATGCACGGCTACGGCGACGTTGTAGTCGCGATTTGAGTGTATGGTGCCGGGACCAACGATGGTATATTGCCTGCGGAAATAATAATTAAACAAATGAATAATCTGATTTTTTTCTCTTTGAGGTCATTTTCTTATCTGTGAAATTGAATTTAATGACTATTTGCACAATATTGCTGCATACTTATGTACATACATACACGAGTATACTTGTATATGTGCATAGGCGAGGCGATGTTGAAAGAAATTTAGAATATTTATTTTGTTGTCATTAGCAGCACTGTTATATTTGCTGTCACAAGTCAGAGAGCCGCGAGTTCAATTTCAAGTTTATCAGTATTGATTTTTTTCTTGTGTTGAAATGTGTTTTTTATTCTTTCTTTTTTACTCTGAAAAAGTTGTTAATTATAACTGTAAACATTCAAAGAACCTGCCTGATAAACCGGATTATTTTAACATACCCCATGCATATGTATTGAAGTATAAACATTTTTTGGCACGTTTGTGTTATAATTAAGTGCTTGTAGTGCTCAGGATTGATTAATGATTAATACTCGTACACGAAGATAATTCAATAATACTCAAAGGTACTATATATTTTCAAAATGGTGTACGAAATGTCAGTTCTATTTTCTCACACAATTATAATTACTGTATAGTTAGTTATATACAAGTCGAACAGTATTATGTGATATTGTATCATGTAAGCGAATGATACCACTCTGAAGGAGCTATAAAATTAACGTAAAAGTCGCTTATTATATAATATATATTATAATATATACGAGTTCAAAATACTGTTGAAGCGTTTTATTATCAATCAACCTTTTTTCATTCCATCCTGTAATTCAAGCTGGCCTTCAAGCTGACCAGCTCAGCCACATTTATCACAAATATTAACCATTTATAGGGTAACAACAAATAGCCATTAGGGGCATTAAAGTTACAAATTAGGCGTAAATTAAAACTAATAAGAGACTTCAATTAAAAACCTGAAATATAGTATGCTCAAATAGTTTGTTTGCATTTTTACAAATTATTTTCTCAGCACAGTTTAAAACAAATCAATAAAAAATATCTATTAGTTATAAAGTAAAATTTGATAAGATATAAGATCTAAAAGTAAGAAGAGCTTAGTATGTTCGAGTAGCGCAAATATTAATAATCGTTGAATACAAATTAATAAACAACCCGTTGGCCTCAAGCTTCTAACCTTGAGAGTGCAAAAAACCCTACGTGTATGCAAATAAAACTATACTTTTTTATTTTATAATGCTAATGAGACAGAAAAAGACTTGTACTTACCCCTCGCCTTTTACCAACTCCGCCATTTGAAGGAGCGCCACAAGGGAGATGACAGCAAAAACGTCTGAGCGACGCATGTTGGTGATTGAAAAGAAAACACAAAACTTTTTTAAATAGTTCGGTTAAACTAAAAAATCGAAGTTTTGAAACGATGCCACACAACCGACTGAGCCCAGAGCTGAGCGGCTACTGAGCTGAGCGTAGAGCTGAGATTTTGTTTAAAGCCTTAACAGCTCAGCGACGATGAGCGATACAAAAGCAACAAATAAAACATACAAAAGCCTGAATAATAAAGTCAATAAAAGCTGATGTCAATAACAGTGCCGGCAAACAGCGTGAATATATGTATGTATGTACGTGTATATAAAAACCCATTAAGGTAAAGGGCAATCCAGTGACTGGGCGAGCTCTGTTTTGCTTATCACATACATACATAAATTAATCGATTATATAGTGTTCCTTTTCTCAAACAAAGAGCTATCGCGCTAATTTAGTTTAAATAAATTGCTCATCAAATTTCACCACAAGTATGTAATTTCATGAAACTGCAACCCCATATTGCTCAATATAAGTATATATACTATGTATGTACAATCTCGGCAGATGACTTTTATCCAAATTTTAGCAATTGCAAGCTACTTAACTTGGTGAATTGGCTTTTATCTTTTTAATATTCAACAGTTTTCGGTCTCACTTTTCTTTTGTATATTATTTATAAATCAAGTTTTATTGGAAACAGAATTGGAATAAAAATATAATGATATGGTATAAAAATATATTGGCATGAAATCTGTAAATGATTTTATTGTATGTACCCTACGTTCAATATATAGATGTATGTATGTGCATTCAAACAAAAGGCTTGAAAAATGGTTTAGTACGCTGTCGCTTGACAGACAAACATACTCGTCTACACTATAAATATGTATGTATGTATGGACACACGCCTATATGAATCTGTATGTATGTACGTGTGTTAATGGAATTTAATTGTAAGCTAATTCGGACTGGTTGTCCATGTCGTGTGTATTCCCCCCGATCTAATCTTATACAGCCATGCAAACTGCTAATTAATTCTTTTTTTTAGTGTTTATATTTTTTTGTAATTATCACTTCAGACTCTATCTAATGCCAGCTTGGTAGACTCATTTAAGATTTCATTTTGGTTTTCAAAAATGTACACTTTGTCAACACATCAATGACGTCAGACACACAAACAAATACACAATACCCGCAAACAACAAATCACGGAGTCTGAAAAATCATAAAAATTATTTACGTACATTTATCACGCGGGAAATACCACAAATAATTTTCTAAGAATCGCACAGAAAACAACAATATTTAAGTACGCCCCGATGTTGTTATTTTGTATCACAATTTGTATCTGTTGCTGTTTATTTTGGATTCGAAGCTTACAGCTGTGGCCGTACTTCTTGTTTTGTTTACTGTTGACGCGAAACTGATGGGAAAAGCCATTTCTGGTTCACCATGTTGACTCTCTTTGTGACTCACTCGTACTCTCTTTTTATCGTTCTCTTGCGTTTTATGAAATACTTGGGTATCTCTTTTTCTTTGATTGCCGGTCGAGTGGCGTCTGCCGTTGTTTATTTTTGTTTATTTTTGCCCCTCGCTCAGTGGATTGACTCAAATAGCTAACTTTTATCTTTAATATTAGATTTGGAATGCTGACTAGAAAACTATTTAAGTGTCCTAACTATTAACACGCTCAGAATTTTAAATAACCCCCCTAGTCAATTTTTATTTTACATGCTTAAATACATATGTATGTATGCATGTTGCAAAGCCACAACCCATTGTGCGTCACGTAGCGAGTCGACACTTTGCTCTCTCAGCTAACACTGATGACGTTATATTGTTTATTTATATTATAAATATATTTCATAAGGGACTGCAAAACACAAAATCGGCGGACGTATCCACCACTACTTACGTACGTACATATACATATGTATGTAGATGTATGACAATATTTAATGTGAAAGAGAACGAACTACAAAAACTGGATTGGCTTGTAAATCCCCTTTTTTGCGATGGCCATACCCACATACTTACATGCATTAATATTCCATTTAAATATGTGACCTTGGCTCGAATAAATATGTACGTTCATATATTATTTAAGAAAAATAAATGTTTACACAAGGGTTTATCATCTGATTATGTTTTTAATGATTCAAGTTAGTAGAGGGTCCTCAGAATTATGTACATACATATATAAGTAGTATATCCCAGCCAAATATACCTTAGATTAAGTAACACATTTTTATTTGGAATAACTATTTACATGACATGCCAGGAGCGTATTAACTAAGACCAAAAATGTATTTTATTCCTCTTGCTTTTTATTTACTATTTGTATGAAACATATTGCCGTTAAAATTTATTTTGTTGCCATTTGATACAATTTTCCTTAGCATTTACTCTTACAATCGTCGCCCTCACAAATGTCACAGAGCTTGGATTCAATTTGATAATAGTCGGTGGCCTTCTTATTCGTGTCGTAATAATCGTAGAGGACCACAGGTGCCGGTTTCTGATTAGCCACAGCATACGTTTTGTAAGCTTCAATGGGTAAGCACTTCACCTCACCCTTTGGCAAGCTTTCAAAGTAGACTACCAAGACGGACTCGGCGTTCTTGGTTTCAACAAGCTGTAATTAAATAAACACAATCAGTGGCAGATAAAAAGAAATAGTCTCAAGTTTCAACTTACTCGAACTCGCTTGATGTCCTGGATGTGCTCAAAGTTATCATCCACGGTGTAGCCAGAGGGCAGCGAGACTTCCAGGATGGCCATATTGGAGGCCTCTGATTTTCCCTCCTCTACATATTCAACGCAGACCTCAAGCTCAAGTTTTGATGGGGGAGTGTCAGGCTTAACAATTGTTTGTACTTTGAAGCTTGGCTTAGGCTCCTTCTCGACTATGTTGTATTGGTAAGAGATCTGCACCAGTGCTGCCCCCGTGCCTTTTGCATGGAACTCGAGGGACTTGGTACCCTGAGGGAACTCGACTCGTTGCAGTAATAGTCCATTGTCCTCGGTCAGCTTCAGGTTCTCGGTTTTTTCGCGTTGACCATGATTCGAAACGGTCACATCCCACAATGCTGCCTCATAGCCTGACTTCTCGGCGAACTTAATCAAGGCCTGAAGACCCACTACTGTATCCTGTGAAGAGGCAAACCCACCGAAGCTGTTGCGCTGAGCCACCAGCCATCTGAGTGCGTTTAGGACGTCTTCGGGAGACTCTGTCTCCAATAAAGTGAGCATTGCGTACGAAGTGATTTCCACGTCGTTGCTCCACACCCAACACCACCAGCGACGGCAGTAACCAGAATTTCGCTGTTCCTTACTTTCCGTCCACCAGGTTCGGTCCTCTTCCTGATTAGCCAAGGCTTTTAGACTGGCTACGTGCTTCGGGGCATCCGCTGCCTTCGCCTTCTGAAGCGCGTATGTTGCAATAGCCTTTGGCAAAACTTCCTTTGACTCTTCGACGTTTGCGCTTAAATAAGCAACAGCTTTATCAATAGCAGTTGGTGTTCCCGATGAGGGTTTGGGCTGTGCCAGCAATGCCAGAAGGGACTTAGCTGTTAGTGTGAGTGCAGAGCGCTGGGAGCCATAGAAGTACTCCCCCGTCTCGGTGAAGCTGCCGTTGTCAGCTTGTTTACTCAGTAAAAATTCGTAACCCTGTGCCAGAATTTTGTCATCGATCTTGATCAGCGGCGCAATATCACTCAGCGAACGTATTACATAAGCCGTCAGCCAAGTGGAACCATTGCGTGGTGGGTCCTCTTCGCGCCACTTGCCTGGTCCGAAGGAACTGAAAGATCCATCGTCGTGACGATAACGAAGTATGTTTTGGTAGCCCTGTTCTAGGTTCCGTTTTATGCGTGACTCTAAAGCTGGCGTCAGTTTCTTGATCGATTGCAGATAATTTCGAACAAGATAGTTCGGTACCAGCTTCGACATGGTTTGCTCACCGCACCCACTGGGTAAGCGCAAAAGCTCCTCCAGATTCTTAACAACTGGGCCTAACAGGTCTCCCACCACCGCAAATTCCACATGTTGGGAGTCCTTGACATATTCCTCTGGCAGTTCTAGTTCGAAGGTATCCTTGAACTCCCCCACATCCTTCAAATTTATAAAGAATGCTCGGTTGCTATATTGCGTCACACCCTCAGGAACCACCTTGAGAGTTTTGTGAATCGCGTCGCCAGCCACAGGGGATATTGCTGTAAGCTTGAGTAAAATATTTCCAATTATTTTTGGACGCAAAAGGAATGACACTCCCGCTGCTTCGTTAGCGCCAACGCTAATTTTTTGTGTGCGCTTCTGCTCGCCTATGACTTCGTTCGAGGGATCCACAAACTCGTATTCGTCGTCGGGGTTATCCAGCGACACTTCAACGTCCAAGCTCTTCGGCAGATAATTGAAGACTAGTGCTGGTACACTGATGACTTCTCCACGTTTGACCGAGTAAGGCAACCTTACCGACACGAAGAAGGGTTGGAATGTTTTAATTTTGGTCTGCTCATCAGTCACTCCCAGACCCTTGTCGGGATGCAAAGAAAATGCGCTGCGAAATAAAGAAAAATATGTTAATATGATAATAAGGAGATGGCTCAGAGCGCCTTCTTACCTGAGCACCCAGCTGGTAATGGTGTCTGGTATTGCTTTAACCCACTTGAAAACTTCAGACTTTGTGCTTTCAATATCCGCAAATATCCAAGTCTCCGCGAAGTTCTTACGAACAGTTGGAGCTCGTGGGGTGCCTGGTGCTGCACCTGAAACAGCCATTATTCCAATTCGGGGGGTGTCAGCCAAATGAGGGGCCGAACTCTGCACAAAACCCATCTTGTTAACAACTGACAGGCCTTCTTCGAACTCTGCTATACTTATTGTTATTCGAAGTTATTTTTTAGAATCTACTTTAACTATACTTACTATTATAAACTGGCTTTGTACGGTTGTAGAAGAAGTTGGCATTCGTCATGGTCACTACGCCAGTGCGGTCTCCAGGGTAGTAAGAGTAGCCGCCCTGCCATGGTGTAGTTGTGCCATAGCGACCTAGACTCCAGCTAAATGAACCCTTTTGTATGTCGTTATTTCTATCCAAAAGCAGTACGCTCTGGTCAATCGCAATTAGACCAACGAAAGAATTAGGCGCAGTTTTAATCTCCAATTCAACTTCTGATCCCGGTTTGACTTCCTCGGGTGCGGTAATTTCAATTTTGTTCTGCAGCTCTACGTCAACATGCATGCTCTCCTCAGCATAACGGAATTCGCCCGTCTCATCCACATAATACACGTACACTTTACAGTAGGGTGCCATGAGGAACGTCGGTGTTAGGCTAATGTTGTATATCTTTTGAGGTTCAGGTAATACCACGCGCTCTGTGTGAAGTACATTTCCACGGCCAATGATGTTGTACACAAAGTAGCTTAAAGGACGACTAGAGTTCAATGTGATCTTGTACTCCTCGCCAAGCTGCAGCCTATCAATGAAAAATGTGTGCTTAACTAACTACTAGTTTACGTTTTCAAGCTTCTATACTTACGACCACTTATCTTTGGGGCGTTGAACGTTGGCCTTGAACCACTCCTTCTCCTTTTCCTCCTCTTTCGGCTCCACTGGAGGATCAATCTTCTTTGGTTCCCTATATGGATATGTTGTGTATAACTCGCGCTGCTCATCTCTATATTCCAATTCTATGCTGTAGTAGCGCGTGAAGTTTTCAATATCGGGTAAGTCTGGCAGTTTGATTTTGAAGGTTGCTATGCTTGAATCATTTAGATGGCTCTCGAAAGTAAGTGTCTTTTTCTCGATCTCGGGGAGTTCGGGCTTATTTTCTTTCTGACCGTAGTAGCCAAAGCCATACGTGTGGCGTATGCCCTCCGTAAACTTCGCTTTTACCACAGACTTTGTACTTTTGAGCAATGTGCCATCTATGTACGTGACTTTAAAATTCATATCTTGCTCTTTATCGGCGTGAAACTGATGACAGGATATGTAATCGACGCAGAACATTGCATAGCGATTGGGATACAGCTGCAGGCTAGATGTCTCTTGTAACTTGACACCCGTGAAATTCTCCTCCACGGTGGCTGTGATGTGTGCGTAGGATGCGGATGTGTTGTAGTGCAAGAATTCAGCAAACTCCTTCACATTTAAGTCGAACTTCGCCTTGCCATTGACCATATCCGCGGTGCTCAGCAGGGTATGACCTGGACGATCAGTGCGGACCATCTCTCTATTCACTGTGCTCCATATACTGGACTCAGCAAGATTAATATTGAGGAGAACCTTGCCACTAACTGGTTTCCCGTAGGTGTAGCTGAACAGATTAAGAGATTAAAATAATTATACATAATAGCGAAAATCTGATTAGACTCACTTCGCGCGTACAATAACCTGAATATCTCCGTCCTTCACCGAGACCTTTTGCGTTGCATCCATCTTGATGGTGTACTTAGGGAGAGTATATTTCTCCACACTAAAGTATACACGTTCAGCGTATCTCTCCTTACTTGTTTGCACCTTCAGCAACCAGGAACCCAGAGCTGCAAACTCGGATAGTTCGAACTTTCCTGTATACACTCCACTATTAGTCTCAATGTGCTTGAGCTCCTTTATGCGATTACGTTTGGGATCCTCGAAAAAGATTACAACATCATCCGGAGCAGTACCAGGCCGCAGGTTTTCATCCAAAAATATGACACGGAAGTTTATGGTATCTCCCGGCTTGTATTTGCCCTTGTCCGTCTGTATCTTCACGAACGGCTTGACCTCCTCCCAATTCAGTTTGGTGGTATTCGTGAACACCAAACCAGATACACCCTCGGCTGTGAGATTGTACTGGCCCTCCTTGAGGGGTGGCAGCTTGAACGTCAACTGCTTGTACTCATCGGGCTTGGCCAATTCAACTGTTTGGGTCTCGTTGTGCGAGGGTCCGGTGATTCCAATCTTCAGCTTGGCTGGTTCCTTAATGCCATGCACGGCTACGGCGACGTTGTAGTCGCGATTTGAGTGTATGGTGCCGGGACCAACGATGGTGTATTGCCTGTGGAAGCAATAGATAATAAAAATTATTATGCCTTGCACTCTCTGTATTTAAGATTAGAGCTATATTGTTTCGGGATTGCTGCCTAATCTATGGCAAATTGCACAATATTGCTGTGTGTATGTATTGTATTAATGTGCATGAAATACTATAATTCGTCGTCGTCAATAGCTGCACTGTTATATTTGCTGGCAATGGGGGGAGACGCTTGGAGCTTATCAATATTTATTTTATTTTGAATAGCAGCTTGCCATCTCCACATTATTTTTTATTTGAATTCATTCTTAAGCCTAATTTCTTATATTAAAACAAATGCAGTAGAGCTCAAAACGCAATTAGGTGTGCAAACCAGAATTTGATTAAAAACCTGAAACATACTCATTTCCATAATTTATTTCAATTCTTAAATTGTATTTTCTTTTTCATTAAAAATCTCCCAACTAGTATTTTTTTTTTTTTGAAATATTAAAAAAAAAACTTCACTGAGAAAAAAAAAACAGTAATTTAAAGTTCTGCTGATAAATCACTTCAAAATTAAAAGTCGTAACACGTACTACGAGTATACTCGTATATGAGAATAAATTGTAATTTAATGCAAATTAATAGCTTAGAGTAGACTTTTCCTCACCCATCGGCCTTTACCAGCCCAGCCAATGGAACGAGCAGGACAATAAATACGCCTAATCGATACATTCTGATAATTAAATATAAAAAAACATTAAAGTTTAGAAAAACTAAACTAATCTTCGAAGCGAAGTCACACAACCGACCGAGCCCAGAGCTGAGCGGCAACTAAGCTAAGCGATGAGCTGGGATTTTGTTAAACGCCTAACGAAGGAAAAGTAGACAATTTTTTTATATATTATACTCGTATATACAATGTACGAGATAAGTAATCGGCCTTTGCAGAAGTTAACATTCTATTTATTGAAATAGGGCTGGATATTACTTATAGACGTACAATTCAGGTTGTTTATTCGTTCAGTAGTAAATTTCAACAATTAATAAATGTCTTCAAGACGGATTATATGTTAAAATAAAAAGATTTTTTCATTTTAGTTTATTTATTTGCCATAACATTATTCGAGCCTGTGGCTCTCTATATTTCACTGATGAATGCATTCTTTTTTATACCATTGCATATCGTGAAATCAAATTGAAATGGGTAAATTCGAGTTATCAATTGTAATTAATTGATAACTGAAATTATACAATGATAAATGTGGCCTTTCAATTTAAGATATACATATATGTATGTACATATATTCAATATCAATATGGTGTACTAATTTGTATTATAGATACAATTATACAATTATTAAAGTTGTACCCAAGAGGGTACTAGTTTTGTGCGAATGTGTGTAACACACAGAAGGCGGCGTGGCAGACCACACAAAGTGTTTATAGTATATACTTGATCAGGATGACAATACGAGTCAGTATAGCCATGTCTGTACACTCATACAGAGGATCTCAGCAAGTATAAAAGCTAGAATAACCAACTTTGATATTCAGGTTCCCCTAAACCCTAGGCAGATCAAGCTTTTCTGATGCCCCACTTCCCCGCTGTTAGTGATTTTTCATATATCCTGTAAATCCGTTAGAGCTAATGTGTCCTCATCTAAAGGAAGGTTTAGACACAATATTTATGTAAATGTAGTATATTGACTTAATGTATGGTTTTTATTCAAAGTATTAAACAAAACAAATATTTATTTAATATGTAACTTATTTTTCTTTTTGTTGGACTGGCTACAGGGTTTTTAAGAGTTGAGCCCGCTTGACTATAGCATTCCTATCTTGTTCTGGTATTGGTGTCTGAACATTGTTAATACTCAATTAGCTTTAAAACTAATGATAAGAGCTACTATTCTCAATTACAATTTTAGATAATTACCTACCGCAATTAAAGACAGATAGATATTCAGTCGACCTTCTATATATGTACATATGTACTATATAGTTTGACTATGTATAATTCCAAGGCTATCAACACACAAACAGGCTCTCAACAAAAAGGCTCTCAAGCAATTAATTAGCCCAACAAATAATTAGCATTAATTAGGCCAACAAATAATTAAATGTTGATTTTCAAACAATTATGAAATATTTTGGCCTTTCTCTTCGTTCTGTACTATTTCTCTCTTGCACTCTCATTTGATCTGCCTATATACCTCAATTGCTCTTCGATCAGCTGTTCGTTCCAAAAGAGAATATTTGTTAAGGGGGATAAAGAGTGGATTGTAAGTTGTATTGAAAAAACAATGTAAACACACATGATATGTCAAATGGAAACAATTAATTATGAACCGGTTTAACACAAAATGCCAAAAATAAAACAATAAAGTGATATGCGATTATATTTAAGTGGATACGTTCTGGGCAGTCCCAACAAAGCTCCAACCACTGCCGCCTTTTACTCGCTCATTACTTGGCCAAGGTAAAAGAGCAGGTGAGTCATTAGTTCACTAATGGAAGTACCGATTGCTCCACTCGCTCGGAACGTGCGCGTCAATGAAAACCTTAATGAAAGTAATATATGTGCAAATGTTGGCGCCACATTCTGATTCGCGAGAGCAAACAATCAAACGCATTGGAGCTTTGGTGGCGTGCGGGTGTGCTCGTATTAAGTTAGAGTGTAGTGCTAGTGGTTGAATTGATAAAAATACAGATAATACAGAGCACATTTGTTTCGCAAGCGTGACGATGACGATGAGTATTTTCCCAAACTGTGATTTTACAGCCCAGGCGCAAGCCGTCTGCAGCATGTGGGAGGCGTTCAGCAGCAATCGGGAGGGGGACAACGGTACCTTGGAAGAGGCTCTCGGCGAGACTGGGAATAGCTCGGCCAATTGTTCTCAAAATATTCCCATTACACAAGCCATCGAGTTCTATTGGCCAATATCACCCCACACCTACTTTGGAGTCTGCACCGTAATCTCTCACGTGCTCGTCACGGGCATTACTATTGGCATTTCGCGCAAATGCTTTGAGATGAAATTGGCCAAAACCGCAGAGCATGCGTTCTACTGCACGCTTGCCGTAAGTATCTTGAAATTAGTCAGTTCCGAATAAAAACTAATAAGCTTCGCTATTGATTATCTCCTATGTAGTTTGTTTTTTGCATCACCGAGGCATTGTTGCTGCGCAACAGTCTGATTTTAAAGAAACTGCTTAGCCGTCTGGGCCAGGATATGCTGCATTCGGCATTGGGTTTGTTAGCGTTTGCTATCGGTATTGTAGGAGTGGGCGTTAAGACGTGGCAGAAGCGAAAGGTCCTGCGCGAAAATGAAAAGGCTTCAGTCCGTCATTTTCATAGCATGCACGCGCGCTTTGGTAACATACTCATATATAATATTGGCGTTATTGCTAATAAACATATATTTTTCCTACATAGGCCTCTTTGGATGCATTTTTCTGCTGCTTACCACAATTAGCGGACTGACCTTATACTTCTGGCCCGGACGTATGTTGAATATTGGCCATCGCACAGTGGCCTTACTCTCCTTCCTCTTGCTTATGATTTCACAAATGTATAGCTATAATACGGGCTTTGCTCGTCGCAATTGGACTGAGAAGACTGTTCGCCGATATAAACTTGCTACATTTATTGTCATCATTACAAGCATAAATTTTGAGCTTAGACACTGGGTGGTTGATGTTGTGGCGTTGATTCCAAAGGAATTTTTCGATAAAATACTATTAAAGACATAGCTACTAATTGTAAAATGAAAATAAAAATAGTTAACATTTATACCTTTATTTGATACGATTAGATACATAATGTTTTGATTATTTGTTACACGTTCATATACGATTAAGACAGATATAGTTATACACCTAAATTTTTAAAGACACTGCAAAAGGAATACTAATGTATTGGGAAATTAGCAAGTGGTGGTTGTTTTAGACCTGAACCACAAATATCAAATCAAACAATATAAGCATATGAATAAAGGGGTTTTTTTTTGCTTGGTTACCAAGCCCTACAACTATTGGTTTACATAATTAGAGTTCACAATTTTAATTGCGATTTGTTTGAGACGTGTGCATTATGTCCAATGCATGGGGTATGTTGCCGTCCACCGACTCCAAAAGCTGTGTCAACCAGGCGCCCTCATTGCTGAAACCCATGGCCATCATGGCATGTATGGACGCATTTATGCGGTCATCTGAAATATACGAATTTGTTATTATATTGCGTTTTAAACTTTTCGTCCTCTACACTTACCAGTGTGGTAGATGGGAAAGCTGTGTTTCTCCTCGGGCTCCGTCTGATTGGCTGTCGATGTCGATTGGCTGTTGGTGCCAATTGAAGTGGTCGATGTCGATGTACTGACCGTGTCCACTTGAGCCGTTTGGGTGTGTGCAGTGGTCTGCTCACGCTGTTGTTCTTCAGACATATGTTGTCGCAGCAGTTCGCCCAATTGGCTAAAGTCAGGCCCCGGTGGCACCGAGGCTACTGTGGACGCAGCACTAGTGTTGGCCGAATCCAAAGTGATCAAAGCATCAGGGGTGCGCGTATTGGCCGACGAAACAGTATTATCAATCATTTGCCAATCGTTGTCCAAGCTGTCTGAGCTACGACGTGGCACCGACGTCTCTTTCAGTGAAACAGCAGCCAGAGGTTCAACAAGCGATGCTTGTGAAGTCTGCAGCGAAGTTTCAGGCGTCGGTTGGACAGTTGGCTTCTGAATTGACTCCTCAATTGACTTCTTAATTGGCTCCTCAGTTGGCTTCTCGATTGGCTTTTCAGTTGGCAACTGAACAGGGGCTGTCTCTGGTTTTACACTAGCTTCTGTATTGTTGGAAGCTGTAGAGGCTGTCGAAGTCATCGAATTCGTTGTGTTGGTGCGTGTGGACAAATCGACTGCACCATCGGCCGGGTCCAACATTTTAGCAAACATTTCGCTGAAATTATTCAATATTTCAATGCCTGCACGCATATATTCGGGCGGCACCATTTGGGACAAGTTATCAAAGTTAATGACCGGTGTGGTTGGTGTCGTGGCACCCGAGGCTGAAGCTGAGTTCGAGGGTTGTGTTTGCTCTGCGACGCGAGGAGCGGCTATAGGCTGTTCAATTTTGGTGGTCGCGACGGGCTCTGCTGCCGGTGGCGGTGCTGATGGTTCATTGGCCGCAGTGGTTTCTTGAGCCCGTGGCTGAGCGGTCGTATTGTTGGACTCCGTGGCTGCTGTTGGCTGAGCAGCTTGGCCAGCAGTAGCTGCGCTCTCCGGCATGTTTTTCATCATTTCAACGAACTGCGAAAACATACCGCCATGGCGACGAACGTGTCGGCGTTCACGTCGGCTTTCTCTGTTGGTTTCACCACCAGTAGGGGCATCAGCCTGTCCAGCTGCTTCGGTTGCAGCCTCACCAAATGGACAGTGGCCCCTGAAGCGACGACTCGAACGACGATGAAATCCAAGTCCCGGTCCAGATAAATAGGCATCGATAAGCTTGGGACCATTATGAGTGGGCATGCGTACCATCAAGTGGTCCGGGTGCTTGTGTGCCGCCTCGCATCGCTGGCACAGATCAAAGTTGGGACATTGTACGCACTTGTAGCGAAAGCCAACCAGTGGCAGTACACCACAGGAGTCACACTCCACGTTATCGTGTATAACAAAGTTACTGGGATCGTCCGACGCCGCTGCGGCAGTGGGTGCAGCAGTGCTGGCACTCTCTGCCTTAGCCGTTACCGGTGGCTCGGGCGCTGCAGCGACCACGGGAGCGATATGCAAATGCATGTCCTTGAAGCTGTTATCATTCTTGGATAGGAAAATATCGTAGTCAATTTGATTGACGATTTCGATTTCATCATGATCCGAATCTGAGTGGGAGGAACAAGACATATATATGTAAATAGTTACTGATGAGTCATTTTTCTATATATCGAATGAACATTGTGATTCCTTTTGCCTTATCACAGCTGATAGGTAATAGATTAAATATATTATAATGAATCACCTTTGAACACTCGCCATATATAAATTTTATATATACTAAACGTTTATGTATGTATGTTTGTATATAATTGCACAATCTATTTAATACCAAAAACTAGTATGTATGTGCATGTAGACAGTATGTACACATCATTATTTTCAATGTGTGTGTGACATATGTACATACACACACCCTGAAAATTTGATATGCAAATTAACTGCATCGAATGATTTGCTTCTGCCTTGCAAACGCAAACATACATATGTATGTATGTACATATGATGCGTATACAGTAAATTGTATAAATTGTTTGCACTTACCAACCCAAAACGTCCTGATCTCGCACTGGGGCAACTGACGTTCTTGGAAGAGATTAAGTTCGATTTCACGACGCAAATAACCCAAATTACTTGAAGGCATACGTAGATACGCATTCATCTTCTTGGTTGGACCAGTAGCGCCGTGGTAGGTGATTTTTAATAGTTTCTCCGGATTCATTTCGTATTGTTTTTTTTATAGTTTTTAATTAGTTAATTTTTGCTTGTGCTTGTTTCCTTTATCTTTTCACAATGGTACACTGCTCGCTTCTGGTACTGCGTCGTTACTTGTTGTCTGAAGTGTTCGTCGTTCTATAAACACCAGCAATCGCCGCAACTTCGGCTTTTATACTAATTGCCTCGGGTATTGGTGTCGTGTTTATCGGCTCGGCACCTTCTTGAAACTTCTGCAGCAAATTTTGCAAATCACCGCTATTGCACCATTACTTCTCGGTATTAATAGTTCGAGTAGTACGCGGTCTCGGCGCTGATATGATATATATAGAAAAAATGAAGAGTAATGCCAAAGCTGGTCTTGGCCTGACGATGTCAAAACAAACTGCAATCGATATATCGATATTATAAACACTGTGAAACACTGCAAAAAGCTGTGATTTGCGTGACCATGTCGATGTTCATGCGATGACTTTTGTCAACCAAAAACTAAACACTGTGATTTCCAAATATTACCAGATATATCGATAATATAATCACACTATTCCTAGCCAACATAACTCATAACTGTATAAAACGAGTTATTAAAAGCACTCCAATAAATATAATAAAAGTAAATAATTAGTTCATCTAATAAATGAAAAAATAGCATAAGATGGTGGTTTCCTGCTATCCCACATATAACCTATTTTTTGTTTGTTTAAAAAGCATTCGTTAGGTAAACAAGATTGATCACAAATGTTAAGTTCATTCTTCTTCTCCCCGTTCTTCATTTTTATTCAGCAGCTTAGCAATTAAATCAAAATTAAATGTATTAACTTAGACGCGTCGCAGTATCTGCAGAAGCTGCAGAATTCGCGACTTTGTGCTGAAAAAAAATAAGAATTTTACTAATATTCATGCGTAAATAAATAAATCACACCGTGTGGAATTTGTAAGATATTCATTTCCGCCTTGTCCTTGTCTGCTCTCCACATCCTTCTTGGGTGCCGGTATATTAATTACCGGGGCTGCAAGGTTGCTAGACTCGGTCTGGTATACATGTGTGCCGTCCGTTGTTCCCTGCTGCTTAGATTTTTCCATTAGCAGGGCATTGTCTGTAAATGCAGGAGTAAAATATAATAAAAATTATGGAACGCCAATAAAATTGCAAAATCCAGCAAATAAAATATACAGCAAACACGGTTCCTAAGAGTGTAACTAAAATTTTAAGCTCGTACATTTTAGAAGAAATCATAGCATACTTTTAGTTGCAAATAATAATAAAGGGACGTCAATCGATTTTGTTTTTGTCGAAGAGTTATACTGTTTGCCGTTTTATCTTCAAAAAGCATTTTATAAGCATGATATTAAAATTTTAAATTATAACACTTTCCTCAGATATTATATTTACTTTTTAAAATGATCGTTCCGTTAATTGATTAAGATTTGAAATAAATTGATTGATATATCTCTATCAAGTAGGTAAAGTGGATTAGTATTATAAGTATTGCATGACTCCAGCGTCTAGAATTAACGATTACATTTCGGAGACTAGAAGAGCATCGCTCTATAACAAACATAATCTACGTAAACAGCTGTATGATAGGCAGAAGCTTTTGCATCTACATGGAAAGTAACTTTTCAATTTTATTTTATATACACGAATTGGAACTGAAGCTCTTATCATTGTTAGATCTGATTTGAATGATGTCCATCCTCTTTGTATTCCTTGTTAACCTTCAGAGAGTGGTTAATAACACTCGATGCTGGTTGCGGGCCACTTGGCAGATGGGGGTTGGAGCTTTCAGCATATGGTGGATAATACGGCACTGGATAGGGGTACGGCTGTGGAGGCATTCCGTTAAATGGCTGAGGGGGTGTTGGCGGGGCAGTCATGTACGGATAGCCTCCATAGTAATACGGTGGCGATATCGGGGTATAGGAATTGGGATAAGCAGGATATGCAGGCCGGTTGTATTTATCTTTATGATGTTTCCCCTGCCGATAATGATGGCTCTCTCCGCTTTCGCTGCCACTGCTAGCGCTGCTATCACTGTCGGCATATCCAAGATCGCAATATGCCCAAATAAGGACAGTTATAACAAAAAAACGTAGAAGCATGACGCTAATCCTCCTGGCTACGTGCACGTTTGAACTACTTGAGTTGAGGAACTGAACTAATTTAGCAGCATTCGATTAGTTAAACGAGCATACTAAACATATTTAAGACATTTTTTTAGCGCGTGTTGCAGAAAGGTCAGTGCTTTGATAAGCAAATCAAATCAAGCACAAAAATAAAATACATATACTCTTTGTTGGTGGGTTTCACCGGTATTACGCCGTAAAACTTAAGCACAAATTTGTTGTGTTAAGCATATGCATTTTAAACTAAGTAAATATTTTTTCACAGGTTCTATTGGTTATTTGTTTTGTGATTTTCACTTTAATGAACTACATTTTTCTTTAATATAACTTACTTATGTACTGCTCAGCTAAGACATCCAAAGAATAGGGATCGTCGAGCGTGGGAAACTCAATGAAAAATCCATCGAGTCTAACACGCAGGTTCTCCTCCCCCTTCTGCCGCTGATCGTAGTGTATTTGCTCCTCTTGGAAGCCATAGTCATTGTAGTCATCGTACAAGAACTCAAGTAGATCGGAACGGCGTGGGCTGATTTCTCCAGCTAGACGGGCTGGACGCATGGGCTTGGACACAGCCACATGGAATAAGACGATAAAGACAAACAGGCGATTGGTAAACTTACACATTTTAGCGAGACACGACTGGACAGGACCGTTGCGCTCTGAGAGCTTGCAACGAATGATACCAGAGTCCAAGTTCTAAGCTCTGCAGAGCCTGCATGAAAAAGAGATAAAATGGAAACCCGCTTGCCTGCCTGTTTGCCTGCCCAGCAGGCTCAGGCTAGAACAGTTCAATGCACCACAGCTATTGACCGAAGCTGCAAGACTTCCGCATTGTGATCGAGATGCTGGGAAATGTTCATTCAAGCTTCAGGCTGCTGATCAATCACAATTAGTTATGTGCATTTCTAATGCTTCCTTAAAGGAAATTGCTGCCACTTTACGGAAGCCATATAACAATGGTCGGGGTCACCAACCCATTCGTTTTTAGGATTTGTGCGCTAATTGTCGGGCAAACTAACCTAATAACCTAAATCTACAAGCGATCGCTGGAAAATGTAACTTTATGTCAACACAATCTGACCTGTAATGGCAAACACTTTGAGTTTGTTTATAGAAATTGTTAGCGCCGTCAATGGATTTGTTAGCTCAGGTGTGTGTTGTGTTGTCATCCATTAGGTTCAATGACCATAGGAGCTCGCAGTGCACTTTTCCCACAGGAGGAACTTGAAACCGCTTTTCAGTTTTTCGCATTTGTAATAAAAACTGGTTTCTACCTAATAGAAAATTGCTGGTTTTGCGGCAAATCGCGAGAATAGTTTGAAAAGTTGCTGAAACCCTGCGTTGTTAGTGACTTTTAAAAATCTCTTTCGCTCGTTCCAGTAAAAAATATTTCCCAAAACACTCCAAGTACAGAAATATAAGTCTAAGTATTTTTCTTACAACCCACCTTCTTACATTCATACCTAATTTTAAAATTCTACATCTGTTTACATTCAAAATTAGTTTTAAAATTCTATAAGAGTTCTCAATAGTGCAAAAATGATTGAAGAATACAAGTTAGCGAGATTCTTACAGTGTATTCCACATTGCGTTATACTTTTTAAGTTTAGTTAAGAATCTATATTCTCTTCAGTGTATCAGAGGTTGCTTTATTCGATTTAGATCAGAAATAATAGCGTGCCATAAGCTCGGAAAAACAGTTTAAGCTGCAGCACTTCTTATGCTCATTGTTCCAATATAATAGTTTTAAATCGGCTTTGACAGATTATACGACGCGAATTCCACATAACGATAAGTACGAGTATATATCGAAGAAATTTAAATTGAGCTATGGATATACAAATGTATAATGAGGATATCAGAGTTTGCTTCATTGGATAATCCTGAAATACTTTCAGACTTCCCCCTTTTATGCATACATTTTCTTCCTTGCGATCATTAATTTTTCAACGCTCTCTAAGAATTCTCAATCGTGCATGACTGTTTGTATAACCCTCGTGGCTATAAAAAGAATACAAGCCAGTTATTATTTGCCTTTATTTTCCATCCCCCAGCTGGGCTCGCCCCCCGCTCGGTCCGACAAGCACATATCCTTCAATGGAGCGGCGAGCCACTTCCGCTATAGACAGACGCTATTAATTTACATGATGATGCGCATGATTTTCAAATTAAATTATTCGTATTTTTATTTGAATTTGTGTCATTGTTGCTATAAAAAATTAAGTCTAAATAGTATGTATGTTTGTTTGTATGTATGCATGTATTGTGTGCTAAAACTTAGATTTACGCTTTCATTTAGCAGTCTGGGGACTCTCATGCTCAATAGCCTTCGATCTGGCGGCAGTCGCCGTAGCTATCGCGTCGCTGTCCGGGAGCGCAGCGCGCCAATTCACGGATCAAGGCCTCGTGCGATGAGGGGGAGGCTTGGGAGTGGGAGGCATCCGCCAAGAGGTCGAAGGTGAAGCGCTTGGGCTGTGTGGGCGTCGGTTCCTCGTCTAACTGCCAGTTGCGGTCTTGGAAGTATGTGGGCACATCGATGGGTGGGTACAAGGCATTGGCCTCGGCGTTCAGATCTGCCCGATAGAGCGGCACAGCAATGGTCAGCTCCTGACGGCGCTTCTTAAGCTGAGGACGCTCCTCACTGCTCAGTCGATTGGTGTCCAAGTAGCTGTTGCCAAGCAGGGCGCGTGAATTCCGATAGTAGTGGGCGCCCGGCTGCTGCTGATAGCCTTCGAGTAGGCTGGAAGCTGGTGGAGCTGCTGCGGATCCTGCAGTGGAGGTGGCCTCCGCAGGGGGTAGCGCCTGTATGAGCGTAGGCTCGGCATCCAGATGAAAGGGTTTGATGAGCTGTGGGAAGTATGGAGGCGGCAGCACCTCCACCTGCTGACGCTCATCGTCGCTGGCCGAGATGTCCACATGATAGGGAGTGCGTCCCTCGATGAACTCCGGCAGGCTGACCATCGGCGCCTGCTGACTTTCGCCCGCCGTTCCCATTATAGCCAATTGTGGCGTCTGGCCGTAGCCACGAGCTCGCTCCGCCTGCTGCTGCTGAAGTCTTTGTTGTTGCTGTTGCTGCTGCTGATAGAAGGATTTGATGGGCGAACCTTTGAGGCCATGGCGTGAGGCGAAATGCTTGCGTTTGGATTTGCTGGCGTGTGAGGCAGATTTGGTGAGGAGATCCAGCAAGCTGAGTCCCTCCTGTGGACCCGGCGGTATGAGCACAATCATAAAGTTCTCCAAATCGGCGCGAATATTGTACTGCCCCTCCTGTCGCTGATCATAGGTGACAGTCCTTCGGCTCAACGCATTCTCCAGCTCGCCCAGCGGCAACAAATTGTCGTCCTCCTTTATGGGAATGGGCTGCGGCTGAGGCTGTTGTTGGGGCAGCAGTGTGGTGGAAATCAACATCGTCTCACTGCTGATAGGCGGCTCAGTCGTGGACGTGGCCGTAGGTGTGGGCGTTAGCGTTGAACTGCTGCTCGCTACATCTTCGCGGGATAAATAGGGCGACGTCGACGTTGCCGACGATATCGTCGTCAACAGCAGCGAACCCAAAACTAACAATGACAACATTTCCGGAACTCGAAACTCGGAATCTCTAAACTGCTCTTCTCGCTCTGGTTGCGCGTTTCGTTCTTAACACACGCGCCTCAGAATCGTTACTGCGAGTTGCGTGCCTAGCCAGCTTAAGTTAACACCTTTGCTTTGGACAGGTAAGCAGAGAGACAGGTAAGCAGGCCGGCAGGCAGGAAGGCTAGCAGCGGCGACTCAGACGCAACTTTCATATTTGCTGTGAGTCTCTTTGCTGAAGATTCTATACGGCGGCTGCAGCCACAACTTGTCACAGTGGGGCTTCTTCACAATTTTGCTTCAAAGACAACTCTAATCTTAACAACCTGTGCTGAAAAAACAGTTCTAATTTCCCAAATTTCGATTTGACACGAAACTATTTAAATATTTTTGCAATAAATATGAAAAAATTTAGTCAAATTTCATTATCAATATATCTATCGTCACTTAAAATACATATCTTATATTGGAAAAAATATAATTTAATTTTTTCAATGCAAACGTTTTACAATTCAAAAATAAAACCAAAATTTGTCTTTTATGAAGGCTTTCCTTATAAAAGACACTCAGTCAAATACCCCAAAAATCATTTTCAACATTGTACTTAAAACATAACGACAAAATAAATAAATAATTTAATTTTTGTTAAAAGAATGTTTGTATGTTCACATCTTAAAAATGCCACACTTCAAAAATAATTTAAGTGACTAAAAAGTAATTTTCAACAGGACTTAAAAAGGAACGAAAGAACAAAAAAATATTGAAATATATTTTAAATTTTCCTATTGCTAACACTTTATTTCCAGTGTGCATTGACGACCTGTTGCTGCTGCTGCAGCTTTCTTCTGCCTCTTCCTCTGCCTCTGTTCGGTTCAGATCGCCCTTCTCTCTGCTTGCTAGCTGTCGACGCCGACTAGCTTGAGCTTAATTCATATTTCGCTTGCGTTGTTGTTGTTGCCTTTTGTTTACTCTTTTTTTTTTTGTTTTTATGCCGTGCCCATTTCGGATGCGTGACTTGCGTTCAATTGTATTGTTGTTGTTGCTGCTGTTGTTATTGTGCCAATAAGAACGCCACTGTTCGCTGATATTGGTCAGCCGTTAGGTTCTCACAGCGCACAGTGGTCTGTGTTTACGATTTACACGGCAATTAGTTGGTAATGAGGAAGCAGTTTTCTTAATGGCTCGGGCACGTACTCGAATTGTAGGCGTGGCTAATAACATAATGGCTGGACGCGAGCCATTATTAGGCATCATCTATAAATGCTAGAGACAAAGCCATGTAGAGTTCAGCTTCAATGAGTCCGATTAAACACCATTTTCCATTTCCTGAACTTTCTGTCTTAAGCAAATTTGGAAGTTTACATATTGATTTAGACAAATATATGTGAAGTAATTAATAATTTCCCCCAACCGCTATCAATCTTATGAATTCTTTCCAAATAACAACATGTGCTGCTTTTTGCAGTTAATAAGAATGTTCAAAATGTTGCTGTGTTCAAAATGTTCCTGCTGCTGATCTTTAATTTAGATATTAGGTCATCGGCTTGATAAAGTTGAAAAAAGGTTGCAACTGATCCCCAGCTTTAGTGTTATCAAAGCTGTGGATCAGAAAATGAATAATTTGCAGATTGGTAGACTCGTGTATACCCTGCAGGTTTAAAAAATACATATACGAGTATGTGTTGTGTAAACACACCTATATTTTGTAGTCCACTTATGAACTTTAGGATGTGGTAAGGCAATTAAGAAACTAATCAATAAATAAACGTTACGTTATCGTAATACGTACACCAACAGTTGTTGGTACTAACTGGAGTTTTATCTACGATTGCTCCTATGACACCTATTAATTGTGATTTTTTTTACCGACCGTTTCTAAGGTTTCTCTGCGTATGGATTAGAAGAGTCCACATTCTATTGACACTACAGTCTATTTAATTTGGTTTGCTTAGCTGTTATGGTTAAAAAAATCGAGTTGCTCATACAGACAATCCTATAGACATGTCTATATCGATTCGTCTATAACTCTTTCGTTATAGGGCAAAGAAACACACGAAACATATTGGAATTTGCTGTTCTCATGGCTTTTTTATTATTATTTTGAATTGTCTTTTACACAAAGTGGGGGAGCGAGCAAAATACATACAAGTATGCACACGATTTTTATACATACATATGTAGGTATATTCATAATAAGCAGGCCGTTTGTAGCAATTGAATAAATGGGCTTGCTTGTTTATATATGTAAAATATAAATTATGACAATAAAATTAAATAATCAGAGGTGTTCTCGGTTATATTTAAAAGTTTTTTACGGTCTTTTCTTAATTTTCCCAGTAAATTAAACTAAATACTTGAACAAATGAATTGCAATGAGTATACACATAAACTATAAATAGCACAAATAGAATATTCGATTATGTCTAGATAAGATTAAAAAGCTATACGAACAGTGGGCTTAGGGGTACAACAATACATTTGGTGATATGGGTGAAGTGGAGAGGAAGCTGTTTAGGAAGAAGGTGTCTGATTCTAAGTCTTGGATTTTGCACGTTGTGGGTAATATAAAATCTCAAGTCTTATTATATCTACATAAACATAAACATAAAATTTGTATAGAATTGTACACTGGCTTCGTTTAGGAGTTTCCGTTTAGATTTCCCCGAGTGTTTTTGGAACCTATAAATATACTTTTTGCTATCAATTTCTTAAATGTTTTATCAATAAAAATAATACTATTTACTGAGTTTTGTAATACTTTTTGCAACAAATCTCATAGGAGTTCAATACAAGTTCCAAACTACACAGCGGAAAAAATACAAATGTAAAATACAAGACATATAACTGAAGAATATCCTGATCTATTGTTCAGCTAACCTAGATATAAACTTACGAATTGTTTTGACTAAAACCAGCCTCAATTTAAAACGATAAAGAAGGAAACACATACGCACAGAATATTTGAAAAGGAGTAGAAACTGACTGAATGCAACAACCAGAAGCCCTAAAGCCAGCGCCTAATATATGCAAACATCCATGTCCCCGACTATTCCTGCTTCAGCAAGTCGGCCTTTGGATTTAGCTTGTCCTGCTCCTTCTCCAGCGTTGGCACCCGTTTGTGCACCGTAAAGCAGATGCGATTGAAGTGATCACACATCTGATTGACCACACTGGCTCCGTAATGCCAATGGGTAAGGGTTGTCACAACGAGCAGCGTGTAGAGCAGCGGACGCTCCAGTATGGGCAGCCATAGACTTAGGATTAGGGACAATGCGAACATGGGTGTCTGCCAATGCCAGGCCTCGCTGCGCGTGCTGGACATTTGAGCAACAATAAGGCGACACTGCAAACGACGGAAACGAAAATAAAAACAAATTAGCAATCATTAGCCAGCTGGTAAACAAATTTATATTCATTTGCTCGTGGGTTTGTGTGTGTGGGAGCTGACTTCAATCTATTAACGGCTTGCAAATCTAATTAACAGCGCGACTGTTAATATTTTTAATCGTTCTAATCTTTAACGCGAGAGTGGGTTATTCTTCTTATCGGTCTGCATTACTTTAATGGCCGGATCCATCTCACGCGGAAAAACAAACACGCCCCGATCCTTGCGCAAATAGCGATACGCCCGGTGCTGATACCAGCCGTAGATTTGATTCTCTGTCACCGGTAATGGAGTGGGGCGCTTCGGCACATTAACCACACCATCCAAGCGTTCCTCCTGATTGAGGCCCTCCTTGTCAAACACCTCTCGTATGTGCTGCACATCCTCCTTTTTGCAATGGAAGTACGGCCAATCGTGACGCGCATAGAACTTGAGTGCCAACGGCTGCACATACTCGGCGGGCGATAGCATATAATTCTTAATGGCCTTCGCGCCCTCCGGATCGCAGTCCATCAATTGTTTGCGTTTCTTCTCGCGCTCAACCCTCAAATCATCGGCACAAGTGCGGCCGCCACAGCACCCGGGCATTTTGGATTTTTATTTTTATATGTTTCTGTTTTCTCAGTACAATTTTAATGAGTTAAGTCTGGAATCGTATTTGGTAACAAGTCTGTTTGTTAAGGTAAAAGCTCTGCCAACTGTGCTGACAGAACAGATATTTATCGCTAGTGCCGAAATTTTTTGATTTACTTTTGGGGGAGTTGACTTCAATCTTATTTTAAAACATTTACAATAACATCTACATGTACTAATATTTAGGTCTGTTCCCGTTTTCTTATACTTTTGAATGCAGGAACCCCATCAAGATTAGTTCCAACCATTTTAAAAATGTTTCGGTTGCAATAGAATAATTATGTAGCTATAAATTTGAAGCTCTTTAGTAAAACAGAAGAGTATGCGAAATTAGAGAGCTTAACTTTTATAGTTATAGTTTGATAAGCTATTTCTAGTGTTTTTATAGCCTGTACCCAAAGGGTGAAAGGCTATACTAGTTTTGTGCGCATGTATGTAACACACAGAAGGAGGCGTGGCAGACCCCACAAAGTATATATATTCTTGATCAGGATGAGAAGCCGAGTCGATATAGCCTTGTCCGTCCGTCCGTCTGTCCGTCTGTCCGTCTGTCCGTCTGTCCGTATGAACGCAAGGATCTCAGAAAGTATAAGAGCTAGAATAACCAAATTTGGTTTCCATATTCTCCTAAGACCGAGAAAGTACGAGTTTGAGTTTTTTTTCGATGCACCCCCCCACTCCCCCGCAATTCGTGTTTTTTCTTATAACTTCCGTAATTCTCGGAATTTTGAAATCAATTTTGGTAGGTACATCCAGTTAGTACTAATGTGTCCGTGTGCCAAATTTCATCATGATAGGTCAATTCTGAAGAAAGTTATAGCCATAAGTAAAATCGCTGCTCATGCGCTGCCTCTGTCGGCAGCGCTGCCCGCAGCTGTTGTTGTTGTTGCTGCTTTGGTTCAACTTTGTGCTGCATACATACACGCATATAAACACGCATAGGTACGTGATGTAAATGTATGCTGTTAAAACTAAACATAAACATATATTCTAATTTAATTTAATTAATTAATTCATTAATTTTTTTTAATAATTTAATTTTTTTTTAAATTTTTTTTTTTTAATTTTTCTTTTTTTGTGGAGAGTACAGGCTATTTTACTGTCGGGCTTGCTCGACTGTAGCGTTCTATCTTGTTTTTTTTGAATTGCTTACCACCATGAATTGGCAGTACCATTTGGTGTAATAAACTAAATATTCTAAAATGGTACAACTTCTGAAAATTAAAGGAGCGTAGATCCAATGGACCAAATAATATCAATACTCATAGCAATAAAAATAGTTCTGACTCAGACTATAAAACACGCGACGTAAACTTTTCCCACTGACTCATTGTGGCGAGGGACGATAACAAAACTATGGCAAATGACGAATTACATATAAGCATGCCGATAAGGGTCGCTAACAGGTGTTAGGAAGTTTATGTCGCTAATGAAACTTACGCTGACGTTGGAGAAGACGGTACCGCTTAGCATGAAAATGGCCCGTGGATCTGTTTCCATAATATCATTTGGAGACATAAAGGGCCACAGCAGCAATATGACAAAATACGTTAAGAATGGCCAAAGTGGACGTATGGCCTCTCCCAAAGATAGCATACGACCTGTGCGATGTGCGTAGGAACTGTGAAGATATTATAATTATGCTTAGTAGCTGCTAACATGGATTTATTATATTCACTTACTTGTATACGTTGAGGACTACGAGCGGTAGATTGGCCATTGCGCTGACATGGAGCACTGCCTCCATAACGTTTCCCAATGGTATTGTGCCCAGGAAACCAAAAGACAACTCAGATTTCCAGCGTTCGAAGCCGAACAACCATGTAAAACCATACATAGCCGTGCTGCCCCACATGCTGAGGTCATACCCCCAGGGCAAGTACAACACACCGGTGTTGTACTTCTCCCAGTGGGACACGAAGAAATTGAAATAGACCGTCAAACATACATAGTACATTCGCATCGGACGCACAGAATAGATCTGGCTCCGCCCGAATATACTATATAAACATGTGGGGATCAGCATAGCTGTGTACGAGTCTAGGCCATGGTCGAAAAGCTCGCCCAATGGACCCGAGAGGCCAATTCGCCGTGCCTGTTTTCCATCGATACCATCCAGTGTGTAGGCTATGAAAATATTAAGCGCTGTGCAAAGCCAAACCCAAGACGGTATCGGTGTAGTGTCCTCCGCTCCAGAGCTGGCATTAAAATTCCAATCGTAATAGGAGAGCAGCACCAAATTCATAGCACTGAAGAGGAAGCCGAGGAAGGTCATCAAATTTGGCGCAAACCATCGCGGAAAGAACTGTGAGCGGTAGAGAGTGAGAGAAGAGAGAGAGAGCGCGGAAACGGAAATATATATTAAATGGGTGGCCGGGTGTTAATTTTAGTATTGATTTTTATGCTGCGCTGCTGTTGATTTTACTCACCTCGACTAACCAATTCCAGAACGGATGCATAACATATTTGCTTAACGGCGAAGTGTCAATGGCACTATACTGAAAAGCGAAGGCAAAAAACCAGAATAATAACAATATCGTTTTTAAAGTCGTTCCGCTGCTTGCATCCCACACTCAACTTACCTTGTAATTGTCGAAGCCATTGATTTGTTCTCTCGTCAGGTATTTGTAATTGAGCAATTGTCGCATTAACTGATGCATTGTCGGAAACTGCTTTGGGTACTTGAGTCCCTATAAATAATTAGAATGTATGGGAGGAGGGGAGGGGAACACGCGCCAGCAGTCGACAGGAGAGTTTTGCAGATAGCAGCGAGAAACGGCACGTTACTCTTCCCAAATTGTATATCAACACATTTTGTTTTACTTTACATTAAACAATAATTAATTGATTTTTGTATTTTCTATGTATTTTATTTAGTCTAGAAACTGTGTCTTTTCCTCACTCTGCCGCCTCTGCCGGCTGCTTCAATGCGTCGCGTGTTCTTTTTTAAACACACACATATACATAAACACCGACTCACATACACATACCGCCCAGGTACAGCTACAGCTGGCTTAGGGGTTGTTTTGCAACACACTTTGTAAATGTTTATGTACAACTACTTCACTAATTTATTGACACATTTTAATAGAAACAGTTATTCTCCAATTAACTAAAATTATAACATCAATTGAGTCAATGTGCAGCTTTTAAGGCAGGCAGCTCGGTTCATTAATTAATACACCATTCAAAAGTGGCCGTTGCCATCTAATTTAAAGTTCTCTGACAGCGATGCCACATTAATGGAAAGTACAACAGGTATGCTGGGTTGTACAATACTGCAGTAAGCATCGATACTTGCTAGCGCGGGAAAATACAAAACGCAAAAGCTTTAAGTTAAATGGGTATTATTTATTGTAGGACGTTTTAGTAATTCACATTGTGTTAACAAATCACATTGCATACGAAACATAATGATGTACGGATAACAAAACATGTCAAATTAACTACTGATATAACAAAATGTGCCAAAAATAAACTGTAACACAAATGGAGTTACAAATAATGCCGCCGTCTTGCGGACGAGTATGTTCCTACAACATAAGCTCACTAACAAACGTTTAGTTGGTTTTCTTTAAAATCTTTTTACGTATATTGCCTGGACAACCGCTGGGTCCAAGTAAGTGTATCTTCCAACCACCATCAAGAGGTAGATGAACATCGTCGTGACAAAGTGGACAGCGCGCGGCTCCAGTTTTTAATTCTGCAACAAAAATTCATCGCTTTAGTTGTTATATTATGATAGATTTTTCAAGGGCTTACCTCGACAATAGTCCTCCATTTGATGCAGCTCGTATAGCTGCTTGTGCACGGACTCAGTGCATCGAACGCAGACGACATAACTTTCCTTGGCGTCGCATTCGGCTGTGGAAATCGTTTTACGTTTTAAAAATTTTATGATAATTTTTAAAATTTTAACTTACTAGTTAAATGGTAATTGAGTGCAGCCACCTCCAGGACTTGGCTGCATTGCGGGCACTTTGTGAGAAAGGGACACGCCTTCCAATAGTGACGATCCAGCTGGGTAGGATCACCGCCTGCACAGCTCCAGTCGCAAAAAGGACAGCGTCTAGGGAGATATGAGTGTTTGTGCGATTAATACGACATTTAAACTACAAGTAGTAAAGTACTTACATCTTTGGTGTTGTTTCCTCTGTGGACTCCGAGTTAGATGCCGAACCCTTACGCGAGTTGCTGGCAGATAACATGGAACGCTTCAGTTGTTCATTATACTGCTGCTTGCCATTGCATGTGTTTGCGCCGCTCACATAACCATTGCTGGTGCTGGCCACATTGCCCAGCGCCTGTCCACTCTTGCTTTTCAGCAGTCGCGACGAGTCGGCAGGCCCAGCCTTTCCAGGGCCCAGCTGCAGAAATTCATTGGCATTCCGATTAGATGGTGGTGTGGCTGCATCGCTGGAATTATATTTATTGCCCTCCAACAGCTCCTGCTTGCGTTCCAGGTCGAGCTTATCGAATTCGGTGAAAAGCTGGCGATACAGCAGATTGCGACGTGTGATGTCATCGTCTGGCGGCAGCTGCTTGCGCACCAGCCGGGGATTCACTTTGTAGACCAATAGCAGAATCCGCTCGGCCACTTTACGCACTGGCTCTGCGGGATGATGAATGCCCGAACATCCACACTCCGACAAGGCGCGACAGGTCAAGCCGCTGTGCTTGTCTGTGCTAATGCCCTGACTAAGCACCAGTTGCTCCAACATTTGCATGCGACTCAGCGCCAGCCGCGGGTGTGTGCCTGATCCCACGCTGCGTGACAACGCCGGTGCCACCAAATGCTGTTCCGCCACCTCTGGGCAAGCTGCACAGCTCAGTATGGTGTGCTGGGCAAGAGTGTGCACGCGGGCCGAAGGATCGCCCGACTTGGCCAACAGCTCCGGCAACAAACGATCCACACATCGTGCCACTTCACTGGGTGACACGCGACCTGGCACGTATTCGAGGAACAGAACACGCACAGTTTCAGTGGCCTGATTGAAAACTGAAAAGACGGCATCCCGAACAGCACGATGTAGCAAAAGAGCTGCGCTACGAGCCACTTTATTTGGACTGGCTGCGTGCTCATTGCTTGCGGCAGCTACCAATTCCTGCTCCTTGAGAAAGTTGCGCAGCCTCATCAGACCGTCCTCGCGATCTTGAAACTGTCGCGAGTAAAATTGTTCCACCTGCAAGGTATAGAACTAAAATTAAGGTTTCTAACCACCTCTGGAGAACCACTTACCAATTCACTGCCAAACACAAGAATTGGCAATGCTGCTTGGCGTCGCTCGCGCTCATTTAGCCTTGAGCGACCACGATTTGGATCAGCATCGAGGAGCGCGTTACCCTGACACTCCCTTAAAAATTCATTAGTATTTGAACTTAAGAGTTTGATTGAACGAAACGACAACAACGTTTACGTGTACGGGTTATGGCACGAGAAATAGAAAAGTATTACGGAGATCAACCAAAGATATAAAAACATTAAGCTATTAAGGTTACATCTACACCTAAATCCATACACAGTCGAACTTCCGTAACCATTTTCGAATTCAACCAAATTATGTGGAATGGAGATTAGAAATGTTATTAAATTTCAAAAGATTAATCTTGGATCTAATGTTTAACTCCCTATAGTTACATATGTATGTGAAATAATAGTCCGATTTTGTTTAAACTCTAGTCTATGTTGTAAAATAACTTAATGCCAAATTGGGCTTTAAAAACTAATAAGTTAATGGAAAATCGGTCGATCGTTTCTATGGCAACTAAAGATTATAGACTGGCAAATCACTCAAAACGCAAAAAAACTCCTTGGGTATACAAAAATTAATTAAAATTTTAAAAAAGTCCACTACTTATATGCACAAATTAGCTGAATGAGGAAGTTCGACTTCGGCTACAAAAACAAAATAGTATTGATCCACACCACATGCGATGCCATGCAAGAGGTATTGAGTTTTTCTTTAGTAACAGCTACTAGACACCAATTCTAGACTCAATCACAACTTACTGCCTTAGCGTGGGAATGGCACGCTCTTCGTAATCCTCGTAGGAATTGCGTGGCGCGCTCTTGTTGCGACGCCTTAAAGAGCCCTGTCGGCTGGACATTGGGGAGCTATGGCGCGATGGCATGCGTGGCGATTGTGGCAGCTCGTCATGTGATTTGCGCCAACAGGAGGGCGTGGCATGCAGAGCCGCCGCCGGTGAGGCCTCCACACTGGCTTGGCCCAACGAACCATCCGTTGAGGATTTGTCACCCTCCGTGGTGGTGGTTGTGGCGTTGCTCTTAGGACTCATGGCCGCTTCGGCCAATGCATGCGCCACATCCTGCAAACTGGGTGCAATGGGAAGCGTCGGCTTGCAGGCATACACCTCACAGCTTTGATCATTGCTAGTGTCCGGTCCTTGCGTCTCAAGCAGGTGTTGCACCTGTAATTGCTTCAGCACCGACTCCCTATACATTTCCATCTGCTCCTTTCGCAGTCGAGCCGTAGTAAAATCTTCTTGTTGCACGGCCTGGCGTTTTGCCAGCGCATAGCGACCCAACCGCTCGCCCGCCGTTCGCAGAGCAGTCATGCAGAGCTTCAGTTTCCGAGCATACTCAAAGCGTTCGGCACTGACAGCCTGCGCTTTTCGCTGTTCCAACTCCCGTATGTACTGCACAATGGAGTCCTCGACATACATGGAAAAGAGCAGATCATCACATATGGATGCCAGCGCCAGTTCACCTGTGGCCGTGTCCAACGGTGGACCTTCGTTGCTCAGTTGCTGATCCTCCCCGTTGCCATTGTTATTATTAAGCGCCGTCTGCTCCAAATCCCCACCCAGCACATTGACTGCTAACAAAGCAATTTGTTCGCTGCTATTGAACTCATTGGGCTGGGCACCGATCAGGCGCAGCTTCAAATGCGTGCCTCGACGTGGACTGACGGTAACGCTCTGTAATTCCCGGGATTTAAAATTTGTGCTCGAATTATCGGAGAGCGCAACAAAGCCAAGAAAGTCAAAGTATTGGGAGGATGGTGTGCTAGGCATCGACTTAGGTGCATAATGCAGCCAAAGTTCAACCTTTTCGGCTGCGGAAAATTCGAATTATTAGAGATATTCTCACATTGCTTTTCTTAACTTACGTATAAGATACTGGTGGGCTAAAAGTTGAATTCGATAAATTTTGGCCGGTTGGTGAAAACGCATTATGATGTCGTGTGTCTTTAACGAACAATCCGCTGCACTGCGCCAACCGTGCACAGTCGGTCCATGTGTATTTAACTCGCTCGCCGGATAATTGGGATCCTCGTCTGACAATAAAATAATAGTACACAAATAAGGTGAATATATGTATGCATACACATCTTAGAAAAAATCAGATATCAAATGTGGGCTTTGTTTATCAATTACTTTACGGGTAGTTCGACATTCGGCAGCTTAATATTGTATTAAAAACAATTTTCATATATATTAACAACATTATGGTTACATTTAATAACGGCACTCAACTATTTTGAATTTTACAATTGAAGATGGCAGCACTATGTAGCCACAATTCAAACAATATGGCTGCACCACGCAACACCATATGACGTCACATGACGAGAACAACGAATAACGAAATGCTATGCCTTCTAGTTTCTTTGTACCATGATTTTTGTTTACATATGTGTTGTGTATCGGTGTGGGGAAAGGGGGAATAACGCAACAGCTGTTCCGATGGCGCAGCAACACGTCATGCATGTAAAATGCTTGCTTTGAAAAAAATATATATATTTGAAAACAAAGTATAAAGTTACATTGCTGATAAAACTAATCTAAGTGCTTTTATTTTGTATTTACATTTTTCATTCTTCAGCTACTAGTTTTGTTAAACTAAGTTGGCAACACTTCAAGCGTCTAAGGCGCATTGTGTTTGTGTCTTCTTGGCTCATTCGAGTGAGTGCTGCTTTTAGTTAGTTTAGTTGTTCTTTAAAGCGCGTAACACCAGCACGAGTATTGTGCAAATAACTTAATAACATTGACTTAAAAAATGTCGCAGGCCAATAATAGCTCATTGTCGCTGTCTGTGCAGCAATTGCTGAACAGCATCAACCACCTGCTCATATTTTTGGTGGCCTGCTTCTTTTTTGTGTTGGCGCGTAGTCTGGATTTCAAGGATACGGCTATGCATATGTTTATGGTCGGCATCGGTGTGAGTAGATAAGATTAGATCTGATTGCAAATTGATACAATATGTTATGCATTATGTGTGCTTATCAGCATATTTATTTATAATAATGTATGTATATATTTGGACTTAACAGTTCCACGTACTTGTGGCCGAGGCGCTGATGTCACATTATAAATTGAATCCTATAACACGTTTTTTGTCGCATCGCAATAAATCGCGATATCACGGCATTCTGCAGTTGCTGGGTGGTTCGATGGTCTTGTTGGGCTCGTTGGGCAAAATCTCACAAAAGGAGCAGCACTTTACCACTTGGCATGGCAAAATAGGTGCGTGGGGGCATAAACTTTACGGCCGATTAAACCTTAACCTGTTCTACTATATTTAATGTGCATAAATGCTTTTCAGGTCTGGCTGCCACTTTTGGCTGTGCTGCCAGCGTGCTAGGCGGTATCTTGAATTTCCTACAACCAAAGTTTATTCTGAAAGTCTTTCCCCCTTCGGAGTTACGCTTTCGGCATAATTTGTTTGGTCTGCTCACCTTTACACTGGGCATGGCAGCTATCTACTTGGGATACTACTCTAAGTTCTTCACCCGCTTTGTCGACCATCAATTTATACCTGCCATGATGCTTGTCACTGTACTTGTCTATTTGTTGACCATAATTGCGCCGGTACGTTCGCTTTTAAGCAAGCTTAAGTATAGGCGGCAAAAGCAAAACCACCAGCAGGAAACGGCAGCTAAATAAAATTCTACCTCAAGGCTGAGTTAAGAGGATACGAACTGAGTTGAAGGTGCAATATAATAAAAACTGGCCGCCAAGTACAAACTTACTGTAAAGAAAGAAACCAATTTAAGTTGATAAATTCTTATGCTTGGCGTTGTGCCAAGAAATCTGTGACTGCATCTAAATTTGTATACAGTCATTGTGCCATACGAAGTAGTGCAGACAATAAAAGCATTCTTATTATTACAATGGCCATTTGTCAAAATTATAATGATAAACTAAGTCAGTGTCAGCCTAAAGAATGGAGAATGCTGCTTGCAGTTATTTAAAGGTGGTATGCGCATTTTATTGTCCTAAATATGTGTAGATAATACAAAACTAAAATTACTTCTTACAACTATACACATGTACATATGTATGTATATTTTTTTATGTATATGTATGTAAATACAACACTGAATATAAACCCCCTGAGATTTACCTACGCAATTATATCGTAATAAAAAACTAAAGGGACCGTTCCGAGCATTGCACTGCATACTAGGCGTATGCGTACTTTATCGATTTCTCAAGTGCAATTTAGAAAACCCAAAGAGGTTGTGGGTGCAGCACTAAGCCTTCAAAACAACAACAGCAACTAAAATAAAAGCAAATTAAACATAAAACAACACATCAATTTGATCAAATAGGGAAGTTAATGTGTTTACTCTGTTTGTTTGTTCACATGGATGAATATAAAAGTTATGTTTACCTGATGCAAATACCACATTAAATGGTATTTTTTTGGCCATTGCACTGAGAAACGTTAGACAGCAGCACAAGCACGACTACATTGACAATTCTTAAAAAATAGTTTGCAAAACAACCGCGCGCTTCAAAAATCAAAGTTAAAATAAAACTGTGCGTTTCAAATGTGCGAGTCCGGTGATTTCGGACGACAGCGACTGCATCGGTCCAGTGCTGTGTAACATTCAAACTCCCAACAGCTGGTTGCGTGATTACAGTGCTGTGAAATTCAATTGCATCAAAAGGAAAAATTAAGGAACTTTATAAAATGACAACAAATGCTCATAAATACAGCATTTTGCTGCCCACGTACAACGAAAAGGATAATTTGCCGATTATAATATGGCTAATAGTGAAATACATGAAGGCCAGGTGCGTATGGTGGTGCTTTGAGGGAAAACATGTTTAAACTTTTGTCTTTCTAGTGGCTATGACTATGAAATAATTGTTATTGATGACGGCAGCCCAGATGGCACCCTGGACGTGGCTAAGGATCTGCAAAATATCTACGGAGAGGAACGGATTGTGTTACGTCCTAGGGCGGCCAAGTTGGGCCTGGGCACGGCCTACATACACGGCATAAAACATGCCACCGGCAACTTTATTATTATCATCGATGCCGACTTGAGTCATCATGTGAGAGCGCCTAAAAATATTCTTGTGGCTTAATACTGACGTGTTCGATTTCTGCAGCCTAAATTCATTCCGGAGTTCATAAAGCTGCAGCAGAAGGCTGACTATGATATTGTGTCGGGTACGCGGTACGCAGGAACTGGCGGGGTCTATGGCTGGGACTTCAAACGCAAGCTTATTTCTCGCGGCGCTAATTTTCTGTCGCAGGTACTGTTGCGGCCCCAGGCAAGCGATCTGACTGGCTCATTCCGTTTATATAAGAAACCTGTGCTGGAAAAGTGCATTGCTAGCTGTGTGTCTAAGGGCTATGTTTTCCAAATGGAAATGCTGGTGCGTGCGCGTCAGCATGGCTTTAGCATTGGAGAAGTTCCTATCACATTTGTGGACCGCATTTACGGCACTTCCAAGCTAGGCGGCACGGAAATTGTACAATTTGCTAAGAATTTGCTGTATCTATTTGCCACAACTTAATAGATTAACAGAAATCAATAATAATAGGAAACTGCTTCTGGACTTAATGGAATTTAATTTTTGGTTTCTTATTTTTCTTCTTTTGTACATGTGGTAAGTTTAAAGTTTTAAAGAATTTTACATATAACTAATGAATTATGCATGAGAAATTTGTTGCCATATTAATGTGCGTTTATGTAATTTTCTGTTGAAATTGGTTTTTTATATATATATTTAAATTGAATAATGATAACTAAGGATAATTGATTTACGAAGAAGCTCAGTGGCCTTAATCACTCAGCTTGAAAACTTTGTGCTGGTTATCCTGATTGCCATACGAATAACAGTCATCATCCAATGCATCCGTGTAGTTCTTTAGCGCTAGCGTGAGCAGATCATTCCGATTCTTGAGTGCCAGCACTACAAATGCTCCATTGGGCAGTATCTCACAGGTGGATACCTGTGCGGGCGGCTTAAAAACAGCCAAGGATTTTGCTGAAAAATTGTTAACGTTTGTTGTATAGTTTTTGCAAAGATATTTGTCAATCAAACCTACCTGTGTTCAGCTCCCACATGCGTATAGCGCTGTCGCGTCCCTCCTTATCGTATGACAACAGTACCTTGCCGAGCGGATCCAACTTGAGGAAAGTGACGGGCGCATTGTGTCCAATAAGCGTACACTTGCAGTTGCCAGTAACCAAATCCCAAATCAATATTTTGGCATCCTCCAGGCCGGCTATGACACAAGCATTCACTTGCGAGATGGCCAGTGAGACGGTATTGCAGGTGGGCTTCCATTTCTTAAACAATGTGCCGCTCTGCAAGTCATAGACGACTATAAAATTGGGAGTCGGCTCGTTCAGCTCCTTGGCAACGACGCACACGTACGAGCCCTCGTGTGTGATTGCCGACAATGAGGTGATGAAATCGTGGTGTGGTATGCGCAGATCGTAGAGCAACTTGCGCTGCGACAAATGCCAGACAAGGAGTGGGAAAGGCTTTTGGGTCTCATCGCCACAAACGAGTATGCTGTCAATAGATAGAAATTCGTAATTAAATACTGATCCTGCCACATCTAATATTCATTGATTCTACCGTCCATCGCCGCTGACCAGCAGAGAGTTCAAAAAACGATCTTCGCCAGCCTTAAAGGTGGTAACACAGTCCCCAGATTCCAAATTCATGAGGTTTACATACATTCGATTGCGTGAGAGACAGACTAGATGATTCTGATCGTGCAGCCCAAAATATGGCATCTTCTGATTCATGACACCCTTTAATGTTACCTGCAAAGAGCGACGAGTTTCGGTTATCCTTTAATTCGCCATCTGCAGTCACAAAATTGTTCTTACTTTAAATTTGCCCTCATCCAAGTTAATGACTCGTATTTCCCGTCGACATAGCACAGCTGCCTCATAGTTTCCCACCGGGCACATAGCCGTTGGCTGCTGAATGCCTTGAAGCTCGCGAATACGGCAACAGTTCTTTACATCCCAAATGCAAATCTCGGCGCGTTCCGTGCACAACGATGCCACATAACAACCGGGCTGAGGTAGATTCATCAATACGTCGTAGCCCTTGATTAAACCATCGCCCACATCATCATCCTGCTCGGCATTTAAATCCGCATTGAGTATCTCGAGAAAGGCAAACTCCAATTCATTTGTGTACTCCCACCAAGAGCGTATTTTCTCATCATCCTTCAACGCTGGATTTTCTTTAAAGCGCGTTTTCAAATAGTATTTCATCAATGTATAGAACTGTTGGCCATCATAGCTCAATTCATGCAAATATTTGACTAAAAATTGCTTAAGGAAGTTAATGTGCACGTAGCTGGTGTCCCCTTCGCCTGCTAGCCATTCGGCATTTAGTATATCGTGCATGAGATGCTCGGGTCCAGTGGCATGCACCTTATCCGCTATCCACTGAAGGTCCGTGAAGTAGAAGCAGTTAAAGAGTATATCGATTTTGTGCTTCGCCGGATTGTCTTCAATGACCGCACAAAAATGGTGATAAGGCAGTTTCAGATACTTCTGAAAATTATAGCTGCAAATAAAGTGGGAAGAATTACAACAAAAAGATTAAATTTTTTGTGAAATGTCGTTGGTGTTTAAAGAAATGGGTTCTGCATTGATATGTGATTATAAGAAACTTTTCTGGTAAAAGAACAATGAAAAAGACCAACGATAAATAATGGATAAATTTCTAGCTATCAATAGTCAATTCGTGACATTGAAAATCTATTCTATAAATAGTTGTATATTTTGCTTACGTGTGAGGGGTGCTGCTGCCACTGCCGCTGCCGCTGCTTTTGAATTTGCTCTCCTGCCGATCGAAGTAGTCCCGCATCGCTTCATGTACCAGCCATTGCTTTTGGGCGTACTTCGCTAAAACGGCGAGGCCAAAGCTTTTATCCGCTATTCTAATATTCTTAAGACCTAAAAGCATTGGTCCCATAAGCCAGCAGAACTTGGACCAGATCTTGAAAGCGACCTGCGCTTCGAGTTGGGTCATCTTTTGAAAAACGCCCAAGCAATCGCTCTCACGTATGCCCCAAGGCGATAGCGTTACGATCAACAGCAATAGTTCTACCTGATCGGCGGCAAACTTTGTTTCCAGCACTTGAAGTATCTTGGCCGAAATATCCCCAATTTCTGTGATCGGTATGGCCACATGGCCCAGCCAGGCTAGCCACCACAAGGATTTGGCATGGAACGGCGTCTTGCCGTGCAGCGATTTCCATTCTTCTGGCAACTTGAGCGCTCCATTGGCCGCATAAAAGTCGCCACCGCCGGAGCTGAGTATGTCGTGCCATTGCCGTTCAGTAAACTGTTTCATGCGCAGAAAACAGCGCGTTGGTATGCCCAGCTGCGCCAGCGCGCTGAGCATATTGGCGTCCTCATTCTCGTTCGTTCCGTCCGTTTGATGTTGTTGCTGCTGTGGTTCGGTGACAGTGAGTATAAGCTTGGTGGTGCTGCCTAGCTGCAGAGGCAGCCAGTCGAGTGAAGATCCGCGCAGCAGCTCATCAACGCCGTCAATGATGAGCACAAAAAAGCGCTGCTGGCGAGCTACAATCTCACGTATGACCTGGGCGTAGGCAGAAAGTGTCTGTAAGAAAATTAATAAAGCAGGCTCTTTTAGTTTTAGAATTGTTATCAATGTCCGAGATTATGCTCACATGGGTCACTTGGCACTGTTTTCCCGATTCCAGCACACACATTTGGTTGGCAATCGAGCCGACTATTGAAGTCAAGTCCGAGGATCTTGCGGTAAGATTAGCATATCTGTGGGAGGCAAATTTAAATTATTAATTACTCTATCAGACGAAGTTAAAAATAATTTGTTGTTAACTTTTTGACATGATACTTTTTTTATAAAACCGTGTTTTTTTGGAAAACTCTTTATTGTTTATTATGCTGGACCTGCAACTTACCTTAAGACGAGTTGTGCCTCGGGCTTCCAGCGATGCACATTTTCCATGATTTTTGACACCAGAACACTCTTGCCACAGCCACTAGCGCCGGATACCACCAGTGGATAGGCAGTGTTATCCCTTATATAACGTTTAATGTCGTTCATAATGTCAAAATTGGCCGAGTTTTGCGCCAACAGCTTTGAGTAATGTCCAATTAGCTGCACCTCCTCCAACAGCACTTTGTCCACGCCCTGCGTGTTATACGGTATGGTGCACTTTTGCTGATGCTCCTCGAATATGGCCGCCACCGACTTGGACAACAGACTCTCAATAACTGCCGACAGCTCCTCATCCAGTATGTTCATTGTGGGCAGCAGGCGAATGAGATTCTTTTCGCACAACTGACTTTTTAGCTCGCTATAGATGCGTGTCATCCGACGCAATACTTCCACCTCCAACTGTGTAGCATTTTCGGGTACTCGCGAATACTGTGCGCTTGTCTGTATCCAAATGCAGCGCTTCGCCAGCTCCTGACTCATTAGCACGGTATTGTTTATTTCCTGCTCCACCACTGTGGTCATATAGGAGTCCAACTGATCGTCGGAGAACAACCGCAGCAAGACGCCCAATAGCTCATTGAGCTCCCCATTGACTTCACCGTTGTAGGGATCGATTTGCTGGGTATACAAGCGATGGCACATTGGCTGATACGAATTGTCTATGGTATACCATTTCTCCAACAGTAATTTCTCTGTATCGCAAGCTGCGCTTAGCACCGAGGTAAAATCCTGACTCTCTATTGTGAGCGGCAGCATGGGTGTGCCCAGCGTGGAGCCCAAAAATAGTACTGGTATGATGTAGGCGCTGGCGAAGTGCCGTGTGATCTCGCAGAGACAATTAGCCGCCTCCTCGTGTCCGCCTTGGGCCTCCAGCGGTGTTTGCGTCCAGCGCTTAACCTCTTGCAACTTGGAAAAGTCCTTCTTGTGGCAGGCTATAGTTGCATTGGCATTGTCGTTGGCATTGTTATTGCTGTTGCTCTTGGTTCCGCTGCTGCTGCTTGAGGCACCGACGCCGCCGCCGCTCTGAATCTTAGACGTGGCCGCCTCGCTATCATGTACATCGGATATGATAAAATCGAATCCTTTGCTTTGGCACTTGCTCTTGAAATGCTTATAAAGGCTGTAGATGACACGCTTGTGCTTCTTGTACTCTGTGCTGTTGTCCGCCAATATGTATATGACAATTTTCTTATCACGCTCAATCTTTCGCCCAGGCGGTGGTTTTCCCTGCAAGATGCTAAGATTTCCCAATTCACTCTTTCCGGACACATCGCTGGGCGCCTGCGCTGCTTGCGGTGTGGTGCTGTTGGACTCTAAAAAATTAAATTGTAAGACTGCTACTTTATTCATTTTTGTTTTAACGTTCTGCGTTCGCTTACCCTTATCCGCCTGATTGGCTTTATCCAATTTAACTGGCAGCTGTTGCTGCTGCTGCTGTTGTGGCTGTTGTGGGGTGGTTGATTCATTTGCCTGTGCATCCTGCATAGCCTCTACATCGGCTAAGGGCGCTCGTTTTTCATTTGCATCATTGACTAAATGTGAATCTTTTTTATCCGGATTGGTCTCTTGGTAAGGTGGGGAGCTAATAATATTTGTAAATATATAATTACGATTGATAGTGTATGTTTATATTACTCACTCATCTGATTTCTCGGACACGCTGTCCTTCTTTTTCTTTTGGCTGGAGCTGCACACGTTACCCATCGCTAATAAGGCGTTTCAATTTAGTTTCTGCTAAGTTTCGTATTTTAAATTGACTATAAGCTGCTGCGGCTACTGCAAAGGAAAAAGGACAGTTCTTTGAACACTTTAATACTTAAATTAGTATCACAGTTTTACATATCTTTTAACGGTCGCTTTATCGATTAACTGTCATTAACTGAGCTTAACGGTGTATACACACATGCACATACACACACAACAGTATTGCGGCGGATCACACAGACCAGTAGATCAGTGTTGCATATGGTAGTAATTATTGTTTTTTAGCTGTCCGTTACAAATTAAGGTTTATTGACCCTTTGAATGAATTACAATGACAACTTAATGGTTGTTTAAGTACATTAATTATAAATTAGTATGTATTTCATTAAACACTTCAAATAAACGGCTTAACCCAGTTGCCACAGTTTTACATATTTTTTGAGCGCTCGCCTTATCGATTAGCTGCCGTTAACTGAAAATGTCTGGGCTTAAATTTTACGGTGTGTACACATACAGACACACAATTCAGTAGTGGGGCACAAAGGAGTCCCACTGTCCAGTAGGTCAGAGTTACACGTGGCAGTTATTTTTTTTAAATATACGTTCGTTACAAATTCTGATTTGAGTTGAAATTTTAAATGCATTACAATCACAGCTTTAATGGTTGTTTAAATAAATTAGTGAAGTTTTCCACACAACAGGTCAATGCCAACAACAACACATCTGCTTGGAACGCAAGTCCTTTGCGTGTGAGCGTGCGTGTGTTCATTCCTGTCTCAATGCCGAGAGAGATTGTGGAAAGCTCATCGGTTGCCCAACGCATGCTCGCTGCTAAATTTAATAGAGATTTTTTTGCGTTAGCCAAAAGGCTGATTGCTGGTTTGGGGTTGGGTGGTTTTTGGCTCGGATTTATGACCAGCGCTGCCGCTGGATTTTTGTGTACACGCTCGAAAATTGTTGACGCGCGGATGGACTTGGCATATTTCAGTTTTTCATCTGCCTATTTTTTGTCAATTCGTTTATTGAATATCAAAATATTTGAATCGCGTCCATTTGGAACGCATTGCGCGCTCCATTGGTACGACACGCTAAAAATACATTTTATTTTAATATTCATATACGTATATTGGTATAGTTTTTCTTCGATATTTAGTCGCGTCTTATGATTTGTTGTTGTGTAGCGAATATTTTCAATACCAATTAATTTGTTATGTATATTTGGGATTTTCAGTTTGATAAATTTGCACATAGTACATATCTTTGGCATTTATACATACATATATGCATACATACATATGTACACTGTCTGTTATATGTAATCGCCGTGGTGTGTTTGTGTATGTATCGCTCTGTCGCTTATTTGATTTATTCGAATACATTTTCAGTTATTTTTCACTTACTTTTCCTAAGGAATTTTCGCAGGCGCTGCGCTGTGAACGCAGTGCCAAGATTAACTCAAAACATTTTCATTAAATAACACTTGCTTTTATTCTTAATCGCTAAATTAATTAAATGGCCTAGACGGGTGCTTTATTTTTTATACACACTAATACATTTTTGAACAGAACAAAAACAATAAAAAATGTTCTTGATTTGCCGTTTTTTGTACGCTCTAATAGTTTTTCCGTTGTGCGTCGTACCGTGCCGTGCTTTGCGTTTTTACTGAAAATTTCATTGGAAAATTTTCTCACGCTATGCTGGCGAAACGGAAAAGCTCTGCATGCGCGAACTCTCGGAGCTTTCCCCAGTGTTGCATTTTTATGTGGCCAAAAAGATAGCGGAATAGTTAAAGAACCGTTAAAGATGTTGTGAAAGCTTTGAATTCCTTTTAATGGAGTCTTATTGAATCATGGTTGTGAAGTTACTTGTGTTATCAAAATTTCTTTATGCTACCAAAGCTAAAATTAAATTATTTAATTAGAATAATTAATATAGAATTAATAAAGAATTAATTAATATAGAATTTACAGTGTACAAACCCTTGAATAAAGTTCTGATTAAATGAACCTTAGGAAAAAGAAAAATTTATGTTTATTCTCAAGTAACTATAAATTTATTTGGTTTTGACTTTCTTGAACTTAATAATTTGTTAAATGTACATAAAAAGGAAAAATTTAGTAATTTGTTAAGTGGATTTGAAAAGTAAAATTTTAATAACAAAGATATAAAATATGAATAAAAGGTGTGCTGTATCTTACAACACTGGATGTTTCTCTTTTTCTTTTCGTTACACATTTGGAGATAAGAAGCCGCCAGGATGCTGCGCTGCCTGGACAATTGGGTGGCTATCAAGCCGAGAAGATAGAAGAAGAGGGTAAATTTAATTTCAGCTGCTGGCTGGTTGGCTGGGCTGCATTTCGTGTTGTGACGCCAGAGTGTGCAGTTTGGAGGTCCTTAAAAATCCGATTATAAAATTAACAAATAATACACGAACAAAGCAAAAATTACATTTAACTAAATGCGTCCCAAATTGCGATAAATAAAATGCTATAAGTGTAAAATTTACACAAATAAAAACTATACAAAAGTTAAACAACAACAACTGGAGGCCAAGCGTTCAACATGAATCGACTTTTGTTGCAGTGTCTGGTTACCACAATACTTGTCTATAAAGGTGGTTAATGGGTTAAATATTGGCTTACGATTTTGTAGAAGCGATGCATATTTAAAATATAATTAAGTTTATAAACAAATTATATTGGGCTATGAAATTTTTCATGTGAAAAATGTATATGCTGCTTGATTATATAAGCAAGGAGCCAGTGCGCAGGTCCCAAATACTGAGGCTGCGGAAGATTGAGACGAACGGCTGCTGAGGACGCCATTCTCATATGAGAAATGGGTCAATGTTTTTCAATGCAGGCAAGGTAGAAAACGGAAAATGGAATTGGGGCTGAGAGTGTGTTTGCGAGAAAGTTAGCAAAACAAAGCGCAACGAAGTCAGGAAACAAAACAAAAGCAAGAGCTCGAGGGTGTCAAGGATATCGAGGCATTAATGGGGGGCTACTGGGGTTGGAAACAGCTGATTTAAATTCATTAAAACTCTTTTATCCCCACACATACACAGTCATCTCAGTGCCCACAACAGTCAGCAGTGTCGAGACGACCACCGAGAAACCGCAGCAAGATGACGATGACGATGATTGGGATGAGGATGATGAGTCGCTAGAGTCGGATGATGACGGACGTGTTTACAAGAATCCACGCAATTCACCATCTACGGAATGTCCGCGAGATGAGGAACAAGCCACACTTCTGGGCCAAAAATGTTTGCGCAAATGTTCATCCGATGAGGATTGTAAGAGCAAGAAAAAGAAATGCTTATGTGATGGCGTTTGCGGCATGTCGTGCATTAAGCCTGGTGAGTTTTTACGAAAACCATAAATGATTTAATGTTTTAAATTCATTTGGAGCATCCTTTGTTTACTTAATTCTAAAACAAAATTAATTTTTAAATTTTGAACATGTACGTTTCTGAGTGAAGATGATAATAATTTGTAAACAATACTCATTTCACAGATCGCGAATGTCCGGAACTTGCTCAGCCATCATTGGGACAGGTTACTGTGGTTGGCCGACACTTTGGCGCCCGTGCTTCCTACTCCTGTCCACATGGCTATCACGTTGTGGGTAATGAAACACTAATTTCTATTCTCTTGATATTTTGAAATAAATGCTTCTTTTAACTACAAGGTCTACAAAGTCGTCTCTGCCAAGCCGATGGAAACTGGGCGGGCGCCGAACCAGCCTGCAAGCAGAACAGTAAGTGAAAGGGTGTTTCAAGAGTTTAGTAATATACAAATTTTTGATTTGGAAATTCCTTAGTCTACTGCCTGAAACCGCCACAGATCGAGCATGCGCGCAATTCCGCTTTGCCGGAGCAGGAAACTTTCGATTTGGATTCCACAGTGCAGTATCACTGCCATACGGGCTATGTCACCAATGGCTTTCCACGTGCCAAGGTTTGTTTTTAAAATAGAAATGATTAAAAACGTTTCCGATTTCGTTCAAATTTGTCGAAATGAATTTCATCTACAATGGTATAGAAATTAATACGAATTCGAAATCGAAAATGAGAATAGGAATAATAATAGTATCGCAACATTAAACCATTTTTATATTTTCAAAGTGCTTGGCCATTGATGGACAGGCTAGCTGGTATGGACCGGACATACAATGCGAACGTAAGTTCTATCTTTATTAACAAGGATCAAAAATAAAAAATAAGTTGATTAACCATTTAAAGCGCGTTCCTGCGGTCAACCGCCTGATCCTGCCTATGGCTGGCATGCGGGAGAGTGTTATACATATGGCTGTAAGATCACCTATAACTGTGGCACAGGTACCGGGTACGAGCTAGTGGGCAAGCACGAGAGATATTGCCAATCGGATGGTTCCTGGACGCCCAAGGAGCTGCCCACATGTGTCTGTAAGTATTGAATGATCTCGTGAAGACAGCAAGCTGTGCTTATAATTTATTTCTTTATAATTTTCCCCCCAAACCAATCAAGCGGATAGCGCAAATTCTACCACCACCCAAGCATCGCTGTCTTAAATATGGCAGTTTTCCATTTTCCGTTATAGACTAGATCGCAACTACGTTAAAAATTTTCGAGTTAATTGCGTGGTTGATATTAGTTCAGTGCCCTTAGCCACTTGTTAAACCCGTTCACAGTTCTTCTTCTGCATTTAAATTTGAAGCAAACGTTATTACACTTTACAACCAAATTGTTCGTGTTCGAGTTATAAGCAAAGTTGTTGTTGTTGGCTCACTATTGTTAATTAATAAATAAAAGTTACCCCAAATCATAAGGAAAACAGAAACCAAACAAAAGTTGTTTTATTTTCAAAATCATAATATATTTGACGCTTTTCCGCTCGTAGTGCCAAAGATTTGTGGTAACTTTTAGAGAACAATGAGATCTGTGCCTTCTTTTATGAGACAATCTTCTCAGAATTAGAAATATCTCGTGTTAACTGAACGTTTTTCTACATCTAAAGGGGGGAGAGCAGTTCTTATAATATTTTTGATGTTTTCTCAAAGCTCAACCCTCAACTATCTCAATTGTTTCATCTTATTTTCTTCTGTTTATATAAAAATTAATGATGATAATGAGTTCAGGGTAACATTTATAACGTGCGGCTTCAAACTTTATTATCTGAGCTTTAACCCTTATTTCTATCTCTAACTAAAACCTCTTCGAATGGTGCCTCACGATTTTTACACACATTCTACCTACCACATGTCCTTGCCTTCGTAGTGGTTACCTCCGTGGTATGTCCCACGCCGGAGAATCCTAAGAATGGCAAGGCCACATACACCACAACGGCCTACAATTCGGTTGTCAGCTATGAGTGTCGTTATGGCTATACTCTAGTCGGGGAGAGTTCCAGTCGCTGTGGAGCAGATCGAAAATGGAGCGGTACACTGCCCATTTGCAAGGGTGAGGCTTTGGAATAGAGTTGCCTGCAATATTTACAATTTAATTGTTACACTTGTACTCGCAGAGATCAATTGCGGGCATCCGGGCGTGCTATATAATGGCTGGATTGAGAATATTGAAGCAGGCACAGGCCTAGGTGCCAGCATCATCTTTCGATGTCAGCCGGAAATGCTAATCAATGGAGTCGGCTCGAGCGTTTGCCAAATCGATGGGCGCTGGCGTAACCCCTTGCCCGAGTGTTTGGCACCCTGTGTAGTGCCCACCATATCTCAGGGATATGTAATACCGATGGAAATAACAACAGATGAGAATGGCACAACGATTATTATGCCTACAACAACGACAACCACAATTCAACCCCCTACACAGACAATCGGGGGTGTAGAGAAGGTCAAGCATGGCACTGCACTGGAGGTTAAATGTGATGTTAACTACGAATTTCCCGTCTCGCTTTTGAGCCCCCCCATTTGTAATAATGGCACATGGAGCATTATTCCACGGTGTGTTCCAGCACGCTGTCAAAGCATGCCACGACCCCCAAAACACGGTATGGTAATGGCTCCGAAAACAGAGCATGGCATGAAAGCGCGTTTTAAATGCAAGGATGGCTTTAAGCTGGTCAGTCCAGAGGGAAAGGATATAACCGATCCGCACGATTATGTTTTGACATGCTCCTTTGGTAACTGGACCGGGGAAACGCCGAAATGCGATGAGGTTTTCTGCTCGTTCCCAGGCTATATACCCAATGGAAAGGTGCTGCTGGTGGGCAACATGGGGCTCTACGACTATCGACCCTATGTAAAAAAGATCGTCAATAACAAACAAATCATGTATGACTGCGATAAGGGATATGTCCTAGAAGTGGGTCCACCAGGTGCCACATGCGTGGGCGGAAAATGGCGACCCCTGGATCTCCCACAATGTTTACTCGGGCAACACCCCCGTTTGCGATGGAATCGCAGACGTCGGCGACGTTCATTGCAGATGCGGCAACTGCGATCAGTGTACCTCTTGAGGCGACAGCGAGCATTACAGCGGCAGTTGGGCGAGAATATAGAAATACCAAGTGAGTTACGGGAGTTCAAGTCGAAAGATTTCGGCGATTCTCATCATAAGCCCCTCTTATCAACCTTTAAAGTCCCATACTCAACCAGCTAATTACCTCGACGCCTATCTTCCTAACCCAAATTCGGCAACCTTTGACCTCTGTTTAACCAGTTCTGTCCTAAGTAGGAGTGATTATTGATACAACAATCGATAGATCAATAAGGATAAATTATATACCTTCTGTAAGAAGAAGGTTTTTAAAACTCAAATCTTAAAGCTGCAGCGTTTTCTCCTCTAGTCAGACAAAAACTAACGGAATTGGTCGACGCAATTCATTTTAAAAATGTGTATTACAATTAGTAGCTAGCCAAGGCACACAAACTTTTTGATTGAAAATAGCTCCACACCATTCTCCATCAAAAGGTGCTTTTAAAGATGCATTTATTATTGTATTCCAGCTACGACGACTCAAAGGCGAGTGAAGCGCAATCCGAGCGATATCGATCTAGCCTACTCCAAATACTATCAAAAGATTAAGGAACGCTACCAGCGGTATGTGAAGAAGATGCTCGGCCATAGTCGGCTCTATAAGAAGATACAGGTGCAGGATGGACGCTGGTACAACCACTACAACAATCCGGAGCTCGTCATGATGCGGAAGGCGACACATAAGTGGCGCAATCCCGCTACAGATTATGCAGACGACAACGAATATCGCGAGTACTTGGGTGCTATTGTACCCCTCCCGAATATCAATCAGAGCTCCCGCTATCATAGCCACAGTCATGAGACCGAACGTAGTTCCAACGAGACTCCTAGTCCGCAACATTCGATGGCAGTTGAAAGCAAGCATATGAACGCGACCCGTGCGCTCATCGAACAGTTGAAGTCGCAAATTGTGCGTCGTCGGCGCAAGCGGAGTTCCAATGTGCCAACCGCAGCACCTCCGGCTGCATCTTTGCCCGATGCTGATATAGACACCAGTGATGGGGTCGAGACGAGCGGCAAGGGGGCCGGTGGTAAACGCCTACGTGGGCCTTGCGAAGAGCTAGACTGGGATTCCTTTGGCAACATTAGTGTGGTGCGACCCGGGAAGGCGCCAGGTCTCAATTCTGTAGGCAGCATTTTGCATCTTGAGTGCAATGCTGGCTTTAAATTAAACATTAAGGGCGAAAATGCAACAGCACGGTGTATTCGTGGCATTTGGAAGCCAGAGATGCCCAAATGTCTATCTTCACCGTGTCTTGTGCCAGCTGTGGAGAATGGGCAGTACTTTAAAGTGGAGCCGCACACAAAGCAATTAAGCGATAAGCCCTCCTTGACACCTCTATCCACCTATGAAGAGATACAGTCGAATGAGTTCATAACACTCGAATGCGAGGAGGGATTCAACATACAGGTAAATCAGACATTTAAGTAATCTTATCGATCTCCTCTTATATCACAATAAACCTCAATGTGTTCTTTCAACAATTCTCCAAAACTGATATTCCCTCATCTCTTAAATTCCAAATCACCTTCATATTATTGTCCAGCTTCTATATATATTTTAAACCAATAATTAGCCAAAGCCAATTCTATACAAATTATATCTTCGATAATTATAATTTATAATAATACTTAATATGCCCGATTATTCCCACTTTCGGAATTTCTGTAAGAGGAATATGTGTCAACTAAATATTACAATAGGCCGAAAAATGTCCTCAACTTCCTGCCTAGCCGAACCTAATCATTCGCTTTACTGTAGCAGTGAGTCAAGAATTAAATGAGCAATGCTGATTGTTCATTTTTAGGGCTCAGCACAGCTACGTTGCGCTCATGGATCGTGGTCGAATGTGGTCAGCTTCTCCGAATGCACCTCCGTCCCCTGCACGCTACCCAACATACCCGGTGTAATATATGAGGTTAGTCCGTCGATCCTAAATAGTTTTTGATGCTCCCTTCAACGCTCCAGTGTTTTTTAGGGTGGTTATCGTGCGGGGCTTACGATCGGTCACGGCAGTACGGTCAGCGTGCGCTGCGAACTTTCCACAAACTCGAATCCCGTAGAGATGGCTTGTCACAAGGGAGTGTTGACTCCATCCACCATACATTGCGAGTCGGGTCTACGGAAGTCACGCCAAGAACTGGAGCATGCAACGCCAGCACCCCATAGCCATGTCCATACATCGGCAGTGAAGGTGGATCATAATGATTTGGACGAACATAATGAGAACAATACGGATGAGCACGGGGGCGAGGATATGAAAATGTGTGGACCGCCAAGTTTGACGGATGGAGCTTTGGTATACAAGTGGGTACAGTCGAATCAAGCGATTAAGGTCCAGGGATATCACGTTTTCGTTTCGCTTTGCTTTCATATTCTAGAAATGTCGAACATGTGGAACATGATGGTGCCTACGAGAGTGGAACTGAAATTTTCTTTAATTGCATACCCAATGCCGCAGGTGATCGTCAGACGTGGCGGATTATTTGCGATAATGGGCAATGGATTGGACGCTCTTACAATTGCGGTGGGTTTTATTATAAATATCTCCATTAATAATTGCAATACAATTTCTTCTACAGAGAATGGTACCTGCTTATTCAAAAACAACGAAGCGAATGTGGTTAGCTTCTACAATGATTTGGAAATACGAGAAGATGTGGTAGAGTTTCCACCGGGTGCTACAATTATTTCTAGGTGAGCTTAACTATGTGCGAGGTTCAGTTGAAAGATTTTAACATTCCATACCTCAGATGTGTGGATATTGGCAAGTTCTCAATGACTGGCAGTCACGAAAGGACCTGCATACACTCGGAATGGACCAACACAAAACCTATTTGCTCCGGTCTTAATCAAGAAAACGATTACGCAAGTAAGTTATGTAATAATAGCATGCTGACAGCATTTTCAACTCTTTCTACCAGTGGAGAAGGCACCCACCATACTGTTTCGTCATCAGAATGGGCCTATAGCTCAGAGCAACGATGGTAAACTGATTGTCTACCCGGGCACCACGTTGCATATGGAATGTCTGTGGATGCGACGCTTCGGTAATCCCAAGTGGAATGTCAGTCACGACTTTAAGTGGGTTGGGCCTTGGGGTTCGAAGAAAGCACATTTTTCATAGCTCTCTCCCTATGTAGAAACTACACCGAAGGCTGGGTGACCGAAGCCGACGAGGGTCGCGACTCAACGCTGGAATATCGGCTTAGTATTTTCGATGCAGTTAGCGAGGATAGTGGCATATACTCCTGCATGACGCCCGCACGCCATGAACACGCTGTCGAAGTAGTAATCAAGGCCATACATTGCACTGAGATACCTATGAGACGTGGTTTGATCGTAAACACAAACGACACAAAGCTGAGCACACGCGTGCTGTTGTCCTGTTCCAATGGCAATTCTTTGATTGGCGCATCGGAGCTGTTTTGCTTGCCGAGTGGCAATTGGAGTGCTCCGTTGCCGGTTTGCGAGAGTGTCGAATGCGGCGACATTTTGCTGAATAATGTAAGCTCGCCACGGGTTTCCGTGCTGTCCCGCGAGGTTGGCGGTCGTGCGGCATTCTCTTGTCCAACGGGGTACGGTCTGCGCGGCCCATCGGAGGCCTTATGTTTGCCATCTGGCGAATGGGCAACCCCTTTTCCCGTCTGTGTTGAGGTCCAATGCGAAAATCCCGGTGCGCCTCAAAACGGCTATGCCCAGGGCTCGGCACCATATCGCGCTGGGGATGTAGTCCAATTTAACTGCAACCCAGAATATATGATGCAGGGTCAACCTATAATTGCCTGTCAGGATAACGGTCGCTGGTCGGGCGGCTTGCCAAAGTGTGTGCAGGCGTGCTCGTATCCGGGCACAGCGATCAGCGGACGCATGTCCTCCGTTAAATTCTACTATGCTATCGGGGAGAGCATTACGTTTACGTGTGATGCTGGACTAGAGTTGCGCGGCTCCAAGGTATTGAAGTGCATGAAGAATGGCAAATGGTCGAGCGCGATACCTACTTGTGTGACCGTCGATGCGCCATCCACAGGAGGAGCTTCAGCTGGTACTAGCAATAAACATCTGGCCACTATGGGTTAAGGTAATGAAAGACATGTGCTGTCTTTGTCTCACAACTTTTATGAGTTAAATCAAAGTGATACTAATACATATGTACTTACTACTAAACTAATACACACAAGTATACCAACTACTTCAGACCTACTTCTTCCGATTTAACAATAATTACCTTATATGTAATTAAATTTGGCCATCATTTTAATAAAAATTTCGTCAATTTACCATGGAACATATCCCATAAAGGTAACGTGACGAAAAAACTTACATTCCATGAAGGACTTTATTAAAAGCTAAAAATGAGAATTTGCTATAGAAAATGTGTGTATTTAGATATTTGCAATGGCAAATAGACAACCCATTACAAAAATTAAACAGTTCCGCTCCCAATTATATATGTTCATTTGCTATTTTGGCCTTTATACATCTCAATATAACTTTGGTAAATTTGTAATATTTGTTTTCCGTTGCAAAAAAAATATCAAAAATATTCACTGCTCAACACTGTAAGCGACGGTTAAAATCGAGAACAGTTGTTAATATCAGCAACAACATCAGTGCGAGTGACCGACGCTATTTTAGGGTACACACAGCACTAGCAACGGATGGGCAGCGCTACCGATTAGCGTTTAGTTGAAAATCGATTTTAACCATCGATAAAGTGTTTTGGTGGAATTTTGAATTAATTCAAAATAAGTCATGACAATTGCACCTAAAAGCCTTTAACATAGTATGTAATAGAATAGATAGATTTGACATATACAAATAAATAATGTTAAGTTATTTTTACTTGTAAATATGTACATACATCGATGCATCTACGATACCAACATTATTATTTTGTAATATCGATGCATCGGACAACAAAATCGATGTTTTGCAAGTCCCTTATACCAGCATCCCTAGCACACCGCAGTTGTTTTTTCGCGTCCAGATTGGCACGTTGTGGGGTGCGCGTGAAGTTAACGACGGGAATATTTCGTTTTTCGCGCTTTGTTTTTGTATATAATTCGAACTAAAAATACGTATATCTTTGTGTATAGTTTTTGTAAATAACATAATTCATTTACACGCGCCATTATCGAAACAACACAACAATAGTTAGATAGCAGCAGCGCCTACAGCAAATAGTGAAGTGACCAGATCAATGTCATGTAACAGCCAAAACCAATAGCGCAAAATCATTCATAATAGCTCTAGCTGCTGCAAAAACGTGCGTGGTGCGTGCTTGTATGTGTGTGCGTAGTTGTGTTGTGTGTGTGTGCACTCGTTGCCCAGGACGAATTTACATAGCTAAACAATTAAAATTAAGGTGAGTATTCTTGCAACAAAGTGAAAGAGTAGAAATATGCAATGACAGCGCATAGAAATGAACAGCTGACGCATACACAACAATAACAACAGAAGCAACACAAGCAACAACAACAATTATATACTTTACCTTGCCCCACCAGATTGTGTGTGCTGCTGTGTCACAGTCAGCAACGCTTCAAGGGCGATGAACTACAACAGCACAAACACATACAAAAGATTTTAGTTGTCTGCTTTTGTAATTGTTGTTGTTGCTGCTGTTTTTGTTGTTCTGTTTTTGCTTCATGTTAGTTTGCCTTTATTTTCTGCTACACATATTTTAATTTGTGGGCGTTCCAATGACGTGATAACAACCGACACCTTGTTTATTGTGGAAAATCACTGATAAGTCCTGCGTGCCACTGCCAGCACTAGTCGTCGTCTTGTTGCCAATGCCAGTCAGTCCGCCAGCCAGCCAACAAGCGTATTCAGGCACCCCACCACGTTTTGCTTGCGCAGTTGCCTTGTTGGTTGATTTTTTTTTTGTACTGCATTCGACAAAAAGCACGCAGGCCCCGGCCCCGACAAAAGCAACAGCAACAGCCGTTATTACTCTGCAAGCCAGCTAGCAATAACAACAAAAGAGCTATGGACAGCAGCAGCAGCAGCATAAATGTCAGTGTGTTAGTGGGGGGCGCTCTTGGGTCTTTTTATACCCTATAACCAAAGGGTGAGAGGAATACTTGACGACTAACCAAAAAATGTGGGTAATCATTGAAATTTTCTTGGCATAATTATGTTTTTTATATCGTCTTCTCCACATACTAGTCTGGGCGATAAGTGCAACAGAATTTAATTTAATTGATGGCCTGCGGTAGAGTTAGAGATGAGGTACAGGGTATGCAATAATCGGACTCGTGCGACTTTAACGTTATACTCGTTCTTGATATTTTGTTGCCTTGCTTGCTGCTATCTCAATACAAATACTCGCTAGCTCTTTATTTTTCAACGTTCTGTTCACTTTAAAACGCGCAAATTGGGTCAATGTTGTGAGTGCGCATAACAAATGCGTATAATTGCGTTTCGGGAGCAAAACTGGCACGATATCGGCACATTCTAGATGAAACTGGCCCTGTAATGAACTGCTGATTTATGTACAGCAAACAAACAATTATGACGCATTTAAATCGGCAAATGTCATTAACTTTTGCCGTCTATGCCACCGTCCCGTCTATTTACTAGATTTATTATACCCAGTGCTATATTTGAGAGCCACAATATTTACTTTAAGAGGCGGCGCCGTTGGTGTTGGCTTATGCAAACAGCGGGCATTTTCCCCGTTCTGTTTGTTGTTATCAATTCATAAATAAACGCTGTCTCTGTAGCCCCCCATTCATGATGTAACTGTGTGATCGCCGGAAGGCATTGGTACAGTAAATTGATAATCGATTGCAATCAAATCGTCGGTAAGGGAATTCCGACTTAATTAAAATATGTATCTGTTACTTTTTGTGTGGTAGTGTTATAAGTAATTCAATGTTTTATTAAATTTAAAGGTGCTGCCTCATTTATGTCCAAAAACTGTACTGTTACTTTTGTCTTCTTGGTGTGGGGTTGTACCTCTTTGTTCTTATTTACACTAATTAATACGTCTGTCTGTCAACCATTTCGCAACACTGACACCGGCTTTTGTTTGGCCCGCGGCCAATGCTCTTGCTTTGTATAAAATGCAATTTATATGGATACCCATCACATGCGCATATGTACATACATACATACGTATGCAGATATATATGTATATCTGCACGAGTTTAACTTGCTTTACAATTTAATTGACACTTGCACGCCTACACGCACTCAGCACAGCAACTGCAATCAACTGCGCTGTGCTTTGCTCTGACGTGTTCGTTAATATTTGCACATACATACATATGTATATAGGCAGACCGTTGAATCGAACAGCTGTTGCGTATGTTAGCGAGTTCCTCGCATTAATCAGTGACCATAAATGCTGCCTAAACAAAAGCGCATTTCTATATTATCGCTGTGTCCGCGTCTTCTCTGAGCGAATTGTTTGCTTTTAATTCAAATTGACAACACGCTACTAGGTAGACTAAAGGTTGACTAGCCACAGTAGCACAGCCATGGACATTCTTATCTCCGCTGTCGTCACAATGTCTGCAGAGGGCTTTGTGTGTCGCGCTGTTGAGTTAGCAGCGCTTACCTGCATTTAGCTTGAAAATCCACGCGCATTTACGACCTGTCTCAACATTCTTAATCTGTCTCGATGTCTTTATAAGTAATATTAAATGCGTGTTGTTTTCTAGGAAATATTGTTCAGGCGCTGCCATCCATGGTAGCATAGATTACCGGCATTGTAAACAGCAGCACAGCTGCCATTTATCTCATAATGGCCAAGGCCCATTAGCCGCGTTAGCAAGCCCTGCTATCTAGCTGTGATGTTATTGAAGTTGTGTTAGTTTCCTACTCAGCCTTAACGCAGCCTATATGTAGGATTGAAACCCGTATTTATATGTGACGAAATTAAGCTGTTTTTTTTTCATTGCGATAAAATTTAGTATGTATTTATTGTAATTAATGTTCATAAATAATTGCAAGTTTTAAATTGTGTTTTCTACTTGAATTAATTTTGGAAGGCGATACATTAACATTACAAAACGTAAACAAAAAACAGCTGATTTGTAAAGCGGGTGTCCTTCGCGATTCAGTGTTTGATTCCAAATCTATCACAAATTTCGACATTAATATACACTTAAGTGTTCAAAAAAGTATGTATAAGTTTAAAAATATTTGTATACTGGTAGTAAACAGATTTTTTATCAGCAATTAGCAACAAATAATCAAGTTCACATGAGTGTGACTTAAATACAAATAATCACACATATGTATGTATATACATATAAGCTGACTATTGTGTCTGCTTTTAAATGTGCCGGAAACAATTGGCGCGGCAGAATTTGTTGTTTCCCTTTTCTAATTGTAAGCTATTGATCAGTCTGTGACTTTGAAAGCTTACTCGAAAATCCCAACGAAACTGCTGTCCTCTATTTCTTCGTATCACTTTTTTGTTGTCGCCTTTTTGTTTTATAAATAATTTATATGCCTGTTAACGGCCTTTTCGCTGAATTAAATATACCATACATATACGTATGCACATCTGTTGTGTTTCTCACCAACAATAATTATTTAAAATGCCAATTATTTTAAATTATAACCACCTGATTTATGGCTTACAGGCAGGCCAAGTTTTCACATGAATTACTTTGATGAAATTGGATTAAAATTTGTAGAATGCTTTGTGCAGTATGATTAACATACAATTTAATATCGGTGTTTTTGCCGCCCAAAAATATCTAATTTTTTGAGCAATTTTTCATATATATATTGTGAATAACAACCTCCACATTGTTGGTTAAGTAATTTACAAACTTTTTAAAAATTATGCTCTATTGTATTATTAAAATATATTATTGCATTATTTTTAAATGTTAGAAATATGATTAACAATATAGCATAGCTATTGCGTTGAGAGAAGTTCATTGCCAGCCTGTTGGCAAAACTAACGTAGTTCAGCACCCCAGACAGCTTGTAAATAAAAAAAAAAGGTGCTAAGCCATTAAAATCTACAATAATTGCCGTATTGATGGAATTTACAATTGATAAAGATAAAAAATAATTCATATTTGTAGTTTAGTTGGATGTAGTTAAAACAGGATGGGCTGCAAGCTATTAAGGCTATTCTTTACATAAAAAGTTTTGGGTTTTATTTAATTCTTTATATAATAAGTTCTAAATATGTCGAATTAATGGTTTAATAAAAAATACATTTGTAATGTCATAGAAAACATCAACAAAATGAGTTCTGCATTTTGGACGTGTCAGGAAAATATTCTAAATTTTAAACTTTATTGTTGGTTCATTATGATAAAAATGTAATTAGCCGCAAAGGAAAGAGTTTTTCTGTTTTTCACTTTGCAGTAACCCAGTATATTGTACTCTTGTACCTTTCAGATACAAGATGTAACACTGCTAAACAGGATATATAATTTTGACATATTTTAGAAAAAGAAAATATTGTTTGCTATTTATTATTTTTGAAATAAGTATGTACATATACGAAGATAAAGCCCTGCATTTAAACTTAAAATATAGTTTTTGTCCCAAGTCTACTCGAAAAGCTATTTCTGTGACAATTAAATAATTTCCTGATCTGTGATACACCAATACGTTCATACAAATACTAAAAATTCTTATTTTTTGTTAAAATTTCCCCATTTTGCGCACACTTGGAAAATTGTTTTGCCTGTATAAAGAAGTTTGTGTTCAGAAAATAATACTACAGTCAGAGACGTAATAGTTTGCCATTTAACGTTACAATTCAATTGTTTTGAGTCGCAAAAAAAAGACAATTTTATACAAATTGCTTACACAATTTTCAATAATTGAGTACAACTTTGAATGATCAACGCCTGAGGCTCAATTGAAATGCCAAACGAGTGTGTTTTGATAGCAATTTGAAGGGCAAAGCACCCGCAGAGATATTACATGGCCACAGAAGAGTAGTTCGCCAAAACATAGAAATATTCGAAAACAACACAATGAGGTTGTTTGTCTATTTACACGTTTTACAATATGTATTTGTACATATGTAAAAATACTTTTGTGGGCGTGTGTGTGTGTGTGTGTGTGTGCACGTGGAAAAGTTTGTGTAATTGTTTCAATTAGAGGCGCCAGCCAAGCCAAGCTGTATTCAATTGAATTGTACGGGTATAAGGGTGTTAAATATTTCCTGGAAACCCAGAAGTGTATTACTAATAATGTATGTGATTTTTTTAAAAGCATAAATAAAAACCCAGTAAATATAGACTGAATTAAAACAAGAGTGAACGCTACAGCCGGGAAAGCCCGACAGTGATTTCACTTTCCCTGTACCCTTTACCTAGACAAACTTCCGTCACTGATCTATATGCCCACATCAGTAGGAAAAACAAGAAAAAGAAGAGCAAACTTGATGCTGCAGTTTGTGGGCGTAGTACTGGAGTGTAATTTTTTCGCTAATTACTTTTCTTAGAATTTCTCGATTTGGATAAAATTACGTGTGCATGGTTTATAGCTTTTGAAATGTGGACAGTATTGACAAAATTTAGCGTTGAGATGGTGGGGTGGAATAAAAAAAATAAACTCGTGTTGTCTATATACTATGTATATAAATAAGTGTATGTAAATTGCCTAGAAGTTTGGTATATGGTTGTATATATTCTTTATATATCGTACACACACGAGTATATCTCTTTATTTGTTTTCGTTTTTAATAACATCTATCATGGCAATGGCGTCATGGCCTTACAAGTTTCATCACCGAGCGACAACAACGCTCGAAAGAATAACAACAGCAGCAGCACAACAACAACAATAACAACATCAATATACATGCACACATACATATGTACATATTTCAAAGTTCGAAAAATTTTAAAGAAAACATCAGCAATTCGTAAGCATTTTAAAATTTTCCTCTGACTAGCACTCCTGCTGTGTGACTCACACAAGAGAATTAAACCATAAAGAGCGTAAAAATGCTGATCACAGGGAGAGGGGAGAGATAAAGATAGAGAGAGAGAGAGAGACTATGCCTATGCAGAATTTCAACTTCAAAATCAGAAACATTATAATGGTAAATTAAACACAATGCTTCGGAAATTATAAATATCAGAGCGTCGTCACTTCGCACAATCCCGGCGCCCGCATTGTTTAGCTGCTTTGTATTTTTTATAGCGTTATCATACACACATATATATATATATATAGTATATGCATATATATGCACAAAGGGTAGGTATACAATACAGTCAGCGTTTGGTATAACATCCTGTTTGATATTTAAAGAGCTACATAAATATTAAATCAAAATAATGCGTATCCAAGTCTTTGTGTGTCCCAGCGAACTGGGGAAAAACTTAGCGGATTTCGAGGCACATTTTCACAACAAAACATCTGCCTTTAGCAAGAAAGAAAAAAAAACGCCAAATATCACTATTATTATCATGAAATACGATATTTTTTTTTATTTGTTTTTGATTGAATAATGATTTTTCAGGGTCAAATAGAATTGAACGGTTAACGAATTTTTGAACAATTAGAGAACACGAACAGACCCATAATTCATAGTTTTGCAGCTGTTCCTATAAGAGAATGAAATCTGCAGCTCAGCTGATCAGAATTTTTAGCGTTCTTTGTTTTTATTTTTATATTGCCGTAAATTAAACAGGATATGAAATATACTACGTGTAACGATGATACAAAGAGGGAATTAGAATATCAGCATAGAGTATTGCTTTAAACTAAACAATTAATTCCCTAAACATACATATGTACTTATCTATAGTTTGATTCGGATCAAAACCGCATGTCAGCGGCAAAGAACACCCTTCAGCGCATTACTAAACCTTCCTTTAGTATTGATTTTAAAATGCCAAATAATATTTCTCACACAGCTTATTAAACCAGCTATTGCATGTGGTCGGTCGTCTATATCTAATAAACTTACGTACTAGCATACCCATATGTATGTACATATGTATGTGTACATATGAATTATACAATCCATAACAAAAATGTTCTGCAACTTTTCCCATATTTTTCTTTCTTTCTTTCACTCTCTTCTTCTTACAGACCATGCATAAGGAAAAAGTTTTAAGTACACAAAATGAAAACAAAGCAAACAACAAAGAGCATAAGTTAAATGGAGCCACAAAAGAAAATAGTGATAAAACAGGTCAGTAATATTTCCAACAACAAACAAAAAAGCTCTACTATATAATATATATACATGTGTATATATTGGATGCATAAATGTGTATATAGAAACTTAAAGGCCTGGCGCCATGATTGATTTCCATTGTCTAAAAATTTAGCCCATTGAATAAATTGACAGAATGACGTCGCTTCAGTTGAAAGTTGATTGATTGATTGATACATATGTACTCTGATTGAATCAACACGAATTTTATTTTCGGCAACTCTTCACTCTAACTATACTATTAATATTATATTATCTATCGATCATATGCAGATAAAAAAGCCTAAGTGTACAACATTTTTAGCCCATAATGCCTGTTCCAAATATAGAAATGATTAATCAATCGCGACCAGTACTTTGTAATTGCCACGATCAAATTGAAGCTTAAACATATCATTACAGATATTAATGTATAGAAGGCGTATATCGACCTCTTCTAAATGTTTATTAAAGATTATAAGTTTTTCGCGAAAGTGTTAATGAAATTCAAATTTATAAACTTGTCTTCCGATCAATCAATAGATTCAAAAGAATATTTACAAATTTGGGTAATTAATACATTAACTTAGGCCTTTTTTGTTTCCTTTTGCACAGGAAATGAAATATTAAATTTGTGCACAAAATCTTGGGGTTGTTATTTGTCAGAAAGGACATAGGAAATTTTTGCTGGTATTTCCTTGACATTTAAAAAATATAATTATACTTATGATTGTTAACAAACTTAATTTATTTGTTTACTTGTTCAACTAGAAATTATTTTACATTATTAATTAAATATTTGAGAACAAGAAAACCGCCTCAAGGATCTCAATTGACTTATTTGATTTTCTCAGAATTCTTATAAACAAAAAGGAGTGTTAATTTCATTATTCAGATAGTAGAACAGACCTGATTGAATGACATACATGCATACACATGTATATAAGGAAAGTTATTATAAAACTTTATTCGAAACTATTGCTTGTTTGCTTAACAGCAGTTGTGTTTTTGTTAAAGTACTGTCTCTGTTGCAGTTGTTCTAAGAATATACAAATTGTATATAGGACACGCAATTGTGCCTGATATTTCATACCTTATGTGTGTATTGTGTTTCAGTCGCCACTTTTTCAGTTTCAATCGATGGCACCACCTTCTCGTTTTCTATAACAGCGTAACAACAAATACAGACCTAATCAATTTTTAACTTGAACAAAAGAAAAACTTTTGTTGTCACACTCCTGCTGTTGATTGTGGCATGATTTCTTAATAAATTCGCTTGCAAACATTGGCGGGCACGAATTTGTTTAATAATTAATACTAATTGAATGAGGTGCCACAAAAGAATATATATTTACACTTGAAATGTGCGATCGATAAAGAAATAGATAGGCGGACAGCGGAGATAAAAAGAATCCCCGCTGCTGGCGAACTAAATCTGTAGACAAATAAAAATGCCAAAGCTTATCTCGAAAGGTGTGCCTGAATGCCTGCCCGGTAAATCTGATTCGTTGGGCTGGCGTTGCATTTTTATGACAGAATCTTAAAGCAATATCCATATATACGAGTTTGAACACGTTTTGCCGGATTAGGGGGTCTATAAAAGTGGGCTATCAAGAGCAGGTCTACCTGCCCTAAGTGCCTCGAACAAAGTTGAATATTTGAGCAGATTTGAGGCTTTATATTCTCGCGATAAGCAGGTGTAGTTGCCTAAAGTGCTTGAGATTGTTGTTATTGATTATAAGGAATTGTATAAAGGCGGTGCTCGAAATCAGAAATGCACAGAACGTGTTGTTGATAAAATGCTGAAATACTATAATTATTCAGCATACTCACTATATGTACATACATATGTATCTATATGTGTATATATGAAAATGATAATAATTATTTTTAACTTATAATGAAAATTTAAACATTTATAGACATTCGAAGCTATTTACTACTTTCTTTTTATACTATAATATATATTTATTTTAAAAAAGATGTGAATTAAAGAATGATTTTGAGGAATATGGATAGTTTAACAACCATCCTCTAACGGTCTATAATCATAATCTCCCCCAGAAATAAGTCTCATACGTTCATAAGTTATATTTGGTGCTTACCTCAGAACTTGCCATTAATTCTTATCACATACATACGTATGTATGTATGATTATAAAAAGCTTGTCATTGTACGTTATAGGGAGTTCCCCAGTTTTAAATACAACATCGTTTTACTTATCTCCCTCTTGATTTGTTTTCTTTGCAGTCAGTCTATTAAATAAAAAGGATGACAGCAGTGAATATGACCTCGTGCCGCCGGACGGTGGCTGGGGCTGGCTGGTGCTTTTCGGTTCCATGATGGTCAACATTCTGATACCGGGAACCATTAAGAGTTTCGGTGTGCTGTTTATTGAGTTCTTGGAGGCGTTTCAGGCATCACAGACAAAGGCTGCCTGGATTCCGGCGCTTTGCTACTTCCTTTACAGTTCGTTGGGTAAGTGTTCTGTCTAGCCTCACCTCTCAGACCTAATCTGTAACCTCTTTGTTCTAACGCAGGACCTGTATCGAGTATTCTCTCTGTAAAGTATTCCTATCGCACCGTTACCCTGCTGGGTGGTGCTTCAGCCTCGCTTGGCATGATACTCTCATACTGGGCTTCTTCCGTGGGCTATTTGTACATAAGGTGAGTTTTCGTTCATTCATCATTTCATCATTTGTCTTTAAAAGTCTCTTTGATTCCACATCGACTGTTTAAAATGTAAACTTTAAATGCATGTATCGAGCTTGATAATAAATTCAAAATAATTAAATGGTTGAAACAAATTTTGATACCTTTTATCGTACCAGAGTTTATAAATATTATTGAGGATATAAATTATTCAATATCAGTAAATCTTTATCAGAAGTTAGGCAATTGGAAATAGACATCTCCAGAAGCTTGATTCCACGCTCATAGACTGATGACTAAGAAATGGCAAAAGCAGAAATCTGATTTGTCAAGAAATTATGAAGGATAAAGAAAAAATGAAGATGTTTTGGAACGCCACAAATTTTGAATGGGAAAATTCTAGAATTTCTTAGAGGCTGATTTGATTTTAAATTAAAATAATATTTTAAATTAATATTTGTTGCTGAGGATAAAAAGAAAAGGAATAAAAATCTCTGTTTCCTGTTTGTACGCAAAATTGTGAACAGATGTTGTAGATAACTTTTAAATTGGAACTCAAACTGCGTTATTCTTGATATTTTGGATATGTGCTTAAACCAGATATAAATTTGGATTGAGAAATTTCGGATTTTTAATGGAAGAAATGAAACAAACGGGAAGCCTCAGAAATATATGCAATGGATTTAAACTATGACCGGATGTTTGAGGTGACAAAGAAGCGTAGTGTAATCCGGATTACAGAGAAGATGAATTGGAAACGGTATACATACAAACATATATAGTAGACCCTCGAAGCTCGAAATATGCTTGGAAAAGTATTCACTTTGTTGCTAAAAACGGACTCACGTCTTATATTACAGCTATGGCGTGCTGGTGGGCATCGGCGCGGGTCTATCCTTTCCGCCCACTGTGTACATTGTGACGTCTTACTTTGTGAAGCTGCGCGGCCTGGCCAATGGTCTGTGCATCTCTGGCAGCGCCCTGGGATCGATAATACTGCCGCCGGTGCTGCGTTGGCTTTTGGAGGAGTACGGCTATCGGGGCTCTTGTCTGATTATGGGCGGCATAACGCTGAATGTGTTTGTGGCAGCCCTTTTCTACGAGCCCGTCGAACAGCATATGGTGCGAGTGCCACGGGCTCGTCAGGCCCTCGACGATATTCCCGAAGAGGAGGATGTGGGCATAGTGATGAAGTTCGAGAATGTCGATGAGACCAGCACGCCCACAGATGTGGTTGGTGAGAAGCTTTTGCCCTACAATTCGCCACCGTCGCCGCTCTATCTGGATGGAGACGACGACGATAAGCAGCAATTTGTGCGGAGTGCATCGGCCGCCGTGGTTCAGAGCTATGCAAAGGCTGGTGATGAATTCCAACCGCACTCGCGGACGCGCAAAATCAGCACACCCGTCCGCCTGCCCCAACGGAATCAAACTTTCACGCCCGGTCAGCTCAATTCACAGTCCTCGCTGTATGCTGTGCCGGAGGGAGGACGGTCCAGCAATAAACTCACATTGCGGCACACATCGCGGACGCGTCTCGCACGCCGCTCGCCCTCGACCAGCAGTTTCTTGTACATCAGCACGCCCTATCATGGCAGCACATTGTCCTTTCAGCCCAAGGAGTTCAGCTCGCATTTGTCGCTGCGATCGGCGGGCAGTGGGACTGCTGGTGCGGAACCGCCGCTGAATGAAACGGGAGTGGGCGCTGCTACGGCAGACACAAAAAAGGAAGCCTCCAAGTTCTTCGATTTGAGTTTGCTCCGCGATCCCATGTATTTGGTCATCCTGATATCGAACTCAACCAATGCCATTAGCTATACCAATTTTATAATCCTGCTGCCGTCTTTCGGACTTGCTCTTGGCTTTGACAAATCCCTGTCGGCCTATCTGCTGTCTGTGGTGTCGGCGACGGATCTGATTGGACGCATTGGCGGCTCAGCGCTCTCGGATATGGGCCTCATACCAAAGACTTGGTATTTTGTCGGTGGTCTAACCATGTCGGGATTCTCGCTGGCCCTGCTACCCTTCGCCCATAGCTATGGAATGGTCTGTTTTTGGTGCGCCCTCTTCGGACTCGCCTCGGGCGTCTACGTGGGCATTACTGCCGTCATCATGGCCGACATGCTCGGCACCGAACGCCTCACTTCATCCTACGGCATCAGCCTGTTCGTCAACGGCATATTACAGCTTATTGGACCCCCCTTGTGCAATTACTGGACGGAGGCTGTCAACGACTATAATCCGCTCTTCCATACCCTTGGACTGACGCTCCTCGCCGGCGCCAGTCTCTGGATCTTTATGCCCTTCATTGAACGACGCAAGGCCAAAGAGGAGGAGCGTTTGGCACAAATCGACGAGGAGGCCGTGGATGGGGGTTATTAGTTGAAATGGAAAACAGAAGTATGGATATTGAAAAACATAAAACAGTGAGACAGACGGACGTACAATTAGTTGTTAGGCTTTAAATGCGTACAAAAGTGAATATTGAAGTGAATGGAAGTGAAGGAGTTTTGAAAGACGACGGCGCATGGTTTTATTATTTTGGGTACTTAGCGCAATGAAGGAAATGGAAATCGGAAATTGTGGAATGGAAATTGTTAATTTGTTTCTTCCAGCAGCTTATCGTCTTAATTGTTAAGTCTTAATTATATTACTGTACAATTATTGTTTACTTAAAATCCATTTATTTAATAGATTAAGTCGAAAGTGTAGAAAAATGAGATAACTATAAAGTGAAAACATATTTTTTGTATAAATACGCCCAAAAAGAAAAATAACTACAAAAAAAGCAGTAAAAAACAAGTGAACTAAAAAAATCATTGGAGTTTTCTTTAAATTATTATTTATTTCAGCAATTCTAAACAAACGAATTTTACGATCATCTAAAACTGAATATGAAAAGAGAATTCTCTCTGTGATTTTAAAGAAAATTTCTAGTACAAAGACAAAAGAGAGTTTTAATAAAATAAAGAATATTTTATTTATTTATTACATTTAATAATACTTTCTTGTTATGAGACTAGCAGAGGAGCGCTTCCAGAATGGTTAAGATAATTAACCCGAATTTCTAATTAATTTTTAGATAAAACCCGCAACTTAATGTTAAAAATTTCATCACTTATATGTTCAGTATTGCAATTGAAGAGGAGGTCGACCAGATTGTTGAGACTAATTTAGTTATAATCCAAAAATAATGTTCAAGGGAAGATTCCAAGAACCATTCATTTCAGTCCGAACTAGAATAATTAAAAATGTATTCTTGAAATGCGAAACCCAGCAGAGGGATTCCAAACAATTACCAAAAGTGGAGCGCAATGCTTCATCACTTATGTGCTTAGTTTAAGAATCGAGAGGAGAGGAGACTTTTTATTTAACAATGTGCTCTTGCTAAGCGATACACAGAGGAAGGCGTCCAAAAAGATTGATCAACTGTAGCCAAATTCGCAATTTAATATATGTAGATCATGTCCGAAAATCATGCTCCAAACTTTCTCATACTAAGCACAAAATATTAAGAGAACCGCAGCGAGGGGTGTCCACAATTATTAAATTTTAATTTAAGAAAACACCAAAAATTAACAAATGTTCAAAATTGCATCACTTTAGTTCTTAGTATGAGGATCGAAAATATACGCGCCCAACAATATTTTTATATACAAATATTTAATGTTATCAGAAGCACGGAGCAGAGCGTCCAGAATTATCAAATATTAATTTAAGAAAATTACAAAAGACAAAAAATGTTCATAATTCCAACACTTAAGTTCTTAGTATGAGAATCGCAGAGGAGAGCGCCGAAAAATATTTTTATAAAAGTATTTAAATTAATTATTACATTTAAAATGCTTGTCCAAAATATTGTCACTTATGTGCTAATTATCAGAATGGTAGAGAAAGACGTTCAGAATGTTTATATAAATTGGTCGAAATAGTACCAATTTTAATTAAATGAACACAACAATGTAATTGCAAAGACTTTGAGTTTCCTGTTTTCAAGTGAAAACTGGATTCAATGCTCACACACATATAATTTGTTGCTGCACACATAGAATTCGTCGTCCCCTTCAATCAATTTTAAGGAATAATAATAACAAAATGTTGAAATGCCAGATACGTGTATAATAAATGGATATAATATAATAATAACAATACATAAAATCATAATTGCAATTCGATTACGTTTTGTTGTTTATGGCCTTTACTTTTAAAAATCCCTTGGAACGAAGATAACGCACTATAAACGGTGCCGATCCTAATGTTATGCTTAATCTAACAGGTGCGAAGACCTTATGGACAGCATAGGCGACCACAAATGTGCTGCCGGTGGCAATTTTATCGGAAATAGCCTGCGACTCGATTCCAAGGTATTCCAGAACAGGCATAACATTTATTCCACTAGAAAGAGGAAACAAAAACAATATAACGTTTTACAGATTGGTGAGAGTTCTAAAGTACAAAGATATGAAGAATTTGCATAAGCCAATTAATTGGGGAAATCGGAGACTATTTGTATAAACAGGCAATTATTTGCAACAAGGCTTATGCAATTTCTCAATAGGCCTAGGAATGCACATTATTTGGCTTTGTTAGTAATTGGCGCATGCAAATGGACGCTATTTGTTAGGCATACCTGGACACGAGCAAGTAAAAACCGCCCAGCGATATAAGCGAGATGCCGACATGAAACACTACAATGGTGCTGCCGTACTCTTTAACAGCGTTCTTCAGTTGCTCCTTCCTGCTTGGCTTTTTTCCACATGCTGTCTCTGTTGCTTGTTCCTTTGTTGCCTGTTGGGGCGGGGTCGCTTGTGTGCTGTACCTGCGCGCAAATTCTGCGAAACGTGCTATGTACAGAGTGTGTTTGTGTGTGTGAGTGAGCTTATGATTTGATTAATATATGCGCAGCCGCATAGCATGCAACAGGTGGGCTTCGAATGCAACAAGTGCTTTGCTCACCTTTGTTTGGTTGCCGAGCCAGCATAGTGGCGTTTTGATCGTAGGCAGCCCATTCAGCACGTGCGCTGTCACGAAGCGCGCGGTAGTGGGAGCTGGTCAAGTCCTCGGACATAAATTTATACTCCTGCGACCACTGACCACCCGGCATGTTCAGGTGCGAGAATTTGTGCATGCCACCAAATGGTTGGGGCACGTTACTCTGCATGGCAGAGTTTAGGCTGACGGCACCGAAACAGTCATAGGACTGCACATGCGCATCCTGGCTAGAAACCGATTGGGCGCCAAGGCTGTTGTCAGTTGTAATGTCAATCGTTGAAATGGGCGCTTGTGCGGACATCACCGTTGCTGTTATGTCACGAGAACGTTGCGCGGAGAAACGCTGCGTAAGCTCCGCGGCGTCTACATTTTCCGGTAGCGGCAATGGGGCAGCGGCGGCATAGTTATGTGCCCGGGCACTGGTGTGAAGCTGTTGAACGGCTACAACAGGACAGAGCAAATACATACATATGTACATTATTATATACTAGTTGTTAACTGCGTAGTTCAACATTTTTGGCAGGCGACCAGAGTGCAAATTCCAAATGGGATCTCATTAACAAATGAAACAGGCACATATAATATACATATGCATAAACTTTTCCATAAAGAATTATTTTGTTTGCGTATGTGTGCATACGCAAATTAAATTAAATCTACAGCATCTGGCGTTGTCGCCGCTACTATCTGTGATTATTGTTATGGTCTGATTGCGACAATTTCAGCAGTTCAATGAATTTGACCTTTAGACTAGCAATATGTTCAAAAGCGTGTGTGATTTGCAACACAATTACATTATTTCTTACCTGTGTACTTCTTTACTAACTGTACACCGCCCCGCACACCATTTGTTTGCAAACGCGATCCTAAGTATATAAACATAATGTAACGATTGGCAAAACAAACGTCTGTGCAATAAATAAACTCTTGGCGGAAACAGCTGTTGTCAATGGAACTGTCAACTCATTGGAATTTTACTATTGCAGCTCCCAGACTGCCAACTGCCATCAAATATATAACCAGTATTGTCACATGTAATGCGTATTTGAAATCCTATTTAAAAGGCAAATGTATCTGAAATTTAAATTTGCTTGATAAAGTTCTACAACATGTATTTGGAATTTATTTTAATGCAAAACCATTATGCTATTTAGCTTGACGTATAAACCATCTTACACGTAAACATTTTAAATCATTGAGTTCATTATAGAATAACAGATTCCACAGATTGTTCATTTCCATTATTCGAAATAAATGTAATTTCTTCGGCCAAACAATTTGCCGCGGTCCAGTAGCGATGTGAAGGTATTATTTTCAGAATAGCATTATTTTCTTCACATGATTCAATATGTTACAAATGGCCACCAAATTTGAAACGTTTGAGCACCTCCAAAGCAATTTTCCAGTACATAGTTCCCAAGTTCCCAATTTTAATGGGAAATTGTTACAAAATGCATTGCTGCGCAGCTTGTGACTAAAAGAAAGCAGGATTCAGTGAAGCTAGGTTCATTTTATACTGTCATGTGGGTTTTTATATTAAATTTGGGACGATTATAATAAAAAATATCAACAGAAAATGTTAATTTAATCTCTCAACTTTTTTGAAAATTTAAAAGAATAAATCAAACAACATTTCTTAAAAATATGTTTTTCATGTATAAATAACTAAAAGAAAAAGTGTTTGAGACATCGAATGCTTTCCCGTGACAGTTCAAAAGCTCGTGGGGTTTCTGTAAAAGAAAATTTTAATATATGATAGTTTTTTTTGCATTTGTACAAAATAATAGCTTACAGAAGATTTCAAGACGCCGCTTTTTCTCAGCAATTTCTAGTTCCAGAAGTTCGATTTTTAGATCAAAAACTTTCAGTTCCCTCTTATGTTTTTCAGCAGCGTATTTCGATTCGTTTTTGTAAAAATTCTGCTGAATTTTAATCAAAGCTTTTTTCTCCTCTTCCATTGTACACTCTGGCTCGTCGTGCATATTTTCTCGTTCCATCATATTTCCTGCTTTCCTTTGTTTGAGAGGGATATGATTTCGAATTGAAGTTGATTTTGGAGTCTTATACTCATACACTGTAGACTTCTGTCTGGCTGGCGTGTGCGGTGAAAGTTTCTGAAACATTTTCCAATGTGTAACAAACGCAAAATGTAGCATACAATGTACAAACTACCTCTGTCTTAATATGCAAAACTGGTTCAAATAGTTCATCATTGTTTTCTATAAAAAGTAAGAGTTTTAGAGAGGGATGACAATTGTAGTTGAGCGGTACTACCGTCACTGCCATATGTGCTTTGCTGACAACTAGTTAAAGGACGTAAAAATCTTGTGTGATTTTTAGATTCATATCCGTTTGATGTGGTAGTACTACCCAGGGTGGGATATGGTTGCGGTGCTTCCGTGGCGAGTTCCCTTTTAGATTTCCTTTTCAAATTTTCATATTTCTCCTTCAATGTCTTCCAGGAGCGTTCAACTCCAGATTGGGTGACAAAATCTTCCATTATTTTCTCCCATGCGGCCATCTTCTGCCTCCATGTCGCTGCATCCGACTTTCTATTATCTATAATATCCTTATGCCCTTTCGTTAGCTGTATTAGAAGCACCTCCTCCGACAGCGAGAAGTTTTTTCCGCGCACTCTTCTGGATTTTTCATCCATTTTCATCACTTTTAGTTATGTGTTTTGTCAGTTACGGCGTTGCCACGTGTAAAGGTAAAAGTGATTAAATATGTCAATGTTAACTGACATTGTACATACTGAATATATCTATAAACGTGCCTGCATATGTACATATGTAATTATATTTGTAATGGGAATGCAGTAATGAGACATAATATATTATGTAATAATACTCTTATTTTAACGTCCTTTTCTTTTTCAAAGGGCCGTTTCTGCTAAACATCGATTACTTATCGATACGCAATCATTCAGTGAAACGTATCGATTACGCGTTGCCAACCACATAAGATTTGTACGGTATTTTCTAGTGCATTTCGTTTGGAATGATCGCATTTGGGGTTATTTAGCAAAACAATTAGGTTTAATTTGTACAACAACCCTAGTGACAGCGCCTTTGGAAGTGAAAATTGTTTTTGCGATATTGTTATTACACATTTGGTGCAAATTATAATGCGCTCGGACTCGGGGATAACCGCCTACGCACAATTTAACAAAAGTGCCCAATAAAAAGCAAGAAAAGCAATATGTGCGCATCGAGTTGAGGGCGCATATTTGCAACGTGACGCAGACGCACACAAGCTTAATGCAAAAACAAGTCGTAAATACAATAAAGAGTTAATAATTTTGTCACACAGGGAGTGCGTTAAAAAGCACCAGCACCGAACGCGCGCGTGTGTGTGCAACTGTGGCGGGGTGTGCGGCAGCGCTGTTGTGGTCAAGATGTGAATTTAGCTACGAATGTTGGTGCGACGCCCAAAGACCAAAACAAAACCCCACTGCCAGGACAAATGAGGCTAAATATAGCGTGCAAGCAGACAAATAAATACAAAAACATAAAAAAGCGGAACATTTCACAACAACTAATTGCATAGTGTGTGTGTTTGTGTGTGCGCGATTGTAGAAAGTGTGGACGTCAGGCGTTGGTCAGCTCAGCCGCAAGCCATGTCCAAAATAACGCTGACCACCTTAACGCATGGAAGCAGTAGCAACAGCAACAACGACACACGTACAGGCACCCTGACCCATCTTATGGAGGAGCACCATCATCATCACCACCACACAACTACTGCTGCTGCTGGTGGCGGTGCTGCTGGCCTGATTTCCGATGGAGCAGAACGTTTGCGCCGACAAGGCAGTCGGATGCAAAGTTCGCGCTTCGCCTGCATGCGTTGCTGCGGCAATTTCCTTACCTATTTGGTGCGCCTGCGCAGTACGCCCGAGGAGCTCGAACAACGCTACAAGTCCAAAGAAATTGATAAGTCTCTGGAGCGAGAGAGGCATACGTTTCGACGGCAGGTAAGCAGAGCCAAGGGCGGTCGACAGTGCCACTGGGCAGCTGGACATTTAATTAAGCAATTAGCATTAATTTCATTTGGACCCACACAAATGCGCAAGCATACAGACAAAAAAACAAACATATGTACATATACATATATCTACATGTATACATCCGGTTGTGCGCCCGCATGAGTTGGCCCAACATACTAACACATACAGACACACAAACACAGCTAAAACGCTAGCCAGAGACGAATTTTCACTTTCTTGCATTTGTCTTATTGTTGTTTTTGGGTTTGGCTCTGGGTTTTTATTGTTGCATCATTTAGCCAATCAAAGTTTTATATTCACATTTCGACAAAAGGCATTCCATTTAGCTGTGGCTTTTGTCGGTCAAGGTTTTTAATTTTGCACGTACATACTTGTACTTCAATTAGATTATTTATAATGAATGGGGCTCATTCATTCCTTTATTCATTAATTTGTTTTTGTGTGTTCACATATTTAGGTAAAACTACTGCTCTTGGGCGCGGGCGAATCGGGCAAGTCCACCTTTCTGAAACAGATGCGCATCATACACGGCGTCCACTTTGAGGCCGAACTGCTGCGCGAATACCAACATGTGATATACCAAAATGTTATAAGAGGTATGCCACACAATACACTTTATTCCGAATGCAATTCTATTGATTAAAGTTCCACTCCTAGGTATGCAAGTCTTACTCGATGCACGAGAAAAACTTGGCATCTCTTGGGGCAACGATGGACGGGATCAGGATGCTAACGATGCCAAATCAATGGAATGCAATGCTATAGAGGCCGCTAAATTTATAGAATATGCACCGCTCATACAACGACTGTGGCAGGATCGTGGCATACGACGTGCCTACGAGCGAAGACGCGAATTTCAAATTGTAAATACAGCTTTGGGTAGAACTTTTTTTCTGACAACGTATATTAAATGATTGTCTTTATTTTAGTGTAATTTAATGTTTGAAAATTAATTTAATGTACAATTTTAAAGCGATTAATTTCGTTATTTTTTTAGATACGTAAAAATACTTTTAAGAGCTCTCTAATTGAAAACATCATTCATAATTTATATTGAAAACTGAACCAACTATATTTCAGAGCGATTCTGTCAGCTATTTTCTAGACGAAATCGAACGTCTAGCCAAACCTGATTATGTGCCCACACACAAAGATATACTGCACTGTCGCAAGGCAACGAAAGGTGTCTACGAGTTTTGTGTCAAAATACAGGTGAGTGGCTGAGGCAGTCGCTGCAATGTCAGCAAAACTCACATATTTATGTGTAATATTATCATCAATTATGTTTGTTTTTCTTCTTGCAGCACATTCCATTTGTATTCGTAGATGTGGGCGGTCAACGCACGCAGCGTCAAAAGTGGACCAGATGCTTTGATAACTCGGTCACATCAATTATATTTTTAGTGTCCAGTTCGGAGTTCGATCAGGTGCTTGCTGAAGACAGGTTAGTGATCTAATTTTTTAACATATAAATGACCAAATGCGCATAATAAGTTGTTACAATTATTGATGAAATAGGGAACAAACGATATTGGTTTTAAAAAATAGAAAATCGCCTTGTTTTAAGTTAGCGCATTTATTGCTATACAAAAAATGGTTTTTATCTACTATTTAAAATGTAATGCTTACTTTTTCAATTATTCTGATATTATTCGGTTTATCCGCTACCGGTTTCTTTGAATTAAAGCCAAACATTGAAACTTCTTGCTGATGACGTTTTTCACTCTAACGTTAACATTTATAAGTGTGAATAAGTTTAAGTTATAGACAAAATTGCATAACTACAGTGAAGGAGACTTTGTGGCAGATATCCAAGGCAGCCTTTACATGCTGCACAACAGAAATTTGTGGCCAGATCGGAAATACATTAAACCATTTATCCACATTTACACATTACAGAAAGACAAATCGCCTGGAGGAATCCAAAAACATATTTGATACCATTGTAAACAACAACACATTTAAAGGCATTTCAATAATATTGTTTTTGAACAAAACGGATTTGCTTGAACAAAAAGTACGGAATCCAGAGACTGATATACGCTGGTACTATCCACAATTCAATGGGAATCCACACTCGCTGCTGGACGTCCAGAATTTCATACTGCAAATGTTCATGAGTGTGCGTCGCAGCAGCACGAGTCGCATTTATCATCACTTCACCACTGCCATAGACACGCGGAACATCAATGTGGTGTTCAATTCGGTTAAAGACACAATATTGCAACGAAATTTGAATGCACTGATGCTGCAGTAGGATGCACTGAGTGTTGATAAAGGGACGCTTGAATCTCGAAGCTAGAAACTCTGACAATCTATATAAAAACACGAAAATATTTTTATATAAATATTGTATACATATACAAATACTATGGAACAAGTGCCAGCTTTCAATTTTGCACGGTCCGAGCCGCGCCGTCCGTTTCAGCGGCAAAACGCATTGTTGTTACCTTTTTAAATTAGTCGATAAAATATGAAAGGAAATGATTATTTTTTTAGCATTTACATGTATTATGCTGTATGTATTTTATTTAATTTATACATAAGTGTACATAAACTAAAAACTGTGTGTGTTCGCAACGGCCGCTACCTATAACCATAAACGACAGCTAACTGAAAACAACGATCGAGTGTGCCGTTCTATTTTTTATAAACATATTTATTGAATGCAGTGGGCGGAAGCCTCTGCATTTTGCAAATGCTACCAAAACGTACTAAGCTCCGTATTTTTTTTATTTTTTATTAAGCAGTTCATTTTGCTATTACGATGTTATATTATTATACTATAGATCTAGAGCATATACACGCATATACATATATTTTATAGAACCGAGTATATACATATTATAGTTTACACGGAAGGCGAGAGCTAAACTTTAAGCAGCATTTTCTCAAAGAGAAAAGTCAACAAATGTACCAATAAAAATAAAAAACATTTAAAAAACAACAAGAACCAACGTTAATAAAAACTATAATACCAATAATATTCGCATGACTTTTAATCCATTCAACATTACATTTTATCCTAAATCATCTAATGACTTCAAACATTTAAAAACAAGAAAAAATATCAATTCCAACTATAATTCAAATAATATTTATATGACGTAGGCAGTCAATATTCGTGTGATTTACAAAAACAAACATTGTTTGGTAACACTTATTCCTGATCATTTCCAAAATATCGATAAGTTTGGGACATCGATGTTTCATTTTATTTCAAAAACTTACTCAACAAATGTACCAATAAAAATAAAAAACATTTAAAAAACAACAAGAACAAACGTTAATAAAAACTATAATACCAATAATATTCGCACGACTTTTAATCCACTCAACATTACATTTTATCCTAAATCATATAATGACTTCAAACATTTAAAAACAAGAAAAAAGATCAATACCAACTATAATTCAAATAATATTTATATGACGTAGGCAGTCAATATTCGTGTGATTTACAAAAACAAACATTGTTTGGTAACACTTATTCCTGATAATTTCCAAAATATCGATAAGGTTGGGACATCGATGTTTCATTTTATTTCAAAAACTTACTCAACAAATGTACCAATAAAAATAAAAAACAACAAGAACCAACGTTAATAAACACTATACCAATAATATTCGCACGACTTTTAATCCATTCAACATTACATTTTATCCTAAATCCTATAAAGTGATCAAACATTTAAAAACAAGAAAAAGATCAATACCAACTACAATTCAAATAATATTTATATGACGTAGGTAGTCAATATTCGTGTGATTTACAAAAACATAGATTGTTTGGTAACACTTATTCCTGATAATTTCCAAAATATCGATAAGTTTGGGACATCGATGTTTCATTTTATTTCAAAAACTTTCTCAACAAATGTACCAATAAAAAACATTTAAAAAACAACAAGAACCAACATTAATAAAAACTATAATACCAATAATATTCGCACGACTTTTAATCCATTCAACATTACATTTTATCCTAAATCATATAATGACTTCAAACATTTAAAAACAAGAAAAAAGATCAATACCAACTATAATTCAAATAATATTTATATGACGTAGGTAGTCAATATTCGTGTGATTTACAAAAACAAACATTGTTTGGTAACACTTATTCCTGATAATTTCCAAAATATCGATAAGTTTGGGACATCGATGTTTCATTTCATTTCAAAAACGTACACAGATTATTCCGTTTTATATAATAATTCCCGAAACCGAAATAGATCCAAAAACAAATTTATGTTTAATAATAAAGTGCACAAAAAGTTTAATCGAAAGCTATTCATTGTAGGTTCTATTTCCTTAACTAATAAAAATATTTCGCTAGTTCAGTTGGAAACAACAAACCTTTAAATTGTGCGGAAACGGAAACATGCCTATAAACCTATAATCTGTTGATTAAAAAACATTTATAGACTTTGGCATAAGAACGTTCATAAATTAGTTTTTGACTTAAATTATCTTTCTTTTTTTGTATATTAATACTTAATACACAAAGTTGGTATAAAATAATTAAAATTATATTAAAAATTTAAAATAATACATAAATAGGTATTGTCCGAGAATGATAGCCTTAAAAACCGAAATGAAAAAATATAATAATTTAATATTGATAACATTTATTTATGAATTTATATATTATCCATGATCTTTGAATTACGAATTCCTTTCACTATCTGCTTTCCTTTAAGTAACAGTAAGATCTGAAAATTAAATTAATCTGTCTGCTTATAATTTTTTAATTGCTAATAACTGTATCTTATCGGAACAAAGGCCGGCAAGATTACAAACCAACCAAAAGAGTTTTTTTCATCATATCTTTGATATATAAGAGCGATTTCAAGCCCACAAATGTCTCAGTTATAGAACTGAAAGTTTGCGGAAAGGTAGAATACCATTCGAGGAAATGTATTTCAAGTCACTGCTTCTTTTAACTATCCTGATTCACATATCAAATGGCTTTTATAATAATACATTCATTAATGCGAGTATGTATAATTCTATTAATTTGAAAATGGGACCCATTTAAGTATGATTGAATTCTTCTAGTACTAACTTCTGAACAATGCTTTTGTAACAATTTTCCGCTACAAATTGGAAGGAAATATTTGCATATTGGAAACTATGAGAAGGTAAATTGGTATAAAGCAGCCCACAAGTGCCGAGAAATGGGTGGGGATCTGCTAAATATTGAATCGAAAGATGAAATGGATGAGATTCTAAGAACAGTGCCATTAAACCGATACTGGACATCGGCAAATCGTCTTAATGGAGCTAAGAAGTATATTTCCCTAGCCACAGGGCTACCAATGCCATACACGAAATGGAGTCATGGAGAGCCCAATTACGATAGAGAACAAGAAAAATGTGTGCAGTTATTTTACAGTTCTATTGACGCCTGGGAATGTTTGGATAGCTTGCGGTTTATATGCCAAGCGAGATTAAATTAGTCACAGTTCTTCGTATACGAAAAGTCTGTTATTTCAAAGTCTTTTATTTTCTGAATAAATTGGTCATATCTTGTCAAAAATTTCATAAAATTGTTTCGATTACTATCAATTTAATTCTTTTTTGTATCGATGTAAAAAACTAAAATATGCAAGAATACTTATAGGCTAAAAATTAAAATATGAATAATATCTAATATTTCGCTCTCTAATAATTTCTCTCCGACCATTCTTGGCACGATTCAAACCCCAAAGTTATCAAAGACGTTGTTAGACCTAACTTTAAAGAATTATTAATGAAAAACAATAAATTAAAAAATAAAAGAAGGATACTACTACTACATATGAATTCAAAATAGTTTAAATTTGCCAAATTTTTTTTAGCTAGTCCGGCAACAAATTCACCTTTCGAGGTGGCTTAAAATACGTTTAGTCAGAAAGGGGGGTGTGGTTGCCAGTAAACGAATAAATTCGTTATAATTTGCGCTTGAGCAGTCAGAATTCTGATAAAACAAGGTGCTAAACGAGTACTGGGACCCTAGTTTAAATCAAAAAATGTTTTTGCACCGGTTCAATCCATAAGAAATTGTTTCAAATACTTTTAGCTGTTAATCGTCTATTACTTGCATGTTTTACTGGCATACTATTTATTGCATTTTGGAAATACTTGTAAGTTGTAATACACGATGGCGTGTTACACACAGAAATATTGTACTGCCGAATTCGGGAGAAAAAGGTGGAAAAACAATTCTAAGCTATTCATTGTAGGTTCTATTTCCTTAACTAATAAAAATATTTCGCAAGTTCAGTTGGAAACCGCGCCGCAAGATCTTTACTCAACAAACCTTTAAATTTTGCGGAAACGGAAACATGCCAATAAACATATAATCTGTTGATTAAAGAACATTTATAGACGTTGGCATAAGAACGTTCATAAATTAGTTTTTGACTTAAATAATGGTTCTTTTTTTGTATATTAATACTTGACGTCCATAAACTCCTTATCGAAAGAAAGGCCGACAAAAATACTAATTATGTCAACATAATATTTACCTATCATGCAACATTTGCTATATAAGCGATTTTAAATCGTCAGAAGTTTCAGTTTTAAGAAAGCACATTTAGAAATGTATTTCATTAAAATTATCCTATTGGCCACGCTCGTACATTTCTCATATGGCCTTTATAATGATACAGTCACTACTGAGGGTGAGAGCTAATTTATTATTATTTATTACAACATGGCACAATCAAAGGATTAATTTTTCCAGCGCCGTCCGACATTTCAACTACGATTTCGCAATGCTCGTGTAACAATTTCCCCATACAAGTTGGAAATAAGCTGTTACACATTGGAAACTATACTCAGATAAATTGGTTTGAAGCAGCTCATAAGTGTCGCGAATTGGGTGGCGACTTGCTAAATATTGAATCAAGTGAGGAAATGGATGAGATTCTTGAAAAAATACCAACAAACCGCTATTGGATATCGGCAAACTGCCTGGCCGAAACAAAAACATTTATATCCTTAACTACGGGGATAGCAATGCCCTATATGCGATGGGGCGCAGGAGAGCCCAATTTTTGGGGCACCGATTCTTATTGCGTAGAGATAAAACGAACAACTCTAAATGATGAAGTATGTAAATACAATTTGTGGTTCATTTGCCAAAAAAAAATATTTTGAACGGCTCTAAGCTTGATAATAAATAGAGGACAACCAACCTCGCTGTAAATATTTTGAATATTCAATTATTAAATATTAAATAAATTTTAAAAACGCAAACTAAAATAAATATTAAATTGGGTGAGAAAATTTATGATATGCTAAGTACATACTCCATCAAAAATCAAACCGCTGCTGGACATCGGCATATTGCCTGCCTGCTGTAGATAGAACAGATAACGCATAATCAAATAATTACATATGTAGATATATTGCCTTAGGAGACGAAAATTGAGCTTAACCTTTTAATATGCTACCAAAAATCCTATTTAATTAAACCCATATCAAATTGCAGCATTAAATTATCTTATTCTTTTAACAGGAACCACCATAGAAACTGCTTTAACTTCCTTTCCATCTAGTTACATATAAAGTCAGCTATTTTATTTACGTTTTGGTTTGTTTTTCAACTACGTGTTTAATTTTTGGAATGTCTTAAAATCGTCTTAACTGCTATTCATATTTTCAGTTTCGTTAAAATTGCTTATAAATTATAGTTTGAAATAAAAAATAAATACATATTTTTTAAATATACAACAAATGTATAAAATACAAAATACTTTTCCTTCTCTGCAAATAAATCAACCGTAAATGTGCATTGTACAATATTGTTAATATCAGTGTGTAGTTACTAATTATGGATAATTTCCAAGCAGAAATGTGATGTACTTTCGTTTTCCGTTTCAGTATCCGATAATGTTTATAATAAGATTACTTAAATCAGGCATATACTAACACAACACTAGCGCGCACTTTGAATTACAAATACATTCAATGCCGAGTAATAACACACATTTGTAGCATCCATAGTCATGTAGCGGCGAATACCCCGGGAAGTGTAGTGGGCATTGGAAAGTGTCAGGACGTCCCTCAGCCTCCTTGACTAGTATTGTTGCTGCCAACGGTGCCAGAGGCATTGTCATTGTTGCCAAGGCCAAGGCCGCTGCAACAATTGCTTTGCGCGGCCTTTGCACTTAGGCTGCTGAATCCTAGTCCTATGGAGCCGCTGTCGGTCTGCCGCTGTGCCGCCGTCGTGGCTGCGCTGCTACCGTCTTTGCTGCGCGCCTGATCGATGAGTTCAGCGGCTATCTCATAAAAAAGCCTCTCTACGTTCTCCGCTTCTTTCGCGGAGGTCTCTAGAAAGTACATTTCATGTTGTTTGGCAAAGTAATGTCCCACTTCCGTGGGTATTTCACGATCATGTCGATCCGTCTTATTGCCCACGAGAATTTTGAGAACCTTTATGTTGGCGTACTCCTGAATTTCGCGCAACCAGTCGGGCAGACAGTCAAACGTTGGCTGACAACTGATATCGTAAACGAGTATGAGTGCGTGTGCAGATCTATAGTAACTTTGTGTTATTGAACGGAAGCGCTCCTGTCCCGCAGTATCCCAGATTTGTAATTTTATCTTTTCGCCCTCCACCTCCACTGTCTTAATCATGAAGTCCACACCAATTGTCGCGCCCTGGCCCGGAGGGAATAGGCCTTGGGTGAAACGCCGCACCAGACAGGTCTTACCAACGCCCGCATTGCCCACCAGCACAATTTTAAATAGGAATTTGTAGTCCTCCATTGCACCACCACTTTGAAAATTTGCTGTAAATACACACACATATTACATATCTGAAGACACACCTTAGTCAGCGACGCGTAACATTTTGTGTCTTTGCTGACTTACTACTGCCTCTCACCTGTAGCTTTAGTGGTTAGCACACTTCACCAAGCCCAAGGCTACTGCTGCTGCTGATTAAATGCTGCTCTATTTTGGTAACTTGATGACTCAACAACAATTACATTGCCAGCATACGCTATTTAAGGTTTATTTTCGTAGATTCGATTTTACATTTACACAGCTCTCCATTAACGTATCCTATCGTGCTACAACTCTACATTCCAAGCTACGTTTGCATAGGCAGCTATTCATGCTTGTTGAATCAGAATAAGTGCGCTTCAAATTATTGCCTCAATCCCAAACCTGCGTATAAAAATATAAACAAATCGATTGAAATGACGACAGCTAGGCAAAGTGGCAGCACTGGCAGGCTTAACAATTCTGTTGTAGTAAGGCACTGTTAAGTGTATGTTAATTACAATACGTTTTATTAGAACCAATTAGTTAATTTTTAACCGTCAAACAGCAGTAGGGCATGCTTATTAAAAAGCACTCTCGTATTTAAGGATTTAAAGGAGGGAATGATGTTATACTATAACATAGAGGAAACTTTCTATAATTTGAGTCGTGTTCGTGATTCACATCACTTAATGCACCATACTTTTCCTCTTTATAGTGGTATTTTAAAGCTACAAAGAAACGGTCCCTCTAAAAAGTATGTGCACAAAACGTATAACAAACAAATACATTTTGGTTCTGTGGCTAAGAAATGAATCCGTTAACTAATATAAAAAACGTCACAAAATTAAGTGAATATGAACTACAAAATGGTAGTGGGAAAAGTTGGCATGATATGTATCGCGACTCTGCATGGATATTTGTCGGTGGCTTCTCATATGCATTGACAGAGGGTGATATTATCTGCGTCTTTTCCCAGTACGGCGAAATAGTAAACATAAACTTGGTACGAGACATAAAGACCGGTAAATCTAAAGGTTTTTGCTTTTTGTGCTATGAGGATCAAAGGTCAACTGTCTTGGCGGTTGACAACCTAAATGGAATCAAAATAATGGGTCGAACAATGCGAGTGGACCATGTGGCTGACTATAAGCCCCCCAAGGATAACGCTAAACTTGATGAGGAAACGTTGCGGCTCTATATGGAAGGATGTGCGCCAAAGCCTCTGACAAAGCCGTCACATGACAGTGATAAGAAAAACCATTTGGATCATAAGATTAAGAAGTAAATAAAAAACCATATTTTAGCTATTAGGTTTACTCTGTTTCATTTATTTTCACTAGGGAATTGTACAATTAATTGAAATGTGTATTTAATAAAAAATTAGTTTTTTAAAAGGTGAATTGTTGCCGATAAACATCACTAACTAATTTTATTCATATAATATCCTCTTAGGCTCTTTCAAAAGATTAATCGAACACGCTCCAAAAGCAAAATGTTTTGTTCGATTAATAGATCGTGAGTAAACCACAAATTTCGCTTCGTTCAATGTTTTGTGGTCTCTAATGAAAGACAGTGTAGCATACCGATATATCGATAACATCTTCAGAAAGAATAGTTCACCTCTAACACAACATAGCTAGCCACGCTTTACGGAGAAAAAAGATTGAAATTGAAACTATACTGTGTTTAAAAACGTAAAATTGGATAAATAAATTCGTAAGTGATCTTGCGAGTTGCGTGCCAACAATTGTTTTAGTTTCTTTAAACGTGTCCGACCACAAGGGCCAGCATTTTTGCATTTCTGCAGACCCACAAGCCGTGCAAAAAAAATCCAACATGGCCGAGGACTTCGATGTGGAAGAAATGCTCGAGGCACCGTACAATAAAAACGTAAGTGCCAATTGCACGTGAAAATCTCTCTAATACTCTAAGCAACGGTTTGTACAAAATTTCTCAATGAAAAACAGTGCATTATATGTATATTTATACTTTTTTCTACATAGACACCCACAGCGACATGCGTGTATGTATGTAAGTTGTCTCAGACACACACGTACACACATGCATACATACTACGTATGTATATGTATACTAAGTGGCTCTCGTCTCAAATCGATTTTTAACCTAAATTAAATCGGCATGCATGCAATAAAAACAAACAGTGTCGCCTATCGTAGAATGCGTCTGTTTGCCAACGCTACCATTGCTGCCACTGCCACACAATATGTATGTAATTTTCTCTTCATACTTGAGTGAACTATGCACACGCCCACAAATACCAAAAGCGTCTGCACTTGTGTGTGGATGCGTGGGTGAGGATTGCGTGTCGTCTATAACTTGAATGCTATCTGATTTTTTCATCAAAATGCTAGTATACTGGCTTCACCTGGTGAAGTTTCCTACGATAGGATGGTTAACGCGGCTCGTTCGTTATGGGGTGACTCTGAATACGTACTGTTAGGATTTTTTTTAAAAGGATGTGGAACTACAAATTTTACATGTGAAAGTTTTGGGGTTTTTTTGTAGTTTAATGTAATTTTAAACCCAATTACCATAATGGGGGATTATATTAAGCTTTGCTAACATTTATTACCTTCATGTTTTCGCGCATGGTTGCGTTTTGTTTCGATGAACTAAATTTTGTGAAGCAATAAATATCGCTGTTTCCTTTACAAGGCACATTTATTCACACGAATAATGTGAACGGTGCAGAATCTATATAATATATGGTGGTTCAGAGCAGACTTAAATTCAATAGCTGGATATCCTTCAAAATTGGTCCTTAGGCTAGTTCATTTAATCATCAAGTCCAATAGTCGAGATCATTCTATCTTGATTTTGTTGAATCAGTTTTATTCCAAAACTTTTTAACATAAACGTGCTCATCAATTGTGTGTGGAGCTGGGTATTTGGCTCTTCTCTCTCACTTTTTCTCTGCATTAAGCAAATAATAAGATATAAAAAATTAAATTAAATTCAAAAACAAAACACACTTTTACCAATCGAAAAAAGCGAGAATAATTCTTAAGGGTGAAATGTCTTTGCAGAAATCGTATAAGCTCAATATTGTTGCTAGTGATTGTTTTGGTCATTCTAAACACAAAAAACTGGAGACCATTTGGTAAGTTTTGAATGTGCCAGAAACTACGAAACGAAAAATTACAAAATAATATAATACAAAAAAAAAAAAAGAAAAAAAAAATCAAATCATAAAAAGAAAATAAACCGAAAAATATATAGGCATTTGTTTTCTGTATAATTTGTTTTCTTTTAAATGAATTCGTTTTACTGTTCTTGTATGAAATCAATGAAAACTGAACGTGCACTAAATTTCAGATAAACTCTACCTCTTGTCTGGGGCAGCAGGCAGCACTACTCTCACTCACAGACAGACAGAAAGTCTCACAGTCCACTCTACTTGTCAGGAGGTGCTCGAAACGAGCAATGATTGAGCCTTTAAAAAGCCCAAACCAAAAATACAAATATAATGCCAATGACCAAAACTAAAACTCATGTGCTTTCATGAGTGAGCGAATTGAAAAATGTAATAAGCAATTTTTAACTACACTTAAAAGCACTTTTTATATAATATATATAAATATGTCTTATATGTATACCTACTTATATCATGTAGGCCAGGCCCGTCTCTGCGATGTGACACGAAGCGACGCGTGCGTGTGTGTGTGTGTCTCAGTCTTTAGTCAATAAGTACAGAGAGAGCAATGACAGAAATCCATCCAAAGCCAAGTCCAGCTCTAAATAAACAAAAAGAAAGCAAAATGAGTTACTGCCAATATGTGCATATGTGGAGACATTTCGCCGAGAACTCTAAACAATGTGTGTGTTATATCTGTCAGCACAAAAATACATATAAATAAGCAAACAAACAATATATATGCCATATCGAAGCGGGAGCTATCTATATGCCAAATTTAAATTGCAACACAACTACCTACTACTGCAGCATAATATTATTATTGTATAATTATCACTACTGCTACTATTATTGTACGACTTACAACTACCAATACTACTTAAATGCTACTACTCTCTTTTGCTCTATATCGGCAATGATCTGTGTACGTAATACGCAACGATCATTGTTGACTTAAGCATTTCTATTTTATGTACTTGCAGATACCAAAAATTTAACTAATTCACTTTGATTTGCTTTCTCTTATTCAAAATACAACAACAACGTACATAACGTAACGAACGAATCAACAACAATAAAACGTTATGTGTTCCACAAACACTCACAAACCAATCAAAACAATGAATATATCCAATTGTATGTATGTATGTACATTATTGCTTGCGACTTCCTTCCACCCATGTCCACCCAACCAAAAAAAAAAAAAAAAAATACCAAACCTATCTGTAGAATGCCGTCATTGCGAGTAGCGGAGGGCGGCGTGCTCGAAGTAGCAGCAGTGATAGCCATGCCGACGATGATGACCGCTACAATCCGGCCGAAGCCTACCGCGAGGAGCAACGTGGAGTTCGAGCAGCAACCAATGGCAGCAAGTCGCGCACCAAGCGTTCAAGGTAAGCAAAATTAGCCTAATTAATGTTACTAATAACCACTAATGACACCATATGAGTGTTAATTGAATAACAGCCCCCTTACTATTAAATTAGAATTAAAGAATTCACATATCAGTATAAGCTCAGTAATTTTTAGTTTATTGGTCGACAATTATTTAATTTACGTACTAATATCCGCTAATCACATTCTCTCTAAACTGTTTTTTAATATTGGAATCAAAGTTTTTATATGACCCTCTTACGAAAATATCCACTTTAAGTACAGACTTCATAATCATAAATTCGAAATTGTCTTATTTACAGAAGCCGTTCCGGTTCCCGCGATCCAAAATCAAGACGCTCTAAAGATCGTGAGCGCGAACGTGGTTCTGATAGAGATCGTAGCACACGTGACAAGGACAAAGAAAAAGAGCGCATAGTAGAGCGTGAGAGAGAACGTCGTCGAGATGGAGGCAGCGATAATAAGCGTAGTGATCGTGACAAGTCACGACGCAGTCGTTCGCGTGACGATCGTGGCGTTAGGGAGGAACGAGATCGACGGGGCGGTAGCAAATCAATTCAGCATGGGGAAAGAAGACGTAGCCGCTCACGCGACAAACGCCGGGACGGCAGCAAATCAATTCAGTATGTAGAACGAAAGCGCAGTCGCTCACGCGAGAAAAGACGCCAACACAGTCCCGGACGTGAACGCCGTCGCAGCAACTCGCGCTCAAAGGACGGAAAGTAAGTGATAAATACCGACATACTTCTATAATCAGATTATTTTTCAACAACTGGAGATTAGTTTAGTTACATTAACTGGGAATTTGCATAATAATAATACATAATACTCATATATAAGAACTATTAATATTTACTAATGGTATCATCATTCACTTGCAGCAATCGCCGTCGAAATAGCTACTCGCCACGTCCCTACCGACGTGGACGTACACCACCAAATGGTCTAGGCGGTCGTACACCGCCCACCGAACTGAGTCCCGAAGAACGGGATGCGCGCACTGTCTTCTGCATACAATTGTCGCAACGAGTACGCGCCCGTGATCTTGAGGAGTTCTTTTCCAGCGTGGGCAAGGTGCGGGACGTGCGTCTGATTACGTGCAACAAGACGAAGCGCTTTAAGGGCATCGCCTACATCGAATTTGAAGATCCTGAGTCAGTGGCCCTGGCTTTGGGGTTGTCGGGGCAACGACTTCTTGGCGTCCCCATTATGGTTCAGCACACACAGGCGGAAAAGAATCGTTTGCAGAATGCTGCGCCCACATTTACGCCCAAGAACCACACAGGACCTATGCGACTATATGTGGGATCTTTGCACTTCAACATCACTGAGGAAATGCTGCGTGGCATATTCGAGCCGTTCGGCAAAATTGATGTTATACAATTGATAATGGACAACGAGACGGGACGATCTAAAGGCTATGGTTTTATAACGGTAGGTGCAATTATTTTGTTGTATTATTAACAATGGATTAACATTTGATTTTTGTCCATGCAGTATCACAATGCGGACGATGCCAAGAAGGCATTGGAGCAGTTGAATGGCTTCGAGTTAGCCGGACGTCCAATGAAGGTGGGAAATGTAACGGAACGCCTTGATATGAACACCACATCGTTGGACACCGATGAAATGGATCGTAGTGGCATTGATCTTGGCGCCACTGGTCGATTGCAACTAATGTTCAAGTTGGCCGAAGGTGCTGGACTGGCTGTGCCACAGGCTGCGGCGAATGCGCTTCTGGCCACGGCTCCACAACCAGCCCCAGTACAACAACAACAACAAGCACCATCCATAGCAACACAATGTTTTATACTGTCTAACATGTTTGATCCGCGCACCGAAACAAATCCCACATGGGACACAGAGATACGCGACGATGTGCTGGAGGAGTGCGCCAAGCACGGCGGTGTGCTGCACATACATGTCGATAAGGTTTCGCCCACAGGTACTGTCTATGTCAAGTGTCCGAGTACTGCGACTGCGGTGCTGGCGGTGAATGCGTTGCATGGACGCTGGTTTGCCGGCCGTGTGATTACCGCGGCCTATGTGCCGGTGCTCAATTATCACTCGATGTTCTCTGAAGCAATCGGCGCTGTCAATTTAATAACTTCAACGCGCAAAAATACCGACGATTGATTCGGCATTCATTGTGACGATTATAATGATAATGATGTATTGTTACTATTCTTTATATTTTTGATCATAATTTACAATTTATTCAAAGACTATTGATTTATGTGTAGCGCATTCGCAAGCTGAAAACGGGGCACACATACATATAAAATTAGGCATTCCTAAAACGCCAAAACATGCAACAAAAAGAATAATTATGTGAGTAGTTATTTGGGACTCGCATTTTTAGAGGGGGGAGAAATGATAACCTTATCATGATTGGCATTATTATGTTTAAAATGTCATTGTAATTTCTAAAGCGTAATTTAGATCGCCAATACAAAGTAATTTGCAAGATGTAAAATGCTATGTAAACATGAATTTTTGTTCGTTATTTCAAAATAACAAATCAAATAATAAAGATCCAATTAAAGGTGGCAACATTTGTATATTTGAAATTAATAAGTTCTCACAAATAGTTTATAACAAAATCAAATTAAACGGTTGGTGCGTGCATACGCAGTTTGAGCTTTTATTTAAATCCCTACGTGATCTGAACGTGATTTAATCACCTAAAATGGAGAGAAATATTATTTGTTAGTGCGACCATAGTTACAAACAATATTTCCGATTAATCGATAGAAAAGCCGGAATATTAGTCCATTACAAGTAAACTGCCTGGTCACACTACTGTTAGTGCAGATGTCGCTTAAGGTCCAAGCAAATTGGCCAGAAATATTAGTTTAATTGGCGTTAGATTACACGCGCACTCCACAAACTGTATAGTTTTTATTTGTTTAACAATTTCTAAACGATTCTTAATAAGTGACGCGCGCGAGCTACCTAGCACAAGAAAGTATATAAACGCATGTGGCCATTGATTGTGAAAGCGTGAAAAAAAATGGCAAACACAACTACAGCAATGTAGGTAACCCCTAGTGTGTGTGTGTTTGTGTGCGAGAATAACAAGAACAACAATAAAATGCTATGCCAAAACAGTAGTTTGTACGGAAAATTCGATAATCTGAGCTTGTGTGGTGTGTCCGCATCAATGAGGTTGATTTTTCAGTAAATAAATTCGGATGAATATTATGAAATATGAGTAATAGAAAATGATGACAGTGTTTTATAATCAAGCGCACACATACTTACTCAACATAACAGTGAGTGCGCGCCAGACACAACACACACCCTGCGCCCACACACAAATAATGTTACTTCTGACCTCAAAAGGAGGCAGAACGCAGAATCGCAGCATTACGAAGCCAGCTGATTCATACCTTGGCAATGCATTTTACATGTGAACATAGATTACAAATGTACATACATATGTACATATATGCAGAACACTTGAATTAGAAAGCATTCGCATTTGTCTTAATTGACCCTGCCACACTTTGCGGCAACTTACAAAATGAAAATGGCAAAACCTCGGTCGGCGCCAGCGTCAGCAGCGCTGCTTATATAAGTTTACGGTAAAAATGTTTGCGTGTGAGTGTTTTTGTGTTTTCCTTTTTGTATGCGTGCGTATGCCAAAAAATTGAGTACAGTGCTAAAATAGCCAACAGAACAACGACAACAGCAACAAGAGGATGAAACAATTTGTAGAACCAACAACGCAACTTTAACAAATGTGTTTTGTTTTTTTGGCAAGCGTCGTGCCGTTGCCTTTGCTGCTTCTTGTGGCGGCTTCGCATTTATTTTAGAGCATTATGCCATCCATTTAAATTGCTGAAAACGCGCGCTTAACAGTGCGAACGGACATTTAAAGAGCGAACAAAAAAACAGGCAAGAAAATTACATATGCATATGTATGTATGTATACATACATATGTATGGAAATTATTTCATTTATGAGTGTGTACATATGTATGTATGTACACGCCAATGGATGATGCTTCGTCGTCCGTGTGCTGTCGACAGCTGACGTTGTGCAGTCTCAGTCGCTGCGCAGTTGGCTGCAAACTAACGGTGCTGTTGCTGCGCTGCCACCCCAGCGCCGGTTTCCATTCACGATTTTCTTGTTATTTTTGTCGTCGTGTCGTAGCCGTGCGCCACTAAATATATATATACATATGTGTATGTACATACATATGTACGTGTTAAGATTTTCAGTCTATAATATGTGCATATGTGTTGTATTTTTTTGCCATAGTCTTATTACGCAACTGCAGAAGCGCAAAGCGTCGATAAAAGCAATCGCCATTCGTTGCTCACACTCTTATCATAGCGACTTAAATTTATTCGCGATTTGTTTTTTTGCCGAATCCGCTATCACTTACACCTTTGTGTCCAAAGACAAAGCCAACAGAGCGACGGGAAACACCTTCATATCTTTGTATATATGTGTGTGTAAATATGTATGTACATTTGTAACTATGTATGTATGTATATCACATGTTCGGTCTTTTGTGCACTTTTATTTGAGTTAACTTTTATGAACGCATTTCTGACACGCCTCCACCGCTCCACACCACTCCACAACAAACCAGCTGCTGTTCCGTTTTGTGTTTAATTACACATTTGCCTTCACCTCTTGTCCGCTTGATGTGTGGTTGTTATTAGTAGAGTTATTATCATGATCATGTGCTCCCCCTCTACTCAACAAGTGCAGTCACCGCTCGCGTTGTTGCCTCAGCTGGAAATACGCGCCTTCTGGCACGTAGTCGCCGTCTGCCTGTCTGTCTGTGGCTTTTGGCAACACCATTCAATCAAAACTATTGCTCCATCAATTTCGCATCATTCGTCTATCTATCTGGTGTAAAGTTGCGACTATTTTTGAAGGGCTTCCCAAATATACGTATGTAGATCTCCCACGGCGTTGCTCTCATTCAGTACAGTGGAGCCAGCGAAAGGTGTAACGACCAAGATACATAGAGTTATTTATAAAAAATGGTCATAAGACAGTTTCTGATGTAAAAATCGGTTTTAAAAAACCAAATAACTGAACAAAACTCCATAAAGATTGGATGTTTATTTGAATTCATTCTATTACAATCAGAAATTTAACGTTCTCGTAAATAAAAAGCCATTGAACAGGGGAATCAGTACCTTAGATAAACTTTTAAGTGCCCACTAAGTTGGGTTTCTCTCAAACAGAGCTTACAGTCACTTTTTTCGCTTCAATTGGTCTACGTGCACTGTGGCTGTGGCCCAGAGAACTTCGGCTCTGCTCCACCATTGTAGCTGCACTCTCTTGCAGATTTCAGCTTCAAATTAACTCGGCAAAGTTCGTTAGCCTTCAAACCAACATCACGCATTTATCTTTTTCAGTTGCCTAAAATCGGTTGGCATTCGCACAACGCGCAAAGTTCGCTTCAACATTCAGGCAATACCAATAACTTGGCAAAGATAAAAGCTAGTTCTTTGCAATGACAAGTCGGAGAGACGACCGTTAGAAACCGCTTGTTGTGGGTGTGTGTGGATGTGTGAGAGTGTTAATATATTTCACCAAAACCCTTTGACGTTCACTAATATTTATAGTATTAATAATCATCGTTTGCGCATTGACTTTATCAGTAGTGGGGCAGTGGCGGCCCACGAAAGATAACTAACCATAATGAAATCAGCCTAAAGCAAACAAAAGACTGCAAAATGAAAGCGTTTGCCAACCCGGTTATAACTTTCATGTGAGCTGCGACAGCCACAGTTAAATACAAATGTCTAAAGATAACTTCATTATTAACAAAACTAAGCTGAACTGAACATTTGGAATTTGCAGTTAAGGAACTAACAACAGCAGTGGACAATATAAAAACAATAAAAAAAAACAGCGGCTTCTCATCATTTATGCTCTCAACAACTTTGGGGCCCAATGGCGCTGGCCCGGGCATGCCGCTCAGTCCCTCCGCACAGGCGACTCTCAGCAAGCATTTGCCAAAGCTGCAGGCAAAGCGGCTCATGCAACAGGCCACATCGCTTGGAGTGGGAGCGGGGGCGGTGGCGAACAAACCAAAAACCGCTGATGCCAGTTGCCTAACCGGTGAGCTGAAGTCACACTTAAATAAATATTTGCACATGCCGTACAAACATGTAGATTGTTGCTAATGTGCCTAATTTCTTGTTTATCAGATCTGTGCAGCACCGAGAATTTGCCCGAGGTGGAGATATTCTCATTACTGGAGGAACAAATACCCAAATACAAAGTGCGCAATGATTTCCTAACCGATTTCGCGGGCTATGCAAACGAGGATTGGTTTGTGCCAGCGCCTGCCTTGCCCATACCAGTTGAGGGTTTGGGTTTAACTAAGGAGCAGACTAGAGAGTGCCTAAATTATTTTCGTAAGTAGCCAAAAAAAATATACATATATTTATATACATACATATATATAACATGATCATGTAAAGTTTAGGGGTGGATTCTTCTTACTTGCATTGCAATTTAATTGAAATTGATGTACCTTTTTATAGTAAAAATGTCATCCTAGTCCTATTCCAAATTTAAATTGCACTTCTCATTAAACGATTTGATAGACCCGTGCGTCTAATTGTGCATCAATTGTCCTAAAAATATTCATTAAATGAAAACCAATAATGTGTGTTTAAATCCGTTATCACATTAATACCTATTTGCATAAATAACCCAAAAATGTTAATCTATAAATTCTCCCTCTTACTACTGAATATTTTAAACGCCTATATTGCGTAATTAATATTCTGTAGACGCAGACCTTGTATATATGTATACTATAATGGGCTGCGGCCTCAACTAATGTATATATTTTTATTGTTCTTATTGCCTAAGCCGTATATACAACATTACTCGTACAAATATAAAAAAGTGTGTATGTGCTTAGATTTATCAGCACTAAAAGCTTTGAGTTGAAATCAATACCACTAAACTGCCCCGCATTTGAATAGTGCATCAGTTCTTGTATATTTATATAATAATTGCAACTATATTTATGTACTAGAACTTGGAAGGAACCCTTTGTTTGTTTATAGTTCTGGCGTCTGTCAAACTTTCTAAAAAGAATATGAACTTGGCAGCTGCTGCAAATAACTCGTGGTCTACTTAATTTTTTGCTTCAAACGCGAATTTACGCAGCATTTTTAGTCTATTTTATGTTTTTTTAAATGTATCTCTGCATAGGTTGACAAAAAATGAACACAAATTTCTTTTATCTACGCAAGAAACTGACTGACGCCAACGAAGAGATTTGAAATATATATAGAACCGAAATAACGACCACATGCAAATTTTGTATACGTGCTTTGATGCTAATAAATTTTTGACAGAATCATGCGCTTTTGCGACATTTGAAAAATGTTTTTAGCAAATTCTTGTTAGTAATGTTTCTAATTTATTGTAGAGTACAGAAAGTTTTTAAAATATATGTATATACTTTGCGTAATTTATCTTTCTTTTGAAATGTTTACGCAATTTTTCTTTTTCATTACTCATCAAATTTCGAATAGTAAATTGAAGAATTGGGTGCGAAGTAAGGTCAGGCAAATTATTTTGAAAAAAAAACCGTTCAATTTCATAAATATGAAGTATTGTATTGCCATCAGAAACAACTTCATTCTATAAAAAGAAAATAATCATTTCTATAAGAGTTTTTAGATATTTGACCGTTTAACCATATAAAACGATGACAACATTTGATGGCTGCTTGATACTTAAACGTTCAGTAAATTTAATTTTCTTTTTTTTTTTGTTTTGCCGCCTTTATTTATTTGTTAAGTTAAACTTTTGTTTCAAAATCAAAAGCGCGCGCCAACTATTGGTACTTGTTGCGCTTGCCCAATGCTGGAAAGCTTTATAGGTATATAAACAGCTGATAATTTGTATGCCTTCTGGTGTTATCGAAACCGATTTTTCATGTCTTTGGCGTACAGAGAAGCATGTTGCCAGACTGGCAGTGCACAGCTGTAGGCCCCACGCGCGATTGGCAACAACGCCGTCATGTGCGTCAGTCGTTTTTATTTGTCAGCCGGTGTTGGCATTTCTATTGCGCTACGCTGGGTCCGCCACAAATTTTAAAATAAATCGAGCGTAAGCGCGTAGCCTATTTGTATGTGTGCAAAAAAAAATACGAGCGTGCGCGTTGTTTTTAAATTATTAAAGAAATATACAACAACGCCGTTGATGACTTTGAACTAAATTAATACTGAAAACAAAATTACACAAATTTTGCCGAGAAATTGTGCAAGTGCGAAGCTTTGTGTGTGTGCGTGAGTGGCTGCGAAAGCCTAATTGCCAAAAAATTTTAAAAATGATTGGCACTGGCAAACAAAAGCGAAACGTACAAGCAAGCAAAGCCAAGTGTAGCAAGGAATAGAAAGAAAATCATTAACGTGAAATTATTAATAAATCAATACATGCATAAATATGGCATATGGCTCATATTATTCATTTGTTGCTGTTTGTTGTGTGTGTACGTTTGCAAAAACAAAGTGAAGCAGTTTGAAATTTCTCCAACTGTTTGGTGTCCAACCAAAGTTATCGTGCCGTCATACACTAAAATGTATTTTTAGGACACACCACAACAGCAACAACAAACAAAGCAAAAGCAGCAAATGTTCGTGCAAGAAACAGAAAAACACTTTTTTGAATCATTAAGAATAAGTTTGTTGTAAGCGATGGGTATGGACCTGATTAATATAAATATAAATTGGGTTGTGTGAGGGTTGTGTTGATATGTGTGTGGCGGCGTATGTGTATGGGTTGGGCGTCTGTCAGTTCAATTTGTTCTTGCTGGTTGTGCTTATTATGGTGCCCCTGCCCTTATTCGTTCATTGGGATTTACATAATCGTTTTTCCATGCGCTACTTTGTGAATTGCTGCTGCTTTGTCACAGTTCTTGCTGATAAGAGTTTGTATTTACAGTGAAGGCAGAACCTACGTTGTCTGTCCTTTTCTATTGGCCTTCTTGTCCAGTCGATAAGCTCAGCTGCTTGCTTGCGTATGTCTGCTGTGCAATTTTCTAATTTTACCGTTGCGCCGGCTAGAAAAAGCGCTTGGTCAGTTCTTCAGTCCATATTTGCCTTTGTTACCTATCGTCTTTAAATTTCACATAATTATCAAGTGCCGCAGCTCTTCCGCACACACCAATACCATACACGATCACATCAATCAACGTCTCAAGTATTTATGTACATATGTATGTGAACGCGCGTGAGTCTATCGATAAACGCGCCGTTGGTTACTCATCCACCCGAAGTATCTGATTGTCCGCCTGTCCGAGCTGCAAAATATTAACCGCAATACAAATTGTTGATTGTGGTGTTCGCAATGTGTGTGTATGTGATAGCAATATTAGGCACGTTATATGGCTGGCCATTTCCCCCAGTTTTTTTGATGCCACAGACGCTACGGCAAAAAAAAGAAAGAAAGAAAACAGTGTGCAAGCGTGCCGGTAACGTAAAAAGTTTAAGCGGTAAATGGGCAACGAACAATGCGCAAAATAGCTGAAAATTGTGTCATGTGTAAAAGCAAGACACCTTCTTAAATAAACGACAACCACAAATAAACAGCAATGCCAACAAAAACAAATAGCCGTTTACATTTTGTGTGGCATACTTTCATTACGTCATTTCTCAACACTGCGACTACTCCCCTGTTCTTGTTGTTGGTGTTTGTTTACATTTGCTAAAAACTAAACCAACATGAACATTAAGAGATTACAAATGAAAAACAAGTACATGTAGCGTGAAAACGTTTTTAATTGTATTTTGTCATTTGTCATAATTTGTTGCACCTGCTACATATTTTCCCATGAAATGCCGTTTGGTGCATTGAACTTGCTTCAGTTTTGTTGTTATTGCTCTGCAAATTGTGTATATGTGTTGGCTAACGGTTTGCTCTTTATAGCTTGAGAGCCACTGGCCAGCCTGTCGCACGACCTGTTTTGCCAAACTGTGCTCCAATTGCATTTACAATTGGCCATAATCAATAAACAGCTTCAAAAGTTTGCTAATTGGGTTTGTCTTAATTGAATTGCTTGTTCACAAATATGAATTTGTGAAAGTTATTTCAAGAGATGTAATTACCGAAACCAGAAAACCGCAAACAATTTTGTTTAAGCTGGCTTTAAATTTAGTTTTCTCGCAATTTTCCTCACATTTGGCTTGGCGTTTATCTGTAGGTTTGCTTCACCCACCAATTCTTAATTGTCTCCCAACCTTACATAATTCCATTGAGTTTCTGCTCAATTGGTTGACATTTTCTTTCTAATCCATGTTGTTTATTTATTTTTCATATACTTTATTATTTCGTAATTTTCGTTTTTATTGTCTTCCATACCTTTTATGTCTGTGACTCACTCATCATAACTGCATACAAATTAATTCGCTACGTTTTTTGCATGTCGATGAACCTGACAAATTAAGTAACAGCAAAGCAAAAGCTTTTCTTGTTGGCTTTTTATTTTAAACTTGCAACTGCAAGAGGAGTTAAATATATGGATAATAATGAAGCTGAACTTTTCGAATCGCATGATTCATCATTAAATCCAAGTATTATTTACCTAGGACGTGAAGTATTCTTTAAATTTATTTTATATTTAGAATACTTTTAATAGCACTACAATTCGTACAGCACTAGATAAATTATCCATTTTATTAAAGTGTTGTTTCCCATTTTAATCCGAGCTTAGCAACGCTCAGAAATTTCCATTTATGGAGTCAAATTCAAATAGTTTTTGAAATTCGTAGTCAATTGCTTCAAATGGCCCACAGTGCAACGTTTAGACTTGCGATTAATTTGTTTATATACCGCTAATAGTAAATAGTTATTTGTGTTGGCATAGCTGTTGGCTCGAAAACATTTGTAGCTCACCTCAATTTTCTAAGACTCAGGGGTTTGCGCCATAAATTAAATTCTGATGGCTATTATTGAAAGCAATTTCTGACCATCAACCTAACTGTACATTCCGCTCCATTCTTTCGCCACTCAATGCTGCTCATATCCGCTACATTCTACAACATTCTCTTGCAACCCACGCGCACAGCTCAGTTAGTTTGTTCTCAAGTTTTTCCGGCTGCATCAACTCACAAATAAGAAAGAAAAAGTCTACGTGATCCATAGGCGGTTACATAGTGGCATCAGCTTCAACGGCAGAGGCTGGCTAATTTGTAAACTTGTTCATGGTTGGTTTTTCTTTCAAGACATTAACTATAATGCCACGGACAAACAGCGCCAGTCCCAGTTCGAAGCGACAAGTGATTGTGACTAGAGCGGCTAACAAACAAACATAACGCGCTTGATGTGAAGTGGCTAAGACTAAAGTTTTGAAATTATGAATTTTCGGCATCATTGTATGCAAATTTGGAATAAAGTGTAAATAAATGTGTGCATATGCATATGTATTTTATTTGCTATTGTATTTAAAGTTTGCCATGTTAAGACATTATTGCGACAAAGAGTTTTAAAGAAAAAAAGCTAAAATCGATCGACAAGGAGTGCAGGTGTTGGTTTGTGTTTGCTGATAAAGAACACGAAATTTGCAGCTAACTTATCTTAATGCTAAAATTAAATATTTTTAATGGCTCGCCAGTGCCGGCGAAGCTATAAAAGTGCCATCAACTGCGCAAAAGCCCGGCAGAGTGCAACGTGAGTGGGTCGCGTGCGTGTGTTAACCAACACTAGAAAATGCCTCCTTAAGGCAAAGGCTTCGCTTTTGCTGTCAACAACAGTGACATAACCGTTTGACAGACAAATGTTAACTCACATACATAAAACGTACAAAAACACACTCATGTTAAACCTTTGCCGTACAATAACTAAGAACAAATAATTTATTTCGGGAAAAATTCTCAGTTATTTTCTGTAAAAAAGCAACAAAAAGCCAAAAGTTGAGACTGAAGACGCCATTTTTTAGCATGCAAGCCATGCAAAAACAACAAATACAACAAAATGTCACTATACGATGCTTCTAACAGTGTCCCAAATAGTAATAACAACAAATTGGAACAACAACCACAACAACATAGTTCAAGTGAGCATTTAAAGGTGCCTCTGAGCGTTATTCCAGAACATAAGATATTGGATGACTACGAACTGAACTTTGCCGCCCCCCTGACCAATGGAAATGGCCAACTCAATAGTACGCTCGACGTGGACGTTGAAGGGAGCTCATCCAGCCATTCGCTGGCCGCTAAGAGCGACTCCTGCAGTTCTCTCTGGTCGACTACGTCTATAAATTCAGTCTCGTCCAGCTCCACTGCAGCAGCAACATGTGCCAAAACAATAAGCCAAAAGCCGTCCAATGCCAGTAAACATTTCGAGAACACTTACAAGTTGCTGGGCAAGCATTTAGAGTCCAATTGCCAGCGTGCCGCGGACAAGCTACAGCACTTGGCTAATAGTGGCGAAGGAGGTGGAGATGCCGATAGTTTAACGAGCTCCTTTGCCTCCATGTCGGCGATAGTGAATGGCACGGAGCCGCCACCTACGCGCCTTGAACTCGAGCTAGAGGCGGTGGAACGCATGCGTACCATTGTCCGGCAAATGAGGACAGCAGCGAGCAGTGCCACCGACAACAACAGTCCGTCAACAGTGTCCGCACCCATGTTGGCCCTCCTGCATGACTTCGCGGCCAAAGGCCAGCCAAAGTGCATCGACAGCACGCCGGCCACTCCCGCGCCAAGTCCCAGTGTGGGTCCCATGAACGAGCAGCCGCCCTGCTTCGACCTGCCTGCTGAATTGCTGCAGGCAGCCACCTCCAGGGAGCTCATGTACTATGCTGCCAAAAATGTCGATGGCCAAAATTGTTTAAAGGTTGTGCGCAGTCTGCTGACTAACAAAGGTAAGATTCAGGTCGCCCAAAGCCTCATAATTATACAATGAAACAAACTTGCAATACTTGGATATATTTACTTGCGCTATCGAACGTAAAAATTCTTAGAAATCTGTCCTAAGTGGTCGGACCTTTTTCTAAATCCATGAATTATGAATTATTAACACCTAAAATATCTTATAATCTAGCAGCCTAATTCTGCTATTCAAATACCTTTAATAGTTTCGTGACATCTCTTATACGGATATTTCGTAATCATCTTGTCATCTTCTGAAAGTTAATTTAATAGAAATCTGAAAACTTGGAACATTTAAGTTAAAGGAAGGTCTCATTACTGAGAGATTGTTTAATTTGTTTTGTTACGCTTTGGCAAAAAGATCAATCGGCGAGGTTCTGTGAAATTTGTTTCTAGAAATTCAGCCATGTTTAAATTACTCTCTGACCCAGCGCGTTGGCCATAAATACGCGTCCATAAACATTTAGGTTAATCCAATTTCCATTACACACGAACTCATTTACACAACCACCCACACTCTACTATATAGTATGTCCACGTATTATAAAAAAGTAGCCTAATTAATTTTGTTTGTCGTCATAAAAGAATTGGCATGTTTAAGGACATCTGTCGTCGATAACTTTGCGCTTCCCCCCACACAGAAATTCATCAAATAGTCACTTACTAGGTTTACAATTATCGCAATCTTATCAGTGATATTATTATTATGGCTAAAAGCGACTTTGTCTGATTAATGTTTTCTCAACTAACTTCAATTGTCGTATTATTTGATTCCATTTTTTTGCAATTTGTGGTGGACGTGTTTGCAAACACGCATGCCAATTTGGTTAAGGCTTCTATTTATACGCTTCTTAAGTGCGAAACGGAGCATTTCAATATAGTAATGCCGTTTGTAAGGCAAAATTAAAAATAAAAATTGTCAACCCTTTGCAATTAATTGGTATTGAAAGGTGTTGAAAAAGAGGTCGGGAACAGTGATGGCGATGGTTATGCTTTAAAAAAGTTAGAAAAGATATCAAGAAGAATGTTAGGAACTACTCGATGATGGCTTTGAACTGAGAATATAATAAACCCAAGTCCCCAACTTATGAAATATTTAAATTCGATCTCAACCTGTGCTGTTGCTTTCGCCCTAGCCTGGAATAGTGAAAAGAGTAATTACAATGAATAAAAATATAACAAATACTGTTTCCTTTAGTAGCCACAAATAATATCTTCAAAATGACTGATCACGAGCGCTTTAAAGAGTAATAGTAATTCGGTGGGGCACTCACAGCACTCTTTTATTGTCTTTCTTCATTATTTTGTTTTTACCGGACTTTGTATTTGTTTTGCTTTTTACCTTTTTTTTTGTTGCAATCTAGCGGAGTCATTAGAACCTCTTGCCATGTTTATATTTGTACAAATCGTTACGGGGTTTTTCTACAAGCGATCAAACAGCTATGTATATATTTGTATATAATGTGTAATTCAGCTTTATATACATAGAAATACGTTTTAGCAGGTTCATTTAAAAAGAAACTATTATATGCAATAAAAGTTAAGGGGATGGCGGACGTAATGATCTCACCTTACGGCCGTCTCGAAATCGTTGTGATTTTTAATGCTAACGCACTTGTCACGAAAGTAATTTAAGTTTTCTAAGTGGTTTCATTTGGCTCGTCAAAATAATCAACAAATAGAAAAAAACTAATATTTAATGTGCTTTTGTCGGATCATTAAAAAAGATGAATTGAAATTGAATTAAAGTTAATAGTTCAATAATTGAAAGAACTCTCGGAAGCAGCTTCAAATCTACATATATGTATGTACATATATCGTGCATATCTAGGTTTATTTCGTGCTAATAAAGAATTAATACATACATTAAAAATACTTTCCGGGGAATTAACAATTAACAGGCATTGCTAAAAATTAATCAAAAATAAACATTTTCTTAGGTAATATTCCATATTTAATTAACACTCTGAAAATGATATTCCCTAAATGTATCTTATGCTAAGCTAAGGCCAGACTGGCAAATAATTTGCACACAATATCGTCAAATGTTACAAATATGTCAGAAAATATGTAGAAGTTCAAATGTTTTTATATATTTATGTATTATGTTAAAGGATGGTGCCTATACCTATCAAAGCCCCAAATCTAGAAATAGCTATAAAAGAAAAGATATTTAATAGCATTCATAATTAATAAAGAAATAAGAAAAACGAAAAGACTTTGGCATTTGTGGGAAGATTTATTAGCCCATCTGGTCAGAAATTCACCCGGAAATGGTTGATAGTATTGACATCTACATTCGATAAATTGTTGGCGATAACTTTATTTACTGCATTTAACAAAGTTGCAATATTTTTGTAAGCTTAGCAAACTTATTGTGCGGAAAACATGATTGATAAGATAGCTGTAGGTTTTTATAGGAAATATGGCCAATGAAAATCGTCTTTGAAGGGAAAACGTCCCTAAACATTTGATGTTTATGACCAAAAGTAATTTAAAAAGTTAGCTGTCGACTCTGTTCGTGAATAATGTAAAGTCACAGACGTAAAATATATAATAGGTATACCTAATTAAGTTTAGGCCACAAGTTTTTTGGGATTATGGGCTTTCGACACGTGTCGCTAATTTTCACTCAACCAAAAGATTTCATTGCGGCGTTCGACCACTTGGCATTAAAGCTAAATCCCCAGCTTGAGTAGAAGATGGGATCAGCTTGTTTCAAAATCTTCTGAATGTCTGTTAGCTAGAGATGTCGCCTACCTGGTTGACTGTTCCTTTTGCCACAGTTTTACGAGGTTTGTTCCTTGGAAATGCACATTTAGTTGTCCTTTCCAGGTATGCGATATATTTCCATTGGGTTTTTCGCGCATTCCGCATGAATGGGATTAACCAAATCATTGGGAACCGAAAGGTCATGTTTCCGTTTTCTACTTAAACAAATTGTTTTACCTAAAACACACACACACACACATGGCAATAAACATAGATATATACGTGCGTGCTTTTATATCATTATTTGTTTTTGACATTATAGTGCGCATTTTGTTTAATAATTTAAAAAATATTGGCTTTTTTATGTCGGATTCCGCAACCATTTCTTTGAATTTTATTAAGGCGCGCTTTGTTTTTATTTTAAGCTGGCAATGCTGTGCTCTCATTGTGTTGCTCTCACATGTGGATGCCATTTTAGTGGTGGATTCAACAACAACAACAGCAACACATAAAATTCATTCACTCAATTCATTCTTTCAGTAGCGCCGTTGCTGTCGAGCGTCAGTCTGTCGAGTATCTGCAAACTGTAAATTACACAATCTTCAAAAAATCGCAATGCACAATGTGATAGAATTTGAGAAAATTGTCAATATGAAAACTAGAAATAACAAGTTCGAATTTTCAAATTAAAGAAACAAAATTATCGTACAGTAAACGTGTGTGCCAAAAAGTCAAAGTGCGCATATTAAATGAAATATTAAAACGCCACAGCAGGGCAACTGTGCAAGCACATCTACGTAAAACGCGCATTATAAAAGCAAAAAGAAGAAACACACCCGTGTGCAATACATTCAAGAAACAAACACACACATTCAAACGGATTCGATTTGAGTGCGTGTGACCGTGTATAGCTCTTTGGTCTTGGTAACTTTTTGTTGTTGGCAAGCTCTTGGCCGTTTGTTCGTCGTCACGAGTTTGGAGCGCCGGTTGCTTTTTCTAACCAGACATTTTCGCCAAAGTTTAAACACAATTCTTGTTTTGGCCACCTTTGGACTCGTAGATTATTAGCTATTCGAGTTGTTCAGTGAAGTGAAACGCGGGTGAACTTTAAATTTAAACAAAAAGCAAAAACAAGGTAACCCAACATTCAAGTGGATTTTTCTTGCCATCCAGTTACATGTGAGTTTTCGTTTGAACATTTTTGAATGTGTTTGCGAATTTCCAGCCAGTTTTTACTTTTCACCCAAACATTTTTGCAATGGATTTTATTTCCCTTTCACTCGCGCTGTTAGGGAAAAACGCCTTTTACTTACTGTGGCGAGTTTTCTTGTTGTTGTTATGTTTGCTGCTGGAGGACAGGCTGAGCAGAGCAGAGCAGCGCTGCTGTTGCTTGGCATCACAGTCGACATTCTTCCATTTGTGTGTCAGTTTGTACGTTAGAGTCGCCGTTTCAAGAAATTGTTTTGTTTGCTGTGTTGTTGTTTTAAGCGGTGCTCACAGCTATAAATAAGTGGCTGGCTAGGCAAGGTTTTAGTTTTGTTTCAAAAATTGAGTGCAAAAATAAAGTAAAAAAAAAAATACGCATTGCGCACACTCAACACCAACACGCATTCAAATTGTCTCAGACAGAGAGAGCGCGGTAGAGCATTTTTAGCCTCACAGACGACAGTTGACAAACAAGAGAGCCCGACTCGGACTCGTCGAAGCCGTTGTTCAGTTACTATTGTGACTTCATACAATTCGCATAAATTTCGCAATTAATTTAATGTGCTGTTGTTGTTATTATTTTACGCCACTTTATGGCTTTTAAAACTATGTATTGTTGTGTAAAATTGATAAGCTCATGTGACCTGTGAGAAAAAACAATATAAAGAAAAATGCAACAGAAAAATGCACAGACACAACAAAACCCCATCCATCGTTGCCAATGTTAAAAGAGGCAACAACAGAGGCAGATGTTAGCAACCACCAGCAACTCAGTGCCTTTGCAAATTTTACAATGAAAATTGCTTTAAAAATACATTACATAATCTGGCAGAATTAAAGCACCACACACACAACTATTGCTGAAATGGATGAGAGTATTGTGTGCGCGCTAGCAAACGAATTTAATTTTAAATTAAGCAAACATTCGCACATTGCGATACTAAAATAAAGAAATAAAAAGCCGAGTGCTGTGACTAATGCACGTCGACCAACAAAGAAAATTAAAGCCAATATAAATACAAATTAAAATTAAAATCAACACTCAAACCAAAACTATTTTGCACATGATGATGGATCCAAGTTTGGTGGTTGCAGGCAATGTGGCGCCTGAATGTGATGATAATGTTGTTGTTGTGGCCGCCAATAGCTCTCTCAACGTCGCTGCCAACGTCTCTGCTGCCGGCAACATAGCGGCGCATCGATTTTTAGCCAACGACGGTGGTGGTGGTGAATGTAAATCTGAGAGCATTGAAATTACAACAACAGCAACAACAACTTCTGCTGCAACTTGTTTAGAGGATTGCGCCTTTGAGGCATGCCAGCATCAGGCAGCAAATGATGACTGGCGAATGCAGCAAAACGACTTTTGCATCATTGAGGATGAACTTGAGTACGAGGATGAACTCGAGCTCGAATTCTCAACTGCAACAGCAGCTGCAGCTGCAGAAACAACAACAATAACAGCAGCAGAGAGTGAGAGTGAATTCGACGAGGGTGGTTTTTGCTTTGGGGGAGTTCGCAGCAGTGTTGCGACAGCATGCGAACAACAACTCATGCAGAATGAGCAATTGCTCATGGAAGGTACCACCACCACCCAATCCCAAACACCCTCTAAACCCACATTGTCTTTGTATGTCAATATATGAAATTTGTTTTGAATATCACGCAATAAGGTTGAAGTGATAAAAACCAGTAATTTGGAATTATATGATTTTTTATTAACACAAAAAAAAAACAACCTAATTATATAACACATTTTCAATTTATATAAGTATAGTACATATCCGTAAGAAATTTTAACTCAACCGATTCCTTATGTAGCAGAAAACTAATTTAATTAAATGTTTAGATAAAGAAGTATTCCTATTCGTGAATATATCTGTATACTTCTACTTTATAATTAATCATAACATATAAATCTAATTCTGAATGCGTTCGACTTTGCACTTAATTCCAAAAAACGATTGAGATATTCAGTTTTAAAAGCTGACCGAATAGTCGAATCATTTAAGGTTTCAAGAGCCTAGCGATTTTGATTTCTGCATAATTTGGTCGAATTCGTACATGGGAACAGACCAAAGAATTAATTCAATAGCGATATATTGGACAGAGCCTTTAATGTTTTTCTAAAATGATTCAAACTGACTGAAAATTATGTTTCTATGAAATACGAATGTGACTCACACGATAAAGCCCGATATTGACTCAGAATTCAGTCCAGGCAGTAAAGCTTCCTTTATTATAAAGACGTAATCTAACTAATCGGGTATTGTTTATTTTGTTGCAGTTCTATGCGGTAATCGTGTTAGCCAGATGACTCGTGCATACGATGACATTGAAGCCGTGACGCGACTGCTCGAAGAGAAGGAGAAGGATCTGGAGTTGACGGTGCAGATCGGCAAGGAGTTGCTCACACAGAATAATGCGCTCGAAGCGCGTGTCAGTGACCTGGAAGCAGATCTCAAATCGTCCAACGATGATCGGGCCCAATTGGTTCACGAGCTCCACAAAAAGAACGAACTAATAGCGGTGTTAACAAACGATGCGGATGACGGCACAGATGCGGGTAAGAAGTTTTTGTGTGTGTGTTTATACTTCCTTTCCAACTCTCTTCCCTTTCTCCCGAGTAGATACGCCCACCATGTCGAAATCAATAACATTGGATCTGTTACAAAAGAAGGTGAATGCACTGCTGGATGAGAATCGTTCTCTAAAGTCTGAGGCGACACAATTGGCGCACGAGACGGACGAAGTGGAGGAACACGAACGTCGGCTGATGGCAGACATAAGTGCCCAACTAAACGATGCCAACTCACAGTACGACAATCTCAATCTGGAGCTGGAGCGACAGCGTGAAGAGAATCGGCTCCAGCACGAGCAGATAGTCAGTCTGACGGCACGCCTAGCGGAGGCAGAGATGCGACTTCATCAGCTAACGCAGGACAATGATGAGCACCTGTCGCTGCTGAATGTGACGAAGGAGAACCAGAATGCGCTTGCCCTGGAGCTAGTGGAGTTCAAGCAGCGCTACGAGGAGGTGCTCGCCCTGCTGCATTCGGCTCAGGATCAGCTGAAGCAGCAGCGCAAGCGTTCGCAGCCGCAGGCGCGCAGCTCCTTCTTGGGCGGGCTCGGCACCAGTGGCGTTGGCTGCAACATGATGGGTGGCCTGCTGCAGCCGGAGTCACTGCAGTCTGAGCTAATGGAGTCCTCGTTGTACTCTGAGAACAGTCTGGACTCCGGCATATCAGGTGATAGCCAACGAGCTGCGGATCGCATAAGTCGCATGATGTCACAGTTGCCGGCGGGCGCCGCTGGCATGGCTGGTGCCTTCGGAGGCAGTAGCATCTACGGCCAGGCTGGAGGCATCGGCCAAGTGCCGCCCTATCAGCGCGTCTTCGATACGGTGCGCTGTGCCGGCAAGAGTGGCAACTACATGGACAGCGGCAATGTGTCAATGACCCAATTGGGAGCTATGTCGATGAGCAGTGCCTCCGGACCGCGCATGGCATCCATGTCCTACCCGGCGGGCTCGTATTATCGCGGTGCCAGTGGCGGAAGCAGCAACTCCCTCGGCCTCAAGACGTTCTCCCAAGAAAGCCTCAACTCGCAGTCGGACGATGGCTATCCGGCACAGCCATCGGGCGTGCCCGGCGCACCTGGTGCCAAGGAGCTAGAAGCGGCGCTGAAGCGACTCACGCCCGCCGAGGTTCTGGCACGTCGTGCCATGCTTTCCTACGCGCCAGTCGGCACCTACAACTATGATGAGCCGCATGCACAGAAACCGCATGGTGGAGCGGGGGATAACCTACCTGTAGGCGTGCGTACACCAGACAGCATTATGTCCACCGGTTCCTCCGGTATGTCAGCCTCTTCGGCCCATATGTCAGCCTCCATGTCGCATCAGTGGCGTCTTCCAGAGAAGTTGCAAATTATCAAGCCCATGGAGGGCTCTCAGACGCTTCATCACTGGTCGCGCCTCGCCACGCCCACGCTCAGTGGTCTTTTGGACGAGCGTCCCGGTGTAACCATACGTGGTGGGCGCGGGCTGGATGATCTGGGCATGCAGGTCTATACGCTATCCGATGTAGAGGAGGATGTCAGTGAGGATTTGCCGGGCAAACAGTTTGAAACCGCCGGTTCAACTTATACATACACAACGAGCGTGGTAATGCATCCGGACGACGGATTCGTAAATGATTTGTCGTTCCTCTCGCAATCGCAAATGTCCTCGCGAATGGCGTCCACATCGACATCCAGACAGCCCAGTTGTCCTGCCACCCCACGTGCCGGTCTATCGCGCAAAAACTCCTGCTCCACGTTCTCCGTAAATTTAGGACTAGCTTCCATGTTGAACGAGCGTGGCATTAAGGCGGTAACGCCAAGTGCCTTGAATACGCCCGCAGGACCAAACTACTCACCTACAGTGACGCCCTGCAATAGTCCCGAGGGTTCACCGCCACGCGCTGAATCTCCGGAACCGCTCTTCGCCCTACTCTCCTCCGGAGCGGATTTGATACGACGCAAACTGGTGGGCAGTCCCTCCTCGGAGGGACACCTTCAACGAACTCTGAACAAACAGCAACAACAGAAGGTAATGCTGTCCCGGCTGGAGCGACGAGCACTGCGGTCCCTTAAACTGGTGGAGAAGGTGGAGAGCATTGGACTGGAGAACATAATCACAACGCAACCGGGATTGGGCTCTGGAATTGCTAATCGCAGCAGCTCCCCTCTCTCGCTAGCAGGAAGTAGTGGTGGCGGCAGCCTGAGGAGCCTCCATACGAGCAGTAATAGCATTGTGGATGATATACACTTCGATCGCGCCCAAATCAAGGGTGTTCTGCACAAAGGCTTGAATTCGCCGTCGCAATCGAAGGCGATTGGGAAGCCAAAGGCGAAGGTGGCTCCCTCCCAATGCAGTAGCACGAGTGCCTACAACAGCGATGATAGCGACGATCAGGGCATTGTGATGAAGCCAACCACAACGAAGCCACATACAGCGCCAGTGGCAGCACCAGCCGCAGGAGTTGGAGGAACAGCAGCTGCGGCATCGGCCAGCGAGACACGCTTAAAGCAAATGCAACGACAGAAATCGCGACGAAATCTTAAGAACGGCATGGCGGCACAGCGACCCGATTTGGGTACTATAGGGGGTGGCCGTGTGCGTCCAGATCTGGGCAAAGTGGAAGGTGCTGACAATAATTTGGTGGTGGCGGCGGCGGCGGCCAAGACGGCAACAGGAGCAGCCAAGAACAATGACGATAATAAGGCGGCGGCGTCGCAAAGCATTACGCAAGCATTTGTAGGCTCTGTTAGTTCTCTGTTATTTGGCCGCAAAGGTGGCTGGCTGTAAAGGTTAACAGAGGTAAAGAAATAGAGACACGAAGACGACGCTCTTATTGATTCGCACAGTAGTAGTGTGGTTGCAGCGAAAAAGTGACTATAATTTAATTTTAAATGATTTACGATGCAGTTATATTTTTATTTAGTTTATTATATTTATCACAATAACAACAACAATAAGTTAAAAGATAAACCACAAATGTTTCTATTTAGAATGTAAAGAAACAAAATCACGCCTGTTGCCGTTTTTTTTTTTTTTTTTGCTGCACTCGCCGCCACCATATTTTTGATAGATGATCAATTTAATTAAACGTCGTTTAAACGATGTGCAACAGTTTGCCCACAAAAAACCTAAATACACATAATTTTAGTGCTACCATCGCATGTGTTTGTAGCTGTGATTTGTAAATAATTATAGTAAAATGTTAATCTTTAGTAACTATTATTAATCAATAATGCACGTTGATCATTGAAGAAGAGGAAATGGTGGTAAAAATATCTATAAGAGCGAGAGCAGCAGAAAAGCAAACACAACTATACGATCGATGCTTTCCCGGTCAGTTTAAAAACAGTTCCAAAGCAGCTATTTTTTCTTTGAATATTATATATTTTATTTTATATATTATAGATTACGATATGTAACTTTACTTTGCCAATTTGTATTTATCTCATGTGTGTTTACTTAAACGAACGGAATGTAGTCGAAACGAAACATTTTATTATTTTGATAGTTGCTTAGTGCAAACGAGAATAGAAAAGCGAAGAAATATATTTGTATATAGAGGAATGTTATATATTTTTGTATACACACATAAACATGTACGTATTATTTAACTGATATTTTGTGCTAAAAAATGTAATCTTTTGCTGCCCCGCTTTACCTCGGTGCTTTTACTAAACGCTACAATTAAACTTCCAATGTTCTTAGTTCTCGGAAATTTCTAAAAACTTCGCTTAACTGGCTATTCGATGCGCTCGTTTGGCTATGCGAGTTATATTTAAGTACAATTAAATTAAAATGTTTGCATAGCTACAAAATAGAGCGCAGCAAATGTATTTCGTTATTGTTATTTAAAACTTCGCTGCAATGCTTTTGCATTGCCTGTTGATTAACAGCCGACTCACATGTTATTTCACACTCTTCACAGCTAGCTTTAATGCCAACACATACTCGCTGAGAGCATGAAACGAACATACTACTGTAAAGCAATCTTTTGTTTGAGCTTGTAATTATTCGCCTTAAAACTAAATTACGAAATTAACGAAAAATATCATTAACATACAGTTGAATCAAGAAACAATATACGATACATCTGAAATTGGTCCCAACTTTGTTTTTATTTTTAAATTTCTTACAAAAGTGTGTCCTCAATAAACACAAATTTACGACATTTAGGACAACAAAAACGTAAAAGGCACGTAAACAATTTTAGTTGTAATTATCGATATATTTATTTATTATACATGCAGAAGACGGCCAACTTTTGTGTATTATTTATTTATACAAACAATTCAAATAAGGCTGTCGATGGAAAGAAAAAGCAAAGTAAACAAACAAATAAAATTACTTGTTGGCGATGAAATATTACGATGGATGTCCTTCTTGAAGGACCTGACGGCTCGTCACAACCATTGTCCTGTCATTTTCGTGTAGACATGTTTTATTTCCTATATTTAATTTGTCTATGTAATTAAATTACATGCGTAGAGTTATTCATTTATTAAATATGTAAATAAAAGAAAATAAAAATGCGTAAAAATAAATTTTAAATGGATTTTTAATGATTGTGGTGGTTGGTTGTTGAGGGGAGTGGTGAGGTTGGCTATAGAGTGTAGTCATATACCAGACCCATAATAAATAAAAATTCAGTTTGCCCGATGGCCAAAGCGGCTGCGTTTGCTAAAATCCAAAATCTAAAGTACCAGGCGAACAGAAATCAGCAGCAAGATGTTTTTTAAATTTAAACCGAGTTTCAAATCAATTTGGCAGCTGGGCTTCAAACAAATTTGGCAGCCGGGTTTCAAACCACTTTGGCCGTCGGGTTCAAAGCTAATCTGCCGAATTGGTGTGAAACCTGGCTTAATTTATTTTTAATTTTTATAAAAAATCATCCTCCTGCTGAATTATGTTCGCCTAGTACTTAGCAAAGGTGCCAGCTTGCAAACTAAAACCAAAGGCAGCTGCGGCTTTCAAAAAATAAATAAAATCGCCTGCATTTGCTAAAATCCAAAATCTGAGGTACCAGGCAAACAGAAATCAGCAGCAAGATGCTTTTTTTTTTAAATTTAAAAATTAGAGTTAGCCGGGTTTTAAACCATTTGGCAGCCAGTCTTCAAACCAATTTGGCTGCCGGGTTTCAAACTATTTTGGCAGCACAGTTTTAAAACAATTTGCTAAGCTGGTTTGACTCCTAGCTGCAAAATGGTTTGAAACTTGGGTTACATTAATATATAATTTTTTTAAAAAATCATCCTCCTGCTGAATTATGTTCGCCTAGTACTTAGCAAAGGTGCCAGCTTGCAAACTAAAACCAAAGGCAGCTGCGGCTTTCAAAATATAAATAAAATCGCCTGCATTTGCTAAAATCCAAAATCTGAGGTACCAGGCGAACAGAAATCAGCAGCAAGATGCTTTTTTTTTTAAATTTAAAAATTAGAGTTAGTCGGGTTTTAAACCATTTGGCAGCCAGTCTTCAAACCAATTTGGCTGCCGGGTTTCAAACTATTTTGGCATCACAGTTTTAAAGCAATTTGCTAAACTGGTTTGACTCCCAGCTGAAAAATGGTTTGAAACTTGGGTTACATTTATATTTAATTTTTTTTTTAAATCATCCTCCTGCTGAATTATGTTCGCCTAGTACTTAGCAGAGGTGCCAGCTTGCAAACTAAAACCAAAGGCAGCTGCGGCTTTCAAAATTTAAATAAAATCGCCTGCATTTGCTAAAATCCAAAATCTGAGGTACCAGGCGAACAGAAATTAGCAGCAAGATAATTGCTTTTAATTTCAAACCGATTCGGCAGCTGGGTTTCAAACCAATTTGGCAGCCGGGCTTCAAACCAATTTGGCAGCTGGGTTTCAAACCAATTTGACAGTTTTAATTAGAAAATAAATTCTGCCCCTGTATGGTATGCTACACTTTTTAAATATGTAAATTGGGTTTGAAACCCGGCTTGAAACCAATTAATTATTAAATAAATGAGTAAATTAGTTGCAGCGGTGCAACTAGATTCAAATAAATGCAAATTCCGGTGATTTATGTTTATTTGCGGATAAAATCCTACTTCCTGCAGCAAATAAATAAGGAAAATAAAAACGCTAGTTGTATTTTAAAAGTTGTTATATTTGAAATAAATCTGTATAAAATAATTGCCTTAAACCCTCTTCCCATTAAAGATACAAAGGACCTGCTCATGGTCAGCCAGGCCAAGCATACAACATTTCGTCTTGCAGAACCAGCTGTTGGATCAGTTGAACAGCTAGCGTTCGTTTCTTGTTTTTGTTGTTTCCCTTTCCAAGCCCTCAAAAACACCACAGGTCAGGACAGTTTTTAAAATAAAATAATATACAATTAGATGAAAATTAAAATAATAATAAAGAAAGGCTGTTCCTTAACATCATCAAATCAAGATGAAAATAGAATAAGGAATCTTTGACCTGCAAAAGATGCATATACTTAGAAATACTGCAGATTAAGCTAAATGTTAAATATAAATAAAATATATATTTTGAAACCAAATTATTTAAGCTACCGCGATTCTTAAATATATAAATATAAATAAAATATATATTTTGAAACCAAATTATTTAAGCTACCGCGATTCTTAAAGGGCCGATTTAAATATTGCATGAAACCAAGCATTTGAACAGATTGAAATGAAGTTAAAAAAAAAACATCAGAAGTACAAGTAAAATAAAAACAAATCGAATCTTACCGGACAAAGCCTTAGACAATAATAAGCTCTACCTCTGTTTTTGTACGAACTTGACATTTTTAATTTGACAGTGGCAACCAGTGTTGCCAGGAGCAGCTTTGACCAAAATAGTTAGTGTAGCGAGAAAGATCAGAGTTGGGAGGTGGTATGTTTTTGGAAGGCATGCTACGATTTGAATATCTACATTTTATCTCCGATATCTGCGAAAAGATAAAAAGATCATTAGTATTGAGGATTACAAATTACAAACAAATTAGAATTAAATTTAAAATCATTGCCGTGAAGTTGATATTTAAAACAAAGGCCATGTAGTTTTTGTGTTTTTTACACGAATTTAAGAAACAATTTGTTTTATTATAATTATTTCAATAAAACATAATACATGTTTTTGTTTTTTTCTTTCATTATACGCTTAATCGTCACCTTAGCTTAGCGGCTTAATAATGTTACATATTCATAATCATTCCTTTTGTTTTTGTGTTGCTGTTGTTATTATTATAATTTATCAATCATTGTTTACTGCAGTTCTCTTAAAACTTATTTACACGAAAAAAACTTTAAACTTAACACAAATTTGATTTATTATTCATAAAAGTGTGTGTGTGGGGACCTGTCTCTTTTTCTAGCTCTGATATTTAGACTAACGCACTACATAATTTATTGTTGTTGGCGGTGATAAAATCGCTTATTAGAGTTATTATACAATAAACAATGCATACAAAAAATTAAAGCTACATAATTACAAAATTTAATCGTGGGCGGTCAAATGTCCAACTTAAGCTAACAACTTTCAAGGTTAATTTCATTAACAGGTCGATTGATTGGTTGATTGGTATTGGCAAAGTACGAGAACAGGATAAAACAATTATTTAGGCAGCGTTATACATAAGTAGAGAGGGGAAAATGAAATTCTAAAGCAGTACAATTTAAAAAAAATATCATGTATTTACACCTAGAGAAGGGAAGCAGTAAATAAATAGTTCCTAATCATTAGAAAATAAAAATATATATATTTTGATGGTTTCATAACAGTGGTTGCTAACTATGCACAATACAGACTGCTTCATTTTTATACACATTTGATTTTGTTTTTAATGTTTTGTATTGCTAAGTTTTTTGCTTAAATTGTTGAAAATTTTTGTAAATTGAATTTAGAAAAATTGTTAGCCATTTATGTTTTGTTACACAAATGTTGTTTGTTTGTTGTGGTTGTTGTTGAACTTAAATTAATTGCTTGTTTTTTGTTTTTGTTTTTAGATTACAGCTATTACAGTTTACTCGACGCCCAACGTTACGTCAAGTGGGTGTTACGTTGCGTGAATTGGGTTTGTTTCCTTTGCTTTTCTTCTTTTTTTTGTTTTGATTCTATATATCTATTATTTAGCTTACGTTTTTCCCTTTTACGTTGGTAATCATTAATTATGCAGCGATTGGCATTTAATTATTATTTTTTTTAACTTAATGTTAAAACTTTCTTTCCTGTTTTCGCTTATATAGGAGCATAATTTTTTCATACTGCTACGATTTAATTTACTGCGCTACATGTATGTGGGTGTGTGTCTGTGTCTTGTGTGCTCTAAAATGTTTCTATATTATTATTATTTATTTAAGTTAGGCAACGCGTCTACTTTTCCCGTTTTTTTTTTTTTGTTTTTTTGCGAAGCTTACCGAACTAAGAGACGTTGCAGAGACGTGAAATTTGATTTCCGCACTACAATAATAATTGTTAATTATATAAGTAGATAAGAATTATTATGCATAAACTTTAAATATATATCTATATATATGTGTGTGTATGTATATGCATTAAAAATATACATATATAGCGTTGCATTTTCCAACTCGGCAAGCCTAGCGTTGCGCTTTCACTTTTCCCTTTCCATTGCCACAGTCGGTGGTTCACTTGCCGCTGCTCACCACGGTGGCCACAGCCGCTCCAGATGCGACAGGCGCCACTGTTGGCGTTGGCGTTGTTATCGTCACATTGGCCAGCATATTGTCCTTTAGCTGCTCCTCGCTGCCGCTGCCAGCACTGCTGTTTGTATTGGTGGCCGTACTGTTTGTGGTCGCCGATACGGAATAGTCTAGCTTGTAGGTGGCACTGCGGGTGACATCTTCCATGGACGCCTCCTGGCAGTCGCGCCCAAGATGCGTCAGGGAGCCACAGTTGTAGCAGGAAATGGTTTTCTGGGAAGCTGTTGCCACACCTGTAACGGGACACACACCTAACGTCGTCGCCTGGGGCTGCGTTTGGGGTGTGGGCGGCGGTTGCGTCTGCGTTTGTACGGCCGCATTATTGCTGACGGCCGACTGACGCAACTGGGTGGCTGTTACCGTGGGAGCAGGCCCTGGTCCTGGAACGGGCACAGGCGCAGAAGGGGGCGCAGCAGGCACGGATAAATACGGATACGGCAGACTTGCGTGAAAGCCCTGATGATAGATAAGCTCTCCATTGTGGGGTGTCAGCACGGGAAAGGGAAACGTCTGAGGCTGTGCCGTGTGTGGCGCTGCCTGCATCAGCGTCTGTGGGGACGGCGGCGGTCCGCGTGACGTGGGGGCCGCATGAAACGTATATGTCGAATAAGGAGCGCGCGGCGGCGGCTGCTGTTGCAACAACAAAGGCGTTGTAGGCGTGCTCGTCGGCGAGGGACTGATCAGCAACGTTTGCTGTGCATTTCCACTGCTATTTGACTGCGCGTCGCTCACCACGCTGGCCGTGTTCGTCGTATATATTTTCTGATAGCTCTTCTCTATGCCATTCCGACCATTCAGGCTCAGCTGTAAGTTGAGCTGCTGCTGTTGTTGTTGTTGCTGATGCTTATAGCTGAGATGATGCTTCAGCGGCGGCGGCTGCTGTGGCTGATAAGCGGCCATGGGTAGTGGTACGCTGGGTACCATCCCCTGACTAAGCAGCGGCGTTGGCGTTTCCGGTGGCGATAAATCGCCGCAAGAGCCGTTCGAGCTGCCCGGCTCACTGCCCGTTGTGGTGGCACTCTTATTGGAATTCATATTGTGAACATCTTCGTTCAGACCCATATTTTGCATATTGTATGCAATTGAGGAATTCACATACGACCCTGTCTGTTGTTGATGTTGTTGTTGCTGCTGTTGATGGTGCTGTTGTTGGTACTGCGTCATGTAGCCACCAGATTTCATGCGTTGTCCAGGATGTTGATAGCCGTTGCGTATGATGCTTCGCAAGCTCATGTTCCCCGGATTGCCAGGGTTGTTGCCGACGCCTTCTTGGCTCTGCAAAATAATTGTACAATAAGTATGGTTGTGGAAATCTTTGATGCCTCTTTAATGCCCGGATAAAGCATAGCTATAATATATCCCTGTAGCAGAAACACAATTTATTTAGAAAGAGGGAATCGGCAGCTCTATGCCAAATCGGTCGGTTTTGTCAAATTTAGCCCCCGGCATTGCTTTAAAGCAGACAGACAGATTGTAGAGAAATGGGCGGACAGACGTGGCTATATCACTTGGTCTTCATAGCGTTTCCAGGACATACCTCATCCATGTGTTTGACATGTTGAGTGGACATAATTACATCGGCACCACTCATAGGTGGCGGCGTTGTCTCTGTCGACGGTCGACGGACATTTTTCCCACCACCTGTTAATCGCTGATGCATATTTCTATGCTGTTGCAGCGACTGTTGTTGTTGCTGCTGCAGTTGTCCGCTGCCGCGATTGGGACTCGTGGTGCGACTGCTCGATGGCGAAGACTGTTGACTCAGCATGGGTGAACTAGCCTGTGGTGGCTGTGGCGGCTGTGGTGCCACTTGGTGCTCCATTGGCGGCATTTGTCGCAAAGACCACTGCAGATGATGGCCCAACATGGCGTTTGTGTCCCCTGGAATGGTGATATTGGATTGCAGCATATGTGGACCCTCGACGCTGAGCGTTCCATCGCTGCCGGGCAGCAGCTAACAAATAAAATAGTAGTCACAGATGAGCTAGACTAAAGAAGACAATTATCTCAGATTTGAGTTTGGAAACACATATGGCAATACACGATTCACTTAGAATTAAAAAGGGTGTTAACAATTTTGTTAGCTTTTTAATTATTGAACTGATTTCAGTTCAACATCGAGATAAGATATCAGCTTTCTGAGAGTTTCCAAAAACATGTAGACTTTAGTTATTTTGTTAAAAGTTTGAAAGATGAAGAGCCAATGGGAAACTTAATACTGATCAAATTTGAATATTAAGCAACTTGTTTCCCTTTTATTACCTTGGGAATATTCTGTTGAAATATCATGGGTATGGTGGCCTGAGGCAGCACTTGTAGCATTTGTAAATGCGGTTGCTGCTGCTGTTGCGGTGCGGGCGGCTGTGCTTGCATTTGATGCAACGCGTGCTGCTGCTGCAACAACAATTCCTGTTGGGACTGCGGATGCTGTTGGTGCTGCTGCTGTTGTTGGATCTGTTGCTGCTGCTGCATTTGTTGTTGCTGCTGCTGATGATGCTGTTGCTGATGATCCATTTGTTGTGGCGGCAGGTCATCTGAAACCAGTTTATTCTCTCTAATCTTGGCCATGATATCCGTGCATTTCATATGCTGGTGAAACGAAAAGACCGGATGACTGGCAGCCATTCTGTAAACGAGCAACAACTCAAGCAGAGTCTCCCTATCATTCATGCATGTAAAATCCTGTGTGCCCCAACATTCCAGCGTGCGAAAGATCTCATTGACGCAGGTGCAGTTGCAGGCGCGTATCAGCGCCAAGTATAGCGCCATTTTGCGTCGTATTTTTTTATCCGAGGGCTCGCCCTTTTGGCAGGTCAACATATCGGCGGCCAGTTCCTGTGGATTGTTGGCGCGCAACTCCATGGCACGAAGGTCCAGTGAGTCTCGCCTTCCCAATTCCTCCAGGCAGGTTCCCAGGAAGCGCAACTCGAAGGGCAGACAATAGTCGAGCAGTGAACACATGGTATCGATGCGTTGGTAGCTCTCGAGTTTCTTAAACCACAGCAGCACGTCGTTTTTACAAATCATTTCCAATCTTGCTGCTTGCACGCGCGCATCTACCAAGTGTGATCTGTCGGTTGTCTGGCCTGTCTGCCTGTCTCTCTGTTGTTGGTGTGGTGTGGTGCGTTCCTTTTCCTTGCTTGCTCTAGTTACGTGCGTGTGGTGGGTGCAAAAACCACAACAACAACAATGGCAATAATAACTAGAATATCGATAGGAAGAGGAGCAGCTGCTGCTGCATCACAGCCGCAAACGGCGCGTTTTTCGCAGCTCGCCCGTTTTAACCACAATTGGGCAGTCAGTATGCAGCTAATTGACTTTTACACACTTTTCTGTTCGGCTGCACGTCTTATTGCAACTATTTTTTGCTGCTGCTTCTCACAAAGACGACGACAACGACAACGACGACTGCTGCCCACTACATTTGCTTGTTAAGGGGTGCTCAGGGTTCGGGGGCTGCACCACATTGGCCAGAGGCAGAGACTCGCTTGTTTACTCTACACTCGTTACCCTCAACTCGCCGCTACCTAAGTTTCTGCTGTTTGCAACTATTTTTCCCCCACACACACTCGCGCGATGAATACACAATTATGCGTTTACAAATCACTGTGTTATTATACTATTTATGATCCACTCTGCACGCAATATGCACGCTGTGTTCTCATTTAAAAAAATTACGGAGTTTTCCTTTGCGCAACGGCAATGTTGTATGTGTATATGTATGTATAACAAGCGCAAATATCGCTCATCACTATCGTGACCCATTGCAATTCTCTTCACATCCCAATCACAACGAATGCGAATGATAGTGACGAGTCATACAATCGATTTATAGCTGCTCTGATAATCCTGATATCGAAAGTTGCATTAAAAATTTCTTAATTATATCAATTTAGTTTCCTTTCACTTATTTATATAAAAAGGATTGCAAATTCATGTTTATAACACAAATTTCAAATCCAAGTGATAGTAACTAGTTATACAATCGGTATATAACTACTCTATAACCATGTATTGAAAGGTACCGAAAGCTGAATTAAATTGCATGAAACATTCATTCCAAAATAGTTCGTTATTGTTATCACTTGCCTGTAATAATTTATCAAATGGTAAGCACAGATTATTTTGTTTTAGGGGTATGTCCTTGCCCTATTCTCCAGCAGATATTTCACTAGGCCGCTAAAACAATTTGTTTTATTTGTATATTCAATTTGGCCGCCATCATAACGGAACGAGTTGGCAGTCACTTGAAATTCGAAGAAATGCAGTGCAAATCTTGGGGCGTTTATTTTGTTTTTTATTTTTCTCTATAATAATTTTGAATGAAATTGTGTGTTACACTGCTATACTTAATTATTATTGCGCTTAAAAGCCATCCTCATCGTCTTCGGCCATCTCCTTAGCCAACTCCAAATCCTGCTGCTCGCGTTCACGTCGCTCTTCTGCGCTCTCCAAATCCTTACCATAAGATTTAGGCGGATATCGCATAGCCTTTACGCTCTGGTTGTGCAGATTCAGGCAAAACGAGATGCGCTCATGAAAGGCCAACTGTGGTTCGCGAGTACTATAAATGTCTGTGCTCTCCTTGCTGCGCATATAATTTTGTGCCGGATCCAAAGTGGCCTCAATGACACCATCACGTATAGCCTTTGAAACAATGAATTCTGCATCCTCTGACGAGTCAAGCATCAAACGCTTAGCAATATCTTGGGGTGAGATGCGCGAATACGAGAGCCCAATCGAACGTATAGCCGTCTTAATGACATTGTGGCGCAAACGTATGATAAGCGTAAATGTGTGATCCAGTTGAAATTTGGGTCCGTATTGGGAGACTACATCGCCAAAACGTTTTAGATTTCCCAGCCTCACAGCCTGCGTGAGTTGGAAATAGGGTCCTAGGGACTGGCGCAACCCAGCTTGACGGAACACGACGCGCTCCGGAATATTGCCCAGCAACAGTTCTACAACAATGATGAGCTTTTGCACAGTTTGACGAAAACCAATGGCTGCATGCTGGGGCGATTTTCGCAGAGCTTGCACCAAATGCTTATGAGCGTCGCTATACTCGAGCTTGGCGGCCTTAATGCGACCCAAATAGTAGAGGAACCGCGCCCACTCATTGTTGCTTGCTGATTCTGGATACACTGATTTTTTTACCAGCTTGTCTGCCTGATCGTATAGCGAATAGTGCAAATAGTTACGCAGCAGACAATTGATAAGTACGGCCTGGCCTTCAAAGTCGTTGCGCAGTGTGGCGGTGCGTAGACGGGCGTGGAGAAATGCGCGTATGCCTTCCAGTGCATTGTTTAGTTCAGCCACGCGTGAGAAGTAGAAATACGACTTGGCGCCGATCAAGTCTAATGTGCGTCGATTCTGTATGGAGATCTTCGCCATCAGAGCATCGGCGCAAGTGCCAGCGCGTTTTAGATCATTCGCGTCTATTAACTTAACCAGCAGCAGCAGATAGAAATAGGCGTCCACCTCAGCAATGGGAGCCTTTGTAGCGGCCAACTTCTTAGTTACATCCGGCAATTCCGTGGCATCTTTTTCTAGTACGGGCATCAACGCAATAGCCGCCTCACGATCGGCACCGGTTGGATAAATGCTTTGAGCGAGATTTCTGAAAACCACAGCGTCTAGCTTACGACGTGTGTTGGGCAAATTGCGCAGCACACGCAAAATAAAGCTGCCATAACATTCACGGAAAAAGCAATTATTATGCGTATTTACAAGCCCTTGACAATAACTTACCGCGACTCCTTCGAGGCAACAGACTTCTCAATCTGGCGAATTTGTTCACGTATCTCTTGAACAGCGGCAATATCTTGATTTTTCTTCTCGTCCGCTAGCGTCTCGGGTGATGGATCGACATCCATTTCCACATCGTGCGCAATTGGATCAGCTGCATTTGTCATTTTGAACTACTTTTAATTTGTTAAATCCGCTAGTTTTGCTTATTTTCCTTGTTTTATTTGAGCTACTTCCAGTACAGAAATCAAAATTGTCGAGTAATGCAAATGTCTGCTTCTTCTTTATGCTTATCGCAATGACAAGCAGTGTTGTACAATACTTAGCTATGCTGTATCCCCCTAGGCAACACTACATACATTAGCATAGGCAATAATCATATGGAGGAAGCTTTAAATAACACTTTATAGCAATAAGTTACGTGATTTTGAATTAAAGTTAACACAAGCCACAGAGAACCGTACTGCCCGGTAGAAATATGCTGCGCTATCGCCATATACATCTGGCGCGCTTACTGCAACCAGTGTCTGTTCGAATTTTATCCCCTGCTGCCTACTCATCGGAAACCGGCAACGATGATCCGGAGGATAAACATCCAATTAGACGCACACTTCGCCTACTTGGCAACGATATGCGCAAAGTTAGGGACTTCTTTATGCCCAAGATCAACAGAACTGAAGATAAAACGGATCGCCGACCAATGCAGAGTAAATTTCAATTTAAAGGCGATCAGGGCCAGCCGGAAGAGTTCCAGACGCACTGTGATATTTTGGTTATCGGAGGTGGTGGCATTGGAAGCTCTATTGCGTATTGGCTAAAGGAAAAGGCACGGGATGGACTCAATGTCGTCGTAGTTGAAAAGGACGATACTGTAAGCATGTTGTTTCACAAATGCGCTCTTCACCTTATTCTCAAAATTTATTTCAGTATTCCAATTCCGCCACTCGCTTGTCCATTGGTGGCTTGCATCATAAATTTTCGCTTCCCGAGAACATAGAAATGTCCCTTTTTGCTGCCGATTTTTTGCGGAATGGAAAGCAGAATTTTGGCGCTGATATACCACTTAACTACACGCCATGTGGTCATCTGAGACTAGTTAGCGAAGAGGGCGCCGAGGCACTGCAGCGCACTTGCCAGCTACAAAATGAATTGGGCGCACGCAATGAACTGTTGACACCGGCCCGCTTGGCCACCCGTTTCCCGTGGCTAAAGACCGACGGCGTTGCCCTGGCCTGTTTAGGTTTAGAAAAGGAAGGATGGTTTGATCCATGGGCTCTGCTATTGGGTTACAGACGCACAGCTGTCCATTATGGTGCACACTTTGTGAATGGCGAGGTGGTGCGCTTTATATATAAAAATCAACCGGATGTTACAATTGTGGGCGACGAAGCTTCCAATGAGGGGCAGTATAGTAGCCTTGACAAGGTCGTTGTTCAGCTACAGGATGGCACACAACGATCTATTAAGTTTGCTTTGTGTGTAATAGCAGCGGGCGCCAGCTCAGGGAATGTAGCCCAATTAGCGCGAATAGGACGAGGTCCTAACATTTTACAAGTGCCACTACCTGTGGTGCCGCGAGAGCGTTGCCTTTATGCTATCACCACAGACGCACAAAATGCGCCTGGTATTTCAACGCCACTCACAATTGACCATAATGGCGTGTTCTTTAGATCCGATGGCCTGGGTGGCAACTACATTTGTGGACACTTTGGCAATATTGAAGATAGTTCAGAGAATCCTGATGCACAAGCCTTCTTCGAGTCGGCGATTAGACCCACTTTGGCAAAACGCGTGCCAGCATTCGGAAGCGCCAGAATTGTCGACAAATGGTCTGGCAGTTACGACTACAATCTTTTTGACGACAACGGCATTATTGGTCCTCATCCGTATTACAATAATTTGTACATTGTAACAGGCTTTAGTGGACAAGGAATACAGCAAACGCCGGCTCTGGGACGTGCTATATCCGAACTCATAATGGACGGCAGTTTCCGCACAATTGATCTGTCTAGGCTTAGCTTTGATAGAATAATTGTGGATAGACCATTGTACGAGTTGAATAGTATTTAAAATTAAACGTGCTTTATAATTTAAGAACAAAAATGATTAATAAATTGGGCTGATTGTATCATTTGCCAATTAAATGTCATCTATATCTGGGGTGGATTTTTTAAAGATGGTTTGCAAAATAGCAATTTAAAAATTAATTAATATACGTACATGCTAATGAAGCCATGTTGATCAGAAATAGCACAGCAAAAATATTGCACGTCGCGTGTTCGCAGTTTATCTTAAATTTTTATTCTAAAAGGTTTTAAGTTTCAAACATTATTAGTTTTTATAAGTATTCAAATATGTTCTGTTTGCATCTGTTGTTGTTAAATAATGTTTATGCAAATCAAATGATCAACAGTTGCAATCTATTGGTTATTGGTATAAATTGAAGAAATCAATCCATTTGTTGCTTTTGCTCACTTGCTGCCGATTGATTAAAGATGTTGTTGTGGCTATTGTTGTAGTTGTTGTTGCTGACGATGAAGCGACGACGAACTTAGGCGCTGTAAAAAGCTACATTTGGGGGAAAGAAATCAAATCACATTATATATATTAAATATATAGATGTTAATCATCAAACAACAGCAAAGAGAAAAGGGAGGGAAAAAGAGAAATTGAAAAAGTAATTTGTTGGATTATGGAAGGTTTTTCTTTTCTTTTTTCTTTTGGTATTTCACGTTAGCGAAATATTCAAATTGAAGTCGCTGTTGAGTAGCCTTTCAGTAACTTCAAGTTGAACATTTGGACGCCAAAAGCGAAGTGAACGTATAACGTTCGAAATATAAACAGAACTAAAATTGGGTTGCTATTGGAAACCCTTAGAAACTTTGTGGTTGTTCTTGCTGTGTCGGTCTGTTAGCTCTAAGTCTTAATTTAGAGTTTGAAGTTGATTTCATTTTTTATTGGGTTGTTAATTGTTATTCCGTCGCCTAGTAACGTCGTCTGTCTCGACTACGGGAACGCCGACGTTCAGTTGATCGATTACGACGCGTGTCACGCTGTCGTTCACGTTCTTTTTCACGTTCGCGCTCCTTCTGTCGCTCCAGTTCACGATCCTTTTGCCGCTGCTTGTGCTCCTCAATGCGCTTTTGGCGGAATGCCTCCTTTTCAGCAATCTATTACGAAATAGTAAAGCATTTAACTATTTAATTATGAATGATATGACATGCGATCCTACCGCTTCCGGCGTCAATGGCAGCCAGTAGATGCATGGCGTGGCCTTGGTTTTACGAAAAAGATCATCTAATAATCTAATAGGTGGTTCATCCTTCTTCTTTAATTTGTGCGCTGCAACAAAGGAAAAATGGTAACTATATTGTTGGGTCATTTCTTTCAACAAGTTTTATTGAGTTCCACTTACCAGGTGAGCCGCTACGGCTTCGTCCATGCACATGATCGCGCTCACGAACGCCACGTTCCCGTTCCCTTTCCCGCTCCCTTTCTCGAGAGCGCTTGCGATCTTGTCCAAGACGTTCAGTACCACTGCCACGCTCCACGTCACGTGAGCGGGAACCAAGACGTTCCCTGCTGCCACGACGCCTATCGCTGCTGATTTTATCACGATCATTTGGCTCCCTTTTGCCCACATCCCATTCACGCACCGGTCGCGTTGGCTATAACCGAAAATCTTAAGTAAATTTTACTTTATTGTGCCTATAAGTCATTACCTTTTTATCGGTTGCATCCAGGCGCGACCAAGCATTGCTCGACTGCTGATTATCCCTGGTGTTTTCCTGTGCATATTTCGGCACATCATCCTGTGATGTTTGTATTGCGCGGTCCATGTCCGCGCGACTGCCAAAGTCCACATTTAAACACTTCGGATTTGATACCGGCCAGCGCACTCCATGAAGGGCATGACGTGTTTCAATGGCCTCACTACATGATAAGGATTTTGTTAATTTAAACAAAGAACAACTTAGTGGATATACTAGTTATACCCTGTACCCGAAGGGTAAAAAGGGTTTATAAGATTTGTTTTCCTTTAAGGCTTAACCGGTTCTACAGAGTTCAGGAATATTTTTTATTTTAATTTTATGTTTATTTGCCTATTTTTTTGGTCCTATTTCTCTTAAAATAAAATGATAATATAAATAATAACGGAAGAATTGTTGCATTACAATACAACAACAAATCTGTTCCCAAAATACCACTTCTAATTGACATACCTCTAACCGAGAGCTACATTTTGGTAAACAGCTAAAAAGGGGTTAAAATATAGAACATATGAAAGCACTTACTCCTCTGTGCTATACGCAACATAACATTTAGATTTGATGCGGTCTATCCAGAAGCCATTCTCCTCAACTATTTTGCCTGTACGCGCCAGCAGTCCTTTGAGCTGCAGTACCGTAAAGGGGCGGACCAGATTCGTGATATAGAGTACATGACTGGCTGTGTTGCGCGCCGGACTGGGCGAGCGTGTGACACTGGGCGCGGGAGCAATAGCGACGGATGTTTTACTGGAAGCATTTGGAGTCGCTGGCGTTGAATTGTTCGCAATCTTTTCCTTCTCCTTTTGTTGCTGATCCTCGACACCACTGTCACGCTCTTTGCGCTGTGCTTTGGACCCATCCAGCGGTGCTGTTGGTCTCACCAACTCTGGCGTCATGGAACGATCGTTCGAATCATGATCGCTGGTGACCAAACCCTCCTCCTCGGAAGATGACTCCAGCTGCACATCGCTTAGCGAGACTGGCTGCACAACATCTGCTATGATGTTCTTAAGCGAATCAGTCGATATAGCTAACACTGGCGCAGACCTTTCGTTGCCCTTCTTGGTTAACCATTTACGCTTGCGTACGGAACGCTGCGTTTGCACTGATGCGGACTCGCGCTTATCGCTAGCCAAATCGGGTACTGCTACGTCCTGCTCTTGTTGGATATCTGCTGGTGTGGTGTCCGATGTTTTACCTTCAATGCGATTCTCCTTGTGCTCGTCACTTTTGTGTGATTGGCTGTCCTTTATAAGGCTATCGTCCTGTTTCGTCTCCTTGTGTTTTTTCTTCTCCCGTTCCCCGCGGCGTTCTTCTTTGGGAGTTCCCTCATCTGTTACACCGGTGGCGGCAGCTGGTGCAGTAGCCTCTTCCCTTTCATCGACGTCCTCTGTTTGAATGTCTAATACATCAGTTGATGTTTTTAGATGTTCCTCATCCTTATTTGCCGTTAAGCTAATTGAAGGAGAAGGAATTTTTACCTCTTCCTCTACGTTCCGCTGGCCTGTCCGTTCAGCGGTCGCCATTCCTGCCTCATTAGCATCACCACCGCTGCGTTTGTCCCCCCTATGATTATCGTCGTCTCCAGAATTTTTGTCCATTTGTTCGCGTCGCCTAATCGGCTGTTGCCCATCTTCTGCCTCCCTATCCTTACCCGTCTTAATAGTTACGGCTTCGTCGCTCTTCTTCCGCACCGGCTTAGGCGGATTATCTTCACCCTCATTTTGCAGACTGTTGCTGTTAATCAGCTTGGCATCTGCATCTGCTTCAGAACCGTTCTCGGTCTCTTCGGGTATGGAGTTTATGGCGCCTTTGTCACGGTAACTGACCCCACCACTGCGTTTTTTCGGCGTCGTGCGGGTGCGGCTTTTGCGCACTGGCGATGCCGCCGTTCGTTCCTCACTCGAGCCACTCTCTCGCTCCGCATCGATTTCTTCAGGTGCTGGTGCTGCTTGCCCCAGCTCTCCTGACTCATTCTTTTCTTCCAACACTGCATCATCCTCATTCTTTTCATTTTCCGAGGCTTTCAATGATCGCCGACTTCGCCGTGCCGGCATTGGAGCAGGCGATGCCGATTTTTTTCGCTCGCTACGACGTCTCATAGCTGTAAAACCACGCACCTACAACCACACTAACACAAATGTGAGCACTCAGGCTAGGAAATAAACTTAAGAAACCTGCGTCTGCAGTTGTTAAAAGTAATGCACAGCAATTTTCACACGCGTTTTAGTTCTTTTTAGCGATGGCGTCGGCACAGTCGTTCAATATCTCGGTAAAGTTAATTAATTTTTTAAGCGAAAAAAAGCGTCAATCTCGTCAATAAAGCAGGGTTGTAATAATATGGCTGCTTGGTTGCCGCGCAAGCATCGAAAGTCTTAGTATCGATACTTACACCATTCCACTTTGCAGCACTGGCCAGCAGCTGCAGCATTTCGTAATTTCTGCACACATACGTAAAATGGCAAATAAATAAACGAATTGCTTATTTTGGCTTTCAACATGAATTTTAGAAATTTTTGCAAGGCCACACAAGCTATAGTTGTGTCGCGGTTACGCGTGGTGCGCATGCAACATGCTGGCTTAAGTGTCAACACCAATGTAGCGGTTAATTGTAACATTAACAGGAGCAACCGAAACCAATGGGGAAAACAACAGCAACAACAAAGACTCCTTTCCGTATGTCCAACACAACACCAGCAAAGACAGCACGAAAAAAGTGTTCCTGGTACAGGTTTAGTATTCACCACAGCCTTCATGTTCAATCTATTTGGACGCAGCGATGAGGAGGAAGAGGAAACGCCGGAGCAAAAATTGTATGTGTCCATTGAATTTAACTGCAAATTGTATTATCGAATTTGATTTCTTTTTTTATTAGGTTGTTAACCATAAAACGGTCGATTCTCTGCATACAGCGGGAACAGTATGATAAGGCAGAGCAAATGTTACATTTGTCACTACGCATGGCGCAGGATATGCAGAGTAAAGATGGCATCACTTACGTCTACGATTTAATGGCCAATCTGGCCATGGAGCGGGAACAGTTCAAGAAGGCCGAAAAAATATTTGCCGATGTAATGAAGCGTTTATTTGCCGATGGCCATACGGAGGAGAGTCCCAAGGTGTGTTGCAGAGCCTGAAGGCATAAATATACTAACCTTGAAGTAAATATGTATTTAGATTCTGCACATAAGCTCGAAGATAGCTCATATGTCCCAGTTGCAAGGCGACTTGGAAAAAGCGTATCAGGGCTTTACGTGGACACTGGCGCGAATTGCCGCTTTACTGGAGAAAGTGCCACACGATAAAGACGTGCAGGAGTTGTATGGATTGACAAAGAATTGGTATTGAAGGTGTTCCCGAGCTTTTTGTGTTACAAAAAAGCCGAACTTGATTCAAAATTTAAGTTACTCAATGATAATTTTTTAATTATCACCTACCTTCAGGTTCGGACAGTTACTAATGAAACAGGGACGGTACACAGAGGCAAAGAATCTTTTCAAGGAGGCCTTCGAATGTCTAATCGAAGTTTACGGCGCAGTCAACGATGCCTCTGTCACAATATTAAACAACATAAGTGTCGCATATGTTAATGTAAGCAAAACTTATAAAATATTTATGCAGCGGCCGCATTACCCAGTTGTAACTCCTAAAAGCTTGAAAACTATGCCGAAGCCAAGGAACACCTGTTGCACGCCATGGACATAGCTAAGGAATTAAAAGATGTTACACAAGAAGGCATTCTGCAAGCCAATTTGGGACTAATATACTTGCGCGAAGGCCTATTGCAACAGGCGCAGGATGCGTGTAAGCAGGCGTGGCAAATGGGAAAGAAGCATCAGAATCTGGACGCCGTGGAACAGGCCGAGTATTGTCTGAACGAGATTAAATCAAGCATGAAAGGCTAATTAAAATTCGTTTGTTGTATGTATTTAGAAACTTTTTGATATATCCAAAATTTTTTAGAGAAATATAGGGCGCAAATTGCCGAACTCAATAGCGAGTACTTTAAAGCTTACAAAAACGAAATTAATGTGTATATCTACGAAAATCTATTCAAACTTGGCTATAACAATCATCAGCGCCACTCCAGTGAGTAGTGCAAGAATTTCCTTTAACGATTGTTTCAACTTTGTTGACTCCTCCAGCAGTTCAGGCAATACGCTCACTGTGGCTATGTATATGAAGCCTCCGGCTGTAAACGGCAACACCCATGGCGCTGAGCTGTTGTCACCGCTGCCGGCACCCAACAGTGCCAAAGCAGTTCCGGCTACGGCGCCTAGCGCTGTTACCAACTGCAGTGACATAGCCTTTCGTCGCGAGCAACCCGATTTTATAAGTATGGCAAAATCGCCAATTTCGTGCGGAACTTCGTGCAGCAATATGGTAATGGTGGTCACAATACCAATGCTATTACCGGCCAAGTAGGACGCACCAATCGCTAGGCCGTCAGTAAAATTATGGGCGAAATCTGCAGCCAAATTTAAATAGCCCGAGATTTCAACCTCACCTTCATCCTCTTGCTGCTGCTGTTTTGGTTTCGACTTGGCAGGCTTTGAGGATTTGTCAGTGTCATCGCCTTTGCCAGTTTGTTTCTTTTCCGCTTTCTCCTTGGTGGGCTGTTTTGATTTAACTGGTCCATGACTGTGTCCGTGTCCGCCGCCACTGCCGCCCTTCAAAATGCGTACGATTTTCTCAACTGATAAAAATGCTATAATGCCACCCAGCACCCACAGACCAACGCTCATGTCGTGTGCGTGCTCATGTCCATGTCCATCGTGGTCTTCATGGGAATGTGAATGTCCATGGTGGTCGTGCTCATCGTGGCTATGCGGGTGCGTGGCATGCGGTATTAAGTGCAGGAATGCATCGCCCAACAGGCCGCCGGATGCGAAAGCTAGCAAGACTTTCAGGCGTGGCTTCATTGCCTCGCTATTGTCCAGCGGTATAATGTATAGAAGAACGAAGGGCGCAGCACTGATAAGCAGCGTCGAGCCAATCGAATGCAGCCAAACACTGCTCATATCTGTAATAAACGAGATTATGATACTTGATTTATATAGTTTTCGTGTTGTCGGCAACTTACCCAGCGCCGGCTTCGTTTGTCCATGGCTATGCGGTTTCTCGTGGTGATGATGATCATGATCGTGGTCATCATGATCATGATCGTGGTGATGATGATCGTGTTCGTGATGATCGTGGTCGTGATGATGATGATCGTGCTTTACCGGCGGCGCCTTCTTTGGATCAAAGTTTTCATTAGCTTCGCGCGAGTATTTAAAACTTGGATTCTGTCCCCGGCATATGGCAGGCAATGACAGCAAAATGGCACTCAGCAGTATGCCTAGCGCCAACTTTTGAAGGAGTTGGAGCCGTCTGGGCTCAAAATCCGTAAGGTTTCTGCTCATTATCAGCCTTTTCTTTTTAAGTTCTTAAGTATTGTGACGTGTGTGCTTTTCTTTTTACTGATATCGATACCTACAATTCAACACCAATCGATGCTTAGTGCTGCCAGCTCAGCTCTTTGGCCGGCAGATGCATGTATTTACTAACTGGAAGCTGCAAAATTGTAGAAAAATCATTTAAGCATGGGTTGTCTGCTTGCTACTTCATTGCAAAGAACACGTAAGCAAAAAATGCATAAACAGTGCTCAAGTATTGAACAAGTAAAATATATGTATATAGTTGCCTGTGGTCAGTTTGCAGGTAATATTAGTAAAATGTTGCCAGATCGATATAATTGCAAGACGCAAAAGTCGTTACAGTTTCCGTTTTGTACTGTTAAAATAAATATAGTGCCATTAATACTTTCCTCATCTAATTATTGGGTAATTACCAAGTTATCAAATTAATTGTTTCTTTATATAGTTGAGTACTTTTAAACTGTATCTCGCTCTTCCAAAACCTTTATGTTAATTGAAATTAGTATTCAATTTTTTTTAGGCGCACGTCTCGTAAATGTGAAGCATTCTCTGATTTATGTAAACACTATTGTAAAACGTATGTATTAAAGCATACATACATATGTATATGTATGTACGTCTAATTTTGTGAGTGCATAGACTATAAAACCAGATTCATTCGCAATAAATAAAGAACGCGCCGCCCACGATATAAGAAACGAAATAGGTAAGGTTGGTTGAAGTAAATGCATCGATTTCGAATTATTTTGTATTTGTATAATTTGAAGCCTTAATTAATCATTTAATCGCATGTAGATTTGTTTGTTTTCTCGTTACTAGGGCATATACATAGGCAATTGCATAGTTAAACGATGCTAATAACTAGACATGTGTATGTGTCTTTTTGTAGGTGCATACTTTTTATAGCCTTTCATTTTTTTTTTTTGCTTGCAGCTGCCTAAGAGCGCAAGTTAATTGTAAATGCTACTACATAAAATAAAAAAACGTTTTGCAGGCGAGCGTAAAGTTCGTTGGTGTATACAATAAATTAGGGTTGGAGTTGATTAATAGGGTGTTGTATTGTGTGGGGATAATTAGATGCCTGCGTTATTTTGAAATAACTACATATTTTTGTAAATATATGTATGTATATATGTAATTGCTATATGTACAAGCCACTTTGGTTGCATATTGCCACAATCATGTTGCATGGTGCATGCTCCATGTCTGAACGCAGTACTTCTCTCCTTTTTAGTAAAGGTTTATCTTCTTCAATATCGTCTTGCGGCACATGTGGCAGGTTCGCAAAGTTTCGGCACAATGGGAACAGGCGCCGTGGCCACATAGAAAGGCGACATCCCGTTTGCGTTCCATGCATATGCCGCAGTAATGTGATTCCTCGAATTCCTGTACCTTATTCTCCAGATAGCGCAGCAGCTCGCCGGACGGCATCCGCAACTGATCGCCTGGCGATGATGTGCAGTTCGCTTGTTGCACGACCAGCCGTCCGTTGGCGGCCAAACGCCGCTCTATAGCAACGCCGCAGCGTAGACACTTCTTCATGCGTATACTGCACTCCTCGCACGCAATTTGGTGTTGACAGGGCTCGAAGCGCACCAACTGGAGGAGTTCGTTGCACACAATGCACTCCTGTGGCCCTCCAATGGGTGAGTGTGAGTTGCTGTTGTTGCTCGAGGCTGCCACGACGTGTGGTAGTGCATTTGCCTCAAGGCTGGTGCTGGTGGATGCTGCAGACGCTGCTGTTGGTACTGGTGGTTTGGGCGCCTTTTTGCGCGGCGCAACCTGCGGTGAGATTGCAGCGCTATCCGAGTTCAGTTTCTTTGTGCCGGGCGATGCATGATTATTGCTAGATGTTGTCGCTGCCACTGCCGTTGTCTCCGGCTTGGGTATTAGCTCCAATTGCTGCTGACGCTGTGCCACTGGCGGCGGCATCGGTGGTGCCGGCGTTAAGGTAATAGCTGCTGCTGCAGTGGCCAGTTCATCGCCAGCAGGTGGTCCAGCCTCGGACGCACTAATGTCCAAAGCTTGCATATTACGCTGCAAAGCTGCCGCAGTTGTGGCCTCGTCGGCGCCCATTTGGTGGCCAAAGATCAGTTGACGAATGTTGCGATCAGTGATCCATTCAAATATGCTGGCATTGGCGTTGTTGACCTCGACGCGACAGCCATGTCGCGATAGGTAGATGAGTATGCTGTACATAAGGCGGTCTTCGCGCCGCACACTCGTCGTCAACAGGCTCATGTAGAATTTGTGTATTTCGGGCGCCTCGTCCTGTGCAGGTTCAGCGGCTTGCTGTAAATTCGATTTCTTAATGATGCACAGATGCATAGCATTGTCCCCATCCTCGTCCTTGGCATTCACATCGCACGAGAGCTTGACTAGACGCTCGATAACAGCAGCGTGTCCTTGAGCGACGGCCAAAAGAAAAGGCGTCTGACGTCGATTGTTCCGTATGTCCAATTCCGCTTGACCCTCCGTCACGAGCGTCTCTACCACCTGTGCGTGACCATTAAGTGCGGCCAGATGTAGAGCCGCAAAGCCATCGTCCTTGCGCACATTAACCAGCTGCCGGGACAATTGAAGTATGCGACGAGCAGCCGCCACATTGCCTTTGAGGGCGGCATGATGTAATACATTGAATCCTCGATTGTTCTTAATGGTTATATTCAGATTGGGCGCATTGCAAAGTAGCTCAACCACCTCGGTGTTCTCTTTACCGATGGCATCGTGCAGCGCTGTGTCGCCATACGAATCCTGTATATTAACATCAGCATTGTGGCGGAGTAGCTCGCGAACACAGTGGGGCGTCTTCTTGTGCGCACAAATATGCAGTGCCGAACAGTGGCTGGAGTTGAGGAAATTCACTTTGGCTCCATGCTGCAAAAGGACATGCATGGTCTCCGGTTGATTACCGAAAGCGGCATAATGGAGTGCCGAGTCCCCTTCTTTGTCCACCACATTCACGTTCGCGCCCTTGTCGATGAGATATTTGACCAGTTCGACATACCCTTGATGCGAGGCAACCTGAATGCATGCCTTGCCACCACTCATCACATCCACCTGCCCGGGATTCACGTCCAAATATTGACGTACAAACTCCAAATGTCCTTGGGCCGCCTCACGCACCAACTTATCGACTACAGAGGTGCCAGAGAGTCCGGAAAGTGGCGTCATCACATGATCCGTGCGCCGATTACTTAAGTCCATCATGCTATTCGAACGCTCAGCTGCTGTGGCCAGCGGTGAACGCTCGAGCTTAACGCACTTCGGATTCAGCGTCCATTCAAAGCCATCATCCAGCTGCTGTATGCGTAAATCACCATCCGAGTAGACTTTAACTACCTTACAGAGTTTTCCCAAAGCCTGAAAACAATATGAAAATAAAAATAAACCAATGACTTTGAACATGTGGTCTCGCACGCCTTATTCTCCTTCTGATACTGCGTGGCGTTTAGACTTTCTCCTTTCCGAAACTATTCTAATTTAAGTGTTTCTAATACAGAATAGCCCTAAATTTCGATTCTTTAGATAAAATAGTTCCTCAGAATTGTCTATCATAATGATCTGACTATAAAGTTGGATTAGGTACTTACATATCGCATGATATCAATCCATTCACCGTGGCCTTTCTGCAGTTGCTGTACTTTTTTGGCATCATTGATAATGGTCACTAAATCGCCGACACGAAAACTAACTACCTTAACTAAGGCCGCTGGATGGAATGTCCAACGGTTTGGACAGTTTTCATACTGTACGCTGTAAAATCCATATACAAAAGGGTTGTTAGAAAAGCTGTCTAGGGATAAGCGATTTCAGTTCACTTACCGTATATCCCCCTTGTCTGTAATGCGATGCACTGTTCCCAGTTTGGCCAAGTGTTCTATCATTCGTGGATTCCAACCGCCATGTCCTTGCTGTAACTTCATCAACGCATCCACCTCTAAGCACACCTTAACGCGATCCCCCACCGAGAATGTGGGCTTCACCATGGGCGCCACTGGTTGCTGTTCTTCCGTTTGCCCCAACACCGGCATATGTTCCTTATAATAGTGACCTCCACACGTCGCAATGATGTACTTTAAATCAACGTTCCCCTTATGACCCAAGCGATAGACGTTCGTAGAGCCCGTTACCCACTCAACGTTGGCTACACTGCGACAGGATTCATTGTCCCAGCCGCGTATTTCAACAACACGTCCTGTCTTGCCCTCGCCACCGTCCTGATCGTTCCACTCCCAGTCGGGACCGCGCACTACTTTCGATTCTACAAAGATGCCACGCAAAGGAATGCGCTTTCCGTCCTTGCGGGGCGGCACACGTACGCCCAGCGAATTTGGGGTGGTATAGCGCACAAACGGATGTTCTAGATCATGCACATTCTCCCCATAGCAATAAGCGCACAAATGGTAATTGGCACACTGCGCACACTTGAAGACAATGCCGGCTATTCCAGCTTTGGAGCAACCATCACAAACGACGTTTGAATGTCGAACGCCTGCAAACAAGGAAGCGACTTTTTATTTAAGCAGTCTAGATGGATTTTGTACATTACATTCGATAACATTATACAACATTCACTCATTCTCTTTAGAAAAGCGCGTTTAGATAAGAATGATAAAAAACGTAATAATAAGGTCGATTGAATAAGTTACTGTCAAATAATTTGCAAAAAAGGAATGATTCTTCTTAAATAAAAAACATCTTTATCGTTTCAATTTACAAGGCCTAATTGTAGAATTGTATAATAGAAATTATATTATTATTATATTTTGTTTGTCAAGCGTATAGCTCTATTGTTAATGTAAATTATTTAAAAGAATGTTTAATGAGGTCTCGCAGGGCTGACAAATGACATAATTTAAATTAGGTAAGTATAGCCATAAATCAAATAAAAAATCCGCACCAATTGTAATTAATATAGATTAAAGTAATAGCTGCTTTAATAGCAATCTATTTTTAGTCTAAAAGTTTGCCCCGTTTACTCACCAACTTGTGCATTATCCACAATAATCAGATCGTATTGGTTTTGATAGCCCACTCGATAATTGGTGCGATGTCCAGAATCCCAATTGACGACCACAGTGTTTTCCGGAGACTGTTGTGATCCGCAACGTCCTATTTCACAAACGGTGCCAACGTGACCTTCTCCGTCGTCTGTTGCGTGTAAAATGAAATCAGAAATTAAATAAAATTAAGACTGGGCTGTAAAATGCTGGTTTTATTTATAAACGAAGCCTCCAACGGTAAAATGGCGACGTTTAGACGCAGGCTCCCCCCGGAAGTGTACGAATGCATCCGGTGGTAACAGACAGTACACAAGAAGTGGGGAGGGCAGCAATGACTGATTGGAGGATCGTTGTTAAGTATCAGCACACACCAACAAAGTTTCAGAAATGTTAGGGATCTGAACCGTCTGCTGCCTGTTTTGTAAACACGCAAATGTTTTCGTTTTTTTCTTTCCCTCGCTTCGGTAAACTTTAGTATTCCTATTGCAGCAGCGAGCGAACCCCAGTCCCAACCCCATAAGCTGCAATGCAGCGAACTACATAAAACATCTAAAAATAACACATTTTGAGGCATGCAGTCGGGCAGACGACGACAGGGAGCACGCGTCACTTATTTTACTACAGACAGGCTTCCCAAAATAGAATTTCTCTGTTCCTTATTCGAGTTGAGTCTTCAAATGGAACCACTGAGCTAGGTCTTTGGGCTCAGTTCCTTTAGTTACCCCAGTTTAAATGTCTTACATTATTCCGATATTTGCGAAATTGATAGACATCTCAAGGAAAGCATTTATGAAGAGCGATATAGCCTACAGTTGAGTGTCTCTCCCGCAACACAATAGAGATTTGAATACGCTAGGCATTCATTCTAAATATTCATATTAGTAGTGGCGAGGTCGGTTTCATATGAAATTAATTTCCCTTCTGGGCAAATTTGTTCTTCAAAAACTCTTTTGTTGATTTATTATTAAAGTTTATGAATGAACACATGTAAAGATGTATAAATAAACGTGTCTCTTAAATAATTTTATACTTTAATTAAATTATTTAATTAAATATGATGAAGAATCGGCTAAAAATAAGGAATAAGCGATCAAACTGAAAGTACAAAAAGATCGTTTACTTCAAAGTCAACTAGAATTTCCAATTCTATACCTTCTCCACCAGCAAGTAGAATTCGGCTGATAAAGTATTTAAATTTAGACTGAAAATTCATGAAGAATTCTTCATACTTTGTTATAAACAATTAGAGAGCACAAACGTAAAAGTTAAGAAGATAAGTAAAATAAAATGTGAATTCCATTTTGCTTATTTTACAATCTTAGCACAAATTACTCTGTGTGGAGTAACTGCATAGCTTCTTAAATTTTCAAATGTTTACGAAAGAGGCACGCATTTTTAAATTCAAATACTGAGCAATTTGTTATTTATATTAGTGGTATTATTATTATTGGTTCTATTATTATAACATTCCTATTTTTATGTGATTAAAACTATTTACTATGAAATACATTCATACTCAATTCTTCAGAATTAGTTCATTTCCCTTGGGAATTATCTTAGCTTAATACATATAAAGATTATTTTTTATTATATAGAATTGAGACTGTATTGCGGGAAGCAGATAAAGAAAAAATAAGTAAAAACGGAGGGAACACAAAGATATTGAAACGAAAGCCCAGTCGAATTTTTTGTTCGAGGGCGAGTGGAAACATATGGCCATGCCATGACCTTTGCACCCAAACTCTATGTTTAAATAGGGTGTCTATATATAGGATAGCTTGTTACACACACACACTTTGCATGTGCATGTTTATATGCACGCATACATAGATACATAGATATCTTCGTACATACGTATGAAGCAACATTTGGTAAGCATTCTTCGCTGCGACTATGGCCGTTTCTAAATATAGCGCGTCTCGTCCTCTTTATATTCAACGCCCTGCCTGGCCTGCCAAGAACAACAACAATAAGAGGCAACACCTTTTGCCAAAGTGTGGCGTTCGAGTATCTGCATATTTACAAACATGCATACATATATATTTATAAGTACATATGTATGTTTGTATGTATGTACATATGTATATACGTTCATAGCGCATTCTATGGGCATGCTTATAAACAAATTGTGTGCCAAGTTAATTTAATTTGAATGGGTAAACAAAGTGGCCGAAGGAATTATTTGGGGGGTCGGGGTTTCTCAATTTCCTTACCTTGATTCGCCCATATCCAATGGGGACCGCGCACCACACGTACCCCAGCCTGTACGGGGGCGCTCATGGCAGTGTGCTGTTATTAAATAAAGTTTCAATTGTCTGTAAATAAAAATTAACACATTATTCATTAACTGTATTCATATATGTATGTATGTGTTTTGCAGATTTTGTTAATTTAGGTTGCGTACCATATCAGGCAGAAGGCAATCACCCTCCCAACAAACGTCATTCTTGAATTTGGGTCAATAAGATGGACAAAGCTAGCTTTTGTTGTTGGGTAAAATCACATGACTAAACGGAAATGCCAAAAATGGCAAATGTGGACGATACATCTTAAAAATTCAAGTTAGACACACAAATACATGTATTGAATGCTTTTAAATCTGAGTATGTTTGTGTGTTCCTCAACGTGTGATGAGGGATTTGTTTACTATTGAAGGTTGCATGTATTTGTTTTCTTTGAATTGCAAAACCCTTTCGCGTTTATCAATGGGCAAAAGCAAGGCGGTTTTTTTTTTGTAAATACTTATAATGACGCATTCTGATAACACTCTGCTTAAGAATATATTTATTCACTATATGCATACATATGTATATGACTATGTACTTTTTCCACATTCCAATGAAAAATGTTGCTAAAGCGCCAAAGAAACAGTTGCTTGGGGAAAGTGCAAAAAGTGTGTTCATGAAAAAGAAATATGTATATATAAAAAAAGAGACAATGACCGCATTTATTGTTTATTAATCTATTTGTACATATTTTCATGCACTAGTTTAGCTTAGCGTGTGTATTTTGTGGCCAGGCTAATGTTTATATATATATATATATAAATATACATATTTATATATGTAAGTATATAAATGATTGGAGGCCAGCTTACCAATGCAATTACTTGGTTTCCGTCAAACGGGAACACTGCATTCATCACATACACGCACACACATACACCCACTGACGCACGCACTATGCAGCCAGTCACACATTCACGAGTGGACACCCACTCCCCCCTAAATTGCAGACCACACTCGAGCGTGGTTCGTTTTTCACTTTTACGTCACTGCACGCACATTTATAGAAACACGTTGAGGCAAATATACAATATGCAAAATATTCAATAAATGCAAAAGTGTGTTTAAGTTACCCTCTTCTGTTTTCGACGGTTGCGCTTGATAACTTTTGATTTATTTTTGTTGCGTTGTTTGGCAAAATAGTTGCGCTCTTTCGTTCTCCCCAACAATAAACATCAAGTTGTTGTGTCGTATTCTATTAAAAGCGGGGGCGCGACTGTTTTTCACAGTTGCTACCAGTAATTTGTATTTGTTGGCCAGTGTGTGTGTGACAGTCCGTATCGCCAATATGTACGTATGGGTGTGTACATATATGTATGTATATTTTCGCATTTACAATTTCCACTAGCGTTTTTATAACTACAACTTTTGCCTCTCAGCTAATTTCTACATAATTCACTTCTGTTTCGTTCACTTTAAAATTTAGCACACGCGTAGCCGCGTAAAACCTGTTAAATTTAGTTTTGGTTGCCAAATTTGTTAATGTATAAAATACTTCTTCTAGTAGTGTACAAAAATCATCGATACATGAAAACCAGCTATCTCTATCGATGCCTAGGAATCGCTATCGCTGAAGCAGCTGTCATTTGTGGGGACGATTGGCAGGGCCGCTCGGTGCTCACATATGATCTGGTTTTGGTAAGATACGTAGTTCGGTTATCAATTAAATGGAGAAGCTAACGTATGAAGCCGCAGTGAAAAAGGGTATGCTATTTCGTAATTGACCTGTTTATAAGCTTAAAAATACATACACCATAGCTCAATTAGTGGAGCGGAATCCCCAATCTATGCTAGATCCTTTGCGGGTGTCTATGCATGACGAAGGGGACATCCTGAACTTGGCCCAGCAAATTCAGAATGCGGATAAGCAACTAAAGAATAGCACCTGTCAAAAATTGAGCATTATTTTGGAACAAGTAAGTGAATTTATAAATTTACTTCAGTTATATTAAATATGAAGCTCGTTTCCAGATTCGCATGCTGCAGGCTCAAGCTGTAGATATTCTAAAAGAGTCAAGCCACAACAGTCTTTTACATAGCGCGGCGTGCAATTTTACTAAAAAGCCTGGCCATATATATCATTTGTATGAAAGGGCAACGGGTCAAAACTATTTCAGCATGCTCTCGCCGGAAGTAAGATGGAGTGGTTCGCTTTTTGCTCTCAGTATTAACAATAATTTTTACATTCTAGGAGTGGAGCTGTGGCGGATCTGTTGACCCCCATACATACAAAGGAAGTTATAGACTAGAACATGATCTAAGCTGGACGCCAGTGGAAAAAATCAAGCAGCACGATGATAAAATGAAATGGGTGGAAGAGTGCATGGAAAAAGCACTGGCGGGCAGACGCGGCACGCCGATGGCCATAGATTTTAACCTTTCTAGTAACACATTAAAATAAGCCAAAATTTGAGTTGAATAAAACCGAAAAACCAAAACCAATGCTATCGTTGCATAAATCGATGATACTCTGCAGCAAAAAGTTATCGAATAGGTGTCACCACTGCTGTTTTGGTGTCTCTGGAGCAGCTGCACCTGCATTTGTTTTTATCTAGTGAAAATTTTCGTTCGTGTGTATTTCATTTTTATTTTGTGTTAAGTTATTGCCTTCCCAACATGGCGGCGGCTAAGCAAGAGATGTATTACAGCCTGCTTGAGTGGTTCAAAACACTGAACCTAAATTCTCCTCATAGCAATGCGGATGAGCTGTCAGATGGCGTAGCCATAGCACAAGCTCTAAATCAATTTGCGCCCGAATCCTTCACAGGTATATATATATATAACAAAAAAAAAAATGCAGTAAAGATATGCATGTATTTATGTATTATGTATGCAGATTCGTGGTTATCCAAAATCAAGGCCAGCGCAGTGGGCAGCAACTGGCGCTTGCGTATGAGTAATTTAAAGAAAGTTGTTGAGGGAGTTGTAGAGTTCTGCAATGAATATTATTCCTTGCAAGACTTTGCACGACCAGATGCGCAGCGCATTGCAGAGAAATGTGATGTAAATGAGTTAGAACGATTGCTACAACTCGTCTTGGGGTGTGCAGTCAACTGCTCTAAGAAGCAGGACTATATACAGGACATAATGTGCTTGGGCGAAGAACTGCAGAATAATATAATGAGGGCACTACAGGAGCTGGAATCAACGCGCCAAGGCATTGCCGCATCCATGTCTCGCAATTCTCTCAGCATGGCTAATTTCGATGCAAAGGCATTGCAAGAAGAGCGCGATACATTAGCTCAGAAATGTTTTGAAACCGAAAAGAAAATGCTGTTGTTGGTCGATGAGAAATCCAATTTACAACAGGAACTGCAAAAGGTGCAGCAGGAGCTGGTGCGCATGGAGTTGAACACCTCAGCAATTGGCGATGACGGCGTCTCTTTAGGTCCTGTCCAAGCGGGCTCTGTGCGCTATAATGAGCTGCGGCGCCAATTGGAGCTGCTAAAGGAGGAACTGTTGCAGTCTGAAGGTGCGCGTGAGGACCTAAAGCTAAAAGCACAGCAGCAAGAGTTGGAGTTGCTTCACATGCAACAACGCATCGATGAACTGACGGTAGTTTATCAGCAGTCATTATTTTTAGTTTGTATTAAGTTTTTTCGATTTACAGAAAAGCACTGCTGAGTTAACGACCCTAAAGGATGAGGTAGATGTGCTGCGCGAGTCAAATGAAAAGTTAAAAGTCTGTGAAGCGCAGCTGGACATTTACAAAAAGAAACTAGAGGACTATAACGATTTAAAGAAACATTGCAAAATGCTTGAAGATCGCAGTGCCGATTACATTCAGCAGAATACACAATTTGAGGAGGATGCGAAACGCTATGCTAGCACAAAAGGACAAATTGAGCTTTTTAAAAAGGAAATACAAGATTTGCATACCAAACTCGACGAAACTTTTGAAACAAATGTTAAATTGGAGTTCGATAACAAGAATCTTGCTAGCAATCTCAATGCTCTACAACGTGCCAAGGATATACTGCTTAAGGAACGCGATAGTCTTCGCGAGGCTGTGGATGAATTAAAATGTGGACAGCTATCATCCAATTCCGGCAGTCTAACGGGAACAACAATGTCAAAGGAACTTCAGCCGACCGCAATGGTGGATAAGATCCAACGTCTTGAGGCAGAGAATAAGGCGCTACGTGAGGGTCAAGGTGGACAAACAGCTCTAGCGGTATGTACTATCTGCAAATTGTTGTTTTCTACTAAATATGTATTCACAATTGCCCACAGCAACTGTTGGACGATGCCAACAAACGTTGCGAGCATCTGCGCGAGCAGCTGAAAACAGCGAATGAACGTATTCTGTCGCTATCCCATGCTTCGCAAAGTGATGATCCAGTATTAAAGGAGTAAGTGCTTAAATTAAGATTTGTAGTCACTCGCTAATATCTTTTTGGCGTTGCAGAAACGAGTTTGGCAAACAAATCAAGCAGTTAATGGAGCTCAATGACCAAAAATGTAAGTTTATCCTTTATTTTAAGCGTTCACATGACTTTATAAATTATTATTTATAATTTTAGCAAACCAACTCGAGGAAGCTGTCACCCAAAATGCGACATTGCAAGGTAAAGTTACGCAATTGGAAACCAATTTGGCAACACGTGAACAGGAGCTTATGGCATATGATGTGAAGTATCGCAAATGTGTAGAAAAGGCAAAGGAGGTCATAAAGAGCTTAGATCCGCGTATATCAAATGGTTGGTATAATTTATTTTCACGTACTTGTGTATTTATATACATACATCAATATTCTTTTGTTTTTTTGCAGTGCTCGAGGCGAGTGTTTTGGAAAAAGGCATTGATGCCACCGAGGAGGAACCAAAGCCAAAAATGAGCGTCATGGAAGAACAATTAATGACTACGGCATTCTACAGGCTAGGAGTCAATGCACAACGCGACGCAATTGATGCCAAATTGGCTATATTAATGGGATCGGGGCAAACATTTTTAGCACGTCAGCGGCAATCGGCACCGCGAAAATCATTGACTACAATGAAATCAAAGTAAATAGTTGCATAGGTTTCTTTACATGTTTGTATATGTAATTTTATATAGCACAAGTATTTATATTTTACATTTAAATTAAGATTAGTTATTTCGACTATTAAAGGCAATACATACAGTTCAAAAAACATTGAACTGAATTATAACCAAATTGTAGAAGTTTTTTTTAGCCACTCACCTATCGATAAATACGTAATCGATATATTTAAAGACAAGTTGGTAGTGCCATCGTTTCTGGAAAACACAGCTGGCAACCTAAATTGTGTACAAAACTTAATTTTAATAAACTTCCTTGGTCGTGCTCATTTTGTGCAAAATGGACATACCAATAATAACAAAAGTTACCAATTATAAAAATCGGGAAGTAATGCACAAATGGACCGACGAAGAAGTGCGCATATTATTGGATTGTATGATTGAACGCGGCACCATCGGTGTAAGTTGATAATTCTTAAAAACTTGGTGGTATGTGTTTGTATTTATATAAACACTTATATACTTACATATACATATGTATTTGCATTTATCCTTGCAGTTACCTGCAGACCGTGCTTACTATGACGAATTAACTGTGGCATCTAAACTCCCTATAAAGCCAAATGTAACAAGACAAAAGGTGCGTTACTTAAGAAGCACATATCTCAAAACTGTAAGTTGGTTGCAAAGATTAAATGAAAGAGGTGTGCAGCAATGGGAATTGGCCGATGTTAGACGTAAGCTACAGTAATGTGTTAAGTCCGAGAGCTCTATATACTTACAAAGGCATATGTATTTGCAGAAAAAGTACGTGAAATGTGCCCATTCTATGCGCGACTGCGGCACATCTTTGGCAATAAATTGTCAAAGAGTGAGAGCGCGGAGGACAAAACATCAACGGATTCAATTAAGGAGCTGGAGTTTGATGCCTTTTTAGCTGCATTGGATGTCAACATAATTGAACCCAAACTGGACTTGGAGTCACCCGATTTTGAGGAGCTTACTTTGGAATCGACAACAATCACCAATCATTACCTTAGCAACATTAATAACGATCTTGACGACAAATATGCCGAGCGCATTTTGGATGATTATAATAGTCCACCCGCATCAACGGCCACAAATTTAAAGAGCAGCAACTCACGGGGTCAAATCAGCGCTGTTGAGGATGTGGACATTTTGAGAAAAGCGCGCTTGCATTTGGAGAGTGAAAAACTTGAGTTTGAAAGATACAAATTTGATAAAATGTTGGAATTAAAAAAACTCGAAATGGATAGAAATTACGAGCTAAGAAAATTGAAATTGGAACAAGAGGAACGTTTCATTAATTTGAAGCGAAAATATCATGATATATTTGATACAAGTTAATATTATTTTATTTTTAGAAGTCGCTAATTCTAGCCAGAGCAATACCTTGTTTATGTCTTGAGGAGTTAACACCCCAAACTGCCTGATTTTAAATACATATATAAGCAAAATATAGTACTTATGCAAATAAAATAATTAATTATAGATACATAAAGATCATTTAAACATTGTAGTTTTGAATCTATCTGTATACATATTTATATATGTTATTAAAACTATCATTCAGTGAATGAGACTGATTTATATTAACTGAACCTATAAAGAAATCAAAACCACTGCGTAGTGTCTTCACTAAAGTACCTGGTGTGAGAATAGCGGAGGAGGGCTTCCAAAATGTTTTAATAAAATGGTGGTCGAATTAGATGCTTGGGTTTCCAAATTATTTGTAGAACAGCATCCAAAACTTTTTCATTATTTTAATTTTCATTTGAAATATGACGACACCTAAGGGTTTTCATAAAATTTTGGTTAAATTTAGAAAATGCCGTCACTTAGGGGTTTGGTATGAGAAACGCGGAGGAGGACTTCCAAATTATTTGTATTTATTTTGAATAAGCGAACACTTAAGTACTGTGTGAGAATCACAGAAGAGGGGTTAGAAAATATGTTTATAAAACTAGCACAACAATATTTAATTCGATTTATTAATTTTTAAAAATGCATTATTGAAGTGCAAATCGCGGAGCGAAGCGGCCCAAACATTGGCTATTTTGCTTTTCTTACAATAAAATCCAAAACCAATGAAAACCCTTTAAGTATATATGTAGTTATATTATATCTGAATGTTTTATTATCTTTTCTAGAATTTGCATATGACAAATAATCAAAAAAAATCGCTAGCTCTCGGAAAACAGTGTTATATACATCAGAACTTATCTACTGCCAAAGATCTATACATTTTTATAAGAATTATTTTCTGGCATATTTGCGGTCTCATCAGCGTTTTCATCACATTGACGTTCTAGCCAAAGAGGCGCCAGCCGGAGCATGAGTATGGCACCTAGAGGGGCGGTGAATATAATGGCTAGCACTGAAATAATTAGGACATTGCTGGCCAAATCCAGCTGGGCGTCGTTTGGCTCTAAGGCAGCTCGGGCCATGTCTAAGGCAACAGGACCAAGGGCGGCCTGAGAAAGTTAGAAAAAGCTAATTAAAAACCAGTGGGTAGCTAAAGTCGGATGTCTAGATTTTAAAATACTCTGTACATATGTGTAGAGAAATATAAATTTTAACAAAATTGGAAAACAAACAAACAAAATAGCGGGTACACATATAAAGCATCTGTGTGCAAAATACTGTGTCTCTACATCTTATAGTCTCTGAGATCTAAATTTTTATACCGACGGACAAAGCATAAGACCAATTAATCTTGTAATATATAAATAAAGACAAACTTACTTGAACAGTTGCTTTCGGAACACCAGATATAGTAATATAGGCACGTTCCTTTTTTGAAAGATTCCTACCATACGTGGATAAATATGCAAAAACCAGACGAAACTACATCGTAAAATAGAGAAAAATTCAGGCTATAAAGATTTTGAATTAACCATTTTGAACATTTTAGTGAATTACCAAACTCCCGAGTACCACGAGCAGCGCCCCATAACCAATAACAGGACCTTCGAGTGCAGAAAATTTAATTTCCTTGCCAATGAGGGCAAAGGACACAGGTTTCAGGAACTTCCACAGCAAATCCAAATGTCCCGGCACACTGTCCTGCTGGATAGAAATATTAAAATACCTATAGATTAACTTTTTAGTTGAATATCGTTGGGTTATGTATACAGACGATTTTATTAGCCGCCTCTTGCTTCCAACCAATGCCTGCTGTAAATGCCAAAGATACACAGCCCAAGGCGCCAGCCGATGGATATCCAATAACGCGACTACCCATAACTGATAGGGTACCGCCCAGGAAAGTCAATACAAAGCGCAGACTATTTACGTTAGCCTGAGAGTAAATGTTAATTCATAGATGAGACAACATTTAATTTAAAAAGGTGATTACAAGTTGGATTTAAAAACCAAGACTATATTCAAATGCAAATAACGATGAATAACTTATATTCGTGATTTGCTTACCGTATTGCGTGATGGCAAATATCGCAACATCAGACCGAAAAGATAGCCGAAAGCAAGACCAATTCCAATGCCAATGGGTCCTTGTAAAACTTGTTCGGTCAGGGAGCCTGTAAAAACCACAAGAGCTTTAATTCGGCTGCTGCTTTTAGGGCACTTTTGTATATTTTTGTAAGATTTTGAATTTTGGTAAAATCATGAATTGTGAGCTCTTCTTGAATTTAACGACCATTTTTTTGCCATTCATGCTTTAGCACGCAATTCCATACCTGTGGAGAAAATGACGCTGATAATGAGTCCAAACAGAAATATGCTCACGACATCGTTGCATGTTGTCATCGCATATATAAGTGTGTGGATGCCATTGTTTAGGCCCAAACGCTCCTCCTTCAGCTTAAGCATAACCGTAACAACCACATTGGGCGAAACTGCGGTAATGACGAGCCTGCAGATTCAACGGAAGAGTTAGTCCTGGACAAGTAGTTGAGTCAGTAACTCACCCTAAGGCGATGGCCCATAGCCAGGACATGTGTAGCGTAAAATATGCCAGAAGCGCAATTATTGCCACCTCCGCTATGGTGGGGAAAAACGTCAGTCGCATTATCATTATCCACAGCCGCTTAAAAGCACTGCCATCCAAACCCAGACCTGCCAGCAGCATAATATTGACCAAAGCCATTTCCCTGAGTGAGAGATAACATTTATTTGTAAAATCATTGCACCAATACGCGCCCAAAACTCACCTCAAGTACAACTGAAGACGCTCAGAGCCTTCAAAGTTGGCCAAACCGACATTCGTGTAGAGAACACCGAAGAATAGCATACCCAACATATCGGGTAGATTGAGAAATGTAACCAGAATTCCTGAGAATTGTGCGCCCACAAACAGACCAACAATTCGCATTATAACTGTGGATGGCTTGGCATAGTCCTGCAAGAGGACCCATGCCATAGACCAAAGGCCCAGAAATATAACTAATATTGCAACTGATTCCGAAATACCAGGCCAACGAAGAAGCAAGTGACTCCACCTGAAAACATATAGTAAATTTTTGATAGGAAATGAGGCAAGGAAAGAAATTAACTCTTCTCCAATTATTCTTATTATTTCTTCAATTGTAATAGTTTTAGCAACAATTGTTTTCATTGAAGATGACTTTTAAATTTCTGTGGGATCTATTGCAAAGAATACAAACTCATTTATATAATAATCATCTTGTAAATAAAATTAGAAAACTGAAAGGTCTCGCAATCGACGTGTAATGCAGATCAGGTGTATATTTTTCAACTTACCATTTGGGGGCCTTGCAATCTTCATCTCGTTCGGCATAAACTGTTGTGGAATTTTGTGTCACATCGTCACCATTATTTTGAAGTTTTGGCATATCTAATTTAGTTTGGGTGTCATCTTCCTTAACTGTCGTAACTTTATCGCCATAGTCTGCCATTCTACCACTATCCGTAAGTACTTTGTTGTGCGGCTTTGTTGGTGTGCTGTCTTTAGCTGCAAAGTGGCATGCCGATATATGGTTTTAATTCTAAAACGGGTTCATTCATGAGCAATTACCCCAGTTCTTCTTACCTTCTTATATATTAGGTTTATTTATAGTGATATACTAAACATATCCTGTTATTAAATTTGATATTTCTAACAACGATTCACTGAATATGCAATTTAAGTGTTGCATTGGATCTACACTGGATTCTTTATTTATATTAGTAAATTAATAATTACGACTTTCATCTTTTCCCGTTATTGACACTAGCCTTGGATTTAAAGAATGCGTCGGAAGTCAAAACTATTTACATTTTCTGATTGAGAAAAGTCAGGCGCTGAATTATTACGTCAGTCAATCATCAACATCCAGTTTAAATGGAAACACAACTCAAAAATTTTTTTCCAGTGCCGTACAAAAATCAGCTCGAACAAATCGCCAAAAAAGTTTGTCAACATACCGTTCATTTGACAAAGGCATACTGCCCCAGTCCAGGTAAAAGAACGCTAAAAGATACTTTTATATGTATTTTTCCCCTTAGATACATACATCTTTTTATTTTTATCTTGTTCTAAAAAAAAAATAATAATGCTCTCGCATTTATTAGCTTGGCAGACAAATGTGTTTAGCAATTTAAAACTGTTAAATTCAAGAATAATTTTTTTATTCTAGCATTGCTGAGGAAGAATAGCTTTCACACATTGTGGGAGAAAATTAGCTATCTCATGCTGATCAGATCAACCTCATGTTTTTATGTAAGAAAATATGTTTTTCAAATCTAAAAATCTCTAAAATCTCTGTGCAACAATGTAAACTATTTTTTCTAAGTAGTCAGTTGTATATTTAAAGGTATCCAAATAGGGGATTCGTCATTGAATGAATAAATATACCTTTTTCATTCAGTGTTGTAGCAAGTTGGTTTCCAGTTTCTTCGCACAAAGCGTTTCTTTTAGGCACTCCCTTGTCTAATAGACGTAGCGATTCCGACTTGATATCGCCAAGACAAATATCATCTTTTGTATTCATTATTTCACTTTCGTGATGTATTAATTGCAATGGCGAGTACTGTTGATTTTGATTTAGCGATATAAACAGACTTTTGGAGGACTTATCAGCCGATACATTATCGTCATCGCCTACAAGTATTCATTAATGAATCATTGTCACAGTAATAAATTCGTTAGCTTCTGGCAACTATAAATTATTAACTGTATTTATTGCCGTGCAATTAAACTTACCGGAATCAGTGCTCATATCAACGAATCTTAACTAAAAGCACAAGCCAAAACGTGCCTTTTAGTGACGTAATTAACACAAAGCGTTAGCGACCGAAGAAAATGTAAATAATAGATGTCAAATATAATGGCACGCACAAAAACAAAAGCAGTACAAACAAGAACTAAAAAGCTCTATTTAACTGTTTGGCAACAGCAGACAAATATTTCAGCGCTATTATTTATGAAGAGGGCGACGGCGACGGCAACGGCAACGCTCTTCGATTATTTCTAATTAACAACAAATGCCGGCGCTAACAAAAACAAAATCTATGTATGAAAAGAGCACGGGCAGCACGCTTACAGCGTGATTGAAAAAGTAAAGAGAGAACAACCATATATACAAACATATGTATGTAAATGTGTGTGTATACATACAGTTATACAAATTCTGGACTTTGAACAAAACTATTGGAAGCAAACAAATGCAGAATGCTACAGTCTACCGATTCTTGTACCTCCTATACTTTCTTCAACAAAACAAAATAAACAAATTCTGAAAAACTTAAGCTAAAAAATGTAATGAAATAGTTATTAAAATAAAAGGATATATTTACACAAAAGAGCCAACTTAATTCTGGTAGAGTTTCTGCAATGGACTGATTTTATTTCTTTGTGATCGTAAGCCTTTTTCAAAAAAAATGTACAGTCCGTTAACATAAATTCCTTAACAGCACAATCTGTGGGCTATAAATAAAAAAGTGTAGCCTAACTTTAGGGCGCACATTTTCTTCTCAGCGTAAGAAAACAAATTTTAAATGTAATTTGATTCTTGAACGGATAAAAAAGAAACTAGGGGCGACCTATGTACATGTATATAATAAATGTGAAATAAATTAAGCAGCGAATAAACTTATGAATACATTTTTCGCTCATTATTTATTCAATAAAATAAATTTAGAAACTGAATTCCAATATTCTTCAATTAAACTTCATTTGTTGGCCAAAAATAATAATAAAAAAGGATTATAAAAATAATATGTATTAAAAATAATAATAGTAAAATAAAAATAATAATAATAAAAAATTAAGCTTGTTTTAATATTTTATTATTTTTAAAAATAACAATAATTAAAACAATAATTATGAAAATATTAAGTTCTTTTCAGGGCCCAGTACTGAATTATTTATGGCTACACATATTCGCCTAAATAAACAGTTAACAATTGTCTAGTCTTCTTTCAGGACACTCTAACACAAATACCATTCGTACAGATCAAAAACACAATATCGGTGTTTATGTAGCCTTCTGTTTTTTGACAATAATCGATATTATTCCTTAGAAATAAACAATTTATTTAAGTTAAAAGTTTTAAATTGTAAAAATACCATCTATGCATACGATACTGCTTAAATTTGCTTGATCTGCTCGAAATAATTCTAAAATCTACCTGAAAAATATGCTGATCCGCAAAAACATTTCTCATAAGTTCTTGAGTCCTTTGGGACTTGGGAATTTCCAGGGATTTATTACAATGTAAAAGAAAAGACAATTTTAAAGCGTTTTGATTTATAACGGCCATAAAACTAAGAATTTTCATTGTTGGGAAAAAGGACACAAAAGCACCCCTTAAGGTTTTGACTTTACTATACTATGCATTTCCAGAAATGTGCCCATTATAAAAAGTGTACAGAGATGCAATACATTTTATAAAATCAATATACATAGATCATAAACAATAAAGTATTTTAAAATCAATATACATAGATTATATATATTTAAATAAGCGTGTATATCTGAACAACCAAAATCAATTGCCTTCAAGTCAAGCGTGTACAGAATTTAGACTAAAAAGTATCTTCAGCGTTGCGTCGTCAATCAATTAGAAATCGCACTACCTTCTGTGTTTGTTTCGTTGGCGATGTTGGCGTCAGGCAGTTGCGCAGGCCGTGCAAGACAGTGTCCAAGCGGTCGAGCGCGTCCTGCAAGCTCTCCGCCAACACACCCGCATCCTGCTGATTCTCACGTTCGAGTACAGCCTGTTCGCAATGGTGACGCAATCGTTGCGCCGCCCGCTGCATCACCAACAGCTCCTGGTGGGCCAGAATCGTAAAACTGGAGCTGTCGACATCCTCTGCGTCGTAAGTAAGCGAACGTTTCGCATATTGTGCCAGCTTGTTGGATAGATTCGGTGATGCACTAGCAGGGGTTTTGGAGGGCGTGGAGGTACGCTTCGCTGGCGTGTTGTTGGTGCTGCTAAAAAGTCGGCGCAATGGTTGCTTGAGTAGCACGTCCTTCATGGCACTCAAGTTTAGTGCAATACGACTGGAATTGTGGGGCTCATTTAGCGTTTCGTTTAGATCAGCATCGATCGCCTGCCAATCTAGCTCCACATTCTGGAACACGTTCTGCACACTAGGCTGCTCCTGTCGCATCATGTCCAGCCAGACGCTCAAGCGGGCAATGGGCCACTCGGCTTTCAACCCTTGCCTCTTGTCCAATATGAGTATTACCGTGCGCAGTAGTCCGAACTCGTCGGGTGTTTGGGTCTGACGGAACTCCAATAGCAGGCCAAGCTGACGACAGCGTTGTGTGGCCTCCTTAACCTGTACAAAATGATTCATTTGTTAGGCACGTATCTCGTTAACCATGTTCGATGGCTCAGAACTCTACTGCGGAATGGGCCGATCATCGGTCAAATCATCGGATAGCTTTTGGAATCGTAGAGCAGACCTACGTCAAGCTAAAGAGCTTATCGGCTCCTTAGCAAATAATAGCATGTATCTTCCCTAGATGAACTTTCAACTGTTGGTTGCCTAAAGCACAGCTTTTGGAATCGTAGAGCAGAACTACGTCACGATAAAGAGCTTATCGACTCCTTAGCAAAAAGGAAGACGCTGTATCTGGACCTTCGAATGATGAAAGCACAGCACATAACTTATGCGATTGTCAAGCCCTATTCTGAAGTACGAGTAAATATCTTCGCAAAAAGCTAGCGAGAATTGCCTTTTCGTGAAATTCCCCCTTTAATTATAATAATAAATACTTACCATCAGCTGTGTCTTGTGCAGACTCTCCTCGCTGGGATTCAGCATAATGCGCTGAATGTCCTCCAACAGCGTGGACTTTTGGGCTGGCGTGGAGCAGGCAGCTTCTTCATTTGGTCGTTGTTGTTGCTGTGCTAGAGCCAGGCGCTCCGTTTCCAATAGCTCACTGTTGCATTTATATTTGAACTGTTCCAATTCCAGGCACTGCAGTCGCTCTTCAAAATCGCGAGCGTGCTGAGCGCGTTCCTGTTCAATGCGCGATAGGGCGGCGCGTTTTTCCGCCTCTAGCTCAGAGCGGAGCTGCTGCTCCTGCTTCTGCAGGATTTCCTGGTGGGCCAATTGGAAATCCACGAGCTGTAATGAAATTGTTACTTTAATGCGTAAAGCTTAGACTCCTCCATTAGAAAACAGTAGACATACCTGTGCTTGGGAGCGCAACGTGCAAAAAGGATTTGAGATGCGAAAATAGTGGGAGCCACCAATCACCAAACGATCACCATGGAACAGCTGCTGTCTTTGCTGGAGTAGCTCTCCATTCACATAGGTCTCAAAGTCCTCGCTGCCTGGCGTGACAAAAAGCTTGCCGCCACGTTCGTGCTCAATGAGGCAATGTTGCAAGGCCACAAGTGGACCGTCCAGAACGATGTCCGGTAGACTGCCGCCCGAAAGGCGTCCACGTCCCACTCTCACCTCACCCGGCGGTAGTAAATAGAAGAGTGTGCCGCTCAATATGGGATCTGCCGTCAAATTGACGAGACAAGCCTGTTTCTGCTCGGCCGCCAATTCCAGAGCCAATCCTTTGCGTTTCAATAAGCGTAGCTCCGACTTCCGTTGATCCTCAGCCTCCTGCAGCTTCTCCATCCATGATTTCTGCGCCCTATTCAGCTCGCGCTCTCGCTCGGCCAACTGCTGACGCAATGCCTCCACCTCGCTGTCATCTACAGACGTTTCGATAATGATCTTACGCGGCACCGGGTTGCTGTTGTTGCCCGAAAGGCGTCGCTGGCGCTCATATTCGTTCCTAAGCGACTTCAGGCGGTCCACCTCGGCTCGTAAGTCACGAATGATCTTATCATGCGGCGATTCGTTGACCTTAACGCGATTTACAATGGAACGTGCCTTGCAGGCATAGCGTAAAGTCGCCAAAGTTTCCTCCACATGCAAACTGGCTGGCGATATTGTGGCCAACATAACTGTTTTTGAATTACCGCCGAGGTTTTCCTGTAATCGAAAATATTGAAATGTTGTTGTAGGAGTACGGGTTAGTCTTGTGAAATACTCTTAGCTTACAAATCCAAAAATTAACAGGATGTGGAAATAACCGAACATTCGTAAATTACTATTAAAAAGCAGACATCCTCAATTACCGTCCTAATTGATTTGATTTAATTTTATTTTGTTTTATTTTTTATTTTTGAGGTTAAATGTTTGCATGAAAATATAAATTTCGAATATTGTCTCATTTCTCTATATAGCATTCAAAGTGATTTTTTGTTACGATATAGATTTTGATTACTAATTTCTATGACGCGTCAAAATTCATTATCACTAATTAGTACCTCCCCAAAATTTGTTTGTAAAGTTAACCACAAAATTGTCATACATATGTATGCATGAAGGTACAAAACTAGTTATTTTCTATATATCAAGTAAAAAGGCAGAAAATGGATAATCTCCTTCATTTTTTTCCATGCTGTTTGCCCTTCCATTATTACGTATTTCACAGGTCGTCGTATTTAAGAAATTTGTTGGCAACTGTTTTGCTTTATTATTTGTTCTATTGCCATTTTTCAAATATATGTACATACATATTCAAAAAGACAGCCTAATTATTAAAGTTCAGAAAAAGGATTAATATACATACATATGTACATATGTATGTATACACTATATAATTGAAAGAACTAATTTATCTTGAAAAGCACTTCTTTGGATAAGTTGTGAGTTCAAGCAATCTTAAATATATCTGTATGTATTTACATACATACTACATACATACATATTTAGATAGATGGATGTGAGTGTATGCACAAAAATTCCATTGAGTGAGGAGCCAAACATTTGTCTGGGACTGTAACCATAATGCATAGCCCATAAATCTCTTTGTATTTACCCGAGTTTCTTATCAAGAATCAGCGCAAAGTGCGTTTGGTATGATAGCAACGGCAATTAAAATAATTAACTTCGAATAATCAGAAATTAAGTACAAGTCGGTGAATACTACATTCCTAAATACATATTTATGTGAAAATACTCAGACCATCTGTGTCAATCTTGAAACAAGCAGTAATGTACATACATATTTACATATAAATGTATGTATTGTATTATTTATGTATGTACATATGAACAAGTGTTCTTAAGTTGACTTGACAATAGATTATGACCTCCAAAGATAACCGCAATCGGGAAGCTCCCTTTGCGCCCAACAAACTTCAAACTAGCGGGATAGCCCCTTATCACACAATGTAACAAAGAGAGATAGCTAGTTGTTGTGCCAACTAATCAAATATATACATACATATGTATGAATGTATGTACACATACATATATGCGCGCATATACACACAGAATATGAAAATTGGCGAGTGTATGAAAACACTTGTTTGATTAACGCGCTGTTGAGTATGGGTATGGGCATGAGAAAAATGGGGGATAGCACAAAAGAAACGACCGATTTATGAACTGCGCAGCGGCAGCGACGACAGCGTGGGTGCGTGATGCAGGGTGATAGTGTGAGTGGGGCTAAGAGAGGCTAAGTGAGCTAATAAGTGGGCGTGTGAGCAAGCACACTGGTTTCAGCAAAATTTATATCAAGGAAAAAAAGTCTACATCCTCATATATCCTACTTCACTTTAAATGTACATATGTATATATTTTTCTGATCGGCATTAAGGTACATTAAAAAAACGCAAAAAACATGTGACGATTTAACACCGACCACGTCATCATAATTTTGATGGATGTAATATTTGAGGTTGGGGCGATATGAAGACAATTGCGACCACAAAGACCCTTTGTTGCGTATTTTTAGAAATTTACGGGTTGCTGACACCATTACTAGCTATAATTAGTGACGAAAATGAGTTTCAGTAGAATGTATGCACTCCCACTTCAAAAAAATTTGTCACGACCGAAAAAAAATTAAAGAGTTTCTGGGAACGAAATTAACCACAAAGAGTTGCTAATTAGTTCGATTGGTACAGAACAAATACAAACAACTTAATTAAATGATGAAGTGACGTTTTTTGTTATACGTATTAATGATTTATTATTATATTATTATTATTAGCACCGTGTTTACGTAAATAAGCCAGTTATTTAACCTCAAAGTAAATAATTATAGCACGTCTGATCGATATCAATAAATGATTTGGTGAAATTCCCTTAAATTAATCTCAAAATCAAGCTTTAACTGCAAAATACGCACTTGCCTTACACTCAGTTTTTGATTTTGAAAACTTTCTGTCCTCTATTGGCGGATGTGACTGCTGTCAGGTTAACAAAACTTTGCAATGAAATGGAAAAAAATGATCACATGGCCACGCGAATTACTCTAAAATTTCATCAGCCTTAAGTTTTCCATATGTACAGTCTAGACCATTTATTAACAAGTATACGACAATAATGGCCTCGAGTTATATATCCGACATTTGACATTTATCAAAATCCCACAGTTATAAGGTTACGAATGTTTAATAAGGTTCAACCATTTCTGTACTTCTGATTTAGCTTCAGCAATCGCCACGCTCGGCCGGCATACAGTCTAGACCAACCATTAGCAAATATACAATAATTGCCTCGAGTTATACATATGACGTGTCTGTGACATGTATCCAAAAACTCTAAGAGTAAGTTATAAGATAGCGACTGTTAAGCATCTGAATACAATATATTTGCATCAGTCATCGGGGCTTTAGCAACTGTGCGCTAATAAGAAAAACTTCCAACGTTTTATATTTTCCATACACCGAAACAGTTTTTTCTCCAAACATTGGTTAACATTAATTAAAAATTTAGCTTGAAGGGTCTCTGAATCATATGAAAACACTGGCAAAATGCCACCAAAAACATTCAGAGCCAGTTGGGTGAGCCTGTTCCACTGTGCTATGGCCATGTAGATAAATGTGTGTGCAAATTTGTTGTATAGAGCACGAGATGGAAAAAACAACAATCACATATACAACACATTCAAACAAAAATATACACGCACCACTCATGATATGGCACACAAAGCACGAGTGTGGTGGTGAAAAGACACGAAGCGGCATCGGCTGTCTACAAAAATGCAGTAATACGACCGTTTGGCTTTCAGTTTCATACGAGACTTCCAACTGAGACGTTCTCGTGCGCAAGACAAAAGCAAAGTTGAGGGAGATTTATCCAAGTGTATTTTGTATTTTCTAAATGCATTTCAAGTCAATGCAAAATTAATATAAACTGGTTTGCATCAATATTTTCGTTATTCAAAGTAAAGGAATAACATCTAAAAGACAAAAAATTTAAACGTAAACTTTTACGTGATTTGCCAGAGGCCGAGTTCATTGAACGATTTTTTTGCAACGCGCAACCTGCCACATGAAGCAAAAAAGAATCAAAGTATTAAGCAAAACAAAGTGAAACGACCTCGCACAACGTACCCGCGCAAAAAACGGACAGCGGCGATATATACAAATAATAGAACACATACGTAACTGCTACTAAAACGCGACCTCCATTTGTGATCGCTTCACAGAGCAGGAGAGCTGGTACGAAAAGGTCAAAACAACAATACAAAACCAAAAACAACAGAACATCCAACATGGACGTTTGGGGCGTATTTGTTGGCGACTCGGCACTGTCTTATGGTGGTTCAGTCCGCAGCACTTACTACCGAGACTACGAACAATTTCCCTATGGCACACTGGAGCACAATACCAGTCCATATGCTGCGAAGGACTCATACAGTCGTGTCCAAGGTAAATATTACCCCGAAAACAAATACAACTTGCGAGCATGTTTCAAATCAGTCAGCTTTTGTCAACTTTGGGAGAAAATATTTGTGTATGTATGAGCTTTGGAATTAGCGCATTGCTAAAAAATTACTTTATTTATACAAAAATTGTTCGTACAAACATTTTGGTAGTTTTAATGAAAAATGGCGTTAATCATACAATTCGCGCGTTAAATATCATTAACATAAAATGTTTGACGTAAGCAACCTCACAACCGTCATTCGCCTTTATTCTACGCACGTATTTGTGTTTTGAACTTTTTTGCCACAGACCAGGCCCCTCTTTATTCATGCATTCACATACATGCGTACATATGTATATGTGCTAATGTACTGACCGCATTGTTTGTTGTTTTTGCAAGGTTTTAAAAATAGTCAGAGCAACAATGTACATACATACATGTGCATACATAGCGAGTTTATATGTGCACGCCTTAAAATGCGACATATGTCTGCGTGCTGTGCAAATATGAAAAGAAAAAAGTTAAAACTCCTAAAATACTTTTGCACTAACTTATATACTCGTATACCGACAGGCGAACAGGGTGCTTCAATAGCTGTTGTTAGAGTATCGCTGATAAATTTGTATTTATATTATTTTGTTATGAAAACATTTACACGTGATTTTCCACATTTGCATATGTACGTACTATGTACATACATTGTGTAAGTATTGGGGTTGCCAAATGATAATAAACAACAACCCACACAAAGACAATAATAACAGACTCGTAAAAATGTTGCTATACATTTCCGGCATTTTCAACATGCCAACAACATAAAGCAACAAAAATACAAATAAAGATAAAAAGATTATTTATTTTTTTACATGCAACGAACAAAGAGGTGGCATTGTAGAAGTTCGTTATTTTTAAGTATCTCTTGGCTTAAACATTTTATGGAGCTCGCTCTGAGACGTTGCTGAGTAAACAAAGACAGCGATTCTAATTGATATGCCAACGAACAGATAAACTGACTCACACCTGGACAGAAATAGAAAGAAGCAGAAGGGAGCCATTGCCCATACCATAAGAGGTACAAAATGGAGAGCGTCGTAGCACCGTGAAAGTTAAGGCGCAATAAAATGAGGTGGGGTTACAGTGATGGCACGTTGTTTGTGTTTATCTGTTAGCGAGCACATGATTAATTTTGCACTGATTGCGCCATAATAGACATACATACATGTTTGCATATGTATGTATGTATAATTTTGATGTGTAATGTGAGATATAAGCAACCCCTTATAGTCGAAGCTCAAGGTCATTTGCACTTCAATCTTGCGCGGCCATCTTATCAGTAGATTATGGAAAATAACTAGATTATAAAAGGTCTAATTTAAGAACAAATAAACCGCATGAGCATATCGTAGTGGGGCTTCTATTTATAAAACGAGCACACTCGATAAATGACAAGTCTTAAGTAATAATCAAATCAAAGCGGAACATGCTTAATTGCCGCTGACAGCAAAATGTCGCGACAAAAATCGGCTCAAGTCGGCTATTCAAAGCGACAGCTAATGAACAAGCTATGCGCTTGTCTGCCCCGAACCATTCATTATTTAGATAGGGTCAAAAACGCTGTGTATCTGACAGAACGCACGTCATCAGTCAGCTGTGCGTAAAAGTCAACCTCCAGCATAGTGTGAGAGTACACGTGCACTCAGACACGTAGGCCAATGTTATCGCCGTCTGTCAAAAACCACCCAAGGTCTGGTTGCTTGTGCGCGTAAACATTTCCTAGGTCACAAACATATGTACATCCATACATAAATATGTAAATGCAGAGACATCTATCTAACATTCCACTTCCTATCTTTCTTGATTCATTGCAGAAAAATGCAAACAACTGAAGACGGAGCGACAACTACGTAAGGAGTGTCCCTTCTGTAAGGAGCACAAGAAGCGTCCACTTATCAATTACCTGCGCAAACGTGAGTCTCGCAAGCACCACGACAGCATTTGTGAGGACGAGGAGGAGCTGCACGAGCACGAGCAGCTGCATCATCAGATGCTGGCATCTGTTGTGCCCACGCAGCAGAGCTGCAAAGTGTGAACGTGCGGGAGAGCAGGCAGTGGCGACGTCGGCAAGCAGTCCAAGCAGACCAAAACAAACAACCAATAGACTGGCCCACAACAATTTACAATGCCATATAAATATACATAGAAGAAAAGCAAAGAGCAACAAATCTATTGAAAAATCAAACAAAAAATGGAAAAGTATGCTTGGAGATGCGCGCCTATTGGGGGCAACAAGAACGACAACCGCAGAGAACGAGAAATAAACCAGCACACACTGAGAGACCGAAAGAGAAGCAATGTTATACACAACTGTACTTCTGTTCTATGCATTTTCGTGTAAAATGTTACACCACTACCATTTACAACAACAACAACTAAAGTACACAACAGAAAAGCAAAGAGTTGACATTTTATAACTCGCCCAACCAGCAACGTAATACCAATTTAGAAGCCGTTTAATTCTTTTTACTACGCCGCAGTTTATACACGTATAAAGCAATAGCGTAATTTGTTTACACACATACACAGCATGTTAACCCTAAACTGCCCCCAGCGTAGAGCAAAACAAAAACAACAAAAAATGGGAAAAAATAACAATAATGAGGGAAGCAAAATTGCCAAAAAGCATAAATATTTTTCCATATTTTGCGTAAGAGACTGAGTAAAAGAAAAAGCAGCTAAAAATGTTTTTGCAAATATTGTATGCTTTTGGTTTTTGATATTGATTGGGTTTACAGGAAATTTAATTTATAAGACAAACAGTGCTTCATTGGCGACAAACAAGGTTTTCTGTTTTCGGATTATACTAATTACTTTGGACCCTGTTTATATGTATCCTTGTCTATATTAGACACCTAATAATTATAATAAAATAAACCTAATAATGTTTAAAAATGCGCAGTTCGGTTCGAGTTAAAACTATTAACAAAATTGTATTAAAAGTTCATCTTTATACCTATGTATGTATGTATTGCTTAATTAAAACATAAATTCTACAAACACAAATATCAATATTTGAATGTTAAAAACTTGTTATACAAAACGTTACGTTAACCGGACACGAAAAAATCAAATACATTGTTGACAAAATAAAGCCAACTGTGCAGCTTCAGAAAAAAGTATATTTATTGAAATAATATAAATGTAACTAATAGTGATTGAATATTGAATTGCCTGCAGTTACAGAGATAATTATTTTTATTATATTATTATAATTATATACACTTTATGTATTTATGTTAAAGAAGAAAAATAATGTATTTAAAAGAAAAAACAAAATATGCATACTAATCAATAAAAGCGTTATTGGTATATACTTATACAAAAATATTGCAAATACTTGATGTTATTGGGAAACATGGGAACGGAGAATACTTGACACAAGCACAAATAAAGAACTTACATAATCCATAAGTAATCATTATGCCGTAATATATTTACAATTCCAGATAGTATACTGAACTCCACGATAAGCTTCCATATCTCTAACATGTGCCAGTTGATTGACAATTTTTCGTTAAAACTAACACCAACGAAGGCTATATATTCGAACTATCGGTTTTCAGATTATAGATCGATTTTCGCAATTAACAATATTTGCGGTTGCATAAAAATGGCTAAAGTGTTGATGTTCTACCTGATCCTTCAAAGGAGCTTGCTGTTTTTTGGGCTATACACAGTTTTTTGATCACAAAACGAAGACTATATATTGAAGCTATCTGTCTTTAGGGTATTGACATTTTTAAAGCAAAAGTAGGGCGAATAAGAAAATAATGTCGTATTAAAAACACTTCTCTGATTTTCATGGCCATGCGCTGATTAGGCATATAACTGGTTTACAGATCCAGCTTAATCAATGAATTTCTACTGGTATTCCCCTTATTGGGCTTATCAAATTGTGGTAGGCTACTTAGGTGTTATTGCCCCATTATATGTTTCTTTTCTTATTTTTCACACGCGCCATTTTCTACAAATTCAAGTTTCGTGCGAGTCGCTAATCAAGACTTACGGAAACCTTTATGTCTGGCACTAGCCTGCTAATTAGATCTGTTAATTAGTGTCGCAGCATGGAAGCCAATTTTTCATATGAATTTAGGCCCAAATATGCTGTGTTTAAAGATTTAAAGCACTTGGAAACAGAAATTGTTTGAGGCCATTTGATAAAGTGTTTGTTTGTATTTATAGATAAAGCGTTTATACGGTGCACTTAATTTAGCCAGTAGTTAAGCACTATTTTTTTCCACCAAGCGGGTTAACTTTAATCGCAAAAGCATTTAAACACTTTTTAAAGCACTTGGAGGCAGATTATTATTTGCGAACCTTTTTGATAACGCAATTTTCATTCCTTATAAAATATTAGCTAAGTTGGATCGAGACTATTTTTTGTAGTGCTCAATGGTTAAACTTTAATCTTGGAGCTAACTTTTTACTGATTTCCCCTTTTTCCAATATATAAACATGTGCATATGTATTTTCCTTTATTTTAAGAAAACTATATGTACTTGATATCCTCAATTAGTTGAAATGCCTATTAAAAAAGAAATTAGAGATTATTTCAATCTTCATTTCCATAAAAAATAATTCATTGATATTAGTCAGAACTGCTTCTTTCAAAAATATTTACTTAATAGGAAAAAGATGTTACAATATCAGGCGATTGACGAAATTGTGACAATTAGGCAAGAGTTCTCTCAAAATAGTTACTGTGATACAATTATATTCGTTAACATTGTAATACAATCTCTATTTCATATTATTAGGTGTCAAATCATGTAATTGAAGGTTAGTAGAATTAGAAAGAATACTTAAGCTCAGTTTTGGGCGATAAACAGCACTAAAGAGAGTAATTAGGCGCGACATGAAGTTTACAGAATTTTCTATAAGTTGTAGAACGAAATAAAACAAGCTAGTTCCTTAATTAAATAAATAAATGAACCACATTCTCAACTGAATTAGAGTTAACTTTTGACACAATAACACGTTTCCGCGACAGCCATTTAAGTACATTAAATTGAATTGTTATTGAAGCCAGCGGCAACGAATATTTTTCCATACATTTCTAAAGCACTTAGGGGTCCAGCGACCAACTGGTCCCGCCTGTTCGACTCAACACATGGAGGAAGGAAGCCATAAAAAATTGCAATTTGTTTATACAATGGAATTGATTCATTTAAAATTCAATGTTAACTAGTTTATGGTGGATGTGGGGACTAGAGCGTTTAATTGCATTTATTATTCTTATCGTAGGGCAACTATAAAGATAATCTCTTATAAGCGTTTCCAGCTGCTTTAGAAGGTAATGTAAATGAATCAAGGGTTTCTTTTCTTTTAGTTTTTGATATCGCCTCATGACATACAATTTTTCCCACCTGCCAATTAGCATTATTTACGCTTTGGCATAAAACGTGCGGATTAGGCTTATTTAGTATATAGGTGTGTGTGTCTATATGACAGTCGATGCATATTAAAATACTAGTTCTAGTCATATCGACCTGATGACGTAATGCTAATCGGCACGCTTACTGCCACATTAGGCTTCGCGTGCCACTTGAATTGGAACGAATCGGCTAAACAATTGAATTCAAAATAAAAGCTACAATAGCAAGCCTAATGTGTCGCTTTCGTATATCAAGGAAGTAGTATCTGTTATAAAAAAAAATTATCAACACCTAAGTTGGATCTGCTTTGTCTGAAAAAATCGTGACAGTGCTGCAGTTGGACAATTTTTGTGCCTTGGGTTTCTAAAATATTGATGAAATAAGTTTAAAAAGTTTAATGTCCTAACCGAAAACTGGAATAGGGCTATACTAGTAGAAAATTTTCAAAAATTATATAATTTTCCCTTCTGCTTTAGAGTTGAGTTACACCACTTCTTTCTTTCTAAGAAAAATTATACAGTTTTAGCATAAAAATAAAGTAAGATAAAGCATTAGATTTAATTTGTTTAATATCAAAATGTATAAATAGGCACCAGAAATTATTTTAAAGTCAGTCTTGCTTTAAAAGGCTTATAATCTGCCAGTGGTGTTGTACAACAATTATTTCATTGGACTCTTTTCCTGCCTATCCCTATCAACCCATTATATAGAATTATTAACATAGCTAAATAGCCGCGACAAAACGATCTAAAATAGATGACATTTAACTGCTGTTTCGCAAATGTGATAAATCTATTTTTTAGTAGCAATATTTAATTATACTAAAACCTTATTAGTTTATAACACATATTATTTTTGAATACACATATTTTTTATGTTTTTTTTTTGCTCTATTTTTGACATTTGTTCTAGAAACTAACCGAGATCCGATAAAATGCTTCATTTACAACCAATTTGCGGTGCCGCCTAAAAAAACAAGCTGGGAAAAAAGTGCTGTGCGGTTTCTTTAAGCATTTTTTTAATATTTGCACACGAAGCCACAAAAAACATTATTTTTATTGGTGCCGCTGGCTCGACTTAGAAAGTGAGTTTCAGTTTTTAATTGCAGTTCAAGTTGAAGGGTGCAATGTGAAGGTTTACAAGAAAAAAGTTTGTTTCGAATTAAACAAAAAAAAAAATTGAAAAATATTTTACTGAAAAAGTCAATTTATTGAAAAATCAAAATGCTGCAACGTCTGCTACGTAAACTAAAAAAGCCTGGCCTTGTCGCCACACCGAAGCAGGGTAAGTGTAAACAAGCAATGATTTTGTAATCTACATACAATCATCTAATAATTAATTTATTATTGCAGCCAAGTTCAAAAAGAATTGTAAATGTGAGCCAACAACTTGCAAATGTATCAAGAAAAGGCAACAACAACAACATCGCTGGCTGCTTTCGCAACTTCGAAGACGGGGCGCTGATAACTTATCAAGCGTAATATTATTTTAGAGCAGAAACAAAACAAACAAGTCATTAAAATCAATTTAAATAAACCGAAGATGACATACCCTATTGAATTCATTGGTGGGTTTAGACTTCCAATACATTTTTTTAAAACAGCTGTTTACCGATCCTACATGGAGTTTTGTAAAGTGTGACCACAAAATTTCACAATCACAGTGTCACCAATATACTTGTATTTAATTCCGGATTGATTGGGTTTGATTGAGTCGGGGTTGTTTAATTTTTTATTAGTTCATTAAAAATGATTATTATTAAATTTTAATCGGTGAAGACACACCTGTTATGATTTCAGACATTCTGAAAGACATGATATTAAACTGAAAATGGTTTCCTGCTAAGATGAGATGTCAGATTAAATATTTATATTTGCTTATTTCACTATGAAACACATTGTACGTTTATAACAGAATATATACCTTAAGAATTAAGAAACATCTAATTCAAAACACTTTTCAAATTATATTTTTCCTAAATGTATTATGAAAAATGGGCAATGTGCTGAGTTTCTAAAATTTACAATTTGATAAGAAACTGTGAATAACAAATCTAACTTTAATTTGCACCGAGTTATCTACAAAAGGTATATAACAAAAATAATTGTTGGTGGAATCTTAAAAAAACAGCGCTATCTAGTCAAGCCCCTTGGACTAGTACAACGAAATAAACGGTTTGGGGCTATCTACAAACAAAGCTTCATATCGTACCAAGAACAAATAAATAACCATCAACAACACATAGTGCTATATGTTTATTACGTTGTCAGTCTATCCCAATCAAGGCGTTCTAATCAATACCTGGCGCCTCTTACGAGAGATTAACAAAACCTTGTGACACATAACTTTATTATAAACTGATGTTTATTTTAAGTTTGATTGGATTGGTCTTGAAGTGTTCTCAGAATATGACAAAGTACATGGATCAAGTTTTCTAGAGTGTTCCACTTTATTTGCCAACAACAAGTCGAATACTTTAGTGGCAATTTTGATTCAACGAACACTTTAAACAAGACACAGCAGTAAACAAACGACGTATAACTCATCAGTTACTACTAACTTTGACAATTTGTAAATCAAAGTGCCTCATACTTGTACTTCATACTTGACATTTTGTAAATATTTGTGCAATTATCTGTTGGAAATACAAGTTATGTGCTTCCATCAACATTTTGATGGACAAGTGGAGAAAAGATTTGTAAGTGAAATACAACTTGGAATTACGTCTTGTGTAATACGAAGTCGATTGAAAAACTAAAAAACGTGATTTATTAAATATAGATAGAATATAGTATATGTATATGTAAGTACATACAATTTTTACGCAAGCAAACAAAAATATCAAAAACTATTTGGAAACACGTACTAATAATGAACACAAAGGGTATTCTCTTTGATAAAATCAAACTTAAAACCAAAACTTCTTTTCTAAAGCAAATAAATTTAGTATATGTATATTAGTGTTATTTATAGTGCATCAAAATATTCGAATGCTTCATTAATAGCTGTGCACTATTTTGTATAATGGATATATGAACGATCGTTAAAAATACCCTATTAGCTGAATACTTTTTTTAAATACAATAACTGAATTAGAAAATAAAGATAAAGAGTCCTTTGATTTGTTTTTGATTGCCATTTAATCGAGGAAAGGTTTAAAAGGGAAAACAAATTAAAAGCTTCCCTAGAGTCGCTGGAATCCGAATAGTTAAATCGAACATACTCACTTTGTATGTAGTGCAGGAAGTCTTATAGGCTCTTGAGTCAACAAATATAATCTTTGATTTATATTGACAAATGCAGGCATGCATAAGTCCACACGTGTCCCACATATCAGGCCATCAACTTGGCTAATCAAACAAAAAAATATTGAGCAAATATATTCCCACATATGTCTGTACGATAAAGGAGATTGGGGCTCTCGTCGTAAAAACATAAAGAGAGACATAAAGTTTTCTACGCCGCATGTTTTCGTTAGATATTTTCTAGACGCTAGACACAGTAAAGATTAGTGTATTTTTGGGTTCGGTTAAGAATTTTGTTTGTATTAATAGCTCTGTGACGTATTTCCACATAATTTCTGATAGAGGCGAAGGAAAATAAAATAAATAACACGAGATGGTAGAAAAAATAATTATTTATGACGATTGCGACAGGGAATTCAAGTGCCGAGTACAGATGGCTGATAAGGGTTTATGTAAACAAAGACAATGCCAGAAGTAGGCTGATAAGGAAATATATATATGCATAACTCACCCTCAATAGCCAAGTGAGCACACTCTCTCTATATGGCACAAATGTGGAGGGAGTGGAGCCGCTAGCTACTTTTCTGCTGTCCGCCAGCGCTGCTATCACTTTTCCCAAGGTAAGGAGGCTCTTGTTAATGCTGACGCCCTCCCGAATGCGTTCGCCATTAGATCCCGAGTAGCTGATGCGCTCGCTGCCCGCCAAATCTACCAAACTGATCTTGCTGCGACGAGTCGATAAGATTGTGTCCGAGCCCGGGTCCAAATTCACATCAGCCCCATTATTATTGGGCCTCAAATCGGTCAAATTCAAGACTATGTTGAAAATGGAATGCGAACGCGAGCTCTTATCATTCATGGCGGTCGATGCGGTGGCTCGCTGAGAGTTACCAACGGCCAGCCAGTTGCGCAGAGCAGCGTATGTATCCACGGAGTGTACGCTGGAGGATATTAAACAGTCAATTATGCAATTCACACACGTAGGTTTTAAAAACTACAAACCTTAGATCCACCACGTAGGGTCCCCAGATGGGATGCTCCCGCACCTTCAGAGCCTGTCGTTGCATTCCTACGTCTGGTTGGCTTGCTACCGCAGCCTGTTGTACACAGAGCAGATCGTGTATCTTTTCGTTGTAGATCTCAAAGTAGCTGACTTCGATTTCTACCTGCAGCTTGTGCTTAACCATTTCGATGCGGCGAAAGAGCTCATGGCAGAAGCGCGGTATGATGCCTGCCTCTGCGTGTGGGGCGTTGCCGTCGAGTGCAGCATCATCTAATGCCTCGATGCCCATCATGCTGTAGGATTTGCCCGATCCGGTCTGTCCATAAGCAAACAAACACGCGTTGTAGCCTTCAAAGGCAGTGTCTATCAGCGGCTGTGCGGTCCCCTCGAAGACTTTAGTCTGACAGGCGTAGTTCTCGAGCTCGGGATCGCAGGAATAGTACACCTGATCGTAACTGAAGAAGTGTGTTACGCCCGCCGAGGCATCAGCAGTGGTGCCCGCCTGTACAGTTAGCTCGTTGTTGTTGCTATTCACGTGGACTACATTGGTTATATTGCGCGTGCATTCCAGAGCTTTCAGCGGACGCACACGGACTGCTACAATCATGTTGCTCTCCTCGGCATTGCTGCTCGATGACTCCAGCAGCGCGTCCTTCTCCTTCACCTTGTTGGCCGACTTTCCATGTGTGCTGGGCGTTTGTTGATGAGCTGGCGTCGATCTCCCAGCATTGGGGTTCCGATACAGGGACGACGGAGTGTAGCATGCATTAAGAACTGTAGATTTCGGCACTGGGCCGCTTCGAGGGGTGGAAACTCCGCCGGTGAAGGCCGTATTTAATAATTGTTCCGCTTGTATGCTATGCACCTTCTCCGGGCTTCGTTTTGGGGTCCGAGTAGCCAACACTTTCCGTCGTAAGCCACCCGCACTTCCAAACGTTGTTACTGATGCGGATTTTAGGCCCGGTGTGCTAGTGCCACGTGCTCGCGCCTGAAATTGGTGAATGCGTTGCTGCACAGGCGTGCTCTTGTTGCTCATTTTACTTAGTTTCTAATTGTATTTTATTAGTTATTCGTTAAAAGTCTAATATTTTCGAATCGCCGCGCCGTTTGTTGTCAAAATTTTCATGCTAGTGCGGGACGTTATGGCGTCAGTACGTGTCGATCGATAACAACGGCGACTCTTAGTTGTACACGAAACTGTTTTTAAGCAGTCTGGTACCTTCGCATTCAAACTAGAGATATATGTGTATGTATGTTGCATCGGGCTGGTCACGAAGAATAAAAGGTGGCAGCGCTACGGAAGGCGCCAAGAATTTATAAAGGTACTGCAGCGCCATCTAGCGGTACCGAGCGAGGCACCATGGTGGCAACTGCAGCCACGCAGGCGCAGGGTTGTGTCCCGATGGCACCTCAAAGTGGGGAAACGTCAAGGCCGTGATGAACGGATGCGCAAGGACGTAAAAATCCGCAGGCATACGACATCCGGCCTATAAAAGGCAAGCCGCAACACGCCATTCCTGTTTTTTGGGGCGACGGTGCAGACCCACGAGGCAGTGTTTTCTTTTGGTGAACTGGAGGCCGTGCTGAAACCTGCAAAAGGAAAGGAAGAACCAGAAGCCGTTCGAAGATTTTCCGGCATATCGCCAAGTTTTCGGACAGCGGTGGAACCATACACAGCAGCTGCAGCGGCCGTCATAAGTAGCAGCACGAGCCGCATCGTAGCAGGAGCAACAGTGACAGCAGCAGATCCAGCACCAGCGTCTTCAACGACAGCAGCAGATCCAGCACCAGCGTTTTCAACGGCAGCAGCAGCAACGACAGTGGCAGCCGGAGCAAAGGCGCCCACCCAAGAAGTAGCAGCAGCAATAGCGGCGCCACCACAACGCAACAGCAGACACGTCCGTCTGCGCCATCAGCAGCGGAGGATAGACAAGCCGGTGAGTCCGTTCCTTGGCCACGCGCCGTGCCTATTGTTCGCGGTTGAGCAGCGACATCAGGCAGAGATCCCGCGCGCCTTACGTCGTGTCGTTTGTATGGGCTGCGCCTGCAGGGTCCCACACGCCGCCCATTGAAGTTTCTGCAAAAGAAAAAAAAGGAAGATAATACAAAAGAAAGAATATATACAGATATAATAAAAACCAAAACAAGGCAGAAAGTGGCACCTAAACAGAGCTTGGCGCTCTATTTAATTCAAAAAAAAAAAGTTCACACTCTTATACACACTTATATTGTATGAAGATTGCCAATTGCAGTAGCGCGCAGTGTTTTATATGTATTCTTATATTTCTATTGCGCCCATGACCGTCGAGAGCTCTCGTTAGGATTTGGTTAGACATTTTTCTATAAATTTTTGTACCGCGCATATTTTTCTCATACACATACACATATATCTATATACATATTTATTTGCCATAAGCATACTTGCATGTTGGCGCACATAAAGAACCGCATTGGCCGTTGGCAAGCCTTCTTTATTTTGTTTTTATATAAATTATTATTGTTCCATATTTACATTGTTTTCACTCACACTCAATCACACTGAAATATATGTATGTTTGTAGCCACATAAACTGAAAATTAATTGTTAATTTTAATGGTCGCACCGTTGGTGATGATGCATTAAAGCAGCATCAGTAGGGGCGGGAGACTCACCTGTGCCATGGAATAGCCCAAGCACGGTCCAAAATAGGGTATCCAAGAAACATTTTGGCTTTGGATACAGGCAGGGTGGGTACGCCTGGGATAACAACAGCAAAATCCCACACAGTTGTCCGATGCCACAATTTCTGTCCGTCCGCACGTATATAATCTCCTTTTACAGTCACCCGTATTCGTACGGATGGCTTGAGGGAGTTATCCGTTTATTTGTTTTTGGTCGCATTACGGTTCTTTTAGTTTATGTTAGTTTTTTTTGGTTTGTTTACGTTTTGAATTCGGTTTTGTATATTGCGCGTCGAATTTATTGTAGTGATGGCATTTTGTTTATCGATGGAGGAACCGTGTTATCGGTTATTGTACGACTCACGCGGGCATAGGGTTGGAACCACACACCCAAGGAGAATTCCGATGAGCCAGCCGGCGTTGCCCAAGAGGAAAAGCGTAGTCGTAACAATATGGCGCCCAACGTGGGGCCCGAACCCACGACCCTGAGATTAAGAGTCTCATGCTCTACCGACTGAGCTAGCCGGGCTTTGCCCAAGAGGAAAAGCGTAGTCGTAACAATATGGCGCCCAATTTTGGATGTTTGAATTTTTAATGCCAAGGAGTAGGTGGAGTTGTTTAGGGCCCTGTACCACTTTTGGGGAGGAGTCTAGGCAGCCGCCGTACGCAGGCTGAGAATTTAGATAGGAAAAAAATAAATTAAGCCGATGGCTAGGGGCCGACGATCGGTATGGTAGGGACGGAATCCCTTATAGCACCAACTGCAAGCGTGTGTGACATGGACAGTAAGTCACGAAGGTGCGAGTATGAGCCCTTCGTTTGCGACTGCCATTTGGAACGACGCTAGGCAATGGGTACTATGGGGGGATTCCAATGCGCGTCTGTTTTGTTATTTCGTTTCAGTGTTCTTTGTTGTAATTCTTGCGTCAATTCGTTTGTGCACGGTCGCCGTGGTGTCATCGTGTTTGCCTGGTGGACGTAGAGTACCGGTGGCCCAGGATGACTAGGAAAGTCGCCTGCGATGCACCGCTACGCACGGTGAGCCAGAGCAGATGGTGCACAAAACAGAATTGGGTGTCAAGAAGCAACCATTTAATTTGTTGGCTGTCGTTCATCGCCGTCAAGGCGATAAATGTAGCAGCGAACAAATATAGCAGGATTGTGGCGTAGGGCAGCTGTACAGGCGTAGATATTATAGGAGCCGTGTTTGGGTTCCGGCGGAGTGTGAGTCTCAGCCCCTATATACAGAAGTTTAAAAGAAAATTTGTTTGTTTATTGCTTACATTTTATTAAGTCTGTTTGGTTACGTTTGGTGCATATACATATGTTACATTTGTCTTGTGGTTGAGCGTATATATATTTTTTTTTGGTTTCCGTGCAAAGTTGGACGTGAATTTATTTAAAGATTTGTTTTTTTTATTTTTACTACTATATTCATATTTATTTATTCCAATTCACATATTTATCTATTTATTGTTGTACCTATTTATTTATTTATTTATCCATCATACATATTCAGCGTACATATATTTTCTTGCCCATTTGTTTTTGTTGTTTTGGGCGTTTGCAAACATTTTCATTGTTTGGAATACATACATATATACAATTATCCAATTAATACGATTTTTTCTTCGGGGCCTGCTTGAAAGCTGAACAAATTCATAATCCAAAATATAAATAAATATTATAAAAAAACAGAGCGTATTTTTTTTGGATTGAAATGGAGAAGGATTCTGCGCGGGCGTATAACACAAGGTCGAGAACTGCCAGAAATGATGATCTGGAGGAACACCTAGAAGGAGCCGTAGGTTTTTCCACCGGTGGCCTCATGCACACTCCTCCGAGGCCGTCCATAGCACCAGCAGTACACTGGGACGCCGAGCCAGTAGTCGCGTCGGTGGTAGAAGCAGCAGTGGCCCAGGCGAACGAAACATACCGCCAATCGCAAAAAGAGGGCATCAACAAAGTGTTGCAGGAGGAAATCCGAATGGGGTTTCAAGACTTGATGGGCGCGTTGAAAGAAGTTTTGCAACCGCGAGCGAATAGCGGCGATTCAGCTGCAAATGGAGCATGGCAACCGCCAGTCAGCCAGAATCGGGGTGCAGTGCCAAAACGGCCGCATCAATACCAGGCTGAACCTCTAACACCAGCAAGAGGAACTTCGCGTCCAGTAGCAAGGCCAATGGCAGCTAATTCCTCCAGTGGAGCTGGCAATAGCAGCAACACAGCTCGAAATTGGCAAAATCCCGCAGCACAATCGGCCCGTCGAAGAAGCAACAGGCGTAACGATGGGAGTGGTCAGCTGGACCCGCCTCCTCCGTATGTAGCGGCGAATGGCAGATCCGGATGGTGCCGCGTCGAAAAGTGGGACATCGTTTTCAGCGGCGATAAGGAAAAAATGGCTGTTGAAGACTTCGTTTTCCAGGTCGAGTTCCTTCAGAGGCAGTGTCGCTGCGCATGGTCCGAAGTATTAAACAGTTTCCATCTGTTAGTAACTGGGCACGCTCGCGAGTGGTACTGGCAGTACGTCAGGGACCACCGGGCAGACAGCTGGCCAGAACTAAAACGGAGCATGCTGTCCCGTTTTAAAGGCGCCGCCGATGAATTCGAGCGCATGCGTCAATTGCGCGAAAGACGGCAGAAGGCAAGCGAAAGCGTTGAGGAGTACTTCCATGCCATGAGGAAACTGGCGTCGCGTCTCCACACAGCACCATCTGAAAACGAGATGATGAAATATATAAAAAAAGGATTAAAAATAGAACTAGCTCGTTATGTGTATGCGATGCGCGTGTACACGGTAGACCACTTACGTGACGAATGCGTAGAGGTGGAAGCTATGGTCCAGCGGCGAGAAGGCGTGTTCCCAACACGCAGCGGCACACGTTTTAGTGGCGGAAACCGTCCACCGGCAGTGGAGGAGTTGATCGACGACACTAACGGCGAGGAGTCGGCGGATTTCGGCGTAGTTGAAGAGGCGCGTTTGGCAAGGCGTCCGCAACACGCGTTAGTTTGCTGGAACTGCAGACAAGCCGGCCATAGTTTCCGCGACTGCATGTCACCGGAAAGGCGCGTCTTCTGTTATAGGTGTGGCAGGCCCGACACCTATAGTCCAACCTGTCCCGATTGCACGGGAAACGGCCGTCGGAGTGCGGAGCAAGTGGGCGAATCGCGCTCGACACAGGTGCCCACCAGGATGACAGCGGAGCGGTCCTGAAAGAAGAATTTCATAAGAAAAATACCCCATATAGTAATAAGTTGAAATTTTTACCGTACGAGGAAAAGATGCGGGCATATCTGGAGGCGCGTAATAGAATTTTTGCCCAACATCAGTTAGATGGGATGAGGATGGTGACAGCCAAAGTTAAAAAGGCCCGAGCACGATTCCGAGTGAGAAGGCAGACGAAGAAGCTGGTAGCCGAGGCAGTGCGACGCGAGGGAGCAGCAGATCCGAGGATTTTTGCCGAAGTACTGGTACGAGGCCATGTGCTACGCGGTTTGCTGGATACCGGGGCCTCGGTAAGCGTGCTAGGCAAGGGCAGTCTGGAACTGCTGAAAGAGATTGGCATGGTGCCCAGAAATTACATTTCGATAATTAAAACAGCAGGCGGTGAAGACAGAGCCGTAATTGGGCGAGTGCGTTTACCAGTGGTGTATCGAGAGGAGGCCAAAGAAGTGGAGTTTTACGTATGCCCATCACTCGAACAGAACGCGTATTTCGGCATCGACTTTTGGCGGCTGTTTAATTTGGCACCACTATTAATTCCTCTAGAAAAGCCAGCCGTTAAAAGACTTGTCCTCGATGAATTGCTAGCTGATAGAGTGGCGCATTATGCGGACCAGGATGAAGTAAGGCCTGAACCAGATATGTGGAAATTGAATGAACAACAAAAGCTGCAATTGGAACAAGTAAAAAAAGAATTTTTAACCTTCGAAGAAGCGGGATTAGGCAAGACTACTTTGGAGACTCACCGAATTGAATTGGTCAGCGGAGCAGAGCCAGTGAAAGACAGGCACTACCCTCTATCACCCGCTATGCAGAAGATTGTGTGGGATGAGGTGGACAGCATGCTGGCGCTTGGCGTCATCGAGGTAAGCGATAGTCCGTGGAGTAACCGCACCACCATAGTGCGACGGCCGGGCAAGAACCGCTTTTGCCTCGATGCCCGCAAGTTGAACAAACTGACAGTCAAAGATGCCTATCCGCTACCATGCGTGGAGGGAATCCTATCTGGAATCGATCAGACATATTATATTTCCAGTGTGGACCTGAAATTTGCGTTTTGGCAGGTGGAGTTGGAGGAGTCCAGTAGAAGGTGCACTGCGTTTACGGTACCAGGGCGACCGTTGTACCAATTCCGCATGATGCCTTTCGGGTTGTGTAACGCCGCTCAAAGGTTGTGCCGGCTGATGGACAAGGTCATACCGAATGAACTGAGGTCCAACGTTAAAGTATATCTAGACGATTTGGTAGTCTTCGCGGCTGATTTTGATACGCACTTGGAGTACCTGAAGAGAGTAGCTGAATGCCTCAAGAAGGCAAACCTGACGATAGGGTTACAAAAGTCGAAGTTTTGCTTTAAAACGTTGAAATACCTGGGATTTATCGTGGGCGGCGGCGTGCTTCGAACAGATCCAGAACGGGTGCAGGCGATACAGCGCATACAGGTGCCAAGGTCCGTAAAGGAGGTTCGAGCTTTCTTAGGAACCGCCGGGTGGTACAGGCGATTTATTAAAGATTTTGCCACCTTAGCGGCTCCGCTCACTGAGGCTTTGAAAAAGCGATCGGGAGGTAGGTTCTCACTCGGTGGCGAAGCGATTGCAGCATTTGAGGCGTTGAAGAAGGCGCTCACATCTGCGCCAGTGCTGGTACACGCGGATTTTTCACGCCCATTTTTTGTACAATGTGACGCATCCCATATTGGCGTCGGAGCCGTATTATTCCAGGTGGATTTGCAGGGAAACGAGAGGCCCATTGCGTTCTTTTCTGCCAAGATGAACAAGCACCAGGTGAACTACTCGGTGACCGAGAAGGAGTGCTTGGCGGCGGTATTGGCGATACAAAAATTCCGGCCATACATCGAAATGATGCCATTCACGGTCATAACCGATCACGCCAGTTTGAAATGGCTGATGTCCATGAAGGATTTGTCCGGGCGATTGGCTCGTTGGTCGTTGCTGCTCCAGGGCTTCGACTTTGAAATCACGCACCGGAAGGGCTCCGACAACATCGTGGCGGATATGCTGTCCAGAAGCACCGAAGCCGAAACTTTAGAGGAGTTGGATTTCTTCCCAGGAGACCTGTTGGGTATAGAAACCGCAGAATTCGAATCAGAGGAGTATCGGGAGCTGATTAGCGAAATTCAAAGTCAAAAAGATAAATTACCTGATTTAAAAATTGAAAACGGGGTGATCTACAAAAAGACATCCTTCAATCGGCTAGAAGATCAGCTCGAAGGCAGTGTGTGGAAACTGTGGGTTCCGCGTGCGCTAACCGGCATGCTTATATCGAAGGCCCATACCGAAGCGTCAACGCATGGAGGAGTGTTGAAGACGTTGTCCTGGTTGCGGCGGCAGTTTTATTGGCCGGGAATGGCCAAAGACGTTGCTGAAGTGGTCCGAAAATGCGTGGTCTGCAAAGAGACGAAAGCCACCAATTACGGGATGCAGGTGGGAATTGGTGCAGAAGTCGTCACGGAGAGGCCGTTCCAGAAGTTATACATAGACTTCTTGGGCAAGTATCCGCGATCAAGGAAGGGGCACGCCTTCATATTCATAGTGGTAGATCACTTCACCAAATTCACGTTCCTGAAGGCGATGCGAGAGGCCACCACTCGGAGCGTCGTCGACTTCTTGGTGAACGAAGTATTCCATACGTTCGGCGTTCCAGAAGTCATACACTCCGATAATGGTAAGCAATTCACGTCCAAGCAGTTTACAGACATGATGGAGGGCTACGGTGTTAAGCATCTGCGGACACCGGTGTATTCGCCGCAAAGCAACGCGTCCGAAAGGGTGAACCGGACTATACTGTCCGCGATACGGGCGTATCTGGGGCAGGATCACCGCGAGTGGGATCTACACCTTCCGGAAATTGAAGTGGCCATCAGAAACAGCGTGCATTCTGCGACTGGAGTAACGCCTTTTTTCGCACTATTCGGCCGACATATGATGTTGCACGGTTCGCAGTACCGATTGGCGAGGAAATTAAGGTCCTTAGACGAGCACGAATTCGCAGCGTTGTGTACAGCAGACAGGCAATCCCTGTTGCAACAGAAAATCCAGGCACAATTGCATGCGGCGTATGAGCGCAGTAGCGTTCGCTATAACCGGCGTGCGCGGCGGCTAAGACTAGCGCCCGGTCAGGAGGTATACCGGCGAAACTTTGCATTGAGTGATTTCAGCCGCGCGTTCAATGCGAAATTCGCGCGGAAATTTCTAAAAGCTCGCGTAAGGAAATCCATCGGCACCAACGCATACGAGCTGGAAGATTTGCAAGGGAACTTGCTGGGGGTATTCCACGCAAAGGATATCCGAGTGTGACGCCTGTCCTAAGGCAGAATGGATGAATATAGGGAGGAGGATGCAGCCAGAGCTACTCACCTGAAGATCAAGAGTGGGTGTGGCCTACGTTGGGCGCCGCGGTAGTAGTCATCCGAGGCAACGCCGGACTCGAAGCAGAGGACTCCAACAACACCAGCCGTTTGATGCGCGCAAACATCACTTCGGGGCACGAGCGTCCGCCCACTTGGATATTTGCGGTGGTGTTGCATCGGGCTGGTCACGAAGAATAAAAGGTGGCAGCGCTACGGAAGGCGCCAAGAATTTATAAAGGTACTGCAGCGCCATCTAGCGGTACCGAGCGAGGCACCATGGTGGCAACTGCAGCCACGCAGGCGCAGGGTTGTGTCCCGATGGCACCTCAAAGTGGGGAAACGTCAAGGCCGTGATGAACGGATGCGCAAGGACGTAAAAATCCGCAGGCATACGACATCCGGCCTATAAAAGGCAAGCCGCAACACGCCATTCCTGTTTTTTGGGGCGACGGTGCAGACCCACGAGGCAGTGTTTTCTTTTGGTGAACTGGAGGCCGTGCTGAAACCTGCAAAAGGAAAGGAAGAACCAGAAGCCGTTCGAAGATTTTCCGGCATATCGCCAAGTTTTCGGACAGCGGTGGAACCATACACAGCAGCTGCAGCGGCCGTCATAAGTAGCAGCACGAGCCGCATCGTAGCAGGAGCAACAGTGACAGCAGCAGATCCAGCACCAGCGTCTTCAACGACAGCAGCAGATCCAGCACCAGCGTTTTCAACGGCAGCAGCAGCAACGACAGTGGCAGCCGGAGCAAAGGCGCCCACCCAAGAAGTAGCAGCAGCAATAGCGGCGCCACCACAACGCAACAGCAGACACGTCCGTCTGCGCCATCAGCAGCGGAGGATAGACAAGCCGGTGAGTCCGTTCCTTGGCCACGCGCCGTGCCTATTGTTCGCGGTTGAGCAGCGACATCAGGCAGAGATCCCGCGCGCCTTACGTCGTGTCGTTTGTATGGGCTGCGCCTGCAGGGTCCCACACGCCGCCCATTGAAGTTTCTGCAAAAGAAAAAAAAGGAAGATAATACAAAAGAAAGAATATATACAGATATAATAAAAACCAAAACAAGGCAGAAAGTGGCACCTAAACAGAGCTTGGCGCTCTATTTAATTCAAAAAAAAAAAGTTCACACTCTTATACACACTTATATTGTATGAAGATTGCCAATTGCAGTAGCGCGCAGTGTTTTATATGTATTCTTATATTTCTATTGCGCCCATGACCGTCGAGAGCTCTCGTTAGGATTTGGTTAGACATTTTTCTATAAATTTTTGTACCGCGCATATTTTTCTCATACACATACACATATATCTATATACATATTTATTTGCCATAAGCATACTTGCATGTTGGCGCACATAAAGAACCGCATTGGCCGTTGGCAAGCCTTCTTTATTTTGTTTTTATATAAATTATTATTGTTCCATATTTACATTGTTTTCACTCACACTCAATCACACTGAAATATATGTATGTTTGTAGCCACATAAACTGAAAATTAATTGTTAATTTTAATGGTCGCACCGTTGGTGATGATGCATTAAAGCAGCATCAGTAGGGGCGGGAGACTCACCTGTGCCATGGAATAGCCCAAGCACGGTCCAAAATAGGGTATCCAAGAAACATTTTGGCTTTGGATACAGGCAGGGTGGGTACGCCTGGGATAACAACAGCAAAATCCCACACAGTTGTCCGATGCCACAATTTCTGTCCGTCCGCACGTATATAATCTCCTTTTACAGTCACCCGTATTCGTACGGATGGCTTGAGGGAGTTATCCGTTTATTTGTTTTTGGTCGCATTACGGTTCTTTTAGTTTATGTTAGTTTTTTTTGGTTTGTTTACGTTTTGAATTCGGTTTTGTATATTGCGCGTCGAATTTATTGTAGTGATGGCATTTTGTTTATCGATGGAGGAACCGTGTTATCGGTTATTGTACGACTCACGCGGGCATAGGGTTGGAACCACACACCCAAGGAGAATTCCGATGAGCCAGCCGGCGTTGCCCAAGAGGAAAAGCGTAGTCGTAACATGTAAGATTTTTGGTGTTAATTCATTGGCTCTCAGGGTGGCGCTACGTGACAGTGACGCTACGAAGACAATTTATTTAAAGTAAATGCAGCTTTTGTTGTACTTCGAAAAATAATTACATTTAAATTACTAAATGGATGCCTATCGATACAAAAGCGACTATCGAAACAAAGATGTGCGGGTGGTTTGTGTCTTCGCTAAACATTAATCTGGTAACGTTGCAAATACGACTCGGCATTGTTAAACCAAAATAAAACAATATTGATATATGTGCATTAATAATTAATTTTTTTAATTACCATTAAACTGAAAATAAAAAACAATATTTCCTAGGTGCAGTTGGATTCGTAATTACTCCGAGTGCTACGAGCGTATCAGCCACGTAAGCAACGAAAGTTTCACTTCATGTGTTTATTTTTTTGTCTAACATTCTAATACATTTCGGGACATAATAATAGAAACACCATTTAATGTCTGCCCATGCTTTATTAGTACAATGTAGATAATGACAATATCGTTGCAGCATTGCAATAATTTAAACATACTGCATACGCTACGTTTCTATTCCTTATCACAGCCCCATCCATACATAAGTATAAATACAGCGGCTCAGAGCAGGTTTCGCATTTGACGCCAAACAGTGCTTGAACGCGTTTAATTCATTGTTGCAAAGCGACTGCAAAGCGTATTTAAGCATTAATTAAGCATTAAGTGCTTGCCATTCACATCCGCAAATCCAAACAGCTCTCTCCACCATGTCTCCCCAACAACCTGTTGCTTTTTTAACCCGCAAGGAGACCTTTAGCGCCTGCCATCGCTTGCACAGGTAAGCAAAAAACAAAAACATTAATGCATTGTTAAAGCACTTCTATGTATATATGTATGTATGTAGTCTTAACAATTAACAATTGTTTTGCAGTCCCCAACTGAGCGACGCTGAAAATGTTGAAGTTTTTGGGAAATGCAACAATTTCCACGGCCACGGACACAATTACACAGGTGAGTGAATCATTTCCATGCAAATATTTCAGTAATGTGGCTTGTTTTAATGCGTGATTAGCTTTTAAATTGTCACCATATCGCCTCAACATTTGTTCAATCAAGCAAAACCGCAGCTGTTGGTAATTCGAAACAGACGAATCATAAACCATATAAAAACCTTGGCCTGGCGTCTCGCTTATCTATAAATCGTGCAATAAGAAAAAGTTCAACGCTCAATTGATGTACATACTTTTCTAACTATGTACTTCTTATTTAAAAGATACAAAAGTTACCATCAGTATGACTTAGACTTAATCAGTAAATTAACTTCTAACCCATACCTATGTAGTGGATAGAAATATGTAATTTTTAATGCTATTTATTTTATTTTAGTGGAGATAACAGTACGTGGTCCTATCGATGCTCGCACAGGCATGGTTATGAACATAACTGAACTAAAAGATGCTATTGAGACCGTCATAATGAAACGGTTGGATCACAAAAATCTAGACAAGGACGTCGAATATTTTAGCAAAACTGTATATACTTGTATTAAGCATTTAAAACAGAATTTATTATTGATTTCTGTACCCACAGCCTAGCACTACCGAAAATCTAGCCGTCTATATTTGGGACAACATACGCACACAGCTGGCCAAGCCGGAACTACTCTATGAGGTTAAGATACATGAAACGCCAAAGAATATAATCAGCTATCGAGGTCCTTATCCATTCAATGGTCTTTATAATCCGATTAACAAGCGCATAGCACACGATTCCTGCACCAATATATCATCCGATTCGGACTAAAACTTACTTAAACTGAACACAGCACGATCATAACTTGTTGAAGATTATAGACCAATCATAATTGGCCTGCTCACATATTTTTTATTTTATATACTTTACACAAATCGAAGAATGTTTTATGAATTTATAACAAAGAATATACAATGTTTAATAAACATTAAAGCAAAGAAAACCAAACGCACTCAGTTTTTAAAATTCATTTTTCATCTTTTATTAAAAATGTATCATTTGTAAACAGTTTTGAATTCAACAAATGTTTATATTTATTTAGGTATTTGATAAGGTACTAGATAGAAAGAGCTATAGAGCCGTAATCGAATTAACAATCTGTAGCCCGAATTGGTTCTTGATAATATTTTAAATCCGATTAACTTAACAAAACCCTGAATTCATTTAAATTTTACAATTAAATTTGAGCATGAATGTCTTAAATAAAAAACACAACCGTTGATTATTCCAATAACAAACGTGAATGTAGCTATCCCTCTGCTGAGTTTTATAACTAAGTTTATTCTTTATAAATAATAAATTGTTTGTATACATACATATTTCGTTCACATTTCAATTTTTCAGGGCATTTGTTTAAGCACTATGTTACAAGTAGGTATATGAATATATAAATATATATATTTGTATATCACGTTGTCTAAAAGCAACCAGCTTTTTGAGACTTAAGCTTGCTTTTTGTTTGTTTAGTTTTTCTTACGCATAGGCTTTTGATTGTGCATAGTCAGAGAAGTCCTGCCCTTTGCAAAAATATAAGCTATTGTATTTGTGCCAATCTTTCGAATCTGTGGGAGCAGTGATATTCGTGTAAAAAAGACACATTGTATTGCATGTATTGTCAACGTAAGCTTTAGAGTTAGTCAATTAATTATGTAAGTAGTAGCAGTAATACGTTTAACAAGAAGTATATACATAAATATCGTCGGTATCGGCACTCACTGAATTAAAAATATATAGCCTTTAACAAAAATAAAACTATGTGGAAATGTTACAACACTTGCAATAAGGTCCTAAAACTAATGGAATGGAGCTTTCGGGAATGAGGCAGCAATCTCCGCTTTTAAATGACATATAAATAATACAAATAACGCTCAAATGAGCCTACAGGATCTAGTTTTCGCACATGGTTTAAACTCGAGTGTATGTTGTAACATTATAAAAACAAGTAGATATAATAATCTAATTCGGCTGAGAAAGCGTGAATAACAGAAGGGTTATTGCCAAATGGTCAGTTTATAAAAATGTCTGGTATATATCAGAGAGATTATACAAAACCAGTATACATATATTCAATTTGGTTGCGGTAGCTTTAAAAACAGAGAAAGTAGTGAAAAATATGTCAATCGTTCTTATGGGCTATAGGGATCCAATCGATTCGGTTTCAGCCTTAAACCTAAGAGTCTAGTTTGTAAAAAAAGTCAGACGGATACGGCTATATGCGGCCTGTCGCGCCTTCTTCTGGGTGCTACAAATATCATACTAATAATCATAGCAATGAAATGAAAAGGAGCAGCCGTACGCAAAATATCTGACGACTTGTAGAGCTTGTAAGTCTCGAAAACATTTCTCTATTTTATAAATAATTTAAAGGGATATGTTAGCTGATACCGACGACACTTACTAACTAAAACATACTACAGTTAGTTTAGTTGCAGGGCAGTTAAATTCCAGGTACATACAAGCTAAATTAGTCAAAAAGAAGAACCTAAAAAAGAGTAGGCTTGGGCTTCAAGGAACTTTTTGAAAAAATCACTGAATTCTTCTTCTTCTTCTATGGAGTTTACATTAACTTTTCTTAGTGCCGATAGTAAATAAAGTTATAGCCGACTTTGAAACTGTTAATTATGTTACTAGAGAAACAGTGTGATTATTATGGCGTAGCAATGTACTTTTTAGGAATCAAAGTCGGTAGACAACATAGTTGAGTGCAAATATTGCTTCGTTGCATAAATAAGTTTAATGTCATTTCGATATGTCTTTTGTTTTTCTACAACAACTACTGCTAAAGAAAGTCTTTGGGCAACAATAATCATATTTAAATAATCTATCAGGAAAACGATAAGCGAAGCTTTTCAACAGACTTTTCTTCTACTATAGTATAATTTGGGTACTCCCGCCCTGAGGGGAAATATATTTAATCTTTGGAATGAAGCTAATTGAATCTTTTGGATATAATCTTGTTAACACGAATGAAATTTGATTAAGCTTCATCATCAACGTATATATTTATAAGCTATTTATGTATAAACTCTGCTTCAACTTTTAATCAGTTATTCTGGGCGGCATTACCCAATGTGTAATATTTATGTATATATGTATATGCTCTATAATTTTGTAAGTATAGCTAGTAAATTTGTTCTATATACCTCTATATATATAATTGTAAGCTCTATGTAAATTGTGCGCTCTACAGTCTAAACTACAATTACTAACTAGGCTGTTTATTGTGCCTTATGAAGGACATTTTGGTCTGTTGTCATGGCAAACTGAAGGCATTCGGAAATCAAATCTCCTAAATAGTGTCGCGCAAGGTCTTACCTGGATTTCGGATCGATATAAACGGTATGCCGAACTCAAACTCATTTACCGGCCAATATTTCAACAGAGGCCGACGCTGTGGCAGCTCCGATTCCACATAGAAATAGGCATATAGTACGAGCACAGTATAGGAGGCAATGAAGATCAAAACGTGCCAGAACCCGTGCAGATATGGAAAATTGATGGCAGACCAGGTCTCGCAAAACATTCTATCATTGATCCAACAGAAGACTGCGATTGCCCACACGGTCGTGGTACGCAGACCGAGGCGATAGACCCGCCGGTCCCCCACTCTGGGAATGAAAGAGAAAGCGAGCAGAGGAGAGCATTCTATTCAATAGCTATTTGTTTAAATTGAATAAATATTTAATTTGATTAAATGATTAATGCGAACTGCCAAATTGGGGCCAGCACTTTCGTTCTAGTCTTAATTGGGATGTATGTTATAGTATGTGTATGAAAGCACCTGGAATACGACCGAAGCCATTAAAATCTATTTATATTTTGATGGAATGGAATAGATATTTGATTGATGTTGAAATTTAATGAATTGAATTGAAGTAACGATTTATGCCACACAGCTGGAAGCTCTTCACTTTGTTTGTGTTTGTCAGCAAATTGTCATTACTTTACTTTAATATTTGATTTTATTTATTTTGTAAATATTTTTTATTTTGAAACCGTTATGTCAATATAGTATAGACCACTAGGAAAATATTGAAAGCTGGAAAAGTTTACACACTAATAGCGGTGAACTGTTAAAATGTTGGGCATGATTAGGGTTAGCCTTTCGGAAATCAATTGAATTGTGTATAAATAAAATTCGCACAGTATGAACTACTAGATCCGTTTGAATTGAAAGCTTTACCCATTTCGATTCTTATGCTTGAGTGAAAAGCACATATACTATATATTGCTACGTTTAAATTAACACAAGCATGTAGTGTAGGGGAACAAATTCCTTAGAGCTTTAATGCTCGAATCCAAAGTTTAATATAAATTCATATCAATTTCAAAAGCATTCATTAATGTTATTTTTCGCTTATCAACTTGTCACCCCAGTTTTTCCATGCATAAGTACGTACTTATTTGAAGTCACTATATATATTAAATGTATCCAGCCATGATTGATCTTTGACAAGAAAGGTATAGAAACCTGTCCCTATATCCAAAACAAAGTGATAACAATAGATATGCGTTTTTGTTTTGTTTAGTGCGATAAAAAAATAGCTTCTTGGAACAGGCGACCCCAACTGATAAGCGAATGATTTATAAGCTGCTAGCATTATAAGGCTTCGTGTGACTTATCGGCGAACACAAACAGCAGTCCCATTGATAATAACAATGGGCTGAAAAAATTGAGCTAATCAGATCGCCGAACTTGGTAGCCAAAATATAATTTGGAATTTTTTAAAGCAGTCATTATTAATATCTATGTTATTTCCACTTACCGCTGCAGCTCCCGGTAAAGCATTACCATGGTCGGTACTCCCATACCCATGAGTACAAAGGCATTTACAATAGGTTTCCAGAGCGATAGAGCCGTGGCAAGAATGGCTGAGAAGAGCATTAACCAGCCGAACGCCTTGCTACAAGTAGTATGGAGCGGCTTTTAGTTGCATATGATTCGCACAATTTGTGGCAACTGCACTTACCGATCATTTCGGATAAACTTTGGGTAGTAGCGCCGGGGAAAAAAGAGCGAATAGGCGGCCATGAACACCCATAATATAGCCAGCTCGTCCAGCAATTGGCCGATCAGGCTGAGCGTGGCATGAAAGTACATGGAGCTGAGACCCACCACGATAAGCAGCACCCAGAGCAAATGTATTCCGGGGGTTACGAAGCGCCCATATTCCTTGAACAGCATTATTAATACTGGTGGCAATAGTATGAATAGGAAGTTGCTGAACTGTAGAGAAGATAAATGGGAAAAGATAGAGAATAGCTATCACTAGGAGTGTGGGTGATAATGATATTCCTACTAGCACTCATACCAAATCACGACTCACACACGCACAACTCCTCCTCCGATACTGCCGATCAGTCAAGATCTTATCATTATCATTGGAAGAAGACAGTTTTGTACAAATAATATTATAAAGCCCTTGTCAATGTGAAATGTTTTTAAGTAATATACATATTTAGAAATAATTTTAAGAATAAATCCATTAGCAGTTAATATTATTATAACATTATTTCTGGTAAATGTTGTTTAAAAGCGGTTCATAAATAATTGTGACATTATTTTGTAGATGTACTGTCTATATACTTAGAAATTGAAGAATAACTGTCGATGTATGAAACGTTAAGACTCTTCACGAATGACTTAAAAAAGGCTTTAATGCCTAAGATGGAACTTTTTCATGGTTTTGATAATTAAAAACATTAATAAAGGAAACAAAATTAATTTAAAGTTTGTTTTTGCAATCATACTTTAAAATAAAAGGAATAATAAATAAAAGGCAATTTTAATGAACATATAGTATATACTTGTATCTAAGCTGTAAGACTTTAAGTAATAGCCAGTTGGGCAACTAATGTTTGATATTATTATAATTTTGTCAATTCTAATTAAGATAGTAAATACTTTATGAGAGTCCAGATTGGATCAAATCGTTCACCCACCACCCATATACATATATTCCAGTCACGTATTTAGCTTATTTTGCAATGCACACATATACATAAATTTACATACATATGTACAAATGTACAAAAAAATGTATATGCATATGATGGACTCAAACTTTTACTGTTTTTACTTTGTCATGCTACGCTTGGCCAATTAAATCCAGGCAGACCCAACACATACACATTTACACGAACTTCTGATTACCATATGCTCGTTTATTTGTCATGCCTTTTGTTTACAACAAAAAGTCATCGAAAAGTTCTCCTTCCTCTAACCAGGCCCCAACGTGTCATTTTAACAACTTTTCACTTATCGCACGCGAACAAAGAACAGTTGTTTGTAAATTGTTGCGACAAATTGAATTAAGTGTAATTAAATTTAAATGGTGTGCAACGCGCTGTAATAAGACTGGAAATTAGACAAACATTTTATTCTCTTTTTGTTTTTCTATAAACAAAGGCGATAACAAATTGGGATAGGCAAGGCAAAACTCTACATACATATGTACATATCTAGTTATACTTGTATATCACATATCGCATATGTGCTTTAATTTATGGCAAGTGGGTCATTAACTTCACAATTCAATTCCTGGAGGTTATAAACAAAAAATTACGCCTTAAGGCAACACATTTATCGCCATAAAGAATCGATATAGCCATTGCTAATTATATACAATAAGTAGTGTCTATTGTCCAGTTTTCTGTATATTAAAAAAATGTAATTACACCACCTTTAAGAAAAACATATGTTAAGAAAAACATTAGTATTGAAGCAATAACTACAATTTTAAACAAATTATGGCCTTTATTGTTTTTAAGGCCAATTCACGCCAAAATATTTTTCTCGCTTATAGGGCATTTATTTATTTTATTTATTTATTTTCTAAACAAAGGAGAGGTTTTTTAAGTGTACATTAACTTCGACGCAGCTATGACTGATATGAAAAAGTCGGTAGTAACAAAGCAAATCAACATTCTTTTTTTAAGAATTGGAACAAAGACAAGGAATCTGTTATAATATGGCTGTACTTTGAGCTGAGTAAATATTTACATCGCACATAGAAAAATCAACAAACAAAAGTATTATAACTTGAACGGGTAATATTATATAAATTTGCCGTTTCGAGTGTCGAAAATTTAGCCATAAAAATATATTTATTTATGTACAATGACGAAATAAATGCCAAAAGGTGGAATCAGGGCATTAAATACCTGTCTGGTCTTTTTGACCCGTCAGTTCTATCTCTCTGTCTGTCTGTCCGGCTTGCCTGTTCTGTCTAGAGTCCTTGTATTAGCATCTTCACTTCTCTGTCTCTCTCGCTCGCACACGTAAAAAGGTCAAGGCCTGTGCTAAGGCAGCTGTTTTGTGAGCACGTGTGTGTATTGTACTTAAATATCGAAAAAAAAAACACTCAAGCAATCACACTCACACACTAACACTCATGTACATTGAGCATATTTTGGGAAATAAAAATAATATGTAAATAACACGTATACGCACCGTATTTACGAATTCGGCAATATTCGCTGATATATTATAATTATCCTCGCACCTAATTAGAGACGAATTGAATCAAGTTTTCTGAATTATTCAAGTAATTAAATTACCAATCCACAGGAGATGTTCCGGGACGCATAAATTCCCACAGCACGGGATAAATATCGAGCACGCTTCCAGACTCGGAAAAAGCGCCCATTTCGAATTTCTTATTGTAGTAGTAGCGATAATAACAATAACAACAAAAGCTTGCTTGACGCGCGCTTTAATCAGGTCAATAGTGATTTCCTTTTAGATTTATAATTACGTATGTATGTATGTATGTTTGTTATTTCTATGTGAGTGTATAAAATCGAAGTAGGCACTTTTAAAAATTTCCTATTTACATAGTTTATTTCGTGTTTGTCGTTGTTTTCGTCGATGTTTTTATTGCTGTTAGCATTGCACATTCCAAAAGTGAGCAAAATATGTTCTTATGTTCTGCTGCCCCAGTTAATACATGTTCTTTGTTATTATTTTTGACAATGATGAAATCGCTGAGTGGTGCCTATGTTTTACATACTACTATATGCTTGTTTATTATGTAAGTTACAGTATTATTCTATTTTGTCCAACTAGCCGGCCGTGCAAGCTGTAGTTATACCACTTTCTCGATATTCTTGACTGGACACATACATACATATGCATGTAAAAGTTATGCTAATTTAACGCAGTAAACAATTTATGTTGCTATCACACCTAAGAGCACGAACAGCCCACGGAACACGTCTATGGAGTAGGCGTGCACAAAAACAACTAAATATCGAGAACGTCTTTTGTTTATACACTCACTCAAACCTGATGAGTACTTAGAAGCTAATGGGAAGCATCGATACATTGTTTTCAGTCAGCTGTTGGTTTTCCCACTGTTAAGCCCAACAGGTTGGCAGGCTACCTAAGTTTAGCGCCTTTTCATAAACAAATTTCAATGAAAAAAGAAAATCAAATTTTAGAACTACGTTTTGCAAAGGAAGTGAACTTAAACAAAATTGAATTAAAGCTTGCGAAATTATTATTGAAAGTAAAACCTTTTTAAAAATAATAATATTATTAATGTTTAAGGTTGCCTTACTTAGTATAGCCTAAAACGTTTAATCAAAGGTTTTGCTTTAGCACGAGTTCTTCAAAATTGGCAAAGTTGCGTTTTTGATGTGTGAAAAACCAACGCAGTCATTCTTAGTTGGCTTATTTCCAAATTGTGATATGCTTTAGCGATAACGCTGAAATATTACTTATAATAAGGACATCATAATTATTAAACGGCGCTTTGAATATACTTTGAAAGCCCAATATTTAATAATCGTTTTGAATTATTGTCCACTTGCCTTCAGTTTGTAGTGTTAAAACAAACTTACAAGTATGTATTCGCTTTGAGCTTTTTTAACGACTGAAGTTATTTTTATGTCAACATACAAACAATGGATGTTGCTGCTTATCAATATAGATTATGTGAACGTAAACACAAATATTCTGAAATGACTTAAATATAACACTCAGGAACACTATCGAAGATGGGTGGAATAAGTATTAATGATTGTGTAGAAACTACTTCTTATTAAACTATTTTTATTAGATACTTGTATTATCCAGTGTTTCCGAATTCATTCAAGTATGAGTTTACATTCGTTTCTTTATTTCATTACAAGTGCAATAAATGGAAACTATTACTTAAGAAAAGATTAAAAAATATGATTATTCATCGAAAGCTCTTCAGTCTTTGGATATGTTCTCTCCCTATAAAGTTGCTTCTACTTCCGGTGGAGCCTATCGATTTAAAAAGATAAATAGATCGCTTGTTTTGACTATAGATTTCAGCCCTAGGCGATAGGGTGTGATTTTTATCGAATATATCGCTATTTCATTGCTTATTTAACATCTCTAGCCGGTGTTTGGCCTGCACGCGTTCAAATTGCACATATGGTGCCAATAAATAAATACAAGGATAAAGCCACAATGTTTCCACAACGAAGCTCGGTCACTTACCGCACGCCAGACTTCCATAAGCCCCCGCCCGCCATAGAACTGGCCGATAACGTGGAGTATCCAAATCTGAACGTTACCGACATGAACGCAAGGCTGGAGAATGTTTCGCCGCGTATACACGAATGTTGGGACAGCTTAACGATGAATAAAAGGCAACACGTGGCTTTGGCCACGAATCGCCGCGATGGTGCCCAATGGTGGGGCATGTTCTTTGGCTACAACCATCTTAAGCACATGACGGTTGACAATGCCAATTACAAACTACAATGTGAATTCGTGGTAAACATATTGCGCTTTGCCTACGATAATGTGGTGGGTATATTCTGGTCACTGATATAGTTCTATAGTAAATGCATTTCTAATCATTGTATTATTAGTTGTTGGTAGCCTTAGGCGATACCCGACTGCAAGCCTGGTCCACATACTCGACCGTGCGGAATCCTGCGAAGCCTTACTCTCTCTTTTTGGTTGGCGAAGCCGCAGGACATAATATACCCATTAACCAGTTAAATGTTTTCAAGTCCAACGAAAAATGTGCCATCTCCACGTGCTCAGAGGGTACCATCAATGTGAGTTGACACCCTATATATTGGTAATATTGGTGCTGATTCTCATTATCTCTTCGATTTAACAGGTCTGGGACCTTGCGGGTGCTGATCTGACCAGCTCCTTTCGCATTCGGACGGCACACACTGAGCGATTAATGGGCCTGGCAACGTCTGCTACATCGGACAAACAGTTTCTGACCTGTGATCGTGGCGGCTGCGCTCGTCTGTGGGATGTGCGTGAAGCATCTTTAGCCTCTACTTGTATGTCCGGCGACGAAGCACTGGGCTTGAGCTTTACATGTGCCGCGTGGGCAGCGCCAACAGAGCTTCATGGTGATAACTATATTTATTTGGGTGATTATGATGGAAACGTGCACACTTTGGATATTCGTGTGCCGCTAAAATTTGTGGAAACGAAAAAGTTCTTTGAGGAGGGTCATGTTTCCCATCTGCTGGTTAACGGGTAAGTTGTTCGTATATCCTGTATTTCTTTTGGATTTCTTATTGGGGTATCTTTGTGTTTTAGATGCCATTTGGCCGCCACCAGCAACTTGCCAAGTGAGGTAAAGATTGAGAAAATCTCAGGAGATCGCCAGTTTGTCTACACATATAAGGAACCACATAATCGATTAACAGACGCACTTTGGCAGGGCGATCGCACGTTGGTGACTATCGGATATGGCAGGAAATTAGTGAAACATGTTTTACCAAAAAGTGGCCAAAACATTGACTAAGCACAAATTTGTAGAATCTTAAATTTACAATGACCGATTTTGTATGGAGCTGCACTTTTTTTTAAATATAATACTATAAATTTGTATATTTAGATTGTAGTATTTTTAAATGTTGTTATTACGTATTATGTACATATATCGGAGTATTTAACAGTCTTTACGCCAAGCAATTGTTAATATTAAAAAAAAAGAAGTATATTGATGAAACTCTGAAAAGAAAAGCTTTTTGAACCAAGAAATTATAATTTAGTATGGAATTAATTGCTTTTTTTTTTAAATAATCAGCAGGTACCTATGAAAATCGACATATTTACGAGCCCATTATTTACCTTTATGCATACTCTGTCCTTTCCAAATTACAATGTCTAACTCGCATTAGAAATCCCCATCTATCTAGAAACTAGGTTTTTTTTCGCGCCGTATACATTTATTTTTAATGCTTAATACATAATATAATAATTAATGTCACAATAATTGTGTGGGAGCCAAATATCATGCGGCCAAAAGTGAGAAATATTATTTTTCGTTGCTCTCAACACAAAAAATTATGACATGTGGGTTTTGTTTGTAAAATTCGTTTTACAATTATCAGGAAATCACACTTTTGGCCAACTATAATTTTCTTAACTAAATTCTACTTTGGAATTGTTGAATTTGTGGTGTCAACTGGCTATGATAATAATACCCATATAATAAATCATGAAACGCTTATACACAACAAATTAGAATGTAAAATATGAAATAGCTTCAATTGCTGCGTTTTTTTTTACCTGAGTACGATAATTTAAGCAACAACCAATTTCGATTTGTGGCACAAACGTCAGGGAAAACTTAACAGACCTTAACTTAACTAGGGGCAACACGTAAAAATAAACAACCGAAAAAATACTTATCTTAAAACACAAGCCACAGCTTTAGGTATACAAAATGTTTTTCGTAATTTTGCCAGAAAATTAAAACTTTTATATTATTATTTTTCCTTTTTTTCAGCGTCTAGAGCGCTTTGTTGGTGGTTCCAGAAAGTTTTCGTTCTCTTCTATTTCCATATCGTCTAGCTTCATTAATCGCTTGGCTTTGTGCAGCATTTGTGGATCACGCAGCCAAGTGTTCTGCAACACTGCATCAATTGAAGGTCGCCTTTCGGGATCAACATTGAGCATTTCGCGAATGAGGGACTTGGCGCGTTGCGATACTCTTTGCCAGGCAGGATGTCGAAAGCCGTATTTGCCGCGTTTTATTTGCTCAGCAGCCGGCGTGCCATATTCATCAGAGAAGGGCAGAGTGCCACTAAGACTGTAAATGTAAAATATTTAACTATTTGCACTGGACTTGTACTTGTATTTGGACATTGAATCTATTTACCACGTGAAGAGTACCACGCCCAAGCTCCAAATATCAACCTTCTTGGTGTATGCCCCGCGTCCACCCGTTATTAGCACCTCTGGCGCAACATATAGGGGTGTGCCACATAATGTCCGCATTACTGAGTCATTTTGCACAAATTTGCTCATTCCAAAATCGGAGACCTTAAGTAAGGTCTCCTCGTCGCTGGACTCTAGCAACACATTGTCGGGCTTTAGATCGCGATGAGTGATGCCTGTTGATGTAATTACTCTTAAAGTGGAGTACTTCAAAGGGTGAGCTGTTGGTACGCACCTTGGTCATGTAAATATTTGACAGCATGGCACATTTGATAGAAGTATAGTTTGGATGTTGGCTCTGAGAGCAGTTTGGAGCCTATAATACGATTCAACAGATCACCACCACCCATGAATTCCAGCACCATGTAAACGGAATCCGGTTTGTCCACAATATCGAACATTTTAACCACACAGGGGTGCTCGAGCTTTTTCATAATTTTAGCCTCGTTGAGCACTCGCTCCGAATCTGTCTGATTGTTTTTATGATGCGAGCTAACAGCCAAAAGATTTTTCTTAACAATTTTCATGGCATACTGCTGGCAGGTGCGTCTTTCGTAAACCAAACGCACCAGGCCGCAGGCCCCAGAGCCCAGCTTGCGATTTACTAAGTAGGTGTCCGTGATTTCATTGGGTAATCCGATGGCCTCGTTCGGGCTCAGGTCCTTGAACACAAAGGCTACACAAGGCAGGTGCAAAATTAGAGCGTATTGTTGCAAAATGAATGCATCTGCTTTCACTCACCCTTGTAGGTGGGATGCGCAAGCGCAATGATATCGTCGTCCTGCAGAATACGCGTTTTGTTAATGCCTATTTTTTCGCCATTCACAAATGTTCCGTTGCGTGAGAGATCCTAAATAGGAAATATATGTATGCGTTCAAATATGGTTCAATTTCAGTCTGCCTACCTGTATATAAACCGGATTTGAAAGGTCGCTGTTAGCGCGCTTGATGGTAAAATGTACCTTTGAAATTCTACTCAATATCTTTTCAGGTAAATCATTTAGGGTAAGTATTAAATCGTTGGCATCGCCGCGTCCAGCTGAGAACTGTTCGTTGTTCAAATCTAATAAGAAAATATATAGTGTGAGTTCGCATTCACGACAACACTTTAATAATACATGTAAATATACATTCATACATATTAACATACAATATGTCTAGAAACAGAAATTTATATTCAAGTTACCAACAGAAAAGGACGAGTTCGTATAGATTATCTTATATGGTGAGACGCTCGTACCAAGAGACTTGATTTTTATGTTTTTGCCATATAAACGGCCCCACACAATGTTATCCATTGGCTGACTCTCCACTTGCGACCAAATGTTGGACGCTTGGCTTTGTGTTCCTTGAGTGCCTTCGGTGTGCCTTTCACGTGCCATGTTAAATCCTACTGTTGTTCTTTTTTCTTGCTGTTTTCTGTTATTTACTGAAATTAACTGTTTCTGCGGCAACACAGTTATCTATAATTTTACATATATTTGCACATATACACTCATACAAAAGATGTCGCAGTATTCACAAAATTATGTGTTTACAGCATGAAACCAAAGCAACAAGTAACACCATATACACATTATTCGCGACTAGTGTTTACATTATTCGAACTGATTTCTTGCAAAGTCTGCATTTATTTTGAAACGTTTTTCTCAAAACACTATGTTTTATTGCGGGCTCGCATATTCGTTTGCGTTGGTTTCGGACACATCTGTGTGTGTGTTAGGCGCGTAAATTTAATCGTAATGCAACACTGTTCTAGATTCGGTTATATTACGATGGCGCATCCCTAGTTTGCATTATGAGCTACTGAGTCCGGTAAGTAGAAGAACAAGCAATGAAACTGCTTTTTCTGCTACAAGGAGATATTTCAATGATATTTATATTTATTAAAGTTTTATTTGTAAAAATGTAAAATTCTAATTAAAATGTATTTCTTTTAAAGGCTTTTGTTAATTAAATAGATTTTAATTTCGAATACGGACGAGTCTAATCGCTTGGAAATTGTACCCGTACATCAGAACTTCTTTTTGGAGAAGACAAATACATATGTCAGACCACAGCATCATTTAACTGTCCATTACTAAAAAAAAAACTTAGCTCATTTAAATATATCTGTATTATTTACTGCACAGCAATTGAAATTTAGGTTGATCTAACTTTTGATTTCATCACAGAATAGCTGGGTTTGTTGCATTTATTAAAATTCACCTTAAGCCTAAATTTTAAGCCCCAACATGTATATAAAAATAATATAAACAAATTTTAATAATAATGGCCGATGAAGATAAGGCACTTTCAAATATAAACGGTCGATACATTTGCATACACATTTGAACTTCGTTAATTGTGTTCGTTTTCCAACACTATATTGGTGTTGCGTGCGCTGCAGCCCTTGATTTTGGCGTCGTTTGAAAGCAACTGTAAACTATACCAATACAAGCGTATCCAAATAAAACACAAAGCAAGAGAAGGGGTAATACGCGCTAAATAGACAAAAAGTGAAATTGCAACAAGTGTAATTGAAGCTATATATATATTCTGATTCCAAGTCCAACAGCTGTGTGCCAGTGTTGCGCATAGCGGCGTCTATAATTTGGTGTCAAACAATTTGCAAGAAATAGTTCATAATTTGCGCCCTCAGGCACTTAACAGCCATCATGACACTACCGCGTTCTGAAACGCCGTTGCGACGCTCCGCAGTGGGCAGTTACCGCGAGAGCATGGTGCGGGATATAACCGTCATTAATGATGATGAGGCCGAGCGACAGGAGGCCAGGCGACGGACACTCCAGCAGCAGCGTATGAGGGAGAGCACCGTGGCCGAATCCATTGAGGAGAATGAAACCATACGCCAGTGTCTGGAGATATACAACGGCAACAAGCTGAGTCGCGACAATGCCTGGAGCTTGTCGCTGATCGATACCCTCTCAAATCTATTGAGTCGCCACCACAAGTCGCTTAGTAATTTTAAGGTGAGTTCGGTAGCAGTGGACCGGCAGTGTTACTTTTATTCACCATTCCTCTTTAATTTTAGATGGCTGGCTCTTCGCTGGAGGTCTCCTCAAAAGTATATGGCTTGCGGGTGGACTCCATTTACCTGGACGCTTTACGAATGTCCGCTGGCTTAAATGCGCGGAAAGTGACCGAACAGCAGCTAAACGCCGCTGCTGATGATGATGACGGCGCTGATCGTGCGGATCCCGCTGATGGCACAGATGCAGACAAGCAGGCACAGGGCGCGGTACCAAAGCCAAAAAAACGCGCGCGTAAAGCGGTTTCAACAGTCACAAAGAACAAAGAGACTTTGAATGCCAGACTGGACACAGCACCGCTGCAGGACCCGGTGTTTGGCAAGCTTAATTCTACAGTGGGTTCCATTAACGCCTCAAATCGATTAATGCACAACATTTTACCCACAAAAGACTCTGAGTTGCGTTTGTGTACAACATATCGCTTCTGGGATGAAAGTGATTTGCCGAATGATGTGTCGGACTATACGATAGCTGAGTGTGCCGATTTCTATGAACCCCATGAGGTGGTTAGTGCTGAGTGGGCACTTAAATTGCTTCAATGTGAAAAACAATTAGTGTTACGTCCCATGTATACCGGCTATATTATCACTGACGCTCCGATTCCCACAAATAGTGGCCCACCTAAATCGCCAGCTCCGTTATCTGTAGGTGAAGGTGGTGATGATGATGACGACCATGGTCACCACGACAATGGAGAGTTCTTTGAGAATCCTAAGGAGCTATCCATGGTGTTCGATGTAAATGCTGACTGCGAACCTATCCCTGATCTGAATGTGAAGGCCGCAGTTCTGGATGTTGACTTTAACGACCTGGAAGAGCTTACAACTGAGGAACAAAGAGCTTTGAATCGCTGTCGGGGTCTGCGCAAAAAGCCACATGTCATTGATGACCTGCGACCCGTGGATGGTACATCTAAACTGGAATATTCCTATCGCCCCATGGACAAAATTTCACAGTTCTGGGCCGGGCCATCCCACTGGAAGTTTAAGCGCGGTCGCACCACATTTGGGCAAACTAATACACAGACCTCTACGGCGGCGACTGGGACCAATACACAACGCGTTCGTCGCCCACAGCAGCAAGCGAAACGACGCAGCCAGAAACTAAACTTTGGCCAGTGCCACGATGAACTGTTTCAAGCTATAGAGACAACCGGAAAGCTGCGCAAAGCTAACTTCCAAAAGAAATGGGATCCGCGCAAGCTCACGCTTCCTACAAAATATAGTTTCGAACCCAATTTCTTTTACAAATACGAGTACGCGCCAAGCATAAAGGTTACACGCCGCTTCGGGAAAGCTGACACAGACACGGAGTCTGGTGATGAAGACGAACTCGGCCATCACACAGATGCGCCCGATGATGCGGAGCTTTTCGACAACGAGCATTTTATGCCAGGCACACCAAACTTTGAGAGTGATCAGGGCTTGAACGTGGGAAGCTCGAATCCGGACTTGCTGGACGGTGATGGAGGCGATGAAGTCACAGGCGAATTTGGTAGCGGCAATGGCACAGGCAATGACATGGTGCTGGAAATTGCCACCGAATATGATAATGCGCCAACTAAGGTGAGCACAAAAAGAGATGGGGATGGAAAAATTATTATTACATTCTGTCATTTATTCTTTTGAAAATTAAACTAACTTCCATCTCCTTACAGGTCACCAAAGTTGTTGTGCCTTTTGCTAAGCGCGCTAAAGTAATTGATATGAAGAATCTAAAGCGCAGCTGCAACTCTCTCATTCAAAAGCAATTGCTTAACGAGGTGCCGGAGGAATCGTTACCAGTGCACCCAACAGTAGATGCGGAACATTATGAAAAAGGTGCTGCGAGTTTTAACGATTTGTATGCGCACCTCCCAAAATTGTTGACCACCAAAATGGCCGACTCGTTATCGCCCTCGGTGGCGCTGTACGCTGTTTTGCATTTGGCTAATGATTTGAAACTGCGACTCATTCCACAAGATGATTTGGCAGATTTTAAAATAAGGCAAGTTAAGGACGACTAACGTTCCAGGGGGCAAAAAATGTTAACTACCCAGTGGCAGTTCAGCTGAAACTGAACACTTCTCGAACATTTATTGTCCCTTGTTGTCAGTTTCTTTTTAATTCATTACCTTTTTTATGAAAAACTTCACTAATTTAATAACATGTTCGAGAATATAAAAACTGCCTGATGATATATAGTATATATTAAAGGCATAATGAGTTGAAAGTGGCAGATAGACCTTAATTTGTTGGATTTTAATAATCGAAGCAAAACTATCCCAATCGTCGGTTTGTAGTGTGTGTATATGGGTCTTTGTTTTATAAAAAAAAGCCCCAAATTCAATTTAAAATAGTAAGTGCGGTTATATTTCAACTTTTAAACAAGCACTTGCTTAGAGTTAGGGGTTCTATCAATTGTAACCAACCGTATTAGGAACTTCTTTTTCGGTTCGACAGCGGTTTTTTCTCTCTGTTGCTTTTAAATAGGCGAATATTGGATGGTTTCTCTTCTTTGAAAAAGGGGTCGCTTCTATAGCGATGAAAATATTCGTCGACGCTTGTGTTTCATTTAATATTTTGTTTAGATACCGATGCATTCAAGGTATCAAGTACTACTTAGATACTTGGTAATTAAATTTGTAAACCGCTAGAAAAAAATCACAAAATAAATATATAAATCGAGTATCGAGGACTTCTGAAATATAATATTCTTCGAATTTCATATACAATTGGGATTTTATGTTATAATCCGCTACAAAAATTACATTAAAAGCATCAAGTCCTAAAATATTTTATTACTCGAAAATATATATATAATTATATATATATATATATATATCCCAGAATATAAAAATGTCACGAACAAAAATATTAAAATATATATAAATGTAAATATAATACATGTATATACATTTTTGATGATTAAATTTAGTAATTTAAAAGCAAAATAATATAAATTATGTTTAAAAGATTAAGAACACAAAAACGTAAATAAAAAGAATGTCAAAGAGAGCAGAGTAGAAATGTCGTATATTATTTGTAAAGGTACTTAGGTGTTGGCCTATTAAATGCTCTCCACCGCAAGTACATTACTAATACGAACTTTAAACTTTACGGAGCTGCCACACAGCGGCAGACAATTAAGCAACAAATGTGAAAACATTAAATGAAACATAACCATTAAAATAAAGCCAAACAAACAGCGGTTGCACTAACAAGCACAAATTCCCGACAAGGGCCATGAAAACGCTGGCGATAATGACAGAGACTGAAGCATCATACGTATACAACAAGTGTGACAGTGGGGTTGTTTGGGAAAGGGGGCGTTGCGGGGAAAACAGAAAAACATGCAATTATTATTATGGCCAAGACAAACAAAAGCAGTAGAGTTGAGTTACCTGTTTTAACTTTTGAGCATACACCTCTCAACTCCAATCGAGTGGATGTTGCTCTTGTTTGCGCTGTTAATTAACTTTTCAACTGAAAACGCGCGGGTTCCAAATGTAAAAATGTTGTCATTTGTTTAATTTTTATTTTTTTGTTGGGCATTTACCGAATTTCTCGCTAATTGCATTCGGCAGTGGCGGCCTAAACATGAAAATGCACTCATTTCAAATATTTTGATACTCTCCGTATTAATAAAACAAGATGGGTTCAAATATTTTTTGCTGTAATTTTTAGAATTAATAGAAACGGACAAACAAGTCTTGACCAATAGCAAAAATGCCTTTAAACCAATTGAATATTCTGTTATCGTTTATTTTCCTATCACATTCAAGAGGCTACTTGAATCGCAGGTATTAGAGAATCGGTGACTAGATTAAGCATTATTTTGATCTCATATGGTAAATATCAAAAATAGTTAAGATATCTTTAAAAAAGAAAGAGTCCTGCTACAAAAAGTGTGTTTCTTTGGCAGCTGTATAAAATACTTTAGTTTTTTATGTTTGGTTAGTGATGAACGTGGTCTGCATTTGGTTAAACCAATTTTAGAATAGCGAGACAAACAGACGACCGGACCGACAGACATGGTTGTATCGATTCGTCGTGTTATGCTATAACATGAGATCTGCCCAGCCTCCAGCTAAACTTTTTAGCATAACTTTTCACCCTTGTGGGGACAATATGCTGCTGTCCAGCCTTTTGGATGTGTATCATATATCAAACGTTACAAATGAAGCTCAAATTGGAAACTTACAGGTGTACGTATGCAACAATTCCAGTATTGGTTGGGAAAAGTGAACTCTGCACTCCTGCTGCTGTAAATGTCTAAAGTTTTATGATGCTGTTTAAAAGTTTGCTTTTATGCACAGTTGTTGTTGTGTATTATGTGTATGTTACTTTGTACTTAGTAAATATTTATGCAAATAATATGCAATTACACACACACACACACAAACACACCAACGCAGTTCCATTTAAAATAAACGCCGCCTAAAAGCGCTCAGCAAACACTAAACTTTTCAACACACATGCAACGCAAATTTATCCCTTACATACATATGTATATACTCGTATGTATATAAACATATGAGTGTATTTAATGTGTATGTGTGTGTGTGTGTGTGGCTACAAACCTACAGGACATGTTGCGCAGTCAAAGCGTAACCAACTTATAAAGTGTAGCAACATTGAAGGCACGGCTTAAAACGCCTCAAAATGTCCTTCGCCTTGGCGACAAATGTGTGTTTACATTTGGGTTGTATGGGTGTATGCAAATGAAAGAGCAACAATACAAAGATGCTTAGCGCGGCAAGCTACCAGTTGGATGCATTTTGTATCGTCTTGCCATTCCATCACACATTCGAGAAAAGCACCAAGCATTTATTTGGAAACATTTTTAAATATTTTAAATGATATGCTAATCCTAATTCTCCAATGTGTTGGTCAACACTACAATATAGGAGTGCACATTAGAGATACAAATGGTTTCGAATAAACTTGCTCTACGTATATAAGAAAAAGCTATATACCAGGGTACCAGGGTACAAGGGTATATTAGTTTTGGGCGAGTGCACATGGAACACACAGAAGGAGGCTTGGTAGACCCCACAAAGTATATATATTCTTGATCAGCATGACAAGCCGAGTCGATATAGCCATGTCCGTCTGTCTGTCTGTATGAACGCAAGGATCTCAGAAAGTATAAGAGCTAGAATAACCCAACTTGGTATACAGATTCTCATTTTTTCTGATAAATGTATGTATGCATGTATGGAATATTTTATATTTAATTTAGTTAATTAATTAAATTAAATTAATTAATTAATTTAATTTCTTTTTTGTCGGGTGGTACAGGGTATTTAAGAGTTGAGCCTGCTCGACTTTAGCATTCCTTTCTTGTTAGAGTTCAAAAGTTTCTGATGCTGTTACGGCAAACGGTTAGACGGATCCTGTCTTTATCGATTCGTCTCGTCATGTTCATGTATTTTCCATGCATTCTTCTGTCTGAATCATATATTTGGCGCTTAAATTCCCTAGTGTACCCTTTTCCCTACGAGTATAGGGTATAAATAGTACTGGAAAAATAGCTGGCGAATCAGTTAAGAAACCCTTCTGGGTTCATTCACTGGTCAAAATTTTCAGCAACAGATTCCCACATCGGTTTCTAATTCAGTTTGTAGACCTCGATGACTGTTCACATATTGAATTATATAAATAAAAAAACTTTAATATTTCATTTACGTTGAGACAACAAACCAAAAAAAAGAGTAATATATAAATTATTTAATCTCTACTAAAATACATAGATAATCAATTATTTTAGCTGAAAATCAGCATCACACATTAAACAATGCATTCGAAATATAAAATCAAAAAAACAAAACAATAAATACTGGATATTAATTTGCAAATATCTTTCATAAATAAACTTATTAATGTCGAAATTGACTTGGAATAAAGACTAAGACTTTCAGAAATTCAAATTCATATTGAATTTAGTTTTACAGGCCTAACTTATTGCGCTTATTATTCGCGTCCTTGTCAGTACCAATCAATAAAAGGGATAATTTACTTACTTTTTCAAAACAAGTTTATAGAAAGTAACTAAAGATTCATTGTTTTTTTTTTTTGAACTCTAGTAGAGCGTAATCATATTTTTATTTTGAGTAAAATATTTTCGCCTTTGCTATTTACATTTATGATATTTATTCATATGTATAGTATATCTTTTTATATATAGGTATGTATACTCGTATATAGTGTATGTGTACCTTTTGATATCATTCGGGATGTCTTCTTTTATGTGTGTGTGCTCCGAAACTATAGTTTCGTACGGTACATTCATATGGTAAATATAATTGGAGAATTACATACATATATCTTCTTAAAATTGAAATTCGCAGCAATTTCAATGATGGTGTAAATTAGGTATACAATACGTCTTTACATCAAACATATAGTATGAGTATAGTTTGTCATCTGTCAGCATGTTGTTCAGTTTTGTGGTACGATATTTAATGCAGCTTTTCATATTATGTTTTTGACTTTCTGTTTAAAATATAGTGTAGCTCAATAAAAGTTTTATATATATTTATAATAGACAAATATTTATTAGGTTTATTCCTTTGCGACTTTGAATTTAATAATTATATAGAATATATATGTATGTATAACTTTTAGCACACAGAATATAACAATTGTTGCAATAATACTCCTTTCGGGGGCCTTTTAATGTTTTTCAAACATTTTTCGCATAACTTTATAGAATTTACTTAAATAATTAAAATTTCATTTATGTAAGGTTTTTATATCTTTTGTTTTTTGTTAGTTTTTTCAAACAACTTTGCGCTACTTTTAAAAAATGTTGCATGCGATTTTATATACAAACATTTAATGTGTACGGAAAATAGCTTGGGAAAAGAGGGGACTTCCTTCTGATGTTCTTACAACACAATATTTCTAAAGGTTTAAACAAGCAACAAACTAAAAATAAACACTCTAAAATATATTTAAGCTAAGCTGTTTTCAGTTTTCCAAAGAACATATAGATTTCTACAAACATTTTCTTTTTCACTTTCACTCCAATGCGCATTGTTAAAGTTTATGCTTGAGATTGCGAAAATAAATGTTATTTATCCATTTGTATGTAGTTAGCTGCTATTCATATATTTTTGTGTGTATATAGGTTATATATTTCTGCTCTGCCTGCGCCTATCTCATAAATTGTTCAAAAACCTGCCGCTCAATTCAGTGTTGTTTTGAAATATAATTTTCCTAGTTTACAAATCGCTTTTAATTCCGTAGTTTTTGTTGCTGCCATTGTCGTCCTAGTCGTCTACTCTTATCCGATCTGCTTGGCCTCATGGTTGCAATTTAGTTTTGTGTTTTCGGAGCTTCAGTAGCTGGGGCCGTCTATGGTGGGGAATCGGAAATGATAAATTATTTGAAAATGTAAAATTAATTGATGAATCATTAGTCATTCAAACGAAATTAAGTGTTTTTAAATCCCAATTCCGTCAAGTTAGGCTCTAACCGGAAATTGGGGTTGACATCTAGGTTATGTGGACCTACCTTTTGCTCGCTGGGTGCCTTGCCTGTGCTACGACCCCAACGCAAACGCATAGGCTTGCGTGCCTCGCGCTGAAACTCGGCTGAATCGTTATCGTCAGTGGCATATGGAGCGGATTCTTCGTATTGTTGCAGTGCCAGCAGCATGTGGCGTAATTTTTCCGAGTTCAGAAGCGAATTGTATAGCTGGCGATTCAAAAAATTGCTTTATTTCCTTGCTGGAACAGATCTGAATACTGAAAAACACTCACCTGTTCATTGTTCGAGGACTGAACGCTGGGTTCATATTGTGGCACACTGCGTCCCCATCGCAAACGCTGAGGCTTGCGTACCTCGCGCTCAAAGCCCGCATCATAGTCCAGTAGATTTGAGTCCGTATCTTCCTCCAAGAGCTGCTGCTGCGCATTATTCTCCTGCTGTTGGCTGTTCAGAGTCAGCTGCCGTTCCAAAATATCATCGTAGGCCGTACGTCGCATTTGGGGTAAGTTGGGATCACTGCGTCGCCCAAAGCGAAGCCGCAATGAAGGCGAGCGTATGGGCTTTTGATTGACATCGCCGAACCAACGCTTTTCCACAATGCTATTCAACATATCAGGATCGCTGCGACCGAAACGCAAACGCAACGACGGAGATCGCTGAGCCTTGCGCTCCACCTGGTGATTGGGAAAGACTATGGGACCGGCATATTCACGTTGCAGCAGATTATCATACAGGCTGTCAATTGGAGCCCCTGTTGAGATAAAGTGGGGTCAGTGGAATTCCAAAACGCGGTTGGTGATTATAGTGATTTCAAATTAAAATTAATTAAAGCGTGTCATCATTTAAGTACGTGGTCTGAGAATCGCAGAGGAGGGCGTCCAAAATACTTATGAGAAAATATCCATTTAATTAAATAAGAGAATAATAATATAAGCTAGAAGTGCGATTGCTTAGGTACTTGGTATGAGAATCGCAGAGGAGGGCGTCAATTTTTTCACAAAAATATTTATTTAATTTCCAAAAATGCTTGTTAACATTTTTTAAAAACAAAACAAATTTTAGTCAGAAGTGCCATCGTTTAGGTACTTGGTATGAGAATCGCAGAGGAGGGCGTCCATTTTTTCACAAAAATATTTATTTAATTTCCAAAAATGCATATTAAAATTATTTAAAAGCAAACTGATTTTCGTTAGAAGTGCCATAGCTTAGGTACTTGGTATGAGAATCGCAGAGGAGGGCGTCCATTTTTTCACAAAAATATTTATTTAATTTCCAAAAATGCATATTAAAATTATTTAAAAACGAACTGATTTTCGTTAGAAGTGCCATAGCTTAGGTACTTGGTATGAGAATCGCGGAGGAGGGCGTCAAGTTTTTCACAAAAATATTTATTTAATTTCCAAAAATGTTCATTCAAATTATTTAAAAACCAACTGATTTTCGTTAGAAGTGCCATAGCTTAGGTACTTGGTATGAGAATCGCGGAGGAGGGCGGCTATTTTTTCATAAATATATTTAATAAATTTAATTTCCAAGCAGTTTTTATTACAATTAAATAATACGTAAATTTAAAAAGATTCCGGTTATAAGTTTTATATGAGAATCGCAGAGAGAGTTTCTAGATATTTGTCTATTTTTCGAGTATCGAGCTCAATTTAAAGTGGAAAATTTAAACACACATAATTACTTACATCCGATAATATAAAGCTATTTGCTATTGTTTTCATTGTGAAATGATGAATGAATTATAATATGATTTGCTTACCTTGGGCTGTGGCCAATTCAGCACAAGACTGGAGCCCCCATAGATTCAAGTAGAAGAGTATTAGAGTGTGACATAATTGACGCCTGAAGTGTGTCATTGTGTTGAAGTTTCGTCTGGTGGCTGCAAGAGAATAGCGATAGAGTGCTGATTAGTCGTGGCTGATAAGCTATAGGAATCCCTTCCCAATTTCCGCTTTTTGTTCACATCACATATACGTCACGTATTAGGCACCCCTTAGCAATATATTAAGTATGCACCACATCTTGAACGCCAATGCACTTATCCAGCAGCCCACCACTGAGGCAGCTGCTGCATTTAAAAAGTGCATCCTACCCCGACCTTAATATCAACTTCCGGCTCAGCCAACAACAACAATGCTTAGCACTCCCAGCTTTTTTTTTGAGTACCCACTCCAATTGAGCTTCTTAGTTTCTTTTTACAGACAAGCAGTCAGTTGGAAGGTGGTTGGCTGCATTGTGGGCACTTTTAAGGCTCTGCTTCATTTTTCTTTATTGTTTAAAGCATACTTAGGTCATGTACATTGAAGCAAAATGTGTAAAAAAAATGAGATAGGAAATTAAATATTTAATCATTGCAATTTACCGAACGAGTCGCAGATCTGTCGAGTTCATTTGGTCTTACTTCAATATAATAATATTAACACTATATTATATTAATAATTTAAAATTTAAATTACCTCTAGGAAAAGTCTTCATAATTTGTAAAATTATAAAGTTTGATTAAAAATGTGTCTTAACTTTGAAAAACAACTGATTTACTGTATTTACAGTCTTTAAATATGACTATACGTCGTTTAAAGTTCGACATCAACAGCAAAAAGAAAGAAAACCCTAATATTTCCTCTAATAATTTCAATAACTACTTACATTGTTCGCTTCAGTAGTGATATTAGAGATATAAAATAAATGAAATATGTTTTCATATATGTCTGATTGTCCGTGATGTTCGGAGCAACATATATTTCCGCTTAATGAAGGTGCGACTAATCAAAGTTTAATTGTACATTGTTCTCAGTATATACTAATATGAATATGTATTTGGATATTTTGATTATAAAGCGCAGTAAATTATTGCATTTGATAAATATACTAATAGTATCAGTGAGCATTTATCAACGATTAGGTTAATCATTTCTCTAGTGTTCTTTAGTTTTCGATTCAATGTGCGTTGCATGCTTTTAGCAGCCGCCGCCATTTTGTCTAAGTAGGTGCGCGTGCTTAAATTGTAGAACAAATGCTGTAGCATACTTTTGGCTGCTGATGCATATTGGGGTTGCGTGTGTATGTGTGTGTGTGTGTGACGTGTCAGCAATTTCCGCGCGGTGTCGCTTTCACATATTTACTCTCTCGCTTTATCGCCCTTATGCTCTGCTCGGGCTAATAAATAATTCAATATTTGCCTCATTTGTTGTACTTTTTGTTGTTTGGCGTCTGCGAAATAAATTTATGACGTTTGAAATGAAACACAGACACGCACATATGGATAAGGGGTGCGGGCAAAATAAGTTAAACAAAATTTACTTGCACCGCAACTTTTGCATATCAATTTAAATGCAAGTCCTGTTCACATACAAGTATATGTATACTCGTATGTATGTCTACTTGTCTGTACTTTGTCCTTGGCTTGTGTTTCCTTGCTTTCAGTCGGGTCGCTCAGTCTAAGTGTGTGTGCGTGTGTGTGTGTGTGTGCCACGCATTGAAATTGCAATTTTATTGATTTATTTAAGCATTAATGATGTGAACTCTACGCCATCGACGAACTGTCCAAAGGCATGGGGTGTGTTGGTTCCGCGCTTAGTCCATGACATCATTTTCTAGGCCTTCATTTTGGTGTTATTTCCATGCATTTTGTAGAGTTTATGCATAAATCAAAAATTTAATTGACACAATTTAACAAAATGCTGTGCAGCTTTATGAAGGCTCAAGTATTTGGCTTCTCTCTATAAGCAGACGAAGTACTGTCGTAGCAAAAGCTTGCGAATTGAGAGAACTTTGCCAAATAGTTAGTATACTTAAATGGTTTACACAAACAACTAGCAACAGTTCTCATATGAAGAGTTTGTTATAATGAACAAATTAAATATTATAAACCTACAAAGGAATCCATTTATAACGTTACAAAATAAAGAAGCACGTCCCTATGAACAAAATGAATGTGTTACTTTTTAATTAGTTGCAATGTGTTTTGAGCTTTTGCTTTTTGCAAAATTCAACGACGTGTCCAATTCTACATTTGGGTTCAAATGCTTAGTTTAACAAATCCTCATATTTTTTTATGACTATGTTGGGGGAGGGTGGGGTAAATCATCCAACTTTTCTGCCAACACATCAGCATCATCAGTGACGGGAATGCCTAAATCGGAAAGCATCGCAATTCTGTTTTTGTGAAGCATCGACAATGATACTTCAACTTGATTTTGAAAATGATGGGCAGGAAGTGCAAAGCAATTGGCCGAAAAGCCGGACCTCAAGCATGTAAATTAGATGCTTCTGTGCGTGTGTGTTGTTGTGTGTGGCGTTGACATTTGTGATGTTTGTCAAAATTGAAAGTGATTTATCATCGTGGCAATTTTGTAGGGGCTGCTTGCTTTTGATTGCCTTTGGCCAAATGACGGATGAGCTCAGCAATAAACACGATAGTTGCTCCTAAATGCGAATTATCCCAGATGGGAGATTTTTTTTTTTACTTAAATTTGCTTGCTCTTAATACCCCTTTAAACAAGAAAATGTGAGCCTCCCAATAAAACAAAAATTGCTTTTACATATAGATACCTTAAGGCTTAAAGCTTTGGATTCATGCTGCGCATTATTATAAACATATTAAACGCACATCTCAGGCGGCTTCCGTGCTCGCCAATTTATTGTCCTCTAACGTTGAGCAGAGTAGTATACCTTAAAAAACTGTCGCACAGCAAATTGTCCGCAAAATTGGACACATACCCACACAGCCACAAAATTCACAAAATAAGCAAGCTATTAACACATTGTTGGGCACACAACAAACAGCCACACACGCACACTCAAACACTCCTAGAGGGCTGGCACGCACGAGCGGCTCACGCTTGATCAGGCAGCTAGAAAAAGCGTCCATCGTCCTTCGCCCACTGTTCGTCCTCGTCTATTTGTTGCTCAAGCGTAAAAACACATTGACGCCGCTTAAATAGCCTTGGCTCCCGGCAAACTAATACAGTAAACCCTTCATAAAAATTCGATTGCTTTTAATATAAGTAGTTTTTCGGCTAATATTAAGATTACCGTTTTGATAAACTTTTTAATCAATTAAGAAATTGATATTTGTTTTTATGAATGATAGTTGCAAGTCTATAAAAATTCAATTAAATTTCAAAATGGTTCTTCATGGGAAATTGAGATTGTAGTGAACTAAGATATTAACTGCGCTAATAATTTGCCACACAACGTTGATTAACATAGATTTATTATTTTATTTTAGGGCTCCAAGTTAAAATTATCACGCTGTGCCTGTGGACCTCTTGAGAATCGAACGGATTAATGCAAAAAATTCTAACAATGAGTGCTAGAGGTAAGTTCGTTTGCGCTATATAACAATATTTCTGTCTCAATATTTCGTAGAGATTTGATGTGAAGTTATATACCTATACATACATACATTTATAAAAATTTAAATTTTAAACGTACAATTTAAAACCGGATGCTTGTCTCTTTTTTAATATCCTTTCACTTATTCTTTCTGTAAAATAGTTATGCTAAATACATACGTGTATAGTGACGTTCCTCTGTACATTAAACATTGTCCACACACACGTCGATGCAGACACACACACACACACACGCGAGCAAACAGATGGGTAGACAGACAACAGGTTGCTCATATGCCTTGATATCGCCAACGTCAACGCTAACGCCAACGCAGACGTCGACGTCGACGCTGACGCCAACGTTGACGTTGATGAGGCTTTTGTGGCACATTTTATTTCCCTTTTATTTAACAATTTTTATTTCGGTGCGAAAAAGGTCATTTGTGGTCAGTTGGCGAAAAAGAAGGCTTCTTCGAGCTACCGCTGTCCTGTTGTTGTTGCTCTTATTGTAATGTTATTCGGGGCTGTCTGGTTTATAGCTCGGCCAGGCATTAAAACGTTTTTGACAAACACATTAGGCCCGGCATCGGCCTCGCCGGACTCTTTTGGGATTGCGGAGGCTCTATTGCTATTTAGACTGGTTTTTTGCTTCTGCGTCCCACTGGTTGTTATTACATTTGGATTTAATCTTTTTGGTATGTATGTGTGCATGTGTGTGCGTGTGTGTGTGTGTCTTATCAGCATATTTGATTAAGCCTTCTGCTGCTTAGTTCTGTGGTTTGCGCGGTTGCTTTACCAGCTTCACGTTACTCATACACCCAGTTGTACGGCCACTTTATTAGACTAGTTTTTGATTGTTGCAGCGTCGAAAACAATTTGCAGAAATTATTAAGCATTTTTGTAGGCGGCGACTGCCGTTGCGAGTAAACTAAAAGTCCGACCTATGCGCCACATGTGGCACACAAGCTATGGCAACAGATATTTGCATTTCACACGCTGGGCGCCCCCATTTACAACAGTTCTGCATGGTATGCCTTGCATGTGTGTGGGTGTACGAGCATAAGCCTTTGGTTTCCAGGCAAACAACAAACGGCATAAAAACTGCCTCGAAAGTCATGTTGATTAAATTTTTTTTCCCGTAACTGCTGTGGCGATGTAAAAAAAAAGTTTTACGATTGCCGAGCACCATTCAAAGGAATTTATTGATAGTGATTTTTTGTGACCTTTTCCGCGGAAGTCGGTTAGGATATGACCTGGGAGGGAGTCTACGAACTGATGAACAAAAAATCACAGTAAATATTTGTATTAAAGCGCTATTTCATGGGTTCTTCTATTAAACAAATTGCTCACATTCGAATGAAAACAAAAATCACTTGTTCGGTAATCTACTTATATTAATGATTGCCAAGTGGGGTGCGAAACATTAAATGCTATTTGTTTGGTCATCCGGCCAAAAACAGCCAAAACCAGCAGCACATCATAGTTAATAAGTAACGTAAATAACTCAATGCAAAGTGCTCGTTTTCTTGTCACTTGCTTTGCATAGCAAGCCGAGCACTTAACGTTTCCTTTTGTTGCTTGCCATAAATTTGCATAGGCTGCTGCGCAGCCGCCACATATGTACTAGTTATTGTCGCTAACTCTGCAAGTCAAGTTCGTTTTTCGTTATCGCATCTGGTACGGAGAAGCTTAGCTTTCCGTCTACCAGCATAAACTTTGTAAATCTCGGCGATCGCAAAATAAACATTTGTGCACCTCTTTTAAATTGAACAACTTCGTTTTCGCTTATTTTGCAATTATTTCGCCAACATAATTTCGCATATTTGGAATCATAAAAAAGCTTATGATTATACATTTTGGTGACCCCGACGTGATTAATAATTCCACAAAACCTTGCTTAATCGCGTTAAAAAACAAAGCGTACATAATTGAGTTCATTGTACACAAAAAATATTCAAGTACATAAGTGCAAAAGTATAAGTTCATAGTGCCTACTGTACCGCCAATAAGCAGCCGTGTGAAGCGACATTTTTGAGGGCAACGAACATCAGCAGATAAAACAGTTATTCGCGCGCGTCATTTATCTCTGCTATTTTCGGTTTTCGGTTCTCTCTCGCGTTCATAATGTCTGAGAGCGACGGTCAAATGCGCGCCTTCCAAGCTGTCGCATCAGCTGCTGCTGACGTAGCTGATGCAGCGACGCTTGCGCCAACAGCTTCGACGTCAACAGCTGTGGGCAATGCAGTGCAGGCTACGAGCAATAGTGTTGAGTTTTATAAGCGCAAGGCGCAATCATTATATGCGTGGGCGCTTTCTATTCAAAATAAAATAAATGATTGTGAAATTGACAATATTTCAGAAAGTGAGCTGCGAAAACGTGTGGAAATGCTGCAAAGTATTCAGGCCTCTTTTAATTTGGTGCATGACAAATTAGAGGAGCTGGACTTTGACGAGATTGGCAGCAGTTTGCGCTGCAACTTTGCTGAGCTGGTGGTCTGCTTGGAGGGCCGCCTGCTAAATGCAATACAAAGGATGCAATCTGGCGCGCCGCCGTGTTCGACGCTTCGGCAAGATGATCAGTCTACCATTGTGATAAATCGGTCTCGTTTGCCTGAGCTTAAGTTGCCTACATTCAGTGGTGGATATACTGAATATGCAGATTTCGCTTCGATGTTCACATCAGTGATCGCCAAGGATCCAGATCTCTCCGATGTGGAAAAGTTGCAGCATTTGAGGTCAAGCTTAAGAGGATCTGCGTTGGACACGATTCGTGCGCTTGAGATAAGTGGTGCAAATTATTCAGTGGCGTTAGACCTACTCGACAAGCGGTTTAACAATAAGCGTCTTATTTTCCAGGCACACATCTCCGAGATTTTGGGCATTAAAAAGGCTGAAACTACAAGCAAGCTGCGAGAGTTGTCCGACAAAGTCAACGCAAATATGCGTGCACTGTTGAGTTTGGGCAATATGCAAGATGTAGCTGGCAGCATCGTCGTTCAGACAATTTTGGGCAAGGTGGATGCTGCGACGCAGGCAAAGTGGGAGGAAGCCGCCCCATTAAACGTTATACCGTCGTGGGAGCAATTTGCGACGTTCTTGGATAGCAGGTGCCAAAAATTGGAAAACATCGAGCATGCAATGGCATCATATTCGTCGAATTATCAGGTGGGAAAGAACAAAAACACTAACACCAAACGCTCGTTTGTCGCCACTAACCCATCCGCAAATGGTTGTCTGTTTTGTGACATAAATGCACACGAAATATACAGTTGCCCACTTTTTGGTAATTTGTCGCCTGTACTTCGTTTAAAGGAAGCGAAACGCCTCTCTCTGTGTATAAATTGTCTTAGAAAGGGACACAGAATGAGAACTTGCAATTCTGGATCGTGCAGAACCTGTGGTGCCAAACATCACAGTTTATTGCATTTTAATAATTCAGCTGCCGTAAATTTGATGCCTGAGCAATCGTCCGCTTCTGACTTACACTCGCGGCCGTCTTCATTGTTACTGCCACGTAGCGCTCTCGCAGCTGTTTCGCCATCATCGCTTGCTTCATTGCCTGCCCAAAATCTCGGCTCAGATGTTGTGCTCTTGGCCACCGCTGTCATCAGCATTCAAAATCGCGCCGGGACTTGGGTACCCTGCCGTGCATTGCTCGATTCCGGATCACAGTTGCACATTATAACTTCGCGATTCGCTCACCGGCTCCAACTTCGAAAGACCAAGTCGTCGGCCTCTGTGTCTGGTCTTGGTGACGTCAGTTTCAAGTCTGATGGTTGCACTGTGCACTTATGCTTGCAATCATTGGTCACTGACTATTCCGCAAATATTACTGCTTTGGTCGCTCCTTCCATTACTGAGAACCAACCAAATTTCACGGTTGACATATCTCATTGGGATATACCAAGCAATGTCCGCTTAGCTGATCCGGCGTTCTTCAAGCCACAGCAAATTGATATGCTTATCGGTGCCAATTTATTCTACGAGTTGTTGTGCGTAGGTCAGATTAAACTGGCTGATGGCCTGCCACTTCTGCAAAAGACTCGTTTGGGCTGGATAGTTACTGGAGGTGGCTCGCAGCGTCAGAAATCTGCTTTGGTTGCATCCAAGTCTCCGTCTACACAGGATTGCAATACACGAATCGAGCAGATGGTTCGCTCTTTTTGGGAACTCGAAAGTGGTGTCGATCCGGCTGTAAAACTTACAAAAGAAGAGTTCGACTGCGAGGAGCATTTCAAGGCTAATTACAGGCGCCTGCGTACTGGCGAGTATTCCGTCCGGTTGCCTGTAAAGTTCAGCACAGATCTGCTTGGCGATTCCTATACGCAAGCCTATCGTCGGTTCATAAACTTGGAGCGAAAGTTAGAACGCAATCCACTTCTCAAAGCACAGTACTCTGCATTCATTAAGGAGTATTTAGAGTTGGGTCATATGTCGCTTGTATCGCCAGTTTCGCTAAATTTGTGCAAGTATTTCCTGCCGCACCATTGCGTTCTGAAGGAGGACAGCACAACGACAAAGTTGAGAGTCGTGTTTGACGGTTCCGCATCCACATCCTCTGGTCATTCTTTAAATGACATCCTAATGGCTGGTCCTTCCATTCAGTCAAAGCTCGCAAACACGCTTCTTCGATTTCGCACGTTTCCTATCGCTTTAACAGGAGACATCTGCAAGATGTACCGCTGCGTGCGAGTATCAAATCCGGATAGCTATTTTCAATGCATTCTATGGCGTGACTCGCCTCAAAAGCCTATTCAAGTTTTCCGTCTTGATACCGTCACTTACGGTACAAAGCCTGCCTCGTTTCTCTCCGTTCGCACTATGCATCAGCTGGCTGAAGATGAGCATGAGCTATTTCCTATTGGCTCCGATATCTTGCGCCGCGATTTTTATGTTGATGATTTAATCACTGGTGGTGCTTCTACAAAGGAAGTCATAGAAATTATGAGACAAACCACAGGGCTACTTGCCAAGGCTAATTTCAAGCTAAGGAAGTGGTGCTCCAGCAATCCTGATGTGCTCAAACAAGTTCCGGAAGAAGACAAAGAAACTCTAGTTACGTTTGATGATGGCAGCGACATAACAAAAACTCTAGGACTGTCGTGGGATCCTGCGACGGATTTATTCATATTCACGTTTCTGCCAGCATTGACATCTGGTCGAATTTGCAAGCGCACTGTTTTGTCAACTATTGCCAGATTTTATGATCCGCTTGGCCTTATTGGACCAGTAATCGCAAAGGCTAAGATATTCCTGCAGGCGCTTTGGAGAGAAAGGCTTGATTGGGATGAAAGCCTTTCAGCATCATTGACAACATCTTGGCATAATCTTATTGCAGATTTTGAGCGCACAAAGCAGCTGAAATTTCCAAGGCTTGCACTTTCTGCTGGTGTTTCCATTGAAGTGCATGGTTTTAGTGATGCCAGCATAGATGCCTATGGAGCTTGCGTCTACATCATTTCGACCACGCAAGGCCAATCTCGTGCGGAGCTGCTGTGTTCCAGATCTCGTGTGGCGCCGCTCAAATCGTTGACCGTGCCCCGACTAGAGTTGTGCGGAGCCGTTTTGCTGGCACAACTCATAAACGAAATATCTCGTATGGAGTTATTCGACTGCAAGTTTTATTGTTGGTCTGATTCTGCAGTAGCGCTATCTTGGATTCGCAGCGAGCCATCCAGGTTTCAAATTTTCGTTTCCAATCGCATCGCAACTATTCAAGAGTTGACCTCTGGCATGGAATGGCGATATATTCCAACCGATTTGAATCCTGCGGACATACTTTCACGTGGAGCTTTGCCCAGCGAATTAGTCCAGTCCAACTTGTGGCTACATGGTCCCGCATTTCTGACGAAGGACAAATCTTCTTGGCCAGAGTCTTGCATTTCCGCCTCGTCGCTTCCTGAGCAGCGCTCTAAAGTGTTTGTAAGCACCACACTGTGCGAAGACATTGCACAGCAATGCAAATATGTTAACACATTTGGAAAGCTGCAGCGCGTGTTTGCATATGTATACAAGTTCCTGCACCGTGTACGAATTCCTGGGCTATCGGTGGACTGCATCCGTCATGGTACACTGCTGTTGATGCGCTCAATTCAAATGTCTACGCTTCGGGACGAATACAAGACCTTGCAGGCCGGACACACTTTGAAATCGTCTAGCTCCTGTCTTTCTTTATCTCCGTTTCTCGACAGCTCTGGATTGATGCGCGTTGGTGGCCGTCTAAGTAACTCTGCGCTCGACTTTGAAGCCCAGCATCCAATTATACTTCCAAGGCGTCATCCAGTCACGCGTTCAGTCATTATGCACTACCATGTCCGTAATCTGCATTCTGGACCTCGTGCATTGCTGGCCTCAATTCGGTTGCAGTATTGGCCAATTGGCGGTCGGAAAACAGTGTGCAGCGTAGTCAGCAAATGCACCATTTGTTTTCGAGCCAAGCCTCGTCTTGTGGAGCATGTTATGGCTGACCTGCCAAAGGATCGAGTTGATGCTTCACATACCTTTATGGTCACTGGTGTGGATTTTTGTGGGCCGTTTTTCTACAAAAGCGAGGTCCGCAATAAGGCACCAATAAAATGCTATATTTGCATTTTCATTTGCTTCGCCACCAAAGCTGTGCATTTGGAGTTGGTGAAGGATTTAACCACCGGAGCATTCTTAAATGCACTTAAACGCTTTATTTTGACGCGCTGTCGACCTACGAGGATCTGGTCTGACAACGCTACAAATTTCGTTGGCGCACGGAACGAGATGGCTGAGCTAAAGCGTCTTTTTGAATCCAGCGAGCACCTGCAGGCTGTGCAAGAATTTTGCCTTGCTGACTGTATTGATTGGCGTTTCATTCCGCCGCGCTCGCCTCACTTTGGTGGTCTATGGGAAGCGGCTGTAAAGACTGCCAAGCATCATTTCTACAGATCCGTCGGACTATCGCTGCTCGAATTTGATGAACTGCGCACGCTTGTATGCCATATCGGGGCAATTATTAATTCTCGCCCATTGTTATCCCTTTCAGAACATCCAGCAGATCTCGATGTCTTGACTCCAGCTCATTTTCTTGGTGCTGCTCCGCTGTCAACGTACGTTGAGCCTGATCTGACGAAGCTCAATTTCAATCGGCTGGATCGATGGCAGCGCGTGACGTACTACCAGCAGATATTTTGGGCTCGCTGGCGTGAAGAATACTTGACGCTTCTTCAACAGCGCTCAAAATGGCGAGTGTCGCAGCCTGGGCTCTCCATTGATGATGTCGTTCTGGTCAAGGACGAGAATTTGCCGCCCCTCAAATGGCCATTAGCAAGGGTGGTCAGCCTCATCAGCGGCGCAGATGGCGTGTCGAGAGTTGCAGAATTGAGGACTTCCACTGGAACCATTCGGCGAGCCGTTCGCAAATTATGCCCGCTGCCGAAACAAGATGTTGTTGAAGACCCTGGTTCTTCAACAGGGGGAGTATGTTTGGTCATCCGGCCAAAAACAGCCAAAACCAGCAGCACATCATAGTTAATAAGTAACGTAAATAACTCAATGCAAAGTGCTCGTTTTCTTGTCACTTGCTTTGCATAGCAAGCCGAGCACTTAACGTTTCCTTTTGTTGCTTGCCATAAATTTGCATAGGCTGCTGCGCAGCCGCCACATATGTACTAGTTATTGTCGCTAACTCTGCAAGTCAAGTTCGTTTTTCGTTATCGCATCTGGTACGGAGAAGCTTAGCTTTCCGTCTACCAGCATAAACTTTGTAAATCTCGGCGATCGCAAAATAAACATTTGTGCACCTCTTTTAAATTGAACAACTTCGTTTTCGCTTATTTTGCAATTATTTCGCCAACATAATTTCGCATATTTGGAATCATAAAAAAGCTTATGATTATACACTATTTATGGATTACGTAAATAAACAAGATAAAGTATCCTAAGAACAAACTGCTTAATTATGACTCATCGGTTCATATATATATTGAACTGATTAGAGCCACATATTTTATTTATTGAAAGAGTATTCGGATTACATTTTTTAACAAATGATCTACAATAAAATCTAAATGGAATTCAATAAGTTCATTTTAGGATGAAAGTATTTAAGAAAACGATAAATGAAAAAAATGAAGGAATAAGTTAATTGATGGGGAGAAAAACAGCGGGAATATGAAAATAAACAATCGACTCTCTAAAGATTATTAAAGATTACCGATAACAACAGCAATTTATTAATCAAATCCATACAGAAACTGGTTGTTGTTATAAATATCAACTCATTCCAACTAAACATATTTTGACATCTTGGGTGGACTGACAAAGACAATTACATGATTCTCAAAATAAAAGCAGTTCCTCTGAATTCCTTAAGTCTATTGTTAGAAATTCAATTTAACAACCGGAAATTTAATTCGTCGTATTTAAATTTAGCGCCGACTTATTTCGCCACTGGCGCTCATAATGGGGTGGAATTAAAAGGTTAAGAGTTAGTTGTAGAACAAGATTTAAAAATAATATTTTCAACTTTTATCCCTGTCGCCTATGACCACTGGATGTGCTGGAATCTGCAAATTATTGCCGTTACTCGTATAACTGTACCGGACAGAGAGCCGGAAGCTGAAACTTTCGGTGCTCGCTGCTGAATGGCGACCAACGTTGTTGCGGCTACGTGACAACGGAAGTAGGAAATGAATGTAATTTGAGGCTGTTGTTGCTTTTGTTGTTTAGTTCGAAAATTGCGGAGCTCAATTGTTATGCTATTGTCTACATTATAAGGAAGCTTCGGGGCAGGCAACGTTCGGTTTCATTTTGTTTTCCACATTATTTTGGTGGCTGGCTAAATCGTTTTGTTGCCTCGGGTTGCTTAAATATTGCCGTTGTTGTTTTACATTAATGGTTACTAGCTGTTGTTGTTGTTGTGTGCGGTTTTAAGTTCAACAACTGACACTTGAATGTGGTAAATACCTATATAGCTATATATTTGTATAAAGCCTCCCAATGCGATACCCTTCACACGAAGGACAATCTGTGTATGGATACCAAGAACTTATGAACCAAAACAATTAGGGATACCAAACTTGTTATGTAGACTTGTCTAGTTCAGATGTGGAACAAGTTAATTACACAACATACATATATTGGTGCATTGCTTTATTTAGCTGCTATAGTATCCTTTTTGCTTCTTACTAATTTGTCGCCAAACATTTTGTTGTGGTAGTATTAATAAGTTATTAATATCTAACCATATTCTGGTTTGAAAATCAGTCGTAGTACCAAGAACTTTTTGATTATCACGTCTACCAAAATTGTTACTTATTCGTCCGGTTTAGAGCCTCACCATAATTTAGATCCTGCGAAGTCGGTGGCCTTTTAGTTAAAGGAGGCACAAGTTAAGTTCATTGACTGACACTTGTGTGTGGTAAATACTGCTATACATTTCTATAAAGCTTCACAGTGTGATACGAATATTTTTCTATTTGCAAACGCAAAAGTTGAACCTACGGAAGTGATTGATTGGCTGTGCAGATCTGTCGTTTCGATAGAAAATAGCGCAGCAGGCTGAAATGAAAAACCAATAAGCAGCAACAGAGCAAGTCCGGTAACAAAGCCAGTCCTGCCCCACCACCCCGCTGAGCGTCTGGCTTTGACGAAAAGCCAGGCTCCTGTACACCATACCGGATATTTGACACAATTTGTTTGTCCCCTTTTTTCCTCTGTCTTTTGGTTGTTGTTGTCAGTAAAGTAGAAGCAACAACATCGTATAATATATTAAAGCCAAAAATCAAAAAGGCAACACATACAAATCGCAAAGTTGCCAACACATATTTGAAATTATTTACATAAGCGCATTAGGCGCTTTAAGTGCTCCCAAGTGGCCCTCCCCTACTCCTTCTGCTGTGTTCACTCATGTTTTTTGAGATTCTGGCATATTTGTGTGTTCTAGAACATGATTTGCCCGATTCCTTTGGGTGTCTGCTGCTCAGCTGCCTCGAATTGTTGTCTGACTTGTTAGCATTGACAGTTTCTCAATTGATTTGGCTTGCCACAGAATAGAATCGTCTTCAACTCGGCTCTTTTGGAATGCCATGACACATGAGCAGACAAATTAATGGTCTGAACTAGCAAACAAGCTGTTAGAGTGACAAATACACAAACAAGCTAACAGATAAACTGATATTAGAGCAACTTTGAAAAGTAAATAAATTTATAAACCAAGACAGGTAAATATTTTAGAACAAACAAAATACATTTGATAAAAATTTGTCAATTTAATCTACACTTCAGTTATGTTGTGGGCGACGGAAGAACAGAGTTGTTCAATGGGTCATTAGGTCAACACTATTTAGTTGCTCCTTCAAGACATGTTTAATAGTTTACACGTAAAGGAGCTGTTAAATTTCAAATAGATTCAGTGGAATCCTGTGCCATTTCAAAGTTTAATTAATTGGCATTTGCTTCAATGATGATTTAGTTAGTTTTTAGTTTATTTACAAACAATTTAAAACAACTTGTTTATAAAACTTACATCAAACAGAATTGTCATGCGCTTTAAAGCATGTACTAGTGATACATTTTTTCTGTGGAGGTATGTATGCCTAAATAGCTTTAATTTTTAATAAATTTGTTGAATAACAGCCTTGTTGTTTCCATTGAAGTGAGTAGCAATGTAAGCCTGTACATCTTACCAAATTTTTCACATTGCTTTTATGTGAAATCTGTGAAAATAAATTTGGTAAAATGAGAACGAAACCGAATGCTGAAAAGTGGCCAACACATCAATTGATGTCTTTGTGTGCTTACATGTTATTATTAATAAGTATATAGTAAACTATATGTGTTGTTGGTTTGTAGCATACAACGTACACTTTTTGGGTGAGCTGATGGTAGGGCAGATGTGTGAACGGAGCACGCGCTAGCATACCGGCCTCAGTTTAGTCGGCTGGGGGGGGAGTGGGTTATGTTGAGGGTACCGCAACACTGCGTGCTCACAAAGGTGTATTATTTTATTTATTTAAAATTCGCGTGCTGTTTTATGGGAGGAGGGAAATAAAGTTCTATCAATCAGCGATCAGTTATAGGGAGGAAAAGAAGGAAAAGGGGGGCAGAAAGTATTAAGAGAAGAAGCTTGCTACGCTAGGAGCCATAGTGGCGAAATGAGCTCGCAATGGTGGTAATGAGCGGCTCGAGTAACCCCACCCTTCCATGATCGTCATGCTGCATCTACAATTATTGACGATCCCTAAGCACACTGCGGATTCCTAAATTGGCTCACGGACGGCACACATGATTCCCGAATTTAGACACTTACGTCGATTTCATTATAAATTTATTCATATTAACAAGAAAAAACAACTAGTTCTAATAAGTAAATAAACAGAAAAAAAAATTCAGGGAGTTTCTCGCTTCATCGATAATCACTATAATCCATATTAAAAAAGGGAAACACAATAATAAAAGTAATAGCAATAATAATTAATAATAGTAGTAATAATAATAACAGGAAATACAATAATTAAATACAAATTCCACGAAAGAATTTGAACAGTGTATAAATGTGCATAGCAAAGAAAAAATAATGAAGTTCGGTATTGGCCTGTATTTAAATTATGCTGTCCAAAAAAAAAAATGGATTTCAATTTCGAATATACAATCCGCAAAATAAGAAGCAAAAAAAATATATATATATATATGGAGAATAAGGTGGGGGGGAAAAAAAAAAAAAAATATATGCACAAACGAAAATTGCATATGTTTTGTGCAGTAAAATGTATTAATGCACTAAGGTCAATGACCGACTTAAAGCACACAGCTGACTACGATGTCGGCATTGCTTCGAATTTGCATTAGAATTTCAAGAGAGAGCTATTAAACATTGCGGTTTCTGTCCGCTTAAAATGAGCGCTTTAAGAGCGGACAAGGTAATCAAGTAGATAATAAAAAGAAGAGCGCACTTACGGTTTCGACTCCGAATCCAACGGCGAAAGATCTTTCGGCGGTGTTCGGCAGGCTTTGCTGAAAAAAAAATTGTTGTTGTTCCGTTTCTTCGGTTTCTTGCCTTATTTAAATGCACTCATTAAAACACTCATTTTATCTTAAACAGAGAACAAAAAAAAAATAATAAAAAAAAGCAAAAAAAAAAATAATATTTACAATATCTACGCTCGTTAGTTGTAGGCAGGAACGACCAAAAATAAATACGACTACCAATCTTGGCTTCACTCGGCGCTTACAGATTGCGGCACTGCCTAACCTCACTCTCTTATTTTTCTTTGCACTGCAGGCACATTTTAAAGGTAATTTAACCTATTGGCAAATTAATATTTTTTCTGCGGCGTAAACAAAAAATATATGAAACCGGGAAAATATAAGAAATCAGGAAAACATGTAACGCTAAAACCTAATTCGGCGGTTTTCCCATTATCACTGTCCACTTTAGAAGGCGTTTAAATTAACCCCGAAAGTAATTATTTTGCGACTGGCCGTAAGCACAGGGTCCGCCGGCGTATACATCCGCGCATCAACTGCTGGGCTTAGAGTTCTCGGGTCCGCCAGTGAGTACGAAAATAGTTCGTTTTTTCGGACAAGAATTTAAGAGCGGCTTAATAAATAGCTCCAGACGTAGTAGAATGCATCGTACATAGGTATATGCATAGGTATATAGGCTCCAGACTTAGTGCCGAATCTAAATGTGAGCGAACAGAAAAACGGCAACTAAGTAATAGGCACAGAAAAACAAGCCTGAAATTAAAATATTTACCCTGTTCGGCATCAACTTAAGAAGAATTCCTTTGCCAACGCAAATGGCATCCACGCCAAAAAACAGAAAATAGGCAATAGCTCTAACTTGCACTTAACACAGGCGTTCACTTCTATACCAACATTTGTAGTTTCTTTTTTTTCCTTAACAAAAGTTGTTTTTTTTTTTCTTTTAAATTTGTTGCACGGGAGCAATTATTTCTTGCCCAAATTAAAATTTTAATGCAAGCACATTTATTTTTGCTATGCGAAAAAGTACGTCTGTTCCGTTCGGCGGTTCAAAGAAAAAGAAAGTGGCTAGTTCCAACCTAGGCTCATTAGCCCTTCCACGGAAGTGGTTGAGGTGGCAGTTGTCAAAAGAAAGGTGCAAGGAGAACACTGACATTGACAATTCAGCCAAAAGAAAGGAAAAGAGAAATGAACCTTGCCACGACCATAGATGGCGCTCGTATGCAACTAATCTACTACTAAGAGTAACCATAGATTCTACTACTAAATGTAAAACCGAATCTACTACTAAATATAAAGGCAAAAAAAAAAAAATAAATAATAAAATTTTACTACAAAATAAAAATAAATAAAAGCAAAGTTATTAATATTTGCGACAAGCGCTCCTACAATTCCCCCCGGCCAAAATCACACTTGGGGAATGCAATTCCACAACGGGTGATCCACGCTTGTCGAAACATCTCTTGCTTGGACCAAACTATTGCTTAATATCTTTAGCATGATATTTCCCAACCACATTTCCTTGCAGGTCCTCTAGCTCGTAATAACTATTTCCAAATTTTCGTTTTATTCTAGCTTTTACAAATGTAGGCGCTAGTTTGGCATTAAATCCTTTACTAAAATTGCTTTGCTGGAAATTCCTACGGTACACTTCCTGACCTATAACAAAAGAAACTGGGCGACATCGCAAGTTATAAGTATTTTCATTTCGGCTATGCTGCTTCCGCATTGCAACTGCAGCCTTGTTTCGCATCAGCTCCAATGAATCATCACGATCAAATCGGATCGTTCGATCTTCTAACAACTCGAGCTCGCGCAACAGTTTATATGAATTCCCTTCGGTAATCATGTGCTGCCCAAAAACCAATCTATAGGGAGTATTGTTCACGGCGGAATGCCAACTTGCCCGCAGTGCGCAACTAATGCTACTTAACTTTTCGTCCCAGTTTGACTGATCAGGATGAATATAAGATTTAATTGCCGTCAAAACTGAGCGATTTACCCTTTCTGAAGCATTCGCTTGCGGAGCGTATAACGCTGTATATGCGTGATGTACACCATATCGCTGTAGCAAGTCTTTAAAGATACGGGACCTAAATTGAACTCCGTTGTCTGAGACTATAACTTCTGGTATCCCGAAACAATGGAATAAATCTTCTTCTAAGAACTTCAAAATGGCATCGGCTGTGATCTTCTTAACAGGCTTTAAAAAAGGGAATTTAGAAAAGTGATCCAGTACTATAAATATTCCTACATTACCGGATTTAGACCTGGGATACGGACCCAAAAAATCTACATACAACTTTTGGAAAAAACGCTGACTTTCACCCGTTTTGCCCAAAGGTGGACGGAGTACATAATTAGGATGTTTAGTGCTTTTGCACACTTCGCATCGATTGACGTATTCCTTTACATCTGTCACCATATTTGGCCAATAATAATGACGCCTAAGTTTTTCAAGCGATTTATTTATTCCACAGTGGGATGACAATGGGTCATCGTGAACTCTTTTCAAAACTTCAGGGATCAACTCTTTTGGGAGCCACAATTTCCATACCAAGTCATCTGCTATTCGCTCTCCTGAAGCATGTTCGCTTCGTCGATAAATAAACTTATCCACTATTTTTATGTCAGGTGTTCGAGCTTTCTGCTGCTCTAGCTTCGACCTCAGATCCTGATAACTTGGTGAATTGAAATGCGGATGCTGCAAATCTATAACACAACCCAAATCTATTGCAGACAAATCCTCTGTGAAGGTACGTGATAATGCATCTGGGACCACATTCTGACTACCCTTCCTATGTTGTATGGTAAATGAATACCCTTGCAATTTCAAGGCCCATCGCGCTAATCGACTGCTAAGATCTGACTGTGACATTAACCATTTAAGGGACGCGTGATCAGTTATAATTGTAAACTGCTGCCCTTCTACGTATGCACGAAACTTCTTAAGACTTAAGATAGCTGCCAAGCATTCTTTCTCTGTCACTGAGTATTTACGCTGACACTGATTCAATTTTCGAGACATATAAGATATTGGCACCTCATTTCCTTCGTTGTCTTTCTGCATGAGCACTCCACCTACTCCCGTATGACTTGCATCACAATGAATATAAAATGGAGACTTAAAATCGGGCGTGTGCAAAACAGGCGCTGTACACATGGCTGTTTTGAGCTGGTGAAATGCACATTCGGCTGCGTCAGTCCATATAAATTGTCTGGATTTCTTTAGGGCATCCGTAAGGGGAGAAGCTATTGCTGCATAATTCCTAATAAATTTATTGTACCAGCCAGTCATACCTAAGAACCGGCGTAATTGCTTAACAGACTTTGGAGTAGGATACTCTTTTATTGCAACTATTTTATGACCATCCATCGAAATGGTACCATGCCCTACAATATGGCCTAAATACTGCACTTCTGCAACACAGAAATTACTTTTTTGAACATTAATTGTTAAGCCAGCGTCGGCCAACCTTTTTGCTATGTCCTTCAGAACAGCAATATGTCTTTCAAACTTATCGGAAATGATGAGAAGATCATCCAGATAAACAAATACTTCGTTTCGATATTTGACAGGAACTATTCGGTCCATTAGTTTTGACATTGTGGACGGTGCGTTGGTAAGGCCAAAAGGCATTACCGTGAATTGGTAAAGAGCCCGCCCGGGAACGGTGAAAGCAGTTTTGTCCCTTGAACTGGCATCTAGAGGAATCTGCCAATAAGCATCTTTCAGATCCAGAGTTGTTATAAATTCAGCCTTGGGAAGCCGACTTAGTATGCCATCTATCAGTGGCATGGGATAAGCATCCTTTCTCGTCACTTCATTGACCTTTCGACTATCTAGACATAGGCGCACCTTTCCAGGCTTCTGTACTAGCACTACTGGGGACGACCATGCACTCTCTGACTCTTCAATTACTCCAAGGGCAATCATGCGGTCGAGTTCCTCGTACATCAGTTTCTCTACGGCCGGATAAACAGGATAATGCCTCTGTTTAATTGGTTTGGCATCGCCAACATCTATTATATGAGACAACAAGCTAGTTTTTCCTAACCCTTTCTCTACAAATGAAGGAAAACACTCAATGGCGTCCTTCAACGCTTTCTGTTGTTCGTTATTTAAGGGACGCTGTTCCACAGCAATATCTTTTTGCACGCTGGCGAGAGCAGCGGGGCAGTTGGACACCTGCTTCGATAAGCCCATTGGCAATAAATCAAACTCTGTCCAAAAATCTATTCCTAAGTACAACGGTTGATTTAGGGAGGGTACTAAATAAAATGTCAAAGCTTTACTACTTCCGAGATACTCAACTTTACAACGAATCTTTCCTACGATATTTTGCGTTTTACCATCGGCGGTACGCACACTGGACTCCATAGGCTTGTACGGCTGCCCAGAGTCTATCAACTTCTTTGCAAAATTTCCACCGATACAACTAATCGATGCTCCGGTATCCATTAAACCTATCATAGAACTACCAAGCATGCTGACTTCAGCATATGGCCTTAAATCATGACCGACTATGGCGGCGATCAAAGCTTGTTTTTCAATCTTCTTCCGCTTAAAATATTCCTTCTGTCGCAAGCGAGAACGAGGGATTCTCTTCTCCTTTATGGTTATTTTTGTAGATTTATGCTTTAGACGGTTATGTAGCAGTGATTCATAAGGTAAGTCAAGGGAAAAGGGATTAGTGGGGGCAGAACCGTCCACTATTCCGTATTGGTGGCCTTCGTCACTAGTTTGCGTACACTTTTCGGCAGTGCACGCTGCAAACAGTTTTTTGAAGCATTACAATTATAGCAAGATGGTTTATACGTATCTGGCTGTCCACAACCATAACAAAATACGCGTCGTTCAGAAACACAGTCCTGATACCGATGTCCCATTGCACGACAATTCCAACAGGACAAAGTCAACGCGGACACTTCATTGTCGCTTAGATCCGACTCTTCTAATGGCGCTTCTATTTCATGTACGGTGCGCTGTGGAGCAGTTCGCATTTTAGGCCCTGCAGGTTTAGCTAACGACTGCAAAAACGACTCACGCTTTCTTACTAGGTGTCGGAGCTGGGCTACACTAAATATGCGTTCATACAGAAGCTCATGTTGGATTTCTGGCAACAAGTTAGCTTGCAGTGTCTCTAGCAAGGCTGTCTCTGGCAAGGGGTTAGACAATTGGTCAGCTAGAAGAACTACTGACTCATAAAATTGGTCAAACGACTCATTTGGCTGTTGCTTTCTGCGACTCATGACAGCTCGAATATTGCTATCAGTTCGCTCATCTTTAAACTGTATTCGCAACTGAGTACACAAATCCTCCCATCGGATGGATTTAACGCTTTTATGATAGCGCCAAAACCAGTCACTAGCACTACCATCAAATAAATTACTGACGTGACGTGCTAACAGGTCAAAATTTGCATCCAGTGTTTGAATAGTTAGTGCCTCTGCGCGGTAAATAAAATCATCAACGGACAAAGATGATCGTCCAGAAAATCGTAATTTCCAATTCAGAATGATCTGGCTGATTCGATCTGGACGTATATCAGAACGTGGAGAAGTGCGAGGATGTTCTGACTGACTTGACAATCGACATGGCTGCTCATCCTGTGGCGGAAGAGTATGTGTATCCCCATTTGTTACTTGACTCGGACTGTCATTTCGGATTGCATGAAAACCCTCGGCTATAGCCTCTCTCAACATATTTGTCTGTCGTAATGTAGCTTCTGACAGTATTTCCGTTTGTCGGATAGCGGCTGCTGCCATTGCCTCAGCTACAATTTGCTGTAATTCACTCATATTCGGTGAGGGAGCCGTAGAAGTTGTAGGGGCTGCATCTAGTGGCAACTGCGGACCAGTAGATCGCACATTCGAGTGTTCCCTGGGTGGAGCATCTATTGCTTTAGAGCCACTTCTCGTTTGTGCTGGCATTATTTCTTGTATATTCTGTATAGACGGAGATAACTGGCCTAAACTAGAACCATACAGTTGACCCAAGGTAGAACCTTGCAAGGGAGCTTGGCAAACAGGGCAAACTTTCTTCGAGCCTACTCTGGTGTTTACACAGACTTTATGAAAAGTGTGACCACAACAATTAGTTATCAACTGAGCCTCAAACTGCACTGATCGGAGGCAAATAAAGCAGTCAATATCGCTCAAAGTCTCGTTTGATTCGTCGCCGCTGCGATTTAAAGACATTTCCGCCAACTCTCAGATTGGCCAAACCGTACAAACAGTTGATATGTACACCCAAAAATATCAAAGAAAAAGAATAACAATATTCCTTTGTAGCGAAAAAAAAACTTTAATACTAACAGTAAATACCAATTAAAATCAAAACTAAAACATTCGGAAATCATGAAACGCTTTCATGAGCAATGTAATGTAGCAAGTGAAAAAGAAACCAGAAGACAGAAAATTGGCACAAGTACCACGGACAGTATACAGCAAACGGCAGCGCAACTGATATCCAGCAATACCTATGCTCTACATAAAATAGTATGCAGAATGCTCAGCTTTCAATATAGGAGTAATATTCTAACGAGTACTTATTAATCCAAGGAATAAGGTAATTAAGTCAAGGCACCAGCAAAATAACTACACATTCCTGTAATAATTCTCGAATACTATAACCAACAGCTTCTAGCCGAACAAGGAGGAAAAAAAAAGTTAACAGTTGAAAGAACGGACATTATCCTAAAATATTGTGCATTCGCATTTACATATAATTAGCGCGGTATATGCAGTATATCCAGCACTGGTCAAATAATGTAGCTCGCACATAATACAAAAGATAATGGTAAATAGGACAAGGGTTAAGAGTTGTGCCGGCAATGAACTTATGTTGAAAGTATCACTGATCCAATACACAGCGTAGGGTGTAACTAATGTTCTGAATTTAAATAAGCGGTAGGCCGTAGATTGCATCCACATAGAACCTAAATCCAGCAATACTTTTGCAGAATTATCAGAAACACAGGAAAAAGAAGTCATCGGTTATCTCATGATTGTGGAGCTGTAACTGATCTAGAAATACAACATGTCCAACCAATCTAACCAAATGCGCAAGCGTTTACAGCTTCTATTGAGGCAGGGCTGGAAGTTATTTGAAACCACTACAGTGTCCTCCGCACTCAAGTACGTAAACTGGTATTTGGGAGAAACATTTAATTTAACCTACACTGATTGATTTAAGTCAGCTGTTAATGACTGAAACTAGGATGGGGCTTGCTGAACCAAGCTTATAAGTTGATAAGCTAAAAACATAAACTAATAAAAGAAATCTTGTAAATGGCTTAGAATGTAGCATTGGGATAGAAACAGGCCTCTTAGATTGGCTCCAAATAATTAAAATACTAAAAAGAAATATTGTTTCTGGCTTAACATTTAGTATTGGTTCAGAAACAGGCAAATAAGTAAAATATTAAAAAGAAATAGTGCAACTGGCTTAACATTTAGCATTGGTTCAGAAACAGGCCCCTCACGTTGGGCGCCAAAAAATAATTAAAATAATAAGAAGAAATATTGTAGCATACAACGTACACTTTTTGGGTGAGCTGATGGTAGGGCAGATGTGTGAACGGAGCACGCGCTAGCATACCGGCCTCAGTTTAGTCGGCTGGGGGGGGAGTGGGTTATGTTGAGGGTACCGCAACACTGCGTGCTCACAAAGGTGTATTATTTTATTTATTTAAAATTCGCGTGCTGTTTTATGGGAGGAGGGAAATAAAGTTCTATCAATCAGCGATCAGTTATAGGGAGGAAAAGAAGGAAAAGGGGGGCAGAAAGTATTAAGAGAAGAAGCTTGCTACGCTAGGAGCCATAGTGGCGAAATGAGCTCGCAATGGTGGTAATGAGCGGCTCGAGTAACCCCACCCTTCCATGATCGTCATGCTGCATCTACAATTATTGACGATCCCTAAGCACACTGCGGATTCCTAAATTGGCTCACGGACGGCACACATGATTCCCGAATTTAGACACTTACGTCGATTTCATTATAAATTTATTCATATTAACAAGAAAAAACAACTAGTTCTAATAAGTAAATAAACAGAAAAAAAAATTCAGGGAGTTTCTCGCTTCATCGATAATCACTATAATCCATATTAAAAAAGGGAAACACAATAATAAAAGTAATAGCAATAATAATTAATAATAGTAGTAATAATAATAACAGGAAATACAATAATTAAATACAAATTCCACGAAAGAATTTGAACAGTGTATAAATGTGCATAGCAAAGAAAAAATAATGAAGTTCGGTATTGGCCTGTATTTAAATTATGCTGTCCAAAAAAAAAAATGGATTTCAATTTCGAATATACAATCCGCAAAATAAGAAGCAAAAAAAATATATATATATATATGGAGAATAAGGTGGGGGAAAAAAAAAAAAAAAAAAATATGCACAAACGAAAATTGCATATGTTTTGTGCAGTAAAATGTATTAATGCACTAAGGTCAATGACCGACTTAAAGCACACAGCTGACTACGATGTCGGCATTGCTTCGAATTTGCATTAGAATTTCAAGAGAGAGCTATTAAACATTGCGGTTTCTGTCCGCTTAAAATGAGCGCTTTAAGAGCGGACAAGGTAATCAAGTAGATAATAAAAAGAAGAGCGCACTTACGGTTTCGACTCCGAATCCAACGGCGAAAGATCTTTCGGCGGTGTTCGGCAGGCTTTGCTGAAAAAAAAATTGTTGTTGTTCCGTTTCTTCGGTTTCTTGCCTTATTTAAATGCACTCATTAAAACACTCATTTTATCTTAAACAGAGAACAAAAAAAAAAAAAATAAAAAAAAAGCAAAAAAAAAAATAATATTTACAATATCTACGCTCGTTAGTTGTAGGCAGGAACGACCAAAAATAAATACGACTACCAATCTTGGCTTCACTCGGCGCTTACAGATTGCGGCACTGCCTAACCTCACTCTCTTATTTTTCTTTGCACTGCAGGCACATTTTAAAGGTAATTTAACCTATTGGCAAATTAATATTTTTTCTGCGGCGTAAACAAAAAATATATGAAACCGGGAAAATATAAGAAATCAGGAAAACATGTAACGCTAAAACCTAATTCGGCGGTTTTCCCATTATCACTGTCCACTTTAGAAGGCGTTTAAATTAACCCCGAAAGTAATTATTTTGCGACTGGCCGTAAGCACAGGGTCCGCCGGCGTATACATCCGCGCATCAACTGCTGGGCTTAGAGTTCTCGGGTCCGCCAGTGAGTACGAAAATAGTTCGTTTTTTCGGACAAGAATTTAAGAGCGGCTTAATAAATAGCTCCAGACGTAGTAGAATGCATCGTACATAGGTATATGCATAGGTATATAGGCTCCAGACTTAGTGCCGAATCTAAATGTGAGCGAACAGAAAAACGGCAACTAAGTAATAGGCACAGAAAAACAAGCCTGAAATTAAAATATTTACCCTGTTCGGCATCAACTTAAGAAGAATTCCTTTGCCAACGCAAATGGCATCCACGCCAAAAAACAGAAAATAGGCAATAGCTCTAACTTGCACTTAACACAGGCGTTCACTTCTATACCAACATTTGTAGTTTCTTTTTTTTCCTTAACAAAAGTTGTTTTTTTTTTTCTTTTAAATTTGTTGCACGGGAGCAATTATTTCTTGCCCAAATTAAAATTTTAATGCAAGCACATTTATTTTTGCTATGCGAAAAAGTACGTCTGTTCCGTTCGGCGGTTCAAAGAAAAAGAAAGTGGCTAGTTCCAACCTAGGCTCATTAGCCCTTCCACGGAAGTGGTTGAGGTGGCAGTTGTCAAAAGAAAGGTGCAAGGAGAACACTGACATTGACAATTCAGCCAAAAGAAAGTGTTGAGCACTCTCCAAAGGGTCCGTGAATAGCAAAACGACAACCAACCCAACTTCACTTGGCAATTATAATGAAAATCTTGAGCGGTTGTGGTGGTGTTTTATTATCTATAAAGTAGTTTTGTTTTACAAATTATATATTTTTACGCGCTTACATACCAATCCTTTCCCTTCATCTTGAATACTGACGCGATAGTTCGATAATTAATTCTAAACTAATGATCGAATATTACAGAGTTTCATAAACAACTAATCGGCAAGTACTTTCAAATTCAAATTAAAACCAGTACAAATTCAAACTAAAATTAATTTGTAACATTCCGGCCCCCGTGAATCGACAAAGGCGGAGCCGGAGATTCACCAAAAACGTCGAGGACTGCCAGCTTAGATGCTGGTCTTTGAAGCGTTGTAGTTCCCGTCTTCACTGAAGCGCTGCGTACTTGTCCATCTCGAGCTAGTTGCACTGCAGTTACTCTACCTCGCTTCCACTGGCTTCGGCTTTCAGACTCATCGCAGATGATTACGATGTCTCCAACTTTAATTGGTTCCACGCGTTGAAACCACTTGGTTCGGCGAGTCAATGTTGGCAGGTATTCTAAAATCCATCGCTTCCAAAATGTCTGTTTCAGCTGTTGTCGTATTTGCCATTGTTTTCTCAAGCATTGCCGCTCGTCAATATGCGGCGTTTGAATTAGGTTAGGGCAACCAATTAAAAAATGATTAGGAGTGAGAGGTTCTGCTTCGGAATCTTCAATAGGAATATGTGTTAATGGCCGAGAATTAATCAAGTTTTCAGCTTCTATTAATAAGCTCTGCAAAGTCTCAACTTGCGGTACCTTTTGTTTCAATGTAAATGCTAGTACCCTTTTAACACTGCGCACCATGCGCTCCCAAGCACCGCCAGCAGCAGGATTACCAGGTGAATTAAACTCCCATTCAATGCCGCGCCGGCCACACTCTGATGACATCCCATTCACGGCTTCAATCCAGTGTATTTTGCTTGCACCAATAAAGTTTGTTCCCTGGTCGCTTCTAATTTTCTGCGGTAAGCCTCTGCGGCAACAAAAATTTTGCAAACAAATAATAGCAGAGTCCGATGAGAGATCCTTAGCGAGTTCCAAATGTATTGCTCTAGTGGTCATACAGGTGAACAAAGCAACCCAGCGTTTCTCTTGACGTCTTCCAATAGCAACCAACAAAGGACCAAAATAATCTAATCCAGTATACGTAAAGGCTCTTACATATGGTGAAAGTCGATCTATGGGCAGCTGACCCATCAATGGTGGCTTCGGACATATGTACGTATTTTTGCAAACTTGGCAACTTGACTTTACTTTATTGACCAAGGCTCTAACAGATGGTATCCAAAATTTTGTTCTTATATTTGATATTATAGTTTCCATATTCTGATGCTTACATTGTTCGTGAAAGTGCTGTGCAATTAAATATGTCAACTTATGATTCTTTGGCAATATCAAAGGTCTTTTTACATTGTCATCCACGCAGTTGGCATTGTTAATTCGACCGGATACACGCATAACTCCATCTTCGTCCATTACTGGGGTTAGGCAAACTATTTTACTGGCTTTTGGTACGGATTGTCCGTTCTGAAGTGCGGCTACTTCGGCTCTGAAACAATGACGCTGAACCAGGCGGCATAAAAGCTTTTCAGAAAGGTGTAATTCTCTTGCTGATAATATCAACGATGTCTGAAGACATGCTGAAGTTTTTCCAATTCTGTTTTTGAACGTGTCCACGACTCTAAGAACATAGGCGTACACTCTTATTAGCTTTTCGTATTTAGATGTTTTTTCAATTAAACTAAATATTGGACCATTCTCTTCTACGGTCGAAAACAAGAATTTTATTCGTTGTTCATTTTGTTGATCGTACTGCTTTATGTTCTCGTTTAAAACAGGCCATCTTTCGCTGTCGTTTCTTAGGAATAAAGGTCCTTCTAGCCATTTCTTTGATTTTACATTCGAGTCCATACGAGTGGCAACATCAGCAGGGTTTTGCGATCCAGGTATCCATTTCCATTGGCGTGCTTCAGTGCTGTCCAATATTTCTGATATGCGATGAGCGACAAATTGTTTATAACGGCGGCTGTCTGACTGAATCCAATTGATAACTGTTTTTGAATCGGACCATAAAAAGACTTCGTCTGGTTTTATGTCGTGGCTGTTGACAATAGCATCTTTAAGGCGAACTCCCAATACGGCTGCCTGAAGTTCTAATCGAGGAATAGATAGCTGCTTTAAAGGGCTACAGTTTGCTTTACCTAAAACGAAGGCAACTGTTACTTCGTCACAATATTCAATCCTCCAGTAAGCAACGGCGGCATAGGCTTCTTCGCTGGCGTCAACAAAAATATGCAGTTGTATTATGCAATTATTTTCCAAAAACTTCGAGTGATAACATCTGGGTATTCGTATTGAGTTTACTACGTTAATCATTGTATACCAATTATTCCATAAATTTTTTAGTTGATCGGGTATAACCTGGTCCCACTGCGTCTTAGAGCGCCACAGCTCTTGTATAAGTAATTTTCCTTTTATAACATAGTGTGCGATAAATCCAAATGGGTCAAAAATAGACATAATAATAGACAGTACCTGTCTCTTTGTGGGATATGATTTCATTTTAACGACTGATTCGGGTATTTTGTTAAATTTAAGAACAAAGCAAAATATATCGTCTTTTGCATTCCAGTGTAAGCCCAAAATCTTTTCAGTAATTGGCTTACATTGATTAAGGTCTGTTAGGTTTGCTAGCTGTGGTATATTTTTGTTATTTAACAAATGCATTAATTGTTCTGAGTTTGAAACGAAACCACGAAGCTCGAAGTTAGCATTTTCGTGAATTTCAATAACCTTTTTTACAACGGAATAAGCTTCATGTATATTACTAAAGCTATCAACATAGTCATCAACATAATGGCGTTCTATTATGGCTTGCACGGCTCTACTGTTTTTATCTAAATAGGTTTTGGCATTTGTGTTTTTAACATACTGCGCTGAACAAGGCGAACTGGCTGATCCAAAAATCATTACTTGCATAACGTATGTGCTAGGTGTGCTGACATTACTATCTCTCCACAGAAATCTTTGCGAATCCTGGTCCTTTTTTCGAATGGCGATCTGATGGAACATCTCCTTGATGTCTCCACATATGCCAATGCTTCCTTCGCGAAATTTCATTAAAATTGTTGGTAACGGTACGGGTTGGTAAGCGTCTGGTCCTTTCATTAAGTTCGTATTAAGAGACACTCCATTCATCATAGCAGCGGCGTCAAACACGAGACGAAGCTTGTTGTTTTTATTTGCGTTGCAGACGGCAAAATGTGGAAGGTACCATGTTCTGTGTCCTCTTTGTCTTTCTTCTTCTGGTAAAAGCTTGCGTACATATCCTTTTTTCAAGTAGTCCGATATCTTTTCCGTGTACCACTTCTTAAGCGCATTGTCATTATTCATTTTCTTTTCCATAGCTTCTAGGCGCTTCAATGCCATCTCATAGTTGTTTGGCATTTCAATATTATCTTCTTTCCATAATAATCCGGTTTCATAGTAATTTTCTATTTTCTTCGTTGTAACTTCTAAAATTTCTTCGGCTCTAATATCAGCATTAGATTTAACGGGCTTAAACGATTTTACCCCAAAGCTTTCTATATTCAAGTATTCGTTCATCAGTTCTTGCAGCTCTGTAGAAATGTCATTTTCGTTTACTAAGTGGCATACGATTTCTCCACCTTTTGATTCGTTAGAACCAAAAAGTGTCCAGCCCAGTTTTGTTTTGTGTACGGCAAAATTGTTATTAAGATTTATGACCTTCTCCGGCCTTATCAACGTTGTATGTGGCATTCCAATTAACATTTTAGGGGCGGCGTCAGTGTAATTCTCAATTGGTAAGTTTCTCAAAGATAAGAAATGAGAGTAAAATTTATTTAAGTTCAGGCTCTGTTTTGGCAAAAGCAAATTGTTTATTGTGCGAACATTTTTCAAGTTGTAGGATATAGGCCCACAGCTTATACCTCTGATTTCTATATTAACTTGTTCCGACATTTCGCTTACGGATTTGTCACCAATCCACTTTAGCGTCATTAGGCTTTTATTTCCTTTAGCTCCTATTAATTTAGCGACGTCATTCTCAATCAGGGAAATAGTTGATCCTTCATCAATGAATGCAATAATTTCGCATGTACCTTTTGGACCCGAAACACTTACAGGCAGAAACTTAAGAAGCGTTTTATCGGGCAAGTCTTTTTCGACGACCGTTGTAATAACAACACTGGCTTCTGATTTTGGTTCCTCGGATATAGTTGTAGGATGTATTTTCCTTTTACCTTGCATCGCGGCGTTATAATGTAGCAAACGATTATGTGGTTTAGTACAAGAGTCGATATTACAATCTCTTCGGCGTGAACAATTTTGTAGTGAGTGGCCTAGACTTAGGCAACAAAAGCACAATCGGTTCTTTTTGACAAATTCCCATCTATCGGCCAATTCTTTTTGGCGAAAGACATTACATTTATAGAGTTGATGCTCGGCGTTACATAGGAGACACTTTTGAGACTTCGTGTTATTTTCATATAAAGTGAATGTTTGCTTTGGTTCAGGTCTTTTCTCTCGCAATTCATTCGTTTGAACTTTGACGGTTGTTGCTTCTAATGCAATTGTTAAGTATTTCGCAACTTGTTGCAGCCAATCTGAGAAATTCCTTACTGTTGGGTATATCAATCCTTTTTCTGTCGTATATTTTGCCCACTCCTCTCTTTTAGACATAGGCAGTTTACTAACCAACTCGTCAATGAGAGTTGGATTACTTAAATGCGGCATAGCATTACAATTTTCTAAAAATGCTGTCAAGTTCGCGGCTAATACACTAAATTCAATTAAGTCATTTATTTTATTATATTTTACTGTCGGAAAGGCACGAACTTTGGCAATTTGGCTTCGGATTAAAATTTCAGGGCGACCATAATACTGATTCAAAGTGGCAATAACGATTTCGACATTCTCAGAGTGTATAAGCAAAGACGAAACTATATTCCGGGCAGCACCTACAAGAGCTTTTTGAAGGCGCGTCAAGTTTTCCAAATTAGTGTATTTGTATGCTTTCGATGTTTCTTTATAGGCTACGTAAAACATAGGCCACTGTTCTGGTGTTCCAGAAAACTCAGGCAAATCCTGTAGTTTACGTAAGTAAGGTTGACTGTGTGAGTTGTGTTCATAATTATTATTCTGTGATGACGAAGATGTATACGGAGACCTCGGCGGGATATGAGGGACAGGTTGCAACGAATGCGGCAAAAAATTCGTTGCTTGTAGAGGCGTATAATCTGACGGTGGCGGCATAGCATTTTGTTTTGGCGGCGGCGGCATTGTAATGGTATTATATGGTTCGTTATTTCTAACTACATGCTGCTGGCTTTTTAATTGCTTTTCTGGGAAAATGTTATGATCTACTAAGGGCATTACATTTTGAAACATACCTTTACTTTCGGCATCATTACGGTTCAGTTTTTCTTCTAGGGACTTACTCAGCTCATCATTACGCTTGAGCACCTCTGTGAACTTCTTTTCCAAGTCCAGAACCTTTTGCTGTAGTTGCTCAACCTTGCAGGGGGCAACCACGGTAGCGTCGAGCTCATCTTCATTGTCTGACCTTTGAGACATGTTGTTTTCAAGTCCTAAACGGACTGGCGGCTTTCCTTTAGTTGTTCGATGACTGACTCTTGGCATAAGAGTCGATGTGCGGCGGGCAATGCACAAAACTTTTTCACCACTGCTTATATATCCACCACTGTGCGGCAGGCAATTCACTGTGCACGTAGATATATTTGGTAGACTCCGATATTTACGTGACTTCTTCAGGTTTCCTTAATCGTGCGGCGGCGATGCACATTCCTGAATTAGTCCAATACTGGGCGGCAGACAATGCCCAAAAAACAAACTCCAAACAGCGCGGCGACAGGTGCACTAGATCGGCGTCTCCCAAGATGGCGGCGATTGATAATAAAAAATGTTGAGCACTCTCCAAAGGGTCCGTGAATAGCAAAACGACAACCAACCCAACTTCACTTGGCAATTATAATGAAAATCTTGAGCGGTTGTGGTGGTGTTTTATTATCTATAAAGTAGTTTTGTTTTACAAATTATATATTTTTACGCGCTTACATACCAATCCTTTCCCTTCGTCTTGAATACTGACGCGATAGTTCGATAATTAATTCTAAACTAATGATCGAATATTACAGAGTTTCATAAACAACTAATCGGCAAGTACTTTCAAATTCAAATTAAAACCAGTACAAATTCAAACTAAAATTAATTTGTAACAGAAAGGAAAAGAGAAATGAACCTTGCCACGACCATAGATGGCGCTCGTATGCAACTAATCTACTACTAAGAGTAACCATAGATTCTACTACTAAATGTAAAACCGAATCTACTACTAAATATAAAGGCAAAAAAAAAAAAATAAATAATAAAATTTTACTACAAAATAAAAATAAATAAAAGCAAAGTTATTAATATTTGCGACAAGCGCTCCTACAGGTTGGGGCCACTAAGAGTACCTACACAAGCAGAAAATATCGTTGAAGCTTTAAAGCATTGGCAGTCGTCAGCCAAATGGACAAATCCGCTTAGCACAACCTTTTTGTTTAGCCTCAGCGTCTTTGCTGACTCCTAACATTTCATTATCAAAGCACAGAAACTGTAAACTTATATGACGGTAGTCTGTAATCTGCAGTTGATATTTTGTTATGGCAAAAACTTCGTGGCAGTAGAAAGTTTTTTATACTTGAATTGTATTTCTCCTCTTCTCGTGTGCGTACAAAGTTTGAGGTGTAGACTTGTCATTACGTATACGCAATGAGAATAAAACTGTATGTGTACGTGTAAGGAAGTATCTACGAGGCTTTGAGTCTGATATGGGCTCCAGAATTGGCAAAATTCGGCGTTTTTTGATGTGCAAAGTAAATGTTGACTGTGAGAAATGTAAATTCCTTTAAAAAGAGGTTTTCGCTTAGAATTATTTGTAAAATTCATGTAACGGTTATGTCTCCAAAAATAGATAGAGTACTAAGATACTCATATTTAAAATTTAAAACAATTCGGACTTTTATTAAAATGGTAACAAAACGTTCATAACGTGTGCGCAATTTTTATATTATTTTGCATGACATTTGTTTTCATATTATATTTCGCACTTTTCAAACTAAAAATGGATAACTAAACTAACTAACTAATTGGGAGGCAACATAATACTTTTTTTTTTGTGAGATGTACAAGCTAGCTCATATAATGTTATACTCAGTAACACTTTTCAGCAGAATTAATTAACTTGAAAATTTGTGTTGCTCTGTAAAACAATATATATATTAAATAAAAGCATTTTTTTAATTAAAAAAGAAGAATAATTGTATATCAAAACATGGAAGCAAAATGCTTAAAGTCTGTTTGCTATTTTAAAACAAAGGCTTAACAAATTAAAATTTGCTTAAGGACCACAAATAACTTACTATTTTTTTTTTTAAACTTTTTTGTGTAACTAACTAGGAGATAAAAAGTTATGCCACAACGAATTAATACCTCCTCATAATTTGTAACAAAGCAGTTGATTAAAAGAAAAGCATTCGATATATTTGTGCAAGGCGATTGCAATGATAAATAAAACAGGAGGGGGAATTAAAGAGGGACGTCTTATTTATTTACGCAAGCGAATTGCTCAAGGCACGAGCTAGTGCGAGATCAAGGAAACAGCTGATAGGGTTGCCAGAGCTGTTGTGTTCCTTGCTATTCTACTACATATTATACATTAGTATTTGTGAAATTGATGATAAATACAAGTAGTAATTGGCTAATCTTCAGTCAAAACTAATTGTTTACACTCACATCGTTAAAGGCATAATAATCTAAGTATTATTGTGTATGTTGCAATGAAACACATTGAGGCACTTAACAAAGCTTCAATTAGTCATAATCAATGGTGTTTGTATGTCTTACAGTTATAAGTTTAAACAAAGCATGCACGCGCAGCCGAATCAGAACAATAGACTTATGCGAGTACTCGCACATACCCGTATATAGTATGCACCGCAAAGTGCAGCCAATGTGGCTACAATGGCTGTGAAAGCCAACGCCAACGCCATCTCCAGCCGAGAATTGCTCGCGGCCATTGTTGCCATGGAAAATGCAGCTTACGCCATTGAATTGAATTGCATGGCACGCAGAAGGCCGCCGGCTGGACGCCTGATAATGGCAAAGTGGACATTGATGATGATGACAATAATGGTGATGGCTTTATTTACAAATACAATTTGCTGGCTATGGCATGCCCGCAGACGATTCAACTAATAGCCAATAGTTGTGATTACTTGTTAGACGATTTAGACAAACAATGTTTGGAAATAAAAGCGCAGAAGTTGAATCGAAAGGTTAACTTACGTATGGCAACGTGAGGTCTTTGATACATTTGTGTGTAATCTGCCACGCCTGCACTTATCAGCCATCAACAGATTGTTTGTTATTCGCTGGCCATAAAATCTGGCCATAAATCAGGTGAGCCAGCTTATTGAAAAGTGTAGATAAAGCAGCAACAGCTTCTTGCCTGCTACTTACTCTGACTACAGCCAGCCTCTTAAGTAGGCCTCGCTCTGTGGTTATTTGTTTACTTGGCCTTAACATAATGCCGCCTCCACTCAAGCAGCGTCGGGCTCGAAATTAAAGTTAAATGTTCTTGAACGTTCAGGGCATTTGGCATGGCAGGAAGGAGGCAGAGTGTCGGGTCTGGCCTTTGGTAGTTGGCCGCCGCGGCGTGAAATTGAAATTTATGCATTAATTACCAACAATGTCAGAACGTAAGCTTACGATCTGGTATTTGGGAAGCAGCTTAGTCCACACGAATGATTGAATGCTCAATGGTTATGTTTGTGGCTTGGCCTCTAGAGCAAACTCTCCGGTAACTTTATGATAATGAGCTATATATTATTTTTTGACAATTTCTCGCTTAAATTTATGACCAAAAGCCGAGCTAAGCTGTGCCGGAACGCAAAATGATTGCAGCTCATAGGAAATGTAATAAATATTTAACACCATTATGTGCTTTTGTTTATCGATTTGTAAACATTTAACAATTGGACATTTTGTAGTATAGCAGCAATAATTTGGGCAGATTATTTGAAGAACCTTTTAAGATTTCAAATAAATTACAATATGTTTTTTTTTAACATTTTTTAAAATGAGGAAAGTATTATACAAATTCCAAATGTGCATAGCTATGCATATTTTAATTCTATAATTCTTATGTAAAGTTATAAATGTAAATGCGTAAAGTTACACATAATTTAATTCTATAATTCTAATGTAATAGGAGAAGAATGGTTTGTAAAAATTACTGAGGGATTTCCATAGTCGCTTCATTCGTCTACTATTATATATTGTTCCGCGTTTTATATCTCTGGGAATTAAAACAAAGTCTTCAGCTGCAACAATCAAGCAGCACAACAAAAAAAGAGAGAGAGAGAAGGATAGAAAGGGATGCATGAATGTCGTTTTTGCTTCCAACTTTTGAGCGCATATTTTTAATTAATTAACATAAATTGAAGGGCGTTCAAACTGTCGCCCGCTTCGCGCCTGAATGGGCAAATGATGTTAATGGCCATTCAATTAGATGCGCCACAGCTACCTCTCGACTTCGCTCCATCGTGTGAACGCGACTGCGTTTATGGCGCCCCGAAATCGGCAATGCTTTTTATTTCGATTTTCTGAATTACACAACTCGGCGCTTAGCATTGAAAAAATACAAGAGCTAGCGCTCTCATGTTTTTAATTTGCCAGAGACAACATTTCTGCTGTCCTGTGCTGTTCATTCTGTGCTTTGCCTGCAGGACCAACAGACGCACGCCATGTTAGCCAGCCAGCCAGACAGCCAGTCAGGCGGTCATTTAGTCAGGCAGTCAGACAGCGTCCAAGAAATACAAAAAACAACTTTTCACAAACTGTCACAAGGACTTTGTCCATTTGATTTTGCGTGTAATTACAGCGAGTACCGCATCGCATCGCATTCCGCCGCACCACCCACCCGTCTCTTCGATTGCCCGCAACAAGTTTAATCTCAAGTTTTCCGTGGCATGAAAAAAGGTCAAAGGGAAGCTGTTAGGTGGGCAGGACACAGAGCTAAGCTAGCGTGTGATTTTGGTGTGTGACTTGGTCCTTTAAGTTGCGACGCGTGAGTGGGGGGCTGAACGACGACGCGTCAAAGCAATCGGCTTTCAAGGACGGCGATTTTCAAAAGGTTCTTTTAAAATTTCACTTGGCCGACACATTAAATGTGAATTAATCCGGCAAAATAGCTAAAAGCCGACTGTAAATTGAACAGCGATTGGCAGCGTGTCGCACTGAAAGTGTGTCATATTTTACAAGCTTAGAGTACTTTGACGAATTGCAAAATGAGGGCCATTTTATAAATACAACTATATTTCACTTAAATTAATGTTCTAACGGGAAAACAAAGAGCTGTTAAAAACAATTCGCTTTAAGTTGTCATAACTTTTAGTTGCTTATCTAGGTTTTCTTTCACAAAGGAACACTACCAATTGGTAACTTTTTTTTAGCACTGTACAGCAATTTTTCAATCGATATAGAGCCGAGCAGCATGGCATTTTGTAAAGTCGCACGCTATAGCGAATGAAGATTTAAGTTAAACTTCATGATAATGACAATAAAAGCAACAGCTCTGACTACATCGAACATCTTCTGTTATAAATCTCCAATTATTTAAATTGAATGTGCTATGATTATGAGGCGCATGAAGAGAGAAAACTTGTGTTTATTTTATGACGATCCCCTTAAAGGCCCTAAAAATTATTGGCTTAAACAAGACGGTGCAGAGTATTATTTTTTATAGCAGCAACATGTGAATTTATTGTAAAACAAAGCAACATGTCCCTAAATGTGTAAGCATATTTGCTGGCGCCTTCTTTTCTTTCGCTCTTTCGGGAGGACAACCCGCATAAATTGATTAGCCTAAGTCTGAGCCTAAATGTGTGCAATAAAATATATGTTAGGCCTTGCATTAGACTCATTAGTAGGAGCAAAAAAGGGAAAACAAATCATATGAGGTAAATAGGAATATCATCATCTCATTTTGATGATTTCTGTTGGTATTACATTGCTTACTACGTCAGAGGACCAAGTGAAGCCGCAATACAAATCGTGTTACATACATACAAGTACATATGTATGTACATATGTGTGTGGCAACATAAAAATTCCATTTGTCTCTCTGACTTGCAAATGTGCGAATGCGAGTGCGAGTGTTGCACGCTTTTTGGCGCCGTTTCGTTTTGTTTTGTTTCGTCGTTTGCTTCTAAGCATTATCACGTTCGCCTTTTACCCCATTTATATGTCCTTTGGGAGCCGTGCCATTTCCTGTGCATGCGCGACCACAGCGTTGGGTTTCTTTTTTCTGTTCTTGCCATGTTGGCTTTTTATTTATGAAAATCTCATTGGCTTTAACGCGCGGGCAACGTCTGTGCGTCCAAAAGTGTGCTAGCTTTTCATTAATATTGCAAAATGTCATGAATGGCAATTAAAGTTTTGCACGGCTTGAGCGGAAATGGAAAACGGGAAGTGATGCGCACAGCTGTTGCCACTTAACGGGACGGATGGAAAGTGATGGTGAAAAGCCTTCAAGTCGGCAAATTGTCGGCTCATCAAAATATATTATTTATTATTTAATAGAAATGACTGCCAGTCGCCGGATATTAATGAAATGAAAGAATGCGCGCTAATTAAGTCGGCAGTCGACTGAATCTCGCAAAGCGTTATGAAAAACCAATTTCAATTTGGGTACATATTTCAACAATTTGTGTATTAGTGTGGGTGTGTGTGTCTGTGTGTGTCTGTGTGTGCGCGTATTATAAAACAAAAGTCAATTATATGCATAATCGCCAATGGGCATGAATGGGTCTGAATGCCTCCAAGCCAGATCCTTTTTACAGCTGAGTGTTTAAAAGTTGTTTGTTGTTGTTAACCTTGTCGTTGTTATTGTTATTGTTGTTGTTTTTGTTTTTCTTGTTGTCTGTTATGTAAATGTATGCGACACTTAATTTTAGTTTGCGAATTCCAGCGCAATTTTTAGGCACGACTGACAACGAGTTAGACAACAAACCGAATTGTTGCGCAAACTTTTCTGACACCGAAATGTTGCTGAAAATGTTTTCAACATTTTGAAAAACCGATTTAAAAGCTCTGCATTTCAAAATAACTATGCCGCTAACCCTTAATCGTGACTTTAAAGCGCAAACTGAACCTAACTTGCCACAAATACATTGGCTTGAAATTTTTCATGAATGGACGCACTGATTGAACAGTTTGCCAATATTGACACGAGATTCGTATATATACTATAGATACAGTTTTACTTGCTTTAGTTTTTAAACAGCAATTACTTTTCCGAAACTAAAAAATGAGGAGGCAAGTGTTTAGGCAAAAGACTCAACGTGGAGGGGTTGCTAGAGGTTGCTTGACGCTTGGCGCTAAGCGGCTACAATACATATAGTGTCCGGGGAATCACCACCAAGGACACTTTGCTCAAAATGCAAGCGGCGAACAGATTTTGGTCTTGATTTATAATATTGCACGTGGCTCGTGGTTCGTTCAAGACCACGTCATAATGGTCTACAGTATGTGGTACGGCGTTTTGTGGGCTTGGACCGAAATTTAAATAAAGAAGTTTGTTAAATAAAGTTCGTTTTCTTTCTCTTCCAAATTTAGCACAGTTATTGTTATTTAGCGTCGTTCCGTAAGACTTAAAGCTTTTTATTTTAATAACTTGTTTCTATTGGTTTACTTACTTTACAAGTGCTTTTCAGGTTTCTTTTACTAAAAAGGTTGGTTAAGCTGACTTATTTTTTTCACATTTTTAAAGATACTCCATATACAATTGAAATGTCCACAAATTGGAATGCAACAGTTGCCAAAAAAAACTGTAATGCACTGCTAAAAAGAGTTGTTGTGAAATTTTTCGCACTAAAACTTGTCCCAATGTGCAACGGCCAGTGCCATATGTTGTGCATACCAGTTCGGATTTCAAGTGCAAATGCAAGGCCAAAAAACAAGCGACCATTGGCAACAGCTTTAGCTTACAGCTCCTGTACAGACAGACAGAGCGACCACGACTCAACAGCATTGTCGAGTTGATGATAAGTGTCCAAGTGCTGCAGACTAAGTACCGGGTGTGAAATTTGCGTAAATGAGGAGACGGCGAGCAGCGGCGACTGTGCAAATAGTGAATACTATTAACACAAGCCATTCACCTCTTAAGTCCGCGTACATGCCACATTACGGTTGGTTGCGATTCAACAAACTGACGGTAAAAATCGCACAAACTAACAAAGTAGAGCGGGGCGTCGGGGCTTTGGCCACACGCTGCGCTCTGAAGTAGTGGAAATCCCCAGCAATTTGTCGGAACAACTCGCATTACATTACCGAACGATGTGCAAATAGCAGCAGCGACAGTGCAAACTAAAGGGATTTGTTGTAATGGGCGCCCTGAAAAGTATGCAACGAGTTTTGCTTTGCTCTTGGACTAAGCCCTAGGTCGTCCATAGCAACAGGATCTGTCTGTTGATTCTATTAAATAATGTGACGACGCGGCTTACTGCGCCTCAATTGAAAGCCATTGTGCATAGTTATGTGACTCTCAGTCTCAGCCTGTGTTTATTGTGTCCTTTTGTGGCTAGTCTTTGTTGAATTAAGGCGCCAGGTTCGTCGCCTTGGTGCGCAATTAAATGTCAACTATACTTTAGGGGCCATTAAATAAATAAAATACAGCAGACAATTGGGATTTGCTCAAAGGGCTAATGTCACATTTTCACGATTCTACTTATTATATAGTTGCTTTGAATTGCTACTAATTATTAGACACTTTATTAGTAAATTATAGTTATTATAGTTTTGTTATACTTTTCTAAATCTACAGCTGAAGGTAAAAAATCGTAAAAAGACAATAATAAATAACATTTCTGAATGAAAAATGCACATTATTCGCAATCATAATTTGATTGTTACTGAATGAAGTGGAATTAAATTTTTGCCAGGAAATTGAAGGAAAAATGGTTTGAAATCATTTCAAATCATTTCATTTCTTCGTCTCTCTTTAAAAAGTAACAGAATGGGAAAATAAAAGACACATAATCGGGAAGTTAAGCTCGTGCTTCATTTATGTCGTCTGGCTACTGAAGTATTTAAAATATTAATGTCAATAACTTACAGAAAATGCAATGGAAAATAAAATGTAATTCAATATAAAAACAATGAAAGTGAATAAGAATTAAAAAATACGTATACATTTAGGGAATGCTTAAAGATTTATAAACCCACATTTTCTTATCCACATAGTATTTAAGCCATTACAATGTTATGTTATTGCCATGATCTGCTTCGTTACTTAATCATCTCACAGCGACACACCCACAGGAAGAGGGAGAGAAGCTTGAACCAGCCCCTTTTAAAAGCAAAGACAAAATCAACAAAAGAACATTTGATTGTATAACTTTCAGGTAAAGAAAAAAACTGAAAACTATTTTCGTAGAAAAATTGTTACGCCATGTTGGGTTGGGGTTGGGTTAAGGTTAGTTATTCTATCGCAAACTTTTTTTTTCTGCTGACCCAACAATAATGTCAAGTCATAGCCCGGCAAGTAAGCCCACAGCATATATGTAGACCCTCATCTACACATCAATTGGCTGACGGTGTGGAGAGGAGTATAATCTTTGAGCATCTAAGTTTAGCCACTTTTGTCTGCGACACAACTTTCTTTACTAATAACAGACAATTGTCTGTGTGCATGTGTTGGGGTCATTACTGCAGAAACTATAACCACATGGATTTTATGGAAATGCTATTGACATTTTCTTACATTATGCGTGTCCGCTCCAAATAACTAAAAACCTTTTTACATAATCTCATGCAGGACTCAACAAAAACAGACAACGTGCAATGACATGCAGAAGAATTTTCACGTGGATGCATGTCTATAACCATCAAGACTTGCAAATTCAATTCAATAAACTCACATGAACTGTCGGTGTGACACCCCTTTTCCAATTTGTTAATGAAAGCTATGAAATAACCTTCAGTTAGTGGGAGAAAGTGAAAGATCCCCCAGCTTAAGGCATTGTTATGTCTTAAGCGCTTATGGCAATAGCATTATTAATTACATTCCTTGTAGTTTAGTTTATTTTTGTAAACGCGCACCTCACAGTCTTTCTGTCTGTCTAACTGCTTCTGCCTTTGCCTTTGCCTTTGACATCGATCAAGTCGGGGCGGTATCAATTTAATCAATTTCAACGTGCCAGACAATTCCCTAATGCAGTCGTAAAGTTGACACGTGGTCAAGGTCGTGCACGGAAGTCTTCGGGGCTGACCTGTCGACATTAAAATAATGTTTGCGCCTTGCATTAAACTTATTACATTGTTTATGAAAATGGGAACAATTCAGCAACTGAAGTAAAACGAGTTAAATAGAAGGCAAGTTATTACACAAATTAAGGAAACTTAAGATAGTGCAGGGCTTTCTTAAGTGAACAAAATAATTTCACTATCTATATATGTAGAATCGTGGCTAAGTCCAAACAAGAATTTTAAACACATTAGGGTGTAAACAAACCGTAACTAAATTTTTCGTGACTAAGCAAAAATTGCAGATATCGCCGTTAGGGTTTATTGATTCTAAAATGGGGGTTACTTTTTAAAAAGTTTTATTTACGATGTATTTATATATGAGAGAAAAAGAATAGAATGCAGAAAGAACTAATTGAATACAAATAATTGTAATACATATGAAGCTAATTAGTATGTGTACCCCACTGGAGCTTGCCCGAACTAAAAGACAAATGTGTAGCTGGATTTAAATTCATTTGAATTATGAGAGTGCAACCGAGTTGGCTTGTAAGCTTATTTAAGCGCATTAAACGTTACAGATTGTCTAATTTGCACACTTGTGTAAATATTTAAACAGAATGGAGAAAAACATAGTTAAATTCCACTTATATTCTATAAAAAAAAGGAAAGGAACGCTGTTACTATCTTGACTTAACAAATACAATAAAATTAGAACAAATAATAAATTGTATAAACCAAAGATTTCATTGTTCCTAATATTTATTGAATAATTCAGAAACATACCTAACTCAACTCAACTCTATAAACCCTTGAATATATACATTTGATATACTATTCAGAAATGTAGTTGTTGTATTTGTTGTCCACTTCGAAACTGTAGCGTTAATTTAAAAAAAAAGTGAACATGATTATTATTATCGAGAAATATAAATAGTTGCGGGACTTCAAAAGTTAACTAAATTGTCTAATTAGGCATTCACATTCTGTCCAACTACTTATTTATAGAGCCCAAAAAATAAAGGCAACATGATTTTGTTCACACCCTTCTCAGCTGTGGCTCTGGCTATGCAAATTTTTACGTAACGCTACCAAAACTGTTGGCAGTTTATGAAATTGTGCGCTTAGCCAGTTTTTGCGGCCACAAATCGATAGCTTAATTAAGCGTGAGCATTTATCGGTCTATATTAATAGGTTTGACTGGATTTGGCTATGGAGTACGGCTATGGCTACGGGCTATGTGAGATGGGACTGGCAACGCAATATTGCCACAAACTAGTCAGCGTCAGCCGACGATGTCAATTTTGTCAGAATGTTGCCAACGTTCTGATATCACAACCAATTGCCAGTCAATATTTGTTCATTTAAGCACGCCTTAAAGTTGTTATACATATGTGTGTGGCATTTGCCGTCGCCTCTCCACTCCACTTCCCGCCCACTCAATGCCAGGCAACTGGTTCGTTGGTAGGTGTATGACAGCCTTTTTCGTAAATGTGGAAGGTAAAAGTTAAAAATATGCTTTAAAATTTACGCCTTCCCCCTCCCACCACAATTCGTTTCAAATTACAATTTTCATTCGATTTTGTCCTCGGCTGTATGTGTAATACGTGTGTGTGTGTATATGCTGGCATGACGCCCCAAAGTATGCAACAAGTATTCTAGCAGTGCCAACAGCTTGTCATTCCGTTTAAATAATGTGTGCTTGACAATTTGTCGTTGGCTATAAATTAATGTCGCCTATAATTAAGTTTTCGTTAACACCACATCTAATGGCTTTGAAGCGATTTACTAGGATAGTGTTGCTGTTGTTGTCTTATTTAGTGGTTACATTTTGACAAGGTCAAAATTGTCAAAGTCGGCGTATAAGTTTTGAATAGTTATTGAATTCCACCTCAAAGTCCTAAATAGACCAAGAAACTTTAATTGAGTTATTTGCGCCTAAAGCGAAAGCCAAAAGAAGATGAAGAAGTTTACCGAATCCGCTCCTTAAGTTAGGTTAGATTGTAATGGCTGGGGTGATTGTTTTCACCCTCCCACTTAGGCCTATAACGCCCATTGTGATGTCATATAAGTAGTCTACCCTTAGCCACGCGGTGGTATTTAAAAATCTAATTAAGCTCACGAACTCTATGTTGGTTGCTTCAGTGAGATCGTTTATAAAGGGCTTCCTTTCCTGCAGTTAGTGAGCGTAGAAATCGTTTTGCTAAAAAGTTTTCTTACAAATGACAGATTTTTGATGATATTTGAAACCAATTAAAACTATTAATTACTCGTGTAAAGTTTGGTTTATGTGGATTTTAAATTATGGATAGTTTTGGATTATTTTTAATTTTTTTCTGTCGAGAAAAGAAGTCGTAGCATTTGAAATTTAGAAGAGTTAGCACTTAGCAAGCACTTGTATATACATTTTTCAAAGAGTGATATTCTTAAAAGAGAAATTAACCTATTACTACCGAAATATTTTACGGGTACTGTTTGGATTATTCCATGGTCGCCTTTGCCTTTATAAAAAATTCAAATTACTTTTTTAAACATGTCATCAGACACATGAGAAAGCCTAAGTAATTTTAAAATTGTAAATTATTTTAGGCATCTGCCATCCATAGCTAATTACAAGATTGCTAAATAATTGTAGTTCTAAAAATGTTACTGCTTGTTATGTTGAGCTTAAAACGAGCTTGTGCTCTCACATTTGACACAGAATTTAAAATTAGAAGCAAGGAGCGACAGTAGGTGGGGCGGCTTAGCCTAGGACTTAGTGTACTACTTTATCTTTGAATTCAGTAACATGTTACGTATACGCTATGGTTGACTTGAAATAATTACCAGCCCGCGGCAACAAATTCAGCTAAAATTACACTCAGCTTATTCTTTGGCTCTTGAATGGAACGAATGGAATCAGTGACACATTGGCCCACCAGCGCCCGCCTTCCCATCATCCCACACCCCTGCCCCATATTTCAACTACCATCTAACATTTAAAATGCGTTCCAGTTTCGTTGCTCATTCGCTTCGTCTCTCGCGTGTCGTGTCGTGTTTAGAGATGATGATGCGAGCACAGTAGTTGATTATGCTGATGCAGATGAGTTACTGTTGCGAGTCAAGGCACTCACTATTAGTATGTGGCTCTATGTGGGTGTGTGTGTATGTGTGTCTGTAGTTACATGATTGTTGGACTCATAATAGAATGTCGCGCTCAGTCACCAGCCGAGGAACGTTGCTAACAAAAGCCAATTGTCTTGACTTGAAAGTGTAGCCAGTTAGCCGGGCTGTTGAGTTGTTGGGGTGTTGTGTTGTCTGGCAACGAAAAATGCAGTGAACTATATGGATAGATAATGCTTGCATGTTTTAGTTAAATGTGTGTGCAGGTGCGCTTTCAAATAAAGCTGACGACTGTGAAAAATATTTCAAGTCCTGCTTGAATGTCAAAAGAAAATCTTGAAAGCACTAGAATGAGTAAAATCACTCAAAGGAAGGTAACGCATATAAATTTTGTGCTTTTAATGTATGTTTTAAAAATGTTTATAGTTGTACAAAAATTATATACTCAAAATTTGTATTATTATTATTATTATTAAAATGAAAAAAAAAAAAACAATAATTAATAATTATGGGTATTTAATTGAATTATATTTCGACTTTGTTGAACACTATGGCCAGATTTTTCTAGTTTGTCCTAAGTCTAGATTTGTAAATCAGCAGTTTAAAATATGTATTTTCATTAATAATAATATAGACTATTCAATACTTCTAAGAAGCATATTGAGACGCTCTCACAAAGTCTAAAGATGAACTTAAATTTAGTTTCTGAACATTTAGCTCTTAGACAATTTAGATCTGGTGAGATTATTCATAATAATAGTGACATAATAAATGTTTTTGTGTTTTTATAGTTATTTCAAAAATTTGTTTCATAACTTTTCAGTTTAAATTTCTTCAATCATCTTATTTTTCTTAAATTTCAAGTGTTTTATCAAACTTTACTCTTGGCGTTGACCAAATAACAAATGATTTAATTAAACTAAGTTAAAGACTATGTTTATCAGCTTGCTCTATCTCTACTCGCGAAAAGGCATTATCTGCATTTATTTTTTCATTCATTTAGAAGCGTGTAAAAGAGACTCATTTGTTAAATAAGATGTAGCAGACAACTCTATTAAAATGCGTTTGATAAGAACGCGAGATGAACGCAGCGGGAAGCGAAAACAATGATAGCTTAAACATGCCTCAAAGGAATAGTTGTTTCTTGTTTTAAAAAAAGGTATTGTATAATAGCCATGGGAGAAAGTTAACTCAATAATTACGCACTTCGTATTGTTCATTTACTTTTGTCGCAAATTGTAAAGGGCAAGAGACAAATTGAATTTACCTGATGCGGCAACAGCTAATCAATTTTGTCAATATGTCAAATCTGTCGAGTATTACTTTACTCGTACATTAGGCGGCTACAATTACAACTTCGAGGTAATCGATCAATGAACTTTATGTAATGTTAATTACTGTCTTCTTCGACATTGAGCTCAATTTCAAGTCAAGTGTATTGCAATTAGCGTTATGCACAATAATGGCCTTTCATTCGATTATAGTGTCCATAACCTGAGGGCGGCTTGGGCTTCGGTTGCGGCTGCTTTTGACACTGATTCTACAATGGAATGGGTTCATTATGGCTGTATTTAATTACGAGTGACTGCGAATTTAGAGGGTTAATGTAAACACCTAATATAATATTAATGGAATGCAGAGCAGCAGTAATGCTTACACTTATTATATTTCTCATATGTGATTGAATATTTTTGCATTCATTTATTTTGAATATTTAATTTAAAAAAAAAAGCGGCACATTTAATTGTATAGGAACTAGCAATGTCTAATTTCAGGATCAGATGTTTGATAAATGTTTGTTTTAATATAACTGTTTTTAACAAGCTAAGAAATGGAAAAATCAATAAGGAATTCATTTTAAAAATCATGATGTCATGATGAGGTTTTGTTTTTAAATCATGTCCTTTGTTGATCTTATCTTCATACCTCGATATTACATTTTATTTTGGGAAATAAGCTATTTGTGTTTACTTTGCTTGTTTACTTGTTTTACAAGTATTTTGGTTTCCTTGATATCCGGGTACAAATTTAAATATATATCTAGATGCTTTCAATTACGTATCCTATATTTAGGAGTCATTTGCTGTCAATAAGCTTCTCACATATCGCGCCGCAAACTTTTTGCTACATTAGCACACAATTTGGCTCGAGCACGACTCAATAGCTAACTGTGCGTCTTTCCAAAGCATACTTGAGGGCGCTTTCGTCTCCTTTGGTGTTTGCACAGGCAAAAAGCGCCGTTAGTCACTTGTAAATTGGCTGTTAAAAGACTCGCATGCGTCAAAAGAGCGGCGCATAAAAGCATGAATGCGCGTCATTGCATAACAGCGAGCTTGGCTTGCAATGGTTTTCTACGCCCTTTAGTTAAAAAAAGGAGCTCATGGTGCGAGTGACTGAAAAAACTAAAATATTATACAGCTGGAATTGTATACTATACGTTCAAATCGAGCAAAGAAAAAGTTTCATATTCATGCATGATGGTCAGACTACATTAGAGTATGGCCGGCATATTAGAGCTGTGCAAGCATACGTTAGTGAGCTAACAAGAGAGCTTAACAATTTTAATGTTATTAAGAATTTTGTGAGTAATAAGACTACAAAGGAAAAATTAAATATAAATTATTATCTTTAAGTGTTTTTTTTTATTTATAAATGCCAGCTTAATTCAGTTGTAAATAACTTCTTTTAATTAAATTTGTTTATTTTATGTTTGATCCATGCTGTTAGCTTTGATTGGTAAATATTAAGAAATGAATTATGTGGTGATTTTTGAAAGTAATTTTAAATAATAACTTAATTTTCTAGTTGAAGTTATACTATGTATTATTTATTTTATGTTTATGCATTGATTGATTAACTTTTAGATATCTTTTAAACATGATGATTGTATATATCTCAGACGTTTTATTTGCAAACTCTAGATCTTGATTTGTTTTTATTTTTTATATCTCTTGAAGAGCATTTCATATTCTACCACTTGCTGCTCTTCTCGGTTGCATATTATTTTTATAAACGCTCGAAAGCTTCAGCTGGCAGTGCATATTTGGCAAGCACGCCGGGGTCTGGGTCGGGTTTTTGTTGCCTTTCAGAAGCTGTGCAGCACTAATGGCTAACAGCTATGTGCGAGTATGTCTGTCGCATGTCGAGGAATTTGTTTAATGTATGCACTTCCATGTGTTGCGCCTTAAATTATGCAGCGTTAAAGCTGCTTTCGTCACTTTTTCCGAAGCATCTGCATCGGCATTAACTTTGAATGTCAATTGTAGGGAAATTTGCAATTTCACGAACACTGTTTAAAACTTCAAATGTCCATAGATGGTTAAAATATAATGCTGAATAAATATGTATTTATGCTTAATGACATATTAATTGGCTACTAAATATTCAATTGGTTTCTTTTTTATAGAATTTAAAGGCCATGCCACAAATTAATTATTGAGGCTTTGCTTCTCATTAATATCATTAAATTGTGTGCAAATATTGCGCAACACAACTTCTGCTGTTTGCGCATTAAACCACAAATAGTCGTAACGGCCGCAACATGGTCGGTAGTCGCCACAAATGCTGCAATATTTGGCTGAAGCATTTGCTTGAGCATATGTAGGAACATTGTTTGGGCAACGGAAATCTAAGAGCAAAAGTGTAAATTGAAAACAGCGGCTCTGCAAATTCGACAACATCGAGTCGCCGCCACACATGCAACATGCAATGTAAATGGATTGCAAAACCACAAATGTGAATGCTCGCATAACGATGAATATGTTGTGAGTGTGAGAAGGCGAATAGCTGATGTTGGTCCGAAGATGCGGCACCAACAGCAGGCGCATAAATAGCAGACGTCTGTGGTTGTGTTGACCATTGACTGTAAACCACAAAATGGCCAACAACTGCTTAAACTTCCATTTCACTTGTACTCTCGAAAATCAATAAATTGACCTTTTGTAGAGACTTTTTAATTCGCAATTAATTTTTGATGCAACGAAATAAACACGCAACTCACTGTGAACCAGAAGTCATTAAGTGGGTTTGGCTGTTGGCCAATTCGCAGGAGCTTCCCCCATAGCCCACTAACTTGACCTTTTTTACAGTCGTATGCATATTTCCAATACCTAATAATTTTCCTAATTGTTAACATCCACTTGTCTTTCCATCCATTTGCTTTTGCTATTGGCATTTGAATAGGTCAAAGCGATTATTTGGAGCAAATGTTGCCTAAGTCGGGTCATTTCTAACAGGTGTCTGGCCTAACTAAATCGCTGTAGTAAATAGTAGGAATTTAAGGCACGCTAATATAGTGATTAGATTGGTGCTCTCAGGCGTAATTTTCTCAGTATTTGTTTAAACTTGTCAAACGTTGTGTATTATTGTTGTTAGAAAATTAGGCATTAAATATAACGTTTTGTTTATTTTTATATAAATGTTGATATGTCGTACAAAATTCAAATATAAATTGTGATAGATAGATAAAAGAATATTATATTTATTCAATAAATAGTTCTGTGACTGTTAAACAACTACAACAGTTTTATAGCTTTTCCCAAAATAGTTACTATCATAATATTTTTGACAGTCAACTTTTCTCTATATTTCTTTTAAATGAAGTAAATATTGAAATATTCATAGACTAAATGTCTATTAAGCGAATTCTATGTTGAGGATAACTTATAGTTTCATCAGAAATGAAATGAAGAACGAATTATCATGTTGTTAAAAATTAACAGGTTTAAAACTATTCTATATTTTTAAGAATTGAAGATTATTTCAATACTGACAACAAAACCTAACAACACAAATAGTATCAATAATTAGTGGTAGTAATTCTGCAGCGAAGGTCAAATAATGGACCATATAATTCATAGATAATTTTATAGCTTTTTTCTATAATACTCAAATTCTGTAATGCTTAAGTGCTTATTTATTAATATATAGTATTACATTTTCTTTTCGTTTATTTCGCCGATGAAACGTTTTTTATTAATTCTAGCCTACACTAATTATTTATAATACTATTGTACTACCCATTTCGAAGTCCAATTAATTATTTCCCTCAATTTAAAAAGGAAGGTTGATTCAAATGGATCAAATTCAAGCTTAATTGTAGTAAAATAATTTGTAGTTTTTTTCCGCTGTTCCGCTGTTTACACATAAAAAGGTATGCATTCTAAAAGGACACTGCCATTTGATGCCCTGATGAGTTCCATGAAAATTGCGGTGTATTTTTTGTGGATAACAAATACCTGCAGTTTTATCAATGCTGAAAATATTCGAAATACAGATTTCGGCTTTAAATAAACACCATGAGCTATACAAAAGCTATCTCGTCAAAATATTCCACCCACGGCTTGCTTGTGCTGGTTTTGTTTTGTACAATGTATTCGAAGTAAAGAGGAAATAAACTGTTGTTAAAATAACATAAATTCAAAATGACATTTAATGTTTTGTAAATTGTAAATAAATAATGCACTTACACGAGAAAATGTTGTTCAAATTGCGCATACGCCGTGTGTAGCCATCCCCCAAACCCCAGTCCTGGATGGACTGTGAAAAAGTAATAGCTTAAATGCGCAAAATATGTTTTTCACAATTTTATTTTAATGCGCGTTCCGAGTGCCATCGTGGGTGTTGCTGTACACTTCTATAAATACTATATATTGGCCTGTTATTCGTGACTGTTTATGTGCAGTCAATATTTTGATGACCGCTTTGCGTCGTTTCGTGTCACATGCAATACTTATAATATTGTAGATGAAGTTAAAGCCAAAGCTGAGAATGATGGTCTTCAGCTTTAAGGGGCTGGTTGTTAAGCTGTAATTTCATGAGCTTTTAATATACCATTCGTGGGTGTCAATTGTCAGTTGTGAAGTGGCTTAGTATCGTGTTTATACACACTTGGGTCAGTAAGGCTGGCTAAAAAGCAATTCACAACAAAAACGTGGAGTTTTTAAAAATTTGACTGACCAAAATTCCACACATAATTCACACAATTTATTCACACTTTTATATCGTATTAGATATTTTAATTATTTTCTCAAACTAATCAGTAGTTCAGAAATAAAGGAAATATAAGTAAGAACTTGAAAAAACATTGTGATTAACATAATTTTATATTTCTCTTATTGTTTTATTTAAAAAACGTTTAGACTACAAAATAAAAAAATTAACTGTGAAACAATTTAATCTGGTATTCCAATATACGAAATAATATAAAATACCATTTTATATTCTCGCATGTTTCAATTTCTGCTCCTGTTTAAACAAATGAAAAGGGATGCCTATGCGCCTAATGTTGTTAATTATTATTAACGTGGACTGAAAATTGAATTGAATTATAATTAAACGCATTCAGGGGTTGAATTTAGATAAAATTAATTTAAGCGCATCTGAAGCACACTTTAGACTTCGAAAGTCCCATAAAATAAATTAAAAGAGCTAAGTTAGTTAATATATTAATTTACAGATCAATCTTATATATGAGAGTGCATTTCTTAAATTGTTTTTTGTTTCACAAACTAACGCTTTGGGGCAATTGGGAGAGTATTGAATATAATATTTATATAATCGTACAGTTTCGCATTCTTTTTCTGGTTGTGTATACGCTACAAAAACGAAAATGTGCAGGAAGCGAAATACATATCGGCATTTGTTTCATTATTTGATTGCCGCTAAACATGAACAGATGTTGTGGCATCACGAGTATGTACATTGCTTCCTTGTGTGCTGTTGTCTTAGTGAATGTTTTCTTTTAATCACGCAGGAAAGAACAACAGACAGGAGTAAGAGAGTGGGGAGGAACATGAATATGTTGAAGTTTAATGGCGTCTTTAAATGTTAGTATGACCTATAAATGGTGCATATAGTATATGATCCACATATTGAATGGAATGTCCATTATTAACATTGCCTGTCGCAATTAATGCTCACCAATAATTAAATTAGTGAGATCCTGTGGCATTAACATGCGACCATTGAGACCTTCTCCTTAATCCTCGTTAAGTGGGCGTCAAATTGTGCATAATTTTGCCAGCTTGGGCGTTGCTTTCTTTATTTATGTGTGTTTTTTTTTTTTTTTTTGTTATTGTGAGAGGACTCCAAACCTCCAGAGTAGCTGCTGCCTATCGCCACCAATAATGAGCGCGATGAGGGCTCTCGGCCTGGGGTTTGAGAAGCGTCTGTAACGCCCGCTGAGTTGTCTGTCGGCTCCGCAGATGCCGCGCTTGATTTATGAACCAAAATAAATTTAAATTTGAAAGTGTGCCAAAGTCGATGCTGAAGAAAATTACATAAAGCATTTAGCTATTGCTTTTTTTCCAGGAAAAAGGACATTAAATGTGGCGAAAATCGGTGTACGACATTAAATATTAAATTGTATTTGCTTGTCTTTGAAACGGTTCAAAATAAATCAATGTAGTAAATGGCACTTGTTAAGAAATTAACTGTCCCATTGTCGATGTCAACAAATTGCAATCACGACCCGGACAACAATTCAGTTTCAATAATTGATAAGCTGGCAAGCGATACAAAAAGGCAAAGGCACTATGCCTAATAAATTCGAACACAATCGATTGCGCGTTCATACAATGTAGAACCGAGAAATATGTATGCAAATCATATAAAGTATTGTCTGCGCATTTTAAACAAAGACTTTATATATTGTCCATTGTTTTATTTACAATAAAAAAAAAGGATTACAAGGAATCACTGCACAATTGTATTAACAGCAGGGAAATAATTACATGCTTTCGCTTCCATTTAATATTTTTGAAATGCAAATGTAGCAGATTTTTAACAAATATGGTGCTTTAATATGAATATATCATATGCAACCCCTTAGCGGTGCAGAATACTTAAAATGGACTGACCCGAGCACAAAAAGCTATTGGTTTTTTTTAAATAAAGCTAAAATTAATAGATGTGTGAACAGACAGAGAGCCAGTTGGAAGTTATTAAGAATCCTTTTGGGTATCATACCCTACATAAAATTTGTAGCTAAAATGTTTCTAATTTTAATAACAATTTAAACTCAGTGTAACTTTGTTTAATAAACAAAAACATGCTGCTAAAGACTTATGGAAAATCTTTAAAAATATATAGAAATATGGTACGAAGCACAATTCGCGTCACAATTTCTATGCCCGCCATTGTAAGTAGCATTCTTATATAGCACTTACAATTTATTATCCACTACATATATAATTCAAAGCGCTTATCTGCGCAACCCACTGTCCAAATTAGTGCGCGATAAAACGAAATTATTACGTTGTTGACTCCGAACGTGGCGCGATTGTTTATTTTTGGCAGCACGTTCACATTTAATATAATAACGTCGCTGGTTATCACTGGTAATGACGTCGAAGTGAGTCAATGACTTAATGACTGCACTTGCCACATGTCGCATGCCCCATCACCATCATCGTCATCATCATCGTGAGCAGCTGAGTCTAAGCCAATTAAGATGTAATTATTTGAGAACATTTATGCCAAGCTGTAAGTTGATACTAGTTTGTTTGCTTTGCTTACTGGCGCCTTCATCTGTGCCTTTTGCCGTACTTTAAACCAATTAGTAAAACTTTTCCTCACACATACACAGACACGTGGGTGTGTGTGTGTGTGTGTGCCGCACACATGGCGGCTGGTTAAAAAGTAAAAAATTAGCCAAACTTGACGCGCAATCGACTGTGAAGAAAAGTGTAGAGTGTGAGGTGTGGAGTGTTGCATTAATTTTGGCGCATGTGCCGCCGGCAACGGTTGGAAATGTGAATTCTGCCGCCTGGTTGGCAAATTAATTACGCATATTTTTCAACCAAATTGTAATTTTGTAGAATATTTCTCAAGGCGTTCAGCCTGAGCCTGAACTTGAACCTGTGCCTGAGAATTTGCCTTTGCCTTCGCATCGACTTAAATGAGCGCAATTAACGGACAGCAAATATTTGCCAAGGTCTGGGACTGTTGTTTGTTGGCATTATAATTATGGAAAGGCTCATTAGAACAGCACAGCAATGAATTGTGTGTCTGCGTGTGTGTGTGTGTTTGCGCCTTTCTGTCTGCCGCTTAGGCGTATGTCAAAGTTCAAATTCAAATTAAAGGCGTTGCACTTTCAATTGAATTGTCAGATGTTTTAACAAGCATATTTCACATTTAAAATAAAAGCTGATATATACACATTCTCTAAAGCTATTTTTTAAGCTGTCCTCGATAATTGTTCATCTTTGCATTTGTAATTAAGTAAGTAAGAAATAAAATGCCTTTGTTGCAGTACTCCCATTTATGACTTGTAGGCCAAGTTTGGAATGTCTATCAAATAAAGAATAGGAAAAAAATAAGATAAAAACTAAACTACGCTAAAGAATTACAATAATATCTAATTAGTGGAGTGACAGCAAATAATTTGCTTAAAAATTCGTACAATTTATCCAGGAAAGAAAATTAATTCCCAATTATTTGTCTGTTTTAATGCTTTCCCATTTCTTATACTAAATTTGTAACTATTTTGGAAATGTATTTAATTTCTTCCTGTCTTGCTTTCAGTTTAAAAACTGAAATTTACACGTTTTTCATTTGTAACGCAAATATGTGTGGTGTTCAAAATAGCAACGCAATATTGATTGTTTTTAATTTATATTTGTAGACACCTTTACACACACACACATAGAGAACCTGACGTTTTAATTGAATTTTTTCAATACATTATACATACATATGTATTTTCGTGGCTCAGCTGCTTTTTATTTTTGAAGCCAATGATATGCTTTATAGGCGATGGCATGCGATGTGTGATGAATGATGATGTCGAAGGACTCGTAAATACCCACACAAACACAGACCAATCCACCCACACACACGCACACATATGCAATCGAACTCTATCAATTACGTCCAAGTTCGAAATTTATGCACTGCACTGCGAATGCCGCACATATTCCTGTGGATGTGGAAAGGGTTAACGGTAACCATGTTGCCATGACCTCAAATTGTTTGCCACTTCAACACTTGGATCACCACTGGGCGATGACAGTGATGGCGATGGCGATGGCGATGACGTTGGCAACTGTTGAGCTGCTCGTTTTGTTTAACCGTAGGAGTCCATATTAAAAAATACGAATGCGGCTGATTGATTTACGAGTGCGCCTCGATGCTGCGCTGGAATTGGTCGAAGGGCAGCAGCAGTTTCAGAAGCAGTTCAATGCTTGCCTCAGTTGAGGAAAGGAATTTTAATTCTGACACCCCGTCCTCTGTTGGTGCATTACTGTAGGCGTTTTAAGCGGATTGGGGTGCAGATTCGACCACATAATTAAGTTACAACGATTGAAAAATCATTCTTTCATGCGTAATTATGTTACGAATAATGTGGGCTATGGCTGAATTGTGTTGATTACATAAGTATTTGTGGTCTGACCAGCTGCTGTTATTTATATTATTTTATTAAATGTATATACATTTGTAATTTATTTATTTAACTTTGATATTATACATATAAACACTTCGAGATGGTCTTTATTTTGACGTTAAGACTATAGCTGCTCTGGTTTTCATTCTTGCCTTTGGTAATTATTGGTGAGCGCTGCATTATGGTTTTGGAAACACTTTCAGTCAGACGAGTCATTGCTTTTGGATGTTCCTTATAAAGTTTCACCTTTAAAATCTATATCCATATACAGCCATTTGTTATTAAATTTATTGAACTTATAAAAAGGTTTCTCCCTTCTCTACAAAATTGCAACCATAAAAGTATGCTATACTTTTTGCCTTTCCGCTTAAGAGACGATTAAATTGTTCAAGAGCCATATAAGTACAAGTATTTTATTCTGTAACTTTTCAATGCCGAGCTGGCGCATTCAGCGCTAATTTTAATTCGCACAACTTTAAAAGCTTAGTGAATAATTAAATGAAAATTAATCAGCAGCATTCCCGTACGTTGTGTTTTTACAGAAGACAAGCATCTGTGGAAATTTGTTAATTGCAATATAAATATAACTGCTAGATAAGTGCTTAACATCCAGTGCTAATTAGACAGCATGTATATAATTGAAATGAATGAATCAAAGCTGCAAGCTACACATTTTGCCGTTAAGTGAAATAGCCCGCAAATTCTATTTAAAGTGACTGCCATAACTTTTCATTGTGGCCGGCGAAAGTGTTGATAATTATGAGAGCAAAACGACAAATTAATTAGCTAATGACATTGCCGGCAAAACTTTTACCAACTTTGTTTATACTTTGATAGTGTTAGAGCGGGTGTCGCTATCGCTGCTGATTTTATTGTTGTTGCTGCTGCTGTTGTTATTGCTATTGTTGTTATTGTCGTGCTGTCTGCACAAACATTTACCTACGCTCGTTCTCAATTACAACTGGCCTGAGTGTTGGGCCTGGCATGTGACAGAGTTCGTCGCATTTCATAACTTCTGACAAGTTTTTTAGTTTCCTCACAGCTCTGACTGCCTTTCATTTACCGCTTCCTTACGTCCTTGTGACGTCCAGTTTCCTCAGTAATTAGGCACACGCTTCAAAAATTCAAATGTTGTACGAAGCTCATAAATTTCTCGCACTTGCCGTTGTTCTAAGGCGGCATTATGTAATTATGTGCTTAAGCAGCATAAAAGAAAAGGGCGGACAAGTTAGCTGGAAATTTCAATGTAGGCTAGTTGGTAGGCTGGTTAAACGGCCAATTTATTTCTGGCTTTAAACAACGGAAGTTCTTTCAGTGGTTTTATTCAATTCTTCTTTAGTTGTAAACTTTTTAACACAAGATGTGTCATGCTCTCACTATGCAAAGTTAATTTTAAAATGCAATAAAAATAAAGGGCTAGAAAGATTACATTCAAATGAATGGCATTTAATCAAAGCCAACAATCTTAAGTTAATGCTAACACTCTTAATTCGATAGTTTGGTTTTGCTGCTCTGATTTGAATTTATTGAAATCAGAATCGCGACCACATCCACCAATAAATTCACATTACATCCTAGTTATAATGTGCAATATGTGTCCACAATGCCTGCTTCTGATGGAACTTAATGTGCAGCACACAACTGTCAGCTGCAATACACTTTTATTTTCTTTTTTTTTACCACTCGTCGCTTAACAACTTGTCCGAGAATGTTGTTTTTGGTCCTGATGTGGCTCATAAAACGTAATTGCCACGTGGGTCACGGTACGATCCTCACAGACACTTCAATCAAGTGGCTGAACATACACAGCATTAAACTGATTTAATGACGAAACGCCCAGACGCGAGGCAAACAAGCAATTACACTAGGATACTCGTATGGTGTGTATTAGCCACGCACGAGCCATTCAAATAGTTCTGCCATATGCGCTAATTAGTCACGGGCTAAAGTGCTTATGAAGAATTGCAAAGTGGGCTCAAGAGTCGGTCGATGTCATCCCCTAACTTACAACATATGCACGTCTAAATGCTCAGACTGAAGTGCATTTGGAAGCCGATTCGACGTCAAAGCTGATCAGTCATATGAGCATAAATCTATACCCAAGTCAAGTCAAGTTGTTTTCACTTAAGCTGAACACTTAGTTCAAGTGTCCTTAGTTAGTTAGAGAATCGCGCGTGCCAGAAACGCAATCACGCAGAAAAAATCTGAATATTTCTTTATATTCATAAATCAGTTTGCTGAACATGGAAATGATTTGTTAATTTAGGCAAGTGCGACTTTCTTAATGATTCCAACACACTTTACGCACAAACCTGCCAAAAATAAATAAATAAAATCTACTAAATTGTAGCTCCTATTCTTTGTAGTATAAAATAAATTAAAGCCAGTCATAAACCATTATTATAAGAGTATAAACTCGAATTTAAGCTAAAATTCGGAATATATCTTTTTATTTAAAAAGTGCGATGTTTGAAACAATACACTTTCCAACTCTTTACGCACCACCCTGCCAAAAATAAGAATAAGAGCTACTAAATTGTAGCTCCAATGCTTGGTAGCATGCAATAAATTAAAGCCCGTCAAAAATATTCATTTATACGAGTATAAACTCAGGTGCAATCTTCTTTATTTTCAATAGTTTGTATCTCGAAGGAGGAAAAGTTTAATTAATCAATGAACAATATTCAATGAAGCCACATTTTTACATTTACTTGCTGATAACTTTTTGCTTCCAATTAAATGTATAGAATAGAAAGAAAGTTAAGAAAGTTTGAAAACAATTTCAGTCGATTCCTTTTTATTACGCTTGCCGTGTCAGTTGTTGTGAAGAAATGAGAAATGATTTAATAAACGTCTTCCCTAACTTAAGAGTGTCCCTGAGAAATGTTATTTCTGGAGTCATTGGCCTGGGAGCCTTGCTCTTCAATAAACTGTCATCACTCGATGCATTTTCAAGGTTCTGCCAATCAGATGAGGAAGTAATCCACTTGGCGACAACTTTTTTTCATAAGCACATAAGCACGCTTAATGCCAAATTCAACAACTTGGCCATGTTGCGGAACGCATTTGCTTAGAGGAGGCAAAAATGGAGACGACACTGAAACCGAACACAGACGAGACGACAAGGGAATTATCAAAGTGGCAGCAAGACGAAGGAGGAGAGAGAATGTGAGAATGTGAGAGGCAAGTGGTTAATTTGCAGCAATTGTCGGCCAGTTTGTTTTTTACAGCTGCGTGTGGATGTTGCTGGGCGTGTAAATGGGCGTCTTAGCCAATTTGCGTTTCATTGTGCAGTTAATAAATAGTTGAGCTCTTGTTTTTGATGCGGCGCATGGGCTTGATGAAGTGCATTAAAGGACGCTTCACATCACAGCCACAAACAATAACTCGACAGGGAGCCAAAAAATGATATCAACCCACGCCGCCAGCAGTCTGTGTAACCAGAAAGCTGAGCTTAAGATTTATGCGCATCGGTTTTTGTTTATTGCTGTATATTTTTCAACGCCTCATAATTTACAGACTCCAGCATTTCATTTCAACATTGCTCTGACAAAGCAGCTTTAATTGTGCGCGCGACCTGAAGCTCGTTAAGTCGATAAGATGTCATTTAAATTAATTTAATTTGCTTTCAAGTACTAGAAAGCAAAGATGTCTAGACTTGGCAACGAGCGTATGTGGGCGTGCTGCTGGGCGTGGCATTTCATTTCCCCGTGCTCTTCCTAAAACTTTTGCCAATAAGACACAATAAGAGTAGGCAGATTTCCTGGTGGCGCCAATTATATGAGTGCCAAGGCGGACTGTATAAATTATTCACTTAAGGAGGGGCCCTTTAAGATATTTGAATCAAATTTCTAAGAAATATTATTTCTTATTATTTAATTCATATATCGTTTTCTGAATGGGGTTAGTTGAATGCCTTAATCTCTTCTTAGTTACAGACTATGTTTTCACATATATACAAGTACATAGCTTGAACTGCACGTTGTGTAGCATTTTAAGCAACTTGCTAAGCTCAATTGATTTTAAGGTAAACTGACTGCCTGCTAACTGGACACGGCACAATAGACCGCATATTTAAAATAGATGTGATACATAAAAATGTAGCTGAATAAATGATATAATAATGTAATACGAGCAGAAATTATCTGCTGAACAATATTTGGCAATCTAATCTAATCATAAAGATAATTCTACTATTTAAGCTTTGCGTGTGAGCATAGTAACATAAAAAAAATCAAAATCAAGGGAACATTTTTAACAATAAACGGCCTGCAAAAAAAAACAAAACAAAATTGTAGAAAATTATTGCAGATTTGGCAAACACCTTATGGACTTAAATCTAAAATAACTCTCTCCCTCTATTTAAGTTTCCAGCAGAAAGGGAATCAAAATCAAGGGAATATTTTTAACAATAAACTGCCTGCAATAAATGAACAAAATTGTAGAAAATTGTTGCAATCCATTTCATTTGCCGCTAAACGAGAATCAAAATCAAGGATACTTCTTTAACAAGAATTTGAAGTGCATAGCACAAACCACTACCACAACGAGCTGTATCGTACATTTATGTATGTATTAAGTGACCGGAAATTTATGACAGAAACATGTAACTCTTAGGTTGGTCGGACAGGTTGTTGGCAACAAATGAAATATGTATGTGCCATTTATAACTGTTTGCAACAGCTGTCAACAGACCAGCACCTGTTGAAGTACTATATAAAATACGAATACACATGGAGGCATGTGCGACATTTTTATCAGTTGAACCAATTTCAAAAGTTACTCGGTTTATTCGGCCGAAATATCTGATGTCAACTTTTTGCTAAAATTCATTTGTCACAACAAGGAGGCAACCAAAAGTTCGCTTCCTGTACCCAAAACCTCGTCCTTTGTCACTTAATTTGTGTTCCGCAACCTGTCAGCAATTGTTTTAATTAAAGAGCCAGGCACGCCTTAATAAAAAGAAACAACTAGTTTCTAGTTACAGCAAACAATAAATTTCATTTGTTTGCGTTTGCATTCCTTTTCGTTTCCATTTGCTTTTTGTTTACCTTTGTCTAGCATTTTTATGTTGTTTTTATGTCGCGCACTTTTTAAGTTGGCAAAACTTTCCCTGACTTTCACCTCCACTTTCACTTTTGCTCAAGTCAAGTTAATTTTGCGTAAAATTGCCACAGACACTTAATTAAGTTGCTTGTTTGAAGGTGCAACAGTAGGTATCCAGTTGGTTTTCATTTCCATTGTTGCAGACATAGGTTCATAGTGTGGATAAGCTCTGGCATGGTAGTGGAAACCACCACTTGGCTTTTCTCGGTAAAGATTTGTAATACAGAGTTGTCTGCACAGTGGGCCATGTAGCAATTAAATTAAATGCAAAGTACCTTTGAGAAATCTATTCGAATTGCTGAGCAAATTACAGCAAATGACAAATTTATTTACTTATTATTTATTGCTGCCATTTTAATGTATTTATTGTATTAAATTAACTAAAAATCTAATGTTATATATAATATAATTTTATATATAATTTTAGCTGGAAAATTGAACTAATAAATTATACAAAATAATAAAAATAATACAATTTTATAGAGGAACAGTTGTCTTAAGTGCTGTCTATTGCTGTGCTTTTTACTCTTATTGTCAGATATATGATCTGGAGTAACCAATAACATATGTTCTATATTTATTTTTATAATTTTTAAATTGTATTTCTTTTTATATACTGAGCAGCTCTTCAAAGGTCCGCAACTCAAAACATTTTCAACCCGCTAATCTGAATTTTTCGATCTGACCATATTTGTATGTCTTCTGGCCCATAGTGAGAGTACTGAAATCCGTGTGCGGTCAAGCGCCTTGAAGTAGGCAACACATGCTGGGGGCGTGTGTCTGACAACCTTTGGGTCAAGTTGTTCCAATGTTTTTATGTATGCATACATATGTTGGCATGTATGTTTCTATTTATTATTGTGTCTGCTTGATTGTTTTCACATTCGCTGACCCAACTGACGCCTGTCCAAATTTCAATGTTTGCCCCAATTTGTGGCATTGACATTCGCCGGAAGCCAAGCAAATCCGTTGTCGGCTTCTTGTCGTTGAGTTGTCGCCTCGCCTCGCCCATTTTCTTATTTTGTCTGGCTTGCCTTCTCAAATCACTTCTAGTATTGATTTGTATTAAATTTTAAGCATTTTATTTATCAACACGCACACACCAACACATTATTTTGCGTCCCAATATTTATCTATGTATTTCCTGAACTCTGCATTAAAGAGCATTTAACGAGCATTGAATCATTTATGTAGGTGAAATAGAATTGGAAATGTAAATTCATAGTACATCTCCCATTTTTATTCTGCCAACTATTGATAAAAGGCAGTTTTCACTGTTGAAACTTGTATTCTTAATTACAAAATTGAAGTAAAAATTACAGTTTAAAAATAATAAAATCACAGTTAAAAATGAACGTTTATTTCCATAAGGAATGTTTCCTTTTTTGAATTGGAAACTAGAAATATTGTCATAGAGCTTAAATACAAGTGATTGGTTTTTTTTCTGTACGCATTATCAGATTTTTTTTATGTTTATTGAGTTCGCAAAGGAAGACAAATCACAGGATTGCGAAACTAATTACTCTTTTAATTATACATATATTAATGCTGAAAAGGTATACTAACAAAAAACAAATGGAAAAGCTAAGGTCATGTGCCCCGACTTTGAAATACTCTGAACCTATTATTTTTATAATTGTACAATATTAATAATCATTTTAAATATAAGGAAAAAAACCTAATAGTAATAATAAACAAAAATCCTTGGGTATTCGAACACATCATTAAAAATTGTAGACTATGTATCATTTTAAAAATAATTGTAATACCACAAAAACAGCTCGATAACGATCGTTTATCAATCTATTCTAATGTTCCCTTCAACTTTCACATTTGGCGACTATTTTTCCATTTGTCATTTATATTTATTGTAAAACGTCCAACTGTGTAGAATATTTAATTAGACTGCTCAGTTAAAACTTTGTTTTTTAAACATTAGCTAATTGGCAGCTTTGGCAAATTGAAATTGCACATCAAATAGCTTTTAGATTTAATAACTTGACAATTAACTGGCTAAAAGCATTATTGAAGAGACATATGTCCACATAGGTATATTATCAATAATGCAATATGTTGTAGGTAATTGCGGGAATCGAGTTTTAGCTTTTAGCATTAGTGTGACAATTATGGGCGAAATGAATTGCCGCAATATCCGGCGAAATGTAAAACAAGCTCAAACTTAGTTTGGCACAAATGTGATAAAATCGTTTATGTTCTGAAATTGTAAATTAATTTGCATAATTAAGCTATAATGCCTGTTCCGGCAGCTTACTGTTGCATTCCGTTGACGGAGCACAATGGATGCATAAATTACGTTTTATTCGTGAGGAGAATACTTGTGGGGTCGGAAACGGAAAACGCAAAATGCCGTCGGATTAGGAATGAGTGTGAAACTTTAGCCGACCACTTACCATTGTTGGACTTGGAAGACATTGAAGTTATTTGAAAAAAGACGATAATAGAAAGAGCAAACAAGGCACTGAACATGGCATTGACGTCAACCTACAAGTTTATTTGTTTTATTTACGAGACCATGTAAGCTTTAATAATTAATCCGAAACAAAGTGCGAACAAATGTCACTGAAATAACTTGCAAGGACAACTCATGGTCAGCAGTACGTAAAATGCTTTAAATGCAGTACTTTTTAATAACTAAATCATTTTAATTGAATTGCTGCGGCCGACTGAGTCACAGATGATGTTGAAATTTGCTTAATTCAATGCAATTGACAACAGCCCTGAGCTCAGATTTAATGCCGATGTTGGTTAACTTTGATTAATGTCACCGACAAAACAAAACAAAAACAATCGCATTTTTCAGCCAACTGTTGGGCCATATTTAATGAGATTTGTCATGAGAAGCGCCACCGCCTCCTTCATTCGAATTGAACAGCGGCGCTCAAAAGTAGGCAACAGTTCTTTCAATGTTGACAGAACTGATGGAACGTGCTTGCGACTTGAAGATAAATCAAAATGCAGCAACAATCACAAATCGTCGCACAACAAGTCGTCGCTGGGTTCGACGACTCACCTCACATACAAACAAACGGCTTATCCTTTTGTAAAATGCGTAGTACCATGTTTGTGGGCGATTTGTAGGCAAGTTCGAAGAAATGCTATTGAATATTTTACAGAAAGATGTGGGAACATGAAGGCATTGCTCTACGAACATTAGCTTCTCATGTGAAATCTATTGATCTGGTAATAGAAATGGTAGTAATGCCTACAAATTGACCAAATTTTATGGTAATATGGTACTATTTTTCTTTAAGGAAATGCTAATTTAGAGGGCATTCTTTTCTGAGTTTAGCGGAGCGTACAAATTTTGTCACTTTCTATTTGTTGTTGACAGACGAGGCATTTGATATATCTTTTAATGGCTGTTGCGGCTTAAGGCAAACAACTTTCAAACACAAAAAAAAAGAAAAACAAAATATATATACGAATCATATGCTAATTTTTCATTTTTCAAAACACACACATACTCACAAAATATACCCTCCGACGCACAAACATCCGGCTGGATGTCACTGATTTCTATCTACAAGTGGGCGTTTCTGTGTGTGTGTGTGTGTGGCAACATGTTGTTTAAATTACTCAGCACTGCCTGTAGTGTCCTGTTCTGTTCTGTGCTCTCATCTAGAGCCGTGGCAGCTTCCGCTTTTGATTAGCCGTCGCCTTACTTATTATGAGACCCACTTTTCGATAATTTGCTTTATCAAGTGACACCAATCTAGATTTGCTTCTAAGAAAACTGTTGTTATTGTTGTTGTTCTCCTTGTTCTTGCTGCCGTCTCTTTTGATTTGATAGTTGTGGTTGCTATGGCAGGGTTTTCCATTCTTTTTCCTCTTTCTCTCTGGCTAGTAACCACGTGCCAGCGTGCCACGTTTTTTGTTTGGAAACTTGGTATTAGCAGTTTAGAGAAGTGAACTATTTCTTTTTATTTAAGTTTCTGCCGCTGAACTGCATTTTAAAGCTAAATGATTTGAAGCATATAAGCTGCACTCAGAGAAATACATTTTAATTCGGCCTTTTATAAAGAAATAACTTCTTTTGAATTTGGAAATTCCCTTTTTTTTAAATTCTATTCACTACCTTTATTCGCTTACAATATATTGGCTAATTTTGAGTTTTACTTTACAACTTAACTAATGTTAGCGCTGCCTGCCTGTCCACAAAATTATGAATTCGAACTTTGGCGGATACTATAGCGGTCTCAGTTCAACAAAATTTAACTTTGTTTAGTTATAGCCATAATATTAAAATAATACATTTCTTAGTAAAATACTATGTACCCATTTTTAGAAATATTTCCAAATTTTCAAGGCATAGTTTTGTTGTAATGTTGTAATTAACTTTAAATTTCCAAAGAAACTTTTACGACCTTCAGACAATTTTACTTAATTTTATTTAAAACAAAATAGTTATAAAAATGCAAATATGTACTTCACATGTCAACTCCCAAAAAACTTGTCACTCCAAAGCCCTTAAATACACAGAGCTTTGCTAGTTTTTAAGTTCTGAGGCACGTAAATCCTTTGAGTAGCTGCCGTGGCATTTCTGAAAGGGTTGTCAGCATTGGCTTCCAAATTGATTGACAATTATTGTTATTTTATGAGTGGCCCAAAAGTCGTTGATTTCGGATTGATGAGGGTTATTGAAAACATTCGAACTCAAGCAGTCTGCTGTCTACCTTGTGAGGCAATAAAACAAAACATAAACAGTGGCCGTAAATGATGTTTGATAAGCTTCTTATAATTTTAAAATGGAAAAGTCTGCTTCGAACGTCCAATTGATTGGTTTGCGTAATTAAAAGAAAACTTTGCACTTCTAACATAATGTGACTCCGATTTCTTTAGCAAACATTTCTTTAAGTAATTAAAGAGAAATACAAAATTAATTAGCTTCTCAGCTTACATTTCTGCAATTCCTAGAATTAAATATTTATCACAATTCTCTTTAAAACGTAAGCTCTTAAATTAAATGAATTAAATGTCAAAGTAATAGAATCGGTTTGCTATATACTTTCTAATGGAAACATTCAAATCGCAGAAAACCAATAGAAAATCCACAGACCTAACAAATTAACTGATATGGAAGGCTCATTACTTATCACATCATCTTCCTGTCTGATTTCTTATAATATTTAATGGTGTTTAAAGAAGTTTTTTAGATATAAGACTATTTCTACGGATGGGACTTCGATTAAAGAAAATGTACATACGTGTATATCTTCCTGTTCGATGTCTTTAGATATTCAAAGGTGTTCAAAGAAGTTTCTTAGATATAAGATTATTTCTACAGATAGATCTGCAATTAAAACATTATCTTGCCAATCCCATAATGTTGTTTTGGAAAGCTTATGTTGCGATTGAATAAATATAAACCTATTTCAAACAGATGGATTTGGATAGAGCAATAGATGTATTCTGATGAATGAAGTCCTAACGGAAAAGATAGTTTAATAGTTTCTTTTTAAAATATTGGTACAGCTACGGGCATAGGAATTTACTAATTTATGGAAAGGAAATGCAGTAAAAATCGGAAGTTTCTTCTTTCATAAATAGCTATATGAACATATATTTTATTACTAACATAAAATTTGGCATCCTGTCTGCTTTCAAGATATATATACAAATATAAGAGTTTTATATGTAGCATCTTTCTGGCTGAATAAATTCAAATTGTTGACGTTCAGATTTAAAGATTCCTATGTATTGCTAATAGGTATAGAATTTTGCAGATTCAATGAAAATAAATACATACAAACATTACTTTACTTTCAAATATACATATTTGTCTGGAATTTTTCTGATTCAACCAATACAGTACATTTTTTGTAAAGTAATAAATATGATTTAATTTAAACAATTTTAAAACTAAATATTTAAATCCCTAATTTGTTTATACTTATTTAACTTTGATTTACCTATTACTTCTAAAAATCTATAAAGTCCATTTAATAAATTATTAAGAAAAACTGTGGATCAGTAAAAGCAATACAAATCCAAAAAAATCCTATATTCAACAATGGCGCTTTTACGGGTTTCTAGAAATAAGTCATACGACCCATATGCGGGTTTTCAACGCTCTTATTGCCATTATTTTTTTAAAGAACATTTTTTGTGGCCAAAATTTGCAACAGTTAAGACATTATTCAACCTGGTACAGACTTTTTACATAATTCTCATACGACCCGTATCCTGTACCCTTTTTTCATTGTTCTTTTTTAAATAGGTTGCAACAGTTCCTAAGAAAAAGGACCAGTATTCAACAATGATGGCAATTAATTGCTCCTTATTCCTTTTTAAAGTGCTTTGTTTGACGCAAAAATATGCAAAAGTAAAGGCAGTAAAGATCAAAAAAACAATAGGGCTTGTCTGCTCTATAGATTTTCTAAATATTACTCATACGATCCTTATGCTTTTCATAAACACTCTTATTTTTTAAGGAGTTTTATTTATGCCAACAATTTGCAATAGTTAATTCAGATATATAAAAACTATACAGGCAGTACTTTAATTTGAATTTTTTTTCTTTTTAACTTCTCAAAAAAACGGGTTTTTAAATTTCAAATTTCTTGACACAACTCACCTGCTGCGTTCGTTTTAGAAAAGTTTATACAGCTTTTGTTGGCTGCAGTAAGTTTTTAATTTAAATTTTGCCAACGCACGTTTACCGTTTTGGTTTGCTTTTTCTTTAGTTTATCGCACAAGTTTGTTTCACAGAAATTCCAAAGTGGCAATTCCTATTTTTTCGCACAATATTTTGTTGTTAACAATTTCAGTGCTTGCACAAAAGTTTCAATTGGTGGAGAGAGAGACAGAGAAATAGATATGCTAAACTTTTTCCTAACAACAATTGGCTTCAACTAATTGACAAGCGATGCCAACAAGCGATCACACAAGTTTCAAATAATTTACAATTCCGTTGAAGCTGGCGGTAAGCTTTTGTCTGTTGTTAGTTTGCCGTTTTTGTAGGGCACACGGTTTGTCTGCGAAGCGCGAAAGCGAATGTGGCACCCAAACGACCGACAAGTTGTTTTATAGTCCAGCAAGCGCCTGCCGAACAGCCGCCGGAGTGGCCGACGAGACACGAACGCCAACAAAAACAGAAAAAAGACGATTCGAATGCTAGAAGGGTGCGCGCCCGACTCTTAAATACCCTAATCGGGTGGATTTAAAAAGTAAAATTTATAATAACAATTTAATACAAAAGTGCTCTTAAATATCTTATATCTGGAACAACAGTAAATTGTTTATATATTGGAAAATATTTTTACTATTATTCGTATCTACAAAGAAGTAAATTTGAACTCAAATAATAATACAATGCCATTTCAAATTTTATAAAAAAAAAAAACGTATACATATTGCACAGTTATGCGCGATTAAACTATAAAATCATGTCACTGAAAAACTTGAAATTAAAAAAATTTCGGAGAACATAACTAACTCTAGCTCTTATAACTTGCGTTCATACAGACGGACGGACAATTTAAAACAGAGATAGAGAATTCCCTTAAAGTTACACTCGCGAATTTGCAAATAACGATGAAATGTGTGCCTTTACATTTGTTTCGATGTTGGCAGACCTGACGAATTCAGAAATGAAAACAGACCCGATATACTTTTTTTGTTCTGAGATACATACTTCCCTCTGCTCATTACATACACGTACATATAGGTTACGCAAGCCCAGTATACCCTTTTCAGCCTTAGGTGGCAGAGTATACAGAATAACAACAACAAAAATAGCGAAGCCCGAGCAGCAACCAATACCAAAGCAACTTCCAACTACCATGAAATTTCAATCCTGTTGCTTCGTCCGCAGCGTGCAAAAGCTCCTGGCTAGCCGGCTTAATGGCGTGTGGGTTTGTGTCTCGACTATGCTGCGTGTGTGTGGGCTGCGCACTTGTGACGTCAGCGGCAACAAGGCTGTGCGGGCGTTGATTTAAAGCTGCATGTATTGCCTGCTATTCGCCCATTTGATTCTGCCGACCCCTGTTGTTGTTGCAACGTTTGTTGTTATTGTTGTTTTCGGCACCTACGCATATATTTCGGTAGGCGGCGCTTCCATTTGCACCTCACATAACACCAACACCATTGTCCCGCGTCCGTTTTAGTATATGGGGTTGAATGTTAATGAAATCGCCCATGCAGAGATTTTGCATTTCTTTATGTTTATATTTCTTTCTTGACACTTTTAATCATCAGCTGACATGTGTGAGAATATGTGGCTATTAAATAAGTAGACATGGGTGCATTAACTATGAGCGAAATATGTGTTCAAAGCGAGCTTGGTTCCATATTGTTAATCAGTTTTAATCCCAACTGCTTAAATCGCTTTGAGAGAAAGAAAACGCGAAGTCTAGAAGAGACAACTGAAGACGATACAGCTACAGCTAGTTTCTTTCTAAAAGTATTATAGGAGGAGCGTTTCCTTGGAAATCAGTAAAATATTAAATCAAATCAGATAACTGCTGCAAATAAAATATATACAAGTATAAATTAGGGAGAATAAACTGATTGTAGATGACTTCCCGTCACCACAAATGCAAACAGCAGCCACAACAACAGACCCAACAACAGCCCCGGTAATAAAAAGGAAACAAGCTGCATAAAATTCTGTTTTAATCATTAATTAATTTCCCAATGGTATCAACTTTATCATTCGAACTCAGTCTTTCAAATTTTAATTAAAATATGAAAAGTCAATATCGAATTTACTTCCTCTCTCAGTTTTCGAAAAATCCGCAATTCGTTTGTCCCTTTGCTTGGGTGGAATCAAAATGTATTTTCGTATTAAATACATATTGTGAAAACTCATAAGCTATTATTATAAACAAAAGTTTTGGCACCAGCGATTCAATTAAAACCCAACGGTTCGGACTCAACTTTTTGTCCTAACACGTCAGAAGACACCTTGGCATTTTAAATGAGTTTTCTTTTTTATTTAACGAAACATTAATTATTATACTCTGTAAACGAAGGGTAAAAAGGGTATATTGGTTTGTGGAAAGTATGTAACAGGCAGAAGGAAGCATCTCCGATCCCATAAAGTATACGAGTATACGCGTATACAAGTTTTCTGTATTTAATCATGACAAAGGAAATCGATCTAGACATGTCCGAATGAACACCTGGATTAGCCTTATCCTTATCTTTTTTTTATACCACCCCGAATAAAGACATTTTATAGTTATAAATATAAATCCGTCTGAAAAAACAGAACACGGTCAAAAGGAACCAAATTTTACAGGCATACATATAGAGTGCATTTGTTTTGTTCCTTTTTGTGCTTAACTCTGCTCCGCTCTCTTGCTGTCTCATAACTTTGTTTGGAAATGAATGACATTCGATCTGATGAGCGCACAAATCAAATAAAAAATACATTCATGCAATACCAAACGAATTAACAGCAGCCCATTATTTAGGGCGCAACATGGCGTATACGCAATAGTTCTAATGAGGACTCAAACCCATAATATTGTGTTTCATTTTAAATGATTTTTGTGCAAACACAGCTGCAATGAAACGCGAGTACGCATTTCGATGTTCGCCTGTCTACGGCCGTAGAAATTGACATTTACAAATGAGTTTTGTGAATAATGCTGACAAAAGTGCGCAAAACATTTGAAAGAAAAACACAAAATATGGTTATAATTTGATAATTTGCTAATATTTAGAAGTAAAACATACATCTACATATATTTGAAAGAAGTCCCTTTTCTGTATTTATGCTGTGTTTATAATAAAAGGTTTATAGGGTACACCTAGTAAAAAGTCGAAATGCCAAGGAGGCGTGGTAGACTTTACGGCAAAGTTAGGGTATATACATATGTTAAGCATGACAAAGGGTCACCTTTATAGGAGCCAACAAATAAAAAAACAAAATATGGACTGCTTTTACTTTAAATTGGCACCACTCTGATAGGCTTTGTTAAAGATATTTATCATTCTTCACACATACCCGTACATTATCCATTGCATTGAATTTAAAATTAAGGTAGTTAGTCCATATTATTGTCAATAGAAACTATAAAGCTGCAGTTTGGTTTTGCCACCACTGTATCAGCTCACTGAAGTCATGTGTTCGTGCTACGTGAATGTCATGTGTCAGTGCCTTCGCTAAATACATTCGAGGGCCACTAAAACGTTCTTACCCAAAAATAATTGAAATTCAATGTTTTTTTGAAAAACCAAACATTGTTTCGTCTCTGGGCCAGATATCTTGTCGAGAGACACTGTTGTAAGGATTGGAATACGTTTTTATATCCGTATTATTATTTTTTTAACCTTCCAAACATACTCACCAGGTATCCAATGACGTTTAGGCTCATGATAACCATAATATCGATAAAATATCGATAAGACATAATAAATAATCTATAATGCCGATAACAAATTTGACAGCGGTGGTATCGAAAGTTGAAGAAAAATGAAATAGGCAATAGTATCGATAGTGTCACCTTACTAGACAGACAATAAGCTGAGAGATCACAATTGTGACACTATATTTTATTTCTAATAGAAAGAAAAACACAATACCCGATACTAGCGGTACTGTCATCAAGCTATTGACAGATGTAGGCCGCATTCAACCTTCAAAAGGTTGAAAGTAGATGTACTGTTTCATAGTCCGTTTTGGGACCAATTATTTTTCATACAGAAAGAAACACAAAATAATCGGGTGTCATCGATCCGATGATAATGTTCATAGTAAAGTATGTAGGATTATTAACAAATACAGATAATCTATAGTGTCATCTATAAATTGACAGTTCTATTTTTAGGAGTGAATTGAAATAACGTAGTTTTGTCACTACGTTTTGTTTCAAAATTAAAAATTCTCTATGTTTTCTGCAGCTATACTAAATTCCGGTAACAAATATAAAACACTGATTTCTCGTTTGTATTTTACGTACGTATTTTATTTTTATGCTTCCTTCAGTAAGTTAGCTTTAATTTAGTTTATGCAAATATTGCCAGGCTTGTTTGTTTGTTTTACTTTATTTAATTTAATTAAATTTAGCCATTATTAAGTTTCAGTTTCACGACCCTGCTTTGCTGGTTTGCTTTCGACGCGGATTCAGCTTAAGTATAACAATGAGACGAAAACATATAATTATAGTACAATGGTTTAAAATTACAACTAAATAACCATAATTCATAATGGGAATATCATTCCCGTTTATCAGATTTTTCATTTGAATTGCTTTTAAAATAATTAGGGCTACGGCCATATCTAAAACCTTAATGCTTAGGAGAGGAGAATCTGGGTTTTGGGTCGTTGTATTTTGCAGATTTCATTTGTTTTTATTGCACAATAGCTACCAAATGTTATTTGTTGTTATTTCTTGTATACAATTGCTTTTTTTTAATTCATGCATTTATCTAAATATGTATTTAAATTACGGCTGATACGTTTTGTTTGTTTTACTAAATAATTAATCACTGGGTTTTCTATGCGTTCTGGAGAGTTGCATTCGATTTTCTAAGATTGTTAATTTGTAGCAAAAAGTTTGCAAAAATTACAAAACTCGCCCGTACTTAGCAGCTTAGTCTAAATGTTTCACTGTATGTATGTTTGTGTGTGTAATGTGTGTCTGTGTTTCTTTCTTCTATACTTTTAGCTTAAAAATGTACAATATATTCTGATTCTTTGTTTCTTTTGAAATTTGCTTTCGTTGCGCGACAAACTGAAGAACCGAAACGTAACAATAATTAGGATTGAGATAATAGAGCTTAGATGCTAGGTGGCCTAAATACAAATATGATATTCGATATTTGATTTTAATGCTACACAAAATTCGCCAATCACTAAAATTATACAATTATCGCATATAGTTTGTATGCATAATATCATTATATAGCATATAACTATTGCTCAGTGAAGTGTGTTTCTGTGTGTGTGTGTGTCGCTAAATTTCTAAAAACAACATTTTCGTAATGCGCTTTAGTTCTCTAAATCTGTTTTTTCGCATTTCCCGACGATATCACAACAAAATGTACCAAGTAGAAGAATTAGTTATGTTGAAAGACTGCGCAGAGATTCAGATGCGGGCCTTACGTAAACGGCGGCGGCAGCACTATGGGGTCGAAATTTTGTTGCGTGCTGGCAAAGATGCTGAAGTTGGCGATGCGGCGATAGCCCCACAAATCCATGGCTTCACCGCACACATCCTGTATCTGCATGATCTGCAATAATTGGGATTTCGACTTTGATTGAGGGAAGAAATATCGAATAGTAGAATAGATTAGACTTACCTCATCCACTTTGAGATCCTGCTTCCAGTGGAAGGGTGCCATGCGAGAGTCGCGATATGTTGAGCTAACACCGCCTATATTCACTTTGGTGTGTGTGTCCAGAAACTCCTCGACAGCTGGATCGAAGGGTAAGCCGTAAAACTGTAAAACCTCTTGCGTGACATCGTAGGGATTCAGGGATAGGTCCTCATAGCGTAGCGTTCTGTCGAGTGCAGAATTATTAGTTTTAGAAGCCCAGATCAGCTCGAAACACTCACCGGAAACGCGAAGGATAGCTCTTGAGCAACTTCTCTGCTGTCCTGTAGTCATCAACCAGATCCTTGCAGACCAATTTCGGATTTTCGCAGTCCTCGTTACCCGCACACCACACCCGATGGCGGCGCGACTGCATTGTCCCTCTAGGATCACGCACCAGGAGCACAATTCGCACATTAAGGCTGTGGAAAGAAGAAGTAACGAGGGGTGATCCAACATTATTAAAATTGCATTCACCGGCCGTATTGGGCATCAACCGACTTTACAGCACAATTATTATTCGATCGTAGGTTCGTTCGTTCGTTCGTTCGCGTAATAGTTGTGCACGAAGCGTGAAGTTTGTTTTTGCCATAACAATTGCTGAGCTAAAATTTAAACAGCATTTAATTAATAAATTGAACGTTACTTTTACGCTGTGTTCGCTAATAATAAGCGCAAATTATCGTATTCAGAGGTAATTTTTTGAACCTTCCTCCATTATTTGATAGCCGTTTGTTAGTTACCAAGTACTTATTTAAGTACATAACTCTGTTGCCACTCGCTCTGAAGTTCTGCTTACACTGATAAAAACAACAGCAGGCAACTTAACTGTTATAGCTTCATAGTGGGTACAAATATGATACGGAAATATGGCCCTGGAATCGAGTGGGTGAGGGATGGGAAATGCCTTTTTCAAGTTGGCAGCACTGTCACTGTCAGCTGTTTCCAATTTCCTTTCTATTTTCTTCATTGTTTACATATTTCGTGAACATCAAAAAGAGATTTTTACACCCTGTATCCATTAATACTACGTAGTTCGTGCGAATGTGTGTGACACACAGAAAGAGGCGTGGCAGATTCCTCAAAGTTTGTATTATTCATGATCCGTGTTTCAAGCCAAGTCGATACAGCTATATACATATGTATGTCTGTATGAGGCCAAGGATGTGTCTATGCACCTTTTCTTTTTTTGCAATATAATTAAATTATTTTGTTTTAAAAATGTATTGTTTTTTGAATTGCACACCTAATTATGTTTTTACCCATTCCATTTTTACACGGTTTTGATTTAACACGGTTTGAAAATTAATGAATTTATACATACATATATTTAGCACGATTTAAAATAACATACGATCAATGTCTTTTTTACACGGTCAAGAACCCAAGTTTATTATTGGTATAAAATGTTCAAAGAGGGTATCTCGCCAAAATCAAGATGAAGATCGATTGACAGCTATTTAATAAATTGAAAAGGCCACTCTGGGGACAGTGTTTTGACACGAATGAGGAGATTTTAGCCGAATTTAAGAAGGTACGGGTCATTCAAGAATAGGATGTCTGTAGTATTTCTGCCAGTAGAGGTTCTTTTGTATCTACTTTTTTATTAAGATGGATGGTTTTATGGTTTCTAGTCATAGTATTGCATTCTATCAGGTTAAAAACCTCAATGCGACTAAGACCACCAATGTGTCATATAATGATTTATCAGGCATCATAAAATCGAGTTAATTATTTGAAATACCTTTTTAAAGTGACTAGAATTTGTTTATGGCTCGGTTGTCAACAAAAGTTGTTTACGAAATTTAGAACTGTCATAAAGCTTTTCATTGTGCTGCGCCTGCCTATCCACTAGCGACTTTACTGATAAGTTTAAACGGAAGCAGTACTTTTTTTTTATTACCCTGAGCTGTTCCTGCCCTCAACTGCCCGCTGAGTTATCGATGGGTTGGTGCGAGTGGCAGAAAAATTCAAAGCTGATAACAATTTGTGTGCGAATAATAGTCTTGAGTAGGCAATCAAGTTTTATGATAGCATTAGCAAATATTTTTTAAAGACCACAAAAGCTGGCAATTATAAAAAATTGTTTTAAATCAATTTCGCTAATCGGCAAACCTATTGTGTATTGATTTGTTATTTAAAGGTATCAAGAGGTATTTAGAGACTTTTAGTTTTTGAATTGAAGCATTTCAGAAGGAGCTGACTGAATTCAGTAACTATTTGTCTGCTCTATTCTATTCTAATATTCCATGTAAGAATCACAATTAATATCGATAGCACATAAAACTAAAGCTGTTTATTTAAATTGTAGACGCTTCTTCGGCAAAAACAAATATCCGACGGAAATTGTTTTGTTAAAGTAATAATATTTTTAACTAAATCTGGCAGCAAATAAGCAATTATTTAATATTTTGTTGAGTTAGGCAAACGCAGGAAAGTTGTCCAAATATATTGGCTAAACCAAGTCTAAAGAGAGTTGGAAGTTATTGAGTATATGCGATACTTCTGTATATATTTAATATTCAGGCATGTCAAACATTTTGCTTTGAACAACTTTTCTACATATTGCATTTGGATCGAGTTGGATCAGTTACTTGTGAAGATAAAGCCTTTTAGTTTTCAAAAAGTAAGTCCTATTAATCTACGCTATTCGATCAATATTTTCTGTACAGTCAGTTTTCAACAGTCACAAGATTTTTAGGTATACCAATATATAACTTTAAAATGCAAAACCCATGGGATAGTTTCCATTTTTTTTGTCATCGCTTAGCACTAGTAATATTTGATATAAGAAATCCATTTCTATTTTATAAATATTATACAATTTTAAAACTACGTCGATAACCAATTTGTAACATTTGGCAATTAGTAACGGCTGTCAAACATATAGAATTCCGCTTGCTCGTTTATATAATTTGTACAGAACCAGTGCACATTAGTTAACTGAAATGCATTTCAAAACTATGAATGTAAATACAAATTTCAAACAAATGGCGACGTCAGCTGTAAATTCCAACAAACTCATTCAGCTAGCCACATCATTAGTGAGAACAACAAAAACAACAGCTCTAGCTTTACGAGAGCAACCTCATTAGCCTGTGGTTAGCTTCATTCTGTAAATAGAGCCAACTATGCACATATGTACACTCAGAGAAAATGCAACTAATTGGAAACAAATGCATTGGGTGTGATTTTCTTAATTTTCTTTTATAAAATACGTATTGCGCACAAAAATTTCTACACTAAATATAAATGTCAGACATATAAATTTAACAAAAATGAGCATTAACTTCAAGTCAGTAGCTTAAATTTGTTTTTCTGAGTGTTTTTTTGTTCCAGTATCAGTGTTGACTGAGATAACTAATTGGAAGCATCCAAAATGTACACAACAGAAAAGACAAAAATCAAACAGTATATAACAAAAAGCAACTATAAATGGAAATATCTTTAATATATTGTAGGAAAGCCTTTCTGTTTTAAAAACAGAGCTTTATCGACCATTTATTGACTCTATAAGCTGCTGGCCGCCTGTCGACCATGCTTTATTGATTTCTTTGAATAACGTATCTAAATTCCTTTTGTCCTGTTGAGCAATATTTATGTTTTGGGCCATTATCTTTCTTATTGGCCCAAACAATCGTAATTTTTTTATGAACCTATGCTACCAAATATATCCATTTACTTCTCCCTTGTCAGAATTATCTCGATGCGTAATATGAAACCAACTCCATTCCATGAGAAACACTCTCAAATATTACTTAAGTTTTTAAAAAATACTGCAAAAAATCTAAAACTACACCGAAGATCTAAATTGTTTCCAATTAGGCTGCACGAAAAGTTCGTAGAACTCGGCTAAAAATTAATTTTATTAAGTGCACGTGGTTAAGAAATGTGAAATTAAAAGCTAACTATCACATGGGATAAACGACGAATATAAAACATGTGGTAATGTAGCGTTAAGTCAGCCATAGCTTTGGTAAATGTCACAAATGCAAGAGTTAATTATTTGTTTCCAATTAGTTGTCAACAACTTTAAAAGTACGATAAAGAATAAACCTTACGTATAATATTTAAAAAACCCAATGTCATTAACAGTTTTGAAAATAATGGGTGGAAATTTAGGCTTGTTTGGAAATTTGGGCCGCATGATTCAGTATCACAGGGCCTTAATTATACGTTCGCTTTGCCATTGAAGTTTACTTCATCATTGGCATTGCGTAGCGCCTTTATCTATTTCTAATAACGAGCCAAATCAACGCTATGTCACATCACATTGGCGCATATCATTCAACATTCGCTTAGCCAACCCATATTTCTATAAATCACAACGCTTATCAGAGCTTAAAGAGCATATTTCTCGGCAGTTACTCTGCTCGTTTGCATAAGATTCGCGCTGGCGACTAGTATATAATATAACAAGATAAAAGGCTACACAGTCGCGCAAGCCCGACAATTAAATACCCTGTACCCAGAAAAACTTCCGGCACTAAGTTATATGCCATAGCAGAAGCAAAAAATAAATAAATAAATAAACAAAAAAAATAAATAAAAAAATAAATAAATTAAAATAAATTTTAAAAAAGAATACTGCAGTTTGTGGGCGCAGTACTTGTTTCTCTAATACCTTTTCTTTAAAATTTAAAGAAATTGTGAAATTTAATAGAAAAGTAGATACAGTTTGGTTTATGTAGCTTTTGAAATGTGAACATATTGAGCGGGGAAGAGGTGCGGGAAAAAATATAATAAAATAAATAAACTCGTGTCGAGCGTCCACATACCAAGTTTGGTTAATGTGCGCTCAGCTGTTTCCGAAATACAGGCGTTCATCCAGACGGACGGACATGTCTAGATTGGTTCCGCTTGTCAGGCTAAATAGGAATATATATACTTTATTGAGTCGGAGATGCCATCTTCTGCATGTTCCATACTTTCCACAAACCCTTGATACAATCTAACTGTTTCAGTGAATTGCTTTTCACATAAAGGCATAAGTTAGAGATTGCCTTCTAACTAGCTTTTTTCACCGAGTGCATCTAAATGTTCAAAACTGAGAGTACATACTCATACATTATTGAGCTATTTGACAATTCATAATGTCCAATATATTAGCGACCAAGTTGTAAGCCCGCTAAGGTATTGAATAAATAGAGCAGAGCTCGATTGGTCAATCTGAATGGCGAGTCCCACATTCGTACTTGAGCGCTTTATCAGGCCCAAGCAGATGCTCTTGGGAGTAAAAATGAACTTTCAGCAGTTTGGCCGATAAATTCACAGGCAATCAAGTTTTATGATAGCATTAGCAAATATTTTTTAAAGACCACAAAAGCTGGCAATTATAAAAAATTGTTTTAAATCAATTTCGCTAATCGGCAAACCTATTGTGTATTGATTTGTTATTTAAAGGTATCAAGAGGTATTTAGAGACTTTTAGTTTTTGAATTGAAGCATTTCAGAAGGAGCTGACTGAATTCAGTAACTATTTGTCTGCTCTATTCTATTCTAATATTCCATGTAAGAATCACAATTAATATCGATAGCACATAAAACTAAAGCTGTTTATTTAAATTGTAGACGCTTCTTCGGCAAAAACAAATATCCGACGGAAATTGTTTTGTTAAAGTAATAATATTTTTAACTAAATCTGGCAGCAAATAAGCAATTATTTAATATTTTGTTGAGTTAGGCAAACGCAGGAAAGTTGTCCAAATATATTGGCTAAACCAAGTCTAAAGAGAGTTGGAAGTTATTGAGTATATGCGATACTTCTGTATATATTTAATATTCAGGCATGTCAAACATTTTGCTTTGAACAACTTTTCTACATATTGCATTTGGATCGAGTTGGATCAGTTACTTGTGAAGATAAAGCCTTTTAGTTTTCAAAAAGTAAGTCCTATTAATCTACGCTATTCGATCAATATTTTCTGTACAGTCAGTTTTCAACAGTCACAAGATTTTTAGGTATACCAATATATAACTTTAAAATGCAAAACCCATGGGATAGTTTCCATTTTTTTTGTCATCGCTTAGCACTAGTAATATTTGATATAAGAAATCCATTTCTATTTTATAAATATTATACAATTTTAAAACTACGTCGATAACCAATTTGTAACATTTGGCAATTAGTAACGGCTGTCAAACATATAGAATTCCGCTTGCTCGTTTATATAATTTGTACAGAACCAGTGCACATTAGTTAACTGAAATGCATTTCAAAACTATGAATGTAAATACAAATTTCAAACAAATGGCGACGTCAGCTGTAAATTCCAACAAACTCATTCAGCTAGCCACATCATTAGTGAGAACAACAAAAACAACAGCTCTAGCTTTACGAGAGCAACCTCATTAGCCTGTGGTTAGCTTCATTCTGTAAATAGAGCCAACTATGCACATATGTACACTCAGAGAAAATGCAACTAATTGGAAACAAATGCATTGGGTGTGATTTTCTTAATTTTCTTTTATAAAATACGTATTGCGCACAAAAATTTCTACACTAAATATAAATGTCAGACATATAAATTTAACAAAAATGAGCATTAACTTCAAGTCAGTAGCTTAAATTTGTTTTTCTGAGTGTTTTTTTGTTCCAGTATCAGTGTTGACTGAGATAACTAATTGGAAGCATCCAAAATGTACACAACAGAAAAGACAAAAATCAAACAGTATATAACAAAAAGCAACTATAAATGGAAATATCTTTAATATATTGTAGGAAAGCCTTTCTGTTTTAAAAACAGAGCTTTATCGACCATTTATTGACTCTATAAGCTGCTGGCCGCCTGTCGACCATGCTTTATTGATTTCTTTGAATAACGTATCTAAATTCCTTTTGTCCTGTTGAGCAATATTTATGTTTTGGGCCATTATCTTTCTTATTGGCCCAAACAATCGTAATTTTTTTATGAACCTATGCTACCAAATATATCCATTTACTTCTCCCTTGTCAGAATTATCTCGATGCGTAATATGAAACCAACTCCATTCCATGAGAAACACTCTCAAATATTACTTAAGTTTTTAAAAAATACTGCAAAAAATCTAAAACTACACCGAAGATCTAAATTGTTTCCAATTAGGCTGCACGAAAAGTTCGTAGAACTCGGCTAAAAATTAATTTTATTAAGTGCACGTGGTTAAGAAATGTGAAATTAAAAGCTAACTATCACATGGGATAAACGACGAATATAAAACATGTGGTAATGTAGCGTTAAGTCAGCCATAGCTTTGGTAAATGTCACAAATGCAAGAGTTAATTATTTGTTTCCAATTAGTTGTCAACAACTTTAAAAGTACGATAAAGAATAAACCTTACGTATAATATTTAAAAAACCCAATGTCATTAACAGTTTTGAAAATAATGGGTGGAAATTTAGGCTTGTTTGGAAATTTGGGCCGCATGATTCAGTATCACAGGGCCTTAATTATACGTTCGCTTTGCCATTGAAGTTTACTTCATCATTGGCATTGCGTAGCGCCTTTATCTATTTCTGATAACGAGCCAAATCAACGCTATGTCACATCACATTGGCGCATATCATTCAACATTCGCTTAGCCAACCCATATTTCTATAAATCACAACGCTTATCAGAGCTTAAAGAGCATATTTCTCGGCAGTTACTCTGCTCGTTTGCATAAGATTCGCGCTGGCGACTAGTATATAATATAACAAGATAAAAGGCTACACAGTCGCGCAAGCCCGACAATTAAATACCCTGTACCCAGAAAAACTTCCGGCACTAAGTTATATGCCATAGCAGAAGCAAAAAATAAATAAATAAATAAACAAAAAAAATAAATAAAAAAATAAATAAATTAAAATAAATTTTAAAAAAGAATACTGCAGTTTGTGGGCGCAGTACTTGTTTCTCTAATACCTTTTCTTTAAAATTTAAAGAAATTGTGAAATTTAATAGAAAAGTAGATACAGTTTGGTTTATGTAGCTTTTGAAATGTGAACATATTGAGCGGGGAAGAGGTGCGGGAAAAAATATAATAAAATAAATAAACTCGTGTCGAGCGTCCACATACCAAGTTTGGTTAATGTGCGCTCAGCTGTTTCCGAAATACAGGCGTTCATCCAGACGGACGGACATGTCTAGATTGGTTCCGCTTGTCAGGCTAAATAGGAATATATATACTTTATTGAGTCGGAGATGCCATCTTCTGCATGTTCCATACTTTCCACAAACCCTTGATACAATCTAACTGTTTCAGTGAATTGCTTTTCACATAAAGGCATAAGTTAGAGATTGCCTTCTAACTAGCTTTTTTCACCGAGTGCATCTAAATGTTCAAAACTGAGAGTACATACTCATACATTATTGAGCTATTTGACAATTCATAATGTCCAATATATTAGCGACCAAGTTGTAAGCCCGCTAAGGTATTGAATAAATAGAGCAGAGCTCGATTGGTCAATCTGAATGGCGAGTCCCACATTCGTACTTGAGCGCTTTATCAGGCCCAAGCAGATGCTCTTGGGAGTAAAAATGAACTTTCAGCAGTTTGGCCGATAAATTCACAGCAAGTTGTGCGGCTCTGAGAAAATTCATGTAAAGCACTCGCCAAACAAAACCCAATGACACAAAGCAAGATTAGCTATCAGAGGAAAATCTGTTGTGTTTGTTTTTTTCTTCTTCTCTTCAGCATGTGCACAAAACTGAACAATACAAGGGAATCTGCTGAAGTATTTGAGAAACTTATGTAAATCAAGCGACTCTGAATGACTGACACACTCACTGACTGAGTGGCCGGGCGAGCGGACGGCCGACCGACCAACTGGCATGGCGGCGTACGCCAGAGAGCACAAATCCACAAACAAAATGGCAGCAGCAGCTAGGCATGCAAAAAATACATAATAAAAGTAAAAATAACAACGAGTGCGGCAACAGCTGCAAAAATACTGTGGAAATAAAACAACTTTCAAAAGTTGCAGCTCGCAAAATGCAAAAAGATTGAAGAGAGAACTAAAGAACTGAAAAATTGCGCCGCTAAGTGAAATTGAAAAAGCGCGGCTGTCGCCAATGGAAATGAAATCAGCGCCAGGCGGTTTCCTTTCGATGGCTTCCTTTGAGCGACATAAAAAATAGTGATAAAAGTAGAAAAACGATAATCCCATAAGCTCAAGATGTAATTCCGATTGGAATCAAGCACACAAAATGCTATCAAAGCACATCAAAAATTGAATCGGCCCTTTCATTGCAAAAGTTGAAAAGCATTATACTTCTCGTATATGTCTGTTTAAAAACGAAATACAAGCTTTGAAAAGTATTACATTTGTTTTTAGAAACTGTTTCAACTGTTGTGCAGTTTTGAATTATTAAGAATGAAAACTACCTTGAATGTACAACTATTGTAGCTAATATGCTTATTAAACATTTATTTTTGCGACTAAAACATTCATAAGCTATTTAAAACAATAGCTATATCCATTAAGACTTTAAATATTTATTAAAAGAGCACGAAATGCGTTAAACATTAAATATACTCGTAGTTTGAGGTTCTCTGCTTCGAAACCAAGTTAATATTATTTTAAAGCATTCTACGTCTGGATTTCCAATACAGTTTAGATAATTGTTGAAACCGAAACATTGAGGCGAACTGCATTACATTACAGTGAATTCTTCTTGACAAGAAATCGGTAATCCGCTAGTCTCTCTTTAGGCTTCTTTACAGCCACTGTCCGGTAGGCAGTCACACCCTAGGCTTGGCATTCCATTCCATGATTTTCACTTGAGAAAACTTTTGAGATAAGAATAGTTGCTTAGATGAGGAAAACTTTCAGGATGAGAAAAGGATCCTAATACTAAAACGGATCGAAGTATCTGCAGTGGGCGGACCATTGTCCGGCAGGCAGAAACTATGCTAGAGTTGGCATTCCATTTCTGCAGAATCTGTGGACATGACAAATAATGTGAGGAGCACATTTATTGTTATTATTCAGCAATAAGTAGAATCAGGGCAACTCCTCATTAATGATTTTTCATATACGCCAAAAATGAAAGTTATGAAATTAGCAAAATTTAAACCGTTTCTAGTGAAAAGCTACCTTCAAATGGGAAAATCCATCAATCAATAGTTCGACGATTTAACAAACTCTTGCTGTACATAAATTTTGTAACTACTTCCTATGTATGTATAGTAAGCTCAATTAACAAAGCTTAGACCAATATCGACTCTACACTCTACTCTCCCTAGCAAATTCAAATGCCAACATCTTCTGAATGACGCTTGAAAAACCAAAACCAATTAGATTCAAGTGTGTTTAGCCATTATTTTGCATTGCGTTTATATAACAACAGTTTGTTATTTTTATTTTGGTATATTTATAAGTTATTTTTGATTACGAAAAGCAAATCCATGGCACACGTCTCAAGTTGTCTGTCGATTGAAAAAGAGAAATTCGCTCTGCCTTGCCTTGTTGTGTGGGAAGTGAACTTCATTCGGAGCCAAGCCGAGCCGAGCTTCACTTCACAGCCAATTCGTCGTGTCAAGTACTCTTCAGCGTAATTGTTTGACACAAGCGAAAAAAGCGATTGGAAGTGCAATGCAATTAAAACGAAATTAAATTCAATTTATGCATAAAATAAGTACTGAAAAAATAAATAACATTTTCAGCAGCTGTCGACAATGTCACATTTGCAGATAAAGTATCTGCATTAATTTCTATGATGTAATTGTTCCCCGAATATTCCATAAATTGACGCCTGAATGACTTCGCGGTTACACACATTATAAATAATTTTAAAATATCAATGGTCCCCTTTATTGGATTTTATTCGAATAGAAAGGTTAGGTATGTTTATATATTTAATTCAATTATTAAATTTAGGAAGAAAAAAATAAAAGATTTTAAAGGAAAATCCCTTATGAAAAAACAAACACAATTAAATATTTTAAATCCTAAAATAAATAAATACAATAAACAAAAGCTTACATTGTAAACTATAGCCTAGTAGCAAATTGTTGTCAATATATTATTTTTTTATTTATGGAAATATCTGGCAAGTATATGCGGCTGCGGCTTATCACCAGGAACAATAAGAAGCAAAAACTACAACGACGATATTACAAAAATCAATGACAAATGTGTAGAGCCGTTAAAAGGAAAAAGAAGAGTAGAAAGAGAGCGCATAGGCAAAAACTCAACGAAAAGCTAAGAATACAAGTATGCGATAAAAAATGCATTAAAAATTGAGTGCTATATGAAGACACCCATTGATTTCAGCTTATTTCAAGCTTTTGATGTTCTTTTAATTTGTCAATCGAAGGGCATTGAAACACCGTTTCAGAAGTCTTTAATTCTAGGTATATTTTGTTTTTAAGCCGCTTTTGGAAGCTCTTCAATTTGAATTATCTAAAAGTCAATTTAAACTTTGTCTCAAAAATAAAACTTCTTTTAATAACAGTCTCAGGAGTTATATGTGGTGTCAAAAGGTCACTTTGCCTTTTAGCCTTTAAAGGTTAGCCAAACTGAAACGCAGCTTCAATTTTGATTCAAACACGAACGAATCTAAACTGCCAGGTACATTTGTACAAGTACATCATAATTATGTTGACTTGCTATTTTTAGGCGAAATCTCCTTTTCCCAAGAGGCAACATTAACCTCCAAAGCCTACACTCCCTGGCAGTTTTGTTATTCACCGCCTCCTGAGACCTAATCCATTCTCAGAAATGGGAATAAAATCTGGCAATACACATATTTTTGGTAAGCAATGTTTACTTTACATCTCTCCGCGGCCCAAAATATTAATATTTAACTAACCGTAAAACCCTTTTTTGTATAATTTCTGTTTCTTCTTGCTTTGTAAATTTTAATTCCTCCCCGCATAGTCCGTTCTTTACTCTAACAAAAGTTTTCGTTCTTCTTTTTTCATTTGTCGTTTCTCGTTTTCGTCATTTTTTTATTTCTGAGTTGCTTTAATTTTAATATCATACTTTTTATTCGTACAACCCCTGCCATGCGACAATTATTTATGCATATTTGCATAGCCAGCGTTTGGTTAACGGAGCGTATGCGTAACATGTTGTGTGGAAAAAGTTGGAAATATTATATGTTGTTTGTATACGTATTGCGACGACTGCACGGAAAATTGCGCCTGAATCGTATTTGTTCTACGTGATTTTAAAAACTAAACTGAAAGTACACTTTCCACCCACCATTGGCCTTACACAGCATTTAAGATGCATTCACATTCGTTTTACAATTTAATTTGGAGGTAATTTCAACGAAATTTAGTTATACGAAGCACTTATACGCGAAGTCTCTTTCGGGCACCCAACACCCATTTATTCATATTAATTGAAAAATGTGTAAAAATTGAATCAAATGGCACTTCGCTTTTCATTCATTGGTTCTAATCGAAGCCACTTTAAGCACCAATTTATGATCTATGCAGAATAAATAAAAATTTTTACGAAAACAATAAATTTAAAATTAACAAAAAGCTTCGCCCTCTTCCACACTTCTTATACAAATCACCTAACAGAAGCCACTGTTGACATAAATTGCTGACATTATTATCAATATCTGTCTGTTCATTCTTATACTGGACAGATGATTTCGAATTTGTATAATATGTTAACATCCATCACGAAAGAATGAAAACTGGCTTTTGTTTATGTATAGTATATATGTACATATACAAAATAAAATAATTCATTTTGGATGACTAGAATTCATAATTCTAGACTACAATGATGTTTATCTCTAGAAATAGACTTGAAGTAATCTTTGGTCATATGACAATCTAAAAACAAAGTCCATCACTCTTTGATAAACATCTTGCCTATTTACTTATCACAATTATTATGCTCATTATTTACTTTGGTATATACATTTATATTTATATTATATACTTTGTCTTTTAATTAAATGAATACTAGAGCTCAGAGTATCTTTTGTTGTTGTTTAAGAAGAGCAAAAGCTCTAAGTCGACATGAATATAAAATATAAAATGGATAACATCCATTGAATAAGAAAGGTTTGTTTTTCTAGCCTGTAAAAAGTATTTTTTCTCTCATATTAGATTGTGCTTTATTGCATTATATAATTTATGAACGGCTTCTTATACCGTATTCCAGATGGATTCAAGACCACAGTGCAATCGATAGTTCGTTAAATGCGGTAATTCAAATATTCCTTTCATTTTTTTGGAAATATGTATATTTACATAAATCTAACGAAACATCGACATATTAAATAATTTACTTATATCTTCCACGGCCAATAATATTATGGCCGATACATCACTGGGGGAATTATAAATGCATGCAAGTGCAGATGTGAAGAAAGTGTATCGCCAATTGTAATTAGTTCTACATAGTTCCTTAATCTTCGAAATGCAGAATGAATTCAAACATAGAAAATCACACATTTTTGTACACACAAATATATTACCATGATTTCATAATTATGTATTTGTAGGCGTGTTAGTCATTTCTTTGTGCGAGCAAGCCCTAATCTGCATAATTACCATGCCTGACAAATACTCGAGTACAATTAATCACTTCAACTATTGTCAAACGGATTTCAAAGCACGCATGGCACTTCACCATTTATGGAATTATGCTAATTTTATGAAGGCAACAGCCAATGTGAAAATTGGTTGGAAGTCCTTACGCATTTAAAGGCAACATACGGGTATGTAAGGTGTGCGACAAAATTTCCCTTCTAAACAATATTGGATTATCACAGACGAAGAAGGGTATGTGTGCCTATTTATTATAGGTACTATATTATTTATAACATTACAAGACCCTTTAATATATTCCCCAAAATGCCAAAATCTGTCCATCTATTCTACTCCCCCGATAGTATTCGAGGTTTTATCCTAATCGCGATGTCCTTCCTTTCGTCGGTCCGTTCAACCCTCCTTCTGCTTTAGAGCTATAGCATTCACACTTAGTTCCGAAGCTTATTTTAGAGTGAAACAGTAGAGACCATGTCAGAGACCGACCATGTCAGCTCACTATATCATTTAGCTCCCATAGCAACAATATGTTTTGAAAATAGTTTTTGCACCAAAACCTTTGTTATTTCTTGTTGTCATATCTGATGGTAGTACATCACTTGTGGGTCGCGAATAATTATTGTTTACACGTTTATGTAATAAATTCTAAAGTTTTCTAAATGTGAAGCTTATAAACTGGTAATGCTACATTATTATACTTAGTAATATTTAATTGGACTTAAGGTGCTGAAATGTTTAGTGGCCCCATTTGGCATTGCGTTAAAACATGTCTTTCTTGTCAATCTCTTTTTGAATAATTCTCAACTATTATTTGCACTTTAGACACCTAAGTTAGTTAGTTGGATTTACATTAATGCTAGGTTAATTAGATTATTATACCACACCAAACCAAATCAATTCTCTATTCGCAACTCAATTCTTGAATATCTATTATTTCTTAAAGCCCGAGTTTAGTTTTTATTCTTGATGACTAACGTATGTATTCAAATGCAGTACATATCCTAGTTGTTATACAAATAAATCCGCAGTCCTATAATTATATTTATTTCGTGCAGCTTATGCATGTACTATGTATGTAGATGGGAATATGATACTTAAACAAAAACCGAGAGCATAAAGCATTAGTTTTTATTCTTGATGACTAACGTATGTATTCAAATGCAGTACATATCCTAGTTGTTATACAAATAAATCCGCAGTCCTATAATTATATTTATTTCGTGCAGCTTATGCATGTACTATGTATGTAGATGGGAATATGATACTTAAACAAAAACCGAGAGCATAAAGCATTTGCGCAGCTTAGGGGCTTCGGCAGGTCACGCAAAGGTGGGCAAACGGATACTTCACACATACATACATACATTGGTATATCTGCCATCAAAAAGTTTAGCCATTAACCAGGAATCGTGAACAGTGGAAGTTGGGCCGAAAAAAATGGAAATCTCTGCCACTAATAGCTGAAGTCATTACAATGTTTGTCTATCGATCCAGAGAAAAAACTATTTGACAAACTCACGCGAATATGTTTGACACAAGTTTATGAATGAGGTTCAAGGCCTCGAGCAACATGTGGAACTGGCAGAACAACAATAACAGCAACAGTAACAACAATAGAGCAAAACTCATTGGCAAACGTTGGCATTCAAATAACGGTTGGACTTATGTGCGCTGCGCTCACACTTTTGCTTTCTCGAACGTTAGTTTGGCAGAAAAAAAAACAAAAACAAAAAGTCATGTTAATAGGTGTAGCGCATAAATCTGTCGTTGACTGAAATAATATCGAAGAACAATAAAAGCAGGCATAACTAACGCTAGACCATTCTATTGATTAATCGTTTGAGGTTAAGAACTTTTGAGCTTGGCCCTAATTCAAATTTTCAAAGGCAAAAAAGAGGTCGCGGTATCGTTCAATAGGGCTATTATATCAAACATTTCTAAAACGCCAAGAAATTTTAAAATATGTTCCAAGTAGATAGAAATATAGTATATAAACCATTAAACCATAATTCCCAAGCAGTTCTCTGCGATGGCCAACGCTAGAAATAGCCCATAAATGTCTGATGCCTAACTGTACACATTTTAATAGTTATTGGCTGCATTTAATTTGATTTTCGTCTTTTAAATCTTATTCTTTTTGCAAATTTTTTATTTCTGTCCAATCTTATACGGTTTTGGACGTATAGTATATAGTATAGTATTCGTATCTGTGTCAAAGATGCCGCAAAGTGCCGCAGCAGCATAAAAATACAAATTGAAAGAAGAAAAAAAACGTTTTTTTTTTTGTTTGCTGGCATAAGAGACGAACAAAACCTGCTGGCATGGATCCATGCATGGGTCATTGGGTTGCCTCCAAATCCGTAGCAAATTGCGGCATCAGCTGCCTCAGTACGATACGATTTCTGACCGTTTGTTTGAATTTGTGGACGCTAACTCATGGACATAAATGTCAAGTGCCTTTCTCCACTGAAACCTTCAAGCGTGCAAGTGTTTGTACCATCCAGAAGAATAGTAGGCCACATGTTATAGGTACAGCATGAAGAAAACAATCCGAATCGCAAGCCTTGCACAGCATGGCGAGATGATTCCAAAACCGATGTAGCTGAGCTTCTCCGCTGAAGCCTTTAAACTGAAGAGATTGTCTATATTTGTATTCTGATTTTGGACTATAAGTATACTGAACTCTTTCAAATATGAAATAATCTGTTGTAAATTGGTTTTAGCTGGGTTGGTCAGATCGGAGTTGGTTTTCAAATCCGATTGTATTTGTGACCTATGCCTGGTTTTCTAAATAAACCACTTATCATATTATTAAATGCCTATGGTTGTGGATCTCGAAGCTAAATTTTGGTTAAATTATTTCTATTTGTTTTACTCTTTGAAATATGTTAACACATCGAATTTGGTGGCACAGCAACACTCATTAATCAGCTATTAAACAAACACACAATGTTTATTTAAATCATGGCCAATTGCGTAATTAATTGCCAACAACTGCGGGTGCCATATAATTTATAACAAAATTAAGTGTGTATTTACAAAACAAACAAAAAATTTTTGATACAAATTAACATTGCATTGCATGTGGATGACTGAATATAAATAGTGGCAGAATTATGAAATCCATTTAGCTGAGCCCGCTCTGCACACATTCACAGCTCGTTGGCCAATTCCATAAATCTCGGCATTAATGCCCGTGCCAGAAATTCTGCACTAACAACAGCAACAACAAACATGCATTGCATTCTACAAGGCTCCAAAGGAAAATGGTACAAAAAAGAAATATCGATTTAACAATTGGCCAACAAACGCAAAGTGCAGGCACATTGTAGCGGGCCGCCATCGCCACACTTGGCCTATATAAGTATGTACATATAAATGTATGTATGTATACAAGTGTTTACATATATGAACATTATACATAAATATATATTTGTTGGTGTAACGCCCACCAAAAATATGCAGAAGCGGTCGCAGTTCAAGCAAAACGCAAACAATCATCGCAACATGGAAAATGTTAAAAGCGCCAACGAACTGAAGTCATGGCGCCCAACAGGGGGCACTTAAATAAAAAGCAGGCCACGCACTTCTCACATACATATGTACATACATACAGACGGATCCGGAAAAGAGAAATGGTGAAGGGAAATTAAAATTGGAAAAGGCAAACATGCTGTACGTGTACATACATATATCCAAAGATTTTCAAGAACTGGTCATCAGAGTGTCTACTTCGGGGCATCATCTGCTAAATTTTGCACAAATTACAAATTGCTTTATTGTTGAATGCCCGGAGCGTTGGGTGCAGCACTGCCGGCTGTTTGGGTTCGTTCGTTCGTTCTAATTTTAATTATGCATCTGGCTGACATGTGAGGGCGACACATGGCACATACCAACTAATTTAACCACAGGATGTACTACCAATCTTGTGTGTGCCTTGCATCTGGCATGCATTCTACAGCAGAGAATGAAAAGGTCGTGCAATTTATAATTTAAATGCACAAGGTTTAAGGCAGCATGAGAAAGTAATAGCTTAAAAATGCTTAAAATTGTGCTTTGGTGCAGAAGATTTGCCAGAATCCGTTCTGTAAAGTGCAGTGCAGCTATTTTCGCTTGAAATTGAGTTAAAATATTAAAAGCAATATAGCTTTTCTTTACCCAAGATGTTTGATTTATCGAATATTTGGCAAATTTCTATTTCTAGAACAAATCGGTAAAATGTGCTATCATTGGAAACTATAGTTTAGTGTGTCATTGGGGATAAAGAGTCTCGTCAAGAAGAATCGCAAGTGCAAGCTAATGATGACGAATAAATTACTTAGAACCACCGTTTATATTAAAGAACAAAAAATTTGAAGTTAATATGCAGTTTATAGGAACTCTAATGAAGAAGAATGAAAGGTGGCCAATATATGCTTCCAACCGGAAGAGAGTTGTTCCTCAGTTCTCTCTTTGCATGGAGACTAATGGATTCTCCAAAATAGATTCTTCGTTCTTCATTCTTCAATTCAAGAGGTGATCCCTAGAGTAAAAAGAGTGGCTTCATCTACCATTACGAAGAAAGTGCGAATTATAGATCAGTAATATGCAGGGTTCTTCCGTTTATCAGGGCAGCAATAAGTTCTTTTGCTTGGTTCGTTGTTCCATTCCCGCTCTGCAATTCTTAGCAGCGAAGCTTACGCAACCGTAACTCTGCCACACACTAAGCGCCCATATCAGCAGCATTTTATCTCACCCATAGAGTGACGCGAAGAGCGCATTCTTCTGGCCCACTTACTATTTGCAAAACCACAATACACGAATACACCTCTCCTATCTGTTTAAAACTTGAGGGCCATCAAGTGACTAAGTGTTGTTACGCAATCTAGCCTTAGCCTCGAACTTGGCGTTACAACTACACGTAGTTAGTGGCAGTCAATATTTGAACCACTGACCCATAAGCGTTGTTGGTTGCACAAATTGCGTGACTTCAATGGCAATTTACACCCATAAACGTAACTCCTAACTAGTGCACGGCAGTTGGAAGACCATTATTTGTTAGAGATACGTTTGTGGCTAGAACCTTTTTTCCAAAGTGGGTCAAAGTGCGCATGTACTGCCACATGGGATGGCAACAATTTGGTTTGGCTGATCAATTTCAATTGTAAACAGAGCCACGATGCCAAGGCAAACAAATGTGCCGCCCCAGCCAGAGCTTGTGATTGTGCAATGAAATGAAATCAAGGTAAGTTGAATTGCCGGCCAACGACAAACGCCAGATGTCAATCAAAGTCAGCTGGGACGCCGCAAAGGAAAAGGATGGAAACTAGAGACTGTGAAGCAGCAACTCGCAAAAGAGTGGCAAAAGAGAAAGGCACCGAATGACAATAGATGGATGGAGCAGGCGCAAACAACCAACTTACAATCTTCAAATTGCAAACGACTGCAGTTTTTGGCGCGTACTCGTAATTTTATCGTCTCTTACACACGATGCCAAATGGCGTACAACCGACCCGACCCTTCAGTCTCAAATGAACCGACGCCAGCCAGAGTGTGAAGTCTTTTGGAAACTTCATTAATCGCAAACTAAGCGATGCCATAGACTGCAGCCTTTTCAGCAACGTGGGCGAAAAAATATATATACTATAGTATACTATGTATACTATGTACATATGTACGACAGACACGGCAGTGTCTGAACAAAAAACTGCAGCTTGCCAAGTAAACGCCATGCTCAGCCAGAATGGGCTGCCACATCTATCCTGCGCCTGCACTCTGCAAACTGAAAATGGGAATGGGGTAGAAACGGATGGGCTCCTTGCCATTTTAGTTAAGCCCGGCTTATACAACTTATTGATATCAAGACTGCAACTATGGAATTAAGGTTCGATTAGCTACTTCTTCAAGTCCGCATTTCTTTTTTTTTCCCGACTCGGAGAAATATTTGAGCTTATACCTAGTTTCTGTTTTAAAATTTTGAGAATTGTATACCTTTATCGACCCTATATTCGAATTATAAGGGAGGGAGTATTCCATTATACAATGGCATTGAAATTATTTTCAGAAAATGCTTCAATATACATAAATCAGAAAACTTAATAGACAATTTTTAAACAGCAACAGGCTTGTTTTCGGGATTCAGGCTTATAAGATAAGATTGCAATGCTATCGATTATGGACTATGAACTATGGATCGTCAATTTTTCAGTTCTGGAAAGTTGGCCAAAAATAAAATTTAAATCAAGTTCATTTCCTTAATATCTTTAGGTATAATAAATTACAAAGATTTCCTATAACCCTACAATATCTATATAATAAATGCAAATTGATGTATTTTTCTCATTGATTAATAAATGTACTTCCAATTTTTTTTTTCAATTGCTTGTAGGGTGTTCCATAGTCGTGGAGGCCTAGTCCTAGCACTCCGTAGACTCAGCTATTTTTTTTTGTGCGCGTGGCCTCGTGTAAAATTTATTGTTCTCGTGCATTTGACATGAAGCCTTTAGGCTTATGGTTATGCTTTTGATAGGCTGACTGCCTCTCGAACCGCTTGACATGCTACAATTGCTTGTCCGGGCGAGGACTTCCTTTTGGCCCACTGGCTTTTTCGTACAGCGGACAAAGTTGTGAAGGAAACAAAGTAAAAAGTAACGCATAGCGTTGATTTTGTGTAACAAAAAGGTAGAATATCTAGAGCGGTTGCTCGACCATAAATGAGCAATGCTAAGCATGGGCTCGACCACAAGGCCCGCGCAATAGATATGTTTTCTACTGTTAATAAAGGTTTTTCTTTGGTAAACATCCTTTTGGCTTTAATGTCCTGGTTGATTCATTACATAGTATGTAAATTAGTTAAATAATGTACAAGTTAACCCTTCGAAACTTTCAATTTAATTTACCTCAAAGTTTGACCGAATAATACGGGTCCTGGACAACAATGTAAATGGCCTTTTGGCGAGATAAGTTTTGTAGTGAAAATAAGACTGTTGTGTCGAATGAATTAAATCCGTTTAGTTCGGTTTAATTTAGAAGCAATATTTGGTCAATATGGGCTTAGCCGTCTTTGAAATCCAGACGTTTATCCAGACAGACGAACCTATAGACGACCGAACATGGCTAGATTAGTTTGCCTTGTCATGCTAATTAAAACTATATTTACTTATTGGAGTCGGAGATGCTTCCTTTTGCCTGTTACATACCTTACACATACATAATATATTCTATTCACCATTCGGGTGAGCTATAATTATTAATGAACTAATTAATTAATTAATGAAGTAATAATATTAAAACAATTCCAGTTGAAATTTATCTTTAGTTTTTTGTTGAAGAACAGGTGTATGAAAGATGATCTCTTTTATCAAATATCAATAATATGAGTTTAAATAAACCAATAAACAATACCTACACACCAAAACCAATTTCATTTAAAACCAATTTCTTTCATTCCGAAGTATAGTATTATTCCTTTAAGTGTCCTTCTTTTTCACTTCTGAATTGTTATGAAAAACTTTTCAATAACATAAATATGGCGAATAATCTATTTATTTCGCGCACCCTCTTAAAGTTTTTAAGCAAATTGGCCAAAAAAAATGCTTTCAATTTTCTTTTTATAGATGAATTTAGCTTTTAAAGGCCCTTCAACAGCAGCAAGCATTTGTTCGTCTGTTTTTCTTTTTTATTCGCCATTTAATTTATGCGTGCAGAATCTATTTGTTGGTCCTCTCTTGGTTGATTGACTGAAGTCTAATTGAATTCCGCCGGCCAGCCAGTAAAGTTCGATTAAGCACTAAATTTTGATTAGAATTTATGTGCACTACTTAAACTTTTAATTAGTAATATAAGGCTGCGCATTGCAATCAACAGTCGGCGGCAGTTTGTTGAACGTCGAGTCTCCGGACTACCTCTGCCCATGATTTCTGTTGCCCTGCTTTTAACGTTGACGCTTCAAGTGCTGAGCCAAGTCGAGCTACTTAATGACTTATCGCTGTCATTATGCCTCGCTGGCTGAAGCTGAGGCTGAAGCCAAGGCTGGGGCTGCTGTTGCAGTTAAGAAAGCGTAAAGTGAAAGATACTCGCATTGAAGCTCAAGAGATGCTAACCGAGAAGTGCTTGACTGCATTTCTCATTGTTGTTGTTGTTGTTGCTGCTGTCGTTGTTGTTGTTGTAGAATTGTGAGTGCGAGTGCAAGATAAGTGACGTTTGGTGGGCTCCAATAATACCTTTTACGCGTCACCATCTCTCACCCACATAAATTGAATCGAAGCGGCAAACCTTTCACTTCCAAACCTTCCCAACAAAATGCAATTAAATGGAAGGCAACTGTCAGCTAAAATGAAAACCCGTTCAATTGCCGGCCTGACTCCAACAATAACAGCACCAACAACAATAATATGCATTTACATACACCTCTCACCAGTTAAATACAAGTAGGCGCAACTACAATGCATTCAGAATTTTTCAGGAAGCATTTCTAGCGTTCACTCAAATTTTACCTCAATAGTTAAGAACTTAAAGGTCTTCTAAAGTGGTTTAAAATTGGACTAGAATTAGAAATATTACTATGTATAGTAACACCCCTTACCCTTTTTTGTGTTCTCACTGCATTCAAAAAAAATGTATTTTCTTGCATTTCTTTTATGAACTGGGCTTTGGATATATATGCGCCTACATAAGTGTACATTCATTGCAGTAATAATACAAAATCTGATTATTTTATACCCTATACCCGTAGGGTAAAACGGGCATCTCCGACCCCATAAAGTACAGGGTGCGCCATCTTTTATGTCGGTATGTAGATATTGAATAACTTTCTCATTAGTGAACCGATTGACTTGAGTAGACCAGTGTTGAAAACCTCAGTTCAAGAAATTGTACAGAACCAAATTAAATACAAATATCTCATACTTGAAAATCGGTTGTTTATTTTCAAGGATATTCAATGTTTGCATACCGACTTAAAAGATGGCACACCCTGTATGTATACATATTCTGTCTGTCCGTTTGTCTGTCTGGATGAACGTAAGGATCTCAGAAACTCTAAAAGCTAGAATAAACAAAGTTAGTACCCAGATTTGTTTATTTTTTGGAAATTTCCCCCATTCCCCCGCAACAGAATTTCGTCAATACTCTTCACATTTCAAAAACTGCATAAATCAAACTGTGCACACGCAATCTGTGTACAGTTATCTACTTTAGTTTAAAATTGTATCCAATTCTAATAAAAGTTATTAGCGAGACAAATTCTCTCCAGATAAAAGGAAAAAAGGAGATTCTGAAACCCATGTTCATTCTAGAAAACGTCCCAATAAAGTCGATGGAATAATATGGCATCAGAGTGGACCTCTTCAGAGCTAAGCCATCACAGCCTCACATTATCTAACTTTAGAGAGAGAGAGAGAGAGAGAGAGAGAGAGAGAGAGAGACGTTTTCATGCGAAAGAGATAACACATATAGCGAGTCACGCCGAAGATACGATTGCAGTTTCTTTACAAGTAGTTCTTATTTTGCTTCCAAGTTCCAATTTTAGTCTGCTCTTAAATTGATTATATTCAAATGAGTTGCACTGTATCAGCATTGAAAAGCCAATAATATGTACATTTATACGAGTATGTAGGTATTGTGTGTGCCACACCTTTCGGGAACAGAGCGCTGCCGCCACCGCCTCCTTTCGCTTTGGTGGCAGCTTCGATCGCTGCCTGCCTGCCACCATTTATTGTCGTGTTCGGGTATACTGTAGTAGTATATGAAATATATTTTGCGCCTTTCTCCCTCTCTATCTGTCGCTTTTTTTCGCTCCCATGCCGCCCAACTCTTAGCCAAATTGCTCCAAATACACCCGTACATACATAGATGCAATTGTAGCTGTTAACTTGTTGTTATTGTTGTTTTATGTAGGTACTTCCTGCTGCTGCACCCAGAATTTTGACACTTCATTTCGTAGCTCGTGTGTGGCCGCACATTTTAGCATTTTTATTTGGTTTGCTTGATAAGATCGTTCAGTTGCCGCTAGTAAAAACCTTGTGCGTTAAACCTTTAACGATGTTGATTTCATATTAAAATTGTGTGTGCTTTGCTTTCCAATCTAAATTCCAAGAACATTAAAGTGTTTGTGCTATCTGGCGATAAGAACTTAAGTTAAGTAGGTAAAATATTCTGGAAACTAGCACAAAACTCTAGCCATATGTGCCTTTTTCAGCTTTGGTTAACACAAATACTATTTGATGTTAATATCACAATATATAATATAATATCTGCAAAATTTACGGGTTTGCGAGTTACCCAATAAACACCGGTTGGTCTTAAAGATACAGAAAAATGGCATAATGGCACAAACAACATTAAGATAAACCTGCAGAAACACTATTATGGGTTAAAAAAAAAGGTACAAATCACTTCCTGAGCAGCAGTGGTTTAATTCTGCAATCCGGAAATTATATAACTTCATAAATTTAAATAAATAAATAGAAAGGCTAGAAAGATGCTAAAAATCAAAAGTCAGAAACCCTTTCCAATTCAAAATCGTTTAAAGAAAAGTCCGTTTTTATACTAAAAGTATATAAAATAAAGCATTGATTGATTTGGGAAGATGCAAAACCTTAACTGTAAAATTAATTCTGATAAACTCAGGAAACATATACTTAGTACACATAATTCAAAACCTGTCTGCCTGCAGAACTGGTTTGACTTTAAATATGGATGGTATTCTCTCAGAAGATGCTAAATATGTGTAGAATGTAAAGTATATTCCGACACCTTAGTGCCCCTAACACCTCCCCAATACAGGCAAGGCTGTCAATAGAAAAAATATTTTCAAAATACGGACCCGAAATTTTCAGAGCCCCTTCTCGACAACCCTGAGCTCTCATATAGGACAGTTAATATAGAGTTCTTCATAAAGTTTCATTGCTTTACATACCCAGGCAATCTATTTCACGGGTTAACCGATTTACTTGCTGTATACTTGCTTGCTTGCCACTTCAGAATTGAATCTTGCTCAGGAAACCAATTCTTCAATAAACTTATGTATGCTTGAATTTTGAAAGACCTTTTCATCATTACCTGAAACGAATAAGAAAGAAAAGCGAGTACATTAGTTTGATATATGCAAGCGGCATTTAATATTGGGGTTAGGTTCTAATTTAAAAGCGAATTAAATTGGCATGGTTCTAGGTATACGAATGCCTGTAAAACGAAGCAAAGTAATTACAGGTGAGGCCAGAATAAATTAGAAGAATAATAAATGTAATTACGAAATCTGTGCTTTTTGTTTTGTAAATCAGTGCAGTTCTGCCACCAATTTCGTGCAGTTTTCGTGCCTTGGCTGCATTTTGTTGCCAGCACGTCGCTGGTTTATGGCCCGAACAGAGCAAAAAGGCCAACACTGACCAGAGAGCCAGACCAAGGTGGGCGATAAATTGCACGTGTCGTGACAAATGGCGGACGTTCGGGTAATGCGGCGCGTGGAAGAGGCGATGGTTGGAACCTCCTGCTCGATGCAATGGCCAACACATTAGAGCCACCAGTGAGCATATCAAATCCACACATAATAAAATCAATTTCAGTTCATTATTTCCATTTAAAATCGCATAACACGACCGACCCGGCAAAAAAAAAATAAAATAAGTGGAAAGCTAATTTCGCGTTTATTACAGACTAGAAATGCGCGCAAATTACATGGCTAGTGTGTTCATAGAATAGCCAGCTGGCTGCTGGTATGAACACATTGCACGAGTATAGTACAATGAGATACTACTCGTAGCAATGGGGCGCGATGCGCAGATACAGATACAAATACAGATACTCGTACACCATCCTCCAAATGCAATGCAATTGTCCAACGAAAGACCAAAGCCTCTGCCGCTTCGACCACCGCTTCTTGGCCAACACAATGCACTCTGAAGACAACAACAAAACAAAAAAAACGCAAACACACACACAAAAGGTGCCACGTAGAAAATTGCACAAGAATAGAACTAATTTAAACTACACTCGTACTTGCAGATACGCACGAGCGCAGGCATGTTGCCTACTCACGCACAGTGGTACAAATTAATTTCTGGTTTACTCAAAATGCTCACATTTTATAAATCGCTGATTTTACGTTAGCTTTGTTTTAAGCCTTTACCCGATTGTTTGTGGTTTTTGCAAATTAAGTAACAAGCATCTCCTATGAAATAAAATCCATTTTTTTTACCCTTTTTTCCAAATTGTTTTAGTGACGATTGCGTTGCTCAATTAAGGTCATATATGTATGTCTCGCTTGAATGAAAACTGCCACAATTATAATTCTTATAAATCACTGCTCCATGCTACTGAAAAACTTGGCCAACCGATTTTCGCAGTCTCCGTAGATTGTATTTTTGTGTCACCCAGAAAATTTAGTAATGAAAGGAGAAAAAAAGCGGTAGTCACTTGGTGCTTGGTTTGGACTAATATTACTGTTCTGGTAAAATAAAACAAAGCGACGCCTCTTTTATTAGCCAATTCTGCTAGCTTCTTGGCCATCGCTAGCTTCAAACAGTGTAATTGTTGAGATTGGAAGCAGCTCTAGGTGTAATAATTCCACTTCCCCCACGTTGAACTGCTTCCCCAAGCCAATATATTTCTAATAACGAAGCACAATAATCTAGTCACATCAGTTTGTCTGTATGTCCTGGATGTCCTGTATGTCCTAGGCAACAGAAGACCGTATAACTTTTTGCGGATCTTGGACATTAACCTGGTGGGCAACAATAAGCATCGAATGTGTCTAATAAGGCTCCATCCACTTGATTACTTTTAAAAAATTGCCACATTCTTCATTCATTATTTATTTAAGATATGTTTTGGGTTGGACAATTATCATAAAACTTAGAGAACTTGGGAGCACGGATAGCATTCAATATTAAAATAATCGCAGTTAGACCTTATATTAAATAAAGTGTAACACTCGTAATAAACAACAACAAATATCTTTCAGTTTTGACCGCCGCACTCGGCAGCCAAGTCCACTGTGGCACACTGATGGCAGGTTCGCTGACTGACGCCCGGCCCGCCTGCCTCTCCACCATACCGCCCAACAGACCACCTCCCGCCTTGGATAGGTGCTGCAAAGGTAATAAAATTATACAATAGAGTGCCACCCCACAGTCAAAATATCAATAGTGTATAGTACATGGCTGACTGACAGTCGACTGAGGGAACTGGCGAACGAGCGGCAGTTCCATTGTACGCGAAATGCTTGCCCGACTGAGAGATTGTATCTGACAGATACTTTAGAGCTGCCCGCGGCTGACGCGCTTTTTCCATGCAGTGGTGCTTAACTGCTGTCGGGACAATACTCCTCACAAAGCAAAATGTTGCAAAACAACCAAAATAAACGAGTAAAGTAGAATAAAGAAAAAAACATTGTAAAACAGCTAAAGCTGCAGTACAATTTTTCTTCTGTTTGCACACTTTTTTGATGGAAAATTTTGTTAATATTTTGCGATAAAAAACATCTTTTGTTGACATAGAACAGAATTGTCATTGAAATGGAGAAATGTGTAATGTACTGTGCAATGAATACCTGGAAGCCCTTTTTTTATTTTGCGTAATAAAACAAAAGCCATTGCTGCTATAATTTTGATACAAACAAATACAATAGAGTTGTTACTTCACTAACTAATTAACATTAATTATAATTTCGTAGTTTAAACATTCTTTTTGAATTGCTTCGAAACTATATAAGGACTGAATTCGATTCTGTTTTTAAGAGATTTTTTTTTTATCAAATATAACATTTATAATTTATTGAACATGAATTAAACCCCTTTCTCATTTCACAAATAAATAAATACATAGGTTTTAAGAAATACGTAAAGAAATTTATGTTTAAGAGCGGTACAGCTCAGTGGTTAACATCACTTTGAAGACGTTATGCCAAATTATTAACTTTTCATTCCTTCAAACAGATTTTATGATTGCTTTTGAAATATTTATATTTAACGAGAATCAATTTTGTCGGCTATAGTGCCAAGAATCGCAGAACTTTCTACCTTACATTTAAACGGAAATAGCCAGAATTGCAGCAAAAAATCAATACTAATCGAACAATGAATTTATACACTTAGAAGGTATATATATTTATTTATATTTATTTATATTTATTTATAGAATTAAGATGAAGCTCAAAATGAAAAATTCAACGTTTGAACCAATTAAGAACTAAAAACTAGCCTACATACGAACCAAATCTATAGTTTAAATACTTTTTAAATATACCCCATATTGTTTTTAGAACTAATGCGAACCTTTTTAATAACAATTACATATGATCAATGGAAGTTTTATAAGCATTCGAATTGTAAAACAAGTATACACTCCCTTTTATATTTGTTATATACTAGTGTCTTTATCTGTATTCAGTACTATTAAGTACCGGTACTTAAAAACAACCGTTAACCATTTACGAAAACGTAAAAAAATTGTAACAAAGTTGCATAATTTTCTGAATATTTCTTTTAACGACTTTCCTTATCTGCTCTTCAACTATAAGTTGACTTTTAATGACTTTAAAATGTACTCGTATTTCAACACAAAGTGTGAATTATATAATTTATAATTGCAAAAAATTCCACTCGCATAAAGAAATGCAAATAAGCTGCGCGTATTTATATCGTTTTCACATATATTTTTTAATCCTTGACTTTGCGCCTTAATTAAACACATGAAGAAAACCGGAACAGCCACTTAATGACACAGTCACCACCGACAGTGCCACGCCCCTCACCGCCCGCCCCAACCGCTCGGTGGCATCACATATGCAAAGAAATTGCGCTTGGTGAGAAAAAAGTGAGACACGCAACTTTTTATGAGCCTCCCCGTCCGGACAGACAGACTGCCTGCTGTGTGGTATGCAAACAGCTCTCTTGACTGACTGACTCACTGACTGACTGAATAACTGACTGGCTAAGTTGACACTGCGGCCCGGCCTGTTGGCCGTTAATGATGTCGCCAACGCAACCCAGCATGTCAGACTATGTCGCAAAAGTCAGATTTCACCCTCAAGGTTAAGGAAGGGGAAGGAACTACGGCAGTTTAAAACAATTCATGGGAGATAAGCGCTGAGCGATTTTCGTTTTTTACCACAAAAGTTGACGGTTATTTCTTTTGAATGCGAAACGGTCTTCCGTTTCCCCCAGTCAGCCGGTCTGAAGAGTGCTGCAAAATTACATTTACATGCGAAGCTATTCATACCAGGATCCATGTCCTTGCGACTGATCATTAGTCTTACACTATTGAAGAATGTACCTATGTATGCCACACTCAAATTTCAAGGTATTTGGAGTCGCATTAAAGAATGCTTCACCTTTCAGTTGGTTGATCAAATGCATCATCTCAGCAGCTAACATAATAATCGAATCTCTTAACATTTCAAAATCCGTTGTGCTAGTAGTAAACAATAAAGAAGCCAAACGCAACCACCGACTGAATAGCAAAAGCTATTTATAATCCAAAATGTTTTCGTTTATAAATTGAACTTTGCAGCCAAGCTATGACGGAAATTTTCCTCACCTTTATTTATAGAGTTCTTTAAAGTTAATCAAAAAGATTACTAAACGCAAACATCAGCCATTTATAATTGAAAGATAAAACAAATTAAAAGCATGATTGTGCAATAAATAATGAAATAATAACTATAAACTAATTCAATGCATTTTGTGAATATCTGAGATGAAACAACAAAGTTTGTGAACTTGTAGAATAAACAAACTAAACCAAAAATTGGATAAACTAAACTACATTTTATGTCAGCCAGATAGTATGGGGTTTATGTGCGATGTTTCCCCAAGCAACTATGTACATGTCTAATCTTAGACTATTTACAAGTATTGGAATTTAAATTGCAAACAACAGTTTTATAAATAAAAACAAAACATTCGAGCACAGGCACGAAGGTAGATTATTGTAAACAACAATAGTAGGGATGGTAAACAAATTTGAAGCAAATACCGCTGCTATTCATATTTTATTAACTTTGAAATCATATATGGAACTTGCTAAGCTATAGCAGTATTAAAGTTTATGCTTTGATTATAGTGTTAACTACACATAGTATTATTCAATAAATTGCATAGATGATGGCCTAAGAATGGCAAAAGTAAATTTCATATTCTTCAAGATATGGTTTTGAATGAAAAATTGAGATGGACTGCATAATTGTTCTATCTACAAGAGAGATAAGCAAGATATTTATGGCACTATTAAAGATGATGTATTGTTGATGGCTTGTGAACTCAAAAACTAAAGAATCTTCAATATTTAATAATATGTGATCACAAAGCAAGACAGATAATGGCTGTAGAATTACGGAACTACAACATTTTCAATGCACTTTAAATTATTGTTTTTGTTAAAAGGCTACTGGCTGTTGAAAAAATTTCCCGTTGGAAGACAGCCAGGCAGAGCAACAACAACTTAATGTAAAATAGTACACACATACTTATTAGTACTTATCATGACTATCATGGCTAGTAAACTAATCACAGTTGCCTGATGATGAGCGGTTTTTAAAGCCGCTTCGGCTGCTGCTCAACGCCATCATCTCATTGTTCTACATTTCCACTGAACTAACTCCACTCTGGAGCTGGTGTCTGTCGGCGTTTCAAGATTTGTGGCTGTGGCCGACTGCTTGGCTGGCTTTTAATTATTGCAATTAATGTGGCAGCAGTTTACAGTTTCTAATGCAATGAGCGCAGTTGCAACTCTCGGACGATCACTTGGGCTGGTTGGATTGGTCGGTTATGCAATCGTGCTGCTGCTGTAATTGTTCTTGTTGGTTTATTCTGTTGCTATTTGCAGCCAAATTAATTGTCTGGAGAACGGCAACAATGTCGAGAAGCATTCTCGATAATGATATAATGATAATGATGACAAAGACGAAGACGATAAAGAAGATGACGTGGACCTGGACCTAATAAAAAAAGCTAAGCGTTGTCAACCGACTGACTGACTGACTGATTGACTGTTCTTTTATCTAGCGCATGTTATAATTAACGTTTTGCATTATTTTTTGCTTGCACAGTGACAGAGCAGCTCTCCAAGTTGTTGGACAACAGAAGAAAAATGGAAAAAAATTGAAATGATAAGAGCTGACAAGTCGCCGAGTTGCAAAGAAATTGCCTTTCACGAGCGACCCATTTCTGCGCCCAACTAAACACAAATTTTATGCGCTATATAAAAACAACAACTCATTTACTTCCCTGCCCTGCCCTGCCCAGACCTAAAGCCAATTTCCACAGCAGCTGTCAAACCAACCAGCAATAGATGCAGGGTAGCTGCAGACTCACTCCCAGACGGACAGACCCCGGTCATGCCCATCGACTGTTTCCGGTACGTGCAAATAAAAACAGACACTTCAATTTGATTTCAAAGTATGTTGTAAAAATGCAGCGAACACACTATCTACGAAACTACAGATACTATATGTGTTCATACTTACAGACACTCTTGCAACTAATCGAATTTATACGTCATATGTATGTGTAAGTCGTAAGTCGAGCGAATAGTGGCGGCACGACATGTGTCTGTTCGTTTTCCATCAATCGATTGCTTTATTTTTTGGCCAATTTAATTCACAAAACTTGTTCTTAAACAAGTACTATACAAAGACGACGAAAGCTTCATTTTGTATGTTGCCAATTGGATCGGGAAACTCTTAAACAAATATGCAGCTATGATTCGTAACTTTGTAGCAATTCAAGAATAATTACGGGAACGGCAACATCCTCAAAAATCTCCCCATTGAATATGCCGCGGATATAACGCAACAAGATATTAAATAAATCATAATCGGCTTTTGGCCCAACTTAATTAATGCCTTAATTAAAATTTGAATAAATATGGGAATAGCTTTAATGAGAAATATGTATATTTATATAAATAAGAAAGTTTATCTGTTTTTGTTTACTTCTAGAACGCCTATCTGATAAGCGCAATATTTAAGATTAAAAAATTCAACCCAGAAGTGAGGTGAGAATGACGTACAAAGACAAAAATATCAAAACAAATAGCTGTGGGGCTGTAACTATAGAATAAGTAAAATTTCTTCTGGGGAAAAATTTATTAATATCTAAACAAGTACTGTTAAATAGGAAGAATTTCTTTGACGAAACCTTTCCTTTATAGCCTCCTTTTCATATTCTTGCACTGACTTTAATTTTTAACTGAACTATAAGTCAAGTATTTCAAGTACTTTCCTAGAAGCAATATTTTTTGCAAGACAAGAGTGAAATTTTGGATTTATATTTCAATAGTCTCAATAGTCAGTTGATGAAAATGATCTTTAATGCTGAAATTTGTTTTTATTTGTAAGATTTCTTACTGAAGAGCTTTAAGATATTCTAAGGCTTCTTTATTCTGTAATAATAATTTATTACAAATATTTCGACGCCATCCCACTGGTTGAGAAGAGTTGCCTTGTAGGGTGTCTGATGTCTTCTTAGAGGCATAAGCGAAGATCATTTATGTTCTTACCAACCAGATTTTACATATAATTTCCTGAAGCGTATGGTATAATAAATTCATTTATGTAGACCTCAAACCATAAAACACATGGTGCACTGGTGCCGAGCACTCCAAAATTGTCGGCAAATTGCAGTTGAAACGCAAAAGTTTTGCCAATGCGGCTATTGTGCTAGGCACATATCTTGCAGATACTTTTCTGTGTGAGTGTGTGTGTGCGTTCATAAGTCGGTGTGAGCCCCCTTTCAGGAACATTTAAACAAATTGTGTGTCAGTAGTTGATACAAAAATAATGAAACTGCAAGAGAAAAGAACGACAGGACAAACACAATGTCGAGTGACTGCAGTGACAAAGATTTTGGCTTGGGTCTGGTCCTAGGATGGGACGTGAGGTCGTGGTTTGGTGGCAGGGGCGTGGGACACATTGTGCCGCACTGACACGTACTAACGAGAGATGCCTGACAGCGCACCAGTCTTTCGACGGTGCTTAAAACTTAATTTGGGCAACAAAAGACAGTCGCAGCTCGGAGCTTGGCGTTCGGAGTGTGTCTATGCCATTATGCAATGCATAGGAAGGCTTACATAATAATGAGAGAGCGCGGCAAATGAAAAATCAATGCAGCAGTCTAAAAGACTTTCCCTGTCAACTGGGCCTGCACAAAGATAAAGCTAATTGAGCTAAGCCCCAAACACCTATGCAGACATACTACTACTTGTATACTATACAAGTATATTTCATGTGCTTTGTGCCCTGCCATAAAGGAACAGCTCTGGCTACTGGGCATAATAAAAATCTAACGTCATAAAAATGCGTACCAAAGTGTTTAATCTTAGCAAACGAAATATGTATACGAAGAATATGTTACACAAATTTGTGGCAGCTGCCAATAGAAGGCGGCGTCCGAATATAAACATTATGCACATAAAATGAATAAAATATCTAACCAATACAACAAAGAAGTATAAACATGAAAAATTGAGCAGCGAGGTGTGGAAGAAAGAAATCAAATGAAAATTTTCTCAGCATTCAAAGGTTTTAGGCGTTGGGAACCTTGTAATAGTTTCTTTGCAACAAGCTCGTTAAAGGAAAACTCCATTTCAATTATGGATCATGGATTCCCAACTAATAAGGGATGTTTCCAATTCAACTGAGAGCGTGAGAGAGATACACACTATTCGTATTGGGTATATTGTATCTTATATACACCTAATTCGTTTTTTTTTTCTTTCTTTTTATTTTTTTACACGATTTTGATTTAACACGGTTTGAAAATTAAAAATTTCACATATATTTCTTTCGAGATAAGGAACCAATCACTTTTTCACACGGTTGTTTCTGAAACCAATCTACCGTGTAAAAACAGAACTAGGTGTAAATGGAAATACAATCCCCTATTGAATATGGAAAAATCAGGAAACTCTTCAGCCAGCCCATCGCAGTCCCTCAGCTATTATGTCAGTAAAAGTGTGCCTGTGTGTGTTTGTGGCAGGTGTACTTCAACTACAGCCATACTCATACGTACGTGTATGTATGTATGTGCGTATAAACTAATAAATATGTATGTATAAAACGACACTAGTTGTTGTGGGAGCTACTAACGCTATGTCAGTTCTACACATACGAGTATGGCGCTATATGTAAGCTCTCTAAGTAGCTGCTAGTCACCTGACCACTCCACTCCACCCCCCAATTCCGTACACTACCCCCTCCCCCAAGGTGGCACGTTGCGTGTTGCTGTAGTCGTCATAGCTGGTAAAAACAAAAACACAACGTCGCCAAAAATGAAACACACGTGCAAATAAATATCTATGTGTGTGTGTGTGTGTGTGTGTGGTTTGGAATTTAGGCAAAGCAAAAAGAAAACAAAAAACAAGTAGAACGTTAAAGGAGCGCCAGACCGACTCTTATATACCCTAAACAGGCATCTCTCTCCTTCAACTGATATAAACTAAACAAAGCTCAATGAAACTTGACAATATACAAGTATAATACACCTAATTCTGTTTTTACACAATTTTGATTTAGCTTGATGAAAATTAAATATTTTATATATGGTTGCACGAATTTATTCTATTTAGCACGATGTCGTTTTTTACACGGCTTTTTTTGTTTCCTAAACGACTTTTTCTGGAACCAATCTACAGTGTAAAAAGGAATTAGACAATGAAGACAACATTTAAAATTTCTCGAGCAAGAATTTGTTCGGTTAGCGATCGTTCCTAAGCCAGCCACTGATCGGTCCTATGGCAGCTACAAGGCTATATAGAGGAACAGACAGACATCGATTCTATCGATTCCCCCCGTCATCCTGATTATTGTTATAGTATGTGCCTATAACATTAGCGTTCAGACACTCCAGTATACCCGAAGGGTGGGTACAGGTAGAGAAAAAAAGAGAGTCAACATTGTACATTTGTATATGTAAGCCGCACACACATATACAAACACTACGTGTTGGCATTTTCCAGCGACAACTTTTTTTTGGCTTCAGGCCAAAAGCTACAAACATGCGGCAAAAGAGCAAGCGCTGGCTGGCTCAGTCGAAAGGGACCTGCTGCGGAGGACATTCGTTGGAGGTCTAAGCAAAAGCAATTTTATTATTTTAGAACAATATATTGCTAACCGGCGGCGTCGGCGACAATCCGACGACAACATTCTAAAATTCTAGGGCAGTCAAAACGCGTCTGGCTTGCTTTTGGTTCCTTCTGTGGCCATAAGAGTCTTGGGCCATGTTTATGTCTGGCCTCAAGGCAGGCACCAGGTAGCAGCAAAACCAACCTTCAGCACCGAAGGTTAAATGTGCGCAATCTGTTTGGCCAAAATGACATTTTATAAATTCAAGCGAGAAATGAATTTGTGGCTAAATTTCACGTTTTCATACAAAGATTCCGAGCAGATAAAACTTTAGGTTTTTATTTGGCTTCCAAACAATTTGTGGAGCTCTGCACCCAAAAAAAAAAATGCATATAAAATATGGATGAAAAAATTGAAAAAATCTCTGAGCAGGTTGGGCTGACGAATATATTGCAATTAATTTTATATGCTGATGAAATATCGAAAATAAATAAAATACAATGCGTTTCAAAATATCAAAATCAGAAAAAACATACAAGTAATTCAACTACTTCTCTTAGATTACCTGTTTAAGGAAAAACATTTTACTAGCTGCCAATAACATTAATGTCTGACTTTTGCAGTCCTTGATGCTTCCTTACCTATTTACAAATTTGTATTAAATGAGATTAGATGTGTCAACTTGTCGAAATATTTTTGCTATAAACCAGTATTTATTTTTTATTAATATGTCTTTAAAATCAGACCCTTCCCCCACCGAGTAAATGATTCTGCACCTTTTAGCTTTAAATAATATTTCATTTTTTATTAAACCTAATTCAGTTTTACACGGTCTTGATTTAAACGGTTTAAAAATGAAAATTTTTATATATACACGACTTTATTGCTTTTAGCACGATTCAAAATAACACAAAATAAATAAATAAAAATACACACAACAAACAGCTAGAAGCCATTTTATATGTGATTTAATAAAATAAACACAAATCCTTGCTTTTTCACATATTTTTCAAAAGATCAATGTCTTGTTTTTCACGGTTTTTTCTGGGACCAATCTACCGTGTAAAAACAGAACAAGGTGTATTTAAGAATTTTAGTTGTACTTTATTATTGTTTTAATTTAGTTTTACATACTTGTTTTTGATTGTTTATTGCCATTTTTTCATCTCCGTTTCTTTTAACAACGTCTCTGAATATTATACTACACGTCTTTGAATACTATATTACGTTATCAGATATGTTTGTCTATAGTTTTATTTAGTTTAAGTTTACTCTTGTATTGTATTGTTGATGAAATAAATAAATAAAATAAAGACACTCTTTTTCTTAAAAAAAAATCAAAACCACGCAATTGCCCGAAGTGGGGTATATTATGGTTTTCCGTTAATGGAAAAGCAGGTGCAGTACCACAACAACAACAAGAACAGCAATAAAAAATTCACAAACAAACGCAAACTATGCAGAATACAAGTACATGCACATTCGTCGTATAGGATGGAAATGGAGTCGCGCCACAACGGAAGTTTTCTAATGTTTTTGCATACTGCATTGTATTTATGGCTGTCTGTATGTGCGAAGGTATGTATGTTATGTAAACGGATACACAACAACAACAACGACAGGCGGCCTGACAATGTTTCCAACTACATCATCATCATAATAATAATAGCAACAACAATAACAACAACAAAAAGAACTGCAGCCGCAAAAGCACAACAAGCGGAACAACCGGACCACACAGCGGTGGCAGAAAGTAAGAAAAAATTTATATACCCGCATATGGCGGGGAGGGCGGACATTGTTAGGCTCTTGCCAGCTACTCCTATCACAATAACCTAGTTCTGAGCCTAAAGTGTGATTAACAATAAAGGCAAAACACTTAGATGGTTGACACAGAGAGCAGAGAACAGAAGACAACGTGTGAATGGAATTAATGAACCACTCGTACCTCTTCTAGATGGCAACGAGCCCAGCTCCAAGCCAAAGAGAAAGTCTGACCGCTGACTGACTAGTCAGACTGCAGCTGAAATGCGTGTCATGACTTGAAACAATTTATAATGCGCCACTTTTTGGGCTGCAGTTGCGTCTTAGACCGAAAGCCGCAGCAACACTCAATCATCAACAGTCATGGCCAAAATTGCTCTGCCCTCTCGAAACTTTCGCGCATAAATTAGGCTAATATCTCAGCGCCGCAAACTAGAGCCAGCCACAGAATTACCGTATTTAACACCGAAAATTGGGGCCCGCTCTAAGTTTTGCTAATGATGGCCAATTCCATCTAGGGCCGTAGAGCACCTAGGGGGTGGGGGTGTGTGGGTGGCTGGTTGGTTGGTTAGCTGCCACAATATGTGGCATTCAACTGGGACTTAGTTGAGGTAATTTGGGCGAGAGTTGAAAGCAAAGTCAATGAGTATGGCTTGCTTTTAAGTGACGGGCAAAATCTTTCAAGCTGCCACACTAAAGCCAACTACTTACAATAAATTAGGGTCGACAGATACATTTAATGCCACATAAATGAAAAATGTTTAATACTTTTAAAAGCCTCAACGTTAATAAGCCAGAGAGAAGGCAAGAGAATCATTTGAGTTGTTGGTTTTTAAAAGAAACCATCACATAAAAGCACACAAAAGGGCAACATTTTCTAACATTCTTGGAAATTTGAACAATTCAATAATAATACAATTAGGGGCATCAATTGGCTTAACTTGGCAGAAACTAACAAATGTGTAATAAAATGGTAATAATACAATTAATTTAGAATCTAGCTTATCTGTTTAAAGATACAAAATATTGCAATATCTAGCATTAAAATGGTGTGCAAGAAAATGTCGATAAAATGAAGAAAGGACTCGCCAGCAAAACCGTTTTCTTCACCGCATAACTTGACAGCCACTCATATCTAGCTATTGGCTAAGCAAATAGCTACCTACATAGCCCCAACATAGAAGTAAGCATGGCTCTTAAGGCCATTATTTGGAAAAACTTCCCCCATGGTCGTGAATAAAAGAAAAGGCGCGCAAAAAGCGCAAAGCACAAGGATGCCGAGGCAACTCAACTTGACTCCAAGGGTTGTGTGGCAGGGCGGCTTAAAATGTTGTTACATGCAACTTGCCACTCCCAGTCCCCCTCCCACAGCAACACGAGGCATTGGGCCGTTGAGTCTTAGTTACATCCTCGAAAACGCGAACGAAAAACTTGTGCTGGCAAAATTGAAGACAGGAAATTTGTTCTGTTTCCACGATAAAGGGAAATGCGCTTAGCGAAAGAAGAGGAAAATATTGCATTAAAGTATGCAGTTGTGCGGACGTTTTTTTTTTTTTGTTTTTGTATTTGGAGCAATGCTCAAACTTATGTTAATTTTGTAATAATGATGAATGTTTGTCTTTCAACAATTTGATGGATTGTTTTTCAAGCCCGTTCCATATAAAGAGAACGTTTTATTGTTTTTCTTATGACATCCATAAAGTTGTTTGAAAAACTGTTTTTATTGCAAAACATTTATTCCCCGGCATATCCTTTACCGAAAGCTTCATTCTGGCATAGCTTTTCTTAGCGACAAATCCAAAATATAAACAAATAAAAAACAACACATATACAAATCTCATAAAAGATAACAATTTGAATAAAAAGAATAAGAATAGAAAGCACAATTCCTCTAATATAAGTATTAACAAATCAAAGAATTTCAAAAGTATAAAAAGTACAAGAGAATATAGGAAGAAATCCAATTGGTTTTATAAATTGCTGACATTATTGTAAAATTAATAACTGACTAGTTATTGAAACAGAATAAAAAACGATGGATAAAAGTTTAGCAGCTTTTTTATTATTATTTAGCTTTATTATGCCTATATTTGAATATTTAATTCATTTTATATAAGATTGTGTGCTAAAAACTTCAACTGCATTCAAATTTAAATATGCCACTCAACGGAACTTTGGTTCTTCAACATTTAATTTCATCATGCTCTAAATAAATTGGCATGAAATAAAAAATACCTAAAAACAACGAAATTGAAAAACTTTCCCACAACCGCGCTCTAATCAGCGACATTAAAAAAAAGAGCAAAAGCCAAAAAACCAGTAACCGCAAGTGCTGGAACTAAACACAATTTTTTTTTTTATTTTTTTGTAAAACTATTTAAAACTGTGAGGAAATTTCGCGCTAACTGCAAAAGTTCCGGCTACTTTGGCACAGCAACAACCACTCTGATGTGAAATTCACATCATTATTGAAACAAAACAGCAAAAAAGAAGAAGAAGATTCAGCGGCGACATTGGCGTCAGTTGTCGCTGCTGCTGCTGTTCATTTTCCAATGAATTTTCAAAGAAAAGAAATGAAAGACTTTCTACCTCCGTGGCGATTCTTTGGGCTCAGCTTCAGTGCAATTAAAAGCGAGAAGAGACAGACAAACAGTCGGACAGTCGGGCAGTCCAGTCAGACAGGGAGAAATGTTGCAGTTGAAAACAGAGAAACAGTAAAAACAGAAAAAACTTTTGCCTGGTCATTAAAAGTAAAATGCTTTTACTGCACAAAACAAAATCCGGCAGCCATAGGTGGCGCCAGCGGCTAAAAAAGCGCCACAACATTCTGCCACATGTTTTGTATGCATTTTCGCTCATAATGCACAGACAGGTGCGTTTAGAGATGTCAGAAGTCATCGATACATCATACATCGATGTTTGTTTTTTTCCGTGATTGCAATTTCATTCAAATGAATTGACCGGACAACCTGGAAGGCTGAGGGAGGTTGAAATCTACAGTTTCCCATAAAACAACACGAGGTGGAGCTAAATTAAAAAAAAAAAAACCCTGAATTTAGCCATTTACATATGTTAGTCTGTTTCTATGTTTTGCTTCTTCAACTTTTTAAGATAGGGTATTGGAAAATAATCATATACATATGTATGTTGTGTATTTGTCGAAAACTACATTTTCATGTACTTGCATGTAAATGCAATTGATATCCAGCAATACATTATTTAATTATAGACATCGGGCTATAGTCGATACATCGATATCGATGTTTACATCCCTAAGCGTGTTGCTGTTGTTGCTACTGTTGTTGTTGGTGACACCCGCGCCATTGCCAGCAGGCAACAAACAGCCTGCAGCAGTGACTGTCGTTGGTTTTCCAAAAATAGCAAAAAGAGTCATTGATGTTGCTGGTGTTGTTGTTATTACCAGCAAAAATTATTTATAATATTTTATTAAAGCGTAAAGCAGGTCGTTGCTTGTATGTGTGCTTGGTAAGGGAAAAAAGAGGCACACACACACACAGCTGGGGAAAAATGGTGTTAAATATAATTAAAGCCGTGTTACTGTTGCAAGCGCCAGAGGAATGATGCTTTAATACGACGATGGAGACTTTAAAGTTTTAAAGTAATATTCAATTTTTGAACATGATATTTATACCCTAGGGGGAAACGCTGTACTAGAATTGCTAGAAGTCTAAGTTTCTAATTTCCTAATTTATGTAACAAGAGGTACATCGGTACATATGTTTGTATATGATCAACATAATGACACGAATCGAATAGGCATATTCGTTTGTCCGGCGGTTCAATTGTGGAACATAGTCGACAGTATAAACGTCCATAACTTTTTAAACATAACAGGTCGGGACACCACAATCTTATACGCAGAAAATGTAATATGTAGTCAAGAAATGATAGTTTAATACTCAGGTATTGTTTTCCAATAAGATTATTTCTACCGATTATCCTAATTATACCATTCCATATCACGAAAAGTATTTTTTTTTAGGGGTTGAGTAAGATATTTAATGCAAATGTACTGAAATTTTTTTATATATTTATTTTGCTGCTAAGTATTATTACAATATCTTTTATTAATGTGTTAACGCAAATTACGAAAGTAAAAATGTTACATTTGATCACTTTCTGTAACATTTCGAGACGAAATCTAATTCAATTTTAAAGTTTGCTATTAAGGCTCTACCTAAATTTGTGTATTATTTGAGAACTTTAAAAACTTAGATCACAATAAAAATAATGTATAACATTCAATTCGATTTAATGCAAATGTATTGAAATGTTTGTTTTTGAACATTGAAAACAACTATGTTCACTTTAATGAGTATTTGAGAGCCTGTAGTTTTCAGAGTCATTCATCTTATGAGGAGCGAGCTGCCATCCGAATAGTGGTTAACATTCCCAACATGAACTAAACCCAAATAGAGGTACTTTCTAATAAACACAGCTTGCAGAAGAAGTGCCTCTAGTGATGGCGTTCAAGCGTGTGAAAATTACAATGATTTAGTATCTTCAGCAGCCACTGATCAAACGATCTAACTAAATTGTCTAACTGTGGCACATTAAAAGCTTGCTCAAAGACAGAGCATTTAGATGCCCGCAGCAACCCAACAATATGACGAACCACAACCAGCTACCTGACTGACTGCCTTCTGCCTTTTACTGCTTACCTGCTGCCTCGTTTCTAACGCTTCGGCGACCAAAACGAATGTCATAAACTTAGCCAGCTGCAGTGGCGAATCGCATTAGCGAGCGGCAACGACTAGTCATACTTACAGATTTAAAGCGCGTCAACGTCAGAGATAAATTTTGCTTGGTAATTGTATTAAAACCCACAAAACTTCTCTCAAGGCTGAAAGTGCGATGTTTTCAGAAGCTGACGAAGCTAATAATTGAAATATTGAAAATAGCGCATACTTAGAAACCAAATACCTTTCAGGTTCTTCCAGCGAGCCATTGTTGTCAGCATTTATAAATAGTTTCATGTCGAATTTTTGCAAACTTTAAAGCATGCCAAAATTAATCAAGTTTTTTGTTTTGTTTTTCTTGTTAAATAGAAAACGACACTCCTTCGACTGATTGGAGTTTTTTCGTTACTTATTTCAAGTGAGTGGCAGTGGCTAGAAATCATTATTCCACGCCCAGCACTCCAAGCCAAGCCGAAAAGCGAAATTCGTACACAAACTTTAACAGCCACTAAGTAAAAAAAAAATCAATCACTTTCACTGTCGCTCGCACGCCTTATGGGCCAAGATTTTCATACTCAGTCGAGTCAGCTGAGCTGAAGAGAGCTCAGCAATGCTTGTTGTCTACAAATCTCAGCTCCCGCGGCGCTGACAACTGCAGCAGTCGACAATTTTGCGTACATATATACTCTACAGAAACGAGCATTTCGAACCAAGCGAGCGGGTTTAATCGCATATATAAATCAGGAAATTAAATTAAGAGTTGAAAACAGGATTTATTTTTTGTTAATAATATTCTCATAAGAATGGACATTCGAGATCATTCCAATTAGACATATTCAATCAAATATCATGTTTTAATCAGTAATTCAAACTTATATATAAGGAAGTCAAACTAAACTTTCAGTTGAAGAGTTCCGTTTTGTTTCCAATTTTGTTTAATACGCATTAATGCGCATTATGAATTCATCAAATCAGATATTAATCAGCAATTACTCAATTAAAAATTTGGCGATGATATTATAAATCGAATGGTTATATTCTGTGCATATATCTTCTATCATTTCGTATTTTTGTTCCTGTAAAGTACACCCATTTCTTCTACCTGCTCTTTAGTTTTTCTAGTTTTAAAGCCTGAAGACTGTCAAACGAACAGACGTCTAAGATTATATTGATTCAACTTTGTACACTTAATATTTATTATACCTATAACAATTGGTACGTATTAGTGCAAAAAATATACTAGCTTTAATCCAAAAAAATTTATAATTATATTAAATGGTTGCTTGCTAATAAAACATCGTTTGCTATGAAAAAGAGTATATGAGCTGCGTTGTGTCGTGTTTTAACTCGATTTGTATTATTTTTTCTTGACGCTTTTCTCCCATTTAGTTAGCAAAACTGGTTTTGAATGCAGAAATCGCGTCGGGGCCACTAGAGACTTTTATGGTTTGCTGTGTCGAGCGGCATTACAAGCTTTAATTTATGCGCTGCCTGCGCTTTGAGAGACACCCGCACTGAAGCGCTTAGTGCCTGGCATGGAAATGGTACTACTTGAGCGTTCAGTGAACTTTTCCCCCCGGCCCAGTGCCCGGCCCAATGCCCCCTTCTCTCTCACTGGATAAGCTTGGCTTGTCAAAATTGTCAAACGGCAAGTCAAAAGTTCAGCGTACTGCACAAAAGCTAAATGGCATCGGGCCGAGAATGGGGTCTATTGTGCAATAAGTTATAGAACGGGTTTCTTTTTTGCCAAATACAAATACAATACAAAAAAGATTGTTTCAAAGCCAAGTGGCAACGTCTTTTGGGGTCTCGGTCTTCCCATTCTCAATGTTTTGAAACGCTTGTCCATTGTTGAAGTCCGATTGAAACCACAGTGCAAAAGTTGGTCGTTCGTTTATTGCCACTTTTCTCATTAAATGCCAACCAAAATACTGACACCGAATTGCTCGTTGCGGTTATAGTTGTGGGTGCTTGTCGAGTTTTCAATTTGCCTCAGAATTTTATCAGTTCAAAGTTAATGACCACAACAAAAAGCAAAACACAATTCGAAATGAAAAGCATAGTTTATAAATAAACTGGCAAAAGCCTGACCACCCGGCGTATACGCAATTATAAGTTTTGTTTTATTTTGTTTTCGTGAGGCCATCATGCCACTGGACTAGGGGCCGCACCCATCCAGCCAACAATTACGAGTAGATGCCAAGTTAGTTAAGCCAGTTAGTGAACGCTTAGTGAGTCACCCATCAGTGCTCGCTGACCCAAATTGGTGAGCGCGAAAAGTGAGCGAAGGCAACAGTAGAACATAAATCCTAAGTGTTGGGGCCACATTTCCGGAATTTTGATGCATTTTACCGACCCCAGACCCCCGACTGCCGCCATGTTATTAGAGTGTAAAGAACTTAACTGCAATGAAGAATGTCATTGTGTAGGTGTGGGGGTGGGGCTAGAAAGTGGGCCTTGGGCCTTGGGCGATGGCTAATAAATCTTACACCAAAGCAAAGGAAGATAGAAACCGGTCAAGCAAATGCCTGCAATGCCGGCTAAATAATTGTGCAAAGTGCTGGGATACTGAAGTAATCACAGACCGACCAATGTAGCATTTCATTTCGGCATCAAATGTTCACTTAAAAGCTACGCCCACGATTTCCGCTAACTAGTTAAATGCAAAAATGCCTCCCATGCCTCAAGGCAAGAAGTTATATACTTAGTATGTGAATGCATACGTCAGATCGTGAATAATTATATGTAATTCAAAAAATATGTGTGTATTCAATAATATCTTTTATTTTTTACAGATTCTGACACTGGCGAAGGTACATAATTCAATTATTTGACATAAAAAATACTTTCGTAGCTTGTATGATCTTTTGATCTGATCTTTTGTATTGTTAACAAATATATAATTAATAAATGTGGTTTTAAGACATTTTCTGGATACAATAAATAAGAATTAGAAAACCTTTTAACCTATTAATACTCAGATTAAGTTTCCCTTTTACAATAAAACGAATTATAAATTCTTTTTACAGATAAAGTAAATTTGTTAATTAGTTATTGGTAATAAAACCTCAATAAATAAGGAAAAAAAACCTTGTATTAGAAATTAGTTAATACACAAAATATGAAGAATTTCAAAAATTGCAGACTGTAAAATTTTATAAATCAATGTCAATCAAAGAAATATACTGGCAATAAATTATAGCTTTTGGCATAAAATTTAATGCGTCAATTACTTGAAGACAAGCTAGAATGGCAGGCTCGTGTTCAAAATAAAACCATATAATCAACCCAAAATGACATTTACAAGCATAATCATTTCTAAAAATAACATTTACATGTATTTCTATCTCAATCAATTGTCGTTTATTGAACAAAAGCGCACCACACACACATACGCACTGATGGAAATTGATGCCTTTGTGCTTTTTGCATAACATTACCGACCATTGGCATTTATTGACACAAATGGGCCAACGAGCACACGCCCGCACACAATAATGCTGATGCTGACACTGATCCTGGTACTCGTATGTCTCTAATGTTCCACAACAAAAGTTAAGGAGGACCCATCGGGCGTTTGTACAAATGTCAAGCCTGCATATCCACATCCATATCCATATCAATCATCATTTCTGCTCAACGTCTGTTTACTTTGTTGGTTATGGGTTTCGTTTGTGTGTGTGTTTGTGATTTTATTTGTATTTGTATTTGAGCTGAGATTGTTACACACTACTACTACCGATTTTATTGATTATTTCGCCAATTCGTTTGTGTTCTAACTGGCTTAGGTTTTAAATGAAAAATTATGTAAATGAAACTTTGTGTGGTGGCTGGCTTTGCAGCCGAAGCTCCAAAAGGCTTAGCATGTGGGTATCAATGGAATTGACATAAGTAGCTTGATTGAGTTTCAGATTAGCAAATGCATATCCCCGTATTGTAAGTATACACAAATATCTCTTCTATAGAAATCATGCTAACCCGCTAAGACCATCAAACTATTTTTTTAAGAATGGATTACATTTCGTTGGCGTTTAAATCAAAAACTGGCTATAAATCACTTGAAATAAGTAGACAGATCCCACTTCTGATAACGTTCTTTTTATTAGGAGTGTTTAAAAAGTTAATATGATTTATATCAAATACTTTTTACTGATAAAATATTTATGAAAAATCTAATAAAGTATTTACGAAGCTTGTTAGTTTACCAAAAAAGTAATTTAATAATAAATAATAATAATAATTAAAGCTAGCAAACGCATTTAGAACAATATATGAGTTTTTTTACTTTTAGAAAGGCATGCTTCTTTAGGTTTTGTAAAGTTTAGTACCAAAGCACAAGCGAGAGAATATAAAATACTTGGTGCATAGCCTTCACAGATAATTTCGATTCATCGATTATTGTGCAAAATACTCAGGTATAAAGAATTAAAGTAAGAAACGTAAACTCTAATGTACGAATAATTATTTTTTCCCCTACAAATGGTTCCTTTTCTATACTACGAGTATATTGTGCAGCAAAAATCAAAAATCACCTAGCATTTCTGTATGTATTTTTCTTTAATGTACGTTTAATTGTTATAATATTCAATCAAGTGACAATTTTGATCAATTATACAACAATGCCCAATACATGGATAATTGCTGTTGATTACGCAGCCAAAAAACCCACTGTATTCGTTATCTTATCATGTTGAACAGTGAATTTTTCAAATGGAGTGCTGAGCATTATGCTACAAGTATGAATAATTTGAAACGATTACGTAGATGTGCCGTACTTTTATCTGACAGCACATGAGTAGTGGCGAGGTGTAAATAGGGGTAGCTAGTTGCATTAGCAATGACATAGTGAGGGGCTTATCTTCTTGATATGCACAGGCAATGGAGAAAACGTGCAAGTGGAAAATTATGAGTCAAACAAATGAATGCAACAAGCAAACAATAAGGTTGAGGTGGGGAGGAGGAGGAGAAACTGGCAAGTTGTTTGAAATCGTGAGAAGGGGGCGACGGATACGGAGAGACGCGTGCCAAGCTCAAGGCAGAACTATGAATCGACGAGCAATGGACAGAGAGTAGAAATCACAAACAATTGAATCTAATTTGACCTAAAATCGAGTGTAAACACCTTTCACTTTCTTTTTTCTTTCTTTTTTTGTTGTTGCTAGATTAAGTTGAGAGCCAGCACTTACCTTGGATCATCCAGCAGCTTCTCGGCCTGCTCCAAACGTAGTCGCACTGTTTTCATGCTCTGAATGGGAAAGAGCTTGCAGAAGGGCGTTAGGAAGCTGGCTCGCCAACAGAATCGCGGAAATTCACGACAAACGCTCCACAATCGCTCGTTATGTTCGAATAGATATGTGTGCGTTTTACCAAATTCCAGATATTCGGTCATGTCAGCATATTCACAATTGAGCAGTGTTTTCAAATTTTCAACGGCCAATTCTTTGTCCTCGTCGGCGCGTACTTGGCGTATGCCAAAGTCTAGGAGTGGCTCATAGTGATAGTAGTTGCCGGGTATAGCGTTCAGAATATCGCCGAGAAATGTGGAGCCAGAGCGCCAAGTGGTCACCACAATGCTGCGGACAGGCGTGCCGTCCGTTTCGGGCGTCATGTCTGCCAATTTTTCAGCGCCGCCACGCGGATACTCAAAGTTTTCCATTTCGGCAAGTATCTTTGACCGTTGCGCTGCCAGGACATCCGCTATTGTTGCTGTCAGATTGTAGATGGCAGCGGCAGTTTGTGACGGCTGCTGCTGAAGCCGATCGTACAGGCCGCCGCCGCCGCCACCATTGCGTTGCAGGCCATTGGAGAGACCACCATCGATGCCGTAGGCGGCGGCCTGATTGCTGTTCAATGCAGCGCCTGGGTTGCCTCCGGCAGTTAGTGGACGATGCTGTGTGGTGGCAATCAGCAGCAGTATGCACAAACTGCTCACGCCACAGATGCCAATTAGATTCGCACGTCGGGACATACGGTTGCGTCGTTTTGAGCCCAAGCTGATGCGTTGTTTAGCGCGTGTCCTGCTAGTGCCGGCGTTCGGATCGACGGGCTCACAAGTAAGCAGCGCACAGGACTCTAGATCCACCACCAACTCGGATGCTGGCGCGCTTGTTGCTGCTGCGCACATTTATTATTATGTCTAGTGCTGTCTAGTCAGTTTCACGCACTAATAATACTTTGCACTTAAACAAATAAATCTTAAAACAGCTGGCCTTTTGCTTTTCGCTCGCTCCTATTGGCCTTTTTGCCAAAATTGGCATATTATACTGCATGCACACTCACACAATCACACTCACACAGTCGATGCTTTACGGCGTTTCACATTTTAACTCACACGCACTATAATTTATTTCGCACGCCTAGATTCAATACGCGATTTAAACATTCGTATAATATAATAAACGACCACACACCCGCGACGCGAGCCAACGCCAACAAAGAAAGTCAACAGAATGAACATCTGGCGTTGGTGATGCACCATATATCGATATATTTGCACAATGCTTGGCAGCGCTGAGAGCAGAAAGGCGCAAAAGTGTTGTACAACGCACTGATTTTTTCCGTTGGTTCAAATTCAAATCAGTATTTTTAAGTCTTATAATTGTTCCTTTTTACTACAAGCGCTAAATGACAAAACCAGAAGAAGAATTTACTAAAAATTGATAGCATCACACTATAAATTATTCCTAGACAGAAAGAGGTGCAGGCTGTACTACTGGATTAAATGAGGCCGCCGCTTGCGTAGAATTTCGCCAGCTTTCAAACTGGCGATAACCCCAAAGCCGCATAGCCTCGCTGCAAGCATTCTGCACTAACTTAATCTGAAAAGTAAACTTTAAAAAAAAAGCTCGTTAATAGTAAATGTGTTATAACCTGATCTGGGTTAAGATCGTCGAGCCATTGAAAAGGTAAATTCACATTATTATTTAAGGAAGCGTCCTCAGTAGCTACCATGGCACGTAGACTTCCTGTTTGTTTCTTCTCCTTTTCCAATTCTTCAGCGTCTATGTGAATAGGCAATCCATAGAACTTGAAAAGATCCATTGAATTCTGCAACGGGCGCGTTGTAAGCTCCTCAAAGCGTATGATTCTATTATAAGTTCAATTTAAAATAAAGTCAATATTTCAGTTTTGTCGACGAACCTAAACCGTGTAGGATATTTTTGACGCAGCTCCTCTGCAATCTTATATTCGTCAACCATATCCTTGCACAAAAAGCGCGGATCCTCGCAGTTAGGATCGCCTGTACACCAGACCTGATTATAGCGTGAGTACATAGTTCCACGAGGATCACGTACAAGAAATACTATACGTATGTTCAGACTATGATAAGGGCTCATTAAACAGAGAATATTTGTTTCCACACTTTTGACTTACTCCTCGCGTTTTAGAAGCATTGCCAGATACTTAAGTCCCAAGTTATAAACCGACATATTAATAAACGGGTAGACTTTGCAGACCCCCGTTAGCGTATCTCGATTCCAGCAGATATCTCTCGAATAGGTCATACAAATGCTACGCTGATGACCATAAAAATATCGGAAAATACGCGCCCGACTACCAACATCCAGCATTCTGCCGGACTGACTATAATCACAGTTAAAGAGTGCCACTAGCTCGTTCAAAGCCTTTAAGGCTACTTCCTCCTTGTCGATCCTGCGCTTATTTCCTATCAGCGGTGCAAAATGGTGATAACATCCCGGTTGACTCGATAAATTATCCAAAAACTCAATAGCCCCCGAACCCTTAAAGGTAACGAAAAGGGACCGCACAGGTGTGCCTTCAGTCGCCAGCGTATAATTCGATAGATTCCCAAACTTCTGCATCTGCAAATTTAACTGGTTACGCTGCATGGTCACAGGATCAGGCATGAGCATGGGCAGGATAAAGAATACGAATATTCCATAGGTTATATAAATAAGGAAACAGATTCCAGTGAATTTTGTACTGCGCTGCAACTGAACCATGGCTGAAATTTTTTAGATTTTAAAGTGGAGCTAACAATTGTTTGAAACGGGTTAATCCAAAGAAGAGTTCTAACATTAAAATTTAGTTAATTATACATTTAAGATTTTATAAAATTTCGGTTTCTGTGCTGTTCCAGCAATTTTGACATCCATCACTAGCATCTTTTGGATTACTAACGAATAGCTTTCTAGATTCAACGTTTGCTACTGTCGTACAAATATTTTGCTCATAGAATGTACTTGTATATACATATGTACATAGTAGTATTTATGTGCAAATTTTTTGCCTGTGCGACCGCAGCTTTACAAGTATACACGATTGGCAAATATTCGGTAATTAATATTTATTTTACTTTAAAGTATTTTAGATTAATATGTATACATATTTATAGATAAATAAAGTATTGATATTGCAACCAAAAGGTAGGTATAATAAAATTTTGTTCTTATGTAATACATTAAAGGTTTCAGTACGCTTCTATTAAACATTTCCCGCAGGAAGTATGTATATGGAAAGGTCAAAGAAGAGACAACTTAAGAACATCTATCATTAGTAAGCATAGATATTAGATATTCTGGCACCATATCCTGTATACTGCATTGATACGTACGAATATATATAATATTAAATGTATATCAAGTATAAAATCAGTTTCGATAATGCACGAACATTTGAATGAAGAAGGGAACGAGATCCTTAGCCATGGCTGCCCCGAAACTTAATGGTGGTATTCTGGGACTTTCGAAATGTCTATGAAGATCAAAAGGGGTTGATTCATGAATGGCAAGCTAAACAGTTTTATCATAATGTATGAGAAATATATTAGAAGTAATTGCTATAACTAGTTCAATGAGTAATTAAACGCTATAGTCCTATATATTTTGTTGTGAATTTTGAATATGTATAACAGCCTATTTCCACTCGGGAGTGATGTTTGCAATTGCCTTTAATCTGTCCATCTACAATTTAGATGGACAGGCTTTAAAATCGCCTAACAATCCCCATTAGTTAAGAAGTCTGAGCTTATAAATGCACTAAGGAACAAGCTCGAAACATGCAACTTTAAATTGATTAAACATTAAACATACATACATATATGCTAAACATTTAGGACATAATTACTCAATTTCAAGTTAAGTTATTTTATTATACTGATTAACCAGCAATTGAGAAAACCGCCCTAATACCGTAAACTGCAATCGAATGTTTTCTGTTCCGCCGCCTTTTCTTAGTCGCTATTTCCCTCGGTTTCATCATCCAGCAGCAAACTAGTTGAACCATAACTATGGAGTCTGAAAGAATAATAAAAACTGGTTGATAAGCTTCTTCAATACAGAATAAATAAATACCAACACGCTTTAAAGGAATGCCAGAAACCAAAAGTTAGTAATGCGTATTAGAGACGCTTACCTCATCGTCGGAGACCTTCAGACCATCTAAATTAACACTGTTCCTGGCATAACCGACACCGACACCAGAGATCGGCTCTTTTTTGTGCTCAACACCAATGCCAGCACCACCAACACCGCCAACCGTCGAGCCATGCGCAGCATGGTCCTCACCCAGCTGGCGATGATTCATATCTTTGACCGAGGACGACGCTGACGCTGAGGAGGTCGTAGCGCTACCGAAACGCCCGCTGGCGCCACGCCGCTGCTCGCGCTGGCGCTGTTGGTAGTGCCCCCCATTGGGATTGTGATTGTCGAACTTCTGTTTGGCGCGTTCGAACTCCAGATTCCGCGACTTCGACTCAAATATGTTCTCCTCCAGATGCGTTGGTTTAGCATCGAAGAATGCAGCACTGTTCTGCTGTTGTTGGAGTAGCGTTCGCTCCGTATGGCTCGACCGTTTGTTTATTGAGGCCGCATGATGTGAAGCAGCATCGCTGCCATTGTGCGAGTTTCTTAATCCGGCCTGTGTGTCATCAAAGATCTGCCGGAGATCGTTGATGTTTGGCAAACAATCGCTTGGCAATTCGACGGCTATTTTATTCCTCAACTGCACGCCGCCTCCCCCGCCACGCATTTGTGGACTCGGCGCACGCCTTTGGTATGGTTTTGGTTGTGGTTTTGGTAGTGTTAGGTTTGGGATTAGGGTTTAAAAGCGACCAGCACCGTGAAAAGTTAGTGAAGTTTGTTAGTATTAGTGCTTTATTGAGAGTTTACTATTAGGCCTGCCGCATAACCGAATTAGACTAACTTAAGCGGAATCGGTTTCAGTATAGATATGTTGAAACAGAATTAAGTTAATATTCCAATGTCGTTTCCACATAAGTTATGTCAATTCGAAAACGGAAACAGTATTGAATGTGTATTTGTTTAATTTTTAGTTTTTAATATAAAAAGTGCAAACCTGTTTTGCATATGCGATATCTGCATTTGTAGGCCCTCGTTCTGCCCGACCAGCTCATCGTTGCTGCGCTGCAGTCTTCGAACTTGATTGACCGCCGAATCTAATTCATCCTCCGCTCCGGCCAGCTCTCGTTTCAGTTCTTCAACACGCTGGCGCAGCCTCTTTACCTGGAAAGCAAACCAAATTATAAAAAAATTATGTAATATGGAACCAAATAAGTTAATTACAGGATTGCCCACACAATCCGACCAGACTTCAAGCATTTTATGATACATTGTTAAAATCTTGAAACAAAAACGCGAACTATTCTGCTTATAACGACATTATTTGCAACATTTCTAACGATTCGAATTTCTATTGAACGCTATGGTTTATATTCATGGTAAGCAAGTTGGTATATGGATAAAATGAAACATTTAGAGCTGTCTTCTCAAAGGTTGGTTGAAATTGAACATAGTTTTGTGTAGCAGCGCCAACTGGGATTTTATACATTCACAAATTAAAGATATACTTTTGAATTGCTTACCTCCGCCTCATATTGCTCAGCACGTCGCCCGGCGTGGCCCAATTCCATGCTGTGCTCAGCCAGCATTTTCTTCAGCTTGGCATGGGACATCTTCACCTCGTTGAGCTCCTTATTGCGCTCGGATAGGTCTTGTTGGAGAGCACGCACCTCTACATCGTTGGATTGCATCGGACGCGCCTTACGATCCGAAAGCTCCTGATAGTCCCTCAATTCAGCACGTAACTTCTTGTTGTCACGCTCCAGCGCCAGTTTCTCCGTTTCCAAGCGCTCTCGCTTGCCCCACTCGGCCGCATTCTCGGCCTGCAAATGTTCCAGTTCCGTGCGTGCTCCATTACGACTGTTAATTAATTTTGAACATTACAGAACAGTTCTTAAAGCGTTATGTTCATAAAGCTTACCTTCGTTCTAGAGCCTCACGCGCTGCTATTTCTTCAGTCAGTAAGTTGTTAACAATGCGCATTTCTGCGCGATGCTGCTCTGTCAGCGTCAAAAGCTGGCGCACCGCTTCCTGTTGGCGTGCACGAACTTCCGTCACTTCGTGGGTTAGCTTTTCTATGTTCTTGTTCAGATCCAGCTTTTCGCTGTGAAATGAATTAAAAATTAATTACATATTTGTTGATCCACTTAGACGCTGCTGCACTCACTCGCGTTCCGCCTGAAGCGTTTTCTGTGCCTCATCCAACCGCAGCTGCAACATTGTAATCTTTTGCAGCAAATACTCCTCGTCAAAGTCGTCCTTGGAAAGCTGTTGTATTAAACGCTTCTCCTCGTCCATATCGCCCAGGTGCTTGGGCACAGCGCCTTTTGGCGCAAACTCCTCAATGTCCAGGTCCTTTACATCGTTTGCAGAACCACCCACAGCTAGCTTCGTTACCAAGCCATCCTCACTGTTCACATTTTTTAGGCCATCTGATGATATGTCCGGTGAACAGTTGGCATCGCGTCCATTAGCCTCAGCATCTTCGCTAGTATCGGCTCGATGAAATTGGCCAGCATGTTTCAGCATAAGGGTATGCACCTTCTCCATTTCCTTCTTTAACTGCGTTATCTGCATCTCGAGATCATTTTTTTCGCGTTTCAGAGAGTGCGCCTCCTTCATGCTGGATTCCAGTTTGACACTTAATTGCTTGGACTCTTCACGGGCCTTGTTACGTTCGGTCCGCACCTGGTGGGAGTAAACAAAAAACAAACCGCATATTGATTAATCACAGACAAATGAGTTGGCATAGCAACATCAACACTTACTTTGCTCCACTTCTCCCTCCAGTTGGCAGTGCAATCCGACCACCATTTCATTGTTTTCTCCAGCTGTGCTGCACGTGCCCTAGCCTCGTCCATCTCGCGCTGTCGCTGGGACTATTAATTGGCCAACAATTTAAAGTAGTTTATTCATTTTAATGTTGTTATTGTTACGCTTACCTCCCGTGCCTCCCACTCCGTTTCACCATAGCGAGTGGGCATGGTGCTGCCAATAACACCCACGCCAACTTCACTTCGCCTGCTGCCAGCCGAAGCTGGCGCAGTACTTTGCGCGGTGGCCACCACTTGGGACATTTTTCGACCAGTGTCGCTATCAATAAATGATTAATTTACAATTTCGCATGCTTTTCAGTTAAAATGCATTTTGCGTTGCTATTTTTCTCAAATATCTGAATACAGAAAATGAAGGAATCGCGAATTGATTATTCACAATTGAAAGAATCGATACTTCTTAATTAATGGTATATGGCAACGTTCAAAAGAGTTGCCACACCGCCGGGAAAAGTTTAAATAGCATTAGACTTACGCGCCTATAGAGTTCGTTGTGGGTAAGCTGTTTGGTGATAAAGCAGCATCCCTTCCAGTAACATTAATTATAATTAACATAAAAAAACGGCAGTACATTAACAATAATCACACATATTAATGTTTTACAATATTATATTTATTTAAATTGTAATGCGCCGGTGAGGCTGCCACGATTAAACACATACAATAGTTACTTATGTATATAGATTTGGAATCCTCAAACCGCCAACAAAGCTTCCTCACCACTCAGCTCATATTCAAGGCACAGCTTATCAAACTCAGCAGATTTCTTTTCCAAATCCACAACAAAATCGCTTTTCGGGTAGAACTGCTTCAGTTGCTCCCAGTAACGTGTAATAGTTTCTGTGGATTTCCCAGTCAAATGCGAGAGCACCATCATATTTATTAACGTATCGTAATCGTTATGCTTCTTAGTAAGAGCCTCACGCAGCACCGATTCAGCTTCCTCATAACGTTCCAGACCCAAATGTACAACAGCCTGACCATTCAGCAACGCCGGCGTTGGTTTGAACTTTTCACAGAACTCTTGGTAAATGTGGAAGGCATCCTGCATTTGCTCAGTGCCTAGCGCTAGAGCCACCCACGCCTGCGCCAGCTGCGTCAGTGTTGCATCGTCGGAAATTTCCTGCATTTTGGCCACCAGTTGTTTGGCCAAATCAACGCGCTGCAAACGCAGCAAACACTGCACCGAAAGGGCCATAGATTCGAGATTGCTGGAGCCATGTAGTATTTTCAGCGCATTCTCGAACTGATTATCGTAGCAGTAAACAATCGCCGTGGCAATGTGCCAGATGTTTATCTCGTCCTCGTCCGTGGCCACTTTATCTGTCAGCTTTTCCAGCAGCTCCTCGCAGCGCTCCGGCTGCTCAAAGGCTTCGTACACATAACGCAGTGCCTGTAGCGGCGTCGTGTTGTTCTCCTTAATGTCTGAGGCGACGAGGCGGCCAGAATCAATGGCCAAGTACGACAAATACATGTAGGAGAGTAGCTCTGCACCCGCTGTGCCTTGCTCGGGCAGCACAAAGTTTATAGAGCCCATAAAATTGCCAACATAATACTCGTTGCGCGCATCGAAAAGCGTCGAATTGCTGTCGTCCTCATTTTGTTTGCCTCTGCTCATTTTGGCAATGTTTATATGGTTGTTTTTGATTAAAATTTGATGTAGAATTGACGAAAATAATAATTACACGTAGTCGAGTATGATAGAGATGGGCGACGTTTAGATATAAAGTTCACCAAATTGAACTACTGGTTACCTGGACTTATTCACAGAGATGTGCGATATTTTCTATAAGTATAAGATCACAAGGTTGAATTCTGGCTACATAAGAGTAAAGTGATTCATCATTATATTATAGCCACATTTGGTATTTGTATTAACTATTTAGCGTATTAGGGATTCAATTTTAATAAATATTTTTTTAGAACAAGTAACTATTAATTTATAAAACACATTTTTAAATAGCCTAAATAACCATCGATAATTTATGAGCTGCCAAAAGCAACGCGAATATCGATATGATTTCGATTTGTGGCTATCACCATCTCTAAGCCAATTACACTCCAATAAGAAAAGTAATAAACAAGAAACAAATATCTCGCATGTGCGCAACAACGGAATATAGTTAAAGTTAAAAAATATGGGTGATAAAGAGCCGACAACGCCCGCACCTTCCCCAACGGATGAAGCGCTAGATATTGCTACTGCTGCTGCTCCAAGCGCTGCTGATGCATCAGGAGCCTCAACAGCCGGCAGCAGCACGAACGTTTCAGTGCTGATAATTGGGGCAGGCATGGCTGGTAAGTATTTTGGCGGTGATGTGGGAAGACTACGAGAGATTAAACAACGATTTGGACAGGTTTGTCGGCTGCCAATCATCTGATGCAAAACGGTTGCAACGATTTCTGCATTGTAGAGGCGCGGGGAAGGATCGGGGGGCGTATTGTATCCATACCACTCGCTAATAATCAAAAGGTAAAGTTATGTAAGCATCTTTTGGCGCATGTAAGCAAATCCCATTCGCATTTATATCCATCCGATGTATGTATGTATGTACACACTTGTGTATATGTACATACTATAAGTCTCATTTTTTATTTTTGGCCTGTTGCCGTTTCCATAACTTTTTTCTGAATGGGGGCGGCTGTTTAAAATTATAGATTTTTCCACGCATGCTTCTGAGCTCCCATCACAGCAGCTGTTTATTTATTTTTTATCATTAAATGGTTTGATTACTGAAAAACTAATAAGTTCTTTTTGACTGATAAAGAATGTATTCTTAAGTTAATGTGATTTTATAAATATTTCCGGGCATCCCACAGTTGAAAATGTTATTTTGTTAGCGGCCTTATGCGCTTATTGTCAACTTGCCAAGGTCTTTAGCAAGCGTTTAACTGAAATTTTCACAATATTATTTTTCGAATTTCTCTTGAAGCAATTAGGTGGCCTTTTCCGATAAGATTAGCTACGCTCTCACAATGCATTTCTCTTCGTTGTTTACTGGCCATCGGGCACGTAGACAGTTTTTGTAGTCCGCAAAGAATATCTGACAATTAGTTTCAAAAAGCCGAAGCCTATCAATGTGGGTAAAGCCCTATTTATTTTACAAATAGCAGCGATAGATGCCGACTCTGTTCCCATTTCTCATTTTGTGATCGATCATCCATTACAGAAATATCACAGCCTTGTGATATCTTTTAGTAAAGAGTAATTAAAACATTTTGTTGTTTTAATAATTGTCTTCCGTTTCAAACGAAATAGAAAGTTGAAATTGTACTCGAGTTATGTTTTTATCTATATATTATTTAAGTATGAAAATATTCCACTTTAGGTCATTCCGTGCCTCCCACTCTTGGTTTCTATTTGCATTGAAATAGAAAATAAAGTTGTTGATTTTTATTCACAATTTGTCTGAACATTTCCATCGCAGGTGGAACTCGGCGCGAATTGGATTCATGGGGTGCTGGGGAATCCCATTTTTGAAATAGCCGTACAACATGGTCTAGTCAGTGTTGTAAATGTACCAAAGCCGCACAAAGTGGTGGCAACCACCGAAGATGGCCATCAAGTTCCTTTCAGCATATTGCAGGAAATTTACGAGGCGTATGTGTGTTTCCTGCGCCGCTGCGACGAATACTTTCTCTGTCAATACAGTCCCCCACCCGATATAAACAGTGTGGGAGAGCACATCAACTATGAGATTGAGATTTATCTGAGCAATGTGCAAGATCCAAAGGAGAAACGCTTGAAGCAATTGCTATTCAATTGCCTTCTAAAGCGCGAAACTTGCATTACCGGATGCCACAACATGAACGAAGTGGATCTCTTGGAGCTGGGTAAGTGCGTCAGATAATCAAAAAGACATCCTATATGTTAATTTGTGGTAATTCAAACAGGTAGCTATACAGAGCTGCAGGGCGGCAATATTGTGCTGCCAGCGGGCTATAGTTCCATACTACGGCCGCTGAGCGCACAAATACCCAAAGAGGCGATCATAATGAAGTGCCCGGTTAAAAAGATACACTGGAAACGAAAAAAGACACTGACCGGCTTGGAGACGGTCGATGAACATTCTGAAAACGAAGACTCAGACGACTCGGATCAGACAGTCACGGAGGTGCCCATCGGTGGTCGGGGGGCGTCCGTGGAGTCGAATGGGAGTGCCAGTTGTGATTTCCCCGACAGACCCGTGCGCGTAGACTGCGAGGATGGCCGAGTCTTCAACGCAGCACATGTGATATGCACCATACCCTTGGGGGTGCTTAAACAAACGCATAAGACGCTTTTTGATCCCGAGTTGCCGCACTACAAACAGGAATCCATTGAGAATCTCATGTTCGGCACCGTAGACAAAATATTTCTAGAGTACGAGCGTCCGTTTCTCAGCGCGGACATATCAGAGATAATGCTAGTCTGGGATGATGACAAATACGAGCTGCATGCGACCAGCGACGAGGAGCGAGCGAGTGATGCCTATTTGAGCAAAAACTGGTTTAAGAAAATATACTCTTTTGCCAAAGTCACGGACACCCTCCTGCTCGGCTGGGTCTCAGGACGCGAAGCAAATTATATGGAAACTCTCCCGCACGAGGCCGTCGCCGAGAAGTGCACCGAAATTTTGCGTAATTTCCTTCAGGATCCCTATGTGCCCAAGCCAAAGCGTTGTGTATGGTAAGTCATATTTCAAGTTATCTGTGTATACACAAATTTTAATGTTGCACGCTCAAATTGTTTTATTCTAGTACAAGTTGGAAGTCGCAGGCCTACACTGGTGGTGCCTACACCTCCATACCGGTTGGTGCCACGCAGGAGGACATCGAAAATCTCGCAGCTCCCCTATACGCCACACCGCAGGCCATTAAGGTACGTTTTTTTCCCTACATTCTCAAAGGCTACTATTCGGTTCAGTTTTTAAGAATCGCAGAATTATTGGTGAAACATAATTTATTTACCATAAGTTCAAGGAGTGGAGTGTTATACATTTTTTATTTTTTGGAGATTAGGATACACATTGAAAAAAGACAACCTGTTCTTAAACCTCTCACTTCTCTCTTTGTACAGCCCGCTATAGTTTTTGCCGGCGAGCACACTCATTCCAGCTTCTATTCCACTGTACATGGAGCCTATTTAAGTGGACGGACGGCGGCACAATATCTGCTTGCGAACGACGAACCCGATGAGATAATTATGGAATCGGACGGGAGCGACTTGAGCGCCTGGATACAGGGCATATCTCTGGATTAGCTGGAAAATTGGGGACCGAAAAAAGAGAGGGAGATTTGTATTATATATAACTATTTTATTTGTTGATCATTTGTGTATTTTCATTAATTCGTATTTATTTTCTGTAGCTGCCCCTAGCTAGTGATATTTATGATTGATAACTGTAACGTATTATTATTATTAACATTTATATTATTGTGTATATTGATTTCGCATTTTTATTTATGCGCGTGTAATGCTTAAATGATTTTATTCTATTTATTTGTTTTACTTTAAAGAAATTATGTAGAGTTGAGATATTTTGTTTAATTCGATGTGCTGCCAATACTCTAAACGTGCACGCAAACCAGCTTTTACTGTACTGAACAGAAATGAAAAGAAAAAAACAATACAAAGAGGTGCACAAAAAATCCGTAACGAATTGTTTACTGTAATTACATAAATATATATATATATACATATTATAGTTACATGAATACGCATATTTTTATAAATTAATATTTAATATAGTTGAAAATCTGTTTTAAGTCCAAATAACCGGCTACCATGTCAGTGCATTTCAAAATTCACATTAAGCGATAATTGAAAAAAGAACGAGATTGAAAACAACGTGTATAGATATGTATATTTCAATATATACATATACATTTTTAAATATTGTTAAATGTCTATCTAATTATGATTTGTTTTTATACATACATTAATTTGGCAAGCAGACTTGATGTTATGATAGAATATTTATTTATTAACTCCTTTTCGATTGCGCAAATAAAGTAATTCAAAAGAAACGCTTAAGATAATTGTTAAACTGTGCAGTTTTATTTAATTGAAACTAAATTTGAACCAATGCAATGTCGACATCAGTTGAAACAATTCTGGGATTGCATTGTAGAGAAGGAAATTAAATTAAATCACTTAAACAAACAATACTTTTTATAGTTCGATCCAAGTTAAGCAATCTAGAAAGTCAGAATTCAAACTGTTTTTATCCTTTTCGTTGGGACCAGCTAAAAATACATTCTTTAATATTTCGTTCGGCCCACTTTTTATAATGTGCTTTTTCTAACAGTGTAGGTGGGTATCTCTGCGGCTTTTAACTAAAAGAATGTATTCATTTTTTTCAACACTATCAAGTGTTCCATAGTCAATTTATTTATTTATAATCTCAACAAATGATTGCACATTAAAAACCGGTTCAGTCTTTACTGAACGGCAACCGCTGATTGTTCGGCAACCGCTCTAGTTTCTATAATGTATAATTCTCAAGACGAAAATGTTGACCTGGAACGCGATTATCTACCTAGTTGCCATAGCAGTCGTTTTCGGCAACTTAAGAATCCAGAGGAGGCGGTACTAGAGCATTTTGTACAGCTGATAACAAACCGTAAATCAAAATAAGACTACTAGTAGTAAAATGTGGAGACGACTTTTTTTTACTCTCCTCCATAAAATTTAGAGACGAGCGAGCTTTGCAGCAATGCGAACATAAAAGTGCTTCCAAATCTGCGTTACGGTGGTCAAGTCGATCGTCAATTGGTGGATATCTATTATAGTGATGTGGCCAAGTCCAAAAATAAAGCGACTCCCCTCTTCGTCTTCATACATGGTGGCTATTGGCAGATGCTCGACAAAAGCAGCTCCGGATCCATGGTGGCGCCCCTGGTGGAGCGCGGCTACCGAGTGGCCATCATGGACTACAATCTTTGTCCGCAGGTCACACTCTCCCAGCTACTGGAGCAGTTTAGCAATTTCCTAGAGTGGATCTTTGATTATGCCGCCTCCACCCATACTAGCCACATAAGCTTTGCCGGTCACTCAGCAGGCGCACATCTGCTAGCCCAGCTCCTTAACGCTCCCGATGTCCTCAGGAGTCCGCAACGGGCCTGTGTTCCCATCCGATCCTTGTTTTATATAAGCGGTGTCTACGACTTGCGTGAATTGTGGCCTTTGACCTCAGTGAATCCCAAAAATATACTCAGCTTAAATGCTGAATTGGCCGCCAAATTGTCACCCATATTGTGGGAATACGTAGAGCCCTCTCCCGAACCCACTTTTGGAATCCATGTGCTTGTAGCCGGCCATGACAGCGTCAGTTTTATAGAACAGAGTCGGTCCTTTGCTAGGCTGCTAGCAGCGAAGGGTTTCAAAATTAAATTCCACATTTTCGAGCAATACGATCATTTCGATATTATCGAAGAGAGTGCCATCGAAGGCACACCGATTTCAGAATATATAAAAGAGGCATTGCAATAAACACGTTCAAAAACTTAATACGCTGTTGTTCAAAGTTCATGAGCAGTGAAGAATGATGAGTTAACAAAATATATCAAATTGAAATAACACAGAAACTTTGATACATTTTAGAATTCAAGTTATGGTATTACTAAACAAATAAATTATTATTTGTTAGCTTAGGAGATTATCTTATAATGAAAATTAATGAGTATGACGTCATTATAACGGTCCATCAAATGATTAGCTTCAGAATCCGAATTGATAATACAACTTTCGCATAGAAAAACTCATCACGGTAGAAAAGTGTAGCATTTTATTGAAAACAGAAACACAGACACATATATGTATGTATGTATATACGAGATAACTTTTATATTCTGTTATGTTTTTGCAGGTTGAGTTTTTTGTTTTAGAAACATACTTTTAAGCTTAATATTATAGTAGTAGTATTCATATTTACAGCGTTTAAGTAATTGGTATGTGGTATAGCCCTAATTAGTTTAACCTTATATATAAACATAAATATATATTTTATTTATGTGTAGGTGGTTGCACACAATAAATGCGATACCTACGGAGCTATATTTGTTTGTTACCAATCAAGCGGAACGTCAGACAGTTGTCTGTTTTAAAATATATAATTAGGGGTGTATATTTGATTAGTTATAATAGTTGTTATCTTCATAGCACTGTGTACCTATCGCTTAGTCTATGTCTTGTGATGTATACATTTTTGATTAAACTAAATTTAAATTACAGCTCCAAAGATATTGCAGTTAATTATTGAATACATACACAAAATAAACTTTAACATTTTCCCATGCTGGCGTTTTAAATAGTGTAAAAGTATGTTCAGACATGCAAACATTTTGGACACAAATTTGTGTCAATTCCCAAAGAGAAATCTACCATCTCCGTATATTTAAAACAGTTTGTTCAGACTGACTGATTGGCGATCAACGCACAGCCCAAACGGCAATTTTCCCTGTGGCCTGAAATATGGGGGGTTTCCCGAACAAAAATCGGGAAATGAAAAGCTATGTGCAATCAACGAACAGTCCAAACGGTAAGAGCTAGAAAGCTGAAATTTGGACATAATATTCCTTTTCCAGTGTAAATGGTCACTATAAATTTGGAAAAAAAATGTATTCTTGGTTTCTCCTCATTTTTCCTGGGGATTTACCGTTTTAGTTTAAAATTGCTTTTGGTTTACACTGAAAAAACACTACATTCATGACATTCTTATGAAAAGTGAAAAATGTTTATGCAAATTATTTGGCAGTCCGACCATACCTTAATGTGTATAAACAATAGTTAAATAAATATACAAAAACTTTACTAATCTATTGATGTTTCCTTTGCTTGTGTGTGTGTGTGCCTGGCTAAGAGCATATCGTAAAGCTACGACTCTTCGTCGGATATGATAATCTCGGCTGCAATTGCTGGCTTTTTTGTTGCTGCTGTTTTTGCCGGTCGTTGATGGTACTGCTGCAATGAGCTACTATCATTGCTGGACACTGTGGCATTCAGACTAGAAACGGACATTATTTTCAACATTGTATTGGTTGATGCGGGCGCAGGAACAATATCCGGCATTGGCTTCAGTTTGCCATTCGGCAGCAGACCGCTGCCAATATTTGAAATTTTTGACTCTGCAGTCTTTAATCTCGTTTCTACAGTATTTATCACATCCGGCACAACTGTGGTTTCTAATTGTTTTGCTGTTATCTTTGGTGTTGAGCCAACTGCTGTTTCTGAATCAGCATCACTTATTTCGCCATTCCCCTTAAAACTATCCACGAATTCATCCACGTCCTCTTCATCCTCCTCCTCATCATCCTCCTCCTCTTCTGACTCTGTATCGTCAACCACAACGCTGTTAATATTATCGACGTGATTCGCAGCGCCTTCAGCACTTTCCCGGCCCTTTCCATTGCCATTCATCATGGCCAGAGCCTGGGCGCTCGTACAGGGTGTGTCGTCATCGATGATGTTTTTAGTGACGTCACTTATCGTCGACTGCGCCTGCTGTTTTTCCTTAAGACGCGCTTCACGCTGCTCCTCCGCGGTGAGATCCTGCTCGTGAGCATACCTGAGCATAAAACAGGTTATAAAAGGAACATATTTAAGACTGGCTACTCACTTTTCAAGTATATCACTAATCTTTGTATGCTTCTTGGTATTATCATTCAACTTGGCCAATAGCTCTGGATCCGTGGCCGCCGGATCCTTGGCATTGCCCGTGAAATGTGTTACGGTTTCGTAGAGTTCAGTCTTCCGTCGCTCCTGCAGTAATTTACCCACTTTAACAAAAGCGTCTTGCGCTAATTAAAAGATAATTAGAAGATTGAATAGTAGTTTCTATTTTAAGAAGGATTATATATTTGAATATTTTTTTATCCCATGTTACAATTTTTTTAATTGTAACGCTATTTATAAAATACAAAACATGGCTTTAAATATGTATATATGCATATTAAAGAACACATTGGCAGTTCGTACAAGTGGCGAAAAAATAATGTGTTCAACATTATAACTTAGAATGGAAAAATGTTTTTAAAATAATTCTTTCAAAACACAACGTAAAATTTATTGTAGAAAAAAACTATTACAGATGGCAGTACGTAAAAGTGGCGAAATGAAAAAAAAAACGTTGTAATATATAACGTAGACCACAAAATACAAGTTTACAATAACAATTTAATGAATTTAATGTCAATCCATACTAGGCGAAACCCACATAGTTTTCCAGACTAAGTATATGGATATTTCCCAATCCTTTGACCTCGCTATCAAAATGGATTAATTTCGTATTCATTTTTCATATTCTTTCAAATTTTGTTATTTTTATATCAATTTTTATTTTGTAATTACTGTTTTTGTAAAACGTTAAATTTTTTCAAATTAAATTGATTTTTTTTTATTGATTTGAAATAAGTTTGTATTTATTTAAAAATGTGTTTGATAACTTTTCATATATTTTTGATGTCGACAGGCTTGTTTGTTAATTAAAATCGAAAAACAATACAAAGAAATATGTACAGCTGATTCCAACCCTCGATTGTAAATATTACTATATATAGAGGACATTCTCGGAGTATTGTAGAACCATTTTCTTAAGGATTTCTTTGGTTGAAATAGTCAAAAATTAAATGCATTGTAGTGACGTCTTAAATATTGCTTCTAATTAAACTAGATAAAGCAAAGTTGTAAATAAATCATTTTAAAGTAATATAAAACGGTTAAAGTCATTAAACTGTTTGCTCAATTCTTTAAACAACATGTTTGCCACTTTGATTATATTATAGAAACCCTAAGCTTAGCCGACTTTTGTTTGTGTAAATATGGCTGTAGATTGTACTTACCAACACGTTTCATTTCAAATGTAGCCAATCCCAGGTTTTTCTCTCGATTGCAGTGCTCCAGGAGTTGCAGGACATCATTATAGTCAGGAAACTCGTGCATGCGATTAACAAAGGCAGACAGCATCCTATTGAACTGTGGATAGGGCGAGTCCTTGAATACTACGGGCAGCTTCATTTGGCGATACGCAGTCTTGCTCTCGCCGGTTAGATCACAGATTTTTTCATAAATTTGACAAGCACGTCTCTTGAAGCGCTCCACCTGAAGATAACTGGAATCATCATCATCGTTCCAATCAACCTCAGACTCCTCTAATGCGGCAATGCGCTTTGTTATTGTATAGAGTGTGCGATTCAGTTTTCGTATACGTTCGTCCGTCCGCTTGTTGCCCGTGCTGACCACCTCGGGCGGCGATTTCTGTGGTGTGGTTGCTGTGGCTGGTTTGTTCACTGAAGTAGCGCCTTCTGTTGCTCTAATTGTTGTGCTGTTGTCCACAGATGTTCTGTTTTCTACTTTCAATTGTGGCCTTGGCTGTTGCTCCTCTGTAGGAGGTGCCGGAGCGGGCGTTGGTAACTCTTCCTCTTTTATCACCACTGCTTTGGCTTTGCGCCGCACCTTCAGCTCGTCGACCACACCCTTCAGATGTAGATAAACCAATTCGGGCTCAGCTTGTATGCGTTCTATGGCCTGCTGCACTAGCTTGCGGAAGCCACGGGAACGCACGAAATTCTCATGTACACTGTTATAATATTTGAGCAGTTTGATGTCGATCAGACGCTCCATATCTTTGGAGCTGTCCACCTCGCGGCTAACCTTTAAGAGTTCCAAATATTCGGGAACTACTGGTGCGGGCACTGACGCTGCCGTTGTTGCTGGTGGCGTTGGAGTATCATTCGATCCGCGCGGCAATGGCGTCACTTGCTTGAGCTCCTTTGGCGCGGGCGTGAATGTTTCATCTCGCTCCAGTTTATCTGTGGGCGGCGTTGTGGGTGGCGATTCAACCAATACTATGGTGGGCGGACTCGATTGTTGCTCATCATATTTGCAAACACCTTTTGCATTTTGCTGTGCCTCCAACTGTGGTTGAAGCTGCGCCTGTTGCTGTGGTGGCGGCTGCTTCTGCTGCTGTTGTTGTTGTTGTTGACTTAAAAGATGCTTGCGCCACGCCTCGTCCGATTTTTTCAGCACTGTTATGGGTTTGACGCGCTTGCGTGTCGTATCTGCTGGTTTGGGAACCGGCGATATACTAGCACCTGGCAGCGGGGTCTGCATCTTCAATTGCTGCACCGCCGTCGGAGGTGGTGTGGTTGTGGGCGTCAGCTGTGGCGTAATGCTGGTCGTCGCTGGCAAATTCAGCAACAGAGGCTCATTGAGGGCAGCCGCACAATGCGGTGGCGTTGCCAGCAGACGCAATGGAGGTGCATCGCTGGCTGCCATGGAATGCAGCGACGAATTAAGTGCCGTGGCCATGGGAAAGGGTATTGTGCGTGCGGCTGCATTCATGTTAGGCGCGTATTCTGGTAATGGTTTGATACCAAACGCATTATTGCGCATGCCGGCCCATCCACTTGGCCACTTATCTGGCGTTAGTGCATTGACGCTTCCACTCAGACTGAACGGAGATTCCGGCACAGTTAACTTTTGTGTTGATGTCAAATTGTGTGGCATTGCAGAATTCATCTGCCTCTGCGGCGCAGACTGCCGTTGCTGCAGTGACTGACTCTGTGGAATTGGGGGAGGCCTTTGTTGAGGCGGCGGCTGCCGCTGTTGCGTCGATTGCTTTGGCTGAGAAGGTGGCAACTGGTTTTGCGTCAACTTTTGCTTTTGCTGGACAAGCTTCTGCTGCAATGTATTTTGCTGGACTTGTTTGGTAAGCTGCATAGTTCTCTGTTGGACACACTTCTGCTGCATCGCCTTATGCTGGACTGCATTTAGCTGAACAGTCTTCTGTTGGATGGGCTGCTTCTGCATAGGTAGAGGTGACCTAGGATTGGGCTTTGGTATGGGCGTTGGTGTGCTTGTGATTGTAGGGGAGGGCACTGCTCTACTTGCTGAACTGGCGGCTAAGGCTGTTGATAGTGTGTTGGACGTGGATGCCTTTTTAGTCATTGTCCATGTTGCTATCGTCTGTAGAGTTGATGATGGCGCTGCCATCTGCTCCCTTGAGTGCTGCTGCTGCTGCTGAATGGGCTGCTTCTGTTGATTGGGCTGCTTCTGTTGAATGATCTGCTTCTGTTGAATAGGCTGCTTTTGCTGTATGGGCTGTTTCAGGTGTATTTGTTGCGTTGGTTGGATCGCCAGTTTTTGCATAGGCATCGTAGACCTGTTGCTGTGCGTGGAAGTGGCCGTGGACATGGCCCCGTGCACAACTTTGATGGCATTGTTGGGAACAGTGGCTGGCATTGACTTTTGTACCTTCCTGCTTACTAATCTGGCTGCAACCTTTTGGGCAGCGGCCACTTTAATTTGTTTGTTGCCATTGCTGACGATGGTTGAGGCCATCGGTATGTTGGGATTGTGTTTGGTAACTGTTATGCCAGGGGGTATGTTCATAGATTTAATTGACGCGGCAGTCGGTGTTGGTGACATCGTCATCGTCATTGTTACAGGCGGCGTTGGCGTTCGCGTTTTTGTAATAACATTCTTTGGTATGCAGACCGGCTTGACGGTTATTCCCTTAAAACTTTGGACAGTAGTGACGCCACTTTCCAGCCTGGGTCGCTTACGATCGGGCGGCGTCTGGAATGAGACAAAATTGTTTTTGATACGACCTGTTGGTTTTGCATTTTAAATTTCACTAAAGACAACAAACAAAACCGCAAAGCACTTGCAGCTGTGTGGGTGTGTGTAGAGTTCGTTATATGCCGCCAACAACATGCACTGTAGAGTTAAATTCACTGCACTTGCACCACCAACCATGTAAACAAAACCAAATTGCGTGTTAATTATATTGGAGGTTCGTCATAAAATACACACACCCATGCACACAAGCGTAGTAAACACATGCAGCTGTAGCGCGTTTTCTGTAAGCACTCAAATTAACAATTTCTGGACGATAGCAACCGATATGTAATAGTCTACACACTCGGTGGCAACACTGGCGCCTAACTGCATCTGTGTGCGTTTTGTGAGCAACAATAAAAGCAGCGCGAAAATATCCATACATGCTTGTAATTCACATATACACGTACACTTTCATATACACTCACGCACTATACACTCTTATGCATTTGAGTTATTAAAAATACAACTGTACTTTTCTACAAAAATTGAACATTGCGCTCTTTGATTTTTACTATTCCATCACTTGCACTTTACCTCATCGTCGGAGCTGGAATCCACACAAATAATCGAGGTCATTATTTTTCGCAGCTGCCACTACTAATTAAACTTAATTTTAGTTAGATTGTCGCCACAAATTCTTTCTCTCGCATTAGTTGGCGCACGCAACTTCGTGACGTCGCCTGCGCGTATGTATGCCTACTGAAGACAGTATAAGTATTATATGAGCAACTGTGAAATTTTTTGCTTGTGTTTGTTGTGTTGTTGCTTTATTGTTTTCGCAGGCTACTCTTGTTTGGAGAGTTCTATTCAGAGATGGTCATATTTACTCTCCTGTACTTTTTTCAGAAAACCGGTAGCACAAATAATATAAATCGTTGAACAAGTTGGTAGCATTTTAAAATGACAAAGTCGTGGTAGTATTGCCAGATAGTCAATGCGTTGACAGATCAATTGTCAGCGACACGTCGTCGTTCGTCGTCTTTCATTCGGTTCTTGTTGCTTAAAGCGGGCGGTACGTTTCGCGGCTTTTCAGTAAAAAGTGAGTTGACTTTCTAAATTTTTGGTAATTGGAAAGTGGCAACAATACAACCGATTTCGTTTACCGCCGTCTATTAAAATAAGTCCAACACAATGGGAAGTAAGTATACAACGTTAAATAATATCAGCTCCACAATTATTGCAAGTAACAGCGGCGGCATCAGAAACCACCACCAATACTTGCTTACGTATACAAAAGTTTGGTGTACACTGAGCGGGTGTCATTAACTTGTTAATACTGCTTAATTTCGTATCTTAAAAATAGCATTCCCCACTAATATTAATTTTTACATTCATTCATTATTTGCAGTTAAATTCCTGGAGGTTATCAAGCCCTTTTGCAGTATATTACCCGAAATTGCAAAGCCTGAGCGTAAGGTGTGTATATAATAATCTAATGGTCAACTTAACAAAATCAGTGAAGGCGAAACACATTGTAAAAGGGTACAAACATTAAAAGCGGCAATTCATTTTGTATCAACGCTGCCACAATTTTCTGTGCTCAATTTTTTTCGTTTTGTGTGTTGCTGCGCCAGTATTGCCAGCGCGCACGCTGCTACTTTCTCTTGTCAGTTTAATGCGCCACGCAAACAATTTGTTTTAGTAGTTGTCGGCAGTTTTACTGAGCAGCTCTGCAATCATTTTAACTTGTATTTGTTATTTTTATGAATTGTAGCATATTTTATAGAGGAATGCCAATTGAAATCTTTTCCAAAGTTATTCATAAATTAGAAAAATTGTGCCGTATATTTACTACTATTCTTATCAGTGTGTGCTACTTGTTGCCGTGCTACGCCGCTTTAGTACGATTTGTCAAACAATACATACGACGTGGAAACGTCAAACTTCGGCTACCCGAAGCACATGCACGAGTCAGGTTCGTGTGTTGTTGTTTGGTTTGATTACGTGCCGAGGGGGTGACGCGGAAACCTGATTTTGTTTAAACACGTACGATCGCAAATAGGTCAATATAGCGGCTATTTATGCTTTATGCTGACTCGAAATATATATATTTTTTGCAGATTCAATTCAGAGAAAAAGTACTATGGACAGCTATAACTCTGTTCATCTTCTTGGTCTGCTGCCAAATCCCACTGTTCGGCATCATGAGCTCCGACTCAGCAGATCCCTTTTACTGGATTCGCGTCATCCTCGCCTCGAATCGTGGCACACTTATGGAATTGGGTATTTCGCCCATTGTTACCTCCGGCCTGATCATGCAGCTGCTTGCGGGCGCTAAAATCATTGAGGTCGGCGATACGCCCAAAGATCGTGCGCTTTTCAATGGTGCCCAAAAGCTATTTGGCATGGTCATAACCATTGGTCAGGCTATTGTCTATGTGATGACTGGCATGTATGGTGACCCGGCGGAAATTGGCGCAGGCGTCTGTCTGCTGATCATCATTCAACTGTTTGCTGCCGGTCTGATTGTTCTGCTGCTCGACGAGTTGCTGCAGAAGGGTTATGGCTTGGGTTCGGGCATATCGCTCTTCATTGCAACAAATATTTGCGAGACCATTGTGTGGAAGGCGTTCTCACCCACTACAGTGACGACGGGACGTGGCACAGAATTTGAGGGCGCCGTAATTGCTCTCTTCCATCTGATGGCCACCCGCAATGATAAAGTACGTGCGTTGCGTGAAGCGTTCTATCGCCAGAATCTGCCCAACTTGATGAATTTGCTGGCTACCGTGCTGGTGTTTGCTGTCGTTATCTACTTCCAAGGCTTCCGCGTGGATTTGCCTATTAAGAGCGCCCGTTATCGCGGCCAATACAGCAGTTATCCGATTAAGCTATTCTATACTTCGAACATTCCAATTATTCTGCAATCGGCGTTGGTTTCCAACTTATACGTCATCTCTCAGATGTTGGCCGTTAAGTTCCAAGGCAACTTCTTCATCAATTTGCTCGGCGTGTGGGCTGATGTTGGTGGTGGTGGTCCAGCTCGCTCCTACCCCATCGGCGGCCTCTGCTACTACCTGTCGCCGCCAGAGAGTGTGGGCCACATACTGACAGATCCTATACACGCACTACTCTACATTGTCTTCATGTTGGGCTCCTGTGCGTTCTTCTCAAAGACCTGGATCGATGTGTCTGGCAGCTCAGCGAAGGATGTAAGTAGAAAAATCTTCATATTGCTCCTTTAAGTAGTACAAATGTGGCTTTTAAAATGTAGGTTGCCAAACAACTGAAGGAACAACATATGGTTATGCGTGGTCATCGCGAGAACTCAATGATTCACGAGCTTAATCGTTATATTCCCACGGCGGCTGCCTTCGGCGGTCTCTGCATTGGCGCACTGTCGGTCATGGCCGATTTCCTGGGCGCCATTGGCTCAGGTACTGGTATCCTGCTCGCCGTCACGATCATCTACCAATACTTTGAGATATTCGTTAAGGAACAATCTGAAATGGGTGGCATGGGCACGCTGCTGTTCTAAGCGGTAATCAATCCAACAAAAATACTTCATCATACTCTTCACATGATCGCTCGCCCATTTTTAAAATAAAATTTTGTACTGTTTAATAAGATCAGTTCGGTTTCCAAACTTTCACTATTATTTTTAAGGCGCTAGCAATTTACCATCCCAAACGGCCTAAAGCAAAATTATTTTGTGTAATCATGAGAACTTTATTTGAATAGTTTTAGTTATATTCAAATGTGAGACTTTATTGCTTAAGTTCAATATTTCAGCAATAATTTGTTTTAATAAAATAAAATAATTGAAAAGCATAATATAAACTCCACCAACAATTACATTGATTCGCAGCTTATAAGTAAAAAATGAAAATAAAACTGATAACATTGTCATATAACAATATTAAAATTACAATTTTTTAATGGAAACTAAAATTTAATTTAATGGGCTGCTAAATAACTATGTTATTGAAGTGTCAAACTTGAATTCTTGTTCACAGCGTTGCCACCTAGTATTGTGCATTATATCGCAATATGTACTAAATCTACCCGTCAATTGTTTCCGTTACAAATCAGCTGTTTTGTTTATGAAGCCTTTTAATCGAGTCTAAAACTGCCAACAATCAATTTACTATTTTGTTATTGCAATATTTTAGTAAATAATCCGCTTATATTTTCCCTATAAAAATTTGGCAATTTAAAAACACAAACAATTATTGATAATTCTGAGCTGTATTTCGTTTTTTGTGCATTAATTAAATAAAATGGCTGTAATAGTTTGAATAAAGTAAACAAAGGGAAAAAAGGTAAATTTTTTGTTGAGTAATAAAAGTCTGACAATGTTTATTATTGGATACATTTCAGTTTGTTTATAACATTTTTTAACAGAATAAAATATGCACAATTTATATACAATACATAGTACATTTACACAACGATTGCACAATTACTACAAATATACTCGAATATATATATTTATAAAAAATCAAGCAGTTAAATTTCATTAAGTACTTTAACTATGGAATTTACGTGCTCTTGGCGCTCTCCTCATATCTCTTTATCTCTCATTCTCTCTCTAGTTTTTTGGACCAATATGTATGATAGTTTTAAACAGATATTGTTTAACAAACAGGCCATCCAGCCACTCTCAGTCTAAATGTGTGCACCTCCATCCCCCTCTCCGTTGCGTACTTTATAGATGTCCGTGTAGGGGATCCCGCGAATGACGCAAATACACTGGGCTGGTGAAGGACTTGCCCTCGACCAGCGAGGCGAGATTTTCGCCGGCATAGGAAATGAATGGCGATATCTCACAGACATCGCCGTGCACAATACCGCCAGCAGATTCTATATATTTTTTGTGCAAGCGATGTAAATCGGCGCGTGCCGTGGACGGACAATCCTTGCCAGCAGCGTCGGCATTCTTGAGCGCACTGAATTCTTCGTCACGTGGCACTTCCATGGCCACAAATTTTTGGGCAAACTCGAACACATCAAAAACAAACTTCTCGATTTTGATGCCATTCGGCTTCTCCGGAGTCAGTCGCTTGCCAGCATTGTCCACAAAAGGTATCTTCTTTTTGGCCACGTGTAGCTTCAACTCGCGCTCGTAAGTCTTCCCGATCCTTTGTAGAAAATCAGCAGTGAAGAAATGATTGCAGATGTTTCCGGCACTGAATGTCAGCCGTCCATCCGAGTTGCGCATCTCCGCCGTCTTGGCTGAGATTTCGCTGTACTCCACCACCTGGTATTTGCCATCGACAATAGCCACAACGCCCACCGCCTCATTCGGGTGCGACTTCTCTACCACCTTGGCGGCACAGTCTGCCTTCTCCTGCGCACAGAACCCGATGAAGACCGGATCCGCCACCTTAATCAGTATATTATCCACGCTATGAGCGTGCAAATAAAGAATACCACGTTGTTGCATGTCCTCCAACACGCCCTGACGCAGCATAGCCCGATAGATACCACCATTGCCGTCTGGCGCCCGTGCCACCCGATGCTTCTCGTCCAGTATAATGCGACCGTCGTATTCGAAGCATGGCAGCGATCCCTGCTCGAACAGCAGCACATTGTTTGGCTCCAGTCCAAAGAAGTTGTTGGCCACAAAGTAGTCATAGGTTGGCTGCACGGTGTGCTCCGAAGTCATGATGTACCACATAATATTTCCCCGCTTGCTATGCATTTCCTCGGCCAGTTCCTGCAGCTTCAGAATCCGCTCAGCCTGTATGCGAAAAAGCGTTTTATGCGACTGCAGACCCACATCGTACATTCCCTTGGGTTGATCAAAGCCCAAACGTGTCCCTGGAAAGTTTATAAATTGTATCAGTTTAAAATATAAACATAAGAATGAATGAATTACTTCTATAACCAACATACTATACAAGTATGTATCATCTAAGTTCGAATTATAACATTCAGAAGGTATATCTCAAAAAGCTTATAGAAAGGCCCAATAATTCATATTTCATAATTTCTTATATATTCGGAACTATGAAATGAAATATTAGATCTCCAAAACAAGTTATATATACTTATAGTTTCACTGGTGTGAGTAAAAGAAATCATCTCTCGATAGTTAATAATACATTTGTTCTCAAAACTTGGCTCTATTGCAGATTAAATATGCATATCTGTCTAGAGATATGGATCTCAGAAATTTGCAGATTCCTCTTTAGGAAAAACTCTAAGCTAAAGCTAAATATCACTCCATTACATCCACCGTAAAATAAATTAAATTTATAAAGCATGTAAAAAGAATTATCAGTAGTTTTTATTGTTACAGATAGAGAAGGAGGCATAGAGCGTATAGGGTATGAACATAGTATGTAGAGATAATTCAGTACAATCTCGGTACACGGTAGTCAGTCACTAAGCACATATTTGTATATATTTTTCAAATAATGTATTGATTACTTTCTATCATTTACGATGTAGATAAGGAGGCCAAATGCTTACAATATTGTTGATGAAGATATATATTGCAATGCTATATGATAAATAAGAACCTGATGAATAGATATTTCTCTATCCATACTTGTTAAAATATATTTGTATGAGTTGTTGATTTTACCAATAAGAAACAATTTGCATTTTTAGAGACTTCGCCTACTAAGTAAACCTAATGTACTATAAGAACAATACTTAAGTTTGCCATTGATATAACCAATACGAGAACGTAAGCGTATTTTTGTAGGACTTTCAAATAATAAAACTATTCGTTGATGTACAGATGGCTTATTTTCATGTAGATAGAGCTCGGGATAGTAATCTCCAGATTTGCTTAGGCAGTAATTAAAATTGATACTTCTTGGCTTCGATATATGTACATAACTTGGCCTGTTAAAGTTGATTGAGAAGTAGGAAAAATCCATCAGTGATTCGAGAAGTGCAGACAAGAAGAAACAACCGGCTGCGGCCTAACCGGTTGACCTTTAAAACGCGTTTCATTTGTTGTTTTTTTGGTTACGAATTTGTCTCTTTGTTGTCTTTACTGTTGCCTTTCTTGTATGTAGTTCGCTACACCCAACTGGCATTTAAAAATGCTAAATAAGTATAAGGTCGGCAACACTACCGGTTTGCAATGAAAACCTTTCATTTAAATTTAACGCTTTTTTCATAAATTTGTATTTAGGGTTCTGCCGAACCCTTTAGTTTTCCTTCTACTTCAAAACACAAGCTTTAACTTTTAATTACCGTTAAGTGCGAGAGTGCACACGATTTTACGACTTGCCCTGTTTGTTGATTATATCAATAAAATTGCTTTGCGGTGTACGTGCAATAAATTTTGAAAACATGCCACGCCTACAAAACACGACACACGCCTCTGTTGTCTCTTTTATCTTATTTCTCTGATTTCTTGCAAGGCAAGTAAAGTTTGTGTGTATTTGATATCTGAACGCCACAAATACGGGAAATGTCAAATGCACACTCATGCATCTGTAAGTACGTATGTGTATGTGTGTGTGTATGTGTGGGTGGGTGGGTATGTGCGTGGCTTATTTGAAATGGCGTGACAACAAAATAGAAAGGCGAGGGCTAACCATAAGAATGGCTTAAGCTGTTGTTGTTGTCGCTTTATAAGCTAAAGCGCAGCAGAAGTAATAACTACAACAATGCACATTGCAAGAGTGAGTTGGCAACAGCTTGAAGAGCGTGACGCATGCGCCATATACATATACATATGTATATATGTAAGTGTAAATGCCTGATGGAGCATTTGAAATCGAGTTGGTTTGTTTTTTGTTTCGCACGCACTCACACACAGGCAGGCAAACACAAAGCGCAGACACAACTGCCTACACCAATGCTCACTTAAATAGCATAATTTTTAGCCGACAACACTGCGTATGAGTAATAATTAGTACTTAAATTGATATCTTTAAGTACGTTTTTGAAAAATAAGGCAATTAAATTACTACGTATGCATTAACAGAAGTCATTTTTTATCTAACATGACATTAATATCTGAAACTATTAGTTTGATTATATAATACTATCTGATCTAACGTTTTGGTCAGCTTCTGTGTCAAATTATAGTTTTAGTTTAAAAAAAAACCAGACATATAATTAAAACTACATCGTAACCTAATCTAATTGTCATGCTTATCAATTCTATAATGCTGTTCAAGAGTCTATAAAAAGCCTAATAAATTGGTTCTTTCATTTCAAGTACTGGAAAGTTGAACATATTCAAATGAACGCTGGTGTAGGAATGCAAGACACGTTGGGTAAATAAATAAAAACTATAGTGTGTGTGAGTTTGTGAGTTGGGTGGTGTTGGTGGTGCCACTGTTACAGCTTTTTTGTTATTTAACTTTACAAGTTGTTTAATGTATCTCAAGGCGAGCACTTGCAGAAACTAATCTGTATGAGAGAGCGAGGGTGTGGAATGCGGCATGTATGTATATCATTATGCACATTTACATAATTAAATACATTTATTAATGTGTGTATGTATAGTATATACATAGATACGCATATATTTATAAGCGTGATGAGCAAACACAAGTGTCTCTGCACTCACCTTGTCCGCCAGCCATAAGTAGAACCGCCACATGCCCATTGCTGATGTGTCGCAATCCCTCCGATCGATAGGCGCTCAGACGTTCTGGCGATGTGCGGGCTATGGATATCACCTTTCCCTCGGGTATGGGCTGGAGGCGATCGTCCAGCTTGATGCCATTCTCGTTCAGCGAGACTGTGGCCCGATCAAAATACAGCTTTATTTCATCCAAATTCAGCTCCTCGATATCGCGCACCAGATCGGCGCGTTCGTCCGCTGTGATATCGGGCCAAAATTTAAGTAAATGCTCCTGGCCCACCTGGGCGAGGCGTGCGTGCAATGCCAAATAGTCTGTCATGCTGGCCGGCGTAATTGCTTTTCTTGCATCAACTGGAAGAAATGGAAAAGAGAGAGTGTCAGAGAGTAAAATGTGAGAGTAGTAATAGTTTTACTAATTAATAGTAAACAGTAGCGTACTTTAGGCTCGTATGTGTATGTGTGATAATTTGGTAAGCGCGATAAAAAACAACACACCGACTACTGAGTGAACCGTTATATGTGGTAACCAAACCGTAACTGAGCCCCAATCGTTAGCTCTGCGTGGTTTTCTTGCTCACGAGTCGTTGATCGTTGGCAGCTTGACTGGCAGGCGCGCATGTGTAAGTGATTGCGAGTCTGTTGGATTGTTTGTATGGCTGTGTTTGTGACTCTTTGCCAGCATTCGAGCGACGTTGGCAATGTTGCATGCCGCTGGGCATATTGGCCATATTGCCAATAATAATAATACGAAAACCGAACGACCCTGAAGCTTCGGTTAGTGAAAGTGAGTTGATAACAGTCATAAGAATGGCTTGATTAGTGTCTTGTAAATATGAAAACTACAGGAAAAGCTCTCTAAAGCAAACATGAATACAGTCACAACATTTTATTTGCAGATGCATAGAACAGCAGAAATTTGTTATATAATTCCTATAAGCAGAAAAATAACTTGTGCTGTAAGACGGTTTTCAATTTCCGTGTAGGAACATGAAACGGTTTTATTTATTTTAAAAGCTTAACATGAACTTAAATTGCCACTTAGGGAGTCTTCACTGTAGTTTAAAATACATAGTTCCTGTTTTACTAATTCGTTTATCTCAAAACTAGTTTGTGGTAAGCTTTTAAATATGTATGCCATTTAAAAGCTACCCAAGAACTTAATATACATTTATTCAGATAGCATATACATATAATCTGGCATATATGTACATTTAATCTATATGTAAATATGTATATACATACGTATGTATGTGGGTATTATAATTGTTTATAATGGAACCTGTATACCGCGACTGTGAGCAGCAATACAAAAACAGATATTCACTCCCACAAACGGATCAAATACTATAAAAAGCAACGATAACCTAAGTGCTTTTTCCGCCAAGTTTCTTATCAGTAAACGTTCAGTGTTTATTTATGTTTTGTGCAATTGATATCAAAAGCAATGTAAATAGTTTCGTGTATATAAATACATATATATTACATATGTACGTGTATGAACATATATTACTTACCACTTCTATGGCGACGCACATTGACGCATTGTTGTTTGTTATAGCGTCCCATTTTGTTTTTTGGTACCCGTTATGCGGACTACCAGCGGCACCCTGTATTGCAACCACTGCTGTTAGCACTGCACTTGCTTTGTTGTTATAAGCACTTACACTTTAAAGCAACATGTTACATTATTTCGCGGCAGACTTTATCTTTAGAATACCGACACACGTAACAACCTACTAGCAAACGTAATTATTGCTCATTAAGTAGCAAAAATATACACAACTCGGCGACGTACACAAGGCCTAAAGCGAATCGATAGTATCGATTCCACTCTTGTGCATGCGGGCTGCCACTAGATTCAAAATATGGAGTGCTGCCAGATGCGCATGCTTTGCCCTAAAACTTGACGGCAGTTTCTTATTGAATTCCAAATACAGATCGTGATGATGTGATAATTAAGTGCTTTTGGGGCTTTAATATATTTACAATTATTATTAATTTAAATATACTAAATAAAGCATTTTTAATACACTTTTACGCTACAAAAACAGAAGTATTGCATGTATTGCTCTAGTAATGGCGCTAGTTAATGGAAGGTTTCCTTGCACTGTTTAAAGGGGGCGGTGTACCGGCAAGCAATTTTTGTTGTTATTGTTTGGTTTAAGCTACACGTCCGGAACTTGATTGTACACTCTCAACGATGCGGATGCGTGGGCGAGCGCATTTCTGAGCTGTGTGTGTGTGCATAATTACACTTACAAAACATACAAATAATGATAAATCCTTTTAAATATCAAAAAATTCATTTATGTTAAAATAAACACCGTCTAAGCTGTGGAGGATGTGTCGTCCAGCTCATTCGACAAGTCAATCAGTGTGGCGCGCTCACTACTATTCGCAGGGGGTTCAGCTGGCGCGACTACTGCGCCAGCAGCCGCATCCTTGGGAGGCGGCGCTGGCATGGGAATTGCGATCGGGCTCATGGTGCTGATCATACGTGGTTCGGCACGTGCTGATGTGATGGGCTGTGGTGGATTGGAAGCAGCAGTGGGCTTGAGAAAATCGGGCTGCGGCGGTGCCTGTATGGATCCAACGCCATGGCTATGACCGCTACTGTGCCCTGCTCCGTGGCTATGACTGTGCCCAGCACCGTGGCCGCTATGACTGTGCCCAGCACCGTGGCCGCTATGACTATGATGCTTGTGCTGTGTATGCTGATTATGTGAGTGCTGATGATGATGTTGATGCTGCGGAAACGATTTGGGCAGCGGCGCGTGTCGTGTGGAATCTGTAGCCTTTAGTCGTTCACTTAGAGCCTTTAACGCAATTTGACTGTTGGAATTTTAAAAATCAGATTAGATATAAAAAGGTCAAATAGCCCGATCCACGTACCGTCTGCGTTCAATATCATGCGGATCCACACCGGGCATTTGCACGGAAATAGATGTTAAGCTGGCCGTTGACACCGTTCGTGGCGGTGTGGGCGTTTTGACTACGCCCACACGCAAACAACAATTGTAAATGGGATTCACAAGAACACTGATGAACGGCTGTGCCACAAACGGGAAGAAGCTAACAAATGTGAAACTTTCCGAGCTATCGCCGCGCCCGTTCGGATGGTGCTGGTAAAACCGTAAATATATCCAACTCACTATAGAGCCCGATGCAAACATAGTCGGGTAGGTACCGTCCAATAGGCCAACGGCCCAGAAAATGACGCCCAAAATAAGCACCGTCAGCGGCAAATTACTGTGAAGCAAAGAAACTTAGATAAGTCCTATATCCAGAGCCACATCCTTATAATGCTCACCGATTGGTTAATCGTCCGTAGCGTGTTTTAAAGATGAGATGATCGGGCATAATCTGCCGTACCGCCACACAAATGCCAGCTACATACCCAGCCAGACCGTGAATATGCACATCAAATAATATCGTCGGATTTTTCGTGACCATATAATAGAATAGGTAATAAATTGTCGTCAGAAGCGACACACCGAAATTTGTCAGTGCAAAGAACTTAAACATCTCCAGTTGACCCCAAAGCGGCTCAATCATCTTGCCACATAAGCCCACAGTAACCACATCGACGGCCACCTCCCACCAATGCAGCTCGATGAAACAAAAGGTGAACGCGGTCCATATCCAGAACTTGCCGTTGGGCAGAATATATCCAGGGGTGACGCTAAGTAATCTTACTGCCGTCTCCGAATAGGACAAAAGGTAGCCAAAGGTGGTCACCAAGCAAATGAGCGTTATGACCGGCGATGTGTTGTGTATTAGCGCCGACAGTTGCTGCTTCAAGTAGGGTACATTGCGGGTTATCGCTGACATGGCAGACTTGATCGGTTGCTTTTCCTATTCTTTCTACGTAGCGTATGTAACGGTTGTGTGTAACTTTTGAGCGTCAAGCACATTTGTGCCGTGTTTTAAGTTGTTATTTGCAATGCCAGTGCGTCCAACTTGCACATTTGTTAATAGCCTATTTACAACATTTACAATGTTTTTCTTCTGCTACACATTTGCCATTCTTTGCAACTGTCCAGGGCTGTATAACGACGACTTATGCGTGTTTGCGCCCAATGGTGAATGACAAACAGGACGATTGTTTGCTTAAAAAACGTTTAGTATTTTCCCTTCGACCGAATACACTTTTGAGCGGAAACATAATATTAAAATATACAGTTTTAATTTCAGTAAATTCACATAAAATTATATCAATTTAAAAAACGATAGATCGATATGTAGTACTTTCTAATGTAACTTTTTATTTTAAATTACACTTGGATGTAAGCTTGTACTCCAAAATAAATAAACATTATTTTATCGGATATATTTCGTACCGTGTAGTTTATGATTTTAAAAAAATACACCCTTCATCTGATTATATGTGGTATATAATAAAATAACCGCGTTGCCAACTATCGCTAAAATGTAAAATGTTTGTAATGCACTTTCAATGCTGAGAAGAAGAAGCACTGTGTTGAAAAAATTAGAGAATTACTGTTGAGCCAAATCTCTGACAAAATGCGTCGTACCAAAGCTCCGTCGATACGTGGCACAGCAAAGCGAGGACGTGGCCGTGGACGCGGTCGTGGCAAAAAGAATGACGAGACTGTGGAACCAGCTGCGCCCACTGTTTTGGAGGAAAGGGATAGGGAAAGTCCGACCGGCATTGAACAGACTGAGGATGCTGTAATGCAAGAACTGGACAAGGAAAATGAGCTGGAACCAACAATATCCACGCCGCTGGAGGAACAGCAAGTGGCGCCCACGTCTATTGAAGAGCAGCCCCAGCCACAGCAAATAGCGCCGCCTGTGTTACCACAAACAATTGACATGGAAGCCGATATATCACAATTGGAGGCGCCTACATTCACGACCCTATCTCGCGGACCACCGGAACCAATGTTGCGACTTAAATGGAATCACAAAGTGAACTTGATTGGCGAGAAGGTGCTCAATCCCATGATCCACTGCTGTGGTCAATGCCAGAAGCCTATACTTGTCTACAGTCGATTCATACCGTGCAAGCATGTGTTTTGCCTTAAATGTGGACGCGAGCCAAACAAAACTTGTCCGCGCTGCAGTGACAAGGTGTTGCGCGTCGAGCAGTCGGGTTTGGGAACCGTATTTATGTGCACGCATGGTGGCAGTCGTTACGGCAGTTCCGGATGCAGGCGAACGTATCTATCACAGCGTGACTTGCAGGCCCACATCAATCACAGACACGTCACTCAACCGCCGCCGACGGAAGCAAAGCTGGGCGATATAGCCAGCCTGGATTTACAGAAAACAGGCCAACGTAAAGTGAGTGGGTGTAACTAAGCTGGTATTATTGTTAATCATATTTATATTTCATCTATACAGCTTTCGGAATCATCCAGCACCTCGACGTTACTGCAGCAACGTACAGCGCGCGGCTCAGTCAGCGGCATTGGCTCCATACCTCCGCCAGGCTCTGCTGCCGCTGTGGCCGCAGCTCAAAGTTCTGTACACACGCATTCCACGCTCACGCAAGCGAATCTCGCGCGCATCAATAATGCAAATGCCCAGGACTGCCATCAGGGTAAGGCTTCGTTGCATCAATCGCTGAAAAAATCTGGTCACCAGCCCTCTGAGTCTGTGGCAGACGCCTCCTACTACAGCAGTGTCTTAAACTCGTTTGGCAGCGCAGGACCACCTGGCGGATCTGGTAGTGGATCTGGGGTGGGTGGTCCAGGCGTGAGCGGTCCGGTGGGTGGCAGCAGTGGTGCTGTTGTCAGCAATGCGTCGCAGGTTCCGGGCGGCGGCTATGAGACTAGTAATGCAGCCGGTAGCACAGCCAGCTCTTGGCAGCAGTCGCAATACTATAGATGAGGTTCGAGGTATAATAATCTAATGCATGTAGCGCAACCATTTCGCTAATTTATTTTTAAATAAATCAAATACACAATAAACTTGTATTCAAAATAAACGTAATGGCGCCATTTAATTCGAACATTATTACTCGATACTTATATTATACCAAACAGTGTTACCCACGCAAAAACTGTTCCCATCTGCCAAGAATGTGGGCAAAACGTCCATTAGACGTTTACTTGGAAAATGGGAAATTTTATTTAATACAATATTATGAATTACAGATCGTTTGCAACAGCGAATCTATAAGATTGTGTGTTGGAATTGAAACAGAGCGTCTTCATAAAAGAGGAAGTTGTGAAGATGCGTAAATTATTTTAACAAAATTAAGCAAGCAACACAGCCAGCTCTTGGCTGCCATACTTTAAATGGAAGTAGAGAAATAACAATATAAACCATTTAGCTTATTTGCTTGTAAATAATTCAATTATTCCACCACAATACACTTGCTTTGAAAATAAACGTAGGGGCGCCATTGACTTTAAACAATAATAATCGATACTTATACCAAATAGTGCTAGTAGCGACAAACTGTTCCCAGCTGCCAAATATGTAAACAAAACTGCCGTCCACATCAGACGTTTAATTGTTGAATCCAAATTTGCATAAATACAATGTAATGACCCCAGACTGCAGCATCAATAGTGGCAAATATATACGGTAGGATAGTGGATAGTTAAAATTGAAATTCATGTATTAGTGAACACAACGTCGTCATTAAAGTGAAAGTTGTGAAGATGCGTAAAATATTGCTAATAAGCGGAAAGCGTAAGTGCGGTAAAGACTTTCTGTCAGAGAGGTTACAGAAACGGTAAGTTATCTAAACGCAAGCGTATAGTATGCATCTATTTATATGTTTCCCCATCCCACAATTAGCCTGGGAGATCGTGCCTTAATTGTTCGCATCTCGGAGCCCATCAAAACCGAATGGGCACGCAAGCTGGAACTGAATTTGAACTCTCTGCTAAGCGATGGACCATACAAGGAGCAGTACCGCCGCGACATGATAGTCTGGAGCGATGAGGTGCGCGCCCGGGACTACGGTTACTTCTGCCGTATGGCCATGACGCAAGCTCCGCTGGATCTGGTGGACGTTGTCATCGTCAGTGACATAAGACGTACGAACGATGTGCGCTGGTTTCGGGAGACCTATGGCGATGATGTGGTGCAGACATTGCGATTGACATCGTTACCGGAGACGCGCAAAGCACGCGGCTGGAATTTTACAGCAGGTGTTGACGATGTGGCTTCCGAATGCGATTTGGATGACTACCAATTCGACTGTGTGTTGCCTAATGATGCGGAGATGAGCAGCGAGCAGTTAATTGAGAAGGTGTTGAAGGTGTTTAAGCTAAGCTAGCATTAAAAGGCGATGGGAATTGTGTGCACTTTGGGATTCTATGCTATCGAGAAAGATCGATAATCCCAATTTCTTATTATATTTTTGCTAGAAATATTTTTGGGTACTTCATATTTGTAAATAAAGTGATGTGGGCATATACAAGTGAATGATGTGAACGATGCTTGGTGGGCGAAACTTATTGTTCAATAAAAAACAACTTGGTGCTAATAAATTGATCCATTCAGGCTGTCTTCGCAATTGGCCATTAGAATGCGAAGACTTGGTACGTTTAGACACTCGCTCGGATTTAATTGATCATCGAAGCTTTGGAGCGGAAGACGCGTTTTCCGCATATCCTTCTCCACGGACCGAGAGCGCAGGTGCGGACGATTTTTTACGCAACTGAGTGGCGTGCGTTTGCCAGAGCCCGTAGCATTGTTGGTAATGCTTTTAGGCGTGCTCGTAGCTGCTTCGGAATCCACATAGATGCGTTGGGGGGTCTGCGATTTGCTCGCGCGTGCTGGCTTTCGTGGTGGCACCCGTTGCTTGTTACCCAAACGCACTCGCTCCAAATGTTTATTGGCGGGCCTTTGCTGGGGTTGAGGCTCATCTAAAGTGAGCTCAGCGGCCGCGCTCACGAAAGAAGCCATGCTGCTCTCATTACTCAGATTTAAAGTCAAAGTCTCAAGTACTTGCTCCAGCATTTTAGCTTCGCGCTCCTCCTCATCCTCGCCATCATCGCAGAAGATAATAGGTGTGCGATCAACCCCAATGCTGGGTGAACGTGGATCGTATATCTGTTGTGGAGGTAGTTGGGGCTGTGGAGCCCGCTCAGCAGCTTCCTCTGCTGCATCCTCATCGCAGGTCATGGACGCGATCTCTAATGAGCTGTTGTTATGTGATAAAGGCGTGGAAAAAACTTCACTGCTAGTTGACAAATTGCGCAGTTCCATCTCCACTTCGTTCTTTGCTTCACCATTAGCTGAAATCATGTTGGAGTTGGAGCTTGAGGCGCTGGGTGCTCGCGTATCCACAAAGAGATCGGCAAACGTATCATCCATATTTAGCGTACGATCAATGGCTTCATCAAAAACGAGCGGTGTGCGATTTAGTTGCGGCGATCGCGGATCATTCAAAGCAAATCCTTTAAGCAAGCGTTTACGCAGCTGCGAAAATGCAGTCTCACTCCGACCAACAAGAGCGACAGGCTGCGGTTGCTGTGGTGGCAGCAAAAACTACAGCAGGACATAACTCTATTAACTCTACGCGCAAAAAGCGTACATTTTCTATACTCACATTAAGTGGAGTGCGGCAGCCGCTGGGTGAACGAGGATCTTTAGGCTCCATTTCACCTGTGCTTATCCCTGTCACGTCCTTTTCTCTGCTGACAATGCGCAGTTTGTTTAAAGTTGGTGTGTCTGGTAAGTATGTTCCGTCTAACTTTGTAGCCTTGGCCCCCATTATATGAAATGTATGTTTTTTTTATTTAAACACTCAACTTTACTATCCAAAACTGAAAATATGAACGAAAATGTAGCACAAGTCGCGAATCGGGATCGTGCCTTTATGGTGGTTGTGAACGTTTGCCGCTTGTTTTGAAAGAGAACGCGTCAGAGTTGCCTTGAAATGTGTATACAACAAATGGGCGCAATTTTATCGATAGACTCGACATTTTTTGAATCGGCAGTTAAATGTACTGCCCATAGCTAATGGATTTTAAGTCATTGCGTTCTTCGAAATCAGATCCTATATTTCAATTTATTTAAAAATAATTCTCTTGAGAACTAACATATTTTGCAAATCTTGCAGTTGGCAATGGCAAAACGCTATTGTTTATAATTTGCGATTTAAGCTCAAGAAACCAAACTATTAAAATGGTATTGGGAAAATTGGGGAAAAAAGTGAATACAGCTCATTTACACTCATAAATATAATCATTTTCAATCCAAACCCCAAAGTTTTAGTATTTTCTAATAATTATATAATAAAGGGAAATTAAAAACGATGATTAAAAAATACCGGATATTCGGAAATACATTGAAAACATTCGTTTCACGCCGCTATGATATCGATTTTAATTTTTTGATATCGATGTGTTTTTACATCCCCAATTTAGTTGCGTGCCGTACTCTGCAACCGTGCGTAGTGCAAAATTTTTTTGCTCGGGAAAAAGAGGTTAAATTAAAACGAAATTAAATTAAATTTGTTGAAAAAACATTAAGACGTACATTGTGAAAAAAGAAGTTGCCTAAGCATGTAAGTTGCAATTCAAAACGCTTGGCTTGGGTAAGAAAGACGATTTTTACGCAGTAGCTGCAGAAAAATACGCTTGCGCGTGTATATTTGTGTGTGCATGTATGCGTGCATGAGTTCCTCCACAAGACATACAGTTTTTTTTTTTAGTATAGCTATCTCTTTTCCTCATATGCCGACTAGTATTTGCTCAATACAGTTGAGTCGAACGCAAGTTTTGTTTATTTTAATGCGGAGAGTTCGCTGAGATAGCGTTGCCAATTCGACGGTGGAATTAGCGCATTTTTTCTCTTATTAATGTAGGTTAGTTCGGTGTATTCTTAAGTTATATTATTTTAATATGTTTTTCTTTAAAACATTTAAATAGTTGAAGTCTAGGTGTGCTTACAGCGGAAACTAGAAAGTAAACAATTTTACTCGCCGTTGGCAACATGAGTATGCGCATAACGCCGCCGTATTGTAGACTTTCTCTCTTGCTCCAAATTATGCGGTCTCTTTAATGTGTGAGTGTGTGTGAATATGTATGTATGCATTTGTGTGAGCGTATAAATTGAAGACAACAAAATTTCATTCATTGCCCATATCCGAGAAACTACACACGCTGGCGTCGCCATCTGCAATTACGCCGCACTACTTATACTACTACGGCTATTTACATATACACACACATGCATATTTATTCATGTGTATACACATTGTCTGTAATTGGAAGGAAACATGTTATAATTTTGATATACAGCCGAGCCGGAAGTTGTTGGGCGACCGGCAGCAGAAAAAACAAGCACAGCTGCCATCATGATGACCCAAACTGTCAGGTGCACAGCTCTAACAGCATTGAAGAATAAGTCAAAGTCTCCACGACTACAACAACTTTACTTTCGACGACATTCCAGAATTCAACATTCTTCTTGGCCGACGCAGAAATATAAACGGCAGCGTCATTTGATTGCCGTTGCCGTCATTGGCCGCGTTTTTCACACATTCCATTCGCTCTCTCGCACACATACATACATCAATGTTTATATGTTATACATGCACACTTGCTCAACGACTATTGATTTCAATAACATTTTTTACTCTCTGAGCTGCTCTCGCGTATATTTGTCAATTAAGTATCATCACTGTTGTTGTATTCGTAAATTCCATTTCCTGTTTTTAAACGCATCAGTCACAAACACACACACACATGCTAATCCCCCTCTCGTCTTGCATCTGCAATTCTTGCTGTAGCTTCGGTCGTTGCTCGTCTTAAACAAACCAACTTGTCAGTCTGAACAGTGGGACTACATTCGGTTAATAGGCGAATATATTTATTAGACCATTTACAAATAAGAATATTTTTATTCATTTACTATAATTATTATTTAGTTATGGTAAATTTAAAAAAATTAGATATGTATCTATAACTATAACTATTTTGTGGTGGTAGGATAAAAATATTGTTTCGCAATTCCTACATTTGGCTTATTTATGTGCTTATGAGCCTTACTGTGTAAATGATATAATGGATAATTCTTTCAAAGATTATGTATGTCAAAATAGTATTGCTGTAGCTTAAATTAATTACTTTCAAAATTTCAATTATATCATGTAAGAGATGTACACATGAAAAATTTATTTTCATAATAGCCCGAGCTACCCTTATTATGGATATGTTTACAGAAAATTTCCTTCTTCGTCCCACTGTGCTATGCTTCTTTTTTTTTTGAGTTGTCTTGCCCACCCGTGTGCGCTTAGGAACGATTGGCAGTGGAACGTTGACAGAGTTCTCTCCCTCTCTCGCAGCCACCGTCGCGTCGGTAGCGGACTGTGTTCTAGTACAGTACGTGCCACTTCCTTTTTACATTCAGAAAAATAAAAACCTACACGCATACACATATGGCCAGGCAGACTGACAAACAGACAGACAGACAGCGGGGGCGTCGCTGGCGGGGCTAACTATGCCGCTCAATTTGGCGTCTGCGTGTTGGTTGTTTTTTTTTCCACTGTTTTTGTTGTTGCTGCTGTTGTGGCCTTTTTAGTTGTGTAGTTTTTCGTGTCGTTTTCTTGTACAGTTGCAAAGACAAACAGAGAGAAAGGCCGGGCCGGTCCGGTGTTTGTGTGTGTGTAAGCTACCGCACCCGGTATGGCAACGCCACCACAGCCCCCCGTACCCTGTTTGCTAAGTTAGCTCAAGAAATAAAAAGTTGCTTCTTTTTGTTGTTGTTTTACGTAAGAAGGCCGTCGAACTCTACACAGATCAGCATGCAAATAATGTATGTGTTTGTATGTTTAAGAGAGTGAGTTTCTTTAGCAATTACCGTTACAATTTTGCACTGCCAGACTGCGACCCAGACAGACTAGACGACCCAGCCCCAATCAGGCGGCTGAAATTTTGTGCATGACCTTTTTTCTTTATTGATTTCTTTTTTCAGTTTTGTTTCATTGGCGTTGCCACTGTGTCAAGTGTTTTTTGTTGTTCAAAATGTTTTATAAAATGAAAATATATACATACTTAATGGTCAGCTCACACACCAGCAGTTTTTCTGGCAGAACATGAGTACCAAAGTGGCAAGCGTGCTCTGGCAGCTTATGTATATATATGAAGAGGTCATAATATTTACTCACTGCTCAATATTTGGATTATATTCGATATTTAGTTATGGTATAGAGGAAACCATATTAAGTATATTTTTTTTCTTCCAAAAGAAAAAATGTGTGTGCTTAAATCTACGTTTTAAATCTAATTGCAACTTGTCAAAAATGAAATCGGTTAGTTTATCCCAAAAAAAAAAAATAGCAAGTTTTTGTTTCGGCAGCATTTTTGAAGAAGCGTTTTGAATGTACATATTATGTATGTATGCAAATATATAATTTAGAAATCAAGGAATTTGAAATAAATGTTAAAACCAAAAATATGTTCAGAAGAGGTTTTTTTCCTAAATAATGGCATTTGGTAAATATACCGGATATTGTTAGGCCTCCGTCTCAAGGGCCATATGGCAACACTTAACGACAAGGAAGGCTCAAAAATTTACGCGCGTATAAGGCTTCGTTTTCTTTTTGGCGCGCACGATTAAGAACTCCCAGTCCAAGTCACTAATACAGACCGCAATAATATTTCCACACACCGTGTACCACCAGCGCCCCTGCGGCGATGTCTATTAAAAGTATTGAGGAATGTTGTTTACGTGCGCGCTTGCGCATCATCCAGTCGGCACAACCAGCGTTCCACGAATTTGCAAATAAAAAAAAGCCCAATCCAGCAGAAGACGGCAATGATGTCTCTTTGTATCTGTCTCTGCCTCGGCTTCATCCTGTGCGATGGCGTCCCCTTCATAGTAGTTGTTATTCGTCCCGTTTGGCTACCTGCTTGTTACCACCACCGCCTACGTCGCTTCTTGTTTGTGTACTTTTTGCTCCAACGAACTTAGTTTGATGGCGGCAGCGACGGCTTCGGCGTGTTAATAACATGTTGATCCTACAGCGTGCGAAACCTTCTTCTGGGAGTACCAAAACAAGCTCAAGCCGCTTTGTATACAGTTGTTGTTGCTCATGATGCTGTTGCTGTTTTTTATACCCTTCACTGAAAAGTGCAAGGGTACGTTGTTCTTGTTGTATATGCTTGTAACATCCATAAGGAAGCATCGTAGACATGTTATTGGTACAAATGCGATCAAAACAGCAAGAAAATATTGCAATTAAATTGCACATTCAGAATGTTTTCATACTAGATGGTGTTGCATCACTTCTGGGTCGTAAAAGTCAACGACAGATAACGACATGCAAAAAATTTAAACTCTTCTATTAAAAAAATTAAATAATTCGGTAGCAGTAGGGCTTATGTAGGCCATAGAGTAATGGAGTTTGTGTTGTAATTCACAGAGAATTCTAAATTCGATTAAAATTGTAAGTATTGGTTTAATTGCCGAACCGCAGGTAGGGTATATTAAAGTCGGACCTGCGAGTACCATTCCATTCTTGTTTAAAGTCTGCAATGTTGCCGCCTTCAATACAAAAGAGAGAGTCAAGAGTGGTCGTCGTCGCGTTGCAACAGTCTGGCTACTCTTCGCGACGTCGTCGCCGTCTGCGCAACGACTTTGCAGTTGGCAGTTGTCTTTTGAAGTGTTTCCGATGCGGTCGCGTTTTAAGATGTTGCAGTTTTCTGGTTGGTTAAAATCAACGTTTATTTTTTATTTAATATTTATTTGTTTAAAAGAAAAGAGCGAAAGTTTTATGGAATATAATCATAACGAAAAAGAAAAAGTTGCTTACGCCCTCACAAGCCTTGTTCTTGTTTGTATGTGCGGTTTAATTTCTGGAATTAAATGTTATTTTTGGGCGCGGAAAATGGTTTTATCTTAATAATATTTATAAATAAAGCATGTGTTTTCACCAAGTATCGCACGAGACGCTGTTTCAATAACTAGGCGCGGTGCGCCCGCTCTGCAAAATTCTTAGAATTCTTGACAACATTCCCGCGCATACGCACACATACATACAAAAAAAACATACATACGTACATATAGAAATGGACACAGAAGCACGATTAAAGAGTCGCAATCGTCAAAAAATTTGTTTGTGCTCTCCGCGTGAGTGTAGACATAAACACACATACAAACGCATGCACTTGAACTCACACGCACGCACACAACCTTACATTTTGTTTGTGGCTGTTGAGGCTGCTAAATTTGGATAGGAGACGACAGACAGTGTCGCAGCAAAACAAAAACTTGTAAGACTCGTTTTTGCGTTGTTTTTTTTTCCCTTCCTTCACACACAAAAACCGGTAATATTTTGAAAAAGACATCGTTGGTTTAATTGTGTGTATACGTGTGTATATGTACATATGTATGTATTCGGCTTTCAACATAATTTTCACACACTGCTTTTCTTACAGTTTTCTAAACACACATACACTAACACACAACGAGCAACGAACTCCTCGACAGTGTAGAGCGACGCCCAAGAATGAAACAGCGCAAGGCAACATGATGAAAATTATACCAACAACATCCAAAGCATAAGAGAGTAGCAGCAGCAGCGAAACGGCAACGACCCGAACGAACGGCTTACGCGACAACGCCACAGCGGCCGGCTAGTCTGCAGTACTATAAGCGGGAAATTACGAGGGGGAAATTGTCATGTATGTATGCGTATTTATTTACTTTTTTATTATAATTTTTCCTTTATGTGGTACTTGTGCCATATTATTGTTTTTATTGCACGTCGTATGTAGAATGTGTGTGTAATTCATATATCATAGTTTATGCATTGGCGACTAATTAAGCGCGCTCGCATTTTCGAATTTTACAGCACTACCATGTAGTATAGTGTAGTGCTGCCACCTGGCTGCACTGCATTAACAGTATTATTGGTTGTTATTTAAGATTCTGTTCCAAATTTAAACAATGGACGGAATGTCCACGTTTGACTTGCTTTTAAGAATTAAAGAATTTTTATGTGAAAAGCTAATCACCCAAATCTAAATAGATTCTTAAATAGTAATCAGGAATGCCCTCATTAGGTTTTGTCGCTGGAATTCACAACGAAAGACGATGAACTTGTCCTTCTGGTATGCTTTTTGCTGCTGCTGCCGCTGATAGGGCGGCGCCAAAAAGCAAACGCCGTTGATCTTGACCTACGCGCGTGCAGGTTCAACGCAAATTATGTGGTTATTCAACTTTTTTATTATTATTTTCATTTTTGTATGTGCTGGCTTCTTCCTCTCGCATACATACAAAAGAACTGGCGGATTCAATTTTTATAACGGAAATCTTAATAAGCCACCGACTCAGTAGCCGGCTCACTTGACGTCACAATACATTTTGTCAATCAAGCGAAGCGACTGCTGCTAACTGTAAATATATCTCAATGTTGTTGGCTTTTTAATGATTTTTTGTATTGTTTTATGTGTTTTTGAAATGTTTTTTAAATGTTTTTTATGCTATTTTTTGACATTTGTCTTTGTCATATTTGTTATCACATAATTGGCGACAAATTGGTGCCGGCGTCAGATTAGATGAGAAAGTGCAACGGCACCTTTTCGCTTATTAAAAAAAAAATTCATATAAACATACATGTTATTACGAATTATTACAATCTCCTAGTGCCATCACCGCCTCGCTAAATCCACATAGCAAACGTCAGTCATGTTTATAAGCACTGCTGCTTTTGTCTTTTGTTGTCTTTCTTTCTTTTTTTTTTTACTATTTATTATTTATGCAAAATCAAAGACTAACCGTACTAGGTCATGAGAACAAACGATACCCTCTAAATTGAAAATATAAAAATAAAACGGGACAGGAGAATTGTGTCATTCTTCAAAGTGGTTGTGAAATGTTTCCCTTTTTATACCTATTCATATCACAGCCAGCTTTGAGGAGCGACGCGATGCTCAAGACGAAAGTGATAAAGAATATTGACGAGACCAATTCTTAAATGAATTCGCGTTTTAATTGTACAACCAATTATGTCAAACTGCTCTAAAATAGTTAAAATTATAACGAAACAGAAAAAGTCAAAAGTAAGTCAAATGAATTACTGAATATACATATATTACGAGTAAAAAACAAACAAAACCATTTCACAAGTGCATACTTATTATGATTTTTATTAATGATCAAACAAAATTTGACCAAACTCTCCCTGTCTTTTTGTCTTCTCTCCTCCATATATTGGCACATTCATGCTGCGCTCACAAAGTGGTTGTGAAATGCATTTGAAGCTTAATGAGCATATCACAGCCAGCTTTGATGAGCTTAGCGTAATGTAAAGTACATCAATCAGCTGTCATATACCCCTCACCTCTCCCACAAACCAGCACCGGAATCATAAACTAAATTAATGCCGTGTCTCATCTAGTCAACAAAAATTGCAACAATAACATGAACAGATCCATGATGTTGCTTATCTAAGCCTCATCAAGTGGTTGTGATATGGATACCCGACGCATATCACAGCCAGCTTTGATGAGCTAGGATAATCAACGGAATACAACATAAATCATGTCGAATTGGTGTAAATTAAAAGCAAGATAGAAAAATTCAAAAGTGAAGCATTAAAAAACTTCTATATAACAAGCAAAAAACGTTTTAGTTAAAATTTTAACCATATTTCTATAGATGTAATTTTCAATCATACTCATATGAGTTTTTTACGAAAAGTTTTCTTCAAATTTTTCATACAACTTATTCAAAACTTACTGCCAATGCGCGTACACTTAGCATTTTTCTTTTAGTGATGTGCTAGACAAGTTTTTTCCGCTTATATATGCACTTTATCTTTTTCACAGATACGCAGCCGCCGCCGCCCATACGTTCCACGAAAGATTCCAAAGAGCCGACTTGACGCCTCGCAGCAGATAATTGTTTATAGTTGTAACGTAACGTGATGTGTGCTTCTAAGTTAAGTTTTTAAATTGCTGCAGAACTGTTAACCAAATAAGCTAAGTTTTACCAAAATCAACCAACCAACTACTCCACATTTGTAAAATGCATTCCACAAACAGAAGAACAACAGTATTTTATAAGCAGAGCAACAACATGTACCAAAAACTACAAATGTATACAATAGCCGTTCTCCTTGGCTGCCTATGCTCTCCGACTTTGGCTTGCTCCAGTCGCACAGTGCCAAAGGCACGTCCTTCAATTTCATCTTCAATGTCCGGCACTCTGCTGCCACCAACACAGGCACCTTCAATCATCTCAACGACCACAACAGTGCGCACCACAACGACTACGCCAAGGCCCAACATTACATTCCCCACATACAAGTGTCCCGAAACATTCGATGCCTGGTACTGTCTGAACGATGCCCATTGCTTTGCTGTGAAAATTGGCGAACTGCCCGTCTATAGCTGTGAATGCGCCACCGGGTTTATGGGCCAGCGTTGCGAGTACAAGGAGATCGATGGCTCCTATTTGCCCAAACGACCGCGGCCCATGCTCGAGAAGGCCAGCATAGCTAGCGGTGCAATGTGCGCCTTGGTCTGCATGTTCATTGTTTGTCTAGCCCTTTATTTGCGCATTGAGCAGCGAGCGGCGAAGAAGGCCTATGAGCTGGAAGTCGAGCAAGAGTCGGAGAGCGAGAACTGCGAGTGTTGTCGTGCCCAGTGTTGTGGCAGTATGGATGAGGCACTTGTCGAACCCAAGCTACCCTATCACATTCGCCTAGAGCATGCCTTGATGTCCTTTGCCATTATCAGGCGCACCACAAAACTCTAAAAAGGAGATACGGTCGGCAATTGCTGCCTTCCACTATTTGCTTCGCACCCATATAGAGTCAGTCAGACGTAGATCTATGTTTCTATGTATGTATATGTACAAGTTGAATATGCCTTATGTGTGCTCCAAGAGAAGAGAGAGAGAGAGAGACGTGAAGAGTTGCATGTTAATGTAAAAGTCTAATGAGTACGGATTTTGATTTTAGAGCTGTGCTGTAGTCGCTGTAGTTTTATATATATATAGATATATATCTGTTGTAATCCATGTTTAGTAATTTGTATTTACTATTTTATGCCACTTGAACAGGATTTATAGACCCAATTGTGGAACGCAACTCACGACCAGCAACACAAGTCTCTCTTGTAGTAAAGGGTCTCGAATATTTTTATACTCGTATGCTAAATATTTATTTTATGATAAGTGCTAACTGATATTTATACGTATTACACACATACGACACACTCATACATCCACAAAACACAAAGTATTATTTATTACGAAGAGAATACAAACGAGAAAAAAAAATCTCTTAATAAAAATAAATTTGCACTATGTTAAAACGATATCTGTTGTCTATTATTTCTATAGTTTAAGGAAAAAAGTATGGGTAATTTAATGGAAGTGAAGTTTTTGGCTTCGGATCCCCATGAATGGAAACACTGCTTTAAAGTCTGAGATGCGGATACATTTCGAATGCAATATAGTTTTTATCCCACTAGTAGGTGTTGGTAAAATCTTTAAAAATAACGGTCGGTGAAAAAACTATCGCTTAATCGTAGCGATTTCTGCGATATGCATATATCGATATGTTTGAAGTGTGATCTGCGACTCCCTGGCGGGGTTAACTGTTATAAGATCGGAAAATTAAATGTCAAAGTGCAGTTTAAATTATTATTGGATATTTCAAACATGTGGATCTAGCAATAAATACTGGCTAAAAATTTAAGATAAATCCATCACAATTGTGAAATGTTGCCTTTTTCGTCTTAAAAATGTAATTTTTTGAATCAAAGAAACGTCATTTCCGGAAAGATTTTCCTTTGTTATAAAAACTTCATTAGGTAAATGCTCTGGAATAGCAGATAATGCCAAATCCAACAAAAGCAGCTTTAGACATTTTGACTTTATTAGCACAAAAAGAACAACTTTTTAAAAGTACAGCATTACTGGTTGACAGTAAAACAGACATAAACTTATGTTTATATATATTTGTATACCTTAATACGATTATTAGTTAGATGAGTCAATTTTTTAAGGATTTCGAATCCCAGGTCTCAAGAATAAAATTTTAATGTATTCGAGCAACAATGGCACGCGTATGGCAAACGTTAATATGAGAATTTAGACGGGCAGATTTTCTGTGGATTTGCTCTCCTCTGATTTGTTATCACCTGCCCCATAAGTTTTGGTATGGCGCTTAGCCGTGAACTGCAAGTAATCCATACGCGTAGCCGCCTCATACTCTTGCACTAGACAGTCGACCACATCGCGCGATTCGTCTAACTCGCTCAGATCATCCTTAAAAATGTCCTCACGTCGAAATTGGTCAAGAAAAGCGCCACGTTTACGCAGCTTGTCATACTGGTTGAGCGCTCGCTCAAATAGCGAACAGATACTGGTGTGATTGGCCAACATGAGCCCGGACACACGACTATTGCTCTGTATATAGGGTGATGAGCGCGACAGTGCCACCTGTATAGAGGTCGGACCCCAAGGTATAAACTGTGCCAGCTTGCGTTCGCGTATTCGTTGCAACGATTTGTGCACCTGCGTGGGATCAACCTCACCCTGAATTATGTTCAGTATGGATATGTAGCAGTGGTGATTGGTTTTGTCCAGACCAGTCGACACCATCATATTCTTTGGCTGCAGCAAGCGACGCATAACATCGAGCACTGTGGTCTTGCGCACGTTGACTGTATGTTGCTGTTTGTGTAATAAAACTTCCAAGTTAAATAACTCATTTTAGCAGGGCGTGAGACGGACTTACGTGACTATTTATGTCCGGATCGCCAGTCAACGGCGTGTAACCAGTCATGAGAAAATGTAACTGGGGTGTGGGTATCAATGGGGCCGTTAACCCAATAAGATTGTTGTTCATGTACGAAGGATAACGCAGCGTGGTTGTGCTTACCGACATTATGGTCGATACTAAAGTGTTAATTTGTGTAAATGTTGGATTTGGTATGTGTAAGCGATCGGCGGCAATACGGTTCAGTGCAGTGTTGTCTAAAACAACGACACTGTCCGCGGCGGTGGTAAGTCGGCGTAGCGTCAACATGGAGTTGTAGGGCTGAACCACAACATCGCTGATCTCGTCCTGGTTGGGAAACACACTGTACGTTTGTATGAGCTTCTTTGGATAGCGATCAGCCAGACGCTCCATTATAAACGAGCCCATACCCGATCCGGTGCCACCGGCTATGGAATGGCAGAGAACGAAACCCTCCAACGAATCGCTGCCATCGGCCTCGCGATCTAAAATATCGAAAATTTCCTCCTGCAGCTTGTCGCCTTGGCTATATCCTGCAGGTCCGATGTTATTCATGTTATTTTTTAAATATATATGTATGTATGAGTATTTACCTGAAGCCCAATTGTTGCCGGCACCGCCACCGTGTTTCGATAAATACACATTTTCTGGGTTGTAAAGCTACGGACATAACTCTTATTAACAAATCGTTCTTTTAAATCTAAAAGGTACGCACCTTGGAATAGGCTGAACCCATAATAGTGTTTATAACGCGCGGCTCAAGGTCTAAAAGGACTGCACGGGGTATGTAATGGTCGTCGTCTGCCTGATAAAAAAACACATCCTTCCGATCATTCGTATCTGTGGCGAAATCCTCCAACACACCACTCGGAGATATTCCATGTTCCTGGCACAAGCGTTTCCAAAACTCAAAGCCAACTAGGGAAAAGTGTACAAATGGGAAAATGGGCATTTTTGTGATCGTTTGGGAGAAAATTAAACTTACTTTGATTGCCGCATTGGCCAAGCTGCAGAGTAATTATTTCGCTTGGCATTTTTTTGTAATGCTATTTTTGTTGTGCGAACAAATGACGCGCGTCTCCTTTTCTTTGGCCGTAGTTTTTATGCTTTATTTATTCGTCCTTTGTTAAACTTCAGTGGTGTGTGTTTAAATTTAGTTGCACATTAGTCTAATTACAGAGAATTTGATTGGTAAAAGCAATTGTTTATAGACGAAAATTTAAATAAATACGACAGCGGGGTCGCTATTTTGTGCAAGATTCATCAACGAGGGCTGCCAGACTTAAGTTGGCGGTGTTGGCAAATTTAGCCTTCGTTTGTAGGGTGTTTATTAGCACTGGCAGAGTCACATCCCTATTTGGCGGCTTCTTTGCGCGCAGTGAGTTTTGTCAGCAGCTCGGATTTGGACGCCAGCGAAACGTCTGGAGAGTGAGTCTAGATTGGCGGTAACTGCAGCCGAAAATAGTTATACACACAATATTTCAGGTAAATAAAAGAAGAAAAAAATACCTTGAAAATGCCGCGCGCTAAGGCATCAAAGAAACAACCGGCGTCTGAGTCCCAGTCCCTGATAGATGCCGGCAGCGCAGATGCTGAGACTAAAATGCCGATGCCTGCAAAAAATGGCAAGGCACGCGCTAAAAAGACACCTACAGTGGCAACTGTAGAGCCACTGTCGACTAAAGACCGCTCAAAAAAAGAAAAGACGCCGGCTGTAGTGGCGGAAGAGGAGGTGGAAAATGCAGCGACTGTCAAAGAGCCGAAATCACGCGGACGCAAAAAGAAAGAGGTTCCTGTGGCAGTGGTGCATGCTAACGGTGATGGCGCCGGGGATGAAGACGGAAGTGAAGGGAATGAAGTGTTGGTAAAACCGGTCAAGCGACGCGGCAAAAATGTAACGGCAGCAAGTACTTCCAAATCTGCAAAATCCGCCAAATCCGTGCCCGAACTGGTGGCAGCTGCGGCTGAACCACGCGGCCGCGGCTCCAAGCGCTCGGCTGAGAAGGAAGTGGCAGGAGACACTGTGGAGGCCAATGGTGTGGCAGAAGCTGTTGAGCCCGTTAAGCAGCGAGCCAAAAAGGAACCCAAAACAAAGAAGTCTGAGAAGAAAGTGGCAGAAGGGACTGTAGAAACCAATGGTGTGGCCGAAGCTACTGAGCCAGTTAAGCAGCGAGCCAAAAAGGAACCCAAAACAAAGAAGGCTGAGCCTTTGGGCGAAACAATAAAGGCACGCGGGCGCGTCGGAAAGCGTCTGGCCGACTCAGATATAACCGATGTGCTGGAGGAAGAGCCAGAATCTGAGACAGAACCAGAACCAACCAAGAAGAGAGCAAAGAGCAGCAAAGAGAAATCCTCTGCTGAGCCGGCGGCAGCTAAAAAGCGCACAAAAAAGACGGCCAGCAATGAGGAGCCGCAGGAGGCACCAGAAGGAGCCGAAGCCGCACAAGCTGCTCCTAAGAAGCGTGGCAAAAAGGTGACCAGTGCCAAAGAAAGCGTTGAGCAAGAAAACAAGCCAGGTAGGCATTTTATTTGAACACTCATTTAGTTGACGCCCAATAACAAGCTTCGGCAATTTTACAGCTCGTGGTCGCAAACGTGCTGCCGTTGAACCGGACCAGAATCTAGCCAACGGCAATGAAGACGACGGCGAGGCAGCAGACACCTCGAAAAGTACGTTGGCAGAAACCAGCTGTGGGGGAACGGTATTGAAAAGCTTGCAAAATGTGCTTAACTTTTGTTTTGCAGCGTCCAAGGCGAAAAAGGAGACGGCTCCAGCAGCCAATAGTTATAATGAAGCGCATTTCGCAGTGCCGGAGGGCAAGGAGTTTAATTTGAAAATTTCTAGCTGGAATGTAGCTGGATTGCGGGCTTGGCTTAAGAAAGATGGTCTCAAGTTCCTAGAGTATGAGGAGCCGGATATATTTTGCATGCAGGTAAGCGAATGGTAGGAGTGTTTTTACATAATGCTTTGAGTCAGATCTTGTAAGTTTCGCCCATCTGGACACATTATGTTGTTATTTTTGCCATATCTAAGTTATCTTAGCTGCCTGATTCATCGAGGTATACGTTTGTAAGTCAATTTATTTGAGGTGCAATCGTAATGTGTAGCCAACTCATTTCTCCTCAAGATAGGTGTCAAATTTTAATTATGTGAACGATATTTAAAATTCAATCAAATATATATTTACTATTACTATTATTAATCAGCTATTAATATGAGAAGCACAGTGATGGTCGCTCATAGGGAAATGGTCACTGCCTACGGACGCAACTGTACACCACACGGGGAAGAAAACAGTCCGAAACGTCACACTTTGCGGGCCCGGGCAGTGGCGATGTAGGTACAAGGGGCTTCACTTAGGTGCTTCCAATGAGAATCGCGGAGGAGGGCGGTATTTTAAAAAAAGCAGTACTTTTTAAAAAAGCGGTATTAAATCTGCCATCTGTTGTCTAAAATTGCATTGCTTAGGTGCTTCGTATGAGAATCGCGGAGGAGGGCGGTATTTTAAAACGGTATTTTTTGGTATGGTTTGGTATTACATCTACTCCAACAGATGAAATTTTAATTTCTTTTTAATTTTTTTTTTTAATTGAATTGTTAAATATAAACATTTTAATTTAGGCAAATGCGTTCGAATCATTTTGCCGCCTAAATACAATTTATTGGACTTTCTCGGGCGTTGGAGAAGCTGCATAGTTCGGATTTTTTGGAAGAATGTGCTTCTAAATCTACTATTTATTTGCAGGAAACGAAGTGCGCTAACGATCAGCTGCCTGAGGAGGTGGTTCGCTTGCCCGGTTACCATCCCTACTGGTTGTGCATGCCGGGCGGATATGCGGGCGTTGCTATTTACAGCAAAATTATGCCCATACATGTGGAATATGGGATTGGAAACGAAGAGTTTGACGATGTCGGTCGCATGATAACGGCCGAATATGAAAAGTTTTATTTGCTAAACGTCTATGTGCCGAATTCGGGACGTAAGCTCGTTAACTTGGAGCCCCGCATGCGTTGGGAGAAGCTGTTTCAGGACTATGTACAAAAACTGGACGCACTCAAGCCGGTGGTCATCTGTGGGGACATGAATGTCTCGCATTTGGAAATCGATTTGGCCAATCCAAAGAGTAATACACGCAACGCCGGCTTCACCAAGGAGGAGCGGGACAAGATGACCGAACTGCTCGGCTTCGGGTATGTCGACACTTTCCGGCATTTGTATCCGAAACGCACCGGAGCCTACACCTTCTGGACCTACATGGCCAATGCCCGGGCCCGCAACGTGGGCTGGCGTCTCGACTACTGCATCGTCTCGGAGCGGTTCCTTCCCCGTGTGGTGGACAACTGCATCCGTAGTCAGTGCATGGGCAGTGACCATTGCCCCATTACTGTATTTTTGAATATTTAAACCCCCTAAAGGCATTCAATACTTTATTCCATTCTGTCTGCGTTTATGATTCCCCTTTGATGTATACGTACTGTTATTCCTGTTTGCATAAAATTCATAATTATTATTTGTACTTTATAGTCCCACATAAATATTTATTAAATCAATGCTATTTATGCATTGTATGATGTTTTGTTTTACTTTTGTAGCTCTTAAGCCATTTTTACATTCACATACAATAAGAATTTTACAAATATGATTTTTTTTTAGTACGTGAACTATTTTAATGGAAATTCATACACAATTGTCTTTTAACAATATTAGAAACCACGCGAAACAAGATTAAAAGATGATAAATAAATGTTCCAAAACGTTGGCAAGTGGTTAAAACATCCAATTTTAGTTTTATTGTAGTTATCGTATCTCTCCTCGGCAAGACAGTAAATAATACTAAATACTTTTCTAGGCCCATTTCAGAGGTGTTTGATTCATTATTTTTTCTTCAGCCCTTGATTTTTCTAATCTTTCCACAATCATTTAATTACTCTTTTATTTTTAAATACTTTGTTTAGTCAAAGATCATGCAATTATTCTTGGATAACAAACCAAACATTGGTTAAACAATTAATTACTAGTTTCTTGAATGTTGTATAGAATGGAACCAGATTTGCTTGGATGGGATCATGTTGAAAAAGCAATAGCTACACATAAATGGTTCAAATATCGGTTATGCCGTAAACTTTCCATTGTTTGAGAGAGCTGTATGGCATGAAATTCAAGTTGGTTGAACTATTTCGAAAGCTATAGCATTGTTAGTAAATTAGATAACTCTTTTGTTTGTCAATCATTCGGCTTGCTGTTAATTAAGCATAGGAGGACTTAAGGTGTAAAGTTTAGATATATACATAAATGAAATTTCAGAGTCGGGTTTCTCTTCTTCTCAGGGTTGTTAGACGTCAGCCGATTATTTAACTAAATTTATAACGTTACTTTCGTTAATTTGAATCATTGGACAAATATTTTTTATTCATTTGTTTTTACTTTTAAATTTGTTATCCTATGTTTATTTAAAATCCTTCTTAAGAGTATAATAGGTTCGTGCAAATTGCACAGTAGAACAAGAAGAAGGAGGCGTGGCAGACCCCATAAACTATATATATTCTTGATCAGACGAGTCGATGTACAAGTAGCCCTATCCATCCGTATGAGCACCAAGATCTTAGAGATTATAGGAGCTAGAGAAACCAATTTTTGCACACAGATGCCTTATGTATTATATTTATTTCATTTTCTCCGGCATTAGTGGTTCTTGGAATTTTGTAATCAGTTTTGGTAATTACTTCCGGCTTATGCGTCCGTATTTAAAGTTTCATAGTGATAGTTGTTTTTTTTATATGCATTTGTACATACAAAGGTACGGAGTATTTCAAAGTCGATTTCGCTTTTCCACTTTTTATTTGTTGGGCTTATCAAGCATCCTTCACTGTATATAGAAAGTTTTTTATTTTATCCTACTATTTGTTTTCACATAACGAGAGTGTAACGATTTGTACAGTACCAATATCTTTTTAAAATATCTAATCCCGGAACCAATTCCATTGAATTGGAACACCTTCATTCGTTTTGTCAATTATTCTGGCATGTCAGCTATTCAATGATGGACCGGCTAATTAGCTGCCCTAAAACTGTTATACGTCATAACGGCTTTTTTGCGTAACTGTACAATGGGCAATTTTGCTAAATGACTTCCGCATATGGTGTGCTATGGAATCAAATTCATTGACATACATAACAGATCATGTATATATTTTGAAGTGGAACAAGTTGTATTTTTATTATTATTGGGCAGTTGAGATAATTTTCGTGTGTGAAATTATTTTGTAAACTTATTAGATTTTCTTATAGGCACCTTACAGGTGAGTGTGCAGAAATGCCTTTTGGTTGAATGCTAGACAACCGCTGCTGGTATCCATCAGCAATATGTGTCCGAAAGAAAAGCCGAATCTGCTGCCCGATTGCCAAATTGCTAATCGTGTGTTCATGTACTCATTGCTTCATTCGATGGCTACTGAGGATCGATGTCCGTACGAGGTGGAGGCGGACTTGCGCGATCGCTACGAAGTTTTCCGTCAGGTGCTGCCCAATTATCCGGCACCACTGCATTCCGACACCGAATCACGGTTCTTCTACGACATCATTGAGGATGACTTTGATGAACTGGCCCTCTCAAACGTCCCCAGCAGCAGCTCCATGCAGTGTAATGCGCCCAGCAGTGGGGGTCAGAGTTTGTTGGGCTGGAGTGGAAGCAGCGACGGCAGCGATTGCTGCAGCGATGGCGGTGATAACGATGACTATGATGATAGTGATGTTGAACAATGCCCCTCCGGCTATTGTGAGTGCTATCAGCAGGCCGTGAGGAATGCGCTGGCAGAGCTGCGTAACAGAACAACCGTTAGTACTGAGGTGGAGAGTGAGGAGGAGCTTGACCCTGAGGCCCTGCTCTCTGGCATTGAGGAAGGGACGGGACGCGAGCCAGATCCAAATTAAAACAGTTATAAATTTTTCTCGTATTTCTTTGGTTCTATTGTGACGTTTATCAATATTCCTGCTCCTGTGTGTGTGTGTGAGTTCATCTATACATACATGTATGTATGCTTGTTGTTTATTCTAAATTATTAAATTATTTTCCACTGGGTCATGTAAATGCCGTTAAACGCACGCAAAAAAAAGTAACGATGAAAGTAAAATTGGCCATTATATAAAAATGCCCAAACGGCCCACATAAAATTACAAAATGATTTTGTGAACTCACTTATGTACATACATACATATGTAGAGGTATAAGTACGTAAAACAAAAAAATGTATAAATCGTTTTAATGTGCGTTTGTCGCGCTTGTTTTCCTGCTTAAAAAAGTGGAACCACTGGCTTGGCTTTAGTCGGCCACTCGAGCATTTGGACAGTGAAATGCACGGCGCTTATCAAATAAAAATGATCTCATTTAAACATTTTATTATTACCACAAAACAAGAGAAAAAAACAATTGCATATGAAAAATAAATGCCGCATAGAAAGCTTCAGTCAACCGAAGTTTTATTGTGCGCTTCCAATACTCATATATTTCGCTGATTATATTGTTTTCTAACTATGTATATATGTATGTACACGTATATCTACAAAATTATATTCTTATATATTGTAAATATTGTTTTTTCTTGTGTGCAAAATATTTATGAAAAATATTTCAAATGTTGCCAAATATGCCAAATATTTCAATTTTGTCGTTTTACTGGGTTTTATAGTTTTCTCCTAAGCCACTGGATATTTCCTTATAGATGGACATAAATGAAAATATTTTAGGCAGCTCTTTTTGAAATTTTTGAGCAACAGGCGCCGATTGCACTTAGCAGATACATAATTGTAATTACTGTAATAGGTAGGAAATTGTTAGTAAAATATATGCTTCTATATTTCTCGATATGTGAGATGATAACATTTTGTCTACCAATTAGGTTAGCCTTATCCTCAAAAAATAAAATATTGTTAGCACTTAAAATGATGGAGCTCTTTAAGTCGGCATTCTGAATGACAATTTTCTGCCCACGCTAATATTTTTTGTACCAATGGGTATAATAGTCTTTATATATGCAAATGTATCGCTATATTTAATTAGTGTGTGCAGGGCATCGGATGCGTCATTAGGGCCGTCTGCTGTTCAGCCGCTTAAATGAAATGCAAACCGCTTTTACCTACATAAATGATTAACCACATTCTAAGGCTAGACAATTGTTATATATGTATATAGAGTTAATACTCATATATTTATGTATGTACGAGTATGTAACAACTGCAAGCTGTCGCATAGAAAACCAAAACTAATGACAGTAGCAATCCATATATGTATATCCATACCTATATCTATATAGTGGCCGCAGCAACAACAAATAGAGGCATCTGCGTGCCGCTATCAAAAGCCATAAAAAATATTGTTGTATCTAAAATACAAGCCAACAACAACGTGGAAATGGTCGCAAATTGAGACCAAACTGTCATAAAAATCAGTTAATAACCAGTACTATGTATACATATAGTATGTATATGTGGCGGCCCGACTCGGCTTAAATCGTGCTTTATGTCTATGGCCCCACACCTGGGCTTTATAATTTCGTTTTCATTTGGCAGCGCGATCTTTTTGTGGCATATCCCCGACAAAGTTTAGTTGGAAAAGTTTTGTGAACGCGACAGGTTGAGAAGAACGCGAAAAACGGGAGTTACGTAAAGTTCGAGAAACGCAATTCAGTTTCAAATACATACATATTGATAAGAAGAAAGGCGCAAGTGTTTTTGGTCCAACAATGCGATCATATTACGGAATATTTTTAATTTGCAATTTTTTTGCATACATCACAACAGAGGCTGGCGATTTTGGTAGGTTGGTTGAACAGGCTATATGCTGATATAAACGCAAGTGCAAATATATCTATACAAGTGTAAGAAGTGACTCACTTTAAACAGAGTCTAATAATTAGATGTATTTTCTAACGTACCGATATATTAGAGGGAAACAAATGTGTAAATTTATTTACTAAGCAAGAACTAGACGACAGCAACTAACATCAAACGAAAATGAAAATTTAACTATTTACAATATTTTTTCCATTTTCATATCATAATTCTATAATCTGTGCGTCACAATCTTTTCAAATTATGCGGCGTCTTAATAATTGAAATATTTTTCAACCTTTCCCTGAAAAGTGTAGAGTCTATATTGATTTTTGTGTTTTAGTTTGCAGAAACTAGATGGAATAAATAGGTCAACTTATATGATTAGCATAAAAAGATGAATACCTGTCTGTTTGATTAATCACTACTACCTTCTTCTGAATGACTATGATATATATAAAAATTTACTTTTCTTTTTTTTTCCAAATAATTACAAAGCTATTATGTTACAAAAGTGTATTAAAGATGAGGTACCATATCTCTATTTTCTGGTGGAATGCGACTTCCCAGCCATAACTGAAAGTGGAACTTTTTAGATATCAGAGCTATACCTCACATAGTAATATCTTTCAATCACAATGAACCAAAGAGTGGTCTAAGTGAGACAGGGACCTATTTTTTATGCAAAGACTTAGCACTGTGGGAAATAATGTAGCTCAGCATGGTGGCGCACAATAGATTCCATAAATAATATAATAATGCAGCCCCCATTGAAATAAAATGCACAATCATTACAAATAAAAAGCGGTTGTAATGCAATAACCATAAATTTTCTGAGTCATGATTCAAACATTTGCGCTGCGTGTGGCACTTTACATTCTTGTATTAACTGGGTTAAGTAATTAAATAAATATTTAGAATTCTGCTATGAAAAAAGAATAGATACAAGTAAAATATTAACAAACAAAAAAACGACTTCGGAATACAAAAAAAAAAATGGTCCGAGTAATATTGCCTTTTTGTAATTTAAAGTGAAATAATGTTTCGAGGATGATTCTGAAGAAACAGTTTTTAGTTTTTAAAATGCACCATGGATGCCATTGTCAGAACAGAACCAAATTGAAATGGGGAATCACCAGATTTCAAATAAGAAAAACCTTTTAAATCGGTTCACCCATTCTCCCTTTTTGTGGAAGCGGTTAAAAAGACAACTATTTCAAAGTAAATCACATTTGTATTTTTTCATATTCTACATATATTTAGATAAAGCAGAGCTTATTGAGGAAAACCTACTCTTGACGAAAATCAAGCTCAGAAATCATTTATAGAATGTACTTTTTCTCAGTTTTGATTTCTTGATTTGAAAATATTTTTTTGTACATTTCTTTTTTTATATACTTGTATTATGTCCCCATTATTGACTGCCAGCATAATTAGAAATTTGCATTTAATTTAATTCGACAAATTTGGTCAGACATCAAAGTCTTACGAAGAATCAGACCCTTTCCGATTTTCGATGCCTCTACAAATTATAGCTTCAAAGTTTGTTAATTTTAATAAAAGATCTAAAATTATGGCTGATTAGCGCTATTTTTGAATATATGTACATATTATTTATATGTACTTGTATATATTCTATTCAGATATTATCTTTCATTTTTTTTATTATTATTTTTTTAGTCACAAGTTCGAAGGATTTGCTTAAAATAAAAAAATTTGATTAAGAAAATAATCAATTTTGTTTTAAAAGACATTTGAATTATGTTCAATTTTTGTTTTAAATTAACTTATATTTAAAAATTGTTTTCAACTTAATTCCTCCGATGGTTTTCTATACTAAGCACTGAATAAAAAGGTGTTGTGTGGTTATACTATAAAAAGGTATGAAAGATGATGATGCAGTTAAACAACTATTTAAGCAAGTTGGTGCAAAAACTGATTAGTTGTCTTTATTTAGTCCACAACCAACAGACACGGGAGCTTACAAAACTATTTAGAACAAGAAAAGTTCGGAGGAGAAAGAAGATAGTAATAGGTTCATAAATGGGCAATAAATTTTAAAAATTGTTAATAATTTCGCAGAAAAACTAGTGATACCGCCCAGCTATGATCAGCCTCGCCGCGATGCATCGTTGTATAATGCCAGCTCGGATCATTCAGTAGCCGGCCGCTCCTACTATGACCATCAGTCGGAGTGCTCGATTGGCACCGAATGCACACCCCTCCATGAATGCACGGCTATGATTTACGAGGTGGCCAAGAGTTGTTATTATGGCGACAAGTCGCTCTACTGCGGCGGTGGCGAGGAGATGCCTTATGTCTGCTGTCCCAGCAGTCCACTGGAGAAGAACCAGGTGTGCGGCAAGTCCTTGGTGCAAGGACATTTTTACAGAGGTCTTGGCTCCTATCCCTTTGTGGCACGTGTGGGCTTCAAACGTAAGAACTTTGGTGATAACTTTTGCTTTATTTTAACGTTAACTTGAAAAACCTAGATATAAATACGGGTGCATTTGCCTATCCGTGTGCGGGAGCTGTGATTGCTCGACGTGTCATCCTCACAGCCGCCCATTGTGCTTTGGCCAAAGCCGATGGCCATCGACTGTAAGTGGTGAATGCATAGAGATCCTATCTTAGGCCATGTATCTGTACTTTCGCCAATTTGTAATTGTTCGCAGCTCTTCGGTACGTGTGGGAGAGTACGATACCTCTAGCGATCCGGACTGTGCGAACACTGGCTTCTGCGCCCCCCGCTCCGTCAATCACGCAATCTCACATGTGATCGTCCATCCAGACTACAAGCAAGGCCAATATCATCATGACATCGCGCTCTTGGTTCTCAAAACGCCGCTCAACTACTCGGGTGAGTGTACAAATTAAAGTGTGTGCGAGTGCTAGGGGAGGTGGGTGGAGTGCTGGCTGGCGGGCTGGCGGGCGGGCAGGCAATCGTGTTCTGCTTTCCGGTGTCAACGCAAATTAAAAATCGTTTTGTTCCCCCACTCGCCAGCCAAGTTCAAAAATGTCAACTGCTCATTGCATGCCGCTAATTTAAGGTTGTGGGGAACATTTAATTGCGAGCCATTGAGCTGCGATCTCTACTGCTCTGTCTACTGAGGCAGCTAACGAACTGGAATTACGCTCTTTGCCCAAAATATATATTTTTGATTTAACATTTGCACTGTCATTTGGATTAGAGCGTAAAAATGGTTCTAAATTATGCTTTAACTCATCATTCAACCATAACGTTGGCGGAAATGTAGAATCATTTTTGTACAAATTGATGGCCAACAACAATTTTAAATTGTACTCCGAGCACTAAAAACGACATTTAAACTTTTGTTTTTTTCACTAATTAGGAAATTTCTACTGTTGACTAAAGGAGTAGTAAGCTATTAGTAAGTAGGGGAATTGCTAGCCACCTATAAATAGATAGCTACGGGTAACGTGCGTAGTAGCTGGAAAATGTTAACTTCTTGTAATTGAATAACTGCCTAGATACTACGTAGATAACTATGTTATAGATAAATACTAACGGGAAATGATAAGTTGCTGGCATCTGTTAAATACAGAGGTAACTAGCTACTAGTAACTTAAGAGGTAACTAGCTACTAGTAACTTAAGAGGTAACTAGCTACTAATAACTTAAGAGGTAACTAGCTCCTGTTAACTAAGATGGTAATCCACTTTTAGTTAGACGAGACCATAGCCACAAATAGCTAGCAAAGTGCTTAATAGAGAACTGATGGCCGGTAGCTTGCGAAGAAGATAAATGTCCGTAGTTAGTAGAAGTATTGTATTCTTTTTTTTTTAATGTAGGACTTTAATTTTACTATTATTATTTACAACAACATAAATTAAACTTATAGAAAAATACAAATACAGCTTAATCTAGGAGCTTAGACTTATATTTGTATTCTTAGATGCAGAAGTAATCACTTATTCTCACTTATTGCAAGGATATGATAAGCGAAGTGATGATAACTTGTAACTGCCCTATAGTTATTAGCGAACTCAATTTTTGTTTCGGCCCGCATGGGTTCCTATTTTTATTTTATTACCTATTTGTCTAATCTAATAATTCTATGCTCATACTCTATGTGACATTTTATAAATTAAAGTAATTTATTCAGACAATAATACTTTTAATATAGGTTAATTATTTCGAGAAAATGTACTGTTATACTATACAATTTATTTATTACCTTAACAGTGACCGAGCTGAGTTTAAAGCAAGAATAATTTCTAATATTTGCTTAATTACCTCTTGCACTAATTACAGTTGGAATTTCTGTATACTTTTTTTCTGTCCAGATTATTTATTTATAATTAATATTATCAATTTTGTTCATCAAAGAAACTCCGGGGTTTTTCGAAGTTAGTGAAATAAGTAATTTTTAAATAATCTTTTTCGATTTATAATAAAAAATATAGAGTTTCAAATTCTGTTCATATTCCATAGAAGCTTGTGAGAATGTGTGCTCATACTATATAGAAGAAGGAATAATTGATAAATTAGTTCTGATCTTGAGATCTACAATAATTAACATTCAATAATGATTCACACATATTTTAATAGGATTTAGTTATTGCAAACAAACTGCTAAGGACATCATACCCATTCCGTTGTGTGTAGTGTATTATAATCCGAAACATGCCTCAGATGAATTCATTTGTACTACATGCTATTTGATATTAATTTAGAATGCGCAAATTATTATTACGCGGCAGAACAAATAGGAGTCATTATGGGCCAGCCAGCCAGCCAGCCAGCCAGCCAGAGATCATTTGGGTGGCCAGGAACGGGCGAGAGAATAATGAAAGGGCAGGCCGTCGATTGCCTGTTTCAATCGCTAATCATGATGTACGCTGCTCGTAAACAACACATTACGAACGGCTTAAAAAAACAAAACGAAGAAAAATTGGAGCTCCTTTGCGCTGGGGACTGGTAGTGTGGAAGTCTGGAGGCGTTGCCAATACTCGAGATCAACATGCTGTTTGTTGTTATTTTTATGGCTTTATAATGGATTATGGGCGTACGTGCAATGGCCAACAGATAGATTACGAAGTGTGGAGCAACAATGTTGCAGCCAATTTTTTGAACAGCTTAACCCCTAATGGTTGCTACAAATTTGTACCATTAGCGGTGTAATGTGGGTAAAAAGAGACAAACAACTTTTCAAATTGGAAAAGAATTGAATTGAACCTTTGATTGGTGATTGGTGAATAACTTAATAATACCCGCACATTATTTTTATGAAATAATCTGATAAAATCGTTATGTAAACGATTAAGAAATATCATGAGGTAGCACTGAAGAATACCCCTTCAGACTGCTGAAGAATTTGTTTTCTTTTGTCCATAATAAACAAAATTTCCATCATAAAAGTTGGAATGACCCCAAAACTGCAATTAGGGTTGACATTTATTTACGTGATCGATCTTTTCTGGTCTTTTGTGCTCCTCAGTGGCCACACAACCGATCTGCTTGCAGAAGACACGCGCCAACTTGGTGGTGGGGAAACGTGCCACCATCGCCGGCTGGGGCAAGATGTCCACGTCGAGCATTCGCCAGCCGGAGATGTCGCATTTGGATGTGCCGCTCACCAGCTGGGATCTCTGTTTGCGAAACTACGGTTCGACGGGTGCCCTCGAGTCACCCAACTCGATCGAGGGCCAGTGGATGTGTGCCGGTGGCGAGGGTAAGGATGTCTGCCAGGGATTCGGTGGTGCGCCTTTATTCATACAGGAGAGTGGCATTTACTCCCAAGTAAGTGAAAAACCTCAGCAATCTCTGATCTCTACTATTCATATTTAATTATTAGATCGGCATTATGTCCTTCGGCTCTGACAACTGTGGCGGCCTTCGCATACCCAGCGTCTACACCTCTGTGGCTCATTTCGCCGAATGGATTCACGATAATACTCCACCGGAATGAGCGAACATACCAAATACTGTTATAATCTAAGCTTGTACATTAAACAAACACATTGTATTTGACTTATCTATATATACGTGTATACTATGTTCTAATATTCAAAACTATTTAGTTTAGATACATAAAATTCCTCAAATAAACGCTTCTCACATGCTTTCAATGTACACATCTGCTTCGCATTGATCTGTCGCTCCGTGCTCCATCAAATAATTTAATTGAATTAATTGATCTCTGACACGAACAGCAGAGTAAACAACAACAAAAAAACATTTAACGATCTTTTATACACAAAAACAAAATGAGGCAAACAAAAAGAAAGAGCTACGTAGTAGAAGCATTGTAATGAAAACAGGAAGTGTTATCCTCAGTCTATATAGTGGCGAAAGCTTTTTAAGAAGAATTGAAAACGTTAACCAAATGGATGACAGTCTAGTGCTGCATTGCAGTTCCACAACAACTTCTTGTTGCCCTGAGATGAACTGACAACACATATGCTCTAATAAAAAGGCGAGGACATATATTTATGGACTAACCTATCACCAAGTACTGCCATCAGCAGAAGTTTGTTTTCAGTTGAGTTGCTAATCAATCCCATCCGATTCGCTGAGCAGTATTTAAGTGCCGGAGCCCTTCAAGATAACTCCGATTCTCTTCTCTTCTGTGAAAACTTGTTCACTTTTTATGATAAATCGTGTTTAATTCAAAAGTTTTATATTCAATCAATGCTCCTACTACCACATGGGGCTACTCTACCTCACTAATTTCTGAATGTCCCCGTTTCCTTTCCTCACACACATTTCTACTTCTAACTTGGTCAAGTCACTACAACAACCAAAACCACTATTTCCATTAAGCTTCCCCTTGCACGCCTCACCACACCGTCCTGCTGAGGAAGATGGCTCTTTATGCCATTAGTTGGCAAACATTTTTCAAAGTTATTGCTGACATGCTGACGACCTTTATCGCTTCTTTTAACAGCCACATATTCGGCATTCGCTTTAAATTCTTTACATTTTTCAAATATTTCGTCTCTTGTTTTCAGTCAATAAAAGTTCCAAATAACAAGCATCGCCCGGAGAATTTTAACGCATGGGATCCACACAAATGTCAGTGTGCACTGGAGCTGTGCGTGATTGCGTGCGTGATGGTTCGTGAAATTCTTAAGGACCTTGCAACTCTTCTCAAATTTATAAGAAATTATAAAATCATTTCACTAACATAGTTGTGTAAAGTAGTTTAAAATTTCTACGCAATTGAGAAAAAATAATCTGTAAAACAAAAAACAGATTTAAATCATAATATTACCTGTACCCCCCATGCCATCTAACTAAAATGTTTTGTAAGCTAGAAAAGATTTTCACATTTTACAAAAATTAGAAAAAATCATAGAATACAAATAAAAAGAAATGCATTTTTAGTGCTTAACTGTTAAGACTAGAAAAGGTCTACGAATTAGGAGCTTTCAATTATAATTAAAATAAAAAATGGAAGAAAAATGTTAATTTCATGAAAACGATTTTATGTAATTAATACAAGTATATTTACTTGTATGCTGACTAATAGGACCTGCTTACAGTTAAAAGCTAGAACCAACAATTTCATATCATAATGATCTTAAAAATGTGAACAAAGGAAGGAAGTCCATCCAAGTCTTCTTAAAATGCTCTATAATATCAATGAATGTCCATCAGCTATGCCTTGATTTGTCAAATTCTGATCATAAAAACTATATATACGAGTATATTTGTTTACATTTCAAGTAAAATTTGAAGCTCTTGCAAAATGGCAAAGGACAAGGATAAGGACAAGAAAGGCAATAAAGGGAAGAAGGATATACAGGCGTTTAAGAAGGATGTCGAAACCGATAACCACAAGATACCGGTGGAAGAACTGCTGGCTCGTCTGCAAACCGATCAGTTTAATGTAAGTAAAATCCTGTTCCATTCAGTCGTACCCAAAAGATATCCTTCATCCGAATTAAATTAGGGTCTATCGCATGCGGCCGCAAAACTTAAATTAGAAGTAGATGGTCCCAATATGTTGACGCCACCGCCAGTAACGCCCCAATGGGTAATTTTTCTAAAGAACATGTTTGGAGGGTTCGCCATGCTGCTCTGGGTCGGTTCAGCGCTCTGTTTCACGGCCTACATCATACAGCTTTTCACGCAACACGAGCCGTCCGATGATAACCTCTATTTGGGCATAGCGCTCTTCGCTGTGGTGGTCATAACCGGCCTGTTCTCGTATTTTCAACAGCACAAATCATCGGCCATTATGGACTCTTTCAAGAGCATGGTGCCGCAATATGCGACGGTAATTCGCGGCGGCGAGATCAATACGATATCCGCCGAAGATCTGGTCATTGGAGATATTGTTGAGGTTAAGTTCGGAGATCGTGTGCCCGCCGATATTCGCATATTGGAGGCACATGGCCTCAAGGTGGACAATTCATCGCTGACGGGAGAGTCTGAGCCTCAGGTGCGTAACACCGAATACACGCACGATAATCCGCTAGAGACCAAGAATCTGGCCTTCTTCTCGACCAACGTCCTGGAGGGTACTTGTCGGGGTGTGGTCATTGCCGTAGGTGATAATACAGTGATGGGCCGCATTGCCAATTTGGCTGCCGGCCTGGAGGAGGTGCAGTCGCCCATATCTCGGGAAATCGCACATTTTATACGTATTATCACTATCTTTGCTATAATTCTGGGCTTCACCTTTTTCGTCATTGCCATGATGTTGGGTTATGCCTTTTTGGATGCGGCCATCTTCCTTATTGGCATTATAGTGGCCAATGTGCCGGAGGGTCTATTGGCTACGGTGACGGTTTGCCTGACTTTGACGGCCAAACGCATGGCCTCTAAGAATTGTCTGGTGAAGAATCTGGAGGCTGTTGAAACGCTTGGCTCCACCTCCACCATCTGCTCCGACAAAACGGGAACTCTAACACAGAACCGCATGACGGTGGCGCATTTATGGTTCGATCGGGAAATTGTCGAGTCTGATACAACAGAAGGCTTTCGTGGCTCTCTGTTCAAACAGACCGATCCCAGTTTCAGCGCGTTGTTACTCTGCGCCACCTTATGCAATGTGGCCGAGTTTAAGGGCGGACAGGAAGATGTGCACATCACCAAGAAGGAAGTGAACGGTAATGCCTCAGAGGCGGCGCTGCTTAAATTCGCTGAGACCGTATATGGTGGTGTCGGACCGGTCCGTCGCAGATACTTTAAGCTAACAGAGATACCCTTCAACTCGACCGAAAAATATCAGGTATCGGTGCATGAAATGGAAACGGATGATTCGTACTTCGTGGTTGAAATGAAGGGAGCACCGGAACGTATTCTAGATCGCTGCTCAACCATTATAATAAATGGCGAGACTGTGCCACTAACGGACAAGCTTAAGGACGAATTCGAGACGGCCTACATGGAAATGGGTGGCATGGGTGAGCGTGTGCTGGGATTTGCCGATCTCCATCTACCCAAAGCTTATTTTCCACAATCCTATGAATTTGACGCCGAACCCCCGAACTTTCCATTGACAAAGCTACGGTTCTTGGGTCTCATCTCACTGATTGATCCTCCGCGTGCCGCCGTCCCCGATGCAGTGTCCAAGTGCCGTTCGGCCGGTGTGCGGGTCATTATGGTAACTGGTGATCATCCCATAACAGCAAAGGCAATAGCACGCAGCGTCGGCATCATTACGAAGCCAACAGCCGAGGATTTGGCTAAACAGCGCGGCGTACCCATAACTGCGGTGGATCCGCGCGATGCTACTGCTATTGTGGTGCATGGCGGTGAATTGCGCGAAATGAAGGCCGAGGATCTCGATTCAGTCATTTACTTTCACAACGAGATTGTGTTTGCGCGCACCTCGCCCCAGCAGAAGCTGATCATTGTCGAGGCATGCCAGCGTAGGGGCGAAATAGTCGCTGTCACGGGTGACGGAGTGAACGATTCGCCGGCGCTTAAGCGGGCCGATATTGGTGTGGCGATGGGCATTGCTGGCTCGGATGTGTCCAAGCAAGCGGCTGATATGATCCTTCTGGACGACAACTTCGCGAGTATTGTGGTGGGCATTGAGGAGGGACGTCTTATATTCGATAATCTAAAGAAGTCCATCGCCTACACACTCACCTCGAATCTGCCCGAAATCACGCCATTCCTTCTTTTCATGACCTTCGATATTCCACTGGCTCTAGGTACAATTGCCATTTTGTGCATTGACATTGGAACGGACATGATGCCGGCCATATCGCTGGCCTACGAAAAGGCTGAGTCGGATATTATGAAGCGCATGCCAAGAGATCCCTTTGAGGACAGATTGGTGAACAAAAAGTACGAATTGCATTTTTTTCAATCCATCCTTTATTTTTCTTATAGAATTACATTGAGTTTAGAGGGCTTCCGTTTTACTAAAATACAAATTTTGTCATATCATTCGCAGACTTATTCTGATGGCCTACTTGCAAATCGGCGTCATTCAAACCGTTGCCTGCTTCTTCACATTTTTTGCCATTATGGCAGAGCATGGTTTTCCCCCGAGGCGACTGTTGGGTATTCGACACGACTGGGACTCGAAGGATGTGGATGACTTGTTAGATGGCTTTGGGCAAGAATGGGTAACAACGCCGTTCTTAAAAGCTAACTAATATCAATAAATGACCCCTCGCCACAGACATATCGAGAGCGTAAAGAGCTGGAGTACACTGCCAGCACGGGCTTTTTTGTCTCCATTGTGGTGACCCAGTGGTGTGATCTGATCATTTGCAAGACCCGCCGTAACTCCATTGTACAGCAGGGCATGACTAACCATGTCTTAAATTGTTCATTAATCGTCGAAACCGTCATTGCCCTACTTATTTGCTATGCGCCTGGAATGAAGACGGCTCTGCGGATGTATCCTGTTAAGTATGTATTGGTCGATCGACCAATATCACAATTCAGCTCCTTCTGAACTCTATAAAATTTTAGGGCTATTTGGTGGACCTATGCATTTCCATTTGGAATTCTCATTATTCTATTCGATGAAGGCCGTCGTTATCTCATTCGTCGTTCTCCTGGTGGCTGGGTGGAGCAGGAAACATACTACTAACAAATTTTCCATATAATCGGTGTATTATCAACTGTTCAAAAATTGCTGTGAATATTTCTGCGTCGAAAAAATCGATAAATAAAATAAGGAAACAAACTTATTTATGAGTTACGTCAGAATTTTCATACTCCTACAGACTTTAATCTGCCAAACCCAAACTTTATTTAAATAATTGAAAGCCCAATCTTCAAAAATTACTTACGTAATTTCTTTTGATACTTCATATATGTAAGTAGTTGAAAGCTTTTCTTCTACATACTACATACATCATAATACCAAATGAGAGAGCAATAATCGTGCCTGTATTTCTCAATTGAAAATATAATGTAAAAAATCTATCAACAGCTATTTATAATAATGACACCATATATGGTTTTTGAATAAACTTGGCCTGCATATGGATGAGACAAGACTATATGCCAAATGTGGTGTCTCTAGCTGTTACGGGTCAAAAGTTCTTGACGTTCATACAGACAAACAGGCTGAGCAGCGGATACGCAACCAATAGAATTACAATGAATCGGTCGAGGTATGTTCTGCTTCTTACATAAATAAAAGGCTTACTCTTAATAGCATACACTCTTCCTTTTATCTTTTGGCTAAAGTGCATACAAAGTGTCATAAGTTGTTTGGCAAATATGTGCAAGTCGTTTTCTTAAAGTGGTAATAGCGTTTAAAGCCATATCATAAACATTTTCACCTCACTGTGCCAATTGCCGCCAACATTGTTGAGATATTTTTCGTTCTTTTATTTTGTTTGCGCTCCGCTTGTTAAAGTTAATCGCCACTTGGTCTCTGTTACGTGCGGCATGGGAATTCTGGATGGATTTCTTTTCTACGACTGTGTGTGAGTGTGTGTGTGTGTTGGGTATCATAACATGTGGTTAATTGGAGTCGTCAGCTGTTTTTATGAGCCATTTGCGGCTGCGCGCAGATCAGCTGGTTGTTGGGCCGGCCTGCCGCTCAGCTGCCAGAAAATTGTGTGTCGAGCCGGCCGGCATCGTAAAATTGCACACTGAGAGAAACTATTTCACTTGACCATCAAATTTAAAGTGAATCCATCACTCAATCAGACGTTGGTTATGTAACCAACCATGGACGTCAAAGCTCACGACAATTAACTCGACCGCGAGTAAAATCAAACGCTCTTTTAATTAATTTATTACTTGCGGCCGACAATGCTCGAGATGTGGATGCTGTAATATGTCAAAGGGCCCCGCACAGTGTAGAATGGCTGTTCGAAACATTAAATGAAAAATCAATTTGTTTGCTTGCGCAGAGATATTTTATTGGCCGACGACGATCGCCCCAGCTTGCCAGTCCAGTCAGCATTTGGTCGTCGAGGCGTTGAGTTCGTTGCATTCGTCCGACTATTTTGGCAGATACTTCTGCTTCCGATTCTTCCGCTTTTTCTTAATTAAACGTACACAGACGCACGTACATACGAGTATAACAACAACCTATGAATTCTTGCTAAATAACAACAAATGCGGAATTAATTAATAACATTTCTATATTTGTATATAATGTACGATAGCTTAGACTATATAGCTTCAATCAGTCAGAGTTTTACAATTAAATTGGTAATTGGTAATTTATAATTCTCCATTTCATTTTTTTTTTAAGAATTACTACACATTGAGTGAAATTATAAAATTGTAATATCAGTGCTACTTGTGCTCGGTTTTATTTATCATTTTGAATTCGGCGCGTCTTTGTCCTTAAAGATCCTGAGAAGCTGTAAAGATAAAAAGTGCACAAAAGTAATCAAATTAAAAACAGAAAAGAAGAAGAATTAATAACAACACTTTGGTTAAACAGATTTTTTGTATCTAACCTAAACGTTTATTTAAAATAAATAAAAAATGTAATATAAAAAAATAAAAGCTATTTGAGCAAAAAGAAAACCAAAATTAAAAACATACATTAAAGCGTTTCAAAATAATAAAAAAAAAAATGTTAAATGTAAACAAAATATATGCTTCATAAAATAAAAAAGTAAAGTTTATCAATTAGTTGAACACTATTGGAGCAAAAAAAGTAATAATAATTTAAATAACTTTAAAAACAGTTCTTTTTTTTCTTAACGAAAAAATGTTTTCGATTTCGCAAAGAAATGTTAAATCTATATACACATATTATAAATATATCATAAAAGAAGTTTTTAAGAAAATTGGACTTTGAAAACCTTTACAAAATTTAATGATTTTAATAGCTTTTAAAATTATTCTTGGCATTCATAAGTTGTGGCAAGTACCCACAAAAATAAAGCAACAAATTAAAAATAAAGTAACAATTTTAAGAACAGTTCCGTGTATTCAATAAACATAATCAATGCTTTGATAATAAATAAATTAATAACTTCCAAATCAATTTGAAAAAACATATATTTGAAAAATATTGAAAACAATTTTAAAAAAATAAACCTTTGTAAAAATAAACAAAAAATACTTGAAATTGTTATGATCTGCTTCAACTTAAAGTTTTGTAATTTTTGTTAAATACAAAATGTGCTGACATACAATTTTTTCTGTGAAATGTTGCATCTTAAAAAAAAATTGAATTCCAACCTTCTTAAATTTAAATGGATTTATTTTGCCAAAGAAGCTAGATTTCACAATATTATAGTTACTTCCATAATTTGCAATCTCAAAACTAAACTCATTTTTTATAAATTCTTTTATATTTTATTGTTTTCTCTGAAAATGTAAAGCTCCCATATGATTCAGTCATCCTTTTTGTTTTTGTCCTATCTCCTTGCCAAGCATCTTCAAAGATATGTCTGTACATACAAGTATACATATATGTCTGTATAGCGGTAAACAGTAAAATGCCAAATAAACAAATGAAAACGAAAATGGTGCTTATCTTAAGCTCGCATTACAATTGGGCATGCGAGTCAAAGTCGCCTACGGACGGGATAGTAGTGGTATATGCGTAATAATTAAATTATTAAAACAATGTGAATCAAACGGAACCAGCATTTAAAAAAATAGACAAATAAATAATAATAAAAAAAAACACGAATTTAAAGGCTTTTGGATTGTTTCTTAATTTGTACTTTTTAATATTTGTTTAAAATTATGCATGTTTTTCGTATTTTATTACAAATCAAAACCAAACGCAGGAATACCAATAATAATAATAATACGACAAAATTTATTCTGTTTATTTATTTGCAATCTCAATAGCTAAGCAAAATTGAGGACAACAAGAAAAAAGAAATAATTAACATAAACCCTTTGCACTTGCGCGATTTTTCGCTGTATGTTTAGATATGTACAAATGTATGTATGTGCGCGTGTGTTTGTTGTGTGTGAAATATAAACGTGAAAATGTCATAAATAGCGACTAATCGCGTCGTTTCATCGATTGCCGTTGCTGCTGACCAACGCGTTAATTGGGCTCAACGAAGAGCGCAAAACTAGTGAAATACACATAAGAAAATAACTGTATATCTTAAAACAATGCTGAAAAGACGTCGATGCAAGCAACTACAAGAACAACAGCAACAAAAACAACAGCAGCTACAATAAGCTGCACGTAAGAAACCAAATTGAACCATCAGCAACATGTTGCTTAACCGCCTCATGTTGCTGGCGCTGCTGGCATCATTGTTGCCGCAACAGGGCGCCTTTGAAAATCAAACCCGAACGGTAAATCCAAACCTCCCCGCAAGGCTGACACACCACAAGGAGTGCACTAGCATCGACATACGCAACGATTGCGACAAAATGGAACTGCTGGAAAATTGCACCATCGTTACGGGCTACGTGATGATCACATTGGTGTTCAAAGAGAAACAATGCAACTTTTCGGCCTACAGCTTTCCGATGCTGCGCGAAGTAACGGACTTTATGATCTTCACCGAAGTGCGGGGCTTGGTGCGCATCAGGGACTTGTTTCCCAACCTAACTGTGATACGTGGTCGTCGCCTATTCCTCAACTATGCTCTGGGCATCACCAATATGCAGGATCTGCAACTGGTGAGTAAGTGGAAATGTCAACACAAGCTAGAAAAAAAAACATTTCCAAGAAATTTGTGGATTTTTATAGAAGTCGTATTTTAATAAATATTGTTGTAGCTTAAAGTGGGGCGATGTACCGATAGATACCATCCAAAATTTCTCTTTTTATACCCAGTACCCGTAGGGTAAAAAGGGTATATTAGGTTTGTGCAAAGTATGTAACATACAGAAGGAAGCATCTCCGACCCCAAAAAGTATATATATTCTTGATCAGCATGACGAGAGAAATCGATCTAGACATGTCCGTCCGTCTGTCCGTCCGTCTGGATGAACGCGAGGATCTCAGAAACTATAAAAGCTAGAATAACCAAAGTTGGCATCCAGATTCTCCTAGGTCCGAGTAAGGACGAGTTTATTATTTTTTTTTTAATCCCCCCCCCCCCCCCCCCCTTCTCCCGCTGCAGAATTTCGTCAATAGCGTCCACATTTCAAATGCTACCTAAACAAAACTTTGCACACATAATTTATATATAATTGTCTACTGTTGTTCAAAATTTTCAATTCGGTCAATTCTAAGAAAAGTTATTAGCGAAACAAATTCTCTCCAGTACAACCCCCCCAAACTGCAGCAACAAGTTCGCTCTTCTTCTTCCTCTTTTTGCTGCTGCTATGGGCGCATATAACTCAGTGACGGAAGTTTACCTGGGTACAGGGTATTAAACTGTCGGGCTTGGTCGACTGTAGCGTTCTCTCTTGTTAAATATATAAATTAAAATCCTAAAAGAATAAATTATTTCACTATTTTTACTTGCAGTTAGAGTTCCAGTCTCTGGTAGCCATACAGCAAGGTCATGTCTACATTGGGAACTGTCCCAAGCTTTGTCAAACGGAGGGTGTAAGTCGTTCGAATGTTTAAATTCTTTAATTTCTAAAGATTTCCCATATGCGTAGATTAACTGGGATCGCCTAACACTGACCCCGGGGGAGAATCATATTATGCTTGACGGAAATAATTGTACGGAGGTCGCTGAGTGCAAGGACTGCCCCTCACGCTACTGTTGGTCGAATTCTCAATGCCAGCGCTTAGAAAACGACAATTTAAGCGACCAAAATGGAGGGTGAGTTTATAACATTGGAAATATTTGAATTCCTGCTTATTAGTTCTTCATTTGGTTGCTTATGAATAGGATTCAGTGCCACGATCAATGCTTGGGCGGTTGCTACAACGTTACTGCCGCTGATTGTGTGACATGTCGAGGACTCAGCGATGATGGGGTCTGTGTAGAGAGTTGTCCCCCTCATAAGTAAGTCGGTTCTAGTATACGATTGGCTCTAGGCGTTTGAATGCCATCTAGTTTTCGTTCAGATACACCATGGAGCAATATAATCGCTGTTATACGCGGGATCAGTGTGTGGGCCACCATGGTCATTATACCTTTGGCTTTGACTGCGTACCCTTCTGTCCCAGTGGCTACAAAATTAATTCCCAGCTCGACTGTGTTCGCTGCAGTCCCAACGAACCGTGTATTAGTGTTTGCACCCCAGATTTACAAAACGAGGCGTTCATCGTCTATAACTTGGCCGATGCCCACGAGCTTTACGGCTGCCAAATTCTGAACAGTAGTCTGGTTTTCACCATACGCAACAAGGTCCAGGAAAAGCAATTGGCGCACAGCTTATCCACAATTCGTGAAATACGAGGACATCTTAAGATCTACCGGTAAGTACATTACTCAAATGTAGGTGAAACAAGAGAGAACGCTACAGTCGAGCGAATCCGACAGTGTAATACCCTGTACCCAGACAAATTTCCGGGACTGAGGTATATGCGCCATAACAGAAGAAAAAAGAAGAAGAGCGAACTTGATGCTACCGTTTGTAGGCGTAGTACTGGTTTTCTTAGTTTTCTTAGAATTGAACGATTCGGATGAAATTAAAAAAAAAACCTATAGAATTTTATATAGATTTTGTGTGGTTTGGTTAATGTAGCTTTTGAAATGTGGACAGTATTTAAAAAATTCTGTAGCGTGGGAAGGGGGGAAAATTCCAAAAAATAAAATAAACTCATAATTTCTCGGACCTAGCAGAATCTGGATACCAACTTTGGTTATTCCAGCTTTTATAGTTTCTGAGATCCTTGCGTTCATCCAGACAGACGGACGGACATGTATAGATCGATTCGTCTCGTCAATCGTTATCGTTCGTTATCCGCAGTAAGGGTTCCATGCTTTTGCAGGTCCTCGCAGCTTACTAGTCTGCAATTTCTGAAGAATATACAGCGTATACACGGCGATCCTCTAGAGAATAAATACTACGCTCTCGTACTCTATGACAATAAAGAAATTCGGGAGCTGTGGACGCCAGATGCGGAGCTGGAATTTTTAAATGGAGGCATGTATATGCATCGAAATAATAAATTGTGCAATCGACACATGCGTGAGTTTCAGGCACAAGTCATACACGATAAGACGTTGGATTCGCTGCAGACTAACGATCAGGAGGTCCTGTGTGGTCCAGCAAAGTTGCTGCTGAATGTACACGTAAGTAAAGATTTTCAGCAGCATACAGCATTGACCATTAATTGACAGAAATCTTTCAGGTGCGTTCCCATCGTATGGTGCAGCTTAGTTGGCTTAAGTCGCAGACCAGCGTGGAACTGGAGTTGATCTATCGACCAGTGGCAGAGGGTCAAATCTATCCCGAGCAAAGTGAGCTGGAAGCGCCAATCTGCACGCGCATCAATTGGCAGCGTCGTCTGCTCTTTCCGGAGCAGCTCCTCGACAATGGCACGCATTACAACTATCAGCTGGACCGTCTGACGTCGGACACACGTTATGCGCTGCTGCTGCGCACCTTTGGTGGCGAATTTAAACGGGAGGCGCGCAGTGATTTGACTTTTGTGCGTACCCAGAAGGACATACCAGAGCCACCGCAACTGCAGTTAAGCAAAAAAACTGACAACAGCCTGACGCTGTTACTAAGTGGCAGCGGGAATAGCTCACTGGATTACTATGAGTTAAGGATCTATGAACTGGCCGATGATGCCGCGTACATTGATGAGCGTGATTATTGCAAGCAGCCGGCTGTATTGTTACAGGACATGGATGGCGACGAGTGGAGTACGCCTGTAGAGGACTATGACGATTGCTGTTCCCATCAGCAGGAGCTCAGCGATGATCGTCGTTTTATCGAGGACATGCGATCGCAATATCGCTGCAGTTTGGATGAGCCCACCAACTGCGAATTGTGGCAACAGCCAAAGGATTCAATACAACTTCATCTGTCTGGCAATACAACGACGCATATACTCCATGATCTGAAGCGCTATCATCTATACTCGCTCCAGCTTCGGGCCTGCAATGAACTTGGCTGCAGCAGCCACACAACGCTTAACGAGCGCACCAACTACACTCTGGGCGGGGACTTTTTGCCCGACCTCAGTGCCTGTCGCGTGCCCAGCACAGATGAGTACATTGTGCGTTTTAACGACCCTGTACAGCCCAATGGGGTTATTCTCTCCTATGTTCTGCATTATCGTAACATATTGTCGGATTCGGGTACGGTTATGGAAAGCCATGTCAATTGTTTAACGCGACGGGCGCATGCTGCGGCGGATTTTGAGCATGTGGCGCTGCTTAATATGACGTTTAATCAGTGCGCCGTGCGCGTCCATTCTCTTGCCGGGGATGTGTTGACGCCATTTGTGCCTATCAATTGGTGTGATGAGGAACAGCGCAGCACGCACAGGCCGCACGCCCACTCCACGACAACAGAGCAGGCGCTTACCAATAAAACTAACTCTGGTGTGGCCAGCACCGTTACTTCACCCACAACTACAGCCTCGCATGCGCGCGGTATAAGCTTCTTCGTCGTTTGCTTTCTTTTTGGCTGCCTCGCCACCATGCTTTGGGTCATGTATAAGCGTCGTTGCTGGCGCAAGTTGCCAGGACTAAGACATTATGTGCCCGTCCGGGAGCAATGGCTGCGTGAGCGACAGCAAACGGAGGATCGTGAAATATTGGTCGATGGCTTTGAAACGGTGCGGTTTCACAACAACAACAACAGTAACAACGCCGATGCATATTAATGAACATATTGCTATTTAAAACTTACCTGAATTCCGAACGCTCTTTTTGTTTATGTGGATGAGGAGCTGGGCTTCGGGGTTGTGGCGCCCGCACCCTCCAACAAAATAGTCGGCACACTGCTCGATGGCTGAACATCGCTGTCCGATGTGGGCGTATGTGGAGTCATTTGTTGTTGGCGCGCCAAAACACGCTCCAATTTTGCTTGCTCGTACTCCTTGAGCTCGGAGAGCTTAATCGTAATTGTTTGAAGCTCGCGACGACGCATTTTCAATTTTTTCTTTAGTTCGAATTACGTTCTCAGCCTACAAGTGTCGAAAAGTGCTACCACTTTAAAAAGCGGCTTTTTTTTTTCATTTAAATATATGGCAGCGCAGCTTGTTTACTTTTTGATTAGAGAAATCTAGTTCACTATATATTAGTTCTTATTCCAATGAACGAACTAGTCGTTCATTCGGTTTGTTTATTCGTTGGTTGAGTTCACTTATAGTTAATGGATTTGTTCTGCTCTTCAAGATGAGAGTTTTCATTTATATATAAGTGGAGTATTTTTCTATGTTTTAGCAATTGTTAAAGGTTGGTAGAATTTTTAAAAATATTTAAAACAGCAAAAACAGTTCTTGCAGAAGAAACTATTTGGCTAGAAACCAAATAGAAATAGTAGAAGAATTTAGTTCTTTATACCTAAAGCTATGGATAGATGTATTATCGTGCGCGATCCACCTTCAGATTTACAATCGGAATAATTTAAGACACACTCATTGGAACTAGTCCGAACCGATCTAATTCCACTTATTAGTAATTACGTTAGTTTGAAAATTAGAAATATAAATTCGTGTGGCCATTGATAGAGAAAACCAATAATTAAAAAATGTTTATTATTAACAATAATTACAGTCAATACAAATCACCAAAAAGTCCGCCTAGCTCCAAATCATCAACTTTTTCACAGGACAACTGTTGCGCTTTGAATTCATTGAAGAATTTGCCGTCGGTTTTTGCATTCCAGATATTCTCGGCCGCCTCTGTGGCAATGTGCCTAGCATGTTTGGGCGGTATAAAGTGTGTATATGTACAGTTTGAATAAATATCTGGCCTGCACCCACTGCTGCTGGGTGTCACATCGTAATGCTTGGCCAGGAAAGCGTAGACTTCTTCCTTGGTGCTCAGGCTATTAAATTGCATGCGCTGCGCTCGTTTCATTCTACTGCTCCACATGAACGTAAGGTGATGATGAAAGCACTGGAAGTGCAAATTTTTGCCTGCAGCGGAATCAATATCTAGCCACTGTTGCATACACTCGGCTGGAGTAAGCACTTCATCAGGATACTTGCTGTTAAAGAGTGCCGGATTGGCTAGCAGTCCCCTGGCGGCCATTACACCGCCTGCCTGTGTTTGTTCGTACAGCTCGCACGCATCTCGCCAGCTCTCCACATTGCCATTAACGATCAGTGGGATTTGCAACGATTTTTGCACTTCAGCCATGGCATTCACATTGAGCGTATCCTTTGAATGCTTCTGCGCCTGTGTCCGCCCGTGCAGCGTAAGAAATGTCACACCGCAGTGCTCAAGCTGTTGTGCTAAATCGATGGTCCTGCGCACAGATGTCTCTTCATCTGACCCACTCAACAGTCGCATTTTTACCGAAATGCTAAATTTTGTGGGCAGCGTCCGTCGTACGCATTGCACTACTTCACGCAACAGCTCTGGTTGGCGTAACAGACCACAACCATAGCCCTTCGAAATGGCCCAACTCTGTGGACAACCGCAGTTCAAGTCTATACCGTCGCAGTATGGATATATAAGCTGAGCTGCCGTGACGAATTCCTGTGCATCCTTGGCCGCAAACTGGGCAATTAACGGCTGATCATCCTCTGGGCTTGTGGTGAATTCGTTTTGTCGCGCCTTCTCACTATTATTAAACGATTCCGCAATGATCATTGGAGTAAAAGCCAGCTGTACTCCATTTCTTCTCACTAATTTGCGAAACTCCAGCTTGGAATAGCGAACCATGGGTGCACTAACGCGTAAAAATCGTGGATTCGTTGCCCGTGCTTCCACAAAAAGGATCGGAATGTCCTGATGTGGCCGACGCTCCGACAGGTGCATGGTAGTCTTTGAATTATTTTGTTTATGGTTTCTAGGATCAACACCAACTGTAGAGCAGCGTGTATTTATTCGAGCAGCTGGGCAGCACTTTTTCTGACCATCTGGCTGCCAGATGGAGGAATTCCTGGTGGCAACGCCGCGTTTTTTACAGTCCTATAGGTGAAAAAAGATTTACACATTCGCAATTGGTTTAATTAATTTAAATCAATCCATGTAAATATCCGTGTGTACGCTGACAAAGCGGCGACAACAACAAGCACATAAAAGCAGCAACAGTAACAATAGCAGCAGCAACGAAGGAAGTTCAACACGAAAATGAGAAAGTAAACTTGAAAGTGAAGCAACGCCAAGGCGTATATAAAGAACAAAAAAACATGCACTTCTCCGTACCGGACACACAGGAGTTGTGTGTGGATGCTCCGAATGGAGGTGGGGGCGGTGGGTTGGTTACTGGGCCCACTTACACGGTCTACAACATCTACATAAATGGCAATTATCATTGCAAATTGCGTTACAAACAGCTTCACGAGTTTTACGAGCAATTGCGTAGGCGCTGCGCAGACGCTGCCTTGCCCCCGTTTCCCCCTAAGCGTCTGCTGCCACTAACAAATAGCCAGCTGGAGACGCGACGCGCTGCCTTGGAGCACTATTTACAAATTATTGGGCAGGATGTGCGTATTGCCAGACTACCATTCCTTCAGCAGTTCCTTCAACGCGCCCAGCTGGAAACAGCACTGGCCGAGTCCACGGTGAGCACAGACAGTGAGGAACAGCAATTGGAAATCGAAGTCTACACTAAAGCTGCGGGTGCACAGTTGCTGGTCAACTGTCATGTCCAGCAAAACACCAGCGCGTTGCTTCAGACTGTTTGCCGGGCACTAAAACTGCCTCCTGAGCTGCAGCAATTTTTCTGTTTATATCTCATGCGCAAGCTGCCGAGTGTGTCTGGCGAGCCGACGCCAACGGTGCTGCTGCTGCGTCGCCTCATGGACTTTGAGTCGCCGTATATAACGCGCCTCCATGCACAACCTTGTCAATTGCTGCTGCGTACAAGTTACTGGAATTCTGGCTGGGATGCCAAGCTGTTAGGCAACAGCGTGGCGGTCAACTTGCTGTACAACCAGACCGTAGCGGATGTGGCACGAGAGTGGATCATCTGCACACCGGAACTGGGTCACCAATTGCACAGCCTGCAGATGCAAGCGCGTTCCTTACAATATCTGGAGCTGGCACGCCAGCTACCCTCCTACGGCTGTCTGCAATTCGCCGCTGCCCATGTGGACTACCCCGAAAACGATACGACAGCGCTCGTCAGCATTGGCAACAAGGAGTTGAGTCTGCGTACGGCACGCGGTGCCAAAATCTATGAAACCAAATTCCGTGTAACCCGTATGCGCTGCTGGCGCGTTAGTGCCATGCACAATACGCTGGAGTCGCGAGATCAGCCATCACAGCTGCAGCTAGCGTTCGAATATTTGATGTCAAAACAAACATTGCGCTGGATTACGATCACCAGCTCACAGGCGATGCTCATGTCTGTGTGTCTGCAGGCAATGGTAGATGAATTATTGCATCAAACCGCTGGCGACGGCAACAGCGATGATGAGCTTGAACGCAATGGACGTGCTGTCTCCACGTCTGCTTCTTCGGAGTCCACCTCTTCGACGCCAAGCTCGGCATCTTCCACTTCCACGTCCTATATGTCAAATTTTACGGCAGCTAACACGTCCGCCAGCACAACGCCTCCAGTCAAGTTTCTGGCACAGCGTCTGACGCCCACATCAAAGCAGCAGCACAAGTTAACGACATCCCGCACCTTTGCGGCGGTCTTCTTCCGCAATGACAGCAGCAATGCGTCAGAGGTGGCGTCATCAGTTCGTAATGAAGCTTTTGAGGGCATTGGCGATGATGATCTGTAAGTTTTTTTTTGTGTATAACTTTCCATAAGTGTCCAAAATTTAAATGTCGTCGTCGTTGATGTTTAGTTACCTTATTCGCAGCCAAATTTTTCATAGTGCAAAATTTTGCAACTGTAAGCACAAAACTAACCGTTATTTACACAATGCACAGACACAAACATACATAAATAATTATGCATAGTTTTTAGTTAAATAACGGTACTATCTTCTCTCTCTGGTGCTGCCAAAATGTTATGTATGAAAATTGATCGAAGATGAAAAGATAATAGTAGATAAGCTCGGAATGTGCATTTCTTGTGTTGTTTAACTTAAAAAAGACGCAAAACATTTATTTTGTTACTACATAAAAATACATACATATTATACATATGTGTGTATTGTTTAAACGATGTGTTGTTTTTAAGAATGCTCAGTAAAGAAGACAAAGCATTCGGGCTTTGCAAGATAGACTTATGTTAAAAATTATCTATAAAAACTGTTTATATTGTAATTCTTTTGTACATGAAGTTTTTTATGATTATTCACTAAATTTGGTTTAGTGTATGTATATGCGCGAATATTTTTTACATCTATTATCAACAGTTAAACGAAATATATATGTTATGAATTTTATAAAAATAAACTAGAAAAATACTTCTAAGTGGTCTAACTTGGGATACATGATTAAAAAGAAATCCATTTTGTTGAAGAACAAACTTATTTTCAAATTTCCGTTTCAGGTGCTACCACTCTCTGCTAATAAAAAGTGTTACCCTAACACAATATGTCAGCACTGTCTATGCCGTTCACAACAGTTGGCGAACAGTTGCAGGCAGCCATTACTGCTCTTCTTGACGAGGTTGCTCCAAATAAAAATAGCATAGAAATTGACAAAAACAACTAGAATTTATTGAGTTAAAAAGCCATACTTAAAGTTAAACTGAACCGCTAATTAAGTGTGCAGTTCGGAGTGTGCTAGAATAGTGTCTGCAGTTTTAAAAACATAGAGAAATTTGCATTTGGAAAACAGAGTCTGTGTTTGGGAGAAGCCACCACAAAGAGAAAAAAATAAATACATAGTAGTTTAGAGTGATAAGTGTGTATATACAAACGGGAAGCAATATTTTGAAAAGTCCGAGTACTTTACAGTAGCCAGAGCAAGCAAAAATGGAACGCAATAATGGGTAAGTGCAATGGAAAATGATGGTTTTGTTTTACGGCTCTGCATTGTTTATATCGCGGTGCAAGCGTGTGACGCACACAAAAGGCAAACATGCGCATGTGTGGGTGCGTGTGCGTCCCAATTTTAATATGTGTGTGTGTTTGCTTGTGTGGGTGTCAAACTATGCAAATTTTATAGAGTTTGGTTACAAATTTGTAATGCTGATCTGAATGGGTTTAGTACGTGGACTCCATTTTAAATTTTGCGCCTAAAAATGTTTTTATTTTTACTGATTCAGCCTTAAAACCATTTAAATTGTTTCTCAAAATATTCAGTTTTGCATTGCCTTCAGCCAATTTTCGAAGTACTTTATCCACTCCAAATAAAGCTTTTAAGTAAGTTCAATAGCTACTTCAAGCGGGAAAAACATTGGTATCGCATTTTGTAATGGTGTATGGGAATAAAAGTCAGGGCTGGCGACCTATTCGATATTTTAAACGTTAACTGTTATGGTGGGAGAGTATCTATCTTCGGGTGGTTGTTCTGAATTCCCTAAAAATTTTGAGATCAGGCAACGAAAAGCAATAAAAATGACTGGTGTAAACATTTTATGTACGCTTTTTTAAGAAAGACAAACGAGCAAATAACTCTAATTTTTTAGATGCAAAATATATAATATCAAAAACGGCTCTTGTTCTGCATATTAATTGCATATTTTAATGTGAATTACAGACGATACGCCTACATACGTCGCCAAGGCAATGGGAACGGCAACCACCAACAACATTCTTCACACAATCATCATCATGCAGCCGGAAATAATGTGAACTCTTCGTCATCGTCGAGCACGGCAGCAACAAACACAGCGCATAATTCGCAGTACTCGCCCACCACATCCCACAACAGTAATAATAGTTTGTATGCAGCGCAGTCGCAACAGCAGAGTGTGCCGTTATCTCATCCATCACAGCACGATGAGTTAATACGATATATAAGGGAGGCATGGACTAAGGTGAGCAGACAGTTCAAACAAATTTATACGCTTAGACACTGCCTAACAGCTTGTGGCAGGTCAATATTGATTTGTGTCTCTCTGTGGACAGCCTTCTCATTTCGTAATTTGCTTATTTCATCTCACTTCATCTCTTCTATTCTGCTCTTCACAGGTTAATGAGCAGGGCACACCAATTATATATTCTGAATCTGATAATCAATTGAAGAATTTCAAACCATTCAATTTGGAGAAGTATTGGGGACAACGTTTGGTGGAGAATATACACGTAAGCACACAGGCTGGTGGACATCAGTAACCATATAATTCCACACAACAACAAAATATATATACATATATATGTATAAGATGCACAGGCGCGTGTTTTTAAACCAATTAAACTATTATTAGACATTAATTGCTAGGGCAATTATATATCAAGATATCACTGTTTGTAGACCGGGTGCTGTTTTCTATTGTATTGACGAATTTCTTCTATATTGGATTACCTTTCCCCCCTCTCCAGCTTAGTGAGGAATAATACATAAATATCTGTTATTGTATTTTAAAAGAAAAGAAACAAATCAAATCGAATAGAAACACTGCCAGCTGCGACGTATTTTTGTATTAATAATCGATTTTATGCGAGTTATGGCAGCAATTAAAGATGCAAATCACACCCAGCTTAACAATTACAATTTTGACACAATAAGTTATATTCTTATGCTAACTATAAGAAATTAATTGGCAGACTTGAACATTGTGAGTAAAATGCATTAGAGAAAGCCCCTAATTCCAATAATTGGCACGCGCCATAAAACAAACAAGCCGGTAATTAGTTACAATATTTATATTTATTGTAATACAAGCAAACTATTTTCTTGTAACACGATACATAAAGAATAATAATCGTTTAAACTTAATTCAATATCAACTAATACTTTTTTTAGTGCTACCAATCCGTGCGACCATTAGCAACAAAACAGCTGTTACAGTTTGCAGCCCTGATCCAAAATTAAATTAAAAGTGCAAAACTATTATTTTTATTTGTTAAATATGTTTCGTATGTACTTTTTAGCGCAAGCTAACATTAATGTCCTATATTTATGTACATATACCAATTGATAGTTCAAACTAAAATCGACGAAGGTAATCGACTCTTAAATGTTATTACGAACCTAAATATTCATGGTCGTTATTCTAGACTGATTTATCAACAATTGCTACAATTTGCGCATTTAAATAATTATAGTCTCAACCCGACTCTGATAAATGTTGTAACAATGTGCAATTTTTATACAATATCTTCACCAAGCAAATATAGTGCGCTATTTTATGCGTTTATTATTGAGTTTCGCTTAAAAGCATATTTGTATGTACATCCGTACATATACATATGTATATATAACGTTTGCATTCTGGGTTTTAAAAATGAATCCACCTAAACAAATATCGAGAATTTATAACATATTTGAATACTTTATATGTGTGTGTACATAACACATTCATATACACTTTTCAAAGTATCATGTAGCAAGCGGTTTTCGCGCGTTTTTCTGAGTATCGGCGGGAATAATATTACGCTGAGTTTATTTTCAGTTAGAAGCTCAGCAGGTTGGTTGTGTTTGTGCTCTATTAGTTGGATTTTAAAATAAATACAATTTAATTTGTCAGAGAAAACCATTAAAATGGCTACCATTGGTGAGAGTCCCCTCAAAAAATCCCCATTGAAGGAATTCAACGGAAATTGTTCGCCTATGAAGATATCCCCAACAACTTCGCCAGCGAAGGAATATCCCATAAAAAAGTCGCCAGCAAAGCGAAAAGCTATGCAGGATGACATAGTTGTGAATAAAGATGAGAAACAGTATTTGAATCTTATACAGGAGATTTTAACGAAAGGAGAGCGTCGCATGGACCGCACCCGAGTGGGTACGCTGTCCATTTTCGGCAGTCAAATGCGTTTTGATATGAGAGAGTCGTTCCCGTTGCTGACCACTAAACGTGTCTTCTTTCGCGCTGTTGCCGAGGAGCTACTCTGGTTTATAGCCGGCAAGACGGACGCCAAGCTATTACAGGCTAAGAACGTACGTATCTGGGATGCAAATAGTACGCGCGAATATCTGGACCAGTGCGGCTTTAAGGATCGTGCTGTCGGCGATTTGGGACCCGTCTATGGTTTTCAATGGCGCCACTTTGGCGCACAATATGGCACCTGTGACGACGACTATACAGGCAAGGGCATCGATCAGCTGCGTCAGGTGATTGACACCATACGCAACAATCCATCAGATCGACGGATTATTATGTCTGCCTGGAATCCAATTGATATACCAAAAATGGCGCTGCCGCCTTGCCACTGCTTCGCCCAGTTCTATGTGTCCCAGGATCGTGGCGAGCTGTCCTGTCAGTTATATCAACGAAGCGCTGACATGGGTTTGGGTGTGCCCTTTAACATTGCCTCGTATGCGTTGCTCACCTACATGATCGCTCATGTGACTGGCCTCAAGCCGGGCGACTTTGTGCACACCATGGGAGACACGCATGTGTATTTGAACCATGTGGATCCATTGAATGAGCAACTTAAACGCCAGCCGCGGCCCTTTCCGAAACTGCACTTTAAGCGCAAAGTCCAGGATATTGAAGATTTTCGCTTTGAGGACATCGAGGTGGTTGACTATAACCCGCATGGCAAAATATATATGGAAATGGCGGTTTGACTTAAATTTTTACAATGCAAATGTTATAATAAAATTCATACGAATTCAAACTAAGCGAAAAGACGTGAATTTTTTTCGAACGGCATTTGGGTAGTTTAAAAAAGTTACTTTTATTTCTTTATATCCTCGCCATTGTTTTAAACTATTCCACATTAGCTTTCACACACGCCATCTTAGACCATCTTGCGCAGCAATCTGTTGATCTTGTCCTCTCGGTTGCCAAAGTCGCCACCGTTGACATAATGGTTGGCCTTCTTGCGCCAGCCACCAGTGGGTGTGTTCAGCTTGAACGGCCACAGGAAGTTGGAGGCATACTTGAAGTTGGGGCCCACGGTGAAGATCTCATGAACCAAATCCTCAACGCATTGAATGTTGTACGCCTTGCGCAGCTTGCGCTCGATCACAAAGTTGTCGGTGATGGGCACACGCTGGCGCTGATGCTTAACAAAGCCACGCTTGTAGATCAGATGACGCACCGACTTCAGATTGGGATAGCCCCAGGTGATGTAGGGCTCAGCAATGCGCAGCATGTTAATGGTAGCCTTGTTCAGCTTGATGAACACACCATTGTTGATTTGGCGCAGGCGGAAGAGCTGCAGCACCTTGCGTACCTTCGGGGCAACCTTGTTGATACTGTTTGGTGTGTGTATGTGAGCCGTGAATGTCAAAACAACAACAATTGCATCTGTTGATTTACTTACCCACGAATACGAATAACAAAGGCTAGCTTTGACTCGGCGGGCACATAAAATTGGTTGCGCTTCTTGGCGAGACGGCGCAGTTTAATTTCGCGCTGATCCGCCTTAATGTACTCGGTTTGGTACTTCTCCGCACGCACCAAATTCTCCTTCTTCCGGAGCGCAATGACAGCAGCACGCTTCAAGCGACGTTTTGTCTCAGCGGCACGTTTGCTGATTTGTTTCTTGCCGAACTTCAATTTGGATTCGGGCACAGCGGGCAGCTTCTTGGCTGCTGGTTTTTTTGCGACCGTGGCAGGCATCTGTTTGGGGCACAAATCGACAACATTTTAGCACAATTAATAATTAAAAATTACAGAAATTTGAGTGAAAATCCAGCACTAACCTTCTATTTGACACTCGCACGTTGGTAAAAGAAAGGGAAAGAAAGAGCCGGAAACACGCCATGTTGAAATTGTCAAAATGTTGTCAAAGCAATGCTGTGCAGCAGTGTTGTGGAATGCCTCCCCTCAAATAATTTCCAACTTAATGTAATCGATAACAATATCGTAAACAGCTGTCAGTACGCGCGTCTTTTCTACACATTACCGCCAAACTCTGCTTTTAATTTTAATACTTGGGCATTTTGCACAAGTTAATAGCAATTATGGAGTGTCCGCGCAGCCCCGTTTTTCATACGAGTGTTGAGCAAAAACGACACGCACAAAACGTAGCCAGAAAACAGCGCATGGGCTCTACAAAATTGCGGGAGTTGCTTCGCGAGGTAGAAAAGCATACTCTTTTAAATACATATGTATATATTTATCTACAAGTTATTTATTTATACTCTTCTAGAAATGCCGCATACGTGTTTTAAATGCACGTCGAGAATGCTTGGATCAAAGCCGTAGCTTACACCTGGTGAGTGTGGCTAAGACATGGAAATGAAAAATGATTCACAATGGTTGTTGTTTTTCCAGTCAGAATTTAACGACTTGTTGCTGTTGGAGCTGAAGGAACTGCAGTTGGACATTGAACTGGATGAAAAGGTGCGTGAAGAACTGCTGGCGGAGATGAATGAATGGCACGCATTGGAAATGCAGGAATTAGAGAATATGTATGCAGAAGAAACGGATGAGGATACGACCACTGTAATCTGTCCTGTGTGTTTAAAGAAACCGCTGCAACGTCTTCCACCGGCATCATACAAATGCGAGTGTGGTGTGCGGTTTGAGCATGCGGCAGATATACAAAAGCTGCGCCGATTGCTTCAGGAGAAGATTGACGCACACGAGCTGAGCTGCACGCAGGCGTTGCGTTTCTTTATCGAGCCTGTTATGAACGAAATGAGTTTGGCAGCTATGTGCGGTAGCTGTGATTATATGTGTACGATTTAATCGGAGGACAGCAGATTATTTAAATAGTATAGTATGTTGATATATTTGTATTGCATGAAATTATTCAATGCTTTATAGCTGTCCGCATGTGATTCTCGCTTCAAAATGATTATCTGTGTTAAAGAAGCACGTCGTCGAACCAAATTTATGAAATGCTATTAATTATAGTTGTAAGCAATTGTAAACGTTATTTTTCTTTAATTATCAGTTGTGCGCGGTTCACCAAATTCAATTTCATCTTCGCCAGCGTCGACGCCAAAATGTACCTGATTACCACGCTGATAGGCCCAAGACATGCGGTTCGATGTAAAGTAAATGCCCAGTTGTCCCCTATAATCGACGGCAATGATTCCGGCGGTTTCATTGAAGCGTTGTGTCATCTGCTCCAGCACCTGGACAGCCGCCTCCTGTGCCGTATAGTTGCCATGCTCCACCAGCGCGAGCATGCGTGCAACCACATTGTAGCGCATTATGGTCTCTCCATGTCCAGTGGCCGATACGGCGCCCGATTCATTGTCTGCATAGGTGCCGCCGCCTAAAATGGGCGAATCACCAATCCGACCGGGCAGTTTGCCCGTCAAACCGCCAGTGGACGTGGCCGCAGCCACATTGCCGCATGCATCAATGGCCACGGCACCCACAGTGCCAGGCGAGCCATACACCACGCCCTTCTGCGTTTGTGTGGCATTCAAGCTGTTCTTGTAGTCTTGCAATGCTTTGATAGCCGCTTCCGTGATCAAAGCGCCGGGAGGTAGCAGATTGAAACCCTCCTGCTCGGCAATGCGCATGGCGCCGGGTCCAGCTATATAACGATGCTTAGTCGACTCCATGATGCGACGGGCCAAACTGATTGGATTTATGATATCGCGTGCTAAAGATACACAACCAGCGCTTAGATCGGCTCCATTCATGATGGCCGCATCCATTTCAACTTCGCCATCCCAGTTAAGCACCGAACCGTAGCCAGCATTAAAGTTTGGATCAGCTTCCAGGGAGTTCACGGCCGCTTCCACTGCATCCAATACGCTCCCCGTATACCTTAAGATCTCAAAACCCTTGCGAGCCGCTAACTTAACGCCCAGCTTTTTATTTGGTATGGCCGCATCGGACACATCGCCGGCCCCACCATGCACTAAGACGGTCGGCTCATATGTACACGCCTCCCTTGCCTGCGAAAACCTCTTCATTAAGTGAAAACAGCTACGCATTTCTCGCCTACTTCGTTAAAGCATACCTGAACCGAGCCGGTTAGGCCGATCATTGTCAACAATCCCAAGCCTGCAAAAAACTAGACCAACAAGTTAATTCAATTGCTTATTAATTGGTGACCCATATCTGAGTGCCTACCTTCTGCATTTTGATTGCCATAACGAGGTCCGCACACCTGGAAGGCCTGCCAAAGACTGAAGTGTGTGGGCCATAAAATATTCCAATGATAAGGAATTCAAATACAGCAGCGGTCATTCTCAAAGGTACGGCTTTTTTTTATTTTATATTTATAGTATTTCTTCAATTCAATTGGTTTCATTATTTATGTATCGTTAATTATTTTAATAATGAAAGTGAACTTTCTACTTCCAATACTTTACAAAAATCGAAATTAAATTGTCTGCGAATAGTGAAAATCCACCATGCCAAATGAACTTAAATGTATGGATTTTCTAATGTTATTTGTCATGGCTCGACTAGAGGTCTACACAGGGAGAAATATAATAAAAAAAAATTCGGTGCAGTCCTTAAATCGGTGTATTGAGTTGTTGATAAAGAATGGATAAGGTAGATTATTTGCAAGAGACTTCTAAGGCTTCTAACACTTTTAAAAAATGTATTCTCTTTCGGTTATTCAGATGGTTGATATGTTTACAAAGAACAAACATTTCGTTTAAAGAGTTGGGACAAAGAAATACAAATTGATTACAAAGTTTGATTAATCTGTGTTGCAGAAATCAGGATATTTTGGTTTTTGCTTAGAAACAAGTATTTCTAGAATATATACGATTTTCATTCATTTTTTGATAAAAAGTTGTCTAAAATTGGCTTTAAATTTCAATTCAATTCAAATTCAGACCAAATTCAAAATTTCTGTTTGACGATCGGGTCTGGAATCTGAGTGAAAGTTATTTGCTCGTCTATTCTTTTTGAAGAATAAAACACATCTTAATTATCTATGTTCTCCATGTTTTAATGAATTTATTTTCCAATTTTACCTAAAATCGATCATTTGATGTAGCGCTACTTTCGAGTTCGTTCAAATTTTGTATGTCCTGCAGCTCCTGGAACTTCTCGTGATCGCGAATGTGAGCATAGTTAGCGGATAAACAAATTAGGTAATGGACAAGGCTCATTTGAATAAGCAGAGTGGCGAGTGTGGCCAATAGAATCAGACTCGTAGAGCTCTCAACGCCGTCCTTGCAAAAGGCGTTCAATTCGATCCTTCCGCAAACTTTCATATCCTCCAGTTTTGTGTGCGGTGGAAACCAAAAGTGAAACTGCGTCACATCAATGCATTCTGTATAGTTTTGCAAACTCGTACACATTTTCCAAAAGCACGTAGTGATGAAGGCCCCAATGACCAGGAAGCATAGGATGAGTGTCCACACAATGCTCAGAATATATGTAATGCCCATAAAGACAGCGCACGCTTTGCGGCCACCCACTCGAGAATGTCGAGCTCTGTAAGCTCTATAGCGCGTCGCTCCGGTAGTTAGAAATCCAAGAAACAGTATCATAAAGCCAAGAGCTGCCGTTCCAATAGCAACTATATTGAATAGCATCTGCACAGCCCCGATCCATAAAGGTCGCAAATGAAATACCTCATTCACCATTACAAGCATTTGGGAGGCGCCGAAGTTCATAGTTAAACCAAAAACCCCAACGCCAAATAAGCAAACGATTGTGGCCAACAAGGAACAGTACGGAATCCGTCCCTTACAGTCCCTCATCGTGTGAATTCAAAACTTTAAGAGCTTAAATTATTTAAAATTTATGTAACTTTGAAGTTTTTAAGCAAAGCTTAAACTGTTGAGCACGAACAGCAACACAACTCTTCAAGAAACGTATTCCAAATTATGATTCACACAACTTCATAGAGCGCGCTGACCCGCCCTTTAGCTGCAGCAACGTAGTACTAGAGACGAGCAATTAAAACCAATTAAAAGAAGAGAATTCAAAGTTTACAATGTTCCGATGTCTGCCATGGACATGGTATCTCGGATTATTTGTCTATTTTGGAAAAAATACAAATTTCATCTCCACTGCGAGTTTCTAAAATATATTTCATTTTGACTCTTTGACGAAATTTAAATATGAAAATCATCGTTTTTTTTTTTCAAAGAACTATTGATGGGCTTCATGAGAAATGTCATAAAACGACGTAAGCAGTTTATTTTGTATTATTTTGTAGAGTACACAAACCCAGTATGATGTTAATCTAATGATAACTTCAGAAATTTATTCCCCCATTTCGATCTCGAATTTTCCAAAAGCTGTCAAGATTTCAGCTTTCTATCTGTTGCCGTTCGATCAACCAAAGGTCCAAAGTTAGGCTATACTTTGCTATTCTCTTTTTGTATCAAGTTGATAATTAATTAATTGACTACAAACAAAAATTACGTTTAGTTGTATCTGTGAGGTGTTGAACTAAATTATTATAATGTTTGCGACTGCTTATCATGATTTCAACAGGGAGTCTCTTTGTATTTTCATATACCCCTAATTCTGTTTTTACACGGTAGATTAGTTCCAGAAAATGTTGAAACCATGTAAAACAAGAGAGAACGCTACAATCGAGCAAGCCCGACAGTGTAATACCCTGTACCCAGGTAAACTTCCGTCACTGAGTTATATGCGCCCATAGCAGCAGCAAAAAGAGGAAGAAGAAGAGCGAACTTGTTGCTGCAGTTTGGTGAGGTTGTACTGGCGAGAATTTGTTTCGCTAATAACTTTTCTTAGAATTGACCGAATTGAATAAAATTTTGAAGAACAGTAGGCAATTATATATAAATTATGTGTGCAGAGTTTGGTTTCGGTAGCATTTGAAATGTGGACGCTATTGACGAATTCTGTAGCGGGGGAAGGGGGGGAAAATTCCAAAAAATAAAATAAACTCGTCCTTACTCCGACCTAGGAGAATCTGGATGCCAACTTTGGTTATTCTAGCTTTTATAGTTTCTGAGATCCTCGCGTTCATCCAGACGGACGGACATGTCGAGATCGATTTCTCTCGTCATGCTGATCAAGAATATATATACTTTATGGGGTCGGAGATGCTTCCTTCTGTATGTTACATACTTTGCACAAACCTAATATACCCTTTTTACCCTACGGGTACAGGGTATAAAAAGACCGTGTAAAAACAAAATTAGGTGTACTATGTCAACAGGCCTACATCTAAGTTGCATTTTGCCTAAACCGTTTGTCTATTGGTGTTTAAATTTAATTTCTGACTATAGCTTATGTTTTTCTATTCTATGTCTTGTTTATTGTTTAACCATCTATTCAGTGTTTTTTTTTTTCGTCTTTCCATCTTTAATACTTTAGCTCCTTCAAACATTACTTCAGTTTTTCTTAGAAGTCTAATGCAAATTATAAAACACATTATTTTTTAAAGAAAGTATATGCACATAAGTACAATAATAGCTTTTATTGCACATAGTATTTGTTTTAAACTGGTCTTTGGTTCATTTTGTATACAAGGCACTTAAATTACATTATGCTAAATATTCGAATGGTGGCTTATTATGGTCCATTGAAGGAATAGATCATTTTGGAATTAACTTCTCCTATTTGTATAAACGTATATGTATGTATAGAAAAAATATACACAAAAGCCATGTTTGTAATCACAAATGTATATAAAATTAAGTCGCTCAATCGCATAGTCCCTGGGATATCATGTTCGTTAGGCGCGCATCATAATCTTGCTGAGTGTAGTTGCGATTGGCCCGAAAAAGCTGATCCAGGAGTTGGGCCTGACAACGACCCATGGCCATCATGGAACGCCAGTCGTCCGCATTTTTCGGCCGCTGTTTAGCATTTTGCAGGGGCGCATGGGCCGGTGGGTACGGGCAGCTGTAGTGCGTTTTGTCGGCCGATTTTGGTGGACTATGCAAATTATGTTTTGCAAAATTTTGGCAGACAAAGCACTCGAATTGTTGGAAGATCGACTTATGCTCGCCAATGCTATATCGACGGCTGAAGAGCGCATTCTGTAGTCGTTTATTGCTTACCACAAGTTTCTGGTTTTTCCCCTTCTGCCGATAGGTATTATAAGCCGTGGCATTATCCCCAACTTGCTTCAGATGCTCTGCCAAGGCGGCTGCATTGGCAAAATCACTGATATAAATGGCCGATGAGTTGTTTGGCTCCCAGTCCTGTAGAAAAGTCGAAGTGGGCTCAGTTGTTCTAGCGCTTTCACTAAATAAATAGGTTACTTACGCGTATGCTAGGCGAACCAAAATATATGGGTATGGTGCCCACCATCAGGGGCCGCCAGTATTTCTCTGTAATGTAATCGTCACAGGCGCCATTCTCGATCGCAATCATGAACTTGTAGGAAGATATAAAACGCAGCAATGGCGCCGAATACAGATTGTTCAGATAGTCATGCTGGAGACTAAAAGAAACCAAAGGGTATATAAAACTAATCTTTTGGATAACTCTCTGAAATTCTAAAAAGCAAATTAAATGCCTGAAAAGGCTTTATCTTTCAAAAAACAGATATTAACACATTAATATGGTATTATTTTTGGCAACCGGATTATTCAGACATGCCAGTCCTTACTGTTGGATGAGTAAGGGGTTAAACACAATCTAATTACTCTATAGGAATCTATTTTTATAGGAATGGGACACTATTTATAGGCCCCTCTATTTAAAGCCAAAATATGCGGGTGAAACGCAACCATTTATGCCAAATACGTTATTCTGGGTTTTCAATGCGCGTTACTAATCGATCTGAACATGTTAACTAATTTCATAACGATTAGTTTAAATGGTTTGACACCAATTTAAGTTTCCTGCACAGATAGATATCGACTACAAAGTGGATTCGGTTAAGTGCTTCTTATGAGAAGCGCAGAGAAGGGCTGTCTTTTTAATCGCAGATATTTATGATATTATTTAATAACCCAATATTTTGCTGAAGTGGCTTTGGTTAGGTGCTGGGTGTGAGAAGCGCAGAGGAGGGCTGTCTTTTTAATCATAGAAATTATTTTGTATTTATGATATTATTTTGGTTAGGAGGTTATTTATTAACCCAATCTTGCTGGCTTTGGTTAGGTGCTTGGCGTGAGAAGCACAGAGGAGGGTCATATTTGTAATTTATAATTTATTTTTAGAAACTATCGTTAAAATTTTTATTATTAAATCAGTTATGAAGCGATTAAAGAGCCTTCCGCTCAGTGCTTCTTATTTGGAAAAGAGCTACAAACACTAATAATGACCACAAAAGTATAAAGAAAATGGAGAAATAATAATTTAAATAAAGTATATTCCCACGGTGCCATATAATTCAACGAGAATGACGAGTTATCCGAATACTAACTGATTTAAATAAACAAAGATTACAAATTAAAATTAGTCGAGCTAATTCAAATATGGATACAAATTGGGGAAAACCAGAGAACACCAAATGACTATTAAGAAAAAATAATTGCCAGCCTTACGCTGTTGGACAGCGGTGCATCGACGCGGAAATAGTTGTAGGCAACTCACCTTTCGGGCAAGTCACGATTGTGTAAGCAGGCGCCATACGAGTCCACACGAATGTGTTTCATCAGCTCGAGCACGTAGTCCTCGCGTCCCGTCATGGTGTCGCAATCCGATTGCAAAAATAGCACCGGTGCCAGCGTGTGATCGAAGCTAGCACGCTGTTTTCTCGCGAAACTTAGATAGTATTCAAAATTGCCTAAATCCTCGGCATGTGGCAAATATTGGATGGTTAGCGGAAAATCACTGTGGCGACTAAATGTCGATGTTAAATTAAAATGCTGCAGAAACTCTTCGTGCGGCACATATGGCACATTTCGTGGCGACTCCTCGTGCAGCAGCGCCCACAGATGTAACGACATCCGTGGCAGCGGAAAATCATGCGGGTTCATATTGGAACCATAGAATAGAACGCCCTGGAAATTGGGAAAGATATGAGGACTGGTTTAAAATTGATTCAGTTTTTCAATTACACTGGCCTGTTGCAAGTTTTCGCGTTTGTTGGTGAAGCGGCACTTGGCGAAGCCACACGTACGCGTCTCGTCGTAGTTCCAAGACATGACTTTGGGCCACCAGAGCAGCTCTAGAGGCTCGAACAGTGTATGCGTTGCAGGCTTTTCAGGTTTAATATACAAATAGATGATAGTTATTAGGAAGAGCAGCGCCAGCGCTATTGTAATACGCCGACTGCGCCAAAGACGCATTGTCACATTTAATTCTAATTTACGTCTTTTTGTGTGAAATTATCGGTGAAAAACAAATTTTTAAAGATAAGCGCTCTGTTGAAATTTGCAAGCTGCTGTCAGCTGGCGCCGGTTGGTTATCAGTGTTGGACAGTGTCGGTGCTTTTAAAATGTCTCAGATACGGTAGCTTTAGCACAGCACACAAAAACGTTAATAGTTTTGAAATATTTGTACCAGACCTATTAAGAAAACTATAATATGGAATTATTTTAGTTAATGATCAGATATACATATGTACACATGTATACATATTAAAAAAGTAAATTAACTATAGTCGTAAAACAGATAAACGATTTAAATTGTTGTATTTATATAGTTTAATTCGATATAAAGAAGTGATATTATATTATTATACAAGTATGATATATTATTTTATTTAATTCATGATCCAATTTTTTCAAATTAAAATATAATTTATTTTGATTTTGATTATTATTTTTATTTTTATTATTTAAAATCTATATTAAGAAAGGGGTTAGGCGGCTTTCTTTCAAGGAAATGAATTACCCTACCAATTTAATAAGTCAATTAGGAATTTAATGACTAATTTTATTCAATTTTTGGCATCAATTTCAACAAATTACCAGCATTTGATTTTCTTTAACCAGAATATAATAATTTAAAGTTTCTCTGTTATCAAGGAAACAATTAGGAAATCATTTAAAAATTAATTTAAAAAAATTAAATTAGTTAATTAAATTAAATAAAAAATATTCAAAGCATACATAAGTAGAGACATATGTTTATGTACAGTCACTGCGTTTTTATGTGCGTGTATGTGTGCAGTGCAGAATTAAGTTTAAGCAGTAAGAACAACTAAAGATTACATTTATGGCTATAACTTTCTTCGTAAATGATTTATCATGAGGGAATTTAACATACGGAACAGTATCTAATAGTGGGGGAGTGGGAGAATAAGAATACATATGTACATACATCCGGACTAAACTAGTACACGCTTTTAACCTTTGGGTACAGGGTATACAAAGCATCAACACGTCATAGCATGAGCGCCTGATAGCGACGTTACTTTTAATTTCTGATTGGGACTTTCCGATTTAAAATAAAATTACAAAATAAGTACATTATAGCAATTTTAATGGTGGAAATTGTAATGAATTTGTTAAACGAGAAATTAAATATAATACGAAATCGTTCTTTTAAAAAAAACCTTATTAAGTTGAACTAACGATGTTGAATACGACTGAAAATTATGCTAACTAATGCAAACATTCAAACAAATAAAGTGTGGAATAAATAGTGTGGGGCTCTGTCAAGAGAAAGAATTAGCAATTTCTGTTTCCTATTTAACTCATCCAACCCTCCTTCAACCTGTCAAAACGGTTATCAAAGTTGAGCAACGGCAGTGCTTTTAAAACTGTTGACGGCCGGCTATAAAAAAGAGCACAAGACCCCAAACTGCCTGCCAAACGGCAAACAAACAAACGCCGTAAACAAAATGCACACAACCGCCACAAAATGAAAACCAACAGCAACAACAACAAAAGCAACCTTGCGCAATAAAACATAGCCGGTGAAAAGAAATAAAGAGTGAGGAAAGAGTGAGCTTTCTCAGCATCTGTGTGATCGTGCACGTGCTTAGTCGGCTCCCAGTCTCTCGATTGCACCAAGATATTTAGTGTGGCGTGGGGCTCAGTGGCAGGCGGTTGCGTTTCGAAATTCTGGCGCGGTCTAACGGGGAAAACGTGCACATTCGAAAATTTGCCCGTTTCGTTTTTTTTTTTTTTTGGTTTGTTTATAATACACACACGCATACATGCACAAATAATTACACACAAATAAAAAGTAATTATTAGAAATAAAACGCAAGCCATCAGTTTGTATTGGAAATGTACATATTTGGAAAATACTGGTTGTGTGAAATAAAATTTGTTTATATTAAACAATTTTCTAAAAGTTTCGTGTGTGGCTTTTAAGTGTATTTGCAAATGAAAATGGTAAAAATCCATTATGGAAAAAATGAAAAATATTTTTTCAGCAACTTATGAAAACAAATTCAACGGAGATGAAAGGAAATTAATATAAAAATTCATACATTATAACAATATAAGTATGGCAATAAAAATGCTAAAAAGAGCGAAAAGAATTGCAAAAATGATTGTACAATAAAAAGTTCAACACCAAAAAGGTGCTCAGTGAAATTTAAATAATTTTATATATATCTTTAACAATTCAAAGACATTTCAAAAATGGATCAGCATTTCCAGTTAATACGCTGCGATCATTTGTACGATCGCATCATATACGATACTTTAAGAACCGATATTTGTGGCATAGACCGAGCGAAATATCTGCTAACATGTCTGTCCATCATATTTTTGATCTTTGGCTGCATTTTTGTGTGGAGAAAAAATGGAAAGTAAGTTCAAATAATCGAAACTAAAAAGATTACTGATCTTAGTCCTATTAGTGTGTAAACAATCATTGAAATGGTTGGCTGAGATTAATTATTTAATTTTAAATGAACTCTATTAACTCGTCTGAAGATATTGGATTAAACTTATGGCGTTCCATAAAAGTGATAATTTATACAATTTATCGACATAAATCATAAATAAACAAAAAATCGATCGTCTATATAATTTTTATAGTATAAGTTAGCTAGAACGTAAATTAAATTAAAAAACACATTTTTAGCTGATTGGGAAGGCAATTAATCTAGATAGATTATTAAAATTGTGTTTAATATTATAAACATATGAATAATACTTGCATTAAATGCTTATTTGACTCCCCAAGGTACATACTTAGCTAATTTGCTGGGAAAAGTCATTTGGAAAACTATTTATTGAATTTTAAATGATTGCAACTATGTCAGTCTCTCTTTCTTCATTCAACTCCAACTAATATCCAAAAATATTTATGGCAAGATAATTTATTAGTTGTGCTGTTATATTTGACTGCACATAAATTTAAATCTATTTTAAAAAACCCATAAGAGTTTATATTCGAAAATTTCGTGCCTAATTGTGTAATTAATTTTCGTTGTATTCAGTTTTGAATTCGAATATATTTTATGAACTGTCAGAACCGTTATTCTTATGCCTTTAAGTAGAAGAATGTTTGTTTTTTAATTTGGTACTTTGTTTGGCTTTTTACTTATAGTTAGTTATAGTTGTAGAATCGTTTATATTATAATTAGTAATTGCTTTGTTTGTATAAAATTTGAAAAATTTGTGTTTTGTTTGATATTTTTTCTTTTATACATTGGTTCTTCAAATAGGTTTCAATGAGCTCAAAATTCCTATTGAGTATACTAAAATTATTTATAGCTATAACTGACGCTGTGAAACGGACATTTGAAACAATTTAAAATAAAATTTGTATTTCCCAATATGTTTATAACAAAAAGGAGTATTCCTTCTTAACTAAAAACACGATCGATTCTTTTGTTTTAGCAGGTTAGGCTTGGGAATCCCTACCCTATAATTACAATCGATTCTTTATTTATTAGGTTAAGAAACTTTTGACCTAATTCTAAATTTTTAGATAGATTTTTTGAAAATCAATATAAACAATCTTTCCAAATGACCCAAGCGTTAGAGCGCTTTATGTGTCGAGGCAGAAATTCATTTGATTAGTTTTAATTGCGAATTTTTATTTACGAATATTTCAAAGATATTTTTCAGAGTGTATAAGAAATTTTTCTGACTGCGAAATATCTTAATTTTCGTTTCATGAAAATTGAAAAATTTCCAATTTATTTTAACTAAACATTGTTAATGAAAATGCTTACTATTTACTTTTAAAGCTTCCCAAGTAAAGGACTGTACATTAAATCTGTATTATAAACGAAATGGGCTTCAAATAAATACAAATTTTTCTTTTTTGCAAATTGCTCATCATGAATCGATGTCAAACAGACAATTACATATATAGTATATATGCATACATATCTATATATTTTAGGGTAAACAAAATGAATTTTCGTTTAAATATAGCATATGCGTTTATAAACAAAAGGCAACAAACCGAGGCAGATCTTCATTTTTTTTTTCGTTGTAGACATATGTTAGTAGAAGGCAGGCAGGCATATAGAAGATACATATGTATGTATATTAGTCATGCGGCGCTAAGCAGCCAGCTGTTGAAATACTCGCACTTGCAGATATACATATATACACTGAGAAAAAGGGACTGGTAAGCCATTTGTTCTTAGATTAGACTGAGTATTGTTTTAGTTAGTTAGACATGCAAATAATTTGCACACAAATTTGTATAACGGGTTTCAACTAAATCTCACAATAAACTTTTGCACCATATTCTTAATTGTTTCACTTGATTAAACTATATTTTTTCACAGTGTATACATATATAGCTTAGCTTAGTTGACTACAAAGCGCAGCAGACAGCAGAGATATTAAATGTTTGGCATTGCAGGAGAAGTAGAAAGAAATGTTAGTTTTGCGGGCATAATAAAATAAAACTATTTAATTTTAATTGGTGGAAAAAACCCCGAGCGCTAGTTAAAATTTCCCCAACTCGTCCCCAGACACTGGACCCCGTGTAATGACAGTACGCAGATGCATAAATATGAAAGATATATGTATAGTATATATGTGTGTAAGATGCAGATACATAGATACGAGCAGATACATTAGACACATTTGGCGCAATGTGTCGACGACACAAAACATGAAATCTAAATCTAGTTGCAAAATAATTTAAATTTATTTACTGACAGCCGTGGCAAAAGCCAACAACACAAACAATAACAACAACAATAACGAACAAGGCGCACACTTTTCATTTTATGGAGCAACGCACGCGGCTGACAACACTGGCTATTGATGATGCTATTGGACGGAGGGGGGGTATGGTGGGGCGGTGGGGGAAGAGGTCTGCATTGCAGTCCATATCGTTGGACGCTGCCAGCCAGCATCAATGCGACGATGGCGGCCACATATGCGCGCTCAATTAATAAAAGTTTACTCCAGTTTATGCACAAACAACAACAACAGCAACAACAAGAAGCTGCCGCTTGAGTATTCATAGGAATTTTGTTTAATGTTTTGGTTATTATTTTTATTTATTTATTTTTTTGTGTCTTGTCATCGGTCAGGCCGGGCCGGCCGGTCTGGCCCAGCCAAGCCAAGACAGGCCAGTCAAGTGATCATTGAAAGTGAAATGAGCGCGCAGATCAAGTTGTGTAAGCAATATACTTACAAACATACTCGTATATAGATGGCCAATCAGTTAACTATACTATATACACATATACATATGTATATGTAGTTATTCATGTTTGTTGACATGCGTTCATAGATAACTTGATCTTTCAACGGAATGACTGGCATGCCTTGTAAGAGAAATATTCTTACACATGACAAAGAAAACGGCACAGTTGATTGTTAATTTGTTGGAACCCTAATTCAAAAGTGAATCACAAAATGTTGAATGCAAATAAGACTTTGAAAAATCATAGGCGATGAGAATAAATTGCCAAGGCTGGAATTAATAAAGAAAGTCTCGAATTTGTGATCCAATCAATAATTAAAATGGTTAAAAACAAATACATACATAAATTGAATTAAGCATTTATCGTTGCTACATACGAAGTAGCTGTATTAGTTTAATATTATTATGTAGTTATTGGTAAAAATCTTACAATAAAACCTTTAATCCTTTTTGTGGCATTTTACTTCGCCTAGGTAGGCTCGAACTATCGAAATCGATTGATAAACATAGAAACGCCGAGGCGAAAAAATGTAAAATAATTGCCTGAAGGAAAATAATGTTTATAATTACAAGTAGTGATAATAATACCAATTCTACGATTTAAGAAATACATTGTGGAATGGTTGTTTTTGTTGTATTATGTGTTATAATTTTTATTCCTAACGCAATATTATCTTCGTTAATTTTAAATTATTGTTTTCAATTAGTTGCTAAAAAATTGCTTACAATTTTTTTAAAAACGTAGAAAATGTCTTCAAAAGACAATGAAATTACTTTGTTCTGAAAAATGACAGCTTTAGATAGTTTCAAAGTTGAACATTGCCATATCATTTTTCATGAACTATATTTCTCTATGTGTACCTACAATATGCTGATATATATGTGAACACGATTGTATCTGTACGTTTTCATTTATTTCTATGTGTCTTCATTAGTCCGGCGGTGCAGCTGCATTGTCAACTGCCAAACAACTGTTCCGATTGTCATTTCAATATCTGTTTTCGTTATTGGTCTATTTACCAATGGGCACGTAATACATGTAATTGAAGATATACAGAAACTGTTTTTGGTTTATCGAGCTACATGTATGAATAAAAAACTGCGATTCATTATTTGTGTTTATGGGTAATGATAATCAAAATCTGTTTCTCACTTAAGTAGGTGAACATATATATTGTATTGATAAAGTTGGTGAAATGGTTGATGGAAGGGTTGATGAAGACGTTCATTTTTTTTATTTACCATAACTTATGTCGTCGATGAAAAATGTGCAATACTTTGAATTCATCTATACTGTGAATGTGTAGTTGTTTTAAATATCTAGCAATGAAATAAATTAATGGACCCCCTCTCATTAATTTAGATTTTCTGATGGTTAGTTATTTAGTATGTTTCTACTTAAAGTATTGTATTAAAGTATTATATTAATTTTTATTTTTTTATTATTTATTTAAGTTTTAAAGATCAAATCATATTGACATGAGGAACACATAGTTTAGAACAAAATTTTATCTATTTAACAACAATTTGAAGACGATTACCAATCTAGGAGAATGAAAGAAATTTATTTTGTCACAAAATTCTTAGAATATTTTCATTACATTTATTTCCCACCATAAATTCCTATTTTGTTTTTTCAAATTTTCTTGTCAGCTGATTTGTTGGCATTTCCACATTTTGTCGTGTTTTTCTCAAAGAAAAGTTTATTTTATACATTTCTTTCGATTGACTACATATTATGTTTTAATTTTTATTTCATACATACACTCGTCAACTTCTTTCATTTACCCAGCACTTTCTATTGATTGGCTGCCTCTATTCATTATTACCAACTCATTGGTCGAACTCAAACGCACCCTTTCGCTGCTCCTGCCACACACCTTGCAGCACACTTTAGAGCCACTTGAATGCAATTGTAATACATATCATTGATATCCGGAACGCATAGCAGCGAGAAGTATAATAATAAACAGACCAGACTCGAATGCAATGCAATACCCACAACAACAAAAATAATAATGCACCGCACTTCAGTGTGTGGTGTTCGACGCATTTTCCGGCATTTGTTCGTTCAGTCATTCATAAAAAATCGACTTCTTCGACTTCGATTCATACATCCGGCACTTGGGGGCAGTATTCGTGGGGATGGTGGGGATGGTGGGGCTAGTGGGGCGTGTGGCATGCGCTGCAACTTTAGTGCAATTTTCATTTATTTTTAGACCATTCGGTAAACAAATCAGTTCGCTCCAATTTTAAAAACGACGGCCGTCTCCGACGCCTTCTCTTGCTTGGCCCCGCATGCGAGTATATGTTTTTAATTTTTATTCGATTTCTCATGTTTACCACATTTTGTGGATGTGCCTGCTCTTACACTATAGTATTGCATCCCCTTCTTTCTTGCACTTACACATCTTGGCTGTGGCCTGCACAAAACAATAATAAATTTCAATTGAAATGTGGCCATGGATTTTGGTGTGCCGGCGCACAAATCAAATCGTTATTGTTTATGGTCCATTGCGGTGCTCAAGTGTCTGTAATTAGGAATGCACATGTGCTTGGTGACGATAATGGGCCAATAAATGCAGGCAGTTATCATTAATTGAAGGTTGGGCGAAATGTTAAGTATTGGAATGTGCTATGTTACAACTGCAATTGGGTATATCATGCGACAAGGCAATGCTAAACACTTTTCCACATTAATGTGCGCTAAGTTGTAGGTCAAATAATGCAACATCTGACAAGTCTTTACGAAATAAATGACAAACTTAATGTTAAGCAATAGAGTGAATTATATTGCAGTTACGATAAAGCAATGTTGGGTACTTTTCCAGATTGATTTGCACTAAGTTCTGGGCTGATTAATACAAATTAAATGACAGAGTATTATATGTTATAGCAGAGAGTGTGTATAGCATACCACAAAGCAATTTCCAAAATAAAAATATATATTAAATTATTAAAAAATAAGAAACAATTGTAAACTTAACATTCGCAACATCAATTAATTAACAAACCAATTAATTGAACTAAAAATAGTTTCGAACAAAGCCATTGAATGTGAATCCGAGACGATTAAGCAATAGAAGATTATCTTTATAGATAATATTTTTCAATATGAGAATTAAAATGAAAAAGTGGTAAAAAATAGAATTGGTATAAAAAGTGGGCTAAAAATACTTTATTAATTTTAAATAGTTTGTCCCATTTTCTACCCACAACCGAAAGTATTTTGAGAAAGCATTTACGAGCGAATTATTTCCATTTACCGCGCACAGCTTTCTATAATCCACTGCAAGCATAAAAAAGCATGTGATTTCTATTGAAATTAGAATTAAATAAAATAGTTAAGTATTTAATAATTATCTAAGCCTTTTATTGGAAGCATTAATGATAGTACTTGTTTTGTTTGTAAAACACTGTATTTAGTTAATTTTTAATAAAACTATTACTTGGTCTCATTTCTTTAAGGTCTGCAACTATTTTTTGTTGCTGATTTAAATTATTTATTATTCTTCAAAGCTCAAAATTTTGTGTAGATATTTTTACGACCAAGCCAATAAAATAAATATGCATGAATGCTATCGATATCCATAATGAAAAGGGCATTTAAATATTTTTTTAATAAGTTTCATATTTCTCATCCTTAATTTAGATTCATTTTACTTTGTCTAGAGCTTAAGTTAGATTACTTATTCATTTGAAAAAAAAAACCGATTTTATTAAATATAAACAAAATATAAGAAAAGTTCGAATAAAAACTCCTTTGCCTTTATTTATTAGTTTATTTTCTGAACATACTGGTTTAATAAATAGTACACAATTTTTTTAGAAAAAAAGAGATAAATAATACCTTTAGGCATTTCAAATATTGACAACAGTAATGATTAGAAATTTAATATAAATACTCGAACTTTTTATATATTTTAGAGCAGCATTTATATTAGATTTTCAGGCAATTTCCACTCACAATTTGTTTTGCCTGTTTTTGAGTTCTATGTTTTAAATGGCAGCATGACATTTTCCATACTGCATTGAGTGCTGAGCATTAGTCTTTAAATGCCTTTTTTCGATTCCGTTTAATCCTAAAACGCTTGCAGCACTTTTTACGAATACATGAATGGGAAAATAAATTTTTTATTTTTTTTTTTTTTTATTTTTTTTTTTTACATATATACAATTTATTAAACTAGTTTTCTACTACCAATATGGCAGCTTAAGCTAGTTGAAAGTTAGGGAATACAAGAGTTGTCTATAGTAAGCATCTATAGGACGCACTTATATCTATGTACATATATACAATATTTACAATGTTTTACATGAAAAATGATTATATTTTATGATATATACTATGTATTTTATACAAGGGCTCTTGTGGGGAGATCCTTTGGATGGCACTTCTTCAATCTTCTCTTCTTAGGTTTGGACAGGAGCCGCCTCGCTAGTGCGTTGGGGTGACTGCCGAGTCGCTTCTCGTAATTGCTTGCGTGCATTTGAATGACATCGCCAACCTTGGGGACACATAAGTCTCTTTCGATGTCCCTAGTGCGCATATACCAGGGAGCGTTGCATATTTTTCTGAGTATTTTAGCTTGAGCAACTCTTATTTTGTTTAGGTTTGAAGCAGCGGCAATGCCATAAATTGGTAGCGCATACTTCCATATTGGACTTAATATGGACTTATATACTGTCACCTTACTGTGCAGGGACAGCTTGTTGCATGGTGCAAGCAGCCATGCCATCTTTCCGGCTTTCGCCATGACCGATCGCTTGACCATTGTTGTATGCTTGCTGAAGTTGAGTCTTCTGTCCAGAATTACACCAAGATATTTGTGCGAATTTGTATGACTGAGCGTGGACCCCAACATTGTGATATCTCCGCATGACGACGGCCTTGTTGTAAATGTGACATTCGCACACTTGCTGGCGTTGATACCAATGTTCCAATTCAGAGCCCACTTCTCGAAACTACTTACATACTGCTGTAAGGCTTCCGAAGCTACATCGATATCTCTGCTTCTGGTAAGCACCGCAGTGTCGTCTGCGTAAGTAGCTATTAGTGCGTCATCCTCGTATACTCCAATGATCTCTTGCGGTGCAGGCATATCAGCAGTAAATAATGTATACAGGGTAGGACCGAGAACACTGCCTTGGGGCACTCCTGCACAAATTGAGCGCCTCGTGGATTTCACTCCATCAACAGCAACTCTGAAGCTTCTGTCCCTTAGAAAGCTTTCGATGAGTTGAAACAATTGAGGAGTTAGCATGCCTTTCAATTTGCAGAGGAGACCATCATGCCACACTCTATCAAAAGCTTGTTTAATATCCATAAACACAGCCACTGAGTACATCTTTTGCTCCATGGCTTCCAGGGCGAAGTTGACCACACGGTGGAGCTGTTCCGGTGTTCCGTGACTTCTTCGAAAACCAAATTGCCATTTTGGAATTCTGCGCGTCACGGCTTCGAGCTGGAGAATCCGGTCCAGAATCACACGTTCCATCATCTTCCCGAGGGCAGGTAGCAGACTAATCGGCCTATATCCATCTACTTCAGTATGCTGTTTCTCTGGCTTTGGAATCATCGTAATTAGCGCCATTTTCCAGCAGTTTGGAAAGTGCCTCAGCCTGAGTATGTTATTCATGAGCAAGACAATATACAGCAGAGCCCTTGTGGGGAGCAGTTTCAGCGTCCTGTTGTCTAAAAGGTCTTCTCCAGGCGCTTTTTTTACCTTTAGATTTTTTATCTGCTGTACCACTTCTTGAAGTGTAACTGGGCTTGCAGGCAAGGCCATTTGGAATGGCATCTCCAGCCTAAGCTCGACTACCCTTCGCCTATCTTCTGTTGTAAAGTCAAAAGGCTTAAATCTTTCCTCTAGGCTGTTTGCAAAGATTTCAGCTTTCTGCTGACTGGAGTAGCTCCATCCACCTGTAGGATCCTTAATTGGAGTCTTAGGGATGACCAGCCTCTTAAATCGCCTCGTAAGCTTCCAGAGCGAGTAATTAAATGATGCATCTGGACCAGCACTTTCCAATATGTCATCAATTCTGCCTTGTCTGATTTTAGCAAGCTCTTTTTGCAGTCGATTGGACAGTCTTTTGTAGATTTGATGAATGCGAGTATCTCCAGTTCTAGCATATTCTTTCCTGACTCTTCTTTTCAGGCTTAAGAGCGCAGCAGCCGTTGGTGGTAGACTAGCTTGACTATGTTGGGTTGGCAAGCGTAAAGTTTTCGGTGCAGCAGAAGACGCAGCCAGTGAAATGTTCTTCATGAGGATTGATATCGCGTCTTCGATATCCTCTGGGCTGTTAATTTCGACGTTCAGGTTAATTCTTCTTTCGAGATCGGCTTTAAAAACATCAATACGGGAGCCAGGTGGTAGAATATATTCCCTCTTGGGATTATATTGCGGTGCATGATGTAGCGTCGCTACTACTGGAAGGTGATCCGATGCGAGCTCATATTTTGTTTCAACGGTGAGTCTGTTTAGGGCAATCCTGTTGACAATAAAGAAGTCTAGTGCAGAGGGGTTAAGCCGTGTGTTGTAAGAGTAGAAAGTTGGCTCTCCAGTAGCAAGAACTTGGCAAGTAGTACTAGCTATGGCCTCTTGCAAACACCTTCCTCGCCTGCAAGATCTGGAATTACCCCACCATTGGTGTTTTGCATTAAAATCACCGCCTACAATAAACTTATCTCCTAAGGTTGCAAGCAATAGATCAAAGTCGGCCCTGCACCAAGCTTCATTGGGAGGAAGATACAGGGAGGAGACTTTGATGCTTCCACCATTCGTCGGTATAGTTACGCTGGCCGCTTGGATGCTTGTTTTTAGAATTGGCTCATTCTGTGAATGAGCGATACTTGATCTAATGATGACTGCAGAACCACTTTTAGCGGTGCCACTAGGATGATTAGCGTAGTACTGGTCGTATCCTGGCAAATATGCGTTCAAGCCAGGACGCATATGCGTTTCGGTTATTAACATGATATCGATCGAGTTTGAACTTAGGAAAAGCCTGAGTTCATCATTGTTTTTGACCAGGCCCCGTGCGTTCCATAATCCGATTTTTAACAGCGGATTTAACATTTGGATATTAGTTTTTGTACCAAGTCACGGAAGGCTCTATTGGAATCCATATTTTCCTGTATGAGCTTATACATTTGATCCATTCTTGCGTTTAGATCTAAAATCGCCTTTTCCAGCATACTAAATTTGTTGTTTAGATGCCAATCTTCGGCGGAACTGTGTGATCGGGGCGAGTTTTGGTTTGTTGGCGCGCTGGTACGTTTTTCTCCAATTGGCCTAGCTGCATCAGCATAAGAGAAGCCACTCTTAACAGTAGAGTTTGAGATAAACTGTACTTTAGTGCCTTGGTTATTTGGGTAACTCCTATTGCTACCGATAACTAGTCCATCTTTCGGCAACCTCACAGCTGGCTTAAGTTTTTTGGCTAGATCAATTCTTACCTTGCAGCCTCTGAAGCTCGACATGTGGTCTTCGCCGCAATTAGCGCATATAAATTCCCCATTATCATTCAGGTTACATGATTTTGAGCCAGTATCATGGTCCCCCGAGCGGAAAATAAATTGAATTTCTATCATTTATCAAATGGTAATGCTAAACAAAAAGCATGAAGAATGTTTAAGGTGTGCCAACACGACTTTTGAATACCCTGGACCCACCGCAATATCGAAATAAACCGACAAATTATTTGTAACTAGATTGATTATGACGCAGATCGTTGTTATGGCAGCTATATTAAATAGTGCCTCAATTTTTATGATCTTTAGAATATTATGAGTCCCGCACTGCCCAAACGGTCCAAGATAGAAAACTAAAATTTGGGCTCAAGTATCCTATCATAGTTGCAGAAGGAACATTTGGAAAATATTACCTCCAAAGGGGGGAAGCGAGCTCCAAAGTTTGTTTGAAAAATCCGAATTTTTCAACTGATCGATTTAAAACTTGGTTTCTAAAATCAATAAAATAATACAAATAAAACAGCATACTCGGTTTTTATAGCCTGTACACAAAGGATAACAGGCTATACTAGTTTTGTTATAAAATCTTTACAGGCAAAGTAGGTTTTATTTTAAGCTTGATATCTGGACCCCTCAATTCCACGGGAGCTATATAAAATAATGAAGATATATATGGTTTGAAATAAACTTGCTCCACAAATGAATAATATAAGTCTATACACCAAGTTGGATGTCCCTAGCTATTATAGTTCAAAAGTTATCGGTGTTCATACTGACGGATAAGTGGAGCATGCCTATATTGATGACAAGGTGCCATGCTGATCATACTATATGAACCTATATCCAGCCTTTGATCATCTGGAATTTCAACTTTCTAGCATACCCTTTAATACTTAGAGTATAGGGTATAAAAATGAAACGACATAGGTTGAATACAGATTCCCGCAGACAAATTATGTACGTGTGCACCATTTTGCAATCAACAACTATTAATTTTCAATGCAACAAATGTATAAAGCAGCTGCTCTGCACGATATAAAAAGGGCTGTAAAATATATACGTACATGAAAATAAAACAAATTTCAACACTTGCGGGCCACAAATTTTTGGATTCTTTTCATTGCTGTGTAGCATTTTTGAAATATATCAAAAAAAGAAAAGGCTGGTATAGTAAGCTGCTGGCAATGCACATTTAAAAAATTGAAATCAATTATTCATGCATTTTTAGAACAGTCAAAAAAGTAATTAATATGTAAGCGTCAGTTTCCATTGCTCGTTGGATGTTCTTCGTCTGTTGCGACGGGCCGATTGTCAAGCCGGCATTTTTCATTAAATTTATAGATAAAGTCTGCTCCCAAAAAAGGAGAGATACAATAAATAAAGATGAGCGCGTTCTCTATGCCCATTTATATATAAAAAAAAATGTATATATAGGTATATATTTGTAAAAAATGCAGCCATCGTGCGCTAAAAAATTAAAATCAAGCCACAGTTGCGACACAGAAGCCCAGACTTTATGCTCTGGCGCGCCACTGCGCCAAATTGTATGCAACAGTATTTGCAATAAATAATATTTCAACGGCAATGCAGACGCAGGTTAACTCTCTGACTCGGCATCGCCTGGGCCTGGGTCGGGTAAGGGCCTGAGTGGGATTCTGGGAATGGCGGCATGTGTAGAAGTGCAAATGTGCTCTCCATACGCCAAAAAGTATGCAACATTTTTGCACATCATTAAATATGTTTTGTGTGGATGTGTGAGAAGTGCAGGTTGTGCTGCCATGCTTGAGGGCGTCAAAGCGAGTAAATAGTGTGTGAAAAGCTCAACCAAAGTACTTTGCTTGGAGTCGGATTTTTTTTTGTTACTGATATATTCAACTAGCTTTAGAATGCCAACTAATTTATCATTGGCGTAACATTCAAATTAATGAGGAGGATGGTGAGGACATAAATAATGTTAAAACAAGACAAAATATGTTTTACGTTAACCTCCAGAACGCACCCAACGTTGCTGAGGCACTAAAAATAACTCAAATTGGTAGACACAGGGTTACAATATCAAAGGCCAAACAGAGTAAAGAGCTGGTACAATGCTTCAGATGCCAAGATTTCGGGCACACGAGGAACTATTGCCTTAAAAAGCCGGTTTGCGGTAAATGCTCGGGGGACCATGATACTGGCTCAAAATCATGTAACCTGAATGATAATGGGGAATTTATATGCGCTAATTGCGGCGAAGACCACATGTCGAGCTTCAGAGGCTGCAAGGTAAGAATTGATCTAGCCAAAAAACTTAAGCCAGCTGTGAGGTTGCCGAAAGATGGACTAGTTATCGGTAGCAATAGGAGTTACCCAAATAACCAAGGCACTAAAGTACAGTTTATCTCAAACTCTACTGTTAAGAGTGGCTTCTCTTATGCTGATGCAGCTAGGCCAATTGGAGAAAAACGTACCAGCGCGCCAACAAACCAAAACTCGCCCCGATCACACAGTTCCGCCGAAGATTGGCATCTAAACAACAAATTTAGTATGCTGGAAAAGGCGATTTTAGATCTAAACGCAAGAATGGATCAAATGTATAAGCTCATACAGGAAAATATGGATTCCAATAGAGCCTTCCGTGACTTGGTACAAAAACTAATATCCAAATGTTAAATCCGCTGTTAAAAATCGGATTATGGAACGCACGGGGCCTGGTCAAAAACAATGATGAACTCAGGCTTTTCCTAAGTTCAAACTCGATCGATATCATGTTAATAACCGAAACGCATATGCGTCCTGGCTTGAACGCATATTTGCCAGGATACGACCAGTACTACGCTAATCATCCTAGTGGCACCGCTAAAAGTGGTTCTGCAGTCATCATTAGATCAAGTATCGCTCATTCACAGAATGAGCCAATTCTAAAAACAAGCATCCAAGCGGCCAGCGTAACTATACCGACGAATGGTGGAAGCATCAAAGTCTCCTCCCTGTATCTTCCTCCCAATGAAGCTTGGTGCAGGGCCGACTTTGATCTATTGCTTGCAACCTTAGGAGATAAGTTTATTGTAGGCGGTGATTTTAATGCAAAACACCAATGGTGGGGTAATTCCAGATCTTGCAGGCGAGGAAGGTGTTTGCAAGAGGCCATAGCTAGTACTACTTGCCAAGTTCTTGCTACTGGAGAGCCAACTTTCTACTCTTACAACACACGGCTTAACCCCTCTGCACTAGACTTCTTTATTGTCAACAGGATTGCCCTAAACAGACTCACCGTTGAAACAAAATATGAGCTCGCATCGGATCACCTTCCAGTAGTAGCGACGCTACATCATGCACCGCAATATAATCCCAAGAGGGAATATATTCTACCACCTGGCTCCCGTATTGATGTTTTTAAAGCCGATCTCGAAAGAAGAATTAACCTGAACGTCGAAATTAACAGCCCAGAGGATATCGAAGACGCGATATCAATCCTCATGAAGAACATTTCACTGGCTGCGTCTTCTGCTGCACCGAAAACTTTACGCTTGCCAACCCAACATAGTCAAGCTAGTCTACCACCAACGGCTGCTGCGCTCTTAAGCCTGAAAAGAAGAGTCAGGAAAGAATATGCAAGAACTGGAGATACTCGCATTCATCAAATCTACAAAAGACTGTCCAATCGACTGCAAAAAGAGCTTGCTAAAATCAGACAAGGCAGAATTGATGACATATTGGAAAGTGCTGGTCCAGATGCATCATTTAATTACTCGCTCTGGAAGCTTACGAGGCGATTTAAGAGGCTGGTCATCCCTAAGACTCCAATTAAGGATCCTACAGGTGGATGGAGCTACTCCAGTCAGCAGAAAGCTGAAATCTTTGCAAACAGCCTAGAGGAAAGATTTAAGCCTTTTGACTTTACAACAGAAGATAGGCGAAGGGTAGTCGAGCTTAGGCTGGAGATGCCATTCCAAATGGCCTTGCCTGCAAGCCCAGTTACACTTCAAGAAGTGGTACAGCAGATAAAAAATCTAAAGGTAAAAAAAGCGCCTGGAGAAGACCTTTTAGACAACAGGACGCTGAAACTGCTCCCCACAAGGGCTCTGCTGTATATTGTCTTGCTCATGAATAACATACTCAGGCTGAGGCACTTTCCAAACTGCTGGAAAATGGCGCTAATTACGATGATTCCAAAGCCAGAGAAACAGCATACTGAAGTAGATGGATATAGGCCGATTAGTCTGCTACCTGCCCTCGGGAAGATGATGGAACGTGTGATTCTGGACCGGATTCTCCAGCTCGAAGCCGTGACGCGCAGAATTCCAAAATGGCAATTTGGTTTTCGAAGAAGTCACGGAACACCGGAACAGCTCCACCGTGTGGTCAACTTCGCCCTGGAAGCCATGGAGCAAAAGATGTACTCAGTGGCTGTGTTTATGGATATTAAACAAGCTTTTGATAGAGTGTGGCATGATGGTCTCCTCTGCAAATTGAAAGGCATGCTAACTCCTCAATTGTTTCAACTCATCGAAAGCTTTCTAAGGGACAGAAGCTTCAGAGTTGCTGTTGATGGAGTGAAATCCACGAGGCGCTCAATTTGTGCAGGAGTGCCCCAAGGCAGTGTTCTCGGTCCTACCCTGTATACATTATTTACTGCTGATATGCCTGCACCGCAAGAGATCATTGGAGTATACGAGGATGACGCACTAATAGCTACTTACGCAGACGACACTGCGGTGCTTACCAGAAGCAGAGATATCGATGTAGCTTCGGAAGCCTTACAGCAGTATGTAAGTAGTTTCGAGAAGTGGGCTCTGAATTGGAACATTGGTATCAACGCCAGCAAGTGTGCGAATGTCACATTTACAACAAGGCCGTCGTCATGCGGAGATATCACAATGTTGGGGTCCACGCTCAGTCATACAAATTCGCACAAATATCTTGGTGTAATTCTGGACAGAAGACTCAACTTCAGCAAGCATACAACAATGGTCAAGCGATCGGTCATGGCGAAAGCCGGAAAGATGGCATGGCTGCTTGCACCATGCAACAAGCTGTCCCTGCACAGTAAGGTGACAGTATATAAGTCCATATTAAGTCCAATATGGAAGTATGCGCTACCAATTTATGGCATTGCCGCTGCTTCAAACCTAAACAAAATAAGAGTTGCTCAAGCTAAAATACTCAGAAAAATATGCAACGCTCCCTGGTATATGCGCACTAGGGACATCGAAAGAGACTTATGTGTCCCCAAGGTTGGCGATGTCATTCAAATGCACGCAAGCAATTACGAGAAGCGACTCGGCAGTCACCCCAACGCACTAGCGAGGCGGCTCCTGTCCAAACCTAAGAAGAGAAGACTGAAGAAGTGCCATCCAAAGGATCTCCCCACAAGAGCCCTTGTATAAAATACATAGTATATATCATAAAATATAATCATTTTTCATGTAAAACATTGTAAATATTGTATATATGTACATAGATATAAGTGCGTCCTATAGATGCTTACTATAGACAACTTTTGTATTCCCTAACTTTCAACTAGCTTAAGCTGCCATATTGGTAGTAGAAAACTAGTTTAATAAATTGTATATATGTAAAAAAAAAAAAAAAAAAAAAAAAAAAAAATTTATCATTAGGTTAAAAAAGTGTATTAAGTGTGCGATTTCAAAGCATTTTATAAGTCATAAATACAACTAACAAGTGGTTTCGTGAAACTGCCAAAGATTTTAGTAGCTTCTTGGAGACTTCTCTTCTGAAAGAATCTTCTTTTTTTATTTATTTAATGAAAGACTGATCTTAAAATTAAGTCTTGACTATGTGTTTACCATGTATATATGTATTTATATGTAATAAGTCTTTTATCATTTTGGTTTTACGGTACAGCGCTTTATCCCGTTGCAGAATAAATGCTTTTCCTTTAAGATAATTAAGAAGGAATTCCTTAATTAATGATTATTCTTATTAAATGTCAGGAACGATCACTTTTTGTAGATAAATCTACGTTTTAAATCAAAATATTATTATTTTATAATTTATTTAAAATGTAGACTTAAGCGATTATTATTATTATTAGATATTATTAGATATTATAATTTATTATTAGATATTGGGTTTTATTTCGTTAAATCGTCTAATAAGAAATGATCGCTTATATTATAAGATATTAGATTTTATGTTGGACTCCATTTCGTTACATCGTCCGCGGATTAAATTGTTATTAAAATTACTATAGTTTATACATTATTATATATTATATATACATTATCATATATTAATTTTTAATTTAAAGCTAAGCAAAGCTTCATAAAGATTCTCTTCGCACACCTCAAATCTGTGTTCTGAACGTGATTGCCGTACAAAAAACTTTATAAAATGTGGCCAATTAGACAACTGCAACGCAGAATAACTAGGCAACATAAACACTCAAAGTTAATTGTGGCAATTAAAACAAAAACACTTACGTTAAGACACCAACATCACCCACTCACTGCTTTCTTGCGTTGTTGCTTCAGCGCAGATAATTAAAAAAATATATATTTGTTGATATTGTGTTTATGCGGTGGCTTTTGTTTGTGAAATACAGTAAAAACTCGTTATGAGGCTTACTTTTAAACAGAATAAATTGCACTTACTAAACAATCGTTCGGAGTTCGTTAATGTGACTGGAATACATAAAATATATCTTCTTTCACTATTGGGAAGCTACACTATCCCCGGTTAACATAGGCTCTATTATATATGCAAAAATGATCGGAGTCCTTAATAAAACGCCAATAATGTAGCCCAATTTGTACAAAAATTACCAAAAAAATTCATAAACGGGATGCTGTTAGTTCAGAATCATCCTCGAAATATTGTGCCACTTTAAATAAAATTATTAAAAAGTCCACAGACAAAGAAAAGATTACAAATCGTTGGACACCGTGACTAATATCAAATACCCAGTCCGTTACCCACAGGAATTCTTAAGTTCTCTAAACCCTTTTGGACTGCCGCCACATAAATTGAAGCTAAAAATTGGAATTGCAAGCATGCTTTTGAGAAATTAAAGTCGCTGAACTGATTTGTCAATCCCATTTAAACGGCTTCTAATTCGGATAAAGAAAACATCTTTTCGTTAAATATTAACAAGTTCCAAGCCAATGTAGGGATCGACCCACGAAAAGATTGTTTATTTAAAGGATAGTAAAACCATCGATGAAATCGATAGTTTTCAGCTCTATTGTATATAAATTTTAGTTTTATAATAATGTATAATTGTAATAGAAATAAAATAATTGTTTATACTTATAATGCCAAACTTGGATTTGGCCTTGGGTGGCTGCGATTTTCGTTATAGCGAAGTACGACTGACTGAATCTCTATCCGTTCCATTGCAGGTGCCATAAAACTCTGTTAACATTTCATAATATACGGGCAGCTGTGTCGCTGCTGCTCCTGGCCATTAATAGCCTGGAGGTGGCCCGCAGTCTGTTGCCGCAACGGCATGTCGAGCAGTTGAATCGACTCTTCGAGCAGACCGACGAGCGGAATGTTTTGATTGTCATTGGAACGGGAGCGGTGTGGAACGCTTTTGCCGCCAGCCTGTTCACAATTATGCAAATGTGCTATCATCGTTTGGTGGAGCGCAAGAAGGCGGCAGGTGAGTGTGCGATAATTGCTTAGTTAAGTGTTTTTCCTATTCAGTCCATCATTTGTCTTTTTTTTAATTTCCACAGGGTTTCTGTACTTGAGCTTGGGCTTGGAAGTGTTGATATTTGTGCTGCGCATTGACGAATTGGCCGAATTGGTTTACTACGAGGATATGCTAGAGTTGGAAATGTTCCTCGCGTGCTCGACAATGTTGAGCTTAATAGGCCTGGCCACCATTGACGGATACACCATTTACAGAGAGGTATGTGTGTGGCTCAAATGCATGAAAAATTAATATTCAATCTGAAATACCTGTTTCGCAGGTTTCAGAGATGAAACATAAAACTCATTTTCTTCGTTTTAAACAAGGGCAGCCCGAAATGTACTTATATACTTTGGTACAAGTATATAAGTACAAGTATATACAAGAGAGAACGCTACAGTCGAGCAAGCCCGACAGTGTAATACCCTGTACCCAGGTAAACTTCCGTCACTGAGTTATATGCGCCCATAGCAGCAGCAAAAAGAGGAAGAAGAAGAGCGAACTTGTTGCTGCAGTTTGGTGGGGTTGTACTGGCGAGAATTTGTTTCGCTAATAACTTTTCTTAGAAGTAGACAATTATATATAAATTATGTGTGCGAAGTTTGGTTTAGGTAGCATTTAAAATGTGGACGCTATTGACGAAATTCTGTCGCGGGGGAAGGGGGGGAAAATTAAAAAAAATAAAATAAACTCGTCCTTTCTCGGACCTAGGAGAATCTGGATACCAACTTTGGTTATTCTAGCTTTTATAGTTTCTGAGATCCTCGCGTTCATCCAGACGGACAGACGGACGGACGGACGGACATGTCTAGATCGATTTCTCTCGTCATGCTGATTCAGAATATATATACTTTATGGGGTCGGAGATGCTTCCTTCTGCATGTTACATACTTTGCACAAACCTAATATACCCTTTTTTACCCTACGGGTACAGGGTATAAAAAATGCATGATCCCGCGAAACGAACTAGTATACTACCCTTGATCATTTTAAGTATTTCAAATATAAATACCAAATCAAATTGTTTTAAATATGAATTCGTCAAATAAACAACAATTGAAACGAGACATACAATTTGTAAAAAAATCACAACTCTTCATTTCTAGTTGTTTAATTTTTAGCAAATTGTTGAGCTGATAGTCTATAATATTTGTAGAAACAGTGGAATACATATAGGTATATTGAGTCAAAACAAAAATAGTGCTGAGAACTGCTTTTTGGTGGACTTTAAGGAAAACTGTGTTGGAAAATGCTTGATCATTGATATTGAGAAAAATTGTGCTGGGAGTGGTTTGAAGTTTTATAATTGAACGCATCTTTAACATAAATTAGCTGAAATTGAAAAAAGTTTATTCGAATGAATAAAGAAAATAGTTCCGATTGATAATACAGTTTAGCCCATTCCTTATAATTAGTTTTACATTAGCAAACCTATATACACATTTAATATTAATGTATGATGTTTGATTGAACTAAAACCTTACTTTTCATTTCCATTTGTTGATGTATTGTACTTTCTCGCTGGAAGCACTCACAGCCACTGCCACAGCTGGCATTTTGTAAAATCTCATTACATATTAACATAACAAACACAAGAACTGTTTAATATTTAAGCAACCAAAGTACCACAGAAAGCAGGCAAGTAAGCAGCAAAGCAAAGCGCTCAAGAAACCTTCACTCGTTGTGTCTCTTCATGCTTGACATTATTTCCGCTTGAGACCGGAAATCCAAAGTTGCCACACAGGACACACACACACACACACAGAAACAACACACATGCACATACTGCCAAAACAAACAACAACCGCCGCATAGCAATAAGCACACCAAAGTAGCAAAGCAAATAAAAACATTAAAGTTACATTAGACGATTTCGGTCTGCTTACCTTTTTGGCTATGCAAAGAAAAGCGACTGCAAAAAAATATAGGGAATATAAGAGAGTATACAGAAGAGTGAAGGAGAGATAGAGGGAGAGGGTGAGCGCATGGCTAGCATATAAAAAACAGCACTTTAGTGGGTGGACAATAAATGTTTCGCATTTAGGCGCTCCTTACAATGCGCTGGTCGTTGCACTAATACCATTGCATACTTCAAGGCGAGCAGCTCGTGAGCACATCAGCAATGCGGTCAAGAAGGCGATTATGTTAGGGTACAAAAAATGAACAAACAAATATTAATACTGTGTGGTGTAGTGAGTTAAAAAAAGGGTGGGGCTTGGAAATTATGGACTTCTTTGGGTATTACAAGTATGTTTCTTGTGATGTAAAACGTTGCTTTCTTTAAACTTAGATGTATTTCCTTTCACAGCATTAGAATATCCTTTAAAAACTCACTTAAATCACATTTAAACTTGTTAAAAAATTAGAAAATTGTGAGCCGACTCTAAAAGCAATGTTTTGTTTTTATTACCATTATGGTATATACATTAAAACTAGTAGCTCTTTGAAAATCACGAACCGGATGCTGCGGCACTGACAAAATGCCGCTCCACTTTGCGAGTTACGAGTATTATTTTCCGCCAACATCCCAATGCAAAGAGAGAGGGTGAGTGAGAGAGGGAGAGGTGGAGTAAAAGAAGAAATAGCAGAGAGAATCTAATTTGCGCGCCGCCATCCTGTGCATAATTTTGATAAAGGAAGTTGCTGGGTTGGGGAAGTGACAGGGGGGTGGGGGAGTGGGGGTGAGCGCAAATAATGCCATGCCACGTCGAGCGTTAAACCCAAAATGCAAGCAATGCAACCGTTATTGTTGTTGTTATTATTCTCGTTGTTGCGGCGGAAATGGGGAAATGTGCAGTGCAGAACAATGCAGTGGTGTTGGGTTAAAAAAATCACTGTCTGTGATGCAATCGCTGTGATTGGAAATGTAAACTATGATTATTTATTTACTAATAAAGCGACTTAAGTATTTGTGTGTGTGTCTTCGAATATAATATCTTTTTCCAACACTACTGCTTACTACTTATAGTTAAAGCTATGTTATTATGTCTATTCTGTTATGGTCGCTTATAAAGAACTCCTAACATAATTGTTACCCTTACATAGGGAAACTATATTTGCTAAACTAAAGTCTAAAGTATTACGATTATGAGCTGTTTCTCTTCTTAAACAATATGTAATACAATTGCTGTTAGAGCTTGCTGTTATTGCTGTTCAGAATCGACTCTTTTCATATTTTGCTGCAAATGCTAAAGAAACATTGGAATTTCTGTTATTTCGATCGCTTTTAGTAGTCACTGTTATTGTTAATTGGATAACAGATGAAGATGCTGTTGAGAATTGATTGATTTTATATTCAACTGCTAAAGTTAAATAAATACTGCAACTGCTGTTAGTAGTCGCTGTTATTGTTCCTGTTATTTCGATCGCTTTTCGAAGTCACTGTTATTGTTAATTGGATAACAGAGGAAGATGCTGTTGAGAATTGATTGATTTTATATTCAACTGTTAAGGTTAAATAAACACTGCAACTGCTGTTAGAAGTCGCTGTTATTGATCCTGTTATTGCGATCGCTTTTAGAAGTCGCTGTTATTGTTCCTGTTATTGCGGTCGCTTTTAGAAGTCGCTGTTATTGTTAATTGGATAACAGAGGAAGATACTGTTGAGAATTGATTGATTTTATATTCAACTGCTAAGGTTAAATAAAAACTCACACATTGTACCAGCTGTTAATTGTTATTTTAAACAAAATTGTGCGGAAACGTTGGTAAATTAAATTTTTATCTAGCAAACAAAGCCCATTTGCATTTTTGATATTCTAAGGACTCTTGTATGGCTTGAGATTTTGTTTTATTAGATTAAACAACATTGGGAAATCATAGTAATCGCATTCATATCATGGTGGAATAAGATGCAGTTTTATTTTTGTCTTCATTATCATATTCTGTAGCGAATTGGCCTACAGATTTAGCCATGACACGATACGTTGACATTTGCAAGGAAGTATTTAAATCATGCGTTGATGGTATGATGATGGTAGCGATTCGGATAGAGTGATACTCAGGTCAAACCGACAGATATATTGTGATTAAGAAATCACAGGATTCCTCATCACTCGAACTGAGTGCAGCGTTATTCGCATTTGCATACTTCTGGGCGTAAAATTAGCTGAATAAATATAGTCGAACTAAAGCGAAAGTGAAGCGACAGCCGGCAGTCAGCAGTCAGCAGGCAGCACTCGGCAGCGATGACAATGCAAAGGTTTATTTAATTTAACAGGGGATTAGTTATCCAGTAAAGATGCAGACAGAGAATGTGGGGTAAGTGTTGTGGTAAGGGGGAGGGGATGTGCTTGTGGGATTTTAATATGTTTACATTTTAATTGAGGTTAAGCGCAGATTTGTTACTCAAAGCTTTTCGCTACTCAAATATTTTATTTATGTTAGTTTTGGCCAGTTTCGCTGCTTTTGCATACTTTAAGGCACTAACTGTTTGGATATATGTGGTGTGTGTATGTGTGTGTGTGTGTGTGTGTATTTGCTTGACCACATGCCAGCGGCAAAACAAGTGTCGGACGGGCGAGTGCCACAAAAACGACTACTTTAGAGGCGCTTAAGTGCAACAAATGCCACAACAACTGGCAACTGGCAGCGACAACAAAAGAGTGAGCAAGAAGAGCGAATGGGAAAAGGCCAAAAAGAAAAGCGTACCAAGCCAAGCAGCCAAGCGAAGTGCCATTGTTAAGGCGTTGGGTAACACACACAAAGAACGTGTTACAACCAAACAACAACAGCAACAACAATAGCGGGCCAGCTACAAGCATAAAACCAACAGCAGGCAGCAACAAAAGCATTGCAAGTGGCAAGGACACATGCAAGCGGCCACAAAATGGCGTCGTGGCGCAGAAAATAAAAAAATGGAAGATGCAAAAAAAAAAAAAAACTATAGCAAGACAAATCCGTGGGCAAAACTTAAGCAACTTGTGTGTGTCGCTTAGCTTAGGCTTTTGAGTTATAATGCTACGAGAGTAGTTGTTGGAGGGCGATGTTTGCCTTTAAGTTTTGTGTTTTTTCTTTTCTTAGCGGTTTGACTGAGCATGTTTTGATGCGTCTGGTTAATCATGAACTAAGAACAGCAATTGCTCACTTTTGCTGAGAAAAATTGGGAACTTTTGAGTCGTGCGGGTTCTATTTTTGTAGCCAGGCTGCTAGTTCTGAAAGTTTGTATGTGATCTTAATATCCGATGTTGTTTGTACTTCACAAAATTGCTGGTAATTTCAGTGGCATCTATATTGCAATAATTTCTATTAAGCTTCAGATAATATCATGAGGCAATATACAAAAGTTTCTTTATAATATCTTTGTACGTATTCTATGATTTTTACACCCACCTATGGTAACTACTATATATATAACATTGAGACTATACATGACTTTTTTTTTAATAAACTGGCCATGCGTAAAATAAGTCTACATGACAAGCTTGGCATCCCCATCTGTTATAGCTCAAAAGATCTTGTGGTTCATACAGACAGACGACCGGACACACGACTTCATTTTTCCAGTTACATCCATTACGAATCCGAACGTTCCTTTGATTACGTATTTCTTATAAACCATTAGTAACATTTGTACTAATAATAAATAAATACATTTTAAGTAAGAAATGTTTGAAATAAATTAAAAATTTAGTGAACAAGCTTTAATATACTTTTGCATCAATAAGCATTAATAGTATTTTTTTAAAATTGTTTGATGACAGTTGAAAATACACATTTTAATTATAAAGTCTTTTCAATTAATGTAAAAAATATAATACCATTTATTTTAATTTACTTTTCAGCGTTATCGCCCTGATTACTTGGAGGACTACGATAAAATAGGCTACAAGCATACACTGGCCACATTTTACTCCAAGTCCTGTTTCTGGTGGCTGACGCCGCTCTTGCGCTTTGGCTATAAGGTGCCATTGGAGCTCGAGGATTTGGGCCAAATGCGTTTGGAGGATAGCGCGCGTGCGCATTATGACCACTTTTTATTGATTTACAAAACTGAGAAGGTGGTGAGTAGATATCAAATGTAACTCTAATTATCATTAAAAAAAAACTCATTCAAAATTCATCCGTCTACAAACATTTTTTAATTAGCCTTTGCACAATTTATAGACATTTTAATATTCACCTAGTAGTACCAATATTTCTTGGTGGCATTTGTAAGATAGAATATACTGTGCCGATAATATGATTTAATGGCCAGGAAAAAAACTATCGAATTGGCGGTACTCCTTTGGAAAATTATACACTAATGAGCACAATAAGATATTAATTAAATGGTTGACTATTTGAAGTTGTTGCCGGCATAAATTTATTGTTATTCAAATATAAATAGGTGGAGATGCACAAATATTGCGCGCATTAAGTGCAATTTAATTAAAAGTGCTACAAAATGAACAATAATTAAAAGCTTTGGGCTATATAGTCCAAACACAACTGTGAGCACACAATTGAGTCTTTTGCTTTTGCTTTTGCGGCTGCTCGGCGAGCATAAAAATTCCATTAAGAAAATATTTTATTTCATTGCAAAGAGCGAAACAAGCAAATTGCTTAATTATTTATTTAAATGCACCGACAACGGTCATAAATTCTCAATACAAAAGCAACAACACCAGCAACAAATGCTTACAAAATGGCGACAACGCAAGACATGCAGCCATTTTTGGCTGATAACAAAGTGAAAGTGTGGCTGTTGTTGCTATTATTGTTGTCAACGTTATTGTTGTTGCTGCCGAGTTAAAATTTATATGCGCCATTTATGCATTTTTAATGACAAAATGACCGCCGGCTTGCAACAAATTGCGAGAACTGCGAGAGCGCAACCAAACCGAAAAGCAGCCAAATTGAAATGCATTAATGTGCTTATTAATTTGTGTACGCATACATAAATTGTTAATTAAAAACGCGGTTAACACGGCGTATACGCAACGCGCCGGCAGTACATAAAATGGCCAATAGAGGTGGCACGCCTGGTGCTGGGAAAGATAATGAAAATACAAGTTAATGAATAACGAATGATATGAATTAAAGCAATACAATCTTGTATATCTATTTACTTAGGTAGATTAGGTTAGATTAAAAAAATAAGCATGTACTTTTTATCAATACTATAGTAGATGCCATTTAAATAAAATTAATAAGAATCAAAATTTATGGCAGTCGAAGAATATAAGAAATAAATTATATAATATAGTTGCTTGAGTGACATATTTTTTTTTTTCATATTAATTGCTATATGTACTCTTCATTGAAAATTGCAAGTCCATAAGGTTTTATATAGCGACCACATCAGCATGACGAGACGAATCCAAATCGCTATGTACTTGTACGTTTGTTCATCTGACCGTCTGTCCGGTTGTCTGTTTTAATCACTGGTCCTCCCATAATTTTCTTTTATGAATACAGATTATATACCGAGACAGACCATGTAAGATCACTATTTCGTACAGTTTTCATATCCATTTGTCGGTCGCGAATGCTGACGATAGATGAACAAATGCAAATTAAATTGTCAGCTGTTAAATTTTTTGAGCATAAACAAGGATATTAAAATAAATAGTATTTTATTAAAATCGATTAAATAATTAAAAATTTTAAATAAAAGAATATTAAAATAAATAGTATTTTATTAAAATCGACTAAATAAAATAAAATGTTGTAGTACTACAGAAAAATTTGATGTTACTTTTGAGACAAATTATATACAAATTTTTTGAACATAGCTTTCGATAGTCTTTGTCATCGTTTTATCTTTGTTTGCTGATGAAGTGTTTTTGTTTTTCATAATAAAATGCTGTTTGATTTTTCAATAGATAACCCAGTAAGACTGTAAGCATATACTACAATGATGAAATGTTTTAATTCAACTTCCACAGTCGCTTAAATATATATCTTAGTTATTGAAAAATAAAACCATGGATACTACTGATGATGTCATCGTTACTGTTTGGCATAATAAATTACGTTCTCTTAGAGACAGTTCAAAATGGGAATAATTCTTGTAAAAAGGGGCAGACTAATATCGATTTATATCTCTTTTGGTTTATGTCCATCTCTAATTCCGACACTCTGCTCCCCTTCTGCGATCCTACACTGGCTGATACCCACATTTTCGTTGTTGTTACTTACAGAAGAACGCAAATACACCGCCATCTTTGTGGTATTGCTATATGAAGAATAGTTGGCGGATGTTTGCATTGGGCGGCATTTTAAAGCTGGCCGGTGATTTATTTGCATTGATTGGTCCACTTGCCATACAGCAAATAGTGCAATATATCGAAGTACTCTATGCGGATGCCCAATCGGCGGTAACTAATCAGAATGCTCCCAATATTGTTGCCGATTTTGCTGCTGTTGATGTTGATGTTGATGATGGTGTTGATGTTGATGTGGACGCGGACGTTTTCGTGAGAATATACTATGCCTACTGGTCGGATTTGGTAACAAATGGTTGGAGCATCGCTTGGATTGTTTTGTTGGCCGCACTCACACAGGCCGCATTGTCCCAGGCCTCCACGCATGTGCTCAATATGACGGGCATCAGGATTAAAACATCGCTACAGGGTCTAATTTATCGCAAAAGTTTGCTGTTGAACGCCAGCGGTTGTGGCAACAATGCCAACAACTCTGCCAACAATGCTGACGACGATGTTGCGGCAAATTCTGCTACTATTGTGCAACAAAATGGTGACACTAAGTTCACTGCTGCGGCGACCGATAAGCCTGCAGTGGCAGTGGCAGTGGCAGAGACAGAGGCAGCAACACAATCAACGGATCGTCCAGGCGGTGAGTTTGTTTATTCTGTAGCTCGTATGCAACATATTTGTTGGAAGTACACAATAGTTTGGTGTTAATTGAAACTTTTACGGCTGAAGTACTATATATTTGTACATAGCCAGAATGTGTGGCCAGATTAAAGGCGACGTGTGCAAGGGTTCAATGCATCGAACATTACTTAATCTTAATGCCCCAACCTACTTGTGTAGTACTATAGACAACATTGATCTGAAGAATAAATCACTTGCAATTGCTTTACCCTGAACAGCGCTGAACGATATAGGAGCCATCACGAATCACATGACCGAGGACACGCTAAACATTATGCAGTTCTTCTGGATTGCACATTATGCTTGGGCCATACCATTCAAGGTTTGTTTGTTCGTTTGTTTGTTGATTTGCTTGCAATGCGCCTCTAACTAGGCAACACATAATATGTTATTTACGAGCCACTCGTGTGCTATTGTAATTTGATTGTACTACGTTTTCTTTAACTTAATTTATAACATTTGAAGTCTAGCCTTGCTTTTACTGTTTTTGTTTTTGTTGTTGCTGTTGTTTTTAATCTCGGCAGATTTATCTCATGCGCTGCACGTAATTGCCTATAAATTGTGATGCATTTTATTTTATTTGATTTCGTTTTCGTTTTTGCTGTTGTTGTTGTTGTTGTTTTGTGTTTTATTTTAATTTTATTTGCTCGCCATTTTGGTATTTGCATTTGGCATTTAAATGAATTAAGGGCTCTGTGTAAATATTTTGCGCATGACTTTTTAAATAGTTTAAGGGTAGAGATTTTAATGTAATTAAGCAAACAAGTTAATGGCTAAGTTAAGTACACACACACACACACACTTCTGTATATAAGTATATGCAGCTGGGAAGGTCGTTGCTTGACTACCGCAGACAAATATACGACTATATAGCCACACATACATACATACACACACATATACAAATATGTATGTATGTACACGTGCATAATTAATTCGTATTTAATGTGTCTGTGTGTTTATTAGCCTTCTTGCATCCACAACTGGCGATTCGGCATAATTAGCTATGAGTTGTTTACATAGTACATACACAGCTGTGTACATTTGTGTGTGTGTGTGTGTGTGTGTGAGTGTGTGTTGTGCAAATAAACTCACTTGGCCGGCCCTAGAGCCAATCGATGCCTGGCAAATGGCTGCGCCAACCTCAATCTCAACCTCAGCTGGCTTCAATTGATTTGTAAATGTTTGGGCGAGTGTTGTGGTGGCGATGCTCCTCGATTTGAATGTGAAGTGTTTCCCATTTCCCAACACTGGCTGGCAACAGCTGCCACATAATTTACTCGTTTGTATGCATTTCAAATCCGATTTGTCGCTGGCCAGCCAGAGAAAGAGAGTGCGCGACATTCGTATAGACGTGTAGCAATCAATTGATTAACATTTACTCTGCAGGTGTAGTCTCTCGAAGATTAAAAGCTCAAAAACAAATTCAATGCGACAGTTTTGCAAATAATGTGAAACAAATACTATTAGGGAACTTTGTGTCTAGACAAGTAAAATTTTAACAAAATGAAAACCGACTTCAAACCGGCTAGTACAAAAACTAGCTTACCCTTTTACCCTTTACAGGGTTTAATTATCCGAGTAATATTGTCATTGCTCAGGAATGGCATAATGTTTCGATGATGATTATGAAGTAACGGCATCTTGTCTAGGAATAGAATTTTCAGCTATTTGAACTGGAAATGAGGCATGTTTAAAGTAGTTTCGAAATGCACCTGAACGTCTCTGTAAAAATGGTTATTGGAAATGAACCAAGTTAATGCTCGATGCAGTCTTTGCATATTTTCTCATGGATGCCATTGTTAGAATTGGAAAGGAAGCACCAGATTTTAAATAAAAAAAATCAAGAATCATCAAAATCGGTTCACCTAAACCAGAGTTCTCAGCTTAAAAAAAAAGACGTTGTATTGAGAACCTTGTCCGTTTTTTTAAGTCGGTTTGATCGTTTCGTTTGATCTTAATTAATTTGAATACTATTGTTAGAAATGGTTATGAAAGGTTTTCGAAACGTTTGAAGTAGGCTTTAATTTGTTTTTTTCAGGGGCTTGCGTAATAAATTAAATTTTTTCCTATATTAATTTTACTGTTATTATTTAACATTTTACATCTAAAACAAGTTTTCATTTTATATTTGTATTTATTTATGTCAACAAACATATGACTATCGACATAGGAGGAAAATATATAACAATTTTAAAAAGCCTCTTATAAGCTAGAAAAGCCTAAGAAGGAAAAATCCAATCAAATTACAATAATGTGTAATTATTATTATAATATTACAATATTAATATCATGTTTGTGCAAGTCGACAAATATGTCTGACTATACACATAATCACAATCACATAAGCTGCCTTTCTGGAAAACTTGGCTGAAATCGAATGCGGAATATGTTAATTAAATTAAATTAAATTCAGTAGTCCAGTAAATTTTAAACTTATTTAATACATATAGTATAGTTTTGAAGATTTAAAAAGTCATATCAAATAGTAAATTGCTAATTTAAAAAGTCAAAGATGCCTTTTTCGGAAGACTAGTATTAATAATAATAATCATTAAAGTATCAGCTACTATTAGGCTATGGCTTAAGGCCAAATTAAACTAAAAGGCATCTTTCAAAGTCCAGAAATGAGCAAACGGAACATTTTTGCTGTAGATTTGCATTTAATAGTATGTACTTGTGTTTTGCTTTTGGAACACTAGTATTAATAATAATAATAATAATAATTAAAGTATCTGCTACTATTAGGCCTTATAACTTCTCATCTACAAATTATACTAAAAGGCTTCTTTCAAAGCAAGCGTTTTTAGCTTAAGGGAAGTATAGTATTTGCTGTAGATTTTCATTTAATATTACTTGTTGTTTTCGCTTTTACACAACAAACTCTGTATATAAATTGAAATTTTCATTCTGATGTAAGCAATTTCCATTGAGTTGTCAGCAAACAAAACATATTTGCGAACGACAAGCTGTGTATGTTTTATTGTGAAGCTCATTACAGCCTATGTTTAAGGCACAAACGTTAGTTCAGTTTGTTATTTTAGAATTACACATATGATTTTCAGGTGGCAGAGCTTTAGTTGGCATTATGCCGATAATAAATAAATTAATGCCATAACATTAGTGCATGCTGCTTACCGCATAATTACCTCAAAGGCATATAAGTACGAGTTGTATGCAAATATCTGGCATGCGAGCATTGTTATTCAGAGTGTGGAAACCAACTGTTAAAATTAACTTGTACTTTCAGATATCCGTGGTCATCTATTTGCTGTATCTGAAGCTGGGCATAAGTGCGGTGATTGGCGCCATTGTGTGTATATTAATAATGACGCCATTGCAATTTCTCATTGGCAAAGCCATGTCCGAGAACGCCGAAGTGATAGCGGTAAGCATCGAGGGGGGAATTTAATTAAAGTCACAAAACAAAACAAATTTCATTAGAAATCAAATTTGGCAAATTTTATGGCCATGAAATGCCAGAGAGCAGACAACTGCCTGCCAGCTGGGACTGAACTGGACAGGACAGGAAAGGACAGGACTTTGGTTTGTGAGGCTCGGCTCTTACGGGCTGTTTGCTTTTCGTATTGTGCTGGTCAGTTTTGTTTGCTATTTAGTTGCTAGGCGGCCATCATTTGGCGTTGAGTTGAGAATTTGTTTTGTACTTGTTGCTGTTGTTGTTGTTGCTGCAGTTGGTTGCTCATTAAAAGTTTCCTGTTAGCAGATTTGTGGTCAATTTAAAGTTATTGTTGGCTGTCTGACTTGAGTTAATTGAATTTGGTTATTGCTGACCTAGCTGTTGAGTTTTTATTTGGCCAACATTCTTGGCTATTGTTGCTGTCACTCTTCTCAGTAAGTAGGTTATGAAGTTTGGCTTTTGTAATTACTTACAAGCTGTGCATTTTCATTTGACAAAGTTCGCCACCAATTGATGTTGAATTTTACGAATTTTGTTTAAAGGTATTACAATTACTATACATTTATGCTTTAAGTGGGTTTAGACATGCTTAGACGTTCATTATTATTTCAGACATTTTTTCAGATGTAATACGGCGTTAAAAGTTAGTTAAATACAAAACAGTTTTCTTCAGTTCAACAATTATTTAAATATTGTACACATTTATGTGTCGAATGGAAATGTTTTTAAAAAGAATGTTTAAATATGTATGTTCCTTTAAGGGTTTGTTTTGAAATTAAAAAGAAAGTAAATTAAAAAGTGGGAAAAATATAGATAAACAATAAAAAGTCATTTGTCTAATTAAAATTATTATAATCGTATAATAATTTATAGAATTATACCTGTCTCCAAGACAGTGCTGCGAAAAACATTATTTCTGTTCGATTTTTATGTATCTATGATTTTTTTAATTGAATTGAAAAAAGGAAATTAGAAAGAGGGGGAAATATAGATGAACAATTACAAATCATTTCTCCAACTAAAATACATTTTATAATCATTTATAGAATTGGAGCTACAAAAGTCTGCAGCGAAAAATTTTATTTCTGTTCGAATTCTATTTATTTATTAAGAAATTGTTTTGAATTGAATTGAAAGGAAGGAACTTAGAACGAGGGAAAAAGGTAGATAAGCAATTAGAATTATAATCTTGAAATAATAAATATAATTACCTTTCATATGCCGACATTAAAGTTGAAAGCACCTTAAATTGTAATAAATTCAATTTCAAACATTTCGTTAAGCTAAGTTATATAGCAATTATTTTATTTCATATGCAAAAATTGGCATATTACTTTTTGAAAACTGATTTATAAATTTAATTTAATTGATTCAAATATATTTCATTGCTTTTCTGGGTTAATAGAAATTGAGCTCTATGATATTTTCTTTTTGAATTTTTGTTTGTAAATACTGGTTTTATTTAATCTACATTTTTGTTTTAGTTATAAACAATTTTATTAAACTAAATTATGATCTTCAATGCTTACAGAAATACACCGATGAGCGCCTAAAGAGAATACACGATACCTTGATAGGAATAAAAATTATTAAATTAAATGCCTGGGACGAGGTCTTTCTTAAGAAGATAAATGCAGCGCGAAAGAAGGAGCTAAAATACCTAAATAAGGATGCCATGTACTGGACTTTGATGAGTAAGTTAGGAAACTACATTTTGAAATAATTTAATATAAATTCTTTCCATTCTTTTAAATTAAAAATCTAAAACAAGAGAAATGTTAACAGTCGAGAAAACCCATGCATTAAACAGCTATCAGCATAGTTTCAATAGTTTAATACGAAACTATGGATTGTATGGAAACTTTTGAAATTAGAGCGCATAGGTATATTATATTTGTAAATAGCTTATTTGCATTTATTCAAAAATGATCATGATGAACGTAAAGCCAAACAACTTTGTTTCGTTCAATAAAGGAAATCCTTACCAGTAATTGGTTTGGCCTGTGAACAATATTATGTTTAAATTTGTTGCACTTACGTAAGCCACCCAGCATGATTTATAAAATACAAACAAATTCGAATCTTAAGCAGCAATCAAGATTATTCTGTTTGTTTTCTTTTTCTGTGGCCCTTTTCTGCTTTAAGACAACAGTCTGTTAAGTTAACAGAGACTTAAAAGTGCTGCTCATGTTATTGAAACTTGCTCTCTCTTTCTGTCGTTCTCAGCGATTCTCATGCACATTTCCACGGTACTCATCACTTTCGTCACGCTGGCCGTTTACGTGTATTTACCTCGTAATGGGAACTTGGATTTGGATGCCAGTCGCTTGTTCTCCGCTCTGGCGCTGTTCCAACAGCTCACGGTTCCGCTGCTCATCTTTCCCATAACAGTGCCAATTATAATTGAGGCGCGTGTTTCGACACGTCGCCTAGAACGTTTTCTGCACGCACGAGAAATCCAAAAACAATTCGAGGGCATACGCAACATGGCGCGCATTCTGAGCAAAAGCGATGCCTCCCTGGATATGTACGAGACGCAGGAGAAGTCCAACCTGACAATGCGTACGGCCCAGGCGGAGAACAAGTTGAACGAGCAGCGACTGGCCCTGCGGATTCGCATTCCTGAGCAATCGGCGCCCTTGGCACAATCGGAGCCCATCACGCCGCTACTCCAGAGCACTGGCGAGTCATCGGAGGAGAAAGCCCCGAATCCGTTTTTCCATGAGCAGCGTCATCACAAGGTGCTTGTGCAGCAGCGCCGCGAGCTCCTACGTAATACACCCTATGTGGCCATACGGCCGCCCAAATTGGGCGCTGGCTCTTTGGACAAAAGCGTAGACCAGTTTTCGGTGGTGCGCGCACGGAATACGGACAGTTGGCGTCGTGATTCGTTGCTCCTCAAGATGCCCGAAGATATTGCAGTATCCATTAACGATGGGTTGTTCACCTGGCAGCCACAAAGTCAGCAACTGCCGCACGTCCAGCTCCATGTCCTCGAGATGGCCATACCCAAGGGTGGCCTTACGATAATTGTGGGGAAAACTGGCGCAGGCAAAACATCACTGTTGTCGGCATTGCTAATGGAAATGCCTCTCCTGGCGGGGAATATGTTCTGGCACAAGTGAGTAGCAATAAATTAAATTAAATTAAATGACAAATTTTCGATTAATTGCTTAAATTGAATGCTTTAATTCCAATATTTAATGTAAGGTGGCCACAAAAGAGTTTGCTAAGTTCGAGCTTAGCTTTTTCATGGAAAGGTCAGGCTTTTACCAGCATTTCATTATATTTAGCCATTTCTAGCGTTTTTCATTTGCTCATCTAGCCATTGCTGTCACTCAGCAACGTGCAACACTGGCGTCGAGATATGAAATTGCCACTTAACTGATAGCTTTAATTACATGCTCTAAGTGGGTGTTTGCCTTAATCTTTAATGATTTTTATAAATTTTGTGAAATTAGTTTCTTTAGAACATTTCCTGTCAACTCGTTTCCTTTTTATTGGACAACAGTTGAGCTCCTTGCTGATGATTATTATCCTTCAAAAAACTTGAGTGCTCTTTGCGTGTCATTAAAGTGTCGAAGTAGTTATTACCACAATTGTCCTTGTTCGTTTCAAAAATAATTCCGTTTATTGTCTTTGGTTTATAAGTATAATTAAAACTTTTCTGACTTGATGGATTTCGAAAATTAAAGCTGATATACATATTCATAAATAATGGCTCTTTATAGTTTTTTCTTTTACAATAAAAACAAATTGCTTTAACTTCTTACTACTTACGGGCTTAGCAAAGATTATTAAGTTTCTGTGAATACAAAAATGGTTGAACACTTTTAATTAAGTTTCTGCTAAATAACACTGCAAAATAGTCGTATTCTAAGCATAGAGAGTGCTATGTTTTAGATAAAACACGTATTTTTGGTTGGTTCTGCTGTATTGTGATGTAAACCTTGCATGGGATTCCATAAGTTCAAGATAATTCCGCGGGCAGACATCCACAAACTAAAATTTTAACAGCTTACGGTGATAGGCGGTTTATTGGGAAAGTTTCATACTGCGACAGCTTTTTTTTTTAGTAAGTGGTGGCCCACTAATTAAGCGTAGGGAAGTAACCTTTTAAGCTGGATTCCTCCCTCTTCAGGCGACGGCCTGATTACGCACGTTTTGTATGCAAACAAATATTAACTAGAGAAACAACAACAAGAGCAGCCGTAAAAAGAACAACAACAAGAACAGAAACCGACAAGCCTCTCTGGCCGTGTAAATATTTTAGTTATTTATGCGCTCGTTTACTGTTATGTTAACAGCAGCAGCTGTGGGGAAGTAGTGGCGCCCTCTCTCGCCAGTTGGCCTCAGGTCGGCCGCAAGGTGTGTGGCTGTGTGAGTTGGCATGTTTGCCTATTTAAAATATTCTATTGCATAATTTTAGGCGCTTGTTTAGTTACCTTGAGAATATGCTTAATTATGCAAAAATGCACTCAGAAAAACCCCTGTTTTTCGTTATGATTTTAAAAGTATCCAATTAGCAAAAAATTTATGAATATAAGTACCTTTTCTACAGTCTCTATTATAATAAAAAATAGTCCAAAATTGTTAGCAAAAATGTATTTTTTTATTAAATTTAAAAAATTGTGATCTGCATTTTTTTCATTGTCAAATTAGTTTTCTTTATTGATTTTGTTCAATTATGATATAAATGTGGGTTTTTTTTAATATAATGAAATGTTTATTTAATGAAAAGGTGTGAATTGATAGAATTAAATTAGCTTACATCGTTTAACATCAAATCAAAAATGCACGCCTTGGCTCTGCGTTCCAAGTACCGAACTCGTCGTCTTTTGAATTCAACCTCCTTCTTGCCGGACGTCTTCCTGCTGTCGCTGATCGTCGTCTTATTCTCGTCTTCTTCTCGAATGTTCGTCTTCTTGCTTGTTGTCCAGGGCGTCGTTTGGAAGGCAAAAGGGAAAAGGAACAACACTCCATCCCACATATATATTTATATAATGAATGAATTTCCCTATTACTCAATTACAAGAAGTATTTAAAAATATGAACCACAAAATTGCCCGAGATTATAATTTTGCTTTCTCCTTTTACCCCAGTGTACATACATATATTACATACATACTACATTGAAGTGGCACGAACTTTGCATCAGCAACAGCTGGCACTTTAGTCGAAAGACTGGAGAAACAAAACTCTTAATTGCATACCTTGAAGCTTATGCGAGTATGCATTTCCCCCCAATTGTATTGTACATTGAAAAAACATGAGCTTTGCCGAGCCCTGCCACGTGTGTCGATTCGCTTTCCTTTCCTTTCCCTTCCTTTTCACTTCTTGCTTTGCCAGCATTTAATTAAAGTTTTGCCATTGTGCGCCCATTGCAATGCTGGCACATGCGTGCGGGTGTGTGGGAAGGTCCCCGTTGCGTTTTTCGACTGCATTTTGCATTTTGCATGCAGCTGCCAATTTCGCAAAGCATACAAAGCGGCTCTTGCAAGTTTTCTTGCCCTTCAACTGTGCCATAAATAAAATGCAATAAGCCACATCCGCTTACCGCACTCTATTTCCGCCCCCCAAAACCGGAAAGTGAGCAAAGGCTTTCCAATAAATTTCCTCTTACAATATATGTTAGTTATGTACAGACATTCACAAGTTTTCATTGGCCTCCCGATTCGATATTTGTGTGTGTGTGTGGGTGTGTGTGGGTGTGTGTGTGTGCTGCCTACATTTCGGCGTTACCCATAAAATGCATTGGCATTTAATGCTTTTTATATGCAAAGCGTTTTGGGAATTTATTTGGAAGGCATAGATACGTGTATGCCTTTTAAGTACAGCCTCATCGATCAGCTGCTTAACCCAAAACTTTTGCTAATTTTTGCTGTCATTTTTAAACGCCTATAAATTCATTAAAACCCTAATAAATGGAATGAGTTTTATACAAATAATTGTTGAATCAGGTTTAAGGAATTTAAATTATTTTCTTTTAATTTTTTGATTAACTTCATGTAAACAGAATAAACTGAATTCAAGTAATTCAACTACATATTTGTTGAAAAAAAGTCATGTTGCTAAATTGAAATTGAGAGAAGTTTTTGTTCATCTTCGTAATTAAATAAATTAGTTTAAATTTCTAATAATGTTTGATAACTATGGCCTGTAAAATTATTATTAGTTTAGGAATCAGCTGGTCACCACACTGGTCCCCATCTACTAGTATAGACAATATACCAAGTTTGTAAGACTGTGGCAGTTTTTAAAGATATTGGTTCTTCAACTGTCCCAAACAAGCTCTGCACTACTTTAAAAACCAGTTCGCACTTTTTTCCAACAGTTTGAAGTTTTAAAGTTCTGTTTACAATGCATTTTTCTGCTGCCAGATCAAACAGTTTGCTCGCGCTCTTAAGCTGCAAAAGTCTGTGGATGGCAATTCTGTGGCTGTTGAGTATTAAAAGGCGTTACGCATTCGCACCGTTAAACAAATTAAACTGAATGCAACAAACAGAGCCACAGTTGCAAACAAAAAAATAATGGACAGCTCACAAATGCCTTTGAAATATCTTTGCCACTTTAACACAGAAGGCATCAACATACTCATCATCATCGCCATGGCGTTGGTTGCATGCCTCGCTGCCAGATGTATAGTGTGTTTGTATGTCAGTTGCATGGCAAATGCATCTTCTGGCACTTAATACCGTTGCCGATGTGGCTGCTGCAATCACAATTTCACTTTTAATGCGCACCGCAGAAGAAACTCTCAAATTAAATGCAGCCCTGGCAGTGGCAAAGTCAAGCCAAAAGTTTCAGTTGCTGCCGCAGTCATTCAGCATATTTTCCGAGTCGTTTCCATGCACATCACGTCACTCGGTAATTTATCACAAAATGTCTGTGTATGTTAATTTTATTGCACATGAAATAAAAAGCATGCCTGCCACCACCCTCCACCCTCCACCATCCACCATCCACAATCCACTCCCCAACGCCATTGCCATCGAAGCTGTAACAAAGTGCCCAGAAAGCATTGCAACTGAGGCAACAAACGCAACGCACTTGCATTAGGGATGGCTGCGTGATAAGCTATGAAATATTTAAATGGTAAACTACATTTTATACAACAATAAAGACAGCATTTTTGATAAGCATTATTTGGCAAGAAATTACTGATATGTTTGCAAAAGGCATGACAAATATATCAGAAGTGAATATCCCGGTTTTTCCTTCTGTTATTCGCTTTTCCGAAGTCCAATACGCTTTCATTCTTTATTAAATGCACAGCCATGCACTTGATTAGGGACAAGATTTTTTAGGTCTTGTATTGTGTTTTCATACCCTGTATCCGTAGGGTAAGAAGGGTATATTAGGTTTGGGAAAAGTAAAGTATAATATTCTGAATCAGTCCGTCCGTCTGTCACATTAACCAAACTTGGTATGTAGATGCTCCTAGTTCCTTGGGTACACGAGTTAATTTTAATATTTTTGGGCTTTCCCCCCTTCCCCGCTACACCGTCCACCTTTCAAAAGCTACAATAACCAAACTTTGTACACATAATTTATACACAGTAATCTACTTTTGTTTCATCTAAATCGTCTAATTCTAAGAATAGTTATTAGCGAATAAATTTTACTCCGATACTACGCCCACAAGCTGCAGCATCAACTTCGCATATACCTGAGTTTCAGAAGTGTACCTGGATACAGGGTATTTCAATGTCGGGCTTGCTCGACTGTAGCGTTTTTTTTTTGGCAAGGGGCTGCGTTCAAATGCTTTGGTGTTTCAATTAAAATGCAGCATCAGGGAACTGTTACAGTTAGCTTTTAATGATTAAACGTTATGTATTATCAATGACTTGTTACTATACTGTGTGCCAATCATGTGTTTATTATTGGCCCATAAAATTTGTACTACAGGTATTCTGTATTACTCATACGCACTGTACAACAAGCTTTGAATTAAAACATTTAATGCATTTAATGAGCTGTAAAAATGATAGCGCCCTGCCGTAGATCGTTACTTATAATGCCATAAGCACATACAAAAATGAATACTATTTGTATATAAATACACTGATAAAAAAAAACACGGAAATTTAATATTTACTCGTAGATTTAACTATTTTTATTATCGATTTAATATTAAAATATTAAATTTAAATTGTGACGATATGAAATCACAAGTGATGATGTGGAGAAGTGGGTTTAATTCACGCCACAGTTTTATTTTTATAATTATAAAATATTTTTTTGTCTACTCTACTGGTTTTTTAACTCTTTTCAATAATAACATTTGCATAATGCATATTTTATTTATATATTTATATTTATATATTTTTAGCAGAAAGTACTTTGTATTTGTATTTGTGTATTTGTATTTATAGTACCACACAACCGCTGAAAACCCACTTGAGAATACTAGTCAATAGAAATTTAATAATAAATTTCTAGTATATTTAAATCGACTATAAAAAGCTTTAAATTAAAGTTGAGAAAAATATTATAATTTGCTATGGAATATAGTAAATTTAACTATTTGTTTTTTGAAGTGTGTGCATATTAATATTTCAAATGGTTCAACATTAAATTTAATTTAATAAGGCAAATTTACACTTTGTTTTGGAATATTATTCATATTAAAATCACTAATTGAATATGTTTTTAGTAAAATTTACGATGTTTATGTTTGATTTGTACTATACTATGCAACTTTTTTATCAGTGTATGTGTTGTATAGCTTAAGCTGAGATTACAACGGGGAATATAAAGTTAATCTATGAAATATATTGTATATTAACACTTGGACTGCACACAAATTTGCATAATTTTGCATCGCATATCAATTAAAGCGACTCTTATCCAAGAATTTGTACAATTGTATAAAAATAACAACAACGGCTGATTCTGTTTCAAGTTAGGCCCAACAGGCGGTCAAGTGTCAAGCTACCGTAAATATTGTGGCAAAAGCGGGCTCGTCTGCAATGTCTCGTTACAGTTACAGGCGATATGCTCTTTTTGGTAAATAATGGATAGTCAGGTTATTTATGGTCTGTATAAAGAACGCGGTAATCCTTGCTGTATCCTCAAAAAACTCAACAAAAAACACACATTTTCTCCCAAGTAATAATAAATTGACTTAATTACTTGAAGAAAAAAGGCAAATATTCGCATTCGTGAGCGAGCTTCGCGTGACAAACAATCTTTGAACGCGCACATCTTTGATTTATATGTCTTGCGGCAGCACGCAAAGAGAGGGAGTGGAGAGAGAGGTTGGGCGTGGCTTCTGGGTCCCTATAAAAATGCATTTAACAAGGAAAATCGTGTGCCAGCCAGCAGGAGTGCAATTGCCGACAAGTCCCGGTCTACGATCTTGGCTGCTGTTGCCGCCGCCGCCGCCGTCGCCGCTTGGCAAACGCAAAATGTGCAATAATTTCAATTACTGTTATAAATGTCGGCATTTGTGTGCGTGTGTGTCTATAAGTGTGTTGTTGTTGTTGCGATGCCTTTTGCTCTGTTGCTCTCTTTTTGGGCTTGAAAATTTATTATATGACTGCACACACACACACACACACACCTTCAACGATGAGAGCGTGGGAGACGAGCAGAGTTAAAGGGAGAGTGAGAGAGGGAGAGTGGGGTAGGAGCAAGACTCATATATGTATATGTGTGTTTGTATGTTTGGTGCATAGATTGTTGGGGCACGTGAACTTAACGATTGTTAAGTGTGTGCGTTTTTGTGATTTGAAGCGCAAGATATAAAAAGGGATAAGGCGCGATGTGGCAGCGCATGAGGTGCAAAGTGTGATTTAATGGCACGCCAAAAGTGTGTTAAGCGGCACAACAGTGCGTATGTGTGATGCACTTACATTGGCTTTAGGAGAAATCAAAAGCATTGCTTATCACTCGCTCTTCATTTCACTTTCAAAATAGCTACAAAAGCAATCCAAAGTTTATTAAGCAAAGGTACACCTCTTAAGAAACTGGCATTCAAAAGTTCAACGTCGTCAAATAAATAAATGCGTCTTATTCCCCAAATCGGCTGCCAAACTAACTTGCTTACGACTGCTGGACATCTTTCTCCTGACGCTGATCGTCGTTCACTCCATTCTTTTACTTTCTCCCTCTCGTTTGTAGTTTGTTGTTTAGTAGGGAAAATGGAAATAGAGACTTTGCACACACGCTACCACACATATTTTCTCAAATATTAATATCAAAAAGTTGATTTTTTTACGCACTTCAGGGGCTGCTGAAAAGATATGACTACTGGAAAATATAATAATTCCTATTTCTATAAATACAAAATCAATTCAAAGTTAATTTAGAAAAGGCACTACTTTCGAGAAACGTCGTTAAAGAAATAAATGCGCCGCCGTCTTATTCCTCGAATCTGCTGTATATCTTCCTCCTGTCGCTGATCTCTCTCCATCCCTCTCTCTGTCGTCTGTAGTGTGTTGTTTGGTAGGGAAAAGGGAAATAGAGACTTCCCAGACCCATATATTTCCTCAAATATCATACAAAGATGCTTTAGGGGCTTGAGGGGCTACCCAATAGATATGACTACGGAACTGTAATTCCAATTCATACTAATTGCAAGATGTTTATTGAATGACATCTGCGTAAAACATTCCTATTTACTTACTTTTCGCTGCAATTCTTTGCCAAGAAGAATTTAAAAAGTTTGTTTAAACCCAAGAGCAACCAATTAAATCATTATTAAACTACTATAATTTTTTTGAGGCCACATATTCGAAACAATCAATTTAAATGTAGATTTAGTTTCAAAGACTAATGTGCTTGGTTTCTGTATTGTAAAGCAATTACTGTTAATTGAATTAAAGGCAGTCAACAGACACTTGTGCTTTCACTACAAAACACTTGAAAGGATGTGATAGGAATTAGCTTTGACACGTCAATAACGTATGTTCGTCTCTGGTGTGCGGTTTGACAATTTTGCGGCCATCAGCAGTGATTGGTTACTTCGTTCAACAGTGCTTGCGGTTTATTCAACGACCAGTGAACAGTAAACGATTACAAATAAGCCGCTTAACTAAATTGCAGCTAATTAATTAAAGCGACTTGCATTGCATGCAAATGTTTGGGCATTGCATTACAAAATTGAAGAACTCTACACAACAGACTATTAAATTTTGTATGGCCGGGAATTGCTTCCAAGTCCTTGCACGAAGAATAAATAAATAATATATTTGCATACTCAATAATTTCATGCTTGATTTGACGCTTTCTCAAATGTAGAATATACGAGTAATTGTTGGGTCAACAAACACATAGGACAGAATATAAAATTGTATTTAATTTCAGCACAAAACTAATTTACTAATTCACACATATATAGAAAGCAAATTCAAATTACTTTGCATTGAGTATAGAGTTCATATAATATTAAATGATCTTTGTATGACATACTTGTCTTAAACACACTCGTACAAAATTTAAAAAAAAACGTCTACCAATATTGCCATTCTATGCCATATGTAATATTGTCGGAGACGTTCTGAGACCTAAAACCAGAAATGTATAAAGATGATAGAAAAAATTAAGTGGAAGGGGGAAAATTTTCTTCTATTTAAGAGCTAATTAGATTATTTAGGGTAGAACGTACACCATGTGGTAAAATAACTAGTTTTTAGGAGAAGCTAAGAAGAGTCAACAAGGCTTCATCAATAGCCATTTTTAAAGCAAAACTACAGATACTAGGAATTGAAAAAGATGGAAGATGGTTGGTATTCTAATTTAATGGTTGGTATTCTAATTTAATGAATGCATTTAATGAATGAAATTGGATGAATTAAAAATTAAGAAAAAGATTACCTTTTGGATGAAATTGAATCATGAAGATTAACTTTAATTATCAAAGTATGAAGCCCAACTGAGATAAGTTTTCTGAATAAGCATTACATTTTCATCGTATTAAATTGAATTTTATAAATACATTTTCATTGTATTGAATTTCTTTTTAACATGAAAGTGATTTTTGTATATAGTATTTCCTATAAATTTTTCCACATTTTGTATGCCTGCAGGACTTCCACCATTTCCTATGTGCCTCAGCAGCCTTGGCTCCTGAACTCCAGCATACGTGAGAATATACTGTTCGGGGAGTGCTTCCGACCCAAGCGCTACGATTTTGTGCTGGATGCGTGCGCACTAAAGCCAGATATTGAACTAATGCCCCATGGCGACTTCACCATAATTGGCGAGCGGGGCATCAATTTGTCCGGTGGCCAGCGGCAACGTATTGCCATAGCCCGTGCCATTTATTCATCGGCTAATGTGGTAATCATGGTAAGTAGCTGACTGTACTTGTGTGTGTGTGTGTGTGTGTGTGTGTTTGTGTATGGCGGGTGATAGTTGGGGCTATAAATGAGGGCCAATCAGACGCACGAGTGCCCATTGATAGTAAAAAACAAAATGGCGCCAATTTCAGACATCAGGGCTCGTAGTTACTTGAGCTATCAAAAGTTCTCGGTTGCAGTAAAAAATTTAGACTTTGTTGCAGCGTAAACAAGTTTTATGACCTGCCTGCCATATATTGTGCATACCTAGGGATTAGGGTTGGGCACGAAAAACACGCGACACTATAAATAAAGAGTACGGTACTGTCTACGACTTTTTCTATATATATACCAAGTTTGTTTAAGATGTCTTCATAATCAAAAGTCCCCCAGCTGTTATGTTTTAAAATTTCATAAGAACAGATAGGCAAACTAATCTACATCGATTTGTCCCGTCATACTGACCATGTATGTTACCTATAATCTGTTTAAAAGGTTTTTCAAAGACTCGAATCAAAATCGAATCATAGAAGAATATAAATTGTTTACATCAAATTATTAAGAGTATCGCAAATCATTTAATTGTTTATTTGCAGATATGGCAAATAAGTCACAAAAAGTTAATAGAGACAATATTTATACTTGATTGTACTTTAAATGCACTTTATAAAATATAAAAGTATATGTTTTGAATAATCGATTCTGAATGGGCATCAACATTGAACAATTTAATATTTATTTTTTAATAAAAAATGTCTACAAGTTTATGTAACTATTTGAATATCTGTAGAGCGTGTTTCCCAATTGAACATAATTTAATATATCAAATAAAATAAAATGGAAGCACTATCATCATACAGCTGCCAAAGGATTAAGTTTGACTGAACAATTGGCAAATGAATTAATTAACTCTGGCGGGGAAATGGCGCTTTAAAGGCTATCCAAGGGTTATATTAAGTCACAAAAACTGGACTAATAGAGACAATAATTGTGCTTCTACAGTCAAGTTAAATTCCATTTTTAAAATATAGAAGTCTTATATTTTTTGAATAAAATTTGATTCTGGTTTTTAATAAATGCTTAAAATCAAAAAGTGGTCATCCACATTGAACTTGTTTAATTTTTAAATATTTTTTAAAAAAATGTTCAGAAATTTATGGAGTTTTGTGAATATCTGTAGAGAATGTTTTGTTAAAGAACTGTTTTCCAATTTTGGGTAATTTAATATATAAAATAAAGTATGAAGAATCATAAAAATGGATGCACCATATAATACAGCTGCCAAAGGATTAAGATTGTTTGAACAATTTCTAATTAAGTTAATTGACTCTGGCGGCGAAAAGGGGCCTTAAAAGTTATCCAAGGCTATCCGTCTACACATTGTTTGCGTTACTTTCATATATTTGCGTGACTTTTTGAATCAAGAAACCCGTACAAACATATAACGACCCAAGCCTACCTCTAGTAGAAGTACTTAAATAAGTTTCATTATTGCTGCGTGTCATTAAATGTGTGTCCTTTCTATTATTTTTAGGACGATCCGCTGTCATCGCTGGACAATGAAGTGGGGCGGCATGTTTTCGAGCAGTGTGTGCGTCAAATGCTATTGAAATCGAATCGAACCATCATTCTGGTGACACAGCAATTACAGCTGATCAAGGAGGCGGATTATGTAAGTGGCTGTGGGCTGTGGGCTGCGGGCTGCGGACTGCTGGTTGGCGGTTACTTACAGGCTGGCCAGTTAACTGTCCGAATGCCAATCAACAATTGCTGGCCAGACAGCAGCAATTCATATTCAAATTTTTGCTCGTCTGCCACAGTTTTCTTCATTATTTTTGCTTTCTTTCTTTTCAATTTACTGCCCCAAGGCATCCTCACATTTTGTGTGGAGCTTCCGTTTGTTACTTTTGCGCATTTATCGCCTTTTGGCCATAAATGCAATTGCCTGGAAAGACCATTTGTTGTCGGCCATGCTCCCATCTTCACCCATTTTCTGTTCTACTGCTTCGGCTTTATGGCGAGTGTCCATTTTAGCAATTTTTTACAATTATTTTAGCAGACCAGCAGCGCCAAAAATTTCAAATTTGAAATTGAATTTATTGCTTTTTGTGACGTTGCGTTTTGCCAGCACCTTTTTTGCTTCGTTCTTATAACATTTTCAATTTCTTTTCTTTTAATTTCATGCCTTCGTTTCGTTTGGTTTGCCGCTTCTTTACGACCATTGCCATTGCCTTTCGGTGCCTGTCAGTTAATTGTGATGAAAGATGGTCGTCTGCAGGCTTGCGGCAGTTACAAGGATATTGAGCTGAAGCAGCCGCATATAATCGCCAAATGGAACTCAATAATTGCCAAAGCAAATGCAAAGAACCAGCAACAACAGTGAGTAGAGGCACCCAGTCTGCGCTGAATATCTATTCTCAAAAAAAAAAATCCCTTTACCCATGCTCGTACGGATATACGTTCAAGGCTTTTCAGTGTTTAAGTAGGAAGTTCAAAAACAAAAGTCTTAAGGCAACATTATGTCGGACAGAACTGAATTAAATGAAAATAGTTTTTGTGTGGTCAGTTTGCAGGCTTCCAGAAATATATATTTTTCCACCTTAATAATACTTCCACTTTGCTGGAATTGAAGAACAAACATGTTCTTTATGTTTGATTGGGCTATGGAAAGATAGTACTTGAAATTGTTAGAAGAAACGGTTTGAAAATATGGCCAATTACGATTTGTTATTTCTTAGCACCGACAAGGAAGAGAAATAAAAGATATGAAAGGATACATAGTATTTGGAATTGTTAAAAGATATCACCAATATCAAAATATCACCAATAAAGATTTGTTATTCCTTAGCCAACGCTAAGTCCTTCAGGTCATTAAAAGAATCTTTGAAATTGTTAAAAAATATTTTTTTTATTTATGTTTGGAAACTCGGAAACAATTCTGGTACAAATAATTAATAAAAGATGTTGGATGTTTTATCGGTGTATGGAATATTAATCTCCAAAGTGCTTAACCATAGTTTTTAATTCACATTTTAAGCCCAGAAACATTTCAATTTTTGAGTTTTTAATTATTTATCCTAAATAATGGAATGGCATTCATAAAATTTAATTAATCCAATAAATGGTGGTGTTCTTTCTATAATTTGGCATATTTAAAGAAAATAAATTTTCAAGAAGAGGGTTTCTTAATCCCTTAATTTTTTCTAGCTCTTTTGCATAACCAACAAATTGCAACAAAACATTTAAACAGTTGAGTGATTACATTAATTCTATAAGTTTATTTCCTAAATACAACAAATGGTGAATGCTTTTAAGGTAAAGCTGTAATTTCAGGCAGGCCCCGAGCCGCAACCAATTTAAAAAGCATTTGAAAAGTCCATAATATGGTTACAAAGCCTTAATAATTGAGCTGACATAAAACGATTTCAGAATATAGTCGAATTATTGATACATAAATTAACTTTATTGGCCACTTACGAGACCAGATTCGACGCTCCTTAAAGTTGAGCCCAACCCAAGCCCGACTGCCACAATTATGACGCACAATAAAACGCAACGTGGCAAGGCCCGTCTGCCCGTCCGCCTTTTAATTATCCGAACAATAAGAGGATATCGCAGCGTGTTCGGACAGCTTGACAGTTTAAATTGTTCGCTTCAATATTGGTCTGTTCACAGCAGCGACGCCTCCCTAGAACGCACGGCACGTGAACGCTGGAAACTGTTCAAAAACGTGAGCAAATTGGGACTACAGCGTTCGATTTCAATGACGTCTGAGACGAGCACAATTGCCGAGCTCGATGTGCCAACAGATGGTGGAGGTGTTGGCGCTACCGTGTCAATGTCGGGTAATAACATGCAAGCGGATGCTGTTGATGGTGCGAACAGGCAGGACGATGATGACGACGACGACGATGATGAGTTGCCCGCGGTAAGTGTGCAAAGGCCATTGTTGTGAGCATAAATACACTTTCTCAAGTGCCCCATACACAATTGTGAAGAGCTTGCAACCAGTTGTTGGTTTCGGTTGACAAATGAGCGTCAAATCCTTGAAAAGAATATGCAAATTTCGAGTCGAAAAAATCTGGATTTATATGAATATTATAATTTGGATGATATTCTTATCAATCTAAGGTAAGCCGGATAATAGAAACATTTAATTACCACTTCCTTTTTTTTTCCTTTTGGGTTGTTGCCTTGGTTAATAAATGAGCGTCAAATCCTTGAAAAGAAATGAAATTTTCGAGTCGAAAAAAGCTGGATTTATTTTGATCATTTTTGGATGGTACACTTACCAATCTAAGGCAGATTAACGAAATATTTAATTACCACCTCTTTGCTTGACCTTTTGGGTTGTTGGTTTCGGTTAATAAAAGAGCGTCAAATCCTTGAAAAGAAATGCAAATTTCGAGTCGAAAAAATCTTGAAAAAATCTTGAAAAATTCTTTAAAAGAATATTTGAATTTCGAGTCTAAAAAATATTGATTTATTTGGATATTATTTGGATGATACACTTACCAATCTATAGTAAGCTGGATAAAAGAAATATTTAATTAGCACTTCCTTATTTGACCTTTTGAATTGTTGGTTTGGTTAATAAATGAGCGTCAAATCCTTGAAAAGAATATACAAATTTCGAGTCTAAAAAATCCTGATTAATTTGGATGACATTAACAATCTATAGTAAACCGGATTAACGAAATATTTAATCACCATTTCTTTTTTTAACACTTTGGGTCTGGACTTGGATGAAATATTTCTTAATAACTAGTAGGAATAATTTTATGTCGCAATGTTTATGAGCGACATTTGATAAGAATGTCATCCTTTTTACAAATGAAAGAAACCAAAGAATTGTTGTAAAGTGTATTTAACTCTCGGCGATGCTGCGCATTAAGCCCCTTTTTAATATTAAATCCTCTGTGAAACACAGACACTGCCCGGCACGGGTGCGGGACTGCATCATGGCAGCAGTTTTAAGCTGCAACGCAAACGTTCCAGCGTCTATGGCTCGCGGCATCTCATCTACGATGTGCCGCTGCCCATTGATGAGTGCCAGACTGAGGATGTCATAATGCGACGCCGGCGTCGTCCAGCCTCGCTGCAGCGACGCACGAACAGCACCCGTGCTGGCAGTTCCACCAACTCGTGCCATCGTCTGAGTGGGATAAGCACAGCCACAGCCACATCGACGTCGAGTGCCAGCAGCGGTGATTTCCTGAGACGCAGCGTCCTCACTGCCAGCTTCAGCAGCTATGCATCGAGCAGCGGGGATTGGGCAGAGCTGAATGAATTGGTGAGTGCGACGCCAGCCAAAAGTGTGGTGAGTGGGGCACGCGCCCAATCGTGGCAGCCCGCAACGCAACAATCGAAGTCACAACATCAGCCGGTCACACGGAACGCATCCTCGCCACCGGCCATGGAGGCCATCGATGGCATGGATGAGCTGCAGGAGACGTTACCGACTCGAGGCGGCTTTCAGCAGTTCCTTCGGCGCATGTCCATGCGTAGGTCCAACAAGCCAAAACATCATCATCGGCCCCTGAGCGCCACCAATTCGATAATGTTCGTATATATTTATGGCTACTAATTTGTTTAAGTTGCCGCCAACTGGTGGACTGATAATTTGTACCTCTGCAGTAGCATTTCTGAGGAGTGTAGCGCCAGCGCCTTACTGCCCACCATCGAGCTGAGTCCTTGCACCCCCGAAGCTGGAAAACTGACGCCACCTGCCATTGACTTGAGCAAAGTGCAGACAACAACAAATTGGTTGGCCGATATTGAGGCACAAAAGCAGGAGGAAACGGAGACAGAATCCCAGAAAATAGCACCGACAGCAGATGCTGTGACGATGCCGCCCAAGCGAGTGAAATGTAAGTTAAGCTGAACTTTGGCTTTGATAAAGTTTCCCAATTTCAATAACTTCTGCTATTAATATGTCGAGGATATGCTAACATGTTTGGCTTCTAAGAATTTATTAATCTACACCATTCTAAACATCCTGTTTATGATTTAAGAGTAATTGAAACATCTAGCAGTCAGTGGTAAACATTTTAGCTCGTTTATACATCAAAGGTCGAACAAATATTAATGGGAATAAAAATGTAAGCTTCATTGAAACAAAATCTCAAGTGCAGATCTGATGTTTATAAATATGATGTGTATAGATTCGATGTGTAGAAATCTGATGTGTATAGATTTGATGTGTAGAGATTTGATGTGTAGAGATTTGATGTGATGTGAGATATGATGTGTAGAGCTTCGATGTGTGGAGAAGTGATGTGTAGAGAAGTGATGTGTAGAGAAGTGATGTGTAGAGAAGTGATGTGTACATATCTGATGTGTAGATACCTGATGTGGAGAGATCTGATGTGTAGATACCTGATGTGGAGAGATCTGATGTGTAGAGAACTGATGTGTAGAGATCTGATGTGGAGAGATCTGATGTGTAGATACCTGATGTGTAGAGAAGTGATGTGTAGATATCTGATGTGTAGAGAAGTGATGTCCAGAGATCTGATGTGCAGAGATCTGATGTGCAGAGATCTGATGTGCAGAGATCTGATGTGCAGAGATCTGATGTGCAGAGATCTGATGTGCAGAGATCTGATGTGCAGAGATCTGATGTCTAAAGATGCAAAAACCTGCCATGTTGTTGTTATGTTTAGTTTTTGCAAAAATATGAATCTAATGGGTAGACAAAGGCTTAAGAACCTCGTCCTCTTATAGGTCGATGTACCTAACTAGTCATTTGATTAATTATTTAAATCAATTCCAGCACACTCACCAGACGAAAGCGTTTTAGTTATCAGTTCATAGCTATGTGCTTTCTCAAAGCTTCCTCAGATTAGTTTTCGACTGTATTGGCAATCGGTGATTAAATTGAAAGTTTTACCCAAGACTGCGACTTGTCAGCAGCTAGCAGCCAACAGGCAAAATATTGACAGCACATAGATAGATCAATGAGTTAAGTTAAAGTAAAAGTTGGTTGCCTTTCGAACATGGCACTGTCTCGGGCGTGCTGTCTCTTTGACTTACCGCTGGGAGCGTAAACTTTTAAAATCAAACTTGATTTAAGTTTTGTGCGCAACACACACGCTAAAGGCAGTTCTAGAGGGGAAGAGGAAGAGAAGGAGGCAGGAGGGTGCTGGCATTGAAAGCGTCTCCGACGGCAAACAAAAATTGCCAAGCTCGCGCAAAAATTTCCGTTGATATCCTGATAAATATGCCAATATTTTCCCTCCCTACTATCTCTCTACTCTCCTGCATATTTATAGTAAGCAGCAGTACTATACTATATATTATGTATGTGTGTGTGTTTGTGTTTATGTAAATGTGTGTGTGTGTGTGTGTGTGTGTATAGTGGCTGTGCAGCTGCTGTTGTGTGTGTTGCCGCGCGGGAAATAAATTCAAACTAATCAATATTCATTACGACAAACGGCACTCGGCACTCGGCGGAGGGGGATGCTGAGAAGTGCGGAGAACGGCAGCCAATGCAAAAGTTTTCGCTACCAACTTTGATGCATTCTCGCCCGTTTATCGATAGCGCTAAACAAAACGGCTCTGGGGCTCTGCAATGATTACAAGGATTACAAGGCTGCGCCTTTTAATTAGCTAAAATGTTAAATGAGGCAATTAAATTATTTGGGGCTGCGCTTTCTGCCTCTTCTGTGTGTTTGTCTCCGTTTGAGCGTATTAGTACATATATTTGCAAATTTGAATTGAAGTTTAAAGCGAAAGTAATTGTTAATTAGCTCAAAAGGCAAAACTAATATTATTATATCAAATATTCTTCTTCAATATTCTTATCTTTTTTGTCAATTTAAATTGGAGATTTTCGTATGCTGCTCTTCCCCAATATAACATTTATTTTTAGGGACAATGAGTATGCTTCTTTTTTGATTAATTTTCATTTGCGACTACTTGTGATTCTCAACTAGCTTATGCGACTTTTGTTTATCATGGTGGAACAAAGCAGAATCGAACATACTTATCTATTTATATATATTATTGTATCTCTTCTCTACGTGCTGTATTCGATATTGGCGCCTGTACTAATTTCTTTACTAAGTTTATTCCATTTCGAGTTCTGTATCGGTTTGTTTCTGGTTTCATTATTTTTTTATAGTAGTTGCTATATAAAGTGTATTAAAATTATTACAACTTAGAAGTACTAGCTATCTTGTCCATCGATTCGACTTTTAAATTAAAGATACATAATTAAAGTTATGGAAAATACTACAGATTTTAAGAATTTAAACATATAATTTGCTCGGTGTCCGGTTTCAATATTGCTGGTTTCAGAACTAGTTTCAATGCTGCTTTCGTTACTGAATTTAGAACTGCTTACCATTTCAATATTCTATTTTGTTCCACGACGGTTTCTTAGAGCTTTTCTTTTGGGTTCTTACTAGTTTAGTTACTAGTTTTTTTTTGGTTTTAACAATAAGTAATACTTTCCCTTGGTGCTAGATCCGTTACTGGTTTCGTTACTGATTCCATAAGTTAATAGGTTGCTTTACTATTTCTGTTACTGACTCTGTTAGTGGTTACACTATTGGCTTCAATACTGGTTCCCATTTCAGCATTAGTTCCTACTGGGTATAAGTATTACTGATTTTGATTCTATTACTATCTATATTATATAAGTAATATGAAATGGAAAGGGGTTCCACTTTAAACAACCTTTTCTTGAAAGAATAAAAACTTTTATAAATCTGCTTTAAATTTTTGATACATCTGAACAATCTAGTACTTTATTTTTTCTCCGATTTGAACACTTGTATGCTTTACATCTTAGCCGATTTAATGTTGAAAGTAAAACTATCAACACGGTGGAAGGGGGGCCATTAATTGCATATGAAATGAAAGTGTTCTGAAAATTGAAATGCAAAGAATGGCTGACAGTGTCTGCTAAAAGTGTGTGTGCAACACGCAATTCATAATTTCACTGTGCCTGGCACCACAGCAGGTTAAATGCTATTTGCAACATGTTGCACATTGAAAAAAGCGTAGCAACAACGAAATAAATATTAATAAAACACCAACAAAAACGCACGCGTGTAAAAGATAAACAAACAAACAAAAGCGGGCGCATACTTGTATGAATAATGAAAAACATACCTTTATGCATATATAGTACACTATTTTTTTTGAAATTTTATTGTTTTGTTTAACTTTCGCGTCAATGCTGCCGTGCATCAATGTGTGTGGTTGTGTGTGTGAATGAATATAAAATTGAATTTTTATTGAAACAAACGGGAGCAAAAAAAGGAAGCGCATTGATAGCATGGCGATGTGGCTAAGGGTACAGGTGGGAGAACAGATAGGGGAACAGGTGAGGGAATAGGTGAGGGAACAGTTGAAAGGCAACATTTTCAGGGTAGGGTGATGAAAGAACATAATACTACACAATGCTTCTGTATCAGAGCTTGGACACCAACTGGAAAACTAGGGATACATTTTTGGCAGCGTATTGAAAACTAAAGCCGGTACGCAGAAATAGACTTCTGGCATGCGAGAGAAAATAGTAAATAAAAAGACCAGTAAGAGACATAAAAATAGTCAAAGCTTCTTACAAAGGTAAATAATTATTGTTATATTATTTTAAAAAATTAATAAGCTACTTGGTTATAAATATAATTGTGTCTGGGAATTATTCGTACTTTACAAAGTGATTTCATAGCCAGAGAAAATAATAAAAAAAACTAATAAGCTACTTGTTTATAAATATAATTGTGTCTGGGAATTATTCGTACTTTACAAAGTGATTTCATAGCCAGAGAAAATAATGCCTGGTTTTTACCGATCGAAGAATCTCTGAATGAATAAATCTAAAAATCTAAAAACTAATAAGCTACTTGTTTATAAATATAATTGTGTCTGGGAATTAATCGTACGATACAAAGTGATTTCATAGCCAGAGGAAATAATGCCTGGTTTTTACCGATCGAAGCATCTCTGAATGAAAAAATCGAAAAATCTAAAAACTAATAAGCTACTTGTTTATAAATATAATTGTGCCAGGGAATTAATCGTACGATACAAAGTGCCTGGTTTTTACCGATCGAAGCATCTCTGAATCAAGAAGGCACATACTCGTAAATATGTACGTACTATATTTTATTAATAATCATGGCAAAACAAAGCGATTTAAACCCATTCTGTCTGCCTGAATGGACGCCTCGATTGCGGAAGCTGCGTAGCCTATGTTGGTCAAACTTTGTACTATGTCAATAATTTTAGTTTCTAAGCATTAGGAGTTTATCTAAAGCTGTGCACAATTTCGAGGCTTCATAAGCTAGAATAAATATTACTTCATTTTAATTGTTGTCTTAAGATGTAAAAGTTATTAGAGAAACAACAACAAAATGCATAAAAACATTTTTAAACCAATTCAATGCGATCCTGTTGCGTTTTATGCTGCGGTCACTAAACGAATGAGCAATATTTATTAAAATGCCGGTACAAGATAATTAAACACTGTTACTACTTAGCTTATTGGTATTTTGGATTAATTAAAATCTTGGTAAAAGATGTGACGATTGGTGGGGCTATTGAGGCGGCTTTTGCTGCTCTTTTGCTTTTATTCCTGCATGTCTCTGGTGTTCGTATTAGTTGAATTTGTTTATGGTTTGCGAAGATCTTGTCCCTAATTGTGCTTGTGTGTGTTCATTGTTATTGCAGTGAGGATTGCTTTCGCTTCAGCTGTATTACAAGTATGAGTAGACATGTAGGATGGTGTTACAACCGAACTTGGAGTTATATGCTCCTCAATGATAATGCTGAACCATAGGTGAAGCAAAAGCATTTTAGGAAAATGGGATCGAATACTGCGAAAGGCTTATTAGAAAATTAAAACTATTATTATTTGATTTATTTATTTGTTTATTTTATTATATGTCGACAAGCACAAGCTCTCGTCATAAACAATAAAGGTTCACAATAGGGAAATCCAATCAAATTACAATTATGTCTAATAAACGGCTTCGACTCCATGGAGGCAGCCATTGTTAGTCAGAGTCGTTCAAAGATTTGTGTGCAAACATTCCAAAAAATAAACATTTGCAACTAAACACTTGTAAGAGAAATTAAACTTAAGCGAATTACTAACTAATTAATTAAATAAAACTATAAATAAATGAAAAAAGGAATTTCTGACCCGCGGGGGGAATATTTTTGAACCAAGCAAGCTATGCCCCTAAATTATAAAATTTTTTTTACAAATTAATAACCATGTAACAATTTAAATGTAGTTTTAACAAAGCTGTGGCTTTTCTAAGATTTCATAAATTGAATTGAATATGTATTTTGATTTGCAACGACGCTGACCACCCTGTTGAGTTGCTTGCGTTCACAATTGAATCTTTAAATAGCACAAACAAATATTTTACTGCTCACTCAATGGATGGTTGGTTGGTTCCACCTTTTCCACTTATGGCATATCCTTTTGATTTTGTTTCTCGTTTTGTCTTGCCATCCCTCGCAGATGTCAATATTGACTACAAAGCAGTGACAGCGAATGGTTGCAACCGGAGCGAGCCACAAAACGACATTGACGTGGCAAACGTGAGCCAAGTGCAGTCGCAAACGGATGCAAATGCCGGAGTTGGAGTTCCACCTTCACCTGAACCCGCACCTGCACTTGCACCTGCACCTGCACCCACAACTGGCGGCGATGCTGAACGCAAATATGGTCAGATATCGCATCACATATATATGCTGTACATGCGCGCCTCCGGTCTACCCATAATCATTACCTTTTTTATCACCGCACTAATTTGGCAATGTTTGCGTGTCTACACGGACGTTTGGCTTCAACGTTGGACGAATCATGTGGCTGTGGCTGTGGCTGTGCCTGCTGGTGATGTGGAACTGGACATGGATCTGGATGTGGATATGGACCACGAAGTCACGTACTACTTTTGTATGTATGCAACAATTTCGTGTGTTTGCATTATAATGGCCATGATATCAACACCGGCCGGACAATGGGCCGGATGTAATGCCCGTCGTAATTTGCACGATAAACTGTTGCAAACGATTTTGCATAAAAGTTTGCACTTTTTTCAAGTGACACCGCTCGGACGCATCGTGAATCGTTTCAGTAACGATATGGCGATCATTGATAAGGTAAGATTTGTTGTTGTTGTTTTTGTGGTTTGGTTGTCATTAACACACGCACACACATAGGCACAAACCACTCACACACACACATACATTATTAGTACATATACATATATATATATATTTGTGTGTACATCTGCACCTGCAGCATCTGAGGTTTTACTCGTAGTTACCAAATTGGTAATTTCTTCGAACAATTAACAGTTCTAATAATTCAATAATATTATTAGTAATAATACTAAGAACCTTTGGTTTTTGATTTCAGTTCATTTATTAGTAAGTTCTAAGAATTCCAAATGGAATACAACGGGAATACATATTTGTTGCCATTAGTTACAAAACTGCAAAGTATTCTGAAGGACAATACTTTCAGCTTTCTTTGGATAGAAAAAGCCCATACAGAGATTCTGGCTGTGATTTTACAGCCAGTCCCTAAGACTGGTTCTACATTTACAGCTAAGCTCTTTTTACCGGATTTCAACTGATGTGCTTTGTTTAAAAAAGTTATTCTTTTTCTAAACTTTTGTCACGTAATTATTTCATCTTTTTCCCACTAAATGATTCGACCTATCAGCTTTATACATTTCCTTGCCTTGAGACTTAGATCTCAGTCGGTTTCCCCTCAACTTTTATACTGTGGTGTGTTCTTCTTATTTTGGATGAATAAAATCAAATATTCTAAAGAGAGTGGTATGGTTCTATGATTTATTTTGCCAAGTTTTTAGCTGTACTTGTACGATATTCTCAATATGGTTTTTCCATCCAATTGCCAACCAACAGTTCCCTAGTTCCAATTCGAGGGATTGCGTAATTTCATAAAAAATAATTTGATATTGTCAAGCGAAAGGTATTTTGATTCAAATTTAAAACATCACAATGCTAGGTCCGCTTATGTTAGAAGCATTAAAGTTGCAATAGTGGAGTCTTGACGTATTGTAGGGTATTCCATTTGTAAAATTCAAAGTTATCCTTTAATCCCACGAACATGGTGATTTCAATAGTGAAACTACTTGCTTCTATTAGGCACGAAAAAATGTAACTTTAGCAACTCACACTTATAAGTTCAGAAGAGTTGCTAGCAGCTTAGTACTACCAATTGCACAGAGAGCTTTAAACGTGTACTTATTCGTTGTACTGTAGGGTATATGAGTAGCTATGCGTGCGGATATACACTAAATTCTGGTTGTCTTTTTTTTTAAATGATGGTTGGCATAAAATATGAGCACATTGGCGTCTGTTTCAGTCTGCTGTTGTTGCTGTTGTTGTTACTAGCTTATATAGTAACTCGTATATAGTATGCACGTGTATGTGTGGGTATGTGTGCGTGTTTGTGGTTTAGATTTGCAACTGATAAGCACGCATTATGCATTGGCCGTGAGCTTAGTGATATATGAGTTTGTTGACATTATTTTGCTGGAATTGTGTGCGATTGTTTGGGTTATAGTTTTGCAATTTAGTGGGGCTTTAGGTAAACAAAATTTGAAAATTGTAAAGGGATTTCATTGAAGTTGGCCATATTTCAAAGAGCAATTAAAGTAGCCGGAATTGGAAATTGAATAAATTAAATAAATGAATTTAGTTTGGTTGCTGAAATATTTTCCAATAATCCGTGAGAGGGAAATGCGCTTATGCACCATTGCAATGAAAACCGTTTTAAAGAAAAAAGTGATATTAATTACGTCGTATATTAATATCAAATATGTAGAGAGAAGCGCGTATTTGTTGATGACAAAATTTGATTTAGCGAACAAAGTGTGTTTGAAAAATATCAATATGCTAAGGGGCGCCATTAAATCGTAATATTTATATCAAATAATACCATCATTAACAGCCCACTATAGACACAAATTGGTCCTTAGTATTGGAGATCATAGATTCATCATTATGTCGTGGACTGGCCTTCTGTTGCCTTCTGTTGGGCAATCTTGTGAGGTATTTGGTTCGGTCCGTTTTGAGTGCTGGATAGTAGCGTAGAATATATTCAAACTTTTCGATCGCTTCTGTTTATTTCCTGCATCTGTCATCTGTTGTTGTATCCAACAGCTGTGAGCTGTAACTGGGCCGGTGGTTAGTCTGTATTCCTTTTTCATTCATTAGGTGAGGTTTTATCTCTTCACGTAGGCGATCCTTCAGTTAACAGAGCATTTCCATGGCTTTTTCCTTCGTAAAACGCTTTTGTTAGCTCTGCTTCTTCTTTTGGAAGAGAGTCGACCATCCCGTTTCTATCTAACACTCGGTGGCTGAGAGTCTAGTAGATATTCAGTGTTTTCTGGCGCCTGATTATAAACCTCTCTATCTATCTATCTGCCTCTCGGCTAAACAAGACATTTTTGTTGATCAAATTAATTGACAATTAATTGATTTTACAAAATTTCTGCTTTCGATAGCCTATTTGTAAAAGTTTTGGGAATCAAAAAATATTGCTTCAAACACAAAAGAAGTTATGCCAATTAGTGGAACGGCAACTTTGTAGAAATAACAAGAGAGAACGCTACAGTCGAGCAAGCCCGACAGTGTAATACCCTGTACCCATGTAAACTTCCGACACTGAGTTATATGCGCCCATAGCAGCAGCAAAAAGAGGAAGAAGAAGAGCGAACTTGTTGCTGCAGTTTGGGGGGATTGTACTGTAGAGAATTTGTTTCGCTAATAACTTTTCTTAGAATTGACCGAATTGAAATTTTTAAAATTTTATACAACAGTAGACAATTATATATAAATTATGTGTGCAAAGTTTGGTTTAGGTAGCATTTGAAATGTAGACGCTTTTGACGAAATTCTGTAGCGGGGGGAGGGGGGGAAAATCCAAAAAAATAAAATAAACTCGTCCTTACTCGGACTTAGGAGAATCTGGATGCCAACTTTGGTTATTCTAGCTTTTATAGTTTCTGAGATCCTCGCGTTCATCCAGACGGACGGACAGACGGACGGACAGACGGACGGACAGACGGACAGACGGACGGACGGACGGACATGTCTAGATCGATTTCTCTCGTCATGCTGATCAAGAATATATATACTTTATGGGGTCGGAGATGCTTCCTTCTGTATGTTACATACTTTGCACTAACCTAATATACCCTTTTTACCCTACGGGTACAGGGTATAAAAATTGCTAAAATTTATCTTTACGTTTAGTTTCTACATAAGACTAATCATGTTGTGCAAATGGGTATGCATCTGAAAAAGAAGAGAAATATATCTTCGTCATCATCATTAGCATCATCATCATGGCACATTCTCCTGCACAAGTACACAGTTTTTGAAAATTAGCACGATTGCTGGCAAAAATTTGATTATGATACATGGGTTTTGTTTGTAGCGCTCGTGACAAGCATTTGTCAAATGTGCAAACATACATACGAGTACATAGATCTCTATATTGAATATGTTGGCAAATAACAACAGTGCAAACACACACACACCCACACACACACACCCACACACACTCTGGCATGCATGCTACGTGTACATATATCCGTATGTATGACGTACACAAATTTAGTCATTTGTCAATTTGTTGGCCGAAAAATGCCCGCAAACGAGCAAAAGTCATTTGAAAATGTCAACCCAGAAAGCCACAGCCACACCATCACACACACACACACATACACATGCATGAACATTCAAAATTGTGTTACACCCAACCAACCAACCAACCAACCTGCCAACCAGCCATTCATATATTTTCATTTACAGAAAATCGCTGCAACAAGTCAACGACTGTTACAATTTACGTTGCTCTGCGTGTTCGCCATATTGATAAATGTGAGTGTGACGCCCTGGTTTTTGGCTCTAACGTTGCCAATTTGTGGAGCCTATTATTTTATACAGAAGTTCTACAGGTGTTCGGCGAGGTAAGTTCACTCACACCTACACACCTATGTACATTCCAACATTCAAACATACTCACATTCTAACTAATGGCAAACATTTGTGAGGCGTCATTTTTCATAGCATACTTTTGTGAGACATGCTTGCAATAAGGCTGCGCTCGCTTCGAGAAATTGTAGAAAACCGTTATAAGCGCACATGCTAGAGATGGACATCAATCATACATCTTGCCTACAAAAATGTATCGTGTTGTTATTTGATTTTTAACAACCTTTGGGGAATTGTTTAGAGACATGTGCGGAAAGGGGCATGTATTTAAATTGGTTGTAGATTTTATTACATATATACAATTTATTAAACTAATTTTCTACTACCAATATGGCAGCTTAAGCTAGTTGAAAGTTAGGGAATACAAAAGTTGTCTATAGTAAGCATCTATAGGACGCACTTACATCTATGTATATACCTTACTTACAATGTTTTACATGAAAAATGAAATTATATTTTATGATATATATTGGTTGTAGATGCACGCTATAGTTTAAAAAACGACGTACTAAGTATATGGGTATTTTCAGTGAAAGATCCACCGAGACCAAAACATTAATAGTTCTTAAACTTATTTTTTTTGTTTTTTTTTTAATGCAAAACTTTAATTATATTGTTATTATTTACAACAACTTAAATGAAACTTATAGGAAATATACAAATACAGCTTAAACTAAGAGTTGAGTCTTATTTTCATAGCTTTATAGAAAAACAATCGAATTTAAAAATTTAAGCAAACTTTACAATTATTTATAACACTTTACGAGATATTCAAATGGAAATTTTCCCATTTTAGTAATAACATTTGCGTTTAAATTTATTTTTGATTATTGCATTTAATACTTAATACTCACAAACATTTTTCCATCATACAAATTGTTGTTTAATTTATATGAGAAAATAAATACATATAATACTTCTGTTAACTCAAAAAACATTTTCACCAAGCTTTTCTCATATATAATTTAATAAAAAAATAACAAAATAACATATAAATCATGATGGCAAATATGTCCGTGCGAACGCGCTTAAAATTTAATTGCACAAAAAGTGTAAATAATTTTTGGGTAAAATCAAAATCATTTTTAATAGACATCAATGCACGACCTCCTAAGATTAGTCACATTAATAAATTGCCTTAGGTTTAGCTAAAATCTGGGCTTAAGCTGGTGGCCGCGAAAACCACCTTTGAATTTGTCACAATTATAAGTTAGGCCCATTAACAACAAAAAACAAGAAAGGAATGCTAAAGTAGAGCAGGCTCAACTCTTAAATACCCTGTACCACCCCATAAAAAAGTAATTTAATTAATTAATTAATTAAATTAAATTAATTAACTAAATTAATTTAATTAATTAACTAAATATTAACTAATTAAATATAAAATATTCCATGCATGCATACATACATTTACATTTACATCAGAATCGTGCCTTATGCGTGTTTGTGTACTTGTACATATGTATGTATGTGTGCATTGGGCCTGGTTATATGGCTATAACTTTCTTTCCGATCATTTTATCATAATGAAACTTGGTATACGGATATACAATTACTAACTGGATGTGTCTACCAAATTTCAGTTCAGAATTCCAAGAATTACGGGAGTTATAGAAAATCGTTAATAGGGGGGGGGAGTGGGGGGGTGGATCAGAAAAAATGAACAAACTTGTCCTTTCTCGGTCTCAGGAGAATCTGTATACCAAGTTTGGTTATTCTAGCTCTTATACTTTCGGAGATCCTTGCGTTCATACAGACAGACAGACAGACGGACAGACGGACAGACAGACGGACAGACGGACATGGCTATATCGACTCGGCTTGTCATGCTGATCAAGAATATATATACTTTGTGGGGTCTACCAAGCCTCCTTCTGTGTGTTCCATGTGCACTCGCACAAAACTAATATACCCTTGTACCCTTTGGGTACAGGGTATAATGATCGTTTTCATGTGATTTTTTTGGCACTTTCATGGAAATGCTCATTTGTATTAATCTGGCAGCAGAAACGTTGTACAGATTATTCTCTTAATTGTACAGTTAAGAACTTTACACCCCGGCTTTTTCACTTAGTAAGGCTTAAATTGCAAATACTTTACCAACAACATGGATTGTTTACACTCTTGTTTGAAATATATCTTATAATTAACATAAAAAGTAAGGTTCTTCGATTAAAAATAACACGCTTAGCGACCGAAAATATATTTCAATTATATATTATATATATTATATTGGCAAATGAAATAATATTGATAATCAAAAAAAATTATAGATTAATTTAAGACATTTATTTGTATTTATTTTTTTGCGCCACAGCCGATATTTGAAATTGTTGAAAGTCCAACTCTAATTCATACATTTGCGTTTCAATTTAAAGTTGAATACCTTTGTGCCACGCCCATTGGAGCCGAATCTTACGTTTTCCTTTCTCAGCAGCCATTTAATAGTTTTAATATTTTTGTGGCTCTCATTTTTTGGTCTGTTTAGAAAAGTTTAGGAAACAGTGCCACAACCAGCCACCCAACTCAGCCGCAGGCCATTGTTGTTATTGTAGCAGTAGTAGTAGTAGTTGCTGTTGTTGTTGTTGTTGCTTTTGTCACATAGATAGGGGCATAGCCGGCAGATGAGCGTTCACAAGCTGTAAGTAACATTTGCCGTCCGAAGTTTTTGGCCATAAGCAGTTAAAGTTGGTTACAAGCACAAGAACAGCAGCAGAATAAAAACAAAAGAATTTTGCATTTTGTTTATTTGCTCTTGTTGTTCTTGTTGTTGTCCATTTTCCATAACTCTTGCTTTGTGTTGCTTGCTCGTGCCTTGTTTAGATAGTGTGAGTAGCACTATTAGTAGATTCCTATCTATTTTGTGGCTTATAATTGTCTTTTAAGCATATTTTGTGCAACTTTTCGGCGGAGAAAGTTTATGAAATGTTGAAACGGAGTAGCATTGTGGCTGGCTTTGAAAAAGAAATTTGAATACATAAAATCATTGTGGAGAATATCTTTTTACTGAAATATTCCAAAACTTATAGGTCTGCAGATTTGTGTTTTGAATAATGTGCCAACATTTTGTTGTTTTGCGTAAATATTGAGAAAAGTACGTTTCTTACTTACAATTTTAATTAATTTTTAATTTTTCTGTAAACGAGGGAATGATAAACAAAGTGTAGGTATTTATATTTTAAACTAAACTCCTTAATAAATTTCAATAGTGTAGGAGTAGCTTTCAAAACTTCATTCTGAACTAAACTCCTTAAAAAATTTCAAAACTTGATTCCTTAGTATGTTCTTAATTCAAGCTAAAATGCGTTTAAATTAAACAACCTCGTTTGAACCTCGTTTATAAATGACTTTCTCACACATTGGCTGTGTAAATCGATTTGTGTATTTCCTAAAGGGCTGCCCAAAATGCTTGCCACAAATAGTTTAGTTAATATAATCAACTGCATATACTATGTACGAGTTTATATATATGTATTTTTTGTTCAGTCCTTAGACCATGACTAATCACAATGCATGCTACAACGTCAGCAGAGTAATTCAATTGTGGTTTACTTTACATTTTTCCCCATCGCCCATCACCCATCACCCACAACTAAATGATATTATTATTGTCTTTGTGTGGCTTTCCAGGGAGCTGCAGCGCATTGAAAATTCAACAAACTCTCCGGTCATCTCACATCTGTCGGAGACAATACAAGGTGTGACCACAATACGAGCGTACAATCAGGAGGCACGTTTCACAGAGATACTCTTCAAACGTCTCGAGGCGAACACAATTGCATTTACCATATTGAATACCAGTAATCGTTGGTTGGGCATATCATTGGTAAGTCCTTTGTGTGTCTCTGTGTGTGTGTGTTGTATAGTGTGTAGTGGTGGTAGTGGCATGTCTCCTGTTTGTTTGTTTGTGTGTGTGTGCATGTGTGTGGAAACACTCGCATATGAGCACAATAACAAGAGGCAGGCAATATGCCAGTTATGCACATTGATTTCTCAATATTATGTTTGCTGCAATGTGGCTGTGTGTGCGTGTGTGTATGTGTGTGTGTTTGAATTGGCATTTCACTTAGACAGGCACTTTGTTGGACAGTCGTGTGAGACATTTCCCATAAATGCACTCTGCAAAAATTCCAAATTAAAAAAGCACTTTTCAGCAATATGTTGAAAGCGACGGTAAAATATCACGGATTTGAAAAATGGTTAATACAAATAAAAAACTGTAATAGTTTATGAAAAATTGACTTGTTTGGTTCGATTTAGTTGGACGAAGCCCAATTATCCTAAATTATATTGTACACTTTTGAATTTAAATGCCTCCTTATTATTATACTACAAGTATAATTGTTATACTGTAAGTATTGCCTTAATACTGAAATAGGCTTACCATTTCTACAGGTAAAGAAAACACTCGACAGCGAAAAAACACATAGATAGTTTTCAAAAATACTGAATGCTGGAAAACATGATTTGATATAAAAATTGTTTAAAAATTATATTATTTAACTATGCCTTCTATTATAGTAAACTCTTTATAAATAATATTTCAATTATTATTTATTTTCTATTTTGACAAATTAAAGCAAGTATACAATAACAAGCACTACCTGCTAGGGCCTTCCAATCGCTTTAAATAATATATAACCATTTAGTAATTGAAAAAAGCTACGACAATTTGCTTGAATTCAAAAAAGCTTAAAAATACAATATTTTGAATGCAGAAATACTTAAAAATATTTTGTTTAACCAAAAATTGTTTATTTTTATTTTTTATTTTGTTTATTTTTATTTTTAGAAAGATGTTTTGAGTCTGATATTTATCCGAAACCTTTCCACAAAGAAATAAACTACTTAAGCGAGTTCACGCTATTTTATAAAGAATATAAAAACTGTTTTTTAAATCTCAGAAAATATGTGCTGATAATTGGACAAAATATTTATTTTTTTTAAAGCATGCTTTTACTGAATACTATTCATAGTAATATTTTTTTTGCTGAAAACAACGTTTTTTTATTCAAATGTATTCTACGTTTAATTCTACAAAATTTAATACATTTTTTTCTAAAATACCTTAATTTGTATTTTCTAATACGAAGCGCTATATTTTCTGTAACGTAACACTTATTTTGCAATATTATTTAGGTATTTTTTCATAATTATAAAAAAAAACATTGAATTTGTTTTTAAAAGAATTCAAATTTCAGCTGTTGCTTCACTTAAACATTTTTCCCTTCAAGGGTATCCCACCCTTTCATTTTAAAAAAGAATTAAATACGTTTTAAATTTGGTTGAAATGATAAAAAGGTATTTCTCTGAGTGCCGACGATTGGCTGCACAGGTAATTTGCCCATTTACCGCCCACCTGACCATCCGTCCACTAAATCGATTCACCCCGAGCATATAGGCGGGTGTAGTTCACGTTGTTCGACAGTCTGTTATGGATTTTAAGCGTCCATTGATAAGGTACAAATTGGTAGCACATTGTGTTGATGTGTGGCATTTAAAATGTGCATAAGGTTTACAAAATTGATTGTTTTACTGAACACACAATTGACAAAGCGAGTATTCGATTATTCACTGCTAAGTTGTTTCAGGAATGGCCAAGGGGAGGGTGCAGCTTAAAATCTAGTCAATATATAATATTGGAAGCCACACAAAGCGCATTTATAATCATATAAAGTGAAAACTCCCTTAACGGGCACTGCTTTTAAGCGGACACCCAATTTTTGGTAGAACATTCGTTTTGATAATCTATTATTATTTTTATAAAATATCCTATAACTTCCACTATTTGTGATATTTTGATATTCAATTATTTCACAATTATTCTCAGATTTGCAATTTTGGACAAATATTGCAAAATAAATTAAATGTGGAATGGTTGCTAAAGGAAAATACTTTAATTTTCTAATAATTTGCAATAGTAGTGAATATCTGTTTTTATTGCTAAAGCCAAGCATTGCACTTCTCAATGGCGCGCGTTTACTTAATAATTGGTTTTAAATGTATTTTATTTATTACGTAAAGTTATTTCATGATTTTGGATCTTAATTTTTAAATTTTTTATTTATTTTTTGATTGTTGTAATTATTTGTAAGTATTTACATAAATCATAACTGACATTTTTTTATGCTTATATATATTTATATTGGATGAATTTAATTTATTTTAATTGTCTAAATAGAAAAAAAGAAAATAGGCAAAAAATTAAACGAGTGTCCGGACAAAAGAGTTTTCCCTGTATCTGAATTATTTTAAATGAATACTTAGAAAACCTAATTTTCCATTTTATAATGTTGCTAATAACTGCTAATCAGCATCAGCACGTATACGCATTATGTTTTGCATTGTTATATCCTCAATCTTCGATATTCGTCGATATTCTTGATATTCCTATTAAGTTGCTTCAAATTTATAATATTTTTGCCGTTATTGTAGATAGAATGCGAAGGATTTTAAAATATTGAAGAATTTAGTTTGGGTTTGATACTGATTTGTTACTGAATGTATTATAATGTAGTTGCATATAGATTTCTTTTTATTGATGTATGTGTGTGGCAGTTGAAGCGGTTTTGATTTGTTGTTGTTGTTGTTGTTGGCACAGAAAACAGCAGCACGTCGATGTAGGAAGCCACCTACTTAAAAAGAAACGAATGGGGGAAAAAACAGCAAACAAAAGTTTTCAATTGTGGTTTGACTTTGGTTAGGTAACAAACGCCACTGTGCCACTTTTCATTAAGATGAAAGAAGCAACAACAACAACAACAACAACAATAAAAACATCTACTACTAGTACTACTACTTAACAAGAAAGTAGAAAGAAAGACAGTTTAGCAAAGCAAACAGCAAAGGGCCACAAATTTGGACTTGTTAAGCTTTGGCCTGATTAAAAGGTCATGTGTGGGAAATCTTCAAAAAAATTCTCTACCACTCTCTTTGTCCTCATACACTGTTAGAAAAGTATCAAAGTATTCACTTAATAATAATATGTATGATTAAGACCATCTATATCTGTTTCAATATAGATTCCGAAACGTTTTTATATATGACTAGCGGCCCGGTACGTGCTTCACTACGTATAAATAAAAAAATTTAATTGAAACATCAAATTCATTTATTCAAATAAAGAATATTTTATTAATTAACAAACGGCTGGGGGTATCGACTCTGGCACAGGCAACATAAAGTTTGCCATGTGAAAAACATGATTCCTCCAAATGCACACCACAATCCCCATCTGAAAAAAGTTTCAATTTGACAGCAAAATCCTCATAAACAAAATGATCCGCCATTTATTGAATTCATTTGTTACAAAAAATATGATAAATGAAGAACAACTCGCCCGATTTTGTGCAAACATTACATAAACCATCTACTAGATAGTCCGAACAAAGCCTAAACTTTTGCTTTGGATAGTTGAGCCCGTTCTTGGGTTATAATATTACAACGAAAAGTGTCATTGATTTGTATATATATGCATGTATATATTGTTTTTGACTGCCATGTTAGCCATGTTTTGGTTTTAAAATGGTCGTACGATCTAATGCGAATGAAAGCAATAAAACAGTTTGAAAGACCTGTAAGGATCCATGATTTAGGAATGGGAAAAGTTCCATCTTTCTTGCTTCAATTAAAAATTATCTAGTTCTATGCTAGAATCTCTGAGAACATATTGTTGTTGTACCAAAAAATGTGTCATCCTGTTAAAATTAACTTTCCACACAAAATTGTTGATGCTTTTCTTTGGGCGTTCTTTCTACCTCTTTCACTCTCTAACTCTTTCGCTCTGTTTGGTCTTTTTCGTGCAGGATTACTTGGGCGGTTGCATTGTTTTTGTGGCCATTGTGACGGCCCTGGTGACGGCAAGCGTCAGTTGCAGCAACTATGTGAGGGAGAGAGGGGAGCTGGCTTATGCCGTCAATAAAAACATGCCAACAGTCGACTCGAAGGAGACAGCAGGCGAACTGACACCAACACCCTCGCTTGTCGGTCTGGCCATAAACTACACGTTGTTGGTGCCGATTTACCTTAATTGGGTTGTAAAACTTTGGGCCGATATGGAGATGTATGCGGGCTCGGTCGAACGCATTGCATACTATGCCCAGCTTGATGAGCAGCAGCAGAAGGAGCAGCAGGAGCAGCAGGAGCAGGAGCTGGAGAGCTCTGAGCATGTGGAAGTTGTGGAAATCAGCAATGAAGTCGATAGGTCGTCCTTTGCTGACAAACTTTGCCCAGGCGCACCGTCAGCTGCCGTTGATGTTGATGGAGACGGCGAATCTGATAAATTAAATGCAGGCATTGCAGCCGGCGACGGCAATCACTTAAACTTGCTCACGACGACAGTTGTTGACAAGTTGGAGGCGTCTCCGGCCTGCAGCACCGTCGCTGCACCGGTGATTAAAGATAAGGAAATGCCAGCACTGGGAGCTGACAAGGTCGCGTTACCTAATGAGCCTGCAACACGGCAGCGGGAACGACGGCATCGCTCCGTCAAGCGCTGTAAGTATATACTATATAGTGTGGGAGTGGATGGCTGCCACCTTTTAACCTTCAATTAGCTGGCAACCATTTTATGGCTCATTGATTGCGAATTGATTTATGATAGTTCGCAAATAGTTCAGCGTTAAAGCTTTGAGATAAAGTCTAGTGGTGTGTTAAATTGTTGGCAGAGTTTAGCGGAATGTAAACTGAAGCTGCACTAAATTGTTGCAAAGTTGCGCGAACAGCGCCTGGCACAAACAGCCATAAAGAAAAAGCTTCAGACCAGCAAAACAGTTCAATGTTTTTGAAGGCATGGCAAGAAATCGAACTCAACACTGGCAACAAGGGCAGTCCAATAGCCGAACGTATCAAATAGATTATGATTGATACGAATTAGGCAGTCTAAAGAATTGATGAGAATTAAAGCCAGAAGCTATCAGTTATTTAAAGCTATAAGCTATTTAAAAACCCATTTGCAACTAGCCCAAGCTGCCAGATTGGTAGCAGAATACTGGTTTTATAAATTGTGAGTAATTTTTTGTAAATAAAAATTTAAAAACCAAAAAAAAATGCTGCTAGTAAGTAATTACTCAATATTGCCAATATATACGGCAATATATTGTTCAAATAATTAATTACTCAAGTTGAATATGTTGGCAATAAGATATTGAAAGTATTATAGTATCGATATGTATCGAATGCAGTACCGAAATAATTTAGTGTATCTTAAGTCATAAAGCATCGAAGTGAGTCTCCAAATTATCGAACATACATTAGATATTGAATTTTTCCTAACTAATAGGGTATTGTAGTTAATGTATCGAAATGGATTATAAAAGGCACACAAATAAATACGATACTGATAGGTTTTCCAATTCAATTAAAATGTTTCATAATCGCAATGCTTATTAAAACAAGTAAAAAAGCTAAAGTCGGGTGTCCCGACTTTGAAATACTCTGTACATATGTTTACAATAATTATAGAAAATACAAAAATTAAGAAAATAAAAAAAAAAATTTGATCGATTTTACCTCTCTCGGTATTCGAACTCACGTAAAGGGTGTATAATTGCACATTTACATAGCAATTGCGTCTGTGTGAGTGTATGTATGCCTATGCGCATCTATTCGTGTCTGTGTAAGCATTTTCGCAGTCAACCAAACAGCAACATCAACAACAGCCGCGGGCAGCGCTTGAGCAGCGCTGCAGCAGCGCTGCATCAGCAAATATATTTATGGCTATAACTTCTTGTTAAATCGGTCTATCATAATGAAATTTGGCATACGGACACATAATAACCAACTGGGGGTATTTCCAAAATTTTAGTTCGAAATTCCAAGAATTACGGGAGTTACGATTTGCGGGGTAGAGGGGGGAGGGAGGGGAATTCCAAAATATACATTTTCTGCGTATTCACATAAGGCATCTGGGACTAAAATTTGGTGTTCCTAGGTCTTATAGTCTCCGAGATATAGGCGATTATACGAATGGAAAATCGGGAAAACCCCCATAGGGGGGAAGTGGGGGGGAAAATCAAAAAAATAAAACAAACTCGTATAGAATACACACATAACGCATCTTTGTGCAAAATTTGGTGTCTCTATCTCTTATAGTCTCTGAGATCCAGGTGTTCATACGGACGGACAGACGGACAGACGGACAGACAGACAGACATGCTGATCAAGAATATATATACTTTGTGGGGTCTGCCACGCCTCCTTCTGCCTGTTACATTTTTCAGCTCCCGCAAACCTAATATACTCTTGTACATTTCATGTACAGAGTATAAAAATAAGATTACAAAGCTTTTATACTAAATGTCGTACCCAGAAAATAATAGTTTTTGTACACAAAAGTAATTAAAATGTTCCCTAAATCAAGTATCGAATATAAGGTGTGTTCAAAAGTTAATAAAATGTTCCCCAATTCAACTATCGAATATAAGGTATGTTCATGCAAAAATTAAAATGTGAATTCGAATATTATGGTTATTTGAATCAATTATGTAGCGATATGGATTACATATGTATGTAAGTATCTGAATCAAGAATTGAACTGTAAGGTGCCATTATAGCTGTAGGTATCAATAGTTTCTGGTCCGACAGGCAATTAATTTGCATACCGATGTAGAATGCAATTAAAAGAAATCATAGTTTTATACAAAAAGCTAGATAGCTTCGTAAAAATCTACTTTTCAAAGTTGTCTCTGCTGCGCAAAATATTTGCACGTCCGACCGCAGACTGAAAATGCTGAGAAGACGTATATTCAACTAGGAGATCGGAAGGCAGATTAAATCTTTGATTTCTGATCTGTCTGGGACCTAAAATCGTGCTCTAGTGTGTCGACTCTAACTGACCCTTTTTGTTGTTGTTTTTTTTTATAAATTGGTAGCCCTCATCAGTTTGTTTTTGTTTGGAAACATTTCCGAGTGACACTTGCGGGCGCCCAAAATGCTGAAAGTTGGCAATTTGCACGCCTCGTCGATTTGTTTTCCATATATTTGTATATTTTTGTTGTTGCTGTTATTGTTGTTGTTTAACATAATTTTATCTTTTCCGTTTGATGGCAGACCATAGCGTTCCCATCTCTTGGCCCCAGCGTGGCGACATCGCGTTCGAAAATGTCAGTTTGCGTTATGAAGGACAAAGGCAGGATGTTATCAAGAATTTAACATTGAAAATACCAGCAGGTCAAAGGGTAAGTGATTTATTTACTTTATTTTTGCTTTGTTCAAGTCAAAGACCTTTTAAAGCGAGCAACAGAAATGAACTAACTGCAAACCTTCTGCCAATGGCCAACTGCATATTGAATAAGCGGGCAAGAAGTCAGCAATAAACAAAGTCTCAGCAAATACGAGTAGATGGGGCATGGAAGCCCCAACAAAGTGTAACCAATGCCTCGATGCTGGTATCCACTTTGGCCGCAAACTAACCAAAGCCAACCAAAGGGCCATATGCAATGGCCAAGCGGCTCGGTTGGTCGGGTGGTCTGGCAAAAAAGTCAATAGCTGCATGGAAAGTTGGCAAATACAAAAACAGAGGCAGAACCGGAGCCGGAGCCGGAGCCATGTCTGTCCGCATATAGACGAATAGTATATCTGCCCATCATCATTAGAGCTTGTTGCAGACACACATGCATATCCTAACCATATATACACACATACATATATACTGGTATGTACTAAGAGAGCACTGGGAGTTGAAAAGTCTGTGGAAGGCACGATGAAGTTAGAAGAAGCGCTGCCTTATGCGCGCACAAATGGGAATACCCTTGTTAAGGTTGTATACCTTTTGATCCGTTTTTGGTAGCAACAGAAAATTTTTGGCAGGCTCCAGACCCTCAGCTTATGAAGCATTACGAAACGAAATGATATATTAGTGTTCATATTTTCGTCTTTCTGCATTTTTTCTTTTTAGCTGACTATTTTCTAGCTGCCAAGTCAGTTAAATTGAATCACTATATGATATTTATATATAATATTTTATATTTATAAAACTTGCCATATATACTTGAATTTGAATCAGACTGCTATGCAATATAGCTGCCATAATAGCGATCAGGCTTAAGAAAAGTCTATGAAACATGTACAACATGTACATACATTATCATATTGCTGCCCTAGGCACTATTTGGTTTAAGAAAAATATTTAAAGGAAATCAGTTTTGTTTACAGAAAAGCTAAGAAGCATATTTGAAAGGGTATATTACCATTGGTGCTTTGAAGCTAATGTACATACATGACTTTTTTTCTCTTTGTTACCAGCTAGCAAATATTGTAAATTTTCTAAAGTAGTTGTAAATAAAATTGATAGGGTTTTGAAGTTTTAATGGCAGCCTCAATAAGCAGCGACAGTGCAAACGGCAACATGGAACACGACTGACTGATGGACAAGCTCCTTGGATGAATAAGAAAATCAAAACGTCAAGTGGAGAGATGTCATAAAAGTGGCAAATGTTTTAAAGGGATTTCAGGTCTGACTGAAATTTTGTTTAACCCTAAAACACTTTAAGGACATGTCAGCAGTGTTTAAAAATAAAGTCTGAAATCCATAAATAAATCAAACAAGGTCAACTGCGCAAAAATAAATGCTTTCCACAAAGTATGAGTATGCATAAAAAATGTAAAAACAAACAAAAGGTAAACCAAAACATGAATAATAAACAATAAAAAAAGAGCTACAATGTTTTATGTTTTATACATAAGCTAAGCCTATTAAACTTAAATGGATTACCAAACTACAAATGAGTATGTGTGCGAAGCTCAGATGCTCTCAAGAAATTAAAGAGAAATAGGGAAATTATCTATTCTATTTGATAATTTTAATTTAATATAATATCAACACAATTAAAGACTTTTAATCTTTAAACTGTTTTCCCAATTTCAACAGATTTTTCTCGTTTGTAAAACTTGTATTTTTTACTGCTTAATTCCTAATATCAAAATGTATGAATGTATGTACTATATAGTATAGCTATAATATATATAGGGTCTTCAAATATTACTTTCCACGATTCTAACAGCCCCATTGAGGTCTATTTGAGACTGCAGCTTATAGTTTGTGTCGCCTTGCTAGGCGATAGAAGTTCAGGCCGATCTCCAGGACCGGCAACATTCCATTGTTTTGAAAACGATTTGAAAGAAATTTCTTCAAAATGAAACTTGATAATTAAATTAGGTAAGGGATTTCAGTTCTTTTTTTTAATTTGTTGGCCACCAAACCGGGAACTGTATCTTAAATTTCAAGCAGCCTTGTGTCGAATTTCATCCCGTAACTTCTTTATTGGAAAAAATTGTTAGTATTGTGTTACAAAACAAATGAGTGACCAAATGTAGCCGACTTTTTAGCATCGACTTTAATAGCAGCTAAGGTCTTTTCACACATATTGTTTATAATTTAGTGGTTTTTTCATACACATATCTGGAATTCTATTTATTTGCACAAATTTATGACATCTCCGTACCACATAGGACCTTTGCTTAGTTTTTTATGCTCTTGTTTATGCATCGGCTGAAACATTTGGAAAACATTTCAGACAAAGGCAATAAACGGATTTAGAGCGAATGGGCAGCATAAATAAATAAATAAATCAAATCGTCAAAAGGGTTTCGCTGACGACAAAGCCGACAAATTCAAATTGAAATCTGTGTGTATGGAATACGTTTTGTTTCCAATAGTGGGCTACAGCTTTTTGCAGCTTAGTTCAAAATAATCGATACACTTTCGCCACCAAAAACTAATTGCAAAGACAATGAAAAACGAAATAAAAAAAACAGCGCTAGTTATTGACAACCGGCAAACAGGTATTATATATATGCTGTCAACACACATACACACATATAGTATATTTATGTAGTTACAAACATTGTAATGCTAAGCAGCTCAAGTTGCATATTTAAACAGATATTGTCGACAATGGCAGGACGCGGCATGGCGCCGGAAGTATTGAGCCAAATTCATGGCCAAGTAGCCTGCGAAGCACGATTTATTCCAATTCGATTTCACAGTTAACAGCAGCTAGTATACATAAATACATACATAACTACATACATACATATGTACTTACATATGTGCATTTCAATCGCAAATGCCGACGAGAACAGTGCATTGCATTAATACACTGCCATTATTTCCACTGTGGTATTCAATTAATATGTAGATTCTCTGTTTGTCTCAATTACATAACTTATACTCTGTATTTTATAGTCTTCAAGCTTTGCTTTTATTTTTATTTTTTTTTATTAGTTTTTATGTAAGAATAATTTATCAGTTTCTGAAATTTCAAATATAAAAATATTATTTATAGCATTACAGCTTTCTGTGTGCCGCTACTTTCTTATCGTTAATCGTCCTCCATCGTCCTCCATCGTCCTCCGGTAATCCATCCCGGTAATCTTGCCCAACCAAGCTTTCCAGACCATGTTGATTTTCAATAGCTAATGTTCTTCTTAGACTTCATCAGTAACTTTAAATTTTTCTAGCAGTCTTTGCTTTTCTTTAAATTTTATATTAATTAAAAAATGAATTAATGAAAAATGTTTGCCTTGAATCACTGATTAAGGATATATATAAATAAAGACAAAATTACAGCTTGAGTTTTATATTTGATAAAAAAAAAAAACTCAAAGCATAATCATTGTTTTATAAGTTTTTTTTGCTGCTCATCAATAATTGCTAATTAATTTTTTAAGTAAAACTCAAAAGTAATCATTCAATTGTGAGCGAATGAATAAAAGTTGAAATTTATAAATCATGGTGAAAATGCTGCTGCTTAGATAATCCTTAAAAAAGAATATCTGTAAACTCCTTGTTTTCTCAAAGTTTTTATAAGTGATTGATTTTTTCGTTTGCAATACTGATCAAGCATAGGATCGAAAGTTATTCACTTTGATACTTTAATTATTTATTTATTATATACTTGGTTTATGATGAGGCTTATAATATTGTGTTTATATTTGATCGTTTAATGACGATATTTAATGTTTGTGGGTAAAGAATTGATTGGCTTACATTAAATGACAAATGACGATGGTTCAACGATGCGATCGAAACGAGCTTCTGTTGGCAACTGTCTATACATAGTATGGTGAAATGCAATGGCAAGAGAGCAAAGCTTCAAATGAGAGCGACATTACAGCGTCGGCCACTTCGTGTTGCTCTCTCTAATTGTAGCGCATCTTGGATTCCAACACATATATACTTTGTGAGGTCTGCCACGCCTACTTCTGCTAGTTACATACACCCTTTTACTCTTGGAGTAAGGGCATAAAAATTGCTCATTTAATTACTATTTATAAGTGTGGCTAAAATTGAAACTCTCTTACAATAACGCCTACATTTTGAAGTCTCTCTTAATTGCCTGGGGCACGCATGCACGCATGCACGCAGGTGTATTAGTTTTAGAAGCTCTTTGATTTTTACGGTGTACGAGTATGCATGGCTAAGCAGCCATCCACTCATGATGCAAACAAGCTACTGCGACTCTCACTAAAATCCACTTGTTCTCTCTGCCTCTCCCTTTTATTATCTGTCTCTCTCTCTTGCAGATTGGCATCTGCGGCCGCACGGGCAGCGGCAAATCATCGCTGGCCCTATCCCTATTCGGTGTATTGCAAACGACAAGTGGCCAGATACGTATCGATGACGTGGACATCGAGCAAATCCAAGTGGACGAGCTGCGCACGCGATTATCAATAATACCACAGGATGTGCATCTGTTCAATGCAACAGTACGTGAAAACCTAGATCCGCACGGCTATTATTCGGATTTGCAATTGTGGAATTGCCTCGAATTGGCGCAGCTCAAGGAGTTTGTCAAAGTGCAGTTGCCGGAGGGTTTGGGTGAGTGCAGAAATAACAACAACAATAACAGCAACAACAATAACAGCAACAACAACATTTTCAACAACAACAATAACAGCAGTAATAGAAACAGTAACTGGTCCTTGATTCCTGTTGGGCTTGGGGGTCGAAAGAGCTGTGCTTGCTTTATGAAAAAATCATGTTTATTTGTTTGTTTTTCTTTTTTTTTTTTCTTTTTTGGCAGCAAACATGATGGCGGTTTGGTTTTTTAGTTTTTTTTCTCCCAACCTTCATCTCTTTCCTCGCCACTCCCTCCAGCCTAGCTCGCCATTTGGTGTTTGCTGTAAAAGTTCATGCATGTTTGATTTCTCGTGTTGATTGGGCCGCATGGATACATGGAACATGCCGAGTACTCTATGGCTCCATCGATGTGTGCCTAGGAACGGGGCATCTGTTGCCATTTTGCGAGAACTCGTCTTGATTAGGCACTTTTAAAATACATCTGTCAATTGTGGGCACACATGTGGGTTCCGGACTTGTTTTATGGCACAGAGCCATAGAGTCTCAGAACAGTCCCTAGACCAGCTTGAAATAGGCATTTAAATGGCGTTTTAAGGTTTTTGCTCATTCAAAGGAAATGGCAGTTCGGTGGCCAGTTGTGTGCGTAAATGAAAATGATGGACTGGAAACAAATAGTGCGTATTTTTGAGAAAACGTGACATAGAGAAAGTTGGAAGCAAAAGTAAACAAATATGATTCATTTAAATAAATTAAAAAGAAGTGGATACCTATATTATTATTTCTTATCCCTCCATTTTCTCATCTTTAAAGTATTTTTAAACCCTACCACGATTATTTTCTGCATAACAAAAATATATATATTCTAAATTCTTCAATTCCCAGCAAAGTCATAAATTTTAACAAGTTCAATTTAAATAATCAAATATTAATTAAATGCATTCTAATAAATGATTGCTTTAAGCCATTTAGCTGCGTAGCTGTCTAAATAGGGCTCATTAGTTGCTGAACTTCGTTATTAAGTAATTTTTGTTATAAAATACAAACTAGAAATTTTTAATAACAAAATACGAATTAGTGTTGCGTAATGGTAAGATAAGTCTGATTAACTTCCTAACTATTTAAGTATTATATTTTAGCCTTAATGCACATACTAATTTATGACTAATTAAAGCCAATTAGATATCTAGCTGCTTAAGCACTAAAGTTCTATCATAATAAGTCACGACAAACTAACTGCTTTACTGCTTAAGTATTTAACTTTAATCAAACTAAATGCTTAACTAATAATTAATAAGGGCTGTCTAACTAAGTAACTGCATAAAAGTATTGTTTAATGATTCATTACGGCTGATTAACTAATTCAAAGCATAAGTATTAAATTTTAATCAGCAAATATAAGCTAAAAAGTGGTTAATAATTAGTTATGGCTAGCAAACTGGCAGCTGACTTAACTGACGAACTTCTTAAATATTTAAAATATCACAATAATAGACAAATATAAGTGATCGCTCAGATCATGCAAAGTTGCCGGTAGGCAAAGTGAAGGGGTCCCTCGTCGCGACGATCAACTCAAAGATATATGTATATAAGTACACTTGTACTTATATGCACGAACGCACTGGCTTATGTACACTGAAGAGCACCGAAACGAAAGAAAGTAAACTGCACAAATCGACTTCCAATTTTCAAGTGCTTTATTGCTAGCCATGCAAGGCTTAGCATACGCATAACATAATGTGGACATTAACTTAACAGCGACCAAGAGACTAACATAAACAGCTGTTATTACAAATTAACATTTAAGTCTACAATTCAATGATAATTCAAACAACTTATATCTACAATTCAGATTATTTCAACAAACTTAAATCTATACTTAAGTATATAGGCATGAAATGCCCATACATCGGCCGCGTTGAAGCGATTCGCTTCAAAACAGCTCGACTGGCAGAGGCGCCAAGCGATGAATTGCCCTCTTAAATTCTCCTGCCTTCGTCCGTACTATCGCCACGCGCACTTTTCCATCTGCGCCTTTTATCGCCTCTTGGACGACTCCCAGCATCCACTGCTGAGGCGGCGCGTTGTCCTCGTGGACGAGTACGATCGTTCCGTTTTCCAGATCTGGCCGACCCACTGCCCACTTTTGGCGCTGCTGCAGGCTCAGCAGGTAGTCTTTTGACCAGTCTGCCCAAAACCGCTGCTTGATGCCTGAGATCAGCTGCCAGCGTTGCAAGTAGGTCAGCCTGTCGTCTCTCACGGGCTGCCCTGACCCGGTTGGAAGCGGCACGAGCGTTCCGCCTACGAGTAGGTGAGCTGGAGTTATCGCCTCGCCGTCGTTGGGATTGGCTCCGTCCACCACGATTGGCCGCGAATTGAGGATGGCCTCCACCTCTACCAGTACGGTTGCTAGCTCGTCCTGCCGCAGCTTGGCGCTTCCTATTGCCTTGAGGAGGAGCCCCTTTGCCGACTTTACCGCCGCTTCCCATAGGCCGCCGAAATGCGGCGCTCGAGGGGGAATAAACTGGAACGTTATTCCCTTGGTGGCAGCATACGACATGATGGCATCCTGGTTCCTGATGAAAGTGGCCCGAAACTCCTCCAGCAAGCGCGCTGCACCCACAAAATTGGTGGCATTGTCGCAATATAGCCGCTTGACTGCTCCACGGCGACCCACAAACCTGGATAAACACATTATAAAGGAATTAGCAGTCAAGTCAGAAACGATATCAATGTGCACAGCTTTGGACGTAAAACAAACAAAGACGGCAACGTACATCTTAACTGGCGCTCTGCCACGTATCCCCAGCGTGACAGGAATTGGACCACAAAAGTCCACTCCGCTGACTTCAAACGGCCTACATCCATGTATCCGATCAGCAGGTAAATTTCCCATTATTTGGTTGGCTAGTATTGGCTTGTATCGAAAACAATGCACACACTGCCGAACCACTGCGTTGCACGCTTGCTTAGCGTTTACCAGCCAAGTATTCTGGCGAAGAATAGCCAAGAGCGCACGAGGGCCTGCATGGCAATTGGTAAGGTGCAAGTATCGCAGATATAAATTAACAAATCGCCATCCCTTTGGCATGAGTAATGGGAATCTCGCATTGTGGGGCAACGGCGCTTTGAGTAAACGGCCGCCAACTCGTACCAACATCAAAGTACGCTTTCCATACTGATACGGACTCACAAATGGATTAAGCTTTTGGTACGACGGTTGCAGGATCACCGACTTGTCTAATTTGACTATTTCGGCTGCGAGAGCAGTGTGCTGGATCACGTGCACAATAGCTAAAAAGGCGAAGTGCAATTCAGTCGAAGTTGGCACAAGCGATATGTGTCCTGACCCCTTTCCGTTTATAAATCGAAACATGTACGACACTATGCGGAGAATTTTTAAGTACGACGACGACCTTTCAATTAAATCCAAAATTGGATTTGAAGCATTATCGGCCGCGATGAGAACCGTCGCATTCTTCCGCTTTTCCAGCACTGATTGCTCTTTGGTCAACTTAATGTGAGAATTAGTTGGCCAAAGGTTCTGGTCATTCTGTAAAAACTTTGGACCACCAAACCAATGTGAATCAATCAATTCTGCAGTGGTACAACCACGCGAAGTTAAGTCAGCTGGATTTTCTGCAGTCGGTACATGGCGCCAAGTGGCGTCTGATGTCAATTCCTGTATGGTAGCAACTCTATTGGCGACAAATGTATTCAAATGTGAAGGATGAGTTTGCAACCAATGCAGGACTACCTCTGAATCAGACCAAAATACGATTTGGTCAACAGGCACATGGAGAAGATGCCGAGCTTTCTCCCACAAATTTGCTAGCAACTGTGCTGCGCACAATTCTAAGCGCGGCACCGACTTTGTCTTCAGAGGCGCTACCTTCGACTTTGCAGTCAGTAAATTCACAGTTACTGTGTGCTCTCGCTCAATTCGCAGGTAAATACAGCACCCATAAGCCCTTGTCGATGCGTCGGCAAAGCCATGAACCTGACACTTTGTGCCTTTGGTGACGCCGACATACCGGGGAATGCGTATAGCTTCAATCTCACAAAATGACTGCGCAATTGACTGCAAGTCGGACAGTAAATGGTCGGGAATTTGGTCATCCCAGGCGGATTTTTGAAGCCAAATTTCTTGCATCAGAATTTTTGGTCGAGTGATAATCGGACAAAGTAAACCAAGAGGGTCGTATAACCTGGATATAAACGATAAAATCGAGCGCTTGGTGGGGGCAATGTCTACCGACATGTTCGACATCGAATATTTAAAAGCGTCTTCACGCGGGCTCCAAATGAGCCCCAACGTCTTCGTATCCTCCTGATGGCCGATCACCATTTCGTCAGAAGGCGACGCTTTAAATGTTTCACAATTTGATGCCCATTTCGTTAAGGTGAAACCGAATGATTCGAGCACTGAAACTAGCTCATTCCGTAACATTCGCAATTCTTCCACTGTGTCTGCTCCAGATAGCAGATCATCTACATAGAAATCGCTAGCCAGCGACTTTGATGCCAATGGATGGGAAACCGCATGTAGCTCACTCAGGTACTTTAAGCAACGAATTGCCAAAAAAGGTGCCGAAGCAGTACCGTATGTTACCGTGTTTAAACGATACAATTGGAGTGGTTCAGTGGAGTTGCTTCTCCAAATAATAAGTTGGAAATTGCGATGCGATTCGTTGATTTCGACTTGTCGGTACATTTTTGCAATGTCTGCCGACAGGGCGAATGGATGCAGTCGAAATCGCAACAATGTTGAGTATAGACATGGCTGTATGGTTGGACCAACCATCAGGATGTCATTTAAAGACAATTGTGACGACGTCTTGCTAGACGCGTCGAAAACGACTCTCAACTTTGTTGATGTGCTTTGTGGCCTTAGCACGCATTGGTACGGTATAAAATAATGCGGCTCTCTCGGTACACTGTTCTCAATGGCACTCATATGGCCCAACGAAATGTACTCTTTCATAAAGGTAACGTACATCGACTGTGTATCAGGCTGCTTTGCCATTCTTCTTTCCAGAGCCAAAAACCGCCTTAAGGCTGTCTCATACGAATTTCCGAGACTTTTGGGACTGGATTTGAATGGCAACGAAACAGTCAGCCTGCCCGAGGGTAAGCGATTGACCGATTCGAGAAATGTTTTCTCGCAAAGCACTTGTTCTGGGGTGTACAAACTCTGATCGGACAAATTTGGAACTTCTTCCAGCTCCCAGAATTTACGGATGAGACTATCTAGTTCCTGACATTCTGGATTTGACGAAGAGCTTTGATTTAAGCTCACGAGCGATGTTGACGGCAGCTCAGTTGACCCCGCAGAACGGCAACGGCCAGCTACAATCCAGCCAAGTGCCGTAAATTGCAAAGCCGGCGAGTCACTGGTACCCTTTATTTGCCCTGATCGTAGCAAATCAAAAAATGCATCTGCCCCAAGTAGCAGATCTATGCGTTGCGGCCGATGGAATTGCGGATCTGCCAATTCACAACCGTTAGGCACGTCAACGTCTACTACCAGTTTTTCAGGCTGGTACGAAGAAATGTTATTTAACACTGCGAATTCTGCCGTCAGCTCAAATTTGTCAATTCGAGAAGCTATAGAAGTTTGAACGATATGACGTACTTCAGACTTTCGTTTGCCTATGCCTAATAAACAAATGTCTTTGCGCTCCCTCTTAAGCTTTAGGACTCTGGCCAAGTCCTCGGTCATAAAATTGACCTGCGAACCAGAGTCTAAAAGTGCCCTGGCTAATTGGTAGGAACCTGACTGGTCCATTACCTTAACAATTGCTGTTGCTAAGATTACTTGGTCAGTCACTGTCGTGGCGTGGTTTACCGCCGACGTTTGCGTTGGTACTGCCGATTGTGCTACCAACGTGTGACTAGAAGCCGCAGCTTGCGAAATGTTCGAACTACATTCGTACTTGTGCAAGAGCGTGTGATGCGGCTTCGAACAGACTCTGCAACAACCAGACTTGCAGGATTTAGTCGTATGACCCTTTCGCAAACAGTTTATGCACAACTGGACCCGTTTCACAAATTTAAAACGCTCATCTCTAGCGATCGCTGAAAATTGAGGACATACTTGTATGTAGTGGTCATTCGACTGACAAAACGGACACTTAGGGGTCAATGGCTGACTTGGCTGTGCTACTGCCAACGCCGTTTTACCATTCCTTTTTGACCCATCGGAACTTGGCTTCTTAGGCCGGCCAGACGATGCCTCCTCAGCAGACAGATGCTGGTAGCGTTTATTAAGAGTGGCCTCGCATTCTTCCCAAGATGGAAGTTGACTGTAGTCAAGGCCCTCTTCCCATTTGGATCGAGTGATGGAGTCAACTTTACCCATAACCAAATGTATGAGAATGACGTTCGCTATTTGCTTCTCATCACCCAATGACAACAGCGATTCATAAATTGCCCTTACATTATCTATTAGGGAACGCAAAGATGAAGCAGACGGCCCTTGCATTTTGGGCAAGTCGAACAGCTTGGACACGCTGTCGAAAACGATTAGGCAACTATTGTCATACACTCGTTTTAATGCTGCTAGCGCCTTTGGATAATTGGCATCAGTCACTTGATAAGCTTTGACTGTGCCAAGCGCTTCTTTGTCCAAACAAGAAAGCAAGTGATTAAATTTCTCTATGTTCGTCAGAGATGCGTCATGGTCAACCAAGTTTTCGAACAGACCAATGAAATTTTTGTACTCCGAATAATCGCCACTGAATTTTGGGAGTTTCATCGACGGCAGCTGCTTGCTATGGCAACCTGATCCAAACATTGTAGAGTTTGCCAGGCTATCCCTATGAGGCTTAGGCCGAACACCTTTACTCATGAGCAGCGTTTCTGTCGTGACGCACAAATTTTCTAAATCTGCTCTTGAGGCTAAGGCCGGATCGATTTGATCCAACTCTTCCTGCAGATTGAACGCTCTGTCAATATATCTGGTTAAAATTTTCAACCGGCACTCCATTTCAACAGACTCAATGGGCTTAGTGGCATTTTGCACGGAATCTTTAATGCGTTCTATATCTCTGACAACATTGTTGTGTGATTGCAATAATGCATCGAACTTGCTCGACTCCAAATCATCCGACAGCTTGCCGTAAGTTTGCTTGCTGCGTTTTGATGGTATGTTTGTAGCGAGTCTTTAAATGTTTGCACACGACTAAAAGTGTATAAATGTATAATTGGACTATGTCCAGAAAAATATACACAATGTACAAAAATATACACAAATGTATACACTGTATACTATTTGCAAGAAAGCGCAGGCGCAAAGTTTTAACTTTGTATGATAAATAAATGTAATGTCTACAGTTGTGGCCAGCACTGTACGCACGTATAAACCTATGTATGTACGCAACTATGTTAACAGCAGCTGACAAATAACAGAGGCGAGAGACGCGCAGCTGTTAGAATTAATGTTGAACAAATGCACACTGCACGATAGCAGCGAACCCACGCAACAACAATATGTCCGTAAGGGAAACGAATGACGTCGACGCTAGCTGAGCGACGCACGTCGACGGCTGAACTTGCAAGCAACGCAAGCAGCGCAAAGAACAATTAGAACAACAAGAACCACAGCGCAATTAGCAATTAGTCCAGCAACAACAATGCACAAGCAAGCGAAATTGTCTCTAGCTTGCAGTTGCTAGACCAGTGCGGCAATAACGAAGAGAGCGCAAAAGGCAGAATCCAAAATCAAACGGCATAGAAGAAAGGCGCGCTGAACTCTAACTTTGGCGCTTTCAAATTCTTGCGGTACGTTGGTATAATAAAGGTCCAAAGTACAGCAGCTATACGTACATATATACAGCGCAAATGTATATACATAGGTATTTATATATGTGTGTATATATACATGTGTGTATGTATGTTGGCAACTTTGCATGTATGTATGACCAAATGAAAAATTATGCACTCACGTACCAACAAATGTATATTCAACTTTATTTATTTAAAAGTTTACTGCATGTATGTATATGGTATATGGTAAAACAAATCGAATGCCAACATGTAAATTGCGGCCTAGTCATGCGAAAGCATTGAACGCATACAATCACATACATATGTGCCTTTATAGACAATTAACATATGGATGTACATATGTATGTGCCAATTCCAATCAGACAGATTTGGCCGCTATTTAATTTGCACTCGTTACCTGTGTATAACTTCCCTGTGGAATTGGGCACTGCATCGCCAACAACCGCAAATAGGAAAGTCCAACCAAATCTCCAGATACACAACCAGATGGCAGGAATGACTCCAGACCCAATGTCCAGTGTCCAACAAGTCACCACGATGAGTCCACCCGGGGGCGCCAAAATGATCGCTCAGATCATGCAAAGTTGCCGGTAGGCAAAGTGAAGGGGTCCCTCGTCGCGACGATCAACTCAAAGATATATGTATATAAGTACACTTGTACTTATATGCACGAACGCACTGGCTTATGTACACTGAAGAGCACCGAAACGAAAGAAAGTAAACTGCACAAATCGACTTCCAATTTTCAAGTGCTTTATTGCTAGCCATGCAAGGCTTAGCATACGCATAACATAATGTGGACATTAACTTAACAGCGACCAAGAGACTAACATAAACAGCTGTTATTACAAATTAACATTTAAGTCTACAATTCAATGATAATTCAAACAACTTATATCTACAATTCAGATTATTTCAACAAACTTAAATCTATACTTAAGTATATAGGCATGAAATGCCCATACAATAAGCTTAATGCTTAATGAAGCTGTTAAGTTGCCTAAAAAATAAAACAGAGATTTAAATTATAGTTATAAATGAATATCTAAGTTCTTTTATGATTAGTAAATGCTGATTAACGGATACAATTATATTTGAATCGTAAAATACAATTTGAATCATAAAACATTAACTTCATGTAGTTTTTTAAGGATTTACATAGGCTGATAAAATGCTTAATTGATAAAATGCGAGCTTTTATTCAAAAAATGTCAATCTAAAAAAATTTTACGTGTCGAAAAAGTGCTTAGATATTAAATTTTACAAAGATGGCTAGTGCTAATTAGGCGTAATTAATTGCTTAAATAATTACAATTTATCATCAAATAACAAATAAGAGGCTTACCTAATGACTGATTAAGTGATTAACTGTTCAAATATAAACTAATATTTTTGGTTTTGAATATTTTGAAATAGAAGAGCATTTAATCGGCTTTTTGTGAATACGTTCCGTGAAATGTTCTACCAATTGTGTTGCGTAAATGTTTGTAACCACAAAAAAACCTCTTCAGCATACTACAGTCATAGGCACACACATATAGTCATGTGAGGACACAACGTTTTACAGCCAGCTGCTTAATTCCCTTCGTTAGGGTTAAAACGCGTGCCATTGAGTTCGACTTTGCAAGGACTAACCCGTTTAAGGACCAGTACTAAAGACATGCTTATTAAATAGTACTTTAATTACGCACTAAAACGTTGCGTCGTTTTTATCCCATCTTCCATATGATCACCTGCAGATACTGAAATCAACGATGTCGGCGCCAACCTGAGCGCGGGACATCGACAATTACTCTGCCTGGCACGTGCCATTCTGCGAGGGTCTGTCTGTCTGGTGCTGGACGAAGCAACAAGTACGCTCGACAGCAGCACGGAGCAGGCGCTGCTCAAGGCAGCGGACAAGGCGTTCAAGGGTCGCACAATTATAACCATTGCCGTGAGTAGAGGGAATGCCATTCCATTCGACTTTTGTTAAGCATTTTGATTCATGCAGCATCGTCTCAGCACCATACTCGACTACGAGCGTGTTATTGTGCTCGACCAGGGCTCCATTGTGGAGGATGGCAACCCTAAGCAGTTGCAGCAGCAGCCCAACTCTGTCTTTTACGGACTGCTGCATACGGGCGCTGGCGATGAGGGGCCCTCCTCGGCTCCAAGCGGGCTCCTCCTCCAGCCCAAGCAGGGGTTCGGCGGTCAGTCGTAGTCTGTTTGGCATTTTTATTTCTATATGTATGTATTGATGTACTTAAGTGTCCCAGTGGTTTAGCTCGAATGTGCCATAAAAGTGATTTTTATATGTATTTCTGTATGCTATATGTACACTAGCTGATACAAGTATTTGAACAAAGCGTAAATATATATTTTTATAAACTAAAAAAAAATACCAGTTTGTCTTTAATTGTAAACAGAATGTTAAATTCTGATTTCACAGGAATTGAGACGTGGTGGTGGCAGTCTAGCAAACTACGCTTCCACTTTTCAGCTTTATTTTAGGGCCAAGCTCGAAATATAGGTATATTACGAAATCAAAATACTTATGTTCGACGTTAAGTGTTTGTCTCGGTAGTCGCAGACGTGCCTTTTGTAATTGTGCTTTCGTGTAAATAATGTGTGATTTTTTGTTTCATTTTTGCTTGTTTCTCACACTTCTAATATTATTTGCAATTTTAAATTTCTCTGGCTGTGAGTAAACAGTGATATATGAGTTGTGTTGCACGGCTCCGTGGGGTCCGCGTTTTCTTCGCAAATGCAGGCAGCTGTGCGCGTGGCACGTGTGTGCCAACAGTGCGTATGAGTTACGTGACCAGCTGCAGTTTACAGTTATGTATATATGTGTGTGTGTGTGTGTACCGACAAATATCTGCCACAGACTACATATGCATGTGTGTGTGTGTGTATGCCACAGTCGATCTGTCAGCGAAATGATTTATGTACATGCATAGACATTTGATGTTCTACTCGTACGTAGGCTTTTGTTAGCTGTTGTTGTGTCTATGCATGTACTTATGTATGTAAGTATGTGTGTGATGTTTTAATAATTTATAACATTGTATTTTTTCATATTTCAAGTTAATACGTTTACGTGCTTCTAGGTTAATATGCTACTCTTGATTGTCAGGTAAGTCTAAGCGGGGACTGGTACATCTTCTTCTCTTGCTTTGACTCTCTTAATGCGTAAGAGATCAAATGAAAATTAAATGGCGATTATAGCTGACCTGCTGCTCGCTCTTACGTTCGCCCACTGTAGCACGAAAGAGGAGAAGAGAAAAGAAGCTGTAATTGGGGAGCGAAGACAGTTGAAAGGCAGTAATTGAGCGCGGGCGGCAGCGAGTAGATGGCGTCGGTATAGCTCCTGCTCAAATCTTCGCGAAAAGTGAAATTAGACCAAAATTAAATAAAACAAAATGATTATACGGAGAAATGCATTTTATTTCCGTAGTTATATTTAATAAAAGTAACGTCAATTTAACGGATCAGTTTGATTTTCTAATTAAGTTGAGCAATTAAAGCGGCAGCCGCCACGCCGCGTGGCTAAAAATGTAAATGCTTTTGCATTGCCAATGTAGTGTTTGTTGTTGCATATACATAATTACAATATGTAAATAAATTAGTGTAGTTAAAGTGTGAGTTGTATGCAAATGTGTATGGCGTCATTAATTTTATAAAATGTTGTAAATATGTGAAAAATCTTAGTTGTTGCCATTCAATTACTAAGTCTCCACAAAGGAGTTCGAGAGAAAATAGTGGAGAGTCCGATCATCGAGCGAGTCGTTTGGATGGACTTTGTTGTTGTGTTGTTTACTTTCTTGCATAGCCATTCGTTCGTATTATTGTTGTTGCCAATATTGGAACAAGGTGAAAAATGCCGTAATTTGAAAATACTATCTGCGTGGGACACCGTGTAAGTGCCACTAATTTTATAAAATATGAATATGTGCAAAATATTAGTTTTTGCCTTTCAAATACAAAGTCTCCACAAAGGAGTTCGGCAGAGAGAGAGAGAGAGTAGTGAAGAGTCAGAGCATCGAGCGGGTCGTTTGGATGTTTTTTGTTGTTGTGTTGTTTACTTTCTTGCATAGCCATTCGTTCGTATTATTGTTGTTGCCAATATTGGAACAAGGTGAAAAATGCCGTAATTTGAAAATACTATCTGCGTGGGACACCGTGTAAGTGCCACTAATTTTATAAAATATGAATATGTGCAAAATATTAGTTTTTGCCTTTCAAATACAAAGTCTCCACAAAGGAGTTCGGCAGAGAGAGAGAGAGAGTAGTGAAGAGTCAGAGCATCGAGCGGGTCGTTTGGATGTTTTTTGTTGTTGCGTTTACTTTCTTGCAATGCTGTTTGTACATATTATTGTTGTTGTCAATATTAAATCAAGGGGAAAGAGCCGTAATCTGAAAATGCTATCTGCGTAGGACACCGTGTAAGAACGAGATGGCTAATACATGCTGTTTTTTCGATCGCATCAGGTATTGAATTTACATGTTTACGGTAATTAAATAACAAATGAAATAAACTAGTAAAAATAAAAAATAAACTAATTTAAACAACATACTTGTAAGTGAAATAAGTAAATGACCTGAAAAACAAAAATTAATTATATTAAATAATTAAAATAAAAAATATATTAAATAATTAAATAAAAAAATATATATTAAATAATTAAAATTAAAAAATATAATAATTGTTAAAAATAAAAAAAGAAATTTAATTTAAATAAAAAATGTATGAATAAAATAAAAAATATCTATATATAAATCAATAAAATAATTATTGTTCATTTTTTGAGGTATTTTGAAATCATAGAGAATGTAAAAAACAAATGTAAATACCAAATCTTCTTAATTTAAATTATACGTGTAGTTTCATGCTATTATTTCATTTGCATTACAAGTTGAATTGACAATGCACTATACGAGTACTTCTATTCCAGTTTCCATATCAATAAATCCATTTAAATGGATTTCGTTGTCTATTCACAAACAACTGTGTCAAGTCTTTCGAATGTAACATTCAACAGAATCTTGCATTGCAGCAGTAATGAGCTCAGTGAGAATGTTTCCCATTTCCTACAATACATTCATAATAACATTTGTAATTTGTTGCACGCTCCGAGCACTCACACACACACACACACACACTCACAGAGTCTGGCGAATATTCAGTCAATTAGAAGTGCTTGGGCCGCTCTCACTCAACTCAATATATACATAATTGTATAAATATGCAATACGAATATGGATGGCAACGTTTATGAATTTATGCGTCCGAATAGTGAAGCCCACCTCTGCCTAGCAGAGGCAGTCCTTGTTGCTTCTTGTTGCTCCTTGTTGTTCTGGCTTGTTGCTTGGGCGTTGGACGAGCGGCACAAAAGCAGCAAAATTATTGCAAAATAAATTGATTGTTAAAATTGGAATAGGCACACAAGATGCAGGGCCTGGCATCGCATCGGACCCCACAAAATGGGCTGCATTTTTAGGATTTTAACCGCTCACTTTGTATGCATATTTGAAGTAGTTGGTTGGCACTCCAGGCAGCTAACAGCAAGCAGCATCGGGAGCTGCCAGGCAATTAAACTTAATTGGCAATGAGCGTGCATTGGAAAGGAGTGGACGTGGAGTGTTATTTTTGAGCTGCTTCGATTTCCAAGTGGCTGCTGACTGTTGGCTGTGGCAAGTACGAGCAAATTGGCTTGCCCCAAATGGGTTAATTGATATGCAGAATTTCAAAAAGGCAATTCCTAGAAGGGGGGAAATATGTAGTATACTGCAGGGCACGTTAGCCTTATTGCTAACAAATGCTAAGAGGCGTCAATTTTCTATAGAAATTTATTATCTGCGAGACATGTAAGCAAAAAAGAAGAAAAAAGTAAGAAGTTGTGGTCTGATTTGCATTAATTTCACCCACATCTTGTCTCTAAATGAATTAAATTTTGCTAAAGATGGGCATTGGAGTATTCTGGAGATGTCTATTGTTGTTAAATTGAAGAATGGATTTCATATAACAATGCAAGTCAGTTACATATTATATTTTTGTAAATAAGAAACTTCTTGGAAAAAGTTAAAAATTAAATTTGTTATCACATTAAACCTAAGTTTTTAGGTATTGGAAATAAACTTTCTTTCATTCTTCGCTGCTATTTATAGAAAGCCTAAAGAATGCCATAAAAATCGTTTGATTCCACTTACAAAATTAATGCTCAACAGTGTTGTTTAGGAATATTTGGAAAGTTCTACTAGCTCTTGACTAATTGTTGGAGAAGCGCCTAAAATGTGGCAACATAAATATCTTAGACTAGAGGACATGCTCGTCAGTCAGTCACTCATCCACCATCATCTACCATCCAGCATCGACGCTAATCCGTATAATAGGCGCTGGCGTCGTCGCCAACGATGCTAATCACTCATGCCTTCGTCATTTCTCATGCACGACTATCCTTACACACACACATACGAGAAAATACACAAGGCATTGTTGTGTCCGTCTGATGGGCTACATATGCTTGTGTTTGTCGACCGCATCTACATATATAGCGCCAAAGCCACAGTCACTCTACATTCCACATTGCGTTTATTTGTCAGTTAAGTTCTTTGATTTGTTGATTTATTTGTCCTGCTTTGTTGTTTTGTTCTTGCTGTGGATCCTTTGCGCATTAAGCTTTGCTTTTTTGCTGCTCCTTTGTTGCCTTTTCCACTCTTCATTATATGCGTTTTCGGTAGAATTCCAAATGCGCTACTTAAACAGAAATTCTGGGAAATCATTTAATATCATTTCATTAGACGAACTGATTAGTAATTTACATATTTCCTTAGAAAACAGCACGTTAAGAGTGCGATTGTGTTGAGGTGCATTTGCGAAATTTTGCATAATTCCTACTGAATATCCTTGGTCCAATTCAAAAGAAATCCAATTTGTTGACTTTGATGAAAGTTTTAGTTTTCATTTCATTACTAACACAAGGAGGGAAGGAAGGTAGAAGACTAGTTGTTTTGATTTCTTTCGTTTTTGTGTTGAATTGGATTTTGGTAGAGTCAATAGTGTGGGTTGCATGGGAGGTCGAATTATAAGAAGTAGAGGCTACCAGTCGGATGTGTTTTAGAACTCCAAAGCTACGAAAATTCCCTTCCAGGCTATTTATCAAAAGAATTTGGTTTTAAACTAAAAATTACATATGAATGTTTATTATTAAGAGATTTCTTCCTAGGTATTTGTTTGGAAATGCTATAAATTGCAATTCAATCTCAGAGATCAATAGTAATTTAACTACTGTAGCTCTGTAGTAACGAAATATTTAAGATCAAGAGAGAGACTAAAGATTCCCTTTATTTTTCTCTTCTTCCAAATCTATTGAATGGAACCGCTCTCTTGTTGTATGGGTGTTCAAAGGGCAGCTTTCTCTTCGTTCTGTTTTAAGCGGGCATCTTCACACTGTTTAAGAATATTAAAACAACACAAATGTTTATGTAAGCATAGTGTAGTATGCCAAAATGTTCAACTTAGCCGTAAGTTAGGGCCTTTAGGCAACTTAAGCTGATATTTAGTCTGCTGAACACATTTTTGGCGAAGTGTTATGGTAGGCTCTTTGTGCTGTTACGTACAGTTCTTTTGTCTCTTCTGCTATCTTAGCTTTATGTATGGACGTTCTTATGTATGTATGTACATATATGCTTTACTTTATTTGCTGCTCTTTTTTTATTTTGCCTGTGTTTTTTTTTTGCTGCTACGTTTTCTATTGTACTGTGAATGAAATTAATTGTTTGCGTGCTCCTCGCATGCTTTACTTGTAATGCATGTGTGTGTGTGTGTTTTAGCACGAAAGTGCTAAGAAAGCACTTAAGGAAAAATGAAAGTTGCAAGTTAATTATTTCATTAATTAGGCGCCTAGATAAGACATGAGTGGAAGCGGGGTCCTTGATGATGTTGATTGATATGCATATAGAGTGTGGAAAGTGTTGCCAACAACTTTTTCTGCTCACTCGACTGCCTCGCTCAATTGCTTCTCTCTCTCATCTGCCTCTCCAACGTTACAGCTCTACAACTCTTCACTTTTGCTGTTGTTATTGCTGTTCAAGGCCCTAACGGGACTTCAAAGGCAGTTTTGTTTTTGTCAAAAGAGAAAAAGATGAAGAAGCGGCCCTCAATGTTTTCCTTTTACTTTATTCGATTCTGCCTCATTGACATCAAATTGAAAATGCGCATTTGCCTTTGTCTCTATTGTGCTTTGTGAGTGTGAGTGAATGTCTCTCGTTTCGTATGAGTACGAGCCTGCGTCTATGTGTGTGTGTGTGTGTGTGTACTTTGCGCTTGATTTGTTATCCTCCCGTGTCGAATATTCTGTGCACAATTTTTTCGTCGCTGTTGTAAAATGCAGTGAAGTGCGCGGCACTTTTATGACGTCTTTATATGATTTTTATTTCGCTTTCTCTCTTTTGCGGTTTGTTTTTATTAAATTTCGCTTTAGCAACTGACATGAACACATACAATCACATTACATTATATTATATACGCTTGAGCAATTCGGAAATCTGCTACCCTGTCTGCCTTTTTAATAAAAGAAATCTGTCAAATTCAAACGCTCGTAAATGTCTTCAACAGTCAACTCTACTCAACCAGGCAGACAGGACAGGGCAAGCCCCACGCTTGTTTTGTAACCCAAGGCTAGCTCCTTCACATCTAACATCTAACATTCAACATCCTACATCCTTCAAGCAACACCCAACCAGCCAGTTGGCTGGCTAATCATATTACGGAAACACAAACACACACAAAAGACATACACATATTCACGCATACATGTTTCTTATGTACGAATGAATTTTTTCCAATGAAATTTTACAATTCAATGCATCTAAACTTGTGTTAAGATCCTTCAACAACATTGTAAGTAAAATGTAATGCCAGTTTCTGCTTAGATTACGAAAAATATTATATAAGCAGGGCCAGTGAAGAATTGTCTTGTCAATGGAAATTGTGTTTGCCAAATAATGTAACTGAAATGTTGTAGAAGGTAAACCTTTTTTTGATTATCAAAACAATAGTTTTTTACATTAATGTAGTTTTCCGTTAACAGTCCACACCACGACCGAAATGCTCTAGCAAAGTTATTTTATTCTCACAATAATTTAGAAAAGAATACAGATTTCCATATAAAGCGTATAATGCGAGCTAGAGACCCCATTAAAGAAGTATTCTTTACAGCTCTGGTAGGCAAACATATAATTAAATTTTTGTTGCACAGTGTTATCAAGTGATTACATAATTCTTTTTTTTTTCAAGCCATGTAAAAGAATTACTTTGCTTTTCAATTTAATGACTAGATATTGTCTAAATTTATAAGCACTTTAGCCTCTCAACTTACTGGCATTCTGTCGCCAAGCTTTGTCAAGTCAAGCAATTTAATATTATCCGATGGCCAGACTCCAAATCCAAGATGAAAGGCACAAAATTCCATATCATCACGATTATTGTCCGCATTATAATCAAGCGATGTCTTTATGTCGCTTAATGCCAGTATTCTTATGCGAATCGAGTGCTCACACAGCAGTTTTATTCACACCTGACATGCCTCAGACGTTCACGAAGGCAGTGTGGGGCAGACGAGTGGCTTGGAGCTTTATTGGTCGAATGATTTTCATTATGGTCGTGAACATTATTATTATTAATATAAATATACACACACACACATGACCATTGATTTGTTGAATGAAAATGTTTTTTTCTTAAGCGAAACTTTTTTGGGTGATTTGTCGGCATTTTTATGCTTTGCTGCCACAGGGCGAAGGAATATGCTAAGAAGTGCAAATTGCATGTAAAAGACTGAAGGACGCGTCGATGAGCTTTTTTATTAGTTGCAGCATAAAGAGATAAACTGTAGAGGAGGAACACATCCCACTATTTTTATTAGTTATTAGATATGATTTATTATTAGCTATTTCCTTTTGAATTTATATTTTTGTTGCTGAAAAAAAGCGAAAAGGGGCTCTACTGGATCAGCTCAGAAGCTTACGATGTATTTCAATAATGTGTTAAATTAATTTATTAAATCACAATTCAATCCAAATAATATCTGCAATGAATAAAAAGAATTTATTAAAAAAGTTATTACTACCAACTTTACTCAAGATATCTTAATACATCCCACTAATGAATTTTATAATATGAATAGTATATTTATAATTATGAAGGTAGTATAGTAAAAAATTGACTTAAGATATTTTAATATATCCTAGTAATTAATTTCATAATATTAATAGTCTATTTATAATTATGAAGGTAGTATAGTAAGTAATTAGAAAACATGGCTATTAATTCCCAATAAATAAACTTTGTTATATCCAAATGCTGTTAAGCTGTAATGCTGTTAAACGCTCTTAACCTGCAGATCAGCTAAACTGTAACTCTGCTACGCTGTGATTACAGCGCTGTTAAACTGCAACACTGTTTATCTTTAATTCTGTTAAATTGAGAGACGGGCGGATAATCAGTTCGTCTCGCCGTGCTGATCATACATGGATGTACAAATGTACCCATAACATGGGTTCTGTCTGTTATACACATTTGGCGTTTTCACTTTAATTATAGAGCAAAAAGGAAGCCACAAAATGTCAATCGCAGTTAAGTCCTATTTGTTTAAATTGATGGGAAAAGTCAAAGTCCGTTGGCGGAAATGCTTAAAAAATCGAATCAAAAAGTAATCCACAAAACCGGCATAGCATATGCGGCATAGACAAAGACTTCTTTACTACGCCAACACCACACGCACGCACACACACACTCACATACACATATATATATATATATATATATATATATATATACTCCAACACACACGCTAGTAGGCAAACAAAGTGGATATTGACCTAGTGAACGAATAAAGGGCGCACAAACAACACAGAGAACTTCCTGTGGCAATGTCGGCGGCTTTTATTGGAACTTAACTCAACTTGTAGCGTACTTGTGGGCGCTGTATCTGCACAAGAAAACGGAGTAGTTGCTGAGAGACAGAAAGTGCGAGAGAGCTCACTGCACAGCATCCACATATTAGACACGAAGATACGCGAACGAAGCACTTGCCGCTTCGTGACGCATTTGGCAGAACAACCCTGTTTTGGCATTGCTGGCGCTGTTGCGCTTGGAATTGGGATTGAGTTTCGGGCTAGGACTTGAATGGACCAAGTTTTCTGGTCAAAAACTGCTGCACGTTCAGTTGTTTCGTGTCTGGCAACGTGTGCGGTTATCGTTTCGTTAGCTTGTCGGCGTTTGTCGTGTTTGCCTGACGTATCCAATTAACGAATATTTTGATGTGTGCGCGCTGGGAGCGCCTAAAAGCCGGCAGCGACAAATTACAAATTACATATGCAAATAGTTAGGCGCTTGTCTAATTGAAATAGCAACGCCTCCACACATTTTAACAACAGAATTTGTGGCTTGGAATGTGTATGTGCTTTTTTGTTTGTTCGTTCGTTCTTTCTTAGCTCACGCGTCCTTATCTCGAGCAAGTTTATGGCAACTTTGGACCAACTGCGGAGACTTTTGCGGCTGCCCGACGTGTTTCGCATACAATTTAGCAGCGCGTGTTGAATGATTTTTGCGGTAGGTCCTCATCTTGTCACCTGAATTTTATACCTCATGCTGAATTTGCATTGGGAATAGAAAATTTTCACTTGGTTTCGCGTGGTTTTTGTCTCGTTAGCTCAAGGCATGGGCGGTAGAGCGGTTGGCGCAGCTCTGCGAAACTGATTTTAGGCAGTTAGCATTTTTTTTGTCACTTTGTCATGACTGGATCCTAATTGGATTCCGTGCCGTTAAAGAACACAATACCTCGCCGATTGTTAGGGAATTGTTGCAATGAATTTAAGTTTGTTATACCTAGAATTAGAACGATTTTTGAAAATACAAATACATTTTAATATATTTATTAGATAATGTATTAATTTTTTTTTTATTTTTGTAACTTTGGCTTCTATTCTTCAATTTATTGTTTAATTACAAGTTTAATTGTGCGTCCATCCAGCGTGTTGTTTGTGGAAAATCTGAAAGACATAAGCAAATCCGCAATGAAACAAGCAACTACCTGTGAAAAGTGGAAAACCATATAGTAGAATCTAAAATAGTATACAAAAGTCGTATTTATCATAATGAGGTGCCATAGGTGCCATTAAAAATTATTTGTAATGCAAAATAGATTTCTACGACTCATTAAAAATACTCCTGAAAAAAAACATTGCAGTCAAACTTGTTTGCTGTTCCACATTGAATACCTAGCCTATATTTTAGTATTTATGACACGTAAGAAATAAAACAAACTGCGTATTAATTTGAAGTGCGTTTTAAGGACAATCTAATCTAATTAACAGTGTTTGATATATATATGCTGCCTTTTCTAAAAAATGCAAAAATTTGTGTATTTATTTGAATTAATCATATTAAGGTCTTCTATGTGCCTCTATTTCAAAACAACTTGTTGTTAGTAAGAAATAATTGTAGAAAAATAAATAAATTGTTCTCCATCGAGATCGCTTTCATGCTACGCATAATATTAATATAATTATTAGTGATAACATAATTTCAATCTATTGATATATCGCTACAATATTTCCTAATTTGAATGATATTGTGTGTAGGGAACGATGTGATGTCCATTCTTTCACCAGCATAAGAATTAATGATAATTAATTTAATTGAAATGCAATTGCAAGAAGTGGAAGAAACAGAAAAACATCATAGCTGAAGGCAAATACTTGTTAAATACTAAGCAACTGAAATAGCGCATCACCACAGCAACAAGCGGACAGCGAAACCGACACTAACGCGGACTGACTCTTCTACACAAACAATTTAAATTTGTAATTAGGGGCAGAAAGGAGAGTTACGGAATGAGTCAGAATGAATGCGCACAATGTCAAAGGTCACTAATTAAGTTACTCGGCAAAGCAACATTGTTTCCATTGCAGCGAAACCTGACCTGCACACCCAACTCCTCAGATATAAATAAACGTTAAAATATTACGAGTACATGGAGTGAAAAAAGTATACGAACATCCCTCCCTAGTTCGTCAGTATATAACAAAAAAGAGATTGAGCGTTTAAAGAATATTGCAAATTTGTTGATACAAAATAGAAAATATTTCCTTCGTTTAAAAAGTACTAATCAATAGAATCTACATATCGAAATAGATTTAAACAAGAGAAAACAAAGGCTAAATTAAATCTCTTCTTTAAATATAATTGTATTGGTTTTTGTTAAACAAATTATCTAACTTCAACACAAATTACGAAAAATATATAGCTAGAATAAAACGTAAAAATTTAAATTAAAAAAAAAAGGAAAATTTTTTGTCGGGCCGACTGCAATATGACGCACATTTTAAAATTCCTATAAAGTTTGCATACACTTCTTCAAACTTGAAGCTCAAACTAAGTCGATTAAAGCCGATTTTCTTGTTGATACAAAATCACAGCTTGCGGGCTATCTTTGTGTTTAGGTTACACATTAAGGCTCTCTTAAGAAAATTTACAATAATGTTTTTAAGTTTTAAGGTTTTAAGCTGCAATGCAAGTAGAACTATCGATATACAAGCTTCAATATGAAATTAAAATCACACATGGTCAGCAATTGGAAAAAAATTAAGTATTATACATATGCCTTAGGGTGTTAGCAAAACATCAAATGTGCCTTGAAGTGTTTCTTTAAAACACCGCACCAAAATACGAGAACACAAAAGTCAAAGAACTTTTCTTTGGCCTACCACAACACCCACACATAGGCAACTTGTTTACCTGTGTGCGTGGGCTTGTGTGTCTGTGTATTGCTTACATACTGCATTAGCATAATTAAAACCTAACAAACAGCTGACAGCAAACACCACGCTCGACTGTTGCTATTAACTAGTCGCTGCAGGCATTGCAAAAGTCAACACAAGGCACACTTGACCCGTGGCTGTGTGTGTGTGCGCGCCTCTAAGCATGCTACAAATGCTGTTACAAGCGGCATAGTGTGTATTTGTGTGTGTGTGTGTGTGTGTGTGTGTGTGTGTGTATCCTTGAACTTTATTGTTTGCACATCAGCGGCTTGGTGCGTGCTCTGTTCCGTGCCAACCTCAGCCTCCATCTCCATTCGATGGCAGAAACCGCCGCTGCTTTTGCGCCTCTTTCGCTTTTGCTTTCTCTTTTATGTTATTTGCTTCTCTGTATGTGCATGTGTATGTGTGTGCGTATGTATATAAATATATTTTTTATTGCAGGCTGTCAGGCGCAGCAACATATCGGTTCACCATTGAAAAACACACAAGCGCACATTTTTCAGACAGTTTTCACAACATTTTCTTTATATTTTTTATTATTCATACATACATATACATATGTAGACGTGTGTGTATGTTTTTCTTTTTTTTTTTTTTTTTTTTGATAGTTCGTTGCGCGTTTTGATTCACGTTTTTCTCTTGACTGTTTTCGGTTTTCTGTGAGCAAAAATTCTTTTCAATCCCAACTTAATGCAAAGTTAAACTCTATATAATGCTCAGTTTATCTGGAGCGGGTTATGGTTTGGTTTTAATTTAATCACTGTTCTCGCATTGCAGTTTTAATTAAAGAGGACACAACTTTCAGTTAATTGTAGTTATAGGTACTGACATACAATGTCCAGTAATTGTGCCTCTTAAAAGGTGCATATCTTATAAAATATCTGAGGCTATTTTTTAATAAGTTAGTGCAGAAATTGTTGATCAAATTTATTTATTTTTATTTATTTATTTATTAATTAGCCTATCCTAGCGTTACAAGTATGTACAAGATTACTTTTAAGTTATTACGCTAGTCATTACAAATGTACATATTCTTAATTAATTTGGCTTAATTTAATTTAGTTACAACATTTTTTAGTAAATATTTCCTTCACATTAGCTTAGATTTATTTTATCTTCACTGAACATTATTTCTATTTATAAATTATTCACATTATTTATAAGTTATTCACAATTATTATTGGTAGTTGTATGAATTAGAATATACATAAGTATGTGGTATGTTATTCGATAATTAATACGTTTTTGGGTGTCGCAAAGATTATGAAAACACATTTATTCAGTAAACACCTATACTCGTTTGTATGCCTTTTACTTTATTATCTAATAGTTAGCATTTAAGTACAGTATCTAGCTTTTAATTAAATAAGTGGGTCTTTCGAAACTAAAATAAAGTCTAGAACTTGATATAGTTTTGTATATATAGTAGTTTTAATTGAGCAACAGATACGATTCGTATCTCATATTAAACGTCTTCTCCCTGACTTCTCACTTTTGACTTCTCGACTCCTCCCTCTCTGCAAAAACCATTCCCATATATCTATGAATATTTTACAATAATGCATTTTTCTATCAATTTATTTAAATTTCTTTTTTTTTTTTTTTTTTTTTTTTTTTTTTTTTTTTTTTTTTTTTTTTTTTTACATATATACAATTTATTAAACTAGTTTTCTACTACCAATATGGCAGCTTAAGCTAGTTGAAAGTTAGGGAATACAAAAGTTGTCTATAGTAAGCATCTATAGGACGCACTTATATCTATGTACATATATACAATATTTACAATGTTTTACATGAAAAATGATTATATTTTATGATATATACTATGTATTTTATACAAGGGCTCTTGTGGGGAGATCCTTTGGATGGCACTTCTTCAGTCTTCTCTTCTTAGGTTTGGACAGGAGCCGCCTCGCTAGTGCGTTGGGGTGACTGCCGAGTCGCTTCTCGTAATTGCATTAAATTTCTTGAAATATAAAAAAAAGTTTTATTTTGAAAATAAATATGAAAAAAATAAAGCTGTATACGAAAATTAATTGGTTTTGAATGCAAATGAGAAACATATCAAATAATGCAAATATATTTAAATCTGTTAACTAAAACAATATTTGATTGAGCTTGAAAAAAAAGCGGCATTGCGTAAATCGAATGCAGTGCCAATGAATTCAATTTTATTTCCGCAATTTTCAGACAGTTGCTTGGACGCCAAATTTCAGCCAAAATGAAAAATTTCTGTTTGAAAATGTCTACAAACATACGCAACCACACATGTATAGGAAAAATAAATGCCAAATTGCTTTTCATAATTTCTAGTAAGACCCACAAACTCACAATTTGTTGCCTAGAGTTATGGGTTCGACGATTTTATGTTTGCCATGCCGTTCCGTGCCGTGCACGTTAAAGTGTGTCATAAGCACGACTATATATATATATATATATACTTATATGTAGTTTTGTTGGTAGTCTTGACAGCAGCTGCTGAGGTCTTAACCTGTTTAACTTGGCCGTAAAGTTCCAGCCAACAATTGGGCGTCAATATTTTTTGTTTCACTATTTGTTTAAGCCATTCACTGCGCTCGCCATTTTCTCGGACTGTTTGTTTGCTTTTATTTTTTATTTTATTGTTGTAGAAGTTTGTTTTATGCTTGTGGCGGCGCATTTTGGAGTCGTTTGTGAAATATTTACAGGCACTCTATGAGGCTTTTTTTTGCCCGGTTTTCGGGCTAGCCAAAAAAGTTATTGCATAGTTTAGGTTGGTAACTATGTTGGAGCGGCACAAAGAGTTGAAATTGTTTGCTGAGGGTGTAGGATCAAATGTTTGCTGAATGCCTCTTGCTGGTTGGGTTAGGCTTGCAACTTTAGTTCTGGCTTTCATATTAAATACAATAAAGCACATCCAAAAACATTATATATACATTTGGAAACTATACGAAATAAAACAAAACTTTACCACTCAATGTTCTCTCTCTCTGTTTTTGTCCACAGCTGACGACCCGCAGCTGCCAGCCCGGTTATTAAAACTCGTTCTAAAACAAATGTTAAATTAAACGCTCAACTTGTGCTACTTAACAAAACGTTTCATTAGTGTGCAAAAAAAAAAAAAACAAATCAAATGAAATGAAACACTTGTACGTGCGGGCCAAAGAAAAATATGAAAAGAGTATGAAAATTTAAAACGCGCAGAACACAGATAATTGTGGAAGGAAATAAAAAAAAAGAAAGTAAACGTTATACGGAAGCCCAACAAAACAGCGGCAGCTTCAACAGCTGTTTAAACAAACACCGTTTCCACAAAGTTTTCGGGTGGAACTCTGCCCGTGCATGTGTGCCGGTTGTGCGAGTGTGTATGTGACTTTTTCTAGGGGGCAGCAGAAAGCAACCGGAAGCCGGATACTTCATAATTTGTGTATTCAAATATCCACAACAGGGGAGTAACCGGCACATTTGGTTCGGCGGCAGGAGCGCCTACATAGCGTGTACTTAATGTGAGTAACGTTTACATTTCTTTATGTTTTCATATATATTTATGCTGTTGTTTCATCGCTCGAATGGGTTCCTCGGCTTAGCACGGGAATTTTGGCCACTTGTGCATGGGGATAACTTTTTTCTGATGTCGGAGAACAGGTTAGGGGGATGGTGTTGGGATTCTTTGCTAGATTGCTAAAGTGCTGGGTTTGTGTTTCGACACTTAAAGTGAATTAAAGTGAAAGCCTGGAAATGCATTTCCATTTCGAGTGGAGGCTGAAATGCATGCGAATTGTGAGAAAGTGTTTAAAAGTTTTACAAATCTGAAAGTGCAGGGCTTATGGGGCTTATGGGGCTTATGGGGCTTAAAATAATGCGACAGCTGTGCACATTAACGAAAATAATAGCTTAAATATATATTTTGGTTGAAAAAAGGAAGTAAAGCACAAGTAGTTCATTAGTAATTCATAGTTATGCCAGCAGATGCGGAGATATAAAATGTTTTTATTAAATGAAGCAGTGAAATCTTTTAATACAGTAAGCAACAAAATTAACTACTTGAGGTAAATGTTATGAAGGGCATATAATAAATGAAAAGTTCCAATGATATTATTAATAAAATGTAATTTATTTATGGTTTTTAGCGATATGATGATGCCTAAATTTAAAGGAGAAGAAAAGAACAGAATCATTACGTTCTTTTGCTATTCTTCCTTTCAGTGAATCGATAGTAGATATGTACATTCTTCCATCTTAAGTAGACTATAGTTATTTGCAATTACTATTTAAATAATATTCAATAGTACGTAATGAATAATTGGAATAATTGAGAACATAATCAATTAAGTGTTTACAAACGTCGCTCCGCAAGAGAAATGTTGTTAAATAAATTAATAAAAAAGAAGAGCATATAACAACTTTTGAATGTTCAATTTACGTTGGGTAAAAATGTAAATTAAGCTACTTACTCCAATATTTGTGCTGCGCTTTCGATTAGGGAGGTGTCGATTCGTACATTAATTAATCTTGTATTGTTTAAGAACCTATATCATTAAACATTAGTCTGACCGTCTGACAAATGTGCGACAGAGCTATTGCTGCCCACATGAAGTCATCTTGGCATGATGTGATATAGGAAAAGAGTCGTAGTGACCATTTGTCAAAAGGTGTATTAATTTGTGTTTGTTGAACCTAATAATTAATATTTGGCGCATTATTATAATGCAATAAATCAAATGTCCCTTTTCAACAAAAACTAACGGCTAACCACCTTTTACGCACATCATTGCTTCGAATCTTAGCTCTCTTTGTGTCCTTTTGTAGACATATAGACGTTTCTGTTTACTTCCTACATTTCCGTTACAAGCCACATGACCTCTTAAACGACCCAAAGCTTAAATGCGGGGCATCCTTCGCATCAATTACAAAATTTTATGTTCGCAATAATACAAACAGAGCAACAAACTTATAAGCAAACAAAAACTGGAGAAGAAGCTATCAAAAAAGCCATAAAACTTCAAGCTAATACACGAAACTAGCCAGTCAATGGGGCGCCTTGAAAAGTAGGCATCGCTTTATGGGTCTCAAAGCTTTAAAATAAAATAGATTTAATTATTAATTTCAAACGGAAGTTGCAAAAGAATTTAGACAATTCTACGTTTTAAATGCCTCATTCACAGCTGTAAAGTTTTGCCATTTGGCTGAATACTTTTTGTTCTCGTTCTTGTTGCTGTTTTTTTGGCCTTCATGTGCTCAGCCTGCTTATCTGCGTCTTTGTCTTTTTACTCGGATTGTGATTTTGGCAACAACATGTGGCAACATGTCGGATAATGCAGAAGCGTCTCAAATTTCAGAGCTGAAATCAGCTTTAGCAGGCAAAATGTGGCAATAAAGATTTATAACGCAGTCAGTGCTACGGAAAACTGAAAAGTGCGCCTCGTGTTACAGATTTGTCAAGGATTTGAAATTGGCAATTTATTGTAGGCCTCCGTTCTTCTTGTTGTGGTTGTTGTTGTTGCCAATACTTTTGATTTTTAAATAAAGTGTCGAAATTTATTGCACACTTTCCGGCAATGTTAATTGTAATTTATACGCAGATAATAAATTTTAATTAAATTTAAATAAAAACGAATGCATGCAGTGATTGAATTGAATTGAAATTTATTTTGTTGGCCATTGTTGTGACTAAATTGCAATTTGCCATATTTGTTGCCTACTCGTACTATTATGGGTCGCTTCAGCAAGGCTGCCTTGATATATTCTAGATAGCAGCAATGTGCGTTCAATTATTTTTCTAAAATATGTTTGCATAAATGCAATCGGCATAGGCCTTGACATGCTTAAGCGCCAGCAAACACACACAGCCACACACACACACATACATACATTTGTTTATATATTTATGTACGAGTGTACATGCTTATGGAGATGGCAGCTTGTAGCGCCTTTATCTGACTAACTGCAGCCGTTTTGTGGCACGCTTTCAATTTGCTTTAAATTTCATTTTCCCAGCTCCAACATTTTGTTTTTGCTTTTAATTCTGTTCGGCAGCATTTGCTTTGGGTCCGAAATGAAATAAAATTGTAACTAGACAGTAAGCTTTTGTAATTGAGAGCTGTGTGACATGAAGGTCGAGCACTTTGCATCCATTAAAGAATTTATGTTCGACAAATTTAAATCAAGTCTGCAGACCTAGACCCTTTAAATTGTGACATGGGTTCGGAGCATATTGTGAGTTCCTGTTTTCCAACCGATTCATTCAATTTTGCATCCAAACTGAAACAGTTCTCAGATGTGTGTAGCTTTCATTTGAATTACGAAAAAGGAAGCACAAATAAAACCCTCTTATTATTACAAATTTTCATTACTTTTCAGTAGCAATATATTTGGGTAATATATAAGTATAAGTATTGTAATTAAAACAGAAAAATTGAAAAAGTATTATTAGACATTTAGACAGATAATGCCTTTTAGTTAATAAGTTAGGCTTATTTTTTAAAACTTGATTTTTACTTTACTTTACCTTTTATAGAACACCACTAATTATATGAGATGTTATACAAATTTTAATAATTCGTTTGCAACTTATACTAGTAATCAAAATTTTGCTTTCAACTAAGTTACCTCAAGATTATACTTTAAAACATTAGCTTTAATATAAGCCTAGCCTGACTTTCTCGTCATCACATTCAAATCTGATGCTCCATAACAAAGACGTGTCATAAAATGCGCCGAAAAGTATGCCACTAGAATTGCGTGTACACCGCTGATGCTCTTCCAAAAACCACTGCCTATTGTTCGCTTTGTGTTGTATGCAAATGATTCGACTGCTTGTCTTCCTGTCTTCCTGTGTGCTTCTCTCCCTCTCCCTCCTGTCGCCTGTTTTTTGTCTTTTCAGGCGGCGTCGGCTTTGTGAACTCGCATGTAAACAAGCATGTGGATATGTGTGTGTGTGTGTGGTGTGTGTAAGTTTTTCATTTGTTCCGCACTTCTATCTGTCTGTTAGTTTTTTGGTTTATTTCGCTTTGTCAGCTGCTTTGTGTGGCTGCTTCCGGTTTAGCGTTGACTTTCAAGCTTACACTTAGGCCTTATCCTCTTCCCATCGTTGTTGTTTTAAGTTCGCACTAGAAAAATAGCAGATTCGGGCTTAATTTTTTGCCAACTACTCACCTAAATGTCGGCAATAAATTTAATTTAAAACTTCATATATGGCGGGCGCAGGGCGATAAGCTCGAATGAACAGCAAAATAAAACATAAATTATAATAAAGTAAATAAATAAAAAAGATTGTGGGAGCATAAAATCAGACAACAAAAAACGAAACTGACACGAAAAAATTTACGCTGGCCACGCAAGTAAATTAAAGCAAAATGGCCGCAAATTTATTCGAATGAGTGTGCCGGGTGCCGGGTGTGTTGAGTGTGGGGGCCGGGCTGCTAAGCGAATGATAAAAACGTGACCGCGAAAAGATAAAAAAAAAATAACCAAATAACAGCAAGTCAAGTCAAATGAGACGGACGCCTGCAAGCGGCTTTAAATAGGCCGCTTAGTGAGTAAAATGCGTCAAGAGAACAAAAAGGAAGGAACCGTAGGATACTCTCCAGCGCCACAGCCACTTGCTTGTCAAATGCAAGTGGCGCCATAAATCAGACGGCAGCAGACGGCCAACCGCAAAGCGGGGGGCCCAGCAAACTAAAAATAAACAGGCAGCCGCCCAAAAATATGCTTCAGTTTTTGTTCGCCGGCTCTTCTTGTTTTTGGCCAACAGGCCTAAACTGTTTGTTTGGCCACACATTTTAGTTTGAATTGGGGTTGGGGTGGATGGGCCCCGAACAATAATAACAACAATAACAAAGATAACAATAACAACAGCAATAACAACAAGGAGAACACGTTAATGTTGGCGCGCCAGTCGCCTCAAAGTAGACACCGCATAATAAAAATGCGTAACGAAAGTAAGAAGCCAAAGTAAAACGCGTTACGAATTATTGATGCTTCAGCGCTGATTGCTTTGCGTTTGCGCCATTTGACACAAATGCTTGGCTCATTTGGGGCGGGAGACTGTCAAAAACGGAGCCTTCTTACCAACAGCACGTAAGCATGTAAGTAAAGTTATTTGGTATGTGCGGCATGTACTTGACTTTGGCATTTCGCATTTGGCTTTGACTTGGGCTTTCGCATTTGGGCTTCGTGTCGTCACAGGCACCCCCGTCTAACTCTCGTCTTTATTGGGCACTCGAATCTTAGCCTTAAAATCAACGCGCACACATTGTCAGCATATCAATACGCATCCTGATCCTCTCGTTATCGTTCTCTACTCCCCGCGGCATTATCCTCAAATTATGTACAGACAAAACTTTTGACGCGTATTAGCCTCGTTTGACGGGGCCGGAAAAAACAACAACAATGGGAACACGAAGAAATCATGCAGAAGAGCATATACTCTACATTACATTTATCAAAAAATAGAGAAATCGAACTCATATTGGAAAGCATTTTTGGAAAAATGTATTATATGAATTCTATAAAGGAAAGCATTCTTTACAGAATCCCTGAATTAAAATTTTTTCCAAATATTCATTAAATTGCCGAAGCTAGACTTTTGAAGAGAATTTTCTCTGCCTAACAATCGCTTTAAATAGTGTTTGTTCTCTTTCTGGAAGAGTATTAAAAACGTCAATGAGAAATATGGGAAAACAATAAACGTTACTACAATTGTAGCCTTTGTTCGCCAGCTTTCTAATCGCCATCGTCGCCATGAAGCGGCAAAATTGTTTGACAGTTCAGCCCAAGTGTCGAATGTGGACTTTAAATTTGTTTTTGGCGTTGTCTTCCATTTTTTTTTTTTTTTGTTTGGGGCGTGGTAATTGTGCAAGTTTCTTTTTTTTATGACACGCATTTGCTTTTAATATGTTGTTGGCAAAGTTGTTGTTAAAGGCCAGAAAAAACTCCGGAAAAGTTGAACAAAAAGAGAAAATTACTTTGCGTTTAAATTGAACTTATTTGGCATGGCTAATTGAATTATCGCCCACAGGCTATGCAATTTTTAAAAATAAGATATGCTCGTAGGGAACTGTAAAGCGCATTTCAACATTTTTACCTTTGGGCAAGGACTGTGATCCCTAAGCTGCACAAAATGCGACTCCGTTTCTGTCGACGACGGCAAATAAATAAATTTTATTTATTTATTCTTTTTTTGGTTTTAATATATTACGCACACGCACGGTGCTCTGCATATGAATGTATGTATGGATGGGTCGGGCCCAGTTCTGAAAAATTTGTCGCACAAAACATTAAACTTCAATGTGTTTATAAAAATTGTGGCTGTAGGGGAAAAAGGCATAGCATTTTGTGCGCGCGCATAAAAATCATTTAAATGCTTTGCGTTTTTGTTTGCGCCCAACGCATTGCATGAATGTATATATGTGTACTATATGCATATTAATAATCAACATAAACATAATACATGCTCCATAATGCTGCCAAATATGCGTCGGGGGAGCGTGCCTTTAGAGGCGAGGCTCACACAAATGCCAACTTGGGGCATACGCCTAAAAAAGCTGCACTGACTGCCGTTTTATGTGCGCCCCTTCAGCTGCCTCTCCTCCTCACGCATTTATGTATAAAGTAATGCCTTAGTTTTGGCATTTCTGTTGGAAGCTGAAGCAGCTCGTTGTTGTTCGTTGAATGAATGCAGAGAGAGAGGATTCATTTGGTTGGTTCAAGGACGGGCAGCTTAAAGCCTCGGGCCGTGCCATAAAATTAATTATGTACTAGCCAGCTGGCAGGCTAATATAAAGCGCGCCTATTAGTTGGCTTAAACGGTATTCATGTAAATTAATAGTCAAGGCAGCGACTCAGCACCGCGGTTGATGTCCATTGCAGGATTATTATTTATAGCTTGGTCGTTTACTTGGTTTACTAGGAGGCAGGTACTATGATTGCTCTGCAGTTGCAAACTGTTTGTCGATTGTTTTTTTTTTTTTTTTCATTTAAATTCTGGGTTTCACAAAATTATATGACGAGGAGCTCAGCTTTTTAACGCACATTGCACAACATTTATATTTCTGGTCATTGACGAAGACTTTCAAATATCTTTTACACTTTATGAAAAAACTACAACGCTATAAACATGCTGAAAGCTATTAGAATTCATTATAAACACAAACAGCGATCTCCACTATTAATCTCGTTTAACACATAAATAAATACACTTCTCGATTAAAATAAATTTGTCTGAAGCTTTTTAAACTTATATATCGCCGCTCCGGGTCATCTTTTTTTCGCCTTCTGTCATCTCTTCCAGCCTAACATTTCTTAACCTCCATATACACTGAATAAAGTACGGTCACAACTCTGATCCAGTAGTTGAAGTTCTTAAACACAATACAAAAGGCAATCTTCAACAACTAATTAAGTCGAACCCAAACAAAACAAACTACAAATGGGCTTAAGGCTATTGTTGTACTTGTAAATTAAACTATAAACAAATTATATTTTTTGCATCGTAATATGCCTGTCGTTAATTGCTGCCAAAAGTATAAACTAGTTTATGAAAAGTTGCTTAAATTGTTTTGCAGTGTTTACTTCAGTAAATATGCTGACTAAATTGCAAGTCTAAACTACAATATTTATCTTAATATTCACAAATATTTTCTCTAGACTTTCCAGCTTTAAAATTAAATGTATTTCTAATCGTTTTAGTGTTTGTTTCGTTAAATATTTCGGAGAAAGTTTTTTCATAGCTTTGTTTGTTTCATTAAATATTTTGACGAAACTTTAAAACTAAGCTGCGAAAGTAAGCTTATGCTTAACTTGCTCTTTAGACTATCTTACCTTTTTTGGTTGCTATGTGCAGAAAAAAGCTGTGAGCTCCTATTAAGATAAATTTTACGTAAACAGCTTAGCTTTTAAGTAATGTTTTCTTTGGGGGTAGGATATAAAATACCTATTAGTTTAATCTGAAAATAATTAAAAATTTGAATTGTTAGGCTTATGTCGTTAGTTGCCCAAAATGTTGTGTGATGTTTTCTGGCAATGCTTAGAGCATTTTTATTTGAGATAATGCTTGAAACTTTAATGTTATATAATTTTTTTATAGAATTACATAGATAGTTTTTTGAAAAGCTAAACTGACAAAATTAAGAAATGTCTGTTTAGCTCTTACATTTTGGTAATCTTATAAAAAAAAAAATATGATAACGAAAGGTTATTCAGAAGTTTTGGAAGCAGTGCATGTGTTGAGCGGATAAAATTAACAATATTTTTAACCTGAAGCAAGAAAAATAAATAATCTATAATTAGTAATGGAAGAGGAGGCTCTCATTTTGCCTTTGAAAATTGTGCATGTTTTTTTTTTTTTAGCAACTTTATATAACAACTTTAAATTATATTCTTGACAAGTTCAGGATCAATTATATTAACTGATGAATAGCTTTTTATAGATGAATAGCTATTTAAAGCACTGCATATGTAGAGTAGAAGTAGGAGGAATTGTACAGCGTGAGTGAGAGAATGAGAAGCAAGAAATAGTAGTCTACAATAAAGGCGTTTCTTATATTTGTTTTTTTTTTTACTGAAATTCCTTAGTATCCTTTTCTCGGGATAGATTAGCAGCTCATTTTTAATTAAATAGCCAGTAAGTACAATAGAACTTTTAAAATAAATGAATTTTCTTTCATGTCATCTAAAAAATAACTTGGCAGAATTCACTTATTTTTGTTTACCTTCGATACTATTTATCAGGCACTTTATTGCATTTCATAATGTTTCTGCATAGATTAAGAACAACAACAACATCAACAATTTTGTGCAATTTTATTAACTTCTGCTTTTCCTTAGCCTTTCGCTGGCCCTCTTAAACTGCACAGTGGTGATTGCGCTAAGCTAACCCACAATTTAAAAGTTAAGCCACACAGTCCCGCCGGAAGTTATTATAATGCGCTGCTGTTTTGCCAGCATCTTTTATCGGAATCCTTTTAAGCAATTCACAGAGATCACCAAAAAGAAAAGAAGAAAATAGAGAAGGCGAATTGCGTAAAAACCCGAATACCAAAATGTCGTTTTGTGTCGCTGGACCAATCCCAGTAGCCAGACAGTAGCAATTTTCAATGCCTTGTGCGTAATATTTATAATTTATGGAGGTTGCTGCCGCTTCGGGTCGTTCCTTTGGCTGTCGTTTATAATTTTCAAAGGTAGCTTTCTGCTGTTGTTGTTTCGTAGTCGTCGTCGTCGTCGTCTTCTTCTTCTTTGGCAGGTTTATTAAGTAAATTGTTTCCGTTACTCAAGGATTTCCTTTGAAATGGTTGCTGGTTGGTATTGAAGTGGACGCTTTTGCTCAACGTCGACTGTCCATAACAATGAGTGCCACACAGGATGTGAAGTCAAGTGGCCGCCAGTCCGGGCGGTCATTCATTAAAGTGATTTTCAGCCCTGAAATTTATGTGTCAATGAATTTTTGCGGGCTACGCCTTTGACATCAATTTTCGCTCTCGGCTGGAAATTGAATTTGCGGAATGGTCAGGCAGGCTGTTTTACTGTTGGACGGGGCGGGGCGGTACGGAAGTGGACTGGACTGGCACGCTGGATGGCAGGCAATCCGGCGTCACTTGTCGTCGTCTATTATACTTGCTGTTGTTGTTGTTGTTATTGTCGTGGACGCCGCTCGGCTCGTAATTTTTATAGCCCGTTAGGCCTCATTTGGTCACGCAGCGGCAATGGCGATGACGACGCCATGTTTATTGTGGACTTTTAGCTGCTCATATTGTTGTTATTGTTGGTGTTGTTGTAATGCTGCTACTGCTACTGTTATTGTTGTCATGTGGCTATATTTTGTATTTTTTATATGACATTCATAAGCTGCTGTCAGAGCCAGTGCATGCGCCTAAAAGCATGCAGCTCAAGGTCGCTTGGAGACGTTTATGACTGCAGTGTTAATTTTATAGGCAACTTTTTTCGATTTATCTCACTGGGAGCATTTGCAGAGTTGCCCATTGCTATTTATTGCCTGATTTTAGGTGTCTAAGCGATAAATAAATAAATTTAATGACTGAATTTGTCGCCAATATTATAGCAGCTGCAAAATTATTGACAGTACATATGCCTAGGAACGATTATGAATCACGGGTGTTTGTTAAAGTGTGTAAATATGATTTTTTATGGGCATTTTATGGGTGGTAGAACGATAAAATGAATGTATAATACAACTAGATAAATAGATATACATATATATATAGATATAAATATAATATAAAATGAATATAAATATAAATAGACAAATATATGTATATATATATATATATATATATATATAAAGAACAATATAGAAAAATAGATAAATCGAAAATAGATAATAGATAAATCGATACATAGATAAAAATAATAATACACAGATCAGTCATCTTTATATATATTTTATATAAAGATAAATAAATAAATGAGTAAATAGCTATGTATATAGATAATTAGGTTAATAGATGAATCCATAGATAAATAGATAAATAGCTAAATAAGTTAAAAGGTAGATTAAAATAAATAAATAATTAACTAAATAATAAATAGGAAAAATTCATAAGAAAATAGATAAATATATTAACAAAATAATAGATAAATACATAAAGTGGCAACCAAGTAAATAAGTAAGCATTTAAATAGATAAATGGGTAAATAAATAAATGTATAAATAGATAAATTAAAACAAATGTCAATATAAAGATATATTTATTAGTCTATCATTTAATATTTGCATACAAAATTATTATTCAGCTCTTAGTTTTTCCGTAAAAATATGTAAAAGTAGCAGCATCTTAGACGATTCGGCATGCAGCTATATTTATGCTAAACAAGCTGGGTAATAGTTTTTGGTCGATAACGCTAAATGAGGCAAAAACCTAATGCGGCAAAACAAAACTGCACACCATGCGCCTTCTCGTGTTCGTTCTAATTTGAATTTATTTCGGTAAGCGAAAAAAATGGTTAGCTCTCTATTACATACAGAATGGCAGACCTCGATGTGAACAGCGGAAAAAATGCAAATAACAGCAAAATGTTGTCTACATTTAGGCGCAAGTTGTTTGTTTTCCCGCAAAAAAGGCACGCAGCCGATTCTGTGTCTCTGCCTTACGCTGGGCCTCGACCAAGGCTATTGTTTGCAAATTATTTGTATTCATGTTTTGCTCTTTGTTTTCATTTTCGTTTTTGTTTCTTTGTGAGTGTTTGCTTGTGTGTATATGTGTGTGTGTGTGTGTGTGTGTGTGTGTTTACTTCGTTGGTGGTCAGTTGCCTTTGGTTGGCCAAGTTATTTCCGTTTGCCGGCGCATAATCTGCGTCATTTCCGTTTTAAATTATTTACATAGGAAAACAGGGCAGACCCACGTAAGTCGTTCCCATCATTGTTCGTCTGTTGCTGATGGCGTCCCATCGTCAGCTTCCACATCTTTCAATTGTTCGTTGAATTGTTATTATTATATGTATATATATACATCGTCATTCTTGTTGCTGTGGGCTTATCTTTTTGATTTCTTTGTTAGTGTAGCCGCCTTTCAGGCGCATCAGCAGCAGCAGCAGCAGCTACAAGGGCAATGAAATGCTCAAGTGGCTCAAAGATTTACATTGCGCATTTGGCTATTTCAGTTTTTCGTTCGTTCATTCGTTCTTTTGGTATATTTTTTTATTGTGTTTGCATTGCCGAAAGTTTTCACATTTTTCTGTTTGGAGAGGGTTTTGCTTTGGCGGGCCTCATTGCAATTTTTGATTTCGCGCTTTTTGGGGCTTTGCGAGCTTGACGTTTTCCGGCGCTTTTCGTCGTAATTGAATTATACGCTTGCATGCGCGGCATTTATCTGCACGATGGAGAGAGATCCAGCCAGCCACCATCCAAGCAATAGGAAACAAGTAAAGTTAAAATACATATTTGTTGAATTTTAATTTATTTCATTTTTTTTTTGTGTTCGGGACACGTCACGTCCACCGACATTTGCATTTTGTAAAAGTTACAAAACTTGTTTCATAATAATTTTGTTTCAATTCAATTATGGCCTGACGGCCAATACCATAGCTAACAATTTTGTATTCATAATTTGCATATTACTCATTAAATTTACGGGTATAGGTCTTTGTCACAAAGTGTAGCTCTCTGTATAATTCAGATAGCAACAAATGCCAATAAATTATTCAGAATTCATATTATTTTATGGTTATTGTTAGCTTAACAGTTTACATTTTATTTCCCAAACATTTTACAGAACAAACAGCTTTCCTATATCAAACGAATATGTTATTTGATGAAGATACTACTTTTTAAAATTTTTTTTATATTAATTACAAATTCTAAAGAAATGAAAATGCTTAACTAGCACCGAATTTAGTAGCCGAGCTTAGGTGCATCCTTAGTATTAACCGATAATAATATTTAGTAACCTCTAGTATTGTTTTCAGCAACGGATAACAATATGAACTGGTACCGAATCGAAGTGTGTCTATAAGTGTACACGATATTAAAATAAAATAAAAGCAGAATTCATGAACACTGAATTTGTTGGCGTTTTTATAATAAAGATTAATTTTACACGCTTGATTTAAAGTGCGTTCGAGAATTAACATCATTTAGATTGATTGTTGAATTATCTGTTGATTGATTATCGCACCATTTCCATCTATTTTCCAAACCGTTTGCTGCTCTGTTATTGCATTGTACTCCTAATTAAAGCTGCCGATTTATTTTAGTGCTATTAGTGACTGAAGTTTTAACACAAATTTAATGTTTCCCAAATAAATAAATTTTTCTGATTAAGTGCGAATTTATGTTCACACGCATAAGCCGCATAATCGCATAATAATTAAAGTAATAATCATAAATACATATACCTGCAAATATGCTTAAAAATGTGTGCAGCAAAAAATACAAGTCAAAACAAGTAGGGATGCTAAAGTCCCGACTTTGAAATACTCTGTACATGTGTGTAGAATAATTACAGATGTTACAAATATTTAAGAAAATTAAAAAAAGTAAGAAAGCAGCAGCATAAACAACATCTGCTGGCAGTGCTTGGCCTGTGATTATATATATGACTAAACTTCTTTTAAAATCGGTCTATCAAAGCAAAACTTAAGAGACGGACTTATAATCCCTAATTGGAGGTATTTGCCGCATTTGACTGAAAAATTACAAGAGTTACGAGAGTTATGGAAAATGGAGAGGGGAGATGGAGGGAAATTCTAAAATACACAACAGGCATCTTGGAATAATATTAAAATATAATATAATATACTCATAATAATAATATTATACGACTATACGACCTAGAGACATTTATATATTATAATTATAAAATTATAGGTGATTATACGAACGCAGTAACGGAAAAACCCCATTATCGGGTGAGTGGGGATCCTCGTGCAGAATTTGGTGTCTCTAACTCTTTTAGTCTCTGAGATGCAGATGTTCATGGACACACGGACAGTCGGACAGACAGGGCTATATCGACTCGTCATACTGATCAAGAATATAGATACTTTGTGGGGTCTGCCTGGTACTTTTTTCACCTCCCGCAAATCTAATATACTCTTGTACATTTGATGTACAGAGTATAAAAATATGTGCAAGCAATGTTTTTATCATTTATGGATAATTGTGTTTGCATTTCATGCATTGATCTGAATTTGCATATTGTCATCAATTTATATAAATATCTGTGTGTGTATAACTGCTTGTTAATTGAAATTATACAAAAACATTGAGTGTTCTATAAAAAAGGAAGCCTGTATTTGATATTTATCAAAACCTTTGTAAAAGGCAGTCAATTGGAATAAAGGCTTACATAATTAAAAATATCATCAAACAACTGAGAAAGTGCTTCTTGGGTCAGTATAGGAATCCCTACTTGCTTATTAATATTTTCTTTCTTGAATGTGTGTCCCTTTGCTTTGGCCATTTCACTAAGCTCTTGTCCTTTAACTAAATTACAAACAGTCTTTGGAAATTCCCCTCCATCCCAGCCCTCGACAATGCCAATTTGTGACAACTCACTGACTCTGTCAGCCTAAAGACATTATAAAATACATAAGAGACATTTGCCACATTTGAATGAAGTAAAAAAAAGAATAATACGAAAATGAGAAATGCGCACATGGCTCCAAAGGAAAACCAAAGCCATTTGTTAGGCCAAGCGCACATAAGTATGCTCTAAACAAGTGAAATGATTAATGTTGGGGAAATGAACCGAAAAAGCGCCTCAGTTTGAATTTAAATAACTCGCTCTGAAATGAAAAATACACATATACACACACTCCCGCACACGCACACGTACAAGCACACACACACCGACACAATTGTAAATTGAAAATCGCCAAGTGGAAACTTAATTTTAACGATACCCCTTCAAATCAATTTCCATTATGGGGTTAAGTTGCAAACTCTGCGTTCTAGTTGTTGTTTTCATTTACATATATTTGTTGGCTCCCACATTTTCATTGGTGTTTTATTCAAAAATATTTCATTGCATCCCAGCGAACATTTTATTGTGTGTTCAAATGTTTATTTAAAAATAAAATATGATTAAATGATCAGGAAAAAAATACGCCGCATCGCGGTAAATAAGCCAAAGTTTTTATTGTTTTAAAAACCTGATATCCACACCATAGAGAATATCCTAAGCCTATCTACTTATTTCTAAACAAATCAATGCCCATATAAATATTTCATTAAAATCCCACTATTTGATAAACAGCTGTTATTATAAAAAGAATTCTGGTTTCAAACAATTAAGTATATTTTGGAATACTTTTCAAAAATAGACGATAGCTTTACATACGCTACAAATTTAAATACAAGTTAGTTATACTTGTACTTAACATTAAATAACCTACATATATGGAGTTAAAATTTAATTCACCAGCGCAAGTAACTACATGGCACTAAAGGTTACTAAAATGTTTTCTGGGATAGCAGGGATAAAAACAAACGCATATGTGTTTGTCACCCTCTCTCCCTCTCTATGTGCGCTTGTGTTTTGAAATTTACGTTTTTTTTGGCCGCATCTGGGGAGTCGTTAAAATGCAGTTTACCCCCAAAAACCCCAACAACGACAACAATCAAGACAGAGTGTTTGATAACGAGCGTGCTAGACATTTTTCTATTTCAATGCTTTGCCTTTGTTTACTATTTGGATACCCTTTACCCAAAGGGTGAAAGAGTACCCTAAAAAGTGTAAGCGCCTAAATGTAAGTAACTGCCAATTGGAGGCGAAACGATTCGATACAGTCATACGCATCTGTCCGTCTGGATAATCACCGAAAACTTTTGAACTGCAATACCTTTACTAAGAGCTTCATTACTTTGTTTAGTTGCCATAACGATAGTAACCGAATATAGCGTTTATGACTTTTTTATAGTACTACACCATATAGTTAGTAAGAGATGAATGTTTGGTAAAACAAACTTAATAGCTTTAGCGGTTTGTGGGTGAAGGTATTCAAGAGTCCGGCTGGCTTGACATTTCACTTCTTTCCTTTCAGTTTTTGCCTTTGTTTATTATTTTTTCTGCTGTTCGGGTGTTGCGGTATTTTTGCTTTGGTATTTTTTGTTCGTATTTTTCACTTTACGCGCGATTTTTATGCGCTAATAAAATTCAAAGCGTTTGAATATGTGTGTGTATCTGGATGCATACATAGAGTCTAGTTAGTGACCAACAACAAGGCACTGACCAAAACAAACAAACATAGTTAGACACACACACACATACAGAAACACATAAGTCTATGCGTCGTGTTGGCTTAAAGCTTAACTGCAGCTGTTACGAGAACGAACGTCCCTCCATGTTGATTTCATATCGCTTAGCGCTGGGATTTTCTTATGGCTTTTGTTTAGCCATCATTTTTATTTTATTTTTTTGTGCCAAGGTGCTTCTTTTTTGTTAGCATTTTATTTTTCATTTTATTTGTACATTTTGGCCAGGCTAAAGCCATTTATGAGCGTGGCTTAAGTTTGATGAGTTGATTTGCTTGTTGAGTTCTCAGTGGGCGGTAACAAAGGTCATTCAGTGGCAAGGACGGCGACAAGGACAAAAAGTGACGAGAAAAGGGTTTAATCCGCCTACTGTAAGTCTCCTGTGAAAAGACTAAGATAAGTTAAGATTATGAAGAGATCCATATCTGCAAAAAGAAACTTTCAAACACAGACTTCTCGATAAGACAGTTTGCTGTGATTTGTAAGTTAGATTGAGCTGAGATGTGACGTTTTGTGAATGAAAATATTGCTTAATATTTAACCGATGCCTTTCACGTTAAGTTGATAATAATCCGATTGAATGCTTAGTTCTTATTATACAAATTTAAACTGCTACAGCTCATTGCTCACATTTGCAATCTCAATAATACTAAATAATCTAATTAAATAAAATAGACGCCTAAAGAGACGCCACTTAAGGACTTAGGAGTGCCGACTGCTAATCCCGTTTGATTGTAAATGTTTGAGAGCAGGAAAGGGCAGTGATGAAATGCATTTTATTTAAAACTTATATCATAATATTTGTGATGATGGCTCTCCCTAGCCAAGGGGCTTATATTAAATATTGCGCCACAACACAAAATATAAGCTGGTGGTGGCATATTTTTCAGAAATTTAAATTCATAATTAAAATTTTTAATTGGATAAAATAACATTTGTTGTACTCCAAATAAATAAAAGCAAATTGTTGAGCATACACTGAAAAGCGGGTTCAACGAACAACAGGGCGCTCGTCTAATCAAGCGTACCATCATATAAAATATTCAAATTCTATTAGAGTTGCTCACACACACATAGAGAGCTCGAAGCAGAGTACACACACACCCACACACACAGCCGGAAATTTGCCGCAATTAGATGTTCTACATACATCCTGGCAAATTGTTTTGACTCTCTCTCCCTCACTACACATCGTTCAGTGTGTTTGTGACGTCAGCGTGGCTTGATGTCTTTGTTGGTTGACGGCAAAGGGCATTAAGGCATGAAATTAATGCACACGACACACTGGCAAATATATCCTTGAGGACACAGACTCACACACACATACACATTCGTAAACATTTAACCAAATTTTAAACACAGCCACAATAATAAAAATGTTTTCAGAGTGAAATTTGTAATGTGAGTGCGTTTATGTTGCATGAATATGTTGCGTTTTGTAAGAATTTTTAATGTGGTTTGTTTTGCTAAATTTAATTTCATCTGCACACATGGTGTATACGTAATTTAATTAGAGCATATTTGACAATCTGTTGTGGGTTGGCTGGCTTGTTGACTTCTCTCTAAAGCTGCATTTTAGAAAAGTTTCTAAATTGTATTAATTCGTCCGATGTGTCGCTATTACCTCTACCTAGTATTTATATTTATGAAAGCGAAGAACGTTCGAAATTACAGCTTTTCTGAGTTATCAGGCAATAATTTATAAATATTTTATTTCAAACTCATCAACCCATAAAATAGAGCTGAGAGAAAGTTAATTCTAAATCAATTTTATTGATTGCTTAACTACTACCATAGTTTAACAGCCAAATTCAGGAACTGCTATGAATGTAGGAACCATGACAGACCAACGTTAGAGGATACATTTCAATCAAAGAGAATAGTCAGCAAAGTTGTATGACTGTTTTCAACCATAATGCCACCTAGGATCATCAACAAATCAGAAATATTTGTGAATGGAAAAAGTTATTTTTGAATTGAGTTTTAGCGCCACAAGCTTCTCAAGTTGTTTATGCCAAACCCACTTTTGGCTTCAATTTGCTATTTCCAGCTAAACAAAGGGCACCGTTTTGTTCAAAAAGTTACACGAAAACTCAAACAAAAGCACAAAAAACATTTCTAGCAATTTCCTTTAATTCGTTACGCAACATGCTGACACAAGTTGTCAATCTAAAGTAACTTTGACAACATTTTAAAATTTCACTTTGATGAGTTTGTCTCATACAAATGACAAGGATTTTAGACAAGAAGTAGTAGTATGTCTAGTCGGTAGCCCTTTTCACCTAATTGGCTGACTTCATTGAATGCCTTGTCTGCATATTTTTGCAGCCTGATTGAATTCTCAGAGGCATTCGTAAATATTGCCAACTAAGTATATGGAATTTTATTCATATTATAAAGAAAACCGTGTTTATTTTAGTGCGCCGACCCAAAAGCATTCGACCGCAAAATATTTTCAATTTAAATTTACAAATGGTGTTTTTTTTTGTTTAACAATTTGCCACGGCTTGCTCAACAACATCCTGCTTCTCTTTTATTTTCCTTTGAAATATTTTTCTTGTCTTGTTGTGGCTTTTTCGGTTGAGTATGTGTGTATGTGTGCGGTATCTGGCTAAAGTGCAAGCTGCTCTAGAATTTGCAGCAATAATATTTCAACAGCATTTCCCTTTACACATTTTAGAATGCTTTATAAACTTTTTCTGGCGCAACTTTTTATACCCTGTACCCGAAGGGTACGAATAAATGTATGTCGAAGGCATCAGAACGCGTGACAGACCACATGTTATAGATACGAGTACATATATGATCTGCATGACGAGATGAATCGATACGGACATGTCTGTTTGTCTATTCGTCCTTGCGTTTATTATATTATATGAGCATCGATAACTTTTGAATTATAATAGCGAGGGCGACAAAACATGGATTGTACACTTGTTTTATCCATAAACAGATTCATATTCAATATATCATACAAGTATATATCATATATGAGGTTTCTTATATTGCCTCGTTATAATATGAAGATTCATTATAATCGGTTCACTATATAGAGCTAGCATGAAAATAATTAGTATGACAAAGCTTATTTTGGTTGAATGGTTATAATTGGAAAAGTAGCGTACAGAGTATTTAAGAGTCAGATTGGCACGATTTTAAACGTTTTACTCGTTTTTTTTTTCCCTAACACTACTATTTGCCTAGTAATTGCTCTTCAATACATTTGCCCCAAATTGTGGCAATTCTTCAACTCTAGAAAGTGTTCAACAACTTTTGAAACTCTGCTGCTACTATTTTCTACTACTTTTTCCACTTAATGCCTTTTAGCAATATTTTGAACAGTTTTTCCTTCTTGGACTCCACAAGAAACAGAATGGCAAGAGTTTTGAATAAAGTGTTAACCAATGGAGTTGAATTTGAAAAAAGACCATTATACGGACAGCTTATCGCTTAATATATTTTTCTGGTGCTTGTTTGAAAGGAACGCTTAAATTTTGCACCTGTAACGCTTTGAGGTGTGATGTTAAAGAAATGGCTTGAAAAAGTATTTAAAAATTTCTACTGTTTCTTGGAATTCAAGCTTTATTTTCTCAATTTTTTGCTGAACACTGGCACACTGTCCGGTCAAAAATAGTCCGAAAAAATAGTTAAACTGGGAAAATGTATGCAAAACCAATTACACTTGCAAGTTGCAACAAAAAACGAAAAAATGAGAGAATAAGGATTCATTGGTATTAGTCCACTTCATAACTGTCAAGCAGTGCATGAAAAAAGTTGTGAAAAAAAGTGAAAAAACGAGACTACCAGCAAACAATACAAATAAAACAAACAGTGGAACAAAGAGGAAGTGCAAAAAATAACACATACACACATTTTTTGTTGTCTTTGCATATATGTACATATGTATATACAATACATATAGAGTTATGGATTCTCATGCCAGGACTACGACTGCAGCTTTTTGCATAACGCCCCCTGCCAAGTTGGCATTACGTAAGTCGCGAGTGGTGCATGCGAAACCAGCACTGGCCACATTCTTAAGCTGATTTGCAACCGAAGTCCTTACTTCAGTCTCACCAACTGATCGCCCTGCCCATAATTCATTCACAAAAATTGCACAACGAGAAAACAAATCAATATCCATTTGATAAGAAGAGGGTATATTTTCATTTTCGAATATTTAATTATAAAATTCAGTTGTAAATGGTAATGCTTTGGAAATAGCCCATAGATACGAAGCACATAAATATGGAAGTTTAATTCCTCAATCACTATAAAATAAATTCAACCAGAAGGTGTCCACAAATGTTCGATGTTGAAGGGAAGCATCGGTGCTATTTTAAAAAAAAATATTTCATCTCCGATGCATTCACATTTGTTATTGTTTTAAGGAGCAGGGAAAAGTAGTTTCTTGTTAGCCCTAAAGACACGGATAAATAATGACGAACTTAGCTTAGTTTTATCTTATACCCTGCAACTGAACATAAAATGTGTATATTTTCAAATATATTTGCATAATTTGTTGTTGAATTATGTTCAAATGGCAAATATTGGATTAGGATGGTAAAAAATCAAAGTTTTAACATAGATTAGTAAAAGACAAATGTAAGACACTATAACAAAGGCAAGTCATTAGCTAGGGCGAGATCGAGGAAGCAGCAGACAGCTTTTTCTACTACTGATTTATTCATTTTGCAATACATATTTAATTCATTTTGTCGACAAAAGTAAAATTGCTGATGATTCCTGCAGTCTGTTTTCTTTCCGTGTACACATGATTCCATTGTGCCACATGAGCTTAACATAAATCACTCATACGCACCGTGTACGCTGCAATTTCGTTTCGCTCGTCGGCATTTAAATTAGTTACCTGTTAAGGGCGCACGCATTGAATTTTAACTCACAACAGCCAGTCGAATCAACTCCAACAACAACAGAATCAGGTTTTTTTTTTTTTGATTGTTTTTGTTGTTGCAGCACACTTAAGTAAATTTATGCGCCTTATGTGCGCATGTATTTTTATCTTTATAAATATTTGAGTGGGTCGTATGAGTGTTTGAGTATTTGAGTGTACTCGCTTGTGCGATATGAGTGTAAATGTATCTGCCTGACTCTTTATTTGTAGTTTCACACACCCACACACGCACATCCATTACATGTCAGCTTTGTCGAGGATTTGCTTCCATGCAACCCATGTATATTTTATCGGCAAGTTGGCAAGTATGCTCACATATATATGTATATGTATAGTATGTTTGCATGCTTGTTTGTGCTGCCAGTGCGCTGTGATTGTTTGCACTTTATTATTGTAAAATATTTAATACTCGGAAGTAAGCGGCACTTGTGTATAAAAAATCCCAAACACTGCAAGTAGTGGGAGAACATTACCAAACAATTCAGCTCATCAGTTGCTAGAGTTTGTGATTTTATATTACAAACAAGAAAAACGGTATTGTAACGAAACTTAAAGGGTTTAAGGTTTTATTTTAGGTGAAGGCTACACACTTTGCCCAAAAATTCATTTATTTGTTAATTTATACTCGTATGTAAGAAGTTGTAAACTAAGAATTATTTCACACAAGAAGGCTTGGAAATGTAAAGCAACTTAAAGATTCTGATATACGTATGGTATGTATTTAAAATTATTGTGTTAAACTGAAAACTGAAAGATTGTCGACGAAAGCTAAGTTTTTAATCAATCGTTAACTGTCGTTTATAACAACAACAGTCAACAACAATCAATAGCTCCATTAATTAATAAGTCAACATCAACACATATAAACACTCTGTTGCCGAATGAGATTCGAATCGTAGGTTATATTTTCATTCTAAATACATATCTTTACAATTACGTTGATGTTCGCTTATCGTGCCGGAATAGGTTGAATGTGATAGCTTTTACAACTTTACAGTATATGCGCCACGTTGTGAGATCTACAGTGTTATCTAAAGGATTCTTCATTATTCTTTTGATTAAACTCTTTTACTTTTTCCTCGCAGAATATAAATAAAAAGAAAAGTTGATTGTTGTAACTTTTTAAATAGTTGTCAGTCGACTTGCGTCTCTGGTTCGCTCACAAACTAAAATAATGTTCGGAACTTTTTTTTTTTGTTTCTGCGACTACAAATATTTGAAGGACCCTTCAAAAAGGAAATCCGAAGCATAAGAAAAAAAGAACGTGCCAGACGCCGCCCTGAAGCGATTTATTTAAATTGTATTTTGGCAAACACGAGAGGACAGAACAGAAGAGAAGTAGCTGAAGAGCAGTAAAACGAAAAATGCGCGTAACAAGAAAACAACAAGCAGAACATTAGTAGCAGCAACAATAACAATGTACAACTGTCAACGCGTAAATACAAAGCTAATTAATCCCAACTTGACCTTAGCAAGCAAATGCCTTCGGCTGGCCTTGATTTTTTGGGGCAACACGAAAAATCAGTTAACACAAATTAAGTGCCAAGTGCCTGGAAAAGAAACGAAAGGAATGTGCCGAGAAGTTGGGAAAAATTTCAACTAGTTGTAAAATGATAGAAGCGCCAAATTCCTGCAGAATTTGTTGCCCAAATGAGTAAAGCACAAGCCTAATGTGCACAAGGTTTAATTAGAAACATTAAAGCAGTTCGGGAGTTAAAAAATAATTCAAAGAGAGCGCTTGCCAACTTTGGATATTCCATTATCACTTTATTTTTTAACCAAACTTTTTACATTACTTGTACATTCACTTTATTGATGAGCTGCGCGAGAAGTGAGGTAAATGGGGAATACTAGCTCTAACAAGTACAGTCAGATACATAATATAATTATAAATTATTGATTATTACAAACGAACTCTTTTCGTTTCATAAAGCTTTAAGAAAGGCTCTGAAAAGAGTTGCTTCCATTAAATAGTATAAAGCTTAGTTTTTTTTGGTCCCTTTTGCTGGCTTAGCACTTTTGTGCTCGCATAACGGGCATAAGGATTCCATTTGACCTCATTGTCACCTTCATTCCGTATGTGACTGGCATGCGTTACTGATATCTAAAGCTAATCTCTGTATTAGTCGCCTTGACATTGTTGTGGCCAGCAACAACAACCAACAACAAGGAGAACAAATCCCTTCGCTTATTATTTTTAGTAAATTATGAAAACGATGAGACTTAATAGCTTGAGCTGAGACCGAAACCGAGACATAGACGGAGACAAAGTATTGAACATGTGTTGCCAACCGCTTGCAGCATGTAAAACAAGCCGAAGATAACAAACAAAGGCGGTGGCAAAAGCAACTGAAGCTAAACACAAAGACAACGAAGAGGCGACAGAGCAAAGTGTGCGAAGCGTTAAACCAAAATAGGAATGTTAGAATTGTGGCACAGCATTAGGCGCGCCTGCACGACTACTTAGCAGACGGCTGTGTGTGACAGCGCTAGAGATGACAGCGTGAGAAAGTTTAAGTATACAAACTACAGGCAGGTTAACAAATAATGGTGCAGGTTTAAAGACAAATTTTATAGTCAGTAAATAGATTGAAAGCATTCTAATGGCTATTTAAGTTAACCCAATTTAAGTTAACCGGTCATTCAATTAAATGGCAATGATGATTAATTGATGTTATTAACTTTATATTTTCAATATATTTGCTTCAACGGAATACTAAATAAATAAAAGTGATTAAGAACAATTATTACAATTATATGTATAAAATAATTGATTTTATATTCAACTTGACTCGAATATAGGAAGAGCTTTTTATTACACCAGAGCTTAATTAGTTCAACTTTTATCTTAATCATACCAATAATTATAAGTTCCGTTTTTTTTTTTGTGGCGCCTAAATGTATAATTTCAGTTACTTGAGCTTGAGAAGTTTATCTAAGATTTCAAACATATAATTTATTTCTTTGCGTATTATAAATAACTCAAACTTCCCGGTAGATTTGGTCATCTTTATTAGAATTTTGACTTCGTGTTTTAGCTATTTTGGCTACAGATATTTCTTGAATATATGAATCATATGTAAAGTCCTTTTTCGTATCCTTAAAACCCCTCACTCTATAACTCTCACGCACCCATCTCTGTTTTGTGTTTCCTGTCTTCGTTAAATGCAACGCATGAGGCCATTTTATTTAATATATTGCCTTGGCTTGAATGGCGCGCTTCCTGCGCCGCATGCCGACGATTATCTAAAAGACATTAGCATGGTGTAATGTACTGAACAGCATACTTTCGGGCGCGCTTACATGCATATACATATATGTATTTACACACATATGCTGTGCCTTGTGTTTTGTTTAGCAAATTCACAAAATGCTGGCGCCTTCTGTGCAGAGTCAGAGAGCTGTTATTGTTGTTTTTGTTTGGCTGCTACTTTTATGTGTGCTAGTAAGTTATTTTTAATTATTTTTAATGCTCAGCTTTAGGGCTTCGTTTTTTATTTTGCACTGACATTTTGCGAATTCTGCATCTGAGCTGTGTGGCATTGTTTTTGTTTCGTTTTTTGAAGGCATTTATATGTTTTTTTTTTTTTAGATTTTGCTGTTGTTTTAGTTTCTGCTGCTGATGCTGTCGTTGCTGCAGTTGTTGTTGTTATTTTGTTTTCATTGCAACTTTTATGGCACTTTCAACAGAGTTTTAATTTTATTTAGTCGACAACAAGCGTAGCTGACGTCGCCCCCTTGCTCTCCCCCGTCCTCTCCTCTCGTCATACTTCGTATTGCGGCATTTCTCACTGTGGCGATTTTTATCAGAAGGCTGCGCCATTTTGTTTTTTGTGTGTCGCCTCTCGCTGCCTCTTTGCCGCTCCCGCTCCCGCTTCTGTTTCTGCTTCTGTTTTGTTTGCCGCCTGTCATAGTTAGGCTTTAGTTCTATGGGGCGTCCATTGTGTTGGCTGTGCGGCAGTGGCAGCAACTTTTCAGCGAGGTCACTTGGCAGGCACGCACATTGCCAATCACATTTATGGAGTAGATGGCTGTTGCACATTGCCCCATTGTCCTTCCGGAAAGCTGATGCTGCGCCACAGCCACAACCATATACACATACACACACACACATTCACACTCACTCACTATTGAATAGATTATATATTCGCTGAAAAGGGAAGGGCTCAGTAGGAGTAAAGTAAAAGACAATAGTCGCGGACCGCCGTGCGTCTGTTCGCTTTAGAGTTTTATTGGAGACTGACACTTTTGCTATACATATTCTTTATGCTTACATTCGTATGCAACAGTGACAGATAACTTGTAGATAACATAAGATTATTATCTGCTTATATTAACATGCGTGCATTGGTACTTATGTTTGTATTGATTTTCAACACCCTTCCTCAATGCAAACATGTTTTACAAAAATTTTCAAATCAAATTTAACAGCTTTGTAAAATGAACATGCTTCGCTTTAGGGAGATTTTTCGTTAAAATATCAGCTATCATTTCATTGGTTGATGTATACTGTAAAACAATTTGTTCTTCGTTTACAACCTGTCTTGCAAAATGATATCTAATATCAATATGCTTTGTTCTTTCATGGTGTACAGGATTCTTAGCTAATTGTTGAGCACTTAAATTATCGCCATGAAGAATAGTTGGAGTACTCGAGTCACCGCAGCCAATCTCCACTATAAGACGCCGTAGGTATATGGCCTCCTTACACGCAGTTGAAAGAGCCATATACTCCGCCTCCGTGCTGCTAAGTGCCACGCTGCGTTGCTTTTCAGATCGCCAGGATATGGGTCCTCCAGCCAAGTAGTATACATAGCCAGTATACGACTTGCGATCGATGCGGTCGCCACCCCAGTCTGCATCCACATAGCCGGTAAGGGGTTGTCCACACTCTTTGTAGTGCAACTTCAGGTCCACAGTTGACGCCAGGTATCGAAGCACATGTTTTACACCCACTAGGTGCTCTGCATGCGGATCTTGATTCCGTTGAGCTAACTTGGCAACGGAATGCAATATGTCTGGCCTTGTTGTAAGCGCCAGCCACATTAACTCGCCAATTGAAGACTGGTAGGATGCAATGTCAACCTTTTGACAATGCTCGCTGGTACATATCACTTGGAAACCAGCATCCAGTGGGGTCGCTGTAGGTCTACAGGTCTCGCATCCATGTTCACGCAATATGTCTTTGATGTATTGCGAATTGCTTAGCGAAATTTCGCCAAGCTCACCGTCGCGCTGCACTTCCATGCCAAGGAACAAATGCAGCTCTCCCTTGTCAACACATTCAAACGATGTTGTAATGGCTGACTTGATGTTGGCCAAGTCCTCTTTTGATCGGCATGCTATAATTATATCATCAACATAAACAAGGATTAATGATAAGTCACCTCTTCCGTTCCTTTTGTAAAGACACGGTTCATTTTCACATGCTACAAAATCTATGCCTTGTAGTACACAATCGAGCTTGGAGTTCCACTCGCGCCCCGACTGCTTCAATCCATATATTGCCTTTTTAAGCAATAAAGCCTTACTTGGATTATTGGGATCTGTGTATCCCTGTGGCTGCTTCATATAAACAGTTTCATGCAGGTCGCTATTCAAATAGGCGGTACACACATCTATCTGGTGAAGGTACAGCTTCAATTCCGCTGCTAACGCCAAAATAAACCGCACGGTTTCCAATCTGCAAACGGGTGAGAACGTCTCTACATAGTTCACGCCATACTTCTGGGAGCACCCTTTAGCAACGAGTCGTGCCTTGAAACGTTCGACTTTTCCATCAGAGTCACGTTTCAGGCTGTATACCCACTTGCAACCAACTGCTCGCTGATCTTTTGGTAAATCAGCCATCTGCCAGGTTTCGTTTGATTGTAGTGCCTGATATTCCTTTTGCATCGCCTCTTGCCAGAATACTGCATGTGTGCTACCAACGGCCTGATCATAGGATGTCGGAACCATTACGTCACTAGCAACCAATGCTCCAAGCACATTGTATTGCTTTCTTGGACGACCAGGTTTACCATTTCGAACAATTTTAGGCCGGCCTGGCCCAATCTTCACAGTATCCTCGTCAGAGTCTTCTTTTTCGACTGCACTCTCATATGCGTTGGAGCTGCTGTCGTCAGAACTGTGCTCACTGTCATCGTCGTCGATGCTTCTGTCACCATCCGTGTGAGTGACATGCTCTTGAACCTCGCATGCAGGAAAATCTACCGTAACGGTATCTTCATTGGTATGACCACCACAACGCTCATCAAATAGAATGTCTCGTTTTTCGACAATCGTCCTCGTCTCTGGGTCGTATAACCGATAGCCTTTGGCTGCTACCGAATACCCAACCATACGGTACTCATGCCCTTTGGGTTTGAATTTGCCTTTACGGGGACCCTTTGCAAGTGCAACTGCAATGGAACCAAAAACTTTTAGATGGCTAACACAGGGTTTCTTACCTGTCCACGCTTCCATTGGAGTCAGGTTGTTCAGTGCACTGGTAGGTGATCTGTTTCTTATGTATACTGCTGTGTTGACTGCTTCGGCCCACAAAGACTCGCCTAGGCCCGACTGCACCAATAAGCATCTGGACATCTCCGTTAATGTCCGGTTTGCTCTTTCCGCCACGCCGTTCTGCTGCGGAGTATAAGCCACGGTCAATTGCCTTGCAATACCATGGTGTTTCAGGAAACCGTTGAATGTTGTGTTGACAAACTCGCCTCCATTGTCGGTTCGAATACATTTGAGCTTTTTATCTGTTTGCCGTTCAACCAAGTTTTTAAATTCGACGAACTTACTGAACACTTCATCTTTCTTCCGCAAAAAATAAACAAATATACGCCTGGACTTGTCATCGATGAAGGTCAGAAAGTATTTGGATCCAGCAAGTGACTTCGTGTCGAATGGGCCGCATACATCAGCATGAACCAGTTCCAACAGCTCTTCGGCACGGTTAGTGCTTACCTTTGGGAATGGCTGTACATGTATTTTGCTTAGCATACACGTTTTGCAATTCAAGTTGTCTGGGAAAACAACCTTTCCAATACCACGCACTAGCTCTTTGCTGATCACTTCCTTCAGACTGGTAAAATTTAAATGGCCATAACGCTTATGCCACAATGTACCATCTGATTCAGTTGCGGAATAACACCTATTTTGTTTGCCTTGAAACATATAAAGGTTCCCAACTTTATTCGCTTTCAGTATACACTCGCCGTTTTGTATAACTTTAGCAAAATGTGGCCCAAAATGTATAACATTGTTCTTTTGCACTGACCGGCTGACGGACATAAAGTTGCCATTCATTTTCGGTACATACAGTACATCTGACAACACCAAGGTACAAAGTTCTGTCTGTAACTTCACCTCTCCTCTGCCTTCGGCCTTCAGGAAACCAGCGTCAGCTAAACCGATCATTTCAGTGTGCGCAATAAATTTTGAAAATAACGTCTTATCGCAACACATATGGCTTGTTGCTCCGCTGTCCAGACACCACATGTTGTTCTCTATCTTTCCAACGTCCAACGCATTTAACAAGCTGCTCTGCTTTTCCATCTCTTTCTTTGTCGATTGCTTTTTCCCTTCACCGCGAATTTTCTCACGCTTGCACTGTGCCTTGTAGTGCCCTTTTTCGCCGCAGTTGTAGCAAACGACGATTTTTGAATTCCTTTTTGAATTCGCTTTGGAATGCGCGACGATCTGCTGCGTAGCTATAAATGCTCTTGCATTCTCGCTCTCTCCATCTGCATTGCCTCTGCGCTCTCCCTCTTCCATCAGCTTGATACATAACACATCAAATGACGGTAAATTGTCACGCGTCTCAATGGCGACGACAAAATTTTCGTATGGTTCGGGCAAGCTTGACAACAACACGATTGTTTTTAACTCATCATTTAATTCGATGCCAACTGTACACAAACCATCCAGAATTTCGTTAAATTCGTGTATGTAACTTGAAATGCTTTGGCCTTGAAACATGCGTTTGCCTAGCAATTTCTTGTACAGCGACACTTTCCGTACAGGTCCACTCGGCTGATGAACGTCCTTTAACTTTTTCCATGCCTCGTACGAAGTGTTGCAATTTTTAATGAAGCCCAATTGTGAAGCTTTTACACTTAGCGTTATAATTGCTAATGCCTTTTCATCTTTTGGCCTTGAACTCTCAGTATTACTAGGTTCAGCACCTGATGCCACACTCCACAATTCCGCGTGCACTAAGACAGATCGCATCTGTATGCTCCATGAGTCATAGTTATGCTCTTCCAATTTGTCTATTTGATATAGCGCACTCATTTTTTAAATGTTATATTTCTTGAGTCACCAAACGATTACTATTTCACAATACTTTGAACTTCTCCTATGAGCCTATATGCCCTGGGCCCATAACCTATTGAATAGATTATATATTCGCTGAAAAGGGAAGGGCTCAGTAGGAGTAAAGTAAAAGACAATAGTCGCGGACCGCCGTGCGTCTGTTCGCTTTAGAGTTTTATTGGAGACTGACACTTTTGCTATACATATTCTTTATGCTTACATTCGTATGCAACAGTGACAGATAACTTGTAGATAACATAAGATTATTATCTGCTTATATTAACATGCGTGCATTGGTACTTATGTTTGTATTGATTTTCAACACTCACATAATAGAATAATGAGTAATCGGTCTTGTTGGCTTATTTGTGGCATTGCAGATGCTTGAGCGATAAGTGCATGCATTGAAATAGACGCTACCAAATGAAACACAATATATTGCAGATGTGCTAAATAAATTGTGTTAAAATTTCGTGCCAAATTTTGTTTCATTTACAAAAAAGATAATGGGTACATGCTAACGAACTAGGATGGTAATTACAAACAAAATAGTTATACATTCGTCTTGCACGCACTTCTTTCAAAAAATATAGATTGTACATTTTTATTCGCTTGAAAAATCTCATTAAGTTTTAAAACCCCAAAACCTTGTCTCACAATGTATTTTTTCCAAGACGAAAATTCCCAAGACATCATTGAAATTAACTTTGTAAAACCAAATCGAGAAACTAGAACCACAATCTTCAGAAACCAAATCTCTAGAACCAAGTCTTTCGGAATTTATGATGAATCTCTTCTCTACATATAAAGAGTAATAAAGGGTTAAGATAAAGATCGAAACAATATGAAGAGTAATAAAACTGAAGAAAAACTTGTATCTAAGATGTGGAATATTTTTACTCTCTACGAGTATCTAATATCGAAATATGACAGTCATATTTAGAAAAAGGATACAATAATATTATTTTTAATATTTTTTACAATCTCTGAAAATAAAAGAGTGTGTAATAAGAGAATATTTCAAATTATTAACATGTAATATTCAATAAATATATCAATATCGAAAAATAAATATTAAAATAAAGTTTTGATTAATAATTTGTATTAAATTCTTTCAAAGTCTATTAAATTCCAAAAATTTATATTTTGGGTGCAATTGAAGAATGATTCAAATATATCTTTCGTCCAAATGTTAAAATATAAAATGGCATTAACGTTGTTTTTGGTTGACGGCCAGCATTATTATGGCATCACGCTGATTTGGAATTGCCATTTTAGAAAACATTTTAAATATTTGCTTTTAAAACGATTCGTTGAACAAATTGTTGGACCACAAATAGTCAACATTCTTGTGCTGGTAAAATGATAAAAATCTCAATGCAATATTTTATTAAAAGAGATATGAGATGGCGCTTTTTGAAGCTAAATTAAAATGAAGTCATTTGTGTGTAATTCATTTTGCGCTCTTAAATGCATTAAATGCCATAAATAAATTCGCTCTTAATTCAATTTCAACACCCAAGCCCTCACACACACATTGCAGAGTGCGTCCCGATATTGTCGCCTTTAATTTTTTCTTCAGCCATGGCCATTGCATATTATCCACATTATCCACATTCGCCAGCAGCATCAGCATCAACAGCAGCGGCAGCAGCAGAAGGAACAATCAGCAATTGGCCGTTGGCTGTTGGAAGGCCTGCGCCAGCATGTAGTTTGCAATTAAAAAGTTGCACGTTGTTTTCTGTTCATTAAGTAGCTCCAGCTGCTATTGTTGTTGTCGCATATATGTATATATACTCGTAAATACATATAGTTGCGATAAATTCTGTTTGCCTGCAGCGACCAAAAGTAGGTTGCGCCTTTTTGTCTGCTTAATGGTTTAGTTCAGTCCTCTTTTTTTTTACAATTTTCTGGTCAATATTTGCACTGTGCTTTATCTGCACGGCTATTAGTTTGATAAATGGCTCTGGTGATAGTTTTTCGCTTTTATTGTATTGCACGCTGTCAGCATTTTACCTCACCTGCCATTGAATTTGTTATGCCTTTTACCTAGGGGCAGTGTCTTCCTTCTCTCTCTATTTGCTTTTTGTTTTTTTGTTTGCATATATTGGCGCCATTTTTAGACATATAGTATGTGCTCATATTTTAGGTTGAAGTCAAAGTGCAAGGAACGAAATTTTGATGCTGTCATATTTTACGCGTCTTTCTTTTCGTCCTTGTTAACTATAATCTGCAGAAAAACACACCCATGTGAAACAATAAACTGTAAAACTCGTAAATAATATTTTTTGGTTAGCGCATGTTGTTGTTGGTGTTGTTGCTTTAGCTTTTATTTATATTGGTTCGGTAATCAACGGCGCCATCAACACCAACGTCAGCTGTAATAAAAAAAATATTTTATAACTCCCCATGCTTGGTCACGTTTTGATATATTTCTACTCGTATCTGTGTGTGTGTGTGTGTGTGTGTTTAACTGCAAGTGTTGTTTGTGGTCGTCTGCAGCTGCGTGTGTGTGTGTGTGTCTAATTTATGACACAAATGCGTGTAAGTTTGTACATCGAAATGCAATTACACACAAAATTACGCGCGTGTACTAAACTGTTCTCAAATGTGCGTAACAGGCGATTTACTTTCGTCGTATGGAGGGCGAGCGGGGTGGGAAATAGGAATAAGGAGGCGGGTAGAAGGTGGACTTGGGGCGTGGTAGCCATTAATGTTGTTGCCAAGGGCAGCATGCCTTGATGCGTTGATAATGTGCAATTCAGTGAAAGTGTAAATGAAATTTATACACTCAGCACCCACACACACACTCATGCACACAGAGATATAGAGCTGTGAAGTGGGCGTGGCAGCAAGCATAAAAATTATGATGTGTACAAACTGGGAAAGTGTGGCATTGAGTGCTTAAAGGACGTGGAGAGAAAGCAATATAACTGACAACTTCCGGTGTGGAAAACTAAGCATCATGTGCAGGGAAAATACATTGCAAGCATTGCAATATGGCAGATAGCGCTTAAAAACTAAATTATTTCGCTTTCAGCTCGGTTTTGTGCATGACAACAATTTCCATTCAAACATGTATAAATCGATTTGCAGAAACAGCTTTAATGCTGTTTTATTGTTTTTACATCTTGGAATAATTGAGACAATATTAAAATTCAGGGAAATTTTTTTCAATAATAAAAAAAAATTGGGAGGCATAAAATTTATTAATTAAAGTTAATATCAATAAAAAGAAAGAATACACACAAAGCGCCATATGAAAGGTAAACAATGTAGTATAATATTTTGCATTATTTTTTTTCGCGAGAATAATATAAACAACTATTGTTATGTGATGTGTGAAAATTCGATTGAAACCTCAAGGAAAAACAACACATAAAATACCCTCAAAAAAATACAAAACAATTTGAACAACTTTTCAGCTTCTCCTCCTCTTGTATTAACCACCCAACTGAAATCTGTGCATACTATATTGATAAAGAGACGTTATTTCAGAAATGTCCTTGAAAGTACATTGCGAAAAAACAGAATCAATTGTATAAGCTTTTTAGAAAACATTATTTACTTTCCAATCTCATGCAATATTTAAGGCTAATAAAACAAAATACGTGTCCAGCTTTAACCGCATGATGATGTGGCCTTAAGGTCAACAGCAAAAAAGTTGCGCATACGTCACGTGTGACGCATTAAAATTGTATTGCCTGTTCATTGGCATTTGTATTAATTTCTGAAATTTATTGCTAACGTTTAATGCGCATTATTTATTACTTGCTCCATAAATATAGTCTTTCAATTTAGTTTAACCACAACGTGCGATTGCACGTGGCACTTTTTATTAACAACTTTTAGGCGTCACATAAACAAAGCATAAAAACATCATTTTAATTATGGTTTTTAAATAACATTTTTTTATGCTAAAAGGACAAAACTAAAGCATTATAATAAAAATGCGTCAATAACATTGCGCAATATTCGGAGCATCACATTTTATAGGTTTTTTTTTGGTTTTTCAAACTTTCTGTCTCAAAGCTAAAAGCGGAATACAAACAGAATAAAACGAAATGAAATTATGCGGGCGCAAAACCATAAATTGGCTTTTAGGCTGACAAAAAAAGAAGCTAAAAACGAGGATAAACATTATCTGTGTGCTGCCGAAGCTTTTATACACTTTGGACAGAGAAAAAATGAAGCAAAATGAAGTCGCCGTGTTAAATGAAAAATAACAGATTAAAAGCTGCATGAGATTGCGGCTTAAAACAATTCAATTCCAAACACAATTAATGTTTCAAAAGGTCAACTATCAGGTGCCCTCAATTTTCCATTATTCCACCAAATTACATCTGGTATCAGCTTTAGTTGAACAGTTTAATGTTTCCTAGCTGTAAAATATGCTTGACATTAAGTGTGAAAAGGAAGTGTTTTTCTAATCGAAAAAAATAAATATACATATAAGGCAGCTTTTTAGCGTTCACTTAGTTCTTACTAACTTTAATTAATTTTCAACTACCGTCTAGGCAGTGTGTTGTTATGTACCTGTTGCATTTATTTGTACAAATTTTTCCACATGTTACACACTATTTTGTTGATGTATTGGTTTTTTAAAATGTTGCAAAACTTTCGTCCTATTTTTCTGTCTGTTTCATCAAACGGCCTAATAGAAAAATTCATTTGTGTGTGTTCCTTGAGTAACTCACATATAGACGCGCATATATCTAACTTCTGAGCTTGTCCCTCTCTATGTGTGTGTGTGTGTGTGTGTGTGTCTTGCAAATTGTCTTGTCAACAAAACAGCAAAACAGAAAAGATATGCGTCGCAATGAAACAAAGTTTAACACGCCCAGGCAAACAGCCACCTCTGGCTGGCAGAGCTGCTTCGCCCGCATCATCCCCTGGCGAGAACCGCAAGCTCGTCCGCACTGAGGCGTGAATAAACTTACGTCCCATTCTATAGTTTGATCGCATTGCCCTTGCTATATGCCATGCCATGCTATGCCTTGCAACTCATTTAGCTGCGGGTTTCGTTACACTATGCGTATGAGTGATTTTTGACCTTTTTTGCGCTTTGTTGATTTTTGCCAGTATATTTTGTATTTTTGTGTTTTTTGTGTGTTTTTTTTCTGTATATCTGCTGACTTAAAATGTTTGGCATTTTTTTACGCACGTTTGACTTTTTAGCGCCGTTTGAAGTGAACTACCAGCTGTGGAGTTCTTCTGGGAGGCCTATTAAATGAATATTACGGCCGCCATTCCTGCTAATAGTTACATAATTCTTTCTGGTCAGCTCGAGTGAGCTATGAAAACAGCGTAATTGCGCACTTTCTTCTTTTTAAGCGAAATCCATAGATTTACCAATAAATGCGCCTCAACAGGCACTTATTTTTATATTTTTAGATTTAACACAAAACACTAGAGCGCCAACCAATACTAAATTGTGTTGTTAAAGGTTGAGTTTCTTGGAATTTGCCTGTTAGTCTTGGCCTTGTTTACAAACATTTTTGTCCGACTAAGTGGAAAGTATCGAGTGTTTGTTTGAAGCGGTGGTTTCTAGAAATTTTGTACATTTTCAAAACTTATTTTGTAAATGTTTTATTTTTGTTTTTAATGAGCTCAATATGTTATTTGTAAGGTTTTAGATTATGTAAGTAATCACATGTTTATGGTACTTAGGTTGTTTATGCTGAAGAATTTCTACTTTAACAAACTTGATCTTTTTATTATCTAATTAATCATTTTTGTATTTGAAATTGCATACAAGTACGGTAAGCTCGAGAAAACAAATTAGCGAACTTATTGTACGCAAGTACTAGGTCAACAAACTTTAGCAGCGGGTTCGCTCTCCTTTTTATACCCTATAGGGTAAACTGGTATGTGCAAAGATGTAACAGGCAGAAGGAAGCATTTCCGTCCGCATGAAGTATATACATATATTCTGAATCTGCATGACGAGAAAAATCGATCTAGACATGTGCGTCTGTCTGTCCGTCCGTCAGTCTGTCCGTCTGTCCGTCCGTCTGTCTGTCTAGATGAACGCCTGGATTTGTCAAACTAGTCCCTATTCCATACGAGTTTATTTTACTTTTTCGAATTCCTAGAATTTTTGAATCTGGCAACACATATCACACGGGGTATAAAACCGTCGAACGGTCTTGCAATCTTGGGCTAACTACCGAGCTACAATGACGAATTAGTGCTTGGGTTCAACAGTACAAATAAAAATGCCAATTAAATAAGGTGTTGAACCCAATGTTTGGTGGTGTACCCAAACTTTGGATTTAGTACCGGTGTTCATTCAAAAACACCTATAAATATGTGATTTGGTAACTGTGCTAGGTAGTTCATTTTCAAGCGAAACGATGAGTTCAAATAATAAGCAGAACTTTAATACGATCCTGGCTGATCCTGTGATTCGTAAAGAACTTACAAAAGTGGTCGAAGGCTCCCGAAGGTTCTCAGTAGCCAAGCATAAACTAAATCCGTTACTAGCTATTCCACTAAATGGATCACCTGGGGCATCTGCTGAAGCGACAACGCTGGCTACAAATCAGATATCTACACAACTTGAACCTTCACGGTTGCATGACAGTATCAGTTCCATATTTGGCATTTCAGTTCGACTCTCTTGGCTTTGGCGAAAGGTGCTGGGCAACGGACAGCTGCGTGTTGAAGTTAATGCGGACTACGTACAACAGATTGAGGGGAAAAATGTCAAATAAAACGGATCATTAACTTAAATTAAACTTTGTTCATAAAAAATAATGTTCTTAATACAATAAAATTGGAGGAATTTTTAAAAAAATCTGACTTTCTTTGTTTTTTTATTTTGTTATTAAGTTAAACACCAGGTGGCGATTCCAAAGTTTAGGGCCTAGTACCGATCTACAATTAGAACAAAATATAGGTCGCAAACCGACATGGAATGCTAGAGGCCCACCTCCTTTGCTCTTTAGCTACTCTCCCTATAAACAACAAAGGAAATGAAAGTCGAAGTAGTCATCGATACATAAAACACAGTGGCTGGAATTCTGTATCGTAACATTCTCTCATCATTGGCTAATTGTTCACACTATATAGTTAATGCCTCTATAGGTGTTGAGTGTTTTCTGTGTCTGGCTGTCAAGAGCTTCTTTTTTTTACTCTACTTGTACAATAGTTTATTGAAATTGTGTAAATGTTACAGCAAATTAAGAGGCAATTTAAGTCAATGGCAGCGTGGCAGCGTTTTGAATTATGACAGTCGCATTTAATTTATATTGAACTCGCCGCTGGTCTCTTCATTATTTGCATGTCAAAGCATTGCATTTTTGTCCGGTGTTCTTTCATTTTTTCCCCCCTGTTTATTAACGGGTCTCAAATATGCAATTACTTTTTTAATAAAATCAATTTCTTCTCAATAAGCGAACACGTTGAAAATAATGCATAATTAAAATTAATTTACATTTTTATAAACGCATTAAAAGGCGGCGAACTGTCGATAGCAACGAAACAGCGGTGCATATAAATAACAGATGTATTACATATATGTATCTATATAGCTGTCTATACAGCAGTCGATATGGTAGAATTGCAATGTATTGGCGGAGTAGTGACATAATTGAGTGTGACTAAGCTAACTCGGTCTCCAAAAATAGTGCGTCACACTCAATTATTACTCTATTCCATAATTGCGACAGGAATTAATGAATGAAAGCAATGAATAAAACAATAATGAGTGAAAATAATAAGAAAGGACCAGTTTTCTATCAATTGGCTTTACAACATTATAATTAAGCAGAAAAATTCGAATTATATATCGACTTCTATTAAAATAGTGATATGGTGTTTGTAAATACTGTTATTTTAATTTAAGCTGACCTGGAATACGCAGTTTGGGTTGTAAAAAAGGAAAAAAATGGTACTATAAAAAGTTCAGGTATCTAGTTGCTATAATCGTAAGCATTCAACAACAAATAATATTTTAAAAGCAGTTATAAATATAAATCTTTATATTAAATTGTGAATTAATGTCACAAAAGCGACTTTATGAATTCAATTATTTTAATAGGTTTATGTCTATTATCAAACTCAAGTGTACTACTGGGAAGTTATTGAGAAAGCTGTTGTGTGAATTATAAAAAGCCTGCGGTTGTCATTGCATTCCTTGAGGACTTACAACTTCCTATAAATTTAATAAAAACTACTCTTTCAAATACTTACAAATTGTAAACAATTATTGTCAGCATGAGTGCTTGTAAGCCAAGTTGAAAGCAATGTACAAATAAATCCAACAAGCTGCCACAAGCGATGGGAGTAGACTTGGAAACCTCAGAATAAATTCACTATGGCTTAGAGCTTGGAATTGTCGCATTTAGTGCAGTGTTGCAACAACGTAACAATTAGCCAAACCACAAAAGCTGCTTAGCACTGAGCATAATAACATAAAATACAATGCTGGAGAGTCTGTGGTGTGTGTGTGTGTGTGTGTCGTTTTGCCACTTAAGGCGTTATGTACTCGTATGTGCTGACATAATTATTTTTTACAACATATCGTGAACATTTTGGCATTGCGGTCCCTTTGCGATGTGCGAAATGAAACCGCAGCTATGGCCACGCTTAGTGTGTGAAGTAAATGGGGCCCGCGGGCTTACAGCAAAGACACAAACCATAATGCGCGTGCTTGTGTGTGTGATAATTATGTTTGTGTGTGTGTGTGTATGTGTGTGTGCATTGTTGATTGTATCAGTTTATTATTTTTCACACACTATTACGCGCTCAATTTGCAGTTGCTAATAGTTATAATAAAAGCAGCAGCAGCAGCAGCGGCAGCAACAACAACTGATGGCGCAGGCGACAGCGACAGCGATAGCGATAGCGTCGTCCGTCGGTGATTAAAAGTCTTAATGTGTTGCTAAAAGCGAAAGCAGCAACTAAATAAATTGACCGAGCACAGCAAAAAGGCCACAGACACAGTCTTTGCATTCATTTATCTCCAGCTATCCTCTTCGCTCGCTTTATTGAGTGATTATTGATATTTATGGTTTTTTGCTGAGCACTTAATATGTTTAGCAAGCCACATATTAGATTTATGGCCATCTTTAATGGCTAATTGTGCAAACTAAACCGGCCATGTCGGCTAACTCTTCCACATACAATATATCTGTACGTGGTTATTGTTGTTGTTGTTGTCTAGCATAGAGCTCGACCATAAACACGTTGAAATTCTTTGTGCCATAAACAGAATATATATCAAGTTTGTGTAGAAAGGATTTCTTTATTGCTCGACTAAACTCGAAATTTATTCTCTTGCAAAGAATCCTTTCACTGTAGTCTACTACGGGTACTAGTTATGTTATTAGCTTTCAGATTTACTAGCAGATGTTTATACATATTTTTCAAGATATTTTTAACTAAGACTTAAAGGAGAGCTCATCATACAAGTAGATTAATACCAACATACCAACAAGCCACACAAGGGCAGCAATTGTTATTAATATATATTTAACATTCAGCAAGTTTATGAATATTGTTGAAATATGCACTAAGATCGATTAAGTAGGTTTGTTAGAAAAATATTTTGTTAATACGAATAATTGCACTAATCAAAGTAAAATTGTAACAAGGACTACAAACAGGATTAACTGGTTTGCTAATTCTATCGAGAATTATATTGAAGCTCCATTTACTATGGCAGTCTATGGGTCTACGTTTTATTTAGCAGCAGAATTATAAAATTTATAATATTATAAAATGTTTAAAATGTTGAATGTTATTCGAGTTAAATATTTACCAACACTAGAGCAGTTGCTTTTGTAATTTGTTTAACACATTCATACATTTTCTGATAAAACAAATATTTTATTTTCTATGCTTACTGAATACTTCACAGACCTTACTAACTCACATAAATTTCAAACATATTTTTCAACTTTTCAGCAAGTTTTGTGCAAAATTTCTTTGAATTTATTTCTATATACATATTTCTTCTTGTTGTTATTTTTCTTCTCATAATTCACCTCCTGTGGCAAATACACTTCGACATGTCCAAATGCTTACAATTATACCTATATTCAAGTGTTCACATTTATGTTTTCATAGATGAGAGTGTGTATGTGTGGGGGAATTTTCATGTAGGCAGTCTACATTCAAGTGTACATTCATAGCGAAAAATTTATTCATTTTAGCAGACATGTTGCTCTAATTATGCATGCGTCGTTGGGGGCAGAGAGAAGCAGTGAACGCCACAACGTTTGTGTTGCAGGTACAGTGAAATTAATGCCAATTTCTAAAGACTATAAAAAATCATTTAAAAAATTATTTAAAAAACTCCCTTTATAGGTTAAATGTTATAGACTCCCGTTTTCAAACTTATTTTTACCATTTAAATAGATATGTTCCTACGTGAAGATGATAGAAAACGACTGCAGCTCTTTTTCCCCACTTGTGCATTGAATTTTCAAAAACGTTTCAAAATCTTTTAATTTTACATTGACTTGTGAGTTGAATTTTGGAAAACCTGCTTAAGAGTTCAGGTCTGATGCGGGTTAAAAGTGGTTCAGAGGCTTTACTGTATAGCAAGAAGTCAGCGAGCCAAAATGAACAAACAAATGAATGGAAGTGGATATGTAGATGCTGTCTTTTTATGGCATCTGTGATTTAGTTATAAATCTGTTGCCTATGCCTAGGCAGTATAACTCAAGAGATATGTTGCGCCCCTCTGTGCTTGAGTGTGCGAATGTTTTATGTATTTTATGCTTAGATTATTTTTTACTTACCTTTCTTGTGACTCGCTCGTGCAGCTTGGCTTTAAAGGGCACGCCCTTCGGTCTGCCTGCTTGTCATAACTCAAGTACATGGCCCTGCCAAGCAACTAGTAATGCCACTAATTATCTAAATGCATTTAAGGTTTATTTTCATTTCACTTTTTTATGAGCTCTCAAGTCATAAATTATGCCCTAGCTCGGTATGTTGTATGAGGCATGAGGTGTTGGGCGTGGCCGGTTGGCTGCGGTCTCCTCTTTGCATAAATCATAGCGTAACAAAAAACAAAAACAAAAACAGGCAAAATGAGAGAACAATTTCTGTACAATTTTCACATAAACAACATAAAGCATTGCCTCCTTTTAGGCGCATGCTATATTTTTTATGAGCCCAAAACTTTTGCCATGCATACTAGTCGTAATAATTTATTGGCAAGGCCAAGCCACATGGCCGCCTAAAAGTATGCCACGCGTAGCGCGAACACTCACATATACATATAGATATATATAAATACATAAATATACATACATAGAGAAAGCATAAAGCAAGGCATAAATCAGCAAAGTCAATTTCACTTGCGCCTATATAAGGCGGCTCTGATAAGCTGCCGCTGCCACTTGCTCGAGTTATGCCAACATTTCATGTCGAGCTGGCGCAATGGATGGGGAAAGGGGAGTGGAGAATGGCATCGCAACTCGATTAGAAAATTTAATTGTGCCATTGAGGAAACAAAGCAGCTGGAGCAGGGGGGTAGACGTGCGCCATATTTCATTTCCCTTACATTTGATTTAACAATTTAATCAGACATTGTTGGTGGCCGCTGTCAAAAATGTTTGCATACATTGAGACGCATCAAAGACATTGCTCGCTTATTTGGCAGCCGTTCAAAACGCGATAATTGAAAGAAATGTTGTGAAATCAATCAGCAAACAGCCACTCCCATTCCGCCCATCATACCATAATGATTTCTCTTTCAATTTGGCGCCTCGGCCACGTCTCGCGTGTCAAAATGAATTTTCCAATTTTGAAATAGGCCAACCATTTGGCACACACCTTGATCTTGAGCTTGGGCTTGAGCTTGAGCGACGACAGCAGCCATTGCCATCGCCTTCACCATCACCTATTGCCTAAATGTGGATAATCAATGAGTATTTGGAGGCTCGTAGCGTCGACTGACTTTCGAGTTGGCCTCCACAGTCACTGGGGATTATTTATCTTTTGTTTTGCTTATTTATTTTGCAGGCACGCAAATTACTTTTTTTGTTGTGCCAAGACTGCACGTTTTTTGATTGATTAGTTTCGCTTTCGTTGTCGAAGTTTTCTTCGTGTTTTTTTTTCCATCCAGGGTCATCATGAGGGTGTGAAGAAAGGCGCTGCTTGCTTATTATAAATTGATTTTGAAATGAGTCGGAGATTGAATAATATTTATGCTGAGCAGAGGTTAAAGACATGATGGATGTCTCAAGTAGGGCAATTGTGAAGAGATTGAATAAAGCCAAAGCCATTGACAGTATGTTTTTTTTTTCAGTGAGTAAATGCTATTTAAAAGACCAGCAAGATCCACAGCGTAGCTTGAAAAGATTGAGCACATCACACCTTAAGAAATGTAGGAAAGGAATCGAATATTATTATCGAATCTAATCGAATCTAATTAGCATTTTCAATTCCATTTTCACCTTTGCTTTAATAAGAAGGTTTCGGATTTGTTTTCAAAATGAATTTTTTAGAAGAAGACACATTTCTGTGAAGACCTTTCCCTTAAACTGCCCAAACTATACCATTATGTTAAATAATGACTTTGTTTATTGTATTTTTGTAAGCCAGGAAGTTCAGTAGACCATAAATAATCGGAATATTTATCCTTGTTACTAAATTTCCCACATTCTCTGAGGCAATGGGAGGGGGAATGCTTTTGACTCTGTTATATCGCAATAGTTGAAATAGTTATTTCATTTTTGTAATCATTTTTAAATTTATAATAAAACGTCCTTCTAATATTACTAATTATCAATTATAAAACAAAAGCAGTATTAGGAGGAATTTTTCTTTTGCGAAAATGCACCATTTAGTTTCTTTATTGGCTTTTGTGTAACCCGAACCCTTTTCGGCTACCCTGAACATTAAGTTCAATTAATTTGTGGCAGCCCAACCCAGGGATGAATTGTTCAGTTACTTTTAAACATTTGGCCATAGGAAAATGGCTATGCCTATGAAGGTCTGCCATCCATAATAAAATTCAGTGTGCAATTAGGCACAAGTAAACCCTAACTCAGGTAGCTTGATTTAATTTAAAAATAAGCTCGCGTAAGCCTCCAAAACCCAAATTGTTGCCCACTCATAATTTGCCGCCCACATTCTGCTGATCTTGCCGCGAATACGCATCCCAACAGCTACACAGCAATACCCACACACACACAAACACAACCATAAGCACGCAAACATACCTACACCTGGACGGGCACAACTTTTGGTCTTATCAATCAGGCTAAGACACGCTTCCGTTCGGTCGAGAGCCAATTTGAACGCGCTCAATCAAGCGCTAAGTCCGCAACAACCTGGCAACGATTTCGACCCAATCCAAAAACCTTTTAATACCCTACACGTTCAGCTAAAGGGTAAGTGGCTATATAAGCTATTGGAAAGGCGTTGTTATTGGTGCATTTTATTAAAGCAGGCTGAAACAGATTAAAGAAAAGAGATTAAATGAAAGAGATTAAATGCCTTTGAAATATGTTGGGAATTCATTTTAATTTGCTTACAATAAGTTCTAGCAAAATCTAGTTTAGTTGTTAGGGATATGACGTAGTCGGAGTTTACTGAAAAGGTTGATGCAATATTCTGAACTCCTTTTCATTAAATTTGCTTCCAATAAATTCTATAAGGGACTACATTCTAGTTCTTGGGAATATTACGTAATGCGAGATTTCGAAATACAAATTAAATGGGAAGAATACACTTATTTTTACCTAGGATTGTTGAGAATTTAAAGATGTGCCAAAAATATACTATTTTGTCAAAAAATATAGTTGAGTCAAGAATTTTAAACTCCATTACGAAAATAATAATATTGAATTACATTTTATTCTTATTAATTAGTGTATTAACGTTATAAAAAATTAAAGTTTAGAAATACAGTTTTACATTCCAGTTAGGTTCAAATTCTGTGATGAAATGTAAGGGTTATTTTTGATTGGTCTTGAAAATAACTGAGAAATACTTTTCTTTCTTTTCAGAAACTATTTTTTAACTTTTTACTTCAATTGACATATAATTAATTTATAATAATGAAATGGCCTTCTCTCTATGGAAATTTAACTCATTAATTAGTTAAAGTTACGATCAAGTGTGTAAAGCACTCTCTTGCCTTTAAAATATCTATACAATTAGTTTCCCAACTTAGCTGATTATCATAGTGCAGAGTATGCTAAAGTCGGTTCAGATATTGTGCAGTGCAGCTTCCCATTTGTTTGGAAAGTTTGCTTAGCGTTTTCTTTTCACGCCGCGCCGCACACATTTGCACCTTTTGTTTTGAGGGCCTCGGCTACTTTTGGCTTTGGGTCTGCAACATTCTCGCCGGTTATCTGCTAAGTTTTGGCCCTTTGTGGCGCTAATTTGTTGTTGCACGTGGCTGACAAATCGCCCGACTGTCTGTTTTTCAGTCTGTGAGTCCGTCAGTCTGTCTGTCTGGATGGCCACAGCTTGGCCACAATGAGGCGCTTCATTAGCTGGCATGGCCATGTCAAGCCCATCTATATCCATGCTTTGATTTTGCTCGTTCGAGTCACGCAGCCATGCGATTTATTATTAATTGTGTAGACCGCAGGCAAAAGTCAAAGTTTGTTTTTCATTTCACTTGTGCTGTGCGCCGCCTATTTATGTGTCGAACCCCACCCCTCTAGTAGAAAGTTTTGCCCGCGAATTTCTTTCTCCATCTTTTTTTGTGTGCTGTTGTTGGTATTTCAATTATTAACACTTGTGCGGCGGCATTTCACTTAATTGTTTAATATTTTACAGCAATTTGCTGGGGGTAACTGCTGGTTTTGTTCATGCGCTCCATTTATTTGTTGCTTGTTGTTGTTATTCTCGCATAAATGTTGCATAAATATTTTGCGTTTAATTAAAACTTTTGCTGTTCAATTGCAGACGCCATCAGCGCCACCATTTTCTATGCTACCGTTTGGCCCCATATCAGCAAATGATTGAAGGTGAGTGTGACCTTTAAACTCTGCCAGTTAGTGAGTGTAAGTGATAAATTTGCATTTTGCGTAAGAATAAGAAAGTTGAGTGTATCATAAGAGTTGTCAAACGAATTTTCAATTACTTTTAAAGTAAATATGAGAAAAATACACCATTGGGTGTTTGTTTTCTTAGGAAGGAAACTCGACAAATGTTTTGTGTATGCGTACTAGAAAAATATCAAACTTTTCGAAAAGATTAAATATAAATGAATGTGTGTTTTTATTTGCGTAGTTGAAGAATTTTATTTAGCTTTTCTTGTATGACAGAAAACCACTTAAATAATTTAATTTAATTTAAGCTTTTCAAAAAATGAGAAAGCAAGTTTTACATTTAGTATTTAAGCAGGCATCGAACGAATCGATTAGAAATGTCTGTTAAACCTGCTGTCTGTCTGTATGAACATCGATATCTTGCGAAGCGAAATATCCGGGCACCCCAAAAACTTCACATAATGTAAAAGCCTGCTTTCGCCTTTCCACTTACTGTTCACTTATATATTGTTTTGTTGTAAAATCATTTTCCCAAATATAGTTGCGGACTAAGAGCGGCCACTTTAAACAAAAGCCTGCCACATATTCATTATTAATGTCAATATTTTTTTGGCAACCTATTACGGGCTTTTGAATTAATTAAAATGGCATTTTAATTAGCAAAGATTTAATAATAAATTAATAATTGAAACCTACGGTACATAATGCAGATTACCAGCCATAAAATTGATTATAATTGTGTTACTAAACATTTTTAATGAGCAGTAGTGACACATAAACCAAAGAAAAAACAGAAATTATTTCAAATTTAATTAATTAATGTATTCAAACGTATTTCAAATGCCAAACATTTAAAGTGGCGTTTCAAATAAACACAAAATAATGGCGCAGCTTCGATTTGGCATTAAAATTTAAGCGCTTTTTGCTGCGGTTACAAATGGCCCTTAATTGTTGTTACTTTCATGATTATTGCCCCTTTTGTTGTTGTTTAGCAATGCTTTATATTATTGCCACTGAATGCGCACAGGCGCGAAAAACAAAACACAAATCACATGCACATATGTACATATGGTATTTATGTATGAATGGATTTACAAAACATATGAGAAGCTTAAACAGCGTTGCATTTAAGCCGCTTTATTATTATTAGTCGTATTTTTAGTAAATTAGTGGTTCCAAATGGTAATTGGGTGAGAAAATTGTTTGTTAATTATATGAAAAATGCAGTTTTATTTCTGCTGGCACAAGATTATGTAAAATAAAATAAATTTCAACTATAATTGGGTAGAAAAGCAAAAATATTGAACCAAATACATTTATTAAATTTATTAATTAACCCGGGTCTGATTGCTCACTTCTTTCAATTCCCATAAGCAGGATTGCTCTTTAGATGTGTCCAAAATCCAAATTTCGTTTATAAAAAAGGCACAATTTTGCTGGAGAAATTGCTTAAAAGCACAACTAAACATCTCAAAAAACTTCGTAGGGAGCGATACGCTTATGACCACAAACTTACAAGTATGTAGGTATGTTTGCTGTGAGATGTACGTGCCCCCAAAAGTAGGCAACGGCAAATGCGAACACACGCAAACATTCATAGCCAACGGTACTCATCACTCTGCTTGCTCATCCCACACAAAGCCCAGAGTATACAAATAATAAACATCAATTGCCTAATGCAAACACAACTACATGCAGCCCGAGAGGCAGGTGGGAGTTGGGGCATAGGACATGGTTCTATTTGTCTGGCCCTGAACGGTCGGTCGGTCGGGTTGGGCGCCTGCTATTTGCATTTTGTTTTTAGTTTTTTTTTTGTTGTAGTTTTTTTGTTGTAGTTTTTTTGTTGCGTAGCAGAAAAAAGTGCTCTGTAAATATGCAACGAGTCGTCGCGTCGTGTTGTATTTAGACAGAACCCCGCACAACGCGCACTCACACACATTCGCATGTCCTAATTGTATGCTCGTGTGTGTGTGTGTGTAGCGTCTTTTTATGAACTTGTTAACAATCTAACGACCTTTTTTTCTGCCCGGCTGTTGTGTGTGTGTGTGTGTGTGTGTGTGCTGGTAGGGAGTTAAAGGTTGGTTGCGCACTCGAGTCTAAACGGCGCATCATATGTTTGTGCATAACAAATATTTGCATACTTTTGGGCTGCTTATGAAAATAACATAATTTGATTTTGTGGGGCATGCGGCAGCAAATGAGGGTACTTACTATATTTAGCAGCGCCTTAAAGTAGACGACTAGACATGAGGCCGTCATCTTCTTCGCTCGAGCGCTATACAAACGAACAAACAAACAATCGAGATATCTGCTTTAAATTTTAAACAACTCTCGGCCAACTGAACTCGAAACTCATTAATTATTCATGATATTCAACACAAAAGTGTTTATGTGCGAGGCACACTGCCCACAACCAGCCAACTACCTATCTCTAGCTGGAGTACCATCCGAGCTGCGACAAAATGTACAACTTCAAATTGGCCAACAGTAGGGACATAGACGACAACGAAGACGTCTGAACGTCTGCAAAAGAAGGGACGACAACCTGGCAAAAAAATATGCAAATTTTACTTTTTGTTCTTATTGCTGCTGCTGCTTTTGTTGTTGTTGTCAAGCCAACAAGAACGTAAACTTTCCCTTTGCGGCCCACACATACACACAAAAATTGACAATATTGTTAACAGCTTCTTTTTATACCTCGGCTGATTAGATAGACCCAACGAGCAGAGGTCATGGAGAGCCAACAGCTGGGCCAATTTTGCGAGATGAGGATGACTTGGCTGCAGCATAAAGTAGAAACAGTGGGAAATTACTTTGCATACGGTTTGCATTGCGGTAATAATGATGCCTTTGCGGTTCACTTTTTTCCATATTAATATTAGGCTAGTAAGAACAAGATTAGAATTTGATCTGCATATATAAGCCTTTTTTTATATATCTTCGAATTCATGTAAATGAAATGCTTTTTAAGTAGCTTAGAGTATTTCCTGTGATAATGTGGTTATGTTTACATCGTTCTCTAATCCATTTTTAATTACGATGAAGAACATTAACTTTTGTTGTGTTCCACACTATGGCTTGTATCCCTGGTTCAGTAAATTTCGCAAACGTTTGCTTGATATGTACGAGTATATACCGAAATTCTGACGTGTTAAACGCACATGAGTTCCAGTTGAATAGGCAATAAAATGATTGCAGTGTGTTCGGTGCCATTTCCAAACATTTGTACATTGGGTGGCTAATGGTAAAGTTTTTAAGCTTATTTTCACACACACACATGTGCACTCTCTATGTGTGCGTGCGTGTGCCTTTTATGTAAATCTTTATTGAATGCTCGAATTGCACCCTGGGCGGCAATTTGTGCATGTTGCTGTAAATGGTCAACGGTGCGGCTGAGCAACATGACAAGCGACCATGTTTGACAGTGCTAGATGGGTGAACATACTCGTACTCAGTGCCTGGATGGGTGCTTGGCATTCCTTTCTCTCTCAGTGTGTCATTGGGTGTGTGTATTATGCGATTTGTTTGTGATTTGAATTTTGGCCAAACGGATTGAAGTGCTCGATGCGCCCACTGAGTGTCATTTAGGGAACGAGTTTTAGTGCAATTACTAATGGCAGTTCAATATAAAATGAATCGACGGAACATAAGAATGAGATGTGCCCATTCATGGCAAATGGAAATGTCGAAAATGTACGACAGAAATATCCTTTATAAGCCGAGTGATAATATATCAAATTAGCTGACAATTCAGGCTGGGAAAACAAAATGAATAGCATTTCATATGAAACGTAAATGTTTAATGTCCTATCTCATTGCAAAATGTGTTTGGAAAATTGTATTCTACATAAAATAAATACATTATTTTAAGAATAACTACATTTTAAAATACTGCATAAAATTAACAAGAGAGAACGCTACAGTCGAGCAAGCCCGACAGTGTAATACCCTGTACCCAGGTAAACTTCCGCCACTGAGTTATATGCGCCCAAAGCAGCAGCAACAAGAGAGAACGCTACAGTCGAGCAAGCCCGACAGTGTAATACCCTGTACCCAGGTAAACTTCCGTCACTGAGTTATATGCGCCCATAGCAGCAGCATAAAGAGGAAGAAGAAGAGCGAACTTGTTGCTGCAGTTTGGGGGGGTTGTACTGGTGAGAATTTGTTTTGCTAATAACTTTTCTTAGAATTGACCGAATTTGATAAAATTTTAAACAACAGTAGATAATTGTATAGAAATTATGTGTGCAAAGTTTGGTTTAGGTAGCATTTGAAATGTGGACGCTATTGACGAAATTCTGTAGCGGGGGAAGGGGGGGGAAATTAAAAAAAAAAAAATAAACTCGTCCTTACTCGGACCTAGGAGAATCTGGATGCCAACTTTAGTTATTCTAGCTTTTATAGTTTCTGAGATCCTCGCGTTCATCCAGACGGACAGACGGACAGACGGACGGACGGACGGACATGTCTAGATCGATTTCTCTCGTCATGCTGATTCAGAATATATATACTTTATGGGGTCGGAGATGCTTCCTTCTGTATGTTACATACTTTGCACAAACCTAATATACCCTTTTTACCCTACGGGTACAGGGTATAAAAATGTTCGATTGTATTCTTAAACAATTCTTTAATCATTCTCAATATACGTATCCAAATATATTGGAACCAATCTCAAATAAATTTGGAAGCAATCAATGCCATACATATATTTACATATACATATATTTAATTAATTTTTTTGTAGCCAGCTAAATTTTTTAAAACCAGATTATTCAGCTGGTTCCATTTAAAGAATTGGTTCATTATTTTTCGATAACTTGTTAACAATTATGTAGTGGTTGAGCCAATTTTGAGCCATTTTTGAGCCATTTTTTGCTCAATAGAAATGGTATATACACGTATGTTTAACATTTTTAAGTAAAATCCAATCAAGTTGTGAACCTCTTTCAATAAATAGAAAATTGCATTTAAATAACTTCAATTTGCAAATTCAAACCATTATCTCTATTAAAAGTCTGCACATTCGAACCAGAACCAAAGCCAACCAAAGCCCTAGAACCATTTTCCAACGACTTCACCTAATTGAAATGTAGCCTGTGGAACCTCATTGATTTATAGATCTGATTGCATGTGGAGCTTCACAAATGAATAAAAAAAATTTACACAAATAGGCATTTACATTCTAATTCGAATAACAAAATACAAAAACCATATCTCAAAAAAAACGAGCATATTGAGGCTATTGTTGACATTCCCATCCTTCGATAACATAAGTCTGTCCAAGAGGCATTTTCTGTAGCCTAAACATTTGCTGAACTTTTGCAAAATGCTGCTGAACATAAGTTTAATTTATTTGCATTTGCCCGAAACTGAAAATAAACTTTGATTTTCTTCAAGCCTTCCCTATGCACTTCCTACGAAAGCTGCGATAACCAACTGCCTGTCAATTGTACACTAAACGAAAAAGTAAGCCACCAACAGAGAGGGAGATAGAGGAGTAGAGAGAGGGACAACTTACAACTTACATATGCATAATAAATATGCATAGGTTTTTGAAGTCCCCAACTGGTTGCGAAGTCGTTTGCCTTGTGTGTGTGAGCCTTTTCCCTTTTTATTTTGTGTGTGTGTGTTTGTTGTAAGTAAACAATAGTCCCATTGATTAGGGTCTAATTTTTGTTTGTAGCCCTGCTGCTGGCCTGCAGCAGATTGTCGTTTAAGAAGGAGAAAAAAATCAAAAATTTGCATTTGTATGTCGTTGTGGATGTCGATTTTGAGGGCAAAACTTTCATGTGAGCAATTGAAAGTTGTTCGGCAGCTTTTAGCATGTGTAAGGCTATGCATATATATTAGGCCTATTGGATCTGATAGTTTGGCAAAAAGTTTAAATTGTAAGCAAGCACGCAAACACACTCGACTTGCAAATTGCTTGTTAGATTTTGCGAACACACGTACAGACACACACACATATATATACAAAGAGCTCTTTTCTATCTATTGGAAAATGTTGAGTGCAGGAGAAAAGTGAAAGCACGAATGATGACTTTAAGAGTATGAGATTATGTGTAAGGGTTAAGTAAATGTTTGTGTGACTTTTCGGGTGCAAGTCAAAGTGTTGATAAATGGACATGGGCTTGCATTGAAATCTTGGCCTCATTTTGGTTATATGACTGGTGTCGGATATAGGGAGTGAAATGAAAAATTCTAAAGCTACAACATTCAGGCGTCGAAAGCGTACATGCTAGAAATCTACACTTTACAAATTAATAGGTTAATTGAGGTTTCTATTCTCATTATATATCCACACGTTAAATGTTCCTGCCTTAGATGCCTTAGATGCCTTAGAATGCGTCCAATGCTGTATCGTAAGAAGTCTATTTTTCGCAGTACACGGCTGCTCCTTTATTATTTCTTACAAGGTATAAATTCTACTTCAGTTTTCTCTAGTCACTCGCTTGTCTCTTTCCGGTTGTCGCCCGTCACCTCTCTAATATTTTTATTTATCCTCATTTTTGCTGTGCTGTGCCGTTTTGCTTTCACATTACATTACAGCAAGCTATAATATTTAGCCATTCATCGAAAGAAAAAATGCAAATAAAGACAAAATGGGTAACACATTCCAATAAAATTCAAGGCTAGCCAAAATTGAATTCAATTCTATTTGATGCACACGACGAGAAATTGAATAGACGTGTACGACAAAAAAGCCCCACAAAAAAAAAACAAACCACCAACTTTTTCTTAATCAATAATTTAGCACAGGCGTCGCCATCAAAATGGTCAACATGGCAGCGTGACGAGGCAGTCAGATACGCCCGTTGTTCGCCTTCTAGACGTTCGCACTCATTTAACAATTTCACGCTTCGTTTAAGAACCGTAGGCAATGGTCTGGCCCCGCCCATGGCGGCACGCCTTTGACGAGGCACAATATTTTTCGAGGCTATGGGCAAATAAAAAAGGCTTTGCAAGGCACTCACCCAATCATCCAGTCCTCCAATTCTGCAATCCTTTAGGCGTTGGGCAATATGATTACGCACGCTCTTCGTCCTCGCACTCGCACTCACACTCGCACTCGTCCTGCTCGCTTGAGCGCACAGCTTCTCAACGGATATGATGACATTTCGTCTAACTTTGTCGCTGCTGTGCAGTCGCGCAGAAATGCTGGCAAAGTCAGCGTTTTGGTGTCTAAGAAAATCGTTGGGAAAATGAAAATTTTGCACTTGCCAGACGGCAGCGGAAATTGTTGGTACGTTCGTCGCTTTCCGAGGAACTTAAACTGTGGCCAAATTCTGTCGCCTTTATTTTCTCATTTTTCCCATCCTCCTCTTTTTATTGATTTCCTAACATATTATTGTTCTAGCTTTTCCTTTTGTCGGCGGAAGGAAGGTAGAGGGTCATATTATTACCAATTATCATTTATTATTTCTGTGGATTTTTCACATCACCGGTTGGCGTTTTTAGCTTTTCTATTGTGGGTGTAGACTAGACATGAAGTTAATGACAGCATTCTTTTGTTTTTAAGGAAGGAAATGCCATTCCTGAATACTGCCACGTATCCAGGACAATTTGAACGGCGCCACCCCAACTTCATGTACCAAAGCACCTTGCTTTAATTATTCTCTTCAGTTCAGGCTTTTACTTTTCATTGTGTTCTGAGTTAAGATGCATATATAATATAGACAAGAAGTGAGCTTTACATCAGATCTAACAGTTGCTATTAATTAAAACTGAAATGTGTTTAAATATAGTACTAAAGTCTGGAATTTAAATATCTGGTTTCTTTAAGGAATAATATGGGTATATTATTGGAATTATATTACTATTATATTATTAAGAAAAATTTTGGTTTAATGTTTATTGTTTATTTTTTTATGTTTTTTTTTTTCATTTAAACAAAATGTTGTATTCATTGTTTTGTATAATGAAAATTCTGCATTATGTTTATTTTTTTTAAATTATAATTTTAATTTTTAAATTATTTTGGTATTATTAAAATTTATTTTCATCAAAAATATCCCTTATATATATATATACAATATATATCACTTCGTTCACGCAAAATCCATCAACTTTAAAGTTTTATTTTTGCTGAATGCCAACATAAATAATTTCATGGCTCTGTCAACGGAAACCTATTTATTCCGTCTGCTTTAAATTCAAGTTCACCGTAAATTGAAAATGCAGCCAGTTTGTATTTGTATAGATATTGTTTGTACATATGTACTATATATGCTAGACAATGCCAAACCACATAAGTAAGCACATTTAGTCAACATAATTGCACTTGACTGTATTTCAAATTTGCGAGCAGATAAGTACGGACGGTGGCAAAAATCAAATAATCACGACATAAAATATTAGAATCCAACAATTTAATAGATTAATTTTGAATGTTCTTCTTTCTACTAAAAGTTGTCGAAATTGCTAATTTAAAATGAAGTAATAGGAACGATCAAAATGTTAAAGGTGTTATGCCAGAACGTTGTTTATTTTAAGGTTTGTTAATATATACAATTATTTATGGGATTTACGTTTTTTTTTTAAATAATTTTTAAGAGATTTAACTAGTGTGTCATTCTGCATTAAAAAATTAAATACTTAGTCACTCACTTAAACATTTATCTTAACAATTATCTATAAATGTATCTAAAAATGTAGATTAATATTTAAAAATGTAGTTTTTATACCCTGTACCCAAAGGGTACAAGGGTATATTAGTTTTGTGCGAGTGTACATGTAACACACAGAAGGAGGCGTGGCAGACCCCACAAAGTATATATATTCTTGATCAGCATGACAAGCCGAGTCGATATAGCCATGTCCGTCTGTCTGTCCGTCTGTCTGTCTGTATGAACGCAAGGATCTCAGAAAGTATAAGAGCTAGAATAACTAAACTTGGTATCTAGATTCTCCTGAGCCCGAGAAAGGACGAGTTTGTTCATTTTCCCGATGCACCCCCCCACTCTCCCCCTATTCACGATTTTCTATAACTCCCGTAGTTCTTAGTGATTATACATATATCCGTATATCATTATGATAGGTTGATCAGAAAGAAAGTTATAGCCATATAACCAGGCCCAATGCACGCATACATACATATGTACAAGTACACGCATAGAGACGATTCTGATGTATGGAATATTTTATATTTAATTTAGTTAATTCATTAAATTAATTTAATTAAATTAAATTAATTTATTTTTTTGTGGGGTGGTACAGGGTATTTTTATTGCTCGACTTTAGCATTCCTTTCTTGTTTTTTATTGATTTTGACTGAAAAGATATGAATGAATATTATAACCTACTTGTAATATCCCACACTGCAATTTATTAGCAATGTTCAGCTCTCAGAAGCTGGAATCACTTAAAAAGGAGAATATGAAATTCTCGCAGCAATGATCCACGGTGCATCATCTTTGTGGCTGGATTGGCGAGGGCGATTCGCCTTTCACAAGCATTCTATTTAAAAACAATAAACTTTATGTCATTTTCATGGTCCCACTCGCATTGAAACTGTATAGCTGTTTGCATACTATTTGCAGAGTGCACAAAGCCGCACGCAGACAATACAATTATTCGCATGCATGGTAGTGTGCTCCATGTGTATCTGTGAGATACAAATGAATGTCAGCAGCAGTTGCTACACTGGGGCTGGGGTACAAGTTTGTGGGCAATAACTTCTGCCATCCTGCCATTCAGTCGTCCTATAATGACGACGGTGCTGCAAACTTTTGTTTGTGCCAGCTACTAGGCAGCCGCAGAAGGAGGAGTGAGTGGAGCGAGTGCAGGATATGCAGGATGAGCAGGAGACAGTCTTGGTCGCTTGTCTTGTTGCTTGACTGCGGCTTGCCGCATCCTGACGTCTCCGAGCAGCTTGACTCTGCCACGACTCTGTCTGGTCTGTGTACTGTGGATGTTGCCTGGTCTAATCATACACACTCGCCGACTTAACGCCTTCAGTAGCAATCAATTTCATCTTGGCGGAGCACAGCAACAACTTTGTTTAGCTTCTCAGAAATAGAAATACATACATACATGTATACATGTATACATATGTATGTGAAAAGTGCAATCAGTCTACGCGCTTTTGTGACTGCAAATTTCATTTGACAAGTTTGTCACGACGGCAGCGGCTATGTGAAAACTCGCTAGAAAATTGCTTAATTGGAAATGTTTGTTTGCTTGCTTCTTGCTCTCCAGTAAATGTGTGGGTGCTGTGTGTGTGTGTGTGTGTGTGTGTGTGTGTGTGTGTGTGTGTGTGTGTGTGTGTGTGTGTGAGCGCGCTTGTTGCCAACTTGATGGCAAGAAGATTGCAGTTCAAGTTGAGATAGTAGCTGAGAACGTGTCGATTTGTTCAGGAAAAAGTTGCACTACAAAACATAATCAAATAGTTGCTCTGTCGGATTATCACAGGATTTATTCACCTATTTAATCTCGTTTAAAGGGCTTACACACTTTCCTTAGTCGGTGAAAAATGTAAAAACACACAACATTTAAAAAACATTAATATCAATTTATTTGCAATTAATTAATCTACATGCATTAATCCTTATGCTTAAAGCTGCATTAATACTTCTTCCTCACATACTCATACATTTAAAAACTACACCTTAATGTAAAAACACATATCTACAGAAGAGTACCAATTATTTGTCAGCAATATCTTTGTCATTGAGTGCCAACACGCCACTAAAAATCTACATCCCAGCCACTCAACTCTTCGGGCGGCTCATAATCGTTCTCCACACCCGACGGTCCAAAATATTGCAAATCTGTGGGACTCTTCAGCGGTCTCTTGATGGGTGAGGGCAACTGTTTCTCTTTTAAACGCGTCCAATCCAAACTATCGAACCAGCTATGTCTCTTAATATCTGCAATGCCGCGTCTCTGATAGCCCAAGCGTTCAGCAGGCAGCTGCTTGCACAGATGTCTGATCAGATGTTGGGCCGATTTGGGAATACGTGAGGGCATATGGATGACATCGATGCCGCTGAGAATTTGCTGATAGATTTTAATTTGGTTGATGCCACGGAATGGCGTCTTGCCCACCAGCAGCTCGAATATCAGAATTCCCAGAGCCCAATAGTCCACAGACCGATCGTGGCCGCGATCCAGTATTATCTCGGGCGCCACATACTCGGGTGTGCCTGCAAAAGTGTTGGTCTTCTCATTCGGACGCACATACTTGGCAAAGCCGAAGTCCACCTGGAAGGGAAGTTCGTTATTATTTTCAGAGTGATGATGACTTTTCATGGCATACCAGCTTGCAGTAGCCGTCTGTGGTCAGCATAAGGTTCTCCGGTTTCAAGTCCCTGTAGATAATGCTATGAGAGTGCAGATAATGGAAGGCCTCCACAACACAACCGGCTATGAACTTGGCAGTCTTTTCATCGAAATACTGACGCTTATACATCACTGTCCAAACATCGCCACCCATGCACGCCTCCATCAAAAAGTACACATACTTTTCATTACGATAGGTGCGATAGAGCCTGAAAGAGTTGATAATATTATTTACATTTATTTATTTATATACAGCTTAAGGGTAATTGAAAGTATAGAAAGCTATAACTTAAAACTTGTTAAAATAAATTAGTTCTGTATACAAAAGTTAATTGATGCATTAATGAAGATACTGTGTAATTGTAATAGACCTATAATTTATGAATTATATTTGATTCTTTAAGGAACTTTACAAGTATTTTATAGTTGTCTTTAGGTAGACAACAAATATAAGTGGATTGGTCGAGGGTTGGGAAATAAGTCTGCCGGTAGCTTTTTAATTTTGGGTATCCAGATAAAATGTGCTTTAATTTGTGCAAATTCTTTGCATTTCTGACTATCTTTCAACTTACTGCGCTATAAATGGCGAATTACGGCACTGAATCATCACGTTCTTCTCATTGTACACATGCTCTATTTGATCCTGCTTGACCACATCGATCTTCTTGATAATCTTCAAGGCGAACACCTGATTGCCATGCGTGACCAAATCGACGCGTCCGAATGCCCCCGAGCCCAGTGTTGCTATCTTTTTGAGCTCTGAGATGGGTATTTGCGCAAACTCATTGTCGAACTCGGCACTTTTATTGCTGGAGCGACCGGACGTGCCATCGTCCTCTTCTGGTTGCTCCTGCAGTTGCTTTATGGTGCCCAGATAGCTATTGAATGCTCTAAGGGGAGGAATATTTATAAAATAATGAAGCCCTAGTGTCCTTGGTCCACTCACTCTCTCTCCAGCTGAAGGATCTCCGTGCCGGGTGGATCTGCGTATACGCTCGCCTGTCGCCGATCCGCATTCATAAGCGCCTTCTCCCCAAAGAAGTCACCGCGTTTGCGCTTGGCCACCACCTGCTCCTCCCCGGCCTCATCCTTCTTCTTGATGGTCACTGTGCCGCCGCGTATGATGAAAAATTCATTGCCCAACTCACCTTCGCGCACAATGCAGCTGCCGCCATCGTAGAATTTCTAAAAGAAATGCCTTTTAAGTTTGAGGAGAGCACGAAGCTAATTCTTGGGACCTACACGCTGCAACAGATCAGCCACTTTGCTAAGCAAACTTTCTTCGAGCTCTTCCAGAAATGGCGCAGAGCGCAGAAACTGCAAGTTCTCCTCACGCTCACGGGAACCTGATATTTGCATAATGGCCCGAAAGGTCTCGCGTGCTATCTTCCACACCCGTGCATCCGTAGCCGCTGAAATAATATAAATAAAAACAAAGTAAATAAATAAATATTTCCAGAAAAGATTTAGAAAACTAGTTAATCTTTCGTTTAAGGAATCGTTCCAACACTCACCCTTGATGGTTGCCTGCCTGGGGGCATTGTAGAGTATGGCCAGTTCGCCGAACACTGTGCCCGGTCCAAAGTTTCCAACATGCTGGCCCCCCTTGATCACATCGTAGTAGCCCTCGGCAGAGACATAGATTTCGGAGCCCTCCTCGTGCTCGTGTATTATGAAGCTGTCCTTGTCATAGTTTGCCGGCGCCATTGCATTGATAACCATTTCCTGGCGCTCTTTGTCCATTAGATTATTGAGGAAATCATTACGTTCGATGGCATTGTGTATGAGATTGCGTGTGCTGTGTTGGATGGTATTGAGAATTGTTTTGGGCGACACAATTGTTGGGTGGTAAGTAATCAGCTAGAGTTGCTGTTTGCTTGGTTTTCTTTTTCTACTTACGCTTCATCCTTGGCGATAAATTCGATTTCAATGTCCTTTTGCACCGGAAAATTCGGTCGCGTGAATATGAGGCCACCTTCAACGCGATGTGCCTTCGGCGAGCTCTTATCGCTGTCCTTGGGCAAGGCTATTTGATCCTAATTGATGCGAATAGCAAATTATGTAGTTATTTGTTTTTACTTTCGTTTGTTGTTTGCTTTGTGCAGCAGGTAATAATGTTCATCTTCTTTGACTTGGAAGATGCGATGTTAAACAAATATACAATATGTAAGCTGCTACATATTTAATTGTAAGGCAGATAACTCGCAAGTTAAACGGAACCATGGGTTATGGGTGGTGGGTGGAAAGAGGGTTTCAAGCTATATATGTTTGCCGACAAATCTTTCTGAGAAAGTTCACTTGAGTGCGTAAGAAAGGAATTTATTCAACTAACTATTGCCGATGCCTGACTTCACAATTCTTCGCATGGCGGCGCTTCGGATCAATGCAGTTTATTCAATTTAAGGACAGCATCTTATTGTTACAAAAATAACTCATTGTCATGGCGATTCCTTTCATACTTCATCCATTGTATTGCCAATTACAAAATTGTAATAATAATTAGTGGCTGTTAATGGAGTTGCAGAATTGACGACAAAGTTGTTGCACTGCGTGGGAAATTCCATTTATTCTAAATATAATTTCATGGCTGCTGTCTGCTTACACATCAAATGTTAGCAAGGAAGAGGTGAAATTATTTGTAAATGAATTTTCAAGAGATATTTAAATTTAAAAGCCACTTGACCCTTTGATAAGTATTTGCTTTCGAAAATATCAGCTTTCGTCGCACACAGAATTATGAGTATTTAAGGCTGGCTCAGCAGCTACCACCAATGGGAATTGGTCGGCATTATTCAGCATTTTTGCGAATTAAAGATTTTACGAGCAGTGTGCACAGTGGGAGCCCAAGAGGCCAAGAGACTTCGGGGTTGGCCCGCCAGCGGCATTATTAAATATTTACCTCCATTTGCACACCGGAATCGCAGCCATTATAAGCATTTCCTGTCAGCGAGGCAAACTATCACAAGACGCTACATCAGCCAAAATGTTATTGCCGTTGGAAAACTCGTTGCCTCAGCATTAGCAGCAACAGTTCCAATCCGTACAGGTGCCTTTCGGTCAATTGGAGGGGCAGGTTGGGGCACGGGAGGACTGGGACTCGTAAAAAGTGCGCCACAGGCTAAGTGGATTCGATTGTGCTTAGCCATGAACTTGTTGGCCAGCTAGTTGGAGTTCATGTTAGTAGCCAAACAATAAACATTTTCGCATCGTAATTAGAAACATGCTCAGAGAAGTTTAGAGCTGTTTTGGTCAGTGGGTACACGTTCCATAATAGCGAGTATTGTGTAATTAGCAGGGAGGGCTTAATTAATGCCGTGCCAAATGGAAATGTTAGCCAAGTTGGAAGTTCTGTAACTAAATTGTTCTATCTGCATAGTTTTAAGAGCGCTGCAAAGCAACAGTACGCGTAGTTAAAACTTTTTAATGCACCAATGAACGAATAAGCTGAGAGAGTTGGCAAATGAAAGGATATCATTATGCGAGCCCTGGTCAGTGAACTTTTAGGTATGGAAAGTAAATAAAAGTTGGAGAAGAAGAAGACAGCCAAAGGTGTTTGAATTCGCCTTATATAAACGAATATTAGATTAGATTGCTGAGACATAGTTTCCAAACCACCTTACTCTGTTACTTGCCTTTCTGATGAAAATGTGGAAAGCTGGACGACTAAGAGCTACGTTTTCTCTTCAGATCTTGGCAATACCTTACTGTGTGGCTACCACCATGTAAAAGCAAACTTTTGGTCCATTTACCGCTTGTCTCTATATATATAAAACAGTTTGTATTGACTGGCTGACTGATTGGCAATCAACGCACAGCCCAAACGGTAAAAGGATTTTTGAAAATTCGAGCTCCAAGTGGGGGAAAACAGGCTCCAACCTTTGTATGAAAAATCTACCATTTTCATCCGATTAACTTCAAACTTAGTATACTCTCATAAAAAATACAAGAAAAACTGTATACTGGGACATGATAAAGGGGGGTTTTCCCGTGGAAAAATTGAAACACAATCAACACTCCACAGCCCAAACGGTAAGAGCTAGGAAGCTGAAATTTGAGCTCAAGTATCTCATCATAGTGTAGGTGCGCACTAAGAAAGGCTTTTGAAAAATTCGAGCTTCAAAGGGGGGGAAACTTAAAAAAATAATAGTTATAGTGTTCATAAGTGTATACGCGTAACAAAATATTTTGGAAAGAACAAAAATGTAACGGACTACTGAACATTTTTTTTTTGATCAAGAACAGAAAATGTTAATTTGATTCAATTGAAATGCCTTCCTACTGGTAATAAGGTAAAAACATATGGGTAGGTCATGCACACAGAAAATTAATACCATTTGAAACATTGTATTGAAGTTGGTTAGAAAGCTACTCTACAGAAAGTTACTCTACAATATTTTGGTTGCAATATAGATATTTTTCTTTGTGTTTGTTTTTCAAGGTGTTTGCAAAATAGTGGAAAGCCTTAACAAACATACAAAGCTTTATGACCCTCAGTGGTTGCCGAGCAATAAGCAGCCACATTGCTTTGTGGTGTACTACTTGTAGAAGTATATGCTTCAAAAGCCCGCAGCAATTTGCGCGCAGATAAGTAAATGGATTGGATGCAACTCCTTCTAACCCACCAATCAGTTGAAATGCCACCACTTAAGGATAAAGATGAAGACTCCTACTTACCTGGCTATTCGAAGCATTCAGTGTTTGTGGCGGCACCGCATTCGCTGTCACTGATGTTCGGGCGCTGCGCTTCTTCTTGCGCAGATGCAGTGGCGTGCCGGGCATGAGGGGTTCGGTGGGCATGGGCGGTGGTGCCGGTATGTAAATATCGGGTGTGCCGGCATCGACGTCCACTTTGGCGTCCGAGCGCTTACACTTTGTCAGATAATTGAGTGACACATTGCTGGAGTTTTTCGATGTTGGCTTCAGAGTCTGATGGCCATGGGCTTGCGGTAATGTGCCATTTGTCAGCTTACTGCTGCTGCTGCTGGTGGTGGCGGTGGTGTTGTTGTTGTTGGCATCGTTGCTCCTGTCCTGCCAGGACAAAGCATCATCAGTCTGGTCCGTACTTAGTTCCTGCGTATGACCAATGAAAAATTTTACATTTGTCGGTGTCTCAGGACTAGTAGGAGTCGTAATAAAGGTGCCGTCGTCATCGCCATCAATTATGCCATTCAGAAGCACATTCACTTTGAGCCTTGACTTGCCACCAACGTCAACAACATCAGAGCAACAGGCACTGCTTGCCGCTTCCGCCTTCTCCCCATCCGAATCGTCGGCTGCCACACTGGGCGCCTCTGTGGGCAGTGCTGTGGGACGTCGCTCTTTGACTGGTTTTAATTTTGAATTGGAGCGCATGACATTAATTGCATTGCCATTGAGGTCGCCGGCAGCGCTGTTAACAGCCGATAGGCGTCCATTGTTGTCCTTATCCCTGCTAGCAATGGACAGCTGGTGCTGCAGTTTATCCTTGTTTGAGCGGAACTTCTTTATCTGCCTGGTGCTGTCACTAACTGCCACATTTTCGGCCAAATTTTGAAGTTCGGACTCTAGCGGCTGATGCCATTGCCATGGTGGTTGTTGTTGTTGTTGCTGTTGCTGTTGTTGCGAGGGTGTGGGACTCGTGGGCTGTTGTTGCCTTGGGCGTTGTAGTTGGGCCTAATGGCCGCTCCACCCACAAAACACGTTTAGCAAGACAAACATAGTGCGGGTATATTGGTAAGTGTGTGTGTGTGTGTGTGTGTGTGCGTGTTGGAGGTGTAGTTGTGCACATATTTACAAGTGTTGTGCCATGTTGTTGTTGTTGCCATTTCGTTTGAAAGTATAAGAAACACATGTGCAAATATTAATTGAGTTTGACAAAGACAAACAAACAAACAAATAGACAGGCAGTCAGATAGATTTTCAGAGAGAGAGAGAGAGAGAGAGAGAGAGAGAGAGAGAGAAAGAGAGAGAGAGAGAGAGAGAGAGATATAGAAAGGCCGAGGAAACTAGAACTCGCAACACTTGATGTTTAGTTCGGTAAACATCCACAAATGTTCTACACTAAGTATATACAGAATACGGTATGGCAGTTAAATGAACTCACCTCACTGGCACTGGGCGTTGGGAGCGGTGTGTAGAGCGGTTTCTCCTCACGGCGTATGTAGAGTCCAATTTGCTGTAAATAAAGGTAAAAAGTGGCTTAATGCTTGAATTGCTTAAAGAGTTCTGTTCAAAGAGAAAATTCAACTTAATGGTAAAGAAAGTTAAAGCTAATAAATCGAACTAGAGTGGGTTAGAGATTCCACTATCATTTCTACTCTTCATTAAAATCTATATATATTGATATTAAACGAGTATGTTCGTTATAGTACCGTTTTCTTTTCAAGGGGCGTGTTTAGAAATTCAAAATAGTTGTCAACAATTTATAAATTTTAAATTTGCTAACATAAGCTAAAGTGTAAACAGCTGAAAAATTGGAATTCTAAAGAGGTTTGCTTGAAGAACACTTTCTATTTTTAAACAGCTGTATTTTTCATTTAAATAAATTCAATTCAATAAATTCAAAAACAAAAATTGCTTTGAATTGCTTTTTAAAATGATAAATGAAGTGCTGGTTTTGTTTTTTATGCAAACCAATAACTTTTTTGCTGCAATGTTTAACGATTTACTAGTTTATAACTATAGAATTGGTCAAAGAAGAACATTTAAAAGGATGTGAAAGAACGAAATTAAAATATCAGGAATATGCTCAATTGCTCATTTTATGTTCATGGCAATACAATTATTGACTAGCAGTATATAAAATACTTCAAAATGTTAATCAGAACAACTGGAGGTCTGGATTCTTGCTTTGCTTTAAAAAAAAAGATCAGTCTCTTACTTTCTAGTTGATTTCTATTCGTGCGCTATTTCAACAACACGGGCGGAATTGAATTCATTAAGAAGTTTCTCGCTATAGTAGTTAATTTTAAATGGTAAGCCTTCAATCACAGTATTTAATATTCCTTTTTGTATTCCACACAAATGGCATCGCTTTAAGAGCCCCAACTGCTGAGCATTCTTGCATAAACGAAATTTGTCAACAGGTGTCAGATAACACGAATCATATTAAATATTAAGCAATATACAATAACAACCGGTAGCACTCAAGGCGGCACAAAAAACCCACTAAAAAACGTATCACACAAACAATCTGAGGAAAACGGGCAAATAATACGCCTGTTACCTTGACTGCCTTGGCTGTCTGTCTGTCTGTCTGTCTGTCTGCCTGACTGCCTGAAAGTCCGCCTCTCTGCTCTGGTTTGGTATTGAAATCAATCGTCTGGCTGACACTGTCGATAAATGCCAAACAGGCGGCTTAATGTTGCCTTTTACGATTAGCACTTCATCCCTTCCTTCAGTTGTATCTTATAAATATGCTAAGAGTATATAGCCGCTTTGCATGCGGCTTTAAGTTGCGGCCTGAATTTAAATCCTGCTGCTTGGCTTGCACCAGCAACTGGCATTTGTTGATTTTCCACTGAGCTTTCGTTCAACTTTTGATTTGCATTCAATTCTTTGACAGCTAAGGATTTGATTTCGATTTGGTTTTATTTGCTTCTCTTACTTTTGTGTGATATGCCCGAGCAGGGAGTTGGAGAAGGCACCTAAATATACTTTTTATTGGTATACTTAAATGAAATCGGCGGTCAACCAAGACATTTGTAAGCTTTCTTATACCCTGTAGTCGAATGGTAAAAAGTGTATGTACAATATATAAGGTTTGAGCAAAGTATGTAATAGGCAGAAGGAAGCATCGTAAAGTATATATTTTATTAATCAGAAATCAGAAATTTGGGAAACAGATGAACTTGGTATCCGAGACAACGCGACTTCATTTTCTTTGTTTGATTTTCCTACCACCCTTCCTCCCACAACCTTTGAATTTCATTAAAATCGCCCACATTTCCAAAGCTACATAAACCATAATTTGGCCACGTAATTAATGTACAATTTATTTAATTTGTTTCAAATTTCATCCCAAGCGATCAATTCTAAGAAAAGTTTGAAACAAATAAACTGCATAAACTGTTCAAACACCTATTCTGTACTTCCTCTTTTTGCTTCTGCGCTGGAAGATTGTTTGGGGTTTTTCGACTGTTTTATATAAAAAATAGGTTTAAGGTGGGGGCAGATTTGAACAAAAAAAAAAAACTGATAAGGAAAAGATAGAAAGAACTGTCAGAAATGCAAAAACTGTTGACAAGTTAAGGTCTTAAAACGATTAGAGTTTTAATACGAGTCCTTTATATAGAGCTGCTCTTCCTGTGTTTACCTAAGGAACCTATTTCTTTATAGATTTTAATGAAAACATAACAATTACTATAAGTACAAGATAAACACATATTATACAAATTAATATAATTGTTCTGGTCTGTTTTTGTCTCGAGTGGGCAGATCTTTTGTACTGGTATTTTCTCCGTTGTGAGTTTTTCTAGGGACTACCCTTACTTTTCCATCATTTCCTGAACGGGTTTCCTCCATTCATCCTATTGGCCATTAGTGTGTGTTCATTTCTTATAAGCACAACTTGATCTGTTTTTATATTCACGGTATTTCTGTTCCATCTAAAGCATTACTAGAATGTGTGATCAGGCACTTCTCCATCCATTTAAGATGTGTTTCAAATTCAAAGCTAACTTAATAAAGAAGCAGTAGAAAGGCATTTTCCCATTTGCCTGAGTGCTTCGAAAAATGTGATTCAAATACTTGAAAATCATGTAAAGTCTATTTTCGTTTATTTATTTTACTTATGCATGTTTTTTAATTAATATTGTCAGCAAGATAGTAAAAATGGGTTTCTACAAGTTGGAAGCAGGTAGCAGTTAGTCATCGAGATATTTTTATCTGCTCATATTTATATTGACATCAGTGTTGTTGCTCATGGCACAACTTTTATGCAATTGTTGTTTACTTTTATTCACGCAAATATTACTAAACACAAACAAAAGGATGTGGTGGTACACATGGCACAAATGTACGTGCTATTTAAGTTTACTTTTATGCGGCCATGTATGAATAGATTGTGTAAATAGAAAAACAATTTCAACAGACAGGTACGGACTTATATGTATGAGCATGTGAAAAGTGCAGCGGTGCGAAATGAGAGGTGAGTCTGAGTGAGAAAATTACTTGTCAGAGCTGCCACAATTGCTGGCAGCTCGGATGTGAGGCAACAACACTTCAGCTACGCACAAAATTCATAGTTCAAGTTTGTCAAAAAGTTACTTGAGACCGACTCAGACATACTCAAAAACTTTTAACTATTCCTTTCCCACCTCACATGTATCGTCTGTCGAAAAGTTATGCTTCGCAACTTTGAGGTGTGCTTATTATAACATAAAACCAACATAATTAGGCGATTGTTGGTTACAATTTGCGAAAGTCTTTCAAATGCGAAACTCTTTAGCCAACACAGCCGACAGCCACCGACAAGGAGGCTGTCACAAAGCTTATCGTTCAATTGGTAAACAGACAGAGACACGCCAGCAAATAAAAAATTTAAAACTTTTTTCTTCCTTTGGGCCGACATTTGACATCTCCCTAGAAGTTGTTAGCAACCACAGTCAGAGCCACAGTCACAGCCGCAGCCACAGCCACAGCGACAGCCACACAAGCCGCTTAAATAAACATGTGTCAATGTGCAGGACGCACGTGTGTATCTGTGTGTGTGTGTGTTTGGCTTGCTTTGATATGCTAATCAGCCTTAAACGACGTCATTTTGACAGGTTTTCCGTTTTCCCATGGAAGCCGAACCCAAAACCAAAACCAAAGCCTAAGCCACAACCGCCAAACGTTGCGTGCAGGTCTGATGAGGTTGATAAATCCAAAGCCGTTTCTGATACCAAATAGCGATGCAAATGAACTTCTAGGTATCGCAAAACATCGAATTTTTGTTGACGATGCATTGATGTTTGCTTTGCTTTTCCAAAAAAAAATATTTAGATTCATATACAAGTATACTACCATGACGTGAAAGAAATTTCATTGAATATTTTGTAAATAAAGCTTTTTATCAAATGGTAGCTCAACACGTAAGAAAGGCGTTTAAATTTGTGTAAGAATGTGCTAAAAAAAATTATGTTAGAACTATTAAAAAGCGACAAAAAATATCCTCAAGTCAAATATATATACTTTTCATATTGCATAAGTATCTGACTACCATAAATTGGTGGTTAATTGATGATTCAAACAAAACTACTTACGGTGTTTGATTTGCTTTTCAAAAAATATATTTAGATGGTCAATAAATGATTTGCAAAGAAAGCTTATTAGCAAATGATAACTCAACACGTAAGAATGGCGTTTACATTTTTCTAAAAATGTCCTAAAAAAAATTATTTGAGGAAAATATTCGGAGCCACAAAAAAGCGACAAAAAATACACTTAAGTCTAATATACAAGTATATACACCTAATTCTGTTTTATTACACGCTTTTGATTTAACATGATTTGAAAATGTAAAATTTTATATATGGTTGCACGACTTTATTCCATTTAGCTGGATTCAAAATAACATCTGGTCAATGTCTTTTTACACGAATTTTTTGTACAAGACTTTTTCTGGAACCAATGTTTAAACAGAATTAGGTGTATAATATGGTATTGTTTCTGGAATGTATATATATACGTTTGTAAGGACCCATTCAAATTACCGAAATATTTATCAACCTATTTTAACATAAATTGCGAAGCAATAGAAGCATAGATCTAGAATAAATGTTTCCATTCGATGCAAACCTATCGCTAATGCGCATCTCAGTTTTCACATCACATCGCATCACTTGTGGCACGCAGTTGTGTCTGCTAATGTGACGATTATCGACGTTTCAATATATCTTGTGCCCTTTGAAATTAAATGATTTAATCTCTAAAGAGATTGTCGCCGAGAACATTTGCCAAAAATAAACGCACCTACAGACTCGAACATGTGTACAATTTTTTCATCAAAGCACAGCGTGCTGTCAAATGTCAAATGTTGTGTGTTAGGAATGCGAATGCGAATGCTCGGTTATAAGTATTTCTCCCTGGGGGACTGTTTGTCTGAAGGAGGTGGCTGGCTACAAGAACAACCCACCCGCCCATGCAGTTAAAGGCGTGCAATCACGTCTAAGTCGTGCCAAAAAAAAGAAGGGAAAATATGACAACATTCGCCGGCATCCATGTTGATATTTCGATAGATAGCTGTGCAGTCTACGAATTGAGAATATTTATGTGTCGTTTGATGAAACAAGTGCTGAACTGACTGTTTCGTTTTGGGGAATGCCGACAGTTTGTTTTCGGGATTTATTGACAAGTCTATTTTGGGGGAGCTCGAAACGGAACTCACGTACCCATATGCTTAACATATTTTTACATATTTAGTCCTCGCTAGTGGAGATTGTTGGGTCGGCATAAGGCAGAAAGTGTCGTGCCTGCCAATTGCTTTAAGCTTGTTAGCATCCTCAGAGAAATGCCATTATTATTTATTGCCGATAACTTTTTATGATTGATCCCAAGGGTTGCCGCACTTTTCTGTCGCAATGCCAAGGATAGAGAATATAGATTGAAAACTCATAAAGCATCAATAAATGTAAGAGTAGTATGTGTACGCTTTAATCAAAAATGTACATTTTCTTACAATAATGTGAAACGGAAATCAACACAAAATTAAATGAATTTGAATCAAGATTTCTAATGTTGCTGTTTCATATTTAAGATTTAAAATGTTAATAAGAAAATTATGCCATAATTATAGACAAGTGTTCCGAGTTGACTATATAAATAAATTATAGATTTCTGTAGAAATCAGTAAACTGCATAAATATGCATTGCAAAGCTTTAAAAAACAATATTCCACTACTCCTAGTAGGATACGAGTAGCTCTACCTTTCTTAAGAAGCATAACAGTTCTCTCCCACATTTATCTGCATAATTAACATAAGTTGGCTTTCTTCTATTCGAGATAAAGGATGCACAGTCGCTTAAGTGCTGCGCTGTAGTTTAATTTAATAAAATATTATTATTATTTTACCATTTGCCAAGGCGTTGATACGCTTTCCAAGACTCCTAATGCGCCGCTTTTTCGACTTTCCGACTTTTCATTAAAATATGTATTCTGAAATTATCTTTTTTTTTTTTAGAAACTACCTACAATTTTTTTAAGCATCCTCAATGAACATGGCACGATTGCGTAACAATATACATTTATTTTTTTCCTAGTTCTGGTAGAAAGGATTTATTTATGAAACTGAAGCTTTTCATCAACAAAAGCGAAAACAGTAAAATGAAATGAATATTCCTGCTTAACTTTTATCAAAAAAATTTGATGTATTTTCTGGCTAAGATTCCAGTAGTGTGCCCTTGCCATTGCCGCTTAATTTATACGATTTTATTAAAAAAAGGAATTGGTTTGTTTGGTGTTAGATGCTTTCTACTTCTTTTTTATTTCCACAACTAGGTCAAAAGAACCTGTGGAGGACATGCATACCAGGCTGTCCTGTTATCCAGTATTTGTCATAGCGGATGTTTTCTTAGGATTGTCTTGTGTACCTTAGTGGCCTCAGATATTCTTAGACATATTGCACAGAAATTACAATTATAAAGTACTTATAACTGGAAGTGAATATAAAAGAAAGCTGTGAGTTATTTCAACAATATCGAAAAGTATAATAAGCTTAATAAAATCTGAAAAAAGAAGGAGAATGCCAACTTATTAAATTATGAGTTGTAATCTTTTGCAAATCAATTTCATTTAAAATTGATATATTTCCATACCAACCCAACGTCTGCCGTTCAGTTTACGGGAATTAATGGGAAAATAGAATAGGGCTGCTTCAGCACCAATAGCATTTATTTGATAAATACATTTTGGACCCTATCTGTTGCATTGCTGGCACTCGACTTTGAAATCAAATACGTAACTAAGCTGTCAATAATATAGATTTGCGTTAAGCGCCAGCAAAAACAATTGCGATAAGTCGTCGTCGTTGTCGTTCTCGTGCATGAAAATATTCTGCATTTGAAATATTAATTGAAAAATTGATTAAATTTGCAGTAAATAAGCAATGTTCGATATACAAGAAATTCAATATAGTCCTATATACTATATATAAGCGCATTGCGCATTCATTTATTTACACAGAATTTTTTATTAACAATTCTTTTTTTTTGGCTCTTTTTTTTTAAGTGTGTTTTGTGAGCTGCTTTTGCGATAAGCACTTCGAAAATGCGAGCGTCATAGGCAGGCAGGAATGATAAGACCGACGTGTAAAATGCTACACGTTTTTAGCCCGTTCTGTTTGTTATTGTTACTGTTGTTGTTGTTGTGGTATCGTGTTTAGTTAGCTAGTTATACATTATTTACGACAGTTGCTGCTGCACCCGCTGATTAACTTAATTAAACACTTAATCGACTTATCAGTGCCGCCTTATCGGGCGTGCTACAAAACTCACCACGGGACTATCTTGTGAGTTCAGTATCGTGTCCGTATTTACATCTTCGGCTGGCGTGAATTTATTTTTGCTCCGGGGTTGGAAGAGGCGTGGAAAACAGGCCATGTTTGTGCTGCGGGGTTGCGTGGTAGCTCACACGTTTTTATTTCGCTTCGTTTCACTTGTTGTTGTTTTGCTGCTGTTGCTATTACTGTTATTACTTTATTTAGTTGTCAACTAATTTAGCATTTTTATCACACATTTTCAGCAACTGCTGGGCGCGACCTGTAAATAAAAAGCACACGACATCCAGTAGCGAGTGGGCGGTGGGTTGTTGTGTTCGTGGGTGATTTCTGTCGACATTGCTGTGATTTATGAGCGTTGGCTTAGATTGGCATTGTAAACTTGTTGCCACAAACGAGTGCTATTAAGCGGTCTGCCCACTAATTTGCATATTCGAAATTATGAAGGTTGTTCGGCTTTGCAGTATTGTTTTCATTTTTTCCCCCTTATCTATCGAACTGCTGTTGCCTTGACTTCTTATCTACTTTTATACTTCGCTTTCAATTGATTAGATTTACGGTCATGTTGTGGTTTTTGATTATGAAACTCATTGGTTGGACGGGATTTTTATGCTTTAAAGAAAAAGCCATCAATACTTACATTATACATTATTAAAAATTAATAATAATGTACAAATTATATGTCTGCTTAGGTTAGGCTTCAGTCTGTTCATGCGTTTGCATGTCTGCACACTAGGATCTCCAAAGCTCTCCGATTTCGAACCATTAAACGTAGTATATATAATAAGTTTTTATTTTATTTTATATTATCAAGCTATAAATAATAATACCGAAACACAACATTTAATGTTCGAGTAAAATTGATCGATTATTTTCTATTTCAATTTGTTTGTGTGCTCGCAAAAAGATAAGATTTAAGCACAAAAATTTACATTTTTATTAATTTTCATTCCCATTTTTTAGAGATGGTATATAAAGTTTTTAATAAAATACATTAAATTAATGAAAAACGAGCGATGCAAACCAAAAGTGCTCGACATTTTAGATAATGTCGTGATTAGGAGCTGACTGCCAAGGATTAATCACATAAATTATTTTCTTTGGATACATTAATCTATGCTGGAATACGCACAAGGAATACCCAAATTAGATCACACTTTCAAAAAACCCACAAAAATGTTCAATGTCAATCAATGTCCATTCGGACGCCAACAATCAGCTGTCCGGTTTTTTGTTTTCTAACACTTGGCAAGGATTTACGGTTATTTTGGTTTGTTCTAAAAATGTATGGACAGCTATATGTTTTTTGGAGCTTGCGATTTGACAAGTCACTGACAGCCTACCTCCTAGGGCTTACTCAATAGTATAGATAAACGGGAAATTTGCACTTAAAAGTACTTTAAGTTTCACTGACAGTCAACTGCCTAGGGCTTAACGATTTAGGTAAATGGGAAGTGTGCAATGCAAAATATTTGATTTACAATCAGACATTTTAAGCGCACGGTGGGATTCATAGTTAAATTTCGGTCATATATTAATTTATGAAGAGTCTTTTTAAAATTGGTTTTTAATTCCGAATAGTTAGTTTAACTCTTCTATGTATTAATTTAATATTTTTTAATATTGTCTATGAACTTTGTAAATAGAAATTTTGTACTACAAATTTGTAAAATCTTTTTTTTTTGTAATTTCGAAGAGAAAGCTCCTCAGCTGGTTTTAAAATAAGACTCCTAGACATCCCTCTTCATGACAGTATTGTACCGAACATAACTCTCCCACTGCCGTAATGGGTTAAAAGTTTATGCAACTCTGTTGGCCACACGCGCTTATCAACACTTGCCATTCATTCTAACTAAACAAACAAACCAACAAACAGAAAAACAAAAACCAACATTTCCTTTGCATCTGATATTGCAAAAGTTTTAAAGTTCGAGAATTTTACGCACTGCCAAATCGCGTTCTGTTAATTAGCCAGTTTCAGTTCCAACTCTGTCCTCTCACTCTCTCCCTATAACTCTTTCGGTTTCTCCTTCTGATTGGCCTAAATTGCGATGAGTCACAATGCTTGCCGCTTTTTATCGTTTATCTCTTATCGCTGGCAAATGCTTAATTGTTTTCTATTTATGCGGGGTATTTTCATTGTTTAGAGAACAGCTTTACAGCAAATGCTTTGAATGGCCGCCAAAAAGAAAAGGCAGGCCAGCAACAGCAACAGCAGCAGCAGCAGCAGAAGCAGCAGCAGAAATGGCTAAAACGCTGAAGCGGACCAACATTTTCTTATTATGTATTCGGCTTATCGGCTTTGGGTTGGCATTTGGCTAAATCGGCGGCAGCTTGCCAAGGCTTTTAAGCGTAGTGGTAGCGCATGAGCCAATTTTCTGCTGCACTTACATTTCACAACAAATACAAATTTACTTTCAGCACACACACACACTCATCTATTATATATGTATATTTGGAAACGCAGAAAGGAAGAATTTATGGTATTGGTGTGCATTTCTTTGATCGTTTCAAAATGTTTTGATTACGTTACACATTTCCTTACACGGTATCTAGATATGAACAAAAGAACACAACAATTGTATTTTGCAAATCGACTAAATTGCTTTTCTCTCATTCCGCACATTACTCTCATTCTGCTCATTTCGCTGTTTTCCGTTTCACTTTTCTTGTTACTTGTTTCTGTTGTTGTTGTTGTTTTTGTTTTTGTTATTTTTTTCGTTCTTGATGTCGAAGACACCCAGCAGTCACGAGTCACTCATTTATATTAATTTATTGACATTCCGTTTGCAGTTATCAGCGTGCACTCTTTTTCTTGTTTTTGTTAATTTTTCCACAATTCTGTTTGTCGCCCGACGTCTTCCATTTCACAACTTTATATTGCATTTTGAAAAGCGTTTTGCATAATTTTCTTACACATGATTTAGGGCCGTTATATAATCCTGTTATTGGCTGGCATTCTTAGTTATTAATTTATGGCAATTGTGCGGCTTAGAGATAGTATGAAAAATGTTGTGGGCTTAACGTATCATATTTTAAATTCTCTGAAGAGGGCGGCATTTTAGTGACTATAAACACTTACATTTTGTTGGAACTAGTTAATAGAGAGATTGAGTCGTAAACTATATAAATTGATCGCGTAGTTGTTGTAATAACTATACTTTCTAACTGAGAAGCGCAAAACGATGAAATAATTGCAATTGTTGGCAAATGTTTACAATTTTAATTGCCCAGTTAATGTAATTTCAAATGCCAGATTCTTTATATTATTTATTATTAATTTTTACTCATTTTTCAGTCAATTTCATTTTTGTGTAATATTTATTTTATTATTTAAAGAGTTCTTTGCAATGTCTTGTTTATTTATTTGAATTTAATAATAATTTTTCAGATGGCCGAAATGATTATTAACATATGTTTTTCGCTTTTTATTTATTTTGTAGTTACTTCTTAATTATTTGTAGGTCTTTAGTGTTGAATATTGTAATGTTGCTGCTATATTGTTTACTTACTAACAATTGTTGCGTTAATAGTGTTCTTTCGGGTTCTTTGTGTATATTATCTGTTATTTGTTTAGTTCTTACGATTTTATGTTTATTTTACCAAAATTTTCTGTTAGTTTTAATGCCAAAGTCTTACCCAAGTCTAAAAATGAAATATGTTATTAATCATAAATGAAAGATTGATTGAACGCGATCGAAATTACAAATGTCTATCTACACTAGATTGAGGCAATAACATTAAAATGAAATTTTTGTGAGTTCATTAGATAGCAACATTATCAGCAGATGAGTATTTAATAAAAAACGTCGCCCGTTTATGTTATCAGATTAATGTTTAGTAACAAAGTAATATGATAATTACTTTTCGGAATCATCATATTGTCAATTGTGTGGATTTTAGTATTTTTTACTCCACTTAAAACCACAGCTGATGATCTAGCATTTCTTCACTGCTGTTGGCGTGTATTGTTAACAGACATTAGAGTTATTAACCCTAGTCAGCTTTGACGTAATTCGATTAGAAAAAGCAAATCTATTTAGCTCTTTAGTTAACTAGTTCTTGGAATTGTGTCATATTTTGTGTCAATGTCTTGTGATTAGATATAATATCAGCACCAAGTGATTGATTTCCCAGCTATATAATTTGTCAAGTCGAAGTGGAAAGATATTTGAAGACGGCAATTCCTCTATAAATCCGGTGAAATCAGCTATTTATTAATAATTATTGGGTATTACTTTATTAATAATACTCATTAAATATTTTTTATTTTCTAAAAATTGTATTCATTAGGTAATGAAACTTTAGTGATTATTATTGTTTATTTATTGATATCATTTAATTGTTACATGATTAATATTTATATTTCTTTTCTTTATTCATGTTATTATAATACTCCTATTTTTTGAAATTAATTACTAACAATTAATTGGCAATTAATATTCATTTTAATATTTGTATTGTTTTTTCATTCATCTTTGTTCATTATTGGCATTTCATTGCTTTTGTTGTACAATATCTTTAATTGATATTCATTAAAGAATATATTTAAGTATTAATTCAACTCCACATATTATTTCTCATTACTCTGAATGGTAGATTGAAATATTTCCATTACTTGTTTATTTTCCTTTTATTGTTGTTGTTTTTATTGTTTCTTTTTGACCCTACGTATAATTAGTTTTGAATAAATTGTTATATATTATTTTGCATTTAATATTTAGCAAGCTTTTTGTTTGTTCAATTTTGAACATTTTTCGTTCTTCTTAATTGTTTCTCTTTATTGTATGAATTCTTATTATTCACATCATTTGATTTATTAATTGTTTTGTTTAATATACAAATGGTAGTAGTATAATTGTAATTGCCGATAAATGCCTAAAATTTTGACTGACCAGTTAAGGTTTGTGCCTCTTTTCGAAATCTATTCGGATTATTCACTTCATTTGATTTCTTTTCCTTTTATTTCGAACTTATTTTTATATTTTATGTTTCTTTGAATGGCATAAATAGTCACGTACTGACGGGAATGCATTTACACTTAATCATTTAATATCGAAAAGCAAATAAAGTGAAACACTCGACAGCCGTCAACTGAAAGCAGAGCCGCAAGGCAATCAGGCAGGCCATTTAATCACACAATTATGCAAACAAAATGTCGTGACATTTCTGCGACGGCCAAGGTGTGAAGCGGAAATGTTTCCGTCCAGTAATTCGGGCACGTTACAATTTCCGTTTCATTTCATTTCACTTCGTTCGTTCAACAAAAAAACACACATACAACCATTTAAACAAATTGCATGAACTTTTGTTAGTTGCTGCTGCTTACGTTGTTGTTGTTGCTGTTTTGTTTGCTTTTACTGTGGTTGTTGTTGTTGGCAACGCAACGCCCGAGCCTCAACACTAGCCGTACACCTGCCGCCGTGGAAGCTGATAACTCGACTAATTTAACGCGGCCAATTTAAATTGGCAATTTGCTCGAAGCGCCGCGACGCTGTTTTGTTCAAGTGGCAGCGACGTCAACCGCCTGCGCCGGCAGCAGCAGCGACTTCTACGTCTGCGTTGACAGCGCAGCTGCAAAAAAAAACACATTTTTTATCAGTTGAAGTGCGCGCCTAGCCATTATCTATGGCCAAGTGTTGGGCGTGCGAAGCGGCTGAGCTTTTCCAACGGCACAAGCGTGTTAAGGCTTACGAAAAGCGCTGATCTACAGACTTTATTTATTTAATGTGACTTGCTAAAACAAACAATAAGTGTGTGCGTCTAATTATAGAAGCTGTTTGATCTGCAAATTTGAAATATGCTTTAACTGTCTTTACTGTTTAATTGTATTTCATTTACCTATATATATTAAAAATTTCCTTTATCAAGATTTTTTAATTTCATATTTTCCGGTAGTCAGCTGTATCGATTGCTAATCATTCTATTCCTATTTCCTAATTAATCAAGAATGAACAGAAACTTGTTATTTCGATTATGATTTTATGTTTTTAAAAAAATACATTTCTCTTTTCTTCTCATAAAGAAGTAGTTGGCAGTTGTTCTGCTGAAGCCGAGGCCAGAGTGTGGCTTAAGCTGTTAGAAATTGTGGAAAAATAAAAAAAGCAATAATTGAATTGTTAAATTGGGCTGCGGGCTAAGAGAAATTCAGCCGTGATGTCTGAAAATGTTAGGTTGCCCACAAAACATTTAAATAGATTAGAGCAGAATCGGTGCTCATGCATATATGCATGTGCGTGAGGCGAGACTGCTGATGATCTGGGCCTGAATTCATTCCCATAATAATATGTGTATTGCTCACACATGTTGTGCGTATTTCTGGCTCAACGTTCTGCTCTGCTCGGCTTGGCTCCGCTTTGCCCTTGCCTTTGCCAAATGAGCGAGGCAATAATTTTGAAAAACTCTCTGGAGATTTTTAAATGGAGAAGGTAGAGTCGAGCCGAGCCGAGCAGAGCAGAGCAGAGAAAGTAAATTAAGTTTCGGCAGGCATGACAGCTTTGGCGTTCTAAGGAAAAATATTCATTATGCTTAAAATGCGTAACTAAAGTAATTTCAAAGTAAAAATCTTCGCTGCTCACACCAACAACAAATACACACACACACACACACATACACAGAGACGCACATATTCTAAGGCAGATACGTGCTCACATGTGCAAGAAATGACGGCAAGGCGCTTGCCGTTAGCCTAAGGCAGGCGCCAGAGCCAGTGTCAGCGCGCCTGAAAGTATGCACGTGTTACGACAGGCATTGTCATTTGATTAAACTTGTTAACACACAGGCACACACATACACAGATACATACCCGCACTCCCCCACATGACAGCAGTGGCAGGCAACAACAGAAACTTTTTGCCTGTTTGCTTTTACAGATTGCGAAGAGACGCAAAAGTTTTGCGTTTTAAAGTCACACGCGTCGTATGCGTAATATGTTTGACTTGGGCATTAACACAAAGCGAAAGTTTAATAGGAAAACTACTAGTTCGACTCGAATGGCAGCCGCAGGCTCCTACAACTACGAGTATTTCCGTTCAACCAGGAAGTTGCAAACCGAATGCATAATCCTATTAACAAGCCACAGACCCACCCACACATCGAAGCTACCAAAACAAACAGCCCGGCCCAGTACACACACACACCAGTCAATAATTTATGTATCGAATGCTCAAGTGACTGTTGTGCGACATCTGCGCCACATTTCATGCATATATATACATATATCCATTATATACATACTATATACACATGTGTCTTTGTGTGTGTATGTAGTGCCGAGCTGTTTGTAGATATTTATATGTATGGTATGGCATGGAATGGCATGGCTTGGCTTGGCTTGGCTTGGTATGTATTTTGATTTGGTTGCAGGTGCTATGTTTGTGCCGTAATTATGGCTATTTGCGTTCGCCAACCTTGCTTGCATATTTCGACTAACATTTATTTTGATTTTATTGGATTTGTTGGCTATTGGGCTGGTTTGATTATCGATGCCATTTCGTTTTGGTGCTAATTACCGGCGACATTTGTGCATATGCTTTGCTAATTAATCGCTAGTTTCGGAGGCGTGTTGTGTGCGCCAATTGCGAGCTCTTGAATTTTAAGTAGGTTTCCATATTTATGTTCATTGAGAGCGCATAAAATATATGCTCATAATAATTGCAATAAACCATAAATTGGCTCGAGTGGCAGGAAGAACAATTTTTTTATAGTTTTTTTTGGTAAAGGTATATAGTATTTTATATATATTTGTATGTTAACTTTATTGATCAGCAAATCGATTTACTTATAAGGTGTTCATCATAATAGTACAATACTTGTATTTAAATAATTATTTTCTGTTCTTTTAAGCTTAATACTGAACCAATAAATGTGCTTAGATAGAATTTTGCTTAGTAATTTAAACTGCAGAAGGTTATTTTCTTTTTATTTTAAAGTCCTTAATATTTCTTGATTATTCTATAGTCATTAATTTTTATATACTTGTAAGTATAACATCATCTTTCTGCATTCGATTGTGTAGCACGATAATGGAACAATGCTTATGTACTTTAAAAAATTGTAAGAGCCACTTTACTTAGCAACAGTGGTGTATTAAAGCTGATGAGTTGACTATTTTAGTTTCCCTTTTAAAAATTCAGACTTGAGTAACGCAGACGCTTTATCATAAATAGGAACATCCCAGCGGCATACTCAAAATTTATGATCGCCACAAATTTTCTGGTTTCTCGGCTGCATTTATTAGCTATTTAGTCCGCTGTCAACGCAAGCGAAAGTTTCGGCAAAACTATGTGAAAAGCCCAGCACTTGAAACACTCTTGTCGGTTTCGCCACTACAAATGACAGACAGGCTCTGGCCGGCTTATCAGGCTAGAGCAACAAAGTGTCAGTCCTGACACTTACTCCCAGTCCCTGGCATGTCTATGTCTGGGAGAGTGCGTAAAATTTTTGCCAAAAATATGGAAAAACAATTTCAAAGTTGACAAAGAAAAGCGGGGCGAGCATTTTGTGCCTTTGTTTTATGAGCACACGGCCATGATTGATGCGCGACTGTGCCGGAAATGTCGCACAGTGGGTCGAAGGGCACCAGTTTGTAGAAAATTTATTTCCATTTAACATTAGCAACCGACATTGAGCAACTTTTTTGATAAAAAGTATGGCTTTCTTCCTAAGGGGAAGAAACGAAAGTTGTTAGGATAAAATGTCGGTTATTTTACAGATATTTATGTAGACATTGTTTTCTGAAAAAGAACATTCGGTTAGATATTATGTATGTATAGTATATACTTAGTCTATACTAAGACCTATCTATAATTACGAATTATAAATAGTCGTCTTGTATGGAGAATGACTAAAAACTTAGAAACGAATGACGGAAAATATATTGTTTTTAAGATAAACTTTTTTTTCTTTTTCTGTGCTATAAGTGATAATGTTTACTTAATAATTTCAAATAAAAATGTTGAAAAATGTTGAAAATTATAATACTTCTTGAAAAATGTTGTTTCGAACATATTTTTTCTTAAGCTATATTTTCATGCTCTCTGTTGAAATGAGCTAGGTTGTTTCAATAGTTTTTAAATAACTAAATAGCAAACTTGTCATATTTTCCATTCTTTAAGTTCTTCCAACACTTCTTTGAAAAAGAGCCCTAGAGCCAGCGTAGCTTTCAGCAGCTGTGCAGGGAATTCTAGAGTTTATTGGTTTCAAAAATTATTCACAAACGGGTTAGAATTTATAATGTTATCAAAAAGTTATATAAAATTTAACACCCATTTGGCGGTACTGCTGCCCACTGTATGTTGGCGGCTTTGGCAGCTTTAGTGGATTTTGAAATTGCTTTTTTCACGCTGACAGTTTACGATTTTTTAGTGTTAGAGCGCGTTGCTATGGCAACAGCAGTTATTCAAATGCAAACGACAGCTGTCAAAATGGTTTTAGCTAAACAAAAAACTTAAATTCCTCTCCCTCTCATTTTGCAGGTCAGGCCGTGACAAGAAATGGGCCAGAAGTCAATGAGTGGCTGTGACAGTGATGGTGCAACAGCAATACAGCAACACCAGCAACAGCAACAGCAACAACCCATGTTGTATTTATATCAGCAACAGAGCGCAGCGGCAGCAACAACAAATGATAAGAAAGCCAGTTGTTGTTAAGGCAGCAAAACGAGCCCACATTGGAGGGGGCCAGAAGTGAGACAAAGAACGGCAGGTCAATGTCAGTCAGTGTATCAACGACATTGCTGCTGTTTATGCTGCTGCTGCTGCTGGTGCTGGTGCTGGAGCTGCCGGCGGCAACTTTGCAACAATTGTCAGTCAACTATCAAGAGCAACAGCAACAGCAACAAGAAATCCAACTTGTTTCAAACAATTTAAGCAATGTGCGTACTAAACGGCAGCCAGGAAGTGGCAGCAACATCGCGAATATTGCCAGCAGCTCTGGCTCGGCTTATGAGCTGCAGGGCGTGGAACAACAAAAGTTTAGTCTGCCCGCTGTGCCGTTGCCGCCGCCTCCACCATTTCCAACAGGACAGCACAACTTTGCTTTGAACGCATTTGCCGGCATTGCTGCTGCAGAGCATTCGGGTAGCCCCTCAGCTTCCTCATCATCCACAACCACCTCCTCCTTATCCACGTCCTCCTGTGGAGGATTGCTAAAATCTCGCTATGGTCTCATACAAACGCCCAACTTTCCACATCGCTTTGCCACGCCCATCGAATGCGTGTGGATTATTGACGCCTCGGACTTGCCATCCACGGCACAGAGCAATGTTTCCATTATCGTCTATTTGACGCAGCTCTATGTGCTCGGTGGCCTCAAGTTCACCGAATATATGTACTATTCCGATGACTTTAAAGTGCCGGCCCATCGCATCTTCACCCTAACCGAGGACGATGCCACCCAAGTCACATGGCTGCAGTTCAACAGTCAGTATCTGGAGATACGCTTCACCATGTCCACGCTCGATGGCACCCACTTGCGTGCTCTGGACCGCCTCCTGGATGTCTACGGATTTAACATCACCTACGAGGTGCAGCACGAGGTGAAGGCAACACAATGCAATACCCTGCAGTGCCGTTTCCTGGGTGATTGCTACGCCAGTGCGGATTACAGGTGAGTCGGCTTTTCTATATACTATACGAAAGACAACTTTTTAAAATATACAGTTCAACATGTAAATTATTTGCACAGAAAATGCTGCTGTCCTTTAGACGTCTTTTGTAACAGCTAGTATTGAATTTTTATAGGTTTCTATTGAAATAAAATTATGTTCATGTCATATTAATGCCATGTCGACCATACTGCAACTTATTTATGTTTTGATGTTGCACCTCTCTCTCAGGTCTTACGCTTTTCGTGAAATTTTCTGGAAAATTGCTTCGGGTATTAATGTGGTTCCTTTCATCAATCAATCAATCAATCAATCAATCTACGAATGGGTTAGCAGTCAACGCGCTGCAGCTTTTGTGCATACGCCTTCCTTCAATTTTGCACCCAATCCGGTGCACGTCAAACTCAATTGCAAAGCTCATTCGTGAAACTCGCTGCCAATTTTACAGACATACGAGTACCTGTAGAAAAAAGCAACAACAAGAACAAAAGCAACAACAACTGATGCCTTTCAATTGACTTTTCGCGCATGTGAAAAATATTCGAGTACGGAAATGTGATGGCAATGCCTTCATTGTTTGGGTTTTTTTCTTTTTTTGGGTTACACGAGGGACCGCAATGGAAATTTCTGTAAACAACAACAACAAGTTAACTGCTATGGCACACTGCAAAATGTAAAGCTTCCCCAAGGTTTAGGCCTCGCAACAGTTGTGCCACAGTGTGGCAAACACCCAAGGCAGGCAATAATAACAACAGGAACTAAGAACGAAATGAAAAAATACGAGATTGATATGCAAACATTTAAAAGTTTGCACGGTTAGCTGCCTCTCTGATTTGTATGTGAGGCCGTGTGTGGCAGTGGGTGCATGTGTGTGTGTGTGCGTGTGTGTGTGTGTGTGCAAAGAGAATGCCAATTGGCTCAGTTTATGTGCAGTGACCGGAACAGAGAAGGAAACTCAATTTTTGGGAAGTCAGCAGCCGCCGAAGCTGCCAACCGTTTGTTGATTTCACTTGTAAAACTTTTCAAATGCTTAAATATGCGTAGTCCTGCTACCAGATGTGCCATTGGAGATTTGCCATAAATGTGCGCCAGTGTGTGTGTGTGTGTGTGTGTGTGGGTGTAAGTGAGAGAGTATGAATGGCACCACATGTGGGCTGCGCTAATGTGCCGCTTTTATATTATAAGCTGGTGGTGATGGCAACTGAGAAAAGGGATCAACTATGAATGAGTTAAGGCAAGGGGCTTACTGGCTGAAGTAGTCAAAAGAACTTTCTTACAACCAGACAGTTGACTTTGATTAAAATGGAAATCAAATGAAAGATTTATGGCTAATTGCTGAAGCATAACTTGTAAATTATATTAAATTAAATAAGTTATTCAATGATAAGAAAGCGCCAATTAACAATCCTTAATGCTTAACTATACATTTTTTAATGATCCAATATCAAATAAGAGTTGAATTATCATCAATTTAGTTTTTTCAACTCCTAATGTTAACTTAAAAGAAATACACAATAGAAAAACGCCGGTTAAATGCCCAAATATATAATTTAAACTAAAAAGGTTAATTAAAGATAATTAAGGGCCAGTTAACTACTTAGCTTCGTAACAAAAAGCTTTTAAATATTAAATAAATTACTTCACTGTTAACTATAAAATTTTAAGCATTTATATTATCACAATAACAATTACTTAAGGTCGTAATAGGAACTAAAATGAATGCATTATTAATGAAGGCTGATTAGTTAATGCTTAACTAATACAAGTTGCTTAATAATAAATGAACGTCAGTTAATTTTATAACAGTTTAAATATTAAATAATTATACTTTTGATTAATTAACGCTATAAATTCACTGCTTAAATATAAAATGATTATGATAAAATAACAAAGGGAGTTACTTAATAATCACTTCAGATTTACTGATTAGTAGTACTCTAAGCTAATAATAGTTGTTTAGTGATTACTTTGCTGCTTAAATACAACATTGTATTCCAATATAAACTAAAAAGAGTACATTCCTTATGAAGGCCGATTACTTGTTTTAATACTGAACTTTGTAATATATATTGTAATCATTAGATGGCAACAACATAGGTTTGCTCTATGACTAACTGCCTAAATCTAGAATAATTATCCTCAGATACTAAATACAAATTTTTGTTTAATAATTATATAAGGCCAATGAACCGCTTTAAAGCTTCATAATAATATTTTAATTGTAAAATTTTCAATAAATGCTGTTCAATGATTAATTAATTAACTAATCAGTCAGATTAGCCACAAAATGCCGAATAACTAGAGCTGCCTGTTGCCAACAACAAAACATGTCAATTAATTATGAAGCAACTGATTTCAATCACTGATTTGTGGTTAATGTTCAATATTTAAACAATTAATTCATAATTTTCCAAGACCACAAAATCTTGAATTCATTTTGTTTTAGTATACAAAGCATTTTTAGGTTGATAGCTAACTTTTAGCAAGCACTTTATTAAGGAAGGCCAGGAAATGGCTAAAAAATATTCATAAATTATGTTCATGCTTTTGCCACTTAAAATCCGATAGGTACAAATCAGCAATTGAAAGCTTTAAATAATATGAATTATAATTGCAAAGCCAAAATAGCACGGACTGAAACATTTCTTGTTGATTTTAAAGTCTTTGGGGCACTGACTCACAAGCACGCTAAACAATTACTATTATTATTGAAATGGAACAGTTCAGCATATAGCTGCATGAATAATTAGCTTTAGCAGATTCCCACGCAGTGCCTGAGCGTGTCTGAAACAGAGACAGAAAACCATTATCAATTGACACTAATTAAAATTTTCACGCCAACAAATTTGCCATTTTATTGCGATTGCCATTTCCATTGCCATCGGCTTGCCATTTGTTAATTCAAATAAGGCAAGAGAGAAAAAACCAAACAACAAACGGCAAACAGCACGAAATCAATTGTGTTTATTTTGGCTTTAAGGCTGCTGCTGCGAGTCATGCGTAAGATTTATGAGTGAAATTCTGAAAGTTGTTGGTAATTTATGTCACCAGCATAGCAACAAAAACTTCTGAGTGGCCTACTTAGCATAATTAACATTAATTGCAGAGCCCAAGGCCTTGGGTGGGAATGTGTGTGAGGAATAAGCAGGCGACAAGGAGGTCTGACTAATTGAATATTAATATTAATGTGAAATGAAAGCGAATCGTTGCCTAGAAATTTAATATAAAACTGACAATTCAGCTCAGGCTCACTGTCCTCTGTACTAGTCTCTTTCGCTTCCTCCCGCCCTCCCTCTTGTTATATAATATGACAGCTTGTTGGCGGGCACGACGCAACTTAATTACCAACTAGGGGCAACCAGGGGGCTTGCGCTTTAAGACTGTGTATGGGGCTGGAGTCTGAGGCGTACGTGCCTGAAGTTTAGCTTAGGGGAGGCACAGCGACTCTGATAAACAAACACAAGAGTAACAACAAAATGCCATAAAGCACAAGAAAGTTGGCGCCACACACGCCCATTTGCTAAAGTGTGAGACGCCCCTAAAATGTTTCAACCCTCGTTGTCGTTGATTTTCTTCATTTCTGCCGCACAATTTCGCACATTGCACTTTTGTATACACAAAGTACGTGTTTTTTTATATTTTGCTAAGCAAATGTGCGAAGAAGTGCATAAAATTTTCAAAATTATAAAATAGAAGACATAGACGAGACCTGAACAAGAGACAAACGCTGTGGGGAAAAGCCCCAAACTGTTTATACTTGTATGTGTCTCATACTCATACTGTGCGTATACTTAATGCCCGCGCTGACAATATTTTGTTTATTAATTTTTTTTGTTTTCATTTCATTCGCGCTTAAAGTGTGCTTAAGACAGCATGGAAAGGAAGAGGGGTATTTATGTTAAGACACACAGAATGTTTTAAAACTTCTTCTGTGGAGTTACCTTTAAGGACCACTCTATTCAGATAGTTTTTAATAAACAAACAAACAAACAAAGCTGTCGATGTAAAAAAAACACAATCATAACTTATACTAAATAAAAATAACAAAAATAATTAGTAACGAATCCGACTTGGTGGGGGAATTTTATTTGCCGAACAGCCAGCTATTTATTTATCAGATCTAACAAAATCGAAATGGAGAAAGCAGAAATAGCAATCAAAAATCAAAAACAATAGTTTTAAGTTATTTCTTTTAATAAAAAATAAAAAGATACCCAATTTAAGCAAAATAGTTATTAGTTAATGGTTAAATTTGATTAAATGGTTGTTTGTTATTAAATAATATTAATAATGTTTTATGTATTTTGAATATTGTAGGGACTTTTCAGATAAATCTTCATGCTATTCATTAGTTGATTCCAAAGACGAACAGCTCGTATAGAAAATTGTTTATCAGAATTCTAGAGGTGATATCTTAACCAAGCGATGTTAATAGTTCTACGTGATGTCGAATAACTGACCTTAGGTTGATTAAATTATATTTCTTTAATAAATATGACATTTTTTCTGATTTACTTTTAATTTAATTTAATCTATAACACTATTAATGAACATAATAAAGCATTTGTAGATGACTGAGGCAGCTCAATAATAAGTTGCACCCATTTTGAGCGAAACATAAAATATACGTTTGAAGTTGAATAAAACAACAATATATTTCTGAAATTGATGCTTCGACCAATTGTATAAACTATCTATGAATCTCCTTCAATTACCGAAAGCAAATTAAACATAAAGCGCTTCCAATTACACTTTGCTATACTTTATTGAATCGTTTAGTGCATATTAGTATTTTGTTTCTGTTATCGATTCATTTAGGAAATCTCAATTTCATGTTGATACTGAAACACTGTTGATTTGAATTGAAGCTAATTTACTCTTTTACTGCAAAGCGGTCTATAACTTCACTCCGTTGCTAATGAACTTTGTGTAAAATATTCAAAATGGTTATTAACTTTTTCAGTAGTGCCTTGGGCAGTTTACATGAATACTGAAAATACTTTACAAACTTCAACACTGCACTGAACACTGAGCACTGACCACGCCCATATAAACGCCTCTACCCGCCCACAAACAATAAGCCATAAACAATCGAGCGAGGCAAATCCAAAGCCAAAGCAAGCAGGCAAGCATCTGGTATTTTGGTTATGGTTTTAATTTCCATTTGCTGCAAACAAAAGCTATGAAAACTTTTTTCCTTTCCTCTCTGAGGCTCTACTTTATTTGTTGCATTTATTTACACTCTATATATATGTGTGTGTATGTGTGGATGCAGCGTGCATCAATTTTTGGTTTTGGGCAAACAAAATCTGTTGCATTTTACCGCAAAAGTTCGAGCAATTTATACGAGCTTTGTAAATATATGCATATTTTTTATGGGTTTAAAACCATTTTTGCATTTTTTTACATTTTCCTTTTATTCCCTTTTGAGTGCCGACGCATATTTGTCTGCGCATCCGTCCACTTGTCTGGCGGCTGAGCTGTTTGGGTTTTCATTAAGAAATGTTTAATTGAAAAAGTTTGACGCTTTGAACCCCATTCGTAAATGTTGTTGCCCTTTTTTGACTGCATGACTGGGGAATTTAAATGCAGATTTACCAGTATGTATACAAATTAATTGGTTCGTTGCACTTCTTTGACAAAAAAAAAATGATGCGAAGCTCCAATGTCAACTAACCATTACACTATAGAACTATAGTTAATATTTGTTTTATAGATTCTATTATTATTGTCTACAATTGTTAAACTGTGAAATTTTTTCGCTAATATTTGTTACATTTACTTATCATCCTTTCTAAAGACAATTATTTCAATATTTGTTTAATATTATTATAAATATTGCTTAAAGTCTTAAGGAATTCTTCAATATAAAATATTTTGAAATATGTCTCCAGGGTATTCTGAAGAATATTTAAAATTAAATTAAGTAATACATATTTTAAAATTTTCATTCTGATTTATTCATGTTTTACCAGAAAAGGCATCCTGAAGTTAATGAATATAATCATGTTTATTTATTTATTTTATTTTGAATAGGTGATTATGATATTGTTATTTTAACTCAAATTAAAATCCAGATAGCAATGAAGCAAGAGGCCCACTTGAAGACATATTCTCCCCCTCGACTCCTGACTACTCTTTCTGTTGATACTTCCAATGAATGAAATGTAAAAAGTTTGGCATGTTAGTAAACTAGATCAGCATTAATTAAAGTCCAATGTAAGACACTCTTAAAATAGGTCAGCTATAAATCATTTTTTGTATAATGTTTTCTTAGCAAGCCTATCGATTATCTCATCTTCAATCTATAGTCTTTCGATAGAATTACTTATACAGACTTGGTACTAAATTTAAAGATAATAGATCAATTCTTTCGGTATCGTATACCTTCATTTGATATACATATGCATGTACGTGCATGTTAGTTGTTAAGTAAAGCTGAAAATGATGACAGTCTGCCAAATGCCATCTCTCATAATCATGCAATGCGGTAAGCCGCAATCTGTAAACTAAACTCAAAAGTCTGCAACAACAACAACAGGAACAACAAGAGAGAACGCTACAGTCGAGCAAGCCCGACAGTGTAATACCCTGTACCCAGGTAAACTTCCGTCACTGAGTTATATGCGCCCATAGCAGCAACAAAAAGAGGAAGAAGAAGAGCGAACTTGTTGCTGCAGTTTGTGGGGGTTGTACTGGCGAGAATTTGTTTCGCTAATAACTTTTCTTAGAATTGACCGTCTGTCCGTCCGTCTGTCCGTCCGTCTGTCCGTCTGGATGAACGCGAGGATCTCAGAAACTATAAAAGCTAGAATAACCAAAGTTGGCATCCAGATTCTCCTAGGTCCGAGTAAGGACGAGTTTATTTTTTTTTTTTTAATTTTCCCCTTCTTCCCCCGCTACAGAATTTCGTCAATAGCGTCCACATTTCAAATGCTACCTCAACCAAACTTTGCACACATAGTTTATATATAATTGTCTACTGTTGTTTAAAATTTTATCCAATTCGGTCAATTCTGAGAAAAGTTATTAGCGAAACAAATTCTCTACAGTACAACCCCCACAAACTGCAGCAACAAGTTCGCTCTTCTTCTTCCTCTTTTTGCTGCTGCTATGGGCGCATATAACTCAGTGACGGAAGTTTACCTGTGTACAGGGTATTACACTGTCGGGCTTGCTCGACTGTAGCGTTCTCTCTTGTTTTCTTGTAATCGTCATGTCAACAGAATGTTATTATTGTGTGCGGCTTTGGCACTGTCACATCGATTAATTGGCAGCACATAATGAGAGAGTTGGCAGGGCTGATCATTGAATTGGAAAATGTGGTGGTCCCTCTGACCAATGCATACAGACAAGACTTGTTAATTGTGTGCGAGTAATTAAATAAAATGCAAAAGAGAATTTTTATAAATATCACGTTGTTTATTGCAAGCTTAAATTTTACATAAATTATATATAAATATATATAAGACATTATGTCTTTGATTTATCCGAGAAACTAAAGAAGGGAATATAGGTGACATAGGGGTCTTAGTTACTTTTTAAAGCTTTAATTGTTGATTGGTTTTTGCAACCTTTCGAACACAGTTTAAAAATTGTCACTTCAAATTTATGGAAATATTTTGTAGATTAGAAAATATTCTCTATTTCTTAAGTATGCTTTCTGAAGTAAATATCAGTGAAAAAAACCTCTGTATCACATTAAAATTGCTACCTAATTGCAAAATTCAAGAAATTTGTACGCAAAATATTTGACTGTCTGACCACAGCCGTAAACAATTTCTCTTTGATTTGTTGCACAGCATGTTGCGTGTTAAGTTCTGATAATTATCAGCTTATTACTTTCCCGCCACACTGTGCAGCGAATGGAAATGTGACAGCAATCAATGTGCATCACCACCATTCCCCCCACAACGTTGCCAAGCAGGCCACTGTATTACCTTGCATTTTTGACTGTAGTAACAAAAACGGTGGCCCGGCAAGTTGAGCAAACAAGGAAAAGGCAACATAAGGCAAATGAGATCAGGTTCATCGCGAAAGCAAATAAGCAGTGCGTGCGGGGCAGGTTCTGCATATGCAATGAGTGAGGAGTGTGTGAGTGTGCATGGCAGAGGGGATGGGGCGTGGTGGGTATGGGTGTGGCAACTGTGTCACTGTCACACTCACACACACGTACTTACACACTTTGCAACGCCATCTGTTGCCTCTCCGCATTGTCTATTGTTTGGCTCTCTTGTCAAACATTGTCATTTATGCAAGCGAGTCGCATCATGTCGAATTCTGAATTCCAAACGACTCTCTTTTGCCTTTTTGCAATTAACTTTTGAGCAACGTGGCTCTGTGCTGTGCTGACAACCTGTTCAAAAACTTGTGTGCGCCTTTGTCGACTTTTGTTTTGGGGTTGGCAGCGTCGCTCAAGTCGCTCAATTAAAAGTTTGCTTTGCATATTTTGATATTTACTTTTAATTTTTAATTTTCCTGTCATTTTGTTGCTGCCTCCATTCAAAATATACTCGTATTTCCATGATATGTGTGCCACTGAAGAGCGAAAGTTAGTGTGTCTGTGTTGTTTGTTTTAAAATATTTATTTGTAACTAAATATCAGCACTTTAATTGGCTTTAGTTGTATGCTGTTTGTTAGTTACATATGTTTACATACATATGTATATAAATATTGTATGTATCATTTACTTGTAACATTATTTTCTTCTTTTTATTGCCATTGTTAAGGTTGGCCTTCATTGTTTTAAACGATGCCTTGAATTCAATTTAGTTTTCTTCGCCTAAGGCGCAAAATATTTTTGATATAATTGAAACTACAGACCTTGAGTAATAAAGCGTGAAAGTAGAAGTTCTCACATATATTTTTAACTAAAATAAGCCAGTTTGCTTTCTGATTTCTCATAATATTACTCAATTAAATCATGCAAAATAATTAAGCTATTAAAATGTTTTAAATTACTTTATCTGAGCCAATGTTAGTTCAAACATTTGTTGAAAATGATTTCTTTGTATTCTAAAGCTTTCTACATATATGCATATATTAATTGGAATTTAACTTCGGTTTTAAATTTAATTGCAATTTATTGATAATATTTAATCAAAGGTATTAAGGCAATTTTCTTCCACAGTTTAGAATTTCATTCGAAAAGATTCAAATGTATTTTGCATGATACTTTAAATTGTTTTCAGACAAAAAATGCCGTCAAATGATGGCGCATTATTGTTTTGTTGTGTTTGTCATTTAAAAATCATTTTCAATTAATTTATGTTTGCTTTTTTAGTTAACTTTAATATATGTGTAGATATAAAATGTTTTTATATATAATTGAAAGATCTTCACGGACGGATTTGATAATAGAAAAGCATTTTCAACTAATTTATGTTTGCTTTTTTAGTAAACTTTAATATCTGTGTCTGGATATACAATGTTTTTAAATATAATTTAAACGTCTTCACGGATGGACTAATTTTCCCTTCGAAAAAGCAAATAGTCAAAGGTGTTTGATATTTGTGATATGCAAGGACAAGTTTATTCTAGCACTATCTGGAAACGAAAGGTGCTAAAGAAAATTGTAAAAAATGTATGCACAATTGCTTTTATTTTTCTCATCGAACTTAAGATAAAATTCCTAAATGAACAAGTTTGTTGGCATTCATTGACATTTCAATTGAAAAACCGCAGAACAGCATTTTCGTATCAACAGTATATTCAAAACTTGTTCTACTGTAAATTCTATTGCACAATGGCAAAGCAGGTCTCCAGAGTTCTCTTTTTTCCGCTGCATGTTTCAACCAAAAAGCGTCCGCTTTGTCCACTTCGTTTTCCCAGACCCATCAATTAAAGCTGCCGCAAAAACCTCTTGCACAAATTTACCGAAAAACCGCAACAAACATGCAGTGCAATTAATTTTTGAATTGTTGAAGAAAAAATGAATTTAAAAAGGAATAAAAAAATACAAATAGACCGTGCCCCTGGGTCGGTCTAGCGAGCGCGAGGAAGCGCACAATGAAAAAAGAATTTGTTGGCAAATTACATCAAATTGCTTTCGGTGCACAAACACACATGTGTGTATGTGTTTGTGTGTGTGTGTGTGTGTGTTTGACAAACCACGTGTGCACACAAGCAAATAAAAAACATGCCGCCGCCAACAAACAGCAATAACAGTAACAACAACAAGCGGCCATAAAAAGCCGGCCAACAACAACAGAGCTGGCAAATGGTAAATATTATGTTGTTGTTTTGGTCGTTGTTTTTGTTGTTGTTATTCCTACCTAGGCACATAATGCAGTCAAATTAAATGCCATTAAATTTGATGCGCCCCAAAAAGGGGTAAAAGGGGGCACTTGGTGGCTGCTTCTCTTATTTTTTATCACGTCAGCGAATCGTAAAATGTTGTTTTTTAATATGTCGGAGAAAACATTTGAATTTTTATGGTTTTTTATTCTTGCATTGAAATAAATTAAAATAATCAGTTGTATGCATAATTTTATATAAACCGTTCAGTTATGCTTTGTTTCTGTTAAGGTTTTCAAAACAATGTTTAAGTGGATAAATGAAGCAAATTCTTACAAATAGGTTTGACCAGAAAGGATGATACTTTTTATTTCGTTTATTTTAATTAGTTTCTATTAATAGTTGAAAAAATTTTACTTTTTAAAATTGAATTATATACATTTTATTTTTTTAAAACATTTTCTTAAAAAGTTTTTACAATATGTTTTATGTTTACTTAGCAAGATTCACAATAGGTGGTTAAGTTTTAATCTTAATATGAATTGGGAAGAAGTTGTTTGTTTTTGTTGAGACAGTTGCTGGGCTGGTTGGTAGTGATATGGTTAAGATAGAAGATAGAATATTGATAGAAAAACCTAGAAAAACCATCGATACTATTATAGTTTAATATTTCTACTGGCAGATTGTTTATTCATAAAAACCTTGGTTAGGTTACATTGAGATGGCAGGAATGATGTTGGCTTGATATGTTTCTATTGATTTCCAGAGTGAAGCAGATCTGTCTTTAGCGGATACTGTACGTGATGACTGAGGGAGACTAAAGGCATACCAATTCCGTCCTTGCTAATGCTAAACACGACCCTTAGAATTCCCCACCTTTTTTGGGCTTCAGCTCATCACAGAATTGCTACGGCTTGGCAAACTAATAATATTCGTAGTATTCTCGAGTTCTGCCCGTCAGCAGCATTCTAGTTGACATTTTATAATTTTATACAGCTGCCCGCTTTACATAAATATTTCAGAAAACATTTCTTTGGCTTCGGCCGGGCACTTTGGCTGTGTGTCAAAAAACAGCTAAAGTGTTCCCCAGTCCCGAAGTTGGCTCTCCTTTGTCCCTTCCTCTTTGATTTTTATTTTTGTGTTCGCCAACTTGTTGTTAAGTGCAAGCGGCTAAAAAAAATGTGCTGTGCCGTATGGAAAGAATGTTGGCCGCTGTTATGACATGTTCATGGATTCCACGCGCCATTGGCTGCCACATGCGTCCGCACATGTCTGCCCAGCTGTCTGTGAGTGTGTGTGTGTGTGTGATGGAAATTATGAGTATGCAGCGAAGCGTCTGTTGTCGCTGTCAGCAGTTTTCTTGCTTGTCGAGTGCTAGTGCCACTCATAAAATAGTTGCAGTTGGCAAGCCATTTTAATTGTTAAGCATTTGATATTTAAATAAATTTAAATTGCCAGTGTGCCAACAATTTTTAGTCGCCATAACAATGTGCTAAGCGGTGCTGCTGCTGAATTGTTGAGCACCGACATTGTTTCCATTGTGCCACATGTCGTATGCGCAATGCATTTAATTTTTATTTAAACTGAAATACAAAAACAAAAACAATACACAGACAAAGGGCCCAGGACACAAATCTAGCAGAATTGAAAAAATAGAAGCACAAACAGTGTATACTATGTATATGTGATATGCCAAATATTTGCTGTTGCTTAAAAAGTTTTTGCATGCGCACATGTTCGAGTACACAAATGCATGCAGAAATGAAACTATGGTGCACGACCAAACAGCTGCAGGTGATTTTCAACAGCAGGTAACAACACCAACATCAACAGCGACAACGACAATAAATCGTAAAAAATGTAAAAGCCCTGCACGGCAGATAACCGTCGTGCCCTCGTGAAATGGGAAAATTGGGGTCTGTTTAGATAGGCTAGACAGCAACTAAAAATTTTGCGCATTCTTTGACAGCCCTTTATTTGGATTTGAGGCTATTTGTGTGGTGGCCCGGACATGTGACATTTATTTTGCAGCAAGCTTCCGTCACAGGCGGCCCAACAAAGACCAGCAGCAGCAGGAGCAACAACAAGAAGGAAGCTGTGCCAGTCTGGCAATTAATTTACGCAAGACAAAGGCGAAAATTACTTACTAACAACAACAGCAACAACAATAACAGCTGGAAGGGGGCAGCAATGGACAGCTCTCTATAGTATATAGTAGTCAGCAAATATACTTAGACCGACCTATTTGACAGCCGCTGAAGATGCTTTATCAGATATTTACAAAGCAATTAAATAGATGAAGCTGAATTTTATTGAATTTTATTGCAAAATTTGATCAAATTTCACTGCAAATACAATTTTTGATCGTTCCACTAATTGCTTTCAGTTAGCAATTAATTTGCTTTTTGTTTCGTGTAAAAATAAAATATCTTCTTAGCTCAAAACAATTACTGAAATGGCAAACAATACCTACTCATTTATAATGAACATACTTTAACCGCCTACTGTCTAGGCTATCAATTTTTCATTACGTAAAGACACTACACTTTGGCGTACAACTTTTTGCATTGGCAGTCAATTGTGCGTCGAGCCAAGACCGAGGTCGATGCCGATGCCGAGACCGAGGCTGTGTCCGACGCCGATGTCTCTGCTGACTTCTTCAGCCAAGACATGCGGCTTTTGTGGTTAAAATGCTCGACAAATGCATTTAATTTATGGGCAGGACCAAGCCGTGTGTATATTTAACCTTATTGCTGGTTTGCCTGTACTGACAACAACAGCAAAAAGAGCAGCAAGCCTTGAAAAACCCTCAACTCTGGGCTCCCCAGCAAGTTTGAGCAAAAGTGTTGCCTAGTTTTGTGCGCCCCCGACCTCAGAACTATGCCCACACACAACACACACACACACACAGTACTAATGACATTTAGCTTTGCCGCGCTAAATTTATTGCTTGACAAACACAAACCAACACACACACCCATACACACACAAACATGTATGAAATGTGCCGAAATCCAAACGAAAATCGTTGTCGCAAAGGCTGAAGCAAAGCAATGAAAAGAGAAAGAAAAGGCCAATGAAATGAATTCCAAAGAAAACTTTTCTTGTCGCCTTTGTTGGTTTTTGTCGCACCCATGGGCACGTTTTGATTTTTGTTAAAGTTGTTGGCCATGTCAAACGAAACTTTTATGTTGCTTGCCGGACATATACGTATACTTAACATTCATTATATATGTAGGACAACTTATGTATATTGCTTATACGCCGTGTGGCGTTAATAGCAAATCAATTAGTTTAGCAAATGCACGAAAGTTGATCGCATTTAAATGCCAAACAACAACTTTCCGAGTTAGCACAACATTTAGTGATCATATGGCTTTTAAGAAGTTAATAGATGTTAACGATATAAAAAGTTGATACACGATTTTCGTAGGCGCCAATAGTATTGGTAATGCTGAGCGAACGAATCAGTGTCGTTGATTACATTTTAGCAAGCAAAATTTATGAATAAAAGAAATTAAAATAAATACTAAATAGTACGGATTTTTCAAGCAAAAAAACGATTTCAGAGAGTGAAGAGAAGAAGTATATTATTTAAATAAAACCTTAAGTTTAGCTGTAAATGATTACAAAACTGAGAATAGCTTTCAAATGTGTGTTGAGCCATTTATTAATTTATTCATTTATATTTATGTCAACAAACATTGACTGTCGATATAGGAAAACAACATAAATGTATAAAATTATTGAAAAAAATTGTAAGCTAGGAAAGCCTAAGTAGGAGGAAATAAAACTAATTTCTTGAGACCTACGAGCTTGTTAGTTATTGATTCTGTGAAATGTATACAAAGGCAATTCAGAAAGTTGCGGAATAACACAGAAACAAGCTTTGGAAAATAATTAAACCCTGGCTTAAATTTTCATAACTCATAGAAAGTTCTTTGAAATAAACATCAACCACACTCTTTACATCCAAAATCTCCATCAAATCTTTTACCAACAATCCGTCTTTCCATATATCCCTTTTAGAAATTTAAAAGGATTACCTTTAACTAGGTCTTTAAAACGAGTATATTGAAAGAACATTTTATTTTTCACCCTATCCATTTCTACCGCCTTCCATCTCCTTTTAAGCTCTCGATGCATGCTTTTCAAACGTCATTTGTTTATTTGATGGTCTATAGCTGAGGTTCAATCACATCTTCTGTTGTTACACCATTTAACATTTGTCACTTTTCGAGTACCCTGCAGGGCATAACAATCTGTAGATTATTTCACAATTTTCTATTCGCTTCCAATCCAATGAAATTACATTCCCTGCTTTTTTTAAAAAAGATGCAGAGTATAAAAATATAAAACACCCTCGTTGTTATCTCTGATTTTCGAACAAGTCTGCTGTTATATATAAGCTTCATTTATTTTGTATAAAACCAAATATTATCCAATGTTTTATTCTTTTCTTCGTCTCTGCCGATGCTTGCCCGTGTCAAAACAGCAATAAACAACTTTTTCTAAAAATTAATTCATGTCGACATGTGACAACGACGCATGACAAACAAGAACAGCAACAATTGCTGTACAAAAATATTGCGACAGCTGTAAAATAAATGGAAAAGGATGCGCAATTATTTAACAAAAATTGTTGCGACCTTTCGGTCTGTTATTTTATTTTTTGTGTTCATTTTGGAGCCTTTCACTGAGCCCCAATTAAATTGTCAAAGAAAACAGGAGCGAAAAAAACCCGTGGACAGCGAAATGTGAATTAATTTCTGTGATTTTGCGCACATTTAATTTGCAGGCAGCGGGAATAACATTTTACAATTGATTTTGACAGCTGTCATGTTGCAAGGACTCTTAATTAAACGGGATAACACAATGCAAATTGAGGTCCTGATTAAGCCAAATTTGATACAAATACAGTGCCATGCACAAACACAGGTTGCTCGTTTCAGCATTTATTGCAAATGCGAGTTCAAAATGATTTATTTTCATATTCGATTTATTCTGAAATACATATGCATATATAGTACATATATTAAAAAAATAAATTTGTAAAAATATTAAATTTTTAATACACACCAGCTTAGAATGCTCAGATTTATTCATATAAGCCTTTTTATTCCAAAAATCATCACCTACCTTTGGAGATATTAGTTTCTATATCGAACAATGCATCAAATCAAAAGTCTTCCCATAAACAGATTATTGTCTGCTACTAACCAAATTTAAAAGCAAAGAAGTATAAAGACTAGTTCTGTGTTGCTTAAAATAAACTGTCATTCAAAAATAAAAATATCTGTCCATTTATGACAAATTATTTTCATAAATATGCTGCTAAAGAAGTGATGAATCGAACAGAAAATTCATTTGCAATGAGCTGACCTTAAAATTAAATTAAATAGTCTGTCCATTTATGACAAATTAGTTCAATAAATGGGCTGTTAAATATGTGATGAATCGAACAGAAAATTCACTTGCATTGAGCTGACCTTAAAATAAAATTCCAAATCAACTCAAAATCGAAAATTTCAAATCAATTCCAAATCTTATGTTTATGACACGCATTGTGCTTTAAAGAAATATGTTTTAACCCAATCCTAGCCTACTTTTATGGGCAGATCACAGCTTTTTTTTGTTCGTGCTGCAGGTTCGTGTCTTTTAATTTGCTTAACCCTACTGTGCGCTTTTAATTTGATTTTATGACTTCACATAGAGTTGTTTTTGCATTGGGGTAGTCCTTGCGCGTCCTTGACTGCCTCTGCGCTGATAAGTCGGACACTTACCACTTACCAGGCTCCGACAGGCAAAGGAACAGGCAGAAGCAGAGGCAGTAACGCCTTTGGCCACTTTCTACACCGTCAACTTTAATGAGCAAACGTGCAGTGACGCTTTTACCTCCCTCCTTGGTTATAGAGGGTGAGGTGGGGAGAGCGGTGGAGGTGTGGAGGGGTTTGGGGTTGTGGTTCGACTGCAACTTTGCCTCGTGCCTTTTAATTGAACTTAATAAGTGCGCAAAGCTTGTTTCAAGGCTGTGTATGCGCCTGTGTCGGCATATTTTTCTTCATTTGTTGCTGCCGCTTGAGCTTTTGACACGTCCTTGAATTTTTGCGTGGGTTGGCGACGTAGACTTGTTTAAATTATTGCCCCTGGCTGCTCACATTTAGCTCTAATGAGGCTGTTGCTGTTGCTGAGCCGTCTTTTCATGCTTTTCCTTCTTCCATATACTATAAGTATGTTACGGGTGGCATAAGTTTCTCTGTATGTCGCAATCTTTGCGACAAAATCTCTATGCTTATGCTCGTAAATTGTTGGGTGCTTTTGGCCACGAGGCGATCGATACCACAAAAAAATAAACTAATATATAAAACTTTCATGTGGCAACAATCCATGATTTTTCATTGACTCTCATGCTGTGCCAAGCCGCTAGCTGCATGATACAAGTAAATCCACAAAATATGTAGATATATAGAGGGAATCTGACAACTGCGGCTAACTCGGTATGAGAGCACACAAGTAGCAACTTTTATGACAGCCGTCAGCACATCTTTGGCTTTGGGGTCAACACAGTTTACAGTCACTGTTTACAGCAAACAAACCGGCCAAGAAAATACACACAACAGACATTTTTACAACAGCGTGTATTTATTTAATATTTATACAATTTACTCAAATTTACTCTTCCGTTTCAGCTCATATGGATGCGCCTGCTTTGCGGGCTTCAGCGGCAGCGATTGTGGTCATGGCCCATTGTGCCAGGATGTGCAGACAAATGTTTGCCAAAATGGCGGCACATGCAAGTAAGTACAGTCGACGCAAAAGCTACTTATTTCCATGCACTCAAAAACCAACAAAGTAATGTACAATTTATTCAGAATACTAAATTATAATATATAAGTCAATTAGATGCCGCGCGAATAGGGCAGGTTATATAGCCGAGCTATGACAGAGACCCTCTTCAACTCGGATTGGTCTGGCGAAGCAGCGGTCTTCGCGCTATTCGAGTTGGCATTCTTTAAGGCTACAGATGAACGCTGATTGGTCGCGAGTGAGCGGTCGTCTAACTCGGAGCGGGAACGTCTTGACTGTGCACGATAGTTTAAAAGAAAAAGAAAAGCGAGTGAGAGAGTTATTAAAAAGTGTAGCCTTTTTCTGCTCACATATATACACATCTACACAGCTTATGGGTATATTAAGTGAAAACTGGAGCAATTTAACTTAAGGCCCCAACTTACCCTATTTCGTTTATTTTTGCTTAGTGCCAGGGTTTTGGCACAAACGTTTACAAGTTTCTGAACATATGGATCGTCAACCGGCCCATTCACATCCCCTATTATTGCCTTAGTCAGCGGCTCATTTTTTTTCTCCCCTCCCTTCTTGAAGCTGCAATGCGATGCATGATTTTGTAGCTCTTCGGTCGTCAAAAGCAGCTGAGTACGCAGTTTGGCGATCTGTCTGGTGTAGTGGTCGACCACATCCTGTTCCCGTTTCTCCAGCGTTGTACGTATCTTGTTTTTTCGTTCCTTGGCAAGCGCTACTTCGGCACTCAGTTGCTTTATTTTCTTTTCATTTTCCTTCAACTGGGTCTTCAGCTCTTCGTTATCCCGCTGGGTTTCGGTCATATTGTGCATCAATTCCTCAATGAAGTTTTCGAAATTCTTTAATTTAATGTTCAGCAGCTCGTCCTTCTTCTGCTGCTCTTTGTAGGCTCCCAATAGAGCGTCTTTGTCGATGGTCAGCTGTGTGTTGGCATCGCGTATCTGTAAGATGACATTTCGCAGATTTTTCTGCTGTTCTAGCAGTATATTCTTTTGCAGACGGTGCTGCTTTAGACTCTGCCTCAATTTGTCGAATTTCTTTTCACCAAACTCTGCACTTGGCACCCTAATATTAGTGGCAACTGAATTGGAGATCCTCTGCAAGCCTTTAACAGATTGCAGCAGCTGCTTGTTTTGTTTGTAGAAGTTGTCCGCTGGATTGAGACACACTATCAAATTTATAGAGGGGTTTTTGCTCTCTAAATCACTTCGCAATAGCTTCGTTAGCTGGGAATTGCCATAGCTTGGCGACTTTCCTTTTCCCAACTGATTCAAGCACATGAGCAATGCTTTATCTACAGACTGCAGTTCCCCACCGCTCGACAAGCCCACAAATCTCAGACAGCTGACCATCAAATGCTTTAGCTTGTAACTAACCCTTTTGAGTTCGGCTTGAAGCACACGAACGTTAAAGATGGTCTGACTTTCTGTTGACCTTCTTTCCCAGTAGCTTCTATGCCGTTGGCCCCACTTGTACAGCTCTAGACCCTCGGCAGCATTTCGAATTTCTAATTCCTGCAAACCATTTACATAAAAGCTCGATCGAACCGCATCCTCACAAATCGCCAACGACCTAAACTCCTTGTCATTAATTGAAGGGCTTAGCAAATCATAGGCAGCGCCATTCTCCAACTCCATATAGCTGACAAAGATGCTGCAATATCGATTTTGCTTTTTCGGTGCACGCCGCAGATCTTCTGGTGCCAGCTCGTACCCATTGCGTCCATTCGATTGCAGTAGCGAGGGCGGAGCCAACTTTGAGCCCAATATCGCAAATATTTGGTCTAGAGATTGTTTCAATATGCCAGGATTTCTCAGCGTTCCGTCACCTCCCAAAACATAGTTCTTGCCACTTCTCTCGTAACCGTTCAACACCAACAAGGCATCGTCTCCAGTTAACAAACGCTGCACCTGAGGTGCAGCTACTCTCTTGTAAATTGTCCTCAGACTGCTAGCGCTCGGATAGACTCGCCGAAATCTATAGTGTCGCTCCCCCTTCGCGGACTCAGGTAGCTTCAATGCCACCTTCTGGTTGCTCACCTGACGCAACAGCTTGTACGGCTCTCGCCGCGGCACCGAACATAAGCGCATGTAGACACCAGTCGTGGCACCTGCTCCATCGAAAGAAGCCTGTTTTCCGCTTGCCATGGCACAGATTTTAAATATACAACAAACAATGTCTGCTGCTTTTAGTTTGTGAAGTGTTGCTAGTTTTAGAGTCTGGCATTAATTAATTAAGTCATAGCTAAAGGCATTCCAGAGGCCTACTAGTAGCAGGAATTTTGAAACCAAATAAACAACCAAGCCTCGACGAACTCTTTAGTTAGAAAAGTATATAAAAAATGTAAACAACAATCAACATAAAAATGTATTGTTAAGGTGCTAATCTGAATGCACGGCTTCAGTGCTTTGATTAAACAGAAAAAAAAAACAATCAACATAGTTTTACAAAAATTTTGATACAAGTTGGCAGTACAGGGTGCACCATCTTTTATGTCGGTATGTAAATATTGAATAACTTTGTCATTAGTGAACCGATTGACTTGAGTAAACCAGTATTGAAAAATTAGTCTGAAGAAATTGTACAGAACGAAATTAAATAAAAATATTTCATACTTGAAAATCGGTTGTTTATTCTCAAAGATATTCAATGTTTACATACCGACATAAAAGATGGCGCACCCTGTACTTCAAGATGCAATGAATCTATTTTCGTCATTTAGTTTCTTTGGAATCAGCATACAACATGTAATGCCGTCAGTCCAAAGACCTCACAGCAACGACATTAATTGAATTTCTGCGACTATGGAAAACCAACCTTCGAAGCCTGCACAACGAGCTGCCCTCAACCGAATCGAATCAAGTCAATAACAAAAAGCAGACACAAATTCCAATTAACTTGACTTCAAATCAAAATCCCACTAATGCCACCTGATGATGGCCCGCAGGCAGACAGACAGGCTGGCGGGCCGGGTTGGGCCGGCGGGCCGGGCCATTGCGTTGGGGCCCCAGTTCAGGCTGTCTATCAATTGGTCACGCCAAGGGTGGTCGGAAGGGAGGCGTACGGGTGTGTAATAATTTTCATCACTTGCTGCTGCTGTGACAGCACAAAAATGCGACCTCAAAATTGAAATGTCTGCCCCATGGGCATGGGGAGGCGTATCATCGTATCATTAGCAAACGGAAAAAAAAGAGAGAAAAAAAGCTGACGGACCAGCCCATAGACTTTGAAGCATTTGGCAGCTGTCGCACAGCCATCAAACGGTTGGTCAATTGGACTTAGCCTGCAGCACTGATGAAGCTGCTCGTATTGCCCAAAAATTTGTTTGGACCCGTATCCAGCTTATGGTTTCAGCCCAATGTGACAATCGGACTAGACAATACACATGCTCTGCCACTTCGGACTTTTGGTCTTTGTTTCGAATTTATTTGATTAGGAATGCGACTGAAATGGGCAACGTTCGACTTGAAAGCCCCTCTCTCTACTCTCGCCCTTCCCTCTCGGCCATAATTCAACATCTGGCAAATATTAAAATGTTTACTTTATGGTGCTGACTGGTCATGGTTTCGATTTACGAAACGAAGTGCTTTGGCTAGTCTGCTCTTTTTTCTAGACAGTTTGTTGGGACTTTGGCAGCTTAAGCTTTTTGGCCTTGAGCTGACCATTTATGGCTAAATTTATTGGGGTGGGCTTGCTGTATAGCTCAAAATTGCAGATAAGACTAAGAGTGGAGCAAAGTCAAATTCTTAAATTGAATAAAATATGTGCTCATCAAAAATGTAAAATAACTTGAAGCTATGGACATGAAATTGTAATCGGTTTTAAAACTTTTCAGCCTTCTCTCTTACTTACATTATCAAAACGTGGATTATATTTTGCGGTATAAAATCTCGTTTGTTAAATGAATTTTAAATACAATTTTCTGAGCTAAAAAGAATCACAATTACCATTGATATTTCTTTTCCGAAATGAACTTACTATATATTTAGCTGGGTTTTTAATTTTCAATTTATCACATCTAAGGGTTCATTGTATCTGATATTTGTGTTAAAACAGCATAAGGTCTCGAAACGATGGCTTACATTGGTTTCAACTTTTTTAATCTCTTTTAAACCCATTTAAAACCAATTTTAAATTTGATTATTTTTAACTCCTTTATGTAAATACATTTTACCACATTTTACCAAAGTTCTTAGCACTTTGCGTTGCATTTGAGCTAGAAAAGTCTTGAACTCCATTTCGCCAGTCTAAATACATCATTTCAACTTCATAGTCTTAAGTCCTTCGGAGATCTGCCACTGAACTATATTTGCCCCATTGGGAAAATAAGAAAACTATTTAACTATTTACTCTTAATTTAGTTTATTTAGTTAGATTACCAATTCATTTTTATCATGAATTTGATAATTTAAAATTTCTGAATCCAAAACAATTCTTATATTTCAATAGTATTGCAGATATTTTCACTCAAAACTACAAGTATTGAGCAATAATAAAAACCATATTCAAGAGGGGAAGAACCCTCTTTCGCTATCTCTCCTGCCCCATTGCACAGTTATTATATTTTATCGCTGCCATTAAGGTCAGCATTTAATTATTGAAAGTGTACACAAGCCGTGCACATTGCATAATATTCCTTAAATCATTTAACAACAATTTCAATTCGCAGGCACATCGGCGATGCGGCCATAACCTGCCACTGTCCGCCCGGCTACAAAGGAACCAAATGCGAGATACCCGAGATAAACGAGACGACGCAGGGTAAGTGAACAAAGCCAAACAGCAGATGAAATTTAACGAGATGTAAGCAGCAATAATAAATACACATATGAGGAGGCATGAAAAGGAAAGGCGCCAAGCCTGAAATTTGTGCAGCCATCAGCAGAAAAGGCTCGTAAAGGAGGCACGGACGCTTGGGTGGTTGGGTTGGGTGGCAAAGCAAAGCCAAACAACTGAAAAGACAACAATAACAAAAAATATCCGAGGATGTGAACTTGTGAGTGTGTGAATATGTGTGTGTCCGTGTGGGTGTGTGGGAGGGCAAATTTAATCAAGGATATAATTAAGCATTAAAAATGCACTTCATTTCAAGTGAAGGAGCACAGATACACACCAACAAGAAAAGAGGAAAAGAAGATGTGAGATGAGAGAAAAGTGCAAAAATGTGTTAGCTGAAAAAACTGTAGCATGTCTTTAAAGTATATACTCTGGCCAACCTACAGCAACATATACTTATGCTTTAATGCACTAAGCTAATTGAGTTCTGTTTCCACAGAACAGTTTTCAATTTCCATTTAGAAACCAATAGTTTGGTAACCACTTTGTTTATTTTGTTCAGTGATTAACATGATTAACCCACTGGTGGGTTGAATTTAGTTAAGCTACTAAAATGTACTGGTGCTTGCATTTCTTTAATTTGCCAAAAGGATGCTCAGCCTTTTTGAATTTTAGATTAGAACTGAATTTCATTGAACCAAGTTAGAACAGGCCCGCAAATATTGTTCAAATCGTGTTTTAGAGCCTAGTGCTGCATTACTGAACTGTCATGTTTAGAATTGGCTGCCATGCTGCATTGATATGAAGGCCGTTGAGCCAATGCAAGTATTCCATTTCAGATTTTCTCTGCATGTCATCAGCTTGCAGGCAACTGCAGTAATGCAATATTTAAGGATATTTAGAGATACAATTGCATATTTCAGATACCACCGAACTTGTCCAGACACGCTGTCATTGCCGTCAAGCCTGTCAATAGCAGCTGATTGTTTGTTTAACAAAGTTCCTTGCTGCACTCGCTGTTTGTTTTATTGTTCGCATGACTGTTCCAGTTGACTTGTGCGGGCAACTGTGCAACAGCATTTATTTATTTGTTTGTTTGAACTGCTAGCTGGTGCATAACAGAAGAACGATGACATTGGCTACAGCATCACAGTGAGGACAATAGAAGAGGGGGCTCTAACGAGTACCTGAAGCTCTGTTTTTTTTTTATTTGTATTAAACGCAGCTGGCAGATAAAAACCGAAGAAAAATAAACTGCAAAACGGGAGCAATACTTTGTTGATGCCCAAAATTAATGAGGTAGAATGCTAGCGGAGAATGCCAAGCGAACAAATATTGTTCGTAGATAGTTTTGTGTTAGTTTAACATTGTTCATTAATTTAATTTCATTAATTAACTTTTATTTTGGTGTTTTTATATTTAGAGCTTATACGTTTCCCTAAAATTACAATCAAAATTTGCTATCCAATTAAAGATTGAAAAAAAGAAAACAATAGAAAAATTTATTTTGTTGTGCGTATTAAAATTAAGCGTTTAAGTTATAGGAAAAATTAAATTATGAAAAATTAATTATTTGTAAACCACAGAAATAGGCTTTAAGGCAGATTTTAATTATTATAATTAATTTTCTCGTATTTAAATAATTATCTTTATTTCATTCCATTCAACTGCAGATATATTGATTTTTATATATAATAATATTCCGAGTGACTGACTAACTGACCAATTGCTTTCACTTTTTAATAACGATTAAAAGTTAATTTGGGACCTCTGCTAACAGAAGTATTATATTTATCAACTTTTCATTTTAAATTTCATTTCAAATGATTGAACAAATAAAGACCCCAGTATCAGTACTGGCCCACCTTGATAATACAGAAGCTCAGCAAGGCGCTGCAATTTTTAATGAATTTAAAACAATTCAGTAGGAAAAAAAATCGATCAGCATACACAATACTTTTCTCAGACTTGAGCAAATAAAGGACGAACAGAAAAAAGAGCTCAGTCATTGAAGCCTCTTGGACTTCTGCTTCGATGCTTGAGCGGAAAATGCAATAAAAGAAATAACTGCGAACGAAATATGCGAGAAATATGCTCAAAGTGCCATACACACCCACACACACCCACACACACCTACAAGTGTACTTACAGCCACCCACATGCATTACAGCTCACCACAATTTTCCAATGCATTATTCACCTGTGACCTCTGGCGACAGGGCTGTCAAAATCGATGACAACGGCATTTCTTTTGCTGCGCATTTTGTTATCCCCTACGCTCACACACACATTCACACACTTTTTTGTGGACTGCCATATACTTCATTTTTTATAGCTCTCTATGGCCGCTTACTCAGACTTAGATATGTTTGTGTTTGCTACGTTTTTGGGTTGTGAACTTGTGCTTTTTAAGGCATGAAGTTGACAGACATAAAAATGAGCAAAGATTGTCATCAAAATTGTTACTTTGTTGTACAAACAACTACAACAAAAACAACTACAAATGGCGAAAAAAAACCATGTTTGTGTTTTCCAAATAGTGCGAAGGTATGCCACGGTTTTTTGTACTTTTTAAAACTATTTATCTTTTTTCATTTTTAAATTGGCAATTAAATAATCAGTTCCATATTTATTGAAAATTAAATAAAGTTAGGTACTTACTTGAAATACTCCTTTTTAAAATGAGAAATATTCACAAAAATTGCAGCAAAATTACATTTATTTTGTTGCTTTCTTATTTCAGGCTGCATTGGCAATGCAAGTGCCAACAACTGCCACCATGCCTGCGACTTTGATAATACCAGCAATGGGTTTTCCCTATTCAAGAGCAGTCGCACTGCCGCCCGGAGTGGCAAAACGCGCTACGAAGTGGCAATGCGACTGGGCGCCAATCTGACCGGCTATTATCGGCATGCGGAGCGCGAGCAGTTGGCTGGCGTCATGGAAAGACAGGTAAGTGTGGGGTGCACTTATTTATTCACCAATCTAGCCAAAAACAACAATGGAAACCACTTCTAAGGTTATGCCAATTTTAAAAAGGTCCTCATCCGCCTTGGTCAGATGCTAGCTAATTAGCGACCACTTTACAAGCAAATGGGAATGAGGTTTTTTTTGTCGTTGTGGGCTTCCTGCCTGCTCCATTAGGTTTTTAGGCTGTGAACAATTTTATCATCATTACGAACGCAGCGTTCAGCCAACCGCAAAACGTCAACCGCCATCTGACCAGCAACATTTTTACCAGACAACTCCATTCGTGATGATGACAAGCGACAACATCAGCAACAACTCATCATCCGTCAACCGTTGGTGGCGGTGGCGGTGGCGATGGCGTTGTTGATATTCGTGTTCGTATCCGTGTTGTGTTGAGGCGCCAAGTGGACACCATTTCCAGCCAGCCCCTCTCCAGCCCTTAGCTCTAAGAAGCAACTGCCCTCCGGCGCGTGAAATTATTAACCGCCACGGTCAGTCTGTTGTCATTTCTGCTGTGATGCTGTCGGCAGTTCGTTGCTTTCAGATTATTTGAAATTCCTGCAAAATTCTCTTAAACTCCCCATTCCCAGCGCATGCTTCCATTATTCTGCCTTTTTTCGCCGCTTGTTAGTTTATGTTTGTTATTTTAAATGTGGCGGGTTCATGTTTGCTTTTTTGAAGCTATTCTTATTATTTGATTAAAGAAATGGGAATAAAATTAAAAAGAAAAACCCAAAATGGGAATTTTAAAACAATAATTACACACGAGTTCGTAACACTTAAAATTTTCTGGTGAAACAACATTTTGAAAAAGCAATGATTTTGAAGAACTATTGTTTGGCGAAACAAATTTCGCTTCACATAAAAATATTTAAATTAAAAGCTGGAGAGTTTTTAGAATTTTTTTATGATGGCACTTTTCTCTGCCTTAAATATATTTCCAAACAAGCAATACCTTTTTGCAATTTTGTTGAATGTTTATTTGTTGTTATGTAGAAAGCATTAGCGCGCGTCTCACCTTTAGATGTGATATGCAGGCTTAATTTAAGTTAGCATAGATAGCAAAGTTCTGTAACATATTGAGCAGTGAAAGAGTGGAGTTCATCTAAGATACATACATTCTTTCTCTTTTCCCGAATAAGTGTTATTTTTAATTAATAAATCGCTATTTATTTAAATAATAAATAGAATAGAATTTTAAACATTTTTCTGCTGGCACTAAAGTGCTTGCCATTTCTGTTTGTCTCTCAGCCATTTAATTTTTACGCTCAATCAGGCTCGCCTCTCCCCCTTCCTTACCCACAATTGACCAAAAACAACGCATTACGTATACGCCATGTTATATATTCATTTAAATAGAGCACGCACTAAACTACCATATAAGCCATAATTGTGCTTGTAAGCCGTTAAATTTGTTAACACGTAGTCAGCCCACATAATTCTGTGTCAGATTGAGTTGGTCCTCGTCGACAGCAGCGCCACCTGTGGGGGCCGCAGCCTGACCAATTGAGTGCAACATGTTCCTCACAGCGCCAGGTGTGCGTTCCAATGAGGATGTCCACGTGTTGCTGCTGTTGTTGTGAGAGTGACGTTGTTGTTGCTGGTTGTTTGGTGCCATAGAAATGCCCGCACTGCTCTCCATAATGGTGGGCATGTTTGGAGCGTGCTGCTGCCCCTCACTCCGCTCCTGTAGCTGCGTAAAACTGCCGGTAACTGTAGCGTTGTTATTGCCTCGCTTGAAACTGTGGGCGGAACGCGACAAGGGCCGCCATCTATTTAGTTTCTTTGACGTGGTACGCTGCATGGGTGGTGTTCGTCTGCCAGCCTCCATGTGGCTGTTGCCGCCCGTACTACTGCTACCGGTCCCAGTCGGATGCTGTTCCAACAGACTGCTCACAAGCTTGTCCAGGGCCTTCAGATCAACATTTAGTTGGGCGTTGGGGATCGAATTAATGCGACTGCCCGCCAAACTATTCGAGCCTGTGCCCAAGGGATCGTCATCCGCATGCCTCTTCTTTAGACCCGCTATTCTGGCGAGACGTTCAGTAAGCTACAAGTATTCAAGATTGATTAGAAACATGCATTTATCAAGAAGTTATATAGTTTCAAAAGAAAACAAATTCTGAATATAAGAACTACCTTTTAGCACCTATCGTGATTAAGCCCTATTTCCGTGCAATGGTACGGTATATGGTTTCGTTTTAAGCTTTATAGCATTTATGTTTGTTTATCAAAATGTTTATGGCTGTGCGCCTGAGGTTTTGTTTTAATTGTTGCACAATTCGCTATTGTTTGTGAAAGTAAAGCGGCAAGCTCTAAAGTGGCGCTCTCTATTCACAGACACAGTTGTCTGTTTGGTTTCGGCAAACGTCTTTCAAACTTTCCACAAACAGAACACTTGATGGACGCATTTTAAAGTGCTACATGATGGCCAATTAAACTTGTGGACTCGGATCGCGCCTCTTGTAATTAAACAATAAACTAAAGGAAAGCTGCCTTAGGCCCTCCGCGAGAGAGATTTTAACAAACTTACAAGTGCCCAGGAGGTCAACAAAAAGCTGTTGAGCCACCCACTGAATCACAGCAGTGTGCCCAACACAAAGATTTAAAATTGCGGCGGTGGCACGGCACGGCCTCGCACTCGCACTAGCACTCGGTCCTCAAAAACCAATATATTTTCGGCATCTGGCAAACTGACTACTGACTACTGACTGCCGACTACCGACCATGGCCTGCAACTGTGCTACTTTAATTGATGTTTCATTTCCGTTGCAAAGTGCTTCCGTCTTCCTGTGCTCAACATCCGCGCATTCAGTGCCGACTGGTAACCTGGAGTGGTGCCTGGGTGCCTGGGTGACTGAGGGGTCGAGCGTTCATATAATTGAGTATCAATGCGGTTTTAAGTGAAAAATGCGAACAGCCTGCGAGCCAAAGAACAAGCTGCCAAGCTACCAAGCCACCAATCTACCAATCTACCAATACACCACTTCGCCATCATTCACCCACCATTTCCGTTGCGAGTCTTTTTCTTTGATTTCCTTTCTCGTTTCAGTCCGTTTTTCTTTCTTTCAATTGCCTTCGTGCGCCATCAAATGGGGTTAATTGAGTTTTAGTGGCTGGGACTCACTTTAAACAGATTACAAGCAGTAAACAGAGTGGTCGGGGGTGGAGGAAGAGGTTATATGTACGAGCAAGTGTAAAATAGAGGACTGCATGCATGCATTCCCGTGCCACTTGTCATTCAATAAACCGATGAATCGAACTGAGTACAAATTAATTCGTTTTTCTTGCAGTTGAGTGGCAATTCATTTGATTCGAAGTAAGTCAATGAATTCATTTACATCAGTAGAAAGTGTAGCCATTGCATGCAGAGCTCTACTGTATGAGTTCGGTGAGTTTATTTTACATTTCGCTTCCTACATTCCATCTGCCAGTCGCTCTCTAAGTATCTAGAGCATGTCAGCCTGTCATTCACTGAAGTGGTCGCCCATCTATGGGCCTCCAAATGAATTAATGTAAAAGTTGCTTTCTTACAACTGACGCTTCGCTGGCCTCCCTGAACGGAACTGAGATGAGTTGTGATGAGTTGAGACTAGACGAGACGAGGCGAGACAAGCTGACTGATTTGCTTTTCCAGCGCATTTTAATTGGAACACTTTGTTGTTGATGCTTTTAAACAGGAAATTAACAAAGTTTTTCTAGCTTCAGCTTGATGAATGCGATAAAAACTCGTTGCTGTATCGCTCAAAATAAAATAACCAAGCACGTTTCTAAGATCGTTAGTGCTAATTTCTTCATTTTTCATTAGAAGCTAATTATAGATAAAAGTTTTTAGGTGTGAACAGAAGCTTCACACAAACTTAAGGCAAGTCATTTAAAAAGGAAATACATAAATATTAGAAAACTGCACTTTAGAAAGAAATTACGGCTCTTCAAATCATATGCGAACCAATCGTTATAGTATTTAAGCAAAGGAACAACTTTTAAGAAAAACTGCTGCTTCTTTTTATTTTTCTTTTTTTTTAAATAGACTTTCAACCTTCAATTGTAATTCCTCTGCATTCAACAGTCCTTACGTCGTCCTTTTCAGTTGCCTAGAACTGTGGCTAGAACAGAGACCCTACGCCACCCACCTTTCACCCACCGCTCAAGTGCCGTTTGCCATTTGATTTTCGGACACAAATTCAAAAAATCATGTATGCACATCATCGGCTCGCCAGCTCTATAACCCAATCCATTCCTACGTTCAAAACTGCCAGTTGCCACTCACTGCTTGGCATTCGTGGAGTTTGCTTTTGTGTTGAATGAATCCACAGGCGGCCGTGTGCATATTTAACCTCAAAAATTGTTCCAGCTTGAGGCTCACACTCATTTTTTGTTGCCATTGTTGTCGCGCTGCAGCCTAAAAACTGGCTGTGTTTTTCAACTGAAAGGGTATACCAAAAAGCTCAATTGTATATGACAGACTTAGTGAGAAGTGAAAAATTCAAAATTTTTTGTATATAGTACATGTGTAGCCGTCAGTTTGAACCTGGAAATCTCTTAAAATATAACAGCCAGAAACAGACAACTTGCTATGTACTCTTTTCTTATCTAGCATGTACAGATCAAGTTTATTACAAATCACATATGGCTGCTTATTTTAAAAGCAGTTTAGATATTAATTAACCAAATTTTAAGTGCAAGACAAATTTTTGTTGCCTCAACATTTTAGCTAAAGTGTAGTTATAGTGTATTTAAGAATCTTGCATAAAACTGAGCATTTCTTTGTCATTGTTGCCGCTGTTGCCCAAAAACTGACTACAATTTTTGTTTGTTTTTCTTTCTTTCTTCTGTTTCTTTGTCGCTTGCTTTGGTCTTTTTGTGCATTGTTTTGTTGAGGCAACAGCTTCATCTGGTCTAACCATAAATCTTACATGATTTTCAACTACTCTCACTCTCACTCACTCTCTCTGTCTCTCTTTCTCCCTCTTACCCCCTCTCTATCATGGTGTGTCTTTAGTTTTTAGGGTGTCTGCTCTTTTTAGCCGCTCCTGACCTTTTCTTGCAAAGCAAGTCGTCGCTGTTAGTGCTCTCTTGATTTATTGCCGCACACTGCATTGTTTATTGTCTGTGTGTTTGTGTGGATGTGTGTGTGTGTGTATATATGCAGCTTTGGCCTGTCGTGGCGCATCTCGAGTTACTCTCACATTTGGCTTCCGCCGCGCTTATCAACTAATGATTGAGGTCAGTTTTCTTTTTTTGTTTCCACTCCGCCGTCTCCTGCAGTCTTTGTGTTTCGTCCATTCGTCGAATAATTGCAAGTAATTAACTTTAAATGCTGCATGTCAGTGGCCTTGTGGGCGAAAGAATTCAAAGACAACACCAAACAGAGAGATAGAGATAAAGAGAGAGAGAGAGAAAGGGAAAGAAGCATGACAAATGCGATTTGTGGACAGTTATTGCTGTGCATCGTCCTGTTGCAGGCTTTTTGTGCAGCGTGGACCGCAAATGGACCGAGACTATCCACTTAAGCTGCAGTTTATGGAGTCGACTCTGTACATGTGTTTTGCGAGCACTTAAGCCGGCTTCAAGCATTACAAGTTCCAGAAGGTTGCACAAGCCAGACGTCATTCATCAAATTTGTCATAAGACGATAAGCTGCTTCCACGGCACAGTAACAACGAGATAATCAGCCCAGAATGCCTACCAAGATATCTAATATTACGATATAAACATAACAATGAGCCCAGGAACGTTCCTTAAGACTTGGACATATAATTAATTAATATTGCTTACTAATCGCATAAAGCTTATTATCGACTACAATTTACACAATTTGCACGAGTCATATAGCTGACTGCCTAGAATGGATGAGTTTCTCGAAATGGATTATTTAAATTGTAAAACCTTTTTAAAGATGTGTGTACGCAAAAAAAAAAGAGGAAAACTTCAAATACAAACCTTCTTTAAAAACGCAGCCTATTTCGCTCTTGAAATAGGAACTCTCTGAGAATTACTTCTTAAAATTTTGACCCCCTGCCGCTGCATCCTTTTCATTTTAGGAGACCAACTGCTGTTGACACGCACAGACCCTACACTCCACCCACCTGTCAAGATGAAACCACGCAGCTGCTGCTGTTCCTGCCACATTTAGCGTTGTTGCCTAATTGCTTAACCCATGTAAATGGCAAGAAATCTGGTTTAACCCATTACCCAACCATCCATCCACCCACCCCTCTACTCACCTCGCCAGCCGCATTGCTTGAGTAACTCATGCGTTTAACCTTCTTGAATGTAACATCGTTTTCCGCCTGGGCCAAGGCACGTTCCAACGCAGAGTCCATTTGGGCATTGCGTGGCTCCTCCAAGCCCTGATAGCCACCACTGCAAATATATAGAGAAGGGGTGCGGTACGAGGGGGCGTGTGAAAACAACGTGTTAATTTTATGCACACAGTAACAAAAACAGTACTGAAATTTATATGCGGCGCCGAAATGAAAAACTTTTGTGTAAATAAATGGCCAGCTCGCCGCCTCATAAAGGTTTTGTCTGATCTGTGTTTAAACAGTTGCAGCTTATTCAAAAAAAATAAATAAATAAATAAAACAGAAAAGTTGAAAAAAACGAAAAGTAGGCAACAAACAAATTGCGGCGCACTGGGCGTTAAATTAAAAATGCTCGCCAGCGGGTTTACATTCATTTTGTTGCATGAGCTTACATTATTATGAGGCTTCTTTTTTCTTATTAGAAAAGCATTTAAACTTTGCTGCTTATGTTTCTTTTTTTTTAGAAAGGAAACATCGTGTGCATTGCCTTGACTTAATTGTGGCTTTTATTCGCTTTGGCCGACTCATTCAGTATACTTCGTAATGGTCTTGGTATTTTTCCTGGCAATTATTTAACAATTATGTTTTCTCCGACCATTTCATTTTGAATTATCCAGCTAAAAACGCATACCGTTGCTTTGGAAATATTTATGCGCCAGCAAAGAGTTAGATGAGGTGGGAGACAGAGCTGAAGCATAGTTTGAAAAATTTATTTCGGTCAATTTGACTTAAACTGATTTCTTTTTGTATAGTATATGAATTTCTAAAATTGATTGAAAATAATTGAGAAAGAGAAACAAAGGCACGACGAAGCCCAAAAAGTAAATACCTTTGTCCAGCATGCATTGAACTCATTGAGCTGTTACTATGAGAACCCACTATTGTAATTATATTTTTGTTATAGCTAGTATCTTGCTGATACTCTTAAGTCAAATTCAGTTTAATAAAATCAACTTTTTCATGCATTTATTTTGATAAAACACTCTATTCGTTTTATAGCCGACGATTTGTGAATAAGTTCTACAAGTTATCTGCCTATTTGATATTTCATATATCCATTCATATTCATTCAATCTAGATTTAATTCTTGTTGCTACATTTTGTGGTCAAAAGAGCTGCAATTGCTTGAACATTAATTAATTATCGCCCTTAAATTGTTTGCTACTTTTCGAAGCTTTTTTGAGAAAATAGTAAACCCCAAAAGTATACTATGCTTTATTTCAATTTATGCTCTTCTGAGGCGTTGAGGAAAGCTACTGGTGAGATTCTTCAGGTTGCAAGCTTACTTCAGAATTTTCCACCTTAACTCGACAGTTGCCTGATAGCTGTGCGAATCGACTTACTCCTCCAATCATTACAAACATCTGCTCAAACTATAGGGCTTTAAATAAGAAATCGGTAACTTGTTATACCTTTAAATTTGTTTAAATTATTGCTTAAATTCGACAATGAATCAAAGTTTGCAAAAGTCGGTATTGGCAAAACAATTATGAACCAATTTCGGTAACATTTCCTGACGCTGCTGCAATTTGTTGTCTACTCCTTATTTCCCAACCTGACGTTTAGCTGTGACATACTTTATTTGTTATTATTATTGTTTCTTTTTATTTCTTCGTTTTGCTCGGCCGGCGCAGCAGCAGGAACAGGAGCAGGAATGTCATAAATTTCTTGCAATGATTTCAATTATGCGATAAACATTTTTGTATGTTCCGCTCTCTTTTTTTACGTGCCTGCATTCCGCCACGCGCTTTTCCGTTGTAAGAATAATATTTATTTATAACCTTGCCACAAATTGTTGGTGGGGAGAGTGGCAAACGAAGGACAGAGAGAGAGAGAGAGAGAGGGGGGGGGGAGGAGAGAGGAACTTGACACGAGTACCCGCGTTTATTATTTACCTTTGGAGATTGTTTTCTTTTTTTCGCTTCGTTTTTTTTCACTCTCACCGCAATGCCACATATGAGTAAATTACGTTGTCCCTGAGGGAGTATGTCGGCTCACAGTCAAATACACACTCATATCCGCACACACATTCACGCACCCACACTCAATTACTGTGGCAATAAGAACAACAGACATAAATTGCAAAATGATAAAATAAAAGCGAATGGCAGCAGCTGCTTGAATGCCACATTTGAAGTCGCTCGGGGCATGGCTTTGGCTTTGGGTTTATGCCACTATATAGTACTATATACGTGAAAATACAACCGCACCGGCACTTTACATTAACACTTACATGATGAGCTTGTCAACGCCACCAGCTCCGCCGCCCCCTCCCCGCATCGTGCCTCGTCGCTGACGAATCGTGGAGCGATTTGTTTTGCGTGCGGTGCGTAGATCCGTCTCCCAGAAACTGTAAAAACAAAAAAATATATCGTTTCAAATCAGTAACGCGCAAATTTTAGGCAAATATGTTGTTGTGGAAATGCAAATTCCACTTAAAGAAAAGAAGGAAGTGTCATATAAATGTTTTTAAATAATTAAATTGATTATTCCAAACTATTAGCTACAGCAACTGAAAATAATCATACTAATTAAGTGTCCAGAAAGCGAAGGAAAAAAGTAAAAAAAATACTTCAAGAACATAATATATAAATGGTATAATAATTGAATAAATATCTGTTTTCTCTGCTTTTTATATAAACTGATGTGAGTGCCAGTTAGACCCACCACTGGGCTGAAATCACCTCTAAAATTAATACGATAAATGTCCCACATTTGCACATTAAAATTTATTAATAACTGATAGACATAGAGCTAATTATAATTGAAAATTAGAGTGCAAATTATTCTTGCAAAAATAAGTTTAATATTCTAGTATACTTATAATTGAAATTATATGCATATATATATATTTTATAAAATTTGTCTGAACCCAATCATTGAACGACCATTTATTTGCATTTATTTTTCATTTCTACAGAGCCATTTTTATGAAAGAAAATATAAATTGTTATTGAAATAAATATTGCATATAATTCAAGTAAAATTTGTATAGTGAGAACTATTTAACAAAAACTATAAAATAAAAAGAAAGCTGCTGAAATTCGCTCTTTTCAGAAAAGTAAGAAATATCTAGATATGCCTACAATTTCCATTTAACTTTATTTCTTTCAAAATCCAAAACTTCCCAAATGGCTCTACTCTATAGTGATTTTTTCAATACAACTACAGTGTAAGCTTGATAGTTCAAATTTAAAATAATGTACATTTTAAATTTGTTCAAATCGTTCCCAATTCCAACATTAATGAAACATACTTTTTCGAAAATCTTACGAAGAGCAAAGGTGTTTTCATAAACTGCTTTATGCAAAAGATATAAGTTCTCGAGAAACTAAAAAAGTTTCCGAAAAACGTGAATGTACTTGATTTGTTTGTGCTTCTAATAACTGCAAAGTGTTATTAATTACAGATCAAAGCAGAGATTCAATTTAAGAAAATTCCATTCAGCTGCTTTTCCATATTATAGCAACCCATTAAATAGCTAGCAATGTTCCTCATTTGATCAAAAAAAAAACCTTTCACAACATTAGAAAATCGAAGCCTAAAGTTCTATCCCAATACCCCCATTTTCCAAAATTAAAAAAAGAACAAAGCACTAAAATCATGCACTTGCTGGTCGACCAAGAGAAAAAAGAGCATTGCATATGAATCGAGGGCAGCCGCCTGTTCATGACATTTATTTGGCTCATTTGTACGCCTCAGCGGCATAACGGCCACACCCACTTGCAACGCCCCGTAACGAGAAAATGGGGAAAAACTGCAATTGGCAAACACTCAAGAGGAAGAGCAAACAGAAATACATTGCATAAACAATTGTAGTGCAGCGAGCGTGCTTTACCAACAAACTACAGGGGATGGGGGAGTGGGGAAGTTGGGGGATGTAGCAAAACGATTGTGTGCGTGTGCATAAATAAGCAAAAATGTAGAGCCAAATAGTTAGAAGGAAATTGGAAGTTAACAAAATTTTAGCATACTTTGGCGAACGAACTTTCAACAAAACAAACAACGTTCATACATGGGCTTTAAAGGCAGGCGGCCGCGACGATTTGATCAAAATTGTAGCAAAAAGGAACAGCAGGCGACGCCATATTTATCAGACATGTGCCGAAAGGCTGAAAATGGCGGCTATTATTATCAAGAAGAAGCGGCAACCGACAGCAAGACGCGTCGGTCAGACGACCGCTTAGGCCGCCGCCATTTGTTATGTCAGTCGAGAGACGAACGCAAAGTCTCGCAATAGAAACGCATTTATTTTCATTTAAGGCCATGCCAGACATGTCTTAAAGTCGTGGCACGTCAAACAGTGCGTATGAGTAATTTCTTATGAGATGCACGAAACAATAAGCCAGTTAATTATACGATTTGTCATGTTTGAAGCCTCTGCGCCTTAGCCATTTTATTAAATTTGATTAAGTAGCGTCGAGAGTTTTGCGCTTCACTTGGCCTTAAGTGATTTCGTCGGAGTAAACTTACAAGCAAAGCCTGTCTAGCTACCAGTTACCAGCTACCAAAAACATGTTTTGCAAAACTCCACTTCACTTGGCCAGTCTCTCCTCTCCCTATTTAGATGGTGTGGAAACACTTAAAGGGCGATAAATAAGCTGTGTTTGTTCAATAGCGACCATTCCAACTTTGTGCACACGTGCATGGACACATTAAAGCATTAAGAACAGAAAGGACTCGTCATTCTATTGGTTGTAGTCTTTGCTTATTCTTAGCATTTTCCAAGTAAAAAAACTACTATTTTACATCCTCTCTCAAATGAATGATATTATTTGTTTGACTATATTTTTGGAATTCGTTCGTCAACGAAGTACATTATCTTCCTCTTAGTGTATAGAGTGCAAACTTATTTGCTGCCGCTTGACAATGTAACGACCCTCTTTTGTGAATGGCCGCACTATTGTACGATTTAGTCAAATCCATACACCATTGTCGGCCCACATGGAAGTGACCTATAAATAGAGTCATTGTGGCCCATAGTTACGCCAGGCAATGGCAACAGAACATTGTCATTTCAGCCTGATTAAATGACAAAGCATGTGCAAAATTAGTTCCTTCTTTATGGTAAATGATTCTATTTGTTGATAAAGACGATGTTGTTGCCATTTATGTTGTTATTGTTTATAAATTCTGGCCGCAACTATTCTGTCTAGAAGACCGTAATTAATAAGAAATTTAATGTATAATGCATTTAAAACCTATTTCAAGAAAACGTTTTAAATTTCTGGCTCGTAATGCAAATAATTTTCAGACCACTTTTTTTTTATAAAAATCTATAGAACAATAATTAATCAAAAAATAAATTAATAATATATTTAAACTGACATAGAAGTTTTCAATAAGAACGAATGCTGCTAATAATAAATAATAAATTTGAAGGATAAATCAAAATCAACTGGGAATGGTATGGAATGAAAGGATATCTCGACTTCGTTGTGTAAAGTTAGCAACTCTCACGTTTATATACTATATAATAGGCATTTCAAATAAATGACTCTGTGGTTCGCAACTAACGGAAATGATAAGCTAACAAGCAGGCAGTTATTAAGCACGCGCGAATGCAGGAGGCTTTAACAATTGTACAGTCACACACACTCACCGCTTGAGATCCGGACTGGCTGTGTATGGCGCCGAAACTTCTTTGATTTTCAAGACTATAATGGCGGTGATGAAAATGCAAATCACATTTACGACAGTGAGGCAGGCAGATACAATGCCATTGATTAGGAACTCGGTTGGCAAATAGTCCGTGTAGAGGAAAGGGTATGAGCTGGTCGAGTTCATCGCCTCGTTCTTCAAATGCGGAATGCGTTTCTCCGGATAGATGAGCCAAATGCAGGCCAGCGACCAAAACAAACCCTGCAAAACAAACAAAAAGATAGAAAGAGGTACATAGAGAGAGAGATAGAGAGACGGTGGGAGTGAAGTTTGTCATTTATATATTTATGTGCTAGACTCTCCCGCGCTCTGCTGTAGTCATGTAAAGCCATTTCCGGGCGCGTCATGTGCGCGTGTTGTAAATCTGCATGAGGCTGAAAATCTGGCGTCGAGGTCATAAGGTCGCCGCGTGTGCCAAATTGAAATTGAAACTGTAACGATGGCGGCGACTGCCACTCTTGCCATACCAAGTAGTTTGCTGTCCTTGAATTGTTATAAATTTTATGCCGCCTTCCCACGCACACACACTCGCAAACACAGACACAGATATTAAGACTTATATATAGATAAAATTTCATTGTCGCATTGTCTGCTCTTAGTCGGCTTCTTCTCTTTTTCTTCTAGCCAAGTTTCGTTACTTTCTTTCCTTCTGTGTGTCTTTGCTTTCCTATTATAAATTATAATGACTCAGCAACTGACTGCCCACAAACCCGGAAGAGTGTGTTCACATATAAATATACACTCACACACACATATGTGCATGGTTTTCGTTGGAGTTCATGACTGTGCTTTCGTTTTCCCTGTGAAATTTATTGCCATTTCTCTTTAAATTATTGCGTGCTCGGATTTGGGAAAAAGCAATCGAAAAACTTTAGTTTCTGGTACAGCAACATTGGCGTTCGAGACTGCAGGTTTATTAAAACTTCATAAACGAAGCGCTAATTGCAATTAATTTAAAGTTAACTTTTTACCCTTGTTTTAAAAAAAGAATATGAAATGGCACTAGTGCGAAAATACTCTAAATTTGTACAGGGCTATATTTTACATAGGGAACATCCGTTAGTGTCAATGCCCTCGATAGACTACCAATATATTATTAAAAATATTTCCGAACTTTTATATTAAGAATACAATATAAATTAATTGTTCCTACAATCAGAAATGAAGTTAATCATTTAAAAAATTCATTTATTGGTAAACTAGATACATTAATTGAAATTTAAATATAATATTAGATATATTAATTCTTTTGAAAATTGAACAACGCTACAAATATTAGATATCATAAAACAAATAGAAATATAATATTAATAGTACGAAATACATAACTTCTTTTAAAATCTCAGCGAAAAATATACTTAAAACCATTTTCTAAATTATGTTCATTTTTCGGAGTAATGTTGTAATTGTATATTTAAAGAATTCGCAATATATGAAAAAGTATTAATATATCTATCTGTTCAACAAAACGAAATAAATATTAATTCAAAATCAATCAAAAATCCCATTTTGCTTTACCAACTAATAGTAAAACTAGTCCACCTTTAAAAATTATTTAGATACTTTAAAAATCATTTTACTCTGCTCACAAAATTTAAATTCGTAGCCACCAACATGGCGTATGAATAATTTGTGTAGAAAATAACTCATACGCTCTGCTGGTGTGGTGGTTGGCGACTAGACTTAGCGGCTGATTTTATTGTTGGCGGACGCATGTCTGCAATTAATTGTGGCCTGACCTTTTTTAAAGGGGGCGTGCCACTTAACGCCTTACTGACTTTAAAGTTGCAACAAAAACAACAGAGCATAAACCCGCCTGCTGTCTTCTCTCTGTCTGCGAAAGACGTTGCGTGTGTATCTGATTTATGCGCTTTCTCCAAAAACTGACTGTACACAGAGGGGGGAACTCCACACATGCTTGGACGCAGTCGCCGCTGTCATGATTAAGCGATTTCGGCGCTATTGTTTAATGTGGGGGGAGGATGCCATTTCCCCCATTTCCCATACTCTCCATAATTTGTTTGTGCATCATTTTGTCATGCTTGTGGTCTTTGGCTACTGCCCCCATTATCCATTTCCACACCCATTTACAGCCGCCCAGCCAAGAACCGCGCTTGCTACGCCTTTGCAGCCTTGTGCTCTTTTGTCTGTAACTGTCAACTTTGATAAATGTCAGCCGGCATGGTAGTCGTCGTTGTCGTCGTCGTCGTTGGGAGTTTGTTTGCCTCTCTGGGAAGTTTTCGCATGCATTTTCCGTACATGCATTTCCCTCGCTTTATAATTTTACGCAACATCCGTTTACAGGCGACGACGACGACGTAGACGACGATTCCGATTCCGACGAGGCACAGTTCTGGGCACAATTTGCACTTGAAAATTGGGTCGAAATTTATGCACTCGTTGCGGTCGCCTTGCCACAAAGTAGGCAAACAGCTGGGCTAAGTTGCTGCAACTCGGGCCCCGGACAGATTTATGGGCAAAACTTTTTGGGCCATGCACTTCAGATTAATCAGCAAATTGTATTTTTCGCCTAATTTATGTGAAATTCATTCTCCCAGCTCCGCAAAGCAGAAAAATATATTCATCCATCTAAAGGGAAAGCACTGCAAGCAGAAATTTCCCTCTCCATTGCAACGAATTTTTTAGCCAAACGGCACACACTTTATGAATCTCGACAGCTCAACTTTTATTGTTTACTTTGTCATGATGCTCATAAGTCTGTCAGCTCGAGTGGCTTGCAAAGTATTGGCAAATATTTGCCAAAGCTAGCGAAGCTTTTAAAATAAACGTTGGACAGACATTAGAAAGACTGGTCAAAAATTGTAATATTACTTGAGGAGGTTATGTTTTCTTTAGCTGCATATTGCAACTTTAAACTTGTAACCAACTTTTCAGAATGATAAATTGATGGTGTGGAGTGCTTAAAATACTTTAATAATTGTGTCTGTATACTGAAATAAATCGTCTTAGAACAGCAGAATTTTTTAGTGTCAAAACTTTATTTTCCCATAAGTTTACTACTTTTTTTAATTTTCTAGTATTGGAAAACTGTACTTTGGCTTTTGAAAGCGAATCAAATTATTAGAAAAATGGTCTGCATTTGTTAATAGCTTCTAACTTTCAAAATGAAACTCTTTTATGACGATTGTGATTATCTTTATACAGACTTATGGAAATCTACGGATAGGGGCATTAGTCTAGAATGTGAAATATTTTTAATTGTGTGTGGGTTGTAAGCTATTGAAGCTGTTAAAAGTGGGGGACAGATAGACGTGTAGACGTGGCAGATAAGTTAATGGTGAAGGTCTTTCTGAGCTATTGGGGTATGAAGGATGACTCACTACTCAAAAAATGAAGCTAGCTTCTAATGTCATATGGAAATATGCTTTTAATCAAATTGTATAGTAGAACAGTCAAAAGTCAGCTTAAATTGATAAGCGAGTACAATATATATTCGAAACTGTAATGGACTCAATCCTTTGCATAATTTGCATAGATTGTCTGACCAAATCGAAGTGCCTTCCTTAGAGAAGAATTGTTGAAATACTCCACCAACATTTCACGCGCCAGCCAATGATTGATTTTATATAATTGAATTGATTTTTTTAAATTTTGTTTGCTTGTTAAACATATTGAGAGCTGCTGACACAAATTGCTTGTGCGCTTTACTGCCTCCAGTGCCTGCCTGCCTGACTTAGCCTTGAAGTGCTTTTTAACATGTCGTTAAAATTGTTTTTGCGCAACAAAATTAAATTGACGATGCCATGTTATCGTATCGTAAGCATTGTTCAAGGTCGTGCAATATTTATTGCGTAATATGCAAAAGCCGTTACACAAATAACCAAAACAATAAGCAGCATACATTGTCAACAAATTTCCTATTTTCCTCTCGTTGCATGTGTTTACAAGTGTGTGTGTGTGTGTGTGTGTGTGTGTATACTTATATACTATATAGTATGTTTTGTAGTATCGGCTTACCAATTACAGGGAATTGTTAGCTTATTATGCTTGTTTTGCTGCACACTTCAATACTCACACAATTCACAACGGGTGGCAACAGCGAGGCCGATATGGCAACGCCAATCAGCGGGCCTGCCGATCCTTGCAGCAAAGCCACCGCAACGCCAGTGCCAGATGTGAGAGCCCAAAGCACACCCATCCATAAGGCGCGTACGTTACCCCTAAAAAATATAAAAAAGAGTGGTATGAGAGGAGTTTGAAAAATTTATGAAAAGCAAAGTGTAAAATGCTAAAAATTAATTAAAAGCCGCCCAAAAAAATGATAAAGAATGACAAGCTGAAAGAGAGAGAAGGGGGCGGCGAGAAGGGGAGAGCGAGAGAGTGACAGGTGAGGTGGCGGTGCTCGGTATTGTGGGCGCTGACCGCGTTTCTGCAAATGAAGTCGCAGCTGGCTGTGACGTCGCTGCCTCTGCCACCGTCGAGTTTGGCGGTCGCTTATCTGCCCAACCTGTCTGTCTGTCTGCCTGCCTGTCAGCATGGCTGTCGCTCGCCCGCCAGGTGGTGCTTCACTTCCACCTTTTTGCGGCCATTTTTTTTTTTTTTTTTTTTTTTTTTTTTTTTTGTACTTCTCGCCTTGCAACTTTGTCAAGTGTCAGCGGCTTTTGTTATCATTTCCGCCACAATGTCGCCGGTATTTGGTTTTGGCTCGCAAGTCATTTCTATGTGAATAATGTTTGTAAACTTTTCACGAGCCGCTTTCTACTTCGTCCCACAACATTCTTTCCCTTTATTTTATTTTTTTGATTCATGCGCCTCATTTGTGCCTACATGGAAATTTTCAGATTTTTCAACATTCATTCATTTTTTTCCTCTCACTTTGCAACTTGAAGTAACTTTACGTGATTAATGGCGCCAGGTCCTGTCTGCGGTGCATGGAAAGGGAGGGGATGTAAATGGCTAGGTGTGCGTAGTCGTGATTTCTGCCGCGACTGTCAAACAGAATTAAGTACTTTACATTTTATATGCGCCCTACAACTTCATTACGGCTGCCAATTTACGCTCAATTATGTTTTCAAAAAAGTTAAGCAAAGCTTTCTGTTGAATATGAGATGAGAATCAAATGCTTGATGAATGAATACTGTCGATCAACAACATTTGCTTTCGCATTTCTATATTTCATTCTGACAGTTGATTAGAGCAAAATGTATTCAAGTTACACTTAAAGCTGTAAAGATAATGCGTATTTAGTAAGCTGAGAAAAATAACATTGTACGCCATTTATGTGACACACTTAATAAACACTTGACCAGAAACTTGGCTTGGTTATGGAAAAGAGAAGTGTGACTAAGTTGATTTCAAATATACAAGTATAAACAGTACTTAGCTGAAGAGTATTGTTTTAAGCTAAGCAGCCACATAATCATGGAATGTTTTATCTACGCGAAAAGGACACAGCTGGCTGCAATTATTCAATATTTTTTAACTGCTAAGGCAGCACTTTTTTCTAATTAAAAGTGCTTCTAAGTTCGTACACCCATATCTACTTGCACTTAATAAAATGAGTTCAATGCAAACATTGCACATGCCAGCTTAGCTTTAACTTGGAGTTTAGGATGTTATAAGAATACTTAGAGCTGTATGTACGTATTTACCAATAAACTTTATTCAAATCTGTGTTTGACAAAGCAGTTGTAGCCACCAATGGCCTGCAAAGAAGCCATCCAACAGACGAGGCAAGCGTTTATCGTTTCAAATAACTACAAGTATATTTTAATTAAGAACTTTAAAATTGCAAGTGACCGGTATGGGTTTATTGACGCAGACAACAAATTCTTTAGAGCTTACACCAAACACTGCTAGAAAACTTTTATTTTAAACAGTAACTAAGACGCTTTTAAAGCTGTTATATCTCTGGTCCGCCTGTATTCGTTCAATAGCTCCGTCTGCCTGATTCAAGCGCTCAACGTATCGAGCAGAAAATATGCTGTAAACATGCTTACTCTCATAACAATAATTAGCTTTTAGTAAAGCTTGCTCTTTTTTTTGGAACAACAGCTTTATTTAATCTAGCTGAAAATTTCCATACCCCATCTCCAATGAATTTTCAATAAAACGGCTATACATCAGATGCATAGCAAAAGGTTTATGCAGTAAATTCGCTTAATTATTGATTGAACATTTCATCTGTTCGCTCGCTAGATAAAACACGAAATTTTTAGCTAATGTTATTGTTTGCCATGTTCTCTAGTGTGCTGAATACAAAATTAATATGTTTTCGCACATATCTGAATAACTGAAATCAACATAAACAAAGGCCACCACTGCGCCCAAAACCTAAAACAGCTGCGGTCGCTTCAATTGCAGTTTAAGTGCCGAGCAACGCAATTTTGTTCGCTTTAAAATGTAATATTCACACGCAGAACACCAGCCATGAAATATGCATGCCCCGCACCTAACAAAAACATGCACACACACACAGACACATAGACACACACACACACACACACACACATATATACTAGGTAGTCAGCCACTTAAACAAACCAACTAACGTTCAGAGACTGCAGCCAGCCATCCAGCCAGCTAGAAATGCAGTCGGACACGCCCAATGCCGCAGCCTCCACTTGCTGTGATTATTTTTGTTAATTTGCATGTGACACGCTGTGCTGGCGTAGGTGGGCGTGGTCACCTCCCCCCTCTCTGTGTCTGTCTGCCACGCCCATGTTGTAAAGTAGCATAAATTTAATTTTGTTTAGCGCTGGCTTACAAATGTATCTGATGGTTGGAAAATGTTACATTTGAAAAGTTTCTACTTTTTTGAGGACTATATGCTATGCTATATTTTCAAATGGGATTTTATTTTATCGTTTCATTCATTTCATGCGAAGCAAGCAATTAAATGTTTTGAAAAAATATAAAATCTAACTACTTTTTGCTGAACATACTTGTTTAATAAATAAAATTGAAAATTATTATAAAAATAGACAGAGAATAAATTTTAAAACAGATTATTTATAAAATAAGAAACATTAAAATGCATTTCATGTTCTTAATTTGATTTCAATTTAGTTAAAATAATAACAGGGATAATTCTGTTATAGCGTAGAGGGATATTTCTGCATTTTTTGTTAAAGTGCCCTTAGATTAGTATAAAAATAAATCGCAATAATTAAAACAGTACAATTGCCTTACAGGAATAAAAGCAGTTCGTTTTAAAGACTTTCTAAAATGTATTCGGCTGCTATGCAAATTCTTTCCATGTCTGGACCACACCTTTAGTCGCTTTACTCGCTTTCTGTCTGCTCGCTTCATGTCCAACTTTGAATTTAGTATGCCCGCATACTGATCGTTTTATTTTGGTAATTCCAAGGTTCGGTTTGCTGGCCCATTTATCTGCAGAATATTTAGCAAAGAGACGTTGGAAGTCAGTTAAATTCAAGCGTTGCTTCCCTATCTCGTTCAATCCGCTAATCTGTCCCTTTCTTTCGACCCATGCTCCACATTTTTATGGCCTTTGCAAATTCCATTATCAGTCCCTGTCCAAATCCATATAAGCCAAAACCAGTGGCAGAGTCAGAGTCAGCCCAACGAGCTGCGACGCTTTGACGCTATTTTCACAGGCCACGTGACACAATTACGTGCACACAATGGCCGTGAGATTGAGGTAGAGAGGTAGAGCTTCCCTATGGTTCCAAATGCCAATTGCCGCAGTGGAGGCCATTACAAACACACGTACGCACAGACAGAGGGACAGAGACAAGCGACTAGGCGCGCAATCAGCGCTATAGAAGCGGCTTTCATTATTATTATTATGTTGATGATTTGTATGTTTGACCATTGTGTGCACGAGCCATCGACCGAGGCCCAGCCTCAGACCCAAGCCCATGCCCAAGCCCAGGACCAACACTCACGAAGAGCGACAGACACAGTTGCTTGCGAAACAATAATGCACAAGACAAAGCCACTTAATTATATACTCCATGTACATATAAACATTTATGCACTCAGAAAAAAGATGTAGCTCAAGAAAAAACTAACAACTCGCAGTAGGTTTAGAATTAAAGCTTAGCTTTACTTTTGAATTTAAAACAAAAAATCATTCTTCAGAGTCTTAGAAGCATTCTTCAAACAGCTGGTTTCTTAATATACTATAAACTGCCCCTGGTACGTTTTCAAAGCTCTCGTCATGAAAAAGTTATTACAAATCAGTTTAAAAAAAAAATTACTTGCTAGTCCAACTACCATCGAAATGTTGGAGGCTGCATATTATTGGAATTATTAATATTAGTATTAAGTAATTCAAATTAATGCTTTAATTCTTAAGACAGACTATTAGCGAAAACGTATCAATATAAGTTTTTATGTTTTGGATTCCAATGTGAAAAAATGGTAATTGTGTAACAAACAATAACGATTTGAACATGCTTTCTTCCAAAAAATTTATTCTAAATTTAAATTAAATTAAATTAAATTATATTAGTCGTTTATGATTTGTTTTCTACAAAGCTCCCATTTATGAAGTAGTGCAAAAATATTTGCTATTTAAAAGAAATGCTTCCATATCTATTAATCTAAAATTCAGTTTCTTAAGACTGGTCTCTCTTTATTTTAACTGTGTATATAGAAGCTCCGATTTATACAGTAGCCTCTGGCTAGTTAACTATCTTCAAACATTGTAATATCGTTTAGTGGAATAAAAAGCTTCCAAACGTAGATGGAGAGCTTAAAAATATGAGATTGAAGCATAAAAGCATCAAAAACGTATTTGCATTGCAGAGATAATAAGAGCGAGATCTGAACTCAGAAAAAGTTGTATATAAATTGGCACAATGTGTTGGTCAACTGTGGAGTCAGCTTAGGCTGTTCTCACTGTATCTTTTGGGCCAAATACTCATAGTCTTAGCTGGTAGATCGTTCGTTGTGCTCAGCTCATGCTCCCACAATGCGTATTATTATTTTAACAATTTATTTTGTGCAATTAACACAATTGCCGACGCACATTCATTTCACACAACTTCCGGCGAGCTGTGGCTGAGCTTAATTTATTGTTGCTGCTGTTGTTGCATGGCCATGTGGGCGTGTGGGCGTGAGAGGGAAAGTGCGAGTGCGAGTGTGCGTGAGCCTAAGCCTATTTTCCCATCACTGCTGCTGCTGCTGCTGTTGCTGCCACAGTCGGTGAATGGTGTGAGAGATTTACGTCTGCGGCGCGTGGCAACTCAAAGATGTGCGCTTTGTGTTGCCTGAGAGAGGGAGAGACAGAGAGAGAGAAAGAGAAGGGAGGAGAGAGGCGCAAAAACGAAGCCGTAATAAATGTGAGCTCATATATAGACACTCAAGTAGGTAAGCCCAAAAGACAGGGGCCGGAGGACCGATGCTTAACTCACATTGCACGACAACTCAGATTAGTTGAATTATTTGCAAGTAATTTGTTACTTTTTCGCCCATAGATTTTCAACAGCCTTTAAGTTGCGAAGTGCCTGAAGTTCGAGGCGTCGCGACGCTCTTCCACGATATGCGCGTAATTAACGCACTTAATGGATTTTGATTTTGTCGAAGTCTAAGCCTAGCTGGCAGGCAATTAGATGATAGCTTGGCTTTTTCTCGCTTGACAGTAAAGTGGAGTATTTGAGAGAACCGTAAGTGTATTACGGCTCTTTCGAAATTCGCTTCACTCTGCTGCGTATCGTAAGCTTAAAAAATGCGTGAAATTAAACACAAAATCTCTTTTCTTTCCTAACAAAGACTAAGATTTATTTAAAAATAAAAAATTTAAGTTGTCTTCAAACTTGAGTGGGAAAAAGTATATCAATATATACAATGGCATTTATAATTGCACTTTCTTGATATTTAAGAAACACCAGCTTATTAAAAGCCTGAAAGATCCACCAAGGCAATGACGAAATTATTCCATCACAGTTAATATTTTAATAAGTGAACTAATAATTTCAGTAAATATTATTAGATTTAGTGTAGAAACCCATTCAAAAGGTACTTTGCTAGTTACAAATAACTGGTTGCTTTATACTGAAATTTCATCGCATTACAATTGCATCTGAAAAGCATTTGTAAGAGTTACAGCAACTCAAATATTTTATTCATGTAATTACTGTTGCAGATATACGTATTTCCTAGTTACAATAATTCAATGGCATTTCATCTAAACGATTTCTTTGAGGTGCCTATTGTTTTCCAGTTGTGGGGAACAATTTAATTTCTAGAATTGTAAGAAGTAATGAAAATGTATTGTCAGCGGAACCAGCGAACCAAAAAAAAGCAGAATGAAAAAAAAATAGCATTATTATTTTCAAAGCTCCTACTACGTACCCCCCACCTATCAGTAACGGGAACAAAGCCTTGCCAACAAAGCCGAATTGAGTTCCGAGTTCATATTTCATTTGATTTTGATGATTGTGAGTTGGAAAAATGCCTTACGCCATATTTCGTATGAATGGCATTGCTTTGCTTTGCTTATTGCATTATTTTGAAGGTGGCGCGTGGTTACTGCATTTCAAAGACGGGCAGTCAACAACAATAACAACGAAATTAACATGAAATTGAAATCAAGAACGCCATTTAATTAAATGCAATCAAAGTAACCTAACAGGTAGGTAGTTTGGTACACAAAAAGCTCTAAATGAAAAGGCACGCGCACGAGCAAACAATTGAAACTCAAAACGATTCAATTACATGGAAATTCATTTGCAAACAATTGAGTGTATCTGGAATATGTGATTAGCACTTGATTAGACATACGAGTAATTCACATTTAGAACGTGACGAATTTTTCTAATCTATGCGGCATTGATTGAACAGCAATTTCGAGCCATTTACTCACCTGCCTCGCATCTCCTCCGTGGGCCAATCGGCATTCTGACCCCAAGGCATTTCCGTGGTGCCCAAAATTAGACCGAAAATGAAACCAAACAGACAGGAGATGAACATACCCAGAGCCAGACTTATAAAGCCAACGCGCTGCAGTAGAGTAGGCCAGAGGAGAATGAAAAAAAGAGAAAAAAAGAGAAAAAAAGAGAGAGAATGAGTACGAGTTGGTTGCTGAGCTGTTCCGTTAGCGCCGATGCTACCATACTTGTATTAGCCATTTTTCGGCTGTTCTAGACTTTTTCTTATTACAGATTGCAAGGAAAATAGCAGAAATTGCAACTGGCAAGATTCATGCAGAATAAAAGGAGCTTCTTTGTTTTTATTAAAAATTTAAAATATATATTATTAAGAGGAGTACTGCTATCTAATGTGGTAGCTGATTAAGCTAGTTGTACATTAAAGGGGAATACAAGGATTGTCCATAGGATATATCTATAAGGTTGCACTTAAATCTACAGGGTGCGCCATCTTTTATGTCGGTATGTAAACATTGAATATCTTTGAAAATAAACAACCGATTTTCAAGTATGAGATATTTTTATTTAATTTGGTTCTGTACAATTTCTTCAGACTAATTTTTCGGTTCAATCGGTTTACTAATGACAAAGTTATTCAATATTTACATACCGACATAAAAGATGGCGCACCCTGTATATAACTACTATATATAAAAAAAAAATCAAATTATTTACATTATTTTCGAATTACTGTAGAATATGCTTGAAGATTATGATGTAATTTAAAAATGGATGTAATTTAAACATGCCAATATCCTGTGGTTGGTCTTCTTTTGTTTAAAATATAAAGATGGCTATTGGCCTTTACACCAACGCAAACAAAGAGTTTTAATGAGAAATGAGCCTTTTGCGAGTAACTTAATTTCTGTAGCTACTATTTTGAGCTTTTTTCAACTCTTGATCTAGTTTTTTCCGATACTCAAGAGTTGCCAGCTCTGGTTAGCGGCAAGTGTAGAAAGGGAGTTGGGGGGCTGGCGAGTTGGTGAGTGAGCGTGTGAGTGTGTGGGAGCGACTTGTTAAACGCCAACTGACGCACAAGTCAGTGACACTTTAAACTATAATGTTGCATACTTTGAAGCGCACAAAAAATAAAGCGAGTGGGTGCGTGACATGTTAACCCAAATACTGCAAGCATGCAGAATCGTTGTTGTTGTTGTTTTTGTTGCGTTTGTTGGCTGTTCGCTGGCAACCCTCACAAAGAAAAATGTTCTAATGTCAGCCACATGATGTCGCCCTCCTCTCCAACGACAACAACATTCCATTGCCGGTCGTTGCCGCTGCCGCCGCCGCCGCCGCCATCGTCATCGTCACGAAAACGTTGCGAGTTCAGACACACTCTCTAGCAAGTAGTTGAACGCTTCTTTTGCAACTGCGCTCACAGCACGCATACAAAAAGGATTGCGGCTGGATAGGGGGAGGTGCTAAGACTGCAACGTCGTAGTCGTCGTCGTCGTCTGGCGTTTAACAAGCGCACAATTGTTGAATTTAGTTAAAAAGTTGCAAAGTGAAATGCGCTGTTTAAAATGCTTGCGCCACTTGCTTGGCAGCAGTCACTAAGCAGGCGACTAAATGGAATTAAGCTTTTGTGTTAATTTCTTGTCAAGCAGGTAAATATGTTTCAACTTTTGCACATTTGATAGCAATTGACAACATTGCCACATCGCGTATACGTAATATGAAAGGAAGTTTACGAGTAGTAATAGTTATTAAGCCATATACATATATTTTCAAGTACAAAAATGCTTTCAATGTAATTGGTTGCGTAATATGCCATTTTCGTAAACAAACCCATTACAGATTTTTGTTATATATATGTAAGTAAGTAGGTTTAGAATTACTACACGCAAGTTTAATAAAAAAAATATACATTTTAATTGAAATTCTAAGCTAATTATCTCTCTGATATAAGAGACGATCCTTTATATATTCTTAAAAAAATTTGTCCATAAAGAGAAAATGCAGCTTGAGTTTTATTTGTAAGCAACAAATATTACTCGAATAATCATTATTTGTGCTCAAAAATAATGATTATCGGTTGAGTTAAGCATTATATTCTGAGCACATCAATAGAAATGTTAATAGAAATGATTTAATAAATTAAATCATTGCCATACAAATGTAAAGAAAATGTTTTTTATTACGTTTTTAAATCAATTTTATCAGTTTTTCGTGCAATCCTAAAGTCAACATTTTGTGCAAACTGTCTATTTGGGTATTTTTTCAGCAATGTGAAAAATTCTCTTCATTGCAAATAAATCTTTCCATTTTACCGCACTTCCAATTTGGTATGCTTAAAAGGTATTATTGGTATGCAGTCTTTCAACATATTTTGAATATTTCCACGCTCGAAATGATGAATTTGTGAAGTCTAACAGCTGGAAAAGACCAACAAAAAAGGCACATAGGCTTAAAAGGCAGCTTTTCTTTCTCAAAAAATAATTCCAGTACTTTCACAAATAATTTGGAAACGACGTAAAAGTATTTGCATTTTAAAACCCATGTTGCGTATACGTAATATGTATACACTGTACACACTGTACATGCATTCCATCCTTTGTCCACAAATTCTGCCAATCGGTAGACATAACAGGGAAGGCAAATATTTTTCTCATATACTTATTTTTGGAATTTTTCGTCAGCCAACAAATTTAAATGATTTTAGTTTCGTCGTTATTTTTGCTTGTTGACATTATTTTTAGACCGTCCGCCTATAAATTCATATATAAACCTTACACACACACACACACAGAAGACGCGTTTGCGTTCATGTTATTATAAAATATTTTAAATTGGCCTTTTGTCCTAATTTCTAAAAAATTGTTCGGCAAATTTTCAAAATACTTGGCTGGCATTGGTAGTTGCTGTGAACTGATATTTTCGTTAAAACAAAATCAAGTTTAATGTTCCGCTTGCCATGGCTTATCAAAGCGGATGGCCCGACCACATTTAATTTAAAATTAAACTGAAATACTCTGAATTTTAATTGTGTTTTATTTCCATTCAATGCTAGAAGCATCCCGAAACCAAATGAAACACTGTAATTGCTTTTCACTTGAAAACGGGCACACTTTTCTGGCTCTGTTTTGCTTTTTAAGAATTGTATATTCTTATATGCATGACACACCCTGTTGGCGTACAGAAAAAACTCGAGCTACTTCACGAAAATGGAGTGAAGCGACCAAAAAGTATATTTTCATTTCAATTAAAATTTAATTGAAGTAGACGATGACACAAATGTCAAATAGCAGTCAAGACACCTCTATACCGCTATGCCTCTACACCATACACAAACATTAACACATACCTACATATTATGTGTGTCTATGTAAATGCCGTGCCGTCTGTAAAATTGTGTCAGCAAACAGGCAGTAAGGCATGCCCCCAGGCGGCACTTCCACCGGTCTCCCCCTTAACACCACTCGCCCACCCACTACCACCAAACTTATACACACAGCCCATAGGCTGTCTGCATGCTCCTCTCACTCATTAGAACTGGGTGGTTGCGAAAAATGTTTGCTTTATTTCATCTTTTTGACAGCTTTTATTTACTTTGGCTTACACACTCAGTCTTCTTCAATCTTAAAGCCGCTTCTGCGGAAAATGCTTTGGAGAAAGAAATAGAAGTGGAACCAAGTCTTATCTTTGACGCGGCGCCAAGTGTTCTTTTATAATTGAAGGTCCCTTCTACTTGACGGTGTTGTTGTTGTTGTTGCTGTTGACAATTATGGCACTTTTGACGGCGTCAACAACATCGCATCTGAAGTTGAGTTTTATTTTGGCTTATCATTTTATTTGATAATGCCAAAAGTGGGGCTTTCCTAAATTTTAAGGAGCTTAGTTGGCACTTTTTGCAACTTTCAGGGGCTGCTATATATAGATGGCTAAATATTACAGCAAAAGGTACTGATCGGTATGGGTACTCGAATCGCTTTCAAGCTTGGGAGATTTATATGCTTTAACTAAGCAGAGGTGTGTGAATAATTTACGAACTTTAAAGATATTTAAATCTGAGTGACACATAATTTGCACACAACTTTTTAAAGTTTCAAGAAAGGCACAATAATTAATTAATTAATAGCGTAATTAGCTCAATTAATTATTGGAATCTTTTGACAATCTTGCCTTCTAAGGCTATTACAATGCAAATATTTTTGTGTTGCTTCTATATAATATTTCAACATATACTAGATTTTGATCAACATTTAACTATTATATCCTACAGCAATGGCAACATTTAAATTGAAAAAAGCAGATATGAAACGGGCATTTGTTGACAATCAAAGCTAGTGCAAGATTGGATTTGAATCGCACTACTATAGCATAAACATTTTGCAATAAGATGCACAAAACAAATTGAATAATAATAGATATTTTTTGAAAAAACTGGAATGGAAAGTGGAACGGGTGAAGGACTTTAGAAAATGGACTTGTAGACAAACTCGAAATTAAAAAATGATAAAAAGTTATATGTAAATACATATTAATAAAAAAGTAATATATTAATTTTAACATTATAAAAAAATCTCCGAACAATGTTCTAATGCCGACCTAAAGAAAACTTTACTTTTCACGTATAGGAATACAAATTTATTTGCAAATTTTTCCCAGTACACTTTAACATTAGAGCTCTTTTGTGTTGTGTAGTTTCTTAAATACGCACATTTAATTCTTTTTGATAACTTTTTAGCAAATGTCTTCGAAGCACTCATACAAATGCACCCTAAAAAAGTGTTCCTTTCAATTTTCAATGTGTTGCAATTCCACTCAATAGGAAATAATTGATTCAGTAAGGATTCAATGAATTGGAATGAGACAGTATAAATGCTTTTGCTACAAATTTCATTCAATTGCAAAAGAATATTAATTTAAAGACTATTGCTACTCTCTAAATACTTCCTCGAATAATTTCTGCAGTAATGTTACAATTAAGCGGAATGGAACAATGTAAATACTTTTTTCCTAGAATTCCATTAAATGAAATTATTGCAAAACAATACTCGAAAAGTATTAGTACTCTATAAAGGTGAATGAATTTTCCCCAAGAATTTCATTTAATGGCTATTAAAAAGTTTCCGTAATTGTTGCAAAACAATATTCTAAATGTAGCTAAATACACGTATTTGCAATCTATAAATACTTTCTCTCATAACTTTATTTGTAATATAACAATTTTATTGGTTTTTTCCAAAATGTCCATGACCTTTGAAAAGTTGCTGCAATTATTACAAAACAATATTTGAAGAGCTTTTAAATACTTATTTGCTGTAGACATTTTCTTTTCTATAAACAATTCTCCCCACGCATGGATGACTGTATAAAGTGCGAGTCAAATATTCTTGTCAATAAACAATTTAGCAACATTGCCATTTACCACAATAGCGATGATAAATGTTGAAACACAAAAGCTGTCAGCAGACATTTTTCATCACCCCCAGCAGTCAACGAACCACAGGACCACCAACCATTTGACACTCTCGACTCTTGTCATATATATATTTTTGTATTTTTTTTTTGTCCAGCTTTGTGTGAGTTTTGACAGAGTCAGAGTCAGAGACAGTGACACAGATGGAAGAGGAGGCTGGGTTGGGGACAATGCACAGAGCAATTTCAGTGCATTTTTATTATTTTCCATATGTCATTTGCTCATAAATCAGTCAAAAAAGTGCAACTTCGCTCAAAGTGTTGACAATTCCATTTAACGGGCTTGCGGCAGTGTTGGAAAACAGTTTGGGAGCATGAGTGCATGTGGATTTGCGATATTTGTTGCGGCCAAATACTTATACCATATAGACTAGACTCTTACCATTAGCTCTCTGTCCGAAATAATTGCGCCAAATGTAATCGACATGACGGGGCCCATAAGCGGCGAAACCAACATGGCCGCCACAATATTCGGAGAGTTGTTCTCGACCAGACCCAGCGCTGCCAGGGAGCTGAACAATGGAATGAAAAGAGTGGGGGGAAAGATACGCATTATTGGGTAGCAGTTTGCTTTTGAATGGCCTGCAGCTGTTGCTGGGCACGGCGATTTGTTTTTATATCTCAACGAACACTCACTCGGCGGTAACAATTAGCAGCAAATAGTCGAAGGACAACGATCCGCCCGCCCGCACGCCGTCCACCACCTGCTTGACGGTCAGTTTCGATTTAATTGATTCCACAAAATTGTTCCACTTGGACTCGTCCTCGGCATCCTCGCTGTAAATAAATAAACGAGCGCGCATAACATTCAATGGGCAGAGCAGAAGGTGAAAATTATTCTCTACACAGTTGCCTCTGGTTGGGTTGCTCTTCTAACTGTAATTACAGCAGCATGCTCCAAATGGCCCATACTACTTACTACCAATTGCGCGAAATGCATATTTCAATCTAAATTGTGGTCTACCACTTCATGTCAGTGCTCTAAAATGTGCGCCATCGTGACGTATACGTAATGTTAGCTAACTTTTCTTAACTACTGTGTGTGGACAGAGGCAAATAAGTTCGTCTGCACTTTTCTTTAATTCTTTTTTTAAGGTATTTAGTTATTATGTTTATAAATATATATTACCTTTATTTTGTTACAACTTCTTAATTTGTAATGTCTGCGAATGAGTTTCTTAAAACTTCAAATTAAATACCTTAAACCAGTCAGTTGCCTTTAAAGTTTCCTCAAATTACCCAGAGGCTGCAATTAATGCTTAAGTATTTCGGTTAACCTTACAATTATTTCGTACATACGAGTAGTTATGATCTTTTCAGCCTTAATTGTCCAGTCCAGCATAAAATATTTTGCTACCCACACATTCTGCTGCCATTGTGCTCATAAAGCTAGCATTCAAAAATTCATTTAACTAGCGCTTTATGGGAGGAATAGTCATAGACAGACCTTGCATATGCATGTACATTTCGGCAGCTTCCTAATATATATATATATATACACACACACATGCACAGCTAAGGACAATCACTCTGAGGCAGTAATAAACTTGACAGGACAATGGGGTGTTAGGGGTGTGTGTGGGCGTTGGACTGCGGTCTGTGGCTAGACAAGACAATAAAAAGCGACGTGGCAAAAGCAAATGTCACACTGCCTGTGGACAGACAGACAGACAAACAATGGCCGCTGACTGGCAAGTGATACTGCGAGTGAGAGTGAGTCTGCGAGTGAGAGTGAAAGTTAATGAAATGACTGACATCGCTTTGACACGTAGCTTGTAAAAAGCGCTAAAATTAGTTTTAGAGAGTTGACTGTTACAGCGACACAAAAGCCAACAAGCCCCAAGGCAGCTAGTGAAGTGGGGCGCTTAGCTGCCTTACAAAACCACTTGAAAGAAAAAAACAAACGACAACCATACATAACTGTTTTTTGGTTTTTGCACGCCACGATGCAATACAATGGAATGCAATGCACACACATACACTCAGCGAAAAAGGGCGATCTGCAATTTACGTCGAATCTAAATCAAATTGACAGTGCTTCTGAAAACCTATAACAATAGCAATTCAAGAAGAAATTCCATTTAACCTAACACCAAAATATGAATATGAATATATGAATATATATGAATATATATATATATATATATATATATATATATATATATATATATATATATATATATATATATATATATTCATATATATTCATATATTCATATTCATATTTTGGTGTTAGGTTATATATATATATATATATATATATATATTTTTTTTTTTTTTTTTTTTTGAAGTTAGGACTGTAGTTGCCAAGTAATATCAATTCCAAGTCCACAATAAAAATCTTGTAAGATTTAAAAAATTTGATGGAAACAAAACTTTTAGTCTTGGTATAAGAACTTCCGAGCTGATTTGTCACTGAATATTACATTCTCGACCACATAAAAATCATCGATCGATGAGCCCTACTTGCAATTTGTATTTATTCTTTTCAGGTATGAATTAATGGGTCAATGTAAAAAGATACAAAAATTTATTAGAATTCTATAAATTCAAATAAATATAAATTTTAAAGCTGGACTCACATGCTCGATAAGTGCTGTAGATGTGTTGGACCATCTATATATTGCATTTTTTTAGAAAGTGATTTTATTAAACATAATTCATAACTTTATAAAGCTATTTAATTTATTCATAGAATTGAAAGTCGTGTTATTAATATTGGAAAATAGCAATATCACAAAATAATTTTTGGTTCTAAATTACATTTATTCTTCTCCTGCCAGCCCTAAATATTATTCGCTTGAGAGGAAATTATTCCTTCCATTCTTCCCACGAGAAAATAAAGCTGTTACACTGTTTTTATTTCCGCAGCCCTTTTTCCCCTTTTTTATCAAATTACTATCTATGTTGAGTCGATGAGAGTCTACCTCTAGTGACTGCGAAAATCACTGATCAGGGATGCAATACAATACCCATATACTTGTACATACAAAAAAAAAAACACCACTGAAAACTAATATATACACATACTTCTGCACTTACCTGTAGTCATCCCGCATGTTGGCGGCATCTGTGATGGCATCATAACTGACGCTGCAAGGCAGCACGCTGTTGAAAGAGAAAGAGAGCGAGAGAAAGATTGAGAGAAAAAATGTGCAAAAGTGAGACGGAGAGAGAGATATTCATGTATTTCAAATAACTCATGCATTCTTTGTTGCTTTCGTTAAACACATGACTCGCTCGGCTGCCGACAACTGAAAACTGACAGATGACTGCCGTGTTTAGCATTGCCTGAATGCCATAGGAATGTAAGCGTGTTGCATAACCAACCAACCAAGCTCTTGCACCCGTCCTTCCATGCATGCAACAGCTTTTAAAGAAAAAAAAAACGAGAAGCGTGCGCTCGACTTTTATATACCCTGCATCAGGCTTAGAAACAATTTCTTAGGCTTAACTGCAAATAAAACCTATAACTAGGTGAATACGCTATTTAAAATGCATTTGTGAACGACAACAACCACAAAGATTAAATAGTCAGATATAATATACTTTACAGTTGTACAGTACAGAAAACTAAATACTATATGTATATTACTATATAATACTGTATTCCTAAGTTCTAAAAGAAGACAATTGATTCGAGAACGAATTAACAAGAATTAAATGTCGAAGATTACTTCTTTAGATGGAAATAAAGGATGTTCGCCATTAAACGGACCTGAAAAACAAGCTTACTTAGTTTGGGGATACTATTTCTTGTACTCTCCGAAATCCTTGCGTTCATGCGGACAAGCTGACGGGCAGTTCGACTGATCTCCTGCCGTTCAAGAATATATATCTTCTGCCAGGCCGCATTCTAGCTGTTACATACATTCGCACTAAACTGGTATGCCCATTTGCCCTACTAGGGTATAAAAACTGCCTCTGGCTAGGATACTTAATTGAATTCTTTCTCTCATTAAACAGCTTGAATTGCACTCAGTTTGCTTTTCGCACACACGCTCTGCTCAGCCCAAGTCCTTTGTGACAGGTCAGTCTCCTTTCGCTTCCGCTTCCGCCTCAATCTCTGCCCTCAAGATGCAGAGCTACACTGTCTTGTTGCTGTCCCTTGAAAGAACGGCTTCCTTTACAGCTGCTGGCTAACTGGCCACACCTTCTGTTGCACTTTAATTCCTTTGCTTAATGCCATTAAATGATTATCACACCCACTTATTCACTTACAGAACAGTATTTTTGTTCCTGTAACCCCTCCCCCATCTCGTTCACCTTTAGTATCTGTAGCTGTTGGTCTTTGCCAACTCATCTTTAATTTATCGTGTACTTCTACTTAGCACAGCTCATTGTTTCTTCCTCTGAATGTTCTGCAGCTTTATTTACTCTCCCCCCACCCCAACTGTGCTTAAGAGCTTGGCAATCAGCCTAGGATGGGTGAAAAGGGGATTCGTTGCCTCGTATCTGTGCACTTTAAATTGTCGAATGAAATTAAATTTAGTTTCAAGTACAGACTTCAAATTTAAATTGATGTTAGTGTAGTTATTTGTTCAAGATACACTATTAAAGCAATAGCAATTAAGTGCCTCGAACACATCGATAATTTGTTGTGTACTTTAATAAGTGTTCAAATTTTACATCAACAAACCATTAGTTTTTTCTTTACTAAATTTAGAATACGGTGTAATATATATTTGAAATATATATTCATTTATGCAGTCTTGTATTTTTGAAAACTTGAAAATATTTAGTCTTTGTTATGGGTTTCTTTTGAATAAAAATAGATAAATTATAGCTGAATGGGGCAAAGATATGTAACTCTTTTCAAATGTTGATTTAAAAATATAATGCATAAAAAGTTTAATTCATTCCTTTTCAATAAAAGTGGAGTTAAAAATTTAAAATATTTCAAACTAAAACTCACCAAACTTCTCTTTCTGATTAAAATATCACTTCAGTATTCAATTATTTTAGGCATTAGTATCTTCATAAAGAATCGCTTTTTCACCTTTACTGCTTTTTCTGAGTAAACTGTACTGACTTGGTTTCTGTTGATTAAATGAGTCTTTTTTTAGAAACGGAATTGTATATTCTCTTAAAAACTGTTTCACTATTTAGAACTATTTAGAAAACTGTATCTTTTCTTCTCTTATACTCCACTTTTTAGCTATTCCGTGCATCGTCCCTCTATCGTTTCTTAGGTCCTGTCAACTGTGCCAGCTGCCTGAATTCAAATTTTAGTTTAGCTGCCTCTTATTCTCAACTCACGTGCCATTCTCTTAAATACTGCAATAGCGTTCAATATGCAATTTGAACCGTCCGGGCTCTGCTGGCAAAATCAATACGCACTCCCAGACCTATTCCCGGGGGAGGTATTGGTAGCTCTGCTTTTCTTATTTTTCACTTCCATTTCCGCCTACTCGCAATCAAAATATGAACTTGCCCAGTCGGTCACCTGCTGGCTAAGTTGCCAAGCCGCAGTCGCTAAGTTCGAGCAACTGGCCGGCAGCTTTGGCTTAAGTCCTGGCTGCATTTTTTATTAAAAGCTACGTCGCCGTTGTCGTCGAACAGCTGTTGCATGGCATTGAGTGGGTCTGCAGTTTGTGAACAGGCAGTCTGCCTGCAAACTTGATTGCCGGACGGACGGACGGACGGACGGACAGACTACTTGACTTTCCTGGCACGTTGCACACGCCCCAATGCCCAGCCGTTTGGCGCTCGCTCAATGTCTCAACTTACCTGACACTGGAATTCAATTTAGTACCAATGCCCAACTCTGTTAGACAGTGTAATGTTGTCTCACAGGGCTCGCCGGCTTGCAGTGGAAAAACGACGTGATGAAAATATCCTTTTTTACTTGTTGTCCAAGTAACGTGCTCGATTTCAAGCTTGACAAGTAACTCTTCAAGTACCTGCAAAGACCGACACCCAACTCGATAAGAAAGCAACAAACAAATAAAAGCATTCTTCAGCCGAAAATGGGAAACTTAACAAAGTGTTGAAACTATGCAGACTGCACGCCCTTCTGCTTCTGGAGTGGATTATGAAAGAGTACCTCAGCATTTAGCATTTAGCTGAGAAACACTTTACACACTTTTCCATCAAATAAATTCTATTCACATCAAAAGCGAACGCTGCACTGATGTCTGAAATGTAAGCCAAAAATTGTTGTTAACTTTTACACTTGAACTGAGCCCTGAGCTTCAACCTTTGTTGTTGTTTGCCAATTTGAACGTTTGACAAAAACTCGTTTTAAGCAAACAACCACTTCAAGTGAAATATGAATATTGTGAGCAAGAGAAATTAATTTTGGCATGCAATAATAATTGAATACTTTTGTAAACTACAAATTAAAAATGAAAATTCCAAGTAAAAAGATATGTACCTTCAGAGAATACGTAGTTAGGTGCAAAAATACTTTGTAAAATGTTAATTTCTTTGTGGGTACAGATAAAGGATTATAGGATTTGGACTCTTTGGCAGTAAAATCGCGTTCGCGTCGCCAACTGCAGCATAATTCGACTATCTTTTCTTGACGCTTCAACTGCAACAGCTGAAGAGCCTCGACTGCTAAATCTAGTCTAGCTAAGTTAGTCGGAAAAGCTAAATCTTCTTTTTTTATATATATACATATAGCATCTGCTTATAAGCTAGGTCCAACTAAAGTATATAAATCAAATCAATTGATGGAATAATTGTTGAATGTAAATTTGGACAATTTCTATTGAAATTTAGCTTTTGTATCATCATTGTGAACAAATTTCTGTGATGCATTGAGCGTTCTTAGAGTAGAAACTAAATCATTTCAACTTTTCCAATCCTTTACAATCTTAACAATATTAATATTAGTTTAAATATTTATGCGGCAAAAGTAATAATCAAAAGGGAAGATTTGAATGCTTATTTTCTCTAATAAAAAATTACAAAACTAAACGATTTAAGCACTAAAAGAGTTCCAAGTTTTTGAATGCATATGCCAATTTATTTAAGCTATGCAGAGAAGATAAATCATTATTTGATAAATAAATCCAACAATTCTCCAATTCACACCTCAACCAGAGCTTCCAATTAGTGGAACTCTTGAATATTTCAAGAGAAGTCTTCATTGAAAATTCCAAGAAAAACCATTTGATTAGAACTCAGGAATATTGCACTTTTTACACTTGCACAAGCAAAATACTCGTCTTACATAACAAGCAAACATGTTGAACATATCCTAGACAAGTGCCGAAATCGGCACCAATTAGCGCTGAGAGAAAATATAATTGTGGAAAGTCAAATAGAAGACCCCAATTAGGAACGACTGCCGCCATAAAATGAATTATGTTGGCAGACACTTATAAAAATAGAAAAGAGCACAGAAAGGTAACGCACACACGTCATTCAAAGAATAGCATTTCACCTCAACTCTGATGCTTCTACATATATAGCCCGAATTCAACTCTCATTTGTCTATCAATTGTTTCCGCGTTTATGCGCACACGAATGCAGAATATCATTTCAAATCATGAATTGCAATATATTTGCAGTTGCAGGATTTGGGTTTGTGAGTAAATATATAGTGAATTGTCTAATACTCTATTACAAAATTTTAAGTGGTGCTGCCATGTCTTCACTTCATGGGGGGTGTTACAATATGTAAACGTGTTTAACCAATAACTAAACATATTGATCTGAGCTATTAAATACTATAGCATTCGAAAAAATGGACGAACCATAAACAAACTATTTTAAAGCAAACCCATACCTCAAATAGTTAGCTAAGTATAGTTGCATGGCTAAAAGACCATCTCACATTAGCAAATCCGGCGGGAAGGAAGGAAAATATATTCGACAAAGCCTATCAGTATGAAAACCAGGAATTGTTTGTGGATTTTCTGTTTTTCAAGTATCTGACGCACAAGAGAGATACATATATATTATAGTTTAGTAAAATACAAGTATACCAACGTTTTATAGCAACTACTTGTAGAATACTTTTTTGTCAGATGACTGCCAATTCAAGAAATGAAATATCTAGAATTTATGTGTAAACGAATATTCGCTGTTTTATTAGGAATTGCTATCGATTTCTAATATCCACAGCATAACAGTTGATGTCATACGTATTGTACATTTTAAATTCCATCTGGCATGCCATTAATCAATATCAAATGACACTCACTAAGTTAACACAATTTGTGGGCTATTTTAGACCGAGTATTAAGCCAAGCAGCCGCAAAGCTCACACAAAAGTATGGCCAGTGCTTGAGTCACGTTTCGTTGCTGTTAAGTGCACCAAACAACCTGAAGTGGTGCTTGTTTTTTTGGGCGTGGGAGGGGGAAAGGAGCAGGGCCAGGATTATACCATACGTTTGGCGTGACAAACGCCACTCACCTTCTCCAGCGGCACTACCAAATTGCGTTTGTCCAGTGAGACGGCCGTTGTGCCGGCAACACCTCCAACACCTCCAGCACCTGCTGTGCCGCCAGCACCGCCGCCTCGCCTGCCGCCACCTGGCCCGCCACGTCCAGGGCCAGCGCCGGCACCACCGCCACCTGCCCGTCCAGCACCCACACCCCGTCGATACTTGGGCACATTCTTGTCACGTAATTCAACTTCGAGTCGTAGTACTGCGTTGTTATTTTCCGGAAGATTGATGTTCAGATTATTATTGCCACCTCCGGTGCCACCAATGCCCATCCGGGGCTGCGACTGACCAACAGCGCCGGTGCCGGCAACTACTTCGGTTATCACATTATTTGAAGTGCCTGCAAGTAAATAAAGAAGCAGCGACAATTTCTAAAGCAATTCTCTAAAATGTAACACACTGGGAACACTTTTCATTTACTCTTAAATAAATGAATAAATAAAATATGTTCCGCAAACTAAAAGTGTGTTTACTTAAAGCTACAAGCCCTTGTTTATCTTAAACCATAAAAACTTTTTTGTTTTTATTCGAGCTATTTTATGTAAAATATATATAAACATTATAAAATTGTCTAAACGCTCTTAATTGACGGATTTTCAAAATTTATTTTATGGTTTATTCATTTGTTATTAATTTTGTTTGAAATTTCATTTAGTTTTATTTTAGTTTCTCATTTTTTATTTTTACTTTTTATTTATTTATTATTTTATTTTTTAACATTAATTGATCATAATATATGTGCTGTTTAATTCAGTTTTTTCTATTTTAATTTTTATTTATTTATATTAATAATTAACTAATCATAATTATTAAAAATTGTCTTAAACGCTCTTTATTGATGGATTTTAAAAATGTATTTTATGGTTTATTCATTTGTTAATTTCAAACAAGTTTAGCTTCATTTTAGTTTTCCATTTGTTTAGTTTTTATTTATTAATATTAATTAATCGTGATATGTTTGCTGTTTAATTTAGTTTTTCCTATTTTAATTTATTTATTTATTTTAAATAATTTTTTTCGTTTATTTTAATTATGAATTTGTATTATTTTATAGTATTTAATTTTAATTAACTATTAATTAAAAAAGCATTTTTTAATTTCATATAATACTGAAATTATACACTTTGTTAAAGCAACGTCCTTCTTCAAATAACATTTAATTTAAATTAATATTTGTTTGGCAATCAGCAATAAAGCATTTAATAAATATTTGCTTGCATGCTAATTTTTAGTGAAAATGTTGGCTTATTTACGGCTGGCGCTCAGCAAATTAAACAAATTAGATTAATAATGTAATGCACGAATTAAGGTACTTTACAGTGATTGATAGAAAATGTAATGCTTTTGCCAAACACGCATAGACACACACAAAAGTCCAGCCCACAGTGAAATTAAAGCCTAGAACACACTTGGAAACCACATTAAAAGGATCACAACATTATAAATGTCGGCAAACAAATAATGGGCAGACATTTGCAGATAGAAATAGACGCGGACATGGACACGGACACGGGTTAAACAAGCATATGTCTAGCTGTCTATATAATGCTATATATAGCAGAAAACTGAGTGAAGAGCTTGTTTGCCGACTGCCAGACATCGAAATGTTATATAAATCCCAGTACATTGACAAATGCCAAAAGAAAGCTTAAATGTGCTTAAGTGTGGTTTGAGAAAGGCGCACAGCAAAGGTTACCAAGTAGCCCACTTATGCGTATGTATGTGTGTGTGTGTGTGTGTGTTGTTTTGGCCATATTCAACTCTTGTTGCACGTACCAAAGCAAGCTTGGCAAGTTCTTTGAGTTCTCTCTTCAATTGCCACTGCCTGCCTTCCATAATATTTAACTATACATATACACTGCAGCTCAACTAAATAGGTTCAACATTGCACCGCTTTGTCAATACATATTGAGAGTGCAACTATTTGAAAGAAAAGACAATGCCTGACAATTAATTGACATTTCCAAATAAATTTTAATTTAATATTTCTAAAATTAAAATAGAAACGTAAAGAGGAAATTAACTTTTATTCTTTTGTACTAAAAATGCTCCAAAATGTATTATCTTAAAGAAAAATTCGATTTATCCATTGCAAACATAATTTTTATACAAGCCTAACATTTAAAACAAAACAAAACAAAAAATTTAAATTGGTAAAGCTCATTAGTATATAGATATGTACTTGTATATATATAAGCTAGATCTCATATATATGCAAACGAACGGAATAAGTTGTTTAGAAATTTCAAATTTGTAAGCAGACAAATTTTATCCTTAATTACTAAAAATTACCTTGAACCTTTTATTTTAAAGGAAAATTCGATTGACCAATTGTTAACATACTTTTTATAAAAGCCTCAGCATAACATTTAAAACAACAAAAAATTATTTAATCGTTTTTGTAATTGGTAAAGCTTATTAGTATGCAGATATATACATATATATGCTATAACTGATATATGTATATGCAAACGAAGCGGATCAGTTTTTTAGAAATTTCAAATTTATAAATAGACAATGAATAATTAAAAATTAATCGTTATATTTAATTGAACCTATTCGGTTGGAAGGCAATGTACGTAATTTCAATTCTCTTAAAGGTTCTCATGTCCTATACCACAGCAGTTTGGTTTGCGTTCCCATAGCTAGAAAGCACACATGACTCTCAGCTTGTGGTCCGTGATTTATGCCTCGCACCTCACCTCGCCATCACGCCACACGCAGCATGCTGATGATGCTTCAATTGCATGGGATCCTCTTTTTGGCCAAAAACAAGTTGTATCTACTTTACACTGCTGTTTGTTGTCAAGGCCGCTCTGTGCAAGCGAAAGTGATTTATTTATGCTGCTTGCTGACTAGAACAACATTTATTTTGCCTTCATTTTGCTGCCACAGTCCGCTATTATCGAGAGCCTTGGCTTCAACATGCTGCCTTGGTGACAAACAAAATTAATGATTATTTTCGTTGCTGCCTTTTTTGTGTGTTTCTCGGCGCTATTTAAATAAATATTTGATTAATAATCGGCATGCGCACGCCGATAAGCTGCTCTATACGAGTATATATCTTTTATTTTTTTTCTCTTTTTGTTTCATAAGTTATTGCATTTTATGTGTTTTTATTGCACTCACATTTTTTTGAGGCTTTGATTATGATAAATTATAGCCTTGCGCTTAATTTTTTTCAAGCTGAGACATAAAAATAAATGCTGTATAAAAAGTCTTGTATGTCAGTAATGCTTGTTGCAAGAAATATTCGACAAACTATAAGCATTTCCGAAAATGGAAAAAAATTAAAGCGCCCAGATTAAAACAAAGTTTAAGTCCTTTGTTTTCTACTTCGCACAGAAAAAAGCCTCGATGGACAAAAGCAGATAAATCAAGATTATATACTTTGGGGAAGTCTACCACGGCATATTATGTGTCTTAGATATAAAGTTAACTTGTAAGCAAGCTATAATAATTGACCTCTTTGCTATCCTTCAAACTAGCACTCCTCCAACCAGTCTCAACTCAAACTTTAAAGACAATACTTGTATGCCAGCCGTGCTAATTTATGTTTAGTAGTTATTATCAATTTTGTAAGCAGCAGTCGAGTTAATTGAACCGAGTCTATTAATAGCACCCAATGACAATTTTTCACCCGTTAAGCTCGAATTTTTAATTTAATTCACCTGTAGAATGATCCCTTTTTGGGGAAAATGTAAATATTTTGAATTAATAACAAAGCTTCCGCCTAAAATGTTGTATCCTCTCCAGCACATCCTCACTCTCAGTGACTCGCCTTAATCACACCTAATCCCGACTAATTGGGCTCAGTTGAGGCTCCCCACTCCACTTAACTGTTCGCATTAATTAAATAATGACAAATTTCATTAGTTAGTATGACAACTTTTGCTCTCGCTGGAGAAGCTCGACCCGTTACCTTTTCGCCATTTCCTGCACGAGCCGACAAGCTGATAGCCATAGCCCACAATTTTAACATCACACACACAAACACACATCCTGCATCCTCTACCTCCACATAGAAACTCACTCTTTGCAGCTAATTAAAATTTAATATTCAATATTTAGACAGCAGAGTATGTTTGTCTTCTATTTTTTCCTCCTTTTTTTTGCAAATTTTCCAACGAAAAGCTCTTTAAACAGCCGCACACACAATTTGCCAGCTTTTGGTTACATAAAATACACGAAAAAAGCACCGCAAAAAAAAGTTGAATACAAGGCTGACGAAAGAAATAACAACAACAATAACATCAAGCCACAGATTGCATGCATGTGTGTGTATGCGTGTGTGTATACGTGTACATGTGCTCATGCAACATTCATGGCATGCTTTTAGGCGCAAAAACAGTTTTACGATGTCATAAAATAATTAATAACGCCACTAAACAACATAATTACACAGTTAAGCGCGCGCAAGCTCACACACACACACACATAGTCATGCAGGTAGACACAAATTCCTATAAATGTATACACTGGAAGAAAAACGGATTATACAAACTATATTATTTGTATTTATTTATATATGTGTAATGCTAGCTTAAGATTAAAATCTTTAAATTGACAGAAGCCGTTGTATTAGCAATGGCTTCCAGGGCCTATAACTAATTTTGTATGTAAATTTGAGGATTTAAAAAAAAACATATGAAAAAACATATTAATATGAGGTTAGTGTTGTTTACTGATTGGTTTTCAGTTAGGGTCATGGGGTTAATGAGAAATGATTATATAAAATATACAAGTTTAGTTAGTTTAGTTTGTTTCTTTGGTTTTTTCTCAGTATGTACACTAAGATAAATATAAATGATAAAAATTGTTAAAGAAACAAAGAACTGTGATTCTTTTTAAAGGAATTATAATTATTAATTTTATAAAATGTTAAATCAAGAATCAACTCTGAGGTCACAGTAAACACTGGGAAGCTTTATTTCGTATAGAAATATTGACCCAAATAGATAGACACATAATAAACATAATGGTTTTCTGAGGCTTTTTTACACGAAGGCAGCATCACCAACTAAATATTTACTTTAAAAAGTCCATTGAACTAATTAAAATAATTTAACTTATTTAAAATGGTAGGGAAAGTAAGAATGAAAATATTCACTCAACCTTTTTCTGAGATACTTGTACATGAAATATTTAATTTGCTAACGCACATTGCAGAAATATAGACTGACGATTTTTCACTGATTATTTTATATTATCGCTACACAAAAAACACAAAAAGTGTACACTTTTCACTTAAAAGACATGTTTATGTAAAAATGATTCAGCCAGTACCTTATATAGAACCTTTATGTATACAGAGAGAAAAGAATAAAATTTTGCAAAGTTCTAATTAAATATTATTAATAATATAAATATTATTAAATTATTAATAATTTGAATAGCTGTTGTTATTTTTGGGCCCACATTATGCTGTAAAAATAGGTACAATTTTCAATAACGATATGTTTCGCTTCAGCAATGTAAAGCATCCTTAAGAAAATTGTACAACGTCCTAAAAGGTATTTGTTTGCCCTCCTGTTATCCTTTTGACCGACAGGTATTGACATTTTATTTATTTTCTTTTTATTAAATCAGTTGGGCTAAAAGTTCTTGCTGAGTATTTGATTTCAGTCCACATTCTCGCTGTGTAGATGATGGCTACATATGTATAAATATACACTATATACGTTCAAACACGGATATGTAAAAGGCCTAGATGTGTGCCAAGCACGAAAATGCGGAAAAACAAATGGACAGACAGATAGACAAAAAGAGGGAGAAAGGCTGAGAGTAACTGGGGGGCTTAAAATTGCAACAAATTCTATGGTTGTATATAATTAGGCGCACATTTTAATAGACGATGAATTGAATTTGTTTCTGTTGTTGCTTTTGTTGTTGTGTGAATGTGTATAGACCTAAAATGCTTACCGTAAATAAGTTCACGTTCAAAATTTGCCGTTGGCACGACGATTAAAAAGACAACGCCTGGCATTTTCTAGCTCGTGATGCTGTAGTAGCTGTTGATGTTTTTGTTGTTGTTGTTGTTGTTGTTGTTGCTGTTGCTAGGTGGCTATTGTTGCTGTTACTTCTGCAAACTTGGAGCTGTGAATGAAAGGCAGAAAAGTGGCCGGTTTAGTTACAAAATGTGTTGCCTACTTTTGTGGGCCGAAATGGTTACTAAACAGCAAAGTCTTGGCCCGAAGCACAGACTCTGCATTACATCGCATTAAATTTAATTCTACTGGTGCTAGCTGTTGAGTAGTAGCAACAGAATAAAATTTTGGCAACAAAACTTGTCAACGCCAAAAATGTGTGCACTCCTGTTTGTGTCCGTCGCTCGTCGTCGTTCATACTTCATGAACACAATCCTTTTGCATATATATTTTTGGGCAACTTTGTGCAATTCCTGGTCTACTTTCGCAGCCAGTTTGTTTGTCTGTCTGTCTGTCTTGTCTGTCTGCCTTTTGCATCGCAAACGGTTTCATTTTCACCGAAAATTGCGCACTAAACTGTTAACTTTTTGCAACTAGACCTCATTAGGTGGACCAACTTTTGCGCACGGTCACAAGCAACAAAAAAGGAAATACTAGTTGTGTGAATGAGAGCTGTACATGCAACAACAGAAAATCCACCAAAAAGTTGCAAAATATTTTCAAATGCTTTCGCTTTAAAGCTCGAACTAGGCAAAACAAATGCAAAGTAAAACAAAAAAAACATTTACATTAAGCACATATAGTACTTGTATAATGCCGAGAAAATAAATTTCTTATTCTTCTTATTCTTATTCTTATTCTTCTTATTCTTATTGCAATACATGAAAATTTAAAATTATCATCATCTTAAGGCACCACTTCAAACATTTATTTAAAAAATAATTAAAGAAAAAGCAGCAAATAAAATTGAAAGCAGACTAATTTTTTGTTAAAGCTACTACAACTTTTTATTGATCAGTAAATGCTAAAATATCAAATACTTTCTCATCGAAAATTTAATTTAAGAAAGTGACGAAGTAAAACTCTGCACATTAAGAGCTATGGTTTTTTATAATTCTCGTATTGATTCAGGCAATCGTATTGCAAGTACGATTATAAAGCGATTGCACCTTTCCCGCTTCCTCTGGCAAGCAACTTCAATCACTTAATTAAAAGCGACACACAAAGACAAATGAATAAAAAAGATTTTCTCCTTTCTTCACTTCACTTGGCCTTTATTATTTAACTACCATATTTTCATTGGCAAAGTTCTTTATCGGCGAAATTTTACTGTCTGTGCGCATATCCTGCGGCTAAGAAGCCGCTCCTTGGCCGTCTGTGGCTCAATGCTGGCAACAGATTTTTCCCATCTCCCTTTTTTTTTGCTCGACTGTCGGGCATTGAAGAATAAGAAGAAGAGGAATGGGAAGACTTCAGAATTTCTCGCTTGAAATTAAAATGCCATTAGCACGGAGTTGAGATAAAAATTATATAAGTAGCAGAGGCTGACACGAACAATATGTGTCTGTATGAACTGAAAAAGAAGGTGGATTGCCTGTTAAAGCAGATATGGCAGAATGTGAAGGCAAAAGAGCATCTGAAACTCGTGCGTATGTGTTTGCGCAGCTGTCAGATAAGTTCAGTGCACTTTTCGCTTAATTCGAGCGACTATTTCCTTTTTAATTGTGTTTCCATCACATTTTCAATTATGAGAGTAGACTGCGCAGCTACTTCAAACTATAGGCCTAGACTATTTACATTTTTGCGCGGCAATTTAAGTTCCCCGAAGAGCGCCCGTTGAGCAAACGCCTGAAACTTTTGTGCAAACAATCTGCTTATTTCATTTGCCACTTTTACTGGAAACAGTTTGCTCAACAGCCGCAAACAAACAAACAAACCAACAGCCACCAGCCAGCCCCTAGGAACCCAAGTACCTACAACCCCCACCACCAGAACACACACACCAACTGTAAAGAATCCTCGGGCCGAAGCTGTTGCACTTTTTCTCTCACTCTCCCCACTACCACTTGGCAGTTTCCATTTTGCGCCAACGCAAAATTCTTTTATATTAACCGAAAATATTTGTTCTCTTACTTCCATTATTTTTGTTTTCTCTTTTTTTTATTCGTTTCCCCCGCCATGCACTTTTTGATTAATTTCGTAACTATATATTTACAGAACTTGAGTGAAGTTGTGGGGAGGGATGGAGAGCTTCCCCCCCACTTGCAAGCATTCGTACCTCGCTGGTACTCGTAGTTGTACTTACTCTTGATAGTGCCGCGCTAATTTCACGCTGTTGTTCAGAGTGTTGAAGACGCCGGCCCATAGACACTAATTAGAGCAACAAAATTTCATTAGTTTTGCACTCGTGCAGCACAATTTTTTCCATATACTCGCACAATGCTATTTTCTAGAGCCCGAGAGCTTCAAAATGGCCAATAAGCTTTCGAAACTTTGCCGGTCCAGTCCGGTTACCCCAAGCCCTATCCCAGACCCGAACCCACGCCCAGTCGGTCGGTCACTTGGTGCCGTCTTTAAGTTCCCACAGCGACTTTTGTTGTCAGCTTTGATTTCATGCTTGGCTTACTTTTACACTCTTGTCCTCTCATTTCTGCTGCCACGTTTTAATGTTGTGTTAATTAAAGGCGCTAATTGGTTATGTCTGTGTGCCTCTCTATGTATCTGTGTGTGTGTGTGTTACCACTTTGCAGGAAAATAGTCAGGCGTTGGAAGTGTCGACCACTTTTGTGAGTTAGTTTAGTTTTTGGAAATTTGTAGTCCCTATTCTGAGTAAATATGTGCAAGGATTTGTGTTTGTAATGCATTCGTAGATAGAATACATATAAATATATATATATATATATACGAGTATAATGTGCAATGAATGAAAACAGAATCAACATTGAGTAATAAATTAGCTTTAAATAGGCAAAACATTTAATAATAAACTTCAACAATCGCCGTAGGCAGAGCCTCTCTATATGCATACTTGTATGAATATTTCTTGCATCACTATGTGCTGGCGTCATTAGGGGAGAGAAGCAGTGGAAATCAAAACCTTGTTCTATCCTTTTATAGTCTACAAATTACCATCGTTTCATATACTCGCTCACATATAATACTGGCTTTTATTGTCAGCTTATTTTACGAATAATAATATGTAAGTTCTCTATCAATTTATTTATAGCGAAATAAACAATTGACAGAATTTAACGAGCAGCCCACATTGTTTAGCTTTCTAAACCAGTCCACTTGGGTTGTTTTTGTCAGCACACTAACTAGTTATTAACTAGAGTTAAAATAAACAAACGAACTGACAATTGATTCATCAAAACCACAAATATTTAATGGACCACAAATGCTGATACTGATATAGTTAGACACAGACTGGCTTAGACCAATTAGCATAGTTTTCATGGCTTTCCCTTCAAGTGCAACTATGCTATGCTATGCTGCGATTATTTTCAAATTAACCGCTTAATTGATTTTAACCTTACCTTATCTACGCATGATCTTCAAAAAGTTATATATGTTTTGAGAATATAAAGTTAATATACAATATTTTTAAACTAACATCTCAAAACACAACTGCCAATAGCTTTATATAAAGTATAAATAATTAAATGGAATAAATAATTAAATAAGACTAAAGTCCTAGTTTTTGTATTTGTATTTTTTCTATAAGTTTAATTTAAGTTATTGTAAATAATAAAAGTATAATTAAAGTTTATTTAAAAAAAATAAAAACAAAAAAAAAATCAAAAATATTCGTAGTATTTCAAGAATATCACATTTTAACAAAATGTGCTTAAACACAGCGCACCTTTCGCTCAGGTGGACATTTTTCTTAATTTTCATTTTGGTTCTTTTTGGTGCACTAAAGTTTTTCGCTGCGCTGCTCGCACACTTCTAATTTTTGTGGATTTTGTTCGGTCATTCACTTGTGCACGCCTTTTGGGTATGCAACACATTTTTCCACTCGACGCTTACTCAAATTTCATGTCCGTAGCAGCAGCTTCTTTGTTTTCTTGCCTCCTCTCTTTTGTTGTTTTAATTGTGATTTCGCTTACACGCAATCTTGGCTGCCCTCTTTGTGTTTAATGAAGCGACGCAAACCAAGGGCTTGCAAAATTTTATCAGCGAACGTGGAAATCTTTCCGGCGCTGTTGGCGCATATTTACAATATTTTGCAGTCAAGCCATTGACATCAAAAGCCTGTACGACATATAAAAAGAAAGTGGCTCAATATTTTTAATATTTTAGTAGACGGCAACGAGAACGCAAAAGGCAACATTGGCAAAGTTTAACAAAACAAAAAAGAAAACCTTTTTAGTTAGGGCGACCAACAAGCATCCGCAGAAGGCCGAAGCGACCACCAAACGACTTCAACATAATCCATAATCATTTAAATAAGAAGGTAGAACAACCAGCTATTATGAGACGAGCTGTTGCAACAAGCAACAACAGCACGAGAAGAAGGAAAGTTGCAAAATTGCATTTCATAGCCAATTTTGGCGGAGGAAACTTTTCACTTCAAGTTGGTCAGATAAGCCGGAGACCAGCAAAATGTTACAAGCAATGCGCCCGTTTAAGCGCTCTCCGATGAGCGACTTTTGTTGCAAACTGTACCATCCCAGCCGTGACTTTGTGGCTGTTTGAATTTCTTTATTTTTGTTTTTTATACAATATACGTGCCTAATGCTCAATGGTGCTATTTACCTGAATATATTATCATTAATTTCGAATGATGATGAAAAAGTTTGCCAGCAAACAAAAAATATGCCGCAAAGGCGCCCAACTTAACTTTACTTTAGTTTTGCGAAGGCAGCTAGCCACACGGGTAATAAAAACCAATGTATTCTTATTCTGTGCTCCTGCCCTCGCCTGGGGAACAGAACATAGCAACGACATCAGTTGTGTGCTTAACAGCTCTTCGATTTATAAATTAGCCTCATTTGCAGAGCCATCTATAAATGTATTTCATAAATATTTGAACCCTTTACTCATTCCTGTTGCACAATGCTTTTCTTTTTTCAGCTCACACGTGTGCTGCGCAACTTCAACATTACAAAAATAAGCGATCTTGAACTGATTTCGAATACCATCGATCGTCTGGACATAACATTTCATTTCTTTGGCGTGAAGGGCGACTCACAGCGTATTCGTGAGGCCATCACGCGAATGGTGGAACGAGGGCGGATTGGAAACTTTACGCTTGTCTCGAATTTCCATCACTTTGATGAGAATCCACCACTGAATTTGTTGGTAAGCTCTTCGATTAATATGAAAAAACTAATTTCAAATATCATAAAAATTATTTAAAAAGATGTAGAAAATGTAGTATGTTTTTGGGAACACCGATCGACAGATAAGTTATAACTGTTAGCTACAAAGCTACAACTATGCATTATAATTATATAGAACAAGCTATATTCGTTATTTTCATTGATGAAATGGCTTTCTACACTTAACTTTTTCACACTCTGTGCAACATTAATGACTTCATTCGTGTGCGGCCGATGAATCAATCAATCAATTGAATGCCATTCCTGCATCACTGATTTCATCATGTGAGCTATTTTTTTTTATAAATAAAATGAATAAAAAGCTCTCGTACCTGGTTATGCATTTGCGTATCTAAGTGGCTCTTCATTTCCGCTGCATATTATGCCAATAATTTATTGACAGCGCTCGCTGACAGGTGCAGGAAGAGACAACTTAAAACCAATATCCGAACAAGTGCCAAGTGGTGGGTTAATACGACAGAAATATAAAAAAAGACTTCCACATAAATATGTCAACAATGTGGCAGCGCGAAAATCGAAAAATACATAATAATTTATTAATTGTGCAGGTCATGTGCACAATTGGACTCATCAGGCGGCAGTCTGCAATTAAGTTGCATTAACATAACCCACCAACTGACCAACCGACCAACGAACGAACAAACCGCAACAGGCTCAACGAGCTGCGGCAGCAAATGAATAGCAGTCCTGGCCATAAGCGCAGCGAGTTCATGCTGTTACTGCCAGGCGTCTAATTACTGGACATTGTCCCGCTCCTTTTCCACACCTCTATCTCTCTATCTCTCGCTCTCACTCACTCTTTCTGCTTAATTCTCTGCAGGAGCTGAGCGTCAATCAACCGCAAGCAGCCGTGCGCGAGGACAGTGAGTTCATCATATCCTGCACGGCCCAGGGCTCCTCACGCATGCAATTTCAATGGTACAAGGATGGCGCTCCAGTCAATGCCACCAGGGCCACAAGGTAAGTTCGGGGAATGGGAATAAAATTGAAATGGGAATGGGAATTTCATTAAATGTTGTTCAAACAATTCATCGTTTAGCGATGGCTAACAACGTTGCAAATCAATAATTTAGAATTACAATTTGAATCATTAAACAGGCGGCTGCGAGACTTAAAAATTCTTTCACACACAATTTAAAAATTGCCAGTTTATAGTCGTGTTAAAGACATAAGCAGGCCTCTTATTTCAAGCGATTAACTTTTATCGTCGGACAACCATTATAATATTATATTTTAAAGATAAAAATAAAAAGTTTAGGGCATGAACGCCACGCATTGGCACAGGAAGACAGGCAAAAAGTTTGCAAATAAGTAAATATTTTGTTATTTCTGCTGCCAAAGGAGTTACTTATAATTTATAAATATTTGATAAAAAAAAAGTGACAAAGGCAGCGTGAAATGTTTAAAATAATGTAAATATACTAAAAGTTTTAATTGAAAAATATATAAATAGAGAACAAAATATATAAAAAGATTATCTCATTGAATTGTGTTTCTTATTAGAAATCATTGTAATCCAAAAAGCTTTAAAACCTCTCAAAAGTGGGAACATTTCACTTGTTGACGCGTCCCAAGAATTGTTCAGCCCGTTTAAGTAGAACTCGAAGTAGTCCAGCAGCTGCTTATCTAAGCAGCAGCCCAATAATTTGACCACTGATGCAAAAAACTATAAAAAGGCGTCGTCACTTTCCGACTTCCTTGTGCAGTCAGGCAGGAAACGTAAAAAAAAAACACAGAGTTAACTACAAATTCTGCAGTCTCGAAAATCCCATCAAGTTTAGCGTCTGTTGCAGCAAATTTTATTAAAATGAAATAAAATAAGATTCCAAAAAACAAGCCCTGTGAACAAAATGTTCACATCAACGTAACCGAACGGCAAAAACCAGGCAACGGAAAAGGTGGAGGTGGAGATGGAGATGCGGTTCGTGTTAGGGTCGGGACTGGGGCTGGGACTGGGGCTGGGGCCAAGCACAAGTGTTCAATTTGACTTTATGACTTTTACACATCAATAAACATGACATAAAAATGCCGGGCAAAATAAAAATGAAACGGCCAAAAAGGATAAATAAGTCAAGGCAAAGATAAAGATAAAGATTTGTCAGGCAGCAAACAGAGAGCTGAAGAGGAGTTCCATGGCAGCGAAACCGCATTCGGCCTAGACGAATGATTGATCATAAAGTCAGGGCACAGTCTTCAAAGTGAGAAGGACACGGACACGGACACATGTGTGTGTGTAGTACCTCTGGAGTTGGCTGCAGTGTGTGGATGTGTGGGTGTGTGTTTGCACATTACATAAAAAGCATATGGCCGTAACTAACGAGGGCTTGTCACTGAAGAAGGGACGGTAATCGCAGCAGCTGGAGGTCTTACAGCTTTAGCCGCAACTACACAGCTCGACTATACTCATATGTTTTGGTTGCCCTGACAATTCACTGTGCAGAAGGCTTAAAGCCCCAACCCCCAACTAGGGGTGAGTGCGCATTAGGTATGTACTGGTATAAGCTAGGCGCCCCTAACCATTAGCAGAGGCTTGCAAGCGCCTAAATACTCCAGAGCCAGCAACGCAGCTACTATTCAGATTTATGCGAAACCAAACAGAATTTCTGAAAAACAAAAACAAACACGCTCCCTGTGGAGGGAGCTCTTTAATAATTAAACCAGCGCAGAGCCAACTCAAATCTTTACATTTATTTGCAATCACAAATTAATGTGTTTTGCGCCAGCCAAAGAGAAATGTGGGACAAGAGTTGTGGAGTTCAAACAATTGCCCTAAAATGAAATTGAAAGCATTCCATGAAACGCTCAGATATTAGTTCTTAAAATCCATATCTTGGTATTTAAAATATTTGGCCCAAAACTTCAAAAATCGAAGAACAAGAAGACCTTATAAATAAATAGAATAAACAACTAAACTCCCCCCAAAACAGACCACGGATGTTGACCCTTCGGGAATAAAACTGTGAACTGTGCCAGCAAAAAAAAAAAGGCATGCTGATTACTTGTATGCATATTTATGCGCAGTGGCACACGTGGCAGTAACCACGGGGCAGCCTCCACTACTGCCACCGCTGCCACTGCCACTGCACCCACTCGAACGCATTGATGTGGAAAAAAGTGGCTGCTGTGGAGGCCACAACAACACATGTTCGGCGGCTGCTGCGGGGCGAAATATGAGTAAATATTTTAGTTAAAGTGAAGTGAAGTCATTCATTTGGACATTTACTAACTTCGCATTACACAAACGACTAAGCATCGGGTGTGTGTCCTTGCCCCGCTCCTTGCCGACTTGGCTTTACTTTTGCGCACTAAAATAACCGGAAGTAAGCAGATTTTTAATGCATGATTTGATGCTGGCGCTTCTTGATGGGGTAGGGGGTGGAATGTAATTTATCATCATAAGCATGTGCTGGACAGCACATTATTCTACTTTTTATGAGCCAATGGATCTGAAAATGGAGCTCAACGTATGGAAATTTATGGCACTACAAAAATATACTTGTAGTCAGGCAGCGATCTGCCAGCAAACATGCCTAAGCAGTAAACTGGTTAATCAATGCAATTACTATCCAATCCCATTACTAACGCATCCCTGAGCCCCACCAGCAACAACAACTGCTACAGTCTCCGCATCACTTTGATTAACATGCAGAATGTGGCCGCTACTCCGAGTTGCTCGCCACACTGTCCTCAATTTCAATTGAGGCGTACACCACAGACACATTCTCGCATGTATCGGTATCTGTAGCGGGCTCCAAGGCATGCCCCCAAGTGCGCCCATTAATTGTGCTCCTAATCGTGTGTATATTAGACGTGTGTGTGTGGTCCACGGATTGTGCAGCAAATTCTCGCTTATTAAGTGCAACAACGGTGCTAATGTTGTTACTGTTAGTTGCGAGCTGGCCGAATATTTATTGTTGGGCTTACTTCGTCGGCCAGCTGGGATATTTTAATGCTGGCTCAAGTTGAAGTGGCTTGATTCAAAATTTATCTTAAAGTACCAGAATTTTTAAAGAATATGCAAGAATAGTTTTCAAAACTTGCCATGAACTGCTGCTAGCTACATTGCCAGAAGACAGTAAACTGTTTCCAAATCTTAGAAAGCTGCGGTATAGCTATTAAAATAAAATGCTTCTAACTTATTGCCGTACTTACATACTTATATAAAATTTTCTAAAGAATTTCTAGTAATATTTCAGAAGCTATTAATGTTCAGAGAAGGTAAAACTAATTTTTGAAAAGTGCAAATTTGTAAATATCTGTTGATTCTATAGATAAATACTTTTGAGAAGTTGGTGCTAGCTGACTAACCAAAAAGATTTATAATTTCTTCAAGAAATGTTAAACAAATAATTCATGTTAAAAAAGTCTCAAAAAGAAGTGAATTTGATTGGAAGTAAAATGTCTTTTAAATATTTTGAAAAATTATTGAATAAGCACATTTTATGTAACTCAATTTCCTAGATAACTGTATTGATATTAGTATAGAAATTCTGGCAAATATTTTATGTAATTTTCTTCACTTTGTATAACATCCAAAGAGTTATCTAGAAAATTGTATAGTCGCACATTCATTTCGATCAAATAGTGTAAAGCAACAGGAGCAATTTTGGGTACAAAGAATAACAAAATGGCAGCTGTTTTAAAAATCTTTGAATGTTAAAAAAAGTGTTAAAATCTGCAGAAGAAATCGCTAGAAATTCCAAAAAAAAAAGTTGAAATCGTTGAACTATTATTAAAATTGCAAAAGATACTAAAATCATAATTTTCATGGAAATTTTCTAAACTATAGTTCTTTTCGGAAAATTGCAAAATAAAAACTGTTATTCAGTAAAGTAGAAGGGTAAAGTAGACCACAACAGATTTTACAAACTTTATCAATTAGACTTGCGAAGAGTTTAAAAAAAAAAACTGAATAAAAACATTAGCAATCGAAATAGCTTTTGAGCATCTTACTTGTTTCTGGATGAGTTATTTGAAAAGCCTCCTTTAATTGTAAGTCGATGGGTTATTTAAATTCATATACTCCATGCTGATGATCACTCTTTTAAAACTAAAACTGATTCTTCGAAGCTTTGCACTAAATGCACAGCTCCAGCAATCGCCAACGACTGAGACAAGCTCTGCAAAAAATCGGAATTTTCAAGCTGAATGCATTTTCGTTTTCGTTATTTCTTTTTAGCCGTATAGCAATCCTCTGTTAATTGTTTGCAAACGTGCCGAGATGAAACAAATAAACACGTTGCACATTTTCAAATTGACGTCATTTGCACAATTGTGCCAAAGTTGGGAAAATATTGAAACAATGTTACTGCTCTCCGGCAAATACATACATATTTATCAACTGGGAAAGACTAAGACTTCAATTTTATCGTTGGCTCTCGAACCAAAATTACAGCTTTGTCAAGCAATCACAATATACCACAGAAATATATGTATGTATGTGTGCGTGTGTGCCAACATGTGCTGCCAAGTTGCCGTCAGTGTTGTCCTGGTTAGCTCAGCTGTAGCTCCAAAAATTTGTCAAACTTGCTTAAAAGCCAAAAGCAAAAAATTCAATTTCAGCTGACCTCCTCGCTCGCCAACCGCCCGGTCTGCCGCCCACTCGGTCTGGCACGACAGCATAAGTAAAATATATTTCGTATATTTTACAAATTGGTTCACCCCGAGCAATAATAACAGCGGCAATACCAACAACGACAACGACAATAACAACAGCCCAACAACAACTGCAATCGGTAGCCATTTTGCGCTTGTCTTAACAACAACAACGACGACGACGCGAGCGTTAGCGAAGCACAATGGTTCAGAAACCAAATCTATTGGTCAACAATAAATTACAACAAAAATTTTAATTGCGAAAAATATATATTAATAAGTATAGATTGGTATAAATAAAATAAAAACATAAATATAAAATAAATATAAATAAATATTTTAAATATATAAATTAATATAAATATATAATAACTATACATGAATATAAATTGACATAAAACACAAAAATGGCTACAAAAATTTATAAATAAACAAAAATAAATTGTAAGCTAATAATAATAACAATTATGTAAATAAAAATGAATTAAATTTTACTAAAACGTGGGAAAAGTAAAGATTACAACAACAACGACGACGTTGGCGTTAGCGTTAGCGTTAGCGAAGCTCAATGGTTCAGAAACCAAATCTATCGAGCAAAAATAAATGATAACAATAATTTTAATTGCAACTTATTTATTTAAATAAATAAAAGTTATTATAATTATAAAATAAATAAGTAAATATGAATAACTATTTATACAATATATCTATAACTATTTAAAATTTTATTAAAAATATTTAATTCAAATATCTATACATAAAATATATAAACAAAACATTTGTAGATATATGTAAACAATAAATATGAATTATATTTTAAAAAACTACAAAAATAAAGTCATTAAATATTAATAAATACAATTACATTTTCAATAAGTAAACATAGAAAGTGTATAATGTATTAATCATTTATAATTATTCGTTTTATTGTGTCTTCAATCTAAAAACGTAGGCTCATTCACACTTTGAATGATAAATGGGGAAAATATTTTATTGTAGAACACTTTTGCACCCAAAATAAGTTCTATAAACAAATCAAAGTTATTTTATATTCAGTAGGCACTGCTTGCTTTTATTTTTAAAGATGATTATATCTTTTTTGTTTTCAACAAACTCAACAAATACTAATTACATATGTATGTATTATGCAAACGCTTTATTTAAGTGTATTAATGAATATGTAAATTAGAGGATCAAAATATATTTCTGGGCCACTGTGCGACTTGGTCGTCATCTTCATTGTCTAGCAAAATGCAATGCTTGCTTGGCAGTTGTTGTTGTTTCTGCTGTTGTCTTTCTTCTTATTTTCCAGCTGCTCCACACACTCACACACGCTTCCATTTACACTCAAACGCACACACACACACACATGTGTGCACGTGCCAAATGGGGGTCACGATTTTCATTAGTTTCATTTGGCGGAAAGAGCGCGCGCTCGCGCCGCATGTCTGTGCTTGTCTTGTTTGCCTTTCTGTGCTTTGTGACGATGACGATGGCAATGGCGATGGCGACAATGAGAATGCCACAATTAGTTGCATAATGGCGTTGCCACTCTTTCATAATTTCGCATTATCTCTAATTGGTGTGCGGTTCGTTTGTTTGCTATTTTCTCTTTGTCGCCTTTTCCAATTCATTTGTTCCATTTTGTGAATAAAAATAGCTTCAGGGGTTATAACAAAAATAACAAGAACTATAAAGGGGCCGCTGCTTACCACTTATTGATCAAACAAACTGAGGTTAGGGGTCGCTCTAGTTTGGCTTGCAAATTTGTGCGTGCTGCTGCAGTCGAAGGCAACGCACAGCAATCGGGTTGAAATTGGGTAAAACGGCACACTGGATCGAAAGTTGCAATAAATTAGGTGGACACTGGGCTCAGCCCTTGGCCATTAGGGATTCTAGCATTTAAGTTATAGCAACCTATAATAGTCCTTCATTCCAAGATAGAAATTATTGCACCATAAATTTCACCATACAACCCATGTACTCCAGCATTCCAAAATTTGATATAATAGAAGAGTAAATATAAATAAACCAACTTTTTGGATAGGATCGCTTTTCTGTTTATCCAGTAGAAATAACTTGTCAAATCAATGACCTATCGGAATTTAAATAGATAGTACAAAACACAGATTGTATCTATGAAGATATCTCCAGCCCACATATTCATATAAAAGGTCGTCTAATATGATCACTCCAGAAAAAAATTTAAACTCCCTATAAATCTTCGCCTAATTGGCCCGCTTAGTGCTCCTCAATTTTCGTTCAATTTGGGCCCAGTGTGCATTGAGGTTGTTATTTATGTGCCGCATTGCAATGATTTCAAAAATAGCTCGGCAAACCGACCTGCCCTAGGCCGTTAGCTTGCCAGTGCATGCAATCCATGCTCAGTTCGAGGCGAATTACTTTGCATACCAGAAGGCGCGCGCACGCCCAGCCATCGAATTAGTACGAGACGAGCAGGAAGACAGCAGTGAACAACGGTTTTTTTGGTCGGTTAGCCAAAAATCAACACGCTTGTTCCAAGTGCAACGAAAACGAAACGAAGACGACTACGACGCGGCATCGTTATCGTCAGCGACAGCGCCGGAGAAGGGGCAGACGTGGCACACAACATGCCCATACACTGGGACTGGGATTGGGATCACGAGCACGAGCATGGCGGCCACTACCACTGGCCGCCTCGACGACACTGGCCCTCGGGAGAGGTGAAGTGCCGTCAGCGACGCTATTATCTCTCCCATGAGCTGGATGTGTGTGCCCGAGACTTCCATTTACGAATGGATGACAGCGCCTGGTGTCACGGCTCGTGTTTGGTTGGGCGAGTGGTCATAGAGACGGGCGCAGAGCCGGACTCGCAGGGCCGTGGCACCTTCAAAGTCGTGCTGGACGTGCATCACTTCCAGCTCGGCGAGCTGACGGTGAAGGCGAAGAACACTGACACGATTACAGTTGAGGGCAAGCAGGCGGATGATCGTGCGGCCAATGGCCAGTTGTGCATCGCGCGTGAATTCTCACGTTGCTACAAGCTGCCCCGGCACTATGATGCCACCCAGGCACGTGCCACATTCTCCGCCGATGGCATACTCATGGTTACGGTGCCAGCACCACCAAAACTGGACGATGTGGAGCGGCTGGTGGAGATCGAGAAGACGGGCAACTACTTTGGCAGCATTTCGGATCCCAGTGCGGCCAGAGCCATTGAGCAGGGGGAAGGCAATGGTGATGATAATGGTGGCGAGGCTTCTGCTGCTGGCACAGCGCCGGACACTTGAAGCCGACGACGTCTGGCGGTTGCGCGCAAACTACGCCCTCTATGGGAATGCCTCGTGAGGCGTTTGCGCGTGAAGACCGTCAGAGACAGTCGTCGTGCTCGTGAGAAGAACTATTCGCCTTGAGTATGATGTGGATTATTCAAAAATATTATCACACTCTCACAGACACAGACACACTCACATTCACACTCACACATAGTGAAGTATAGATACTTATCCCACTAAAAAGCAATTAGTTTGATTATTTATTACACCTAGTGTAAATTGTTTAAGCGTTACAAATGTGGCGTTCGTTAGTTCAACATTCAACTGCAGCAACTGCGACTAAGGAACATAGTCATTAAGGTTTTAGGTGCTTGCGATTTTGCTATACTTAACCAATAAAGGACTTTATCATGAAACAGAATTTGCGTTTTCATTACAACGATAGCTGTTTGTAAACTTTATGTAGAGGAAACTATAATTATTCTTTTTGTAGTTCCCCATCATATATTACCTTATAACAAAATGTTTAACACACGCATCTGAAATTTAACTTCTTAAAATATTATTTTTTTTTAAAATTAACGTACAAGTAGTGCTTTTAAAAAACCCCCATATGGGTATCATAAACTTAGAAATTTAATTTCAAATTGTTTTACAAATTAATCAGTATTTATTAATTGTAGGGCAGGAGAGCCATTAAAGTTTCTAAAATTATATTAAATCTGTTATACTTGTATATTCTTCATCCAATTTAGGAAAACACTCTACAATTTCGATAATTCAACACCCTAATGAGTGAAATTTAAAAAATATTTAATAGAACTGAAGATAAATAGTATTCAAAATTAAGGAACATTTCTAAGCGTGTGTAAAAATAGAGCGTCAAAATCAATGCGACTTATAAAAATTCAACAGGATTGGATTCTCTTTTCCAATCCTACCTTAGTAAAAATACTTGAGTTCAACTTTTTTCGGTATAAAAACCAATCACAATTACTTGAAATACAAGTAATGTATATATGTAATGTACATATAAATATCGACCTCCAATGATGCTGTTGCCGCCCAGACCAGCTGATTGTTGACTTTTTGTAAGGCCTGTTTTAATTAACTAGCCTCTAAAAAACGATATTTCCCCAAGAGTCAAGTATTGACTGGCCCCAAGTTATAAATGCTTTTATATTTTCGCGTGCCTGCCAACATGTTAGAGTCAGCCGTCAACTATATTTCAAAACTGAACCTAACCAAGCCCCACCGTATTTCTGCCATTCATAATATTTGCCTTTTGGCGCATTGCTGTCAATTTTTCTCTTCTTCTTTTTCTTCGTCATTGTTAAGGTCGAGAAAGCAACTATGTATATACAAGTATTTCCCTTTTTTCCAGGACGTTTTTCTGCTGACAAGCCATTCTCTTGTTGTTCTTTATCGCCTATCTGTGTGTGTGTGAGGTTACAATGAAAATTGTAGCGTATGGCAGCCGTAAGGAGGACGTGCAAGGTGTTAGTGAATTTTATTCAAATTTTTCGCTAATCAAGAGCTGCGTGACTGGGATAGGCAATGCATGAGCCATTTCCTAGTCGTTCATGGTGTGTAGATAACTGGCGAATGGGGAAATCTGCACAGACGAGAGGTTTTTTAATACCCTGTACCCTTAAAGAGTAAAAGGGTATACTTGTTTAGTGCGATTGTATGTAACACGCAGAAAGAGACGTGTCAGAACCCATAGATATACAACTAAACCTCGTGTTAAGTGAAATCGTGAAGGGCGAGACAAAAGTAAAATAAAAAATATATTAAAATATTTTTCAACTTCTAAAGTTTAAGAACGATAAAAACAATCAAAAGAGAAAACGTAGCAAATTATTAATGGTGTAAGGTGTATTCTTGATGAGAATAATAAGACAAGTCGTAATTCACCTGCCCGAACGTAAAGATCCCAGGAATAACCGATTTGCTGGAAAGAGAAAAGTCAAGTCGGTTTTATTTCATTCCCGACTCCCCTGGCATTTGTTCATCAGCAGAGCTTCCCGATTCTAGAAATGTTATTGATTTCATTTTGCAGCAACCGCTGAAATAATACAATAATCGAGTAATATTTCATGATTTTAAAATTTCAAAATTATTATTATTTATTTAATATAAAAATATGTTAATGAAATGTCAACGAACTGCATGAAATCATAAATATGACAAAATATTCATTCGCAAATGAGGTCAGCTCACATTTTCAGCCCAATATTGTATCAGTTCCGTAACCCTTTTTTCCAAAACACACTCCGCTTGTCGATTCTTCACATATATTGCACTCTTATTGGCTGCTCCTTTTGCTTTGCTTTTTTTGGTGGTGTTGAAAAAAAGTTAATCAAGCCCTTTGTTTGTGCAAACAGCTCAGCTCTCAGTGTCCTTCACTCTACTCTCGCGCTCTCCATCTCACTCGTTCTCTGTGCTTCTGAGCATTTTGGAGCGTTGCTCGGCCGGCATTTTGCAATTTAGTTGTTGAGACACGTTTTCCTGTTACGATTGTAATGAAATTTGTTACAGCTTCAAGTGAAATGTGCGCGTTGAGGCCGCAAACAGAGAAAGCTCAAAAAATAGCCTCCAACGGGACTCGGCGGAGTCAGCAAAGAAGGCGAATAGGACGCGTATTTTGTCATCGTTTTATTTTTATGCGTAGTTGCGTTTAATAAAGTTTTTATATGGCCACAACACACACACACACTCACACACATACATAAACTTGTATATATGAAGTTGAATTTTGTTGTTGGGAACTGTTTTTCTAATCAAGTTACAGCTGCAACTTTAATGCAAGACTGGGCCGACATGGCCAACATATTCATATTTATTACAGAACACGCATAAAACATTCAGCAAATAACTTCACAATTTCAATTTCCCATGCTAGAGGACAAGGTCGGGGCTGGGGTGGGGGTGGTGGCGGTCTCTCTGTTGTGCGTCCAAAGGCCAAACAGTTACAACAAACAACAATAAACACCTACGTCAATTTTATGAACTCATAAAAACATTGGATGGATTTTTGTTGTGTAGCCAGCGGCTTTAGATTTGGATTTCGACTTTGCGGTGCTGACATAAAAATACGAATGTTCCTCCATCACTTCTTTTTTTGGATTTGAGTTCCGCGTTGTCAGCCAGACAGGCAGTCAATCAACAGTGCTTTGCAAGCGAATATTTGTTTATTTGGTTTTCGGTTGGTTGTTGCTTTAAGCCATATATTGTTATTTTTATGCGGCCAACAGCATATGTGTGTATGTTGCATATGCTTTTGATTGAAAACTAATTTTTAACGACAGTGTTGCGCATAAATAAAACGCTTGTGGCCTACTTTTTCAATCATTTGCACACAAGCGGATCTGGAAAGTCCACCGACAGTTACATTCTAAACTACAAAAACTATTCACGCTAATTAAAATTTTGCAATTGCCCTTTTAAGTGCTGAAACGTCCAACATATTGCCTGGATGGGTTTCTGACATTATTAAGCAATGTTTTATCTTTTATCTGAATATTTTTAATGGAATCTTAAAAATAAAAAACCTGCCCAACCATTTATTCTTAAAACTTGAGCATTACTCCCTTTTTGTTCCTCAATATAAAAACTATAACATAATCAAACAGTATTCCCGATAACTTATAAATCTATTTATTGCTCCTTAACTTCTTAATACTCACATTATCAATAGCCAAATTATGTTTAAAAATGAAAAAGGGAGCCTATACTAGCAGTAAAAATTAGGAAAAAGCTACACATTTTGTATTTAAAAGGGATTTTTTATTTCGGAGCTACACAAAGAATTAAGGGAAGCACATATGTACACTGATTTTGTATCTTTAAGTCCAAAACTTACATTATTATTTATTTTGCAGTTTGGTCTACTGACAAAAAAAATTAGAAAGAATTAGAAAACTATTACATTTTATGAACAATATTTTTAGTTTGAATAGAGAAAAGTTATACCTTTCTTGACGTTTAAAAATTTCCAACATTTTAATCATAAAACACCAGATACCTTTTACTATATATCTACATATAGCAGAATTAGGAAAGTTTATCACTTAATATCACAAAGTTTTCAATAAGATGTGGCATCGAAATTTAAATCTCTCTCACATGTTTACTAATTTAAAGTATTAGCCTTAAAGCTCTGGCATCACAAAATAGCTAGGAAGTGATATATTTTCGAATTCGATCTAGTTATGTAGATTCGGAATTAGTAAATGCTCTCTGATCCGAACATCAACTATATTATTTGGCTACATTAATGCTGCTTTGATGGTAGTGTTTAAGCCGATCCTTAATAATGGTCCGCCATCATAGGAGATTCACAAAATTTACTAACTTCGACTTTGCACAATTTTATCAAATAAACAAACGAGAACAAGCCCGATTATAAACTTATATATATTTTATTAAATGAAAATCAATTTCACCTACCATACTGAATTGAGGGCTTTACGATATGCTGATGACTAGCCTGATTGCTTAAGTATTGAAAATTCCTGAAGAAATTGTGCAAAAACACATTTATTTATTTAATTAATTTATCCTAGCATTACAAGTACAAGATTGCTTTTATGTTATTACGGTAGTCATTACATATTTATTTCTAAGAAAATTTAACCTAATGTATATTAGTTACAAAATTTAATTTTATTTGACGTTGAACATTTCAATTATTAATTTTAATTAATTATTTATTTTTATTTCTTATATAATTAACTTAAGTTATTTAAATGTTATTTTCTCCATAAAAGTTCACTTTAAAGTTCCTAATCCATTCATGAAATGTTGATCATCTGCCGGCATATTTAGTTGCTGGAAATGAACAAAGTTAAATCAACTCATCAGCCTTTGTAGGGCAACGTATGCCATATCCTTAAGCAAGCATACTTATAGCAGCAACTGTGCACACATGCTCTGCGTAATTGAGCAGCTGAATGTGCTCTCTCCCGTGTTTGCTCACTCACGCACGAAACTCAAAAATCACAAATCATAGCAGCAGCTTAACTCAAATAGGCGCAAATTTTAAAAGCTCTTTAGAGGAGTGATGCTCCGCCATGTGCTGCTCCACACACACACACACACACACATGCACACATATGCGTTCTCATTTGCGGTCAATTTGTAGCGTTGCTCCCCCCTGCTCCCGTCGCCCCTACCATTCACTTTCCAATGCTATTACGCGCCTCACGTTTGAAATGCATTTGGTAACCGCAGAGCAAGAGCGAAAGAGAGCAACAACAGCTGCTGCTGTCATAGCAGGGCGAACAACGGCAGTCGCAGTCAACTGTAAATGGTATCGCGGCGCTTTAATGTTGTGTGTTCGCCACTCTATCTATCTCTCTCCCCCACTCCTGCATCTCACGCATAGCAGCGGAGTAATTGTGTTAGCCGAGCAACTCGCATTAAGTCAGACCTCGTCCACTTCCTGGGCCATTGTTGTTCTAGTTTTATCCTCTACCGAAGGTTAAGATGGTTAGAAATCGTATAGTTTTTGTAGCAACTAAAAGTAGTTGACACACAAAATGTTCATACGTATGTGTATATGAGTAGCTCCAGAACCGTCCGTCTATATTATTGTATTATTTTAAGTTTTAAAGAATTTGAAATTGAAAAGTAGTGGATTAAAATACTAAAAAAGCAAAAAACTACTATTTAAATATTTTATTTAAAAAATATTAATATCAAAGAGCTTTACTAAACTAGATCGACTTGTATTTTTTATATTATTGTATTTTTTTTTTAAATTATCAACTCCATTTGAATTTTAATAACACAAAATACTCGAATAACAAACTTTTAAACAAAAATAAGCACAACCAAGTTTTAAATTAAACGAGTTTTACAAAGCCGAATACAGAGAAGGGAATGTAAGATTCGTATGTGCGCTTGGATTTTCTCTTGATGTTGTTGTTGCTACCTGCAGTTCATTTTCAGCAAACTGTAAATGAGACGGTTCTGCTATTTTTGCGGCTACCGCCAAAAGGGATTTTCGACTAGGTGACCATTTATTTACACGACGATACTGTTTAAAGAACTTTAGCAATTCTTATCAAAGCCTAACCTACCCAGGAATATATTACTCATTTCAGTTGCGTTGATTTTATAGTATTATATTGTAAATTTGTTATGCTATTTGTAAATATTTTATATTACTATTAGTATCACCAACCATGAAAATTTTAAAATCAGAAATCAGTTAAAATGTCCTCCCTTGTCCATAAGTAGTTTTTCGTTGATATTAGTTATATTTTCTCAAATATATCATTTAATTTAAAGTGTACCGTTGAACCGTTTAATCAAAAACATATCGTACATATTTTAGACGTTCTGTAACGCCTTTTTCAAAGTTAAATAAATACTTTTGATTAACTCGAAAACTTGTACAAACATAGACAATAATAGGTAATTGATATTTTTGTTAAGCTGTGTCTAAATATATTTGCAGATGCACACAAATGATTTTTAAAAATTGGAAAAACAGAAAATAATATCATAAATGTGAAAAATAATAAGTTCGCTTAGTTCACGGTTCCTTGTAATTCCTGGTCACCCTGACGGACGCTACGAAAAACACGTTACACGTGAAGTCGACTGCCGCTGCTTTTATTGTGGTTGTTGTTGTTGCATTTAGCCGTTACACACTTCCTGTGCAAAAAGTTATTACATCCGTTGCCATTTAATTGATTTTGAAGGTGGTAGCCATGGCTCCCGTAGTGGGGAACGTAGTCACACCCATGGGCCATTAGTAAATTGTGGGTTAAGTGCTTTGTAGGCCCAGCCAGCCGAACAACCAGCCAACCAACTAACCAACGCACTAAACGCATTTTTAGCGATTGCAGCTGAGCCATTTACTTTTGACGGTGCATGTACAAACATATACACCAATACATTCATACATCCGTGTGCATGTACTTGGCTTGAGGCTCTGAGAGCGTCAGACGGTACACTCAGAAAAATGACAAGTAGTTGCAATCTCAAATCTAGTAAGAATTGTTCTAAGACCAAGCTTATTAAATATTAATATTTCCACTATTAATGATTAAACAACTATTTAAAACGCAATAATTAGATACATTTATTTAAAAAAATGCGTGCATCAAGGGTATGTGAATTGTGAATTTTAATCAATTTCGCTGAGATTGATTCAGAATATAAAACCTTTCAAGTAATAAATAGCCTGGAACCCAAACATAATCCTACTAGAATTGTGCACTCTACAATATTTTTCGCTGAGTGTACCTGTACCCGTGGTTTTGCGCACTTTCTCTTTGGTAGGCAGGCAGCCTGCGGTTTTTGGCACTTTTTCACGTTCAACTCCTTTAATGTGTTGTGCTCCTGGCTCCTACTGCCTTATGGCGTAAGGCCTTCATGCGTAAAAGTTATTAGTGAAGTGCACTCACAGGCTTACAGGTGTGTATGTATGTTAATATATATATGTGTGTGTGCGTGTGTTTGTTTGCCGCCAAAACCTCAAGCAGCACTTAAGTTGTTGCCAGTTCAAGGCGTTGGTTTTGGGTTCTGGGTCCTGTTTTTGCCATTTGATTGAACCGAGGCGTCAGCCACATACGGCCTCGTTTCTGATTCAGACGCGTTGCATGGCAGGTTGGTGTTGCGGCCCCTTGGCAGTTGGCAGTTGCTTTAATGCTAAGATGCAATTTTGCTTAACATAGGCATATACTAAATTTATGTATAGCTAGCTGACTGTTTTGCACGTAAGTGGGTGTTCATCGATATTACCTACAAAGCTGCGTTCTGGACTTTAACGAACTACTCTTGTAGTTATCGTAGAATTTAATTTTTTTCGAAACCTACTTATAGTTATGTATAATTGTACCTGAAGCAATACTTGACTGAGCAGTCTATTACTTATTACAACTTAAACATCCTTATTTACATATATGACATTAGTATTAAAATGATATCAATTTGCATTTGCTATCCTGATTATAATATTTACTCCTTCGTCATTTGAGCTAATTAAGTAGAATATCCTTTAATGCAAATAGTCGATTTTGTTCGCGTACAACACCGTCATCTCATGCTCATAGCATCATCACATTATCACATCATCCCATTATCTCAACATCCCACCATCTGCAGACTCAACTAAGTATGCAAATGTGTCTGCTGTTCAAATATTGATACAGCTAGCCAGCCATGGGAGATAAATGCAAATAGAAATCTCTGCATAATGCTGCCGACCGCCCAGAATGTCTGCCCCATGCCAGAGCCAGCCAATGCGTTGACCCAGTTCGCCAGAGAGCCAAAAGCTATTAACAATGCAGCGACTACGCGTCGGCGGCTGTGCAGCGAAACAGATATTTTGAAAAACATTTGAAAATTGCGAAAAATGAAACATGATGCCTGCTAATTGACTTCGAACCGCAACAGCATCCGCGATTGTTTTCACATTAGCAATAATATTTCGCACACCCACACCCACAGCCACAACACCACACGGATCCGTAAACATCGCCCGCGCCCATCCGCGCATTCACACGTTCTAGAAAACGATGATGAGCTGTGAGCTTGCTCTGATTAGTGTCCCAATTAGCGAGGGAACTACTACATATGCTCCAATTCGCCTGCAGGCGAGGGTATTGGGTGTGAAAATTGGAAAATTTGTAGCAGCCGCCCACCCCGCCTGCCTGCCTTAAGCTATTCATCGTATTGTTTGTCTGTTGTGTGTCTCGAGTGTTGTGCGAAAGCAAAAGTATTATCTTCAAACTAATTAGCTAATATTTCTATCGCTTGCAGAGAAATTTGGACCACCGTACTGCCACCGGACACAAAAGATGTTTACACCGCCATACTGGGCGTAACGAAGGCCAGTCGCATCGATGAGGGTGTCTACAGTTGTAAGGTGCGTATCAGGGGATATTTGCTTCTAAACTATATTTTCTAAAGTGGCGATTGATTGCATAAGCTGCTAGTTACTACATACATATTATTAAAAAAGTATATTTTGTATCGAAAGAAGAGGTTAGCTTTGCAGGGACGGATAAGTTGAGTTTAACTTTTGGGTAGTTCTTTGGTTTGAAGGCTCCAAATGAAAAAGCTAATATGATTTAGAATCGATTCTTTATAGAGATACACCTAATTCTTCCGTGTAAAAACAGAATTATGTGTACTTATAATCGATTGATGTGCTAAACATAATAATAATTGATTGCCCGAAGACCATTATTTTGTGCTGCACATTGTTTTATTAGGGTTAATATTAAATTAAATGAATAACAACTGACTGATTTACCTTAGAAATCCCACATTGTCACTAGCTCGTAAATCATTGCTATCTTGCTGATTTAAAGCAATATACATTTTTGGGCTCCTATTTGGACTCACTTGGTTCATCAAAAATAGTATAAACAAGTAGAGAAGCTAATGTCGGGTATCCCGACTTTGAAATACTCTGTACATATGTGTAGAATAATTATGGGTGTATGTGTGTATTTGTGTGTGTCTGTGTATGTCTCGTGTACCTGAGCAAAGCATTTGGACTTATAATAACTAAATAGAGGTATTTGCCAAGTTTGAGTTCGAAATTCCAAGAATTACGGGAGTTACGATTTGCCGTGGAGAGGGGGGAGAGAGGAGAGAGAGGGAAATTCCAAAATACACATTTTCTGCGTATTCACATAAGGCATCTGGGACTACAATTTGGTGTCCCTAGGTCTTATAGTCTCTGAGATATAGGCGATAATACGAATGGAAAATCGAGAAAACGCCCATAGGGAGGAAGTGGGGCGGAAAATCAAAAAAATAAAACAAACTTGCACAGCGTACACACATAAGGCATCTTTGTGCAAAATTTTGTGTCTCTAGCTCTTATAGTCTCTGAGATCCAGGTCGGACAGACTGACAGACAGACAGACAGGGCTAGATATACTATATATACTTTGTGGGGTCTGCCACGCCTCCTTCTGCCTGTTACATTTTCAGCTCCCGCAAACCTAATATACTCTTGTACATTTTATGTACAGAGTATGAAAACTCCTTCGCACTTACTTTTGAGGCTTAACAGCCAAATATTTAAAGTTTGCAGAAATCAAATCAAACATCTTTAATGCTATAACTTAACTCCACAATGTTATATATGTATGAACTACGTATATGTACATAAATGAAAAAGAAATGGTAAAGAATATAAAACATTTGGAGGTCTCCCAAAAAAGAAACACACTCCCCTTTCCACCTCCTTCCACAACGAGCTTACTTCATTAAAAGAGTTATGCAGATCACATATATTTCGCTATGTGTTCTTCTGTTTAATGCCAACACACACACACACACACACAACTGTGTAATTAGCCCATAAAGTCTAGACTCACTTCACCTGCCCGAGGTTAGAATCAGAGAATTTATTAACTGCTTCAGCCCCTGTTGTAACTGACTAATCAGTTTAATTGCCAAGCATTAAGCAGCCATATCAACAAGCAGTCAGACAGCTAACCAGCTCCCAGATCCCAAAATGCCACATAATTACTTTCAACTTTGCAGCAGCGCTGCTGCAACTTTGCCTCTAATTAGACTAATTAAAATACTACGTGAAGAGCATGCCGCCCGCCCAGAACATGAGAAATGCGTCTAACGTATTGAGACTCTGCGGGGAGGCTTCTTCGTTTATTTGATTTTATTTTATTTTGATTTGTAAATGTGTTGACATTTTTGCCCTGAAAAGCAAACATTTTTCATTTATATTACTCGCGTGTGGTTCCCAAGACTCCCAGGCATTTAATTCAATTTAAAGACAGTATCTATTAGGCAGAAAGTGGCTTCATTCAACTTCAGCGCCAGCTCAGACTCAGCTTTAAATCGTTCCAAGCCATTTGACTAACAATGCCGCAGCCCTTTTCTTTATGGCTTCGGTAACGAATTACGAATTACGCAAATGGTTTGTAAAAAAAAATATTGACATCTACTGCCACCACAACAAAACAGTGGCTGCAAACGTCCTGTAAAGGTATATGTATGTTTTATATCCTTGCCTCTCCTCTGCACGTGGCAGCTTGCGTAAAATGTTGGCCACGTGATGCCAACAATCCCTTTAAGAACCGCCCAGACAGCAGCCTCTTAGACAATGCCTGAACATATTTACGACTTTAGGGCGCCGTATTTCCTCTCAATTGAAATGTTTAGGGAATAGCTTGTAGGCCTTTCTTATTTCACAAATGTATGCGTTCAAAATATTGGCCAAGAGCATAACAAAGTGGTGAACTGATTGTGAGAATGAGTGCGAGTCCTTTTAAAATTTGCCATATTGCAATTGTGCGGAAATAAACATAAAATTAATCAGACATTCTATGACATTTTACATTATTTGAATAATCATTTACGGATAGAAAATATAAGTATTTTCATTTACTTCGTAGCAGATACTGGCTACAAACTTTTGTGTCAACATAAAGGCAATTGTAGGAAATCACAATTATAATTAATTTATAATTAATATGGCATCTCATTGTGTAGACAGCTCTGAGTCTTTTATAAGTTCTATTGAAACGAAGAACCTTTCCTTCATTTCGTGTGCAAAGTATTTGCCTGACCCTTTGCATTGTAGATTAGACTGTAATTGCTCGAGCCTGCACTTCCTGCGAAACTTGGAAAAAATTCAAGTTAACATTAAAAAAAGCTTCCACCTTGGATTCCTCCAATAAAAAGGGTTTCAGAGTGTTCCTCTGATGATTGTAGGTCCAACTGTCCGCCTTGCCTGCTAATTCATCTTTTATTCACTCTGTTTTTTTTTCCCCAACCATTTTTGCTGTGCGCCTTTCTACACCTTTGCTGCAATTTGTAATTAAGAAATGCGTAAATACTTGTATGTAGTTATGTACTTCTTTGGAATTTTAAACATTAGTTTGTCCACACTTTAAGGCCGTGGAGTGGAGCGAAAAGAAATGAAAAAATGTGCAGCTGTAACGACCATCCGTTTTCTTAGCCCAAACGTATTCCGTATTTTTGCCGAGCAATACGCCATTGTGTTCGCTCTGTCCAAGGGGATTTTGTTGAGTTTTTTAATGCAGCTCCCCCATAATTTTCTACAGTGTTTTCTCCCTCTCTGTCTCTCTCTCTCTCTCTCTCTCTTTCTGTCGCTTTCTCTGTCGCTGTTTTCCCCTTCGCTATCGCCTTTGTGCCTTTGCGCGCTTGCACCGCTTACTTATTGTTGGCATTGTCGTTGTCGTTTTCGTCCTTATCGTCGACGTCTTGGTGCTCGTAATGATGCCAACGGCAGATCAAAGGCAAACTGCACTCGCTTGTTTGCACACATCCCCCAAGCCCCGCCAAACACTCAACAGTTGCAGCAACAACAACAACAACAACAACAGCAGCAGCAGCAGCAGCCAGAACAACAACAACAAAAATAACAGCAACTGTACGTTAATCAGCAAAGCTGCTCGCATTCCCGCTTTTGCGTTTCCTTTCCTTTCTTTTGCGCTCTCAACTCGTTTGACTCTCCGCGGACAAGTTTAATGCACACTCCCCAAAGGCTGATTGCTGCCAGTCGTTGGCTGCTTACTAAAAAGCATAAATCCTTTCCAATAATATTGCCTCAAGGTTCAACTGCGAGTGGCGTCTGTGTTCGACCAGCCTCATGTCAATATTGTGGCCAAGCCTTGTCTTGTTAACCACTAAGGACTGCTTACACTTAAAACAACAAATTGTACTTAGTTCGCTTAAAAAGACAATAGTAGAACCATGACCGAGAAACACATGTCTAAACAAATTACAGTCGACTCTCGTTAATTTAAACCTGCGATAATTCGAACCTCTCTATAATTTAAAGTTATCACGAGTTCCCTACAAAATCTCTTTATATTTCGAACTGAATCAATACATTTTTATGCACTTGGTAATTCGAACGAAAAAATCATTGCTACATAACAAAACGACGCGTTAATTCGAACTCATCAGCGTCCAACACTCGGCAATTCAAAGTTGCATAGAGAAAGAGCCGGAAAGATTGTATGTAAATACATTTTCCGACAACTTCAAACTTGTATCAACGTACAGGTGCGAGCTCAGCCCGTTTTCTCCCACAAATTTCGAACCATTTGATATTTCAAACACTCGATAATTCGTAATATTTTAAGAGTTTCTCGAGCTTCGAATTAACGACAGTCGACTGTATTTAAGAAATATGCATGCTCGTATAGCTAATTCTTTTGCACTTTCCCCAAAAGCTGATTATTACCAGTCGTTGGCTGCTGTCTAAAAAGCATAAAATCTGTCCATTAATACTGACTCAAGCTTCAATTGCTAATGGCGTTCGACCATGGCTTGTCTAAGGACTGCACTTCAAACAAAAATTGTTACCTAAATCGCCTTAAAAAAGCACTAAACCATGAGCAACTAATCATGTATAGTAAGAAGCATGTTTCTAAAAAAAAATGCTTCACAAAATATGCATACACATAACTAAATATATTTGATTGTTTTTTTCTAATTGTTTCAATTTTTATAAAGGTATTTAAGATAAAAATTCAATATTATAACTATTTTAGTAAAATTCAAAACGAATTTTCTAAGCTCTTAGAAAGTGTCTTAGTGTACATTTATTATGTATTTATTGATATCAAGTATACGCTGTGTTGCAATTAGTTCATTAGCTCTGGGGATTACATTCAGCGCTTGTCTTAAGCACTCGTTTATAGAGAGCATGTAAGTGTCAGCTAAGGGCTTGGTTGTGTTATTGCTTTTTATAAAAACTCTTAAATTTGGCTCCAACACCAACTTCTTAATCCTCGAGTGCTGGAAAAGCGCACGCTGTGGCACATGTGAGGCTTAGATAGGCAACGTTTTTGCCTTTACGAGGAGTTCGGCATCGAACTGGTGTGTCGATTTGTGGTTATAATGTCTGGAAAGTTAACAAAGCTAGCAGCAGGCAGTTTAAGTTATAGAAGTTGCTTATTTATGTATTGAAGTACATCATAAATAAAGTGTAACATTTTAAATTAAATGTGCAGCCGAACAAGACTTCCAGCTGCAACTGAGAATTTGATAACTTAAATTGCAAAATGCAATTTAATCATTTAAGTTGTTAATGCAACATTTTAAAAATATTGCCTCATTACTTCTGGAATAATTTTGGAAGCCTTTCAAACTGGTGCAGTGAGCTATAATATATTTTTCTCTTAAAAACGTAAAACTGTTTAATATTTTAATGTTCATTCAGCGAACATATGAAAGATATCTGATGCATGATGACATGGAATGGATAAACATTTAACTTGAATAATTATGAAAGATAAGGCTCGTAGGATTCTTTCAAGCGAAACAATAGGGATTTCTATATCAAAAAGAATGCACATACAGGGCCGGTGAAAAGTCGAACTACCTAAAAAAAATTAACAATTCTTTGCAACCACTCTCCTTAAATAATGTGAGCTGCAAAGTCCGGGGCTATCAATTCGGCTTTAATTTTGATAACCCTAGGGTGGCTTAGCCTCCACAGCATAATTAACTGCAAGTTTCGCGGCAGAAGTTACGCACTTTGGTACCGCTAGACCAATGTTTATTGACTATTAATGGGCGGGCGATAGAGACAGCGCGGCGGGAGAGTGGAAGGCAGAAATGGCATTAGTCGCACAATATAGCATTGTTGTTGTTTAACGACTTCGACTGTTAATGAGACGCGACACAGGCGATGATGCCGACAGGCACCGAATCCCGTACACCCGTATACCCATCGAAAGCAATAAAATGCCATTGCCACATAAAAATTCTTGTCGTTTTTACTGTGAGTATGCGGCATGGCAAGGAGCTGGCTGGCTCAGAAGCTAAATGAGTTAATTGCGCTTTTGTTTTGCGGTCGAAAGCATTTGCACTGATTTACTGATGACTACGACTGTAGCGACGAGTCGTAAAAGCCAAACTACAAGTATAGCCTAGCCTACTCGTACGAATTTAAAACCGAAATGCCATAAAAATTCTCTGGACTGGAGGCATACTTGTAATAATAAAAATGGCAATGAAGACTATGGGCCACAAGCGTTGTGTGTGTAGTCTCCAGAATTTCAAATCACTTCGATTTTCCGCACAAATTGTAAGCCAAACCCAATTCAAACACGCTGAAAGAGGGGATGGGTTGGTTGGTGATAGGAATCCCTAGCACACTTGCTCCAAAGTATTTCCGGTTCAGTTGCAACAGAATGCCAACGGGCAGACAAACATGACACGAGACAAGTGCAGCCAACTCCTTCACATACTGTCGTCTGTCGTCTGTCGCCTGTCGCTTGTCGCCATTGCTTTTGCCTGTGCTTCCCGCCGACTCGAACGAGGTGTGCGCCGTCGACGCCGCTCCAGACAGACTAACAAGCAAGAAATGCGATGAAAACAACAACAACAACAACACCAAACAGCAGCAACAACAACGACTTTCTGCTCTTTTAAATTTGAGACGGAAATTCGTTGAGTGTCTGGGCGCGGCCGTGTGGTGCCGCCATCATGCCCATCAACCTCATCATCGTCGTCATGACTATGACTGTTTATGCCACGAGTCTCCTGGCATTCCCACGGGCCTGCACAACAGAAAGTTTGCAATTCGTTTGGTTGCAGGCATTGGTTCGTGTTGCTTGCACGCTCACATTGAAATGGATCTGGTTTCCAGAGCACCTTCAGAGCATGTACTTCAACTTTTCCACCCGCAATATTCTTCAAACTCAACTTTAGTTCCTCAACTTTAAATCCAAGGTCAATAACCTTGGTAAGCCAATTTGTGGCTAAACAATTGTCTAACAAAGATGTCGTTTAGAGCTGAAGTCAATGCAATGAACAGGCAGTCAAATAATTAACCGCGAATTCATAAAATATGAATCTTAAATAGATTTATAGTTGTAAGTACAGAGAACTATTCTCTCGTATAACACACCACTAAGGGGGATGAATTTTGGATAAGCATGAAAAGAAATACCTGGGCAAGACTGGAAAGAAATAGGAAAATAATACAGACAAGCTCTGAGGTGTTAAGTAAGATGAGAGTCGTTTAATAAAATGAACACCAGAAACTCTTTACCAAGGGTCACTTTATTACCAAATGAATTAAAATATAACTTCATGGAGCCGTTTTTAAAATAGTCTAGCTCAAGGCTCTGCTAATAGACCTTTCAGGTTTGATCAGGAACCGCAAATATTATTTTGTTTTTTTTATTTTAACGAAAAAATCATTCACTTATAGTAACATTGATAAAGCAAGGAATTTACCAATATCGTTTTTTGGGATTATCTATCACCATATTTTAAATTAAACTCAAGCTGTAATTTTCCCTAGAATAATTATTTTAAGGATGTTTTTCGGCTTATTGTTTAAAGATATATATTAATTTTGCCCTTATTCACTATGAAAAAGGCCCTGACTTGATTTTTTTTTCTGAGCAAAATAATCAAACTTAAAAATTAATTATTATTTTGTTAGTTTTATTTATTTTGGTAATTAATAATGATTATTAGTTAAGTTCTAAAATAGAACTCATAATTCATTTTTATATTGTGAGCGAATGAATTAAATTAAAAAACAATTACTACTTTGAAATTTTTATAATAACACTTATAATGATTACAGTCCCTGATTTTGACAAATGAAACTATACTAGTTTTTTTCGTATATGGAAGAATTAATAAAAGGTTTTGAATCTGGCTAAGGTAATAAATTGCAGGCATCAGCTCACTTTACCAAACTTACTTACCTTACATAATAAAACATAACCCAATCTTATTTAACCCTACCCTACCTAATAGTCGTTTCTAAGCCATACTTAGTTTACCTAACCTTGTCTTTCTTAACCCAAACCAACCTATCCTTCTTAAAACTAACCAAACTTAGCGCATCCTTATCCAAGCATTTTCTGTCATTTGAGAAGGCTCTACGCACATTCCTCCTGTTTTGATCACTGCTGTTTATCCATATGGGCATGTGCACTCAAACAACTGTTTGCAATTCTTAACCCAAAGCCCATTGCATAAAAACGACATCAGCAATGTCACCGGCCCATTTGATGCAACTGCCTGCCTGCCTGCCAGCCTGGCACATCAGTTGAGCTCTTGTCAAGTACTGTCTGTCGCCTGTCATCGACGATGTTTACAAAAGCTGATGATGTTCATGCTGCACAGAGGCCATCAGCATTGTCCTTGTGCCTTATGCCTTATGCCTGGCTGACAGGCTAGTGGGTAGTGGGTGGCAGTTCCATGTATGCAGTTACAAGTGTAGATATACATATGAGTAATGAAAATAATGACATTATGTTCCTGATGACAGTTATGTATTTGGCTTTAGACACTCTTGGCATTGGTAGATAGATAACGAGCCTATACTATACATACGAGTGCGAGTATATGCATTTAGATGAAGTTCTGCTGACTTTGCCACTCAATTGATGTCTTACATGGAATGATAAATAACGAATCTACTCGTACTTGCGTTTTCAGGTCACCGACTGGGGCGTGGAGCAGTGTCGCTCCCTCCATATACACATCAAGTCGCCACCGCGCTTGCGAGTGGATCCTGCCAGTGTGACGCTGCAGCGTGGCGATTCGCTGCGAGTGCGTTGCCTCTCGCCAGGCAATGATGACATCAAGCGGTATGCCCAGCTCGGCTACAGCTGGACACGGAACGGCGTGCTGTTCCAATCAGATCCAGCAACGGCCATGTGGGAGGATCTCTATCCAGATGGCAGCATCCTCAAAATCAATAACATTCAAAAGTCAGCGGAATATGCCTGTCTGGTGTCGAACAGCGTCCGACCCGTGTCAAGGAGTGTTTACATCAATGTCATCGAACGTAATGCGGCCCATGTGTGCCTGGCCGAGTCCAGCTACGGCGTACACTGGCCCACAAGTGCTCCAGGCGCCCCCATTATTACGGACTGTCCGCGCGGCTTCGAGGGGCACTCACGACGCATTTGCGAGCAACGCGACGCGGGAAACTCCAGCTGGCTGCTGCCCGATTTTTCGGCCTGCGTACGTGATGAATTGCTGCTCATTTACAACCGATATAGGGCGCTGAGTGCGGGATTTCAGCAAACAAACTCATCAAACATATTGAAGGCGTGCTTTGATTACACCCTACAAAGACGTCAGAGTTTCTTGCCCGGGGAGGCCAGCTTTCTCATCGATATGCTGCATGAGGTGAGTGGACTGTAGAATACTCTTACCCATCTTAGATTTTATGAGAGAGGTGGTTATATTTGAGGAACAACGTTTTAGATCGCAGGTAGATGGGCAATGTAAATTTATTTTATTAAATATCAGCTATGGTTTGCTATTTACATTAATCTTATCAGCGAACTTTTCACTGCGATGGCACTTTTCCGATAAATCCAAAAGAAATTCACTTACAGAAGCACCCTATTCGTTTAAAAGGTGAAGGGCAGTAGCATTTATATCAAGCCTTTGTTAAATCAGCAGGTTTACAAAATAGTTCGGCAGTACGAACGAAATATTTCCAACTGTATATATATAAAAAATTATATAAAAACCAGCAAACAATAAAATCTTTCCTCTTTATAATATTAGTATAGAAAAAGATTATATAAAAAATGATATAAAAAATTATAAAAAAATTATATAAAACATGATATTAAAAATAATGTAGAAAATTATATAAAAAGAGATTATATAACAAATTATATAAAAAAAATGTATAACAAATTATATAAAAAATTATACAAAAAATTATATAAAAAATTACATAACAAATTATATAAAAAAGTATATAAAAAAGATAAAAAACAGCATAAGCTGGGAAAGCCTAAGAGGTAGAAATCTAATAAAATAACAATAATACCTAGTAAAACCCCTCCAACCCGGTGGGGGAATATTATTTGCCTTTGGCTAGCTATGCCCCGACTCACAGCCAAGTGGCGTTAGAGGCGTAAATAGATTCACCAATATAAAAAGAAAAAAAACAGATGAAGCTTAAAATAGTTAAATTAAGTTAAATTAAAAACAAAAACAAATTAAATGGAATCTCAGACACGGTGTGGGAAGACTTATTGGCCAGTCCAGCAAGCTATGCCCCGTCTCTCTGAAAAGAGAGCCTTTTATTAAAGGAAGAGACAGTTCAGTTGAGAGCAGGTAAGGAATTTATTGAAGGTTGAGCAGGCAGGCATGCAGCATTTAAAATGAAACTTTAAAAGTAACGAACTTCCCAAAAAACCGATTGTTATTATGCAACAGCAACATACCAAAGAAGTTAACCCATGTAAACATCTCAAGAATGTTTACCATTAGAGGATTTTAAGCTGCTTTCAATCGGCAACATACTTGTACCCCTTCCCATGTACTCAAAATGTTCTGCACATAAAATCCTCAAACCTTTACATGCTTAGGCAGCAGACATCATATCAGCTAGAGAGTCAAAGAGCAACACTAACTGGCGGCTTAACGCTCGAATTGAAGACTCGGAGCAAGTAATGCCACCTGAAAGCATTTCCCAAAACTATTTTTACACGCAAATGAATGCAAAAGCAGCCTTCGGTTGTTCGCTGCTCTCATTTTTCACACAATTTTCGGTGGAAAACTACATTCAAAGAAACTTTTTCCTGGCAAAGCAACAATTTTTCATTTTAATGCGCACACAAATTTTGCCGCCTAACGAATGGCACGGCAAGTCTCAGTTAAAATCAGGTTCTTACATTTTGCCCAACATTTTTTGGGGTGCACTTGGAGAGGAGGAGGAGGGGGAGGAGGAGGAGGAGAACTTGTGGGCTTCCTTGCTTGCCACTTGTCTGATTTGGCTCGTTTCTTTGCCTATTTTTGCAGCTCGACACCTATTTGCAATTGAAAGGCACACAACTGGAGCGTGAGATGGCCGCGGAGATAATCCTGCGAATTCTGGATAAAGTCATGCAAAACACACAATCCTTGAACAGTCAACAGGTAAGTAAGCAGCAGAATCCTTTACGCTACAACAGATTCTGGCCACTTTCGGGCTGCACTCTCACAGCTGCCGCATAAATTATGCATAGAAATGCTAAAGAGGGAGTTGAAGAGAGGAGGTGGCGGTCGGCCCAATGGGTGCCATAATTTATAACCTGCAGCCATATTCAATATTTGCCAAGCAGGCAGGCAGGCAAGCAACCAACTAAGCAGGCTGCTTGCCGCTTTTCAAGATTTATTACACACACACACACACACACTGGCATGCAAGGCTAGAGGCTGAGTGAAGGGGGAGTGGGAGGGGAGGGCGGATGGGAAAGGGAGTGTGTCCTGAAGTGGCGTCGAGTGGTGCTGGCATATTTTTCACAACTATACTTTTATTTAGGTTGTAGTTGGGCTGTCATTGGGATGTAATTTACATTTGTCTCCTCATGAGCTACGAGTATATCCATGTATGCATGCATGTATTGTGTGTGTGTGCGTGTGAGCGAGAGTATTTCCAAGCCAACCACAGAATTGATGTTCATGGGCCTGGTAATGAATACCTCTTACAATGCTCGCATGTAAGTATATTTGAGGCTTTTACGCTTGATGGGCTCTGGCAAAGAAAAAATGTGTCCTTTTTTGAGAGAGGAATTGGCTACATACAAGTAGAAGAAGGTTGGTATGGTTGGTTGGTTGCCGCTTGATTGGAATGAATGTATTACACGTGTATAGGAAATGTAAGAAAAGTATGAATGGAAGATTGGGCGAAGGGTTGCAAAGATCGCAAATCAAAGAACAAAAGCGCACCATAGTAGTCTGAATTTCATTTTGAAGACCTGTTTATTTTACGTTTAATAATAATTTGTTGATTTGCTATTGAAATCAAAATAATTTAATTATTATTTATTTATTATCAAATGTTGAATCTCTTTGCGGGGTTACATATTTTTTATTAGTTACTTAAAAACTTGTTAAAAACAGTGTTCAAATAATAATTTAACAATTTATATAATAGAGTATATAATAAATATATAAATATATTGATCTATTACACTTATAGTCAAAAAGTTATTGCTTCTGTCAAATTGTGCCAAATTGAATTTTCAACATAAAATAATTATCAAAAAATTTAGACTAACAACAAAATAAAAGGTCCCGCAGTAAAACTCAAAAGCTGGGGAATAGAATTCTCTATCTCCCACATTCTATTCTAATTTTTAGTCTAGCAACTATAATTTGTATCTACAATATTTATACTACATAACTTTGGATATATAGAAATGTTCAGATGATAGAATACAAATGAACTCGGCCTTCAAGAAACAATTTTCCGACCATTTCGTGAATATGTGTTAAAATAATTGCAAAACGGATTCTATTTCGTTGCCATCCAAATCAGTAGAAATTCTTTTCTCTCTATAATCTTTATTTAAGATCTGTTGTAGGTAGAGCGATTATTAAATTTGAAGGTAATCTTGGAATTTGTTCAATCATGCGTTCTGTCATGAGGTTGTGACGTCACTGCAACCGAGGAATCAGTAGAAATTACGAATCAGTAGAAACGAAACACAATTTGTATATTCGAATAGTATACTCTTATAGTCGAAATTTCAATTTTATAGTAAAGACATGCCCACCAACAAATTAATTTAAAAGCCAGCAATTGTAAATGAAATAACAAAATGTGAAAACAGCTTTGCTTCTGCTGCGAATCAAAATTAATTAAAGTCAGTATCGTGTCTTATGTTAAGACAATGGCTCCTAAACTGTGTTTTCCATCAACATACATAGCTACATACTTGTATATCATAAGTAGGACAAGACGAATCGAGCTAGACCAGTCCGTTTTTTAAACCATAAGACCCACAGGAACCAAACAGCGTGTGTGGACTAGTCTTTTATTTATACAGAGGCAGTTTATTGTAAAATGTACACATATAGCCACATTATTTTATTGAGCTATCTTCACAATAATCGGATCAGTACTAAACGTTTGCCCTTTTTCCCGGTATCGTAACCAAACCTCGCTCTGTAAAATTATAATTGAATGCCCATTTATCACTCTAACAAAACCTGCAAACAATACTCACAATTGACAGATATGGGCCGCTAATAAGCAACAATCTGGCCAAGTAATTCAGAGCTCAGCACACGTGTGCACATCTTTTGTGAAACTCACACTCACTTACAAGGCACCGCAAAAACAATAACCCACACCAGCGAGGAGGAAAAGTCGCGAATGCGTCACTGGTACTACGTATGTATATGGCGAAAAGTGCGTTTCCGTTTCTCACACCCCCACCCCCAATACAACACTTCATGAAGGCGTACTTTCACTTCCGCTGTTGCCCCCAAACGCCATAATGGCTGCTGTTGTTGTTACTGTATTGTGGGCTTTAACTTGAGATGCTGAGTGGGCCACTGTGCCTCATGTTTTATTCCTTAAGCATTTTCATGCCCATTTGTAGACGCTTGTTGCTGTTGTTGCTGTTGTTACTGCTCTTACTGTTGCTGGTGTTCCTGCTGTTGCTGCTGTTGTTAAGTACATCATGAGAATCAGAGCCAAGTGCGCGTGGGTGGCTCTTCAAATATGTGTTTGGTATGCAAATTTATGTGAGTGTCGACTGCAGGCTCTGGCTCTGGCTATGGCTATGGCTTCGGCTCTACATTCAATGTCAACAGCTGCTCAACTAACTATCCATGCCCAGCCGTTTGCTAATTTTTCATAATTTCATAAAGCCACTTGCATAATCCATTTGGCCAGCCCAGCGTTTTAATACGAGTATGCATTTATGCTCAGGGCCCGCAAACTCGTAGCTGACTTGAAAGGCAACGCTCGTGCAACTTTTACATAAGTATGTATAAATTAATTTAGTTTCCCATCGAGCCCAGCTTTTTCCTTCACTCAACTTTTTTGGAGTTGTGGCATTTCAATATTCACGTCTTGGAAAGTTTGCATTCAAAATTTTGTTTAATTTTTCCGAGTCGACGCAGTGTGGAAAAAAGCCGAAAAACTTGGCTGCATAATTCGGGTCGATTAAAAGCGGCGGAATGGAACGGAACTTAACTTTGTTGAGTTGCCAAATAGTTGGCATCGTTTTTATTGACTTGAGTGCAAAGGCAATCTTTGAGGCGACCAGCACTGGAAGGTGGTGTGGGTGGTAAAAATTTTACATTGTTCGAGGCATAATTTAATTAGTGAGCGACGGCAAAGTTCTGGCGAATGCTTTAGCAAATACGAGTATATGAATTGTTGATAAACTATAAAAAATTTAATTAATGGCAAGTTTGTAATGAAATCAACCAAAACTCTATTCTTCTTTGCCTATCAAATGGGCATTTAATTAGTCATTATGGTGCTGTAGAATTTAAATGTTGTTTAAATTAAACAATTATATTTAATAAACTTTTTTAAGGAAGGCTCCAAAGCCGCGTAGAAGAAACCATTTTATTTACCAATTATTGTTATTATTTACGCGCTAGTTTATTTATTGATTTATTTACTATCAGTATTTATATATTTATAGCATTGTTATTCACACTCAGTTAAGATGTCAGCTTGCAAATTCTTTTGTTTACTCTTTTATAAATGGAGAAGTTGGGGAAGTTATTAATGGAGAAGTTGGAGGAGTTTATACTTAAGTGGTCTGTCTGGTGAAAGCAAATATCGTGGTACCTGAGTTTTGGAAAATGCTCTCCTTTTAGGACAAACCTTTCGTTTTAATGTTTAAAAATTACACACCTTAGCTTATCAATGCTAATTAATTAGCTTATTCTAACCATATATAGTATTATAGCTCCCATAGTAAAAAAAAGGACCCAGCATAGTTTTTAACGCTTATGTATAACTTATGTCTCTTTTTCTGAGCCAATCGCCCTTAAGTTTTAATTAATGCTTTTAAACATATAAATACCAATAATTATCTATTATCATAGAATATTCAATTTATTTATATGCATTCTCAACCGTATATAAACAAATTCGTTTTTCAACTGAACCTCTATAACTTTACGAGAAATTTCCATTAAAAATTTCATATTTTCATTGCAAAACTCAGGTGAACAATTTGTCGAAATGGTTGCTAAAGGAACTTTTCACACACAAGTGAATTAATAGAGAGACCAAAACATTTGCAATTATTATTATTGATCATTTATGTGTAATGCAATGTGTGTGATTGTAAACACAATCCCCGAAATACTCAATAATCGCACATACATTCAATATATTTCAAATATTGAGAGTATGCGCTTTTGATGAGATAAATTGGAAATTTATAGAAAATTAATTAGAATCGCATTTGACGCACTGAATTAATGCCAGCCGCGTTATGTTATATGATTACTTTCACATTTGGGTCCAATTACGAATTAAATTAGTCTTTTTTCATGCCTGAAATGCAGAACAGCAGCCAGCGCTGATGGTGAAGTTTTGAGTGGCATTTGAAAATGAAACAGTGAATTGAAAAGTTGATTAAAATATGCAATTCACTTATAATTATAGTAGTAGTTTAGCACTTGGCCCGCATATCGAGCTGCCGCAGGCATAAAGGACTTGTGGCCAAATTACAAATGCCAACAAGCTTAACTGACCTACTTTAATTTACTGCCATAATAAAAGTTTACATTTTACTGGCCGACTTATACGTTGGCCGCCTATTCAGAAATCTGATTTTCAAAGTTCACGACAAATCACTTAGCTGAATGCAGAAAAAATAAAATAAAAGAGAGGACATCGGTTGCTCTGCAGAGTTTAGAAGCAACAGAAAAACAAAAAAAAATAAAAGAACCAGAACCGAAGTAGTTGCAAAACTTTAGACTCGGCAAAAAAGTTCAGAGCATACACACACATACACACACACGGGCATGTATGTGACTGCCAGCGGCACGCCCAAATGATTTGCCGGTAAACTGCTAAACGTGGCCAGGTCGGAAGTCAAGCGGAATGTTCACATTGAAACTTTGCACGACGCTCATTTTATATTTTTGTTTTTCACTTTTCTGGCACGGCTTTAAAAGAAATCATACAAATGCCACAATTTGCATGGCGGAGTTGGGCTCGGAGTGGAAGGTGGCGATGGAGGCGTGGCATGTATAACGCCATGGAAATGACGTTGAAATTTCCTTTTTGTTTTGAGCAAAGTTGGGCCTTCAAAAAAAGAACTTTTCCAATTGAAATTGTTTTCGTTTTCGATTAGCTCGCTATATACACACACACACACACACACACACACTTAATACATATGTACACACATATTAACATATATACTCGTACATATGAAAATGGTTTTGTGCTGAGCAAATGTAATTTTTGATTTGCGCAGGAAATTGCGCAGCACTTCCAGCCAAAAAGTCATCAATATAATGCGACCCACACTCCTCGAATACCGAAATTGTGAATGTGATTGTGAATTGCGAAATGGTTTGTTGACTGGCGGCCTGTCCCAGCCTGCTGGCCATTTCTGCTTATGGCCTCGTTTATGGTCCACAACTGCACTCGAATGCAACAATTTATGATTTTTATGTGGGTTCACTGACTGTTTTATAACAGAAATATTGTATGCAAGTACATTGTATGAAATCCGTATACGAGTAAGGGCACATTTGTTGCCCAAAATTGATTTTTATCCATCCACATCTTCACATGCCCTTTCCCAACATGGCAAAGCAATATGGACGCAGACAATGAAATGCCATTTTTGGCAACGATTTCTGCATTTTCACTTAAAGACTTTAAACGGCCAGTGGCCGAAATCGTTTAAAATAAGTAATGTAACAAATGCGATTCATTGCGCAAATAAGAATAATTGATTACGGCAGCGAAATGAAAAATAAAATAAAGGTAGCCAAGCAACCGAGCAAATAGCAGAGCTATAACTTGAATGTGGGTGTGGGTTTGGGTGTGGATTTGGTGTGTTTGTTTACCAAAAGCCAACAAATTTGCCAGAAATCACTGACCAAGCACAATTTCCTCCAATAGCAAAGCTAATTTTTTTAATTCGCCCGCAAAAGTAGGCAACATAAATTTTTAGTGTCAACAAACGTTGTTTTCGTTTAATGCGCGCACTTTATTTTAAAAAAGGGACAGTGATGATAGCCTGAAAATATGGCCGGCTTTGGAATATTAAAAAATTCGTTTTAAAAAAAACTTAAAATGAAGCAGACAACTGTTTAACATTTTTTTCTTATTATTATGTGGCAGGTAAGCTAAGTAGTTATATATTTAACTGAAATACAAAATTTTCTCATAGTATACATAAAAAATATTATAAAATGTATTAATCAATGCCAAAACTCCAGTATATTGAAAACATAATAGCCTAACCTGAATTTAAGCAACACAAAAAGAGGCTTTGTCTAATGGAGTTGAATTAAATTTAAAATATCTGCTAATGGCAGCTTGATTTACGTTAGATTAATGCATTACCGCATAAATGATCCGAGAGCGACTGTTATGTGCATTTTATAATAAGTATGTGAAGTAGCATGAACACAATTCGAATTTAAATTTGAAAAGGAAAATCTTTAATGTTTTTGCTGCGGACTGTGAATTTTTTTTCGCTGTACAAAAAAAACAACCTAGCGCGGCCAACAAAAAACTATCTTCAATTTGTTTAAAATTGCATTATAAACATTCAACTCGAGTCAATTAATTAAATTCAATGCTTTGTGCTCTTCCAGCAAATTAAAAAGCTGCAACTTTTAACGCAATCCGCTGCTCTGAATCGCGAGACAATTGCGGCCTCCCAATTGGCCACATCGACGGGCAATAGCCCGGCAACTTCGGCTGACAACTCGGCGACAACTTTGAACGCACCGGGCAATGGCAATGTCAATGACAATATCCATGGCGGAGCAGGAGGCAGTGCCAGTGGCGCTGTAGTTGGAGGATCTGGCACGGGCAGCGTTCATGGCCACAGTCCCGCGGTCAAATTACAGGCAGCTCGCGGAGGTGGCGGTGGCGGCGGTGGTGCTGGTGCTGGTGGTGACGGCTCGAGTATTTTGACAGTGGATGAGGACACATTGTCGCTGGATCGCCTGAATTCTCTGCGCATTTACATGACTTCGGTGAAAACTTTGCCGTTTAATTTGCGCATATACGGGTGAGTGGTGAGGGGTTATGGGTCGGGGAGCACAGACGAAGGACCGACGCTGACTGCACGAGCCATGGCGCACGGCTCACGGCCCACGGCCGTCTTGACAACTTTTGCACTTGCAGTGAATAATTTCTTTGCAACAATACAAAGAAAAATATATGGCAATGACTATGCAAATTTTGTTGCCCAGCAAAACTGTAAACTTCACTTTACGGCTACACTTTCCATTTTCTTCTCCTTTTTTTTCTTAAATGTGCGCCATTCTTAATGGAAAATTTATTTTATGAGCAAACATAAATAAAAATTGCATAAAAAGCATGTGGCCATAAAAATTTAATGCAGCACAGATTCCACGCACAGTAAAAACGCACTAAATTGAACAGTTGATATGTGAATGGAAAGCTAATTATAAAGTTAATATCCCATTGGAGTCATTTAGTTTTCTTTGTAGCGAAAAGTGCGTATGCGTTTGTGTTTGTTTAAAATGTCAGAGCGAGTTGCATTGCATTGTTGGCAATATGTTGGTTCTTTTAAACTATATGTAATCGTTTGCTATTTTTTGATTCAATTTAAAGTTGTCGAAAGGTATAGGGATTAAGCAAAACAAGTCGAGAAATCGAAAATAAAACTACATTGCATATATTCCGATATACATGCTTTTATATTTCCAATAAATGAATTTTAAAAAAAGAAATACCTCTCCTAACATACATTCTTATATGTACTATACACAATATGTTATGCAACCATTATTAAATCAGTTCACATTACTGCATTGCCACTGTGCTGGCAAACAATGTGAATTGAGTGGCAAAAACTTTGCCGTGTTATTTACCTGAGTAGAGGCAACGCAGAGCCAGTGAAGAAGTCGAAGCAAGGCAGCCACTAAGACTGCCTCTTGCTTCAAGTGTCTAATTTAACTAATTAAGTGAGTCGCACAAACGAACTTTCAGGCGATGCGACTAGTTTTGCGCACCATTTAAGTAGGATTTAAAAGTTTATTCAATTCTTCTTTGCAGCGACGATTTATTTTCGGATCAACTTTATATGGACATTGGTCTCTCCACGCGTCTCTTGCATATCATGGCCAATTCGACAATATTTGCTTCTGTGATCTCGTATAAGAATCTAAAAAGTTTCCTACCCAAAACTTATTACACACGTGGCAGGTGAGCAGCCACAAAACTGAACTCTAAGCTAAGCTAAGTTTGCAAAAAACGCTGATTGGCAGCATAAAAAACAAACTTATGAGCCAACTCGTAAAATCTAAAGTCGCCCTGGCTGTTGGGGTTGTGAGGTGTAAAATTTCTTAAGTAGTCATTAGAAAGCATCTTCTGCTTACTTAGAATACGTTGCAGGCGCATTCAATGTTGTGGGGGAGGTGCCATAAAGGCTGGCTTGGCGTGCAAAAAGCTGTCAACGCGGAAAATGTGCAGCTGCATGGAAAACTATACTCGTATAATAATGGGGTGTTCTTGATGACTTTCACTCTCTCTCTCGTTTAATTAATGAACGCCGGTCTTTGAAGAAAGACGAATAGACTTTGAATCTATATAGTTTAAAGCACTATTGGCGCGATTATGAATAACAGTTTAGTTATATCTATCGCAGGAAAACAACTCGTCTTTATTTTTCATAATTAACCCATTACTCACATTTAATTATAATTCTAAAAAAATAGATATTTTGTAATTATGAATAGATATTAGTGACATAAAACGAAACAATTCAATGAGTTTAAAAAAAGTCTTTTTATTGCAAGCATTTATTTGTCACTTAAAGGAGGACATCTCTTCATGCCCTTCACAATTATAAACTACTAATTATTGAAAACAAATGTTGTACAACTTTTTCTTTAATTTAAACGAAAATCAGTTCTTTTAACATTTAAAAATTTCAGCCCTTTTGAGGCAAAGAAAGTTGTGCAGCTACTCCAACAAAATCCTTTAAATCTTTAACTATGTGTAAGCCTACGATAATGAAATTCCGTAGTATGTTGATCCATGTGATGCGATTTTCCAACTGTAAACAAAATGCAAATGCGAAGTTCTGTGCTTGCCAACAACATGGCCAAAACAAGCTGCGAAATGGTTGTATGCAGATGCCAGAATGGAGGCAGTCATAGTTGCAGGCAAATGTTGATTTGAATAGTTGATATATGCATATATACTCGTATACATATATATTTATTATATGTATAGGCATCCGTTCGCACTGTCTTAGATAATAATAATATGCAATGCTTATTTGAGTTAATTAGACGAAGCTTGCAATAAGATTAGGAGGCACTAAAGGAGATGTATGTTGTCGGTTTATTGTGAAAACATAAAATACCACAAATCCTACTTAGAACTATCTAAGTTCATAGGCAATAGAAGCAATTTAAATAAGCGAACTTGCGAAAATCAAATAGAAATAGTAATAACATTGATATGGCTTTTCACAGCGATCCCAAGGACTCGGACTATGTGCTCGCTTCCCGCATTATACAAACCTGGCTCTTTCAGTCGAATCGCTCGAACGACAACTTCCGGGAGCCACTCGATCTGCCCTTTGAGGCCGGCCATGTGGAGATCATATTTCAGCACGAGAGCGTGCCCAAGACTGGTGACTGGGTGGCGGTGTGTGGGTGAGTAGAACACGTGTATTTAAAAGCTTATTCTAAATCTGATGCTAAACTAACTTCAATTGCAGTCACGACTACAAGGCCTCGTTCGACTCGACTTGGCGCTCGGATCTGTGCATCACCAAGCATCTGATGGAGAACATCACGCGCTGCATCTGTCCGCTCTCCGGTACCTATGTGGTTATGTTGACCAAACGGCAACAGAATGTGAGTGTGAAAAGTCGGCTTGAAGAGAGGGTCAAAAGCCGCTTGCCTCGATTTAAGGGGCCACTTACTTTCACTAATTTTGTGCAGCACTCCGTTCGTTTATGCAATTCACGTTTAGTAAAGTGGAAAGCGCTTTTTGATTTATGGCACTTTTGTGCTGGCAATCAGTTTTGGACACCCAGTTGTGGCCCCTTTGTGCCGCCTGCACTCGTGAATGTCCTTGAAACTGGTTTCGAAACCAAACGAAACACACCTGCGTCCAAGTTTTCGAAAGAGGCCAAATTAATGCGGACTTGTCGGCCATCTCGGCAAATGGACGAATGGTCGAACGCACTAACGGACCAACGGACCAACGGCCGCATTTCCGCTTATTTTGCTCACAATTATGGCCTGGCCCTGGCACAATGAACTTGTTTTATGCATTCGAACCGGCCAGGCTTTGTTCTTCGAGTGGCCCTAGGCAGTATTTTTGTTTTCTGTTCTTGTTGTTGTTGTTGTTTGTTTTGCTGCTTGAGTTTCATTTTCGTTTTCCCAGGCTTTAAGCTTCTTATTCGCAATTTACGACCTCTCTTTGCAGTCGACCCAACCGCACGCCCCCCAACGTCCCATCTTCGTCATCGTGAGCTGCGCCTGCTGCCTCCTCCAATGCTGCTCAGCCTTCCTCATCCTCCTGCCAATCTGGTGTAATCGCAAGTGTGCCGTGACCTTCCTCAAAATGCAATTCTGCATTTCCACATCGAGCGTCATGCTAATCTATGTGCTCGGATTCATGAAAATGCTGCCAGTGGTAAGTGAACGAATTCCCATTCAATACTATTAGCCGAAAAAGAACGGCTTATACGTGTACTACGTATATGTATGATTGTTTTGTGTAAACGAAATTTTAAATTGATTTCTAAAATATCAAAAAATTAAGCAACTCTCATTTGAATAACTATTAAAGATGTGGCCTGCTTTAAAGGTTGTATTCCTTTTTATTTCTCTCATGCTGTCCTTGCAAATTGTAATTACATTTAAATAAACAAACAAATAATCAAAGCTGAAATAAAACCAATTAAGGGTGAAGCAGCGAGAAAAGTAACCAAAAATTGTGCCAACGAGGAAAGCATTGCACTCTTAAGGCGACCAATGGGTAGAAAGGAACTCATTCTAGGGAGGGGTTTGGGAGGCACAAAAAGTTTGCCAAAAGGTTTTCCACAGTCCTGCCCCTTCCTCTGCATAGCCGTCTACATCAATTCTTGTTGAGAGCCTAGTAAGCCATGCGATGAGCTCAGAACTGCGCAATTGTTACTGTTTTCTCATTAACCTGCCGGCTGACGAGACCCATTATCGTTTTCCACGTGACCACACCTCTTAAATAACAATTACAGCATTTTATTTGTCCGAAGAATGAACCCAAATGAGAGCATATAATAATTCCTAATTTACTGAAACACTCAGGCATGAATATTATTATCTGTGGCACGCAGCAATAAATGTTTTAATCTAACTTTACAAACAATCAGCAAAGGTATCAAAAATCTCTGCTTCTTCTGCCCCCACCTCCACCAACCCCAACCCCAACCCATCAGCTTTGCCATCAACAGGGTCGTCTTGGTTATCAATGGAGGAGCAAACAAATTAACTTGTCTTGTCGTCTTCGCTTCTGTTGTCCCTCAATGCCAAGCAAGCAAATGTGGTTATTTCTGAATGGGGAGTGGGTAGTGGGTAGTGGATTGGAGTGCCTTGAAGTGGAGGGTGAAACTTTAAAACAAACAAACAATGAAACCAAATTCATGAGCAACAATTCCCAATGGACTGCCTACCTGTTGCCAACATTCGGGGCAAGACAAATAAACGGTGCTGCCAAGAAAAGGAAATTAAAAATCAACAATGCATACAAAAGGCCACCAGAGAGCGAGAGAGGAGGGGAGCGCTAAGTAAATCGCCAAAAGTCGAAATTAATATTTATAAACGCACGAATTGCGAATTTTCCGCTACACTGCTGGCCAGCAGGGGAACCTAATGTAATGCAAAAATGTAAAACTGCAAAATGAAATCGCGTTACACAACTAACCCTCCACAACTGGAGACCAACAGGACACTCACACACTCTAGCCATAAGCCATGGCTGCTCTGTGGAAGCGAATCCCAAGGAGCTGCACAGGAGCTGCAAAACGCTTAAATTACAGGCATAAAAAAATACGCATAAACATAATATAAAGACTGTGCGCCATAATCCCTTTGGAGTTAAAAGCAAGCGGCGAAAACTCTAAGCCTCTAACAAGAAATAACATTCTGAATTAGTAATAAACCGGGAGCGCCAAAAGCTGTACTCAGAGCAGCCAAGCCGCCAAATCACCAAACAGCCAAACAAAAAAACACAATAAATGAATGAGCTAAAGCCAAATAAAACAGAAGACCACAAGAACAACAAATCAAATGGAGAGCATTGCGAAAAGGCTTAACAAATTAAAAATGAGATGGAAATCACATTTTCATAATTACATAATTACGAATTCTATTTCGTTGATTGAGATGAAGTAAAGCAATAAAGGACTTTTCTCAAATATTACCGTTCAACTTTTTAGTGGAACTTCTATAACTTTTTTTTTTTGGAAACTATCGAAAAAGTAACTCCCAACATCTGACCACAATTTTGCTTCACTTATGGGTTGAATTTCCTAAAATACTTAGACAAGAAATACTTTTAACAGAAAATAGTGTTTTTTTTTTGCAATCAGACTGAGAATTAAATTCAAGTACACTTTATTTTATTATAGACTTTAATTAAACAATTAAATGTATCGCATTTGTAAAAATTTGCAAAATATGTATGCAAATTAAATGACAGTCTGACCTAACATAGCTATAGTAATTCACAGTATGATCCCGATCGGATAACTCGTTCAAGAGTTTATAAATCACAAGACAGGCAGCATATGATAATTCATTTCACCAATATCAACCAAATTATACTTATAATTTACAATGAAGACATAAAAATCCTGGAAATACCAATAATTTGTAGCGAGTCGAATTTGTTATTCGATTTTATTGTACTCTTCTAGGCATTTTTGTTTTATAGCTTATCTTTCCTACTCTTGACAGCAAGTCGATTGGCAAAATAAAGGAATTGAAATCAATTAAAAATAAAACATTTCGCCACTTCAACTAGCTTTTACTGTGAAATCGGCCCACAGTTTTATTATTATTATTGTTTATCGCTTAATTGCTGTGTTGTAACCCACCAAAAAAGTTGTATAATGCATATTATGTGGCGCAGCTGCCATTGCATTACAATAAGAACTTCTCTGAATGATTGAGTGAAGCCTTTAGGGCATAAAGAGGCAACTTACATTGCTCGCGCCCTTAAGTGCCATACAAATTGTGGAAAAAGGGAAAGCTTTAACATCAAAATGCCGCATGCTCGCGTATTAATTTCACGCGCACCGCCCACAATATCCGCAACTTTATTAAAAAGCATAACGAACACAAACATGCCACCAAGACACATGCAAATTTTATGGTTTTAAACACGTGTCATATGGCAGCATCAGCCGTTCATGCCCCCGTTCGGTGTTCGCCACCGCGTCGAATGCCACAAAAATAAATTAAAACATTCATTTCACTTATTTGCGTATAAATAAATACAATTTCAACGCGACTCGCAACAATTGTATGCAGTTGAAAGTTCATATACACTCGTAAATAAATAAGAAAAAATAAATTACGTATACGCGACATACGCCCGTCCGACTGCCCGACCGCCTGACAGTGCAGCTCGTGTGAAAGGCGAAAGCTTTTAAGCGCACTTAACTCATAATTTCCCGTCCAAAGCATCGTGAAAATGTGTGCAAAGTGCAAATTGAAAATTAAAAAGTTTACAAATTTGTTTTCACTCTCCCACCCGAGGGCGTAGACCAAGAATCTGAATAACAGACGGTTTCACGAAAGAATGGCTGACACAGCCTGACCTCGATTGGATAGCAGACATATGCTCGTATATGGAACATAGGCATGTGAGGGGAGATGCATTGTGGTTGGCCTAACTTCCACATCCTAATGAAACATTATGCTTAAATTTATGAAATACATTGTAAAGTTTAATGGGAGCATTAAAGATTTCATGTGCTCCTGCCGTTTTACATAATATAATGGCAGTCAAATAAAGAAAGGGCTTTCTTTTTTCAAATAATTAAGGAAGGCCAGTTAATTGCCTCCGTAGTTGGATGTTACTGACTTTTTGTGGATTGGAAGAAGAAAAGGTTTGAAAAACTGCAGAATTGGGAGACAAATTGAAGTAACTAAGGAACTAGACACTAAAAATTGCAATTTTTTGATACCATTTATTAAAATGATTACACTCTCTACTACCAGGATTCTAGTTCGCCTTACGAAACTTCAAAACTGTTCAATATGTTTTGAGCAGAATATATTTTTCACACTCTAAGGCATTTCATTTATATAACAGTTTTTTTTCTGTTAATAAGATAATGGCTAAATTTTCCAAAAATAGTGCAAGTCGAGCCATTAAGTTTCCCTTCAATTCTTCGAATTAATAATATTTATTTATAATTATCGATTTATTGCCGTGCTTGTCGAATTATGTGGGTGATGTGAATGGGAATGGGAATGGGGAAATGTATTTTCCTATTAACTTGCCACACCAATTTGCCACACACATAACAAAAGGAGCATAAAAAACCAAACTGGCAACGTCCAAGCCTCGCTCCACGAAGCATAAAATCGCGTTTAATGCTCCACACAAGCCGAAGGCTCAGAGAGAAAATGTTTTATAACTTTTTAATAACTAATGTTCAGTAACAAATCTGAGCCTAGAAACGTGCAATAAAATTATTTATGCGCGCAGCACGCGGCAATTTTTTGATGACATCATTATGCGGGAATCCAAGACTATACGAGTAGCAGCAAATGAGCGAAAATATGAAGACTTATCGCTCGGTCATTTATTGTCACAACTTTTATATGATTTTAGCCATTTAATTAAAAGTAATGCTGCGCTCCATTCGAGTCTTATTAATGCAGCGACTTGCCTCTCTCTACTTACAGAACTGGCACGCCATTATCAGCAGCTCGCTGGCCTCGTTGCTGTTGCTCGGCATCTCCACGCTGATAGCCATTGCGTTGGTGATACACACCGAGCTGGTGCCGAAGAAGTATCTGAAAATTGGCAGCAAACCGGCCACACCCACCAAGGGCGGCACCCACCACAAGGCGGAAGCGCTGCAGGAGAAGCGCCGCGAAAGTCTCAGTAATATAACACAAATTAGTGCGCAGTCACCGGTGGGTGCACCGATGGTGGTTGCCCGGCGACGTCCGCCCAGCACGTTGGCCGGCCAGTTGCCGATGGCCGGCATTAGAGGCGCCATAGGCATCAGCTGGCTGTTGCCGCTACTATTCGCCATTGCCGCGCCGCTAATTTGCAGCATTATTGGCAAAGGACCGCGCCACTGGTGGCTGGAGGTGATGTGGACGAAGCGGGCCACGGATGCGAGCGGTGCAACAATGGGTGGGGCCAACGGTGGTGCTGAGACAGCAGATGACAAGTACGAAGGACTCTATTATGCCACGCACACGCTGCTCAATGGCGATAATTTACTGCTCGAACCGGAGACGCTGCTCGGCAATGCAACGCGACGCAGCGCGGCGACAACGTTGGGGCAAGACGAGGACGCTGTCGCAACAACGTCCATCTCATCAATCATCGATAGCAGCATCACCAGCAGTAGCAGTAGCAGTAGCACCAGCAGTAGCAGCAGTTTCGTCACAGCCGCGTCGCTCACTTGGCCGCAACAGCAACAACAAAGGCTCGCCTGGAGTCGCGCTGAAGTGTCGCATCAGACGGCGGCTGCCTTCACATCCGGCCCTGGAATGGGCGCTGCGTCGGTGGCAGCGTCGCCATCGCTGAGCTTCATTCTATTCGTTTGCATCGATTTGCTCTTCATCTTGCTATTCTTTGCACTGTTCGCCATTTTAATGAAGAAACTTTTGTGGCTCTGGCACAAGAATCGCAATGTTCACACGCATCCGTTGGATAAATTCAATCTGGCGCTGCGCAGGAGGTAAGTGAGGGCCGCAAAATGCCGCCAGATGTCGGCGCAAAGTGTGTAAAGTTGGGATTTCTAATTACGTCGCCACCAAAAGGAAATGACAACTGTCGATTTCTTTTTTTTTCACACAACTGTGGGCGAAAATTGCAACTACTGACAAATACGAAATACTCGTAAACAACGAAAAAAAGAAATAGAAAAACTGAAATAAAGTAGAATTGCAGTCGATTTTGAAGCTATCCTTAATGCTATCCTTCTTAGTTTTGTCCTTAAAATCTATATATTCTGTTAAATGATTTTAGAAAATCATCCCATTTCTCAATAATTTCTCAACCAAATTTAAAGGTATTTTACTTAGATTTCGAATGACAACTCTGCTATATTCTCAAATATATTTATAGCTATATTTGTGCTAATAAAAAAACTTACATAAATAGGTTTGATGTTCGGTATTTCCTAGAACCCTCAAAGAGCTATAAACACGCTAAGCACAGTAACAATGGCTCTACCATCATTCAGTGAGAAACCAGGAATTAACTTTTCTATCCTAACATTATTTACGTCTTTCATCCTGGGGGCGAAAATTGAAACTGCTGACTAATACAAAATACTCGTAAAAAAAAAAAAAACTACAGAAATAAAGTAGAAGAATTTCAGTCGATTTCGTAGCTATCCTAAATGCTGTCCTTCCTGGTTCAGTCCTTAAAATCTATATATTCTTTTAAATTTTTTATTTATTTTTTATCAGTTCGGCTGCTATGTAAAATGTACAGGCAATGCCTTAAGCTGATTCTGGTAAATGAATTTAGAAAATTACTTCACTTCTCAATCAAATTCAACATAATTAGTTGATATTTTAATCATATTTTGAAAGAAAGCTCTGCTGACTACATTCTTAAATACATTTATAGCTATATTTGTGCTAAAAGAAAAAACTTACATAAATAGGTTTGATGTTTGATATTCCCTAGTAACTCTAAAAGAGCAGGAAGCACACTAAGCCCATATACGTATTCTTAGTATCAAGTGGAATCAGGAATTAAATTTTATATCCTAACCTATGCCTTGCTTCGTGCCTGTACCAAAAATAAGTTCACTCTCTACCTTAAATATTTGCAAACCGTACTGGGCACAAAAATCACCAATATTACCCTCAAAAGGATTAATACGACCATTAATCCTTTTGAGGGTAATATCAAACCTGGTTATAAAGACTATTACAAGTAAAGTGTGCGAAATAAGTCTCTGGGACATAAATATGTTTTGTTGTAAATGGTATTTATATTTATAGTATAACCATTTTCTCTCTTGCTAGCTAGAATTCTCACAAAACTACCATTAATTTGCATCGCTATGACTAAAAAGGGCTTGCAGCTTTGTTGCAAGAGAAATAAGTTGAAATAAGTTGCTGGGACAAAAAATAGCTTTTTTATTTATTTTTAATATTCCTAAATAAAAAACCGGGTATGAATTTGAAAAAATTTAGATTTTTATTGAATTTATTATGTTTTGAAGCAAGAGAAGCTGAAATAAGTTTCTGGGACAAAAAATAGCTTTTTTATTTATTTTTAATATTCATAAATAAAAAACCGGGTATGAATTTCATAAAATTGAGATTTTATTGAATTTATTATGTTTTGAAGCACATTTTTGTAAATTTTAGCACATTTCAGGATAATAGCTATTTTGAGATCCTGAAAGTTCCCTCCCATTCAGAGACCTTATTTGAAAGAACTCCACAAAAGGTTCGCCATTGGATTTTGATCTTGGATTTTTGAAAAATCCGTAAATTCATGGATAATTTAGCAATTAAAGAGAGCATCAGCTCGTCCCAAATTCGTCATGAACTTAATGTAATGATTGGCTCATGACGTTTAAAAATAATTTCAAGATCAACAGAACTTGTTTCATATTAAAAAAAAACTGTCCAAATCTGAATTACTACCCAGACATAAGTCGACACGATTGAGCTTTGCAGAGTCATGGAAATATTTATTGACTTACTAATTGACAGATTTATTGACCGACTTTTTAATGCACATCACACAACTAAAATCCTAGAAACTGAGCTCCCAAATATAGAACTCATGCTCCATTCTAGACCTTATTGTCCACTTAAAAGCAGTTGGTATTTAAAAGGCATTTATTCAGTAAATAGGAACTCAATAAATAATTGTATTAGGCATTAAACCCTGATATAATAATTTGTATGAATTGGTTCGTTAGCCACTGGGTATGACGCAGCCAGATCTTCTTCCCTTTTTTTCGGTTCCGGTTCCGGTTGTACCTCATGCCCGTACTCGTTATAGTTCTTCAGCAAATGGGCAACATGCGCATTGTCGCGCATCTTTTGTGCGTTGGCCTGCTGGGAAATTTTTAATTTGGCAATTCTTCCTCTGGGACGAGATCCGCGAGCATTCGTAGCACGTCTGCCAGCGGGTGGACCTCTACCACTCGGTAGACCTCTGCCAGCTGTACGACCTCTGCCTGCGGCTGAACCCCTGCCAACTGGAAGTCTCCTGCCGATTGGAGGGCCTCCACGACCTCTCCCAGCTGCAATGCCTCCAGCAACTGGCAGACGTCCACCAACTGCAGCGACTTTAAAAGTAGAATTAGTATCTGCAGCTGAGCCGGCAGCCACCTGAGAACTTTCCACAGCAGCATCCGTTGCGTCTGCAACTTCTTCCAACTCGTTTGGTTCGGACGACTCCGGTCCCTCCCAGGCCATGAAAGGACGTATGCCTAGTAATTCGAACACACCATGTATTACAACGCTAGCCAGTTGTATAATTTTTTTTTTTCCAAACACTCACCGCGACTCTTCAAATGTGCTTCAATTTGACTGTCCGTCAAATAGGCGACACTGATCTCCTGCCAGATGTCCTGTAAGCCGGGGTTCACCACGATATCCAATGACTTCTTGCGATAATAAATAACCACGCGCTTATCTACTTTACGATACACCACATGATACGAGTCCCTAGTCTTTTCGAGCACTTTCTCGGCATGCGGCAGCGACTCCTTGATATCCTCCAGCCAAATGCCGCCCAAACCGCGGCGCTCGTGATCCCGCAACAAGGTGAGGAAGGCACGAGCATTCGGTATATCATATTTCGGCTTATATCTGAACTTATTCGGCTTGACACAGTCGACCTTAATGCTTTTTGGCAGCCCATAGCGCATGAGCCACTAGAACACAATGGAATCTTACACCATCAAGCTGCTCTCTAAGCTTGCACCACTTACCGTCTTCAGGTCCTCCTCGATGTTATCCAATCTGCTGTCGCGCAGCAAGTCCTTAAACCCCATGGCGACCATAATGTCCGCCTGATAGCGAGCACGCAGGACCTTCACGCACTTCGTGACAACTCCGACGCGCATGCGCTTCGGGAATCGGGTGTAGTTCTCGCTGTCCTCGTCGCTGCCACTCTTGTCCACGGAAAGCGAAAGGTTCATCCCGAAACTTATGGGATGAGACTTCTCATATAGAAGATGGCATAGTTGGTGTTGTAAACGTTTACCTTTTGTGCATACAGCTCATGGGGATATTGGGTGGAATATCCATGATTTTAGCCGAAAATATTTTGGGAGAGATACGTTTGCAAGATTTCAATTGAATAATTGAATGGAAAAGTAAATTAAGCATAAGTAAGCAACTTAGCCTACTCGATTTGTGAGTTACAATATCAATTATTAGAGATAGGTTGTTACTGAGTTAATGTCCATGTATACTATACTATATAGCCGACGTGATCCTTGAGATACGTTTTTAGATTTTATTTAGACTCGTTTGAGAAGAGCGGAAATTCGCCATAAGAAACAAAAACATCTGAAAAAAGAATGTATTTGATAAACAATCGATGCAGAGTTTATTTGGTAGTAAAAATTGACCATTATCTAAAGCGATTACTATTCAAAAAGATATAAAAAAACTCTAATATTTACGTGTTACTTGTATACTTTTCTGTATAAATTGTTGAAGTCGTTTGAGTTGCAGTTTAATAAAGAGGCATTTAATTAATTCGACAAAGTATCCTCATACGAATATCTATTTTATTTTATTAGTCATTTATTATGTTTATTTTTAATTGTTGTATTTAAGAATTAATGTTGCCCCATTTCAAAGTCTATACATCACTTTTATTAATTATTTTTTAAATTATTACAATTTTATCGATAACTTTTTCTTTGCCATTTCTTGCCATTTTGTTTTGAGTTCAAAATGGACTCGATGGCTTGAAACTTACAGCGTTTAAAGAGATATAGAGCATATTTATTATATATTTATTTATTGTGAAACGTTTTCCGATATACGAGTATACATAACAGAATGTACAATTTACGTACAGAAGCGATATTAGACGGCTTTTTGCAAAGGCATTTTGCTTTTGTTTATAAAAATACATATTTAAAGTAGTAGTTAAATACATATGTATATACATATACGTAGTGCGTTAAATATGCCAGAATTGATTGCAATTAGAATGATTAAAACGAATATTGGTAGCTACTACCTATTAAAAGGGTGGGACATTTTGGCTGTGCCAATGAATCAGATAAATATTAAGCTACTTAACAAGCTTAAGCTGCTCATATCCTCTAAGCTTAAATTTAGCAGGAAAACCGAATGGCCAGCCCACTAAACGCTTCTAATTTCCTTTGCCAACTTGGCATAGCTTTTACATATTTATATACTTATAATCGTATACTCTATATTCCACAGGCTCGGTCTACTTTATCGCGCTGGTGGCTTGTTGGTCGCCAAACTGTGCACCGATGGATTTTTCATCGTTTATGTTAATTCCACGCCGGAAACTTTATGGGCATATCCATTTGGCATATCGTGCATACTATTGGTGAGTCCATAAGTTAGATTTCGATATTAAATTAAACGCAAATAGCTTGTTTTTTTTTTCATTTAAAAAGGTGCTGTTTTAAGCTTGATTGAGTCAATGAAGTTTTCCAGTTAAAGGCACTGTGTTGTTCAGTTTCTGGCAGCCCATTAGCTACGAATGGCTTTGATTTATGCAAATATTTTTTGCTTTTTCCGCGCATTTGCTGTGCATATTTCATCAAAGTGCTGCGAACAGCAACAAACTAATGCCTAATGCCTACCCTGGTAGGCGTCAAACCGTGTCGCCTCTCTGCATATTTTTTCCGCTCGACACAAAATTATGCATGCAAAGTAACCAGCCCGCCCTCTCCCCATCCCCTCATCACCTCCCCACCTCTGCCTCGACCAATGCAATGCAACCACTTTCTCTGGCTTCCAGCCAGCGATCAAAGAGGTGAAAATCCTTTTTCGTGTTTATTTTGCACTTGCCGGAGTACTTGACTTTGGTTTTTCACTTAAGACGCACTGAAAGAAGAATACGAATTCTTTTTTGTGTGTGTGTGTGTGTTTTTTTTTTTGTATATTTTTTCACCCGATTTGTTGTCTAAATTAAATAAGCGCACTTGATTTTTCCCATCTTGGCACTCAAGAGCGGCCCAAGTTGCTGTTACTTTTCAGCTGATGCCGCCCTTGGCAGGCACGAGATGAAGTGTTGGGCCAAGTGCTAGTCCTTGGGGCCCTGGTAACATGAAATGAACTGCGTGGCTAAAAAAAAAACATTCAGTAGGGCACTAAGAACAAGATTAATGTGGTATTTCATATATTTAATGAGGGCAGAAGGTTCTTAGCATTAAGACAATTAAATGGCGTAGAGTATGACGAGAAACCTCTTTAGTCCATTTACTTGTATGTATTCATTTCAGAATTTAATTAATGAATATTTTCTGTTTTGGCCACAAATCCACAGTCAAGTTTAGCTTATATGTTAATTTTATATTTAAATATATAATAAATTAATCGGATTTCATAATTAAATATAATTGAATTTACTTTTTTTCATTTATGTTTGCTTCGAATGCCTTGCAACGCAACTTACTTGCAACCTCGTTAGTAATTAAAGACTATCTCTGTGTCACACTTCAGAGTGAGTGAATACTCTGGTGGGTTCCCAAATCAACCATACTTCCAGAGTATGAATCACACAGAAGACTATCAAAGCCTTTCCGGACTTACATATATCGTTCAGACAGAGTTTCTATATTATACGTATAGAAGAATCAAGCAATTGAGCAATGGTCTGATATATGTGACATCTTAAACAACGAAGTTATACAAATTAATTCCGCACTAAGTGCTTTATTTTTTTTCGATTCCATATACGCCGATGGAATTTAAATGCAGACCTATAATCTTTTTTCTACATACTTAATCCCTTTGATTCAATTTAAAAACAAATTCTTTCTGTGACGTTTCTTTGAATATTGCAAACTGAACATAGTCTTTAATTGTATTTATATAAACATTGCATGAAAAATGCTCTTACTTATTCTATCCTGTTCGTACATTAGTTCCCTATTTCCAAATAACACCTGAAACACTAATGGATTTTTATTAGCGTAGGACATAAGTCTTCAAATGCGGTCCATTCTGGGCAGAAATCAAAACCATTAACTAAGAATCAAAATCGATTTAACGCTTCGCTCACGCTCGGAATTGGCATTAAATAAACAATTAGCCACCCAGGCCATATTGGAGAAACTAATCGTATAATTACACGCACACGTAGAATACACATACATATATATATACTTGTATATCTATGTATGTATACACACATATGTATATATGGTCGTATGTGTAAAGTGTGGGAAAACATGCAAAGAAATAAAACCAAGGACATAGCTATAGAACCGGACTATTAATAAGCAGCAAATTCACTTCGATTTCATATTGAGTGGGCGTGGCAGGGGCTTCGGCTTGGGCGTAGGCATGTATGCCATTTTCTGCCCTGATGTTCAATTATTTAAACAAAAGGCTGCAATGCTCTCGCAGTTAAGTCAGCTCCGTATAACATGCAAAGATAATCAATTCGGTAGCTGCTGGCCGTGCCCATAAAATATCATTACAACAATTGCTGGCTTACATACATATAAGTATATTGTAGGATTGTCTGTTGTTTTGTCTCCTGCACGATGTTCGTAATTAATTCCGCAGTTAAATCGCAGCGTATCCATTCCCTACCTCCATAAGATAAGCAACATGTAGTTAGTTAGTCGCAATACTTTAGCATCGATTTATGGCTCCTTTAATTTGTACAATAAATTTGTTAATCGATTGCCGTTTGGGGCTGAGTTTCGTGAGAGAAAATGCCGGCTAGAGAGTTGAAGTACTAATTGAATTAAATTGCCTCACTACCTCCATGTTGAATTAATTAATCAGAGCACGCCCAATGCCTGTATCGATACGAGTTTTTCGTGTATTTGTTCAATAAACGGATACTATACAAATATCTGTACGGATATGTTCAGCCAGAAAAAAATAAAAGGGGCTGCACAAACGGGTTGTAAATTCGTCTACAGACAATTCATTTAATTCTTTCGCAAATATATGATTTTCAAGGGAAACTATAATTAAATTTCTCTGTCCTATTGGGTCCTTTTTTACTGAACGTTTAAAAATTTATTGACTTGTTTTGCAGGATTTCTTTAAACCCTCCCAACCAGCTGAGGAGCCTTAAGGGTGGCCTCAGATAAAATTAGTGCCAATACAGCGGTCCCTAGCTAACCCGTCTAACCTAATCTTACGTAACCGCGACTATTCCCCAAGGCTTTCAAGATTAGCCAAGTTGCAAAAAATCCGCAAAAATGTGGGAAAATAGTAAAATGTGTGAACAATGGGGAGAAGTAGGGAAAAGTTGAGAATAATCTAAGAATGTTCCCATTTCATTAAATATTCCTTCAATAGTTTCGCAAATATATGATTTTCAAGGGCTTGAAAAAGGGAAACTATAATTAAATATTTCTGCTATTATGGCTTCATGTCCAGGTCCAGCCAGCTGAGGAGCCTTAAAAATGGCATAACATACATCTAAACTAATCTTACTTAACCGAGACTATTCCGCACTGCTTTCACGATTAGCTAAGTTCCCAATGCGGAAAAATAGTAAAATGTGTGAAAAATGGGGAGAAGCAGGGAAAATTTGAGAATAATCTCAGCAAAACTATGATGTTACCATTTCATTAAATAGACAAATAGACTTGAAGTTCCCCCAATACCAAGTGTTCAAATGTAGGATAAAAGCCTCGTATTATTTAAGTACTTTTCTTTAAGTCTCCTGATATTCTTATCGTTATTATTTAGAAGCCTTTTTTGCATTTCAAATAGCACCTGCATCAGCTGAAGACTTCTCGCTTTGTGGCAATATTAAAAAGTGATTGCTTAATTATGTTTCCAGGGTTTCGCAATACTCTGCTGTTTCATTTTTAAGGCGGAGAGCCAACTGCGGGGACCCCCCTTCCTCAGTAGCAATGGGAGCAGTCAGAACAACTCGCTGAAGCAGACCAAGTTCAACACGAGCAAGACCAGTCTGGACGATAACTATTGCACGGCGAGCATCAACAGTCCACTGAGCTGTAAGTATACACCGACACACCCGACAAGAAAGCAAATGAGGTCAAGTAGCGCTACTAGACCACTACACACTCATGCCAGGTCTACCCTCAACGCTCCTTAACCCTCTCTTTGCAGTCTACACCAGCCACGACAAGGAGAAGGAGAGCGAATGCCTGCCAGCAACAGGCGGTGTGGTGGGAGGAAGCGTTGCACCACCGTTGCAATCCAAACAGGGCCTCGAGCTGTCCAGCGCAACAGGCAACATTCCGGGGAGTGTGGCGAGCGGGGCCGGAGGCGGATGCGTACAGCTGCCGTTGACAATCATCTCCACGGCACCACGTTGCCAGCCCACAAGCACGGCTGAGACATTTCTCTCGGGCGGTGGCTTGATGGCATTGGCAGAGCAACCGCTGCCGCTGTCGGTTGCCTCGCCTGCCACCCGCTGCTGTGCCCTACTCAGTGGCAATGGGGGATTGGGCAGTGCGTCCGCCACGCAGGCAGTTAACGCTCTCGGCTATGGCTACGATGCCTACACAATGGGCGGCGGCATGACCAACAGCCTGGGGCGACGCGCCTTACATCAGCAACATCTGCAACACTATCAGGCGCCCTGTGGCGACTTTGTTGGCGTCGAGACGCTGGACATACTGCAAGGGGTGTCACCAGGTAAGTAACCAAGAAAGGGAACACATTAGTGGAATAATAACTTAACTGAAAGCGGGGCAAGTCTTCCGGCTGTCTCTGAAAAGCTAGCAAAATCTTCATCGTCATTCATAAAAGCTGAACTCTGTGTCTTTCTGAACACTTAATTTTAAAGAAGCGTCTTAGAAATCTGTTTCAAAACAATCTTTTACTCACCATTAGATCTGAAGAGCTACCGAGATCTGAATGATCAGTCATAAAAGAGCTATAAAAGCTGAACTTAGCGCCTTTCTGAACACCTTATTTTAAAGAAGCATTTTAGAAGACTGTTCAAAACAATCTTTTACTCACCGCTAGATTATTTGACAGGCTAACTCTGAAAAGCTGCCAAAATCAGATTCGTCAGATATAAAAGCTGAACTATACTCTTTGGACGCTTTCTAAACACCTTAATTTTAAAGAAGCGTCTTAGAAATCTGTTTCAAACCAATCTTTTAAGCACCGACTGATTATTTGACAGAATTGCAAAAGCCTAGAGAAGAACCTTCTAAAATAAAACTATTATTTTGAAACCGTACCGTATATTTTCTAAATATAGGGGCAAATAAATGGGGAAGTCTTACCATAAGTTATTTTTCAATGGGCGCCTGACTTTCCTCGCAGAGTCGAAGGACCTTTTTTGGAAAGTGTAAAGCACTTAAGCGATTGTCGACCGCAGAAGCAAAGTGCAAGTGCGTCTTAAACAATCCATAAATAATGACCAGTAAGGAGTCGAGTGTTAAGTGCCGAAACCACAACTAAGCCACCTCCTTTAAATCCGTTACAGACAGTATCATAGGCATCTTGCCGTCGGCCACGCCCCACACTCACTACATGCCGCTCCAGCACAATCCCTATGTGGACTTCATTCCCACATCCCTGATGCTGAGCATGCCAGGACCGGCAACAGCACCACTGCCGCCACCCACAATCAGCGGCAATCTGAGCGGTTTGGCGACAACCCTGCCCACGCCGAAGACACAAAAACGGGTGACAATTCTGGAGCCCACATCGCGCACCACCTTCGATCCGCTGCTGCCCACAATGGTGGCAGCGGTGGTGTCGACCACCAGCACCACAACAACAACAGCAGCGGCCATACCGCCCGCCCAGAAATGTGGAAGCGGGGTGGGGGAAGCGGATGCTACGCTGGATCGCATAACGCACGATCTGGACTATCTGCTCAATCGCGGCAGCTTGGATGTGGATCCGGTGGCGTCGACGCAGCCACCGCCACCACCACCACCGGCTGTAGTGAGCAAGACCTGCGACCCAACACCCCCAAAGCCTCAACAGCAACAACAACAGCAACAACAGCAACAGAGCAGCATGCTATAAGCAGAGGCTGCATTTACCAGTAAGTCATAAGTTTTTCTTCAACTGTAGAACTAACATAGCTAGGTTGTATGTCTAACATTAGTAATATTCCAATACTAACACAATCGAGCGTAAATTTCTGTTTTGTGTACAAACGATAACTGAAGCATTCAACTCATATTAATATCTGTCGACGAACGAAATGTAAATAATTACACAATTGTTTCCAGCTGAGAATTAGAAGAGCATTCCTATATTATTAGTTTCTATATGAAAAGATTGATCGGAAATGAAAAAAGTAAAGAAAGCTGTTCCCATTTTCGTAAAGCTTAAACTCTTAGTTTAATGCACATTTTCTTTCATCCTCGATTGCCAAAATTGATAGGAAAATGGAAAATTTTAGAAAGCTTTTTAGTTAATGGAGTTAAAAGAAGTAACTCCATAAAGCGTCAGAAAGTATTCCAAGTTTAGTCATTCAGTTAATGGAATCAAAAGTAATACACAAAATGTCACTCAAACTGCCCAAATTTAAAATTAAAACGGAAAAGGTTTGCCCAGGTTTCCCATAGATTTTTTATGAAAATGATGGCGAACAGGTTTTTGTTTACTGTTCAGTTTTAGGATTTATAAAGTATGACCCTCAATTAGAAAAATGCTTAACAGATCGACAAAATTAGAGAAAGGTGATCCCAGAGGTGCAAAGTGCTTAAAGCTTCTCCACAACTGGCGGAAATATATTTGAAAATGGAATTCCTGTATATTATCGTAGAGCAACGAAAAATCTTTAAAACTTAGCCTTTCAGTTAGTGGAATTAAAAGAAATTGACGAAATGGATATGAAAATGTGAAATTTTAAAACAGAATCAATTACGCTTTAAAAATTAAATTTTAGTTACTAGTTTTAAAAGTAATTTGCCGTTTCTGAATAAATAAATGCGTTAAAAAATATCACACAATTTAGAAAATACATATTTCACAAAAAACGCCAAACTCCACGCGATTACTTTTTCTTACTATTGGATCTACTATAAAATGAATTGTTATTTTGCTAGTTAATAATATTATTTTATGATGAATAACACAATATTGAAAACTCTAATCAAACACCTGGGAATAGTTCATTACTAAGCAATTGCTCACAGCTAAAATGTATAGCCCACAACTACAGAACCGATTGCGAATTATAAATGAATATATGAACAATCATAATTCGTAGGAAAAATGTCGAGTATTTTAACAAAAATTGTTATTATACACTAAATCGACTGCATAAGTTGACTATAGCATTTGATTTGTTTAATATTTGAACATTTGGGGGACTTATAGATAGGTTTTATTGAGATTCTTTTCACTTTAGTTGACAAACAAAACAGAACAATTTATGAAAATGGGAACAGGCTATATTTGACTTGTTTTCAATTCCAAATGCTCTTGGTTTTTTCCAAACAATTTCCTTAAGTAGCAAATATGTTAATTGGAATTAAAAAACTCCTAACATTATTGTTTGATTTAAATAAGTATGTTTAATAGAAAAGTAAATTGAAATTTAAAAAAATCACGCATTGTAAATACCCTTATTGCCATAAATGTGCATATACTGTGAATAATCAGCATTTGTTAAAAACATTAAACTAAAAACAAAACAGAACTCTGTAAAGTGATTTTTAGCATCATACAAAAAGTCATACCTAAAAGTCTACATTAAATATAAACTAAAATAACTTGCATTAACATAAACAAAATGAAATGAATTTAAACTCAAAACACAATTTTTAGCTAGATTTACAAGAAGGCATCAGAAATTGAAATTGAAAAACTCTAATTTAAAGCGGAAGTAATGCCGTAATTTTTGATTCTATTTAAAAGTTTTTCCTAGAAATTAACAAACTAATATTAAATACAATAACGATAACGATAAGCGAGAATTCTACAAATACAATAAATATAACAGAACTATTTCTGCAACAACCAAATTATATATGTACGAGTATGATAATATATATATCTTTGAATAAACTCAAGACTCTTGTTATAAAAAAAAAAAACTAAACTCTCATCATTATCGATTATTACAAAGTGTTAATTTATTTTTAGAGCATTTACACATAAATACGAGTAGTACGAGTACAACAAAGAAATTTACACAGAGAGTTAAATTAGAGAGTGACTAAAAGCTAACCACATGACCCATAAACTGCGTCACATTATCGGCGCGTATGGCAAAGAAAAACGGATGATCGGCCCGAAAGAATTTCTGACGCGAGGAATTGCTAATCACAATCGGCTTGTATGCTACAAATATAGAGTAAATGCATTATTTCTGAATAGTTCATGGCGATCATGGAAGACTCACCTGCTGCGGGCTGTGCGGACTCAGAGCCCGACTCATGCACCGCAATCCGTAGTTTGTGCAGCACATCGACAATCGGAAGCGCCACATCCGGATGCAGGTGCTTGAAGTTGGCAGACTGTCCAAAGATCTCGACATAGCCCAACTGAAAAAGGAGGCAGTCAAGAGGTAGGTATCAATATTTGTATTGCATATTCTTTTCCATATTTCATTTGAAAATACTTGTAAGTAAGTGAATCTGATTGCCAACATGTTCCCGTTCTTAAAACAGAGCTGCCGGCACATTAATGCCAAATTACAGATAGTGATAAAAGTATATGCTTGGTAAACCTATTCTATTGTTCCATGTACAATAATCATGATTTTCAGAAACTTTGGTATGCATTTAAGATGCAGGAGAAATTCTCTCTCTTTCTGAGGCAAGCGACTGCCTTTAAAATACATTTTTAATATAGAGTAGAGTCTATTTCCTATGCATTGAGCTGGATTTATAAAAGTATTCTTTGACTTAGCTATTATTTCTGAGATTACAGAAGACTTTAAATAAGCTTTTAAGACCAGAAAGACAAATTTAAATTGCAATTTTTTTTAAAATTTGAAAATAAGGAAAGACAGAAAGTAAACTCCTTTGATGACAGCTTTAGTAGAAAGTAAAAGCTTAGACCAACCATTTTACCGGAAGACCATTAGGGAATCTAAAAATAATGCTTTCTAAGTACACTGATAAAAAACGATTGCAATAATAAGTAAATTTTTCGTTAAAAGTAATCTAAAATTTCCTGTGACCGCCATTCTCTAATGAGTAGACTGTTGACATTTTCTAAAACAGCTTCCAGACCCGAAAACAACTTTCAAGTAAATAAAATAAGGAAAGTATTGGGCACCCGTTTTTCCACATTCGGGGTCAATTTTTTTAAACTCCTGCTGTACTTATACATTTGTGCTTGTGAAGAAGAATGTTTTGAATAAGAAAGCATAGAAAATTGTATCTACTTTCTGATACACCAATCCTGAACTAGGGAATGGCCCAACCATGCTGTTCCACTCTTATTTGAAGATTACTCGCCCCTGACTCACCTCCTTGAGTGCATGTCGCAGACTGCACTCAAAGTCAATGGTGAACTTGGGCAACAGCACCTGGACGCTCTCCACCTGCATGCGTTCCTGGAGGGCGCCCAAATCTGTGCTTCGCAGCTGTTGCTCCAGCTGGGGCAGACCATCGCGCTGATTGGGTAGGATGAGGAGCATTGCCAGCTCGAGGTCCGCATGCTCGTAGGGCAGCTCGATGGCGCGTGCATTCAGCTCCCGCAACTCGGCATATTTGACAAACATGTCGTCGTCGAAGAGCATGGGCACTGACTTGGCAATGGCCCCGCCATCCCCACCATGGAACTCATAGAGACCCGTGCGATAGGCACTGAAGGGCAGAAACCATTTGCTCTGCAATCGTGCTGCCAATACCAGCAGCAACTGGCCGGCATTGTTTGTCTGCGGCAGCTCTGTCATCATCTCACCCAAGCCCAGGACAGACAGTAGCTCGTTGATGTGACGTCGCAGTTTCTCCGTCTGCTGCATGTCGACGCTCTCGGCCGTGGCATGGAAATAGGTTTGGGCGATTTTCTGAAAGTCCGCAGCAATGCTGGCAGCACTGGGCGTCTGCACCAACAGACGGTTCTGTAGTTGGGCATGCGTGTCCTTATCCCCGGTGGCACTTCCGAGCAATGCGGCATAATAGTTCGCCATTTTGGCATTGCTGGTGAACCGCTCCTTCAGGCTCAGCAAACGCTGCAGCTCCTCTGCCGTGGCTCCATCGGAGCCCAGAAAGAGCAGCGCCAGCGTGCTCTCCAGCAGCAATGGGGATGTGATCACATTCTGCTCACTGGTCGTCGAAGCAATGCTGTGGAAGACTTCAGCGCCCAGCTTGATCTCCGCCATTGGGGATTGGACTGAAGTCGTCGTGGTGGCGGTGGCGCTCATTTTTTGTTGCTTGACGAGCAGCTGTCGGGAAAAATATTAAAGCTATTAGCAATTATTTATTTATTAAATGTTCCTCTGCGATGTGAAATCGATATACGAACAGAAAATTAGCAATTAAGTAATTGCATAAACAAATAATTATCTCTTTATTTTCAAACAAACGAAAGCTTCTTTATGATAGTTTTCAATTGTTTTTAAACAATAAAAGCTCTTTAACAGTTTTCTTAAAAGCCTTATTCTAATATTGTAAGTCAAGGAATATTTTTATTAATTTTTTTTTATCAAATATTTTTACCATCAATTTTTATTAACACGTGTACTGCTACCTAATGTGGCAGCTTAATCCAGTTTTACCTTAAAGTGAAACACAACAATTGTCCATAGGATATATAGTATTTATACGATTGCACTTAAATCTAAGAAACTATGTAAGGAAAGGAATCTGTTGTCTATTTCTGTTTTCTAGACTGCTAACACATTTTAGCATATTTTATACTGAATAATAATAATAGAGTATTGCCTTCCATATAGCTTCCTATATTCAAGTATGTGTGTGTTTGACGTTTTTCTAAATAGTTCATTCCCTTTTATCTTTGCCACATGTTTGCTGCTAACTAAAACATTGAAATGGTTTTATTTCAATTTGATCGCATCAGCCAGTCTGCCCTTCAAAATAATGCAAAACAGATGTGTCTAAATTTTCTATTTAAAACATTCGCATTATCTCGATCCGAAAAAGCTCTGCCCATAAATAATTAATTGCCACTACAAGTAACAGGCTATAAGTATAACGCTTCAAGGTACTAAGCAAATTAAAAGCATTATTTGGACAAGGTACATGTTTTATATTTATTCATTTATCAGTTTTACAATATCTGAACAGTCTGATGAAACTTTCTATCAGATATTATTTTGAAATGAGTTAGCTAAGTTATTTAAGAATATTTATAGTTTTCTGCATATTCGAAGCCATGGCCAGCTAAATAATTTTAAACTATATTTCAATGAAACTGCAGTTTTCGAAGACATTTGCTGATAACATTTGTTTACCATAAATATAGTACACTACATAAAAAGTCTTCTAAAATAGTCTTTGTTTGAAGGAAACCACTCAAATAAAAGGCTCCTTTGTTTGGCACAGTTTCTTAAGTTGATTCATGAATATATATACGAGTATATTAAATCTTTTTATTAATCATAGTTTATGACTGTTCCCACTATATAAAACATTAAAATTTAATTAAAATCGACCTGCAGTAGCAGCCAGAAAAAAACTTGGCAAACGCCATAAATTCAGTTCTGTCATAAGAAAAATTATAATTGAAAGGCGGGGAAAGCAGTTCTGGCTTCAGTCCCATCCTCACCGATTTTGCAATACCCTCCTCGAAATAAAGACATATTTATATACGAGTTAATGAATGAAACAAACGCTGATATTAGACTAAAGAAATTTATTTAAAATAACAAGAGAGAACGCTACAGTCGAGCAAGCCCGACAGTGTAATACCCTGTACCCAGGTAAACTTGCGTCACTGAGTTATATGCGCCCATAGCAGCAGCAAAAAGAGGAAGAAGAAGAGCGAACTTGTTCCTGCAGTTTGGTGGGGTTGTACTGGCGAAAATTTGTTTTGCTAATAACTTTTCTTAAAATTGACCGAATTGAATAAAATGAAATGTGGACGCTATTGACGAAATTCTGTAGCGGGGGAAGGGGGGGAAAATTAAAAAAAATAAAATAAACTCGTCCTTACTCGGACCTAGGAGAATCTGGATGCCAACTTTGGTTATTCCAGCTTTTATAGTTTCTGAGATCCTTGCGTTCATCCAGACGGACGGACAGACGGACAGACGGACGGACAGATGGACAGACGGACAGACGGACGGACATGTCTAGATCGATTTCTCTCGTCATGCTGATCAAGAATATATATACTTTATGGGGTCGTAGATGCTTCCTTCTGTATGTTACATACTTTGCACAAACCTAATATACCCTTTTTACCCTACGGGTACAGGGTATAAAAATAATAATAATATTTTATTTTATGGCAGAACAATTAAGTTTTATTTTGTAATTCGAGGGATACTATGCTGAGCACATTTCCCTATCTAAGTTAGCTTCTTCTAATACTAGAAAATATTGAGTTTGTGTTGTGGCTCGAATGTGAAATGAATCTAGACTGACACTATCACCATTGATAAACAACAACAAAAAAAAATTCACAATTCGAAATTACTTCGTAATATTTGTATATCTAGTGGCAATTTTAAATTTCACACGATCTGTTCACTTTGTTGCTACTATTGCTGTGTCTATTCAGGCGTGCCAGAACACGCTCCAGCCTCGATTTCTTACTCTATAGACGAGGCAGGCGCGCGCTCACTTAATTGCCAAATCAACAAACAAAAACTACAGACAAAAATACAAGAAAAACACACAAAAAAAGTTTTCCGGCCAAACGACGAAAAATCGCGAGCGTCACTCCACCATATCTATGTGTCTATATGCTCTCTGCTATAAAGATATATACGTGTGGATGTGTGTATATATAGAGGAGAGCTCTATAAGTAGAGAGCCACTCGACTCTGTGTTTATTGTTTATTTTTGGTGTGCCAATTTCTTCATGTTGTTCGGTTGATTTTGTTTTGTTGTTACTGTTGTTGTTGTTATTGTTCTTAGAAAATTAATTACATCATGAATTTGTCAAAAGCGTTGTTTAGCTTACTAGAACTACTGTTGTTGTTGCTGTTGCTGCCAAATCTTAACCAAACATCGTAAGAACAAATGTTTTCTTCGTATTTTCAAATGCTTTACGAGCATTGCCAAATATTTTGCAAATATATATACATACTATGTGTAGGTATATGTACTTGTATATATATTCGTATATAGCATTTGGTTGGTTAAGTGGCATATGGCTCATTCTGGCTAGAAATCAGGCCAATACGCATCAACAACACAAACATAGCACCAACAACAACAATAATAATAATAATCTTCACAGCATTTTCCGAGCAACATGTGGTCTCTAATTTTTTAGCCTTAAAATTCAAAACTATTGGGAAATTTCTATTCGATTTTATTGTGTCAGCAAAAGCAAAAGAACCACATTAATAGCCATAAGTAATTAGTGCCTGAAAGATTATATATTTCATAAAATAAAATAAAAATAAAAAAATACAACCTGTTGGCAGTAATGGCTATCTTTCTGGAGCTACAACCACTATTCTCGCAACCACTATAGTATTTCTAATTCTCGCATTCTCACAGATTGCTAGAAAAAATATATAATCCAAATATGAATTAAGTTTTATTAAAAGATTTTAGAGAATCTTTACACAAAGATTGTGTTTCTCTGAATAATGCTTTAAATACTCTAAATTTGGGAACACATTTTAATTACCTATTAATTAAAGAATAGCTATTCTTATTATTTTGATACTTAGAAAGTCTGCGTTGTTTGTTTAAGATGATTAATTGATTAAAGTATGTAAGCAATATACATACAATTGACATATATATGCCTTTATTTCAGATGCATATACTTGTATCAATACATATGGAAATGTCTCTTTTAAAATTACTCTTCAAATGCTAAAATGGTGCAGCGAAAAAATATGAAAATGTATCAAAAATTCAGACATTGTGTCATATATATATAGCTAAAAAGCTAGTCAGCCAGAGTATAGCTTCTGTAACGCATCCAGCTAGCTTAATTAAAAGAAAATTTATTGTTGTCAAAACAATTGAATGTCAGAGACGCGTATAAATATCTGGTTTAATTCATATATCTCACAGATACACCATGCAATTTACTATTTAGTGGGTGAAGGTCAAACTTCACTGCTTAATTGCAGATAAGAAAAACCCAGAAACCTAATAGTATTGATAGTATAATTGAATAATTAATCCAACATTTTATTTATAGTATTAAAAAGTATAGGATCACTAATTACTGTTACCCCTAAATCATGATTAGGAGCTTAAATATAACTTCAAATTAATTCATTATCTTTTATAACCTTACTAAAGATAATAATTTAAAAAAAATACAACAATTTTAAGTTATTTTAAAATTTTCATTGAACTCTTCAACTAGTATTTTTAATATTATCTTCTAGTTTGCTAAAGAAAACTAGATTCTCTCCACTTCACTTTATTCAAATAATTCGCCAAAGCAATCTTATTTACTTGACTCAAAATTGTTCCAATTATAATAAATTCTCATTTAAATATTTTATTATTTATTTACTGGGTAACTACCCCACTTGGCCAAACAATAAAATTAGAAGACATTGAATTTCGCTTTCACATACGATACTTTTTAGTTTAAAAACCAGCTTCAGATGTAATTACAAATATTTTGTTTTTTACACACATTAGTTTTGAATTTAGAGATGAATTAGGAGAGCTCGGTTGTTTAACTAATATTTCACTTCTCAAAGCAGCCTCTTAATTTATTTGTTATCCAAACTTCATCACTATTTTAGTCGAATATTAAAATCTTTTATTTCCGTGCAATTGCCACTTTGAATTTTTAATTGCTCAGACTTTTTGCCTCAAAGCAATTTAATTTAACAAAAAAAACTTGCGCAGCATTCGATTTTATTTATTACACGAAATGCCACTTAGAAAAACACATTTATCATTGGAATAAAATCAAATTGTCCACAACAATTCGATATTATCTACGTTTACTATTTCCACATCTTTAAGCAGTTATTATAAATATTAGATCTGTTTCAAATTATAAATATAAATGTATTATAATTGTTATTGCAACATATTTTTTGAAGAGAATTACATGAACTGATACGATCGCCAAACTCGATACGCCCGCACGCAGCTTCGCACAAAATTGAACTAACGACTACTTTAGAAAACTGAATATAAAACTAATTAAATTTGCTTAGCGCTGCTCTTTGGGAGCCACTTCTCTACCTCCCGCCCACAGAATCGATGACGACAACTGCGACGCAAAAAGCTCTGAGAATTGAATGTCTTCTTGAACTGAGTTCGAATTTTCCGCAACTACTTTTTCGATGCTAAAAATTTCATCTATTTTTATAAATTTCTTTGCCGCTTATTTCATTCTGAATGAAGCGACGCGCTGGCGACTAACTGCGATCTCTGCTGACGAAACGGAACGCGGCGACTGAACGACCGAATCAGTGGGCATTGCGGTGGCGATGCGGGTGGTGGTGGTGGTTGTGGTGGTTGGGCGGTTGCTGCTTCTGCTGCTGCTGTGGCATTGTATTGTTTTCTGGCGCTGGAATTAGAGCTGATTGTTGCCGCTGCCGATGCTCTTGATGATGTTGATGATGACGATGATGCACGCCACCAGCTCTTAATGGAATTGAGTTGGGCGCGCTTGTTGCTTCCTCTGCCGCACTTTTTATGGCTTGTATGTATGTATCTGCAGCCACTGTTTAATCACTTTATCTAATCTGATAGATAGATACATTGGGGTCGTTATGTGGTACGTTTCTGCAAGTGAGTTTAGTTTAAATATATATTCTACAAACAGTGAAATCTCGCTAATTTAAACTACATACACGTTGATTCCCACACCCATTTCAATGGAAGCTCTACTTTCGATTTTTATCGGGACATGTACTCCAGCTGATTATTTTCTTTTCTAAGTGTGTTGTGTTGATTTGAATTCAAATTTTAAAGACAAATTTACTTAATGTTATTTCAAAAAGAAAGTTTCTTCCATTTGCACTCAACTATTTTTCCGTTTTTTTCTATGGCTCTGTAGCTTTGAATTTCAAGTATTTTGGTTATTGGCTCAACACTAATTGTCTGCATTATCGAAGCTATGCTAGCTTTTTGTCGCTAACTTGACCTTTACAATTCTGAAAAGGAAAACAAATAAGATAAAACTTTGCTCCTTAAGAATGAAAGCAAAATTGAATACAGCACCAGAATTCGTTCATCCTTTTGTTCTAATGACAACGGACATTTGGATTCGTTTCGTTTGCTGATTATAAGTACAATAATGATTATATAACAATAACAGATCAGTTTGATTGTAAATCAAAGTATATACAGCTTCCATAGTATAGCTAAATTATGAAGTCCATTTGCATAATTATTTAATAACCATTTTCTCATTTATCGCATTTTTTTACTAAGCCTTAAGATATAAGGCGACAAACCGATATTTCAAATTGTCAGTTGAAAAAAACCTGCAAACCGCTTTTTTAAACTGAGGAATTTCAAGTTCAGCCCAAAAGTATGCTGCAAATGAATAAGCATTTCCACTGACAAATAATCACGAAATAACTAGCTTGAAAAACTGGCTCTATTTCGAAAAATAAACAGCTATTATTATTTAAAACACAATTCCGCACAGCATGTGCATACTCGTATATTATATTTATCACTTAAACATTTTATTCGTTAAATTTAAACAGCGTTTGGAATGATAAAGTTTGACAAAGATTTCGGACGCGTGCGTGAATGAGGATGTGTGAGTGGGTTGCGGGGGTCGACTTCGTTTTACAAACATACATTTTAAAAAATATTTTGAGAGCCTACTGACTGCATTTCGTTCATTGAAAAACAAAACACACATACAGCAACCGGCCATGCAAACACGTCAGAGGCAGCGCTTTGGCCCCAAAATCTCCAAATATTGCAAAAAGGAAAACGATCTAAGCTGTAAAAGCCGGCAAACGGAAAACGTGGCACCAGACTGCTAAGCAGCCCAGCTGAGAAAAAGGCGTGCACACGTTTGGGAGCTTCTTTGGTCATCACAGTTCGATTGACCAGGAGTGGCGTGTGTTATTAATATTGGTGGCATCAAATGTGCGTGTGATCCGAGTGTAACCATTAGTCCATTTTTTAATAAAGCGAAGAAAGTTTGAGCGAGTGTAGTGTGTTTAAAGAGAGAGAGTTTGGGTTTGAATTGAGCGTTGTGTGCGTATGTAGATTGGAGATCTGGGGCTGAAGAATAAAAACGCGCCACAAAACGCGTTGCATGGACGTTCCAAACGGCAGAACAATGTTCGACACGTGAGGTAACAAGTTGAAGAACAAAAATCTTAGTGTAAAGTGTGCTCTTTCTTTCTATATTAAAAGCGTGAGCGAACAGAGAGCCCACTTAGGAGTACGATATAGGGTAGTGTTATATTATATAATAAATTAGTGCTGGCGCGGGGACCAGGAATTATATAGTGTATGGGGGGGATTTGAACGCTTTATATAAGCAAATGCATTTAAAAACTCTATGCATGCTGATTTTGCTGCACATTGATAATTGGTATATAAATTCGAGTAGAGTAATATTTTCGTTTTCGTGTGTGTGTGCGTGTTTATAGTGTGTGTTTTGTTGTGTGTTTATGTCTGCACGCGCCTTTTCGATGACAATGGCACAGTGTGTAGCATGAGATACAAAAAGAAAAAACGCGCGGCCGACAACACCGAAAAACTAGTGTGTGGTGTGTTGTGTTTTGTAATTGAGAGTGCACGTTCCTAGAAAGTGTAACCACCCTCGGGCGCCTTTGGCTGTGTGGCATTAAACTCCAAGGCACCGTTAACCTCCTGCGGCGCCAACTCTCGCTCGGCAGCATCATCGTCGCCAGTACTAAAGTAAGCATCAATGATGGCATAAGCCTTCTTATAGACATCCTCGTTCTCGTGCTGCTGCAGCGCCTCCAGCTTGTCTAGACCGCCCATTTCCTCGACCATCAGGCACAGATTGTCTATGCCGCCCATCTTCTCGGCCAACGCAAACAGATTCGAGAGCCCCGTCTGCACCACCTTAATGGTGCGAGCATCTTTGGCATCGAGCAGATCAATGAACGGCTTCAGCAGCTTATACTTCTCAATCAGATCGACTATCTGCTCGGGCGTGCCCGAAGTTGTTGTATTCGTCACTGCCCATGCAGCCTCCTTTTGCGCCTTATAGTCGCCCTTCTCCAGCACCTGGCGTATCTGATCAAAGATGCCTGCAAAGCCGCATATGGTACTCCATTATTAAATCTGTATTTTTGTCGGTGCATTGCTGAAGCAATTACCTGCATCGAGAACCGCCTGAATCTGCAACTGATTGCCAGCAGTAATATTACTGACTGTCCAGGCAGCCTCCTTCACAATGTTGCTCTTCGAGTGCTGCAGCAAAAGACCCAATTTGGGTAAACCGCCGGCAGCTATAACCGCATCGGTCTATGGGAAAGAATTATGTTTCATTATTTTATAAAAAAGCACAGACACAGTTTCGATCATTTCATAATGGAAACTATCTGCTTCAAGATTAGAACCACTACAGGCTAAGCTATATATTTAAATATTAGTTCATGATAACGATTTGAATATACATACATATAGCATGATTATAACTTTAAAAGGGGAATCATCATCAATCTTATCCCTTCTAAATCGCACAACTGAAGATCAGCTAATAAGCGAAAACTACAAATTTAAAAAACCTATTTCTCCTCGTCGCTTCTAAAACTTCCTAGCTATTTAGTTTGTTTCTTTTGTTCTATAAATGTGTTCCTCTGCGCTTTTCATACTTAGTAGCTGTACCGCAGCTATTTAGTTTTTCCTATAATACGCGTGCTTTTCAAACTCGATTTCCAGCCAAAACTAACTTTGCGAACTTCCCTAGCAGAATTCCCACCACATTGCAACAATATTGTACTTCACCTGCTGATCCGTGCCAGTCACGATGTTGCCAACGCTGCGCAAGGCAGGCACAATGATGCTCGGCTCATCCGTTTGCAGTAGATTGACGAGACGCGGCACAGCATCTGTATCGACGACAGCCTGTATCTTATTGTTGTCATCATCGGTCACGTAGGACAAAGCCCAGCAGGCATCTGCAAGCACCTGAATGTCCTGGCTGAGCAGAAGGTGCGACAGCACGGGCAAGAGACGCTTCACCTCCTCGAACGGTGGCGAGGGATTCTTATTCCTGCACAAGTTCGACATTAGCCACACGATGTTGCGCAGAAACGATAAAGGGGTGTCGTTATTGATCAGACGAAGTATGCCATCGATCACATTATGCTGGATGACAATGTCACGGGCGGCGGCGCCATCGCCGGCAATGTTGCCGAGAGCCCAGACAGCCTGCTCGGCCAGATTGATGGACTTGGACTGCAGCAAGTTGATGAAATGTGGCACTGCATTCTGATCAATGACTTGGCGCGTCTGGTCCGAGGTGCCCGAAGCTATGTTGGTAAGAGCCCAAGCAGCCTCAAACTGCAGCATGGGACTGCCAATAACATATTTAATAAATACTGAACAAATCACGTCTGAGAGCCCAGAGATACTTACTTGTCAGTGTTCTGCAGGAAGCGGATGCAGATGGGCACAATGCCATGTCCAATCATCAGATCAATGGGTGGATTTCGTTCGCGACTCAGCATCTTACGGGCCTGCTGCATGCCCAGGAACTGGCGCTCCGCATCGTCGCTGTGCATGGCAGCCACAATCTCGTCTGTGGACAACTGAACTGGCGACTGGCCATTGAGCTCCTTAAGAGGTGAGGTAAGATCTTCATCATTGATGTTGCGGCGCTTGAACATCTGGTCCTCCTTTTTCGATTTGCGCAGCTCGATGGTCACCTCATGGCGACGCATGCGCGAGTCCTAAAAAAGATAGGCGGGGAATAGGGTCCAGCAAAAAAGTGAGGTTAAGTTGTCAGGTCGAAAAGTCCTGCGCTTACCTGCGTGTTTATGGAGTTGGACTTGTAAGCGCCCTGGCGAGTGGATGTGTCCGTTTTGTTCATTTCAATGTATTTTTATTTATATATATTTCGAATTTATATTCCCACTAGTTTTATAATTGTGTGTATGTTGATGCTACGATGACAAGTGAAAGACTGGAAAATCGAAATGTTGCCGGTTAGAAAAGGAAACGACAAAGTGTGACAGCAAAGGCAAAGGGCTGCTGCACACACACACACACACACTAAACACACAACACACACAGACACATTAAAATTTCCTGAACGTTCTTTTGAATTTTTTCTTTTTACCGCCTTTATTCACAACAGCGACGTTGGCAGCGCAGCAACAGCGCAGATACCGGCTCTGCAAGGCCAGATCACAACAACAACAATTCAGCAACAGCTGCGGCTGCGTCTGTCTAACTGTGCAAGAGAATCCGCCATTTGCGTACTGCAACAGCAGGCCCTTTGTTGTGGAGGTTGTTATCCCCCCTCTTTAACCATTCTAATAGAACACACTCAAACTTACCTGTATGTGTGCACTTGCAGTTAATTTTTCTTACTGTTCTTACTTAAAATTTTATTCCATGTAAATTTGTAATTTTTATGAATTTCACACTTACTAACCCGATGTGAACGCGTCGAACACTCGAATGGAAATGTGAAATATTTTTTTGGGCACATAGACGACAAAGGCAGGCGGAAGAAATTGATTGCAAAGCTTACTTTGGTCAACAATTACCGTTCGATTTAAAAAACAGCGCTTCAGCAGCGTCACAAATCAAAGCGTTTGGCATTTTGTGGCGCATTATTGCTGCTTCTTCTCTTTTTGTGTAGATCGACGAATTGGTAGCACTGCGCACTGCTGCTTAAAAAACAGACACCCTGCATTTCAAATTTAATGTGCGCTAACCTAACTATTTATTAGGGAATTTGGTAACGTTGCATAAAAATGTACATACAAAAAAAGTAGTTTAACAACAATAGCCACAATATCAGCAATGCTCGTATCGAAATACAATCCACACCGTTTAGCATAGATACGAACCCAGGGCCCACGTGCGGAATCTGCAAACCAACTCAGCGCAGCGCGGCCTGTTTGTGTCGATGCTATATTAAATGAAAAGGACAATAAGTGGCAAATGTGCAGGATTACAGTTTAAGATTTGATCTTGTTTCCAAACTAAAACAAAAAATGCGGAATGACATATTATGGCGTTGGAAAACAAATTAGGTATTTGAATTTATTGAATTTAAAAACGAATCCATACTGCAAACGCAGCATAAACAAAGTCAAGATACAATTAAGTTAACTGCAATACTTCGAATAACCGGAAAGCGGCCACACTATTCTCAGACTTTTGTTTGTCCATGGCTTCCACAGTTTTGTTTGGCTGGGCACCCTGCACGCTTTTGTAAACAGCTGATCATCAAAATCAAAATTTAAGCGGTATTTCATTTTTACGTACTTCCGCGGAAAGAGTGCGTCTTAAATATAAATTGAATATGTTATGATGAAAAACGAGTCACGTGCTGGCGGGTCTTGTGGCACAGCACCACCTGTGGCACGATGTTGATTTTCATCTTCATTTCCACCATTTTCAATTGGATTCGAACGGGTTGGTAATTCATGCTGGGTTTCCAATTCTCGTTCGGAATCGGCCCCGCTGTTGTTATTGTTGTTGTTTCCGTCCTGCGACATTGCGTATTATATAATACACACATATATATATATTTTGTTTTACAATTGAAGCGACGGCTGCTCAGATTGGAGATTAAAGAAAAATCTGTGCTTGACTGTTTAGCGTTTTAATCTCAACAAATTGTAAGTAAGTATGGAAAACATATTCATTTAATGTACATGGGGGAAGTCAGCGTGTCTATCACAACCTAAGCCGTCTTCTTGTTCTCCTCCAGTGGCTCCTCGCTGGCTGGTGTGGTGCTGCTTGCCTCGGACTCAAGGGCTGATCGGGCCTCCACAACATCTGAATCATCGATGGAGGGCGTAGGCGCAGCACCGGCAGCGGGATAAGGCGGGAACTGCTGATCCTGAGGATATTGTGGCTGCTGCTGTGGCTGTTGTTGGCTCTCTGTGTAGTCAACGGGCGCTGGCTCCTGTTCTGGCTGGCGTGGTGCTTCTACAACTTCGCTCTCCTGCTCCACATTGATGGGCTGTGGCTGCTCCACTAATTGCTGTGGCTGCTGGACCAGTTGCTGTGGCTGTTGCACCAATTGCTGTGGCTGTTGCACCAATTGTTGTGGCTGCTGCACCAATTGTGGCTGCTGATAGTACTGTGGCTGCAGCACATTGATGGGTGTGGGTAAAGCGGCAGCGGCCACTGGCACTGCAGCAGCAGCGGCGCGCACCGCTACAACTGGCTCGCGCTGCACCACCGCATTGAAACCATTGATATCGTCGGCTGTGTAGGTGACAGTGCGCTTGTAACCATCGGCATCCAGGACGCTGTAGGTGCCAACCACATTGCTGCCGCTGCGCGACTCCACCTGGCTCTTGATATCTCCGGTCACCGAATCGTGCACGCCGTACGAGAAATCATAACGAGGTGCCGCCTGCAACTCCACTTGCTTCAGTACAGGAACGACCGGGGCAGGGGCGGCTACGGTCTTTACAACTGGCACGGGTGCGGCTGCAGGAACCACTGTCTGGGCGACCGTATAGGGAGCAGGTGCGGCCACAATTGACTTCGTGTAGATAGGAGCAGCTGGCAGCAGAGTCTTGGTGAGGAAAGGAACCGTGGTCTGCTGATAAACAGCAGAAGGTGGCGCAGTATGATAGAATCTGGCAACGGTGGGATTCGGATGATAGCCAGCGTAGGTGGCCGCAAAGCCCCCCATGCAGTATCCAACGAGCGCCATGAGGCTCAAAATCGATAGTTGCTGTGGGCGAAAGCAAGAGACAATCAGCAATGAATAGTTTATCAAAAGGCAAACATTTAAGGTAAGCTAACATTTCGTTTAAATAACATCAACAACATTTTTGAGGACAATTCAAGCACATAGACTGAATATAGCTATCGTAATCGAGTCGATCTTTCATAGATATTGTTTTTTTCAATACATAGTGGCATTTTATTGCCCCTAAATATAAAACGATTTTACAGTTTTGGGCTAAAAGTGAAAAATTAGTAACAATTTAAATTGTTATTCTTACTAATATCTTTTATACCATTTCTAATGCTAGAGAGTTGTTTCTTAAATTGCTTTTTTTTCTTTTTTTTTTTTTTGTAACTAGTTAGTAGCTATAGAAAACATCAGAGCCTCACTGATATTTGTCCCATGTACATACGTACTTAACATTTCTAATCTATGACGTTTGAACTCAAACCAGAACCTAAAAATAATCACCAAAATTCCGCAGCATTCAATTAATGAAAAAAGTTTGATACAGCTATGAAATTTGTTGTGCTATTTCAAGGCGCCAATTTTCGAAACCAGTTTTAATCAGAGACTACAAAATGTAGAATAACCTCATAACAGTCGAATATTTTACTAATATTTTTCCATAAACTACTTTGAAAATAAACCGAAAATCGAACTGAAGACATCATATTTCGATCTCGATTTAAGCTCTCCAGAGAGGCTAAAACAAAACTTCTGTATATATGAAAATATTTAAGCCAATGTGTATTTTCTCTGTTTTATTAAACACCTATTTGTCCTGCAATCTCCACAAACTCTGGATATATCCACTTTAGCTGCCCATTGTCAGTGGCAATCACTTACTTGACTTGCCATTGTGTTCCTTTCAATTGGCTAAAAGTTTCTAAAAATGTAAGACACACGTCACGACAAATATTGAAATAGCGAGCACGGTTGTGGTGTTTCGTCCTCGTCGAAATCGGTATCGGAATCGAGTCGAGCGCGTCTGTTGACCACCGTTTGGTTAATGATGCGGTCCAAGCAGCGCTCGCTCCACTTTATACGACAGAGGTTGGCAGGCGTGTGCCCAGAATTAGCCCAAAGAAGTTGCACCCACACACAGGTACACTACCACACAAACTGGTATCTCAAAGATACACACACACACACACACATACATGCGTGCGTAATGTATCTTTTGGTGACAATTCGACAATTGCTCGAAACTGGTTTTTGCGCTTTTGGTCGCAGTTTCAAGTTCAGCTGTAGACCGCGCTTCCTTGTAGGCCTATAGGCTATGCTTATGTCGCATAATTGTTTGACATTTATGCCATTATTTAATTAACAGCACAGTTGTTAGTCCCCTCCCCATCCCCATCCCCAGGAGCTGCATTCCCACTAACCATTACAACAGAGTGCGGCATTTCTGCACTTGATCCACATTTTGGCCCAAAAATTAGACAAATTCGTGCCTCTTCCCCCTCCGCCCGGCTGTCAACAGCTTTTCGTCTATTTTTGGTAAGTTTGTTGGTTTGTTTGTATGTCAACGACGTTCGCTTCATTTGCCGCATGAGTTTCAGTTTTTTCCTTAGTTTTTTGGAAAAAATTTGTCATTGTTTCCAATTTTCAGCAAACGCGTCTACGCACACGTAGTTATTTATTTATTTACTTAAAGTTATTTCGCACAATTTGCAACTTTGTCACCTTTTTGGAAATTGCGTATTGCGAGTAAATTGTTGGAGCGTCCAACTTCTTTAAATACATTTCCTATTTTTTCTCCCCATAATATGAACATGTTTTGCAAATTCTTTCTTTGTTGCTTACAAGCTTTGCTTTAAAAATCTTTCGTAATGGTTTAAAAAAGTGTAATCTTGCCTAGAACAGCACCTTGGATTAGATTTACTTTAGATGGCGGTAGAAAGCTTCCAGAGCTGTATTGCTCTTAACAGCGATAACATAGTCATTACCTAGATCGCCACCGGTAACATACTTGTATATATCTTTCCACAACTCACACACTTTTTAAGTCAGGTAGCCATCATTAGAGTAGCAGTTAGCTGACAAACCTCACGTTTTACAAGTGAAGCATCGACAAGAATAAGCTTTTATTTATTTAGTTCAAATTTACTTTTAATCTTTCTTTAATAACTTAAATTCTTTTCTGCTCGAATGGGCTTACATTATTTCCTAAAAACTTAAATTCTTCTTGACCTTTCTCGATTGACCTATGCAGGATACTCAAAACACATTGAAAAGAAAGAAATATTTATTTCTTTTATCAAACGAGCTTTTATAACTAAAATTTCTCTTAAACTTAATTAGGTTAGGCTGCTTTTTCTAGTAACTTGAACTCAATTGTGTCGATTGAACTATTTCTTGAGCTCGATCGAAACGTACTCTCTAACTTGATTTAGTATGTGAAGATTTATTTTTCTTTGCGAGTTTCATTCAATGTTAAATCATTCATATGTAGTGGGGAACTTTCCAATTTAAAAGTAAGCATTATCTAGTTTTTGAAATAAACATTTTGCCAATGTTTGCTGGAACTCTCAAACAGACTTGATGGTGACTGAAAATATCAGTTGGAAACTACTTAGGGCCAACGAAATGTCACAACTTCTCAAGCCGATCTCACCATCGAGTGCTTTCGTTGACCCAACAAATGCTGGCCAACTTTTCGGCAAGTCATCGCATAAATATTGCAAAAATGCAATTAAGTTGTACATTTGAATGGGCATGTCTGGCAAATCTGGGCAAAGCCTCTTGTTCCATATTCGCATCCAACGAGCCAAAAATATCAAAGCTGCATAGTGCGAATTATTTTAATAATCAACATAACAATAATAAAAATATAATTAAGCGCATTGCACAATAATAGAGCTGTTTGGGTGTCTGGCGGAAACTCAAAGGATGCCGCGCCGGAAATTAATTAAAACGAGCCAACAAAAGTATCAATCGGGGGTCGTTTAACCTTCAGATGGACTTATCAAACAGTCTATGTATACTATATACTAGACATCTACCCGTTTATAATATCTATGTAATTGCTGCATTTTTCAATTGAAGTTCATGAATTCATGAATTGCCCCTTTTTGGGGTTCAGTAAACAAACGGTCGACGCCGAAGGTTGTGGTCTAAGATCTTTCTGAGCAGCGAAAGAAACAAAAATTTGTCAACTCATTTGTGCTCGAAACCAAAATAAAAAGGTAATTACAACCATTTAACGGCAATGCAGCACTAATTCCAAGGAATTTTAGGCCTACAACAAAAAAATCATAGTATCTTTTCAACGTTCAATGACTCGCCAACAACAATAACAACAACAAGAACAACAACAGCAACAATTAATGTTCGGCAGCAAAAATTGAAAGTGCGTGAAGTGTTTATGGCTTTATTTTTATTTTTTGTTCAGATCGTGAAACAAACGTCCAATTAGAGCGTCTAAACACGTAGTCAGCAGAAATACAAAAAGGAACGAACAAAAATTAAATAAAGATGCAAAAATATCCACGATTGTGGGTAAAGGTAAACCAGGGCAGTACCAATACCAGTGCTCGCACTACCTCCACTGCCCACGCCCACGCCCAAACCCGTACCCCTGCCTCTACATATGTACATATCTGCGCAGAAAGAAGCAGTTACGGTCACAGTTTTGAACTTGAAACACTTACAAGACGCAAACGAACGACGCTGAATGAATGCTACACTGAAAGAAATAGTGGAATAGTGAAATAGTTGCTTCAGTTATTGAAACTGATTTTTGGCTCTTATATTTTCATCTGTTTTTTCTATAAATTCATCGTACCTATATGTATATCTCTATCTAAGGAAAATGAAGCTCTTTTGAATTTCAAATACTTACAAGTCGCAAACTATCTATCTATCTATTTTCATCTATGTTCATCAGTTTTCCCCATAAATAAATCCTACCCATATCCCTATCTCAATCTAAGGAAACGGAAGCACTTTTGAATTTAAAAAACTTAAAAGTTGCAAACGAACGAATGTTACATTGATCGAAAGAAAGGGATTGCTGACTCAATTTAAAATCTTAATTATCACTATTTGAGTTGATCAATCATTTGATAACTTTATAATTCTTATTAAATCCACTACTTATTAAAAGAATATGATTAAAATGAACACAAAGCAAAATACAGAATTATATTCACAAATCACTCTTATCGACTGCAGCTACGTTTAAAGATTCTTAAAAATGTCTTCGAAGGATTTCTAACTTCCCAAATCCACACACAGAGGTATATTTGTTTACCAGACTTCGCCTTTATTCTATATTTATATATATTGCTGCCATCAAAAGAAAACTATAGTCATATTTCTACTGTATGATCATTTATTTTTCCGTTGGCTGAAAAATATTACATGTTTAATAATATATGCATTTCAAAACTTGCAGCTGAGAAAAGTGCAGATTTTATAATCGCTACAGAAAGTTCGTTGATTTTTTCTATACATTTTTGCTAGAGAAATATTTATTTAAAAATGTAGGGTTTTAACTGGATATCCTACATTTAAATTTGTAGCTACGAATTTTCTTTAATTTCTAATGTTATCATTAATTTAAATGATTCAGTCTTAGAAAGAAATTGAATATAAATTCAAAACTTGCAAGTCTCTTTAAAAACTGCAAACGCTTCTTCGTTTATTTTAAAAACTGAAAAAGTGATTCTCTTACCTGTCCATATATTCGTTGCTCAACAGATTGTCATCATTATACTATAGATATATATAAGTATGTAAATGTATAAGCATTTTCTGTAATTGCGATTGCGGTGCCGTTCCTGCCCTCCGCCCTTCAGTGTTCATTCAATTTGCAAAGCCACGCATTTTTTATTTGTTGAGTCGCGATTGCGATGCGTTGTGGTCTGAATGTCAGAGACGGAAATTGCAATTCTATGCAAACTCTCAATATGCCCCTGAAACGGAAACGCGCCTATGCACAGCAGTGGGTGGGTGGGTGTTAGGCCTGCTTGCAGCCCCTTTGCCGGGGCGTGGCACTCTGACATTTGACAAATACTTAACACTATTTGCCAGGCTTAATAAACTCGTTTCGTTTCGTTTTCGTTGACTTTGCCGCAACAAAAGGAGCAGCAGACGTGACGCTGGCACGGGCCGGATGAGTAGGTGGGTGGTGGGTGATCGGTGGTTGGTGGTGGTTGACTAACTCTGTAGCTGTAAAATGGCAGAGATACGGCCATGATTGATTGCACGTTAAAGCACGAGAGCGTCATCACATCATTTCCTTTTTACACTTGACAGGAAATGCATTTTTAGCCAGCGAAATGAGCATCGTCTGCATGTGTGTGTGTGTGTGTGTGTGTGTGTGTGAGTGTATTGAGCATGGTAGAGGTGGTGGGGGTGGGGGTGCTAGGGTCTGTGCCGAGTGAAAAGCGCACATCACAGCAAGTGGCGTGAAAAGGTGAAACGGATGGGGACTTGTTCTTGCCACTTGGCACTTGACTGCATGCAAAGGCACTTCACGGCAGTTCCACAGACAATTTACACAAAAATCACACATACACACACACACATCTATGTATGTGTGAATGTGCATGTGTGTGCGTGTGTGCTGTTTGGTCATTGGGCGAGGCATTGAGCTGGAAATGCGAATGGAAATGCATTCCAAGGTCTAGCGCCAAAGTTCTAGACATGCGAGCCCGACTCTGTATTCAAATGGCTGCGAAAAACTTTCCAAGTCAGCAAACAGGAACTTTTAAGCCAAATCGTTAATTTACCGCTCATAAGCGCACAATACAGCTAAAAACCAGCTATTTACTGTTTATACAGGAAAAACTGGCTAAGACAATAAGCTTGCAACCAAAGGGAGTCTGTTTAAGCCAAACAGTTCGATGTTTTTTAGGAACTGCCGTCCGTCTGTATGAACGCCGACAGCTTAGCTATATCCAGCTCAAGCTTTATGTCGCATCACATATAGCCGCATAGGAACAATCACTCTTTATAGAGTTCATTTTTTGTTTATAACAACAACTGATTTGATACTTATGTATTTTGTTCGCTCCACTTTTTAATATAACTGCCATAAGAAGCATCGTTGTAAAATTATATATCCTATCCGAAATGCTGCCAAAAATTTAAAAAATCAGCACCTGGACAAACTTTTTGTTTATTAATGAATATATCGAAACTTATTTTAATTCAAATTTTTATAAAACAATTTGTTTAGCCATTACATTTATTTGTGTTGAAAGTTTAAGGTCTTGGAAAACCTGGATTTTAAATTATTATAATTTTTGTTATCTGGGATTTTTTTTTTCAGTATAATTATAAGTTTTTCCATAGTTTTTTTTTTAGTTTCTTATGAACATTTTAAATTATAATATTCGGAATTCTTTAAAAAGATATTTTATTATCTATTATATCTAATAGTTAAACTTTAAAATAATCAATTCAATTAAATCATTTAATATTAAATGCCAAGGGCGTAGGCAGCTTTTGCCAAAGGGGGGAGGGGGCCCAAAAAAAATAAAATTTGTATTAAATAATGCACGATTCATTTTAAAAATAACTTATGCATATGATCAATGAAAAAACTGCAACAAATCCACTCCAACTCCATTTTAAGGCGATATAGTGTCGAAAATTTGCCGACTTTATATGAGGGCCGTTGCCCCCCTGCCTACGCCCTTGCTAAATGCAGAAATTTTGTCAGCAATAATCTGCTTGTACGAGTATCAGTAGCTCCGAATTATTGCCAATTTGAATTATATATACTTATTTTATAGAGTGCTTACTTTTCTATTGTTCCTACTATCTGACTATTAATAGGTATCTTATGCTGTACGTACTGTAATATCGCCGTCGCACAGTTATCGATCAAAATTTGCAATATATCAGAGGCGTATAATCACCTTTCCGCATTCTACAAACGAATCTGAATGAATCGGCGCTGTCTCCGCATGCTTTGTGCCCAACCGAGTCAATTGCCTTTTGTCTCTGCCTCTCCCCCTCTCCAACTCCTCCTCTGCACTCACACGGAGAAACGATCTGAGACGAATCGACTGAATGGATTGTATGGAAAACAATGTGTGCATGAGTGTGTGTGTGTATGAGTGTGCGTGTGTGTGTATGAGTGTGCGTGTGTGTGTGTGTGTGTGTGTGTGCTCGCACACGCTCACGTCTGGTTTGACGCCAAGATGCCGACAACAAATGTCGCCCAAGTCGCATTAATCCATCAAAATTGGCGCGTTGAAACGGAAATCAACACAGCGCTCGTGAAGGCGAGGAATGGGCGGAAGGGAGTGCGGGGGGCAGTTATGAAAGCTATGAACGATAAAATCATGAAGCAGATACTTTACATACATATATATTTATACTTAGTGTGTAGGATGAGGAGAATGTGGGAGAAGCAGAAACTAAAACTATGACTGTGCGCGAAGTAAGAACAGTTCCAATAAGCCCCACCCCTCTCCCCACCACTCTTCCGTAAGTCTAAAATTAAATATTTGACACAAATACAAGTATTCTAAATATGTTGACTACTCTTTAAGCGGCCAAGCACTCCAAGCATGCTCAAAAATTAGTATTGCTTGGTAGCTACCATTACTATTATTATTATTATTTTACAAGTATGTAAGCCATTTTGCATTTCCTAATGTAAGGCAATCATTTGTTCATTAGAATTTATGCAAAACAAGAGAGAAAAATTGGTAGAATCGAGCGAATTAAATGAAATTCATAAATTACAAAATACATACTTGTATGTAAATATGTAAACACACATACGTACCAGATGTACATACATACATACCATACAGAACCACCAACAACTCCAATGTTGATTGATTAGCCAACAACCACCAATAAACACTAAAAACTACAACTATTTATTTATTTACATCTATTAGAAAATATTTTGTTGGCCAAAAGGCAAATTACAATATTAGCTAAATACCAGGCGAACAGAAATAGCCGAACTGATTTATTTAAGTTTTGAAAAAAAGTTATCTCTAATACTTCGACGAATAGTGTGTTGTGGTGTTTTGAAATTTTGTATATGAGTGTTTATGCGTGACTATGTTTTCGTGTATTTGTACAGTACACATAATTCTGTTTTTACACGGTAGATAGGTTCCTAAAAAAGTCGTGTAAAAACAGACAATGATCATATGCAAAAGGAATCGTGCTAAATGGAATATATACCTAATTCTGTTTTTACACGGTAGATTGCTTCCAGAAACAACCGTGTAAAAAAATACATAATCCAAAATATGTGATTGGTTTCTTATCTCAAAAGAAATACAAGTATATAGGCAATTTTTAATTTTCAAACCGTATTATATCAAAATCGTGTAAAAAAAGACCGTGCAAAAACAGAATTAGTTGTACATAGTTGAGCAGCGGCAACAACAACAACAGCTGGTATATCATATGTAGATATAATATTTGTGGCTATAGCTTCCCTAACAGTTGACCTATCACGATTAAAATTGACGTAGAAACACATGAGCACTAACCGGAAGTCACTAAATTTGTGTAAAAAACACTTCATGCGGGGGAGTGCGAAAAAAATACAAACTTGTCCTTTCTCAGACTTGGAAGAATCTGGATACCAAGTTTAAAAATTCTAGCTCCTACACTTGTTGAGATCCTGGCATTCATACAGACAGAGAGAGGAACATGGCTCCATCCACTCGCATTGTACTTGTATATATTTACCCTTTTGGTCAGGATACTTGTATAAATATTAAAATTGATAAATTATTCCATTATGGATTTCCCTTATCAAAAACTATAAAAAGGTACAAAACATACAGATATTAGTTTTTGAAATATTTAAGTGTTATTTATTAGGGAATTGAAAGAAGTCAACAATTATAGCTCGGCTCAACGACTATTTTTGTAATTTTCTTGTGCAGAGAGCGAAATTTATGCCAGAAGCAATAATTCATGGAGCCATTTATTCCAGTCTCCAGATGCCACCTACGCCGAAATGGCCAAGAGTCGGCGACAAACAAAGAAATGAATCAATTTAACGATGCGATTAAAATCGAGTGGCGTCAACTGATGCCGAATTTGTCGGTCCCAAAAATCGAACGAAAACGAATAAGAATTGACACACGATTCTTGTGATTTATTTCTTTATTGATTTCATAGCCAGCGGTTTAAAGATTATGCAATGAAAAACATTAATTCCAGACAATAGCAATACTTCAACTATTGTCAATCGGATGAATTGCCAAGCTGACTGGCTGGCTACGAATCGAGCTAATTATGCGACCGCTAAGCGGATTTGCTGTTTGTTTCTAATTGGACTTCGACTTCGAATAGACTTCGACAGCCCAGACAATTAATGGTATGCCAGTTTAGAGTTCTGCTACTTTAAATCCAATTAAATGCTGCGACAATAGTTTCTAACGCACAGGGCATGAAAACTATATGGTTTTAATAATATTTGCAATGAGAGCGCAGAAAAAATGCGGATTAAGGTATCTAAAGCATATTGAACTTTAAATGCGTTAACAAGAAGCTTTATGTGCTAAAAAGTGCTACAATTTTGGATTTAAACTAAATGCTCGAAAGCAAAATACAGCGCTATACAAGTATATTTATAGTTTTTCATAAAAAATAAGTTTTAAGAAGCAATTATGGGTTGTTACAAGTAATACTTGTAAAAGCATATATGTACATAATAAAGCCCAGCTCTTAATACTATTCCCAATGCAGGCAATAAATAAAAACGGCTCCTTACCCTTATAGCTTTAAGCTTTCAATGCAATAACGAAATGCATTTCCTAAGCCCGGTTTAAAAGCCTTTTATACTTGTATTTATTAAAATTTCAACTTCAAGCAGTCGTTTATTTCGTTCATTTTAAAGTTCAAGGTTTCCCTGTACTTGTAATCCTTTTTAATGTTATATTTGAGTACATTAGTTTATCTTTTGTTTAACTAATATTTTCTGTAAATTATTATACAGGTACTGATGAAGATTATTAAATCGCTTATCAGCTATAACTTTCTAATACTTGATTGTTGCGCTTAGCTTTATTACGCGATGACTGCTTCTAAGTAATTATTCCAATGGGTTCTTATCGGCATGGTTCTTCCAAATAAGTTCAAGAGTATTAATTAGTGGTAGAGAGTACCTCTCCTTTAAAACTTTGAAATCCATGTTGAAATGTTTTATTTAAACGATAACAAAGTTAAGCCCCTTACTGTTTATACATCAGTTTAAATATTCTGGTCTTACTCTACATTTCAACCCAACTTTGCTTAAGTGTTATAATTTCAGAATGCAAGTTATAATACATTTTAGGACCGCACAGTTTTTAGAGTATTATACATAGTTTTGCCGGAATTTTTGTATTATTCTGGTTAAAGAGTCGAAGAATAATAAACCCAATAAAAACTGCTTAGATCACACATCATATCTTGGTTAAGATAGACTTTAATACAAGTATTTAAAAAGCTTTCTTAGCTTTTAAAATTTAAAAAAGATACATGTTCTTCTACTAATAATATAAATATCAAAGATGAGTTTTAACTTATTTTTAAAGAAATTTATTTAATTTAATATAATTCTGCAACAACTTTCGTTGCAACATTGCCACCACTTCTTTTTATGTACGAGTATGGGTCTGACATTTAAATTTTTGCCCCTAGTAGTATATTTTGTTCCATAAACCCTTTAAATAATGCCAATTCTGAAGGTCCCCCTTGCGCAATAGTTGCTGCTCGCAAGCACCAAGCCCCTATAGTCTGCTATATATATGAATGCATTTGTACTATACTGGTTTGTAGTACGTATAGCCAGCCCCATGCGTGCTCATATTTTTGCGCAGAGCTTTTTTAATTAAAAGCAATTTCTACAATGTCAAACAACGCGTCAACGCAAACGCGCACCATAAAATATTTTACATACCCATAAAATATGTGTCCTTCCCCCACCAGCAGAGAGCTAACACCAGCCACCCAGCCAACCACAAACCCCCGACTAGGCTGCCACTATCAAGGCCAAAGGCAAGGGCGGCTGCAGAAGCTGGCTAGGAAGGAAGGAAGGTTGGAGAGAGCAGATGTTGAAGTGTCAACACGTCGGTGTTGAAGGTGTCGAAGCTGCCAAGTCGACTAAATAGACGACATGGACGTAGAGATAAGGGGTTGAATAACCCCAAAATTTGCAAGAAAAACTTATATTATTGCGCGTGAATACATTGTGATGATTACTTCCCAAAATTTAGACTTTGCTAAAATCTAATAGAACTGGGCATAACAATATTTAATTAACAAGAAAAACATAAACAGTTTGAATTAATTCCTTAACCATTTACCCAAACGGTAACCGTGTAAAATTTTTTAGTTCGTATGTATGTATGTATATAGTATATCTATTCTTGATCAGAAAGACAAGACGAATTAATAAAGCAATGTCCATCTGCAAGAATAACCAAACTTCATATCCAGGTTCTCCTAACCTCTAGGCAGATTAAGCTTGTTTTTTTTTTCTGAAATTAGTGAATCTGAAATTTTGCAATTTAATTAAATTAGTGGAAATGAAATACATCCATTATTTGAAACTACCAATATGTACATTCAGTATTATTCCCTGAAAGAAAAACAAAGAAAGGAAGAAATTTTCACATTACAGTCGTAGACAATATATTGGAAAAACACCCTTCCAGGCTTTCTCAAATCACAAAAACAAGAAGCTATGAAAAGAAACCATTAACTTAATGGTGAATAAAATCGAAACCCCCTAAATGCGCTACGCCCCTGTGCTTGCACGCGAGTGAAAATTGTATCTATAAGATATGCGGGCATGCTGCAGCCAATCAATATGCAAAATAATGACAGTCAGTCAATATTTGCGGGACAAGTGGGGAGGGGCGTGGCGAAAAACGCAGTGATTTTTGGCACTCGACAATTGTCAGCTCGCTGCTGCCAGTCTCTGCCATTGTTTAACAACATATACTATTTGCCTGATGCATGATCGGGTGCTACAAAAACAACAGCAACAACAGCAACAACAACCACAACGAAGCTCAAGTGGCTTAAAGTACGTTTTGTTACCTTTTAGGCGCCTCAGAAGTGCCGTTGCCGGCGCACTTGACATGTCAACGACATTTCATTTAAACAAATAAGCAAGAGCCTGTCAGGCCAGCTGCATGACTGTTGTGGGCTGTTGTGGGCGTGGCAGAACGGAACTGAGCAGAGCGGAGGCAATCAACTCTGGTTGCCATTGACGTTGACATGCAAAACAATCAGCTCAGCTCAGCACAGCATGCATAATTGGCCAGACTACAAGTATGATGCTGTTTGTGTTTTGTGCGTGCTGCACTTTTTCCGCTCTTAGACGCCTCTAGAAATGCAACAGCGCATCAAGCGTACACTCAAAACAATGTCTGTCCATCAATATTTAGGCAATCTATGGTTCCCATTGGAGTGTTTGGAGCAAATGCTTCAGCAGCACGATTGCAATTCTATGAGAACGAAATTGTAGTCGAAGATAAAGGGGCTGTTTACTTGTTCAATTTGAGTTATCTTTTAAATTTGATTTTAGCTTATAAATAGACTTGCGCTTGATGCTAAAAATCTTTAACTCAATTCATTTCTCGAACATTTCCAAGATTTCCTTAATAACATGATTTAATCTGTATAGTTCTTCTTTTTTATGGTGTACATACTCTACATCCCTGGACAGAATAATAGGTGTGAGCATATTTTAAAAAAATATATATTTTTTACAAATTTGGTTTGACAAACCTATTATTCTGTCCAGCCTAAAAACATTTATATTTTATGAATTAACTAAGCGCTAAGTTATTTTTTTAGTTGGTAAAGCTGTTTATTATTTGTTTTGTCGCTGAAGTATGTTTACTTTGAAAGCTATGTAATCTATAGTATTTTCTATAAAAATTCAAATTTATATGAAAGCCAAGCTTTTTTAAAAACATATACATATATATATTTTTAATTAATTTGGGTTTACATATATTAATGGCATAGATTGAAACCAATTTTATTTCCAAGTCCATCCATACCATTAAGCTATATAGTAGAATATTCTGAGTGTAGCTAAATTTGTAGCTGGAATTTTAATGCAGTTGCCAACTTTGCTGCCGACGCGAAACTTTAGTCGCTAATCTGGCTTATGACTCGCAGATAAGAGTCGACCAGCTGTACATAGGAAATTATGCTGCCTATGTGTTTTATTCGAATGTGTCTCGTTTATGGCCAATAACTCTATTTGGATCTGTCGCTCCTACGACCCCGCTGACATACCCAAAACTTTCAATATTGACTTGAAATCAATTTTTAATTTTCACTGTTTTGCAGGTTTTTCCACCTTAGCTGCGCACATGACATAACAATAAATGATTTAGAAAACTTAAAGGCTTTTCCAATTTTCACTTACAGTTTTTATTCCTTTTAGCCGAAATCCTGGCGATCATCCGGACAGACGGACTCGTGTTGCATCGGTATTAATAGAGTCTACTTACCAAGTTTGGTCAATGCGGGCTTTGCCGTTGCCGAATTCCAGCCGTTCATCAGGACAGTCGGACAAACGGACATGGCTATGTCTTGTCAATCAACAATTTAGTTTAAGCATACTTCTATTTGTTAAATTTTTCACTTTGCAAGTTTAGTTATTTACAATTAAATATAAAACATGTAAACAAATTTTAGAAATGTGGTAAATTATTTAAAAAGTTTTCTTAATAACTTAAATATTTACATTTATATGAACTTAGTAAAAGTAATAACATATAATATAAGATAATAATTATAAACAATGAACTACAAACTGTTGGCAAACTTTAAAAACTTTACAAGTTTGATAATGTTAACCAAATAATACAAATTTATAAACCAAAAACACCAGAAATATGCCACATGCTATAAGTTAAGTTCTAAATTGTAAAATGAAATCATATTACTCAGGTTTTATGTACATATACTTTGTATATTATATACATAGTACATAGTATACCAAAATAAACTCATACCCATAAAACACGAAAAATACAATTAATTTAGTAAACAAATATCGCAACACTTAAAGTGCAAAGATTTAAAATATGTTAGTATTATTATTATGTTAAAGCTTAAATTCATTTTAGCGTTTCGAATAAATACGTTTTGTATAAGCAAACAAAAGTTGTAAAGAGTAGTTGTTGTTCCTTAAATAACAATGATTTCGGAAGGAAATAATACAATATTTTTATTATAATGGATATGGAAACTATGCATGATCGATTGAAGGAATGTGCCATATAAGCACGAATTGCATTTATTGGGTGCACTCCTTCGCGCTTCTTGTGCGAAGAAGTTTGCTAGTTCCAGTTCCAAAACTAGAAAAAATAAAAGCGTGTTAAAAAAAAACAAGGCAAAATCGAAGTTGCCTTTCAACGACACTTATCTGCATCATCTACCAGGCGAACATAAATGGGCAGTAGGCAGCTGCATTGCTGGTTTATTTACGGCAGAGCAGCTGATTTTTGTTTACTTTTCGCAATGCACCGCAAGGATCGCGTTTATTTACATTTGAAGCGCAGCCAATAGGAGAGCCCCAATTTGTTTACATCTCGCAAAGCACCGCAAATATCGTTTTTGTTTACAACTTCAGTTTGTTTACTTTTGGTTTTGTTTACATTCCCAATTTTAATTCCAGCCGGCTTGTTTACTTGCTGGGCACTTATGCTGGCCTGGTGTATTAATAAACGAAATGGAGCTCATTCATATCCAAAACCGAACAAATTAAATTCCACCCGACCAAGTTGGCCTTTAAGCGACGCATAAACCAACTCTATCTACCAGGCGAACATAAATGGGCAGTAGGCAGCTGCATTGCTTGGTTATTTAAAGTGAAACAGCTGAGTTTTGTTTACTTTTCGCAATGCACCGCAAGGATCGCGTTTGCTTACATTTGAAGTGCAGCCAATAAGAGAGCCCCAATTTGTTTACTTTTCGCAATGCACCGTATTACTTGCATTTGAAGTGCATCCAACTTCAGTTTGTTTACTCTTGGTTTTGTTTACATTCCCAATTTAAATTCCAGCCGGCTTGTTTACTTGCTGGGCACTTATGCTGGCCTGGTGTATTAATAAACGAAATGGAGCTCATTCATATCCAAAACCGAACAAATTAAATTCCACCCGACCAAGTTGGCCTTTAAACGACGCATAAACCAACTCTATCTACCAGGCGAACATAAATGGGCAGTAGGCAGCTGCATTGCTTTTTTTTTGCGGCGGAGCAGCTGATTTTTGTTTACTTTTCGCAATGCACCGCAAGGATCGCGTTTGTTTACATTTGAAGCGCAGCCAATAGGAGAGCCCCAATTTGTTTACATCTCGCGAAGCACCGCAAATATCGTTTTTGTTTACAACTTCAGTTTGTTTACTTTTGGTTTTGTTTACATTCCCAATTTAAATTCCAGCCGGCTTGTTTACTCGCTGTTCACTTATGCTCGCCTGGTGCATGAATACATGAAACGCGTGGAAATTAATAGAAAAAAAAAAACAGAAAAAGCTGACCGGTCTGGCCTTTCCAGCAAAAGTAAACAATTAATTAAAACATTAATTATTAAATAATAAATAAATCAGTTGCAGACATTTAAATAGTAGTCTAGACAAGAAAACTAGATTCGAACAGGCTCAATTCCTAATTCTTAAACGCAGCACTACAACTACAGTACTACCAATCAAAATTTTATTTTTATTTTTTTTTAAGATTAAACTAATTAAATAAAATAATAAAATCAAAAATAAATAATAATCGCAAATATGTAATGTATTGCTTAGCATTTGACAAAATATTTCTAAGCTTGTAAAAGTAAACAAGTAAATACAAAACATATATGTACATACCTACATAAATAAGGAGATATATCTATTAATGTTAAAGAAAAGCGTTTGCATAGTTTTAATGTAATAATACGTTAAATAATTTGTTGAAAAGAAATCTAAAAATCTACAAACCGATATGGCAACTCCAAAGGAAGCTAATATTCTGCCAGCAGCAATTTCTTACGAAATCTTTTCTATAGGACCAGAGCTCCACATACATTCATGCGTACATGCATAGCACTTACGTGTTTCATAAATTTAAAAAATTTTTAATAACACAAATTTTTGTAAGTCGGTCTTTTTACAGCACTCTTTTGCCAGCTTTATCGATTAATTTTAAAATCGATAGCAAGCGATCGTTCCTGTACTAATCGGAATCGTTCTGCAATCATTCTTGATTCCATCAGCTGATTGTTTTAGCTGTGCAAATGTGTGTGTCTCCAAAATTGAGTATTTGTACAGACATAAATTAATATTACACGAGCATGTATACCTAAAAAAACAAAAGGTTTGAGTTTGAATTCGCAGTATTTTGTTTACAAAATAAACGAATTTATTTGAAATTGCAGAAAAATGGCTTTTGGAATAAATCAGATTTTAATGAACGAGTTCTTTGGCGATGTGCTAGACCTGAACTTTATAAATGCGATCACTGACGAGCTCAAATACAAAACAAAGTCTAGCAAGAGAACGCAAGCGTCCCTAGGCCATGTGCAAATTATGCTTAAGGAGTACATGTTAAGCGATTTTAAGCAGCACTTTAGAATGAATAGAACTACATTTCAGGTACATAAAATATCTTATATACTATTAGTAAATTTTATATACTTGTAATAAGCATATTTTTAGATACTACTCAAAGAAGTGGCACTTGAGAGAGAACAGACCAAGGACATAGACTTGGAATCACAACTTTTATTTACTCTCTGGATTTTAGGCAATCAAGAGTCGCTTGAAGTTGTTGCAAATCGCTTTAGCATTGAGAAAAAATGGGGACAATTCGTTTTTGAGCAATGTATTCAAATTCTATCTAAACTTATGCCGAAATACGTGAAGTGGCAGACAGAGGAAGAACAAGCACTGACCGCAGATATATTTGAATTTAAATCCCGTGGAATCGTTGGCGTGACTGGCGTCATCGATTGCTGTCACATACCCATAAGGAGGCCCCTAGAAAATTCTTTTGATTACTACAATGTCATGAACTATCATTCTGTAATACTACAGGGGGTTTGTGACAGCGCAGGGAAATTTATGGACGTTTTCATTGGAATGCCTGGGAGTATAAATGATGCAACAGTCTTCAGAAACAGCCCATTGTGCATGAAAAAGGATAGACGTTTAGTTGGAGATGTGGCATACCCATTAAGCACGAATCTGTTAACTCCGTATGCGAAAAAAGATGTTACCCAATTCAAGGCCGCGCATGAGATATACAATAAAAGATTGAATGTGTTGCATTCGATTATTGTCCGGGCGCTCGGGCTGCTTGTAAGCCGATTCCGCAGATTGCAATATTTGGATGTTAAAACGCCGAAAGCAGCAAACTATATAATAAGCGCCTGCTGCATGCTTCACAACTTCATACAAATCAACGAGGATACGGCTGAAGAAGATGACATCGATGAAGAGGCGGTATCCAAAATTTTTATGCCGCCCAATAACTTTGTTGACAATCAAATATGCGCAGAGGATGCCTACGAGCAACGAAACTTTATCAAAAATCGATTGAATCAGTCGGTTTAAAATCAATGGCATTTACGTTTAAAGAACTTAATTTATTTTACTTACACGTGTTCCTAATATTAAATCGTATAGAAAATATGTATATTTTAGTTATTTCTGGATTGAATCGCAATATACTCTTTTAAAAGTTCATTCCTTTCGGCCTGTATATCATTAGCCCTCTCGAGCGCATCTCGAATCCCACTAAGGACCTCTAACCGACGCTCGTCTGGATCCAAATTTTCTTCTTCCTGCATAGAGGGTTGCCTGTGCTCTTCCATCTTGCGTTTTTTCTCAGGCGGTAATGCTGAAATATTGTTGCCCACGGAAAGTATTGATGACGAAGCACTGTCCGAACAGAAACTGCTTCGCGACTGCTCCTCTTTAATTATACATTCTACATTTAGTCCCTGCATGTTTGTTTCTTGCTTCGGATCGTTTTCCTCGAAACTGGGATACGAAGATACAGAGTGGTATGGAGCTACCGACGGTGAGTCGCAATAAATTTGTTGCATCTCTCTAAAGTAGGTCCAGGATGTTTTGGTGGTACCGTATTTCTTGGCATGATCCATTAAATTATCGTATTTTTGCTTTAAATTGCGAAACTTTCTGTCCGCCTTGATAGGGTCCAAGCCATGCATGTCACACTCCTTCTCCATCACGCTGATTATTTCCTGCCACAAGTCCCTTTTCTTTATACATGGGTCTCGAAACTCGTGTTTCCTGCTATTGTACAGAGTCAGGAATAATTTCGTTTTGTCTACGTCCCACTCCGGTACATTTATTGGAACAAAACTGCCGCTCATTTCACTATTTTTTTTTTGTGCAGCTACCTATTGTTTGTAAAGATGAGCGATAATTACGTTTCTGAGAGTGATGAGTATCGATATGCCGATATGCCACTGGCGCTGCAGAAGACCGATACTTGAGACATCGAAACTCTGCGTGGTTATCGCTAGAAAGCAGCCGTTCTTTTAACGTTTTATTTCTAAACATGATTCTTTATAAAAAAAACGAGTTTGGTAAAATTTCTAAAATGTGGGAGCAATTCACACTTTTAAAAGCGAATTCAAAATACATAAACATAATTTGCATGAGAACAGTTTGTTGTTTATGCATTCAGCATAGAAATAAATAAAGTATACATTTTTCTTCACGCACCAGCAGTCTCATTGATTTATAGCCGGTCTCTAGGTGCCCGACGATTGTGGTCGCTGAAATGCGACAACAACTTGGGGACACAGTCACTGACCGCATAAATATTTTAAATACTCCCAAACGCGTGCTTCCGAAATTATATTTTGTTTGCAAATTGTTTTGCGCTTTTTGGTTAGACCTTCTGTGTGTGTATATTTTGTTTTTTTGGGAAATGCCAAGTTTGCCATTTGTGCAAACATTATTTATAGAGTTTTTCAATTTAGCTAGAGATTTATGGGAGAAAAATAAATACTATACTTTAACTGTTTTCCAAATAATTGATATATGTATTAAAAATTAAGTAAGTAACTCTCTTTCTAGTTGCGACATGCCGCACACTTAAACAACTGTTCGGAGTCTGACGCTTTATTTAGTTTATATTTAAACTAAAATAGTATTTACGGATAATTAAAACAATTCAATGTAACTATGTAAATGGCAGGTTCCACTTACAAAGCACACAATCAGCATCCATTCATTTATTAAATTGTAGCGCACAAAATGCTATTTGATCATTAGCCGCCAAAATACAAAATGCAATACGTTTAGCAAATACTCACACATATGTACTATTTGTGCAGCAAAATGCAAACATAATTCACAGCGACAGAGGCGAGGCAGAGGCACGCCCACAACTCATATGTACATATGTATGTATGTATGAAGTGCTAATTGCATGACATTTTGTGTTTGTTGTTGTTTGAAAAACTTTTCCAGCCGCGACCACAACAAACAGAAAGCCGCAAACACACATAGCGAGCTATCGAGAGTGTGTGAGAGCGGTGAAGCGCGCTGGACTGATCGACTCACACAGACAGCCCAGCCGTTAATTTCATTGCTGAGCTGAGACTCAAGGGCGATATTAACATGCAAATTATGAACATGGCAGCAGGCAATGAAAAACGATAGAAACAACCACAACAACAAGGCACAAAACCAAATTGCAAAAACCGAACGCCAGCGCCGACGCCATTCTTCACAGAAAAACAAAATCATTTTCGGCATATTCTGCAGCGACCAACATAAAAACTGCCAAACAACAAGAATGTTTACTAATTTTTGAGCACTAACCGAAGCTCGTTCAGTTGGTCAACTACTAAAGGGCACATATACATACGTACATATATAGTACATTATACATATGTGTGAGTGTGTGGATTTTTGCCCGACTGCTCTGTTGACAGGCCTCGTTGACAACGTCTGCCGGCCATTGCACATTTTTCGGTGCATCAACCAAAACAATGCATCTGCATTGCCCCAGGGGACGGGGTGGGGTTTATCGAAAAAACAAGGTCCACTCTTTTATATATACATATGTATATGTACACCCAGAGTACACTCAGAAAAGATATGAACGCCACAAATTTTATAAATGTGGATTGACAAATTATTAGAAGCTATTTTTCTTAATGTCAGATCCTAATTCCACATTTTTAAAAAACGATGCTCTGTGATTTATAACACCAAATAAAAACGTACGGCGCTGGACCCAAATGTTTTTGTTTTTAGCTGGATGTTATGGGCGTTATATCTTTCCGTTGAATCTTTCCGTCGTTGAACTTTTGCGAAGCGGTTTTCTATTGTTATTTGCACAATAATTTTAGTATCGTTTGCTACATTTATTCCCAAATTGTTTTGTGGCATGCCAGTGAACGTAAATGGGTTTATAAACTGAAACCAAAGAAAATGTTTTAAAATGCCGCGATTATTAATATACATAAATGTTTTTCTTCTATGTTGCTTGCTTATCGTTATACTAACTATAAGTTTCTCCTGGAGAATCGCACGACTTATTCTATATTATATTTGAAACATCTATTTCCAACTAGAAATATGAGTGCCTAAATTTAATTTAGTTATCCTTTATCTCTTAGCATACATTCACAAAATATGTGTTTTATAAATTGGAAATTAATTTTTATACCTTCATTAGGGAGATCATTTTTTCAAGGTCATTGGCTTAAGAAAACACGTACAAATTTATTTTACAAGAGAACTTACTTGTAGAAAAAAAACATTCGAAACAGTACATTTTATCTTAAGTCTATGACGTCACTTTAATTTTATTTTAAAGGACGACCTTTGTTCTTTTTTCTGAGTGTACGTATAGTTGGAGCCTCCTATATGATTTATGCCATCATCATAATAAATTCATGTGATTTATCTGCCAGTACTTTCTGGTGCGTTCACTGCCCGGCCAGTTACAATAACTTGGGCTTTAATTGCAAACTGCCTGCCTATGCCTTGCCTTTGAATGCTGTGTCGGTGTGTGCGCAAATTCATAACTTTTTGACAGTTTTGGGTTAGGAACTAACAAATAGAAACTAAAAGCAAATAAAAAATACCTGACCAGGGACTGCTTAAATATTGTTTAAGAAATAGGAATTATATTATAATAATAATACATTAATGCAACTATAGTAAAAGAAACAGTTAATATATTTAAGTATGAAACTTACCTTAGCTTGTGGCATCAAAGAATTAACAGAATCCGTCGCCTTGAGTGGCTTGCAGCCCTGGTGAAGATTTTCGCTTATGTGCCAAAATTAATTTTGAAAACTTATGCAGCTATATTTAAATCCATGACAACTTTTTGGGCAAGCCCTCATGAACTTTTGACCAAAAACTTCAACGACGCGACAGACTGCTGCAATTTCTAGATTTGGCAGACGCAACTTTACTCTTTTCTGGAAGGGAGGGGGGAGCTGCAAGTTTGCATTAAATTAAATGGCGACCAAGGCGCGTAAAACTTTTCAAACAAATTGACTGTCAAAATGGCTCCTCAAGCTTATATTCATGTCTGGGCTGCGGTTGCGACTTCGCTTATAAATATGCAAATGTGGACGCTCCAAAGCAATGGCATCTGACAAAGTTTAAGTGAACAAATGTGAGTGTGTGTGTGTGTGTGTGTGACAAGTGTCAGGTGCCAGTGACGTCAACAGCAGTTATAGGCAACGTTTAGTTCATTAGACCGCGACACAAACACAAAACTATGCAACACTTAATTAGCAAATAGTGGAGTCGCTCTCTAACACTGACACAACCAATGGCCACAAGTTTAATGAACTTGCACAAGATGTGGGCGCAGCAAAAGAAGAAGAAAAGGAAGGCAGCAAGTAACAACAACAACAACAAGACGGTGGTGGTGATGGAAACTGAGTTGCGCATTCGATAGCCCGCAGGTCCTCTAGGCATAGACGACAACATCCTTGTCGTTGTCTGCACAAATTAGCCACCGAAACGGGCGGAAGCACAGAAGGATATGCGAAAGTGGTCAACAATTACGCCAGGATGAAGCCCTAGAAGCCCGAGCCGAAACGAGGGAATAGAAGGAAAAAAGTGGCAAACGACCTCAATGAATGACATTTAATTATTTCATCAAGAAAGCAAATAACCCAAAGCGCAAACAATCAACTTTAGCCCACCATAAGGCGAGCTGGGTGGCAATAACGTGCAGGACACTTTCTTCCTTTGCCCCATTGTTTTTTTCTTTTGGCCAACAATGCAGGCAACATTTGAGCCAAATATGGTGCGCATGCTGGCGTCGCTTAATGAAGGTTCTGGGGCTGAGCAAAAGGGTTCAATGGCTGAATAAAATGTTCGAAAAAATAAAACGTTTTTGAAAGTTAGACAATGAAAGATAATTCCTTAAAGTACATACTTGTACTTATATTAGAATTTATTTAATTTAAAGAATTTCTTCATTCTGGTTGACTTTTGAAATTGGAAAAGGTCGTTATACTACTAGAACTTTTAGCTAATTGATTTATTTTAAGGTTTTCGCAACGAAAATATTACAAGAGTAACAAAAAAAAAAAAAACTCTTAAGAGTGCAATCTTAAGCTGTGTTAAACCAACCTTCTGAAATTGATCACATTTTAAAACTTTATCATGTTACTTTAATCATAAGTAAAACTATTTAATATAAGAAGGGAATTTTCTTTTACAATCATCTTTTTGTAGCAAATTCTCATTACTTTACATACAGAGAGATGAGATAGATAAGATCTAGAGATCCGTATTTCCATCTATTTATTTAACCTTCGAATATAGGGTATTGAATATGCTGCTTAGTATATATTTGGATTTTCCAGCCAGCTTAAATAAAACAGCCTTTCAATGCCAAGCGTATGCCAAATTAATTCTTTAAATAAGCAGATGAAATTGAAACTTAAGGAACTGTAATTGTAGATAGCCTCAAGGGGATGCAGAAAAACTTAAACACACAGCTACATCAATTAATACCCTCCCACTTCCCCCAACTAATTATGCAATGTGACAATCAAGATAAACCAAAAAAAAAGGCGCCAAGGGAGCACAGAACATGCCATGCTGTGGACAATCAAGTTTCAACCCTATACGGGGAACTGAGCGAAGGATAAGGCGAGCATCAAACAACAGGAGAAACAACTACAAATAGACTCACTGGTCGCTGACAATTACACAAATTGTTGTTGTCATTATGTAAACACTTGTTTATGTCAAATTTGGCATTTGATATGCTGGTCAGCTAAACGGCCACCTCAAATCAAAGGAGATGGGGCGAAGGGGGCCGTCAAAGGACGCGACTCAATGTGTCAGACGGCAGGTGTCTGTATGGGTTGGGTGGTGAATTGACATTTGCTTTCAACCCCCCTGCTAGTTCCCAGCTCGTTCGTTCTGCTGCTCCTGCTTCTCCACTTGATTAAGTAGGCGGTGAGAGTCGTCGAAATGGTATTTAGATTGTCTGCGTCTGCTGTTGGGCTCATAGTCGAGCTGACACGTTAGTGTCGAGATTACGAAGCACCAGCTAGTCACTGGACGTGCAAAATTATTGACAGCAGGATGCCTTTGACGGCGTTTGAACACTCGAGGTGGTCGCTTGGCTGCTTGATTAATTAGAGACCAGCAGCCGCTGCTGTGGATGCCCATAACCGTGTCATGAGTTGGCATTGGCTTAGGCTGAGCTGTGGCTTGTTTCCTGCACACCACGGGCGAGACTTAGGTTAGATATTATGCGCAAATATGGGCAGCTAGAGTTATTTAATACTGTAGGCACTGCTGTTGAAAAGATATTTCAATTGGGTCGACAAATAAATCTGTTAAAATGGAAAGAAATTTAAAAAGGATTACTGATGAAATGGATACTTAAAAATCAAACATAATATACCTATGTATATTACTTTCTTATTCTTTCAGTTCAGTATTGAAAGGCGTACCACAAGCGTGCTCTTGCTTTATAATAAATATTGTATACTCTATAATAAATTGTACATTTATATAGTGCCTCTACAATATGGAGCTAACAAACCACATCGAGCAATTCAAAATCTCAAAGGGCTAGTTTCTTATTTTCGCTTATGCATCTTTCTGGCAAGCTGATGACATCCACAGTTGTCCAAGCAAACTAAGCTGGCCCCTCGCGCCTTTCTACCTTATTGCCAATTTGTTGCTACTTATTTCGTTTATAACGACTATTTATTGTCTGCTTTCCCCTTTGTCTGTCTCTCACTCTCTCACTCTCTCTCTCTCTGGTTCTTCTTCAATACTATTGCTCGAGTTAACCAAAGCGGGAAATAAACAAATGTTCGCACAATGCCAAGTAACTGTCTTGTTGCTGCTGAGATTTTACTTGCTGCTTAAAGAGCGCAACTTACGGTGCTGATATTTTCATGTAATCCCCCCATTTTCCTTTCCTGCGCACACTTCCATCACTTCCTTGCTGCTTCTGGTCCTTTTTCTGTTTCTACTTCTTGGCAGCTGTAAATCTCGCCTTTCAACTGCCGTTTTGTGCTCCGATTTTCAATGCAATTCCAATGCGTTTTATCGCATACGGCACGCCACGTGTGTGTGTATGTATCGCTCTCTCTTTCTCTCTCTCTTTCTCTGTCTGCCTCCTCTAGCAAACGTCATACACATGTCCGATTTGCCGTTGTTTGTGTCTGCCTGTGTGCGCTGTTTTGTAGCATACTTTTGTGCATGCTACTTGGTAAATTGAATTTATGCGCTGCATGCGATGGCAGCACAACGCAGTGCCATCCAGCCAGACGGACAGACAGTTTTAAGCTATGCATTGATTCTGTTGTCAATACGACTAGTTAAGGGTTTGAGTCTGCAGTTTGGGGTCTGGAGTCTGGAATGTGGCGCCTTGGCAGCCCGTCAACTTTTCTGCACATTCAAGCTGCTCACTTTTAAATCGAGAATATAATTTAAGTACATTTATTACAAAAAAGCCATAAATATATAACATATGAGGGTTGTCTTAGAGTTTCAATTTAACAGAACACCGAAGCATGTGATTAACATAATAACAAGAGAAGTAAGAACGAAAGAAAAGAAGAATGAAATTGGAGAAATAAGAATATATAAATAGGTAGATGCGGTAACCAGGGTGAAAGATCCACTTGGACCTTAAATTGGCCCATTGTGATACCTAACAAAGTATATAACTAGTACTATATATAAAATTGCTGTAAATTGTAAACATTTAGGTACTTTTTTATAAATAGAGATATATTATAAACAACTAAAGAGTCAAAATGCAGTCCCTGTTAGATAAGAAAAACCCAAAAAATATACCAAAGATCTAGCTTTAGGTGTCTTCAACTTTTGTTTTTGTAAACCATATTGTAACTTTAGAATCTTAACAGATCCCGCCGACTATTATTATAATAATAATACAATATCTAATTTGAAATATTTAACTAATACAACAGAGAGATCCCGCAGACTATTAATATAATAATAATACAATATCTAATTTGAAATATTTAACTAATGCTCTTGCACAACAACAATAGATGACATTACACGAATAATCGCATACAAGTACTTATAAACGAAACATAATCAACTGCGAAAGTCGAAAAAATTTTAATGTTTCAATTGTCTTTAGCTGATATTTGAATCAGCTTCGAATAAACAAAATCGAAAACAGCGAGTATGTCACCAATCAGGCGAATCAATCGAAACCTTGAACTGAGTATTGAGTATCATTTATCTTGCCTCTCGTTACGTTGAATTTCTAGAAAATACACAATCATTGCATTTAGTCGTGTTTTTGCAATTGACGTAATGCAAACAAGATTTTGTGCTGCGCTTTCAATCACATCCGAGCCATCCACGTCCACATCTAAATGCTCACCCACTTGTGTAGTTCAACAGTTTTACGAGCAAGGAAAGGATATGGTTGGCACTGATTTGACTGACTCATTTCAATTTAATTAAGCCAAACTCTATCAAATTACGTACGATTTGTTGAGTCATCATTTATGCATTCAACTTAGCTGCAAATCATAAATTTAATAAAACTCACTCACTCAGAATATTTAGAATACTCGTATGCTGCAGAAATAAGACGTTTAAACCAAATACTGATGGTTGTGAATCAGGAACAACTTTTATTTGCCTGCAATGATATTTATGACATGCTTAGAGTTAAGCTCTACTCCTCCACAGCTTCCTCGTCCTCCTCCTTAACAACCTTTGGCTTGGGCTTGCGCCTCGAGGAGCCACGAACACGTGGTGGTCTCTTTGTGGTCGTGGACTTTGGCTTCGGATTCTCCAGCTCGTCGAGCTCAGCGTCTGTTAAGCGATCCTTATACCAGTCAGCGCTGCAAGGCAATTCAAAACCAACATTATACATACACCTATGAATATCTGTTCTGTGTGGCTTACCAGTCCGGCACTTTTCGCGCCCAATCGCAGGTCTCCTTCTGCTCATCGAACACCTGACCCAGCTTGCAGCCATTACGTCTGGGTATCTCGCCATTTACGCACACATAGAAGAATTGGCAGTCGTCAGGATCGGCATAGCGCGGATGTGTGACAGCCACAGTCTCATTCACTTTGGGGCAAGAGAACTCGAATATGTCCTCCGATTTGCAGCCGGTAACGCCCACCTCGTCGGGCCAGGTGCAAATGCCAGTCTTGGGATTGAACACCAGCCCAACCGGACAGGTGATCATATTGAACTGACCATCCACGCAGTAATAGAACTTGTCGCATATGCCCGGCTTCTCGTGACCGAAGTAACCGTTCTTGCGGGGACAGTGCTGCGAGGGCTGCGGGGTTTCTGGAAGGATGATTTAAGAATGTTGTTATAAATAAATGAATGTTATGAATAAATTTTAGTTGATTTAAGAATGTTGTTAGTTGCATATTGCATATTGATAAATTATTTTTGCAGTCCTTAACGAATTGTTTACTATATTTTTTTTTGTATGGAGAATATAAAGAAATTACTTTTTAATAACTAAGTAGGTTTGAAAACAATTGAATATAATGTAAAATGTTTAAACGCTAATTATTCCCCCCATTTGGGCATCAATTCTCCACTCCAAATAGTTGTTTATAGGAGCTTATATAGAAAAACAAACAAAAGTAAATGACTATATATAGTTTCTTTATTTTCAAAGCATATGCACTTCAGTTGTTTTCCTTTCTCTAATCTCCCATTCCAGCTTGTCTCCGTGCTCAGTACATTCACATTATTTGTCTTTATAAACTTGCATTCCCGTTCCCTTCCTATTTTGTTTATGTGTCTCACCAGAGTGTTTATTACTTTCGTTTGCTTGCCAACGGTAACAATAGCAACAACGTCTTTAAATCGTCCATGTTCATAGCTTTTCGAGCAACATATTCTGTTATTCGAGTTGTCCGAGCATACTTCAGCGCACTTCCACTTCCTGTCTGATGAAGCCGGCAGACGGCAGTTGTTGCTATTATTATTGTTGTTGTTGATGCTTGGCACAGACTTAAATGCATTATATTCTTCACTGGAACTATGCGCATGACATGAAATGCCGTCACAATCGAGCACTTGCTCCGAAATCAGTTTTGTCACTTTCATGAAATTAACGATTTCACGATCAAAAACAAATGGCGCAACTAGACTCTTAAATAGGGGTACATTTGAGTTAAATTTACGTATTCATTCAACTTGTGTTTGTTTAAATTCTACATAATTTAGGACTAGCAACGGAGTTAAATACATGCTGTCTAGTAAAAATTGGATTGAATTAAACAAATACCTGTTTTTCAACTAAATTGGCATTTTGCTTTCATTACAAACTTAAGAAAACGTAATGTATTTCCATTCTTCATCTTAAAAGGATGCGCTCTTTTCTACGGTTTTAAAAATTTTAAGAATATTGTGAATCTTTGTGAAACAAGCATTTGGAAGAACTGGTAATCTCTTCAGCAAATTTGCTGTGTTTCTTACCCGTTCACACACCTCTTTTAAATTGGCAAAAAGGCGCTATTTTTGACATTTAAGCAAATATGTATGTTTCCTTTAATATTCAGGCATATGCTCTTCAGTTGGCAAGTTAATTTAAGTTACTTATGGGCTTCCTTATGCCTACTATAACGAATGTGAACTAATTGCCCTGATGGGTGAACATAATTTATTTAAATTGTCAAACAGTCGCTGCTAATGAAACAAATTGAAATGTGCAGGGAATATAAAACGAACTGACAGAAATCATTGATTGTGACCGCTTCTTAGGGGAATACGCACCTTAAAGACCACATCTGACTCAAACTCCAGCCAAGTTGGTCGCTCACTGAAGGAGCGTACAGACCAAATAATAAAGGAAATAAAACCAAAAGACAAAAAAATAACAACAACAAAGAAGAGCCAAAGCCAAAGAACCATTGAACACAATAATTTAGGTTAACCGCATCGCATGCCGTTTGCATAATAAATAAGCTTCAAAAAAATATAATAATAAAGAGAAGAAGAAGGAGTAACGAGCAAATAAGTGGGGGCAGCAAAAACACGTTTATGGGCTGATTTTCGGCTTAGGTTTGAAAAATATTGCAGAGTGTGGGACATTTTTACATTCCACGCCATGGCCTGCATGCGTAAAAGAGATTTACAAAAAATTTCTTTAAAACATTTACATCTGAGTGCGTTGGGAATAGAAAAATCTGTAATTTAAATATGAAATCAGCTTTGAAATGGAGACAACGCTTTCAATATTTTATAAAACTAGCATTGTAAATAGGCACATTTTTTAAGATAAAGAAAATATTATACAAAAAAGTAGATAATAAAAAATACAAAAATTAGAATAAATAAAAAAATATATCTGCAGCTAGCTAGACTTTAAATTGTTTGTGAAATATGATGAAAAAATAGAATGTATTTTTCATAAACGCTGTCTGAAATTATGGGCTCACAAATTATATATTATTGGAATGGGCGACTAAAGCGACTTAAGTGACAGTTATACGGGTACACTATTTGTAATGTGTCTATAAATTTGTTTTAGTTGATAAATGGGTTTTGTAAAGTAAATTGTAAAGGTTGTTGTGGCAGAAAATTATATTTTAGTACATAATGCTAGCTAGATTTAAATGAAATATCAATATACTCATTCCAGGAACTCTACAAGTAGCTAAACCGCTCTAACAATAATAAATGCCTAATGTAATAATTATGGACAATTTGTAATTGATATGTATTAGAGAAATTTACAAGATCTGTGCTGGCACATGTCAGTATGCAGTTAGAATAAATATCTTCTTCTCAGATTGACATTGAACATTGAATTGCTTTGCAAGTTTCAAAGATCTACCTATATTTTTTGTAAAATTTTTGGTAATGTAACTATTTCCTTGTGACCTAATTAAGCCCCATACTTACGCAATTTGGAGCGCTGACTGCAGTCGATATTGTAGGGCAAATCGCATTTCTCCTCGATGGGCGAGTAGTCGTTGAAGACCATGCCGTCCGGACACAAACGCTCTGTGGGGACGCCATCACTGTAATTATGCAAAGGAAATAAATATGAACAATTAATATGCTACTGGCTGCATAAAGACGTTTAATACGGCGGTTAAAAATAAAGACATATTTCAATATTTTCGACACTTTGTGCTGCCTTTGGCCATAAATATATAAATTATTGATTACAAACACTTGGTTGCCAATGGAGCGAAAGATGAAACACATTCATACACGTCGCTGGTTACAAAACGATGGCCCCCAGAGGCCTGCGTACGACTATAATATGTCACTCGTGTGCATTTGCTCTGTGGTTCATTAAGCGGCAGTTCAAAGGATATCCGGTCGCCTTCAAAGACCACACACTAACAAGAATCAAATACATAGCTTCAATCTATTTGTTACTTACAGACAGGCGTAGTATTTGTCGCATTGTTTGCTGTCTGGATAGAAACCATTTGGCTCTGGACATTCTGCACTCGATTCATACTCCTCCACCTCTTTGCGCTTTATTGCCTCGGCTGCTTCCCGGACAGGATCACGTGTCCTTGGCGGCAAATGGCGTTGCGATGGCGGATGACCCGGACCAACCCGGAAGTTCGGCCGCTGCTGTTGAGCTGATGCTACTGTGCTGCCTGTAAGATAACCAGAAAGGACATTTAAATAATAATTAGATTGAATGGAAATATTTTTCAGTGCCCTTCAAGTAGTTTAAGTTTTTATTATTGAAACACCGAGTATAAATATTTCTATATATATGTATATCATTGGAAAAGGTAGTTGCAAATCAAAAAATAGTGCTTATACCTGATAGTGTAAAAAAAATAAATTAATATCACAAGACTATTTTAGTTAAATAAGAAAGAATATCTTTGCGTTCTTTGGCAATCAATTTGAATCTTAATTTCTTAAATATTCGGCTCTTAGAATTCGCTGATAAGTACTACAATTTATTTTCCTTAAAATAACTATTTAATGCTTTTTCGAAGATGGAAATTAACGAGTTCCAGATTAACAATTTCGCCCACTGTGCATTGGTAGTATTTTTTCATTTAACTGAGTTGTCACAATTTTTCCATTCAAAACAAAACCTGTTCGCTGATTTAAAATATACCAATCGACATGTATAGATGTGGATGTATGTATGTGTGTTTATGGCGATATTTTAATGTCTGTCAGCGCTAACGCTGTTCCCAAATTATGACATACTAGACAAAGCAAAGCCAACTAATGACCTTAAAAGTGAAAGCCAGGCTGGGCTGGGCCGGCCAACAGCTGTTTCCAGTCAGCTGTTGCTAATGAGTGCCTAATGGCCGCAACTAACCCTATACTGCTTTATGTAGTGCAGACTGTCCCCGGCTCTACTATATAGAATACTTTATGACTTGTGCATGCTTAATTAACGAAAAAGTCAAAAAGCCATGCACTTCCGGCATGTTGCAGTAACTTGCAGATACACAACGACACTTCAAGGTAAACCGCTTCAATTAAACATTGCAGAAAATAAAAGGAGACGAAGAATTAAAAGACGTTTTCAATTTCAAGCCGTACTCGACTCGGCAATGCCGCTAAGTTGCTGACATTCGATTAAGCGTTAATAAAGAAACAATTCCACAGAGCAATTAGTGCGTTAAGTGTCGAGCAACATTTAAGCCGCTGGCAGCAACAACACCAACTACAGCAACAATGTCCCAGCGTTAACAACATGTTGCGTTGCTGTTGCTGTTGCTACTGCCATTGTTGTTGTTGCCATGCCAGTCATTGAAACAAACACGTTTCGTGCAGTGCTTGGAAAGAAACCAAAAAAAAAATAATAAAAAAATAGTGAGAGGGGAGATAACAGAAAAAAGTTTTATGACTTTCGTAGTTGATAATGCTGAGCATGTGTCAAGCACAGAGTCATGAAGTGCAGAACTGGAATTCTCTCACTCGCCCAATACTCTCACTGCGACACTGACAGTTTGTCCACAAGTTTGTCGTAGACGAACAGACCAGACCTGGCGAGTCTCCAGTCCGGTTAGACTCGATTAATTGAGTGCGGCAATGTGGTGAAAAAAAAGAAATAGAAAAACCTTACTGCCTATCCATTTTAGCAGCATCAAGGCTGCCATCTTTAAGTAACGGCATTGTTATGTGCAGAGCCAGGGGGTTAAGTTCAATGAACACCAAATGGATTAAAAATAAACATGTAGGAGACATACAAAAAGTAGAGCAAAACACTTTTTCATGTTATCCATTGAACTGTTAGACAGATTAGTCGGCGACGAGGGCGTGGGCATTAAGGTGTAGGTGTCTAGACCAAAAACGTGACACACATACACACGACCAATTGAATTCATAGTCTATTGTTAAAAAGAAGAAACGAAAACGTCAAATACTTTGATAGCATATACTAAGCTGCTTAAAAATAGAGTGTCATTTACAATATGTAACAATTCGTCTCAAAAATCTATTAAAACTTAAAGCTGACGTCTTTTCTTATTCATAGGCAGTTAATTTCGAGGTAAATTTTGTATATGTATATTAATCGGCCTTTATTTGTATCCTAGTATGACTGAAAAGATTGTGTTCAAGTTTCCTTTTGTTGTAAAATGTATTGTGAAAATTCACCCTAAAATAGGTACATTTTGGAAAGTTTTCATTGCCTAAAACTAATGATAATTTTTTATTTTACATTAGCTTATTTTTCTAACCCTGTTTTAATTCAACAATTTTTTACCTATTTTTTATACTAAAATATTTCAGTTTAGACCCCTAAAATGGGGAAATTATATATACTCCATACTAGAAAGTGACCCACAAATCAATATTGCCTTAATTTGACGGCGGCTCATCTTGTTTATGAAAAAACTGCAAATGCAATTTTCAACAGCTTATTTGCATATTTATTATATTAAATTAGCTAAATAATTAAAAATATTCGCCCAGCATATTACACAATTGCCACAAATTGCTAATTGATTCCGGCGTTGTTATTTAACAGCCAGCCCTGCCAGCCACTGAATATCAATTTTAATTTATTCAACCAAATTAACAATATTAAGTTTGAATGCCAAAAATGTCGACCGAACCCAACAAAATGCAAGTGCGAGTACGTTCCAAAAATTGCATTCTATCCGAAAGAGCGCGCAAACAATAATAGTAATAACAATAAAAGCAATGGCAATTGTTACATACTGTGGTGCACTATGCACAAAAATATATTTACATATGTATTTTGGGCGAAAACATGTTTCACACTCGGACCGAATGAACAAAATTATGCGACAACATATTTATGCATAACACCAAAACAAAAACAAAAACAACAATACAGATGCATTGTTAGCATAATGTCAGACATAATAATTCGCAATTTAATTGTGTCAGCGAAAATTTAAAATTATTTTTAATTTTTGCATTTTCCAGCTTCTGGGGTAAAATATGAAAACATAAGCAACGAAATAGGATTGTTATTAAAATGTGGATATATAAATATTACTAGTCGCCTATATATACGAATATGTTTATAGATTAATATTTATACGGACGGACAGAGAAGAAGAACTATATTGATGGAATTCATCTGAGCTTTTGATTATGTGTTTATAACATGAGGTCTGCCACGCCTTATTCTTCTTAGACTATTAAACTCTTAACTATTTCGTACACCAACTCTATCTCTGATTACATGGAATATATATTCACTGCTAATCTATAATAAAATCAAACTATATACTCGTATATAAGTATTTGTATGTACATATATTCCAATTAATAATGGCCTTGATACACCAGCCTAAAACTAAACTTAAGTACAAAGTTGTAATTTCAAAATGCTAAAGGTTTTAAAGAATTAGTTGCTGATGCCATTCACGAAATCAGGTGTTCATTTGTAATCTCTTTTTGTTCACAAAAAATTAAGCAATTAAACTTAACCTTAATGTGTAACTCCCTCTCTCAAGCAATGAATACTCTTAATAATAATTGTATAAAAAGCCTATATTAATACAAAATTATTTACACAAATTCCACTTCACTGCTTTTCCAACTCACCCAATACTAAAGCCACTATGCAAATTTGTAAATACGCCATTTTGTTGAGAGCTAAAACCTGCGCATAAAAGAAACACGATATATGTATATAATTGCAAAACACATCGTTTTAATTAACAAACAAGAGAGAACGCTACAGTCGAGCAAGCCCGACAGTGTAATACCCTGTACCCAGGTAAACTTCCGTCACTGAGTTATATGCGCCCATAGCAGCAGCAAAAAGAGGAAGAAGAAGAGCGAACTTGTTGCTGCAGTTTGGGGGGGTTGCACTGGGGAGAATTTGTTTTGCTAATAACTTTTCTTAGAATTGACCGAATTGAATAAAATTTCATACAACAGTAGACAATTATATATTAATTATGTGTGCAAAATTTGGTTTAGGTAGCATTTGAAATGTGGACGCTATTGACGAAATTCTGTAGCGGGGGAAGGGGGGGAAAATTAAAAAAAAAAACATAAACTCGTCCTTACTCGGACCTAGGAGAATCTGGATGCCAACTTTGGTTATTCTAGCTTTTATAGTTTCTGAGATCCTCGCGTTCATCCAGACGGACGGACAGACGGACAGACGGACAGACGGACGGACAGACGGACGGACATGTCTAGATCGATTTCTCTCGTCATGCTGATCAAGAATATATATACTTTATGGGGTCGGAGATGCTTCCTTCTGTATGTTACATACTTTGCACAAACCTAATATACCCTTTTTACCCTACGGGTACAGGGTATAAAAATTGTCAGCCAAGAGATCCACACAACAGACTGCACATTATTTTGTAATTCTTTGAAGTCACACCCTTTTTGTTTTAATGTAAAGTCCAGTACATATATAAATGTTAATGTTTCCACTTTTTTCAGCCACTTCCTCAACTGGTTGCACTCTTTTTTTATGCCATTTGATGATCGTACCGTTTCAATTTGCAGTGCGCACGCGTCGCCGTCTCGATCCCAACTGTTGAGCTGCCATGGCTGAAAAGAGTTTTAAATACGCCGCTCAGACCAGGTTTTTGCTGTTTTTCTTATTGCTTGTTGAAGCGATGGCAAATAGTGTTAAACATTTTATGCAAAATGCAACTGCTCGGCGAGCTGGCGACGACGCATGCGCAACTGTCAAACCGGCTTTGATGGCTTTGTGTTTCGTCCAAAAAGCTTCGAGCTCTTATCAGCCGCTTCGAAAGCTTTCCCGACAAAAGCTAAAATACATCGAATTCACACCTTATAGAAAATTTAGTAAAGAAATTTCTTTTTCATTAATCCCCAAAATTAATATTTTATATAAACTAACTCTTGATATTCTGCAATTACTATATATATTATTTCTATAACTTTTAGAACATCAATTATTTTTATAAATATAATTCATCTATTGTTCAAATATCGCAAATATCGTTTGGTTCTTTCGAGGACAGGGATTAATAGGCAACAACTAATCAATACAGTTGTTGTATTTGAAAAAATGTAAGCAATTAATTTCCAGCTTTCACAAATATGCACATTTTGGTGAGTTGAGTTTTCTACAAGCTTGGTTTCGTAAATCGCGTCTAGCGCGCATACAACAATTTCAAAAGAAGTTCAATGAAAAGCAAAAACTTTCTATAAAAACATGAATAATACTACAAATAAATATCTTATAAAAGAAAGTACGCAGCGGATGGGCTGAAGGAACACTTCCACCTGCTTGAGAGCTGGGCTTGCAGGTGGAACTTATGACTAAATCCGGCCAAATGCATTAATGTGTGTTTTACATTAAAAAAAAAGGCGATGTCCCTGCGGTTTGGCTCGATGACGAAGTATTGTTGCAAGCCCTTGAAGCCAGGAAGCTTATACTTTGCCGTTTTATTAAACCGCAGGATTACCTTTAAGCCTGATATCATCATCATCCGACATGGACTTATGGCATTCAGATTTGGGGATTGGCTTCAGCGTCGCAAAGTAGACGGGTCCAGACGCTCAAGATTAGGCATTAGTCTATTACTGCACCATGATCTAAATCTGAAAACCGCTGAAGCTGAAATCAACCGCCATACTAGCCGCTACAACAACCGCATTAGGCTGGCCAGGCCTCTACCTAATGAACGCCCGGCTAACACGGCTAAAAAGAAGGCAGCCAGCTGTCTTATTAGTATACGATTTTTAATTGTTGGTGTTAATATTTTGAACAATTGGTAAGTTTGTAATAGTTAATTGATTTATTACATGGCCAAAGTTCAATATACTTGTATAAAAAAGTAATAAAGGACAATAACAATGAAGGTTTTCAATAAAATGAAATCCGAAACTATTTTGGATTGCTTTTTATATTGCCTTAAGGAAAGTGGAAAAACCAAATGTTTATTGCTATAAAATGCTTGTAGTTTCTGATTTGTTGAAATTTTTTGTACGAGTAAACTTACCTTATAATTTGAATAAACTAAACATGTATTATGTATATAGTAGTCTTAGAACGATGAGAACAATACAAACTGGTTCTCTCAATAGCCAACAGATTTAAATAAAAACACTTTGCTGATACACAAAAAAAAAATTAGCAAGATCTGTACTCTTCTTTATGCAGTTTTCATTGAACCGTATCTTAGTTGTTCCTCGCACCCTGCACTATTACTTGTTTACTCTCGAAGGGTAAAAGCGTAGTTTGAAATCGTTCAGTTCTTGTAAAAGCCAGCATAACAAGAACAGACATTCTAGTCTGTCCGCCCTGCCTGTACGAATCTGATAGCTAGAGTCCCCAATTGGCTAGGTTAGAAGTGCTACGCACTTGGTTTGTTCTCTCAATAAGTCATCAGAAACTGCCTTTTGCATCATACAAGTAAGAGCACAATTTTAATTACACAAAGTCATGCCATCACTGTGGAACTTATCTTTTCCATTTTCAAAGCATAACATTGAAACTCCATGCCCACAAATGTGTACAAACATAGAGAATGGGCCAACATGTCACCATAAAGAGTGAATTTTAAATGTTGGGTACAAAAATGTGTTTACTATGTTGCGTATACGTAATATTACGTATACCCTGTGCGGGACGATTTTGAATTTCTTTTACTATTCGCTCTGAAAACGTCAATAACCAACAGAGGGATCAATCAAACTAGTTGTAGTGCAGAGGACGACTCATTTTGAAATACCAACGCGAGCAAGAGAGCCACAAAATCTAAAATTGAAATAAGCAGGAAAACAAACGACAGTCCAAACAACACGAGCTGCGTATAAATTAAGCTCGAATACCGAGTCATGAAATATTGCATAACGTCAGGCGTATGAGCAACGACTGCAGAATTTGTCAAACATTTGTCAGCAACAGCAGGCGAACAGGAACAAGTCCAGCCAGTTACACGTACCAAGGAGAGCTTTGCGAAAAGGGTTCGGCCAGCAAGGCTGCTGGTGCAGGTAATATGCCATTACAGGCAGCAAGCGGCAGCCAGCATCGATGATTCGCATTTTTCGTTTGTAAATTAACCAAAAAATATGACAACATGTCGAAAATATCACAGGACCTGGCCAGAGGGAGGCATTTTCAAGTTTACCGGCTGCTGGACGCCAGAATATGTTTGCTGCATCATCGTGCAGCCACAATACGACGACATTGTTAGGCAAAATATGTTTTAACTTGTCATTGCTACACAGTTCTCCTCAGTACTTCTCAGTCCCTTTTCTAAAGATGCGCAACCGGCACGATCGTGAGCGTCAACGATTTGATTAGAGTAAGGTTTGGAAAGTAATTTTAATAAATGTGGAATGAGTTATCGCATCAATTAAAAACAATTAGCAGCAAAACGCACTTTAGAGTTAAGATTCAAGGACACTTAGAAAACATTATCTAGCTTAGCTTAGTAGCTGAGTAGGCAAAATAGATTAAGTAAAAAACTGGTAAAACAAACCTAAAAATATATATAATATTTAAAAAGATTATTAAAATTTTGAATGTTGAAAATAAAACTAATAATAAGAAAATAACCTAATAATAAGCTCAATATAATGAAATTTGTAATGACTAGCGTAATAATTTAAAAGTAATCCAGTACTTGTAACGCTAGGATAAGGCTTTTAAATAAATAAATAAATAATAACATCTGTTAAATTTAAAGTCTTCTGGAATTCAGAATCAGATCAGTTTTCAATTGAGAATTTCATTTCAATCATAAGCTCTTTCACTTCAATATATCTTATATTATAATTCTTATATTGGTTAGATAAAATGTTGGCGCGTAAAAAGTTTAAATACTATTTAGCTTTCTAGCAGCATCTGTGTTCCATTCTATTCTATAACTTTTCATCCTCTTTTTTTAAGCAGGATTCAGAATGGAAAATAAGTTTCTTTCGTCCACTATTAAATATTTTAATGAACACTGTTTCTCTTATCTGATCCTTTTCGCAAATGCATTTTCCTACCCAGATAGTACATATAAACTTAACTATGGACTGACACAAGTCTGCTGTTTAGTGCTATCTTAAACAAGTCGCTGGGAAGTGATATAAAAAAAAAGTAGAGTGTAACAATGCTCGATGGGGTGTTTTGGACTCTGCTTTAAAATGTGAGTACTGTCAGTTTCGGATCTTTTCCAAACAATAAAGAAAATTGTTTCATGATCAGTTTGGAGTATTCGTACTTTGCTTGTCTTCGGCAACATGCTGTCTTAGTGCTTGGCCATCTCTAATTCGTAATTCGTACCATCAGAATGCTCGACTGCCTCAATTTGCCTTGACTTGTTTTCCAGCTGCTTGGTTTTCATTTGCCTGTCATTTTGTGTGTAATAATTGTGACAAATTGTCTTTTTGTGCTGAAAATTTCCGTTGCTCAGAGCACGAAGAAATAAACTTTAAGGCATCCTTCTGGGCGCATTTGCCGAATATATGCAAATTGTTGACTTAAATGCCAAATAAAATTAAGTAAACTGATTGCTCAGAGTGTGTTTGTGTGTGTGTGTGTGTGTGGTACTGTGTATGTGTGGTGTGGTGTTTTTGTGTGTGTGTAGAATAGCAGCTGACAGACACGGTAATGCAGCAAAAAGAAGCTTAGCATGATTTCGCGCGCATTATGAAACTATTAGAGAAAGCGCTGCTCTAAGCATTTGGCAGAACAATCAAAAGTGAAATTAAAACGTTGCAAAATTTGCAGCGCACTGCACGCGCCACTGACAACGCTGGCTTACGCCTCAAAGTATGCAATGGCAGTTGTTAAGTGGCCGCTTCGCTGCCTCTGCAAAACTTTACCAAAAGCTAATCATAATTTGGCGCCGCTAGATCCTCGCACTTGTGCACGTACGTGGGACGAGCTTTAAACACAGTTTAGTTCAAGTTTTTCCCTCGTCTTTATTTATTTTTTTCTATCTAGCAGCGCTTTATTTTTATTTTCAATTTGAAAACATCCCACCCCCATCGATGCCCAACTGAACGGAACTGGACCATAAGCCACGTTATTGTCCTGTAATTGAATATAATGGGCATGCGAGTGCACGACCAAAACGCTCCGCACATTCCATTCCATTGTATTAGCTGGCAGATTATCTCGCACTTTCTGCTGCGCTTGCAACTTGCAACTTGCCACAATGCCCGCCTGCGGTTATGCTATCATTTTTGTTTGTCATGTTCAATGGGACCTTTCGCAGCTGAATGGCGGACATGGCCTTTATTAAAGCATTGCAAATGTTTTCAATGCGAAATTTCAAGTGCGGTTCGCAAAAATCGTATGCAACAAAAAAAGATGGCAATGTGAAAAAGGCTGCGATATCACTCTGCAAACATTCACATTTAATTATCCGGGCGGTATAGGCAGAGACATGCATATACTTTAAGTCCATACACTTTTAATTATTACATTGAATTTAGCATATAGGTGGTGTATTGTTCAGTAATTCTAATGAATTATCTTCATTTTTTCAAACCATTCAGCCCTTAGCTGCAATCACGTATTGCCCTTGATGTTTTTTTGATGCAAATGGACACAGCACCAAAATAATTGGAAATCTATTTAAAATAATCAAAATTTAAGGGAGTTATTTGTTTGCATTAAACAATAAATAATTGTGATTAAATACATTTTTGTTGATTTTGGCGGTGAAACCAATAAAAAGTTTACCATGGACTAGAAGTTCAATTTTGGAAATGACAATTCGTTGGAACATCGAAAACGAATGAGCTTCATTTCGTTTGATGTTTAAGTTTTTGTGAAATGCAAGCAACCACAAGTTCTTTTTCAGCGGCAAATAGTTTTATCTTTAAGTGCACTTCGAACACACATGTCTTTTGCTTTAACCGCGCAGTACTCGTTAGTCACAGAACTTTAATTACGCTATGATTTTTCAAATGAATACAAAGTGGGTAATGAAAAATTCTGATAATTTCCAAAATAGGACCTGAAGCTCACTCAATTGCGAAATGGCAGACATCGCTTGACCCAAATATGACCGTAATTCCATATCAAGGGTGTCCAAAGGCGTGCAACAAACGCAAATTTGCGCGCTGTCAATGGCAACATGAGTGCCGTTAAATTGATTGCCATAAAGTATGCAATGATTTATATCATAATCCTGTCACATGCTTTACCGATTTAATACATAAGCCGTGTGTGCCCGTGGTCGTTCGCATGGCTGGATGCCACTGTCACTGCCACTGCCACACCCACACCAACAGCAGCAGCAACAGCCTTCCAACAGCATCTCATCATCGACTGCTCAGCTGTCAGGCAATGTGTCAGCGAATCGTGTCACGTGCCTCGCATCGCGCCCATAGCATGGCAACAGATTGTTTTTGTTTTTGGTTTTTTTGGTTTGGGGCCCCCTCTACGGCCCTGGTTGCTGTTGCCATTTACAATTTTTAATTAATGAGCAGCAGCAGAGTGGTAAACAATCCACATGCTTGCGTACCAAATGCATATTTTAAAACTAAGCTGCTTTCTGGTTATGCTCAGCATTTCCTGCTCACATGTTCCGTAAACACTGAGCCGACGAGCCTTTTAATTGGCACGCAACGCGACGAAATTGTGTTACCAACTCTATTATACGTCACAACATCTATTAAAATAACCCAAATCTGATTTGGTAACAAGCATAGCTGTCAATATAATTAACAGCCCTTTGTGCTAGCTAGCTGCTGATTTCAATTTGTTTAACTTTTACATTTATATTTCAGTGAAATGTGTGTGTGTTTTTGATTGCTGTATGTAATGGAACTGTTCATGCATAGAAATATTACAAAATCAATTCATTCAAACAACAAAAATGCTGGCTCCATAAAAACAGCCAAAAATTATCTTCAGAGAAAGTTATTGATGTCCTGCTCTGATTATCAACCTCAGATCTGAGCTCAAAAGAACACTAATGAGAAATAATAAGATGAAAACCTAGCTGGATTCAAATTCGAAATTCAGGACTCCATATCTAGAGTTTTTACCAAAGTCTAGTAGTCAGCACTAGTTGACTACAAAACTAACAGTTTTAAATAAAAATATATGCTTTTTAATTAAATTGAATAAAACATCAAATTACCCCACAGATTTGTTATAAACACAATTTAACGAAATACGCCTGCAGCGTATTAACAACTTCTAAGACACTGCAAACAATGGCCATGATTATCCAAGCAGAAAACCACTAAGTCGGCGACAAGAGGAGACAAGCTGGGACAAGATGCGAGAAGTTGCGGAGCGACAAGGAGCGTCAGCTTAATGCCAGGCAGAAATCAAATGAAACCAGTTTTCATTTTAAAACGAAATTAAATTCAATTACGCAACTAAACTGGCCGGCAAAACGTGCCGGGGATAGCGACAGATACAGAAGCACAGACAGTGTCCATCTGCATGGGGATGGAGGAGTTGGCGGCATTGCTGAGTTTGCAAGTCGAGTCGATGTGGCCGCAGCCACTGTGGCAATGATTGCATTTGTTTCTGTTGTCGTTTGTAATTGCCTGTACTTAAAAACTCATCAGACAAACGACAATGCGACAATGGTCGCATAGCCACTAGCCGACAGTTAAAGACAGTTTTATCAACTGCATGGCAAATATTGTTGCATACCCAGAGGCGCAATGGAGCGACAAGACAGCACATACAAATACACACAACAAACCCCTGAAGTACCGAAAGCTTGAACTGCGCACTGAAACTCAAAGAACATAGGTTGCTGTTTGTTAGGAAAGTGCTGCGATCACTGATCAGATATCTTTATAAAAATAGGGGGACTGTATAATAGTTATGTTTAATAAAGAACTTGCTCAGCGAATGAATAAGACATAGAACAAAATATACTAAGCAATATCTTAGTGTTCATACGTACTGACTGACGTACAAATATATATATACATATAGATATCTATATTGATTTGACTTCTCCTGTGAATTACTAGTTCTATATCGTACTCGTTCCTATATCATGGTGTCCTCTACGTGTCAAAGCAAATTTACAGCCCTAAGGCGTGGACTCGGGCTACCCGTTACTACAGGGAACTGCAACACTGCGTGCCACACAAATACACACACACTCGTGCACACAACAAACTGTTGTGCCAGCACTTTATGCAAAATGGCAACCACGTCGCCATATTTGTTTTGTTTTGTACAGTTTTGTTCAGTTATGTTTTGTTTTGTTTTGTTGTGTGCTGTGTGGGCAGCACTTGACGCCTAAACTGCATTGATATTGTTGTTGCTTTTGTTTGCAACAACAGTTGCATATGCGGCCGCTTCATTCAAGTGGCCACTTGCCATTCGCATGAAATTCTATTTAATCAACACTCTGTGGCATTGGTAGCACGAAATTAGTTGAAAATGACGGCGCATTGTGTAATTAGTACGATTGTGTATGCTGTATGCAAAGTTTTTTTGCAAAAAAAAAACACAAACAAGAAAAGTACAGTTGCGCCGAAAATAAATTAATGCTGGAGAAAAGTGTCGCATAACTTTCCTAATGTGACAGTTGAAGGCGAGGCAAAGACTCGGGAATGGGCATTGCCTAAGCTCCACATATTTCCATCTACTCTGGTGAACCACAGCCTTGGTAGGGTGGACCTCTTACTCCCTTTTAAAACACTGCATTGGCATGGAGGAAGGGTGCAAATTTCAGTTGCGAAACATCTAGCTATGCCTTTCGTGCAGCCAAAGTTCATGTAGGGCTCTCATCCGCATGAAAATGTAGTGTCTGTTCATTTTAAATATGCATTGGCTTCTTTTTTTGGTAAAAAACAATAAATTTATCATGCTTCTTAGCCGTCTTTCTTAAAAACGTATGCACACAATTTTCGGCAATGCATCTACCCAATGCCACCTCCCTTTAAGGGGGGCTTCATAAAGGTGAGTTACCTTACAACTAATCTATCAACGGATGCCAGCTCGAAGGGTTACTTAACCCCTTAAAGGCATCACTTATTTATAGTCTCAAAGCATAATAATGTTATACTTATAGCGCTTAAAACCCAAGAATAACATTTTTAGCAACAAAAAAACATATGCAACATATGCAACATATGTGGCAATGCTGATTATAAATTATTTATATTTTTTAAGGAACAAAATATAAAATGCAGTCCACCTATTATTATATCGAAATATTATTTCTTGTTGTGTTAAAACACCCATCTGATCCAATTATTATAGCTTCTTAGTTGCATCTCCCATTCATCGAGTGGATCGAATAAATTGAAATAAATATTGCATGATATTCTTACATATGCATATATACATATACATACATATACATATAAGTTTCCTATTAAAAGTTGGAAAATATTTGAACATTTTTACACCATTGGTAATTTTTCAAATCGTTAAAATACGAATATACTTATACACATATTAAGTCTACTTCCTCTTCATAATTGAACAGTGTTCAAAACTATTAATCAACTGGTCAACACTGTTGCCTTTTACTGGCCACTATTTTCCATTAGCCAACACTGGGAAGTCTTGTTAAAATGTATTTCTGCAAGCCAAGTTAGAGGAACCCATCAAAAGCGGTACGCAACTTCCACAAATTTCGCCAACTGCAGCAACGTTCTAGGAACTAGTAACAAAAAAAATGAAATGCCGCTGGCCACAGGCAGCGACAATGATAACGACAACGAGAATGAGGACGAGCTAGAGGACGAGAACAGCAGACATCAGACTGGAGCCAGTCAGGCAGCCAACGAACGAGAGTTAAACAACGTGTAAGCGCCTGAAACTATGCTTTGAACTTAATTAGGTGCGCATTTACAAATTTTTACTGCATATGACGCAAAGGGTGCGGTTTCTGGCCACTGCAGCAGTACCCGGAGCAGCAGGTACTTGCCACTTCCTTTTGCCATCACACTGCAAGGCTAATTTTGTTTCATTTGTTTCCTTCTTTTTCTTGTTTTGGTCAACGGCAAAAAGGCTTCTGTGCGGGTATGCCTGTGAGTAGGAAACGTCATACCGCAGGCGCAACCTGCAAAGGAAATGTTGTCGAGATTAAATGCACTGCCAGTTGGGGGCAGGCAATGGAAGGGGCATATCAGCAGGAGGTGTGATTATGCCCAAGCCGAGCTCCAGTCGCAGCTGCCGCTTGAATAAGCGAAATGAATTTACGCTGCACACACTTTTTTTTGTTGGCCATTTGGACATTTCAATACCCATGGCGCTTAAATGCTCGTCATCTTTAAATTACCAAGAAATTGAAATAAAATTAAGCTTCTGAGAAGCACCGCTCAGCTGGAGCTATGAATAAACGTGTTGCACTATTGATAAAAAGCAACACTTTGACATTCAAGAGTTTAAAAATGCTGTAAGTATTAAATTTTTAAGCAATTTTACCCAACCCTTTTAACGATCTTACAAGAATTTTCTCTAGGCTGGTGAGTCAAGAACTGACTAGCATTCTTGTTTAATATACTTTAAAGGAATTTTGTGAATTTTTTCCGTTTTAAAATTGTTCAATCAAAGTTTGATTCCATCGTTAAGACGCAGCACCTTCAATTCCTTGTAAGCCAAACTATAAGCCGTTTCAGTCATCATAATAGTGGCAATGAAAATCTGTTGGCGAACACGATTGGGTTCAAGTGGGCTGTTGGAAAAAATACATACATACATATATAGTACATATGTATATATAGGATAAATTTACATGTGCATGGCAGCAACTTACGTCTGCAGGCAAATCTACAGCTGCACAGTGGGCGCAAGATATTTAAAATTTATTTAAATATTAGCAGAAGCACATTTAAAGAAATACATAACATGTTTAAATGTCCCAGAAAATGTGCTTACAGGTCTGCTTACTATCCATTATATTTCCAAGAAATAACTATAAAACTATTTAAGGAAGATTTCATAAGATTTCGTCACTTATCATAATTTACACCTATTGTTGCACAATTGATTAGCTTTTGTTATATGTATTTATTCTGCAAATTAAGTAAAATCGCAACACCAGAAGATATCAGTTTCTTAAAACGAAAAGGTCTCCGTATTTTCTTATAGTAAACAAACCAATATCTGAAACGAATCTGCCCTAAATGGTTGTCTAATTTGTTTATTCATTAATTTATTCCCTTTGGGAATAAATTTGCATAGAATTTAAAAAACTCAACCAACAATTGAGAAAATTACAGCTCAAGACGGTTAGGGGCTTGGAACTTACTAGAGATAGACCATCAAATAAATAAGATCAAAAAGGTATAGGCTTCTGATGAATATATGGTATTATAACTCTTTAGATGTGTACCAATACACTGGCTATCATCTAAATGGCAAACCGTTTAGTTATCCTTTTTGTTCTTTGCCTTCAATTTGAATTCCTATTCCACTGTGCCATGCTCAGACACGTGCACGGTATAAGCCACTAAGACACACCATAGAGCGCCCACAATATGAACACAAAGCCAGCAAAGGAGTCGCCGGCAACAGGAAAAACCACAACAACGGCACACAGAAAAAAATAGTAGAAGGAACTGAGTGTAGCTTTAAAAAATATATCAAGTCTGTATGTCCGTTTAGGAAGCGAACAACTTCCTTTTACATAAGTAGTGGCAAACAAACCGACAAGCTCACACACATTGCCACACACAATAAACTACAGAAGCAGCCAGGAGTTGAAGCAAAATATGAATTTTCCTCAAAGAGAAACTTTTGAGCGGCTTTTCATAAAGGTAAGATGCTGGCTTTCTTTGCTTTTTCCAAGCCTTTGCTAAGTTTTTATAATAAATAAGAGTAGCTCGATACTTTGAGTGGCCAAAAGTTGCATAGAAGTTGAAAAAATGAGAAAGAGACGCAGCTGTGAAAAGGACTTCTTCGTCTTTGGAATACACAAATTGCTTAAGTTGTTAATTGTTGGGTTGTTTCATTCTTGAGAGCTGTTGATGCTTCTTCTCTGATGTTGAAAGACATTATGTACATTGTGTATTTAAATAATTAATTTAATATTAAAATTACTATAAGTATACATTAGGAGCATTTTCAAAGCCTATATAAAACATATTGAGAGATAGAGAGAGATCAGCGGCAGCAGGAAGAAGGAAGTATTGAACAAAGAGACAGTGCGTTTGTTTCTAAGATCGCTGCAGCAAAGCGTTTTCAATATATTATTATAACATTATCATAACATCATCATCGACTTTGCTCAACATATTGGTTCCATCGACTATTGTGCCATCACTATCAAAGCGTTCGCTGCCGTTACGTATACGCCGCATAGTTCAATGTCAAGCCTGCGATGAAAAGTTGCAGAAGTTGCCGCGAAAAATGTGAAAAAGTATAGCATGCATCGTCAAAAACGATCCAAAAAGAAGAGAAGAAAAAAGGAAATACTCTTATAAAACTTAGCATGGAAAAATCTTTGTACTTCAGATTCAGCAAAGTTGGGGCTCAGTAAAATGCCTTTCAGCCATTGAACGTCGTTGCTCACCTTTAGTTCAAGGCTTTCCATTAAAATATTTTTATTAATTATATTAATGCAAGACGCCAGCAAGCTTTTGAGCTACTTTCTTTTTGCTTTAATAAAAAGCAAAACTTTTTATCAAAGAATGCTTTTGTTGAAACGGCTTGAAAAATTATAGTTGAAGGACTAGATGTGAGCCAAAAGAAATTACTATATAAAATGAATTATATTAATCGGCCAGTTTTAAAAATGGCTTACAGCAGCTACGTATATGTGAATTATGGGATCTACAATTTCTTAAGCTACCCGAAAAAAAAAACTAAAAAAAAAAACTAACCGTAAGCAAAGAATTTAATGAACCGATTATTGAACTTACATTTTACATAAAAGGTGTATGCATCTGGATAATTATAGTTGATAGAGGCACTTCCTATAGTGAATTCTATGAGTCTATACTTTTTATGTCCGTTTAACGATTTTTTAGTTATTTCCTTCAACTGCTATTCTGAAGTGAATTAATTAAGAGATGCAACTCAGATATTAGAAATAAGCCTCAAAGCTCTTTGCTGACAATTTCTGTTTAAGCTTTAGTTGGAAGAGTAGCCCCTGAGTAACAGCTTTATTCTTTTGAAATCTTTGCATTACTCGTATGTATTATGCCTCATCCTGCTTTAACAGTTGGCTGCATTCGAAGAATTTCTTTTCTGGCAGCCTGTTTTATATTTATAAACTCAACCAACCAGCAGCGCTCTGCTGTTGCCATGTATAAAAGCTAACTGCACATTTGCTGCCATTTTTCACACACTCGCTTCCACTTCCATGGACTCGGCATGTCTCCCTGCTATCCTGCTCGACTTCTATCCTGCTCGGCTGCCAGCCTGACATGTTTTGTTTCATGCAATTTAACAGCTTTTGACTAAAATAACAAGCCCAGCAAAATGGAGCACAACAAGCACACATTTCCACATTCCGGCAGGACTCGGGGAACACCAAAGTCAACCCAAACAATGCAGTTGGAGCCTCGAACGACCGTCTGCATATTTTTGCAGCGTAAAATAAACCGCCACAGCAGCAACATTTTGGTTAGTTGGGCGCACCCCACACACCCACAGACACACACATATGTATATGTACATATATTTCAAGTAGACGTGCAATCTATGGTTGCTATAATAAAATGAAATATATATTTTTTTAACAATTACCTTAGAAAAGCTTTTAGGATAAACGGAAGTTGCTCGCTGGCCGAACAGCAACCACCAACCAACAACCGACCACCAACTGCCAAATGCGTTAATTGCAACAAAGGGCGCTTAAAATTTACGTTTGAAAGCGCTTGCGGTTTTATTTATTATTATTATTTCTGCTATCTTGATACGTATGTATGTAAGTACATACATGCAGCGATATGTGCACAACATGAGTATTTCAAGGCTATTATAAGGAACTGCTACAGCAATATCAATATTTGCACTTGTTTAGGGTTATTTTTAAACTGACGTCAAATTTTACGAAAGCAAGTCACATGTGTGTGATTCACAAAGTTAATACTTAGTACAACTATGTGCTTAATTGATGTTTAATTACTTATTGTGTGACAAAATCGTACAGTCGTTTTTTAAGCCAATGCTAGCTGAATTAAAGCCCATATTTTCAAAACTTTTTCTAAATCATTTTAGCGCAGTCCGAAACCGTCAGAAAAGCACCTGAGAACTCAAAGAAATGTACTAATAATCTAATCAATTGGTAGCAAACATATGATTCCAACCGATTTATGCAGTTAAGATTTAGGAAAAATACATATTAGGACGATTTCCCAAATTCTAAAAAATTTATTTTTCTGCATACAACAACATAGAGTACGTGACTTGCCTCTTCTAACAGCCAACAGCTAGGTTGGCAGCTTCCTAATTGCGACAGAAGAACATACATATGTATGTTAATAAGATGTATGTGTTTGTGTTGGTGTTCTCACTTATTTGTTGAGTGCTTTTCAAGGTTGTCATAATGTTCCAAACTAACCTCTTTCGTTGTTGTCAAATAACAACGATTTCCACTTTCTATCCTTTACTTTTTCCGACACTGCAGGTACTGGGACTCACCAAAAACACAATGCCAAAAAAACTGCGTAAAAAATTCCATTAAAAAGCAATGCATTTACATCCATTCCCACAGCCCAGGGCTACGTCTACGCATGCGTGGCACGACCTGCCACCCTGTCTTCTGCCTTATGAAATGTACAAATTGTGTTAAATAAGTAACGAGTTGCTGCTGCGCATCCCTGGCAGCCGCGCGAGTTCCGTGATGCATGCGTTCTGGCCACAGACACGCACAAGTCACGTACCCGCAGCTTTGGCTTTGAACCGAACATTCATACATATATCATGACAACAGAGCCACTCACACATACATAGGAGTACCTAACTCCTCACATCCACTCTCCTCAGACATGCAAAAGCTGCAATATTTTCACTAAAATATTTATGCTTCTAGCGGAAATTGTGTTTCGTTGTTAGTCAGCTGCTGGAAGTGGATGTGGAAGTGCCTGAATTCTAGGGAAACATTCAAAAGGTGTAAATATGTTCTCAGCCCCATAGTGAAGAAGTAATTATTGCCATTGCCTGTGGTAGTTCTCGCTCAGGAGGTTGGTTGCTCTACACGTTCTATTTTATTACTTATTTGAAACATAAGTAACAATTTAGAGGTGAAAAGTTTACAAATTACTAAAAGCTTTTCGCGAAGGCAATTATAAATAACATAAATATTATAGTGTTAATTAATATTCCACCTCCCGTTTGTAGCTCTCTTCCATTATCTAAAACGGAATGCAATTCGTTTAATCCCAACTCTTACAAAAACAATACGAACTACAATCGTTAATTGATCAATTCAGTTCGTTCTCGCGTGAAAAAATGCGCTCAATTCGTCTTCATAAAAACCTAAAATATTCCAGATTAGCTTCGAAAAAAGATAATGTATTGAATTTATGAAGATTTTCATATTATCATAACATATTTATTTTTTTGTATACTAAGTTTACAATAAAAAATATCGTATGTGAATATTCATATTCATCTTAAGCTTTTTAGATTAAGTCATTGGTCCTATTTATATTTTATATCAAAAGAAAAATGCTTTCTTATTGAATTAGAAAACTCAGTTTCAAAGTCAAGACTTAAGAAATCGCATCTGAACTGTACGGAGACCAATTGAAGAATTCCTATAAATTCAAAGACTTTAATATCATATGCATATAAGTACGTATGCGAGTATTATGATAGAAGTTCCAATTTCTCAACCGCTGTACAGCAATATATACTGCCAGCTTCACATGTTATTTGTTATTCAGCAGCAGTTTTAAATGTGGCACACCATGCCAGTAACGATTGAAATACCTTCAATGGTTAAGAGGGTACAGTTGTGAAATGTTTAAGCACGCCTAAAAGAATGCAATATATTCGCAACATTACGTGGCATGCAACAGCAACTCCTTTGTGCAAAGTTTGCCGCAACCCGCAACATTTACGCATGTTTCAAATACTTTGAAAAAAGCCAAAGAAGAGTGGCAGAAGGAATGGCAGGACCTGCATTTAAATGCAGAAAATTCCATGGCAGAAGAGAAGAGCGAGAATCAATTGAAGCTAATAGTATGTGTAAAGCCAATGTAATGAAATATGAAAGGATATAGCATTTAAGTTGTGTATAAATGTTTATTATATTATTGGTTAGAAAAAATGGGAATGGGGATGGGCATGGCCAACCGCCCTTGTGGTCAATAAATTGAATGCAACTCGCTAGTAACTCAAAGAACGAACGCAGAACAATGTTAACGACTTGTTTTATAATTGATAGTATTGCTTGGCCCTGTACATAAATTTCAGATGCTATGCCTTTTCTTGCTCAATGAGATGGAAAGGCAGCCGATGCTCTTTTTTAGCCGTTTCCATGCTAGGCCAATGCACTTTTAATGCGTTTATTGACTTTTTAGCCACGCAAATACTTAAAACACTCTTTGTGGACTTCAAAATGGTGTAATGTGAAAAATGCGATTGCTTTAAAGATACAACTTATATATATTTTATAAAGCAACAACAATAAACAATATAATTGCCATAATAATTGTTTAGCGAACATGACATTTCAATTATACTGACATGCAAGAATAATGGCGTGCTCGCAGACCAAGGTGGATGGGCTTTCGAGACAAGACAAGCTGTTGGTGACACCCAAAACAAAGGGAACAGTTCAATTGTATAGAAATTGAATATTTCGTAAACAATTTCAACAAAATTCAAAGCAGGCAGTTTACAGTTCAAACCTATTGGAAGCAAGAACACACGATAATTTATTTCATCAGGTAAGAATTTATAAATTTGCAAAAAGAAAAATAATTTATTTTACAAAAAAATAAAGTAAATATTCCTAATAATATATAATACTATACGTAAATCTTCCTAATATTAAATATTCCTAATAAGCAGAGTACTTTCAATTGGAATTTGATTTGTTTTTAAATTAATGAACATTCAAAAATAGGTAACTGCAATCATTTCCTATCTCATTGGCACCTTCGATTGGACGGTAAGTAAAAGTTTTAGGAACATAATATCCGCTTCAAAAAGTGCTGATCAAAGTTGTATTTGGAATTAGAGTTTTTCTGAAATTGTGACTCCTGGGCCGTTACTCCCCTACAAAAAATTCTGCCATGTAAAGACGACCACACGTTAATTATTATGACGCACTATTTCAACTTAAAATGGATCTGAGTTGGATTTGTTGAAGTTTTTTCATTGATCATATGCATAAATTATTTTTTAAATGCATCGTTAATAAAAATTTAAATTTTTTTGTTAGTTTTGTGCGAGTGTACATGGAACACGCAGAAGGAGGCGTGTCAGACCCCACAAAGTATATACATTCTTGATCAGAATGACACGCCGAGTCGATATAGCCAAGTCCGCCCGCCTCTCCGTCTATCTGTCTGTCCGTCTGTCTGCCTGTATGAACGCCAGGATCTCTGAAAGTATAAGAGCTAGAATAACCAAACTTGGTATCTAGATTCTCCTGAGCCCGAGAAAGGACGAGTTTGTTCATCATATCTACATCGCATCTTCACAGTTAGACTCTCTGATTCATTTGGAAAATCGAATAACCATCAGATTTTGATCATTTTTGAACATATTCATTAAGGTCGCTCGTTTTAAGAATTAAAACACATCTGTCAGTAATGAAGCTTCAAATAAGCTTGTCAGAAATGACAGTCGACTTAATTAAGAATAATTTCTATTGAAAAATCATAATCGCTGGAGTGAGTTCTGGCGTTCGGTTGTTGCAAAATTAACATCTATACCTACCTAGCTGTTCATGTTTCGATTTTACAAACTTTATTCGCTCTATCTGAACAAAATGTCACCAATGGAGTGGTGTCTGTGCGAGAAGCTGCCCCGCGCCGTTCTTCACATACCGCTGACAGCGGACAAGAAGTGCGATCTTTGCGGTCTGCCGCGTCGTCCACGCAGCGGCAACAGCTCCTCCAGCGATGAGGAAGGCGAGCGTCGCCAGCGGATGCTCGCCGAGCGGCGACGTGCAGAGGAAGCGTGCAAAGGCAAGGTGCGAGTGAAGGTCGCCATGAGCGCAAAGAAGCCCAAGCCGAGCAAGACTTGCGGCAAATGTGGTGGCACCCAAAAGCTGGCAACGTGCCAAGTCAATGAGAGCAATGTCAACCATAAAGTATACGCTGGACGCTTTGGACACTACAAGAAACCCAAACGGCTACCCATGGGCAGTATGGCTGGACAGACATCCCGCGGCGAAGCAGGCGGAGCAGAGCCAAACGGGCTACTACAAGAGAAGCCGCAGCAGCAGGAGGAGCTCCCACCACGTCGTTCAATACCCAATACCAGAACGCACGAATCGCTGTGGGAACCGACCTCGGATATGCCCCGCCTAGTGGCCATGGCGCACGAGGTATTTAATCGGCCGATGCACATGCGCCAACGCTATTATTCTAGTCTGTTTGTCAGCGACTTTATACCGTTGACAAAGCCGATTACGGATCGAACTTGCGGCGCCATATCAAAGCGCAGAACGGGCGGACGAGCGTTCATGGAGCATCGCAGTCGTCCATTGCCGCCACTGTCCAAGGTGCTGGCAGATATGCGCGAAAGTCGTGAACGTGAAGAGGAGTTGGAAGCAAACATGAGAGCTAGTGGCGGTGGTTTGGCACAACCTACCACTTCGATACCAAGCAGTGCATACTCCACACAATTCCTGCCATTCAACAGCTACGAAGGACCCTCGGAGGATGCTCTGGTAGTGCAGAGTGCACGCTCTTTGCTGTCGCGACCAAACTCGTTGCACATAACGCCACGCACCGACCTGCCCTGCACTCGTCTGCCCACCTTTGAATCGGAGAGCAGTAGCAACTGCTCCTCACCCTCTAAGGGCATGCAATCTGCAGAGCAGTCGGAAATCTTTTGCCCCACGCAGCAGTTCTACTTCATGCGCAACTCTGCGCCACTAAACGATGAGCTCCTTAAAGCAGCCAACCATGCCCGAGCTTCGACCAGCAGCAGCAGCAGTAGCAGCGAAAGCTCTCCACAGCTAAGGACCGCTCCTCGGTGCAGCAGTTCCACCCTTCTTATGAAGCAGTGCGCTCTAAGTACGGCCAAGAAACCGCTGATCTCTCTGCGCGTGCGCGGCGGACAATGCGCGACGACTTCCAATATATACTTGTCAAGTGACGATGCTGAAGCGATGCACAAAAAATGGCAGTTTCCCGAACCAAAAGCCAACCCATCGAAGTCAAATTCGCTTTTGGGAAAGCTAGACTCAATTTGGATGCTAAATAAATCGAATAGTTATTCAAAGACTGGCGAGGACAATGGTAAAAAAAATCATGTGCGGTTCGCTGACGATCCAGTCTTTATTTTTCCCCATGAGCCGGACTCGTTAGAGCCACAAAAGCCTCTAAAATCCATCTCTCTATTAACTAATAAGTTTATAAGTCATACTGATCTTGAGACTGAACAGCAGCGCTGCTTAAACCTAATGCATACCGATTCATTAAAGCGTGATAGCTCCGTGGTACGAAGAGACTTGAATCATCTGTTGGAAAGCCTAAATCTAAACGATAGATATGAGGTGGAGGACAGCAATCTGCAGACGCAAGTCACTCTACTAGAAGATGAACCGTCAGACCTTGCCACTCCTGATGATTCGAAGGGCTTGGAACACCTAATGTCGCGTTTAAACATAAAGGGCTGCACAGATACTGTAAACAGCAGTATGGAAATGTCCACAGAAAACGAAGTTTCAAATCATCATACCCCCTCAGTTGGCCAAACGAATTTGGAGCAAATGTTCTCGGATTTGCGCATTGCGGATTGCAACAAAACTGAGGACAGCAGCATGGAAACGGAAGTTACGCCACTGAGAGCTGACGATGGACATGATTTTGAGATAAAGGAACAGCCCGATGGGGTAGGACACTATGTAGTTTTAAGTGAAATTTCAAACGATTTGCCTGTAAATCTGACAAATAAATTAAACGATGATGAATGCTATCCAAAAGGCCTTTCTCCTGGGAAGCAAGAATGCAGAATTCATAAGCTTGCTATGGAGAAGCTGGTAAGGAAGCCTAATGGGAAGCTATCAAAGCAGCTAAGCCCCTCCATGTGGTCGCAATTCGTAGATTTGTTTACGCCACGCAAGAGAACATCGTGTAATAGGTGTGGTATGAAAAAATCAAAAGAAAATAGCACACTTTCCACAAAAATCTGTCCAATTGTGCCAAAAAGAAATCAATGTACATCAATAGAGTTGTCTGATGCAAGAACAGTTGCCCCAAAGACCAGCTTATATAGTTTAAAAATCGCGACAGCAAGAACAAACATACGCACTCCGCCGCCAAAGAAAATTAAAATAGCTGCCGAACCAGCAGGTAGTATGTTCCATAAGCAAGAAAGGACCAATGGATCGAAAGAGCTAACACTTTCGAGCACCAAAATAATTGCAATTGAGAAACTGGCAGACTGCCCTACAAAAAATCAACGATATTGTGAAAGGTGTGGTATTACAAAAGTAAACTATTCACCAATTAATTGCGGAAATAATCAGCTTAAGCAAGCTCGTAACAAACTTGCCCCCTCAAGCAGCAAAGGATCTGCACCCTTGCTCCTAAATGTTGCTGCACAAAAATCTAAACCAAAGGATACAGCTAGAAATCTATGCCCAGAATCGAGGGGGTACAGGGAGAAAGCGTTCCGTAACGAATACAATCCTAAACAAGCTCTAAACAATTTTCCGACTCAAGGCGCATTAAGAAGTACCAAAGGATTACCTCCAGTTACGCCTTTGCACAACAATATTGCTGCCCAGAGGGAAACATCTCAGGATAAAGCACGAAATCTCTACCCAGAACGTCCTAGTACTACACAAAAAGGTTTAACAGCGAATGGGGTTGCGGAGAACGCATTCCAGGGCTTAAACAGAAACAACGAATATAAACCTACGACCCCAAAGAAACTACTCAAACAAAAAGACATTCAGGAATTCTATACGAAACAAAATAAAAATGCGTCTAAAGTGTTTCCAAATCATAAGTTGAGTATTCAAGAACCACAACCAAAATATTTCGAACAATGCAAATCAAACCGGACCAGAAGTCCATCCGAAACTCCTTCAGAACTACACTCGGGTGCTTTACTCTGTACAACAGATTCAAATGAGACGAGCACCAACGAAAGCTATCGAACCTGCCCGGATTCAGTGGCGATGCCCCAAAAAGATGCGGAAAAAGCATATCCCGAGAAGTACAGTTTTACAAAAGTAAAAATGAATCGGTATCCAACCACTGCCACAGTGAAGCCCAGAACTGTGAAACCGCCAAAGCCGCTTAAAAAGAGGAAATCCCTGAAGGAAATGAAAACGAAACCCCTAGAGACACAAACCTGGCACTTTGTCAAAATTATTGAGACGGTGCACCACAAATGTACCGAAATATTTTTCCCCAAAATGTTGGCCTTTGTCAGGGATATAATATCCACAACGGCTACTGCGACATGGCAGTACAAGGAATACATTTCAGGTGAGTCCACCTTAGATTTTTATGAATTCCGTGCACCGGACGTATGGCTGAACGACATTAAGGTTGACGAAGCTGAAAACGATCTTAAAAACAGAGCCCGCCAGTTAGGCAGATATTTACTAAAGCAACAACAGAACCGTCAAATGGAGCAAACGGGCTTTGAGAATGAACTATTCGAGACTTGGATGTCGGCAGATAAACGGAGAGCGACTATGGTGGATAAGGAAACTCAGCTAGGGTCGGATTGTTCTTCAACTTATCAGGTACCTGGAAAGAGGACGAAACAAGACCAAAGTAAATGCAGGAGTCGTAAGAAATCCAAGCCTGAGGCTCCTGTTTGGCCCGCACATCCATTTAGGCACAAAAAACGTCGCGTCACTAAAGTAGCATCCAGTGTTGGCTCCTACGCTTCCGATGAGGACGACGATAAAGACACCTTTGAGAGTAGTCGAGTACAATCTATTCCCGATTATAAATTACCTGATAGTTTTAAGAAGCCATTGCAACTCATTACGACCGATGTACGCCTATCAATGACGAAGACCTTGCAGAGTGTTAATAATAAGGGCATACATGGTTTAGAACCAGCCGAATACACACGCCAAGAAGACTCCTTTGATGATAATCGACTTAGCGCCACACCGGACAGCATTTCGGATCCTGAATCACCAAATACTTTTAAAAAACCATTGCAGCTGATTTCGACAAATGTACGGACGTTCAAGATTTCAAAAAAGATTTTAGAACCGATCCAATACACACCCCAAGAGGACAACTATAGCTTGCTGCAACAACAATTAAAAGAGAGCATGTTGAAACCCATTCACCTAATAACGTCCATTGGGGTTACTGTGCCCAAAAGCGCGAGGCCCGCAGAGACCATTAGACCTACAATTAAAGCTTTCCAATCAGATGGAAGTAAGACGCATTTGCTGAGTGAAATCATCCCCGCACCAGAAACTATGAATGGCCAACGATTTCAACAGAATTTGCAAACCTCGAGTTGGCAAATGATAGCTTTGGAGGCCACATCGGAAAGATTTGAGAACAACATTAATTCATGTCAGCATGCATGTCCTGTCCATAACTGCACAGCTCTGCTAGGTCCTGATACATTCTCCACCCACTTCATTCAAATGCACAGATACAAAGGCACTTCCCTACAAGAGTCCTACCATCGGGTACTGCAGGGATATCCCCGACAATTCACATTCGACAGCCAACACTTGACTGAAGAGAATAGCTTTATAGCTCTCTTAATCTACAGCCGAGTTACGAATGGGGGGTAAGCTTACACGTGTATAAGACTCAATATTATAATCTTTCCTACCTGTATGTAGAGAGCAGTCTTCAAGTCTGCATGACCAGCCTTACGTTTTGATAGGTGCCTTTGGCGAATTTCCGAACCTCTCTTTAAACCAGGAGTGTTCCCTAGCGATGGTTTTCTGGTTGGTTGGGTATACTACACCAGTACCACTGAACGCTACGTTAACAGTGCACAGTCCTTGTAATGGTGTAGGACGTAGCAGAAATATTCTACCTATAGGTGTAAATGCAACGCAAGATCCACGTCGGTTTGTTAAAGGATCCAAGGACTATTTTTTACTCAGAACATCAACAAAAAACCATGGCCTTTTACAGATCAGCATAGTTATGAAGGAGCAAAGCGAAGCGTCGGAACTCTTAGGACATTAGACATAATTACAAGTAAGTTATTCTTTTCAAAGTTCCTAAACAGACCTCCACATCTCGAGGCGACGCATTTCTCCAACTTATTATTATCAAAACCAACTCCGCTTTAACGCACCATCAATCTTTTTCTAGGCTTTTTGCACTCAGCCCTCAATCTTGGCAACATACTATACTGGTTCATCGAAATATTCTATGTCTATCAATAGAGATATTGGTGGTTATGTCGATGTCGGCATTTATAAAACAGCACACATTAAACATATTTCAGGTTATACTTTAGACTACACTAGAAGAATTCTATACATAGTTTACTTCCTTACAGTTTCTAATCTATGATCAAACAGACAAATTTATGTATTGTGGCACCCAATTCGAAATCAGCGCAAAAGCTAGTCAAAACCTACCTCAAAAACTGTTTTTAGAAAATTTATTTAGTCGTTAAATCGTCGTTTTAGTCGGGTAGTGTTATTTACAAAGATTAATTGTATTGATTTAACAATATTCTATCATTAAATCGGAGAACTTATTTAAATGGCTAAACTTTTTGAATTATCTCCTTTTTTATAGTGAAACATAAGATGTCTGAGTCACCGAAATTGAAAAAGAAGTGCCCAACTTTGCATCCAATTCGTGTCCGATTTCGTAACCCAGTGGCTGAATTTCTCAGTGCATGTGCCACTGTGACATTTTGGTTTGTCTACTGGATAGCACGATTTATTATTTTTGTAAGTTAGGAAATTAATTAATTAATTATACTTGCATAAAAAATCAAAAATATCCTTTACAGCAAATGGTATTTAGAATTCGCGTTAAGTTTAAGATATCAAAACGAGTCTTGCACAATTACTTTCGGTTATGATACGTACTGATAAAATTACTGATTAAATTATACATATTCCGATTTCAATACCGAACATTAAACGGTTTTAAAAAAAGTAAAAAGAATTGTCATTTTGAACTCTAAGATTGCGGTTACGGTTCCGCGTTGATTTACGGCTAAATGTTTTAATTTCAATAAACGTTAACTGGTTCTTTAAGAGTAAATTTCCGAGAATGTTTCGGTTTTGGCATCAAATAATTGCTAAGTTTAAATTCGTAAAATATTTTAAATCAGCTCTCTATTTATGGACTCTTTAACGTATTTGCAGGGCGCTGCCTGTACTTTAATATTTGGTTTACTGCTTCCACGCCATGCCTGGTATTTACTGAATCATACGATGGATCAATACCATATCGAACGGCACTTTAAGGACGAGCTGTAACGTATTGGACAGTTCATTAGGAATTATCATGTATATTTTTATAAGATTTTTTATGTTCAATATAATAATAAACTCCGTTTGTTTCTGTGTTACTCACATTATATAATTGCCTAACTTTATTACTTTAATAATTAATTAAATTGTTTACACTACTAATTTCATTAAATGTTTAGTTTGTTGTCGGTTTTAATTACATTTAAAGTTAATGATCGTACATTAAATACATAATACATATGTATGTATGTGTGTATACATATAAATATATAATTATGCATACCATAAACGTTATTATCAATCGCAACGCATTGCTTGCAGTCAACGAAATCGCGAGCATTAACAAAAATGTAAGTATATATCTTCTGAGAAAATTATTTGCACACTTTAAAACAGTTAAGAACGATTTTGCTAAAAGTGAATAACAAAAACTTTTCAATAATAGCACAGAAAAGCAATCATAAAAGCATAATTATTGCACACAAAGATTGTGTTGTAATTCTTTGTCAGTACGAAATATAACAACGTTTTGCTTGTTTTTTTTTCCAGGCACAATTCAAATCGAATTAATATAAAATTCATTATTTGCTGTCTGCGAGGACACTCGTAAAATGAAAAGCCATAGATTCTGTTTGGAATTAACATGTTTTTTTTTGTTTTGGTTTTCCCCTATTCTCACTTCCTTATCAATAAGCTTAATAAGTGGATGTGTGTGTGTGTATATATACGTTTATTTATTGGTTTCTGTGAATCGCCATTGCCACTTATTTAGTTTCCCGCAACATTTTGCACTTCACTTGAACTAATTATCTCATAATCTTTGCTCGAGCTCTCCGATTCGGACTCCGAGTTACGTGGTGTGCTAGAATATACAATTTAAATAAATATATATATAAAAGATAAAAATAAATGTTGCTTTGCATATTTTATTAATTTCATTATTTCTATTAATAAACCAAAAAGTAATTATGTGTGGGTGGTAGTTTGTGAGTGAGATTCTGTGTCTGTGTGTGTGTATGAAAAATCAAAAAGCATAAACTTACTCAGATATTTAGTGGATTAAATCTTGACTTTCACACACCATATAAACCCCAGTGGCGGTGCAAGTTGTGGCTCTCTTCATTTTTAAGACCAAACTCAACTGAACTTTCCATATCATTTGCAAAATATAGATATAGAAAGCTTTAGTGTATGCAGACGCCGTATTATTTAAAACTATTTTTATGTCCTTCTTTCCAAAAACTATTCTTCTTATATAAGGTTCGTAACGGTTTAGGATATCTTAAGAAATAAATCATTTATATCTGCTAAGACTGCATTTGGTAAGCATAAAAGGTACCTCAGTCAAAAGTTGAATTATTCTTACAAGTTTTGTAATAAATTACAAATTTTTGAATAGATTTGTGATTTAAAAAGCCATTTAACACAAAATATTTCATTCAGTGATATTTGTAAAAATTTTCTATTAATTAACTTTCATTATAAATTTTGAAATTATCTAAGGGTTTTTTAAACAATTTTTGGGTTGGACAGAAATCATTTTATTGTGGCAATATTTTATTTTAATCGCACCTAATTAATAAAAACGAAAAACTATAGAAAATAGTATCCGATGCTTTATAAGATTAAAAAAAACTTTCAACGGATAACTAATTCGATATTGTTTCTAACTCATTACTTCCTATAATTCTTTGCACCCTTTCCTAATAAACCATTTCAGATCAATTAATATATCTGAAGAATGTTTAAATATATTAAGATTAACATATATACAACTTATGGAAAACAAATTCGAACTTTGTTCGAAACTCTTGTACATCGCCTTATTATTATTAATATTTTTAATCAAGAACTATCCCATTGATACCTTTTAGACCATTTACCGCTTTAATGAGATTGGCTTTATAAATGTGTTTGTATGTACATATGGTATGGACATTATTAATTATAAAATAAATTAATATGTAAGTAATGGTTAAGACAAACAAATAAAATGAGTAATTCAAACATATGAAACGAAAAAAAATTGAATGCATTGAAATCGTACAATATATTATTTATTAAGGAACAAAATTGTTACAATTAGCAGCTATAGTTATTTTGACTTGCACTTGTTGACGAAATTAAATTTTTGTATAACAAAATACCCAAGGAAATCATGAGCAAGTATTTAAATAGCATAAAATGAGATTCGTTGCAAAAAGCGGCCAGCTTACCCAGCTTTGGTGTCCTTTGTCTGCTTCTGCGATGCACTGCCCTGCGAGACGTCGTCCTCATCATCGTCATCCTCGTAATCGTCGGCGCCAATTTTGCGACGCTTACGCACCTCCATGTCGGCATCATGCTCTTTGATTTGCTCAATTTTTTCTGGCTCCAAGGGCGTAGCATCCACATCGCCGTCGGCATCGGCTTCGATATCTGCATCGGGATCTTGTTCGGCATCAACTTCGTGATCAACGTCAGCGGCTGTATCCTCCTCGGCATCGCTGTCTTTGTCCTTTTTCTTCGACTTTGACTTTGACGATTTCTTGTCGGTTTTGCCAGATGTGGCAGTTGTATCACTCACATAGTTGCTCTATTTTTTAAACATGATTTATGTTATACACAACACATTAAGCTAATAATATTCACATACATACCTCATAGAGTGGCCAGAACGAAGCAAAGAAGCCCACATCTTCGGTCAAATTTGGAAAGATCCAGAAATGCAATTTTCCACCGGTCAGTGCCCAAACAATAGTAAAGACTATTAAACGCAGTACGGTTAGGCCCAAGATGAAGACCAAAAAGCCAGCGGCCGCAATGGACAAATAGTAGACACCCTTGCGCAATAGTGGAGGCCAGAGGGGGAACAGGCAGATACCGACCGCACCCAGCAACAATATTAGTCCAAATATCCAGTAGTGCAACGGAATAGGATCATATATCCACACATATGCCTCAGAACCATCCACAAAAATTTGCTCGGGATGCATATCCAAACGGATTTTGCGTTTCTTTTTCTCCTTCTTATCAGCTTGCACTGTTTCGTTGCCATCGCCTTTTCCACTATCTGCCTCATGATCGGCATCCTTTTTATCATCCTTCGAGGATTTTTGCTGAGCCTTGCTGTCTCCAGACTCTGACTTGTCCTTTTCTTTGTCCTGCGACTTCTTATCACCGTCCCTCTTATCCGCCTTACCACGTATCTCTTCCACTGTTACGGGCACTTTTTTGGCCCGATGAAAGAACTTATGCTCCAACATAACATCCAGAAATTCCACTGCCTGCTCGCGTGTGGTAAACAGTGCTTGATCGCCTTCGGCGAATTTTGATTTCATTAACGCATCAATGGCCTTACTGGATGTGAAATACTCGACAATGTGACTTAAAAATTTTGTTTTCTTTGTTTTGACGTTCTTCTTCAGCCATTTCGCAACATTTTTCTCATCTTTTGAGGGCTTCTCAACCTTTTGCTGGCCAGGCTCAGTGTACTCCTAGGGGTTAGTTAAGATTATCATATTAATAGTTTACCATTTAAAATGCTTCCTAAAATTAAGAAAAGTAATAAACAACACAGAAAACAGCCAATATAGGCCACGACACCAATTTCCGATTTCGTCACACTACACAATATAAATATAGACATGTACATATGTATGTACACGAGCGTCCCCGTCCCCTCCATAATAATACCGTGCCATCATCAAAGATTTCCTGCTCCTCGTCGTCCTCCTCATAAATTTCGTTGCCAGATAGATGCTCATCATCGGACATTTTTATTGTTGATGTTTTTCCAAATGCGTAGTCGGTTTTAGTCAATAAAACGTCTTAGTCGATGTATGATGTATGTATGTACTTGTATATTATTTTTCTGAGCTGTGAGTGACGTGTTGCAATCGGTACGAGAGTCTAGAAAGTATTGGCTGCCTGGTCAAACAAGTGGCGATCACAGCAGCAACTACACAGCTGGCGTTGTCCATACATACACACGTATGTATATGTGCAAGTATGTATGTAGGTAACTGTGGTAGAAACTTTCCCCAATAGCAACAACTGCAATATAAACATCAGAGCGCCAAGTGCTAAAATCCCGCATCATACACACAAGCATGTACATACACACACGTGCAGGGTATGTACATACATATGTATAATAAACAAAGCCACTGATAAGTAGTAGCACTTGTAGAGCAGACAAGAGAGCGCGAGATCGTAAAGAACACATACATATGCACACACACATTCACAGAAAAAGATAACTTACAACGTTGACTTGCTAATGTGTGTTAAAGCCGATCTCACAGAAGCAGGGTTGCCACTTTCTCTGAGTCACTGACAGCTGTTCCAACTGGTTGGACAAAGCTGCGCAAATATGTGTAATGTGGATTAACGGAGGACGTCATTTAGATTATTCCATATAAAAAGTACTCCGATGCACTTTTGCAGCGGGGGGCATCGCAGAGCCAATACATATAAGAGACATTAAACATAGCATACAAGCCCTGCACCCACACCATGGGACATATTGTAAAAAACAAATTTGGCCCCCCACTCACACATATACACAAACGCATGGCATTTAAATTATCACTGTGCTATCGGCTGATAGGTGCGCAAATTATGTGTTTATTGTTGCTTGACATTTTTGATGATACTGAATTCCAAATCATAACAAATACAATGGTCAACTCAATTGCAGAAGCTCACGCAAACATCAACAGATACACATACACGCGGCAGGGCACAACATAAGTACATACATAACACAAACTGTTTTTGTCCGAAGCCAAATTTATGATTTAAAAACAACTTACATCTTTGCGACGACGTGCCCGTCTCTTTTCCGACATTTTCCTTTAGTCCAGTCACAAATGTTTGGCTAATTAATTTATATTTAATATTTTTGCCACACAAGCACAAAGACCAGCCTTCGGGATCAAGCTGTTTGGGATTAGGTATGCGAGAAAACCGTCGATGTAGCTTGTCGATATATTTTTCGATAGAAAGACCGATTTATTGATATCTACAAGCAACTGTTAAAGAACTAGTATATTTCCGACAATTACTTGTTAAACGAGCGCAACAAGCGACAATAAATTACTTAGTAATATTGCTGCGTTTTTCATATTATAGGTAAGCCACTGTCAGTTTAATTGTAATTGTTACAATTCCCAATTAAAACTGACTAAAAGTACATACTGGCATTTCCAGATAAGCTTACTTTTCCCGAACTGAACACTACATGCATGTTTATGTAAATAAAAGATGAAATAAATCACTAGCATGAGTTATAATAGCAATACATGAAATTACTACAAATACTAATAATTTAAAGAGTTGCATGCAGTTATTGAAATACGCACTTAGCAGTGTGACCACATGTGCCAATTTTGAAAATAAAATTGATTTGAAGTTGATTTTGTCGGACAGCTTTTCACAGATTCATCATTGGAATTCTGCAATGAATCAAGACGGCAACGAAGTACACCTAATTCTGTTTTTACACGGTAGATTGGTTCCAGAAAAAGTCGTGTACAAAAAAACCGTGAAAAGAAGACATTGATACGTTATTTTGAATGGAATAAAGTCGTGCAACTATCTACTTGTATAAAATTTTTAATTTTCAAAGCGTCTTAAATGAAAACCGTGTAAAAAAGACAGTGTAAAAACAGAATTAGGTGTACTTCTAGAATGCTGGAATCGAGTGGGCTCAACCCTTAAATACTCCACAAACATAGAAAAATGTAAATATTTTTAAAATGAATTCTTTTTAAATATATTATTCATATTTTATACATTTTGTTGGGTCTGCCACGGCTCCTTCTGTTTGTGTTATACATATTCATACATACTATACTATACTTAACAAGTATGTATGTGCTTTTTGGATGTTAAAGTTACGCGCACATCGAATAAATCTGTAACTCCCAAATACTACTAGCCACTTGGACCCCAGTTAAAGCATATAAGTTGTACTATTTAATAGTCCTGCCATTTATTTTTACCTTGTAACGTAATCTAACCTACAGGTGTACCGCACACCCAATCCATTATAACAACTTCAAATAAGAACTGTATAAAAGAACTTGCTAAATAAGTTATAACAAAAAGCCATGCAATATCGTAAGTCCGAAATGTGGAACTGTCAGGATCATGGTCGCGTTCCATTGACTCGGAAGTGCTGCGTCCCAAATAGACCGCAATTATACAGAACGTGACTGCGGTTTTACTTACAAAAATACAAATGCGTTCGAAACGAGTCAATCTGTAATAATTCTGGGTTTCGCGCCAACTGCCACTTAATGGCTGCCACAGGCTCCAATTAATAAACAAGGTCTCATAGTGCGTGCGAAAACGTTTGCACCAGCTACCCAATATCCTTCGATCTCCCAAACGAAATATCAGAGATGAAGACAACACTAAAATCTTGTTTCGCACCCAACTGCGCACTTCAAACACCTGCACCTCCTGGGTCTGCAAGTCCCGAACCTCAATGCGCCGCAAATACCAGCTAGGACGCATTCCGTGGTTACTGTGGGAGACGGCAATTTTAGTGGGTATACGAATATCTCGTGTTCGCAGCCATAAGCAGTGAGTTGAATTCATTCTAAAGACAGGATGGTGGGGATCCTGATAGACAGTAAACTGAAGCTCTGTATGATGTTTTGTGAGAAACGATAAATACACATTGGCCGAAGTATCTGCAGATTCTCTACCGCCCGTTCTGATATATACCAGAACATCGTGCACATCTCCAGTCGACTTTTCCTTCGTGTTTAGCTCGCAATATACTACTTCAATGCCGGGTTTGTTGCAAAAAATACGCAGCACAATTAACCAGAGCAGCAGAAACACCATTACAACTATATAAAAAGTAACCACACTTGGATTAGTAACTGCTTGGGAGAAGGCTGCTATAGGCACCGGAATGGCAGGTACATAGTATACATAACTGGTATAAGTACTCATTATTGTGCAGGTGCAATGTAATCCATCCGTTAAGCTATATTTCATTGACGGTAGGCACATATTAGGCGACCATTTTTGATCATCCTCTTTCAGACTGTACATCCAATAGTCGCAGGAACGAAGCTGGAACACAAAAGCGTAGCTCACCGGTCCATCGGCCAAAAGTGTATGTACACCTTGGTCATCAAGTAATTTTTCATTCGACCACGCCCGTATGGCCAGATAGATCTTGTATGGCTTTGCGCACTTGTTACGCATCAATATCGTCTTGTTGGTCGAACCTGCAGGTACGAAACACTGGGACTTTTGAATGGCAGAGCGCATGGGGAAATTTTTGGGATGCAAAAACACTCGTAATTTATGTGAAGCGTTTTCGAAACGCACAGCCAGCATAGAGCTCGCTTCCAAAGTGATTCGAAAGACATGAACATCCTGTAAAAAATGCAGTGTTCCAGACTCCAGACAATTACTGAATTTTCCAACATCGGAAACGAGTTCATCTTCATCGTGTTCATGGGCTAGATGACGCGGCTGCGCCTGTAGTAGTTTATCAGGGAACTTATGAACTAGACTTTCATCCAGCTGTAACTTATGAAAATCATCGGTCAACGACATCATCGTCTTCATATCGGTCGATATCTTTCCTTTTTGCCACATCTGTTGCTCTTCAGCCATCGCAGGCTTGTACTTGCCGACGATGGTAGTGAAGCTGATCGTGCTTCTTTTAAGCTCCACCTCTTGCTTAAAATCATCGACTCCTTGATACACTCGCACCGTCAGCAGAGTCGAACTAGGCTGTCTTTCCTCTGGATACCACCAATTCAGCTCTCGAGTAACCGAGATTACTTTTAGACACATAATATTGGAACTCGTTTTCTTCAGCTCATCCAAAAGTGCCGCTTCAAAGGTCACACGATGCATACTATCGCTTGTAGCAATCTCATAATCTTTCCCAGGAGGAAATATTGCACACTGTTCCTCGAGGGACACGCCCTCTGACACAACCACACCCAATGAGGAATCACCCTGCATTTCATTTTTACGTGCATAGTCCAGGAATTCATATAAACGCTCTGTCTCCCAATTAGTTTCCAACCAGACGAGGGAGCGCATTTTGACTTTTTCATCATCAATAGAGTTTATCTCCTTTCGAAGCTCTTCAACAAGACTTTGTGATAGGGGGCCCTTCATAAACTTATTATAAATTGACTTTGGCGGTCGCGGCAAGTCTTTGGCCAGGCGACTGATCATATTGTAAGTGGAAATGCATTTCCGTGTTGTAGGATGAAATGCCGATTCCGCCAGATAATAGGCCATGTCGTGCTTAGTGATGGTTTCAAAATTTTCGTTAACTTCTCTGACTGCTGCCGCGAGCACCTGTGCTTCTTCATCATCGATGGGCGACAGGTTGATAGCTAAAGCCATTGTCATATTTGCTAGTAGGCCCAACGTAAGAACTGTTCCCGACTTAAAGTCCTCAAACATTCGCATTACCTCAATGGCGGCATCATTTGTGTACACACGGCCGGCCACTGCAGATAAAATTGCAAGCCCCTCTTCGTGCTTGCCTAAACGGAACAGGTTCTTCACATCGTGAGGCTCCGTAGTGAGAAATTTATAAATTTCACTTGGCTCAGTCGGTATATTTTCTGCTGGGCGCACTGTCACATCTAGCGACCGCTCCGTGCAGGCAAAAAAGCTGTCACAAATAAGCACTTTGATTTTTGAAATTGGCGGTAAATGGGATTCACAAGAACAATCGTAGCAGCTTTGAATCAACACATTATTTGCATAGTAGAAGTAATCAATAGGGATGTTTCTGTCCACCCAGCCAGTGCAGCATACTATGAAGGGTGTGGCGTATTCATCGCCCACAGTGGGTGCCACAGTGCACCGACCTTGGCTAGGGCCGTCATTCCTGGTCAAAAATTTAATCTCAACACCAGTGCGGCCATCTGATGCGCGCACCAGTAACTCGATTCGTACCAGCGAGTTCGTGCCTATCTTCATTCGCAGTTCTTTCTGCTCCAGAGCGACCATTTCTCCTACAGTCCATTCGTAACCAATGCGACCTCCTCCACAATTCGCGCAATAAGCGCGAAGATAAACCTTTTCATCTGCATTATATAGTTCATTCTCACAATTGCTTACACAAATGATTTCCACGTCAAGCTTTTGCTCATTTGAAACAGTAATAACCTGCCCAGCGATGTCGGCACGTTCTGGATCGTCATCGGCTGCAACACGAAGCTTGAAATTATAATGATATCCCACTCTAAATGCGTAGGCCGGTATTGAGATTACGGCCGCTGTGAATGTGTTGATCGGCTACATTTAATCTGTCAATTAACGCTGTGTATGTAGACTGTTTTGAACTCACTCTCAGGAAATGTTTTTCTGCACTCCCTATTACTGTAATCATCCCATGATATGCATTTCCAATTATACGCCTTAAACTGTTCGACATTAGGCGGCTTGGAGAAATCCCGACTCGTTGTTCCATTCAATTTGAATGGTTTTGTGCGGTCGATCGTTCGATATTCGCCACCTCCAATATTAGCGTCAACAGCGGCCATTATAACATTGATATAGCAATGGCAATGGACGACCCATGAACCAAGTTTAGCTTCCAATCGCACGGTGTACAAATTTTTCCATAAGTCAAGGTCTTGGTGAAACCCCAAAACATATTTTGGTACGGCCCATTCCTGCTTCTCAGTCTCACACTTAGTAAACTCTTCTGTAAGAAGATAATTAAACACATTTCTGTTTTACTTTTTTGTTTTGATTTCATTTAAAGCTGATATTCTCACCTAACCCTATAGGGTCTAAAACTTTCCATGTGAACAGCTCATGATCCTGTTCACAGTCTTCAACAATTATAGCCGATACAAAAAAAACATCTGCGATGTCAACCTTAGCGGGATCTTCCGGATTCGCGCATTTTTTCATTCTTAATTGCGGGATACAGTCATCATTAATGTCGAATGAAATGTCCAGTTTCATTTCATTAGTTTCGGGGTAATGTTGAAAGGTTGCAGTCAGAAATAATGCTTCATCTTTGAGATTCCAGAATGTCGCTGGGACTACTGCATATTGACCCGTTTGATAGGCTACTTTTCTCTTGGTCTTAATTCCAACAGTTTGTAATACTTTGCTAATGCTTTTGGTTTCTTTCCATTTTGGTACCGCAGGATTGGTACTTTTTCCCATTTTGAAAAACGCCAACTGGTAACTATTAGTATGAACGCGAACAATCATCACAAAATTATTGGGCCAGTCGCGAATTGTAAGCATTACGTTGGTCGGCTTACCAATCTCTAAAACATCATTTGCGTATATATTTAACCATTGAAATTTATTTAATTGTCCATTCGCATCTCTATTTAATGCCATTAAGATCAGAAATAAAACGGGAAACCACATAATCTTCTCTTCAAAATTAACTCTGATTTTGTCTATCGTTCCTTTTTATGTATGGCAAGGCATACTACGTCTTTTATTTGTAAGGACTAAGTATCCAATAGCTTTCTGTCTGTATTTGTGCGACCAAGCTTTATCAAGTAGTAATCGTCCGTCAATGTAGGAAAGGACCTTCGGAGACCCTTCGACACCATTCGTGGTTTCAGGAAAGGTGACGCCCTCTCGTGCTACCTCTTCAACTTTCTGCTGGAGAGTGTGGTGCGCAAAGCTGGTGTAGGAGGGGACGTCGCCGGACCATTTGCGGCTATTGAGAATTAAGATGCAAAAGTGGGTTTGGTGATAAACGAAAGCAAAACGAAGTATATTTATATTAAGCAGGGACACGCGGCAAGCAGGCGCCCAGATCGCGGTGAAAAACTATACTTTCGAAATGATAAAACATTTCGTGCTGGTCGGCCCTACCGTTACACCAACCAACGATGTCAGCCTGGAGGTCAAACTCTAACCAATCGACACTACTTCGGCCTCAGTAGGCAATTAAGTAGCAGAGGCCTCTCTCGAAAAACAAATTTAACACTCTACCACACGCTCATCCTCCCCGTGAGGATAGAGCAGAAGCATGGGTGATATCGCAGACCGATGCAGCAGCTTTTGGAGTATTCGAGAGAGAGAGAGAGAGAGATGCTGCGGAAGATCTTCGATCCCATACGCGTTGGCGACGACTACCACATACGATGGAACAACGAAATGTACGAGCTCTACGCCGATATTGACATAGTCAAGCGAATAAACATCCAGCGGCTAAGCTGACTTTGCCGTACGTATGGATGAAGAATGTTGGGGGAGACGAAGCACTGTGGAGCCATGAACGCTTTGGGGAATATGAAAACACGTATCTAAAATTCAATTTCCCAGAGATTAAGAAAATCGTAGTCTTAGAGAAATCGGAATTACTTTCTAAATATGTTCCAGAGATATTCCTTTACCTAACCCTAAAAACATTCATCCACGGGTATAAGAAGAATGCATAACAGGTACATTCGATGTAACAGCTATTAGGAACATTGTATTTTGCATTATGGATACAAAAATATACCTTAGCGGTCCTATTTGACCCATATTTAATATTGTGCAACCAAAATGCTAGTGTAATATAAAATATGAGGAGAAGGGCTTACAAATTGTGATTTTTTTTGGTTTAAAGTATATGAACAGACAAAAAGGGGTATTACTTTGTTATCTTAGGTATACGTACAGAAATGGTATATATTACACATGGTGCAGCGCAATCGTCTAGTTTTGACTTTAAAAGCAGTCAGTTGTCTATAATAAGCAGTGAATAGTATTTCTAAATATAATTCACGGTTCTTATTTAAAAAATTTGGGTTTTTTTTAACATGGCTCTGCATAATGCAAAATGTAATAATAAAATAATAACTTCAAATATTTTTTTATTTTTAAATTTAAAAAAAATTCTCAAATTCCAAGTAAATTTGCTTGATGAAAATATCTTTATCCGTTCAAGACATATGCTTTTTGCAACGAAAAAAATCAGAAGGCCCCACTGTGCGACGGCGGGGGAGACCTTGTCACCGCAGGAGGGACCAAATAGAGGACGCATTTTCCACCTGCGGAGTGACTTTATTGAACTGGAGAGAGCTGAACAATTTTGCATTAGCTTTACTGGTTTGTCACATGACCGAGAGATACAATTATACGGTAAGAGTATCTTTTATTGAAACAGAAATACAGAATTTGTTAACCCGGTTTACAGTCTTGCAATTTTGACAAGCAAAATTTCATAGAAAAATTGAACTATACAACTGGCAAGGTAGCACACACAGGATAGGTAGATTATCTCAATAATAGGCAGCAACATCTTTCCACGTGTCTTTCGAAATAACATCTCCCGGTTATGTTCGCTATCTTTGCCAAAATAGAGGACAATGATGCAAACTGTTACGCCAAGCTTGTTAACAAAGATGCAGACGCGCTCAAAGCGCGAGAAACAGCGGTTGCCGAGATGCCAACGCCAGCTGCCTATAACTGGTTGAACTCCGAACCAATTGGTGCAATTGCGCTCCATGCTGCGCTTGAAACGATAGCACCATCTTCCCACGAATCTGTCTTGTTTGTCAATTATTTTGCCACGTGATACAACTGTGTTGTGCGTCCGCAACCACAAATGGATTTGGAATGACTGCGTTGTCTGGGTCGTTACGTCCTGTACAACCACACTGCTAAGGTACCAGGAGGAGTAACGTCCACCACCGTCATGATTAATTTGCAGCTGAGTGGGTAAACGTATGATGCGCGATCTTAAAATCAATGTATGGGTGGTATTTGTGCGAAGCTTGGGTCGCGTAGGATCCTGGGATATGGTGTAGCAAACCTGTTCATGCGTTGGCTGCACAAATCGTATCTGAACATTGGCCGTGGTACCGCTATTTTCACCTCCTCCCGTTTTTAGATGAATAAGAAACATATGTTCCTCGTTGCCTTCAAAAAGTTGTTGTTCCACCTCATCATCCGGCCTTGAGCATTCTAGCGCAATAAGCCTTTTGCTACAGCACCACACAAACAATATAAGTAATATTAATGACAACCAGAAACAACTGAAGATCGCAATGTAAATATTCCTGTTTAGAAAATCCGTCGAATGATTTATGGGCACTGGTATAATGGGTACATTGTACACATAGGCTGTATATGTGCTTAGGTATTCGCATATGCAAATTATTCCAGTATGAATATCAAGTTCCATGGCTGGCAGGCAGCCATACTGGGACCAATGCGGATCAACTGGATCATTGTACATCCAATAGTCGCAGTCGCGGAGCTGAAAAAGGAAATATATCTCAGCCGAACCGTTCACCAAATCATGACTATCGTTGGTGGCTAAAGCCAAGCCCATATAGGCTTTAACTGCTTTGGGGCATGGGTTACGAAGTAGCATAATGCGATCCGTTTCATTGGCGTAGACAATGCACGATGATGTTTTAATTTCGTCACGGAAAGGTTGATTCACGGTCTGCAACTTTACCACCACATCGTGAGTTGTATTCACGAAGCGCACGGCCAACAGCCCTTGGGCCTCAATGTTCACGCGATAGATCTTATATTCCCTAACTGAAGTGAGCTGGTCGCGTAGAACCATATTTTCGAAGACACCTTCCGTAGAGACTCGGTCAGCCGAGTGTTCATCGACAATACGAAATGAGGGTCCTAGATGTGGACGGGCAGGCTTACGGCGGTTTGGCATGGCAATTGATGATACAGGAGTCTTGGATCTACGAGTACATAGAGATATAAATAATACAAATTCGGTTTAATATTCCCAGCGTATTATTAGGGATATAATCGCTCACCTATTGAATTCCAATTCTGATTCACTAATAATGAATTCATTGGATTTATGGTAAACCAATGTAGGGCGGCTATTCCTTGAAAGTATATCTGGAGGACGTTCAATCGGCTTGTATTTACCAATAAGTGTAAGATACTCAAGTTTGTTATTCAGCTTGTGTGTTCCAATTAGTTCCGAGGAATTGGTAAAAGCGCGCACCTTCAGCAAACGCTCACTTGGTTGCCGCTCATCCGGGTACCACCAGTTCAGGTTACGTACTATAGATACCATACGGAAGCAAACGAAATGATCACTATTCAATTTATCTGACAACTCTTCCAAAAGCCCCACTGAAAAAGTCACCGCATTGATGTGATCGAATGATTTGAGAATATACTCTTTATATGTTTCAACACATTCCACGTCCATGGCAACGCCTATCGAAATGGTCTGACCATCATCATCGTCAAGTCCTAGACCCATCTCATTAGTGAAGAACAGATAGTTATACAGTCTATTCGCATTGTATGTGGCATTCAACCACATTTCAGTGCTAAGTCTCACATCCTTTTCTGGTATTTGTTCTATCTCCTTGCGTACCTTGGCTATATGTTCCGGTGTAAGCTTCGCATGCGGCTTGACCATATCAACGATGAACTGAGGTGGCGGAGGTAACTTGTCCGTAAGATTTTGGAACATACGTTGAATAAGAATGCATCTGACCGTAGCATTGCGAAATGGATATTCACGTAAATTGTCTATCTCGCCATTTTCTGTAATTTCTGCAAATATATGATTTATGGACTCCACGGCTTTTGTCAGCACACGGACACCGTCATCACTGATGGGATTCAAAGAGATGGCCAGTGACTTGGTTACATTGGCCAATTTCCCGAGTTCCAAGACAGAGCGCGGCTGATAATTATTAAAAAAGCGCAAGATAGTAGCTGCCTCTTTAACGCTCTTAATGCGCCTTGCGGCTGAATTAAGTATTATGTAGGCTTTGTTGCGATATCCTCTTTTAAACAGAACGGCCACATCTGTTAAGCCGGAAGACAGAAAGTCTTCCAGCGTCTGATTTGTCGTGGAACCAGTTGGTATGTACTGCTCCTTTACGTTGACCTCGACTGATACATCATTACACGCCTTGTAGTAGTCACAAACTCGTACTGTTATCGATTTAGCCACCGGCAACAACAGCTTCATACTTTCCGAGTAGAATACCTCCTGTATGACCTTGGCCGCGATAATGAAGAATCTTTTAGGGTTGTAGTTAGTCTTGAAATTCAGGCATTGCACATTAAACATAGTATCAAACTCTTGACCTGTTTCGGGCTCGATGCTACAGCCAGGGCCTACGGGTCCAAAATTTTTTTTAAGGACTAGTTTTCTCGTATTAGTGCGATAATCATGGGTCAGTCCTGATACTTCAATAATAACATTTTCGAAAGGTGTTCGTAGAAATACATAGAGGCGTTCGTCCTCAATCATTATCTCGTTATCAACGGACCATTGATAGTCAATTTTAGCATCTCCACAATCTAGGCAAACTGCCAATAGATCAACCTTTTCATTTGGATGGTAAACATCGCCGGCACAGTTTTGCAAACACTGTATATAAAAGTCCACTGTTCTGTATCTAACCACATTTAGCGTCTGAGTAGCGCTTGCGTTCTTACTATCAATAGAGACTTCCAAGGTGTACTTGTAACTGCAGCCCATCTTCAGCGTATACCTTGGAATACGTATTATGTTTGCTGAAAGATGTGGAAGACAAAAAGCAGACACTATTATTAACCAATTACTTAGGCCTCTTCCTTATTTAATACACACCATGACTCATATTTTTTTTACAGTACCAATTACTTTGATCGCAACTACTATAACAACTCCAAAGGAAGTCCAAGTTGCTGGAGTCTTCGCCTTCAGCCAATTCTCGGCTTAAGGAGCCATTGACATATATGACTTCGTAACGATTCACGTCCCGCTCATTACCTCCTACAATAACTGCGCTCACATCCCCTTGGACCAAGTCTATATAGCACTGTACCATGAATAATGGCATGGGAGAGTAGACTGCAAATTGTTGTATCCTAATGGACAAATGTACTTACGTGTCCTGCTTCTCTATCTGCGGCCACACGTATCATTATCGAATACTTATCGAATTTATGCACATTCGATGGTTTAATATTGAGTGCAAAGCGTTCTATTCGAAGTAATGGCACCCTGGACACTTCCCATTCTTTCAGTTTTTCTTTAAACACCATACTATTGAGAATTTCATGTTGCGACACACATATCTACTTACTTTTTCCGAGAATATCAAATGCGAACCAACGAAAAGAAATTTTAGTATTGGGACAGTAGTCCATGCTTGCCTCAAGTTCATAAAACTGAGCCACGGACGCAATAAGCGGCCTCGTTGGATCTGAGCACTCCCGAAATCTTGGATTGAGGAAGCAATTTATCGTAGGGTGATAAACCACAATTTTTGTTTGCTCGCCCGTAAAATCCGGTGACAAAATCTTTGAATAAGGCAACACATCCGCACGTAACATTAAACTTCCTTCAGTCCAAAAAGTACACTTAGATAAATGAATGTATCCCTTGGTATAGGGCAAGTTATAACTGCGATCTATTCCAGCTTTCAATAATTCACCTCTAATATCATCTGATTTTTTCCAAATTTTATGCTTATCGTTCTCGATGACATACAATTTGTTTACCAAGTAGTCCCGCTTCGAGGTAGTGACACGTACAATAAATTCGAGATCCGGAGGCAACATCTTAATTGTTATCACATAGGGTGATTTAGCTCCCATATAATGATAGTACTTTGAATAAATTCTTACATGCAAGGTGCTCAAATCTTGTGATTGTTGATATGAGATTTGAGGTAGCAGCACTAAAATCAGCCATAAACATGATTTTAGTGTGATCGACATATGGAATTTACGAATTTTCGCAGGGTTGTATTCTGCTGAAATATACTTAAATGCCTGCTCAGTTTTTTATAATCAATATATAACATTGGTTTTTTAAGTACACTTCACCCCAAACATTAAATTAACAAAATACTCGGAAAAACTGCTTCCTTACCATATAACCGGCATTTGCAAGACAGCTCTTAAAGGGACACCAAGCGAATCCGAATCCGAATCCTGTGTCCGCACAAGGACGCGGCTTTAGCACTTGTGACGACGGGAACACAATATCTCAAAAGCTTAAAAGCGTAGGGAGGGTACATTGTTCCTAAACCCCTTCACAAGAAAAGGTTTTCAGACCTGCAATAGAGTTTTATATGAAGGTAGCCTGCCATGTTTGGATTCCAAGCCCCCTTGGAATTTTCACGAGTACCTGCATTGAGATCCTTTAAATAAATTGCACAGTCGAGCATTTTATATACAAAACAATACCAGTGTATGGTTAAGATGAATATAAAATGTAAAATCTGCAAGCCATAACATTTGCCGGCCTTTGCAGAATGTTTAAATACACCTAGCCCTCGCTTAGCGCGGGGGTTACGTTCCTTGAAAACGTCGTGTTAACCGAAATCGCGTTAAACGAGCCATGTATTTCCATACAAAATGAGGGGTTACGTTCCTAGACTTCGAAAAATGCATACAACAATTTTTTAGTGTTTAAATTTATTAGTTTCAAAAACATAAAAAGGTTTATTCAAATGGCAACAGTTTTCAAAAGTAAAAAGAGAACACATATATATTAATATAAAACAAGATAGAACGCTACAGTCGAACAAGCCTGACAGTAAAATAGCCTGTACTCTCCACAAAAAAGGAAAATTTAAAAAAAAATTAAATTATTAAAAAAATGAATAAATTAATTAATTAATTAAATTAAATTAGAATACATGTTTATGTTCAGTTTTAACAGCATACATTTACATCACGTACCTATGCGTGTATGTATGCAGCACAAAGTTGAACCAAAGCAGCAACAACAACAACAGCTGCGGGCAGCGCTGCCGGCAGAACTGCAGGCAGCGCATGAGCAGCGATTTTACTTATGGCTATAACTTTCATCAGAATTGACCTACCGTCATGAAACTTGGCACACGGACACATAAGCACTAACTGGATGTAACTACCAAAATTGATTTCAAAATTCAAAGAATTACGGAAGTTATACAAAAAACACGAATTGCGGGGGAGTGGGGGGTGTATCAGAATCCTGAGATCCTTGCGCTCATACAGACGGACAGACGGACATGGCTATATCGACTCGGCTTGTCATTCTGATCAAGAATATATATACTTTGTGGGGTCTGCCACGCCTCCTTCTGTGTGTTACATACATTCGCACAAAACTAGTATAGCCTTTCACCCTTTGGGTACAGGTTATAAAAATGAAAATTCATTTAGTGGAATTTATAGCAGCTTTAGTAATTAACATTTTTTATATGGTTGCTCCCCTTGCGTGGCAACAAAATCTGTAATTATACCCTGTACCCAAAGGGTGAAAGGGTATACTAGTTTTGTGCGAATGTATGTAACAGGCAAAAAGAGGCGTGGCAGACCCCACAAAGTATATATATTTTTGATCAGGATGACAAGACGAGTCGATATAGCCATGTCCGTCTGACTGTCCGTCCGTCTGTATGAGCGCAAGGATCTCAGTAAGTACAAGAGCTAGGATAACCAAAATTGATATCAAGGTTCCTATAAGCCCTAGGCAGATCGAGTTTGTTTATTTTTTCTGATACACCCCCCACGCATGTCGCGCTTAGTTGGTTTCAAAATTTTCGTTAACTTATCTGACTGCTGCCGTGAGCACCTGTGCTTCTTCATCATCGATGGGCGACAGGTTGATAGCTAAAGCCATTGTCATATTTTCTAGTAGGCCCAACGTAAGAACTGTTCCCGACTTAAAGTCCTCAAACATTCGCATTACCTCAATGGCGGCATCATTTGTGTACACACGGCCGGCCACTGCAGATAAAATTGCAAGCCCCTCTTCGTGCTTGCCTAAACGGAACAGGTTCTTCACATCGTGAGGCTCCGTAGTGAGAAATTTATAAATTTCACTTGGCTCAGTCGGTATATTTTCTGCTGGGCGCACTGTCACATCTAGCGACCGCTCCGTGCAGGCAAAAAAGCTGTCACAAATAAGCACTTTGATTTTTGAAATTGGCGGTAAATGGGATTCACAAGAACAATCGTAGCAGCTTTGAATCAACACATTATTTGCATAGTAGAAGTAATCAATAGGGATGTTTCTGTCCACCCAGCCAGTGCAGCATACTATGAAGGGTGTGGCGTATTCATCGCCCACAGTGGGTGCCACAGTGCACCGACCTTGGCTAGGGCCGTCATTCCTGGTCAAAAATTTAATCTCAACACCAGTGCGGCCATCTGATGCGCGCACCAGTAACTCGATTCGTACCAGCGAGTTCGTGCCTATCTTCATTCGCAGTTCTTTCTGCTCCAGAGCGACCATTTCTCCTACAGTCCATTCGTAACCAATGCGACCTCCTCCACAATTCGCGCAATAAGCGCGAAGATAAACCTTTTCATCTGCATTATATAGTTCATTCTCACAATTGCTTACACAAATGATTTCCACGTCAAGCTTTTGCTCATTTGAAACAGTAATAACCTGCCCAGCGATGTCGGCACGTTCTGGATCGTCATCAGCTGCAACACGAAGCTTGAAATTATAATGATATCCCACTCTAAATGCGTAGGCCGGTATTGAGATTACGGCCGCTGTGAATGTGTTGATCGGCTACATTTAATCTGTCAATTAACGCTGTGTATGTAGACTGTTTTGAACTCACTCTCAGGAAATGTTTTTCTGCACTCCCTATTACTGTAATCATCCCATGATATGCATTTCCAATTATACGCCTTAAACTGTTCGACATTAGGCGGCTTGGAGAAATCCCGACTCGTTGTTCCATTCAATTTGAATGGTTTTGTGCGGTCGATCGTTCGATATTCGCCACCTCCAATATTAGCGTCAACAGCGGCCATTATAACATTGATATAGCAATGGCAATGGACGACCCATGAACCAAGTTTAGCTTCCAATCGCACGGTGTACAAATTTCTCCATAAGTCAAGGTCTTGGTGAAACCCCAAAACATATTTTGGTACGGCCCATTCCTGCTTCTCAGTCTCACACTTAGTAAACTCTTCTGTAAGAAGATAATTAAACACATTTCTGTTTTACTTTTTTGTTTTGATTTCATTTAAAGCTGATATTCTCACCTAACCCTATAGGGTCTAAAACTTTCCATGTGAACAGCTCATGATCCTGTTCACAGTCTTCAACAATTATAGCCGATACAAAAAAAACATCTGCGATGTCAACCTTAGCGGGATCTTCCGGATTCGCGCATTTTTTCATTCTTAATTGCGGGATACAGTCATCATTAATGTCGAATGAAATGTCCAGTTTCATTTCATTAGTTTCGGGGTAATGTTGAAAGGTTGCAGTCAGAAATAATGCTTCATCTTTGAGATTCCAGAATGTCGCTGGGACTACTGCATATTGACCCGTTTGATAGGCTACTTTTCTCTTGGTCTTAATTCCAACAGTTTGTAATACTTTGCTAATGCTTTTGGTTTCTTTCCATTTTGGTACCGCAGGATTGGTACTTTTTCCCATTTTGAAAAACGCCAACTGGTAACTATTAGTATGAACGCGAACAATCATCACAAAATTATTGGGCCAGTCGCGAATTGTAAGCATTACGTTGGTCGGCTTACCAATCTCTAAAACATCATTTGCGTATATATTTAACCATTGAAATTTATTTAATTGTCCATTCGCATCTCTATTTAATGCCATTAAGATCAGAAATAAAACGGGAAACCACATAATCTTCTCTTCAAAATTAACTCCGATTTTGTCTATCGTTCCTTTTTATGTATGGCAAGGCATACTACGTCTTTTACTTGTAAGGACTAAGTATCCAATAGCTTTCTGTCTGTATTTGTGCGACGAAGCTTTATCAAGTAGTAATCGTCCGTCAATGTAGGAAAGGACCTTCGGAGACCCTTCGACACCATTCGTGGTTTCAGGAAAGGTGACGCCCTCTCGTGCTACCTCTTCAACTTTCTGCTGGAGAGTGTGGTGCGCAAAGCTGGTGTAGGAGGGGACGTCGCCGGACCATTTGCGGCTATTGAGAATTAAGATGCAAAAGTGGGTTTGGTGATAAACGAAAGCAAAACGAAGTATATTTATATTAAGCAGGGACACGCGGCAAGCAGGCGCCCAGATCGCGGTGAAAAACTATACTTTCGAAATGATAAAACATTTCGTGCTGGTCGGCCCTACCGTTACACCAACCAACGATGTCAGCCTGGAGGTCAAACTCTAACCAATCGACACTACTTCGGCCTCAGTAGGCAATTAAGTAGCAGAGGCCTCTCTCGAAAAACAAATTTAACACTCTACCACACGCTCATCCTCCCCGTGAGGATAGAGCAGAAGCATGGGTGATATCGCAGACCGATGCAGCAGCTTTTGGAGTATTCGAGAGAGAGAGAGAGAGAGATGCTGCGGAAGATCTTCGATCCCATACGCGTTGGCGACGACTACCACATACGATGGAACAACGAAATGTACGAGCTCTACGCCGATATTGACATAGTCAAGCGAATAAACATCCAGCGGCTAAGCTGACTTTGCCGTACGTATGGATGAAGAATGTTGGGGGAGACGAAGCACTGTGGAGCCATGAACGCTTTGGGGAATATGAAAACACGTATCTAAAATTCAATTTCCCAGAGATTAAGAAAATCGTAGTCTTAGAGAAATCGGAATTACTTTCCAAATATGTTCCAGAGATATTCCTTTACCTAACCCTAAAAACATTCATCCACGGGTATAAGAAGAATGCATAACAGGTACATTCGATGTAACAGCTATTAGGAACATTGTATTTTGCATTATGGATACAAAAATATACCTTAGCGGTCCTATTTGACCCATATTTAATATTGTGCAACCAAAATGCTAGTGTAATATAAAATATGAGGAGAAGGGCTTACAAATTGTGATTTTTTTTGGTTTAAAGTATTTGAACAGACAAAAAGGGGTATTACTTTGTTATCTTAGGTATACGTACAGAAATGGTATATATTACACATGGTGCAGCGCAATCGTCTAGTTTTGACTTTAAAAGCAGTCAGTTGTCTATAATAAGCAGTGAATAGTATTTCTAAATATAATTCACGGTTCTTATTTAAAAAATTTGGGTTTTTTTTAACATGGCTCTGCATAATGCAAAATGTAATAATAAAACAAGATAGAACGCTACAGTCGAGCAAGCCCGACAGTAAAATAGCCTGTACTCTCCACAAAAGGAAAAATTAAAAAAAAAACAATTTAAAAAAAAAAAAAAAAATTATTAAAAAAATGAATGAATTAATTAATTAAAATAATTAATTAAATTAAATTAGAATACATGTTTATGTTCAGTTTTAACAGCACACATTTACATCACGTACCTATGCGTGTTTATATGCGTGTATGTATGCAGCACAAAGTTGAACAAAAGCAGCAACAACAACAGCTGCGGGCAGCGCTGCCGACAGAGCTGCAGGCAGCGCATGAGCAGCGATTTTACTTATGGCTATAACTTTCTTCAGAATTGACCTATCATGATGAAATTTGGCACACGGACACATTAGTACTAACTGGATGTACCTACCAAAATTGATTTTTAAATTCCGAGAATTACGGAAGTTATAAGAAAAAATACGAATTGCGGGGGAGTGGGGGGGTGTATCAGAAAAAATAAACAAACTCGTTCTGCCTAGGGCTTATAGGAACCTTGATACCAATTTTGGTTATCCTAGCTCTTGTACTTACTGAGATCCTTGCGCTCATACAGACAGACGGACAGACGGACAGACGGTCAGACGGACAGACGGACATGGCTATATCGACTCGTCTTCTCATCCTGATCAAGAATATATATACTTTGTGGGGTCTGCCACGCCTCCTTCTGTGTGTTACATACATGCGCACAAAACTAGTATAGCCTTTCACCCTTTGGGTACAGGCTATAATAAAAATAATAACTTCAAATATTTTTTTATTTTTAAATTTAAAAAAATTCTCAAATTCCAAGTAAATTTGCTTGATGAAAATATCTTTATCCATTCAAGACATATGCCTTTTGCAACGAAAAAAATCAGAAGGCCCCACTGTGCGACGGCGGGGGAGACCTTGTCACCGCAGGAGGGACCAAATAGAGGACGCATTTTCCACCTGCGGAGTGACTTTATTGAACTGGAGAGAGCTGAACAATTTTGCATTAGCTTTACTGGTTTGTCACATGACCGAGAGATACAATTATACGGTAAGAGTATCTTTTATTGAAACAGAAATACAGAATTTGTTAACCCGGTTTACAGTCTTGCAATTTTGACAAGCAAAATTTCATAGAAAAACTGAACTATACAACTGGCAAGGTAGCACACACAGGATAGGTAGATTATCTCAATAATAGGCAGCAACATCTTTCCACGTGTCTTTCGAAATAACATCTCCCGGTTATGTTCGCTATCTTTGCCAAAATAGAGGACAATGATGCAAACTGTTACGCCTAGCTTGTTAACAAAGATGCAGACGCGCTCAAAGCGCGAGAAACAGCGGTTGCCGAGATGCCAACGCCAGCTGCCTATAACTGGTTGAACTCCGAACCAATTGGTGCAATTGCGCTCCATGCTGCGCTTGAAACGATAGCACCATCTTCCCACGAATCTGTCTTGTTTGTCAATTATTTTGCCACGTGATACAACTGTGTTGTGCGTCCGCAACCACAAATGAATTTGGAATGCCTGCGTTGTCTGGGTCGTTACGTCCTGTACAACCACACTGCTAAGGTACCAGGAGGAGTAACGTCCACCACCGTCATGATTAATTTGCAGCTGAGTGGGTAAACGTATGATGCGCGATCTTAAAATCAATGTATGGGTGGTATTTGTGCGAAGCTTGGGTCGCGTAGGATCCTGGGATATGGTGTAGCAAACCTGTTCATGCGTTGGCTGCACAAATCGTATCTGAACATTGGCCGTGGTACCGCTATTTTCACCTCCTCCCGTTTTTAGATGAATAAGAAACATATGTTCCTCGTTGCCTTCAAAAAGTTGTTGTTCCACCTCATCATCCGGCCTTGAGCATTCTAGCGCAATAAGCCTTTTGCTACAGCACCACACAAACAATATAAGTAATATTAATGACAACCAGAAACAACTGAAGATCGCAATGTAAATATTCCTGTTTAGAAAATCCGTCGAATGATTTATGGGCACTGGTATAATGGGTACATTATACACATAGGCTGTATATGTGCTTAGGTATTCGCATATGCAAATTATTCCAGTATGAATATCAAGTTCCATGGCTGGCAGGCAGCCATACTGGGACCAATGCGGATCAACTGGATCATTGTACATCCAATAGTCGCAGTCGCGGAGCTGAAAAAGGAAATATATCTCAGCCGAACCGTTCACCAAATCATGACTATCGTTGGTGGCTAAAGCCAAGCCCATATAGGCTTTAACTGCTTTGGGGCATGGGTTACGAAGTAGCATAATGCGATCCGTTTCATTGGCGTAGACAATGCACGATGATGTTTTAATTTCGTCACGGAAAGGTTGATTCACGGTCTGCAACTTTACCACCACATCGTGAGTTGTATTCACGAAGCGCACGGCCAACAGCCCTTGGGCCTCAATGTTCACGCGATAGATCTTATATTCCCTAACTGAAGTGAGCTGGTCGCGTAGAACCATATTTTCGAAGACACCTTCCGTAGAGACTCGGTCAGCCGAGTGTTCATCGACAATACGAAATGAGGGTCCTAGATGTGGACGGGCAGGCTTACGGCGGTTTGGCATGGCAATTGATGATACAGGAGTCTTGGATCTACGAGTACATAGAGATATAAATAATACAAATTCGGTTTAATATTCCCAGCGTATTATTAGGGATATAATCACTCACCTATTGAATTCCAATTCTGATTCACTAATAATGAATTCATTGGATTTACGGTAAACCAATGTAGGGCGGCTATTCCTTGAAAGTATATCTGGAGGACGTTCAATCGGCTTGTATTTACCAATAAGTGTAATATACTCAATCTTGTTATTCAGCTTGTGTGTTCCAACTAGTTCCGAGGAATTGGTAAAAGCGCGCACTTTCAGCAAACGCGCACTTGGTTGCCGCTCATCCGGGTACCACCAGTTCAGGTTACGGACTATAGATACCATACGGACGCAGACGAAATGATTACTATTCAATTTATCTGACAACTCTTCCAAAAGTCCCACTGAAAAAGTCACCTTATTGATGAGATCGTATGATTTGAGAATATACTCTTTATATGTTTCAACACATTCCACGTCCATGGCAACGCCTATCGAAATGGTCTGACCATCATCATCGTCAAGTCCTAGACCCATCTCATTAGTGAAGAACAGATAGTTATACAGTCTATTCGCATTGTATGTGGCATTCAACCACATTTCAGTGTTAAGTCTCACATCCTTTTCCGGTATTTGTTCTATCTCCTTGCGTACCTTGGCTATATGTTCCGGTGTAAGCTTCGCATGCGGCTTGACCATATCAACGATGAACTGAGGTGGCGGAGCTAACTTGTCCGTAAGATTTTGGAACATACGTTGAATAAGAATGCATCTGACCGTAGCATTGCGAAATGGATATTCACGTAAATTGTCTATCTCGCCATTTTCTGTAATTTCTGCAAATATATGATTTATGGACTCCACGGCTTTTGTCAGCACACGGACACCGTCATCACTGATGGGATTCAAAGAGATGGCCAGTGACTTGGTTACATTGGCCAATTTCCCGAGTTCCAAGACAGAGCGCGGCTGATAATTATTAAAAAAGCGCAAGATAGTAGCTGCCTCTTTAACGCTCTTAATGCGCCTTGCGGCTGAATTAAGTATTATGTAGGCTTTGTTGCGATATCCTCTTTTAAACAGAACGGCCACATCTGTTAAGCCGGAAGACAGAAAGTCTTCCAGCGTCTGATTTGTCGTGGAACCAGTTGGTATGTACTGCTCCTTTACGTTGACCTCGACTGATACATCATTACACGCCTTGTAGAAGTCACAAACTCGTACTGTTATCGATTTAGCCACCGGCAACAACAGCTTCATACTTTCCGAGTAGAATACCTCCTGTATGACCTTGGCCGCGATAATGAAGAATCTTTTAGGGTTGTAGTTAGTCTTGAAATTCAGGCATTGCACATTAAACATAGTATCAAACTCTTGACCTGTTTCGGGCTCGATGCTACAGCCAGGGCCTACGGGTCCAAAATTTTTTTTAAGGACTAGTTTTCTCGTATTAGTGCGATAATCATGGGTCACCCCTGATACTTCAATAATAACATTTTCGAAAGGTGTTCGTAGAAATACATAGAGGCGTTCGTCCTCAATCATTATCTCGTTATCAACGGACCATTGATAGTCAATTTTAGCATCTCCACAATCTAGGCAAACTGCCAATAGATCAACCTTTTCATTTGGATGGTAAACATCGCCGGCACAGTTTTGCAAACACTGTATATAAAAGTCCACTGTTCTGTATCTAACCACATTTAGCGTCTGAGTAGCGCTTGCGTTCTTACTATCAATAGAGACTTCCAAGGTGTACTTGTAACTGCAGCCCATCTTCAGCGTATACCTTGGAATACGTATTATGTTTGCTGAAAGATGTGGAAGACAAAAAGCAGACACTATTATTAACCAATTACTTAGGCCTCTTCCTTATTTAATACACACCATGACTCATATTTTTTTTACAGTACCAATTACTTTGATCGCAACTACTATAACAACTCCAAAGGAAGTCCAAGTTGCTGGAGTCTTCACCTTCAGCCAATTCTCGGCTTAAGGAGCCATTGACATATATGACTTCGTAACGATTCACGTCCCGCTCATTACCTCCTACAATAACTGCGCTCACATCCCCTTGGACCAAGTCTATATAGCACTGTACCATGAATAATGGCATGGGAGAGTAGACTGCAAATTGTTGTATCCTAATGGACAAAGGTACTTACGTGTCCTGCTTCTCTACCTGCGATCACACGTATCATTATCGAATACTTATCGAATTTATGCGCATTCGATGGTTTAATATTGAGTGCAAAGCGTTCTATTCGAAGTAATGGCACCCTGGACACTTCCCATTCTTTCAGTTTTTCTTTAAACACCATACTATTGAGAATTTCATGTTGCGACACACATATCTACTTACCGTTTCCCAGAATATCATATGCTACCCAACGAAAAGAAATTTTAGTATTGGGACAGTAGTCCATGCTTGCCTCAAGTTCATAAAACTGAGCCACGGACGCAATAAGCGGCTTCATTGGATCTGAGCACTCCCGAAATCTTGGATTGAGGAAGCAATTCATCCCAGAGAAATAAACCACTATTTTTGTTTGCTCGCCCGTAAAATCCGGTGACAAAATCTTTGAATAAGGCAACACATCCGCACGTACCATAAATCTTCCTTCAGTCCAAAAGGTACACTTAGATAAATGAATGTATCCCTTGGTATAGGGCAAGGGATATTTGCGATCTATATCAGCTTTCAATAATTCACGTCTAATATCATCTGATTTTTTCCAAATATTATGCTTATCGTTCTCGATGACATACAATTTGTTTACCAAGTAATCCCGATTCGAGGTAGTGACACGTACAATAAATTCGAGATCCGGAGGCAACATCTTAATTGTTACCGCATAGGATGATCTAGTTCCCAATTTATGATAGTAATTTGTATAAATTCTTACATGCAAGGTGCTCAAATCTTGTGATTGTTGATATGAGATTTGAGGTAGCAGCACTAAAATCAGCCATAAACATGATTTTAGTGTGATCGACATATGGAATTTACGAATTTTCGCAGGGTTGTATTCTGCTGAAATATACTTAAATGCCTGCTCAGTTTTTTATAATCAATATATAACATTGGTTTTTTAAGTACACTTCACCCCAAACATTAAATTAACAAAATACTCGGAAAAACTGCTTCCTTACCATATAACTGGCATTTGCAAGACAGCTCTTAAAGGGACACCAATCGAATCCGAATCCGAATCCTGTGTCCGCACAAGGACGCGGCTTTAGCACTTGTGACGACGGGAACACAATATCTCAAAAGCTTAAAAGCGTAGGGAGGGTACATTGTTCCTAAACCCCTTCACAAGAAAAGGTTTTCAGACCTGCAATAGAGTTTTATATGAAGGTAGCCTGCCATGTTTGGATTCCAAGCCCCCTTGGAATTTTCACGAGTACCTGCATTGAGATCCTTTAAATAAATTGCACAGTCGAGCATTTTATATACAAAACAATACCAGTGTATGGTTAAGATGAATATAAAATGTAAAATCTGCAAGCCATAACATTTGCCGGCCTTTGCAGAATGTTTAAATACACCTAGCCCTCGCTTAGCGCGGGGGTTACGTTCCTTGAAAACGTCGTGTTAACCGAAATCGCGTTAAACGAGCCATGTATTTCCATACAAAATGAGGGGTTACGTTCCTAGACTTCGAAAAATGCATACAACAATTTTTTAGTGTTTAAATTTATTAGTTTCAAAAACATAAAAAGGTTTATTCAAATGGCAAAAGTTTTCAAAAGTAAAAAGAGAACACATATATATTAAAATAAAATGAAAATTCATTTAGTGGAATTTATAGCAGCTTTAGTAATTAACATTTTTTATATGGTTGCTCCCCATGCGTGCCAACAAAATCTGTAATTTTCGACTGTTTAGTGGCTCTTAAAGCTTCATAGCAGCTCTCCTTATATGGTTTATTTTCTTTTGTTGCCATGTAGAAACTGCAATTCGTATAATTTACTTTAAATCATTTTATTGCATTCAACGGTTAAACCATTTCACTTATCACTAGAATTTTAATCTTACTATGTGCGCGTCTGAAAAAATAAAGTTGTGCTCACCTTAGCAACTATTTATGAGTATGCACTCATTCTTACTCTGGTGGTGTAGAGAGTGGGACTTCCCTTTTTCTACACACATCTCATGTGTGGTGATACATATAGTACTTTACCCAAATGTACTCATGCAATAATCGACAAAATAAAAAATCGATTTTGTCAAACGCGTTAAAACGAGGTATTTCACCGCCATAGCTATTTCCGTGTACGCTTCAGTCATGCTGCGAACCGCCCGTAAAAAGCTGATATACAAAACCTCAGACATCAGCAGATACCATCACTGGCTGAACTCCATGAACCCGAACCCACCACTGGACACTCCCGAAGATATCGAGGCTGCCGTCGAGAATCTCACCACGCAAATTAAGGAGGCAGCGGCACGTGCGGCACCAAGGCTCTCAAACCAGCTGAGAGCTACCAGCAGGGACGTCAACTTTTGGAATCCCCAAGTAATCGAGCTGAAGACCGAGAAACGGCGTCTCCGACGAGTATGGTTCCTCTCAAGAAATCCTAGAGACAAGACCGCTCTTAACAGAGCCGCAAAGGAGCTTAAGGAGACTTTGGCAAACCTGAGGAAGGAGGCCCTTTACAGCTTCGTAGGACAGCTTGCGCCTGGTGACCCTCACCACAATTTGTGGAATGTCACCAAGCACATTAAGCGGACGCTCAAGAGGATTCCGCCTATTAAGAAACCAGACGACTCATGGTGCAGAACAGAGGCGGAGAGGGCCAACGCATTCGCCGAGCACCTGGAGGGAGTCTTCACACCAATTCTTCGATGCTCTCCCTATGACGCAACGGAAACGGCCAGACTCCTGGATGAACCTCTCGCAGACTCTGAGCCGATTCCCCAAGTTACGGAAGAGGAGACTGCCGAGCTAATAGCTGCAATGCATAACAACAAGACACCAGGCGATGATGGCATCAATGCAATCGCATTAAAACTTCTCCCACCCACAAGCAAGAAACTCATAACGCTCATATTTAACAAATGCTTGCAAATGGGGCACTTTCCATCATCATGGAAACGTGCAGAGATAGTTATGATACCTAAGCCTGGAAAACCTGAAGCTAATCTTGCCTCCTATCGGCCGATCAGCTTATTGCCAGTACTCTCAAAGATACTCGAAAGAGTATTCTTAAATAGAGTATTGCCGATAATGGACGAGGCTGGTCTGATCCCCGATCACCAGTTTGTCGTTCAATATATCTTGGACGCTTTTGAAAACAAGAAATATTGCCTAGCGGTCATGGTGGACGTCAAGCAAGCCTTCGATCGGGTCTGGCACCCTGGACTCCTCCTGAAGATTAAACCGGCCTGCCCCAGCCCTACTTCAAGTTCCTGAAGTCATTCCTGGAAGGCCGAAGGTTCGCCGTTAAATGTGGAGAAGCCCGCTCAGGTCTCAAAGATATTCGCGCTGGTGTCCCCCAAGGAAGCGTCCTCGGCCCGCTTATGTACAATGTTTACACGGCCGACCTCCCGGTGCTACTGAGCCCCAACATTATGGTAGCCACATATGCCGACGACACGGCCTTCCTCACCGTAGCAGACACCCCAGCAGAGGAATCCCAGGTAATGCAAGAGCAACTCCATCTGTTTAACTCGTGGCACAAGAAGTGGAATATCTCTGTTAACAGCGATAAGTCCACCGCCACCATCTTCTCCACCCGCTTCGGCAACTGCCCACCAGTTAGCCTCAATGATATTACAATCCCAGAAGAAGACACTCCCAAATATCTTGGCATCACCCTCGACAGGAGGCTAACGTGGAAACCGCACCTGCAGAAGAAGCGCCGCCAGGCAGAAGACCGCATTAAAGCGTACTACTGGCTGATGGGTAGGAGATCCAAGCTGCCAACGTCATCAAAGCTTCTTGTATACAAGGCGATCATCAGGCCAATCTGGATATATGGTATCCAATTGTGGGGCACCGCCTGTAAAACTAATGTCCGAATTATACAGACATTCGAGAACAAAGCTCTCCGCATCGCTACCAGCGCTCATCCTCTGCACGACAATGACACCATTCATGAAGTCCTCAGCTTCCCTTGGGTGAAGGACGAAGTATAATCAAATAATATATAATATAATCATGGTATCGATTAGTGCGATGTCATGCAGGTCAAAGGTAGAAACAAGCAATATGAAATACGGTCCACATACAAATAAGAGGAGATACATACATACTTAATGTAAATTAAAGGAAACTTCAGAAAGATAAAGTAGATGTGGAAGATAGAAAATAAGTGTAGATCGTAAGTAATAATTGTATATAAAATAAGCAACATTTTAATAGCATGTACCCAAAGGGTAAAAGGCTATATTAGTTTTGTGCGAATGTATGTAACACACAGAAGGAGGCGCAGACCCCACAGAGTATATATTATTGATCAAGATGACGAGTCGATATAGCCGTGTCCGTCCGACCGTCCGTTCGTCTGTAGGAGCGCAAGGATCTCAGAAAGCACAAGAGCTAGAATTACCAAACTTGGTATCTAGGTTCCCCTAAGCACTAGGCAGGTCGTTTTTTTTTTTTATTCTGATACACCCCCCGACTCCTTGCAATTCGTTTTTTTTTTTCATAAGTCCCGTAATTTTTGGAACTGCGTGAAACCTTTGAGTTTCCCTCCTGCCAACTCTCGACAAGCCTGCCGCTAAGGCTGCATTTACTTCCGTAGCAAAAAACTGTTAGATCGTCCACGCCATTAAGGACTAATGACTTTGCGCTTTTTGTTATTTATTGTTGCTGCACATGGCAAGTAATTCTATCTTTCTATATTTCGAAAATCATTGAATGCCGATTTGTAGATATAGTTAGTTATAGATCGAACAACATTTATAACACTAACTTTTCATTTGAAGTTTGTATTCTTTTATTGATTTTAGAAACCAAGTTTTAAATCGATCGGTTGAAAAATGTGAATTTTTCAAACAATCTTTGGAGCTTGTTTTCCCCCCTTTGGAGCTTGAATTTTAAAAAATTCCCTTCTTAGTGAACACCTACACTATGAAAGGATACTTGAGCCCACATGTCAGCTTCCTAACTTTTACCGTTTGGGCTGTGCGTTGATCATCATGTCAGTAGATATTCAATGAGAGCTGAAAAATTATGCATTAGTTTTACTGTATTATCACAGAACCTTACCTTGTGGTGACACAATTTTATTGAAACAGAAATACAGAATTTGTTAACCCGGTTTACAGTCTTGCAATTTTGACAAGCAAAATTTCATAGAAAAACTGAACTATACAACTGGCAAGGTAGCACACACAGGATAGGTAGATTATCTCAATAATAGGCAGCAACATCTTTCCACGTGTCTTTCGAAATAACATCTCCCGGTTATGTTCGCTATCTTTGCCAAAATAGAGGACAATGATGCAAACTGTTACGCCTAGCTTGTTAACAAAGATGCAGACGCGCTCAAAGCGCGAGAAACAGCGGTTGCCGAGATGCCAACGCCAGCTGCCTATAACTGGTTGAACTCCGAACCAATTGGTGCAATTGCGCTCCATGCTGCGCTTGAAACGATAGCACCATCTTCCCACGAATCTGTCTTGTTTGTCAATTATTTTGCCACGTGATACAACTGTGTTGTGCGTCCGCAACCACAAATGGATTTTGAATGCCTGCGTTGTCTGGGTCGTTACGTCCTGTACAACCACACTGCTAAGGTACCAGGAGGAGTAACGTCCACCACCGTCATGATTAATTTGCAGCTGAGTGGGTAAACGTATGATGCGCGATCTTAAAATCAATGTATGTGTGGTATTTGTGCGAAGCTTGGGTCGCGTAGGATCCTGGGATATGGTGTAGCAAACCTGTTCATGCGTTGGCTGCACAAATCGTATCTGAACATTGGCCGTGGTACCGCTATTTTCACCTCCTCCCGTTTTTAGATGAATAAGAAACATATGTTCCTCGTTGCCTTCAAAAAGTTGTTGTTCCACCTCATCATCCGGCCTTGAGCATTCTAGCGCAATAAGCCTTTTGCTACAGCACCACACAAACAATATAAGTAATATTAATGACAACCAGAAACAACTGAAGATCGCAATGTAAATATTCCTGTTTAGAAAATCCGTCGAATGATTTATGGGCACTGGTATAATGGGTACATTGTACACATAGGCTGTATATGTGCTTAGGTATTCGCATATGCAAATTATTCCAGTATGAATATCAAGTTCCATGGCTGGCAGGCAGCCATACTGGGACCAATGCGGATCAACTGGATCATTGTACATCCAATAGTCGCAGTCGCGGAGCTGAAAAAGGAAATATATCTCAGCCGAACCGTTCACCAAATCATGACTATCGTTGGTGGCTAAAGCCAAGCCCATATAGGCTTTAACTGCTTTGGGGCATGGGTTACGAAGTAGCATAATGCGATCCGTTTCATTGGCGTAGACAATGCACGATGATGTTTTAATTTCGTCACGGAAAGGTTGATTCACGGTCTGCAACTTTACCACCACATCGTGAGTTGTATTCACGAAGCGCACGGCCAACAGCCCTTGGGCCTCAATGTTCACGCGATAGATCTTATAGTCCCTAACTGAAGTGAGCTGGTCGTGTAGAACCATATTTTCGAAGATACCTTCCGTAGAGACTCGGTCAGCCGAGTGTTCATCGACAATACGAAATGAGGGTCCTAGATGTGGACGGGCAGGCTTACGGCGGTTTGGCATGGCAATTGATGATACAGGAGTCTTGGATCTACGAGTACATAGAGATATAAATAATACAAATTCGGTTTAATATTCCCAGCGTATTATTAGGGATATAATCGCTCACCTATTGAATTCCAATTCTGATTCACTAATAATGAATTCATTGGATTTACGGTAAACCAATGTAGGGCGGCTATTCCTTGAAAGTATATCTGGAGGACGTTCAATCGGCTTGTATTTACCAATAAGTGTAATATACTCAATCTTGTTATTCAGCTTGTGTGTTCCAATTAGTTCCGAGGAATTGGTAAAAGCGCGCACCTTCAGCAAACGCGCACTTGGTTGCCGCTCATCCGGGTACCACCAGTTCAGGTTACGGACTATAGATACCATACGGACGCAAACGAAATGATTACTATTCAATTTATCTGACAACTCTTCCAAAAGTCCCACTGAAAAAGTCACCTTATTGATGTGATCGTATGATTTGAGAATATACTCTTTATATGTTTCAACACATTCCACGTCCATGGCAACGCCTATCGAAATGGTCTGACCATCATCATCGTCAAGTCCTAGACCCATCTCATTAGTGAAGAACAGATAGTTATACAGTCTATTCGCATTGTATGTGGCATTCAACCACATTTCAGTGTTAAGTCTCACATCCTTTTCTGGTATTTGTTTTATCTCCTTGCGTACCTTGGCTATATGTTCCGATGTAAGCTTCGCATGCGGCTTGACCATATCAACAATGAACTGAGGTGGCGGAGGTAACTTGTCCGTAAGATTTTGGAACATACGTTGAATAAGAATGCATCTGACCGTAACATTGCGAAATGGATATTCACGTAAATTGTCTATCTCGCCATTTTCTGTAATTTCTGCAAATATATGATTTATGGACTCCACGGCTTTTGTCAGCACACGGACACCGTCATCACTGATGGGATTCAAAGAGATGGCCAGTGACTTGGTTACATTGGCCAATTTCCCGAGTTCCAAGACAGAGCGCGGCTGATAATTATTAAAAAAGCGCAAGATAGTAGCTGCCTCTTTAACGCTCTTAATGCGCCTTGCGGCTGAATTAAGTATTATGTAGGCTTTGTTGCGATATCCTCTTTTAAACAGAACGGCCACATCTGTTAAGCCGGAAGACAGAAAGTCTTCCAGCGTCTGATTTGTCGTGGAACCAGTTGGTATGTACTGCTCCTTTACGTTGACCTCGACTGATACATCATTACACGCCTTGTAGAAGTCACAAACTCGTACTGTTATCGATTTAGCCACCGGCAACAACAGCTTCATACTTTCCGAGTAGAATACCTCCTGTATGACCTTGGCCGCGATAATGAAGAATCTTTTAGGGTTGTAGTTAGTCTTGAAATTCAGGCATTGCACATTAAACATAGTATCAAACTCTTGACCTGTTTCGGGCTCGATGCTACAGCCAGGGCCTACGGGTCCAAAATTTTTTTTAAGGACTAGTTTTCTCGTATTAGTGCGATAATCATGGGTCAGTCCTGATACTTCAATGATAACACTTTCGAATGGTGTTCGTAGAAATACATAGAGGCGTTCGTCCTCAATCATTATCTCGTTATCAACGGACCATTGATAGTCAATTTTAGCATCTCCACAATCTAGGCAAACTGCCAATAGATCAACCTTTTCATTTGGATGGTAAACATCGCCGGCACAGTTTCGCAAACACAGTATATAAAAGTCCACTGTTCTGTATTTAACCACATTTAGCGTCTGAGTAGCGCTTGCGTACTTACTATCAATAGAGACTTCCAGGGTGTACTTGTAACTGCAGTCCATCTTCAGCGTATACCTTGGAATACGTATTATTTTTGCTGAAAGAAGTGGAAGACAAAAAGCAGGCACTATTATTAAGTAATTGGTATCTTCCTTATTTAATACACACCGGAACTCATATTCTTTTGACAGTACCAATTACTTTGATCGCAACTACTATAACAACTCCAAAGGAAGTCCAAGTTGCTGGAGTCTTCGCCTTCAGCCAATTCACGGCTTAAGGAGCCATTGACATATATGACTTCGTAACGATTCACGTCCCGCTCATTACCTCCTACAATAACTGCGCTCACATCCCCTTGGACCAAGTCTATATAGCACTGTACCATGAATAATGGCATGGGAGAGTAGACTGCAAATTGTTGTATCCTAATGGACAAAGGTACTTACGTGTCCTGCTTCTCTATCTGCGATCACACGTATCATTATCGAATACTTATCGAATTCATGCGCATTCGATGGTCTCATATTGAGTGCAAAGCGTTCTATTCGAAGTAGTGGCACCCTGGACTCTTCCCATTCTTTCAGTTTTTCTTTAAACACCATACTATTGAGAATTTCATGTTGCGACATACATATCTACTTACCGTTTCCGAGAATATCATATGCTAACCAACGAAAAGAAATTTTAGTATTGGGACAGTAGTCTACGTGTGCCTCAAGTTCATAAAACTGAGCCACGGACACGATTAGCGGCCTCGTTGGATCTGAGCACTCCGTAAATCTTGGATTAAGGTAGCACCCCTTATTGGAATCAATTTTAATTAGTGTTTGCCTGCCCTTATAATCCGGTGACAAATTTTTTGAATAAGGCAACAAATCCACACGAATCATAAACCTTCCTGTATTCCAAAAGGCACGCTTACCTATATAAATGTATCCCTGCTTATAGGGCAAGTCATAATCGCGATGTATTCCAGCCAACATTAAATCAACTCGAATATTATCCGATTTTTTCCAAATTTTATGCTTATCGTTCTCGATGACATACAATTTGTTTATCAGGAAATCCTGCCGGGAGGTAGTGACACGTACAATAAATTCAAGATCCGGGCGTAAAGCCTCTATCGTTATCACATAGGGTGATGCATGCCCCATTATATGGTCATAGACGGAATAAATTTTTGGGTTCATGAAGGTCAAATCTTCCGGTTGTTGATATGAGATTTGAGGCAGCAGCATTAAGATCAGCCATAAACATGATTTTAGTGAGCTCGACATATGGAATGTACGAAGTTTCGCAGGCTTCTGCTGTTTTCTATTGAGGTATACTGGAATGCCTGCCCAGTTTTTATAATCAATATACAATAAAAATGTTTAGGACTGGAAGGCGAAGTACACTTTATGCATGCTACAAAACGTTCTCATCCATCTCAGCGCTTCTTCTATATATATTTGGACTAATAAGCTCGTATTATACATTAATAATGAATTATGATCGACAAATGTCCCAGAAGCCTCCCGACTTCTGTCTAAAAGCCAGCTCAATTTTTACAATTAGTTTTTTATTATTATTTGTTTTCCAACAAAATACAGACTAAATAATAAGTAAAATATATTTATTTATATATATATATATATATATTATTATTACATATTATTAAAGACCCTTGCAACTTGGCTCTAAAAGTTTACTCTAAATTTTGTTGTTGTTTTTGTTGTTACGTCTTTGTTTATTTGTTGTTACAGTTGATTTGTTTGTTGATTGGTGTGCCAAGAGCTTATTTATGAATTTGCTTAAAACCGAACCTAAACTGCCGCCTTGGATTTGTTTCTATGAACGCTTCACTTAGTTATATAAAATTGCTGCGTAACGAAATACAATGGATAAAGTGAATAATGTAAATGTTATAATGTATTTTTATTTGATTGCTGAAATGTGTTGCTAGCGCATGTTCGAAAGTGTGATAAATATTGTGCTGAATTAAAATTGATTAACTAAACAATTGTATTTTAGAGTGAAATAAATGGAGCATCAAATATTTGCAAGCTTTCCCATAAAATTCATATGTAATTATGTATGTATATTTACATAAATGATGCATTTTTGTATTGTTTCTTACATTTTCTGTTGATTTTTACAATAACATCCGCATTTTCCATTTAAATATTAACATGATTGGAAAAGAAAAGTTAAATAAAAACGAAAACATATTTATGCAATAAGGTCTGCACATGCTTGGATATATTTTCTTAGTTATTGCTGTTTGTGTTGTTTTTCTTTTCCTTTCTAATTATACAAAAAATTGCCCTCTTGCTTCTATAGCCCGTAGGCTAACAACACACGTCCAAATTTAAACAAAATACAAATGTTTAAAATAATACAAACATTATGTTTAGAGGAGACACTGGTTTGTGCCACTACAGCTTCAGATGCATGCGAAAGATCAGAGTGCATACTAGACAAATATTGAACGCTTAGATCAAAACAAATGAGAAAATTCAATAAACATGAGTGAAAGCTAATGTAGGAAATTTAAATTTTGTTCTAATATGCGTTAACATTCAAGTATTTTGCTCCGAACACATCAAAATATAATGCACTGTGTATGAAAAAGCGGTACGCCTGCCCTTCAATTTATTTGTTTACATGCTCTCTCTGTTCTTCGCTCTCCCAACTTCGTTCTTCATTTCTGCTCTCTTCAAATGCTCACGCGACGCTTGTGTCTGCGCATTGGGAGTCGCACTGGCATTGCCATTGGCGACGTCGGCAACATCACTGCTTTGGAGACATCGTGCAGGACAATGCGAATGGGATTGATATCTTGCTTTGAACTTTGATCTGCACAGAAGTAACTCTAGTTTGATGATGGGGCGGAAGGGAAATGAATGTTAAGGATATGGACAATAGCACAAAAGTCTAATAAATGGTTAAGAAAATTTCGCAGATATAATTATCATTTATGAAATACATATACTATATATCTACGAAACTTACTTTACCACTCAACTAGTTACGTTTTGTTTATTGTTCACAGCGTTTTCATGTTTTCTTTATTTCTGTCTGTCAGTCGGTGTGTCGATCATATGTGAATATTTGTAGGTGTGTCCGTCAGTGTATGTTGTATCTGTGTTTTCTCCGTCGTTTTGTCGATTCGTTTTTGTGTACGTTTAAACTAAATGATAAAGTATAGTTTAAATGGTAGTCGTGTTAACTAAATGTTAAAATCTGGATCTTACAAATACAGCGCTTGAGTCGTGCTCACTGTATCCCAAGCGTTTGGTGTGCTTAAAAACTTCGTTTGTAATGCTAGTGACAGGCATCGATTGATCCAAGTTCTCGGCCATATTCAGCACCAGCCGCAAGTCGCGCTGCATATGACTAAGCGGCTGTTGAGGATTAAAATCGCCCTTGGCCATTTCTACAAAGAAATTTTAAAGGAAATATTTATTAAATTGTGTTTTTAGGATATTCTAAAACTTAATCGTTAAGTAGTCTTGTTTTGAATTATGTACATTTCATAGAGCTTATATCTTGTTTTGAATTTTAAAATGTTTTTTAAAGTGTTTGTCTTCTGCCATTTATTAATTGTTTTTTTTTAAATACATTCTTAAAACATCTCTTCCTATTTGGAACGATTTGGAACACAGATTTTTCTTATTCAACAAAAAATTAATTTAAATCAAGAATTTGTTTAAATTACCTCCTAAGCTACGTTTTATTTTTCGCATCTTTTAGAATGTTAGCAAATATTTTAATTCCCAAACAAAAAAGTTGGAGTTGAAGTATTACAAGATTTATAATTCCTTCCATCTTATAGTGGGAATTAGACATCTTTTTTTTTGTAACTGTGCACATTTTATTTTTCTTTTATAAAACCTGGTGCACTAACATTGAAATAGTTCATTAATCGCACAATTATAAAGTACATTTAATAGGTGTTGTCAGTTTTTCATAACGTTAAATATATTTTTTTTCTTAAATATTGCTTGAAAAACTAAATTAATGAATGCTTGCATTATTGCTTTACAATTATCACTAAAAATATACATTTTAAAATGTAATTATTATTGAATAAATTCTATCCATTACTTCCATTTACAGCTAAATTTATTGCTTCCGCGTATGAACTTACCTTTGCCCTTGGCCAATAGAAGCGGGGATTTCATAGAAGTCAAGTCAAATATGTCTATGATATCATTTAATGAAATCGAGAAGCGGTCAGCTGCAAGCAAATTTACAATATATAAATTATAGAGCTTTTAAAACACTGAACTATCTCAATTCTACGTACCTAATGCTAACGCCTCAGCCAAGCCTACTAGACTAACGCCGAGTATGGTTTGCAGTATGAGGTTAACTTTGCAGGCATTGCCGACATCTGCTAGATAAAAACAAAGAAAAAATTTAATAATGGACTCATACGCAAAGATGACACGGAATTTGTGGTAATATTAACTTACTGCCCAAAAAGAAGGTATTCTTCGCTATGGTCTTAAAGCAGGAATGACACTCTTCAAACACCGAGCGATCGCCACCAGCCAAGATTATAAGCATGCCTTCGGCAGCCTCCTGTCGTGATCCATGTATTTGCGCTTCTAAATAGCGGCCATTGCATTGCTTAATGCCCTCACCTATATCCATGGAGGTATCGGGATCTATAGTGGACATTTCGACATAAGCCTTGTTTCGCAAATCCTTCAACTGCAGGACTCCACAGTTTCCAAAGACAAGCTGCAGATGCAATGAAAATGGGTGAGCAAATAGACATATTAGTAATAGTAAAGCTTACATCTTTGGCACCCTTAGGATCCGATACGCAACAGAAAATAACATCTGCAGCTTCAACCACATCCATAGGCGTATCCTTAACGTCAGCTCCGGCCTCGGCAAAGGGTTGACACTGCAAATAATGATTCGTTTTTCTTTTTAAAATAAAGTGCTAGGAAACGTTTGACAAGTAAAACTAACCTTATCAATGGTGCGGTTCCAGACCACAACCTTGTGACCCGTGTAGATCAAATCCTTAACAATGGTTGAACCCATCATTCCCAATCCCAGAAAACCGATCGTTTGTTCCGAAGCCACAATGTCGCGTTCAGCCAACGTGTTCGGCCGTGAGTTCATGTCAATAGCCTGCGTCTCTGGACGCGTAACCACCGGACGGTCTAGCAATGCGATTGCATTAGGACCGCGTTTCGACAAAGAAGCCAGCAAAGGATCAGCTTCTGCGCGGCGTCGTGCCGTCGTTGGCGATGACGAGCTTGCGCCATCAAAGTCATAATGATCGAACTCCCTGGAGACCGTGCGTTTGCCGCGCTTTGCGCTGGTTGCGCCGCCAGCAGCGCCTGACGTCTGTATAGCCGAGATACGCCGCTTCTGTGCAGACTTTGTGGCGGCAGTCTTGCTGGTCTTTGAGACGGCAACGGCAGCGCTAGACTTTGCTTTGGGCGTACGCTTAGCTTGACTCTTTGCGACCACCGGCGTCGTGGCTGGTGCAGGTTGAGGTGACGCAGCATTATTTTCACTATCCAGCGCGGCCACATTAGTGCTGGTTTGCTCGTACTCATCCGGACTACCCACCACGTGCGCCACCACGCCGTTATTTGCATCACCGCCCTCGGGATTCTCATCGCTATCGAGGCCATCGCGAATCTTATCGAAATCGGCCTCGGTGGCATGATTGGCTACGCCACAACTTTCGTTGATTTGCTCATCGACCTCGTTTGGATCATTTAAATACTTTTCTATGTCCACCATGGCGTGTCTGAAGGCAGCCGGTTTACTTACTTTGGCCAGTTCGTCCTTCCAGGGACCCTCAAAGGGTTTAATGTTGTGTTCTTCTATCCAGGCGCTGTACAAAAAGGACTATTAGTTCTACTAATTGGCACATGTATATCAATAAATTACTTACAAGTTACGCGAACCAAAGAAGAAGACGCATTTGGTATTAGCGCGATGCTGCTGCGTAAGCAGATCCAACGGCGGCTCCACAATCTGCAGGCAACAATTAATTAAAATTTAGATCTCACTCCGAGTTAATACTTATTTATCTCTGATTGTCTAGGCTGACATTATAGATATTTACAATACATATAATAGCTCTACATATTTAAAAAAAAAAAAACGCTAAAAACAAACAATTTAATGCAAATACGGCCGCTTCAAAATGGAAATCACCCTCTTAAAAATAACATATCACACATAAAAACCATAATTGCCTGTACCACGGGGGAAAGCTATAAACTGAATTCGTGCTCTGTTGATAGCAACCGCGCTTTTTTCAGTACAAAACAAATCAACTAACTAAGAAGTGTACCGCCAGTGCCTTCGTATAATAAAAGCAGCGGTTGCGGCAGCGGCCGCAGTGCTGCATAAAAAAGTACAGTCAAAAACAATCGGAGATAGACAAGGGACGGCGACGGTAACGCGGTGCACACACACAGACACACACGCATACAATTGGCTTACCATGCCCGGCCACGGTGTGAAGCCCTTCATTTTGGCCCTGGAAAATAACAGATAGCATTTATTAGTTTCAAAAATTACAATTTGATTTTTAAAAAAATTACAGCATGCAAATGCACTTTGTTTCATTAATTTGCAGCACAATAAAAAGCGCGCGCACGAGAAAAAGCGCCAACGCAGAGACGTCGGCTTCTGCGTCGACGTTAGCTGCTGCGCGTTGGCCACCAGTTTATCAGAACATATATTTACTAACAATATCTTTCGTGGTTCACTAAATACGCGTTAATTACACTTTTCTCTGGCACATTTTACACTGGCCTCCTTTTTTTTAATGGTTGGTCAGAGCAGCACCAATGGTGCGGCAAGTGAGGTTATGTTTTTGGATATATCTACAATTTTGTTGTTAATAAACACACATCGCATTTATATTTTGAAGCAGTGGCCAATGCTTATTGGTAAATGCAGTATGTGGGTTCGCTTGGCGGGTACCACATCTTACCATATCAGATCCTTAGGTTTATAGATAAATTTCTCTGTCGTGTCGCCGCCCGATAGCGACAATTTTTTATTTTTCGACATTATGTTATCTAGGCGTATATTGAACTTGGTTATTTTGCTGCTGTTGCTTGCGACACGCACGAACTAATAAATTATTTGTTAAAAGTACAAATACGTCAGTTGCGGTCGGCGTTAAAATAATTTTCTTATTTTTCTTCCACAGCTTGCCTATTTTCCTCTTTTTTTGTATGTGTGACGCTTCGCAGCAATGTTATTTGCTGTGTGTGTGAAATCAGTAATGGCGCCTGACAGAGCTATCGAGTGCTGTGTTTCCCAAACGCATAAGTGTTGGAAAACGTGTGCACATCACACTGCTCTGCGGGAACACAGCACTTGGCATCGATACAATTTAAATATCGCGGTCATCTCCTTTCGCTATTGAACATATTTTGTGCCATTTAAAAGTTGGCTTTATTTATTTATTGGCTTATATGTATATTTATCTATAAAAAAAAGTACCTTTGATTATTTACATATATGTATGTATACTACACTATGTATTTGTCGACATGTTAAATAAATAAAAAAATGATTTATTAATTAACAAACAGCAAGTCGGCATAAGCTTCTCATACATATATAAAATAACTACATAAAATAAAGTAATTACTGAGAAAAGTTCATTGACTTATACGCTTACCCCCAAACTATTGCAAAGCACATGAATCGCACCAATATTATTTTAGGCCAGCATGCCAGTTGCCAAAAAATTGAATATTTTATAAAGCCGCATATGACATGTCGACATTCGCAAAAACGTCTCGGCTACAGATTTGCAAAATAAATAGAAATGCGTGCCAAATTGGCGAGAGCACAACCCCTTGCCAACGGGCTGGCCTTAACCCATGCTGCAACGTCAGGATTTGTTTAAATAAACAACCAACGCAGCTACTGAAAGCAAAACCGTTTTTCAAGTACAATGGACATCAAGCAAATGTTACATTTCAATTGCCATTGACAAGGCCACTCAAACCCACCCCCACTCCTGCTCTGTTTATCCAGTGCGTGCAATCTTCAACCAATTGGCTTTCACAATTTCGCAAACGTTTGGCTCTTTTATTCTGTTTTCCGGCAAACAATGCGTCTAAAACTTTCACTTTAGACCAAGCATTCATCAAAAAGGGCAGACGAGAGGCCTTAACCGCAAAATAAATTACCACACGTACCCACTAAACCATAATCCTCATAAATATGAAACAATCAAATAGAAAAGGAGTAAAAAACACACACAAGTGGGTCGTGGACACACTGCCTAGCTAGTCCTCTCAATGGCAAAGCAAACACCAAATGCCAAAAATAAAAAGAAAAAAGGGAAAGTTCCTCGACAAAAAGGGGTTACATTTTCCTGTTTCTACGGCAAAAGATACAACTTTTTTACAGCAAATAAATTGTTAACACTTTCCTTACTAATTAGCCAGCAGGGGGTGATTTAGAACTTAGGAAGAGTGAAGGGTGATTTCCGCTCGAGTTTGAATGATTTATTGCACAAAATATGCGCATTTAATGTGGAATAATCTGCTTTAGTTTGAGGACAAAGTAATTCTTTACTATATAGATATATATACATATTACGGTTACCTGGTTTTAAAATTCTTGGCAGCAAAATATGTACATACAATGTGCGTTCCAAAGTAAACAGGACTTTTTGAATCTAGAGCCCCCTGGTGGCGCTATCTATATGTCGACTGGTGCGTTAGAATCTGCTATCTTTATCGATTGTCCAGTGAGAATATTATGACATTTCATCGATTGGAAGCGAAGTTCCGTAGCAGAGTGCACGAGTGGTTTCTACGTTTTCAAAGTGGTCGTGAGGACATAAATGACGGTCAACATGTGGGCAATCAAAATACGTGATCACCGAAGATTCCATCGAAACTGTGCGTGATGGAAATTGAATTGAACATCTCCAAATCATTGATTTATCGAATTTTGACCATTTGTGTGCACGGTTTGTTCCGCACAAATTGACTGACGACCAAAAATTGCTCTCATCGATCGACGCATGTGACCGATTATTTGACCAAAAATCACATTTTAACCATTAACCACTCGCCGTATTCACCTGATATGGCACCGTGCGACTTTTACCTTTTCGGAAAAATGCATTTGGCCATGAAAGGAAAGCGTTATGCAGACGTAGAGGCCATTCAAAAGGCTTGCACCTGAATACTGGCGGCCATACCGGCCAACGAGCTAAAACACTCGTTCGACATGCTTTTGGATCGTGCAAAAAGCTGTATTGAAGCAGAAGGAGACTATTTTGAATAAAATAAATTGATTTTGCCGAAAAAAAACATTAGTTCTGTTTTTTTTTTTTTAAAGTCCTGTTTACTTTGGAATACACCTTGTATATACAAAACAATACAGCCCTTTTCGCAGTAAAAAAAATCCGGATTGTTTACCCTGGACACAAAGGGTAAGGGATATACTAGAAAGTTTAAGTTTTAAATTTTTGGCAGAACCCATCACGAGACACATCGAAATACACATGTCAGTCCGACAGATCGGTTCAGAAATCATTCTTATTAGAAACACTTCTTTGCTTATTTTGAGACTATGTATATATATTATAAAGCTTAGCAAATAGATAATGTTAATTATTTGCTACAAAAGTCGTGCAAATAAATACTTGGACCTGATGATCGTGTCAAACCATCAATCACAAAAATATCGCTCTACTCTGTACTTATTAGGATTTTAAACTAGAGCGATAGGCACACATACATACATACATTCGTACATGGTTATTTATGAAAGATTTTCTCGTGTTTGCTAGTGTGCAGCTTCACGCCGATTAATCTGCGTTTCTCATTTGTTTGTGGTAGGAGTAGCACTTAGGACACAAACTTAAAATATTTGTGCATACATTTATACATATGCAAATGTATGTGAAAGAATATTTGGAAATCGGATTATAAAGTATAATAGTGGTCTCTTAATTTGTGTAATTGTGCTGTAAATTTACGGTTTATTAAAATACATACATATGTACATATACTCAAAAATACTTTTTTGTATGTGTGTAATGTCGGTTTGTTATGATATGGTGAAATGTATTTATGGAATTTATGGCTATTTGGCTATATTTTTAGCATAAATTACTGAAGTTGGCTGAAATAAATAATTGACGGAAGAAATTTGCGATTCGCGCGTGTCTATAACGTGCATACATATGTACATACATACATACACATGCATTGGTATGAAAATTATATACATATATGTATGTATGTGAGCATTCCCGCTGTATTCTGCTGACAGCGAATAATTTCTGTGAAGAACATAACTTTGTTTACGTTTTGTTTGCACTGCAAGCTTTATATACATACGAGTATGAGTGTACATATACATACATATGTACATATATACGTGCGTGGCTTTGTATATACAGTGAAAATTCTCTTAATTGACAACTCCTTTATTTGGACAGCTCTTTATTCTTGAGCAATCGTTCGGGGGGTACTTAATAGTTAAGGGGATAAGCGTTCCTTCCCTTGGGCGGACAACAGTTGGTCGACGGTGAGTGTCCGGTCAGGAGAGTTCTCACTGTATATGTAAATACATGCATAGGTTGTATATGTGTGTTGAATATCGATGCATTTGTTATTTTATATCCGATCTGGTAGCGCCAAAGGCATTGCAAACAAAAGTTGGTCAACACTTGTTGACAATTGGATACAGCTATCAGGCAGCTCTTCTTTGATCCTTTTGCTTTTGCATTTGATTCAGCGAACACCAGCAGAGCGTTATTTTTTCACTTAAAACGTACAATTATATTAATTAATTAGTCTTCTCAGCGTTCTTTCGCCTTCTATTGACTTTTTCATTAGCAATAATTCACTTCGCAAAAGAGTGGGAAATTAAAAAACAAATTTACGAAAGAAATTGCACTACTCTTGATTTTGATTTTCTCGCTCAGTGACGCAGCAGTTTGTCGCTGAAATGGCAGCCTGCAATAAGGAAAACAACGACCACGCATGCGGTAAGTGCAGACTTAGGGAGTATTATATTATTAATAATTAGATTATGCGCCTGAATGGCGAAATTTGATTGATGTACGTCAGCGACCAACTCACCACCCCTATTGACTGTTATCCAGAATCATTCTATTTGCATATTTTTGATCCGGTGGCCAATTTCAACGATTTGCTCGTTTTTATGCGATTTTTTATGGGATAATATTAAACGCTTTTCCTCTTTTTTATATCACATAAAAAGCGAAGGGTGTAACACACGCACACACACAGTAGAGCAGCTATCCGGGGGTGCTGATGATTTGTGCGCTTAACCCGCATATTAAACTCGATCGCTTAGCGTTTCAATACGCGTTTAGGAATTTGCGCACCGCTACGCCACTGCATTGTCCCCACAAGGCCAACTTTTAACCACTTCCCCCTTGTCCTCGTTCCATTCATCGCTTCTGGCATAGTTCGTCCAGTTTATTGCCGTAGCGCGGCAAAAGTGTTAATACAACAACAATTTCAAGCATGCACGGCTTTTGGTCTACAAACTGCTGCTGCCAACGCACTCATGCGTTTTCTGTTTGTGTGTGTGTGTAGTCGCCGAGTGCTTGAAAGGGGGGGGAGGCGGTTGCAGTAGTGCAGCATAAACAAATGGCAAATAAGCACAAGCACCTCTCATCGCACCAGCTGCGGTTTGAAACTTTGCATTTACCGCATTTTCCTTTCCTTCTCCATAAATTTCAAAGCTTTAACTTTAATTACCTAATTTGGAATGTTTGTCTATGTACTTTTCTATCGAACATTTATACATGCAACATACATACAAATGTATGTATATATGTAAGCCTCGTAATTTTATTTCTTGGCATTAAATTGGGGCGGCCAAAAAATTTTCCATTCTCAATTTGCTCCCTTCCTTTGCTGAGACAGAAGTTTGTCGTGCTTGGAAATCGCAGAAATTTCCACATGAACGATTATTTTGCGCTGACGGCCGGCCAAGAAACTTACAGTCAACACACAAGTATAAGTAGAATGTGCTAAACAAATAATTTATTAATTATTCCCAATTTCCTTCATTTATTTATTTTTATGTATACGGTTTTTTGTTTTTTTTTTTTAATTGACTTACTATTTGCATTTTTATATATGTACATATTTATTTTCTATTTTTATTTCCTATTTTGAATTTAAGTAGCGTCTCAATATTTCTTTTAATATAAAAATACTTTTTACTTTTGAGAAACGGGAAGATAGTGAGGTTCAAAACATTTATGATAAGTAAATGGGAAGGTTTAAAACAGTTAATCCTTTTATGCAATGAAAGACCTAGATCTTGTAAAGAGTCTACATTTTTCTTGGGATAACTACAGTATTTATTCTTTTAGTACCAATATTGTATCTATTGTACCCAATATTTTAGGCAAATTATCATTTATTAATGTATCGACATAAAAATAATGATTTGGTTTAATTTTTCACAATTCTAAAGTCTTCACTGTCCCTTAATTAAAACCTTTACACTTCAAGAACTTTCAACATTATATTAGCACTTTTAAAAATAGAGTCTTCCGATTTTTTCTTGCAGGCGAACCAATAATTATTACCCATTATGTGAATCCGCAATTATTTTGGTATACTCCGCTGAAGAAGTTGCACGGCAGCGCCGCTCAAGCTCTCAAGCTGGAGAAGAAATTGCCCGCGCAATGCGTTTCATCCAATCAACTGGACAGTTATGAAAAGGAGCAGCATGTGATCGTGCGCTATAAGCCGCAATCGAACCCACAGAAATATCTTCGTGGTGTGGTGAAGGATTGGCAGGACGATGAATATTTGGTGTGGGCCATGGATTATGGCTTTCAAATCATCAGCTCTTCGAGATTCTTGTGGTGTTTGCCAACAGAATTGTCGGAAAAAATAATGGACATTGCCATTGGCGGAGTGGCTAATGTATTGCCTTGGAATGGCAAGAACTGGAGTGCTATGGCTCAAAAACTTTTTGGGCTGCAGCTTTTAAAGGCACACCACCTTAGCTTCAAGCCTATGCAGCAGAATCAGCGACAGCAAAACTTTGGACAATTGCTTATGAAGTTAATTGATTGTAACGAATATCTGGTTGATGCCGCTGAGTATTTGGTGTTAAATCAGTTCGCACGTATCGCAGAAAAGGACCATTTTCAGCTTGACATGGACAATTATTGGCAACAGTCTGAAGCCACTCATCTGGCTGAGATTAACGATATTGGCAATCTTGGTGGTGTAGGTTCCCGCAATATTATCAAGCTGGTCAAGGCAGCTGGGTTGTTACCCACCAAATCTATTGATCCCAACAACTCTCCAATCTTAACTAATGGAGACTCTACCTTTGCTGACATTTATTTTGATTCCCACAAAGTTCTGCATAAGGTGGAGCCCTGGAGCCAGGAATGTAAAGTTCGCCATAGAAATGGCTATTACCAGATTGGGGGCCTAACACGCCCTCTCACGCGTCCTTCGGCACAACCGGAAAAGTTGAGTGTTCTACTGCAGCAGCGAACTGTGCCACCAATACCATTGACGGCGAAACTTCTAAGCAAGGTCAGCAGCAAACTTGATAATCCGGTGGAAACAGCTTTCGAAGTAAGCAGCGACACTAGTAGTGCCTGCGGAAGCTCCAGTTCGTCCAATTCTGACATCGAAGAGGATGCACCGCGCCTGCAATGTTTGCGTGCGCTGGTAGCTGACAAATCAACGGACTCCACAGAAAACTCAGCCGCTGCAGCTTTAGGGGATGAGGAAGTCCTGCACAAGGAGCAGAAAATAATTTATCCAACGTCCATAGGCGCCTCAATAGAAGTTCAAATGAATTCAATCCCGATTACATCTTCGGCTGTGTCGAAAGAGCCATTAAAGACTCATTCCGAAGTAGAAAAAACTATCGATATTAAATATCCGAACGCTGTGAAATCAGCAGAGCGTACTCATGCTACCCCTTTAGTCTCTAAAGCTCCTGAAAAGATGTCTGCTCGGAGTGAATTCAAGCAAATCAAAGCAAATGAAAACAGAAACGAGAAATATACGAGCCTTGTGAAGTCAGCGGAGCCTCTTCATGCAGTTCCATTTATTTACGAATCCCACGAAAAGTATGATAAGACGCCAGTTGTAAAGGCAACAAAGATTAACTTAAAAGCAGATGAAGACAATAAGTATACAAACCTTTTAAGTTCAACGAAGCCTTTCCCTCTCGGAAATGTGGCAGAAACCCCAAATGTTCAAAATCGTATATTTCCAAAGCCACAGGATCCTTCACTAACTAAGGAGAAGTTAGACCGTATCTTCAATGAAATGCTTGGGAAAACCTCGTTGGGTTCCCCACTCAGGACGGGCACGTTCAATAGCAGTCCGAAACAAGCCATCCCCAAGAACGTCTCTGGCCTCAGCCACATAAACAATATGGTGTTGGCACATAGCTCTGTGGAATTGATACCCTTGAGCAACGTCCAAGAGTTGCCTTTAGGCGCCTCCATTCATCAGGCCATGTGCAATAAGAACTTTCATACGCCATCCCCAATGCAAAGTTATGCCTGGCCCCATCTAATGCAGGGGAACTCGATGCTGCTGATCAATAGCATGGATACCGGAAGGTCTTGGAGTTATTTGCCACCGCTCTGTACGCTTGTTATGCAGCAAATGCAGATGACAGTAATGACTGGGGTTGGACCGCTTGCCGTGCTGGTGGCGAACAATCAGGAGAATGTCAACATTCTGGCCCAACATTGCTCTTTCCTACTGCAGTACTACGAGACTATAAAGTACAAAGTGATAAATGCGGGTGCCATTCAAATGGGTGATGTGTGTAGCATGTTGCTGAGCACTTGTGGTATCCTGGTGACCACAGCGTCTTGTTTGGTCATTTTGCTGCAACATCACAGCAAAGGCATTCACATCTTCGATGCCTCGCGCTTAAGGCATCTTATTTTCGATGATTATGATCTTATCAGAACCGCTGGTCCACTAATACTGCAACAAATTTTAGACCAACTGAAAGGCATGTCCTTACCGCGGCTGCAACTTATAATGGTGGCTCAGCAGTGGCGCGCGTCTGAATATATGCCACTTATTAAACGGCAGGCACGCAATCCACTGCTTCTTTTTGGCGACTTTCTGGAAGCGGCCATGTACGGCTCTATAAAATTGGAAGTCGTCTTTATGCAGTCTATAAAGAAGTTGCCAAAGCTTCTGGAGTTTCTAGACTCACGCATGTCGCTGCAGGAACGCACGCTAATTTTCTGCAAATCACTAGAAGAAGTGGGCACTTTACGCAAAGCGTTGCTCTCAATTGGGCTGCAGTCTGGAATGGCCAACGAATCGCAAAGTGAGGTAAGAGAGGTGTCTAGTTTTAATTTTCTGAAACGAACTCTGTTGTGGGGAATGTTTGAAACCAACAAGAGAGAGTGCTACAGTCGAGCATGCCCGACAGTTAAAAACCCTGTAAACTTCCGGCACTGATTTATATCCGTTCCTAGCAGAAGCAAAAAGATAAGAAGAGCGAACTTGATGCTGCAGTTTGTGGGCGTAGTACTGGAGTGAAATTGTTTCGCTAATAACTTTTCTTAGAATAGACCGTTTTGGATGAAATTTGACACCAAAGTAGATATTTGTATATAATAACAATATAATATATATATAATATAATATATATATAATAATAATTTGAACTTGTATAGCTTAGGGACTAGGAGCGTCTATATACCAAGTTTGGTTATATCGCTTCCGAAATCCAGGCATTCATCCAGACGGACAAACATGTCTAGATCGATTTCTCTCGTCATGCTGATTCAAAATGTATATACTTTATGGGGTCGGAGATGCTTTCTTCTGCCTGTTACATAATTTGCAAAAACCTAATATGTATAGCCTTTTTACCCTGCGGGTACAGGGTATAAAAAGACGATCTGCAATCGTTTTACAATTGAACACTGGACAGAATCCAACTATCTTAATTGCAGACGGAACGAATATTGCTGCTCACGGATGATCTTGTCACAAACAACTCATCTGTGGTGACACTGCGGGACATTCAACTCCTGGTCCACTACAACCTCTCCCACTCGTGGTCAAGTTTCTCGTCGCGTTTTCGGTTTGTTACGGGCAACATTCCAAATTATTTTTCCGAAAATCGATCGGAGAAATATATTACCTCCTTTATCATGCTAGATGAAACCAATAAGTTGGAGCTGCCCCGACTGGTGCAATTTCTCCATGCACACGGCATCAGACAGGAAAAACACATAATGCAGGCTGCAGCTGATTGTCAAATGCATTCGGAGCAGGGTCATGCTCTCTGCCAGAAAACACTCAGCGTTGGAACGCGTTGTCTAATGTCATGCCGCTATCGGCACTATTTGGTCAAGGCGGATGTGATGAATGCACCGTTTACGCAACAGCCAGACACACTCATTCGTGTCCAAGTGGTGAAGGTAAGTCCTCTATTCCATATTACTAGCACAGTTTTTTTCTGAAGAGTAGCAACTCTTTTTTTATGGGTCTTATCAAATTAATAAAAACAGTTTTTTTTCTTCTCAGTGATAAGAAATAAAAACATAGTTTTTCCTTAGCCAACGGTAGGTCGTTAGGCTGGTGTAGGCTATATTTCCATGTTTAAACACTTTCTAAGATATCTCAATATCTTTCTTTCTTGACTATATATTATTATACTTAAATATACATTTTGTTTCTTTTTTGATTCCAATTTTAGTAACAATTCCATAGTTTAAAGATACACTTTATACATATATGTGACATATAGTTGCTATTCTTGGTTTTATTCTATAGAATCGTGGTTTTTATTTTCATTTTTATTGCCCTATCAGGTCTACAGTCCCGTGCATTTGGCTATTCGTCCATTATGCTACAAGTTACCAGGATGCAATAAATGGCGCCAAATCTCATCGAGTGTGGCTCAACTGGCATTAGCACTAAATGTTTATATGGGTATACCGGAAAACCGTCGGCCATATCGTCAGCCGCGCATTAATGACATCTGCCTCATTGAACGGTCAACGGGCTTCAAACGAGTTCGTGTGGTAAATTGTCAATATAATGGATCATCGCTGCAAGTCCAGTTCATGGACGATAGCACTGAACCCATTAACGTTGGCATCTCAGAGCTGCTATACTGCGCTACCCCATTCCAACGCGTACCACCGCTCGTCATCGCGGTTCGTCTCCCTGGCATAGTTCCTGTCATGGGTGAGGTTACATGGTCCCGAAGTGCGACGCAGTGGGTAGAGTCTTTGCTTTGTAATCTCAATGAGTTACAACATGTGCAAATGGTCGTTGACTTCGCCCTTAAGTCCTCAGTCTATGTTAAGGACATTTTCGTGATTCAGGACTGCCCCCAGATGGGTACTAGTGTTAAGAAGACGATGCTTTGCGGAGAACTATTGCGCGAGGGCTATGGCTGCATTAGGGCGGATGGGCCTGAAATGTTACGCAACATGTACGCAGAAGTGACAAAGATAAATTCAACTGATGAGGATCCTGCAGATCCACATTTTGGCCAATGGTTAGACTCAGACGAAGATGGAGCCGAGGCTGAGTTGCCTGCGAGCCCTACCCTTAAAGATGAAAAGCAGCTAACAAGTCCAAGTCCTGCAGAAATTGTAGATAATCCAGATGTTGGACAGTGGTTGGATTCAGATTATGAAGATTCAACGCCAGTGGAGACAAACGCGCAATATTTTAAAACTCAGAGAGACTCTGGAGAAGACTTTGTGAAGCAAAAAAAAGACAATTGTAAAAATACAGCTCGATCTCCAGAATTCCGACACCTCGTTGACTCCCAGCACTCAAACACAACCAATTCGATAGCTATTAAAGAAACAAGCAACACTTCAACGACCGAATTTCTGAATGTGTTGATCAGAAATCTTAAAGAAAAAAAGGATGATGTAAAACCTAACAATACACAGCAAATGATGGAGGAAATAGTGTACGGCATAGACGAAAGATTGAACACCGTCAGCTCGAAGTCCAGTACGCGACAGAGCAAAAAGAAGGTGTTGGTGGCGTCTCATGAAAAGTCCGTCGACGCTGCTGCCCTAACTACCTACTCGCTCCGATTCAGTGCTGTAGCCGGCGGTGCAGTGCGTCCCTCAATCAAATGGAAACAGACCCTCCGAACAATCGTCATCACTATAGAGCAACAGTTGCCCGAATATGAGTTGAGACATAATAACAATACGTTATTCTATTCTGTGCCAACCACAGCACCACCACAAGGTTGCATTCTTAATTTGCTGGGCGATGTGACAGTTATATCGGAAAAACAGTGTGGCTATTATCTGCAGGTGAAGCTGGACAAGGTTATTAAAACCATTTGGCCAACTTTGCTGCGCACGGCAGTTCCCCAACATTGGTTGACCTACGATACGGATCCGGATGGCGAATTAAGCTCTCAAGAAGCTAAAAACTATAGATTTAAATCGATATGGCAGCAATGCTCTGAGTTCGAAGCCAAAAACCCTGATTTCGATTCGGACTCATCCGTGGATGAAAGTGAAGAAAATTCCACTGAACGCGCCATATTAGGGGATGACTTAGCAGACTAATTGTTCCTACATGGGCTCCACAGCGATTCTTTTATAGCTCCGTAATTTTCAAAAATCAGTCGACATCTCGTTCTCTTCTAATTTATTAACCTTTAAATGTGTCCTATTTTTTTTTCTTTTAAGACAACCAATCATCCTCACTCTACCCATAGAAATTCATTATAAAACAATCTCAAATTTCATTTAATACGATACATTTACACTTTAAAAAAACACTTCCCGTTACTACCAGTTATGATTGGTTCTATTTTAAGAATCAATTTATGTTTTCTGTTGAATGCTTTTTATTTTAAAATTGTATAATTATCTCACCCTACATTTTAACAAAAATAAAAATAACACATAGAGATCCATTTGTTTATATTATATTATTAGATAAAATAGGTTTGGAATTTTAAACATTCCTTGTCAGCATTATTAAAAATGTAGTTTAGCGATCATGCCAAAGAATATTAAAGGAACATGCTTTCTAAGAAAAAAATTTTTGTTAATATATCAGATCAAAAATAACTGTTAGAAATTATAGTTGTTGTAGGAGTATTTTGGAAATCCTTCTTAAGCGTAAGAAGTACTTTATAAGGAACAAGTTAAGCGTAAGAAAGTGCTTTATAATGAACAAATTAGAAGTCCTCACTGACGGCCGAACCCTGAGGCAGATTATATTCATTTTCCATAATATGTATTATCACCTGCCCTATCATATTCATAATCAGGGCATTCGAGTTTGCAGTTTCATGATCGCTCGCATGGTACGATATAGGTTCGAAACGTTGCAAGGCTTGACACGGCAACTTTTTACCAAAGATATTACGTTCCTGCCACGATTTAGTAGCCAATATCATGGGCATAATATATTCTTCAATCTGCTTTAATATTGTCACTAGAGTCGAGTCACTTATGTTCCATTTATAGCGTATTTTCAAGAACAGCACCTGAACATGCTCATACGCGTCCCGCGGCATGATACAAACAGCTTCCATTATCTCGTTCATGTAGAAGCAACGCTGTATGCGCACACATCGGCCGGCAGCATATTCGCCCAGGGATATGTCCGGTTCCAGCAGCACACTGTAGCTTTGCCAAGTATTGGGATACTTCACGAAGGTTCTGCCCCCACTTCCTTTGTACAATTTGTGTGTAATGAGCAATTCCACGGACTTTAGTTCGCGGATCGCCTTAACTTGCAGCCTCCACGGCGCATCAATGGCTAAATGCAGCTCGGGGGTCAGCTGGCGACAGGCCTCTGAGATATTGTACTTAAATAGTTTTAATAAGTCCATGGTGTCACATTCGTGCAGTTTAAGGATCTGAGCTAAGTCCAAATATTGTAAAAGCTTGAGTGAGCATTTGGCGGTGGGGTAAATTCCTCTGGCCCGTTGACCGTCGAAGTGGCAATGCGTGTAATTCATGACTGCCGGTATTATATCGTGTCGAAAGCTCGGCGTCCTGGTGATTGGAATAAAGAAGGCGGAATGACGTCGGGGCGTGTGTGCGGCCAACGAATGCTTTGTTCGCAACTCGCTAATGCACAGTGTAGTGTTTATGTAACAGCTTTGCATTTTGTTTATGGCATTTAAGGCTATTTAAAGAGAATTTTAACGTTAGCAGAAATCGCAAAAACGAGTACGGCACTGCCAGCATTAAACAATTATTTGCTGCCCGGCCAAACGTTTCGCTTCCTAGTGCTAGAAAACAACACTGGCCTGATTGACAGTAATTAGTTGGCAACACTTTTAGTTTTTTCTTTCATATCGCAATAGGGTGAGAGTTTTTCAACGTTCGAGTAAACATTCGGAAATCACACTGAACGATTCGGTGCGTTCTATTCACTAGCATGACTTCGTCTAGTGGGAAACGCAGTGCCAGTTACTGGCGCGAGCGATCAGCAACTCTGCCAGCGTTTGTATCGCCAACGCCTGAAGTTGCTTTACAGCATCGCGCTTCGATACTCTGGGCGCCGAAAGAGGAGCTACCCGACGACGGTTTACAGGATTATTTGCAGTTCGCTTACACCAACTACTCCATTGAGGAGGAGCAGGCATTATACATATTGCGGCAACAGAGCTACGACCTAACCCTCGCCCGTGATCGCTTGGCAAGCATTGAGACTGCGCGCGGTTGTCGTTTCTGCCGCTGGCGGGCTAAGGACTTGTTGCATATTTGCAAAGCACTCAAGAAGCATGGGGTTGACTACGAAAAGGTTGGAAAGGGTCTGCCCCATATCCCAATCGCTGATATGAGAAGTTTTGTTAAGTTTATGAAAGTGCCTATAGATTTAATCTAATGAACTTGTTTCGCAATCATCTGAATTCGCGTTGGGCTGTGTTATTCTATAATATTTATCCAATAAAGCTTTTTTTGCAATTGAGTTTCATTAAAATTTGTCAATATTGGGCATCTCGTTTCTGAACAATATGCTGAGGCGGTCGTCCGATCGAATGATCCCAAATAGTGGTAGGACGGGGGAGGAGGATATTGGCTTAGGATCGAGAAAAACCTTGCTAAAATGTTAGGGACTGTCAGTCCCGGCAGAGTCGTGAACAGCGGACGCAAGCAAGCCGGTAGAAGCAATGGAGTCGGTGGAAAGGGGACTAGGCTATCTACATATCTGGGACGGGGATTCTAGCCATTCTACCTACTTGTAAATCTCATGTGAATTGAGTTCACCTCAGTCGCTGTATAGGTTCAGATGTTGAAGCCCAACGACGCTCGTACAGCTATCGAGATCTCGGTATAAACAAGAAGATGAGCCCTTGGTGCCTGCGGAGTGAAAAGTCAAGCCCCAACTTGGGCTGCCTAGAAACGCTGCACTTTGTACACCTCAAAGGTATAAATGGAATCTAGGATAATCTTTTCGGGACCCTAGAAAAATTAATAATTGGGAGAGTCAATGCCTTCCATACATACATATCTACATTGTTAATGAGTATTATATGTACATTCTTCATATGTATATTATTTAATTTTGGCGTTTCTCGTGGACAACAGCTGGTTGGAAATGGTGGAAGAGTGCTTCGTTTCATTAAATATTTATTGCTGCTGCTGATATATCAGCCATTGATACATATCAGTTTTCAAAATTTAATTTTTAGTACCAAATGATTTCAATACAAATAAACATGAAAACTCAGTGTGATCACAATTTCAAAACAATCGATTGCACAGCTGATAATTAATGGCATTAGAAGAAGTTACTCTTCGTTCATAACATTTCGATAAGCTAGGAGGTGAGGACGCAGATGTGTTCACTATTTCTTATCGATAAGGGCACACACATTTTGATGTATGCATTTATCGATACAAAGTAATGACATGTTGCGTGTGAGATTTCGGGCTGCTGGCAACAGCCTGTTCACCAGGTGCTGTCCATATGTTAGTGCAACGAGGGTCCTTGGGTGTTTCCTCTTTGGATAAAAATGTTTTCCAACGTTCATGACTAATTTTGATCGCATGGTGCTGCCAAACTGACTTCCCCGGTCTATGATAGTTAACGTTGTTTGTTAACTCTAGTGTTCTCAGTGCCAAGTGGATGTTGTTTGGCAAATTCCATTCATTATTTTTGCAGTTTTGTTGGAAAATGCTTATGAGGGAGTTTATCTGCTGCCAGAATGCTCCGATCTGCCAAAGTGCAGGGTAACCTGTTGATACGCAGGGGAAGATTTCTAAGAATCTTACACCTCATCCTCCTTTTATATTAATCGTTTTTGGCAATAGGGTTATCATATATACGGGTTCTGAAGTTAAGGGCTTCATGTTTTTCTGTGTTGCCTAAGGTCTATAGGATTTTTCTTCGTTCTACTGGATGTAGAAAACTCGTTCAATCCCTTTGCATGAATTTGGTCCTACCTTTCATCGGTTAGATCTCATAATCGGTGATTTTTTGGAGAAACTACCATGGTTTATGGAAGTCTTTGACTGCTAAAAAGCTACGTTTCGCCATCGTTTGCAGCACTCACCACTCTCGTGAAATCTCTCGTTGAGCCCCTTCTTGGTAAAGGACTGTGGAATTATGAAACAGATGATGTTTCCACCAGCAGATCCAAATTTGTACGCCCCACCCTTAACGAGGCTAACCCTTGGACGGGTGATAATAGTAAACGATTGTACACAAAATAAAAGGACACATATTAGTTTCATTGAATTTTCGGGAGCAATGAAGAACAGTTATTTGATTTATTATATCTTTGTTTTCACATTTGTACATACAAATGTATGTATTGATAATACAGATTTTATCATCTGAACATTTTTAATACTAACAATTAATACAAAGCATTTTTCTTTAAATACTTGAATACCCTCTCTAAGCATAGAATTTAAATCTATCTAGATGTATATTATTATTTGTAGCCTAACATTTACATAAATACATATGTTTTTGTTTAGCATTTAGGTTCTATTTCTGAAATATGTACAAATTAAAATAGATGAAAAATTAAAACGAATTTTGGCTTCAGACTATACAAACAAAACAAAATCTTTCAAAAAATGTGATAGGAATAATTTGTTATCCTTCAGTCTAAACTTTAACCTTGAATTTATGTTTCTATATAGGTTTGTACGACTTAATTAATTGTATGAGTTCTTGAAATCACAAAACTTGAATAAGGTCTCATTTCTATTCGATTTTCAAGATTGCATTCAATATTCGTTGTCATAACCATTGTGCCTTGCAGAAACATAATAGTTAATAGAATAGAATTTTTCGGTAGATTTTAAGGATGGGTTAAGTGTTAAATCGTTTTGACTATGCGTGCGGCTATGGGTGTTAGTACTTGTACTTATCATAAACCTATGAATATTGTTGCTCCATTCCGTAGATGTGTGCTGCTAGGTGAGAGTTCCTCGACTATTAATAATACAATGTGGTTTAAGTTCTAGGCATAGGCTATATAGACAGTGATGGGCTTCTACGCTAATCTATAAACTAAGTCTTTTCCGTATTTTCCTTTGGATACCCGATACACTTAAAACAAACTACTCTGCTTGGCGAAGCTGCAGCTTTGCAGGGTCATCGTTCCTGCAGGATGTGCGTGTAGATTTTGGTGCGATGGTGGTGCCGTAATGGGACCCCAAGACAGCCGCTTTCAGTTCGGTCGCAATGGCAGCATGCTATAATGTTGTTGTTGTTGCTGCTGCTGTTGTTGCTGTTGCTGATGCTGCTGTTGAAGTAACATTTGTTGCTGTTGCTGGTGCTGTTGTTGCTGTTGCTGCTGCTGCTGTTGGGTTGTGGCTGTTGTTGTTGTGCCCTGTGGACTGGTGTAGGTAACCGCGCAAGCTGCCGGCTGTGACACCACCACAGGTGCGCTCACCTTGCGTTCGGATTGGGTGCGTATGGGTTGTGGGTGAGCGGCTGTGGGCTGTGGGGGCGGTGCATACATCAGCATGGGTGGCGGCGGCGGTGAGGGTTCCACGCTGGGATGACGTGCGGGCGGGGTGACGGCTGAGCCATGATACGAGCCATAGGAACTATCATCGGATTGCGCAGACTGGCCGCGATTGCGCGGTGCACTAGTCATGCCATAGAGCTGAGCATCGCCTAGACCGCGTCGCTCGAACTTGTGATTACCATCTAAGGGCGTAGGATTCGTGCGGGTGCCGTAGACCGGCTGGAAGCCCTGCTGCTGTGGCTGTACCTCCGAAATCAGCGGCTGCACCTGTTGGGGTGGCGGTCCCTGCATATGTTGCTGCTGCTGTGACTGCTGCTGTTGCTGCTGGGACTGTTGCTGTTGTTGGGATTGCTGCTGCATAGGTGCCGGTTGTTGCTGTCCGCGCATAGAACCTCGCATACCGTATATACTTTCCGATCGCTGCTGCATCTGATTCTGCAGGTTCTGATTTTGTAGATGCGACGATTGCTGTTGTTGTTGTTGCTGCTGCTGCTGCTGCTGCTGTTGCGTACGCATCGGATAAAGACTCTGTGCGGGCACCAGGGGTCCCGGTCTGGGCACAATGTCCCGATTAATAGCCGTATTGCTCTTGGCATACACCGACTGGGATCGATTCAAATTGCTGCGCGTGAGTGTAGGCGAGCGGCAATAGAGCGAACGAGTGCCACCATAGAGCGGCTCCTGCTGCTCATACTTGCTGGAGAGTGGTGGTGCGGTATACAGATTCTGACAATAGTTGCCAGCACCACCGACCACTCCCACACCTGCCATTTGAGCCATATTGGCACCTGCATGCGGAGCACCACCCACAGCGCCGCCATTGCTCTGTCCTCGTGGATACCCGCCCGTTGCCTGCTGATACTTATGGGGCTTCTCCAGATCCATGTCGTAGTTAAGCTCATCCTCGGAGTGTATGGAACTGGAGTCGTTGTCGATGCTGCCCTTGGCATGGCGCAGATTGCGACGCGAATTAAAAACGTATTCGTAAACCAGGCCGGAGGCTATGCCACCAACAAGCGGACCGAACCAATACACCCAATGATTGTCCCATTTGTTCAGCACAAATGAAGGACCCAACGAGCGTGCTGGATTCAAGTAGGGCATCTAGAATAGAATGAAGAAAACACAATAATCAGTTTTTGGAAGGACGCTTTCAAAGTCTAGCCAGTTTTTATTATGTGTAAACAATGCTGGTAAACAATCACTTGTGTAAATCTTCTAAGCACTGTGGATGCTTAAATAAGAAACAGATCAAAGCTATCCATAAGCCTACTCCTGACAAGAGTAAAGGTTGCACATCCATAAACAAAATCCCACAATGATTTCTGCAGAAGCTGCAGAGACATAGAAGAGGAGGAAAGCACAGAACACCTGTTCTGCCACTGCCCTGCTTGAAGCAGCCGAAGAATAGCTACACTAGGGCGACCATTTCTCAGCAATCTAACAAAAATACCCAGTATTGAGATTGCGAGCTTAATCAAATTTGGCAAATGTTCCAGGACCATCACAATCCATCGAGATGGTGAGCAACACCCAGCCATCTGAAACTAACCTAACCTAATATCCGCAAAGGTTTATTCTCTAGCTCTATCGAGATGAGCTGCTGAGGCATTTCATAATTTTATTTTTTTGACTTTCTTCTTAAATTTACTTAATTTCCTACATTTGGGCAATTAAGATTGCTTCGAAATAAATAATCAAAGCTGTTGCATCCATTTGCAAATAATAATTTACGCTTCAGCATATGGATCAAGGGTGTTCCCCTTAAGCGACTCCCACTGTAAATACCGTGACCGATCAGGGCCGTTATGTTAACAATGCGTGTTGTTGCCACGCTAGCCTGCCCTGACTTGCCAATTTAATTACCAACCTTGTCGCTTCTCTATACCTGCGCTCTGATGTTGTCTACCTGAGCAACGACCCTTTAGCCAGTTTATCGCGCATGCTGCGATTTTTGCGTGAAGCGCTCTCTGCATTAAAATGCCAAAACGGCAGGTGTGTTTTTGTGATTTCAGTTCATCAGCAACAACATCGTTATTTTTAGCCAAGTCCAAGTTAAGGCATTTTAACTTACCGACACAAAGCAACAGGCACTGTAGGCCGTGCCAATGGATATTGCCGAATTGCCCATGAACTTCTTAACGGAGTCGGTGGAGACGAAATAGCAGAGCACAACAACAAATGTGAGTATGAATTCCACACCGAAACGCTCCCAGCCGGCCAGCGAGGCGCTGTGTGAAATCGCCGCCTGGAGATTACCCTGGTAACCGGGTACAGTAACGCTGTTGGGAGATAGAAAAAAGAAAAAAAAAATTATGTTTGATTACTGATTGACTCGACTCATTCACTGGCTATCGAAAGTTGTGCTACAAAAGTCAATAGCAATTTATAATGCCTATGACACTTTTTTTCATTTCGTTATTGACGCAGTCATGCTCACTCAATTCCAATACCAATTCCACCCTAACCCTCGAATCCATACAGCTTAAGGTCTCAGCCAGCTACCCCCATAAACATGGCACATGGCACTCGCATACACAACATAATTTAGATTGTCAAAGTTTCAATTACCAAGTTACGAAAGTTGGTGCCTATTTCTAGGCTGTCGCTTTTTGTTGAGCGACAAGCTCCTAAATCGTGTGTGTGTGTGTGTGTGATTGGGGGTGGGGCATTGTACCTAAAGTGTAAAAGTTGTTTGAGTCGAGTTTTATGATTTATTAAATTGTTGATAATGCTGATGAGTTCGCCTCCCAGCAGTTGGTGCTTCTGTAACAATTTAACACACACTCGTCTACTGACATACGGATATGCATAATGGAAGTCAAGAATTTGGGGAAGCCATAATATGGAATAAGGAACAAGAGGTACTCTTCTAACCACAGCTCAGCTGGAGCGTTTCAAGCAAATATTTTGGTGCTGTGCTGAGTTCTACGAGGAAATTTTCAATTAAAAGTGTTGGTTGCAGTCATGCATTTCGTTGAATGCCCGTAATATTTGTTAAGGGAAATTTCAAACAACATAAATTATAGTGTAATGTAAGGTGTTTGTTTATTAGTCCCGCTTCTAACCATCTCCCACAAAAAGAAATTGTTGCGGCTTTAATGAATTCCGAAACAAATATGAATTTTATATTTTTGTACAAGCACTCAAGGAATTGCGAATTCAAACCGAATAATAAATAAAATAAAAACAGGAAACTGTAGGTATAACAACTATAAAAGATAATTGCATAATTTGCATTTAATTATGTTTCCTTTATATATCTAGCTTATTCCCAGAAAACCACGCTACCCAGAATGTAATGGATAGAGTGGAGTTTTCTCTTCTTTTTGCTGCTAGTTTGCTTTTCCCGTTAGTATTTTTGAATAAGTAACCCCTACCCTGAAAGTTTCTGGAACGTCAGGATAAACAACTGTTTGTTGTTTGTTGGCTTCATAAGAGAGCATCTCTATGATCAGGAATTGGCTTAGCTTTAGCTTTAGTTATCTACTGTCAATATTGGGAAGCCACAGGTAGCTTTGATTGTAACGCTCAGTTCAATAAATGTTGTTTAAATACAAGTAAATGTTTTAGATATGAACAGAGTATTTTGATTTTGTGTGATTATAACAACATTGACCGACATTCAAAATCACTTATACAAGTATGTCAATTAAAAAAAAAAATAAACTCTTTTTTTTATTAGTAATTTACTACAAAATTTGCTTTCGATTGAAAAAGTTGGCAGCCAGATAGACTAACATTTCTCCAAATATATCGATTTAAAAAGTTTATTCCTTGTTGCACATTTTGAGAAATGTCACTGAAAAAAAAAACTTATTTTCTTTTGAAAAAAGTAATAGATACATGTGTATTTTGCTATTTCTTGCTTTGCCCAACCGAAAAAGTTAATTACAAGTATAAGTATTATCCTGAGAGATTGAGAGTGGAGCTTACGGCAGAGAGCAGGAAAAAATTATAAGCCTGGCTAAGGCAAATATTTGCTAAGCTTTTATACACACTTGGAAGCCATGGAGAGTTGATATAAGTTGGTGGCATAAAAACGTGAAAATCCGGAAATAAATGTGTGCGGAATGCACTTAAAAGTACTTCAACAAATAGCAGAAACATTTGTGGCAAATGGAAAAATGGTGGGAAAAATGGGGAAAATGGCAGTGACTGACGGTTGCCTTCAGAGGTGAAAAGTGGAAAGTGCAGGCAGGAAACTGTAAAGGTATAGTTCGGGAGCAAGCACACTATATGTATGTACGTGTATACGAGTTTATTCGTATATACTGTAAATATTTGTGGCTAGCACTAAGCGGCAATAAGTTGGGCATAAGCTGCACAAATGTGGCAATAAATCGCACCTAAAACAAATATGAAAGGCAAACGTTTGTGTATTTCACACCCAACTGAGAATAAACAGGAAAAACAATTTCTTTATTTAAGTTTTTGCCTTTCATTTTCCTTTCTTTCTCATGAAGTACTAATTTTAGAGCACGATTGTGGGCGTCTAGGAAGGCTCCTAAGTAGCAGGAAATAGCAAAAATGTTTGTCCAAGTTTATGTGGCGTTAAGCTTTTCAGCTTTGCTTCCTGCTCCAACAACAACAACAACCACAAGAAACAAATAATAAAAGCGCACTCCAACCAACAAACCAAACTGTAAACTAAAAATGTGTGTTTGTGTGTGTGCCTGGTTTGAAAAGGAAACACATTTCCTCACACATTTGTTGGCCAACCGCATCCGCATTGAAGAGTGAGGTTATGTGTAATGTCCTGGACTGCCTGCGCTCTGGGGGGCCTTGGGGTTACTGTCTCTCTCTCTCTCTCTCTCTGACCATCTGAATAAATATTGTTGGTTTTGTATGTGATTTAATGAAATTATGGCACGATATCAAATATTTGTGTTGCTTTATTGGCGAAGCAAACATGGCATTAAGTTGAATATCGCATGCATAACTCTTCTTTTGGAAGAGCTTTAAACATTTAAAAATTCCTTCTACATCTTCTAAGTCTTCTACTTTTTTTTAAAGCAGAAAAAAAGAAAGCTCATATTGCGATTGAAACAAAAAATATAGATATAGATATAGATTTTTTAAATATCACTTTCTACACGTTACATGATTAGCTTCAGTTGTCTGAGAAACAACTTAGGACTCTCCCAAAGAGATATTTTTGGCAAAATGTGTACAACAAACTTAAATTCGCTTAAACGCCTTTTTAAATATCTTACAGTGATGTACATTTAGAAGATTTTCAAATATTAGGAATTTTCAATTTTCAAAAATAAAAAAATTAACATCTATGCGACAAATGTGTTTAGTTATTGGAATCTTTCCTATTTTAATTGCTTTAATCTCCTAATTATAGCAAAGAATAGTTGAAGAAAGTTTCATTCACTACTCAACACAGGCAGGTATAGTTTTGAGAATGTCCCATGCTATTGTTCTACAAATATGTACTTCTAACTAAATAGATAGCAACAGCCAGCCATTTTTATAGATTTTAAATATGCAATACACCAAAATCTGATTTTAAACGGTCTTTTTTTACACGGTTTGAAAATAAAAGATTTCATATATATATATATACGTATTATATATATATATGTATTTCTTTAGAGATAAGGAACCTATTTTTGCATATCATCAATGTCTTTTTCTTTACACAGTTGTTTCTGGAACCAATCTACCGTGTAAAAATAGAATTAGGTGTATTCATATTTATGAAGTTCTTCAGAGAAAGAAATTAATCCAACACTGTATCAGCAGTTTTAGGATTCAGCTGCCACATACAAGTAAATCTGCATCTAAATGCAACTTTAATTGGTGAATACTTTAATTGCAGAATACTTATACATGCTACATACATACTATGTAAGTATATGTATGTTTCTGTGGCCACAGATGGCATACTTGAAAAAACATTCCCGCCCCCCTCCCCCTTTTCAGCAGTAAAGACTTTCTTAAAATTCGAATTGTCTCTAATTGGAAATTCAAATATTGTAAGCTGGACAATTAAAATGCCAAACACACACACGCACACACAAATTCAGGAAACATCGTCATTGTGTGTGGCAATGCAATTAATTACACGTTTCGAGTAAAAATATCTAACTTCGCACACAAACCGCAAATTTAAATTGAAACTTAAAGTGCAATTCGAACACCACAAAACGTTTAGTGAGTAGAGCAACAAAAACAGCAGTTACGAAAACAATAAACATTCCAGTATATTGTTGCTACGCTCCGTAAATTATTTTGCATAATTGATGGAATAAAAGACAAATATTTTTGCCCATCAATTAAATGGAGCAACAAGCCGGCCTTGGTGTAACTTTTCTGGTTGAATGTAGCAGCTGTTGTTGTTGCTGCTGGTGTTGTTGTTGTTGTCGCCTTCACAGTACAGCAACCGGATAAACCAACAACAGGATGCAGATTCAAATACGATTCGATCAGGCGAAAGGTGAAAAAAAAGTTTTCAGTATGCCATGACATGCTGAGCTCTGTGACACGAATTGATTTTTCCTTTTTAACGAAAAACGCAGGAAATGCATTTCCCCCATACAGCCAGATACAGATCGCAATCGCACCAACAACCACGCTATAGTGTATAGTAAGTGTCCGTAAGTGTCACTTTTAGAGAAAGAGAGAGAGAGAGGGTGTGTTATAAAGAGGTGGGTGGATGTCGTGAAGCATGTGAGGCACATGAAATATTATTCAAAAATAATTAAAAATGTTTAATATATACAAATTTATTAAAAAAATTGGAATATCAACGCAAATAAAGAATTTTTTCAAGATAGATAAGATATTTAAATATAAAACCGTAATGGAGTAATAAAAAAGCCATATTTTCAAAGCTTTTAATGAATTTAAAAAATATGAAAAATAGTTAAAATATTAAAACAAATATTTAAAAATATCTTTAAACGTATGCATTGATCGACAACACTTTAAATATAAAAACAATTAAAATAATTTAGAAAAGATCCCTAAATGTATTTTTTTATTAAAAGAATGGTTTCAAAATTAAGAAAATTACAAAAATATAAAAAATATAAAAAAAATATGAAAATATATGTTTTAAATGATAAAAGAGCTATTACATTTTGAGTATTTAACAAATTTAAAGTATAATAACAACTATTTTATATAGTATTAATGAAAATCAAATTTACGAGTGTGTGTAGTTCAAAACAGGCTTCTTCTTTGAAATAATATTTGTCCCTGCACCAAAAGATCAAAACGACTTCAGCGTAGGGTTTCCTCTCATTTAAATCTTCGCTGTCACGCACACATCGCTAGCGGCTACCACACACCGCATTGGCATTTCAAAATTCAAATTTCGCCTTTGTCGCTCTTTTTTTCTTTCCTTCCTTTTTCGTATGCTGTAGCTGCTGTTTCAAAAATCCTGTTTCTGTACTGTAATTGTATTTTTATTTTCATTTTCATTTTTGTTTTTGTTTTTTGGGCAGCAGGTGTGCGCTGTTAAGCATTTGTGTTTCCAGCTGCCCATCGCTGACCAACCAGAGAACGCAGCCAGGAGTCGCCAGCGAGCGACACGTGTTTGATTTCAAGTTTCAAGGCACAGACGCATCCTGCCTACAAAGAGTCGGTGTCCGACTCGTAGTCGAAGCCGACTTTTGTGAGTTGAATGCGGAGTCGAATGCGAAAGAGAGCAAGAATAAGTCGCCAAAAGGGTCAGACAAAATGTTAATTACATGTGCGCCTTGGCTGGCCGCCTTGGCTTCGTCGTCTACCTCTACCTGATTTTTATCTGCCATAATTTTCCAGTTTCAAAGGCTTCTTCTTTTGGAACGTGCTCGGCGCGCGATCGCCAGTCCAGGCACAAAAAAAAAAACGGAGAAAAAATTATAATAAGTACGACGAGGCATACATCAAAATGCAGGAGGCGCACAACAACAAAAGGAACGATAATTCAAAGCAACGCAAACGGATATCGATACTTAAAATTGCTGCGGGTCTGGGTCTGGGTCTGTCAGACTGTCACACAAACACAGTTCCGAGCAAAGACGACGCCAAAGAAGCTATCAAGGCTCTCAAGTGCGTGTGCATGCCCTTATCTCCACTATTTACTTAAGTAGACAAAAAATATAAAAGAATCCCGAAACATGTGCCATATGCGACTAAAGATAAGTTTAGTGGTTGGAGTTGGGGGTGCAGGGATACGAAACACAAGACAGCAGAAGTACTTACATACTTATTTTTACCAACAACTTAAACAAGTGGCAACTGACAAGTACAGCTGTAGAGACATAATTAGAATTTAAGCGAAACACTTTCTAGAAGACTTTCTGCGTAGCTCAAGTTAAAAAGATACCATTAACATTTAAACATGTAACATTAAAAGTTGACCTCATTAAGTTATAGATTACCTAAGACCTTCATCAAACTAAATGTGAGATTGAAATCAGAATGGATACTGAATTAGTTGCATTTATTAATACTTCTTTTATAAACCATATTGATACTCGGTTTGTGCAAAGTATATAATAGGCAGAATAAAGCATTTCCAACCCCATCTTTGTCTGTCTGTATGAACGCCTGTATTTGAGAAACGGCTGAGCCCACATTGAGAAAACTTGGTATGTAGATTCTCCTAGTCGCTAGTTAACACGAGTTTATTTTATTTTTTGCTTTCAACCCCCCCTTCCCTAAATACAGAATTTCATCAATATTGCACATAATTCCAAAGCTCTACATAAATCAAACTCGGCACACCTTAATCATCAGCTTTTGTTGAGTCTAAGAAAAGTTATTAGGGTTTCGCTCTTCTTATTCTTTTGTTGCTTCTGCTATGGGCACATATAAGTTTTTGCTGGTACAGGGTATTACACTGTCGGGCTTGCGCGACTGTAGCTTCTTCCTCTTGTAGGAAAACGCAAATATTAATTTCTCTGGCCATATTTGTGGTTTATAATCTGCAAACTGCATACAACTGCAAATGTGGTCAATCAAAATGATGCCTCATTATAACATCAATCGAACACATCAAGCATTCAACTCTTAACCTCATAAGAACCACAAAATCAAGCAGCCATATGAACAAAATCTAAGCCAATTAATCAGCATGGAATGCGGGGAAGAGCACATTTTGGTAACCGAAACATATGTTCGAGCTAAAATTTAAATTGTATACAATATGCTCCCTTAAAAGAAGGAACGAACCTGATCGGTCAGATCGCGCTGCTGGCAGCTGAAACATGTTTCTCCCTCCGAGTAGAAAGTAAACCGATCAACGCACTTTAAAAGATGAGGAATCGGGCAAGGAAACATTTTGAAAAACGAAAAAAGAAAAAAAATGAAACGAAAAAGAAGGAAGAGGGTAAAAAATCAACAGCCAAAACAGATGTTGAACAGACTGACAAGCTGGCTCTGCGCATTAACTTTCCAAAAAGGAGTTCAACGTACAACGAGCGAGCAAACAGAAATTGGAGCGAAATTTGAAAAATGCTGCGCAGGCGCAGACATATTTCTTTCATTTTTCTTCTTTTGGGTTTATATACCTAGGCAAACAAAGGACCTACGCATATCCTGCGTAAAGTGCGTGCTGGTGTCTATCTAGCAGATACAAAGATAGACAAGCCAGCTTGCAGCTTGACAGCAAAAACGCGGGAGGGAGAGAGAAAAAGATTGTGTATATATGTATGTATGTATATAGTATCCTTGAACAATTATCTAGCCAGCACAAAAGATTCGTGCAACGCATTTCCAAATGGGAAATCACGTCGCAAACGACAGAGGCAGATGTTTCTCTACAAATAATTGTGGAGATGGTGACTGTGCGTGTGTGTTTGTGTGCTGGTCTAGCTACCTGCCCCAGCTGCAGGTGTGTGTGAGTGTGTGAGAGTGTGTGTGTGTGTGCAGGACCTTCTAATGCTGCTATGTATAGTGGATTTGTCAGCGCGTTACCTGCATATCCTATTTATACATTTTCCCATTTTTGCGCACATGATTTTTGTATTTCCTGTAAAATGTTTTCGGTTAAGTGTCGACATCCTAGTTGTACAGTCAACGCTTTTCATTCCATGTCCTTCAACGCACCCGTAATGCGTTTTTCATGCCAACTGAATACGCTTTGATTCAGACTTCATTTGCAAGCATTTTGTTTGCTTTTAAGTGACAAAAGTGCGGATTAAATGCCAACAGAATTAACAAACTACTCTCTTCTGTTCTGTTCTCTTTCTTTTAAACCAAAGAGTCCAAACGATATTCGAAAACTGACACTTTTTTTTGAACTTTGTATTTAATTCATGTTATCAGAATAATAAACACATATTTTCGAGTTTAAATCGATGGATCTCAATACTTTTTCGTCTTAAATTTGTTTTAATTGCATCTAAGTTTAATGTTTTTTGCAAGCATCTGCTTGCTTATTATTTGTTTTCAAATTAATAAGTAAACATTAGTTTCTTTTTTTTTGATAATGTGATTCACAGACTTAATCCAAGTTTGATATTTTTTAAAGTAGTGTGTATAATTTTGAGTGTTTTATATAAAAATGTTGTGTCAACAAATTGAAATGGCACAATAAATATTTTCCATTTTCTAATTAAGAATGCAAAATGAATTTTACACTTTTTAGTGCACATGCAATATTTCTGGTACTTTTGAATACGAAATTTATCTTTCCAAATAATTTATAGACAGCTACAGAAATTAATAATAGCTTTCCTGCCTAACTCTTGCAACTCATAATAGACTTATCGATTGTATGAGCAGCGTATCTTTTACCTTTATTTTCAATTTATTATTTTATCAGTTATTTTTTAGATGTTCTTTGTTTGTTCAGCTAAAACTTGTGTTCTGTACTCACCCATAGAGCAAAGCAGCGCCTGCAATTCCGCCGCCACACTGTGCGGTTATATACATGGCAGTACGTATTGGAGATATAGTTCGCACCACACAGCAGGCTAGGGTGACAGCGGGGTTAATATGGGCTCCTACAAAAGATTCAGAAATAAATGGATTAAAAGATCGTAAAGCAGCAACAATATTAACAGCTGCTTTCAGACTTTGAGCAGAGATAACATTTATGACTATAACTTCCTTTAAAATTGGTCTTTCATGGAGAATCTGACCTGAAGTAATTGCTAAATTTTAGTTAGGACTAAATCAAGCCGTCCACTAATCGTTTTGTTCTTTAAAATCGATTGTTGAAAGAATTTGATCTTTTATGTTAACATACAAATGTATATATAAAAAAAAAGTTTAGTACCTCGATTGATTTCTCTCGTCACGCTGAATAGGAATATATGTATGTACATTTATTCTCCCTGTTGCATACTTTGGACCCCCGAGGGGTATCTTCGGGGGTATAAAAGCCAGCTACTAGTTTTTAACTTCAAAATGAAACCTAACTCGAATTTTTAAGTTAAAATGTCAATATTTTTACTATATTTAATGACTTCCCACTCCAATTTCTCGCCACACAAAAACTAAACCGTTAAATTAAAATGTTGACACTTTCAAAAATAAATACTTAAGGCATATCTGCATCAAACAATTGTCTGTCAAGTACATACATATGTACATACTATAGAGTGAAACGAATTAAGTTGCAACTTAAAAGAAACAAATCAAAAACACATGTTAAAAAAAGAAGACAACTTAAAAAATAATAAACAAACAAAGAAACAAAGACCCACACAGCTTCACAGAAAGCCTCCTCTTCATAACTAAAAGGGGGGAAGTACACGAGTATTTTGTGGAAAAATTTAATTGCCTCGAATGTCAACGCAAATGAAAAAAGAAATATACATACTTCTCTATATGTATGTAGTATATACTTGTATATGAGACTCGTAAGATTGTGGTGGGGAGCGGTTACTGAACAAGTCGACGCCATTACAAGTGTCCAGGACTGGAGATAAGAGGCAACAGGGATAGCCTCCGGACAACGATGCCAACGACTGCAGTGCGTCGCCTTTTCGAGAATTAAAAATGGGGTTGTCTTCTGTCTCTGATGTTGCGTTTGGGTTGTTGTTGCTGTTGTTGTGGCAGCAACAAAACGAAATTCCCACGCAATTTTCGTTGCGCCCCAATAGTGGAGCATGCAACATACACAAAGAAAAACATACATAGATTAGGAATTTGGGGTTCTTCTCAAATAAAATTTGACACCATTTCGGTGTAGAAGAGAACATTCTATGAGCGACATTTGTCGTTTATAACTCAATATCTTTGCAGCCAAAAATAGCGATTAATCATTTTTTATGATCTTTGAAGAATACAAACAGGAAGATATGAGAAAGAATATGATTATTAAAATATTATAACAACTGCAACAAAAAACTGAACTCCTTTTTTATGTTATTCTTCATTCGAACAATTTGCATTAAGTGTTACTTTTTTGCAACAATGGGTAAGATAAAAGAATATAATATTGAACAAAAATAAAAATTAGGTTTTACACAAATTTAAACCATTCTACTTTATCTTTTTTTCGAATATCAGATCTGTTTTCATTTTCGAAATCATTAATTTGTGTTATCAGGTTGCTTTCCGAATACAAACTATTTATGCAACTTCCAAGTCATGCTCTGCATAATGCATATTTTCTGAAAATTCTGCTATAGATGTGCCACATTTCTTAACAATTCTTATAAGATGTTCTTAACTAACGCTAGAAATCCCTTAATATTTCAACAAATTTTAAAAGCTTTCAACGGAAATGTGACTATACCTTTAATTCTATTTTTACACGGAAGATCCTAAAAAAGTTGTGTAAAAAAGACTGAATCGTGCTAAATGGAATAAAGTCGTGTAACCATATAAACAATTTTTAATTTTCAAACCGTGTAAATAAAGACCGTGTAAAAACAGAATTAGGTGCATATATTTAATACTGATTGTATTCTCCGATATTTTCTCTCTGTGTACGTACAAACACTTGTCACCCATGTTGTTATTTTGTTTGTTTCGTTTTTTTTTTTTTTTCTGCTTGTCTCGCTGACTCTGTTTGTTTTTTATGGTAGACCAACTTACCCGATATATGGAGAAAACATTGAGTTAACGTCGCCATCGCGAGACCGGAGGCCAGAGCCGTGGCCAACAATACAGTCGAAACGCTGGCACCCAAGCCGGCGCCCGCAGCTGCGCCGCAAACGATAAACACATACAGGAACGAAGCTAAGCATTCGCTGATGATGGATCTGCAAACAGGAATAACAGAGAAGAAGCACGAAAAGAGGGTTATATTATAGTACATATGGTAGGTTCTTTCTCAGATAGAAGTGGGGGAGTGTCATCTGTTCAGTTCAGTCGAGCTTGAGCTTGAGGCAAAGGCATCTGCATGTGCATGTCATTCCATTTCATATGCATAAAGTAAATATTGCTAAAATTATGTTGCATGCTGCAAATTGCAGGCAATGCCAGCGATGTCTTTCTCTTCTTTTGCGGCTGTCAACGTTTCTTCTTTATTTGTTTATTGTGATTTTTTTATTATTTGTATTTCTTTCCGACTGTCAAGGGAACAATTAAGCAGCGTTGACGCGGATTGCTGAGCCAGACAAGCCTCCTGGAGATGAGTGCGTGATATGTGGTTGTTTGTTGTGATTTAAAGTTTTCTCAGAATGTGCAATTAATAACTGCCTTAAACTACTTTATTTAAATGTTTCCAAATTCTGGCAAAATGTGTGGAAAAAGTGGAAAATGTGAATGCCTTGCCCGGTTTTGCACACCTTTCCAAATGGCTTACTTTTCTATTTATGCACTTCTATAACTATAGAGTATAACATTAATTTTATACTTTTAAATGCATTTGCAATATTTCTGGTGCTTTTGAAATTGTTCTTTCTTCCATTTGAAAAATACTAGATCGTTGTAAGAGTGTCGTAAACAGGTATTCATAATCCAACTGATAAAGAAAATAATGCTTAGCCTTGAAGGCTCCCTCCATAGAAAGGGGACTCCAAAAAATATTTTAAAAAACCATGACTCGAAATATTGGTAAGGCATCCAATATTTCGAGTCATTGTTTCATTTACAAATCAGGCATCAATTCAGTTTTTTAAAAACGAAACGTAAGTTTGATGTGTTCGAAATATTTCTTCAATAATTCTAAAAACAAAGTAGAACTATTACATTAAAAAATGTGAGTCTTCTAATTTATTTTAATGCTTTGACTTCGAAAAATTAATTTCGATAATATTGAAAATTGAGTGCGAAAATCACCATTAAATGTTGATAAAATACATGATAATTGTTAAAAATAGTAAGAGTTAAGTACTTTGCATGAAAAGCCCCGAAATTGGTTTGAAACTCTGTCCGATCTTATTGTTTAAAGCTGTTTCATATTTTCGGGGAGCTAACAAATAGCACAGTAAGCCCTATTGAAAATTAGAGTTAGTTTATTGAACCCATTTAAGTGTTTTCTATCGATCGTTGAGTTATATAACTTCACGAGGAACTTTAAATGATTTCCAGTTATCTGCCCATCTCTAGGGCCCGCGCATGGGACAGCTGCTGACTGACTGTTGGGGTCGGACCCTGACATTGTGGGCAGCAGGAGCGGTGGCAGTGGCTGTGGCAGGGTGGGAAGAGGGGCTCCGTAACAGAAGCCGCAACCAAAATGCAAACACCGAAAAGCGCACAACGAACGATAACAGAGAAAATCAAATAAGTCGTGAAGTAAACGGCGAAGGAGGAGCATGACGTGGAGTTGGAAAACTTTTTGCACAATTCCCATAAATTGTTGTTTAACTTTTGCATTTGGCACTATTTAATTGGCAGCGCAGGGTTCGCTTATTTTTTCTCTGTTGCCTTGGGTCAGCATAATGGCATTGGCTGACTGTGTAACTGACTGACTGACTGAATGACCAGCTGGACGCTCTTCTGTATGTTGTCATGGCCACTAAGTGCGGCACAAAGAATCGTGTAATTATATAGGAATTTTATATTTTGTCCATACTCGTTTAAAATGCAAGTTTCCGACGCGTTCTCAAACGCGGCAAGATTTAATTACTTTATAAATGCATGACAAAATATTAATTAATTTTATATACAGAAGAGCAACAACGACTGCCAACTGATTTTTGCTATTAACCAGCGGCTTAAGGACATGAAGGCGTGGTTTTAATGTCCGCGACAGCCAACTACGCTCCTGCAGGCAATAAATTAAATGGCTATGCATACAATTATTCATATATACATAAATACCAGTATAAGTACTTGTATTTATAATGGCAGTCTGGCTTTGATAATAACAAACATTTTTGCTTAAACATTTAAAATTATAGCCGGAGCAGTATATATATGCAAATCGTATTTATATTTATGATTAAATCAAACAAATAAGCAGCCCAGGATTACAAATATAAACAATACTAATATTTTAACATGCATTAATAATAATAGCTTTTAAAAATCCATGAATTATTTGTATTAAAATAGGAAAACATGCAAATGATTTCAAATAATAATTAATTGACGTAAATATATAGAAATAATTTGTTTACCCCAATTAATGTAAAGCCAAAACACATGGCATAAATATGGATTTAAAAATCCTCTGTAATGCTTACACATTAGTTAAGCTCATATTCTGTTTTTGAACATTTGGGCAGAGGATTTTCCACATTTATTCGCATAGCAACCAGACTGCATATTTAAATGGACATACCTATTTGTCTACCTACATATATAAGTAGTTATGTAGGTAAGATATATGTATATTTAATTGAGAGCAGGTGCAGCTAATAGTGTTGATTGACTTGCTGATTGATTGATTGATGCTTCAAACGATGAACGATGCTCGAGTTGTGGAGCGTGGGGAGTATTCAGATTAGATTAGTTATCGATTTAAAATGGGTTCGCTTATAAATTGTTATTCACAAAACACAATTTAAAATAGGTTGAAGCTGTTGCCTAATTGTTCTATTATTCAAAAATAGTTCAGTGAGTCTCATTTAAAAAAAAAACTTTAGATTTAAAGTAATGTGATGTTGTAAGCATAAACCATATTTTAAATCCGCTAATCATACAGAAAGCTGAAGCAAAATTGCAAAAATATTATTGAAAATAAAATGTGTATTAAACACGGTTAATACAATATTTAAGTTCAAGGCATCAACAATATAAAAAGAATAAAGAAAATGTAGCCCTTTGCTATTTTAATCGAAAAAAAGGCATGGAAATCCCAATTTAAAAAACAAGTTCTAATAATCAAAAGCGAAATTTTTAAATATTTTCGAAAAATAAATAAATTTATAAATCTTGAGGAGTTTTTCTAAGCAAAATGTGGAAACTTCAAAAATATCCATATTTTAACATAAAATGATGTTTAAGTTTAAAGCATAAAAGTATGCCGTTAATTATTTGAATGTATTAATACAACTTTAACAAGAGCTAAGTTTTTAAAAGGTGTTATTAAATTTGAAGAATTTATGACTCTGCAGTGTAGTATGTGCTCCATATTCATTAAAACGACTCCAACTTGAAAACGCAATTCCAAAAAACCACAAAAACAATTTTGAAATGTCGCTTCCGGGACACAGGCAAGAACAATGCAGAGGTTTTAGCATCAAGTCAAGGAACTACACGACTTTACAATTAAAATGTCATTGAGGTATCCCTAAAACCACCCACCTCCAGAACTCTAGGGTACGTATCTCCGCCTGCATGCTTCGCTTGGGCGCTTGCAGCGTGCTAGACAGACGATTGTTGCCGCCACCGCCGTGCGAGTCCTTGCGCATCGCCTCCAGGCGCTCGAACAATGTCACAATATGAAAGTCTATATTATGCTCCAGCGGCATTGTGTGCAAACTTTCATCCGCCATGATTCACTGCGTGCCTTTGTTTATGTCTATTTCTGTGATTTCGAGAGCGAGTTGTTGTTGCTGTTGTTGTGTTTATGATGTTGATGAGTTGCCGCTTTTGATCAAAAATAAACTCCAAACACGAGACACACACGCGACCAGACGACACTCAATCTCAATAGAAGGCGATGCACACTTAGGCCAACATTTTGCACGTTCACGTTTGCTGTTGTTGTTGTTTTTTCAGAATTTGCTTCAATTGATTTTAATTGAACTGACAAACCGTTACTTGAGCGGCACAGACGTCTTACGTTTGCGATTCCACACGAAAAACACGACCGTACTCAAGCGCGTTCAGCGAGCGAATGCTGTTCCTACGCCAACTCAAAGCCAAGTGCAGCCGTAAATCCAGCCCGCAGGAACAAGTTGAAAGTTGAAACTCACCACCACCAACACCAACTGCCCACACCACCAACGCAAGTGAGGATTCGTCAGTGAGGAATGCAATGTGCGCCCCAAACTACCCTCGCTACGCAATGGAAACGAAACAGCCACCGAGCATTCGGGAACAACCTGTTGTTGCTGCTGCCGAAAACAACAGCGAACAACAACAGCATCGTCGGTGGTGGCACATTTGCCTCCTGGCTACGGCTACGGCTGTTGTTTTTGTTGTTGTTGCTTTTTCGGCAACTGTGCAACATAATCAAAATCGTCTGTAACTCGATTACGCAGTGAGATCAATAACAGAGATTTGCGAACAAACCGAGCTCTCTCAGGCTCTCATGCATCTGCTTGGATGCGTCCGACAATCAGTGTCAGCTTTCATTGGAAACTCAAAAAGTCTCAGCACCGGATGAATCTTTAAAATTGTTTTTACTCCATATGTAAGCAAAGGGGTATTCGAAATGAGGAGATTTCTAAAAATTGAAACTACTAATTGCGTGTAAAGAGGAGACGACACCAAACACTAGATTATAAACTTAACTGTATTGTGGAGAAGAGACGTCGGCAAGCGAGTAAGAGAAAAACAGTTTAACTTCAAATTTAGCTTAAAGTTTTCCGTCTATTATCATATCGATTTCTAACAGCTATAATAATGTAAATGTTTCTTAAATTTTCAAATTCTATTGAGGTATTTCTATATTCATATCTTAATGCAGTTTATAAAAAGCTGTTCTTTTATAAGAGACAAATTAAATTGTTTAATGCAAATAAATAACTGTTGATATACAATAGATAAATGTTATCGCTATAAATTTTTTTTATATACACGTATGTTAAATGCCATTTAATGTATCTAAAAAATATATCCATATACGGGGAACTTTATAATCTTTTATAATTTTCGAAAACATGACTAACCCTAACAATAAATAATAATAACTAAAAATCTTGAACCCAATTTTATGCAACATTAAAAATGATAATTATAGGCGGCCAACCACTTGATACTTTTTTACCTATCGATTGTCAACCTCAACTTTAACTAGCCCTTCAGTACGCTCTCCCCTCTCTGCTTACCAGTGAACCAATTTAGTGTTGTTTTTGTTTTTTTAGATCAATGAGCTGTGAAAGTCACAAAAATTATACCGACCGAGCGACCAGAGAGTGAAATCAATCACAAAAGTGCATGCCCTGCCCACAGTTTTGATTTTGGGAGGCGTTTAGCATGAATAATAAAAAAAAAGCAAAAACAAAATATGGCAAAAAATTTCGCACAATCTTTGACGAAGGCGGGGAGCAATGTGCGGGGGGCGGACAGGCGTTAAGGACGTTGCACAGAATGCACCTTATATGGAATGATGATGACGATGTCGACGACGACAACGACAAAAGGCAGAGTCTGAGCGTGGGAATTATTTTTGCTCGCTCTTTTTGTGCCGTCGCGTCGTCGAGCGAGTGGGCCCAGTCGTTCACTCGTCCAAGTCCATGTCCAAACGTCCAGTCGTCGCTGCCCTCCATACACATACACACACACACGAGGTCGCACGGGGTCGGTCTGCAGTCGGTTGCTGGCTGGTCGGCCGGTCGCTCGTTCGGTCGTTTGTAGGTAATAATAAGATGTTTTGTTTCAATCACATCGTCGCATCATCGCAGTTGTATGCATATGCTTTGAACCTGAACCTGGAACCTCATCGATCGTCGTCGTCGACGTTGTTGTTGTTGGCGTTGTCGTGCTCTTGTAGTTGAAGTCCCTTTACTTTGTTGTTGTTGTTGTTGTTATTACGGCTGCGGCTGCTGCTGCTGTTCTTTTTTCAACACTCACGCTGTTATTGTTGTTGTACGTTTTCGTTTCTTTGCATTGCAGGCGGGCGGGCATTTTGCACTTCGCAGCGGCAGCTTCGCCGGCGTCAGCTCCAGCGGCAATGCTTGAAAGATCTTTTTTCAATTTCAATCTTGTTGTTATTGTTGTGGTCGGCTGTAGATGGTGTCATGATGTGAGAAAAGCGCCGAATGGCCAGTGATTGCATAAAAAAAACTTTCAAAAAACAGCGTTTTATTATTAAAATTAAGTTGTTTTTCGACTTGAATTTTATTTTACTTTTCATGTGATATTTCAACTATTAAGATATTTCTCCAACATCCAACTCTAAGTAGTCTCTAATAGTACTTTTCATAGACAATAACTATTCTAAGAAACTCTGTTTCGATTGGCTCGACTTTTTCAACCAAATATAGAATTGTTTATCTCTCAATAACTACCGAACTTAATTTCAATTTCAGTTTGGTATGACTCTCTATAGGGTAGAATATCTTTTAATACCTACAAGTATATTATTTATAATGAACAACTTGTCCAACATCCAACTCTAAGTTAACAAAACTATAACTAATAAGTAAGGTTCACTTTTAGCATTTTACTAAAAGTGGATTCTGGGATTTGAGCAGCACTGCCATACACACAAACTTGTATATATATAAATATATATTGGTGGAACACGACGGCGTGACTTATGAGTGGATTAAGCTCGCCTCATTCTGGTTCGCATCTGCTAACGCGGCTTCCCTCCCGTCACCTCGAATCTGAGGTAACTGAGGAAGGTAGCTGGCTGGTCGACGCTCAACTGTGCGCGGAGGAGCCATGAAACAATGCTGAGAATATCGCAGTCCCTCAGAAGATATTCGCTTTTTCTGCAGTTTTTGCGCTTTTTTACCTTAACAAGGTCAAATTTGTTGTTTCTTAATTTGCCGTTCGTTGCTGTGTGTGGGAAAAATGTTGAAAGTAGTGGAAGGAAGCATTATTAGATGGGTGCTATTAAGGAAGTGTTGGGGCTTATGATATGCCACAAAGGGGCTGAGTGAACAGCACGATTGCAAGATTAGCTCGAAAAGGCAGATAAGTTAAGCTAATTATTGATTTAAATATAATTCAAAAAAAGCGTGCGAGTATTGAGTTAGTATTTTAAAAGTTAGTTGTATATGATACGTTTTAAAACATGTTCTAATTAAATCTGAGTCGCATATTTCAGGTTCAGATGTCCCAAATTTTCCAAACCGTAGCACATAAATCACTGAGAACGACAACATATGCAAATAAATTGCGACCAAGAACCAAAGCCCATGACCCTGACATGAACAAAGTTGCAGGTTCAGCCCAGACTGTTATGTTCCCAGCCAGCCAACCAGTCTCACGGACACGTGCCCCACCGTTTTGAACACAGCTCAACCCTTTTTGGCACTCGGTTGTATGCACTGATTGTTGTTGCCACTGCCACACGCACTAATGATGCGGCATTATTTGCATATGCTCTTGTCCAGTGATAGCAAAGGGTTAAGGGTAACTTCTCCCTTCTCTTAATGAAGTGAAATATGTGCAACTGTGGCAGTTACGATAATTTATGCATGTTATACAACCATTGACTTGCCTCGCCGTCATTGTCGTTTTTTTATAGTCCGATCTATATACGATTTTAATGATATGCCCGCGCAATTAAGGCAAAGGGTTAACCCACAACACTGGTGTAGCTTCTCATTGCTTTTTGTAGTTGTTCAAAGCCGTTTATGAATTTTTAGCAGCAACCACCTATCCATCTATGGGCAGGATCTGGGAGAATGTTTTGAAACGCTCTACGGTTGGCACAGGTGTGAAAGTTTTGAGGGCATTTGCTATTTGTTTAAAGCAAGAATCTTAAAAAAAAATGGGTTTGAAAATGTCAAAAAATTTTATTTATCTATCTATATACTATATGAACGGTCCAGTAGTTTCGGAGCCTTTTGAATTTAAATAAACAACAAACAATCAAATCTTTCTTTAGTATAGATATAAAATTCATTGATAAACTCCGAAACTACTGAACCAATTTTAATCCAATTGCACATGTATCTGTTATTTGGTCTAACTTAAAACATAGGATAGTTTTTATCTCAATTATTTATCGTTTGGCTACTTTAATTGCGAATTTAGTTTTTTTTTTCAGAAATTTGTTCGTATTATTTCATCAATGTGTTGTGGATATATACGTGAAAGTAAAACTGACAAAATATTCAGACTGTTAAGTGTTAGTTAGTTCTTGAGGTGTTGTACGAAAGTGTGTGTGCTTGCCGGCAAGAAGTATTCAATTATGATTGTAAAAATATTGAAAAAATACTAATTTACTATATCTATCAAAACTACTGAAGCCTGAGGGTAAAACGGCTACGCTCATTTAATTATAAAGAAAATTGGTTGAATGTTTTTATAGCGAGTAGAGTCGCATACAAGTTACGATGAACTGAAACTGTACTTAAAAGATAACAATACGATTATTACTTAAAAAAGAAAATATAAAATAAGACAGTAAAGAGTGTCTCCTTTTCCACCTTAAGCAGGCTTGTAAGTTCTCCAAAACTTTCAATCGAAAGGAAACAATTAAATACGAAGTCACTAAACTTAAAAGTTTTTTACTGAGACGCCCATTCGATGAACTAAAAAACGGTAATAGATATATGCTTGAAGAGTGTCTCCTTTTCTAACTAAAGTAGGCTTGTAAGGTGTCCAAAACTTTCAATCGAAAGGAAACAATTAAATACGAAGTCACTAAACTTAAAAGTTCTTTACTAAAACGACCATTCGATAAACTAGAAAATGGTAACAGAATACCGAATAATCTTGCTGATACTGATGCTTATCAACCCAACTATTAACCCAATGCACGAATCCTCACTCCAGTGCCTTAGTTTGTAAAAGAAAACACATATCGAATCCAATGTGGTGCAGAAATTTAAACTGAAAACAATTGAAGGGCACTGCGAGAGGAAAACAATTACACAACTGTCCAAAACAAGTGAAAGTCCCAACAGTCGTCTGTCCAATTTTATCGCATAATCGGCAACAGACGCAGTGAGATAGACAGATTTAAATTTTATACTAAAAAACACATGTTAGGAAATTGTCCAGAGACCACAACCCACGTCCACAATCCAACCACAACCACAACCCCACCCGATGATTTCCATGTCCATTGCCATGTCGGACAAGTGAAACATTTGAATGCAGTTTTAAAATCAAGTGTCTGTGTGTAATGCGATATTTAAATTTTGAAGGCACTCGCCGTAGAAAAAACGGTCGCAGATAAGGGCTGTGTCGGGGGGTTGGCCAAACCTGCTAATATATAGTAAGCACAATAGAGAGCTACTTGAAGCGAACATCGGCCAGTGGTATCGCAAACGATCGTTAAATCACGCCATGGGCCGGAAAACAACCCTCGATGTGGCAACATAAAAAAGGTCGCCTGCTTTTCAATTAATCAAATTAACACGCCACGCCACGCCACGCCATCCCTTGCCATCTGGGGAGGGGGCGCAAATTGTCAGCCACTTCAAAAATCCAGTCGGGCAAACATTTGTCCACTTTTTTTTGGCAATGCTCGTGTGCAGGTCAGAACGTTTGCAGCTGAAACGTTTTTGATTTTTTATTTGGTTTGTCAATGGTGAGGCGCTTCGAAACATCAATAAATTGTCAAAATGTGTCAAAATTTTTAATGACTGTGTGACGGGTAATAACCGAAAATCGATTTGTTCGCGGCCCACCGCCAATTGATTGAGGCCCTCGATTTGTGGCTGTGAACATTTTTATGAATTGCTCCCAACAATTGACCAACATCTAGCCAATGGTATCAATGGCCATTTTCTAAAACTTAACAGTCCGCTACAAATGTGTACGTTTTGAAAAATATTGTGTTTTTTTTTTTTGTAGAGGAAAGCTAACATGTGCGCGAACAATGTGAGGGTTAGAGGGAGCAGCAAATCAATCAAAAGTTTTCGCTGAAAAGCATCACATTTTCAAAGGTTTTTAAGCGTGAAGTAACGCAAAAAAAAGGTTTCCGGTTTTTAGATTAACTCCAAAATTAGCTACAGTATTATTGAAAAGTAAAACAGTTTTTAACAAATTAAGCGATCTCGTCGAATGGAGGAATCTTTTTTGCTTGAGAAAAGATTCGGTTATCAACCGTATATACACAACATATTTAAAACAATTTTCTAATACATAGAGGAATTGATAGATATATGCTTAAAGTAAAAATGAGTTGCTTGATTAATAATGAATATTAGAGTTATAAGTAAAGAATCTTTTTTACTGGAGAAAAGATTCGGTTATCAACCGTATGTACACACCATATTTAAAACAATGTTCTAAAAAATAGAGGAATTGATAGATATATGCTTAAAGTAAAAATGAGTTTCTTGAATAATAATTAATATCAAATTTATAAGTAAAGATCTAGATTAAGCTGCATCTTTAAGCAGGTAGTTTGCCTTTAATAATAATTTACATATTCCTGAATTCAAACCAAATAAGTCATAAATCTTTTATTAGAACAGAGTTATTAGCTTCTAGAAACTATCTATACATCTAATGATATAATGTATATTATACTCCAGAAATACTGTAATCTATTCCATACTCAAAAAAAGCTTTCAAATCTGTTTCTCTTTCGATCGCTGATAAAGGAAATGCTTAGCAGGTAGTCAGCCTTTAATAATAATTTACATATTCCTGAATTCAAACCAAATAAGTTATAAAGCTTTTATTAGAACAGAGTTATTAGCTTCTAGAAACTATCTATACATCTAATGATATAATGTATATTATACTCCAGAAATACTATAATCTATTCCATACTCAAAAAAAGCTTTCAAATCTGTTTCTCTTTCGATCGCTGTTAAAAGAAATGCTTTTATTTTCCAAGTTACTGAAACATTTATGCAAGTTCTCAGTAAAGCATGTCCCCCTCCCTCCGCCCACCCAACAAAACTCCACTGACACGCAAAATTGTGCATTTTTCTGGCATAGTGCCCTAAAATTTGTCATTGTTGCTGTTGGCGACCACGCCCAGCAACGCCCAGCCGCCCTCTTCTCATATGCAAATTGATTTTGGTTGCACTTTCGTGTCCTTTGGCAGTTGTTGTTGGGGTTCTAAAATCAACCACAAGCCGTCACGTCACGTCAGCACCAAAAGGACATTCAACTTTCAACTGCTGTGAGGGAAGAATACTAAAAAAACAATAATAACAATGAAAGGTAATAGTTACTGCAATTATATAGCATTTCCAATTTCATGCCTCAGCCTCATTTGCATATTTTTCGCCAATTACTCAATTTTTTTTCCATATGGGTATGCAAATTTCTTGGCTATTGTATTTGCCTTTTAATGGGATTTTGATATTTCGCGCCCATTTGTTCAATTCGATTCAATTCGCAATTTGCGTTTCTTTACGATTTGTTTGGCTGATCGAGTCGAGTTGAGTCTCGAGTCCTGTTTGCCTTTTCATTACCAACAGACGGCATTTTAAGTGGCGGTATGGGGAGGGGAGCACCATTTTCGCATTAATATATTTTTTATGCACCTTTTTTATGGATTGCCAATTTCTGATCGATGATGCGTGAAAATGTTAGGGGCGCGAGAGGGAAAAAATTATGAAGCACTTGACATTGTTATGTGGTGGCTGTGGCCTTTGCGCTCATCTGTTCATCTGCTTATTTGCATATTTGATTAATTTGTTTGGTTTTTGGGTGGTTTTTTATGCAAAAATAATAAGCGCTTTATTGTCACTTCCCGGCCTCTGGGGTGGCAATGAGGGCTACATTTTCTATGCATATACATAGTATAAAAAAATGTAATGCGTTTTATGGGCATCGTTAATGCCCCTCTGAATTATGATTATGTGGGCTGTGGGTATTCGACTGGCTACCTGTCTATAACAGATATGTACATATTATTTGCCAATATGTATGTATGTACTGTTCTATATATTTAAAATGTATAATCGAAATTGTTTCTTAATAAATGACTCTTAATTGGCGCTTACAAAATTACTTCGTCATTAAAATTGTATTTAAGAAAGATGTTATAGAAGATGTAAGATACAAAAATTAGACCATCTTACCATTATCAAAGGTCGATGTTTCCAAGGATAAATAAATAAAAAGAATAATCAATTATCCAACCTAAAAGATTAAAACATAATCAACATAATCCCAATAGAAGTTATGTCAAACAAAGCTGTTCAGGCCTTAAAGGCCTCTTATGATGTCATAACATCTCTATAATTTTAATTCGCTATCTTCGTTTTTTGGTAACTCAGTGAGTTCGCTAAGAAAGGGTTGCTATAGAACCTGCCCCTGAAAACCTTTATAAATCATTATCCAAATACAGTTGCTTTTATAATAATTATTGGATTACACAAACTATGTACCTGACTATAATGTAAAGTTTTTCCAAGTCATAAGTGCAACAAAGATTGTTCTAGTTGAAGGACTATATAGCTTTCAAGAGTCGACCTGGCAGAACTTTCCATAAAATTAAACAGAAGCTTATGCTTTCCATTTACATACTTCAATTTAATTACATATTTGTGGGCTTACTTTCACTTCAATAATTGAATCTCTGCCTCACTGCTATTAAGTTGAAGTTTTCTTTATTCAATTTTGAATATTTAAATGATTGCCTGCTCATTACCCTCCCAAAGCTGTTTACGATTAGGCGGAAGGACAAACCTGCCACAGCTTGTGAACGTTATTGAAAAATTACACATGTTTTTTAATTTTTAATCGATTTTGTTGTTAAGGCTTAAGCTTCGGCATCCCTTTCAAATGCTAATAGCCAGTGAGATAGTCGGAGCAAGTCATAGTACGATTCAGCCAACAACTCAACTCATTCAAGGCTGCTCCTGTTCCTGCTGGTAAGCGTGTGTGTGTGTGTGTGTGTGTGTGTGTGTGAGTTTGTTTGGCTGGCAGGCACGCACTAATCCAATTGCAGTATGGATCATTAAGCACTGATTGCGTTCATGCCACACATACTCACTACGCACATGCTCTTGTGGAAGGATGCAGAGACAGGACATGGCAGGCACATGTCGCACAGCAACGGCAACGGCAACTGCCACTGCAACCGCACATATGCAGATTAATATACAGAATAGTGATGGGTGATGCCTGATAGCTGATGGCTGGGTTGAGAGTGAGAGTGAGGTTGTGGACAGGAGGGGATGGTAGAGGAGAGGAGGGAAGCGGAGTGAAGTGCACTCATTGTGCAATTATGTTCAACATTTTGAGTTTAAAAGCCTTTCGATTTAACAGCAAATCGATTTAAGGACAACATTCAAATGCAATTCAAGGCGCTAAGTGCGAAAATCGAATTACATGCCGAAATGTGTCGAAACTTGTGCAGAATGCAACAATAACCGCAATCATGGGCGAAGCCGGGAACTCATTTAGAGATATATAGTACAAGTATTCCCTCCTAACTACCTTGAAAAATACACAACCCCTATACTTTTCATATGTGAACGTAAAGTTTAAACAAAATGTATGACTAAATATAAATATACAAACTTGAAAATAATGAAGTTTTCAATTGAGAAATTACAATAATCATAAATAATACAATATTCTGTGTCTCCCGTCACTGAAAGGTTTAAAAAGTAGGCCATAAAAGGGTTAAGAAAAACGCAATTCTAAAATATTTTCCAACATAAAGCCACCTTTTAAACATCAATAATTTACTGATTGGTAGCAGTCGTGAAAATGGAAAATATTGCAGCCTTTAAATCTCCAGTCGATAAGAGGAAATTAGATAGTAGTAGAAGTAGAGAGCAGACAACTCTTTAGTTGCTTTATCCATGACAACCACAGTAACAACAACAAGTCATGCAAATGAACCGCACATGTCGCAAAAAAAAGAGCCAAGCAAAGCAGCAAATATATTTTAGCACCAACAACTGGCAGCAAAAGGTGCACGAAAATAGAAAAAAGAAAAAAAAAAAATAGAAAAACAATTGCCAATTACAGAGTCAGGGACGCTCGCTTGTTTTCCATTTCTACCACCAACAACAACAATGCCAGCCACCAGCAGCAGCAACAACAGCAGCAGGAGCGAAAAAAACAAGGGGGGGTCGATAAAGTGCGGTCGAGTTGGTGGAAAAACTATGTAGAAAATCACTTTTGCGCTCATAAATTTCAATAATAAAAATTTGAATGCAGTTGACACGAAACAAGCAGCGACACCAACAACAACATCTGAGGTTAAATGAAATAAAAATCAGAATCCGAATCAGTGACTCGCATAAACAATGTTGAAGGTGCGGGTTGGTTTGGTGGGCAACCAAATTGGTGGCAGCATCGACAATTGTCAGCATCCTGTTAATTGAATTGGGTCGCCTGGTTGCCTGTGTGCCTGCCTGCCTGATTTGATTTCCTCTAACTGGGAAGCTGCAGCATCAACCCTTTTTATATGTTTTTATCATTTCATTCGTTAAGCAACAATAAAAGTTTTCCTTTTGCATATGTTGCCCTCGAAAATACATGCACATATTGTATATAAATCATGTCTCCAAGTTGACTGTGCAATGCAGATGAATTGTGGTCAGCTGTTGTTTAATTTCGTAACCAAATGAAAGTGTTAGCTCTAGCCTTTGACATAGAGGGCATGACACGCGAATGTTGTCATCCAAAAGTGAAAATTATCTTCACAAATTTAAGAGATGCATTAATATGAATACAAGCATTCAAACAATTCGATGCTTATGAAAAAATAATTTGACAACTCGGTCCAGTATAATAATCTGTGGTGAGAAGTGAAGTAGGAAGTTTTCTAGCATTGATCAGGTATTGTTGCACAACTTTGAAAAGCTGTTACACATGCTAGGAGAATTCAATTACATTTTGTGCATTTGATGGTCATGCGATATAGGAAATATGTACTTATATCAGTCCAATTGTTTTAATTTTAGTCACTTTAATAATAACCATATTAAAATTAAATAATTTGCTAACTTTAATTTTGAATCACTCAATTTTCAATCATTTTTCACTAAGTGTAATTCACAATTAATTGTAAGTATATGCTTTTTTTGAAACAAGCCCCTTCAAGCGTTTATAGCTGATTTACTTGTACTTAATTAACATAATTATATTCAGCGCCCTCCTCCGCACTTTTCATACGAAGCACTTAACCGAAGCCATTTCTAGCAGCTATAACTGGTAATGAACTGAAATACTGCCCTCCTCCGTGATTATCTTGGGGAGCAGGTAACCAAAGACACTTTGAGGCACCATTCTCTACCTGACTGTCTGTTTATAGGATTCATTGATGATTTAATTATATTTATTCATATAAATTAAATCATAAGCCACGCTCCTCCGCCCTTCTCATATGAAGCACTTAACCACAGCTTAAAAAAAATTAATTAAAGTACTGCCCTCCTCCGCGATTCTCATGGGAAGCGCTTAACCGAAGGCATTTCGAGGCACAAGTTCCTACCTGACTGTTTGTTCTTTATGGGCTTCAAAACAATCGAACTGATCGCCGTTAAATTTTTACAATATGCCCATATTGATGGGTGGTTGCCTGGACAGGCCACTAATATTGGCTAATTCGGATAACTGATTATGATACACAATTTTGTTCTGGGCCACCTTATGAAAGCAATTTGTGAAATAAGTAACTAGTTTGTCAGACAGCCCGGTAATTTACCCAAATTCTGGAGTCTTACTGCGCTTCTTTCTTCTATATACTTCAGCAAAGTGACTAGTGGTTTCAGATGTCAGACAATTATAACTTTCTATATAACTTTGGGAAACACACTAATGCACTTTGGTTATGGTGTAAGTGACACTTGTATCTACGTTTATAAAGCAACTTGCAAATTTCCTGTTCTTCTGGAATAACCAGGAGCAATGAATAATCAAATACATTGAATTTAACAATATTAGATATCATTTCATGTAACATTGAAGACATTATTCATGGAAGGCTATAAGATGTTCTGCTGTTTACGTAATGTTTTGATCGCAGTTTCCTTTCCACATTTGGTAAGTTTGCTCCCATGCTTATCCTATATCCTTAGCCTATATTAATATATTGATTTTTGGCCGTTTGGAGCAGTTAATTTTCAACTGATCTTAAAATCCAAATAAACTCTGAAGAAGTTTGCCGCAACTTTCCACCTCCACGCACATTTTACAACAGGACAGAACAAAGTAGATAACACAGCAACAACAAACAAGAAACAAACAAACACAATTTATGTATTGACATCCGCACGCAGGACATTTGGACAGCGGATATAAGGCACAAATAAAAGCCAATAAACAGCTGCCAGCTGTGGATTTCTACCTGGGCATCGGGTCTTGATAACAAAGGACAACAACAACAGCAACCCACTTTCTACAATAAATCCGCAAATAAAAGAAATCTGTTGCACAAGAGCTGCATCTTCCTATTTCAAAGGACACGTTCCAATTCAAATTGAAACAGATGGTATTGATATATACACACATACCTTTATATATTATATTTGTTGCATCGGGCTGGTCACGAAGAATAAAAGGTGGCAGCGCTACGGAAGGCGCCAAGAATTTATAAAGGTACTGCAGCGCCATCTAGCGGTACCGAGCGAGGCACCATGGTGGCAACTGCAGCCACGCAGGCGCAGGGTTGTGTCCCGATGGCACCTCAAAGTGGGGAAACGTCAAGGCCGTGATGAACGGATGCGCAAGGACGTAAAAATCCGCAGGCATACGACATCCGGCCTATAAAAGGCAAGCCGCAACACGCCATTCCTGTTTTTGGGGCGACGGTGCAGACCCACGAGGCAGTGTTTTCGTTTGGTGAACTGGAGGCCGTGCTGAAACCTGAAAAAGGAAAGGAAGAACCAGAAGCCGTTCGAAGATTTTCCGGCATATCGCCAAGTTTTCGGACAGCGGTGGAACCATACACAGCAGCTGCAGCGGCCGTCATAAGTAGCAGCACGAGCTGCATCGTAGCAGGAGCAACAGCGACAGCAGCAGATCCAGCACCAGCGTCTTCAACGACAGCAGCAGATCCAGCACCAGCGTTTTCAACGGCAGCAGCAGCAGCAACGACAGTGGCAGCCGGAGCAAAGGCGCCCACCCAAGAAGTGGCAGCAGCAATAGCGGCGCCACCACAACGCAACAGCAGACACGTCCGTCTGCGCCATCAGCAGCGGAGGATAGACAAGCCGGTGAGTCCGTTCCTTGGCCACGCGCCGTGCCTATTGTTCGCGGTTGAGCAGCGACATCAGGCAGAGATCCCGCGCGCCTTACGTCGTGTCGTTTGTATGGGCTGCGCCTGCAGGGTCCCACACGCCGCCCATTGAAGTTTCTGCAAAAGAAAAAAAGGAAGATAATACAAAAGAAAGAATATATACAGATATAATAAAAACCAAAACAAGGCAGAAAGTGGCACCTAAACAGAGCTTGGCGCTCTATTTAATTCAAAAAAAAAAAAGTTCACACTCTTATACACACTTATATTGTATGAAGATTGCCAATTGCAGTAGCGCGCAGTGTTTTATATGTATTCTTATATTTCTATTGCGCCCATGACCGTCGAGAGCTCTCGTTAGGATTTGGTTAGACATTTTTCTATAAATTTTTGTACCGCGCATATTTTTCTCATACACATACACATATATCTATATACATATTTATTTGCCATAAGCATACTTGCATGTTGGCGCACATAAAGAACCGCATTGGCCGTTGGCAAGCCTTCTTTATTTTGTTTTTATATAAATTATTATTGTTCCATATTTACATTGTTTTCACTCACACTCAATCACACTGAAATATATGTATGTTTGTAGCCACATAAACTGAAAATTAATTGTTAATTTTAATGGTCGCACCGTTGGTGATGATGCATTAAAGCAGCATCAGTAGGGGCGGGAGACTCACCTGTGCCATGGAATAGCCCAAGCACGGTCCAAAAATAGGGTATCCAAGAAACATTTTGGCTTTGAATACAGGCAGGGAGGGTACGCCTGGGATAACAACAGCTAAATCCCATACAGTTGTCCGATGCCTCCAATCCCTGTCCGTCCGCACGTATATTATCTCCTTTTACAGTCACCCGTATTCGTACGGATGGCTTGAGGGAGTTATCCGTTTATTTGTTTTCTTGTCGCAGTACGTTTCTTTTAGTTTATGTTAGTTTTTTTGGTTTGTTTACGTTTTGAATTCGGTTTTGTATATTGCGCGTCGAATTTATTGTAGTGATGGCATTTTGTTTATCGATGGAGGAACCGTGTTATCGGTTATTGTACGACTCACGCGGGCATAGGGTTGGAACCACACACCCAAGGAGAATTCCGATGAGCCAGCCGGCGTTGCCCAAGAGGAAAAGCGTAGTCGTAACAATATGGCGCCCAATTTTGGATGTTTGAATTTTTAATGCCAAGGAGTAGGTGGAGTTGTTTAGGGCCCTGTACCACGTTTGGGGAGGAGTCTAGGCAGCCGCCGTACGCAGGCTGAGAATTTAGATAGGAAAAAAATAAATTAAGCCGATGGCTAGGGGCCGACGATCGGTATGGTAGGGACGGAATCCCTTATAGCACCAACTGCAAGCGTGTGTGACATGGACAGTAAGTCACGAAGGTGCGAGTAGGAGCCCTTCGTTTGCGACTGCCATTTGGAACGACGCTAGGCAATGGGTACTATGGGGGGATTCCAATGCGCGTTTGTTTTGTTATTTCGTTTCAGTGTTCTTTGTTGTAATTCTTGCGTCAATTCGTTTGTGCACGGTCGCCGTGGTGTCATCGTGTTTGCCTGGTGGACGTAGAGTACCGGTGGCCCAGGATGACTAGGAAAGTCGCCTGCGATGCACCGCTACGCACGGTGAGCCAGAGCAGATGGTGCACAAAACAGAATTGGGTGTCAAGAAGCAACCATTTAATTTGTTGGCTGTCGTTCATCGCCGTCAAGGCGATAAATGTAGCAGCGAACAAATATAGCAGGATTGTGGCGTAGGGCAGCTGTAACAGGCGTAGATATTAGAGGAGCCGTGTTTGGGTTCCGGCGGAGTGTGAGTCTCAGCCCCTATATACAGAAGTTTAAAAGAAAATTTGTTTGTTTATTGCTTACATTTTATTAAGTCTGTTTGGTTACGTTTGGTGCATATACATATGTTACATTTGTCTTGTGGTTGAGCGTATATATATTTTTTTTTGGTTTCCGTGCAAAGTTGGACGTGAATTTATTTAAAGATTTGTTTTTTTTATTTTTACTACTATATTCATATTTATTTATTCCAATTCACATATTTATCTATTTATTGTTGTACCTATTTATTTATTTATTTATCCATCATACATATTCAGCGTACATATATTTTCTTGCCCATTTGTTTTTGTTGTTTTGGGCGTTTGCAAACATTTTCATTGTTTGGAATACATACATATATACAATTATCCAATTAATACGATTTTTTCTTCGGGGCCTGCTTGAAAGCTGAACAAATTCATAATCCAAAATATAAATAAATATTATAAAAAAAACAGAGCGTATTTTTTTTGGATTGAAATGGAGAAGGATTCTGCGCGGGCGTATAACACAAGGTCGAGAACTGCCAGAAATGATGATCCAGTGCTGGAGGAACACCTAGAAGGAGCCGTAGGTTTTTCCACCGGTGGCCTCATGCACACTCCTCCGAGGCCGTCCATAGCACCAGCAGTACACTGGGACGCCGAGCCAGTAGTCGCGTCGGTGGTAGAAGCAGCAGTGGCCCAGGCGAACGAAACATACCGCCAATCGCAAAAAGAGGGTATCAACAAAGTGTTGCAGGAGGAAATCCGAATGGGGTTTCAAGACTTGATGGGCGCGTTGAAAGAAGTTTTGCAACCGCGAGCGAATAGCGGCGATTCAGCTGCAAATGGAGCATGGCAACCGCCAGTCAGCCAGAATCGGGGTGCGGTGCCAAAACGGCCGCATCAATACCAGGCTGAACCTCTAACACCAGCAAGAGGAACTTCGCATCCAGTAGCAAGGCCAGCGGCAGCTAATTCCTCCAGTGGAGCTGGCAATAGCAGCAACACAGCTCGAAATTGGCAAAATCCCGCAGCACAGTCGGCCCGTCGAAGAGGCAACAGGCGTTACGATGGGAGTGGTCAGCTGGACCCGCCTCCTCCGTATGTAGCGGCGAATGGCAGATCCGGATGGTGCCGCGTCGAAAAGTGGGACATCGTTTTCAGCGGCGATAAGGAAAAAATGGCTGTTGAAGACTTCGTTTTCCAGGTCGAGTTCCTTCAGAGGCAGTGTCGCTGCGCATGGTCCGAAGTATTAAACAGTTTCCATCTGTTAGTAACTGGGCACGCTCGCGAGTGGTACTGGCAGTACGTCAGGGACCACCGGGCAGACAGCTGGCCAGAACTAAAACGGAGCATGCTGTCCCGTTTTAAAGGCGCCGCCGATGAATTCGAGCGCATGCGTCAATTGCGCGAAAGACGGCAGAAGGCAAGCGAAAGCGTTGAGGAGTACTTCCATGCCATGAGGAAACTGGCGTCGCGTCTCCACACAGCACCATCTGAAAACGAGATGATGAAATATATAAAAAAAGGATTAAAAATAGAACTAGCTCGTTATGTGTATGCGATGCGCGTGTACACGGTAGACCACTTACGTGACGAATGCGTAGAGGTGGAAGCTATGGTCCAGCGGCGGGAAGGCGTGTTCCCAACTCGCAGCGGCACACGTTTTAGTGGCGGAAACCGTCCACCGGCAGTGGAGGAGTTGGTCGACGACACTAACGGCGAGGAGTCGGCGGATTTCGGCGTAGTTGAAGAGGCGCGTTTGGCAAGGCGTCCGCAACGGGCGTTAGTTTGCTGGAACTGCAGACAAGCCGGCCATAGTTTCCGCGACTGCATGTCACCGGAAAGGCGCGTCTTCTGTTATAGGTGTGGCAGGCCCGACACCTATAGTCCAACCTGTCCCGATTGCACGGGAAACGGCCGTCGGAGTGCGGAGCAAGTGGGCGAATCGCGCTCGACACAGGTGCCCACCAGGATGACAGCGGAGCGGTCCTGAAAGAAGAATTTCATAAGAAAAATACCCCATATAGTAATAAGTTGAAATTTTTACCGTACGAGGAAAAGATGCGGGCATATCTGGAGGCGCGTAATAGAATTTTTGCCCAACATCAGTTAGATGGGATGAGGATGGTGACAGCCAAAGTTAAAAAGGCCCGAGCACGATTCCGAGGGAGAAGGCAGACGAAGAAGCTGGTAGCCGAGGCAGTGCGACGCGAAGGAGCAGCAGATCCGAGGATTTTTGCCGAAGTACTGGTACGAGGCCATGTGCTACGCGGTTTGCTGGATACCGGGGCCTCGGTAAGCGTGCTAGGCAAGGGCAGTCTGGAACTGCTGAAAGAGATTGGCATGGTGCCCAGAAATTACATTTCGATAATTAAAACAGCAGGCGGTGAAGACAGAGCCGTAATTGGACGAGTGCGTTTACCAGTGGTGTATCGAGAAGAGGCCAAAGAAGTGGAATTTTACGTATGCCCATCACTCGAACAGAACGCGTATTTCGGTATCGACTTTTGGCGGCTGTTTAACTTGGCACCACTATTAATTCCTCCAGAAAAGCCAGCCGTTAAAAGACTTGTCCTCGATGAATTGCTAGCTGATAGAGTGGCGCATTATGCGGACCAGGATGAAGTAAGGCCTGAACCAGATATGTGGAAATTGAATGAACAACAAAAGCTGCAATTGGAACAAGTAAAAAAAGAATTTTTAACCTTCGAAGAAGCGGGATTAGGCAAGACTACTTTGGAGACTCACCGAATTGAATTGGTCAGCGGAGCAGAGCCAGTGAAAGACAGGCACTACCCTCTATCACCCGCTATGCAGAAGATTGTGTGGGATGAGGTGGACAGCATGCTGGCGCTTGGCGTCATCGAGGTAAGCGATAGTCCGTGGAGTAACCGCACCACCATAGTGCGACGGCCGGGCAAGAACCGCTTTTGCCTCGATGCCCGCAAGTTGAACAAACTGACAGTCAAAGATGCCTATCCGCTACCATGCGTGGAGGGAATCCTATCTGGAATCGATCAGACATATTATATTTCCAGTGTGGACCTGAAATTTGCGTTTTGGCAGGTGGAGTTGGAGGAGTCCAGTAGAAGGTGCACTGCGTTTACGGTACCAGGGCGACCGTTGTACCAATTCCGCATGATGCCTTTCGGGTTGTGTAACGCCGCTCAAAGGTTGTGCCGGCTGATGGACAAGGTCATACCGAATGAACTGAGGTCCAACGTTAAAGTATATCTAGACGATTTGGTAGTCTTCGCGGCTGATTTTGATACGCACTTGGAGTACCTGAAGAGAGTAGCTGAATGCCTCAAGAAGGCAAACCTGACGATAGGGTTACAAAAGTCGAAGTTTTGCTTTAAAACGTTGAAATACCTGGGATTTATCGTGGGCGGCGGCGTGCTTCGAACAGATCCAGAACGGGTGCAGGCGATACAGCGCATACAGGTGCCAAGGTCCGTAAAGGAGGTTCGAGCTTTCTTAGGAACCGCCGGGTGGTACAGGCGATTTATTAAAGATTTTGCCACCTTAGCGGCTCCGCTCACTGAGGCTTTGAAAAAGCGATCGGGAGGTAGGTTCTCACTCGGTGGCGAAGCGATTGCAGCATTTGAGGCGTTGAAGAAGGCGCTCACATCTGCGCCAGTGCTGGTACACGCGGATTTTTCACGCCCATTTTTTGTACAATGTGACGCATCCCATATTGGCGTCGGAGCCGTATTATTCCAGGTGGATTTGCAGGGAAACGAGAGGCCCATTGCGTTCTTTTCTGCCAAGATGAACAAGCACCAGGTGAACTACTCGGTGACCGAGAAGGAGTGCTTGGCGGCGGTATTGGCGATACAAAAATTCCGGCCATACATCGAAATGATGCCATTCACAGTCATAACCGATCACGCCAGTTTGAAATGGCTGATGTCCATGAAGGATTTGTCCGGGCGATTGGCTCGTTGGTCGTTGCTGCTCCAGGGCTTCGACTTTGAAATCACGCACCGGAAGGGCTCCGACAACATCGTGGCGGATATGCTGTCCAGAAGCACCGAAGCCGAAACTTTAGAGGAGTTGGATTTCTTCCCAGGAGACCTGTTGGGTATAGAAACCGCAGAATTCGAATCAGAGGAGTATCGGGAGCTGATTAGCGAAATTCAAAGTCAAAAAGATAAATTACCTGATTTAAAAATTGAAAACGGGGTGATCTACAAAAAGACATCCTTCAATCGGCTAGAAGATCAGCTCGAAGGCAGTGTGTGGAAACTGTGGGTTCCGCGTGCGCTAACCGGCATGCTTATATCGAAGGCCCATACCGAAGCGTCAACGCATGGAGGAGTGTTGAAGACGTTGTCCTGGTTGCGGCGGCAGTTTTATTGGCCGGGAATGGCCAAAGACGTTGCTGAAGTGGTCCGAAAATGCGTGGTCTGCAAAGAGACGAAAGCCACCAATTACGGGATGCAGGTGGGAATTGGTGCAGAAGTCGTCACGGAGAGGCCGTTCCAGAAGTTATACATAGACTTCTTGGGCAAGTATCCGCGATCAAGGAAGGGGCACGCCTTCATATTCATAGTGGTAGATCACTTCACCAAATTCACGTTCCTGAAGGCGATGCGAGAGGCCACCACTCGGAGCGTCGTCGACTTCTTGGTGAACGAAGTGTTCCATACGTTCGGCGTTCCAGAAGTCATACACTCCGATAATGGTAAGCAATTCACGTCCAAGCAGTTTATAGACATGATGGAGGGCTACGGTGTTAAGCATCTGCGGACACCGGTGTATTCGCCGCAAAGCAACGCGTCCGAAAGGGTGAACCGGGCTATACTGTCCGCGATACGGGCGTATCTGGGGCAGGATCACCGCGAGTGGGACCTACACCTTCCGGAAATTGAAGTGGCCATCAGAAACAGCGTGCATTCTGCGACTGGAGTAACGCCTTTTTTCGCACTATTCGGCCGACATATGATGTTGCACGGTTCGCAGTACCGATTGGCGAGGAAATTAAGGTCCTTAGACGAGCACGAATTCGCAGCGTTGAGTACAGCAGACAGGCAATCCCTGTTGCAACAGAAAATCCAGGCACAATTGCATGCGGCGTATGAGCGCAGTAGCGTTCGCTATAACCGGCGTGCGCGGCGGCTAAGACTAGCGCCCGGCCAGGAGGTATACCGGCGAAACTTTGCATTGAGTGATTTCAGCCGCGCGTTCAATGCGAAATTCGCGCGGAAATTTCTAAAAGCTCGCGTAAGGAAATCCATCGGCACCAACGCATACGAGCTGGAAGATTTGCAAGGGAACTTGCTGGGGGTATTCCACGCAAAGGATATCCGAGTGTGACGCCTGTCCTAAGGCAGAATGGATGAATATAGGGAGGAGGATGCAGCCAGAGCTACTCACCTGAAGATCAAGAGTGGGTGTGGCCTACGTTGGGCGCCGCGGTAGTAGTCATCCGAGGCAACGCCGGACTCGAAGCAGAGGACTCCAACAACACCAGCCGTTTGATGCGCGCAAACATCACTTCGGGGCACGAGCGTCCGCCCACTTGGATATTTGCGGTGGTGTTGCATCGGGCTGGTCACGAAGAATAAAAGGTGGCAGCGCTACGGAAGGCGCCAAGAATTTATAAAGGTACTGCAGCGCCATCTAGCGGTACCGAGCGAGGCACCATGGTGGCAACTGCAGCCACGCAGGCGCAGGGTTGTGTCCCGATGGCACCTCAAAGTGGGGAAAAGTCAAGGCCGTGATGAACGGATGCGCAAGGACGTAAAAATCCGCAGGCATACGACATCCGGCCTATAAAAGGCAAGCCGCAACACGCCATTCCTGTTTTTGGGGCGACGGTGCAGACCCACGAGGCAGTGTTTTCGTTTGGTGAACTGGAGGCCGTGCTGAAACCTGAAAAAGGAAAGGAAGAACCAGAAGCCGTTCGAAGATTTTCCGGCATATCGCCAAGTTTTCGGACAGCGGTGGAACCATACACAGCAGCTGCAGCGGCCGTCATAAGTAGCAGCACGAGCTGCATCGTAGCAGGAGCAACAGCGACAGCAGCAGATCCAGCACCAGCGTCTTCAACGACAGCAGCAGATCCAGCACCAGCGTTTTCAACGGCAGCAGCAGCAACGACAGTGGCAGCCGGAGCAAAGGCGCCCACCCAAGAAGTGGCAGCAGCAATAGCGGCGCCACCACAACGCAACAGCAGACACGTCCGTCTGCGCCATCAGCAGCGGAGGATAGACAAGCCGGTGAGTCCGTTCCTTGGCCACGCGCCGTGCCTATTGTTCGCGGTTGAGCAGCGACATCAGGCAGAGATCCCGCGCGCCTTACGTCGTGTCGTTTGTATGGGCTGCGCCTGCAGGGTCCCACACGCCGCCCATTGAAGTTTCTGCAAAAGAAAAAAAAGGAAGATAATACAAAAGAAAGAATATATACAGATATAATAAAAACCAAAACAAGGCAGAAAGTGGCACCTAAACAGAGCTTGGCGCTCTATTTAATTCAAAAAAAAAAAAGTTCACACTCTTATACACACTTATATTGTATGAAGATTGCCAATTGCAGTAGCGCGCAGTGTTTTATATGTATTCTTATATTTCTATTGCGCCCATGACCGTCGAGAGCTCTCGTTAGGATTTGGTTAGACATTTTTCTATAAATTTTTGTACCGCGCATATTTTTCTCATACACATACACATATATCTATATACATATTTATTTGCCATAAGCATACTTGCATGTTGGCGCACATAAAGAACCGCATTGGCCGTTGGCAAGCCTTCTTTATTTTGTTTTTATATAAATTATTATTGTTCCATATTTACATTGTTTTCACTCACACTCAATCACACTGAAATATATGTATGTTTGTAGCCACATAAACTGAAAATTAATTGTTAATTTTAATGGTCGCACCGTTGGTGATGATGCATTAAAGCAGCATCAGTAGGGGCGGGAGACTCACCTGTGCCATGGAATAGCCCAAGCACGGTCCAAAAATAGGGTATCCAAGAAACATTTTGGCTTTGGATACAGGCAGGGAGGGTACGCCTGGGATAACAACAGCTAAATCCCATACAGTTGTCCGATGCCTCCAATCCCTGTCCGTCCGCACGTATATTATCTCCTTTTACAGTCACCCGTATTCGTACGGATGGCTTGAGGGAGTTATCCGTTTATTTGTTTTCTTGTCGCAGTACGTTTCTTTTAGTTTATGTTAGTTTTTTTGGTTTGTTTACGTTTTGAATTCGGTTTTGTATATTGCGCGTCGAATTTATTGTAGTGATGGCATTTTGTTTATCGATGGAGGAACCGTGTTATCGGTTATTGTACGACTCACGCGGGCATAGGGTTGGAACCACACACCCAAGGAGAATTCCGATGAGCCAGCCGGCGTTGCCCAAGAGGAAAAGCGTAGTCGTAACATATTGTACATGAGACCTTCTAAATAAATACATGCGTTATAGTCCAGCAGATGCATCCAAAAAGTCCTTCTACTTCTTTAGCAATTCCATTTATATCGTATCCCAATATAAAGCAATGTCGAAGCTTTTGTAATTATATATGCATTATACTTAGCACTAAATTTCATTTATTAAATTACAAACTTCCACTCGCCACGAGATAAACAATTGGCGCCATAAACTTGTAACATCAACTTAAATGTTCGTTTGTCTTTTATGTACCGATAGCAGAAATACCGCGTGCGATAATTCGGTCTCTAACCATTCGATTGTCACTAGAGGAGATATTTAAAAAAATCCATTCCCAACCATTACCAAGTTGTTTATTTATATTCTTAAGAATGTTTCTGTTCCTGTTTCATAGTTATTATAATTATATACGTATTCCGTTTTGTAAAATACAATAAAAATATGATCAGTAAAACAATTTTCAAATCTTTCATGTTTGTGAAAAAACTAATATTTTATTGTGGTTGTTGTAGACATAACTATCTGGTCTATTTGCAATTTACTTCTTGGCCTTCTTGGCGTCAATCTTGGCAACCTCCTCATTTTCGGCAGCTTCCTTAGCGCGCTTAGCGCGAATGCCAACCAAACGAGCATCAGTGCGAGCCTGCAAACAAATAAAAATAATATAGTTGATATTTGCATCAATAGTCGAAGCATTTAACGCACCTTGCGGAGAGTAGCGAACGCCTTGAACTTCTTCTCATCGGATGTGATCTCACGGAACTCAATGACTGGTTTCTCGTTCTTGATGGGCATGACGGTACCCCTAAGCTGGGTAGCCAATTTGCATTCCTCGACGGTAGATTCACCCTTGCGGATCTTCTTCTCGTTGAGTGGGAACAGAATCAGTTTGCTTCTGTATTCCTTCAAACGCTGAATGTTACGCTGGCGGGACTCCAGGGACTTGTTCTTGCGACGACGATCCACGGCAATGCCAATGGTCTTTGCGAAACCATAGGTCAAACCAGCACCCTGAATACATTGGATTTAGCATTAATGGTCACATATTTATGTTTGTAAATGCAAAGCGTTCTTACCTTCAGTTCCTCCAAAGTGAAGCCACGACCGGCACGCAATTTTGTGTGATAGCGGATGGTAGGGCAACGAACCACAGGGCGCAGGGCACCGCTGGCTGGGCGTGGGAACACGGCCTTAGCCTTCTTGATGCGGTTCTGGTGTCTGCGGTATTTACGCGCAGGTTGGTTGAACCAGGTGCGCACATGCCGCTGCCACCACTTGTGGTAGTGCTGGTTCGGAATCATATTATTTCCCTTACCCATCTTGGTTGTTTAGATTGGCTGCAAGGAGAACGCAAATATCAATACACCATATAACCAAATAGTAGCTGCTGCAGCTGCCGTAGCAGCACCACGTGGCTGGCAGAGTTCGCTCTTTTTGAACACATAGTTGTATCGTTTTTAGACATGTTTCAATAAAAATCGAAAGCCACTCGTTGTCGGCATATTTCGCGCTATTATTTAAACTATTTTGGCAGTCAAAGTGTGCGAAATTTATTAATTTTTGGCACCGCAAAATCACAACGCACCTCTTCTTCCCAACAACGAATCAAAAAGGAAATCGCAGCCAACTTCACGTCTCATCATGAAGTCAAAATTTCCCATTGAAAATTCCCTTCTATAATACACATACAATTTCCCCAGCTATCGATTGGTGATGCAATCAGTGTTAAGAAAACTGTCTCGCAATTAACATTACGCTTTGCTCGACGTTAAGAAATCATTAAATTCAGCTGTATTGATTGTTCCGAGTTGATCAAAAATATATCATATCATATCTCGCGCCCCTCTCTCGCATTTACCCCGTGGATTTGTCACCATCGATTGACTACGTTGTCGCGTGGCAACTCTGAACTGTACTTTCTGATTCAGATAAAAAACTATTTATTGGTTATTGGTGACTATCTATAATCGAGAAATTGCGCGCTTATTTTTCTCATTGGAATAAGAATATATCGCAACTGAATAAAAATAAGGAACCATCATGAGCGAGGACGTGGGCGCTTCCCCAGTAGCAGAGCTCAAATTTGAGGATGTCTCGCAGCTCAATTTTTCCAAACTCTACACGCCCAAAATGAAAAGCGTATATTGGCGCTATTTCGGCTTTCCCTCTAATGACAATGACGAGGTAATCACCAAGCAGAACGTTGTATGCATCAAATGCCACAAGGTCTTGACCAACCATGGCAATACAACCAACTTACGCGCCCATTTGCAACATCGACACAAGGAGCTGTTTAAGAATTTATGCCAAGAGAACGACATTCATGTGCCGCCGCGGAAAACGCCGCGCAGCAATAACCATCCTCCATTATCGAAGCGCAATGTGTCGTCGCGCCGAGTTAAGTTGGAATTCTTGAGCAGTCGCAACCACGACAATGCTTCCGAAGATGAAATGGACGAAGCTGCAATGGCCACTGCGGCCATGCAAGCTGAAGAGGACGGTTCGTCCCAAACAATGCTGTACGAGACAATGGTACCGCTAACCTATGACGACGCCGAAAATTTGGTCGAGGAGGAGATGCGCTCCATTACCATTGACCCACGCGAAATTAAGTACGGCCGCAAGCGCAAAAGTACAGCACCGGCATCCGCCATACACTACACGCGCGTTCCCATCAAGACTGAGGGAGGCAATGTAAGCACACTCTTGCGCAGCTATACGCCGGCTAATATAGCCAATTTGCCAGAAGCTATGGCCGACATTGTAATCAAGGACTTAAAGAATGTGGAGACGCTCTATGACGTAGGCATAAGCGAGTTCATACGGATGGCCATGGGGAACTCGGTTTCCATGCCCTTGCCGCAGAAGGTAAGCGCCCTTCATTATATTTCCTTATCATTGTATATATGTGTGTATAAGTTCACTGTTTTACCCTACAACTAAATATAATCTATAAGTTAAATGATAAGTGGGTGGCCAAATAATTCCACAATACTTAAGGCTTTCGTTGTAAACTAAATCCAAATACTAGTATACATTTCATCTATGCTCATATATTTAATTATATATTTATTGAATTTTTATTTATTGATTTAGAAAAATAAATGTTGTAATTTTGTACATTATTTATATTATTATCAGTCAACTTTAAAATATGTATATGTATATCCCAAATTAAGACTTTTCTTTATGATATTTTACAGATCGAATCCTTGATCAGCGAAATGCATGCATCTAAGTTTCTTGAGATAAATGATTTTACGCGCGACTATACTGCAGAGAAGCCCTTCTCGTTGGCCTTTGAGTTGTGGACTAATGTGGAGCACCGACGATTCCTCACCATTTATCACAACTATTTGCACGAAGAGACTCAAAGTGTGAAGAGCTGTTTATATGCTACTGTTGAATATACTGACTATATGATGTTTGATGATCTTCTCACGGACTTCTACATGCCGAACTGTACTCTGGCTATTGTTAACTTTGAGGACGAGGATGTGCTGCATGCCTATTTAAAGGAGAAGAGTACGTATTAGAATTTGGGTTTATATACATCTCAATAATTGCTGATTTTTTGCAGACATTCCCATCGTAATGTGCTATGTGGCAGTTATTGACAAGTCCTTGCGTCGCGTTTTTGAACTGGAAGAGGTGAGCGCGCTAGTGGAGCAGGTCAGGGATATAATACAGCGGCACTCCACAGAGATTAACTCGAAGGTAGCCGAGTTGCCTGCCTATAACGAGCACTTCCCATGGACCTTGTATGAGTTATTGAAATTCTTTACCGAGTCCATATCTTGGTCTGAAGATATGGACCAATTGGTCATATTGGCAAAGACAGTGACAGAGGCGCTCAGCGCGCTGGTGATTGCTTTGGACACATTGCGAGGCGAGGATATACCACTGTGTAGTATGCTTTCGCCAATAACATCAAAGATAATTATCAAGAAACTGGGTATTGTGGAACAAGATGATCCACTCATGATGAATATTAAACGCACCATTGCTGGTGTGCTGCAGGCACATGTCATATCAAACGACACGTTGACCAGTGCAGCTCTGCTCGATCCGCGCTTCCATCGCCTGACCACTATAGACAACCTGGATCGATGCGTGCGTGTCTTGACGCAAAAATACAACAGCATATTTGGAGGCGGAGGCGGTAGCCACAGCAACGAACCCACTGAAGTGGCAGCAACCACCTCAGTAACCACCACGCCCATTGTCACCATTAAGACAGAGCCCAATACAAAACCCAGCGTTGGCAGCAACTCCAAAAAATCAAGTGAGTAGCCATCATACAAATATCCCTCGTTTAAATACTCATTTAGAATGCATTCTTTAGAACTAGAGCTGCTATTTGATGTGGCGGAAATAAATACGCCACGCAGACGGGATTCGGAAAGCACAGTGGAAAGTGACTTGAAGCGCTACCGCAACGAAGTTCACGTGCAACTTGACGAGTCCCCCATTGAATGGTGGAGCAAAATGGGTCACATCTATGGCACCCTGCGCGACTTGGCCACACTCTACCAGGGTGTGCCCGGCGTGGTGACACTGGAATTCAAAAAACTGCTTAGAGAGCAGATATATGACTTCAACAAGCGTTTTCTATTAACTGGCAGTCAAATTGACGCGATTCTATTTTTGCACCACCACAACAATTAATTGCTATCTCCATTTTTATTATATAACTGTGTACATTGGTTTTATTACATTATGATATCGTTCACTGTAGGCCCTCATTAAATACAAATAAACAACAAAAAAGAAATTTCCCAATGGAATACAACCATGTTGAAAACAGTGCTGAATAATTTGCGCTGTCCGTATAATAACGACCTTGCCAGCTTGTTCAAATTTCCCTTCGTCGGAAACATAAAGAAAGTGGCTGTGTTGCCGTATCTGATTCAGTGTAATCGCACTCCGTTATAACAAAAACGCAAAATTAACTATTTGGAAGTTACCCGAAACGACTATTGAAATAGCCTTAAGCCATCCGTCTATGTGAGTATGTGTGTGCAAATCAAACCAAAACAGTTGAGGTGTAGAGGCCATACCATGTAAGCGCCACTACAACAGCACAGAAAAGGCAAATAAAACAATAAGGGGGGCGGCGGAAAACAACACAACATCGGTGGGTCACTGCAGCTGTTTTGATTTTTGTGGGTCTTGTGACGACAGCAAATTCAACACATAAAGGTGCCGGTGGGAGCTGACAATAAGCTAATTATTTTCACGTCTGAGAGCCTGCTACGCACGCCCCCGAAATGTGCAGCCTAAACGTCCGTCGCTTTTGCGAGGAGTGGAGGATTTGGATACGTCCACTGCTAATTCTCACATATGTGATATTCGCAATCATTGTCGTGCCACTTTTGATAGTCAACTCGGTTAAGGATGGCTTCTCGAGACGCGACCAACTGATACTGATTGGCGGCCTATTCGTGCTTTCGGCGGTGCCCGTGTCGATATGGCATATCATACAACACGTCATTCATTTTACGAAGCCTATATTACAAAAGCATATCATACGTATCTTGTGGATGGTGCCGATCTATGCTTTGAATGCGGTAAGTGGGTCATGCAAAACTGAAATGGAAACCGCATAAAATATGAGTTTGCATAATCTTACAGTGGATTGGACTATTCTTTCCGGCGCATTCGATATACGTGGATTCGTTGCGCGAATGTTACGAAGCCTACGTCATATACAATTTTATGGTTTATCTGCTGCACTATTTGAATCTCGGCATGGACCTGGAGGCGACCATGGAGTACAAGCCACAGGTTTATCACTTTTTTCCCCTCTGCTGCATGCGTCCCTGGGTAATGGGCCGAGAGTTCATACACAATTGCAAGCACGGCATTTTACAGTATACGGTGGTGCGGCCAATAACGACCTTCATATCTGTGTAAGTATAGACGTGGCATTTGTTTGTTTATCTAACCACAATATTTGCTTACACGGGCATATGCACAGCATTTGCGAGCTGTGCGGCGTCTACGGCGAGGGTGAATTCGCCGGCAATGTGGCCTTCCCTTACATCATTGTGATCAACAACATCTCACAGTTTGTTGCCATGTACTGCCTGGTGCTCTTCTATCGCGCCAACAAAGAAGACTTAAAGCCCATGAAGCCTTTACCAAAATTCCTTTGCATCAAGGCTGTTGTGTTCTTTTCCTTCTTGTAAGTGCAATTGTAGCAGTCATTTTAATTTATTAAACATCAAATTATCTATCACATTTCAGTCAAGGCGTTCTTCTCAACATGTTGGTCTACTATGGCGTCATCGAGAAAATGTTTGGCCAGCAACTGGGTGATGCAAATTTGTTGCAAGTAAGTCTATACTCCACGATCCCAATTTTAAGATTGCATTTTCTGCATCGAATATAATTTCTGCTTTACGTTTGTGTGCCGCTTACCAAACCGGAATTAATGAAATGTTTGGCTTCTCTTCCACAGAACTTTCTGATTTGCATTGAAATGTTTCTCGCTGCGATTGCGCATATCTATAGCTTTCCACATCATCCATTCCACATTAATTCACCACAGTATTGGAACAACCCCAATCATAGTTGGTGTCGGGCCTTCCTGTCGATGATGGACATTTCTGATATGCAGGAGGATGTGACCGAACATTTTGGCGTGTTTAGCAGCTCGATAAGTCGGCGGTTTCATGGGCGGAGCGCCTATCAACCATTGGCACGAGGTCCGCGTCGCCTGAGCAACGAATCAGATAATTTAATTAACAAGAGACTGGATCAACAATTGCCGACATCGTCCTCGCAAGCAGGTAATAGGGGACAGGGGCAGGGGCAGGGAAAGTATAGCACCTATGGCGCCACTTCAAGTCGTTTAATTGTGCCTGTCAATGTGTGCATTGAAGAACGCAGTCAACAACTGAACAAAGTTACTGAAGCACGAACTCCCTCTCGATTTCCCTTAGCAGGTGGCGGTGAAGCTGTTGGCGGTATTGGCGGCGGCGATAACAACTTTCAACAACAACAACTGCACTTGCCAGGCGCCAGCAATTTCACGGGTATCGCTCTTCAAAATACAAATGTCACATCGAAGGCGGCGGCGGCACGTCAACGCGACTCACAACATCTGCGCGAGCGTGGCGGCGGCGGCGCTGGTGGCATGGGTGGTGGCGATTATCAGCAGCTGCAGTTTCTAGGCGGTGTTGGGCCCCCACAGAGTGGCAGCAGCTTTTTGCAAGCGCGAGCAGCGGCCGCTGCTGTTGCGGCGCCCATACCCGATTCCAATGATGATTATGCACTGCTGATGGGCGCGGGCGCGGGCAGATGACAACGTTACAGAAACAATCAGGACGGGGACGAGGACAACGACTTTGGGGACATTGGGTACATGGACGAGAACGAGGATGGTGTTGATGTGGCGCCTGGAATGTTAGATATTAGTCAACATTTAAATGCCTCGTCAGTCAGTGCATCGTTGTCCGTTTCGTTTGGCATGTCGAGCAGTTTGAAGTTTAGCGCCACGTGCAGCAATAAAACTGCCTCCGAATGGTCCAACTCAACGGGCGGCGATGACGACGACGATGAAGACGATAATGACAATGATGATGTGGCAGACGATAACGATGATGATGATGATGAGGAACCGCAACAGCAACGTCGGCTCGTTGTGGTGAGAGCCACAGCGCGTCGAGATAGAGAATACATCACTTAAAGCAGCGAACTGACGAACTCAACCCACGACGCTTTATTTTCACATTTCTATTTCTATATATTTTGTATTTATTATTCTGTTTTGATTGGTTTGTCAGCCTAATTAGTGGTTCACTTCCTTTCATTTAATTTAATTCAATTAGAATACTCAAGATATCCTGTGTGTGTTTTTTGATGCTCGATCAGATCGAGCCGCCTAAAAAAGAGTGGCCTTAGTTTAAATCGATGAAGAAAGATTTTATTATATTATTCCAAAGAATCTTCTTGTTATACAGATTTTCTATATACATTTTAGGAATCAACGGCCTATTGCCGTGTCCGAATTCGATTCGAATGATGCGGAATCGAAATTGGCAAATATCCAAACTCAAACAATTAATTATTTGCTTTCAAAGGTGAAATACCAGATCCTATAAATAAAAGCGAAATAGCTCAATAGTTTCTGGGGATTTAAATCCATTAGCAAATTCGAGTTCACATAATTCAATCAGATTCGGAAACGGAAACATGCCTCCAATCTTTTTTATATGCAAATTTTACAACAGGAACCTTCCCTTCCTCAAAAAAAAAAAATATATATATATATATAGATTTAAAAAAAAGCTTATTCAACTTTAGAGTCTACATCTTTTCCATTTAACAATTAGTAGTGGTTAGTCTAGTTATATGTTGCATAGTAAAACAAATATGAAGAAGAGGAACATACCTATAAAAATGATTGTGAATTTTTCGACTGCCGGTCAGAAAAGGGCGTAACTTAATATGTAAACAAGAATTATTGTAATATGCGAAACTAAGCGTAATAATAATAATATTATATAGTTATATGACGATTTTAAAAAGTTTTCATTTGTTTTATTTGCCATTTTAATTTTTATTAGAATTATGCATATATACTTGTATGTTTTTTGATTTCTTTGGTTTATTGTAGTTTGAATTGTTTATTTGCGTACTTTTTACAATATATATGTAACTCGTATTTACCGACTTGACAACTGCATGCTATTATTCAGTCTCCGCTTGCAAACTTCTCTTACTAATCTCATGATTATCTTCCAATATAGGGAATTCCTTCATTGAATTGATATAACCTTATTATTCCTGAAGTTGAAACTAAGTAATATTCAAAATTTGAATCTGCTGGCAGTACGCTATAAAAAACCAACCATTTAATCCGAAAAGTAAGTTCAGCTTTTTATTTTAAAACCCCTTTTTATTTATATTATTTATCACAAAAGAGTTTTAAATAAGATTCTTAAAAACATTTAGTTATAGGTATATATTGAGAAAATTTGAGCTATAAGTATGTCAAAAAGGCAGAGTTTTAAAAAAGCTCTTTTACTTTCTAGGTATAGTATGATAATGGAACTAAGTAAAAAGAAGAAATATGAATTAGACATAATTTGAATACCATTGGTATTATTTTGAATTCGAAGTAAAAAAGAAAGACTACGTACTTTTTAGATTCTTTATTTTGAGTTTTATAATTAAAATCAAAATACTAAATAATTCAATGAAAAATCGCGCGGAAGCCGTAAAAGTTTCGACACGTATGTAGTCATGCTTGAGAACACGCTAGAATTTATGGAAAATTAACTGCCATTGAAAAAAAAAAACGGTCCAAAACTGAAACTTGATACGTAAACAATGCTAACTACCAGGAAACAAGAAGAAATTGACAATTTCTCGACATTTCTAGAACATATTTTTCCGATAATTTGATAAAAATTGTAGCCCAATAGGATAAGACTGGATGTCATTAATATTATTATTTTTCTCACTATTAGTAGCATCTATTATTTATAGTCTTATTTTTGTAAGTTTCCATCAACTGATATCACTAAAAGCTATTTTAAAAAGTCTATTAGTTATTTAAGGAGTGGGCATTACTACTATTTTTCTCTTAATTTTGAGGCGTCTATAATGTTATGAAAAATAGGTGCATTCCTATAAAATTCACTCAGCCCTGCTCTGCTGACGTAACATATTTATTTAAATACCACTTTCATCTCCACATATTTAATATATCTGAGTTGAATTGGACCATTCGATGACGCAGCCAATAGTCGGCTTTAACCGGTTCGAGCCAGATTTAGATTTATTGTCTTATTGGCCCCAGTCGTGGTGGCTGTTTTAAATCCCATAATCATGTGTTGTGGCCCAATAAATGAAACTTATTTTTATCTCATCGGCATAAGCGCAAGCGAGACTGATAAGTTATGACAAAAGTAATTACACAATTTGAACTGCCAATGTTAAAAAAAGAAGTGAACGATCTTTTGTTTTGTGAATTGCGTTTTATTTTTAAGCATTAGTGTTTCTTGTTGTTGTCTTTTCAATAATACTTGCATTTAATTTCGGAACAGAAATATACTAAAATACCTGACAATTGAAGCGATAAAACACAAATAGGAGTATAAATATATATAAAGACGGCTTTTAAAGAACGACAATGATGACGTAGACGTAGACGAATAAAAGAATACAGTTTGGGAATGCAGAGATAGAATACATATAAACAAACAATAAAATGGCATTGCATTCGACAATGACTATAAAATATACAATACCAATTCAATTACACATACATAGATATTTCAAATCAAATCAAACACAATTAGTTTGCTGATAGAAACATGCTCGTATATCAATCGCAACTTGCACAAGGTACAAAAAACATATTCAGTCCAGTCATAAAAAACCGCGCGCAGCTAATAGTATGAATAATATACATGACATATAATAAGTATAAACGTATAACGCGTTCAAAATCCGCGTGAGAGGCACCACACAGAGACATTGCTTTTATTTTGTAGAACTACACGTGACAGACAGGCTCAATTGTTGTAATTCTGCCTGCCGCCCAACTCCAGCAGATAACGATCCGGATGATCCATCCAATCGGCCGCCGTTAGTTTGACTGTACGTTGACGTTCCGCTTCCTTTATTTGCCATTTCTTAATATCCAATTGCACTTCACGTGATGTTTTATCGCCGCAGCCCCAGACCTGGTGGTGTAAGAATATTGCCATTTTACCAATTTGTTCTTGAAAGTTGTTGTTGTGTTTTTTGTTAGTATGGAGAATTTTAGACTTGATTTTAAATTCAAGCGGTAGTCGCTCGTTTCCAAATTGCAATGTGGCATGTCACAACGCGTCATGCTTGCAATATGCTGCATTACAATATGAAAATGTGCATTGTTTTTTAAATGCTAGACTGGAAACTAAGTCGTTTATATATGTCTATGTCTTTTTATAGCATATATATATAGACAATATCTGATATATATAAATATATATATATACACATACATACATATATATATTCCATGTGTTAAATGTTAAATGCTTAATGGCTATCATAAATCTATATGAATAAAGCAAATGTATAAAGTAGCGCATTTTAAATGAGAAGCTAGCAGTTCTTACCTCGATGGAATTCAATCTTGCAGCAATGCCTTTGCAGTCAACATTCTCGAAATGCTCATCGACCGCCAGAATAGGCTTACGGGGATCAGCGCCAGCGCGCAATCCTTTAGGATAGCCACGTATACTGGTATTAAGATAGAGTATGTTCGGCTTCTTCTCCAGTATCTCAAACTTGGGCATAAGCTGAATGACACAACAGCCCTCGCCGCCCACAAACAAATGCGTCTCCTTCCACTCACTGGGCGCCGCAATGCAGTACGTCTGATCATCGTTTGTGTGCAGCAGCACAAGTGTCGGGCCGCGATAGCCCAGCACATGGTGCAGAAAGCGATTGGCGCCCACACCATGCTCATTTGAATCGTACAGCAGGGTCCAGTGCGAGGGCATCATCGACAGTTTATCCTTGAATATTTGCACTGCAGACGAGGCACTTGAATTGTTCGATTTGCTCGACTGTGGCGATATGGTTTGGGGCTTGGAGTAGAGCGGTGGTAGAGCACCAGCAAGAAGCCAAGCCTGCGACAGCGGCATCAGTGACTCAAGAGAACCACCGTTCGCTCCGCTGCTATCCGTGGCATCTGCGGCAAAAGGATTTCGTTGCTCCAGTACTGGCGTCTGCAACTCAATGCCGCACGATTGTGACTGTTGCTCCAGGCCGCGATACGCGGTGGAGAGTGTGTGCACACAATACTTGTGCACGAGAAGGACCAGACGTATGAGGTTCTGCTCGAACCAACGGCAAACATAGCCTAGACTCAGGCTGTCGTGGCATAGGAATATTGACTTTGTAACCGATCCAAAGGTGCGATTAATCTAACCAAATACAATTGAATGTAAGGCAAGGTGAGAAGAGGATTGATAGAGGCTACTCACAGCTGTGCAGAGAACCGCATTGCCAGAGTGCTGCATAGCAATTGTGTAGCATATGTGGAGTAGGCGAGTAACACCTGTTTTATCTATGAAATCTGGATTATCCTGCTGTGCGTACATTTTAATATACAACTCAAGTACTTTGGCATCATCCATAATGCCCAGAAAACGCTCGCATTGTTGCCGAAAGGCCACGGCGCCCAAGTGCTTAGTTGTCGCTCGGGAATAAATATGCATCAGTTGAAAAAGACGTTGTCCCAAATCGGCGTATTGTGGAAAAACTTGTGACTGGTAATAAGCAAAATTAATTAGGTGATAATTAACAACTGGTACACCTACTGCTCCACTTACAACAAAAACGTCTGCTACAATGCCATTAATGCCGTATTTTGCTAGCGTCGTTTCTCTTAATATTTCCGCCAATTTCTCCACAGGCACCAACTGAGTCAGATATTTTTCGGTTACATCGGCACCTGAGGCTGATCGTGTCATTGTTTGTTGTTGTTGTTGAACCTTGAGACTGCTGTTATTGCTGTCACTGTTAACGCCCCCGCCCCCTCCTCCGTTCCTTGTCAATACATCGTTGCCATTGTTATTGCCATTTTGCGTCGCATTCGCCACATTTGTATTCGATTTATGCTGTTGTTTATGTTTCCCACCGTCCAGCGGCGGTTCACTGCCGTCCGCATCGCCTTTTGAACTTGTATTCCCCATTTGCAGTATTCTGTTTATGTCGATCCACCCTCAACTTTCGACGCAATAAAAATCTATAAGCGAAAACGGCAAAAACACACAAATGTAAACGCAGGCTTGCACGGAACGCAACGGCAACAGGTGCTGATTAATTTCAACTATAAATCGAAACAAAACTACGCAGTATTGTTATGAAACAATCGCTGCGCATTTTGTGGTAATTAATTAAGTAAATATTTACATAATTAAAGTGCAAGCAGAATCGAATTTATAACTTTTAGTTATTATAAATTAAATTTGCCTAAAAATTACCATAAATCGGTATATTTTCCTCATGGGTATTTCCATAATCTGGCAACCATGTTCTTCTTGGTTGCTGGCATTCAATAAATGTAAAAAAAAACCTTGGAATGGTAGAGTCTAGCAATACAAAATAAAAAGGTTATAGCCCAAATTTCTGTTAGGCAACTTTACTTTAAACAAATAGGGCGGAGCTTGTTTGGCTTTAATATTGGTTTTAAATATCGCGCCTTACCTTACGCATATTTGTAGTGACGGTATTTTCAATCTTCCCATCAGTACCAGTTGTAATTCAGATTAAAAAATACTAAGATACTTCGGTAAACGTTTTTAAACTAATTACAACAATCGTCTTGGAAAAAATGTATAGCTTTTATATTTCTTATATAAACAGATCTGCATATGTTTTAGTTTAGCTGCAAGACAATACAAACAGGCACAACGACTTTCGATAATCATTAATTTCAACAGTGTCATCACTAAATGCATTTCTTTCAACCGCTATGCCTAACAACACCAATTCCGAAGAAGATGAGTCGACGACCCCGGGCTCCAGTTTGCATGGCTCTAGCATTTTGCTGGATGCCAACTCAACGAAACGGAAAAGCGCATTTTTACCCTATCGTCCACAGACCACTGTGCTTACCAATCTGCAGCGCGGTAACACGGAGGCAACTTTCTGTCCCGTCGAAGTTTCGCTGTCGTTTCACGAACGCGCCGGTCAGGGCGAAATCACTGAGGAACAGGTAAAAGCAGAGCTGACCCGACAACAGAGCATAGACTTTAAAGATTCGGCTGGATTCACACCACTGCACTGGGCCGCTTCCTATGGCCAGCTGGTGGCGGCTCAACTGCTTGTGGCCGCAGGTGCTAATGTAAATAGCGAAGCCCCTGACTTTGTGACCCCTCTGCTGTTGGCTGCTGCCGGCGGCCATAACGAGATTGTGCGTTTCCTTATCGAGCATGGAGCAAAGATCACGCATATGGATATTATGGGCAATACGGCATTGATGTACGCGGCGGCGGGCAATCATCCCCATACGTGTAATGAGTTGCTGGCTAAAGATTTGGATTTTAGTGCAACAAATGAGAATGGCGAAACGGCGTATGTGTTGGCTGTTGAGCATGGGGCGCATCTGGCACAGACGCTGCTGGAGCAGTATATGACCGCGATTTTAACATCGAAGAACTTTGGTTCGTAGCTTTGAGATGTTCGTGTGTTTGTGAAGTAGTTGATAGTCATCTTAATATAAGTGTAGTCTTACTCAGAACTCAAACATTTTATTCTTGGTTTTGCGCGTTTGTTGTTCCCTGCTTAGGCTATGTTCCTGCGCCTGAAGTGTGGCCAGCTCCTGTTGTTGCATTTGCAGTTGACTGCGCAAACGTTTCTGCAGTTGGACGTCGCTGCCATTCCGCTCTAGCGATTGCTGCACCTTGGAAATGTCCCGCTTCTTGCGGCGTATGTCATCAGCCACGCGTACAGCTTCCACATTTAGAGTCTTGGTTGTGTGCTGCTGCAAATCGTTCGTTGCCTGCTTCTTGGAAGGATTTGGTTGCTGGCCTCCAAACACGTCCCCGTTGAGAAAACTAAACACATCCGTGCGTTTCGATGCCCGCGCATAGGCCTTCTCATTGGCAGCCTGTTGGCGTCTTGCAGCACGCTTTAGTTTCCGTTCTACACTAAAGTAATCCTTGTCTCCGTTGGCGGCCTCACGCAGTTCCATGCAGGCATCTAAGGAACGCCCCTGTGGTAGAATTTGTGCGCTTACCGGCGTAACAATACCGCGTCCATCAGAGCCTAAGCCAGTACCGTGAATATACCCCATTTTAGCCATCAGCTTGGAGCCAATTCCCTGAGAATACATTAAGAAACATTATAATGTATGAGCTACTTAGTGCCTCTCACTCTTGTGTGCTGCTCCCAGGCGCCCAATCTTTCAGTAGGCTTGAATGTAAACAAGCTCAGTTCTACCATGCGCGCCTGACGCGCTGCCTCCAGTTCGTCCAAATCGGAGTCGTTCTCTTGAACATTATCATCACTATGATTGGCTTCACTGTCAGTGCTGGATAGTTCGTCATCATCCCCCTCCTCAGTAGTCAGCGGGTAAAGCTCTTCAAATTTGAAATCTCTTTCGCGCTCCTTGTGTTCTTGCCCATCCAGGCGCACTCGGCAATTCTGCTCCACAAAGTTCACACACAACACACGTCCACGATGCCATAGACGATCCTGTAGTTTGGCCAGGACTGGACAGTTGCGTGCTAGTCTGTGAAAGTTGGGTGCATTGTATTCTCTTATAGCAGCCCCCGGCACTAGGGCTCCATGTGAGTAGCGACAGCGCGTCTCATCGAAGCGACATTCCCCCTCTAGGTAATAGTTGCATGGCAACATTTCGCGATGCGTGGGATTGGTGAAGAGCACGCGCAATCGTACATCCAGCACGCCATTGCTGTCCACAATCACTTCGTCATCCACTCCACATATGAGTGCATTATGATAACTCAGCGCACCCCAGCCATGTTCATGGGGAGCCGCACACTTCTCCCCCAGCATGGCATTATATTTTGTACGAAGAGCTTCGAGCTGCTCTTTCTCGTTCAGTTGCGTTGCCGTTGGAGCAGCTTCCTCCAACTCATGCAGCTCGCTTTGAAAACGTTGCAGCTCATCGTCCAGATGGTCAACTGGCGCTGGAGCCTCATCTGAAGTCTGTCGTGTCAGCGCCAAAAGTTCTTGTAAATTTAGTCGCAATGCTAAAAGTTCGCTTCGTTGTTCCTCATCTTGTGTGTTGAGCAGCGCCTGTTCCACCACCAGCAGCTGCAATAAATTGTCCATGAGCTTTTTAAACTGATATTACCGGCCAACACTTACCTGCGCTTCGTATTCGTCCATACTTTGGCTTATTGTGAAGCCATTAATTTCATAAAAATGCAATTTGGCAGCTGTAGGATGCAGCTGGTATTAATCGGAATCGAAAAACTTCCCAAACAAAAGCGAAGGAAATTATCGAATGACTTACCAGGGATGCACTCCTGCACTAACCGGCATTTCCCTTTCTTCTTTTGCATAATCCGCGTGTTTATTATAAATAACAAGAAATAGATTTGTTTAAAATGCAGCATTCGTTTAGTCAGTCACTCCGACTCTGCAACCACAAACTGTACATGTGCCAACGCTTCACCAGCAAAATCAGCGTGCAGGTGGAGCCCACTGTGCTCACAGATTTGGAACAAGCAGAGTTAAAGCCCCGGAAACATCCTGGTATCATAAAGCCCACCCATGTCGAGCTGCCCACACAACTAAGCAATGCTCTGAAGTGCATTGTCGGCGATCATCCCGTCAAGAAATTGCTGCACGATAGCCAACTGCTTAACCGTTATATCAATTCGCGCCATCCCCCGCCTACACCTGGTGAGATCGAGAATAAGCGCAGACTGATTGTTGAAGAAGTAAATGCGAAGATGTCCTTAGAGCGCTTGGCCACACTCAGCGAGGAGGAAGCCGCGCGCTGGCAACGCAAACGCGAGCTGGAAATCAACAAACGCCTCGGACAACGCACATACGCCTGGAAACCTATTAACTATGGGCCCTACGAGGCTATTGTCTATGCTGTGGCCAGGGGGCCACAAGAGTATGCTGTATTAATGCGTATCCTCAGTGAGTTAGCGTTAAGGAATGGAGAGTTCAAGCCGCGCAGCTTCCTGGATTTTGGCTCTGGCGTGGGGACTGGGACTTGGGCGGCCAGCAGTATCTGGCGGGACAGCATATATGAATACTATAATGTGGATAGTTCGCGGCATATGAACGAATTGTCAGAGCTAATATTGTGCGACGGGCAGGAAAATAAGCAAATCTCGGTGAAAAACGTGTTCTATCGTCAATTTTTGCCCGCCATTGATACCAAATACGATCTAGTGCTCATCTCACATACGCTCTTCGAGCTGCCGAGTCTGGAGCAGCGGCGGGAGACTTTGCTGAATTTGTGGCGTAAATGTGATGGTTACATGATCATTGTGGAAGAAGGAACACGGCGCGGTAGCGAGCTGGTGAATGAAGCCCGGCGGTTTCTGCTGCGCTCCGAACAACAGGAGGCGGCGGGCCACACGTTAGCGCCGGTACGTAGAATATTTTACTTTTGCTGTAATTTATGTATTAAATTTATTCATTATTACAGTGTCCACACGACCTACGCTGTCCACGTTTAAGCAATCAGGACGATCGTACGCCCTGCAATTTCCCCATTTCGTTTGTGCCGCTCCGGTTGGCTAGTAATTCGACTGCTGATCGTCAAACTGCGTTATACAGTTATGTGATTTTGAAGAAGGGCGAACTCACAGATGCGACGCAACCGTGGCCCCGCATCGTGCGACCCACACTCGTCCGTTCCAAACACTCAATCTGTCGGCTGTGCACCCAAGGCGGCAACCTGCAGGAAGTCATCTTCACAGCCGCTAAGCATGGCAGGTAATTATAAATACAGTACAGAAATTTGGAAAGCGTAGTTAAAGCCTGATTAACAATGATATTGAAAGATTCACAGAGATTTTCTCTTAGCCCCTTACTTTATTTTCGTTGTTTGAAGATTAAAGTTACATAACTAACTTAATTTATTAATTAATTTTTAATTTATTGTTGAAACAACCCACTTTGTTTTTGAGTATGTTTCTATTAATGATTTCATTGAAAAGGGATCCACAGAAAATTAAAAAGTCCCTTGCTCTCTCTTTCTCTGATAAAATAACGTATACAATCATTTTTAATTGCAGACCTGCCTATACCTGCGCTCGAGTCAGTCGCTGGGGCGACCGTCTGCCCATGGCGCTGGGCTCACCACAAGCGAAAACAAAACCCACAAGAGCAGGAACATCAGGCTCGGAGCCCAACTCAGAGGCATCTAAAATCTAGCCGCTGGCAGAGCCATAGTCGTTATTTTTGTTAAAGGTAGTTTGTTAAGTTTATTGTTTTTTTTTGCGCTGCACCCTGCCCTCCATTAATTGACCTTTAAAACTAACGCCCAATTAGTTGCTTTAATTATGTGCAAACAATACGTTGGGCGGGCAACGAAAATTTAATTAAATAGTCACATTTAAATTAACCATATATTGTATGTTTGTCTGCTGAACTTAATGTTCATTGATACCCAGAGACAGTGGTCGGCGCTTGTCAGCTTTCTATAAGCAGGCAACACACCCTCACCTACATTTTAATGGCAAAAAAAGATAAAAAAGGCTATGTGTACAATGAAAAGCGTCGCGACGCTGCCGACTGACTGGGTTGGCCGCAACACTAACACATAAATCGATTGTTGTACATAATGTGTGTGTATATAAGCCACAAGTTAACCAATGGCCAGCGTTCTCAACACGCCCAGTGTTAATGCGAACTAGAAGTCTCTTGCAGTTCACTCGCAAGGCCTTTCCTCCCCATATTTAACATCGGCTATATATTACAGCCATTTCCTTGGGGTTCGATTCAACTATCAAAATGTTAATAGACTAAGTGATAAACACCTCACTAGATACTTGCAATAAAAAACGACAAACATTAATTATCAAACGCGGAAAAACTTATAATACGAAAACAACAGCTCTCCAAAACGTACTTCCCATAAATCTCATCGAGCATCACAAACGCCTTAAAAGACTCCAACCGGTTGCCCTTCCATTCCGTGTAAATTATAGTCTTCCGAAAACATTTTAATTTTAATCTTGTTTGTTATACAAGCAAAAGTATCCCTCATGAGTATATTATATTTAAACCAATCTTCGTTATTTTCACAATTTCTAATCCACATCAACAATATAATTGCTAAGTTCCATGTAAAATTAGAAAAATTAATGTAATCTTGTCTTTTGTAAGATGCCACTAACTATGCATATTAACCAATTTAATATCAGTCCTTTTACGAAAGATCTTAAATAAAGCACCACTTGAGAATCAACTCTCTCCTTCCATTCTAGTCTACTATTAAAATACCTGTAAAGCAAAAAAAGATTCAATAATTTATGTAAATATTCAATAATTCAATTTTTATCAAGCAGTTGCAGTGCAACTGATTTATTTCTTATTTAATAAATAATTTTTTGAACGCCACAGCTTCTTTGGCTTGTAGGCGCAGGCCGTGCCGGCCAACGTTTTTCGTTTTTTTTCTATTAATTTCCACACGTTTCATGTATTCATATACTAGGCAAGCATAAGTGAACAGCAAGTAAACAAGGTAACTGGGATTTTAATTCTGAATGTAAACAAAAAGTAAACAAACTGAAGTAAACAAATTGAAGTTGGTTGCACTTAAAATGCAAGTAATACGGTGCATTGTGAGATGTAAACAAATTGGGGCTCTCCTATTGGCTGCACTTCAAATGTAAACAAACGCGATCCTAGCGGTGCATTGCGAAAGTAAACAAAAAACAGCTGTTTCTCATTAAATAACCAAGAAATGCAGTTGCCTACTGCCCATTTATGTTCGCCTGGTAGATAGAGTTGGTTTATGCGTCGTTTAAAGGCCAACTTGGTCGGGTGGATTTTAATTTTTCGGTTTTGGATATGAATGAGCTTCATTTCGTTTATTCATACACCAGGCCAGCATAAGTGCACAGCAAGTAAACAAGCCGGCTGGAATTTAAATTAGGAATGTAAACAAACCCAAAAGTAAACATACTGAAGCTGTAAACAAAAACGATATTTGCGGTGCTTTGCGAGATGTAAACAAATTGGGGCTCTCCTATTGGCTGCACTTCAAATGTAAACAAACGCGATCCTTGCGGTGCATTGCGAAAAGTAAACAAAAATCAGCTGTTTCGCCGTAAATAAATAAGCAATGCAGCTGCCTACTGCCCATTTATGTTCGCCTGGTAGGCAGCAGCTTAAAATCTGTTAAAACGCCAATTTGAATTTGTTTTCTCTGTTTTTTTTTAGATTCGAGCGACTTGCGAGTGCAACTTGATGACGTAATTCCCAGCGTCTCATTTCTAAAGCACACACCCTTTTTTGTGCTAAGTGTGGCTTCGAAACGAAAAGTAAAGTAAAGATTAATTTACATAATATAATTATTTAATTAGATATTGACAACAAAAGTTAACTTGGGTTAGGTGATTTCAGTACTTATGATAGCGAAATTGGTTTTTTAAATAAATTTGAATAAATCAGCTATTAATGCCCCACAAGGCTTCGGTTAAGATCTTCGTAAGAGAAGCGCGGAGGAGTGCACCCAATAAATGCAATAGGTGCTTATAATCGATCATGCTTACTTACCACATCCTTTAAAATAAATAATTGCATTATTTCCTTTCGAAATCATTGTATGATATTTATGTAAAGAACAACTACTCGTCACAACTTTTGTTTGCTTGTACGAAACGTATTTATTCGAAAAGCTATAATTAATTTAAGCCTTAATATAATATTAATTTGTGCTGTTGCGCTATTTGTTTAAGTAATTAATAATTTTTTTTCGTATTTTTTGGATGAGTTAACTTTGATTTTAATAGCATTTTACATATGTATATAAATACTAAGTAATATGATTTTATGTTACAAGTAATTTAGAATGTGGAACTTAACTATAACTTTTAGGAGTATGTGGCTGCATACTTCTTTTGTTCATTTAATAATACAATTAGTCCGTCGACATAGTTCCATGCTTCATAAATTTGTATATATGTATGTTTTATTTTGTTAAGGAAAATGAATAAATTTAAATTATTGACATTATTTCTCAACATCTTATATATAATTGTTTGCAATTGTTATCTTAAGCAATTATCCATATTAACCAAAAATGTCTATAAATACAAGTATTATTTATGTTTTATTTTGTATAGTAAATAGGTAAACTTAAATGCAAAGTGATAAATTTAGCAGACAGAAGGCCTAACGTGCTTTTATAGTATATATTCTTCATTGACATGACAAGACATAGCCATGTCCGTCTGTTCTGATGAACGCCTATATTTTGGAAACGGCTAAGGCCACATAGATCAAACTTGGTAAGCAGACTCTCCTAGTTCCCACGCAACACAAGTCCGTCTGTCTGAATTCCGGAGATGGCTGTATCTGAAAATTGGAAAGGACTCAAAGTTTTTTAAACTGCATGAAAAAACAACAATAATTTTAGGAGTTTAGAGTGCAACGATAAAGGAAAGCTGTGCGTATATCAGTCGTGATTGAAGTTGGAAAATCCTTAATGGTGGCAGCAAACGAAATGAACGCATTATGGAAGAACTTTATTTTGGATGTAAAAAATGGAATATCTAGCAAGTTTATCTTCTTTTTAGTATAAGCAAAAATATTTAATAACATTTTGGCAGCAATTAGTCGTTAAATAAGTTAATTTTGTGTTAATTTGTTAGATCAATGTTCTACAAGCATCTGTTGGACTTAACATTTTTGGGATTCATTGTCTAGAATCAGTTATTTAAAAAAAAAAAAAAATAACATAGTTAAAAACAATGTGCACTCTGAATTAAATGAATAATTAGGTATTTACGGTTCTTCAAATGATATTATTATGAATTGCAATAAAGCCGTTAAATATCCAAGTGATGGTTAAATTGTGTCTTGTTTTCTTTTCTTCAATTAAAATTAAATTGAAATTTATTATTTTAATCAGTTTCAGCACACAATTGTGTGTAGATGAGTATGTAGTTTCTGCAACAATGTCCTGTTTATTGAAAACGGATTAACGAACAACTTGGAAGCGTTCTTCTTGGGGTTCAACCACAACGACTTTCAATTAGCCAAGTAAGCAAGTGCCAAAGGGAAACTTGCATCGTTATTATACCGAAGTGCCAATCCCATATATGCATATATATATATATATACTTACATATATATGTTTATGTATATGTGTAGGAACCGCACATCCAGTGACATTTTGGTGTGTTTTAATATGGAACGCGCCCTTTTAATGACAGCATGAACCGGTCGCGGATCATCCCCGATGTGCGAGTATTAAAAAGGGAGCTCTTGCGTGGCCAAATGGCATAACCTATCTGCGATATACTTATGGAAAGAAGGGCAACTTGTGGGCGCGAAAACTGGCACGTCGCTGCTTGGGAGTGTGTCCATGTGGCTATGTGTGTTGGGTGTGTGCTCAGTACATTTTTAAGGATTGGCTTTATAACAAGGTGTGCTCTGAAGCAAAGGACTGTCGGCACATATCCCATATACTTGTATGTATGTATATGTGTACATAAAAAAGTCGCAGGAAATCGTTTAAAGGCGGTGGTGTATTGGGTTTTACAAAGTACAAGTCTAGTTTATACAAGGAAGTCTTAGAGTTCAAATATAAAGAGTGTTTGTCGATATTAAAGCATTCTTTCAGTAATACTCCATTTTCTCACACTTAATGCTGATTGATTGATTGATTTGTTTTTGTTAAATTTTTAAAAAGTTCTCTAAAAAAAATCTATCTAGCTCTCTACGGCCTAAAAATCTTTTTATAAACATGTCCGGGAAATCTGGCTCTGCGGACTGGACTGGATATTCGATTTTTAATGATCGCTTCGAAGATATTCCTGTTTTACTTATGTAATCTAATTAGCTATTAATTAGAATAATTAGAATGTTTCCCCTTTTCTACTCACACTTTCTATACTGTAGTCAAAAATATTTGAAAATATCAAACCATTAATAAAATGAAGGAATTCCGTTTTGTTTTATGAGTTGTGCAGGTGCCATTTTTTTTTGTTTTTTCGAAATCATGAAGTCACAAGCTGTAGAAAGTTTTTGGCTTAGAAAATATAATAGGATATTAGCATAAATGGCAAAGCATTTAGAAAATCCAACCACATTCAATTAAAGAGAAAATAAATTAAATTCAAGTCATTAACCCATTTTGCTCAACAAAAAATATCATGTTATGCGACAGGATTAAAAGGATATACAGACATATAGTCGTACATTATCGGCGATATTATATGTACAAATGCTCTGACTTTGACAGCACCCCCGACCCCAAGTCGTGGCATCTACGGGTATACTCGAACATATGTACATCATTTCGGTATATAGTTACTTATGTTTGTAAGTATATGTATTATGTACAAGGTGGGGTCGACTCATTAAAAGGCGCGTTCACTGTTGTCAGCTGTCGACTGTCGGTTGTCGGTTGGTCTCTATGTGGCTATTTGTATTAGTAAGGTGCGTCCCACAATAACAGCAACAACAATTGTGGCGGTTAGAAAGCATGCGCCGCTGTTGCAACAATTCAGTAAGCGCCGACGCCAGCGCTGACCCACCCAGTTGGCCAGCTTGAAAGCATTGTTGTTCCTTTTGTTTGGCTCTAATTCTAATGTCGACTCTCCCGACCAGCAAAAGGGGCAGCAAAAACGCTTTACATAGCCAGAACGATGCGACGTCCGACAGTCGATCAAATGGCAACTATCTATGTATACTCGTATGCTATATAGAAGACTTTGAAGCTACCTAGTCGCAGTTGCCATGATGGGTACATCAGTTTTTGGTCGGACGTCGTCAGGAATAGTTGCGGTTGCGCTCCGATATATCTTTAGTCCATGTACTATACAAGTACATACAAATACATATGTCTGTATGCATATATTTGTATGTGTGTGTGTGTGTGCTCCAAACTTTAACCGGCATATTTCATTCGCGCCTGTATCTTGCTGAACCGTATTTATTGCAATTTTCATTCCCGGTTGAGCAAAATTTCAGGTGTGTGAGAAATTTGTAGCGGTCTCATCGACAAAAAGTGTTCTGCGAAAGCAAAGAAGTGAAAGGATGATAAGCTGATGTACAACTCTACAATCAGTGCCATTATTTTGTCTATCACTTATTTCAGTAGCCCATATGGGCGGATAATGTGCAAGATGATGTTCAAGGAAAGGCATTTACAAGTATAATGTTGAAAAGGGCATGGAAATTAACAAGTTATTGACTTATAGAGGGATAGACGAACATAACGCTTTAATCGTGGATTGTAGAGTATTCAAATATCACTAGATCGGGCAGCCTTGCAATAAGTTTCCAGTCCATTATCTGCGTCTTCGATAAGCTCTTCAGGTATAGTCCGTAGCGGAAGATTGCATTTGCTTTGCTTTGCTTCGGTGTCGATAAAAATCTGTTACGCGAAAGGGTAGGAGGAACATCAGTAAAATAAAATAAGTAGGCAATAATCAGGCAATACCTTTTACATATCTAAAATCTAACTAGTAGAGTATACAAATTAATATGGGTTTTGGGTTGTGGGAACAAATGATCAGGCAATATCTTTTACATATCTAATATCAAGCTTAGATATTAGGCTTCTTAGAAAACGGCAAACGGAAAAGTGTGAGCAATCTTATTCTTGACCTTAACACTTACAAGTACATATATTATTGAACTAATAGACGAGTGGTTTTTAATTAGCAGTATATGGCTCTGGAAGTTGTTCGGCCAGTCTTAAATAAAGAAATAAATAAGAAACTACACAAGTTACAATAGCTATGTAGATATGTATGTCTATCTATGTCTAGATTTGTTGTCTTGTCAATTAACAAAAATAAATAAATAAATATAAATAATAAACAAAAAAAGGGAAACTTTCAACCTCTTAACTCTTTTAATTAATTTCACTTAATAGTCAGCCTGGCAAGATCTTGATCTTTTAGTTGAAAGGAAGAAAGCTATAATTGTAGGGATTGCAACCAAATTCTACTTGTATAGCTTTTGAAAAGTGACACAAATGGAAGAGCAAACTATCGCCTAAATATCCAAATTCATTCTGATTTTATTTGGCTATTACTCACTATTTTCTTATCTTCGAAAATAACGTACTCCTTTTTTGAAGTCGGTTAATAAATGCCTTACTCTTCTCTTTCCAAATTCTAATTTGTTCCAATCTGTTCTCAAGTGGTTTTCCAAAACATGACCATTAACTAAGCTACCTTTAAGCGCTAGTCGTGGCCCTAACTTGTATGCATTTCGTGCTACGCGTCTGTCTGCTGCTGCACTAGATAGTATGCTAGGAATTTTGTGTATTTGAGATCCCTTCGCTATGTCTGTAAAATGTTATCTTTAGTGAACAATAATGTTCAGAAATGAATGAATAGGTAATCGATGAGGAAGATCTCTCTTTTGCCCTCCTTTGTTGAACCATGTTTTCAAAGAAGAAATAATTTAGTCTCTGCTTGATGTCCACCATTTACATGTTTTATGAATTTCTGAATTTTATGAATTCGCGAATCTTGTGAACAATCTGTATATACATAGAAGACTAAAGCTGACCTTGTTTAATAAAACCATTAAAATTAGTCACTCGACATTGAATCACATCATCGTTCATCATTTGCTCGGAGATAAGATTTCCAACTTTGTAGTTATTCTAGTATATGGTTCACGATCATAACCAAACCGCATGTGAAAATCACGCCATCAGGAAGAATACCTCATAAAATGTGTAGACTCAGTTCCCGCGATGGGTCGCTAAATAACACGTTTTAATTACTCTATTAAATTGTCAATGGCAATTACTAAAACATACACTTATCAGCAAAGACCAGCAGCAATAAAAAGTAAGCAGCATTCTAGTCGTCATAAAAGAACAATGCACTCGACATATGCATGGGCTATATACTATACTATATTTGCATTTACACCGAGAAAATATTTGTTGTTAATTGTTAATTATTACGAATATGTTGGCACAAATACTTAGCGCTTCTTAATTAGTTGGGCTTTGAGATTACCGCCCACTTCATAAGTTTCTTCAGTAAGAGAAATGTATTATAATTTAGCATGTATTTAGCAAATGGTAGTTTATTTCAAAATGTATAGAACTCTTAATAAATAAATGAAAGAAAGAGACGAGAGAGAAATCTATCAAGGACCGGTCAAAAACATTTCAAATATTTAAGGAAACAAAGAGATGATGGTGGAAAGTGTATCAAGGACACAACTAAATCAAATTATAAATATCCCAAAGAGAGTTCCAAAATGCTTTCTTTATAGCACGAATATCGGTGAGAAAGGCTATGTTTTTCTCCGTGTGTATACGTGAGATTGTAAGTATGTACGCCCACAATAAAACGGCAACGACCCACGACGGCGAGTGTCTCAAAAGAAGCCGCAAATATTTGGACTTTGGTGTTTAGGAATAAATACAAGTATTAACAAGCCAACACCAATACACACACACACACACACACACACATGCAATCGCCGCGACATGATAAGTGACAACGAAGTATTGAGGAACGCATTTCATTGCCGTCAATATTTGTATACGTACGAGTATTTGCAAAACGAGTGCAAAATTTTTGGCCTTGCTGCGAATGGAGATCATGAATCTATTAAACACAATTTATTTCCCATTAAATCTGCATGTGTCTATATGAGACGAAGCCATTAAAGTTTTCCTAATCTTATCAGATGGCTGCTATATAGCCAAAAGCATCAAACGTGCTTGTGGATGGTGTCATGGTCAATATTTAAACTCGTCTAATGTGAAGCACTCATGTAAGCTCTAATCTGCAAAATTTCACATTCAATTATAAACAAACAAGAAATTAGACTAGCTATACTACACATATATGAAGAATATAGTATAAATATGTGTTCAAAATTTGATTAAGTCGAAATTAACAAGTCGTGTGCTTCGCTTCCCTCTGCTTTTAATCAGCACTTCAAAGAACGGGGAAAACAATATAAATACATATATGTACTATATGTCTATAAGTATATGTGCATATTTGTATGTGTATGTGCGTATCAAGAAATGAACAACAAAGCCATGACGTAGTACCATTTACTATAGCAATTAAAATTGTATTTTGTTCTATAATATATCTTTATATACTACAACTAATGTACTTCTATTTTCATTTCCATTGGCTATTGTTTCGCTTGAGTCAAAGTTAAGTCAAAAACCGTCCAAAGTCCAACTAAGTGTTGTAAGTACTCGGATTTGATTGTAGTTGCAGGCAGCTCTACGCATGGTTCATGACTACTTGCTCATGAATTGGAGCAAAGTCTCTATGATAATAACTACGAGGGTAGTACCAACACAAAAACAATACAATTTCTATAGAAATATCTCTAACTCTCTACCTAATCTCCGATTGGCTTCCAATAGCAATGCTTTTCGAGATGATTACCAAATTTAATTCGTTAACTGTGTAAATGGTAACTTAACAATTCTATCTACAACCAAAAAATGTAATCCATCAGTTTCTATTAATTTTTCTCACCAATTAACCGTGAATATTCTCAATTCTAAATCATTATACATATAAAAGAATTACTTTGTGTTTTCATTACTAATACAATATTGAAGCAATTGAAAGCGGAATATTAGAACTACTATATATTCCCAGTAAAAATAAGATGATATACGAATTGTCAGAACCAATCCAAATCAAAAATGAAAGCTCAATTTTTTTCTGATAATGTTTAATATTTCAGCAACAAATGGAATCGCAATATAATGATATTTTTCGCAGGCGCCTTTTATTTACAGTTTTTCTGCTTAGTGCTAAGTTTTTCTTTAATTTCACCTTTTTTGGTTATAACTTGAACCTTGAAGAGATGATCTTTTTATTTACTTTTGAGACCTTTTGTGCACAACAATTATACACTTGTTATTCCACCAGTTATGATCGTTTATTTATTGTTTTTATTAAGGTTTTTTAATTCGAACCACATGTCAATGAAAACATCACAACAATTTATCACGACTGGAAATGGTGTGCTTATATAATTAGGCTAGTTCACATATAATTTACTCAAGCTATACGAGTATATAGAATTTGTAAAAGCATAAATTTACTTATAATTACAAACCACATTTTATTGATAGCTTTACCTAGAGAAATTAAAGTCGATTAAGTATTTATATAAATGAATCGCAATTCCTAACGATTGCATTCTTAACAACTTTATAGCAAATTACTAAATCGTGAGCTTATATAATTAAATATGTATCTATGTTTATCTTAACCAGTTAAGACTACTCATGTTGTTCATGATTTACATATATGGAAAATGAATAAAATATTTAACAAACACAACAACCATAAACCAAAGTAGAAATTCTTATTTAAAGAGGTATTTCAGTTCAAAGAAAATAAAAACATAGTTTTTAAACTTTCCGGCGTTAAAATAGTAGACGAATGCAAAACACAACCACTAAAGGAAAACTATAAACCTTGTAATATAAAGAGCCATTCATATCTGCAGCAAACAAAATCGAAAGCTGCATCACAGTCCACATAACACATTCTCCAGCCTTTCTAGTTATATTTCTATTTCAGAAGTCATTAAATTGATAGCTTTATCTACAGAAAATAAAAGCAGCTATATAGTACCATAGTTCACATCATACGGGGAATATCATTCTCCAGCTTTAGAAATAATTGCTTATGATTCATAAAGAGAGTACAGAGAACAAGAAACAAAAACAACTCTTGCATTGTAAGCTCAAACGATAAAGCGTTGCATAGAGCGTGCCATTGTCTTTTTCTTCGTTTTTTTTAACGATGCGGCAACAAATAAAAGCTAAATAAAACAACAACAGCAACAGAGCAATAAACAATTTTTTATAACCTTTTACGTATGGCGACGTATCGGGGGGGCGGACTCAAAGAAATCCGATGTGTGGACTTGGAACAGAGGCAGGTTGTCAAGCGAGCGGGTTACCAAAAAATGTTGATCAGCTGAGCCGCCACAGGTGAGAATATGGAGTATTCGCTCTCTTTGTGTGTGTGAGAGAGAGTGTGTGCGCGCTGCTTATCAATGAAGGAAAACTACAATATAATAACACGCGAAATACATAACTAATCAATGCGAAAAATATGCTAACAAAAAACTAAACGAAGCGCTTTTGCGTCCGAACGGACTTCGTGTCTATTGTCGGCTTTCTGATAAAGCTTAACGTGTGCACACACACACACACACACACACTCACATATACACATCTACACCCGCTCCAGCTGAGACACTCGATTAAGAATGTATTTGTGTTGCCGATCAAGTCGTCAGCTGGCCGGCTGGCTCCACTGGAATTCTGAGGGAAATCGCTGGCTGGGATCAGTCGCGTTTGGCGAGCGTCACCTCAAGACGTCTGTTTGATTCGTTTGGCCGCGCAAAACCCTCAACTCAACAGTTATTTCGATTTTAGCGACATTTCTCTATATTTGCAGTCTTTGTGTGTCTTTCTACAAAGGTGTTAACTTTACATTCGATACGAAACGGGTAAGGTTTGCTGTCTCGAAACGGATAATTTAGAACCACACACATAATCACGCCTAATTAGTGCACGAAGTAAGCTACTTAAAAATTTAAATACGTTCCACTGACTGTTAAGTGTAAAAGAAATATAGTAAGTGCACACAAAGCTGAATCAAGAGTGTCCAGAGAAATGCCTAAACTGAATATGCATAATAATGCTATAAACATATAACAAACAAATTTTAACAAGATAGAACGCTACAGTCGAGCAAGCCCGACAGTAAAATAGCCTGTACTCTCCACAAAAAAAGAAAAATTAAAAAAAAAAAAATTAAAAAAAAAAATTAAATTATTAAAAAAAAATTAATGAATTAATTAATTAAATTAAATTAGAATATATGTTTATGTTTAGTTTTAACAGCATACATTTACATCACGTACCTATGCGTGTTTATATGCGTGTATGTATGCAGCACAAAGTTGAACCAAAGCAGCAACAACAACAACAGCTGCGGGCAGCGCTGCCGACAGAGGCAGCGCATGAGCAGCGATTTTACTTATGGCTATAACTTTCTTCAGAATTGACCTATCATGATGAAATTTGGCACACGGACACATTAGTACTAACTGGATGTACCTACCAAAATTGATTTCAAAATTCCGAGAATTACGGAAGTTATAAGAAAAAACACGAATTGCGGGGGAGTGGGGGGGTGCATCGAAAAAAAACTCAAACTCGTACTTTCTCGGTCTTAGGAGAATATGGAAACCAAGTTTGGTTATTCCAGCTCTTATACTTTCTGAGATCCTTGCGTTCATACGGACAGACGGACAGACAGACGGACAGACAGACGGACAGACGGACAGACGGACGGACGGACAAGGCTATATCGACTCGGCTTCTCATCCTGATCAAGAATATATATACTTTGTGGGGTCTGCCACGCCTCCTTCTGTGTGTTACATACATGCGCACAAAACTAGTATAGCCTTTCACCCTTTGGGTACAGGCTATAAAAATAATTTTAAAGAAAATAAAAAAAAAGTTTACCTAACGTGAATTTAAATTAAATATTGATATATATAAAATAAATCATAATTGTGAAAGAAAGTATAATAACAGACAACAATGATAATTTTATCATGAAATAATCATCAGTAATAAAAATAAAAACTGTGAACAAAAATTTTCAAATAAAAGAATGCAATTATAAATTATATGAAAAGCATAATTTTTCAAAATTTAAAAAGGAATTGCAAATTGTTAGTTTAGCTAAAATTCTAAATAAATATGAAGACATTAAAGAAAAAATAAAATTAGAGCAAATACTAAAAATGTTATTCAAAAAATTTCTAATATCCAACATTCTATACTGGCATTTAGAATTTTCATTTCCGTTTAATTATAATAAATATTTCGATTATATAAAGTTTACAAATCGACTCGGCAATTATTTATTAATTGTATAATAATATATTTATTATAATAATGGGTTTTACATGATATGACTAATTTAATAAAAAGGAAAGAAGTCGGTTGGAGATTGACCAATTTTTGTTATGATTTTCAAAGCTAATTCGTTTCTAAAACCGAAAAGATTAACATATGTTTTCATCTTTCTCTATTCATTTAAGCTTTCTATAGATTTCATTTAAATGGCTTATCTTGAATAAAATAAGAATATCTTAAAAGTGAATTATAAAAGTTAAAAGAAAAACCCCAAGAAAAAAGTAGAAAACAGCAAATGCAGTTTATTTTGTATTCTTTCTTTAAGTAAAAAATTCAATTTCAATTGGAATTCACATTTTCCACAGTAACTTCTTTGTATTCACGTACACTGTGAAAGGAAAATTGTACTCAAATTTCAGCTTCCTTGATCACCAATAAGTGATTGACTGATTGAGCGACTCAGTCACTTAAAATAAATGGTTTTATAAACAAGTTGTAAAACTATTTTTTAATTATCAAAAGTGTGTTGCAATGTTGATAGAAATGAGCGAAATAATCAGCCAAGGGTGCCAATTCTTTTGCGATGCACAAATCGCAAGGTATAGCTTAATCCAATGTCTGATTGTGTATTGGAAATATCAATTTGTCTTAAAAAATGAAAATAGACTATGCGGATCAACAAAGTTATGAAAAAAAAATACGAATTTAAATCGCTTTGGTTGATTTGAAATGAATTATAGCCCTTGGCCCTTATGTATAAGTAAAAGTCTATTAAGGGAAAGTTAATTTAAAGCAGAACTATGACTAAAAGCATAAAAAACTATTATTATTATACTATTATAATTTCATAATTCATATAACTTTTTTCAGTTTGTTAAACTCTTTTCCAATTTGTTTGAGATTTTATCACTACATATTGTCGAATATATTGACAACTAAACAGTCATTTTAGCAAAAGTTTTATTCAAATTTCCAACGCAAGCAGTTTGCAATGAAAAGAAGAAGAAGAAAAAAAAAACGGCGCAACACTATACTAGAGTTAGCAATCAAAAAATGACCGTAGTATGCAGTTTATATATTTGAATTTTGAACCCAACGGGGACTGTTGCTGGGACGGGGTCGAATCAGCTATTATGATTCAATATTGACAATATATGTACTGTACTATATACGACTATATGCGAGCATTGCGAACATATTGCAGCTGCACAGTCGGGCTAAAAAATGTGCGCAGTTTGCTTTTTGGATTTGCAATCGCTACGATTAAGTCATTCGATTATGCTTCAAATAATGGTTAATAAGCGTTATCTACGTAGATTTCACAAGATTACAAGACTCTGTAGGTTAACATTGTAAGGCTTATTTATGGCCTTTGTTGACCAGCTGCCGTTTCTGCTCTCTGTTCCATTTCTGTTTACTTCATCAGCCTACGACGCAGGCGCAGCCGCAGCCGCAGAAACAGTCTCTGATTCTTCTGCTCTACAGCTGCAACCTTTGTTTAGTTGTTGTTGTTGTTATTGTTTTATGTGGAACCGGTTTAAGAGCCAAGTGCGGAGTAGAGAAAAAGATTAATGTATATGCTGTGTTTATAATGATTTCAGCATGCAATATTATGTTTGGGGAAGAGAGAAAAACCCTGAAGTGTGTAATTACGAAGCAGAGTAATTATGCGTGCGGCTATGTTGGGCAGAAACTGAACAAATTTGAGTGGAAATTCAAGCTCATTAAGTACCAAAATTTCAGGTCTTATAAGTAAACAGAAAGCCAGACTAGCAAGATCAAGACCCGAGCGCGCTAAACAAGGAAAATCAGCTTGTCTGGCAAAATGTGCAAATCGTTTCAGCCGTGAAACAATAAATAACGAAACTATAAAAAAAAAAACACGTCATGCCCAACACGGGCCCTACAAAGCTCACCAAATAGGGCTAATCTATCACTAGTCCCAGCTCAGCACCGATCTAGAGTGCATTGACACCAACAACAGCGGCTCTGATTGAAATGTTTATATTTTTTGTTTGACAGCCCACAAGATTCAAGTGCAAGGCTCATTAGTTTGAGAGGGTAGTGGGGGGAGGGAGGGGGGGGATTACAAATAAGGTAAATGGCCCTTCAACACGTTGAAGTGTGGGCTCATTCAGTTTGAAATCAATTTAGTTTAGTTACGAGTACGGTTCGCACTTGTTTTTGTGCTACTTTCCGAGATAAGACTTACAGCATCCAGCAGTCAGCTGCTCTGAGCTGAATATGACGCACTGTGCGGCACTGTGGTATTTGAACCCATTATTTCGAACCCATTATTCCCTTGAAAGCCATCTGCAACAGTTTAAGAGCATTGGAACACAATTTCCATGATTTACATTGTTTTCCATTACAACAAATGTAAGCGAATTTTCCATATCAATACGAATAAGCAGATCGCTTCTAAAATATAACTGTGCTTCCAACATAATAAAACAGGAGATATAACTATTCCCTTTAAATCGATAATTCCGACAATAATTTAAATAAATAGTAGTTTATGGAAGCACATAGAAAAATGTATAGAGCGTATTGAGATTATTTTCTTTCAAAAATATTTTGAATTTACAAATATTAACTAGCTTTTATAATAAACTAGTTAATTAGTTGTTAGTTTCTAAAAAGTTCTTCATTTATTAACTAATACAAACGGAACAAATAATGTATGTATTAATCATTGTTTAAAGATAGAAAGAGAGAGAGAGAGAGAGAGAGAGAGAGAAAGATAGTCTTCAATATATTAAATTTAAATACATACTAAGAAATTGCAAGTTTTGCCATCAATTAATGCTTTCTGTTCCATAGTACGGCAATCAGTCAACTGCGACAATTTCGCTGCCTTCGTCACAGGCACAGGCGATCGCATTTATTGTTAATATGTAAATACTCGCATGCACATAATCAATTTCTTTTATACATACTTAAGTACATACATATGTACTATTATATACATATGTAGGAATGCTTTGTTTTGATTAATTGTATTGTGTGCATATAAATTCTATATTTTTGTTGGTACTTACAATATACTTAATTGTGCTCGCTCACTTTTCTGTACCTTGATCTTTTCAATACATGTGCGACATATTGGCATTATGTATTATTTATTTTCTTATATGGCTTTTGTAACAGCCGAAGTGTGCTTAAGAAGAACGGAAATGGGCGGTAAATTGCGCGATACTTTTGCGCGGGAATTGGGTTTGTTCATAATGAGATAATATTAAAAATTGGTGTCTAAAATGTTGTGGTAGACAGATCAGTCGATTGATATGCCAGGCAAACCTTTTCGTTTCAGTCTTTAGCTGTCAGCCTAGCAAAACGATGACAGCTTACTTGTGTATACATATGTGGTTAACCGCAATCATCACAGACTGTTTTCAAAACATAGAGCAACGTAAAAGGGCACTATGAGTAGTACATTCTATAGAACTGAGAATGTCTACACGACGGTGCTCTACGTTTAAATATGCTCATTGAAGGGATTCTCAAGCGTACTCTCTTGGTTTTTGCAATTAGCATTGTTAACACATTCAAACAATCCAAGTATTTATATCATCTGAAAATAATAGTTTCGATTGCTGATCTGTTTAGCTTTAGCTTTGTGAATTTAATTCAGAAGGTTTGAAGATTACCCAAATCATCATTTATAATCATTATCATATTTGGCATCATTAATAAACCATTTAACACTTGCAGATCTGTTAAAACTACCTGCACGTCATCTTAATAAATGATTTTTGATAAGCCCTTATCGGCTGATGAAAGCTGAAGCTAAATTCGGAAATTCAATGCATTCATTAATTTACTACTACATATAAGTTTGGAAAAATAAAAGGTTTTTGTTTTTTTTTATTACAAATCGTTTTGTTATTATGCTTAATTTGACCCATTAACCCATTATCTTACATTTATTTCATTTACACTTCTTTATTCTAAAATCTGACTAAATTATTTAATGTGTCTCAAAATACAATGTGAGTATTGTGTGTGTATGATTTGCACATTCAAATAGACTTTAGAAAAACCTTTGTTAAAAGTGTCAACTTTTCTAATTAAAAGAAATTATCTCGACCTTTATTGGCTTACAACTATTATGTACTGCCCTATATTTTAAAATATTTATAATTTTTGTGGTTAAAACTTTAAATTGGAAAAACATTTAAGCTTTAATAAACTAGAAGGGATTCATAAGAATACTGGTATTACATTTAATTTTATTGAATTAAAAAGAAGCTTTAATTTAAATGTTTACTTTTTAATAAACTCTCAATTATCTCACTTGGTTGTACTGTCAAGCATTATTACATTATACTCGTATTATATATAATAAATTATCTATATAGATAACAATTATTAAGTGTTCTATAATTCAAAACTACGATAAATAAGTTTTTCCAACATACTTGTATTTTACGTGCAGAAAACGTATACTTAATGTGTAAGTCCTTTTATAAAACCGTATGTTGGTTAGCTACACATCTTATTAAGTAATTTTAAAAAGGTTTGGCAAAAAGCGAGTCTATTTCGGTTAGTTGGCTAGAATTCTAAATTCTACAATACATAGCTATCTCTATATATTATTTATCTATACATATATGCAAAGGCATAAAGAAGTGGGGACAGATATGTACATGTTCATTTGAAAGCCCAAAATTTGATTTATTGGTTGCTAATTATTCGTAAATAAAAGTTTTAATAATGAATTTACTTCTTATAGTCAGCTGTTAGGTAAAAAATATGTTAAACAGCGGGTATTTATGCTTGAAAGTTAATAAATAACATCACATTTGGTTAACATTGCATTGGCTTAACATCGCATTTACTTAACAGCGCATAGGCTTAACAGCACATTGGCTAACAGCGCATTGGGTTAACAGCGCATTGGATTGACAGTGCATTGGTTATGTGGTTCGATTTATTTTTATTAGTTTATGGAAAAATAATATTTTGCGTTACACAAATTGAATTGACGTCATTTGGAATTGGAACTTGCGTAAATAAATATGTCACATGGGAAACAAATAAAGTAAAAATACATTTAATGCATTGAGACCAGCCCTTTTTTATAGCAACGAACTAATTAGTGGCAGCGATCGGATAGGAATAGAGGGTACTTAGCTTAATGGGAAGAGTACAAAGTGCTGCTCTTAATTAGTCATAAACAAATCCGAATGAAAGCTCAAAGTGCAATGGCACTGCAGCGAACGTGCAAATACATTTATTTCTAAGAGTCAGGGAATGCAACAACAAAATTGAGATTGCAACAACATGATGTGGCCAAAATGCCAAATGTGGCACAACACACACATAGATGCAACAAGAAACATGAAGCGTGACTAGCGTTACATAATCCAAAAATCAATCAAGCATTACAAGAGACATACCTGTTGCATTATTTACTTTACAGTTGGTCGAAAAAAAAAAGGAGAAAAATATGCCAACAGCCCGAGAGCAGTTTTTCTATGGCGGTGGCGACACAGTCTCCGCCATTGGCTTGGGCATAGGGATTAGCGAGGACAGTGCCACAAGTCCAAGTCGCGTCTACAATAGCACTACTGTGCCGGTGTCTACGACAAATACCAGCAGTTGGCGAAACGGAACCACAACAGTGGCCACCAATGGAACTCAGACTAAGCACGGACAGACCCAAACCACACCGCTGGCACCACTGGCACCACTGCCTGAGTTGGAGGAGGAGAAGGTGCCCTACGATGGTGACACAATGTCCAATTTGCCGCCACGCGAGCCTGTCGACATTGAGTTCAAAGAGTTGTCGCTAACAGTCAGTTTGGGCTTCAAGCGTGGTGAGTACATAGATATACCAAAGATGTACTATATAGTCATATATAACTTTGATAAGATTGTTGGAAATGTTTATTGGCAGCTGCGGCAATGGTTTATTAAAGAAAACTAAGCAATATATACACCGGCTGACCAGTCCATGAGCCTCTAATATATCCAAAATTATGGCCACTTAACAAGCCAGTCTCATTCAAGGTTCTTCCAATTCTTCAAACACGCTGCCATTTCTTGCTGTTTCTGCTAAATTGGCCGCTGATTAGATAACACGCCCAACCACTGCCACCATTGCCACTGCCAATCAAACAATTAGTCATTGCGATAGCCAAGTCAGCAATGTTCACTAATTTTTTTGTTAACAATATTCACTTCAAAGTTCAAGTAAGATATCGACTTGCCAGCGCCATTGGTAACACGATTAGGGCCATAACAACGATAGCGATTCAAGTCTGTCATTAATTTCTGTTTCATTCGAACATAGTTAACCTTTCGACCCAAGTAGTTACGTCTTGATGGGGTTTAACATTCTTTATATAATTTAAGGGGCTAATAGCCGAGTAAACTTTTTGAGACAAATAAAGATTTATAAATAGCCTTTCTGTTTCTGGGAAATAACACCATTAATTACGAAAACATTAATTTTTTCAAGTATTATGTTTGACTAAGTGGGGGGCAAGGAGATTTTGGGGGATATTTTACTTAACACGATAATAAAAGCAATGAAAATAAAATAATTAATATTTCATTCACAATTACTTAACCTTTCTAGCCAAGTAATTACACCTTAAAGGGGTTCCACAATTCTATATAACATTTTAAAGGCCAACAACCGAGGAACCTTTTCTCCATTCCATTTATAGGTAGCTTTCTTTTTGGGAGTACCCGCGTTTATGGACTAAACATTAAGTATATTATGTTCCTTTATATCTAAGTGGGAGCACAATTCCTTCTATTGGGCATACACTTATATGAGAACAATAAATAATAAATACATACTATATGTTGATTTTACCCTGCCGAGGTAACAGGAAAATAGTGTATATTTTACATAAACTAGATGCTTTTAAATTTATTTAGATACTACTTCAGATACTATACTTATATTCCATCAAAAGTGTTTAGAAAGATAGCGCGCTCGTTTTATTTTATGAAACGTTATGAAACAATTGGGTGTCGGACAAGTAAACTGAATAGTGGCACATGTTGATAGCCCCTCTAAACGTGCCTAATAATGTGCCGATATCTTACAAGAAACTGATAAACACTTACCTGTAGTAAATTCCAAGTCTTTTGTTGAATTGTGGTAGCATTACGTAAATTAATTGATTGTATTTGTTTTTCCTTTAGGCTCTAAAGAGATTCTACACAATGTTTCTGGCAAATTTCCGGGCAGCCAGCTTATTGCGATTATGGGACCATCGGGTGCGGGCAAATCCACATTATTGGATGCGCTGTCGGGCTTTAAGACCACCGGTGTAGACGGTTCCATATTGTGTAATGGTCGCAGACGAGATTTACGTGAGTTGTTTAGTTTAAAGGAGGGAGAGAGAGCGACTCATTTCAGAAGTAATTTCCTCCAACAGCTGCCTTCCGACGCATGTCCTGCTATATAACACAGGATGATCGCCTACAGCCCCTGCTGACAGTCAGTGAGAATATGCATATAGCAGCCGATCTAAAATTGGGTGAAAAAGTGAGCTATGAGGAAAAGGAGAGCAGGGTGAGTGATGAAGCTAATTGATACTCTAGGGATACTATAAGTTTTTATAATTTTTATATGGATTTGTCTCTTTGTAATAGATTGAAAACATTTTGGTGCTATTGGGGCTGTATAATCACGATCAGACGTTGACAATGCGGCTATCCGGGGGTCAAAAGAAGAGGCTATCCATTGCCATGGAACTGATAAATAATCCCACTGTGATGTTTCTCGATGAGCCCACAACGTAAGATAAAAGATATTGTTTTATTCCAACGGATGTCTAATCTCTATAATCTCTACTCCATGAAGTGGTTTGGACAGCAGTTCCTGCACCAAAGTGCTCGAGTTGCTCAAAACGCTGACAAGCCAGGGACGTACCGTCATCTGCACCATCCATCAGCCCACGGCCAAGCTATTCCAAATCTTCGATCAGGTATATGTGCTCTCCGCCGGCAACTGTGTCTACCAGGGTAGCACCCAAAAGCTGGTTCCGTTTCTGCAGACCGTCGATCTACCCTGCCCCATGTACCACAATCCAGCGGATTATAGTAAGCCGACACGAGCAGCTTTAAAACTGATCTTTTAAGCAAATTTCCTTCGTAGTCATTGAACTGGCCTGCGGGGAATATGGCTTCGATAAGATCGACACTCTGAAGAGTGCCACCGAGAATGGCAGCTGTCTGACGTGGTTTGACAATCCCGGCTCGCTGCTGCGCGCCGAGCAGCTTATGCGCAAGCATCCCATTCCGAAGCACAACAAGAATCGTTCCCTGGAGAACACCGGCTATGCTAACCAGTGCTCGGTGCTGTTGCGACGGGGCTACATAAAGTCCAGGCGAGACACCACCATGACCCATCTCCGTATTGTGGTGAACATCGCTGTTGCCATACTCTTTGGTGCCATGTACGATCGCGCGGGACGAGAGGGTTCGCGTGTCCTCGACAATTATAACCTACTCTTTGCCATATTGATGCATCATTCCATGACGACCATGATGTTGACTGTCCTCACATGTGAGTAACGATTACGACAAATTTATTTATATGTATTTCGGGGCGAGTTAATTCTAGGTTTTAAGTCATAAATTCTACGTATTAACATTTCGAATGGGTTTTGGATTGGTCAATAGTTATGGCCATTACTACTAAATTTTATTACTTACTTGTTTCTTTAATATTTGGCTTCTCTTTCAAGTTCCCATTGAGATGTCCATTTTGATCAAGGAACACTTCAATCGCTGGTACTCTATGAAGGCCTACTACACAGCCATGACTATTGTGGATCTGCCCGTCTCGGTAAGCTGATCTGTGACAAATCCGTTCACTGAATTCTTAACTTATTATGCGGCTTCCTTCACAGATAATCAGCTGCTTTATCTTTACTGTGATCATATATTGTTGGAGCTATCAGCCCATGGAGTGGGTGCGCTTTTGGATGTTCTTCGCAATTAGTTTGTTGACGGTATTTGTGGGACAAAGCATTGGCCTGATGATCGGAGCCTGGTTTGATGTGGTGAATGGCACCTTCCTGGCGCCGGTGCTCACAATTCCAATGATGATGTTCGCCGGCTTCGGTGTCACATTGCGCGACCTGCCCAGCTACTTAAAGTGGGGAAGCCATATATCCCATTTGCGGTATGGCCTGGAGGGTTTCATAGGCGCCATTTACGGTCTGGATCGTGGCATTTTAGAGTGCAACGAAGCGCCATATTGTCACTACAGGTACTGAGGCCTATCTATATGTATAGCTGGAGGACTTATAGTTAATTGACATGATTTTTTGTACGCTTGCAGATATCCGAAAAAGTTTCTGGAGGAGATTACCATGTCCGGTGATCAATTCTGGAACGATGTGATAGCACTTAGCGCCATGACTATTATCTTTAGAGCTGTTTCCTACATAGTGCTCAAGGCCAAGATCAAATCGGTTAGATGAGTTTAGTTATAATTATTTAAAGTATAATAACCAAACACATTGCCTTGTATTATGTATAATTGTCGAAAATTAACTATGTTTAGTACTATTATTTAAATCATAAAGTATCACAGGTTTAATTGCTTAGCCGCCTGTTCTTCCTCCTTATCTACCGGACTCCCCTTTATGTTTTCCTGCATCAGTTGCTGCAATATTGTCGCATTGGAGGCCATATCGGCAGAGTTGAGCTAAAAAAAAATGATGCAAAACAGATTCGCTTTATAATTTATTTATGGTTTAATTTCAGTTGTGGTTAAAAAGCATAACTATAGAAAGGCAACGGATATAGAAGATTCTTTAACTTCCTAACATTTCTTTGGATTACTGACTATGAATAGTCTTACTTACCACAACAACCTTTTGGCCCAAAGCCTCCAGTAGGCGACGTTTTAAGCGCACCAGAGCTGTGGGTTTTTTGCTGAATTTCAACAACTGTTGTGGCGTCAACAACTCAACGTAGTATGTTTCCTCCTCCTTGCGTACCCGAATACTTGGCAGGTTAATACCATGGATGGGACACACGAGATCCACAGCTTTAACATCAGCTGCGGTGGCCAGTTCCTTAGAATAATCTACCAAGTCGCCGCGTTCCTTAAGCAGATAGTCAGGAGTACGTGTCGACTCCTTGAAGACCTGTTTTGTGCTCAAGTCTGACCATGTGGGTTGCTCTATAGCCACGGCTGAATTAAGAACTGTCAAGCGACTGTCCACCTTGGGTTGTGCGTTCTGCCGGCGTTGCGCTTGCGTGGCTTTCAGCTCCTCAGCGGCGTCTATAAGGCGCTTGGAGTAGTGACCCAGCTTGCATAGCGAGAGACAGGTGTCGACTAGATTATCCGGAAAGTAATCGTATTCACCCAGATCCAATTTGCGCAGTGCAGCCACCTCTAATTGCTTTAGCTGCAAAGCAGTTAGCTGGCAGTTCAATTCGGCGCAGGACCAGAGAAGTGTGGCCAGATCTTTGGCACGCAAGTCCCCGGGCTTGAGAGCTAAGAGACGCTCCACAATGGTGCTCAGGCAATCGGCGTGGTCCCACAGCTGCTCAGCAAAGTACGCGGAAATGTGTGCAATGCCACGCGGCTCAAATTGCCGTATATGTGTAGGCTCTAAGCAAATAGAGGTCAGATGCTGGCAAATCCTTTCATCAGACACGCGCTGAAGACGCATCGATTTCACAAATGACACTAATAGAGCATCATTGCCAGCGGTCAGCGGCAACTGCAAAACGGCATCAATCAGAGCCTGCTCGTACGGTGCACGTGCATCTCCGGTGATGACTGTGGACGTTTTGTAGGCAGCATTGCTGACCAACGCCAAGTCCAGGGGACTGAAGCTGCTCAGATGCTGTAGCAGGTGTGTGGTGAGCAGCTGCTCTAAATATGTGGGCGCTTTCTTGTTGTTAAATTGTTTCTTCTGCAGTCCGAAAAAGAAGCAGAGCTGCACAAAACGCTCCTTACCGCCGACAGAGGAAGGATCCACAAAATCCTTTTCAGCCAACCGGCGCAGGGCAGCATGATAAAAATCCAAGCGTTTCAGCCAGTTGGGCATGAGGAAAACGAATGCGTAAAGCGTCTCCAGCACAGTGGCAGTATCCATGTTAGGCAGTTGTTGCACAGCGTGGGCATCCAGCGCGTTCAACACCATGGCATACTTGGGTGGCGCCGCATTGGAGCGGTAGGTGGAAGTGTGTATTATGAGTGCAGGAACCTGTTCCGCTGGCGTGCCGCTGACGGAACGCTGAAAATAGCGATCATCCGACACAGGAAAGTAATCGACATAACGTATTTTTGTAGGCGCCAGCACGTGCTCCGCAATATTATAGCGTTCTACTGCAATGTGTTTGGCAAAGCGGGTAAACAAGGTGCCGGTTTCGTCAGCCGTCTCCCGCACAACGTCCCTCAACGTAAAAGATGCATAACGTTGACTTGGAATGGTTGCGCTGGCAAAGCGGCGCAGCAGAGCGTACATGTCGTTTTAATTAAAAAATGTTCACCTGGCAAAATTACAAATTTATGTAATAACAATTTGGAAGAGAAACGTGCTTATAGCAGACGTTACTGTTGGTACTATCGATTAGTTCTCCAGTACTGTAAAGCGCAATCAGTTGGTCATCAGCTGTTGTGAGTAGAAGATGGGTAAGCGGGCGGCTGGATTTGTGCTGTTTCGCAGATTGTGTGGCGAAATCGAGTATTTGCTGCTGAAAGCATCATACGGTGACTTCCATTGGAGCTCGCCTAAGGGACACGTGGATCCCGGCGAGGATGACTTCACTACAGCGCTGCGCGAGACCAAAGAAGAAGCCGGGCAAGTGCTCAACAATTCTATTAGCAGTGCATAAAGTCAATGCGTACTCTCTTTTAATTATGTTTAGCTATGACGAAAAGGATCTGATTATATACCGTGACAACCCGCTGACGCTGAATTATGTCGTTAAGGGCAAGCCGAAGATCGTAATTTATTGGCTAGCAGAATTACGGAACCCCAACCAAGCACCCGTGCTTTCCGACGAGCACACAGACTTCAAGTGGCTGGCCAAGGAGGCAGCCAAGCAGTGTGTGGGCTTCAAGGACAATCAGGATATGATTGAAAGTTTCCATTCCATTATTTTGAAAATGGATAAAACATAAGCAAACATGTTATCGATTAAAAGACATCAAAAATACAAAAAATATATATATCAGTGCTGTGCAGGTCATTAACGACTTCCGCAATTCGCACACTATACAACACTGTTTTCTAGGCATCTGCAAAAATTGTAACATTTTATAGATTAGTTGTGAGCGTAGGAACAAAAATACAAAAGCCAATAAAGTAGCAAGTTTACAAAACCAGATCAGAATGGGTTCACGTTCACGAAGTCCTTCAGTAAAGCGTCGGCATCATAAAAGCAAACACAAGAAGCGCAGTAAATCGCACAATCGCGACCACGAGCGTAGCAGCACAACGCGCAGCAGTCGCAGTCGGGCGGAAAGAGATAACTCGCCTAGTCTGTCATCAATCCCACATCCTTATCCACATGGTCAGCGCCACGAGCGCGACAGGCACAGGCATCGCGGTGGCGACCGACACACAGAACGCGACTATCATTCAAAGTCACGTAAACGCTCCAGCTCAACGGCCTCCAGCAGTGATAGCCAATATTCTGACCATGAATCACAGCGCAGCAGACACAAGCGCAGTCGCTACAAGAAGCTGGATGAAGTGAGTTTCGAGAGCATGAATTATATGCAGTAGCACCAGTTTTAAAACCTATTGTTTTTTCTTAGCAAAATCTACTGCAAGTGGAAAGACTGGCGGAAATGGAGAGACAGCGTCGGCAAAAGGAAGCCGAACAGAAAACAATTGAAGAGGAGGCTGCCAAACGCATTGAAATGCTTGTGAAAAGACGCGTCGAGGAGGAGCTGGAGAAGCGGCGCGATGAAATCGAACAGGAGGTGAATCGACGCGTTGAAACGGCCAAGGCCGAAATGGAGCGCGAAATGATGCTGGAGCTGGAGCGACGGCGCGAGCAGATACGCGAAGAAGAACGCCGACGTGAGGTAGGTGCTCGTATTCAGATTTCGCTGGACGACTGCTGCTACCACTCTACTACCAAAATTACCGCAATTATCACAAAAATACAGCCACACGTACACAGACAGAACACCAAACAATCAACAAACTACAAACAGAAACAGAAAACAGCAGTTGCAAACAGTCGTCTTGACCAATGCTACCAGAAAAGGGTGGCGATTCAGTGCAGCGGCAATGGCAGCGGCAGCCAAATGGTTCCATGTGTGTGTGTGTGATTGTGTGTGCACACCATAAGCATTGTGATGGTCTAACAACAAACCACATCTACACACCCACGCACTCACACACTCACTTCCTAACAACTTTTCAGCTCAACCAAACACCGTCAACTCATACACAATCTTTGACACACACCCACACACACTCTCGAGCAGGTGTCGCTGCCTGGCGCTGTCTTCTCGTCACTCGTTTCGTCCTACTTTCTTGCCAATAATTTTGTAATTTTTATTTTCCCAACCGAAAGAAAAACAAAAACAAAAAAAAAAACTATAAAGCCAGTGAGACAGGCCAAGACCCAAAGCGGCTCTGCCAAATGTCCATATATCATACAGTTTTTAGCGCATAAATATATATTTTGCATAATACTACTATTTTTTAGCAACAACTTTTTGTTCGTACATCCTCTTTTGTTTATATTTCTTAATTGTCGTTGTTACCTTTGCGCTTCTGTAGAACGTAACGTAACGAGCGCGCGTGTGTGTATGTGTGTGTGTGCGCGCGACAAACAACACTGAACAAAACAAAAATCAAATCGAACACTAAGAAGGTATGCATGTAACACCCAACACCTTGACCAGGCCAGGTCAGGTAGAGGCCAGGCCGGATACACAAAGCCGATGAACTGTGGGCTCAAAGGATGGAAATCCAAGTCGAAATCAAAATCGAAGACGAAATGCAATCGCACAGCTGGGTTGTGTGTGTGTAGATCGTTAGCCAGTTACATATAATTACATGCACATACATACATAACCATCCATAGTGTCATATAACCCAAGTGCTAGTTGGGCGGGTCGAAAATTTGGGCCTAGAACGGCCTATCCAATCCAAAATCTAAGTAAGCAAATCAACGGGTGAGTTTCTAAAGCAGCAGCAGCATCAATAAAATGTGAAAATCGACCGGAAATCGGAAGTGAAAGTGTATGATAAGCGCTGTCTATATCTCTAGAATCTAAACAAGCGAATAACATGTAGTTTATAAGCCATTTATGTATATAAATAGATATATACCATACACCTCTACCACCTACACTTCTGCCTTAAATCTAATGGGCATGACTTTGTATTTGTTGTTGTACCTAATTTTCATCTTTGGAACATTCGAGTTTTTGATTCGTGCCTTTTTCATTAAATCATAAAAAGTACAAAAAAAAAAAATCAATATAAAAATTAACAAAATATTTAGCCATTAACTGGAAAAAATGATCTATTTAAACTAGTAAGTAGAAAAAAAAACAAAATTAAAACAAAAAACAAACCAAAATTGAAATTAAATTGTTAATGTTGTGTTAAAAAGAAAGTAAAAAAAACTACTCTCATTGAAACATTTTTTATTAGACACTTAATGTTTTTTTTTTCATTATTATTGTGTGCTATCTACCAAAAATTTTCTATGTAACTCTATTGTAAAACATAAAGATATAGCTCTTAAATATAGCTCTTGCAGCAAACCGAAAAGAAAAAAAAGGAAAAAGAAAAGAGAAAAAAATATATGCGTGCGTCCCTGATTGCCGCACATTTGGGGCGTTCTAGTGTTGAAGAAGAAAAAGTTTCTATATAGATCTAAGTTTGAGCTCAACAACCAAACTCGTTATATTTATACTGCCTTTTATTTGGGTTTTATAGGAGGAAGAAAAGCAAAAACGCGAAGAACTCGAAGAGATTTTGGCCGAAAATAATCGCAAAATCGAAGATGCCCAAAGAAAATTGGTAAGTACGACTAGCGTGTCTAAGCAGAGCAACAATTAAATATTGCAATTAATAAATTTCCCTGCTTTTACAGGCTGAGGAGCGCTTGGCCATAATTGAGGAGCAGCGGCTCATGGACGAGGAGCGTCAGCGCATGCGCAAGGAACAGGAAAAGCGCGTCAAGGAGGAGCAAAAGGTCATATTGGGCAAAAATAATTCAAGACCAAAATTATCGTTTTCCCTGAAACCGGGCGCGTTATGAGGCGGCAGCATCTGCAGTTGTCATAAAATGAATTTTTTAGCTTTTATTTTAGATTTTGTTAATAGCTGTTGCTCCATTTTGTTTACCTCAGTACGCCAATTTGCTTCTGCCCGAGACTATTTAACATTAACCCAATAGAATTGAATTTGGAGGTTAAACAGCCTAGAGCATTAGCCAAATGGCCCGAGGTTAGTCGTATGTTATACAAATTTCAATTATTTTTTGTTTAACAACATTTGGGAACCTATTCGAATCAATTGCGCACTATTTGCTTCAGACCTATTCAGACAACTCCGCGTCAAATGCTTTTGTGTAAAGTGCATTGTATTGTTAAATGCTGCAACCCATTTATATAAACCAAAAGCGCTAAAATGCAATCCTTTTTGATATTAATAATAATACCGACAAAAAACTTAAAGCAAAATGAAAAAGATAATACGAGAAGTAATTAAATATCATTGTTATTATTCTTTTGTGTCAGCTAGTGGAAGCAAACGCTGTTGTTGCTGTCGTGAACGAAGTAAAGGTTTTGAGGTTTGGAAGAAAGCATGGCATACTTCTAATTGGAAATATTTATCATAAAATGTTTGCAAGTTAAAACATGCGCTTATTTCGTTTCAAACTTTGCAAAATTCAGAGCGGCTGCTTGCTGCTAATTTATATTCGTCTGGTATTTAGCTAAGAGTGGAATTTTCCATTGAACTAAAATTATTTTTTAATACACAAAATATTTTTAAATTAAATTATAAATATATAGTACCACCTACAACGAACCCCCAACAGCCAAGAGTATCACCAACAACCACCAGTACAGCAAACAACCGCCAACAAACACAAGAAACTACCAAAAACCACCAAGAACTACAATTAACCACCAGTACTACAAAGAAACCATCACCAAAAACCACCAGTACCATCAAGAAGCACCACCAACAACAGTACTTTTTGTAAGAAGTGGTTGGTGGTTACTGCTGTTGTTGTAGGTGGTTGCTTATTAACTTAATTTCGACAAAAAAATATCCAAATCGTCTAGTCGTTCTCAAGTTTTTCGCTTACCAACGCATGCCTCTTCATTTCAGTCTGAAGGCCTTCGCTGCTCTGACTATATAGATCACAGGATTATAAATCTAAGTAACAATTATATAAATAATTCAATAAATAAATAATTGAAGCATTTCTTACAAAATCTATAATTCGCGTTTTTATTTCATATGAATGGGATGCTCGTGGAAATTACGGGCTCAGTTTTAATAAAAATTCAAAGTCTGATTGGATGATTCGTACTCACGGTCGTATATCTTCGATTAACTCTTCTCTGATCTGATCTGTAAAGAAACAATAAAGTCCGTCTTTGACTGCTTTGAAAAAAAGTCACAGCTTCGGTTTTATGGAATCAAAGATTATCAGTTTTATATACACAAATTGTTTTTGTGTTTTTTTATTCTTTTTTAGGTAGCTATTAGCATTATGGTTGTTCGATATATTTAGATTGATAACATTGAATAATTTAATGTTTTTTTTTTTAATAGGCTCTCAGCTTTAAAACTTTAGATGCACAATTTTTCCATTTGTTTTTGTTTTTTTTTCAATGTTATATGCAAATATATAGTATATATACTTTTGTTGCAGCAAAATTTGTAATTTATAAGCTGCTGCCATGAGCTTGAGCTCTCAAATATGGATTGAGTTCCATTTTAATCTTTTCAATACCATTTCTTTTGCAACGAATGCAAAACATCAGCCAACAATTTACAGTTCAAGTCTTTCGATTTGTAAGATTTTCTGCCTATTGCCTTTCTGTCTGTTAAATCGCGTTTCCCCAAAAGGTTTTTTGTTTTGTATTTTTTTTTTTGGGAGTGAAGAAAGCAGAAAGTTTTACACAGTATTACAATAATTGCACTTGAGAGTTGATTTTATTTAACATAAATTGGAATTAAAAGATGCAGACAAAAACACATAATTGCGCACACTAGTGTGTGTGTGTGGGTGTGTGTGGCACTTTTATTTTGAAAAAAAATATGCATAAAAAATAACAAATAAAAAATTTAATAATATGCTTTTAAAAGTATTTATATAACTCGTGACATAAATGAAATGAAACTAAACCGAAATCAAAAACGAAAACCACAATTCTCGCATTTTTCAACTAAAAGTGAAATATTCAGCTATGAGAGAAATAATAGTTAAATTTTTATAATTTTACGATAAATTTTAAAGTTATACAATTATATATATATACAGCATCCATTCATCATTATCGTCATTATAACAAACCCATCGCTTTTGCTTTAAATAGTATTTATTTTAAAAAATATCATTTAAGGTTTTAGTTGCTTCTTCCAAATTGATTTTTTGTTGCAAGCCCCCAAATCGAACAAAAAACGCAACATGCGCTTGCTTTTCTTAGTTGCTTTTGTTGTTGTTACTTTAGGTCCCAAACAATTTCGCTAATTATGTATACAAATACGAATACAATTTGTGTAAAAATTGCCTTTTCTGTTTTTTGATTAGCTCGCCATCCTGACTAGATTCAATTAGCATTATACTTGTAGTTTTGTTTTCACTTTTCACTTTTTGGTATATAAAATAGTTTGTTTTTGCATTTGTCTAAAATTTGCTTTCATATTGTAGCCATAGGATTTAATATATATATAAATATGTATTTATGTATGGATATAATAATAATTATGTATATTGTTTAAACATTGATAAGGTTAAAGAGTAGTTGAAATGGGTTTCGGTATTTAAATTACTTTTACATTAAATGTGTAGAAAAATTCGTTAAATTGATTTGCATATTGTTTTGCCCAAATAGCAAAATGCTTTGTTAATAACAATTAGCAGCATTTTCTTTTATCTGTTTATCCGTTTTTAAAACCCCTAACTTCACCTCAAATGGCTTCTCAAAATTGTTGGCTTCAGCCATATCGTTTTAATTGTTATAACAAATTTAAGTTTTCCTATGTTTTGTGCTCTAGAAATTGTTTTAAATTGTATGCGGCTGCAGTCTAAAGTTTAATTCGATTTTTACATACCTTTTTATCATATATATAAATATATATGAATATATAGATTGTGTGTGTGTGTTTCCTTTTCATCATATATGTATTTACTGCAAATGCTACAAAAATTGTAAGCTTAAGCCCCCAATAAAAAATGTGAACCACACGAAGTGCAAATTGGCAGTCACCATAAAACTGCGTTGCTGTAGCTAAGCGGCACAAAAAAACTATAGCCCAGTGACTGTTAAACTTCAGCACGTCATGTTCTCTTAACAGCGCTGCTACACAGTTGACAGCTAAGCTTAGCCTTTAACAGTTTAAGAAGCAGTTCGTGCAGTTAACAGCAGTGCACAGTTGGAGCTGCACTGTTGCTGCGCTGTGGCTTTGTTTCGTGTGGTTTTTCGTATCCTTCGGCGCTAGGTGAGCATTTTGACAAATAACAGCGCCAGTAGGACATTAACAAACAGCACTAACAGCACCAGCTGCTGACGTACAAACCAATCCTGCAAAATAAAGTGTCCGGCATTACCATTACTCGTTCAGAATTTTCGCAAAAGAAAGCTTTTCACTCACCTTGACTTGTGGACTAACCAAGTACAGAAGCGGATTTGCCCTCAAACGTTCGTTTACTTCGATCTGCCGACGCACCGCCTCGCGTCTGGCCGATCCCAATGCGGAGACCTCCTCACGACTCATCGCCTCGGTTGCGCGTGGCAGTTCCTGGAAATCTGGCATGGATTTCTTTCTCTGAAGCGAAACATTGATGGGTACTGTCTAAAAATAAATTAAAAAATAAAGTGCAGTTATTGCATCATATCGCATTTGATAATAAAAGAATGAAATTCGAAAGTATTACATATTTTATATTACTTTTAAAGTAAATTGATCATAGGTATAAATATTACGAGTAATTCAAAAAAACGATAGAGTTATTTGATTTAAAGCTTGTATTGCAGCTAGTCTCCACAATTCTTCATCGAGAAAATTTTTAAAACAAAATTTTATTATTTCTTTAAAATTTCATCGAGCTTGGAAAGGAGAATACGTATAATGTCTTGAGAACTAAAACACTTAAATACTATACAAATCTCTGTTACTGTTCAATAAAAACAAATTTTAATTCTTTTATATTAGTTTGTAAGCGGATGCCGTGGGTTTTACTATATATAGAAAATGACTCATCAGACTTTAAGTGATACCATTATTGTTATTGAAAAAATGCTGGGAATTAAACTCCGAGTGATTTTCGAAACTCCATCTAAACAACTCTCGTAGGCATAAAAAACACTTTCGAAAAAAATCTTGTTGGCTTTTTTAATTTTTTATTTATATTATGGCAAATGACTAATCAGATTATCAGCATTTATGTTATCGATCTTAAAACCAATCTGGAATGTAGAAAAACGTAAGCATTGTTCGCACCTCCACTGGCGGCTCTACGATCCAACTTTCGCTGGCACGACGCGCCAGCAGTGCTGGCGAGAACATCAAGTCCTCCTCATCCTCCTCGGGATACCAATCCATGTTAGTCTTGTGATATTGCTATTGGATGGGCGATTGGTTTGATGGAATCTTTTGGGTTTGTACTACAGTTTTAGAGGCACACTTGCATAACAAAGAAAAGAAAACTACTGCAGCAGGGAATTCCAACTTGTAAACGAGTTGTTCTTATTGTTGTTGTGCATGTTACAATTCAATAAAATAATGAGCATGAGTTGGTCGCGAACCAATGCGCCAAATGGCCAAAAATAGTAGAACGAACGCGCACGGCAATGAGCCAACAACCGAACAAGAAAAACCGAAAAAAACTGACAAAATGAATAAAAACAGAAAAATTGCGTCGCCAGCGTCGCACTTAACGAACAAAAATCGTTTTTGAATATTTTTCTTTTTGAGAAATTTATTTATTTATTTTTGTTAAACGGCGCACATATGTACAATACATACATATGTATGTATGTATAAATAAGTTAAGTATATTTTTATTGCGCCAAAAGCCAATGCCACACAAAAAATGTTCTTCTTGCTCGGCAATAATGAGGAATACTAAGTATATTCGAAATGACGAAAAAGAAATGCTCGCGCCCGCTGCGGCCAACGCTTCTGTGGCAACTAGAAGCGTTTTTTCAAATATTGTCGCTGCGAGGCGGCAATTGAGCAGAGTTGGGCGACAATTTCAAAGGCATGGGCTTTCCAATGGCGGCGGCAGCGACCACAACGGCCACTTGTGAAGTGTTCATTCAGAGCATCATTCAGCGGCGCACATGCATTCCATTGGGTGGTTGTGGCTCACTAACTTGTTGTTGTTGTGGTTGTTGTTGTTGTTGTTGGCAGTGCAATCGTTGCCGCTATTTTTAGAGCTCCGAGCACGCCAGGAGAATGGGCACATTGCTCCTCAGCTGCTCGGCAGTGAATGCTTTTCATAGCTTTCTTCAAATCTATACGAATGTGCGTGCCTGCCAGATCGAAATTCCCTTAATTGAGCGGATTAACTGTATTATGAGCGATTTTTTTTTTTGGGGTCTGAGATAAAGTGCATTAGCCGTTTAGCGTTTATGACAAGTTTGGGGTGCCTAGATGTTATGATTCAAAAGATCGTAGACTTCAATTCTCCTGAATCTTTCTGTTTCATTTCGTTTGTTAAGTATGAATTTTTAGGCATCGTAGTATACCCTTTCCCAGCTCTAGGTATACTATATTAGAGTATTGCTAATTCTGCTTTTTCCCGCCAGCTATAAAGCGAACTTCAACTTTAAGTTTCATTAATAATAATAAGCAGCTTTTCTTCTTTCAAATTAAAACATATAGCTTAAAAGGTAATCTTCTCAGATTGGTTAATATTTTATTCATTAACTGTCTAACGGCTGCGTTCTTTTTATATAACTTCTTGTCCATTTATATTTCAAGGAAATAACACAAAGACAAAATCAAAAGCCAATCTTAATACCAACGGCATTATATATGCAGTTATAGGAAAGTTATCTCTAAAAAATAAACTTCCATTTGTCGAATAATACATAGATTTGTGTTGGTACAGACGTAGACTTAGATTTATCTAAAAAAAACATTTGCCACGAGTGGTTTTATTACTGAAAAGGGCTGTTAAGGACAGAAGAGATCCCATTTCAAGAGCAGATTGGAAGCCCTTTTAACTACATATCGGTTTTAATTTTGTTAGGAATCGTAGGCTGTATATGTTCAATGAGATGAACATAAGATGTTGATTCAGCTGTTATTATTTGGAATATTTTAAATGATTTGAGGATTTAGATATGAAGTTTTTTGGAAAATAAAATTCAGGTTCAAAAAATTATCGTAAATTTACATATTTTCCAAAATGTAAATTTTTTTTCTTTCTTTCTTGCAAGTTATTGCAAACATTTTGAATTGCTTGCTTGTCAGCATTTGACAAATTTGTTTGTTTATTTATTATACATATGTTATATATGTTATTTTATCAGTTATTGTCTTCTTTTTTCTGTAACTGTCTTGGTACAAAAATAGAATTTCGAAGTCCAAAAAAATGCTGGATTTCCCCTCACGAAATACATTTGTTCTTAATTTTATGTTTTAATATAATGCTTCTGCCAAATCAAAAGATGTTCAAAGTAGAACTTACCTTCATTTTCTTGCCACCGCTACCGCCAGCCTTGCCCATGGCCACGCCCACCGGCGTCGCCGGCTTGGCAGGCAAGTACAAACTCTCGGTGCGTTTTGGTTGCGAGGGCGAGGGAATGATATCCTGACCGAGCGTACGCTGACGCAGCAGCACATCCTCAAACGGTTGATTGGGTGCTGAATATAAGGGTTCCACTTTGCTTTGGCTGGGCGCTCGTCCGCCCGCTCCCAAGCTGGGCGTGCCGGCGCGCGATAAACGTCCGCCGGCGCCCGAGGGCAGAGTTCCATTACCGGTGAGCGTTGAAGTGGCTGTGCTTGTGGGATTTGTGCCGCCACCCGGAGCCGGCGTGGAGCCACGAAATACTGAGCCCGCACGCGGACGTCCGTCGGGTGTGGTGTTGGTAGCACCACCGGCTTGGGTTGGATCGTTGGCTAGGCCGGACCGATCTAGAGAGGTCTGTCGCGAGCCGCCAAAGGCGCCACTCATGCGGCTGGCGGCGCGGGCATAGCGATCGATGGAGGAGTCCCGACTCGGGGGCCGCTTGTAGTGATCGAAGTGATCAATGGAGGATTGCTGTCCCGTTTGCCCCAGCATCGGTGGTCGTTGCTGGGAACGCTGTTGCTGGTTGAGGGCGGCCATGGTGGCAGCCTGGGCACTGGCTTGGGCTGCATCGGCGACTTGTTGCGAGGGACGACGCATCGACGCATTGTGGCTGGGCGAGACGTGCAGTGAGGATTGCTGTTGCTGATTGAGTTGCTGTTGCATTTGATGTTGCTGCTGCAACTGTTGATGTTGATATTGCTGTTGCAACTGTTGCTGCTGCTGCAACTGGTGGTGTTGTTGCTGCAACTGCTGTTGCTGCTGCATCTGTTGTTGCTGCTGGTAGAGTCTTTGTTGTTGTTGCTGTTGCTGCTGCTGCAGCTGCTGCTGTTGCGGCGACATATTGTTGGCATTTTGATACATTGAGGCATTTGTGGGCGTTAGATTGGAAGTGCCGGCAAATTGTTGTTGCTGCTGCAGCTGCTGCTGCTGTTGAGTGGAAACACTGGTGCCAGGCGGCTGCTGTTGCTGGAATTGATATGCAGGATTCGTTTGTGGATTGCTCTGTTGTTGCTGCTGTTGGAATTGCTGCTGCTGATGCTGCTGTTGGTGATACATTTGATTAATCGCGCTAATGACCTGCGCATGACTCGGCTGGGTATGGCTGACGAGTGCGGAGAGGTCTGTCTGTGGCGACACCGGCAGCTGTTGCGAGTACATCGATGAAGGCACTGGACAGTCGGCCTCCTGCTTTTGCTGCGACATACGACGTTGCTGCTGCATGTTCATGTATTGCTGCTGTCGCTGCGCCTGCGTGGCATACGCTGGATCCGAGGCACTGCCGCTGCTGGCCGGCGAAAATTGCTGGGACGCTGGCAGGCTTTTGCCTCCGCCTGTTACATCAGCGCTGGAGCTAACGCCTCGAAAGCGCTCCCGGAAGCGCAGCTTCTCGAAACGCTCCAGCACCGATGGCTTAAAATCTGGCGCGAACTCGCGTGCCATTCGCACGGCATTCTCGCAATCGATACGCGCCTGCTCGGCCGCCACATCGGCGTTCTGGGCCTTCGCCGCTGCTGTCGCCATACGTGAGATGGCCATGTCGGAGCGTTGCATCGCCATTTTGAGCGCACGCTGCGCGGAATTCACGGCGGCCGTGATGCGATCGCGAAATTTACGCGAACGCGCAAGGAACAAATGCTTCTTCTTCTGGCTGGTGATCAATATATTGTTCTTGTATTTGCCCTCCTCGACGGTTCCATCCCGAAATGTGGTCACGCCATAGCCATGCTTACGATTGTTATACCACTCGCCCTCATATCTATGAAAAATTGAAAGAGAATGGATTGAGAGCTGGTCAGTAAAATCATTATAGATTGAGTTGGGGGTTGAGGGGCCGACGAACTTGAAAAGCCAAACATATTAGTGGAAGTATAATTTTGAAGAGTCCTATATTTGTTATAAAATCCTAAGCCTCGGGGAGTTAGTCCTTTAAACGATGGTTTGTGCATAAATGGTGTGCAGGGTTCTAAAAGGCTTAGGGATATTCTGTTAAGAAGCATCTTCAAGGTTGAACTGATAAATATTTCTGTAATAGGTTTATAACAGGCTTAGGTAAGATATTATTACATAAAGCCCTAATGGGGCACAGAAGTTTAAAAAAGTTAGATAGTTAAATAGTTAGCAGCAGAAGCTTGCAGCTATTTTAGAAATCGGAATGCTAGGGGGTTTCGGAGACCGTCTAAGTCGACTCTATTAACTCCCTGTCGTTACTTACTTTAAGCCATCGCTGCGCTCAGCTACGCCATGTCCACAACGCTTGTCCTTCTTCCATTCGCCCATATAGGTCTCCACTACCGTAGGATCCAGCTGCTCATCCTCCATGGTAAAGCTGGCATTGGACTCCGTATGCGCGGATCTAAAGGTCAAAGTGAAAGTATTAGTCTTGCCTGCTACATATATTTGGAATATAGGTGTGAGACTCACTTGGTCGTTAAATTGGACTGCTCGGAACCGGTGCTAATCCATGAGGCGGAGGACATGGTTGAACGTATGCTGCCCGAGGCAATGGTGCCGCGTTTCTCCAGATCCCCCGTGCTGCGTTGTTTGCGCATTTTCAGGCCCTGTCAAAACACGTGGATGGATAATTTGCATCAATTATATATGCAGATGTTCCCACTCACCATAAGGAACCCCTTCTTGGACTTTTCCGTCAGGCTGTTGCGTCGCACCGGCAACTTGTCGGACTTGGCCGTGAGCACAAAGCCACCGCGTATCTCCTCCGTCTTCTCGTTCGCTTTGGCCGCATTGCCATTCTCTCCGCCAGGCAGTGAACTTAACGAGGCATGCAAGTTCTTGCGTCGATGATGCGAGGCGAGGCCAAAAGGCGCCGATGTGCGTATGCCGTAGCCATGACGTTTGCCCTCCTGCCATTGACCTTGGTACTTGCCTGCAATAGACATATGGCTCATAAGTCAGCTCAGGTCTTCGGGGTCAGTGCGGGTTCATTTACATGATGAACACTGCAGTCGGGCGATTAAAATGCAAATGATAAATGAAGCCGCAGTCTAGGACACCAAAGGCACAGGTAAGCTAAAGGTGGGCGGCCCCTTGAACATTATTCCACAATTTTTGAACCCTCCCAACAACTGTTGGCTTCCATTAATGACTACACGTGTCCGCTTAATGCACAGTCCAATGCCATTCCGGCTAATTGCGCGCCATTTTTTCTCGTTATGTGGACAGCTAGCTTTAAGGCAGTCGTCTTATGGCAAAGTACAGAAACTAAAGGTGGTTGGTTGATTAGGGTTTAGTATCCCTTTAGGTGAGTACGAAAAGTTGCTCAAATTAATTCCAACCAACTACTAAAAGAATTATAATAATAATAACAGACTCGAACTGTATACAGTTAAGTGAACTCAAAAGATTGTTGAATAACATTTCAACAACGTACCTAAGGGGGAACTTGCTTTTAAAACAGTATTATTTACCAACGAGGATTATACCAATATCCTTCTTTTTTGATTATCTATGCATATTCACCATCATTTAAACATTTTAATTTATTTTCGTTCTCTTACCACATAATGATTAACTTTTTAGTTATGCTTTACACCTCTTCAAATAATAATTATTTTTAGGAAAAAATTAAACTCATAAGCAATTTTTTTTGTTGATAAAAAATAAATCTCAAATTGCAATTGTCCCTGCCTTTTTCATAGGAAATATGGACATAATGTATATATATATATATGTATCTCCTTAAACAAGGGCCCAGACAAACCTCTAAAGTACAGTTTTGAGATAAAAAAAAACATTCTTTATATCTCCTTAAACAAGGGCCCTAACAAACCTCTAAAGTACAGTTTTGAGCTAAAAAATAAATATATTCTGGCGAAATTACAACTTCAGTTTTATATTTGATCACAAAATTAAACCTAAGGAACAGTAAAGTTTTTATTATTTTTTGTGTTGCGCTAAATAATATTTATAGTTTGAGTTGTAAATTATAAAGCAATTTTAATCATTACATTGTAAGAGAATGAACAAAATTAAAAAGAAAATCATTATTTTGTATTATATGTTAATTATTGTTATTTACTGTTCTCGATTTTCTTATTGATTTTCTGTTTCATTCCTATTAGTTACAATTTAATACAATTCCAAACGATACCTAAAACAAAAGATTAAGATTTCACTTTCCTGGTTTTCGAACCAAATTTGTGGACTCTACGTTTTGTACTTCCCGAGTTCCTTGAGTTCATACAGACAGATGGATGGACAAACGATGCTTTTGGCCTTGCTGATCAAGAATAGGCATAATTTGCTTTCTTCTGATTGTTTTAAAAACTGACTCACTTCCTAATATTTACAAGCACTCGGGAAGAGATTGTATATCTATATTTAATCTACATATCTATACGGATATTGTGTTTGTATGTGGATAAATTCCTAAACTACCTCACTACAGTTTCCACTGTTTTCAAAAAAGAATTTAAATGCAATTATTATGTATTTTACGAACAGTTTTGCAACAATGTATGGCGCCATCTATCGCATATACTGGCACATTATTGAGAATATATGTTTACATATATACTTGCTATAAGTATTATGCATATTCTGGCTGCATTTCGAGCTCCCACAACCAAAAGGAAGGCAATGGCCATCCATATGTTTCTTCTAGCTGCCTAACCGAATTTCCCCAGAAAAAAACTCACTCATGCTGCAAAAATGTACAAAAAAGAAAGAGTCTAAAATATCATTGAACCGCAATGAGAAATAAAATTATGACGTCAGGTTTTTGGGACTGTGTTTGCGTCCGTGTGTGTGTGTGCGGCCCTACCGGCATCGAAAAATGACTGCACACGCATACCAAAAGGAAAATTCATTTTCATAGTCGCTGCTGTTGCTGCCTGTTTTGAAAACGAGCCAAAAAGCAAATAGAAAACCATAACGGACAGGCAGCAGGCAGGCAGGCAGCAAGTGAAATGATCTCATGCCCCCGCACATTACGTATACGCAGTGGTGTCAAACTTACCGCCATCGGCGTAGGTCTCACAGCCGGAACCATCCTGATAGCCCTCGTTCCAGGTGCCCTCGTACTTGGCCGTCGACACGGTGCTCTCTCGCACTCCATACCGACCCTTGTGGCCATCCTTGGACCACTCGCCACGATAGATTTGCCGACCGATTTGCTCAACGCCCAGCCCATGACGGCGTCCGTTCTGCCATTGACCCTCGTAGTGGGAGCCACTGCAATCAAAGTAGGAGCATTATGTTCAATCTGGCGTGAAAACAACATCTGAGGGCTGACATTTGAAAACTGATTATATCATTAGGCCTACCATCATTACTACTCCTGATTGAGAATATTTGTTTGGAAATTTTCAAAATAAAATTGTAAACACAATTTAAATTTAAAAATCAATGTTAGTATACTATAATGCTTGATTTTTGATGAATAAAATTTTGGACAATTTTTTAATTCAGTTACTGAAATGGCGTTTTCTTTTTAAGTCGCCTTCTCATATTCATAGGCTGATGAAGGCATGTATTTATTGAAGCCTATTAAGAAAAAAGTAGCCTCTAAAATAAGTAGATTTATAAATATATACTATAATCGCACGATTTGATTATCAAGACATTTTCATTCTAGATATCTACGTGGCGTCTTGTATTTGGAAGAGTTAGCTTATTAATAATTTAGATTGGAGAGGGTCCAAGAACGCTTTAAAAAAATTCGATGGAAGTGTCTATTTTTCCGATAAATAAAACTTTTCATGTATTTAGACAGCTACATTTTTCAACTTTTCATCTCTATATAGTATTCGATTTATAATAAAATGTGGCGAGGGCACATTTCACAAGACAACTCTATCTCGCCGTAGTTGAAGAGTTTTCTGAATAATTGTTTTTGGATTGGGAATAAATTGCTTAATTATAGTAACTGATGCTATCTACAACTAGTTTCAATCACATTTATAAAACGCTCTAAGGATCCGTTTAACCTATGCTTAGTCAGGACTAGGCAGGAGTTTGAGAAATTTTTGAAAGCATATTTCGGTAGTACAAGAAACATCTTTCACTTAATAACATACGTCATCATTCGCAATATAATAGACACCCTAGAATTGGTCGATTAATAGATGTGGGTTGGTATGTATTATCTTCACACTATTAGTAGCTAATAGACAACATACGTCATCATTCGCAATATAATAGACACCCTAGGATTAGTCGATTAATAGATGTGGGTTGGTATGTATTATCTTCACACTATTAGTAGCTAACATAAAGAATTCTATATACTTTCCTTTCTAAAAAGTATACTGATTGGAGGCATTATAATAACATTAATAAAATGTCTTTTTTTTGAGTTTACCTTTTTCTGAGTTTAACTTTGATTTCATTTAACCTTTTATTCTATTATATGTCGTTCTTTTCAAACAATTTTCTTCAAGCTGTTATAAGGAGTCCTTTTCTCAGTACATTTTTACTGCCTTCTTACTCTGAATACTAATTTATACTCTATACATATATTTTATTCCATTTAATATATGGGTCCAATTAGCATTAAACAATTTTCTGTGTGTTATTTTTTCAAGTTAATTCTTTTTTCCGTGGAATTTTGTTGACACAAGAGTATCTTTTTTACTCACCTGGGCCATATATAGGAGCCGGACACTTCAAAGCCATAGTTCCAGGCACCCGCGTAGGCCCCCTGATGCTTGGGGCCTGTGCAGACGCCATGTCCGTGGGCTTTTCCCTCATCCCAGCCGCCGCAGTAGGTGCCGCCGTCCTCGAAATCGAAGCGGCCGCCACTCATGGGGGCGCGTTTAATGGCACCTCCTTGGGCGTTGGCGTAAGCACCGGCGGCCATGTCGCCGCCATTTTGTTGCTGTTGCTGTAGTTGTTGGGCCTGCAGCTGGTGTTGTTGTTGCTGTGGTGTTAGTTGGTCAGCCTGTTGCATGCTCAATGGTTTCTTTGCTGTTGTTGTTAATGCTTGCTACTTAAGTTTGTTGCTGCTGTTGTTGTTGGTTTGAGCTTTTTATGCTTTCGTGTGCTGCGCATTGAATTTCTTCTTATTATTTGTTGCAATTGTAGTGGTAGTTGTTTTTGTGGTTGTTGTTGCCTCAGCATTTGCATTTAGTTACTAAATCTTTGATTTCTCTCTCTCTCTCTCTCTCGCTCTTTACTTATCTTTCTCACAGCTTCTAAACTTTTCCGTTTCGTTTCGCTAAGTTTCGTTATTAGTCCTCTAAAAGTTTTCTCTAAGTTTTGTTAGGCGTGGCTTTTGAACTTAAATGTAAAATTAATAGTTTTTTTTTTTTAAATAAAATTGTGTTTTCACTGAAACGCGAAAGTTGCAATTTTTCTAAATGGGTTTTCTTTTGATTCTGTTAATGTGTTATTCGTTTAGCATTGACAATGGCCCGTCTTGACTCAATCTGCCGCCTTCTCTGGCAGTTTGGCACTCAAGTTCAAGATCAAGTGTTTGCTGATGTCAGAAAGTTGCTGCGCTTTATGCTAATGTCGTATGCCATCATTGGATCAGTAATGAATGTCTGTATGTGTTTGTATATGGTGTATAGCTGGAAAGAGAAACACAATATTTTGAATTAAAGAAAGTCTTAACAACAGTTTACAAAGTGATTGCAATTTTCAAAGTAAGCCACAACTTTATTTTAAAATATAGGTCAGATATACATTATTTAACAGACATTTAAAGTAAAAGTAGCAGTTTTTTTTGTCACAGGAAATAATATTTCAGTAAAGAATTTTAAGTAGTAGACTAGTGAAAATCTACAAATTTGTGCGAAATTGTGCAAATTGTTTGCTTGTATACTAAATTAATTGTTTGTATACTAAATTAATTCTTGAATAGATGTACTTAATTACTAAGATAACAAGCAACACAAACACCTGTACTGTACTGGATTCAAAGTAGCACTAAAACTAATTAGTTAGTTAGTGCCAACAGTATCGGAACCAGCAGTAGTAATAAAAATGGTTATTTAAATTAGTTAATTGGACCAGATCCAGTGCTGCAATTAGTCATAGAACTAGCAGCATCAGAAATACCAATGATTCAAAACCCCTATTCGAAATAAAAACATAAAAAGCTGCTTAATGTAGCTTTTTCGGCATCAAGTCCAACTTAGGTTAAGGTTAAGGTCATGTTTGTTTTTCTCAAAAATAAAGCTATTTATTCACTTTATATTAAACCTGTTGTTGTTTAATATTTAATCACAATCTAATGCTTTCTGCATTATTTCCAATCAATAAAATGTACCATTTTTTTCAAAATAAATTCGTTAAACATTTTCTAATAATATACGCTTGGACAGAGAAAATATTGATTGCCTTTTGAAAATGTTCTTTGAAGATGATTTTTAGCAGCCAGTTAATGGGTTTTATTTACAAACAATTCTTAATATTTAATTTTCTCGTATATGCCCAAATCTGTTATGCATTTTCTGATTGTTTGCAAATAAATTCCCACTGTCTGAGTTGATTTGTTTTTCGATTTAAAAAAAAACAACAAAAAACTTCAAAACGTCTACTTATAAAATTTGTATAAACAAATGTTTACATTAAAATAATAAACATAAAGAATGAACTCATCGCTATGGTTTTTCTAAATTTTATCATAATGTTCATGCCGAGATTTTATTGGCTTTTCAGGATTACCAATTTTAAGTGAAGCTAAGATGCTTCTGCATCTGGTTCCAAGGCCAGTTTAATTATATATATATTTTTTTCACATGTTTTGTCTCTCTTGCCCCGCTACTGTCCATAATTTCTGCGCTACTACATAGACTAATCTTGCATACAGTCTTAATTTGAAATATCTACATCTATTTAACATTAAATACTAATTTCAAAAACTTGTACGCAAAATATGAAGTAAGTTTCAATATTATTTTATGAAACTTGTAGGCAATATTTCTGTAAATACGGAATTACCAGCCAATATTTACGGAAGTCATTTACAAATTTAAAGCTTAAATCGCAATTGTTTTCCCTGCCAAATCTTTGATCAAAACAATGCATAAGCAGTGGAATCACATCAATATTTGACTCATATATATTACTTATGTGTATATTCTGGTATGTTATCGTAAACATTCCTCCATAGCATTTAAATCGCACATTGCCAATGATTCACGATGCGAATTCGATTGGTTTCTATCTGTCGATTTGAAAGTGCGAGTATTTTGATTGTTGGCTGCAATGCCATGCATTGAAATGACTTTATGAGCCACAAGCGTAAAAAATATTTCACGATTTAGTTCTAGATCAAGCAAGTTATTGTATCGTTCAAATTAATGGGCTGCATCAGCAAATAGTACCTTGAAGGCAGTAGCGAGGAAGCTGAAGGGCGTCTCAAAACGTAAACATGAGTCAAATGGCCGAAATGTAAATCCCTTTTGATGACGACGATTTGATGTTATTTTTGATGCTATTATTTCCGATGCTGAAGCTGATTGTGATTCGGATTCTGATTTTGATTATGATGATGATGATATGCATGAAAAATGTATTCTGTTTAATTGTAAAATTATGTTGGCTAGCTGGCTGGCTAGCTGCTATTATTGTTGCTTTAATTGCGAGTACAAAGGCGATTTTCATTTCAATTCGGCCCCGCCACATGCGTCACCAAAGCTAGCCACTGCGAGCAGAGCACCGGGCACAATTTCTATGCGAAATTTATACGTAGATGCACAAATATACAAAATACATGTATATTTATTATATACACACATATCTGTGTATATAGTTTGTAGTCTTTGGGCCAAAATTCTCAATGGCGCGCCAGTTGAGTGGGTGGCCAACATCGAAGCATTGAAGAAGACGCCGCAGGTTGCCTTTATTTTTTTTCCTAAAGTTTTTCTCAGCTGTTTGCCACGTAGAGTCCCCGGATCTCTTGATGTTCTTGTTGTTGTTTTTGTTTCGGTTTTATATGAATTCGCGATAGTAGTAATAAAATATTAGAAAAACTGCATAGCAGAAAAGGAACATCGCGCTAACAACGTGAAAAGTTTTCAAATTCATTTGCATTTTTAAGCTTATTTCTTCGTAAGCTGCTGTATTTTATCCTTTGCTGGGTTTCTTGTGTGGTTTATTTTGTTTTTTATTTCTTATTATATATATTGTTGAAGCAATTATTTAACAATTTTCGTTTGCTTTTCAATGTTTGTTTTCTAGTATCTTAGTTTGCGGCCATGTGTTTTAGAGTTATTTTGGGGTCGCTGCCTAATATTTTATGCTTATTTTCGGCTGGAGTCGAATAAGTATTGAAAAATGCTTTTTATTGTTTTATTTCGACTGTCCGATAACAGTCTGTGTTAAAATATTTCCTTATAACAAATGAAATAATTAAAAGTTTTCATGTTATGTTAATAACCAATGGGAATGTAAGTAATGCCTTTAATATTTCCCACAGAAAGATATTGAAAGATATTACAGAAATCGAAACGAAGCTTTTCTTCTTTTTTTTTACAGAAGACTGAAGCTAGTTAGAGACATTCTTGCAGGAAGTAGGGGCTTGTGAAAGAATTTTAGAGGACTAAAGGTGCTAAGAGACATTCTAAATATTTACGTATATAAGCTGAGATTATTGTTTTAAAATGATTCCAAAAAATGTTAAATAGGTTTGACTTATCTACTATCAATTTATTGCTTTAATCAAAAAAAGTTAGTTTATTCTTAAGCACAGAAAGAGCTTCAGAATATAATTTAAATATACATTTACTTGTAACAAACATAGTGTCACATTCTACTCTTACTTCCATTTAAATACTTTCAGCTTTCCCTAACAGCCATGCAATTTATCTGAATATTTCTGTTCGCCCTCTGAGTTTTATTTGCCTGCAATGCGTGGATTTTCAAACGCAACTCAACCAATCTTCATTTCACGCATATCTTTCCCATTTTTTTTTTGCATATTCTGTTTTGTGGCCCACAGCACTTTGTAAATATTTTGTACTGAAATTTTTTTAAAGATTGCAGCGTACTGTGTGTTTAATAAACAATTTGACTTACAAAAGTCCAACAACCAGAAACAACAACAAAAATGCCTACAAACAGCAACAGGAAGTGTGCGCTTCACGGGCGTCGCATTGCGTATACGCCATGTGGTGCGTGTGTTTATTAAACTATGCGGCGAATAAGTCAGAGTTTCAGCGGAAATTGTTTAATGGGAAATTCTTTAGCCAACGGTACATAATTTCTTAAATGTTTTTAGTGTTTTCTCTGGCTGAATTGATGGTGACTGGAAAGGGAAGGAAACAAAGTCGAATTGTGGTAGACTAATTTATGTGGAAACAAGAAAGGAATGCTAAAGTCGAGCAGGCTCAACTCTTAAATACCCTGTACCACCCCACAAAAAAGTAATTAAATTAATTAATTAATTTAATTAAATTAATTAACTAAATTAATTTAATTAATTAACTAAATATTAACTAATTAAATATAAAATATTCCATGCATGCATACATACATTTACAATTACATCAGAATCGTGTCTATGCGTGTTTGTGTACTTGTACATATGTATGTATGTGTGCATTGAGCCTGGTTATATGGCTATAACTTTCTTTCCGATCATTCTATCATAATGAGACTTGGTATACGGTTATATAATTACTAACCTAATGTGACTACCAAATTTTACTTCAAAATTCCAAGAATTACGGGAGTTATAGAAAATCGTTAATAGGGGGGGAGTGGGGGGGTGGATCAGAAAAAATGAACAAACTCGCCCTTTCTCGGTCTCAGGAGAATCTGTATACCAAGTTTGGTTATTCTAGGTCTTATACTTTCGGAGATCCTTGCGTTCATACAGACAGACAGACGGACAGACAGACGGACAGACGGACATGGCTATATCGACTCGGCTTGTCATGCTGATCAAGAATATATATACTTTGTGGGGTCTACCAAGCCTCCTTCTGTGTGTTCCATGTGCACTCGCACTAAACTAATATACCCTTGTACCCTTTGGGTACAGGGTATAAAAACGTCAAGCCCTGAATTTTAGAATACATGAGGTAGTGATTATTATAGTCAGTGGAGGATCTAAGATAGATTTATAGCAGAGTAGAATTTTCATTAGAGATATTAAGCTTTTTTTTCGCTGTAAAGCTTAATATTTAAGCCATTATTAGAAGTGAACTGTTTAATTTTTAATTAATTTTAATTTGAAGGAAAGGGCCAGTTTCCTTTTTTTTTAGAGCTTGAGCATTAACTAAATACTTGCAATAGATTAATTATTAATGGTTTCTTATACTATATGTATTGTTTTGAAGAAGAGAACTTATATATTCAAAAATCAATGTCTGGCTTGTAATTAAGAATTAAATAAAAAATTTTTTTCTTTTACAATTAAATATTTGTTATCTTTTATAATTTCAAGTTATTATTATTAATATTTGCTAATTATTTATGTTTTTTAATAAAGTAGTGTAGGAAAATTTTAATGTATGGAAACTTTAATTTTGAAGATTTCTGGTAAAAGATTTCCAGCAAAGTTTACTTTCTTGTGAAAAGTTTTTGGTTAACCCATAAGAGCTTTTCATATATTATAGTTATATTTAAATAGTTAAAATGAAATACAATATTTGCAATATTAAGTAATTGATTTGCGAAGTATTGCAACAACTTGCAGTCTGTTTTGTAAATTCAAAATTTTGTTTCTTTAAGTTTTCAAGTAAAATAGGAGAAAAGCTAAGCATGGAAGTCGAATCGATTTTCTTTTTTAAGCAACAACAACAACTCCACAGATGTCTCAAATATTAGCAATTATTTCTACCCAACAGGAATATTTCATTGTTATTGCCATAATAATGCTCGTAGTATTATTTTGCCGCAAACACTTCGTGTTTTTCTCAGCCTGTTGCTGGCCGCGTTCTTCGATTTATTGTTCTTTACGAATTGAGGCGGCGATAGCAGCAGCAAAGGCAAATTCTTCTAAAGCTTTTGTTATTAATAGAAATATACACACACCGAGCAGATCAGATCAGAGCAGTGCAGAATAGAATAGAGCCAAGCTAGCAACTGGCAGCAATGATATTTTGTTTAAACTTTAATGATGATGAAAACACGCATAGCCATTTGTATGTGGATTTTTGTACACTCGTACACACGGTGTGTGTGCGTGCGCGCTTTGTTGTTCTAAACAAATTCATTTTATTTGAAGAAATTCGGTCGACGCCACAACAACATACTCGCAAGAGCAGGCCGAACAAGTTGAACATATGTAGGGTCAACTACATAAATACCCGAGGCAATTACATGGCAGAGTTGATACTTTTTGGCATTATTGCGGGAGAGAGCAGATACATTTAATAGCTTCCTCTGGCGGGGGTGGGCGAAAGTCAATATGGCCAGAATAACATATGTCTCAATACAAGTATTGTGTAGTAGTTTTAAGAAATATGCTCAGGTCCGACAGGCAAATAAATTGCACACAAATTTGTTGAATGAATGCTGTTGTTATTTCAGTTAACAAATCAAAACAACGGTTTGCAAATACAAATTGTTATGAAACCATAAATGTATTTGAGATTTCTGAGTTATTGCCTTTTTCAATACCTTATAGAATTAGATAACGTAGTCTTAGCAAATGTCTATACTTTTATCCAAGTCAGAAATTTCCCTTTTATTCCTTATTTGAAGAATTCATTGAGTTATTAAATATCTTTCACAGTTGCGTACTTTCAGCAGCTATATTTAGTTAGCCCAGTTAATATTTCAGATTGCTTAGAGCTTAACACCATTTTAATTTTTTCGATCGATATTGCAAGCTAGCCTTCAATTAATCAACCGAATGATTTAGTAATTTTTAATAATTATTATTTATAATTTCCCATATTTTAGTAACTGCAAATGAACATCTTGATACTAATATGTTTTAATTATTATAATAATTATTTTTGTTTTTTGATAGTGTTTTGTTAATTTTACATTTAAAACTCTTTCGTAACATAATTAAGTTTTCATTTCCTATTATTGTTTGAAAGAATTTTGAATTATTCACGAATTTGATGGTTCAAGTAATTTCCTAAGCAACCACAATTTAAAACATTGAGTAAATGTCTGAAGGTTGGCATAGTTAATAATCATCTGTCATTAAATAAAAAATACTATGAATTTCATTTATATTGTTTGCTGGCCTGGCCGACCGTTTATTTAAATTTTTTTTCTCAGGATGTGTAGAACACAGACAGTTAAAGCCAAGTTTGATTCCTCTACCTCTTATGGAATTCTACGAACACATTTATATTTATATATACACTTAAAACTACTCTCCTCTTTACCGACAATAAAGTATGACCCTTTTAAGCTTTTGGTCACAGAGATAAATAATAAAGGAAAGTGGAAATAAAATGAATAAAATACATTATCAGAACTTTATCAGAACTACAAGTATGTCAGATGTACATTATGTATTGAAAGAATACTGCAAAGGATATTTTATTGAATAATGCTTCATTAAAAACACTGATTTTTTAAAGCAGCTAATTGGTACTATAATTTTTTATTAGGTTTCTGCGACCTTTCAGCTACTAAGTACAGACTATTTATATACAAACACCTCTATAAACTAATTACTGAAAGCATAAATCTATTTTAAAAAGGGTTCCCTCGAGTGTAAACTTCTAAGAACAAACCACACATCGTTTAAAAAATGTAGACTATCTACTGAATACATTATTCTGTTTGAAAGAAAGTTTAAAGCTTGATTGGCAGATAAAATGGATTTCCGTTGAATTCGAATAATTGAATGTTCAATTATGCATCAAAGCACATTTTGCCAATATTATCTTTAATTCTGGTCGTATCTGCTGCTTTTGCTTGCTGATAAAAACATTTACGTATTACCCATTTATTTATAAACAACGAGCGGCCGCATGTGTATCATTGTTATTTTAAAAATGCCCCGCAATGGACCAAAGAAAATCAGAAGCAAAGGAAAAAAAATTCAATTCGCTTGGCAAATTTTCTTTGGTTTCTGTATTCTGCTGCTGGCAACAAGTCTATTTCGTTTCTTTAGCCAGAAGTGAGCCAAAAACACTGGCCAAGATAAAAATTAAATAATAGTCGCTGTCTGACTGACGTCGATGGTGATGGGGATGGGGATGACAGTGTCGCCGGACCGGGCCGGGTCGGGCCGGCCAGGCAGGCAGGCAGGACAAGGCAAAAAAAATAAAAAGAGTCGCCACCAGCATCAGAATCGGCATCAGCAGTAGTCGTAGTTTCGTTTGTTGAGTGCGTTTTTCACTTCTTCTCTTTTTGTTGTTGTTTGTTCTATGCGTTTAGTTTATTTTACTTTTTGTTTTAGTTGAAAACGCGCTGCATTTCAATCAATTCGCACATACATATTTTCACACACACACACGCACATAAAGAGAGAAAAAGAGCGAGAGAGAGAGAGACACGCAGCATTAAGTATTTCGATATTTTTAGATGATTTTTTCGTACAACTCGCACTACGAGAATATTATATAGAGACTGGCTGGCAGGCAGGCAGGCAACACATTCTCTAAATTGAAATTATTTATAGGTTCACATAAATTAAGTATTAACACCAATGAGCTACAGCTACTTGGTTCACAATTGTTGCTTCTGTTGTTGTTGTTGTTGATGCTTTGGGTTTTTACTGGGGGTTTTACTTGACACGCTTTTCAGCAGACCATCACAAAATCAAGAGAATCAAAGAAGCAGAAATCTAGGTTTTTCATTGGCATATTTCAGCTTCTTCTGCTCTCAGATTGCATATGAACAATTTGTTTTATCATTAGACATAAGACATCAGTTTCATTATCTACGAGTATAGCTTTGATTTACTTTCGATAATAATAATAATAATCAAGAGGACACAAAATCAGAGATCTATGTGTGTCATTGGCGTATTGCAGCTTCTTCTGCTCTCAGATTGCTTGTGAACAATTTCTTTTAGCTTTAGATATAACATATCAGTTTCATTTTCTGAATCTACGATTTAGTTTCGATATATTGTAATAGTTAGCAATTTTTATTTAATAGCTGTGTCAGTTAAAAAATTTAGTAATTTCTTGCATTGCATTACAAATTTATAATTGTTTAGACTGTAGTTTTTCTAAATCTTAATAAATATTAATTTAAGAAGAGAGTAATTCGAGTAAAAAGCTATTGAACTGGCTAGTACAAGAAGAACCTGCTAACGACTTGATATGCCACCCAGATGAAGAATGATGGAAACATATTGAAAATAAACTCTCCATTTAAAAAGCAAACTAATTTTATTACTGGCCATCACAGTGAATAAAATATTAAATTATAGGCTATTTGGTTGCTTTAAATTGGTTAATCGGAGAGGTATAGAATGGCGGCACATCACTTATTTTTAGTATACAACTAAAATGTGGCAAGCCACTAACTATAACTATTGAATTGTAGTCAAGGAAGAACGAACTTGCTTCCTTTTATAGGGAACATTATTGATTACAAGTATAATTGATAGTCAAGTTGGGTTTGAATGGCAATTACCAATGAAGACACCGAATTCAGCATATAGTTTCATTTGATATCTTTTTCCATATATACACAATATCGCATATATATGTGGTAGGAGAAGTTGAAGTTATTTAAAATCAAAGCTCTTTTTTTTTAGTTTTCATAGGCTTTGCATTTTGTTTAAAAAATACACATTTTATAAATTTTATGAAATTAAAGTTATTTAAAATCAAAGCTCTTGAGTTTTCATAGGGATCAGAATTAAATATAAATATACGTTCAATATCTCGTATATCTGTGGCAGCAATAAAAGATTTCAAATATTCTCTGCTTTGAGTATTTGAGCATTTATGTTATTCTATTCGATATTTGTGGGGTAAGCAAGCAGTTGACTGATTTTGAAACAATAATTAATAACCGGTAAATATTGGTATAAACATGATTGGCTAAAAATTTACAAAATGTAATTAACTCTTTCACAACATTAGATTTAAATTTATTAATTGTTTAGCTCACATAAAGAACATCTAGCTGGTTTAGTGTCTAGTAATTCACTTTTCTATTTCAATGTTCCCAGTGGTCACCCATTTATTACCTAAATATGTATGTACATACATATATGCTATACATATGTGTCGATGCTTTCGTGGCGCTCAGCAGTTGTGGCTAGGAACTGAATGTAATTTATTTAATTCGAATTTATAATTATTTATCGATAGAACACTTTCTTTATTTATTGCATAAAACTTATTAAATAAATAAATAATCTTCAGAACTTTTCTTTTAGCCAAAGTTATTCATTTTTATTTATTTGAGTTTTTTTGAAACTTGCAACATTTGGGCACTTGGTGCATAGCTGCTAATATTTAACACAATAAATTATTTATATTTTTCAGTTTCGCATTTTGTTTTACAAGCAAAATTAGCTCTTTATTTTAGTTTATATGAAAAAATATGTCGGAATTTCTTCTCTTTATTTATTTTTGTTAAATTGGATTGTAATATAAATCCTTTTCTCTTTATTTATTTTTGTTAAGTTGGATTTTAATATAAATCCTCCTTTTCTTTTTTTTTTTGTTAAATTGGGTTTTAATTTAAATCAAATTTATAGCTTGGTTTGCAATAGGTTTGGCATATTGTTTTATAACTTATTTAACGAAACGAAATTTTCCACACCGACACACATGCACACACACACACACGCATACACAATACATACACGCACACACACACGCACACACGCACGCACGGATGCCAAACACATGTGAAGCGAAATGATGAAAACTCGGGCGAATTGTTAAAAAATTTGTTGAAAATGTTGCTGGTGTTTGCGATCCGTTAAAAATAGCAAGTTTTGAAAAGTAGAGAAAATCCCGTGCCTTGAAACGTTTTTAGTTCCAAACGGTGACGGTGGCGATAGCGGCGACGGCGATGGTGACGCTGGCTGCCTGACAGCTGGGCGGCGTGCACAACGAGACGACGACGACGACGATCTCGACCGAAGACAGCGAGCGAGTGCAGCGGCGGCAGCTAACGGAACGCACGAACGGCGCGCAACGACTGGGAGTGGAATTTGAATTCAAATTTGGGTGGCCAGTGACTAGGACTGGGGACGGTGGCGACGACGACGACAACGACGGCTCACAAAACGAGAAGCGAGCACAGCAGTAACGATGACTGCGACACGACGTCAAACCGATCACGAGCAGCGACCTCGCGACGCTGCGACGATGCCCTGCCTAGGCAAAGGTTTTTGCTTAATATGCTCGCGCTTATTGCGCATACGCCTCGTGTGACTAACTTGCAAGTAAATTGCTTAAACATTTAGCGACACCAGCGATCACTAGCAGCAGGAGCAGCTGACCGACCACACGTCCAAACGCCAAACGTTCGCAAAACGAAAAGAATTCATCGGCATTGCCGCGTGAGATTCACAGCTCGTCATGCGATGTCGTGCTCTCGCTCTCCCTCTCTCTCTCTCTCTTGCTGAATTACGCCTGGAAGGCAAATGATCGCCACAAAGCGACAAAATGGAGAGCAAACGGCGACATGACAAAAAGAGAAGGCATTAAAGGCGCACGCCACAATAGTGTTGACTTGATTGTGAAAACAAGTTGCAGAAACTGAAATAAGATTTTTAACCACTTTAAGGCTGACTTGCAAATCCAATTCAATCCACAATTGATGGTGTACTTGTAAGTAAGCATTGGATCGCAACATGAGAATGCCGATTAACGGACCTGCACATGGCCATACCTTGTAGCTTCTTTGTACACGGACGACGAGAGCAAATTTGTGGTTTGTTGTTGTTGTCCCTCTCCAATTGTTTCAACGAACAGCTGTTCCGCGTGCAAAAATTCACGTTCGTCCCCAGCTTGTGGGTTTGCGTTTCGGGCATAAATTAATGGCCTGCTCGACATATTATAAACACGAGAATATGAATGAACGCGTCGCTCTCTGCGCAAACAAAATAGTGGCCATTTACCAATTGGTTGTTATCGGGCTATATACACTAAAGTATATATTATTTTTATATACGTATACTTTTTATGTTACGCCCTGCTGGTGTTTTATTTGCTTTGGGACCAGATAATTGACCAAATGACAGACAAGTTGACTTACGAGGCTCGAGGGAACTAATGATGGGCAGGAAGAACAGTTAACAGTTGGATGGAAAACGCCTCCCCTCCCTCCACTCTTAACGTTTTTTTTTTAACATCGCGTTAGCGTTAAAAAGTTGTTTTTAATGGTGCCAAATTTTGTTGAGTTCCCTTTCAGCTGAAATATGGTGGCAGCTAATGAGCTTTTAACGGTACAAAAGAAGCTGGACGGCAGAATTCAACTAAAATTGCAACTCTTAGCTAAATGTTGACATTGTTTATTTCATAAACAGCTGCAATCAGGATAAAAAAATATATATTTATTTCAATTTAAATAAAACGGCTTATTCCATTGAAATTTCACATTTCATTTCTTTTCTGAAGCCACTGATGCCCTTTACTTAATTTAGGAAAACAGTATCGATTTTGTTTGAATTAATTAAAAATTGTAAAGCATTTTATATATTTAATAACAATTGTTTATGTTTTGACAGCCGATCGGAAGAAAATCTTTTTCAAAACAAAGTAGATCTTAATCACATAGTCTAACTTTTACTTTCAAAATATAAAAGCTACTTGATATAGTTTGTAACTCAATTACCTCTACACTAAATTCCATGAAAATAATAATCAATATTTCATAATAAATTTTTGGAAACATCAGACTAGTGCTGCGGAGAAAGCCTTTCTTTGATGACTTTGATTGATACTTTAAGAATAGTTTAAAAACAGTTTTATTTATATCGGTTGATTAGTCTTTTTCAGGTTATAAGGAATTATAAAGCTTGCATCTATCCAGTTGACACACTCATTTTTAGAAACATTTACTCGTGCCAATCCCGCTATACCCACCATTATTTTCATTAAAATCCTTCGCTCTGTCATGTAAAGTTTTATCCCACTTGTGAGTCAAATTTCCCATTAACGACTACAATTTAAAACCAACTTTATGTTTTCATTTATATTACTTTTGGGACGCTCTATAAACTTTAGATTTATTGCAATAATAAATGAATAAATATAAATAATAAATAAATAAATGAATATGTGGGTTGCTTAAGTCTCTCTATTAACACATTGTCCTTTTTACCCCAATTCGCTAACGTCACTTCTTATTAATTTAATTTATTTCGGGTAAGATCAGATTATATAAGTGTTTGTTATCAGCCATTAAATAATAGATCTAACTTACTTCACTACATTTTCTATGTCCAAGTTGCTATATGTAATTAGTGGCGTTTATTGTGCTCCACATTTTCTTTTTTCAGTTCCCCCATATTCAACTATAAAATGCAATTACACTTCACACATAATTGAAAGTGTCGCCGCGTCACATTAAAAATGTAAACCACAAATGCTGTTAATACTTTTGCCTTTAACGTGGCCCAGAGTGCGTTGTAAACTAACCAACTGAATTCCCTTGAGTTTTGGGGGCAAAAACTGGCTAACAGTTGAGGCACGCAAGGCTCGCAGGATGCATGCAGGGGGGATATGGGGAGAAACACAGGAAAAAGAAAAGAGGAAAAGCCGCAGTGCTTAAGTCACGAGAAAGAGTGGTTGTCGGTGTGGCTAACGTGTGGGTTTTTAGCCATTAACTAAAGTACAGAGAGAGGGGGGCGAACAGACAAACAAATACGCGTATAAAATACATGCGAGCACATACAGAGAGCTTAAATACTTCTGAGTAAACAGGTTATACAATTTCTAAATTAAAAAGAAAAATTATATACACATATATACATACATATATATACACATAAATAGGTATATATTTGTACAATGTTGCCAGCGACGACGACATCGACATCGACATGGCCAGCTAGCTGGCTGATTTCATATATTTACTTTTTTCCCATCGTTTTCATTGTTTTATATACACGTACAGGCCCGACCGGGCCAGGCAAGACCAAACTACTCACCACTGGTCGGTAGCTGCTCAAAGAATATGGCCAACACCGACGGCACGCACTTGACGCACAGCTGACTGACAAACTGTTTTGACGTGCAGTCGTATGTCCGGACGGTTCGAGTGATATGCCAACCAACACAGACATATGTACATACCAGTATATATGTACACACAGGCACATACAAATCCACACATATACAAACACACTTGTCTGTTACCACCGCACAGTGTGCCTTTCCGCCGGAAATAGCTATTTTTTTTTTTGTGTCGAACTCTTGAACCCAGTGCTTTTTGAAATGCTGTTTTTATTTAAACTTCAATTTCTTAGCCATTAGCACTGTGCGCACAGAAGGCTTAAAGGGGAAAATTCTACTTTCAGTTTCTGAAGCAGCTGTGGATTTGCTTGAAACACATGCAAATGATTATTTGTAACCCCCTTCGAAATTCAATAATGATGAGGGTTAATTTCATTTGCAAATATTGATTTTCTCATTTGTTCTTTATAATCGTACTTTATGCTTGTAGAGTAGAGCTGCAAAAAAATTTGTTTTCTTGGTTTTTTTTACATATGTTTACAATAATTATAGAAAATAAAAAAAAATATATATAAAAAAAAAATTGGATCGATTTTACCTCTCTCGGTATTCGAACTCACGTAAAGGGTGTATAATTGCACATTTACATAGCAATTGCGTCTGTGTGAGTGTATGTATGCCTATGCGCATCAATTCGTGTCTGTGTAAGCATTTTCGCAGTCAACCAAACAGCAACATCAACAACAGCCGCGGGCAGCGCTTGAGCAGCGCTGCAGCAGCAAATATATTTATGGCTATAACTTCTTGGTAAATCGGTCTATCATAGTGAAACTTGGCATACGGACACATAATTACTAACTGGGGGTATTTGCAAAATTTTAGTTCGAAATTCCAAGAATTACGGGAGTTAGAGAAAATCGCATTGGCGGTGGAGAGGGGGGAGGGAGGGGAATTCCAAAATATACATTTTCTGCGTATTCACACAAGGCATCTTGGACTAAAATTTGGTGTTCCTAGGTCTTATAGTCTCCGAGATATAGGCGATTATACGAATGGAAAATCGGGAAAACCCCCATAGGGGGGAAGTGGGGGGGAAAATCAAAAAAATAAAACAAACTCGTATAGAATACACACATAACGCATCTTTGTGGAAAATTTGGTGTCTCTATCTCTTATAGTCTCTGAGATCCAGGTGTTCATACGGACGGACAGACGGACAGACAGACAGACAGGGCTAGATCGACTCGTCTTGTCACGCTGATCAATAATATATATACTTTGTGGGGTCTGCCACGCCTCCTTCTGCCTGTTACATTTTTCAGCTCCCGCAAACCTAATATACTCTTGTACATTTCATGTACAGAGTATAAAAATTGGTTATCAACCCAATAGTTTCTTTTGAAACTTCTCAGTGCAACTAACAAACTAATTTTAAGGTTCAATTTGGGGGATTCTGATCCTTCGTTTACAAAACTAAAATATTGGGTCGGAGAGTTTACGCAAGGCCGAACGATCTACCAAAACAATTATCGCAGTGGTCGGCCAAATGTGAAATTCTATCTATTGGTACTGGACACTGATTGAGAATTGGAAGATGAGAAAGTTCCACGCATAGACTTTAAAATGTTGCAATTAAGTGGACATTGACTGAGAATTGGAAGATGAGAAAGTTCCATCTTCCACACATAGTCTTTAAAATGTTTCAATGAAGTGTTTGGCAATGTTTCTCAACAATAAAGCCAAGCTTCTGCATCGATTTATAACCATAAATGAAGCATGGGCTTACCACTTTCTTCCTGAGATGAAGAAACTCTCAAAACAATGAACTGATAGGGGAAAATCGGGTCCCAAAAAGGCGTGGTGGTTTATTGATTAAAATGATGAATGAAGGTCCTTTAATTTTTTGTAAAAAGAACTATGTAAAAAGTAGAGTAAATAGCAATTATAGTAGATTATTTGAGTACATATGTTACATATTCTTCCCAATCATGAATCAACTTGAATGGGTCGCAGACCCTGCGGTCAAGAATCGTGCCCAAATGGCGGAGGCATACATATGTATATATATATATGTGCTGCTGTCCATCATTAGCTGACTGCTGATGAGCCAGTGCTGTTGTTGTACACAAGAAACCTGCATACATAGTATGTACTTTTGTATATACAATCTACATATGTACATACATACTTGTATGTACATATATATAAATGTCGGTGGTTGGAATAATGCGAGTGACTTTTTGACCGCGCATCGTGAATTTGTAAATTGTGTTTACATGACAGTGTAGGCGGCGGATATGAAGGCGGTAGCTGAAGGCGAAAAATGCTTTTATGGCGGCCTGTTGAGTCAGCTCGAAGCGAAAAGAACATTAATTGGCAGAGCGCAGGTGGGGGGAACTCCCCATTTCAACTCACAGACACAATCAACGTAAAGCATGTTAATGGCCAATCAACTGTCGTTTGGCCAATTTAAATATCTGAGCTTAACAATTTCAATTCCCCAGAAATTATTCGCCCCAGCAGGAGCTTATCTAATTGTTCGGTTCCTTTGTCTTTCAAGTACTATCCAATAACAGTTTTCCTGCTGCGAAATGGTGGATTTTAGCTTTATAATTATATGTACGTATATGTATATATGTATGTATATGACTATTTAATTTAATTTTGATTGCCGCGCATACTTGTGTTTTTATACGAATATTTTTGAGTTTTTAATCTGTTTTCGTCTTGAGCATTTATGGCTGGCAAAAATATTTCCATGAATCACTCGCAGATCAAAAAGTTTGATGTACGACGGAAATTGAATCTGAACAAATAACATTTTGCCGAGCTGGAAGCAATTGACAGGCAATGACTGTAGAAGGCAGACAGGCGTGCGATTGAACATCGACCTGCTGAGTTGAACGGCATGCAGCTATTTCCTGGAATGGACAGCAAAGTGCCAAAGTGGTCTGGGGAAAATTATAATTAGCCAACTAATAAGTTTTAAACTCTTTCCAGCAGATGTGATCTGTTGCCAGACAGACAAATGATATGCTGACTAATTTATTGCAATCATGTCATTAATACAAGTATACTGCAATCAATAATCATTACTACAAAGCTATTTAAGGAGGTGCCACAATTCTTTCCCTACTTACTTTGATGACTTTTAGGTCCAACCTTTGTCCATGTGGAGCTGCCAATAGCAGTCCACCTGATTAACCCAACCTCATAATAATAATTTAAAGAGAAAAAGGCTCTTTTGATTGTTCCTGTACGTTAAACTCCACGAAACTATAGAAGAAATTGTCAACAGGTGAACAAAGGCTCGAGTGAGGTCCTCTGTTGCCCATGCTGATGGATTATAATATATAGTACTTGTAGAATGGAAATTAATATATTTTATTTATTTTTAACATTTTGGACAAGCTTTAAATAAATATGACTGCGCTTTTTACAAATAAACTTAACAAACTATTGTGAAATACTTGCACTGAAGATCAAATATATGTCGTAGAACTCATGGTATTTGAATCTTTTTACACAAATATGTCAATAAAACACATCTGTACTTACTATGTTGGGAAAACCTATCTAGGTAGATCTCTTAAGAACTGAAATATGCCACTGAGTAGGCGTTGACTTATCTCCTGGAACTTTTTAGATTCAAAACGTCGATTCTGTCGATGTGGTGGTTGGCGTTGGAGTAGTTGACGTGGTTGTCGTTGTAGTTGGAAACTTTCCAGGCCATGGGGGGTAGTAGATCGGGGGATATATTGGATAGCTCGGATAATACAGAGGCGGTGGTGGAGGGTACCAATATTTCGGTGGTTGTGTAGGCTTGAACCCTCTGTCAAAAGGGTTGCTAAAGCGAACGCTGTTCAAAAACCGGCCAATGTCGAAGTTTCCAAAGTTGCGTAACTCCAAATTTGCTGGCAATAGATATGTAGTGGAAAAAACATTCTTCGGCAGCAATACCACCGCGAAAATCAAGCACAACACACGGAAGCACATTCTGTATTCAAATCCAAAAATCTGCTGTCTAAAGGGTCCCCTTTCAAGCAGACAACCGTGCCTGATAAGCTTGAGCCGACGACTAGTTGCTAATGTGTTCAGATGCGGGGTTTTTGTAAGCGACTTAAGAGGCTTGGCTTGGATAAAGCCAATAGGAGCTATATTGAAGTAAATTAAGGTACTTTACACTTTTTTGTTGTAAAAATCATTAAAATTTGCAAAAATTCGCATTTGCATTTTTAACAAACAAGCCTTTCACTTTCACACATGAAATTAGGCTAGCTATTGTTTGCTTCTGGTAAACAAATCGTATTATATAATAATTATTAATAGGCGTGCTCTGTAAGCCGTCAAAGAAGAATAACTGTATATTGCAAGCTAATCTGCGTCACAAATTACGAACTTAACTGGGAACGGGTTCGCTTCGGATATGAGATTTGTTTACCCCGTTCAGACAATAAAATAAATTGGTGATAAAAATGTTGTGATTACGGTTTCTCTATTGTCATAAGATGTGGAAGCGATGTAGACCGTTCAGAATGATATCAGTTGTAGTTTGTAAGCCTTTACGAAGATAGGCTATCGGCTTGTCATCGAAAACTCCCCCTAAGGTTTTGAGGGCTATACTGAAAGTATGACATCTGTTTTACATCAATCGCCTGAGAGATAATCTTTGCCAACTGTTGAACAAATGTTTCCGTCTCCATACTTGAGATTGTATGTATAACAATTTAAGAATATTTAAGTAGTATTCAATAAATAAAATAAGTCTTTTATATTCTTGATTGTCCCTTCATTGAATGCTAACTTCTTATATTTATTATATGAACTACTACTTTAACATCTAGATAAATTTTAATGAAAACATAAATAGTTCCATAACAGTTTGTGCGCGATTGAAGCTAGCTGTGCTACTGTGTATAACATATCCGTCGTCTGCATTCCTTAAGTATAATTATAAATCATAAAACCATTTCTACATATGTACATTTGCTCTCAAACACAAATAAACGCACACACACCAACACTCATAATGGCAAACAATTCAAAGCACTTCAATCAAACAAAGTAAAACAATAACCACACACATGCGAACGCATTGAAGGACATGGCGCTTAACGAGCTCGCCTTGCGCTGCCAGAGGACTTGACACTAGAGAAATCCGATATAAATAATAAAATATTTATGCGAACGCAACTGTGCGCATCTACTGAGGTGGCTGAGTATATATATATATATATATATATATATATATATATATATATATATATATATATATATATATATATATATATATATGTGTGTGTGTGTATGTATGTTTTATTGTTGTGCCAAATACAAAAGGATTGAAAGCAAACATGTACATATTTATATACATAAATGTATGTGCATGTATTAGAGCAGCGCGTGAATGTGCGTGATTGTGAGAGGCAAAAAAAAAAGAAGAATGACTGCCAAAATTGCAGTGGAATCAAATACCATTGATTGAAGCCAACACAATTTAAAAATTGTTTTATTTCAGTACTTTTCTAGTTCATTCTGGCTAGGCCAAATCTAAATCTGGTCAAAAAACAAATATCGCACACATACACAATAAGGAAGGTTTTTGAAAAAGCGTGAGATAATTCAGTTGAAAGACCTATCCTCTCCCTTCAATAAAGTAACGAACAATTAATAAAACGACAGTTTGGAATTAAGCTCACTTTCTTTGAATTTTTAAAGATAAATTTAATTTTCAAATGAAATATTTTTTAAAGCTATGCTCTTAAACATTCGTACAGTCTTAAGCTCTGCAACATGGCTTATGTTTCTAGACACACATCTAACACATCTTGTAACATTAAAGAGCTTATCATATAACGTACTTTTTTTTAACCTTTAATCTTTATTTAGGATTTGTCCTATTGAAAAATTATTAAATTTTATAATAACTGAAATTTTTACAATCAAGCCTACTCAGGAACGAACTTACATTGTGGGATTCCTGCTAGCTCGATGAGCTATGCCAGACCCCTTATGATGGACCGATTTTGATAAGAATTAGTTTCGTGAATTTGCGTGATTGTGACTTAATTTATTGTTGTCACGCGCGCAGCTTCAACATAAATCCCTACGCATACAATGCAAACGGCCAGGCGGCGCAATAACAATAACGAGGCACAACAAAACAACAACAGCACACACTAACACACACACACATACATGAACATGCACTCATACATATTCATGATATGTACATTTAGTTAGGCCTGATTCTGTCTTGGGTGGTTGAGTAGTGGGGGCGGCCTCGTCAACTGTGATTGGCGCGATAAGCACAAAAGCCGAGATAAGACAAGACAGAAAAAAAAAACACCCATCGACGATTTGCAACGTTAAGTGTTTATAGGATAATATGTATGTATAATGTAAGTGTAAGTGGCCGATACTATGGCCGTGGGTGTGTGTTAGTGTGAGAGTGTCTGGGCCGCAAGATTACAACACCAATGGCTACTACTAAACATAACCATAATACTAAAAACCAACAACCAGCAAGCAGCTTTCTTGCGAGCGCATAGGCAAGCGTACGCTGAGCTTTTTTCATTAAATACACTTTCTCAAAGGAGTATGAAGCACTAATCACGAAACACACTTCACATTTTGTTGCTTTTGAAGTTTGATTTTAATAAAGAGGGTCTTTCATAATACTTCCAACGATATAAATAGCCCCCATTTGCGGAAAAGCTGAAAAGTGCATTTTGAATGGGAAGCAATACTCTTCCATTAATTTTTTATCCAAACATGTGTAATACCGCAAAAAATGTAATCCAAATTTCTGACTTTTGTTTGAAATATAAACTCCAAGTTATTTGCCTGCATGACCATAACATATCAAACTCGATAAAAGATAAGAGAGTAATTGGCTTATAAGAAAATACTCCTTGTCTTTTCAATTTCAATTAAATTGAATACATTCAGAATAAAATTGAAGGTAGAAATTGGATTCAAGAAACCCTTCTCAACATACATATTTCGGAAGTAAAGCATCTCCCTTAAATAGTTATGATGGTTTCTAATGAATTATACAGAGCGTATTGTATAGTATAATAATCTTTACGTTTGTTTGAAATGTAAACTCCAAGTTATTTGTTTATATGACCATAACATAATCAAACTTTATGAAAGGTAAGAGAGGAATTTGTTTATTGTTATTCAATTTCAATTAAATTTTATAAATTCAGAATGAAATTCAAGGTAGAAATTTGATTCAAGAAACCCTTCTCAACATATTTCGGAAGTAAAGCAGCTCCTTTAAATAGTTATGATGGTTCCTAATGGATTTTACAGAGCGTATATGCCTCGGTATGGAATGCCTATGACTCTACTTCTCTACTCTACTTCTCAGCCACTGCTGTAGTTACACATGCCATTTGGAGTAAAATGCCTGCGTGTGTGTGTGTGTGCGTGCTGGCCAGAGACTATGTACTTATTTGACTATATCCTGCTGTGCAAACGCAATTGAGGGCACTGGGCGATGCCTGATGCGGCACACAGCTGTGGTTCATGGCTGGTGGCTGGAGGCTGGAGGCACTGACGAAATTTGTTTAAACCGTGCCGAAATTGGGTTAGCAGTTTTAGTTTTCTGCTGGTGATGATGGTGTCGTGTTATATAGTATAGGAGGCATTAGAGTGCGTTTTAAGGCCAGAGACGCGTTTGCAATGCGACTACTTGTATTTATGGAAATGAATCAGAAAACTCGCCATTAAGTGCTACATCAGTTCAGGAATGACAAATGTGCTGGACATGGCAACAATAAAGACGATGCGAGTATTATTTAGCATGTTGACAGCCTTCACATGGCCAGCACTCCGGCTAAGACAAGCCAGTGGAATAGGCAAACAAACTGGTCGCACATTCAATTTGAAAATTTCCTGAGCTGCAAGGACAACCAAAGCCGGCACTGATGATGAAAAGACAAACAGGCGAAATGCGAAATGGGAGGGTTGGGGGATGGGTGAAGGCAAAGGCAAAAGCTGTGCAATAAGGAGAGCACACGGGATATCCGTTTCCGTTGTAACAAGTGCCACCCAAGCAACCATATAAGAGAATGAGTATGTATATATAGAAACTACATACATATCGTATACTCGAATAGTAGTGGTGACGAAAATGGCGATTTTTAGCAGAACATTGCTGTGAGTGTGATTTACAGTGATTTACTAATTTTTGAACGAATTAATGAGTTAGTTACAACAGCCCTTTCTTTCTATGAATTGATAAGCCGTCACAATTAATCAAAAAATAAAAATGTATTAAATTAAACTAAATACAAAATATCTAACGGGCATAGCTGGCCGTTAGGCAAATAAAATTCCGATTTTTTATTTGTGTGCTTTTTCTTTTACATCGACTGCATTGTTTGTCGATAAAATAAATAATTAATTAAATTGTAATTTCCGTCTTCCTTTTTAATGGGCTATGTATCTGTCGCGTTGCTGCGATCGCTTTGTTTATTTAACATTGACAGTCTCAATTACAGCGACATTAACAGTGACTGCAATTAACAGAGGCAACAACATAGCCATAATCATAACATAACATAATCCCAACACTCCTTTCCGCCTTCATTTTTCGACATACATACATACATATCTATATGTCGCGCTACAGCGATCGCTTTGTTCATTTAACACTGACAGTCTCAATTACAGCGACATTAACAGTGACTGCAATTAACAGAGGCAACAACATAGCCATAATAATAACATAAGCAGCAGCAATGGCAGCAACTCTTGCGATTGAGGGAGCTCATGAGGCTTATTTGCCTATTGAGTCACAGTTAGCGATTTTTGGCGCAGCACTTGTATATACAACCACACACACACACATATATACCCATACACAAAGTTGCAATGAAGCGCAGTTTTCTCTAGCTTCCGGTCCCAACACACACACACACACACACACACACACACAAAAGACACATCAACGAGCACATGTAAAATTCAAATTGATGTTAACACATACACACACATGCATATATATGCACGTACATATGTGTATGTGTTGAATGTGTGACTGTTGCAGGCTAAAAAGGCACATAAAACTCATACGCCGTGTGGTACCGATTTACTGCAAATGACAAATATGTGAACGACAAGTCAGGGCTGGGCCGAGCTGGCTGCCTGAAGAAAAAGTGCCAGCCAGGTTATATATCTGTTTACTTCTTTGTGACGCAGATTTCGTCTAAATTTGTTATTTCGATTTCTATCAGTGTGGGCTGCTAATTTGATTTGAAATATGCAAACGTTAGATTACCAGAGCTGAGGGTGGTTGGTGTGAAGGAAGAAGAAACTTTCAAGTGGTTGGCATTGATTTCCTGAAAAGCAATCCAATTTCGTTTGAAAAAACGTTGATTGCTCAGAAAGGTTGCTTGAAGAAAGAATGCAAAAAAAACGTAAAAAAACGTTCCTTTCAATTGAAGAAAGAACTGTGTAAATGGTACTATATTTAGCTTGTTTGGTCGATGTTGAAAAACGTTGTAAAAACCATTTCGCTTGAGAATAACACCTTCCTTGTTTAGGGAAAAGTTCGGTGGAGCCAATTTAATGGTTTTTAAGCCAGGAAGTTATGTGCAACCGGTGGGACCCTTCTAGTCCCATCTACCATCAAATTCTGACCTCTACTGTCAACAATAAGCTACCGAAGTGATCAGAATTGGCCATTAGAAAGGGTACAAGCAAGTGATTATCTCCTATTTTGTGATTACAACGTTTTATGGATGAACCAAAAGTGTACTCAGTGAAGGACTGTAGAAACAGGGGTTCTACGAGAGAGGAATTATGAAGCACTCTTTGAAATGGCAACAAGTAATTAAACAATGCGGGATGTAAATCGAACAACGTCATCCTTATTAAATAAAATTTGAAAAAGAGTGAACAAAATTTATTTCTTTTTTCCCAATCCAATAATTAAAAGAAATAAATATATAATAAAATACAATAACGTTGAATTGTGCTTCATCAAAAGCTTTCAGAATTCTTAAACACATTTCTCATAAACAGATTTAGAAACATAATCATATCTAAAAGTATTGAAAATATTTTTTTTAGCCAATTAGGTAAGGTAAAAACATAAGAATTTTAAAAATGTGTGGTTGCGTATGCAAGTTCTAGCGTTCAAAAATGTTTGGTTTAAGTCAAAACTGGGATCGCCAAAATAATAAATTTCCGAAAAATATTGGCGTTTTTGTTTTTTAATTTTGAAGTCTTCTTCTTTTTGAAAATTAGTGGAACATCAATAGAATAAATCGACTTTTTCATTTGTAATACTAATATCTATAGATAAAATAATATATTCAGTAATTGCTGAAAATGTATTCTACATGAATATATATTAAAATATGGGGATGAGCGATGATTCACTCTTCAGATCAATTATGTTTTTATTTAAGTAGACCCACTGTTGACTCACGTTCTTCTCTTGCTCTCAGCCCATAAAGCACATTCTGCAACTCGACACAGGTTGGAAATGCCTTCAATGCATTTGTTGTTGTTGCCTTCGAATAATTTTCGTATAGTTTTTGCTGCGGCTTTGTGAGATATATCTTGTGTTTTGTTTGTTTTTAGTTTCAGCTACTTGTAGATTCTATTTGGTCGTTTCTTTAGGCAATCGCGTTTGTAATACTCATTTCTAATTTCTCAGCTCGCTTATTTATTGTTACGTTTCTGACTTTTAAAAATTTGTTTGAAATTATTTTTGTTTATAATATCTTTGTGTTTTATGTGTTTCTATTGTTGTTGTTGCTGCTGTGGCCAGGTATGTGCAAGTATGTACGTGTGTGTGTGTGTGTGTACGTGTTCGTGTGTGCTGTAGATATTTATATTTGTGTGTTGATTGCTTGTTGGTATTTTACGCGCGCGTTCGTTTCGTTTAAGTTGTTGGTTCGTTTCACACTAAGCACAAAAAATCATTGAATTTTTCTACTCAAGCGAAAATGTTTGTGTCTGCTGTCTGTCGCCGTCGCCGTCGCTGCCGCAGTCGGCGTCACAAAAAATGTGGGCTCTCATTATTGCTGTTGTTTTTGTTGCTGCTGCTGCTATAGCAAGGAGGCAACGAGCCAAATGGATGGAGAGGGAGAACGAGCGAGAGAGAGAGAGAGAGAGAGAGCGCACGCAAAGGAATATACGAACGCTAATGGCCAGCAATGAAAAGCTTTTTTTGCCTTCTTCTATTCTTTGTTTGTTTGTTTTTGTTATTGCGCCCCAAAGTTGCCAGACTGTGCAATGTGGCGTATGCGTAATGTGGTTTTCTTAGAAACTGTGTGGTTGGGTATTTGGGAGGGTTTTGGATTAATATACTTTGGCAATCGGGCTCGTGGCGCTTAGGCACTTAAGTACGCATTTTTGTGGTTCTAAATTCTTGGTTGCTCGCCTCCTAATTAAACTCAACACAAATATAAGATGGATTTGAAGCTCAACTAGCGCGCAAAGAAAGCCGTTTGTCGACATGCCTAATTATTTATTTGCTGTAAAAGTTGCATTTAAAAGTTTGACTACCTTCCATAAAAAGTAACCATGTTTGCTTATAAGACAAAATGTATGAAAATTGGATTCATTTTGCCTGGATGTTATATTTACATAACTTTTTTGAAATTTAGAGCAGCATACTTTTAGGCATGACTATTCGGTTTTGTAATTTAAAACAGCTTTGTAGGCACTTTTTAAAAATTTATTTTGAAGACGCAGCGAAGAGAAAATGGCGGACATTGATAAGCTTTAAAAATGTAATAAACAGAATAAGTAATTGCAATAAAGTGTTAAATTGCTGTGATGAACAACTGTTTAATTACATATACTTTCACTGAAATAATATTATTTAATAATTCGACTTTACCGTTATAGGACAGGTTAGGTTAATTCCCACACATATTTTATAGATATTAATATGAAAGTTATTAAATATGTAAAAAGATTAAAATTGGAGATATGCATATGTAGGAGTAAGTTTTCGATAACGATATCAAACCCCAATTATCTTGTTTTGGAGTCAACGCCATCAATAATTAGAAACTATATGGAAATGAAATTGAATACTATTGATAGTTCTTTACTGCAGGAATCGTACAAGGTAAGCTCAAAGTTATCATTAAATGTAATAGTTGCCCAACCCAGGACTGATTAAAAAATAAATAAAATTACGTTTGAAATTTTACGTAATTGAAACACAAAAATAAGTATCCTACGATTTGCTTCCTTTGACGAACATTTCAAATTTTCATAGATGTTGAGCTCTTTATTGTTGCAATGTTAATGATCTAATTTTCAGTTTTCTTAGTTTTCCTAATGCACAGGGAACATTTTCTACAGAAATACCTAAAATTCGTTAACAAAAATTAAGTAACTTAATAGAAGGTCATAATTGCTTATTTTTATAAAGTTTATTGGCAAATAGATTCCTTAAATTAAGCACTTTTGATAAAGTTTTGTTGGCTACAGCAGCCAGTATTTCGTCTCTGTACAAAGGTGTTTTTCTATGTGCAGTTTGGAATTTTCTTAACAAAGGAGAGAGCGTTTCTACACAGTAATTAAAAGATAAAGTTCAAAGTATAGTTGGAACAGGATGATCAACATTTCTAATTAAACAGCACAGCTTTGCTTTCTAACACAAATAAAAGTTAAAAGCTGGTTCCTTAAGTGTGCCGTGACAGGCCGTTAATAAGCTTGACCTTTTCCTTATTTCCGTCTTCCGTTTTCGTCGTCAAATCAAACTTTTTGTGTAGATTAAATGAGTTTATCTTTAAAAGTACCGCCCATATTTAAGAATTGCTGCACACAAAGAGACACGGCTTTGCTCACGCACCGTCGATTCTTAGGCTAATTTGAGGCCGTTGTCCAACTTATGGATTTGAGTGACCGAGCGGCCGCCTCAGGCACATTACTGGGAAATGTTCAATTCAGATATTAAACACAATAAGCTCATCAACAGTAACCTTCAGTGGCGGCTCAGTGGACCTTGAATTACAAATTAATTAGAGTCGGAAACGCACGCAGCAATGCTCGAACGAACGAAGCGTTCGGTTCTTTCAAGGACTTGCCTGGCAACTGACTCCCACACCCTCACACGCATACACGACCAACCAACCATATATCCACATACCCCCACCCACATACACTTACAATTGGACATTGTACAATATCTACAGGTAGCCGCATTAACGGTAAGGCAATGCCAACGACATCCACACCTGCCACTGGCACGGCCATTTCCATTTTCTAGCAAACCCGAAACTCTACATGCAAGCATTTATACTAGAAAACATATTCTAAAAAAAAATAGCTGCGTAGTAGCAGAGTCATTGAGTGCGAACCGTTAAAGTGTGTGTGTGTGTAAGAGAGAGAGAGAGAGAGAGAGTGAGAGAGTTCCTGGCACCTCTCAGAGAGAGAGGGGGACCCGAACTGCGGTTTGAAATGCATTTCTGGCTTAAGGTGCATGTGAAATGGCACAGCGGGCGAGAATTGAGCCACGCATTAAAATTTGTCCCACATTATAGTATTATTAATATCTTCTTTTGCTTCTTTCTTTGTCACCTCTTTCCGAGTGCTTCCTTTCCATTTTCATTTATTTTGAGTGACAGCTGTGTCTCCGATTCGTGGGGCGAACAAAGCACGCATTTTAAATTTTCCAGTTAACTTCGTTAATAATTTACAGCAAATATTTCGAGGCACTCTAACACACACACTCACACACACACGCACGCAATTCAATACGCGATACTGCGAAGCCTTGTGGCATACTTTTGGGCGTCCGCAGTACGAAAGGCTCCCGCCGACCGTCCATTGACAACTGAGTGTGCGACACTGAAGTTTGTCAGCGTTAAGGCCTCGGCTACGCGCGCTCTCTGTTTCTCTCTTCCTTTTTCCCAACCTCTCTCCAAAGGATTGCAACTGAAACCACAACACTAGCAAAACAGTGCCAATAATTTAGCTTTTTTTTTCAACAACTATAGATTTTCAAATAAAATGTGTGTTCGAAAAATAAAGTTCATTTTTAAAAATCAATCGACTAACTTATTTACTAATTGTCTCGTTGAAAACAAATTATTAATCACTTTTAATTTTTGGGTGTTTTGCAAATCACATAAATGACTTGATTATGGTTTCCAACAGATAAATTAATTAAATTTCCCATCCCCCTATTCCTTTCATAAATAAAAAGTATTCCTATAGATTTTTAGCGTACATTCCACGTCGAATGTGAGGTAAGCCCTGAATACATAGATTCTCGTAGTCACACTTTTGATTCTAGACCTTTTATAACAAATCGATTAAATCGATTAATAGTATATGACCTTCTCGGATTGTGACAATATTATTTATCAAATTTTATGTCGTAATATATACATACTTGTAAATACATTGTTACTCGTTCGTGAAATAGGATTGTAAATAGAAATGTGCAGAAGAAAAGTTGAAAACTATTGCAAGAGACCGCCCTTCTTACACATATGAAACGCAGAATTGGAGCTTAGTTCCTCTTTAGGAATGATAATAATGAAAAATCTGGTCTTTAGCTTTTTCCGACACTCAAGAGCGCGCAGCACTGCCGCCGCAGCAGCAACACCTCCTGTTGACCAACATTGCTTCGTGTTCGTGTTATGAGGGGTCGTGTCGTGCCTTCGCTCGCGCTTTTTTATGTAGGCCACAACCGAAACGAGCCTCCTTTTTATCGGATTTTTGCGCGCACGCATCGGAGCTTTTCGGGGAATGGGGGGCAAGGGTGCCGGGCAAAGCTTTCGGTAAACTGCACGGCAACAAAGTTGTAAACAAATCATTAACACGTTGCCAAAGAGAGAAATGCGCAGTGGGAGAGAGAAGTTGGGCTTGATGGCATAAAAAAGCTTTAGATTGCGTTTCCACCGATAACTTGCATATGTTATTGATAATTAGATTATCTTTCACACAGCATACAACTTTTGATTATTCGGATGTAAGATTAAGGCGACAGAGCGATTTCAAAAATGTTTACAAAGTAATTCAAATCGAATCTCTATATTCTCAATGATTGAGAAGTTTGAAGCTTAAACGAAGTTTCCAGGTAGCATTTGGGGGAATAATCATCTTTTTTTTTTAATTGTTAACCTTATTCTCTATTATATTGATATTTTTTTTATAAAAAATAATTAATCAACAAATAAACAAATAAGAAATAAAAAACAACCATGAAACATCAACAAGTTGAGTTTACATTTAAAGCCTGTCTAAGAAATGGCAGCCCTCACAAGAGTGGGGAACTACAATACCTAGATTTGTCGGTTGAATAGCTAACACGGATGCTAAGCAGAACTCTGCTAGAGTAGGGTGGTAATCGAAGATTAGGATAAACATGTAAGTTGGAGGATATGCGTTATAATATATGTAAAGTCGAACAAAAACTCTAGGTTTGTTTAGCATTACGTATTCAATTTGAATACTAGGATGGACGACAAACTCTTAATATGTACTTATGTATGAACAAATAGTTTTACTATATATACTATGTATATATATATATGCGGCAGTCAGGAATAGATCCCGGACTCACTTCCACTTCCCATTTCTCCATGATATTTCCGCATTTCCAAGCATATTTTAGATCCACCCTGAAGTCTGAACGAATTTAGTGGAAAGTCTTGAATTGTTCCGGAGGAAGTTGGCTCCTAAATAGCAGTCTAAGTAGGGCTCTTTGACTGTGTATTACAAAACATAACCGAAAAGTGTCAATGCTCTTCTTAAAATAAGGCAGGACGGCCTTAGAGAAGCAAATTTTTTAGACATATGAATTTCGAAAAAACATGGACAGTATCAATAGATCTTTATCTACAGAACTTTTTGTGTCCTACCCACGCAGTTAGATACAGTTTTAAAAAGGCAGTACCCTTTTGAATCTGTAATGGTCAGCATGACAAACTTTCAGATGCGAGAACGGCATGTTTTTGTCTGTAATTCGCACCACTGTGCGACAATTTTTGTTGGTTGGCGTATCTGTCTCTTTTCTTTTTATGCCGCGCAGTTGCCGTAGTTGTTTCTGAGAGAGAGTGAGAGAGAGAAATGTGCCTGCTGCGTAGCTTAGTGTGTGTGTGTGTATTGTTTGTATTATTTGTTGCTCGGCAGCAGCAACAATAACACGAGAGAATTTTATAGTCGAGCAGGCCGACACTGAAATACCCTCTATATAAATGAACTACTTTTAAAAACTAGTATCTTTATTGCTATATATTTCCAGAGAAGCTTTCTAATTATAAATTTAAATAAAATACGTATAAAAATTCTTTTAAAAATTTTTTAAAGAATAAATTATGAAAAAAAAACAAGAACTGTCAGAACTAGAAAGCTTTAATAATACACAATCTTAAGATTCTTTATTAAAGAAAACCACGTTGACCTATTTCCGTACTCCTGAAATAAAAGAAATACATAGCTTGCTACATGCACTGGCACAAATCGAATGTACTTTCTTCCCCCTCTTTGGTGGCAGGGTATAAAAAGTTGCTCGTTGGTATTGTTGATTCGCTCATTGCCGCCATGCGTGTGTGTGTGTGTGTAGGAGAGGAATGTGTTTTGTTCTCTGTTTGCTGCCGCTCTGTGTGTTCTACTGGCTATGGCTGGCTGTGTGTGGTTTATAGATACTTTTTGGCAGAGCCGCGGCGTGTCGTTTGTATCTGTGTGTTTAGTCGCATTCGTCGCTTGAGACGTGAAACATTCGCATCGAGAGAGAGATCCGACAACGCCGCAAACGAAATTGAAATTTTGGTACGTTACGTCAGGCGGTGGGTCGGTCGGTCGGTTGGTTGTCGGTCGGTTGATGCAGCCAGCAAGCAGCGTTTAATTTTTGGCGCCGTTTTTTTGTTTTATTGTTGTTGTACGCGCTGCTTAAGACGCTAGAACGGCTTATGTTTTCAAATATTATTTTTGAAAAAACGTGAAACGACTTGTGAAAGCAGAAGAACGAAAGGTAATGTTTAATATTAAGGAATTCAAAAGTCCACATGTTTGAAAAAAAAAACAATTTTTTAAATATTGTTTTTAAACCACAAAAACAACAACTCAGATAAGCAACAACAACAATACACGGGCAAGAAAGATTCTATATTCCATATTGTATGTAGCTATGTATCTGTGAGTGTATTTGCTGTTGTTGTTGCTTTTGTTGTTGTTGTTGCTGCTGCTGCTGCTGTTGTTCTATCTAACAAAGTTATTGCCTTTTCTTTGCTGTGCTGCTGCTGATTATTGCTGTTGTTGTTGTTATTGTTTTGCTGGGGCTTTGGTTTGTTCGCTCACTCGCCTGTTGGTCGTAAGGGGGGTGGAGGGTGTTGAGGGGGTGTATAGGTGACAGGGGGAGTGGTGGGGCACGTTGGCTTTCTGCAAGTTTTGTGTGTTTTGTTAGCTTTAGAAATATTTTGTTGTTGTTGGTTTTTTTTGTTTTTTTGTATGTGTGCTTGTTTTTGCACGTTGCTGTACTTTTTGTGCTGACGCCTTTTGTTGCTTTTGTTATTGTTGTTTTTGCCATGTGTATGTGTGTGTGTGTGTAAATACATTTTATGTTAATAGACGTAATACAATAAATATCTTTTAGCTAGTTTTTGTTGTTTGCTCTCTCTCTCTCTGTCGCTCTGGCTAATGCTGCCGCTCCCTCCCTGCCTCTCTCTGTCTCTCGCTATCTCACAAAACAATACAACAACAACAATATTGTAAGGCGAACTGGCAACAATAACAACAATCGTTGTCAACGACGTCAACGCTGCGTCAGCTACGATTTCGTTGTTGTTGCTGCTGCTGCCGCTGCTGTTATTGTCTCGGCGGTGAAACGTGAGGGAATAAGCAACTGTTAAAGCTGCTACGGCAGCAGCAGAGCAGCAGTAACAACAACAACAGCTGCCGGGACCGACGATGACGGCGACGAACAAACAAAACTAACGAAAACAACAAATGACGAATAAAACAGAATGTTGAAACAGCAGCAGCAGCAGCAGCAAAAGCAACAATAGCCGAAGTGGTGCGAGGGGGAGGGTGCAAGCGGCAAACGAAATACAACAGACAGTCAGACAGCTAGCTGGCCAGGCCAGCAGCACAACAGCAAAGCGGGGCGCAGGCAGCAGGCAGACGGCAACGAAAAAACAACAATAACACCAACAACAACAACAGGCAACAAGCAAGAACTGAAACACGCGCGCAGCGTAGACTCACAACATGATAATGAAGTTGATAATAATGACGAGGACAAAAACAACACAAGCAGTAGACACACAGCACAGTGGGCTAAACACATTTTTGAAAAAGCAATAAAAAATATCATAACAATGAACTCTAGCTTATGAATCACTACAAAAAGTATGCACACTATTTCAAAACAAAACTGAAGACAAACTTACTTAAAATCTTAGGAAATAGTATTCCCTAAAAATTTCGTTCAAGTGGTACAGCTTAACAACATAATGAATTTAGTTTAAAATCTATAGTAATTAAAGTATCCTGGGGCACACAGCATATTTAGTATGTACTTATCTTAACTTTAATGTAAGAGTTTAAGTTTTTGAAAATTGAACTTTTTTGAGTTCTCTTACACAGGAATTATTTTTAAAGAATCGTTAAACTAATTGCGCACATATTCTCACGGCGCGAAATATGCTTGGAAACTGTTCATAAGAGTTTAAATTTTCCTATAAATGTTTTTAAGCCTAGCAATCTGGACAATTAGAATTACAAATTGGCTATCACGAAAATCTTGCAATTCTAAAATACGGTATACTGCTTAATTTAAATTATTTCAAAAATTCAGCAAATATATCTCCTGCAATATTTAAATACATAGCTTTAGAAGCTGTATATTTTGATTTCAATACACGATTTTTCACTAGCTATATAGTACAGTCGAGCCCACTGTGCGCACGTTGTTTTTGTGCAAATTGGTGGGCACAGCGCAAGGTGCCGAAAGTGGCGGGAAAACTGTTAAAGATTTGAGCAAGCGCAAAGCAGCGCAAAGCAGTGCGAAGCGAGAAGAAACATACTTTAGTGGGAGGGAGAGCGGGAGAGAGAGAACGCAAGCAACGGTTGTTGATTAGAATTATAGAAAATAAAACAGGTAGTCCGCATGTTAAATGGAAGAGACAAAAGCAATCATTAAACGATTCATGAATCATGTATGAATCGAAACGAGTAACGAGAAGTGATTCGCTTTAAAGTGGGAGGTGTAGGTTGAAAAAAACAACGGTAATTAGAAGTATTTTTAGCTCAGGCGATTAGTTTTGGCGAACCATAACAAATTGTTGTAGTGTCGTTATTGTTATTGCTGTTGTGTTGTTGTCATTACAACAGCGTTGTCGTGTAATAAGTTAGCTGATTGCTGTTATCAGCTGCTCGTAAATACTCGTATATGTATGTATGTACATACATACATACAAACAAAAGTAAAGCTTTTAAACTTTGGCAACAACAACGACAACGAATAATAGCAACGCGGAACAAACTTGAGCAACAACAATAAGAACAACAAAAATAGCCAGACCATAATTTTCAGCCAATACGGTTGTTGTTGTTGTTGCTATAACAATATGAAAAGTAAACATTGTTGTTGAATTTTTTTTACGCCCGCAAAACTGTACTGAAAATAATAGCAGCAGCAATAACAATAACAACAACGACTGTCAGCCAGCCACAATGTTTTATTAAGTTTCGCAGAATATACGTACATACATACATATACACATACATACATATGTACATGCTTATGAAAATAACAACAGCAAAAGCTTTGTCGGCCGTTGTTTTTGCTGTTTCTGCTGCTGCTGCTGTCTTTCTGTTGCCCGTTCGTTCGTTCGTTTGCTCTGCGCTTGCTGAGACAGCAACACGAACACACACACACCCACTCATGTACGCAGAGAGAAGCAAACAGTCAAACAAACGTTTCATTTGTTATTGTAGGCAATAGCAATACAGTTTTTAAAGTTCTGACAGCAGCAAAAGCAACAACAATAGCAACAGTGACAAGCAGTGCTTCGGTTGCCGTTATTATCAACAACTGCAGTTTAAAAATTTCATAATTAACAGCTAACGGCTACAGAAACAACAACAGCAACAATTGCAATAGCAACAACGAATATGACCACCTCAACGCGCAGCAACACAACTGCAACCAACGAAAGCAACAAAAATAACAACAGCAACAACAGAAACCACCAACAACAACAGCAGCTGCAGCAGCAGCAGGAACAACAACTTCAAAGCGAGTCAACAGTAACAGTCGCTTTACATAACAGCAACAGCACAACTCCAGCAGCATCAGCAACAACAACAATGGCCACCACACAAATAGCAGCAGCAGCAGCAGTAACAGGAACAACAACAATTGCGAGTCGTGTCATGCAAGCCGATGAGGATTTCAACATACGTTTCGTGAATCTGGTGCGCACGCACAAATGTCTATACGACAAAAAAGTTCCCGAGTACCGCAACAGGTAAGTTGCAAATAGAATTTTATGAATGTAAGCCAATTTACTTTACGCAAGAAAATAAAACTTTAAAGAATCTCCAATACGAACAATACGGCAATACGAACTTATAAAAAAGAAAACTTAAAAAATTGTCAACAAGATGTATCAAATGGTTGTTTTGCTTCTATTCAATAATAATATTTTTAATATAGATAAAATAAAGAGGGCCGAGAGATTTGAGCAATTATTACTAGTATGTAGATTTCAAAGCTGGTTACACCACATTGTTATTTACAAGTTGGCTTCGAAAATAAAATCACAAAGCAGTTTTTGTATAGAATTTTATTAGGTTTGATTGAAATAACATTATAAATATGATATTCTTTTTAAAATTCTATCAATTTGCATGTTTGAAGAAATCTTGACCCCCCAATAATTAATTGATATGTAATTCCAGTCATTTTATAATTTTTATTATATTGCACTTCCGCAGGAGGATTTATAAGCACAATGAGGGGGTCGGATCGGATTCGTTTTAATCTTCTCAAAGGCCTAGCAGGAAGCAGTCCTGTTGTAATCATTCTGCAGTGGCTCAGCAATCTGTCACTGGCTCAGCTAGTGTGCGTTCCAGGCTGCTCTTCCACGGAATCTGTGCTTCGTAATGCCATGTCGGTGCTACCCAGCTCATCCGTTAGTTAGCCATCGCAATTGTTGCATTCCTTTCCCTAATTTTTTGACCGTACTTCTCGGTTTTAGCCGAATCGGGTATTAATAAAAGACATCAGCTTTTGCAATAATTTTATAAGTCATTCTATTTCTGTCATTTTATTTCTGACCCGTCTTTATTCAACACAATCAATAGTGACAAAATGAATAATAATTATAAGGTTTGTCTACAAAACATGTTCAGAAACTTTATTCTCAAAATTCAGCCACTAATCCGATTGCAAATTGATATTTAACACAGCATACTTTTAGGGCACGTCTTTTGTGCTTTGCGTTACGCAAAATCCAAATATCCACATCAAATGAAAACAAAACTTTCTTAAAAATATCCATTATTATTTTCATTGCTTTAAATGAACCGTCGCGTTTTCAGTTCTTACCGTTTACGTAATCGTTACAATTATGGGGAATAATAATTGGAAAATGTTAGTTAAATTCCAAAAAAAAAACGATTCCAATATTTGCTTTAAAAAAACTAACGCAATACGTGAAGAATTCAGATGTGGTGTTCCAAGCAACTTAAAAGAATAAGTTTTCGAACTGCCAAGAAAACTTTGTGGGTTTATAATTGCGAATTTCGTTCATTTTTTAATAGTCCAATGTATTGCTTATTGGTAAGCATTTGATGTTATTTTTTAATGTTTTTTTTATGAGTTCCTTTTTTTTGACAAAGAAATTGACTAATTTTATTGTAATAATCATTCTAATAAACTGAATTAGAACATATCGCCTTTGATTTCACAAAACTTTTGGAAATCGAGCAAATATGTTTTAGTTTATTATTTTATTGAAACTAGCTGAACCATAAGCCCAACTTAACTTCCAATGATCTCTAGGAAATACTAAGTACTGAAAGATTCTACGATTTGAAATATTAATATAAGGGTTAAGACCTTAATATATATGTATATATGAAAAGCTTTGTTTACAAGCAAATACTCTGCTTAGTAACTTGCTAAGAAGTTCCTGACATAGAAGGGGGGAAGAATAATAATTTTATTGGAAATGTATTAATATTAACAATTCTCTTGCTTCATTTCAGAGACAATCAGGAGAAAGCTTGGGTGCTCATATCAAAGGAAACGCGTGAGAGCGGTAAGTGTTAGGTTTCACAACTTCTACGAGTATATAAGAAAAACCACTCTAATTCTGTCTATCTCTGAACATTGCAGTTATACATTGCAAGGAACGTTGGCGGAACCTACGCGCCTGCCTCTCCCGCTATATTAAGCAGCAGAGCGGCTCGGAACCGCAACATAAACCCTATTATCTGACCGAACATATGGCATTTCTACTGCCCTTCCTAAAGTCCACGCGCAACTCGCTGGAGGGCAACAACAATCTGGCCACACTCTATCAGTTTTCGCAGCAACAACAACAACAGCAGCAAGAACAAAATTTTTACTACAACAACAACAATAACCACAATGGTATCGACACCAAGCTGGAACTGAAGCAATCGCTATCGGAGAACGACGATGAGGAGACCATCGACGCATTCGATCCTGCCATAGCCGCTAGTCTGGGCTTGCAACGTGTGGGTTGCAATATAATTGCCTCCACGCCCTGCGCCAATGTGGCAGCTGCTGCTGCTGCCGCCGCCGCCACTGCAGCCGCCGGCGGTGGTGCTACTTCTCCTGCGCTCAGCGACACAGCCAGCGCGAACACGATGCAAAATTTCATACCCGATGTACAGCTGGCGGAGTCCGGACAGGATTTGATTTATGAATCGCCGATGCACCATCATCATCACCACTTCGAGCAGAGTGGTGTGAAGCGCATCAAGACAGAATGCGAAGCCACCACAACCACCTCCAGTGGCTATTATGCTGGCGGCCTCACAGGCAGCGAACACACGGACATGGAGTTCTTTCGTAGCATTTTGCCGGACATTGCCGCATTAACTCCGCAGCAGCGAAGAAAATTTAAAATTGGAATACTGGAGCTGATCGATGATGTGGTTGAGCGCTATCCGGCGCCGCAGGAGCGTTACAATGGCACCTTAAATGGCAGCGGTGGCAGCAGCAGTGCCGGTGGTGGTGGTAGTGGTGGCGGCACCAGCATTCGGCAACAACGTCGCAGTCTGGGCAGAGAGTGGCGCAAGTGAGCCGCCAACAAGTCATAAATTAAGGGAATATTACCTATGACCTTACGGCACTAGACTAAAAACTAGACTTGAAGGTCTTCAGTTCGCTTCAATTTTGTATTTTCTCGTACTTCTCGTTTCCATCGTTTTTATTTTAGTCTAGTGTCGTAGGACCATTATCATATTTCAATGAGCCATACGTCCCATTTGTATAACCCCATACTTAAAGCTCGGTTGTGATGCTCTAGTTTGCCACGCTCACTATATTTGATCGTTTCCCTCTTTTTGTCATTTCATTAATTTCGCTGCTGGCCCTATGAGTTGAGCGCTCAACTTAGGTTTACAAATTTAGGCTAAACAAATGATTATCCTTGGAAATGATTCAGTGCTAATTGTTAACACGGTTGCCACTAATTTACTAATTCCCAACAAATTCCCACCAAAAAAATGCAGCATAATATAAATAATGAATATTTCTAAATAGGCTATGGGTCAGATAGCCAAATTATTTGCACAAAAACGACTTTCAACCAACTTGAGTAACTGTTTTACACACTACTTTCTTTTTAAATTTAAATTTTCCTGTAAAACTGTAGGAGCCTGTGAGACAAATCATCTGTCTGTGGGACCACACCTTAATTATTTGCGTTAAAACCACAATTTTTTGTATCGTTAACTAACTACCAATATACAGAACTAAACCAATTTTTGAAATCCATCTCGCACTTGCGAAACTATCAAAGTTTGTGTGCAAATAATTTGTCTGTCTGACCACAACTTATATTTAGATAAATATTTCCAAAAATATGTTTTCAAAATTACTTTTGTACAACAACTTAGGCTTGAGGGAATTGATTTTTTTAAAATCGTATTTGTAAAGTTGCAGGAGTTTGTGTGCAAATAATATGTCTGATTGATCGCGGCTCAAGTAAAGATACAATTGTTTTTAGCTTTGGCTGCAATAATACTTTTCTATAACATTAAACAGCTTTGTAATCGAAGCTTCATGACGTATTTGTAGAATTGCAAAAGTTTGCGGGCAAATAATTTGCCTGTCTGGTCACCGCTTAGGTTTACTTATTCTTTTGAAAATTGTCTGCAACGCTCAACTGTTTTTTGCATTTAAAACTGAAAATTCCAAAATGTAAATCTGAACAACCACCTATATATATATATATATATATCTTTTATAGTGGCAACCGTGCTCTCTTGTTACATATATGTGTATATGTATCGCATCAATGTTTGTATATGTATGTAAGTTTAGTTTATAATTTGATGTACAAAGTTTTTGCAGTTCTTAAGTTCTTAAAAGTGAGTGTTAAGTGAAAAGAAAAAGAATCAGAATGAGAATGGTTATAAAAACGCATACAGCTGTGTCAAATAAACAACAACAACACCATTGTAAAATGTTTAAAAATTCTATAGTACAATTTATTTAAGCATTGTTAACAGACAATTCTGGCCACTTAATGCTGCCGGAGAGAGAAATGCGAGCGACGATTGCTTAAACCTTTTCACATTCGTCTTCACTAAACTATATAAAAGAATTAATTGGTTGCCTATTGATTGATTGCCTGAGTTCGTTTGGACTGTTTACAATTTAGAGGCGGTAGTCTTGGGATAGAATTTTTTGGCCGGATCTTTGGCCATGTCCAGCAGTGTCTGTGCTGGCTTGAAGGGTGCACCATAGAGCTCAGCATAGGACTGCATTTTGCCGACCAACTTACCAGCACCATACTGATCCACCCAACGGAAGGGACCGCCCGTGAATGGTGGAAAACCAAGACCGAAAACCGCGCCCACATCCCCCTCAAGCGGACTGTCAAGTATTTTCTCCTCCAAACAGAGCACAGCCTCGTTGACAAAACGCGAGACCATGCGCAATGTTTGATCCTCGGCAGTGCTGGCTCCCTTGGAGACCAAGGCATACTTCTGTTTAACAATTTCGAGCGCATCGTTGTTAACCGGACGACTGCCCTTGGATTGCCCATCGTAGAGGAATATGCCTTTGCCCGATTTGCGACCCAGAAAGCCGGCCAATACCAGATCCTGCATTACGGACAGATTGCCACCGCTGAAGCGCTCCCCAAAGGACTACAGAAAACGTGAATGGCAAGTACAGCATATGCTGTATTTAATAATTTATAGATATAAAGCTTTTGCACTTACCTTGGACAAATCGACGGCTATGTGAGAGCCGACATCAATGCCTACCTCATCGGCGAGCGTAGCTGCGCCGACAGGGAAACCAAACTTCTTAGTATACTGATCCAATTCCTTGGGATCCACGCCCTCCTGCAGCAGTCTGTTTTCAAATAATAATAATAATAAATTTTGTATCTTATTATCTCTGATTGTTTCTACGCCAGCTATAAGACATATAGTATTTGTTCAATTTGATTTAAGCTCGATTATATGCATATAACGAAGGAGTTAGTTTGTATAGAAAAAAACGGACAAAGAGCGTATCAAGGCTGTTATAGTTTTCGAATTCGATGGAAATTGGGAAATACCATAAAATAATTGGTTTTTTAAATGTCTTCAGTAAAATACTATAGGCATATTAATATTTGATATAAAGCGCAAGTTTTTGAATAGTTTTTCGAAGCTGAACACATACTTAGAGAGAGAATGTAAAAATTTGCACTCACCTTATCGCTTCCGACAACATGGTGGCCAGAATGCGTGTGGTATAGAAGCCGGGACCATCGCCCACTGTGATGACCACCTTGCCCTGCTTAAGTCCAACGGCCACCGCTTGAGCCACCGTATCCTTGGATGTGCCTGGATGTGTGATAATCTCCAGCAACTGCATTTTATCCACAGGCGAGAAGTAATGCATGCCTACGACCTTTTCGGGGCGTGCACTGCCGGCGGCAATTTTTGTAATCGGTATAGCGCTGGTGTTGGTAGCGATGACACAATGCTCGGGCACCACAGCTTCGAGCTCCTTGATAACGCGATGCTTAATGTTAATGTCCTCGAAGACGGCCTCAATCACAATGTCGGCCTTCTTGAAGTCGTTGTAGTCGAGTGTGGGGCGCAGATGGGAGAGTGTTAGATCGCGCTCCAATGTTGTAATGCGTCGTCGTTTCACAGCCGTTTCCAGACCCTTTTGCACCTGACCGATGCCGCGTCCCAGACCAGCATCGGTGGCATCCTTCAGCACCACATCGTAGCCCTTATCCACCGTGACCTGAACAATGCCGGCACCCATTAGACCTGCGCCCAGAACACCAACAGTTTTCACTGGACGCTGTGGCTTGCCGAAACGATTCTTCTTGCACTCGGTCTGGCCCCGGAAGAGTGCAATCAGACCCTTAGATTCGGGTGTGGCCGACAGCTCACCGAAACCCTTGCGCTCTGCCTCATAGCCAGCTTCCGTGCCTTTATCCACGCCCGTACGTATGACCTCAAGTATCTGTGCAAGAGGAAGTTATACGTTGTATCTATTTTTATTTGCTTTTGCGTACCTTCAATGGTGCTGGGTAGAGACCGCCGGAGGCCCTTAGCACTTGTTTACGTGCCGTATCAAAGATTTTATTCTTCACAAACTCCGTGTCCATGACAAGGGTCTGTAGCTTATTTACCAAACCAGTTTTCTCGCGATTGACCTGCAAATAGATAAAAAGAAATAATTAAATAATAATTCTTTTAAAAACTAAATTGATGCTAAACATTTCTAAGGAACACTCCAGATGATGGTTAGCTGTGAGAATATTATAATTATATATATATACAAATATCTAATTAAATAAACTTTTTAGGATAAATATTTTAACATACTTTTGTTCAACAGATCTCTAAGACTGTTGTGAAGATTTGTATAAGTAAGGTAAGGTTCATAGATACTTTATGCATTTTATTATTTATTTATTTTATTTTATTTCCCCTACAAAGCACAAAACTTACGCGAAGTTTGCCGTTGGCCAAGTCTGTGGCGACTTGTACAGCCGTGCGCTCCAAATATTCCATAGTGTTCTGTTCAGCCGGCTGCAGACCTGGACCCAATGGATCGACCAGCAAATCCACAATGCCCAAACGCTTGGCACGATCGGCGCGCACCTGTTTGCCTGTCAGTTCCAGATCCAGCGCTGTGGGCACAGATGTTAGCTTGGGCAGACGTACGGTGCCGCCACCGCCGGGAAGCAGACCCAACATCACTTCAGGCAGACCCAATTTCGTCTTATTGTCCTTGGTGGCGATGCGGTAGTGGCAGGCGAGCGCCAATTCCAAGCCACCGCCCAGACAGACGCCATTGATGGCCGCCACAATGGGCTTGCGACTGCGCTCCATGCGCTCGAACATCAATTGGGCACCGTGTGAGATGAGCGTGGCCTCCTCGGCGGTTTGGCAGGCCTCCAGCATTCCAATGTCGGCGCCGGCCACAAAGCAGCCGGGCTTGCCGGAAATGAGCACAGCCGAGTTGACAGCAGGATTTGTTTCTAGATCCTTGATCACGCGCTCGAATTCCGCGCTCACCTCTTGGCCCAAGGAATTGACCTTGACATTGGGTGAATCGAATTTTATGATCAGCACCCCTTTCTCGACGCGGGTGTGCAAATGTTTGTTGGCGCCGGCAGCGGCTGCCGCTGGCGCAGGATTCGTGGACATGAGTCGGCGTTGGAGTTGCAAAGCAGCGGGATAGGCTGTGGAGAGGGAAAATGTTAATAAGTTATCGATTAACAACATACTCATGTACATATGTACAACTGCTTAATGGCCGGCATAATCTCATGCAAACACACAGAAACACACACATATGTACATACAACATACATATTTATATACAAAGACGTCGACGTCAAACAGTACAAAGTTCAAAGTCCAGTTATGATGCGGCATTGCTGACCGAGATTTTAAGTTTATTAGCCACATTTTTAGCTTCATGATGTCAACCCCCCACTCGACTCTTTTTGGGGGCTTTATATTTTGTGCTATTTTTACCATTTACCTTTTGCATATTTATTCTGCAGCAATTGCTGTCGCGATATCTGGCCGATTGCACTTAGAAGTCTGGTTGCCGACATTACACAAGCTTTCCTCTATGAACGCCAATGTTAATTCGCAATAATTCGTTTTCAACTCGCACTTGAACTTAATTAATAACTAATGCAACACTTTAACGCTTATTAACTAATGCAACACACTCGAAAAATAATGAGTTTCGTCAGCCAACCGAACGCTACTTGTTGCACATTAGTTATTTCTGCAGGGGGAGCTGCCAACTTGTCGCAATTGCTTCGCTCGTTAGGTGGCGCTTGTGTTAAACTTGTGAGCTACGCAAAATTGCCGCTAGGTGACGATGCGGATATGTTAATGAAATGAAAATCTTTTCTTTTACAGTGAAAACTTTTATGGCCAGACACTCACGGTCGGCCTATTTTTGTCCGTCCAAGGGGAGTGTCCGCTTAAGGGGATACTTAAATACTTTATACACCGATCGAATGTTTTAGAAAAAGTGTCCGCCGAAGAGAGTGCCCGGATAAAGGAGGTGTCCGTTAAGGGAGTTTTCACTGTAATGCTACAAGTAAAAGGCAGGTTCGCGGTTTTATGGGTAATTAATAATAATTATAATTATTTCATAAATATTAAATTAATTGCAGCATTCGAGTTTTTGCATTTGACTACAATTAGATCATATTATGATCATAGTATAAGTATATAAATATTAAGAAGTCATGGTTACTTTTCAATTTAGCTTTATAAAACTTTATAAATTTTGCACAGGTCCAGGTACAAGTATTTTTAGCCACAGCAACCTTATCTTTATGAGGGTAAGCAATGTGTTGTTTCTTAGCTCTTATTTAAACCGCAAACATTAATCAGGGTTGAATGTAACTTAAGGTTGCAAAAATTAGAAATAACTTAAACAGCAGCTTTTATTTCAATTGGTCTGCATTTATTTGTAGAAACACGCAGAGTTTTCAGTTTCTGATTATTCTATAGCTATTTGAAATATAGACCCATTAACTAAATAGTAAAGCTTGATGAATTGTGAAATAGGTCCCAAAAAGATATACACATAATATTCGAATAATTTCGTAATTAGTTTTCTTGATGCAAATTATGTACAGGTCAAGTATTTTTACCCACAGCAGCCTTCTTTATGGGGGTAAGAAATATGTTGTTTCTTAGTTTTTATTTAAATCGCAAGCCACAAATAACTTAAAGCAGCAGCTTTTATATAAATTTATCTCCATTTATTCCAAGAAACATAAAGAGTTATTAGTAATGGATTATTCTGTTGCTATTTGAAATATAGATCTATAAACTAAAGCCGCAATTGTTTAGATCGATTAATTGTGAAATAGATGCCTAAAATGACTGTAAAAATCCGTTTTGTCTTGTCTTTCTCATTGCTCTATAATTTACAATTACAGCTCCTGAACCATCCAACCCATTTCAAATAGTTAATTATGGAATACAGCAATACTTGTATTACTAGACTGTTGTATTCAATAATGGAATTTAAAATAGATTGAATGGTGTAATTCCAAATGTTGATCATATTTTAAGACACTAGCTTAAAAACGATTCTTTTAATGAATACATAGTCTATCTGTACTGAACATAGAGTAAAAATATCTTAAAAGGCAGACATCTTTACATCTACATTTGTACAAATATTTTATTTATATAAATTTAAACTTAAATCCGCAATTGGTGATTAGAATGTCTTTGATAGAGTGGTTGGCTCTCCTTTGGACAAATAGTTTGTGTGATGAGTAGTGCTTTCTTATACACTGCATTCGAAAAAAGGGTATATGCATTAGGTTTGTGTAAAGCATGTAACAGAGAAGCATCTCTGAGACCATAAAGTATATTTATTCGAATCGATAAAGCCATGCTTGGATTTTGGTGATGGCTGAACCCATGGTGATGGCTGAATACATGGTATTTTTTTTGATTTAATAACCTACATAAACATCTGAACTTAATAAGAAGTTTGTCTGCATCAGTATTAATTCTTTTAATAAAAAAAAAAAATAAAACGAAAGCTTCCGCTTTAAGAAAACTGAAACCATCAAGCGAAGTTAGTGCATTTTTTTTAAACATTAAGAGCAACAAACTTCTATAAATTTCACAAAAATTGTGAACTTCTGCGAATTGTGGACAATAACAAAAAGTGGTTTAACCTTTGTATTTGGATGCTCTACATTTGATCGGATCCAACTTTTGAGGACAAACTCCCGCTTTAAGAAAACTTGAACCATCAATCGAAGTTCATTTTAGTTCATTTTTTTAAACATTAAGAGGAACAAACTTCTATAAATTTCACAAAAATTGTGAACTTCTGCGAATTGTGGACAATAACAAAAAGTTGTTTAACCTTTGTAGCTGAAATATCTTTCAATTGCAACCTCATCAGATATGTATTTGGATGCTCTACCTTTGATCGGATCTATCTTTTGATGACAAGCTTCCGCTTTAAGAAAACTTGAACCATCAATCGAAGTTCATTTTAGTTCATTTTTTTAAACATTAAGAGGAACAAACTTCTATAAATTTCACAAAAATTGTGAACTTCTGCGAATTGTGGACAATAACAAAAAGTGGTTTAACCTTTGTATTTGGATGCTCTACCTTTGATCGGATCCAACTTTTGAGGACAAACTCCCGCTTTAAGAAAACTTGAACCATCAATCGAAGTTCATTTTAGTTCATTTTTTTAAACATTAAGAGGAACAAACTTCTATAAATTTCACAAAAATTGTGAACTTCTGCGAATTGTGGACAATAACAAAAAGTTGTTTAACCTTTGTAGCTAAAATATCTTTCAATTGCAACCTCATCAGATATGTATTTGTATGCTCTACCTTTGATCCGCTCCACCTTTTGAGAGTCCCTTTTGTTTTTTGTTTTATTTTTTGCGCAATTTTCACGCTGACCCACCCCGAAGCCGCTCAGTGGTGTGCGTTTTGTGTGGCACGCATGTCAGTACCAGTTTTTCCATTTATCCACTTTTCAGGTTTTTGCGGCGCATGCGTGCAGGACACTCTGTCCATTCAATGTCGCATTAAGCGCGCCTCATTTGTCCTGAGGCGTAGCTCGCTCGGGCCTCTCATTGTGGTGGTGTCCTTTGAAGTGGCCACTCTCAAGTGGTTTTTGATGGGTTTTCGGCCAGCCCGCAAGCCGCCGTTGTTGACGCAACATTTGACATTTTATGTTCACAACTTTTTTCACGTATTATAAATTAAATAGTTAATCGTTTTCTGACAGTGCAGCTGTGATTTTTAAACCGTCAGAGGCCGCTGCTGATAATAATGGTATTGATGTGCAGAAGCCAAAAAAGTCACACTCGAGTTTGACATGACTGCGAAGTTATATACTTATGCTGGTGCGGCCGATTCATTAGCATTACTTACACAGCGACAATGGAATCTATGAAAACTTGAAAACTATTTAAAACTATTCAGCAAAGTACAAGAATTGTTTGTAAATATGATAGAGTCAGAGCGAAGGAAGGCTAAGGAAGAGGCGCCATTGCTGAGCAGGTCGGATGATACTCCATTATAATAAATATATAATAAAGTTTAGCCGCGAGCTGTAGAGCTCTCAGGATAGGGAGCGCCTAATCGACATAAAGCAGCTCAAATATTATCACAGCTTTAAATCCAAGGGCGTACGCAACATTTTTAAAAAGTGCGGCCAACAAATTTAATAGTTCGATTAAATAATGCACGATGCGTTAAACTAATAATAATATGTATATGCACAAAAAAAATTAAAATTTTGATTAAATAATGCACGATGCATTTAAAAAATAATTTATGCATATGATCAGAGAAAAAACTTCAACAAATCCAACTCAGTTCCATTCTAAGGCGAAATAGTGCGCCATAATAATGAATGTTTTTTTCTAAAGATTCGCCTTTGTCTACATTTGATTGAACACTGGTATTTAGAAAGAAATACAATAGCTGGTGAACGTATTTATTTATTTCTGAGAAAAATATGTAATGGCGGCTGAAATGAAAATAATTCAAGCCACAGCATTAATTCCTGTTAATGTCAAAAGCCCTTTGAACCCCGCTTTATTATGACATAAACACCTCTTTTTTTTGTGTTGTCATAAAAAAGAGCATTAAATAATTAAACCTCTCTCGAGCGATCTTGAAATCCTATTTCTATCCGCAATTAAACTTCAACGCAGGACCTCTGCCTGACAGGCACCACTCAACTATATTCAAAACTATTTATAGTTTTTTTCTTTATAATGGTAAGCCGATTATAAATAATTAAATAACCTTAACAGCAAAGGGAGTCTGTAGCTTAAAAAAAAAAAAACAAAAACATCAAATTCAACCCTAATGAGGGTTTGAGCGACCGTAAACAAAACGCCCATTAGTTGTCAGGCGAAGGAGCGTGCGGCGCGTGTGACCTTCAAGGATATTCGCACACAAAATCTGAAATGACTTTGTTTCAAAAAATATCTAGTATAGTATTTGCATAGAAAGGATGTTTGCAGCACAACCCTCTCTCTTTCTCTCTATAAAATGAAAACATTTATAATGTTTTGATTTCGTTTATGTTAATTTTCAGCCATAAATCAGACAAGAGCGTGTGCTTCCTGTCGCATCGTCCTTGTTGTTTGATTAGCCCTAAGCGCCTCTCCCTTCAACCAACCTTTGACGTTGCCATTGCCGTTGCCGTGTTGTATGCAAATGAAGTCGCTGACTTCTGCTTCTGCGCTTTTTTCGCTGTTGTTTTGTTTTTGTGTTGGGTGCTGCTCGCGAATTATGCAAATTTATTGACGCTGATCCTTTTGTTGCCGTTGTAATTCTATATGCGCGTGAATGGCGGCTGAAGTGCCTGCCTTTGCGAAAATTGCAATCACTGGAGGGCTGGAGTTGAGGTTTCGCAAATTTGGCAAACTAATTTAAAATGCATTTGATGAGCCCATAAGCCATAAGATGGTGGCAATTTGTGAAATCGCAAAAATGCCGATTTCCAAGTGCTATTGAGCTGTTATAAGCAGCAGTTCGTGTTGACAGGATAATTAATCGTTTGGTGGAAGAGAACCAGGTGTCATTTTTTGTCGCTGATTTGATCAGAGAACAGGAAAACAATTTGCAGAAATTATTTAAATAACAAAACCATAGTTTAGTAAAAGATTCTTATTTGTTCTAAGTATCTTGTTGGCTCTACTTTCGAAAGTCGACCAAATTTTGTGCAATGGCTTTAGAAGAGTACGATTGTATTTAACTTAATATTTGCTATTTAAAATAGTGAACTGCAAATCAAATGCAAAAAGGCACCATCAGCATCATTTTGTTGAACCACAACAGATCTCATAATCTCTCAAGAGATTATCTTTTTATTCATATTTAAAGATGTTCACATAATTGAAAGAAAGACATTTATATATTCTCTTCATTTTAAATTGGGGATAAAAATATATGCTTCAAAAGTTATCTAGCTTGAAGTCCTCGTTTACATAATCATCTTGGGTTGGAAGCGAGCTCTCCCCTTTATTATTTTCTTAACTTTGCAGCTTTATCCGATGATTCGGGCTCTGACGCTCCCAACTCCAAAACGATTTCATAATTTTGTTAATATGTTATAATGGAAATCCACTAAATAGGGAAGGTAAATAGAGATAAATATGCTCTTTCCACTTGCCCAGAGGATGGTACTCATCTCTCTTTGATTTGTATCTTATCCTATTTACGAAGATTGAATTGCCATACCTTTTGGATGTGTTGCTTCGGCTCCTCATAAACATAACTACGGTCAGCGCGAGGACAGCCTTCCTCTTTATTCCTACAAGTAGTCTTTAATACTTTCTTTAAGCTTCGTAAACCTTCTACACTTGTTACTATAAAATAAAATAAATGCATAAATAGTTCAATGTCTAATAATGACAAGCTTACGATAGTTTTCAAAAAGGTATTTTCGTAAATAGAAGAGAGTGTTAAAAACAAAAATACTAAGTACTATTTTTCTTTGCGGATCTGGATTGCGGTTTTGTTAAAATTCTTGATCCTTGGCACAAGGAGAGCTTCTTATTATTCTTTAGTCAAGTGATTCTTCCATTAACTCAGATTCTGCGTCTTATAACTACTTCCTTTGTAAAGGTTTCTCTTTTGAATTCTTTTAAATTCCGAATAAGAAGGCTCTCTTTTTACTCTTTGCATTCACACTCCAAGCTCCGTAGAGTATTATTTTAATCAAAAAGTAATTTTGATATTTTTAGTTTATAGTAAATTCCACTGAACATATTTAGATATCTGTAGTACTTTTCACTATTTTGAATTTTTTTAAATGGCTCTAATCTAGTATACGAGTATTCGTATAAAATAAATTGAAATTGAAACTGAAGCTAAGGTTCAACGGAACTTTCCAAATACAAATTTTGCTACATTTTTCCAAATTAAATTTTGATTTTCCATTGAGTGTTGTATCTTATTTTGTATCTTTATTCATCTGATTCTTCATCGTTATCGAATACTGGCGGTCCCACCTATTGTTGTTCATTGAAAAGGTGTAAAAGTTTTTCAAATTGATTCTGATTTGTTGTAATAATTGAGCTTACGTGCACACCATCGCCGGCAGCTCCAAGATCAAGCTCTATATTATGTTGATCACCTGCGAGGGAAGTCGACGAAGGGTCTGGTAGAACTCCAATAAAGTACACAGACTGGCGAGCTATTAGGTTGGCAAGTGTATTCCTCGGATTTTCATTACGATTGTGTGCCACTTCGCACAAAGCATCAAAAAAATTGACTTGATCCTCGTCAAGATTGATTCTTGTTTGAGGCGATGGAGCGTTGTTCTGATGCTCGTTTGAAAGCTCTGAGAGAGGGCTGTTAGTTGCGCGGTTGGTCGGGTATTAAGCAGGATATACCCACCTTCCTGATTCACTTGCTCCTCTTGCTGGTTTTTTATTGAGCTGCTCGATTGTCCTGATCGGCCATCAGTCATGTCAGTGGATCTTGGTGTTGCAGTAAGGGGAACAGCAAAGTTTGGTCCTCTGTCCAGCATTGAGAGTAAATGTGAGCTGTAAAAATAGTCGACGTCAGGAGTCTGGGTTGAAATTGACATTTTGTCCACACAAACTCGTGTTTTCTCTTCTTCCATCGACTTTTTCAATTTCTTTGTGGAGACATTGGGTTTTCGTTTACGCTGTGGCGCCGCACGCATCCTTGGTCTTGGCCTTCGTGCCACATTTAGTCTGCCACGTCCTTGACGTACTCTAGTCCTGGTTTGTCGAGGTGCAACCAACCTGCGTCTACGTGGAGGCCTCACACTGCCCCGATCGCTGCTTCTTGGCAATCTCTTCTTCAATTCATGCTGGATTTCAGCTAAGCGCTGCCCATTCCTGAATCTGGGCCGAATCTGTCGCCTTCTATTGCCAACTCGGCGATTTCGTGCCCGACGTGTCCCTGCCTCATTCCGCCGGCCTCTAGCTGCCGGAGCTCCGCGTTTTTTTGGCTGCTTGGAACGTGGTTTTGCCATTATGATTATTATTGAATTGTACAAATATATTTGTGTTCCTGTGTACTTTTCTCACAAATTATAGTTCCTCACTAGTATGTAATGTTGTCGAATGCAGACTTGAATTATTACGCTAAGGTAGGTTGAGTTTATGCTTTTTAAAATTCTAAATACAATAAAATATTTATGTGTGCTCCAAGATCGTTAATTGCTTGGTTGGTTGATTTACTATATTTATGCAATTGTTTTTCAAGGAATGTAATGTAAGGAATGTGCACAGAAATGGCAGCATATTCGAGATTATGCGTAAAACATTGGCAATGCTGTCTCCCGGAGATGCGAGCGATGTGTCCATATAGTATTTAGAAATGCTTTATACTTATATCAACTGCTTAGTCACGTCTTCTTATCTTGCTTCACAGTCAGCTTCGTTCTCTTTGTTTTTATGTGTGGCAGTCAAATAGGTCGTCTTTCGAGCCCCTGAAGAGGAGCTGTGCCGTCTATTCGAAGAATACTGGGAAGATGTTTTCAAAAACGAAATCTATTAGGCCTACCATCCACACTGCGCTTAGAAACATTCTTCAAAACACATTACACATAAACACTTACTGGTCAACATTTTGAATGTCCCCCCGGCTCACCAACAATTAGCATTTTCTCTGTCCTTTTTGGTATCACTATTTAATAAGAAGTATGCCGAGATTTTTTTCTCTGTTTTAAATAACAATTGATTTGAAAGTAGAACACAGTCGTAGTCTAGCTAAGACTTAAGAAACAACACATAACACACATGCAACCAGAAAAGCAGCAACAATTTAATCAAAATTCAAAATATTGAAAATAAGCAAAAGGAAGGTTTGCACTTTAGTACTGAATATTTAAAAATATTCTATTCGTTTTGCAAATCAAAAGAATTTTCAAAATTTCTTTTTATTATTTAACGTTTCGAGAGACACTGAGACCTTAAGCTATAATCAAATTAATGGCCAAGCGACGACGAAATATGGCAGATGAGTGGGAGGGTCCACAACCCAAGCGACGGGCTCGGCAAAACATCCAGGATGAAGCTGCTAAGCGAACAAATAAAAAACGGCGCAGATCCCCATCAGTGACACCTGTGTCGAGTAATGAGAATGAATTATATAATATGTTGCCCGATTTTCTTCGCCTTATAGATGAACAGGATGGTCCTAGACGTAACAGACGGCGGGTAGCGACACGTAGAAGAGCGGCTGATGGCTCTGAGCAACGTATTGTCAGGGGTAGACTAAGAAATCGCGTGCGAGAAGAGCCCCTGCCACGGGAACAAGACAAGCAGAGACGAGTCCAACGTCAACGGCAGCCAAGAGCCCGACCAGGAGCTCTATCAGTAGCCACACAGGCTATTGTGGCAGTACCACCAAGGCGGCGACAAAGAGGAAGATCTTCTCGTTCACTATTGTCCACTTTACGAACAATTCCAATTGCTCCTCCCAGGCAGAGACGAAGACGAAGCCCAACAAAAAGCTTAACTGTTCAACGACAACAGCGACGAAGGCGAGCAGCAACACAAAGAAGGGCTAGAGTCCTAGCGATGTCGCAGAGGCGGCAGCGTAGACGGCAACCAAGAGCTAGGCTTTTGCGACGTACTATCGATATAAGTACATCGTCCTCAGAAGCTATACCATCAGATCCATCTGTAGATCCATCCCCATCACCTTCCCTACATTCTGGACGGTCAACTGAATTAAGACGCCAAGTTGAGGAATCCCCATCCCCATCCACTTCCCCAGCTCAGCAAGGACAACAAAATAAGGAACCATTCACGAATTCTATACGAAAAGCTGATTCAAAACGCCAGATTGGTGAGATATCATCCGGCTGCTCACATCCAGCCCCACAAAATGAGGAAGCGTCAACTTCCGAACGACAAAATGGGGATGGGTCATCAGTCAAGGCGGCAGAACCTGTGAAAACATGCAATTCTACATCCCATAAAGAGTCGAAAATATCCGAGGCACCGGACAGTGGTTCTCCTAAAAACATCAGGACGATGGAGATAAGAAGAAATAGGGATCAACTTTTACAAGAAATAGCACTTGTCCTACCTAAAACACTAGCAGAAATGATTGATGAGTATACTAGGGTGGGCCGCTGGATCCATCCAATGGCTTCATCCATTTTCTCCATCCCTCGGGAACAATATGTTCGTGCCATTGAGAATATTCTAAATACCGATATAGACACTTCATTCAACATAGTAAATGGTGTGAATGATTTATTGATTTCAATTGTGCAGGATCCTAGGCCCGAACATCCCATATTTGCAGAAGTCCGAGCGATGTTAGAAATGATTATGTTCTATGTGGCTGGAAAGGCAAGACAGTTGCAAAGGACAACTGATCCTAACTCTGAAGGAGAAGACCGCTAAATGCTTAGCATATGAAAAAAAAAACACACAAGAAATGTTCAAGCATTCTTTCTGGGATTAAGGGTTTTAGATGGAGCAAAGAGAATATTACAAAATAAAGTAAATAGTAATTGAAAAACAATTTGTGAATATTTCTGGCGTTCAAGCGAATAAAATCACATGAATTTCAACACTGCATGCTTTTCATTCTTAAAGATTTCCAATAATTTCTTTATTAAAATTTCATAAATAGTCGAGGTGGGTTATGTCCCTTACTTAATTACTAAATGACCTTAATATTAAACATTTATGCACTTAGGTTAATAACTTTGGAGTAGCTGGAAACAAGTTTACTTCAATTTACTTACATCTATTCTGTATAGAAACATTCAACTTAAAACCAACAAGCAATGGAACATAGTTTTTTTTTTTTTAGCGAACTTAGCCTGCTGAGTGATTGTGGCTTAAAAATGGGCGAACAATTAGAGACTAGAACAACGCATGAGTGTATCTGTGTGTGTGTGTGTGTGTGTGTGGAAGTGTGTTATCGATTGTAGTTGGCGCGAGATCAGAAACGAGCTACAGGGCGTAACAGTTTCATTAACAGAAGACGCTCGAGGCCTGAAGCGGTAGATTGTGTTCCGGCAGAGTTGTGGGGGCTGTAGGGACTGCTGTTGGATGATAGTCGGAGGGCGTTGTGGTTGTTGCAGCATTCAGCTGTTCCATGCTCCACACATTATTCATACTCGTATTGCTGTAGTAATAGTCTCCAGTTTGTTGTTGTTGCTGCTGATGCTGTTGTTGTTGTTGTTGTTGTTGTTGGGAGTAGGGCGAGGAGGAGGTGATATAGCTTTGTGGCGAGATTTGCTGCTGATAGCCAGCAGTTTCGCCGTAAAGCAGCTCTACGGCATTTGATGTGCCATTGATGGTGGGCTCGAACACACTATTAAAAACTTCCGAGCTATAGGTGTAGAAAGCATCAGTCGTTGGATTGTTGTTATTGTTAGGAATGCTATTGTCCATGCAGACATTTCCGTAGCCATTGAAAATCGTATATTCGTCGGTATGGTTGCTGGTATTGCTCGTCAAGCTAGACGTATCGTCGTAGTACCATTTCTCTTGTCCCAACTGCTGATAATTTCCCGACTGTTGTGTCTGCTGCTGGGATTGCGGTTCGTAAGAATGCATCGACTGTGCATTCAATGTGCCGTAATAGCTGGCCGTGGAACTGATGCTGGAGCCGGGCGAGGACAGCATATCGTAGCCACAGCCATTGACATAATTCACGGACTCCGGTGCATAGTAGGGCTCATTGTCCCATTGTGTGCTCGTCGTTTGTCCAGTGTAGTTGGAGGACTGCGGCTGCGCAAAGCTCGCTGCATTATACACAATGGCCGAGTCTGTGTTATTGTTATTGTTTTGGCCAAGACTACTGGCCAACTGTAGCTCAGTCATAGTGGGCGTTCGCTTGCGCCTAACCAATGATTCCAGCTTGCCCTGTTTCTTCGGAGCACGCAGGCTGTCCAATTTTTTGTTGAGCGCTGCATCGCGAGCCAACATGACGGCCAGACTGCGCACGCGCTTGCCGCTGGAGAGTAGACGACGCGCCTCCGTGGAACCCTTGGCCTCGGGACGCGGATGATCGTGTTTGCCCTTGGCTTGAAAAAATATGGCGTTTCCTTCGCGTCGCCAAAAATGTGTCACCGGATAGTTGCAATGGCCGCGACAGGGCTGTATGACTAAGTGTCCGGTGCAGTTTCTGCAAAAAGAGTTAAAAAGTTCCTTAGAGCTCTGTTTGTACTCTACTTGAATATTTGAAGGAGTGCGCTTGCATCGATGAGTCCCTTAAGCAAAAATTAACAATTGGTAAGAGCTCTGTTTGACTTATTCTGGAGCTCAGAAGTAAACACAAAATTAATAACAGCCCGGCTAGTTGTAAGTAAGTCCTTTAAAATTGCTTTGTTCTTTTATCATAATTTCGGAACTTTTTCAAGTCTTTCTTTTCTTTGGCCGGCTGGCCTAGCTTCTCATTTCTTGACTGCATTAAAAGAGCTTTCTGGATTCTTCTATTTGCACTTTCTTTCTTTCTTCAGCTTGGGCTTAAAGAAGTGCTCTTCAAGGAGCTCTATTGGTAAGGCAAGTCCTTCTGATTAGCAGTGCTCGAAAGTTAGCTTGAAAGTAAAATTTCTCTACACTCTAGTTGGCTTTTTAGATTGCCTTTCGCTTTTATCGCGCATCATTTCTGGACTAATAAGCTGGACTTACCTATTAGGACACTGCTTGCCCTGCTGTTTGCGTCGCGCTTTGTCGCATATAGCCGGACGTAGGTGGACGCTGGCGCCGTTGGGTAACTTGCATTTGGCGCTGCAGAGTAGCACGCCCAGACAGCTCTTCTTTAATATCTTGTTGTTGTGATTGTTGGTGTTACGCATGGCCCAGCCGCTGGCATGTTTTTTGGCTTCTTCATTTGCCCCCGAGTAGACCAGGCGACAATGGTCGTCGGCCCAGTCGTTGAAATCGTCGAATTCATGGACCTGCGGAAGTGGCTGTGCATCGTTAATATCCCAATCGGCTAGCACGCGTGATTGCTGTGTGCCCATTGGCATGGGAACATCACTGAACTTCATGACCATCGTTCAAAAGTGTTCTCTTTTTACACTTGCACTCGCACCACACGGGTATGGAGATCTCAAACGAGTTTTGAGTTCGCTTGCGTGTTTTCACTAAAATATGAGTTTTATTTTTTTTTCAATTTTTTCTCGGCGCGCAACTACGTCTGCTCGCAACGAGTGCAAACTGAAGACTACTTCTGACTCTGCGAATCAGTATACCAAGTCCCTTCTAACGCCGCTAGTCGGGGCAGAGGGTTGTTCGCTGCCGAACTCTCATTGGCATTCAGTATTATCCGTCGGATAATATACATTCTGAGAGAGACTTCCAGCGCGCATTCTTGTTACTCTTGTGATTGGTCGGCAGCCATCCGGTGGCAGCGCTGCTGCGTCGCTGCTTCACTTCCCGACTGTTTCCCTTACTGCCAGCCTAACGAAATGACACACCTGCGCTCTGGCCCTCTGGCTTTCAAGAGACGGGGCAGCAGGCAATATTGTATTGTGTGCAGCCAAGTCAAAGCTAATTAGGTTTTTAAAAAAAGTTACAGCATTTGCTGCCACCTCTGTACTGTGGTTGGGTTTGTAAATGAGCACGGTTTGTAATTGGGCGCCCAACAAGGGGCACATAATTTAATGAACGTAGCCAGGATGTATTAGAATGCAGCCTGATGCTTAGCGACGTTATTGTTATAATAAAATCCATAATGGAGAGGTTTGAAACGGCTCCACTCTTAGATTTTCTCAAGGATGCTCAAAACAAAGTCAAAGTCTGAGTTGAATTCACTTCATTCGCCAGCTATTATTAAAACCATACATGAAGACGTTTCTTCTCACGATCTCTAAACTGATAAGCTCTGAACCTTTGCAAAAAACGGTTATGCTATCACCGAGAAAATCAGTTGTTAACTTCGCACAAGACTCATTAATGCCATTCAACACGTAAAATAAAAACCCAAAGAGCAGCTCGAAGAAAAAAACCAACCCCTAACCCTTAAAGGCATTCCATAGCTCACGCATATGAAGCAAAGTTAGCAAACAAATTTCCTTACCATACCGTTGACGATTTCAGGCCATAGATAAAGCCAACAAACAACATAACCGTTTAATGGCAACGATAGGATAGGGTAAAGCCAGAAAACCCCATAATTTTCACACTTCTAAGGCAAGACGTCAAAGCAACCGTGCAATTATGACACGACACAAACAATTGAATGAGCAACCCGCGGTGTCTTGATATTTGAGTGCATAGCACGCGATATCGACCAACAGTCGTAAGGCAGGCAGCGACTTAAAAGGATTACGGCAAAGGGTGCTCTTAAGGGGCGTTGACACCGAAAACGAAGGAAAGGAAGCTCGACTGGAAGTGAAATACAGAGGCAGATATAGAGGGATTTCTCTACCTGGCAAAAAGTGGGTGTGCCTCTTTAATGATGCCAAAAATTAACTATTCCATTGCAATTGCGTCAATGTCGAAGTCGAAGTCAATTGTGTCCATTCCGGTTTGATATTACCCGTTGTTGCTGGTCGCTCTCTCCTGCTCTATTACAATTTATTTGACATACTCCCAGGGCGACTGTAAACTCTTTGCGCCTGTCAATAAAATATTTGGCCAAACTTATACATAAATGTCATCGTAAATTTGATGTTTCGCAGTGCGGGGTCTTGAGCGCTCAACGTGGGAAGTTACGCCCTTTCCATTGATTTAAAGAGATTTGTAATGGATTTGCAGTGTGCGCCAACGAGTTGCGTCAAGTCTGGGAGGAGGGTTTTTGGTTATTCTGAACGCATTCTTTCTCATCTGGTCAGCATACATTTACTACAGAATAAAGCTCAGTTCCAAGTATAGTTCCAGTTCCAAGTATAGTAGAATTTTCGAGACCCGCACATTTTTGCTTAAGAGCTTAACTCGGATAAATATATGTATTATTAACAAAAAATATATTGTCATTGTAGAATATTTATTTCCACTTTTTCACTTGCAGGAGCTTATCAATGAATAATGTTAACGATCTTACAACAATTCGCAGCTAATTAACTATACTTTCCATTTCGCTCGCACGCAATTAAGTCGCATAGAGGATGGATGGAAGAAAACCATTCAATTGGCAACAACAATGAGGAGAATAAATATACTAAAGTACATCCGCGCGAGATCTATGCAGTTAGATAAGCCAATGAACAACTTAAAACAACCCTGAACCGACCAGCAACCAAATGACCGAACGACTGATTCGCTGATTCGAGGATCATAGCAGTGGTAAATGATTTAAACCAAGTCTCATAATTTTTCATTGTTCATCGTGGCATTTCCACAAAAACTGATAAACGAAATTGAAAACATAAACGGCAACAACTATATACGAGTATATACAATGAGATCGAGTCAAACTGATAATACCTTTCACACTCTGCGTGAGTCCAGGCGAGTGAGCGCCGCGAGTGTCCTGCGGTGTGGCTGATCGCCAACCCTCGATTGAGCTGACGAGACTGACGGAAAACCAGTTTCCCTAAAAATTGAAATGTACGGCCACAAAAAAAAAGAAAACTACAAATACAAATCCATTTACCGGACCGCTTGGACAAGTGGTCGTCCCTAAGTAGCTCAGCTCACTAATCTGTCCAAACAAGGCGGAAACAAAACGGTGAGCAGCTCAGGTGCTCGGACTATCACAAAAAATTTCACACCATTCCCATTGTGCCAATAATAGTTATACAAGAAGGATTACAAGTACAAATTATTTTCATAGTTTCCCACGAAAATCTGTCAAATTTTGCATTATTATACTTGTATTTTGTTTAGGCTCTAAATTACATTACATTGCTCGCACATATTTCACAATTTCTCCCACAATGTCGATTTTCAAGGGCTCGATTGTTCGGCTCTCGATTTCGGCACCCGCATAGAAAGTGGTTTGTTCTTTGAGTTATTTTTATTTTTTTTTGTGAGCGCGTGGAAGGTTGCGGTATTGAATTAAAATCGCATGTTCAAAACTTTGGTTGCCTGTGACTAATTTCGCTAATATTTGCGTTTAAAAACAGATGTATGATTCAAGATCCATATTTAATTTTTTTATGGTCATAGCAACCGGAATCAAACTGAGCTCATTTTCTTTTAGTTCCATAAAAAACACAAGTTGTTTCCAGAAAAATTGGAATCCGAACGGAATTCAAAACATGCGATTTTGTTATTCTATTATTTATTTGAACAGAATTTGATTTCTTATCCAATCCTTTATCTGGAAATTCGCTAAGCCGACTTTGGCTTTATCTAAGAAAACGATCCTATTTTGTCTAAACATAGTCGTAATCCTTTTTCAGAATGAAATTTAGACCCAAGTCCCCTTGAAAACTTTGCACTGAGCCAGGGGAAAAGTCAAAAAGGTACGGTAAGAAAAAAAATGTTTACTAAATGCGTTATGCTTAATATCCAATATTCTGTGTTTATATTTTAGGCAAGAATCTATTATTCCTTGACTTCTTGTGCCGTGTGTTAGTCATTTACTAAGATATATTATTGATATGTGTTTTTTTAGCTAATGCAATGCAATTGCTTTGCCTTTTTACTTTTATCTAATTTGAGGAATCAAGGCTTGCGGACCACGACAACCACATGTCCATAAACTTGCTCGACCTTAGCCAACATCACAGAAAGTTTGATAATTTATTTATCTAATTAAAAATATTTAATCCTCTCAATTAATTAACATCTAAGCTATACAAAATTGTATGTTAAAATAAAGCAAATATATTTCTATGTATATAAATTTGTTTCTTTTATTAACGAAGACACTCCAACAATTTCCTAACAAATCTTTAGCGACTTAGGAATAAGAATATATAGTATGTTTTATAAAGCAACGACTGCATACAAACAAAGACTCTTTTCTTGTGTCGTATATTGTTTAAACAAAAACTCTCACCATAAAAAAAAAGCGAATTAGCCACACTTGGCCAATGAGGAGAATGTGATTCGCGCTACGCAATAAAATCTAATTAGTAGACTCAGTATGAAATCGGCGGAGTACTGCCGAATTTCAGGTACTTGAACAAACTACAAAAACAAAAAAAAAAAAAAAACAATTGAGCATTGCAATTCGACGTGGTGACGACACTTAAGCACAACAAAGATGCACAGACAAAGGACACACGTCCTAGTCCCTGGAAAAAAAATCAACAACCCCCGGCGTCGGATGTGAACTCAAGCGCAAAAGTAAAAAAGAAAAAGAAGAAGAGTTTTAAAAAAGTAAAGGCACAAAAAAAATGAAAACAGTTGAAATATAATTTTTGCAATTTTCAAAAATCAAATCGTTACTTGCCCGTCGTGCTGGTCGTGCGCCGCGTGTCGAATCCTGTCAATATTTCCGGTGTGTCTAATGACAAACGCATGTTTACACGAGTGCGAACACATCCGGATGGGGTAGAGGTAGCCGGGGAGTGATTGCGGAGGCTGTACGGCTGCCCGGCCATTACACGGGCATTTTAAAGCAAAGGATATCCAAAGGATGCAGCAACGGCAATTAAATGGATTTACTCAACCGTACGGCTTTATACGATAACGCAATTTATAAATGATGGGCGCGAATTGTCGACTTTAAATGATAAATGGCCAAAGAGATGAAGACAGAGAGAGAGAGAGAGAGAGAGAGAGAGAGAGAGAGAGAGAGAGAGAGAGAGTGAGAGAAAGAGTCTGAGATACAGCAACTATATAAAGCTAACAATCGTCCATTACAGCTTCACACCATTTGCTCAAAAAGTTTATTCAACTGCATTTGAATGTCAATTAACTTAAATTGCTAGTTTTGACTTACAAGGCAACCAAAAACTATTAACAAGCGGCCTGCACACTAGATTAGAGCTGTGCACGTGAAAAAAAACTCACGATCACGCATTTATAACACAAATTTCTTTTTTGTCTATTAGAGGAAAAATTAAGAAATTTTTATTTAAAACTACACCAAATAGTGAGAAAACGGCAGTCTGCAGTTTTTAACTGACTGACTGACTTACTAACTGACTGACTGACTGGATAATTGACCTATTGACAGATCTGACGGCTTGGAGAGAGACTAACTGATTGAACAATGTTTCTTGATGCTAGGCTTTTAAATTAAGGACACATATTCCTTACGAGTAATTAATGTGCACTTAAATGCAGTTTGCAAAAATGCAACCCCAATTGGGCTGAAATGTGGTAAAAAGTATATATAATTGTATTTTGTATTAAATGGTTCTCTGGCCACTGGACATATCTAGTGGCTACACAAAAGTAAGCTTTTCCATTGGTTCCGCTTCGAAAGGTAACGGTTAACGATTAATATTAAGATCGATATAACTTGTGGTTTCTGGTGACTCCTTTTTTGCGAATTCTTCAAAGGAACTTCTCACATGATTCACGATGGCCGTGACAATCGATTGACGATCACGCACAGCTCTAATATAGAGCAATTGAGGGTCAGCAAGACAGATCTATGGCAGCTAAAGCGACTGTTGGGGAGTGCATTAACCTCGGCCCAAACTATTTGATTTGCATGCATGTATCTTATGGATATAGATGCAGTTACAGAGTAACAGTTACAGTTACGATTACAGTAACATTCAAGCTTATGGCTGTGGCTTCCGCCTTAAATGATCGCCACTGCCACTGTGGCGGGGCAGCCCAAAAACTGCGCCGCACCACTCAATTTAATTTAATAAAAATTTTGTATATTCTTTCTTTTTGGCTCTTGGAGGGTTCATTTCATTCTATGTATTTCTATGTCGGGGTGCCTTCGTGTGTAATTATTAATAATCATTTTTTCTTCCATTATGTGTGCACATAAAACTCACTCGCACTCATAAACAAAATGGCTGCACTTCAGACTGCCTTCAGAGCTGCTGCTGCTGCTGCTGCTTGCAAAGTTGTTTATTCAGATCGTGCAACTTCAATTAATCTCAATTAAGTGGCAAAAATTTATGCTGATGGAAAGTTTTTGGCTTAAGGGTTCAACACATTGGTAGAACGAGAACTAACAATCAAGGGTTAGGGCTTCGACGCACATAAATTTTTATGAATTCAACTTTTGGGGGAGTTGCTGTCAATGAATTTTTGTGGCAATTAGACTTTGCAGCCCAAAGAAATCATGCATACCAATTACATATTGTGTTTCAAAGCAGAGAAAGAATGCTTAATTATTAATAAAACCAAACTTGCTACAATACTTGTATATGGTAGATATACTTGTAAATATTTATACAATGGTAGAATTAAAATAAATAAACAACTAAATACATATAGTTTTCTTTAATTTGATTTCTGCCGATAGCTGGTCATTTGCCAAATAATTTTTATTTGTTATTAAATATTATTGTAATTTGTAGATACTCTTTTATTTTATAATTTTATTTATGTCTATTTCTCTATTGTATTGATTTTTTTTTTACATCGACAGCCTTGTTTGTTGCTCAAAATAAATAAATAAATAAAAGTCTGCCACGGTTAATTGTATAAGAGAAAACCTATGAGGTAGAAACGATTATAGGTCTAACAAAACCTCTGGTTAAATCCACAGCTTAATGCAGCTTGAGACGGGTGTAGTCTTATTAATTTAAAGGACTTTAAAATATTTAAGTGAAAAAAAGAATATAAATGTGAAAACCAATTTGAAATACATATAATAGTTTTGAAGATTAATAGATATTAAAAATGGATTTAAATCAGTTTGTTAACGAAGAATTTACATTCTTTGTTATAAATTAAATGATTTGTTTTCATAATAAAAATCCTGAAGCCGGGATCAGCTAGCAACAAAAATATATATAAGCATTGCCCTTTTTATAACGAATTTTTCTTCCCAAAGCAGCTAACGAAAATTTGCGATTCAATCGATTAGTTTGTAAAACTCACTGAAATATTAAAGAAGTGCGAAAGACTTCAAAGGTCAGAAAAATACTTGTATATAAAAAATACTTCAAGAGTTGGGCGCCTTAAAGCTTTTGTGATATATTTGACAAGTGTGATAAATGGAATAAAAGGAATGCATACGCTTTTATAACGCTGGATCCCGTGGGAGTTATAAACAAATAATCATTTCGAATGTCAAAGTATGTTACTTTTGTCAATTTTCAACTGAAGCTTTTGATTGGCGCTATATCAGAGCTGATAAGTAGGAATTAAGCACTATTTAAACAACAATGTGTGCACAATGGTGTGAAATATTTACTTACCCTTGTCTTAGAATGAGGAAGAAATAACCCAAGTTGTGAGTTGCTTTTGTCCTTGTCTTGGTCTCGGTCTCAGTGTCGGGGTCGGTGTCGGTCGCGGTCTCGATACAAATACAAATAAGACGTCACGCTCATTACAATATCACAATGCCCCTAGTGGCCTTTCAACCCCTACAACAAATGCTTCAAAAGTTCTTGCCACACTATTGTTATTTGTTTCACATTCTGCACAATGCGTTTGCTCACTTGAGTGTAGAGTTTAGAGTGCAGAGACGTCGATCTTCAAAGGAATGAAGGAAGCAGAGTTGGCCATTCATTCCCATTCCCGCCTCAAACTCATGCCACTCCGGGTTTTTTTTTCTTCTTTTTCCTTATGGATTGATTACACGAAAATATTCATGTATAGATTAGACGCAATATGCCGAGCTGAGCACTTTTGTGTTCAAATTATCGCATATACTCGTATGCAAAGTATTAAAATATACTACGAGTATATACATACATATGTATGTATGTATGTGCCCCACCCCTAAGTGCATTAGGATATTGGTCTATTGTTTCGCTATCATTTATGCAAAATGCTGATGCTGCCCCTAACCCCGATGGCATGTACTCGTACATTGCGATAATTTTCATCTTTAAATATTCATTACAAGACGAGCTCGAGAATTCTTGGGACTCGGTTGCGTATCGCTTTGATTGATTACTGAAGTGGGTTTTATCGTATTCGGCAATTGTTGCTCGGTTTTTCTCTCTCAATGCGTTCATTGTGTTGTCGGCAGAACGTGTGGTTTCCTTGCCATGGTGGTCACTTCAAAAACTGTGACTGTTTCCTTTACGTTTCCTCCTCTAAATGGCATTTAAATGTGCGCCAAATTATTAAAAATAACGTAAATTTGCATTAGTGTTGTGCGTGATCGTGCCAGAGGTTGAAAAGATTCGTGAGATTTGCTCTAATTTTAATCTTTACGAACTTTTCTGTTCCATTCACTCAGAAGTAGCTTTAAAATATTATGAACCGACTATTTGTCTTTGTAAAACAAAACTTATTCAAGAAAGATAAATGATGAAAGAAAATACCACGATTAAAGATATAGAAAAGTTGATCGTAATCGTGCATGATCGTGGGGGCATTTTTCGACACGCGCCCAGCTCTATTTAGCTTTGACTAGTTTTGAGTTTTGAAGGGCAGCTGCAGAAAATTGGCAAAATGTAATTGATCTTTGCATCGAAGCAATGAGGGCGTGATGGTCCGAGAGAAAAGGTCATTGGAGAGTTTGTTCGTCTAATTGTTGTTAGTGGGAGTACCAGCCCTGGTTGGCGTGAGAATATTGTGCAGAAGACGTCATCAAGCCACAGGAAGCGGCAACAAACAGAGTGCGGAGAAGCAACGTTTCAAGTGGCACAGTTTGAACTTGCAACGTCGGAGATGTCTGTCAAGAGGCCACTCATCTATTTGCAACAACTGAAGGGTCGTAGCCAGCGATCGAGCAGCGACAGCCGCGGTGGTGCAGCGGTGGTTGCTACTGCCACAGCCATAGTGTCCTGCGGTGGTGCGGTGTGCATTTGCACACTCAAGTGCCTGAAATATTACGCTAAGCTCTCGGCGCACAGCAGCAGATTGTCGCAATTTTCTGCTGAGAATCGGAGCTACAAAGGGGGGTCGCCAGATTATTTCAGTTTTCGGTTTTTATTAAAATGCTGCTACTCGGCGATGTGTGAAAATATGCTCGGCGGTTTTAATTTGTAAGCAAACCACAGCAAACAGCCTGAGTTCATATGAAGACATTGAACGATTACATAGTGAGTTGGATTAGATTCAAGCTAAAGCTATCTAGAATAAAAAGGCGGTTTGACGTCAACCACCAACGATTAAAAAATGATAATTTGGAAAGTTTGTAACAATTTCTTGATAATTTAATAATCGGATGAATGGAATTTTGTAGCATATATGATGGAGTATGTCTTTCGTATTAATATTTAACTGAAAACATTCGGATATAATGCATATAGAGGGGAAGAACCTTAACCAATTGGCTTCTGTATAAAACCTACTTTTCAGAAACAAAACATTATATTATAGATATTTTTTTTTTTTGTAAATCTTTAATCTTTATTTGAGCTCTGCCTTAGGCTGAACAATTATTTCCATTATTATTTCGATTTTAAACTTATTTCGTTTTTAACAACAATCTCATTAATTGACCTTTTAATAAATAATTCGAATCTTAATTTTCATAAGCCTTATCCAATCTGAAAGCTGTAATAATTTCATCTGCATAAAATCTGTTCTGTTCTAAAAAATCATGAAACAATTACCGGCACAAATTGAAATTAAAAAAAATTACGAAAATTTTGGAGTGGTGGCAGCACTTAGAAAAACATAAACATAATCTCTTTCTGCATACTAAGTTTGTTAGTTCATGATATTATAATTTTTGAAATCCTAAGTTCATACAGGCATACATCTTATAGCAAGAATGAGAGATACGTGCGCGTAAAAATTGGCGGAAATAAATTGGTATTTTTCCAGGAAAATAGTAATACATATTATAATTTTCCTGTGATTGTTGAGGAATATTTAAAGGTGTTTTTTAAAGTTCTTGTTATTGATTAGTTTAACAAGAGTTACCTTCTGGGTCTCGTCATTCTTCTTCTGTATGTTTTGTAGAAACATTTCCAATTTTTAACGCAAACAAGTCGTAAGCGCAAGCCCCCATATGCAGATGAATTTTTAGAAAAGAATGAAATTTTTTTGGCATTGCAAGCTTGTAGCAATTCTAAGTAATTGTTACACGTACGGGTATTTGATAAACAGTAACAATCATAATTCGCAGTAAATAACAAGAACTTTAAAAAAGGTGTTTTTTCCTCAACAATCACAGTAAAATTATAATATGTATTACTATTTTCCTGGAAAAATACCAATTTATTTCCGATTCTCTTATTGCCCAATCTCTGGCAATTAATAAACTGACCAAGACCCTGCCATAATGTGATTATTGACAACTCATCTTAAGTATCAAAGTCTCTAATATCCGGTTCGTTATAATTCCCTTCAAATACCATGCGAGTATAGCGCGCCTACAATTCCATTCTGTATAATTAATTCAATTCATTTGACAAAGGTCATTGCCAGCTTTTCACACTGCACCGCTATAATTTTCACTTTTGGGTCCAACAAATCAAAGTGCAGAGCAGCAGCAGCGACAGCAGCGTCAGATATTGTCAGCCCCTCAGTAATTAACACTCGGCTTATATCAATCAATGAACAGTTATAGACGGCTGCTGCTGATGCTGAGCGCACTTTTAATTGAATACTACAAGAGGGATGTGCCTTAATAAGGAAATCAATTTAAATCTCAGTGCCTGCCGCATGAGAAAAGCCGAGTTTGGAACTCTAAAAAAAGTAATTCTGCGGGCGTAGGATACTACGAGTAAGTGGTGCAATGGACGCTGCTGATACTGATGATGTGGCCTAGGTCGAAGGAAGGGCTGCAAAATATTTCAATGAAGCAATAAGTTTCAATTGAAATCGACGGTGGGTTGGGAAAATTAAGTTAGCTGTCCAAGGTCGAGTCTAAAAACCATTCAGGAGTTTTAAAAACTGGCAAATGGAAATTCGAGTTGCGATCGAAATTATAATAATGTGCGTTTCATAGGACACTTAAAGAATATAACGCCAGACTTAAAATTGGATCATATAAATTATTTTAGACCTCTTTATTTTTGAGAAATCATTATTAGCACCAGAGCCGAATTAAAGGCGGCGATGAAGAGCTTGGAAAAATATTAAAATACACATCAACTTGACTGGGAATTTCTCGTATTTCGAAAGAAATCCTCAATTTGTTACTAAATCCTAATAATTATAATGCTAATTGGCAGAAAATTTGTAATTTCAGATCAAGAGAAGCGCAGAAGATGCTCAAGCTCAACTAGGCTTGCGCTCGTAAGTGAGCGCTAGGAATTGGTTTTAGAAAATTCAACCTACAAATGGGAGAAACCTGACATAAAATTGCTGTGGGAAAATGATTTTCAAACACTTTCGAGGCTCATATTACATATAGGCTGATAAACTAATAAAATAAGAAATGACTGCTAATGCCAAATCCAAATTTATAATTCAAAAGCAATTGAATAATAAGTGCGTTTGCAGTAGAAATAATTTACGATTAGATTTTTAAGTTTCAGATAAGATTCTATATTAAAATGGTGCCATAAGAGTTTAGTTATAAATGTGAAAATATCTCAAAATAATGTTCTTTGAGTGCTTACACACCTATTTGTATTATGGTGCTACAAATGCTTTAGAAAAGTTGACCAACACGGCGTATTATCAAAGGCATGTTTTTAGAATCTAATCACATTTTCGAGTAAATACAAGTATAGTATGTAGCACTTAAATATGAAATATTTTTGCTTATCTTAGGCTATTTTTTTTTTTTGGCATAATGCGAATAACCATTTGTGTTCGACAGTATAGAGTTCGATGGCGGAACAGAAGCAGCAGACGCTATAATGCGGGTGCTTTAAAAATAAACGCAAAATTTCAGCAAGCGGTGAAAATTACAGAAGTATTTTAAAACCAGGAACAGTTTTTGAAAGAGTTTCCAAAAAGAGAGAGAAGAAGAATATGGACTGTCTGGTAATTAGCCTGCTGTTGCTATCGTTGGGGTCCAGTTGGGCGATAATCTTTCGTGATGAAGCGCCCGTCGTGCGAACCAGCTTGGGTCGTATCCAGGGCAGTACGATGACGACGTTTCGGGATAAAACCATTTACGCCTTTCGAGGCATACCCTACGCTCAGCCACCAGTGGAGGAGCTACGTTTTATGCCACCGGAACCTGTACAGCCTTGGGGTGACGATGTGGTGCTGAAGGCTACTTCGGACTCGTTGGTTTGTCCGCAGACGGGTCTCACAATTTTCATGAGCGAGGACTGCTTGAAGATAAATGTCTTTACCAAGAGTTTCGACACTCTGTTGCCAGTAATCGTGTACATTCATGGCGGTGCCAATGTATTGGGCAGCGGACACAGCATCTATGAGGCTGGGCCGCAGTACTTGCTCGATCAGGATGTGGTGTTTGTGGCCTTTAATTATCGTTTGGGCGCTCTGGGTTTTCTGAGCACGGGCGCTGCCACCGATTTTAAAGGTAACTACGGCTTCCTAGACCAACAGATGGCCTTAGGATGGGTGCAGTCTCATATTTCAACCTTCGGCGGTGATTCCCAAAAGGTGACCATTCTCGGCATGAGTGCCGGCTCTATGGCTGTGAGTCTACACTTAACTTCGCCACTGTCCGAAGGACTGTTTCATCGCGCCATACTTATGAGTGGCTCGGCCACGAACCATTTCGATATCGATAATATCTTCTGGACACGTAAACTGGCCCGCGAGGTGGGCTGTCCCATGTATGATCCCACTGATGTAGTCGGCTGCTTGCGTAATATTAGTTGGAAGCGCATTGTCGAGGTCTGCTCCACCTGGGAGCCCTATCAGTTTATCAATATGAAGTGGAACTATGAGATCGATGGACGCTTTCTGCCAACATACCCCACCGATATAATTGCCAGTGGCGCCTTCAATCGCGTGCCATTGCTAGTTAGCTTTGCGGCTAATGAACTGGACTATACGGTAAATAGTAAGTAAGAACTCTGTTCAATACAGTCTCGTTTTCGTTCCCGATTTGTCTTTGTTTTTGATTGAAAATCGCTTGCATTGCGATTCCATTATAGCTGTCTTGATTTGTGAGTCCAGAGAAAACACATCTAATATTTAGAAAATTTCGAGCTACTTTTGATTCCACTCTGGCGAAGGCAACCATTTTAGAAAGTCCTTTCAATGCATTTAAACATGTAAACGTTTATCAATCTTCATCAATGTACTTAACAATTTCGAATTGAAAGGTAAATCTGAGTATGAGAAAAATAGCGAATTATTCTAGACTAGATTCCACTCAAAAACGCTAAGCTTTAAACATTTTTCGAACTGGAACAGCTAGCATTATCAATTACAAATAGTTGAACACAAGAGGGAAACGAAAACAGGCTTTAATTATCATTAACAATTTATCAACATAGTATATGCATTGCTTTTCAGAGCATCTGGAAAACAATCATCTGCTGCACGACATCAATGTGAACTTCAATGACTATGCCCCGGAACTATTTCTATATAACTATGATGCTCGCAAGAGCAAAGTGTTGAAGCGCTTCTATCTCGGCAAGGACGTGGACGAGATCAATGAGCAAAATATACAAAAGTTTGGACAGATTTTCTCGGATGGCATCATAGGCCATGGCGTGCATCGTTTGGTCGATTTGGCCCGTCAGCACACGAACGTCTATTACTCCCGCATGGACTATGTGGGGCATCGCAGTCTTTCAGCGCCAAAGAATGACAAAAATGAGTTCGACGGTGTCGGCCATGCGGATGATTTGCAATACGTAATGCCCGGTACTTGGTATGGAATGTTATTGGACAAGAATAGCAGCGATGTCTTTATGATGGAACGTCTCACCAAATGGTTTGCGTGCTTTGCCAAATATGGGTGAGTTGTGAGCTTAAGAGCGAGTCGCGATAGAGATATCAGCAATTTAATCATTTGTTTTTATAGGCGACCAACTCTGAGGAGGAAAACGTGGCCAGCCTGCAATGCGACCAGTTGTCAGCTGCTCTATAATGGTTTCGAGACTGAGTTGGGCGAACTGGCATATACTAAGCGTTATGCCGTTTGGGATAAACTATTTCCCAAGCCCACCAAGCCAGGAAAAAGCGTTGCCGCTGTCGCTCAAAGCCAGCTTGCAGTTGCCAGTTTGTTGGCCATACTCGTATCGCTGCTCGTACTTTTGTGAAAATTAATGTAGCTATTAGGTGTGGAAAAAGCTTATCAATAGGCCGTTTAGATTACGCTAATGACGTTTGCTCGCCTTTGAATTTCCACTGTGAATGCGTGTGTGTGTGTGTGTTCTCGGTGGAACTATTTACTTTGATTAATTAATCAACAAAGGCGTGAGATTTTCTGTATTTGAGTTGTGTGCGTGTATCTGTGTGTGAGTGTGTGACAGAGTGTGTGTGTGTGTGTGGAGTTGTTACCCACTGCCTGTGGGCAATTAGTCTTTGGGGCAGCTTAAATATACATTAATTTGTCTTTAAATGGTTCTCTGCTGTTTGCTAGCTTGGCGCAATGCCTCTGACCTTTCCTTCTACTGTAATTCGGCGCTGAATTATTGTAATTGCCAGATTTGCTTGGGTGGGTGGTTGGAGGTGTTGGCTCACCACCCCCCATCCACCCCCCATCCAACCCTGCTGCATTCACAGTTGTGTTATTGACATTTGAGATTCGCAGCGTTAAAGCGTTTGCTCAGCCAACACAAAAGGCTTAACCTCTGAGCCTGACAATCGCTTGACAGTGCCTGGCATACCGTTTTGGGATGGGTGAGGACCTTCATAGGAGAACAAAACCCACTTCAAACTTCAGATAAAGGAAGATAGTTAATGTATGCATACACTTGTATGGCAAAAGAATTTAATATAAAACTTTAAAGTAAAAATAAATTAGATCGTTGCTAAGCTACAAATTGTTTTTTCTTTTCATTAGATAACTAATTTCACAAACGTAATATGAGGTCAGTTAAATATTAAAGCATTAATAAAGTAAAGAAATGATATTCTTTTAAAATACTTTTGAAACATTAATAATGCTGAATTTGAAAAAGAGTTATTTTTAAAATTCCAAATTCAATTAAATATTACATTTTCTTTCAAAAACCGAGTGTAATTTCAAATATAAATAAATACAAATAATTTTTGAAATATTGTTCTTAAGCCGCTTATTAACTGTTTAAATATTAAACTTTAAACGTGAAAAGTTAAAAAACAGAGTTATGTTTAACAGCCAAATGCATTTGTCAATATAGCGGTTTAATTCACATTTTTAATCATTTCTGTTGGCTGTTCTTGCAAAAGATAGATTAACTAATTAAATTTTAAACTAAATTTAGTCATTTGTGTTTGTCAGATTAAATCTTTCAATTCAGTGATTAAATTCAAACTCTTTAAATATTGTTCTATTCAAAATTCGTTACTAATATTCTTACCGAAAATTATATTACAGAAAATTATTTTATGTTAAATTCTTTTTCTTTCGCCTTTTTGTAAAAATATAGGAACAAATTAAATTTCAATACAGTATCAGGTTAATTATTAAATAGGAATAATGTTTTAAGCTATTTATTGAAATTAATATTGCTGAACCATATCATTTATCTGATTAGAAATGATCGGTAAAGAAATTATAACGACTTTAACGTTATTCTCCGTTTTTATAAGTATGTTTAAAAACGTGATTCCATTTCGGTTTTAATTATTACTATGAAAAAACGTTTGATTTAGTTTTATTTACATTAATTTGGGTTATTTCATTCCCGATGTAACATAATTCGATTTTTGAAATCTAATCATCAAGCAGCACAATTTAAATATTTATTTTTACCAAAAAATTGGTCTCTAAGCATATTTTCCAAAATCTGAAAAAAGCCATGTTTGGTTTTGTGTTTTGACAATTTCTATCGTGATGGGCAGATTCCTGTTAGTCCGAAACAGCAACGTAGCGTAGTTAGAGCGCGCTTTCTATTCGCAGCCTTTTAATAATTGCAAAAATGCTAAGAATTTGCAAAGAAAACGCTTTCGTTTACATAAAGCTAAGAAATGTCTTTGCCGGAAAAAGTACATCCCACACTGGGCAAAAACTATGCCATGACTTTCTATTATTTGTGGCAGATACGTATCCTCATTTTCATATCAGCCTGAGTCTCCATCACCGTGGCCTATCTGAAATGGTTTCAAGTTTAGCTCAAAGCCACAAAAAGGACTACACAATGACTGCAAATTCTACAAAGTTTTGCCAAAGAAAATATGGAAAATTAACTTGTTAACTTGCCCAAGTAAACTCGCACACATACTCGTACACATTTAGAGAGTTGCCCAAATGAGCAAACATTTGGGCACGCAGCATTCCTTTTTGGGACAAAGGCCACAAAAAGGTGGGCAAGTCGATTTGACAAAAACGCATGACACGGCAGAATAGTAAAATGAATCTCACAAAAAGGACTAGAGATTTAAGGGAAAAATGTAAAATTTTTAATTAAATTTTAAAGATACTCAAACATGTAAAATTGCGCTGAAAATTGCCAGTAATTCAAATGCCATAAACACCTTTCGATTAGACAGAGAGAGATAGAGTTGCAGCTGCAAAATGCGTTGTCATCCGCCTTGTGATGTGTGATGTGAAAGAGTTGCTGATGTCGAGTGGCTTTTGTGACTCAATTACAATAAGTCTATTAAACTTATGTCTGCGGCCTGTCTAGACACAAACGGGCGATCAGTCACAATGCCAGAATCCGGAGCCCAGAACCCAGAACCCCGAGCCCAGAACCCAGATCCAGAGGCACATAACCACAATAAAGCGCCTTTCTATGTGGTCGCGTGCCCCTTTGACTTTGACTGAGTTTTTGTGTGTTGGTCTGCCTTCTAACAACACAACACAACACAACAACCACAACAGCAGCAGCAACAACAACAACAACAACAGAGCATTGATGAGAAGGTGTTCCCTAGGCTGAAGGGAATTACAGCTGCCTGTCTGGCTGCGTCTCGATTTCACTTTCGTTACGCCTGCGCCACGTTTTTCACATGAAAATGCTATTCTTGCTCCTTGGTCCTTGATGCTTTGCTCTTTTTTTTCTCTTCTTTCCATCAGCATGATCGGCAGATTCACGCAACGCAACGCTACGCCACGCCAGGCTGGGGTTTTTGATTACGTTTTTATTGCAAAGGAGTAAAAACATTTTGAAGTAGCGCCGAGAAAAATGCTTTATAGGTTTGTCAGCTCGATTCGACTGTCTACATACATACTCGTACAACGCGCTTTTGTCAACATATCGTATTACCCAAGCCCTAACATAATCGCTAATGACAATACAAATTGTTGTTGGTCGAATCAGAATGAGAGAGCAGGCTGTGCCGCTTTGTATGTTTTCTGGGAAGGCTGGGACGGCCACTGACAGTCCTCCTTAAATTTGTTAAACAATAATATATATTTGTTTGGCATTTTAAGTGAATTTTATGCAGCCTCTCTCCCATTCCCTCTCCCTCTTCCTAGTCTTTTTCGGGGTTGTTCGACCAACGCCACCTTGAAGTGAATCGATTGATTGTTGGTTTAAATTTCATTTCATCATTTAATCAAAGGGCGGACTGCAGAGTAAGTGAATAATGAGGCAGGACAGGCAATTGCAAATGATTCTAGAAATATGCACAGAATTTGGACATAACAGTTCTGCTATGTGAATCAAAATTTCAAAACACTTAATAAATTAATTAAAGCTAAATTCAGAATCACATTAGACCTACGTTTGTATTTTTGTATTTTTCAAAGGAATAACAATAATAAGTTTATTTTTGTTAGATATTTTTAGCGCATTTTATTTAACTTCTCCCTGAGGCAATGGATCGGGACAATGGATTTCGATATAACCAAAAGATCAGATCTGTCAATTCAGGGCTAGGGCTCAGTTGTTTTCAAGGCCTTAGTAGACAAAAGGGCTTTCACGAATATTTTGGATAAAATATTATGACAATTGCAATTGTTGCTGTATTTGAAAGAAATAACTCTTATTTATTTTTCGATTTAATTCTTATTTCTTGTTCTATTTTCTGAGTTTTTCAAAATTATCCAAAAATTTAAAAATTAATTATTTTTATTTCATAAAGACATATTTTTTAATGAGTCAGTTTTTGTCCTGAAACATTAATAAACAAGTTCTGAAAATTTTGTCTTGAAACATGAATAATAGAGTTGTGAAAGTTGCAATAATTCAATCTACCCTATCACAAATTTTAAGAGTCTTTTAAATATTTTCACAATCGTAAAGCAAATCAAATCTTTATGTATTAGGTTAAGGTTTCAAAAACATTTATTTCATTTATTTTAGCCTCTCCTTATTGTCATCAATTAATAATACAGCGGCGCCTGGGTTTTACAGACTCCCAAACATGATGGCTACCTACGTTACAAACAGCTCTCTTAATTAAATATTTATACAAATGTAAAAAGCCTTGATTAATGATTATCCTGCCCCAGACACAATCGCATACTCGTCTATATGGCGCACTTGCAGCAAATCCCAGGCACAAAGTCGAAAATCAAACAGACAGACAGCAGTAATAACAACACAGAGAACATCAAAAGCAATTTACACAAAAACAATAAACAATAAAAGGCGACAGCAAAAAGGACACTCGTCTGCTTGCTTTCTTTCTCTCTCCATCTCTGAGGCTCTGGGTTAGAGAAAGTGTTCGCATGTTGGACATCAAACGGCTTTAAAATTAATTGTTCTGCCCGTTTTTTCCACGTTTTAGTTTGTCTGTGTGGATTTTATAAATAATTTGATTACATATTCGATAAATTTACACAACAAACGAGCACACACACACACACATGCCCCAAAAAACCTCACTCCCTCCATCCCAACCCAACCCATCCACCGCAGCCATTGTCTCGCTGTCTGGCACAGCAGCTCACTCCTTCACTTTGTTCTGTGTGTGCGTGCGTTCGTGTGAGTGTGTGTGTGTGTGAGTGTGTGTGTGAGAGTGTGTGTGTGGTCGCCATTTGAGTGTCTTTTGTTGTTCGCTCGCTCGTTGCCGCTGATATCGTTGCTTTTGTTTGAGGGCCCTGTGACAGCATCATCGTCATCATTATCGTCAGCGCACAATAATGGGCTTTGTCTTTGAGGATCCAATCATAATTACGCATGTCTACATATGAAATATTCATGTTCCCAATAGTTGCTGTTGTTGTTCTTGTTGTTTTCGGCTGTGTTTGACTGTTTTTGTTGTTTGTTGTTTAAAGGTTGTTGTTTACTAAGCCGCTAACTAATGTGTCGCCAACTATTTAATGTGTGGTCTCAGCTAATATGTCTCACAGGCTTATTACTCATACGTGCACACATCATGATTGAATGGAATTTAAATAAGAATGGATTATTCATATCATAGCTATTGCTAGAAGCATTAATTTAACGCGATTTGAGTGCTCATTGCAAGTGTACTGTGAGCTTGCCAGACTAGCAACTAGCAACCATTCCCTTCTTATAATTAGCTCTTAATTAGAATAAAGATTTCTCCTTTTCTAAATATTTTTGCTATTTTTTTTACCTTTATTTTTTATTTTTTTATTAGTTTCTAGTGCGACAAGAAAATTTCTTATAAACTAATGCGCTAGTTACAAATTTGTTAGGTCTATAACGTCTCTGTCTACATTTGGCTACGAATCGAGGTATAGCTAGCAAATGGAACCCGGATTTATTTATGAATATTAATAAAAAATAATGAAATCTTTCTCGTAAACAGAACATTCTTGAATCTGAAGATCGAAAATGGACTTGCTTATATTTTAAGAGCAAATTATAACATATTTCTGAACAATTCAATTCATTGTAATCTGTATCGACAGCCCATATTTGTTGATGAATAACAATAATGAAATCATTCCCGTAGGCAGATCATTCGTGAATCTGAAGATCGAAAAAGGGAGTTGGCACACTTTATAAAGGCCACACAACCTCTCTAACTTAAATTTTCAAAACTCCCATACTGCAATGCATTTCCAAATTCAGAATTTGCTGAAGTCATATATTTGAGTCAAAGAGAAACGCTGTGTACCTGTCACGCATAAAGCATTTCAGAAAAGTATTTTCCCTATCTGTAAAGCCTTTAATGAGAAACAAATCTAATACACCATTATATGGCAGTTATCAACCACAGTCTATTGGACTCGCTTCACAGAGCCACCAATCAAGTGCAACACCCCTGTGGCTCAGCAAGCCACACACACCCACACACACGCCCACTAGTCGCACATCGAATGGAAAACTCATAAAAAGCGCAATCGGCGCACAGTCAACTCAACCAGCCGCAATAACACCCAAATCGTCCAATAATTACAAGCGTGTTAAACGACAAGCCGGCAACTGCCAAAAGTGAGCACCAAAATATTTTTCGCAAATATTTGTTTACACAGTTTCCGATTGCGGCAATCAAGCCCCTTGTTGTTGTCAAATATGATTATTAATGTGCTTTAAATAATGAAACAACATGCCACCCCACAGTCTGCACCCTCAACTGGCGAAAAAATCAGTGCGAATGCGCCCAAACGTATGCTAGTTGTCAAACGGTTCGAGGGTGTGACAATCGACGGACGAGAAAGTCCCCGTCGAACCCAAGCATTTTCCCAACTAATGAGTGTAAACAACGGCAGAGCAAGGCTGCTGTCTGGATGTACAGAACAAAAAAAAAAAACAACAACCAAAAAAAAACTGCCACGAACTGTTTGATTTGTCGCTCAGGACTAATGAAACCAAACATTAGAGTGTAGCGCCCTCTCAACGGTTATACTCTGAACCGCACAATGGGATGAAATGAAAAATACTTGTATATATTTAATTTACTTTTCATGCCTGGCATAGCTCAGCTATGATTGAACAAATCCAATGGTACAATATGTATAATTTAATAATAGCCCTCCTTACGACAGATCTAAATTGAAGAATAAAGATTTAGAAAAAAAAGTGTACTCTTAATAAATAAGAAAGCAAATGGGCTTTCAAGTCCATACATACCAGTAGGAAAATGGAAATTCATTCTGTGAACATTTTATTAAAACCACTTTGGGTTTTTCAATTCTTTGAAGCTTAGGTTGTTTTAGAAAAATTTGTTTGAAAACTTTTTGTTGAAGAATGTTAGGATATGTTTAGATTCGGTCTTTTACATATTAATGCGTTATTGCAGTTTTAAAACGGACGTTTAATATTACTTATAGAGTTTTTATACTCTGTACATGAAATGTACAAGAGTATATTAGGTTTGCGGGAGCTGAAAAATGTAACAGGCAGAAGGAGGCGTGGCAGACCCCACAAAGTATATATATTCTTGATCAGCATGACGAGACGAGTCGATCTAGCCCTGTCTGTCTGTCTGTCCGTCTGTCCGTCTGTCCGTCTGTCCGTCTGTCCGTCCGTATGAACACCTGGATCTCAGAGACTATAAGAGATAGAGACACCAAATTTTGCACAAAGATGCGTTATGTGTGTATTCTATACGAGTTTGTTTTATTTTTTTGATTTTCCCCCCCACTTCCCCCCTATGGGGGTTTTCCCGATTTTCCATTCGTATAATCGCCTATATCTCGGAGACTATAAGACCTAGGAACACCAAATTTTAGTCCCAGATGCCTTATGTGAATACGCAGAAAATGTATATTTTGGAATTCCCCTCCCTCCCCCCTCTACCCCGCAAATCGTAACTCCCGTAATTCTTGGAATTTCGAACTAAAATTTTGGAAATACCCCCAGTTGGTTATTATGTGTCCGTATGCCAAATTTCATTATGATAGACCGATTTAACAAGAAGTTATAGCCATAAATATATTTGCTGATGCAGCGCTGCTGCAGCGCTGCTCAAGCGCTGCTCAAGCGCTGCCCGCGGCTGTTGTTGATGTTGCTGTTTGGTTGACTGCGAAAATGCTTACACAGACACGAATTGATGCGCATAGGCATACATACACTCACACAGACGCAATTGCTATGTAAATGTGCAATTATACACCCTTTACGTGAGTTCGAATACCGAGAGAGGTAAAATCGATCAAATTTTTTTTTTTATTTTCTTAATTTTTTTATTTTATATAATTATTGTAAACATATGTACAGAGTATTTCAAAGTCGGGACACCCGACTTTAGCTTTTTTACTTGTTTATAAAAATCTTTATAGAAAAGAGTTGAGTTGTAGAATTTTGAAAAAAAGAAACCATTTTGTGTATAAATGTATATATATTTGGTATTATTATTTGTTCTGCCAATTCCTCCAAGTACAGTTAAAACTCCCTTAACGGAGTGCCCTTATCTGGGCACTCTCTTCGAGGGACACGTTTTCTAAAACATTCGATCGGTGTATAAAGTATTTAAGTATCCGGTTAAGCGGACAAAAATTGGCCGACCGTGAGTGTCAGGCCAAGAGAGTTTTCACAGTATATAGCTGCTTCGTTTAAATCTTCGCTGCAAGAACGTATTTGAAATGCAAGGATAGATGTTTAAGATCACTAAAATTATTTTTTTGATGGCAGGAATTTCGCACTGCTGGGATACGAAGTCTAATATTTTTGAATCCAATTTGTTCCCTATATTTGCATTTAATTGGGGAAAATTCACTTTTTCTTGTTCACTTACAGCATCTACTTGTATAAAAATTTCACAATTTCACAATTTACAATTGCTGGCTTTTTTTATCGCTATTATCGCTATATATGCCATAGTAGGCTGTGGTGTGTTATTATCAGGGGTTGCCCGGGCAGGCAAAAGTGTTGCAATTTTTTCAGTCGTTGTTGTTGTTGACGTTGTTGTACAAAGGGATGTTGCCATAGCCTGATTGTTTACTATTTTGTTCTGCGAGACCCTATAGAGATCCGGAAAGGCAGCGAGATAGTGAGAGAGACGGGAAGGCTACCAACCAACCAGCCAACCATCCAACCAGTCAGCCAGTCAGCCAGCCAGCCAGCCGTTTGTGTTGTAAGTTGATTACGTGGTTGACGTTGACGCTGAACTATGAGGGCGCGCATGCTGCAGCAGAAGCCTGCCATCGGTTGCAGCAACACAACAGAAATAGGAACGGCAATGGTAAGCAGCTGTCTTCACTTGAATTGCGCGTAACTCTTCATGGTCCTAAACACCTTTTGCAGAGTAACATACACGAGTATATACGTGCATGGAGTGGCTAATGCTTTTTGTGGCAGCCACCTGAATCCGTTCGCCCCACACACCACAACTCACTGTTTGGCTAATGTATTTAGCGCCAGGGCATGGGCCCATGGTCAAATGACCGCCTCATTGCTGCCGCTTTCGTGGGAAACTCTCTAAAGTGGCATGCGGGTGTGGTTTTTTCCTCTGCTCTATGTATGTTTTGCCACAATTAATGAAATTGTATTTTAAAGACGCTCCAATTTTGATTAATAGTTGTCGAGTGCCTGAGAAACAAGATCATGTTGCGCTGCAAGCTAAATCGAAATATATATTCAATCCCATAGCCCAACTCCAACTGTAGCCAAGATGCACTTGTTCTAATGAGGCTTGGTCAGTTTTGATTTTGACTGGTACGGAGCCTTATTGAGCAATTAGTTAAACGGCCACTTAACTGTTGACAGTTAACGTTTTATCAATGGGTCTTACGTTAGCTGCCCGACCTGAACATAAATCAATATTTAAAGTGCAACTTTCACATGGCAGAACGATTTGTCAGCGCACGACATACTCGAACCACCAGTAGAATTTTTTGACATGCTCATTAAGACTCTAAGTAGACAAAAAAAAAAAAAAAATTAACCTTGCGGGCATTAAGGTAACAGCGGTTCATAGTGTTAGCTATTGTTTTTGAGTGGTGCCTTTTTAATTTCAAAATTCCAATTCAACTAAATATGAAACTTCTTAGCAAATCAAATATGAAAAGGTTGAGCCCATGAGCCACTAACTACTACTTATTTAAAATTCAATTCTTAAATACACTCAGACCGATATCGCCTTAAAACATAGCGTATCTCGCCCTTATAATGAAAGCAGAACAAGGGAGTTGCCTAAAGAAACGCAACTGAAAAAATTCAAACTAAGAATTGGTTAAATTTAAATATAGAAGTGCAAATATTCCAAGAAAATTGTTCGCATTGTTAAACAATGTGATAAGCGGGCGAAAAAAAGCTTCAAAGTTGATTAAAGAATCCACTAAATTTCACAGGAATTCTGTTTCTGCCTAGCATTTCAAGCAGCAAGAAAAGTTCCATTTTAATTGTGAATTTAATTACATTAATTAATTTAGCTAGCTAAAAATATAATTGAAAAGAAAATACTGGAATAATAATCCCGTAATTTTAAGTTAATTAAAGAATGAAGAAGGCCATTATTTCAAGTTGCAAGAAAAGCTTTATTTCTATTGCAAATATGTGTGAGCTAGTTAAAAAGATAAGGTAATTGAAAAACATGTATTTGGATATGCAAATGTTAGTGGAATCGCTTGCCAGTTTTTCTTGTGGCTCCACAGCTCTTGTTTTTCTAAACATATGTAACTCTTTAATTGTAAAGCTGCTGTTAGGCAATGAAAATGTTGTGCTTTTTAATAAATAAGCGTTGCAAAGTAAAAAGTTTGTTCAAGTAGAACATTGTTGTTGTTGTTGTTTTTTTTTTTTTTTTTTTTGCTTTGAAGTTAAGTAACAATTTATTCACGACATACTTGTAGAATTAAATCTTTGCCTGTCTATATACATATATCTTACAGAAGGAAAAATGTTGGATAATTTTTCTGACAAAAGTATTAGATTTGTCAATCTCTTCAAAAATGTTGAACAAAATTTAAATGGTAGACCAATTCTTCTATAATTCTGTCAGCAAATCCAACTAGTATATACTGTTTGTATAAAAATGAAGCTCATTTTATGCTCAGCTTATAATCTCTATAAGTGTAACACTTACTGTTTTTATACCCTGTACCCGTAGGGTAAAAAGGGTATATTAGGTTTGTGCAAAGTATGTAACATACAGAAGGAAGCATCTCCGACCCCATAAAGTATATATATTCTTGATCAGCATGACGAGAGAAATCGATCTAGACATGTCCGTCCGTCTGTCCGTCTGTCCGTCCGTCTGTCCGTCTGGATGAACGCGAGGATCTCTGAAACTATAAAAGCTAGAATAACCAAAGTTGGCATCCAGATTCTCCTAGGTCCGAGTAAGGACGAGTTTATTTTTTTTTTTTTAAATTTTCCCCCCCCCTTCCCCCGCTACGGAATTTCGTCAATAGCGTCCACATTTCAAATGCTACCTAAACCAAACTTTGCACACATAATTTATATATATTTGTCTACTGTTGTTCAAAATTTTATTCAATTCGGTCAATTCTAAGAAAAGTTATTAGCGAAACAAATTCTCGCCAGTACAACCCCCACAAACTGCAGCAACAAGTTCGCTCTTCTTCTTCCTCTTTTTGCTGCTGCTTTGGTCGCATATAACTCAGTGACGGAAGTTTACCTGGGTACAGGGTATTACACTGTCGGGCTTGCTCGACTGTAGCGTTCTCTCTTGTTTAGACTTCGCTAATGTTTTAAATATTTATATGAAAGAGCTTACCCGTATAATACAAATAATATATGTTGGCTTAGTATGCGTTTTGAAATATCTATATTACGTAATATAATAAAAAGTATACCCTGTATCGAAGAGTAAAATGGGTATATTAGGTTTCTAAACAGGCAGAAAGACCCCCCATAGCTATATGTGTTCTTAAGCATGAGGAAAGAAATCGATCAAGAAATTTCCAGCTGAGCACACATTGAATAAATTCGGTATATAGACTGCCTTATTCCCTTAGCAACAAATTCTTATTATTACTTATTACTTTTTTTTATTTCTCCGCCCACTTTTGTTTCTAATTTCATCTAAATTGGTCAAATCTAGGATGAGCTATTAACAAATCGATTTATACTACACCCACAAACTCCACTTTTTTTCTTCACGCGGCACGGATATTTGTTTGGCTACAGGTTATATAACTGTCGGGTGTGCTCGACTGCAATAGTCTCAGTTGTTTGAAATAGGTTATATTATCAAGAAATTATATAAGTAGTTAGCTTTAATGTACGCAATGTACAACAAACATTTTATCAGCAGAACGTGAATTAAATATATTAAAAATATATGTCCACTAGCTATATTATATATACATATATTTCATTTCAAAAGCAATAAATGACATCATACAACAATAGCGTTGAACTCACCCTTGTTCTGCGCATGCGCAACCCAAAGTCAAAGTCCAGGAGGACTCATCGTGCAACATGATCCATCATCAGTTAAGTTGAAAGCTGTAAATAAACAGAGAGATAGAGAGAGCTCAGAGTTAAAACTATTATTGAAATTTGATGCCACGATGACAACAAGCAGACAGGCTGCTGTCGAAGGTACAAAAAAGGTGGATATAACGCCCAACAGGACACAAAAGGATGTGCCGCCGCATGCCGCGACTTATGCAACTCAATGGACAATTCGACTGACAGCAGTCCACAGCATGATCGAAACGAACTCAGCTTGCGCGTGGCACGCGACGCTGCCGATCTGATGAAAAGCTGCTTGCCACCACATTTTCCAATATACGTGTAGTAAGTATGTGGAGGCGCCGCAGGACCAGACTAGTTATTAAAACTCATGTTGTTCGTTATAATGACGATGCTGTCAATTGTTTTCTCGCGAGCCTATCAATGCGTTTTCATCGGCTACCAGCACGCAATTGTCTGCTAAATGTATTTTCACTTTCTATGCTAATTTGTTGGAAAATAAATTGTTTGGGGGACGCGGAAAGTAATACAAATGTGTGTTGACGCGTTAGTTTCTGTGCAGAGACCAAAAACCATTTAGATAATGGTCTGCCAGAATGTCTAGCGATCCCAGTTAGTTGCCGGGCTTATTTAAAACGAAGCAGCGTTTTCATTTTTAGGCGCTTAAAAGAGAAATAAGAAATAGTGAAAACAGTTCTAGGTAAAGCATTGTGGATTCCCAGAAATGTATGGTGATTTGTAATAAAATTTGAATAAGTTTCTCAGGAAAGTCATAAAATATTCAATTGATAAAGAACAAAATGATTTTTTTTGTAAAATATGATATTTCATTTTAAAAAAATTGATAAGCAAAAATATCATATTGGCTTTAGAAATATCAGAAATAACATTTTCCAATTTAATAAACAAGAGTAAAAAAGTGAAAATAAAATGGCCAAAAAATATAGATTAGAGACCAGAAGTATAGTAACAACATGATACGTAAAATTTTCAAATTAATGTTAAGGTTATGCAGATAATTTGTTTAATCAAAAAATAAGGAAGTCGCTAAAATAAATCAATAATTTTTCACCTATCACAAAAATAGAGTTTTTATTATTTAATTATAGTCTGATTAATTACTTGTATTTACTAAGCACATGTGTTTTTAATTAACTTAATATTCAGAAACCCGAATTTTATTCAAAACAAGTTTTCAAAAACCCCAACTATTCTTCAACTGATTTAGTTCTGCTTTCTTTGCGTGGAACTGTTCTACTGGTATGAGAATATTAGGAGGCAGGAAGTGGCCGGCACGTTTAAGGCACGAGCCGAAATGTTAATATTGTGATATGGTTACAAGGTCGGCTGATATGAAAAGCATAAACTAAAGCGGGTTAAGAGATTAAGACTGTTGTATATACTTTTCAGAAACAATAAGAGAGGCAAGGGGGGGCCAAAAAATTAAAATTTTGATTAAATAATGCCCGATGCATTTAAAAAATAATTTATGCATATGATCGATGAAAAAACTTCAACAAATCCAACGCAGATACATCTTAAGGCGAAATAGCGCGTCATAATAATGAACGTGTGGTCGACTTTATATGGAAAAATTTTTTCTAGGGGGGTACGCCCTTGAAGAGAGGCATTTAGTTTAGGCACATGTTGTTAAATATTTTCCCCTAATACAATACATATGAACTCGTATAAGTAAAGTTTGAATCTATACTTTGAATAGGCATTTAAATAATAATGCATACATATATAGTATTTGTTCGACGTGGGTGGGAAATACTATACATTTAATTGTATTTTTTAATGTAAGTTAAAGATTTTGTGTTTGGAATATTACATTTTGTAGCTTAGTTTAGCTTAGCTATGAGCGACGATTAATTAAGCTTATTTCAGACTACTGAAGGACTACATTTTATAGCTAGTTTTAAAACGAAATTCTGCAAAAGCCGACTATGACTAAACTAATGGTCAGATGGGCAAATATTTTGCGCATATTAGTAATTCTGCTAATAGCTTTAAAATGTCGTATTCCTTGTACTTGTAAATAGATTGTTTATTAAAAAAAAGTATTAAATACAAAATAAAAAAGGGGTTCTGAAGCGTCGTAAAAGTCGATGCCAACTCTGTAAATATATTTCTTATCTTTTGCGAATTACACGCTCGCCTGGCCCCCAATTTTTAATTCTTGGGTAATTTACCAAAACGCTTGCCTAGGATTTTCCCACACCCACCAACGCACAAGGCCACTGAGTATTTCAAATACGTGTAGGCGACACTTTTTACCGCTCGACTGGCTAACCCAATAAATAGTTGGCATAACTGAGAGCCGAAACTAAGCTTCAACTGCAAACCAAAGTCCGCTGAAGATGTGACTCATAAATTCTGCAATGCTATGCACATTATCGCCCATGCGAGATACCAAAAAGTCAAAGAGTAGTTGAGACTCCAGACAGGACCAAAAGTTGGTTGCCGTTTCTGCTGCAACTGTTGGGTCTGGCTGGCTCCGCTATTGTTGTTGTTGCTGTTATTGTTATTTATGAGTTTTGTGATGTTTGTGCAAATTTTTCTATGTAAGAGACGACGACGACGACGACGACGACGACGACGTCGTAGGTTTTCTTTTTGGGCTTTGTTTTGAATGCGAGCTGCGAGTTGGACTTGAACTTGGAGTTCGTTTTCGCCTTCACCTTCGCCTTCACTGTTTCCTTATCGCCCGTCAAATGCTCAGAGACAACTTCATTGTAAGCTGTAAGTCCGAGTTGGAGCGGTTGCTAAAAGATTCCACTCCGTTGATGTTGACAGCAGGAGTTCCAAGCACGCGTCGTCGTCGCACAGTGGTTACAATTGTGTGGAAATCGATGCAGTTGTTTAAAATTGTCTATTTAAAATTATTTCAAATAATTTCTTGCTTTTAGGTGTAAGCTTATATGTGTTAGCTATTTTTGAAGAATACTTATATATATATACTATATACTTCTTTTAAACTATTAGTCATAAAACTAGTACACATACGTTTCAACAAAAGACTGGCATGCTACCATTTTGTGGAAATAAAAAGTTTCAAAAAGTAAGCCCAAGTCCTACTTATGTTGTGTAAAAATGCGAAAACTGAAAAGGTCTATCTCTAGAAAGAGAAATATATTTAAAATTATTGTAAATGCTATTGTAAATGCTATTGTAATTGATATAATCATCAACATTTTTATAAAGTTAGCAATGTATTTATAATATTATTAATAACCTTAACTATTGCTTTATTCAGCTGAATTTTTAAGTTAGAATTACTTAAAAAATTTAGATATAATTGAATGGAAAATTCGAGAGAATCTGTTTGTCAGTTTTGTCGCATCAGTGTGGTTGTTCAGGACAGTGTTGCTGAAACCACAGAAGGAAGTCGATGTCGTTGTCGATGTCATTGCCACAGACTGTTTGGAGCCATAGGAGCTTATGCGCTAGATGTGACCTACGAAGGCCTAGGCTTGGCGGCAATCTAATTACATTTTGTGGCCAGCGGCGACCGCGCTTGGCGCGAATTTCAACTGCTTTTGAGCGATTTCCATCAGTCAATAAAAACTCGTTGGCGCAGCGGGAAAAGCAAACATGTTCCCCGGCTTGGATTGGTTTCTTGGCAAGCTTCATGCTGCTGTTGCCGTTGCCGTTGCCGCTGTCCATCTGATAGGCTCTGGTCACAACTTTATTTGCAGCTCTTCGCTTGTGGGACTTGTGGAATGCTTTTCGCGGAAATCGAACTGTTCGCGCAGTCGTCGAAATATTTCAATGGAAATGCCACATAATGCTCACTTCTTATTTAACTTTTTCCCATTTATTTCGCTTTTTTTTGTTTTTTGCATTTGTCTAACAAATTATGCATTGTGGAGCGACATATGCTGTGCGCCGCGCTGCGCTGACAAGCCAAACAATTAAAACTAAAGTGGAAACGATCAAAATGTACACTCATGCCCCTGCTGCCTGCTGCTGATCTATTGCCGCCGATATCCAGTCTGACCGCAGTGCCTTACAATTTGCATAAATAAATATATTAACGATTCCAACTGGTGCACACCCTCGCAGGACGCATCACTCTGGAGTCCGTCCGTGATGATGCTTTGGCGTGACTCATGCCTTGGTGGCAATTGCCAATTGGAAATGAAGCGTCATGTGCGCTATGTTAATGAGTTGGCGGGCAGGCGGGCAGGCGGCTAGGCGGGTAGGCGGACAGGACGAGTCCAATTCGAAAGTGGCAGCAGCAGATCATGTCCACCACACATCGCTCCTTCCTTTTGCCTTCGCTTTTTTCGAAATTGTCATGCTGTCAAGCGTAACGGAACTCCGATAAGAGCAATAAAAATAAAAATAGGTTGTGGTGAGTGGCCCAGAAAAGCAACAGTAAAGTTAATGTTAGTCGTAGAGTTGAGCGGCAACATCTGTGTTTCAGGCACTGCATTTAGTAGCAAATTACACTGCAACTAATTTTGTGTAAGTTGGTGTAAAATATCCAAAGAATAGTGTTACATGGTGAATGGAATTGTAGGCTCGGGGCACTTCAATCAATTTGTTTTTGGAGCAAGCTAGACTGTAAAATGCTTTAAAGTAGATTTTAAAGAGTAATTTATAGCATTAAAAAATCAATTTATTTCATAAGCACATCATTCTAGGCACATTATTCGTGAACTTGAATTCGGTTTTGAATAACATAGTGTTATCATAAATTTGTGACTTAAAGTCACTTTTTGGTTCGTAAAAGAAAATACGTATAAAATCAGATTATTGAATTAAAATGTATAAAGCTAAAAATAATATTTATAAAAAATTTGTTGTTAAAATTCAGATCGGTATCTAATAATACGAAATAATAAACTTCTTATCGTAACTGATTGCTGAATTAAAAATAAATATGATTTGGAAATGAAATTCAACAACAAAATAACTAAAAACGAGGACAAATAAAAAAACTATTCCAAAACAAAGCACGAGACAAGTAATTTCAAAATATTTTAAAACACTATTAGCCCTTTTCATAGCTAGTTTTTCACATTCAGCTTAAAGGTGTTTAGTTTAAGTTCTCTATTGTATTTTTTTCCTTTTTGTTATTTTTTTACAATGACAGATTATTTTGGATAGATAAAATAATTAAATAAATAAATAAATAAATTCCACTTGCAGTACAATTTCTCGCAGTGCATGGCGTAGCACGCGACACGCAAGCCCATAATGTATGACACGTACCACAGCTATCGGCACGATGACTGCCATAATATATGCACCCACACAGTGATGACACGCATACCTAACAACAACAACAGTAGCAGGAACAAACAAAACATAAACAACAACGCACATCAAATTGGAGAAGTCGAAAACGAAAATTATGCCAATTGGTTTATCACTTGGCAACAAAAACAAACGCTTGAGTAACCCTCCGAGCACCCCCCGGCACAGCCACAGCTCAAGGATCAAAACTGCGAATTCAAAATTTGTTAAGCCTTTGCTTCCGATTGCTGTTAAAAATGTTTTTATTTGAAAAACCTGTTTTGTCTTTTTATGAACCACTCGACAAACTTCAAAACTCATGTGGAAACTCTTAGATATAATCCATTATCCAGCGTTCCTTGGTCTGACGTCGCCAGTTCAAGGGGAAGAGACGTTTCCAGACCTCGTAGCGTGCCGAATTCAGACCCTCCTGCATGATTAGCTCATCCCCTATATCCAGATAGTAGCGTTTCTTGAAGCTGAATGGTCGCCAACGTATCGCACGCAGTTGCTCATCACTCGGCTTATTCGGATCACTGCGGAAATCGTAGGAGTTGAAGAACTTAAAGGCAATACTATTTTGAGAGCCTACCCTTTATAGGCGAAGGCCGAAAACATTCTAGTCATGATATCGACCATGCGGAACTCGTCATCGTCCTCGGTGAACATGCGACTGATCGAGGGCTCCACAAACAAATACATCAGATCGTCGTGATGCACCACACCGTAGGGTGACTCCTCCGGATAGTGGATGTGACTGCGACCGCCCTGGTAGGCAAACCGATAGTAGTAGACCTTAGTGGAGCGCGCTGCCAGGTGTACAAAGCGATGTATACCGAAGCCAGTCAGAGCATCCGAGTACAGAGTGGCGAGCGCTTCCAACGAGCTATTCGCATCGAGCGGCTGGGAGCCGAAATAATGCTCTCGAAGCTCTTGACTTATGTTTTGCGAGCGCGGACTGCTTGCGTTATAGAGAAAACAAATGGGAGCCAAGGCCTCAAAGTTATCATTGAAGGTGTCGAGCAGCGTGCGACTCTGAAGAATAGCTGGCACAAGAGTTCAAGGTGTAGGTTTTAGAATAGAAGATATGTTCCGTGGCTTACTCACATATGGCCGGACCCACAAATTCATCTTTCGTCATGCCCGTTATGACGGGTATTTTCATGAAATCGCCATTTTGATAACTGCGCACAGGGTCCTCGATGAGAAAACGCTCCTGTCCAAAGTCGGGCTCAACGACTGGCTTCCAAATAATCAACGGATTGTTACGTCCGAAATCAAACATGCGCGGCAAGCTATTTGCATACTCCAGATAATGTTTCTAATAGAATTTAGGTAGTAAGTAATTGAATGATGTCCAAACTAGTCGTAGCGCTCACCCCACGCAGACAATCCACTAGCTCGGCAATGCTCTCGATGGAGCACTGCAATAAGGCTGCTTGTTTCCTAGCCACATCCATTTGCTCCTCGGGCAGCGACCACTGACCCGTTGCGGCGCCACTCATTACAATAGCCCGATGGAATAAACCCTGCGACATTGGCGACACCATGTGGAGTGTCACAGCCATGGCCCCAGCCCCATAGCCCAAGAGTGTGATGGCATTGGGATCTCCGCCAAAGCGCGAGATGTGGAGCTTCAGCCAACGCAGCAGTTGAACTTGATCCTTTAGACCCATGTTGCCGGCCGCCGCCTCCGTGCCTGTGGCGAGGAAGCCCAACGTGCCCAGCCGGTAATTGAAGGTAACCAGCACCAGGTTACGATCCATAAAATACTGCGGTCCGGCAAAGTTTTTACTCTGCCCGGACAGCGAATAGAAGCCGCCGGGATGTATGAACACTATAACTGGCTTCTTCACATTCGGTTGCGCCTCGCTGGGCAGTTCACGTGTGTAGATGTTCAGGCGCAGACAGTCCTCGCTAATATCCTCGCTGAAGAGTCCCGGTTGTGGGCACTTTGGTCCATCGAAGGTGGCGTCGAGTACGTCAAACCATTGCTCAATGGGCTCTGGGGGCCTAAAGCGTAAATTGTCAACAGGTGCCTTGGCATAGGGAATACCGCGAAAGGCATAAAAATTTCGACCCGCCTGCGATGGTAAAATAGTGCCCCGTATCTTGCCCAATGCTGTGGTGATGACCAAATCGGATAGTTCCTTATCACTACCCGGTGGCAGATCGTTTAACGTTTTAGCCTGAGTGCTATTTTGACTCTGAACCTCGTTCGCATGGCCACAAAGCAGCAGCAGCCAAAGAACTAAGAATTTACACACTTTCTGCATCTGTTCGCCTTCAATTCGTGGCCAAAACTGTGGAGGCTGGGGCCATGGCTCTAAGCTTTTATAGCTCTCTGTTGGCATGATTTTGTGTCACATAAAATATGCAAATTGATGATATTGTGGATTCGACATGAAACACGCTGTTCCCAGTCGATGTGGGCGTTGTCTCTTCCTCCTTGGTTTGCGCAAGCTCTTCCCATGTCCAATTGCCAGGCGCTACACGAGAAGTCCATAAATAACACGCACAATACTCTGCAATTCTTGGGCTTCGCACACACACCCAGAGCCACCAACCAACCAACCAACCTACCTAGCTCTGTACAGCCCACGCATTTCTCCAAACTTGTATTAATTTGTTATTGCTCCAATTTTCCCACGTGAACTTTTTTGCGTGTTTGCGGCTTATTAGATTAAACGCGCGTTAAAACACCCTCCCTCGAAGCAACTTATCTGTATGACCTACCCAAAACAGAAAAAGTGATCCTTAAATACCCGCTAATAGCGTTTAATGGTGAACACAAAAGGTAAGCGACAGGCAAGTCATAAAGTTCGACCCCTCGCTACTTGCCAAGAAAGCCAGACAGACCTAGTGAAGTGTGTGTTGAGAGCTCCTTTGTGTGTTCGGTCTTCCTTCCGTGCGGCCTTTCTTTACTTGAGACATATACTCGTACTCGTAAATTGTCAGTTGGGCAAGGGCAGACAAAAGCGTGCTAATTGGATTTATACTCGTATGCAGGGTATTGTGAGAGGAAGTGGAAGTCGGTAGTTGTAGCTCAAGTTGTCGAACTTGGTGTGAAATGTTTCGTTGCCTAAATGTTTTCGGCAGAAAAGGGAACGTTCAATTCTTAATTGCAGGTATCAACGAGATGTTACATTTGAAAGGGAAATCTAGGATTGGAAGGGTGCGTTTTTGGCTTTGATGTGGGCAGACTTTGTGGCTATGTGGAATTTTATTCTAGCTTCTTAAGAGTGGTTTATATTTTATAGAAAAGCGAAAACAAGAATGTTGAAGAATACCAGATAGGTTGTACATTCCCTTTTAAGAAAGATGAGGGAGTTTAGTAAAAGAAAAGCAGAATAATTCAGCAAAGCTCTTTGGACAATTTAGTTTATTTAGACAGAAAAATGACACTAAACTGAGTGTTTTGAGTCTCTAATATAAAGCCTAAGCCAGAAGTCTCGCTAACAACTTTAGTAACAGAAAAGCAGAATAATCCCTACCAGGAAAACTCTTTGGACAATATAAGGCTAAGAGGAATTTTTCTGACTTTAGATTATGGAGCCTCAGTCTAAAAAGCTAGACAGAAAAATGACACTAAACTGAGTGTTTTGAGTCTCTAATATAAAGCCTAAGCTAGAAAGAAGCGTCGCTAACAACTTTAGTAACAGAAAAGCAGAATAATCCCTACCAGGAAAACTCTTTGGACAATATAAGGTTAAGAGGAATTTTTCTGACTTTAGATTATGGAGCCTCAGTCTAAAAAGCTAGACAGAAAAATGACACTAAACTGAGTGTTTTGAGTCTCTAATATAAAGCCTAAGCTAGAAAGAAGCGTTGCTAACAACTTTAATAAAAGAAAAGCAGAATAATCCCTATCAGGAAAACTCTTTGGACAATTAAGAGGGTTTTTTTCTGGCTTTAAAAAGCTAGACAGAAAAATGACACTAAACTGAATGTTTTGAGTCTCTAATATGTATAAAGCCTAAGCCAGAAGCCGCGCTAACATCTTTAATCTTAAGCGAAGAAGTTGGAAGACTCCATGACCTTTTCTAAATAGTTTTTTTTTTTTGATTCTTTTATCGATGATGATAGCAAACAGCTGACCTTTTAATGCCTTTGTTGGTCTTATCATAATGCCCACTAAAAACAATGTCCATCAAGTACGAGCTGTAGGCCGCAGGGGCTTGGCCAAGTCCTGCACCACCAAGGTCTTTTGAACAAATGATGGCCATTTAAAGTGGCACATTCTGAACACCTACACTGCAACCGATGCTGCACTCTGGCGATTCCAGTCACACACATTTGCATGCCGCGTATTTATAATTGATGGCTGTGCTTGCCACACGAGGCAACGTGTAGCTCAGTGTGCCTCATGCCTCGCCCAAGTAGTGAGATACACGTATTTGTGCTCAGCGCAGCGTCGATCTTCACGCCTTGCCAGCTGTGCCGTTGTTAGACATTCTGTGGTCGGCGTCATCGTCGTCGTCGTCACCATCATCGTATTACCAGGTAATTGTAACGTTAGCTCAGAGCCTCAGAGGCACGGCAGGTGACACAAATGGGAGACACTAATGACCGAGCGACGGAGCGACTAGTCGACTGGTCGATGTTGTCGTCGATGTCATGCCATGCGCCACAGGATGTGTCTGCAGTTTGTTGTCGTAAGGTGTGAAGTACACGCACACATACACACACACACACATACACATACACACATCTTGGATGATTTTATGACTCCTGCCGAGCCACAAAATGGGAAACCTACTACACGTGCCTCTCTCTTGGCTGAAGTGCTGGGACCCGCTGCCTGTGGAGATTTTGTGGGCAATTCCTATTAAAGCAGTTCCCAATTTTATTTTGATTTAATTAGTTGGCAAATGTTGACATATCGCTGCTTTAGCAGTTGAGTTTTTGTGTGTGTGGTCGCTCAACGATGATCGAAACTGCCGATTAAGTTCCGCAGAAAACTCTTATGAAAATTTTATCGAGCGAGCGTAGAAAATAAAAAAATGGCAAATAGAAAAAGCATTTTTTCAGCTACAGAGTTAAACTGTCAAAATATATAATTTATTAGCCGCCAATCTCATTAGTTCGAGAGGCGTTTGGCCATTTAGAATTAGCATTGATTGGAAACAATGAAAAAAAATGAGCAAAGAAAGGTGGCCAGCCAGGGTTGCTGACCCACCCTCTCTATAGTATATCCGGTATTCGGGCGCTTGAGTATCCGCTTCTGGCTGTCTGTCCCGTTTGGGGTCGTTATGGGCCAACCGATCTGAGTAATTTATGACTCGGCCACGAGAAGGCAAAATAGTCGCTTCTACATACTTTTATCTTTTGTGGCAGCATAGTTTTTGCTTATGTTTTTATGCTAATTTATATTGAATAATGTGCCCGCGAATTGTTGTTAATTAGTCGGATTTGTTTGCTATTGCTATGTAGTTTTTATAGGTTTTGTGGAGCGTGTGGCCGCACAGGCGGGCGGGTGCGTCAGGCACGCGACAAGGTGAGCGGACAATAGATAAGTTTCTACGTATTATGGGGGAAGCAGATATTAATTACTTGTATATTGCAGCGGAAACTTAAATGAACACAAGGCCAGCAATTTAGAGGACATGATGAATATTTATAGCTTCGTGTATTAATTCTGCAAATTAATATGCAAATTAATGTCCGTAAAAAATTCTTCAATATTATTTAAAGACTGCCAAATTGCAAAAAATCAAGGAACATTCATAAAAATTAAAAAAATGTCATTATATTTTGAGTAGCTTTGAAGGCGAAGGTAAGCCTTTGAGATTTGTCAGATAGTATTCTAAGAGGGAACAGATAACAGTCTGTGATTGACGGAGGGGACTCATTAGTTGGCAACTTTAAAGCATAAACTAGTATACCCTTTCACCCTTTGGGTACAGGGTATAATAAGGATTCAATGGTAGGCAGTTCTAAAAGAACAAAAGTGTATGCAAGCCCTACCTTGTCACTACCTATGTATGTAGATTAAAACTAAAAGAATTAGGGATGCTAAACTAAAAGTTATGTTACTTCCCAGCTCTAGGATCCGGGAAGCTTTAACACAGCCTAAATGAAGCTCTGACTTATACTAGAACCAAAATATTTATCGCTTATTCAAGAGCAGCTATGAGTAATAAGCTCAATGGACTTGAGTCGCTACAATTCCAAATTTTCAGGCAAGGAAAATTTAAATTTAATTAAAGAGAATTTTTATAATATCTAATAATCTACCAAAAAAGTATCTCACAGGAACGTAGGTACCTTCTATTTGAAATATTTCCTATTATAAAAAATTAAATAACAATTAAGTTATTAAAATCAAAATTGTACTTGATTGCGGGAAAAAGGCGATAAATATGAAACAGAAATCGACACTTTCAACATTTCGAGTAAAGCACCTCTGTACTCATTGTTTACTCACAGCTTGCCGGACTGGCTAATAAACCTGCCCCCAACGGGTCAGTGATTCTCCACCTCTAGCTTTAAACTATATTTTATTTTTTATTATTTAAGTATTTGAATTTAATTATACTTCTTCTTAATCTTGTATTGCTATTTTTCCTTTTCTTTTTTTTTTAGGTCTAATAACGTCTCTGACTACTCTCTGCTGTGAATCGGGGCATAGCTGGTCGTTTGGCAAAAACAAAATCCCCACAGAGTCGGATTCGTTATTGGACATTTTTGTTTTTTCTATAGGCTTTGCTTTTCTTTAGTTTTATCTAGCATAAGTTCTATATTGTTTTAATTTTTTTCTCACATCGACAGCTCTTTTTGTCGATAAATAAATAAATAACAATAATTAATAACTTACCTATTTCCAATACTCTACTCTATATACTCGTATTGCGATTTGAATATGCATTAACAGTTACCCATTGCGAGGCAGCTGCTCAGGCGCACACTTCTGGCCATTCCCTGCCACACAGAGTGTGAGAATCAATCAATTCTTCATATGCTGAAATCAGCAAAGCATATGCAAAGGATACAAAAAGATAGACAGACAGACAGGCAGGGCAGGACAGATAGACAACACTCGAAACTCTCAAAATAATCAGGCGCGACATAAACAACAATTCAGCAAACGGTAAAAACTGTCAAGGGCAATTGTTAGAGCCTTTGTGCGGACTGAAGGACTGATAGACAGACCCGACCATATAGTGATTGATCATTTGATGAGCGCCCGTTGATGTGCATTTGTTTTTGTTGTTGTTGTACTCTTTTTCTGGGGTGGTTGGCTGTAATGCATCATGTTCGAGTGGGCTGGAACTGGCTGGCTGGCTGGCTGGCAGGCTGGCAGGCTGGCTGGTTGTCTGGTAAATGAACGTGGGAGTTTGTCGTTTTACACCTTGAGTAGAGTGCCTTTAATATTTTATGTGCAGCACGTGCCACCAAACTGGGCTTGAGACCTTGGCCATGCTCAGTGAATGTAAATCTGTTGCAAGTGGCAACAGCATTCGACATTGCAGCCACGTACGCCACCAATGACAACTGCTAGGGTCCAGGGCCGAGGCCGAGGCCCAAGCAGCCGCCGCCTGCATAACTCGAGGCACACACTTTGTGAAGTGCAGCTGTTGGGTTGGCGGCTTGCCGCAGTCTTTGCCACTTCCTTTTCGTGGTCTGTTTGAGAACTTAACCCGTGCCATTGTCGTCATCGTCTTCTTCGTCGTCGACGTTGTCGCCATCGTCGTCTTTATCGGCGAAACTAAATTAATTGTTGTTATTGTTGTTCCCTTCGCTTCTGTTTCATACCACCTGTTGTTGGCCAATGCCTCCGCTCGCTTCTCATACCATAATCCTCAAATCGCACATTAATCGAATATTAATAAATATTGCTTCTTTGATTTCGCATGCAGGCAGCATTATCGTCTTCATCTTCGTCTTTACCTTTGCCTCCGATGCTGATAAGTTAAACCTACTTTGACTTATGCTCCCCATAATTGTAATTAAGTTAAACGCTCAAAATGTGGCTCCTGCCGACCGGAGTGAGTCGTTTATTGTTGGCGTCTGACCGTCGTCTGTGCTGGCGTCTGGCCAGGCTCGTATTGTGGTATTATTGTTATTATTCTTATTCTTATTATTGTTGTTGTCGCAGGTCAAGTCGTGCGTTTGCGTTGAGGCTGAGACGCCAAAAGCTGCGGTACACTCTGGTTAAATATAAGAGATCCTTCTAGGGCTGGAAAGCTTTTCCAAGGCAGACAAACTGTACTCTTTTCAGCAGTAAAAGAACTGATTATTTGTTGAAATTGTTAGCTTCAGCAGCTAAATTGTAATTCACAAATATCGGATAAGTCGCTTTGACCAATATATGTAAGTATATTTGTGTTGATCTTTAAAGGGCTTTATCTTGAGAGGCCAGTGCTTCTTAAATATGCACTTTCATTTAAACTTAGCTTCTGCTGTTACTAGAATTGAAACCATAAAGAAATAGTTTGTCTTATGTGAATCGTGCAAATAAATCAAACGATATTCTGCATTGCTGAAAAAGATTTGTTTAAAAATGCAAATAAAACTCAATTTGGTTTTAAAGCGTTGACTTAAACTGGAGCTTGAGCTGACTGATTCAACTACTGCCATGCCTTAGGCCGATATTAAAGTGTATTCGGAGGATAGAATATTTAAGATAATGAAATAAGTCTTGAGCGAATCCATCCACATAATACCTCAATCAACATCCTTTCTTCAAGCTGCACTTTGGTTCAAGAAATTTACGTTCTCTTCAGACCCAATCCTTAGTTCATATTAAAGGGGTTTTAAAAAGATTGAATTTAAATAAAAGAGTGATATAGAAAAGGCTCATATCTTCAGCTGTTGTTGCCTAAAACTGTATCACTCTTTTGTACCGCCTTCCTGCAGTCGAGAGAACCCAACTGCAATGCAAGCTAAGCTCAAAAATCACGTTCAGCTTAAATCAATTATAAAATAATCTGAATAACTGAATAGCTGCCACCCAGTAGACAGAGTTATCTTATCGTTGCCACTCGCCGCTTTTAATTAATACCATATAGTTTAGATAACAAACACGATTCACAGATCAGGCAGGCGTTGGGCAAGGTCGAGGGCCCGCACAGCCCGTCAATGAATGCCTTGTACGGTTAAGAGCCGCTGGCATCTAACTGCAGTCTGCGCCCTAATGGGTCAGGATTGGAACGAGAAGACTTCTTGTCTGACTTCTTTCTGCCATGCTGGATGGTCCATGTTCATTAAAGAGACTATGTTTTTGGCGGACGAGTCCAGCGACACGTCGCAGCTTTTGATATGTGCTATAATCAAATGTTGATGGCCCAAAACACATTACCGACATGAGGCCCTGTCCTGTCCTGTCCCATCCTGTCAATTGTTTAAACAAGTGCGGACTGAGAGCGCGTGCGCCCAGAAGCCATTGCCGGGCATTGGTTAGCGGCTAACCGGCTACCCGGCTATTACAATCATTAGGGCCCAAATGTGACTCTTTAGTTTTGGGCGCAACAATTTTCAACAGTTCATTTAACTGATTAAAGTGCACGCGAGCGACATGACGACGATTTTTGGCAATTTGCTTGATGAAGAAATGGCCCCGAGTACAGGCATTTAAGGCTGGTGCGAAAATTACAGTACACTTCCTATATAATTTTGGCACCTTAGTAGCCGTTGGGGGACAGACAAACTATATGTGTGTGCGAAAGAAGTCATAAAATTAAATTTATGAGCTGTAATCGTTATGATCAAAACACTGTTTTGGGAGCAGTTAATACACGCGTAATTGTATTGCAGATCACTGGCCTTTGTAATTGGCTTCTAATCGCAGCAAAATATTCAACTGATGGGGCAAAAATCCATTAACATTGGCTTAACACGGCAAGACATTTGTCAAAATGTATTTTTTTTTCATTTTCTTGTTTCGAAAAATTAAACAAACCATTGTTCGGGTTTGAATATGTTTTTGTGTTCGTTGTGGGTGATGTGTGTTAAATATTAATCAGTCAATAGGCAAAATGTTAATCCTCATTTAAAGCCATTTCTGATGTTGTCGAAGCTTAGCCTCTTCGGTCTATTAGCGGACCGCCCAGCGAGTCCACCAATTAATTGCGTAAATGGAAAAAATTGCCGTTGGCTTTTGTCTTTTCTGGGTGCCACAAGTCTCACTTTGCTGGTCGCATTACTGGGTGATGCTGCAGTGAAAAAAATGATTGGGTACGAGTCGAACAGATAGTTGTTGGGTACTGCTTTATGTAGGCACCCATCAGTTAGCTGAGATAGGGCCATATTGTTGTCGTGATGCCAGAGCATGTGCTTCATAACTCAAGTCGAATACATTGCAGGAGTACAAGTATAAACAATATATGTATAATTAGCGGTAGAGAGACGAACAGTATGTTTATCAAAGTCCACAAAGTCTATTAAAAACAAGAGAGAACGCTAGAGTCGAGCAAGTCCGACAGTGATATACCCTGTACCCAAACAAACTTCCGGCATTGAGGTTTGTGCTCCTATATCAGAAGAAACAAGTAAAAAAACTAAAGTCGGGTGTCCCGACTTTGAAATACTCTGTACATATGTTTACAATAATTATAGAAAATAAAAAAAAATTAAGAAAATTAAAAAAAAAATTTGATTGATTTTACCTTTCTCGGTATTCGAACTCACGTAAAGGGTGTATAATTGCACATTTACATAGCGATTGCGTCTGTGTGAGTGTATGTATGCCTATGCGCATCTATTCGTGTCTGTGTAAACATGTTAGCAGTCAACCAAACAGCAACGTCAACAGCCGCGGGCAGCGCTTGAGCAGCGCTGCAGCAGCAAATATATTTATGGCTATAACTTCTTGGTAAATCGGTCTATCACAGTGGAACTTGGCATACGGACACATAATAACTAATTGGGGGTATTTGCAAAATTGTAGTTCGAAATTCCAAGAATTACGTATTCTCATAAGGTATCTGGGACTAAAATTTGGTGTCCGTAGGTCTTATAGTCTCTTAGATATAGGCGATTATACGAATAGAAAATCGGGAAAACCCCCATAGGGAGGAAGTCAGGGGGAAAATCAAAAAAATAAAACAAACTCGTATAGAGCACACTCATAAGGCATCTTTGTGCAAAATTTGGTGTCTCTACCTCTTATAGTCTCTGAGATCCAGGTGTTCATACGGACGGATAGACGGACAGACAGACAGACAGGGCTAGATCGACTCGTCTCGTCATGCTGATCAAGAATATATATACTTTGTGGGGTCTGCCACGCCTCCTTCTGCCTGTTACATTTTTCAGCTCCCGCAAACCTAATATACTTCTGAACATTTCATGTACCGTCTACGCATTCTAGGCGTTCATCCAGACAGACGGTCGATTCGGCTTGTCATGCTGATCAAAAATGTATACATTTTATGGGGTCGGAGATGTCTTCTTCTGCCTCTCACATAATTTTTACAAACCCTATGTGCCCTTTTTGCCCTACGGGTAGAGGGTATACATTTATGTAACCCCATAGTTCAATTGGAAGGCGATAACTGGAGAGAGAGAGCATTGTAGATGAGAATGGGGCACTTGCAATAAACTGCCCGCTCATAAGTATGTCGTTTAGTAAACTTTGTATTCCCGAACTGTGTAGTTCTAAAACGAGCAACGGAATATAGAAATAATATAGAAATAATCCCCCCTCTTAACATTAAAGAACATAATTGATTGTGATAAATCGGAGAGTCTATAAAGCTATTCGGAAGTGATCCGCGAAAAGTCCAATATTTTCGGAAATTCGTGAACTTTTTCGTATGCGTTACAAAGACTTCCAAATACCCTTATTAGTAGATCGTTGCGTCGCCTCTCCCTATGTTTTAGATAAGCTCCTTTCCCACCTGGGAATTTAATGCACATAAAAAAGTGATTTGTCCACCGATCTTTCCGGCTTTATAATTAATGAGATATTTTAATAAACTTACAGTTCCACATCATTTTGCTTTAACATATAATTCCCTGAGTGAAGAGTGTGAAGTTAAGCTAGGATTGTAATGGAAATAATATCCATTTCCATCTTTTTTCCCCTTTGTGGGAATTGTGAAAGTGTTAATAATACTTATATAAACTAATTCTTATGCACGCTAATGATGTGTAAGAAAGAAAGTGATTCGAACATAATATCATAGAATACAAAAATTAAAACGGCAAAATCGCATAAGACCATCAATGCTACTGGCAGCCTAACAGTACAAAAGAGTTAATATTTAAAATCCTCACTGCAAAATAATATGTTTGCTGAAAATAAATTTAAGAAATCACCTTAACATCTTCAACATCTCGGTCCTGGCATCGCTCAACTAAGACGAATCCCACAATGTGAGTTCGTTCCTGAGTATGTATTTTGATGACTCAGTTCGAATCACGGCACTAACATAATCGCATAAAGCATGAACTACAAAACACCTTACAGTTTTAAAAATTCTCAACAAAGTGGTTCCATACATAGAGATTTCAAAATGTTGTATTATTCCGATTCCGCAGCATGATAATTATAACTTTAAAACAAGAGAGAACGCTACAGTCGAGCAAGCCCGACAGTGTAATACCCTGTACCCATGTAAACTTCCGTCACTGAGTTATATGCGCCCATAGCAGCAGCAAAAAGAGGAAGAAGAAGAGCGAACTTGTTGCTGCAGTTTGGTGGGGTTGTACTGGCGAGAATTTGTTTTGCTAATAACTTTTCTTAGAATTGACCGAATTGAATAAAATTTTGAACAACAGTAGACAATTATATATAAATTATGTGTGCAAAGTTTGGTTTAGGTAGCATTTGAAATGTGGACGCTATTGACGAAATTCTGTAGCGGGGGAAGGGGGGGGAAATTAAAAAAAATAAAATAAACTCGTCCTTACTCGGACCTAGGAGAATCTGGATGCCAACTTTGGTTATTCTAGCTCTTATAGTTTCTGAGATCCTCGCGTTCATCCAGACGGACAGACGGACAGACGGACGGACAGACGGACGGACAGACGGACGGACATGTCTAGATCGATTTCTCTCGTCATGCTGATCAAGAATATATATACTTTATGGGGTCGGAGATGCTTCCTTCTGTATGTTACATACTTTGCACAAACCTAATATACCCTTTTTACCCTACGGGTACAGGGTATAAAAATAAATAAAAAAAGCTTGGAAAAAATAAAAAAAAAATCAAAAAAAAAACTTTAAGGCACGATAAATGTAGTCTTTTGGTGCGGTTTTATTAATAAAATAATGGATTGCTTGAATTGTATTTATTTCCCTAATTTCCTTGGTATCAGAGGCTTGTGAAGATGTCGAGAAAGAATCAAAATTCAGTTACAGATATTTTGTGATATGTACCAGACAGAAAACTATCTTAAAGTACTAAATACAAAATATTTGAATATATTGTTGCTTATCGCCTGAAAAAGTATACAATAACTTTCAACCTTTTCTTTTTAAAGTTCAACGCCTCAACTATTTCATTGAATTTGAAATAAAAACCAACAACTTGTTCTTTTTAGATGTCCGTTTCAAATGAAAAACTGCAGATTTTGTTTGTTTTTTTTTTTTCGAGTGTAGTTAAAGCAAATCAATTAATAATATTTTTGTAAGCGAAACCAAACCAAAATCACAACACATAAAAATCCTATTTCAAAGTGTACCAATTTTATTTATTTTAACAGCACGATGATTAATTGGAAGCGCCGAAAAAAATCGAATTATCTCCAAAATATTTGTAACCACAACACTCTGGGGTTTCAGTCGCCGCCGTTGAGGCTGCTTGACAGGCCCTTGCGAGCGCAGCTTGAGCTTTGGAGCACGCGCTCCTCAATGCTCATTAGAGCTGACAGACAGACCACACCGAGTGCCGAGTGGCGAGCCGAGCTGGATGATCCCTACCTACATACAAGTATATGCTCGTCTATAAATAATAATAATAATACTTATAGTATAATGTTGAGCAATTAATTGCAAAAAGCGAAAGATGTGCGCGCGCAGCTGCAACGGTTGGCTAGATACGAAAATTACACAAACGCTGCGACCAAGTTGTAAAATTGTAAATATTTTCTACCATTTGTATAAATGTTTTTGTCACCCGTATAATTTTGCTGATGATGAGCGGAGCAGCCAGCAACGCGCAACGAGCAACGAGCGTTAAAGCGACAACAGCAACAACAATAACGGCAATAAAGGCAAAAACGGGGGAACAATGGTTAGGAGCCATTTCTAGTAAGTAGTACCGTAGTAGAGTTTAGCGTCTTTAGGCCCAATCCCGTATAATCGTTGACTGGCTGCCCTTTTAATTATGGGTCACAGTCAATGAGCAGCCAGCCAGCTCTGCTCTTGCACTTCCTGTCAACGGCATTTTAATTTTCACTTTAACGCCTATTGGCCCTGGCTTTATTCGCCCCTTCTCCGACTTAGACTGGGCAGGCATTCATTTTTTCTTTCTTTCAACTTAAGTTGTTAATTGTTCAGTCAAATGGCTACCAGGCGTCCATTTCAATTTGTTCAACTTCTTTGTGGCTTTTGGCCCAAACGGTAATTGTAAATGCGGGCCGATCAGGTGAAAACACTGAATATCTGCCTTTTCTCTCTGCGCCTCTCTCCACATCTCTTTGCCACATACAAGCAATTATAATTTTCATTTCATGTTTCCCAAATTTCAGTGCAGCTTTTCTTTTGGCTTTTCACTTTGAAATGACAGTGGGTGAAGGGTTTTCTCAAGTTAAGCTCTAAAGATTGCAGTACATTGATTAATAATTAAAAGAAATAATTATATTAAATGCAACTATTTACCACATTAAATAAGCAAAAGCGGACTCTTTTTAATTATATTTTAAAATAAACGCAAAGGTTTAACAAAAATAAAATATTTTAAAACTTCTTTAAACAAACAAGTCTTAAACAGGATAAAAATTCTTGTTTGTTAATTTATAATATCCATGAAATTTATTTGTTCATTTTTCCTCTTTATTTAGAAACTGGTTCAACACGATTTATAAATAGGATTTATTTATATGCATTTACTGGAATTAAATTTTGTAGATAGCAAAAAAGGGATATAAAAAAGAAATACGATTTCTAATAATAATCCCAAAAAACACCTATAACTTACAATATTTATAAATACTTGTTAATTATGTAAAACAATATATATATAAAAAGCAAATTTGAAGTACCTGTAATATTTTGTTTTTTAAGAAAATGTTGAAAAATTAATATAAATTATAATGTATTTCAGATTTAAGAAAAATATATATAGAAATAAATCATAGTTTTTTTTTTTAAAAGTCGTAGAAAATTACCATAATTTATAATATTTATATACTTAACAACAAATGTATTGTAGAAATGAAAAATAAATAAATATACAATGAAAATGTTTCAAACATTGAGTTTTTTCTTTGCACATGATTCATAGATTAATAATGAAGCTAATATAAAACCCAGAATATTATACTTAGTTGGAGTATAATGTCGAAGTATTGGAAAAGCAAATAAATTCCACGGAAAATGCTTTTTTCTTACTCATTTTCTTGTGTATTTAATTCAATATTTAGGTTTGATTGCAAAGTGTTCCTCGAAACGATAGAAAACTTCTTTAATTACGAAGTATTGGAAAAGCAAATAAATTCCACGGAAAATGCTTTTTTCTTACTCATTTTCTTGTGTATTTAATTCAATATTTAAGTTTGATTGCAAAGTGTTCCTCGAAATGATAGAAAACTTCTTTAATTACTCAGCAGTGCATAATTGGAAGACAATTTTGTAAATAGATTTGAGTATCGATTTCGTTTGTGGTTTCAAATGACCTCCAAAACGCCGAAACAATTCGAAAGCTGCTCAGCAGTGGTTTTTAATCATGAAAAAAAAAAAAAACGATAGCAGCAGAAAATAATGAGTAATTTAATTTCTGCGATATCAATCGTATGCCTTAAACAAATTTACACACACACTCATACCGCTTGTGGATTGCACAATAATTAGAAGAGCCTTCAAGCCAAACTCCCAAGCTCACTGACAATAAACAGGCGGCTTTCTGTGGTAAGTATGCGAATGTGTGTGTGTGTGTGTGTGCGCACACTCCAACGTGCGAGAGACTCGGTGTGTGTATGCGTGTGTGAGTGACACACGATTATCCGACCAATCAGCGATGCGCGGCGGCTGGAAAGTGTTGGCTGGAAAGCGTACATTGTTGAGGCAGCAGCCGAGGCTGAAATTGCAGCTGTTGAGGTAACATCACTATCCTATACACACACACACACGAAGTTGTGTATATGCATGTCTGTGTGTGCGTGTGTGTGTGTGTTTTTATGTTTGTATGTCTGTTGATTATGCGCCGACGTCGTTTTGTGGAGTTTTGCTAAATTTATGCGGGTGTGTTGGCTGAACGGAGCTTCTGTCCGTCCCTCTGTCCCACTGTCCCACTGCCTCTCCCTCCGTCCGACTGTTTATCTGTCTGTTTGTCCCCTCATCTCTACGAAGCGGCATTTTGTGCGGTTGCTGTTGTTGGTTTTTGTAGGTGGAGCCTGGCAATGTATAATCTCATTGTTGACAAAACTTGGGCAGCGAGGTTTTTGTCTTTTGCTGGATGGGTTTTTGTTTTGTATCTGTCAGATACGTTCATTTTGCCGCGCCTCGCACACACACAGCGCGCGCACAGGTCGAATTAATAGCGACGGCTTTTACGACAATACTCTCAGACAACCCTCAAATACAATATTAATGCTCTTAAGGTGTTAAGTGTGTGGAATGATTGTTAAAATACAAAAGCGCATTGCTACTAATTACAATTGTGAAAAATGTTAAGTGCTTCAACTATCTGGTTCTAATGTACGATTTAAAAGCAACTCATTTGGATATATGCTCTACACATACAGCGAAATCAACGCAACCGGATTAATAAGCAAATCGTCTGGCAACTAGCGCCCATTTGTCTGGAATATGGTTGTTTTGTAAGTGACGTATTTCGTTGGTTTGCTGGTTGGCTGATTTCTAAATACATACATTTATAAACTGCGGCATTTATTCATATATATTGTTATCCAAAAACTTTGACGCAAATCCCAAAAGACCCTAACATCTTGGAATTGCTGATATGCGAATGCAAGCAATTAATTTTTCATACATACATACATGTGCGTATGCGAATCGAATGAGCTATGGATTGACGTTTGTTGTGGGACCTAAAAAACAATTCTTTGTTTTCCAAACAATTCCATTGATTGCGAACAGTTCTGTTTGCCTATCTTTGTTTAAAGATATTGAAACTTGAAGTAGAAGTTTATTTAATTTCGCTTTTTAAAGCAATTCAAAGCCAAGTGACCACAATATTGAAATGCTTATATATAGGTAGGATGAATAAGAACTACAAGAGCAAGTAAAACTAGTAGCTTTCATTTATTATTATTATTCAGATAAAACCTGGCGAGCCTAAAGCAATTCTATTAACAGCATAAATGCGAGAAGTTGTTACAAGAAAATGAAATACAAATACAGTAAATAGGTTACTACTCTGGCTTCTTTTCAGTTAAAGAGCTAATGTTCCTTGAATTAGACGTCAATTTATTATTAATATAAACAAACTGTATTAACAGTCTTTAGCTATTAGTACGACTAGACAGAACATTTTCTTTACAATTTCTCTAACTTTGAATTCCTCTCTAAATAAATAAATAAATAAATTACTGAACAGAAACATTTATTTTAAAATTTTTCTATCTTTGAATACCACTCTAAATAAATAAATTACTGAACAGAAACACATTCCAACTAAGATCTCCCTAGGCACGCTACAGACTTGTAATTTCCTTTAGGATTATTTTCTGAAATCTGGGCAGAAAATGTGCTTTATAAAAATAATCTTTTATAATTGTTCAAAGAATTATAGTAGATACACTTGTCTTTAAAAAAAATAATCAGTAATTCATAATTGATATTTATGAAAGTAATTTTCAAAATAGGCTGCATGTTTATGTTTGTAAATTTCTATTAATTAATTAAATTAACTTTGCCAGTCAATTACAATTTGTGATTGAAAAATAACATAGCATTGCAAACGTACTGCAAGACAATTAGTCCGTGCTTATAATGTTCTGCGATCTTTACTTTATATATCTGTGTTAGTTGAGTCTTTATAATAAGTTTGGTCGTGGTGGGTCTCACCGTATCGGAAATTAAGGCGGTCATACAGACAGACAACGGAACGTCTTGCTCTTCAGGCATATTTGTACTTTGCAGCTTCGGAGAGATGCTTTCTGTTGCCTGCAACATCTTCATAGCCCGCTCTATCCTTCGAATAAAGTCATATATTGTGGTCCCAGCTTTCAATTGAAACATTTACTTAGGAGCACTTGACAAGTTACTGTTTTGGGATTTGAACGAAACATAAATTTAAATTTGGCAATCACATGAACACCAAATGCTTTGTTAGCCTTGTTGTTGTTGCGATAAGCACTCATATTAAAAGAAATACGAACTTCGAGAATACAATAAGGCTGTGGAATAAACCTCTTCTTTAACTTGCAGCAATATTGTAGCTTTATAGTTTATAGATTTTGAAGAGAGAATCTATCATAAGGGGGCCTTAAATTATGATTTTCTTTGTTTTACAGTCAGATGAAGCTGCGGTCAGAGAGGCTAATAATTTGCACAATGATTCATTTATTTATTTAACAAGTTAAAAAAAAAAAACAATGGCATAGATTTGATTTCTTTTAGATTTATGTACAAAAATGAAATTTATGCTTGCAAAATATTAAATCAAAAAGAAATAAACATTTTTATTCGCGGTGGATCTTAATGGATAAGCTTTCTGAAATAGACTGCCGTGTTTAGGTTTAGTTTCTTCAATATATTTTAAAGTTGTGCTATCTAAAAACTTTAGATTGTGTTAGCGGTTCTGACACACTGACTGCACAGTTAAGTCAAGTCTAGATTTAGGTTGTCACAAGGGTCTGTAGAGCAACTAAGAAGTTCTTTTAGTTGTGAAGTAACTAACCAAGGCAGCTTTCCTTAGCCAGAAGTTCTTTTAGCTTAGGCGTTCACTCTCAGAAATTATTTAGGCGGATTTTGTTTCACTTATCAACTGAACTTGAATTGAATTTTTAAGCAATTTATCAGAATTGCCACAATAAGCGTAGGTTTTTCCCAAAGCCTTTAGATGTAAGTACATAAGGCTATGCTCGACTCTGTTTTTGGCGATAAACATTCCCTAGCCAAAGGCTTAGATAAGCTTTAGAGAACCAAAGAGCTGCCAAAGCAAGCAAGAAATACATACATGAGTGCGAGTATGTATGTCGATTATTCAAAACGCTTCATCGGCCTGCTGTGCCTGAAAGTTGTTCCAAACTACAACTTAGTTAATGGCACTCCAAAGAGCCGCAGGGCGCGTCATAGACCACACGCATGGGCCTTGGGCCAGGCGGGGGCAGCCACAGAAAGAGAGAAAGGGTCATGAGAGTTGGGAGAAGACATGGACATAAAGACATGGACATATTTTGTAGGTGACAAAGTTATTATAAGCAGCCGCGGTAAGTCGCGCGACCAAAGAACAACGAAGTGACACTATCAATATCAGATAAGGCCGGCAAACGATCGCTACGAAGTGTCAAGCAAGCAATTTACGAACCCAAAACAAAGCGCATAAAACCCGAAAAGCGACTCACACACACACACACACACAACAGGTTCATTGGGCATAGAGTATTTGGGGGACCACCAAGCGTTACGATTGTACCTGACCATTAGAAACGAGCGCAAGCAACCTGCTGACTTCCAAGTACATGAGCATAAAAAATCAAACATTTCGGCTTAGAGGGCCACTTACAAGCGATCTCTTTACCTCTTTCTCTCTCTCTACCTGTCCCTCTATCTTGCTGTCGCTGTCTATGGCTAATGAGACTCAGACTCAGATTTATTGCTAATTGTAGACCAAACTACATACTAAACGTTTAGCGCATAAATCTAAACGAGGCTCCCACGTCGATCTCGGCGCTGCCACTATGAGTTGGTCTCGTGCCTGATCGCTGACTCATGGGCTGTCATTTAAGTGTCAATCATTTCGGACTGGCGCTCAGATTACACACACAGCTCTACGGGGTTAACTGGGTTAATGTTAACGGTACATGTTCCCTGTCCAACACTGGCAGAGTTATGCGCACCATGAAGCGCATAAACCCAACGATTTTATTCGATTTTTGTGGCCTACGCGCTTCGGCCAAACCCGTAAAGTTCATCCGAACAGGGGGGCCTGTTTAAACAGCGCAATTAGTATAGAATTTCTTTAAATGTTTCAATATGCCACTTGGGTGGGTGATAAAAGCAATGCAGTCAAGATATTTCAAATAATGATTACAAATACTGGACTAGATAGATCTACATTTATGATAGTAAGAGACAGGAATTTCAATTTGTAGCTAATCGGATGAAACTTTAAAATAACAAATCACTCAAGTTAACGGTTTAATTGATCCATTAGCCGGCATTTGTAAATCGACAATTGTGAATACTCGTATGTTTATTTCACTCACAATTGAAAAAGGCCAAACAAAGACTTCCTACATGTAAAAAAAATGTTTTATCTTAAGTTTAAATTACTGTATAAAATAGTTTCTTCGTGTTATACATTTTGAATTAATTAATTGAATTAATTATAAGTTTATGTTTGTTTTAGGAAAATAATAGCTTGTGTTATGTTAAAACGATCGTCCACAAAGCACGAACTAAAATTTTATCTGGTATTCGACAACATACATAGGTGCCATGCCTATGTGAAGTTCTTATATTGAATTTGCTAAATTCTTGTCATTTACAAAAGCGGTGCCTTAATATTTATAAAGTTTTACACATATGACCAGAAAATTTGAATTAGAACCGAGCGGGGCCAACTCTTTTCTGAGTCAATATTGTGTAAAATTTTTGCACCATATTCTTCATTGCTTGCATTTTTATGTGGATTTGTGGTTTGTGAACATCTATTAGTGATATTTCGATTTTTACAATGTCCAAATTTATTCATTACTGAAATTCTGTTATGTTTCGTGTAAAGAACAGAATTTGCAGAAGGTTTTTGAGGAAGAGGCAAAAAAATGGATTCAAAGAAGGTAGAAATTTATGAAAAAATTGATGCTTTAAAATCGTCGTTTTTAAACTAGAGATAATGTTTTTGGCATTTTTGTTTCTACATATATCGTTTAAAAAGGACCATTTCAGAAGAGTCGAATCTGTTTGTTTTCAAAACTGCCTCACCACCACACTTGTTCTTTATAACCATTTCGGCAAAACAACATGTATATCTTTCCACAATCACCAAACATACGTATGTCTGATTTAGCTTTGTTAGAAATCTCTGCCGAATCAATCTAAAATCAAGCCGAATTGAAAAGGAAGCTACTGAAAAACATTCCAGAAAAAGATTATTTGGAAGAAGGGTTGAATATGTGTATTGTATCAGGAGGGGATTACTTTGTAGGCAATAAAATAATTTTTAATAAATAAATAAAGAGTTTTTAAGGTTATAAACCAGCTCCCGGTAATTTTTGTACTTCAAATTGAAAACAGCAAATGGACGGGAATTACAAAAATAAATTAAATCGAGTACACGAAAAAAGATGTCAGCCCCAGTATAGCCCCTACAGAATTTTTTTAATGTGAACAATATGAAAAATAAATATTTAACCTATAAGCCATTCCTGCTATTCAAAAGATAAAATAAATCTGAATCGCTTGGAAATGTCTTAGGCCTTCTAAAAAAATTGATTAACATTAAAAAAATAAGATTGTTAAGGGCTTTTGAATGGTTGAACAAATTATTATCAAATGCAAATGTAATTATTGGATCATAAAATAAAAGTTTGTAACTTTCTGAGTGTTTTCAAAATGTTTGAAGATCCAAACTTGAAGAATTGTTTTATATAAATTTAAAAATGGTATTCAAATAAGGAAAACATTTGCAACTTTCTGTAACTGAGTTACTGAGAGTTTTCGAAATGTTTGAAGATCCACACTTGAAGAATTGTGTTTTCTAAATTTAAAAATGTTATACAAATAAAGAATACATTTGCAAAAATTTATATTCATTGGCAGTTGAGGAAAACATTTTCATTTGGCATTTAAATAGGAGTTTTCTGAATGAATTGCTTGCCAGTACGATATCAAGCCAGCTATCATGCGATTCTTTGTGCAATGTTACAGAAATAGTTACACCTTCAAGACCCACCAGCAACAACTCGGCCAGCCAGAGAAGATTTCGCAACAGCACCCACCAAAGTCGTCATATCAGGCCCAGCAGACCCAGCAGGCCCAGCAGCCCATTATGACGCACAAGTCGAAGCGGGACTGGGACATTAATGATGCGATAGTGCCTCAGATGTCGGATATTGATTTCGATGAGTTCAGCGAGTGGAGCGATGGTCATGTCCGTCTCGTCTATTCCATACACAACGAGGAGGCCAAGAAGCACATTTCCGGCTGGGCCATGCGGAACACCAACAATCATAACGTGAACATACTGAAGAAGAGCTGCCTGGGTGTGTTGGTCTGCTCCCAACACTGCACCCTTCCCAATGGCACCAAAATCAACCTGCGACCGGCCATTTGTGACAAGGCGCGACGCAAGCAGGAGGGCAAGGCGTGCCCCAACAAGAGTTGTCGAGGTGGCAGGCTGGAGATAAAGCCGTGTCGGGGCCACTGTGGATATCCCGTCACGCATTTCTGGCGGCATTCGGGCAATGCCATCTTCTTTCAGGCCAAAGGCGTGCACGATCATTTGCGACCCGATCCAAAGAATTCGAGCGTTTCGAAGCGTGCCTTCGGACGGGTTTCGTTGACGGGCATTTCCAATTCCAAAGCCACCAGCGTACGCAGTGCGGGTGCTGGGGCGGGGGGCAAGAAGTCCGTCATTGCCGGTCTGGTTAAGCAGGTCAAGGTGAGTTGAAATCTAGTCCACATAATGATGTACTAACGGCTCTAACGGCTTTTCATGCACAGCACCAACATAATCTCATGGGTAAGGTGTTGAAACGAACGACAGCTAATAATTCATTGAGCCACTCGGCTCTGGAAATATATCAGTTGAATGGTAAGTTGGCAGCTAAAGGGATTATATTATTGTCTGCTAGCCATGATTCAGCTGAAGGTTCTCAATATACTAGATTTTGTACATTGGTTTCTAGTATAGTTAGAAAACTATTCTACACAGAATATTTATTATTTATTTAGTAAATCAACAAGAAGTCCAGTCGATACATTCTATTATAATTATAACTATATATAGTATTAAAATTTTATATATTTTATATAAAATATAGCTGAGAGGCAGCTTTTTTCTTTTTCTCAGGAAAATTTGGAGACATTCGCTTGTTCAGGGAGTAGCCGAGATATTTTATATAAATATTTTTCTGTTGATGTTGTTGTTATACTTCGTTGCTTATTTAAATCAATATAGAAAGATAGTTTCAGTTTTTATTTGTACCCTTTTATGATTCCATCGATCTCTCAGAAGTGGAGTTTAGTTAAAGTTTTAATGAAGGCTCAGTAGCCTGTCATGGCTTTTGGGGTTTTTAACAACTTGATAAGTTTAAACTAAATTCTTTTTTAAGAACACTAAGCCAAGAAAGCTGATTCCAGAACTGGATAACACGATTAATAGATAGACATATTGAATTTGTTTCTGAATCTCGGCTAGTAAAGTTATGTATCCTTATTTTTAACCCCCACTGGATTCGCACTCATTTCCTCTTTCTTATTGCTTCAGCTTGTGGCAAGTGCACCACGTATAGTCACTGCACTTGCAGCTATTTGGAGGACACACGCACCCACCAACTGACACAGCCTGCCACCAATTATGTAAGCAACTCCTGGCCCTTGAGCTCGACAGAGGCCGCACCTTGTGAGATGGGCACGAATGTGTTCACTGTGAATCATCAGCACATCACTTACAACTATCCGATCTATCATGCCACGCCTGCCACTGCCACAGCCACGCCCAGCAAGTCCCCAAGTCTGCCCTATTCCTGCATTTCGGAGCTGGGCTACCATCAGCCATACGGAGGTGGCAGCGGCAACAACAACACCACCCATCAGCAGTCCTTGAGCAGCTGCTATAACAGCAACAACAACAACAACAGCTACCAGCATCAAGCCGGACCCGGCAGCATCTCGTACGAGTCGAGTTCCCAGTTGGCCACGCCAGAGCCCGAATTCATAAACTACTCGCAGATCAAGCATTTGGGGACTACAGCGCCCAACCTGGATTTGGAGTCGAATTGCAAGACCGAAGGTACACCGCCCACCATCAAGTACAATGCCACGGTTGAGACGCAACCCTATACGGATGAGCGCTACGAGCATTACTACAATCGAGACCCCAAGTCGGACTACGAGCTCCAACAGCAGTTCAGTCTGGCGGCAGGGAATGTTTCCGGCCACTTTTATGAGAGCGCCAATGGCTATAATGGCGTCAACTACTTCGATACGAGCACCACGCCAGGGAAGCTACAATTACCCACCGGTGGCTATGATGCTGGACCGGTTGCTAACAGCAATAACAACAACAACAATAGTGGCAGTAGCACAATCCTTGATAATGGCAGCTATAGCTATTACGATCATTATGCCAACTATGAGCAACAAATGGCGGCAGCCAGTGGTTTCAGCAGTGGCGGCGCCACAGTGGCTGCTGCCGCAGCAGTGGCAACCCAACCGACGCTCACCTATCACCACCACCATCACCACCACTTGCACCACGCACAGGCACAATCCCATGCAGCGCATTGATAGTACTTAAGGGGCTGCTACAGCCTCCAAAATTACTCATAGTTTGTAGTGTTTAAATAGTTATCATTATTTAATGTGCTAGCCTTAGTTTATCATGTTTTCTTCAAAAAATATTCGTATTGTTTTGCCGAATAAATTCAATACAAAATGTTGATTTATTAAAAACGCTCTCGAATTCTTATTAGACTGTACACATCTTTAAAGTTGAAAACTGTTGTTTTTCAATAGAGGGCGAGAGCTGCACCTTTGGCGTCAAATCAGAAAAATTACCTAAACTCCGGCAATGCGGCGAAGTTCGCTTCTAATAAGAACCTATTACAGCACTGTATTGTATTGGTATTAAAAGGGTACTGCAGCACCCTCTACAGTATTTTATCCGTTACTGAAGCACCATCTACTGTTTTAAATTAGTGTACAGCGGAACTGCAGCACCATCTACTGTATTTTACTTACACTAAGGCTCTCTTCTCTGCTTGACAGATACAAGTTTGAAAATATTATTATTGGAACTGCTCTTAAGAGCAAAATAATTTGAAATGTGCGTGGGTGGATATCCGTATTTACAAGAAAATAAAAAAGAATTTTTATGCGACTGGCAGTGTTCATAAATAAAAAACAAAAATAATTTAAAAATGTTCCAGAACTGTGGCACCACTTGAACCGCCTCCGCAACAGCGCTGCCACCGCGCACCACTTACACCATTGGCTCTCTCTCTTTTTCGTTGCTCATGCTGAGTGAGTGGTGAGTATGCGGCTGTATATGACACCGCCACGAGCGCCAAGTGTTGGCATTCGTAAGACTAAAGTTCCACGAGCTGGTTGCGTGTGTTTCGAAAGGCACTTTTTTGCTAATTAAATAACCTCTATAAACTTTACCGGTTGTAATAAATCAACGAAAATGGTGTACACAGTGAAAGACAAGGTGAGTTCAGTTAACTGTACTTTTGCAAAAATGGAAAACAAATAAATGTATGAACAGTAAGAAAAAACCCAAGCCACCCCGCCGTAAGTTCCACAAAGTCACAAACACATGCACACATACACACATACACAGCAGACGCACACACACGAGGACACACAGAGAAACATTCCTATATAAATTTTTTCTCATCGTTCGCCATACGCTTACAAATTTATTTCGTAGTGCGGCTTTTGATGTTGTTTTTGTGAAAGAATAGAGAAAACCAGTATATAAAAATGATATCATCTCTTCCCAAGCCAAAAGTCACTCTGACGCATAGAAATCGGTCAAACAAATCAAACATAAATATATATATATTAATACAAAATCTAAATGGAACTTTTTAAGTACCAAATATCACAAAATCAAGGCCACTTGGCGATATGGAAAAAGCCCATTTAAATGCTACTTTGCGCTCAGCACACTTGGAATTTTTTGGCGAACGAGCATTGCTGATTAAGATTTTGTATTGGCTTTTGAGCAATTTTCAGATTTGGCTCAGAATCAAAAAGTTCTCAATGAAAACCGGTTTCGAAGTTGAAATAAGATGGTAAAATAGTTAAAGTCTTTTTACTACAGCCACTTAGGTGTGAAATGTTTGCAAAATTTGTTGAAACATAGCATTACTAATCATGAGTCATGAATTTTCGAGCTCCGTCACGATTAAGAGCGATCATTTTGAAACAGGTTTAATTCAAATTATGAATAATAGCTTGCGTAATAAATTAATTTCAAAGTATTGCTCATTTCACAAAAAATAGTATAATTTGCTAACTACAAGTATGTAGATATAGGGATTGTTAATTATCGAAATGACATACATTTGAAGCGATAAAATCGCATATTTGCGCGCCAGCCCGCCCTAGAGGTGTTCAACGGAAATGCTGTCTTGAAAGGTCAACTTATCGGCTTAGACAATTACCACAATTAAATAAGGGGTCAGCAATAAACAATCCCTCTCCCGCCTCCCAAACACGCCACCGGGCATACACGTCATAAAATAATTGCCACAACAAATGCACAGAAAGAATAAACATCTGAATCGGGGACGACGCCCACCCACACGTGCCTTGTAAACATTTTATACTTATTCCGATTGATACTTCATGCATATACTATATGTATATACATACATATAAATGAGAGGCGCACTTGAATGAAAATTATAGCTTTACAAGAATTTCCAATTGGACATGTTTGTTTAACAAAATGTTAGCTTTTGGCAGTTGAAAAGCAAAAATTCTGAAAGTGAAAACAACAGACATTGAAATGGAAAATGTTGAACGCATTTAGAAACAAATTCTAGCAATATTTATGTATAGTGTTTGGCTTTAGAGGGTGTCTCTCAAGCGCTCTAAGATTATTACTTTCAAAAAAAGCAACTTTTTAAATAATTTTAATTTGATTAAAAATTAAACTTAATTAGATGTAAAGATGTAAAGGTATTTTAAAATTGATTACTTTAGAGAGTGTTTTTTAGAAAAGGTTAAATAAATGATTGGTTTTTAAGGGAAAAGGGTTTGGTTCTAATATTTTTATATTCCATTTTGGTAAATACTTAATAATTGTTACTATGGCAGTGAAGAATCCAATCAACAATAGTTTCCAATTCTCGCCTGATAAGCTTAAAGAACCTCATGGAGAACACTTTAAACTGAATAAAATAGGGCTAAATAATATGAGCTGCCGGTTCTTATCTAATTTACAATTCTACGATTATGTTTGCGATTATGGTGTTGAATTTCCAGTTCGGCTGCCTCCGCTTCGAGTTCCACCTGTCTAGGTATTAGTATATTGTTAAAATAAATTTGTAAAAACACCCTATATATTATATATGTATATACTTGTAGACTATGCATTGTATTCTAATATGCCAGCGTGCAATTGATAATCGTTGATAGTGTACGGGGCTAACGGACTATAGTGTCGATTAATAAATATATAATGTATGTGAAAAAACAATTAATCTAATGGGCTACCAGTCCAGGGAGAGAGAAGAACACAACAAAAGCAAATATTCAAATGCAATAAATGGAAAATGACCGCGAACTTACGCTTAGTAATTGGAGCAGCATTTTAATGTATAATAGCTGTACGGGTATACTATGTACATATGTTGTTGCTGTTGTTTTCGCCTTCTCTTTACATAATATCGCGACTAATGTGGGACTGTTGTTGCTGTGATAAGTAAAGTTGGCGACTGATAAGCGAACGTGCTCGCTAAATCGACAGACTGGTTGGGCTGATAAGCAACTCATAAAATGTGTCAAGTCATTTGATAATATAGGCGTCAACCCCTTTACTATTTAGCGGGCGCTCCAAACTAGGTTAGGTGTGACCCTTGGGGTCAGGAAAAACACACATTGCGTGCCTATCTCTTGGATATTTAGGTCAACTGTGTGAAAAATCAATAGAGATGAAATTAATCAGATCCATGAATACCTTTTAACCACTCCGTTGTCCTTGCCGCAGCCCAATAAAATGATGAGGCACTTTAAAAAACTTATAAAAACGAAATTTGATTAGAAAATCGTTATAAAGAACAAGTTATAAAATAGTCCATTGATTTAAGCTTCAGCATGAAATGGAACTCTATTAAAATTTATAAATACAGTATTTTGTAATGAAAAATAATATAAATTTAAATGTTATTTCATATATAAATAATATATATAATATATGATTCTATATATTTATAATAAACTTGATATGAAAGTAAATTCGACAGGGCCACATAACAAATTTGATTTCTCTTGCTATTATGGTTCAAAAGTTATCGCTGTTCATACAGTCGAACACATGGACGTACAAATATTTGTATACATAATAATAAATATTTTTTGTAATATAAAAATAATATAATATAATATAAAAAGGTGATTTTTATGAACACGATCTATATCTGTTACAGGCCGATTTGGACGCTCAGCTGGCCAGCGCTGGAGACAAGCTAGTGGTTGTGGATTTCTTTGCCACCTGGTGTGGACCTTGCAAAATGATTGCGCCCAAGCTGGAGGAGATTGCGCAAAAATTGGCAGAGAAAATTGTTGTGCTGAAGGTAAATTAGATTCAGTAATTTCTAGATTGGAAGATAACTAACCCACGCTTCCTCTTCTTAACTGCCCGGTTTAGGTCGATGTGGATGAGTGCGAAGAAATCGCCATGGAGTTCAATGTATCCAGCATGCCCACTTTTGTGTTCCTGAAGAACAGCAAAAAGATTGAGGAGTTTGCCGGCGCCAATGCCCAACGATTAATCGACACCATTGAAAAGCTTTCGGCCTAAAAAGTGTTTTTTGGAATGCTTTAGTCTCAATGTCCGCTAAATTATTGTCTGACGGATGATTTTCCAACACCACACAAAAGACAATTAATTTAATGATTTTTCTTATCATTTTCTTCATAATAATTAGCTAATTATTCCATAGGATCCAAAGTTCTTCTCTCGATGTTTCGCACATTTGGTTATCATTTCATAAATCAATATATTTATATATATATATATTTTCTTGTAACGATATACTTAATTGGTGTGTTCAACACTGCAGTGCAGCGAAAGTAAAAAGCAAATCAAAAACGGATAAATAAAATTCTGAAGTTAATGGGATAACAAAGTGGCTTTTAGAAACGTAACTAAAGTAAAACATTTGCTTTATTAGCCAGTTAATAAGTTTTTTGTATTGGAATTTTTACATAGAACACATTGTACACAATCGTTTTGAAATAGATGAAATGGAAAATAAATAAAACATACATATATGTGAAACAAGTTGACAACAAAGTGTATAATTTATCGCTCTAAGCCAAAACTTGGTCAGACAGGCAAATAGTTTGCCAGCCAATTCGAAAAGTTATACAATTAGATAACTAAAAAGCATTTCAAATAGATGTTTGCCAGCTAAGAAGTTGCTTTTTGCTATTTAAATGAAATTAAACTTCACCATCATGTCGTGAAGAAAAAAACTAATAGATACCAATTTTGTTTAAGATTGAAATAGCTATATGAAATAATGTGGGATATATATGGTTTGTAAATAGCTAGCACTGGGTATGGATAAGACAAGTCTGACAGGTGTTCCTGGCTGTTCATACAGTCGAACAGACGATAGGATGTAAGACTATATTGACTCTTGATGTCTAGATTGATTCGTCTTCTCATGCTGTTCATACAGCGTGGCATCTGCTAGAATATCCCTTTCCTTTATTCGCTGCAGCGTAGAAACGTGTGTAATGCTAGAAGATTTTGAATCATCAATTCAATTGAGTCATCAATCATCATCAGTCAGCAATTTTGGTAAAGCAGTGGGTTTATCCAATTTTATATTTCTTTTTTTTCTTTTCTTTTTTTGAATATGTATGACTCATTTCCGAAAAAAGTTACATATATTATAATAGTTCGCTAGAGTTTTTAAATTTTTAAATTCTATTCAGTGTTTAGATTTTCTTAAAAGCAAAAGTTTTTTGGATTTTAAGCAGCAACAAAAAGACAGAAATGCTGCGTTCTTGGAAGAATTTGAACCAAGTGGCTTAAACTTTATTAAAGGCAGTAAGTGCTTAGCAGTTCCTTATTCTTGCAAAAAGATGCAGAACAATTGGGGGGCATTATTTTTTAACCGCTTTTCCAGGGCACCAATTCTAAGCAAATTTCGTTACTAACTTAGCTGGGACAAGAACCAATAGCCACTGTGGCAGCAGCTACGACTACTGCTACTACGAATCAAAGCAACTCTGGGTGGTGTATCAGCGACAGCTGCACCACAATGGCCGGAGAGAGCCAGTTCGAGTGAGGGCTAGACAGTGAGAGAGCGAGAGTGACAGAGAGAGGAGAGAGTGAGCGCGCGTTAACAACCGCATCCACTTGGCCAGCATGGGAAACGATTTCAGAACGACTATGAAACTCAGCAGGCAACGAACACACAGACATACTCGTAGAAAAACGACAACAACAAAAAAGCTGAAACAAGCCAAAAAATTGAACAAAAGCAAAAAGTATTTCAGTGTCTCTCGCAAGGCTGAGTTCGCGGCGTCGTCGTCGTCGTCGCTGCGTTCCGTGGAGAATCAAATATTAATTCAAGAAAAACTCAATTGAGGAGGGCCCAGCGAAAATAATAATATAAAGAAATTCATAATAAATACTAAAATAACGCCAAAAGCGGTTGCTGGCGTTTTTGCCAATTTGCATAATTTATATTCGTATATCTGCGTGAGTGTAAATGTGTCTGTGATTGTTGTTGTGTCTAAAAATCAAAATTGTATAACGATAAAAAAAGAAGAGTGAAGTAAGCCAGCCAGCCAGCCGGCGGGCTCCGTGAGGCGTTCAATAAAACCGTGCTAATTGTTACTTAAGAAAAAATTGGAATTGCAAACACAAAAAGTTGTCAAATTGCTTGAGAGCCAAAAACAAGACACAAATAATTTTATTTCACCAATCAGTGCCCCAAATGGCAAACGGTTCCAAGCGCTGCCGCTCCCGCTGCCATCGTCAACAGTCGCTGACTCAGCAGCGGCCGTGCTGCAGCGTCAAATAGCCGCAGTAGCAAAAATAACAATAACAAAAAGAGCAACAAACAGCAACAAGAAGAGCAGCAGTCGGCATCGGCGGCCACAACATGCCCAGTGCCCATTACCGTCCATTACTCGAGAAGAGGCTGCAGACAGAATTCAACGACGACGACGAGGACGGGGACGACGAGGACGCCGAGGAGTACGAATATATAGGCACCAGCAGCAGCACCAGCACCAGCAACAACAACAATTGCCAGCAGCAACAACAACAACAAGGGCCACAGCAGCAACATTTTCATAATCATTTGCAACCGCAGTTCAATAAACCAAAAATCTGTTACGATTATTATGAAACATCGGCCAAAGGCACGCCCGTTCTGAAATCGACCGCCAACGCTATGGTTCGTCATGGGCGCTACAAACGTCTATTGGTGGTCCTTTTGTTGGCCCTACCGCTCCTCTGCTTCGCCTACTATCTACTATATCCGGACACGCGCCTCGGCGCCAACGACGCCGAACGAGAATTCGATCCACATGTTGGCACAGGTAGGAGACAACGTACAAGAAATCCCGACGTTGCGGGGGTCATTGAGGGGGACAATGAGGTCCTCGATTTGATGATAACTGATCATCAGCTGCCCCGCAAATCGCCTATTGAATTGATTTCGCAGATAAAGCAAGATCTTAATGTTCGTCCCCGAGGGGAGGCGGAGCTGAAAAAGTTCAATGTGTTTGCGCCGCACGTGTTGGCCAAAAACAAGTTCAATTCCAAGCAAGCAATCCGAAAGTCACGTGAGTTGTTGTTTTTGTTGTCTCTTCCACTTCCACTTCCACTACTTCTTCTTCTTCTTGTTGTTGTTGGTGTACTTTTGTGGCCACACACACAGGAAGTGGGTCCTGCGCGCAGCTACTGCTGGCCAAACGGCATGTTCAACACTTATTCCATGCACCACGTTCGAAAGTGAATTCGCTTTCACTTTCTTCGTTAGTTTTGCTGTTGTTGTTATTGTTATTGTTGTTGTTGTTTTTCTTTCTGTAGAGCACCACCATACACAATAACTACGGGCATATTAGTTGACAAATATGCCCAGTAGAATATTGCCCATGATTAATATATAGAATTGTGTTTTACTGATTAGTAGAATGTTTTCTTATATTTTGCGGTTTTTATATTATATAAATTTGTATCCTATTTTATAATAGGTGGGATTTGTTTTCTACGCTTTTTTTAATTTCGACAACCTAGAAATTAGAAGCCAATTCCATAAATCTTGCTTGGGAAGAACCCAAAGAAGCTCTAGATGCAAAAGTTCTATTTATCTATATCTAATATGAACATTCATCGAATCGATTACATTTTGAAATATAAAGTACAAGAGAAACCTAGAAAAATATTTGTAGAAATGAATGTCTTTAATGAGTGTTTCCGCTCCAAAATTTGTTGCTTTAAATTGCAAAAAATATCCAAAGCTATTTTATTATTGTTTTATTATTATTATTTATTATTGTCATATTCTTCAAAGCATTTAAAAACTGTTGGTTCCATATGCAATCTGAAGGTTATACAATCCATCCAAAATACAACTTCGATTAGGTATTTTTAGTCTGAATTTAAATTTAAAGTATTGTTATTATTTGCTCAAATCGAAATGCTGGCATAAGTAATTATATTAATTTTTAGTATAAACGTATCAAATCTAATTGAACTTTATCAAAAACTTAATTACATTTAATTCTTAGATATGTGGATGTTGAAAAAATACTATTTTATATATTTTGTTTATAATTGTTTAGTTTTCTGAAATAATATTCATATATTCTTCAATATGATAAATTGTTATTTCCATATTAATGGAATTGTTTTTACAAAATCTAAAACAGGACAATTAGATTTTAAAGAAATACAAAATGTATTTATCTTAACTATTATATAATATATTTAAGGGCTACTAATAATAGACTCTTCCATTCCGTAATACTTGTACGATTTTCACATGTAAGACGATTCAAAAGTCTTCGCAATAACAAGGTTTTAATGTGAAGGACGATTTAAATATTTATAGAAAAGAACTAATTACTTGAAAACCGTTAGTATTCAATTAGAGCTAGGAACGCTTTGATAAGATAAGAATGAGTTCGTTAATAGTTAGGCGAATTTTGAATAAAAACCATGTTGTGGGTTTTTATTAAATGTAGTACTCATTAAATGTTCATAGCAAATTTTCGTTTCCGGCAAGGCAGAACGATGCCCAAATGTAAATTTTAAACAGTTAGTCAGTTAGTTGTTTCGGTGCAAGCAGAATTGCTAATGCTGGGCCTTTTGAATAAAAACCCACAACATTTAATGTTAAGTTCTGTGTAAATATAAGATAGGAGTTGGACATGACAAATTAATTCAGAAAAACCCGAGGCTATTACCTATAACCGACTTCAAAAAAGGAGGAGGATATCAATTCGTCTCCTTTCTTCTTCTTTTTCAACAGAACGTTGTTGTAAAAGCTATATTGTAAATTGGAAACAAGTTAGCTGCATTTACAAGCATAACAGATTTTAAAATGTTGTTTGTTAGATTTAATGAAAGCTGTGATTTGTTTTTCCAATTTTAATCACAGCTTTTTTCAATCATATAAGGGCTGTTATTCTAAGCAGTTAGTGTACATTTGTGCCTGCTTTTTACCATTAAACTTAAGCTCCATTTATACGTAACATTGTTACGTCTATATATGGTCGACATGAAAATGTGGCTTAATCGGAAGCACAGCCAGCTTCTCATTCACAGCCACATAAAAGCCACAAACTAACGACTAACTAACTAACAAACTCAACACTCTCGCTCATGCCACTCTCGTCACACTCTCTCTTTCTCTCCAATTTTTTCACTCGCGATACCCCGCCCCCTCCAGAGCCGTTGCCTTAGTGTTGGGTTGCGGTAATCATCGCATGTACAAGTAGGTTGGCAGAAGACTGTCGGTTCGTCATTAGACATTGCTTAACATGTTGGCTTGTTACTTCTTCATTAGTTGGTAGTACGAGTAATTGGCCTAATTCGATTGGTATGAGTGGTATCTCTTTATACTTGTCGTATCATCAATAGCTGTCTGAAGCGGTTGGGGCTGTGTGTTTTTATTGACCACAAAATTTCCAGCTACAGTTACGCGACATGCCACATTTTCTAGGTCTTCTATTTAACTATTTCTTCTTCTTCCTCTTTTTTGTTGCTGTCTGAACGCAATTTATTAGCTAATTTCTACGCTTTCAATGGCATGGGCTTTGTGAAGTGGTTGCGGGCAGGCGCTTATTGTGGGGTAATTGTGTTTGTCAGTTGTACTCTATGTGTATATCGATTGGTTCTAGAACGTCCGCTTCCCCGATGGTCTTTGCTTTGTTTACATTGACACTGTGAGAATGCTAGATATAAACAAAAAAAAAAAAGTAGAACAGGGCATTGATGGATTGCACAAATTGTAATTGGAAATTAAATATTAATGCTTTTGGCTTAAGCTGGAAATGGAAAGATGTGCAATTTATAGAAATAGATAACAGCTTACATTTCTTTAACTATTATATATTAATTTCATATTTATTTAATTTTGTTGAGTATTTTGGTGACCTTCCTCATAGTTATTTTTATTGTTTGGCCGGCTCGAGGTCAGAGTAAGAAAAACCAATTTATTTAATTTTAAGGGACTACCGATGGGATCCCCGGCGTCCCCTGTAATAGCGGACATAGTCATGGAGGAGCTTCTGGAAAACACAACATCGAAATTGATCCATAGACCAAGACTCCTGACCAAATATGTTGACGACTTGTTCGCAATTATTGACAAGGAACAGGTGCAAAAGACATTAGACGCCCTCAACATATACCACAAAGACATCCAATTTACATTAGAGACAGAAAATGACGAGAAACTTAATTATTTGGATTTGACTATAAATAGATGTGGGAATACGCTAAAAACAAAATGGTACCAGAAACCGACGGCATCGGGTAGGCTGATTAACTATCACTCGAAACATCCGAAAAATATGATAATAAATACAGCCAAGAACTGTATAAGACGGATGTTCGAGACAAGTGACAAATTTTACCATAAACAAATAGAGGAAGAAATTAAACGGATACTGACACAAAACGACTTCCCTATCAAATTGACGTATTCCCTAATCAAGAACCATAAGAACCCAAAGAAAAAAGAACCAAGAGCACCAAAAATCTACAAATCTCTGACATACGTATCTGGGTTCTCAGAACGCTTCACCCAGTCAGACTGCTATCAAAAAGAGGATATACAAATTGCGCACAGACCGGAGAATACACTTAGGAACATTTTTAATAGGACTAAGGCAAAAATTGCAGAAATGGACCTGAATAACGTAGTCTATAAAATTCCATGTGACGGAGACAGCGACAACCCATGTAGGAGATTTTACATTGGAACCACTAAGTCGAAACTAAAAACACGGATATCACAACACAAGTCAGACTACAAACTAAGGCATCAAACATTGACACAAAAAACTGCTCTAACAACCCACTGCATAGAGACTGGACACACCCCCAACTTTGAAGAAACGAAAGTACTTCAACAAGAACGACACTACAGTAAGCGATTCACTCTCGAAACGCTACACATTATCAACACACCTAACAAATACAGAATTAACTACAAAGCAGACACCGAAAATTGCGGGCATATTTACAGACACCTGTTAGTTAGTAACTCCAAGTCAAACAGAGCAGACTTGCTTAAATAAGTAATTATATAAAAAATTTTTGTGTTATAGTTTTAATATGTTAATTATGTTATATGTTTTGTAGTTGCCCTGAAGACGGTTACCGTGGCGTAACCGAAATATATCGGAAAAAGAAAAGAAAATTAAATAAATTGGTTTTTCTTACTCTGACCTCGAGCCGGCCAAACAATAAAAATATTTATTTAATTTTATTTAATACACGAAGTAAACAAATGCAAACAGTCAATATATACTTCTCAAATAAATAGTTGAGTTGGTTTAAATACTACTTTTTAGGATCAAATGCATTTTTGAGTGGTAAATCCACTCGAAGCAACAGATATTGAAAAGGTCGTCTGAACTACTATACGATATATATTACTATTATATTATTATAATTTTATATTATTATATTATTATATTATTATATTATTATATTATTATATTATTATATTATTATATTATTATATTATTATATTATTATATTATTATATTATTATATTATTATATTATTATATTATTATATTATTATAGTGCATACACGATTCGTTGGTTTATTGCTCTTGCTGGAACAGAAAAAAAAAATTAAAAATGCCAAAGAAGAAAAAAGTACAAGCAATAACAAGCAATCTTCTTACTTCCTTATTAAACAATGAACTGCATTTATATGATGATTCACTGTAGTCGTGTTATCAAGAATGTGATAAGGTTAGGGTCCAACTTACTTCAAACCGAGTGTCATAATAATGTTGTAAAAATAATAATAAATACAAACAGTAGCTATAGTTAAATCATATTCTAAATTTATTTATAGCAAAAATGTGACTATTATGTGTCCGAATTAGTTTGATTTATAATGCCCTACTATATACATTTTGTCTGCTTGTTTATTTTATCTGAAAAGCAAGAATGCGTTACCAAAAAAAAAAAAACGAAAAAAAAAAATTATTTCTTAGAAATATTCGATGACAATCTTTGCTTTCAAGATTAAATGAATAACACATTTGGGGCAAATATTGGTGTTAAATATTTGCTTCATACGTAGTGAAAAAAAGGCCTTGGGAATGATATTCAGGAAGAATATTTGCTTAAACTACTTGAATTACTTAACTTAATTAAAAAATTACTCCAACAAATCAATCCACTTCTTGGGTTTCGATCTAATCTTTGAAAATTGAATAAAACGTAGTCTTGTTTAAAAACTGTTTTCCCTGTGATTAAACACTTTATGGTTGTTGAAAATAATTAAGGAAATTATTTGTCCAGCCACTTCAATCGGCATCTCCAATATGCATATCGCTAGCCAAGTAACGTTCTCCAATTTTTAGCGATTTAATTACATTTTACGCTTTGTGTTTCCTTCTTTCTCGCTCGCACTCGCAGCGCGTATAGACGCGTCGTTTCAGATTGTTGTTATTTTTGAAAAGATGAGTTAATTGCCATTTAGCAGTAATAGCGCGTCTCACATCAGTTGCTTCCCCGCACATCTGCCCCCCTCTGGCAGCTGAGATTTTATGCAAATATTTGCGAACTACCTAGAGGAATTATCAAGTAGGCGTTTAGCTTTTTACACTCTCAGCGTGTTTACTCTTCAGATTTGTATACATTTTGGACTTTGTGTCTTTGTGATGCATTTTCATTGTTCGCATGAATTTGAATTTCGAATGCAAACTTTGCAGTTGCGCGTGCCAATTGCATTTGTTTTTGTAGACATAGACACTCTGTGTTCCGGGCCAATGCTTGTGCACTTCAGAAGACACGCCACCTGCTTAAATAGGCATTAAATGTTCGGCATAAATACATATTTACAAATCTCAATTTAAATGTTTTCCCACCTATGCCAATGACCATGACAGTGAATGCGGGGAAAGGAAAGAGTAATGGGCGTGTTATTATGGGAACAATACGTTTATGGTGTCTTGCATATATTGAATGCTCAAGGCTTATATTGGAAAATAGGGGCAATGGCGTTTTTATTCAATAAAAAACTTTCAGATAAGATAGCTTGAAAATTCTTTTTTTTTGTGCGCAACGACCTTTAGAATATATTTATCATATCACTTGCTCATATAGTGATTTTTGTGATTAGTGTTCAAAGCGAAGGCATTTTTATTCCCAGATCGATTGCATGTAAACAAGAATAGAACGCTAGAGTTGACAATTTTTAAATACTCTGTACCCAGCACTCCTAAATAAACAAGATAGAACGCTACAGTCGAGCAAGCCCGACAGTAAAATAGCCTGTACTCTCCACAAAAAAGAAAAATTAAAAAAAAAAAATTAAAAAAAAAAATTAAAAAAAAATTAAATTATTAAAAAAAATGAATGAATTAATTAGTTAATTAAATTAAATGAGAATACATGTTTATGTTCAGTTTTAACAGCATACATTTACATCACGTACCTATGCGTGTTTATATGCGTGTATGTATGCAGCACAAAGTTGAACCAAAGCAGCAACAACAACAACAGCTGCGGGCAGCGCTGCCGACAGAGGCAGCGCATGAGCAGCGATTTTACTTATGGCTATAACTTTCTTCAGAATTGACCTATCATGATGAAATACGGACATTAGTACTAACTGGATGTACCTACCAAAATTGATTTCAAAATTCCGAGAATTACGGAAGTTATAAGAAAAAACACGAATTGCGGGGGAGTGGGGGGGGTGCATCGAAAAAAAACTCAAACTCGTACTTTCTCGGTCTTAGGAGAATATGGAAACTAAGTTTGGTTATTCTAGCTCTTATACTTTCTGAGATCCTTGCGTTCATACGGACAGACGGACGGACGGACAAGGCTATATCGACTCGGCTTCTCATCCTGATCAATAATATATATACTTTGTGGGGTCTGCCACGCCTCCTTCTGTGTGTTACATACATGCGCACAAAACTAGTATAGCCTTTCACCCTTTGGGTACAGGCTATAAAAATATAAAAAATGATCAACCCGCGTTTGTATGTAGCCAGCAATAAAAGCAACAGCTTCGGGTAGAGCTAGAGAATACACTTATAACTATAATGTTTTGAAAAATTTGCCCATCTTGATACAACTGAACATAAAAGACAGCACAAAGCAATAATTGGATGTAATAGTCGAATTTGACTAACAAATTTCAAATATTACGAGAGATATGGAAAATCACTTAAGTATATCGGAGAAGTAGGGGGATGCATCAGGAAAATATTTAAATTAATAATAATAAATTCAAATAAAATTAATAAAATTAAATGAATAAATTCTGGTCATTCTAGCTCTTATAAGTACTTTCTGAATGCTTGTGTTCATACAGACAGACGGTCAGGCGGGGTTTGACACGCCTTCTTCTGTGTGTTACATACATTCATACACACATACAAAAAAGTAGTAAACCCTTGTACAGGGTGTAAACAACTTAGAGCGATGTACTATCTGGCCTATCTGTCTGTCTTTGGAGCTCAGAAAGCGTCCATTTTTATACCCTGTACCCAAAGGGTACAAGGGTATATTAGTTTTGTGCGAGTGTACATGGAACACACAGAAGGAGGCGTGGCAGACCCCACGAAGTATATATATTCTTGATCAGCATGACAAACCGAGTCGATATAGCCATGTCCGTCCGTCCGTCTGTCTGTATGAACGCAAGGATCTCAAAAGGTATAAGAGTAGAATAACCAAACTTGGTATACAGATTCTCCTGAGCCCGAGAAAGGACGAGTTTGTTCATTTTCCCGATGCACACCCCTCACTAATTAATTAATTAAATTAAATTAAATTATTTTTTTGTGGGGTGGTACAGGGTATTTAAGAGTTGAGCCTGCTCGACTTTAGCATTCCTTTCTTGTTTTTAACTTAATTAATTTTAGTTAATTTTTTTAATTCTGCTTAGTATTAGAATTAATATGAATAACTATTTAAGCAACATTATATTCGTGAGTTTTGTACACTTTATTATATAGCTTACATATCATATAGATAGCAAAAGATTAAGCTTAATGCCAACAACATTTGTATTTTACGTATCAACACAATCTGCAATTATATCAAAATCTAAGCGATAAAATCGATTCGGTCAACAAAGTTATAGTCGAACGATTGTTGGGGCATTGGGTGCGGTTTTATATCAGCTAATAAATAAATATAAATCAATAGAGAATTTCAAAATATTAATGTGAGGTACGCTCAAACCGTCGGAAAATGTTTAGACAAAAAACATGAATTGTGGAACTGTCTTATCAGCTGCGGCGATAAGCAAGGTGAGCAGACCCCAGACATTTATTGCCGGTTGTACTCTATATTCTTGCACATGTATATATGTATTTCTACACATCAAAGACACTGCGCATACTGACAAACATTCAAAGCAATTGAAACGGGGGGTGGGAATTGAAACTCTGACTAACAGAGCAGGTAGTTTTGTAAAGTAAATATATACGAGTATTCAATAGACTTTTAAATAAACAAGAACGTATTTATTTAAAGTGGGCTTACAATTATCGCAGCTCATACATAGCTTTTGCAATGAAAGCATTAAATGTAAATAAAACACTTGTGGGTATTAAGACGTCTACACTTTTCACGGCTTGGCAAATATGCTTAAATATGCTATATGTGCTTGTATATATCATTAAAATGAAATACTATACGCACATCACAATGGTGGGGGCTTCAAATTCACTTACGGGGCGAATGCCAGTCAATATTTAATTACCTATTATGGCGCACAGCTACAATTGTTTGTTGTTTACTCATACTTTTGTTGTTATATAATATGTGTACCAACGACCAAAACAGTCGTTGAAGCCATTATTTCGAATGTGCACGTGAGACTTATCGGGCCTTTAGCATCGGTGGGACTTTTCTATAGTTTGCTGACTCTAATGGCCACACTGTCGCCCCTTTTTCGCGTGTTTCAGCTTTATTTGGTTTATCAGCTATGTGTGTTTTAATGGATTTGTTTTTTCTCTCACATAGTACGAGTATACGGTGTAAAGCCATCAGCTGCATTAATTTTATTACACCAAGAAACTTGTCAGAATCAATCATCTAGATTCTAGATGGCTAATTCTCATAGCAATTAACGTTTCAAATTATTTAACGCATTTAGTGGGAATATTATTGAACTAGTTTATCAACTTCCAAGCTATATCAAAGGCTATATACATTAGCTTGCTTTGCACTCGCATTATTATATGCCATTGTTAAAATATTTGGAAGAGATTAGGACGGTATTGTTTCTTTTTCGTTTTTATGGCGAGCATATTTCAAGAAATAGAATATCGGTTATGAAACATGAATTTTCATACTGTTGAAATGTCGGCGGAAAAATAAATGATAAATAAATAAAATAAATTCAATCCTTTTGGCATTTGATTGAAATCTTCGGGTATAGTTTATCATCAGTCACTATTGGTTTTATAAATGTTATTTAAAGTATTGAATTGAAATAAACATCATAATTACTCATCCCAATTTGTAGCGCGCAAATATGATTAAATGATTTCGAATATACATTTCAATTGAATACAAGTGTTTGAATTAATAGACGCGTAATTAGATAATTTTTTTTAGTGTAGAAAAAGGCAATGCGAATGTTTATGGTCTCTTGTAGGGGTTTTTTTATTACCCCATCAATAAAATGATATGCAAGCTTAAGCGTTTCAATTACTAACAACAGCCAAGTCTCGCACTCAACTTAATAGAAACTAAAATCACTTGTACTCTACAATTATACCATTATAACACTAGAAATTGTTTCTAATAGAAAAACCCGGCAACAAGTGAACCAGATGTACTCGTACGATGAGAAAAACCATACACACATTAGTCGGTTGTCAAGCGAGGTTAATGGGTTTACTTTAGCCCCAAGCCATAGTTGAATTAATACATACAAATCGCACCCAAGTGGCATCATTAATGTTATTTTTTTTGCTATTAAATGCGACCCAGAAGACTCAAAGACGCCCATTAGTGTATTTATAAACTGTACAACAAATGGCAGAGAGGAACGTACTTGGGGCTTATTATTATTGGCAAACAAAAATAAATGTGCTAAAAGAAATCACAACTATGGTACAAATATTGTGCTATTTTATTGTTGTTTTTGTTCGTTTAGCTATTTGCTTTGGGTGTGCCCGGCGACCTAGACAAAGTGTTACAAAAATAACAGGTCACGCAAAATTTGTGTTGCCTACTTTCAGGCTGTACAATAAAAATTAATTTTTACCTCTCTCTCTCTCTCTCATTGTAGACAGCTCTGGCGCTCGTGTATTGAACGAAACGCTAAATATATGCAGCGAGAGCGACGAGGATCGACGCCTTTACATACAGGATAAGCAGATAGATGCGTATGTCCAATTGCCTGTGATCTATTTCGTAACGCCCACATATCCGCGACGTGAGCAAATACCCGAACTGACGCGTCTGGCCTACACTCTGATGCATGTCGCAAGACTCCACTGGATCGTGGCTAATGATCATGATACCTGTACACAATATCTGATTGAGCTGCTTCTGCGCTTTGGTAAGTTCATGCACTCCAGATAAGCCATTGAGGGAGCGCAGCAGTAAATATTTGTTATCTTGCAGGCATACCCTACACCCACTTGGCCAGCCCCATGCCCAGTAAATTTCGCAATAACAAGCCAGCGCCCCGGGGTGTGGCCAATCGACGAGCTGCTCTGCAATGGCTGCGACAACGCAACATTACGAATGGAATTTTATACTTTGGTGATGATGACAATACATACGATTTGAAACTGTTTTCCGAAATCAGGGAGACACAACGTGTGTCCATGTTTCCCGTTGGACTGATAGCAGATTATGCGGTTAGTGGACCGGTGGTTTGCAAGGTAAGCTTTAAAAACAGTTGAAACTTCTCAAATTAATGTTGATAGTGGAAGAACTAAAAACTCTCATTATAGCAGCGTTCTTTCTATCAAAAAACTTCACTATATTATCTATTATATCTATTAGTTCAAGAAAAATGTGTAGCTTCTAAGGCATTTCTTAAATTTTCATTAAATTGGATGACATGTGTGTTTATTGGCACAATTCGGTTTTGTTTCGGCTAATTAACAAATATAAATGGATCGTGGCTATCTGGGTGTTCGATAACAACAAATTGCATTAGATAATTATTTGTGATTGTTCCCTATTTTTGTACATACATATCTAACATATGTAAGGTCAACAACATGATATTAAGCTTATTGGATATTCAAATGGCACTGTACTTTATCAGAATTTTCGTATATGTTTATGGCTGATATCGAAATCGTATGCACCGTTAACACAAACCCGATATACTCGTACATATGCATATATGTACTATATATTATTGCTCGTCATATAGATAGAAAGCCGAACTAATGTTAGAAATCAGCAAAATATGCATTATCTATATAAATACTCTTCTAATATATACATAACCCTTGCTAATTTTTTTATAGGGAAAAGTAGTTGCGTTTTTGGACTCTTGGGTTGCTGATCGACGCTGGCCCGTCGATATGGCTGGCTTTGCGGTAAACCTCGCCTATATGGCGCAATATCCGAATGCAAACATGCCCTATAAGCCGGGATATGAGGAGGATTTATTTTTGCGCAGCATCGGACTGCGTATGGATCAGATCGAGCCACGCGGCAGCAACTGTACTGAAATTTTGGTGTGGCATACACAAACGAAGAACAAAAAGGCGCCGACTGTGCGATTTAGTCGCGAGTATTTAGATGAACGATCAAATTTGGGCGCACTATTCGAGGTACTGCAACGTATGGGTGTGGCACACACATCAGAAAATGAAGGTGCGTATCAGAAATATGTTTATTAAAAATTTCAATAAAATTATTTACTTCTTTCACTCTGTTTTCTATATAGGTGTCAAAGCTCAGCTCAGCAAGAATGGCAAAGTAAAGCCGCACTCCTATTTCCTCAGCTGAAACCAAATCGCCGCGCCCATAACACCATTAAATGACAACAACTTAAGTCCTTAAATACTCATGGCTTAAATCTCATAACAAATAGCCTGAATTAAAAACTAATTTTTATAGTTTTTTTTTTCGCTTCATACCAAACTAATCGAATGCTGCTGCTGCTGATTACACAAATGAAAGAGTTGCACAATTTTTAAGATTAATTTCATTGCGTTGTTAATTAAATAACTTTCACAACATTTGTTACTTAGTTATAACTAAGTTATGAGTATGTGTATTTCGTAAGCGCTAAGTTAACTTTTTGTTAAAAAGTCATCAGGTCTAGACAGTTACAGCTATTTACACTTATTTTTGGTGTTCAAAGTTAGAAAAGACATAATGCCTAATACTTGAATATATATATACGTATGTAAGTTATTTTGTTCAGTTCAATTAACTATGTATGTACCAGTAGGTTGTATTTTTTTAAGCAAACAAAGTATGAGATATATATTTTTTGCTGTGACAAACGTAACGAACTGTCGTGAAATTAGAGTTTAAAATGCATGTAGTGTGCGAAGCTTTAATTATGAATTATTAAAATTAAAAAATATATTATTGAATGCATAAATCGACATAAATATAACAAAAGCTTATTCCAAACTTAAATTGTACAACTTAGTTTCATCTACAAGTAACGAATTAGTCTTAAAGTATGATTTCATATCGCTTTCGACAGTGTGTACTACGAGTATTATATATATTGATGCAAGCACTGCGTACAGCTCATTATTGAAAACTTTTAAGGTACGCTGCTTCATTATCATATCATATTAGTACATAACCTCGGGTTTGCTGGGGGCAAATTTTAGATACCAGTATGATGTGGGCTCTTCATTTGAACAGAGAAAAGATTGTGTTGAAATGGCTTTTTGGATATGTTGGCTTTGCCATTAATTTCCAATCAAACAAATGACAATTTTAGATTCTAAGAAGAGACTTATTAAGGCAAACTAAACAAATACATAAAAAAACAAACAAATTTGCTCTTTTTGGGATTGAAATTTTCGATTTCATTGACTGGAAAACACAAAAAATACGTTTTATAAATATTTGTTGAAAAAACATAATACATCTAAAATATAACGGATTACATTTGCATGTTTTGCATTATTCGTCATATTTTAACACTAATATTGATATCTAATATTGTTTAGGAATATTGGAGGCTTATTCCCAATCATTTCAATTGATATTAGTTTTTAAATTAAAATTTACGTACATATCATAAAACTTATGTTGCTTATATTTGAACAAATTAAGAAACTTGCATTGTAAAAACTTAGGTAGAAGCCATTGTGCATCCGATTTTGAAATCGTGTCATAAATAAATATCATCTAGGAGTGAAAAACATATAAAAATGTCATACAAATCATTAATTCGAATTGGACTTTATTCAGGGAATGTAATATTGAGCTGAGGTGAGCGTTTCAATAATGAGCAAAGCAAACGAAAACGAAACACAAATAAACCAATAATACGTATAGTAAGAGAACAATTTTAACTAAATACAATATGATGTGTCTAATATATAGCTTTTAAATTAATGGCAAATAGAATGAACAACACCCAAAACTTTTGAAAAACAAATCAACAATAACAATGAACAAATAAAGTGCTAGTTTTTTAAAGCTTTCCTCAAAAAAATCATAAAACAACATGATTTTAGTTTGTTTTCCTGTAATAAAATGCAATAAATATTTAATTTGTATATAAAAGCTGGTAAGTGTGTCACTAAAAGTTAAAAACAAACATCAGATATAAACATATCAACAATTTAAATAATTTATTCATCATTCAGGTGTCAAAAGAAGGAATCAATTAAGGACCACCAATGAGTAGCAAACATTTGTGACTCTCAAGTTATTCGACAGACCATGATCGACTTGTTTAACCTGCTGTTTGTGGAAGCCTTTATTAAGGGTTAGGGCAGTGTGGAAGAAAATTGCATACAATCCTGGATTCGTCCCTCCAATGAAGCTTCGATCAAGGATCACTATCACTATCCGCTTGCTATTAGTTTTGAGTTATTGTATGCCGACTAATTGATAATATTTTCCAATAAAATAGCCTTTAATTGAATGTGAAATAATAACATATTCTTTTAAACAATGCCGATTTAATTTAATCATATTCCTTACCTAGACTAGACCCACCATTACTTGCTATCTTCAGTTTTTATATTTTCATTTTAAAATCAATACAGTTTCTAGCTTATATATTATACTCTATTGTTGAGTATTTTGGTGACCTTCCTCATAGTTATTTTTATTGTTTGGCCGGCTCGAGGTCAGAGTAAGAAAAACCAATTTATTTAATTTTCTTTTCTTTTTCCGATATATTTCGGTTACGCCACGGTAACCGTCTTCAGGGCAACTACAAAACATATAACATAATTAACATATTAAAACTATAACACAAGAATTTTTATATAATTACTTATTTAAGCAAGTCTGCTCTGTTTGACTTGGAGTTACTAACTAACAGGTGTCTGTAAATATGCGCGCAATTTTCGGTGTCTGCTTTGTAGTTAATTCTGTATTTGTTAGGTGTGTTGATAATGTGTAGCGTTTCGAGAGTGAATCGCTTACTGTAGTGTCGTTCTTGTTGAAGTACTTTCGTTTCTTCAAAGTTGGGGGTGTGTCCAGTCTCTATGCAGTGGGTTGTTAGAGCAGTTTTTTGTGTCAATGTTTGATGCCTTAGTTTGTAGTCTGACTTGTGTTGTGATATCCGTGTTTTTAGTTTCGACTTAGTGGTTCCAATGTAAAATCTCCTACATGGGTTGTCGCTGTCTCCGTCACATGGAATTTTATAGACTACGTTATTCAGGTCCATTTCTGCAATTTTTGCCTTAGTCCTATTAAAAATGTTCCTAAGTGTATTCTCCGGTCTGTGCGCAATTTGTATATCCTCTTTTTGATAGCAGTCTGACTGGGTGAAGCGTTCTGAGAACCCAGATACGTATGTCAGAGATTTGTAGATTTTTGGTGCTCTTGGTTCTTTTTTCTTTGGGTTCTTATGGTTCTTGATTAGGGAATACGTCAATTTGATAGGGAAGTCGTTTTGTGTCAGTATCCGTTTAATTTCTTCCTCTATTTGTTTATGGTAAAATTTGTCACTTGTCTCGAACATCCGTCTTATACAGTTCTTGGCTGTATTTATTATCATATTTTTCGGATGTTTCGAGTGATAGTTAATCAGCCTACCCGATGCCGTCGGTTTCTGGTACCATTTTGTTTTTAGCGTATTCCCACATCTATTTATAGTCAAATCCAAATAATTAAGTTTCTCGTCATTTTCTGTCTCTAATGTAAATTGGATGTCTTTGTGGTATATGTTGAGGGCGTCTAATGTCTTTTGCACCTGTTCCTTGTCAATAATTGCGAACAAGTCGTCAACATATTTGGTCAGGAGTCTTGGTCTATGGATCAATTTCGATGTTGTGTTTTCCAGAAGCTCCTCCATGACTATGTCCGCTATTACAGGGGACGCCGGGGATCCCATCGGTAGTCCCTTAAGTTGTATATACATTCTGTCCGTATACTTAAAATACCTTGTTTCCCGGATGCAGAAATGTACAATGTCCATAAACATTCTCTTTGGGATTTTAGTGAAGCTTTCTATCCTGGTCCAGTTTTTACTGATGACATCCATCGCTAAGTCGATTGGGATGCTCGGGAACAGAGACACCACGTCGAACGAAACTAAAATCTCATCGTCTACTATATAAGTGTTGTTGACCTTGTCTTTAAACTCTGAGGAATTTTTAACGTTATATGGTGAGGTATTGGTCAGGTTCTTTAATATCCCAGCGATGTATCTACTAAGTTCGTGACAAGGGGAACCGACTGACGAACAAATCGGTCTCAGGGGTGTTCCTTTTTTGTGTATTTTCGGTAGTCCATAGATCCTGGGTGGTAGTGCAGTGCTTGTAACTAATTTATTCCTTTCAGTCTTTGTGATTATGTTCAATTGGAGTAGTTTGTCAACGAAGTTGTTGTTTTTATTCTGTAGCCTAAGCGTGGGGTCTTGTCTGAGTGTTCTGTATGTGTTTGCGTCTCCTAGTATATCCGTCATTTTGATATTATATTCCTCCTTGTCCATGGCTACCGTCTTATTTCCTTTGTCCGAAGTTAATATTAAAATGTTGTCATTAGTTTTCAGAAATTTTTTGGTTTGTTCCACTGTGTCTAATATTGCGCGATCTCTTGTGTTAGTTCGGTTGTCGATACAAAAGCATTTTTTGAGAGTGAAGAGAGCATAATGAACAAACTGACAACAACTCTCAAAGAACGACAACTACGAAAACTGGAGAACCTAAGAAACGATCGTAACGAACGGCACACAGACAACAACAAAAAACAGGCAGAGTGGTTTGCAAACCAATCACACACAACATTCCCACCAAACATCACAGCATTACTTGCTATGGGTCCAAAGTACGCTTTACCAACTGACCGAAAAAGCTTTCCGCTCTTTAAATGCATAGCGGACGGAGAGGAGTTGGTACAAACAATAAAAAACAAAGAGAACCAAGAAACAGCTCGCATAAAACTCTCTTTACTAATAAAGAACATGATGACAAACAACCGAACTAACACAAGAGATCGCGCAATATTAGACACAGTGGAACAAACCAAAAAATTTCTGAAAACTAATGACAACATTTTAATATTAACTTCGGACAAAGGAAATAAGACGGTAGCCATGGACAAGGAGGAATATAATATCAAAATGACGGATATACTAGGAGACGCAAACACATACAGAACACTCAGACAAGACCCCACGCTTAGGCTACAGAATAAAAACAACAACTTCGTTGACAAACTACTCCAATTGAACATAATCACAAAGACTGAAAGGAATAAATTAGTTACAAGCACTGCACTACCACCCAGGATCTATGGACTACCGAAAATACACAAAAAAGGAACACCCCTGAGACCGATTTGTTCGTCAGTCGGTTCCCCTTGTCACGAACTTAGTAGATACATCGCTGGGATATTAAAGAACCTGACCAATACCTCACCATATAACGTTAAAAATTCCTCAGAGTTTAAAGACAAGGTCAACAACACTTATATAGTAGACGATGAGATTTTAGTTTCGTTCGACGTGGTGTCTCTGTTCCCGAGCATCCCAATCGACTTAGCGATGGATGTCATCAGTAAAAACTGGACCAGGATAGAAAGCTTCACTAAAATCCCAAAGAGAATGTTTATGGACATTGTACATTTCTGCATCCGGGAAACAAGGTATTTTAAGTATACGGACAGAATGTATATACAACTTAAGGGACTACCGATGGGATCCCCGGCGTCCCCTGTAATAGCGGACATAGTCATGGAGGAGCTTCTGGAAAACACAACATCGAAATTGATCCATAGACCAAGACTCCTGACCAAATATGTTGACGACTTGTTCGCAATTATTGACAAGGAACAGGTGCAAAAGACATTAGACGCCCTCAACATATACCACAAAGACATCCAATTTACATTAGAGACAGAAAATGACGAGAAACTTAATTATTTGGATTTGACTATAAATAGATGTGGGAATACGCTAAAAACAAAATGGTACCAGAAACCGACGGCATCGGGTAGGCTGATTAACTATCACTCGAAACATCCGAAAAATATGATAATAAATACAGCCAAGAACTGTATAAGACGGATGTTCGAGACAAGTGACAAATTTTACCATAAACAAATAGAGGAAGAAATTAAACGGATACTGACACAAAACGACTTCCCTATCAAATTGACGTATTCCCTAATCAAGAACCATAAGAACCCAAAGAAAAAAGAACCAAGAGCACCAAAAATCTACAAATCTCTGACATACGTATCTGGGTTCTCAGAACGCTTCACCCAGTCAGACTGCTATCAAAAAGAGGATATACAAATTGCGCACAGACCGGAGAATACACTTAGGAACATTTTTAATAGGACTAAGGCAAAAATTGCAGAAATGGACCTGAATAACGTAGTCTATAAAATTCCATGTGACGGAGACAGCGACAACCCATGTAGGAGATTTTACATTGGAACCACTAAGTCGAAACTAAAAACACGGATATCACAACACAAGTCAGACTACAAACTAAGGCATCAAACATTGACACAAAAAACTGCTCTAACAACCCACTGCATAGAGACTGGACACACCCCCAACTTTGAAGAAACGAAAGTACTTCAACAAGAACGACACTACAGTAAGCGATTCACTCTCGAAACGCTACACATTATCAACACACCTAACAAATACAGAATTAACTACAAAGCAGACACCGAAAATTGCGGGCATATTTACAGACACCTGTTAGTTAGTAACTCCAAGTCAAACAGAGCAGACTTGCTTAAATAAGTAATTATATAAAAAATTTTTGTGTTATAGTTTTAATATGTTAATTATGTTATATGTTTTGTAGTTGCCCTGAAGACGGTTACCGTGGCGTAACCGAAATATATCGGAAAAAGAAAAGAAAATTAAATAAATTGGTTTTTCTTACTCTGACCTCGAGCCGGCCAAACAATAAAAATATTATACTCTATATGATTTTTGTATTCAATGTCATTTCAAATTCGTCTGTTCATACTATATATTTAAGATAGCTGAAAATATTCGCCATACACTTTTTTCTCGAAATACAAAAGTAGGCATTAAATAAAAGAAAAACGATCGAATAGCGATCAGGAACTCTTTTTCTTATACATGTATATGAATTCGTTGATCCTTCGAAAACTAAGTACAGTTACCATTTCATTGGAAGAAGCATCAGGGCTTGCTTCTTAAGTATTTCCAGATGAAAGAGCCCATTTGAGTTCCTCTCATTATCTTACCACAATCCTCCGGGGTGTAAGACTCTCGCATATTAATTAAAATTACACATCTATCCATAGTTGCTCTTTGTTTGCAAATTGTCAACAGCGTCAGAGGAAACTGACATAAAGAAGCGAACAATACTTTTCAATTAAGTTGGCACTTTTTGCTCTATGGCTTTGGCCCGAGTTCTGGCACTCATTTGTTACATTTGCCTTTCGGCATTTTGGGCTGGCTGGCTGTAAAAGTCGCACACTTAAGAAAAAGTTGCACTGAGTATACAAAAAGAAACATTGCAGCTTTAAATGTCTAGCAGCAAAAAAAAAAAAAACGAGTTCATCGTTATTGTCGCGAGAGCTCGACTTTTGTATACCCTGCTCCATCTCACACAGTCCTACAATTATTTATTATGGTTGTTCATAAAAGGGATTCTTTCCAAGTTAAATATATTAAAAATACATATAGATATGTTTTAGGTTGAATTGGCTTCCAAAACAAAAACGATTGTTGAAAATAAGCCAATTTTGGTGAACTTTAACTTTATACAATGAGCTAGCGGGACTCGAACAACGTCGCATCGAAGTCAAGAGTTTTCATAAAATTTAGCAATTGTCCAACAAGGCTGTCTGCCAAGTGTGGTGTCACTAGCTGTTATGGTTCAAAATTGATCGACGTTCATACAGACGAACACGCGGACTTATGGATGGAAGGACAGGTGAACTATAGCCTTGTTCGATTCGGCTATTTACTTTTAAGCTTCCCTCTGCTTGTTACATATTTTTTGACTTTTTAGTATACCTTTTAATCTTCTGGTTCTGTACAGGGTATTAAAACAGTTGCGTACATTCTGGGGGTGGAGCAGGCAGTTTCAGCAACGCTTTTGAATGGCACGAACGTGTTGCACATGCATCTTCTTCAATGTGAAGTTATGAGGCAAAGTTTCTTTTCCTTCTCACCAGCACTACATATATCTGAGTGGATGAAGGGGGGATCGGGGAATAGGCCACCAACGACAGTTAGTGCTGCTACGTGTGAATGAGTTTTGTGTACTCGCATGCAGATGTATGTGTTTCTGTTTGTGTTTGTGTATATATAGGTAGGTCTGTTTGGCCTGAGTGTTCAGTTGAGCCGTTTGCAATTGGGGGCAAATAAATAGTCCGCCCCAGCCCCAGTCCCAAACCCAAACCCAGGCAGCCAAAGCCAAAGCAACTTTTATGCGCTTCACTTGAAGTTTGTTTGCAAAGAAAATTGTTTTAAAGTGCTGGGTTTTTGGCATTGTGGGTGCAGTTAGTTTTTGCCATCTTGGCTGGCTTTTATCAACTGCAGACTTTACTTTTGATTTTGCACACCATTTTCAGTGCGATCATTAATGCTTAAGTGTATCCGTTTTCCCCTCTCAATACGCTTTAGTTGGGGGGGCATTGAATCATTTGCTGATACATTTAATGACTCCAGCTAATATTAATTCAATAGTGTTGCATTTAAGGTTTATTAATCAGCAGCACTTCAAGCAAATTCATAATTCTACTTTATACCTATTCGTCTGCCTGACCATAGCATTATTCTCTTATTATTTTCTTTTGGCACGTTTCTATTATGAAAACGTATACAGTTTCCTGCTAAAGTTTTGTTACTTTAAATTGTACAAGTCCATTATATTTTTTCCATGATTGAGAATCAAATCATCAGCCACTAATGCACTGCATTAAGTGCTTAAAGGTAATTAAAAGCGGAATAGCAAGCCCCAGAACGAAATACCGCTATTCTAGCAACAGAGTTAATCCAAACTTTCTAGTGGGTGGTCACGAACGCTTTATTAAATGCATCCAGCTCCTGTGCGGTTCATATCAACGTAATGAGTAGACAGGCCGTTAGCGGTCCAAGCGTCCGACAAGTCCGCGATTGATGTTGTTAATGAAGCAGACTTCGCCATCATCATCCATTAATCCATAGCTGCACTACTTTTGCGCTGTTGCTGCATCGGTGTTTGCACTTTCCTCGGCACCACGCACGCTGATTTTGCGCCACTTAAACCCTAAATGCAAACCACAAGCTGTGGAGCCAGGTTTCCCATACCCTTTGCCTGCCTTCCTGTGTCTGCCTGTCTGCGGTACTCGAGCTGTTACTGCTGTTGCGGTTGCTGGCGCTGATGGTGTTGGTGTTGGTCCTTCTTGTTCTTCTTCTGCACTTCACTTGCAGTTGCCATGGCGTGAGCCAAGTGATAAAGTGCAGAGCAATCGGAGCACAAAAAGCGTTGCTGCACATACAGCAGGAAATGACAAACGGAGATGGCATTTGGGCTTAGACAGACTAGCAGAGGGAGCCATAGGTACAACGACTGGGACAGTATGTGGGTATTCAGCTTTTAGTCGAGTTCTGTGGTCAATAAAGAGAGACCGCAACAAGGGTTAAACCTAAGTCATTCTAATTAATGCGAGACTGATTGTGATGCTTGACAGCTTATTACATTGATATCTAATGCAACCAATTGAGAATAGTTGAAAGGGTAACTTTAATCTCATTATCCCTAATTTGCAATTCTTAATAAAAAGTAAACTCTTTATTTTCTGCTATATCCCTAGCACTACCTAATGTATTACAACGTTATTACCTGTGTCGCAAGTATAGCTAAATAAATAAGTTAAAGGGATTACTCGAACCTGCCCTCTTCTTTATAAGCTACAATTAAAATAGTCTACATTGAAAATAATACACGATTGCCTGCACTACTTGACATTAAATGGGAAATAAAGAGCAAAGAAAAGGGAAAATCTAAGCAATTCTCCCTACTCTGGAACCCGTTATAAAAGAGTTTATACATTTTACATCTATAAAGAGGCGTAAAAGGTTGAACTCTAATCCATTCTCTTTTCTTTTAGATTGTGAATTAATATTTAAGTGTGTGACAATGCTTGACGGTCGAAGCAACACAATTAGGCCTTATTCCTTACAAAATACATATTTATGTTAATAACTGCGTTACGCCATCATCCATAGACCAGGGATTAGCTGGATAGTCTCTTGCCTTCCTATTCATCAAATAATATTTGCCCATAACAAAATAGTTAACAGTAAGCGTACAAAATAAGAATGCTTACAATTACAAATCTCATGCTATTGACTCGCAAGAGGATAGGTGGATTTATTATCCACACTGGTCGTGTATACTTGCTATAAAAACCCAGGCTTGAACTTACTCATTCAGTATGGTTTAATGCTATCGAGTGTCTAAATAAATATAAATTAATAGTAAGTTAAAATTGCTCTGTCTAGATCACTACTTGTGTGCTATCGCCTTCTTAAAGACAAAAAGTCAATAAGAAACACAGACAGACTTTCTATAAAAACTGATAATGAATTCGACCTAGGCTGCCGAGAAAAATACCATCCATTTCGTAGCTGGCAGATGCCAGCTCAACAGATAAGGATGTGTAGGTAAACAAGTCATAAGCGTGCTGCGGCAGACCAACTTGTATTATCTGATAAGGTAGAAGATAAGGAAAACGACAAAAAAAAGAATAGTATGTAGAAAATAGTATTAGAACTAGGACAAAATTGTATTTATAAATAAAGCCGTTGAGCCATCGACATTGTTCATTCATCCACAAAACTTCGTCGTCCATTCATCCACAACTTATTATGAGGTCCTCGCACCAATCCAGCTCCGCTTAAGACAAGTGAATCTAGTACTTTGAATATTGAAAATCTTTTTGGGCAGTTTAGATAAGTATTATAATAATATCAAAAGGATTAAGTTTTTAAACAATTTCGAGTAAATGGTATTTGCTATTGACCCTAGTTTCCGGACTCGCTGTCATTCTCTGCCATTAAATTTAACATTTATCTAACGAACTATATATTTGTTTTAGTTCGTCCAATAAACATATTTATAGTATTTATAATATTATATTTGATATAATATCTAGGAACCTAAACTAAAACATGCATAATTCAAATGAATCTGCCCCATTTCTTTGCCGATTAGCTGCAACAACATTTTCGAGTCAATGGTATTTGCTATTGAACCTAGTTTCCGGACTCGCTGTTATTCTCTGCCATTAAATTTAACATTTATCTAACGACCTATATACTTGTATTTGTTTTAGTTTATCTAATAAACTATAAATATGGTTTGATATAATATTTTATCTAGGAACCTAAACTAAAACATGCATAATTCAAATGATTGTCTAGCTAGAGGAGGAATCTGGCCCATTTCTTTGCCGATTAGCTGCAGTGTTTTGGGCTGCTGGTCTGGGTCTTCGCCTTCTCTGTGCTTCAGGTACGCGCATATTTTGGTTGGCTCTGTTCCGAGCCGCACGACCCGATCCCCAGCCCCCCCTATTTCGTTGTGATTGTATTGTGTTGGATATCGCTTGTATGATTTGGTCCCTGGTGCGGGCATTTATAACACGCACGTGGGGCGCTTGAATTAACCAAGTTCTATATTCATATCCAGCTTGGGCTGCTATGCTCATTTGGGCTCTGTTCCAGGGCCGAAAATTTATCCGGGGAAGCTCTCGTACGCGTATCATTTGACGACGATTGGATATTACCGATTCAACTTGGCGGCGTCGACGGCGACGTCTATTTTGAAGCAGACTCAATCCGGCAACAATTGATGGTGATGGTCCACGGGGCAAGGAACTAGAAGACGGTGCATGCACCACCTCATTTTCCTCCGAGTTGTCGTTTACCTCAGCCTCTGGCTGTGGTTGTGCCTCAGCGCTTGGTGCTGGTATAATCGATGTTGCCGATCCTACAGTCACCAGTTCCGGCTCATCCTGACGCTCATCAATCTCATAAGGATCGATTGTCGATGAGTTATCAGACATTTCTTGACAGCTAATTGTATCTTTGTTTAAATGTTCTTTACTGTCTATATGCTAGTTTATATTTAATATTGATGAATATTTTAAGGAGATTGGCTCACCTTTTAATGCAAACTGCGAAATTTAAAGCTGCTTAGTCGATGCTGCTGCAATACACGTAACAAAATTTTACCAAAAAAGTTTCTGTATATTTTTGTGTGTAGAATCTGTGTGCTCTGTTCTCGTCTTTAAATCCAACTGAGCAATATAGCTTCAAAACAAAGCATTCAACTGACTTTTGAGGAAGTCAGTTTCAAGGCGCACTTCATTTTTTTTCAATTTTTAGAAACAATAAATAACTCTCAACGTGCAGAAAAACTGCAAAAATGTAAATGAAACGCGACTTTAAATTAAAAATAAAGCAGAATCGAAAATAGAAGAGAAATTAATAATTATAAATATTCCCTATTGGTTAAACCCTTCAACTAACTGTTTGCTTCAATGAGTTTTTAAGATAGGAAGGCTGTTTCAAGGAATTTAGACCAACCATATATCTATTGAAGGATTTAAAGTGTAGACTTTTTAATTATTGATTTTTCTTCAATAAAGAGCAGAACATAGAAAATACTTGTAGCACCACCTGAAAACTTCCCCGACACAGTACTATGTATCTGGATTAGATTTACAAAGATAACTCGGTGTCGATGCGCATTACTCTGAGGGGAGAGGTTACAATCGAGTCCCATAACTTCAATATCATTGTTCGCCTAAAAAACCATTATATTGCCTTCAACGGAGTTATCAAATTTGGGGAAAGCTAATTATAGATTTTTGTTTAAAATGTATTCAGGGAAAGGCGCAGATTTAACAAAAGACAGTACTAGACAAGCCTTGGGCTTAATAATATATGTTGACCTATCTTATATGTACAAGTATACTGTCCGAAGCTTATTATTCGTTTCACTCCCACTCCTCAAGATTGCATTAATTATAATCATTTTTGTTCTTTCTAACTCTCCTCACCTTTTAAATACTACAACAACTGGTCCTTTCACAAATTACTACAATTTGGTTCGCTATCAGTATCAATAATCTAGATATATGTATGTATATTTACTACCCTGTTTGGGTTTACACCTCCAGTTTGCCTTTTCGCTGCCGTACAGCCTGACGGAACACAATCGCTCAATTAAGTGGGAAAAAGGTCACGTAAAATCACAAATCAAACTTCAATTACCAGCCCCAGCAGTACCAGCAACACCATCACGGGCGAAATCTGCCCCTAGCATAATTTAACAAGTTAATTTCACAATATTTGTCGCTCAAGCGCGTACAAACAAAATTTGTGGCATTTGTGGTGGGTTGCATGTAACGGTGTGGAGGGGGTGGGAAAGGGAGAGGGGAGGTGTTAATCAACGATAGCAACAAATCAATTGAATTGCAGGCACGTATCGACCATAACAACCGCCAATCAACGCACACAAATACCTACGCATGCAACTTAAATTGAAAATCGACTATTGACTGGGCAGCTCCAGCGACAACACCAACAACAAAAAGGTAGCCACATCAACTACTATCAGCGCAGCAAGTACAGCGACAATAATGTGTAAATTATTATTACTAATACGACATGTTGGACGCAACACTGGCACTACACGCACAACCATGCGGTCAGTTAATGATGAAAGGGTCGGCAGCAAATGGTGTAGGGCTACAAATCCTGCGGCTATGTAGACCCGGCAGCTTCAAGCCTATTACTTTTCAAAGTTAGTCTTGATGGTGCTATTTAAATAGCATTGCAAGGTTCTTTGGAGTTGAAGTTAAATTAGTATATATTTAAATAAAATATAAAAAATTTAGATGTTGGAGATTTTCCTTTTACTCTACTTAATTAGCTGTTAAGTAGAATTACTGTTCCTATAATATACTTTTTCTATAATATCTCTGACCACTCCCCCAACGAGTCGGAGGCATTAAAAGACGTTATTGTATAGTTTTTTCTTAGGCTTTCTTATCTTTTAAGTTGAAATTCTAACCTTGTATTATTAAATATCTTTGTTTTATTTTATAATATTATATTATAATATAAATCATAGTTTCTGTATATGTATCGACAGCACTATTTGTTGATTTACTAAATAAATAAAATAAATAAATAAAAATATATTTAACAGAATTTATAAATAATTTTTAAATAAATTCTTCATTTAGTAGGCTTTATTTTCAATTGATATTTAGATTTATGTACACATCAGATACCTGCATGTCAACAGCTTACCATCAGACGTTTACTAGTCAGAATTCTGTGCAGATGATTATTTCTTAGATTTGAACCGATGTGTATATCAGACGGATAATCGTCAGTTGCGGCACGTTCTGAGTTTACAAGTTAGTCGTCTTTCAACCATATATTTACACACCAGATATATATATTCATCGACTGTTCAGATGCCTACTCGTGAAATATCCAAGTCTGATTGAAGCCGTCTTGGAGTGTTTTTTTCGCTACTAGCCATCATTTATCACCAAATTATTTATTTATTTATCGACATCGACAAAAAATGCAGTCGATGTTAAAGAAAACATAAAAAAGAAAAAATAGATATATATAATAGAGAACTTAAACTAAATAAAACTAAAGAAATAAAAAAGCCTATAGCTTGATACTGCCTTGCACAAATCCTGCCAGTGTTTCATTTGTTGGTTACTTCATCGTTGGACACTCAATACCAGCCGAACTGCAGGGTAGGTGTGTGTATTTATGGGCAGATGTGAGTGTGTGTGTTTTCATTATGAACACAATACAATTACACATATGCATTTCTCACTTAAATGAATGCGTGGTTTGGCCAATGGGTTATTTTGGGGCAGCCTGCGAGCAAGTCTACATATAATTTGCATAGCAACCGCTGAGTCATACATTCGGGTGCAGAGGCGACTCTATGTGTGTGTCTTCTCATAACACACTCTAATGCAATAATAAATTTTATTTGCGAACACACACAGACACCCGGCTTACCGAGGGCACACAAAAACTAATTACATGCCACAATGATTATATTTTACAACGCCATCGAGCCTTCCCATTGCAACAACGGTAGCAGTTGAAACTAAAACTATAGAAATACAGGAACGAGAACAACAACACAGACTAACTACAGCAATGCTTTTTATGGGAATAGTCTTCTAACAACCCTCTCGAATTGTTGGGAAACAAATGTTTTTCGAATAAATTATAATTTTGTTAATAAGTGTAGGAATGGTGCGAACAAAAATTTAGAAGAATTGAAAGTTGACTTTGAAAATTAATAAGTCTATGACGGTGTACGATTTAGTAAGGTAAGGATTTGAAAGGTTGTTTAATTTAGGATGTCTGCTAACTTTCGGGAATCCCATTTACACAAAAAATAAAAAAACAATAGTTTCGTAAAAGAATTTACTGTTTCCTATTAACGAGCATGTCTTATTTCTTCAACTTCATACAAAACTCGATTGAGTTGTTTTTGGAGACTTCATGGCTGCTCTTGATATTCAGGCTTACCAGCAGCTTATGACACCCAACAGCATGTGGGATGCAGATTCCCTGTTCGGCCAACACTTTGATGCCACACGCAAATCAAATGCTGGACTGCCACAATCCCCGCACATTTCAACAGAGGAATGTAGAACCAAAATTTCAGCCAAACAATCGCTATCAATGGTAAGCGTGCGAAGTCTACTTTGCGGCGTCGCCGACCGCAGTGCATTGAAGCGAAATTATTGAAACCAGAGGCTGAGAAATTGCCTGTGTGTTGTGGTTAGCATATACAGTACAGTAGATACCGCTTATAAACATTGGGTACAGTAGATACTGCCTTTATTTTAATGTAAAATGCAAACTTCGAATCGAGGAATAAGGTTGCTCATATAAATAAGTATACATGCATATAAGCTTCTTTTTTTTTGAGTCCGTATAAAAAGAATTTCATGGAAAAGCATTCTTCAATGGATAAATATCAAAGCGAAGTTTAATTGTGTTCTGATTCTTAACAGTAAGCTCGTCACTTTGATAGCATTCAGCAGATTTCGAAATAGAAGCAGAAAAAGCTAAGTTTAGTCTATTTTTCTGAGTATATAAAGCATTTCATAGTAAACATTCTTCAATTGATAAATCTTGAGCATATGCATATGTACATATACATGCTTTTTTTTGGGTCTGTATAAAACGAACTTCATGGAAAAAGATTCTTCAATGCATAAATCTTAGCTATATCAAAGCGAAGTTTAATTGTGTTCTGATTCTTAACAGTAAGCTTGTCATTTTGATAGCATTGAGCAGCTTTCGAAATAGAAGCTTATTCAATTTTTCTGAGCATATTAATAAGTTTCAAGGCAAAAAGATACAGATCTTTGCTCTTTGATTGGAGTAACTGATATTCCCTGTTCGCACACAAATATTTAACTGGCCAGACATCATATCATTAACACATCGGACATATGTGTATGTGTGTCGAAAAAATACAACATTTAATGAAATAAAACAAAATAAATGTGGAATGCAATAAAAAAAGCTCAGGGCATATTTCATTCTTTTTGTTCGGGATGATGAAATAAAATATTGTACAGCCAACAGATGCAACGGTGCTTGTGCAATATGCGCAACACGGTTTGTATTTTAATTATAGCCCGAGGGCCAGTTGAGCAGTCAAACGAATGGTCGGACGACAGGACAAATGGAAAAAGGCCTGCTGGCAAGCAACCAACACCGACTGGTTGTTTATTGAAAGCGGCTCACGCAGTTGTTGCTTTAATTCTTTTCATAGCACTTCGGTTGCGTGTGTGTGTGTGTTCATAGGTCCTTTTTGGGGTTTTATTGAAATTCTGTGGGTCGCACACATCAATGGTATAAGGCAAGACAATGAATGGTGCCTGCATGTCCTGCCTGGTCGGCTTGTAGTGTCCGTCCAATGGCGCTTTTGAGAAATGTGCGAACATTTTATTTTTAAAATGAAATACAATTGTCTGACTGCAATTAAAGCCAACTCCTACCAAAAGATATGTCTGCGTATATCTGAGGTCTGCGCATTCCGCCATTTCAGCGGAGTACGGGAAGTTGTGCACAACTTCCGGTTGGCATTCATTGAAATATGGCGAAGACAAATTATTGGTTTTGGTTTGAAGTGCGAAAACAGTTTAATTAAAAAGAAGCAGGCTGTTGAAATGAAAAATAGTGAATTAATTGATTTTTGAAGAGCTGCAATTTAAAAGCAAGTATGGCGTAGATATTACTTATAAGATACTAAGAAGTGGCCATTGATAGTATCAGTTTGACGAAAGTTTTCAATAAAACAAAAGATATATCCATTTAAACACAAACCTATCGTTACTGTATAGTTTCGCATCACAAGTTGAACAACAAAGTCATTTAAAAATTTGCATACATCGAATCTAGAAGTTGGTAAAATTGTCAATCAATTCCTAATTTTAAAGAAAACAATCAACTTGTGAAGCATACTTAATAGAAATAAATACATTGAGCTATCATAGAAAAATATTTACACAACCCATAGGCATTCGTTGTAGTAAAAATTGTAATTTACCTAACCCTTGCTAACTTTTATCACCATGAACATTTGTTTGAAAATAATCGCCTTTTTCCAATCCAATAATTTACAAAATATATTAAATATGTTGTAAGTGACGTTGAATGATTTCCTCCAATCTTTCCCAGTAAACAAGTCAGTTACAAAATAAAAGAAACAGGCAACTGGAGTTGTAATGAAGCCATATTTCGAACTGCATAATCGGGTGATATTAATTCTGAACCTCTTGAAACTTTTTGCGGACATCATTGAGTTATAGCTTCAATATATATAAAATAAACTGTTCCAGAAGTTAGCACCAAATCCATTCCATACTAAGTATTATAGCTCAATTATTATTTTAATTCCACTTAAAGTATCTTTTAATGTCATAAATCCGTTAACTCAGTATTTTTTTGGGCAATTATTGTTCTTCAACCGAAGTCGGTCTGGCACTGAACATGGAGGTTTCCTAAAAGCGCAATTCTGTTAAAAAAATACTTCTCTCCAGTTTCTTGTTTACTTACAGTTGCTCTTAGTATTAAACTTTCAATAACCATTTCTTCTTCTTCCTTCTCCTCTGTGGGCCCAACTATTGGTAATGGCGGTGGTTCGGAATATGGTGTGATATCAATTGGATTAAAATCCCCCTCGTCGTCTCTTACAACGAGACTCAATTGTACAGGTTCCTGCGGTGTTGCAATCGAAGCTATGATGCCATAATCCTTCAACTTATCCGAATTCATCATCTGTTTGTTATCCTTAGAAAATAATAGCTGATCGAAAGGTCGAACATTCAAGAGGGGCGCTATCATGCACTTCAAATCATAAATTGTGGTGTTTTCTTTAATATCGAGAAGTATTGTGCTGTTATGTTTGCGTATCATCACATATACATCCATGTTGGCTGGATATTGGAAATTGTTCTTCGAGCTGTTTTTCGTAAATCGTGAGCTGAAGATGTGATGTGCAGTGCTGGTTTGCTTTCGTTTTCTAATTTATGATTATATATGTTTTGTGTAGAATTGAAGGAATTCAATGCCTACTGGCAGGTTTTTAAAGTCTTTTTTCTTTATTTGAAAGTATTCCAAGCATATTTATATTTTCACAAATGCAGAAAACCGACAGAAATGCAGAACTGTAACTTAAGATTCATAGCTGTTTTAGATGAAATGTTTTTCCCTATGAAGATGATATCGAAGTTATTAAACATCGCTGTATTAAGGTAAAAGGGGATTTTCTGGATAAATATAAATAATACCTATAATCGCTTAATATATTCCCAAAACAAGTAGGAACGAGGAAGAGCAGGACTTATCGGAGCTATTAAATATCGCTGTATCGAGCTAAAACAGAACTTTGTGGATAAATATAAATAATACCTATAATCACTTAATAAACATCTAGAGGGTTTTTTACACTTTAATATGTTGACAACAAAGATAAACATTTACAAAGAACTTATAACAAAACAATAAAACCTTTTTAACAAGTTGCGTAAATAGTGTATCCCTTCGCTTAAATATGGGTGGTAAAATATTTCCAATTATCGTTTCACAATTCATATTTAATGAGTGGATTAAAAACATTGGCAACATGAATCAATCACTTACATATTCGTATCCGTTCAGCAGCTGTTAATCGTCGCTTTTATTTAAAACTTTATTGCATATTCATTGCATATTATATTATGTCTGTTTACATCACATTACATGGCTGATGGACGTTATAGTTTTACGATATTTATTTACAGTCTGCATTGTTTGCTTACATAATTAAAGCGTCAACCGCAAAATATTTAAATATGCAGGCAAATAAAAGCCAAATAGGGGACACTTTTTTAATATCCGTTGAAATTGTTTGGCCACAACTTTTGACAATGAGAGAGGGATATATCAATGTTCAGACCGGATATTGTGTGGCTTGCCATCCCGTGAATCATGCAACTCGAACGTAGCAGAAACAAGAACTTAAAAAAATGGGCAAACAAATATTAAAGGAACGTTGATTGATACTCGCATTGAAGTGTGATTTTTGTGTTTTTCTACATGGCAGGCACCCCAACACCTCCCAATCAACCCCATTTTATATGCATGCATGCACTTTTATGATTATTTTTCATTATCAAAACATGCGAGGCATGAACTTTTTGCTGCCACACACACAGCTGGCAACGGGCAACGGGCATCGGGCAACATTGCAACGTCAGTTTACTTTCATTCATTTATGCGGGCCTCGCTGGAATTTCCCATTCCGAACAATGGACGCCCAACGCCATTCACGACAAATTGTTGAGCTCGTGCGGGTCACTTGTACACACATACAAGTACATACAAACATATATGTAAGCTCCTGTGTGTGTCTCCTTGTATTTCAATCCATGTTTGTTGTATCAAAACAAAACCATAACAAAACAACGGGTGACACGTTAGAGTTGCTCATGCATGACTCTGAAATACCCTGTAACCACCCCTCCTTTCCAGTTGCCACTCCAAAAAATCGTTGCTTTGAAGACTGTACACCACATATGATTTTAATGAATCTTTAAACGACATTTTTGTAGAAAAAAGTTATAGCGGTTTGACTTCAAAGAGACTTCAAAATACAATGAGGAATTTTTAAACACATATATATTACATACTGCATATAATTTTTATATCTTTATATATATAATTATTTTCAGACTAAGAAGGATTTCTTTTCTAATCATTCTTTTGACAGCTATAAGATAAATGCCACTGCAGAATATTTGAATATTTTGTTAAGAACTTGTAAATACCATATATGTACCATATATATGATTCGCAAAAAACTTGTGTTGCACATAGACATGACAAATCTAGATACCAAGACTTGGATCCGTGGTTGTTATGGTTCAAAAGTTATCGATGTTCAGACAGACACATAGACTGTCAGTCAAAATACATTGAGCAATTTTCAGAAACATATATATACTAGATTTAATTTAGATATCTTGATAATTATATATTATTATTTTCAGACTCAGAATAATTTTTTTCTAATCGTTCTTTTGGTAGCTATAAGATAAATGCTACTGATTTCAATTAGAATATATTATTAAGAACTTGTAAATACCATATATTATATAATTCAAAAGTTACTAATGTTCAGACACACACTCTGACAGCTGTACAGACGGGCATCTCTATATTAATGTAACTCGTCAATATTGAATTAATTTATTTATTTATCTAACAATATGTTGAACTATAAAGTGGAGTCTGTCACATTTCCATTTAACTGTTACATATACTAGGTCTGTTCAGCATAACCCTACACACTTGTGTACGTTGCAGGGTATATAAAAATAATGAAGGAAAATTAATAAAAAGAAAATATTTAAGCATGTTGTATGTGCGCTTATGTGTGGATGTGTGAGTGCGTGGGTGTGTGGGTGTAACTGTAATATTTTCACATTTACCACACAGCATGACATTGTCTGACTGCCTGTGCGTTGTTCACCAGCGATAACACGGCGTATACGCAATATCTGTGTAATATGACTAGTGTGCGCTATGGGTGCTATAGATACGTGTTCATACACACATACTTATTGTAAGTATAATGCTACCCTAGAAAATGTTGGGCTATTTTGGAGGACTTTCTGTGCGCTGCTGCCTCTAATAAGGCATATTGATATCTATTGTCAGAGCAAATATGTCAAATTGATTTATTATTAAAGGATGTCTAAGTATTAATGCTGATCAAATGGAACTGAAAATTAAGGCTGATAACCTAATTTTCCGCTTAGGCGAATGATTTAAATAATGGATTTGTGTAATTGAAGTACTTTGATTAGGATCAATGGTGCCTATGGATATAATTATTCGCACATATGTACAGTCTTCTTAATTGGACCGATTGTTAAGTCATTTTGATTGATAAGTGATTGAACTCAAATCGACTTAATTCAATATATATTCAGAATATGGACCAAACTAGAATATTTACTAGAAATAAAATAAATCTGATCTATTTTTTGAGATAAACTATATAATGTAGTGGACTGCTTTTCTCATAAGTTCCCTGTTTACACATTTCTGTACAATTTCTTCATAGCCATTTTCTTTAGCAAAGCCATAAGTGACCAATGGCCATGCAGATACACTCAGGAAAAATTCCCCCAAAATAGGATTTTTTTTTTTAAATTTTATTTGAACGTAACTGGAAACACTTCTTTCAATTCAACTAGTATCTGGGTAATCGAATATTCAATCAGATTATGGAACAATCTGGAATATTTTCTAGAAATTAAAAAAAATGTGATCCCTCTTTTGAGATAAACTATAAAGTGTAGTTCATAAGTTCTGTGGTCAGTAATTCCTATACAATTTCTTCATAGCCATTTTCTTTACTATTCTGCTAGCTAGCCATAAGAAAAAATCCCCAACAATTCTAATTAAAATACAACTAAAGGCAATTAGGTCTGGTCTTGTCATCTTATCAAAACCTAAATATTAGGTGTTCTTTTTTTTTTTTTTTTGAAATTTTGAAAATAAGGAACTATTTTTAAGTGAAAAAATTTGTGAATTTTGTAAACTCTTTGCTGTAATTAATAAATACCTCAATAATAAATTTAAAAACGTATCGAGTACTTGTAAATAAATTTTATATATTCAAAGCAACATCTGAGCATTAGATGTTTTGTAAAAAAGGTAAGAGAAATCTTAATTATAGAACCCTTTCTACATTAAGAAGCTTTTTAGTGATAAAATCTAGAATTAAGTATTTCTCTGAGTGTACTTGTACTAGTACAAATATTACCCCATGTGCGTAGAAGGAAAAGACATTGTCGTTATGTCTTCTTGGACGCTGGGCAGTGGATATGAAGCAATCTTGGCATTGCTGCTACCGCTGTTTATATTTATGGTCGAGGAACTTGTGCACGGTTGTGCTTTTCACAATTGTTTTCGGTTGCGTGCAGGGCTAATAAAAATTTGTTGGCTAGCAAATTGTGTCAGCAAGTGGGCGAGGAGGAGAGCTGAAGGCTTTAAAATTCATGCAGCACTGATACAAACACAAATACAGAAATACTAGTACTAGTATGTACGAGCGTTGAGCACTTTTTAGCTTCATTGGCTCGCATCGGTCCCAAAGTTTGCACTCTGAACAGCGACCTCGACCTGGGCGTGTGCACGTGTGCGTTGTAAGTTAACCGAGCTTCCAGCATTTGCCACTCTCGGCAAATATTTAAATATGCTCACTACTGTAACATCCTGTGCGGCAGCATCTGTTTGGTTGGTTAGTTGGTTTGTCGGTTTGTTGGTTCATTGGGGCGGGAGGACGGATGGGAGTTTCGAAATAACTACAAACGTTTCCTCAATAATTTTCCTTCTGTCTCTGTGACTGCTTAACAAACTTTGCCGCACACAATTTGCCGGTGCCGGTGCTGGTTCGACGCCGTTCCTGCCGCTCCACATAGGCTATGAGCAGACGTTGGAGAGAGAGAGAGGTTTGTTGCCAGTCAGCATTAACAGACGACCAATATTTATTTCATTTCCGGTGTTGCTTGGCTGCTGCTTGGCTGCAGCTTCAGAGCACAACTTTTTCCCTACATCTGTTTGCCGAATGTATTATAACTTATTTGATTCAGTGTCATACTATGAGCAGGATATTGAAATATGTTATGGATAGCAGTTTAAGCTCGCAAGCATGCAAACGGATTTAATGTTCATCGATAAAGGCGAACGATTATCTGGTTAATAGATTGTATTTATAAAGTTTTTAGTTTTGAGCTGAAGCTATTTGTTTTTTCATTGATTTCTTTTTAAACTAATTGTACTAACTTTTCTTTTGTTTTAATTAATTATTAATTAGTTAATGTTTTAATAAAGTTAAGCATTAAGCAGTCAGACCGCTTCGGAGTCCTGATGCAATGACTTATTTTTATAGCATTCTTAAAGCTACTTGTGTTCAGCTTTAAGGCATTCGAATTATAATTAAAACAACAAATCATGCTTATATTAAATATATTCTAGTCTCTCCGATTTTTGAAAACAATTGAAATGTTTAAAATGGTCAGTCTTCATTGTGGCATATAATTTTTGAATATCCCGTAATGTTTTTTTTTTAAATTTCAATAATGTAGAAGTGGATTAATTTCCTAATGCAAATTTAGTGCCAGTTTTAAATGCAATTTGAATATTGAGTAGGTTTTCCGTGAGAGGAAACAGCGGTCTCTTGATGAGTAATTTTTCAAAAGTAGACTTGGAAAATTAAATTGTTTTAAAAAAATTGACCTGAGTTTTTGTTGCAGATGTTACAGATATCCAAAAAGAAAACAATAGCGTAGAAAAGTGAAATTTATTAAGGAAAACAAAAATATAGTAATAGTCGATAGTTAAATACAAAAAAAAAATTAACCCATTTTATTATTTACTTATTTTTGTTTTCTGTTCTAGTACTTAATGGCATCTCTTTTTACCACTTCCATTTCTTGTGTTCTGCTCATAGAAATAAAAAAGGAAATTTGTTAAATATTCTGTATTCTATTTATGCGTAGAACTGGGCAAGTCGGTGAATGCTTTCACATTTCTCAATTCCACTGCTTAAAGCTTTTGCATGTCAATTGGGCTAGATTCCTCTCCCTCCTTATCATTTCGGTGGTGGCATCTAAACCAATGACAGCGGAAATAAACCCATTGAATAAATGTATTCCATAGCGTTGTGTAACATTTTATTACAAAACTTGTATTTTGCAATTAACTTGCCCGCACTTGACACAGTTGAAGTGAAACAATTTGACAATTGCGTGGTATTTTTGGCACAATTGTTTTAATTTTTGGACAACATGACAATAATTAAAAACTAGTAGTTGCACAGAAATAACAACAACAACAAGCAAAACCACACAGCACCACAACAATGCTATTTATCTGCTGCCTTCTGCTGTCATAATAAAACACGCAGCAGCCACAACAACAACAAACGCCACGAACGAAAATTGCAAACAATTTAAACAACTGATGAAAAGTTACGAAAAAAAAATACAAAAAATTTAAGCCACTAGATAAACAACAGCAAAATAAACGGGATATAAAAAAATGTTAACCACGACAGCCGGCGAGTGCCAAATAAAAAAATAAAACAACAATGAAGAAGAAAAAAGAAATATGTAGTTTATGAAAAATTGCAGCGCTTGTAATGAAAGAAGTTTTAAGTGCTGTGCAAGCCATGGCCAGGCCAAGGGGTGAACGGGCTAAGGGGCTGTCAAAAATAATAGAGCAGCGAAAAAATAATAAACTCATAAATACCATGACAAGCTCGTGTATAAAACTTGAGTCAATGCCAGCGACGCTGATGAATAAGAAGGCGGACGACCAGAATGCGACTAAAGCACAGTGAGCCAACCATTGGCCAAAACAGCTTTAAAAATCTTAAAATCATGTAAATACATAAATTAAGGAAATATTTGTATTGAAGGAGTTAAAATACAAATATATATACAAATATATATATATATATATATATATATATATATATATATATATATATATATATATATATATATATATACCCACAAATAGATTTGTGAAGTAAATAATTTGTGAAGTAAATTAAGCAAACTCAGTCTACTCCAGGAAATTATTTAAGTCAGTGAATTATATCATTCATGAAACGATCCGACGCAAACTGATTAGGTAGTAGAAAAATAGTAGAGCTAATGAAGAACTTATTGTATTGGATTTAATAAGTAATGAATGAAGAGAAGAATCGTAATTATATATCGCTACATGATTGCTGTTATTGTTTCTATGCTGAAAATCAATAAATACAACTGTTACTTTTATAATTAAATTATGAATATAGCGTTGCTCAAAATCACATATCTTTTAATAAACCATTTATAAATTACGAGTTACAAATTGTTCATTGTTGTCATAAAATTATTGATAATTACTACTGAATATATATGTTATGACTAGCGTAATAACTTAAAAGTAATCTGGTACTTGTAACGCTAGGGCAAGTTTATAAATAAATAAAATAAATACTGAAATATGCTTTTGACTGTTGCTTGTATGATGATAGGGCGTATAGTTCTTTGCAATAAATTTAGGCTATAAATAACTTTTTGAACATTTTCCAGTGCTATTCAAAATACCAAAATATTGCTGTTTTTGGCTGTATGTCAACTAAATCGGCCCACTGTGCGGCGGGGACAAATTGCGCCAACAGCTGTGGCTGCGTTTTGGCAACTGATGCTGACAGTAACAGATGAAAGATTCATTCAGTTTCCAGTACAACAGTGGAAACATTAAAGCCAGCCGAAAAGTATGCAACAGCGCCAGAGCGGAAATGAAATATTAACGTGGCTACTATTTAGACGCGTGCGCTGCCAACTCGTTTCGAATTTCAAGCAATGCTTTAATTAACGCTGACATTTGCAAATTTTTGCCTTTCGGACGCAGGCATTGTTTCAGCCACTTTTTGTCAGTTGCTTTGGCCAACGTCAAACTTTTTAAGCAATGAGTTTCGTAGCACAACATTGTATTAACAATATAAATGCAGAAACCGACAATTGTTACGAGGAAGACAAACCGAAATCAGTTGGACGAAGCTGTAGTAGTTTGTGGTCATTTTGTTTTAACATTTGCGTCTCTTATTTTTAGTGGGCCCGGAATTGTCTTTTGTTGCCGTTTCAACAATTGTCTGAGAGAGTAGAGTCAAAGTTTGTAGTTTTGGTACGTGTTGCTTTTGGCCTGAAAAGTTTTTTAATGAAGGCACTAAAGTGCAGTCGGCTTTGAGTTGAGCTTCAGCTGCGGCATTTCAATTAACTGCCCATAAAGTTTGGCAACATTTATCAAAAATGTTATAAAATTGGCATGTAAATTGGAACAAAGGTCGGACAAGTCAATTATTTACAAAGCAAAATGTCTACAAAACTATCAAACTGCATGCAGTTAAAAATAAAATAAAATATTGATTAACTATTCAAATTTTGTGAGCAATGAAAACAGTTTTTAATTAAAATAAAAACACAAATGGAATACAGAATATTATTGCTGTTGATAAATAATTAATTACATTGTGTTTGCTTAAACTAAAATAATTCAAATAATAATAGAGCGATTATTTCCATCATCATATTACTATTGTCCTTTACTGAGCACTTAAACAAAACTGTTGTCCTAAATGCCGAACAAAGTATAGAAAAATTAAAATGAATATAATGTCGCACGAAGTATGAGTAGCTATGTATGTAATCGTATTCAAAATTATTCATTTATTACTTTTATCGCAATAAGTTCTTTCTTCACTCACTTCTAACAATAATAAGATAAATTGCGCCAAATCCTGTAACAATTATATTCTTTACAATTGCAAATAGTTAAATCAATTGTTGTAGCATCTGCACCATATTTTCGGTTGATTAAAAACTTTAAAACTTCTGCAAAAATATATACAAATTTATTCAGTTTAGATCGTTATACTAATACCCAACCACTGGGCTTCAGAAACGCCCAAAATACAATTTTCGCATACATCAATTCACTAAATGGTGCACAGAAACCCAAACCCAGACACAAATCTTTGCAACAGAACTAAGAAAAGTCTGAACTAAAACTTTACAACCACTTCAGGCAGAGCAACTCGTGGCACTTGCCTTAAACTTTTATTCGGAATCAAGCCAAGCAGCAATGTTTTTTACAACTTTGCCAGATGCCCAAGGACACAAAGATTTCTTTTTCCAAGTATTTACCACTCATATGCATAAAATGTGCAACAGACGAAGAAAACGACGCATTGCTAAGAATGTTCACAGAAAATTTTATTGACTCGCAAAGCGACAATGCAAACATATAGACAGACAGAGAAACAAAAAGGCAGATAGACAAACACTTAGCGCTACCCGACAAATTGTAACTTGTCTGCTTTTTCCCTTCACCCATTTGCATATCGGGTAGAAATATACTATATATAGAAGATTAGAAGAAAAAAATTGTAATAAAAGCACAGAAGGGTGCATTTATTCTCAACGTTTTTGCTTTATTTTTGAGTTATATTGCAATAATTTTTGTCAAAGTATTGTATCTTTGTGAATAATGCGCAATATGATTTAAAATTCAACTCAATTCGCCAGCAAAGAAAACGCTTAACAAAATTCTTTACAATGACAGCATATGCCTGTTTTATATTTTCATATTTCACAAGAATTATTATGTTGTGGCAAGACAAATCAATAAGGAGGGGACAACACAATTTGATAACAGGTCCAAGAAATGAAAACAAAAGGCAAAGATAACAACAAATAAGTGCCACGACCCAACAACAGTAGCAGCAAAGGTATCTCAGATACACCCACACGAACAAAAACATATTTGTTTCATTTGGTTTTCCACTTGTATTTTTGGAACAACAAGCATTTACTTTATTTCAAAACAATCCTATGCAAATAAAATGCCCCGCACAAAAGGAAACCGAACATATATACGAGTATGTAGGTATATGTATCCGTAGAGATGTATATTTATGTTATAGCTCTATCTTCCATAAAACTAGGAATGCATTGTCGTTGTGTTTATTCAAAATTCTAGCGTGAATAATATATTTTGTATTCATTAAAATGCATAAACTATTCAGTTGGTGTTGATGGAGAAGTGTTGATTCAAGATAAATATTGCAAGGTTAAAATAACAACAGAAAAATATGCTTCAATAAAATATGTATTATGCAGAATTGGCCTTCGGGTAGTCACAATCTATATGACCCTGTACTTTAGTTTAAGGCTGCATAAGTCTGATGCTATATCTCTGTGTTATCTCTCTGAATAGCCCGACATTCATCAATAAAAAAAAATCACCCCCTCAACATACTTTACATTAAAATAGATGCAATTGAAACGAAATATTTCAGCAAACAATTAAAAGAGGAAATATTTCAGCGAAGCAATTTCCCTTCTCTAAACCAATATTATATTTTTGGGAACAGTAAAAATATGGAGTAATATTCCTGGACCCACGAGCAAAAGCTGAAATCCTAATTCAAGACATATTCTTTGCAATCAAATGGTCGAAAGGAGGAGGCCTTTTTGTTGATGTGGAAAAATGTTTAGTTAGTTTGGAAGAGACAATATCTCGTTTGACTAAGCGCTGTTGTTGTTAAGAGACTTTGAGTCATCTGAACAGGGTATAGGAAATCGTTATAGTGTATACATTTTTTATTTAAACACAATGAACGACAACAATTTAAACCTAAAACTTTCTAATGAACTAAATCGCAAATAGGTGCGAATTTTCATTTCTATATCTCTGTAAATATTTTTGCTTCAACTTTTTTAACCCCTCAATCGAATTTGTTAAGCATCTATGCCTCTTATCCCCTAAAGTTACTTTGTAGTGTATAACATACATTCTACTTGATGAGTGCTTGAATATTGTTGAATTAATGGCAACAAAATAAATAATAAAGCAGAGAGCAGAGCGCAGCAAAGACAAGACAGGCAGACAGATAGACAGGCAAATATACAAAATAAATAGCATAGAGTTCAAAAGTGATAAGCAAAACAAGTGGCAAGTGGACGGCGACTAAATCGAATCGAAATGAAACGAAATCAAATCAAAATAAATACTCTGTGTGTATTGTGAGTGTGTCTGTGTGTGTGTGTGTTGGGAAAGCCTTTGAAATATGGCCTGCAAAATCGGGTTGAATAGCAGAGGTTGAGGATGGAGATGTGGGGTGTTTGCTCTTTTGTCAGTGCTAATATTATCATATGAGCGGACAAAATTCAGTCGAATTGGCGTGCGGCGATATGGGAGTGTGTGTGTGTGTCTGTGTGTGTGTCTGTGTGTGTGTCTGTGTGTGTGTGTGATATACGCGCGGCGATTTTCATTCATGTCCATTTCGAAGCCAAGTAGATGTACATTGCAGTTCATTCAGCAGCTGTTGTTGTTGTTGTTGTTGATGTTGTTGTAAAACGATGCCCAAAGATGTAGAAAATTGACAACTACAGCATATAGTGCGTTATCTGGCACGACTCGGTCGAGCGCCGAGCACCGAGCACCGAGCGCTGGCATCGTCACAGAGCCGAAGCCACGGCTGAAGTCGAAGCCTCGAATTCCATTCACGGCAGTCGCAGCATCGCATCATTCGTGTTTGGCGCTTCGTTCGGAACGGACGGGTTTTTTTAGGGGCTAACAAAGGCAGCTGTGAAATCGAGTGAGTGTCGCGTTTTAACCGGAAGTAAGGATATTTTTGTTGCTATTGCTTGGCCTCTTCTTCATCCTGTTGCGCCGTCGCATTGTTAGTCAGTTAAGCCGTTAACAAAAAGCAGTCAGAAAACAAAAACAAACAAAAAACGTGTTTGCCCATTTTAAAAATGGCCGCCTCTTTCCATCGCTTTATCTCCATGTGCTGGTGTGTGTGTGTGTGCCTGTGCCTGGGACTGTGTGGGTGCGCGTGTTTAACGTGCCGGAAGTGGCCAGCGAGCTGCTCATTAATGCATTCAAATGCGTAAAAACGTGGCTTAAACGCTTTACCCAACTCTCCGCATTTAGCGTAATTACGTAAGCGGTTTTCAAAAGCGGCACAATTCAAAAACAAAACAAAATCATTCAAAATTGCAGAAGAAGTGGAAAGTCTTTACAAAATATGTATATAAAAAAAACATACAAATATTTAATTAATATAAAATTCATGTAAATTTAAAAGGAAAACTTCCACGTTAACTATTATTTTGAACACATTTTGTTTAAAAATTCAATGCACGCGCTTTGAATCTTTTCGAGCATTGCTGATAACATCGGTCATAAGTTCAATATGAAAATAACAGAAATATATACGCACGTATATACATTTTCTAATAAATACAATGTTTTATAAACACACACATATGTACAATCGATTCTATATATAATAATATTATCATTATGTGGCAGTTCAAAATTGATAAAGTTGTGCTGAGACGCCCGCCAGTGAGAGTGTGAGAGCAAAGATTAACTTTTGAAAAACAAATAGAAATAAAATCTGCATTGCAATCAATTCAGAAAAACGTGTTAAAACAAACACTTGAAGAGTATCTCTCTCTGTGTGTGTGTGTGTGTGTGTGTGTGTGTGTGTGTAAGCATATGAAAATATAACAAATTTGCATTCACTTTGATGTGAAAATAAATAATAAGCCCGGGCCGGGCATTTACTCGTACATATGTAATTCCATTGTGACAAGTGGAGAAACAGCAAAAGCCAATTTAAAATTGTTAATTTTGTATTCCTTGGCACAATCGTTTGTTTATGTAAAATTGATTGAACGCCGCGAGAACTGTTGACAAATTTAATTGTTTTGAATAACAAGCAAGCCAGACAGCTAAGTGATTATTTTATTATCTGAACAATAAAGTCTTCTTTTTTAATCAATTGCACTTGCACTTTAAAAGGAAAAGTTACTTTTAACATACTTATAAGATAAAGCTAGGAAACTAAAGTACTTTCTTAAGCTACTTGAGTTAATATTTATATTTTCTGAATTATTAAGCAGGTAGACAAGCATTTTCTAGCTCCACCAATGGACTTTGTGTTTCAAAAGCGTTTAATTACTGCTATGCTTGCTTTATTAAAGGGTTTAGCCATGCTAGCTCTTGATTTACCCAATGTCAACGCTTTCAAGCCGAATATGCTCAGAATAAGCCCAGTGCTTCCCCAAACTCATGCTCCTTCACTTTTATCATTTTCTTGCTTTTTTCAACTTAAGCCCTGCTCTTCCCTTATCAATTGCCATCACTTTCCCACCCTAGGCCTGTTGCTTTCTCATACTGGCTTTTCCTTGGCCTGTCTTTCTTAAGCTCTTTCCTTGCCTATTTCTGTACTTCTCCAATCTTTTTCTAAGCTTGTTCTATAGGCTTGTGCTCTTACTTGGCAAAACTCTAACTAGAGTTGGTCTTTTCATAAAAAAATTACATTTAAATTGATTATTTAAATAGTTTTTGTTAATTTTAACGACTCCTTTAAGCATTTGTGAAAGGGCATCTGACAAATAAGGATTTTGTAAAAGCATCAGGATAAAGACCTCATTGCGATTGTAATATCAAAAGCTGCAAAATGTTGTCATTGACTTTTCATTTTATTTTTATGCGCTTTTCTTTGCACTCAGACGTAAACATGCTGTGCAAAGAATCAGAAAGCAATTCAATAGTAAAGCCTTTGGACAAGGTTTTGTTTAATTTTTTTTTTATAAGTATGTATATATATATTTATAACAAGAAACTGGTTTGGTTGGAAAATGTTTTCGTAATTTTATTAGAAATTTGCTTGCCGCCTTTGAATCACTTTTCTCTCTCGCTCTCTCGCCTTGTATGTCTCTTTCTGCGTGCAGTTGTTGGTCAACAAAACGCAATGCTATTTTAGGCTGCTCGCGTAGCGCCACTTAACCCCAAGTCAACGCAAAAAGGAAGTGCCCCGGGTGTGTGGCGGCTGCTGCTTCTATCTTTTTGTTTTTTTGTGCGAACATACTTTGCTTGACATTTGACATAATTTGCTGTCGTCACAGGGCAGGGGGTGAAGAGGTAGACGACACAGGGCCGCCTTCAAGCTGTCTGCCAAGCGCATCAATCTACTTAAGTAAAGGCACACACCTTGAAGGCAAGTGGCAGCGAAGAGAAAAAGAGAGCAGACCTCTAAGATAAAGCGATGGGATTTAGTTGTGAATTCGCCGAAGATTCTTCGAAGGTGCCGAAACTAGCAGGTGTTGATTTATGACACTGTCGGGAGAGGGTAGCTGGGCACGGCGTATTAAACTTAATGACTTAGGTATATTAAAGAAGCATAAAGCGGTCAGCGAATACTAAAAACCGAAAGTTACTTTTTGAAATATTCAAATCAAATCGATCGATAGAAATTTAAAAGCGAAATGTTTGACACATATGCAGGCTTTTAATTTTAAATGCTCCCAATATAAATAGTTCATTCGTCCAAGAAAGCGATAACTTTGCTTATTCTTCAGAAACATTGTGAACATTGGAAAGTAATAAATACATACTTTTTTAAAGGTTGCAATAAGCTTTTTTTTTCCTTTTATAGTCTTCCTGTCATGTTGACATCCGCAAGGTTTTTATTTTTCTTTCTAATCTTCATCCTCAATTCCCCCAAGATTATATAAATATAAAAGTTTCAGCTCTTCGTGTCGACAGATAAGTAGGGCGATAACACTTTTCTAATGTCATTAAATCAGTTGTTGAAATTTTCTATAGAGTACCGATGTCGCTTTTAAGGCTAAGCTGGACACGTAACGAAGTTCTTAGCTTTGCCTGATATTTTTCGCACAACGTAAAAGTATATATACAGAGGGACGTTCAATGAGTTGCTCATATCATAACTTTTAAATATCTAGATTATAACATTCCTCCAATATTTTTGACACTTCCCTAACGTCTGCGAATATGAATGAATGAATACTTGAATATAAAACTTTTAAAAATAGGGCACTGCGAAACTTTAATTTATAATCCAAATAATGTGTAAAGATGAACTGGTTGATGATCTGTGATGATTATAGAACGTTAAAGTGATTTGCACTTCATCGCACACTGCAAAACATTCTTTCAATATCTGAAAAGTGAAAATTTAATTATTAATTTGAAACAAAGCGAGGTTACTTAACTGAACAACCCTACCAAAAGCTTAACAATAACTTTAAAGGACACCGCAAGACACAGAGGTGAAGAGGAGTGAGCAACACGTGAATATTTCAATTAGAGTCATTAAAAGTCTACAAACTTTACTTTCCAGCACTCAAACACACACACACTCTTGTAACGTAATCCTGTAGCAGAACTGTAAAAACTAAGCTTAAGCAGATGCGACAGACAACACAACAGAATAGTTAAGGCCCAGGAAAGGCACTCACTTGGATTTGGTCATAATTTTTTTAATTACAAAGCCATAAAAATTAAACGAACCGAAAGTGCTGCAACAAGGAAGCGGACGACTGCCACTAAAAACTAAGTAGTCGAACGACAGCAGCAGTAACAGAAGCACAAACAGTACCAGCAGTAAGGACAACAACAACAACAATAACGTTTTAAGCCACATAAAACCGACAAACAAGCAAGCAAAAGCAAACAGACAAACTGGCAAAACGCCGCTGAGAGTTAAGACCATAGAGAAGAAAGCCAAAAAATGGATGTGTAGAAAAAAGGAGAACGAGTAGAAAAAGGAGGTGTGCGAGCCCGACAGCCAAATATCCTCACAGTTCTTTTAAAACTTACCAATTCTGAAATGAAATTTGATGTTTGCACTGATTTTCATTTTATGGCAGCTATATGATGATATGAAGTGCACCGATTTTAAGAACTAACATTTGTTTGACAAAAAAGATTTTTTTTGCCTAAAAGCAGTTTTTTTTAAATCTATTGGTCCTATGGTAGCTATATGAAATAGGACCATAAGTATATGATTTGTAATAACTTGTTCTGTGTATGGATAGAAGAGGCCCACATTTCAAGTTTTGTGTGCCTAGCTGATATGGCTCGAAAGGCTAAGGAGGTTCAAACAGACAAACGAGCAGATGGACAATATTTAATATTTAAACAAGAAATTATATTAAAAATTAAAAGAAGCAATTTCTTGTCAAGTTTTTAAAATTAAAGCATTTATTCAAGACAATTATACACGAGTATGTGTATAACTACAACATGAGTTCTGTCATATAAAGTTGTACCCTTGCTTGGCATACTCCTTTACTATTTGGTTACAGAGTATATAAAAAACAAAAAAAAAAAAAACGAATAAAAGGAAGCGAACTATTTACAGCTAAATGCTTGGGCAACACCTTGGGCTGCATTGGCATGCTTCGCTGCACTGTGCCCAGTTGCCTAGATCCGCAAAATGGACCAGGATATTTTTTACATTTAAAAAAAAATTTGCATAATTTTTGTTGAAGTGTAGCTGTATGTTTGTGTGTGTGTGTGGGGGGAATGTTGGGGTGTAGTTGTTACTTCTTCCGCAAATGTGTGAAAAAGCTAACACAAAAATCTAAGTGAGCATTGCAAAATTATGCAAATGTTTGCTCAAGGGAGTGTTGAGGGGGTATGGCAGGAACGAAAGAAAGCAAGTACAACATGGCGTATGCGTATTGATTCGAGCATACGACGGTGACAGGTGGTTGGAGAAATAGTTCGAAATTGGTTCATAGTTAAGTGGAATGCACATCTTCTATTGTTGAAATGCCATTCAAAAGCACAAAATGTAGTTTCGGCTACCAACTAACCAAATTACTTCCCTAAAAGCGTTTCACATATTGAAATCCATTCATTTGAATTTTTTTGTACATTCTTCATAATTTTTCGGTTTTAAAAGTCGGAAAGAAATTATATAGTATTTCTTAAACTTCGAAATAAAATTTATTAGCATGGTAACATTCAATTACGGCTCTCACATTTGTCACTTATTTACAAATTTTGCAAAGTAAAATGAAGTCGGTAGAGAAAAGAAATACGAAAATAGTGGATAGTTTTATATTTAAAACCCATTTAATCATATTTTGCATATCAGATTGGACAGTTGACGATACATTTGAAAGACATTTTTATATGTGGACTTATATATTGTGTGTAAAAAAAGTAAAAAAAAAAATACATTTTTTTTCTAATTAGGCATTTTTTCCACTTGGTAGTGCTTACTACCATACCAAGGGAGACTTATTATAAGTTATGTACAAGTTTAAATAGTTTAAGGTATTTTTTTAAATGTTTGCAATAGAAACAACCAGAAACGAAAGTATATTTTCTTATACCCATAAATCTCATATTTTCTGCTCACTAAGCTCCGCTTTTAGCTTTGATTTCAGTAAGGCAGGCACTTGAAATTCTTTTAAAATCAATCCGTCGACTATTTTAATCTCGTTTATTAACCATTTTTCAAGTGATACACATAATTTTCAATTTTTCAATTTCCTACCCTTACATACACACCTCCTTCTCCCACACACACATTCATCCAAATCCTGGGCATTGTTTTTGCTGAGCATGGATGAAATGCATATGCTGTGGATAGTCGTTAGCTGGCGACCGGCACCAAACATAGCACCCAATCGAATGCTATTAGGGCCAGAGAGGCAACAAAAGCAATAACAAGGCGTCTATTGCCTGCTGCGTCTGCAGGTAGCAGCAAAAAAATTTGTGCAAAATTGTAATAAAAGCCGTCGCTGCTGCTGCAACTATGCGTCGCATATTGGCAGCAATTTTTTAAAGCTAGCCAGTCAGCCAACGTAACCGGCATTGTTGCCCCTAACAGCAAAGCGCCTTGGAAGGCGGGCAGTACGGGGTTTCGAAGGATGGTTGCAAGGGAGAGAGGGAGATAGAGAGAAGTATGCTGTGCATAAAGTACTTTGCCTTTATGCAATAACTGCGTGCTTCCGGTTGCCTTGTTTGCACGCATGGCACTACAGCCTTCAATAAACGTAACAACGATAGATCTCAACACATTTTTTTACATACCATATACTATATGTGTTTATGTATTTGTGCGCCGAAAGTGTATAGCACAAGCAAATGTTGCTTTTCCATGAACTTTGTTAAGCCTAAAAAGAAATCCAAATGCTGGTAACAAAAATAAAACCAAACTCTTAAGCATTGCAACAAATTGTACTTCACACTTTTTTTAAGTGTTTAAAAGTGGAGTTGTAGCTCAAGTTGATTTGCGTTTAAGATGCTATTTATAGGAATGTAAAGTTTGGAAAGGATATGAAAGTGTCTGGTCTGGCGTTTGCTTTTAGCTGCAACTTCAATTTAATTTTTTTTTTTTTTTGTGCAAAATAATGGGGCACTTGATAGTTTTAAATGCTTACTTAGAGTTGAGTGTGAATCCTGTTCGAATGGTTACACAGCATTAAAAACTTATTTAAATAGGTAAAATTTTAACAAAAAGAAAATCGACTTCGGACCTTATACAGTGAATGCTGTAAATCACTGTGATTAAATGATCCGAATAATATTGCTTTGTTATCAGTTAAAGTGACATAATGTTTCGAGGATGATTCTGAAGTAACTGCATCCTGTTCAGGAGTAGAATTTCAACTTTTTGGACTAAATGAAATATGTTTAAGGACGTTTTCTCATGGATGCCACTGTCAGAACAAAAACAAATTGAAATCCCATGGGAACCATCAGCTTTCAAATAAAAAAAGAATCGAAAATAATCAAAATCGGTTCACGCTCTCGAAAGGTAACATACAAAAAAATATTAAATAAAATAAATAATAATCGAATTGAGAACCTCCTACTTTTTTTATTGAAGTTAGTTAAAAACGTAATGATGTGCAATGCAAATTTGAAAATATTAATTTGTAAGGAAATCACATAAAGAATTCAGAACAAAACAATTTATTAAAAATATATAAATTCTGGCAAAATTTGAAAATAAAACTCTTATTTATTTAAAAATATCTTCAAAGAAGTATTCTTATTCAAAGGCTATATACATTTATGCAACACTCAGATAGTATTATAGTTATTTGAAGTACCACCTAAGAAGAATCTTAGGCTGCTAAGTAGCTTGTGAAGGGTATCTACGTTTCGGTGTGTGTGTGTGTGTGTGTCAGAAAGAGCGCCTTTGCTTAATTTTTGCTTTTTCGTTTGGCTGCAACTTCAATTTGGCTGTTACCTGCTTGCAACTTGACGTCGCATACTTTTATGTGCACACTTGCATCTGCAAACGCAAACGCGTGGCAGCAACTTTCTTTCCTCGTCTACTTTGTTATTAGATTTGCATGCCACGACGACGTATGTGGCACGTTGCTACGCATGACTCGAGCCATATCGCTGGCTGTGCCCCACCGATTCCTTTAACTCGACATCTTCACATACCTACAAGTACATAAGTATGTGTGTACATATGTATGTGTGTGCATTCAAAGTACAAGTTGTTGCAACAAACGTAATTGCATTTACTTTGGAATTTATGTTAGTAAAATTTTTACTTTTTTCGTTGTCGCTGTTGTTGTTCTGCTTGTTTTTGTACTTGCTAACAATCTGCTGAGGTCCTCCCACCCATACAAGTTGAAGCTCTACCTGTACTGCCACCCCCCTGCCCAGCGCCGACCACATCTCTTCTTGACTTTGCTGGGAAATTGCATTTTTGCAAAAATGGTCGAAGTATGTATGTGAAGCTCTCAAATGTTATATTCGACTGGGCCAGGGGCTGACTCGAAAGCTGAGAATGGAACCCACTGCGTGTATGTGGGTGTGGGTTTGGTGTATGGTGAGAAAATATGAAAACAAATGGCGCTTGCGTTTTTGGCTTTGCTAAGTAAACGGAATTTTGTTTGTGCCCCTTTGTGTACAAAAGTGTGTGTGTGTGGCTTTGTGTGTGGGTGTGTGTGCATACATTAGTTCGGGCAAAAACAAATTTATGTGCGTTTTAGCTGTTATTGTTTTGGATTTCTACTGACAAATTGATTGAGCTGCTTTTGAAGTACTCATAGGTTTATGGCTAGTAATGTTGATTGATTGATTATTCAAACTTAAAAGGCTCGCATGTTGCCCATTAGGATTACTTTAAGCGAACGCACAAAGATCAACGTAGTGTGTGACGTCCTACTTTGTTATTCCTTTTAGAGCTAATACGCATTTAAATAATATAAAACAAAAGTTTATGAACACGACTACATAAGCAATATTGTTGTTTATTGTAATCTTCTCCTGGATTTTCGAGCACTCTTGAAAGAAATTTGAATACAAATGTTCATTTTTCATGGGACTATTTAGTTCGTCCATTCTCTTAAAAGAAATTCTATAAAATCCTATAGTATTTTGTTCCAACTTTTAATTTATAATCATTTTAAGAAGATAAATGCTGACGATAAAAATCTATTCCGCAGCTTAGTTGTTTATATAAGTGGATTAGCCTTTTAATTTATAAACTGAAAACAATTATTGTTTTCAAAATATATGCTATTTAGTTAAGAGACTAATATAGCCACCTTGTGTTATTCACATATTTGGCATATCGGCTTATATTTGTATTACATTTCGGCTATTTAAGTAATCGTGCTATGATTTGTTTTGTTTAACCGCATCTGTGCATGTATACATATAAGCTGATTGACTATATTAGTTGTACTTACCCCTTAGAACTCAGATTGACTCTTGCCTCAGGAGAACGATAAAAAGAGAACACCAGTGTCAAATTCGTAGAGCTCGACAAAATCTCTATCAATTTAATTTGACAGAAGCTCTGATAATGACACAAACTATGGAGCCTTCCAAAATAACTTTCTAATAAGATATTGTCTATCGAAGTATTATTTTAAGCCTCAATCCAAATGCAAATCTGTGGCTGATTTTGAAAATGGTGTTATGAAAAAGGATCCACTACCGTAAATGAACGATGAATCAGAGTGCCGCCAGAATGCATGCAAAGATCTAAAATTTGTGTCAATATTTTCACATAAAAGGTGATTTATTGAACAAATGCGGATTGCCTTCGTTTTTTACATCTCTTCTTTCTCACAAATTCTCGTTTATTTAATTGCTACTGTTATTTTTCTTTTGAACTTCAGCGAACATATTTGGGAAGCCTTTAGTTCCTAGTTCTTCTTATGATATTTCTGCTTTACAAATGGCGTTACGTCGGCGATAATTTACCATTTCTTTTAATAAAATAGTTTATTATTACAAGTATGAGGAGATTTGCAAATTTTACTTGAATTTAATTAAAAGTTTATTTGTTCTCTTCCAGCTTGTTGATTATATTTTTTTAATAAAAGGTTTGACACCAGTACTTGCAACTTCTTGGGTCTCCTCCCCAGTTCTATGGGGTTGCATGTATTTTTGTCTGCACGCTGCACTTCTCGTAGCTCTGCCGTGAAGTTAAGCCGCTTATCAGCTTTGACTGCGGCATAACCTGCTGCGTGCGTGCGTGTTGTGCGTGTCTGTATGTGTGTGTGTCTGTGTGTGAGGTGGGGGTCACGCTGAGAAGAAGATAATGCACTATAAAAGTACAACGCATATGGAGTATATTCTTGTAAATAAAATATTATGTGGAAGGCTATTTGTGTGTGATGCTTTTATGTATTTATTTGTAATCGTGCTCTTGTTTTAAACTTGTTGCCGCATTGCTGGATAATAATGGCAACTTACCGATTATTTTCTGGCAATGAAAGCTTGCAAGCTTGTTTAACAATTAACATACATTTTTCATTTAAAACAACTATTAGTGTAGACAATTTATGCAAAACTGTCAAGACTTGGCAAACATGTGCTCTTCATGCAATATTTGTTTTTTTTTTTAATTGATCGCATTAATAGTTTAAAAGCACTTAGACAACAGCTAAGTTGCATGCAAAATTTAAATTGAAGCGCTTCAAAACATACTGAAATTTTAGAGGAAGTTTATCGAAGTTAATAGTTTCAACAACTTATATAACAAATTTCGTAGATTTTTGAGTAAATACGGCTTATTCATTTGTTTAAAAATTTTTAATATAATAAATAAAGTATTTTGTAAGCAATGTACAAGAATTTCCATTAAACACGGCCGTTATTTATACTCTGTAAAGAGGTACAAGAGTATTTTAGGTTTGTGCAAATTGAAAAAAAAAAAAGATGGAGGCGTGACTTACTCCACGAAGTATCGTGAAAATTATTTTAGGCGGACACCCCTTTAGGCCGACACCCCTTTAGGCGGACACCCCTTTAGGCGGACACCCCTTCAGGCGGACACCCCTTTTAGGCGGACATTTTTCCTAAAACAAAAGACGTGTTAATCCAGCCCTATCTCTCTGTCTGACCACCTATATCTCAAAAGCTATAAGATCTAAAGACACAACATTTCACACACAGATGACTTATATTTTTTTTTTCAGATATTTGTTAATTTTCATAAATTTTTATAATTATTCTAGCATTAGTATTGGCATTTTAACTTACAATTTCCTGTAAAAGCCTCTTTTAAATTTTTCTTTAACGTATCGTACATTAGACGCTTTTTATTCAATTTGTTGCATACTGTTGTGTTGTATTGTTTGGTTAAGCTATGCAGCTATAAGCGTGCCCTTAGCTCCATTTGGGAATCGGTTTTTCACATTCAAAACATAAAAACCAAATGGAATTCAATCTGACACCCATACAAACGTTTTGACAGATTTCAACAGCAGAGCTGCCGAACACAGAGAAAAATTGATAGGTGTATGGGTGTGTGTATGTATGTATGTATGTATGTATGTAGCTGAACCGTTAAGCATTGCAAGTGCAAAAAGTGTTAAGTGCTCTTACTGTTTCTTGCAGCAGCAATCATTGTCAAGCCAACAACGACAGCTGAACACTACCACCAAACATCGATTCAGCCAGCAGGACCCCCACTCCTCCCCAACACAACATATCCTACTTCTGCTGCCCCTAACAAAAAACGATAGCAACAAGCAACCGACAAATGCAGCAGCGATTTATACGGTCGCAAAGTTCAATACAGTAAAGTGCAAAAAATAAAACAGAACACCAACAATTTTTTTAAATTCAAATGCAAATGCAAAACAACAGTTGGCATCAATCGAGCTGTCGGGAGAAACAGCGAACGAAACTCCTTTTCCCACCCACCCACAGACTAAATTCTGGACCTGCTAGCTGCTGGCTGTGCTCTCCACTAGAATTAATGATGGGTTCGCCAGCTTGTGTAGTTGTTGTTGGTGCTGCTGTTGTTGTTGTTGCTATTTCTGTTGATCTGGAGGGGCTTTGGGTTTAGTGTGTTTTATGTGGAATCAAGTGGAAATTCAATTGATTTGTTCCGACTATGGCTTTGGCCAGCAACAGCAGCAACAACAGCAACAACAAAACGAAAAGAAGCAAAAGGCGTTTGTAATAATTGCGTGGTGGCCAAGTGGATTTGCATACATACACATACACACATACATGCATATGTTTGTATGTGAATATGTTGAACCTCAAAGCACGTCGGCGCTTACGGCCAAGTAATAAGCATAGACGACTGAGTCAGCGTCTGCCCAACAAGTGTAAAATTTATTTGAGCGCAAATTCATTTTGCGTAATTTTGCAAATATTACAAAAGCGTATGAATACGGTTGGCAAAAGGCAGTAACAGAAGCCGCCTTCGCCTGCTCCTATTGATGGTCATCCATGCCGGCTTCTGGCATTGTCAGCATGTCAAGCTATACGATATTCCGTTAAGCCAGTTAGTGCAAAGCTTTGTCTAATCAAATGCCAAAGTTATTTAATTAATTCGAGTGCTTTGTGTAATCTTAAAAGTAAAATGTGCAGCTGACATCAATAATAATATCAAGTTGGGGAAAATAAGCATGAAATCGAGTGGAAACAATTTTGTTTAATGAACTCAACCAAGTTGCGGACTCAGCTTGAGTTTCTCTATTATAAAAATGCCTTTAAAACTATATGGATATTTTATCTTTAAGTAATAAGAAATGTATGTTTCTGCAAAGAATTCCATAAATGAAAAGCTGGAATTAGATTTTCCGAACTTTTCAAATTTTTCCTGAATTTATATTATTTAATTATTGCAGACAACTTTTGAACTTTTGAAAATATTGATGGTGTTATAATAGAAACTATTTATTGCAATGAGATGACGAATTAAAATTATTTATGCATTTAAAATGCTTTTCCATAATATGTTGTTGACTTTCCTAAAACAACTTTTGATTGGTATCACCTGAGACTATAAATGATTTAACAAGCTGATAGGCAGAACTTAAACTTAAAACTCATGTTCCAGTTATGTTCCAGTTTCCTGAATTCATATTATTTAATTATTGCAGACAACTTTTGAACTTTTGAAAATATTGATGGTGTTATAATAGAAACTATTTATTGCAATGAGATGACGAATTAAAATTATTTATGGATTTAAAATACTTTCCCATAATACTATATGTTATTGACTTTCCTAAAACAACTTTTGATTGGTATCACCTGAGACTATAAATGATTTAACAAGCTGATAGGAAGAACTTAAACTTAAAACCCATGTTCCAGTTATCTTTTAAAAATCTTTTTTAAGATTATCAAGTTTATACTCAAGATGAAGAAACTATCTTTCCGACATAACGTAACAAATTTTCCGCAATTATAATCATATGAACTATTTTATTTTCAGCGAAACAGGATATTATTATTTGAACTAAACATCCATGTCGACTTAATACTAATACAGTAAAGCTGAAATTAGCGCACCTTGGAACACAGACACGCAACGCCCAGCATGGGCGGACTAAGTGAACGGACAGCACAAATTGCCATTTGGCTCGTGTTTCTCTTGCTTTTCATACCCCACAGTCAGGCAGCTCGACAGAGTGAGTAGCCTATAAATATACATATGTATATATTAATACAATATATAACTATTTACAGACCCACTCAAAGATCCACGCATCTGTGGTCGACCACAATGTGAGACGAACTCCAAATTTAAATATGGCGAAGTGCTCTATAAATACGATTACACGGTCTCTGTACGTAGCGAATTCGCCGGCTCTGGGGACAACACCTCGGATTTGTATTTGAAGGCCAATCTGGATATATTCTTTCCCAAGCCGTGTGAGGGCTACTTGCGTATAAATGACGCCAAGCTCTACGATAAAACGGAAGAATTCAGCCAAGCCGAGAATGGCGATAGTTCAAGCGAAAAATCAAATGATTATGGGGACTACTATGGCGGTTTGGCAAGTGCCGAGTCAGATGAAAAGCCCCAAAACATTGACAATCTGCATCCCAAGAGCGTGGACTTGGCCTATGACTTAAAGAAGAATGTTTTGCGTTTTGCGTTTCACGATGGCCTCATCAGCGAAGTGTGTCCGCATCTTGAAGAAACCGATTGGGTGTTGAACTTCAAGAAAGGCATATTGTCGGCATTCCAAAACACCATGATGCGCTTCGATGTTGACTTCAATACTACCGAGACAGATGTTTCTGGCGAGTGCCAAGTGCAGTATGCACTCGAGAGCACGGACAGTGTGTATGTTACTATACGGAAGATAAAGAATATAGCCACGTGTAGAAAACGATATTCCACACACTCAATGCTGCAGACAACGCCCTACACTTTCCGAGATGACAAGACTATTTGGCCCATACTGAACTCGGAGAGTTATTGCAATGTAAGCTGGGAAAATAAATAATATCTAATATTTTTAAAACTGATCTAAGTATTATAGCAATCACTTGGTTTCTACTAAACTATTAACCAAATAAGCTTTTGCATTATAACAATATTATTATAATCAGAGCTCTAATTTAAACTCTACTATTTAATTACTTTTAAGACTGAGTTATTAATCTTTTTGAAAATTTCAGCTCACTATTGATAACCACGTCTATCGCGAGATCAGCTGCTTTGAGCGACATCTCCTCATACCATTCTCTAATGCCAGCACGGGCGCAGTAACCACAAGTCAGAGCAAGTTCGAGCTGAAGGGCGAAGAGTCCTACAGCAGCAACGAGTTTTTGGAACAGAGTAAGTAAAACCTCCGTTAGACAATCAATTAATTTCTATATAATGCATTTGTATTTTTTAACAAATATGCTTTGAATAGTTATCATGAACAGTAATTCAATTGTCGTATAGAATTTGTTTAGAAATAAATGATAGAAATGTAGTATTTTTTGAAATCAAATACAAATTTTTCACCTCCCAATAAAACTGTTTTGTATAATTTATTTGACTTCTAATGGATAGCTCTGCCAACGGAGCAGTCTTAATTTGAATGGAATTCTAAAAAAGCATTAACGAACGTAGAAGTATTTTTTCATCCAAAATAAATTGTTTAAATACATTTAAATAGTTTCAAATTTTATAACGAAGAGTAGAAACAAATTATCAATGATCGATTGCAGATTTATGATTATAAATTCGGAAGTCCCTCTAGATATGGTATAATCATAAGTTCAGAAGTCCTATTCATAAAGAATTATCATTGGTATAATTTGTTCATTGGGATAATTTAGCGATTATCCTTTATCCCAGTAAATGAGTTCAAGTCGTTTAAACGGAAAGTAAAAATCGACTGCAGATTTATGATTATAATTTCGGAAGTCCATCTAGACAGGGAATAATCATAAGTCCAGTTCATAAAGAATAATCATTCGTTGGGATAACTTAGCGATTATCCCTTATCACCATAAATTAATTCAAAACGTTTAAACGGAAAGTAAAAATCAGAGATCAATGATCGAATTTACATGAATGACTATCTTTTGTATAGCATTCCCTATTAATACACACCCACTCTCGTTCCCCACTTTTTCAACACGCACAGATAACGAACTCATTGATCGACGCTCAACGCTTATCTTCGATCACACGCCTCTTGTCAAGCCCACACACGGCGAGATCAAGGCCGCTCGTGAGCTGCTTAAGGAAATGTGCGCTGTGGGTTTTCCGAACATACAGCGCGAGTTCATTGACGTCTTCACCAAATTTCTACAAACTACGAAGAGTCTCGATTATAAGGCACTCACAGTTTTGCTGCAACGAGCTGCGAGCATTTGTGAGCAGGGCAAGTGAGTAATGAGCTGGCAAGGTCGAGCGATAAGCATTTATCTCTCTCCCTCTCTCTCTCTCTCTCTCTCTCTCTCTCTCTCTCTCTCTCTCTCTCTCTCTCTGTGATTTATAGAAACCATGTACTTGAATCATTGCCCTACATAGGCAGCACTGCTTCCTATAAGGTGATGCGAGATCAAATTATCGCTGATAACTTGCCCAAGGACTTGGCCCATAATTGGATGACATCGCTGTCGTTCATCACACGACCCGATGAGGAGACTCTAGAGACGTTCTACACCATTCTGGACTATGCACGCAAGAAGCTCGATCCTGAATACACGCTGGGCGCAACGGCTGTCATACACAGCTTCTGCAAATACCATGAACAGTGCGCTGATCACTTAAAGGTCCAACAGATTGTCAATCTTCTGGAGACCGAGTTTCTCAGTATCTATAATATGTATCGGGGTCAGCGCAGACAACGCGAACGACTGATTGTGCTGCTGAAAGGTCTGGGAAACATTGGTGCCATGTCAGAACAGTTTGCTGAGCAACTGCAATGGATTATCAAGGAGGATGGCACGCCTGTGGACATTAGATTGCAGAGCATTCTGGCATTTAGACGCGCCGATTGCTCCAAGTACCGCACCTACTTTCTGGATAGCTATGCCAATTATACACTGAACTCTGAGCTGCGCATTTATAGTTATCTGCAGGCCATGCGTTGTCCCGACTATATATCGATAGCCGTCATCAAATCTATACTGGAGCATGAGGAAATCAATCAGGTCGGCTCCTTTGTTTGGTCCCATCTAACCAATTTGGCGAAATCGAATTCGCCAGTACGCATTGAGGCACAGGGTTTGCTTCTGAACGATGATCTTTCCGATAAATTTAAATTGGACATACGAAAATATTCAAGGAACTATGAGCACAGCTTGTTCTTCGATGAATACAATTTTGGTAAGTCCAAGTTCGAGCTACTCTAAGAAGCACAATATCAAATTGAATAGGAAGTTAATGATCTGCATATTATATTAAAATCAGAAGATTAGTTCAAAAATCTTAAAGCCCAGGCAGTTAAAATTTGATAAAGAGATTAAAATTACCACAAATTATTATAAAATATATGTAAATAAGTCAGACAAGAACTACTAATGATATATAATATGTAGAACGATGTCTGAGATTTAAGCGTGTAGTAGAAAATATTTGAGTGAACTATCAATCTTAATTAGTTGCAATTCAACATACATTTTTAAATAAAAGTGTCAAATAAATCGCTATAGACAACATTACGGTTTTATCATAAAAATAAGCCAATTCGATATTTTTGCTAGAGTACCATACTAAGTACAAATTATTTTATATTCTAGGCACCACTACTGATGCGAACCTTATTTTCGGTACGGATTCCTATTTACCTCGCATGGCGAGCGTTAATTTCACTGCCGATTTGTTTGGTCAGTCTGTCAACTTTTTCGAGTTCACTGCTCGTGCCGAAGGTTTCGAGCAGATGGTAGCCTCAGCCTTTGGACCGAAAGGACCGTTTAGTGGGGAGCTATTGCGCAAGAAGCTTTCCTTTCTAAATCGCTGGCTGGGCAACGAGAGCGCCGAAGAAGATGATACGCTGGAAAATTTGTTGAGCTTGGAAAACTTGCGCTTGAAACGCAAAGCAGAAGAACAGCTGACGGAACGGGAAACTAATGTGGAGGTGGAAGATGACGAAGACTATCAATTTGAAGAAGGCTTACTGTCGCGGCCGAAGCGCGATTCGAATTCTGCGTCACGCAAACAAAACATTGAGCGCAATGTGAACAAACTTGGATATAAATTAAAGTACGATTACAGCAATCCCCGCGCTCAGTTCGGACTACGCATCTTTGGCAACGATTTGCGTTACTATACTGTGGAGTCTATGATAGAAGTAATGGCTCTGCTGAAGCAGTTCGATCCCTTCCATCAGGCTCAAAAGGTGTTGTCGGGCAAGGAATTCAAGTATACAAAGTCGCGCGTCTTCCTTGATGCCTCGTACAATGTGCCGCTGGCCATCGGTCTGCCCCTAGCCATACATGCCTTTGGAGCCTCGTCGGTAGATTTGCGGGTTTCGGGCAGCTTGGAGCGCATGGAACCGCTGGATAATTATTACTTCGATGTCGAGGGTCGTTTCAAGCCCTCTGTTTCGGTTGATGTCATCACAACCATGAAGACTGATATGTATTGGGGTGAATCGGGCATAAAGGTCAAGAGCAATCTGTATTCGAACTCTGAGGTCGAGGCTAAGCTTAAGGTGCGTGGACCAACGCTTGTTTCCTTTGCATTCAGCCTACCACAGGACAAGAATGAAATATTCAGTGCTCGGTCAGAGTTATTGGTGATGAAACGTGACGAGGAGCTGCCACAGCTTGGCATAGAAAAGCGTAGTTCCAACTCTTCCTGTACTTGGCCCGTCCTAAATCGCGCGCTAGGTTTGCAGTTATGCTCGAATTATAGCGTTCCCGACTTAAGTAACTCTTCAAATGTGGTCTATCCAAGTCTGCTGTTGACTGGACCGCTGAACTTTAGCGTTATATTAACAAAATCGGACTTATCCGCCAAAAAATACGTCTTCGAATACAAGTGGGACAAATTGGAGGCAGAACAGCAAAATAATTGGTCACTTGTTTTCACGACACCCGGCTCTAAAACTCCTCGCGTCCTCGTGGTCAATGTAACAAGTGTACCCAATGCTTTTAATGCCTCGGTGGCTTTTGTTAATGGCGCCAACCGCACATCGGCAGGGTGCAGCTACGATGGCAACCCATCCTATAGGCGATTAGATTTATATCTGGACGCAGATGGCAATCGTTCATTTGACTTGGGAATGGAACTGCGACACTATCAGGAATTTACAACCAAATTTTACAAGCCAAGAATGCTGCTGGCCATTAATGGCGTCAACGTAACTGGCCTGGTGGGTCTCATTAAGATCTATGAGAAGAATGGCATCAAACAACATGATGTGGAATTGTCCTTCGAGACGAAAAAACTGCAGGCAATGGTCAATGGAAATATTGTGCAGAATGAAGTGAAAACTACCACAAATATGACGATTAATTATAGGGTATGTTGAATAAGGATTTACTTTATAGTATAGTAGAGTATATTAATGATGTGTGCCTTGTAGTTCCAGGAAAACAAAATCGAGACCATCAACTTTTCGGGAAGTCTGAAGAATAATGGCGATAAGTCCAAGACCGACTACGGTGGTGACATGAAACTGCGCACCTCTGCCTATCCGAAGCTAAATTTCGCATCGAATGTTACGTGGACAAGTCTCCAGGGCCATACGGAGGGCGTTGTGACTTACAATAATGCGCCCAACTTTGTCGACCCCAATTACATGAGTATGGTGCGTCTGGTCTTTGCGAAATCCCAATCTGAGGACACTATTTGGGAAGGCTCGCGCACACGTGCCAGCTTGGAGCTAAAGATTCCTAAATCCAAAATGGACTATCGTATATTGATAAAGTAAGTTTTGAACTAGATATATCTACGCGTTATTCATTTGCATACTTTTCAGGCATGAGGAGCGAAGCAAAAATGGAACGGAGCACAATTTTATTCTGGGTCTGAAGTATGCAGCCGATAAGGAGGCCACAGGTGTGTTTTCCGTACACCTGCCGCGACGCAATCTGTTCGCTGTGGATGCCTATATGAATGTTACTGTGCCAGAGTTTAACTCCTGTACGCTTAGCCTGAAGGTCAATGAGAAGGCTAGCAAAGATTATATGGTAAATATTATTTAGATATTGAATTTACTCTACATTATTACAAATCGGTTAACTTTTTTTTTTGCTTAGATTTTCGTTAATGGATCTTGGTTTACGGGCCATTCCATAGCCATCAGGGGAAACTACAAAGATCGTAGTTCGCGTGTGCAGGCTTTGCATCATTTGAAAATGATTGTGGAGAGTCCTTCCTTTAATGCCACCACGCTTAATATAGTCTATCGACGCAATCAGCTGCTGATATTCTACGATCTGAAGGCAAAATATGGAAAAGATCCTTATGGGCTAACCATACAATATGCCTCGAATGCCCATAATCGCAATTCCAATGCAGAAATTCGTTTGAATGTTGTGGGCAGGGACTACTGGATCAACGCAAAGTTATTGTCAGAGCAGCCTAAGCTATTGCAAGTGGAAATACACATGGACAAGTAAGTGGGGAACTAAATATTGGCTTAAGTGGTTACCAAAGGTTTCTTCTTTGCGCAGAATACGAGACGTGCACATTCAAGTGGGCTTGCTCAACATAGATAAGCGCAAAGAACTCTCTCTGGAGCTTAAGTGGGATGCCAATCGAGATCCCACACAACGTCTTGGCCTGCTAATGGAATATAATAATCCTGGATCCAAGCATTATGATGGCAATGTTATGATTACCTATCCGGAGCGCACGATAAACTGTGGTTTCTCCGCCTACACCGGTGGTCCGAAGTATTATGGTAAGGCACACGCTTCTTGGAGCATAGCCGAGATCATAGAATTTAGTTACGATGCGGGTGTAATGCCTGGCAAAATTTTGCACAACTGGGTGCATGCGGAGGTCACAACACCCTTTGCTGGCTGGCGACGCAACAGCCTCAAGGCAGGCGTGTATAATGCGCAGAATCTGATACTCGTCAACTCGACGCTGTTCTGGGCTGACGATCAGAAACTAGAGCTCGGCTACAAGAGCGACTACGACATCAGCGAACCAGTGGTGAGCTTTGATGTGCGTGTGGGCATCAATAGCACGATCAAGGACATACCTACAATTAATATGAAGGTCAAGCACTGGCAGGACATGAAGAAGTTTGATACGGATCTCTATTTGCGCTACAGTGGACCGAATGACACATTTAATACGTACAGCGTAAAGTCCAACTGGGATTTGTCGCGCAATCAGCGCTATCAGAATATTTCGGGCACCGTGCTCCTGATCAGCCCCTTCGAGGGTTACCGCAAAGGTGGATTGGCGGCCATGTTCATGATGAACGATCAGCGACAACTTAGCGGCGCAGCCTCGTTAAACTTTGAGCTTCGAGAATTCACACTAACTATGGATGGTTATGCTAAGAAAATTTCGGACAATATGCTGACAATTAACATAACAACGCCTTTGGAGAAGTTCCGCACCATCCATGGACGCTTCGGTTTGAATGAGAAGAAACGACATGCCGTAGCCGAAGTTCGGGCACCCACAGCTGCTTTGGGTGCAGAAGCTTTAGCGGACATTAAAAACTTACTGGACTTCGATGTCAAACTTAGTGTGGCTACCCCCATCGAGAGTTTCCAGCAGGCCGGCCTATATGCAAAGGTAAACAGTGAAAGTGTGGATCTGCGCGGCATATGGAATAATGCCACCTTGGGCTTCACCGGCGTCTGGCGCATGCATAATCTGACGGACTTCGAATACTCCTATCTTGTTTTTACGCCACTAGCTGGATTCGAAGAGAACGGTTTCATAGCACAGCTGCTGAAACGCGATACTTTTATCTTCAAATTGCACGGAAAGTTGTCGCAATACAAGTTAGGTGTCAAGATCAATGGCCATCCCAAGTCTAAGCTGATTAATCAGTTGGGCAGCAATAAGATTGAGCTGGAAATACTCTATGACGATGATTTCCAGCCACCAGCGACCGACTTGGACTATGAACAAGAAGATGTTGACTACGATGACTATTTCTCATACTTTGCGGAATTCGAACTGGACACATTGGCTTGGCCCACAATTGTGGGTGCAATGGATATACAGGAGATCTTTGACTTCTTCCTAATTGTGGGTAATGTACAGCTGCCACAAGGGCGTGTCGATTTAAAGGATCGCTTACACTTCCCCGACTACTTGAATGTGCTTAATGTGTTGACTGTAAATACACCCTTCGCCTTCGCCAAGGATGCGAAAGCCATTGTAGAATATCACATGGATCTGAATTTTAGCACATTTTACGAGCGCGTGCAGTTCGCATTATTCGATGGCGTAGACAAGCCCAAGGAAATGGGCTTTGAACTGAACTACACTAAAGTGATGGATCATGTAACACCCAAGGCGCACAACGTCCAACTAAAGTTAATCACTCCCTATGAGGTGCTGCACGAAATTGATATATACGGCCGATTAGAGCTGGATGATAATGCGTACAAGGGTAACATTACGTCCATAACTGCCACCACACATCTTTCTCTGGCTGCTGCTGTTGAGGTGAATTGGGTCACGAATTAACTTGTAAGATCATGTTTTTAATCTGTATTTCTTTTATTTAAGAATGAGGATAACTTTTTAGAAACATCCGTTGGCATATTGCTGGAAACAAATGTGATACCACACTATGCCTGTCAGGCCTACTTCAAGAAAGACTTCTCTGCTGTGGATAATACTATTGATATACGGTTTGAAGTGACCGACAACGGCATTGTGAATAAGGTGCGTAATTATCCAACAGTCGATATATATATATATCTTATACATATATCTATCTCCATTGCAGCTGCAAATAGAATCGGATTGGCACACAGATCCCTCTTACTACGTCAATGTGAATGGCAGAGTACGTACCACCATGCTACCTCTGGAACTGGCCTCTACCTCAGTTCTTGTGACAAAAGGCCCCAATCCGAAGCTTAATTTCGATCTCAGCTTTTTGAGTCGCGATGGCCAGAGTATTGAGTACGGCACGCGGGCCAACAAAAAGAAGGACGTATTCAACATCGAGGTGTGGACGCCATTGAAGAATTATCGTAATATATCCATGCACGGTACTATTGTGAAATCTGCCCGTGATGCGCAGCGCTATGAGATCACTGGTAACTTGTATCGCAACATGGCAACCTATGGCCTTAAAGGTGCTTTACGAATGGGCGAATTTTTGCCCATCGATGCAACACTGCGAGTTCAGCCCAAGGCTGGCGGTCGTGATGGTGTCATAGAGTTAAATATTCACGAGGCCGGGCCGAAGAAAATTCGTTTCTCCTTCAGTGCCATAGAAGACGGTAAAATGTGTCAAATATCGGGCGGCTATAGCGTTAGCGAAGACAGCTCCATGGACTTTTCTGTGTTAGTGGAAAGCACCGAGCCAGAAATCGCCCGCATTAATTTCTATGGTAATCTGAAGCCGGCGGAGCGTGGCCGCGTTGTGGGTGACGTAAATTTGCAGACACCCTGGAAAAAACTAGGCATTGATTCTGTGCATCTGCACTCCGATGTGGGTGTGCGTGACGACGGTGGTCAGATCATAGGTGAATACAAGATTGGCGAGCACATAGGACGTGGAAGTTGTTTATGGTCTTGGGTAATACTGGAGAACGTGCAGCTTATACTCGAGAGCTACATGGAACGACCCAATGCGCAGCCGAGAATAGTGCATGCCAGTGCCAAGTACTTGAATCCAAATAAGAATTATCAGCAAGTAAGGACGGGCGGTCGCTTAAGTGTTGACTCTAAATGGAACCTAGAAGTGAATGGAACTTTGCAGTTTAAATCTGTGGATGACTTTGAATTTGACGTGATTTCACAGTTACCCCAACCATTGGGCGATCGTCATCACCTTAAAGCGCGTTATCTTGGCAATGTCATAAGTAAACAATTCGTTGAGCCCAATTTATATATCGAGGGCAGCTACGAAGCAGTTGAGGCACAGCGAAAACTACTGACTCGTCTATCCTATCGCAATGTATCCGATGACTTGCATGGTCTGGCTCGTGTGGAATGGGGTGTTGCCCAGAATATCTCTGTGGTCGAGGGAGATATTGAAATGCTGCGCAAACAAGCCGTTCGCAGAGAGTTTATAGCAAAGATCACGACGCCCAAGTTTAAAAATGAGCACACATTATCTCTAAGCGGGAACTACGATATGACCGATAAGGATTATCATAATGTGCTGTGCACACTGGACTATCCAGCGAGTAATCGCATTGCCGATTTGGATGTCTCTTTCAGCTCGCTAACGAACATGCATGGCGCTGTCAATTGTAGCACTCCTTTCCTGAATGTCAGCTGGTTTAAGACCGACTTTGAGTTTACCACTAAGAGGTGCGTTTTTCTCGATAACAAATATATTTCGAAACATAATCTAAATTTTTCTACAATTTGCAGCGGTCGCAGCTATCGTTATTGCCGCTGCAGCTGGCCCCAGGATAGCGCCTTCTTTAAGCTCAGAAGCACCTATGACAGCACGGAAGCGAACCATAATCTAAATGGCAACATTGAAGTTGAGGTGCCGCTAACCACACGCCATCGAGCGGACATAGCCTACGGCCTGCAGGAGCGCCCCAACCAGGACTCTGGCAATGTGAAGGTGCTGTACAACGAACAACAAATTCTGGATGGTAAATACAAACGCGTCGAGCAACATAAAGCCCCCTTGTATAAGGATACCACCGACATTACACTGGAGAATGACATGAAACCCTTGGGCATACATTTTGTTAGCACTCGCGATCTGCGCGATCCAAAGGGTTCACGTGACATCAAACACGTCGAGATTTATGAGCTGCGCAACACAGCAAATTTCAATCTTACGGGAGAACTACACAGCCGTATTACCCTTAATGCACAAGAGTTTAAAGTGGTGGCCATACACCCGAATCGGGCGGTAGTACTGACAACCAAATTTGAAGATGTCAGTAAGGAAGTGTTTAGGCAACATACAAAGCTGGAGCTTTCGCAAACGGCTTGGATTGGTTATAATCTGGAAATGGGGAACTTTACCAAGGTAAATGGGTAGATTGTGCAACTCATATCATCATAAGTCTAATCAAATATAAATTATTTGTATTTCTTAGCCCGGAAATGATTCTATGCGCTTTACTCTAGATCTGTTTTATCCGAAACGCAATCTGTCCACCACAGGTTGGTATTATAACACCGACAAGCGCTTCAATTCGGATCTGGCTTTCAAATGGACCGGCTCGACTGAGAATGAGAATCAAAAGTCCATACGTACAAGTTTATTGTGGCAGGCTGAGCCTTTGCATAAGGCGGATCGTGATCATCAGACATTTGTGTTGACTGTGGGTCATCCCTATTTGGAAAAGGATATCAAATGTCGTGCCTCTTACTATCGGGGTTTGGTGGACTTGCTGAAGACTCAATTAACTATAGACTACTCGGATAATCCGGAACAGCTCGTTGTGCTTGGAGTTCACCTCAAGGACTTGTATCAGCAACTCGGCCACACAAACTACACCTTCCAGTTCTATGCCCATCATCAGGCATCAGAGTTGGATGCGCAGCTAAATGGTACCTTGGCTGCACGTTCCTCGTATTACAAGACTGAGTCGACGGCCCATTATAAGCGCGATTACTACCCCACCAAATATGGAAAATTCTTGGCTTTGTTGGACCTAAACAAGCGAGAGCTTGAGTATGAGCGACAGTCGCCTTATCATTCAGTGAGACTCTGGATGCTTCCAACTGTACGATATCCAGTCTATGGTTTGAATGCCACTGTCTGGGACACACCCGATACGAATCACACCGGCTATATATATGTGGATGTGGCAGAACGTTATACTCGCATGGAGTTCAATTTGACTGAGGATGCTAGTCAGAATTTGCAAATGGTCGGCTATATACCTGATAGTCGTAGCGGCTATTTGGACATATGGCGTAATTATGAAGAAATACGCATCATAGATGTTACTTCCTATCTGAAGATGAACCACTCACGTCTAATAACTGGTCGTTTCCACTGGCGTCCCAAGATCAGGGATGAGCTGCAACAAAAGATCAATGCTGTGGGAAATTCCATCTATAGCTCCTTCTCGGAAGGAATTGATTTCTGGATAAAGTCACTTTACACCGAGTCTTTGGAAGCAGTGGGCGTGGTCTGGGAAACCGCTAAAGCCTATAACAAGGAGTTCATTGATGATGTGGGGGAACTAAGCGTTCTGGAGGAGGATTTAAAGGACTTGCGCTTGTTCGTCAATCAATCGTATGAGGCCAACGATTTCTACATTAAAAACGTGGTCAACTTTACGCTGACCATACTCGATGAGCTGGCCATAAGGGATCATATTGAATCTTTGCCGAAAATTTTCACCGAACTGTGGCAAGCCATGGGGGATTCTGGTAAAGCATTGCGCAACAGCATTGTTTGGTTGATTGAGACCATAAAGTCCACATATAACAATCTTTTGGATGCTGTCGGCCGCTTCTTCCATGGCGAGAGCTTGCACTACGTCTCTACGTTGATGACCAAGGGCATTGAGAAGTATGATAAGTTTGTCAAGGATTTGCACATTTCGTTCATCAAACACATTGAGAATTTGTGGCATAAATTCGAGGATCTGGCTACGAACTACTGGAAGGGTGTATTGAAACGAATTGAACCGCATATGTTTAAATTTATTAGCTACATCGAAACAAAAGCTTGGGACTTAAGCAAAGAGGTCTTCGACTTCATATACAAACGCACAAATGAGTTGGCCGAATCGCCCTATTTCAACAAAGTTTCCAGTTTCACGCAGGATGTGGATCGCTTGTACAAGGACATCAATTCGCACGATGCCATTACCAACATCAAAAAGTACGGCACTCTGGCATGGAACTTCATTAAAGAGAAATACTTCAAACTAGTGCCTTTTGGCGCTGAACTGCATGAGGTGTTTACCGAAATATGGCAAGAGATAAATATTGAACCAGTGCAGGTGATATTGCAGAAATATCACGAGTTAATTGCCAAACTAGAATGGGTTGCCGCAGAGTTGCAGTTCGAACAGCGACTGCATCAGCTCTACGCCCTGATTCGCAATAAGTTCAGGAACTATGCGATGAATGCGCTCGAGACGGCTGACATGTATAGGGAGGCGAAGACGAAGTTCATTTTTGATCCCGAGGTGGGCATAATAGATTTGGAACAAAAGCTGCCCATGTCCTGGCACGCCTTCAACGAGACACCGAAATTTGAGGAGATACCCGAATACAAAATACTGGCAAAGGTGCAGAGCTTGTTTAGTGAAACCAATTCATCCATTATCATGAAGCTGTACAATATGCGTGCACATTTGGATCCAAAGACCTGGTTGCCACCATATTACTGTAAGTATTACCGATAGGTACTTCAAAACGTCATTGAAATATTTTCACAAAAGGTGGTCCAACACCATGTCAGATCATAAATTTATTTAACTATCAAGTTCAAGTTAAATAGCTAGAATAGTCTTTGAGTTCAATGCTTGCTTTAATAGTTTTAAAAATTATAGTTAATTGTTTTTGATCCGTTTAAAAAGTTGACTAATACTTTCCTGCATCTTAGTTAATTGCATGCTCATTTATAGATTGATGTTTTCGATCTAAAGAAGTTACTTTAATTGCAGCTCGCGCCTTGCTTATTGACTCGCGACACTACATGACGTTTGATAAGCGTTTTGTTGGCCTCAATCTCAACTTTGAAGAACTGACTAATGGACGTCGTAATGCCCAGTGTAGTTACCTCTTGGCTCATGACTTCTTCCAAAATAACTTTACGCTCTTGTTGGAGCCTGCGGTAAGACTGCATTTCAATGTTTCCCACACAATCTAAATCTGTTTTTTTTTTTTTATTTCAGGCTCAGACACGTGTTGGCAACGGTGCGGATGACATTTCCACGCGTAAGCTGAGCTTCATTGCCTATGGACAGCTCGTCGAAATTGATTTGGGCACAGATGTAAGTTGTAGGATTAAATATGGATGAAGAATGTTTTTTAAATCTCCAAAATATGCAGCACATCAGCATTAACGGCAATGCTCAGCCTATATTGCCTCTCCGTTTGGGACCTGTTACTATCTCCCGCGAGCTCGACATACTCTCCATAAGTTCAGAAACAGAGTTCAGCTTGCACTGCAATGTGCAGTTCGATCTGTGCTGGTTTGAGCTGAGCGGTTGGTACTTCGGCCATACAGCTGGTCTGCTGGGTACACTAAACAATGAGCCCTATGACGAGTACATGACTTCCGGCAATTTCATTACAAACTCCACTCAAGAGTTTACGGACTCGTGGAGTCTTCAGCAGTGCAAGCAAGAGCAGACAAACAAACAGTCTGTCGTAAGCACGGAAGTGAGCGATGTATGCACGAGCTTCTTCCGCGCGGGCATTTTGTCCGCCTGTAGTGCTGTGATTGATCCCACACCCTTCTACGAAATGTGCTTGGATCTGGGCGTGAAATCAGAGCCCATACGTCAAGGACATCCAGCTGTAAAGGGCGCTTGCGCCGCTGCTCTGGCCTACATTGAAACCTGCACGGCTATGAAAGTACCCATGCGTGTGCCCTCGCAGTGTGTGTTGTAAGTAAAAATTAACTCTTAATATAAAGCGAAATTAAATGTTATTTTTCGTATATATTCGTACTAGCTGCCAGCTATCAAATGGCTCGTATGTGCCAGAAGGCACATTTATTGAGCTTTCGGATGCAGATACGCCGCGCAGCAGCGATGTTGTCTTCATTGTGGAGGCCAAGCCCTGCAATGAAAACCTAACCGACACTAAGAACATTCTGGGTGTGGTGTCCAGCATTGAGGAACAACTACAGGCGGCTCAGATCAAAAACAATCGGTAAGTTAATTTATAAATTATAATAATATCGTTTCCTATTGCTTCTATCTCATGACTTTCTCAATTCCAGCTACGCCGTTATAGCGTTTGGAGGCATCGTACCTTATGACAAGCCCCGCAGCATCATCTACGAGCGGAACGAGTTCACCTACAAGCCGTCCGAGCTGGCCACCTACTTTAGTCACATCGCTGCTGGAAATGGTAGCAGTAGCGACATATTGCAGGCCATATCCACTGCCTCTAAGCTTAACTTCCGACCAGGCGTCTCGAAAACCTTTATACTAATCCCCTGCAGCAATTGTGCGGCTAGGGACATGCGCTTCGATTACACTTCCATACTGCAGTTTATGCTGGAGGAGGGCGTCAATTTGCATATACTGGCCGATAAAGAATTTGACTTTGAACGTTCCCGGAAATTGCGCAACTTCTTTGGCTTGGATCGTGAATTGGTCTACTCGAAACGTTTTCCCGAGGGAGATGCCGATGCTCACAAGCAAGTCCATATACCCAAAAGCAATTTGGGAATATGTACGCCACTGGCTCTGGAAACGAATGGTTCGGTGTTTAATGCACGGAAATTGGCGGAGCGTAGATATCCCATCAAGCGTGTGGCCACAATATTTGCCAAACGTGTGGCCCAAAGCGCCGTGCCGAAGGGCTCACAAACATGCGAGTGTTCTGGACATAACACGGGTGTGGCATATTTATCGTGCTCGCCTAGCGTGTATCCAGAGGAGAAGGCCACTCTGGATGATTATGTAAGTACTTCATCCATTGATAAATAAAAGGTTTCGATAAATTGCCTTTTTTTTTCTTGCAGGATGACTTCAGCAATTGGGATTGGGAGGACGATTTGGACGAATAAGTTTCAAAGACCGCATTTCAATAGATTATATATAACTAATTATTTAGCTAGTATTTAGTTTTCTTTGTGCGGTATGTAAAGTTTGTAAAGCTTTTTTAATGAAATAAACTATTTTGTAAAAATAAATAAATTATTATAATGCGATAACATCTTCGAGCTTTTACAACTGTATGACATACAAGTAGTGTGGAAGTTAATTCATAATTCCAAGTTACTCAATACTTGCAATAAACGATGGACACACTTGACCAGTTTTGGGTTCCTGCGCCCATTACCAATACCCGGCCCCGCCCAATAATTCATTGTTTGTGCAAATCTCAGTTGAGCCATTTAAAGTGGTCTGACAACCCGGCGGCTAAGCTTGACTATCACTTTTCACGTGCGACTACGGCTGACGGAAGCAATTGCAAGTGCAACTGCAACAGCATTTGTGGCAGCAACACCAACCTTAACCCCAAAGCAGTGCCGCTGCCACTGCCACTGCCTTTGCCGTTGCCGTTGCTTCGCCGGCAGGCCATTCACTTTGCATCACAGCGGCCAGCAATCAGCGGACAGGTAGTCACTTGATACCAGCACTTGAACCCAATTTGTTGATATAACATTTCCTTGGAAAAGAGCACAATGAAAATTATGCGAGCCCAATGGTAATGGTAATGCAATACTTTCTATTTCAATGTTATGGTTACATCAACCATCCAAATGGCAAATGAATCTTTCACTTTTGCCACAGGCTTTCGGCCAGTTGGTATAAAAAGCGACTTGCCAAGAGTAAATGGTCGCATTGGTTAACTGAATTTTGCTGCGGCAGCCAAGTCCGAGAAAACTCAAAACATAAAATGTGGAAATTCGTAAGTTCAGTTAACAAATAAACAAAGGCAAAGAAAGGAGGAAGCAATACTTTTAACAAAGTTCTATACAGTCTATAGAAATGTTTGAAGTTGCTTATCCGAACTCTTAGTTATAAAATAGAATCAAGAATTTGCTTATCTATCAAAACAACTGCTTACAGCTGCTTTTGGACTATCTGCTCTTTTGCACCCTAACCCAAATAATTTTTGCTTCGGAACACTCTGGTGCCGGCGATGGCCACCATGAAAGCCAATATCATCATCAACAGCATTACGATACACCCACAACATATTCGGAAATCTCTAAACATGTGCCTGTACAGGTCATCGAGAAAGTACCGCTGCCCATACCGCATCCCGTGGCTGTGCAAGTGCCAAATGTTATACGGATACAAATCCCTGAACCTTATGCTGTCCATGTGCCCATACAGCAGGAGATTAAAGTACCGGTGTACCGGATTGTGCCCGAGATTACAGAACGCAAAATTCCCTATACGGTTGAGAAACCCTATCCAGTTGAAGTGGAAAAGCCATATCCCGTTGAAGTGATTAAACAGATAAAGATACCTGTGCCGAAACCCTACCCAGTGCCAATTACCATATACAAGCATGTCCTGCAGAAGGATCATGGCTGGTAAATGGTTTAAAGATGTATGGAAAGTGCATTTAAAATGGTGTGACAATAAAATGTTGTTAAAATTGGAACTTAAATGTGTTTGCTTTTGGAAATTAACAGAAATCAGTTTGCAAAGAAACCCTCTTTACATTACTATTTCTTTATCGTCTAAAATCTACGCTCCGAGAAGGCTTACCATATTCAAAAGTTATATAAATAATTCAATTATACTACATATTAAGGGAAAAGGAAAGCTATAGATTTGTGTGTGGATTCATCTCGTAACGTATAAAGTGTCGTCAGAGTTTGAATTAAGCTGTTCTAAGCCAGAAAATGCCAACCCATATTATCATCAAGTAAAGAAATTTTAGGAATCGAACAGCATAGCTTAAATTAAATGGATCAGATATTAAAACCGACAAAAATCATCTGTGGGTTGAAATTTCATCAATATTTGGTAAATTTCTTAGTCCCATTTTTATTCATTTTTCTATATAGACGATAAGCTTCTAGATGTTATCCTATAATTAACTTTCTGCTCGTGGTTATTAAGCGGTTAACCTAATTTCTCCTACTATCGTTTATGGACTACAACATTTAATTACTACAATCTAAATGTAAAATCTATCCATTTTAAATATTATTTTTATGTGCTGAAAAACGAAAAAATCGAAGCTTATAATTTACTTTAAATATTCTGAAATCTTTTTTCTAAATATAAACACGTGTATATGGAAAAAGCTTCAAACTTCCTTTGAATTGATCCTCAAAGATGTAAATAATTTTGGATATAGCAATCGATTTCCAAAGATGTCAATTTGAATTAACAAAAAAATATGCATTTTATAGTCAAAATTTTTACGAATATATTAAGCATATTTTTATAAAACCAATTATTTCAATTAAAACCAAAACCGAAATATCCAATTTTTTTTTACATAAAACCAGATTAAAATAATAATAAAGACTTGCTTTTAAAATATTTAGCCGAATAGGACCATACCGCAACTGATGATTAATTCATAGTGAAAATAATTCTTAAATATTCAAGCATCATTAAAATTTTGAATATAGTGTTAATAGTTAGTAGTAACGCTAAGTTATTGAGGAAAATGTGTACTCTATTGGCTGGTTTATATTTAAATGAACTGTCTAAAGACAGATTTCAAAAAATGATTTTCGACTGATGTCATTAGTGTTGTCCGGGGGATGCGAAGAGTATTCCAGATTATGGGGAATTAGAGAACTATTTAATGTGCACAATTCTTCAAATTTCCAAATGTATTTAAATTTAAGGATAATTAAATTTTTCTGATAAACACACATTCGTTATCCATTATCCCTTTGCTTATCGAAAACACAAACCAGAAATGAATTCTCGACAAAAGTTTCAAACTGGCAAGCTTTTTGTAAGCTTGGGAGAGTGAAAAAGTTGAAAGCTTGCGGCTGAGAGACTTATTTACTCACGCAAGTACACACACACACACACACATACACACTCTCTAACACTCATAACTATACATTACTGTATTATTGTAGTTGCTAGCATGTAATGGCGGCAGAGTGCGTACACGAGGGTGTGTGTGTGTGTGAGTGTGAATGTATATGTGTGAGGTTGGTTCGCAGGTTCGTTAAACTTTAGCGAATAGATTGAGGCTGCCTGACGGCCGGCCAGTCGGTCGTCCTATCGTGCTGCCTGCCTGCCAGTTGTTGTTGTGTGTGTGTGGCTTGCTATGTTTTCCTTTAACCGATGACGTGCTTGAAATGTGCGCACACTCAACCGCACCTCCCGCGCACACCTTGACATGTGCTATGTTTAATATCCTTTATGTCCTTGATGCAGGAAATCGGTCGCAGGCAGGCAGCGGAATGTCGTCGTCTTCTAAAATTGCGCCAAGTTTTCCATGCCCCAGCTGGCAAATGAAAACCACAAGCGAAGACTGTTGCCTGGCGTTTCCGTTTTTTCTTCTCCTTCTTCTTCGGCAGGCAAGCAGGCTGGCAGGCAGCCATTGATTTTCGTGTGTAGCATACTTTGTGGCGTATTGATTATGAGGCGACACGCACTTTACCCCATTTTGTACCCTTTTAGCACTTCCTCTATTTCTGCCTCTTCATCTAATCAATGTAGTCACCCGTCTGACAGTCAGTCAATCAGTCAGTGAGTCAATCAGTCAATCAGTCAGTTACTCGTGCATGCATTTAGTTTGTCAGGCAAAAGTCAATCAGCCGCAGCTGCTGCAAAATAATTTATGCGCAACTGTAGTTACACATATAGTGCACAAAATGTATCTGAAGGATACGTGCCTTGTTTGCGTGAACGTACGTGTTGCAGACTTTCATTTAATTTTGTTGATTTCAATGTGCCACAATTTATTCAACTATCAAATGTAATTCAGAGTCTATGCTTTCCTTTATTAAAAATAATCGCAAAACCACATCAATTCCACAAATATTCTGCAATCAAAGTAAATAGTATAAAGTGGAATATATAATATACCTGTATGTATATAGAGTGTATATGAAAACATGTTGAGCTGAAATATGCGAATATACTATGTATAATATAAATTTCCAAGTATTTCATATAATTGTCAACAATTTTGAATGTCATTTATTTACGTTTGGTTTCTTGGAAATTCATAGGAAATTCGCAGAAAAGTTTCAGGTACACACACATACTCTATTATTCTAAGAAGGATTTTAATTAAATGTACAATATGTGAATGTTTGAAAAAGATTGCATATTAAAGTGGAATCAATTAGTTAAACATTTTATTTAATTTCAATGCTGACTATAAGCTCCCTGATTCTATTGCGGCATACTAAACGGATTTGTGAAAGTAATCAGAACAGATTTTAAAGATGACGCCTTTTTCAATTTTAATTCAAACTATTAACTATCTACTGAAAGCGATAAAAACCATTCAAGAGGCTTATACCATCACATTAGTCTAAAAGGCTTTTTGATCGTTGTTTCAAGTCAAAATTCGATTAATTTGAATAAAATAAACTCATTTTGCTAAAATATTAATTCTGTGTCCTTATTCTTAGCAACCTTTTTCCTATTTGTTATTTTCTAATATTTTGTGTGCTTCCCACAGTATGTAGCCTGCCATTGTTACTCACATAAATGTTAGTTAAAACGCCTTCAGGGATTATTTTTGTTGCTACACTCACTATACATATTATGCATTTATGAGTACGTATGTTCATGAATATGCATTTATGTCTAAATGTAATGTGCGCACAATAATATTTTGCATGGCATGTTGATTTTAATTTTCGGTTTCTGTGAATTCATTTCGTTCACGTACAAGTATTGTTTGTTTGTATTTGCCCCGAGGTGGCTCTGCAATTGTTATCCCAAAATATGACGATATACACATACATACGTACATATCGCAGTTATATGGGAGTATGTCAAGTGAATGTCTGCATTTATATTTGAGTGGCGTGCTCTGTGAAATAATTTCAATATTTAATACAATTGCCTGTCAGTTGAAATTGGCTAATCATCTGGAAAACGTATAATTGCACATTTGTATGATGCGAAATGGCATAACAATTGTGTGTGTGTGCGTGTGTTTAATTATTTGTAATTAAGCCATTGACCTGGTTCTGTTGTTCACAAATTAGATGCAATTGACCAGTATAATGAGTTCGATAAATGTGGATGCGCTCAGTTTGGTAATTTAGAAAAGGATGGCCTTACACATGACAAGTATTAATTGATGAATCGTTCAAAATATACGGCAAATATGATTTATTAACGAGGAAAGAGGCAATAATTTAATCTTAAAACATTAAATACAAAAACAAAATTTTTGAAAAATGACAAGTTGAACTTTAATGATACACAATCCAAACAAATAGATGAAATTAGTAAGAAATTTTCAAAAACAAAGAAAATGTACTAAAGTTTTGAAGAAACGGTCTTTCCTTCAATAAATCTTTTTATTGCTGAACAATTTCAACTACTTTCTCATTTATTTTCAAAACACTTCATTTCTTCAGTACACAATTAATTTGTATAAATCAGTTTAAAAGTAGTTCAGAGCTATGAAAATTAAGATTAGAAGTTTAACGTTGTTGTGTTTTCAAGTTAATAACCGGTTGGAATATCTGTTTAAAAGTAGTTCAAGGCTATATAAATTATTCGAACAACGAAGATTATATTTTAAAGTATTTTCCGTTCAAATTGTTTTTTAGAATTATATTATAATCTGAATAATTTGGATATTTTTAAAACACGTCTTAAAATTATTTTTAGCCGATTCAAAAGTGATTTAAAAGTGATTCAAAGACGTATCTTCTAAAATAGTAAGCCTAGCCTGTTAAAATAAAATTCTTATGCCCACTGGATTAAGTTCAAAAATATTTCGGTTAAAATATGGCTAAAACTTGCTACCAAACTACTAACAGGAACAATTTAATTTTGCAAAATTAATAAATAAATTAAACATAAGAAATATTTGAGGGTAAAAAAACCGAGAAAATAAGTGCCAAAAAGTTTAATAGCTGGAAAGAATATTTATTTGAATATACACTTTATTTTGTAGTAGATTTAATATTTGTTTTAATATATGATGGTCATTTTACACAAGTACTAAGATATTAGGGCCACAATATCACAACTAGCAATTATAATTCAATTATCACGGTCAGCTCCGCACTATCTGCTTAGAATAAAACTTATTAGTTGTTGTATACAAGGAAAGTGTTGTGTGTCCAAGGAAACATGTCAACTAATTATAAAGCATTAGCTCTTTAGATGGAAAATTAGCGCAGTATTCATACCGTAGGTGTGTAAACCAATCGATATTTTGGCCATCATACAATTTCCCACATTTTCTCAATTAAAACGTGTTCGATGGAGAGCGAGGGCTGCCATGGAAGCAACAATGGTGAAGTGACACCATTGTCCATGGGTCGCATCAAAGGACTCTTTTCATTCACACCACTTTACACTTCATTAGACAACAGAGCAGCGAAACGAACGACACATACGAGCTATACATGCCTTACCTCGATAGAGCGTTCTAGATAAAGTGACGGTGAATTGGTTGGGTGCTGGGTGTTGGGTGTTGGGTGTTGGCTGATGGGAGGAATGGGTGGATGGATGTGTAAAAAGAACTGTTCGTCACTTGGCCGGAGTTTAAAAATATCGTCTTTTTCCATATAATTTGTGCACAAGTCATTGGGCAATTAATTAATTCAGCGTTAATAATATTTAGCGATTTTTACGCTACGCTGCCCGGAGGGGTGCGGGTCTGGGCTCTGTATAGTCACATGCCTTGTTTTTATTTAATTTTATATTTTTTGCACATGTTGTAGCCGCAGGTAAAAGGAAGGCTGTACGTTATTTTAGTTACAAACGTCATTCGCTTCTTCCAAGCAGGTTCATCAAAGTCAAATACAGAGCGAACAACGTCATCGAATTTCTTGTTATACATACTTATGTATAGAGTGGTATAAAGGGTGGCCCAAGTAGAGCGCCAGCCGAGGCAGACATCGTCGTCAACGTCTTTGTCGTCGTCGTTGTCGTTGTCTACCTGCCAAGCACTTGACACATGTGGTCTCCACATAACACCACGTGTGTGGGCGTACAAGTATCTGTTAGAAAGGAAACTTATCGGTATGTCAGCTGACAAGTCAAACGCAATAGCTTGTACCTTTCCATCTGTCCATTGGCTCTTTAACGACTGACATGTTTCCGCGTTAACAATTTCTTTTACTTTACCTGCACCTAACAGCCACTTTACAGTCATCGTCATTTATGCCTACACACTTGCGCGCAGTACATCCCAGAAGGGTATTGCGGAACACGAATAATAAAAACAAGCTACAAAGTTATCGAAGCTACAACAAAACTTTATTCCTCCAGGGGAAATATGCCAAATTATTAGAAAAAGTATTCAAATTTACTAAATCCGGATTGGGAGCACATTTTTTGCTTAAATGTTTAGCAGATATTATATCCAATACAATTATATCATTTTATGAAGAAGTATTAGCTTATCTGTATTCATATTATCGTTTTCAATACAAATTTTAAAACTAGCAATTTTGTCTTTAAAAATATGAAGCTGGTATCAAATGGAAACTTTTTTAGTGACGGTAGTAATTGTCCATCACTTAAGAAGTGTTTTCAATTAGCTGTTAGCCTCCATTTTTAAAAATTTCAATATTTCAAGAAATATTGTTTCCAGATTTAGTGTAAAATTGGCCTTTCAGTCACCACTTATATTAAAAAGGAATTATTGTAAAGAAATTGTCCAGACAGTACTTTCAAATATTGTTTATAGTTTTAGTTTAAAATCTTAATCTTTAATCAATACTAATTCTTAATCGACTTGAGGTATGAAAGGCTCATAAAAGCTGAAAATACGACAATTTTTTTTCAGAATTAATGAATATGAAATATTTTGATAAATTGTTACTCGAATAGCTTGTCTGATCAGAAATTTTAACATTATTATGCACTGAAATTAAAAAAAAAAAAAAACGATTTCGAAAATGATCTGCGGATAATAACGATTCCTCCGATAAATATGAATGGAAGCGACTGAGCATCACAGAATACATTATATCGAAGGAAAAGCAATTTGTGTATAGAAATTCACATATTTAGGAAGATTTTCTGGAACTTGCCTCGCACACTTATCCGTAAAATTCCGATTGGCGCGTGAAATCAATTAACTTAAATTAATTCCATGCAAGTGGTGCCATGAAAAAGTTTCCCAAACATATGCGACGAAACTGTTTCCTTCGCTGCTTCACATGCGCTTTGTGTTGTAAATTTGACTACGGTTTCCTCTCCTTATACACCCACATATATGTACTATACATACATATATACTTGTATGTACGCGTATGTGTGAATGTAGGTGGCAAGCTTATTGGCTGAAAGAGCTTTGAGAGCGACAGTTGTGCCAGTGGAAGTGCGCTGACAATTTAATTTGCATTTTACATGCAAGCGATTTGGCATTGAAGTGGCGGGCGTCTCTAATAGACGGAATTTTGGGGCTATGTGGAGCAGGTGCGTAGCAATGGGAAATTGAATTTTTATAGACAATTGCGGGCGTAGACAGTGGAGGCGTAGATATTAGCTTTTACCGGCAATACAAAATCCTTGAGAATTGAAACGATGACACCTAATATTTTCGATTGCTCAATTTGTTCATGCTCTACATTTTTATTGCAAAACAAGAGCAAATGTGGGGATACAAGTAGGCAGAAGCCATACATAACTGAATGAGAAACGGCAAGAGTTCGAAATTGATACGCAATAAAGGAAAATAGCATTGAAACGTACAGAGTCTAGGAACCCACTTTGGAAAACAAGCAATATACTACAAGAGTCAGATGAAAAGCACTACAACACAAATAACCGGAGATTGGCAGATTCTGTGATATTAGCAGAAAAGATGGAAATCAATGCGATTGCAAACAATCAAGGTTTAATTTTGTCGTACCAAGCATAAGAACTACTGTTTCAACTGTTTCAATAGCAATCTCAGATAGAAATATCCCTTGCAAACTATCATAAAGTAAAAGCATATTTTTGTAAAGATGTTTTCGATTTGCGACAACTTCGTATTTAAATAAATATAATAATTCCTTTGTTAGGTACAAGTTTTCATAAAGACGGGTCACAGTTATGTTCTTATTTTCTATTAATTTTTTGGTTTTTTTTTTATTTAAGAAGAAACAAGCAGGAATTAATTTTAATTTTAATTTATTTATTGTGTTTTGTGAAAAATAAACTTTTATAGATCTTCGAGATATACCTTCCCCTAACACAATAAATAATAATTTAACTGTCCAGATAGGTAGTTTAATAATAGTACTTATGGATGTGCAGAAAAATAAAATTCCTTGCCCACTTATAGGTGCTGCGGCTGTAATGCCAATCGCTTTGCAGATGCCGGCACATAAAGCAATATATTGGATACTTTTTCAATAAACGCTTCAAACTTTTTGCAACGATGTGCAAATGATAAAGAGCGCGGGTGTGTGGGCGTGGCGGTATGGGCGTAGGCACAAACATGCCGCCGTTTCTCTGCTTCCTTTTCAAGAACCGTTTGCTGCTGTGCTTTCATAAAACTCTCATAATGATTACGACCACCAGCTGTACGGTTTCTTTAGCTCAACACATCCTCCCATAGCCACGCGCAACACCAAATTTTATCTTTCTTACGTTTATGTTCGTGCCATTGAGCCTACTGGGTTGCTACTTCGACTGGTACTGCTGCGTTACTGTCGAGACTGCTGTCATTTCGCAGCAGCAGCAGCAGCCTTCGCAATTTTGGGGATTAACCTTGACTTCCTTACGGCATACACGAGCGCACACATACACTCACATCAATGGCAACAACAAAGCCTAATCTCGAATACCATTACCTCACATATATTTTTTTAATGATGCGCTGATTTTATGATACATTTTTCACACATGATACTTTTATGGGATGAGACTTTTCTGAATTGGTTAACTTTCTTGTAAATATTATAAACGTTTACTTACCGTTCTCTCGAATTGTCATCGTTTAGCGATCTAGCAATTATCAAGAATATACAATGCAAGTTGTTGACGATGAACGAAATAAACAAATCTTTAAGAAAGAAAGAAAGTTTATATAATAAATTTCAATAGAAACAAAAATTGTAGATATAATAAAAAATAATAAAAGTGATAAAAGAAAAGTTTGTATTGTATATTGATCTGCGTATAAATGCGTTAATAAACCTACAACAAAGTTGTGTCCGAATGTTTAAATTTAAATTATTTGAAATTCTGAAACATTGTTGTATAGCAGAAATTAGCTGCCTAAATCGCAGCAGCCAACCTGCTTGACAAAGGCAGAATTATCATTTTGAAAAAGGGTATGATGGTAGCAGGCCGTCAAACTTCGACACACACACACCAACTCAAAACCACCCATTGTGGGTGTGCCTGGCAGCGCCATCTTGAGTTGCCTTTGTTGTCAGTGGCCTGGGCTCCTGCTACTGATGCTACTGCTGCTGCTACTGCTTCTTCTACCTCATCTGGTTTTGGTTTGTGTGCTTCTAATCTTATCTGTTACTTTTTCTGTATGTATACCGTTGTGCAGCAGTTATTGCCGTTACGTCGTCTCCTGAAAGTCATTTAAAATTATGTACATGAACAGCACAAACACCCGCTAAAGCAGAAACAGAAACAACAGCACGAGCCGAGAAAACAAATCCAAGCATCAACAGCAGCATAACAAAAAAGAAAAGTATTCTTTCTAATTTAGTCCACGCGACTTTTATGACTTTAATGGCCTACCACCACTTTTGCTGTAACTGCCCCTACCACCACATAGACCCTACCACGACTGTTGCCTACTTTCAGGCGCCGCTTGTCGCCATGGGATTTGTCATTATTGTTGTGTATTTTTCTTGGCTTTTCTTCTCTCTGTACATATAGTATGTGTGTGTTTGTATGTGTGTGTGGGTGAATGCTGCTCACTGTTTTCGGCAGCTGCTTTGTTGTATTAGGTAAGTTTTATGTTGCCGACGTACTTAGGACGCCTTTGTGCGTGCTATTGATTTATATTTTTGGTACACTTTTAATGGCAGTTGTTGTTTTCATATAGCCGCCGTGGTACTTAGGTCCGCTATTTATAGTTTATGGTCATGAGCAATGGGCATTTGAAGAGTTCCGGACTGCTTAAAGCAGCTTACATTTTCGAGCCCAATGTGAACATTTGGCTTTGATCCGATGATATATGACGTTGATGCCTCAAATTAATGAGATATATAAAACAAAATTCTTACGTATTTCTTTTGTTCTTCATTCACATAACTTTCAACTCTAAACTAAAGGTGCCAGTCTGCTGCTGTAAGTGATTTACAAAGCCCACCCATACTCTGAAAACTATCGATTAGTCGATTGGATAGTGTTGTCATACAGAAGCAGCTTTCTTATGCGTCCCGCTTATATAAGCTCTAGGGTGAAAGGATCTGCAAAGATCCCATTATCTAAAAGAAGCATTTCAGTAATACTATATGACTAACAATTTCAACACATATCTTAATTAATCGAATTATTACACCAATCCAATATATATGTCAAACAGGTTTAACATTCCACTACAAACTGAAAATAAAGCCAGAAAAGTTTTAAAGACAATAATAAATGCATGAAATTAGATTTCATTTTCACAGTTCCAAATAAATAAATTTGCATTTGGAGTATGCGTTTCAAGTTAGTTTGTAAACAAACTTAGAATGTTTTGGTTCGTAATTTTAGTAACGAGTTTAGTGGTCACTATCGGAACAGAAGACTTTCTGAAAATGGAGGATCGCCGCTTCATTTTTAGCAAAGATAAGGTAAGTAGTAAGTAAAAGATTATGTTTAATATAATGATAGTCAAGTTATATTATTAAAGACAAACTGGTATGAAGCCAATCAACGTTGCATTAAAATAAACGCACGATTGGCCACCATTCGGAACGCAGATGAGTATTCAGCAACCGAGAATTTTGTGAAATTAAATGGCCTAAAGGGATCTTATTGGATCACAGGATATCGCGTAAGAGGACATGAACCTTCCCATTGTATCGACGAGAGATTATATGTTTGTGAAAAATAACCAAATATTCTAAATTCTCGGTTTAAGCAAGTAACTTGAAACTTTAGCAAATAAAACCAACAGAAAAACTATCGAAATTCTCGACAAATCTGACAAATATATGTATTGACTATATCAGCTCTCTGACCCAAAAAGTTGTTTACAGTCTAAAATAAAATACAAACCTTGATAAATATTTTTCAACATCTTTCATTTTAAGCATACACGTAAATTAATGTTTTCAGGCAATAGATTTCCTAAATTAAGCACACCTATTAATTTGCTTTTTTTATTATTTATAAACATTACAACTTTTCAGTTTAATTTCAGAATTGCAAATTTAAATACAAGCCAGATATTTTTTTAGTTATACTTTTGGAATTAAGATATTCATTTCAAGAATAAAGAATAGAATAGAGTAAGTGTATCTAAGACATAGAAATAAAAAACTTAGAAACTAAGAACTGGAAGAATACCAAAGTTTGGCAACACAGGAGCCTTGCCATAATGCCTGACCTAAATACAGATTTAATATCAATTTGGAAATAGAAAGAAACCGATAGTTTGTGCTCTGATTAGGGATGATAAGAACCAAGTCTTGCAGAAGAAGCATTTATATGTGATGTACATATATTATTAATTTTCAAGCTACTGCTATTCATTTACTTCAAATTAAAAAATCGAGTCATTGAAAGAAAACGACTGCAATCTTTCAAAATTAATGAAAGGTTTTCGTGGCTTTGAAACACAGAACATCTTCTACACTCAAATTTTGAACTATTTTTGTCTGTAGAGACGTTTATATTACCTCTTAGCTGACGAACTGCGTGCTTGTCATATTTAAATATTTTGTTAAATGAACGATGGCGACCCATAGACAAACTTCAATAAGCGGCGCAAATGAAGTCTGCCTGCTGTGGCCTGAAGTGCTGTGTTATAATTTGAAAATTTGCATATTACATCAGCATGCACATTTACTTGTTTATATGGCTATATAGCTACACATATACGTACGCGTAGGTATATAAGCACTGTCTGTGTTGTGCTTACAATTGGGTTTTGATAAGAGACTTGACTGTGGTCGGCTCACTAAATGCGTGACGGCTATTACAATGGACCCCCCAGACAGTCTGGATATTGTGGCTTAAAGTTGTATTTGAAAGTGAGCCACAATGCGGTTTTATGGTTGCGACAAAGAGAACGCACATATGTACTCACTTACATACACACATATGTATGTATATATGTAGGCGTTGTTTTCAATTTAACGTTCGAGTGACTCTCGAGTGCTTTTCATTAGTTTATTTAACTTGAACACACACACACACACACTCAAGCACATACCTATATGTACACAGATTCTTATGTTGGAAAATGTCAAACGTGCAAGGCGGGTATGCCGCCTGCATTTTTCATTTAAAGCTCACACACTCACCAGCTATAAACAACACAGACACCAGCAACAAAAATAAATAAATAAAAAATTGCACCCCAAAAAATGACTTACAATATTTTATGGGTCACAAAAAAATGTGCCGCCATTTGGTAAGGATAAAAATAAAATATAAGAACGCCAGCTCGACCAGTATACTTATTTTTATGTCAGATATGTGTATGTATATACCTAAATACATATATGTATGTGTTTGTATGTATGTCTTTTTCAAAGTAAATGTTGTTGTTGTGCGCAACTAATCAATGGTTATGGTTTTTACACTCCAAATCCGAGTCGAATGTATACAAAAAATAGCAGACACGAAGTAAAGGTTGCAATTTTGTATATTTAAACATGTTAAGCCTTGCACATTGGTTAAAAGATTTCTGAAAGTTACGTAATAAATCCAATAAACTTTAGTTGGAAAATTAAGCATAGTTCTCAAAGAAATTGTTCAGTGGGTTGTGAGTTCTCATACTATATTGCAGGCTATACACAACACTTCTCAGAGAGGATTTGTACACATTTTATTATAATTTCATCACCCAGGGTTTCCTGCACATAGAGATTGAATAGGAATTTATTAATTCTATTTAAAATTGTATTTAAAGCTTAATGTATAAATATGCTTTCTAACTTGGACATCTTTAAAACGCAATCTTATAGGTTTATAAGAGAGGAAATTAGTATTGATTATTATTATTGATTTGATATGAGTTCAACATATCTCCTTATCAATTTAGTAAAGTTAAACAATTTAAATTTATTATTATATGTAAGAACGAAGTAAGAGTATCGCCTTATCAGCGCTATAGATATTACTATGTTTTATCGGTTAGTGTGAAAATCTCATTTTTGTATCAACTTGAAGCACTGTTTGTCTTTCAGCTACTTTGAAAGATTTTGCCTTCCCCTTCACCATCATTGCTTCAGCATCATCAGGCAAGGCCAACTATCAGCAACACGCGCTTCGCGCGTTGAGTAAAAATCGCTGATGTGCTACAAAATAAAACGTAGAGCAGGAGAAATACATTTTTTCCACGGCAGCCAAAAAGGTTGCGTTCGTGACCTTTGTCAGGCGTTTTATAGTTGTCCCTGCTGCTGTTTACTTTTTTTGCTCTTGGCATTTCTTTGCTGAGCTGATTTGCTTCAAGTATTTGTTCACACACACACACACACACATATGCACACACACGCACACTAGTTACACGCTCGTTTGGTACGTGCTAGAGCTGTGCCACTCGCTGGCACGCACGGTTTTTTCGTCGTACTTCTTTTTATACATGCTTGGGAACATCAACTGCATGTTGCGTATACGCACAGTTCGCCACGCGCAGAAAAGTATGCTTACTTATTTCCTTGGGTGTGTGTTTTCAACATTTCCACCCCTTATGCCCTGCATCAGATGGCTAAGTAGGGTATATTAGTTTGAGCAAATATATAGTACATACATATAATATATAATATAATATAATGTTATTTAATATAGAAAATATTAAGGACATTTTTTAGCAAAGCAGCTTTGTTCCGGTAATACGCACCCAAAACAGATTCGCCATTCCTCTTTATAAAACAATGAACATAAAACTCCGGTGGAGTTTTAGTTTAGGTAGAGTATTTCGCTGTCGGACTTGGTAGATTCTAACATTGTCTCTTGTTTGATTTTAACTGCTACGTCAAGTATATCTAGATTTTTGCATTGAAACTGGCAAGTCACTGGAATTTGTTTCGGTTTGCAAAATATTCGTTTGTTTTCGGCATGTGTATTGTTCTCTAATATATTTTCTACAAGTATGTGTCGGAATTCACACCTCGTTTTGATCTTCAACAAACTCATTAATATTTAAGCAAACTAACTGAGCTAACTACTTGATATTTCAGGAAATACTTCTGGTGAAATATATTATGAGATTGGTATCAAAATTTGATATTATGTTGATTCTAAAAAAAATAAGTTAGTGAGAGAGATAAGGATATACCAAAATCAACAGCTGATGTACGGAAAAAGATTACAACTTCGCTCATAAGTTTGGATTTCAATCAAATATTGTATGAAAACAAAACATTTTTAGGTTTAGTCAGAGTAAGAAATTCCGCTAGTTGGAAAGTTTTGATTTCCTGAGCTATGGTACAATTGGCTAATAATTTTCTTATAATTTGCTTATAATTTGCGTCGCATTTCACACATTTCATCACGAATCAAAAGCAATTAGCAAGAGCGCAATTTTTGTTTGTTTCAACATTTTTGAGTTTGAGCCCGACATGGAAGCTGTGGAGTTTAGTCACCATTTCTAAAACATATTTAAGATAATAGTATAATATTGTATGCACCCAGTTCCAGATTGTATTATACTTTTTCTATAAATTGTTATCTAATTTCCAACAAACTTAATTTTAAGACATTTTTCAGTTAAATCGATATATGTGAAGTTTAAATTTAAACTCGCGAGCCGTTTCGAAGTAAATATAATTTTACAGTCCGATTCAAATTCAAAGTGAAAATAAAATAATAGCAATAAAAGAAATATTATAAATAAATCTTATCAGTATAAATCAGCGAAAAGTTTTTGGAAATAATAAAAATAAGTGTATTGCTCAAAATATATAAGTACCATGGCATCATAGTGCACTGATGATCTGAGGGGGATTGCTTTGAAGTGGACGAAATGGATATTGATGAATAAATAAATGTTCTTCAAAGTAATTCAAAATTCACCCTTTCTTCTGAACAGACATAACCTCCTTCTAGTATTCCTTATTATTCCTTGATGCACCACACATATGTAATCGAAGAAAACTGTGAGGAAAACCTTCACCTTTTCTTTTGAACAGACCTCGTAGATTGAATCTTTAAATTTTTTAAATTATGGTATTAAAAAAACGTGTCGAATTACACAAATCATATTAGGGCATACCTGTATTACATTAAAGCATTAACTAAACTTTATTTTTTATTTCTTCATTATAGTTTTAAACATATTGCAAAACTGATCAGACATGTGGGGTATCTTATTGTCTGGAAATGAATGTAAAAGCTTGTGGCAACTATTATTACGTTGAGACGGTTCAGACGGTGAGGCTTGCTATATGTCGAAAAATACAAATATTCTATTTAAAGGTAAATTGGTTTGTTGCAAACAAGCTTTGCATCGGTAAAAATGCCCATTTAGTGAACTTAGAGGAAAAAAAAAAATACTTACGAATGCGGGGATTCGTAGAAACTCAATCGTTTTGGATCTCATCATTTGGAATCGACACTCTGCGTTTAACAGTCAAAGAGAAGAGCAAAGTGGTTAGAAGCTCTTTTACATTTGGGTATAAAAATAGTCCGTTAGGTCATTGTGGCCGAGTTAAAATACTTGGTGCTGAGCTCGACTATGCTCTCTCTAATTGTGAAGGGCAAATGCATTTCATATGTAAAAGCAATGAATAATGCTTTTCATTACCGAAAATAAATACCCTATCAATCACCTGTGATAAAAGAACACCAAAAAATAACAGTCATCTTTATGGGGTTTTTAATTATACGAATACATTACAAATATGATTCAATTATGCATCGATGGTGTGTAAACCAATATAATGCACCCTATTTTGATGTCGCTAAAGGTTTCCTATTACTATTACTTTGTATTTGAGGACTGAACTTTTATGTTGCGTATACGCACAGTTAGGCACGCACTGAAAAGTATCCTTCGCAGTTTTACTCGCGTATGAGCTTATCCTTTAGTGTTACTCTATTTTCCGTCAAAACATACAACTCGAGAGACGACCTTGGAAAACACTATCATTTATAAAAATACGTTAATTCAGATACATCAGGCAAAAATGTAACGTCAAAGTACTTAGTTGTACTGTGATCAGAAGTTACACTTCAACCAACTAATACTTTTCACTAGCCAAAATAAATACCCCATAAATAACCTGAATTCGGTTCCATGTTGTGATTACAGACCATCAAAAGACAAGAGACTTATCTGTGGTCTTCCCAGATCCGGCTTTTCTAACATTTACTTTAAATTTGTGAACTGTCTGAAACATTCTATGGACAAATCAAATAATCCTTTATAAGTGTATTCGTACATGAAAAAGCTAACTTCAGCGTGATTTCTTTTACATTTACTATATCCATAAGAACAAATCGTTCTTGAGTTGATCTTGTGCGCTTGGCGTTAAAAAATTACAGATATTTCAGCACTTGACCATGAAGTGACAGCCAGGAATGTATGAACTAAGGCTAAGCTTAGAAATGCTAAGCTGTGGTGGTATGTGGATGGGCGTTTGCAACTAACCACAAGCCAGCCACATGCAGGGGAGTGCGCGAGGGGGGCAGAAGATAGCCCACACAGGCTATGAGCCTAACCAATTCCGCAGTTGTTGATAGGCTTATAGTTGGCTTCCACTCGGTTCGGTAAGCGACACAGTCTTACACTCAGAATCCAAAACTCAAATTTAGAAATTAATTTTCATGAATAATAATTATTGTGTTAATTTTTTGTTTTCCTTGGCTTGGTCGACAATTATAATTTATTTGAAATCTTACCAATTAGTTTACAGTTAAACATGTTGTAAAGAAAAATCTGTCTTTAAAACGTTAAAGTTTGTTTATAAATTTGAATATAAGCCATTTCTATGCTTAATGTAAAATGTGAACAGAACAGCAGCAGCAGAAAGTTCTTCAAAAACTAATAACAAAATGGCTCGAATGTTTCTTAGTTTTTATTTAAATACAAGTATAAACAACTTTTGTCATATTAATGAAAAGTATACCTTTAAAGAAGAATTGTACATCAGGCAAAAATGTAACGACAAAGTACTTAGTTGTACTGTGATCAGAAGTTACACTTCAACCAACTAATACTTTTCACTAGCCAAAATAAATACCCCATAAATAACCTGAATTCGGTTCCATGTTGTGATTACAGACCATCAAAAGACAAGAGACTTATCTGTGGTCTTCCCAGATCTACTTTAAATTTGTGAACTGTCTGATACATTCTATGGACAAATCAAATAATCCTTTATAAGTGTATTCGTACATGAAAAAGCTAACTTCAGCGTGATTTCTTTTACATTTACTATATCCACAAGAACAAATCGTTCTTGAGTTGATCTTGTGCGCTTGGCGTTAAAAAATTACAGATATTTCAGCACTTGACCATGAAGTGACAGCCAGGAATGTATGAACTAAGGCTAAGCTTAGAAATGCTAAGCTGTGGTGGTATGTGGATGGGCGTTTGCCAGCAATACAGTTTGGTAGCAGACATTTTGTTAGCTCCATTTCTGTGGTTTTGCTAATCAGGTTAACCTTATCAAATGAATGAATAATAGCCTTACTACATAATACGCAGACAAGCAGGAACGATGCTTATTTTTCCTCTGCTGGGTATTTCGAAGACCTTGCTCGGCGAAAATTTTAGTTCGGGTTAGTTTCGAGAAATATATTTTGCATTGTCACTGCAATTTTCGCACAAGGATGTTGTTCCTCAAAAGTTTTGCGTATTGTTTTTCTGCTAAAAATGTCGCAAATGCAATAAATTGAAACTGCAGATCGTGCATCAAAACTTTTGTGCCATGGCCATCGTAATATAAATTGGCGGTGCACTGCAAAGTTCACCTTGTTGTCCAATATTTGGCTGCCACATGCAACTAACCACAAGCCAGCCACATGCAGGAGAGTGCGCGAGGGGGGCAGAAGATAGCCCACACAGGCTATGAGCCTAACCAATTCGGCAGTTGTTGATAGGCTTATAGTTGGCTTTCACTCGGTTCGGTAAGCGACACAGTCTTACACTCAGAATCCAAAACTCATATTAATCTCAAATTTAGAAATTCATTTTCATGAATAATAATTATTGTGTTAATTTTGTTTTTCTTCGCTTGGTCGACAATTATAATTTAATTGAAATCTTATCAATTGTTTAAGCATCTAACATTTCTAGCAAATAGTTTACAGTTAAACATGCTGTAAAGAAAAATCTGCCTTTAAAAGGTTAAAGTTTGAATATAAGCCATTTCTATGCTTAATGTAAAATGTGAACAGAACAGCAGCAGCAGAAAGTTCTTCAAAAACTAATAACAAAATGGCTCGAATGTTTCTTAGTTTTTATTTAAATACAAGTATAAACAACTTTTGTCATATTAATGAAAAGTATACCTTTAAAGAAGAATTGTTCCTTCAACTTTTATAAAACAACTTCAACTACTTCTATTTGGACAAATGAGCAAATATCATTTTAAGATAATAAACATTTTCATTTTAACAAACAAATATGCTGATATTAGGAGGAGTTATTAAATAAATGAAATAAGTTATTAAATAAATACCTATTTCATTTATTTATTTATTTATTTTTTATTCCTTTTCTCTTTAATAAGACGTATTGCCAATCAATCATTTATGGATGCGGCTTTCATCAACATGTTTATTAAAATTTTGTTTTTGCGATGTCGGTACAATTTTTCTTCGAGTGCATGTACACACTAGGTTCTACGTCATTGTGTGTGCGTGGGAAGGCCGTTTTGCTGACACAAGCAAGCCGCAAAATTGATTTCCTAATTGATGTCGCACAGTTGTCGTCGTCGTCTGTCTTACATGATGCAAATGAGGCATGGAAAGGGCGATAGAGGGACAGATATAAAGCTGAGTTGCACGGCAACAATATACATATAAACGCATGCACACAATCGGAACTTTATTTGGGCTGAACATTTTCGTAAGCTGATTCTTCACATGTGCAATTGAATTTCAATTTGTGTGAGTCATTCAGTCATACAAGTTGTCAATGATTTAGGATTAAGGCACAATACAAATTGCAGCTTACGTCTTCAAGGTTGTAATTAAATTGTCAATGGCAAGATTTTAGAGCAACAATGGTGGCTAAACGTAATTTGTGCAGTAAATTAATACATATACGAGCTAGGGAAGCTAATTTTGATAACATCCCTTTGGCGAAAAAGTATTAGCAGTCTATTTTAAATAGAAGCGAATGTGTTAAGAGTTTAATATTGATTTCCTATCCCATTAATCATCTGTCTACATAGTTTGAAAAAACACAATAACAACGATAATTGTTGATTAATCAATTCTAAAAAAAAATTAATTAAAAATGTAGCATATTTTTAGTGCAATTATAGATATTTGTATGCAAAAAAGTTCTTATTTCTTTCAATATAACAGCAATTAAAGTTATTTATTTTATTTCCTCAAATCTATCTTTGAGGATTTTCTTCAACAAAAGGCTTACTTTTCGAAAACATGTGAAAAGAATGGATAGCCCTTAAAATAGTTAAAATTCTTAGAAAATATTTTATATATATATACGTTGTTTTAAATGTGATCCCATTTTCTATAATAATTAATATTATTTTCTTTAATTTCCAAACTCTCTTTAAGGCATAAATCAACAGTCTATGTTTGGTTGTACCTGAAAATTTCCACCACTCTCAAAATGATATAATTTGATTTTCTTTTAGTACCTTAATCATATCTTACTCCAGTGCCGACTGCATGCCTCATTAACATTTTGTAGGACCTACGGAGCGTTTTAAATGGGCGCAGCATCGGCCCTTTGGCCATTTAGGCCATTTGCTCATCTGCCATTCAAGTTGGCGGACCTGTTTTACGACAAACATGCGGCAGGGTTTTGGTAATTGGTATTAAGACGGAACGAGCGCAAAGGGAGGCCAGACGAGAAGCAAACAATGCCGAATTCACCAAACATAACAAAAACAGAGCAGGAACAACAATAATAAAAGAGTAGGTTTATTTGAAAAGTCTGAAAACTAATTTAGTTAACGACATCCAAAGAAGTCTTTGTGGGACAATATTATAATGCTCTTTATCGGATATAAGAAACATGTTCATAGAAAAGTACGCCATACTCTGCACCTAAGTGGGCATTGAATTAGTATTTAAGAACCAGTATACTCTACAAACACATAATTCAGTAGTTTTTAGTAAGACTCAACAATACACAAGAAACGTGTTAATTGGCCAACACAGAAACATTCAACAGGTTTGTTTATAAAGTACCAGTATAACTGATTTATATTTCATTTTTATATAAATAAATAGTTAGAAATGGATATATATCTAATGATACGCAAGAATAAAACTACATTATTTTTTGAGGCCAAGGATAACACCAAAGTTCTTGAATTGAAATACATGATAGCGTCCCTTTTGAAAGTCCGGCCTCTCAATCAGCAATTATACACTAAAAATAATGTGCTTATGTTCAATTCTGACGAGTTGAAGGAATATGGGATCATTTCTTCAACTGCGACGCCACAAGAACCAGCCCAATTAGGTCTGGTTTTAAGAAACTCGGAGGGGGACTTCGAACCTGTTGAAATCGAACCATATTCAACGCCACCACCCATGCCTATTGTTGGCTCCAAAGAGCATGACTGAGAGGGTAAAAATACCTTTTAATCCACATAGCAGTTGTAAGTACAAAAAAAGAAGAAAAGTGGAGCTCGAGTAATGCTGCTTCAACTTTATCAATCCAAGTAAAACTACAAATGTTCCTAGTTTCTTCATTAAAAACGCAAAATCATCCTGGTGGCCACAATTGAGCGGAAGTGAGACCATCCCCCGTATCTCTAAAGGATAGCAGTTTAACAACTTTTAGAAAAGCAGGAAAACTTTTGAACCGGGCTCTACTATTATTTATACTTCCAGATGTCTAGCATTACAATTTTCATAAATTTTATAACACCTGTAAAGTGAGATTTATGCCAAAGTTATAGGTCTCTAGAGGATAACAGCATTACAACTTTTATTGTCTAGCTGGTGATCGATTTAGTACATTTCAGCACATTAAAAATTCAATATGGAAAACATACAACTCGGCTTTCACTTTTTTATACAATCATGTTGGGGATGGACTTAAATTTTATAGGGAGCTTTTTCCATTTTAAAAGTTGTTTCAAATTATTAATTATATTTAAAGAATGAAGTGAGTTTGTTCAAAACTGGTTTGGCAATATTTAAAAGTTGTTTCAATATTTGTTCATTACCTGTTCAACAAATATGTAGAACCATATTTGTGAACCATATTGTAAACATTTTGGTATACTATAACAAATGGAGTATATAAACAATTCTAGAAAAAATTAAATAAATGAAAAGAATTAATTATAGGAAGAACACTTACTCTCTGAAATAAACCTCTGGATTGCAATTACAAATACATTTAATGTTTAGCTTTTTTTAAACATACATATGTATTATGGTCGGTTATTATATTTCAAGTTCTTCTACTGATTGGTAAGTTATATTAAAGGAACTTTAATGTGCGAAACAGATCTCTTTCTAATCCTTTAACAATAGCACAAAAGGTCAAAGAAGCTACAACTTTATGCAATCGTTTTGTAATCATAGACCAGAACGAATATGTGTGCTTGGTTTTAGTTTTTTTACAGCAACACTGATATGTGACAAAGGTAACAAAGGCAAACGATCTCTGTGCTTCAAAGCCCGTTAACAGCTTAAGGTCTTTTCAATTCCCAATCATTTTTGCACAGTTCAGTAAACCTTTTCCTTTCACCCCATCACGTACAGTGCTTTGTTTATCAACCATGCGACGTATTTGTTATTCGATTTGGGCGACAACGTGACTGCTAAGGCACAAAAAGTGCAACAGGCTTCAACAATTCAAAAATGTGTCACTGGCCAGAAAGTTTGCAGCGCGAAAAAAACTGTCGCCATCGTCATCGCCATTTCTTGCTGTTGTCATCACCACAGGCCGGAGCCAGTATCCTTGGTGCGCTTCAATGGACTCTCTGCTGCCCGGACGAGCTGATGCCATGAGTTAAGCCACAATAGCAGTGTGCAGCTTTGGGTGCAAGCAAGGGCTGTTCGAAAAATACGCACAATGGAAGCATATAGAACCAAAAACGGAACTTCAAACATCAATACTAACGGAACCAAATTCGGACCCAAAAAAAGGACATGAACGACCACGGGATCCTGCACCTTAACCAGAACCGAAATCAGAATTAAAAGAACGACCGAAAATAGGCCTAATGCAATTAAGACCAGAAGGGAGCCCAAAGCCAGGATTGGAACTGAAACCTCGTTTGGAACTAGAACCAAAACCGAGTATCGGAACCAGCACGCAAGCCCGTCCCGCTGCAGAAGCACGCCTGAAGACGCGAACGAACCTCGTGCACACCAAACTCGTATGTACATACGGACATGGCTGTTAAGTCTAATGACGTCAATGGCATCGGTGGCGGTATTTGTCAAACGCAGCCCAACGTGCACGAGGCGTAAAGGGGGCGTGGAACTGGGTGAGAACATGCTAGTTGCTACTGACACGTTGCAACATGCAACAAGCCACCCAAAGAGCAGAAGCTGCACAAATTCAACGAAGCTGAAACTTTTTGTGCACTCGTTGACGTGTTGGATGGCCGGAATGGTTGGATGGTGAGGCCTCTCTGGGGGCGTTCGGGGCACCAGCAGCAGCAGGTCGGAATTGTTGCTGAGCTCTTGGTCTGTTGCGTTTTTCGGCTGAAATATAAAACTTTGCGCCTTTGTTGCTCGAAAGTTTTCAATGCCCCAGTTGGCCGGCCAGTCGCCATCGTCGCCATCGTCGCTGTCATCGCTTTGATACTCGTTCCTGGCCACAAAGGCCGTCAGTCATGGAGTTGAGGGAGAAACCGCAGCAGCATATAAAAATAAATAAATTGGTATATAAGCCGCTGAGTGTTTTCAGTGCAGCTTGTGTCTGGCAATTTTATGAGTTAATTAATCAAAATTTAAGGCGCAGCTGATTTTTATGTGCATGCTAGACAAATTATTGCTCACTTGGGGCAAACAAGGCTTAGGGATATGTGTCTACGTCCCAAACAATTATAGGTCGAATGGCCGGCAATTAAGGTGAATAATTTATATGCCTGCCTTCAACCATTCAAGACAATTCATTTTTTAAAAGCATGCTTATTTTTTAAGCTTGTAATATTTGGTACTTTTATTTATTTATTTATTTTAAATAAAAATAAGAAATTATTTCTGTGTTGATTCATTTGTTAGCCAATTTAAAATTGTAAATATATTGTTTTAGTATCTAAAACATAACAGAGAGATTTTCGAAATTAAAGATGTACGAAAAGTTCATTTTTTTCAAACCTAAAACTTTATGTGCTCGACTGAATGAATGTGCCAGTTATTACTTAGGGCTTTACCAAAAACAAAAAAGAGTTGATATTGGAATTTCTTATACCAGATATATATCAGTTATATTGATAATATTGATACATAATAATTGTTATTTAAAGATAGAAATACTTTAAAATATTTATTGTATGAATATTTATTATAAATATTATTGCACAGCGGTATTCCTTTTTAATCAATTCAATGGCATACTAGAAATAACTCTTAAAACGAGTAAGAATGGGAAGGTCTCCTATAGATATAAGATAGAAGAGAGAATCTTTTGCGGGATTCTTTATCCGTCTTCTCTTACAGCAACACTGCAGGCCTCACGCCACCTAACCCTAAATATTGTAGGAAGCAGGTCGATTTACATATTATTCTCATAAAACCATCACTGAATGCTATAATAACAATTCAGTGATAACGGATTCGCCATACAACTAATCTCCTTCAGGCTTCCGACCTCCAACCACGTACGGACAACTCTGACTTACTCTGAACAACAGCGATGTTTTTTTGTGTTCCATAATTTCTGCAGAAGCTGTAGATTTAACGAAGGCGAGGATATTTTCCAGATCTTAGCAGGCTCATGCTTGTTGCTGTAACCTAACCTAATCTTACCGTATGTTCTAATAATCTCGTTAACAAACTATAAAAAGTAATTAATTTTTGCAAATTATTTAGAGATTTCCAAAGACTTAACAAGTATACGGAAATGTAAATTAAAACTAATACAAATTGTACTTTAATAATCGATCAGAAATGACTACATTTTAAATAAACATGCAATTGACAATTAACTGCCATTTATTTCTTTAATACGGCAACAAATTTATCATTATTTTCTTATACTTAAAGTTGTCTGCCTCCCTTTAGTTGAAGAAACTAAATGAGCAAATGGAAGACAACAAAATGGAGGAAAACTTAAAAAATCAAATAAAAATTATTGTGGACATGAAGCTTTTCAATGTTGACATCATTTCCAGTTTCTCTGCGTCAAGGCAGCCCCAACGATAAGCGACAGATGAACCCCAACCAATACCACTGCTCCAGTCAGTTGGCATATCATTTGCAGCAGCAGTCGATTGGCAAGTCATGTACATACGGGTATATGTTCAAATGTACTTATGTAGTACGTGTATGTATGAAGTTGGACAGTTTGCCAGCTGGCCATATATTTTAGCCATGATTGCATTGCAATATCTATGGCGGGTATTGCAAGTGGGGCGAAATGGTTCGAGAACTGCGCAAAATATTGCGAGTATTTGTTTCTGTATGAATGTTTGGCATTTGCCAAGTTGTTTACCAAGTTCAAGGACAATTACGATCCTGTAATGGCTGACAGCATCGAAGAACTTTGCTGTTTTTGTTGCCGTTGTGCCCTATTTTTTATTTATTTCATGAGCTTCTTCTTTTTTTTTGTTCAGTACTTTGCAGACGCAAATGGCGTTTATCATTTGCCGAAACTTTTTATGCGTCGCCAGCTCAGTCCAAATGTAGGCAGCGACAGAAGTAACAAAATTTGGTTGTTATTTTTATTTCTGCTTTATTGTCTACTTGACGCGCTTAACGAGGCTGCTGGTCGGAGCGGGCCTAAGGATGGAAATAATATTTTCGTGAATTCGTGCCAGGAGGACATTACAGGATGTACGCTGGCACGAGAAAAAGAAACGGCATATTTAAGAAAGTAAAACATTGCTACAACTCTATAAGTGATACTAATTGCACTTTAATGATGAAACTATTGTCTTTAATGTAAGAAAAAAGGATTTATATGCGTAATTATGTGTTCTGTTATCACAGGCTAATCGCTTTTTTCAACTTTCTGTCATCAAAACATTCCAAGCCAAAGCGATATATATATAAATATATATGGAGACTACATAATGTCGCCCGATTTTCCACACTTTATTTAAAGCTAGCATTCCAGCAACAGGAGAAGGAGGCTGAAGAGGGTGTGACCTTCCCAACAGATTTATATTGTAATTAAGACTAAACACTTAGTTTAAGTTGTATTGTAACTATAAGTGTAATTTAAGATATAAATATAACAGTATAAATAAAAATAAAAAAATAAAAGACGTATTCAATTGTTTAAACTATTTATTAAAATTAAAATACAAGTAGTATACTTTTAGGGTTCAGTTTTAGGTTTTGCCAATCAAAAATTCCATAAAACTGTACCGAAACTGTACTTAATGAGAATTAAAGATAAAATATGCACTTGGCTATTGAAAAGTAGGGGCTATCCCAGCTTCTAGTAGAATATAGAAGTGGAAAATTAATATGTTGCTAAAAGCTTTAAGAATTTAGAAGTTCAACAATGACAGTAAAAATTGAAGGTGTTTGAGCAACAGCAGCTTGGACAAGCTCTTTTAAAATAGTCTTTAAATATATTTTACTCTCTGTAAAGACTGATGTGGACTAAGATCTGTTTTCTATACTCGTTTTTAAAATAAAACAGTTTCTATTAATATTGAATTTGGAATTGAAATATATTCTATACTTATAGTCTAGTACTTCTTGTTTTAATACTAATAGCAGAAAAATTGCAGTATTTACTTAAATTTGCTTATCAGAGAGTACAATTTATTGAATAAAGAATTGAAGAGTTGCGTATCTTCACAATTTTCTACCACATTCTTATCCTTCAATAGTTAATCTTATTTTATTTTTTTAATCCACTATTCAAATTTTTCTTTCCTTTGTCGTCGCATAGCCGGTCAGATGGTAACGAAACCCCCAACACATCGAAAGCATTGTAATTTGTCTTATTTTGGTCTTTTTATTACGTTTGTATTTCGTTTTCTGTATTTGTATTTTTCTCTAACTTGAATTTAAGTGGTTGCAAATAGTAACTGTATAATTAAAGTTTTCATTTATAAAAAAAAAAAAAAAAAAAGAGGGCTCTTATTTGTCGATAAACATATAAATTCACACTAAATCCTTCTTCCCCTCTGTTGTAAGTGTTCACGGCTTCGATGCTCATCTCTATAGGCGCGTTTCAAGTTGCTTGGTCCAAAAATTAAAAGGAAGAAGAAAATAAATATAAAAAGCGTGGCGCGTAATTCAACGCATTCAACGAATATTTTATGAGCCACTAAAAAGCATCCACGACTTGCGATGATGAGGTTAAAGGGGGCGCAACAGGAAGTGCCATTTGCATAGACAACTGCGCACCTTTGGCTTGACGGAAATATTCGAAAGGGGCGACAGCGAGGGCGTGGCGCGTAAACAAGCAAACTCGTTTAGCACGGAAATGCAGCCACTGAATGAGTCGTGCAGTCGTGATATGAGCGATGGGTGGCAACTGGTCACGAATACAGGAACATGCCCCCAACTCCCATACTTGGTTGTGCACTCAAAGGTGCAACGTCTGGTTGGGAAAAGCGAAAAGCAGCTCTCTAGTGTAAAGCACAAAAGCGTGGCGCGGTGTTGGCTGCCATTTTGAATGCCGTCGTCATTGTGCGGCTTCGACAGCAGGGAAAACAAAGCGGCAAACATTTTGACCAGCCGCATGGACGGGTTATGAGCTCAACAAAGCAAGAAATGTAGAACGCAAATGGCACACGTGTCGAAAAGTTGGGGTCCTGCAGAGCTGAGCGCTAAATGTGCGCAGTTTCAATTGCGATTTGTAAGGACAAGGATGAAGCTGACGGTGTGGGTGTGGGAGTTGAAGACCATAATAGAGATTTGCGTTTTATTTTTTGGTGAGCAGAAATAAAGTGGTGTAATAGGTCTATTAGTGCTGAACACGGCTATTTACGTTTGCGCAATTGCAGCCATTGTGCGAAAAAGTAAAACACACGTTTAAACAAAACATTTCCAACATTTTCGCCACCCAGCGTTTGATGAAGAGGAAAGTTTGCATTTATTAAATTGTTTAAAAACTATTCAAAGTAATTTCATAAACCATTTTGTGTGAATAAATGGCGTAGAAATGATGTGAAAGTATAAAAATAAATGGCGGAAGACATTTCCAAAGCCCGTTTTTCATTTTCTAGAAGAAGATGTCGAAAATTGAAACGAAAAACTATTGAGATGCGTACAAGTACTGAAAACTCGAGCTATTGGTTTTTTCGAAATAATTTTAATCCAAATGGTCTGCTCCTGGCGACTATATTCTCACAAGTGCTAAGTTGTACACTAAAAAACTAAGTCGAAGGCATAAGCCGGCGGACTTCAAAGCCGAACTTACTTCGTCTAATAAGTATAAGAGGTTGAACTTAAGGGAACTATCTTAGCTTAAGTTCTTATATTAATAATGTTATCATACAACTACTTATAACTATATGCCAGCTCCAAAAATATATACCTACTCATTTAAAAATATTAATAATTGTAATGCACGTCAGCTGCTTCCAAATCTTACACAGTTGGGAGTTTTTTCTATCATAATTATTTTCCGATTTCTCAAACTGAGTCTTCTTCAACGAGGTGTGGCCCAGCAAGATCTTCAAAGCACTCTAAAAGAATTGAACAGCTAAAAATATTTATTCCTCATTGATTTTGCCATAAACGTGCAAAGGAAGAAATAAAATAAGAAAGTACAAGTATATCGCCACAGACCCTCGCTAAATGATGAGAACAAATTGAGCTTGGAGTCGGCCTTACTGCCATACTTCTTAACGCATTCACCGCATTCCCTCTCTTAACGCGTCCCTTTTGATTGCTATATTTATATTTGGTAACAAAATGGCGCACCAGTTTTTGGAATTCTCCTCTGTGCGTATGCAAAACATTCGGCATGACATGGCCTGAGGGTAGTTAGCAACTAAGTTTGCTTTTTCTCTCTCTCCATCACATCCTGCGCTGTCCTCTAGGCTGTGCTGTTTGTTGTTTTTGTAGTTGTGTTAGGACTGCGTCTGTCTGTAATTTTTGGTAGGCCCATCAGCTCCATCATCATCAGCATCAGCATCATAATCATCCACATGGGGGGGCAGCAACATGCTTTTTATTTCGAATGTTTTCCATAACTGTAAAGGGTCCAGGCTCGGACTACTCATAAAAAATGCTGCCCACCTTCCCGCCATTTAAATGCAACACAGTCGTTGCTTGTGTTTTTGTTTGTTTTGAATTTGTTTTTGTTTGTTCATTGATTTTCTGTATTTTCCTTATTTTTTATTTATTTTTTATTTATTTTTTGCTCTTCTTTGGCCAGCGCGTGCCTCGGATTAAGCAACCCTCTGGCATTTGATTTTGATTTCCCCACCAACCGGTTGCGCTTCATTAGCGTTACGTACGAGTATTATTTGTCAAGCATTACCCGTAAATGTCTTTGAATACAGCGTACATTTTTTTAGCTCTGAATAAGCCAGTTGCGCTTGTTGGAAAATATATTCGTATATATATTCTATATATAATATAGAATTCCACAAATTGACTTTAGCTTTAAAAACACTTTAGGTTAAGCGAGTCAAGCGACAAACGTTTTATCAGCTACACAAGTCAGAGCACTAAAAAGGCTTAGCGTATCTCCGTTGTTGGGAAAAACCGCAAAATCGGAAATGTCCTTTTCTTCCTACCATCGAACATATGCAACGTCATGCCCTCAGTTTCTGTGTTCAGCAGTTGCAGCATCCATGCAATCCGATTGTCTCACACAAGCAAACGCACACAGCACACACACCCCATCTGTCTATTTGCCATCTGTCCATCTGTCTGTGCATTTCATGGCTCACTGGTACATATATCCGCTCTGACTACCGCATCGTCAGTTGTTGCCCTTATCCATTTCCTTATTTGGCTTACCTTGGCTGCGAGTCGCACGAGCTTACAATCTCGCATCCTTTTTCCAATGGCAGCTGCGGTTGCCATTTGTTTTTGTTGCTGTTACTATTGCTGATGCTGTTGTTGCTGTTGTTGCTGTTGTGTAGCTGTTGTGGCGACTGCCTCTGTTTTTCCGCTCAAATGCAATCTGCCAAGGACTTGACTCTGACTTTGATTACTTGAATATGTGTGGCTGGATGCGTGCCTGCCATGTCTGATGTTATGTTAAAGATGCGTGTTGCACGGTAAATATTAAATAAAATATTGATTAACATATTTGATTGCGAAATTTTCGCTTTAAAGTACACAAATGTTTGTAAAAATGTAATTATATTTGTTAACATTTTTCAAACTTTTTAAACTCAAAATTAAAAAGTTGGCACTCTTCTAAATAATTTCTTTGAAAATTATCCAAAGATGAGTAAAAACAACAATATTTATTGCGCTCGAAGCTGAGAAAAATAAGGAAAACAAGCTATCCTTCAAATTTGCAAACTCATTCTAGTTTTCTTCTCCTCAATGCCGGGCTTTTATGCTATTTGTTGGCTTACAAACTATAATATGTAGTTAGGTGGATTATGAGCGACTTCGACTTGTGTTATACCTGGAGGTTAACCTTTTAGAGACCCTTGTTTCCACTATTTCACCCTTCCGCACACTCGATTAAGCTCTTATGTTTCTCGCTCCCTCCTACAGTATACTGTTTTTTGATCCATTTGATTATTTTTCTGAAAAAAAACCCTTCGCCCTCTTCACTTTAAAAGCACCCCTTGTGTGTATTAAAAACGAGTAGTCCTCGCATAACTTTTATATATGTAGGTGGTGTAGTTCCAGTATTGCGGGTATTATATTTTGTTTACAGAATCAAGAGAATTTTTTATCATTTAATCGCATTTTCGTTGCTCCTTTTTTCCGTTCACCTACTTCCTTTGTGGCCCCTTTTTGGGATTTATTACGAATGCATCGGTATTTTATAGACGTTGTGGTGTTTTTTATGTTTTTTTTCTGCCACTGCCAAAACTTATTTGGCCCTCGCTTTTGGCTAGCAAATTGATTTTACTTCGTTATGATGATAAGTTTTTTGTGGGTGCGAATGAGATACAAACCATTATGTTGTTGTTGTTGTTGTTGTTGTTATTATTATTGCTGCCAGCAAATCATGTTGTGTGGGATACTTTATTGTGTATGTCGATGTGATTTATTGCGGTAGCAAGTTGTTTAAGTGAAGCAACTTCGCTTTTCATTTACTCTACATACAAACATTCAGACAGCTGAAGGATATCAAAATATAGAAACATACTTATAGACGGCGTAAATCTAGATCACCATTGGAAACCTTTCTATCAATATTTGTGTACTTTAAACACATCTATAACAGAGCTTTCAGCATAACATATGTAAATATGTATCATAGCAGATAAAAAAGACATTTTACAAATCATTCAGACAGCATCATAATTGTAATTAAATGAAGTAATTGTTAATCATATGAAGTTTTAAGATACCAGTTTAATTGAGTATTTTGTACCTAATGGGCTTTCGAACTCGTTTTTTTTAGTGTAGAAGTGCTGCTACCACTTGAATCTGCTATCACAATATTTGTCGCTTTTAATGCCAAAGCACTTTACTTACACGCACTAAAACCAATGGGTTATACGCCACATAAGATGGTATGTGAAGAAGCTCTAGTTTTCCCTTTTCTGTCCTTTTCCCCATTCATCATTCTGTCGGCCAAAGGCCTTGACATACACGTAATTACTATTGATTACTAACAATGACTTAAGAAAGTGACATAAGCCCCAATATATACACACAATTGTCCGGCAGAAGCCAACAACCCACATAACTCGTATGTATAGTATATCTAACCATATTTGTTCACATCCATTCGGATTCGTTCGCTTACTGTGCGTAATATATTTTTATCTAACAGATACAAACGCACATGCATTTGGTTATGTCATAAGCAGCACAGTCTGTGGGACAGACTGACACAATTATCATTGCATTTGCATTACTGGCTTTCCACCACTTTGCACATCGAATGAACGATTGAACGATTGAACGAACGAACGAGCGAGCGAACGGCAATTTGTTGCCTAATAAGAAAATTGCGCACAGACCTCAGGCCTCCAACCTCAGACCTCCGACCTCAGATGGAATTGGAAATGGAAATGTTCTACAAATGGAACGCCTCGTTATCGTCATAGTCAGCTTTTTGCATATTCGAACACACAGATGTGAGTGCATTTTGACGAAATTTAATTTGCTGCTCACTTTTGGACAACCTTGACTGTGGCACCAGAAGTCATTTGCGTCAGCCATTTGGCCATTTAGCCATTCAACTGTCCCCCGTCTAACTGACAGAAAATTCAATTTGCAGCACCAGCCCGCTTTTCCCAGCCACACACAAATGGCTGCAGCTGTTAGCCACCTCAAGCGGACCGCAACTATCTCTCGACTGTTTGTTTTATTATTTTTTTTTTTTTCTCTCAACTTAATTCTAATGAAAATAGAAAACATCTTATGTCAACATGCGAGCGGCACGCTAATATTTTTATATTGCCATAAAAATAGGCACAATATTTTGTATTTTATATTTGTTTTTGTTTTCCTTTATTTTCGCGTGCGCTGTTTTTCTCGACTCTACAATCAGACGAATTGACCTTGTAACGAATACGGTGCGCACATAATCGCGAATTGCAAGCGACACGGCTGTGAATCAGAATTATAACGAAGTAATGCTTGTATACTCTTTGAAATCAACTGCATTGGATGGTGAAGAAAATTAAAACATACAAGTATAAAGTCTATTCTATATTTCAGAATTTTGCACAAAACACATTTTAAAACTTGTTTTTATTTAAAATTTTTTCTAAAATGATTGATGAATGTGAAAAAATATATAAATTATTTAAAAATAACATAAAATAATACGAATGGAATGTTTAAGTCGTGTAAATTAGAGTCTAATATCAGCCTTATTTTCGCTAAAATATTAAAATAAACGTCGTCATTTCTGCGAAAGCTATCAACCAAAAGAGTTGTTGGAATTATGCCATGGCAGCTATAGTATAAGATAACCTGCGTCGATTTACAAAACTTATAAATACCAGACTTATTTAAAATATCTTCATGAACAAAAATGTAAAAGAAAGTCAATAATATAATGTTGGAGAACTAATTTAAAGGTTTCATCTCTCATATTTCTACCCTATAACTTTTTATTTCATAAATATCTGTGGTCAAGGAAACATTTAAGCGGTAAGAAGCAGGTTGGCAGTACCAAATTGGCAGCCCAAGTATTTTAAGTGGAAAATATTTCCGATCACACTCTTTAATTGTTTCCGACATATTTTAAATATAATATAAATTGTGATATAATGTTGGAGAACTCATTTAATGGTTTAATCTCTCATATTTCTATGCTATTACTTTTTGCTTCATAAATATCTGTGGTCAAGGAAATATTTAAGCAGGTTGGTAGCATCTTGCTATATCATCCAATTGGCAGCCCGAGTATTTTAAATGGAAAATATCTTTGATCACAGCCTTTATTTGTTTGCGGCAGTTTTTATATAAAATATAAATTATGATTTAAAAATCAAACGAAAAAAGCTACTTTAGAATAATGAATAGCTGTTTTTTCCGAAAAAACATTTATAAATCAGATTATGTTTTTGATGGCTTATAATGTGTGTGCGTTTTGTAATCTTTTTCGACAGCTCCTATTTGTGAAGCTATTATTCAATAAAAGAATACATAAATTATTATGTGCAGGCAGAAATAAAGTGCTTTTGAATAATTTATTAGCCCAAGGCATAGGCTTAGCTTTGTAATTCGCTTGATTAAGTATTTCACCCTTAATCCGTTTATTTTATTTAACAAATAAAAACAAACTCTATGAGTTGCACACCCAGGCTCTGAAATATTCAGAGTATTTGAAATGCATTCAAAATGTGCAACCCACATAGCAGCTTTATTATGCTTCTATCATCAGCCCTAGTGCATATGTATCTGTGCTGTGGAACTTTGTGCGAGGCGCTACCTTTAAAGCTTACATAAAGTGGCGTGCTAAAAAATGAATAAATGAAAATGAAAATGAAAAAGGTGGCCAAGTTGTCGTCACCACTGTGCCGCCGAGACGCGAGACGTCTGTGGCGCGACTGCAGTGTCTGGGTGGCTGTCGAGTGCCAGCGGGCTGTGGGACGCGATTCTTGATTGGCTCTCGCATATCTTTTTGCATGTTGAATGGCTTCGTGAGTTGAGTTTTGATTGAAATCTATGACAGTTTTAGAGCTGGCAGCGCTTTCTTTCTATTGTGTCGACAATTTGCAAATAATATGGTTCAAGGTGACTTCGAATTGCGGGCACCTCGTTATAAAATTCAAATGAAATTATTTGCTCGCAGCAACTCTCTTTGAATGACTGGCTAACCATACAATATATTAGCACTACAAATTCTAGAACTGATAAGCAAGTGTAGGTCAACAAATTATCATAATTTGTGCAGTAAATGTGAGTCAACTTATTTGTGCTAACGAGCTCCACTTTAGCTATGAATAGAGCGTCGGGAATAGTACTTAAGCAAATAAATCCTTTTCTATTTTTGCATATGCGTCATGAAATCAATGTTAGTTCAGTCGGAAAACAAAAATAGCTAATAACTAGTAGTATATTAGATTAATATGTTGTGGTATATTTTTTTTTTTTTGAAATTTCTGTAATTCGTGTGTAAACTGTTTGACTGATATAATATAATAATAATAAAGTAAACAAAGAAATTTTAATGTATGTAAGTTTTAAATAATTGCTTAAAAAATCAGAAAGACACGATAAAAAATATAAGCCCAACACAGCTATAGATGTTACATTAATTATGATTTGTTAAAAGGTACAACATAACACTATTAGATTGTTTTATTTGCTTAGTCAATTCTACAATTCTACCATACCTTAAGTTATCAAAAAAGTGATACAGATTTCTACCTTTTATTTCCTTAAAGTCATCGTCGAAGACAAAAATATGGTTCTATATTTCTAAAAACAATTCTTTTTGTGTTTAATTTTAAAATTGTGTCTTTATTCTTTGACAACTCTCAATTTAAATGTCTCCCAAGGTTAAGTAATTAATTATACTCTGTACATGAAATGTACAAGAGTATATTAGGTTTGCGGGAGCTGAAAAATGTAACAGGCAGAAGGAGGCGTGGCAGACCCCACAAAGTATATATATTCTTGATCAGCATGACGAGACGAGTCGATCTAGCCCTGTCTGTCCGTCTGTCCGTCCGTATGAACACCTGGATCTCAGAGACTATAAGAGATAGAGACACCAAATTTTGCACAAAGATGCGTTATGTGTGTATTCTATACGAGTTTGTTTTATTTTTTTGATTTTCCCCCCCACTTCCCCCGTATGGGGGTTTTCCCGATTTTCCATTCGTATAATCGCCTATATCTCGGAGACTATAAGACCTAGGAACACCAAATTTTAGTCCCAGATGCCTTATGTGAATACGCAGAAAATGTATATTTTGGAATTCCCGTCCCTCCCCCCTCTACCCCGCAAATCGTAACTCCCGTAATTCTTGGAATTTCGAACTAAAATTTTGGAAATACCCCCAGTTGGTTATTATGTGTCCGTATGCCAAATTTCATTATGATAGACCGATTTAACAAGAAGTTATAGCCATAAATATATTTGCTGATGCAGCGCTGCTGCAGCGCTGCTCAAGCGCTGCCCGCGGCTGTTGTTGATGTTGCTGTTTGGTTGACTGCGAAAATGCTTACACAGACACGAATTGATGCGCATAGGCATACATACACTCACACAGACGCAATTGCTATGTAAATGTGCAATTATACACCCTTTACGTGAGTTCGAATACCGAGAGAGGTAAAATCGATCAAATTTTTTTTTTATTTTCTTAATTTTTTTATTTTCTATAATTATTGTAAACATATGTACAGAGTATTTCAAAGTCGGGACACCCGACTTTAGCTTTTTTACTTGTTTTATATGCTATAATTATAAATGGCTATCTTTTTTTGTGAAGCAGAAAGAACACAGGACAATATAATTAAAGAAGTTAGAATACGACTAAAAAACAAATCTAAGCAATTGATATAAAAAAACATATTCCCATACCCTTTATCATAATTATATTTTACATATGAAAATATATTTGCGAGTTTATTGCCGACGTTTAAGCGCCATAAGCATCAGTCGACTGCATTATTTAATCTCAACTTAAGCAGCTCATATTAAATTGAAACCAGTTGGAGATTAATGAACTACTTTGGTCGAGCAGCAGGCCCAAGCATACTTTCGTAATTCCAGCAAAGAAAACTACCACCCCCCCCCCCCCTTGCCGGCTACAAGATATCAAAGAGCTGATAAACGATTATGCAACTAAGCCGTCTTAATCAATTAAGTATACGCACCGTTTGACCGAAGCCGATGCAGGAGCTGCAGATGTTATGCAGTCTATAAACAAATTAAACAAGCTGCAACAAAAATATGATAACAATAACAATAAAAGCGCAACCACACCAACAACAACAACAACATCAGCAGCACACAAAACAATGCTTAAGCACGCTTAAGTGCTTTAGAAAAGCGAGCAAAATTGCAGGGGAAAAAAGCGAGGAGAGGGAAAAATAAAAAAGATACACTCCAGCGAATTCCACATAAACAAGACACAGCAGCAACAGGAACAGCAACAGCAACAACGACAACAACTAAGTGCAGTTATTTGATAAAGCCGGGGGTCGGATGGAGCAAATATTTTTACCCGCTGTGCAGCTCAATGGGGCGCACATTTCACTTTAAAGTTGCACTCGAGTGTAGTGCAATTTTTATTACTTGCACGGCAACAAGAAGAAAACAATTTATTAAGTGGCAAGTCAAAATAAAACACTTGATTTGCTGTTCATTAAATCAGTTAGCATGTGTAATATAAGAGTGGCCATAGGCCGATTCTGTTGGCTCTTAAGGGAAAAAAAATGACCATATGTTAGTCGGAATTTAGACTCATATTATCTTTATACTTAAGTTATACCTCCAATAGCCATAGACCGCAACGGACTATATACCCTACTATTTCAATACTAAGAGTATCTTATCTTGCATTAGGAAGCATTTTTTACAAACAAATTGGACTTATTGAACACCACATTCGCTGTCCTCGAGAAATGCAAAACCATCCATCCAATATGCTCTTTTGCTCCCATATCTACAAAAATAATTAAGTTAACAATTTCTAAGTCAAATTTTAAGACATGATAAGGGTTCATATATGTATTAACTGCGTCCCTAAGCAGAAAAAAAGTGGCTAAAAATCTGTGAAAGGTGTTGTTATTACAGCAGACAGTAACGAATCGCTCACAAGTTATTTCCAATGTTTGTAGGGAAAATTTGGTAACATTTTATGAATTTTTCACGTAATGTAATTAACTTTTGCTCATAATCTATTATCTTTTCCCAAACTTACGTACTGTCTTTTCATTATTTCATTATTATTTCACCCTTGAGGCATTATTTCTTCGTCATTCCATCTATTTTGAAAGGCCTTAACAACTACAGAGCAGTTTTGTTATTTGTTTGCTGCTTTCCACTTTCCAATGTGTTGCATATTTGTGCAGCGATACGTGGCGTATGCGTAATAAGTATTCACTTAGTATAAACAATCAGATGACGACGAGGCTAGGTCGTTCAACAGAGAAATCAAGTCTTAATTGTAGATAAGCCACTAATCTATTGACGAAAGCAATACAAAGAGCTATATATACATAAACACATACAAACAAATCTATAAATATAATCTTGTATTGTTTTGCTTGGCTTTGGTTAGCTTAGTCAATAAACTTTTGATTAGAATTATCAATTACGGGCATTTGGGTCAGTGGTTGATATTTATATTTGTAATTTCAATATCGTTTGAAAATTGGGAAACTATTGGCTTAAATGTACATACAACATTCTAAAGTTGAGTAAATCAACTCTTGAAACCGACAAATTGTTCAAAGGTATAAAAAGTGTAACTTTCCAAATATATTAAATGAGAAATGCCTTTAGAATTAAAATCTCAAAAACTATTCAGAAGTAACTATTCAGAAGTATGCGAATCATTTTTTCATCATTCATCCTTCAACTCCAATCATTCTATAGCTTCTTATTACAATTGAGTTTTAATAATTCTACTTCTCACTGCTCTTATTAATTTTAATTGGCAGCCACTTCCTAATGCTAATCCATATGTAATGTGAAAGACAATCATATAAAGATTCGATGGCACAGTTTGGATTTATGTCCACTTTTCGCATTCATTCGCAAGCAATTTCAATTGCAATTAAATTTTTACGCAGAAGCTGAAAGCACACTGGAACAGTTTAATTTGCCGCATCATTGCATTCCGTGGTTTGCTATACAACTTTTTTATTGCCTACACTATAAATGAAGGGGTATTTAAGGTTATGTGGCCATGCTGGCAAATAAGCATTCATGAAATCGTAAATTGGAGCGAAAAGTGCAATAAAAGCTGATTTATTCAAATTAATGCTCCAATGTGACATTAGCATCAGATTTGTGTTTCGTGTGCTTTCATTTATGCTTTGTGGCTCGTTGCAGACTATTGATGGAGAAGCTAGTGTGTTATCTAAATTCGCTCTTTATGCCATTTCAAATGGAGTAGTATAAGTTAGTATTTAAATATGTATATAATATAATATATATAATAGCAATTCATTTTATTTATGCGCTGCAGTACTAAAAGGTGTTTTTCAAAGTAAACAGGACTTTTTTAATAGAGCGCGGACTGGTGCGTTAGAATCTGCTGTCTTTATCGGTTGTCCAGTGAGAATTTCATGACATTTCATCAATTGGAAGTGAAGTTATTGCGTTTTAAGTGTCAGTATGTTTGTGTTAACACTAAATTTTGTTTTAAAAATGGTAAAACTTTAACCGAAACTTTTCAATTGATGGAACAAGTTTATGGCGATGATTGCCAATCCCGTAGCAGAGTGCACGAGTGGTTTCAACGTTTTCAAAGTGGTCGTGAGGACATAAATGACGATTAACATGTGAGCCAATCAAAATTCGTGATCACCGAAAATTCCATCGAAACTGTGCGTGAATTCATCAAAAATCAGCCGAAATCATCATTGAAATTGATGGAAATGGAATTGAACATCTCCAAAACATCGATTTTTCGCATTTTGACCGACAATTTGGGCTTACAAAAGGTTTGTGCATGGTTTGTTCCGCACAAATTGACTGACGACCAAAAATTGCTTTCATCGATCGACGCTTGTGACCGATTATTTGACCAAAAATCACATTTTAACCATTAACCACGCGCCGTATTCACCTGATATGGCGCCGTGCGACTTCTACCTTTTCGGAAAAATGCATTTGCCCATGAAAGGAAAGCGTTATGCAGACGTAGAGGCCATTCAAAAGGCTTGCACCGGCATACTGGCGGCCATACCGGCAAACGAGCTAAAACACTCGTTCGACATGCTTTGGGATCGTGCAAAAAGCTGTCTTGAAGCAGAAGGAGACTATTTTGAATAAAATAAATTGATTTTGCCGAAAAAAGCACTTGTTCTGTTTTTTTTTTGTAACCTTTATCGATGCAAGCATTAATATAAATAGTGGAACTACTGGCAAAGCTCCGAAAACCACTCAGAAGACAATTGCGTGAACAACCCCACAAATCAAATGAAATTCTTTGTTAAAAATATCACGGTGCGTGCCAAAAAAATGTGCCTACCCACATAGTACATACGAGTACATATAAACAATAACAACTGACGGTACATTAATATTTTGCACAGCTGAAAAGTGGCGATTATATTTTGTAAGCCGACGTGAGCGTCATATTAATTTATGAGCGCCAAATATACGAATAAAATTGACGTTTTGCACGACACATTAAGAAAACAAAAAACAACAGCAGCAACAAAATATAATGCGAGTTAATCGTAATAATAAATACACACATACACACATACATATGTACATGCAAGTACCATTATGTATACACATATCTCTCTACATACAAGGTTCAGATTTTAGCCACAGCTGTAAATCTATAGCCAGTCGAGTTGGAACGCGGCTTTGTAACCATTTTTGGCAAACTGCAAGTTGCGTGAGTGTGTTGAAATATTTCCTTTTGGGTTTTATTTTATTTTTTTTTTTTCATTTTTTTTTTTTCATGTTGCTGTGATGCTTGAACTTCCCACACGCACAACAGTCGCAATCGAAACAAATGTTTTCAGTGCGCTTTCTGTGCAGCTCAGAGAGCGTCAAATCTTCATGGTTAGCAGTCCATGTAGTGGCGAACATTTGTGTGGCATTCAAAAGGCATGTTATTGGAATATTTTGTATCAAATTGACGGACTGGAAGCACATAGTAAAATTTTTAACATTTGTGCAATAAAATCTAACTATTTGTTCAATTTATAGTAGTAAATATAAGCGAATAGGTTAATATTGGTAAAATGTATTCTTAAATTCAAAACGCGCGCGCAACCCCTTTACATATGACGTCACGATGTGCACTTCTTGTTGAGCCGCAAAGAAACTGCATGTGGTAATGCATTTAACTGCTTTACAAACTCCACTGCTTGCTCTTCCTTCTACCGCTCTTAAGAGAGCAAGAAGCAAAACTGTTATATTACTCTCTTACTAGCGCAGCGCATGTGAGATGGTTAGATCGTGACAGTCTAAGGCAGAGCAAAAGAGAGCAACTTCATTTCTTTCTACTTCCTGCATTCTTTTTTTTGCTTTCCTTTTTGTGCGGACGCCTTTTCGTCAGCAATTGCGACACAATTTAACGCGCTTTTTAAAACAGCCTAGCAACGCGCATGCAGCCACACAACATGCATTCATACATATGTGTATGTACATAAAAATATACATATGTACATACACACATACATATATGTATATTAAACGTGAATGCATGTACATACATATATTTGTCTGTACATACATATGTACATATGTACATATGTACGCATTTATATGTAAATACAAGTATGTACGTACATATGTACATATGTATGTATGTATATATACATACATACATAAGCATGTACATACATACATATGTACATATTTGTACACATATGTACGTATGTGTGTTTGCAAAAACAAAATTCAATGTCAAAATAACAAAATAAACTAATAATACTTACATATACCGATCAAATTAATTGCAATGCGGTGCAGGCGGCTTGATTTACACACAAAACACTTTAAAAATCACAAAAACATCACCCAAAAAAAAGAGAAAACAAAATGGCGACACCCACGCTGATGCGCAAAACACATTAAAAACTGCAATAACATCACTTTAAAAAAAAGAATAAAAAAAATAACCGTACGAAAATGAATGCGAAATAATCGATACACATTTATAAACACAATTAATAATATAATAATGATTTTATATTTACAACGCGATAAACTATTTACATATTAATTTTTGTGCGCGGAGAACGCGACGCGGTTGGGAGGTGAAGCAACACTAAGCCTTTCCATGAACCCAGCATTCGTTTGACACAGAAATCAAAGCAAATTAGCTAGATATGTAACTGTAAATCCGCCAACGCTAACTGGCATACGTCAACTGTTAATTGGAGCAGGGACCGCTGCAAGCGAAAGTTGGTAACAAGAGTGCCACCTGTTGAGCTGAAAGAGTAATAAGGCGCGTGTATAACAGTTTCCTCTATCGCTTAAACGCATTTAAAAAGTTCGAAAGTAATCCGTAAACTGCAAGCGGGGATGTTAAGTATAATTAAGTATATACATTTTTTTTTAATAAACAAGAGAGAACGCTACAGTCGAGCAAGCCCGACAGTGTAATACCCTGTACCCAGGTAAACTTCCGTCACTGAGTTATATGCGCCCATAGCAGAAGCAAAAAGAGGAAGAAGAAGAGCGAACTTGTTGCTGCAGTTTGGGGGGGTTGTACTGTCGAGAATTTGTTTTGCTAATAACTTTTCTTAGAATTGACCGAATTGAATAAAATTTTATACAACAGTAGACAATTATATATAAATTATGTGTGCAAAGTTTGGTTTAGGTAGCATTTGAAATGTGGACGCTATTGACGAAATTCTGTAGCGGGGGAAGGGGGGGAAAATTAAAAAAAAAAACATAAACTCGTCCTTACTCGGACCTAGGAGAATCTGGATGCCAACTTTGGTTATTCTAGCTTTTATAGTTTCTGAGATCCTCGCGTTCATCCAGACGGACGGACAGACGGACAGACGGACAGACGGACAGACGGACAGACGGACGGACAGACGGACGGACATGTCTAGATCGATTTCTCTCGTCATGCTGATCAAGAATATATATACTTTATGGGGTCGGAGATGCTTCCTTCTATATGTTACATACTTTGCACAAACCTAATATACCCTTTTTACCCTACGGGTACAGGGTATAAAAAGTAATAAATGATGTGCACATAAATTACTAACTTATTCGTAAAGTAATATTAAACTATCAGCCTGTTAAGCGCGTGTATAACAGTTTCCTTATGTGAGTAGCAAAAGCATTCCATGAATTAAGAGCGAGCATGCTGCTTGGTTTCCTTTTTAAGAACTTTCTGTAAGTAGAGAATTGTTAGTGCTTTTCAGCAACGGATTCTTATCAGAAGCGAACTTTTTTCTATGCTTACACAAAATTCAAGTAGAAATTTTTTTTAGTTGCTGCATTCTTTGCCTTCGCCACTACGTATTGTTTTATCTCGGCAAATTTTTAGATACACGACATTCTGTTACTCAGTCGCGCAGATACTTGAAACAGACGTTCATGTCCACAGAGCGTGAGCGGCCGACGCGACGCTGGCTTAGCACGCATGCTGGCTTCGAATGAGGCTGGCTATTCACTTCCAATTGGAAGAGTTTGGGAAACTTATAAATGCTCTTAAAAAAATATTTATGATTTAATTCGTTTAACATACATATTTATTTTTATAAAATCTGCAATATTAAACAATTATCGGGCCTTATAAATATAGTTTTTTCACACAATTAAATTAAATAAAAATACAAATAAATTATATAAAAAGTCACACCTGTGTAAGTGCATTTAAAGTTCGTGCATTCATATTTCTTTCTTATGTTTTGAGTTGATTTCGTGTTTTTGACACATCGTTTGTGGGCGTGCGATGGAAACTTTTTGCGGCATTAAGCTTGCCCAACATTTAAATTATTGCTCGTGTCAGTTGTGAACTATAACGGCGTTTTTCAACTGCAAATTGTGTCGGCAGTGAAGACCACGCCCACCCCCTCCCACCTCACTTACCTACCTACCTAACTTTTCAATTATCTATTGTCTTGAAATTTTACAGCGTCTGCGCTTACAAATTGCTTTTCATTCGCCTTAAACAGTAGCAACGGTACCACACACACACATACATATGTACATGATACATATTTATATCGTGTAGAGCTATGTAAAGATGCAGCGACACACGCACACGCTCACTAGTGTGAGAGCAGAAAGGGCGTTTGAAATGATGGCTGCATTAATAAAATTGGAACAAACATTGAAATACACAGCGGCGATAAGATAAACGCACACACACACACACACATTAGGTGAAATGTTGTGAGAAATGCGAAAAGACAAAACACCAAATAGCGCATGAAGAAAAGTGAACAAAACGAAACTCGAGAGCGAAAAAAGTATAACGAACACATCACTCATAAAAGTGTCCAAGAAATTGTTGAAATTTCAAGCATGCTTTGTCTGTTCTAGATACGTTCGTACACATAAAACAATCTACAATTTAGTGATTAAGTTAAATACAAATTTCAAATACTTGGCGCAATTCAAATTTAAAATAACCAGTCAGGTTAAATGAAAGTTTCCAAAGCGCCATCTATTGCAAGATCGCTTAGCACCATCTATTGAAATTTAGCAGCGCTGGGAGACACTTTTTCCAACTTCATGCAAATTAGATAAGAACAGAGTTTTCGTTCGGGCTCAGATTAGACACTTCTGTTTCTAATCAATATACACCTAATTCTGTTTTTACACGGTAGGTTTGAAAAAAGTCGTGTTTGTTATTTTGATTCGTGCTAAATGGATTTAAGTCGTGCAACCATGTACATATATAAAATTTTAAATATTCAAACAGTGTTAAATCAAAACCGTGTAAAAAAAGACAGTGTAAAACCGAATTAGGTTTATTTTAATAAAAATTCCTTTTTTTTTGAACCAACTGTCGCTTTGACTAATTTATACATGTTGTGTTCCAAAGTAAACAGGACTCTTTGAAAATATCCCTTTCTTGTGGAGGCCCATATCGATGGGTGACTGCCTTAGTTAGGTATATCTTTTATCGAAATCTCATTGAAATACACACATATATATAAAAATCAAATCTTAAGTTCTGCTTAAAAACTGGATAAACCTTTTCGAAATAATTTTAATTGATGAAACAGATTTTTGTGATAATTATTTAAATTACCGAAGATGAAGGGAATTAATTTAAAATAAGCCAAAATAGTTGGTGAACATAATCAAAATTGAATTAATTATAAACAAAATAAAAATTTAAATTCAAAATACATTATTGTTTGCCGTTTGCACCAAAAATCTCTGTAAAATAAGATAATGTAATTCGGCTCTCTTGCTGTAATTAACAGTGTGGTTTGGCAGCGCTTTTGCTCTCATTACAACGGCTGATCTGCAATTGCAGCTTCAGTGCGAGGGCGTTGGTCAAAGTCTAGTCTAGAAGTTTAACAGTTTGCATCAAAAAACGCTGTAAGATAACATAATGTAATTCGACTGCGTCTGCAGCGCTCTCTTGCTCTAATTAACATTGTAATTTCGCGCTTGTTCTTGTTTATTGCTCTCCAGCATTCGTACAGGATTAATTCGATCTCGCTTATTTATTGTTTTTAGCGAAACAGGATAATCTATCAGAGCTACAGCCATAATATACTTTGTAGTTGCAGTGAAGATTTTAAATAAATGTTTATTACTATAAAACGTTTTTTTCGTTAAAAGTCAACTAGTTTTATTTGTAAAAAATATGTTTTGGCCATAGTTTTAAAAAAAGCTGCCAAAAAAAAAGCTTTCTACTATTCGAAGTATATTTTTCCACTTGCCCAAATAGCTAATGCTGTGCCACATGCCGGTGCATCGTAATTGTCGTATTCCGTCGAAATATCTTGAGAAAGAAAGCCTTATCGCACAATTCTGAAGGATATGCCGATCGATGTACTTGCTTGACGTTGCTTTGATTAAAATAACTTATTTGTTTTAAAAAATTGCAATTCTGTGTTCTTTTTTTTCGGACGCAGCTTGTACACTCGTTTGAAGAATATATTGTAAATGATTTCCCATATGGGTTCAGCTCAGCGTAAGACGCGTCACTTTTTCTTTTGCCAGCTATTATGCGTTTTAAGCTGCTTGGCAGACGGCGTTTCATTTAATCTAATCTTAAGCAAATAAATGGCAACGCACACAAACACAATATATTAACGTATATGTGAGTATGTATATGTATGCCTATCTGGGATAGATACTATACTATACGAGTATGTTTTTGTTTCTGTTTGTTACTTTATTTTGTGTGTTTCTTTTTGTTTTGGGCGTGGGCGGTTTGGAGCGCCATGGTGGTGGCATGGGTTTGTTGTTGTTGTGGAAAGTGTTAAATGTTTTACAACAGCGATGACTGATTGGTTTTTAATTGTACATAATTATAGTCGGCACCTGGTGCGATAAGCCAAAGAGCTGACAGAGAGGTCGACACCTTTGACATTTATGTAAAAACTTGTTAAACAAAATAATTCAATTAAATATGCAACGTCACATTGTCAGCAAACAGAACCATGAAAAAATCGGCAGCAATTTAAAATCGACCCTGAACTGGACTCATATACTATACAATACTATACATATACGAGTATACGCTATGTTTTATAAATAGAGAGAACGACGGGCCCACGTAGGCCAAGCTATGGGCACAAATATACACACACATACACACACAAATACACACACACACACACTTCACCACATTTCAATTTCCCGTTTTGTTTTACGGCAGAAAGCATCAATTTTCATTTTATTGATTTCGATTTTTATTGTCAACAACAACAAAAACGAAAACAACGACGGCGACAGCGACAACAACGCAAATGGCAAACAGCAAACATTGAAATGGAAATGACAGTTTAGCGACAACAACAACAACAACAACAAGAACTACAACAACAGCAGCAGTTTAATACAAGGTCTAGTCCTGATAACAAATCCTTCAAAAGCCCAAGTTGTGCCGAAATCTAGTTGGGATGTGTGTGCGCACTAAAGCTTGCTGTCTTGACTAAGCTGAGCGACAGTTAAAGTACAATAGAATGCTGCACTACTTATTAAAATCTGATGCTAAATATCTGATGTTTTTTAAAAGAGAACTTTTCATTTCATAGCTCATTCAAAGCTGCATGAAGGAGCTACATTTGTAGAAAACAAAATTTGTAATATAATTAACAATAATAATAAAAGTCAGATATCTGCAGGAACAAAACTACTGTTTCGTAATCTGTCGGCATCTGGATATTTAATGGTGAAGCTTTAAACCATATTGAAAAATGATCTAAGGAAGCAATATATTTATTAGGGAGCGTTAAATTTAACTGAGTTTCGGATACTCAGAAACAATATTTAGATTAATATATAAGAGTTGTAATTATTAAAGCACATTTGATATTAGGATACGAGATCTGAAAATATTTCAATTTTCCTTGATCTGTATATGAAAATAGCTTATACAATTGTTTTAAGCTAATTTTAAGTTCATCAGTATTCGAATATCTACTCTTGTATATTCATAAAAAAAAACAGTTTGTCCTGACTGATTGATCAACTCAAAGTCCAATAGGGTCAAAGCTAGGAAGCTGAAATTTTGACTTAAGTATATTTTCAAAGGGGGAAAACAAGCTTCAAAGTTTGTATACAAAATTTTCAACCGAGTTTGAAGTCAAACTTAGTTTTATTTTATTTTATAAAATCTATAAATTATGCTATCAGATGTCTTTTACACATTAAAATAAAGGTATAGAACAATATTATGTTTGAATTTAAATTTTAAAAAAAGGGATCAAAAATAAATGTAGAATAATGTCTATTAATGCCTCCATACATATTATATGGTCAAAAACAGACCTAAAAACTAAAAAAAAGGAGAAGAGAAAACTTAATCCTACTTAAAAGCAAATTAGATAAAGTAAGGAGTTCCGAAAGTTTTCAAAAGCAATACATCGTTAAACAGATTAATGTTCTTATTATTATTTAGAGTCTGATGAACACGTTTCAGCTTTCCATTCATCCGTATCGGAAAATTGCTTATAAAATTGTTTTAAACAAAGTTAAGGTTAATCATATCCGAATATTATTTATAGTAGTGTCTCAAGAGAAGTAAATATCAATTTTTTAACATTTGCCAATACTGTGAGTTCTGAGTACAATTCTGAAAACAGTTTTGAGAAAAGTCAGTATTTAACTGATTTTCTTTTTATTTAGAAATTCCAAGCAATATTCTTTTGAAATATGCAGCTTAACTGAACGGGCGGTGTCTTATCATTTGTTGTAAACGTCTATTGTTCCGACCAACATTTGATGCTCTTTTGCTAAGCCGATTTGTTAGAGCAAAGTCTTTTAGCTGCCCACCGTGCGTAGCTGTCAGCGTTATGGCCTTTACTATTACTTTTCTTTGTTGATTTGCATTTTCCTTTCCTCCGATTTTGCGCCACTCTTTTTAGCCGCTCATCGTAGCGGAAATAGCTGTCTTTCTCCATAGCCATTGCGATTCATTCCTTCATACGCTTGCTCCCGCCCGACCATTCATGCATTCATTCAGTCAACCAGTCATTCAGTCATCCAGTCATTCGGGCACCCTGTCGTGCTGAATATTTCGCCCCGGGACTGAAACTGTTAAGGAGATTAACGCAGCTGGCAGGCACCGACAATGGCGAGCAGCAACAACAACAACAGTGGCGTCGGCGTCGACGTCGACGGCGATGTCTTTGTGTCGCTGTTGATATGCAAATTTCTTGGTATATATCTGCAGATATTGCTATTACATGTCAACAGTGCAAAACTGAGTTGGGTAGACATGTAGTTCTGAAGGCAAAATATTGTCAGAAATATGCAAAAGGAGGTGCTAGTTGTTTTAAAAGAATGAGAGACTGTCTTTCTTGTTGCTTTTTTTTTTGTATATTTAAGCAGTCACGCAATTAAGGAGCCAAATTTTTAGTTTATATTTTAAAAGCTGTTAGGAATAAATAGCTCTACTAAGACTACAAAAAATAGACCATATTTTCCACACAATTGTCTTTAAAGCAAAATTCACACACCATTACACTGCCAGTTCTGGTGTTATTTTGCACATCTTTATCATTACTTTTGTTCCCTTTTGCCATTCCATATACTTGTATGTATAAACCACAATTTGCTGCATAGAAATGTTTATATGGTGGGCATAAACATTAATTTCCACAACATTTCTGCATCATTTACACGCTTGTAATATTTATTGCCAATAATCGCAGAGTTTACAGCCTGAGGAAAGGACACTACCAGCTGCCTAAGCCTCTATTCCCAGAATAAATGCCAAAAGTGAACAGCAACAACAATAAGCAATAATAAAAAAGAAGCGCCCACAAAAAATCTGCCAGAGAGCTTCATTTACATACAGAGGCGTTTACATACATACATATATCTAACTAATATGCTCGGTGCAATGCCTTAACAAATATTTATAGACCATAGTATTATTTTTATGAGTACTTTACTTGGAAAAATTATAATTGAGCGCCGCCTCCTTTATCTATTCGTTGGTATTCGAGGCCAATATAATTGCAGGCAATGAAACGCATTACGCATACGCCACGTTGGCGTCCATTAAGTGGAACTATGAAAATATAATACCAGCAGCTAAAACAGTAAACGAAATAAATAATTATAGCATAAATATTGCTGTGGCACACACAAAGCAACCAACTCGATGGGTGGCTGGGTGGTTAGGTGGTTGATGTGTCAAGAAAGCAACTCAGGGGCGTTCGATTTTGCCACGCTCGAATGCTCAAACATTTTGCCCGCTGCACAGCACAAAAATAAATATTATGGGACACACACACACACACACACATATATATATATACACACACCTCCACACTCCAAGTAACGAATTTGGTTTCAAGGGCGCACAAAGGATGGCAACCAACTGACACTGGCCAGTCAGTTGACCGACTTGCCTCGCCTTTTATTCAGTCAAGGCTTTCGAGGTGTGTGCACTTTTGAGTGCAGCGCATTACGTATACGCAGCATTGCACACTTTTATTTCGACATTGATTAAAAAGTTTAAAGCCCTCGCAACCGCATCCAAATAATTGACTTAATTAAGTATGCCAACGCAGAACAAAAGCAAACATATGTGCCAGTTCGGCCAACCAGCCAGTCATTGATTTATTATCAGCTCCAGCCGCACACACACACACACACACGCACACACACACACACCTTTGCAATCAAACCGTGCGCAAAATAAAATAAAATGGCTTGTGAGTCTCGGGATGGCAGGCAAGCAAAGTTAAACTTTCGCTTCATTTGTTATGCGAATCCATTTGATAAAAGCAGCATCGACATCGTTGTCGATTCAACGAAGCGTTCTGCTAACTAAAGATGAGCTGCCGCTCTAGTCACGAATGTGCTATATATCCCGGATTTAAGCAGCTACTAATGGCTATAGTTTAATATTAATCTTAAGCGGGAGTCTCTGCTTGCAAAGCGGACTTTCAAGTGTAATAATCCAGCAGTATAGAGATTGTTTATAGGCTTTTTAATTGTTTTAAATAATTTCACTACCTAATTGTTTTTAGGTCATCAACTTATTTACTTTACGTGTTCTTGGATAGTTAAATTAACTTTGCAAATCAAAGACTTACGAGATCTTTTGCGTAAGTCTCTGTACCATCAACTTCACTTTGCACAATTGGTTTCGGTTTTTTTGGAACAACTATAATCGTTTTCGTCATCTCTTTGGCCAATTTGATTAAATCAAGCATATTTATAATTATTTTCGTCATCTCTTTGGCCAATTTGATCAAATCAAGCATACTTAATTTTCTGAAGTCGGAATAATATTTATTGTTGCACTTTAATATCTTTACTTTTTTTAGAATAATTACTGTTACTGTTAATTTTAATTTTTTTGCTGTTTTTATAATATTTAAAATAAATTCTTGTAGGTTTTTGTTATTCATAACATGGACAGTTATTTGTTAGAATTAATAAATAGCTTCGTCTTTTCAGCCACTTTTTAAGATAAGAGTTGATAATGTTAAATAAATATGTATTTATATAAAAGAGATTTTGTTTATAGCCATTTGAATTGTCATATTTTTTGTTAAATGTTATTGTTAGGTCATAAATATATCTTTGCAATCACTTTTAAGGCGTTAAGAAATATTTGTCAGTGTTCAGATAAAAGATAAAGGTTTATAATGTCAAATAAATACTTTGCAGGCATGATTTCAATTAATCGATTGCTCTGCAAAATATTAGTAACCATTTCTATAGATCTTACTTAGTTACAACATAGCCATAAATATATATACATATATATAAATAATAGTTTAAAGCGCTTCCTGGCCTTGTCGCACAATGATTTTCCAAGTCTTTTAAGTCAAAAAAAAAACTCTTCAAATATATATATTTACTTATTTATATTTTCTACTGCAACAAGAAAAAGTCTTATAAATGAATTCACTAGTCACAAAACATACATTTTTCTTTGATTAAATTTAAAACGATTTTATTTTATAAAATATAGAGTTTAATTTTGAACTTTGTTAGTTACATATTTTTTAATGACTTCTAATCGTGTAAAAATGTTGGCATTGTGTAAGAGCATTTTTCTCTCCCACTTTCCATCTCTAATGGCAGTTAACATGAAGCCGCCCACCTTTTCAAAGCACAAGCGGAAGGTCGGAAAAGCGCCAAGGCAATGAAAAAGGCGAAGGCAAGCAACTAACAGTGCCAGCACCAGCGCCATTGCCAGTGCCAGCTTCATCTTCATCATCGTTGTCAGACACAGTCGATGCAGTTGCTAGAGCGCTAATGGCTGGCAGCTCCTGGCTGGCTGTAATTGCTTTGCCACTGCCTCGCTGCTCTTGGCCTCAAATTGCCACTGAAAGGTTGGTTTTTTTTTCTTTTTTTGGGTTTGCCGAACGAACGCGCCTTTGAATAATTGAGGCAAGTTTATGGCAAAAAAAAGAAAGCAAAAAACCACAGAAGAATAGTAAAGTAAAACCAGAGACCTGTCTTCATCTATTGAGTGTCAGCAGCTGCGTACGCATAACTTTTATCGGCGGTTAATTAGTAAAGTTTTCCATTTTTGATTTCGTTCACGGTGATTGGTAATGCAAAGCGGCAATTCTTTTAAGTGAACGGCATTGTCTATTATGTATTCGGTAAACACGTGGAAAATGTAAAACATTTTCGGCAGCGCAAAACTTTGTATGCTGAATCACAAAAAGTTTTAAGCTGACACGCAGAAATTTGCAAACTTGCAAGAATTTATGAATTTCGGCTGCTACTGGTGTTTATTATTAAAGCGAAACTTCGTCGAAATATCTGACGCCAAGTGTCTAAACGATCTTTACACTTCAACAAGCAGCGATGCCGCAGTAAAAACTCTCGGTGGCGCAAACATAACTAATTATGGCTCAGGATTCCTGAGTGATGTTCAAACACCGCTGATGTGCTAATCGATCCTGCGCTGCTAAATAAAATGCGCACTAGCTGAACATAAGTTTAGTTAAAATTAATTATTATAACCATTATAGAATACAAGTATACAGTTTTTCTTGCATTCTTAAAAGTATACAAAACTAAATTTGAAGTTAATCGTATGAACATTGTAGATTTTCCATACAAACGTTGGAGCCCGTTTTCCCCCCTTTGGAGTTCGAGTTTTCCAAAACCCCTGAGAGGAATCTTGTGTCCACATTTCAGCTTCCTAGCTTTGATTGCCAATCAGTCAGTCAGTCAGGACAAACTGATTTATATATATATATATAGATAAATGTTCCATTGATAGCATGCTTAAATGTTTTTCAAGAAAATAAAGAATTTAAACATCAACATGAACGACGTGCAATGAAGATATTTACATATTTAGCCCAACTCTGTGCACACTCTGTACTGTACAGACTACTTGTCTGCAATAAATGGCGTATTAAACCCTGCCAATAACTCATACGTATACTACCCATTCCTTATTAGATAAATGAAAAACATGAACAAATTAAGTCTAATGTGGTTTCTTTGAACCAACTTTTCAACATCCTCGCGGCGAAAAATAAAAACAATTTAAACAAATATCTCTATTTAATCACAGCAATGCGTAAGCATTATACTTCGTATTATAATTCCAACAACTCCTAATCCAATACTATATTTATTTATTTATTTATTTATTTATTTATTATTTTTATTTTTTTATTTATTTATTATTTTTATTTTTTTATTTTTTTATTTATTTATTTATTTATTTATTTATTTATTTATTTATTTATTTATTTATTTATTTATGTCAACAAACTGCAACTTATAACTGCACTCGCCACACATTCTCTTAGTAACCTTTTTCAACTTTCTCTATTTTCCATTATAAACCCTTTTCAATCCCTATTCGATCAGCATTTCTGCCATGATAATAGCAGTAGCCTTAACTCCATTTATCATAATTTTTACATACTCCTATAAGCTAATCCCCATCCAAAATATATACTCATATTTATGTAAAGCTAACAAACATTGCAATTAAATATGCAGCCAAACTGATATGAACTAAAAAAAAATAAAAATAAAACGAAATATTTGCATATTTGGGGCATGAAAAAGTTTTTAATTAACGCTCGACACTAAACATATTCGGACTAGAAAATTCTGCAAACTACTATATTGCCATAACTAAGTGCGTTTATATCAAATATAATTAAAGCAAGTGTTAACAACTAAATTGGTAATTTTTAAAACACAAATATTAGAGGCGCAACCACAATTTAATGTCAATAGTTAAACCAAATGAGTTCGCGTTGCAAAAATTCAATTCACACTCCCTTAAACACACAGAAATTCGGTTTTATGTTGTCTAAGCTTATTATTAAAATTTGCTTTATAATTTCTGTTTTGTATTTGCTCTTCATTATATTTATTTATGACGTGCCGCGTCGTGCGGTACGCATATTTAGTTGATGTTATTGACGCGTTTTATGGCATAACAATATTCTTGTTGTTGTTCGGCTCGCACGGTTCAATGGGTTAATTTTGAGGGACGTCGATTTTGACGCAGACCGACAGACAAGAGTTCGTCAATGCGGCGTATGCGTAATGCGGCTGTAAGGGGGGCGCAGAAATGTGCAACAAATTTAGTTGATAATTACAATTGCTGGAAACATTCTCGTTCTGTTATATAAGCACATTTACAAAATTCCACTCAAATGCCACGCGCCACAGTCGGTCTGCCATTTATCTGGTCAGCTAATTAACGTGCAATTTGAAAATACACGGCTTTTTTGTCCAACAATTTATACAAACATTGAGCTCTGGCAGTGAGCTCATCTATTAACGGCTCAGTTTCTCAATCTCTGTGTCGCTTGTTTTGACAAATATTGCCCCCACCTCCACCCCTTCAACACCCCCTCTCTCCACCCCCTAGCACTCCATTAAATCGGCAAACGCACGCAAAAGCAGCGCTCGGCATTAGCTTTATAAATGCTGCGCCATAGTAAATCAAATTAGGGGCAAACACGTTTACCGTTTTAAGCATTTCGAGATCTGCTCGACAATTACAGTGACAATGTTGAGACAATGCACAGTGGCCCAAAACTCATTTGAGTGCAATTGAGTAAAGGCAAAGAGATTCATTTTTAATTTCTTTGTAAAAAAGAAGACACATTTTTTTGTTCAATATAAAACTTTAAAACCACTTTATAGTTATTTGAATTTTTCTAGGAGAGTTCAAAATTCGAATGTGTACTTTCTAGAATCCAAATGGAAACCAGCTAATAAATCAATTATGTTACTATAATAAGCCCAGTAGCTGAACTAAAACTAATACCGATGGCGAGACCTTTTAAAGCAACTTGAGCGCCCTTCTCTCCTTTCTCCACATTGAAACAGCTTGAGGTCATAATAATAATTTGAACTATTTGTACAAATTAGGGCCCTTCTCGGCGCCTTTCATACAAAGCCACCTAACGCAGCCATATTTGACAACTAAGTTAATGAAAATAGCCGACCTTCGCACTTCACTAAATTTCTATTAGCAGGGGAGTGGGGGAGGGGGGAAATTTTAATATACTGCGTACTCACATAAGGCATCTGCGTGCAAAATTTGGTGTTTCTAGCTTCTATAGTCTCTTAGATCTAGATGTTCATACAGACGGACGTTCATTTCAGGTACAAATTTCGTAAATAATAACCTAAATGGTGGAGCTTTATAAGCACATGCAAGCGCATTAAATTAGATGAAAATATTATCAAATCTATTCAGAATAAACTATTCAAATCAACATCATTATTCCTTATATTGCTTGCTTTGAAATTAAAGTGGCCTTTCTGAGCTGCTGGGAAGATTTTTGTATTTAAGAAGAACATGAATTTAAAAAGCGAATTTTATATCTTTCACTTAATTATTGACGTTAGGAATAAGCCCAGCAATTGATTAAAATAAAAGACATTTGATTATGTCTATACTTAAACCACAATCGCCCCTGTCCAATAGTCTGTGCTGTTATCCAGCTTTGTCAAATTATTTCGCCTCACTGTGCTTTGTTACGACGACCCCCTCAACACGCATACGCCATGTTGTGCCATCGCTTATCTCTCATTTAGCAAAATACTTTTGAGTTATATGTTCTGAACAGAACAAGACATGTGTACTATATGCTTCGCTAGATATACTCGTAAAGTAGTTAAGTATTTGTGTATGTATTGTGCGAGCATGTGTTTGCTTTTTTCTCAAATAGTAGCGTGTTAACATCACTTCTAATTAGAAACGAAATCAGCACAGAAATAGCATTCGAAATATATTTGAAAAGCTAAAGCAACAGATCTTTTGACAATGGCGAAAACACAGAAGCACCAGTCAAGTATCACTCGAAGTATAATTTGGAGCAATTGATTTCTGACAACTCATTTCCTGTCCATTTATTAGGCAGACATAGGCGATGGCTTTTCAATTTCAATTTTAACAACTTACTGAGCTTTTCCCGAGGGATTTTTTGTTGAAAATGTTAAGGGAATAGTTTTTTTAGTTTTATTTATATTCTAAATCTCCGAAATGATGCATCATTATACTAGAAATCGTGGTAGACGATTCGTTCTAGACATGTTTATGTCTCTGTCTGTCCGTCTGTATGAACCTAATAATCTTCAAATTTTATAAGAGCTAGAGTAACCAAATTTCTTGATCAGTTTCTTCCAAGTGTGGTACATGAGAAGTTTTTGTTTTCCTTTTGATGTATTCCCCCACTCTTCCGCAATGAGTTTTTGATATCCATATTTCGCTAAAATCTTGGAATTTGTAAATTTTCAAATAATATTAAAATCAGAAAATCGGTAAAGGGGTTAGGGCGTGACTCTTCTCATTCTTTATCATAGAACAAATTAATCTTAGTTAAATTAAATGGGGGAACTACTTACAACATAATATAACAAGTCTTTAGATCGTTTGTTCGACTGTATGAACGTAAAAATATTGGAAACTCTTATTGCTAGCAACACAGAATTGGATCTGAGAAATTACATTATATTTTGCCTTGATAGTTCGTTTGATCGTTTATTCCACTTTATTTTGAATTTTAATTTTCCTCTAATGTAGGTTGTAAACAATTCCTAGAACTCTGCTAGTATTGGTTTCTATGTGGCAGTCGGCTTCCCAGAGACTGGTGTCTTCTAATTAAAGCGACGTTTGAATGCCTATCAAATTTCCTAGAACAAAATATTGTCTTCTTGTGCGACATCAAACAACAGCATTGATCGATTCAAATATATACTATAAGTATAAACGTAGGTGCTCCGGTTACTTTATTTACCTTCTCGACCAGTACGAGTTTTTGGAATTGCATTCTATTTGTATTTGTTTTGCGTGCATTGTCTGGTCGCTGTTTGATATTCGCTAAATAATCACAAATTAATTGAATTGCCATTCGTGTTTTTGCGTCTCTGGCGACAACAATAACCCATCCCCAACCAATCTATGTACATCTATCTATCTATGTAAAGGTATGTACTACGATTATATACATACAAATATATATATATATATATATATATATATATATATATATATATATATATATATATATATATATATGTGTGTGTGTGTATCTCTATCGTATAAACAGCTAACTGGCTTGGCTATTGGCACGCCCGCACAAAGTGCAAACAATTGTAATTTGCCATTACACCTTGCTGGCTCTCTGTCTGTCCGTTTGTCCGTTTGTCTGCCTGTCTCTCTTCCCTGCGTTTTCTCTTACGGCTGCTGTTGCTGTTCTTGTTGTTGTTGTTGTTGTGGTGGTGGCGTTTGTGCGTCCACGTGGCTTAATTAATTGCCAACCGTCAGCTTGTTTTGTCGTTGAACTGTTGACTAATTTTTGAGCAGCGTTAGCAAATTATTTTGATTAACATTTTTCCTATTTTTCCGTTTAGTTGTTGTTGTTATGTGCGTGGCATGAATCAGCAAATTTCGCCAAGAGCATCCGTCTGTCCAGCCAGCTGGCACGAAACTTGGCGTGCGTTGTTGCTGGGAAAGGGTATTAACTGAATAGCCATGACCCAATGCCTTTAGAAGCTTCTTGGTCGCCACAATTGAAGGTATTAGGGCTATGGCACTGCTTTCGAATTTTAATTAAATGAGTGAGTGAGTTATACAGAGCAGCAGCTGAGAGAAAGAATGTGCATTAAAGCTGTGCTATTTAAAGCTTTTTTTAAATAAAAGTACTAAATATATAGTGCACCTAAATCAAAGCACCTCATAGCTAAGCAACGATACGAATTCCGATAGAGCTGGTTAGTCCGATTCTATGGAAAGCTCTTGGTACTCTCCACACAGTTACGGCCATTTATTTTAACAGCCGTAGCTTCTTTTGGAATTGTCTGCTTACTGGTGGTCAAATGGTTCTCCTTAGCTCGAACATATCTATTGATTAGCAATTTTATCGTTCCATTGCCTTTTTTTCTAACTTGCGGGACGTTCGGTGGTTCGGTGGCAAATGCATAAAAATTAACAAATAATATCCATTGTTTTGACCAGAAAGTGAATGTGTTTCCTTAAGCTATATAAAGACTATTAATAAATGTGGAAAGCCTCTATACACAAGAACTTGTCACAGCCATATTGCATTGACGAAGGGGGGTCAGAGATTGCGAACTACTATACACCTATTTTGTATTCATACGATATTATCTTTTAATATAAAGCATTTGTGATTTCTGCTTTGCATTTAGTCATCATTTATGATCGACGAGTGTTACTAAAACCATTAGCTATGATCTCAAGACTTTCAGTTCAGTTCAGTTTGGTTTCCATATTCTTCGAAGTAAACCAGTTTTCAATTTAATGAAAGTTATATCTCTGAGAGCCCTCTGATATAGCAAGCTCGCATAGTCGGTCTCAACAAGCATAGATACATATATACAGTGCTTTGGTCAGACGAAACAAAGCTAAGTTTATTGGGATGTGATGGTAAGACGGCCCAAAAATAAATCTCATGCTCCTGACTACACCATAAAAACTATTAAGGATTGTGGCGTCAACATAATACTTTGGGAATGCTATTCCTCATTCGGGTGCTGGTCCAATATTTTGGTTTAAGGACGAAATCTGCGCTATGAATTACGTTCATATACTTAACAGCATAATGCTTCCATATTCTGAGAATGAAATGCAAGAAATGTAATGTGGGAGTTTTTACAAGATAATAACCTTTAGGGTTCACTTCAAAGCTTGCGAAAAATGAGGTTTAATGAAATCAAAGGTTCTTTGAAGGAACCGATTTCAAAATAATCCGACCTAAATATTATAGAGCACCTATGAGGTAAATTTATAAAGAATATTTAATATATTAAAAAGTATGCTGGCACTACCAAATATTAGTAATAACTCCAAATTGCATAAATGGTTAATTTCTTGGAAATAAAAAATTAATATTTTTCATTTTAAACTGTGTCGATTCTATTTTTTTCCAACCAATAAAGATCAAAAGACGCTTTTTCGCCATCTAAGTTTTCTCAAAGCTTTTTTTTTTTTTTAATTTAATCATGTCATCTGATAAATATTTATTTGTATGGAAGATAATTCGAATAAACGAAGAAAATTATGTTGGTTCTATTCTTTTTTCCACAACTGTAGCTCTAAGAATATAGTGCTTGAAAGAGTCAGTTGAACGCACGTTACTTCCATTCTTCCAAATCGGTGGACTTATTTGTAAAAATGTTGAAAAGAAAACATAATTTTCTGCGCAAATTTCTCTGACTACGCTTTACGAACATTATTTTTTAAATTATTTTAATTTCGCCATCTTCGCCACTTTTTTCGCTTGCATTGCTAATTAATTAGTTTCGATTCATTTTGAGTAATTTAATAGAGGTTATTAAATCCATTCGCATAGAATTGGCTCATCACATAGCCGCAGTATTAATTGAATTTTAATGGCACTCAATAAAATTAAAATATTTTTTTACTCAGCCGCCACCACAAACAGAATTTAAACAAAACAAGCAAAGCAGGCAGGCTGGCAGGCAGACAGGCGGCATAAGGCTTTTCCGAAACGCCCCCCCAACCAGAAGGAAAGAGAATTTTGGATAAACACACGTGTGAACGGAAATTGAATGGATGGCTGGCCAGCTCTATATATTTAGTATTTATGGATACAGATACGTATGTAGAGATAGCAGAGAAGAACATTTTCGAAAACTACAGCAAATCAGCGCTAAAAATTTGACGTAATTGTCACAATTTTGGTGGCGCGTGTATTTGGTGGCGCGTGTATTTGGTGGCCGCCTTCTCTTCCCAACAACTACTACTATCTCTATCCAGTCAACTAGCTATGGGTTAAGATATATTTTGACGCTCACGCTACCTACACACATATCTACATATGCGTGTATACACATATGTATATATATACTATAATATATATAAAGATGTTGGTGTTGTTGTGTCTACTCCGTCAAGGTATTTGGCGCAGGCGCGTTGCCAAAATTTTTGGAGCGTAAGCAATGTCCGAGGGACAGACTGATGAACTGACTGTCTGCCTGCATGGCTGACAGATAGACTGAGTGACAGACTGACTGACAGAGAGTCCAACAGATTGTCTGTATGTACATATAAATGTATGTATGCCCGAGTGTTGTCCGCCTCATCAATTAACACCAATTTGCCACATAAAGCAAATAAAAAGTGGACATTGGGGCTTCGCAAAATAGCGCACAAATAAATTAAGCAGATATACACAAATATTTGTGGCCATACATACATACAGACAGTGGTTGGCGTTTATATATTTTAAGAAATGCCGTCGTAAGTCGGGCACACAAAAAAGTTTAGGCTCTAAAAACAAAACTTACACTCGTAAATAAATAAATGTGTAATTCTATTCTATGGACGACTGTCTATTTGAATGTCTGCAAGACAACAAACAGGGTGGGGGGGGGGGGGGGGGGGGGGTGAGGGGCCAGACCAAATACCAAATATCTGGTTAGCGGCTAGAAAGGCCATTGGCTGGCCCCTGTACTGCAACAGAAGGGAATCAACCTGGAGCTACGGAATCCAGGTTTAGGGAGAGGCTGCTGCGTCGAACCGCAAACGAGTTCAGACGTTTCAGAATAAAGCTCTACCTAAAACGTTTTTGGCTTAATGCAGACAATTGAACTGCAATTTAAGCGCCACATAGCCTCCACTATAATAAATAATTGCAACTATGTTTAAATCTATCGAATAAGCCAAATGTGCAAACAGGTATGTCGAAACTCCATAAATAATAATAATAAAGTTTGAATAAAGTTGCATTGATTACATTGTACAGTTCCGAAGACTACATCGTTTATTAACATCCAAAAAGGCAAAATAAAAATCAATTCGTAACTCTTCATGATCTCTATTATCCTTCCAATCGCTCTGAACTATAATTCCTGGAAAAGGGTTGACTAAAAGGCTTGTGCGATGAGGCATCGCCCACAGAAATTCCCACCAAGAAAATGTAAAATTAGTCTATAGTCTTCAATTATTACCAGTTTCTATATTTTGGAAAAACTATGTATAGTACATATATATCTACTTGGACTTCTGCCCAGATTTCACGAGGAATAGAGTTCTTTATTTCTAAAAGAAACTTCTGCTACTTACACAAATACTGTATATAAATATTTTCAATCATGTTATTTAATTGATAAAATCTGAAATCTAAAATCAAGATACATATGTTTTTACATCGAGTTTTTATTTAATTTCCAAAAGTTATTAATTTTATTTATTTGATTTTATGGGCTTTTGATGGTGAAGTGGCATTGCTTAGATTCTTTGTATGAGCAGCGCAGAGGAAGGTCGTCTTTTGAATTTAATTTCCAATAATTATTATATATTTAGAGGCCTACGACTCTAAGTAGCTAGTATTGGCACCCCTTAAGTATATTATGGTATGACATATTTAACTCAAATAAAAAAATGTATATATACTACTAATATAAATTATTTAAACAGCTGTGTAGGGACAACATTGCAGGCCAGATCTTCAGTATTTAATGATTAATTTAAAGTATATTTTCTATGCATTTAATGTCCAGCTTTATAAAATAATAGCTTTATAAAATAATATATATATGTGTATATATTTATAATATTTATTATAATAACATTTTGCTTCTGAACATACTCGTATATAGTGTGCCAACCACTGTACGGATTGAGAGACCAGAGACTGACTTTATGAGCACCCTAATCAGGCCGGATTGTGGGAACTGGCAATGTATTGCATGTTATCAGCAGCCGGCAAATAAAAACTTATGAACAAATTAGCATAACAACAAATGTTTACAATGTGTGTACATTTGTGCGAACTTATTGCTGACGATTTGAAAATAACACGCACCTGCGAAATCGCTCTCAATTAAAATCTGTTAAGTTGTAAAATGAAGAAAATATGTAACTACTCTTATGTATATTCGGCAGGTATATGATATATACATATATAAGTAGCAGGTATAGCGATTTGTCTATAAATAGAATGATGTCTGTGCTGCGAGGCTGCTAATAATTGCCATCAATTATCTTTGTTATAATTTCTTTGCATCAGAGAAGAATTCATTTGTTTTGTTTACATTCGTATGATTGCCTTAATTTGCAAAGAAATGTTCCCATTTTGCGAAATACTCGTCTACTTAGTTTGTTTGTTTATTCATTTATTTACTGGAGCATTGCAGCAATTTTCAACAACTTCAGCTGCTTTGGATGGGTCTGGCAGAGTTTAATAAATTGGCTATTCAGTTAAAAAACATACACCAGCTGTTTTATTTTAAAACAAATAAACAAAACAATTCAGTAATGGACTAGTCGCTTAATTCGTAAATCCTGTGTTTTTTTTTTGCTAGCATTTCAAATTTCAATTCCAACTCTACGTTCTCTCAGAATAAGCTTACCAGTTCTGTTGCTTGTGCTTTAATTAAGGACTATTAGTCCTTTCATCATGCTTTTGATGAACTTAACTCAAAGCTCACTTAAGTCTTACCATTAACTAGGCATTATCTTTATTTTACGCATATCGTAATTAATTTTAATGAAAAATTAATAAATTTGCAATATTTTAACCACATTTTACTTTCTTGTTTGGCGTTAGAGAAAAGCTAATGTAAGAAGTCTGCAAACTAAGCAATTTTAAAATTTTATTTTGCTTATTATGGCTTCGAAGGTTTGCTGAACTTTTTCTTTAGTAAAAGACACATTCCATTCATTACTATGTCTAATAAGGTAAAAAAAATGCGCTTTATTTCCCAAAATTTTCTCACAACACAGTTTTAAAACAATCATTGATGTTAGTCTATGAAGATAAATAAGCGATAGTTGCACAACATTTTGCTTAAAAAAGAGTGCTTTCCTATGCAAATATTAAGAAGAAAACCTCGTTTCCTGCACTATCATAGAAGTGAGTGTTTGACTTTAGTTATGCGGCATATTTTGTTAATATTAAATATTGTTTCGTTAGTTGAATTATATATAATAATATTGCTCTCTAATGGTAGGGCCAAGTAGTTCCTTTTTTAATTTTAGATTTAGATTTATATTAGATTTATATTAAGCAACAACTGTTTAAATAAAATGTACAATTTAAAACTCGTTTTCATATATTCCAAATAACAACAAAAATACTATAGTTGATAAGCAATCGCATTTAAGTGCCATAGGGAATGTATGGGTACTACTGAAGAAAAAGATAATAAAGCCCAATTTGATGGAAGAAAATTGATTGTAAAGACTAATAATTTGGTCGAGATTTGGATGCCTTCGTTAGGGCTAATTATTATTATTGAAAATTAATATTTAAATATTTTAAATATTAACATATCTGTGCGAAAAAAGTACTCTCTTCTGGTGTGGCTTAAGCTCTATCTTATGCTGGATATGAATTGATATTGTTATTCTATTTCGTTGTTATGCGATTTAGAGATATAAGGAAAAAATGCCTTGCTTTTAGATAGTAATCTCTTTGTGGTAACAAATATCTAATAAATAGAAGAATAGATATAGAATAGATAAAGAGCCAATAACTTTATGGCATATACTTAGAATAACATTTGTTATATATGCTTTAATAGCAATCAATATTTTTCTAATTATGATTAAATTTTATTAAATTCGCAACCTTTTCTCAGTTTTTTATTCTTCCAATATAGCTTTTAATTATACAAGTACTTTCTGATGCCATTAAATATTTCCATTTTCAATTAATTTGAACAATAATATGTAAACAAAGATTTATGAATAAAGGCCTGCAAATTGACCAATTATCCAAAAATAAGTAGATCTGTACAGCTCTGCATTCTTTGAGTTGCTTTTCCACATTTCACACGTACCTGTGAAGAATTTCCCACATACCCTCATTTATTTAATTAACAGCCGCACATTCCATTTAAATAATTGCTTATATTAAAATGCACAATACACTTTGGCTCATAAAAACACGGACCGTAAAATCATAAGTGAATAAAAAACATATCAATATATATTTTTTTAAAGGCGTTTGCTATGACGAGAACGTTAACGACAACGTCGAATTCCCATCCAGCCAGCTAGCCAGCCAGCCAGCCACCACAAGTATAGAATGAGGGAGGGAGAGATCCAGAGCCCCGATATTTCCCACTGCAGTCGCCTCCCCGGGGGCGGCACTTTGTGAGCGCAGCCATTTGGAAAATGAAATCAAAAATCACTTCAACCGCCAAGCAAGCCAAGCGGCTCGAGTGCCGGTACGAGTCCGATGCTCATTCGCTCCTTCTTTCCTCCCACTTCCTCCCACCAGCCAGCCTTCGTTCGTTCAATCGTTCATTCGTTGCAGTTGCAATTAGAGCTGAGCGCGTGACAACAATTTACCGTCACGCGCAGGCAAGAGATTAATTTTTTTCGATGCAATCGCAACATTTTGGGAGTGTTCATCGTACGAGCGATAAGAGAGTATTATAATATCGTTCAGTTCAGAATGAGATCCCACTGTTTTCGCCCTTACTCTCTAGCATATAATACTTTTCCATATAATATAAATGAGAAATCGTTTATCGAAAGGAATAAACATAGAATATTATAAATAACGAATAATAAGATTATAACAATCTACTAATTTGCTATATAATTTCATCTCGATCCAAAAAAGAGCGCGCTTAAATTTCTATTCGATGAACGCCCTCGTTCCATCGCTAAAGGCTTTATTTTAGAAGTCCTGTTACTCCTGGAAATGAGATTTCAACTTATGCAATACCAATTCCACTAGATATTGATTTTTTTTTTGAAGTAGCTTTCTCCACAATATTTCCAGCGGTGTCATCAAATTGTTTTATATTTGTAATATGTATTTAACAGAAACAGAGGATTACTTTGAAGAGGACAAAATGGATATTGATTAAGAAATAAATGTTTTCAAAAAAAAATCAAAAATCATAAAAAATTCAACTTTTCTTTTAGACTGCCCACGTACTATATATTAGTTAGGTTGACAAATAATTTTCCCAAACATTTTAGTAATTTAACAAGTAGGGTTTAGTAAGTAAATCCCCCACGCAGCTGTTGATTGCATTAGTTAATATTTAATTTAGAATAACATTTTTATTGATTTTAATTAAAGTAACATTTTATTTACTACATAACATACTTCTAAAATTTGATAAATTTGTGTGCAAATTATTTTCCTGTCTGACCATAGCTTGAGTATGCTTTCAATCATTTCAAACATCGGTTCAAATTTATTCGATTTTGCGATTGCGAGAAGTTGTTAATGGCAAGTTCTTTAAAAATTCCACGATAGTCTTAGAAAAGCACGTTACTTTTCACGCTCACGCACGCATTCACAAACGAACACACATCTCTAGACTGCAATTGCCGTAACCGATGCACTTTTGGCCCATTCGTCGATGCCGCCAGCGGCAGCTGCTGCCGGTACATCACGCAATCTGAAAACAGCTTTGACATTTTCTATATGGACGGACCAGACAGACAGACTTACAGACTTACAGACAGACAGACAGGCTGAGAGACGGGACCAGCTCCGACCAGAACCGAGCGAATTATTTTGTTTATCAATTGCGATGTTAACAATAGCATGTTAATAATTAAGTTAAATTAGCCGGACGTTTGTTTTTTTTTTTTTTTGCATTTATTGCGTTGTTCGCTGACGCAACTATTTTGTAAAGCGCTACAATTAACAGCTAGACAGGGCAACAACAACAATAACAACAATGAATTACAGCAACTGCTGCATTCCAATTACCAATTTAAATCGTCTAACAATATGGCACAATTGCAGTCCGGCAAATTAAATTCAATTTGTGACATGTGTGCAGGGTATTCATTAATTCATTACACTCGCAATATCGCACATCAATGCAGAGATTTCCATTTTAATGATGTAAGCCAACAGATTGGCGAATGATTTGCTTTTTTTGGGCGATGCCATAAATGGCAAAAACCACACACCACCAAAGGATGGTTGTTGGAATACCAAAATAATATTTTTTTCACAGCATTTAAAAGTATATTATTTTTTAAATATCAAACATTTTTCTGTTAACTTTAAGCAACGGTTTGTCTTTTTTAGTTTGTTTATTTTTAATTTTAACAAAAAAGTTTTCTGCTTATTCAATGATAACCATTTTCCCCAATTATTTAAGACTATTTTTAAAGACTTTCGAACATAGCGACTATTATTTATTAGATCATAAACTTAGTAATAAGTTCAAAGGCATTACTTATTAATGAATTTTTAGGTTGGGTTAGGTTAAGATTGCGATATTACTTTAAAGACTGCAGTGACCTTTAATTTTGGTGTATCTGCCAGATGCTTGCCAAAGCGCAATGAATCTGAATCAAAAATGCTCTGCGAAAATGTGTTAAATTCAAAATAATGAAGAAATAATGGTATTTGGTAAGAATTGTTAGTGTAAAATATTAAGTAATAGGGGAAAACGGTATTTTGCTGTTGCATTTCTATATAGTAGAACCACTTGTGTACATTTTCAATATTGAAACGAATAATATTTTTAATGTATTTAAATGGCTTTAATTTATTAAATAAGCCTTCCTTTTTCTGTTATTGCCTCAAAAATGCGATTCTTCATACTTTTAAGTAGAGTTTTGAGCGAATTTCTTTCCAATTGCTCCCAATTTCTTATTATTGCCCTTTTCATCAAAATTGTCGAATTGTCTTTGATCCTTAAAGATCCTTCGGACAAGTATTCCCCAAATATTGTACGTATGGGTGCCACACAAATTATTGTAAACAATCGTAATCAAATCGAGCATCTCAAACGGTGTTAGGGTAGGAAGCTAGCGATTGACAAAAGGCAATTCCTTTTTTTTTTTAAATACAAGTATATAATTTTTAAAAAATGTGTTTTTGAAGCCCCGAGTGCTGCTCATATTTTTGAGGCTCTATAGGTTCTTCCTTTTTGGCTTCGTTTGTTCTTTTAAGTCGATAGTTTTCGACCCACCTATGAAGAGTTACTCTTCAAGGTCATTAAGAGAGGTATAAATACATCAGCCCTATTCAGAAACTGACAGTTTGCTATAACTATATTATCTCTGCACTTGGCCAAACTTTTCTTTCGATTGTATAACCACTTTATTAACCAAATTCCCCCAGTGAGTCAGAGATTTTAGAACCCAACGGCTTTTAATTTGTTTATCTTAACGACTAGCATCAATCTAGCAATCTTGCGAGACACCTAGGTTCTAGTAATCGATTTATAGTGAAAATTGTGTAATTACTAAAAAAGGTTCAGCAGGAAATTGATATAAAAAGAGTTTTCGGAAGTCCACTTTTAAGACTTTAAAGCTGAATGTCTTGAGATTTTCATGTTTTCCCTTAGTCAAAATTTTGTGCAATGCTTCTTGAATAACTATGCTCACAACAGATTTTGAAAGTAACCAACTATTTAAATATTTAGTTTGAAAAATCTATTATAGCTCTTTCCGATTAGGCGTATCATCAATTATATCAAGTGAGAGGCAATTAATAAACAAAAAACCTGCACACAACATTTTTGAAATATTTTCAGCGCAATGCAAACAAAAAAGTTGAACAAAGCCTTGCTATGTTATTTTCATAAATTATTAAAATTACTTAGCGCTTTCTTATGATTTAGGAGGGCCTGAAGTGGGGCGCAAATATTTTCCCAAGTAAGCCTTATTATAAAATTAAAAGCTTGTTATGCTGCTTCCCTTATTATTATTTACATTTATGGGTTATTTATTGAAGGGCTTCCCCCCAGAACAATGCTGTCTGGTTTCTTTCGAGCTCATTTCATGCCCCAAACAATACGCTATCAGCATTTTCGTCTCCACTATCTTTTAATAAACTTTTAATTATCGCCAGTGTCTCTCGTTCCAACCACGTTTGCGGCGCTTATCGTGCCACTCAAGCGTTCAGGGCAGCCCAACATGGCCCATAAATATTTACACAGCTGACAAAGTTGATCAGAAAATAAATTTCAATATGCAATCAACGAGCGAATGAACCAACGAACGAAAGTAGCCCATAAAGTTCAAAATAAATGTATATTTTTGAACAGAATTTTGTTGTTGTTGGTAATTTTACGAACTTTTTATACCCTTCAAACGAAATGGGAAAGTTAGTTATAAGTACATAATAGTATATATGGATAGCATGCTGCAACAAACGGCTTAGACATATCTGTCTGTACGTTCGTTCCTTCCTTGGAAAATCACTCTTGGCATGACAAGTTGCTTGTTTATGAAGATATCTTAAGTAATAGTTGTAATCAGGAGATTTTTGGAGACTTTCTAATATAGCTACAATATGAAAAAAAAAAAAAAATTAGTCATGCTACCACAAACTTTTTTTTGTTTTAATAATATTTTAAACAAATTTGTCTTTTATGTATTTTTTATAATGTCTCACAATAATCTAAGGAATTATTTAAATCTATTCATTATATCATACAGTTGTAATAGGAACAACTTTCTTGTTTAGTTTTTGTAGCAATCTTTAGAAATTTGTTATTTTAGCCATTTTTTTATAATAGTTTCTACAGTTGTATAATAATCGATAAGCTATTTTCTATAGCTACCATGGGCACTTTTTTTATGTAGCGTGGAAAATGGTGGCTACAGGTTATTCAAGAGTCGACTTTCTCGCATCCTATACCGGGATGATATCTACGCTTAAACGAAAATGTTAGAGAAATTCTTTGGCCGGCCAATTTAAAGAATTTCGCGTATAAATGTGCAAATAAATAATGTGAAAATATGAAGAAAAAAAGAAAACACTGCGACTAAAAGCAAAATGGACAAACAACATTTTTGCTGTCTTTAAAAATATCAGAAATGAATTTTTTCTTCTTTTTTTAATGCTTTTTTGTGTTGCTCTCCAACTTTGTAGTTGTAGTTGTTGTTGTTGCTGTTTCCGCCGACCGGAATTATATAAGCGGCCGCATCATACTCGTATATAATTTTTACGATGCTAAATGGATTAGTTATTATAATTTTGTTGCTGTTCTGTTCGACTTCGTTGCTATTTTTGGCACAATAGCTTTGCTACGAATTTCGAATACGTCTGTTGTCTATATATTTGTGCTATTAAATCGGCAAATTCTTTAACTGTATTTAAGTGCATATACAATACATGCATAACTACATGTGTGTATGTGTGAGTATGCGAATATGTATTTGGTTTGTTGTTTTGCACTTTACGAGCAATAAATTGCCTTTATATTTTCGCAATAAATCGCTTATGAACTGGCGGCTGTAAGGCATCATCTATCTGTATGTATATACTTGTATATAGACGGCCAGAAATTGCTTAAATTAAGTAGATTTAAAAAAGTCTAGTCTACATCGTGATAAGCAGCATTTGCAAATTTTAAACGAAGCTTAAAAAAAGTCAAAAAACTTGAAGAAAGACCCAAGCGAAACCAATATTTTGTTCATAGTTATAAACTCGACTGAGTCGAATGTTGTAGCTGAACAACTCAATGATTCATAGGTTTTAATTCAATGGTTATATTTAGCAAGACTAGAATATATTTCCAGTTGTCTAATAAATTGAAAAATTTGCAAATGAGCTTCCCTTGTGCGTATATATAGTATTCCGGCAGGAGTGGCTTCTGAACCCTATTTCGATGAAGCTACATTTTATGTTGATAATAATATTTCAAATTAATCTATAATTAATATTTTCAACCGAACATTCCCTTCCTTTAATAGGTCTCTCTTTTAAGCCATTTGCAAAATCTCTGACCAGGATCGGTCCTGAGACGGAGCATAGCTTCACAGAGTGGCTAATAAATCTTTCACAACCGGTTCTGAGATTCCATTTTTAGTTTTGTTCCTTTTTTAAAATTAGGTTTTAATTAATTCTAAGTTTCTTAACTCAAGTTTTTTCTTTTTATATTGGTAGACTTATTGACGCCTTTGTTCACACTTGGCTGTGAGTCGGGCGGAGGCTTTCATTTCATATTATTACAATTTTATTAGATTTCTCCGGCTTAGGCTTTTGTAGCGTATACGGTTTTTTCTTTTTAATTTTTCTATATTCTTTTGCTAGGTGGCCAGTCAATATTATTGACATAAATATAAGTAAAAAATACCAAATTTGTTTGCCAAGTCTCACTAAAAACTAATTTTCCGGATTATCGGGTCTATATTATATATTATTCTACCTACAGAGACAAAGACGTAAATTCTGGCGTAAATTCAACTTATTTTCCAATTACATGTTTCACGCTTCAGTTGCGTTTTACCGCCAACGCATAGTTTTGTGTGCCCAGCAAAAAAGCCAAAAATAACAACAAAATATGTTAACTGCATATAAATTTTCCACTGGCAGGCAGGCAGGCAGCTTGTTTGGCAGTCTAATTGGTTGAGTCCGGCCAGACAAGATAGACCGCAGGCAGGGGAGCTGGGACTGACAAATTCAAATGCGACGTTGTTTTCGCAAGGTAAGCCAAGATAAAAACAACAACAACAACAACAAAAACAAAGCAACCACCCCACTAACTAGTTGGGGGAAATCAAAACAAAGAGGTCCCACAAAACAGCTTGCCACAAGCTCTCTAGAATTGTGTGCCACTAATGACAGACATGCGTGCGGCATTAAGAAGGCCAGAGACCAAGTGAAACATGCATAAGTAGTATATGCTCAATAGCAGATATACATACTATACAATACATACAGTGGGAGTATATATGTATGTACATATACATATTCATATGTGCACGTCTATATAGCCGAAGTGGAGCGATTCCCAGAGGCCCGCATGCCATCAATTACTCAGCCAAACTGTTCACTTTGCTTCGTCCAACTTGCCAACCAAAGTTCCATTACCCGAGGCACAACTCATAAAACTCCTGTTCCCGCTCCCGCTCCTGCTCCTTCTCCTTCTCCTGCTCAGTTCTATTCTATTCTGTTCTGTTCTGTTCCTTTCCATTCTGTTCAGCTCTGTGTTATCCTGTCACATGTGTGCGGTGCCGCAACTTCAAACTTTGAGCAGCAAAAAACGTAAAGGAGCAACCAAATATGTGCCCAAAAGTGTTGCTATAAATAACCTTAGACATGCCATGTCCTTTGCTATGCCACGCACACATGCCTCGCCATAACCTTCCATACTATGCACATATATTACATATGTATATATACATATATACATATTTCATATATATCTCCATATATACATACCTATAAAGGTATATCTGTGTTTCTCTGCGTGTGTTTGTGTGGCAAACACGCCAACTTTCTGCTTCCACGAAAATCAAGGAAACAAAAAATATATAAGACCTCTACTCAGCCATTGCCGGAGCTTCCTTCCGTACATACATATTTTAGTACACTCGGAAAATAATAGATGGATTATAGATTTTAGAAAGTTGACCTAAAACTAAAAATGAAGATGGAAACAGGCAGAAAAATTCCTTTACAATATGTACAAGGCTTGTTCCTCTGCCCATCCCTCTGTTCGCAGACTCGTAATCGTATATAGTCTAATAAATTTATACAGCTGCCACAGGATCGTTTGAAGGAATATTTCTAATACTATGTTAATTTCGGCCTGAAACTATAGCTCTAATAAATGTTTCTGAAAACATTTGAGCAGCGTGTTATGCATTGCCAAATTTCCTTCTTTTTTTTTTGTAGTATACTAGTATTTATACAATATTTAAAAAATCTCGATTCAATTCAAGCTAGACTCGATTCAACAGATTTAAAAATGATAATTTTCACTTTCAAAAAAGTTTACCCAATTTTACAAAATTACTTTTTAAAAAGCAACTTTTTTAAAAGCATTGTTAGTTGTCTTCGTTTGTATTTAAAGGGCGTTTTTTGAATTTTAGGGCGATTCCCGACTTTTTTTTTCAGTGTAGGTAACTACCTTTATATACATACATGCACATACATTGGTATTTTTTCAGCTGCGGCATGTAATAAGTTGGCATGTATGTAAAAAAATGCAACGGCCCGCAACGTCGTAGGTAGAAAGAGCTGCAGACAAAAATAAATATACATTCATATTTCGGAACATAAACAGAACACTTTGGCAGCCCGTTTTGGGTTGAGAAAATCTTTAATATAAAGCTTAAGCTATACTACATAAATATTTAGTAGAACTGCACCCACACTTTTCAGCCACAACCAGGTCAGTTAGCCGTATTGGCCAACTACTAAATTGTCCTCCAGCGGGTCAGAAACTATCACAAATAAAAATACTATTTTTACAATTATTTTTCGCGGTTTCGTGTTACTTAATTGCAATGCTTGTTTATGATTTTGTTTTAATTAAATAGGAAAGAGAGAGTTCAGGTGGGAAATGTTGTTATAATTAAGGCATAAGCCCCGAAAAGGAGTGTGCAATCCCTAATCAGTAGTTCATATATTTATTAGAAGAGCAATACATTTTTTGTTTGGTAAAGGGATTGAGAATTAAGAATAAAAATAGGGGGAAACTATCCACTCGATAATCAATTTGCCGATGACAGTCTGCTCGAGTAGGGTGACAAACGAAGGATGGGATGCCAGTTTTGAAGTACGAAGACCAAAAAGACGTAATTAATGATTTCTATAATCCGGATAAATTTTAAATTAAAATTTAATTTTTCATGGGTTTTTGATTAAATTTTTCCCCCGCTTTTGTTACATATTAGAAACTGACCGTTCACTCATAAACTGTAAAAATACACTTTATATATACAAGTAATTAAGTTAATAAGGTTTTATAACCTGTACTCTTTATTATTAACTAATTATAGATACACACCAATTTATGAGCCAATTTATGTGAATACATGAAATGAATGAAAATTAAATTAATTTTTCACCGGACCAGCGTTTAATGAATCCAAGAGCGTCCCTAGCCTGGTTTGTGATAGTGGGAATGTGAAAATTTAAGATTAATTTGGAATAAAAAAGTGCTATAGATTGTAAATGCGTATACGTAATACTTAGTCGCATGACTAAGTGTGATCTGGTCCGAGAAGCAGTCAAATCATCCTGCACACAAATATTGTAAAAGGGGTTCTTGTACAATAGAATTAACTCCAAATTCAAGTATATATGCTGATCTCTTTGAAATTGTATGCCAAGCTTTAAGTTATTCAATTAAGATTGAAGTAATTTAGCTCTCTATCATTTTAATAACCTGAGTTAGTTAGCTAGGTTACTATTTAGGATATCTTGATAATTACATCATTATCAGGAATAGCTGAGACTTTGAAGCTATACTTAAAGAGGTCAAATCAGCTCATTGTTTGATGCTCCAAGCACTGTCTATAAAGCTGTTACTTCGCATGTATAAACAAATAATAATATATAGTTGTATACATGTCGTATAATTTCAATGAAGCCCGATTTTGTTTTATTTCAGGGCCTCTTTCACAGTCCATTGAAATTCTAAATACATATTGATTTTACAAGTTTGTATTGTTTGCAGGTGTTTTCAGCTGCCAATTTTGCCGCTACAATGGTACATACATATCTATATAAAGTATATAGCATATTAAGTATACGGCATGGTTTTTAATACTCACCTCTATACGTATATGCAAATTTTTGCATGTTTCCAACCACCAACTACGAGTATAACTCGACACTTTAATTTCATATGCAAAACTATTAAATGGAATTTTGCTTTTAGGAAAACGAACAAAATAACAAAATTATGTAACGTGGCCCCCACGTGGCCTGCATGCATGTGAATTGAAATATAATTATTTCTTTTAATGAAAGTAATGGCTTTTTTGTAAAGCAAGCAAAGGCATGAGGAATGGATATGAATATATTCTACAACTAATTAACAAGTGGGGGAGATTTGTAAAACCTTTAATGACAAAGTAATATTATTTTAAAAATACTTGTTAAAAGAACTCAAAAAAGGAGATATGAGTATCTAGAAAATTATTTAAAACATTATTTTAAAATTCAATTCTCTAATATACATAACTACAGAAACACAAAACTTATGTAGGTTATAAATTTTCAAATGCAAACAGATGATAAACGTCCATCGTTCACATGTTGTGTTATCAGAACAATATCAGTTTTTACAGATATGAGATTATCGATGTCACTATCTGTAGTATAGATGGTTTTTAATTGTTTCCAGGCACTATTATCAGAATGAAGCTACTATTGAAAATAATAAGGTATATACCGGTCTCATGTGATCTCCCGCTAGCTGGTATTTTATAAATACTGTATCGATTTTAAAAAGAATATCCTTTTAATTTTTTTTCATCAGATGATGAACAATTTTAGATTTAAATAGATTCTAGCGATTTCATTAGACAGATGTTATTTAAGTTCATCAAAATTTGCAAATTGCTGATGGAATTACTAAACAGAAACTTTCCCATTGCCGCAATAGTTCTGTCTAACCAACGCATTTGAAAGAGATTTTGATTCCTTGGATTATGATAACGAGCTGTAGAGAGGTATGATTAATTCAATGATTATATCTGATGAGTATATTTAGAAAAGATTTGATTCAGGTTTGATTCAAGTTAGCTAACGGGGATGGTAGTGAGTTGTAGAGAATTCCCTTGAATTTCCACTTTCCCCAACTAGTTCCTTTTATTCAGCGCATTCCTTTCAGTTAACGTTCTTGGCTTAGAAAGGGTTGATCGTCTCCCAATAATAACGCACACACAATTTTTCATGTATATTTTTTAAGGATTTCAAATTCATTTTATTGGTTTTTTTGTCTGTTTTGTTTTTTGTTTTTTATTTGTTTCATTCTCCTCAATCTTTTCAAATCATCGTTACTTATAATTGTTTTTTTTCTTTGCAAATTTCTTCCTCTTTATTGTATGCTTGTTTGTTTTTGTTTTTTGTTGTTGTTTTTTTTTTAAAGATTACTCATCTTTGTTTTAAATATATATATGCACTTGCTATATAAACTTAATTGTAGAAACTAAATTAAATAATTTGAATTTTACTTTTCTTGTTTCTTTCTCTTTTTAATATGTATATATAATTATATATTTATAAATATATATATTTATATATATGTACCCCAAATTTTGCACGCACACACATGAAACAACAACAGAAAGTTTGTTTTTTAATTCCTACACAATGTTCGACATAAATGATTTGTTGTTTATGCAAATTGAATCGAAATGTTCAATAGATGGGGGCTTAACAAAAACTCTTTAATGAGCTCGAAAGAAATTATTATGAAATATAATATTTTACAAGAGTTGTGGAAATAATAAATATTAACGCATTGCTACAATTTACTTAATTTTAAAAGAAAACAATTGCACAAAAATGAACCAATCTGGTTTTAAAAAACACATTAATTTTGTTTAAAAATAAAACTGAATATATAAAATTGTTTCTAATGCATATATCGTCGCATATGCCAGCAAATAAATGTCTGTTGTTTTTATTTTCCATTTTTTCCAATGCATATTTATATTTGTTTATTATTAAATTGTTTGCTCAGACTACTACAGACTATTTATATGTTATGCGTGTAGGTTGAATTCTCATTTTTTATTTTTGTTTCTTCTTTTTTTAAATATAGATAACCTATATGGTTATTAATGCGCCTATAACGGTTGTGGCTGATGTATATATGCGTGTGTTAAAAATAAATCAAAATATTAATTAAACATATAGAAACAACGTCGTAATGTGATGTGAACAGTTCGTGGCTACGTTCCTTACTCAATTATTCATTTAAAATGTAGATTTGTAATGCCTATGTATGACTTTTTGTCGCAACTAGTTAGAAATTATTGTTTTTTCTTTTTGTTTTTTTTTTTTTTGTTTTTGTTAAATATAAACGAAATGATTAAAAAATAAACTTTATTTTTTCTACGCTCGTTTTGATTTGACTTCTCACAACATAACTTGAAAGGCCGGGCGTTTAAAATTAAATCAACAAAGATTTACAGGTAGTACAATTTTTAAACAAAATTATAAAACATTCAATTTCCAGGTGCGGCATTTCTGCCGACAATTTAAACAATAAATAATAATAGTATTTCCCATAACTTCTTCAGCGTATTTTTTTTTAAGTATTAAACTTAGTTGGCGCCTTTTTCTTTTTTGTTTTATTTGCACATGATTTGTTGGTATAATGCTTAATGTAAATATATATGTATATAGATTTTTGTTTGTTTGTTAATTACGCCTTTTATGTAATGCTAAATTTTTACGCTTTTTTTCCTTTACACACAAATTTCAGTTGGGGCTTCTTTATCCGAAAGTAAACATAGACGCTTGGTATTTTTATTTCATTAACAGCTACACATATTATTATTCTGGTTTGTTGTTTTTTCTGAATTCGGTTAGCTGGGGTAGTCCGTATTGAACGGACAAAAAAGCAAACAAACAGTTGAATGTGTGTAAGAGCATGAGTTTGGTGCGCCGACTTCTTGGTGCTACTGTTAAGTCGGATGCGGCGTGATGGCGATGATTGGTGATGTACTATAAGTATTAACCATAACACTTGCATATTCTTGGCTGCTGTCATCGCTGATTGTACAACTCTCTCTCTCACACACACACGCACGCATTCGCTCGCAGCCTAAAAAAGTGTGTACACACCTGCTTCGGTTCGGTTATTGCTGCACAATTAGGCATTGGAAATGCGCGTTGGCATCAAACAGTGTGTACACACCTGAATCTGTTTGGCTATTGCTGCACATACTGGTCAGTTCTACCAATTATTGTTTTTGTTTTAAATGTTACATCTTCTCCTGTTTTTTTTTTCTTTATCAAATTTTTTACTTATTGGGATTTTATGCTGCGCCTTTAATCGGTTGATTTTTTTGTTGTTGTTAATTGTTTATTAATATAACACATTGTTTTATCATATGATTTGTGTATTTGTGTTTTTCTTCTTCTTTGTTTTTTTTTCAAGCGCACTGTGTACGTAACGTTTTTTTACACATAATTTGTTTTTATTTTTAAATTTATAAATTAATAAAGCGTTTTATACTTTCACAAATGTTTTGTTGTTGCTGTTTAATGTTCTTTGCTGTCTGCTTGACTAACTGACTGACTGACTGACTAACTGACCGACTTACTTTTTGAAAAACCAATTTGTTTCTGCCCACTCTTCTGCTTCCTTTCTATTTCTGTTTATGTATCTTGTTCTGTTTGTTCCGTTTGCTTTGTTGGCTTTAGTTTTGACCCATTTTGCGGATTCGCTTTTCGCTTTCTTCATATATTCATTTTAAACTAAACTACGTTACAACTAAATACATATCTGTAGTCTCGTGGTTATATATACGCTATATGTATTGTAGTAATGAATGAATATTTTGTTTTCTTATCTTTTGTTTCCTCTATACGTGTACGTATGTATGTATGCAATAAATTGGTTTGCTTGTTTTGTTACTTGTTGCATTTCATCTATTAATTTAACGGCTTGTTTCTTCTTCTTCTCCACCTTCTCCTCCGGCTTCTTCTTCTTCTTCTGGTATTACATTTAGGCTCAAATTCTTTATCAATTGTATGTTGATTTGTGTTGGCTGCTGTTGAAGCTCACACGAAAGGCTGCTTCGGTTGAGGTTACGGTTTGGGAAGGACTTCATTAGTTTGGAGCTAAGAGAGATGATTCAGTTTTGGGCTTCGAGCTGCAAGTAAAAGATGGAAAATGTATTATTTAATAATGGATATTACAGTTATAGAGAATAGATTTTGCAACCAATATTTTGTGTATTGAAAGCAGGTTCTTAGTATCGGTTTAACTTTATAAGTGAAGTGATAATTAAATTAAATTATCCACGCTTAATACTTCTATACGGCAAGGGTCTTTGGTCAGCTTAAGATTTCTTAACAGATGGTTTTTTTCCTCCCCAATTTTCCAACAAATATGAGAAAAGTGCTAACAAACTCTATCTATAGGAAGGTTTTCGAAATCTAGTGCTGGCAATAAAATTAAATAAAACGAAGTTTTACGTCAGGTTTTAAGCTTTTTAATTATCTAAACTTCTTGATCTTCTTGAACTCTTAAATATAATTTTTTTTGCCAATTAATGATGGTTGTATGATATTAAACGGCATTTAATTTTTTTTTTTTTTTTTTTGAGTCAATGATCGACAGCTCTTATCATTTTATTCAATCTTCCTCATTTATAGCTAAAATAAAAGACTCTCGTCTCTCTAACTTCCTTTTATTTATTTGATTGGCTTTGGGTTTCTTCACTTTGTTTTAAACGTTTATGAACAGCCTTGGCGGCAGCCAAGTTTCTGCCAGTTAGTAAAAGTTTAAAAATCCACTTCCTACTTAGGTTAAAAACCTCGGCAACCTACTAAATATGTATGCATGCATAAAAATATTCAAATAAACCAGACGATAAAGCTCACACTGTATGACTCAGACGATTTCAGCTAGCAAGTTGTGGTCGAAACACGTGCTATGAGCGTTTTTCAAAACGCCAGGTCAAGGTCAATTCAGCACAAGCAATTATTTGGAACAATTGCGAAACAAACAAACATATTTAGCGATAATTATTGATTTCTTTTTATAAGGCAGTATTCGTTTCCAGTTTGTAAATATAATTGGATATAAGTATCTACAAAGCTATTAAGGAAAAACTGCTTAAATTGAGTAAATATATACTTATGAAGGAAACTGAGCGCAACGTCTTAAGGGAAAATGTGTTGGAATGAATCGAAAAGAATTAAGGCTATACTTCACAGGATTTTTTGTGTAGTCAGTCTTCAATATCTTTTGTGTTAAAGCAAGAATTATATTGAATATATCAGAAATAAGAAGCGATAAGTTTTGAAAGAGCTATATTTTGAGTAGAATGCGTACCTGGCTGGGTTGAAGGCAAGAAGGAGAGTTGTAAAACAATTGATTATTAATAATTTTAAATCATTTATTATTCATTTCTACTTAACCAAACAAATTTATTTTGCAAAATATTTTAAAGAAGATTTAAAAACTAAACAAACGGACAAACAAATGAAATGATTAACAGCACCTAATGGCTTTCTTTTAACTAAAAAGGTACTAATGGGCTGTGGAGGCGTGAAGGATAGGATTATGAAGTATTATGAACAGACCGGTAGCGCTAGGAAATACTTCAATATAAAGCAGATGTGTAAGAGGAGTTGGAGAACAGTTTATTTAGAATGAGAGCTTGTTAGTTATTAATTGATTTCAATTACTTATTTCTTTTCTTAAATAATTAACAGAGTTTACATAAAGCTCCCCACCCAGTTTTTCAAAGAATTTAATGAAGCAGATGTGTAAAAAGTAATAGAAAATATTTGGTTCATAATGAGAGTTTTTTAGTTTTTTGTTACTATCTCTTTATGCCTGTCTTTCTCAATACTTTTAAAGAGTTTTCTTTACAGTTCCACAAGAGAGCGAGCAATAATTAAATGTAGATTTCCAAAAACCATGACCTAGTCCCTTACACATAATAGTATCTTGATGCAGTTTCCTCACTCTCCACTATTCACATTCACTTTTCATTTGCACATTCAAAACCATTTTCCATGCGAAAAACTAAAACTAATCTGCTATAGATACGAACGAGTGTTGTGCCTTATCATAGTTTGGCGACATCGAGGTTGGGCTTATGACGTAAGCAAAGGCAGCATAGCAGCAAGGCAGCATAGCAGCAAGGCAGTATGGCAGCAGCGGCAGGGCAGTATAAACAGCGTGTTATATTAAATCTCTTACAAAAAACAAAACCATACGGCACAAACAGATAAAAGCAGACAACAACAACAACAACAACAGCAACTACAACATCAAATACTTTTAGTATTCTCAGCGAGTGTTTTATCGTTGAAACAAAAGCCGTTACTGGTCGGCGTCATCGCCTCACCCACGCACCCACCAACCAACCAACCAACCAGACAGTCAGCCAGCCAGCCAGCCACATAATACCACAACGATGAGAAGGTATAAAATATTTCATATACAAGTATACTACTACATATATTATACCTATTTTTGCGTGTGTAGCAGCCCATGGCCCATGGAGGGAGTATCAAGCAACAGAAAATTTGTATCTGCTGCTCAAATTACAACAAACTGGAGGGGCATTACGACTGTCCAGGTATGTATTGTACGTATATAAACGACTATCTATATACGAGTATGGCCAACTAAGTACAGGAAAAACTTTCACTTACACAAAAGTGGCCAACTGCGGTTGCCGGCCTTCAGATGCGCAGATGAATGGCGATATGCAACATAAGTACATACCTATACAAGTTTTTATTTCTTTTGGAAGTATTTGTGGTTGGCTTGAATGAAAAAGCATACAAAAAGTAAAACTGAATGGCTTGTGGGAAGTAGAGATGCGTAAAATAAAAATTTAATTTTATAGACGGCCATTATCTTTACAGTCACACCCGAAAATATTGTGCAAAACAAAAATGTATGCTAATGGACAATTATTTCGTTGCCTCAAACATTTCCCAACATTCTACCAATATATTTGTAGACTCTACATATTTACGATTATTTGAAATTAAGCTGCGAATGATATAAGCAAATATTACATACATAGAAGATGATGTCATCATCAGTAAAAACAAAATAAGATGTGAAGCACAAATGGTTGGCTTGCCTCCCAACTCTGTTGGGGCGCATCTAGGCATAAATAAGTGGAGATACGAGCATTATTGTAGCTTTGATGGGATTCTAATCTGCTTTTTCAATGCTCGTACAGTAGAAAAAGTATTTCTCCTCTTCTCAGAGGATTATCGAAAAGAAAGCGGGCAAGTATTATAATCCAGAAGTGGAATATATTGAGTCATTATTTTTGTGTATTTGTTGGCTTGTTTGTGGTTCGCTGAATGAATCAGAGTTTTATTTGGATAAAATGTCTGGTATTTGGTATTTGTAATAAATTGATGAACAATATTTTGAGAGTGATAGTAAATATTTACAAGGAAAGTTACCTTGCAACAACAACTACAAACGCAGCAGAAAACTATTTTAAACGGCATCTAAAGTATACATAACAGTATTCCTTTCTATAGACCTAGGCTTGGCCACACACACAAGCCGCCAATACTTGCAAACATACATAGATCATGATCTGATGAGTGCTTATGTCGGAATAAATGGCAAGGAAGGAACGTAAATTGGAGAGGACTCCCCCCTTCAAGATGCTGGATAAAAAGAAAAATTGCAAGGCGTCGTTTGAAGCAACACAATAGGAAGCTGAATGGCATAGCTATGTATGATGATGATGATGGGGAGGTTTAGGAGGTAGATGCACACTTTCTGAAGCATGAAAGGTAAGGCAAAACTTCAAACTGCAAACCCTGCCATATTATATGTTGATTTTGCGCACAAAATATAAATATTCATATATGATGGCAGTCCGAAAAAAGTTTCCAATATCGACTTTGTAAATTGTTTGTTAAAACATAACTTTATTATCGATATGGAAATTTTTGGGGAAACACAATCAGAAAATCAAAGTTTGATTAATGTAGGAGCTGGGCTTTATGGCCCGTCTAGAAATATTTCAGGCTGTGCGACAGAATTATTATTAAATCAAGCTTAATCAACTTTTTTATGCTCTCATATCAATAACTGCTTAAATCAACCGCTGCAATCAATACAGAATTAAACAATATCCACAATATCCATTAAGTACCCACGCAGAGCCAAAAATAAGTTGCTTCAAAAAATGTTTGCCGCAATTTCGTAAGAATTTTGTTTCGATTAAATCATTCTTTGCTAATAATAGTCAGTTATTAAAATAGCAATTCCCAAAATGATTCCTTCCAAGATTTCTAGGTAAGTGACGATGGTAAAGTTGTTACACATGAATAGAAGAAGCACAAGTTGATTATTTACTTATTTTCTTATGTTCCAATGCTTTATAGGGGTTTTTTAAGAACAGCGAATAAGATCTTCTTAATCTCAATTTAAATGCCTTAATTATAGATTCTAGCCAAAAGTTGATAAGCTCTTACATAAATCCATACTTTGGCGACGAATTGACGCTTCATATCGTGTATGTAATAGTGATAGTCTCCATCATCTTTATTTAATTATCAATTGAATATATTTGAGACAAACAGTATTGGTTTCATTTCTTGTGGTTGTTGTTGCTGTGGTTCCTTGCATAACCTTGAGACAAAATCACTCACATTTTCCTCACCTTGATACACATTTATGTGCTTATTGCTTTATCAAAAATGCCATGAGCTCACATAAGTTGTCCACTAATTAGCTGCCTGCCTGCCATACTGCCTGTCAACGTATCCGACACACACACACACATGAATATGTAAATAAGTACACATACTATAGTAGTAGTAGATATAGGTATGTTTAAATAACTTAAGTCGCAGACTTCGTGCTCAGAAAGCAACCGAAAAGCCATTTGGCTTTTAGTAGTTGCGTTTATTTGCCTTTTTGTGAATTCTTAAAAAGGCCACATGGCAAATGGGCGACTATAGACCGATTCTGTCTGTCTGTCCACCGCCCGCCCACATATCCGCCCACATAGTGTGCATAGTTTATGAACCGCAGACACACTGCATTTTAAAAGTGCGTAATTACCGACAGGGGAAATTCAACAACTGCCGATACTCGTATAGAGAAACTATAAATAAAATGTTTATAATTTCACGACGCGCTTCAGTGTTTGTACGAGTATGTCGAACTATTTTTAAAATCGCCCATACATTCTACTATATGGATAATCAATATATAAATAATTAAACAAGGCAAAACGATGTCACGCCACAGACAGCAAGACAAATAAAAGAAGAACAGATGAACAGAAAGGGCGGACAGACGAGCAAACATAACGCCATTTTATTTATGCCTTACAATTAAAAGTCAACAACACATATACACGTACACATATTTATAGACAGACTGTTGGATGGTCAGTTGCGGGGACACTTGCTGTCAAAAATAGTTTGCAAATTGTCAACAACAACAATAACAACAACAACAAGAGCAACACAGGCAACAACAGGCGAATTTCTTTTCATTCCATTTCATTTTCATAATATTTGCTTCTATAAATTTTTTTCTTAAATGCCTGTCCACTCATCTCTACGTGCTGTTGATTTATGAAAATCATTTATATTTTTTCTTCAACTCCCCCCTCCCTCCCCCTCCTGCTCTACTCACCTTTTTATATATCTGTCTCTCTAACATGCTGCACAACATTTTCGCACTTGACAGCCTTCGGGGGGTTTTTGGGTAAATCTGTCTGTATATTTCTTTGCTAACACGGAGGGGTGAGAGAGGCAGCTCTCAGCATAGCTTATAAAATTTAATTTAAATAAATAAATATATTTTTTCACAATTTTTAAACGTGCACAGCATTTTCGATTCGTTTAAATACTATGTTGAATCATTTGTATGTATACATTTGGGCCCTGGTGGCAACATTTTTGTCATTGCGTGGAGGTCAAATGTGTATCGGGTTGGAATAATAACAGCTGCAGCCGAAAATGGGACATGAAGGAATAATAAGAGGGACAAAAAAGAGGAAGAGCAAGTGGGGAAATGTATTTGAAAATAAATTGTATAATTACTATAAACTGTTAACCTTTATCCAACAACTTAATATGTATTCTGATAATTTTCCACCTGGCGTGTGTTAAATATTGAATGAAAATGTGTGTACTCGAAGGGTTAAAAGTTCCATTAGAAAATGTAAACGCTAGAATAATCTGTCTGACTATCCGTCTGTTCTTGATGTTCGAACCTTTAAACCATAGTTGTTAGGGACATCGAACTTGGTAGATAGATTTGTTTTAGAGCAGCGAAACTACATTTTTTGTTTATTAAGATATCGTAACTAAATGTTGTACTTATTATTCAATCTAAGTAATAGAAGAATTGATAATAAAATATTTATAAATACATAATTTCTACAAAATTTAAAAAATTCTTCTGTATTGTATTCTTTATTCAGAATAATTTTTATTAAAATATATTAATTTCGGAAAGGATTTTCTGGTACTTTAAGTGTACTGCTCTGGCAATGCTGGAGTTGAACATAATTGCAAAGGACTTAGGAAACTTATTTGTTATTTCCGAGAAATTATCGAAATAGTTTAATTGTTAAATTATATGTAAAATGTTTAAGAGGCAAGGACTAAAGAGAAAAAACTTATTGAACAAATTAAGACTTTAAAATTTAAAAAATATATAAGTAAAACGAACTCTAAAATCTCCCAAACACAATAAACCATACAATGCTAATTTATTATTAGTCTTAAAAAATCAATACATGAGTAATTCAGGCAACTTTTTATAAATAAAAAGAAAATGCTGAACATGTAGTCAGTTTGAAAATTCTTGTATCATAAACTTTTTACAGAACTCAAAACAAGTGAAGATATTAACATTTCAGAGATGCTTTCACAGACATTGCAGCGTAGGGGTTTTAATTTTTAATGTCTGTCACAGGTTCATCAAAAGCTTTTGCCTTTTGTCTCGCTTTTAATAAACCCCCAAACTACAAGTTGAACAAACGAGAAGAGAGAAAAGGAAATCTGCAATTTAAAATTAACTTTGCTTCTTTGTTATTTGTTTGTTTACTCGCCCGCTTTCTTCTCATCTCGTACTCAATATGCAGAAGTCGAACACTTTGAACTTTTAACTTTTTTAATAACAAAACAAATGCGGCTTGGCAACAATTGGCATGCCAATTATACGATGCTTTCTTCGCAACTTTTCCCCGCTCGTATCCCTCCTCCAAGTACGTATCTGTAATGTCAATAAACTTTTTGGCTTAGAAATCAAATCAATTTCTGTGCCAAAATGATGGGAAATTCAGGTGAGCGTGTGTGTGTGTGTGTGTGTGTGAAACTAACAAGAAAAATCGAATCGATTTATGTGACAGGAACTACGTCGTGGATGAGTGCGACGACAACTGCCCACGAGACAAATCAATTAAAATTTTGAATTTCATTTTACATTTTTGTTTTTCCGTTTCCGTTTCTGTTTTTCTTATTTTCCACCAGCAGAGAAAATGTCAAATAAATACAATTCTGCTCGCCAATGTCAGCAACGTTGCCGGCTGAGTTCATGCTGTGGAGTGGAAATGAACAGGAAACGGCCAAGAAGTGGGGGAGGGGGGAGGGGATAGTAGAGAAGAGCAGCGCATGAATTAAAGGCAAATTTCAATTTTTGTCACGACATTGTCTGATGTTATTGCCGTTGTTCTTGTTGTTGTTGCAACAAAATTAACTACGAAAGCAATTAAAGACTAAGAGCGAACGGGCAGGCTGACTGCCCAAAGGCGCAGGGTCAGGGGCTGGCGCTGGGGCTGGGGCAGAGGACACGAATCCTCTTTGCGCGCGCATGCAGGCAATTAACGTTACACACAGACGCACTCAACACTCGCACACACACACAGACAGACATACACACAAAGGACGAGAGAGAGAAAGAGAGAGCGACACGTGCTGCGTTGCCGGCGGCAAGTTGGCGAACAATTTGTGCGCTGCAATAAAATAAAATTACAATTTTTTAACAACTACAAGCAAAGTAACAACTTCAAGTGAGAAGCGCACAGGCAAGGCAGCAGGCAACCCCCTTCCTTCCCTCCACACCCCCCTTCAACCATCCCCCTTTCTTCCACTCCCGCATATACAAGAGCATGTTCTGAACCAAGGGCTTAAGAGGCAACGTCATCAGCGCATCACTTTCCTGGTAATTATGATAAGGCAGTAATTACATTTATCTGTTACCGAGCGCACAAAAAGGAAAAATAATAAATTAAAAAAAAAAAAACAACTAAAAGGAAAGGAAACTCATTTCCAGTAAAGTATTAATCAGGCAACATACAACATTGCGTATGCGTAATATCCATGTTTTATATTACGTATACGCCACACCATCGCAAGGGAATAAATTGATTTGAGAAACACGTAGAAAGGACAGACAGACAGCGACAGAGAGAGAGAGAGAGAGAGAGAGAGAGAGAGAGAGGGAAACAAATAAGCAATTAAATGTATGCATGAATTGGTGATTTACTCAAAGCCTTGGGTGCAAATAATTCGTTAATGTAGAATGCGTGGAATGTACGAGTTGTTCGAGTAATTAGAAAAGCATTCATAATACATATTCAATTAAATTGAACATAAAAATGCTGATTAAATGGTTAAATGCGAGCATATTTAACTTTAATCTGTCACTATTCTAAAAAGATTGGTTAGAATTGAAAGGTTCTATAAAGTTTGTTTACAAACTGGTGGCTAGAGATTAAAAGAGCTTCATCTTTAAGCAGCTAGCATACGTTTCAAATAAAAGCAACTAATGAGCGAACGTTTGTTAGGGAAATCAGTGCTGGGCTTATGGAAGATTTGAAAGGTTTGAAAAATTTCGTACGAGTAGGTAGTTAGTTACTTAGAGCTGAAGCTGAGCATTATTTTAAAAAGTTACCTCTTACTCCCGTCATTTATAGCAAACATTTAACTTGTGGAACAGCAAATACATAAATTGACTAAAGAAGAAAAGTCTCTTTAAAAGTGTCAGCACCAATTGCCGGTACCTTAGAATATACATATATGATATAGATTTAATTACATCGCAAATAACAAACAATATAGCACATTTGTTTCATCACCAACTTTAACATTTTCGAACAATTTATTTTTTATTTGTTCAATTACTAAGCAAATGACATATCTACCAGAATTATCTATAAGACACAGTATAGTGCAGAGACTCATTACCTAAATTTACATATATATGAACAATTAAAAAAGAAAAATAAATCAAGTAGGAGACTTGAAGTCCAACTTTTTAAGACAATTCTATATAAATATGCTTTCCATATATGATTAATTTGTCCTATCCACCAAAATGCTGAAGTGTCAATAAGGCGATAGATTTATTTTCAAATAATTTATCGTGACGGTGATTTATGAGCAAAACTTTACAGATAAAGTTATAAAACTGTATTCAACAAACAAATAAGGTTCAAGGGCAATTTACAAAATACATACTTGTATAACAAAAAAAAAAAAAAAAAAAAAAAAGCTACGCATCAAAGAAAACATTTAGATTTAGAATATATCTATTTTAGTAAATTATTAAAACTTGTTTTTATGGTAGTTATGGGCATGCCATCACCTTCAATTCAATTAACTTGTTATTATACCTTATATTGTTGATTTATATGCCACTTGGAAGAGAGAAAGAGTAATCAAAATCCTACTAAGTACAAATGATGTAGTGTGCTCAGAAGAGTGATGAATGCAATGATAAAAGTTTCGACTACATCATTAATAATTTAAGTTAAATAACCAAGTTTTTCTTTGTGTAACATTGATGGCAGTTCTGTATTCAATTAGAGCTTAGAGTGCTATTCAATATTAGGTCAGAAAGTAGCATTACTTTTGGAAATTACTTGACACTTTGAATATTTAGTATCAATGTTTAATTACAGCTTCATTCCTTGAATCTTTCAAACTTTGCTTGCTAACGAACTCATTATGGTTCTAACCTAAATGCATTCACAATTATAAACTGCCCACAACTTTGCATATTCTGAAAACTTTCTACATATGCAAATATTTAAAATATATATAAAAGTGATAAAGAGGGTTTTTTTTATTTTGTATCTCACAGCACGGCATAAACTATAAACCATAACTATCATTAATGCATTTAAAACTTTGAAAGGACTGTTGCGTTTAACTTTAAACGTTTAAATAAAAAATGCAATTAAGTTGAATGAAAAAGTTGTTTGCCCACCATCCGGCGCTGGTTTATCAACAAAATCATTAAAACTTATTGAAGCCAACAACTAAAAAAAAGGAGGAGGGGGAGGCATGCAAAAGAGGAGATAACCATGAAAGCAACAAACAGGCCAACAGGCAAATAAAAGACATTTATTACACACAATTATGCAGAACGGGCCAACAAACTTATGCGGGTCGGCCAGAACTCTCTCAGGCTTATGCTTTTGTTTAGTCGTAGTTGGCGGCGTGTGATTTCTTGTTAATTTGTTTATAACTAAATGGGTTAAGAATATGCACCCCAACCCAACAGCCAGAATGTAAATGTGAATGGGAATGAGAATTGTAATTAGAACTAGAACGAATCGACGACCCGCTGGCACACTTTATTGTTCGCTTCTTTCTTCTTCTTTTTTGTGCTCTTTTTTTTTATATCATGCACACAATATTTGCTGATAAGCATAATATTAAAAAAAAGAGCAGGTCATGCAAATTTTATTGACTGACTGACAGCCTGACATACAATTACATTTATACAGCGTGCTTCTAATTTAATTTGATAAAAAATGACGACTTGCTCTTCTCACCCTCCCGCCCTACTCCTAACATTCCGATTGCTCACAAATTCAATTCAAACAGCATGTAATCAATAATAATTTGTTGTTGGGGCAACGACTTCATGCTATACAATATATATGTGTGTATGTATGTACTTGTATATATGTACACGTTTAGTTATTCAGGTGCCCTGGCAGCAAATTAATTGAATATGTATATATATGTATACTATATATATAATTTTTTGTACCCCTTCGTGTTACCCTTACACAAAACACTGCACGCAGGTTCGAAGTATTGATTAATTATCTACTGGCTGCGTTTTTTCGTCTGCCGGCATTTCCACGTGCGCCTTTGTGAGGTACAATATAAGTTCTAGTTATATAAATATATTAATTAAATATGTTTCGAGTAGAAATGGGCTCGATCTATAATTACTTTGACATTGAAATTCAACTCAAAGCTAATAAAGCTCATTATGCTTGAACGACAAAAAGAAAATGTGGAGAGGGGAATCAATAAATAACTTTTCACACTCCATTTGCAGCTCAGGTTACTATAAAGTGATTAATTGTGCTTAAGTGGGACATAAGCTTATTGGTAATACAACTATATGTAAGTATGAATATTGAAATCATAGATTCAATAATCAAAATGTTGATTGAAAATTATTATATAGAATGTAGCTCATATTGTATATGAAAGAGATTAAAATTAATATTTATTATTTAAGCAAATAATTTGCACCCAAATTTTGTGTAAGCCCCGAAGTAAAGAAAGTAAAACAACTGTTCGCATTTCTCACGTATGACGAGTATTCCAGAATCCTACAATCAGCCCAAAATGGATTGCTGTCCGAACTATAAAGAAAGTTGTTGTAGAACAGATTGGTAGCAGTCTGTTGTCATAAAAGAAAGGCATTTAATAATTGATATTCATAAAATATGTATAACAGCAGCAGGAGCAGCAACTTAATTGCACTTTTCTAAGCTAACTGGCAAGTTGACGACAATATTTGAAAACAAGCCTTGTTTTTAATGCAAAAATTTGTAGTTCCCACTGCATTCAGCCCCCACTTAGCTTGGCTGTGGAATTCAGAAACCCAACTCAAATTTCAAATCCATTAAGCTCGCAAATTCTGAATGAAAATTGCATGACGTTGTGAACTCAAAGCAGCAGACAAAGCAGGGAAAAAGCGAGACTGGGAGTGGGAGTGGGAGAGGGCGAATGGGGGTGGCAGTGTGAGAGTGAGAATAAAAAATTAGCCATTTATCCCTCACAAAAGCCCATGCAAGATACACACACAACCGAAAAAGAGAGAAAAAGATCCAACAACAGCAACAGACAACAGGCAACAAAAACAAACAGCGGCTACAAAATTTTAAGCAAAGGCAGAACGCAAAACGTCGGATGAGAATAATTGCAAAGTGAACAATAAAAAACATGTAAACGGGCAAAAAATGCGATACACACACACACACACACATGCATATGTACATATGCACGTACATACATATCTATAAAAAGAGACGCAACATGGCGACGACAATAACAGCAATAGCAACAACAATAACGTAAACGTTAACGACGACGTGTGCGTTATTTAAATGATTTTGCTCAATAATGTTGTTCTTGTTGTTGGCTCAATTTAAATTTGTTGCCGCCACTGCCTAACCACCATTCAGGAGACAAAAACTCGTTTGTATAGTATGACAACAGCAACAACAACAACAAAAACCACAAAAAAGTTTGCAAAAAAGAAAATGAGAAGCAACGGCAGAAAAAACGTCATTTAATTTATTCTCATTGCGTTTGAAAACGAAAATAAAACTGTTTTGTTATTGTAGCTGTTTTTGATGTTGTTGATGTTGCTGTTGCCGCTGCCTTTTGTTGCTGTTGCTCATTCGTTTGCTCGTTGTTTGTGTGTTTGTTTATATTCGACTGCGTTGCTCATACGCCTCGTTGTCCAAAACGCACAGCGATGTCGACGCTGCTGTTGCACGTTTAGAATTATTGATGATTTCTTCTGCTTCTTCTTGCTTTTTGCTTTGTCTGCCTGACTGCATTTGTTGCTTTTAATTATTGCCAATGTTTGTTGTTTTTGTTGCTCTTGCTGTTGTTTCGACTGCTAAAATATAAAGTTTGTTTGTTTTTGTTGCTTCTCTGTGCGTGTTTGCAAGTTTATTTGAGGGCACTGTTACAAGGCTGCCCGCCTCCGCCTCTGCCACAGCCACAACCACTGCCACTGTCTACCACTGCCACCCGAACAAGTGAACCACCTTCTGGGCAACCAGTTGTACAATGGCATAAAAGGCCTCTATTTTCAGCAGAACTAGTAATTTTGATTCTCATTAATTTTAAATAAGAAAACATATAAGCTAACAAGCTTGAATCTGCAGCATAATAACAAAAAAGTAGCCACTAAATACAATGCATAAATAATTATTATTATTATTATTATTTGATTATAAGTTTTTATTAGATTTATTAAATTTTTTATTATATATATTTATATTTTTTATTTTTTGTAGTAATTTAATTAAATTATTTCTATATTATTATCGTTTGTTAATTGTTTATTTAATTTCAGTATGAATTTTCTTTATTGTTGATATTTTTTTTTTACTATTTTTAGTTTATAAATAATAATTGTTCATTTCTATATTATTTATGTAACTTTGTTTATAATTAAACTTGTAAAAATTTATTTGTATTATTATTTAACATTATTTTGTAAGTTTTATTTATTAAATCTTGATTTTATTTTTAAAACTATGATAAAACATCTGCGCTGTGCTCTTGAATTCAAGCTAGCGCTTTGATCAGAATGTCTGCATTTTGTACCACTGTGCATTGACCAGACTAGACAATTTCTAAACGCGTTGGAAGTTGCATTTTGCGTGAGTTTCAGTCGCAGTTCTTGTTTTTTGTTTTTATCGTTCGCAGCTATTTCTAAACTTGGTCTAGGTGCTTATTGGAGCGCTACAAATATGTGTGCGACAAGTGTGTTGGTAGACTTTAAACAAGTTTTACGCACACATTTCTGACAAGTGACTTAAAACATAAAAAACTTGAAGTTGCCGAGCATTCGAGCTGCTAACTTTTAATATTTCGCACTCAAAGTTTAATCATCAACTGCAGAAATCAAATACAAACATACATATCTATGTTTTTAGGTTTGTGGAAAGTTTTATATTATGTTTGACCTGTTTGTCGAGCCATATGAAAATGGATATCTTTAGATGAATAGAATGATTGATATTGAAAGTGAGCAGAAAAAAACAATTTAATAAACTCGCTAAGCCGTTCAACATGCAGTGGAAAATCTATGTTTTATCCAGAAAGTGAAAATGTAATCTTTTAATAGTCGTAATTAATTTAAGTTGAACTAAAATGGGGCACAAAAAAAAAAAGGAAAAGGTGGGTCAGCTTTCCCCTGTTTTATCCGACGTTTCAAATGATTTCAAGTGCAGACATTTTTAATTCATTTAATCCAGGCAAGTGACATCAAACTGGTAAGGCTATATAATACAGTTTTCCACGAAAAGAATATAATAACTGAAGTCTGCCTATCAGTCTTCGAGTCGAGTGTATATACGAAGTGACAGCGAGCACACTTAGCTATACTATATATCTATATCTATGGCTTTGTCTATCATTTTTTATAAGTTTAAACCCACAAGGCTTTCGAACCATGTATACATAAGTGGTAGCTGCTAAAAGGTTTGGCCTACTGCCTAGTAGACTTAGTACCATGATTATATATACATCAGCATTATTATCATCATTACGATATGCGCTGGTCGTTGTTGATGATTGATGGACTTTTTTGGCAAGGAGGGCGACAATTTTCAAACAAATTGAACAAACATTAATTAGTGCCAATAAAATTGTAGACGACACACATGTCGCAACGGAAAATTCACAAAATATAGTACCAAATACGCATAAATACATGCAAACATTTATGTATGTATGTATATATATATGTGCTGTGCCTAGCATACAAATATTGGGCATTAGCAAAGGTCAAGCAAGGTCATGGTCAGCTAATGCTGCTTTGGCAGGCATATTTCTCATATTTTTTTTGGGGGGGGACAGAAGGTCGTTAGCAATGGCAGGCAGAGTCGCTCAGTTTCACACTTCCATGCCTCGCTCTCCCCCTCTTTCTTGTGCGCATTCATTCTTGTTTTATTATTTATGCTTTGTTGTTATTTAATGCGCTTTTCACACGCAGCAAAATTAGCTTTAACATTTTCCTGCCGTCTTTCCACACCTCCGGCAACATAGTTGTGGTGGCTTTTGTTTAGTTTTGTGGGCCAAAGTTGAGCACGGCTTCTAATTTATTTATTATTTAAATTAATTGCCAGCAAAATTACTAATTTTGACAACAACAAAAAACTGCAACACGCTAATGTTTACAAAACACGCTAAAAAATTGAAATGTTTGCCTATTTTTGTACAGCATTTGCAGATCTAATTTGTAAATGTTTGATAACAAAAAAGTACTCGTAATATTTCTTAGGAAAGGTAATACATATTCGTTGTATCTGCGGTGCTACGAGGGAGTTATTTAAACTGTTACGGAAAGGGATAAAATCACATAACTTGTTGATGGTTTGCAATTAGTTTGATTACAAATAACCTATGATATAATCTTCAAATTAAATCAGTTTTAAGGAACAAAAAAACATAGAAGGAGTTCATAAATTATTGATCGCATTGACGAATTGGCGCTGACCCTATTTACCAGATTTAACCACCTCCGATTATTTCCCTTTTGCAAACTTAAAAGCAATGGATTTTTGGTAAATGATTTGCCAACAATGAAGATATGGCTTCTGCGGTTGTTGGCTATTACTCTTTAGAAAATAAAAATTGCTCAAGCAAGTTGAAAAAGTGTGGGCGTGTAAGGATATTCATATTTCTGCTGCAATCATTCAAACCAAGGCAAAGGAAATAGCTGAGCAAGAGCAATATATATGTATATATGTAGGGAAATGACGCAAAGGACATAACATTGCATTCAAGCGTATGTATGTACATACATATATCTGGCAAAGCATCACCGGTAATCAATTCAACGAACAGCTTACTTTTATTCTGCGTGGTTGCAACCAGCCGGAAGACAATTACAATGCAGACGAGAACCGGATATTCACTGTATTCCAATACACTAGGTATATACGAGTATATATATATATATATATATATATATATATATATATATATATTTTTGATTGGATTGGATTAGATTTAAATTTGTTATAAATAGCGTTGTCTGCGACATTTACTGAAGAGTTGGCTGTTATGAATACAGTACTTAAAAGTTTTTAGGCCTGTCTGGAACATTTAATAAAAATGGAAACGATTCCATGATTAATTGAAACATTTCAGTGTAGTTCCCCACACAGTAATTTATAGATAACTTCAAGCTTTGTCCATAAAATTCGAAACTTTATTTGTTGCCTTCACAAAAAATCGATTTTTTTTGTATCGCTGTCTAACGTTTTAACATCGCGGCTGATTCATGGCTGATGTTAACATTCCGGGAAACTTATTAGATAGCCGGCTCCTCGCACTTGTACTAAATACAGAATCAAAACATCATCACACATATAGTACAATCACACATTTGTGTGATTCGGCAAGACAGCATTTTTCAGAAATAGCACGTAGTTAATTTTCTGGATAAACATGTGCCGAGCATGTGGATTGGACCTGCGAGTTTATTTGGAATGGAATGGAACGTCAACATTTCGATTTTGGGAATGGGGCAAGAAACGCGATTCATTTCTGACAGCTGCACACACTTCGGATGGGACTAATTAGAAACGAATGCTTGGCACGCAACTCAATTGACTGACTGAGAGACTGAATGATTGAATGACCGACTTATTCAACTGTCTAAAACAAATCCCTAACAGTAGGAACTTCATACATACTACATATATATATTTTTTGTGAATGCGAAGGCCGTAAAATAATTTGATGCAGCACCGAGTGGTGGCAAGTGGGGCACAAACAAAGCTAATCCACTCAGGCATATACAAACAAACACACACACATATATATATACATACACACTCCAATTGTCTAAACAACAATCAATCAACTTGGTTCGAAGCATCAATCAAATTGGAAAAAGTCATAACAAGCAGCAATAAACAACGAAAGCAAAAAACAAATGAAATACTTTACAAATGACATATACCGCCTTATATTCTATATAGATATCTACATACATACAAGTATATAGTAAATATATGTAAATTAAAAATATATATTTCGTCATATACTTGTATTTCAACAGAAAACGACGATAATTTGGTAAAGATTTAAAAAACTATTATCGGCTAAAATTAATCAATTAGAGCGCGTTTGTATATTATTTTCCATATTTTTCATAAATATTGTATATTGAAGAAATATTTCTTTACTTTTGAAAGAAACATTGGATTTCAAATGTATACAACAGACAGGAAAATAAGATAAAGAATATGTCTCTCCAATACCCAAACACTACAAGAGCCTACAAAAACTATATGTATGTATTAGGCTTTGCTTAAATAAAAATCGGGGGCTACCCGAAAAAATAGAAGATAAAGACAAATTATCAAATATCTGTATTAAAAAGACATTTCCCAAGAAACAGAAGTAACTTTTTCAATTTATTTGAAGTATTTGTTTTCAGAAATAAAATAAGTTTGTTTTAATTAGCTTTTGATGCACATAATTAAGATGAGTATGCATTTTAAATTTGCTGACTCCATCTATGATTGTTCAAAAGATATAGGCGTTCATACAGACAAACATTTGAGTTAAAGAAAATTTGACAGAAATTTGCCCTTTACAATTTTTAATGAAATAATATTTGGGACTCCACTGATTACAGGAAATGTTAAATATTGTAAAGAATAGTTAATTAAGAATTAAAAAACGCAGATTTGTTAATAGTTTTATGTTTTTTAAGCTTTACCTTTTCAGAAATTAATAAAAATGAGTAGAAACTGAAGCTGAAGAAACAAATGTTAATCAACTAATAGGTGTTATAGAAAAGAATAATTTTAAAATTTATTCAGAAAACTTTTTGGAAAAGTTTGCCCTTTTCGTAAAGAAAGACACTGAACCTATTGACCAGACTACAAACACCTGACCTAGATAAGATTTCAAAAAAAAAAAATATGTACTTGTATTTCAAATCGTCAAAAATGATACTTGTACTTTCCCGATTTTATGGTCATTGTGGATATGGTAAATTAAAATTATATACTATAGTATATTGTAGTATGTGGCTCTCGTTATACTTACAGTTATGTTTTATGTTGTGGGCAGCTTGTGAAAAATCCACGCCATGGTTTTTTATAGTTGTATACATATGTGCCGAGCTGGACATAGATATAGTAGTTGCTGTAGTTTTAGTAGTAGTTGTAGTTGTAGTAGTAAGTAGTAGACACATAGACGAGACGACGACGACAACAACAATTTGCATGTTGCTGCTGTATTTGCTGCTGTTTTGGCAGCATTTGCTGATTCTACTGCTGATCCGATATTGGCGGCGGCGACATGTGGGCATCTTCTAGAATTCAGCAAATTCCTTTGCGCACTTTTCAGTGCTGGAAATTCGCAACGCTTCCTCTTCGTAATCATCGAAATTGCTTGTATCACCGGGTCCTTTACACCGCGGTATGAAGGGCGCCTCGATTTTCTTTTGGAAGATCGCGATCCAGTCCGTCGAGGCGAACCATTTCTGATTCTTAATATCATTGACGCCCGCTTTCAGATTGCCATAGCGTTTGGTCAGATCGACTTGCAGCAGATTGCGCAACAGATCCTTCAGATCGGAGCCAAAGTGCGATGGGAAACGCACCTTGCCGGACACAATTTTCTCATAAATTTGTATGGGCTGATCCGCAAAGAAGGGCGGATAACCGGCGGCCATTTCATAAACCAGCACGCCCAGCGCCCACCAATCGACGGCCTTATTATAGCCCTTGGACAATATAATTTCGGGTGCCAGATATTCGGGCGTGCCACACAACGTCCAGGTGCGACCCTTGACCCGCTTGGCGAAGCCAAAATCGGTGACTTTTAGATAACCCTGCGAATCGATTAGCAGATTTTCGGGCTTCAGATCGCGATATATCAAGTCCAGATAATGAAGATACTCAAAGGCGAGCACTATTTGCGCTGCATAGAACCGAGAATGGGGCTCAGAGAAGCGACCGACCTTCCGCAGATGGGAGAACATCTCACCGCCGGGCACATACTCCAGCACCATGTACAGATTCGAGTTATCCTTGAAATGATAGCGTAGCGAGACAAGGAAGGGGAACTGTATAGCTTGCAGGATGCGTTTCTCGTTCAGCGTATGCTCCACCTGCTTCAGCTTAACGACCTTCTGCTTGTCGAGTATCTTCATGGCATAATAGTCTTTTGTTGGCTTGTGCTGAACGATCATGACACGACCAAAGGAGCCCGTGCCAAGGGTTTTGATGCGCTCGAAATCGTCGAGGGCGGCCGTATTGGTCGGATTGCGGCGCCATTTATCCTCGAACTCCTCCTTGGCCTGCTCCAGAAACTCCTTAACCGTTTCGGCGGCATCTACCTTCTTATTAGATGTGGTCGCGTTATTTCCCATTTTCGAGATGGTACCCGTAAGAGAGGACAGACGAAAGGTGGCGCTCGCTGTTACTTGCGCTTGGGGATTGCTGCCGCTGGCGGCGCCGCTGCGGTCCTCCTCGATGTTGGCGGGTGCTGTATCGGCGGTAGCTGTATGAGGGGCAGGACTTGTGGACTGTTGTGGTTGTTGTTGTTGGCCTGTTGGCGGCGTTATTTTGTGGCTGCTTGAGCGTACAGTCGTTAGCTTTTCCCCAGTCGTTGTTGTTGTCGCTGCGGAGGCGGCGGCTGCGCTGCTGCTGCTGCTAGCCTCCTGTCCTCCACCACCGCCTTCCTCCTCGTACGACGACTGCTGCTGTAGCTTCCCCTCGCTGCTGCCCCCCGATGTTGAACTATGGTGGGACTTTTTCTTTTTAAGAAATTGCAAAATGGATTTAGCTATTTTGACGAGTTTATTGACAACGTTGGGCAGGAAATTTTCGTTTCAGCGCTTTGCACACGACGTGCAACTCTTTTGTTTTGCTCCTTTTTGTGGCTGTTGCTTAACTTTTCTTATGTTGTGTTTTTTATAGTGGAAGCTGCTTTTTTCGACTTTATCTTTTAGGCGCGTTTTGTTGCTGTTTTGCTGGTTAACACTTTTTGCTTAAACTAGTTTTACACTTTAAGCTTAGACTAACATTTGGTTGTTTAACACTTTATTCTTTTTTTGTTGTTGTTATTATTAATTTATTTCTTTGTGAAGCTGCAAAAAGAATGCAAAGAAGACAACAAAAATTAGCATAACAATTAATTTTAATTAAAGTACAAAGTGCGTGCAATGCGATTTGGCACGCACTCAGTTGCTAGATTTTGAAATATAAAAATGTACATATGTATATTTTTATAATCTGACAACTTTTTTGCGTGTCAAATGCATTGAATTTGTTGTTCATTTAACTATATTTAATTAGACCACATATGTTTTACTAATTAGTTTACTTTGCGCCATTTTCTAATTACTTTGCATTTGTTTTATTTGCAGTTTCCATGTTCTTTGCTTTTGTAATTTATGTGTGTGCTTTTGCTTCTTCTGACACGACACAGCAATCAAACGAAATTCTGCACAAAACCTTTTAACTCAATAAACAAAATAATTTGCATTAATTAAGCAAAGAAAAAACAGGGTATAAAAAGAAAGAACGAATAATTCAAAGCCCAACTCGTTTTCAAAACGATCATCAGGCGCGCCGATCGTGTCAAGTGTCAAAACAGCTGATGGCTGCAATACTAGTGCGCACTCACTCGCACCCACAGTAAAGAAAAATAAAAAGACACACAAACACACGCACACACACAATTGTTGCTGTCTGTTACGCTCTTATTGGATTCTTGTTTATTTAATTTAAAGCTTGCAATTCTTTTCATAAATTATTAAAATTTTTGATTTGCCCACACGCACATATACATTCAAATTCAAATTCACATCGTTTGGTTTTGTTGCGCATTTTTGCTTTGCACTTGTGTTTCGCCGTTGCTTTTGCCTTTACATTTGCGAGCGTTTGTTTGTGTGTGTGTGTGCGTTTCTGGTTTGCTTTTTGCGTTTTGGTATACACTTCTTTACATTATGCTGTCTATGTCTGCTTTATAGTTCGGCGTTCGTTTTCGGCTGATTTACGCTTTTCGCATATATTTTAAATTAGTTAAATTGGCCTTTATTGCACGTTGAGCTAAATTTACATTATTAAATTTTATGGCTTTCTGCATAAAAATGATTTTGAACAAAAGCACACACACACACTCATGCATACATACACGCATACGCACACACAGATTGAATAATCGATTTTTTTTACACACTTCTTTTCCTTTTATTTGTTTGACTTTGCTCCGGGATTTTGTTACCTTTTTCAACTAATTACTATGTTTCTAGCAATTGTAAACACATTCAGAAATTTTGCAAATTGGTTGCATTGAATTTTCAATTTTTTTTAGATCTTATTTGCACTTAAGCTTTGTAGATTTTGCTTAGATTTTAAAATACCCGCATATACCGCCCGTTACCGAACCGTAAACTTCAACAGCCGACCGTTTAGTTCGACAGCAGTTTTAAGACAAAGAGCATCGTGTGTATTTTATCAAAACCATCGAATGGAATCCACATGTGTGGATGCGCAACTCGGCCAGAAATTGTGGCTACAAGAGGCAAGGTATGGCATTACAGGTTACAGCTCTCATTGCGCGCCACAATAAGCTCCGAACTAGTCACATACGGTAGAGTGCACAGTAAATTTACGACAGATTTAGAATTTAGTTCTGTATAAATTCACGGGGCACCACTAAAATGTCAAAAGAAAACAATATGGCTACACCACAGAGCTTATTCTGACGTCACACATAAAGAGCTTGGAATAACAGTCCTGCGCATTGCCATACCTTCTAAGTTCTTTGTACTCTGCAGTCAGAACTGGGGCTATTTCGTTTCTTCCGCAGGCAGCAAATACGAGACTCTATCGCGGGCTTTTTCTCACTGCTTACTCGAGCATTACTAATAAAGAGAGCTCTGCCAGATTGAATCCACAACAATTTAAGAGCGTTTCGACAGACTGATTCCACAACAATTTAAGAGATTCTTTGCCGATTGTTTTTGTTTTTTTTTCTTTTTTGCAAAATGTATCAAGTAAATACCCATGCATTAAATAATAGGTGGTAAGCAAAAAGAATTTATAGTTACGTAGCCGAAGTGGCAGCCATATAAAAGGAATATACTATTAAATTCTAAGTAATTTATTTACGTTATTTTTTTATTTTTAATCGCTATAGTTCTGATATACAAATGTTTGGTATAAAGCTTCATTGGTTTTTTACTTTATAAGCCCTAAATTTACATTAATAATAGTGTTGTAAGTGGTGCGCAAACACACAGAAACGAATTCTACTGCACAGCTGACGGATAATATTAACTGCTAGGGAGGTGAGTGCCAATTCGATATTTGATATATACTTGTTTAAGTATCTAGTTCACCTCACTTTGGTGTATTTGGAATTTAAAAGTGTCTTTTGGCCATTCGTTTATTAGTTGCATTAAGCTATGAATGAAAATAGGTTGCAGATAGTAATTAATATTAATAGAATATGAGATATTACAGAAATATGTAGTTTAATTTGAAATAGCATATCGATATGTTCACATCGGGAGTATCGATACCGCATCAACAAGGCAAATGCTCATCTCAATGCAAAACGCACGTGTATTCGTTTTCTTACTGCCCTCAGTGAAGCAACTAGCCGAGAGGTTGCATTTTGTTTAAACTCATTTACACAACTAATTAAAAACAAACATCAAAATGGTGAGTGTATTTATTAATTGAGCTAGTGTGGAGTGAAATTATAATTAAATTACATTCCCAAACAGACCGAGGAAGTCAACCCGAAAGCATTCCCCTTGGCCGATGCGCAGTTGACATCGAAGATTATGAACTTGCTGCAGCAGTCACTTAATTACAACCAGTTGCGCAAAGGAGCTAACGAGGCCACAAAAACGCTGAACCGTGGCATAGCCGATATTGTAGTGCTGGCCGCAGATACGGAACCGATTGAGATCTTGATGCATTTGCCGCTGCTGTGCGAGGACAAGAACGTGCCGTATGTGTTTGTCCGTTCCAAGCAGGCATTGGGACGTGCTTGCGGTGTGTCCAGACCCATCGTGGCCTGCTCCGTCACCACCAACGAAGGCAGCCAACTCAAGTCGCAGATCCAATCCATTCAGCAGGAAATCGAAAGGCTGCTAGTTTAAGCAAATTTAAGACGCAGTTTTAAGGTACAACATGTACAAATTGATTTAGAAGAGGTGTAAACGTAAATAAAACATATTTTTCATTTGAATTGCTATTTAGTGACATTTGATTGCATTTTGTGTTGAAATTTGCCATTAAACGTTTAAGAGCACGTTTTTTTTTAGTGCAGTCTCTAGCGGCGCGCGTGCTATTGACTCATCGATTTGAAAACGCGCGCTACCACCTCTAGCCGGTAAATAACGTAAATAAAGTACGTATTGCTCGCGCAAGCTGTAAAGTAATTTATACAAATAATGCTTTGTTTAGTGCAATACATGTTCATTTATAAGAATTTGCCAAAGTGGTGCTCAAATTCAGAATGTAATGAAATTACATTCCAAAAATTAAAACAGAAAAGCAATCATTTCTTTATTTTGTCGTGCGTAGTAAGTGTAGCAGGGACTCAAACCAATGAAAAATTCGCCGCCCAAGGCAAGCACCAGAACGAACAGGGCTAGTAATGGCACAAACCAAATAAAATAAATAATAATAAAATATAAATAAACGCATTTACAAATCAATAAAAAAAAACAACAACTACACTTGCCGAAATTTAAAAAACATTTTTAAAACTATAGCTTGTGCAAAGGTTCAAAAACAACTTTTTATTTGCGATATACACGCGACCATCGCAGTTCGATAAATATCGATTTTTTTAACGCATCGAGACATCGTTTATGTTTTATGCCATCCACATTAAAATTTTTTTGGCTGCCACACTATCGTCAGCAGCTGATGAGCAACAGCGACAATGAAAGTTTATCAAGAAGCACGCGAATTGGTGCCATTGTTAATATTGCAGCTTTAGGGCGGCGCGCCCGTCCATAATAAACATAAACAGCCACATCTTCGCAAACAACAACAACAACCATGAAATTGCTGGGCAAATACGTGGACAAGGGCATGCAGGGGTAAGAGACATGTGAGATCCCAATCCTTTATCTACCACTAATATCTCCTCTCGTTGTCTAGCAATGTTGTTCTCGTGCCGGAGGAGCCGGAGGACATGTGGCACGCCTACAATCTGATAGCCGAGGGCGACAGCGTGCGCAGCACCACCATTCGCAAAGTGCAAAACGAGACAGCGACCGGCTCATCCACCAGCAGCCGTGTCCGCACCACCCTGACCATTGTCGTAGAAAACATCGACTTTGATACGCAGGCCTGCGTGCTTCGGTTGAAGGGACGCAACAGGGAGGAGAATCAATATGTCAAGATGGGCGCCTACCACACACTCGACCTGGAGCTGAATCGAAAATTTGAGCTGCGCAAGCCAGAATGGGACACCATTGCCTTGGAACGCATAGACATGGCCTGCGATCCCACACAATCAGCGGATGTGGCCGCTGTAGTCATGCAGGAGGGCTTGGCGCACGTCTGCCTTATTACAGCCAGCATGACGTTGGTGCGCAGCAAAATCGAAGTGTCCATACCTCGCAAACGTAAAGGCTCTGTGCAGCAGCACGAGAAGGGCTTGGCCAAGTTCTATGAGCAGGTCATGCAAAGCATTCTCCGGCACGTCAACTTCGACGTTGTCAAATGCGTGCTGTTGGCCTCGCCCGGCTTTGTGCGGGATCAGTTCTATGATTATATGTTCCAGCAGGCCGTCAAAATGGACTATAAGGTGCTGCTCGAAAACAAAAGCAAGTTCATGTTGGTGCACGCTTCTTCGGGCTTTAAGCACTCCCTGAAAGGTATCTATTCCATATCTTCTAAGTATATAGCTTCGAACGTTTAATGATTTATGTCGTTGTACTTACAGAGGTGCTGCAGGATGCGGCTGTTATTGCCAAAATGTCCGATACTAAAGCTGCCAGCGAGGTAAAGGCACTGGAACAGTTCTATATGATGCTGCAATGCGAACCAGCAAAGGCTTTCTATGGCAAGAAACATGTGCTGGCTGCCGCCGAGGCTCAAGCTATCGAAACTCTGCTCATTTCTGATAATCTATTTAGGTAAGTGCCAAGCCTACTCTTTAAACTTATTGATAGCCAACATGTCGATACTGTACTGAATAAGAAACCGGGAAGGCTGGGTCCTCCCGACTATGGCTTACTGGCCTCTAATTGTATGAATATAATACCTTAACACATTCGGAAGTCATGGGCCATGGGCGAAATTATTATTCCATGATTTAATTCTTTTTAATGAAGAAAAACTAAAGCCCATAAATAGCACTTAACTCCTAAAAATATCGAAAAAAATTAATCTTATAATACCTCGACTGTTATATCATTAATATCGGACTTGTAAGGTGACGATTTCTATAATTCTACTCTTATATTGTTCATCCGCTTTATTATGTACTTATTTTGAGAACACCGTTTTAATAAAACAGCTTGTAGTTTCACAGTTTTTTATGGAAAAGGGTTGACCGGGAATATTTAATCTAGATCGTATTTTCCAAGACCATAAAGTTTTAATATTCAGATTTTGTGGGGATAAACGTAAAAAAATGTATGAATGAATGCAATGAACTATACAAAATGCTTTCCGACTCGGAATTAACTGGTTCCAGGGATCCTTTCTTTATTTCATCGAAATAAAGAGATACAATTTCCTTATACCGAAAGTAACATCTTCAATTGAAAATAAGCACTCAAATATGAAGGCGAAAAGAGTGCTGAGTGTTTGTTGGTGGGACTGGTATTCCATTTATCTGAGGTGTATGGGTACCATAGCTTAACGCAATCGGATCTGCGTAGACCTGTCGTGGTTCGTTCATACCTGAAATTATTCTTTGACGATGCATTCTACGATCCTTTTCTTTGTGATGAAGTAAAACAATAGCCCAAAAATAGCACGAGAGTCCTAAAAGGAGAGAAGGAAAGAAATTAATCGTTTTAAACCTCAACTATTATATATTATTAATATCACATAACTTACCACAATCGGTTAATGTTATTATTATTGGTAAAATTATTAACGCTCAAAGATTAATATTATATTCATCAAAATAATATCGAACTAGAGTAGAATCGCTATTCCAGCTACATACTTGTATAACCAAGGCCCAAGCAAATATTTCAAGAATTTCAAAGAACAAAACGTATACAGATATATAGAACTATATACATACTATATTGGCTTTAATATTTTTCACTGAATTGTACCTTAAGTGTCCCGATAATCAACAATGCTGAGCAAACTAAACATAAGCATGCTATGAAACGATAAATAGGCGTAACAAACACAAGAGATGGAAAGATTATTGGAAGTAAATAATCTACAAATGATAACTCTCCGATTGTAACTACTCTAATGCTTATGTCAATACAGAAACAACATTTTCGCGACAGCTTCAATTAATTACAAATCCGTTTATACTCGCCTGAGCTACTTATTTACCCGCAGTATTACGTATTTCTTTTTAGAGAAAAAAAATTATGCGTGTAGGGCTTTAATGATTCAGCTTGTGAAATTGGAAAAGAGGGTTTAAGGGGAATATTTGAAAAGAATTTTAAAATTAAGTACAATTTTTAACAGCAATTATTTACGGGAATCCGAAATCTAACTTCTCTATTTTATAGAGCTGGATTTTTTAATGCCACAATTCCGTAGTTCACAGATCCTAACCACAGTGATGTTTTTATTTTTAAAGAAATAGGTTATGCGGGTCCGGCCTAAATGATTCACTTTATAGAACAGATGTTTATAATAAGAATTGAACAGAAATATTTGTAAAGAGTTTAAAAATAATTGAGTTCCCCCCAAAAGGAATATACTTAACGGCAAATCCGAAAACCAAAAGGTTCAGTAGCTTTTACTGTAATTTACTAAATTATCTTCTTCTCCAGCACTTCCACATCGTCACGCAACATTTTTCTATCTATAAAATGAAGAAATAGTAACAGAGTCTCACTAACTAACTGTAAATATAGATTTTCTGCTCAGTTAGATAACTAAGAGTAGCTTATACCGCAAGCCACAAAATTTGCTCTCTTTTTTTCCACATCCACATATGTATTCTTCGCAAGTTTTGCTCAATTTAGCCATTTAAAGAAAGCGGCACGTCCAATGTTAATTATTTGATTGCCCCCCAACCGTGTATATGCTCATGATCAAGGTTGTTTCGCCAAAGTCTACAAAGTCTACAGAGGCACACACATGCGGAGACAGGCGAGTGGAAATACAACGATAGTCCAAAGAAGGCAGACGACGCGGACGCCTTTTTTGGCCGCCACATTTGTTTTGTCTGTTCTGTTTACTTTTTGTTGTTGCTATTGATGTTGTTGTTGTTGTTTTTAATGTACCCCACAGCTCCGTTTACATTTTTAATGAGCCGTTGAAATTCCACTTTATTGCTGCTATTCTATTCACACAGAAAAATTTATATGCAAAATGCGTGGCGCGCAATTTAATTAAGTTTTATTGCGCTAAGTTTAATTTATTTATTTACTTTTTCTTAGTAGCTAGAAATTTTTTGCAAAAGTTGCTTAACTTTATGATTTATTTTTTAGCACATTTAATCAGTCCCAAAGTGAAATTGTTGTGAAGGCAACGTTTTTGTTTTTCTCAAAAACTATTCAAATCGCACGTCACCAATGTTGTTGTTGTTGCTGCTGCTGAGTTGTTGTTGCTGTTGCCCCAACATACTTGATTGCTGTCGATTGTTTCGCAATTTGTAATGCAAAGAAAACGAAAAAGTTAAAAATACGCCTTTTTGTTGATAACGACGACGACGCCACAGAAATTTCACAATTTATGATTTGATTTACCATTTGTTTGTGTTGATTAGTCTGTAGTTGTTGTTGTTGCTGCCACTTCGTTGTGGTTGCTGCTGCTGCTTCTTTTGTTGCTCGTTCCATTGATTCTTCAGCTGTTTCTGTTGCGCCACAACATCATCTTTGCTCTTGCCCCTGCAGCCCCTACTCTTTAGGGCTCTCTGCTCTTCCAACTGGCTTTTGTAGTAATCGTTGAGCGTTTCGCGCAACGGCAAGAGGCGTGTAGAAGAATTGGTCGAGCGGCAATTTCTGTACTGATGGCAGGGTGAAGATATCTCCTCACAAGGTTGCCACTGTGTGATGCAGATTCCGAGCTCGGATATGATATAGTCGGGAGTTTTGGTGATCATCTTGGTAGCACAACAATTTGGGAACTAAAAGCGGAAAATAGATGTACACTAAATTTAAATTTGCTGAGTTAAGTTTAATTTATTTTAAATCATCTTTAAAATGTAATTAAATTACTATAATCATAGTTCAATTTATCATGTACATTAAATGCTTTGTTTCTTTACTATATAGCAGCATATATGATCGAATCAATTAAGAAATTTCTTATCATCTCATAGCATTTCAACTGATCTTTTAGCCATATTGTAATAGAGAAACTCAATTTTCTCACGTTTAATCATTTCAACCAAATTCCAGTCTTGCCACCTTTATTTGGATGAATATTCATAAATAGTTTCAAGCCAAGTTTGGACGTCGTCTCGCTGAGCTCTTTTTATAGAGCTTGCTTGTAGTTACTTGACCAGAATTTAAATTAAAGTCGCAATAATTGTATCTAAGGCAAGTGGGACTTGACCCACACCCCTGTCGTTCTTACATTTCTTTCTGGTCCGGCAGCTTCAATGCGCGCTAATTATTAACATGGGATGTGTGGGCGAGAACAACAAATACCAGCAAGTAACAAATAAGGAATGCTTATTTATTAAATCGCACCGTTTATGGCTGGCAACAATCTATTGCTGCTGTAGTGGACAGCATTTAAGCCTTCGGCTTCTTTGATTGACAAGCCCCTTCTCTCTTGCACGCCATCTCCCTCTCTCGCTCCCTTTCTCTCCAACAACTTGGCCACTTACAATCCACACACACACACACACACACTGACGATGTAATATGATCCACTTTGCCACAATCATATGACAACTTATGCTTGTTTCAGGCCTGAAAGACTTCTTCTTTAATGCATTAACCCCACACCCGCTCTCTTCGCCCCTCCAGCACTCTTCACATGTGCGGTTCTCTGCTGCTCATTTGACTGCGACTCGTTCGAACGACGCGTCGCTGCGTTTTCTTGCTGTCCATATGGATTTCAGTTGTTGGTTTTTTACTCGCATTTTATTTTATCGGTTCAACCAGTTTTTCTAGTCTTTTGTTTTAGGGCGTTTAATACTACACGTATGTATGTTTTATGCCTCAAAAACGTGTCCCCCTTTTTGGTTGCCAGCTTTTTGCAGCTGCTTTTTAGCGTGCATTTGTAAACATTTTGTTTAAAACAATTGTTGCTTTGCATTTATGGCGCCGTCTCTTTGTGTTGTGTAATGTTATGGTTTTTTCTTTTCTAAGACGTTCCGTTGGGCAAGAAGTGAATGCATTCAAAGCATTCATAAATCAATCTAAGCTGTGTACGACTCTACTTATTTGACAACGAAACCACTTTAGAGCTATATTTGAAGCAGACTAATTTTAGTAACCAATATTGGTATAAACAGCAAGCGTTGAATTGAAAAATTTCAAGTATACTCATATTTTAGATTCTATAAAATAACAGACAAAATATAGTACATAAAGCTTTGCATTATAAATGATTAAATTGAAGACGAAAATAGAGGTTATTGTAAGAATTTAAAAAACTGCAGAATGCCCCAACAATCATTGATAGAAATAAAGTTTATTATATAAATAACGACTTAGTATTTCAAAGAGCTATCATTTTTGAAGCAATTTCCTATAATATTTTCGAAATTATTATTTATTTATTCCTAAAATTCTTACATTTAATTGTGAAAAAAGAACTCATGCTTTAAGAAAACTGTTTATAAAAAATATTGATTAGTTTCGATTTTGCCAAATAAGAAATTACGATTGAATATCAAATATAAAAGAGAGGGATAAAAACTTTTGTTCATCAGTGTAGTAAGCAAAATACTTAACCCGTATTTAGCCTTTTTTGATGCTTAACCATCATTTAAATCTGCATACATTATACATTTTATGTTGTATTCTATCATTTGTATTGTTTTAGAAAACATGCAGGAATTATATGTTTCTGAATATCTTTCATTTTACTTGTAAAAAAAAGTAACCTATAGCACTAAGTTAGCAAATGTAAAATTGTAAATGTTGGGTTTAACAAATCCAAACTATTAGTGTGAAATTGTATCTTTTTCAATGTTTTACTTTATTCGATTTGTTTATTTTATAAACTCGTAGAAAATAATGTGGGTGTGTAAGCTTTCCTATGGAGGCCCCTGCTGGGTGCTCGATTAATCTTATAAACGAAAAGAATCTGGGAGAGTATGTGTGGTTATCCCGTTTTTCAAAGTTTGTTGCTGCACGCTATGAAGAGAATGATCTCTTAGCAGAATTGAAAGAAACGAAGATAATTCGCAAACAAGGAACCTAATGGCTTAAAAAATCCCTCAAGTAGGTTTTTCATTTCACAGCTCATTCATACATACATAAATACATACATACATACATATGTATATGAATTGAATTCCCATGATTGTCATGCATTGATTAACACAAACCACAAAGTTAAAATCAACACACACACAACCGAGACACTCACGGCGCACTTTACGGTACAAAAATTTCATTGCCTCTCTTTGTTGATTTTAATGGTATATCTGGAGAGGTCGCCATACGCCTCCGCACCACCTTCGCACTACCTGCATGCCGCGACTTTCACCTCGTGGCGGCTAATTCCATTATAACAATTGATTTCATTGTGCAATCATTGTCACGCAGCGACAACAACAACAATGGCCATGCACACAGTTCACGTCATCTCCGCAGTTTGCGGTTTGTGTGTGTTTCTTTTTTTTTTAATTTTATGTGCAATAAGACACTCTCAGATACACTCAGCTTCAATTCACAAGCCTAAAATTCATGTCAGGTGGCTGCTGCCGCTGCTGCTGCTTCTGCTGGTGACTCAAGCTCAGAAATTCCAAAACGCCGATGTTACCTTCTCTCTATGCCTATCTGCTTATTGGTTTGAGAGTGCGAATGTGGGGGGAAGGTGTGCTCAAAAAATGCCAACACGCATAGTTCCCCTGTGGGGTTTGTTTTTCTTTTTTTGCCTTTCTTCTCTCTCTGTTTCTTTTTTAAGCCGTTTTGCACTTGACATGCTAGTTTGCCGGCTTGCAGAAGAAGAAGAAGAGAAGCAAATAAAAAGCTTGATTGAGCGGAAGGGGAAGAAGAAACTTTCACTTTGTCTTTGCACGGGCAGTCAACGCACCTTCTACTTAAGATTTTTGTACACTCTGGTTTTCTTTTGCCTTGCCTTGTACGCTTGGCAACCCGTTCAAAATGTTTATTCTTATTGATCGGCTTTTATTCTTCCTCTTCGGTTTCGCTTCTCCGAACGTGTGCGCGTCGCAAGAAAGCCGCTTTGCAACTAATTCTTCCACACATAGACCGCCAAGACCATGACGACGCTCTCGCCTCGCGCACTCTCTTCAATGCACGTGCTGTGGAACGTATTTGATGCCATACATCAGAGTGGCCAGCTTAGCTATTTTCCCGCCAGTTTTGGGTGTTTTTAAAACGCAAAGAACATTTTACAATTGCTGGGGGGAGTTAAAAGTTTTTTACTATATTATTTTGTAAAGTTACAAGCATACATACTAGGTATGAGTAACTGATTAGATTTGGCCTAATTTTTTGTTTTACCTATAGTATTTGTAGTATTAGTATTCATAGAATAATTATATACACCTAATTCTGTTTTTACACGGTCTTTTTTTACATGATTATGATATAACTCGGTTTGAAAATTAAAAATTTCATATATATATATTTATAGGGTGGCACATAAAAGTGGTGGAAAAAGAAATATATGGAAATCAATAATAGAGTAAATTTCTTCCTTCTAAGCATAGCTTAAACCTTATGTCAATCTTCTCCTACACCAATAAAATGGAAATGATATTAAAGCTTCATCAGCTTGGTACCAAAAATTATCATTTGTTCAGCTGTTTCTGGCTTCTAGCCTTATTTGAACTGGCAACACTGCCACACATAGCTTCCACTTGGCGCACACAGTTAGTTTCCATTTTATTCAAATACATTGATCGCTCGCGCTCTTTCGCAGTAAATAAGTTTTCATGGAGCTCTCTGCTCTCAGTTTGGTATTTCGCTCTTCAAGCCGCATTTTTTCGTTAAACTTTTTATTTATTTTATTTTTTGCTGCTTTCTGCTGCTTGCCAACATCAATAAAAATGATAATTGAAATTTTTTTACCTGCTCTGATATGAATTGAAATTGTTGTTGGGGCGCGTTTTTAATGGTTGGAATTAAACATTTTTGTTAAGGTTTTTGAACTGCATTTCTACTGCCGGCTGTGTTTATTGTATTTGCAAAGATCATAAACGCCCAATACTTAAAGACAGTTTTGTGGTTTATAGTACTAGTATATGTGTTGGCTTTTAATAGCAATTAGCTCACCTATATTGTAACCTTTGTCCGTCCCCGAGCAGAGGTGGGGAGGTGCACCCACAATTTCCAGTTTCGTCTGGCACCCTATGTGGTATATAATACAATACATATGTGTATATTGTATATAAGTATATCATATGTACTCGTCTGTATCTCATTGCCCCTCACGTGCTGATGATTAAGCGCTGAGCAATTTTTATTGTCTGTTGTATAATTTATATTCAATTTTGCAGTATCATGTTAGTTGCATTACAATAATTATTCCTATTAGTTTATAGAGCTTTTGATCGTCAGTTTTTTTCAATGCTACTTCAAGGGTTTCCTACCAATGCGATTTATTTATAAGCCAGAGTATTGTTTAGTTAGTTGCTCAGACCTAACTATTACTAAGTAGCCTTTATAAGAAGTTTTCCCAACTATGCATGTTTCTTTTATTTATAAATACAATCAAACAATAAGAAACAGCAATATCTTTATAGATCTATCTATTACTGACATCCCTTCATAGTTTATCTTTGTATCATAAATTCTTTTAAAATTCCATAAACCTCTTTCGTTGAAACGTTTGAAATTATAACTAATAGTTAAGGAATAAGTTGAATCGTTGAAACGTTTGAAATTATAACTCAAATCGTTGAATCTTAGTCATGATATTTAAAAACTCTATAAACCTCTTTCGTTGTATTGTAAGACAATGGTGCAGATAAAATAGAATCTTAGGATCCAAGACTGTGTTCTTTAAGATTTGGTGCTGTGGATTTATATATTTCCATAAACACACTATACTGATAAATATTCTGTTCTATCTTATTTAATCGTGTAGCTAATCAGTTATAATTTTATGTTTTAATCTTCTTTTGTGTTATCAATAAAATATGTTAATTTCTATCTAATGTTTAACCTAAAATTACTTCATTTGCAGATGTCAAGATGTTAATCTCAGGAAAGAATATGTTAATTTAGTTGAGTCGGTGCGTGATGCTGGCGGTGAAGTCAAAATATTCTCCAGCATGCACATATCCGGTGAACGTAAGTACCTTTCACTAAAGTTATAATCACACATCATCTCATTCATCATTTTCATTGAAATATATATAATTGGTAGAGCAGTTTAGAAAACAAAATAGATAATGCCTTTTTAAATTAGTGGGATTTGGCTTTTCTTTTATCACCACTTATTGTATTTATCAACAGCTTTACTTAACTTTACCGATAGCCTAAAATTTATTGAAGTTCAAGAGCAAAGTACAACTCAGAGCTATCAGTAATTACTCATATTACTACTTTCTATATCTATAATTTAATTTTTCATCAATTTGTGTCCAAACATAATAATCAAAAATGGAAATAACACTCGATTTCTAGCGCTTTTGAAACTTTTAATTATATATTTGTTTTAAAATATGCTCTATATTTCGAGTATATAAACTATTGTTTCTAATAGAGATATTTACTTATTATTAATATGTAGTTCAATATCTGTATTGAAATTGAAGCCCATTTTGTTGAAATATTTAAGTATTTTTTTGTGAAAACATATTTGATATTTTGATCAAGCGAACTAACAATTCTTTTTGTTTGATGAAGCAAAGATCAAAGATCTGTAGAGAACCATCAGGACATGAGTCAAAAACAATTTCTTTAAGCTGTAAATACACATATGACTTGGAATCAATTCTCGATTTACTGAAGATATTTTCATGAATCTTTTTGTTTGTTTGTCCTTGCGATCCAAGATCTGTAGAAAACCATCAGGCCATGCTTTAAAAACAATTTCTTTAAGCTGTAAATACAGATATGACTTGGAAACAATTCTCGATTTACTGGAGATATTTTCATGAATCTATAGAGTAGCTTACAAATGGACTTAGTTGTAATTTTCATAGACAGCTCGTTGCTTTGGCAATAGCTCTGAATTATTTCGTGTTGCGATTCCTATGCCCGATTTGCATTTCAATGCATGCCATGCGGCCTCCCATACCCCCCTCTGTCTAATGACCTCGTTAAAAGCGCTATTTTTAAATGCCTCGCGCATACATATTTCTTGGTGCTGTTGTCTTCATGGAGGGGTCTCCCGCATGCAGCGCGTTTCAAAGTCCACCCAACAGATTCATAAATGCTCGGCTAGATCTGAATGTGCCTGAGAGGCTGCCGCCAAAGTGCATTTTTAGCGACACTTTCGCTTTCGTTTTAGTTTTCGTTTAGTTTTGTTTTCTTTTTTGATCATCTGCAACCAAACAATCAAACTTAATTTGTTTTTGTTGTTTTAAATTAAAATTGCATTTCGAAAAGGGCTTTAAATAGCCACGTTCCTGCACTGCCCTGCCTGCTTGGTAAATGAGTCACGAGCTGACTTAATTATTTAGCATGATTTTCGTTTTCCGTTTCTTGCCTTCTTTTTATCAATTGTCTGCGAGCTGCCAACACTTTTGGGCAATACGTGTGTGTAGTTTTTTTGTTATTAAAACAAAAAAAATAGGTCGTTGCAGCTAAAATAGCAACACATTGTTTGTTGGCTTACAACACCACTTAGGCCGCTAGGAATAGAGATATTTCACACACACACACACAGAATTAATCATTCAAAATATTTGGCAGTTGTAGCTTTAGCTTTTTAAAGTTTTTTTTTAACAGATTTTGTAGCTTCGTAGTGGGTTTTATCTAAAATCAATAATTTCCGAAAATGTTTCAGAGTCCTAACTGGTTATAATTAAAGCATAACCTGTGCTTCCACAATTTTTATTTAAACCTGGCTATAATTGATTCCTAAACTATATTAAGAGCTGAATGATTAATTTTGATTTAGTTTGAATATATGCTTTAATAGGGTTTACAATAAATATTTAGAGAAATCCCAATAATGATTGACATTTTTGTTAAATTATTAATTTTGATCCAGTATTAATGTATGTTGTACTAGTTTTCCAAATCTAGATAGTTTTACTTTTGAAAAATGTGCTGTTGTTGGCAGAGTCTAAAGGCTTTAGAAAAGAGTTTCAAATCGTCATGTTTTCAACTGTTTAAACCTGTCTACAAACATCATCTCAAGACTTATTAATCTAAATTATAAAATTGTAAACAACCTTTGATGCAATAGTGTCAGCAAATGTTTTTATGTAGACAGAGATTCCAAAAAGGTTTTTAAAAGACTGTTAAACTGTTTAAACCTGTCTACAAACATCATCTCAAGACTTATTAATCTAAATTATAAAATTCTAAGCAACCTTTGATGCAATAGTGTCAGCAAATGTTTTTATGTAGGCAGAGATTCCAAAAAGGTTTTTAAAAGAGTTTGAAAGACTTTAAATGGTGTTAATTTTAAAAATGTACTATAACCAATTCTCCCACAATATTCGTTTATCCCTGTCTGCATTTATAATCTTAATTCAATGATTAAATTAAATATTCATGCCTTTCATGAACATGCTTGCAATATCTAAATAGGAAGAGTCTATAAACAACTTTCTAAGTCTTCAAGTGCTTCGAACTTAAACATATTTCGTGATCAATTTTTCCGCAATATTTGTTGAAACATCTCTACATTGATCATCTGTGGAAAAGAGTGCAGAGTGGAAACCCCTTCCACCACATCTTGCATTTTACTGGAAAGCACTTCAATTCTTTCATCATACTTCAAGTGTATTCCAATACTGCAGTGTTCCTCCCTCACACGTCTCGCTATACACATATATATTGTATATATTGTATATATTTGCCCAACCCGACAATGCTGGCTTATCTTTGTCGCGTTTCCTCCTCAAGTGCTTTTTTTGTGTCGCTGTTTACAGAACATTTTAATCAGTTTTAAATTATGTAAACAATGCACAATACGAAAGGGGTAAACAAATTTGTTGCTTGATTTGAGTTTTGCGAGAAGAGAGGCGTAGCAAGAAATTGCGGTTGATGGGTTATGAAGCGATCTTTCACAGCTCCCATCTAATTGTTAAGCCTATGTTAAGGCAGTCAAGTTGAATGTTAAGTTCAACTCGATGAGCTAATGGGCCTTGAATGTAGCAATTGCTGCAACGCCTACTTGTGCGATACTTATGTATCTAGATATATATTTTATGCTAAATATGAAAAGGTGCATTGATTTGTTGTTACTCGACTTGTTGGCCTGGCCTTGGGCAAGAAATAAAATGCAGCAGCAGCTGCTGCACGGATTAGACAGTGAATAAGCGCTAAGATGAAAGCATTGGGATGAAAATAGTTGATTAAAATTGAGAAGCGATTAAAACTTGATGATCTAGCAGTTCTTTTCTTGCTATTCTATTCTTTTAGAGTGCAAATAATTGTTGTTAACTTTATTTTTCTTACAATGAAGTCTTTGATGAAGATGAACATAATTGATTTAAACTGAGTTGGGATTTAAGTTCTAATCCTCTATTCTATTCGTTTAAAATGCAAATTTAATTCTTAAGATTGAATATTAGAATAGTATTATAATATCCTTTTAGTTAAATAGTTGTTAATAATATTACAAAAAGATTTACTTAATTGATTTAAATTGAGTAGAGATTTTATTTTATTTTTTTATCTCTATTCTATTCGGTTCGAAAACAATTTAATCTGTGTTTTATTATTGGTAATCTGATAGCAGTTATTAACGTGGGTTTTCTTACGATTGTAATATAAGAATAATATCTTATTAGCTAAAGAGTTGTTAATAGTTAAAAGAATAAGACTGTCTGTAAGAGTGTTTAGTTAATTAAGTCTTTTAATACTACTTTGCTTTTAACCTTAATTGTTAGTAATAATTATAAAAGTAGCTTTAAACATTAAATTATAGCATGGTTTTGGAAACTAAAACCTAGTTCAATTAGGCTGTCCTTTAATTTTAGAATGCTTCTTAAAAACTAGAAATAAGAGTTGAATTTTTATTTCGGTTATCAAAACGTTTGGAGACTAAGCATATGGCATTGGTTTTGAAATTGTTTGTTTATGAAAATAAGTAAATATTTGTTTACTTTAAATAAAATAACATATTCTTCGTGAGATCTACTAGACAAAAAGTTTGAGATTTAATGTAAAGTGTGCTTCAAATTATCTATTTTTTATCACAAAAGAGACATTCTAACAAGTCATCTTCGTTTGCAAAGCTAATATCCAATTTGGTTCCAGTAAATTACTTACCGGTTTGTTGTTGTCTATTCACAAGGCCATCATCTTTCCAATCCTCACTCGATCATCTATTTAGTGACTTATCGTTTCGTTGCCGAAATTGAAAGTGAAAAGTCTTGAAATATGCTGAAAATGTGAAAATTGTGAAAGCCCATCTTTACATCTCACTCGCTCCATTAACATTTTGTTGGCGAAACAATTGGAAGTGAAAGGACTCGAAAGGACGTGTTTTAAGTTCGAAAACTATATTCGAGAACTATATTTTCTTTGCAGAGCTCGCACAGCTAACTGGAATAGCGGCTGTCCTCCGATTTCCTATGCCCGAACTGGAGGATAGCGACGACGACGATGATGAAGATGGTGCGGCAGGTGGAGACGATAGCGACTAAGTGGAAATGGAGAAACCAAGCATTTTTCAACAATAACAAAACAACACCAACAACATTAACAATAACAACAAAAACTTGTCAACTGCAATCAGTGTATAAAAAACAAAAACCAGCACTCGACCTATTTAAGTAGCTTGAGTTAAAACAAATTCTAAGAATTGTATATTAAATAGGTACTACTTCTGACAGACTTGGACTGTGGCAGGGCATATACAATACTATATACAAGTAATTTTTTTAAGTTTAAAACAAATACATAATTGTTTAAGTGTCTGAAAATCTAGTTAAAATTATAAGGTGTTTCAACAACAAAAACAAAATTTAATGTGGCCAAGCAACAGAAAAGGAAGGAAATAATATACTTAAACATTAAACAATAATTGGAAACTAACAACAAAACAAAACTAAACAAAAGTGTTCAATGCGCCGAGTGCTTGCAATTTGATTTGCTCTCTCCTTGTTTAAAATAAAATAATAATATTTTAATTGATTCGCGTTTTGTTGTACATTTTTAATACAATTTTTTATACCATAAGTTCGTAAATGCTGCGCAAAACCAATTCATTAATTGTTCATAATTTTTTATAAGTGAAATAATAAAAGCGAAGAAAAGCCAAACATTTCTTTCAATTTCATTTTTATTGCAAAGAACTTTAAACGTAGGCTTAGACTTATAGGAATAGGACGCCTATTTGCTGCTAAGTTTGGCTGCCGATGCAGCAGCGGTAGCCGCCGCCTTACGTGCCTCACGCTTTGCCGTCTTCTTGGCCTCCTTGGCGGTGGCTTCGATGTTGCGACGCTTCTTCCGCAACAGCCATTCCTCCTTCTCCTTGGACTGTTTTTCGCGTATCAGCTTTCGGAAGAGATCGCGATGGCGCGGCTTCACCATTCGAGCCTGCAAGCGATGCTCGTCCACCTCCGCCTTGTGCACCTGGCGTTTGTTCACCTTATGGACCTTGCCCGATTGAACGGACATTTTCTGTTGCTGTGAGTGAAGCGAGAAGCAGAGGAAAAAAGTTAATATTTATATGCAGCCGTGTAATAAAATCGCTTACTTCTTCCAGTTTTCGCTTTGTTTTTGGGTCCAACTCTTCTTCCTCATCGTCTTCTGCCTCCTCGTCATCCTCATCTTCATCGGAGGGCACTTCTTCGTCTTCTTTACTGACACCATCGCGACCACCGTACTTCTTATCCTCGATATTCTCATCGTGAAAGGCGCGTTCAAGCTGTGCATCAAGCAGCATCTGTTCTGCCTGCTCATCGGCAGCTTCTTCCTCAGATTCATCGTCACTTTGTGCTAAAAAAGTAATACACAGTTAATAATTAATTAAGCAGTAGTGCAGAAATGTTGCTCACCATGTGTCTCGATGAGTGATGGATCGTGCAAGGCCCTCTCCTCGGGCGGTATGTAAGCATCGCGCTTGGCATCGACGAATGGCGACAAATGTGGCGGCAGAACCTCGCCCATGAAATATTTATTTGTGGGCAGTAGCTGGCGCTGATTTACACAATCGAATATCCATTGCGGCTGAATGTAGTCTCTGGAGATGTACTGTTTCGTTAAGCTGGGCCTGTCCACAATCTGATGTGTGATGGTCTCATCGGCTTCGTCGAAGGTGGCGCCGGCAAAGACGGTGGAGTCCCATGACACTTTGCCGCCAAAGGAGCGTATGATAATAACCAGTGGCTCGCGTGGTACCTCGCGATTTATGTAGAACTTCAGACCCTTGAAGAGAGTGCGCAAGCGTGCCACCTCCTGTGCATCCTGTTTCATTTTAATAATGCGCTTCGAGTCACCATCCTGCTCGAGCAGCTCCATATCAATGTCCGGGTCCTCCTCATCCTCCTGCACTTTGTCTGTGCGCAGCAGCTCGAAATTCAGCGCAGCTATGCGATCCGAAACGAATGTAGACTCATCTTTTAAAGTCTCTGGGTTGTCCTGCAGCACGCTGCTGGGAAACTGTGGTGGATAGGCCATGTTGAGGCCATGATAGAGACGGAAATTGACAAATCCGAGCATAATCGTATAGAATTCAACGAATATCGACATGACTTTGAAGTCAACTTCATGCTTCGACTGTGGCTTAAAGGGATAGTAGTGCGGCACAATCCAAGTGACCTTCTGGCCCTTTATCTCGGCTTGGAAATAGTAGCCCTTGATGGAAATGAAGACCTTGCGCAGCGACTTTGAGGCAATCAGATAGTGCAGGAACTCAATGGTCAGTCGTCGGCAGAGATTGGACTGCTCCCGCGGTATCAAATGCAGCGAAGGGAAGGTGCTGAAGAGGAAGAGCAGCGTCAGACAATCGTCCAGATCCTTGAGCGCATCTATAAACGTTGGATACCGCTCCTTCACTATGTGATCGAGCTTAATTTCTGGATACAAGGCTAGGCGGCGTTTTAAGTTGCGGAAATCCTTGATGGCGCGGTCGCGGCCCGTTTTCTTGGCAAAGATCTGCAAGGCATAAATATGAGTAACAATTCGAAAGGTTTTCTTTTAGAAAAACCCTCACCTTGTAATCACGCAGCGTCCACACAATGGGCTCGTGCAGGAGGAAGCGTATGTCCTTCGCATGATACAGAATTTTTATCTCCGACGAGCCTTTCTGTGCGCGACGCCTGTGTTTCGGTTCGCGCGGATAGACGCCCTTGAGAATGCACAGGCGGCGAAAGTCATTCAGCGATATCTGCAGCCTTCGTATAGCCGTACGACGGCTAATGTACTGGGTAGCCTCACCGGACTCGTACTGCGCAAAAAGTTGAACAAAATGTAAAGTTACTGTGAAAATGAGAGGGACCTAACCTCATTTGCGTTATTTGTGTGTTGCCTACCTTGTTTGGACGTCGCATATTCGCTAAATTGTGTTGTGCAGCTGTTTAGTAAGTGAAAGAGTACTGTTTTCAAATTCCACCTTCGCGTTTTTGGTGAAAAATGTAATAAAATAAAGCACGCACAGCACCAAAACACACGTTTCTGTGTTGTTGGTCGCGTGGAAAGGGTAGAAGAAGAAGAACTCAAACACGAATGCCATTCACATGGAATGATTGTTTGACAGCTGTGTGTTTTGCCGGCCAGGGCTGCCAAACTACTTATGACTGTGAGCTTTTGTTAGGGAGCGTTGCGCGCGACTGCCCATTCATTCAAAATGCAATTCGAGATGCTTTTGGATAACTCATTTTATTGAATTTGTTTTTATTGTTTTATAGGTATTGAGAAAATAACATACAGTCTAAGTTTGTTGTATTATATAATATTCGTTATATATTATGTATTTAGTTTCAACATTAACTTCATTTTTTTTGTTCGCAATATGCTAATTGCAATTCACTGCTTTACAATAATTTTGTTGTTAATAACAAAAGTTCATTTAACGGCCCATTTACTTAATTCGTTTGCTGCGGCTCCGCTACAATTCAGCTATTTAACGTTTTATTTTCGTTTTAGACGCTCGTGTGTGTGTGTGTTTATTGTTTATATGTTTGTTTGTGTGTTTATGCTCTTTTTTAAGCGTTTGTTAACATTGTTAAATGTATGTATGTATGTGTGTGTGTGTGTGTGTGTGTGTGTGTGTGTATGTTGCTTTTGTATATTTCACCTAAATATCTAGTTAACATCTTATTGGGTTTTCTGCGGCTTAGATTCGTTTTGATTCACATAATTGTTGTTCCGTTTCTGTCTGTTTATTTGCGCCTCCTTCAAACATTATTATTTTTACTTGTTTACTTGTATATTGTGTGTGCCAGCCATATTGAAATTGACTATTTATTTGATTCGTATTCGTCTGTTAATGCAGTTTGATGATACCCTCTTGACCAGATGCGAGCGCGTCATATGATGTTACATATGTATAGTATGTGTGGGAGGTGATGGGCGTTGGGCGTTGGGCGTACATACATATGTGTCTGTATAAAATCTAAATGGTATTTTATTTAACTATACTTATATAAAGTAAATAACATGTTTTCCTCTGTTTATAAATTTTAAATTTCATAATTGCTGTATTATGCGATACAGTGCTGCTGCTTTATATTCGAATGTGTTCGTAAAGTAAAGCCCAAATCTTAAGGCAGTCCATGTCAGTAATCAACAGGTGCTTGCTTGTTTTGCTTCGTAGCTCTGTAGATTCCAATAAGTAGCCGGCGACGCATCGGAGCAAGCTTTGGATCGTTGTCGTTTCAAGTTACAAGAGTTTTAAAGTAAAGCAACGTCTTTCAAAATTGAACTGTTCCCTAACCTCTGGCTTACAAAATACGGAAACAAGTGTTGGGAAAATGTTGGAAAATGTTTAAACAATTGAAAAGAGATAAAGTGGACTTTTGAAAATTTATAAACAGGCAGGCCACTGCTCATTTGGTATTAATTTATGAATTATTTGTATAAATGATTTGTACAATCTTATGTGCTAAAAGCGTATCAGTTATTAAAATTAACTTTTTTTTATTATAATACTCTCTTGCTCACTATTAAATTAATTACTAATTACATGCACAACAATCTATAGATTTGTTACAATTGTCCATTCAAGAAAACAAACATGTGTGTGTGTTAAGTAAAAAATTGTACAACAATTTAACCAAACAACACAAAATCATTGGTGGGTAATGGAATTTTATTACACACGACGGCTATATATTTATTTTTTTACGTACTTCGTATCCCAAACGACGTTACACCGAAAATCGTTAACCAAATTGGCTAAAAAACAAATACAAAAAATTTCTTTGCCACATGCTACAATATATTGTTGTTGTTTTTTTCCGCCTATTTAAATAATAAACGCATTGTCGTTACATATACATACAAATTTGAAAACGCTATAAAAACTTTAAATTAGTCTACCAATATGTTAACTATTACTTTTTACTGGATTTTCGGTTGTTGTTGTTGTTATTCTTCTTCGTCTTTTTCTTTTTATTTATTATTTATATTGTTATGGCATTAAAATATTTGTTTATTTAAAACTCAGAATAAAGTTTCGAGCGCAAATTTATACAGCGGCGTGGGCAGACAGACAGAGGCTGCCCGCTACGGCACACAGCTGGAGCCGTTAGGTTGGCAGCCCAGGCCGTTAGTTTTAAATTTCGATTCGACTTCGTTTTTTTTTTTTGAACCAAGTATTCGCTTTTAAATATTTATTGTGTTTTGCAACGGACGCAACTTGAAACGTGTAAGTATATCATGCATATGCGCACTTAATTATATATATATATATATATATATATATGTATATATATTGTACATAACATTGCGGTTCGTATTTATTTAAAAAAAAAGAAAAGAAATTACGTTTCTTGCAACTGTTTATATGTGTATATGTATGTAAGTACGCAAAAAATGATATACATAACTACGAGTACAATAATATATCTATATATTGTATATATATAGGTATATGTATCTGTCTTGCCTTTTTAATAATCCATTATAAAAGTTAATATATGTATTGTATATGTATATCTATGTATGTATATATATGTATATATATAATATTTAAAGCTGAAATTAATGATTATGTGCTCGTTTGTTCGTACGTTTGTTGGTTTCGATTGTTTTACGTGATTGATTTTAAGGCTTCCCAACACTATTTGAGCTTCAACTGCCGCTGCAGTGTGCAGTAACGCGTGCATGTTTCAGCCTCGAGATGATTTTTAAAAAATGAGCCGGCTCTGTGTTTGCTAATTTGTTTGTTTTCTTTTATTTTTTTTTATAAAAAAGCCAATTCGTTGCAAAGCTAAATTATAATTTCTATTGTTCATACTTACGTACTTACTGTAAGGAGCAAAGAGATATTAAAACAATTTCTCGAAACTCAAAATTTTGCTTCAACAAAATTAGCAGACACAAGTAATTGTACGCGTGATGAAGTTGTTGTTTTTTCTTCTTTTTTCAGTTTAATTTCAAACAATGATTTTTATTATTAATTGTTAAATATTTTATAAAGTATATATAGCATTACTATATGTATTAGTTTTATTATGAATTTTATCTTCTTTTCATCATCAATTTTATTATACTTCTTGTTACTGTTATGAACGTTTTACTAATTTCTCAACAATTTTTTTTTAGTTTTTACTTTTTACGCAATTATTCAACTTTTTAAAAATCTATAACCATAACAATTTTATATATATATTTTATGTATATATATATATATATAATCATATATATTTATATTAAAGCGAGAATTCTACGACCACTCGACGTGTGTGCGTTTGGATTTTATTTTATGTTTATGTCTTGTTATTGTTTATTTAGTTTTTTATTAATGGCGTTAAGAGGAGGAGAAGTGCGTGTATGTGTGTGTTTTTGTGTCTTTAAGTTAATGATTAATGATCGATCGATGCCTAAATGAGACTAGCTAACTAGTATTGTTTATTGCTTTGTTGCCTTAGCATTGCATTTGATTTTGATTTTTGTTAACATTTCGCTGCATGTTTTGTACTGCGATTTAGGGTTAGGTCCTTGAAACAGACCGGAAATGTTGTATTAATGCATGAGAGGAGTAGTTCGTAGTCCTAGAGTTTGTACTTCGAGTGTACAGTGTTCTTATCTCTAAGAATAGAGAGAGAGGCGCGCGATATGTATCGAATGTTTGTGAGTATGTGTGTGTGGATAGAGTGTGGCGTGTGTCGGTGTTGGGGTGCTGCTTTTTCCTATCTTCAGTATGTGTGTGTATTTATAAATTTCTCGTATATATTTAGTATGTATGTATATGCATTATTTAAAGTTAATTTGGAAGATTATTGTTTAGTTAAACGTACAGCTTGTATAAAAGTTTAAGTTCATTTTTTTTCTTTTTCATTTCATTTGAATTTGTTCTCGTCTTCTTCAAATGTCTTTGGAAGCTGTCAGTTAGTGTTATAAGTTAAAGCCTGCTCTAGAATTGTAATGCAGCGAGCATCTGAGACTTAGAAGAGTTCGAAAGACTCTATATAGAAACTATTTCGTGTGCAGTGCGGTCTGGGAAGGTGCATTGAAGAAGTTGCTAAACAAAATTCCTAAATGTAAATAAATAGGTGAGAGTTTTCACCATCATTTTATCTGAATTAAAGAATATTGAACACTTTATAGTTCAAGAATTTCTTTCATTGTTAGAAAGAATATTTATTAAAATATTATAGATGTACGTATTTAAGCTAAATTTGTTTATGTTTTCTAAACAATGTTATATTAAACGTGTAACAAGAATTGTTTGATTAGAAATATGGAAATTGGAATTTCAGGAACCATTTGTAAAACATTTTAAAGAACGCTTGAAGTGTTTCTGCCTTAAATTTAGCGAGGAAACATGTTTTTCCTTTAGAAATTTGTATTTTCAAAAATAATAATGTTCAATTGATAAAATTTTTAAAATGTTTAAGAAACATTAGGAATGGGAACCAGAATTTAAGGAATTATATGTATTATATTAGAATAGAAAAGTAGGAGTTTTCATGAACATTTCTCGAAACGTTGAAGAAAATATAAATTGATTAAAATTACTATTAGAATATTTTAGATTAGAAAATGTGAAATTTTTTCGATATCTTTGCACATTTGTAAATAAGTATTTGATCATAACTTTGGAGAAGCATACTCTTTTGGAATATGGAAATAGGAAATTTGTAGAAATACTTCTTTAAAGTTTTATAAGAACTTAATTTTCGATATGAAATCTTGAATCTATATCTATATTAAAATCAGAAAGCCCACAATTTCAGGAATACATTTCAGTGTTCTTCATTGAATTTGTGGAAATCTTGAAATGCTTGGAATACTTGTATTTAAAAAAATCTCAATTAGGAAAAAATGAATGAATATTGAGAAACTTTTGATTTATTTTGAAGTCCTTGGCAGACAGCACTGTTCACATGATAGTTTTGAGGATATCTAGAGCGTAAGTTCCATGGTGCATAGTTAGTTGAGGGTGTGTGGGTTTGGGTGTGAGGGTGTGTGAGTAAGTATAGGATTGGCATTGCATGAACAAAGCATGACGTACGTAGTATGTTGTTGAACTCTATATATGTGTGTATTTTTCGAGTTGAGTTTCTTTGTACAATGCATTCAGAATCGTATTGGTATTGGTGTTCTCTGTATTTATAAATTTGCATGTCATAACATTTCGAGTTAATCGTATTTTTAATGCTTGTGTGCCATTTGTTATGCACTGCACCCATGGGGTGTACGTTCATTTGCTCTTGTTATTATTAAATAGATGTAAGTTGTGTGTGTAATACATACTATACTATATATATATAGTTGCATGTATATATATATATATATATATATATATATGTATGAATATTGTGTGATGGTTTCCCACTATATACGACTGGCTGGCTGGCTGGCTGGCCGGCCGCCGTTTAGCGATTTGTTGGCCGTGCTTTTTAAATATACAGTTCGAATTTGTTAAATAGGCGTATTATATATATATATATATAGGTATATGTATATGTATGTATGTAGTATATAAAGTTAAGTCACTGCCACTAGTTTGTTATTTTTGGTTTCTCATGTAACTATGCTTCTCATTGCATCGTATGAAAAATTATTGCTTTCTGTTCTGTGTTTTGTGTAATTTTGTCATTTCATCAATTTGTCAAATTGTCAATTCGTCAATTCATCAGCTTCAACTTTCAACTTCAACTTGCGAGCCATATGCAAACGTTTGAATATCAGTTAGATATATGTATTTGCCTACTTAAGTTATAGTAGCATATATGTACTTTATGTTTTTTCTTTATATATAAAATATATATATTTATATATATGTATGCTTTTACGTTAAATGTTCAATTTGCTTCGACTTCTTTTTCTTGATTTTTTTTTTTGTAAATTTTTTGTTGCATACTATAATGCGGTCACTTTTTTCGAGTTTTTTTTTTTAATGTTAGTTTAGAAAAATGTTTACGTACTTCTAAATAAAGAGAGCAAGTTTTTTGTTTAAATATTTTTGGTTGTTGTTGTTTGTTGTTGTTGTTATATAATACGTATGTTTATATGCTCATATATATGGGGGAGGTTTTTAAGCAAAAAAGTATATGAAATTATTTGTGTTCTTTTTTTCGTATTCGTTTTCATTTTTGTGTTTTTGGTTTTGTTTTTCTTTCGTGGTTTAGTAGTCTATCATAAATATTGTTAAATTTAAATAACTGCACCTTTTACACGCCAACAATAATCATAATCATAATAAGTTATAAAGGTATAATCGATCATCGTGTTAAAATTATGGCAAATGCTTAGCAAAATTTATTAAAGTAGGTATTTCTTTTGTTACTTTATTCTTTTTGTTGAGTATAGTAGTTAGCTTACTAGAAAGTTTTCTTTCCTTCTTCATCTTCATCTTCTTCTAATCTCTGTTCATCTGTTCTCTTCATCTTCTCATCCCGTTTTTCATTCGCAAATTATCACTTAATCAATATAGGTAGGGCGATATAGGTATGCCGTGTGAGTATGTGTGCGTGTGGTATATAAGTGTTCATACTCGGTTATATATTTATTTTGGTTATTAAGTTAAAACAACTTGGTTGTAAAAACTAGGGAAAGAAGTGTTTTAGTATAGCCTTGGAATTGCTGGAGAATTTCGAATTTAGAAAAAGATTATGCAAATAAAATACAATACTTAATACAAATTTGTGGCTTTGTGTGCTGGGCAGATACACAAATACATTCTATATGAGCAATAAATAGTTAACAAAAATATTATTATTCTTTCAGAAACACTCTTAGCACTTTCTTCTGCAATAACTATGTATTTGTCTAGCAGAGTACATATTTTATTTAGGTATTTATAAGGCGCGGTATTCTGCTGCTTAGCTGATATGAGTATTGGTAGAGCCTCGTTTGCATTTTCTACACCTATACGCTGCCTGTTTGTTAGTTTTGTAGAACGCATACAACGAATCATTTGAAATTCATTTGAGATTTCAATTCCCAGATTTACTTTAAAGGTTAATCTTTAAAATTTGTAGTGCTGTTAAGCGAATTAATGTATTTATATCATAATTTTGTTGTTGGTTTTGTGCAAATCATAAATTTCCTTTGGTGTTGTAAAACTATAATTTGAATAGATTCATTATTTATTTATTACAAAAATTAAGTTACTGTTATTATTATTTATTCATCTCCCTTTAAGCAACATATTAAGACAGATTTTTTGTTGTTAATTTTTAATAATTGGAGGCAAATAAATAGCTAAGAAAGTCAGCCCAATTTTTCGTCTTGTACAAGAATATAACGAATCCATAGTATTGAAAAACGACATATCGAAATGATAGAAATTTAAATTAAAGTTCGGTTGATTTTTGTTTGAACAAATATAAGAATAATGTAGAGCACATGTCCAATTCTTGGTGTTGTGTTATTATTTCTTGCCTTTCGTTTCATTAATTCAAATATTTTTCAATTAAATAAGAAACCAAGTTAGATCTTTAGATTTCTTAGTGTTGGAAAATTACATATTAAAGCATTGTATCTGCAATTGATGAATTTTATTGGGACTCATCTTATTATTCATATCATTCGTTGTATCGTTGCACATCCCTGCTGGAAGCTGGAATCAATAACAAATTAAAGCTATTTAGTATATCAGATATATTCACAAATTCATGTTTTGCAGCATTCATTCGTGCTTAATCGTTTTTCTTGTGGACGCTATTGTTCCAGCTTTCCATCATTAGGTTGCGCATAAACGTAGGTAGGCATCAGAGGGGTTTATAACTAATAGGTTTAGAGTACTGTTGTCATATTGTAGAATTAAGTATGCCTGCTGCCCGACACTTAGCCACGAAACTGCTTAGGTTAATTTTAGCTTTTGCCTATTATATAAGGTGCATGTGCCAGAAATATTATCATTATTATTATATTTTTTTGATAATTTTGGTTTATAATAATTTTTTTCTTTTGGCTGTACTATATTTAGAACCCAAAGGATCAGTTAAAGTAATGTTTTGGGAAGCATTATCTTGTTCTTCTAATCGTAATAATAATAACAATAATAATAATTAGATAAATAGATAGATAAGGTCCATAGTTGAGTAGAAGATAGTAAGATAGAGAGAGCTTAAGAATCGTTTATAGGTTGTTCAATGTTGTCATTAAAAAGCTGCGACTAAACATTTTAAAGTAAATGTCTTTCGAAAAGGAAACGATGCACTTAGTTGCACTAACTAACTCGCATTTTACGTTAAGTTTTCATATTTTTATGTAATTCTTATTTATTTTTGTTTCATTCTTTATTAATGCTTCTGCCATGTATGTGATTCTATGTGTGTAGTATGTGTGTGGGTTTAACAATTCGATTATTTAGTTAAGTCCTTTGTTTAATTCATTAATTAATTCATTAATTTGTTTGTATATAATTTAGCTAAGTGGATGTTGTTGTTGTCGTTTTGGTTGTTGTTATCAAACATGTATGTATATTGCGCTGATCGGCTATCGCTATCGTTAACGTTATCGCTATCGCCATCGGCTGTGTTTGTAATTTTGTCTTTGTTCGTCATATTCGCTTCTTACACTGGACAAGTGATCATATCGTATTCGAACATCAGCGAAACAGCAACAAAGACAAAATACAGTAGAAACATGGTAAATCCCAGCCCCTTGTTCATGCGCCATCGGAAGCAGGCAATTGACATTACCACAAACACCAGCATCATAAACAAAATCGTAATGGAACAAACCATGCCTACAGAGTTGACCTCAACTGGTGCATCGTAGATAATACCATAAAGTAGCCAGGGAATTGGCAAGCTGGTTAAAGGAGCGGGGAGTCAAGGAAAACATATATTTTTTTATATACATTGTAGTTTATTTCTGTTTCCCATTTCAAACGAACTATGCGGAATAGAAATGGATATCCAAAAAACCATGCAGCTATCGAGATATTATGCAAACATTTTGAAAGCGAATATCTGAATGGTATTTTGGATTCTCAACTCTTTCGATTCCGCATGACTTTATGAAATTACGAAACGAATTGTGGAGTATTGAAATCAATAAATGTTTCCATTTCGAAACCATTTTGAAATCTTAAACGTATTCCAGATTCTGGTTTCTTTCAATTCCGCATAACTTCATGGAATTCGGAATTTTGGAGAATTGAAATCAATAAATGTTTCCATTTCGAAAAAATTATAGAATCAAAAATCTTAATCGTATTTTAGATTCCCGTAACTTTCAATTCCGCATAACTCTATGGAATTCGGAAACGCATTTTGAAGAATTGAAATCGATCATATCAATTGTATACTGGATTTTATCAATTCCGCATAATTCGATCGAGTTTGAAATCGAATTTTGTTGAATAGAAATTAATTAATGTTCGCAAATCCGTAAAACAATTGAGCTAATCGGCATTATAATACATTTTTTAAAATGTTGGAATAGTATTTGGGTTATTGTCTATTTCAATTCCTCATGATTTAATAAAATTCAGAAACGGAAACATGGCTAATTATTTTAGTTTTTAGAGCAGTTTCTATAGACTGTACTTACCCCACAGTTACATCGAATATATTGCTGCCCACAGAGCTAGACACAGCCATATCACCAAAGCCTTTGCGTGCCACAATAACTGAGGTTATCAAATCCGGTATGGAAGTGCCCGCTGCCAGGAAGGTCAGTCCCATTACCTATGGCCCAGAAATTGCTTATTTAACTGCTGGCTGGCTGGTTGGACTTTTCCGACTTACCTCGGGCGGTATGCGGGCGGTATCGCCGGCCACATTGGCCCACCATACCATCAGATATGAGAAGGCGGCTATCCACAGTATGGAGCCAATGAAGGTGACGGGAAAGAAGCGTTTGCCGCGGGGCGAGCGCGTATCGGGCAGCGTTAGCCACATCGGTACCAGCAATGGAGCGACCAGAACATAGGTTAGACGTTTCCGTGCCGTATCCGGCCAGGCCATGCTCAAAGGCTCCGGTTCGTCTTCTATTTCAGGTGCCTTTGTTGTTGTTTTTTTTTTTTTTTAGGAAAACATTTTTCGTGTTGTGTGGAAAATAAGTTGCAGTTAGTTTTGTGTGAACTCGAGTGGAATGGGGGTTATAATGGGTCTTTCGTTATCTTTACAATACGTAATAATTGATAATTGATAAATATATAGTAGTATGTATGATATAAGTATATTTATAAGTAAGTATGTATATAGAATATTAATTTGTTCATATAAAATATATAGTAAAATGTGTGATTATGTACGCTCTTAAACGACAGCTGAGTGGTGAGTTCTGAGTGGTGAGTTGTGAGCTCTGAGTGGAGATGAGTGGAGTGGCTTGAGTGGATTCGTTTGATTTGTTGTGATCGGCTTGGCACGATTGCTATACAATGATGAGTGTTATGAATGCATGATTATGGCTTTACTTTTCATTAATTGTTGTGCATATTCAGCTCTTTGCTATTTTTTACAAAAGTTATTTCTTCTTTTTTGTTGTTGTTTTTTTTTTTGGTTTGGAATTCATTTCGAAGCACTCACAGACAGGCGTTTAGAGCTTGCTTGGATTTGGTTTAGTCAACGTTTAATTAATTTAAACAAAAAAAAAAAGTACGTGTATGTACAACTGGAAGGGGGAACACTTCACTAACGATTATGTTAAGAATAAAAGAAATTGAAATTTTTAAAAATTTTATGCACTTACTTCTATTATTATGATTATTTTTTAAATGCTTGTATTTTACAATTATTGTGGGTGCTATGTCTTAATACGATTACATATTGAAACGTGCAGAGTTCGGCATTAGTCGGGCTGGTGTTTTCTTTTTTTTTTTTGAGCATTCATTGATTGATTTCTTTCCACCAGACCCCAAAAATGCACAGCGCATGCTTTTCAAGTGCAACAACACAGACAGAGGCTACACAGACACACCAATGGATGCGTTTATGGGTAGAGCCCAAAACTAAAGTTGGAAAACTATATAAATAGATGAAAGTAAAATTATTCGATTAAATCATGATGAGTTCACAACTAGAGCTAACTTTTAATTCTACGTTACATACAATTTTATTTATTTACTATCTAGGTATTAAATGTATTGGTGTAAGCGGTACTTAAGCAATGTGAGTGAGAGTACAAAATACTCGATTAATTTTTTTAAATGTTTTGTTTTATTTTGCAAAAGCGGTGTATCTAAGTGTGAGTTTATTCTCGTTATTGCGATTGCGGCGTCTGCGGTTGCGTTCAACGTTCATGGGCAGTGCCTCAATATACTATACTTTTTTAAAAATATTTATGTAGATTTATAGTGCCATGACTGACACATTAGATCGAATAACTAAATAACAGTGTACCCATTCGCATGTCGCTTAATCATTCATCGTAATTGTTTAGCCTCCTCCCCACATGGGGCGCGTGTCATGTTTCAAATGCAAATGCTTCGAAACTAGAGGTGGTTGCGTGATCTCCCATTTAACGAGCCTTTCAATTAACTTTAAATATAAGAAACTGTTTTCTTGGCATCTGTTTAAGTATGTTTCACCGTTTTCATTCCTGGTGCTTCAAATTTTAATGCTTGGGAACTGGGCTCGATACTTCATTAAAGGCGTATTTCAAGTAGTACCTTGTAAAATTTTTTTTTTTCGTCGATTACCATCGAAGCAGTTTAAATGTATACACCTTTTCTATTTCTATATATCCACTAGAAAATGTCGAAACAGAGCCTTATATTTGTTGCCTTTAAAAACGATATTCTATTAATAACTTGTGCTTCAAAATATAGCTATTTTCCTAATATGAAAACAGACGTCTTCTCAATTTTATTTCTTGCCACTATTTCCACTTCTTGTACTTCTCATGGAACTACAATAGAACAACATTTATTGCACTAAGTATTTATCTCGTCTACGATAACACATCTCTAGGCATAACTTTTGTCGTCTTTATAATCGATAATCCATTTAAGACTATGATTCAAAAATGTAGCAGAGATAAACCGCAATTTGATTTCTAAAATATTGAAGTCACAGAACCCTCTTTATATCGTTTTTATAAACGATATTTCTATTTCCACTTCTTTGTGATCAGATTATTTAACTATTTATGTAAATGTCGTTTACGATAACGTCTCCCACACATCTCTAGGCACAATCACAGAACCCTCTTTATATCATCTTTATAAACGATATTCTATTTAAAACTTTTCCCACAAAAAGTGTCTCATTTTCTATATTGGAATGCAGGTGTCTCTCAATTTTATTTCTTTAAACTATTTCCTCTTCTTTGTGATTAGAAGACTTAAATATTTATGTATATCTCGATTACGACAACGCCTCACACACATATCTAGGAAAAATCACAGAACCCTCTTTTTATCGTCCTTTTAAACAATATTCTATTTAAAACTTATCCTACAAAAAATGTCAAATATTCTAAATTGAAATCCAGATGTTCTTCAATTTTATTTTCTGAAACAATTTCGACTTCTTTGTGATCTGACTATTTAACTATTCATGTAAATCTCACATCTTTACTCCCAACCACAGAATCAGTTGTGGTCTAGATCGAGTGAATGAATCACTTTCCTATAGCAGAAGTTCAAGCTGAATTTTCCGATTATAACTAACGCTGACTATAGCTTTTCCTATATTCAAGAAATACTATACCTTTTAGTATATATAGTACATATATCTCACACTGCACAGGAATGTTAGTTTGCAAGCCGCTAGACTGACGTCACGTCTTACATATAACGAACTTAATTTTGCTTTTTTGTTTAATGTAGTTTGAGAAAAATAAATAATAATAAAATTGTTATGCAATATATAGAGGAGAGAGATAGAGAGAGAGAGAGCAATAAAAATTGTTTATGAAACTAACTTTGATGCTAAATTTGCGTGTCTGAATTTTGACCCTCTGCTCAATCCAGCTAGGACGTCGACCACTTAAGGATGGCTTTTTGAATTGAATTTAAGTTAAATTTGTTTTGAGAGAAAAGTATATAGATATATATAATTTTTCAACAAATTATATGCGGTTGCCTTGATTTTTGACGTTACTTTTTGTTTGTTTTTAAATGGCAATTATATATAGTAGTAGTAGTATTATATGTAAACATGTAGTTAGTTATTGAAATAAAAGTTGATTAAAACTGAAACTGTTAGAGATAGTAGTTGTTGGGAGACAGATAGAAAGTTTTCAAGTTGGTTGATTTGTTGGTTATGTGTAGAAGTGGCAGTTAGAAGTTAGAAGTGTGGGGAGTTTTGTTGATCGGGTTTTAAGTAGAACATTTAACAAACAATCACATACAGCGGGAAATATAACAATTTGGCATTTGGGGTTGACGAGTCAGATAGAAATAGATATAGGAGATAGCGGAGAGAATTTGCTCACAGACTTGGCCCAACTCGGAAATACTCGCAATGTTGGGATTTTCAAATTTTTGTATCGCAGCTGCGTTTGACTTCACAATAACTTCACAATCACTATTAAGATAGTCAACGACTTTGAATTTTGTGGCTGTTTGCTTTGTCATCTTTTTGCAAAAAATTATAATAACAAAAAAAAATGACAACAAAAATAACAAGAACACCAAGAACCAAGGAACGTAATGCAATGCTGTTGTTGCTTTGGCAAGTGCTGGCTATGCATAGTAATGTACGTTTAAGAAAAAAAAAATGAGGAAAAAAAAGAAAACAATCAGAAAATGTCAACAATAACACGACTTGGGCACAGATGTGTGGGGGCGTGGGATCGCAGCTGTGTCATATATGGTTTTGGCTTTACGGTATTTGGAGGGAGCAGCGAGGCTGGAGCGCAAGGCGCAGCATTTGCATAGCGAGTTATTGTTGTTGTTGTTGTTGTTGCTGCTGGCACGTGGCAACACTTTGAAATGAATAACTGAATGATGTCTTGAATGTCTCGAGTGGCTCAAATGACTTCATCGCACAGCATTGAATGTGAGTGGAAATCATAAAGGTATTGAGTAGAAAAGAAAAACATTTTATGTATTTTTACTTTTTTTTTTTGTTGTTTTGTTTTTTGTTCTTGGTACATACTTCGAATAAACGTTGTGGGTGGGTTAGCTTATGTAGTATGTTTGTAGGTATGTACTGTAACTATGCAATTATGTATGTTCCATGAGTTGATAGGTAATATTACGAAAGTGTCAACATTCGCTTAAAAATTACTAAGTAAAGACACAAAGCAAATGAGTTCCAAATGGTCTGCAGAAAAACGATAATTTTATGCAAATACTTAGTAGTATATATTGTAGTAGTACTTTATTTTAGTTTTTCGTTCTATTCCGAATTAGCTCTTTATTTGGGAAAAAACAACACACGCACATACACGCACAAATAGATGAAGAGATGTGGGATGTGTTGCGAGAGAGTATTACAGTTAAGGCATACACAAAAAGGTGACAGGTGAATGTGTATTAAGAGAGATAGAGAGTTAGATAGAGAGAGAGAGCCAGAGGCACACAGATAGAGATAGAGAGAGTTTTGTGTGGGTGTGAGGTTGTGAGGGTGTGTGTGTGTGGGTATGTGGCTTGTGGGTGGAAAGTTATATGTTAAATTACTGATCAAAATAAAAAATTAATATTACTTTTGTTTTTTTTTTTTTGGTTTTGTTAAAAGAAAGAAAGTTACATAAGAATTCATAAGAGAGTAAGAGAAAGAGAGTTACAGTAAGTCACACATAAACGTTGCATAAACACACAGACTCTTCTTGTTGCTTCTTGCTCTTAAATTTAATTATAATAGGTAGGTACAGTATTTTGACAACAATCGTAGATAGGAGCTAGTAATTGAAGCTGTTCATTCAGCATTGGGGCACATAAGTACATATAAGGTCTGGCCGAACACACATACATATGTACATTCCTAAACATACATACATACGTTTAAAAAAAAATAGTAGAAACATTTAGAAGTGTAAAGCCATGGTCCCGCAGGCAAATAATTTGCTAACGAATTCATCTATATTTACAAGTATACTGCGAGAAGTGATTAACAAGAGGGCTGCAGTGGTATGCAAAATATTTGATTGAAGAAACGTTAACATCAACCGTACTTGTAGAACTCAGCAAATTTGTGGGCCAATTATTTGCCTGTCTGACCATAACTCCATAATGACGCACCATTAAACGGTTTTAGCTGCAGTTCAAACGCTGTGCTGCTTATGCATTAATTAGACAGTCAATCAATCAGTCAATCAATCAATTTTTACATTAGCATTGCAAAGAAACATGCCAACTAACAGAACATGTAGAACTTTTGGAAAAAAAAGAAACGCTTGAACTGGTAGGCTGAACCATGTCGGTGAGCTATTAAAGAAAAACTTGGAAGAAATTGGGTTTACGATGTTTAATTTGGAGTAATGCATTCAACTGACACTGGCGCGTTTAAGTTCGGGTTATAACACAAGAAACCTACTATCTGTAATTGCGGTAGTTGTTCCTATATCGTAAATTTTCATCTGTTTCAGCAGATGCTCCAACTTTAAATGTAACCTTACGATATTCGTTTTTACGATATTGAAATTTACGATATTGCCTGCGATTTGTTGTATGAAGAATGCAGCGCATTGTGTGTGACATTGTATTTTTTTTTTTTTTTTTTTTTTTGTAAATTTAATTTAATTGGTTTTTTAATACAACAAAAGAAAGACTCAAACGATAAACAAATACGAAAAGAAAATCATGCCTAAAAATCATTTCATTAGCAATGTAAGTAATACATAAATATGTATATAGATATGTATGTATTTAGAAATCGGCACAATGGCACAACTTACCGAATCGAGCGTCGTGTCTATATTGCCATTAGGTCGATCGGCCAGTGTGGTCTCCTTGAGATTGATTTTGACGTGATTGGCCGCCGAGGTGGTGGCACCACCGCGTTGCGGTTTCGTCGCGTCCAGCAGCACCTTTAGGGAGGCGATCGCATGCAGTTGGGTCGCCTTTTCGTCCACTTTGCCTGGAACATCATCTTTGTCATTGTAATTGTGTGTGGTTTGGGGGGAGGTGTTCGATAAATAATGCAGTGTTTCATTTCACACACAGTTTTCAAATTGTTTTTGTGTGGTTGTGTGTGTGTGTGTGTGCGTGTTAGTTCAATTGGTACATTGTGTATGTAGAGTAGAGTAGAGTAGTTGAGTAGAGTAGAGTAGAGTAGTAGAGAGCAGTGTTTGTTGTTGTTGTTGTTTTTTCATTTGTAGCACACAACGAATTGAGTTTGGTTTGGTTTGGTTTTGTTTTGATTATTTTTTGAACGCAAAATCCAAGTGTTTTTATTTTTATTTTTGCAAAAATTAAATGAAAAAAAGAAGAAAAAGAAAGGAAAAATTGCATCGATTAAAAATGAGAAAAAACGAATTAACCCCTTTTGAGGTTTCTATTTTAATATTTTCGTTTTTTGTTTTTTAGTTTTTTGGTTTTTTTTTTCATATAGCAAATTATATAGCAATGTAAATGCCCTTTGGGTTTTATTGAAAATATTTTATACAAAATGTTGATGTCAGTTGCGAAATAGCATTTTGGAGATTGGTTGTAATAAGTAGTTAGCTAGAAGAGGTTTCAGACTAGACTGCATATACTAGAGCGGAGTCGGAGTTAGAAAGCCAGAGAGTGTATGCAGAGAGTAAGAGAGAGAAAGAGAGAGGGAAAGAGAGGGCAGACAGAGACAGAGAGAGAGACAGAGAGAGAGAGAGCGAATAGCGCTTTGAAGCATAGTGTTTTGGGGGCGCTTATGAGTATTATGCGGGGTTTATGGATTTGTTTTTAGTGTTTTTTTTTTAACGGGCTCTACTAAAAGACTACAGCTAGTTCTATATGCTAATAAACTACTGATATTTACCGTGTCAGAGTCACATGGTTATTTGGTCTAACTTGTTTTTCTTTTAGCTCTGTAGAGTATTGAGTGTGACAGCGAAATTGTGTTTTGCACTAACAGCTGATTTCTTCTTTCAATGTTAATTTTGTTTGTTACGGTGGTTAGGGGAATGGGCTTTCGGGGTGGAATGTTGTTGTTATTGTTGTTCTCAATGTGGCATGAAGTGGTACGTTTCAGGGGCTCGGCTAACTGACATACACAGAGCTGTACATATATGTGTGTATTTTTTGGGCCCCAAAATGGCTCTAGCATTTATTTTTTTTATTTTTTTGCATATATACATATACATATGTGTGTATATACACAGCGACTTAAAGTGACTTATTTATTCTAGCATCTAAGCTTAACTTAATTAATTTAATTATTAATTATTTTGGCCAATTATTGTTTGACAGACAGTCCTAAATTGCTAAACACATGCTCAACAAAATAAATAAACAAATATATAACTAACAGCTCTATTGACTTTGGCAACTTCAAAAAATTTAGACAGACAGAGCATATTTTGAACACATTAACATAAGCACTAACATTCCAAATGTATAAATGGGTATGAATACAGTCGTCGGCATAAATATATGCACATTTTACTTCAAATTGTGCTTCATCCTAAAGTGAAGAGGACACTGTTTTAAACGGCCAGTATTTCCTTTAGGATGGTGACACAAGGCTTTTGGTGGTATTCGATATCCTTTTAGCGCTTTATTTGATGGGAAAATGCAATTTCCCCTTCGAATCGTAGAAACAAATCCAAAAGCCAAATAGCTTCTCTTTCTTTGGGTTTTCACTCTTTTAAGTGTTTCTAATTGGCATTCTGATGCTTTATTTTAGGATCTTATTGAAATCATTAAGTTTCGTCATCAGCCACAAAAGGGTTTGCTTCTTTTTTTTTAAATCCATAATGAAGAATATTTAATTATGAGAAATTTTTGGTTAGCAGTCAACAATTTATCGAACAATGTAAGAACATATCTTTCGCAGGCCCATTTCTTCAAAAAGGGCACCATGAATCGTTGATTTCGGTATATATTCGGTATATTTCGGATATTTAATTCACTTTCGCTGAATTTATCCGACAATTTTGGCTGATTTTTGATAAATTCCCTTAAGAGCATTCTTTGATTGCGTATACCACCCGTGGACTCTGTCACGAGATAAACAATTATCGCCATTATCGTGAAATTTTAACAGGATATCGATATCGATTCCTTGCACATATAAACTAAGCAATTCAGTTTCTGCATTTTTTATAACAGCAAATGGAATTCAATTAATGACACGAAATATTTTGTAACATTTCAAATGATTCTTTTGACAGTGCCGCCTGTGAAAGGGAATATAGTTTATACCCATGACTGTATATATATATATTGTGTGGAGTATGCTATATATATGTATGATAACGAGATAAAGACCTATGCAAAACAATTCACTTGGCTAGTCAAGTTGACATGCAACTAACCAACGAACTAACCAACCAGTTGGTGTAATGACTTGTAGCTATGCCTAGGCCAATTTTTCTTGAGCAGCATTTTTGTTTGTATTTTTTTTTTTTTCTTATTTGTTGTTTAAAACCAATTGTACTAGTTGCCAAGTAATTACAATTAACACATACAACATTAAAGGCATACTTAATATGTACAAATTATTTTGTTTTTGTCACGCGCCAAACTTGACATTGGACAGAATTGATCGAACAAACGAACGAACGAACCAACAAACCAACTTCTAAGTAGTAGCTGCTACTTATATATATGTATATATATATGTATGTATGGGTATATAGTGTGTATGTGAGTGTGTGAAATCTAAGAATTTTTGCTACATACAATATATTGTTTTATTATTAGTTATATAAACGCATATGTATATATATATATATATATAGAATGTAACTCCAAACTGACATTGAACAACATAAAATATTTTCGTTATTTGGTTTTGTTTGTTTTTTTTTTTCTTTATTTACGCCAAAATTAATAAAAAACAGATAAACAAAAAAAACAAGAAACTGATGCCAAAAATTATTTATAATTAAATAAATTGCATTTTTATAAGCAAACAACAAAAACTTGGCAATAAAGCGAATAAGGCAGCATTGTAGAAGAAATTATAGAACTTGAAATAACTCTAGTAGGGCTACCCGACGCTTTAATGCCCTCAACTGTACAGAAATATAGAAACATTTATCTCGTATATCATATTAAATATTATACGACATATTATAACTGCAAAATATGTACAAATAAGCTTAATTTCCACTTTAAAAGGGGTTACCCTTTATTGCTATAAGTAAATTCTTTCACTTATCTATTTAAGATTTTCTTGTTTTTCCGAAAAGTTTAACCAACTATTTTATAAATATTGATTTTTTGCTTTTTCAACACAATTTCTAAGCCCGAAATATGTAAGTCAAGCTCTCTAAATAGACGAGATTTCAAATTGCAAAAATTCTAAGTAGAAACAAAGTGTTCATAAAACTTTCAACAACTAGATTCTTGAATACATAGTACTTGAAAAGCCAAATCAAAAGTATGTACATGATCAAATTATGGAGCACTAGAACTCATTTTAAAGGCAAAATAATTAAGAGCGCCTATAGGAGATAACTACATCAGAACAAGCTTTCTTTCTTCAGTACGAGAATTTTAAAAACACTGTTTTAATTTGCTTTGCAAATCAAATGCTATGATGCTATAATGCTTTTGAAACCAAATAATACAATCGCTTTTCAGAAATAGGCTTTTAATATTTCTAATTACTATTCCTCTTAGTTTTATAGAATTTTGGAGCGGCATAAAGTTTCCTTGGGGTATTTTATTGTTGGACTGATGCTTTTGTTTTTAAAACATTTTCAGGACACTTTAATTTGTTTAAGAACTTATTTAAGCCCTTAAGCCATTTCTAGTGTTGAGTAAGAGGGCTATTATTTCATTGTTTATCTTTAAGGAAAAAAAGGTTTTAAAATGTTTTAAACGGGCCCAATTGCTTTAGAAAAATAGAAAGATAATTATTTATCAAATAATGCCATATTAGATTGATGAAAACGCTTTTTGTTTCAACATTGTTTCTCTTTCTTCATGAGCCACTTAATGGGTATAGATCTTTTGTTGTTGTTTTATTTTTTATTGGATATCTCTTTTCCTTGAGCCGCTTTTAGTGTTGAGCAGCGAGACTTATACTTCATGGTTTACTTCTCAGCAAATGCTGTTTTTATATTTGTAATAATTACTTCTATATTGTTGCGCTTTTATTTAAGCCACTTCTAGTGTTGAATAGTGATACATTAATTAGAGAAGAGTTTAGGGAATAGCTTTGTAGTTAATTAGTATGTATCTTGCAATAGATATGGGCACTTAAGCTACGTATAGTGTTGAATAGAGAGTAGACGTCAATTAGAAAAGAGTCTATAGATGTTTACCCTTTGCAGTCAATTAGTTGTATTTACTGCTGCAATCGATATACCCACATATGTGTGTAATGCACTGCAATGGTAAAAGAATTCTAACACTTTCTGGCACCCAGCCTTGAAGCACGCCCCACAGTTGGCCCTGGGCCGGTGCTGGTGCTGGTGCTGTTGCTGTTGCTGTTGCTGTTACTGGTGGCATTGCCGTGACAACGGCTGGTGCTAGTCGACTACCCATACATATTAATATTATGTGAATGAGTGTGGAGCGAGCTGCTATGTACCTAATACATAATAAATCAATGCGAGCACGTCTGGTTCTGGCTGTGACTGTGGCTGTATTGCTGCTGTCCCCAATAACGAAATGCCAAAAAGAAAAGCAAAGAAGTATAACCTGTCATCAGCGACGTGGACGAGGACGAGGACGAGGATGAGTCTGGGCCTGTTTCGGACCAGCTGGAGCTGTCATTTCCCTGCACTAGACAATAACATCGACAATAATGTCGGAGTACGCGGAGTAATTTGACGTCGCTCGGTCTGGCGCGATGTTTCGTGCCATGGCGTGGTAATTAGATAAGTGGTTTCAAGGTCAGCTGACGCGTCAGTCAACTTTAAAAAAAAAAAAGAAAACAAAACTACTAACCAACACATAAAGCAAAATCAACAAAATGGGGCAAACGAAATATACAAGTGTATGGTTGGGTGTGGGTGTGAGTGTGTGTGTGTGAGAGTTTGTATACAAAGGAGTAACTTCTTGCTTGCAAGTCAAACATCCAATTAGAAGGAACACAGAATATACACAGAGTTTAACAAAAAAGTGAACACAAAGTAGTATCTCTTTTTAGCAGTTATAATAATAATAATAGTAAGTAATACAAGTAGTAGTATAAACAGTATTAGTTGGTAGTATGTTTTTGCTTTTTTCATGTTTTCGAATGTAAGCGTGGGTTTGGGTCTCAGGTTTCAGGTTTGTGGACTTGGGTTGGGGTGGGGGAGCGTAAGCGTTGGGATAGGTTAGTTAGTTGGGCAGGTGAAAGGTCAGGTCAGGCGGGGGTAGTTGTAATTTTTCGATTTCTTTTTAGAGAACATAGAGTTGTTTTTTTTTTGGCTTGGCTTGTGCAAAACACACTGTGGCAACTCAACGAACTTACCATCGTGTAGTGGATCTATCGTGTGTATCATTAGCTGTAATAGGCCATGACGGAATTTTGCACCGGTCTGTGTACTACCAGCAGTGCCACCACTGCTATTACCTGTAGCGCCCGCATTGCTCGAGCCGGGCGGACCCGAGCGCGTCTCGCTGGCCGCACGCGATGTCACCGAACCGCCCGGCTGTGTGGCCATCGACGTTTCCGATGAGTTCGCCGCATTACCCTGAAGTGAAGGAAGAACGATGGATGGGTGGTTGTGGTAACGGTTATGTTGAGACGTTGGTTTTATTTTATTTCATTTTTTTGGTTTTTTTTTTTGTTTTTCAGTTAATTGGGGTTTTTCGTTTTATTTTTGTTCCATAGAGCGTGATTGTTAATTGTGTGTATATTTGGTTTTATGTGTGGTTGTGGTTGTGGGTGTTGGTGGTGTTTATTGATGGTTGGTGAGTCGTAAGCATTTTGAGAAAATGTGAAAAGAAGAAGAAGAAAAGTTTATTATTGCAAATTGTATAAATTTACAGTTGAGTGTAGCGTTTGTTGTATTTGTTGTACTTGTTGTTGTAGTTGTAGTAGTAGTTGTTGTTGTATCGCTTAAACTCTAATCGAATTGGTATAAGTGCACATATTATTAGAGCCAATTGTATTTATTTGTATCAAAAAATTGAAAACTCATTTAACAAAAAAAAAAAAAGAAACACTCAAAAACAAACGCATAAAATAATATTAGTAAATTAATATTTAGCTTAAAGCCACACTTAAGGGACCATTTGCAGCATAATTTAGTAGCATAGCTGCCAAAATGTAGTTGGCTTTAGCTCTAAGAGTCCATGAATCCACTAAGAATACATTGAGCAGTCTATGGTAGAAATTTGAATGAAATCGCATGTCTCGTATGAATTGCTGTTTTGGTTTCAACAGCACAGGCAAATCGAATTGCACGAAACTCTGAAACAGCGACTGAAAATTCTTGATTTAGTGCCAAAAAAACGCAAAGAAGAAAACCAAAACTAGTTTTTAACACGACATAGACTCCAAGCTCAATTTTATGAGAAAATAAAGATTAAAAAAATAAGTAAAATAAAAACATATACAAAATAAAACTCAAAAACAAATAGTGAACAAGTTTTTTTTTTTTTTGAAAATTTATACATGTAAATAATTGTTTAAAAATACATATTAGGAATAAATCAATACACATAGAAACTTTTTGCTTTTTGTATACAATTTTGTTCAACTTTGGTTTGTTTGTTCATTATACATACAAGCTTCATTTTTTCATTTTTTTATGACTTTTTGTTTGTTTTATAAATTAATTTCTTTTTGTCAAAGCGCAGTGGGAAGTTTTGTTGTATTTCATTTTGCCTTCACTAAAAAACAAGAAACACATAAAACAACATTTTCAAATGATAATTGAATGAAACCAAGTTTATTTGGAGAAAAAAGGGGAATCAAAACATCAGTATCATGGATTACAAAACAAAATGTATATATACATATAGTATTTTGTAAATACTATGCATATATATATATAGTTTGTAATTCACGATTGCTGTTCAAGCTTAGGCACAAGTTCTACAAAGGTGTGTAAATGATATCATTAGGCAAAACAAATACTAACTACTTGGTGAACATGATTGTAAATAACTGAATGACAGATCTTATATTTACATAGTTCATGAATGTGGGGGACTATAGTTTAGATGAGTTTATTTATGCTCTTAAATGCTTTGCATTAAACAAAAACCATATAGCCGGAACGTCGATAACAGCTTTAGATAAAAGCCATACACATAGTTGAAGAAATAACAATGACTTGGCAAATCTAGACAGATGTTTTGATTCTTCCAAATGGCCGGCAATATTGTTGTTTTTACATTTCAATATATGCAGCTAGTTGGGGAATTTTTTATGGAGATAACAATGACTAGGCAGGCCTAGTGTTTACAGTTAACTGATACAATTTGTCTACTCATTCGTGACGAACATATCTCGATTAACATATGTATGTATCTAGTTTGTGGCTTCGAATAATAATCAAAATCACAGCACACTCATACATATAGACCCTCACTGCAGAGGGTCACGAGGTATAGGCATTTGTGTAACATTTAATTACAAAATTAGCGACTACTTTTAATTGCAAAGAGCTTTAGAAGCTGCAGAGCAATGCTCCCATTCTATTAACGGATTATAGACATTGTTGACAGTCGTCTGCAGCGCAACAATTTTAAATATATGTACATATATAATTTTTTTTTTTTGGTATTCAAATAGCTGCCTAAACGCTCAGGGAATCAATGCTATCAGCGATATACTACAATGGCTTCTATATTGTACAGATCTTAATGTTATAATTGACATTTAGTCAATAATAAACCCATTACAACAGCACTGCTAAAAGTTTCTCTCTCTTCATGACTCATTGCCACCATTTCTCTGTTGTCATGATTTTATCAAGGGTTGTAGTATTTAAATAAATTTATTTAAAATATTTAACAAAGTACCCAAAACTGCTCGTCTCAGAGAATTGTAGCCTTTGATTATCCTTATCCAGGAATTCTTCTATCGCAAAGTAGGACTTTCTAAGAAACTTCACTTCATCAAACAATAATCTCTGTTTATATCTAATGCAATTCTTCTATCGAAATACTATAACCACATCTTTGTAAACATATACTCGAGAACTTTCTAGCTTAATCGAAAAGTGGGTTTATCTAATTGTTATATTATAGTGTATGCCATAGCTGTCTACATAGCTGACAACTATAAGCTGTTTCTTTCATCTTTTTATGGCTATGACGACAAAGCTAACGGCAAACTGGCATTATAACGCTAAGTGTGACTTCAAAACACAATCTCTGCCAATTAGCATAAATGAGTCTTTTCAGTGAAATGGCGAATGCACTCAAAATAAGCCAAGAACAATGCACAAGCCAGAGAGTTTGGCCTTAAAAACTGAGTTGACTGCTTTTCGGGGGGCTGCCAATTAACAGCTCGTCTCGTTGATTCAATTATCGTAAAACGCCATTCCAGCCCGTTTTACCAGATTGTCAACAGACTGTGATGGATTTCATCATTAACTTAACTTAATAATTAATGCTAATGCAAAAGCTGCAAAGCTTTTATTTTTTTTGTTGGCCAAAACAAGTGTGAAATCATGTTAAAAACATGCTAAAGAAACCAACAAAAAAATTAAAATGCATCATCATCTGAGCAGAGATTGTTTAATTCAACACTTAGGTCGCATAATGAATTATTGAAGCCTGTATGAATCACTCAAAAGAGTCGACAGTTTTGAAAAAACGCGCACGCAGTGCTGGCGAGTTCAGTTTCGAAAATTTCAATATCAGTTTCAGGTGAATACGAAAACTGAACAGTCAGCGATCGAGCTGATGTAAGAAATGCAAATTGCAGCATCGATGCGATATTTTTGAGTGAATGGCTGAGCGAATGACTGCATGAGTGAAGTTCAATGCTCAATAACCCAATAACCTGTCGTAGGGTATCCCCAAAACCAGTTCCCAGAATTAATGCAGCGATTCGTGGAATCGGACGTAGTAGCCGCCGTGCTATAGACAGTGGCTCGTGTGTTTACCTCTTAAGTCGAGCTACTACGAATAGCGGTCGGGCCTCTTGGCCCCACGATGAGTGCTGAGTGCTGCAGCCGAGGTTCGGACGAACCTACTATAGAGTCTTCAGCGTAATCGCTGAGATTGTTATTGCTATTGTCTCGTCGTTTCGATTGAGCTGTATTGAGCGCATAAGTTTTATACGCTGATATATCCGGCAGTGCAAATCATTTGGTCACGACTCTTAAGCCCCAACGGACGTCCACACTCGAGTGGCTCGCGCGCGTGCCTTTTGTTTTCGAAATGTTTCAAAAGCGCTTAGTGGAAATATTTACACTGGTCTTTTACTGGCTGGTGGCCATGAAATGGATATACGCGTATGTCAGCGAAAAGAAATGGGTCGAATATAGCCTAGACCATATGGGTAATACCGTCTACACCCACGGTCTATTCCTGCTCGCCGTTATTGTCGGTTATGTGGTGCTCTATCGCATGGTCATGTTCACGTACATGAAGTGCAAGGTGTGTGATATAAAAATGTGGCACGATCTGAAGAAGATGAAGGAGGATCCGGAGGCACAGTTGTCGAGGAAAACCGAATACAAGCCCGTCCACAATGTCGATGTCGTCGATGGCCACAAGATGATACGCACCATTAGCAGTCCGCTGCTGGTCGAAAGGGATCTGGCCATGATACATACCAAGCACGAGACCCGGCCCCTCCGCAGCAATACATTGCGCGCAGCTCCCCCCGTCCCGCCAACGCCACCTGGCATGGCCCGCAAGCTGAGTCTGGGGGTGATTGTAACGCCAGACAGGCTCGAGAGCGCGCCCCTGAAGAAGTTCGCATCGGAGGGCACCATCTAGAGGACACTATCTAGAAGACACTATCTAGAGGACACTATCTAGAGGACATTAGTGTGTCGCGCGCGTGTGTTTTGTAGTCCAGTATTAAGTTATAAGTCAAGAGACCAAAGAATTCAAACGACTTTCAGATCCTGTGATCGATTATTAATTTTTAAATGTGCGATCGTCCATTTCGAATTGCAATAATTTAAGTAGCGAAATTTTGTCCGCGGACCCGAATATATTATATTTATTATACAAGTACATATGTACAATAATGTGCTATCGAAATTATTATTTATTATATAAATACATATAGATGTACGTGTGTAATTACAGTTAAGTTTTTGTGGTTTTTGTCCCAACGAATTTGTTTGATAGCAATACAAAACGAAAATCAATAAATAAATAAAATCATTAACAAAATAACTCAAATTGCATACTTTGTTTACCGAGGTAGGTTTTTAGATTATATTTGTGTCTAAAGATTAGAAGCTGATTTGGAAAATACTCGTATTTATTTCATTGAAACTTATACGATTGTCAGCCATTTTTTAATGACGTCATTTTTTTTACAAACTTATTATTTTCTAATATTTTGAAATTAATTGATGAAAAAAGTTAAAACGACTGGTCTAAATAAAATTTTTCAATGTTTTTTTTAAATATTTCTAAGGTTTTGAAAAAAATTTATTTTTTATATTGAAAACAAATTTGAAATGTTAACAAATTTTAACAACTTCAAAAGTTATATTTAAGCCTTTTTTAAAACCTTAAAAATTTATGTTCTTGGAATATACTTATCGTATTTGTGTTTAAAAATTCGAGTCTAATTTGGAAAATAATTATTTCGAGAAAAATTAAAACTATTACGATTGCTGCTGACCTTTTTTAATGACGTCAATTTTATTTTTTTTAACACACTTATTATTTTCTAACATTTTGAAATTAATTGTTGGAAATAAAATGAAACGATTGGTTCTGATACGACTCGAGAATAGATACGCTATTTTAATCATTTTTAAATGAATTAAATTTTTTTTATATATTTTGTAACTTTTTTGTATTAATTTTGTCATGTTTTTAAAATATTACAAACAAATTCGAAATGGTAAATAAATGTATAAGACTTCGAAAATTATATTTATGCTTTTGTCTTTAAAGAACATTTTCTAAATTTTTACCATTATTAAATTTGTTTCATTTATTAATTCACTGATTTAGATTAGTTTTTAAGTTTTAATAAGATAGTGAGCAATTTTTTTAAAATTGATTTATTTTTTATATTATTTATATTTGTTGTTGGATCGATAACTGCATGGCAGTCAGGCTCGTTTCTTTCCATTCCAATTGAATGAACCACTGTAGTCAGAGTAATGTTTGAACCACAAGCTACCCGCACAATCGTGCTTAGCATCGGCAAAATATATTTTACATGACAAATCACATTTGTTTGCGTCCGATTTTTCCTAAACATACAACTCGCATATTAAACGGTGCACAACTGTTTAGCAGGCTTGAATCGGTTTCCGTCGAAATCTACTCTTTGCAAAATAATGCAGAAGACACTGGTTAAAGTAATTGCATTGTGCAGCTATTGGGCATTAATGGTAACAGTGGTGAGAGAATGGGCGGAGGACTTTATTGACGATGAGGTTGACGAGAAAAACAAATCTTGGGTTACAACCTTCAGAGCGCACGTACCATTCGCAATTATAGCAATAATCGGCTACTTTGTGTTCTATATGTTTGTCATCTACATGTATAAAATATTAATGTCGTATGACCATAAAAGGGAATTAAAGTTGAGAAACATGAAAAAGCAAGGATATGCGGATAAAGAAGCGCAATACAGTCAGTCGAATACTAAAAATAACTCGCCAACAGTGACCCGAAAAAACTCGCCAGCAGGAACAGCCACACTTGGCAGGTCTATGGAATTAAGTGTACAAAATTTGCAAACCAGAAAAATAAATGAGCTGAAAATGCCAGTCACCCTACCCAGAAATTACCACGCACCAGGATACACCAGCTTTGGGAGGACCAAGCAGGATGCTGCACCTAAGCCTTCACTACCACCATCACCACCACCTCCACCACCACCAACTACGCCGCAACAAAAATTTTAAAATAATACAAATATTATTAAACTAACCAGAATACAAACGAAATTTTAGCCACGAAAACTTCTAGAATTATTCATTGATCGTACGATAAGCAATACCTTTTTTATATTTTCTTGAACTAGCATTTTTAATTTTTGTTAATTTATCGATTGACTTTTTATTATTTTGTCGCTGTTTTAAATAGGTATTCCTAGAAAAACCCTGTTATTTTTTCATTGTATATGTGAGTCAAAAAAACTTCTAGAATTAATCATTGATTGTTCTTGTATAGGTGTTTAATTCAAACTATTTATAAACAATAAAAGAAAATATATTCGCGTGTTTTTTTTACATTTTCTTGAACTAGCATTTGTATTATTTGTTAATTTATCGATCGATGCGCTATTATTACGAAAAACTTGTTATTATTCCATTTTTAATATTTTGGTTTTAAACCTTACATTATTAAAGATTTAGACCATTAATTATATATTATAAATTATTAAAATATTTGAAAACTTTTTAAATTAAATTAAAATTATTTCGTTGCTTAGTTTTTGATATTTGAGTATTCCTTTAAATTAATTTATTAAATTAAATTTGTTTAAATTGTTATTCGTTTTTACATAAATTTTCTTTCCTCTATTGTATTTTTTATTTTTTATTTTTTTATTTTTTGAATATCACGACACTAAGTAATAAAGTATTAAGAAACTAAGCGAAATATTTGTTTATTTAATTTAATTTAATTTAAAAAGATTCATATTTTTATATCGATTATAATTTCATTATTAATGCATTTAATATATAAAACTATGAAATAAAAAAATAAAATAAAATACAGTCGAATGTTTCACAAAATCATTGTTTCTTTTGATTATATATTTTTTCACTTTTATATTAATTTATGTTTGTAATCTTAAACATTTTTTTTTATATTTTTTAAATTTGATTTTTCAACTTTTTAAATAAATAATTTTAGATTTAATGTGATATTTGAGGCTTTTGTCTTTCGAATATTCTATACTTTTAAAATTAATTGATTTTTTTGTTAATTAACTAATTAAAAAAAAATAAATTTATATTTTTAATTTTTTTATCCTTTTTTAAAACTTACATTTTTTACACTTTAAACGTTGCGAAACCAAATAACTTTGTGGAAGTAATATAGGTATCTCGCTTTAAAGGGGCATGATTAATAGAAATATAATTATTACAAACCACCGGTATTTTTACAAACCCTCATTCATTAAAATAACTTTTCATTTTAAAATGCAATCTGTGATTCCGTAAAAGTTCATGTTTCACTCTATTGGGATTGGAATTTAGTTTCTTTGTCATACTTTTTCCGTTGTGCGGCTTTTATATTCTTATTCCAAATATATTTATGAGAATATTTAAACAGTCTATCGCATTACTTCTCGCTCGAAACATTTGCACGATCGCATAAAGTTAAAATCCGTTGTGAAAATTCATTAATTAATTAATTATTCTAGTTAGTCGATATCGACATACGGAGAATGTGTTACAAGAAAACAATTGAAATCCTCACAGTTATTGTTTATTGGGCTTTTATTTTAACAATCGTTAGGGACTTGTTAGTGAAAATGGATTGGATTGCGGAAGAGGAGAATCTGCTCCCAAAAATCGAGGCCCATATTCCGTTTGCAATTTGTGCAATATTCGGGTATTTCGTATTTTATATTATAACTATGAACGTCTTTTACAAGATTAAGGAGTCTAATTTAAACAATGAACTACTATTGATGGAGAAAAAAAAAACGCTCAACATGCCATCATCTACTATAGAAACTATATCGTTGGAAGGGTCATACACAAGTAATGAGATGCCTGAACTAGATACACGACTAGACCTAGGACCGGATACACCAAAAACCCCACCATCAGAACAATTCGCACCATTATCAGAACCTTTTGCTGCACATCCAATGCTTCCGCCAAAACCAGTGTCTTCGTATATGAATACATAGTCTTCAGGCTTGAATAATTATCAACCTGTAAAAATATCTCAATATATTTATATTTCTAAATTGATTATTTGTTATACATATTGTAAGGAAGTCTTTCAAAATGGTTATATGTATTCGAATTAATCCGAGAGTACCCAATGGTGTTATCTCAAATAAAATTTCATTTTGTTATAATTGGAATAGAAATAATATAACAATTTCATGTAAAATCAATAAAAAAAAATGCAGATAATATTGCATTTAATTTGTCTGAAGGTTTTTGCCTGTCCTTTTCCTTCAATAGCTATCGAACTAGATGCAACCAATTTTTTACAACTCTTCTAAGGTAAAAAGTAATTCATATTCACGAGCTGTAGCTTGAAAATAATACATCTTAGTCGTTAGTCTGTAATTTAACAATTAAAATAATAATAAATCAATAGATGGTCAACAATCGAAAAATTAACTTTGCGTTTTAAAGGGCCAACTTCTAGCTGATTTACCGAAAATTATCGAAATAAAAATGACTTTTTCGAGGGCTTTGAAATCAGGAAGTCCTAACATGAACTTAATGAGTTTCTTTTAGCTCCGAAAATAAATATATATAAATACTCTTTCCATAAAATTTAAAGCAATTTGTGCTTTAAATGTATGTATATAAAAAATAAATATTGCGCTAAAACTTTGTATTCAAAAAGTTCAACGTGCTGGCTATTTCTGAAATTATATACATATATTAGTACAACGCCAACGGCGATAACAGATATATTGAGGCTTTGTGTGTGGTCGACTTAATACTTTGGTCGAATTTATGCTGATAAGCATAAAGCATATTAGCAATGCTCTTAATTCAAGGCTTTCTCTTTATGATAAAAACCACAATGCGGTATCGCAAAAATGGGTTGTTTTTATGAATTCTGTTTTTTGTAATCATTTAAGACTTACTGTATTTTGGTATTAATTCACTTATAAATAGCTTTGAATGCATTTTAAATCGATTGATGGAACTATAATTAACAAGTATATAAGTATATAGGCGCTCTTTATCAAAATTGAAACTTTTGGGCCGAAATGTTGAGAAGGTCTTGATAAATAATTGTTAGGTAATTGTTATGAATATTTATTTACTTATTTTATTTTTAAATAAATAAATAAATAATATATTTCAACAAACATTGACTGTCGTCATAGGAGGAAAAAAATATAAAGATTATAAAAAGCATCTTATAAGCTATAAAAGCCTAAGAAGGAGAAATCTAATCAAATAACAATAATATCTAATTATCGCCTCCGACCCGGTGTGGGAATATTATTTGACCTTCGGCTAGCTATGTAATTACGATAATTTTTTAATTAATTCGACCTAAAATTCTTGGATATTAATATGTTTTTCAATTCTAACTTGTTATTCTTGTTAAACAAATTGTTTGATTAGAAAAGAATATAATAGAGTTTTTGCACATTTTTAAATAAATATGCTGTCAAATAGTTTTTAATCATATAATTTTAATAAAATATTGATACACACACTGCTTCACTCCGCTTTCAAAAAATAGCAGGAGTGGCTTAAAAGAATTTAATATTAAGAGTTAAAATCAAATGAAAACTGCGTTACACAGCTTGCAATACAGCAACAATAACTGAATTGTTGCCTTCCAGCAGACAAAACATCAAGACGAATAATAATAATATACCTTTGCTGGCATAGTATATTAAATAAATAATAATATTTTCATCACTATTTTATCAATTGAATATTTCTTTAAACTCCTTGCAACGCAATGACAAGAAGTGCTTTCTTGCCTATCAGCAGACAAAACATCAGGACGAATAATAATAATATTACTGTTAGGAGCTTCCTTTGCTGCCATAGTATATTAAATAAATAATAACATTTTCATCAGTATTTTATTACGCAAGCCATATGGGCGAGGCCGTCAAAAATGTATTTATTTAAATAATAGCAGGTGTAGCATAAAGGAATTGAATATTTTTTTAAACTCCTTGTAACGCAATGACGAGAAGTGCTTTGCAGCAGAAAAAACATCAGGACGAATACTTATATTATTGTTGGGAGCTTCCTTTGCTGCCTTTATATTAAGTAAATAATATTCTTCTCTTCATAATTTTATCACACAAGCCTCGCGCATATCCGTCCAAAATGTATCGCTACAAATTATTGTTGAGCAGAACTTGATTTTAGTTTGTTTTGAAAAGTGAACGCGCCACGAGGTTTTCTTTTGTATTGAAATGGGAAAGCAGAGTTCGAGAAACGAGCGGCTCTCCAAAAGCCAAATGTTTGCTCTAATTGCCGTCTTCATCATCTATTGGCTGTTCTTCGCCTGCATTTGGTTTGGTAGTGGTGCCAAGCTCATAGGAAATTGCACCTTCAGGGCGGTCCTCTATGGGATCTTCTTTCTGGCCGTCTTTGCGGTGCTACAGCTATTCATAATTAGCTGTTTTACGTATCAGCAGCGATCAAAAAATCGTCGCGAACCTGGCCTTGAGCTGGAGCTGGAGCAACAGACAGTGCGCAACAATTTAAAGGAACAGCCCAAGCCCCATTGCTATGTGGCACGTTATGATACCGATGCGTGCCAATATAGCAACAATAAACAACTGATGTGCATACAAATACAGGTGAACAAGTCTTGGGATGATAAAGGAGCAGCCGCTAGTTACTAATGCAATACTTTAGTGATTGTTTTGTGTATGTGTTTCAACAATAAAGTGTCATTTATTATGAAAAGATGGAAAATGAAACCAAAAGCGTTCTACACATGCGCACAAAAAGTTCTAGAGTGTGGGAAACAGTGCCTACAATAGTACATAAATAATTCCAACATTTGTGAACTTTATGCTGCATACTTTAAATAATTTGTTTATATCTATTTTTCTTAATTTTTAACACTTTTTAATGGCCCATAGACTTGAGAATTGTTTTCAAGCGTTGTTTCAAATATATTTCACATTAAATTGTAATAATATTGTGGAAAAGCTTTTAATTGTGCAATAGCAAGTTCAATTAGAACCAATCTAATTAAGCGTAATTTAAAAACATTTCACATTAAATTGAAATAAATTTGTGGGAATGCTTTTAATTATGAAATAGAACCAATATAATTAATACCCACAAATATTAATTATTATTGCAAGAAACATTATTAATACATTTTATTGCTTGCTTTTAAAACTCTTAACAAGAATAGGACCAACTAGTAAATACCTCTTATCTAGCTCTTATGCTTTCCAAAATCCTAGTGTTCATACTTATGAGCATATGGGCGCCCAGACAGACAGGCATGGCTATATCGACTAGTCTAGACATACTAATCATTAGTTGCTGAAGATTAGAATTTAAATTCTTGTCTTCTTGTATCCTTCCTTGTAAGCTTCTGGCTTTATAATATATGCAACATGAGGTCAGCTTATCGAAAAGATTGACAGCAGATTGAAAATTCGAAACGGAATAAAAGTTCTTAATCTTTTTGCCTGCTAACTTTTTCATGAACGACTTCCGCTCGACAATATAATAATTCAAATTCTTATCAAAACTTCAGAAAAGGCGCATAATAAGACGCTGCCAGCTATCGAGAATATTCACAAGAGATTGGAAAACGAAATATAATTTAAGTTCTTATCCTCGAGTTGGATATAAATTTGAAACATGGGAACACGAGCTTTGATTTAAATACAAATGTTTTCATGTTTAACACTTATTTCTTTCCTTCTGCTTATTGTATAGCTTTGAAAAATCGTTAAAAGGGGTTTCTTAATCACAAATATACTCGTTCATTCCAGCCAAAGACATTTTGATTATTTAACTCTCTAGAGGTTTATCTTGGAGTGCTTCAGTTCTTTTTCTAAAACATCAAATACGAAACGTTTGTTTCTTTAAACTTCACAAATAATTAAACAATCTCACGAATGTGGAGCTCTTTGTTGGTGTAGTTAAGATTGTGCTTAGATATAGAAACAAATATTATAGAATAGTTTCTGAAATTTGTTTCCGATCTAAACAGCACTCAGTGTAGGGCAGACTCTCTAAAAAGGTGGATGTCTAAACTAAAGAACGCTACGTGGGATCTAAACGGCAAGCAGTGTGCGTTGGCAGTTGGCGGGGCGTTGCATGCTCAGTTTGTTTTGCATACGTGTGTATGTGAGTGTGTGTATGTATGTGTATGTGTGATTGTGTTTTGAGTGTATATATTTAGTAGATGTGTTTGTTTTCTGTAGAGAGTGAAATAAGATTCTCAAACGCAATGCAAACCGAAAAGTATTTATTGTAGTTGAATGAAAACAAATGATATACTAAGTCGATACTAAAAACTCAAATTGTAACTAGAGATTAAATTCGAGAGAGAAACTAAATGCATAGAGCATGACGTTAGATAACAAATTTAAATGATAATATTAAAAAGAAAAGTTGATAGAAATCATAGGCGCGCGTCTTAGACTAAACTGTTAACAGCTGCAGTACGGCAAGAGTTTTGGAAAAGTCCACTAATAACGCCAGATAACATTTGTTTATACGAAGTCGTAGTCATGGAGGCTTTAACAACAATATTTTTCCTTCATTTGGCAACTCTACAATATTTTACAAACTTCCAATAATATGGTGATAGATTTGTAGAGTTCTTTGTCCATAGGTAAGCACCTCTACGTAGACAAAAAAAGAGTTTGAATATGCGAATTCTCCAAGTTTTTCCAAAGTTGCTGTAGAATGTTAAACCATTCTTTATTAACTGAACCATTTTAAGTGGACTTTAAAAGTCCAAGGCGAAATTCCATTGAAAAATTGCGAAGACAGATATTATTTATAACTATTTCAATATGTTGTAAAAGAGTTTGGATATTGGAGGAGCTACTCAAATGCGAATTCTCTAAGTTTTTCCAAAGTTGCTTTAGAATGTTGAACCATTCTTTATTAACTGAATTATGTAAAATTACCTTAAAAAGTCGAAGGAGAAATTACATGAAAAATTGCGAAGACAGATATTATTTATAACTATTTCAATATGTTTCGAGCTAAGACCTTTAAAACGAGAACAAATAAATGTAGAACATATTCAATCAAGAATTGTAGAATTGAAGATCAATTACAGTATAACATCAGTAGCAGAATACTGATCAGTCCCTTAGAGAGTTTAACTCTCCGATAAATGTTTGATTTTAGTGATTTTTTGTTCTTTTTGAACAGAATGTCACAGTTTTGAAATATCAGTATTTAAAAATAGTTTTTTTCGAATTAAAATTACTAAAGCCTTTTGCCTGATAAATAAGTTTTGTTAATTGAAAAACATCTACAAATATTGCATTGCCTTTTTTTCGATGTTTGCTCTAATATGTATAAAAGATCTACTTAATATCACTTGAATTTCTGCAAAATTGAGAAACTCAAAACATTTGGAATATATTTTGGCTTCCCATTAGTATTAAAAATTCTCTTTGCAGTAAATTTATAAATACTCAAAAGTGCTATAAATCAAAGGGGTCGTAAAAATTTCGACATTTTCTTTAAATGAAGCAACCAAGTCCTTCAGCAAATGTGAAAATTTCATTGTCGTGATTAATGCAGCGCCACACGAATGGGACCAAGCTTGATTTTGATCAAGTTGTAACTACACTTAGCGATGACTTATTTATTGGAATGCCTGTAAACAACACCTGCGCCAATTATACAGAGACAGGGATGGCAATAGCCATAGCTTTGCTCGAAAGTTGCTGCCGAGTCGTCTGCCGAAGCGCATTTTTGAGTTAAAAAACAACAACTTAGAGGTGAAAATCTGAGCTCGTCAGTTAATGATAATCATCATCATCATCATCAGAAGAGATGAGAAGATGTTCGATCTGGCTGCTGTTAGTCATGCAAGTTTCACCAGCGATTGCAATACAAACAGCACCCAGGCCCTTAGTCATAGTATTTAGCACCTGTTTGTCGTTTGTCCGTCCATTTGTCCATTTGTCTGCTTGTCAGTCTGTTGTCTGCTGTCTGTCCGTTTGACCGTTTGGCTAGCTGTTAGTCAGGTTTAGTTTAAGGCGCGCGCACGCCAAATGCATGGAAAGGTACTTGCTAAAGAAAAACGACACAAAAACGAAAATCAATCGAAAATTGGAATCCTGGCAAAGGATCTTTTTCGTTTTTTGCAAACAATATTTAAAATTTCTTGTTGTTTGCAACCATTTTTTCTTTCGTTTGTTTAACAAATTGACTTGATTTACGTTTTTTGTAATTGTTTTTACTTTAAACGTTTTGATTTTTTTTTTTTTTTTTTTTTGAAATTTGATTTGATTTGTTTGCAAAAAAACTTCCCAACTACTTACTGCTGGCATAAGTTGATCTGTACTTCTGACGCGAGTCACCTTGTTTTTGGTAATCATCTTCTTGACGCACTGCTCCACCTGCACGTTCCACTTCATAAAGGTCACATAGGCTATATAGATGAGAAAGAGTATGAGCGCCTCCCACCAATAGATGCGATTGTCGCGAAAAAAGTATATCAACACCAGCAGGCTAATGCTATAGAATGAGCAATCGCGAAATAGTGGCCACCAGGTCAGAGATAGGACCGTCTTCGAGAATAGCGCACACATGCCAATTACGAAGAGTATATTGAAGACGGCGGAACCAACGATTGTACCAATGCCAACATCATCGAACGACACGAAAACGCCAATAACACTCGTGAAGAGCTCGGGGGCGCTGCCACCCGCCGCCATGAACGTTGCGCCAGCAACATCGTCAGTGATGCCGAGCTTTTCAATGATTACGTCAAGGGAAGGCACGAAGAATTCATCGCAGACAATTGCCAGCGCGACAAACATATATATAACTCCGATGATGTGCAGGATGACAGCGCCGTTCTCGAGCTGTTCTTTCGTGAATAAATCTTTTGGAAATAATGGCGTTTTCGTGGTGGTCGAATTGTCTGTGTGCGTGTCTGCAAATAAGAAAGAGAAAATGCGCAAAAATACATTAATTAGCTATATTTAAATCAATGGAGGAATATATAATAAATAAATGGAACTATTTGATAACTTAGAGAAGTACCTTTCTTTCAGTAGATACATCGTACTGCTTAACTATAATTTAGAGAAGTGCCTTTCTTCTAGTTGATATATAGTATTGCCTAACTATTTCTTTTTCTGCTTTGGATGTCAATTCATGACTTATTTACGATAAATATTTATAGTAGAATATTAAATTGAGTACGTTTTTACTGCTGGAACTCAAAGCACGTCCTCTTTTGTATAAAAAAATTTATATTTTGTAGCGAATATTCAAGTCACATTTAAATACGCCCTGAAAACGCGCACAAACCGCTTACAGAGAAAGGCACAGAAAGCGCTCATTTTTTTTGGATTTTTATTAGAAATTGTACTCTTTCTTTCTTTTAATACACTTAATATTTGTTGGATTTAATCAATTTTTGAAATTTATTTTCGCAAAGGAGGAATATTTAATAAATAAATCTAACTATGCATTTGAAAACTTAGAAAATCACATTTCTTCTATTTCATATATTGTTTTACTATCGGGTATACTCTTTTTCTACTTTGGATGTCAATTCATGATTTATTTACGATAAATATAAATGTTGGAATATTGCTGGAATTCAAACCATAACCTCTTGCATATGAAAAATCCATCAATGACCAATTCACATTTGAAAACGCCCAAGAAACGCGCAGAAGCCGCTCACAGAAATAGGCACAGAAAGTGCTCATTGTTATGGGTTTTATTAGAACTTTACTCTTTGTATTTTGTATGCATTTATTATTTGTTGGATTGTTAGTTTTTTTTTATAATAATTGTCGCAGTTTCGAAACGCTCATTAAAACGCTAATGAAACGCACTGAAAAAGTTTATCTTGGTGGAGTTCTAATGCCTTTGTAAAGAGTTTTCCTTTCATGCTCAGGGTATACTATATGTTTCAATATAATTGGTCTATACTACTAGTATTTATTCGTTGTTAGTTTTGTATTTGTTTGGTATTATTTTTATATATTAACTGCATATTTTCGGTTCCATTTGAGCAGCGTTTTGTGAATATCTCAATACTTGTTTACGTGCTGTTAGGGCAATTGTTTTTGAAGCAAAACAAGGTGTGCTCTAATGCTGTATAGACAAACATACATTGTGTGGGAATAATTGGATTATTTCTTAATATAAAAATAATCATCTTTCAATTGCTTATACGCCAAAGGAGACAACGCAGTGGAGCACAAAAGTCTAACAAATGTTATTTTTAAGCAAAACAAGGTGTGCTTAAAGATTTTGAAAATGCTAACATGATTTGGGAATGATTGGATTCTTTCAATTTGTTTATCCCAAAGGCAACAACACAGTGACGCACAAAAGTCTAACAAAGGTTGGAGCAACCGAATCCGTTCTAACACACCCTTATAATATGTGTTGAACAAATTATATATTATTATTATTGCTATGCGGCATCTTTTGTCAACTCTCTAATGAGCTGTAAATCAATATAATGGGCCAATTGTGCTTAACCTTTTGCATTAGAAACGTTAGAAAAAACAACACACACACAAATACACACACTTGAAAGGTTAACAAGACGTATAGTAAACAATTCCCCAAAGCAGCATTCTAATAATAATAATGGCCATGCATCATCATCATATTTTGTGTCAATTAACATTAACAATTAGCGGTAGTTTTCTCTTTAAAAAAAAAATCGCGGGGAAAACGCGCGCAAATCGTTTCGATTGCGGCATCTTTTGTACTGACATCGATTTTTATTTCAGTTTTTTGCAATTATTCACAAATTATGCAGCACATTCTGCAACAATTAGCAAATTGCACTTATTTGTTGCGACTGCGATTTTGCAAATGTTTAAATATTTATCATTCATTTGCCACATGAGCAATCATTTTGGCGCGTGTGCAAACAAATTAATCGCCAGCGGCACTCACAAACTGATTGACTCATGTCAGTCATCCAGTCAGTCAGTCAGTCAGTCAGTCGGGCATTCAGAACAAAACATTGCAAGGCACAGCTGTATTGTTTCTTTATAAATCATGCTCAAAAGCATTCCGCTTATCAATGTCAATATACTGTCTAATTATATTCCACAAAATGCGTAAACATATCGTATTATCACTGTTTGTATTTATTTTCATTTTAAAACGCATCGCACGACAATTCCAGTTGCAGTTGTGCAGTTTTTTGAGTCATTTGCGGTTAGGCTCTGGACTAGATCCGATTGTAGCTCCTAAGATGATTTACAGACAACTAACGGACGTTACTTGTCACACCCACCACGCCCACTGCGCCCACCACCAGCACCACCACCAGTCTTCGTAAAACCGCAGAGTCGTAGGGGCCATAAATCAATGCTGCTTATGAATCACCAGCCGAATACTTAATGAGTGACGATTGGGTCATTTAGATACGATTTGTTTGCGTAGCACAGAACCCATAACGTGATTCTATGCCGAAGTGCCAGCAATGCTGACTAAGGCATTCCCTACAGTCTACAATGTGTAGATCGACAAGTGTCTGGAAATACCTTCAATGACTGTAATGGTTTTATTTATTCGATGGAATTAGAAAATTTTCCAGAGAAAGTTCAGTTCACTATTGACTCCAGAATGTTACAGAAATCTTTAGAAGCTTAGCAGTTTTCATAGAAGAACCTATTATTTATTAACGTGATTCTATGCCGAAGTGCCAGCAATGCTGACTAAGGTATTACCTATAGTCTACAATGTGTAGATCGACAAGTGTCTGGAAATACCTTCAATGACTGGAATGGTTTTATTTATGCGACGGAACTTAAAACATTTCAAAGAAAGTTCGGTTTAGAAAGTAGATTCTTCATTATTGACAGAAACCTTTAGAATCTTTAGATAAAAGAACCTATTATTTTATGCAACGCTTTTAGTCGTGTGTAGATCGACAACTGTCTGGAAATACCTTCAATGACTACAATGGTTTTATTTATCGTAACCACTTTAATTCGATGGAATTCGAAAATTATTTCAGTTCATTATTGTCTCCAGAATGTTACAGAAATCTTAGAAAGCTTAGCAGTGAATAAAAAATTTAAATAAATGTATAAACGAACCTATTACTTTATGCAATGCTTTTAAATTAAAAACATACAAACAACAAATCTCGTTTTAAAATTGACATTCAAGCGATATTTTTATCCTTTTGTTTCCCCAGCTGTTTTCTTGTCTTATAAAATATCTGTACAATTTAATATTTTGTATCTGTATTTGTAGCTGTTGTTTAGTTTCGGCAGAGATCAACAAAATATAAGTCTATTTTTTATTTAATTTTCAACATAAATATGTGTTTAAGATAGACATAGTCTATAAAAAAAGCAAACCTATTATCAGCTTGTGGGGTGCGTTTTTTTTTCTCGCGTACAGATAAGCGGTATATAGACTTTGCTTACACAAATTTGTATATAGGCGGCCTTGAGCGCAGAAACGATAACAAATTATGATGTCAGTAATAATTAAAAGATCCAAATTTTTGCAATTTTGGTTGCAAATAAGCAAGACTCATAAATGAATAGAATTGATGAACTGCTTAGGAATGACAAAAATTAAACAAAGTCTTAAAAGACTTGTTGTTAATATGTTAGTTGTACTTAATGCTTTGTGCAGAAATTGTATGTTTAAATGTGTATTTAAATTGGAACGAATGAATGAATAGCTATAGTTTTTAATTACTTCTATCAATAGAAGGCTGGGAAATACTGGGATACTGGGAAATTTTGGGGAACTAGTCATATCGCCACAGCTCAGCAAAAAATAAAAGTAGACGACTACCGATAGCGGAGTCGGGTATAAAGACAGGCGACCTAAGTCGCGAAAAACGGCATTAAAAGTGCAAAAAAATACATCAAATGCATTCTAAAATATATCGTCAATTATAGGCCAATAAGTCTAATAAACAAATAAGCTAGTTGAGCATGCCAATTACACTTGAGGGTATTTATAAAGACAGCTAGAATTTTCTAGACTTTTGCTGTGATAGATTCTACAAATATCTGGAAAGTTCTTGAAAAATTAGAGCATTGTTTTGTATTTCAAAAGAAAGTGGTTTATGCTTTAAAGTCTTGGAGCATATATTTGAATAAAATAAAATAGATTCTTATATATCTATCTAGAATAGAATAGAATAGAATAGAATAGAATAGAATAGAATATAACAAAACTTAGCATGGAATAGAAGAGGATGCTGTTGATATAAGTCTGTAGTGGAATTCTAGGTATTTTTATTTGACCGCAATCGTAATTTTCGAAAGAGTGTTACGCAGTAATAAAAGTAATTATTTATTTGCTAGAAGTATACATAAAGGGGTATATAGCTGTCGAAATTTAATCGGAATACCTAATAAATATTGCTCTATAACTGAAACACCAACAATTTATATACTTTAACTTATTAGTTGTATTCTTTTGGGCACAGAAGGGAAATGTTGAATAAAAATATAAATACAAAAAAATAAATGAATGCTTTGAAATCAAATTAATGATCACACTAATCCAGCTATAGTAATTTAAAAATATTGCTCTTTAACTGAAACGCCAACAATTTATATACTTTAAACTAATTAGTTGTATTCTTTTAAGCACAGAATAAATACAAATAAATTAAACTCTGCTCTTCTTACTCCTAAAATATATTAAAATGATTTCAAATCAAATTAATGATCACACTAATCCAGCTATAGTAATTTAAAAATAAATTGCTGATCAATTGTGGGTTCAATGCGCTTGAGTGCTTGAGTCACTGCTGAGAGAACAAAAAAAATGGTAACCACAATATAAATATAGAAATAAATTGTAAGAACGACCGGTTACCGCTTTGGCGTTAAAACACATGATTAATTAGCAAGAGTTATTTTTATTATTGTACAGCATTCAGCATAGTGACGAACTGCATGGAAAAATGCACTGTGCCTGTTTTTTTATAGGGCAGTGCAATAACTTTAATGACTGACTGACTGGCTGAGTCGTTGGCGCTCTGGCTAACTGAGCCTCTCAGGTGCTCTCTGAATAGTGACGAACTGCATGGAAAAATGCACTGTGCCTGTTTTTTTATAGGGCAGTGCAATAACTTTAATGACTGACTGACTGGCTGAGTAGTTGGCGCTCTGGTTATTGCGGCAGGCATTGAGGGCGCGTCGTCGTCGTCGTTTTCGACTTCGACTTGGCTGACTGAGCCTCTCGGGTGCTGCCCGAAACCTGTTTCGATTGCAAATTGTCATTAAACGAAATGCCACAGCGATTTGACTACGCGCCTGCAATCGCAGAGAGGCCAGCAAAAACAAAAAAAAAAAACAAAAAAAGAAGAAAAAAAACGCGTCTAGAGCACACATACAACCCACACACAAAACCAAACCAAACCAAACTCACAGACGTGCTGCCAACGTATGCGTCACAGCACGTTGCGAGTTGTTTACTGAGAAATAACAAAAAAACATTGAAGAGAAAAAAACATAAACCGACGACATCAACAAAGCCGTAGTCACACAATCAGTTGCGAACTGAGACTCGACGCGCTCAGACAACGAATTTTCGCAAAAGTTTCTTCTACTACTTTGTTGTTGTTGTTCTTGTTGTTGTTGGGGAAAATGGCAGCCAGCATAGCCACACACACCCAAGAAGTTTTCATCAGCACGGCCAGCATCCAGTTAGCGCCCCCGCAACTGCAAGAGGGCCAACAGAGTCCCATCTACGAGTGGCATACACAGGTGACCGCGCCCACGTCCCCAACCGGAGATTCGACAACGGAAGCGATAACGCGACGCATCACACAAACCAACAACAGCCAGAGCCCCAGTCCCAAATACTACTACACCCCACCACCCATTAGCGGCAAGGAGGCGGAGAGGAAATATCTGCCACAAACGCTGGGCAACTTCTTTGAGGCGGAGCGCTATGCCAGCGCCTGGAATCGGACCACACAGCACCCAATTTAAATTGTAATTAAACGTTGCCTCAAATAAAATGCAAAGCTAGCGAAAATCAAGAGCTAAAGGTGAATTATTCTGCAATATGCCGAATATGGCATACCCTTGTGCTGTAATTATAAAATGAATTATAAAGTTATATGAGAGCGCTCTTCACAAAAGCAACTCGTCAACAACAATTTTGGACGAGCAGTCGTGAAGTGTGTGGGCCGCGAATTGTTGCCCAATTTAGAAGAGACTTATGCAATGCACTTTGCTGAGATACAACATCAGAAAAACGCACTGACAGACATTGTTGGATATGAATCATTCGCAATTAAAATGCTTTATAAACAAATTAAACTGCGTGGGTTACCTGAATTCTCTTAGGTGGAGTGCTTTCAAATGTTACAGTGCTATACAATTTTGTGACTCATTTGTAATAGTGTTGGAAAACACTATTTGTGTTTGAAAACAATGAATCATGATATTTGTGTTCCGTAAATTAAAGCATTGTCCAACACACTTAATAGGCGCTTCTTTTAAATGAATTTAAGAATATTTTTAAGAAATGGATCAAGACTGCTGCTTTATGGTAAATGTGCCGTTATATTTCTCCAAATGAATCAAATTTTAAGAGTGTTGCACAGTTTGTTAAATAGTGAGCAAATGTTTTTCAAAAATACTGCTTCTGCTGGTACTTTTATTTATTTTAAATAATTGGATGTTTAAATAAATACAAGCAACATTGTTTTATCAAATGTTCTTTTTTATCGAAGCTATGATTGCAAAAATGTAAAGCTTATAGCTTATTTAAAATCAAATTACACTCATTTAGCTGAAGTTACAAAAATATGTTTCAGTAATTTGCTAAGCAATTTTATTTTTTTATTCTTTAATTGTTGCTTTACTTCAGATCCTAAAGAGATCATTGAGTAGTGGCATATGGCAAAGAATTACATGAATTTCTATAAAATAACATGGAGCTTCAAAATTAAGTTGTTGATGTGGATTAAAAGAAAAGATTAGAATTAATAGTTATCTGAAAAAAGCAAAAGTTAGCTCGGACTTAAAATATTCAAATGTTTTCCCAAGCTCCCAAACTAAGGAATAGGGCGAACTCTCTGATTACATAAGAAGATAAAAAGTATATTGAACTATGTATATACGTGTATGTATGTGAGTAAATAAGGTATGTAAATATGTATATCAATAATTAAAAGACGGTTTCTATAGTCACTTGAAATCAATAAATTAAAGTTCTTAAAATTCCGAAACTCGCAACAGACCTCATGCGTATTTAATAACCCGAAAAGTTTGCGCGCGTCACGACAAACTTGTAAGACTTTGGCGAGAGTATGGAAAAAGTTTTTCGCACAGAACGCTGATTTTATTTCGCGACGTCATCAATGTGCATAAATCACGGCCAGCCAGCTGGGCCGTGGCCAGAACTGAACAAACGCACAAAATTACGCGACGTGCGCAAACGGCCGGAAGTTCATTATGGCGGAAACCAGGCGTGCTTAACGCGCATAAGTCTGTGTGTGTGTGTGTGTGAGTGTGTGGGTGAGTGTATGCTTTGAAGTGTGTGTATGTGTGACAAATAGTGGGCGCATACTTTCACGCCTTGAAGCAGTCGCTAATTTATCAGAGCGAGAGACAAGCCGCCGCTTGGCACGGCGGCAACTTTCAAGGTAGCTGGCGAATCGATTAGTGGTACCATTGCCGGAATTGGGCGCACGGTAAAAGGCAACTACAACAACAACAACAACAGCACTAGCAACCAGAAAGCCAAAGGACACCCGCAATGGCCCGATAACAGCAGGAAAATTTAACAAAAACACGAAAGTGTGCAATGCACATGCAAAATAAGTGGCCTCTGACCCACTCTGCTCTGTCATGGCTTTGGCTCTGGCCCTTGTGCCCTGCTGTCCTGCCAGTGTTGTCAAGTGGCTGTTGAATCAATGCAGCACGGCGCTGTTATGCCGCATTGGGTTCTCAACGCTTTCAAACATTGTCGCATAAACTTTATGAGTGCTTGACTTGACGCATAAAACTGTCATAGCTGTGTCGTTTCATGAATGTTACTTATCGCGGTTGCGCTTGCCCTTTCTCCCTCTCCCTCTCTCGTTCTCTTCCTCTTGCATTTTTTGCCAAACATTATTTAAAGTTATTACAATACTAACTGGCTGCCATTCCGAGAATACAAAGTGGGCCATTTTATCATCGTACGTACGAGTACTCGTACATTGTCTGCCAACCAGCCCCGAGGTGAAGTTATACAAGCCATTTAATTAATCGAAACTGTTCCTTTGGGTTCTCTGTGTAATCACAGCATTTGTATTCGGGCTATAAACAGTTGTACTTATATATGCTGGTGCTGTTGTGCAACACAATTAAACACGATAATGCCCCCAAAGCAGGAGCTTGTGTTAAGAAACCGGCTCTGGGCTACAATTTCCCAATTTAGGCTTTAAAGAACTATCCTCAGCAACTCGAAAATGATGACTTTTTATTTCCCAATCCATAATTATGTTAGGCTGTGTTTTAAAAGTGCAAATTAAACAAACATTTTAAAATAATTCTAAATTATAATTGGCTCTGTTGTGCAACTCAATTAAATACGATAAAGCAGGAGCTTGTGTTAAGAAATCGGCTCTGGGCTACAATTTCGAATCGTAGGCTTTAAAGAACTATCCTCAGGAACTCGGAAATGATGACTTTTTCTTCCACAATCGATAATCGTTTTTAAAGTGCAAACTAAGCAAATATTTTAAAATATTTATAAACCGCTATCACAATATAATTTAAATGAATATATATTTCTTCAAACATAATATTGACGTTTAAATAAACTACTCATGGGTTTTTAAAATAATTTTCCCCCGACTTTGTTGCATATTTAAAGCTTTCCGTTCATTTCATAAATTGTAAAAACCCACCTTATAACTAACTAGGTAGATAAGGTCTTATAACCTAAACTGATAAAAGAATCGTACAAACTTATCAGCAAATTTTTTTGTTAAAATTTGAATGAAAATAATATTGATGATTCATTTAGTCTTGAAAAATTAAAAAAAAAAGCCTTTAAAAATAGATCTGAAATGAAAATAAATAAATGTGGAAATTAAGCAAAAATTTTGAAATAATAATAAACTTATGTCACACACACAATATAATTTCTACTAAATGAACATAAAGTATATCTTAAAACATAATATTGACGATTCATTTAGGGTTGCAAAATAAATAGGAAACCTTTGAAACTGCAACTGAAAATATATGTTTCAACTCGCTTCTAAATTACAATGCATCATTAACATTATTTATAATGTTCTGTTAATAGAATCTAAATCAAATATGTGTGAAGTTGAGTTTTGTTTATAATCGAAAGTTACTATTCATTTTATTGCAAACGACGCCTTTAAAGGCTAGGCACGTATATTTCAAATATTCGCATAAGAGTCGTTGAAAAAGTGTTTAAGTACTTATTAATTATAATTAGGTAATTTCCATTATGCTGACCAAATTCTAAGTTGTATCTGGTACAACATGAGAGTGTTGATTAATGTTTTTAATTAATAAGTTTCTATCGTACATTACGTAAAAGTGCTAAGAAATGTCCAAAGAAAGCTAATTACATGTGTTGGAAAGCGCTTTAAGTAATAGAACTGCCATAAATATCATCTGTGGCTCAACTTGCAAAGCAGTTTTATTTAAACTTTTAGTTACATACCGTTGTGGACTGAAAAGAAAATCAGCAACAAATGCCCGATCTAGTTTCCGACTTGTTCCATGCTCAGTAAAATTGTTAGTTTTCTATTGTGTTCAAGGCCCATAATAAAAAGTTAAGCCTACTAACATACTCCGATTAAGTTGACTTTTGCCTCGTTGGGTAATTGGGATTTTCCCATTTTACATTAGAAATACTAGAGACCAGACCCCACGAATACTGAACTGAAATCGTTTGAGTCATCGTTGGGAAAACTTATTTCCGACATTTAGGCACGCAACGTTCAGCGTATTGGCAGACATATAGGCCCACTTTTGACGGTCAATAAGCCGCAAAACTGGTTTAAGCCATCAAATGAAAAGTTAAACTAGTTCAGCTTAACACGTCATAATTTGATTAGGCACACTACATTCTATCATAACAACCGCGACTGAAGTGTTGAATTAGCATATCATTTTAATGCCCACATTTTAATGCGTTTTATCACTCGGACTTTGTTGACATTGTCAAGACTTAGACAAACATAGCCATTTCATCAAGTTCAGTGACAAAATGTGTGGCATCACGTGTTGCGCTTTAAAAGTTTCAGATAAATTAACTTTATTTTACCCTTTCGAATCTGAAATATGATTGATAAAGTAGCATGATTGGCGCAAATTTAAAATCATAATATGGCGGGGCAGATGGAAATAATTGAATTAATATATCTACCTTCACCACATAGCCGTAACATTTGTTCAGAAAGTTACCCTTCTTCCCAAACTTCCTGCCAGTGTTCCCCTTTTCTTCTTAGTCTTTCAGACTTGGCATTTCCATTGAGATTTACTCGTACATTTCGTGCCCTTCGATTGCCAATTTGTAGATTTAACTATTTTATATTGTGTTGTGCACCAATTATAATCTTTTATCTAATCACATATTCTTCGAATGCTCCATTAAGGCTTTTTCTTCTCCAATATACTTGCAACTTGATTCTAACAACCTCTAATCGTATCTCACTCTTTTAATTATTTCACATTTTGAATTTTATTTTAAGTTATACTATGTTATATCTTAAATTCTTTTGCATAAATTTTATGTTTTTTTGCAAATTAAACTATAGACAAATAAATAAATTAAAACTAGCAGCGTGCTGTTGATAGTTTTTCAGCTCCGCTTTCGCCACAAAAGCAATGAATTGAATATCATTTTGTATATCTGTTAAGTGCTGCTTAAATTCTAGTTAGTCTTAATTACATTCTGTTTGTAAATTATATTAATTTATGAGCTAACTAAAGTGTTGCACTTAAAAACTCCATTATTAGGTCAAATTCTAAACTGAATTTAATAAATTCGATTCATTTTACAATTACAATCGCTTAACATGTTAATTATAACTAAACTTTTTTATTCATTTAATCAACAATAATTTGCATATAAATGTGCAGAAAAAATGCTGCTCTATTTTATGGCATTTTTTGTTTTGATTGATAAATAGGCCAATAATTGCGTAATGTAATAATTAACACAAACAACAATATACATAGATGTACATGTGTGTATGAAATATTTACGATTTAAATGCAAATAAAATTGTAGCATGTAAATAATTGATTAGTAAATTGCATTTAATATTGTATTTAGCACATTAACTTGTCTCTCGCGATAAATTAAAATAATGGTTAACATCCCTCTGCCCCCCACAAGGAGTGAGTCAGCAGCGTGATTTTCAAGCCACAAACATGAGGTCTGTGAGTCAGCCAGCTGTAGCCAAGGCTTAGAGGGTGCTGAGTACTGAGTCAGTGTTGGCCAAAACACAGAGAGACAGGGAGCTGGAGAGATGGGGAGCTGGAGAATTGACTTATAATTAAAAATTCGCCCAATTAAGTGCCATGTTTACTTCACACACAGCCAGACACAATGGGCGTGTGTGTGAGTGTGTGTGAGTGTGGCAAGCAAACTAAATTAAAATTAAAGCCAAATTACATACATCAAGTGGCCAGCATACTAAGCACAGCAATTAAAGTCCAAATCGTGCCACACACACAAACACACACACACAGAGAGACACAGTGAAAGCGTGGGAGGAGGAAAGAAAAAATGTCAATAATTAAAAGGCAGCCAAATGTTGTCATTTGGCCACAATGGCGTAGCTGTGGCAGTGGCAGTGGCAGCAACAGCGGCAGCGCCCCATAAACGACTTCCCTGCCCAGAGCGTGCACCCACATGGAACACACACACACACACACACCCATAGACACACACACACACAGATACAGAGATACACTCATGACATTTGCGCTGTTTGTGTTTGTATTTGTGTTTGCGAGCTTTTGAGCATGCAAGTCACACGTCCTTGCTGGGCATTGTTGTTGTTGGCATTTCTGATTTATCGATTTAAATTTGCTGCCCACCTTTTGAGGCATTTAACAGGCAACGTGCAACTTGGGACGTGCGTGCTCGTAAAAGCCTTTCTTCGTGTGCTGCTTGTCCTCCTTTTTACATTTCTTTCTTGACTTACTTCTTCCAATTTTTCTACATTTTTTGCATTCAATCATTTGTGTTTGTGTGTGTGTTTTGTTTTTTGGATTTCCCTTTCATTTCAAGACGCCGAAAAGTTTTGCGTTTTAAATATTTGCCATACGCACGCCAAACATTCACCCACCAGTCAACAGCAATCCACACCCCCACTCCCCCTCCTCCCTTACCACAATCCATCTGTTTATACACACATACATACATACATACATACAAATATCCAGTGGTTCGACCGCCTAACGGCAACCGCCTGGTGCGCGTTTAGGTCGAGGTCTTTGCTAAAATACTTTTCAGGGTCTATGTACACCCACAAAAACGCCATCCGAAGCACGGTCAGGCAGTAAGGCAGTCAGTCAGCCGAGCAACGTCGTTAACAGCCACGTTTGCGTGTGCCCCACACACACACACACACACACACACACACACACCCACACACACAGACAACATCGATGTGTATGCGTAGCTACAATATTGTTAAGTAAAATAGAGAGAGACCAGTTTATTAATTGTTTTTCAAAGCGTCATAATATTTGATTGAAGTTTTTCAATGACTTTTCAAACAACTTTGTCGATAACTTTTCGAAAACAAAACACTTTGACCATTATCAGTATAAATGTTTCCGGTAAAAAAAAGCTATAATAAAAGCCAGCATATTTTTAGGGTTCACTTTTCGCCTTGGCTGCCTTTGATAGATATTTAAGCATGTTTTAATAAAAACTGCATGAAAGAGCAAGTAAAAAATTATAGTATAGGGCTATCAAGTTTTGCGAACTTATCTGTAGAGGTATTAGAAATTATGATCATTTTTTATGCTTTCTTAGATTTGAAGTTGCAAATATAAATTGAAATATTTTGGGCACATATGTACATAGTAAAGGAAATTTATAAATTAATTTAAAGAATAAAATATAAATATAAATCGTAGCAAACGTATATTGGAGTTTAAATCTACAGAAAAGAAAAAATATGTTTCATTTCGATCAGCAAAAGAGCTCGTTTTCTTTTCTTAGTTTTCAGATTTGCTGCAAAAAAATTGTATTTAATTTCATTTGAAACAAAAATTAAAATAGTTTAAAAAATTCTGAAAGTTGCCAGTTTGGTCAATCTTTAAATTACAACAGTTGTTGTTTTCAAAACTACTGAAGAATTAGCAATTATTCAAAATTTTAAAAATATTTGAATAAAGATTTTCATTGAGATATATGGATGATAAAAAGAAAAAATGATTGACAATAAAGAACTAGAGTAAACGTTATGAAAATAATGTGAATATATAAATAGAAGCAATGGAAGTCTTTATGGATTTACAATCCACTATTAATCCTTCTAAGCTATTTAAACAAAATTAATATTGATGGTATTAATTTATTTAAAATCAATGTATGTAATGAATTTTTTGTAATACATGTAAAAATAATATAATTATGATAATTAAAATTATGATTATTATTTTATAATTATTTTCTTTGAAAATATCTCTTTGGCCAACTTCATGATAGAAGAATGTACCATTGGGATTAGTTAAGAGTCCAGTGCTCAGTATACTCGTATATAGACAGCAGGAGCACAATTTAGTTAAGCCTCTCACTATGTTTCGAAGTAAGCATTTAAATTTTCTTGTATTGAAAAAATAAGTCCTGTTCTAACATATTCATAAGTTATAAAAATTTTATTAAATGTATAAATAAAATGTTTATTTTACTGGAATAAATTAATTTAAATTGTAGAAGAAAGTACGCGTAATCCATTGCTGAGAGTACAAGTGGCTTAGGAAATGAAGTATTTATATTTAAATATTTATATACATGCCTTAATGATCCCAACATTTCTCTTTGTGATAGGTAAACTAAGAATTCTTTTACATTCTCTGGATATACTGCCAACTTGGCTGTTCTTCTGTTGGGATTATAATGATATTTCTAACAACCATCTTCTTGGATATCTCTGATCACATTTGGCTGTGAATCGGGGATATACCATTATCCGAACGTGTCGGAGACTTTAACAGACATTGTTGTACTTTTGTTAGACATTTATTTGAGTGTTGCTTAACTTTTAAGTTTAAATAGGTTAGTTAATTAATAAGGAACTTCCAGAAGCCCAGAAAAATATTTTTCCAATTATATCCACCAGCAGAACCAAACCACAAGGCATTGCTCAGTATTGGGAAATAATGGGAATGCCAGCAGAATACTTTATTGGATATCTTGTCATTTTATATCAACCAAAATATTCTGCGTTTCTATTCTCACAAGAGTTGCTGTAGATATGCTGGTAAGTGTGTGTGTGTGTAAGTTTATAGCCTGCCCATTTATAGTATGCTCGTAGCAGGTTCTGCTCTATTGCTGTGTATGTGTGAGAGGTTGTTTTTGTTGCTGGCCTACAGTGAGCGCAATTTGGGTCGATGGTAAAATAGAAAAGCAAAAGCCCACACACACGCACACATACATACATACACACAAAAATGTGTGGCACCAACACACAAATACAAAAAGAAATATATATATATATATAAAGTTTTTCGAACAAGGGTCGTTGAAGACCAGTGCACATTTATATTTATATATAAAAATACAATACAAACACAGCTGCATAGATAAATGTGTGTACGTATGGATGTATATGTGTATTGTCTGTGCTGTTCATGTGTGTGTGTGTGTGAGTGTGTGCGGCAGCAGCTGAGTTATGTTCGCTGCTCACGACGCTTTTTCAGCTCGTGGCCGTGTCTTTTTGGTCGTTTCATGTTAATTGCTCATGGCGTTTGGCAACGCGCGGCGCTTGTTCCAGCAATCTGCGTTAATTTTAAAGGTTGATTTACAGCTGTAACTACCGTTAGTGGGGCAGTTGGGCTCACTGCTGTTGCGGCTGCAGTTCAACTGCATTTGTGTGAGCGTGCCCCTAAAAGCACACAGCACAAATTTTTATATATTGTACGTACGAGTATATGTTCTTTATGTCTCGCGGCTCCATATTTTTTATTTTTTTTTTACTGTTACTGTTGTTCTGCTGTCGCCTTTGTTTTGCTTCTTTTTTGTTTGTTCGCCAGCCACTTGGACCAGTGTTGCAGGTCGCAGCTTGCAGACAGCTGAGTTGAGTCATTAAAATGAGAAATGGCTCTAGGGTTGTCGCCTAAGTAAACACACAATGCACGGCACGGCACGGCAAGGCAAGGCAAGGCAAGGCACAGAAAGGCAAGGCACGACACGGTCAAAGTTGTTTTAATTGTTGGCCCAAAAGGAAACACAAAACCAGCCATAGAAAAGGTTGCTCGACACATGGACTTGGACATGTGCGTTTGGGGCGCTTTAATATTTGCTCTCACATAAATTACACATACGCACTGCCTGCGTGTTTGTGTGTATATGTGTGTGCGGGGGCAGCAAATATTACGTATATGCTATGGGCATTATAATGATTTATATATAATTATTTTTACAAATTGCACAAGTCATTTTATTGCCTTAACGTCCACGGCTCATGCATAGCGTTTTTCTTTATCGTATACGTGTTAACATAACATGTTTCAACATTTCTCCATCAATTGCCATCTGACATAATACCGATGTGGGTGGAACGACTAACTAACTTCTCAGTAAAATGTTTACTTATATTTATAAAACTAATAGGGCATTATATTTCTCTCTTATCAATTCATTAGCTTCTTAAACAATGAAGTTCATGGCATTGATAGCGATATAAAAGCCTTATTCATTTCTTTGCAAATTGCAATTATTTGCACTTTGAAACTTATTTTGGCAAAAAGAATTCAATAATCGATATGAAATATTATTTTAAATCAATATTAAGCAAGATATTTGTGCGCTGCTATCAATTGAAATTAGTCAAAAAGTATCCTAGGTTTTTATATACCTTATTGAGTTTATTTCTATAATTGAAATGATGCCGAGAAAGCAAAGAATCGTTTGCTGCGGAATATATAGGTATTTTTAATATACTTCAGAGACTATGAATCATAAGCTATTTAGGATAATTCGAATATCCTTCTGATAATTTGTTTCAAGTTCTTTGCAAACAAATTTCTCACATACAGTTGAAAATCTGAATTGTTTTAGTCCTCAACGCAATTAATGCAGTCCTGTCGCTTTTCTCTGCCATCTGAAATAAATTTTGAATATCTTCTTATAAAGCAAAACCCTCCATAAGGTTTTCGGCTTCATCACAATATTTATGACATTGGGATGTTTTGCCTAAAACTTTCTTTGAAAAAGTACCAACTCTTCATCAACTGTAACGTCTACATGAATATAATATAAATACTTTAGCTGTCCATTTATCCGAATTACTATCATTATTATTATTTTTGTTACATTCTTGTCACGTTTTTTCTCCCATTCCTCCTCTCAATAATATTAACATTAAATGATGTAAGTAATTACAATTTTGAAGCAAAAGCTATTAAGATAGATATCGCTCAAATAATCTGTAATTCACTCCTTCTCTTGATAAATTTTATTTTATTGTCAATTAAATCCAAAATTCTTTCGCTCGCTCTTCTCATTTTATTTTTAAAGCTTGACAGCATTTGGAAATTGAAATATCGAATTGAAATGAAATTGCCGGCTTAACCAATGTTTTCAATAAATTAAGGAACCATTGTCAATAAAAATGTTGTTGTTCACAGCACTCTCACTTATTGAAAGCACACAATAGGCAATAAAGGCAGCCATACAACTGCAGAACTTCAGAGTAAATATCGAGTGCGTGGGAAAAATGCATATTTTTCCATGAATTTTGTTGCTGCCTCTGCGCGGAAATTTTCATAAAAACACAATTTTTTCTGCGTATCTCTGGTCAATTATGTGGTTGTGTTTTCATTTTTAATTTGAATGCGAAATGAGTTTTGAAAGGCAAACCGAACAACGATTTAAATAGTATTATGACTGCGACTTCTGTGGGATTAGTGGCACTCACAACTTTTCGGGGAAACAACTAAAAGCACAATTTCGCAACGCTTTATGCATCAAAGCATGTGTTGCCGGAGGGTACTGTCGGTGGAATTGCAATTTATAATTGGACCGAAACTACTACAGCTTGTTAGAGTGAAGAGCACTACATCCCGCCGCAATATCCTTTGAGAGATTCTGGCAGATTTTTTGAGTTATGTTAAACTAAATTCATTTAAAAAGTTATTTGAAAATTGCTTTAAGAACCACAACAAAAATGAGATTCTTGTGGAAATATGTATTTTTGCTTTTGTCCTTTACCATAAAGTTAACCACAAAAGTATGCCGTGCTTAACTTTATTTCTCTTTCAAATCCACTGCCAACAACAAACAAAAACTAACATACGTCGTAATTAGATAGAGATAAATGTACGGGTATGTAGGTATGTTTAAAAAAAGTTGTTGAAAATCACTTCTAATTCCACGGGGGAGGAAGAGATGGGCTGGCAGAACACAACCACAGCAGTAGGTGGAATATTTTAACTTCCATACGATATAATTTGTAAGCGTTAACTGTAAATGAAAGGTGTTTGTTTGCCAGCACAGAGCTGTAACTAAGTAACTAATAATTAAGAGTTGTCCACAATCAAAGCGTGAAATGATTAAATTCTATTATATATTATTATTTTATGTCGAACTTTGTTCACGAATAATGAATCTTAAAATAATCTACCTACGCAAATGATGCTATTGTTTCAACAAAAATAAAAGATAAGAAATATAACATTCAGGTTTGGGGGAGACCTGTCGGGTGTCCAGCTCTCTATTCTCCCATGTCCCGCCAATCACAATAACCTAGCCTAAATGCCATAAATGGAAATGTTACAAAGCTTAAAACGTTAGGGATTATATTTTATATTTAGAATTAAGTAAAGGCTCTCAGCGCTTACTGATTAGAATAAATTTAGACTTAATACCATAACATTTCTAAGCTTTACATTTTTAAACATTCACGCAAACACTCTTGTAAATATAACTAGAGCTTTCGTCCTCGAATTGAAAAGCTGTAATTTACCTATTTTTGGATAGAGTTCATGCAATTAAGCCATTTGTCGTGGTTAAATGGGCCGAAACCAATCCGTCTTCAGTGGAATATGCCGTTCATATGGCTGCTTTGAAGCTCAAAGCCAGCCTTTACTCATTTCCCAATCAGTAAGCGACTGTAAAAAAGTTAACTAAAACCCTTAGCGTAAAGCTGGCACACAAAGGCCGATCAACTATTCGACGTTGTGCTTTATTTTTGAAATCAAAGCAATTCAATTCAGCCCAGCAAAACCGAAAATAAATTTAATCACCCATCCAGGCAGTTAACTTCCTTCCTTAAAATAAAAATAAATACATAGACACCATTGAATGGCCACAGATTCTCATATAAATAGATTTGAAAATTTGTAATGAATAATAATTGAGGTTTTTGCGGCGTCTTTTTAAAGCCATGCGAATTAAATTTCTATAATATTTCTATAATATTTACAATAAATATGAAATATATAAAAAAATATAACACATTTGTGAATGAATGAATTAAATGCTAATCTCACAAATTTTCTGCAACACTTCATGCGCACCATGGCGTATGCGCAATAATTTGCTTGATGTTATGAATTATGAAATTATTATAATTACGTATACGCAGTGTAGTTTTTCAGTTACTTAGAAAGAAATGCTAAAAATAGTTGAAAGATTTTTAGTTGTATATATAATTTGTATGCCCATAGAATAATAATTTGCCTCATGAAGGAGATTACGTATACGCAGCGTACGCCAGCACTAATTTGTTTTTTAAAAAACTTTTCAAATTCTCATTATGTGCAATTCAAAGTGTCAACGTACATGCTATATAGTTATATGGTATATGTATCAAGCATACTTTATATGCAAATATTAATTAAATTGCGCATACGCAGCGTATAACGCACACTTGAATTCAATTTGCACTTGCGCTTGCAAGACTGTGAGCGAACAAATCAGAGAGATATGGTAGTCTGATTTGAATAGAAATGCAATTATGTTGATTTGCGTACTTGTGTGAGTTACAGTTTATACATACATGCGAGTATTTTGACTTACCATTGGAACGCTGATTGGCCATATTATCCTCATCAGAGCCATGCCCCGCATTCAAATTGAGTTCCTCCTCCTCGTCCAGCATTTGCTCCTCGGATTGAAAGGGATACAGTAGTTCGGCTTCCTCGTTCGATGTTTGCGATGATATAACCTGATAAGTGGGCGGCACACCACCGCGTCCCATGTTAACCGTTACATCGTTGTTAAAGCTACCCGATTGCTGTTGTTCTTGCTGCTGTTGTTGTTGTTGCTGCTGCTGCTTGTGCTGCAGCTGCGTGGCCGATTTGGGCTTGGCGGCCAGCGTGTGGCTGGGCAGCAACAAACTGAGGCACAACACAAGCGCACAGGCAAAGGACGAGCCGCTGCATTGCCATCGCCGTCGTCGGCGTCGACGATCGAGTGCAGCAGCGTCGGCAGCAGTTGCTGTTGTTGCAGCATCTGCTGATTGTTGCTTGTTGTTGTTGTTATTTGTTGCATTTAACGTTAATAATACTAAGCGTTTTAAAATATTTACACATTCGACAATGTACGCGCACATTAGCGATAACAAAAGCGTTGCATGGTGTTCTGGTTGTGGTTGTTGTTTTTGTTGTTGTTCTTGTTCTTCTTGTTTTTGTGTAGTAGTAGCAACATAAAAATGTGTTGTTGCTGGCACTAATTGGCAACACGCTGTGGGAAATCGTAGTCGACCGCGTCGACGTCGACTATTGAAATCTATCGTAGGCAAGCGTTGTGCCTCGCTTGTGATGGTTGCTGCTGCTGTTGTTGTTGCTGTTATTTGACTGTTGTTCTTGTTATCTTCGGCTGGCAACATGTTGCCAGGCTTGCAATTAATGTTGCTAGTGCGGCTGCTGCTTCTGTCTAAGTCGGCTGCTAAGGCAACATGGCTGCCCAATCTAAGGCGCTGATCTTTAGCTTTGTTGTTCAATTGTTGTTGTACGAGTAGCTGCTGTGATTGCTGTAGTTGTTGCTGTTGCTGTTTTTCTTGTTGATGCTGTGGTTTTTGTTGCTGCGCCTGCTTGCTGCATGTTTGTTGCTGCAACATTGGACCCGAAATATTTATATATTGTGGTTGCTGTTGTTCTTGTGGCTGTTTCTTCTATTTTCTCTGGTTTTACATCTGCTTCTGCTTCTGTCACTTTTACTTTCTGCTTTCGCTCAAAACCGTTTGAAGTCGTTGTACGTTGTTGTTGAAATATTCTTAATTAAAATAACGTGGCTGTTGAATTATGCAATAAAGTTGAAACTTTTGCCTGGTAGTGTAGTGTGTGTATAGTGCTTTAGCTTTAAGTTTTTTCTTTATAATGAAATTTTACTTTTTTGCTAAAGTTGAAGACTGACGCGCTCGCTTTAATAGGCGTTTACTTTTTTATTTAATAAACTTTTTTTTTGCTATATCACACTCGGTATATAAATATATATATATATGTATAATATATCTATGCTTCACACTATTTTTTTAATTAATTTTAATTATAATATAAATAACAATTATAATATTTAATAACTTTTGCAGCACACACACAAACACACACACTTAGGCGGCCAATTTTGGCGCCGTCGCCAAATGCAAATGCATTGCACGCAATGCTTTTGTTGTTGTTGTTGTTGCTATTATCCGTACACCCGAAATTAGTCACGGTTTGGATCTGCTTGCTGTTGTTTTTGTTGCTGCTGTGCTGGTTGTTGTTGTTGTTGCTGTTGTAGTTATAGCTGCTGTGGCCATTTGTGTAAAGTATGCAAGGAAAATTTTGTGCCACCGCACAGCGCAGCGTTGTGGAAAATTTCCCTGAGAGTTGTATTTTTGTTGTGTATTTTTTTTTTGCTTTCTTTTGCTTTTGGGGGGCTGCAAGCCGGGACACGACAGGACGTTAACAAGCAGTACGACCAATTTTAGGCCGAACCACTCGCTACAGCTGCCGTCGCTGTAATGTGAAAGCCAAAGAATTTCGATTTAATTTCGTGCTCCTTCTGCCTTCCTTGTGCCTTGCCGTCGTTTTTTTTTTTCCTTTTTATGGCACTCACAACATGGCGCTGGAATGAACTTTTCTGAGTATTGGAAGTTGCGGCCTGCTGCTTGCTTTTATGGCAGAGAGAGCAGCAGCAGCGCAGCTTGTTCGTTGCTGTTGTTGTTGTTGCGCCTGCGTCGCTTTTGTTTACATTTTCGCATATAATTTGATTAAGTTGTTGGGCCTTTCGTCTAACGGCGAAACTGTAAAATAGCAGAAATGTAAGATTTAACATATCGATAGACATGGACATACTTGTACACACATACAACACAGCTTCAAATAAGCTTCAATCTAGCCCTAACTATTTCATGCAGCATTCCACTTTACTCACACATTCACTCACGCACTCGCTCTCTCTCTCTCTCCATCTCTGCCAACCAAATGCCGCTCTCAATGCAAGCGCTCTCTTTGCTCAATTATGTTCACTCAAGCCTGCACTGCCTCAACCACTCATACAGACTCAGGAAAACTGATTTTCCTAGTTTTGAGAAAATCGGCATACAATTAAAAAAAAAAAACTGTACATTTTCCATTATTAAAATATATGTATGCACTTTTCTTACATTTTGAAACAGTTGTCTGTTATTAAGTAATATTTGTCTTTCAATCAGGAATTAAGGCATTTTTTTGTTTTTATTTAAGCTCATTCACTCAGAAAATCTTTTGAACCTTATAATTTAGAAATATTTTGCTTAAATTTAGAAATTAAAGTTTTTCTTAGAACTCACACACTCAGAAAAAATGTTTTAGATTATTGACTAAAAAGCACCTCAATTTGGTAAAATGTTGTATTATTAGGAAATAATTGAAGTGTTACTTTATAATTTTGATTTTGATTTGCTTCTCTTAAGTTTAGAAATCCGAGAGATAACACATTATTCGTATATTTTTCTAGTTTTTAAGTCGAAATCGTATACTGCATTTAGAAACATTATCTAAAAAGTTTTTAATTTCATCCTTCAAACCATAAACTAATACTTGTAGATTAATAGAATATTGTATTTAAGCATTTTTTGTTTAATTTTCAAGTGGTTTTCAGTTAAATAAGAGTAGTGATTATTTTCTATGCTTTTTAGTTATTTATCGTATTATTGGAAAAAGTTTCAATGTTATGATGATGAAAAAATACATAATAAAAATGGTGTCATGATTCAAAAATATGATAATAATATAATAATAATAACAATTTAATGCTTGTTAAGTGATTCATTTTAAAAATAAACTAAAACTCGGCTTCAAAAATAAATAATAATAATTAAACTTATTATATCAGAAAATAATTTAAATTTCAAAAAATTATACTTGATATTTTGAAAAAAATCAAAAAAAAATAGTGATCATAAGATTTAAAAAAAATTTAAGCATAAAACTGACATTGAAATTGCTTTTAAAAATAGTTTACAAAGTTTCAGTTGAAACTTTAAATAACAATATAAATAAAGTTCAAAAGTAGGGCTAGTTAGTTGTCTGTAGGTGTGTTGTAAGGACGTTTTTTTTAGTGTACTCTCACGCTTGTTCATCACTTATCTCTGCCTTCTTATCGTTGTGCTTGCTCTCTCTCTCTCTCACACACTCTCTGTCCCGTATGATATGCGTTGTTATTGCCTGCTTTCGTTTTGCTTTACTATGTGCGCGTTTGTTTGCGTGTGCGTTTTACTTTCATTTAGCTTAGTAGGTAACAAAAAAACAACAACACGAACAACAACAGCAACAACACAAATAAGTAATGTTAAAGAAAAGAAAAACGCGTGTTGTCCGCCTGTCCTTCTATCCTCCTATCCTCAACGTCATCACCTCACTCACACCCTCTACTTCTGCAGCTGCTGGTGCTGCTTCTTCGCCGTCGCCTTCGTCTTCGTCTTCCTCACTCTCCCATTCTGCGGTCTGCGTGCCAAAATGCGTTACACTTTTTCTCCATTCTATGCCGTTTTTTATGTAGCTCCTTGTGGCTAGCTGGCTGTCTATGGGGTCTGACTGTGGGCTCTATGTGCGGTTATGTTCATTGTTATGCTGCCGTCGCTAGGCTTTGAGTAGCTGCTACTAATTTTACGCGACTATGTTTGCATGTTTGTCTATGTGTCTATATGTGTGTGATTGTATTAGTGTGTGATGCTACCTTTTTCCTCTTCTTTTTCTCTGCTCTACGGTATTTATAGCTTTGGGGAAAGTTTAGCGAGGAATTTGACTATGTGGCGTTGTTATTAATGATGTTTTTCTTTTTTTTTACAATATAAATATATAGCTATAGAGTATGTATGTTGCGTAACCTGGATTTCTATACATTTTTGTATTTTAACGTATTCAAATAATAGAATATTAAATTGCTTAATTATCTGGCGTAAAGTAGCAAGTAAATCGAAATATATGAATTGCTTAATTATTTTGCATAAAACAAAAAGTAAATATATACATACATATATATACGTACATATATATATATATATATATATATATATATATATATATATATATATATATATGTACAAGTATATATATATCAATTGTGGGAATTTGTCATTATACCCTCTTCATCGGTATATACTACTACTTTTCATTCTTAATCAGCTGCAAATTCATAGAAAAGTTAGTTCGCAAGGTCTGTTATATGCGAAAATTAAAGTAAATTAGTGTGAAACATAAGTTATTTGAAGGAAATATTAATTCAAATCAAATATTAACTCATTATCTTTTATCGTTTAGTTATCTTCTGGTTATTCGATATAATTTCCATATCGTTACTTTTCATTAATTGTATAATTTATTATATGTGTGGCATACTTTTGTTCACCCATGGACTTCTTATTCAATTTTTATAGCTCAATCATCTTTTTGAACAATATAGTCTTTAAAATAATTTCAGAAAGTTGTTGGCCAATATAATTAGTATACTATTGCTCGTTGCTCCTTGTAATAAATAACCACCCTGTTAAACCGCCCTAACAATAGTGTAATAAAAGTAGCCATAAAATGTTTTCAACGCTCGCAACTACCAATTAGAATTACATATTTTGGGCAATAAACTACATTTATGGGAATATTAACTCTTATTTATTTCATAGTAATATGTAGTGTTGTAAGTTGGTTGGATGCAAGCAATATTTTTGCCGCTGAATGAATTGTTAAAGGTTATGTTTTATGAGTAACGAAACATATTCTAGCGAGAGAAATACAGATTTTAACAACAGAAAAAAAAACTGTAATATTATGGATATGATATAAGTACTTAGTGTTTTATTAATGATTCTCTTGCAAAAATGGTTAGAATTGTTTATAACAAATAATTTTTAGAACTGTTCAAAATTCTTTTGCTCTGCCAACGATTAAGAAGATGTTTCCCAATTCAGTAATATTTACTATTAGTCTGTTGTAAAATGTAAAAAGTAAACTAAAGAAAAAACATAAGTTTATGTGCTTTATTTTTATAAAGCTTTAATTTTGTTTCGATTAAAAAATAGTAAATTTGTTGTTATTTATTTTATTCATTGTTATTTATTTGCTTATAAATATTTGTCATTTTCGTTTTATAATTTGTAATCAATGTATTTTATTTTGTTTACCTTTTATTTATTCATATATATTTTTATTTTAGCTTATGAATTATTTTTTTAATTATTGGACCATTTTGTCATTACTTTTTTAGCTTTTAATAAAATGTTATTAATTTATGTGATTTGTATGGATTTTTTTTATTTATTTATGGATTTAAAATGTTTTTTGCATTTATTTATTTAGCTTATGAATATTTGTATTTTAAATTAGTATATTATTTTTAATAATTTCTTTTCTAAATTTGTTTTAAAATACACTTTTTTATTTGGTTTTTTTTAATTAAATTCTATTCATATTTCGTTTCTAAATTGGTTTATAAAATTTTTTTTTTGTATTTCGTATAAATTTTTGTTAAATTTATACAATTTAAAAAATGTGGTTTGAACATAAAGCAAATTTAAATAAATAAATGCGAAATCATACTATTCTGATATAAAAACTTGTCTGGAACATAATCTTTACTTTACGTCTACTTTAACACAATAAATAATTTCATGTCTGTCCATAACTAATTGTGTTCTATAATGAAAAGTATATCTATATGTTTATAGATATATGTAGTAGTTTTATATTTCTATGAACGCAATTAGAGTACCTTGTATCTAGTATGTAAGCTTTTTATAGGCCAGGCTTTTTAAATGAATCGCTTGTTCTATGAATCATGTTTTGGGGCATGACGAGTGTGGCATTCATATGCGTGTATGTACCATTTAGCTTACCATATCTAGCCTTTACATAATAACACATAATTCACTTTGCTGTTCGCTTTTCGCTTTCTGGCTTTTTGCTTCTCATGTGACGCTTAGTTTAGCACCTAAAAGCATGCTACAGAAAAATAAAACACTTGAAATCTTTGCATGAATTCTTCCCATGGCAGACACATACACGTTCATATGAGAAGGTACTATGTATGCTTGTATGTATGTTTTAAGTGCATGCACATACATATTAAATGAGGTGTCCAGTTCTTGAATTTATTCAGATTTAAATATGAATTTATGTATCTTTTGTTGTTGCGTTCCGCACTGTTCCGCAGTAGTTGTGGTCTTCAATTTGTTTGTATTCGCATTTGGGGAACACACCCACAATAGTAGTTTGTGATGGAAAGGGCGTGCCACTTGAAAAACTAGCCACAATCTCGTTGAGTCTTTAAATTTTTGTTTGGGCCAAAGGAGAAACTTGTACAAATGAACAAAAATATAACTCAAAGCAACATTTTGACCTCTTTATGAAAAAGCCTGAAGCAGCAGAACACGAACATACACACCACACACAAACACACATACACGTATATACATACACACGCAAATGGTATTAACATTTTTGCACTCACTCGAGGCACCTCACAAAAACACACACAGACACACACACAAACACACAGGCATACACATCGCACACAGACACCGAAAAAAGCGTTTGAACGCCCGCTCTTCTGCTCTGCTTTATTGCTTGATTATATAAAAATTGGCTTTTCATTCATTTGATGTGATGGCTCTGCTTTTTGTCACTGCCCGGACATCGGCTTTATTCATACTTGGCTGTTTGTGTTGCCTTTTCAATTTATATTTTATTTAATTCGCATTTCTTTTAAGCTTTGACGTTTTTAATTGAAATACACACACAAATACGCGCGCACGTTTCAAAAGTTTTGCACACAGACACAGGCACAGCCACACACATACACACACACAACAATATACAACGACACAGAGTCAAACACATGCACACAGTGTTATAGAAAAGTCATGCAAGACAGCAAAAACTTTGACGACGCACCGTCCGCGTGTTGGTCCTGCAAGGATGTTGTCAACGCAGCGTACGAAAACGTTTTGGGCCAAGTTGAAAGCAAAAGCTGCCAAGGCACAAGACAGCCAACAGAATTGAGCAGGACACGAGGCAAGAGCCGAGTGAGCAACGAGCTGGTTATAGCTTTCCAGCACACACACACACACCCTCACACAAACAATTGGCCATATATGCTCGTACACTAATATTACATTATATATTTGTATATGTATACAATAAAATGTGAGTACAAATATTATTTTAAAACATCATTTCTACATGTCAGATAGCGCTTTTTAATTTATCATAATTATTTGTTTGCATTTGGCATAATTTCTAAATAAATTCCCAGCCACCTACTATATGTAGTGTGTGTGTGTGTGTGTGTGTGTTTAGTCTCACCCACTCACTCGCTGCTTTCCAGTTTATAGCATACTTTGAAGCGCTCGCTGAGCGTCCCTCTTTAGGGCGCCTGCGTTGCTCAAGCACAGGTAGCAGGCCACAAAAAAGCAGAAGAAACACACAAAAAAAGCAGCAGCAACAACGACAACAACATGGAGAAGTTTGCAAACGCGCGTGCATGCCTTACAACATTTACAAACACTCTCACATACTCACACATACTCACACACACACACACACATACATATACACACGCACGCTACGCACAATTGTATTTTGATTATGCCCGGTTTGCTTTTGCCGACGCCATCGCCATCGCTGTCGCTATCGCCGCATAGCTTACAAATTTCTACGCACAACAATGCGCTACTGGCTCCTGCCTATTGATAGCACACACATCCATACAATCATACAAGTTTGTATGTGACTTTGTAGGTGTATGTCCCGGCTAGAGATGAGGCGTAATATGATCCTAATTGCAAAAGTTGTGAGCAGCTAAATTAAAAACTATAACGAGTAGAGATTTAAGTATCTTTACAAAATTGTGGATATTAACTGCAAAAACTTGTAGAAGGTGCTTCAAAATGTGATTAGCGCAGAATTTCAACACTCTATACAGATTTTACAATTTCTAAAAAAGTCTAAAAGACAGTTTAAATTTTAATAAATAAAGGAATATTAAGGAAAGGTGTTGCCGGGTATGGGAGACATGTTTAGCAGAGATTTTCATAACTCAATACAATCTATATTAAGCGGTTTTTACAATTTCCAAAACAGAAATATTTCATTTAAATTTAAATTTTATTAAATTCATGAATATTCAGAAATGGTATGGTCGGCTATTGGAGATTCGTTTGTAGAGGGATTTATTATTCCATCTACATCCTGCTGTGTTTTAAAAGAATTGCTACTGGGTGCGTGCATTTGCTGCTTTTGTCATCTGCTGGGATGCCCAGGTTCTTAAAAAAGGATGACTACCAAGCAATGCCCTGCTAGTAGCTACTGTAGAGTGCTCTAAGGGAGCTAAGTATTATTACAAAGTGTTGGTGTGCATTAAAAAATATATGGAAAAATAGCTGTCTTCCTGTATGGAAATGAAATTTTCGGCAACTGTGCTGTCCAAAGATATATTTTTTGTTAATTACACGCTAATCAAATTCTTAAACTGACTCTTAACTCATGAATTAAACTTCGGACTCTAATTTTCATGCATAGAACCATTATTCGAAAAGAAGTGAATTATTTGTACGACAAAATCTCATTAACTTCATCAAGGAGAACTACTAATATAATGTAGTTTGGGTAAGGTATACAGTCCCCTGTTCAGAAAAGAACCCCGTTCGATTGTAGAACAAGTTAACTCATTACTTAAAAATAATCAGCAGTTAAAGGGATTTCGAAATTAAAATTCCAGCACACTCGCAAGAGAATAACTAAATGATAAAGTAAGCTAAAGAGTACAATATTAATACATATACTTGTATGTATATATATACTAGTAATAACATTAGGAAAGAGAGCCCACAACTTTAAAATACATATAAATAAGAAAAGGCTTTATGGGTTTTTGTATAATTTTTTCCGCCTAACACTGTCACATAATTGTTATTTAACTTTTTATATTTCCCCATTTCGTTTAATTATGTAAGTAGTGTTTTCTTAACACTAATATTTTAGATAAAGATATTAAAGATATTTCTTTATCTCACTAGTAAATTCATAATGTTTTTTAAGAAAACTAAATAAATTGAATATAAATAACAATTTAAATTATAAAATGTTATGTTAATATTTATTTATTATTTCTTTGAATCAATTGTATATTTTATAAATAGAATGATGTATTTCCTTTTAATATTTTTTTATTATCTATTTTATTTAGTTTTATAATAATATCAAATAATATTTGGAGGAATAATATTTGCCTTTTGACTAATACTCCAACTCACAGCCAAATTGAAACGCTAGGACAGAGTTTACAAATAAATAAAATAATAACAAAATAAAATAATAACAAAATAAAAGAATAATTAAAATAAATCCGTGCTTGGCAAGCGAATAACAAATGGTATGAAAATATTCTTGTAATATATTTACTCACTCTTTAAAAAACGACTTTCTTTAGTTAAAGAAAAAGCTTGTTATAAACAAATGATTTTCCAGTTGCGTGAGTCGTGATTCAAGGCACAATTTGCTCATCTGCATGAAGCAGATAAACACATATAATACGCATACGAGTATAGTAGATGCGTGAAATATTTATAGAAAGCCAGCATGGGAAGAAAGTTTTTCACGTTCAAACACATTAATAGGCGTTTATATAATTTATTTAATGCACAGTCGACCAATAAGAACGCCTGAAATGTAACGGCATCATAAATTATTTGTAATTATAATATTGAATGAATGATAAGGCTATGATGCTGTAGCCGCCCATCAAGTCAAAACAGTTACCTAACCATGGACCACAAATGCTTAGGGACAGTCGCACACAACTCTTGTTTCTGGTGTCTAATAAAGCATATAATATGAGTATAAATCAAATATGCCACACATCGACTTTTCATTTGTGTGTGTGTGTTGAGCAAGTTGCGGTTGACGGATGTGTCGGCGGCACAGGAAGTTCGGGAAGTTGTGCGTTCGTGTGGGTGTATGGGGGCCACACATCATAAATCACAAGCGGCGGGCAAAAGTTTTGCACTTTGACTGGCTTTTATGGCATTTGTTTGTTTGCTGACAACTCGTACTGAAAACTCAATACTCTATACTCCTTCCCAGCCCTGCCCTGCCCTGCCCCGCCATCCCTCCAACCCATAGAGAACAAACAAACTGACGAACACAGGGACTGGCTAAATTTTAATGAATGGCGTCGACCTCGTCATTCTGGATGGCATGAAGGCCGCTTATGTGCGCCAAGGACGCGCAACGAACCAAACTAAATGGATCAACAACAATAACAACAGCAACAACAACAAAAAAGGATGAGCAAAAGTTATGCTGCTAATCCAACAATAACAATAACAATTACTATACCAACTGCAACAATTGAACAATTGCAATGAACTTTGATAAATTGTCGAGCACTGCGCTCAATAATGTGCGGCACGGCTTGTGGGTTTTCTTTTTTTTTTGGGGGGATTTTGGGATTTGGGGAACTTTTCTGCGAGTATTTTCGTTCGATTGCTGTCCAAACTGTAAACTACAAACTGCAAACTGGTTGTTGTTGTTGTTGTTGTTGGCGAGCAATGCTTGTTAGCATAACTACTGCAGATAGTTGGCTATCGATTTCAATTGCTTATGCAAGCAATTCCAATTAAAATGACATAGCAATGCCAAAAGAGTTATAACTTTTCGAGCAACCCTTCCCCCGCTCCTTATACGCTAGGGCCGAAATGCAATTATGAATTTGTGATTTTCTTTTCCTGCGCTTTTTTGTTTTGGATTTCATCGTATTTGTAACGAATAGCTGGTGCTCCTCAAGGTAGTCATCTTATTTACTTTGTGTACTAGCATTTCATCTTCTTTACTAATTTATCTTTTACTTTATGTATTAAGGACCCTGCCCCTCTTATATACTTATGATGTACATCTTAATTTATCAAAAAGCGTAGTCCCTTTTTTAATCCTTTAACTAATAGGCGTCTGCAGGATGATCTAAACTGCATGCAGTCGCGATGCATGGCTTATTATTTAAATTTAAATTAGTGACCTTTCATTGACTATGCGCCATTCGAACACTTGTAGGTTCCTCATTCGCAGATCTAGGGGTACTTTTTGAATCAAATAATGAAAAGAAATAGGGCGTTCCACCAAGAAATTATTCCAACACAGCTCGGCAGTGCTTGAAGACTACTCCTCAGGCAATGCCTACTTAATGCTCTCCGTGGATTAATCTAGATTTGCTTTTAAATCTTTCTATCATTCTAAAATATTTATTAGCTATCCTTTGGACTGTTGTTGTTAATGTTTTTCTTCACAAGTTCTTCTTCACATTTCAATATGTAACGTATTGCTGTAAGACCAAAAAAAATTTAATAATAGGCAGGAAATTTAAGGTATTTAGTAATTGGGAAACAATATAGTATTTGGTTATGTCTGTTTGGGAACGATCGCTGAATCGGTGGTGAGGCCTATTGTGGTGCTTTCTTTAAAAAGTTTGATAGTTTCATAATATTTAAGCATTTCTAGAAAGGAATGAGCTTGCTTAGTTCTGAAGTATAACAGCGAATATACTCTCCGCACTTCTTCTCTTTCTCAGCTCGACTCGCATCTGCAGACACCATTGAATTTCCTGCTTATATATCCTTTTCAGGCTATGTATGTAGTTTTGTTAGTGTTTTGGTTCCCTTGATGTTCAGAATACATGGTCTATGCTTGCTCGAATACACAATTGTGTACCTAGACTCCTTGTGAGTGCATGGTGGAGCGTCAGGAGCCGGAAGGAGACTAGCTGCATACCCAGTCCGTACTTGTCAGTAAAGCTGTGTGCGGTGGTTGCCTCTCTTGTCTGTTCCCTCCAATGTTTCCGTGTGCCGGTTCATATCCGAAGCTAACACTATGGCAGCCTTAGCTAACACTATGGCAGCTTATGTTAGAAGCAAGTATCTGTCGCTTGGGCGTCCGAGAATATGTTAAATGGGATGATTGAGATGTCGCTTTAATTGTAATAAATGCACAATAATTTCATTAAATATAATTTTTCCATAATTAGGTGTTTGAGAAGTTACAGAACAAATTATGGCAATCATTAATATCCTTATGCAGTTATAGGCATTATACACATATTTTAAAAAAATAGTTTAATATATAATCTATAAGGTCTATATGGTTGTAAATCGGGGCATAGCTGGCCAAATGGCAAATAAAATTGCCCCAATGCGTCGGTGGCATAAATAAACACTATTATATATTTATTTTAGAGGCCTTTTCATTTTCTAAGTCAAAACTATAATATTATTCTATATTTTTACTGTAATAATGTAAATTTGTTATCGACAGCACAATTTATTGATTATTTAAATAAATAAAACTAAAATAATACTTCCTTTGCAATTTCCAAAACTTGCTAGAGAAAAAATCTGTTTTTTTTTCTGTAACAATAATTTACAAAGGTTTTTCCACTTAAAGGGTCTAAGTCAAGTTTTAAGCAATTTTTCCCTTGTAAGAAACAAGTTTTAATGAAAGGTTAAGAATTAATAAGTATATGAAGAAGCGAACTCTTTTTAAGGAACTATGATAATTATTAATATTTTAATTCAGTTACAGGCAATATATATTTACTCGTTTTTTTTTTCTTTGAAGTCGTTATTCTTTATTTAAGATCTGTACTAAGGAGGGCATTTATTAAATTATAAATTATATACTCGTATTTAAAAATAAAATGTTTTTTACTTTGTTTGCAATTTTAAAAACCCGAATGCAAGTGCTCGATTAGAGAAACAAGTTTAAATCATAGATTAGGAAAAGATAAGTAGACGTATATAAAGAAAAAGGATATAAGCCAAAGAACTCTTTTTATGAAACTACAATAACCATTAATATTATCAGTCAGTTACAGGCATTATACATATATTTAAAAATTATTTGTTTTTTACTTACTGAAATTTCCAAAACTTGAAACTTCAACGCGGTCGAGCTAAAGAAGAAAACGGTTGTTTTCTTAAACAATAATATAAGAATCGATAAGTATAGAAAGGAAAAGGGAAGAAGTCTATTAAAAACTATTCCCTTGAAAGCAACCTTGAAAGCTTTAGCGCTAACTAACTAACTAAGTGACTCGTTCTGGGAGAGAGCTGTTTGAAAAGCCTTTAACTTTAAGCATGACCTTTGTGTTGCTTAAAACATATGTTATGCACAACCTGGTCTATTCCCTCAATGCATTTCACAATTAACGTTTCGTTAGTTGGCCTGTGCGGTCATGTTTAATGCATTCGTGTCCAAATATTGCGCATACACCACGTAGTACGAAATGAGAGAACAAAGGCAGGCTCGCACGTTTATCTGTGAGCTAAGAGATACATAGAGACGCATAAACACACACACACACATACATAAACACAGAGAACTAACCGCAGAAGCGGCAACAACAGCAGTAGCAGCAGCGCGTTTACAAGCCACTTAAAATAAAACTCCCATGTGGCCGGCCCGGGGGGAGCGACGGGACAGGCTTTAACGCAAAACGTTACGAAAACTATGCAAAAGGCTAAAAACATAAACACAGAGGCCGTTCCTACCCTCTCCCTCACCCTTGTCTTAAGCTCAATAGCTGCTCGCATGCCCGCCCGCCATGCAAAGGCATAAAAAGCTGTATAGAATGTTGCAATCAGTTAATTTAAGTGCAGGCCGAGCCGAACAACAACAATAGCAACAACAGAGCAGCAGCAACAACAATGTGAGGCAACAAAACGAAAAATGGAAATTTCAATGTGCATATATAAACAAACACGCACGCATACAAACACAAACACACATACACACACACACCCATTCAAGTATACGAAAGATATACGAAATGTTGGCGCTGAATTCGTTTGGGTCTCTTCTGAGCTGTTGCCTATGGGGGCCACACATACACATCCACACACACAAAAGCACAAGTGGCTACTAATGCAAATAATTTACAAGTAGCAGTGGTGGGCGTTGGTAAGCAAGTGGGTGGTTGGGTCGCGTTCTGGGGGGGGGGGCTGGGCGTAACTTGACAGTCACAGCAGCCGATGTCTGCGTCGACGTCGAGGCAAAATGTCGTCGACAAAAAAGTAAAAGGACATTATGCGTCTTTTCACATTTGAGAAAAGGACAAATTTGTAAGGACAAGTGTAAGTGAAGGAAGCCGTAACAAACGCACACACACACACACACATACACACACAAAGCGACACTCACCTACATACATACATACACGGCCACAGATAAACACATCTAGAACGCACTCTACAACGAACTTCATTCCTAACAAATACACCCCAAGAGAATTTGTGCAAAGGCAAGGCTTTAAGTAGCAGTGGGAAAGCAAATCAGGAACTCTACGAAACTTATTATTTATAAAAGAAATCTTTTCAATTAGAATAATTCATTTATTTATACTCTAAATCAAAAACTTGATAATTTATTAAATTATTTTTAATTGTTGCTTTATTTAAAATCTGCTCTAAAAGAAAAATTCTTAAATAAGTTTATATGCATCTTACAGCGGAAAAGATTGCATGAATTTTTCTAATTCAACATGGAACTTAGAAAAGGAGTTGTGGATGTGAATTAAGAAAAGTTTAAAATTAAAATGTTATCGGCAGTTATCGCTAACCACTAACGATGCTCTGCACAATTCGTTTGGGGTTCTTTGTAACAATTACAATCGATTTGGTTATCTCTTTGGCCCTGAGAGCTCTGTCAATTTGATTAAATTTGTTAAGGTCAGAATAAAATATTTAAATATAAACTTAAAATATTGTATTTTTTATTTGAAGTGCAACAAAATCTTTACTCTTTTTAAAGAATGTTTGTCATGTTCTAACTTTAATTTTTAAGTTTTTATTTTCTCTTTATTTCATTCAAATGAATATTTATTATTATTTTTATATGTTTCCATGTTAAATTGACAGTTCCTTGCCAGTAATAAATAAATAATTAAAAAAACGCTCGAGTTGACCCTGAATGGAAGGTCAAGCGGGTGGAGTCTTTTGAGAGGATGATTTATGGCAAGACTGAATAATAATTAAAAACGCGTTTGACTTGGAAATTTGACAAATTTATTAGGCCACTTACGAATTTGAATATAACTTCAAGCTTTACTTTACTAACACTAAAATAATAACTAATACTAACTAAAAAAATAACTCACAATCTTAAAAAGGAAACATTCCACAAAATCAATGTAATAATGCCGTTTAAATAAACTTGAAATAATTGTAAATTGTTAATATTATTCTACCACTTGGTCTAATCATATATCGTTCATTTATATTGGCTTGAGTTTAGATCATAAAAGAATTGAAAAATTAAGCAGATTTAACATTTTAGTGACGCAAATTATTAACTGAACCAAGCAGATTTATTCATTAAATTCATCAACAAACAAAGCTGACGATTTAAAAAAACAAAACAATACAAAAGGGAACTTAAAATAAATAAAATTAAAGAGTAAAAAATCCTTAAAAAAATTGCAATAATATCAAATAACGAATCCGACTCGGTGGGTGATTTTATTTATCAAACAGATTAGTCAGCGACTAAACCCAATAAATAATAAATGGGAAAGCAAGTAATTTATATATGTAATTGTTATAAACATAATTATTAATATTAAATGCATGAAATTTAATAAATCCGTATTAATGCCTTTCTAAATATTTATTTAATTAATAATGCATTTTAAAATTAAAATGTAGAATTATTTAAAAATTTAAACGAGTGGGGCTGAGTGAGACATTCGATAACTCCTTCCTACATCGACCAATCGGTTTTCGTTTTTTAAATAAGTTTTAGCTTTTTAAAATTTTTAATAAAACAGATAATACAAGTATTTCGTTCTACCATTATTGCCGGCCTTCAATTCAAAAACTAATGCGGCGAGTTCATTATTATCTTCAGTTAAGCAAAGATGAAAAATTCAGGCTATTCCTTGCCATAAGCTTGAGGCCACGCTGCTTTAGCTTTAGACAGTTTAGCTGACTTATAATTTAACATTTACTTGCAGTTTTGTTTTATAAATAAAAGTAGCTATTAAACAACAATTCTGTTACGTTTCTTAAAGCGTTGTTCGACTGTGCTGAGATTGTTTGTGCGCCCAAGAAAACGTAGAACATTTTTATGGCCTATCCTAAAGCGCGCGCATGCCGCCTTTTTGATAATGTCGAGTGAAAATCAATGCGAACTGCCGTTCGGTGTTTAATTTCTGGCCCAGCCTCGCCTATGAATAGAGGTAGATGCGACTGTGTGTATGTGTGTGTGTTCGTGTGTGAATGTAGTCAGTCGTCCATGGGACATTTATGAAAAATGAGCTTGCCACTGTGAACAAAATATTATAAAAATACAAAGTTTTGTAGGCAGCCTTTTAGGCTTTCAGGCATAATTTATCAATATGCCCAATAGTTTGCAGACAATCTGAGAACACAGGGCGGCGTGATGAAAACAAAACCAAACTGACTGACTGCTCGACTGACTGCTCGACTGACTGCTTGACTGACTGACTGACTGAAATTTACGCGGCTTTGCCATCGTTCGCTCACTCACGCACGAGCTTTGCGGTGGCGCGTCGTCGTTGGCGCGTGGAGGTAATTGAAGTGACGTTTATGAATGTCATCCGTCAAGCACTCAAGGACATTTACATACAAACATACATACGAACGCATATATATAACACACATACACCCACACTTACACAACACACATTTGTATTTGTGCGAGTGATGGTGATGATGACAAAAAGCGCTCCTCTTCCAACAAGAGACCAAGGCTGCAATGAACTGCATTTTATTTTATTTTACAACTTATGTACAATCGAAACCTATTCATTTATTAGCTTAATTATCTTATTTATTTATACGTATTTGTTTGATGACAATAGTGCTTATAGTATTGTTTTTTTAATTGATCAGCTTAATGACATTATTTAATGTGGACAAGGGAAGTGCTTGCAGCATGGTGAAATGCATAAGAGAGAGAGAGAGAGAGATAGAGTGAAAAAGCTACAAATGCCACAATAATTTGCAGCAAGGAGCTTAGAACAATATTCTAGAGAAATACTAACGTTTTTTGTTTTTCGATATCTCTTGTAGTATTTAATTTTAATTTGTTTTAATACAAGTTTTTATTTGATATGTTTTTGTAAAAATAAACAATGCTATACAAATGTTGCCGCTGCAGCACAGCTTAATTTGAAGGAGTCGTTAATTTCAATTTTAAACCCTTACCGACTTATATGGCAACATAAAAAACGGCCGCTAAGGCTGGAAGGCTAGGAACATGTCTTTTAAAGCTCTTGCGAATACGTTTATAATTTTTATAGATAAATGAAAGTGTATAATAAAAGATTACTAATGTAAATGAGTGAGTAAATGACTTAAACCGCCATTGTGCCAGCTGTAACAACATGCTCGATTTTTCACGTTACATTTAATTTAATCTAAGAATAATTCATCTATAACAATAATGCATTTATTATTTCTTTATAAAACAAAAACAAATAATCCAATAGGATTCATTTCAAATATTCATTCATTTCATCGATATTTTCTATTCTTTTTAGAGATATTGTATGATTATTTATTTTATTGCGTTTTTAAAATCTATTTAGTTCTAATCAATCCAAAATTTATTAAGTTATCCCTTTGACCAAGCTGAAACGAAGACAATCAACTGCGTCAAAGGTGCTTCTGAATGCGTTCATGCAGCTCTCTAATAGATATGTATAAGACTTCTTTAACTTTATTATTTTTGTTCACATTGACAGTCCTAAGTAATGCACAAGATTTTTACAACTCATTGCAAATATATTTTGTTTATTTTAATAATAGTTTTACGTTTTTACATTTTTAATTTTGTATTTATATCTTGTTTGCAATTTTTGCATAATTTTTGTCACGCACCCATCGCTATTGCCTGCACGCTGGGGCGTTTGGTTGCTTGACGCTGATGCCGTGACAGATGCGGGTACACAGATTTTTGTGTTTGTATACACACACACATGCATACATTTATACATACATACATACATACAATCACTAGCTTAAGTCACATGGCGTATACGCCATGTTGTCGTCTTTGCCTTCGTCATCATCGTCGTCGTGGTGGTCGCATACTCGTATGTGTACAAATAAATATGTATGTGTGCATGCATATTGAACGTGTTTGTGTGTGTGTGTTTGTGTTTACATGTGTCAGCGTTTGCTGTATGTATGTATGTACACATATATATACATATGTATATGTGTGTGTGTGTATGAAGCGATTTAAAAATAAATACAAGAAACTAGCGCAAAAAGCGGTGGCTGGGGCGGCGGTTCGGCGACTTCTGCGAATGCCTGCAAAACAAGATGTACGTGTACGAGTCTGTGTGTGTGTGTGTGTGTGTGTTACGAAGAGGGGGAGGAGAAGGTCGCGAGGGCCACAAGATGGATTGACAAGGTCTTAATTGCTCAACGTTTGTCCCAAGAATACTAGAAATGGCACATTAATTTATGTCTCTATATAGTCTGAACCTATCTGAACCTAACATTTGATAAATTAATGCAATCTCTTGTATTCACAATGTACTATACGGGTGTAATATTTAACAGCACATTTAAGATTCATTCGCTTGAACTTTTGTAGTATTATCTCATCTTGTTGTGGACCCGATTTAGGTAAGGATATGTGCCATTTTGTTTCAAAAGAGCGCTGCTCTTGCTGCTCAAAAGCTCTGCCAGTTCCAGAGATTCTCCATTGAAAACTTTTTTTTACATCCAGAAATTTTCGCCATTTCCTGATTGAATTATTCATGAGTGCATCTACAGCAAACTAAATTTATTGTCGCTTTATTGTTGGTTGGTGTATTATGAATTCTACATTTATTTGATAACAAAATTTATAACAAATATTTCTTACAGCTTATGCATTCATTAGAGTTATTTTATAAAATAAGCCAGTTGTTTAGATCAAGCCTAATTTCTTTATAGTTTAGTTCTTTTAAGAAATCTGCTTTGTTTATAACTAAATTTGTATATTTAAAAGAAAAAAACTTAAAATTTTCAGTAAATAATGCACGATTAATAGAAAAACTTCGACAAATCAAACTCAGTTCCATCTTAAGGCAGAATAGTGCGCCTAAATAATGAATGTGTGGACGACTTTATATTGCGACATTTTTTTTTAGAGGGTGGGGATGAACGGCCCTCCATTTTATAGAAATAGTATTCCTAAAAGAGTTCCCCCTATAAAGGTTTCTTTAAACCGTGCCCTTACATACATATGTTTTAATTAAAGACTGAAAGGCGATCCTGAAAAATACGACTGGAGTGTAAAAACGTTGGAGAGAGTGTTGTTGTTCACAGCTTCACCAAATTGAAGATCTTACGACCGACACCCCAACGGGGGCTTTAATCCACCTATGCCATCAAAGGTTTTCTTTAAAATGTGACGTTTTGCAAGCATATTTTCAAATATTTTTCTTGTTCCTGGAAGCAAAGAAATGTTAGTTCGTAAGTTAGATATTGAAATAATAATTAGTAGCATACCGCCAGGCATGAACATAAGTAGTATTGTATTGTTTACTAGGGAAGTAGGCGATGTGGGGTACTCCTAGTACATTTTATTAAAGCTAAGAAAAAAGTCAGCATAATCTCGTTTATTCATTAAATAATTCCATGAAATAGTGGTTTTTAGATTATTGTTTTTTTTTTTAATTTGTATTAAATTGTTATTTACTTTGTCTCGGAAATTGTTTAGAAACTCGAATATTAGATGCTTCAGATATTTGGAAAGGTATATCCTTTTCTTATAATCTTAAACGCCTTGACTCATAGTAGTTCCATCATTAGGAATTGCAAATGGTGAGGCATCTGTTATTTTTAGTTTTCTCTCTCTTTGTTTAAGCTGGAATTTCCAATGTAATCAAAATGTCTTTATTTGTATGATCTGCTTTATAAAAGCAGCTTAAGCATAAAGGCAGTTAACTTCTAGAGAATTTTCTCTACTTTCGACTTCGAATTCCATTTGCTTGCTCCCCTGTGTTCCGTCATTAATTGGCCATTTGTTGTGTCACCTTGAGCTGCCACAACTGCTGATAACCTTATCCTTTGCCTTGAATTTGCTCGGCTGTGCATAATCTCTGATTTGTGTATACCCATAGGACTAACCTCGGCGATGTCTTGAATGGAATGCAATAGCAGCAGCAGCAGCAACAGCAGTATCAGCGGCGAAGGCAGAGGCAACCCACTTGGCTTGTCTACTAATTAAAATGCATGCAATAACCTGAAGCCTTTGTTGCCGCATTGTTATTGTTGTTGTTTGTATGCGTAGAAGGACGCACGGCGTACGCAGCAGCAGCGTTGACAATTTGTTGAAAGTGCTCGGCCCAGGCTTGTCAGGTTAAGGGAACAACAACAGCAGCAACCAACTAACCAGCCAACCAACCAACTATCCATGTCCCATTCCATTCATTCAAGTTCAGGACAGACTCTATTGATGGCTTGTCAAATACACTACTTATATACATACTGCGGGCAGATATATAGATCTGACAAGCTACATTTTTAATTGTCTATCAGCGCACCTATTTATAGCACAAAAGCCATAAATGGCCTTGCACTAAGCTCAGGTCTGAGCCACAGAGCCGTCGGCAACAACAGAACAGCAACAGCAACAACAACAGCCACAAAAGAAGGGCAGGTGGGTGTAGAGGGGTATGTGCGTGTGTGTGTGTATCTGTGTGTGCCATATGCATTTTTAATGACATTTGGCTCTAGCGTCGCCAATTTAGTCGGAAAAGCAATTTAAGCCCAAAACGCAACTGTTGAATGGCCAGCCCCAGTGCCTGTGCCTGTGCCAATGCCAGAGCCGGGCACACGTGTTGCAAAAATGTGCATACCTCGAAATACATTTTTGATGCAGATTTTCATAATAAATAAACGTAATAATGTGCGGCATTATTGTTGCGTGACTGAGCGATGAACGAGAGCTGTGCACGATTCTGATTTGTTTTTGTTTACTTAAACACAACGCTAACGCAATCAATTTTATATTGTTTATGCATATGTTTGTAGAACTTTTAAACTGTAGAAATGAGGCTTCAATTTCAACTACGAAGCTAACTTAAATAGAAAGATTAAAGATTTCACAAAAAAATCCGGAAATAATTTACTATCAATGCTAAACAACTGCGAAGTACTGAAGGACTCCAATATCGAAATATTATTTTAATTTAATATAGAAGAATTCGCTGAATTTAATTAGCAACTTCAACTTTTGCACATCTAGGGAATTAATTCTAAAATGTCCAACAATAATTCGCTTTTTGCCATCATGTTTGCTGCGATTTTTTTTATATCTTCAAGCAAATGTAGAACCTAGAATACATGATAGAATCGTTGTTTCCCAACTTGAATACCTCATCTAAAGAATATTCTACTGATTTTAAAATAAAAACATTTCAAGAAGCTTCGTTTGTTATTTATTTATTTATATTTATGTCACCAAACATTGGCTGTCGACATAGGAAAACAATATATAAAACTTATAATCAAAAACCTTATAAGCTAGGAAAGTCTAAGTAAGAAAAATCAAATCTAAGAAAAACTTAACGGGGAGAAAAAGCTTAGAATTAATGAAAAGCTTATTTTAAGAAAGGACCAAAAAATATATAAACTGGAATCTCATATCGCAAATAAGTAGAATTGTATAAAATTGCGGGGCATTAACAAAATATTTGTTCAAAGTATTAAATTGAATGCTTAAATAAATAAATCTATTTCATCAGAATCATATTTTCTAAATTCGTACTCAAAAGTGGTAAAAATGGGCGCCAACGTTTGACAAAATATCTGTCACTTTTCACTTTTGACCTTCAACTTGGTCTGTCTACTCTTTAAAGGCATTCACTTTTTGTATTTCCGATTTGGTCGTAAGCAGAACGGAAGACAATACCCAACCCAAACATTTAAATATTGCTTCATAGCTGCGGTTATAAATCAAAATGCAATAATTGTTTTTAATTACAACTAAACAATGCCTACGCACACATGCATTTAAGTAATAATTATAAAGTTATTTTTTATGCACTGGAAAGCAACGTTCTTTTGGAATATTTTACGTTTTACAGTCTGTTAATAGCCATAATTATGATGTACGAGTATGTATGTATGTGTGTTTCTAATTGGCATTTATCTGCAGATCAGCAATTAGTAATTTATATTTAAAGAGTATCTCAACTTCACGTTTCGTCGCATGTCAAGCAGCGAATTGTTGTTGTCTCCATATTTGTTGATACGCTTACAGCTTATTATTTCATTTAAAAGACGATTTCATGCCGAAAGAAAACAAATAATAAAGCAAACATTACGCAGTTATTAGCCAAATGCCCTTGAAATACGCCAACGTGGAGCGGGCTGGCAAAAATATTGAAAAAATTTTGCATGCAAATGAGCCAAGCCAAGAAAGAAAGCCGAGAAGAATCGAAGAGAAAAACCCGCCGCCAACCGGTTGGCTTGAACTTGACACGATAACGAAGGCCCTCCCCCCTTCATGGCAACACCTTCTGCAGCGATTACGGTGCTCTTGTAGCTGTTGTTATTGTTGTTGTTATTGCTGCTTACTCACAGCCACCTTCTCTCTTGCGGCATTGCGGGTCGTAGCCCTTGACGCGTGCGCGAATCCAAAACAACAACAACAACAGCAACCACGAATGCCCAACAACGAGCAAAACTACAATCCACAACTATTGAGTAATCTACCGCGCATTATAAACAAAATTCTAGCAGGGCGATCGAAAGAGAGAGAGAGAGAGAGAGAGAGGACAAAAGCAAAACAATCTCATTTCATAATAAGGCGCTTCCGTCATACAAGTCTGAGCTTTTGCTCGCCAATGATCATCGGCAGTGTTGCGAACTTTTCAATTTGAATGCCACAAAGCGCCAGATTGAGGAAGCAAATGGCGTAAAAGGCTAAAATACGCGTCAATAATTGCAATATTTTTCAATCTTTTAGCAAAGACACTACAATGTCGACTTTTTTGACTCATTCAAGTACACAGTCAATGATATATTAAAACTAAACTAAAAAGATGGCATACTTTACAAAAAGTTGTTAGCTCAAAAGTTTTCATAAAGAATATGCTAATCAAGCAAATTTATTTGTGTATATGAATGACAGAAGTGAATGACAGAAGAAGGTTTAACAGAATAACAAACAATGGTTTAATTCTGTTAAAAATTATTTTTACATACCTATATGTATATAACTTTCTGCATATACTATATGTATCTGAGATAGTAAAATAAGTAAACAAATTAGAAAAGCTATTAGGGAGACGGCTCAGGCCAAGCTTTCCCTTTTTTCCCCCAGGTTTATTATTATTATATTATTTGATTTTTGCCTTCCCTTCCTCCGCTCAATACTGCCTACATAAATCCAAATAGGTAGATAAAAAAAACTTTCCACACATCATTAATATGTTATTACATATCTACTTTTGTTTAAAATTTCATCCAAATCGGTATATTTAAAATATAAAATTATTAGCGAATCAATTTTACTTTAATACTGTGCCCACAAACTACAGAAATGGGTTTGTTTGGGTGCAGGTTACTTCATTGTGGGGTTTGCTTGACTGTAGCGTTCTCTCTTGTTGAACAATAACAATAAATACGAGCAGCTGTAAGTCATTTAAAAGAAATAACAAAATGTTTCTCACAAAAATAATTGATTGCTTTAAATTTTAATTGGCTGCAAAACTTATAATACACAATTCGAAAGATTACAACGCACAACAACAAGATAATTCAAATATATTATACACAATATGAATACTAAGGTTCAGTATTTTCAGAATAACAATACAGAATCTTCGCGATCTAGTAAACAACATTAAATTTAAACAAACAACAAATTTAGCTAAATGCACAAAAAAATGCAATGTTTTATCCCTTTCCCTTATTCCGAATAACCGGACCGAATCATACATTTGTAATTATAATTCCCAAGTAAACACATATGAGAAATAAAAATGTGAATAACATTTAGCTGTGAATCTATTTAAACAATGAAAATAGAATGAAATATACCGTTGCTCCAAAAACACTTACTCAAATCTGACGGCAAAGTTATTTAGTTGGCAACTCTGACTGTCTGACGAGTGAAGGCGCGCGATCAGTGGCTGCGAAGAAAAGCTTTTCTGTGTGCGAAAATAAAAAGCTTTGCGAGCGCTCGCTCTGCCGCGACTAACCAACCAAGGCGTCATGCCGCATATCTAAGCTAGTTTTAGTTTGGCAATTTACGCATAGACAGCGAACAACACACGGCAGCCGGTGTATAAATAAATTGTGTTAAATTGAAAGACAGCTGTTGATATTTTCATTTTGTGATTTCCATTTGAACGTCGCCATCTGGAAAATGTATTAAACAACTTTTTTTGTATTACGACTTTCGTTTTGTTTTGTCACGTCAAGAGTGAAAGAGATTTCATTCAACTTTTGTTGTTGTTGTTGTTGTTATTAGTATTCTTGTTGTTGCTGTGTTGTGAGTGTGTAACATATGTGTTGAGTGCCATTTAAGCAACTGTGGCGACCTTGGACAACTGTTTGTGATTTCGTTTAACTCGAAGATACAAGTTGCTGCCGATTTCAATAGAAAGATTGTTGACCCAATAAAAGAGGGAGAAAATATCAGAGCGTCTTTAACTAAATCCGGCCGATATATGTATATAGCATTTTAACGAAATTCGTATGAAATCATATTGACTTAAAAGCACTAATCTGCCATTCCTTCAATATATTTATTTGAATAGACGTGTGTGTGCATTTTCCGGTTAAACGTTAAGCACACATGTATCGCGAAATGAATAAGCAAATCTAATTTCAAAATGAATACCCGTGGCTACAATTGTGAAATATTCAAGATGAATTCAGCGTTTATAACAGCAGTGGTGTTCTAATCATTTCTAACATACTTATATAGTCATAGCTATAAAATAATGTAAACTTGTAAACACAAATTGTAAGCACACTAAACTAAAGTTTGAAAATAAGATTAAACAATGAATGCTTCATCGCTTGTATCGCTTATTCGAATTGTGATTAAATGGCAGCTGCACTGAACTGGTGGAGCATCAATCTTTAGATCGCTTTTTATTCCTTCCCTTCTCTTGCAACTTCAGATTCTTTTGAAATGTTGGAAAAAAATAAAACACACATAGCTCCATTTCTAAAGTTAATAAAAATATCAATTTGCAAAAGGTAATTTTTAATATACTATTTGTTAGAAGTTTTTGGTCTTCAGTTTTTAATAGCTTTTCCTTTTTTTTTGGGGGAATCCTGCAATTTGTAAATTAGAGGAGGAGGTTGTTTTTGAGTTTGTGAATTGTGAAGAATGAAAAGTAATATCACAGCTTTGACGAATTATATCATTATTATAATATAAAATAGAAATAAATTATTATTTATGTAGAAAACTTGAGATATGTGCGATTTTTTTTGGTTCTGCTTTGCCCTTTCGGACTGTAATTGGAATTGTTATTCATTTAAATGGCGATGCCGTCACTTTTTCTCTTTAATGCCTCTTAATAATTTCCTAATATAAAAACTACTTAGCAACCATTATCAAGCTGATTGACTTAATATAAGTACATACATTTTATACTAAGTGCCATTACATTATCTTTAAATAATCTTCAAAATACTTACTTATCTAGCAGATCATTCAACTTCCGCCATTTATTTATAGAGTGGGGCATAAAAATGTCCATAGTCTGCCTATATCTGTATATGTCGTTTCTAAGTACACACTTCAACTTTATTCTCCAAAACTTAGAGAACGCCTCTTTGTTGTGGTCGACTACAAATAATCGCAGAACCATCTTAAGTATTCGCACATGTTAATGAAAAGACGTTCGCACTCACTTCAGGTTAAATAGCTGGCCCAACTACCAGCATGGGCGCTGCCGGATATTATTTGGGGGGATAACGAAGTAACGTTTAATAATGTTAACAGATACAATTTTATCTGCCGTGAACACTAGAAGATTCATATTCTTATTCAGATGAAAAGTTTGATTACAGGCAAAATATTATAAATGTTAAAATGGCAACAACATTCTATGACTAACAATTTGTTAGGAACGAAACAAAAACTATGCCGAAATAGTAATGAACTTAAAAGTAAACGGGGGAGAATTTTTAGATCTTAATGCTAGAGATGTTTTTTAATGAGATGTAGTTTGAAATGATGTTAGCTCTGTAAGAATCTAGAAATAAATATTTTTTAAATATATACATAATTAATGAATAAGACACCCCCAATAAATCTGGCTCTAAGAGATATTTCTGAAGATACCAAATACAGATTATTTCTTTACCTCCTTTAAAATACAGTTACGAAGTTAATAGGATAAAAAATTCTGATTTTTTATACAAACGTTGGTCCAGTGCTTACCCATTTAGAGTAAACATTTTTGGTGAATCAAAATATTGAATTAAATGGGAAAAATACATCTGCTTGTTTCGAGTTCCAGTGCGGGAGGCCCAATGCCCTTCTTAAAGCCCTTCACTACGCCCCTGGCCTCACTCACTTAAGCAGTTGAAAAGTTCACATTGACGTCACTTTTTTTCCCATACGACGAAGCCAGACCGACTAAATTCTAATCAGACATTCGACTTTCTTCATATACTGGCGTGCGTGTGTGTGTTTGTTTGTGAGTGAGAGAGAGAGAGAGAGAGAGAGAGAGAGTGCGAGAGGGGGGGAGTGTGTGTGTGTGTGTGTAGTAGGAGTGTAAATTTCCTGAGCTTAATCACCAGGCAGGCATACACACACACACACACACACACAAACGCACATGCCTGCATGCTGAAGTGTACTTTGCGCCCTTGAGAATGGTGCGCAATTAAATGCAGTAACGGTAAAGCAACAACAATTACAGTTACACTTGGAATAACAATACAACATGAAAGATGGCAGTGGGATTGGGAGAGTGCCAGAGCCAGAGTCAGAGCCTGTGCAAATATACATATTTGCCCAGTGATTGGCGCTTTAGACGCTCTTGACGCACAAATCGGCCACGAGGCAGGCAGCAATTATAATGCATAATTAATTAAAAGCAACAACAACAACTAAAATAACAATAGTAGCACTAAGCCCCATGTGAATTATTATGCAAAAACAAAAAAACAAAACGGAAAACTTAAACTGTCTATTAAAGTGCAACGCAATGCTTTGCTGATTATAAAAAGACAGCAGCAATGACCAACGACCAGGCATTTAATCATTAACTAACAACAATAACAACAATATTAATAAAAATATCAACAACGACGCACATACATATGCTACAAGTATAATGTAAAAGTTATCAGTGCGCGCGAAAATTGAAGCAATTGTGCAAACAAAAGTGTAAGTGAAATCAAAGGCTCTGCCGCACACTGCTCTGGCAACGAAACGAAATGGAATGAATGAACAAAACAATAACAACAACAAAAACAATTATTAGCATTATAAAATATTTGATTTCTTTATTTTTGTGTTTAGTATCATTTCAAAAGCGAATGCGTGCAGGCCGGGCAGCTAAATCTGTAGCGGCTACAAAATAAAATATAGCAACGATACAAATAAATAAGTAATACTACAAACTAAGAAACTGGGTCAGTGTTTAGACAACTCCGTGCCTGGCAAAAGTTGCAATTTGCAGAAAACAAAAAGTTAACTACCAACAACAACAACAACAACCACAAACAAGCAACAAATAAAGAGTAAATAAAACAAGACTTAAACAAAAAATATTACACATACACATTAACACACACAGAGAGAGAGAGAGACACATAAACATCAACAGTTATTACAAAATTTGTGCTCAAAAATGTTGTACAAACTGCTAATCCAACGGCCAGCACATGCCAGCAACAACAACAGCAGCAACAAAAAGATGTACAACAACAAAAAAATCAACTGCAAACACCAGCAGGCCCAGCACGCCGTGGTGCTAGCACTGTTGTTGCTACTAATGTTGTTGCTATTGCTGAGCGGCCAAATCGAACCGGTGGATGGCCATAAAGTGACGGTAAGTTGGCCAAAAAGTTGCAAGCCAAGTTGCTCGTACTTGGCAAGGAAACAACAACAACATTAATAAACTTTACTAGAGTTCGTTTATTTAGTCGGGCAGTTGGGTAATCGCCTTAGGCTTCAAAATCGGCACCACTTGGCGTATACTTGATTTTTGAACGCCCAGCAAAAGCCATATAAGTAACACAAACACAACAACACTTTTCAGTTTCGAAATAATAAATTTCAGACGAAATGTATTGACAGCACAAAAGTGAACGATTTCACAAGGATAAGGAAATAAGTACAAAGAAGTAGGAAAGTAATTAATTAGGTAATGTAGTTACCTTCTTTTTCGAGTGTACGCTTCAAAGAGCATTTGAATTTAGCATTTTAAAGGCAGTTGCATTATTTTTAATTTAAAATTATATTAATTGCTATATATTAATTATTTTTTTGTAACTAAACATGCTTTCTTTTATAGCAATACTTTGCACAAACCTAAAATATCCTTCGTGTACAGATTAAAAACATTTTCATATTTTAGCTTTATTGCTAACTTTTCTTGCGACCAATGACTCACAATAAAGCGATATTTTCGATAAGATACTTATTAAGGATTCAGATTGTAATGTTGATCACCTACAGTTTCAATGTCGGCGATATCTTTTTGCGATATCTTTGATAAGAAAGCGCTTTCTAAGCGATTCATCGTTTTTATGGCAACAGGCAAAGGTCAACAATTGGGGGAATATACATATGTGTGTATACATACAATAGGCTATAAAAGCTAAGTACCGATCGAACAAAGAAGCTACAATTAGAAAGATGAAACAGTGAGTGGTGCTATGAAAAAATAATTAAATCTATTAAGTTGGGGAATATTTGAAGGGTGTTTTCTTTAGCAACAGTTACTTATAATGTGACCTTTAAAATTGTGGCTTAAAATTTGATATGCTCATTAAGAAATGTACGCCATAGATGTTGAATTCCAGCTGTATTTCTATCCCTAATCATAGGCGCTGTCTTAAAGAAATGCATTCAACTTTCAATGTACCCTCGGCTTCATGTTAATGTATCAATGCTAACTAAAGAAATGCATTCTATTTAACAGATTCCGACTTTTTTTTGGCAGCTAAGGTTAATTTTCTATTCATATTATTTCTATTAGTATTATTATTCTTATTAGGCACATTCCGGGCATTATTTTTAGCACCAACTAACAAATTCATTTCAGTCTAATTGGCAGAGAAAATCGGAAAAGGAATTAATATATTTAGAATATTATCAACATATGTGTGTATGTATTTTCTAGAAGCTAGATCACACGTTTAATATCAACGTTCAGCCATGCTGGCGTCCCAAAATCTAGACACCGAATCGATCATCACGTTCTTATCAATTTTGTGCTTCCTCATTGCTAGTGTGACGCGTCATAAAGGCTTCCGACCAGACAGCCCATTAAAATTTGATTACTTGGAGCCAAAAAAAGTAGTAATTATTCATAACACGCGCATCCAGCCACACACCCCCAAATCTAGACACACCTACCGCACCGCTCAAACCTTGGATTGAAACATAAAAAAGTTCTAGAAAAGAATACAAAAAGTGGACAATAACAAGTTTTATGAAAACAAGTCATAGTATTCAGAATATACATATAGTAGAAATATTGTTTCAATACTATATATAGCGGCGATCACCCGATCACTTCGCCCAGCTATCAGCTGAGAAAGGGTGGGTGGGCTAATGTCAGGGACTATCTGCGATAAGCGACAACGAATTCAGCGACACCATTCGTTGACTCTCTCTGAACGCATGGTGCCCTAACTTTTGCCATCATGCCCACTACTTGCTAATCAAAAATAAAAAAGGAAAGCTTGCCAGAAAAAAACGACAGCAACAAAAAATAAAGAGGCTGCTAATAAATGGCACACGATGTCGCATCGTCGGACCACTTTATTCTCCTATGACGCGTTTTCGTCGCAGATATATACATATAATTGGACTTTGGGCCAAAAGCGTTCTCATGGTGCGTGCGATTATTATGGTCAGCTGCCTGTCTTTGTTCGCCGCTACTGACATTCTGAATAAATATATAGTAGGTTTCTACAAAGATAAGCAACGTTATGGTGCCAATATGGGAAATAGCCCCAATCTATGGGAAACAGGTGTTTGAATGCGATAACAAATGGCCTAAGTAAGAATTTAGTAGACTGTTGGTCACTGGGAAAGGCTAAAAATACTATAAGAATATCGAATTAATGTTTGCTCTAAATTTTTAACATAAATTCATAAACATTACGTTGTATAGTAACATAACAGAATGTAATTCGGCTGTATCTGCAGCGCTCTCTTGCTCTAATTAACATTGTAATTGGGAAGCGCTCTTGCTCTCATTACAGAGCCTGATCAGCAAATGCAGCTGCACTGTTAGGGCCGCCTTGCGTTCAGAAAAGTCTAGTCTAAAAATCGCTGTAACATAACATAATGTAATTATGCAGGGCTGTAATGCTAACACACTGTAATTTGGCAGCGCTCTTGCAGTGCTTAGGGCCTCCTTTATTAAAGTATTGTCTAGAAATTCTGGGCAGGCCAGATTTTTGTTGCTCTCCAGCATTCGTGAGAGAGACAATTGGCTTAAATAGAAAAATATAAAACACCCCATAAAATTAACTAAAAATTGGAAAAACTTCCACAATAAGTCGAACACTCTGCACTTATAACTAAAAGTGTCCAACACTTTTAATTTAATTAAATGCTTTAAAAAAGTATGCGATTTAGCAAAAGTCAGCCTTAGAGTCTCATAAAAGAGCAATGATAATTAATTGAAGCCATTTAGCATCATTACTTAGCATTTATTCTCTGTCATTGTCTAAAATTTTTTTGGATAATGCTAGACTTTACTTAATTTAAATATTGTGAACATATTTACTGCATTATTATTTAATAGAAAATGGGGTTTCTAGAAAATTTCAGCCAAAATTAATTACATCATAGGCTGCAATTGTGTTTGGTTTATCCGAAATTCGAACACTTAGTTTACTTCCATTGTCTTTATTTCGGGAACTTCCTTTTAAATATGTTACAATCTGAATCTAAATCTGCTTCACTATGCAGAGTAACAAATTGTTTTAATTAAAACTTATTTGTCTAACAGATTGTTATATGCCACTAGAAAAGCAACAACTAGGGGAAAAATTATATTAAATAAATACATTTATAAATGTTAAAAGCAACGCCCTCCTCTGCGCTTCTCATGCTAAGCACTTAAACGAAGCCACTTATGTAATTTTTTTTGCGAATAATTTAACTGCCGCCACTGGAAGCTTCAATATTAATGAAATAAACTAATTGCCCTCCTCCGCGCTTTTCATGACATTATCACATCATTAGACTGCTTTTAAAAATAATTTATTGATAATGCTTAAGAAGGAAATATAGGATCCGGTTTAGATTGTTCGCCCTTTGTTCCCAGCAGTTTTTAGTTCTATTGCGATGCCATCCAATTTAAATCAAATCGTATATAAACAGTTCATTAAATAGCGGAATTCCATTCAAAACCTAAAATTGGAAAGTGATCTACTATTTACTATACTACTAGATTTTATCGTTTCTCTCTGTTCACCTTGCAGGCCAGACGGATAACCAATCACAACTATCCGGTGGAGGAGCACACCGTACACACATCGGACGACTACATTCTGACTATTTATCGGATACCCACATCGCCGAAGCGTCCGCTGCAAAATGAAACCATAAAGCCAGTGGTTTTTCTACAGCACGGCATACTGTGTGCCTCGGATGATTGGATTATCAATGGACCGGAGACCTCGTTGGCATACATGTTCGCCGATGCCGGTTACGATGTGTGGCTGGGAAATGCGCGGGGCAACACCTATTCGCGCCAGCACAAACACATACATCCGGATACGTCGGACTTCTGGAAGTTCAGTTGGCACGAAATAGGCGTCTACGATTTGGCCGCCATGCTGGACTATGCGCTAGCGGAGACGAACTCCAGCTCATTGCATTTTGTGGCGCATTCGCAGGGCACCACAACGTTCTTCGTGCTAATGTCCTCATTGCCGTCCTACAATGAGAAGGTGCGTTCGGTTCACTTGCTCGCACCGATCGCTTTCATGCGCAACCATTCCTTTATTCTGTCCAAGCTGGGCAGCATCTTCTTGGGCTCGCCATCATTTCTCAGTTGGGTGCTGGGCGGCATAGAGCTGCTGCCGATTACGACAGTTCAGAAACTGCTCTGCGAGCATGTCTGCTCGGTGGGCTCGATGTTTAAGTTCCTCTGCTCGGGCCTCTTGGATTTCATTGGAGGTTGGGGTACCAGACACTTGAATCATGTACGTAAACTGCCTTATGAGGTACTATATTAGATATTTTCACCTGTTTTTTTCTATTCTTTAGACTCTGCTTACGGACGTTTGTGAAACGCATCCGGCGGGTGCATCCACCACCCAAATCATTCACTATCTGCAGCTCTATATCTCGGGCGACTTTCGACAGTACGACCATGGCAAGGAGCTGAATGAGATTATCTATCAGCAGGCGACCCCGCCTTCTTACGATATCTCCAACATTAGGAGCTGCGTCAATCTATATTATAGCGAGAACGATTACATGTCAGCGGTCGAGGATGTCGAATATCTGGCCTCGTTGCTGCCCTGCGCCGAACTCTATCGCATCCCGTACAATGATTGGAATCATTATGACTTCCTGTGGTCCATCAATGTGAAGGAGGTGATAAATAATCGAATCATTGACAAAATCCGCAGATATGACATCGAACACAAATTGGGTGTGAGCTCGTAGTGGACCCTACTCTCTCCAATATCTTCAAAGTTTGTACATAATTGTAAATAATTAGTTACTAACTAGCTAGAGCGTGATATTATATTTGGTATTTAATAGCATTTAAGCTAGCTAAAGTGACAACAAAAAGGTTTGTGAAATGTTATTTAGGCATAATTAATGATATAATAAAATATATATTAAATAAAATAAAAATCGCTTTTAAAAAAAAGTTTATTTAATTAAACAATTATTATAATTTTATAAATGCTACTTAAAGTTAAATAGCTTTTCATATATTACTTCTTTATAATTACGCGCCTATTAATTACCAAGAAAGTATACCCATTTTTTAAAAATATTTTTTGTCTTTTATATATTTTTCAACTGAAAAGCTAATTTTGAATTTTTCAAATTTCGTTCTCGTTCAAATTGTTGTAGCTGGCAACGCTGTGCGCTCTTTTGCACACTCAGTCGCTCTCGCGCTCACGCTCATGCAGTGTGAGAAAAACGTCGACAGAACATCAACAGCATTTACGGGCCACGCCATATTTGATTTTTTGCTTTTGCAAAGTGGACAAGGTTGTTGGGCATCGTGCATTTTTCTAAGTGTAAAAAAATTTAAGCGCACATTCAATTGATTTAAATTTTTTCGGTGTATTGCGGCAAAGTGAAGCTATTACATTTTCTTACAGTGATTGGTACGCACAACAAAAAACAACAACAAATTAGCGCGCAACAAAATGCGGCAGCTGCAGAACAAAAGGAAATACAAAATCGATTAAGTGGCAAGCAAAGCAACACAACTGTTTGTCCGCAGCGAGCGAAACGCTCTTTTATTACACAAACAAAATGGGTAGGTTGTACAGTGGTTTGTGATTTAGTGCTTAAATATTAATTGTTGATTAAAGAAACAATATATAAAGAAATGAATAAAATTTATGCCGCTGCCTGCTGAGCGTTGCTCTCCCTCGTTCCCTCTCTCTCTCTTATCATCACGTTTACTCTCTTTCACCGACTGAAGCAGGGTTGCATGTGAACCAGTTCAGATATATGTAAATCATGAACCAACACATGCACAAGTGTATGTATTTACAAACACATCTATATTTATTGTTTACATTTCCAATGCAGATGGCACAGGACCCAGTACAAGTGCTAGCCTCGGAGCCATGTTGGTGCAGGTCACTACGGATGGGGGCGTGCCGAAGCTGCACTGTCCGGTGTGCAACAAAGCGCTGGGCTCTCTGGCCGGCTATGTGAAGCATCTGAAGAAACACGAACCGCCTGGCGGCTTCAAATGTCGCCACTGTAACTCGCTCTTCTGCCAGGAGGATGAGCTGAAGAAGCACGTGGAGGCCACCCACGCGGAGCTGACGTGCAACCTGTGCCATGGTATGAGCTTCGTTAGTTCGGCCGCTTTGTGCTCTCACATCAACGAGGTACATCCCGATGAGGATAGGGAGAAGCACTTCAAATTCTTGAAGTTTGGCTTGGGACTTGCCACTGAGGATTCCATAAAAAGCGATAATGCCACACGTTCCTTCAAATGCGACATATGCGATAAGAGTTTGCCGACCAGACGCGATTTGAAACAGCATCAGGAGACTGTGCACAAGACTGGACCTGGACGACGCCGGGGCTTTGCGGAAAAGAACGAACGTGCGCACAACGCTACACCTTCTGCTCTGACTCCGCCCGTACGCAAGGTGGAGTGCAAGGGCTGTAACGCCACCTACTCCAGCTCCTCGAATCTAATGAAGCACAGACGCAGTCGACCGGACACCTGCGGCCTGCCCATCTATGATACGTGTACGCAACGGGGGCGTCCTCGTGGCTCACGCTGTTAGTATATTTTTAGCTCGAATATTGCACCTATCTCACACATTTCTTCTCACTTTACAGCGTCCAATACTTTGGACTCATCAACTGCCGCAAAAATAAAAGCGAAAGCCAAGAAGACGCGAAAAAAGCACGGCTCCAATTCTTCTAGCGATGGAGGAGATGATTTCATGGACAATGATAACGTAGACAGCAGCGATGATGATCTGCCATTGGCCAACAGACTCAAGACACGAGGCCAGCAAATGAAGCAGGAGCCCATCAGCACTGCAGTCAGCGATTCGGATGAAGAGTATCCCGACTTCGAGCCCACCAATAGCGACGATGATGACTTCAAACTGCCCGCACCTGCAAAGGTAAAGGAGGAGACATACGATGATGATTTCGAGTACCAGGATGCCAGCCTCTTTGTGCAGTCCACATGCGCCGTCAAGGAGGAGGGCACAGGCAGCGAAATTTTCATCAATGAGAAGGACAAGTTGCTGGATGTGCTGCTCAGCACCGAGGAGGATGGAGTTGTGGCAACTGGCGAGACCAATCTAAAGCCATTCGAAAGTCTGAAAGTGGAGCACGCGATGCTGGATGAAATAGCCGCTGTGCCTTTGGCGGCCACAAACGAGCCGGAGTCCGTGGAGGAAGATGTTCTGGCGCTGCAAGAGCCTGCATCTCCGGAAGACAACGACGACGACGATGATGATGATGATGACGAGGACTTTGAATATGACAGTGAAGCTGAGAAAAAATCTAAACGCAAGAAACAATCAAAAGCGAAGGCGTCTAAACCGACGGGTCCCAAGCGTAAATATCGAAAACGCAATGCCCCGCGTACACCGTCACCCTCATCGGACAGCCAAATGCCGAAACGTGTTGCCAAGATCAGCAAGAAAGAGCTCAAGGAACGTCTCAAGATGATCAACAAAGTGGAAAAGTCGTGGAAGTGTCCGCACTGCGTCAAAATCTATCACATACGCAAGCCGTACGAGAAACATTTACGCGACGATCACAAACTAACGCCCGAGCAAATGAAGGAGATATTCAAAGATGTCGATGCGCACGCCAAGCTGGATGAGGAGGTCTTCAAATGCAAGATATGCTCCAAGATCTATTTGGTGGAGAAACGTCTGGAGACGCACATGAAGGTGCACGGCGAGGACGGCAGTCTCACCTTTAAGTGCCCCTGCTATTGCAATCTATTCTTTGCCACCAAGGAGGAGGCCACAGCACACGCCCACAAGCAACACAAGGAGCTGCTCTACTGTGTCATCTGCGACAAGTACATGACTGGCCACGACAGCTTAAAGAACCACGAGAAGAACTTCCATTCAAAAAAACAGCCACGCAATCAGCCCCGTAATCTCATCTGCGACAAGTGTGGCAAAAAGTTTACCGGACGCACCTCTTTATCGGATCACGTGCGCTCCGATTGCGGTCGACTGCCCCTCTATCAGTGCTCTGTGTGCAGTAAACGTCTCTCCACCGCCGGCATTTTGAAAACCCACATGCTGCTCCATAAGGATGAGACGCCATACCAGTGCGACAAATGCGGCAAGACTTTCAAGGTGAAGGCTCAGTACAAATCGCATCTAAAAACGCGACACACGGACTACAAACCCTACAAGTGTCATGTAAGTAGATTCAATAGTTTTGTTTTTAACTATTTCCAACAAAGAAAACATTAATAGATATTTAAGAAGTGGTTTGAAATTCCTTAACAATGTTATTCTAATTTCTTGTTTGCAGCTCTGCCCCAAGGAATATCCCTACCGTGAAAGTCTGCTGACGCACATGACCGTCCACACAGGCATCAAGCGGTTCCTCTGCAACAATTGTGGCAAACGATTCACTTGCATCTCGAATCTCCAGGCGCATCGGAAGGTGCATGCCGACACCTGCGGCCTATTGCCCCTGAATGCAAAGGCCACGCAATATATGGGCGTGCAGCGGGGCAAGCTGTTGATGGGCGCGAAGCCCGAGGCAGGAATGGAGTATGAAGAGACCAAGACCCTCATTGCGCAGGATGTTATTGATCGCGATATGCCAATGGCACAGGAACTTAATTTTCCCTCAGAGCCATCGGCGCCGTTGGCCACTGTGCCCCTCAACTATGCCTCCTCTCATCTGGTTCCGCATATTGTGCTTCAAACCATGCAGGCGGAGGCCAGGCGCTCATCAAATTAGATTAAGGTAGAGTAGTTAATGATTATTTTCTATTATGCGCCCGCAGTTTATATAAAATACGCCTTGTATATAATGTCGAAGACTTTTTGTGCATTTGCTTACATTAACTTACGACTAATTGACAATTACTAGATGGATTGCGAACTGCAGCAAGTATTGGTTGATTTGAATACTGAGTGTCGCTTCAGATTAGTCTAAAGTAGGGCTTTTGTATACGTCCAATGGGCATGCGTCCCTTGGTGCGCAATCGGCGCACCGCCTCCCGTATAAACTTGGGTTGCAGAGCGCCCGATTCGCCCTGGGCCTCCATGACATCGAGCGCTGCAAAGCAGTGAATTATTAAAAATAGGTATGGGAAGAAACAAAGCTTTGTGCGTACCCTCCTCCACCACTTCGCCGACAAACACCTTGGCTATGCCGGACATGGCTATGACCACATTTTGGGACACAGAGCACCCAGTAATCGTTTGCATTAGACGTTTAACGGCGGCCTTAGGAAATGCCGAGCGGCGGTACATTTCATACCGATCCAGTTGCTCCTCCGTAAAGTTAGAAACGAGCACCCTTGAGGGGAAGTAGAGAGTTGTAATCATTTGGTTATTATTATTTGTTAAGCTCCCTCACTGCATGCGTTCCCGCTCCTCCTCCTCTAGCTCCTTCTTGCTCTTTTGCTTTTTTTGTGGTGGCTCTCCGGAGTCGCCATCGTTTTTGTCAAACTTAAATTCTGTGTCCGCATCATTGATGTTGGCGCTGCCCTCGCCACTATCCGAGGTTTCGCTGTCCTTGCGGTTGTCCGAGGCGGTGTTGAAGAATTTAAGATCCACCTCATCGCTGTCGCTTAGCGAATTGTTTTTCTGTTGGGTGGGAAACAATATTTGATCCATATTTGTTAATTATTGCGAGCGATTCCAAGACAACAAAATAGACCAGGGCTGCAGCAAGAGCTACTGTCTTCGGTACGGCATTTGCCAGCACTGCACATTGTACATCAACTAGTTCGCAATAATTATATTGTCTTCAATTTGTTGCAAATTTATTGCAAAGGAAAGTAAAAAATTTATTAATTATATATAAATTAGTAAGTTTATTACAAAAACATGGCATATGAGAGTAATTATCGTAGTCTGCCCTGAAAAGTAACTTTTAGTTTGTTCGTTGTACAACACTAGCAGCTTGCCTCGTGCTTTTGTTCTTTCCTTTTCATTACTCAGTCCGCGAAGTGCGCGAGTGTTGCTTTTATTTAATTAATCAACAAATAATTAAGAAACAAAGCCATGTCCGCAACTGAGGCACTGAATGTGGAGGCCGTTGCGCCCGAAGTTGTCGCACCACCTACTGGTGAAGATGCGAAAAAACAGAAGAAACCAAAGCCGAACAATAAAAAACTGCGGCAAGGTGAGTGACCTGCACTTTTGATCCGATTGTAAAAATTGCAACTAAAATGCATTTGTATACGCGAAAACAGAAGCAGCTGCCAAGAGGGCTGCTGAGGGCGGTGAAGATGCCGCCGTTGATGGGAATGCTGTAACAAATGGCGATGGTGTTGGAAAAAAGGCGGCGGCGTCGGCGCCGGCAGCAGCGGCGGCAAGTAAGAAGAAGAATAAGGGCAAGAAAAGTGGGGGCGGGCAAACGGATCCACCCACCATACCAATTGCAGAGCTCTTTCCGAATGGTGCCTTTCCCGAGGGTCAGATTATGGAGCATCCCACGCCCAAGGATCTGCCTGACGATCGCACTGCCAAGGATCGCTTCACCTCGGAAGAGAAACGCACGCTGGATCGCATGCACAATGATATCTACCAGGAGTTGCGTCAAGCTGCCGAGGCGCATCGTCAGACACGTCAGTATATGCAGGGATACATTAAGCCCGGCATGACAATGATACAGATTTGCGAAGAACTTGAGAATACGGCGCGCCGTCTTATTGGCGAGAATGGATTGGAGGCCGGCCTGGCTTTCCCCACCGGCTGCTCACTGAACCATTGTGCCGCCCACTACACGCCCAATGCGGGCGATACAACGGTGCTGCAACACGACGATGTGTGCAAAATTGATTTTGGCACACACATCAAAGGGCGTATCATTGATTGTGCATTTACACTGACGTTCAACAATAAGTACGACAAGTTGCTGCAGGCGGTCAAGGAGGCGACCAACACGGGTATTAAGGAGGCGGGCATTGACGTCCGTCTATGTGACATTGGCGCGGCCATTCAAGAGGTAATGGAATCTTACGAAATCGAACTGGACGGCAAGACGTATCCCATCAAATCGATACGCAATCTAAATGGACACTCCATTAGCCCCTACCGTAGGCATTAATCAGTGACTTATCTATGTCAGCAATTAATTTCATTTGGCACTTTGCAGGCATACATTCGGGCAAGACGGTGCCCATTGTGAAGGGCGGCGAATCGACACGCATGGAGGAGGACGAATTCTATGCCATTGAAACCTTTGGCTCAACTGGTCGTGGTCTCGTGCACGATGATATGGACTGCTCGCATTACATGAAGAACTTTGATCTGCCATTTGTGCCGCTGCGCCTTCAATCCTCCAAACAGCTGCTGGGCACAATTAACAAGCATTTCGGCACGCTGGCCTTCTGCAAGCGTTGGTTGGATCGCGCCGGCGCCACCAAATATCAAATGGCGCTCAAGGATCTGTGCGACAAGGGCATTGTCGAGGCCTATCCACCGCTGTGCGATATCAAAGGTTGCTATACGGCCCAATACGAGCACACCATTATGCTGCGACCCACCTGCAAGGAGGTGGTCTCGCGTGGCGACGACTATTAAACTGGTTGGTTGGCAAAACATTATTAGCATGCATTACAACACGTTTTGATATTAAGTTCATTCAATTGTTGATTTTTGTGAGCATATGAAACGATTTCAATATATACAGTATATAATGTGGTAAGTACGGAGCGTATTTCCATTATTTATAAATTTTATTATCATCTATTATGCTGAATTCGAAATTGAAAATTTAATTGATTTGTATGTGAAATTAGTTTTCTATCATTGCTGCTGCTGTGATGTTAAGCCTTTCGGTGACAATTCCTTCCAGTATAGCTCGTTAGTGGGAGGTTCTGCGTTGACAGTTGCTGTGTTCCTTTTCTTAAAAGCCCGATAATAATAGACGAACCATTTGCCAGTCAGATAATACAATATTTCTATATAAGTGATGATGCTGAAGCCATACATCAGCGACAAAATGCCACCAAAACGATCTGTTAACAAAAATCATTTATATATAGTAATATTTTAATAGTTGTTTCAATTCCTACTCAACTGAGTAACACCACCCAATCGCTAGCTACGTCCATTGCCGTTGCCTGTGCGTATCGCAGCCTGAAATATAACTTGATTATCGCCAGCGGACGATCATTTTTGAGGCCCTTGCTAAAAATTTAGATCCGATAAAGATCATTGATATTTCTTGCTCGATCCTCACTCACAGTAGGCCAAAGGAATAGCCAGAATTGCCATAAGCTTTTCTCAGAGGCGCCACATTAGTCGTTATGTGAAATTCCACGCCATTGCAAGTGGGTAGACAATGGCCACATTGCTTGACGTTCTGATCATCGTCGTCCTCGTGGTCCTGCACATAGGAGAACTCCTTAAATCCGTACCAAATCCGCTTCCATTTCAATAGGCAGGGCAAGTCGAGCACTGAGCAAACGGGGACATGATCGGTGCTTGCCGACATGGTTGAGGAAACGCAGCCGCAGTGTTGGAGCATGCTGGCCATGCGACAAAGCATTAGACACTCCTCCAGAGAATAGTAGGACGAGTTTAACAATTTCCTGCCCTCATCTGGAAAGTAACACAAACGTTTCTCTGGCGAAACACCACGCACCGTCGCAGAAGACTCCAAAAATTTGGGTTGTATGGGTATTTCAACAATTGTATTATGATCAATAAGTAGCTCACCTAGAGTACTCGACTGTATCGTAGCATAGTCCTCTTGCTGAAAAAGATATACCTGCAATGGAAGTAAATACACAGTTCAAAGAGCAGAGTTAGCTTTCACGGATTTTGATAAAACTTCAGAATGTAGTCGGGTACTATAAAATACTAAGAAATGCTTAATTTTATGTTCGTAACCTTTGTGGAGGGATAGAAATCGATGTTCATACAGACGGACGAAAGAACTGTATTGATTCCTTTCCTTGTGCCTTTAATATATGAATGTTTTGTATAGCACCGCTCTTTGGCATAAATATTAAATATAAGTCTTAAATAAAGGGACTATAAAATACTAATAAATTCTTAATTTGGTGTTCGTAACTCTTGCGGAGGAAAAGAAATCGATGTTCATACAGACAGACGGAAATACTGTGTCGATACCCTTCCTTGTGCCTTTAATATTTTATCTGTTACAAAATTATTTTATAAATTCCTTTTTTGGTATGGATATTAAATAGGGACTATAAAGGGACTATAAAATACTAATAAATTCTTAATTTGGTGTTCGTAACTCTTGCGGAGGAAAAGAAATCGATGTTCATACAGACAGACGGAAATACTGTGTCGATACCCTTCCTTGTGCCTTTAATATTTTATCTGTTACAAAATTATTTTATAAATTCCTTTTTTGGTATGGATATTAAATAGAAGCCTTAAATAAATCTCAAGTTAAAGCAGGTAGATAGCTAAGATTGGGGTCCCACGTAATAAACAAAGAAGCTTTGTAGACTTTTATTCGAAGCAATTAATTATTCTCAGTTTATTCGGAAGTAGTCCTTAAACCTACCTGAAACGCATCGTTGCTTAAATAGGTGTAGGTGAAGTCATCCGGACTAGATCCCTGTAGCACGAACTGTACGCTGTTAAGTATAGAATTGGACTCGAATACCACTTCGGGTTTGGAGGCCATTTCGGCATCTTGCTCGGCTCGCACCTCTCTGTAAGTGGATTTTATAGAGGAGGGGCGATCTATTGCGTTACTGGTGTTTTCTGCTCACGGAATCTGTGAATAGCTGGGACGTTTGTAATTGAACAAACAACAGATACTCGAAGATGTGGCTCGCTGGAGGAATAACTTTCTGGTATCGACTGGGGCTCCAAAGACTATACCGCGCACCACGAGCTCATCGCAATCGGACGATAAAATGCGCAAAATGTCACGCACCGAGTACTGGCTCGTGTTGTAGTAGCTGGTGAGCAGCCAGTGTAGATGGGACAGTTCGCTTTCCTCCAAGTCGGGCTCGTCGTGGGCATTCAAATAGAAATAAACCAGCCACAGCAGGCGGCGCGCCATATCGTCCACATCGGCTGCCACATCGGTTGCCACAAAACCAGCGACGTTGAACGGCGACGAAGAGTTCAGCAATGACGACTGGTGCTGATAGCTGGAAAAATAGGTGTACGAGTATTATTAGCATGCAAGCCATGTCTGCTGTGGACTCTTCGGTGCATTATAAATGCCAAGAAACTCAAGGGTTCGGCTTTAGTTGCAAACATGAAGTTACTGTGCACTTGGCTTGTCTTCAATTTGTTCGCCACGCTGTGGCTGAATGCTGTCTGCGAACGCCAGCGCTTCGATGACTACCGTGTCTATCGCCTGCTGCCCGAAAAGGAGGAGCACTTGACGGTACTAAAGCCTCTAGAGGCGCATAAGGATAATGTGATCTTCATCGACACTCCGAAGCTGCGCAAAATGGATGTGCTGGTCAGGCAGACTTATGAGGAAAAGTTTCTGTCGCTGTTGCGAGAGGCGGGCATACTTCAGCAGCTGCTGGACGACAATCCACAAGCGACTTTGGAGCTGGATATTGAACCCGTTGCAGATGCGAATAGACGCAGCGACGACTATAGCTGGACCCAGTACCATGAGCTGAACGACACCTATCAGTGGCTGGAAAATATGGCTGGCAAATATCCCGAAGTTGCCAGCGTCTTTGTCGCTGGCCAGAGCTACGAGAATCGAGAGTTGCGGGGCTTGAGAATTGCTTATAAAGCGGAGCAGGAAGCTGACACCCGACAAGCTATCTTCCTGGAAGCTGGCATGCATGCACGCGAATGGATAAGTCCGGCGACTGCCAATTACTTTGCCAACGAACTGTTGACTTCGGAGCAGCCAGCAATCCAGCAATTGGCACGCGCCTACATCTGGTACATACTGCCCCATGCCAATCCCGATGGCTATGTCTACACCCACACGCAAAATCGTATGTGGCGGAAGACGCGTAGTCCGCAGGCCAAGGATTGCTTTGGCACTGATCCGAATCGTAATTGGGGCTTCCATTGGCGTGAGGTGGGGGCTAGTGCTGAGCCTTGCTCGGAATCATATGCGGGACCGAAAGCCTTCTCGGAACGTGAGACTGAGACGCTGTCGCAGTACCTGAGAAGCTTACCCGAACCCATTTTCATGTACATTGCCATGCATTCGTTCTCGCAACTGCTGCTTTATCCCTTTGGGCACACTTCAGCATTGCCGGGGAATCATCGCGACTTGGACAGGATATTCAGTGCAGCCGTTTCGGGTATGAAACGACGGTTCGGTACACGTTATACGGGAGGAAATGTTTATGACGCTATCTATCCGGCTGCCGGCTCTAGCATGGACTGGGCCTATGGCGAATTGGGTGTAAAATATGCCTTCACCTATGAGTTGCGTCCGTCGGGCTATAGCTTCTGGACAGGATTTCGACTGCCTGCCTCACAGATTGTGCCAACGGGCCAGGAAACCACAGACTCACTGCTGGAAATGGTTAATGCAGCAAAGGCCTTAAGCCCTTAACTGTCGACAATAAAGTGGGTTGATAACGATCTAAATTCCTTGTTATTTTGGGGGTAATTAATGTTCCATTTCGACTTCCATTTCCCTTACGATTTCAAACATGACGTTGACAAGAATGAAAAGCAATTGCTGGCTAAAATAAAAGTCCTTAATATGATAGATTAGTTACTATATGTTGATTGATTAGATTTTAAAACGTTATCTGGGTTTCATAATCTACGGAAGAGCATTTGAAAATTAATAAGAACCTTTAAAATCTCTGAGATTTAATTAGCTACCGGAATGGACTAGAAATAAAAGTCAAGTCATGGAATTAGCGAACTCACTTCATTGATGATCGCAAAATCGCAAAATCTTATCAATCCTAGTAGTACAACAAACCCAAGAATGTACATATAGCTTGATTATCAGCACAAACGCTTTTCATTGAAAGAGATGCAGCGGCGATTAATACTCTTTAAAGTGTTAAAGTTGTGAACTAGTAAAAAAGTAGATTTTATTTATAGATTGATTATTCCAGATGTTGATATTTGTTTTAATAATAGGCAGAGTCCATCCCTGGTAGATTAGCCAGTAATACAACTTAACTAACTAGGTTAAATTTCCCTACCCTTTAATAGTTCGAAAGCTAGGGAGTACGTTAACAGCAATAGTATTGCCCTCGCTTTTGGAGATTTTGCACTTAATTTTGATTGATAATTTGATTTTTACCCACCTAATCCGACCCTGTCTAGGCAATTGAGCCGCACGAGCTGTTAAGTCGATGATTTATTATATTCTATGATATTTTTTTTCCCGATAACGACTGTTGAGATTACCGTTATTTATAATTGTGGCAAACTTGCAGACTTTTTCAACTCAATATGCAATAAATTAGATTTAGATAATTCAAAATCACCCCTATCGTCTAACAAGTTCTTGTTATCGGGCGCGCTCCGCGAAACCGAAGTGCCTATATAAGCACTCCTACCGTCTAGCGAAAGGCGTATTCCACGAACATGTCGCGGAGCAAATGTTTATTAGTCGCCCTCGTGGGCTTACTAGCCCTCGTAACTCCTGGCCAGAGTGCTCTCCGTGCGCGCTATGACAACTATCGCGTGTACAAAGCTAATGCCGAGAGCGAAGCCCAGTTGGCTGTGCTGAAGCAGTTGGAGAGCTCCAGTGATTCGATCATCTTCTTGGAGGGCGTACATCGCTTGAACGCTGACGTGCACATGGTTGTCGCTCCCCATAAGGTACCCGACCTATTGGAGGTTCTGGGACGTGAGGAAATCAAATATTCTCTGGAGTCTACTGACTGGCAAAAGGCCATGGATGCGACAGATGAAAGTGTGGCTATTAAGGGCCGTGCTGGCGACTATAGCTGGACGGCTTACTACGAGCTGGATGATACCTATAATTGGCTGCAAACTTTGGCTCAGCAATATCCCGGAGTTGTCACCTTGATCGAAGGCGGCAAGACCTACCAGCGTCGTTCTATTCTGGGTGTGAAAATCTCTAAGAGCGGTACTCAAAAGCCTGGTATTTTCATTGAGGCTGGCATTCATGCTCGTGAATGGATTGCTCCTGCTGCTGCCACTTACATCATCAATCAGCTGCTGACCTCAGAGACGGCATCCATTAAGCAGTTGGCCCAGAACTACGACTGGTACATTTTCCCCCACGCCAACCCCGATGGCTACGTCTATACCCATACCACCGACCGTATGTGGCGCAAGACTCGCCAACCGCATGGCACTTGCTTTGGCGCCGATCCCAACCGCAACTGGGACTTCCACTGGAATGAGGTGGGTGCCAGCAGCAGTGCCTGCTCGGACACCTATGCTGGACCATCGGCCTTCTCCGAAATCGAAACACTCTCGCTGTCCAACTACATTGCCTCGATAAAGAGCAAGATCCAGCTGTACATTTCCTTCCATGCCTACTCCCAGTATTTGCTCTACCCCTACGGACACACCAGCGACCTACCCGTAAATGGCGATGATTACAAGAAGGTATTTGATGCGGCCATTGGCGCCATTAACCAGCGTTATGGCACCAAGTACACTGGTGGCAACATCTACGATGCCATCTACCCTGCTGCTGGCGCCAGCGTGGATTGGGCCTTCGGTACCCAAGATGTGCGCATGGCCTTCTGCTATGAGCTGCGTCCCTCTTCCAACTCTATTCTGACCGGCTTCAAGCTGCCCGCAGAGCAAATCATTCCAGCCAGCGAGGAGCTGTTGGATTCCATTACTGCCATGGTTTCGGAGGTAAAGAATCTGGGCTACTTTGATTAAAAACGAACGATTTAATAAACGAAAGTCATATTTTTGTGGCAAGCAATTTAAAAGTAAAATAAATTATAAGCCAAAGCTCTAATTGCGATAATTTTGGGGTTGGGGGCGTAAGCCGCTAAGAGTGGCCGTTAGCCGAACTAAAATTTAGTTGACTCCACTGAATAGTCTATGAATAGTCGAATTTTCAAACCTTATTGCTGTTTCGAGTCCATCTAACTTTCTAGATAATTGGATAATATAGTATGCTTCCAAAAGAATCGTCGAATTTACAAGAAAAATAGTTATCTCTAATAGTTAAGGAAATAAAGGAAAAACCCAGTTTGGAATTAAAAAAAAAAAAAAACTGTAAAAACTGCAGCAAATTAATCTAACTCGTAAATTAATTGTTCGATATCAGCATGGACTTTCTACAGAAATACTTCAGAGTGGTTCACAAACCACTTCGCTTTGAGTGAGACTTGACTTTCTAGTACATATGGTGTTTACTTTTATTAAATCATGTCTGGGCTGTCTGAGTAGAAAAAGTTGCAAATAGAAGTACTTTGGGTAACTGATTTACTATGCTGCAGAATTTTTGCAGATAAAGTCAACTAAGATAGCATTTATGGTTAGTGTAAAGTAGCAGACAATTCTCATTTACAATAAATCAGATTTGACTAATTGGAAATGCAGGTTATCGTGGCCTGTGGGTCCTATAAAACCACCTACGTTGGCCAGTGCAGGGCTATACGAAAAGCATGTACCGAAGCAAGTGTCTTTTAGTTCTTCTAACGGGTCTGCTGTCCCTGGTTAGCCCCGGCCAGGGTGCACTTCGTGCGCGCTATGACAACTATCGGATGTACAAAGTCAATGCCGAGAGCGAAGCCCAGTTGGCTGTGCTGAAGCAGTTGGAGAGCTCCAGTGATTCGATCATCTTCCTGGACGGCGTACATCGCTTGAACACTGACGTGCACATGGTTGTCGCTCCCCATAAGGTACCCGACCTATTGGAGATTCTGGGACGTGAGGAAATCAAATATTTCCTGGAGTGTGGTGACTGGCAGAAAACCATAGATGAGGCTTGGAACCATGTGCCTGTTAAGAGTCGTTCTGCAGTCTACAGTTGGAAAGAGTACCATTCTTTGAATGATACCTATAGTTGGTTGCAAACTTTGGCTCAGCAACATCCCGGAGTTGTTACCTTGATTGACGTTGGTCAGACTTATGAGAAACGACACTCCCAACAATTCGGACGTGTACCCTGGACCTTCGGCCTTCTCCGAAATTGAAACTGAATCCCTGTCTAAATATATTGGCTCGATAAAGGATAGGATCAATCTGTACATTTCCCTCCATGCCTATTCACAGTTGCTGCTCTACCCCTATGGATACACGAATGAACTGCCAGATAACGCAGCCGACTACAAGAAGGTCTTTGATGCGGCCATTGGAGCTATAAGCAAGCGTTACGGCACCAATTACACTGGTGGCAATATTTACAAAGAGATCTACCCCGCTGCTGGCGCCAGTTTGGATTGGGTTTATGGTACCCAAGGCGTGCGAATGGCCTTCTGCTATGAGCTGCGTCCCACTGGAGGCAATGATTTAAAATCCTTTCTTCTACCCCCTGACCAAATTATTCCTACCAGTGAGGAGCTACTGGATTCTATCACGGCCATGGTTGCCGAAGTAAAGAATCTCGGCTACTTTGTTAAAAAGTGGACAACTTATTAAATGCTACTTACATTTTTGTTGCATAGTCATGAAGTAGACGCTTGCTCACTTTATTGGGACTGCAAACGGCGACGGCGAGAAAGGGACTGTTGGACACATGCGTCAGAGTGGGGGTCATACGCAGCTCGGTGGGTTGGTCAATAAAGTGCAGCGTTAGGTTGACAATGACAACATGTGTCCAGACCACAATTATGATGAGTAGCGCCAGCCAGAGTGCTCTGTCAATAGATGTGGCATACGGTTTATCTGCTGTGTACATTATACGAGTATATCCTTATCTGACTGGCCTGATTGGCTACGCACTTGGCAAATCGCACGGGCGTGTACATCAAAAACGGCTTTAGCCCACTTATATAGCTATTGCGCAAAAAGTCTTTAAAGACGCGCCGAACATCCGATTTTTCCTCGACTACCATCTTGGATGGGGCTTTCAATGTGAACCACAAAACAGACATTTTATAGTGCACTGAGCAAGGTCAGGAGCAGCTCATCAATCAAGAGACTTAATTCGAATGTGTCAAGGGTAGGCGTTTATTAGTCTAGTCCTGATTGACAAAGTTAAAGATAGGGCGAAAGGTCAAAAAATATATAAATTCAAAGGCAGTCACAATGCTGAACCCCATGATGAGACCAAGCAGGCCGCCAAACGAAGCTGTAAAGTAAAAAAAAAATAACTCGATTAAGTTGCTCGTCAAGTTGTTAGCAATAACCACCTAAAGCCGATAGCCAATTCTGAAATATCTCCATGCGGTAACGGGTGGACATCAAATCACTGTAGAAGACATGCAAAAGGATGTTGTCCGTCCGATTACTGCGATTAGCCGCTTGGCTAGACAGATAGGTAGATATAGAAAGATAGTTACTGGAGTGCATCTTCGGAAACTCTACTCACCTGGCAGTCATTCTTGTTAGGGAATAGGTGATGTTTAGTTTGCCCATAGTGCTCTCGGATACGTAATGATTCGATTGGCAGTCTGGCAAGCAGTCGCAGGGAAAGTCGTCTGTCTGGCGCACAATTGACAGTGTAATATTAATATTAGCCAGGGCCATGGAGAAAACACCTACGGATGAAGATGGAGTATTGAGAAAACTAGAACTTAAGGAGCATACAAGTAGTACTCGCAGCTTACGCTTGCTTTGTATCACGCAATTGACTTGTAGAATGCCACAGGTCGGCTGACTGCCATTATTGTGCATATAGGCCGGAAGGCAGCCGCAGCGCTTAAGGATCATCAGCACCCTACATTCAAACATGCAGTTGACGAAAGAGTATCGCTGCAGTCCGTTCAATGAGCGTTCGCGTCCAAACAGGCAGTTCCGCAATTGTAGGTCCATGCGGCGAATATCCTCGGTGGCATATGTCGACTCCGGGCTAATGCGGACAAAGCTCTCACGGGTCGCAGTCACGACTTTTGTTTCCGAATTCTCATCGGGAAAGTTGTAGGCATCGTGTATGAGCAGCCGGAAGCCATAGCCACTGAAGAAGGTGCCGTAGTAGTCAGAGATCATGGGATTGAGCAGTATTGATAGGCCAGTGGGATAGCCGCAGCCCGTAACGCGATACGGTCGCTTGGGCACCTGATACGCTATTTTCCTATAAACAACAATAATATATACTTCGACTTTCCTTCATTTCCTTCGCACTTACTCTGGAAAGTTGTTGGTTACCGAAGCAAAGTAATTGAAGCTGCAACACGTGCCCTCCATGGTTACAACGCGTTGAAATAGGCTCTCACATCTCGTATTCATGCCCTTCCAAATGCAACGCGAAATCATTTCAATGCAATCGGGTGATATTTGCTGTGCAAGATCGGCCAGCGTTACGTTGTTTAGCTTCAGAATGCGATCGTAGATCTGCAAACTTTCGTTGCTCACAACAAGGGTTGGTGGATAGAGTGTCAAGTTAAAGAGATCCCGCAAATCCATTTTCGTCACATTTGAAGGCAACTGCCTAAGGGATAAATAAATTTCAGAAAGAGAATCTTTATTAAGTATGCTTTCTTTTATTAAAAAATAGTGTTTAGTGTTGCTTATAGATCAAATCCCAGATTGATTTGGAAAACACAGCCCCAAATAGGGGGAAATGGAAAAACGATTTTCTTGCTTTATAAAGTAAGTGTTGTTTGCAGCTCAAGTCCTGAAAAAATATGGAAAACTCAGCTCCAAATAGGGGATAAAAGGTATATAAGTGTTTGGAAAAGGGATTTTCATATGATTTTCTTTATAAAAGATGGAAATAAGCCAAAATTATGAAAAATTAAATTCCCAATTGGGTGAAAACTTTATACCCGTTTTCACCCAATTAGGGATTGAATTTTGTTTGTTTGTTCTTACTGAAGCTCATTGCTAATGTTATTTTCTTTATTTAAGTCTGAAATAAGCACTGTAGTGCTAAATCGAAACATATATGATTAATAGGGGTGTTAAGCCCCAAGATAGTAGAGCATGAGTTGTTGATGTCTTTATTCCAAATAATTAATTAGCACACTCTTTGATTTATGAATACTTTATTTAACAAATATTATGTTAGTTCACTTCTTAAACAGTTTATTCAGTTACTTCTTTAGCACTTGACTTTCTTTCTGACTTCTTCGACAATTAAGACCCCACACTTCTGTAATCTGATTCTGATCTCAATGTTTAGCTTTCTTTGCTCTCTTTCTCTCGCTCTCTACCTGTAGCTGTCATTTCATAAACACGGCTACTGTGTTACTTTTTAATCTCAACTTCCTAAGGGAGTTGAATTCTCCCTGTTTTATAGAACTAAAGTATTTCTTTTTCATACTTACATGCGGTCTAAGAAATTCAGAGCTTTCGTTTTTGATATCTTATTGAAATTGCAAACAGTAATTGCGGGAAAGGGAATATTCCATGTGGGAAAGTGTGAGCTCTCGATAACTGTCACTGTAGGCGTTTCACGATTCCAATACCATGAGATGAGCACCAACACAATGGATGTTATGATGGCCAAGATGACAATGCCGAGCCAAAACAGTCGCTCACCATGACTGATGTCGGGCCGTGTAATATAACTAAAGCCATGCAGGGATGTAGTCTGACAATAGTTGCTCAAATTCTCGCTAAACCAACGCTTAAACGCCACCCATGGCGTCAGCGTGACCTGACTAGGTGAACGTTTGTCCTTCGTATTGCTCCCAAAAGACTTGGCCAGCTGTTGGGCCTGCACTTCCTGCAAGTCGAATATGCGACGTTTGGGCAAAGGCATTGATGGTTCTAGACTTCCTATGGACAACTGACCCAGAAGTCCAGAAGCGAACGCCAATTAACTGGCGGCCAGTTGTCCTAATTACCGCTAATGAGCAGCGGCTGCCAACTGGGCCTGACGACGTCGCTTGCGGCGCAGCCGATATTTAATTTGTTGTTTCGTTAACCAATTACAAGTGGGTCGCACAAACACGAAGAATATTAATTCGAAGACAGAAACGAAACTACACCCCATAAATAGTCCAGTGATGCCACCGAAAGTGCCTGAAAATTATACATTAATACGAGTACACAGTACAAGCATACGTCCTTTTGCTCATTAGTTCACTACTTCTGGCATTACTTGCCTATAAATGTTAGCCAGTTTTCGTAGACATCCAAGCGTAACTGCTCAGCGGTTAGAGCATCGTAATAAACATGCAGAAGCACTTCATTGGAGGCATTGAAATTTTTGCTGTAAGTAAAGTAAAGGCTTTCTAATCACATGCGATTTTTCAGATGTTTTTGGTGAGCAAACAAACAAGGAAGTGTAAAAAGGTATACTAAAAAGTCTGAAAATATGTAAAAGCTAGAAGCAAGCCTCATTTTACGGGCCTAAGCAAGTTCAGTATGACGCAACAAATAAATATAGGCTTGTCCGGTAGACCGCTCGTCAGACCTTCAACCTGTCTGTATGTATGAACCACGATAACTTTTGAGCAATAACAGCTAGAGTCACTATATTGGGTATTTAGACTTGTTTTCTGTATATGTATACTGAGTTTATCATAAACCATGAAAAGTTTCATTATTTTATATAGCTACCATAGGAACGATCGGTGAAAGCAAATCCTTTCTATGTTACGCTATTGTAAGTGTTTAATTATATCTCACAATAGTCGGAAGTAAGAGAGAAATCGGTGGACTTTATATGTTAGCTTCTATAAAAATGATTTGTATATTACAACTTAAGGCTGTAAGGCTTTGTGAGAGGGGACCCGTACAAAGTAAATAAGAGTCGGACATCCTTTTATAGAAGAATCTACTTCTATTTCTAATATTTTTCCACTTACAAGAACTTGTCATATTCATTTCTCACAATAGCCTGAAGTATTCGAAAAATCGATGCACTATATGAAGAAGAGTCGGATGCAAGCAGTATAAAAATCCTTTTATAGAAGCAAGGGCGTAGGCAGGGGGGGGGGGCAGGGGCCGTTGCCCCCCGTAGAAAAAATTTTGCCATTTCTAATATTTTTCCACTTACAAGAACTTGTCATATTCGTACTCCACTGGATAATTAACAGCCATTGGCACCACTTCGCTTAGCATTTCATAGCGATGGAATGCACACAGTGGCCAGCAATTGCAAAGGTAGACATAGTTTTCAATATTCCCAGTTTCCGTCAGTTGTCCATTTATAGCTGTAATGAGCTTGGAAAAGGACACTTGCAAAGAACGACTCAATTCTCCAACTTACAGTTGTGTTTTTGCAAGCATTCTAGCTCTGAAAATTTGCACACCAGCCAGTCCCTTCTTTTGGGGGTATGGGGCGCTACGCAACCACATTGTTTATGAAGTCGTTCGCCGCGACATTCCGCCAGACAATTGTCCTGTTCGTAGCTGGTGAAGTGAAACAATTTGCGTTCATTGGGCAAATAGCAGCGACGCTTGTCAACCTCCAGGCCACCCACGTAGGAGGTGGCATGTGTGCCAAATGGCTTCACCATCAGATAAGTCTCGGCGCTGTTTGGCGCAATCACGCGTGGACTGACGCCGTCGGGTGTGGTGTAGGATTCGTGCACCATTACCTCGAATCCATAGGTGGCTGCCGCAGCGCTGCCATAATCCTCAGACTGTGTTGCCAAACGTATAGTTAGGCCCTTTTCACAGCCGCTGTGGAAAGTGTGGCGTGTGCTCTCGTAATTAAATGTGCAACAGAGTCCTTGGTGGACAGTCCAGATGGGCTTAAGGATTTTTTCACAAGCTGTTGCCTGACCCTCCCACTTACAGCCCAAGAGCTGTGCCTCACACAAGGGCGGTGCCAAATCCTCCCATAACTGGGACCAGCTCTCGTTGCTTAAAGCCAATTGCAACAGAGCTCCGTGTGGCATGTTCAAGGACCTTTTGCCAGCCAACCAGGGCAGCCGTCTTAGCGTGTCCTCTGGCAGACCCAGCTGCCTCGCTTTCTGCTGCAAACGCTGCTTGGAAACGCGATTCAAACTGCAGATTGTCACTGCGGGAAAGGGCATGTTGGATGTCGGCTCATGCATGCTCTCTATAATGCGTATGGTGGGCGTGTCCACATTCAGGGTGTGCGACATAACCAGCACGATGAGGGATAAGAGAACGGCGGTGCATATCAGTAGCCACCAGAGAACCCGTTGCCACGTTTTGGCGCCAACGAAAATATGAAAGCCATGTATGCTGGCCATCTCACAATAGATCTCGAATCCGGTCTTGCGTTTGCAGAGTCCGTCATCGACGCGTGCCCGCAAAAACGCCAGAAAACTAGGCAAGGGTAGTCCGTTGAACCATTTGTGGCATAAGCTTAGGCGTTTGGCCGCCACGCTGTGCCCTTTGCGCCACAATCTGACCACCTTTAGGCGCTTCAGCGTTTTGTTAAGCGTTTCAAGATTACTCTCTGGCTTTGGCAGCCTAACGAACTGCTGTAGCGGATGGACTTTGTGCGGCAGTTTGGGTCTCAGATACGACTCGAAATTTATTAAGTAAATAGGTTGCTCCGGCTCGTCGGTGTTTAGTTGGGGCTCCATTACACTTATCTTCGGGCAATGCGGCACAATGATTGTTCGTTAAGCTCAATAGTCCTCTGGCTTATATAGACATGGTGCGCATATAGACAGAAGTTTCATTTGCTCGTGCTGCTACGCCCTTAGCCTGTAGTTGGATTATCAGCGATTTTTCAATCAATACAATAAATCAGATATGTATGTGCTTACAACTCGTCCATGAAAACAAGACAAAGCTCTTTATTAAATGTAGAAGCACATGTACTCTTTTTTTCTTTCTACACCGGAAATCGTGTTTATGTTAAGTTCTTGCAACATTTAATACAAAAGTCTGAAGACTTTAATTGTTGGTATTTAGGAGTGAATGGGATTCAAAAAGAAACGCCACATCATTTGCTGAAATCAAACTGTAATTGTTTTGTTCTTAAAAATGTTCCATATTATATTCACAATTGTTACTTAGGATCTAAACTTCTATATTCTACATCTACTCTCTCTTTTTGCAATTCCCTTTGATTTACATTTGTTATTCTCATCTCCAATGTGAATGTGGACTGTATTTCCTATTGGTTGTTTATACTTGTACTATCGATGACCTGCATATGATATCGCACTAATCGATACCAGATGCTTACATTGGAATTTTGGATTAAGAAAATGTGCTTAAATGCCACTAGAAGTTGTATAGAGTTGTATTTAAAGTATAGTTTCTTTTGCGCATTAAAAAATTTGAAAGCTTTAAAATAAACATAACATTAATAAAGTTGAGTAAAAAAGTGATATTGTTGCATTTAAAATTTAATCAATATCTGCAACAAATCAGATATGTGCTTACAACTTGTCCAAGAAACAATTATTAAATGCAGAACCACTTGTACTCAATTTTCTTTTTTTTATCAGAAATACAGTCTATGAAACTTCAGTTGTTGGTATTTAGAAGAGAAGTACGAATAGAAATGGTGGTCCCTCGAAAGGAGCCAAGTGAGGCAGCAGCTTGGTTTCTTAAAATCAGCTTAAATTATACTAGAAGTCTTATATAAAACATAGTTTCTGTTGTGCATTAAAACATTTAAAAGCTTTTAAGAAGTATTATTTTAACATTTAAATTGTTCTTCATTTCTGCAGCAATGTATTCAAAAATTCCTGGTATCGTTGAAAATAATTATGCATTTGTTTGCCAGGCCATCCTAAGTACATATGTAGCTATATAGTCACTTCTGTTCACATCTGCTGGTCCAATCCAATAAGCTTCGCAAACACATTAACCGCAAAGTGAGAAAAACAATATTTCCTACCATGTTTTTATGCATACTGAGATTGTTTGTTTATGTTACTGTGTTGTTGTTATTGTTTATTTTTGCATTGTTTTGCTAATGAATTTGTTATTATTTGTTTTGGGCACACACGCACACACAAACAAACCCACCCATAAAGCGCATTTATTTGAAATCGAATTTATGGGCATAAATTGTTTAAATATTTTGCTCGTGCCCGGCTGCCGTTCTCCAACGCATATTGATTAGGTCAGTCCAAATACACTGATGATCACCCAAATAGTTAAACACACTGCTGCAAAACACAAACTGTAGCAACAATTCAAATCGTGCTGCAATTTTGGTTCAAAAAAAGAATACTCTTTAATACCTTTTAACCTTTCTGAAAACCTCCTTTAAATTCTAGATAGCTTCAATTTGTGTTTCAGGTAATCGTTTTATTGTTTTCAAATCATGTTCGTAAATTAAATTGAATTAAATTAGAAATGTCTGTTTAGAAAAGCCAACGCGTTTCGGAAAACCTCCTTTACATTCAAGATAGCTTCAATTTCTGTTTGAAATCATGTTCCTAAATTGAATTTGTAGTTAAATTAAATTGAATTAAATTAGAAATAAATTTGTAATAAATACCTTAGTAAATTAAAAATAATCTGGTACTTGGATAATACGCTAGGATAAAGTATATAAATAACTAAATACAAATAAGTTTAAAGAAATCATATTAATTAAAACCTGCAGTACCCTTCAATTATAATAACAATAAATGGAAAAGTAGTTAAGAAGTTTTATTTTTAAAATGTTGATCATTTTATTTTTGTTTCCACAATCATTTTATTATTTGAAAAATTAAAGTTATCTCAAAATTGTAGTATTGGTATAGTCACAATAACACTGCAATGTGAAGTTCGAATTCATTCCTGATTTTCTTTAAATATAAAAAAATAAATTGCTTAATATAACATTGAACATCATGCCTTGCAGTTAAATCTTTGAAATATTAAGATTAAAAATAGTATTATAAATAGGTATTATAAATGGTTATTATAAAGAGTTATAATAAATAGTTAGATGGTAAGTAGTTAGATGATTAATAGTTAGATAAAAAGTTAGATGATAAATAGCTAGATGATAAATAGTTAGTTAGATAAAAAGTTAGATGATAAATAGTTAGATGATAAATAGTTAGATGGTAAATAGTTAGATGATAAATAGTGAGTTGATAAATAGTTAGATGATAAAAAGTTGGATGATAAATAGTGAGTTGATAAATAGTTAGATGATACAAGTAAATAGTTAGATGATAAATAATTAGATGATAAATAGTTAGATGATTAATAGTTAGATGGTAAATAGTGAGTTGATAAATAGTTAGATGATAAATAGTTAGATGGTAACTAGTTAGATGGTAAATAGATAGATGATAAATAGTTAGATGATTAATAGTTAGATGGTAAATAGTTAGATGGTAAATAGTGAGTTGATAAATAGTTAGATGATAAATAGTTAGATGATAAATAGTTAGATGATAAATAGTGAGTTGATAAATAGTTAGATATTAAATAAATAATTAGACGATAAATATTTAGATGATAAATAGTTAGATAAAAAGTTAGATGATAAATAGTTAGATGATAAATAGTTAGATGATAAATAATTAGATGATAAAAAGTTAGATCATAAATACATAGTTGGATGGTAAATAGTGAGTTGATAAATAGTTAGATGATAAATAGTTAGACGATAAATATTTAGATGATAAATAGTTAGATAAAAAGTTAGATGATTAATAGTTAGATGGTAAATAGTGAGTTGATATATAGTTAGATGATAAATAGTTAGATGATAAATAGTTATATGATAAATAATTAGATGATAAAATGTTAGATGATAAATACATAGTTGGATGGTAAATAGTGAGTTGATAAATAGTTAGATGATAAATAGTTAGACGATAAATATTTAGATGATAAATAGTTACATAAAAAGTTAGATGATTAATAGTTAGATGGTAAATAGTGAGTTGATATATAGTTAGATGATAAAAAGTTAGATGATAAATACATAGTTGGATGGTAAACAGTTAGATGATAAATAAATAGCAGGGAAGTGCGAAGCTTTTTCGTTTTTGATTGCCAGTCGTTCGATCGATAGAGCCTTTTACTCTGAACTGAATTGGGAGCATAACGTTTTGTAGATTGCCTTTAGAAACTTAAAAAACTCGTGTTAGGCAATGAAATATTGTGCTTAAATGTGCAAGTCTTAACGAGGATGCTAATTATTGTGCCTTGAACTATAACAAATTAAAATGCAAGCAATTAAAAACTAACTGAACATATTTCTAAAATAAGACTGTTGTCGGAGATAATGTTCGCTGTATTTATATGCAATGTTTGTTGTTTTGCTCAGAGTTGAGTTGGAAAATAAATTGAATTAGTAATTTAGTTTAGTGAAACAATACTCTGGTATATAGTACCTATTGAAATGGCGGCCAGTGTATAGAGGCGTGTGTAAATAGAATTGATTGATGGCTTAAATTCTAAATTGTGGCATACTTTTGTGCGACATTTCAAATCCGCTGGCAGATCGGGTGGTCTAATGCAAACATGGCTGTTACAAATTAATATTTTGAATGGGTAGTTAAATATTATGTTAGCTGGCTGGCAAATATTTAAATTCTATGGAATCCCGCAAGGCCATAAATTAGCAGGCAATGACCACATTAGGTGTGCACGTGTGCCCAATTAATTAAAAAAAATTGCTTTCGTGATAGGAAGTTTGCCCAAAAAATGGGGGTACACATTGATATTGAAATACTGTGTACACTTAATTCACTTTCTAGCCACGTGCCCGCCATGAGACACAGCCACAAGTACTTATATATGTATATAGATACTATATGCCTGTCTGGTTCATTAATTTATTACAAAATGAGAGGTGGTGGTGCTCTGACAGCCTCAGCGTCAGCGCCACCGCCAGCGCCATCGCCTGATAAGGCAGTGATTCGGGTAGATGATCGGATTGGATTGGATCGCTGTCCGATGACAGCTTCATGATCCACATTGTCTCTGTTTTGAGTGCAGCTGCACTGAAAATTGCAAGTTTATGATGATGGGAGGGGGGGCCTTGACTGAAGTTTAAACACACCTTGGTACAACATTTTTGGGCCACAATTGTTTAAAGATGTTCGTGTTTATAAATAAACGCATAACGGTATCTGCATTACGTCAGCCAACGGTTAATCTACAGGGCTCCAAGCTGCTGACTGGACGCCACGTGCGACCGACGTGGAACCGACGTGGCTCACTGGCTGCTGCCTGCATGGGCTATTTTTGGAAGAGCCTCGCCAATTCAGCAGCTTGAAAATAAGAAACAATTGCTAATTGTATAAACACAAGTAGATGAACTGTACAGTAAATATCAGCTAAATAGCTCAATATTTTAATGAAAATTGGGCTTCATCTCGCTTTTCATCATCTTTTCAAATTGAATTGAAGATCAGTTAAAATTGTCGCACGCTGCAACACTCAACAAATGTTTGATGAAATTTTAATAGATTATATTATACGTTTTATATGATATATTTTTTATATATTTATTATGACATTTTATAGCTTAACATCAAAAGAACAAGCACAACTTCCCAGTGCTTTTAAGAAGCTAGCTTTTCATCATCGTTTCAACTTAAATTGAAGATCAGTTCAAAATTGTCGCTCGATTCAACACTCAACAATTGTTTGATGGAATTTCAATAGCTAGACCCTATTTTATTGACTTTTTTGATATATATTTTATATGATTTTTATAGCTTTACATCAAAAGAATGAGCTGCTTTTGGTGCCTTCTTATTATGACAAAGCAGGCTTAATACGCAACAAGCCCTCTGTGTACACTTTACTTAATTAAAACTTACATATCTCATAAAAATATTACATTACTGGCACGGGGTTCGAGTTACGCTTTAACCAATATTTTGGGATATAGAAAATAGAAAACGCCCCCAGACTTTGTACCTTTTGTTGAGTTCAAAATCGTCGGAAATCTGGGCGTTGTTTTTAAAATGACACATCAAATATATTTATTTGACACCTACTTGAGGCTTACTTGACGTCATACATGTAACATTCATAAAAACAACCGAACCGCTGAAATCACTGTGTGGAACTTCTGCCTATATTTTAGAATGAAAAAATTCGAATAAACTATTGAAAGTTTTAAAATTGTATCACATTTGCTGTACTACTGTGTACAAATATGATAATTAAAATAATTATAGCTTTCAAAATCATTATTTATTCATTAAAATTTTTCTTTGTCGCCTTCAAAGAAATCCCCTCGGGGTGCAGGTGCATATATATTAACATTTTTAGAATTTTCAAAGCAGTCCTAAAAGTCCTTTTTCTGTTATGAGAAATACCGACCCGCACTATCAATTAAAGTTTTCATTTCTTCGTTTAAATTTAAATTTGTTAAAATTCAAAGAAATCTTCTCAGGAGCCTAAGCCTAAGCTTTTCCGAAATCTACAAGCAGCCCAAAAAGTACCTTTTCAGTACATTTTTCGGCTTGAATCTCCTTTTCAATCGAGGGTTTAGGAGCAAGGTTTTTTGATTTGCTCAAGATCTTTTTTCTCAGTCGATGTTCTTTGTCGTCTTCAACGCTTTCTTTTTAATTCTTTTTGAATATTTTTTTTTAGTCTGTTTATCGAAAGCTTTCTGTAACATTATTAACGTTACGGCTGTAAAAATTGCATTCCTTAATTTAATAATTTAACCGAGCTGCTTTACTGAATGTTTTCGGACATTGTAAAAATCGAAAAATTTATTTTCTAAACTTTGTTCACAAAACACAAATGGAGGGAATGGTGCAAAAATTTGACACACCTAACAAAAGCAGTACTGCTAACTTAAATATATATTTATATAACAAAATAGAAGCACCCGCTCGGGTACACTCTGGTACATATTTATAGTTGATGTTCATTATAGGTAGGCAGCATTCATATTGTCTGTTGCCCTAGCCCCCCCAGCAGCGTTTGATTATCAGCCGCTATTGATTTACAGCCGACGCGCGTACTTTATTTTTAAAACTAGAGCGAGGCTGCTAATCTTTCGATTGCAATTGACGTAAATCAATTGAGCTGCTGTTGATTCCGAAGAAAAAGAAGTTGACTCTGGTTCAAACAATTTTCAAAAAAGCGTAATGTCAAATGAGTGTGATTCGGCATGACGCAGCCGCATGCTGAATCATGATGAAACCGAATTCCCACATCATTCATTCAGCATTCAGCAATCATTATGCGCATTAACACAAAACAGAAACAGGCGATGTGATTGTTTTAGCCAACACTTGGCTTCTATCTATTAATTATTTACAAGCACAGAATATTTATTATTCTGCAATGCCTGGCACGCTCGCATTCGCATCTACTTGTATGTATACGTATTCTTGTTTACGTTATCATAAATAAATTTTTGGCATGACCTTAGATTAGCGTCTTCAGTTCAGATTCAGATTAGTGTGCATACAGCGGAATATTCTTGCTATTTATTTATTTGATTATTGTTATTAATTTGATGTGTGTTATCAGAGACTCGCGCCGCGCCACTCACATGTTACCACGCACATCGATTGTGGGTTTATTTCTGACATTAGCAATTAAATTTCGTCGCTATAAAAACGCAAATATCATTCACAAATAAACTCACTGCAAATGCTGCTGTCATATAAATTAGCACGCTATTAGGCCCTGACACTGACTTGGAAAACATTTTATCAGCGGTTGTTGCTATTGTTGTTCTGCGCCGGTCATAGCTCTTACTATATACGAGTACATAGTTTTTGATAAGTGCACCTCACTTAGCAAGTTGCCATCCGCTTGATTCCATGGCAGGTGCAGCTCTAAAAATAGTCACAGATCTGGGAGGGATTTCTCAATTATTTTTATTTGATGTTTAGGCTAAAAACGAAAAAAGAAACTAAACAACAATTAATATTTTTAGACAAGGGTATTAAAGGTTAACTATTTTAGTTATTAATTATTATAATCTTCATTAAGAAACTGTTTTGATTAATTTATATAAACACTATTAGCTACTATACCCTTTTATCCTTTGGGTAGAGTGTATGAAAAGCGAAAAGGAAGAGCCATAACAAATCTAGTATGCCCTAAAACGAAGTCTAATAATTAAATAGATTTTGAGTTCAAATAAAATTTAAGCAGCATCTACATAATCAATAAAAAACACGAATCCTAAAACCTTTTAAAAACCAATAGGTTCCAATGTGTTGAGTCTTCTTTGAACATGAAAAGAACCGCAGCATTTCTACCCCCTTTGGTAAAAGCCGCCTACGCCCTTGTTTTCTGCAGAAGCTGCACAGGTGACGAGGATGTAGAAAGTGTGGAGCACTTCCTTTCTCACTGTCCAGCTCCCAGTTGATTTCTTGAATAATCTCAATTATACAACAAAACTGGAGATCGTAAAAGTTTAGTTTATTAGAAGCTCCAGATTGGTGGTCGAAGCTAAAACAACTAAAGGGAACTAACTGGCAACACAATGGCTCTTCTTGGCCTGTTTGTGGGGCGCATATAACCCTTCAGCCATACATATCTTCGCAGCCCAACCTAAGACGTTAACAATTATTCTTATTTCTTATTTTTTTTTATACTATTCACCCGTTTTTCATAATTGTTTCATCATTATTTCATATTTCATTGATGCTTCCAAGTAAATGTCTAGCACATGGCCCATATCAGTGAATAACTTGCTAATGACGCATTAATATATAAATTCCGTTGTAATAAATGAATGAGTGTTAAATTTTAGCGGAACTCTCTGAACAGTTGAAAGCCGATAGCTGGAAATATACTTTCATAATTAAAGAAAGACGCAAAGACGAAAAAATGTCGTGTGACGCATTTGAATTGATTTTTAAAAGTTAGCTGTGACTTAATGCCGACTGCTTCAGCTTTTATAGTACAACTTTTTTTTTGTAGACCAAAAGCTAAACTTCAGCATCAACGTTTCCTTTACTTTTTACAAAGACGTGCTAAAATTAGAATGTCTTTTTGTTGATACGTCAAAAGATTATGCCCAGAAGTGAATGGTAGAATCTACGAGTATAGGTTGCGTAAAAAATGAACATAAATCAAAGATTTAACATTAAATTTTAGGGCTACAGTTAAGCAAAGGTTAGGTTAGGTTGTGTATAATGTGTTCTTAGTTACTAGATAAAAGGATAATGGCTTTACGTTGTCATGTGAGAAGAAAGTGCTTTTATAAATCAGAATCTGTTGTAAAACTATTTGCTGTCATTTATGTGAATTTTTGTTTAAATTATATGTCTCAGTTAAACTGCCAGTTGACTGACCTGGCAAGCAAATAAAGATGAAATCTATGAACCATATAATGATGTGCTGATTACACACGATGAAGTCGTGCCTTAGTCTACCTAGTGTTATTATTTAAATGGGCAGATGACATGTGTTTAGAGAAGCCTTAAAAATTATATCATTTGTTATTTTTTATTTAACAATATATGTAGGCCTTAGCTAACGTTATGCCTGACTGATTACAAGAAATGTTTTCTCGTTTTCTATACAAACAGAAACAAGTTTTATGGGAAAGAGCCATGTATGTAACAATATATTTGTAACAATAGCCATTACAGTTCCAATTGATTACAGTTGGATGCGTCACATTGGCAGCCTATCTAAGCTGCATTATAATACATCCTGTTTCTATGCCTACTATATTAATTTTAATATATCCATCCAGATGTGATCGACGTCATGGAAAGAATTGTGGTTAGAGGGAAAATGCGATAATTACTGCGATTAATATTCGATAATTACGAAAAAACATGATGGTGGTCAGAATATTTATAGAAATAAAAAGCATTCAATTCTATCTATGACTATGCAGTATAAAAAAGAACTTAGTCTTTTCCCCAAAATTAATTCTCAAATGGATTTAACACCGAGATAAAATATTAGTTATTTCATTCTAAATGCATCAAACTTCAAGATTTAAAGAAATGTCAAACAAATCAAACAAACTTTTCAAACAAATGGCATAATGTTTTGGAAAACACAGAATTGAACGGAATGTCCTTTAAAAAAATATATATTTCGAAACCTACAGAAAACTATCTACTTTTTATTAAACTATGAAATGTCAATTTGCATTTTTTTGGTATCAAATATAATTTCTTTGGATCCAATAACACTTCTGAACAAACTTGTTTGTTGTAAATTTGTTTAATAATTTTTTATGTTGATTTATTTTTTGGAAGAAAATTAAATGAAATTATATACTCATAAATTTGTAATATGAACAATTTCGTATTAAGAACACAAGTTGTTATTATGCATTTCAAAAGTGGCACATGTTTTATAATTCTTAAAAATTATGTATCACAAATTATTACGTTTCGCAAAAGTTAATGTCAGTTAACAGTCATATGAAGGGGGTGTTACATCAGAGGTCCATACTCTAAATAAAATATCATAGAATCGATGACATGGTTATCCTCAAATATAATGATTTTTTGTATCCTAATTTTTTCTTTGAACTCCAAGTCTTCGCTCTTTTTCTATAATTAACTGGACATGCTAAAATATTTGAAATGCCTTTTAAAGAAAGAAAAGATGTGTATTATTATTAGAGGTATTAACTCTTTATACAAGACCAACGATTTGTATAAGACACGATGAGTTAGCTTTCACTCTAATTCTTCTGTCAACTCCAAAGCGTCTCTTTTATTTCTAGTAAATAATTCGGAACCCTAACATTAACCGGAGAAACAGTTTCTATGGGAATATTCGTAATTGGTTGTTGAAAGAGTCTCTTAAGAAAAAATGTTTAGTACTATTAACTACACAATTATTGATTTGTCATCTTTGTTAAAACAAAAAATTAGATTGTTAGCTGTGTTGTCCGCTTTAGGACTAAGAGCTTGATCTTATTGAATTTAAGAAATCCTTTCGGAGACCCAAACCCGACTGCAATCTAAGCCGGAATCGAGACCAGAATCAACCCTGATTTTTGAATAAAGTCAAGTCGCTGTAGATAAAAAAACCCATTCCGAATTAATAATTTGGTGTGCAAGTTCAAAACGTTCAAACGGACAGACTGATATGGTCCGACAAACAGACATATTATAAATTGGTGCAAAAATCGCTCTTTCCATAATTTTATTGCTATATTCTTTTTTTTTTTTCTTGCTATTTTTTCAATATTACGTTTCTGGACCGTTTTAAAAATAACTTTTTTATGTTTGTGTTTTCATTTCAAAAATATTTTCAAAATAAATATTAATCAGAATTAGAATCGGAAATGGAGGCACATCTGATCTTTACTGATAACCCTACATAGTATGCATTAAAGTTCGTATTAATATCTCAAGAGCTCTGCTAAGCTTCGCACCCACCCGTGAAAAAATGTTCGCTTTAATGATTTCAGTAATGTCTTTTGCTATGCGCTGCGTCGACGTCTCAGCAAACAAAAGAAAAGGCTTAATACTATGACGTCAGCAAAGTCATTGAATTATTAATTAATAATAATAATGAGGAGAGGCGCTCAGCGCTCAGCACTTAGCTGAGCCGAGCCGAGTCGAGTCGAGCTAAGCCGTGCCAAATACTAATAGCAAACACATTTTGTAGATCATGAGCTTGATCGCAGCGGCGAAATAGTGTGTTTTTGTTGCTATTTTTTTAAGCCAACTATTTAAGTTGGCTCGCACGGAAGACGTCAGTCTCTGGGCCTCTGAGGCCGAGACTACCTGAGCATAATATTAAGTTACAAATAATGACGAATGCGTTTTTGCCGACAAACTCAACTCGCTGCTGATGTGGCGGCTGGCTGTGTGTCGATCCCGTGAGCTGCGTTAAAGTCGCGAGATTAAAAAAGTCAAGTGACACTCAAATGCGTCAATCGGCAACAACAACAACAACAAAGACAGCAGCAACAACAACGCGAGTAACAAAAAAAATTGAAACAAAACAGAAGCAGCAATAAACTTGGACAGAGTACAAAAGTCAAGCTGGCTGTGTTGGGTCTCTTTGTCTGACTGCCCGGTGGCCTCTCAGTCTCTCTGTCTGGCTGTCTCTCCGCCAGGCAGTGTTGCAAATGTAGCGCTTTTTCCGCTAGCTGTGAAGTTTTTGAACTGCAGTTTTCCGAGGGTCAACAAAAAAGGGTATTAGTTTTTGACTCCATTTTGCCAAAGGGTGTGTGGGCCCTTAAAAGGATCTTAAGGCAACAAAACACTTTTTAAAAATGACATTACTATTGCTATACTTAATACTACTAACGTAGATATGAATATTAAATGTATTTTGTCGCTAGTATTTGTATTTGTCATTTACTTGTCTAGTGTTTTCTTTTGGGATTTTTTTTGTTTAATATAATTAAGAAACATGAGGGAGTCATGATTCGGTTCTGTTTTTTTATTTATTTATCAAATTCACTATTCTTATGTTGAAAATATATATAGGAAGTCTGCATAAAATGCAAATTTTATGTATGAATGATTTGACTATTTTAAACTTTGGTCAGATAAACAAATAATTTCCATGACATGTTGTCCTTAAATTAAAACCAATAATCAACAACCATAAACAACAATCTTCCTTAGGATTTACTTTTAAATCCTACTTGCATAACATTTCGATTTTGTCAAATAAAGCAAGCTGCTTATGAAGAATCGGCTTTTTATCTGAATTACACATTCTTTAGCTGTTTTCTAGCAGTTCTTTTGCCGCACAAGGTTGGGCAACACTGCCAGCAGGCTCCTTGCCTGCCTGCCTGCCTCTGTGTTTGTCAGTTTCTCCTTGGCGTTGATGATGGGCTGCGATTGCATTGTGTACAGTTAGCAATTAAGATTGCAGCTGTTAAAGAGGCTTGGTCTTGATTATGATGACGACCATCATGATGTTGATGATGATGCTGATGGATCATAACAAAGAAATGCTGAATTGCCCACTTCGCCAAAAAAAAGAAGAAGAAAAAAGAAGAAGAAGAGAAAAATGTACGCTTGACGTCAACAGCGACTTGGGATTTTATTGTGCGATCGGGATTTTAGCATCAACACACGATTCACTAAAATGAATGTGTAGTGGAGATGAGCAAGCGATAGAGGAGAGATTGAGAGCGCGAAAAAGGAGGGCGCGAAATCGTATGATGTTGTGCTGCGGTTGTTGTTGTTGTTGCTGCTGATGTGTTATCAGCTAATAATTAATTAAGAGTTAGGTGGAAAGGGGGAATGTACTCAGAATGTAGGTGCTAATTATACGGCAATTAATTGTTCATCATTAATTGGCTAATATATCTTCGATAAACGTGCCTACCAAATCAACAATTTCAATTTTTATTTATAAGCCAGAAGATGCCACTACTTCTAATTATATGCCCCCTGATTTATGTTGTTTTATATCAGAACTAAAACTTGTTCATTAGCTAATCTAAAATAATTGAGGAGGTCGTGAAATGCAAATGCCTATATTATAACATTTTATATTGTTCATTTAAACTGAGACAACTATATCTTATGAAAAAACAAATGTTCTTTTAAAAGCAGTCTGAAGCCAAGCTTTTAAGTGTTGCCGTCGGTTGTTGTTAAATATTTTTTTAAATCTAACAATTCTTTTATAATCGGTACTTATGATAAATTTAGTCAGTGCCATTGTTAATGCATATTAAACATTTTAAGGTGGTGATCCGAAGGTTATTTTTGCGCTCTGCAAAATTTAACATCGAGGGTGCAGTTCTGACAACAAACAGACGGTTTCAAGGGCGCAGTAGGGTGTGGCCCTACCTTGGGCGCCAATATTTACAGAAGAAATGAATGAATATAAAAGTCTTTTTCGCTTTTGGAAAGCAACCATAAAGTATAAAACGAATATAAACGCCATTAATGTATTCAAAGAAATTGGTTTGATTTCCATTTGAGTCTATTTTGAAATGTTGAAGAATGGAATGATTCAGAAGTTTTAATTAAAGATAATTACACAAGAGATTTACAAATATACTCGTACTATACGTATACGGACAATGGATTTTCTAGCTAGATAGAATTGGATCGTCTGTCATAGCCCAGCTGGGGACAGTCTATTGTATGGCCCAGAGAAAGATCTACTAGATGGAAACATGTCGATTGATTGATATTATTGATTTAAATGTAAGAAACAGTTGCTTTAAGATAATTACTACCAGTTCCTAAAGGGAGGTGAAGAACTGTTCTACAAAATGTATCAACTCACAAATGGGTAGGGAAAAAATCAGTCAAAAATATTATCTCCTTCTCTTCGTTGACTACTTTTTTGTGCTTTTTTTGATGAACTGACTCTTCTGGTTGGTTTTCCCAAAAGGGGACTTTATTGCGGTCATAGGTGAGTGGCAAACAAAATTTCCCCCCGGCTTTTGGAGAAGCTTTTAGCTTTTGGATGTAATTGTAATTTGGTTGTATTTTATGGTTTCTTGGAAAAGTTGAAAAGTTTATAATGTATGCAAATAAATTATTGTGTGCTTTAGTGGGAAACTGTTTCTCCAACCTATCCTAACTAATCCTAACCTATCCCAAGCTAACCTATGCCCTTTTTGCATATTGTACTCGTATGTATCTGCGGATATCGGCAATTCCCATCACTTTCTATTGTCTGCTTTTCAACCGACGAGCGACGCGTGCTGTCTATGAGTATTGTTTGTATTGTTTTGTAGCACGCCATTCAATCAAAAGTGTGGGCGCTAGAATGGAAACACAACAACAACAGCAGCAATAACAACATCATAGAGCTGAGAACATTGCATTCGACGAGGGGGATTCTGGGGGCGGCGCGTTTAAATTAATGCGCATGGCAAACACCAATTTGATGTTAGCTATTGTGCGAGTATGGTAATGGGATGGAAGTGGATTGAAATGCCTATCTTGGGCAGCAGTCACGTGTAAATGTTAATGAGCGTTACTCATACGCCACGTTGTCAATGCACACATCACACCAGCAGCAGCAGTAGCAGCAGCAGCAGGCAGTAGCAGCCGCAACAAAGTTCAATGCATTTAGGCGCCCACATCAACTAGTACGAGAGTCCCCTTTGGGGCGAAACTTGTTGGCAAATTTGCATCACATTTTGACTTTTGCATGATAATGGGCCAAACAAGCGGCGACAAAGACGTCGCCAACAATTTGCTGACGTACGAGACTGTGGTTGGCACGCTTGGCGGCGCATGTTTACATGCAACAATCGCATTCGCACTCGCAGTCGCCTTTGCAGCCAGCCACTCGAGGTTTGTGTGTCAGACTGACGACGTATGGCAACAAAAGGTGGTGTCGGCAAGAAATGAAATTGAAAACTCCGCAAAATATGCGCATTTTGCACTCCCCTATTGACCATGAACTGGCTGCTGATACGAATACCCAGAATTTCCAGAAAAATTTGGCGCAGTTAGAAGAAGACGATGAAAATGAAAAGTAACAAGAATGTTTGCATAATGTTTTTGTATCTTCGAAAAGAAGAAGCTGCGCAATAACACCATTTGCATTGCAGATATGTACATGGCATACAACTCGAATCTTCGCCATCACACACACACACACACACACACACACACACGGTAGGTTCAACAGTTTTTTGATAAACAACTCTTATGGCTGTCGCCCCCCACATCCAAGTTCATTGGCTGACCTTAGGCGAGCAGACGACCCCGTGTTCTAACATATGCTAAATGACGTCAGCACCCAGGGCGTTTATTATGTAATTAATTAGAAGTATGTTTGTGTACTTAAGCAACTGTTTGTTTATGCCATACACTCAGGGATAGACAATTACCTCTCTTATAATTTTCTATTTTCGATCAGCAACGCCACGTTGTGCCTAAAAACTAGGAAATGTTGGACTAGGTGGACAATAACTCAGCAAAATGGTGAATTAATTACCTAACCTATGAAATATCGGATAATTATTATAACAATCTGGAAAATGTTGGACTAGGTGGACAATAATTCAGCAAAATGGTGAATTAATTACCTAACCTATGAAATATCGGATAATTATTCTAACAATCTGTTATTGTTTCTACATTGCTTTACAATTCTCAAATAGTTTTTCTGGAAATGTGTGCTATCTCAATGCTGGACTACAATTATACCAAGTTATATAAAAGAATTTAGTGTATATATGGAGTTAAATTAGATCAACCAATGAAAAATAAATATATATATAAATAGAAGTGTATATGAAAGAAGCAAGGGCGTACGCAGCGTTTTTTTTAAGGGGGCTAAAATATTAAAATGTTGATTAAATAATGCACGATGCATTTAATATCAAAAATCTAAATACTTAACAACATAAACACAGTTCTAAGCCTTTAGATCATAGTTTCTATGGACAATAATTGTATGCATCTTTTAGGCCTTTTGTTTGCGTAAATACGCAAATACTTGTACACTGCCTTTTACTTATGTACAATCTTAAAAATATTCCTAGTTTCTTTTCTTTAAGACAGTTTTAGGCAACGTTTAATAAAATCTTAATTATTTGTTGCCTCTAATGCCTTATATGTATGTAGGTATATCTAAAAATACCACTTATTAATAAACCTCATTGCCAAAATCTAACCTTTGTTTTCAAATTATTAGGCCACTTATAAGCTACCAAGTTTTCTACGGGTATTATTCACCAAACTTCTATAAGATTGGTGAAAAAATGAAGTCTTTAATTTAAACTATGTTTTTTCTTTCCAAGAATACAAACTTCGTTTACATCAAAAAGGAAAGCACAAAAGTTGGAATTAATTGCTAAGAGCCAGTATTTTTTAGAAGCTTCAGCAGACATTTTAATAACATTTCATTGTATTAGTTTGTTTGAACAATTAGGAGCTTGCACGTAAAAAATGTTAGCACTTATGTGGACAACAATTTGTTAATTTCTGTTTTTCTTAGTTCATCAAAAATATCAACAATAAATCATATTTAAACCAAATTTAACAAGTTTCTTATCTCTCATGCAAATGGCATTTATATTTCGTCATACATTAAATAAATTTTAATTGTATTAGTAGATTTACCTGATGATAAGCAATAAACATGCCACAAAATGAAAAATTTCATTATTATACAACAGCATTTAATGGATAAGTTATTCATTTTCTATGAAAGTATGAAGCGTACCTTAATTTTCACATTGATAACCCGCATCTTAGTATAACTCGACATTTATTTAAATAAATAACAAGAAACTTTTCATAAAGTCAGACCACAGGAAAAGATTTAAAAAATAATTTGCAGTTTATTTTATATTTTTACGTAACGTATACAAACGAAACTCAATAATGAAGTTTTTCAACTTATTTTCGAGCGCGTTAGAGTATTAAGAATAAATAAGAAACGTTTGTATAACGTTTTATTATATGGAAAATAAAATCGCTCCACCGAGTCGGATTCGTTATTAGATATTTTTGTAACTTTTACAGGCTTTTTTATTTCTTTAGTTTAAAGGTTTTATTGATTTTTCTTTTCTTTATTTTACATCGACAGTTTTGTTTGTCGCTGAAATTAAAACTAAATTAAATTAAAACTAAATTAAATACAATAGAAGAGGAAGTTGAATTCTACTGAGGTGGAAATTATAAAGACCGCTAACTCGCGTTATCTTTGCTTTTCAACACTGATACTTCTTAATATAACTTTGGCAGTAAAGTGTAGCTAATTCGAGCTATGAATTGAAAGAAGATGGGTATATTTTTAGGTAAAATTCCAAAAGTAATTTGAAAATAAAATAACTCTTGTTTGTGTGGATTTTGGGAATTTCCACATATGGTAATGCCTTTTGGCTCTCGTTACGTTTATCCTGCTGTGTATTAGAAATGTGTTTATGCGCCGGCGAGCATTCATTTATGCTAAAAACTTCCCATTTGCCACCCCTCATTCGCGGCAATCGTACTCGCACTCAATGCCGCTCATTGCTCCCCAATGCTCCAACTCGCTCAGCGCTCTCTCAGCACCGCCGAATCGTGCATTGATCGTCGCTGTCGTCGCTGTGCCGTCGTTGTTTGTCGCGCCCGCCATAGCAGCCGACGCGGTTCGCCCACAAAACTGGCCGGCCATAAAGGCAAACCAGTTAGTCGTCGCCAAGAGCAGTAAGCGAGCACATAGCGTCGGGAACGCAGATCTAAGAAAAATCATTTATCGTACATACATAACAAGCACAGCGTATGTTCTGTGTGTGTGCGTGTGTAGTGCAGCAACAAAGTCAGATAAAAGAATATAATTGTATACACCAATACAATACAAAAGTAAAGTGCGAGATTATCAGAAAAAAATTATAGGAAATACACACATATTTCAATATAAATTTTTTGAAAAAATTGTGCGAACTGTGTGCAGTAAAGAAATGTTGCAAGAATAAAAAAGACTCAAGTGCAAATAAAAATATATGAAAAACACTTTTATAACTATTTTATCAAATAAGATATTAAATACAAATGACTATGACTTCAACATTACTGCAACGGCCCACAACAACAACCACCACAAAGGAGAAAGCAACAACAACGGCAAAGAGACGCACAACCATGGCGTGGTCGAATGATAAATTGCGTTTTTCATGCATCGATAACATTAGCCTTAAACAATTGTGGAAACTAATTGCCTTGGATACGGCAACATCAACGGCTCCCAATGCAACAACAGCAACAGCCGTGCTCAACGAATTGGAGCAGCAATCAAAGCACGCCAGCAGCAACAACAACAACCACAACAACAATAATAATAACAGTGAGGTAAGTTAACATTGCTTTGCAAATAACTGTATTGTGCGAGTGTGGGGGAAACTTCATGGTTATGGCGGGAGGTGTGGTGGGATCGTAAATCAAGCAAAAAGAAAGCAAAGCTTGTAAAGCGCATTTTATAATTTGTATATATGTATGTATATATATTTTTTTTTATTTTGTTTACTGTTGTTGTGACGTTGTGACGTCAATGCCGGCTTACATCCGTGTAGAAAGCAGCCACACTGGCAGAGAAAGTGCCCCAAAATAATCAAATGACTAGTTAAAAATTAAAAAAGACACATTACACACAAGTATAGTCGTATTAATAACTAGTTAGTGCAGAAATGACGTACATAGTACATACATACATATAGAGAATGTATGTATGTATGTACATTGAAACAACTGACAGCTGCTGTGAGCTGGAACTGAGACTGAGTCTGTGACTGGGACTGGGATGGGGATGCGTCAAATAAACCAAAAGTCGGCGACGTAACGTTAATTTGCATGACGGCTGCCTTGACTTAAGAAAGCCGAGGGGGGACGTCTCTCAGGGAGACAGAGACGACGACGACGACGACGGCGCGCTAATTAAGATCAAGCGTTCGCACAACTTGAAACAGTCGCGATCTTTCTTCTTCCCATACAGGCGCCAGTTATGTTTGCCTTATATACTACATACATATATAATATGTAAGAGTAAATAACGGCTTTAGTCACATGCCTTCTTGTATGTGACAACAAATCAATTTCATTTTATTAAAAACAATTGGCCAATATTCACTCATAAATCACAAAAAAAGAGACAAAAGCTCTCTTGTTGTGACTCGTTCATTAACTGAGCCCACTTATTTGTTACAGTGTAGCCACATCAAGTGTCAAGTGCAACAGCAGCCCACGCTGTCATCGCCATCATTATCGCAACTAGACACAGCTTTTTTTATATTTATAATAGATTTAGATTTTTATTTTCATGTTTTCAAGTTTCAAGCTGTCTGCGCCATTTAGTTTGTTCGTCTTTCGATCAAGGCTCATGATAAGTGTGCGGCGCTTAGTGGTTTTGTGGCACAGTGACACTTGAAAAGCATGCAGCACTCAAGGCTGTCTGTCTGCCTCTCTGCCTGTCTGTCTAGTAATATTTAGAGTAAAGTTCATGTGTGTTGTCTCAATGCTGAGGACAAATGTCTTTGACAGTGAAAATGACAATGAGTGGACAGTGGACGGAAATCCGCAGATGAGTGGCTCGCTAATCGAAACATAAATAAAGCGCAATATTAATCTTAGTTTTCAGCACTAGACATTCGGCTACTTCGTGGGTTCAACTGGCTGTTTAGTTCTATATTAGTAACAAATGCTCTGCAACTTTTCCAACTAGCTCTTGATCATCAAAATGCTCTTAAAACTGGGATCAAGAACTTTAAAGCTAAGGTGATGTAAAAATGAACTCTAAGTTTGATTTCGTGAATTCCCCGAAATGTTTTTGGCTTCACTATGCTGCTCAGCAACGTCTATGAATCATAATCAAATAGCAATTATTTATATCGCTCTCAGAATTTATCAAGCTTAGCCACTGAAAGTCTTAATTTTTGACGTCATTTCTTAAACGTCAGCATTTACATGAATCTGGAGGAACTACTTGTTGTCCAATGATTCGTAAGCAATTTATTGAAAAGCATTGAGTCACTCTTACAATAGAAACTGTTTATGAATTGGTATCGCTTGGGAATTGCGTATTATCGCCATAGAACTTTGTATTATGGACTTGAAAGTTTTCCATCAAGTGTAATTGTTGGGATTTTATCAGTATTTCGAATTTCACAGAAATCGTATGTCATTAACATAATGTCGGAATGTAAACAATAGGTTAACGGTGGGACATTGCACCAGAACAGAATGTTTTTCTTTGGCAAATTTGTGTGAACAGCTTCAGACAGCAGGGTTTAATAATAAAGCCATGACATAAGACATACTTCTAGTATTATACGCACAGAGGGCATGTAAGGAGACTCTGTTCTTTCTTGCCCCAACCTCCAACTGTGCACATACTCGTAGTATAAAAAGCTTGAAATTTTTACGCTTTAATTATCGGTCTTTTTGTGCCATAAAACACAACTGGTTTGGCAGCTATACGATGTTCTAAAAAAATTAAAAATAAAAGATGGCTCTTGAAGATATTGACGTCAATGCAAATAAAGCGGATTGCCTCTTTTGCAGACAGACTGACTGACCGACAAACTGACAGACAGTTTGGCCTGGGTAGCCGAAATCAAAGGCAAACCACCGCCCTGCAAGCAGCATGCTTAATTATTTTGTAGTTCTTCTCTGTAAGTATGTCAGTCAGGGTTGTGTTCTAGAAACCAGATTGCAGGTTCCTGCAACCTACCTACCCAGAAAAGAAAAGGACAAGAAGAATAAGAGAGAAGAAAACGGAAACTAGTTTAGAACCTGCTGCACGCCGGACCTGCAACAGTTTGTTCAGGGTCAAGGGTTGGTGGCGAATATTTGGGTTACCTTTCTCGGTGTGCTGAAGCGATTTTTCGATTTGATAAATTTGATAAATTTGGCAATTTTGAGTTTGTTTAATTAGCAACGCAACGGCAACGGCAGCGGCTTTGACGTCACGCGCATAAATTTTGTTGGCGCTTGCCACGACTGTTTAACCAAAAATTATAATGAAACGATTTTCTTGTCTTTGTTGCTGTTATTGCTGTTGTTGTTGGGCTTTTGTTAACACGTTCGACTGGCAATACAAAATGTTAAGTAGTCATAAATAAACACCACTAAATGCTGAGCTTAGTTAAACAGGCGCTCTGACCGAACGTGGGTTATGAGTTGAGGCTAAAAATAAATCGGCGCGTTTAAAAACGCGTCCGAATCGCGCGCACCCTGAAGCGACGCCGGCGCGTGCGGTGCTGTGCTGTGCTGTAACTTTTGTTATTTCAACTTCAAAGTTGTCACAACTAATTTATTGTAATTATTGCATTCGTCAAACTGCGGTCAACCTGACGGTTTTCCACAAAACAGCATTGATTTTTTCCCCAACAATCAGTTTTATCTTTGAAACAATTTTTTGTTTACTGCGGTTATGCAGCACGAAACAATAATTAAAGAATTGTGCATAGAAATTAAATAATAATTTGAATGCAAGGCAGCCAGCCCTCCTCTCTGAGAGTTTTCATTTAATTTTAGCACCTTTTCCATAAAATGATTAGTTAGCCGCTAATTGTCGTTTATACTTGACGTTTTATAAATAAACTGAAATAAAACGATTAGAGCGAATTGAGGCAGCTGCTTTAACTATAAAGTATAAGTACGGCTACTTGGGGTGTACGTGCAAAAATGCTTAAGTTCAGGCGTCGCTCGACAATCAATTTACATAAATCTTGCATAAAGCTGTTCTTAACGAAGTTGTAAAACGCAGCACGTTTTATGACGTCTCTAAAACAAGTCATGGCTTCTAATCGTACTCGTACTTATAGTACATGCAATTAAATTTGTCTCCTGCCCCTAACATGCGTTTCCTAAGGTCAACATTGACGACATTAACTAAATTGAATACAGCTCTAGCCACTTTGATGTGTGCGTTGAGTATTATTGTTGTTGATGTTGTTGTTGGGTTTAGCAGAACTCGATACGGTATTTCAATTGCAAGCCGCGAACGTTACGGTTTCGGTTTGGGTTTGCGTCCATGTCGCCCCAAATGTCAGTCGATATGTGACAGCTTATTAGCGCCTAATTAAAACATAAAAGCTATATGCCACAGATATAAGTGTGTATATATAGTATGTTGGATGTATATGTGTTTTATTAAAGCATGGCTGATAAGCGATTGCCAGAAACTTCTTTTTGATTTGGCAAATAAATACAATTGTTATTTGCTTCTTAAAAGTAAAGCTCACTTGTTACTACATATACATGATTTAATGAAATGAAACTGTGAGTAATAGACTCATAGCTTGTTTTAATTACGCTATTGTATAAAATGTAAGCATTTCAATCTATGATCTATTTAATTTAAAATTTCGCATTACTCCCAATTTGCTTAATGCTCGCGAAATGAGATTCACGCACTTGACCCAATGAGTTTGAAGTTCGCTATTGCATAAAATTCATGGAATTCTATGGTTTTAATCATATAGCTGAGTTGAGCTAATTAGGTTTGACATTCTCCAATTAGAAGGTGGGGTTTAACTGAGCTAGAGTTGGAGTTAGCTTGAGAAGAATTTGAAGTAGCACTTAGCTCGAAGGAATTCTATAGTTTTGAACATACTATATAGCTCAGTTGGGCTCATTAGGTTTTCATACTCTCATTAGAATGTTGGTTTTACTGAGCTAGCTTGAGAAGAATTTTATGTAGCACATAGCTCGAACTTAACTATAACTTTTTATAACTTTTTCTATACATGATTTATAGAAATGAAATTTTCGCATTACTCACATTTCGCTTTAAGCTCGCTATTGCGTAAAATTCAAGGAATTCTATAGTTTTGAACATATAGCTGAGTTGGGCTAATTAGGTTTGACATTCTCTCATTAGAATATGGCTTTAACTGAGCTCTAGTTAGAGTTACCACCTAACTCTATTGCCTTAAAAATCCAGCTATATATGCAATTTTTTGTTTAATAATTGATTGAGCCATGATAAGAAAAACTATCGTATCTAAACATAGAGCTGTTATGGGCTCCATGGGTTATACATATTTTCAAATGCATTTTGGTAAATGGTTTTGAAAAGTGTTTCATTTAATTTACAGTTTTTGGCAACAATTTCTAAGCAATTCACACTTGAACAGTAGTTGCATGCTTTATGGGATCGTCATGATCTGGAATACCAATTTATTTATAGACAAGCAAGGAAACACCGTAGAAACTCATTGAATTTCATGATAAAAAAGGTTCACCCCTGGAAATTGTGTTACTGGATCATGAGTGCGGCCATGCCAATTAATAGATAACAGATAACATACTTGCTATTGTTGGTTCTACTCCCCGATATAAAATACTCGTACATAGATATAGCATTTCTATACGTCTTGAGCAAATTTGCGTATCTCAAACAATTTTGTTACCACACCCACCCACTTGAGAATAACAATGTTGTTTCCTCTGCCAAGTCAAACATTTGAGCAGCGATAAGTGGAGGTTAGGCTAAGATCAAAGTTGTGGCTGATGAATTAGCATTTGTGCCACATATGCAAATTTGTTAACTGCTTACGTAAAAGCCGTCACACATTGCAGCAATGTTATTAACCTGCTCGCCTTATCTGGAGGGGGGAAAAAAAGACGCAGTCTTATCTACCAGTTACGATAACAAGCTGGAGAGATAGGCGCACGGCTTCTGCCCACTGCTCGTGCTGCCTATTCAAAAGTTCTAGTATTTATTTAGATGCTGTGCAATGAACAGGTTTGAAGGCAGGAGCAGCAGCAACTAAAGACGCCCTAATTAGTTCATTAATTTAAAACGAATTTTTATTTTTATGGGCTGTGTTGTGAGCGCGGGGTGTGTACGAAACGGCAATGCCCCCTTGCCTTGTTTGTACACATTGTTATGGCCAAGAGTTTATAACTTAATTTGAATTTTCATGGCAACAACAACAAAAACAACAGCAGCGGCAACAATAACAACAAATAGCAATGGGCCTTTCAGCATTTTGCATACTAAGTGCCTAATTAGCAGCGAATGCGCGTTTTTTCGCTCATAAACCACACACAGGCAACGGTCCATAAAACAAATAGCGCAGAAATGAAAAGAAACAAAATGTATACTCGTATAAAATATACATATAAATACTATACATTTCAAATAAGCGTCAACAAATAGATTTCTGCCACTGCCATGTTCTCTCCTCCTGTTGTTGTTGCATTTTTATGGAATAATTAATAGTTTTTTTTGTTTAAAAAAAAAGCTTGGCATGTGTCTGAGTCACATTATTGGGCTGCGCTCTTGATTCATGTCCAGCGGAAGACTTGGTCTTATATATGTATATATATAATGCATATAGTTTTTTTTTTAATTTTTTATTTTGTAAACAACATGCCAGTATGTACGTCTAAAAATCGAAGCTTTATGCATTGACGTCAAACCCACATTTGTTTTCACGCTTCTATATCTCTCTCCCTCACACAAACTCTTTCTCTCTCTGTCTCGCTTACAGCAACAAATGCAATACGAAAATTGTGAAAACTTGGCCGACTATTTGAGCTTACAAAGGGCAGTTCAAGCACAAACACACACACAACTGGGCGGCATCCACGCCCCCAACAGTCACATGTCATTGCTGAAATGTTTGGCCATTGTAAGTATACAAAAAAAAAAGCGAAGGAAATAAAAGAAAAATTTTCCATTCCATCCATCCAATCGGCAAGAGAATTGCAATTCCAGACAATGTAAATATTTGTACGACCAGATGGTAACCGAAAAAACAAAACCCGAAAACACTTCCTGCTCGAGGAGAACCTCAGACAATAAGAGACCGCTTGGCTTGCATAAATTTCGTATAAATACAAATACTATACTCGTATATAATCATAAAAAACAAAACCAAACGCTGCAAATAAAATCACATACGTTTTGGGGCGTTGCGACAATGGCAAATAAAATAAAATGTTTCGTCTGATTATTTATAATCTTGAGCAGACAGACAATAACGATCCCTCCCAGAAAAAATTGCAGCAGAGTCCAGAATTTTTTCTTTTTTGTGGTGTGTGTGTGTGTGGGGAACCGGGTTTAACCAGTTAGTGGTCGGACAGATCGCGATATCGCCAAAAGTGTGAAATAATTACTGTTTCTATAGATCAGCAACAATCGACTTAAATAAACAACATTAACAATTTTCCATTTGCTAATTGCATTTATTTTTCTCTCTGTTTTTTTTTTTAGAACGCCTTAGAACTGAGCGCCCCTGCCACGCCTCTACTTCTCCAGCAACAGCAACAACAACAGCCAGAAAAACAGCCAACGGAAGCAGCAAAGCCACAGGGCTGGATGCAGTTATCGGGCCATCCCGAAAGGTAAGCAGCATTAACCACATCTTCTAATATGGAAGTCCATATAACAATTTTAACTGCAAATCATTTCCTTTTTTGATAAGGACTAGAGTTTTCAAACTACGATTTTTAAACTTTTCATATAAAAGGATACTTAGAAATATTTCAGGACATCATCTCTAAAAGAGCTAGAACTTTTTACAAACTTACCCTTTGACTAAAGAAAATATAGTAGATTCATCGTTGTATCCAAAATACTATACAATATATATATTGATAATTAATGTGAATCGTTTCATTGTTCTACAAAGAGAGTTCAAAAAAGACTTTCAGAAATATTTCAAATCTACAAGTATATATGTACTATATGTCTCCATATTGAGAAGGAATGTGCATATATCATTTCTGTCTTCTACTGCTTGCGTAAATAGCTTTACCAGAAATTGAAGACTGAAGTTTTTAGTGAAAAAGGAATGCCGTTTCTATTATTTTGTCCATCACTGTACATAACAATTAGAGCTTTCATATAAAACTATTCCAACAGAATTGGATCCCAAGAAACCTTTCTGATCTAGTACTTATGTTTTTAAATTTAGACCAATTTACAATTCGTTTTAGAAATTTCGTTAAGTGCTGAGCTTTACAATAATATTTAAGAAAATATTGCAAAAGCAGAATCTTATCTTCCGATTAATTAATGATTTGGACAAAGAGCCCTGAAATTAGAGAACGTTTTCTATTTTTCTGGTAACACCAATCTTAATTTAGAGATCACAGTTCTATTGTAACAATATTAGAAATTGTTTTTCTTCAATAAATTTTGTCAGAAATTTAGGGCTATTGATCCAAATAGTTTTTAAATTGAAAACTTCCGTTTGATGTAGAAAAACTACAAGTATTTTGAAAAATGTGTTAATTCCCCCTCTAAAACTTTTCCAAAAGTACGGCTAGCTATCCTTAGTTAAATCATTAACTGTCAGTTACACAGAATTTCGCTAAATGTTGCGTAATTGAATATATTATTGAAAACTCTAGACCAAGTTGAAATTCTTTTAAACTTCCAAAAGTCCGTAACAATTAAATTAATATGATATAATATTAATAAATGTAAAATAATAATATTAAATAACCCATTCTCTTTCTTAATATTTGCAGCATTGTGCCCACGAGCAGCGGCATTGTGCGAAAGCGGATCGTTAGCATTGACGATAGCGAAGTGCACGCCTACGAGCTGATCTCACAGGAGCCTCAGACGGCACAGATAGTGCCTGGGTATCTGGGCAGACGTGAGCTGCACGGACAGCATTACATCGAGTTGCAGGATTTGCTGGCCGGCTTCAAGGATCCGTGCGTCATGGACATCAAGATGGGCTGCCGCACCTTTCTGGAATCGGAGGTCAGCAACACAACGCTGCGTCCGGACTTGTATCAGAAAATGGTGGCAGTCGATGCGAGTGCGCCCACAGCTGCGGAGCATGAGGCGCAGGCGATCACGAAGCTGCGTTACATGCTCTTCCGCGAATCCTTGTCCTCCTCACACACGAAGGGCTTTCGCATTGAGGCACTGCGTCTGCGTGGCCGCGCCCCCCTCAAGGACTTGAAAACCTGTCGCACCGACGAGCAGATCACACAAACCATTGAACAGTTCCTGGCCGCACGCAAATCCGTTCAGAAGGAGCTGCTGAAACGGCTGAAGCACATGCGCCTGGTCATGGAGCAGTCGGCGTTCTTCAATCGCCACGAAATTGTCGGCTCCAGCATCTTCATTGTCTACGACAATGAGCGCGTAGGTGCCTGGCTGATAGACTTTGCCAAGTCCCGTCAGCTGCCGCCACAGCTGAGCGTCAGCCATCGGGCCCACTGGATGCCTGGCAATCGGGAAGAGGGTCTCCTGAAAGGCATGGACGAGCTGATCCGTGCCTTCGAGACGGTCTATGCGCGCAGCACCAGCCATCGCAGCTGTTTGAAGATGTAGGCGTGGGCGGCAGGTCCTCCCACTCCCACTCCAACTTCCACACCCCTTCCTATCATTATTATACTGGCATATAAGACTGATTACAACACCAATTTCCACGCTCACGCTCATTCGTACAGCGGACTTTTCATCGCATGCGGCACGCTTTGGATATTTTCCATATTGGAAACACAGAAGCGGCCAATTCGCAAGACTTGCAACTGTAGGAAATTAGAAAAAGAAAAATTAAAACGATTAGTATTGAGCACCAAGCAGCATTTGTTTGAATGAAACAGGTTTAAGTCCCTAGTTTTTAAGACCATTGTACTAAAAACTGAATTTTGTACGCAAGAAATAAAACTGAAGAGAAAATAGTTCAAAGAATTGTGCAAATGTTGTTTTTACTCTTTAATTGCGATTAAATCGTTAGTCGTACAGCAAAATCTTTGGATTATTAATTATATTTATTTTCAAAAATGGCAGCCAATTAGATTTGCCCGCAATCGCGGCAATTTGAAATATTTGTTACGATGTGGCAGCGCTATATTTTTACATTTCGCGTTGAAGTGGCAGCACAGCGAACTTTCATTTTGATGGGTAGCATTTTTCGCGCATTCTGCTTGTTGCGTTCGTTAGACGAGAACTTCTTGAAATTTTATTAAAATACGGGATGAATACCATACGGCCTTGCGGCTGCAAGGGTGTACGGACCTGTCTCACCTGCGAGCAGGACTTTCGGATAGAAAAACCCTCGCTGCAACAGCAATTTCAACAGCTGGAGCCTTGGTCTTATTGCACGCAATGCCAATGCCTGTACGCCGGCTGGGACGTCGGCGCGGTGCAGTCCCAACACAATGCGCACGATAAATCCAAGGGATTGGCGCTTCCCGGCGTGCTGGTGCAGGAGCAGTTTCTGAGCGAACATGAGGGCGCGCAATTAATGCGCGACTTGGATGCCCTGCCTTGGGCAGTCTCGCAAAGTGGGCGCCGCAAGCAAAACTTTGGCCCCAAAACGAACTTTCGGAAACGAAAATTACAGTTGGGTGCATTCACAGGATTCCCGGCCAGCACGCAATACGTGCAGCAGCGTTTTGCGAATGTGCCGCTGCTACACAACTTTCAGACTATCGAGCAGTGCTCGCTGGAGTACGAGCCCAGCAAAGGGGCGAGCATAGATCCCCACGTGGATGATTGCTGGATATGGGGGGAACGTGTGGTCACTGTCAACTGCCTTGGCGATGCTGTACTGACGCTGACAGTCTATGAACCACAGCAGGTCAGCAAATACAATTTAGATCAAGTCCGAGAATATGAGCAGAGCTTGCTGGCGCCGCTGCTGCCCGAGCGCGAATTGGCGGCTTACAAAGGGAAAGTGCTTCGCATACCAATGCCCAAGTGCGTAATGAAAACCTCATTAATAGTTTAAATATTTAATTATCGAAAACTCCTTGTAGTCTGTCGCTCATTGTTCTCTATGGCCCCGCACGCTATCAATTCGAACACGCAGTGCTGCGCGAGGATGTGCGAGAGCGACGTGTTTGCATTGCCTACAGAGAGTTCACGCCCATGTATATTGATGGCAAGGATAAGCCGCAGGGCGATGGTGTGCGAGCGAAATCTATGGTGTTTTGGCGAGTGCCAGAGTCAATAAACGTGCAATGAAGGTAATTAATTTCTTTTCTTTATTATCAATGTGGCTCATCCAATTGAATGAGGTATTCCGCTTCCAAGTCACCATTGTTCTCGCTGGCGGGTCGATAGTCTAGAAGCGCCACATGCTGTGGCAGCTGCACGCCATGAACGCGCTTGAGATGAGCGCGCAGATTGCTGCTGGTGCTGAAGGTGTTCGAACACACCATGCACTGGTGTTTCGAGTGCTTCTTGCGTATGTGGTCGTTGAGATCCTTGATTTTGACGAAGGCAGAGGTACAATATTTACAAACGTGCGACTTGCGCACATGCGTCTTCAGAAACTGTGGGGAGGCATAGGCCAGGGGACAGTATTTGCATTTGTAGACGGCCTGACTGCCCACGGGCTCCACATCGAACAGTCGATTTGCCTCATTGTACTCGTCCAGGTTGTTGTGCTTCAGCTCCACGGCGGCATAGTCGACAGTGCGCAGCTCATTGGTGGGCAGACCCGACAAGTTCTCGTTCAGATCGATCACATCATCGAACTGCGCAGCGGGTAGAAACTCGGAAACGATCAGAAAGTCGTTGTTGTTCAGTTTCTTTGGCACTTTGGCCACAACATGCTTATACGCATCACTATCATCTGCGTTCTCCTCTTCCTCCAACTGCTGCTCACTGATTTCCTCCACAAGCTCTTCAGCTTCGCTTTCATCGCACTCTTCTACCTCGCTGGGCTCGTATGCCTTCTGTGCCTCATTGTACAGCTGCTGTAGCTGGCGATTCGAAATGAGTAGCTTACGAAAGTAGGAATAGTGCGTCAGACACTCCTCCACACAGGCGGTGCACATCATCGGCAGCTCCTGCGCCAGCTCCAGACTGATGACCTATTAATAATAGGGTGTTTGAATTGGACTCTTCCACTCATCTGGGCTTGCAATTAATTTCAAGGTGCCACCTACCTGGGAACTCTGGAACATGGTCTGCAACATTGTCAATATAGTCACTTGTTTCTCTATTTCGGCGCCATCCTCGTCCAGTGCCCAGGCGCTGGCCTTGTACTCTGTGATGTCTACTGTGGGGCCATCGACGAAACAAATGCGACACAACTTACGCAGATCCATCGTAAAAGCGTGGCTATATTTCTAAAATGTCGCATTAATCTTCAGCCCTTCAATTTGTAAACAGTAGTCGTCCACTTTATGTGCAATTACCAAAAAGCGCTGCCAACTTAACTTATGCCAGTCAGCTGGCTTATTGTTTTATTTTAATAGTCTGGCAACTCTCCACTAAGTCGAAAACTGTGAGTGGCGGTCAGATTTAAAAAAAAGTTTGCAACATTAAAGTGTGGTTAGGTTTTTAATAATGTAACTAAATATAACTGCTTTAGTTTTATTCTATTTATAAACATAGTTGTAGTATTTTGAATATTTGGAAGAAACGTTGCAATGGTTATCAGCTGTTTTCAGACGCAAATTCTGCACTGCAAGCAGAACTGTCCGTCTGTATGAACGCATGGATCTCGGAAAATATAAAAACTAGAATAACCAAACTTGTTTCCAAGGGAAAAGACATTTTTGTTTGTTTTTTCAGCTCGCTACAGATAGATCCATCTTTTCTAGTGACTTAGCTTCAGGTAATCAAGCAAATGTATGTTTTTATTGTTTCCAATATTAAAGTATGATTAGCTTTTTAATAATTTAACTAAACATAACTGCTTTACGTTTATTCTCTATATATATGTACATAGTTGTAGTATTCTTCACTGAATATTTGGAAGTAACGTTGCAATCGTTATCAGTTGTTTTTAAAGCAAACCTTACGTCTGTATGAACGCAAAAATCTCGGAAAGTATAAAAGCTAGAGTAACCAAACCCAGGTTCTCCTATGGCCGAGAAAGGGGACAAATTTGTTTAGTTTTCCTGATGCACCACCAACATAAAAACACAGCATTAACGATTTGTTCAGATAACACAATTATCGATGAGTTATTTTCTTCGAGCGTTATCGTAAAATTGTCTAAACTGCGTTCGCCTGTAATTGTTGACTCCTTAATGATGTCATTCGAATCACGAATTCTATGCCATTATTGATAATATTTGTATGGATAGCTTCAAACTATGCGATAACTCGACCGGATATCGGTAAAAAGATGTACTTATATAACGTAACCATTACTATGTGGGATTTTTGTAAAAGTCCGGTTTACTTTGGGATGCACCTTCTAAATATAAACTTAATATAAATCCACATTTTCGAAACGCAAGAGCAATCACCGATTCCAGCAAAGGCTTTAATTGTGAAGGCATTATCGATCTTGCATTTTAGTGAAATAATCGATACGGACAGATCCATCTTTTCAAGTGTCTTAGCTTCATGTTCTGCAAAGCTGAAAAGAATAGCTTCCTCTATGAACTTCCAGAAAATTCAATATTGTGAAAAAAAAGTCGCGCGATTCTCTTTTCAAAATAAATTTTATTCAGTTTTTGTTTTGTTGTTTGTTTTTTGTTTCTTGCAATCATTTCTCTCGAGTTTTAAATTTAATTTTCTTTTGTTTTTATTATTGAAATCATTTAATTCCTTTTGTTTTTGCTTACAATTAATTATTATCGTCAATGTGACGAAAGTTATTTGTCTGCCAATAATATTTATTGACAACAGACTTTTGCTAATTTTAATAGATTTTTGGTTTTTGTTTTGTGTTTTTTGGTATAAGTTGCGGTTTTTCTTTACATGCATTTGGGATCTCATCTCATCGACTTTCTCTCATCATTATTACACAATTTGGTTTATTAAGTATGCAATTAGCTATGTTTTAATTAAACTGGTTTGGTTTGGTATTTGTTTTGAGGTTTTTGTTTTAGTTTTTGTTGGGGGAGGCGGGAGCATTTCTGGGAGTTTTAGTGCTTAACGTTTGCAGTTAATAGCCTAGTTTAGTTAGTTAAATGCTAATTTTTAAATATATCTTTAAAACATACTGATCAAATGTATGTGTGTCTGTCTTTTAAACGCTGAGTTTTTCCTTTTTTTGGTTCATGCAGAAACGGAAAACATAAAACAGAGTTTTTGCTGTAGAATTTCGAGCTGCTCTCTCTTTTTATTTGTTAATACGAATTGTTGTGTACTGTTTAACTAGCATTTGTTTGTTTTTGGTTTTCTTTTGTGAGTATGATCAGTAGAAATTAGTTCAAACTTGCATAGAAGTGCAGTAGTACAGATTTCAAATGATAAGACATTTTCTTCTTTTTTTTTTTTAAATTTAACTACAAGTTCAAGTTGTCCGCTGACTTCAGAACTTGTGAGACGCATTGAATTTAGCCGTCAACCCTATAATTCTTGTTGTTTTTGCAGTAATTTTAAATTCGTTTTTAGTTATCCTCGCCTAATGTGTCGTAGGACGCTTATTACATAATTAATATTGGGCTTTCCTTTCATTTAATAATTGCCTATTTAATGCTAGATTAGTTTAGTTTATTTTATACATACACATGTAGACTTCATTCTTTTAAAGAGTGTAGAAAATGTTTTGTTTTTCATTAAAATAGCTTCCTTTTTATCAAAAAGACATTCATACGTACGTACATTTAGTAGTAGTTCTAATTAAAGTTTAGCACTAAACTAATTATAAAAAAAAATAAAACAATAAAATATTACAACTAAAATGGATAGAAGACTTGCATTGCTTCTAGGCTCTGCTGCCGAACGAACTAAATCCTGCAGACATACAACCTCAGGGGGGACAGAGCCTGGTAGTTACTGGTAGGATTAAAATTACATTATACGCGTATCAAATGCAAATGAAACATACAAATCGATTTACGTTTAGATCTAGAGTAGTTCCTTCCATCTACATGCTGAATGATAATACTTATAGCCGGATTCCACTCATATAACATTTCACGGTTATCGCAATTTATCTTTAATCTTCTTCCTAACTGATGGCAAATCGAATGAATGTCCTGAGAAAGGAGTCAGTGAGTGGACTCTGGCCATAATAGTTGTAGCACCGAATGGAGCTCTGTCTATAGAGCTAGCTAAAGATGCATGTCTTTGTTTGTTTGTTTCTTCCTTTCTTTTTGTTTTGTTTTAGTATTTAAGAAGTTTTTATTTTTAAGCACTTATTCTGCATTCGTTAGTTTTGAGTTTGTCTGTGTGCGAAGCATATCGAAATTGTTGTTATCCTTGATGTAAGCAAATGGTTTCTGTGTTTCTTTTTCGTAATTTCGTAAGTAAAACTTTGTCTGGTAGCTTACGCCTAAAATCATAAGTGATTGCACAATTCTGTTAGAAATTTTCGGAACAAGAGGGCGAATACTGATACAAAGGAGATAGAGAGTTACGGCGAGGGGGCGGGAAGAGGGGGGAGTAGAGAGTTAGAGAGTATGTGCGAGTTATACGGCAGTGTTGCTTGGCGACATTTTCATCATCATTTTCTTTGTAACAAGGAGGTAGGTTTTTCATTTTGTGTTTCATTTCGCTTTTGTGTGTAGAAAACGTGTACATTAAAAGGTTTCTTAGGTGGGTTTTGGAAAAGTTATACATTTTCTCATATTTTTGTTTTTGGTTTGGGAGCTTTACCATAAATATCACTGTTACGCTTTTTGGTTTCATATTTTCATATTTTCTCAGCATGTTTCTGGATGTGAGTGTAGTAGTAAAGATTCTCAAAACAATAAACAGCAGTAATAGTAATAAGTAGTAGTACGAAAATATTTGAAGCTCATCATTAGGAATACTTAGGAAACATATACTATAATATGGAATATGGAAGAGACAAACGCATACAAGTTCAAAACAAATTCCATGGGTCCTTTTGTTGTTGTCACCAATTTCCAACAAAATTGTGTTGCAGTCGTCGTTGATTTGGGGGTATGGGGGGATTGGGGATCGCTGCCGGGGCTGCTTGCTTGCTTTTTTCTTATTAAAAATATATACTCGTATGCGCGGTGATATATGTGTAATAAAATATATATACACCGGTTGTTGTTCTTGTTCTTGTTTTTGCTGTCGTCTCGTATTGCTAATTGTTTTGACTATTCAGTTTTTGTTTTGCCTTTAATTGGTGACTATAACTGATTTTGTATTCGAATTTGCTACAATAATTCAACAATTTTCAATTTTCTAAAAACAGCACGTTCGTTCAATGAACATATCTTCAATGTATTTTTGTATTTGTATTTGAAATTGTATCTGTGTTAGTTAATTACATGTACTATATTAATATGTATCCAATATTCATTATTATTGTGTCAGTTTGTTACCATCTAGGCCCGACTAGGCCACCCAACCTATCTCCATCCCTTCTAACAAAATGCCTTTAAAAACTTATCTAAATGTACCACAAATAATACCCTACGTCTCAACGACCACCTCATATTTCTTCCTCACCTAAAAACTTTACAAAGCCCGCCTACCCTTGGCTTTTGGCATTTCAGTAATTCGGCCGCTCTGTGTCTAGGCTTTTTTTTTCTGTGCAGACATCAGTAGGAACTTGGAGTTGGAGTTATATCAATAAAAAAGTTATATTAAAAACAGAGGGCGAGTATTTTTTTGAAGCAAACTGCGACTTTACAACACTGGAAAATAAACGATTACCCATGACTTGAAGAGAAGAATTTCTAAAGGGAGCTTAACTTTGGAACTATTTAAAAGTCGCTCAAGTTTTAAAACAATTATTGATATACGAAAAAGGAGAATCATCAATTTTTCCTTTTCCATATGATAGTCATTTGATTCGAAAGGTGAGTTCATAGAGTTCTGAATCACGTGGATTGCTTGCGCCTGATTAGCTTAATTGAAGTGCTAGTTTTTTGTTTAAATACTCGTATGATATAGAATTATTGACATTTTTAACTCCCCTTTAATTTAGACATTCTAATTGTGCAATTTTTCAAAAATTAAATTCAATTGATAGCATATTATAATATTTGTTGCCAACTAGAACTTTTGAGCAGATAAAGGATCGATTAACTAAAGTGAACTGTAAACTGAAGATAAACTACAAGTTTATGGCTGACAAATTATTTAAATATTTATAATCAGTATTCTTCATATGTTCCTCTTCTTGGACACGAATTTTTTTGGTGAAACGCAAAACTGACATTTGTAAAATGAGAAATGAAGAAAGGATTAACTACAGAGAATTGTGAGGGTAAATAATATCACTCACATATATAGTTATAGCTGATAAAATGAAGAAGAAAATAAACGCTGTTTATTGAGCTTAATCTTAAAAGTTTAGCAGGAAGATGAAGAATAGATTAACTATAGGAAACTGAGATATATAGGTATATAGGCTGATAATATGAACAACAAAAGCAACGCGGCTTATTAAGAATAATCTTGAAATGAGAACATAATAAGTTATAGCTGATAAAATAAACAACAAAATGAACGCTGTTTATTTAACATAATCTTAAAGGCTTAGCGGAAAAATGAAGGATGAATTAACTACAGAAAACTAAGGACATAAATAGTTATAGCTGACAAAATAAACAACAAAATGAATGCTGAATGAATGTATGTTTATTGAGCATAATCTTAAAGGTTTAGCAGAAAGATGAAGAATAGAGAACTATAGAGAAATTAAATATGTAGGCATAGCTGATAAAATGAACAACAAAAGCAACGCGGCTTATTAAGAATAATCTTGAAATGAGAACATAATAAGTTATAGCTGATAAAATAAACAACAAAATGAACGATTAACTATAGTGAACTGAATCCAGACTTAGGTCGCTACTTGAGTTTTACATTTTTGGCATTACTCCAAGTTCCTGTCTGCCTTACAACCCACCAGTTTGGTGTCACAGTCCACCTATAAATGGTTTATGTGTTATGTGCCAGCAGTAGTCTCCTCTAGAAGGCTCTGCTCGGTTCTTGGCCTCGCTGCTTCCTTTCTTTGCAGTTCTCAATTACGTAGGTGTCTATCCTTTGTGTGTGTGCCGTGTGTTTGCCATTTTAAATACATATCTAATGTCTCATAGGAACAATCTCTTATATATAATGTACTTGCTTGTGTGTATCTGTGTGTGTGTGCGTGTGGTTGTAAATTATAACAACAGAGCGTAATTAACTTATAACTTCGTTATTGTACATACATAGCATATATACATATGTATATATATACTTAGTATGTATTGTACATATGTATAACCTCATTTTTCGCACTGTGTTGTGTGTTTCCCCTTTAATTTTGTTAATTTATTGCTATTACTATGCAAATTTTTTGTTTGTTTCTTTGTTTCAACTTGCTAAACATTTGCTTCTTCTTCTTATATATTCTGTTTGTTGTACGGCAGTAATTTTTGCTTTGTTTTTCATAAAATACTTCTTCTTTTGGTTTTTTTTTTTTGTAGTACACGCGACTAAATTTGTTGTTTGTTTTTTGTTTCATTTGCGAAATTGGTTTTGACTTAAAAATGTAATTAACAATTGTTTTCGCTTTGTTTCGAAGCATCTTCGCCAGCGTTTTTGTTGAAAAAGAACTTAACTAGGCATTCTCATATATTCTCATCATCATACATACATATAGAACATATATGTAGCTACTTTATACTCGTATATATATATATACATATATGATAACTTAGTTCTCTAAATTGATCGGCCTTATTGCACGATTATGTGCGGAGCTGAGAGCAGCACTGTTACCGTTGCAATAATCGTGAAGAGCGTGAAAACAATTAAACAAAATCTGTGAAGTAGAATGGAGTGAGCAGAGCATAAGCATTAATTAGTCTCTACAAACAAAATGGCGTTGGTGTCCCCCACGTCGCCATTATTGAATATTTATAGGTGTGTGTGTGTGTGCGTGCGTGTGCCGGAAATTGTTTGCCCTTCACGCACACGCTGCCTGTTGGCCTAATTGTTTGATTTGGTGGCGTGACACTGGCTGTTTACTCACCTATCCACAACCATTGCAGCGAACTTCCAATCGCTTATCAATTCCGCCTCATCGTCAGCTTTGCGCATGCGCGCAGTTATGAATTGCAATTCTTTGAGAATTAAGTGTAAATCTTTATGATTGCAGCCTATTGCAGTGTGATGCTCCTCCACCGTTGTCGGCCGACCAAAGCTACTAAAAATTGAGAGAGAACACATTTCTATAAATCCTTTTCAATTTCGAAAACAAGTCATAGAGTTAATCAGAATACTTGCGCCATTTTCTAAACTTTACACACATAAAAAATAAACTAGAGACGGCCTTCATTATTCAAATGGCGAGTGAATTGGTCTTGACTTAATTTATAATACTATAAATGGTTGGAAAAAAGAATTCCTTTTGTTTACTCTATATTCAAATTTATTTTATAAAGTTTGCGATGTCTGCTTGAGGTCAGATATTTTCTGGCTTCGTAGTTCGTCTCCCATACAAGTTCTGGTCTTTGCTGCTGAAAAATCCACAAATCTTTTTTGCAGTCCTTCATTGAATTCATTTGTTTTTTTGTCACTCGAAATATTTTGCAATGACAATTATTTAATAAATATACAGTAAATGTAGAAGAACTAGTCAAACAACGCCTTTTTGGTAAATTTGAGCTCCAAATGGGAGAAAACGTGCTCCAAAGATTGTTTGAAAATCCTGTATTTGTCCACGAATCGACTTTAAACTTGGATTAAATACTTTAAATATGTTTTTTTTAACAGCTTAAGCAACTGATGACTGTCTTTCAAACCCACCCAATGCATAACATAACTTTCTTGGTTTTTATCATATGCGACCTATTTAGACACCAGTTCATTCCGTTTGGCCAACAGCTCCGCAGATGATAATTATAATCATCAATAGTATTTTAAGTCAAGTAACAATAGGATTCGTTATTTTAGTTATGTTACTTCGTTTGATTTAAAAGGCGTTTGTGCGGCATTAATTAATGTATGGTTTAAATGGAATTAAGGATACGTACGCTGACGAGCCGATGGCGGTCTGTGAGCCCGATATTGTGTGCCGAAAATCATCATCAATATCCAGCACATTGGCTAGTAGGGACTTAGAGGAACGCTCCTTCAATTCCAATTCCTTCATGCGATTGCTTAATAATATTGTTTTGCGTGTGATCTTGCGACCTGGCCGACCCATGCGCAAGATCCAGGGCAGCCATTGTAGGAAAACGGATTTGATCTGTTCCAAAGAAATGGAAAATTGACACTTGTATTAGCCAAGAGTGCCATACTAGATGGTTTTCACTGTACATACTAGCTGGCTTCAGCACTTACCCACGGTGGCATCTCGTGTATATCCGCTGTGCGATGATGATAGTTTAGCACCACAACTGTGAGCACCACAGACGATGCAACCATGAACATGATGCAGTTGAAATATGTGCCTAAGTTTTCAGTCGTTGTTGGTATTGTTGTGGTTGGTGGGTTGGTTTGTTGGTGTGTAATTGTGTATAATAGATTACAAAAACAAATAGAAGTTTTTTCATTAGTATGCAGCTTATTGGTCTCCAGCCTTTGCAACACTAAGAACGAAAGCTTTAAATGATAATTTACAAAAGTACAGCAATGCTTTAGTTTGTTTCATTTCATGAGAAAGTTAGACAGAGTAAGCTAAATACTATATACTAGTATTATAGAGTAGAACTTGTAGCGTGAATTAGTGTTAATATAGCACATGACTCAAAAGATGCGATTACTAGACTAATAAGCCAACTACACGCACACAGCTGTGCTCTGTGCAACTACGATATGTTAGCGAACTACTTGTATTACGATAGACGACATGCACGAACATGCAGATTTGTGTGGAGATGTGCGATTTGCATAAAAAGGAATAAGTTTGAAAAATGAAAACAATAATGATTGAATGATAAAGACTGCGATGACAGTTCTGAAATAAGCTGAAGACTAAGGAAAATGTCTTAAAATATTAATTGGAATTTTTGGAAACCTATGAAAACTATAGTTGTTGGGAAAATGTCCATTTTAGTCACTATATGAGTCCTGAAACTCAAAAGTATTGAGTATTGAGATTACAGATAATATACTCGATACTCCAAACTATCGATATTGTTACATTATCGGATAATCTTCCCTATAAGTTTGTACTTCGCCACTCTGTCTTTATGCCTGATACTCACAAATTCAAAGAACATGGTTAAAGAAATTTAATTGTTACTTTAATTATTTATAAAACTTACAGCAGTATTGGTTTTGAAAATCTGAAGGACAGTTATTTACAAATTTAATGTGTGCTCTTTATTTTTCCTATTGTAAATACAATTGAAATAGGAATTTAAGAATTATTTGATATTTCAGACATACATTCTATCTGCAGAATTATCTTAAAGAGAGTTAAGTGGAAGTTCTATCTGCAGAATTATCTTAAGGAGCGTTTAGTAGAAGTTCTACCTAAAATGATTTGCTTAGTCTTGCCAATTTAGCTAAATTTCAGTTGTGTTTAAATTGAAATTAAATGTTAAATTAGGCATTGATGTTTAAGTAAATAAGATGTATCTAAACTTTAAGTATCGATATTACCTATAGAGTATAGAGTATAGTGAGGAATTGTGCGGAAGCTGAATGCTTTGAATACTCGATAGCTTTACAAATGCGCTTTTATATGGAAATAGGGGCTCCCCTACCTCAACCACTCTAGTAATGATTGAAAGCGCTATAAATTTTGAAATGTGTTTGGCATTTCCCAGCACTGACTGACCTTTTACACCAAATTCATGAGACAATTTAATTGACTGCCTTATAATAAATGTGTGATTGACTTAGAGCTATAAAATTGCAAATAATTGTATAAATAAGTAGAGTAGCAAGCATGCATGTAATTGAGACTAAGTATTTAGTAAAATGCTGTTGTTGTTGTTTCTAAAATGTTGGTGAATTCATTTTAAATGCTCGGATGAACATAGCAGTTTAATTAATATTTCAATTCCTTTTTGTTGTTATTGTTATGCAATTAAATGCCTGTTGGATATATTTCTTTCTATAAAGTGTACATTTTATGATTGGTTTATGTCCGTGTACTGTTTAGGCAATCATGTAAATTTAATATGTAATAAATGAGTTTTTAATTTTTTCAGTCAGCTTTGATACTTGGATGTGAGGAATTGTATTAAATAGTAAGTAAGACTAGAGGTGTTAGTTATGGGCTTCATTTGCAATAGGTTGTTAGCAAGTTAGCAAAGCACCCTCAAAGCGTAACTACGGGAAGTCTTGATGCCTCCTACTTAAGTCACACACAAGTGGAGCAAAAAACAAATAAAAGAAACAAAAGAGAAGAGAAAAGTAGAGAAGAGGTTCAGCCAAAGTCTAAAGAAGCATTTGTTAACTGGAAATTTGTTTGGTAACGTTAATCAGGGGGATAAGTAAGTTAGGCAGGCCTACAGATAAGAGTACGTATGGGTTCTTAACGCCTTTTTTTTATCCTTTTCAGTTGTTGCTCATGCTCGTCGCTATTTTCATTTGCATCCTACTTTAAAGGCGCTGCAGCGCTATGTTTTTAGCATTTGTACAACATTTTCATCATTTCATCTTATTTTCTTTATTGGATTTATGGGTTTTTCTTTATTTAGTTTCGATTTCCAAGTCTTTGGCAAATACTTTTTTGTGGTTGTTGTTAAAACTTTGTACATTCGGTTTTTGTTTAGCAGCTAAAAGAGAATAGAATTTGGTTTTTATAGCTCTAGGTTTTTTGTTTGATTTTAAATTGGGAAAACTTAAAAGATAAGTAGCAGGTTCGTTTTGTTTTTTATTTTTTTACTAGTACCTAGCAGTGGTACAGCCTCGCTCGTCTTTGTTATGACATTACCGACCAATAAAGAGAAAACTGTTTGCGATAGAAGTATTGTAACACCTGCAAATAGTTTGGCAAAAATTTTAATAACAAACAATTGTAAACACATCTTAAACAAATATGGCTGGAAGAGCTAAAATTTCTCAATACGGACGTAGTTCGAATTTATTGCTGCTTGAGTGTGTCGAGTGTTTTTTTAAAAGGAGGAGCAATGCTTAAAAAAATAGTTAATATTACAATGTAATAAACGTTGACAAGAGACTGGGCCTAGACAGTTTGTAGAAATGATTCATTAGCTGTATTCTTTTAAGCGTATAAATGAATTTTTGTTTATTAAAAACTATTTTTTTATTTTAAGCTATTATTTGTTGATTGAAGATAGAACTAATCGTTCGTTTGATCTCAAATAGAACTTATACTAGAACTGATGAGAGCTGCAAAGTAATGGAACCGTTTATACCCTCTACTTTTTGCCAATCTGAACTTTAGAGAGCAAACAGCTCTGAAAAACTTTCTATCTTAGGCCCGCATTAGTTGTATAACTGACAAAGCTAGATAAGACCATTCGCTTGTCTTTCTGTTTGCACGTCTGAACGCTTTCAGTTTGTAGACTTTATTCGCTGCGGTCATCAAACTCTACGGATGCTTAAATTCAGCAAAATTGTTTTTAAAAAACTACAATAAAACACATTTTGTAGATAAATAAATCATTTTGAAAGGGTTTTCAAACGAATAAAATATGTATTATTGGTAGGTACTTGTTTTGTTTAATTAAACCAGTGTTAATCCTCATCTATTATGCTCTTTATCTAAAGATATCTTTGCTATAACTCAGAAGAAATTTAAAACAGAAATCAAATTTATTCTGATAGTTTAATTTCTTATGCTAATTATAATCTGGCCTCTGACGACTGAAATATACGAATTCAAACTCTTTTCGATCTTACTTATAAAGTGGTCTGTTTCTGGACCTAAAAGTATATCAGCTAAAGGAATGTAAAGAAATACAGGATTAATCATAGCTGAATGAGTTTGCTTTGTTTTTGAAGATCCTATATATCTTTTTATAGTGTGTTACAAATATAGAAAAATAGTATATCGAAAGATTTTAAATGCAATGCAGCAGATAAGAATGTATATTCTGCTTACTTACATCTCTTGTCAAACAAAGTGGAAAGTTTAGAGAGTGGCTAAATGATATTTTTTGGCTGAACCTTTTTCTTTTACTTTTCAATTCTTGTGCGCAACTTGGAAAGACTTGGTTAGGTCGGGTACATTATAAAATATTTATGTTATACGAAGTAAGCGAAGCTTTGGGGTGCACTTGCTTTTTTTTTAAATTGAAACGCATATATACAATAGCTTTACTTGAGATTTTATTGCTATTATTATTGTGATTGTTATTATTTGTATGGCCCAAGCATTAACATTTTACTGGTTTAGTTTATAATAAAAAAGAACAGCAAGCGTTGCATACATATACGAGTATATATAACCTTTCGACCCATTACGCACGCTTTCAAAAACACATTACGGCGAAATGATATTTTTTCAAAGCTTTCAATAGCAGCTGAATGTTATAATGTTTATATATTCGTATTCATTAGTTAAGTATGTGTACAAAAAGGTTCATAAGCAAAAAAATATCATTCCGAGAAACATGGGTCGAAAAGCATATATGTAAATAGTGAATACAATAGCTATGGACGTGGGTGTAATGCGAATAGGACGACAGATAGCCAAATAGTTAGTTAAAAATGTTAAAATACGAAGTAGGTACTTTGAAAATATATAAGTATATATAGCGTGGGTTGCGGCTGAGTGTACTTGGTGGGTGGTTGGGTGGCTGGGTGGCTCGGTGGTTGGTTGGCTGGTGAGTGGTGAGTGGTTCAGCGTTTTGTGTTAGCTATGTGGTGAGCGAGCGAGCGAGCGAACGAACGAACGAATGATACGTTTATGATAAAACATAAGGTGTTTATTTCTATGCAATGCAAAAACTGTTGCTAAACAAAAGTGAGCATGGGTGAGTAACGAAATGAATTAACAACAAAAACAAGAAAGCTTTTAGCAAACAAGTCAAATCATAAGTTATACAAAAAAAAGAAGAAACTTCTTTCTTTCTTTCTTTCTTTCATCTTCATCGGCGACAACGACGTCTTCATCAGTAATATTTTGTTGTTGTTCTTTTTTCGTTTTTTTTTTGTTTTTTTTTTGTTTTTTGTATTTCACAAGTATTTTCCCAAACTCACTTGTATTGAAATCTGTCTCATAAGTATCTTTTGTAATTACGTATATATGGGTTGGAAGGAGTTACATAATTGCGAAGTGGAAAGAGTACAAACAAGGTGTACTGGATAATATAATATGTATTAAAATATTATAGTTGAATATATATATTTATATATGTATTTATATAGTGAATAATTTAAAACGAAGTTCTTGTTTGGGGCTATTTGTTTCAGTGCGATAAAACTCTGTTTTGTAGGGAATTGAAATGGGGGTTAAGAAAAGTTGCAAAATAAAAGGTAAAATCTAAATCCGCGATTAGGGGAAGTCAATTGCTTAAATATATTTCTCATTCACAGCCTGCAGAAAAAATGGATTATGTTTATTTCGATCTACTAAGACTACTAAGACCTTCTCTATAATATTTTTGAATTTTGATCCAATGTATATATTTTTTGCTGACGGTAAAAAGTTGTTCAAACTTGTGTGGGGATTGTCCTTTAAAAATATGGTAACAATCTAAAATTTATCATGGATGGATCTTGGATTATCCTTCTAGCTACCTTATAAAGCTGCCCTATATTTCAGATTTTTAAATTAACAAATCAAAAAATGTATGTAGCTAAAGGTTTGATGTGTAACATATAGAAAAGGGAATTAGTTTTAAAATCAGCACTGGAACTCATACCCTAACAAAAAATAAGGCGAAACCAATAACCAATCCAATATTGAAATCTATACTAGAAACCTATATCGCAACTTCCAAGCGAACTAATGTTGGAACCGATAACGGAACAAAAACTATTATGCCTATAACAAAACCAGTATCCCTGAACCAGTACCGTGACTTAGAGAATACCAAAGCTGTACTAGAGGACCCAGTATCATAATAGATACTGCAGCTAATAGCAAAACCAATAGCGAAGCTAATATTGCACTAATTGTCTAAAAAATACCGGAACTAAATATATAACCAATACTGGATCAATCTTTCATATTCAATACTGGATCAGCACTAAAACTAGTGATAGTGAAGAAGCGTGCTAGAAATTCCTAGTAAATAAATGTAAGCCTATAAGTATGCTTCATTTTTTTAAACCAAAGTGTTAAGGCGTTGGTCCCGTTTGTACAAAAAGTAAAACCGTTACACATCAAAGGAATTATTTTGCAGTTCATCTAAAAAGTCTTGGTTATAAAGACATTCCCTTTATGGTATATTTTTAACTGAAAAACCTGGAACAATCTAACTAGTTTGTAAAGTTAGCATTAATTTAATTTGGCAATCCCTTGAGATGAATGCCAGGAATATTCTACTTTAAGGTTCCCAATTATCTCAATGCATTCTATATCTTTAGAACAGATATGTTATGTTTGCTTTAATTTAATTTGGAAATCCCTTGAGATGAATGCCTTGAATATTCTACGTTAAGATTCCCAATTGTCTCAATGTTAAGTTTGCTTTAATTTAATTTGGAAATCCCTTGAGATGAATGCCTTGAATATTCTACGTTAAGATTCCCAATTGTCTCAATGCATTCTATATCTTTAGAACAGATATGTTCAGTTGGATTAAATTTATTTTGGCAACCTTATTACGATGAAGTTCTTCCCCACTTTTGTTTTAAAATATATTTCACAAAATTCTATAAAGTATATTTTTCGGTTCTATCGCAGGAAATATAGCACCCATTCCAAATAGAGAAATAGAGTAAATTATATTGAAGAGAATTGTGTACATTGGCGTAGCTGGAATGCATTTTTTTTTTGTTTTGTGTGCAGTAAGAGTGGTCTCTGATTTTCCATTTGCTACGCAGCAATGACGATTAAGAAGTCATAGAGAAAGTGAAGTGGTGAGGAGGTATATAAATCAGAAATATATAGATAACGATAGCATTTAAAAGATTGCTGGTTTACTGGTTTACGTTGCTTTTCACTTGGAAGGTTTTTTGTGACTACCCGGTCTCGTAACGCTGAGCTCGTAACGCTGAGCGCGGGCCTTGGATTTAAGAAGCGAACCAAAAATAATTGTTTGGTAAAATGAAGAGAGGAGAGATCGCGTAGTTGTGGCAAAGAGAGAGAGAGAGAGAGATAAGGAGCATTGGAGAGTACTTGTATAATTGAGATAGAGAGAGTGAGAGAGAGATAGAGAGAGCGAGATAGCAACATAATAATATATGATCAACTAAGGAACATCGTCGTTATATATTTTAGTTTTAATCTTCAAGTTTAGAGCAAGAGAGAGATAGATAGTTAGAGTTAAATTGGTTTAGTTAGTAGCAGTAAACTTGTTTTAATTAGTAAACATAGTAGTACGAAGTACACAAAAAACATTTAACAACTGTTGGCACTTAGAGTTGGTTTTGGTTGACGTTCTGTTTAGTTAGACTAATACTTTATTTAGGTTCAGGTAATATTTTTTTGTATTTTGTTTTTTTTTTAGTTAAGGATTATATATGCGAACAATTTAGCAATGTGTGTGAGTAATCATAATAGATATATATATAACAACAATAACAATAATATTTATGAATATATATATATAGATATACGTATATATGTAAATCATATTAAGTAATTTGTTAATTAATTTTTTTGTTTTTGGTTTTTTGTTTTTTTGACAAATTTGAATATATATTTGCATTTTTCATGTTTTTAAATGCAATCGCTACCTAACAAGGGGATTGCATCAGATACTTGGGGCAATGTCTCAGCTACAAGGTTGAGAAACACTGTGAGCGATAGAAGAATTGTAACTCCTGAAACAAAAGAATTTCGTTGAAAAATACAATATAAAACAATGACAGTAATGGAAATAAAAAAACGTATGTGTGTATTGTTTTGTGACACAAATGGAACAGAAAACACATTAATAATCAAGGTTGGCATTTCCGGTGGAAGTTCAGTTTGTTGTGTGGTGTTTTGTTGTTGTTATTGTTGTATTTATATAATTGTAGTAAAGAGTAAGCAGTTGTTGTTGTGGTTGTTATTGTAAGTAAATGTGAGATACGAGAGAAGCTGCTGTTAATTAATATAATTACGCGCTGCTTTTTGTGATTAGACTTCGTATTTTGTTGTTGGTATGGGCTGCATTGTTCTTATGTTTTTCTCTTTTCTTTTCTTTCCTTTTCTCTTTTCTTTCCTTTTTTGTTTGCTTTATGGCTGACCAAATTTTGTTGTTGTTATTTTTAATGCACATTTAATTATTGCTTTGATGTCAATTTTCGAATTGATTTGAATTGAATTGAGCTGAGCTGAATTGAGTTGAATGAAGTGTGATGTGATTTATGCCTGTATGCTTGAAGTTTGGTAGTAAACGGAAAAACAGGGACACAACTCAAAGTGTTAATAGGTAATGCGGGATTTTTGTCTGAGGACATTAATAAATAACGCCAAACGTTGGGTAACTGGTAACTGCTATTGGCAACTGCAGGCCCCTTTAAGCCCACCGATAAATTAGAGACCAACAGCAAATAAATGGGGATATAGCTTTTTCCTAAACGATGTTGTTTTTCAGTTTTGGAGCTGTATGCTTCAGCAGATATGCGCCATAAGTATAAAGATGCCAAGTCTTAAAATATCATCTACACGCGACCCCTTTAGATGACTGCGACTAAAAAGTTCGAAAGTTGTCTTTTTTACTTTCTATAGGACTGTTAAAAAACATCCATTTATTAATTCATTATTATCAGCATATTTATACTTGAAAACTGTTTTCTATTGCTTCCAAGTGAAACATAATTACTTGAAAGGTATTGAATAATTGTTTTTATAATAATAGCAGGAAGTGTTAATTGAAAAGTGCCTGCAAGTCTTCAGCTTCGTATCGAATGTTTGTAAAATACACGTATATTGCGCAGATTCCTTATTAAATATATCGATTGAATTTGCTACACGCAGATGGAAAACACATTAATGTATTGAACTTATGAATCTATCTACTAAAAACAAAAGGCATTCTGAGCACAAAGTGCAAATTCGGCATCATAAAAAAGTATTTTAATATATTCAATAGTTGTCTGTCTATTTTTTGGTACCTGTTAAGCAAAAAAGTATCTATATTAAATGTACTATTGATATTCGATAGTGTCGTTTCAATAGGACAACTCGATTTTTGTTAACTATTTTGATAGCAAAGATGTCGTGCATAAGTAAGAAATCTATAGAAATAGTTTATATTTAAGAAAATTGTTTTGCCCTCTTAGTTATTGCTATTAACTTAACCAATTGGTACTCAAAAGCTTCTGTAAAAGCATCGATTAATATATTTTGTACTCATTTTCATATACAAAGTGCTGGATATTCTCGACTTTTCGTTTGAAAATGTATAATCATTATTTTCTAGTGCAGATGCTCTAGTGCAAGATGCTCGAATGCGTAAATGTTATTAAAATTAACAAGAAGTAGTAGCTTAGCTGTTGAATAACAATTAAATAGTAGACAACTAGTACAGTTTTCAGTATAATAAATAACAATCGATACTCTTTCGAATAACAATTTGCTCATATTTGACAAACATTTGGCGGCTTCTGATTAACTCTTTTTGTTGCGACCTCTTTTGGATGACCTTCAGAAGAAATGAAATTAGTGCCCATACAAGTGTTTGAGTACAGTTTTGTTAGTAATATCATAAATACTCAATTGAAAGCATCGATAACAATAGTTTTTTCAAAATATCGAGTATGCTCTATCGTTTGTTGCTTTGTGAGGAACTTCCGCTTTATTTCGGATGTCCATTAAGAGCATTTCTTCCTTTTGCTTTAGTTTTTTGGAACATAAATAATAATTTATTATTATTAAGTAATGTGTTCAGCCGTATGAAAATATATGATAATTTGCTATAATTATTTTATTCAACTATACAAAATGTACATGATCTTTTATTTCAAATCTTTAAAAATCAGCAATATCGGAATTTTTTCTTGTTCTTTATGATTGAAAACTTAATCTCTGAAATTGGTCTGTTGTTTCAACTAACGCTGGAAAATCAGTCGAGAGCTTATCATCAAACCACATCGTGGCCGTTCTCGCATTTAATGAAGTGGGGAATGGGAGTCTGCCACCACTTTTTAGTGCAGACTGTGCGCATAAAGTTTTTAACTGTCCTGCCATCTAAGTTCCATTTGCGAAGAACTAAAGCAATTTTGGGTCATTTAATAGCATCATTTCAAATGGCAAAGCATTTAAAAGCAACAACTCTTGAGTAACTGACAGACAGAAAGAGAGAGAGAGAGAGAGAGAGAGAGAGAGAGGGAGAGAGACGGAGCGCAGTAAACATTTTCAAGCAAATTTTCAAAAAACACCTAACAAATTAACTTTTTGGCCGCCCCAGAACTTTCTAGCGGCTTTCTTGGCCACGCCCATGCCCATGCCCCTGCCCATGGTGTGTGCCAACTTTTTGGCCATTACTTGACGCACTTAGTAGAGAAGGGAAAAAAAGTTGTAAAGTTTTTGCGGTTTGTCTCCCACAGCATAAAACAAATAGAAGATTGTTGGAAAATTGAACTCGAACTATGGCCCGTCTTTTTATTTTAGCTTAGTTGGGGCTCGGGTTTGAGTTTGGTTTTGGTTTCGTTTGGCCTCGGCATGGCAATGAGTTTTTTTTTTATTTTTACTTTTTTGGCAAATTTGTGGCTCAGCGTGTCGCCAGTTTGCTCAGCTTTTGGCACGCGGCTCATTTAATGTGGCACGTGCGAAAATGTACAGTTTCCCTCGGAAATGCACGAATTGCATGCAAATGACGCGGCTCCCTTAGTGGCTTGGTCTTCTCGGTGAAGGGGTGGTGGGGGCGGTGGTGCTGATTAGTAGAGTAGACGGATTAGTTCATAAATAGTATATATGGACATAATATGAACGCATGATGGGCACACGACATCATGAACGATACGATATTATGTGGAGTTGCAACTCAACCATCTGATCAAATGGATCTGCATAAATGCAAGTTCAAATGTCGTTTTTAAGTTCACGTTTAAGACTTAAGTTAAGTTAGGTACGTTTTTGGTTTTTGGTTTTAGGTTTTTTAATGGGGACATGGCATGGATACGTTATTTCGTTTTTAATGTCTGGAGTTTACGGGTGCGTAAGCATGAGTGATAAATTTTTTGTTTAGAGCATTTCTATTTTGTTGTTGTTGTTGTGGGTGTTTTATATTTTTTTAAAGCTTGAGCAAAGAAAAGTTCTTAGTTGGTGGGTGTGTTGTGAGGTGTTTTGTGAATTGTATTTGTGATGTGAGTTGAGATTGAGATTTAGAGATTGGTGCAAGTACAAAGTGTTCTTGCCAAAACGAGACAGATGATTCAGAGATAGAGAGAGAGAGGAAGAGCGATACAGAGTTGGAGTTAGATAGAGAGAGTTAGAGAGCGAAAGAGAGCGAGAGTTAGATAGAGAAGAAAGGACTAAGAGCAATGTGTGTGAGTTTGTTGTGTGTCCTTGTTTTTTTTTTTCGTTTAATTATTGCAAATTGGCATGCGCTTTCGTTTTTAATTTTAGATTTTTTGCTGTCGTTTTCCGCTAATTATTGTTGTATTTGCTGTTGTTGTTTTTGTTGTTATAATTGTTTTAGTAGTGTCTGTTGTTGTTGTTGTTGTTAGTGTGTTTGTTGTACTTACGATAGCTGTTCAAGTGTTTCGTTTATATACAGTGTACTCTACAACATTGTTTGTTGGTGGCAATAAAATTCATAAAGTATTGCCTACTTAGTGGGGCAGCTCAGCAGCATTTACAGCGTAGGCTAAATAAATAATACCTACCAAAAATTGCGTCTAATATGCATACAAGTAGCTGTAGTATTTACTCAGTATTTGTCTTATGTATAGTTAAGTGTTGTTGTTGTATGTTTTTACATATGTATTTGTATATATAGTAGATATTTTTAACTAAGCTTGCTTCCTCTATACTCTACCAAGTATCAAATGACATTGGTCGTGTAGATATAGTATGTTTTTCAATACAAACCTCGGCAACTATTGCCGTTTTATTTAACTCTGATTTGGCATATATATATATACAGTCGATTTGGAAATAATATATTCAGCTACTATTTATAATGGCCGTTGTTGTTGTTGACGCTAACTGTTCACTTTGACAGAGCTAGCTAAACTCTTAAAACGTTTTAGAGCTAGTTCATTGTTTCTGTTTGTTTTGCAATGCTTTGATATGAACCTTACAATCGTGGTCATGAAAATATATACCCAATTGTTATGCCTTGTATAACAATTGCATAGCTACTTAATATACAAAATGTTTATATTTTAAGCGCATTTCATAGCTGTAGGCTGCAATTAGCTAACATAATCATAATGAAAAGGTTACAGAAAATAAACTAATGATTAGCTTATTGCTTATTGAAGTACTGCTTAGTTTTTTCATTTAAACAGGCATTTCATTCATGACTATAGTTGTGTAAATAGCTGGTCTTTTATTTATTTTTCCTTCGTTTCCGTAGTCTGCTGATTAGAACGATTAGCGAACAAAATGGCGAATATCATTCAAATGTAAGCAGAGCTTAGCATTGGCGCAGAAACACATCCATAAAAAAGGATTCCTCCTATTTCCAAATTTGTCAAAATGGATTTGTACAGATTTTTTTTAATTGTGTTCAGTTCATGTGCCTTGAGTATTGGCATCTTACAAAGATTAAATAATTTTTCTAATTTATCATGGGGCTTCGAAGACTACAATTAAAAGTTATTAGGAAATTCTAGTTTAACCGGAATGGCTGGTCAAGAGTGGGCGGAGTCAAGAGTCTGATATTAAGATTTTTGATTTGGAATGTCTAAAAATCTTAAAAATTAAACAATTCCATATACATAAGTCTAATTAAATCTATAGATAATCTTAACGAAAGAAACTCTTTTGAAGCTAAAAAATACACTTTATTAATCTGAGCTAGAGCCTTAGAGATTATATTTCATTTAAACTGCTACTTGACTATATTTTCATGACCACTTCTGTCTATTGTTCAATCTAATGTTGCGATTGCAGTTGCGAGTATTGATTGTTCGTAAATGGCATGGCAATTGTTACGCATGTTGTTTGTTGTTGTTTTGATTTGGTAGCGAAAAAAGGTTGTTCGTTGGATTTTTCATATTTTCTATATACAGTTGTGGCTAGTTTTAAGTTACTTGTTTATTTAAATTGATTTGGTTTGGTTTTTCTTTTGTTGCGTTGTTTCTACTTCACGAAGTGATTGATGGATTTGTTTTCAAGCGATGAATGCGCCTGCCTAGCATGATATGATATTTCTCTAAAAAGTATCAACAAGCTATATAGTATAATATATACATGATGATCGATCTAATTTTAGCGATTTACATATGGTTTATTAATTAGGTTTTGTTTTTTGTTACTCAATTTTTTGCAAGCTAATGAACATAGAATGAATAAAAAGGAAAAGAATGAAAGAAATGAAACGAAAAGAAATAACAGCTAAATATTATAGAGTTAGAGGCACACGGAGGAAAACCAACAAACAAACGAACAAACCGACAGAAACAACAACTGAGGATTTACATAAGTAAGGCAGCTTAGTCTCTGATGATAGGTAAAATATAGATATAGATATACGAGTAGATAGGCAACATACGCGTTTCAAACAGCAAAACTAAATGAAAACTTGTGGAAATTTTGGTTTGATTTCATGGCGTGTGTATGTGTGTGTGTGTGTGTGTGTGTCTGTGATGGCTGAGAACTGAGCGTGAGTGCGTTTGTTAGTTGCTTGGTGTCTTGGTGTGTGTGTGTGTGTGTAGTCGTCAAATACCAATTATGTCAGAGCTTTGCAGAGAATGCTAATGCCGCGATTATATAGTACGAGAGTATGATGCTTAAGGCCACTTGAGCAGCCAAACCAAAGGAGCTTTAGTCGAGTAGAGTAGAGTAGTTAAAAAAGTATTAGAGAGGAAAAGAGTAGCAATAATAGTAAACATATCTAGTACTTTAAAGAAAAACTAGCTCTGGTTGTTGTTGTTGGTTCAAGTACTTTACATTGTTAGACAGTGATAGACAGTTAGAGAGTGAGATAGAGAAGACATAGTTGTGTTAGAGATGACTGTGTGTGGGTTTCTTTTGGGTGTGCTTTGGAATTAAAGCTACTCGTTTAGGAAATTTTCTATCCATATTCCGTTACAGAGTACAGCTGGCTGAAAGTCCAGAAGTTAGAGTTCTATTTATATTGCAAAACATAATTAGAGAGGAGGTTTAAGAGATTTTCACATTCTCCATACACGTGTGTTCGAGATCTAAATAATTGGTATTTTTGTTGTATTCTTTGGTTTTTTGTTGTTGTTAGTTTGTTTATGCTTGGCATACATAATGTTTTTCGTTTTTTTTTTTTTTTTGGTAAAAATTTTGTACTGTGTTTTTGGTTTTTTTACTTCATGGCACTACTGTAGTAAAAACTAATATGATAACTAAAAACAGCATTTAGGCACATCACTCCATTTGCTTTGTTAAAATAATTGTTGTCGGTTTTTTTTTTTGTTTTTTTTTTTCGATACTTTAGTTAAATAATAGCGTGTGTGTGTACCTATAAGAGGAACAGCATCCGACGTTGTCGGCATAGACTCAGCAACAAGGTTTAGAAATACTGTTAATGATAGTAGTATAGTTACGCCTGGAATAAGAGATACAATAAATATAAAACAATTTAAATGAAAGTTAACGCAAAATACTGAAAACTGAAAGATTCAAATTAATAATTAATATCATAAAACGTAGCACAATTTTCATTTTCAAAAACAAAGAAATTATTAACGCTTCTTGCTTTTAGTTTTCGATTAATTACACATTCAGAATTTTTGGATTTTAATTTTAAAAAGGGGGAGACACATTTCTTGGTAGCTTGAAACTAATCTTAATCTTTTTATTTAGCAAGTTAGTTGAGGGTGTTTCTTTGCAGATAGCTGGCCGGGCTTTTAAAATAAAAGCATTTGAAAAATTAAACAATGTAATAATTGAGTCACTTGTTTCTTTAAAATAAAAGTCAGTTATTAATGAAAGAAAGTGAAGTTGTCTGAAGACGTTAAATGAATAAATTGCTTAATTGATTGTTAATTGAACAATTAAGAGTATGCCTGAAAAAGTTGATTGATTGGTTGATGAACAAGAAGAACGACTGACAAAAAAACATTGAATTTTATATGAAGACGAAAACAGATAGCAAAACTTTCTGGAATGATTGCTAAAGTTTATTGACACTTAAATGAAAGACGAGAACGACTAAACAACTTGATTGAATCATTCATGAAAGAAAGAATAGAGGGATCAAGTTGATTTAATGGTTGATGAGCGAACACAGCGGCTATACAAGTTAATTGAATGGCTAAAGAAAGAAAAGTATATTGAATCGTTCATGAATGAAATACAAATTTGAACGGGTTAATGGAATCTTGATAATAAATCACCGACTGAAGATGATTGAATGGTGAATATACAAAAAGAATGACTGAACAATGAAGAAGAAGTTCACGGACTTATAAGTTGAATGGCAATGAAAAAAAATGAAAATATGGGTGGAAAAGTTCATTGAATTGTTCAAGAATAAAAGCATAATTTAAACAGAAATTTGTAAAAGGTTATAGGATCAGTCATGAACCAAGCAAATATATTGAATGAATGAAACAAGATAATTGCTGAGCTAGTTGACAAATAAATAAGGAAGTTGTTAGGTTGATAAAATAGAGAATTGATTGAAAAGTTAAACAAAAATATTTATTTTTATGCAGTTTATTTATTTATTTATTATAATATTTATTTAATAAGTCAGCATTAATCTGTTGATTAAATAATGCAAAAAATGACTGCATAAATAGTTCAATAAGGAGATTATAAAATGACCTTCAGTAATAAACAAAAGAAGGAAGTGTTAAACGTAGGCTCATATGAATAAAATATATATTTATTTTGAAGAGTCGCTGTAAATTGTTCAATTTCTGGATACATACGAGTATACCAATTTTTTAATCAAATTCTCATGCCACTTTTGAAAGAAACACCCCACATAACTGTTTAATTTACTTTATATAGTACTTGTATTTACTGAGAAGAAAACATGCAGAGTTTAAACTAAAAGCAGCGTTAGATATGTTGTTTTTGGTTTTTTGTTTATTAAAAGGGAATTTTAGGTTGAGCAATACGATTTAGATTATAGTTTGTTGTACTTTAAATCCAGCTAAGCCTCATTTCGCTACCGCGGCTGCAGCTCGAGCTGAACAGCTTTACCTGAACACTGATCTGAATTTTCTTAGAAAACTTTGCTGGGGCCCTAACTACGTTTTGAGATACAGTATGTATATATATATATAGTATGTAAGACAGCTTAGAGCAGTATTTACCACACATTATCTATAAAACGCGCTGAAAAACTTACAAAATTGTTTATGTATTTGTATATAGAATATATATCGATATATATATATATATAAAGATATTTGGTTTATATTATAAGGGCTGGCAGCGAACGCCCGTGGAATACTCACCTAACGTTAATTTTTCGCCCGAGTCCGGCGGCAATGTGAAGCCCAGTAGGGCCATCGATGATATCAACACACATGGCACAATTAAATTGAAAAAATAATAGAGAGTGCGTCGACGAATTTGTATTGTAAAGGTGATATCGACATATGGTTCTGGGCAGCAGGCGTAGACTATGGTATTCTTCTTTCCGGGCATGGCTGAACGATAGAAGTAGCGATTAGTACGATCGGAACTCGATATGAGTTGAATGACACAGAGAGAGACACACACACGTACATATATGTACAACAAATGGTTTCTTATCGAGACTTTTTAATCTATATACAAATATTATTATTTAGAAATCAAAATATTTGTTTGCAATTTTGGCAAATAATAAAGTCTATGAAGCGTTTTTTCAGACTAGAGCTACAAGCAAATTGCTACAAAAGTGTTTTAAAAATTATACGAGTATTCAAAAAAATACAAAGAATTCAATTGAAAATCTTAAGATTAATAATGTGAATAATGCTTAAATACATTTACAAATGACAACGATTAGGAACAGTTAGAAGGATAAGCATAAAGATCATGATGATTTTTACTAACCAAGCAAGTACCACTCGCCATTTGTTATGAAATCGGAAAGATCCCCTCCATCTTCGGAATTCAAAACCAAATCCAACTGATTTTTTTTATTATCATTTTACCATTTTTTAAAGTACAAAATTGGTTTGCACAAGTTGTGTGACAAACGAATTTTCGATTTTGGAAATTGTTTTTATCATATATTTTTTTTGAGGTTGGGTATTGTTTTGAGTTTTTGTTTTTGTGGTCAATGTGTTCAGTTATTGTTTTTTTTTTTTTTTTTTGGAGAAAAAGAATATTTTAACATTTTAGTTTTTTTGTTTGTTAGGTAACATTTTAGAATTTTACAAAAAAGCCACATTGAAACAACATTTATGTACAAAGAGAGCATGTGTTCGAGGTGTACGAGAGAGCGAGCAAAAGAGAGCTGCATATAAACGGATTGTTTTTTTTTTTTGACATTGCTTTTATGTGCAAAATACATAGTACGTGAAAATCAAAAGCGTTGTAAATCAAATGGTACTCAAAACTTTTTGTTTGACTTTCATTAAGAGTCTTTACGTACGTCCAAAAATTCACTTTGGGTGGATAGCCTGCTACCATGCAAAATAGGTGAAACGGCCATAGCGTTTCACACATGATTCCAGCTTTGGATAGATATGTCTATAAAAGATTTCCATTCTCGCATCATGTCCAATTACCAGCAGGCCAGACACAACAATTTGAAAATTGTGGTTCTCTGGTCCCAAAAGTAAGCGACAATATGCCAAAATAAATCTTTATAGCTGCTAACAACCTATAGATACCTCTACTCTATATGCGTGGACATAAAATATTCAATTCTGAATTGAAAATTTTAGTCCACACACCATATATGGTTCAGTCTGCATAAATAGTGCTTAGCACATATATTTTGGTTTTGTAATTCGCAAAAACGCAAAGAATTGTTCGTAGTTACGACTTCGCATACAGATAAATATATTTAGAATATGTATAAAATAAATATGGAGTTTATAATTTAGGTAAATAGAACAAGAGAGAGAGAGATAGTTTGGGAAACCATAAAATTAGAAGGACGCGCCATGAAGTCCACCTGATTTCAATTTCTTTTGGAAGAACTGAGTCCCTAAAGCAACTGTCAACTAAATAGCTCGTACCGGTAGTAGATTTCGACTCCCTCCTATGTACGTATGCCTAACACCTGTTACAGTTGTTAGGTGCGTGTGTGCGAGTTTGTTAGGCAGCGGTCAGACAGCCAAATAATTTGCACTGAACTGCACTCGTTGTATTTATTTCAATTGCAAAAAATAAGTAAGTGATTTGTTGCGCTATTTAATTGAAATTCCGGGGGTTTTAAGGCAAATTGTTTGCCCGTCTGACCACAAAAAGTGTGTGATTTGTTAGCGCAAAAAGCGTGATTCGTGTATTGCTGTGTATGAGTGCACGACTTGAAATTCGCGTGATTCGAGTGTGTTTCTGTGTGAGTGTGTTTGTTGTTTGTCGTTTGTTGTTTGTTAGTGTGAGTGACGCGCAGCCTAGCTTCACTGTAGCCAGCTTTTTTTTAAAACTGTACTGTTAGTTCTTAGTTCTGTTTGTTGTGGTGGTATTGCAAACACTTTACCTGATTTCCATCGTAAGTCCAACTACCGAATTTCATTTCGCAATGTTGGTCATCAAATGGGAACCACGTGATGTCTATCTTGCATGTGCTCTTGAAGATACCAGGGGGCACGTACAGACAACTGCCGTTATGTTTGACCACAATGTTGGTGTGATACGTGCCATCGAATCCCTCATCCGCGCTAAATTATTGTACAATTTTATGCATTATTGTATTTTTTCGTTCTTTCGCATTCGTTATTCGTATTTATTTTGTTTATAGCTTTTGGTTTCTCTATTTTTTGATATCATATTTAATTTATTTTGTGATTTGCGCTTCTTTTCTTTTCTTGTTTTTGTTTTTTCTTTGTTTTTGTTCTTACTGGTTGAAAAAAAAAGTTTTGAATTTTTTTGAAAAAAAAAAAATTAAATGCTTCAAAGAGCAGGAATTGGAATTAGGTATGTTGTGTGTGGCGAGTGTTTTGTGTTTATTGTGAAGTAAAATGAAGATTCGTAGAGATTTCTTAAAAATATTCTTAGACTATTTCAATGGGCAAGCCAATAAATACGTATGCCTAGTGATAAGCTTAATTTTAAATATAAAATATGGATATCTTAAAATTAAGGCCTAAATTTAAATCGCCATTGCGCGCTCTAAGGTCAACCCCTTTCAATTTCAAATTACTTTTTTTTTTTTTAAAAAGTGTAGAGTTCATAGATTTTAAATTATTTAAAGGTTTCTGTTCTTTCTGATATTTGTGAACAACAGCAAAACAATATCGAAAAGATCCAAAATATTTTTAATCCTAAAAGATTTTAAGTCAATAAACAATCAATGTGCACCTTATTAATTTGTTTAAAGAATAAATATTCAAATTGTAGGGCAATATTTCGAGAAATTATTTAATTACTTTTTAAATTCCTATAAACTGATCTTTCATTTCATAAAATAATGTGTTACTTGTGATATTTCATGAATTTATAAGCAAATAGCTTGTTTGTCTGACCATCGGGTATAAAACAATCTTCAAATCCTAGCATTCTCAAAGTTATTTAATTATAGTACTTAATGTTAAATCCTTTTTCAATTGGCAGCACCAGAAATAAACAGTTCAATAATAATTCTTTTAGACTTAAGGTGAAAATCATTCCTATTATTTATTTGATTGTATGACCCGAAAGCCAACAGAATATCATAATATCACTGAAGTGGCAAACATTCCAGCTTTTCTTTATTTTTCTTCATTTTTTTTTTGCCAAATCTCCGATTTTCGCTAAGCACAAATCCATTTCGTCTGAATCCAACGACCATCCATCCATCCACTTATGGTATCAACTTTTGATGACCCAAACAATGACCGCAAAGAATTGCTGCATATTTGTTGTCAGCACAAAACTAAACTAAATAAATGAAAGCAGCCAAATGCGAAATGCTCTCAGATATCTGTGCATATGCAAATGAAGCTCATGGATAGTCAGAAAAATATAACTACAAATATAAATAAGAGTATGCATACACAGCTCTGCTCAAGAAAATGGGCGCAATAATTTGATCAGTTATGAGCAATTATTAGCAGCCAATAAGACGAGACAAGAGCCATAAATGTAAATAATTTATAAGCTTGCGTTGCCTTTAATACCAATTTCACAGATTAAAGTATCAATTATTAAATTGCCGGAACTAGAAATATTGAAGATAGATGTCGAGATTTCTTAGAATAAAATTTGTAGAACAAGTTTTTATAAAGACGAATGTAATATGCTCATGTAAAAAGAAAATATTTAGGTATTTCAGCCGATGCGATATATGAACTGAAGTACAGTTCCTTTGCAAATGCTTAAGTCAGACACAAAATGCTTTAAAAATGTTTGCCAATTTTAAAAGCCTTTTAAAATATTTCTTTCTTTTTGAAAGTCTTATAAGTAACTGTTTATCGGTTCAATTAAAGACCAAAAATAAATAATGCTAGAATAGGAAAATATATCTTAAAGTATTTTTTGGTGTTCCGCATGTTTATAAAACGCTTATAACTTTGTTCAAAAAACTTTAAGGCTTCTTTATATTTGTACTTTTATTATTATTTCATTAAAGAATTTATTGTGGGCTTATTAAGCTTTATGATTGGAGCTTGACTAAAAATTACGGAATAAAATTTGCTGTTCAACATTAAAATGCGAGTATCTAACAAAATAAGAGTGATTTGTTGTTTATACCACAATATTTGCTTGCAATTAACTACAATATTTGCTCGGAATGCATCCTTAAATCAAATTTGACGAAGTCATAAAAGTAATGCTTATTCCTTTGTGAAGATGCACCTAATCAGTTGAGCGGCGGTGTGCTTGTCCGAGCATTTTCAAATTGACCACTAAAAGCGTCCAGTTATAAAGAAGTGCAAGTCCGAGTGAACTGCAGCCATGCCGGAGATGCCAGCCATATGTCGGTCCAGCCGACTAGCTATACATACGAGTATAAGCATATAGTATGCGTTTTTGCGTATTCGTCTCGCATATCTCGGCATCTACTACATTTTTGCAGATGTATTTAATGCTCGCTTGTGAAATGTTGCAATAAAATGCAATTACATAGATCTGACTGATTTGATGCAACATAGAAACAACAACAACGACAGCAACAAACAAACAAACAAACAAAGAATGTGCTGCGTAAACATTTCGAGAGAATTTCCATATACACGTATATATTTTGGGCAAGGAGTGTCTGGTTGGTCGTTTCTAACTCCATCTGCAATATATTTTATGCTTTTGCTGGCTTTTTGTGCATTTTGTGGTCAACAACACGTGGCGTATACGCAATTTACGAAGCAAACACTTTACATTATTTGGATTGTGATTTGTGCGGCCATGTGAGGGGCGGGGCAGGGCAGGGCAATGCCTCGCTGGGCATGAAATGCATTTAATTGGCACAACTGCATGACATATAATGGCCCTAGCTGTGTGTGTTGGATATGTCAAGGGGGCGTGTGGCTTACACATGTTCGTAGTGGCATTTAAGTGGATTTTAGGCTGTGCTTAGTGGCCATTGTAATGAGGACTTAGCAGAGAGAGGGGCCCACATACACCAGCTGGTGTTCTGTGACAAAGCTTAGCGGCCATTACACTCGCCCCGGCTCTGAGAAGTTGAGAAGCTGAGCTGAGCAGCAGCTGAGTGTCGCGCTCTAATCATTGACTGCTTACGGAAGTCAGGGCATGTCCATGACAGGTCAGGTATCAGCTATTTGCAGCCAAGTGAATGGGCGTGAGACACGAAATAGTATAGGTTAAAAGAATATCGGACTTCCTATTAATCTAAAGAGCTTTTAATTGGGCGCCTTCAAACATACACTGGCTGCTTTAATAACTTAAAATAAAATGTTAGGCCAGCATTTAATCTGCTACCTGACCTAATACCTTAATAACTGTCAGTTGCTTAGCCCAGTTGCTGTACCCAAATCTGACTTTGGTAGTTCGGCGCACATAAATAAAAGTAAACATGAAGATAATTTTAATCTCGCAAAAACAAAAAGAAAAACGGAAAGCAACATTTTGCGGGCTATTTCGCTTTTTCGCTTTCTCTGCTCCTCCCTGCTTAACCTTCGACGGCGAACATGCAAATAAAATCATTGCCGGGCATTATTAAAATGAATGTTGCCTGCTTGGCTGCTTCGCTGCTTGGTTGGTTGGCTGCTGGGTTAGTAAGTTGGTTGGTTCGTTTCGACCACAAAGCTACGTAAAGCAACGCCACCACTGTCAAATTTTGCGCTTTTGGAACACACTGCGCTTTGAGTTATAGGCCTTCAAATGCGGCTTAGGCCGACAACTTTCAGATTTACAACAGACAGCCGACAATATTGCAATTAAATTGAAAGCTTTCCACTGCGCTTATGCCACTGACATTGGCGGTTCAAAGTTGTATCTCAATTAAGTAGCAGCGCATATTTGTGAGTGAGTGTCTGCTCGGCTCAACTCAGCTTAAAAATCATGGCATATTCGGCCATTCAGCCATTCAGCACTTACTGAGGTCCCATGTGGCCGAAATCGCCATAAACAAATTACCAAAAATTGAAACAGGCAGATTGATTCGTAAGAGGCGTTGATGGGCGCCCATAACGAGCAACAAGGCACGTTGTCGAGGCAGCCAACTGCCTGCCCCAAAAGTAGGCGTCGAGTATGTATCTATAAGTAGCTTCGTCGATTCAAGCCACTACGTCTTGGTATTGATCTAAATGATGGCCGCACATTAGCAGCGCTGGCGACGCATACAAATTAGGCAGCAATATACTCCAATATATACGAGTACATATATACAAAATATACAAATAAATAAGAGTGCTCCTATATAGACGAAATTGGGCCACTGGGCATGGCACACAGCATGCGGCCGAGCAGTCGGAAAAAAAAACCAGCACTGCGCAGAATTAATAAATTAAACCAAATAAAAGTTAGTGGTATTTGTTACGCTTCTCTCAGCTCGCAGCTCTTAGCTGTTACGTATGTATGTATGTATATGTATACAGTGCCATTCAACAGAATAGATGCATAGTCTGTGGGAAACAATCAATCGATTGGAGTATTTTTGAAATTGAAGAAAAACAAGCAGGGGAGGAATGCCTTTGCAATTCATATTTCGTTTTTGTGTTTACTTTTCAAATATGTACTTTTTTGATTGGAAAAGAGACTCAACTAAACAACAATAGAGTAGTTATTTGTTATTTTGTTATTTTGTGCATGTATTTAGTGAATTATTGCTAAATTTCTTTAAAATAATATCAGGGATATTTATTTTATTTAAGGAACATTTTCTTTAGAATGTGAAACAATTTTATTACCATATTCCTCTTCATTTTAGTTTCTAAAGTCGAGGAAAAGTAGAACGTAAAAGTCCACCCGAAAAAAACATTTTTTACTTAGTTTGTCCGGCTGTCTGTCTGTATAAACGTCCCTTAGTGGGGCCATCAAACTTGGTATCTAGACTAGACCTATTCATACGCAGATCAAGCTTATTATTAACCAAATATAGTCCCATTACACCATACCATAGGAAAGTTCGGTGAAAAAATCGCATTTATTAGAATATCGTTTTTGTTTATGGAGTTATGGTAATCAAATGTAATATCCATGAGTTTGTTCTAATGTCTAATTCTATACTGAGGTATCTTTAAAATCTGTGGACTATGTATATCAAATAGAAAAGCTGGCATAGGAAAGCTGCTATTAAATTATAGTGACATGTAAGCAAATGGCAAGCTGAGTAGTTTTTTATAGTGCCCGACTATGTTTTAAAGATTCATAAAAATAAATTATTATATTTAATTATTTGATTTTCTACTGATGCTTAGAATCGCTTCAATTAGGTGCCTCGTATGGGGAAAGCTGTATTTTGATTTAATTATTTTTATTGTTATATATTATTTTTATTTATTTGATTTCATATGCTTCTGATGCTTAGAGTGGCTTCGCTTAGGTGCCTCGTATGACAAGCGTAGAGGGGACTATCCTTTGAATTTAATTTTCACAAATTATTATTAATATTTATTTTTTTTTTTTATTTAATGTGCTTCTGATGGTTAGAGTGGATTCACTTAGGTGTCTGGTTTGAGAAACACAGAGAGAGGCCGTCTTTTGCATTTAATTTTATTAAAATGATTATTGTTATTGAATTAAGTAAATTCAAATCGCTATGCTGCCTTAAATTCGATTTAATTTGTAGTTCTGTGGTAGATGGGATAGATACAGGATTTACAGATCAGCATTATCAATTAGTTTTCATTGTTCTTAAGCATACACTTGAACATATACAGTTGTGCGGCACTGTTTGCGTAAACGTTGAGGTGGCAGGAAGTGGTGTGGCAGTTCATTAGCAAATAAAGTTGACAGCCGAAAGGTTTCGGTAGCAGCAGTGTATTGCGAATGAGAGAGCAAGAAGCTACTCATACACTGATTTCCCCAGACTACACATCTGCATTTGCTCTACATAGCTAATCAATATGAATTTTATTTCTCCACCAAGATTGCCACTATTTACGAGTATTGTGCACGGCAGGCGGAAGCTCAGGAAGTTGCGTAGGTCTTCCCTGCCTAGGTTGCCAATGACTTCTGTGGGCGGACTGGTTCGGGGGCTCTCGTATGTATTGTGTGCTCGAAATCAGCAACGGATGCTGCGTGCTATGCAAATTAAACGTAGACGTACGTGTTACGACCGCTATTCACGTTGTAGCTACCTCAAGCCTTTGTCTTGCTGGCAGAAGAACGGAAGTGCCACTCAGAGTTCCTCATGCGGCCTGACATGTTAACTTCATTTGATGCATAAAACCTAATGGCCAAAACTTTAACACTTCTGCTTTGTTTCAAAATGTCTGTACAATAACCATATGCCATGGAAATATAATATTATGTTGCCAGCATTTCAATAACAATTTACGGAAGTGAATTTAATGCGCACACTTGTCTGTTAAAATAAATAAACAGCAACATCGAAACTTCACATATACTTGTAGATATATGTACATATATATGTAGTAGTTGGATTTTCTTTATTTTTAAATTTTTTAAAAAGGTATAAATAACTTTTTTGTATCTATCACAGGGATAGGATTATTTAATATTAATTTCGTTATTTTCTATTAAATTTTTTTTAACATTTTGCGTTTATTTCCCAATAATTTAAGTGAATCGAGCAGCTGTCAACTGAAACTAACTCGATTTATCCGACTCTGGCCAAATTTTAGAAGCTATTCAGAAGTTAACATTTTCAGTTAATTTGTTTCTAATTAATATTTATATCTTGTTAAAATTTCAAGTTTCCAAAAAAGCTCGCTTGAGATACGTTTTTTTTTATGTTCATTCTAACTATGCCAATGCTATAGGCTGTTTAAATCGGTATACGCAGTTCTAAAATTAGTTACTCAATTGCTTTGCAGAATAAAATAACTTTTACTGTCGATAGAAGGATGTAAATGCTAACTGATATGACATTTGAACTTCCAAAGCTGATTGATATAAAATTTCAAATTGCCCTCTAACATTATTTTTTTCTTTGTCAGCAGCAAAAATTGGATGTTCATTCTATCTTTGATTATTAATAAATAGCTCCGATATTGGGTGTTGACTATAGGCTGTTTAAGTCGGAATACGCAGCTCTTTAATTAGTTATTTAATTCTATATAATAAATATATAATAAAATAACTTTTGCTGTCGATTGAAGCATGCAAATGCTAACTGCTGAAATGACATTTAAACTTCCAAAGCTAATTGATATAAAACGTTAACTGGAAAATGACTGAACAGACCATATATTTTATTATAAGTGGAAATTGTTGAGATTGGAAAGCCTCATCGAAGCTGAACGATATTACATTGGCGGCATAAATATTAAGTTAAAATACTTGTATTAAAAAGCTCAACTAGATCGTATAGTTACCACCCAGAAATCTTAAAATATTCCTAAAACTTTAAAAATCAACGGAACGACTTTAAATGCGTTTCAAAAACCGCTTCAACAGCCAAATACAATAAATTTTGATATTGTCGGCCTAATCTGAAACTACTTCTTGCCTGCAGCAGGGTTAAATTTTTTACTATCTCAGTGATAATCTTACAATTCGAGTTAGCATCTGCACTAAAAATATAAATTGCAATTAGCCGAAAAATAACTTGACACTTTATGGTTCATTTACGAGAGCTGCTGAGGCTAATACATACGTCACAAAAAAGCACATGCACTCTGTCAAATAATTTAGCTTTACGAGTATGGGGAAGCAACAGCTCTGCCTTACTCGGTATTTGTCTTCATTTGTGGCCCCCAAAAAGTTTATGGAGAGCTACGCGCTTTTTACGTGCAAAATGTGTAAAATCTGCGCCTGCTCTGGGACTTCTGGCATTTAAGTAGTTTTTAGGCAGAACAGCACAGAACAGGAGAAAAAGAAGAAAAAGCAGCACGGCAGCTCAAAAAGAGGGCGACTTTTTTCTCTGGCTGTGGCCAACAGCACAAAAAGCGCCAACAAATTTTGACATTTAAAGTTATGGCTTAAAATGTTTTAGCTTACTTAGTGGGTTTTTATGGGCCGCAAATGCAGTAACGCCTCATGTTATTTTGTGGTTGATTAAGGCTTAAGAACTTAAAAGATTTTAAGTCTGCACACGCGCTGTTAAGGCAGGTAGAAATAGTTTTAAAAAAGGCTTGGAAAAATTATGGTTGCAACAAACAAACATGGAATGCAATTTTAGATGGGGGTCTATTGAAGTAACACTTTTGAAGCTGCTTATTGTGGTTTAAAATAGAAATTGAAAAATATAATGTTGAAGAAGCGCGAAAAAATGGTTAGAAACTCTATTCCAATCTTTGTTTATACATACAAGTATGTTATATTTCCAGCGCTTAGTAAGCATTTATATTTAGTTTAAAACATTACAGCTACCTCAATTATTTCGTTATTGTTTATCAAAAATTAACAGAATGAATTGCTAAAGAAATTAAACATCAATTGCCAATATTCTAAGCCAACCTGTTTTTGAATAAAGGCAGAAAATAGAAATTGAAGAAGATATTGTTGAAGAATTGTAAAAACATGATTAGAAACTCTATTCCAGTCTTTAGTAACATTTAGTAACCATTTATAATTTAAAACATTCTAGCTGCTTGACTATAATTTTGTTTATCAAAAATTAGCAGAGTGAATTGTATTTGAAGAAAGGCAGAAAATAGAAATTGAAGAATATATTGCTGAAGAAGTGCCAAATTATGATTAGAAACTCTATTCCAATTCTAGCTGCCTGAATTTAATTTTGTTTATCAAAAATTAAAAGAGTGAATTGCCCAAGAAATGAAATATCAATTACCCCCCATTTCTAAGCCAACCTGTATTTGAATAAAGGCAGAGAATTTGCAAAAGTCTTATATCTAATTAAGTACATACTAACACATGTTTTACGTTGTGGCACTTAAATGTAGCTTAAGGCAGGACTTAAATTAGCTTACATGTTGACTTAGGCTATTGGTGCACTGTCGTGCAATGTCCTGATTGCAGTTTCTAATTTAAAAGCAGCAATTGTTGCGCCATTAGGCACAACCGTCTGGCAATTGCGATTAGTTAGACACACACACATCGATAACAAGAGCACGCACATCAACACGAGTTAAAAGATAAATAGCAATGAGCAACGGCAATAGTTGTGGTTATAGTAGCAGTAGTAGTAGCAGTAGTGGGGTGGTAATTACTGGACAACAAGTAAGTACATATACTATATATATGTATGTATAGTAGTATAAAATATAAAATCAGTTATAGGTATAGACAGTAAACACATACGAGTAGCTGCTAGGTTTAACGAAAACAAAACAACAAAAACAGAGAGTACGAGTAAACAACGACAACAATTGATTACTTTTGTAATTGGCACACATACATACACACACACATACACACCCACAGACAGACAGACGCATTCACACTGTTTTTATGTATAGATATAAGCGTTAAATATATGTATGTACGAGTATGTTTGTTTGATGGCACGCTAACATTTAAACACATTTAAAAGCTTAAGGCCAACGAATGGCGGCATGGCATGAAATGGAATTGTAATTATTGTGAGCACATCAATTGCAATTTTTTGGCCATCACACAGACACACCATACACAGACGCATACAGACATATATTCACTCCAATTTGCAATGGCGAGTTAACTCGTCAACATATGTAATTTTGTGGTTATTGCTGCACAATAAATACATTTCGTCTGGCTTATGGGGCGTATGATGAATATTGCAAGGCATAATTGGCGCTTAAGCAACACGAGCGCTGAGGTTTTTATTATTTTTAAACACAGACACTGACACACACGCATCTATGTATATTATATGCACATATATATGTATAATTATTGTAATGTATATTTAACAGACATTCTGTCTAATTGTTTCGTAATAGTGTACAGCATGTAATGGAGAAGTGGTTATGAAAGCTTTCAGCTGGAAATATGAAACGCAAGCTTGGGTTTCGTTTTTTTTTTGCATAATGAGCTGATTTGAGGAAGTATTTTAAATCAATAAATTTCTGTTTTTCTGTTTCCAAGCATTTTCTAGCACTTTACATAATTGTAGAAAAAACTGTAGAAAAATTACTAAAATGTATATAGAAACAGCTTGAAGTAAGGTGGTTGTTGATTATTTAAAAGCTTTTTAAAGTTATCGAAGTTAAAAAATAAATTCTAGTATGTGCAGGCCTGTTTCAAATACAATGAAAATTTACGTCTTTTAAGTTTTTCCTTCCCTTTTTAAGTTTTTCTTTCTGCATTTAAATGATTGTACGTATTGCTTTTTCTTTGAGGGAAATTAAGCGCCATTCGAGAGCTTTCTTATGTAATAATTTTGTTTTTAGTTATTGATGTGTTCTAATTATTATCTATTTAGAAGCATATGTTGCTTATGATTGCGGAAAGCGTTGGTATGTCCTATACTTTTGTTTGAGGGACTGCTTTCGGAATGGTTATTATTAATTATTCAGAAAGTGGTGGAAAAAACGGTAATCTGGAATGTATGTTTCCAGCTAGACTTTCCAAATTAAAAAAAGAACAAAACAGATTCTCTGTTATCTACAAAAGTTGAAACAGGTCTGAACATTTAAAGAGTTTTACAAGCCATGAAAATAAATACCCTATCCTACAGAGATCCTACAGAATATGGTGATGTGCTTGCATTTGTTATATACGAATATATAGTACGTATGTACATCTTATATGTGCTATGAATGCGCAGAACGTGTTTTCTGTTGATTGAGCATTGCATTTTAGACTAACTAATGTTTTGTTTTTGGTTTAGTAACATGTCGTATTTAGTTGTATTTATCGTTAACTAAAAATGTTATGACTTAATTATGTATGACAGTTTTGTTTTTAAACATTTATTTAAGCTTTTGTTAGTACTAACGAATATAAATAAATATAGTATATTTGTATATTAGTTAGGTGTTTGGTGTTTGTGTTTTAGTTGGGATTGTGTGTTAGTGTGTGTGTGCGTGTGGTAATAGAACAGTGGGACAATTTAACGGGTGCCAACAAAGTAAAATTTGCTAATACCTTGCTCTAGCATTTAACAGTTACTTGTTGATATAAGTATGATATATATTTTCTTTTTGTGTTTTTTTTTGTTTTTTTTTTGTTTTGTTTTTATTGTTGATTTATATATGCGTCTTCTTTATTTAGCATGTTTTATTTAGTACGAGGGATTTGATTTCTCATGCACAATACTTGAAAATCTATTTTGCCATTGGTTTGTGTTTTGTTTTGCAAACTACGACAAATACAACAGAAACGTTTTGTTTTTTTGTTTTTAGCGGCTAAATAAATTCAAGTACTGAACGTCTAACCAGAAATATTACACCAGCATATTGTTGAACAATTTTTCTAGTTGTCTTTCGAAATCGAGCAAAATTGTGCTCATTAAGCAATCGCAAACATATTTGTATGTATTCTATTTTCTTCTTTTCTTTTTTTTTTGTTTTTTTTCTTGAGCTGTTGTTTCAAACAAACTACTTGCATAACATTCTGGTTAAACAAATATATTTTAGTTTTCGGAGTTTAGTCAAAGAGATATTATTTAAGCTATACGGCATGAATTAATTTAATTGAGTTTTTTTGATTTTGTTTTCTTTGATTATTTGGCGATTTTTAGGTTATGTTAGTTATAAGTATTAGAATGGTACGTTCGCTTAGCATTACGAATCCAATTACAATGTGACGCCCACATAAACGGCAAGCTGACAATGTACAGTCCCACTAGACACCACTGCGTGTAAACTACTCTTATTGAAGTAAACAAAATGTAGGCATGTTTACGTTGAAGTGAAGTTTTTCGCTTTGTTTTTGCAAATTTCATCTGTTTGTTCAACATAAACATCGAGGGCAAATCATAAGTGGGTAACATTGAAGGGTAAATATTTAGTTGAAACGAAAAACTTAAGGATATCAAGTATATGTTTTGCTATCGCATTAATAGACACACAAACAATAGCGAGTGGATTATGTGTGATAAGTATGCTTTAAGTATATTGCACATACGTTAGCTTTTTTGATGGTATTGGTTTAGGTTTTATTTTTATTTTTTGTTAATAAGGCATATACAAACAGTTTTATATGCAATCAGTATTGCTAAATGAAAAACACAAAATAACTTTAACGGAACTAAGTAATTAACTCAACAAACGCATATCTTTGTTAACAAATTAGTTGGCTAGATACATTTAGATGCAATAGAACTCCTATATTCGCATATTTGTATATTGTTAGAATTGCTTTTTTAAGTCTATTACAAATTAGAACTAAAGAGAGACAAAGAGAGTAAACCACTGCTTTTACAAAGCTCTGGCAATTAATCATTGTAAACAAAGTCATTTCATATGAAAAGATTGTGACTTGTTCAGAAATAGAGACGGATATTCTTATCAATTGCTTTAACAATTATATTTCAAATAACTTAAAGGCAATGAGATAAGATCTTAGAAGAAGAAAAGCATTCTTTAGTAGAAAAGTTCAAATAACAGCAGCAAACTATAACAGCTATTTTAACGGTTTTTTTTCCTGTCGGTGTAAAATGTCGACCAATCAGCTCAAAATAGTGCGAGGTATATTAAAGGGTCGTATTGTAACAATTACCCAGCAAAGAGGAGAACAAGTGAACAACAGACTGGCACGGGTTCTGTACATGTGTTCGACAAGCGCACACTGAAGGTGGAGAAATGGTTTGTCAGGCATATTGAGAACATGATGAAAGGTGTCACATTCGGTAGCCAGTACGAAGTGTCTGCTGTATATGCTCATTTGCCAATTAACTGTGCAGCCTTCGAAAACAACTCGCCGTGTGGAGATGGCACTCAACAGCCAAAAAGGGCATGCTTTTTGTGGAAGAGCAATGTATTGAGGCTATATCAGGTTTGAAAGCACTTATCCAGCTGCCGACTACTGTTAAAAAACAAAGAGAATATTTGTTGTTTCTATACAGTCTTTGTGTTTTTGAAAACACTATAGCTGTGGAGCTAGAAGCTTAGAATTGCATAGCAGTTTGATCTCAATACATAAAGAGAAAGTTAAAAGCTGGCTGTTAACAGCAATCGGTTGACAGAATCAGCTTTGCCTACATTTTATGTAAACTTTAATTGCTCTTTTAAAAACAGGCTGTACAAATTGCAGCATTTCTGTAAAGCTTAACAATGCAATGTCAACAATTTTGCAGTGTAAAGTCGTATGTTTTCTAAAGTTAAGCAGACTTAAAAGAACTTAATTTTGAAAAATTCGTCATAAAGTAGGGTGATACTAAGTATTTTAATAATATTTGATCTCAAAAGCTGACTGTTAACAGGAAGTTTGACATCTGAATCTGATTCGATTATAGTCTATGTAAAGTTTATCAGCTCTTCTAATAGCAGGCTGTACAAATTGCAGCATTTCTGTAAAGCTTAACAATGCAATGTCAACAATTTTGCAGTGTAAAGTCGTATCTTTTCTAAAGTTAAGCAGACTTAAAAGAACTTAATTTTGAAAAATTCGTCATAAAGTAGGGTGATACTAAGTATTTTAATAATATTTGATCTCAAAAGCTGACTGTTAACAGCATCTGAATCTGATTCGATTATAGTCTATGTAAAGTTTCACAGCTCTTCTAATAGCAGGCTGTACAAATTGCAGCATTTCTGTAAAGCTTAACAATGCAATGTCAACAATTTTGCAGTGTAAAGTCGTATCTTTTCTAAAGTGTAGTAGACTTAAAAGAATTCAATTTTGAAAAATTCGTCAAAAAGTAGGGTGATACAAAGTATTTTAATAATATTTGATCTCAAAAGCTGACTGTTAACAGGAAGTTTGACATCTGAATCTGATTCGATTATAGTCTATGTAAAGCTTATCAGCTCTTTTAAAAGCAGGCTAAACAGTTTACAGTGCAATGTCAACAATGTAGCAGTGTTAAGTCGTATCAATTCTAAAGTGTAATAGACTTATAAGAGCTCGGTTTTAATAACTTCGTATAGTATATTATTAAGTATTTTAGTAATATTTATTTCGAATCAAAGTTCTATTGCGCCTAAGTAAAGCTTATAGCCGAATAGCTCTATACTCGCAAGTAAACTTGCTCTTTATAGGCCACTAAAGGCTACATAACGCATAAATATACGAGTATATGAATATATATATTTTTTTCATTTATAAACACAAAGCAAGTGCACAATCCAACTACATTTAAATAAGTATCAACTCAAAACAGAACTATAACTATTAACTAAGAACAAAAAACAATAAAAATAATAATAATATTGATCCTGCTACGGATCAGGCACTATAAATATAGTATGTATTGAAGTAGATTTGCTTTCAGTTAGCGAAGCACAAATCGCTTAACTTACCGCTGATTCAGTAATGAGTTTTACAAAATATGTTAAAGCTATAAAGATTGTATCTGTTTTTGTTGGTTATACCTAGTTGGTAGACTGTAGTATTGACATATGAGTAGACCTTAAGACTGCTCTATTAGCTGTATATTTGTAGCGCATAATCAATATCTCAATTTTGATCGGATTAGTCTTGGTTATAGTCATTTATTAAGCTGCATTATTGCAACAAAACGTGGACAACTTACCTATTGTACATGAGGACATCGGGCTTCCACAGCTTGTTTGGCGTAATGCGCAGATCTTTGACGTTGCCATATTCTGTTTCATTCCAGCGCAGATTGTAATCATTCCATTCCTTGTGTTTTTTGAAAACATATATACAATTGAAATGTTAGTAAGAGACATAATGATGCTTTCTGTAGTTATAGGCTAGCAATTATGATGACTGAACAGCGTCTGTTGTGCAAGAGACGCTGTTCGAGCCTGGAGAAAAAAACCTAGCAGTTAAATGAAAATGCGACATAAGTTGCAGTGAAGATACAAAAGTTGTTGGATTGGGAAGACTGGGAGAGCGGGGGAATGCACACAAGAGCTGATAAAAATGAATTTAAAGCGTAAAGCGTGCAGCAGGCATTACATACATATTTCATTACAAAGTACAGTTGCGCGCAATGCTGTTAGTGAGTGAATGTTAAATTACAGACAAAACAACAACAAGCTGTTACGTCAGGCAATTCTACAAATGCGAGTACATGCTGGATGCTGCATAAAATAAAACTTGACATTTTTTTAAGTCAAGTCTCTGAGTATGCACATATATCTGTTTTCTCTTATACACACACTCACACACACACACACACACACATCACACACCCGCAGATGTCGCTGCAGTCCGCCAACATTCCGTTAATGTTGGTCTGATCCGTTACTGCCCTCTCCCGCTCCCGACTCACTGCTTTGTGTCACTTTGCGGTTATGTGTCGCTGTTTATCTCTGTCTATCCTATGTCCTCCAACCTCTGCCCGTTGTCCCCTGTTCCGAGTGTCTCTCCCTCTCACCCACAACATTCCTATCTTTGTGTGCTGCATTTTGTGGCTTGCCTACAAGTGGTTCCATGTTCATGTCATATAATCAGCAAAGTTTTCCCTCTGTTTAGCTGTTGCTCTTGTCGTTGTGGTTGTTGTTTCTGCTGCTGTTGTTGTTGTTGAGTTTATAATTTAACACATTTGTGGCATTTTTAGAGCATGCAATTGTCTTGTCCTTTCTCATTCGCATTCACATTCGCAGTCGCAGTCGTATTCACATTCATATTCTGAAGCCACAAAGCAGCCTTTTTAAAATCACAAAAAATTTAATTACATGCTAGACTTTGCATTCCCCGTTTTGACTTTAAATTTAAATACACATACATATGTATGAGTACATGTGTGTATTTAAATATTTTATTTTGTTTTTCATTTGTTTGTCTGCTGCTGCTATTATTGTTCCATGCGGTTTTTATGACAGCTGTAAAAACAGTTGAAGATTGAAGTGGCTTTTCCAAATGGGAAAAGTATTTTACAGCTCGTTTTGCCATCTGAGATGGACACTCCACATACATACATATGTATGTATAAATACACGTGTAAATAAAGGTATACATGACAGTGCTAACATGATATAATTAAGCAGAGTATTGCGTAACGAAATAGTGAATTTAGTTCGATTGCCACAGAGGGGCAATAATGTTTATTAAAGATTAAAGATATTAGCATTGTCACCTTAATTCTCCTCATTGTTATTATTTCTCCAAGCTATGGCCCACAAATGCCATTACTTTATGTAATGTAGATAGAGTTGAGTTGTTTAATGTTTTTCAAAACTAATATTGACTTCGAAGAGCTTATTCTATTTGTCAGAGTGAATTATTTATATTCTTTGTAAATATGAAAATAAAGTTACTGCTTTAAAACATTAATCAATTTAAATGTTGCCTCCCAAATTATTCATTTCCAAATTTAAAATAGTGTTAAAGATTCTAACAATGTTGTTTTATAAAGCATCAATAAAATGTCAACTAATCCTAATCGCAAATCCTCATTAGCAACACAAGCGGAGTAGATATACGAAAAATTGATTAATTATTTCGTATAAATCAGTATCACTTATTCATGTAATAAAATAAAAATGATAGATACTTTTATATTTCGATTGCTCTAAGAACTTCGTAGTTACCGCCATGCTAACAATAATTTTGATAGTTCAGCTTTTTAGACATGAAAGCTAACTGAGCCAGCTAATCCATAACAATAAATATACATTATCGACTAACTTTACAACTGTAATGCATAGCTATGTATATAGCTATATAGACTTTTGGTTTATGCACCACTGTAGCAATCAAAATATCGTATGCATATTTTACACTTTGACATTTATCGGCTGTCCTTCGGTTACACAAAATTTAAATTACAAATGTCCGTTGATGATGATGATGAAAATTTACCAACATTCGTACGCAATTTCAAACTGTCAGTTTATCAATGGCATATGGCCCCATCAATCATATTGTGGCTAAAATTCGATGGCGTGACAATGCCAAGCGAATGGCAATGGTGAGAATAAATGGCTCCCACAACCAATTACAAATGGGCCTTGGCTTAAACATTGAGCGCCAATACATTACACACACACACACACTTGCGTACGCACAACACACTTTTAATAACAATTTACGTGTTAAATAAATAATTTAATTAATTTCATAAATTGACAAGCCACGACAAGTGCAACGAGCTTGGTCGGAAATAGGTGTGTATGGAAAAAATTGTGTAATATTTCCCCTTGCACTTCCGTTCACACACAGCTATACATACTGTAGCTTTTATTATTTTTAATGAATGAGATAAGCACAGCCGCACCCTCCTTCTTCTTCTCTCTCTCTCTCTCACACACACACACATGCAATTGTTATGCAATAACATTTTGATGGCTTAACAGGAGCCAGGGCAGCAGGCTGCAGGCTGCAGGCTCTTCATTCGATCAACTTAAAAGGCACGTTACGAACACGTACTACGTTATTAAACAAATGCAAGGCATGCACTACCCTATATGTTTAATTTTTTTTAACATGCAGTGTTGTGGTTTTCTTGTTGTTGTTGTTGTTGTTGTTTTTGTTATTTATAGAACCGTTTTTGTTTGTTTGGCTTTGTTTACGTGTTGGTTTTTAGTTGCTCTTAAAAAATGGCAAAGCAAGAGAGAAACTAAATTTGTTGCCGTTTAATATTTTTATTTTATTTTTTTTTTGAAAATGTTAAAAGCTAGAACTAAAATGAAATAAAGTTGATAAGAAAAACCTAATCTGCTACTTAAAAATAAATGCAATGGAACACAAGAGAGAGTAGTTTTAGGTTTAGCTATCAAGGTAAGTATGTATGTATGTATGTATTTATGTATGTTTGTTTGTTTGTTTGTTTGTTTGTAGGTGTGTGAGTATGGAAGTAGTAGTTCTGTTGTAGCTGTTGTTAATAAAGCGTATTTATTTAAACAGTTAGATTCGTATTTAATTGCAATTTAAATGATTACGTTTAAATAATTTAAAACACACACGAGCTAAGCCACACATTCAAAAGAAATTCCATTATCATTGCAAAGTCTGCAAAGTTTGTACACAGTTTGTGGAAAATAGTTTTAGATTTAGACAATTAATTGAGAGGAATTTCTTTCTCTCTGAAGCTTAAAAACATACGAGTATTGAAAGATTTGAAAAAGATAGGCTCGCCTCTTGAAGACAAAAGACAGCAGATCAGAGAGTTCAACATTTGAGTTTCAACAACAGGCATTCATGGTCAGATGGTGGCCGTGTGTGTCTAAATTATGGGCAGGCAATACATTTTGTTAGCTATATATAGACCAGTCAGACTAACTACAGTAACTCCATGTATAGCTAACAAATGAATCTTAGTTTTATTTATGATATACATGGTGTTTAAAGCATGAGATATTATTTAAGATACAGCTATATTTAGATAAGGTTTTTATGTTTATGGGTTTTTCAGTTTAAGTTCAAACTTACCAACGAAAGCCAAAGATTCGTTATAAGAAGTTGATTTTTCTCGTCCTACAAACGCATTTTTGTTCATAAAAATAAACGTTGTTTTTGTTTGAAGAAACGCAAAACAAAACGAAAAGCAAAAAATGAAGATAATGCCAAAAAAAAAGAAATGAAATGAAAATTAAATTTATAAAAAGAGCAGAGTATGATAATAGAAAGTTTTTTTTATATATTTGTTTAATGAGTTCATAAGAGAATTTTTGTTTTCATTTTTGTTTTTTCTTTTTTCTTTTAGGTATGTGTTTATGGCAATAGTTGTTCGAAATATAAATCAAGTCTTTCCACTGTACGCAGTTTGGCTTTAATGGGCTTTAAAGTTGGTGCTATTTGCATTGGTAAGTGTGTATTTTGTTAGTACTTATTACTAAGTTTTAAAGTGGTCTAAATTTTTATTAGTTATATTAATTTTTTTAATTTTTCTAATATTTTTTCCCCAAAAATATAATTGAAAAAAAATCTATAGATCAGTTGAGAAATACCAGCTTCAATAAGTAAGCCCAGCAGGAAAAGTATTTTGTTGCGAATGATGTGTGTATTAGAAATATTACTAATTACTATTATTATTAGGATTTTTATCGAACAAATTCCTTAAGTTTTTTTATGACTGTCTAGCTCTTAGATAGCTAGCACTATCTCAACTATTTGCATTGCAAGTTATTCTTTGGCTGAGTACCTAAAATATTCAAATCTTTCGTTGCTTTACGGCTAAGCAGCTTTTTTTGTGCAGTGTCCTCCAATTTGTGCAAAGGCTTAAGCAGAGACACTCAAAGCAAATGAAATGATATCAAAACTTTGTTAGGATAAGCATATGTATGTACTATATATACGAGTGCTCGTAGTATGTGGATGTCCAGAGAGCTGGTAGCCAATGCCGCAGGCTTGCACTGGCCTGTCAAAGCGCCTTGATTCGAATCCCTTTTCAATCTAGGCGATGTCTGTGTGAGTGTGTATTCTTCCCACTTCTACTCATCGCAGCTAGGCTTGGCCATTGAAGCATATGCTTAAGCCTTTGTCCAATGTGCCGAGCCGGTTTGCCAATTTATTTTACAATTTTTGCCTTTATCTGTGGTGCAGGCAATAAAAACTTTGCGACTAGGTTGGTCTTAGATATCAGAACCCATTTATCTTTATACAAATTTTAATTAAAGATATTTCATGCTGGTGCATTGTCACAGTCCTGACTGACAGACAGACAGACAGACAGACAGACAGAGAGACAGGCACGTCTGTCACACAGTCAGTCAGTCATGCAGTCAGTCCATCCGTCCATCAGTCCGTCAGTTGGTGAGGCAGTGACAGAGCCCGCATGATACAAATTTAATATATGTAGTTCAAGGTGGACATGTAGCGCTTTCTCCTCGTTTGTAATGCAGATGAAGGCGAACAGCCCACCATTCCACCATGCCATCAAGCCGGCATCTGCATATGAAAGCTGATGTCGTTGTGGCACCATACTCGTGCCATACATCCTATGTATATAGTATAGCTAGGTGCTTGTCATTAATAACTTGGCAGTGTAAACAACAAAAAATCGTTAACAACGGGCGGTAGCAGCTGCAGTAACGACTTAAGCCATTAAAAGATACATGCACGATGGCATTGGGCACTTGTAATGATATGCACAGCAAACGGCAATACGGCAGCACGGCAAACATCAAACCCTCGCAGCACATTGGCACTTAAGGTTTTCGGTTAAGCTAATATACGAGCAGAAGCGAGGGTTCAACCAAAAAGAAGTGTGCGTTACAATTTTCCAATTTAAATTTCTGAAAATAAATAAAACCATCTGGCTGTAGAAGGTCGCGCATTAAAGTTACCTTCTTTGGAAATTAAAGGGGGCTTTCATATTTTAGAAGTGAAACTTCTTATGTGCGGGTTTTCAATGCTGGAGCGTCAACCTTTTCTGTGACGAAACCAAAAGCGCGGTAACAGTCGTAGATAAGTGAACAGCAAGTAGACCAGCTTGAATTTATGAATGTAAACAAAAACCAGCTCTAGTATGAACTTTAAAATCCGAAATGTAAACAAACTGTAAACAAACTCCTATTGCTCATATTCCATAACAACTGATTGCATGATTCTAATTGTAAAATATATTATTTATGCCTATCTAGTAGGTCCTGATTTTTAAGAGTCACCATTTCTTGTGGTTTTCGGGTTTTCCAGGTTGGTTTTTACTGTGGGTTTTATAGCTATTAATAGTGATGTTTCTAGCCATTTTATAGTTTTTATGTCCGTCAATTTGTAGTGCATTTTCTAGCGGTTCTTCTAGCCATTGCGATACTCTACTTCTTGCCATTCTGGCTACTTATACATAGTTGTGCTTTTGGCTATTTTCTAGATCGTTTTCTTTTCTTATTGTCATTTTTGACGCGTTGTCTATCAATTTTATAGTAAATTTTTAGTGGTTGCTACTTATAGCTGATTTTCTAGCGTTGTTTCTATAGTTTTTTAGTTATTTAGGAATAATTTCTAGTAATTTTATAGCGCTTCATTCCATCAATTGTTAGTCGATTTTTTATTTTCTATTTCTTGCAATTTTCTGGCTATTTATACATAGTTGTGCTTCTAGCTATTTTCTTTATCGTTTTTTAGTTATTATTAGTTGTTCTCATAGTAATTTTTAGCGAGTTTTCTATCCATTTTCTAGCTATTTATATTTTTATACCCATTTTCAGTTGAGCTTCTAATTATTTATAGTAAGTTTTTAGTAGACTTTCTTGCCATATAAAGCTGATTTTCTAGCGCTGTTTTTAGTCATTTTTGGATTTTTGGAGGATTTTCTAGCCATTTTATGATTACTTATTGTTTCTAGCCCTTTTCTTCGATAACCAACAGCGATAATAATTTCAAGCCAAATGTACATTAGCCATCCACCTTTGTTGAGAAATTATAAAGGCAATCTTAACGATCGAAAAAAATGGACTTAAATTAAATTACTCCAAAATATCCACTAAGTTTCACTTCCATCTAATTTTTTTTTTATTCTCACAGACAATTCCTCTCTGAATTTCTAATATTTCTTCTACATTTGGTTGCCACAGTCGAAGCTATTTTACATCTTCTACATCTATTTTCTTACCGCAATATAATCGAATAAACTTATTTACGATTTGAAGTCGAATCGTTCTTAGCTGCTTATAACATTCTATTTTTTTTGTTCGGCTCTCGCAGTTGAAGACTTGGAAACAATTCCATAGGGGTGTGTGTTTTTGAACGTCAAAGTCAAAAGCCATAACGTGCACATACTCGTATGTGTATGTGTGTATGTGTGTGCTTATGTGTAGGAGTGTGTGTTGGCATATTTGCTGTTGACACCTTATAAAAATGGCAGTTTTGTGCAAATTTCATGTTTATGACATGCCGTTTTGCTTTGGCTTCTGGCTTGCCTCTTCCGTTGACAAAATGTGAACGCCTTCACGTCGCTCTGTGTGCTGCACATGCGACAGAACTGTCAAGTGTCAGAGGGAAGGCCCGAATGGCAGTCATTCAGTCCGTCAGTCTGTCAGTCTGTTAGCCGAAGCCTGCCTGCCACAAGCAATTTTTGTCGGGCGCAAGTTTTGGACGTCAAATGAGCAGCAGCAGCTTCAATCCTGTGCACTGTCGTTGACGCATACTAATGACATTTGCTTAAGCAGCAAACCGGGCTCAAGAAGCTACAACAACAACCACGACAACAAGAAGAAAAAAGAAACTGTAGCATAAAAATTTTAAACATCATTTGCTACAAATGACATTTGCATTTAATGCTCACACTTGCCAGCAGTCGCAGCAACTTAATCGCGTAATGTGTTTATATATATATATAGTATATATATGTATATATTTTACTTGCGAACTTCGCTGCACGTCTGCCAGACACACACATATGTACAAGTATGTACATATATCTGTATCTTAAGCAGGCGACGAGTTTTTCCTCGTGTTGTTGCTGGTGTTGTTGATATTGCTATTCGGCTTATAGATTTATTTTGCATTAACGTGCTAAATTGTTTTTAAATGAGTTTCTAATGAGCCAACAATTGGCGTTGTCGCCCGACTTTTATGATAAATGTTTGGCAACTTCTACGAGTACTCGTCTATGGTTGTGCTGGCGACATCCATATGCCAAAAATGCTATTCAAGGGCAAAGTTTGCTCGCAACGTACGAGTACAAGTATGTTGAGGCAAATTAGCAATCGATAAGTGCTTTGATACTGCAAACAAAACAACACCAAACAGTCCTCAGTCGTTGTGATAGGTTGGGATGAGCTGCGGGAAAAGTTCACAGGATGTGCTCTGCCTTAAGGGTGGCAGCTGTGCATTGGCTAAGGCTAAGGGTCTTCTTCTACATACGTCCTTTGATGAGCTACGGCAGTAGCCGTGGTCTCTGATGTCTGACAAACGAGTGCAATTCATCAACTCTCTCGGAGTGGGAAGGCGAGAAATTAAAGTAGGACTGGAAGGCCAAGCAACGAATGGAGGTGGCCGTCCAACAAACCTCATATATTACAGTAATTTCTTTTAAATAAAGTGGAGTACAGTAGCATACTAATTACATCCATGAAAAAATAGCGTTATGCTTAATTTCTCGAATAGTCTAAGCTTAAACAAGCCTCTATAAACAACCTGGTTCAGTAAGCTACACTTAAAAATTAACATGGGCTGAAATAAAAATCGCCTTCAAGTTTGTAGCTTACTGAGTAAAATACAAATAATCTTACTTTAGAAGAGTTGGATTTTCCGATCAAAACTGCATAATAAGTTCATTCTTTAACTGAGAAAACAAGCAGTAATACGGACTGTTTATCGATAGCGACACTAAAGGCATAGAACTATATGTATAGTACACATATCCAAGATAGGGTTCAGTCACTCAAAAAATTCTCCTAAAATTTATTAAATATACTTATTTATGATATCTATTGACAGTAGTACAAAGACCTCTTCAATTGAATTCGACTGAGTGCTGACTATTTGCAAAAGTATTAGTGTCACATATATTTTAAGTATTGAAGAAGAATCTTCAAACAAAACAGAAATAACGAAATACTATTTCAGATAGATTTCTTTTTTAATGAATTAAGTCACCTTTAATAATAGAGCAATAGAGCAAAGAAGCCAACGGAGTCTCCTAAACAAGAGAAGAAGAAAGTGGAAGACCATGGGTTGGTTTTAGAGCCATTAGGATTCTTTTTTCATGATCAAAGTCGTGGTTGAAAGTTTAAAAACAAAACAGAAAAATCATCAAAAATGCCAATTATTTCCCAAAGAGTAGAAGACTGTGGGTTCGGCTTAGCGATTCTTTGAAACAATATATATAAATCATTAAAGAAGTCCACGGAGTCTCCTAAATAAGAGAATCGAGTAGAAGTCTGTGGTTTCGACTTAGGGCCACTAGGATTCTTTTTTAAAAATCAAAGACGTAGTTGAAAGCTATAAACAGTATAGGAACATCATTAAAGAAGGCAACAGGGTCTCCTCAACAAGAGAAGCAGAGAATAGAAGACTGTTTCTTTAAAAAAAGTAAGAAGTTTCAAAGCTATCGATATCGGTATATCTAATTGATATTGTGTTTTGTTTTATTGTTGTCACAAAGTTTTGGGAACTTTTGACTTTAGCCAAAAATTTTTGCTATTAACAGCTTAAGCATCATCAACTGCTTTTCACACTTGAAACTTGCTTTGTTCCTCCCTCTTCCTTTCTTCCTTCCTTCCTTCCTTCGTTTCACCTTTAGTCGGGGCCCCTTTTGACATGGATTTCTATGGCACCGAGTCATTTAGGTGGCTTTGTGTGGCCTGCAAGCCATTATGACACTACCATCATCGTTATCGTCATCATCAGGACCGCACCGCACCACACCGCACCACATCGTGCAGTTTGGTGTTAGCCGAAAAATGCTAATGACTTTATTCCTTAACTTTCATTTCGGCACTTGTGTTCAAGCCCAGGCCACAATGTGCATTTTAATGTTGCAGTGCCTAACAACTCAACACGCGACAGTGGGTGGCGGGAGGAGGGGGAGTTGATGGTCGGATGGATAGAATGTTTCAAAGATGCCTTGGCCACACGTACTTTTGGCAATTTTGTGAATGACACTTTGGGTTGCATTTCGAGCAGCTCCAGCAGCTGACATGCATGGGGCCATCAATGGTGAAAGGGCCATCAACAACAGCGAGGGGTGAGGCGGAGCGGGGCCGAGGAACGAAAAAACCTTGGCATGTTACCATGACACACAACAGCGCGAGTTGTTGTTGTGGTTGTTGCATGCTTTTGCTGACAGTTTTTTATAGACTCGTACCGCTCCAGCAGATTTTGCGAATAGGCTATATTAATTTTGTGTGGACACATGTGACAGGGATCTTGACACGAGAATCAGACGTCGACAGAGCTTTTTAAGATGAAATAAGCTAGACATATGTATGCATGTACATATCTATCGACACATTTATCGGCTGTCAAGTCGAATTTATTGTAACGCGTGTAATATATAAAGCGCAGCACGTTTTTGTGGCCTTCGATTGTCCAACTTTAGTGAACATATACAAAAAAAATATACACAACAAGCTTAGTTTTTGATTTGATTGCCCCAAAAGCAGTTGAAGAATGGCTCAATTTTGACTAAAAGCTATATCTCGCTAGTGAATAAAGTTATGAAGTTATGAATAAAATAATTTTCAGTTCAAAATTCTGCCAAGATTACATATGTATATCTCAGATATTATAGAAGCTTTCATGTTATAGTTTTAGTTGCATGGATGAAAAATATAGTCCCTTATTTAGACATTAAATATTTACATATTAGAAAGCATGCAAGCGGTTTATAAACGTACCTAATATCTGCAGGTATATATGCTATATTATTGAATCTTCTTATGCAGTATGTTCTCAACAAAAAATATTTAAAACTGGTAGGAAATCAATTTAAAATGGATTTAATTTGTATATACCAGTACCACGAGTAAATCCTATTTACGTTTGAAAAATGTGTGTAGAATAATAGAGTGTCGTCCTAAGCTTGAAGAAACTCCAATAACTTATTGAGTATAGGAATTTTAAAACGCCTGGTTCAGAAAATATTCTCCTTTTTTTTAAAGTTATAAAAGCTTTACTTTCAAAATTATAGTAAGTATTATGTTAGTAAATAAAAATAAGGGAGTTAGAACATCCAAAAACTGTTTAGATTTAACAAATATTTTTAATTATTATACGAGTATTCGCATTAAAGATTGATTTGTTTGTGTTTATTTGAAGAGATTATAACGGTTGATTATTTATTAATTCTTCTGTGACAAAAAAGCCGCTTGCCTGCGCTTCGAACAATGCTAACAGGATGCTAAAACATTATTAGTATTATTTCTTATAATGTCTTTTAATTACCTAGTATAAGGGTATAATGATCTCCATCATCTAATGGTTTCAAATTCTATAACTGCCGCAGACTGAAGCTGCTTGCTTTATGACTCTATCACTTGTTAGCTGATTGCTGCGCAACTCACATTTACTTTTCTAAATCTTTTCCTTCACTTGTTAGCTGATTGCTGTGCAACTTCTATTCACTTTTCTAAAATATGGAAACTAGCATTTTGTTAAGTCAGCTTTAAAGTATGGGGGAGAAGCCTTTGAAAATAGAACTTTTTTGTGGGCTTGTCCCTTAACCTGTTCGCTAAAAATAATTGTTACTGCTGTCCACTTTTTGCTTCCAAAACTGATTTGCTGTTTTCTGCACAGTATCAGTTGTGGCTCAGTACCACATTTTAGTCTAAAAATAGTTATAATTCATGATAGCCATCAGCATGTTATTAATTATTTGCAAACTAATTAGCGTAATTGACAACGTGGTGGTGAGCACTGGTCAGGGAGCAGATCTCATCTCTTAAATTCATAAAGCGGCCAGCGTTGAATATTTTATATGGCTGCGAATCAGTACGAATATAGGATTGTCAACGATGCATAAATCAAATTTTTCATCAGCAACAGTGGAGTTTGAAAATAATGCGTAATTGTAATCGATGGACGTGTTAGTTTAATTAAAATGTTTACGTGTGCGCACACATTAAAGCCAAACTGTTTGTAATTTGTTGTTGCCTTTAAATTGTTTTTAGCTTGAGTTGCTATTTAACTCTTTTGATTTGTGTATACAATATACCATATACATATACAATATACTATATATACTTATATACTTATATACGAGTATATAAATTCATATTTAGATACAAAGAAAACACCGAGTTTAATTTTTAGTTAGTTGGTTTGGTTTTTTAGTTTAACAACATGCATGCCGTCTTTTGTTGTTATTGTTGTTGTTTGGTTTGGTTTGAATTTGTTGCATTTTTTTAGGGTGTTGGTTGGTTTTGTTGTTGTTGTTGATGTTGCTTTTTTAATTCAGATGCTCAAAACTTTTATGACATGTACCCAGCAAAAAATATTTCAAACATAATCTGTAATAGATACATATTACATATTATTATTATTAGTAGCGACACACACACACACATAGGCACACCAAGTTGGTTGGTGGGTTGCAAAAAGGAGGGTGGAAAAAAACAAATTGCATAATTTTGGAACAGAAATTCAAATGTAATTGCCAATAACATGGGAATGGGAGAAACATTGATTGGCAGTATTGAATAAATATTGTTTTTATGCAAATCAATATTAATTAAAAACATATTATATCCATATGCATTATTTTAGCTGCGATTGCCATTTTCTGCTCTGGGCATTCAAATGTTTTGCTCTCTTTTTGTGGTTATTAATTTGTGATAAATAGTTTGCTTTATAAACTTGTTTATTTGATGAAGTCTGCAAATTACTAATAAAGATAGATCGCATTAATTAAAAACTACTATTAGCTTGCTAAATCCAATAAGCTTTTTTAAATGGTCACAATAACTTGTAATTGTCTTTCTCTTCTCATTAATAATTGTAGAAATTATTCGTCAAGGAAGGGGCACTCTTAAAAGAGTTTGGACGTATTCTCTGCTGCCTGATCACAAATATTTGTTTTCATATACAAGTACCAATATAAAGTTGGAAAATGCATGAGAATTTAACAATATTTGTTCAATTAAATTGAAATAATTGTAACTTTCTCGCATGGTTTTAGGAATATTGTTTTAACCAGAGAGCCAAGATAGAGATCCTTTAGCTTAATAAAAAATGCTTAAAATTTGGTGGCACAATTGAATTCTGCATCTCAAAATACAAATTCTATTTATCTCCATCTATCTTCCTTCGCTTCCTTTAATTTTTTTAAGCGACAGGACTGCTTCTAACTCAACATTGCTAGTAGCTGCTGTAAGAATTAATCGTTTACCAAACTTTATAATTGAATTGGAAAATAAAGGAAGCCTTCAGCAGCATTGCTACTTTTTAAATTAAATGATTCTGAAATATTTTGTCTATATACTCATTTTAATTTATGAGTAGAAAAAGAACAGCAAGCGCAGCATTTTTAATTTTAATGTGTTAATTTGATTGTTTTATAAAAAACAGGTGTAGCACAAACAAATAAATCGAAAATATGTATTTATTCAAAAATTAAAATAGAAAAAAATGCTCATCCATATGTAAATTACACAAAAAGACAACGACACAAACGCCTAAACACATGGTGACATACAGAAAGTATGCAAAAAAAATTGGTTTGCAGTTTTGTTTATTTTTTTTTTTATGCAACGGAAAATATATTGTTGCGTTTGCCACAAGTGTTGTGTTTTGGGTTACATTCTATTTTTTTGTTTTGTTGCTTTTAGTTCAAATGTTTATATCATTTTTACGACAATTAGTTAGACTTTTGTTTTTTAGTTGGCAGCTGAACGGTGTTAGGCAAATTGAAAAGTGTGGTTGTGGTCATAAATCTGACTGATGGGCATAGACATGGGCGTGGGCATGGGTCTGGGCTTGAATGCAAAACGACAAAAAAGCAGCCCGCTATTAATTTTATTGAAAAGGGTTTTTTGCGGCTCAGCGATCCACAGCGTCGCTGACCAGCGGTGGGTGCAGCTTCTGTAGTACGAGTATGTATGTACTATACAAGTATATGCGGAAAAAGCGAATAAAAATGGTAGCTGTACATAAATTTTATTTATGTGCTTTGTGTGTGCGGTTCTTTTGTGTGATTTATTTGTTTATGGCCATCATTTTGTTGCAATTTATGCCAATTTAGCAACGCAAAGCGAGCATGCCACCAGATATAACGAGCTGTTGTAGCCATTTGGTCAAGATAGAAACAAATAACTGGGCTTTGGCTTTGGCCCTGACCCAAGTCCAGGCACATCGGCAGGTTAAACGAAAAATGTGTAAATCAAATGTTTAGATTATGATATACGTTTTAGACTTGGCAACAACACTGGACACTGATGCAGAACTGAGGCTAAATAATTGTCTTCTACTTCCACAGCTTTTTAAAATAATGCGATTATTTCTATGTATTTTCTCACCTCCATACGTCTTTCTTGCATATTCCCTTATTACGATTGCTAGTATGCATCCTTGTATTCTTCTTTAATTCTTTATACTTTCTGTTATCCATTTTTTTGATGTGAATCTTTAATTTATGTTCATTGTATTTTCTTACATATTTCTTGTTGAAATTAGATATAATTTGGATAAGCTATGTATGTTTTCATCTCGCATTATTCTTGATGATTTTAATTTTTCTGATACTCTATGCTTACTCTTTTTATAACTCCATCTGTCAATATTCATTTGTATCTATTAATAATAATTTTTAAATCTCTCTTAGTGTACTTTTTTTTTAGTATATTTTGCTATTTCTATTCTTTTTCGTACTATACTTTCTCTGCTTCGTTTTCCATCCTTTTATTCTGTTATCCTTTTATATTGCTTTTTTATTATATAAAATCCTCTATCAAATTCGAATAATTTCAGGGAACTGAAACTTGTCTCGCTTCATTTAAGGTTTTTGTGTTTTTCTTTAAATTATTTATTCCATTGTTGATCTCTCCTTAGTATTTTTTCTTAATCCTATGTATGAAAATAAAATAGCAAATATTTTATTTTATATCTGTCCCCATATCTTCTTTTTACTAAAAAAACAACCTGAACTCCTTTTAGTTCTATATTTTTTCGTCTTCTTTATTTCTTTAATAATTTAAGTTTTATTTTTCTATTATTCTCTTATATTGCTGTCATTAATTATTGCATACCCAGCACCATTCTCAGATTTTCATCAGCGTCCAGTATATACATGTTTATGAATCAGCTTTGCCACAGCAGCTAATGTTTTATTAATTAATTTAAGTTCTACTTTTAGGTTGTTACGCTTTTAGGTTGTTTGTGAGTTAAGCATTTGCCTTAAATTACAAATTGCAATATGCTGTTTGCACTAAACAAAATACATAAAAAATATAGTGTTGAACAGCAAATGTTTAATATTGTTTTTTGGTTTTTTGGTTTTTCTTTCAAATATTGATCACACACATTTCGAGACAACACATATAGAGGAGCTCCAGAAGGAGGCGTCCCATATTAGACGCAATGCAAAGTAAAGTAAAAACAAAATAAAATAAATAAAAAACTGGATATACGAGTACGTAAATATGTTGGTGTTCAAAAGGGTCGCTCTTCACTTGACAAATTAGGAGAGTTAAGGAAACAATAAGCCTATTCGAAAATGCGAGACAAAGAAGACACACAAATGGTGCTAGACAATTTAAAGACGGGTACATGTCACTTACCAAATTTAACCACGCATTTGTGGTCAGAATCTGATTCTTTTCGTCCTATAAGAAACGCAAGCGTTATTATTCGAAACGGCAAAACGATTAAGTGATTGTTCAACAATTTTTATTTGTTGTTTTGTTTTGGTTTTTTCTGTTTTCTTTCTTTTTATATAAAACCGACGGCAATATTCAATCAGCGGCCATGAAAACTCAGTATAGCTTTGAAATATTTTCATTATTTTGCGATGGTTTCTCTTTTGTTTTTAAAATTGATTTGTTGTTGTTGTTGGTGGTGGTGTTTGGTTATTGTTAGATTGTTAGCTTGAACTTACCACATCGATGATTTGCTGCAACGTCAGTCCGAATTTAACCTCCAGTGGCTCCGATTCATTGGCAACGGGTCGCTCGAGTGTATTGTAGGTGGAGAGCAGGTGATTAAGTAAACGTTTTTCGTGTGGTCCCTGACAGCTTTCTGCAATGACAAGAGAGAGAGAGAGAGAGAGAGACGAGCAATTAGGTGGGCATCAAAACTGGACGGGAGCTCTAGTTCCTGATTTATGGCACATTCTACAATTAAACTAATAAGTGCGCGAGCGAGCGGTAGCAGGAGAAAGTGCTTTCCCAATTTGCCGAAATGGCACGCAGTTTGGCAGCTCATTAGGAAAAAGCTATTAAAAAATATGACTACGCGCCGCTCTGCCCTGATGAGTTTTGTGGCAGAGTCTGTTAATTGGTCAAAAGTGGCGAATGGGCGACGTGCACAACGAAACAAAATGGCGACCGCCAGGGCTGCACCACAAACAACATGGCCTGGGCAATGCCTTTTCAGAAAACTTGACAAATAAAAGAAGTAGTATTTAGTTGGTGTAAAAAGTATTAAAGAAATATAACGGCTTTCCACATTAGTTGACATTATTTTATTTGATAATAAGGCAAGATTTTTCTGCTTTACATACATTGCATTATTGTTATTATTTCATAGTCCCCGATTTGTTGTTAGGGCTCGATGCTAGAAGTTCAAGGGTTTTTAAGGATTCTACTTAGCTCACTAGTTTCGAAAAAAGTTTAGCTTTAGAGACGTCTTTATGTTCAAAATAAATGCGTTTTCGCAGGATTAAATGTTTTAGCTTAACAACTCTTACACGCAAAAAATAGGAATATTTTTTGGAAAGCTAAATATTAAGAGCAAAAATGTTCGGTTATAAAGATAAGCAGCTTAGGAATAGTTGTAAAATATTTCATCCTTAAACTGTCAATGGAGTTCAAAGAAATGCGCTTACAAACCAATTAGGAAATTCGGGAGAGAGGCGTGGGCAGCGCTCTGTTAACTAACAGCGGTCGCTAACAGCTGTTAGCCTCGGACAGCCTTGGCTGCAGTTAACAGCGCGCTGTCGCATAAACACAGCCTAACTAACTCTGGTTATTAATATTAATATTATTTATAAGTAACAACAATGTAAATAAACAAGTAAAATTTTAAAATGATTGGAAGATTCTACCATTTTACCATTAATATTTTAGCTGAGAATTAAGCTCATTAACTTTTTAAAAATATATAAAAAGAAGACTAACTTTTAATTTATATTTTGCTCAATTAACTCTAATTTCTAGTGTAGTCTTGTGTTTTCTAATTCTACGCTTTATAGTCTTTAACTAAACTTATACTAGTTTCATTGTTTTCGTTGCTTATAGTACTAAACTGACAACTAAACTCATTAATTAACTCATTGAATGAATAGTGTTTTTCCCCGGCAAAGGCGATTGTGTTTAGATACGTGTGGACGAGTTGTTGATTCATATTATCCACAATTAGGCAAAATATCTAGTCTAGTTTGTTGTCTCAGGACTCTTCTAGCTAACCTCATAGTTTTCTTTTAGCTTTCTGCCACTTCACTGAGCCCTCGTTTGGTCAAATATTGTCTAGCTTTTGAGAACACACATACACATAGCAAGAGGACAGGAGGACAACCAAAAATGACGGCCATAAAAGCACCTTAAGTGCTTTCAATTCCTTGCTGGCCGGAGCTAGAAGCGTGTTATAACAGACCGTAAAGCGGCAGTGACAAATATTTGAGATGAGCACAAAAACTTGGCAATTTACGAGCATGCGGCAATGCTGCCGAGTCACAACCACCGACGCCGCCAACGCCAACGCCAGCACCGCCACCACTGCCACACGTTCAAAATTGACAACTCAATTGTGAAAACTATTTGCACGCAATTAGGCGAAATGACGGCGGCAAGCAGAAGCTTTGGCCCACACACACTGTCTAAACTTTGTTAGCGCCGTCGTCGTCATCGTCATCGTTGTCGTCGTCGTCGTCGTCATTGTCGTCTAGTGTAATGGACACATAAAAAAGGCGTAACTCTGGCCAGGTGTAGTTACGGACACGTTCAACAAAAGACCAGCACGTGCAGCAGAATGTGGACGGAGACGCGTTTGTCAAACAAGCCGTGAAGAGTGAGCCAAGTTAGTGTCATGCCCAAGTGTAAATATTGACGAGTAGTGGCCAGAAGATGTACGAGTAGAGCGCGAGCAAGCTGCACAGTTCACACATTTTTTTTATATTTTTTTTTTGGCTTTTCTTTTCTTTTTTTTTTGACAAACTGTGCAAGAGCCTATTAATAAATGCATTAGGGACAAGGCACGCAAACGCAATCGAATTCATGTTGGAATTGCGTTTAAATTATGCAACTGTCAGACCATGAATTTCAAATGGCACTGGGAACTGACCACACTGTCAGTCACTCACACAGATGCAGCTATATAAGGAGTACATATGTGGGTATGTGTGTGTGTGTGTGTGCAAAGTAAGTACGTCCGGTTGTCCTGTCAAGGTGAGCGATTGTGTTTATTTCATGAGCGGCCACTTGTCCATCAGGGTGTCCTTTTGCATTTTCAGTTATTTTAGTGTACGTGTATATTTCAATATTTTGCCGTAGGTTTTATTTTACGAGAATTGAAAAAATAACTCTGGCAGCTAACTAATTTTGCTAATTTTTTAATTAATTTTAATTTAATTCAAAGCACAACAATATTGACCTTAACAAAACAATTTAACAATTTAAAGAAATAGCAAACTTGACAAAAAAAAAAACGTATGCATGAACATAATTTATTATAATATAAATCATCTAATTTATTATTTTATTGATTATAGTTGTTTATTGACATTTTTAAAATAATAGGTATCAAATGCATCCTTTTCGTTTTGAATGTCACAGAAAATATAACAAAATCAAAACTTTTAATTGGATTTCAAATCAAACTTAACAGCTCATAAGAATATAATATAGATTAATATAGAATTAAGACCGGTTCCCATCACTAAATTTAAGTTATTTCACATCTTAATGTGTTTGTTAACAAACAGAATTATATCAAAAGGCGTATTTAGGTTTATTTTGAGAACTTATGTGCATATGGGTCAAGGCTTAGAACTATTTATTTAATAAAATATAAATATAGTTGTTGCCAAAGTTATCAATAAATTGGCGAATTTTTTTAAAATATCGTCCGGCAACTTATTCGCCCTTGTCGCTGTTGTAGATCTCCCCTCTATTGCTGTAGACGATGAGAGGAATATGAACAGTGGGCTTAGAGTCTGAATACCCTAGTTGCTCGTCTTATAGTTGGTAAGCCTGCGAGATACTTGGCTTCTTGGTCTTGCTGGTGGACTTTGGCGTTTAGCAAGACCGCAGGGACATTGTCTTTTTTCAGCGTGTTGCCAAAATTCCTGCACTTCCTAATTCTTCCTGCGAATATTCCAGCTTCGAAACCAGCTCTCAAGCAGGTGTAGATACTCCTGCAACCAATTTGCTGCTTTATATATACATTTTTTATTATATTTGATTTTGCAAGAAACTTTAAGCGAATAATGTAACAATATTCGCATTAATCACAAACCAAACATAGCAAGCGCATGACTTTATCTAATTTTTAAGCTTTTATTTTTCTATCTACTTATTTATATGTTATCTGCAATTTTCAGCTCACCCTGTTTGCTTTCCCCATTTGTTAACTGCAGCTGTAGATTGGCTTTTGTCTCAGTTGCAACTAACAAGGTGCGCTAATAAGTAGCCTCCTTCTTACACATGTACTCGTATGTGTGTGTATAGATGTGTGTTTATCTATTCTATGTACGAGTTTGTGCTATATATTACTCAATTTATTTGTATTGTTCGCTAGTTGGCTGACCTACTTACTATACATTTACACGGCTCTGATCAATTCGGCCTTGAGCGCAGTAACAACTTCTGCAGCAAGCAAGTTGCAGTATTCGTAGTCCTTGCCGCCTGGCTTCAATTCAGTTGACATTTGCCGCTAACGCTACCGCTTTCCCTATGGCCCCTGGCCCCTGCCCTTCCCTCCGCCCACTCCCATCTAGCTAGCATTCTCTCGAGCCATTGAGCGTGGGACTGAGTTTGCATGATTTAAACAATTTAACTTGTCGGTGTGTGTTGCACTGCATTTGCGTCCTTTTGTTTATGACATTTGGGCTGTGATTTCGCCTTTTTGCACCTTTTATGCTGAGTGCTCGGTTCGGGTCCGCTCTGCTCTGTTACTGCTGCTTCTGCTTCTCAAAAATTTATGAGTTTTTTAACCTTGACGCAAATGGCAGAGGGCCAGCCCATCAGCAAAGGTACAAGCATGGCATAACAACAAAAAAAGAAAAGGGAAGAGCATAACAATAGTATGTACCTTTGCGTAAATTGTTAATTGCCATTGTATTTGTATTGCCGTATGGGGGAGCGAATGTTTTAAAAGCCAATGTGGCGTATGCGCAATTTGGTTATCAATCTACCATCATGAAGTTGAGCAGAAAAAGTTGCCACGCATTCGGCATATCAGCTCATATTTTAATAAACGCGCATCGAAGCTGCAGGTTTTTAAAAAATACAAATTAATAAATGTTCTCTCTGCTTCAGTTCACTTTTTTTTGTTTTCATTTACAGCTGCAGTCGTTGACAACTCTTTTCCAACATATATATTAACGATTTAATAACGATTTCCCGATTCGGTAAGTCACGAATTTATTTATTTGAAAAATATGACTTTTTGATGAAAACAAATATCAATTAATAACTATTTTTTACTGTACTGTCTACAAAAAATACCATTTATTAAAATATATGGTCAGTATATAAAAAACTGACTAAAAAATATATTAAAGTGCTCAATTAGGAATGCATATTTACTTATATTAAATCATCGTACAAAGACGGCAAATATTGGGAACTACGATATTTGTAAATGAATATCGTTGTTTTTTAGAAATCATATTTATTATTATTATTCCTTGTATCGAAAAAGTAAATGGCTTAATAGTTTAGTTTGAATTACAAGCAATACAGAGAAAGAGGCGTGACTGACCACCCACGGTATATAAGGTTTACTCTTAATCAGTATGATAAGAAGAGTCTCTATATTTTCATGTCCGTCTGTGCATCTACTTATATGAACGGTAAGTAGAAGAGCTTAAATAACTAACCTACATTGTGACATTCCGGACCACAAGTTATTGGTGAAGCCATAATGTACTTAAAGAAAAGTACAGCCCAAATGCAGTGCGTTTCCTTTATTCATGGGAAAGAACCGAGCTAACGATAGTCCTTAAAATTATACCAGTGCAGTGGTTGGAAGTGACGATTAGGCACACTCAATTTTCTTACATCTAACAAGGTTATTTTATATATGTTTAAGCCTACAAATAGTTAATTTTTTATGAAAACCTTTATTTTTATGGGCTTATAGCTCATTTGTAGTTTTTAGTTGAAGCTGAATAAGAAAATAGCTTAACTAAGCAAGTAATGTTAGCAACGATAGTTCAAATATGCGCTATAAAACTATCGAATAGATAAGTTTTGGCATCTGCTCATCTTGATACTTTGTTTCTTATATATTTTGTAAACTTTTTCTTTGTCTGCCTGCTTTGCAGTTTTGCCATACTCTGCAGGCAATAGAATCCTTAGCAAATAGGCCTACACTTAAGATTTCCATTACTAAATATATGCTATCGAAGGAATAGCATAGAGAGTTTCGCAGGGATCTGTCTTCCCTATATTATTCCTGGTCTGCCTGGTTTGGTGTTAATCGAAACCATTGCTCGGAGCACGTTTGGTTGGCATTATCAAAAAAACATTCGTTTCGCTCATTTCCATTCCAATTTGAATAGCAATTAAAGGCTCTAACATGCACACTTCAGTGTGTTGCTTTCTCCGCGTACCACTCCTAGAGTTTTAGACGTACAAGTGTTGATAATGCACTCGGCGCTATTTTTGCCAAGCACGGCTGCTTAATGATATGCAAACACACACACGTACACACTCACACATATAACAACAGAAATAATAACAATAGCAGCATTCTTAATTGCCTTTTCCAACGCTGCTAGCTGCTGCTGTTGTTGTTGTTGTTGTTGTCAACTTCCACCTCCCAATGCTTGCTTTGTTGTTGTTGTTGTTGTTGCTGTTAACATTTAATTAAATGCCTTTGCTGTCAAAAGCACGACATAATTACACGCCAGTTTCACTTTTCTTAGCAAATTTCCAGAAATTGTTATAGCCCTCACGAATTTCTCTTTAGCAGCGCCGCCTTTGCTTTCACTTTCTTCCTCCTTCCTCTGCTTTTATTTTTATTGTTTTCCTCCTTTTTTTCGCCATGCATTATTGTTTAATTGCAATTAGCACACGCAACATGCTGAACAGAAAAAATATCAACACTGACAGCAACAACAGCAACAACAACAGCAACAACAACAACAACGACAACAACAATGACAATAATGAGAAAGAGCTTTTGGCGAGTCCTCAACGTCTCAGTCTCATGCATAATGCAAAGATCAAAACTGAGGCCCCCTTCCTCTCCACCTCTCCGTTGCCCGCCTGCTTTGTGCCTTCCTTTACTTTCCTTTCCTTTCCTTTATTTGCCGCACACACACGTGCATTGCAATTAAGTTGCAAAAGCTTAGCGTCTATTGTTCTTGTTGTTGTTGCTGTTTCTGCTGCTGTTTTACCGTTGCTTCCTGCTCCCCTCTCTCCCGCTCTCGCCCAAACAGCATGCCGAGGCATATCTCTCGCTTGTCTTCAAGTGTTACGCTGCTCTGCCACTCGAGTAAGTAGTGCTCGACTGCTTGAGCCGAGAGTGCGACGTCTTGAGTGCGTTAGATTATTTTTATGTGTTTTATGTTTATGTTCATGTTGATGTTTTCCATACCCTTCCATACCCGAAGAGTGGAAGGGTATGCTAGAAAGTTCAAATGGCAAATTTGTATAACAGGCAGAAGTGGGCGTGGCGGCCTAATGTATATATACTTATCTCTTTTATTTATTTATTTATCTATTAACTTATCCTAGAGTTGTCCTAGTCATTACATATTCATTTCAATTTAACTCAGTTAATTATTAATTTAATTTAATTTAAATACACATTTAATTTAGTTTTAGTTTTCATTTGGTATTTACTTCAATTCCAAGAAAAAAAAATTCAATAAAAAATCGTCAAAATGTTTATTTTGAAGTTGAGAGTTATTGAAGGCAGACTATTAAATCGAATAATATTATATTTCAAATGTATAGTATTTAATAATGTGTATATATATATCTATGTATTGATATAAGGTTCATTTTTATGATTTTTTTAAGCGGTATTTATCTCTATCTTCTATTCTAATTGCTATCCATCTATTTCAATAAAAACGACTCGGTGAAGGGATTTTATTTGCCAAACGGCGAGGTATGTCGCAATTCACAGCACAGAGTAGTCAGAGACGTTATTAGACCCAACAAAAAATAAATGGAGATGAAAGTATAACAACAAAATATAAAATACAAGTAAAATAAAATGTAGTGAATAAATGAATTATTTCTATGGTACTAAAAACAAAGAACGAAATGTAAGAATGTAAGAATGTAAGAAAATAACAGGAAATCCTTTCAAACTCATGCTACTTAATCTAATCTTAAAAACGGAATAGCTGAAAGCTGATGATATTCTTTCTTCATGGAGAAATTTTACTTATAAATGCAGTTCCTATTACTAAAGTTTCAAATAATTACTTCGCTTTGTTCATTGGTTAAATATAGCTCACACTAGTTTTATTGGGATTTATAAAATAAATTCCAAAATGTATGTTTTGTATAAAAATAACCAAAGTCCCTCAAAGTGTATTCTAGTTGAAGAACTGCAACAGAGTGCAGTGTGGTTATAGAGTACAGCAGAGTTGAACTGACGCGACTGTTGTGTTTTGCTCGTTTTTTTCTCGTTTTCTCTCCTCTTCCCCTGCTCCTTTTGCGCCTTATTTTCACATGCTTAAGTAGTTAGTTTAATAAATTGCATTTTGCGCCAATGTAGGCGCGTAAATGAAAGCACTGGTGAGGTGCAATCAAAGAGAGAGAGAGAGTGGAGGGAGTTAATAAGTGGGTGAATATTTCGGGTGGTTGGCTAGTGGAGCCTTGTGAGCGCAATGCTCACGGCTAATTGTAAGCTAAATGGCCCGCTAAGAGTCTTACAAACTGGCGCTGCTTTGCTCATTAATTGAGCAGTTTCCCAAACCTAATGGATTGTATAATTCAAACTGCAAAGCGGCTTTTCTGTTATTTCATTAAAGTTCGGATTATTTTTAAATAGGTAGATTAGAATAAGGAGATTATTTATACGCTCAGTAGGCCTCCAAGCTATATTTTAATTTCATGTGTATTAATGCATATAAAAAAGAATGAAATCAAATGATCAGACTTTTAGCAGCAATAGTGCTTTCTAATGTTTGTCCCTATAATTGTTAAATGCCATAAAAACAATACCCTTACTGGTTATGTCCATTTTGGGATTCACTTTCATAAAAAGTTACCAAAAACTAACGAATGGTATACTTTGGAATTCACTTTTATAAAAAGTTAGCAAAATCTAATGTATAATTTAAGCTCCAAAGCAGCTTTTATATTATTTTATTTAACTTCATATTATTTTTTAAGCCGAATATGGAGATTATGCATACATTCAGTAGGCTTCCAAGCTATATTTTAATTCCATTTGTACTAATGCATATAAAAAGAATGAAATCAAATGATCAGACTTTTAGCAGCAATAGTGCTTTCTAATGTTTGTCCCTATAATTGTTAAATGCCATAAAAACAATACCCTTACTGGTTATGTCCATTTTGGGATTCACTTTCATAATCAGGCTGGAAAGATTGAATTTCTTGTGCTTCTTTCGTTTCGTGCCATTTTCGTTTTGCGCCCAACAATTGTTATTTGTTCACGTCTTCGACATCTCCACTTGATTACAGTTTAGCATTCAAATATGAATATCAATTCATATTTTTATGCACACATTCCGGCTTATTGCAATCTTAATATCTGTCTAGTAATGTTATATCAGAGAACGTGCCATAGTCTCGGCTTATTTTCTTAACTCGGGCTAAAGTCTCATTGACCTTGTCCTTGCCTTTGCCCCTGCCCCTGCCATTGCTCCTGCCCCTGCGGCGTCAATGTTAGGGTTGGTTAAGTGCCATCAAATATCGACATCCCAAATTTGATTATTGCCCCGAAAACGTATAAATGTTGGCTCATATACGAGTATATATAGTACAAGTAGGCCCAGCACCTACATTCATATTTCGGGCAATGAGCGTAATTTGGTTCTTCTGGGTGCCCTGGCCCGGCAATGTTCAGTTTTCAATTTTCAATTTGCTTCCCAGGCATTTGCACAAATTTCATTTTGAAATTCGAAATTCGCTCATATTAAATGCATATCGTAATGCGAATGTGTAAATTTTGTGTTGGAAGGGAAGCAAGAAAAAAAGGCGTAGTATTTCATGCAAGAGGCCAAGTGCTCCGGGGAAGTGGGGGCAGACGGGCGGTCGAGTTTGTGTCACGTTCGCGACTTCATTTGAAATTCATGCATAATAAGCAGTCAAGTACACACGCACACACACACACACACATACGCACAGCATCTAACTGTGCATCATGCGGATCCGTCGGTCTGTCCGCATGCTGCACAGTGGTGCCGATATCTTACAAAAGATTTAGAAGAGTCTCAGTTGTTAAGGTGCAATACGCATTAGTTTTTCCATTAATATAATGGATTTTTATATAGAGGAAGAACGAATTCAATGGCACTTTCCCTAAGAGGCAGCTTCTTCTCTACATTTTTGTTATACCCAGCATTAAATTTACGGAATTTCCAGTAACTGTAATTCAGACAGGCAGTTCCATTTTCTATGGTTTGTCCGAAAAAACACACATAAACTGAAAGCCGACATTTTCTAAACAGATTTGTTTTGCATATAGTAAAATTCTTTTTTGCATGGTTTATCCGAAAGAGCACACACACGGAAAGCCGATATTTTCTTATCAGATTTATTTTGCATAGAAAAAAAAAACGGCTATTCATAATAATCAATAAAATTAAAATTTATTTTATTACATAATTTGTAAGAGGGAGTTTTTTTTATAAATTTTTAATCTTTATTTAAAATCTCTGCTATTTTAGTCAATTATTCAATTTTTTGATAGCCATGAAATTCTTTCAATCATACTTCTGTCATGATTTGTTGCGGCGTGATTCGAACCAAGTTCCTACTCAGGAACAATCTTATTTTGTGGAATTCCTGCTAGTATTTCCATAAAGGATAAAGCGCTTTAACTATTGTGCGAAAAATCAGAATTCTTCAACCGATTGACCCTACAAACATAGTTTTAGCTCAATGTTTTTTTGTTAATTTACTTTGATGTATTGGGGCTTTTCGGTGATAAAACGGAAACATAATAGGGTAGTATATATATTTTTAGTATATATATGTATAGTATATATATTTTTAGTATATATATAGTACATTTAGTATGTATATTTATAATATATATATATTTTTTTCAAATTAAAAATGTATAAATTGTTCATGACAGTTTCATATTTAACTTTTGCCAGCAAAACATTGAAACTATGCCACTGTGCCTTGTCGGTCTGTCGCTTGGAAGCCCTGTTGCCTGCCGCTGCTGCATAAACAAGCACCCAATGTCGGAGCTAATTTTATTAAAAAGCAACGCGCTCTAAGCCAAAAGGCAAGCAGGCAAAACAGGCAGTCGTCTGCCAGCGTGGCTGCCACGCTGCCTGCATCACTGCCATGCCTTGGTATATATGGCCAACTGTTGTGTTTAGAGTGCTATGTGTGTGTGTGTGTGTGTGTGCGATTCTCTGATGGAGTGTCGCTCGAGTAGCACATAAAACTGCAGCTTGCCAGCATAAAACAAACAAAACAAGCGGGAAACTGCGCTAACTGCGTTGACTCCGACTCTGACTGTGACTGCGACTCTGACTCTTACTAGGACTACGACTATGACTAGGACTAGGAGTACGCAAAATTTATGCCTGCATACAGTTAAGTGCGCAGAGATGAGCATATAAACGAGCAGAGGGTGGTCGGCCACTTTTTTTTATGGCTTTTATGGAGACATTTTTTATGCGGCGGCAATTTAATTAGATACATAAATTTTTGTAACGCTGCTTGGACAAATTATTGGGGCCAGCAGCCAAATAGCAGCCTGCACATTTTTCCTCTCCTTTTTCATATCCTGCTGTTTACCTCAAAGCATGTGCTTGCGTGCGAGATTGATGTGGTTTCGTGGGTGTGGGTCTGGGAGTGGGTGGACAGGCATGGTGGTTAGCACCAAAAAAGGTTTACAGCACGTTTTGAGCCGACAGCTGCTTTTACATTAGCTTTGGTGGCGCTTAAAAGCGTGCTACACTTTTTTACATTTCATTTTGAGTTTTTCATATAAATGTAATAAATGTTTATAAATTTGTTATTTGTTTTAAACATTAAGACGTGTGCTGAAGTTTTAACAAAATAGAATTAAATGATGGCACAAGATGTAAAAAACAAAAAAAACTTATGTTTTCAACTACTATTTAGGATTAAAGGTTCTTAGCCTGAATAATAGAGATAAAATATACAATTTTTATAGTAGAAAAAATTATTATATTTAAATACTGTGGGAAGACCTATTTTAAAAAAAAAAAAGGTAATATCTTTTCTATCAATGCATGGCTCGGCTACTTGTTGTTGGGTCAGCTATTAACAATTTTGTAAAGATTTATTTAATTTGTTTTGCTTCATAAATGTTCGTTTTAAAGGCTTTAAATATATTTGCATCAAAGCTTCTATTTTTAGTTTCTTTTCAATTTATTTGTCGAAATTGTACAATTTTTCATTTTAAAACGTAAGATGAGCAACGTGGAAAGGCTTAACCAACTCTTATGTGCAAGTTTTGTGTGCTCGAAAGTCCTTCAAGGATTTATTTTCTGCAAAATTTTATGTCTTATAGTAAGCGGTTGTTGTGCTAAAAAGCTAACTTTTTATTTATGTAATAATTAACAGGGCGCTTAAAATGTATAGTTAATAAACTATATAACTAATTAATACAAAATTGAAACTGCTATCTAAAAAGAGAAAATTATGATTTCGAAAGACGGAATTTCTCTGCTTCGTTTCAGTTTATTTGTCTTTTTAGGGAGCACATGAGGAATAAATGATGAAAATCTGAAACCAGCACTATCTTATCCTATTCTTCCATGAGAAAGATATTTGGATATTATTCAAGGACTTAAATATAGAATAGCATATGTACTTTTTCCATTTAACATGAGAAAGTGTGAGACAGAGTGTGCTTTATTTGAAGAGATGTCTATCCTTTTTTACCCCGCATTAACAATAAATCACACCCCCGCACAATAAATAAATGAATTCTTCTACCAATGGGTTAGAATTTTTCTTTGCCGTTGCTTTTTAATGCAGTATTATTGTAAGCACAGCATTTTATCATAGCATGGCAGTCCCAGTCTGTTATGATTGATTAGCCATTATGATGGATATATGCCCTAAAGGACTCCAAAGGTTGTAAAGTTAACGTGGTAGAAAGAAAGAATATTAAATTATTCAAGATATTGAAGAGAAAGCATGGTGGGAGAATTATGATTTAAAGTTTTGCTTCCATTTTTAACAGGCCTACTCTCTTTTCCTTTTAACACCTTCCTCCTAAAAAAAATTATTATATAAATAAAGAAATAAAAAATATAATAAATAAATAAAAACACTAGATGATCACCTGTAGGCTTACTACTCGACCTTCAACAGCTGCCCTCTCTGCCTCAGCCTAAAAAGCAGGCTACGAAAATGTTTTTTGCGAGCAGGTTAGTAGCACACATGGTTTAAAATTAATCACACGATTTATGACGCTCCCACTAACCGCAAATTTATTAGCCTCAACGTGGACTAGTCTCGAACAACTAAACAGGCGTCTGCTTTCTGGCCACCTGCCCTGGCCACCCCTTACCCTTGACGCTTCACGCTTCAACCGAACAAGCCAACACGCTGCACGCATTTTAAAATTGTATTGTGGCTGAATACACGCTGTGCTTGAATTTCGAGTGGTTTATGTGTATGTGTGTGTATGTGTGTGTGTGTGTTTGGTTCATGCCTGCATAGATTTGCAGCGTGGTTTTTGCGTTTGTGGCGCCACGCTGGTGAATTGAATTTCAACACCGCCAACCAACTTTTGCCGCTCATTACTTTGCCTTGCCTCGCTGCCAGAGTTGAATGCCAGAAACCAGCATTAAATATTTACATACCTCTAATACCTGAGATAAACTGCAATTGCAAATTTGACTGAGCACGTGGGGAATACTTGGGGAATGTGATTCCACACAACCAGCCGGATAAGGTTGTACTTGTTAAGCAAACAATCAGCAGAAGGTTAATAGTTGTGCACTATAATATATGTTTGAGTGACACGAGAATTAAGTTTCAATGCAATTTAAATGTTTTTATCTTGTTCTTAATTTTTCTTCTTCTTATATATATAGCCTATCAAAAGTCTGAACTTATAACTAAATGTAGGCTGCTAAACTAATAACAGTTCAGCACATTTAAATATCTTATTTGTTTTCAATTAAAAAGTTAAAGTAAAGATAGAGATAGAGAACGAGATAGAGAGAGATAGTGCAAGATTAAATAAATTTAGCCCTATTCTATACAAAAATAATAATAATATATTTGAGTGTCAAGAGAACTTAGTTTCAATGCATTTGCAAACTTTCTCCCATTTTCTTAATTCAAACAAACTCATAAGTCTATTAGTTAAAAAAAAAAACTAGTAGACCAAATATCAACTTAAAGGGCCTAAAAATGCTAACATTTACAATAACAAAAACAATTTTAAATAAAAATAATATTAAAAAAATGCAGTCGAATTGAGAATCTCCTTCTTTTTTCAATCGCCTCATCATCAATTCGGCATACTGGTAAATAGTTGCATATTTGAAGCCTCGTGTAATCGATATTAAATTTAAAGACATATGGCAACCCTGCTGTTCAGAGAGTAGCACTATAGAAGTGAACGCCCAAATATTAAACTGTGTAATTTGAATAATGGAAAGGAAACTTGCACAATAATTATAAAATAACTACTTTGATTCCTGTTGTAATTGAAAATTTAATGATATGTGGCAACCCTGTCGCTCAGTTAAAGTACCACTATAGAAGTGAATGTCATTTAAGCATATTTATCCAACTGTGTAATTTAAATAATGGAAAGACTGTGTAATTCGAATAATGGAAAGAAAACGCACGCAGTAATTATAAAAGAAGCTCTTAGTACTTTGAATTCTCGTGTAATCGAACATTTAAAGACATATGGCAACCCAGTTTAAGTAGCACTATAGAAGTGAATGAAAGTGAAATATCCAACTGTGTAATTTGAATAATGGAAAGGAAACTTGCACACTAATTATAAAAGAAGCTCTGAGTACTTAGTACAAATAACAAAACAAACAATATCATAATTTATTATTGTTCCCATTTTAGGGAGTGATTGAGGGCGCGAACTTTTTGTGCCAGCAATCTGGTAAAGTGCTTAAAACTAATTTCTGATTGGCACTACTTCAAAATTGCAAATTTGTTTGACTGTAAAATAATTTTGCTCCACTTGCGGCACATGCTGGTGCCTCATTATCGTTTCCTAGTGCCACACAAAGCCTGCCGCCACACACCTACACCCATACATATAAGTGTGTATATGTACAAGCATAAATGTATATGTATATGAGTGTGTGTGTGTGTGTGAGTGTAGAAGGCGCTGAAGCATGGCAAAGTTATAAATTGCCACATAGTTTTTGGCGCGCCAACTTGGGGCAAGTTATAGAAGTCCTCGTTGCGTGGGCGTTGGCAGGCAACCAACAGCCGAGTCTCTTGAACATTATTCCGTATATGTATATGTATGTATATGTATATCTATAAATGTACATACACGGAACAGATATATGTATGTATGTATATATGCTACATATGTCTATGTAGTCTGTGTATGTGTACTTAAGTATTAGTAACAAAATTAAATGTGCGCTAAGTAACGAGCAGTCTGCATGTTTATGTGGGTGTGTGGGTATGTATGTGTGCGGCAGCTTTTATGGAGCTTGCCCTTTCTCTGGAGCATTCTGGGAGAGGTGTGGGGTGAAGGGGAGGGATGTGGGATGAGGGGCTGTGCATTTGCTACGACAAATTAAAAGCACTTGTGATTTTATTTTATGACATGATTTCTACGCTACTCTTGAAAAATTATGCATATCTTAGATGCCAACGGAGAGGTCTATAAATTATTTAGCCCCCAAGTCAGGGGGTTGTGTGAAAAGTAGGTGGCGGCGTGAAGTAATAAAAATGTGGTTAAACGAGAATTGAATGCGACAGTGAATTGCATTAGAGTGGAAAGAGTGTATGTTCAGTCCCAGTTCAGCCACTGTGGCAAATAATAGTAGTAAGAGTTTATTTCCGCCTTGCACTTCACGCGCTGTGAGTGTCAAACTAGAGATTCATGGTCAACAAAAATAAAATATATATCCATCTCACTTCACTCTAAAAAACAGCTTACATTTCCCCTACAGCATTTAATTAAAAAGAAAAAAACACGAATTAAAATAAATTTCTTTAAAAAGCAAATAACGTGAAATAAAGTGGTTTACAAAAAACTACAATTAATACTAGAGAGCACTTTCAGCGCACAATTTATCTTAGTTTGCTTTGATTTTAATCATTTTTTACACTTGCAGCTCTGCTTGCCAACTCAGCATTCCTTTTTGTTGCCAACTTGTCCTGCACTCTCGTTTGTTTCACATTTGTTTAAGTCTGTAACCTGCACTTTGTGGTTGCACATTATCGATACACCAGAGTGTATGCGCTTTTTTCGAATCTGTTTATCGGATTTGACTTTTTTATATACTCGTACACTTCTGGTTCCTCGTCTCAATCGCATTGGGGACGCCTTCTCGTACGAGTGCCACGGACCACGTAGCTCGAACCTCGTACCTCTATTTTCCGTTAATGCTCCCCTCTTTATGCTCGCTTAGCAACTCATTAAGGCTGTGTGTCAGGCCACGTATTTGGACACACAAAAAGAAAGAAAAGGGAATGGAAGAAAACGCTTTGTATTGATACGAGTACCAGTGAACCGGGATAAAATACCACCTGCCGCATATACTCGTAGTATTCTCGGTTTCGAATGCAAGTGAGCATTTACAGAGAGATTATAATCTGCTACAAATGAGGAAATCCCAGCAAACCGACAGATTAAATTTGTATTCCACTCGTACAAACGGATGTTGGCATGTGTGTAAAGTAACTCGGCTTCCGTGCTGTACACTACGAATGTGGTGTGTGGGTGTGTGTATGTGTGTGTGTGTGTGCCTACGCGTGTGTGCGAGCTGGCATTTGAAAAACAAAGGACGCAAGCACATGCGGCAGATACTCGTACTTTTCAAAGAGCATTACATTATTTATGAAAAGGCAACGCAAATTATACACACATACGAGCATATATATACAAGTATATTCATATACATCTATCTGCGTGCATGTGTGTGTGTAATTTAGAGAAAATGGCTGCCATACAGTGGCTTTTCGACTGGATGGTTAGTTAGCCCAACTAGGCGAGCCCTGGTCGACAAATGTAATTTTGTGTAAAAATTTTCATGAATGAAAACGTTTTTGTCCGCACAGCCATCGCCAGTGTAGGCGTTGCCATGCTGGCGGGAGATAAACGCACACACACACACACACATTCTTGGCAAGTGAGGAGAGTAGGAATGAAGATTATTTCCAAATATTTTATTATTTATATTAAGTATTATTACGAATTGGATAGTCACCGAACTATATGTTTTAGCATATAGTTTTTTTTTTGTCACTTAACATTTAATGTGCCACGAATATATAAATTTAAATTTTTAAATTATATTACATTTATTGTTTTTTTTATGTATTATTTATTAAACTGAATGCAAATATAATTCGCGTATAATATATTGTGTTTAATAATATATGAATATATTATTATTATTTGTTCATGCTAAAGCTGCTGGCAGCTTTCAACTATTGTATGGCTAATTAAACATTAACTTAATATAAATGAATTTTAATTTATTAATAATTTTGTAGCAAATCATGCTTACAAAAAGTAGAAAACATTACTCTTATTAACAATATAGTAAAATGTCTTTCAAAAAATAGAAAACGTACAGAATTGCAATGTTTTTTTTTCATTTGTAGCAGAGTTGTTCATTTTAAGAAGTTTCATTTATTTTATTAACGATAGAACAAGATTAGACTTAAACGTATTTTAACTGATAATATAATAATTAATATAAATAAATTTTAATTTATTAATAATTTTGTAGCAAATCATGCTTACAAAAAGTAGAAAACATTACTCTTATTAACAATATAGTAAAATGTCTTTCAAAAAATAGAAAACGTGCAGAAAGAATTGCAATTTTTTTTAAATTTGTATCAGAGATGTTCATTTTGAGAAGTTTCATTTATTTTATTAACGATAGAACAAGATTAGACTTAAACGTATTTTAACTGATCAGCATCCGGCCATTAATATGGAAACATTATAATCCAAGTATTTGAAAAATAATATTGAGATCTTTAAGTGATATTTGTCACAGAAAATGTGAAAAATTATTTAATTCTTTATTTATTTATTGGACAAAATAACTCTAACAACATCTCCTCCAATGCTGCCATTAATATGAGAAAATTATAAAAATAAACTGTTGGATTTTCTGTTTTCACAAATCTAAAAAAAGTATAACATTTAATTGCCAACTTAACATTGCAAAATCACGTGAAATGCCCATCTCTAGCACACACACATCTGCAGATGTTCTTGGTGGGCATAAGCCTTGGGTATGTTAACAATTGTGTAGCATATTTTTGGGGGTCACTCAAGCGTGCCACATGTAGCGTCTGTTAGTTTTTGGAATACTAGCGCGCGAGTACTCGAATGCGAAGTCGCAGCACAGCGAGCCAGAGTCAGCTTAAAAAGGGATTATATATACTTTTCTATACTATGTATACTATATGTGCGCAGTGGCCATTAAAAGGACTTGTTGTCCCTTTTGCAGCCAGCCCCACCATTAGTATAGATATAGAGAGAGAGAGCGAGATTCTTGAGCGCTGTGTGTGTGTGTGCAACTAAGCACTTGAAATTAATTTGGCATTTTTATTTACTCACAAAGTGGCACCCAAATAACTCGCCAGTTGCTTGCCATCCTCAAGGGCGGCTCAGAGACAATACTGAGCACACTATATATCTAGTGAGCCAGCTACTATACTCGTACCGTTGACAGTTTAGCACCTCAAATCATTTTTCTTTTCAAGCCATGCATGTTTGTAACCATTTGTCTCGCCTTCCTAGTTTGGCAAATTGCCCAAAAGCAGGGTTTTGCTGCTCACTTCCAAGATTAATGGGGCATGCAATGCACTTTGAATTGACTTCGATGCAATGAATGAGAACCATATATTCCTAAATACTAATACCCATATATTTGTCGTTGGAATTAAAAAATTAATTGGGAACGATTTTAAAGGCTGTACAATTTTGAAAGGTAAAGACAAAATAAAGCTGCTACTTATATATTGTACTTACATAAAAATAATTATCAATACACTTATTTCTTTCTTACTATACTTTGTATTTGAAGGGTAAACAGGGCTTATGAGGTTTCTTCTGTAAAAGTTAGAAAGAAGCATTCGCGTGTAAAGTGTACAAATTCCTTATACATCAATACCATATTCCCGACTCTAATCTATATTTCATTTCGTATTTTGAAATTTAATGTTAATCATAAGACAACTGCTTTTTCCCTCTTGTTTGTTTATATTTTTCAAAGTAGGATCAATACATCATTGTTACATTGATAGAGTAGAAGCTGCTCCCGATCACAAGCTCTTTAAAGTTCAATAAACTGAAATTCTTTAAATAAAAAGAAACTAAATAAATAATTAACATCAACTAAGTAATTATTATGATATATATTATAATATTCACAATATCACATTAATCAAAACTGAGTCTGCAACTTCCAAAATGAGATTCGCAAATGAAAAGTCCAAGTAGCTGCTGATTTGAACTAAGTCGGTTTTACTCTATAATTTGCTTAATCTTTCGATATCGTGTGCCTATCAATACAATTTCAATACATCGATATCTGTTACATTTCAGTTCCATTCATATGTTTCTAATCAGTCAGCTATTTACACAGACAGTGAAAATATCAGCTTAATAGTTCAAATCGTTTGATAATAATACTAATAATTATAGAAAATGCGTCTTCTTTACATTAATCTTCTGGTGGTCATTAGGAAATACTTGTAGTGTGGGTTTTGGCGTCATCAAATACTTTGGTTTGAAATGAAAGCGGAATAAATTTTCCATGCACAAAATCCACGATTTGTTCTCGTCTTAAACTAGATATGTGTATAAGCCATTTGTAAGTTGTTAAACGAGATTTGACGTCTCCAGCTGTCATGCTTCAGAAGTTCTCGTTGCTCATACAGTCGAACAGATGAATAGATGCTCTCGGCTAAGTACTCTTGCGTAATAAGTCATCACGTGGTGCTGAACGACGCCTCCCTGCCCGATAAGCAGCTATTTCTCGCATTTGCACCGCAGGTGGGCTACCGAATCTTAATTGGGTGTGCTAGTGGCCTTTATCTGCACCACACTATGTCTTAATAATGCAAACCGCAAGGGAGCTGCATACTCGTACACTGGCTAGGCTTGTCATGACCACAAGCAATCTCCTGAACAAAGACGGCTGAGGTATGCATACAAATTACTCATAAACCTGCACATCAAATAGAAACTAATCAGATATGTGCAGCCTCAGTCAGGAGCTGAAGGCCCGCTCGACTGCAAATACTTGGCACAATAAAAGCACAAGTGTGTGTGTGTGTGTGTATAATAGTTTTAGTCGGAGCTACCTTTTTAGCTACATCTTAGTTATGGCAACTCTTTCTTTATCGACCTATTTATTTATTTATTTCCTATTTCCCAGTGTGACAAGAAAAAATAATTTTACATTAATGCTCTAGTCACAAAAACTTAAACCTTTCTTTTATAAAATTTAAAATGATTTGATTCAAACCAATTTAAAAATTAAAAAAAAAATTAAATGATAGTACTTACATAGTTTTGTCTATTAGCATCAGTTGTTATTTATAATTTATTAGTTGAATTAACTTTTTCATTATTAAAGAATTTCTTTAGCCAAATAAAATAGGTCTTGAGTGTTAAAAAATAAATTTTATTAATCCCATTATAAGATAAATATAAAATCTAATGTTATTTATATGACAAAATAAAAGAATTTGCTTATTTTTATTATTAAATAAATAAAAAAATTCCTTAATATTTGCATTATGTATATATATATATATATATATATATATATATATATATATATATATATATATATATATATATATATATATATATATATATATATATATATATATATATATATATATATATATAATGCAAATATTAAGGAATTTTTTTATTTATTTAATAATCAATATATATATATATATATATATATATATACGAGGATAAATTTTATTATTAAAGCCGATCATAAATCAGTATCAAGTTGCCAAACAAATGATAAATATTTGAAATTTCAAACAAAACGGATTTATTTACATTTAAAAAAAAGACCATTTTATCATTTTCCCATAAAATGCTTATCGAAACGAATTAAGCATTTATGTATAAATATTTTTGAGTTTTTTTAATATTCTAATTATTATAATAATAATAGCATTATTTTAATAATATAATTTTATAATTATAATATAATTAACAAAGCATCAAGATCGAATTAAGTTTGTTCAGAAACAATTCCTTTTTTTTGGTGTTGTGGTTTAAATAGGATTTGCAACCTTTGTTACCCAAGCATAATTCTACTTATCAATATTCAGTCTCTGACTAATCAAGGGACTATCCTTCGTGTTGTATTAATCCCCACACTAATTATCCTTTTCGGGCATTATGATTAACCCGTATGTGAAGTATTAAAACACAGTGCACATTCGAAGGTAATTAGATGGAATTTCGAATTAGTATTTTCGATTCCTAGCTCTCACCGTATGGACTGTGCGTTGATCGTTAATCAGTCAGCTAGGACGAAGTGATTTATATAGACATTAATTTCAATTAAATTTAAAAAAACATTTAAAAATCTATCTATTTTAACTCTTCATTTTGTCAGATTTGAATGCGGCTTTTTGCTTTAGATAGAAAAGGCATAATACAACATTTCAAGAAAAATAAAAAAAATATATTATTATTATTATTATTATTATTATTATTTTTAGAAAAAACGATGTGTTGCATTTCTGCATCAAAGTTGTTTAAATAAATATTGAATCCGTTTCTTCACAAAATTAGTTATCAGCCCACAAATTAAAGTAAAAAGTTAGAATGCACCGCCGCTTGACTTGTTACAAAGTTAAAAAGCTGGAAGTGAACAAAATATTCTGAATACTTGCAAACTAAAGCATTTATCTTTATTAAGGTCGTTACTTGGCTTTTTAGTTATTAAAAGTCATAGACTTTAAATAGAACTATAGTAGTCGAAGCCATCATTTATGATGTGAATGCCAAGCCCTGTTTGGACCGGTTTCAATGGTTGTTTTAGGTGAGGTGCAAATATTTTGGGGCAAACTTAGTAATTTGAATAATTTTCATGAATATGAATGGCTAATAAATCTATTGCTTCGTTCCCAGCATCGTGCCCAGCTGCCGATATTGTAGCGCACTCGCACCATCCAGAGTAGATGATGTTGACAGGTCTGGCGCAAAAACTTCATTTAAATTATGGCTTTGAAGCAGCACAAATGCAATAATGAACGTCAAGAGAAACTGCCACTACATATTTTATTTAAATTATTTGCATAGGAAATATGAAATGTGTTTGTTTGTTTGGCTAACTTGGCAACTCGATTGCAGATGTTGCACTGCAAAATAAACAACGAAATGGTGAAAAGTTTTTGGGGCCAGTGGGAGTGGAAAAGGCAGTGATTCAAACTTAAATGGGCGTTGATTTTGACAAAATTAAGTTTTGAAACTTACCTCAGTTGGGCAAGAAAAGGGTTTAAGGCCAGCCTTCTTTAATATTTATTAAGCACAAAAGGCAGAACACTCGTATACCCATATGCATCGAATCCCATACATTTATGCATGTTTTGTACATATTTAATGTCTGGCTGGCTGGCTGGCTGGCTGGCTTCCCGAGTCAGTTGAGGAGTGCCCTGGACCTGCTTAAGTGCCCTTCATCATATTTTATGTAGCATGCATGCGATGTGGAGTTTTACGAGCTTTTTAGAAGACCGCACAATTCTCAGCAAACCAAACCGATTGGAGATTTCGATGCGACATAAAAACTGGCATTTAAATACTGTCTCTGTGTTTGTGCGACTCTGCCTGTGTGGGGCTGTAATTTTGCAAGAGTGCGCGTTACCGGAAATTAACACGAGTAAAAATTGGCAATAAGCAACAGCGACAGCGACAACTGTTGGTGTTTGTTGTTGGCCAACAAAGCGACATGCCGTTTACGTCACCAATAAATGTTAAAATAAGCAAAGTTGTTTACAGCTGGCAATGGATGGTGGGGAGGTGGGGAGGTGGGGAGGCGCCACAAAAGCAGGCAACCAAACACTTTCCCGTTTGCCACAATTGCTGCTCGTAAAGCAGTCGAGCGAGCTGTGTAGGAGAGAGGCAAGAAGACGTAGTACATGAGATTCAGCTAAGCCTTTGCTGCGTAGGTTGTTCAATTGATTGGCCCAAGTAGAAGTTCTGGGAGACTTTAAAAATAAGTGAATAAATAAAATTTGACCACAGGAATGATAGAAAATACTTAGCATGAAGAAAAGGTAAAGAATTTATTATTTTTTGTGTTTAAGATTTGTTACCTAATTTGAAAATAATCTTGAATCAAAATATATATATATATATATATAGCCAGAGCAACGGAGTCCTTCAGGCCGTATTTTTTTTTAAATCTATTAATCATAGATAGTATGTAGTTTAGAAATGAGCTTTATGAAGTTATTAATATTTACAGTATTTGTTTTGGTAGTTGATTTGTAGTTGATTTGGTGTGGGAATTTTCAAGGAAATAAATTGGCAGTAGTTGGTTTTGCTTGCGTCGCAAAAAGGTAAACAATTTTCTTGATATGCCTTTGTAAATAGCAGAAAATATAGAACTGTAATTTTTTCAATTTCAATTTATTCTTTTTTTTCTTTTCTTAAAAGCATTATATATATTATTTACAAGATAAAGATATCTTATTTTTTCCCTTTTCTAATTAATTAAACAAAATGGAGAAATATGAAAAGTTAAACATCTTCATAAAAGTGTTTTATTTCTTATAAATTATATATTATCATATATTGTATTATTATTATATCATATTATTTTATTATTTATATGCAGGTATGTAGATTACATACATCTCTATTATTAAATCTAACGTTTAGGCGAGCAATCCTTTCTGCAACTAATTCAACTTTGTTATTTGGTGTAAATCTGTAGCGAAGAAGTGCCAGGGAAGGCTATAGATCATCTAAAGTATTTTATTTTGGATGATTTGAATGTTTTTAATATGAGAATTTGCCCAAACTGGAGACCCATAGCAGATAAAAGCTAGCCGAAGGGCAAATAATATTCCCCCACCGAGTCGGAGGCGTTAATTAGATATTATTGTAATTCGATTAGATTTCTCCTTCTTGGGATTTTATAGCTTATAAGATGCTTTTTATAATTTTTATATATTTCCTATGTCGACAGTCAATGTTTGTTGACATAAATAGAAGTAAATAGATAACAGCTTGGTCTGATTGATCTGAAAAATTGCATTTTGTTTTCTATGCAAAGACGACTGTTTCTATTTATAAATGTGTATAAAACACTAACTAATACTAACTAATACTTGTATTTCACTTCTTACTATAACTGTAATAACTTTTAATTAAATCCCTATTATTTGCTCATTTACTCTACAAACATAACTCTTGAAACCAACCACTTTTATGGAGCGCACACAATTAAAGGGAATGTGTTGAGAAATAAATACACATTAATTGCTGTTGCTCGTTGGGTATTTGTTTCAAAAGACCAGCGGCACAAATTTAATTGCTTGTCCGGACGGGCAATAGTTTACGGGCACAGCTCTAGAGCATGTCCGTGCCAATGGCCGCTGCTATTGGCCTTAAAATGGCGGCAAAGGCAGCAAAGGCAGCAAAGGCGGCGGCTTGTTGATTGTCGCCATTACATCGTTTTGGGCGACACATTGGCGAAAAACGTGAGGCGCATGCCACAATATATACGTAGTACGTACGAGTAGTTGCCAAACGGCAGCATGGTGTTGCATTTAAGTATTTCACTTACGGCACTTATTGCAATTGGCGTGAAAATTGTAAAATGCATTTTTGTCGCGCACTCTCCATTTGTTGAGTTTGTTCGTTCGCGTTTGTTGGTTTCTGCCTTTGCGACTAAATTGAGTTTCAATTGCCGACACATGGCTGCACGTGGCGAATTTTCAATTGTTTTTTGCCAGCAGTTGTTGCCATGGCTCTACCAATTTTTGAGACCGCATTATTTATGCATGCACAGCATTCCCGGGCCTGGCCAAATAAGCCAACGAGTCTCTAAATAATTGAGCATGCAACGCGACACAAGACAGGAGAACCGTGCCATGCCATTGCCAGGGAATGCAATGAAGTGACGTTTGCAGCCTGGGATGTTTGCCAAGTTCTTCGAGAATTGAGGCCAATGAAACTATTTGAGAGGCTCAGAAGCAGACAAGCCTGTTGACTCACGAACAAGTAACTTAGCCAGTTGGTAGTTGGTAGTAGCCAGCATGCTATTGGATTACAGGACCATTTTGGGGCACTTAGGCAGCTCCTCAAAGGGGCACACTTTAAGCAGATTGGCTCTGTCAGCCAGCTCTGTCCCATTCAATAAATACAAGAGCAAGGGGCTTAGGCACTTATTAACAGGATATTAAGAGTCTCGTCTCACGCACACACACACGCATACCATATTATATTTGAAAATGCACTCTGCCTTTTCACCTAATTACTCGCACAATTAAATCAATTGAATTGCTGACTGATTGGCATTTCATAAGCTAATCAATGCATTTCTATATACTCGCACATACTTGTAAGTATACACGTAAATCGTGTATATGGCCTTTGTAGGAGCGACCGCAATCATTGGGCAGCATTTAATGCCAATAGCAGTGCATGCCACAGACCACGCCCCACAGCTTCGCATACACACACACATACATATGTACATATGTCCACTAAAATGCAAAACACGCATTACTGATTCCGATCTGCGGTTATGTCATTAAAATTAATGAAATGTTGCTGTTATGGTCATGATTAAAGCTACAAGTATACTGTAGCTCTTAGATCGGTTTAACTTATTTATATTTCTCTGAATTTTTATAAATTCTGTGAATTTTTTTTTGAGATACATACATATATCTATTTGTAATATTAGAAATATTGTTGTTATGCTCATTATTAAAACTACAAGTATACCCGTAGTTCTTAGATCGTTTTAAATTATTTATATTTCTCTGTATTTTTATAATTTCATTGAATTTATTTTTTGTTGAAAAAAAGAAATATTTTTTAAGCGGCACATTTTTAAGCATGTCTTGAGATACATTCTATAAATCTACTTGTATGGCTTCGCAAAATTATTGCTATAGTGATTATTAAAGCTATAAGTATAGTTGCCTGTTCACATTCTTTGCATTTCTCTGAATTTTTAGAAGATTTTTTTAAGCCTCTTCTAGAGATATTTCGTTTTGTATGGCTTCGATTAGGTGCTGCGTATAATCAATGCGAAGAATGGACGATAAGTTTATATAGTTCTTATATTTAATATTATATTTATATATTTAATTAGAATAAGTCAAGCTTCGCGCTGTCTCCTAAATGTCTTAATCATCTTTAATTGCTTAAAGTGTAGGGTAATCAAATCTTTCTTGTCGCACTAAGAAATAATAATAAAGAAATAAATAAATTCAGTGCTTCGAATGAGAAGTTTGAAGTGGAGCTGTGTTAGCATTTATATAGAAAAATATTATTTCAGTTTAATAATTAATAATAGTTAATACTGTATAATTGTTGTTTACCAGCCATCAATGAAAGAAACCCTCCTCTCAGCGCTTGCTTATAAAGCAGTATTTTACCTCAAAATTTGAAGTTATTTTTATACTTATATTGAAAGAAAACAATTGTTCATATCCATTTAAAACACATATGTCCTAAATTTTAGTCAGACATATATTTTTCTAATCACAGCTGTATATGTTTCTGATGAGCTGAGATAATGCTAATAGTCGTCGTCAGTGATTTGAAATCTAAAGCATTTCTTCTTGGTTATCAATAAATACTACATTTTATTTATTTATTTATGCTATTGATTGTTAATCTTTTAAATCCTTTTAACTTCACTTAAATTCTGTTTTCTATTATATTTATTATTTATTTTTATGGGTATTTTTATAAATGCATTTTTTTTATAATCAGAACTGAAAGACGTTTCCTACAGTTTATTTTTTTCTTGGTTATCAATAAATACCCCATTTTATTTATTTATTTAGTCGCTGGAATCCTTTAATTTTAGCTTTTAATTTTAGCTGAATTAAGTTTTCTACTACATTTATATTCTTTTATGATTATAGAAATGCTATTTATTTATAATTAGAACTGAAAGTCATTTTCTACAGTTAAATTTTCCTTGTTTTGGCCCATGGTGCGCATACGCAATAATTAAACGTCAAAATTTAAGCAAATTTCATATTCCTATGCGCAATTGCGTTTATGATTGTGTGTGTGTGTGTGCGTGTGGGTGTTGGTATGTATGTATTTGTGTGGTTATTTTGCGCACATGAAGTAAATTTGCAAAATTGCTGAAACAAAATGATTAACTCACTAGCAACTAGGAAGCTGGAAGCTGCGAGCGAGCTCTGTTCATTGTCTCAGAGCTCTCACGCAACTTTTTGCTGTCATTTCGAGTAAATTTTTCATTTTTATTATTGCGCGCCATTTTGTTTCGCTGGTCACCCATCATTGTGAATGGTGCCCCTGCTCTTCTGCTCTTCTGCTGCTCTGCTGGTGTTGATGCCGCTGCTGCTCTCGGCGACAGAGATTAATGAGGCAGCGTCACATTTAGTTAATTTTGATGACTGCCACACTGGCTGACTATTATTGTTGGCTCTGTGTTTCGCTTCTTCCGTCCGACTCTACATTGAGTTGTGAATGTGTAAGTGTCTGTGTGTGTTTTTTGTGTGTGTGCGGCGCTTAGCAAAATTTAATTGCTAACAACAGGGTACTGTACTTGCTAACAGTACCCCCGAAACTCCTCCGCCACCCCGTCTCCCGCTGTGTTATTATTATTATGCTGAGCATTTCGTTTTTGGAGTCTAACTGCGGTTCATTAAACTGGTGCGTTTCATTTGTCATTTGGTTGGGCTGAGCTCGTCACACCAGCAGCAGCTAAAAACTGACGCACTGTTTTAATTTTGCATAACAATTGAAACGTATTCGTCAGATAAACTTTTGTTTTACGCCCCATTGTCTATGCCCCTGGGGTGTTTTAAAGTTGATTTTGTTTTGCAGCACGTAGCGTGCGGAATTTTTAAGTAGGTCCTTGAACTAAGCTTAGCGTGAAGGTGAACGGTTAATGACTTTTAAATAGAGCTTTAGTTGCAATGAACCGATCAAGCAGTTTGTGGGTCTTTATTTATTAGCAAGCTCAACAAATTTGCACATCAACGTAAGGACTGTTGCTAATTTTAAAGTTTAACAGCAGTAATACGTTCTGCGCATCTGAATAGAAGATTTATAAAGTTATAAAGACAAGGGCGCACAGACATCAACCAATCTATATATAATTGCTGTATCATATGAAGACCACTAAATAGGCATCATTGCATATACTCTGGAGTTGTTCAGAACATAGCAAATGACAACAATTTTTATTTATGACATTCAAAGAAAATGTGCTTCAAATTGGTTTATGACGTCACTGTGCTTATAAGTATGTTTATACCCTGGATCCGTAGGATAAAAATGGTATATTAGGTTTGTGCAAAGTATGTAACAGGCATTAGGAAGCATCTGCGAACCCATAAAAAATAAAAATATCTTAATCAGTATGAGGAGTGACATCGATCTATCAACCATTCGTCCGTCCGTCTGGATGAACGCCTGGATTTTGTAGACGGCTGGGCACACATTAACCAAACGCAGCCCAACAAATCTATATATAATTGTATAATTATGTTTTAAATTTCATTGAAATCAGTCAATTCTAAAAAAAATTATTAGCGAAACAATTTCACTCCAGTATTGCTCTTCTTCTTCTTTATTGTGGTCGCTGCGAATTACTTGACATTTCAAATGGCAATGCGTATATTTTTTAATGTTAATCTTTTTGTGGGTCGAATGCATTTCGATTTGTTGTTTGCGTGTGCGTAGGTGTTGTAAGCCTCTTTGTGATATTACTTTTAAGTATTTCTTTTGTGTTTCTTTGCTGTCGCTATTTATACACCTCTTACTGTTTGCTTCACTGGCTTGCTATTTATATAAATGTAATTGGTTATGATTTCCACGTTCATGTTGTATTTCATTTTCTTTGTGCAGGTGGGGCTTTCTTGCTTGTGCTTGTTTGTGCTTTCCATTTTATTATCTTTTCAATTGCTTGCACTGCTCTTCAACTTCGTTTGCCTCACTTATAAGTATATTTCTTGGTTACCTCACTGGTTTCTTTTTCTGCTTAAGTTCCCCTGCCATTGCCTGTGCTTTTTACACTTAACACGTTCGCTTGCCCCTTTTAAGTAAGTTGTCAGTGCATTTCCATGGCTACGGCATACAATAATTACATACTTATTATGATAAAAGCCGTGCCACATTAACAGTTATATATTTCTTAATTAAATTGATAGGCAGCTTCAGTCGATTTGCTTGAACTCCAACTCCTCGTATGCATTTTAATTAAAGTTTATTATGCCCAACCACCCAGCCACTCAGACCCACACACACACACACACACACACACACACACGCACATAAAGCCAAACCCGGTCAGCCAACCTGCCAACCAACGAAGGACCTGCTACTCTGCTGTGTCGGAAATGCAAAAGTCTGCCCAGCAATTCTTTGGCCATCGTGATGACTGCTGCCACTTTTATTGTTTGTGCAACGAACAAAAACTGCAACAACGGCCAAGTTGAACTTTTGTTAATGAAAATAATGCAATTACAATAACAACAACAACTCCACTCTTAACAATGCCAGCCACTGGCAGGCGATGCACGTCATGTGTGAACGTGTTTGCGGTTTGCCGGAGCTCACAATGACGATTGCCGCGATGATGATGACGATGACGAAGACGGCAACAGCAATGGCTCCACACAGTGGATTGAGAGATATGCAAATTTTAAATTCTATGCTAATAGCTGTTAAGTGTGTGTTGCAACGAGTATTCCCATAAAAAACAACAACTATTCCACATGCCACTGGAAAAAAAAAGGTTGAACAGGAATTTGCTGTGGCAAATATTGGCTTCATCTACTCGTAAATTATCTACTGATTTATTATATATATTGTAAATATATTTTTTATTGAATGAAATGTTGCCTTTATCTGAAAATCTGTACAAAACACATGTTGCTATTAACAGAATCATAGCCAGACCTTAGCTAAGTAGTACGGTAATTTTCTTACAAAGACAAATGTTAAAATTTTAATTTACGAAATATAAATAATACTATTATTATTGTTATAAACAATCAACTTTTTGGCGGGTTAAACCCATCAAAGTAGGTTTTGTATTAAAGCCTGCTTGCCAAATGTGTGGTCGTTAGCTGTTATGGTTTAAAATTTATCGACGTTCATACAGACAGACGGACAAACAGTCGAACAGATAGACATGCCGATATAGATTGATCTTATTATGCTTATTCTATAAGTACCTATGATAGGGGGGAGTCTGTTCTGCCTATTACATGTATTCAAACTACTGTGAAGTTTTTACACCTTGACTATTTTGCAAAATTTTGAACGATATCTGAACATTTTCATAAATGTTTGATCAATTTTGTGTCAGTGTGTGATGCCAGTATTGTTGTTGTTGTTGTGTTGTTTGCTTTGCTGGCAGCGGCATTGCCTGCAATTGGTCTTTCAGAAACTTTTCGCCCTGTCTGCATCTGTTCAACGCCTCGCTATCTATGTTGCTGGAGATGGTGGTGATGGTAATGGTAGTGTGTGTGTGCGAGTGTTTGTGTGTATGGGTGTGTGCGTGGGTGTGTGTTGATGTGTTTGCTTAATGCAATTAAGCGAAGCGGAAGTAATTCTGCCAACTGCCTGACTCGCGGCCTGGCAGGCACATTCGGCTAATGAATCGTTGCAGTTGCCGCTACGCTCGTCTGTCAAACGGGCTGGGAATAAGACGGAGGTAAGACAATGTGTCGAGCAGGAGCAATGCTGTTGTTGTTGTTGTTATTGTTATTGCAACATTTCATTTCGTTTTTCTTTTCTTGCTATATTTTTTATTATTTTGAAAAGTGTGCTCAAGTTTTAATTTCTTTTTGTTCGCGCAAGTATAGAGCTGCTGTTGTGCTGCCTTTTTGTTTCCGCTCTCAGGTCTGCCAGCACCAAAGCCAAAGTTAACGCCAACGCCAACACCAACGCGAACACTCCTGCAACTGCAACTTGAGGCAAGTGGCTGTTGTTGCTGTTGGTTTTGTTGCCATTTCCTTTGCCTTTTCTTTTGTTTTGTTGACTGCGTCCCGCCGACTGTGGGCTCTTCAGCTTGCGGCTGCCATTATTATTACTGCGGTGTGCATGCTAAAGTGGGCCACAGAATGCAATTTGTTATGCAGGCGACGCGGCTTGGAATTTGATTACCAGCCAGCGAAGGCAACGCCTCCTGGTTTAATACCAAATGCCATAATTATTGTCAGTCCAACACTTTGCCCTTTTTCCCACACACACACACACACACACACACACACACACACACACACACACACACACACTCGCACACTCGCACATACACTCAGACAGCCTGACACTTGCCCGGGGGCCAAGCGCAAAGATTGCACTTTGTTGCAAGTGCTAAAAAGTTGAACAAACAGAACAGCACAGCACAGCGCAGAACAGAAGAGAAGAGAAGAGAAAAAAACAAACAACACCAACAACAACACAGTCTGAGGCAGAGTTCAAACAAACAGGCCAGCAGGCTGTCAGCTCTGCACGCGGCATGGAAGTGAAAAGTGAAGAAAAACTACGGCCATATGTTAACAAAGTTTATGCAACTTTGTAGCTGCCATTTTGTGGCGCAATTCAACTCGTACCGCCACCCCCTTTAAGTGGCAAGCAAGGAAGCCGCCACATGAAACCGACTCCAACTTAATTCACTGCACATCAGTGCAGAGAAGTAATTGAATTGAATTGAATTGAATTGAATTGAATAATATACTATATATACTTGTATATATACAACACATATTGGAAATCAAAGTAAAGAAACAGCGTCCAAAAAAGTGCGTTAATTTCAAAAAAACATTCAAACATTAATGCTTCCAATTAGTAATATCTAACCGTATGCCCATTGACTTTTCTATCTCAATTTGCGGATTGGTTAATTTCACATTATATTCCGCTCGGTTCCCAAAGTCTTCAAATGACATTTCACGCACACGCCCGGTCAGTATTTCATCCATATGATGGCTAGATGGCAGACAGGTTAATCGGCCGACTTTACTGGCCACTGAGCGTTCCATTAGCTTGACCATCGGGGATGCCGTACCGGAGACAATACCCAATATTCGCATATCTTGGTTATACCTATTGGCGAGAAAGCCCCTTTCCGCGACTTGAAATGTATCCTCCTCATCCCCCAATTGGGCCAAGCAGGTTTTATTTGCCGGCGTTATCGGCTGGCCAGTGGCACACAGAATTGTGCCGGTCGCCGGCATCAATGCTTGGGTTGGTGGATAACTCATTTTTTTTAGCACTTTAATTATGATCAGTGAAATATATAGATAAATTGCTAGTATAGAATTTGGCTTTGTAGTTGACACTGACAGTTTATTTTGTGTTAAAAACAATTCAATTTAAATACGCCTACTGCCCTGCTCCAAAACAGAGGCACATTCTAAACAATGTGGGGATCGTTTCTGTCTATTACGAACGCGTTTCCCCTAATTAACCAAATTGTAATTCTCACTCTCTGGGATTTCTGTCCAATTCGCTGTTGTTTTACACTGAAAGGTAGCATTCGGCATAAGTTTACAAAATTTGACAGTTTCGGCAGCGTTCAAAATATTTGCTCGATCACAATCGTTAATTAACACTGGTACTATGCCCAGTATGAATTCTCTTCCTGAATCGGTATAATTTGCAGCAGCTTCGCCATGAATCCTTATTAATTTATTATTTTAACGTTTACGTCAGCGCCACATTTTAGAATTTCACAATTTACTATCAAAACAATAAAAAAAAAATCTATATACATTGCCTTTCCAACTACCTGATTTAAAATAATGTTTCATAGATGGCGCAGCTAACTAACTTGATGTGGGAAGTTCGTATGTTCCCTACTGAATAATACGGATGTGTATAACATAAAACAATAAGTACTTTATTTAAGCTTCGCGCTAGCGGTTGTTCAAGCAAGGTAGACTCCTGGAGATCGATTCGTACATAATATATAACGAACTACCTATTCAAATTAGTTAAGCTTTATCAGCAAAAGATGGCGCTACGTAGAGTTTCCACATTGATATTCATTGAAAGATTAATAGCCACTACCAACAGAATAAACAGTAGTACAAAATATATGTACACATTTCCATTCCAACTGAATATAAACAGACTACCAAATTTGAAATAATGTTTAATAGATGACGCAGCTAACTATTTTGATATTCATTCAAAGTTAAGAAGCCAAGATCAAAACAATAAACGGTCGTACAAAAAATCTATACACATTGCCATTCGTGCTTAATAAAAAGGGACTACCTAATTTGAAAAAATGTTTCATAGATGGCGCAGCTAACATTTTGATAATCATTGAAAATTAAAGCAATAAACGATCGTACAAAAAATATGTACACATTGCCATCTAGATAAATATAATGAATTGAAAAAATTGTTTCATAGATGGCGCATCTAACTATTTTTCATATTCATAGAAATGACAAAAAATTATTGCTGATATTAGGCGTTTAAATGCGATTGGCTGTAATAGATCAGGTTATCTACTATTGGTTTGGTTTTTCAAGTTTTAGATCGTAGCAAACTAAATATATATTAACTAACTGAATTTGGTGTTTTAATGGTTTTCCGCGGCTAATTATTGGGTAATACTGGATAAGCCAAAAGGCTGTTAAATTGGACGTGCAACTCCTAATGCTCTACAAGGCAAATTGCATGCAGCTAAGTGTCGGGGCAGCTAAGCAAATTATCGACAGTTTTTCAATCCAGCAATCCCCCTCTTACATAATATATATCGAACTATCTAATCAAATTAGTTAAGCTTGATCAGCAAAAGATGGCGCTGCGTAGAGTTTCCACATTGATATTCATTGAAAGATTAATAGCCACTACCAACAGAATAAACAGTAGTACAAAATATATGTACACATTTCCATTCCAACTGAATATAAACAGACTACCAAATTTGAAATAATGTTTAATAGATGACGCAGCTAACTATTTTGATATTCATTCAAAGTTAAGAAGCCAAGATCAAAACAATAAACGGTCGTACAAAAAATCTATACACATTGCCATTCGTGCTTAATAAAAAGGGACTACCTAATTTGAAAAAATGTTTCATAGATGGCGCAGCTAACATTTTGATAATCATTGAAAATTAAAGCAATAAACGATCGTACAAAAAATATGTACACATTGCCATCTAGATAAATATAATGAATTGAAAAAATTGTTTCATAGATGGCGCATCTAACTATTTTTCATATTCATAGAAATGACAAAAAATTATTGCTGATATTAGGCGTTTAAATGCGATTGGCTGTAATAGATCAGGTTATCTACTATTGGTTTGGTTTTTCAAGTTTTAGATCGTAGCAAACTAAATATATATTAACTAACTGAATTTGGTGTTTTAATGGTTTTCCGCGGCTAATTATTGGGTAATACTGGATAAGCCAAAAGGCTGTTAAATTGGACGTGCAACTCCTAATGCTCTACAAGGCAAATTGCATGCAGCTAAGTGTCGGGGCAGCTAAGCAAATTATCGACAGTTTTTCAATCCAGCAATCCCCCTCTTACATAATATATATCGAACTATCTAATCAAATTAGTTAAGCTTGATCAGCAAAAGATGGCGCTGCGTAGAGTTTCCACATTGATATTCATTGAAAGATTAATAGCCACAACCAACAGAATAAACAGTAGTACAAAATATTTTTTTAGGGACATTTTAATTTTAATTATGATTTCTTAATTGTAGAAGTTCTTTTAATTTTAGAGTTTTTTGCATGACATCGACTCAAGTCTGTACACTTTGTGGCCAATTTATAATGTGTGAGCATATAATAGGGCATTAATCCACCCAAAAAGTTACCAAATTAAAAGGGAGGAGAGATATGTACATACATACTATAGGTTTGTCGACCATTTGTCGACCAACAAGGGAGCAAGTTTGCAGTAAGGTGACAGTATTTGTTAACTAAGCCAGCCAATCTGCACTGAGCCCACTTATTGCTCACACAGCAGTCCTAAAGCTGTAATATAGGCACACACACACACACACACACACACACACCCCTACACCTTTGCACACTTTCTGGCAGAATTTTAACACGCCTTTGCCATTTGGTTACAGTGCTTCATAATTTAAATGGGCAAACCGAGCAATAATCCTTAATTGCTCATTTTACTTAAGCATATTTTCTTCTGCTCGGGCTGGCCCACGCGCTTTACCTTTTCCATTTCATTTAAAATGCCCAGCGCAAACAAGGTTTACGGCTGAGCTGGGGGAGGGGGGGACCGGCTGCACAGGACTTGGTAGCTCGACCGCCTTTCTGTATGCTACGCCTTCCATTATGCATGTGCCGAAACACTCACACATATATACACACACACATACACACACAGTTTTAGGCCTTTCAGCGAACTGGCGTGTGTATTCACTTTGCTGTTGCACAAAGATGTTGAGCGCTGAGCAGAGGACGACGGATGTGCACTTGCAATTTGAGTACAACGTGGCGTATGCAAAATATTTGCATTGATAAACAGCTTGCAGCGCACTCAAACGCACACACACTCCCACACAAGCCATGCATAGGTGGCACGTGCTGGCAGCTTCGCCCCTGTGGCCATCATAGCGCCACCGCAGCACTTAAAATTTTTCATTTAAAGTTTGTTGAAAAGGCAGCTGTGCGGCGTTCCCTTCTGCCACAGCCAGAGCCACAGCCACAGCCACAGTCTCACCTCTCATCTATGCAAAGGCTTATCGATTGGCATAGCGACACAAGCGACTCATACAGCGCCAAAGAGCCGCGCTGGTATGCAAAGGAATTTGTATTATTATATCTTTTCAATAGCATTCAGTTTCTACACCTCTAGTGGGTGTAGAGTATGCAGGGATAGGGCTAGGCAGCGACATGCAAACAGTGGTTTGAACAGCTCGGCTATTTTTCTTATTTAAGGCAGAAGTGCAAAGCTTTAAATTTATTGCAAAGAAAAGTAAACTCTTGCAACCAAAAGGAGCTAGAAATTGAACAAAGTAAAGAATGTTTTAAAAGTGTACGAACTAGAAGATATGTAAGAAAAGGAAGAAAATTCGAAAGTTATATTTTTAAAAAATCAAAAAACAACTTTTATAAAAAAAATGCAAAGTAGAGAATTAAAGAATTTCCAAAAGTTAATAATAAACCCACTTTTTAACAAATACTAATTTATAAAATAAATACCTTTATATATTATTATGCCTTTATTTTTTATATTTGCATCTTAAGGCATAAAATAAAGCTCCCTAAAGCTGTTGTTTATATTCTAAAAGAAGCTTTAATATAAAATTTAAAGAAGTAGAAACATTAGCGTCTTTTGGATCAACATAATGTTCGCTCTATAATTTTTTCAAGTTGTTCAGCAAGACGGCCAGCTTGGCATCTTTTAAGGGTATAGTTTATATTTTAAAGTAAACTCCAATCAAAAATTCAAAGAAGTAGAGACCCAGCATAGCACTAAAGAAGTTCTAAGACTGTTTAGCAGCTGGAGAAATATTTTTTTGACTAAATCGAAATAAATAAATTTATGAAAAATATATATTAGTATTATCCAGGATTGGAGAAACAACAGCGTCTCATGGAACAATATAAAGCTTGTTTATATTTGAAAAAAAAAAAACCCAATAAAAAATTCAAAGAAGTGGATATCCAGCATAGCAGTAAAGAAATTCTAAGAGTTAATAATAAATCCGCGGTTAATAGCTAGACAAATATTTGTTTGACTAAATCGAAATAAATACATTTTATATAAGAGATATATTAGCGTCTCATGGAACAAAATAAAGCTCCCTCTGCAGATCCTATCCCTTCTGCGGGGAAGCATTGAGTTCTCAGCACCTACTTGGCCCCTTCTTCCCTTTTAGAATCTCCCTCACTTGTTGACATAAAAAAAATAAACAAAAATTAAACCCAACCCTGTAAAAATAATTAAATTAACATCGAGTCGAAGGCCCTAGTAGCTAGCACTCGCTAATCTAATATTAAGTTTACTATAAAATACAAGATTTAATTTGTTGAAATAAAATAAAATAAAAGTTCCCTCTTTAGCCGATCAGGCAGTTCTTTGTATTTGAAATTGTTAGCCCTAATTTACAAACTGCTTTTAAGCCACTGTGCAGCAGTCGTTAGCTAAAGGTTAGGGGTGTTGAATTTATTGATTTATTAACTGCACTGAAATGAAAGGGCAGTCTATTGCCTGCCTGCCTGCCTGCCTGCCCTTCACCGAGCAGGGCACAGCACAGTTGCACCTCTCTGGCATGCAAGTAATATATAGTTGTATTTGCACAACAAGAGGAATACTCGTACTCACAACTTTCTCTCATTTCTCAACTTTTTTTTGCTAATAAAAACGCAGAGCGACCTTCGCAGGCCGGGGTCTGCAGCAACTGTAAGCCCTTTCATGCAATTAAATTGCGCAATTGCCTGCAAGTATGACTACAATATGTGCAATGGGTGAATGGGCAAAAGCAAGTGACATGCCAATGAGCTGCCAGGCAGACAGCCAGACAACCAGACAGCCAGACAACCAGAATGTTTGCCTGCCTGCCTGCCTGCAATTTTTTATTACGCCTTCAAGTCGTGATGGCGCGCTTCATTGAGCAGCAGCCAGGCAGCCAGCCAGCAGGCAGGCAGGCAGGCAGGCAGCAAACAACAAATAACAACAGCAATGCATCATGCATATAAACGCAAATAGTACAACTGTATTGTTGTGTGAGTGTCTCTGTGTACAAGTATGTTTGCCTACTTTTCAGCGCACGCCCTGCATTTATTGCCATGCAATACGTATACGCCGCGTATGCCAAACTGCAAGTCAAGTTGCTTTCAATAGCAAATTTCGTGCACTGCATGCTGAAAAGTGAACACACACACACACACAAATAGAATTAAGCGAACATGCAGCAACACTCACTCGCCGGCTGACTGACTGACTGACTGACAACCCCCTTTACAATTGTCAGTTGTAGACGACTTCTACCGTTACATGTAACTAGGGAAAACAATTTAATGATGTTGTCCGTTTTGTAACCATTCATAAGGCTGTCGTCTGTCTGTCTGTGCGTCCTTTCCCCACTCACTCCCTGTTTCCTCGCTGTCTCCCCCCCTGTCTGTTCGTCTTGTCAATGCGAAATTCAATAGCCACCAAGCGCCAACGTGTCGTACATTGAACCATGCCTCTACTCCCGTTGCTGTTGTTGCCACATATTTTGCCCAACAAGTACATGTATCAGTGCAATTGTTGCTTCAACTTGTGCGCCTCCAGGATTTATTGAGCGCCAACTTAAACACTACTACTCGGCATGCTGCATAATTAATGCCAACTCAATGCGGATTTGCAATCGAAATCAATTTTTACAAAAGCCTCCATATTTCTTCTTGTTCTTTCGTTTGTCTTTAAAGCGAAAGAGTTGTGTAAATCGGCCATTTCTGGGCAGACCTGACAGTCATTTACTGTTTGCCAGTCAGTTGTCCAACTTTAACTTTGGCTTAAAGCCATGTTGCGACATTAGTTTCGGCTTCGGCCTATTGACAGCTGTGCTGCCCCTTTATTTACTCAACTTTTATCTTTTCTCTTCTGCTGCGCTTCGTCTTAATTAAACGTAATTAAAAAGTTAGCTTGACACGCATTTGTTGAGTGCTGCAGGAATGCTCGCCTGCATTTCCTCCAAAAAAAAAAAACAAAGACAAAATTAATAAAAAAAATAGGAGTAGCAGACAGCAGCCACAACAGGCCACAGCTAAAAGCTAGTACTTGGCTAATGGCGTAAAGTTAGCCAAGTTTTGCGACTACTATGGCGACGACCACAGAACCTTTTTGCTTTTTATGACTCGCCATGCCCCTTTATGGTCACTTCTGAGAAATTTTTGCGCATAATTAGATAAAGTTCTATGGAAAAGTTTTCACAGTAAATGTGCGACCTGTGCACAGCACAGCACAGCCTTTGGCAAAAGTTACGCATAAAGGAAATATATGTATGATTAGATATTTTTGGGGGCGCACAACCGTTAAATTTTACGACCATACTCATATGGAGGCAATCAACTTAGTTACGCGCAAACGATGTCTGCAATTCCAAATATTATTATTTAAAGGGAAGAGCATATGTATTTTGCTGGGAAATTATTTATTTTTCAAATACATTTTGTATAAGTTTGCTTTATGATGGGTGGTAAGTGGCATTCAATAGTTAAGCTGTTCAGAAAAGACATATTCTGCGTGAAAACTTATTATAAATTATTAGTTATTAGTTACAACAAAGAGAGATATTTTATTTGATTTTGAAAAGATTGTAAAATGTTTGTTCAAAAAATGTATTATTTGATTGCAATTGAATTATTTTACCTATTTATTTTATTTGTATATCAACAAACAATGATTGTCTATATAAGGAAACAATATAAAAGCTATAAAAAGTCTTAATAGAAGAAATCTAATCAAATTACAATAATATCTCCGACTCGGTGAGGGGGAACATTATTTGCCCCGACTTACAGCCAATTGTGGTCAGATGCGTTAATAGATCTACCAACTAAAAAAGAAAAATCTTAACAATGAAAATGAAAAATATATGCGCAAAAAAAGGGGAGAAAATGTGCACGAGGGGGAAGATATTTCAAAAAACTCCAATTCAATGCAGAACAATTTTTTTAAAATTATACTGTTATATTTACAATTTAAATTAAACTTATAGTTAAATACAAATGCAACTTAAACTAGGTGCTCAGTCTTAATTACAATTTAACATTTATAATTTATATAAATCTATTGAGAAGGTGTGACCTTTTCAGCCTCCTTCTCACTATTCTTCTTCCTTTTCTTCGCCGTTTCAGCAGGTCCCCGGAGGGCGAAGATAATTCAACAAACTCCAATTCAACAATGGCTTCAACTTTACTTCGGTTTGAAATGATTTGCAAATAATAATAGGAGTTGTTGTGATAAGCTGGCGAAGAAGATCGTTAAAAATTGTATTTGCCAGCGCTGTTAAGTGTCATGTGGCGGATGGAATTCTATTTTGTTTTTGGTTCATTTAGCAATGATCGGTTTTTTATGACGCTGTTTTGCTGGTCAGCTATACTCGTAGTTTATGGCCCAATTGCCACACCTGTCAAGCAGCAAACAAGCAGCCTCCCTGCCTCCCTGCTGCCCTCCCTCCCTAGTCAGTCAAATCATCTATGAAGTTGTGGACGCGTGTCTGTTTATGGCTTTCATTTCTTCTCCCTTCATTTTCGTATATATTTTCGCATGTATAGCATTCATATAGATGTACTATACATGTATACATATATGCATATATGTATGTATATTTGTTAGGTTATGGCTCGTAAATATTTTATGCGAACGCCATTCTGGGCTATTGATTTGTTAGCGCAGACGATGATTTGTGCTTCAGTTTATTGTCCGGCCATTGGCCAGAGCGTCGCTCAAGCGCACATGGCGCCTTGGCCGTACAGGATTTCAGTGGGGTGGGGAGGGGGATTACCCCTTTTACACTGATGGACAAATGACGGCTTTGGCTTGCTTAGAATTTCAAGCATGAAAGTAGTAGGGATAATATCTCTACTTCTCAAGAAATAAGTAAATTAGAAGTCAAATAGTATAGCAACAATAAAAGAAAATTTGTAAATTTATTTTTCGAATGAAATATAAATAGAAAAGGAAGGTTCCATTAAATGAATAGCTTTTTGGAATGCTTGAGGAACAAAAAGGGGAAACTGTAAAGCGATAGGGGAAAATAAAATGTAAAAATTAAATTCAAATGAAGAGGCAGTCCCTGCTGTGATTAGAGAGTTTGCAAGAGATGTTTAAAGGGATATGTTGTTAAGCTTGTATGTACTATTTATATAAATATATACATTTATATAAATATATGTATATATATATTAGGTGATCTGGTGTGCCTCGCTACACTAAGTACTTTGTGGACTCTTCACATTTCACAATATAATCGTCTTCTTGTGGACAAATCATCGTATTTTCTATTAATAATGCTTTTATGCGACTCTACTAGCTACAAATAACATTCAACGCATTTTCCGATTTACCCTCAGCCTTCAGTAGTCTCGAACGAATAGATATAATAAATTAGTATTTCAGCCTTTTCCAAATCATAATTGAATACTTCTTCTTATAACATACACAATTTCGTTCAACACTTTAAGAACTAACTGGACGCTCTATTCAGTCTGCATTTTTATTCAGTCTTTGACATACATATCCAAAACATACGAAGAAATTTCTGAAAATATTAAGCAAAAAGTAAAATGGATACCTTAGATCCAAAAAATAAATAATTGAGAGAAAAACTATCCTATGTTTTAAGTTAGACCAAATTAAAGATACATCTGAAATTTGAGGACAAACATCGTGACACGATGTATATATAAATATATAGATAAATATAGAGAAACAGAGGAAGTGAGAAATATCAATATATTCAGAGCGTAAAACCCGAAAACAATTCTGCATAACATACTCAGTCTGATGATAAATAGTTTATAATTGATGTGAGAGGAGCAGAAGAGTTGAGACGACCGGAAATGAAGTAAATAATCAATTACATAAGAAAGACAACACCGAACGATAAATTATAGGCTGGTTAGACACAAGCTACAAATTAAATTCAAATGCCAAATGAAAATCTAATTGACTTACAGATTTGTAGCAATAGTAATCAAAAGTCAAAGCACAACCACTTACGATGAAGTGTTCGTGTTGAAAGCTGATATATTAGCTGGCATATTAGCGAAGATATGTGCAGCCCTTTTGGAAATTCTCATCGTTCGGTTATGGTTATCGGATTTCGAATGCTACTGAAATGTTTAGGCAAGAAAATCTTAGCACAAACATATATAGACTTTACTTGGTGGTATTAAATGAGTGACTTAGCTACATTTATAGACTTTAAAGTTTTAAATTTTAAAATCTTATTGGGTACAGTATTCAGAAGCCTCGATGACATAGTTCAACCTCCATCTCGTCGCTATCTGTGTGGTAGTAGGCCCAATTGTGCAGCGCCTCCAACAAGCCGTTGGCTTTCACTTTGCTGCAGGCTGGAGTGTCAAAACGACTTTATATCAACGTTAATTGATGGCTTTAATGCACACAACGTGTACCTGGCAGCCAACCAGCAGGGCTCACCTGACTGCTCTCTCTCTTTCTCTCCCTTTCTCGCTTTGGCCAACATGGCAGCCCTTTTGACAATGATTTTAATGCCTGTCAGCGTGTTGTGAAAAATTCAACGAAGCATAGACATATTGCTATCATTTTTACCCCCATTTTTTCCCTTCCTAATTTAGTTGCCAGGCAGGCAAGCTGGCAAGCTGGCAAGGAACGAGGCAACGAGGCAGCCAGCCCTCGCACTTCAATTACTTTAATGAAGGTGGCGGGAGGGCTCCTTGCAATGTGTTGCATGCAACATGCCGCAAATGTCTTAAGTGCCTCTGGCGTCGACGTCGACACTTTGATGGCACTCGGCTGTTGGTTGTGCCATAGCTTAAGGGTTACGAGAATATACGTATATTTTGTTGCAGGCGCGCGCACGTGTTGAGGTTTTGTGTCTTCCAACTGGGTTGTCGTGCTTTTTTGGGTGAAGGTCATTTTAATTTATTGCTGAACTTGGCAGCCATCAGTTGGTTGCCTTCCCTTGGCCGCTAGCCCACTCCTGGGGCATTGCAAATGAATGCCAAATGAAATGTTTAAAGTCCTTTTGGCGCTTACAATAACAATGATTGCGATGACGATGACGATGACACTGCGGCTACAGATAACAACGTTTATGAAATTACGAGTGAAACAATCAAAACGCCAACTCTTAAGCCAACGACACAAGTGCAGAAATCGCAGAAATGGCAGAAGGCGCAAAAGCAAAAGGAAAAGCTGCCCATAAATGTGTCAAGGTCTCTGAAGCGCAAGCTCTTGGATTTGAATATGAAAGTCAGCGCATGCTCTTATCCCGCCCCCAAAAGCAGCAGCAAAGCGAACGCGAAAGGACGAAGGTGGTGGTGGTGGTGGTGGTGGTGGATGTGGAGGCAAGGACCAAAGCAAGCACTCATAAAACAGACATAAAATGAGATTTCTAGCGCAAAAGCCGCGAATTGCAACCCGGCCGCATTTAATTTAATTCCGTGCCAGGCAGGACCAAAAAGGTCACAAGTAAATGGCCGAATGGCTTATTGTGCTCAGCACAACGCTGTTAGGGCAAGTTCAAAGGGCATGCGATGGGCAGCAGGTGGATATGAGTTGCAGGTGGATACGAGGGAGAGAGCATACTTGTAGAAGCAGCGTGCATTGTGTCTGACGCGGAATAATGATGAATAAAGATGAGCTGCGTTTGTAGAGCAAAACTAAAAAGGCTTTCAAAACTTTCTGATAATTAAAATATGCAATTCATTACTCTTTTATTATGGCATCAAGCTGTAAAAAGTTATTCCACAGCAGCGTTTAATTTAACCCCCCAAATTAGGGGTTCCAATACGCTGCGGGAATGCTAAACTTGTGGTAAAGAAGTTTCTCATACTCTTAGAGGCTAGCTGTGCTAGGAATGAGGAATACCCTTTCGAAACTTATGTCACTTCTAATAAAATCGGATATAAATAAAGACTTTTTGGAGAACGGAACCAAGCCAGCTAGCATTTAAGCTAAAAGAAATAAGAAGATCTAGGTGTATATGTGGAGGGGAGAAGCTTCACAAAATGGCGGCCAAGTAATCAGTTCATCTGCTGTTATCCACTTTGTTTTTGGAATTAATTACATTTTTCAGTAATGCCTATGGCTATGGGTGATTTTCTAAGAAGAGTGACGCTGCCGACGCGAGCAGCGCTCTTTTAGCTAACAGCTGTAAGCGACGGCCGCAGCTAACAGCCACTGTTATAGTTGCAGCCGCAGCTAACAGCCACTGTTATAGTTGCAGCCGCAGCTAACAGCCACTCTTATAGTTGCAGCCGAAGCTAACAGCGCGCTGCCGCATAAACAATAGGGAAGAAATTATCTTCAGCGAGGCGTTGACAAAATGGGAGAAACGAACGACGTCTTTGTCAAGAAAAGCCTAGAAGTGAGGGTAATGAACCTATTAGTGAACTGTTAAGGTAAACTTGCGAAAAACTCATGACAAAGTACGGATTGAGGTTAAGTTAGATTAAGTTGGCGTTACCCGAAACTATTGGAACTTTGTGATGTTGCAGTCGATTAAATTTATCCTCCTTCTACGCATTGAATCTGAATTGCAGTTAAGTCCTCCAGAAACTTGATGAAGTCGGATTTGATGGATAAGTGAACAAATATGAACAAGAAAATGTGTTTAAAATTTCACTTATTGGCAGCATTTTTCTTAAAAAAGCCTACAGTCCTAACACCAGTTAACAACACCTACTTAGTCGACAGAGCTCTATAGAACTTATTTTTTATTTATTTATAAACTTTATCCAAGTAAAAGATTACTATTAAGTTATTGCGCTTGTCAATACATATTTATGTCTAATTTAATTTAGTTTTTTTATATATTATTATATTTACATATATTTATTTTATATTTTATTATTATTTAATTACAACTTTAATTAATTTTTATTTGTTGTTGAGCATTGTATTTGAAAATGTTTGTTTTGTTTTGATACTTGAATTGAATCAACCCATTAGCGTATTTACGCAAGTATAACCTGCCTATTATTGATAAATATCAGCACTGATTGTTAATGTATACGCCAAATAGATATCTGAAGCGTACAGTAATGCTAGTTAGATTAATACATTTTCTACTACTCTTTAAAGTGCAGAAATCTCATGGCCAAAGCTTTTACGTTTAAAGCAGCTGTAAAGAATAAAGCACGTCACATTAAATTCTGCTCCACCAATGCCAGTTAATTAGCGAATTAGTTCAAGATTCTTCGTGCCTAAAGCCATTTACAATATTGCCTGTTCGCTTTCTGGCTCTCTCTCTTGCTTTCTAAGAAACCACATTTTGTTTTGTTGCCATAATCACAAAAGTAAGATCACGTGGCGTATGAACAATGTGCATTCATTATTTGCTGGCATTGCTCATACGCAGCGCTGTCTCCGACATCTCCGAGTGCCTTGGCTGGTCTTTTGAAAATGATTTCTTTTTGAGCAACCTGCGCTTGCAAGCCTGCTGATGAAATAATGAGACATTTTTTGCCATACATTTAAAAAAAAAAAGAAAGGGTTGCAATTGTTGCCTGCCATAAGGCGCTTTTTCACATACACACACACATACACAGACGGACATGCACACGTGCATGTGATTTATGTGTGTGTACAATAAAATGTCTTGTCAACATTTCATAACTCACTTTGTATGCCAGAGTCGTTTCCCTCCCGAGCTCTTCGGGCCTCCGACTGTTTGTTTGACTGTTTGTCGCTTTGTCTGACTGTCTGTTTGCATGTCTGTCTGTCTGTTTGTCCGTTCTGTCTGCTCCCCCCAATGCTTGCAATGGCTCTGGTCTTGTTTGTTGCGTTGGTGGGCCTCCTCCCGGACACCTCGCTGTACTCGTATGTGTGAATAGCAACAAACAGACACGCACGAACACGACTGTCTGTCTGTCTGTCTGTTTGTCAGGCAACCAACCGAAGCGGTCTGGAAACTGGGGCCCAGACTCGGAGTCGTCTGCCTTTAGAGCATTGGGTGTGCTGTGCGTGTGTGTCTCATTTGTAACTGTAAATGTACAACGTGTAGTAATAAAACATTTTTCATATACCAACTCGTATGTAAGTTTCACACTCTGTCCACAATATATGTATTTTTCTTTTTCTCTTGTCTCTGTTGTTGTTGCTGTTGCGCCTTTTAATGATAATGTTCCTGCTGATGATGCTGATGATGATGATGTCTTTGTAATGATAAACAGCAGTCAGTTAGTCAGTCATGGCCATGTGCTGGTCATTTGCGTTCATGTGTTAATCAAAGGCGCCCACTTAAAGCATTTCCCACATTTCCCACATTTCGGGGCACACTTTAACATTTCCTTTTTAGAGACGAACACAATTAGAACTTGTGCTGTAATATTATATTGCCTTAAATGCTGCCATTCGAATGAATTAAGAAATCTTTGTTAACTTTATTTTGTGAAGAGCGATGAAGTCAACAGATTATTTTACATATTTTCTGCCGCTTTATTGTAAACAATGTTTAATCAACAGTTTTTCCGCGATTGCAAATGCGTTGCTTTTCAAACACTCTCATTATTAAAGTAGACTTTGCTGTATTTTTCATTAAATGAGCGGTATTTTTATAAATTTAGTAGCAGCCCCACCATAAAAAGCAGCCATTTGCAATACAAGTATAGTATAAATGCATGAAGATAGCGATCTTTAATATTACATTTTAATTAAGGGAGACCAGAATCAGGTTCAGTATAAATATAAATAATATATATAAATAATATAAATATATATTTATTTATTTATATTCATATTTATTCAAACACTCTCATTATTAAAGCAGATTTTGCTGTATTTTTCATTAAATAAGCTGCATTTATATAAATTTAGTAGCAGCCCAACAATATTTGCAATACAAGTATAAATGCATGAAGATAGCTAAGTACGATCATCAATATTCCATTTTAATTAAGGGAAACCAGAATCAGATTCAATATCAGCCATCAACTAGGCAATCTAGTTAGAAGACTAAGTATATATTAATTAAGGTTTTCTTTTCCATTTTTCATTAATATTTAATAATTGATTTAAGCTGCACTATCCACTTGATATATATGTATGCCATATATCTATGCTATATATATATTTATATATATATATATTTATATATATTCATATCTCAGATGAAAATATATTTGATTTTTTTTTAATTAAGGGAAATATTTGTACTTGGTTTTATCGCTTTTTCTCAACTATAATTATGTAATTAGATCGTTCGCTAAATTAGATAAGCCCTAGCGTTGAAACTACAAGTACAACGAGATTGGAATACTCTACGCTGGACAATGCTGCTAAAATAGTGTCTAAGTGGTAAGAGTATTTAAGCAGCTAAGAGAACTTGCTGGCGAAAGGAAATAGTCAAAGAGTAACTAAAATTATGCACATATTTCACTTAGGACTGATCAGTAAAAGCTTTAAAATGAGCGCCATTAAGGGGGAATGTCTGCCAAATGATTACAATTTTAACATTTCCCTCATATTTTTTGTTTATTTATCATTTATTGTTACTTGCATTCAACTCTGTTTGTTTTCAATTATTTCAAGTGCCCGCCCATTAGGTTGGATGGCGAGGGAAGGCGCTAAGCGTTAGGAAAACCCACACAATTGATTAAATTTTACTGTCGACAGGTGTGTGCTCCAAGAGCTCGTTTTGCCAGCCATCTTATGCGCCTTTATAGATATTTCTCCCGTTCTGCTTCGCTCCCTTTCGTATTGTCTTTCTCTCTCTCTCTCTCTCTCTGTGTGTGTGTGTGTGTGTGTGTGTGTGTTCCACAAACTGGCAATTTTTATGTTTATCGCAAATGACATTTATGCTTCCCAATGGCTACATTTTATATCAAATTGAAATTGCACAACAAACATTTTCGGGCCAACTAGGCGAGTGTCTGTCTATCTGTCTGTCTCTGTCCCGCCCCCAACTCGTGTGGTTTTGCATGAAGGAGGAATTCAGTAACGCCCCCGAACAATGACAAAGTGATTTTTTAATGACAGTTTGATAAGTGTCTCTGGGCGTGCGGGACATGGCCGTCTGTCCGCTTTGGTCCTGCTGTCTGCTCAGATGGTTGCCTGCATTAGATGGATTGTGCAATGAAAAATTGAGAGCATTTCTAAAACGTAGAGATTTTATTTTATTTCTAAAATTGTGTGTACGAGGGTAGAGCGAGAAGTTACCCAACGAAGTGCTAGCCAGCAAGTTAAATTTTAGACTAGTGTTGCGAAGCACTTTCTCTGACTTTGTTTTAGCTTTAGTTTAGGAGTAAAATGAGCAGAAATGTAAACTATTTTTAATCTTAGACTCCTACTGCATAGCACTTTCTCTCATTTTGCATATGCTTATGTTTTAATGAATTGTTATAATTGCTTTAAATTGTGAGCAAAAACTTAAATTATTTTTAATCTTAAGTGCAAAGCACTTTCTCTGACTTTGTTTTAGCATTTGCTGTAATGAATCAATAATATCGATTTAACAAGGAATAATATGAGATTACATTTTTTAAAATCTTAGACTCCTATTGCAGAGCTTCTTTTTGACTTGGTTTTAGCTGATATTTTAATGAATCAATAATATCGCTCCTAAAAGGAATATTATGGGCAGAAAATGAACATTTTTTTAATCTTGGACTGCACTTTTTTTGGCTTTGTTTTAGTTGATGTTTTAATATATTGATATACTTGTAATCACTCTAAATAGGAATATTTTGAGCAGAAAAGGAAAATATATTTAATCTTAGACTCCTATTGCAAAACACTTTCTTTTAGTTTGCTTAAAGCATATGTTTTCATGAATTGATGTAATCGCTTTAAAATGGAATAATTTAAGCAGAAAAAACAAATTATATTTTATATATAATCTTAGACTCCTATTGCAAAGCACTTTTTTTGACTTTGTTTTAATAAATCGCTTTAATTGCTTTAAGAAGGAATAATTTAATAATTTTTTAAATCCTAGACTCCCATTGCAAAGCACTTTTTTTGACTTTGTTTTAATGAATCGCTTTAAAAAGGAATATTATGATCAGAAAATGAAAATATTTCCATTTAAACATTTTATTTACGTGCAAAATTTATATTAAATTTTATTTAATAATGCCATAAATTAGGGTTTCGCCGAGAAATTATTGCCGGCAAATAAAATTACATTGTTGGCATGCCACGAATTTCAACAACTACAACAATGCGGCACTAAGCTATTGTCGCACAAATAAATACAAATTCCAATGCCACCCTCCATCACAAACCATCCATCCAACCCCTTCCAGAACACGGTTCTCACGCCTCAAGCCGCACATTTGGCAGCAGCGTAAAAATATCATTCAATTGTCAGCACTATAAATGTGTGTATGTGTGTGTGTGCATGTGATCATAAATCATGCACACACACACACACACACATACGTTTATCTGTATGTATTTATACGTATGTGCTGAGAGAGCAAATAACTAAAAATAATGCAAAACAATAAAGAGTAGAAGGATGTTAAAGCAGCGGCACCAGGAGCAGACATTGCGGCGCAAGGTGAGCAGAAACAACAACAACAACCACAACTACAAAAACAAGAAGAAAAAGAAACTGAAGCAACCACACAAAGCACAGGCAAAGGCAAAGGCAAAGTCAAAGGCAAAAGGGCTAAGGCCAGGATGTGGCGCCCTGAAGACGCCAGTGTGTTAGCGCGTGTGTGGCACACAAATACAATGCGAGTTAATAATTTATATATTTATGCCGTTGAAGCGTAAAACGAAGTTGAGAAACCAAAACCAAAGCCAAAGCTAAAGCCAAACCCCTTCCCCTACAACCGCACGCCAAAAGATAATACAATACAATGTACATATAAAATAAAAATAACATAATAAAAGAGCGAGCATGCGGTCGCAAGTTGGGAAACCCACTCAGCCCAACACACACCGACAATATGGTTAAGCAAACGGTCGCTATAAATCGAATTCCCTTTTTTTTTTCAACTCGTATCTTCATATAACTCTTATAGCTATAAGTGTGTGTAGAATAAATGTTAGTAGCTTTTGTATAAAATATTAGTAAAATTCTATCTATTTCGCATCTAAAAATTAAATTATTTTTTACATTTTTGATCCACAATGTTTAAATGTTTATAAGTATTCCATATACCAGTATACAGTTTGTAAAATTTAACCTCATTTAAAGCTGTATGTACAATTAATGTGTCTGCCATAGATAGATCGTTCTTTAAAAGTCATTTTTTATGCTCAACCTCTATTCGAAGTCTTTTATCAAATCAAAACAATTTTTGAAGTAAAACAAGAAGTAAAGAAGATGTGTGAGAATCGCCAATTCTTGTGTTTTTCGAGTTTTCCAGGAATATTTTTAATGCGAATTAGAACTGGTTTGTCTGAGGCGTTGTCTTGAAAGCTGGATCTTAAAACATTGCTGACGGTGGGTTTTCTATTCGAAATCTATTTTTTAGCGGATTTTATAGGTTTTTAAGGCAGCGTTTCTAGGCATTTTCTTATAGGTTGTATTTTTGTAAGTTTTATAAATATTTCCTGGCGGATTTTTAGCGAAATATCTAACTCTTTTTCGAGCTACTTATAATTGTTTTTCTAGCCATTTGATAGCGGGGTTTCTAGCTGTTAATAGTGGTTTTTAAAGCCATTAAACATTTTTTCTAGCTATTAATGAATAATTATAAATGCTTCTCACCCATATCGAAATACAACTATTTAATTCAATACAACCATAAAGTTTTACTTCTATCGCTTGCTGCCCTGACACACGTATTTCTTTTATTTTATTTGATATCTAAGAACTAGCAGCTTGAAATATTAAATAGTGACAATTATCCTTTATTATTTTCCACATATGTACAATTTCTGCTCACTGCAGTAGGAAAGATTATAATCTCCAGGGAGGCCAATAGCCGAGATCCAATACGAGCCATTTAAGCTATTTGCTTCCACATATTTCGCAATAGCTTCAATCTCTTCGCGTTTGCGGATTATGGCCAACGGAGACTTCCTGGCCTTGCAACGTTTATTGGCCACAAGCCAGCTTACCTTTAATATTGCAATTCGGATCATTTGTTATTAAGCTCAATAGCGACGAGATTTACTGTCTCATTGCTGAAATAAAAACTACGACCGGCCAGCTTTACAGAATCTGTCAATTCGTGTACGAGCACTGTACTTGCCGCTATCACAATAAATAACTGCCACATTCTGAGTGCACAAAGATCCTTTTAGCAACTGGGTGTGAAATTTGCGATTCACACCCAATTCGCAAACAAATCCAATTGAGGCGAATCTGTGGCAAATGCAAATGTGTTTGGTCGCATTTGTTTCGTTCACGCAATTGAATTTAATTAACTAATTTCGCACATAATGTGCTTATTTGCAAACTAATTTCTTAATGACGTTCGATTTTTGTTTTCCTCCATCTGCCCGTCGAACAGTTTATCAAAAATCCTGTATTTTAGAGGAAAATGTAAGGCTTTGTGAGATCTGTTTTAAAATGGAAATGGATGCCATGCTTAGAATATTTCCAAAAACTTAAATGAAGCTTTAAAGTAATTGAATTTTTTATTTATTTATTTATTTGTTTATTAGTTCCTAGTGATACAAGAAAATTTCTTAAATATTAATGCACTTTTTTCTTTTTATCAATTGTAAAAATTGTAAATTGTAAAAAAAGAAAATCCCCAAATTTTTTGAACTTTTTGAAAAGCTAGATATATGTTTTAACTGCTGCTAACATTTTGGATTTCTTTGAAACGTAATTTTTGAAAGAAAAACTGCTAGATATTGACTTTCTATATAATAAGTCTAATAACTTATGCTTTAATATGTAATGAAATGAATAATTTGATGAAATCTTCAGTAAGTAATGCTAAACGATTTCCAATATTTGTAATGCGTTGATATTTGATTTGAAAATGTTCGACAGGAAAATCGACTTTCCTATGTTGAAATTATTTTGAAACATATCAACAATTTGTAACAAAGCTTCGTGATTTTTTTGTTGGCATTATTGTATTTCTATAGTAGTGGAAAAAATAATGGAAACGGCATTTATTTTTTCAAAAAACAGGGACGATATTTAGCAAAAAATGCAGAATGGTTAATAATCCTAAATTTGTGAAATTTCACTTTTATTTATTTATTTAATAAATCCTCTAATTTATATTATATTATAAAAAATTAAACTAAAGACATATAAAAATATTACGTAATATATGGGTCGGTTTCAAGTTTTTAAAAATTATGCTGACACTACAAAATGTTAGTTATAAATAACCTCAATATTCATATACAAGTATTGTTAATTTCTTGTAACTAATTTAATAAATTCAATTTATGTTCTTCAGATTAGACTATGTCGTTTATATTTTTTTCCAATTAAAAAAGATAAAAGACTTTTTATCGAAAACAAAATTTTCACAAACAAAATGTTTAAGCATGTTAATTGATAAATATTTATTAAAAATATTTTCATTCCGAAATATCAATTTATGAGGAAAAAAATTTGAATAAACGAAGAAAATGACGTCATTTCTATTACTTTTGGAACTAAAGCTTAGCAGTTTAGAATATTGACTTATGATTCTGTTATAATAAACGATTCAGCAAACCAATATGCTTTTGGAATACTTAACAATTTTCATCTGCATTGTTAAAGCACTTAAAGAATTCTCTACAAAGTGATTTTAATGTTAGGAACATAATTTATTTTAGGCAACTGTGTGCATAAACAATTGATAACAAATTTGTCCTGCCATGCCAATAAGGCACAAATGAACCCTTTTTTGGCATTGGAGGGCACGCTACACGCTGAGTAGCTCGGCGCATAATTAATATAGACACTCGAAAGAGTGTACAACGCCAAGACTAATTTGGCAGAAGCGTAGGCGCTTGCATTCTGCACATAAATCACCTTGAATGTAACTGTACTGCTGACTGAGGCTGAGGCTGAGGCGGAGACTGAGGCTGTAAGTGGACGCTGGACCAGGGGGAGTCCTGTCCATTGGAAGGCAGCCGACTGCCTAACTGAGCTGCTTTTGTTTTTAAGCAACTTTCTAATTGCCACTTTAGCTGGCAACGCATGAGGCATACACACACACACACACGCATACATACATATATATACTTGTATGTTTGTACATGCAGCTAACTGTTCATTCATTAAAACAAACTGGCGCCAGGCTAAGAGCCAGAGCAGCATATCTGCTACCGAAAACAATGAAAACAAATGCCATAGCAGCAAAACAATGAGCAGAATTTCAGAGGCGACACAAGATGGGCTTCTAAGTTAACTGAATACGCTGCTTTGGTAGAAGAAAAGCAGAGGAACTTGACAGCTGACTGACACTATTTTCTGCACTTGTAATGAGAGGAGGGTTGCATTAAGGTTCGAAGATTTCTTGGAAGTTGACTGCCAATATTGCAAGGAAAGTGTTGTTGTTGTATTATCTAACCCATTTTTTTTTCTATCCAAACTACTTCTCTTTAAACACTGGAAAAATGGGTGCCGCTATAGTTATGCACAATTCTTCTTTATATTGTAAGATAGGCAAGGAATTTATAAGCATGGAATCACTTCTATTTGTATATTTTTTTAATGTAAGCATTGCTTTTTAAAAAAATAAATTTAAAAAATGTAGCATTTTTTAGACAGAAACTAAGATAGTCACGAGGCGCATTTCATTTTAAACTAATTAAAATTTATGAATTAGTTTCTTTCAAGCTCAAGCCATGTTGCCCGAACAGCGAAAGAACGGCTTAATAGATAAAGAATTTAGTAATCAGTATAACTAAAGAGAAAACAACACCAACAACCAATGAAAGGCATTCGGGCTTATGTTAAGGACTAATTCAGATTTAGATTATTTTCTTGTCAAGCCAAATACCACATAATGGCCAAAGGCTATTACAAATCAAATACTATATTCTAAAACAAGGATTTAGCCATTTAGTGAAAAAAGAAACCCCTCTTAAATCCCCCCGAAAATGGTGAAGCTTGTGGAAGCTTCTATTAGAAGAAAAAAGACTTACTTGTAGTCATTTCGTTAACATTTTGGAAAAACAGAAACCCCTCTATATATTCTTGAAATTGCAAACCAAAAATGGTGAGGCTTGTGGCAACAAACTGAAACATCAAATTAAAATGCTGTGCTCTGCTGATCACACACACAGTTTCCGCAACTGTGGCTCTTCGTTGCCAGAGTGCTGCTGCCAGCATTGAGAGCTCCCAAAATGCTGGGCGACAGCCGCTTGGGGAGTGAAAGTGTTGCGCACACTTAAAAATTTCTCAAGTATACCTACCGGACATCATTTTGTGTAAGCCATTATGTGCCGCATGTAAACACACGCACACACACACACACACACACATATATGCGCTCATAAAAATGTATGTATGTACGAGTATCTGTCCATTGTATTTAGTTGCTGCTGGCAGCCAAGCAGGCAGGCAGCACTCTGCCTCCGCCTCTTCCTCTTCCAGCGCGCATGTTAATGCGAGCATATGTGTGTGTGTGTGTGCGTGAGTGTGTCGGCCATGTCGGCGGCCTGAGGCTACAAACAGAAACTAAATAGCTCTATGTTTGTTGTTTGCCTCTGCCTTTTTTCATACTTTGTAACTACATGTAGTTTTTCAGCAACAAAAAAAAAAGTTGCGCGTGAAAATTTTATTAATTTTTTTTTTTTTTTTTTTTTGCTGTTGTGTACAGTAACTGTGTAACTGAAACTAACGCCCAGTGAGTGTGTGTGTGTGTGTGTGCAAGGGCAGCAGCTGCCAGAGCGGCAGCTTCGTTTGCCTTTATCACATTCTATGGCACCATTGCCGGCTGACTGCCACTTTCGCTCTTACGCAAAAGTTCAAGGACTTTGCTGAGCATTTATAAAGCAATTAAAATTTAAATGAACAATTTTCGGCGGGCGGTCCAACTCAGGCATTCATTTTATTTGTTACAAATTGTGACATGCAAGTCATAAAATATTTATGAATTTTTGTGCTCTCTTAAATAATTGCTGGCATTTTGAGCATCGTTGAGCTGACCTTGAGCAGTATGGCGCGGCTGTATGCGTGGGTGTGGGTGTGGGTGCGGGCGTGCCTGACATTTCGTTCATTCAATTTTCATTTGATATTTCATGATTACATTATTGTTGTTGCAAGCAATTAGCTTAATATGCAAAATATCCACTTTGCGCTGCTAAGTAGGCAATGGTTTTTTAATGCGCAGCTGTTAAACGCACTCAGCGCACATAAGTAGGCAATGGTTATTGTTATTTCCATTCAAGTCGAGTGCGTCTGCCATTTCAAAACCATTTGCAACGCATTAGTAGCCAAACATTGCACATTTAGCAAACAACTAAACTTTTCTCATATAATGAGGCAATGGTTTTCGGCGTGCGATTTGTTGTCTTTGCACATTTACCCCCCTCGAACTCTGTTGAAGGCTATACTCTCCCAGTGAGAACGTTGCAATCGCTTGTGTCATAAATTGCCAACAAAAAAAAAGAAAGAAATAAAAACGATCATATTGTGGATATGAAACATTTCATTGAAATGCAATTTAATACTCTTTCAATGGTGGCAGGTATGATTTATTTAGAACCTATTTCTGCGGTTCAGTGTGCATTCAAAAAAGGCATTTCAGTGCATAAAACAGCATTGAACAGCATTTTAAAATAATAATTTTCTAGCAAACGGAAATACTTTGCGGTCTTTTATGTTGCCTATTACGTGGACTTAGCTGTCAATTGTATGCAAAGGATTTGTTTTTAGTTACTGGCTTAAATGGAATACACTTGTCATTCTCTTTTAGTTTTCTGTTTAAAGGCAATACACTTTTCATGCGTTTCGTTTTTTAAAGTTTATTTAAAACCAAACGAAAATGTTTTGCAAAATTTGCCCTTAAGCTATTTTGATGAGGGTTTTCAGTGGCTCGTCAAGCCCGAATAACTCTCTTTTAAATGCCTTATACTACACAGTTATTTACTGACCTTGCAGTTTAGGGCTTAGTTCAACATATGTACTCCAAAAAAATAATTCATGTGCCTGCGCTTTTGCTTCGCAAACATGTACACCATATGCGGTCGTCATTTTAATGGCCAGGTTGGTTTTCTGTTCGCTTTTTCATCTTATTTTTATTTTTTGTGCTTTCCTGCTTTCAATTATAATGCGCTACAGCTTGAAAAGTTTTTACAGCAAACGCAGCACATTAACTTTACTGCCAACTGGCAGCGTCCATAAATTCCGCTCGGGGTTCGTTTAATTTTTCATTTTTTTTTTACCAACATTGTTTTTGCAACAAACGAGCGCGGTGCATGCAACAAGCGGCTGCACGCAAGCAGCCAAGTTAAATTGAAAATAAATATGACCAATACAGACACAAACACACACACACACACTCAGGTGCACAGTAAATACACCCTGCGCCCAGCTTCCAAATAAAGCCAAAAGCTTTAACAATTTTGTTCTGTGGTTAAAAATTGAAAGTCAAAAAATTGAAATGCCAGTTGATGTCCTCTCAGTTGTAGCAAAATTTTTCGTTATACATAAAACTCATAAAAACAATACGGAGGCGTAAATAACATTGTTACACTCACAAAAAATAAAAACACTTTGTTCTAAGGTTTTTGAAATGTTTGGTAAAACAACAACACATGTACACTAGAAATTGCATGGCAGTTGATGTGCCGATTTAGTCCTAGAAACATTTTCAAATATTTTCTAATGGTTATAAAAACAACAACAGCAAGCGAGATCAAAAAATGAAATGGAGAATTTAGAATTGGCTTAGAATTCGTCCCGAAACATCTCTAAATGATTTCGAAAATATTAAAAATGATATTCGCTTCCCAATTGAGTTTTAGAAACATTTTAAATATTTTACTTGCAATACAAATATTGTAGAATAGTTAAAAAATGCAATGGATTGAATTAATTTGGAAAAAAATGACTATTACGATACATTAATAATATTATCACAGTCCTATTTCTATTTACCTTTCAAGTGGATTCACGCTGCAATTATGTTTGTAAAGCTTTCAAGTTTATACATTTTTGACCTCAGCCATAGCCATGGAGCGCTGCTCAAAACCTGAACTTAACACTGCTTTGATCATTGGCTTGTTTGTTGGCCACAAATTGTAATTGTAGAGACACTAACAGCGAATGGATAGCTCGCAGGGTAGTGCTAATTCGTAGGGATAAAACATTATGTCCCTTCAATTGACAATTTTTAATTAAAATCCTTATCAGGTCTGAAGCATTTAAGTGGGAGACTACAAGAACAGCGTATTAAGGGCGCCAACGTTTTGAAATGAATGCTTTTATTTTTTTTTCATTCTTACAATCAAATAATTAATTTTACAACACCTGGCAAACTGAATTATTAGGAATTATTTAGACTAAAATCCTTAACAAGTTCAGCCTTTCCTCCACCACCTTAAGACCTGACGCCTTCATCACTAAAATTGTTAACTACAAAATGGAATGAAGAATAAAAGTCGAGATAGTACGCGATTGTTTATTCTTTTGTTTCTCTGCGTGTATGCACATAGATGTAAAGTAAGGACAACATATTGCTGGGTTGTTAGCTGTGACAACGACAACCCTGGCATTTGGCTTGCTTGTCGGCATTTATGCTTAATTTAAATGCAAGACAGAAATGGGGAAGAGGCAACAACAACAACAAAAATGAAAAACCAAACCAGCATGCCGTAACGTTCAACGCTACGTATACGTAACGCAACGTAGCGCAACGTAACGGACTGAAAGGCAACGGCATAATTTATGTGCATGTTATTGTTGTTGCTGCTGTTGTTATCGTTATTGTTGTTGTACATACTTTGGCACAAATGCTCATTTCATCGTTTAAGTTGGCAAGGGCACAAAGCAGCATACAATTGAGTTTGCGTTAGTCCTGCTAAGCACACACAAGCACACACACACCCACACACACAGCCATAACAACAACAGCACTCACGCAAAACACACACATACACATACACACACACACACACACAGCGGGCTGCTTAACCCAATTCGAATTTTGCCCCACTCCCCAAAACGCAAGTGTCTTAGGCAGCAGCTGCCGCTTTAGCTTTTGTTTTAGACAACATTAGGGCTAGAGGGCGTAGAGTGTGGAGCTGAACGCGGGCTGCATGTTGCAAGGGATTGGGGTAGGCGAGCACTGTACTCTGACCTGCCTGCCCCGCCCGCCCCGCCTGCGACGCCACGCCACGCCATATCGCCTGCTTGTTTGCGGCTGGCAGATTTTCACTTTTCCTCAGACGGTGAAAACGTTTTTAGCGTAAATGCCTTTGAAATTTTTGACGTTTTGCTGCGAGGGATGCTCGAGGATTGACAACAACAGAAATGGCTTCAATTATGCCAACAAATTTAGTTGAATGTGCACTTACAAAATATATTTCGAAGAACACATTCACGTTTGCCAATTCGTAGAATTTTTTTGCTTAGAAGCTAGAGAATTTGTTGACATAAGTCAGCTTAATGCCAAAGAGAAAACAGATATAGAGAACTATAGTACACTATACTAACTATATTATAACAAAGTATATTTAGAAGCACCATTCCACTCTTGCCAATTCCTAGATATTTGTTGTTTAGCTGCTAGAGAAAAGATTGCCTTAAGTCATTTTAATTTCGACCAGAAAACAGAGATAAAGAACTATATTTTTCAAATTATACTATAACAAAATATATTTTGAAGAATTTCTACCCTTAGCAATTCGTAGATGCTTGTTGTTTAGTAGTTAGACTTAAGTCTTCTAAATACTAGAGAGTAAACAGAGATAAAGAACTATATTTTTTACTCTCATTTTCGGAAGCCAGTCATTTTTCACCTACTTTTGAGCCTACAACAATAGTTTTAAATTAATTGAATTATTACATTTTCTTTTTTTTTGTATTTGTATTTGTTTGTTTATTAATTCCTAGTACGACAAGAAGATTTCTTATAAATTAATGTACTAGTCACAAAGTATGCAATTTTCTTAGATAAAATGAATAGAATGAATAAAATACATAAAAATGAATAAAATACATAAATTTAAGGCTTGTTTTTCTTTCTGTTTTTTCCTGTTTTTTTTTTTATTATTATTAATACATATATTTAAGGTGATTTTTCTTTAAGTAAATTATAAATATAATTTACGCGGCAGCGCGATGTTAGTTTCGGCTGTCGCTTACAGCTTTTAGCGTCTGTTGCTTACAGCTGTTAGCTAACAGAGCGCTGTCCGCGTCGGCAGCGTCTCTCCCTCTAGTAAATTAGCCGTATTAAAAAATATTATTGGAAACTACCAAGTAGAAGGTAGAATAAGAGCATGTGAAATATAAAATAAAACTCCTAGTTTAAGTTGTAATTGTATTTCTCTTAAAGTGTAATTTAATTGTAAATAGTGACAGTACAAACTTATACTGCATATAAGAAAAAAGAGAACCTGCCAGTCAATTATCTTAGAAGTCATTTGTTTCCATTCAAGTTCTTGTTGACTTTTTCAACAGGCAGCTTTCAAAGGCAACCAACTGATGGCGCTACCCTCTTCTAAATGCGTTTGGCAAACAGTTCAGCTCTGCCTGTTATCGCACTACTTGCCGTTGTTGTTATTGTTTTTTTTTGCTACGCCTCGCCTAGCTTCATCTTTTTAAATGAAATCAAAGTTCTGGCTACGATTAACTCCCCAAGCCCAGGCAGGCACTCGAAACTATGTCAAGTTTAAAGCCAGCAAAGGCAAACGCAACAACAGAAGCGATGGCATAGTCGAGAACATAGGGAGTATAGAGGACATTGAGGACGCTGCTCGATAGTTTTGCAATGTAATTTTCTTTATGATTTGGCAGAGAAAGTCGTGCGTGCGTAAAATTGAACAGCAGTGCCCGAAACGATGCTCAGAGACCTCCACAACTGCCGTCGACCACTCACCTCGCTCGCAATTTTTACGGCTTTGTAGTTTAAATGACATAACAACAATGCCAACAACAGCAGAAAACTTAAAGCAACAGTGGCTGAGTGAGTCCAAGTAGTGAAGGATCAGGAGGAGAAGTAGATGGGGAACAAAATAAAAGAGTTACATTTACTTTTTTTTCGTACAGCAACAAGGGGCTGCGATGTTGCCTTTATCAGAGCTTCCGTTTACCGTTGTTGCTCCGCTACGAGCTCTATTGTCTGTTGGTGACATGGTCGGGCATGCCATTGTGCTCGTACGAGTTTGTGAATGTGTGTGGTTGTGTGTGTGTGTGTGTGTGTGTGTGTCCCTCGTTTATAATCAACTAAAAGCCAAATAATCAAAAAGTCAACACAAAAAAACTAACACGCGCTTTTTTTCAAATCACAGTTACACACACAGCTACATATAAAGTAAGTAGGTGTGTGTGTGTGGGTGTGTGTATGAATGAAAATATTTAAAAATAGCAGTCGCCTCATTTGCTTTGTGTTGCCTGCTTTTAGGGTCCTGGTCAGAACCTTAAAGAGCGCAACACTGGCCGTTGCCATTGCCGTTCCTTTTAACAACTGCCATCAAAAGGCGTTAGCCATAAAAATCAATGAACGCCTTCTGGCCAACAATATACGCTCGGTATGCATATTGGCGCAGTGAAACCATAATATAAACAACTTTTAAAAAATGGAAAAAAAGATTAAATATTGTTTATTGTTATTATTTTTGTTTGTCATCTCTAGACTAGCCGCTATTGCAAAAGAGTAGTTGTTGAAAATTCGACCCATAATTGAGGTAACATTGCGAACAAAGTTTATATGAACATTTTTAAAACTTGTATAATATGCTTTACAAAATCAATAAAGAGTATCTGTACATTTGAAAAACTTGTTAACTAGAGTAATGTGTGGGAGAAATGCGTGGGTTTTGCAACCATAATTTAATAAACTAATTTGTAATCTAATTTAAACTCTAGTTGCTAAGAATTATTTTTTTATACATAGTTAGATACAATTTATTTTAAGTAATAAAAAGATAAGGCCAGTTGTTTTCGCAAATTCGACACAAAAATGGGTTAAACACAGATCGGAGAAATTAAACTCCCAAAATATAAACAGTTGCTTATTTTGCAACTTATTTAGAACAATTTCCTTTGAATACATACAACACTTTTTCTCTTTGCCAATATATTGGTAAAAACAAAATTTTTATGAATTGCATTTCAATGACATAATGTCAGTAATGTAGAAAACAATATTAGTTGTTCCGTCTCCCTAAATGCATTCAACGAATTCATATAAAGCTTATACATTTGTTGGATTTTCTTTTACGGCAAAAATTTCTTTCTAAAAAACTATTTTCCAATAATCTTGCAAACAATATTAGTTGATTCAACGCATTAAGCTTATACATTTGTCGCATTTTCTTTTACGGCAAAAATTTGTTTCTTAAAATCAGTTTTTCATGAAAATCTTGACTGTATCTGTAGGCGAGCGGTTGACATCCAGCTCCGATGACGACAACATTTTAAAACAACGTCTGCTTTGGTCCTGGCTTGGCTTTTTGGCCACAACGACCTTCTGTCCTTTTTAGGCCTTGTTATCCTACCACATGCATGTTAATGCCCGAGTGCTTGTCTATATGTCTATGCGAGTACATACATATATATTTATATACATACATACTTGTATATCTGTGTGTGCGTGTGTAAACTTATAAAAATATCTAAACACAACAAAGAGAACAGCAGTTGCGACAGCCTTGCACACAACATGTTGCCTACTTTTTGACATTTTTAACATGTGTACCCCCTGTCATCTGCCACGGCCCCCTTCCCCCTAGTCATAATGCTGGCCATTCAGTATTTGTGTTGGCTTTCAACGTTGACGGTTGCGTTGATTTTTGACAGCTGCCTAGGCTGGTACGCACACAAGCCCACGCACATGCACAAACAATAACAAAAACTTGTTTCTAAAAGTTATAGCAGATTGCCTATGTATATGAATATATATAGGCATATTCGTATACATATGTATGTATCTATTTATGTGTCTGTATGAGTGTGTGTGTGTGTGTGGTTTTGTTTGTTCGTGCAGTTATTGTTTCACTTTTGTGCGTTTATGTGCACACTTTTCTGTCTCATATCTGTAAGGTTTATGTCAAGGTTCCTTTTATTACTTTGATATGCCGTTACGTTTCGTCAACGCTTTTTACTCAGCCACATGTACATACATACTTACGCATACACACACAAAGGCATGTGTGTTCATATGGTCGAGTCGAATGCTCATATATGCGTCCGGGTTTTTTTTTTTTTTTTCGAAGCAGCAGAAGTTTTTACGACACAAGTTGCAGTTTAAAGTTGACAGCGGGAGGATGTGCGCACTTACCTGTAAGTAAGAAGGTAAATGAAAGCTTATTAAATATCATTCCATGCCTTTCTCTTTTTTATGGGCAATGCAGTTAAAGTTATGGCAAATGAACATTTTTTGTTTTCGAATACGCCAAAGGCAACAAACATTTCAATGAAGCAATTCAACAGTGCTCTGCGTCGTTGGGCGCCAGCTCAGTTCGCAAACGAATTTCCTTATTTATTGCGTTTCAAGAGGTTTTGCTGACAAAGCGAAACTCAGCGAAGAGTATTAACCTTTTGTCACAAACGTTTCACCGATTTGTGTTAAGAGTTCAAAAACCGACCCACATCGGGTGCCAAAGGAGAGCTTTAAAGAGTGTGTTTCGCATTTGTTTGATTTTAAATTTGCATTTTAGTTGCATAGTTGTACTTTTTTTTTTGCTGATTTGTGTTCTTATTTAAGTTCATTAAAAAGTTTTTTTGAACTAAGCATTTAATAATTTATAAGCATTTTTATAAAGTCAGAAAAAAAATTTGCTCAAATCCTTCACACTTCGGAAGTTTAAGAAATATTCTTGAAAGCAGTACTATTCTATGAAATTAATTAATACACATTTGCAATTGGGCCTTGAAGATTTGTTCTTCTTCACATTTTTCTTTTAAATAGTTTATTTTAAAAGTTAGCTTCCTTATCGTCAAGTCAGTCAGTCAGCAAATCGGGACATAGGGGCGCTATTAGATCAATAATTAGAATGCTCTCTGCATATTTTTTTATTAATGGCGCAAAAATTGATTTTATGATTAAGTTTCTCATATACGCGTGATAAATATTTAATTAGTGGACTTAGACAATTAATTGTTAATATAGGAAGTTAACCATATAATACTTAATACTTAAATCTATCCTATAAAGCCAAGCACAAATTCAATTTCTAATATTATTTTTGAAACAATTAGTGTTATTCAATTAATGTTTAAATTAAATTAATAAGTCGCAATGATCATTAGCAATACTTATTATGGTTTTTGACGGAAACTGTTTTAGTGCTGCATAAAGTTTTTAAAAATTCTTTAATCAGTACCCAGCAGTGGCATATATTTCCACGCCAGTTGGCAGTAAGACAGTGAAAACATAAATAAAACTGCTCTTAAAAGTTTGGATTTCCTGCCAGGAAGCACGTCTTGAATTGGTGGCTGTGAATAAGTTATTATCACAAAACAATAAGCATTGATAATGAACCTTAACCTGATAAGTTAATTTATCACAGCTTCTGATATTATACAAAATTGGGTTGCATGTTCCAAGAGTTTATCAGCATTGTTTGCTTTTTTTAGTCGTTTGCCAAGAACTTCCAATGCATTTCTAAGCTCTGCTAAGCAATTTCAATCAATAATACAGCTTTGTGGCTGCCTTATTCGCCTCAATAGCGTTCAATTCTGTTGAGCAACAGCCTCTTCGGCTATATCTCAGATCTGCAACTGAACGGCACAACTACAGCTAAACAAATATGCCATTTAAATACAATTAGTATTGTGTTTGCTATCGGCCCACATGTTTCACTCACTGACCAAAGACTTTTTGTGCATTGTGTGGGCGAGCAAATAGAGCATGGAAAGTGCATTATGCATTGTGCCACAAACAAAAAAAAAAAAAAAAAAAGCCACATAAAAGCTATACCTGCCAAAATACTGCCCGTAGCTTGGCATAGAAGCAAGCGTGCATTTAACACGTGGCCTTAATGGGAACTTTGGTGAGAGAATCGCTCGTGCCTGGCATTGCGAGCAACGTTTGATGCCAGAGTTGTCAACGGCACAATACAACAAGTCAAATATTGACGCACGCATGCACCGCATAGGAACCGTCGACGTGCCAGCCTACTCTGCACAGTGGAACACTTCGATAGACAAGGTGGGAAAAATTGTAGCTCAGTGGTGTGATTAGAAACATTATAATAATGACAGAAGTAGAATTTAGTTCCAATCCAATTACACATCATAACAAAAATAATTATAGGGTTTATTATTTATTATGGCTTATGGCCATGTTAGGTACTTTTTAAAAGCATGCTGCACGGGCTTTTGACTAAAAATATCGTTTGATACTTAACTAATACTAGCGTTAAGTCCTTAAACGATTTTTTTATTAGGAACATTATAATTATAACGGAAGAAGAATTTAATTCCAATTCAATTACATATCATAACAAAAATATTTATATGGTTTGTTATGAACAACTTGTGGCCAAGTTAGTTACTTTTTAAAAGAATACTGAATGGGCTTTTGACTAAAAATCTCGTTTGATACTTAACTAATACTATAAAGCAAATATACCTAGCGTTAAGATCTTTAAAGTATTTTTATTTTGATTGAAGTGCAGCAAAAGGCATTTATCCTCAATTACAATAGAACTTGATAAAATTCTTTACTAAAGAAGATATTCAATTATATTAAAAAATTTAATAATTTAAAAGTAATTCTACAATTTATTATGAACAATTTATGGCCAATTTATGGCTATTTACAAATATATTGGACGCGCTTTTGATTAAAAATCACTTTTGATTTTTACCTTCTACTCTAAAGCAAATAAAAACGATAAAAGCTCCTATAAGTATTTATTAGAACTCTCAATTTAATTATAAAATTAGAAAATAAATAAAATGCTACAAATAAAATATAAGTACATATGTATAACTAAATACGAAAGGACATCCATTTTCATTTTCACAAAAAAACAGAATTTAGTCAAAAAACAGAGCGCAACTTTAATCAAATTTAATATTTCAACCTCAATTGCCACCTTTAGAGTTGTAGAAATGAGTCCAGAAAAGTGAAATGAAAGTCGCATTAATATATAGTATTAACAAAATATAACAAAACAGCACTAAGCATGATTCGCCGATTTTAAAAACCATTTTAAGAAACGCAAAATGCATAAAGTCCTTGTGAACTAATGCAATACAAGATTTATGATTAGTCTTCAAAAAAAGCCGAAATCTACATAAATCGTAAACTACAGATATTTTACATCCTTGTTCTAACATTTAAACCATCCTAAGGCTCCCATTTTTTGTTTAATAGAGGACTGCATGTGCAAACAAAATGTAAGTTTTCTAACTGAAGTAATTCGAAGATCAGTAAACGAATCAAATTGCTGAAAAAAAATGAAAATAATAAAATAAACTGAGAAGAGAGAAATAAAACAATTATCAAGACATCAATTAAATTATTCTTTAAATATACTCGATAAGGAGAAAACTATTTGAAACAAACTTTGGCAGGCATTTCTGTCGCTACTCCAAGAAAACTGGAAACCTTCAACCTTCTTTAGTTTATTTGTATTGGCAAAAGAATGAACTTAGGCTGTCCCACTGAGTGGGCTGCAGTTCGTGTAATTTGGTGGTCAAATATAAAAGTGAATATTAAATAAAATAAGTAAATACCCGCACATTAAATACAACAGCTAGAAAAGGCCTGAATTGGTGTTGCCATCATTGAACATAATGCAGCAGTTGGTTCTTGAATAAGTTAAAGCTCGAAAACTTTTCAATTCACTTGGAGAAAATACACATAGAGTATGTACCACTGTGTGTGTGAGTGTGTGTGTGTGTGTGTGTAACACAAAGAAAAAATCGCTCAAACGCTGCAACCGCACGCGCAAACAAAACAAACAATTGGAGCAGCACGAGAACGACGACAATAACAACAACAACAACAACAATAAGCAGCAGCCTCAGAAAATAGACAACAATAAAGCATTTCCAACGAAAACTTGGCAAAAGCAATTGCAATTGCATCAGCAGGCAGGCAGGCAGGCAGGCAGGCAGTCAGGCAGGCAGACACCACAACAAAGTTGTTGACAATGGCAAACACGTTAACCGAAAACTTTGGCACAAAGATAAACGCAAATAAATTTGCAACTTTGCACAGTGTACGGCAACAACATTTGTGGCCATGTCTTGGCTGTGTTGCATCTGCATCTTCCCTTATGCTCTGGGTCTCCTGCAGTTTGTCTTACTGCCACTTGCCACTGCAAATTTCTCAAAGTACAACACAAAGGCGTCGCCCGCAGTTTGTCGGCTAGCCAACACCACCAACACAACCACCACCAACACCGCCAGCACCACCCCTTGCAGACCCGTGCAAATATTGATGTTAGTCGCTGGCAGGGCTTACCCGCATTTAAATGGCATAAATATTACAAACGCTCAGCGCTCAGTGAACGGCCATAAACGATTTTCACGGCACAGCCGCCAACGAACGAAATACGACTCGAATCACAAAAATAAAAATACATATAATACAACAACAACAAAAAACAACAAAAAAACAGAAAAAATCGGCACGTAAGCTCCCCAGAGAGGCGGGGAACCAGTCGCAGAGCCAAAAACCGCAAATTGACATGCATTGAGCGTAGTAGGGCAACAGAAGTCTCGCACACTCACTCACACACACTCACACACACACACACAATAATTCACACACCCACACTCGCACACACACTCTCACCAAATTGTGGCCGTTTGACACAAAACGTTTCTTTTTCTGCTGCCATATTTCGTATGTTTGTTGTGTGTACAGCAAGTGCTGCTTAACATCGACCAGCTGAACAGTTTTCTCACAAAGAGAAAGAATGTCCTTAAGAGCGAGATCAGCTTTTCCTTGCCTTTTAAGTGATTCAATTGTAGAGTTTTCTGAGCCACCATAAATACAAGCAGCAGTAATGTAAGGTGGCAACCATATATCTATAGCAACAAGATGGCATCACTATACAGGCAGCAGAAGCATGGAGAGAAGGGAGTTAGAGAGTCGCCAGAGACTTGTCTAATTTAAATATCCTACATTAAAATACACAATTTTATTCGTCGCTTTACAAATCTACTCCTCTTTAAACTGTTAAAATCTTTATATTCTTATCCGATTTACATATACTAAAAATCCTGTAGTACAACTCATCTTACATTAATAACAAATATTTTTTTGAACAAAAAAGTGCTCATAATAAGTGTGATTTTTTAACCGATCTATCCTATTGCGGTTGTATAAAATAATGAGTTTATATATAGTTTTAATATGGTTGGTTGCATATCAAGCTTAGTGTCCACAGCTGTTAGGGTTCAAAAGTTGTGGGTGTTCATACGGACAAACAAACGAGCGGACAGACGAACAAATGATCATTTATCACGCCTGAATTTGCTTAGACTTTCTAACAGGCCATCTCACTCTTCAGTTAAAGGCTTAGGATTTAACTACCAAGATGGCTCAAATAAAATGGGTGATGCGACATTAAAAAAGCACTTAAATGTTGTCAAAAATGAAATTCCAATTCAGCGATTATTTTTTAATCTCGTGTCTAAAAACCATAACTAATGTCTAATATTAATGTGTAAGTTTTTCGGTTTTAATATGAATATGTTCTTAAATCTTGTTTTCTAAACACTTTTCAAGCATATAAATGATTGATTTGCTTTTGAGTTAAAAAAGAAGAGGCTAAAAATATATAGAAAAGATTTCAATGCTCTAACTTTTTCTAAAACTTTTTTAGTTTAAAGACAAGTTTTAACTTGAAAAGAAAAAAATTTCATTGTAGTCTTTCAGAAATATTTGTCATTTATTTGATGTGGAAAAGAAATATTTGCTTAAAGAAATTTATAAATAATTATTTATTTAAATTTATTTCATAAAACCTTTTATAGTCTTTTACCAACATTATAAAATATTTCTTTGTGGTCTTTCAGCAATATTTAAATTATCATAAACAATGGTACAACATTTATTTGGAAAAAATATTGTTTAAAGAAATGTATAAAAAATTATTTATTTAAATTTATTTCAAAACATCTTTCATATTCTTTTACCAACATTATAATTGCCATAATAAACTACAACATTTATTTAGTATGGATGAAACATATTGTTTAAAGCAATTTAAATAAAAAATAAATAAAAATATATTTATTGAATTTCTTTAATTACTTGAGTAGTGCAGTGTTGTTTCAATTATCGAACTTCTACTGTATTTTAGTGGATGGCCCAAAAAAAAGAGACAAAATAGAAATACATAGCAATGTATCTTGCGACTTGCGCACAGATTTGCGACGCATGACAGTCATAAGTAAAATGCCAATGGCATAGTTCTATGAATACATGTGTGTGTGTGTGTGTGGGTGCGTATATATATATATATATATATATGTGTGTGTGTGTGTGTGTGTGTGTGTGTGTGTGTGTGTGTGTGTGCCTTGTACCCTCTGCCATGTGTCTTGTGTACTGAGGAGCAATGAGAAATCAAACTGAGTGCGCGCTGAGCTTAAGGCTGAGACATTGCCTCAACTGGCTATATAAATGTGACTGCCTTTGCACATAAATCGTGCGGCGACAATAACAAAAACAACATCGCCAACAAATCCAACCACATAACCAGCAAGAACACCAACAACAACAACAACAATAGTAGCTATAGCAACCACAGCAGCCATTTCTCTAATATCTACAAGTTGTCTATGGAGTTGTTTTTTCTTCTTCTTTCTTTTTGTTTTTTTTTGTTTGTTTTTTTTCTTTTTTTGATAGCTGTTGTCACTGTGTACACAATAATAACAGCAGCAGCAACAACAACAACAACAACAACAACAATAGAAGTATCACAACAAAAAATAGCAACAGTAGGGCACCGTCTGCATAGGTTGGTTTGAGAAATACAGTCTCATCGTTAAAAGAGATGGACAGATGGACGAACGGACAGAACATATATAACTATATCGATTCCACTCATTATGCAGATCATATACAGTGAAAACTCCCTTAATGGACACCTCTTTTATCCTCGCACCACTCTTAGGCAAACACTTTTTCTAGCACCTTCGTTCGATGTGCTTAGTATTTAGGCATCCCCTTAAGCGGATACTTCCCAGGGGCGCACTAAAGTTGGGCGACGGTTAGTGTCCAACCAAGAGAGTTTTCACTGTACTTAAGTACTCTGGTTATGCGATTTAAATGCTTATTGGAAAGCCTAACTGATGTGAAGTTGAAACGTATTCTATAAATGCTTATGAATTAGCAAGATGTTCTCGAAAGACTTCGATAGGCACAGCAGCTAATTGATGGACCCTAATGGCTAGCTTTTGTTCATTTGAATATCATTATAATATTATTATAACTAAATATTATTATTATAATTAAATTTCTGCCCTTCCCAACAAGTTCTTTTACGTCTGCAGGAATCAAAAATCATCAAGAATAAGTGCGGAACCATAAATAACAAAATTTAATTAACAATAATACTACTAATTTAATAGTAATACTATTAATAGTAATACTAATTTTGACCAACCAAAAACATTTGTATTTTATGAATTAACCAAAAGCTAAGTTATTTTTTATACTTTGTAAAGCCTTTTATTATTCGTGTTTTGACGCTAAAGTATGTTTATGTTCAAAACTATTTTTTTTATTATTTTTTATACTCTGCAAAGCCTTTTATTATTCGTGTTTTGACGCTCAAATTTGCTTATGTTGAGAACTAAATTTTTTTTAGAACAAAATTAAAGAATAAATGCATGCCAAGCTTTTAAAAAAAAAAATTCCAATCACAGCCTTGCTTTGTAGATGGCTGCTTAGCTTACTCTTTATCGAGTAAGGGTATCAGAAATGAATACTTGTACATTCGCGGCTCAACAAATATTGTTGGCCCATACTTTTCTAATAGATTCAAATCGAATATATTTAAAATAATCTTTCGCCACAAAATTTGGCTTACTTCTAATAAACTTTTCAAGCAGCCCACAAGTATTCGTGTCCTCCAAACATTTCTGCCATATTGGCTACACTGTTATTGACAGCTTTGTTACTTGAATGTAGTTTTCTTTTTGCCTCCCTCTCCTCCTGCCTTCTGCAGGACAAGAAAAAGCTGAGCTGTCGACCAGTCGAGCAGTTAGTTGGCCAGCCACAAAAGACAGTGACGGCAGCAACAACAAGTTGCTCACAGTCCAATAGCTTAAATCGTTTTACTATAAGCAGCAGATAGACTTAGAGACTATGTTCACTCACACACACACACACACACACACACACACACACACAGGCATACATGCTAGAGACAGGATATGTTAAAGGATATTACAAGAGGAGCCAAAGTCTATGCTGCCAATAAGCAATTTCTGTCTATGGCAAAAGAAATAGATAGCAATTTGGTAGAGGGCGATGAAGAGGGAGTGGCAGGGGGCGTGTGTAGGTGTGTGTATGGGTGTGTGTGTGTGTGTGGCCAGTTTATTGCTGAACTGTAAGGACGGCTGACATATGCGTATACGTAATATGCCCAAAGCACAGGAAATGAAAAATGTAATTAAAAAAGTTTTTGGCGCAAGTCTTTGTCACGAGCAAAGTGTTGTTGTTGTCGCAAAAGCCAAAGAGAAAGACAAAGACAGAGAGATTGACAGAGACAGAGGAAAGGGCAGAGAAAAAGTGAACGGGTTGGGAAGGGGCAGTAGAGCGTGCAGTGCTTAAGTTGTCAACAATTCTAGCGCCAGTCTTTAAATGCGCCAAAAATGAGCGCCAGATATAGGCGGTGAGTGCTATTCAGTTTGCTCGGCTTGTGCCACAAAATATGCCGCACACAGACACTGTCAAACACTCAGACATACAACACACATATGCAGCGATTTGATGTGCATGTAAAAAGTGCTCATTAAAACATATCAACAAGCTTTATGGCAACGTCATCAACGTCGCCAGCTACATGGCGTTGTCGTCGTCGTCGACGTCGTCGTCATACCGACGGCAGTTAAATTCATTCATAAACTACGTGACAAAACGAACGGAAATGTAGAAGCGGAAATTGCCAACAAACACACACACACACACACACATATATATAGACAGTCACTCACACAATCACACACTCGGTCGCTCAGTCGCTGAGCTGCTCGGCGGTTCAACGTGCGCAAAATATTTTCGCACTTTGGCGGGCGCGACGTCGCCTTCCACGGCATTTACAATCAATTTTTAAAATGTATGAATACGTCGCTACCCGTTTCTTTTTTTATAGCCCCACACACACATTCACACACACACACACACATGCAAGCAAAGCCCGACGCTGAGTGTCTACTTGAGTGTAGCTGGGGAAAAAAAAAATCTTTGAATTGCGCGCCCAATATGGGGCCCGGCGTGCCGAATGTGGGGCGGTCATAAAACCCAGTGGCTGACTACCCCCCACCCCCGCTCCCTTCCCCCCCCCCTCCTCGCACCCTCTCAACAAGCATATTACATTTGCAATATTTACCCTTTTTTTATGCTCTCGTATGTAAGTTATCAACGGCGGGCGGTCCGCAGCGCAGCATCAAGAGCGCGCAAAATCTCATAATATTGATAGTGCGCTTTTCGTGAGGAGGTAAAAAAAAAAAACAGAAATGGAGAAGGAAAATCAAGCGTATTTTCTGATTGCTGCCATACAAAGTGACAGGCGAACGAGTATGCTCGCATGAAAGGGTTGCGGCGCAAAGACGGAGGTAATTTCGTTTCTTTATATCACAAACAATTGGGGAAACCTTTTGACACAAGTTAACGCAGGTCAGCAACAGACGAAAGGATTGCAGTGGAGCACATGTCTGCACTGTGGGACAATCCCTTTTCATTATTCCGTTATTTCGCATTAAGTTGAGGGCAATTTCTTGTTGTTAGCAATGTCAATCGGAGCTATATTGTAAATAGAAGCAATAGTAATGGCAAGTCAAATGAATGGGATTGCAGCAATTGGCTGACTAGCAGAGACAATTAGGGCAGTATTTGGGTAATAGCCATAGTTGGGAATTAAAGCTAATCACAGTGTCTTCGTTTCCTGCAGCTTAAATTTAATCAATTGCTGGTTAGTTGCTCAAGCCCTACTGAAGGGATACTGGTAGTTTAATAATGAACACGTGATTGTTTTAAATGCTTATTAATCATATTGTTCATTGCTTTATTTCCAAAACGAGTATTTGCTTACACTCTATGAACTATTGCTTAAATGATAAGCTAATGTTAATTAAATCAATTATTCATTAATGAAAAAAGGTTTTTTAAACTGCATTCAAATTCTATAGGCGAGCTGTCTACTCGTATATTTGAAGTTCACATTTAAAAGTGAATCAACCGCTTAAATAAATCTTTACAATACAGAACTTAAACTAATTAAAGCTAAATAAGTAAAAGAGCCTTTAGAAATTACAAAAATATCTAATAACGAAACCGACTCGCTGGGGGAATTTTATTTGACATTTGGCCACCTATGCCCCGATTCGCGGCCTTAAAATTAAAATAAAAATAGTAGAGGAAAAAACTTATTTATACTTAAAAACTAATTAGATGAGTAAGAAACATAAAAATGAAAAATCTGCAACCCACTGCACTGCAGTGGAAGAAAATTTGATTGGCAGTCCAGCAAACTATTTCCCGGCTCGACTCACGACAGTAAGTGGTCAGAGATTTCTGCGGAGATACATATAAAGGACAGCTTTTATGGAATAGAGATAAAAAGAAAGTTCTGTCGGAGATAAATATAAGGAACAGCTTTTATAGAATAGAGATATACAGAGAGTTCTGTCAGAGATAAATATAAAGGACAGCTTTTATAGAAGAGAGATAGAAGGAGAGTTCTGTCGGATATAAATTGAAAGGACAACTTTTATAGAAGAGAGATAGAAAGATAGTTCTGTACATGTGAAATATCATTAAATCATGAATTAGCAACGCGCGCATATTGACAAATCCTGCATTTCATTTAATAGGCCGCTCACTTCTGAACTGATTAGTCAGCTGCTGCTGGCGTAAGGGTGTGTGCAGTCATTAATCACAGCTGCAGGCCAATTACACACTGTCTGCATTCAAATCCACACTTCATATACGAGCATGTGAGTGTGTCTGCGTCTGGCCTTTCAAACTCTTGTTTAGATACGCACTATTTCGTGCATTTTATGGCCTGAAGCTCTATCGCTCATTCAGGCACTGCCTAGGTCAGAGTTGAAAGCGGCCGCTTGATGCTTCGGCCCCGCGTTGGCCATAAATGTCAAAGTCAATGCAGTGCCTTACAATAAGCACAAAAGCAGCAGCAATACTAGCAGCTGAAGCAACAACAACAACAACAAAAGCAATAACAACAGCAAGAACAACTGGCTGGCAGCAGCCCAGCAGCCATCGTCGAGTCAAGGTTTCTTGCAATAAAATATACAAAAATATGTATGCCAATGTATGGAGCTTGGGCGGGCGTTTGTGTCGACTTTTCAGAGGGCAGACAATTTGAAATGAAAATCGCATGAAGGTGCGGGAAACGTGCGTGGCAGTGGGTGGCAAGTTTTGCTGTCGTTGAATAATTGAAACGATAAATTTTACACACAATAAAACGCTAGAAATTCAATAAACTTTACAATTCTACTGTGTACGGGGGCGTCTCATGGGCGTGGCATGTGGCTTGCAACTTGTAACATGTAACTTGTTGCTACACACATAGGAACATGCATAAACATTATTTTATGTGCACACAACACGACAATAAAAATCACGCATGAATTTCATGGATATACAACGAACCAAACGACCCGACCACACAGAAAGTCACAAACACGCTTCACACTCCTCTCTCTCTCCCTCCCTTTCTGTGTCAGCCCACTGTGCCACTTGCATAAGCAACTACAGTGGAAAAGGTATATGAGTTACGCCCAGGCATAATGCCTGGACGAAGTATGGTGAGCAGTGAAGGATCGAGACTAGAAAACACAGCCCATTCCAACAGCAACTAGAAAGAAAGGACTCCAGGCTCGCAGGCTAAATGCCAAACTATAAGCGATCGAAGCACAACAACTGAAGTAATAAAAAAAAAGAATGTTGGGTAAATAATCGGTAATTCGCTTTTAGTGATGTCCACTTTATTTGTTCTTATTTTTAAATCTTCCTTAAAAGTAAATTAATTTTTAGGGACACGTAGTTTTAACATTAATATCAATGCAAGCTAAAATAAATGAAGGCTTAGAGAGCGATTTAATAATTGAATCAGAAAACCCAGCACCTGATAATCAACTTTTCTGAATTTTTAAACAGATTTTTATTTTTATTTTTTTGTTGTATTAGCAAAGTGTTTTTATTTAAAACTGTTTATCGTAGACAATCATTAAATTGGTTAAATAAACTTGACAATTAATTTATATCATTTATGATGAGGCTGTAGTATCCGGCTAGTACAGAACACATGATTGAACAAATTTCAATGCTACCATATAATTTAATAATTGTCCTTCGTAGGACATAACTCAAATAAAGAATAAAGATTTTAAAAAAATTAATAATAATTTAAAAAAAATTAAACTCCGCAGTTCAAGAATAGATATTGAAATAGATAAGTATAGTAGTGCTGTAGATCCAGGAATTTGTGTGCTAACGTTCAGGAAAAAAATCAACAAATTTTAAATTGAATAAGTCAAATATTAAAACTTATACTCAATATCCCTGTAGCTCTGCAAACAAACGACCGAGTTTTTTCTAAATTTTAAATGAGCGACGAGTTCGACCACTTAGCTCAAATATAGTAAAGATAGTCTTTCTTAATACAAATTTGTGCTGCTTAATATGAATATATGTTTTCATTTTTACATTTAAATGTTATAACAAGTTCATGTTGGGCCGTGTTAAAAACACTTTTCGTTGTGCGTGAGCGTGCTTGTCTCTAAAAGTTAATTTCGTGTCTGTATCGTGTTGTGCCTTAAATAGCACATCTCTACATACACTTTCCTTTCCTTGCCTTGGAGTTGTCGAAACACAGCAGGATACTGACGGATCAATAAAGCACTCTTAAAGCCCAACAATACTAAAGGCCAACTTATGGTTGTCGACCAATCAACTAATAGCGCCTGAATTAAATCTATAACTATTACGAAAAGCTTTAATAAAATCAATAGGTTTTCATTCGAATTCTGAACTTAATCCACCTTTGCAGATTGTATAAGAAAAATTCTAAAAAAAATCCATTTTATGAATGGAAAATGCCATTTCTTGTCACTTTCTAGCGTTGTCCACTGTAGGTGTCAGCAGAAAGAAAGAAACATGCGGCAAGGGTCGCGGCAAAAAAGGTCATTGTGTAAAACAAAAAACCTCAACACGAGCAGAACAAAATGTAATTACAACAAGGACTTTTCACAACAGCAGCGACGGTGGCAGCAGCAGTGGCACAGCAACAGCTTTGCCAGCGGGGAGTCTTTGGCCCCAACAATGGCAAAAAGCAATATACCTGAAATGCAACAATGTTGCACACGCACATACTATATACTATATACATACATATGAGGTGCATGTGTGTGTGGCAGCAGTCGGCGAGTGAAAGTGAAGGTTAGTCGCACGCGTTGGCGCCGAGTTGAGTTGAGTTGCGTTTAGTTTAGTTTACCGAAATGCGTTGCATGGATAAGAGGCAAGCACTACGGAGAATGGGCCATGGGCATGCGGGATGAGGCAAGCGGCATGTGGCATGGTGCATGGTGCACGAGGCACATAAGCACACAAGCACACAAGCTCAGCGCTACACTTGAGCTTTATTGCATACATTAAGGGGCCAAGGTGCGCCACAGAGAATGGCACATGCACTTGGCTAAGTGAGTGTGCAAATGTCTGTGTGAGTGTGCGTGCATGTGTGCGTGTGTGTGTGCCAGTGCGTGTTCAGTTGCATCTATTTTGTTAATGGACATTGTCGTTTTGCTTGTCGGCAAACGGAGAGCGCCATAAATTATGGCAGCACACACACACACTCGACAGAGTACAATATAAAGCATAAAGGACTCGTCTATTCTCTACTGCCAACATCCAACTCACTCGTATCCAGCTAACTGTTGCTGAACGCACTAAAATCTAGCATTTAACATTTCTGGCACACATCAACACGTTGCCGATAAAACGCAAATGAAGAATGCATAAAGTTTAAACATCACTCACAACATGGGAGAAGAATTATTGCTATGGCTAATTGAAATAATTTGACTAAAATATAGCACTAATGTTTAAAATCAAAATTAAAGAAAGCAGTGAATATTAAATTAAGCTGAAACCTATACTAAAAACAACCAATAAATGCCAAATTGTTCACAAACTTTGGGGAAAGCCTAACTTCTGGGACTGACATTATTGTTTTCAACTTCAACTTTACTTTGTGTCGAAATTTAGTAAGAATTGGTACCTCCAGATTCTTTCTAACCTAGATTTATTTCCATCATTTATTGTTTCTTGATTTTACAATTCATTAATAAGAGAACTTTAAACTGTTGAGGTATTTATCGTATGCTTATCGAAGTTAGTCCCTATACAATGAAGTTATCTATGTGAGTCACACTTTCTGCTTAAGAGCAGCACGTTCCGTTATATTTCCTCCCTAAATAAACGATTAATTAAGTTTAACGCCCGCATTTATCATTTATTAGAGGTGTAATAAAGCAACAAATAATTATTTTGTATGCTTGATATGAAAAATTGTTTCCTTTATTACCTTTTAATCTATGGACACGGTTTGAAAAGTAAAAATTTTTTAATTTTATTCCATTTACCACGATTCAAAATAATATATGATCAATGTCTTTTTTACACGGTTTTTTACACGACTTTTTCTGGAACCAATCTGCCATGTAAAAATAGAATTATCATATGATATTGTTCGTCCATAAAAAAATCAATATTTCTTTGTAAGAATATGTTTTGATTTCCTTAGGTTCAGTTTCTCATCATTTAAATTGCTTTCTAGTTTTTTATAATTTGCTAACTTTATGTTTGTATCGATTTATATACCAATTCTGCAAATCAAAACATGCCTCAGTCTCAATATTTATAAAAAAATATCTTATTTTGGTTTTAAATGCGGCCAACAAACACACACACGCATCATGTCTGTGAAGTATAAAGTTTTGAAAGCCATAAATAAAACAAGCGCCAGCCGCCACGTTCCTTGGCCACTGTTATCCGAGAGACTTAGCCAAATAAAGTATAAATTTTAAGAATTATTTATTAAAGATAAAGATAAAGAAATATTTGTTGCTGTAAAAAGTCTGCAAAACTTGCTGTGATTCTAATAATTGCTAGTATTTCAAAAAGCAATCAGCAAATAAAAACCCAGCTACACGTTTTGCAATTTTTATTAATATTATATACATATATTACCAATTTGGTAAATAAATCTTAACCGAAATATCCTTCAACTTAGCTTTTCACGTATTTATTTGTATAATACATTTATTTATTTTATTTATAATAATGTCCCCTACATCGCATTATTAAACCTCTTGTAGTCTTAAAGCTTTTTTACTAACCTCTTTTTAAATTTGTAATATTTTAGTGGCTCTGTATTTTTGATACAAAACAAATATTAACAAATTATTATTATTAATCTATTTATTTCATTTATAACAATGTCTTTATCGTCGCATCTTTAACAGTATCGTAGCTTTTTTGCTTTATACTAACACCATTATTAATTTGTAATTTTTTGTTGGTCTGTATTTTTGATACAAAATAAATATAAACAAATTATTATTACTAATCTATTTATTTATTTATTTATTTTATTTATAATAATGTCTCCATCATCGCATATTTTAGCTTTCTACTAATTTGTAATTTTTTTTATTGTTCTGTATTTTTGATACAATATTAACGAAAAAATGTTATAATATACTTGAGAATTCTTCACATTATAATTAGCTGCAAAAAGCACAAAGTATTTGTTGTTTAACATTCTTAGAACTATTAATGCCGAACTATATTAAGACTACTTCACTTATTTTAATTAGGGCTTATATTTTGCAAGAGAGAAAATGTTGATATTAAAACCTTTGTAGGTAGTTTAGTTTACGCAGACAAACAGGTAAACAAATATGTATATATATATATGTCTAACATATTCTTAAATATAGCCATGCGAGCACTCAACGTTTGTGTGTGTGTGTGTGCCTAACCTCTTTAGTAGCGCATCTTATTCAGAACAAAAGCCTATCCTGCACTTTCTGCGCGGCATTGTTTTGCATTTAGTCAGACGCCGGCGTCGCTGCTGCGTCGATTAGACGCCTCTGTTACCTGCTCCCATTATGGGAGACACTGCCGCACTACCACAAAGACACACACATACACCCTTGCCTCTCCCCCCGCCTGACCCATACTCTTAACTAACGAGCAGCTGATATGACAAACGTCGTTTGGGTCGTGTAATTGTAGGTGTGTGTGTGCGTGTATGTGTGTGTGTCTGTATGTGTGAATGACTGAACAACAGAGTGACGTTGTGCACGGCAGAACATGCAACCTGGCGACGACGCCAACGACGACATCCTTGACATGCTTGTGGCGGCGAGGCGGACATCATGACAATTGCGGATTCAGGCTTGGGGTCTATATGCGTGTCTTGCATGTCGTCTATCTTCTATCTGTGTGTGTGTGTGTAGGTGTGTAGATGTGTGTGTTGTAGTGCGTCTGTCTGTAGGCAAATGCGTGTGCATATTTCTTAATTAAAACGCTGCCATTTTGACTCAATTAAGCGCCAAAAACAAGCTAATGCACTTTGCTGCCGTGGCAAGCAGCCGCTCGCAAAGTCTAGAGCAGCTTAGCTTATTCATAATACATACATCATCAGCAATCACTTAATTGTTAATCATATCAATCGATTGTCGAAAAGCAGACTCAGCTCAGAATTTAATAAACAAATACTTAATACTTATTTCTTATTTGCGTTAGATAAAATGTCATTTCAATTGAATAATAAATAATAACTATTAATACACCTCTAACTATTTAATAAACAAATACTTAATACTTATTTCTTATTTGCGTTAGATAAAATGCCATTTCAATTGAATAATAAATAATAACTATTAATACAGCTTTGACAAAAATGAAGGACTATCATTATTAAACCTGTTCTTTTTTTTATTAAAAATAAAAAATAATAATTATTTTTAAATTTTATTCATTCTCTCAAAATATAATGATTACTTTGAGTTATAAAACTTAACCATTATTTTTGAGCAACAAAAAATACAACTCATAAAACAATAATCATTCTTTAAGTTTCATTTTTGTTTATCAAAAATGTAAGTCAATTAATTAAACTAATATATCCTAAAGCAATGACCCAGTTTTGGGCTAAAAAAATCCGTACAAATATATTTTCACTATAATAAAATTAATTGCGGCTGTCATTGCCAAAACCAGAGCTTGATGTTGCAAATCGCTAAAAATTTAAATAAATATCAAACATATCTATTTACAATATATTATAAATTTAATTTATTATTACATTTATTTTATTGTTTAAGGATATATATAAATTTTTTTCCTTATTCCCTAGGAAAAACGCAATTTTATTTTTGATAAAAATTAATCATTATATTGTGAGAAAATGAATAAAAATATAAATTATTAATAAAAAAACAATAAAAAATAACGATATTGGCATAACATCGTTTTCTCAAAGCTACTTTAAGTGAATGATTTTTTCGCTTTATAATAACAAAATAGTCTTTAATTGATAAAAAGTGTACCTTTTTTGGTATAAAAATCTATACATATTTAATAAAAATCTACTTTTAAAACCACTGGATCAGTTTTTAGGAAAACTTTACATTTAATAATTTGCCTGATTTTTATAGGAAATTGAATTACAATTCTTATATTCGATTGGTATTGTGCATAGTTGAACAGCGGCTGAGCTTGAGTTTTGATCGCAATAAATAAATTAATATACTATATATTTTCTATATCACTTTATTGTCTTTTGTTGAATAAAAATAACGAATATATCGAAAATAAACTAAGCAAAGTAGTATTATTTAGTCAGAAATTTGTGACTTCTGCATATGAATATTTAGATAAATTTATAGTTTTAAACACATTCTTAAAAATTACCAATATATAATAATTTATTTAAATACCTTTCGATTTACATATTGGGAATATAAAGTATATGAAAATATACACTTAAATAATTCAGTTAGCCTTTTCATATTTCCTTTCTGATATTGAAAATGTAAAATGTAACCTGCAAGCCTTCTGCATAAATTATAGCTTTGTGTCAATTTTGTTGGGTGTTGAAGCATATCAATCAATTATTAATTTTAATTAAAAACCCGCCGACATTATTTGCATTTTGAAGGAAACAAGCAACTTAAAGACTCCTCCACAACAGAACATGAAATATCAATTTGAAAAGAAATAAAGGGAAGGAAAGGCAATAAGCTTGTTATGCTACAGCAGAACACTCATGTGAGACCTTCCCACATTTAGGCAAATGCGATTATATATCCCATATATAGTATGTGCATTGCTCAAATATCGTGTGCGCAGGAAAGTTACAAAAACCATCTTCCACTGCCACCTTAATTGGATTTCGTGTGATGGCCGTAATAACTGACTTGCCTTGGAGATGCAAAGCAAATATGCAACTGTTGGTCAATTATGAGCAGCAAAACAATGCCATTGCGGCAACAACAAATACACACTTGATGCTATCTACATATACCTACAGTAAGTATATACACATGTGTATATATATATATATATGATATACAAGTATATGTGATACATATATATTGAATGGCTGCTCCAACTTCTCCAGAATCAAGCGATAGAGCTTCGACGTTGAATTGGTCGTTTTGAGTGAAAGAGCACGCATGGAGCAGGCGCGCGTAAATCTCACTGGAATTGAGCATTGAGAAATGTCGAAACGAAACGGGAATAAACATGCGCATCCTTGCATATCCTTGAAAACTTTGCACGTTGCCTGGATGATGCTCAGCAAAGCTTTCCAGATTTTAATTCATTATGGCAAAAATAACTCAACGGGACTCATTGGGAGCAGCACACTCTCTCTCGCTAAGTGTGCGTGCGTGTGTGTGTGAGTGTGTGGGTGTGTAGGTGTGTGTGTGTGTGTGTGTGTGTGTGTGACCGTGTGGCAAAGTCAGTCATTGGGTCGCCATCAACGCACGATGCGTGAAATGTGGAGTATGCCGGCTGACAGCATCAGGCCAGCCTTCTCGCCAGCCTTCTCACCTGCCCGACCATCCTGCCGCTTCGCTAATGTCACCATCGAGACTGGCGCGCGCGCTCTACGCTCCGACCTCTGGGATGGGATCTGGAGTCCATCCTATGCAAATGCCCAAAACAAAGTAAAAACATCGAAGCGCTCTTCTGTGTTGAATTTGCATGAATTTCGAAGCCTAAACTTTTTACAGCCTAGACGCCAGTTCTTGCCGTGCGGCTGCTGATGAGAGAGTGGAAGCAGTATGGGTTCGTGGTCCGTAGTCAGTAGTCCGTGGCTATAGTCGGGTGGATGAGTGGGTGGCACACAAAAGCTCCTCAGTCAATTGGTGGGTAGACACTGCTTTTTTACACATTCACATCCACATTTTCATTTTCGTTTTGGGCGTTTTGCCCAACTTCTGCTTCTACTGTTGTTGCATACATTGCGGACGCGTTGTGCTCTGCGCCTGTAATTCGTTTTGTAGTCGCCTTGGGCGCAATTATTTTTACCTTTTAAGCGCGTTGCGTCAACTCTTTTTTTTCTATTTTTTTCCTACATTCTTCTCGTTAAACGCTTACGCCTAGTTTTTTGAACAGCCAGGTGGTCGCCAAGTGGGAAGGGGGAGGGGGGAGGGAAACAGGGACGATGGAACATTGTGCGTGCCAAACATGTGTTTCGCTTTTGTTCTTGCTTTTAATTTGTTGTTGAGCTGTTGCCGCCATTGTCGCCAGATTGTCTCAATGCGCGAGGTGAGATTGGCGCGTAGGAGATATTTGAAAACAACAACAATTTCATTTGCAGCAACAGACAGCGCAGAAAGAAAATTCGCAGACATAGAAACATGAATAGATTTGCTTAATATAGCAGAAGGTTTATAAATAAATACATAAGTAAAATAATAAATAATAATTATAATAAAAATAGTAATTATAATAAAATATGTCTCGCTTACAAAAATTAATTTGAATTTAATTCAAAATCTAATTCAAATTTAGTGATTGATAAATTTTGGTTAACAAGAACTTAAGAACAATTACCCTCCTAGTCCTGGACAATTATTTATTTAATTAAAATAAGTCTCGCTTACAAAAATTAATTTGAATTTAATTCAAAATCTAATTCAAATTTAGTGATTGATAATTTTTGGTTAACAAGAACTTAAGAACAATTACCATCCTAGTCCTGGACAATTATTTATTTGTTTATCAGTTGTTTTTAAAATTTATTTATTTTTTTTTTAAATTTTTATTGAAATTCACTGGCATTGTTAGCATTTAATTCCTATTAACAATCTTTATGAAAATAGATATGCATATATATACATATTTTTTTAGTAATTTTGAGGTAAAATATTTGTATTAAATATTAAATATTTATTAAATTAAATATTTAGTTATAAGTATGTGTGTTTTATTAATAAATGTATTCATTGATAGTAGTTATTAGTAGGTTATATCATTAGCAATGCATTAGTTTAATAGTTTCTTTGTTGTAATTTTTATTGGTATAGAAATAGTTTTTTTTAGCATTTAATTCCTGTTAGCATTTTTGGTCAATTAAATATTTAGTTATTAGTATTTGTGTTTTATTGATAAATGTATTTATTTGTAATTGTTTCTTTATTGTAATATTAATTCGTATTCGATTTTTTGATGAATATGTATATTAATTTTAGTTATTTTGTTCTTTTTTAGTTCCTCTTTTTGTGGAATTTAAATATTTCCTTAAAATGATGTATTTTTTGCTACATGTATTAGTAATCGTTAATATTTAATTATATCATTACCAATGCATTGGTAATTTTTTCAATAATTATCATTTCAGTATGTAATTGATTTTTTTGCATTTTTGACATGATCTAAATTCGTAATTCCCATTATTTATTAAATTAGTAATCAGTTTTATTTTCTTTTTATTAGTCTTTCTGTTGCCTTTTTGTAATTTTTTATTAAAAAGTTTTTAAAAGTAAAACAATTAACTATTAAATATTTTTGCAAAATTATAATAATGGTTTTTAGTAAATTATATCATTAATCAATCATGAATTATCAATGTTTTTTTTTTTTTTTTTTAATTTTTGTCATTATCCAAATTGGAAATTCCTATTATGCATTACTAATTAAATCGTTGTTTTTTCTTTTTATTAGTATTTCTAATTTTTTTTTTTGTCATTTTTTTATTAATATGATTTATAAGTAAACAATAAGATATTTCCTTATCGTAGTTTCTTTTAGTAATTGTTTTTTTGTCATTACCTTAATTCCTTTTATTTATTTCGTTTTTTTCTTATTATTAGTATTTTTTGTAATTTATTAAAATTTATAAAGTTTGATAAGTAGAACCATTTACAATTGATAGATAGTAAAGCAATTAATAAAACCAATTGACACCATTCTTTTTTGTTAAAAAAAAAAGAAAACAAAGCTTAAACCATAAATCTACAGACGTGAACGCTTCAAATAAAATCTCATTTACGATAAGAAGTCCACAAGAACTGGCGAAATTGAAATCGCACGAAGGATCGTACAGACCTCGTAGGCTATAGACGGTTTTTTACGACATTCTTAAGCAAGTCAACGACGCTTTGTAATTGAAAGCGCACTACTTTACTGTTAAATTACATCAAATTTATGTTTATCAAGTTTTTATCAAGTTTTTTGTCTCTGCCGAAGCTGCTGCTGCTGTTGCTCTTGTTGTTGTTGTTGGTGCTGTTGTTGTTATTATTGTCATTGTCTGCGGCCCAAGAGTGCTGTTTACGGTTATTTTAGGCGCAAGACAGTCCCTGTCCCTGTCAGGCAGTAAGTTTTTACGATTTGGGCGCACTTTATGCGCACATTGTGAATTGTGCCAAGAAAAAAAATAAAAAATGCTTATTTGGAAAGTTTCTTCTTTTTTTGTTTTGCTTATAATTTGGTTATCTTTTTGATTTTGAATGAGTCACACGCATAATGCACGCGGCTTTAAAGTCTAGTTCAACATACAGGTGTTGCTTTAAGGACACGTGGGGGATCCCCATCTGCCCTGCTCGTCTGGGAACAAGGTTAGGAGGCTAGCGACGGGTGCGAGTGCGGCGTCGTTTTGGTCGCCGCCACGGAAGTGGAAGTGCAAAGCGCGTATCTAAAACTTGTTTGCCTCTCCTTGTTGTGCCTCGCTCTACTTTGCTTTACGGCTGGCTGAATGGATTGCGCTGACTGCCGGGCTGCCAGCCTGGCGGCCTTGAAAGTTGCGTTCAGCCATGAGCTATGGCCGAACTGCTCGCTGCTGGCTCAGCAACTAGCAACTTGCAACTTGGCGTCGCAGCGGAAGTGGCAAGTTCTCATTGCCGTTAAGTTACCTGCAGGCTGTATGTGTGGCAGCAGCACACGCCCACAGCTTAGACGAACTACATAAAGAGAACTAGGCTAGCTTAGTTGTTGCCAATGCAACTTTAGAAAAGTTGCTGAAAGCCTCTGCTGCTCGCTACTGGCAACCATGTGCGGCATACAAATTATATGGAAGAGAGAAGTTTCTCCATCAAAAAGTTTAATGTTATTATTTTTGTTGCTAAGACTTGGTAACGAGCCTTATAGCTCGAATATGTATTTTGATAATAAAAACTTGATTCTTAAGAAAGTCATGCAGCTGGACTGGTTTCAGCTTCTGCCTCAAAAGCAGGCTCAGCTCAGCTGAATTACAATTATTTGCTGCCGAGCGATCCACATGGACATCAAAGGGGACTTTTAAACTGTTGTGGAAATGTTATTTTTTGCAATTAAAGAGACGGAAATATCAGATTATATGCCCTTTCAATGGAGTCAGAGTATTTCCAATTTGTTTTTATTTAAATTAATAATTAATTCAAACTACTCTTTTAATCGAATCAGAGAATTTCATATTTGTTTTTAGTTCTACTGGATATTAAAATATGTATATTCTGATGGAAATTTAATATGATTGTTTTCAAAGTCAGCAATTGATAATCCAACCTCTATCTTCGTTACCACAAAATAGTTGCGGTGTTAAAAAAAATCAATGATGGCAGTTTTTTTCTTAAATCTTCACACTAGCATCGACTGATTGGCAGCTTTTAATTGAAAATTATCGAATAAGAATGGAAATAATTGATTAGGCTATAGAAAGCGTTTAAAGTTCTTCAATCAGCATCATTTAAACTCAAGGCCATCACATAATCAATTAGTTCTTAATTCACTTTTGGAAATAATAAGAAATTGCCTTCAACGCCTTCAGTTAAATATATAGAGCACTTTTAAAATGGTCCCATCTTTTAAAAAAAAAGAATGCTTAATAAATTATTTCAGAAGGTTATTTTATTATTTATAATTTACCTTCATATATCTCTCTTTAAACTACAAATAAAGTCGCATTCCCTCAGCTACTAATAAACTTTAAAGGGAACTTGAATGTAGTTTTTAAGTAAGAAGACTTAATATAAGGTCTCATTTGCCATTTAAATATTTAAAATACTTCTTTCTGCTGCCTGTTCTTGGCCGGAACCCCAGCCCCAACCCCATTACGTATTCAAATACATTTGTATGTATATCTTTCAACTCATAAGCCCAGCCGTGCCCATCGACACGCCACTGGGAGTTAGTTAAGCCGTCAGCATCAAATGTAAATTAAGGTTGAGGTATGGGGCGTACTCGTATACTATATAATATACTTATGTACTCGTATATATTGTGAGCAATGCAAGGTCTTTGGCTGGCCTCGCGCGGCTTTCCCATGCAAATCCAATAGCAATTTATGTCATTTAAATTTCGAAATGCGTAAGATGCCTTAAAACAAAATATATGGCCAGCAATATATGCAGACAGCCCAGCCAGGACGATGTGCCAAGGTGCAAAGGTCGCTCCTGTGTCGCTCGAGTTGCTATAAAATTTATGCGCTAGCGCCATTTGCCAACTGGCTGAGGCCAACTCAGGTCAGGTCTCAACTCGACACGATTCTCGGCTCAGAGAGAAATGTTGACAACATTCGGCTAAAATATTTGACTGGCTGGCTGGCTGGATGGCTGGCATTTTACAATTTTCAACTGCTGCTGATTTTCCAATCAGTGCGCGAACTTATTGAAAATATTCTGCCCGCTGACTGCCTTCATTAGTCTTTGTCTGCCAATTTGCGACGCTGATTTGTGGGGCATGCCTCAACTTTTGGCCCATCAGCGGGAAACGAGGCGGTTGCGCCACGTCAAGCAACACAAAGTCAACGTCCCCAAGCGCTGCTTAAGTAATAACTTGGCAGAGACAAGAGCTCACACTAAAAATAATAAGCGCCAAGACAAATACACCCGAGCAGAAAGCGGAGAAGAGAATCGAGAACTCGAGTGCAGAGTCAAATGTGTGCACAGCTCGGTATTATTTTTTTTTTTTTTGCCAATGTTTCCAACACACGAAGCGGCAGCCAGTTACAAAAAAAAAAAAAAAAAGAAAACACTTCAAGCCAATACTAACAGCCAAGAAGTGCCATAATTGACTAGAACATTCAATACTCTGCCAGCTATTCTTTCTAAAAAACAGACTTAAAGTCAATCGCAAGAGCCATAAACAGGTTAGCATTAAAACTGATACTCTTGGGCGAAGAAAAGTAAGGCTATATTGTGAGGAAAAGCTATGAAAAATGTGTGGTAAGGAAAGCTACAAAGTCTAAGATAAAATACAAATAAATATATATAATACAATATAAATAATTAGGTACATCAGTAGAAAAATAGCGGGTTGGAGAAACATTTATAAGGTATCAGGAGAAACAGTTATAGTACTTGTATATATAGTTAGCTAGTTAGTATATATAGTTAGCTAAGTTAATAACTGAGTTGATAGCTAATTAAATTAGGTAAATAAATAGTTTATGACAAATTAAGTTTATGAAACGAAAGAAATGCCAACATTTAATCAACAAACAAATTATTTTCATAGATGGATGGAAATAATAAAAAACGTGCCAAGTTTCGAGTTTTGATTGAAATTGGAAATTAAAGCTATGTAATTACTGTTGAGTAATTATTTTTAATACATTTTGTACAATTTTTTCTTATAATTAATAGCAAGGATAGCAGCGTCCTATTTAAAGCAAATTATAGATTCATTGTTGAGCACTCATTAGTACTTTCACTTCAAGGACTGCTAGAGAGCAGAGACAGAGCTGGAGAGGTATACTTGTATGTAGTAGTATTTGTGCTGGTCTTGAAAAATAACTGTTTTTTTTGCCTATCTCTTACAATTTTACAATAACAATTCTTAACAAAAAGCGTTATACCCTACAATCAATCGTTTTAAGCAATCGCAATTTTTTAAAGTGGTTCTGTAGTTTTGCAATGCACGTGAAACTGTCAAACTATCGATTGCACTATCGGTAGTAAGTGGTAGTAGTAGTGGGAGCTTTATTTTCATATTAACTTCAAAAGATTACCAAATTTTAAGCTAAAAAATATAGCTATATTTCAATTATAGTGACTTGGCTTAAAACCGTTTGTCTATCACCAACAATTACTCTGAACTAGAAAGGTTACTATACCACTATCGGTAGTATCCGTGGTTTTATGTATTGCTATTTAAATATCGATGGTGTTTATTAACAATAGTAGAAGTAGCTTAATTGACTCTAAAATAATGTTTATGAGAATATAGAGCATTATTTTAAGCTATACTATTTAATATATTAAATTCTTCTGTATTTTTATAAGTTTTTTTTCTTTACGTCTTCTCATTATTATTTTATATTTATATTATTTATTATATTTCTTGCAAAGTTAGCAGTTCTTTATTAACTATAAATAAATAAAAAGAATAACAATTTAGCAAAGATGTATTATGTTCAAAATTGATAAAAAGAATATTTATTTATTTATTATTAGTTCCTAGTGCGACAAGAAAGATTCTTATAAATATAGATAAATATAATATAGAACGTTAAGTTGTATTATTTAATAATAAATAAAAAATAATAAGCTGCAACGAACAAATTAGCAACGACAGCACTTGGGTTTACAAAAAGATAAACGATGCCTCATAATTTTTCAATAAAAGAAAAACATTAATGCTTCGATGGTGTGTACATCGATAATTTCGTGCCAAGTTATCGCATGTTGCTAAGTACTATCGATAGTTGAACAACTCTAGACTCTAGAGTACAATCAACGTCGCAAGTTAATTGGAAATATTAATATGCTCCCTTTTCAAAGCGCAGCTGAATGCTTTTTGAAATATTTGCCTGAAAAGTTGAAAGCGCGTGTGCCAGTCGCTTGGGAACAGCTTGAAACAGGATGGTGGTGGTGGTGGGTGGTGCTGCTGGTGGTTGGTGGGTGGCTAGCAAGTTTGTAAAGCTATGACAATTGTTTTTTTTTTTTTTTTTTGTTTTTTCCTTTAAATATTTGTCTCATTGCCATTCTCTGGCTCTCTGCGCTACTTTGGCGTTCAGCAAACTAAAATAAAAAAATATGGCAAAAATTGCAAAACCCGCACGTGAAACGAACCGACGCGAACGAACAGCAGCGCTATGGAGCTGTGGGCGATTTCGGTTTCGGCCTTAGCTTCAGTTTCAGCTTCAGCTTCAGCTTCAGATCGAGTTCCTGCTGTGCTGCGTGCTGCTCCTACGTGGCTTCTCCATGAAGTTCCATGGCGACAATGCTGACAATGGCGACCATGTGAATTTATGGCGCATTGCGTGGGAATTCATGTATGTAACTACACATAATTTATATATATACGGGTATACATACAAACATACATATCTACAATTCTATCTCTATGTATGCATGGCATTTACTTTTTTTTACGTTTTGTTTTATGCGCTCCGCTGGCATTCCGCATTCTCGCATTTCTATCTTTTTGGCCTGCTGCTTAAAGTGCCGTGAAAACATGGCAAAGAAATTGAAAAATCGGAAGTAGCACTGAATAATGTGGCAGCGATGCGCAATGTGGCAAGTTCGTGAAATGTCACAGAGATTTATGCACACAATTGTGGGCGAATAGTATGTATGCACGGAGCGGAACAGGCGTTTATTAAATATTGATAGTGACACATTATTAAAAGAGAAGAAAATATCACATTTCAGTTGAATAGTTGGCAACAAACTAGAATATTGAATAATAGCCGAATAACACGTGTCGGACATGAACTGAAAAATGTTATCAGTTCAATTGTTGCAATATTGCTTGACTATTGAAAAAATATAAATAAAATATTTTACAAAGGGTGTAATGATGCAAAAGAATGAAGGGAGTTGAATAGTTGGCAACATACTAAAATGTCGGATATGAACAGAGAAATGTTATCAGTTCAATTATTGCAATATTGCTTCACTACTGAAAAATATTAATAAAATATTTTACAATGAGTTTATTGCTGCAAAAAATTGAACGAGGAAGGATGTACTTTTCTTTCAATCATTGTTGGAGTTCACCGCTATATGGATCAGCAGCTGGAGTTCCATTTAGTTTGTTCGACTGTATGAACGCCTTTATATCAAAAACTAAAGTGTCTAGAGATACTAAACTTGATCTCTGCTTCGAAGAAACTTTCTTGAGTTAGCTGCTATCTGGCTTTGGGGAATTCGACTCTTAAATGAAGTAAATGTGTATCTTATGTTTTATTTTGTTACTAAGAAACTTTGATAAATTCAACCCTCAAATGTGTCGGTTATATATTTTTAACAAATTATTATCTTTAATTTGCACATATTTTCGATCTGAGTTAAATTAAATTTATCTAAAAATTTGTTTATTATGCAAATAAATTGCCGTACTTTTTTTAACGATTCATGGTCATTGTAGAAATCTATTGCCATCGATTATTTATTTTTATTTCTTTTCACTAAATATTTGATCTACATATTTCATTTATTTTATTTTTTAGATTTTTAACACCACTACCAACAACTTTGTACGTTTACTATTGATTTTGATTGTCAACTACTCAGTTTATTGATTGAACAACACACACATCAGCTTTTTGGCTTTCTTTGTTTTGAAATCTTTGAAAGCTCTTTCAACTTCGTAATTGACCATCAGTGTTGAATGGCGTAAGAATTCTAATTAGTTTGTCAAAGAACTCGATTCTCACATCGATTGCGTTTGCAATTTGTTCGTGTTTCGCATTTTTCTTATCTGCTTTTGAAGTCCATTAGGCATTTGCTTCTTGCTGTGCCCTGACATTTATCTGCCTGTAATGTCTGCACCTTTTCAATTTGAAGAGCATAGTCTGTTGACATTACAAGTCGTTTGACACAGCCTTGATGTGCAGGCAATTTGTATTTAGGCTTTGATGTTTTGCTTTTAAGCTTGCTTTTAATGCAAGCAATGCGTTATTATCTTTCGATAAGAAAGAAAGTCAAGCATACTTGTAGGCGTGTGGAGTTGCTAATGACATGTAATGGTTTCGACTTTAAAAAGCCACGTTACTAGTATGTTTTATGGTAATCTTTTTGGCATTGAATGAATTTAAATTTTTTATATTAATGACTTAGATCGTGCCCTGTTTAACATGATGATTATGTTTCTTAATAAAACTCATTCATTTCCCAGAACACTATCAATGTTTCTTCTTATTTCCTACAAGATTTATTTCAAATATGTTAAATATTTTACACACATAAAACATAGAATTATATTCTAAGAAATAAATAAAAAATAAATAAATATGGTTTCCTATTATTAGAACGACTAGAACTTTTCTGATATTTCGGAAAATATTATAGTCAAATAAAATTATTATACACACTATATTGCGAACCACTGAACAATTTAGAATTGAATTTAAAAAGGCAAATTGTCGAGTTATTTCTAAAACAAAACAAAACCGAAATATATTCGGATTCTTATTGTTTCCTATTATTAGAACGAAAATAATGTTTGTGGTATTTAGAAAATTATTTTAATTCAAAAATTATATTTCAAGCCACAGAACAATTTAGAATTTAATTTAAATTAGAGAAATGCTTTCTAAAATATAACCCCCTTTATTCGAACAAAAACTATTAAGGGAAAATTAAAACATTGGCATGATATTTAGAAACAAGTTTTTAAGCTTCAGAATTAAATTCCCTATTTAAACTTGAAATTTCAATAAATGTAACAATAGGATTTCTTTTCTACACTAAGAAGGAATACCTTCTGGTTACTTGGCTCACTAAACTCAGTACGCAAGCAAACTATAATTGTTATTCCTAGTTGACAAAAATAGAAAACGGAGCTCAATGTCGTCAACGTTTTATAGTTGCCATTTAACTGACACATTTAAGAGCAATGGGCCTATTTAATCGTTTACCTTGCCTTGCCATTTAATGAACAGCTAGAGTTTATAAAGCTATGCACTAAAAGGGAAAGTGCAAAGGTTGAAGGAGAAGAAGAAGAAGATGGCAGCGCACTCACCTTTAATTATCACAAGAAAGATCAACACGACAAACAGCGTCCACGACGACGAGTCCATGTCCTTGGATTGTTGTTTGCGTTGTTTTTACGTTGAATAGGTTGGTTGCTGTTGTTACTGCCTTTGTTGTTGTTACTGTTGTTGTTCTTGTTGTTGTTGTTGTTGGTGTTGGGGGAAAGCGAAAGTGGCTGAATATAGTTGTTGCTGCAACAAAGTGCTAACTGACTGACACTGTCGCCTTGTCGCCTCTCCGACTGGTCGCGCGTTGCCTTCTCACTTATTTTTCTTTTTATTTTTTTATAAATAGACAATGCACCGTTAAGTAGTTGGGCGCACGTTCGTATGATTAACACAATGTGACGTGACGGGTGAGCGCGAGAGAGAGAGAGAGTGAGTGAGTTGTGAGAGAGAGGGGAAGAGTGGGGAGTGGGTCAGAGAACAGCGAGTTCACAAATGTCAACAACAACAATAATGGCCAACGCTCGCTATAACGTTCGCCCGCTCTAACACACTCAACGAACGCACTCACGGCCTGCCGCACACCTCTCTCTTGGCACTGCTCAGCACTGCTTATTTATTTAAAAATTGTTGCCAGTTTCGTTTCGATTTCGGTTTTGTGGGTTTCTGTTGGATTTTTTGTTGTTTTTTGGGTGCGCGGTTTACTTTTGTTAGCGTTCTCTGTTTGCTTTGGCTTTGATTCGTTTTTCACTGCGGCAAATGACAAACAAAATTATGCTGCAAAATGTGAAAATTATTTACGCACTGCAATTTTCCGCGTCCATTTCAGCTTACTGTCTGTTTGTTTGTCGCTCTGCCGCCTCCCTCTTTATACTTATATATCTATGTATATACTAAATAGTATTCGTGGGCGCGTTCGCTACTTTCTCGCTCTAATTTTGATAAACATTTGTTTAGTGAATTTCTTAATTTTTGCTCCCGCGCTTCTCTGTGGCGTTTTTCATGGGTAAATATTTGGAACGCGCGTGGAGATGCTCGGATGCTCGTTTCTGCTCCTATTTTCTTTGGTGGTCGCTGGCTTGGTTTAGTTGCTCGGCTTTCTTGGTTGGATGCGCTCCTATTTATTGCTGACTGGCTTTGGCTGGTCGGTTTTGTTTGCACTGCTTGTTTTTTGAGGTTATGAGCACGCACGCTGCTCTGAAATGTTGTCAGATTTAATTTCCGGTCTTCTTGGCACGCATCTCGTGAGGGTTTTTGTCTTCTTTTTTGTTTTTTTTTGGGCTTTTTGGCACGCACTTTTGCTTTACTCGCTTTGATATTTTATGTGTGTTCGAGTATATAGAGTTTTAGTTTTGCTATAATTTACATAATTTGCACTTGTTGTTGTGTGTTGCTTCTGCTGTAATTCTTCTTCTTTCTGTTATAGCTTAAGAAACCATAGGTAGCAGTTGTTCAGTTATATATCGTTGTTTCGTTGACTGTTGTGAGTTGTTAGCTGAAAACATAAAAAGAGTTTTTTAAATTGAATAAATTAGCTTACACACACAAATTGTTTATATGTTTGGTTTTATAATATAGTTTTATTTGCATTTGGTATCTATAGTTTTCTTTGTATTTTTTACTTAAAGTGTAAATAACGCATTTATTTGCAAGCAAAGCTATCTTTTGAACAAACTTTAGGGCTTAATTATGTAGTTTCAGCGATAAAATAATTTCTGAGAAGGACAGCTTGTCGCGATAAGCTTCAACACCCATCAAGAGATCGCTTACGGCGCTTTATTCAAAGCCACAGCTTAATTGGCCCTTTCTTCCTCTCTTGGAAGTAATTGCTCGGTCCACTAACAAGTAAACAGAATTTATACGAGTTTTTCTGGATGAACTCATTGAATATATTTCTGAAACCACCAGCTTTAATACTTCAATATATTTCTAAGAAGAAATTGAATTTGCACCTCTGCTTTATACTTATCGAATTGTTGGCAAAACTCACTTTATTTTGGGTTTCATAAATTTAAAAACATTGCTTTGAAGTTTCAAAGCAGAAACCACAAGACAGTTGCTAGTCGATTTGTGGCGAGCAAACCACAAAGGCAGGCAGTCTCACAAAAACTTAAGTTGACTTTAACGTTTAATACAAAAATAAACTGTTAACCCTATTTGCTGGGCTTTAACCTCATTTTGGCTGCCTTTGTTGCCGCCACCAAGCCTGCTTTGTCACCTTGGGGCGAGTCATCGTCAGCGCCATATTTTGTTGCCATCATCGTTGTTGTTGTTGTTGCTGGTGCTGTTGTCGTTATTACTGTCGGCCAAACCCACATTGATTAGTTTTTGTTTTCGGTCAACAAACTTGAGTAAATTAAAACAATGAATTTGCGTAAAAACCGCCAACGCCGAGCACACAGAAAAAAAAAAGTACAAGAAAAAACACGAAAAAAACCAAAAGCACATAGCGCCCAAATTAAAAAGGCATGAAAAATAACAACAGGCGGCAACATCGGCAACGGCATCGGCGTCAGGCAGGCAGGCAGGCTGGCAGACTATGGGTGTGGCAATTGCCGAGAATGTGGGCGGTTGTCGAGAGTCTGCGGCTCTTAGCAGCCGCACGAGAAATGCAGTAATTGAAATACATGCGGCGGCCATTTGCAAGAAGTGCGAAAAAGCATAGCAGCCTTATGGGCGCCCACCATTTTGAAAAGCGTGTAATTATTTCCTTCCTTCCCATTTGAAATATTTTCGCTAAGCAGGCGAACATTATTTTTGCCAAATTCTATTTAAAAACAACTAATTTTTAAATAAGTGTGCAGAAATATTTTATGAAACACATTTTCACATCTATAATAAATTTCATTCAAATTTATTAAAGTAAAGCAAATTTAATTCAGTTTAATTATTGTTATTGATAATTTCGATCAAAATCCATAATGAAAAGTCATTTCATTACATAAATAACTCGCTTAAGTTTTGGAGGCTTTTCAAATAATTTTTAAATAAGTGTGTAGAAATATTTTATGAAACAAATTTTCACATCTTAAATAAATTTAAGTCAAATTTAGTAAAGCAAATAAATTTAATTCAGGTTAATTATTGTCATTGATAATTTCGATCAAAATCCATAATTAAAAGTCATTTCATTAAATAAATAACACGCTAGAGTTTTGGGGGCTTTTAAAATAATTGAAACAGCCGCTTCGTCCTGGGGCCTGTCTGTTCGCTTTGCTGTACGCGTCAGCTGTTTGTGTAATTAGAAGCTTTATTAGTTATGTGTGCCAAATGGCGCTGCACACCACAAATAAAAAAGAAAATGAAAGAAAGCAAGGTAACAGCAACAACAACAGCGACAACAGCAGCAACAGCAAAAGCTAAGGAAAGAAAAGTTTAGATTGTGTTGGGAGCGGCTGCTCTTGTTGCCTGTCAGCGTTGCTTTTGCCCTTGTCGCGGTTAATTAATATCAAGTTTAGTTTGCGCTGTACAGTCACCCCCTCAACCCCTCTCCCCAGCCACTCACACACACTCTCACACTCACAGACACACACACAGTCATACATAGTCGGCGCTATTTGTTTGTGGGGCAACTGCGGCATATAAGCTGGCAGGTAAAAAGTTTTAAAGTCAATTTAATGCATCGCTAATGATGAGCAAGAATGTGTGTGTGTGAAAGAGTGAGTGAAGATGAAAAATAAGAGTAAATACAGCGGCTTGCCTCAAACACACAAAACACAATGAGCCTTGAAATTGAAAGCGTTTTCATCCCAGACGCCATCGCGTTAAAGTTCAGCATAAAATGTTTGCAAAATAACAACAACAACAACTTCAGAAAGGAGAATGGGAGTATATGTGGAGAGAGTGCATTGAACTCTCTAGCTCTCACTCTCTCTGTCTGAGCCACTCAGGTATCAGGATAGTTTATCTAGTATTAGGTAAAAGCCAGAAAGTAGTGATAGTTGTAAATATCCTTTACGAATTGCAAAATTTTAAAATGTGTCTTTAAAGCAACTAAGTTTTGTAACTGATAAGTAATTGAATACGTTGAATCTGAATCGATGTATCGATGGTTATGAGTTAGAGTTCTTCAAACAGAAACTATTTGAACAGAGGGACAAGAAATTCCAATACAATACCATCTTCATTAAGATATTTAGCGAAATCGCGAAATAACTGTTTAAAGGAATTCGATTATTTAAGGAAACAAAACAAACTTAGCCCAAAGACCTACTTAGTTCCGTAGTTCCTTTCAAAAAGCTGGTTTTTAAAACTACTTCGGACCAAACCGAATTGAACTGAACACTAAGTTTGGTGTGCCTAATGCTTGTGTACTAGCGGCTCATCCAAGCTTGTATACCCCCTCTCTAGAGGATTGGGCGCGACAAAAAAACGCGCGCATAACTAAGTTTGGCCACCCCACCCAGATTTCGGTTCGCCGATACCCTTTACTGCCTCACTGTCCTTTCACATGCGATTGCATTTTGCACACATTGCTGATCAATTTGGATTCACGTTGTTTGCATAAAGTTGTGTATTGGGGGGCGCCTATAACGCGCCAAACTGCTTTGAGGCGTTTTTTATCGCGCGCAGTCAGTTTGTTTGGCAATCTGATTTTTTCTTGTTCACACGCTCGCCTACTCCTGCATCCGCAACACGCTGCTGCACAAATTTGCGTGCCAAGTTTGGAAACTAGTTTACAAAAATCCCTCCCTAGGTAGCCAGTTGGCTGAACTGAGCTGAGCAGCTTAGCTGTGATTCGCAAAGGACGAAGATATGCAGGAAACTTTTCCTGTCAGCAGCACAAGAAGACTCTCTGGAGCTTTTTTGGAATGCTCATTACATTGTAATGCTTACTTTAATTTGCATATTTTAATATGCACATAATTGTGAATACTCTCGATTACACAGCTTTTGCCTGCGTTGCACATTAAATCGACCGTTCGGTGCAATTATAAGGAAATGGAAAATCGCAGATAAATTTAATAAAGTAATTGAACGAATTTCATTAATTTATGTGTGCGATAAGCAATTAACGAAATAAATAAAATTCAATTAGTTAAATGTCTTATTCTTTGATTTATTAAGCTTACTCATTTGAAGCATTTATTTAAGCAGTAATTTATTATTTGCAATTAATTAACTGATGTCATAATTTTCAAGTATCTTTCTTTCAACAAAATGAATAATTTGGATTGCTCTTGGGCTCAAATATTTCATTTAATTAATAGGAATAACAGACCATAATTAAATCAATTGCAATTATTTATTATTGATTGATTTCTTGTTTAATAAAAAAATAGAATAAAGAATAAATATTAATAAATACAAACTAATTATTGCTTACTTTAATAACCAATATTAAGCTTACTTATTTGAAGCATTTATTTAAGCAGAAATTTATTATATGCAATTAATTAACTGATGTCATTATTTTCAAGTACGGTCTTTCAACAAAATGAATAACTTGGCTTGCTTTTCGGTTAAAATATTTCATTTGATTAATAAGAATACCAGACAATATTTAAATCAATTGTAAGTATTGATTGATTTATTTGTTAATAAAAATATAATAAAGAATAATTATTTTTAAATAAAAGTTACTTATTGCTGGATATAAAAAATCAATATTAAGCTTAATTTAACATTTTCAATTAATTAATTGATGACATCATTTTCAAGTGTCTTTCTTTCAACAATGTCAAGTTATTACCTTTAATATTTCCCGCCCACAATTTTTTTAAAAACAGAAAGGCAGTTCTGTCGATCCAAAAAAGAATTTAACAAGAAGACGCTTATCTGGCTTTCTACCCCTGTGGTCTTAGACATTTCCACAAAAGACACTATAAACGCAAAATGTAAGGAGAGGAAAGACATGCCCTTTACACAATATTTCTGTCCGATCTAAAAACTGCTCGCTAAGCCCATCAAACCATCCAGAAACGTGTCCAGAGATGTGTAGATAAACGAAACTTCAAGAAAAAAGCACAAGTAGCTGAGAATATAAGAGAATTAAACAAATGTGTGCAGAACTTAATGAGGACAGATAACCTCGAAAGCTCGTTATAAAAAAATCAAATGAATGAGAAATTAATATTAATGCCACTATTCTTAAAATAAAAAAATCATTTGAATAAATAAATTAAAATGTTAAATTCATTTTCTCCTGCTGACTAAAAGATTCCGACTCTTTCTCTAAGAAAAAACATATATCTTCGCAAATTTGAGTCGCTTTGACAGCAAGGCTGACATGAAGGAGGCAATATATTTTCAAATTAAATTTTATTGCCTAAATATAATCAACTTTTTTGAATGCACCTTTTGAATTAATATTTTGTGCTGAAAGTTGTTTGCATTTCTCATTGAATTTTCAGCTTAAATCACATTTTTGTCATGTATTTTAAGGCAATCTTTTAATTGTAAATGTTATTTGAAAAGAAAATTGATTCACAACATGCTTTTTGCTATTATGTTCGCAGTAATTTTCACTCGACTTAATAAATAAATAATTAAAAATGGCAGTCTGTCACACACACACCCGTACGCACACTTGGCATATGAAATGCCTAAAAAACTTTAGCAATTTAAATGCCAGCTGATGTTGATTTTTGAATGCCCACAGCACGTTTTTTTCCTTCTGTTTCTCATCTCTTCCTCTTTTTTTTTGCTGACAGTCAACGTTTGTCATTTCGGCTGAAAGTTCATTTCCCTAGTTGTCAACAGTTTATAATAGTTTTTGCCTTTGTGCCCGGCCGAGCGATCCGAACCCAGTGCCCGCATTTCTAAAAGGCCCGCTCGCCATTTGTTTGATGTTTTGACCATTTCCCTCAGTCCCGCCCTGTCCATCTCCGTGTTCCAGTCCTGTTGCCTGCGTCTGCGTTTGTCTCTGTGGCTGCAGCTGCAGTCGCAGAGCAACTGTCTATGCTATACTCGTATATCTCTCAATTCCAGTTGGTTTATTTCGTTGTGCCAGGCAAATCTGCTTTGCTGATTAAACCTAAATAATGTTGCCCTGTTTTGTTTCCTTTCGTTCTGCCTTGGCTTTAAAAATGAACAGCTTCTTTTCTCTATATGCATCTATATATACTTATATATCTCTGTATGTGTGTATGCACAGATATTTGCCGCTCTTCTGCTAAATCTGAGACAATTTCCAGGCAGGCTGGCATAGTTTGCTGCATTTGTATAATAACACAGTCGTTGGCTCTAGAGCCCTGGCTACTGGCGCTTCCGTTGTTGTTCACCATGTCCTGTATCCTGGCCACTTGTTGTTGCTGCTGCTGCTGCTCCTGCAGCTACTGCTGCTGCTGCTGTAGCGTTCTGCTTTATTTCCTTTCAGCTTGTCTGCTATCAACAGCAGCACCGTTATACCAACAACAACAGCATATCCAATTTAATTTCTGTCTGGCTGCACCTGCGGTCCCCCCTCGCCAGCCTGCTTGCCGGCCTGCAGTCGCTGCCGTTGTCTTGCTGCCTCCCCTTGTCTTTAGCATTGTTTGGCATGCACCATTTCCTATTTTACATATTCTTTTCATACCCTTTCTGCACACCAAGCCCCAAGGTGGCAAGTCCTGCAAACTACACATGCTTTACGAGCCAGTTTGTTGAGGATATATGTCTGACTGTTCTTCTATTTATCAAGTCAAAATATTTAGAAGAGAGACTTTCTAGTAAACTGAAATAAAAGAAATAATTATATTTGTAAAGAATGGCAAAGGGAGTCGAATTCTATGTACTGGCAATTAGACCGTTTGAAGTAAGCGATTGCCAAGCCTTACTTCAATAATGACTTGCCGGAAACTCGGCAAGCTTGATTGGAAGGCTTTAATGCTTTCTGATAATACAGTCCGGATTCGGCGCCAATTGTCCTTCAGCTTCTTTTTATCATGGCAAAATTTTCGGGCTGACAGAAAATGCAGTCAGTGGAGGACTGGGAAAATTGGTACCAAAACTTTTATGAGAGAGGAATTATGAAGCCATTTATGAAGGATTGTATTATACGTGTTTATATAAAAATTACAAAATAATGATTATTTTTTAATTTTATTCATTCTCTAAAAAAAAAGGATTTAATTTTTAAGCAAAAAAAAAATAATTATGAAATAGTTATTATTCTTTGTTTTATTTTTTTTTTTATCAAATATAAAACTCAAGTTGTTATTTTGCCTGAATATATATTTTAAAGTATGCTTTTTTAGGGGTTCATCGTGGCTTATTGTTTAAGGATATATATAAATTGTATCCAGGAATTAAAATTCAATTTTTTAAATCATGATGAATAAGCATAGAGAAGATATTGGTATTATCCTCGTTTTGTCAAAGCTACTAAAAGTGCATGATTTTTTCGCCTCAAAAAAAAAAAGAATCGTTATTGCAGGGTTCACAAATAATTTATTTATTCACAAATTGGCAACAAATTATAAGTGCATGATTTTTTGTCTTAAAAAACAAAATAATCATTATTGCAGGGACCACAAATAATTTATTTATGCACAAATTGGCAAAACAAAACATCAAACAAAACGAAAAATATCGTCCTTATTATTATTCAATTCATATTATTTTATTCTTCCCAAAAAAATATTTCGCTGATATACTCTGCTCAAAAATTCTGCTATAAATAAGTATTATTCAAAAATATATTTCCAAGTGTATACATTTTTCGACTTGAACCATCTTTCGAATACCGTGCACCTTTTATCCCTTTTGCTTGGCTTGTTATGCCAGTTGTTGCGCCTCGGGTGTTCCGGCTAACATGCAATTAACTTTTCCACTTCCACCTCACGAAAAAATAAAATAAAATGCCTGCATAAATACAAATAAAAATAATATGAAAGGAAATGAAAAAAAGAAATGCAAAACAATTTATGGCAAAAAATATTTCTATAGCGATTTTAATTAAACGTCGCATCAATGACTGAAAAAATTGTTTCTAATGTGGACGCATCAAAGCGCAATCTGGGTGCGGCGGCCCATGCGCTTCTCTGACCCAAATTGTTGCCAGTCAGCCAGTCAGCCAGCCAGCCATCGAGTCAATATGCATTGGCTGGAGTCTATCGAACGGCTGACTGCATCGCATTGCGCCAATCCGGCCGCTGCTGCAGTTGTTGTAATTGCAAAGCACTTGTTGTTTTGGCTTTGCGCTACAACAAAAGCCATCGGCCCACACCCACTAACCAGGCGCAATGTTTTAAAAGAGTGCCAATAACCGCACTTGAAAGCGCGCGCACAAAAGTATGCTGCACTATTTTGCTAAAATGACTTTTAACACTAGAGCCTGGCAATATTTGCATGTGGCTTGTGTGGCTCCTCTGTGTGGGTGTGAGTGTGTTCTGTCGATGCGGGTAATGCCATCTCTTAGTTTGAATAAGCAACGACCATTACAGCATTTAAAGTTTTTTAATGTCGACTGCACAGAAAATTGAAAAAAAAAGTGCATCTACTTGTTTGACGCGTTTTTACTCGCGCCGCTAACAGACGACGCCCATTGACATTGACATATTTAAAAATGCATTAATGCGGAAAATTGCATCGGTGGTTAAAAAATCATTGCACATTTGTGTAGTTTTTATGGAATTTAAGTGCTTTTCAATAGTTCTCATCCACATATGATTGTGAATTAAGCCTGCTGTGTAATTAAGAATTTACTGCATTGCTATAATTAAGTATGATTAAGCGTTTATTTATAAAGCGGTTAGAGAGTATTTAATTATTCGATTAATATTAATATACTTTAAAAGCTGACACATATTAAGGCGCATATAAATCGAATACGACGTTTATGTAGAAAATCGTCCTCAAAACAAGTAAAGTTAAATTATATTTTTTAGTGCGATGGCTTACTTGGATTGGGATTGGGACTTGGATTGGGAGAAATATTTCAAAACATTTTCTACAAAAAAAAAATGTGTTTTTCTTTGTCAAAAATTCGTTTTTATTAATTAATGTGTTTTTCCACTAAATAAACAGATTTCCGAATAGTGAGATATTTTTCATGAGAAACCGAAATGGAATTGAAATTAAAATGATCGTGAAAAGAATGTGAGGATGAATGAATTGTGGTTGGGAAAAATTTCAAAACATATTTTTTACAAAACAGAATTGTTTTTTCTTTGCTAACAATATTTTTTTCCAAATTAAAGTAATTTAGAAACAGATTTCCGAAAGCTCAGGTATTTTTTCATGAGAAACAGAAATGCAATTTAAATTATTGCAAAAAGAATATGAGAATGTCAAAATTGTGATTGAGAAAAATATCAGAACATTTTCTACCAATTAGAAATATATTTTTCTTTGCCAAAAAATGTTTTTCAAATTAATATCTTTTTCTCTAAATAAACAGATTTCCAAATGCTGAGATTTTTTTTCATGAGAAACAGAAATGAAAGTGAAATAATTGTAAACAGAATATGAGAATAAAAGATTTGTGATTTTATTTTGCAAATAAATTATGATAAATAATATTAGCAAATGTATGGAAAATATCTAAATATTTCCATTTATTTAGCGGCCTAATCTAGTTAATTTAACATCGATTTTCTGTTCTCATTAAATAAAAAAGTGACTTTATTTTCTGTTTCTGTTGCAGCTTGCATGCTGTTCTGAAATTCTTTAATACTGCAACTTTCTGCCTCACCTTTGCTTAAATCACTGCGGAATAAAACTTTTTCTTTAGCCTGTCCTGCATTTTTTTCAAAAGATCCGCCAACCTGTCACGTACAATTTTTCAAATCCGTCTTCCTTTTCGCATATTTTTTAACTGATATGCTTCCTGTTCTCAACAGCTATGCTTCGTAGTACTCGTGCCACCGCTGCGTTCCATTAGAATGAATTCTAAGCTAATTTTTACCAGCGAATGACTTGCAAAGCCCCAACGGAAATGAAACTTCAATGCAGTGCGCGACAAATGGACGCTGTCTAGCAGCAACAACAAAAAAAATGAATGAATGCCATTTACACCTGCCCCTGCCCATCTCCTTTTGCTCTGCAGCAACTTTAAAAACAAAGTGCATGAAACATTCAAAAGAGCGACTGTTTGAAAAACGCCTTCAAATTTTATGCACGCGTTTCTCGTCGCATTTCGTCCCGCAACTAACAGCCAAACTTTTTTCTTGTTTTTTGTTTGGTTTTTTTTTCATTTTTTTATTCTTGTGAATGCGCTCGTCTACTGAAAATTTCTTTCGGTGATTTTTATTGGATTTCGTACGTATACGTAATATGAAATTCATAACAGTCCGAAATTCGAACGATTGCGACTGCAAATGCACTTTTTTCTACAACCGAATGGCTGGCTGGCTCGCTAACTGCCTGGCTGCCTGGCCCTGCTGGCTGGCTGGATGACAGCGCTGAGCTCAACGATTTTTTTGATAGGTTGAGCAAGTTGGGAAACGATTTGAAAATCGAGTTGACTGGAAAATTGTGTGGAAATTTAATTTTTACCCACTCTCTTTTTTTTGTAGTTAGTGTGTTGGCAGCAATTTGTAATTTGCTGTCATTTGTAGAGCTGTTATTTCTACTCGACACAACGAAATTTCGGGAAGGCTCTGAATACTTTAGGCCCCACTCAGAAACTACTTTCCATTTGAACTTTTCTAACCTGAGATTTCAATAAATGTTATTTATTTCATCAACAAACAAAGCTGTCGATATAAACAAGAAAATCAATACAATAGGGTTAGTAATGGTAGTAATAATATAAAATTAAAATATTTAAATACACCTAGATCTCGCTTAACACGGGAGTTGCGTTCCTAGAAAGGCTTGTGGTAGGCGAAATCGTATGAAACGAGACATGGACTCCAAAAAAAAATATGGGGTTACGTTCCTAGATTCCTAGACACAGGCACCAGAAAAGTTTTTCTCTTTAAATTTCCACCGTTTTAAAGGTCAAAACATTGTCAACATTAACAAAAAGTTACTCCAAGTATGGAATATTATTCATTAACAGATAAATCTTATTAAAATGGAAAATATTTGTAAGTGTAAAAAATGTTAAAGGAGCTTAATATAAAATTTAAGATCCATTTGGTCCCATTGCCATTTTCGTGCTGAACATTCTTGAAAAAGAAAGTATTTTGCGATTGTAAACAATCGCGGGTCACAATTTCTACCAATATTTATTGAATGTAGCCTCCTTAAGCTTAATTAGAGATAAAATAAACAATTCAAGGCAATGAGAAATTGCTCTCCAATACTGATCACATCGATGGATCCAGTTTCAGCCTAAAATACTCGTAATAGTAGGTATGTTTTGAAAGCGCCAACTTTTATTTTAAAATTCAGATTTAGCTAGCTCTTCCAACAAGAAAAATGAGTTAAAGTAATACGCTTCTTTTTTAAAAATTTTTTTTCTTCTATCGTGTAAGAACAAGGTTTTCGGCGCATTAATTAAGAAAAGGTAGCAAATTTTTAATCGTGTTTGAGCGAGTACGTATTGAAAGAGGTCGTGTTAAGCGAAGGCTAGCTGTAATAACGAAAAAAGATTATGAACAATTCTTTGGGAATTTTCTTTAAATGTTTCTTGTTTTAAAAATAGCGAACAAATGATGTTTAAATAAAGTCAATTGACTTAAATCTTTAGAACAACATTTTGCAATCTGAAGTCCACCACACATTTATTGTTTAACGCACTATTACGCCTTAGAATGGAATTGAGTTGGATTTATTGAAGTTTTTCTGTTAATAAATTAATTGTGATTTATTTAATCAAAGTTTTAATTTTTTGGCCGCAATATATTGTCGAGCAAGTAATTATAAAAGCAACATTATTATTATTGAGTCATGCCGTTCTATACGTTTGCGGGTGTAGTCAATAATACTATATATTCACAATCAACTCACATTTAACCGATATGTCTTAAATTTATTTTAAATTCGCTTTCAATAAGCCATATTAATTTTAAATATGTATGTATGTATGTATATGTGAGTGACTAATTTATATAGTTTTGGCCATTTTTTTGCCATTATTAGTTCCCTGAAAGCATTTTTTTACGAGTACACGTGCATATATTTTATGAAGCACTTACCCAGCAAATGCGCCTACGGCCATACTTTGTTGCAGAGGTTGTTGTTGCTCTATTGTTGTTGTTTTTGTTGCTGTTGAGCTTTGCTGCAATCGCTTGTTTTAGTGGTTGTTGTTGTTGTTGTTGTGACTGCAGCTGCAAGCAAGCGGGGGCCGTTTGGTTTTGGCATTGGAACAAACACAACAAAAATGTTGATGAATGTTCCATAATTAAACAAAATAAACGTTTTTTTTTATATGTATATTAAATTTGCTTTTTTTGCTTGCATTTATTTGCGTTTTTAATAGCGTGCTTTTAATAATTAAGAACTTTTAGTTGTTATTATTATTGTAGTTAGAGTTGTTGTTGCTGTTGTTGGTGGTTGTGGTGGTGGTGGTGGTATTGGTATTGGTGCAGCGGTTGCTTTTGTGTGCTACTGTTGTTGTTGTTGTTATTATTATTGGTGCTTGATGGGTTGATGGCAGTTGCAGTTGATGATTGGGCGCTTGATAGACTGTTTGATCGATTGGTTCGATTCGATTTTGGTTTTGATTTTGGTTTTGGGCTGAGCAAAATTTATTTATCATTATTAATGCATTATTTGTTGTTTTTTTGCTTGAATTTTAATTGGAGATGTGTTTAGTTAGAGTTTAGTTGGGTGATTTAGAATGATGATAGTTTTAGGCTGGCGATTTCTATTTAGCATTTTTGTTTATTTATTAATATCATTTACAATTATGAACACTTTCTTTGCTTGGTTGTTATTTATATTTTTAATATATGTGTTTTGTTTACGGAGCTATTTAAATATTTGCATATAGCATTAAGGTGATGAGCAACATTTTAATAAAAAACTTGTTAAAGTAGTTGCATTTTAGCTGTGAATGAAACAGAAAGACAGAGGGAGAGAGAAATGGGAAGATAGAGAAAGAAATGGCATAAGTATGCATATTTTTTAAATGCTTATATTTTAATAAAAGTTCAATTATATGAGCAACAGTAAGAAATATGGCATTTCTTTATTTAAATCGAAATTATTTTTAGTTGAAAAGAAGTTATGCTTGACGTAAAAATATATTCCACACACTTTTCGTTAAAAAAAAACTAGTGTGCCGTTTTTAAGAAGTTGATCTGCGGATAAGTAATTAGTTTCTACATTCAATAAACAATATTAAAAGTAAAAATTTGTATTCACGGTTAATCCCAAAAGCAACAGCGAAGTCTAACAACGAAAACAAAATCTTTATTTCTTTACTAAATCGTTTTTTTTGCTGGAGAGATGTTTAATTGTGTCGACAGCTTGTCTAAGATGCGCTTTTAGGAGCCTTGAGCCTTGAAAATACACGAGTATTCAACAAAAGCTGAAATATTGATTTCAAGAATGCGTAGCGTGTTTAAACATTTAATATTATTTTCTGCTACAAAGAACGCAAAGGGCTTTAAGTTTCTGAGAGCTGCGATTATTGCCCAAAATAGTTATTCACTGTTTAGAAAAAATGCATCGAATCCCAGATAAGTTAATTTTCGAAAACTCCCGAAATATTTGAAACACTGTTAAATATATTCTAATAATAGCTGCTTAGATCTATTTTAAGTTCAGAAATGCTGACTCAAATATACCAACACATGCAATGCTCTATCAAATTAGGAATGAGTTTCATTTGATGTTTAGTTAATGAGGTAAACATATCGCTTTTAAGCTACCTACATAAATATTATCAGGATAAAATAATGCTCAAAAGCTGTTTGAAGGTCAACTTTATTTTGAAAGGCTTTAGAGAGCTGTGTAGAAAACTTAAGGAATGTATCCTGATTACTATAGTATGTGCACCCTAGGAAGGGAACATTGCCTGACAATTCTAGTGAAGCTGTGCAAGAGTCCAATCACTTTCAGTCTTCATAAACGCGTCTTAAAGAACCCCTTCCTAAAATACTGGCAGATCTGCCTGTTAACTACAGAGCTTAATCCTTAATTGTCGAATGAATATTTAGTTCGATTCATCATTATAAATAAATAAATAAAAGCAAATAAATGTGTTTATATTATATTGCCATATTTCGTTTTGTTTTAAATAGTGGTCTTTGTTTATTTCATTTAATAAATCATGCTCAGATACAGATACAGATATAAGATGTTTTATATTAACTCACAATGAAAATATAGAATAATATTATGTTATATTTTCAACTTAAAAATATAAAGCTTTTGAGGCTTTATAACTGTAACTATACAATAATGCCTCGTTGGCTGCTCTGCTCATTGAATTCGTCTATGGATAAAGGGAATATATTTCACATTTCTGTAATAAATAGCTTTCTACAAGAGTGATTGTTGCTTGCTTAGTGTTTACAGACAAATTGTACGCATCTTAATCCACATACGTACGAGTATCTGCCGCACATTGTCAAATCAAATTCAGAACTGAGCCGGCAAGCACTACTTCCAACTAACTTAAGGACATGCGAGTACAACAACTAAGTAGTTTGAAAGAAAAACAATTTCGGCACTAACACCAGCCCCACTCACAATTGCGACACTCAAAACTGTCACAGCCCATAAAATTCAATTCAATTCAATACAGTTTCAAGCAATTGCCAGATTACGCCCACCACGTGCCACGATTTACGGCAAAAGTTTTCAAGCGCACTCAGAATGAAAGAAGAGGAAAAAAAACTTCAACGAGAACAAGCAACATTAGTTTAATGTGCTTGGCCATTGATAACTATGAGTATTTCGGGATATATAGCTAGATAGAGTGATAAAGTTAAGAGGGGAAACGAAAGCCAACATTGAAATTTCCGTTATGGGCAAGTCACAAAAAAAAAAATGAAATAAAAATTGCAAAAACGAATGAAAAGAGTTGCCCCCCACCCCATTCACAATCTCTCGCACTAAGCTCGAGTCCAAAGGAGGACCAAAGGTTTCCTCACCGCCAATTGTTGTTGTTGCTCTTCTTGTTGTTGTAGTTGGCACTGGGCCTTTGTTGTTGCTGTCAAGCAGCCAACAAGCATTTTTATTTATGACAATTTCATTGTCTTGCCACCATGTCCGTCGCTTTTCTTTGCTTTCTTTTTCTTTTTTCCGCAATACTCTACCAGGCTATTGCTATAACTTTGATTATACTTGACGCAAGCACTTTGCCTGCCATGGTGGTAAATATTTTTATCAAACTTATGGAGGATCCTAAGGTCACATGATACTAGATAGTTTGGCCAATTGAAAATTGCTTGTATTTTGAAAGATATTGTTAATATAGAGATTGAAAATTGTGTAAATTTTAAAAGATATTGTTAATATATATTGTTATTGTTCGCAACTATTTGTTAATTTAGGCATTGATTTCGTTTGATATGGAAATTGTTTACATTTTAAAAATATTGCTAATCTCCTAACCTTATTCGCTAAGTTAAGCATTGAATTAATTTGGTGCTTGATGCTTTGGAATCAGAATAGGTTACAATACTCAATACCTTTATGATTTTTTTATAATTTTTTTTTTTATTTTGAATTCATTTTTAAGAAATTAATTGTAAAGTTTCTATACTTTGACTTATTTCTTGTAGATGCCATTTTAGTAACTTATATATTTCTTCTGTTACAACGAAAAGTACCTCATGTTTATGAATTTTAAAATAAAATAAATATGAATATTAATATAAATTATATAATAAAGAAATATTATAAACTAAATAATACATACTTTTGTTGCAACATAATTAATATAATTTTTAACTATATTGAAATAATTATTGCAATAAAGAGAATAATTTAGCAAGGGTATTTAATATAATTAATATAATTTAATATATAAATATAGTTTTTGAGTATACATATTGAAATAATTATTACATTAAAGGGAATAATTTTGTATGGATATTTAATATAATTATTGAATTAATATAATTTAATATATAAATATAACTTTTAAGTATACATTTTTAAATAAATTGCAATAAAGGGAATACTTTTTGCAAGGTTATTAAATATATTTAATATAATTTAATATATAAATATAGTTTTGAGTACACATATTAAAATAAGTATTACAATAAAGGGAATACATTTACAAGGGTATTTAATATAATCAATATAGTAATATAATTAAATATATAAATATAATTTTGAATTATACATATTAAAATAATTATTACAATAAAGGAAATAATTTTGTATGGATATTTAATACAATTAATTAATTAAAATAATTTAATAAATAAATAAAACTTTTAAGTATACATATTAAAATAACTATTGCAATAAAGGGAAAACTGCAAGGGAATAGAAATATAATTAATAAATAAATATAATTTAGCATGTAAATAGAATTTTTAACTATATTGAAAGGGTTATTACAATAAAGGTAATAATGTTTGGGAAGTGTATTGAAGCTTCGGTATGGCAATGTCATGAGCATGTGTCCCTTGTCTTACTTTTATTTAGCGCCTTTTATTTATTTACAGCAGACGACGAACTACCTACACACCCATAGATACACACACAAATGCATGCATAGTTAGCTGCCAGGTCTATTGTGTAGCATACTTTTGTGCGCGCGGCGTTATCAAACGTTTTCCGCACTGTTACGCATATTTCTTTCTATATTTCGTTTATTTTTTTCTAGTTTTTTTTCAAATAAAATCGGCTACATCTTTATCTATGTAGATATCTATATGTATGTGTGCAATGTTTAGCTGCTGTTATCACTGAACACACACACACACACACACACATACACAAACACACACGCAGAGAGCGAAACAGGCACTCAGCGCCCATTGATGGAAGTTTGAGTGACTTTTTGCATGAGTTGAGTGAATGAGCAATGCAAAGAAGTAACTGTGAACTTAACCTGAGCTAAAGCTGAGCATTGGAAGCAGCCGCCAGACTCTGTTTACACTTGGAAGCTGACGACGAGGACGACGACGATGACTGCCAATTGTTGCAAACGCTTGTTGCAAAGAAGAAGATGATGATGAAAAAAAAGCAGGCAAGCAGTCAGCCAGCCAGCCAGCCAGGCAAGTGGTCTGTGTACCTTTTTTTCGGTGGGAGTGAGGGCTGGGGGCAGGGGCAACGAAATTCCCGCACTGTGCGCCGTGAAAGCTCGACAAACATAAATACACACCTACCAAATATTTATGTATAAGCAATTTTTTGCCAGCCCTTGTTTCAAAAAATGTAAAAATCATGCGAATGAAATTGGATAATGCTGAATGGCTCACTGGCACTTGCTTGGACTGGCTTAGAAATTTATTTAATTAACTTCTCTGTCTCTGCGTTGGCCATAGTGGGCTATGAAAGTGCCATAAATCTGCGGCAGCTTTCTTCTGATAAAACGGCAGCAGAGTCTAAATTGTCTTTTAAGTGTTTTATGACAGGCACATGATTTTGGAGAGCATTTCCTGCGAGTGCCTAACGGCAATTTTTTGAGTTTTCATTGTTGCTGCTGCCCGTGCCACAAACACACACAAACACACATACACAATTGCTCAACAAAAATTCAACAATCAGCGCCGACATTAGAAGTCCACAATAGCCAAACAACAAAAACAAAATCAAAACTTTCACTTGTTTGCTTTTTGCGCAAACTGCTGATTAGAAATGCTTTTGATGTACTTCTACATACATGCAGACATATATTGTAGACATATATATACGTGAAGGTACAGTAAGAGCTTGTTAATTCAGACACTCAGCATGGAAAACAATCGTTTGTCTATTATTTTCGCGTATTTTCTTTTCTTTATTTATCTACTTTTTGACAGTTTTTGGGCGTCTTTTGAATTTAAGGTCGTTTCTTTGCTTCTTAAAATTGGAAATATTGTGTATTCAACAAAATGCTTTATAGAAAGCAATGGAAAGCGATTCAATATAAATTCTTCGGGTTTTCAAATTATAAACTTTCTGATATCTTCAGTAAAAATCCTTTTCGAATAACTGGAAAAACATATTTCATAATTAACGATAGCTGCTGCTTTCCACCTTTCAGCTACAGTTTTAGGGAAAGTTTGAGAAAAGCGAGAATGATTTAAGAACAACATAGATCGAATTATTAAATTATTCAGCTACGCATTTCAATTCTTCAGGTAATGTCAGTTAATGTGGCGGTAGCTCGCAAATCTATTTCCAAAAATTATTTCTTTTTCATCATAAATATAATAAAGTCTTACAATTAATCAATTATGAAAAATATGAAACGAAAAGGAAATTGCTACGTTTGAATGTGTATAAGGTTTAAAGCTTTGAGGTATATTACCTTATTTAATTTAAAAATAAGAGTAATGAGTAGTACATATAACTTTATTTCTATTGAGTTGAGACAGTGCAGAATATCCCTTTCTTTATATATCGACACATATTTTAAAAACGGCTATAAAATGTAAAAATTTCTTCAAAACCAGCTAACTAATATAAAACTCTAAAAAATGATAAATATACAAACAAAAAATCCAAATTTGAATATATGTACTTAGGTATATAATATTGAAAAAATGATAGAAATAACTCTTAAAAGTCTTTTTATTTGATCATGTTTATTGAATGTATTTTTTTTAAAATTTGTTTAATATTTTAATGTTTGATAAATGGCTAAATGGCTGAAAACAAATGATATCTCAACAAAATTGAATTCATAAATAAATTCACCTTTAATTAACTTAATATGTTTTATGTACATATGTACATATTTATTGGAAATTTATTATTAACTCTTTATGTATTTGTGTAGGTATTGCCTTTTTAATATTACTAAAACTTAAATATAAAAGTTAGGTGAAAAATATTAGAAAGAACATAAACGTGACTAAATTTAAAACATTTGTTTCGAATCCCTGCAATCATAATCGCAGACGCATGGTCGAATTTCAAGTTTTTATTAAATTATTATTATTATTATTTAAATTTATTGTCCAACCAAGGACGGATCTTAAATGAAGACTAAATAGATAAAAAAAAACATTTCTGAAACCCATCAGCTATACCTTTTATATAGGTTCCATGATATGAAATAGAAATAATAGATTAATCAAACATTTACAACTTATTTTATATAATTTTCTGGACCTATTCACGTTTTTTATTAAATTCAATAAAAATGCAATTTGTTCGAAGCCTTAATGGCATGTTGCTTTTCAGTTTCGTAATTTGAACAATTGTTCAGGCTATGGAATTTTTACTTTATTGCATTGTAGGCATTTGTGTGTGCGTGTGTGTGTGTGCTTAACCAACCAAAAACACGCCCTCACGGCCATGCACAACACAACCGAACACAACAGAACACTTTGTGGGAATTGCAATAACCTTAATTAAACATAATGAGTAATTAAAAACTTTTATACATAATTTGATTTGGCGTCGGTGCGACGTCGACGCTGCTGCTAACGACAAAATTCGCGCAAAATTTATGGAAAAGTTTCAATATGCGCGCCATTTTGCTAAATTGTTGTTCCCCTTGTTGCTGTTATTGTTATTGCAATTGCAAAACAACAATAACGTGCCCACAATGCCACACGCAATATGCGCCAAAAAAAAAGAAAAAAACGAAACGAAAACAACAAAAAAAAAAAAGGAGAGGCAAATAGAAAATTGTGAAGCTTGTGGCAGGGCAGAGAGGTCAGAAAATACATAGAAGCAGCGGCAGCGAACAATGATGAATGTTATCTTGGCCAGTTGTTCTTACCTACAATGTGGTCGAAACCAGATAGATGGGAAAGACGGAGTGAGAAACAGGGTGTGGGACAGACATGGACGTGGACTGAGAGGGCCCAAGCAGCTGTTTGAACAAGAATGTATCAGCAATAGAGACTTATTATAATAAGTACTAATAATTATTTTATGAGATAAACTAAAGGCGATGACAAGACAAATACATAAAATAGATAAATAAAATAAATAAGATTTGTAAACCTGAAACCTATTTGAAACAGCTAGAACAGAAGCATGATTGAACTAATTTCAAGGATATTGAAATTTAATAACTGTCCCACCTATAAATGTTCTTAAATAAAGATTAAAAAAAAAGTTTTTATTATGCTGCTATAAAAACAATTTAACATGTTTTTTTTACTATTTTACAATTAATAATTATATTAATACCACTTTCATGACATTTATTGAAAGTAGATTAAAGTCAAATTTACAAATAATAAATATAAAAGTTAGCTAAATAAAAACGTAAATTTATTTATTAATAAACTTTCATTAGAAAGAAATAGGTAGCATATAAATATTTAAAAATATGATAAGAATTATAACGATAAAAAAAGAATATGGACAGATAGCTCATCATTATAAATAAATATGTTTTAAGTTTAAAAAATTTTACTGGCTATATATTTAAAAAAAGTCTAATTCGGGGAAGTAGGGTCGTCTAATAGGACTACTAGCAGAAGATCAGTTAATGGATAAGGCAAGCGTGGAACATATAGAAGCAGCTTAAAATATACCCAAGATTAGAATGTAGTCCGTAGAAGAAAATAAGGAGGGACATTCAAACTAAGGTAAAATAGTATACGTGAAATTTAAGTACACAGATAGAAAGAAAAGATTGAAAAATTTATTTTAAAAAAGTAATTCAAATAAATTAAGAATAAATTTAAGCGAGTATTATTCCCTGCTTTTTCAAACCTTAATGCGCAGATTAATTATTTTGAAATCGAAAAACTCTCACAGGAATGTGTAACTAATTCAGTTGAGTTATATAATGATAGAAAGAAAAGTTTGAGAAATTAAACAAAAATAATAATAATTAACATAAAATGAAAATTAATTTAAGCGAGTATTGGTTTCCCTTCTTTCAAAGCTTAATCGCAGATGAATTACTCTCACAGCAATTTGTAACTAATTCAGCCGAGTTATATGTATTTGATTTCAACTAATCATACCGACAAGTTTTGAAAAGCTTTGTCGCACATACGAGCATAGAGTGCGGACAATGAGTAAAGAGAAATCAATCAATAAATATTGTTAATATCCCTACGCTACGCCCATGAAGAGAGTGAGAGAATGCGAATGAGAGGGGCCGAGAGGGCAAGGTGGAAAAACGAAGTGTATGGGTGGATTGGCATGAAAAGGAAATGCTACAAATCTTTGAAGTTGAACAGCAACAACAACAAGTACTGAAATGTGCACTCAGATTGAAGAAAGTTGAAAAAATAAAGCTACAATAGAGCGGACTACAAAAACAAATAAATAGGTAGATTATGTGTGTTGGCTTTTTATTTTTGTTTTAAAATATACTCGTATACACATACAAGAGCAGAGCTGCTTCCAAATGCAATGAAGCACTAAAGGAAATGAAGATAAGCACAAATTAAAAATTTACCAGAATGAATCATTAAAATGTGTACAGAAAAAAAGAAGAGCATAATTGTCAAGAGTTTATTAAGTTTGATTGAAGCCAGGGTTAAGAGGTAATTATCTAGATCTTTATGCTCCGGAATTGGGCTGCAGATTTGACCTTAACAAGACAGTTTTAAATTTTTTAGATAAGAGACGAATCTTACAGAAGTTTTAAACTGCAAGTCATTCTTAAATCATGCTTTATGCGATGTTGGTAGTCGCTCCGTGATTTGAACCTAGTCATATACTCAGGAACAAACTCACATACTTGTAGTGGAATTCTTGCTTCTAGCTTGTTTAACTATGCCAGGCCCCTAATTGGATCATCAACTAATTATGTAAATATGTTGTGAACGCTTATAATGCTTCGTATGCCGAATTCAAGCAAACTTTGAAGCTTTAAAAATCCATTGCCTTGGAATCATTCTGCTCGTGCCAAGCTTATTTCACATATTTCATTTTCTGACTGACCTGAATTTTTAAGCCATTCAAATAGGTCTATAGCATGCTAGTCCTTTCTCTTTTCCAAGGGCTTGCAGGACAACAACTTCAAGGGCTTGAAGCTATGGAGCTGAGGCCACGAAGAAGGGGAAGAAAATAGGAAGAGGAGTCTGACGTATTTTATGATGACATGGCATTAGATCTGTTCAATTAAGCCGCCATATTTGTAATTTGCATTGCATTTTCTTTTGTTAAATTATTGCAGCAACTATTCTGTCTGTCTAGTACGCTAAAATGTTAAATGAGAAAAGCCAAAAGAACCTCAATACTCCAACAAAACTCAACCACTACCAAAAGTTCGGGTGTCAAATCAATTGAGATAAGGACTGTTAAGCAGATTGGCAGCCAATTATAGAGAGCGCCAATTGGGAGCAAGTACGAGCTTGTAATGACACCTATTTTATATCGATGTTGCATCCCTCCCTCATTTTGCTTTCTTCTTACTCCATTCGTAACTAAATCTTTTCACATTTTTCACGTTTCAAAAAGTTTGCATGTGCGCTATCGTTATTGAGTTTTCTGCAACACTTCCTGCGGTTGCACATCAATTAAGCAAAGGTTTAATATACTGACCAAAGTTAATAACAAACTACTATTTTGGGACCTGTGTGCTGTCAACTCGCACACAAAACTTATGCCTGGCATATGGAAACTTTTCCCAAGGTCCACAGTTCAAGCATAAAACCAGGCTTTCCTATCACTCGCACTCGAAGTTAAGCAACAAAAACTATAAATTTAGGCATTCCCTTTGAGAGAAGGGGTGCCACAGTTCGTTGCCTTTCCAAAGACACCTGTCTATAAGCACGTATGTCTGTGTGTGTGTGTGTGTTTGTGTGTGTGTGCATGTATGTGTTCGTACTCCCAACAGAAAGTTGTAAACCGTCAAGTTAGTGCAACAAAGTTGCGTTTCGTATGATGATGAACATAAAAGAACGCAAGCAAATATTCGCTGCACACAAGTTCACAAACACACACACACGTATACTTGAAAACATATACTCGTGTGTGCGTGTATATATGTGTGTTACTGTTAACTTACTCAAGACAAACACACACACACACGGTAAAAAGGTTAAGGCAGCAACAAAAGCGCTGAGCGCAGCCAAAAAATTTTTGGCAGTTGTGGCTGTGATGCGAAGACACTGCACAGTGGAATGCTTTAGCTTTTCTGTTATCAAAAACAGCTGATTATTTAAAAGACTAATTGAAGCAAATATTCATATTTTTAGAAATTTAAATCAGTAATTTATTAAATGAGTGAAATACTTAAAAGAAAAATAGTATTTCAAGAATCATATCATCATTATAGAGGTAAACCCCACACTAATTCTAGTTCTTGTCCTGCTGAATTTATTTTTACAATTGTCAAAGAAACAGAAAATAAAGTATAATGTATCATTTATTCTTTACTAGGCATTCATTTCCAAATAATACTTGTATATAGAAGAGAAATAATATTAATTCAATCATTATGGGTATAAAAACGCATTGGAACTTAGGATTAATTCGTAATTGCAATTATATCAATAAAAAAATAAGCTTATAATATTTATTACATTTATTTTAAAGAGCTTAAATTAAATTATTAATTAAACAATTAAAAAAAATAGTGTTATTAGTTGCTAGTTCTTGGTAGTTAGTTAATAGTTCTAAATAAATATTTTCAAATACTTCTGAAAATTCAAAGAACAATTTTCAAATAAAAACCCAATCTAAAAAAATATTGTAGATTTTTTATTTTATTTTTAAAATCTGTAGTTCAATAATTAGAATAGAGATTAATTTATCGAATTAATATTATATATTTTATTTATTCTATTTTTTATATTTTGAATAAATAATATTCAAATTCATAGTAAAATATAATGTTTTTCAATCACTTGCTAGTTGTAAGGAAAAAAGCTATAAATTGTTTTTGTTAAATAATGGAATATCACATTTTTTTGGTGGGAAATATAATATAGGCTAATGTTTTAGGATTTATATATTTATTAGAAATAAATAATTTCTATAAATACTCCATTATTTAATCACTTAAATATTTAAAATTTATTTTTAAATTTTTTCAACTTAAAACTTGCATCTTTAAATGTAAGATAAACATAATTGTTGCTTATCAACGGTTTTGGACGCACTGTGCGGCGGCTGGTATGAAGATGAAGACGATGGGAGCGTTGTTAAAATAAAATAGAAACGAACGTAAGGCGAGCAATAAAAGTGCGTAAAGAAAAATAGAAAAGGCCATAGAGCTAGAGCCAGGCAGCGAGAGTAAAAGCAAAACGGAGAAGAAAAGAAAAGGAAAAACGGCAAAAAAGAACGATGACGATGTCGAAATTAATACGAAAAATCACATTAAAACTTGAAGCAACGAGTGACGAGCGTCGAGTGAAGCTGTGCGTGTTTGTGTGTGTGTGTGTGTGTGTGTGCCATAAGGAGGGCAGAAGGAGGAAGGGAGGAAAGGGGGAAAGGGAGCAAATTGTGGCACGGGAGCAAAGCGAATGAAGTAAGGGCAGTTGAGTTGGGTATTTTTCGTTGGGTGGGTTAAAGACGAAACATATTGTGCGTAGACGCCAGAAAAAGGACGAACAGGACGCACGCATATACAAAGACACACACACACACACACATGCATACACACATATATAGAGCAATACAGACAGACGTCGTGGCAATGGCAACGTGTTTATGTTTAAGTGTTTTGGTGCACGGATATATAGAGGCGGGCACGCAGACAGCGGCAAGAGATAGACCCACACACACACACACACACACACGCATACACGCATAAATGTGTTATGTATTGTTGTACATAAAGTGGAACGATTTGACTGACTGGGAGTGTGTGTGTGTGTGTGTGTGCATCGATGTGTATGTATTTCTGCTTTCAATTTGTGTTTTAGCATTTAGCTGTAGGTATGTTTGTTCGTTCGTTCGTTTGTTTATTTGTTTCTACTTATGTATGTATGTATGTACGATATAAAACTTTTTATGATGTCTACACTGTCGCTTATCAGGCAGCCATGCCGCGACAACAAAAACAACAACAACAACAATTGGTCGCAGCAGTGAGCAATGCTTGTAATAACTTCGACTGACTTGACTCGACTCGTCTCTACTGTCCAACGTGCAGATTTTTAATGGGTCTGATGCCCAAGGGGGCCAACGGTGCTCGTAAGTAGAAGCAGAAGCAGCAGCAGCAACTGCCGCCTAAGGCAGGTCCAGTCTATAACCGTTGGCCATAACGCGCTCACTGCTGGCGCCCTACTGGGCCGCACAGCTTTAACTGAAAGGGTCAACTTTGCGAACTGTGAAGAGGGCCGGCAGGCAGCAATGAGTGGATGGCAAATGAATATACAATCAAAATTATTTACATACATACATATCTATGTAAATATGCACACAGAGAAAAAATTGTGGGAATTGTAATTCTATATTTAAATCGATGTCAAATAATGATAACATTTTTATTTTAAATACATTTTTCAATATTTGAACAATATTCTGGTGTTTTAATGCTGTTTTGTGTTTCAAGATTGTGTATTATTAAAGCTTTTTAGTTCTGACAGTTCTTGATTTTGCATAGTCTATTTATTATTGATCTCTTATCGTTTTAGTTATCTTTATTCTATAATTTATTTTATAATTTATCCAATTCCTATACAAACAATTTCTTTTCGATAACTTGAAACAACCTACAACAATCAATATTTGAACAATATTCTGGTGTTTTACTGCTGTTTTGTGTTTCAAGATTGTGTATTATTAAAGCTTTTTAGTTCTGACAGTTCTTGATTTTTCATAGTCTATTTATTATTGATCTATTATCGTTTTAGTTATCTTTATTCTATAATTTATTTTATAATTTATCCAATTCCTATACAAACAATTTCTTTTCGATAACTTGAAACAACCTACAACAAATCAATGGGTAACATATTCATAGTTCATATTTATAGTTGTACCTTTCTGAAGAAAAATGAATTGGGAATTTTAGCTCAAAACATAAAACCATAAGTTTTAATTCCCGAATACTGTGAGCGTTAACGCACCCTAGAAAAATATTGCACCTTTCTACAGTTGCAATGAATTATCTTAATTGTTATATTATTCGTTTGGGATTAAAAGATTAAGGGGGAGGGAGATAAAGATGAAAAAAGAATGTAAAAGCATCAGAGCTTGAGATTTCAGGACACTCTTACAGTTTTAACCTCTCTTGCATGCTTTAATCGAGGTTTAAATATTTATATTAAGCTCCCAGGCATTATTTAACAATATTTTTTTTATTAAAATGCGATATTCTGGTACTTTCAAACTCTAACTCTTGACTTCAACACAATTCGAGAAGAAGTTGTCCTTTTTCTATCAGTGTAAAATTATATATGCATAGTAAGTATGTATAGTATTGTTTGTACGATCCAAAGCAGATGTTCATGTGCTGAAATATGCACTTTGTTATAAACACAAACATTTTAAACTTTTAACAAAAATAACAATTAGACTCTTCAGTAAAGGCTGCTAAACTGCCTAAAGAGGTTTTTGATTTACATTAATTAAATATATTAAGCTTAAATTTACAATAGTAACGAATTTAAATGCATAATATCTAAACAGTTTAGCACTCAGTCTTCAATTCAAACTATTAATAAATGGAAATAAGAAAAGCAGCAAGCTAAAAAATTCGTAATTACTTTTTGTTAAAGTCTTTGCAAATAAGTAAAAGTTGGGAAGGCTCTCACTCGAATCAGGTTAAAACTTGCGAGGCAATATTGATATTATATCGATGTAGAAAAACCACACTCTTTATCTCATTAATAAACATTCTTAAAGGCTATTTAGAAGAGGTTGTTGTTTTTTCACTGTAGTACCATCTTTCAACTCGGTCCTTTAATTGAAAATTGTTGAAACAGTTTGGCTTTGACTTGTCGGAAAAACTACTTTCCACTTGTTTGCGATGCCAGCCTACAATGCTGGCAAACTTCATCAAAATTGAAGCACATGCCATGCCTCTTTCAAAAACAAACTTCTGATGGGCACTCTTCCATTAGGCCCCATTCATTAGGTTTCGAAATACAATTTAGCGACCCATTTATGTCAGAACTCAATGCCAGCAGCCACTAGGTAAACAAATGTCTTGTGCTCAGTCAAGTGCACTAAATGCTTGCTGCCATCGCTTAAATGTTGTCTCATGTTCAACTCGTTAACGCAAAGTTGGGACCGAATAAACACAGTGGCGGTCTAGGGTAGCGAGCTTGCACAGATTTGACATTTTTTCCTCTTCAATTTGGCTTTAATTTGTGTGAAAGTTTGACGCAGCACTATTTATATGGGGCCCCCCATTGGGCGCCAAAACTGTATCGCCACTGCACGGTCGCATTTTAAACTACACGCACGAGAAGCGAAACTAGGCGTAGTCAAGCAAAATGATTGATGAAAAATCTGCGTGTGTACACAACTTGGCACTCAACACACACACACTGATAGACACACAAGCACACACACACACACTCACACAGACAGATACAGCGTCGCACTTACGCCCACTTAAACAAGCCACAGCAGCATGCCCAGTAGTTGGCAAAAAGTTGCTGCTTCCATTTTTTTTTTGGCCGAAAACAAAATTGAATGATAAGGCATTGTGTTTGCGAGTGGGGCGGGGAGTTGCTTTTAAAATAAAACTTTTCCCACTGATTGATAGTTAGCAGCAAAAGTTAATTGCATGTGCCCCACACCACAGCTTCCTCCCCACTCCACGATGCTCCACAAAACCGCAACAATCGACCACAAAACTGCATTTTATGTATGCATATATATTGTAATTTTAGTTATGGTTGAAAAACCGAAAACAAAACAAAAATCACGCATAGTTCTGCACGCAGCGCACAAACAAACACAATAAAATTGCAATTTAAAGTTGCTTATAATTAAATTTTAATTACGTGCTCCGCAGCACAACGAATATGCATTCACTTGTGTGGCGCATGGAATGCACAAAATCTGTGGTGTGCCCGAGTTTCTGTTTTCGTGTAAAGTTATGAGCAAATTCTTTAATAGTATTATGAGAAGGAGTGCGGAAAGCACTCGCGCGCGATTTTTTCACACAATTTAGTCAAACAATTCACACGCATAACACACGTCAGCAAATTAATGCAACAGTCTGGGCATGAATGGGAAAATGAGAAATGCAGCTTATTTAGGACTTTAATTAAATTATGCGCCATTTAATTGATGTTGAAAGGCAATTAATAAATTTCACTCATTTAAAAATCTTTCCCCACATACTAAGTATACGCGTATTTTAAATGTTTCTAAATACTTTTAAATATTACAAATAAAATGTCATTTGTTTAAAACTTAGCGCAATAAATGTGTATGCTGGGAGCAAAGCAAATAATTATATTTGCAAGCAATTCATAAATGTTGCCTTCTTTCAACATTAAATTTAATTTTTCAGCACTTTGGATGCCTTTTTAAACCAAATTTTAAGCAATTTATAAATGTTTCCTTCTCTCAACATGCAATTTAATTTTGGTCCACTTTGGATGCTTTTTAAAAATCTTTATACATTCCCCACATATTTTGTACATTCTACGCGTCACCGCTTTGCATAATTTAATCAAATAAATTGCAATTTAGCTAAAAATGTCGTTTAATTGTTGTTAGAAAACTGCTTTTCCGCTGAAAGCGCAACAATTATGACAGCGACCAAAAATTGTAGCATACTTTTCAGCTGTTGCACAAAAAATCAAAACATACGCGAACGAAAAATGTGTAGCTAGGCTAGTTTTTAGAAATAGTTGTTTATTCAATTAAATATTCAATTAAATTTAAATTGTTTACCTTATTTATATAAATTTATATATAGTTCGTATTTATCAGTTGTATCTGAAGCAATCGCATTTACGGGCAATGTTTTATTGATTCGAATTCATGTGTGGTTGTGGTATGTATGCATAATTGCTAATAATAATTTTTTGCGCTTTATTTAAATATAGCTGCTTGTTGTTGTTGTGTTGTTGCTTTTCTTGTTGTTGTTGTTGTTGTTGCTATTGTGAACACAGTGATGTGATGAAGTTTAAACGACTAATACACGCACAAAATACACGCACACGCACTGAGAGACGCCAAAAAGCATTTGAAATTGTTGTGTAGAGTCGACACCAACACAAACACAAATACCAATACAAATTCAAATACAAACACACACGCACGCATACACACAGAGGGCAACGCGCTAACGAAATTGTTAAAAATTATTTATTTACTTAGATTTTATTTACGCTATTTTTGCTTGAATTATTTTGTGGTTTTATTTGATGTGTATTTGATAGATTTTTTTAAACAGTTGCAGTTAGGGCTGCTCTTGTTGTAGTAATTGTTTTTGTTGTTGTTGTTGTTGTTGGGCGCTCTAACGGTACACACACGCAAAAACTAACCGCGTCAACTCAAAAGTGCGTCCTGACTCGTTGTACCCTAACGACTTAATGCGCTCAACGCAGCTTTTCACACGGCCATGGACCGGAGTAGCTGAAAACCACACTGTCACACACACACACACACACACACTCATGCATACACCCGCACATGCAAGGCGAAGCTTCCAATACGAAGATGAAACCGTTGACTGTGTATGCTGCGTCCGCCATTCGGCTCACATCCTCATCGTAGTCGTAGTCCTCGTCGTCGTCGTCGTCCTTCTCGTCGGCTCTTTTGAGTGAAAGCTCACTGGAATGTTTACAATTGAGCATCTGAGTTAGTATGAACGCAAATCTCAGGCAGTCCCGCCGCCTGCCAGCGCATCCTTTGCGTGGGCGCTCAATGGTGTTGCTGGTGTGCTGGTCAATGTCTCTATACCTGCTGTTGCTGCTGCTCCAGAATGAAAAACAAAAAAAGTAACCGACTATGAGTGTAGCATCCACCAGCATACTCAACCCCCCTCTTCGTCGTCCTTTTGGTTTCAGTTCCAGGACGAAGTTTCATTAATGAGTGCGACAAGTGTGTGGCGCTCAAAATGCTCAACATGTGCGCGCTGCTGCTGCTTTTGAGTGCCTATTTGGGCGTCGCGATGCCAAACCAAACACACTTAACTAATGTCTGTAGAATATTTTAGTCTGATAACAGCTGCCGCAATGTTGTTGCTGTTATCAGCGGACACCTCGTATTGCAAACAGTCCACAATAAAGGACTCCAGGTACAGTGGGTTTAATGAAATGGAAACTAATTTTGGAACTTATTTAACGCTCGTTTTCTCAAGCCAACGGAGAGCTAAAATGTATACAACTGTTAATACTGTCCTTAATAGTATAAGTGGGCCTCGAAATGGGGGAAAGGGGACCGATTTTGATAACGAGATTTATATATATTTATGTTTAATACTACTGTACTAGTTCCGATTCCAGTATTAGTTCATATTTCTTTCCGTTTCTGTGATCTTTCAGAACAGGAACAGAAAAAGTTGCAGTCTTCGTGACGATTTCGACTTACCATCAGTTATGGTATAGATTGCGATTCCGGCATTGGTTTCGGTTGCTTTATTTGTCTAGGTATTTATTCAGGAAATGTTCTCATATAACTCAAAATATTCTAAACCTGTTTAAATAATAGTCCCGACACCATTTTTAGAGTGGACCTCTCTTAAATTAAATTTTAATAAAATATGTCTCCACTTTTGTCATGATTTTTGACGAATTAAATGTGTAGCCATGAGAAAATATTTTAAAAATGTTCAGTTCTCTGACAATTCGGACAATTTAGTATTATTGCAATACGAATTGATTGCTGAAGCTGTTAATTCAATTCCAGTGATCTTTTTAAACATCATTCTTTATAAATAAAAATACAATTTTTTTATATTTAGATTGGTACTAAGCTTTATTGATATATCTTTGAATAAAATAATACTTGCCTTTCCATTTAAAGACAATGAGGTAACTGTACTTTTAAGGGAGAGAACAACATAAGATTAAAGATATAAATTAAAGAAAATACGAACAAAATTGATGGTCGAGTTATGCAGAGTTACATTCCATATCACATTTTTCATCTTACAATCCTTAGCGATCCCTTGGCATTTTTCTAAACCACAACCCACTGTGCACCTCTCGTGGCTTTTTCGTTGCCAGCTTTATGCGTAGCTTAGGAACATGAATTATGGAAACCAATAAAATTAAGTGCATTAATGCGCTTTGTTGGACTATAAAATGAGGCCCGGTCTTTGGCGCCGATGGCAAAATACAATCGTACTTGTATATCCTTAATATACAATATGTTTGAATGTTTTTTGTGTGTTGCACACACATACAGATGTGTGTGTGTATAAATGAGCCTCTGGGCGCTAATATATTTCGTGTACTTCAAATCACAGCTAAATGCATAGGCTTCTAAGTGCACTAATTATATTATTGGACTAATTGATGTAAAGCGAACTAACTTTGTGGCTTTTCCCTCTCACGTGTTCAAAGCATCCTTTGATTTAGACTTTCTCGATTTGCACAAAGCGCTCACGCTTGTATTGATCCTTATAACTGTCTACAAAACGTAAGCGACCCTCGTATTTCAAATTCATAATGGTCTTGACTAAAGGCGGATGTTCGTTGCCCAGTTCGAGCCACAATTTGCCGCCGGGACGCAAATGGACACAAGCCAAATCAAAAACTAAACGGGCAACCCGCAAGCCATCCGGACCGCCATCCAGGGCGTTAATGTTCTCGTAGCTATGCATAGGAGAGGCGGAAATTAATAAAACATTTCTGTTCCTGCTGTTACTCTCTTCACTTACACGACCACCTCGGGATGCAAATACTGAAACTCCATTGTCTTGACATAGGGCGGATTTGATATTATCAAATCGTATTGCTTATCCTTCAGCTCCTCCGGCATATACTTGTTTTCCTCCATGGTATGGTTGTAGACCTTGAAACGCTGGTGCAGTCCCAGCAGCTTGGCATTCTCCCAAGCCAGTGCTGTGGCCGCTTTGCTGCGTTCTATGCCGGTCGCATCCACATGCGGCAGTGCATGCAACATGGACAGGGACATGGCGCCCGAGCCGCAGCCTACTTCCAGCATATCGATATGCTCCGATTCGCGATATTCCTCGATCACACGTCGTACAAACTCTTCAGTTTCGGGTCGCGGGATAAAAACAGTGGGTGCTGTCTTCAGTGTAATATCCATAAAATCCCATTCGCCAATGATGTGCTGTAGAGGCATGCGGGCGCAGCGTGCCTCACAGAAGCGCTCAAAGTCGCGCAATTGCGAGGAATTGAAGCTTACGTTGGCATAATTGTCGGGCACCGTGTTCTGTTGGAGAGCGGAGTAGGGGGCAGAAAAGTGAGGTTATAGCAGACGACTAAAAGCGACTGACACTGTATGAAACACACAAATTTACGCTGCAATACATGTGAGACAATGCATTTTAAGTTGAAATCGGTGTCCTCAACGCCAGCCTCTTTTAGTTTGCCCGCCCATCCGTCCAAGGCTTTGGTAACTGGCACCACAGTTTCATCCTTTGTTGTTTCTGTTACTGCGTGTTCGGCAGACGGCTGCGAGCTGCCGCTGCTGGCATAGCGCGTTAATTTTGCAGCTGCCAGGCAGCGCATTGGCTTTGTCAATAATTTCAGCATCATTTCGACTAATTACCTAACTAATATTGATTAATTTACAACAAACTTGAACATTTTTGTTGCACAAGCCAGTTACAGCTGTTCACATGTAGGCCTAAACAGATGTGCCTGTCAGTGTTGAAAAATACACGTAAGAATAAATATCGAATAGAGCAACAATCGATAGCTGGCCATAACAGCGCAACAGGTGACTTGCAGTGATTTATTTATTTGCTATTATTATTATTTTAAAAGTAAGTTTATTTAAATACACGACTATTGATTAATAGCTCTAGATCAATAATATTAATATTAAATAAATATGTAGAACTAGTGCCGAGATGCCGCAAATGTTGGATACTTTGGTGTTTAGTAGAAGCTCGTTCAAAGGTCATTTTATGTTGTTTACAATGTTTTTGTAATTCATCTTCCAGAGATAATGCTGCGTTCCAAGCTACTGAGTCTGCTGCCACGTGCCGCCGATGCCACAAGATGCATGTCCAGTGCCGCCACGAAGCTAACAACAGTGGAGGTGGATAGTAAGAGCGGCATAGCTACGCTTACAATGAACCGGCCGCCTGTAAATGGCCTGAACTTGGAACTGTTGCGGGATATTAATGCATCGATCGACGAAATTGAGAGCAATAAAAGCCGTGGACTCATACTGACATCGGTATAAATATATTAACCCAAAACATACGAAAAACATTACTAATTGTTGCCGTTCTAGTCGAATCCCACCATCTTCTCTGCCGGCCTAGATATAATGGAGATGTATAAACCCGATCAGGAGCGTCTGCGCGCTTTTTGGACAGCTCTACAAGATTGTTGGCTAGCACTCTACGGCAGCAGTGTTCCCACTGCAGCAGCCATCAATGTAAGCAGCTCTTAAATATGATAAAGAAGACACGACTCATCTTTAAACGGTTCTGCTTTTCTTGCAGGGTCATTCACCCGCCGGCGGTTGTTTGCTGGCCACCTCATGCGAATATCGCGTAATGCTGCCAAATTTTTCTATCGGCCTGAATGAAACTAAGCTGGGCATTGTAGCGCCTCTGTGGTTCATGGCGAGCTTTCTGAGCGTCCTGCCCAGACGTGAGGCCGAGCGGGCGCTCAATCAGGGTCGAATGTTTAGTACGGCCGAAGCATTGGAAGCCGGTCTAATCGACGAGATTGCCAGCAGCAAGGAGGAGGCGCTGGCCAAGTGTGCTGCTTTTATTGGCACTTTTGCCAAAGTAAATCCAATGGCACGTGCATTAACGAAACAACAATTTCGTGGTGCAGATTTGCGGCAATTGGAGAATGAACGCGCTCAAGATTTGGAGAAATTTTTATTCTTTGTAAATCAGCCGGCTGTACAGAAAGGACTGGGAATTTACCTCGATGGTCTAAAGAAGAAGGCCAAGAACTGAAATTGTTTGCATTTTGCCATTAAATCTCTGTTTTTTACATCATCTTTTCTTAAATTTGCATGCATCCATTGTTGCTGGTAAGCTAAAAACTAAATTAATTGGAAATCCATATCTTTTTATATGTCTATTAAACTGTTATGATAAAAATAGTCCCGCAATTTTATGAACTAAGCTTTCAGTTGCTTAACATTTCATTTCTCTTTGGAAATTACTTTCTCCAGTTCCCACATTTATTCATTTCCACAAGAAAAAGTAGTCGTCGTTATAATAGGTCCAATAGCCGCTCAAGCCCGGAAATAGCATATTTATTTTGTTTGAATTTAATGTTAGTTTGACATGATTTAGTAACCCAAGCCACAGAACCGAAAGGGTTTATTTACAAACATAGAAATTTTTAATTTCCCATTCTTTTAAAATCGAAAGAGATGCGAGTAGGCATCGCTCATCGTCAGGAACTTCGAAGTTGGATTGGAAGTCACCACCTCAGTTGCCTGTGGAGATTTGGTGCTACTTTTCGTCGCATTGATGCTCTTTTTCGTCGTATTGGTTCTCTTTTTTATCGTATTGCTGCTCTTTTTCGTCGTATTGGTTCTCTTTTTTATTGCATTGCTGCACTTTTTCTTCGTATTGGTTCTCTTTTTCATCGTCTTGGTGGTCTTTTTCATCGTTTTGGTGCTCCTTTTTGTCGTATTGATGATCTTTTTTGTCGTAGCCCTCAGTGGTTGACTGTTTTCCACCTTTTCAGAACGTTGTTTGCTATATAAAGTATAATAAATACAATAATAATATAATAATAATAATAATAAATCAGACTAAAAGTTTAAAGCATTTCCAATATTTTGCTAATTTTTTTTTTAATAAGCAATATAAAAAAAATTTTATAGTATTTCATCTTCTTTTTTTATACTTGAATAAGTGGACAACAATTATATGCAATTTTTGTATATTTCTAAACATGAAGCAGTGTGCGTTAAATTTTGCTCTCTAATTCAAAGAGGGGATTTCTTTTTCCCACACCCAATATTATAATTATTAAATTTATATGATTTAATTGTTCTTATTTTGAGTATTTGGCTTAAAAGGTACAGTAAACATTAATTATTTAAATAAAGAAACATAATTGCACAAAAGCCTCTATTATACTATTATTTAACTGTGATTTAATATCAAGAAATACTCGGCATCAATATTTAAAGACGGCATAAAATAAACAATTTTTCCGTAGCTTCCAACTTTTTCTTACCCTAAATTTATATTTTAAAAGGTGCAGTCCAATCTTTTGTGATTCCCTTTTTTAAAGTGCTTTTTTTTTACTCCATCAAGTAGATATTTTGATTTATGTGGATAAATAATGAATAGGACTTACACAGTCGGTTCCGCTCTCATATCTGTTAGTGCGACTGGTCCGGCGCTTTTAACTGATTGTTGATTTAACTCTTTCGCTCGCACAGATCGCTGATTTGGCTTCGCGGCGGCTATAAATATTTAATTAAATGTGCATTACATATTTCGTATTTCTATATAAATAAATAATTACCTGCACCAGTTTGTAATTTCTCTAACAAAGTTGTTATGTTTTTCATTCTGTTAAGAAAAATAATTTACATTAAAACAAATTATTTTTTTAACATATATTTTGTTATGGAATGATAGTAATTCTATATTTGTTCACCCACCTCTCTGCCTGATCAAATTTAAAGGCATCGAAATCGTGGAATATCGAATATTTCAGTTGTTGAACGGCCTCCACCACAGGTTTCATAATATCGTTGGTAATGTTTTGAACAATTTGTGTTAAATTATTAAAAGTGAGGACATCTGTGTTACGAGCTGGTTGAGCGTCCGTTATAGTTGCTGACTGAGTGGGTGGCGCAGAACTGCCGGGTAATGTTGTCTGTTCACTGGAACTGGCCATTAAGTTGCTCATACCAGTGTTGACTGTTGTCTGTTCACTGGAACTGGCCATTAAGTTGCTCATACCAGTGTTGACTGTTGTCGCCGCAGAACTGCCGGGTAATGTTGTCTGTTCACTGGAACTGGCCATTAAGTTGCTCATACCAGTGTTGACTGTTGTCTGTTCACTAGAACTGGCCATTAAGTTGCTCATACCAGTGTTGTCTGTTGTCGCCGCAGAACTGCCGGGTACTGTTGTCTGTTCACTGGAACTGGCCATTAAGTTGCTCATACCAGTGTTGACTGTTGTCTGTTCACTGGAACTGGCCATTAAGTTGCTCATACCAGTGTTGACTGTTGTCGCCGCAGAACTGCTGGGTACTGTTGTCTGTTCACTGTTGCTCATACCAGTGTTGACTGTTGTCGGCGTAGAACTGCCAGGTAATGTTGTCTGTTCACTGGAACTGGCCATTAAGTTGCTCATACCAGTGTTGACTGTTGTCGGCGTAGAACTGCCAGGTAATGTTGTCTGTTCACTAGAACTGGCCATTAAGTTGCTCATACCAGTGTTGACTGTTGTCGGCGTAGAACTACCGGGTACTGTTGTTTGTTCACTGGAACTGGCCATTAAGTTGCTCATACCAGTGTTGACTGTTGTCTGTTCACTGGAACTGGCCATTAAGTTGCTCATACCAGTGTTGACTGTTGTCGCCGCAGAACTGTCGGGTACTGTTGTCTGTTCACTGGAACTGGCCATTAAGTTGCTCATACCAGTGTTGACTGTTGTCGGCGTAGAGCTACCGGGTACTGTTGTTTGTTCACTGGAACTGGCCATTAAGTTGCTCATACCAGTGTTGACTGTTGTCTGTTCACTGGAACTGGCCATTAAGTTGCTCATACCAGTGTTGACTGTTGTCGCCGCAGAACTGTCGGGTACTGTTGTCTGTTCACTGGAACTGGCCATTAAGTTGCTCATACCAGTGTTGACTGTTGTCGCCGCAGAACTGCCGGGTACTGTTGTCTGTTCACTGGAACTGGCCATTAAATTGCTCATACCAGTGTTGACTGTTGTCGGCGTAGAACTACCGGGTACTGTTGTTTGTTCACTGGAACTGGCCATTAAGTTGCTCATACCAGTGTTGACTGTTGTCGACGCAGAACTGCTGGGTAACAACACAGAGGCTGTGGGGCTAAACTCTCCGAGAGTTGTGCTGCTACTAGTTTGTGGCACAATAAGTGATGTGGGAATCTGAGTAGTACCAACTCGTTCAGTAGTCTTATTATTGGGTATGTCTGTTGGGTTCTCTGTCGTAGCTGGCTTAGAGGGCGCTGATGAGCTTTGATTGGGTGTAGTACTTACAGTAGGAACTATTGGTTGGTTGCTCTCCTGGCCATTTAGTAACTCTCTGATTTTATCCAATAGCTCCTTTGAGAGATCTAAATCCGCTTGCGAATTAGTAGGATTATTTGCCATATGATGTAACTTGTCATTAAGCAGCTTCGCCAACTTATCCATCAAGTTCAATCCCTCCTTTACTTTATCGATCGGGGAGGCATTCTTATCTGGTAGTTTGTTTGGAGATTCTGTGGTGCCATTTGGATTCTGTTTCTTGGCATCATTTAGTAATGCTTGTAGTTTTTCCAAAAAGTTCAACACCGTTCCTAGAGTTTCGATGGCTGTTAAATTTCCACTCTCACAACCCTTTACTTTATCGTTAAACATTTGTTGAACATTTTTTAATAGATCCAGCAAGTCTTTTATTTCTTGATCGGATGCTCCAGGGGGCAGGGTGGTATTAGTATTTTGATTGTCCTGGGGGTTTGAGGTTTCATTGTTTGTCTGTGGTTTGGTTGTGGCTTGGGGAGGGCCTGATGTTTCGTGTGGGTTTGGTGTTATAAGCGTAGTACCTAAAATTGTCTATAATTAGTGGTTGCATCTGTATAATGTTATATAGTAGTACTTTTTATATCGTCTTTATCGTCCGCTCCGTTCAACAACTTCTGTATCTTGTTCAATATTTTCACGGTCGAGCCCAATGCATCCAATGATGGTACCACACTTTCGGGGGTATCTTTTAGGTTTTCATCAAACATTTTCTTTAATTGGTCCATGAGCCCTAACACATTCTTTATTTTGTCTATTTCAGGGCCTTGAGTCGGAGCAACTGGCCATTTTGGAATCTTTATAGGCCTGTTCGGGTTATGTTCTGCGGGTACGGGTGCGGGTGCAGGTGCGGGTGCAGGTGCGGGTGCTGGATCTTCCGAAGTTGAATTCGCTTGTAGCTTTGGTATAACATCCTTTAATATCTGCATCAACTTTTGAATGAATGCCAACTGTTCTTTCGGGTCCTTAATGGCTGGGTCCGAGCTCGATGGGTATTCATTGGGAATGGGTCTATTTTGCGCAAGCTCATTCGCTGCATTCATCAAAATATCAATCAAGGAGCGCTGATTATCGGCCCAATGTTTCAGTAAATTGGCCAAATTGTGCATTGCGGCTGAATCTGTAGAATGAGGGGGTCTATGCGTTGGTATATCATGTTCTTCCAAATGCGATTTGGGCTTAAGTTTCTTTAGAATTTTCTCAACTAGGTAGACCAACCTCTCGATCAATGCCAATTTTCTATTGCGATGTGGCCTAGGATAATACCCTAATTTACCATTTGCTTTCGACATTTCCCTTATTATTTCGCGCACGAAGGTGCCAATCAATGCTCGTTGACTTTCCGCCCACAACTTGAACCAGGACGAAACATTACCTATCCCGCTGGCGTTATCCTCTCTGCCATTATTCGGAAACGGTTTGTTGTCGTCATACGGTGGCGGTCTTTCGACATCTGTATCATATTCCTGGTATTGGATTGGTGCTGGATAATGGACTGGCCTGTTTTCATAGGGTCGGTGCAAACCAGGATATCTTGGACGTGCTCTCCAGTTCCTTATATGCTCGTCTCCATTGAATTCAGAGCGATCATTGGGCTCATTATTATAATCCTGCCGCATATCTTCATTAGACTCCTGATACGAATCGATTTCCTGCGAAGGAAACACATACAATAATAAATAACTAATCTTCTTAAGATAGCCAGTGATATGATGAGTGATTGTAATATTTTAAAGACTCAAAAACCTGATGCTCTTTATAAATATAAAAGTATGATATAGTTTTTTTTTTATATATATATTTATATAAAAACAGTAAGATCTCTTTACAAAGACTCCGTTGTTCCAAATAAGGCGTTTCGAAATGTTTTTATAGTCTTTGTCAGTAAAACGACAAGACGGGAATTCAATTTAAGGACTATTATCAAAATTTCATTAAAAGATCAAAAATACCGGACTCGAGAACAAAGACGAATATATCTTGAAGATTAATAATATTACTATTTCAGGGTTTAATAGAATAGGAGATAATAAATAGGATTGTTGAAAGCTTTCCCTTGGAGAACTCGTATCACTCTTCCGATTTATTGATATAACAAATATAGTTGTACTTCACTTTGTGTTGATTTTCGTGAGCACTTATAATACATAATTCTATGTATTTAAAAATAATCTTTCCCCACATTAGCGAGCTGTATTTACTTTCGAATAACACTCATAATTCCAAAAACAATAAATGTTTCGTAGAGCTTTGAGATTAAGGATCAAAGAAAACAAACCTTTAGCTGGAAATAGAATCAAGTCTTTTTTTTAGTACTCGTGGTTTAAATGCTAATTCACACAATCAGACGAGTTAATCGGACATTAGTCTCACTTATGAGTAGCAAAGAATTACGTATAATATTTTTTTTTTACAAAAGTTTGTTGACCTTTGACCTTTTCGGTTTACACAAATAAGAGACGTTACAAATGCAAAACATGTTTGTGCGTGTTAAATGAAGAAAGCTTAATCATATTCAAGACTGCACTCACATTTCCAAAGCTACTAATTGCTGATAGACACACAAAAACTATAATGATCGTAACATCCATTTAAGTACACTTAGATCGATCGCACAGTTCACTCGCCAAATGGATACTAAGCCGTTTCTCAATAGAATATAAAACCCTAATGCTATTATCGGACCGCAATGAATTGAAAAAATTGATATGCTATGCCTAGCTAGCAGAAATGATTGAAACTAATGAAATTCTTGCAGTTCACCAATAGTCAGGGAATTGAAATGTGCGTAGCGCCACCTAGGGTAGGTGTACGGCATATCTGAAACAATTACAAGGGAGAGGTTCTTGCCTACGTGTCGTCTTCGGATGGAATTTAGGATTCTTGGTTATTTATTAGGAAACAGAACCATATTCTTGTTGGAATACAATTTATATTAGATGTATGCCTTAGAGACCATTTCCAGCACCTTATTCTGGAAACTTTTGATGTAAATTTTCCGACTAAAGATATTTTATCCCTTACATCCGCCAGCTTAGTATAAAGTTTTCTTAAACTGCATTTGAAAAATTATCCTCTTAGAGAATCCATTATCCCTACTCCAATATTTGAAAAATCAAGAATATTGGCTCTAAAAAGGGTTAAATTCTTCGCCAACTGATTACAATGAAGGCTATAGTTAAGCACTGATAACTATAGTGTATTTATTTGATGAAATAATATACAATGTAGAGGCTAAATTATAGAGTTTTTAAACTTAAAATAAATACCAAACCGGGATTTCGAATTAGGGAGAAATTAGGGATTTACGCAATGGGCTTTTCATATAGTACATTGCCTAATTAATACACAAAGGCATGCTGGGGTGTGGCACGCTCAATAAGAGAAGACTTGCGAGCTGGCATCGGACGGTTCTTCGATATGATTCGAACTGGGACTAGTTGGGAGCACCTGAGTTGCCTGCAGGAGATCGACGCCATTGTCCGTCGTAGTCAGCAGCAGCTGTTCTGGCGCAAAGGGGGCGGCGACAGTCGAGGGGGACAGCTCCTCTTTGGGCACAGTGGGCGACTGCTTCATGATGTGATTATAAATGTTGTCTATGGTGGGTATGGCAGCGGGAGGAGCAGCCGCCTCGGGAACAGTGGAGGGCGGCTTGGGCTTCTTGCCAAAGGCAAAGCAACCGCTCTGCTTGGTGGCCACCGGTGACAGATTGTCCTTGTTTTTGGTGCTGTTGGAAAGGCAGAATAGACTTTAAACTAATGTATTGGAGGGATGGATCATAGCTTACAAAGCCTTGAGCGCCTCCAGCTTGGGTATGTTGCGGTTATAGGTTTTGGCGCCGCCGGCCGCTTCCTGTTCGGCCAGCTCGACGGGATGCGACTTCTTCTTGTGCGTCCGGCAATTGGAGCCATTGGCAAAGGTGCGATCGCAAAAGTCGCAGGAATATGGCTTGAGGCCAGTGTGCAGTATCAGATGATTCTTCAGGGCCTTGGCACGCTTGAACTCCCGTCCACAATAGTCGCATTTGTGCTGCATCTGATCCGTGTGGACGAGTCGATGTCGATTGAGCGTGGGCCGCGAATTCAGCTGCATGCCACACTCTGGACAGATGTATTTGTGCGGATCATGTGTCTCCTTGTGGTGCTTGAGGCGGTTGGCGCTCTTGAAGCACTTCTTGCAAATGTCGCACTCGAAGGGCGCGTAGTCTGTGTGTCGCAACATGTGCTCCTTGAGCGCGGCATTTGAGTGCACGGCGACGCCGCACTGTTCGCAGATGAAGGGTCGCGGCCGCTCGTCCTGGTGCATATACTGGGCATGCAGCTGGGCGGAATAGTTGCTGGTGAACTTCTTGCCACAGCTGTTGCAGGGATAGATTTTTCGCTTCGTTATGGGCACGTGCTGTTGCATGTGGCGCTGGAGTTGGTAGCGTGTACGAAATTTCTTATCGCACTCGGCACATGGCAGCTGCTCACCGGGACTCGTCTGGTCAGACACCGCCTCCTCCTCCTCTTTTGTGTGATGTCGCATATGGCGTTGCAGCGTCCAGGTGTGTGTGTAGACTTTGTAGCATTCGGAGCACTCATAGATTTTGCCATCGGATGTTTTTTCTTTGCCTTTCTTGCGACCTCTGCGACGTATTATCTCTCTGACGGGTCTGCTGGATTTGCTGCTGCAGCTCGATGCACTGCCGGGCTCGCTAGCCAGGTCCTCTGCGCTATCCGCCAGCGATTCATCTTCTTCCGCAGCATTGATTTCCTCGTCTTTGTTCTCCCCACCCTCTGTTCGCCGGCAGGGGGTAAGCGGATTCTCCAGCTCCAGCGCCTCTTCCAGCAGGCCCTGCTCATTTATTTTCGGCTTCTCGTCCACCACATAGTGTACTTCCGTCAGCGCCTGCTGCGGCAGCACCACTGCCTCCCGCTCTTCGTCCAGCAGTCCGAATCTGGTGCGCAACTCTCGCATATCCAATGCCTTCTGCTTGGACCTGCTCTGCAATATGCAATACATTTTCTGTACCCTCGTGATGCGCTCCGAGAAGTTCACCAGCGATGTGACCAGGCCTAGGCATTCTGTGCATATCATTTCGGGCAGCTCCTCGCCTCGAGTTATCTGCCAATTGAAGGAAAAAGTAACAGAGTTACGGAGAAGCCAACACACTAGCCACTAGCTACTCACATTCACCCAAAAGTATTTTCCTATGGCCATGGTTAGATCTCCTCCTGCATCCGTGGTGTCCGCTTCGTTCTTTAGAAAAACATTGATGTTGCCTTGGATGTCATCCTTAGCGCAAAGTCGGCACCACAGCTGCCAGTTTGTGGCTAGATCCTGTGCGCTTTCTGCCACAGCCATTGCAACATTCAGGAGGAGTTTTTAATTAAATTGCAGCAAAACATATTTTGGAAACTGCGGCGTTGCCACATCGTTGACATTGCAGGCATGAGCGCATGAACCAAATTATATTTTAATGCATTTTAAAAGAATTCCTTAAAAATTAAGCAAATAAACCAACAAATAATTAAATACATGGCGCAGTCTTTAATTAATATTATTCCTATTATTTCAATATACATATGTATGTATTTATATATCATTGAATACATTTGAATGCTCTGCAGCCCTGACGCACTCTCTAGTTCAAAAATCAGCTGTTCTGTGTCGTTGTTAGTGTTTCGCTTTGTTTGTGATTTTTTTTAGGCGTTACAATAACAGTTGCGAAATTATTGCGGGGATTTTTAGTGTAAAAAATGTTTGAGGCACGCCTAGGAAAGACAGCGCTGCTGAAAAAGATTGTGGAGGCCTTGAAGGATATACTCAAGGCTAGCACATTGGATTGCAGCGACTCTGGCATACAAGTTAGTTTAAATGTTTAGCAAAGAAACAAAAAGCATCAGTTCTTCACACTCTATCTAGCTGCAGGCCATGGACGACTCGCACGTCTCTTTGGTGGAGCTTTCCTTGAGTAGCGAGGGTTTCGAAAAATATCGTTGCGATCGCAATCTTTCCTTGGGCCTGCACCTGGACATGCTGGCCAAGGTATTGAAATGTGCCAACAACGACGATGCCGTAACCATAAGTGCTCAGGATAAGCCCGATAAGGTGCTCTTTGCCTTCGAATCGCAAAGCAAGGAACGCACCTCGGACTATGAGCTGCGTCTGATGAATCTGGAGCAGGAGCATCTGGGCATTCCGGACACAAGCTATGCGTGTGTTGTGCGCATGCCTGCTGTGGAATTCGCCCGCATTTGCCGGGACTTGGCCATGTTTAGCGAAACGGTAATTATAGCTTGCCAGAAGGACAGCATCAAGTTCTCGGCTAGTGGCGATGCGGGCACAGCGAATATCAAGCTGTCCCAATCTGTCATCGATGAGGAAACACAGAGAGTCAGCATCGAGGTAGATGAGCCCGTTACTCTCTCATTTGGCGGCAGATATTTGTCTTCGTTTACACGCGCCACGCCACTTTCCGAGCAAGTTAAGATTGGCATGGCTGTAAATGTGCCATTGTTAGTGGAATATGCCATCGAAAATTTCGGCTATGTGCGCTACTATCTAGCTCCCAAGGTGGACGAGCCGGAGGCGTAAAAGGGAGGACTCTAACTATTTTTTTAAATTATCCATTTAATGCACGTGCAATGTTTTGTGCAATTTTTATTCTATAAGTCCCGTTTTTATACCAAATACTATGTTTACACAAATTATATATTCAAATATTATATTTTAAAAAGACAATATCGAAGCATTTTTTTTATTTATCAGCTTTTTATTTTGTGGTTGATTTTCAAGCTAGAGTGGGTATTACCTGGGAAAAAACTCTCTTATATACAAATTTACATTTATGAAATGAAAATAGTCAAAAGTCCCATTTTGTATAGAAATATCATTAATAATTAATATTAAATTCACGAAAAACGCGAATTATTTCAGAAATTTCTTTACTGTGCCAAAAAAGAGAATGAAAGAAGACGAAAAAGCCCTAAAAAAGCAATTTTTCCGAAAATTACAGTCAGCTTATGAATTCGTTTATTTATAAAATTAAAAAAATATATATTCATATTGTTCATAATTGTTTAATTTAAGCCATTTTAGTTATATTATTATGAGCTGTTAAACCATTATATAATCGCTAATCTAGGATGAATAGTAAAATAAGCCTGAAGCTAAGCAAAATTTTAAAACAAAAAACATATCCCTATTGTGACCGGAGTCCAGCTATCGTTATTAAAACTAGCCAGTGTTGGACATATTAAAAATATCTGTAGAACGTACAACTGAAAAAGAGAGTATTTTCAATTCGGCATTGCAAATGGACTTACGATAGAAATACTTAACTAAAAATAAAAGTTTATTTCAATTTATTTAAATTGAGTAATTACTATTTATTAAATAGACTGTGTAATCGATAAGTTTCACTTCAATGATAACGATTGCTGTAATACTTTCAACGATTTTGATAACGCCTTTCATTTCATCGTTAGCGCGTCCTAAAAGCGCAGGAAAGCTCAGTCGCATGTTAATTTAGTTAGTCTGGTTAATTTCGCATCATTTAAAATAATTCCGCAACGCTGTTCGACTTAGAAAATACATGAAAAGCAAATATATTTATGGCAGGCAATTGGCAGATGTGGTGCCGACTGTGCGCCAACGATGACATCCAAAACAATATGGATGTGGTGGTGAAAAGTATGAACGAGTCGAAGTTAACGGGCGTAGGATACATAGCCATGGCCATAAGCAAAATCTTTTGGGTGAATGTGAGTAGCAATGACTAGAGCTGGCCCTTCAATAATCAGTAACTCCTGCTTTGGATTGTCAGATAACTCCAGGCGAGGGTCTGCCGGAGATGATTTGCTCAGAGTGCCTTACCCTGATCAAAACGTTGGTGGAATTGTCGAAGCATGTATCCAAGGTGCAAAAAATGTATGGTCAACTGTTGAGCACGCCCCAGCTGAATGAAATGGATGTGCGAGAAGTGCGCAACAAATTTTTTGTTCTGGGCAATGAGCAAGACTCGCTGCTGCCTGATGTCCACCATTTGGAAGATGGGGAACTACAAATGAATGGACAGCGGCAGAGCAGGCTGGAGGAAGATCCACTTGTGGCTTGCGTGCAGAAGGAAAAAGAAACTAACGTGGAAGAAGTTGCTGAAGACACAGCCAGCGAGAAGGGCAGCCTTTTAAAGAGCAGTGAAGAGAAGCGCTTAACCAAATGTGTATCATCTAAGGATAAACCGAAAAAGATCGAGAGGAAGCTGCTCTGCACAAAGTGTGATAAGACATTCGGTACACGGGTGGGACTCCAGCGTCACATGCAGTGCCATGTGGCCATAACCCAACGCAAAATGTATCCGTGCGAGACTTGTGACATGAAATTCGTGAGCAACTCTTACCTGTGGCAGCATGTTCGGCATGTGCACCAGAATGTGCGTCCACTACCCATTATCTGCGAACAGTGCGGCACAGGCGTGCTGTCGAATGCCGCACTCAAGGATCACATGTTGGTCCATACGGAATACGCGCCCCACGAGTGCGATATTTGCCAGAAATGCTTTAAGAGCGAAAGATGTCTAAGGCAGCACAAAGAAACACACGACTCTCGGCCCACGCCCAATCGACCCATCCGTACGGATCAAATGCAGCAGAAATGCGACTATTGTGGACGGGAATTCAAGCGTGACAATGCCCTGAAGTGTCATTTGATACTACACACTGGCCAGAAGCCATATTCCTGCGACTTTTGCAATCGCACCTTTGCCAGTGGGTCTAATTGTTGCAGACACAAGAAGAGAGTGCATCCAGTCGAGCTGGCCGCACAGAAAGCGGCCGGCGCCGCCAGAACCTACAGTCGGGATCTACCAAAGCTGGAAGACCTCAAAGCATTGTAAGATAGGATTGAAAATACGCTCTTAATATGTATAAAAATTAATTTATGTGTGTTCTACAAATAGCATCAGAAATAAGGAGAATCTTTTGCCGATGGCCCCCAAACAAAGTGCATGCTTGGCCGCCAACAGAAACCCCAATAAGCCTGCAGTGGTATCCGAAGCTGCTCCCCAATAATCCAATGCCTAATCCTTCGCAACACATTCACAGTCAGTCCGTGGGAGAAATGATTGGTTGGCGCGCAATTTTGAATTATTTTGACTAATCTTGGCATATGGAGTTCGGGACGCTGCATCCATCCACTGCGCATGTCCTGTGTATGTCAAAGGCTGGCCCACTCTCGACCACCCCCTGACAAAGTAGCCAATATACTGCCTTATAAAGGAATTTAGTTCAGTTGACAGCGTGCGCTCCCTCGTGTCTGCTCTCTGGCTTGGGATTGTTTAATTTTAAAGCCTGAACCTAACATGTAGAATTACCAAATTATTAATTAAAAACTATGTGTATTTGTTTTATACACGCTTTGGGCGTCGCAAGCCTAACGGGCAGTACAAACTTGTTGTAATAAAAATAGAAAATAAACCGCAAAAAATTCAAATTAAATTTTATGTGTTCGGAACTCGATCAAAAAAAAAAATCGATACTTGCCCAATAAAAACAAAGTGCATAGCCGTACCGCCGTGCCTCCGTTCGTATGTGTGTGACTGAGCTTTAAATGAATTTCAGAAGTCTTTAAGCAGAGACAAGGTTAAGTGTTTTAACATTTATGAATAAACAAAATTAAACAGCCAGAGCCAGCGGGCGCTGTGAGGCACATGAAAAAAATTGCTGCTGCACTTAATGGCGTTTATATTGCAAGTAAGATGCGATAAATGTTTATAATTTTAAGTGAGTTTTAATAAATTTAAAGTGAGGTTTAATAATATATATTGAAAATATACAAATTAATTTAAAAATATATCAGCCGTGTCTGCAGTGAACCAGCACAGCTGTTCTTTTGAGACTCAATCTGCGGAGTTAGCGAACCAGCTAGTTCGCCAGTTCAGTTCCACAGAGCCAGCTTGTGAGCCAGTTCGTTTGCGAACAGCAAACACAAATGGTGCGAAAATTACATTTGCTGCGCGAAATGTCGTGTTTTTAGTGCTTTTAAAAATTAGAATAAATGCATTTAGCCAACGGGCCCCTTCCCCAGTCTGTAAACATGCATGTGTTTTACGAATTAGTGACGAAATCTTTATAAATGAACGCATACCGTATTGCTTGTCGTGTTTCTTATTCTGTGTTTGTATTGTTGCACAAGTCGGCGTTTTCTATATGTTTTTACGCACGCACAACTTCAACGCGCGTGTGTGTGTGTGTCTGCCAGTGTGTATGACGGTGAATTAAAAAAAATCGATTTGTAAGTTTTACTTTTAATTGTTTTAAATGAAAATGCCACCCAAATTATAAGGCTGTATAATTGTTTGTGTGTGTATGTGTCCGGCTATTTTGCTACGTTATCGTAAAACGGGTTCAGAGGTGCGTAGGTGGGTCGCCAGCCAGTTTGCTGGCTTGGTGGCATTCAACAACAACAATAATAATTATAATAATAATGACAACACAATAACAGTAAGCGCGCCCGGCAGCGCCTTTATCTCTAAATTCGAAAGTTGAAGCAACAGTGCGTTCTAATTGGAATTTTGTTTCGCCACAATAGCTAGTTGGCTGGCTCGTCAGTTTTGGGCTCAAAACTAACGCCAAAGTGCAACAAAGGCTGGCAACAAAAGTTTTGTGTGTGTGTGTGTTTGGGTGTGCAAAGAAGCCGCGAACCGCATTATCCTTTTGGCTTGACCTAAATTGCATTGCCAACCAACCAACTAACCAACCAGCCAGCCAACCAGTAAGGATGTCCAAGCTGGCAGGCAACCAGGCGGCATTGTAGCAAGGTAGCCACCACTTTGTTTTTGCCTCTCTTGCCTATCTACTTGTCTTTGTCCAGCCTCTTTCGTCGCCTCGTCGCCATAGACTTCCTTTTGTGCGTTGCCGTTTTGCCATTGCCTGGTTTATCATTTAATGTGCGGCAAGTTAATTGCCCTAAGAAGTTTCCCACCCACTGCAATAAACTCTTATCAGTGACAGTGGCAAGTTCTTAAAGTGTTTCATTTCATTTGGTGTGGCAGAGGAGTGCCTGCGGCACCAAGCATTTCCAAATTAAAATTCTTCTTGCCACTCTCATTAGCAATTACGCGCAGGCGGCGATGCCAAATGACTTGTCAAAGTAATGAGACACAAATTTCCATATTGAAAGTGCACATCGACATATCTGCGGCACAATCAATAAGCTTTCAAAATTACAGCTAATGTTTCTCATTTCCCCCCCAAACATCCTAGCCCGCTGCCTCGCTTCAGCTGCTCGCGCAAAGTTTTTGGCGCTTTTCGGCAGACATGCCAGTTGAATTTAATTACTGCCAATGCAGCTGTCAAAGCAAAGGATGCAAAAAGTGAGGGTAATTTCATTAAAAGGCAGCAAAGTTTTTCCAAAAAACTACACATTTCAGTCTAAATATACATGCGATCAGACAGGCAAACAATTTCCACAAAAGCTTCTAGGGTTTTTGTATGGAAAAGAGAGTAGTTTCTTTAAAAGGTTCCACAGTTCTTCCTACTTAACATTTTCGAATAAACATACATATGTACATGCGGTCAGACAGGCAAATAATTTGCACACAAATTTGTAGGGTTTTGTTTTTATGAGAATGAGCTGCAAATCAGGTTTTTATATAATATTGTTATTATTTTTTATGAAAACCCATTGATATTTGAACCCATCCAGATTATACAAAACTAAATAAAACTTTCAATAAAACAAGCATTGGCACTTGATTTTCGTAAAACTTGATTTTATTAATATTATTGTTATATTGTCATTAACACCTTTTTTAAAATCTTTGAAGCTACTGTGCGTTCTTCTTTCATATTATCTTCACTCTTTTTATAACTCTTTCTTTTAAAACAAATTCGACAAAGAATAAGAGTACATACATTTATTTTCCTTTTAACACACAATTACAGCCAAGCTTTAACAAATAATTGCTTAAAAACCATAAAAACCAACATGTTCGACGAAGAATAAGAGTCTTTTTTTATTTCTTCACAGCTGAGAAAAAATAAATAATTGCATGCAGAACTTTTAAACACTTATCAACCATAGTTGTGGCCTTTAATTGTTGTACTTTTTTGTATAACATGCACACTTACTGGTTTGAATCCTATTGCTCAGAATGCCATTTTCATTTCTACAATTATTTCTGCTTGGTTCCTTCAAACTATTTTATAATTTTCTTTAGAAGGCAAAATAAATTTTGTTCTTCAATTAGGCAACTCAAAAGTGTCTTAATTTAAAACTATTCCAAATGGTTGAGGTCCTTATGTATTCAATATTAATAATAGAGTTCATTTAAGTAATTCTGTATAAAGGAGTTTTTAATTAAAATGTGTATGCTACTTATTCGAATCTACCTAAATGACATAGTTCTATACATCATTTTCTAAAACATTTTATGTTCCCCTTCAACTATTTAATAATTTATCTTTAGTAAACAAAGTTAATTTTCTTGAACAATAATAAAGTGGTTTGAAATGGTTTTTCATAATAAAATGTCTTATTCCCGTCATTTACGAATATTTTCTGAGGAAATTGACAATGAGAAACTATAAAATTGTTAATAAAAATGCTTTAATTTTTTGAATTTAACTAAATCGGTTGACAAAATAGAAGAAATGGACATTTTAGTGATAATGTATAAATTTTAAAGCATATTTATTGAAGTATTCATTTCGTTTTAGATAACTTCTTAAAAGTACCGTCTTAGGAATGATTATTGAGCCATCATCTAAATCTTGTTTTAGTAAACAGCAAGTTTACTAAAAGAACAATTGAAAAACTTGGAGGTTTCATTACTTATAAACATTGTTTCTATTATATTTTCATTCCTTAATTAATGAAGAACTCACTGCTGTTAACTAGCAAGTCTTCTAAGAGTCATAGTTTCCAATGCTAATACTCATCTTTCCCATTACTGAATGGACCAGATTTACTTAGTTTCTGTCCAACCGTGCTCAGTAAATATTTCTTCAACTTATTAAATTACACTTGTCACTTTGCCCATTATGTGTTGGGTCGCCTTCAATAAGTTTTTCCCTTGCTCTATTAAGCTTGTAACAGTTCAAATCCCTTAAGAATGCAATAACCCCTTGCAAAAAAAGAAAAAAAGAACGCCTTACGATGACACTGCCTCTAAAAAACTTGGCCACTAGTCAATTTGTTATCTGCTATCTTAATGTTTGACTTACTGGCTTTTTGACGACGGCTACGCATAAGCCCATAAGTAAGTCACTTGATAAACGAACCGCCTCCCCTCCTCCCCCCATTTTTTTCGAAACATATGTATGTATAACTTCATATCGATAAGCTTTGACCAACATTTGTCATGCTTTAGTTGCCCTTAGTTTGTTTGCTTGATTTTTGTTATGTTATGGCTATTAAAGTGTTTGCCTTGGTCAAGATTTGTTGTCTGACTTAATGATGCCATAATATTTCTATGTTTTACAGTTGCTAGAAACTATAGTATGCCGCTAGAAACATTTTATGGTTACGCATTCCGGCTGTGAATATTGAGAATAACTTTTGTGGAGAATTAACATTAAGCTAAAGCGGCTTCTTAAATCAACCCCTAGGCAGTTATACCATTTGAAAAGCTCTTTCACTGTCCTACAAAAATCCTGGTTACGCACCCGAAAGAAGTTTCGCTAGACGTGGAAAACAAAAGTTTCCCAAGACGAGGAAAACTTATTGGTTTATTGTTATAAATATACTTAGGCTGGTATTTCAGTTTGTTGTATCAGAAGCTATTTGTGGCACCATATCTATTAGAAAAAGTTTAGAAAATTTAGAAATTCTTATAAAAGCTTTTAAGCAATAATATTGCACTGTTATACATATGCTGTATAAAATGTGTAAATATTTCTACGTGGCATACAGTAGTAAACGATTTTGTTGGCCCGCCATTCATATTTTTGGGCATATATAACGGTACTATTCCCAATTACAGCATTTTGAAGAGGAATATGTCATGTTATACTTATATATAGTACTCGTTCATGTGAATAAAACACGTGGTTTCATTTGAAGTTCCATACTCTAGTCATAAAATTTCGTTTTAGCTTGTAGAAGAGTTATTTTTTTAAATATGCTATGAAAAGTATGTTTCTTGAAGACGGATGTTACAAATTGATTAAAATTGTAGCTCCCTCACTATTTGCCCATTAGTACAAACTTCTATAAAAAACTATATATAACATTTATTTCGTAGTTCTAAAAAAAACCGCTTGTATAAAAGTGTTATAAATTGTCTAACTTGAAAGAAGAACTAAGATACTTATTGGATTCTTAGTTTATAGCTTGTATAATCAGAAAAAGTGGTATAATTTTGTAGTTCTACAACCTGTTCTATAATTTCGTTGTGTAATAAATGAATTGTATAATTGTTATAAAGAGTCCAACTTGAAAACAGAGCTAAAATACCTACACATTTCGATTATTATAGCTTGTATAAAACACATAAAGTGGTCTACTTTTTTAGTTCTATACCTTGTTCTAAAATTTCGTTCTCATTTTGTTGTGCTTCTGTATAACAATGTGCTAAATGAATTGTATAGCTGGTATAAGCTGGTAGCATAGCTTCTAAATTAGTACACACAGTTTTATATTTGGCCCGTTTGTTTTTTATCCAAAAAAGTTAGCCAAGTTTGAAACCTTTGTAGAGTAAATTGAAACCCCTTAGGGGTATGTGTTATAATGGCATACTTTTGTAAGAGGCGTGCTATTATTTTCGATGTACTGTTCTTGGTTCTAGAGCGCTTTAGTGCAGGGGTTGTTATGGCCTCCCCTATTCAGAGAAGCTGTTATAATACAAGTATGTAGTAGATGTGTCTCCTGAGTGGTTTTGCTGAGAATGGTTGGTTTCATCATCCCCTAAGCATTCGAGTTGTTTTAAACGCACTCTAGATTTGTTTTTTGAGTGTTTTGGCTGATGAATCTCTAGCATGGTTTGTTTTTATCATCCCCTGAGAAGTGGAGTTTTTTTGTGCTCACTCTAAACTTGTTATTTGAGCGCGTTTGCTAATGAGTGTTTTTATATTTAGCTCGCCCAACGGCTGTTGCTTGGCAGTTAAAAAGAAAAAATAATAAAAACTGCAGTGCATATAAATTGCGCGTTATTTCCCTCCACGTGCAACCAGCTTTGCATCCCTTGACGACCACATTTTTTGCAAGTTTTTCGCGATCCAAGAGCAACAACTAATGCTGCAGAAATGAGTGCAAAAAAAAGCCAAAGCTTTTACTTTAATTAAATGCGTGCGTGCTGCTAAATTGGGACTTGCTTTTGTTGTTGTTGCTACAGAGTAGCTGCTGCGGCTCGCCTCCTGATGATTAACTGCAGCTGCTTTGCGTCGACATCTTGTTGGCATAGCATACTTTTATGCTGATTGAGTGGGGCTTATCGGACCAGACTATAACTCATGTTATGGCCGTTACGATACCAATTGTACGACTCTATATGAATATACACATATACATATACACTCGTATATATGCATATATAAGCCAAATCACAGTAAAAGTCATAAAGCGTAAGGGCAGCCACAGACAAATGTTATTATTAAAATGGTCGCGCGGCGGCTTTGCATAAAATGTGAAAAAATGGTCTGTAATTGACTGCGAATGCACTCAGAGAAAAAATAAATTGTACAAATGCGACAGAAATAATACCAATTTGCTTGACTTAAAAATTAAAACAAATAAATTTTATATTTTAGTTCCATGACATTGTTATATCAATTAATTAGTTTCAATTAATTGCCGCCCTTTCACGGAACTAAATTAGGTATTTTTTAATATTTGTTGATGTTTATTTATGCCAATCAATTATATCTGCTTGTACTACTTTAATAAACCCAGGTTAATATTTTTAACTTATAATATTATTAACTTATAAAGTTGTTGAAAAAAGGAAATGTAATTAACATGAAAATTGGCGAAAAAACATTGCTTAAAAGAGGGGAATATTTTAAAACTAAAAGGGTCAAAAGAAGGAAGGATCTACTTAAAGGCGATGATCATTCATTTAGCAACCAAAATTTGTTGCGTATTATGGTTGATTCTCTTTTGTCTCTGTTTTCTATTTTTTGATTAAAGCGCATTTCTGGTGTGTTCATTATTTTTTATACTCACTTATGTTTTCTGTATTGAGTAATCAATTATTAAAATTTAATTAGCATTTTTTCTTTGAATATGCACTTACTTGCCTTTGTGTTCCTTTATAGTTACAACGAAAGGATTTCGAATAGCGTAGTTTTTTTATATATAATTATACTGTTACATTTACAACTTAAATTAAACTGATAGTTAATTTCAAATACAACTTAAACTAGGTGTTCAGTCTTAATTAAATTTTAACATTTATGATTTATATAAATCGGTTGGGAAAATAGCGTAGCAGATGTAAATTGTTTATATTTTAAAAAATTAAAACGGATATTTCGAAAGCTCACCAACTTCATTCAGAAAGAGTGTAACGTGTATTTTTTTATTATTTTTAAGAAAAAGTATGCCTTTTATTCGTCTACTTTCTGATTACTTGTTCATTATATGAGAAGCAAGGAAACAAAACACTTAACTCCTTTTCTTTTCGACTGAACAGTTAATTTCAGTTTGCATGGCAAACGCCTGCCACCCACTTAAGTAGAGCTGGAGGCAGTTGTTTCTCTGAGTGTGGCTTCTGAGTTGTGGGCATACATATGCTTGTATCCTTTAAGCAATAAAATATCATGCTAAAAGCCCTTCAAAATGTCAGGCAAACAGTTGAGCTGTCGTTGTAATGGTTGTTCTCATTGCTGTTTTTGTTGCTGCTGCTGTTGCGGGCGTCTGCTATAAATTTTGCGTATTAAAAGCAGATATCGAATGGATTATTTTTAATATATGACCATATACATATACACGAGTATACGCAAAGCTTCTGCTGCTACTCAGTTGCCGGCCCCGAAAAGTGCAGGCATCCAGTTCGTTTTGGCTTCGTACGGTTCAGTTTGGCAACGCAATTAGCCTGCAAGTGCAGAGTCGCAGCCAGTGGCTGCCAACTCCTACACAGCTACCGCCCCCATTCCCATCCCCATCCCCACCCACATCCTGGCTTACTGTTTATGACTATCTAGGAAACTGCCGCTACAAATTGCCATCAGCAATGCCGCACTCAATCGCAACTGCTCGTCGTTGTCGTATGCGTTGCCTTTGTCGGCAACACAGCTGGCATTTTCCGCTACGTAATCCTTTTATTAATCCCCTTGGCTTGGCAAAAATCCTTTACACTGGTGTTGGCACTTTTGCAAATCATGGTGAGAGCAACGCCAACGAAAAAATTACAAAAAAATAAATAAATACTGTAACAAGATGGGTATAACAACAACAAAAAAAGAGAAGAGTTTCATAGACGCTTGTGTCTTGCTGGTTAGGTCTAATTTGTTGCAATGTTTAGCGTAGATTAAAAATTAATTGGCTGTGGGAACGCCCTCCGCTCTGGCATATTAATGCCCATGAGTCTAACCCGCGTAATTTGTGTTGATTATTTTTGCTGAGCAGCAGCTGAAAACTCAAGTGCTAAACTTTATTTCTTGGCTCACTTTTCATTCCCCCTTCTTTATCTCTCTCTATTTCTCTCTTTTTCTCGCTTTATATGTATTTCAATTTTGATGTTGTGAAGCGAATAGCTGGCGTATGGTTTTTTAATAAAGCGAATTAATCAGCACCACTTGAAGAGCAAGTCGAGCCGTATCCTGCATCCTTCAGCTTCACAGCCTCAGCACGACAGCCCGACAGCCCGCCACCCGTTTGCCACTTTGTGTAAGTTTAGCGCGCATTAAAAATTCAAAATGCACTTAACGAAGCATAGCGCGTAAACCGATAGCCCAGCGAGGATATGGCGTGTTACATGCCATACTTTAGCTGGACCTTTTCGCCTTTTATTTTTTCTTGCGATTTTCTGTGAGAGATCTACGCGCGTTGCGGTGTTACGGCACTGATGGCAGCTTCGATAGAATATTTAAAAATAAAACTATTAGAAAAAATATAGTTTATTAACAACATTATTGAGCTTCACAAAATGTTACTCATTTTCTAGCTAATAGCTGACGATAATTTCAGAATGAAATGCGCTTAAATTTATTCGATTAGAGAAACGATTTTTCCAAACTATAGGTTGCTTTATTATTTATCAGTTTTGCAGTCTTTTCTCAGTTAAAGAATTTATCCATTAATATCAATTAATATGAAATGTAGTCCCACTTCTCATTTATACTGAATAGGTAAATGAATTTGAAGAACTATTGTTACCAATTTGAAAGAAAATTTAAGAATAAAACTGTTACAAAAATATATTATATAACAAATTTTTTTAAAATGTTACTCATTTTCTACCGATTTGCTGATAATAAATAAAGAATGAAATGAATAGAAGTTGATGTAATTGTTAATTAGTTCTGCGGTCTTTCCTCAGAGAATTTATCCATTAAGATCAATTAGTATGTAATTTAGCCCTAACTTTCATTTATATTGTATACAAAAATATAGTTTATTAATATTTTTTTTAAAAATGCTACTCATTTTCTACCGATTAGCTGACAATAATTAAAGAATGAAATGATTTTAGAAGAAAGAATGAAATGATTATAGGTTGCTTTTATTGTTTATCAGTTTCGCGGTCTTTCCTCAGTTAAAGAATTTGTCCATTAAAAGCAATTGAAGGTTAATTTGTTGTCACCCCTCACATTTTTTATTTATATTGAATAAGTGAAAGAATTTAAAGAACTATAGCTACCAATTAGGATTGTCTCAGTGTCCAGATAATCCCATTACAGGGCATCTAAGCTAACCCAAAGCCGTGATTGACATTTTCTTCCTGGCTCCTCGGTCCTGTCCAAAATGCGAGTATTTGAAAATCTCTTTGAGTTGGCGGCACTTTATCAACATTAGCGCAACTTGTTTCGCCTTTTTGGCTTGTTATTTTGACTTTTTCACGCTACGCACAGCAACAACAAGAACAGCAATTCGAGTAACAGTGTAAGACGGGCGACGAGCAAAGGGTTGAAAAGTTAATTCAATTAGCCTGACTCCACCACTTAAGCTGCTTTTTAATAATAAGCAGACAGTAAAGTACTTTGCTTGGGCAGCGGACCAGCGACTATTTAATATGCACGACCCCCGCAAATCAAAGGCACACTTGAAATATTCCGCGCACCAAATTACGAACTAAGCACTTAAAACTTTTACTATTACGCCATGGGGTGTTAAACTGCTTATATTGGAGAGCTGGAAGTTAGGCCGATCATAAATCATTAACCATATAGTATAGCAAAAAAATAAATAAAAAAAAGAGAATGAAGAAAACCGCTATGTTTATTGCTGACAAGTGTGTTAAATGTCAATAAAAACAACAACGAGAGAGGCACGAACCCCTGCTGCTACTTGTACCACAAGGCGTATGCGTAATAAATGTCATTACAAGGGCGTGGTTGGTTGGGGGCGTTAGCGCACGCTGTTTGCAATTGCACATAAATCAAATAGCAAGTCAATTGAAATGCTAGCCACACTCATTTCATAATTATATTGTCATTGAAACTTACACAGAAAGACAAATAGACGGACAAACAAACAGACAGACAGACAGACAAATATATAGACACAGGACAGTACAAAGTGGAAAGGCAAATATGTGCAAACAGCAATATATATACATGCTTACATATAATCGTAAGCTAGAGGTGGGCATATAATCGTGTACATCAATGCAAAGAAAGCGATGGGTAGAGCCAAATAAAAAGTGAAAAAATAAAAGAAATAAAAAAAATAAAATAAATTAAATGCTACCAATTTGAAGGCAATTTATAGCTTTTGATAAAGCGTAGACTGCAGTAATAGTATGTGTTCTATTTTCATTTTCTATTAGTAATGTAAAATAGCTTTTAATGTTACTTACAAGTGTTTTAAAAGCCTTTCTCTTTTGACATTTACAAATACACAAAAAATTAGGCAATTTAAAACATATATTCATAGTAAGTGCTTAGATAAAACTAACTCTACAGTATGTTGTCAGCCAACAAATATATACAAACAACTTAAAAACTGAAGTAATAAAATTTTGAGCTTAACAATCTGTTAAATGAACTGATAGAAAAAGATATGGATTAATTGCTCGATAAATGTGTTACTATAGCAACGTTTTAAAAGACTTTCCTAATTGAAATTTTTATAACAAACAGTTCTCTATTGTTGTCTGCATATGAGACTTTATTTTCTGATCTATCATATTTTTATATGAGCCTTATTCTTGTTTTAATTAGGGTCTTTCTTATTCAAGAACAATTGCTCTGTTCGTACCCTTTGGCGGCTACAAAGGATCAAACTACAGGTTTAAAGTAAGAGCAGCTAACCAACGTTTCGTAGAAAATTAAAGCAACTCATATACATTTGCTGTTCCGTATTCCTCCCCTAATATTGAAAGCTTAAAATTTAAGCAGTTCATCAGCATTTTATTAAGAATTACAAGGCTCCTAGATATTTAAGGCCTATCTTCTCTCTTTCGAAATTTCTGTTCTCATTTCGTCCTTTATAATATTATATTATTGAAGCAGTTAGTCAATGAACAGTTTATATTTGAAGTGTATCTCTTGTCGGTATCGATGTTACTTTTTTCGGTATTATTTTTATCAAAATGTTACATCCAAGCAACTTGGCAGTAAATCAGCATTTGAAGAAGAACTACATATATTCGAAGTTATTTAAAATGTAGCTGCTATGTCGACATTTCTCCTCTACTACTACCTATTTAATGTTTAATATTTAAGCAGTTAATTAGCCGTTTGTGTCTAATTAATTCTACTCCTACATGTCTAGAGTATAGCTGCTACTTCAATATTTCTTTTCTCGCTCATAATTTGTCACGCGCCCACCTCCGCTCACTACCACTCATGCCAACATATCGTAATCGCGTACATCACTTAGCATGCATAGGCATGCTGCATACTTTTGTGCGCAGCAGCAGCGCATTGCGTCTTGGGAAAAGGCACGGCAACAATTTCCCGGTGCGCCGCATCGCCTCAGTGCCTCAGCGCCTGGCTTGCCATTTAATGAGTAAATCGTAAACTAATTGCAAGATAATTAATTTTAATTATTTGTGTATTTTACTTTTGTTTGTTGCGGTTGCTGTTGCCGCTGCCATTGCTGTTGTTGTTGCTGTTGCTGTCTGGACATAATCAGCCTTGCCGGACGTGGGGCACAGACCATTAAAAGCACATTAGCTTGTTAAGCGACCAACTCAAACCCAGGGCAACAACTCATTTGAGCTCAGCTGAACGCAACTCGCGCATAAGGTTGAGTTCTGGCCAACGACACAAAAACAAACACACACACACACCCATACACACGTGCAGCTTTTGTTTGGTGTCTTTACTTGTTCATACATCATTATCACTAAAGCGTTAAATTGCTTTGTTGTTTTTGTATTGCGGTGCTTTGTTTGTTTGTGTTGGTCGGTCAGCGTTAAGCGGCACGTTTAAATGATTTGAGAATTAATTATGGGTGGGGCGACTATTACAGCATTATGGCTGGAGACTTGACAAGCAATATGTTCATAAGATCTCGCCGTAAGGCAGTCAAACTAAGTAATGTCAACTTGTCGACTTTTCAATGAAATAAATTAATATTTAAAATAAATAGTAATTCCGCAGTCCTTTTAAATAAAATGCATTGTTAAACCCATTTATAGACACATAACAACAATGTATAGACAATCCACTGGCCTCAAAAAAAAATGCATCCACAATGTTATAAATTAATATTTAAAATAAATAACAAGTCCTCAGTCCGTTTAAATAAAATGCAATTTTATATAGACAAACAACAACAATGTATAGACAATCCACTGGCCTCCAAAAAAATGCACCCACAAAACAAACTTTCAAAACTCTCTACAAAGCATCTTAACTTAGTAATGTCAGCTTTAAATAAACAAATTAATATTTAAAATAAATAATAATTCCTCAGTCCATTTAAATAAAATACTTTTTTATTTATAAACACACTACATATGTCTTGCGTAAACCTTCAAAACTTGTTCATTAGATCTCTCTGCAAAGCATCCTAACTTAGTAATGTCAACTTGTCGACTCTTCAATTAAATAAATCAACATTTAAAATAAATAAAATGCATTTAAACAAACAATAACAATACAATCCACTGTCCTCCAAAAAAAACTGCACACACTATGTTTTCCGTAAACCTTCAAAACTTCTTTTCTGTTTCGCATTTTGATTTGCCAAAAGTCTTCCTTAGTTCTCATCATTATGGCTTACCTCTTTAAGCCATATCCATTACAATGCGTTAGTTTAGCTTGGCAAATGGCTTTGTAACCTTAAAAGGGCCAGGATAAAAGGAAAAAACTTTCGCCACAGAGGCAGGCAGTAGAGTAAAGTCCTCGGCACAACTTTCACGTTTCCATTTGTAATTTTTCTTGTCGCTGCCATTTGTTGTTATTGATGTACAAGTATGTGTGTGTATTGGTATACTTTGTACATGTCAGCATTAAATATTCATGAAATATACAAAAGCATAACATAACGGTACATCTTCATATGCCTACAGTTAAGCGCGAAAGTATGCTATGCTTTTTGCCTTGTCTGTCTTCCTGTCGGCCTGTCTGCCTGACAGTCGTTTGTATTAGTTTATTTACCGTTACACGCTCAGTTTGCAGCTACGCACTCGCACACACACACCCACCCACCCATCACCCATCCATACTTACACTCAGCTGGAAGGGCCATTTGGCAGTGCCTTTAATGTAGCCGCTAAGTGGCAATGTCATGCTAGGCTAGCACTGGGCGTGGTTGCCCATTTGCCCACATTCGCCCCCTCTCCCCCCCTCCAGCGCTCCCGCTCTCCCGCAGCGACCAAACCGCAAACGACAGTTGCCAAAGATTTTGGCTAAAAGGGTGCGGGTTCGCCTTATGGACGAGCGAGCGAGCACTCTGTCTGAACGATTGTTGCTTTATGCCGGAGTTGCAAAGCGTAAGGTCCTTGCATATTTCATAAGCAATTACTAAGCAGCGCGTCGGCACTGGGTGCGTTTTTAAAAATGTTTGCGTGCTAGCTGAGCGTCTCAATTGCCAATGGCCTAACTGCTGGCATTCTGGGGCTCGGGCAGACGACACGAATTCAGTTGACAACGCCCGCAAGTAGGCAACACTTTTTGACTCTATGTGTAGAGGTGGGGAATTCCTTCACGCTCACGCAATTCATAATAATCACGAGACCGTGCTGTTTTTTAACCGCAGTCCATAAATAAGCTGAACGTTTTTTATTTTAATTTTGTCTGCGTTTAGTCGATAACTAAGACTGCTTGCAAACAGAAAATTAGTCGATAACTAAGACTGTCTACAACCCTGGTAGCTGTCAAAGTGACTAGTCGACTTTTTATTGTGCGCTCCGTGAAAAATTGTAGTAAATTCCTCTTTTTCAATTATTTCGCGTATAGTGCGTTAAAAAAAAAAAAAAAAAAAAAATCACCCGGAAACCTAGTTTCACCTTGGCTTTTTGGCAATCGTTTAGTATCCTTATTTTCTTGGATTCCAATCAACAATTAATCTGCTGTATGGGGCTGCTCTGCTGACGTATACACGTCATCGAAGCAGAGACAGCCCAGAATTTTTCTTCTTTGCTTGTTTTTGCAAGTCATCTTATCTCACGTAAATGAATGCTGATGAAGACTCGGCCGCTCTCGGAGCAGCTGAGGAAGTAGTCAATAAGCTGCCGAAGTACGTGGAGATGAGAAAAATGTCTGGTAAATCACCTTCGGAGCTGAGAGCAAAAATAACCAAGGACTTGCATATGTCAATGGGAAAACCATACTTAAAGCCGTCAAGCTCAACCAGTAACTGGATTGCCTCAACCACTTGTACATCGACTACAAGTACCCTAACGTTCTCTGTGGTGAACTCTCAATCAATGTATACTACAGTAGCGACATCAAATGGCAGTTTGTGCTCCACACCCGCCGTTGTGAGTACACCGGCTTCAATCACAAACTTAGTTGCAAATCCAACTCTGGACAAATTTTGCTCGTTTCAAATGTCAGTACCCGGTATTAATAGGAAGCGGAAAGGAGCCGTCGAGTCACTAAAATCGGCTCAAAAAAATAAGCCAACTCCTGTCAATACAACCCAGGGACAACGAACTGCGTCCTCCTCTCCGCCAGCGCTTCAAAATAATAGATTTGCAGCCCTTTCGGAAGAAGCTGATTCCATTATGGAAATGGAAGAGCCAGATTCCGAAGATCCATCGAGCCAGCAAAATGAAGCCAGCCGTTTCCAGCAGGGAAGTAGTATTCCTAAGCCTCCTGCTATATGTGTGCCACAAGTTAACAAATTGGATAAGCTGGAGGTGGCGCTCAATTCTGCTGTCTCCCCTGACGATTACGACATACGCACATCGAAATCTGGGATCTCGCGTATTTATACGAAGAATTCGAATGCGTTTCGTGCAATAATCAAATTATTGTCCAATCAAAATTGTCAATTCTGGCACCACCAGTTGAAGGAGAACAAACCCTGCAGATTGGTGCTCAGAGATATTCATCCCAATGTACCCAGGCAATTAATAGAGCGCACCTTTACCGACAAGGGCTTTACAGTTTTGAATATATATTGCCCCAGAAAACCGGACTGGCGTAACATTCAAATTAATGAGGAGGATGGTGAGGATGGTGATAATGTCAAAACAAGACAAAATATGTTTTACGTTAACCTCCAGAACGCACCCAACGTTGCTGAGGCACTAAAAATAACTCAAATTGGTCGACACAGGGTTACAATATCAAAGGCCAAACAGAGTAAAGAGCTGGTACAATGCTTCAGATGCCAAGATTTCGGGCACACGAGGAACTATTGCCTTAAAAAGCCGGTTTGCGGTAAATGCTCGGGGGACCATGATACTGGCTCAAAATCATGTAACCTGAATGATAATGGGGAATTTATATGCGCTAATTGCGGCGAAGACCACATGTCGAGCTTCAGAGGCTGCAAGGTAAGAATTGATCTAGCCAAAAAACTTAAGCCAGCTGTGAGGTTGCCGAGAGATGGTCTAGTCATCGGTAGCAATAGGAGTTACCCAAACAACCAAGGCAATAAAGTACAGTTCATCTCAAACTCTGCTGTTAAGAGTGGCTTCTCTTACGCTGATGCAGCAAGGCCAATTGAAGGAAAGCGTACCATCGCGCCAACAAACCAAAACTCGCCCCGGGCACACATTTCCGCTGAAGATTGGCATCTAAACAATAAATTTAGTATGCTGGAAAAGGCGATTTTTGATCTAAACGCAAGAATGGATCAAATGTATAAGCTCATTCAGGAAAATATGGATTCCAATAGAGCCTTCCGTGACTTGGTACAAAAACTAATATCCAAATGTTAAATCCGCTGTTAAAAATCGGATTATGGAACGCACGGGGCCTGGTCAAAAACAATGATGAACTCAGGCTTTTCCTAAGTTCAAACTTGATCGATATCATGTTAATAACCGAAACGCATATGCGTCCTGGCTTGAACGCATATTTGCCAGGATACGACCAGTACTACGCTAATCATCCCAGTGGCACCGCTAAAAGTGGTTCTGCAGTCATCATTAGATCAAGTATCGCTCATTCACAGAATGAGCCAATTATAAAAACAAGCATCCAAGCGGCCAGCGTAACTATAACGACGAATGGTGGAAGCATCAAAGTCTCCTCCCTATATCTTCCTCCCAATGAAGCTTGGTGCAGGGCCGACTTTGATCTATTGCTTGCAACCTTAGGAGATAAGTTTATTGTAGGCGGTGATTTTAATGCAAAACACCAATGGTGGGGTAATTCCAGATCTTGCAGGCGAGGAAGGTGTTTGCAAGAGGCCATAGCTAGTACTACTTGCCAAGTTCTTGCTACTGGAGAGCCAACTTTCTACTCATACAACACACGGCTTAACCCCTCTGCACTAGACTTCTTTATTGTCAACAGGATTGCCCTAAACAGACTCACCGTTGAAACAAAATATGAGCTCGCATCGGATCACCTTCCAGTAGTAGCGACGCTACATCATGCACCGCAATATAATCCCAAGAGGGAATATATTCTACCACCTGGCTCCCGTATTGATGTTTTTAAAGCCGATCTCGAAAGAAGAATTAACCTGAACGTCGAAATTAACAGTCCAGAGGATATCGAAGACGCGATATCAATCCTCATGAAGAACATTTCACTGGCTGCGTCTTCTGCTGCACCGAAAACTTTACGCTTGCCAACCCAACATAGTCAAGCTAGTCTACCACCAACGGCTGCTGCGCTCTTAAGCCTGAAAAGAAGAGTCAGGAAAGAATATGCAAGAACTGGAGATACTCGCATTCATCAAATCTACAAAAGACTGTCCAATCGACTGCAAAAAGAGCTTGCTAAAATCAGACAAGGCAGAATTGATGACATATTGGAAAGTGCTGGTCCAGATGCATCATTTAATTACTCGCTCTGGAAGCTTACGAGGCGATTCAAGAGGCTGGTCATCCCTAAGACTCCAATTAAGGATCCTACAGGTGGATGGAGCTATTCCAGTCAGCAGAAAGCTGAAATTTTTGCAAACAGCCTAGAGGAAAGATTTAAGCCTTTTGACTTTACATCAGCAGATAGGCGAAGGGTAGTCGAGCTTAGGCTGGAGATGCCATTCCAAATGGCCTTGCCTGCAAGCCCAGTTACACTGCAAGAAGTGGTACAGCAGATAAAAAATCTAAAGGTCAAAAAAGCGCCTGGAGAAGACCTTTTAGACAACAGGACGCTGAAACTGCTCCCCACAAGGGCTCTGCTGTATATTGTCTTGCTCATGAATAACATACTCAGGCTGAGGCACTTTCCAAACTGCTGGAAAATGGCGCTAATTACGATGATTCCAAAGCCAGAGAAACAGCATACTGAAGTAGATGGATATAGGCCGATTAGTCTGCTACCTGCCCTCGGGAAGATGATGGAACGCGTGATTCTGGACCGGATTCTCCAGCTCGAAGCCGTGACGCGCAGAATTCCAAAATGGCAATTTGGTTTTCGAAGAAGTCACGGAACACCGGAACAGCTCCACCGTGTGGTCAACTTCGCCCTGGAAGCCATGGAGCAAAAGATGTACTCAGTGGCTGTGTTTATGGATATTAAACAAGCTTTTGATAGAGTGTGGCATGATGGTCTCCTCTGCAAATTGAAAGGCATGCTAACTCCTCAATTGTTTCAACTCATCGAAAGCTTTCTAAGGGACAGAAGCTTCAGAGTTGCTGTTGATGGAGTGAAATCCACGAGGCGCTCAATTTGTGCAGGAGTGCCCCAAGGCAGTGTTCTGGGTCCTACCCTGTATACATTATTTACTGCTGATATGCCTGCACCGCAAGAGATCCTTGGAGTAGACGAGGATGACGCACTAATAGCTACTTACGCAGACGACACTGCGGTGCTTACCAGATGCAGAGATATCGATGTAGCTTCGGAAGCCTTACAGCAGTATGTAAGTAGTTTCGAGAAGTGGGCTCTGAATTGGAACATTGGTATCAACGCCAGCAAGTGTGCGAATGTCACATTTACAACAAGGCCGTCGTCATGCAGAGATATCACAATGTTGGGGTCCACGCTCAGTCATACAAATTCGCACAAATATCTTGGTGTCATTCTGGACAGAAGACTCAACTTCAGCAAGCATACAACAATGGTCAAGCGATCGGTCATGGCAAAAGCCGGAAAGATGGCATGGCTGCTTGCACCCTGCAACAAGCTGTCTCTGCACAGTAAGGTGACAGTATACAAGTCCATATTAAGTCCAATATGGAAGTATGCGCTACCAATTTATGGCATTGCCGCTGCATCGAACCTAAATAAAATAAGAGTTGCGCAAGCTAAAATACTCAGAAAAATATGCAACGCTCCCTGGTATATGCGCACTAGGGACATCGAAAGAGACTTATGTGTCCCCAAGGTTGGCGATGTCATTCAAATGCACGCAAGCAATTACGAGAAGCGACTCGGCAGTCACCCCAACGCACTAGCGAGGCGGCTCCTGTCCAAACCTAAGAAGAGAAGACTGAAGAAGTGCCATCCAAAGGATCTCCCCACAAGATCCCTTGTATAAAATATATAATATATATCATAAAATATAATTTCATTTCTAATGTAAAACATTGTAAATATTGTATATATGTACATAGATATAAGTGCGTCCTATAGATGCTTACTATAGACAAGTTTTGTATTCCCTAACTTTCAACTAGCTTAAGCTGCCATATTGGTAGTAGAAAATTAGTTTAATAAATTGTATATATGTAAAAAAAAAAAAAAAAAAAAAAAAAGACTGTCTACAAACAGAAAATTTGGTAAAAGAAAACATTTAATAATAAAACATTTTAAATTAAGATTAAATTTAAGATTAATGATTAAACAGTCAAAATAAATCTGATTTGGGTAAATTAAAAAAAAAGTTTGAAAATTACTTACCAAAAAAAAAAAAAAAAAAAATCGTAAGTTTCTTAAATCTCTGTCATAGCATATAGCCGCTATATAGAATGAAGAATGTATTTATGTCATCTCCAAATAACCCATGGTTTTTGTTTTTTAAAAAACTTTTCTTACTCTTCAAATAACTTATATAAAAAATTTATATTTTCCATACTCTTGATTCTCTACAAAAACTTATATAAATAATCAATAGCTTTTGTGTTTTCAATAAAAGAAAACATTTAAGGTACAATAAAAAACTTAACAAAACTGAACTATGATAGAAATTTCATAAAAATGAACAGAACTTTAAGAATTATTATTATTAAAAAAGTAACATTCAAAATTAATCTGATTTGGGGAAATTAATAGAAAAAGAAGCCTAATATCAACTCTCATGGTTGGTTAAATCTCTGCTATAGCATTCGTCGCTATATAGGATGAAGAATGTTTTTATGTTACCTACAAATAACTTCTATAAATAGCGGATAATTTTTTTAAAATAATTTTCTTTACTTTTCAATTAACTTATATAAACAACTGATACTTTTGGAGTTTCCATACTCTTGACTGTCTACAAAAATGTCTATAAATAATCAATAGTTTATATGTTTTCGATAGATATTGCTTGCACACTTTATTATATACTGGCTGCATTGTAATAACATATATTAGTAATATTCAAAGACTGTTGCCATTATTTCCATAGTTTATTGAATGTATTGAAAATCATTTATAAACTTCCATACCTAAACGAGAACTTTGTGTTTTCAATCAACTTTTTTACTAGATTAGAAAAGCACATAAATTTTGCTGAATGGTGTCAGTTTCAATCATTCATAGGTTTTTTTTTCTTCCCTCTACCATCTCTAGTTTCGGGTGCAGGGAGGGAAGATAATACAATACAATGACAGCCTATAATTTATGATTACTTTTTATAATAACGGCAAATTGATATGCTACAAGCGCTGGAGAGGAGGAGAGCACACTCTTATATTATATATATATTTTTTTCCGACCCGTACTCTTCCATCAACGGCAACGACAACGACAATGCGCTGTTGTTTTTAAGTCATTGCTTCCTATTATTTTGTTATTAAATTACGCACAATTGCTTTTTCTGCGTGTGCGTGTATGTGGGCGTGTGTGGATGTGTATTAATGTGTGTTTGTGTGTGTGTGTTTCGGGGTTGCTCTTTACGAGCAAAGTTCAAAGCGCATGGCAAGGACCACCAATCTACCAAAGCCATTAAAAAGTTGATTTCATTTTATTAAATTTTGGCGCGGTTATATGCCGTTATGATTTCTTGTTATTAATTTTTGAGCGCCTTAAAGTCGACTTAAATAACAGTTAAGTTGCACACACACACACACACACATACACGCACACACACACATGTTCCACAATCGTTCTGCATAGCCCTGGAACCCAAAACGTCCGTTTTGTGCGACTTGATTATCTCTTATCTAAACAAAAGCTACAATTATCTTAATACCAGGTGCAAGAAATTAATGTGCTGTAAGCACATTTCAACACAATATAACTAACGAATACTACGACGAGGACAACAACAACAGCGATGAGAACAAGGACGCACTTAATCTGCGATAAAGGTGTAGGCAAAAAAGGCACAGACAAATCGCTGGCAGGGACTTCCAACTGCCTGGCACATTATAACAACTCGTTGTGGTCCCTTTTCCTTTTTTTTTCCAACCTTTTTCATTTGCTGTTGTTGTGCCATTGTCGCTGTTGTTGTTGTTGTTGCTTCTACTCTCGTTTGGGTGCCATCTATTTGTATTTTTATGTGCTTAATGTCAACGAAATAATTGAGTGACTTTTGTTTGTAGTGCCAGAGCGGAAGCTAGCTAGCAGAGGGTTGGCAAAGTTGTTGTCTAGTTGAGGTGAGAAAAATAGATTAACATATGTATCTACTCGCAGGAAGTGTGTAGCTCCTTTATTAAGTGATTTCATACGTTTCTACTTCTTCCAGTTAATGTACTACGTCCATTGTTGACAGAAAACATGCTTTGCTAAATCTGATCACTTCATCATACGTACGTATTTATGTGCCCAGGAAACTTTTTTGATAAATTATTAAGCAAGCTAGATAACTTAGTTATAGAGTGAAACCTCTCTTGGCCGAGGAAAGTGTCCGGTTAAGAAGATACAGACACATTTATTTCATCATTGGCTTATTTTCTTTCTCTTTAGGCGATTAAAATAGGTTTACTTCATTCATTATAAAGAATCAGTTATGATTTATGCAAGTACTTTCATACAAAAATGAACCATAGCAGAAAAACCTGATACCTATTTATGTGCCCAGGAAACTTTATTTATAAATTATTAAGCAAGCTAGCTAACTTAGTTTTAGAGTGAAACCTTTTGTCCGGCCAAGTGTCCGGTTAAGAAGATACGTAGACATTTTTTCATAATTGTTTTTCTATTTAGGCGATTAAAATAGGTTTACTTCATTCATTATAAAGAATCAGTTATGATTTATGCAAGTACTTCCATACAAAAATGAAACATAGCAGAAAAAACTGATCTTCACTAACTATTTGCAAATTTTGAACCATGTCTGAGGTAACTTACTAATATTGAATATATTTTGCATTATTTTTCGAAGCACTACTATTGTTTAGATCACATGGGTAGCAGAAAATAATTAAAATTGAAAAATATGAAAAATACGGATGATCAAATAAAGACAAACTTAATGGTCTTCACTTCATATCACTACAATTATTTTGCATGCATTTCAAACGACCATTAAAATGATTTTTTTTTTTGGAAATACATCCTATCTATGTCAGCGTCCGTTTTCAAAAGGTTCGCGTCCAGCCAAGAGCGGCTTTAGTTTGAATTTTTCACGAGAGAGCCGACATTTTAAAAGTACACTAAAACGAATGTTCTAGAAAAAGTGTCCGCCAAAGGGGGGTGTCCAAATAAAAGAGGGGTCCGTTAAGGGAGTTTTCACAGTATAAAGAGATGTGTGAGTTACGAGATTAAGTACTGAAAACTGCCAAAGGATTCTTTTCAAAAAGAAGTAACCAAACAACCAATGCAGTGGGACTACAAATTCGTTTCCTACGCTACTGCCTTTCTAGCTTAACTAGTTTTCTGATTGATGGAAAACTGAACACTGCTCAGTAAGCCGTGCAGCTTGTGGTTCACATTTTAATATTTTCACAGTCACAACTTTTTGCATAAATCGAGCAAATTTGGTTAGCATTTTTTTTATGATCCCGTGGCACTCTTGCATCGTGTTAGGTTTTATGCCTTTCCAATGCATTGGGCATTAACCAACAGAAATGAGCAAATTTTATGGACAGAGCCATCAAAGGCATCAGCATGTTGTGCGCCCACATGCTTGGCATGCAAAACTAGTCTAAAACTTTGGTAATTTTTCCCCGTGGAAAAAAAGAAGAGAGCGAGAAAGAAACCAATTTCCAGACGCACTTAGCTAAGCTGCTGTTTTTGCGCAATATGGGCGTTTTATGTGCCACGCATGTGTCTGCGTGTGTGTGCGTGCGTGTGCGTGCGTGTGCGTGCGTGTGCGTAGGTGCTAAACCTAAACACGTAGTAGCTGGCGGCCTAAAAGCAGGCTACACAAAATATACGACTATGTGCACAGCAGCACCTGTTCTCCTTTCTTTTTTCTCGCAGTTGTTGTTGTTGTTGCCTTCTTTATAATGAAACAATCTCAGCAAATATGATATTTTGTATGCAAACATGCAAAATATTGCCAAAGCCTGAGCACTCGTAAAACGAAATAAGCCCGAGCCCATGCTGGGTGTGTGTGTGTGTGTGTGTGTGTGTGTGTGTGTGTGTGTGTGTGTGTGTGTGTGTGTGTGTGTGTGTGTGCTGTATTGTAGTCTACTTGTGCGCCTTCTTACGTCGAAGATAAACAAACAAATATTTGCGCTGACAATAAGCCGAGCCAAAAAAAAAGCCCGCCCAAAAAAAACACCAAAAGCAAAATGAATTAAAGGCAGTGAAGTGAGCTGAGCAGCGACGCATAGAACGGCGCTGAAAGGTTCATTCTGGCTTCTGAGTAATACTTACAAAAATTCAGTCGCCTTTCAAATACATCAACAAAATAATTTTGCATTTTATCAAAAATTTATGTTCTTAGTTTCGGGCGCGCAAATTGTCAGCTACATTTTAAATGAGGTAAAAAGCCACCTCACCTGCTGAGAACCCTTTGTGAATATTGTGTCAACAACTGAAAAAAGAAGAAGAAAAAATACGCACCATCCACCGCAGCGCGCACCCCATCCATCGTCAGCCAGACCGCGCACATATATCAAATATTGTATATCAATAATTCAATATTTATTTCGTTATTTTTATTGTTTGGCCGGCTCGAGGTCAGAGTAAGAAAAACCAATTTATTTAATTTTCTTTTCTTTTTCCGATATATTTCGGTTACGCCACGGTAACCGTCTTCAGGGCAATTATTTAAGCAAGTCTGCTCTGTTTGACTTGGAGTTAGTTAGTAACTCCAAGTCAAACAGAGCAGACTTGCTTAAATAATTGCCCTGAAGACGGTTACCGTGGCGTAACCGAAATATATCGGAAAAAGAAAAGAAAATTAAATAAATTGGTTTTTCTTACTCTGACCTCGAGCCGGCCAAACAATAAAAATAACTATGAGGAAGGTCACCAAAATACTCAACAATATTTATTTCGTCGTTCCGTGCGTCGAGCTGCTGTACTGTAAGTCGTAACGAGGAAATTTAATCTTTTTTCTTTGGAGTTCGCTGTCTCTACCTTGCTGGTAGGTGCTCCCCTACTCTGCTGGCACATTTGACAGGCATTGCAACCCAATTAGTTGTCGGTTTTGGCAGCGACGCTGCGAGATCTTCAAATTTGGCATTGGTGGTAGCTTAAAGAAAGAATGGCGACCCAATTGCAAAATGGGGAACCAAAATGTATTTAGTGGGGGCGTCTAAAGCTGGCCGCTGACCTTAATTGGTAATCAAATTATAAGCTGATTTCTATAATGCGGTAAATAAGTTAAATTGGTTTAGATTTTTGGCACTGAAGGTACAGTTGATGAACTGAAAGCGACAGTTCTTTATGCTTACACGATTTGCTTCACGTCTTCGCGTTTCCTGTTCAATAGTCTTTTGATGAATCTACTTGCCAAGTTAAATAGCTTTGTGGTTCCTTATCTTACCAAAATTTGTATCTTTATAATAAAACATGGAGTTTCTGACAAGTTTATTTGACTTTTTAACAAGAAACATTTGAAGCTACGTCAGTAGAATATCTTCCAATGCAATATCTTCTTTTCTTCTTGTTTGTGTAGCTTGTAATCTGTTTTTAAAATCTTCTTCCATTCATCTTTAAGATCTACCTTCAGTTCTACCTACTTTCGAACCAATTTTTTTTTTTTCAAATCTTCTATTAACAATCAAATTAACTTAATTTTCGTTGCCTCTTCTTTTCTATCAACTATTCAACTGTTTCTTTTGTCTCTTTTAATCGGTTTTTAAATTCTTTTTCCATTTATCTTTGAACTTTACCTTCATCGCTACGCTTTTCAGTTCTACATTTTCTATTTACTTTCAAATCAAATAAAAATAATTAATTCTTCTTTTAATCTGAAATTAACTTAAATTTTCTTTGCCTCTTCTCTTCTTTCAACTCTTCACCTGTTTCTTTTATATCTTCTAAACTGCTTTTGAATTCTTCATATATTCTTTTTTAGCTTTGCGTTTATGGCTACAATCATCAGTTGTATCTTTTCTTCTTTTTGTGCAACTCTTCACTTGTATCGTTTATCTTTTTCAATCTCCTTTTGAATTCTTCTTGCAGTTATCTTTTAACAAAGGGCTTTTACCTTACTTTCTATCTTCATCTTTCAGTTCAACCTTTTGTCCCTACCTTCTTTTCATTTTATTGCTTTTTGCTGTTTTATCTCTTTCCTCATTTTCCCTTTTTCCGTTTCAATATTGCCATTACCAGTGCCACATTTTATGTCCTGTCACTAATTGTATTCTTGTCCAGCCTTTCTTCCTGGTTATTTGCCCGCTTTACTTACATGCCATGTCTTGTAGTCTCCGAGGAGCGTCAGTCTGCTCCCACAATCCCTATTCTCGAAGAGACACGCGACATACGCCAACTCGCAGCCAACTAAGCTGTCAACAAATTAACTGCGATGCTGGGTGTGTGTGTTTGTCTGCCATACGGCAGGACATGCATGGCATGGCTTGGCATGTTTTGCTGTCCAGCTTAGGCTGCTGGCCACTGCATGCACATAAGTCGTAAATTGTTGGCCCAAAGGGGATGCAATGCAGCATCAGCTGCGACCACTGGGCCCAAAATATTGAACAATTAGCTAACAACAAACAGAGCGAAACGATGGGCAAACGATGGGGCAAGAATGTGGCGATTGGGGGCCAGGCAGTGTTTGTAATTTAAATTTTATTTCTGCCAACAATTGGCAGGATGTGCCAACTACAAAGGAGTGCTGCATACATGCTCGTGTATATATATTTTATTTGTATAAATAATGCTCTGGTACGTGTGGTAATGATGCCGACACGTGACAAGACGGTCGCCAAAAGTTGCCAAAACGTTAAGGCGTTGAAATAAGATATTTTTTCTGTATATTTATGATGGGGTGGTCGTAGCACTTCTTTTTTTTTTTTTTTGGCACGGTTGCAGCATCTCGTGGCCGTGTGTATAAATTTGCATGAGCCCCACTCATATGTATGGAGGAAGAGATCCTTACAGACAAAGCACTGTGCGCATAAACAAATAAACAAACAGAACATAAATTTCTGCACACGGCTGCAGGAAAAGGCGTAGGCGTTGGCGGTGGCTGCTGCTGCCTGCATATGCCAAGCACGTTTTTTCCGCCTGGGTGTCGTTTCCGGCTCCCCGACTCGACTGCCTGCTGTGCCTTCTCTGTCGACGCTGCCTTAGCCATGGCTTGACATTGGGCTTTGATAACAATAATAATAATAAGAAGGTATATAATAACAATCATTTTGTGTCCATAAATGCTGCCACATGTCATCGACAGAGCTGGCTGACAAAAAGATATTATGCCCCGTCGACCAGGTTAACCGCAATGCCAAAGAATGAAGACAGTTTGTGTGTTTTTTTCAGCTTTTTATCTTTTTATTGACTTGGTTTTTTATGTAAAATTGGTTTATTTAAAGCAATTTGTATTTTTTATCGCTCGACATAAATGTATGAATTGCACATATAAATATTCCTATTTTATACTATAACAGCCATAATATGAGCAGCAACAACTTAAACAATCTTAAATATTAAACGCAACAGTCACATCATATAGCATATAAACAAGAGATATATACAGTCTCTCCTCGAAGCCAGTGGTCTCGGCAGGAACAGCTGCATTGAAAAGAAATAAAGCAGAAATATTTTAATGGCAATTAGTTATTTAGTTGGAGTAGAATGTTAAGAATAAATATAGCTTATATAGCCCCATTAGCATAAGATACAATAATATTGCCGATTGCAATTGCTTACAATATTCCACCTAATCAGTACAAACAACTACAATAAATTTGATATCAACAAACATAATAAAAACCTTCATATAATTACGATACTGACTTTTTAAACAATATCCAAAATATTATTAAGAATATTCCAAACATAGAACTATGAAATCAATTCAGAAGCAGGATAAATATTGAACACATACTTATCCAGGCTTATATATAATTGATTTTAAAATATAAATATAATATACTATATAATGGAGCAGCTTTTTTAAATAAATAATTAAAATAAATTCGCTTCATATATGATTTACTAATAATATCAATTTCCATATCTTCTCTACTTATAGTTAACGCAATTCATACACTGAAATAAACGTTTTCCTGCAGATAGAAGGCAACAACAACAACCTTTGAAAATGTTGAAAATGAATAACGTAAGTAATTAATATTTCTCATAAAGATTGGGCCAATACTGCAAACTCTATTGCTATTAAAACGATTATGTGGTGTAAAGATATGCAGTTTTATAAAAATTATGATAAATACTACAACAAAAAAAGACTTTTAAAGTCTATTGCTATATAAACCAATAAAAGATATTATAACAGAATTAAATGAAAAACTGAACACATTTCCGAAATGTCAGCGAAATGTTTATCATAGGGCCAGGAAAGCTCTTACAATTTTGTAAAATGTTGGCATAATATGGAAGACCAAAATAGAACAGAAACTACAAGTATATGGAAATCTTATGCGCTATGACTTAAAATCATTTTTATTTTTGTTCCACAATGTAATGCTAACAAAATTTGTCCCTACCTAACGGCATTTTTATTCTATAGTTTTTATTTTTCAGGAATTTTCAGTAATAAATCAATGGCTTTCTTATGATAGAAAATTTCTTGAGATTGGCTTTGAAATTTGTAGAACCTTGGAAAATGTGTGTTTAAACAATATTTATAAATTGAAATAATTGTTTGGCGAACTGGTTTCTAACATAGGGAAGTATATTTCCTCCTAAAAGAAACACAAAACACAGTTTGTTTTCATTTTAAATTAAATTTTGCTTAACACACAACACAAACTCTATATTTATCAACATCTTTTCAACATTTATGGTCCCTATTTTTGCCACTTAGTGATGTTTGCTTAAATTTGTTATACTATCGTATTTAGCTATCATTCCGAACGTAACATATTAGATTAACTTCGAATGCGATAGTAGTATTTGTTTTGGTTTCCGCTATGCGCTCATTTAAAATCGGTTATTATTTTTGGAAAATTAAAGGCATAGTGTTCAAAAAATCCTTCTTAAAAGCACATTTTGAAATTCAGTTAGCAAACGCTTGACTTTCTGTCAATGGAAAGCAAAGTTGGAAAGTTGGTCTTCAGTATTAATGGAAACAATATAAGTTTCCTAAAATTGCAGTTCCATTTCAAGAAAAAGAAACCTATTTTCCATTTCAAGAAAAATAAACATATTTTCCATTTCATTTAAATAAAAAGCTTCAAAACTGTAAATACATAATTTTTCACATAAAAAATTTGACAAAAAGTAAAGAAAGATCTCCTACAGATATAGTCTTAGGAAATGTGAACCAAAAACTTGTAAATACGGAATTAGCTTCAAATAAGTTTAAAAAAAAAACATTTTATTGTTCAACTTTGTTTAAAAGCTGATTTTATTTCCTAAGGAATATTTTATTTTACTATTTATGTTTCTTTCGTCTCTGGTTATTTACAACTAATATATCCTTTTAGCTTTTGGTTACAGGTCATTAATATTTAAAAACAAATATTTTTCAAAAATTGAGTTCATGTTTGGATGTCTAGCAAAAGTCTATTCGAGAAAAAACTACCTGAGAAGATTTTAAACTCATTTTTATTTAAAAAAACATTCCTAAACATTTTAAACAGAAAAGTGAGAAGGTACTGGATTCTACCTAACTAATAATTGAAAACTGATTTGGATTTCTAATGGCCGTCTTGCTCCGCCTTCGATAAAAAGTACAGTATACAAAAATCTTCACAAGTTGTTGTTAAAAATAGAAAGTATGAAGAGGTTTTCTAAACACGAGCTAAATCTTGTTATAACACATTTTTTAGTTTGCCTGAAGCTCGCAATCTGTAAGAAATCATAAGCTTCTATCCTAAGTAGTGTCCTTAATGCAGGGACATTCATTTCTCATTCTAATCTCCCATAATTGCATTCATTTTTCATTTTCAAAGAAGAATCAAAAAACAATCAATTTACACATCAATTTCATGTGTGATTTTCTTTTCAAACCACTCGTACGAGCATATGTGTGTGTGTGTGTGCCAGGACGTGCCAGAGAGAACTTAAAGCAGATTTTGAAATGTCTAGACAATCAAACAAGTTCGTCAATAGTCCGTCTACCTGTTATTTGCCTTTCACTCAATTGTGTTATTGGAGCTTAATTACTACACATTGCAACGTATATCTCTGAATGTGTATTGTTTGCGTGTGCCCGCCCGACTTGTCCTATAATGCAATATATATGGTCAAAAAGCAGCATGTCTGTACGAGTATGTGTGTGTGTGTCAGTTTCCGGCATTGGTTATATGCTGGTAGCTGGCAGGCAATGAGATGAGCCGCTTAAACTTTGCTGCTGCTGCTGCTGCTCCTGATTCTGCTTCTGCTCCTGCTGATAGCCAAAGTTGCCGCTTTTGTGTTTCGATGGCGATGAGCAAAAGGATATCAGTTGCCTAGCACAAAGGCAACAAATTAAACTGTTCTATTTGCAAATGAATTGTGCGTACGTGTGTGTGCAGATGTAGGAGTATGTGTGGGCATCTGTCCTGCGTAATTTTGCAGAAAACTTGGCAAATGTTGTAAAGCGAGACTCGAACTCAATACTGCCCGGCCAAATACTCGTACATACGCACACGTCCTTCCGCTTGAAATAAAATAAGTAGTATAATATAAAGGAGGGAAAAAAGAACGTGAACGTAAACGTAAACGCAAACTCAAACGCAACGCAACACAACGTAACGAAATGAAATGAAAGAAAAGGATTCTCTGCTTACAAAAACTTTTCGTCTTTGTGTGCACCCGAGTATTTGTGGGTGTGGGTGTGCGTATGGGTGTGTGTGTGTGTGTGTGGGTGGATGTGGATGTGTTTGTGTGTGTGTGTGTGTGAAACTTTTGTGAGGGCTCAACAACTACAACATCCTTTGGTTGGTCGGTTGGTTGGTTGCCTGCTTGCCTGGCAGGTTGGGTTTGCGTTTCATACGCTCAATTGCTGGTGGTTAGCCAAGCCGGCTGCGTGTTCTGGTCGACAGTCAATTGAAAATGAAATTGGCAAAAGTTAGCCAAAGTCCCTCCCCACCCCTCACAGGACCCCCTCTTTGCTTTTTGCTTCAAAAGAGCTTCAAGATACGTGCGGACAAGCATGCATAATGAGTAGCAGCAGTAACAGCAGCAGTAGCAGCAGCAGTAGGCGATCAAGACTCCAATATATATGCGGGCGGTCCTGTCGCTTGCCTTGCAAATTAATACTAAGAGTCGCACAAAAGTATGCAACACAAAATGGATGCCAACCTGCTGCCGCAGCCATTGTAAATAAATAGCTACGCGACGTACAAAAGTATGCAACAAAAAATAGTTACCTCCTACATGTGTATATTTATGTCGGTTTTCCCGTTGCCCTTTTTATAGTTGTCCCTTTCGGCTCATAAAAAAACTAAAACAAGAAAAGAATGCTAAAGTCGAGCAAGCTCAACTCTTAAATACCCTGTACCTCCCACCAAAAAGGAAAAAATGAAAAAAAAAATTTTTTAATAATTAAAAAAATTATATTAATTAAATTATTTAATTAAATTAAAGAATAAAAAAATAAACTTTATCTGCCTAGGGCTTATGGGAATCTGGATACCGAGTTTGGTTATTCTAGCTCTTGTACCTTCTGAGATCCTTGCGCTCATACAGACGGACGGACGGACAGACGGACATGGCTATATCGACTCGGCTTGTCACCCTGATCAAGAATATATATACTTTGCGGGGTCTGCCACGCCTCCTTCTGTGTGTTACATACATTCGCACAAAACTAATATAGCCTTTTACCCTTTGAGTACAGGCTATAAAAAAAACAAAAAGAAAAAGAAAGGAAAAGCACAAAATACAGTTGCAGCGCAACTCGTAAGCTCGTATTACAGCATTACTACCAACTACAAGGCCCCTACTGCCAGTCTCCCTGGCGTCCCCTTCCTGCATTCCCCCCACTCTTTACGCAACTTATCATCGACACGTCGTGTTGTCAAATTTTTATGGATTTCTGTTTGAGTGCATTTGCTTGTTGCGCACACAACGTAGCGTCGCATTCTGATTTTTTACGATTCATTCTGTTATCCTTGCCCATCCCCCCTGCATAAGTATGTGTGAGTGTGTGTCTGTTTTTTATATTTTTTTAGGGTCACAAAGTGACAAATTGTTGGCCAAGGTGCGTAGTAAAAAGGATTAAGCATATAAAGCACGAATATCATGACATGATTATACGGTACTATGAACGATTTACTACACATGTACATATCTATGTATGTGCATGTGTGTTTGTGTAAAGCAGCATATGCAGGGCATCAGCAAATAAGGAACTGCGCTCTAGTGTGGGGGATAATAAGCGTGAAGCAGGCAACCGATTTTCCAAGAAGGATGATTCTATTATTTTTTTATGACAACACCAAGCAGTGTGCTGTCAAGCAAGGATTACATATACAAGTGCTATATATTTGTTGGTGGCTGATTATAGAAATCGGATAATAAAAACGGGTTTAAACCAATGTGCTTGATTGAGATTTAAAACTAATTTAATGCTTAAAAATAAAAATAAATAATTGATTGGTTTAGCTCACCGCGTTTGTGGTCTTAAACTATTCTTTGTATTGCTCCCTCTCCAACATAGCAAGCATCAGCGCGTGTTTCTGGCTGTACTGAAAAGACAGAAGAAAGAATGAAGAAATGCAAATTAGTATTCAGTTTTTTGACAATTTTAATTAAGTTACAATTATTTGAACTGTTTTGTTTTGCCAATCTTGGATATTAACAAAAAATAGTGTTATAACAATAAGTCCGGGTATATTAGGATCGTAGGAAATATTCAAGGCTCAATCGTCAAGTCGTAACTTAGATGACTGTTGACTCCTAGAACGGCTTTATTTCTCTGCCCAAACGACTAACATCTGACCGTTGACTTGTGCTTGGAACTACTTATGGCTAACGACTTCCTAGTACTTGCGGCTGATAACTAATTACTAAGCATATTTACGGCTGATTGCTGAGTACGACGATGTTGCTAATGAGGGTTCCTTGTTTATTATTTTATATTATGCAAACAAGTTAAAGGTTTTGCCGATTATAGAAATTTATTAAATAAAAAAAAACCCAAATATTTAAAAAGTTTATACAAAAGAAATTAGGTAATTAGTGAGTAGCGATAATATTATGCCATTTGAACACATAATAAAAAAAACGTTTTACAAAATTAAGAAAAAACAAAATTCAAGAATTTAGTTTTTAATTTTGTTTACTCAAAACGAAGGCAGAATAGATTTAAGCTTTAATATAATATTTTAATTCATTTTTTCCCTTTAAAATGTTCTTGATTTTTTATTTTTTGCTACAAATGCATTGTTATTTCAACTATATGTTTGTTAACCATTAAATCAATGTAGACACTTTATTTGGTTTGTAATGCTTTACTACAAAACCACAAATAAATCAAAATACAAATATATATAATATAAATACCTACCTACATGTAAAAGGCGTTCGTTCGTAAAATCACACAAATAAAATTTATTTAAAAGAAAAATTGAAGAGCACTTAGTCGAGCGACTGTTGTATCGTTTTAAACTGTCCAAAAATGGTAAATGCTTTTTTCACATTTATATTAAACTAATCTGCCTGAATTTAATCAACGCACGCTCACAGTTACAGTTTGCTGTACCTATTTCTTTATCTATAAAAATGCAATAAAAACATGTTGAATCGATTTATGGAGCAGTACATTTTTTTAGCTTCGTAAATTTTCGCTAATTAAATTAATTAATGAAGTGCGTGTACATATCAAAGGGAAGTGTGTGTTTACTTTTTTGTGTGCACATTTTTTTGGTGCAGTTTCATTTGCTTCGATTGCATTATTTATATCGCTTTATAACGCGGTTGTAACTTTACACACAAAGAAGCTCAATTTATTTGATTTATAACTATTTTTAGGGCCAATTTTTTGGTTTCATGTTCTATAGATATTGTTTTTTTTTTTCAATTATATTATCGCTAAGTAATTAAAATCCTTTAATGTGTTTTGTATAGCATAAGCAAAATAAAAAAAGTCAAAGCTTAAATAATTGAAAGCGGCTAAAATTATGCTGATCCTATTCATCCTTTGGTGTTTAATTAATTTTTATTTCTCTTTATTGCTTTGCATATATATTTAAGAATTTATCTATTTATTTATTATCAGGAATTAAAATATTTTTTTTGCTGATTTCTTTAATAAATTTATTTTTTGTTTGGTAATATTATGTTTAGCAAGTTGTTGACATGTTTGTTTAAATACATTTATTAATTATAGCAGTAGTTGCGAGTTTTGTAATTATTTACTTTCGAAGGGTTAATTAAAACAGTATTTATTTAATTTAAGTTTTTAAACGAATATAATTTTGATTTAATGTACACATAAAAATAATATATTTTATTTAATTTTTTTGATTTATTTATTATTTTGTTTATTTTTCATGTATTTATTTATTGCGTATATTTTAAACTTATAAATTATAGGATAATTCGCAAATGAAAATATTTTTATTTAATAATTCGTTTTGAATTTTTTCTGAAGGCTAAAAAATAAATGTAAAATGTTCTGTTAGCATTATTAAAAAAAGGATTGTTATAACACTTAAGATGTATATTTTTGTTTGTTTACTGCGTAAAATATATAGTCCACAATTTAACAATTATTTATTTATTTCTTTTAAAATTGTGAGCTTAGTTTTTTAAATGAGAAATTTGATTGAAAAAATTAACCTTATATTCAACAAAACCTAATGCATTGGTTAAGCAAATTCTGAGTATTTAATGCATCTTATTTTTCAATTATAACAAAAATTTTAATTTCAATTTTAAACTTTCCCAAAATTTCCTGAATTTTGTAAGCTTGCGAAAATGTGTTTCTTGTAAACAACTAATTAAGATAGTTAAAAAAATGTTTAGCATCGCAGGAACATAAAGTTCGTTTTTAGTCTATTTTATTTAAAATGGGAAGCAATATGATTCTGGAAGCAATTTGCAAACATTTCTTAAGGAATTAGTTTGCGAAACCTGAACACTCGTAAGCAACACTTGCATTTGGTTTATTTCATTTCAAACTTTCAAATGTTATCAGAAGCTTTTTAAATTTTTAACACTGCTGTCCTTAATTTTAATCTTACACCTTGGCAGTTATTTACGTGTATTTTTATTCGCATTATATATTTCAAATACTTTGCTGTTGCCTTTAAGATTGTTTCCAATCGATTGCCTGCACTTGACACTGATTATAGCCGCACACTCACTTATTATCACGCAAAATGCACATAAACATAAACATTTATTTTGCCAACTGTCTCTCTCTCGCTCGCTTTGAAAAAACATTCACAGCCTAATTCAAGCGATTTTGAATTTCGCGTTAAACCCAAACAAAACAAAAAGGAGCAGAGTAAAGCAAAGGAAGAAAAAATCATTATGAAGTTCATTTATTGTTGTTTGGTTGGTTGTACTCACATAACAAAGAGCAACAAATGCCGCCACAAATGCTGCTGCCAGCCTCCAATTGCAGTCGTCCACTTCATGCCACAACACGCGCGCGCTCTCACACACACACACACTTACTCGTACAGAAACTGCTTTCACTTGAAGCCACTGTGTGTCGTTTCCCTTCAGCTCCAGTGCTGCTTCGACAGTTCTTTTTTGTTCCCACGGCGGCATTGTCGTTTACATATCGCCGGTCGCTGAAGCTTCGAGCTACACGTTTCGCCGTCTAAACGATTTACGACACTTTTGCCAACTGCTTGTGCACACATTTGCAATATTGCTGCCTGAGTGTGTGTCTGTATAGAGGTGTGTGTGTGTGTGTTATTAGCATTAAACAAACAGATGCCACACTAAAAAGAACTCTTGGCAACGAAAATGTGGCGCACACGTTCGTTTTTATTATGTTAAATGTCTCCTGGGGCTACGACAACAAAACTTATGCCACTCTCCACTGTTCGTTCTTCTTGTTGTTACTGCCATTGTTTTTGTTGTTGTTGCTGCTGCTTCTGTTGCTGCCGCTTTTGTTTTGCGACCGTGCGCAAATGTTAACTGTCACTGCTTGTCAGTGTCACAGAAATACACACAGAAACACACAAACACATTCACTCACTGTCTGACACGAACATTTTACGTTGATTTCTCAAGCGCGCGCCAAAATGTATGCTTTACAAATTAACCAACTCGTCGACGTACTTCTTCTTGCTGTTGTTGTTGCTGTTGCTCCTGCGGCGGCTGCTGCTGCTAATTCAGAATTTGGAACGCCGCTTTCAACACACAGCACGCCGCACCAGTTGAGACTGACGACAACGGTCAAAGTCAATGCCTGCCTGCCTGTCTGCTTGCTTGATTGCCTGCGAGCCAGCCTCTGTGCTGCCTGTGCTGCTGTTCGTGTGTTGCTTGGGACACGCACGATTCGCATCGCTCTCCACGAAACTCACCATTCGACGTACGAACGACACACGAACGCAAAAGCTTTGCGCTCAAACTCTCTTCTTGAACTAAAACAACGGCTCATTTCTTGTAAGCGCCGCATAGCTTGTCTACAATCATTTGTTTTGAAAACGCTAGAGTGCGCTCTTTTGAGCAACTTTCGTAGCCCTTCTCTGCTATCAGTCTGTTGAGTGCACATTTTTCTGCCTTTCTCTGCTATCAGTTTGCTGAGTGTAACATTTTTGCATCAAAAAATGTCTCTTTGTAGCCAATGCACATTTTGAGTGAAGCTCATTTGCTCTGCTGAGTAAACATCAGCTTTCAATCTGGAATGCAATGCATTCGCTCTTCGAAACGCTTGAGTGTTTTATTATTGTGATGTTTATAGTGAAATTTGTTCTCTGTGAGTTCAAAATGCAATTCTTTCTGAGTTATTCTAGGCTTTAACTGCAATTGTAAAAGCGCGCGCTCTTCGCAGTGTCCTAGTGCTTTATTTATTTATTTAATGCTAACTTAAATATGAAATTTACAGCTTGCAGCTATGACTATCAGGATCTTAAGCTATAGAGTGCTTTATTAGTGTGAACAAACGTGATCAGGCAAAATTTGCTCTATATTGCTGCTCAAATACTTACTGAGTAATTCAAGGTTTTTTATTCTTAAAAGTGCTTCTGTTTCTGTATAGCAAATTTGTAGTTTTATTCGTTGAACTAAATGGTATTTACATTCCGTTGAACTAAATTGTATTTATATTTTATAAACATTTTTAATTAACTTTCTGCCAAGTTTGCAAATCATTTTAAGTGAACGGCTCAGTTTTTCTCTTATTATTTGAGTATTTTTTGCCTGCTAGTCTAGCATTTGTTTAAGCGCCCAGTCCGCTTAAATCCAGCTTCAATTTGAATCACTCCACTTGCTCTTAAAGGCCTCTTTGCTTGCCGTGGTTTGAGCATTTTAAGCAGCTGTGGTAGGTCAAGAACTATGCACTTACAGCTGTGCTCTTAAAGGCTGCGCTTGTCACTCAATTGCTGGCCTCGCTCTTATTCCAGAGTTCACTCGTTCGCTCGATTGGTTTCTCTTTTTCTGCGTGTAAGCAAAACCCACCACAGACTCACTTCGTCAGCACAACTTTGTCGTGTGGCACGCACACACACACACATACAGACACACACACACACACCGAAGTGTGCCGAGCAGCACGAACGGCTCCGCTCTGAGCCTTAGCCAATCGTAAAAGTTTTGTACGTATTTAGTACAATTTCGGGATTTGCCAGGATGTAACGAGCGTGTAAGAAACAAGCGCGCTGGCACGTAACAAAAAGTTCAACAAAATCTAAAATATACAAGAATGAAAAAATATCGAAAGGGCAAATAAAAGAAATAATACAGAAAGCCGAAACCAAAACCAAAAGTGTGTAAACAATGCTTCAGCTGCCACCAATGGTCAAATGAAACCACAGAGCAGTGTTAAATGTTATTCTCACAATATACGAGTATAGTGTTCGCAATCTAGTTTGTTTCTGCATTGCAGTTGTACCGCAATGTTATTGTCAAAGCGGTACTTCAACGTCGTCTTCAGCTAAGTAGCCTCGTCGTAGTAGTGACGTCTTCGGCTGCAGTTCGTACCACCTGGCGGCTACGCGATTTGCCCAGTCAAGGCAACTCGTGTGTGTGTGTGTGTGTACGCGCGCGTGTGTGTTTGCGAGTGCTTCTGTGTGTTTGTGTGCCTGTGTCTATGGCGTGCCGGTTGGCTTTTTTCATTTTGGCCATGTTATTACGGCGCGTATGCTAATTTCGTCTACATAATTACGACTACAAGCGCTGTTTTATTTAATCATTTTTTGTTGTTGCATATTTTTGAAGAATTTTTGCACGCGCTACACTCCGAAGGAACAAAATCAATATGCAGCTGGTAAACTTAAAACTTCAACAGCACAGACCTTTATCTGTGTGTATGTGTGTGTGAATGATTGTGTTTGTCTGGTTGGTGTTTGTTGACCCAGAAATATGTCAAGAAATCACTGACACACTTCCGTTTGACAACGACTGCTGCGAATGACAATAAGCACAATTTTGTTGGCCCACAAACAAAAAAAAAAAAAAGTAAAGAAAAGGACAAGCCGCAGTTGTTTGCCTTAATTCGCTTGGTTATGCAATGCGACAAACACGCTGCCGGCCCAAAACTACAACTAGCCTGGCTGGCTGGCTTGTGGCTTGTGGCTTGGCTTGCCTTGGCTAATCCCCCACAGACGCTTAATAAAAATTTCATAGAAATTGAAAAGAAGGAAAAAAATGTAACAGCAATTGTACACAGAAAATTGGCGCATGGCTAACCCAAAAAATCTTTCAGCCGCACGCAGTTCCGCTGCCCTATCCTTCCCTATCCTTGCTGCCTCTCGCTCTCTCGCGCCGCTGCGTATGTGTCCTGTAGCCCGTGCATGCAGTAATAGTGTCGTTTCCTTTATGTGGCCCAGCATTGGCTTTTATGTTACCTTTTTTTTTTGCTGCTGCTGCTTTCCACAACACAATTGAAAATTCAATTGATTTACAAAATGAAGTCGCTGCTTACACGCTTTTATCTATTTTCATTTTCGGTTTTTACGAGCGGCAAACATTTCTCCTTGCTCCTTTTTTTGGTTTTGTTTGGTTAAAGTGCCGTTAGCAGTTTGCAGCTTTTGTTTTCTCTGTATGTGCGTGTGTGCGTGTGTGTGTGTGTGTATGGCCAGTGTTTGCGATTTGCCAAACTAACGGTGCTTGTGATGGGTTTGTCGGTTGGTTAGTGGGTTGCTCGCTCGCTCGCTCTTTCCCAATAGCTGGAAGGCCTGCCAACAACAACAACAACAATGGCAAAACAGGAATAGCAGCTGTGAAGCAATTTGCGTTTGGCTCATTGTTATGGGGTTAGTGCATAAGGAAACCCGACAAGGTCGTGCACAAGTGAAGCAAAACTAAAGAAACAATTATGAGTAACATGGCAGCCGCAATTCTGAAATGTTGTTAGCCAACTTTTCGTTTTAGGCAATGCGTTTGATAGATAGCTGCACAAAGCAAAAGAAAACTACACTTGAAGAACATTTTGACATGAATACACAAATCATACTTGAAGAAGCTGCTGAGAAAAGTTGAGAAAGTTCTTCGATTACTATCTTTTGTGAAACATAGATATATGTTTCTATGGATTCAGAAAAACTATTATGAATTTTATAACTTTTTTATGAAAATATTTGAAGCCCTCCAAACAATAGTACAGAAATTATTTTAATGAAATCGTTTACTTAATTGTGAACTTTATTTAAAAACTGAAAAATCAAAAGTAAGTTTTGTGCTCCATTTCACATATCATAATTGCGGTTAGTTACAATAGATTTTGTTGGTATTAAAGATGCCTACAGAGGCAAAAGAAGAAGTTAACCGCTTCCATTTTGATAATAGATTATATGAGAAACTATTCGTTGATGACAATATAAGGTGTATTTATATTCGTCTGTGCGTTACAAGACTGATATTTGTATAAAAATAAGCGCTGGCAATTACCAAGACAATGTACATCTGTTGCTGACAACTATTACTTATTCAATAACGTTTTAAATAATGTTCAAATTTGAAGTCTTAATTGTAAGCAAATTTAAATAAAAAATCTTGCAGCCTAATCAAATTTATTTCCCCTGATTTGTTCACCAAATTTGCATCTCTTTTTGAAATATAGATTATAGTTCGTTTATTGTTAGTCAGCATTTTGCTTTCAAATGTCAAATTGAAGAGAAAATTGTTATTAAGTCGAACAATTTATGTGTATTCCTTTTGCCAGATTCAAATGCAATTCAATGCAAGCGGGGAGCTACATTTCTCATTTCAAGTAATTCGTTTGAGCAATTCAATTCAACATTGAATTATATTCTTTGAGTTTGACAAACTTGTGTTGAACTTTACTTTATACCTTTAACATTCACCTGAGACCATATTATTCCAAGTCATATTTTTCGTATTTTGAAAACTGTTTTTCACGTTTAAATTGCAGAGAAACTCAGTTAGTTGTTTCTCTGCATTAAATATTAAACGCAAATTACAAACTAAACAAACTGCGACCTGCTTTCAATTTGGACTAAAAATGTTTTGTTTTAATTTATGGTGCGATAAGTGTGGCCATAAATGGTAATCTGTGTTAAGCGCACTAATCGCGAAGAAGGACAATTAATTGAGAATAGTTTTGGAAAATGGATAAAGCATGGTGACATCTATACGTGCAAGTGGGCTTATGAATCTTATGATATATGGCTTAATAATCAGCTAATAATTCAGTTCATAAATAAGAGAATTTCGTTAAATTTATAGATTGAAATGTCATACAAAAATTATGGAAGAGTCTACGCTGCTTTGTTTGGAAGTTAAACTTAATTACGGTTCTTTTTTTCTCTGATATATACACTTTAATTATACTGTTATTTCAATAACTTAAATTAAACTTATAGCTAAATACAAATACAACTTAAACTAGCAGCTTAATCTTATTTACAATTTTATATTTATAATTTATATAAATCTATTGGCAAGGTAACACCCTACCTCTTCGGCCTCCTTCTCATTAAATCCTCTCATTTAATACGCCGTTTCAGTAGACGCCTTGCTAGAACATTTAGATGGGTTCGAAGACGGCTCCTGTATTGTGAAAAATTACGGTTCCGATTGTTCAGGAAATAGCGCTTAGAAGTAGGCAATAGTCTTTGAAGAACTTCTGAAGCCATTTAATTTGTTGGTCGTTGAAAAATGACTAAAAAGCCTATCCTATTTTATTTTTAAGTATTTTTCCAAAAATTGAAGAAGATAATTAGGGTCGGTTGTTTTCAGTGTCACATTCGGTCGTTATATAGCAAAAATGTTTAGTTCACAACTTTTTATTTGTTGTGTTGCCAGCTCAGCCCATCTTGAGCCATGTTCTGTCTAATGCCTTCCTGCAAAAAGTTGTCGAACATCTTTGGCAATTATTTCTACATTAAACATCATTGATTTTTCCTTCCCATATTGTATGATGGCTGAACTTTTTATCCCACTGGCTTGCTGTCTTTCTTTCTTTCTGCACATATGCAATGTATTCGCAATTAGCTTAATTTCTGTCCCAGAAAAAAAGTGTATTGATTCCTGCTGGCGAGCAATGGCCAGTGCTGCGAGGTATTTGTTATTTCATTTTCTTCAACTATTTCTGTTGTGTGATATGACACCAAAAAGATGTCGTCTTAAAGCCACAAAAACCATTGGAACTTGCTGGTACGCTGGACAATGGCAGCGCTCTACTTCAAGCACTTTGTTTAAGCAACTTTTCTCGTTTGGTGTCAAGTGGTTTTATTAGCACTGTGCACAGAATTTGGCCAACCTGCTCCACCCCCAACCCCCCCTTAGACACATACTCGTACTGGGAAAGTGAGACGACAGTTGCGGCATTTTTGCCTATTTTACTGCACATTTTTATCATGACAAGCCACACACACATACACAGAGACAGAGTTAGATACACCTCCCCACTCTGTTTGTTTGGCACTGAGAAGAGGGCGAGTGACAACAAACAAAGCCACAAGCAAAAGTGAAATGAAATAGTCAGGATGTGTAGCAAACGTATGAGTGGCTTTCTGGGGGCAGCACTCAAATGAAAAGGCTTTCCATATTTCATGTGATCCTAGATTTAAACTTTAACTTTTTGACAGCTTTCAAAGAAAGGTAAAATTCTCTTTTAGAAAGCCGTATAATTATAAATCATCCAACTAAACGACCTTTAATATGTTCTTGTTAATAATTAACTCAATAAATGATTAATTCATTTAATGTTTACTTCAAAAAATCGATTCTCATCTTCCCGCTCCCCGTTGTGTTTTTTTTTTTCTGATTCGGACCTTTTCGGTTGTGGTTCATTTTATGCCTTGGCGGCAATATAGTTCAATATAGCTTTATTTTTTCAAAAAAGTGTTTTTTTATTAATAATAAATGATTTCAACTTATCCTGCCTAAAACAATCAATAGATATTCTTTATTAAAAAGTTATCATATTCAGGAAGTTTTCTGTTTCTGGCCTTATTAAATCTTTTTTCTAATACGCGTTGACACAAACAAATCTTGTGAAGATTGTTGTTCAGATTCGCGTATAGCTGTCACCTTTTCGGGGTCGTCTGCAATGTTGCAGGTATTTACAGCCTTTAGAAAAAGGGACAGCTCCTTTAAGCCAGCTACTATATATAAATAGTATGTTCTTCAAACCATCATGATGCCATCGAGTAATTGTTATTTTAATGATGACTTAATACTAGCGATAGTCTCACTAAATCCCGTGATAGTAACCTCCGATATATAATTATGTAATTAAATTATCATGTTCTTACTTATATTTTATTTATTTTGCTTTAATTGCCAAAAAAAAGTTCAAAAATAATCTAAAGCTAGCTTAATATAAACAAGTTTAGAACAATAACTTTTCGATTGAGAAATGAATATGTATATAGTATACATATATAGCAAGTGTATACGTGTAGTGTAAATCTATTATTAAATAATTATAGAAAAATGGCAAAGAAAATCTGAATTTTAATTAAAACATTTTTGAGGAGACTTATTATAGTTATAAGCTGGTAATTGATGAAAAAAAATAACCTAAAATATACTTGTAGTGCAAAAGATGTGTTCATCTATCGTTTTAATATTGGATTTCTCGTATAGTCGTTCTGTTGAATAATAAAACGGTCTGTTAAAAACAAAATAACCAAAGCATTTTTCACAATATTTCAATTCCTTAACTTAGCTGGAAACAGTCTTTATTAATAGAAGTTTTGCTTACAAAAGTCTAAGGGAAGCTCTTAAAAGCATTATCTTTTTTAACATTTTTGTAGGAAGTATAAATATGAGAAACACCATCAACTCTATGCTTGTTTACTTTCATCAAAGCACTGCCTCAGATAACTTTGGGCATTAATAGTGCAATTTGTAGACAACATGTGAATTTAGAAAAATGTCTGGAGTGAGAAAAAGGGAAAGGAAACTTAATCCACGCTTAACTCTCTGACGATATTTGATATGACATAATTAAAAGCTTATATTGCAATGTCTAGCTTACGATTAAAAGGTTGCAGTTTTTTCCTGCAGCATATTATTTCAAAGGAGGTTTATTATCAATAAATTGGTGTATTTTCTACACTCCTACAGCTCCACTTGCAACAAATATCACGCATACGCGAGGTGCGCCTGATAGTTGGGGGACAAAGTGCTTGAAAAAGAACAGCAGTAGAAAGTCTATGTAAGGTGGGGGTGTAAGTGTAGATACACTGTCTGTGCGTCTGCTGATAATGAGTTGTCGATTATCAATTGTCATTAAGTTAATTGGAATAGTCATGCTTGCATCCACACCATTCCCTTCGCACGCACCTCCCACACACTCGCTGCCACTTTATTAATGTTTCGTGTAAATAATAGTAATAATAAAACAAAAAACAAAAAAAGAACGAAAGAAAAAACTATTAAATCAACTGGCAGACCGTGCGTGAGTGGGCCGCGTATTTGAGTTGCCTTGCCGTCCAGTGCTGGCCAAAGCGTGAGCGAGCGTCCTCGTTGAGTGGCGCCACTCGAAGTTGGCATGAGGATGACGATGGTGCTTGCCTGTATGCCTGCCTGCCTGCCTGCCTGCCTACACCTACCCCATACACTGTTGCTGGTTGCCCTGCTCCTACGCCTTTGCCTTTGCCAGGCACCACTCAATGTTGTTGTTGACGTTTACAATTGGTGTTGAAAACTTCAATGGAAATTGGGTAAAAACTGACTGCAGTGCATTAAGTATGCTTGTGTATGTCGTTTACTTCCTACCCTTCTCACTGCACTCTCCGCTGCACGCCTCCACAGCGTCAGTTGTAACAAAGAAATTTTTAATTTTTATAGAACAGCGCCGTCATCTCCATCCCCATCCCCAATCCCCATCACCAATCCCATGCCCATCATCATCGCCAGCGTCATCGCCATCGCCATCATCATCGTTGTTGAGCGTTGCTGAGCGTTGAGCGTTGAATGTTGAATGTTCGTGCTAGTGCAAAAAAAATCCAATTATTTTAAAACTTTTGACAACTGCAACAACAAGCCAAGCACACAATGCAAGTTACCGGCTATGAAAACAATAAGAAAACTCACTGACTGACTGACTAACTGACTGACTGCCAGGCACAAACAGCAACAACAAAAGCAGGCAGTGGCTCGCAACAACAACAACAACAGCTAAAAAAGGGTTGCCAGCCATTATAACTTCACTTGAAAAGTTTAATTGATTTTTACAAGAGTGCATAGAGCACTACGATATGTATAGTATATATATATATGTATATGTATATATAGATATGTATGCCTACATATATGCATATAAATACAGCGAAGTAGTCAGGCATCCGACACGCCCACAGTCAGTTGAGTGCCTGGCACGCCCACGCAACAGCAAATACTTTTCTTTGTCGTTTTTTTGGTTTTCCATTTTATTTTTTTACTAAGTGGGTTCATAAGTTGAAGTAAACAAACTGCTCTGCTGATGGGTCGAGAGGAAGCCGAGTGGTTACAAAAACAAAAAATCAAACTGACATTGCTCATGCAATGCACAGAGGCTTATGTATATTTACTTTGTTCGCTTGTCTATATCATAGGTAGTAAGCCGTTGTATGTGTGGGCGTTTGCATGTGTACCATGTGTGTGTGTGTGTGTGTGTGTGTGTGTGTATGTGTGTATATGTGTGTGGGTTAGTTGATAACTACTTGACTCGACTTTGTTTGATTGCCATTTTAAATGAGCTAGCACATGTTTTGAAGCTTCCCCCCATTGCATTCTACTTACGCTTGAGATCGTTAACTAACTAGCGCTTAGAAGTTGGCAATGGTTTGTTGTTAAGGCGATTCTAAACTTTGAAGAGTATTTAAATTTGTAAATTGTTAAAGAAATTGATTATTCAAATAAGTGATGTTCATTTTGTATGCCTAGACTTTGGTTTTGTTTTTGAACAAAATATTCTGAATTTCGTAAGGATTTGAAAACTTTGAAGCCAAATGCAAAATTATATAAATTTTTATGATAAAATATATTTATTTATATATTTATTTTTATCTATTTATTTATAGATTTACTTATATACATTTTAAATGTAATTAAAATTACAGAAAAGCTATGGTGGTCTAAGCTATAGGGACTTGGCCTTGGGCTTAACTTAAAAAATAATATAAATTATTATAATGAATTTATTTTATTTACGGACGTAATGGATGAACTAATTAGCATACTTATGAATTAGATTTGATGCTTTTAGAAACATAAAAAGTATTTTAAAGTTGTCTTGAGTCGGACAAAAAAGAGAAGTAGATGGGTTGAGGGTTGAAAATTTTGAAGTCAAATGCAAAGTTATACAAATTTTAATTCAAATTGCTTTTAATGCAAATTCATAATGCTCATAATGAGTTTTTAAAGCAAGAATTATTCCCAATATTCTTGGAAGGCATTAAGTTAGAATACACTTAGTTCCACACGCAAAGTGGTGCTTAGTAATGGAGGGTGTTGGAGTTAGTGAGTAAGCTTATATTCTGTTTATATTTCCCTGGCGTTAAACAAATGCAAAATATACATTTTTCCATTAAGTTGCGTCTTTTGTTATGTGGTTGTAGTTGCGGTTGAATTGTTCACATCTAAACTTAACAGAAGCGGTCTTTATTAAAAAATGAAGAGAGAAAATTAATTGTACATACGTAACTTACAACCAGCAGAAAAAGCTTGCAACAGCTAGCTAAAATTTATGGGTAGTTTTATGCCTTCATTTTAGATCAAATTAATCTGCTTTATTGTTTCCCATAAATGCTTTGAAGTTAGTGTAGGACTACCTTTTTTAATGAAACTCGTAAACGCATGAAAAAGGTAATAAAACCTAAACTTCATGCTACCGTTTAAGGCACAGTGTACCTGTTTTTTTTTTTAATTTGAAAAAAAGTCATCATTAAATTGCAAACCTCAAACATTTTGGTACGGAACAATGTACAATTTACTAAATAACAAGTTTATTTACAATTCAATTGCGTTTATTAGTTTTTCATCAAAAAGCTTAAAGTCAAATAAAATCAGCTTCATTTTTAATACAATATTAAATTAATTCACTTACAACTTTTCTGTTGCTTCTTCTGCATTTTGAAATATTCGTTCTATTTTCAAATCAAATCATTGTAAATGCTTGTGGATTTATTGAATTAAATAACTCGTTTTTCTACGAGAAATATGTACCTGCTGTTAAAAAAATTGAAATGTTATGATCAAACAAGCCGTTCAAATTATTATTTTTTAATGTCATTTGTGTATTTTAACTGCATTCGCCCTTACTTCTACCTTGCGCCGGAAAGTATGCTACGCTTTATAGCAAGTAACTACACCTGCCACATCCTGTGCTGTGCTTATTGTCATTAAATGCTGTCGGTTCTTGTTTTCAATCAATTGTGCAGTTTGTCCGCTCGCTCTGCTCAATGGAAACTTTTTTTACCGCCACTTGCAGAAATCACTTTCTTCCTTCACACACACACACACACACACAGAGAAAGGTCTGTTTGTCACGGCGACAACTTAAGCCAACAGTTGGCAAGTGCCTTCACTCTCTTTTTTTCTTTCCTTCTCATTGCAGCCGCAGCGGAATAAGAAAGCATAAATAAAAATTTAAAATTAAAGAATAAAGAAATAAGAAAAATGAGTCAATAAATAAAATGCATATACACCGTTATAAATAAACAGAAAAACAATCGATTTATCATTGTCAGATGCAATCAATTGAGAGCAAATATCCAGAACTGCATATCTTATATATATAGTATATACACACACCTACATAATCGTGTATACAGAAATAATAATGATACTAGAGTTTTAAGTATTTAAGTCCACAAAGAATCAGGTAATTTATTCGCATAGTAACAACAGCTTCCCTCCACATGGTACTCGTTCTGCGAACCAATCAACGACAATGATGATCCTCCTGGTGATGACGTCAATGCGGCTGGTGGCTACAATAACGACAACAACAATATACCACGCATGTCATTGTTTCACAACTAAATGAACAACATAATGCCAACAATAACAACTACAACCACAACGCATAAATGGCGCACGTTACAACAACAACAAAAACAACAACCACGACAATGTTGCGACGCACCATTCTATGCGTGACAACAACAACAACAACAACAAATAATATAACAATGGCTACAAATCTTCATGCAATACAAATATCGTCGCTATCATGCCAATAATGATGATGACATCGCATTTACTAACACATCTTGTTATATCCGATGATTTTCGGCTTGCGAAAATGTATTTAACCAATGATTGAAAATCATCATCAACTAACGAACGCTAAACCAACAACAACAATAAATAATTATAATAATAATAAATATATACTTAAATATATTTGAAACAAAACAAAACAACGCACGTTCAAAAACACGTTGAACAAACGCAAAAATAAACAAAACTAATACTTGGTACACATAAATACACACACACACACACATACGCACTCTTTCTCACACACACGCACACTATTACACCCTCTCCCTTACACACACACACACACACACACCTAAAAAAACATACCCTCTTCGCTGCTTTGCATGCAATTAGCGCTGGGAGCGCTGTTTACAACGCCTTGTCACCCACAAGGACGCTGAATTTTGAGCACTCAAGCTGTCAGTCAGTCAATCTGTCAGTTTGTCTGTCAGTCAGTCAGTCATTTAGTCAGCCAAAGAGTAAGTCTGACTGTATGTTGAAAAGCCAGTGCGACACTTTGTGTAAATAATATAGCGTATTATAATAATTGTTGTTGTTGTCCTTCTGCCATTTGCTTCTATATACACACATATATACAAATTCAAATATATACATATATACTCGTATATAAGTCCACCCACATACACACAATCGACCCACGAACCCACGCTCTACATAAATAATGGGTCTGCAGATGGCAACATTTCAAGCCGCAGCAGCCAAATTTGTTGCAGCCACCTTCCTAGTGTTGCTCATGTGGACGCCAGCGCCCGTCGATGCAGTCCGTAAGTACAACTTTTAACTAACTATATATAACACATATATATCATAGGGTATACTAATAGATAGTATCATATTTTTGAGAATATATTTTTATTTGTTTTATTTGATTAGAATTTTTATGTCAACAAACAATATAAAAGTTAAATAAAACCTCCTAAGCTAGTATATCCCAAGTAGGAGAGTCTTATTAGATTATAATAATATCTACTAAACGCCTCTGAATCGGTGGGGGAACATTATTTGCTTTTCGGCTAGTAATGATGTATGATGATGTATGATCAGAGGCGTCACAGATCTAGCAAATAAAAGAAAAACTTAACAGAATAAGAAATCTTGGAATTAATTAAAAGCTAATTTTAAAAATTATTCACAGCTCAGTTTTATAAATAAGTTACCTAAGACCTTTTTATTATTAATTTTAAACAAGCGCTACATTTAAAAAAAATAAAAGAAAAGAAAAACTGATAAACTTCCCCACTTCATGGAGAGAAAATTCTGCATTTTAAAAGAATTGTGGAAACATTTGAAACTTCCTGAATCGGTGGGGGAACAATATTTGCTTTTCGGCTAGCAATGTCAAGATTCACAGCCAAGCCTGGCCAGATCTACCAAATAGAAAGAAAAAACTTAACATAGAAAGAAATCTTGGAATTTATTAAAATCTAATTTTAAAATTATTTACAGCTTAGTTAATACTAAGAAATTTTCATATTCATTTTTAAATAAACGCTACGTTTAAAATGTAGGTACTTAGCTTTAAGAAAAACTGATAAACTTCCCCACTTGACGGGCAGAAAATTGCTGCATATTATAAGAATTGTGGAAAACATTTGAAACTTCCTTTTACTTTTGAATTTGCGCATAATTTTTATATGTTTGTTGTCACGACGCGATGTTGTTTCATTTCATAGCCAAGCGATAAACAAGTGAATAGAATAGGACGTAAGGACGAATAGGACAAGGACAAGGGACAAGGAAGCAAAAGAGGCACAACAAACATTGCACATTTCACATCCTGGCTGGCCAGAGTGGGGTTCTTTTTATTTGTTTATTTTTGTACAGCTCTGAGTTTGTCGCACCTCTTTTTGTGTGTAGGCCATTAAATTGAAATTTATGCGGCACTTTGCCGCGTGAAATGTTTGTACAACTGGCTGTGGCTTGTTGTCCGTAAAACTCTGCCCCACCAACCAGCCAGCTAGCCTGCTAGCCAGCCAGCCTACCGCAGGCGTTGACAGAGCAGCAAAATGTTAGACAACATTGGTCGAGACTCGGTGACTCGTGGGCCGGGGCAGGGGCAGGAAGTGCAAAACATATGCAAAATGGTACGTTGTATTGCATGTAAATGGTTTGCCTTTTTTTCTCTGATTGTTTGCATGCAGTTTGCATCGACAATGCGACAATACGAGAATATGACAATGTAGCTGTGTCAGGCAGGAGTCTCGACTAATTTGTCGTTTGTTGAAATTATGACACAAAGCCGCTCAACGACAGCCGCTTAGCGACAACGACAACGACGACGACACAAGTCGCTCGACAATTGCCAGAGAACTCAAATATCAGCAGAGCAACTCATTTCACTTTTGGTTTTTGTAACAAGTTTTAATTAATTTGCCACAACTACCGTCGCAATAATTCTCTGTTTTATGTAAGTTGAGTAGCGAGAGTGTCAGAGGGGGGAGGGGCTGGCTTGGGGGCGGGGCTAATATGCAGAGAGATGAAGAGTGGTAGCGAGAGCGAGAAAAGTTGATGCTACGATAATTTGAAAAGTTTTCGTTTAGACAGAAAGCGGAGCGGCAAACCAAACGATTCTCGGCTCACTATACATACTCGTACATAAATCCATACACTCGGCAAAAATGATTGAAAGAGAAATACTGGAACAATTAATTTTGCCTTTACTTTTCATTTTTTAATACCAACTTTAAAGTATTTTTTGCCGAAAGGAAAATAGTTTAGGGCTACTGCTGTGAATCATTATTGTTGAAAAAAGCGGATAAAAACCAAAAAAAAAACGGATACCAAAATAATGAAAACAATATTAATTTTAAAAGCAACAAATAAAGGTAGTCACACACATTTGCTACTGATAGTTCAGATGTGATATAAAGTCTCCGATTTTGCCAATTTTCAACTGTTTATGTAAACATTTGTCTGTTTATTGACCGAAACGTTTGTTAATTATGAAATAATAGTCATTAGATATTGTAGGAAGACTGATGATTAAGAAAAAGCCGCTAATTTATTTAAGAATTGAAACAAGAAATAAAATTAAATTAAATCCTTTTATAATTTATATTGATATTTAATTTCAACCAAAAAATACATTCTTTGAAAATGCGTATCAAATATTATTTCATGTTATCGAATTTATATTATCTATACATTATAAACAAAACGGAGAGTAAAACTGATAGCCAAGTAATCAACGTAACTTAAAATATGACACTCAATCTGATTCTTGGAAAATAGAATTTATTTTATTTATTCATTTCATCAACAAACAAAAATTTAATCAATGCAATAGAGAACTTAAACTAGCTGCGATGGCAGCCTAGCCTGATTGCTTGTTTTTCTGAGTGTATACACCCACATATGTATGTGTGTCTTTTTATGTGTGAGTGTTTGAATACGACATGCCATATTAAGCCTCAAATAAATTCACCGCCATAATTAACATATAGAAAAAGTTTTACGCTAAGCCCTTCTGCCGTGTGCTGTGCACACACATACATACATACTTATACTCGCATATGTACAGATATCTGGCTATACTCGCACATATACATATACTAGTATTAGATGAAATATGACCAAGGTAGTTCGCAGCAAGTTTATGCAGCAAAAGTAATTTGAAATTTAGAACTTTGAGTGATTGAGGAGCAGCCTACAGACAAGTATTCGCTCGCCAAGTGGCCAAGTAATTAGCCCATAGGTAGTGCTTTTGCTTCCAGTAAGTAGGTGGAGATGGGCAGGCAGTTGGCCATTTTCAATTGTTGGCCACTGGCCATTGGCCATTGTGCCGGATGTGTGGTCTCAGATAAATGTTGTTGATTTATTGGGCAGCATCAGGGCAGGCCATGGGGGTTGCAACCGCACCCCTCCCACTCATTTAATGTGTTGACATTTGGCCCCAGCGACTCCCCAAGCGCTGCCAGCCACGACAACGACAGCTCTTACAAAAAATTATATATATTTATATGTATATGTATAGATAGTATGTCTACATGCATATACTCGTATGCTACAGCAAACTAACAACATTTTGCTGTGCCTATTTTGGGGCATAATGGTTCACAACACACACACACACACACACACACACTGGCACAAGCAGTTGTAATGAAAAGTAATAATATTAAATTAACACAACTCTCAGGAATTGTTGCCGCTTGGTCAGGCAGCTTAACGCTCGACAGTGGTGCAAAAGGAAATATATTAATAATTAAAGTGGTGTTGGAAAATTCACAAGAAAACAAAAGGTAGAGTTTTGGTTACAGCAAATATTTAATTTATATGCTGTTGAAATAATCGATAATTTATTATAAAACTGCGGTTGAAATTTATTAATAATTAAAGTAGTGTTGGAAAATTCACAAGAAAACAAAAGAAAGAGTTTTATTCGTCTGTTCCCTTTAGATATAATGCAGTCTTAATTTCAACAATTATTTAATTTACTACGCTGTTGAAATGATCGATCATTTATTATTAAATAGCGGGTGAGATTTATTAATAATTAAAGTAGTGTTGAAAAATTCACAAGAAAAGAAAATATAGAGTTATAGTTAATTAGTTCGTGGGCAATTCGTTTATTCGCATTAAAAATAATGCAGTCTTATTAACAACAAATATTCAATTCAAATAGCGCTTAATATTTGTCTACAAAAAGTTGGGGTTCAGGGTTGCCACAGTTTAAAGTGTGCTGGCATCCACTAGCGTTCTTTCTCTGTCACTTGAGTTGGTAGAAATGCACCCATCTGACGCACCCATATAACTGATTCGTAGAATTCTAACATAACATAGGGACGCCTCCACAAAATGTCTTCGTTATTTCATTATTAATATAACTTCCAATTTCAAAACCATATAACCCCTGGTAGTGGTAAACATTTACTTTCCAAAGCCCTTGGAACTATCGATTTATATTTGCAGTTGCAATTGAAGTCGAATGCTGATAGCTCTTCATTCTACAATGCGATTTGAAATTTGTCTAATTGAAAATTTTACTTTACGGTCAGACAGACAAATAATTTGCTCACAAAATCATTCCATCTTTAAAAGCGACATCAAATTGTTTAGTTCTAATAAGTAAACAACTTCCTTGCATAGCATTTGTAGTGTTTTATGTTTCGAAATTGAATTTTTACTATACGATATTATAAGTCTATTTTGATATTGTTTCTCCTTTCCTAACCACTGTACGTGGCACGTTTAGGGGGTTGGGCTTGTCTGCGCCACTATTGCTAGGCCGCAACATCTTATTTATGGTCATTTCTCGTAAAAATTTGTTATTTAGATTTATGGCGCTTTGCTCTTTGTTGTTGCTACATTACATTTATTTATTTCGTTTGTTGTTGTTGCTGTTGCTTTTGTTGTTGTCGTTTGCTCTCGCCGTTGCCTTTGCTACTATTTCTCTGAAATTTTAGAGCCAACACGCTGTCTCGACTCTGCATCCTTGGCCACTGGGAACGCCTTGGTCACTTGTTTGAGGGGCGCAAAAAAAAGTGTGATAAATGCCCGCACATTATTATTGTTGAGTGGATGCATGGCGGCAGATATATGTATCTGTACACTTTGTTGATATAATGATATGCGGCATTAACAAAGCGCACACGCATTCCTCGCCGCTGCCTCCTCCTGCTTGCCCGCTCCTCCTCCCGAGGATGCCAGCTCATTTGCTTAACTGTCTCTGTGCCAGCAGGAAGAGTGGACAAAAAGATAAAGACACTTACAAGTCAGAGCATAGCATTATTCTGCCTCGCTATTTACTTTTTTTGGGGGGCGTGGCGTGCCGCTGAAAACGTGAAATGTGTTGGCTGATGTTTTCAACAATCGCTGAACTAAGTACTTAGAGTGTCGCAAATGATATCGGGAAATTATATTAAAAGTTATGAGAACATTTTCTGTTGCTATTTGCTGTCTTGAATTTTATGTAAAACATGAAATATTTCTTTCAATTAGGTATTACCTTTTCTTCTTCTATTAATATTGAAATATTTTGTGTCATTTTTTAAAAGTGGGTAGCCTTTGAGGGTATACATGAAATATTTAATTTAAATAATAATAACAATAGTCTTTAATGATCAAGCTATGTCGTCGTGATTGGTTTTTATTTAAATTTCTTTGTAGGAAAGCTTAACGCAACATTTCAAACAACAGTCTTAAAGAGCCAATCTTTTTAGTCCCTTGTAATAAAAATTGTTTCAAAACTAGTGGAAAAGTAGCAATATTTAATATCGTTTCGCTAATTTTTCCTAAATTAAGCAATTGTTTTCTTGTATTTATTGTGTCAGAATTAATATTTCCAAGAACAGCTGAATATTTTGCTATTTTCTGGCTTCAGTTCGCCCTTTTTAATCTTGCTTTTCTTGTCTTATTATTTTAAAAGCCTAACAATAATTAACCACATCTTATTTTTATTTATTTTATCATCAATTGGATTACGCAGTTGATATAGAAGTCTCTAAGACGTAGGTCCAAATGGGCTTAAACAGATTGTTTGCCTTAACTTTCAGCTGCGTCTTCTCTCCTCTCTAATCTCCTTCACTTATTTTGACACTCTTCCCAACACTTACCCATCAAGGTTGTATGAATGAAGATCTATTTTTCCTGCTTTGTGTTTTCCTTGTCCATTATTTTAAAAGAAAAACCTTTTATTACCTTCTTAAACTGCCCAGCTCTGTACTTTACCTTTCGCTTCACCACATTTGCTGCTTCAGTGCCGCCGCAACATTATCAATTTGTTTTATTTGGTTTCTCTTAAGTAATCGTTCCTGTCGTTTCTGTTTTTTTGTTGTTGTTTTTTATTCACGCGCGTTGCCCAGACAACTTGTGTTTGTTTAATTAGAAAAATCTTAATTTAATGCTTCGTTGCTCCTTTAAAATGTGCTCCTCATTTTGTCCAGTGGCTTGCATTGACTTATGCTGGCCAGTCAACTGACTTGACTGCAATTTGTGTGCGTGGTTCACCGCTTGTCTAACCTCTACGAACATTTTTAATTGCCTAGCATGTAAAGAGATTAATCAGAAAGTATCTGCTTTGCTTAGCGATACTTTGTAGCAATGGCAAGTTATTTTTGAAATATTGAATCCATTTTATTTAACTTATTTTATAAACTAAAAATAAATGAAAAAAGGAATCTCTGACCCAATGGGGGAAGCTTTATTTATCACAGCTGTGTGTGGCTATTGAGAAATTAAGACGATCTTGGAGGGAAGAATAATCGACACTTGTGAAGGAACAGAAATAACTCAAATAAATGTCATCAAATCATAAGTAGGGATAAAACTGTAACAAATTGGAGAAAATTGCATTATGTTTGCATTTAAATAGTTATAGTTATTTACTTGAGAGGGTTTATAATTGATTCTTAACCTATTTAAACCCTAAAGGCATTTATTATCGATTAACTATTATTACTTAATTAATTAATTAGGTTTCGTTACCATTCATCTATGTTTATTGCAGTCGATTTGCAATTTACAAAATTCTCGTACTTCGCTGTTGGGCGGCAAATAATTGGACATTCTAAACGCCTAAAAGCATGCCACAAATGTTTAAGAACTCACACACACATACACATACTTACAATTGCCAATGATTTACAAAAATATGTCGCGACACGTGGCTATGTCATATGCATGCTGTTTGCTTGTGGAAATTTCCGACAAGCCAAGGAGAAACATGGCGCAGAATTTTCATTTTATACAACAAAAATACTTTGTGTTGGTTTTTATTTTGGGCCGAAATATCTGTGCATGTGTGTGTGTTTGTGTGTGTTGGGGGATTGTGTGCTAAATGATTCATGAGTTGCAAACTATGCGCACGTGTGTGTGAATCTCTCGCCCCCCTCTCCCCTCTCTCTCTCTCTCTCTCTCTCTCTCTCTTTCTCTCTGTGTAGGCCAAAAAAGTGCTTAACTCGTAATTTTTAGCGCGACGTGCAAATAAGGCCACCGAGGCAGCTTGGCCTGGCCACTGCACCGTTTAGTGGCCCGCTCGACGGCCGGCCACTCACAACAATTTGAGTGCATTTTAGTGTAGCTGTTGCTGTTGTTGTTGCTGTTGCTGTTTTTGTTGTTGTGGTTACTGCTACTGCTGTTGTAACTGTTGTGTGCACATGAATATTGCAGCTGATGAGCCATATGCCCTTCTAGCCACTCCCATTGCCCCTCTTCTTTCTTTCATTCATGGGCCGCTGCTGTTGCTGCTGCTGCTGTAAGGGTCAAAACTTTTAATTAATGTTTATGGCTGCACTGCGGCCAGAGTTGCCGCTCAACTCAATTCAACTGAGCTCGTTTTGGGGCTGGATCTGTGCCGGTTGCTAGGGTTTCGCACAGCATTTTAAGTAGAATTTATTTTTTTCTGCTGCCTCCCTATCTCGCTGTTATTATTATTTTGTTGTTGTTATTGTTGTTGTTGTTGCTGGTGAGACGCAAAGAAGATGGCAACCTATATAATAAGTAGCAGCCGCTCGCCGCCTAAGACACTCATTTTTTTACGCACTTTGGCAGACAACAAAATTTTTTAATTAATTTGTGTGTGCGTGTGTGTGTGTATGTGTGTGTGTTTTAGGCCTCTTTTATTGCCTGGCACTGGCGCAGAATTTCACATTAATCAATTAGGTAGCGGCATATGACTAAATGAAATTTTCATTGCCTGCTTGCTTTTGGGCGCTACTGTACCATAGAATACAAGTAGGTTCGACACGCAGATCCAGCTTTGGCAGGCAAACGCGTGGGGAGGTGGGGGCTTGAGGGTGGAGGCGGCCATAATTACAAATTTATGTGCACGACAAAGGGCGTGACCGAGCGACTACCTAATAATTGTCAATGGGCTCGGGTCATAAAGTTGAAGTAGTTTGCCACAACTGTGTGTGTGCGTTTACAGTCCAACTACGTGCTGACAAAACTACTACACATTTATGAGAGATGCTTTGCAAAATACACAAAATAAACAAAAGGCAATTATTGTTCCTATACAAGTGACTTTATAAATGTACCTGCTATTTAATATCTTTAAATGCCTGCAAAAATAGGGCCATGCAGTGTTTATTAGTCAACAAAAGCTATCAAAATTAATGCTAATTCGCAAGATATAGAAAATGTGGCGACAAAGAAATAATGTTTATTTAATTTGAAAATATATTTGTATTCATTTTTATAAAAATTGATTAAGACTACGAAGATATAGAACTTTTAATTCGAAAGATATAGAAAATGTGTCGACAAAGAAATAATGATTATTTTGTTTGAAAGTATATTTGTATTCACTTTTATAAAAATCGACTAAGACTAAGAGGATATAGAAATTTTAATTCGAAAGAAGAAAAGAGTGTCGGCAAAGAAATAATGTTTATTTAAAAATACATTTGTATTAATTTTTATAAAAATCGATTAAGACTACGAAGATATAGAACTTTTAATTCGAAAGATATAAAAAATGTGTCTACAAATAAGTAATATTTATTTGAAAATTTATTTGTATTAATTAGTATTCAAATCGACTAAAACTAAGAAGATATAGAAATTTTAATATGATAAAAAAAAGTTGGTGAAAGCTGTGAAATTATTATTACTAGAGTGGCATCGAATATAAACAAAAACTTGGCATATCTGTTATATGCTTGTAAAGAAATCGTTGAAACAATCGGATGGCATCAAAAGTCATTCTAGAAGACATTTAAAGTAATTGTGATAATTGAAATTTTTGCAGATAATATCAACAGTGCAATAGAAAAGCCAAAAAAAAAAACAAATCTCCCCTCGTAGCAAATTCCAGAAAGCGTTCGATCATGTTACACAATTGCCAAATAGGTTTCGATATCATGCTTGAATTCTGTTGAAGATGAAGCTGTAAATTGTTGAATTTAACAACACTATAAAACACAACTAAACTAAAAGGTAGGGGAGTTATCAAAATCGTATCACATATCATTAAAGCTACGCCTTGGCTTGTAATTTTAGAAATGTATATAATTCATTTTTAATTTCCTTTTGGCCCCGTTTGGCTTCAAATTTAATACGAAACTCCCATTTGTATTTCAACATGTGTTGCTAAATAAATTGTGCGTCTATTCCCTGCTCTGTTTATTTTATTATCAGCAGGTTTCACTGTATTTGTTGTTGTTAGTATGTGGCGCACGTTTGCATGTTGTCGTGCTGTATTTTTTGTTGGTTTACTTTTATTTTTTTTCCGTTCTGCTTTGGGAGCACACGCTAAGGCAACAAGGCAGGCACTTAAGGGGTTAACTGGCACGCGCACAAATCAGGCAATATATACTAATATACACCCATATATGTATGTATATATAGTACATATCTCGATTTGTATTTGTAGGGCGCATTTTAATGACATTATTTTGTTTCAACTTAAAGCAGCGCGAGTTCTTAAAGCGTGCAAAGAAAAGCAAAAGTGCAGAGGTGAGATTCACAAAGCAGCATGCAAATTGCATTTAAAAGCAGAAGAAGACGATGGGAATGGAGAGCTGAGCTACGGGCAGATAGACGCAAAGGCAATGGAAAGGAAAAGGCAGAGAGCTGTTGCGGCAAAGTGAGCTATTTTTGTATGGCATATAAAAACAGCTTCAGCCAGGCAAAAATACAAAAGCAAGCTGGCAAGCGAGCGACCAAGCAACCAACTAACGGTAGCAGTGTCAACTTGTACAGCATGCTCGTGCAACTGGGCGGGGCAGCCAGGTGGGGGCTAGAGGTGGGCTTTTCACCGTGATTGCCTTTAAAAATTGTATTCATTGGCATGCACATAAAGCTGAAGAAGTTTTCTGTTCAGTTTCAAAGACAAATAACTTGGGAAATTGAAGTCAATTTCAAATGAAATTTAAACCATGATGAACACTTTGATTTGCACAAATAATAACAGATATTTAAGCATTCGTATTAGAATACAGAAATTTGATATTGCTTAAAATTTCGGTTCACTTAACTAAATTGATAATTAAAGTCACTTTTCTCACAAAAAAAAAACTTCGGAACGTAACAAATTTCCATTTTCACATCAAAATAAAAAATATAAAAAATTCAAAAATAATAAAAACACCAAAATAAATATATTGTATTCATTTCATCATTCATCAATAAATTAAATTGTATTCATTGACATGCACATAAAGCTGAAGAAGTTTTCTGTTCAGTTTAAATTAAATTACAGTCAATTTTAAATGAAATTTAATCCATGAACACTTTGATTTACACAAATAATAACAGATATTTAAACATTTATATTAGAATACAGAAATTTGATATTGATTAAATTGCTTAAAATTCAAGTTCACCTAAGTGAGTTGATAATTAAAGTCACTTTTCTCAAAAAAAAAAGCTACTGAGCGTAACAAATTTTCAATTTCACATCAAAATGAAAAATATAAAAAAATTCAAAAATAATAAAAGACATCAAAATAAATATTTAGACTGTGTAAATATAGTGAAATTCTAAATTAAGTATTTTCATTTAATTAATTCGTTTTTTTTTTTTAAATAATTAAAAAAAATGTATTCTATTTTGTATTGAATTACACTTCAGAGCAACAATTTCATAAAGAGTTGCTAACAAAAGTTCAGCAAGTATTTCAAAAGTTTGAAGAACAGCAAACTGTTTATTTCTCATGTGTCATAGAAACCGTCTTAAAACATTATATACGAATAGAATTCCTCATGGAAACACTATTTAGTCTGTAATTTTCTTTTCATTTCACAATTCAATGGATTTTAAACTATTCTTAATATACAATTATTATTAATATTAATTATTAGTTAGTATAGCATTCACTCATATTATTTAAAAGAATTACAATAATGTATTACTAACTTAAATCATCAATCATAAAACATTATATACAAATAGAATTCCTCATGGAAACACTATTTAGTGTGAATTTACTTTTCATTTAACTAATTTGAACAATTTAACGAATTTTAAACTATTCTTTACATACAATTATTATTAATTTGAATTATTAATTAGGGCAACATATTATTTAAAAGAATTACAATAATGTATTACTAACTTAAATCATTTTGTGAAATTTTAAATATGAATCATTACTTTTCATTGCACTGATTCAAAAATTTTAACGATTTTATGAATAGCTGCTGAAAGAAAGCATGGACGCAGCATGCAGCTTCGTTAAATATTTAGTTAAATGTGAGAGTGTCGTGAGCGCATCTCGTGACTTCACATATATGAATATTTTCACGCACTCGTCCCTAGTACTTTCTGGCAGCTATGTAGTAAGTCCGTTCGCTTGGCAGTCAGACAAAGCGTCGGCATTGTCGCTTTTGTGTTGCATAGTTGACATTGTTGGATTTCTTTTACCGCGCGCACACAAAGGTGCAGCTTTAGCCTCAGTCGCAGTCCCAGTCGCAGTCCCAGAACCAGACCCAGCCGCACACACAGCCACATTCATTTGATTCGGTTTTGCTTTAGTATGCGTATTTGCTTTAGACAGCAATAGTTGGGGAATTTCTATGTCGATCTGTGTGTGTCTCCCTCTCTGCATGTGTGTGTGTGTGTGTGTGTGTGTGTGTGTGTGCAACAATAACGCCGTTAGACAATTGCGACTGTTCATCTTCACACCTCATTGCTTGCGTGTAAAGTTGCCGTGCCATGCAGCACTCAGAAAGAAAGAACGAAAGAAGGGACGAAGGACGCAGGACAACACCTGCTGCTGCCTTTGCTGCTGCTGTTACTGCTCCCACCAAGTTTGCTTAAGCATTTTTTTTTCGTATTTTGTTTTAGCTATGCATGTATATTTTTCTTTATAGTGAGCCGTTTGTTGAGCAAAGTGTGTGAGCAGCGGCAGCATGGCCTTCGAAACTTTAAGTCGACTTCAAGGCGCATTATTTTTTAGTAAACTTTGTTCACTTAAGTTTGTTTGTTAAACAAAAACGGCCAACATGTTTTCATATATTTTTCCCCCATAAAAGTGAACTTAGTGCGGTAAATGATACTGTTTTATTTTTAATTGATATAGTAAGGTCAAGAGTGCATTAAATATATTTACATGTCATGTGGCATTAAAACGTAAAATTATTATTAGAAGACCTCACTGTTTTATCTCTTCTTTTTGAAAGTCCAGTTCAGAAGTAAAAGTTCATAAATCTTAATGAAATAGTAGTCCAGACTATAGTACGAAATCGAGCTTGGATCCGCACTATCTAGTTGCTTGTATACTTATTAAACAACAACATTATCCAGAGCCTACCTAGCAGGAGAAGCAAGCAGGAAGTTACACAGATAGCATTGTTGTGTATTTTGAAAATAAATTATAAATATGGAGTAGAAGATTCGCGCCATTGATCAACAACAGAGACAGCGCTGGCAAAAACATAATTGCACTAAAGGCGCGCACTCTATAATTATAAATAAATAAATAAATGGGGCACCTGTTCCACTCATTTGGACTTGCAGTTCCAATGTGGTTCTTTGGGCGGCAAAATAAATCATAAATCGCAAGAATACGACATTGCTTTTCCACTAAATTAAAATATTTACATTCGCGACAATGAAGTTCATCTTTTTTTTAAAAACAGATTTTCAATATTTCTGGTAACTTATTCGTGAATTTGTGCAGCATTATTCTCAATCAATGTTGCTGTTGTGTGTTTCCTCTATAAATTAAAATATTTACAAGATTTTAAAAAAGACATTTTCGTGAATTTTTCTGAGCATTATTCACAAGCAGTTGTGTGACCAACATTCAAGGCTCACGCACACATCAAATGTTTGTATGTTGCAATGCTGTTGTGCCTGCTAACCCCTCGCCACCTCGGCACCTCCCACCACCCACCTCCGCCCACGTCCCCCTCAATGGCTGTCTGTCCGACTGGTGTGTTGTGGCGCAGCGCGCTGCTTTGCATTTTATGTCGGCGCGTTAACTACTTGGCGGCGCTTTCAGTATGCGCCATGCAAACTTTCCAATTGTTAAAACTTTGCACTTGAGCGATTTTTGTGTAGCATATTTTTTGGCATATTTGCGCGCTCGTATGTACCAAGCACTTTGCAAAGAAAACTTTTCAATGTGGTGAGCACACACACACAGGCACACACACACACACCAGCTCGCCTGCTAGTGCAGACACAACTATTAAAAGCCAGCAACTGAGAGTAAAATGCATAAATAATGTAGGCAAAGCACAGACCACTGAGAGAGTCAGCTATGCAGATAAAGTGTGTGAGGGAGGACTGTATAGTACAGCAAAAAAAAAAAAAAAAAAAAAAAAAAAAAAAAAAAAAAAAAAAAAGTAGAGTAGAAGTAGTAGAAGAAGAAGAACGTTGCCTGCCTGTGTCAAGTTGACAGTTTTTCTTTTGTTGCTCCTCTATGCGCAAGTTCTTTTCCACACATTATGAAAAAGTTTTTTTTCGCCAGCGTCGTCGTCGTCGACTGATAAACGTTCCATGGCGTCGCTTTACCGCCCACTATGTGTGAGTGGGTGTGTGTGTGTGGCAATGTGTGCGTGTGTAAGTCAACACAAACATGCGCTGAGTACATTAGACAGGTGGTATGGGTCCTTTGCGTGTCCGGGCCCCGTTTTGAGTTACCTACGCCAGTTGTTCGCTGTCATGTTACGGCAATTTTACGCCTTAACTTTCCTGCTCGCCATTTCAGCGTTAGACTCAGATTCAGGGGCAGCAAGAAACATAAAAATGTCAAGGCATTCAACATTTTCTATTATTCAGCGCAACATTTTGCGTTGTCTTCCTCTTCCCCTGGCCTGCGTCCTTCTCCACCTTCCTTACTATATAGGCAGCAATTTAATTTTTTGTCCTTGCCACTACAGTGCAGCTGTTAAGCCGCAAAACACGCGTCCATCCGATGCTGATGCTCATGCTCATGCTCGTCTCTCTGGTTTGGTCTGACTGTGGCATTTTTCGAGCTGCATTTGCAGAAATTGATACCCAACTGCGCCCACTCAGTCGCTGGTCGCTGGCTGGCACTAGTTTTAGCCTCTGGTCCCAAGCGCGTAAGCATTTTTGCATTTTAACCAGAACCAGAACAGTCAGCAGCAACAGCAACAGCAGGAGCAGGAGCAGGAAGGAGCAACAGCAGCGACAGCTAAGCCTATGTAAATATGCAGACAGAAAAGCATAGAAAACTATAGCCATTGAGTGCACTAATTTCAAATTATGCCGAGCTCCGCAACTATGGTGGGTTGAGTGGTGCTTAGGCCTGTTATGAGCAACGTACAGGAAGGCGCATTTACATATAATTTCATTGAACGCTTTAACTCTTTAAAATGGCAAACAGTTGCATGTTTTCTTTGATGGCTGAAACATTTCTTATTCGGCAAATATAAGCATTAAATACACTAAAATCACTTAAGGCGCATTTATAATTTCATTGAACGCTTTAAGTCTTTAATGCTGGCGGGGCTTTGAAAGGGCGAGTTTTGCTTGATTTTCCTTTTCTTCAAAACAACATCCTTTAAATAAACTGAAATCATTTACACAAAATGTTGCAACTTTCTATTATTTAAGCCCATGGAATTATGTTGTCAATGTATAGCGAGCTCAAAGCACATTTCTGTTGTAATAAGCTGCTAGTTGGGGTTTTCAAACGAGTTTCAATTAAATACTTAAACGTTTGCCGTTTGCAGCAAGTGTCAATGGCAAATTTGTTGCTATAAGTTGACTAATTATATGGCCTGTCAATAAAAGGCAGCGAAAGAGGAATGGCAGTCCATTAAAGATGTTGCCAGTGGCAGGCGAACACATGGCATAAAAAGTGTCAGAAGTCAAATGTGTTAAATAGTTGAAGGCCTTAATGGCAACCCGTTTAAAAATTAACAACTTAAAGCCAAAAAAGCGAACGGGCGAAAGACAGAGAGTGAGTGAGAGAGATGGAGAGGGGGAAGGGGGAAAGCAAAACAGTTACAACTGTCAGCTAAAAGGAGCCACGTTAAGTAAAATGGACTTAAAGTTTTAACAACCTCGGCCAAGTGGCACGAAGTGGTGCTGGAGGGCGACGACGACGATGGCGACGATGGCGTTAGCTGCTAAGCCGTTTGGGTAGCAATGCTGAAATAAAGCAACAGTAGCAGCTACAAGAACAAAAACAACAAACAAAAAGTGTTGCTGCTTGCTATTTACTTATTTTGTTTGCATTTACTTAAATCGGATGAAAGGATTTGCTGCTTAGAGTGCGAGAGACGCGGCCTCCTCCGACCAAGCTGGCTGGCTGCAGGGAGAGCTGTAGGAGCGGTGCCTAGAAAATTTTAAATGAAGTTGCTTGCCACTGCCACGGCCGCTGGTTGGTCGCTTGACTTAGCCTAAAGTGTTGAAACGTGCAAAAGTGCCAGCGTCAAGCATTTCATTTCGATTTATGTCAAAATGTTCTTTCTTCAACGAAATTCCCAAACCAAAGTGCAGTCGCTTGCTCCTCGGCTTAGATTTATGCTCATTGGGCAAGCAGCAAGCGGCGGCATATCAAAAAGAGTGTGTAACAGATATGAACTGTTTATCCCCGCCCCCCGCCTGCCCAGCGAATGCTGTTGTCACCCGGCAACGACAAACACACACACAGAGGACACACACATTGAAAAAGGATCGCCCGCTTATAATACCAAAGGGAAAAGAACTGCCGGCCAACAGCCCAACAAATCACTGGCTTTATTTTTTTTGTGTGCCGTCTTTGTGTGTGTGCGTTCCAAACGTTCCACACTCAAAAAAATACTGTCCTCAGATTTGAAAGCTGTCTGACAAAAGTTTGAATTGTTTTCCAAGTAGGTTTTCAAAACTAATTTCCAAAGAACACAAAATTTTTTTTAAGTTTTTTTAGTTCTTTTATTTAAGATCTGTCCTACGTTGGACAATTATTAAGTTTAATGATAAACATTTAAATTGTTCTTTAAAGATGTTTCTTACAGCAGAACACTGCATTTTTGTAAAGAATTCGTTTTGGTTTCAATTAAAGAAATATATTTATTGCAAAAGTTTAACATTTAAAGTAATATTTTTAAATAGATATACATTTATACAAAAACTTTCTGTCTAGAAAGAAATTGTTTAATTTCTGTTAAGCTTCTTATTACTGCTGGTTTTTTGTGTAATGCTTTTTCTTTAAGTGTATGCTGGCTGGCTGGCCTGCCGAGTGCCGAGTGGTGTAGTCAAGTCGCGTCGAGTATATTGTGCCCTTATTTGTAAAATCCTTTTTATGTAAATAAATTCTCAAGTCCATTTTCAACATATTTATGCGCCATTTTCCACACCAGCATCAACATCGGCATCAGCATCAGCATCGAACCATCAACGACGTCGACCGTCTGTAGACATTTCATTTTGTAAATCCCATTAAGAAAATTTCCGAAATAAGAAAAATGAGCTTTGGCGCATTAGAAAAGAAAATAATCAGCCAGGCAGCCCAACAAGCCACCCAGCCAGTCAGCCAGTCAGGCAGCCAGCCAGTAAACCGAAGGCAAAGGCAAAGTGTAAGGTAAATTTACTGTTGACATTTCATTTTGTTAAAGGAATTTGTCTTTTTTTGAACTTTGTAGAGCCATGGTTGTTATGGGGGAAATGCGTTCCGGATCGTGTGCCAGACTGTACCGCTACCTTTTCTATTTTTTTTATTCTCGTGCTCGCTTTTTGTTGTTTTAATGACAAAATGAAGTGTTGTTACTCAATGACAAAAAAAAAGAAAAGAAAAAAAGTAAGGAAAACAACACCAAAATCGAGTGAGTGGGCGGTTTAAACTGATTGGGTTAAACAGGGATAAAAGCTTTAGTGGGCTAAGTGAATTGGCTGCGTCTAAGTCTGTAAATAGTACGAGCTAAGGGGGCAAGGCAGATGAAGCAAAACAAAAAATAGGAGATTAAACGTAGATTTGAGAAAAAATAAATACGTGCCCTGCATATTTGAAACATCAAGAATGACGATGAATCTAAAAGAGCATAACTATCTGCTTCAGCTTTCTTTAAATGCCATGCATTAATGAAAAGAACGTACAATTGTAGTTTCAGTTGGAGACCTTAGTTTGATAAACTTATTTAAAAGCAATTCGTTTGTGTTGGTAATTGCTTTGAAAGTATTATTTAAAAACGTAGCTAACTGGCTGAGATAGTCTAACTGGTCTTTAAACCAAAGTTACTGAGTCTACAATAAAATAGGAAAAGCGACGGGAGCTAAGATAGCCTTAAAGTTGAAATTCTTGTTAGTTATTTTAATTTCTCATCTTATAAATATTTCTATTCGAAAATGTAGCAGAGAACATAAGTGATTGGGAATAATAAAACTAATAGCTTCATGTTTTTGTGTAAAGGGATAGCCATTTTAATTGTATTGTCGTTAACTTTTTCAAATGTTGTTTTAGATTGATTATCACTTGATTTATTCAATTCGTTTCAAATTCATGTAATTATTGCCAAAAGAGTCTTCAATGTGCATTAAATAAAATAAATTGAAACCTAAAAGTGCGCCCCCAAAAGTATGCTATGCTTAGTTTCAATTACATTTGATTTCCATTTAATGGATTTTTATTTCATTTAATGGATTTGTATTTCTTCTTTTTTTAAAACAATGAAAAACCTTTTTAATTGAAAGTGGACACGACACCCGACATCCTTTCAAAGAGCTTTGTGGCAAAGAGAAGCGGCGAGTATTGAGGCCAGATTAGATGTTTTAAATAAGACAAGCTTTAATTTCTTTCTCTATTCAGAGTTTGTCAAAGTTTTTAAAAACTGTTTCATAGTAACACGAACCTTCATCAATCCACACATTAATTATTATAAGGAATGCTGCTGACTTGACTTGCAACTTTTCTATATCAGGGCGACTTACCAGTTTTTTCAAATAAGAAAGCCAGGAATATTGCTATTATTTCGTTTTTTCTGCCTGCAATGCGTTCGTGAATTGATGAAGCAATATTTCTCTCATCTCAGAGCTGCTCAATTACCGTTAAATATTTGGCTTTTCGGATAGATTGATATTGATAGATATAGAGATATTTTCACATTTCTTGCTACTCATGAATTTCCTGGAATTGTTCACAAATGTCAATTAGACTCTTTGCCATTGCTAATTGAAAGCCTCAGCTCTGAGGCAATATCAACTGCTGTGGACTGCCACTCATTCGCAGTTCTTGCCTCTCTGCCCCATTCATCTGTCTGTCTAGCCAAGACCCTAACCAGCTCACAGTTGTGGCGCGGCGGCTTTTATCAGTTACGAAATGGAAATTAATATTTAATGTGCTCACATTTTTTATGCCTCACGCCCACAAAAGCAACGTCAGCGTCGACGTCGGCTGCGGCTGCGACGCCTGAGGCAGCAACAACGACAGCGGTTAGCAACATTTCTGAAATGTTAGATGCTGCTTAGGCCTCATTAATAAATAATGAAAGGCATATTATGTTAACGCATAGAAGCAGAAGTACGAACGTTTCCAAAGTGACTTTTGTTGCTGACACACACACTATTGTTGTTCCTGTTCCTGTGTAGTTTTTGCTATTTCGTTTATCCGTCTGGCATTATTTTTTTCAATAATTCTTATCCTTTATTTGGCTTTCTTTTTGGCCTGTCTGCAATTTTTGAGTTCAATATGGGCCAACAGGCAATGCGCATTGATAAGCCAAAAGTTTTGCTGCCATTGCAAATCTCTGGAGATGGAAGCAGGAAAATTTGTTTTTAGACAACTTCCGGCACAGTAAAGAGAACATTGAGAATTGCGGCACAATGCACAGTGGTCGCACTAAAGAGAATATGCTATTTAATATGAATTTGAAATGGCTACAGTTTGCTGTCAAACCTAATGCTCCTCGGGTGGAATGTTTTAATGAAAACTATTGCTGTAATGCTGGAAAGAAACTAGATTTGATTGGCTTTTGAAGCCTTAGCGCTGACTGAGTAAACTTTAAATAATTAACGTTTTCAAAGACTCAATTATGCGCTAAGTTGTATCTTTATTTTAAAGGTGAACACAATCATTAATTATTTTTATTAGTATTTTACAGTTTTTGCATATTCAAAGCAATTATTGAAAACAATTAAAATAAATGACACAGCATCTTATTTATTTAACAATAAATTGAAAATGAATACAAGTATAAACTTTTAAAACTCTTACATAAGAGTATAAGCTATTAAAACAGTTTTTTATTGAATAAGAATGACAAAGAGAAAATAAATTATTAATACTATGAAAATATAATAAGCAAATAGTTTTTAAATTAAAAAATATATATGCAAATAAAAATATATATATAAACACTTGCATAAAAGTATAAATAAATAAAAATCTATAAAAATTAAATAGAAAAACAAATATTAAATATATTAATCTCTGAGGACAGACAGATAGACCTAAATCGACTAGTCTTCTCATGCTAATGAAGAATATATATATTTTGTGGGCGGTGCCATGCCTCCCCTACCTGTTGCAGTTTTCACTTTGCACAAACCTAATCTACTTTCATATAAAGACTATAAAAATATATAAAAAGGACATACATTATAGAAATTATATAAATAAAATATATGCAAAAAGCGAAACGAATAGCTCAGTACGGTTTCCTTTTATATAAATTGTTGACCACTGTACTCGTTGGCTGCTGGCGTTGCTGCTTAAACGCAGAAAAGCAAAAGTTTTGGCCGCAAAACTTTTAACTGGTTGGCCGTACTTGTTGCCAAAACCCGAGTCCTGTCATCCGCCGTCTTCTGCTCCACTGCTGCCGCCTGTGCCTGACCAGCAAAGTGCCAGGAGTTTGCCGTTCTCTGCTGTTATGGGCTGAGGTGGCCAGCTGTGCGGTGCTAAGACAAACATAAATTACATGCCATTGTCTACTTTAGGCGACCAATAGACGGCGGTAGCAGTCAAAGTTGCTTCTAATGATGCCACATTCAATGGCAAGGTGGTGGGGGGAGGGGTTTGGGCATAAATTAGCGGCCGCGGTGGCTCTGGCAGTGGCCACATGGCCGGCAACAACAACAACAATGGCGATGGCGACGGCAACTCAAATTAAATGTTAATTTCATGCCATCATAATCACCGTCGCACGGTGCGAGTATAACACAACACACATGACCTCATTAAGGCCAAGCAGCAAACGGCAAGCGGCGGCAATAGCAGCAGCAACAAGAACAATAGCAACAACAAGAAGAACCAGAGCGGCACGAACAATGGCGAGCATATAATAAAAGGCAAGCCACAAAACCACATCTAACATACACAAAAGCAACTCACACACTCACACTCAACATACACCCAGACACACACACACACACGCACACACATACATATATACATATATACTCGTATTAACAAAGGTATGTGTGTCCGACTGGGCGCCGCCATTGGCCGCCAGAATTGTGGGCAACGCTTCAGCCGCCGCCACGCTTTGCAAATAAACTGTAAAAATGTTTACCGACAATTTTCTACACAATTTTACGCGTCTCTCGACTCTCGTCTCCTGGCTTGGAATTTCAGCAAATTAGGGTGTGCATGAGGTCATATTAATGTGGTTAATGTTAATTACAATAATTAGAAATTTAATTAAGGTGTGCGCGCAGACCAAAATCGAATTTACATGTTAAAGCGCTGTAAAAGTATAAAAAAAAAACAAACAAACAAACAAACCAACTGGCTGCTTGCCTGACTGGCTGGCTGGCAAACAGCAAAGGAAATTATACGCATGGCCCCACATATAAATACTAAACAATATAATTTATTACACAAGCCAACAAAATAAAATAAAAAAAACAAAGAAAAGGGGTGTAGCATTCACTTGGATTTGCTGGAATTTACGGTTAGTCAGCGTCTGGACATGTAAATTAGGAAACGCTAACAGAGTTGTTGTGACTAATTGGGTATACGAGTAATATAGTTTTCCAAGGCGTTGTTATTCGAACATTTTTGGCATGTGTGTGTGCAAACTTTGGGGGAAATGGCTAAACATATATCACACATGTAGTGGAGAACTAGGAAAAAGGGGTACAGAGGCTAATACTAATACCGCAGATACCATATAGATAGATATAGATGTTAGTATGTGATATGATATGTTAATAGTACTATATAAATAATAAAATAAAATCCAACTCATCAATAAATTTATGCAAATAATATATATAATATATCAAAACGGTCGGTCGATTTTTGGCCGCCCGAGAGGAGTGTACACTTAAGGGGATGCTTAAATCTTTTTACAGATAATAGAGCTGTCCATTAAGGGAGTTTTCACTGTATACAAAATGTCAGTACGAAGCAGCTGCTTCAAATTCAAAATAATGATTTTTTTAAAAGAATTAATAATTACTTGACGGATTAGTCAAATTAATAAAAATGTTGTACCGATTAATGCATGAAGTCCACGAAATACTGTTTCTTTATAAAATGTAGAGCCATAAACTGAATCAGGAATATTAAATGTTGCTAAACATTCATATGCTTGTAGAATTGTAAAATAAATTCCTCAAATTGCAATAAAAAATAATCCTCGTGTATCTTGTTAATCACTACTTTCTATTAATCTGTAATGAACTCAAGTAAAAAAAAAAACTCCTCAAACCAATAAAATTGCTGTACATGTATTTAATAAAGGAATTTGAAATTGAATAAATTCTGTACATCCTGCTGGTGGTCATGAAGCTCCTTATTGTGATCCCGCAGTGGTTGATGTGTTTGTATCTCGATGACTACACTTCTGTTGGGATCGACTGGTGGACTGGTGGCCAACCAAACGATCAGTTTAAGGATGTATTCCAGAGCCAGCTATTTTGTTCAAAGAGAATTTCTAGACTTGTCACCAATTTCAAGCGATTCTTCTTGAAACATCTTACAACTAGTCTGTGTTGAATCGGAACTGATGGACAGCCCCTATTTGTTACAAGCAACAATGCTGCTTTATTTACTTCTTTAAGAGACACTTTTTAAGTCGATTCATACCCAAGAGAATAAACTTCCTGTCATTTGTGATGATACAAAGTCCTGGCTAAGACTAATCCCAGTACCTTTCTTCTGTTTGTTTCGCTGAATGGCCTGATGGATAAAATTTAAATACTGCTCTCGTCATTTGGTTCCCGAGTCCTTAAGTTCTATATACCACAGATATTGCAGCAAATTTTAAAATAATCGCTATGGTCCATATTTATCAATTTTGAGAACGATTTTGTTATTTTGCCTTTTCGAGTTCCATTATTTTTATATTCTATTATATTTATTGATCATACATATTAAGACGCCTAATTAAAAGTTACTCATTCGTTGTTTAATCCAAAGATGAATATTTTAAGTTCTCAAAACCACAACAAATCTACAATATACGAGTGCTTGTAGCAGCGCCTGGCAGCGCCTACGGGCTTCATTTGATTCGTCGAAGCTAATACCTCCTGCCACGTCCTTTGCTTCCTTCCTGCACCGCGCAATGTTATTATGCCATATGGCTTCCTCATGCCCAAAAACCGGAAATGCGAACATTTTATGGCCCTTGCGGCTTATGCGCTCAGTGTCTGTGTGTGTTGGCCTCAAAATGAACAGTGCGCGCCAAAAATGTGCGTTTAATTAGAGTTTTTACATGTCATTGATTTAGGCAACACACACACACATACACGCACACACACTTACATATGCATGTGCGCATAAAATTGCTAGGAGGGGCCAACACATTTACGTATATAAAACCTCAGAACTCGAAATAGCTGAGGCATAGCTCTGTATGTGAGACTGCCTTCCGCCTTCTGCCACTGCCTCTGACCTTTTTTCTGCATCTGCCTCTGTTTATTTGTATAAGGATGTGTATGTGTGTGTATCTCTCTCTGTGTGTGTATGTGTGGGATTTGATTTGTTGGTACGGCGCGCACTTTTGTTTAGTTTATTATGTAATGAATATTTGCAAAAGTGCTGGCTGCCACTGCCGCTGCCGTTGGCATTGTGGGTCGTTGGGGGCGCTGGGGGCGCTGGGGCGTGGCAGTTGCACATTTTTGACTTGAAGTAGATTTAATTTGCGTATGAAAAATTCCTTTGCCTTTTAGAGCGGCGCACAATTCCCCAACCAGGGAGCGCACAAACCCACGAACGAACCAACCAACCAACCAGCCAACCAACTGACTGACTCTCTCCCTGCAGTTGTTTAGAGGATATGCATAAGAATGCCTTGCATTTCCGTTTCAGTTTAATGCGAATTTGTTTGTGTGCGTTTACGAGTATATGTATATGTACAGTACATATATATGTTTGTATGCTTGTTTTCGCAAACAGTGATTTCCTATTTGCTCGTTCGCGCGGCCGCCATCTCTGCCCTGTTCTTCTGCTCTGTTCAGTTCTGTTCTGTTCTGGCTTCTAAAAGCTGAGCTGTGTGCCTGGCGGCTGCCGCTTGCTCTTTGGCCCCTCAAATCCCCCCTTTGGTCCTGTACTGTCCGCCTCTGTCGCTGCGGGCTGGTCCTTTGGCAAAGTGGAATTGCGCCGAGTTTATTTTATGCTTTGAGCAAAAGTTTCGTTGCATATTTTAAGGCAGTTTGCCGGCTGCAGTTATGTATGTACTACTACTGCCTCCCTTCCCCCCTCTATCCTCCTTTTACTGCCACCCTGCCTGCTTGCCTGCCTGCCTGCATGCCTGCCTGCCTGACTGTGGAAAAACAATCAACTGCGATTTGTTGTGGAAAAATTGCAAAATTATGCAGCTGTGCAAGCCAACGAGAATATTTTTCGTGCGCTACAAACGTTTGTTAGACAGACAGACATACAGACAGACAAACGCACACACACACTAGTACACACCTACGAAGATAGACTAACCGTCGACCTGCCATGCCATTTGAAATAATTTGATGTTTTCATATTTATTAAATTCCGCTCGCCACTGCTGCTGCCGCCGCCGCCGCTTAGCAAACAACAAAGTGCTGGCAAATCAATTACACTTCACTCGCCACTCAGCATACACGCCACAAACACATTCAACTACAATAAACAAGTGCATACAGTGCTGCTAATTTAAATAGACACACGTTGCTCCGGCGCTGTTAAGTAGCTGCTAAATTGCAAATAGTTTTCGATGTACTTTAGTTGTGGCTGTCTAGTTTGGAATTTTGCATACATTTGCATTCAAAAAATGCCATTCCATACCCTACTATAAGCGATGCAAAAATAGTTTAAGTGGAATGATGAGCTCTGACAGAAACTATTGGCTGACCATTTCAACATCTGTCACTTGAACTGGGGGAGAATTATCTTCAATTGTTCAAGCTTTGAAAATTTACTTCTACGTTTCCTTTAACTTCCTAAAGTAGAAAGAGCTAAAGCTCCAAAGATCTCTATAAAAACACCTCTCCCTAGAACTGCTAGTCAACAATTCAAAGGGTATTAAAACTGTATTCCCATTAATTTGTCTTACACGTGAACTAGAACTCACTAGAAGGGCTGCAGAACTATCTTCAATCGTTCAAGCCTTTCACTTCCGAAAAGATAAAGAGTTATAGCTCTTATCTCTCTTACTTACAGATTAAGGTTGTTACGTTTTCAGAGACCTCTCTAAACATTTCTAGAACTGTCGAAGAACCGTCAACCATTCAACGATATTTAAAACTATTCCCATTAAGTTGTCTTTCATTTGAAAAAAAACAAAATCCCCTGCCAACATCTCTCGCTAGAACTGCTGGAGAACAATCTTTTAATCGTTCAAGCTTTTTCCAAAGATCTCTGTAAACATCTCATCATAGAACTGCTAGGCAACAATTAGACGAGATTTAAAACTTGATTTCCATCCAGTTGTCTTTCATTTGAATAGAAACAATATATTCTTTTGTTATTCTTTTTAAAATCGTTTGCCAAAATCTCTCACTTTAAATGCTGATAAGAATAATCTACAATAGAGAAAGCTTTAAACGCCTGTTCCCTTTAAGTAGCACCTTCAGTTTTTAGAACATAAAGTGTGCTATGCCCTACTTTATCTGTAGGTTTGAAAAATGTAAATCGGCCTGCTTTCCCCATTTAAGTAAGCCGCACTGTTGGCACACACACACACTCACAGGCACACTATATGTGTATATGCTTAGAATTGAGTTCATTGTCCGGAGTATAGTTTGCATGCTAGTATATGGCGGGTTTGCGATGCCTATCTTTAATTAGAATGCCGGCGCTGGCTGGCAACACTTTTAGGATTGATGATGGCAAAAGTCAGCGGCTCGTTTGTTAGTTAGTGGGGCGCCAATCACAGGTAATTACGTTCAGGAAATGCACATGTTGTATCTGCCAGATACAGATACATTGCTTTCCCCATCCGTTATCCGTTAACCGTTGGTTGAAAGTAGGCGTCAGCGCGGCACATTAAATTTTCTTTCTTACCCATATTACAAAAAGTTTGACAGCACACACACACACACACACAGCCGCATACACGCATGCAATTTGTAGCGAAAGCCTTTCGATTTGTTGTTGAGATCGGCCCCCTTCGCCATAGACAGGCAGTCATCATAATCAGCAACAGCAGTAGCAACAGTAACAACACCATCAAAAAATGGGGCCGTCGCCAGCTGATGCTGTCGTTTGTCGGCTGTCGGCTGTCGGTCGAGACACATAAAGAGCAACATGTCAACCTCAAAAACCGCAAAGTTGGCAACAACTTTGCTGCTAGCAAGCCTTATTTTTAAGCTCCACTAACTCGGCCCTTGCACGCAAAAAAGGGACCTTCTTCTTCGATTGAAAATCAACGCACATGTGCAAATTTGGCAACGAGAAATTGAATAAGGTCCACACACACACATACAAACACACACACACACTGGGCCGGAAGTGATGGCAAACATTTGAATTTCAAATGCGAAGAATTAACTTTTCTTTCCACTAACTGACTAAGTTACGGGGAGGAGTATGAATTGCTGCGATAGATTACTTTGCAAGTTTATCGAATGGCTCAAAAAAAAAAAAAAATGGCGAAAAAAAAAGAAAAAAAAACGCACCTCAATAAGTTCAAAATCGTGCTACAATTATCTTTCGAGCCGCTTTACGAAGCTAAATTATTTGGAAATTAGAAATAAATGTTTACCAAAACGCCAATGAAGTTTTTAAATTAAATATAATTAAATGTACAATGAATATAGGCTAATTTAATTTACATTTAAATGAAATTAAACAAATAAATTTAATATAAATATCTCAAATATAATTACATACAGAATTTTGGAAACCAAAATTAAATTATTCAAACTGCCTTCAATATTTAGAACAATTTTAGCTTTTGTGGGCTGGAGCAGCAATTACTATATAAAACGCGTAACTGAAGCAAAAACGATTCAATTAATATTAAATGTTGGTTATTGATAATGCAAAGAAATCATACACAAATCAATTGATGGTTCTATAATTATAACCAATTTACGTACAAAGAGAAATTTAGATAAAAATGTAAATTATATTATATATATACATTTATAATTTTTTTTTTTTTTTTTTGAAGGCATTTGTTTTTTATAAAAAATGTTTTTACAATTTATTAAACACTATTCTGCTAAGAATATGGCAGTTTAAGCTTATTAAACATTAATGGGGAATACAAAAATTGTCCATAGTATTGATCTATAGGGCACACTTAAATCTACAATGCAATATTTACAACACTTTTTAAATAAATAAAAGTATATGCTTTAGACAAGGGATCGCGTGGGGAGATCCTTTTGGGAGGCACTTCTTCAATCTTCAATTTAGTGCGTTAGTCTGAAGTTATAAACATATTGTAATAAAGTTCAGCCTACAACCTTCAGCCTTGACAATTGTAGTTTTGTGTAACAAGAAATGCTTACGTACTATCGACAACTATTGAGGCATCGCAAAAAAATGAAACAATTTCTGATATTATTGTTATTTTGTATTAACAGCCCACTGTGCCACAACTTTACAATCATTTTCAATTTGTAGCCGCGCTGATGGGCAAAAAAAAAATCAGTGCGTTACTTTAAATTTGTTTCTTAAATGTAAAAAATAAACCAGCAGCAGCTAATCAGCATATCAATGCGGGTCCTGCCCTGACTATACTGGTATTTTTTTCAGCTTTCTTCTTCTCTTTCCTCTCTATTATAATTACACTCTTGTTGGAGGTGGCAGAGGGAGGGGAGGAGGGTGGGGCTTGTTATTATTGTGTGTGTGCAGCGTTTCTAATTTTACGCTCGACAAATTTTATATGACTGAATTATGATATGAGCCGTGGCCATGGCGTTGAATCGTCGACCAGCCCAGCCAGGCAGCCAAGTGGACGAAGTGGACTCGTGATCCATGGCCTATGGCCCTGTACTCTATACTGTGTACTGTGTAGTCTGTATAGTCTGTACTGTACGCGTTAATAATTTAAACTTTAAACGTTGCATGCGCCCACCAAGTTGGGATGCTTTTTAATTAAGCCACGTGCTTTAAGCATGGCCAAATCAAAGTTGTCTACAACAGGACCAACAGTGACAAAGGCAGAAACGGCAGCAGTAGCAGCAGAAGCAGCACTTGCATACTTAAACAGATACTCGCACAAATAGGTATATATATATATATATATCTATATAGAGAGACAGACAAACAGACAGATGCCTGAAATTATGCTAAGCATATGCGTTGAGTGAGGGTCGGTTGTGGACCGTTGGTAATGACAAGGGCTCGGTTTGGGCTTCGACTTCGGCTCAGCACCGGAAAGACAGTTTAAGAAAAAGGCATGCTCTGCCCCGCCCTGCCCTGTCACGCAAAAAGGACAACATCAAGAACAGCAACAACGACAACAACAACAAGCTTTATTAATGTTTTATGTGTATTGTGTGCTGCATACTAATGCGATATAGAGCCGACCGCCTGACAATGTCAATTGAAAATGCTTTGTAGCACAATCGCAGTCAATAAGTGGCAAACAGCAATAACAACAAATACAACAGCAGCAACAACAACAATAACGACAAGAACAACAACAGCAAGGACAACGGTAATGAAACTAATTAGTTCCAATGGGCAAGCAAAATGAAAAGCTTGCACCTGGACGAGTGGCCTCATTAAGCAGCGCCCTGTAAAGTACAGCTAGCATATTTGCAACTTGCCTTAATGGCATTCAACAAACTACAGTTGACAAAACCCAGAAAGTGGCACAGAGCGAGAGAGGGAGAGAGGAGGACAGAGACAGAGCGATAGAATTGCCACTGGAACCGCACGGCAATGCACGGCAACATTGCAATGTGCCCGCCAAGTTGCGGCCGTACATGCAGTTGAGATGTCGTTTGGCAACCGCCAAGCATTTTTAATTAAATCGCCGTGAAATAAAATGAGATGCAACGCAAACTTTTGCATATCGAAGACAATAATACCCTTGTTAGATGCTTTGGGGCAGTGCCTTAGTAGCTAAGAGCAGGTACATTGCAGCATCTAGAGATGCTGCGCCTCAATTAGCGATCAATATTTATTCTCATATTTGAGGAACCTTGGCTGGATTTGGAATAATTTCACAAATTATTAGTCAAGAATCAGGTAAAAAGGCAACTTTCGCCTCATTAGGGATAATTTATGCAATATTGCCAAATGGATTATTACCATTTATTGTTTGAACTCATCAGATAGTTACAGTAGGTATAGACGTTGATACTACTTTACATCTGCTACTATAATTTTTGCTGTCCCAAAAACTGACGCATGAATTTGACATGCTTTGGAGAAATACTTAGAGATATTTATTTTTATATACAATTCGATAAATGATTTTCCTTTTTTTTTTGAACCAAAATCATTGCATGGCAGGCTTTTTAAAATATTGTTGGGTTCCGTTCAAATTATTTTAATTCAATTTAAATATAAAACTTAATTTCATAAATATCTGCCAAAAAATATTAATGTTAGCATTTCGTAAATATTTCTGTGCCATCCAAAGAGTAGAAAAGTGTATAACATGCTCATATGTACAATGAATTTTTTTTTTTTTTTTAATTATTGAATGTTGTAAGCAATCGATTTTTTTGTTGTTGTACATACAAATCTTCATGAACCATACAAGATGACAGACTACTTAAAATATTCCTGGGTTGCGTTGAGATTAATTTTAATTAAATTAAAAAATTGCATTTCATTTCAAAAATTTTTTCTAAAAAATGTTAATGTAGCAATTGCTAAATATTTGTGTGCCAACCAAAGAGTATAAAAGTGTATAACATGCCCATTTGAGAGCGTCGAAGCACAGCATAAAAACAACGACAACGACAACAAAAACAACAAGAGCATGAACAGAAATGGCCATGGTTATAGAATGGCAGAGTGTTGTCTGTGCTTGCCATAAAATAAATCCACGCCAAAAGTATGCAACAAAAGTTTGCAATTAAAATTCAAATAACATACAAGCTGTGCCTGGATGGCCCAAAACCAACAACAGCAGCAACAACGACAGAAATGCACAGACACACACACACACACACACTGAAACAACTCAATGTGTTGAAAAGTGGCAGACGATTCTTAGAAAACCGCCAAAAACACACAAGATGGGCGGGCAAGTAAACACACATATATATAGTACACACACATATATGTGTGTTTAAAAGCATAGGTGTGTGTATGTGTGCCAAGGCAAAGCCGTGAATCACACACAGAATGTAATAAAGCTCTACTGCTCGCCCACTCCCCTACTCGCTATACACACGTGCCATGTAGCGCGTATCATAGCATACTTTTATGGGATACTGTTGCACACATGCACACCTACACCAACTGTGGGCTCTGTGGCAAACATCATCATATTCATTATTATGACAGTTGTTGTCACAATTAAAACAATAACAAAAACAAAAGTCGTAAGTTTACATGGTAATTAAATATTTTAATATGCCTGCGTGCTGTGCTCTCAGCACTCAAAAGCTTCAAGCTCAAAACACTCCTCGCTCTCTCTCACTCTCTCTTTCCCACTCACTCCATCGCTGTTGGGTTTCCGGTTGTGGCTTTGGTTGTGAAGTTGAAGACAACAGCGTTGTTGTTGTTGTTGCTGGTGGGAGTCTCTGATTGAGAGTGTTTGGGAGTTGATGCTAGCGGTTGGTGGTGCTGGCATAGTGGCTTGAAATTGCGAACAGCTTGCGAGAAGAAAGCAACAAATTGTCACCAATGTGGCACGCGTCCACATGTGGCATGCATGCCATTTTCAAATACACAGCAAAAACAGCTGAAGAGAATGTTAAATTAGAAATAGAAGAGATCACAATTCTTTAAAAATATAATAGATTTTCCATGAATAATTAACAAATGAATTGCCAAAGCACAGAACACTCTGATATATCAGCAGGTCAAATACATCATGGCGATCATCAGAAGGAAGGTGGAGAAATAGATATCTCTATTAATGATTAATTGTAAACACAAATATGTGCTAAAAATTTAAACCTTTTTTAAACGCAGCGGCAAACAATTCCCACAGCTTTCTGTCACTGAATTGTCAAAGCACAGCATGTGAGATACTTATTGACAAGTCATTTTTTATTTTATTTATATTAAATTTATTTATTTATTTATATTAAATTCCAATAAAGGTATAAAAATAAAAAGTATTATGTATAAGTTCAAATTAAAAAATAAGAAAGTCTTAAAAATCACTATACAATAATGTTGTTTATGCCTCAAAAAAAGGGGGGAATTTAATTTGCTATTTTGCCAGCTATGCTCTTATTCACTGCCAGACCTAAGCAACTAAAACAAAATATAGATAGTGCAGGAAATTAAAAAAAAAAAAAACTCCTCAGCATTCTTTAATATATCACACCCTTTTAGAATTAACAAGAGAGAACGCTACAGTCGAGCAAGCCCGACAGTGTAATACCCTGTACCCAGGTAAACTTCCGTCACTGAGTTATATGCGCCCAAAGCAGCAGCAAGAAGAGGAAGAAGAAGAGCGAACTTGTTGCTGCAGTTTGTGGGGGTTGTACTGTAGAGAATTTGTTTCGCTAATAACTTTTCTCAGAATTAACCGAATTGGATAAAATTTTATACAACAGTAGACAATTATATATAAATTATGTGTGCAAAGTTTGGTTTAGGTAGCATTTGAAATGTGGACGCTATTGACGAAATTCTGTAGCGGGGGAAGGGGGGGAAAATTAAAAAAAAAAAAATAAACTCGTCCTTACTCGGACCTAGGAGAATCTGGATGCCAACTTTGGTTATTCTAGCTTTTATAGTTTCTGAGATCCTCGCGTTCATCCAGACGGACAGACGGACGGACAGACGGACGGACATGTCTAGATCGATTTCTCTCGTCATGCTGATCAAGAATATATATACTTTATGGGGTCGGAGATGCTTCCTTCTGTATGTTACATACTTTGCACAAACCTAATATACCCTTTTTACCCTACGGGTACAGGGTATAAAAACAAAGCATTAAATTATTCTAGAAAATGCCTTAATATAAATGCTTGAAATCTATCATGAACTCATGGAGAAGCTTTCAAGATTTTCAAGGAGTCCTCCATGCACTTAGCACGAGATGTTTCCATCAACTTGCCAGCTACTTGCGAACACTTGTATTACACGCTTCATTTGTAGTGCTTGTGCAGAGGAGGAGAGTTACTCGTCACTTTCTTGCAGTGCACTTTTCAATTTTCTAATTGTTAAACTTGTGCCTTGTATGCCACACCACAGCTTTCCGGCTGCCACCTACACAAGCCCATTTTCACACACACACGTACACAGAAAATTCAAGCCGCAGCCATCACTTCACAGATACGCATCCATATGTGCGAGCGTCTTCTTGAGTGATTTCATCTATCCAACTGTTGCTCAGCATTCTCTCTCCATTTGGTCACACACACACACACACACACACACACACACACACACACACACACACACACACACACACACACACACACACACACACACACACACACACACACAAACACACACACACACTCAGATGTGTTGTGTGTAACGGCATTTTGCAAGGTTTGCCATGCGTTTAATTACAACTTTATTTTGTTTTTGTGTGCGCGCCATGCCGTCAACATTTGTCGGTTTTCATCGCCGTCTCTGTCGTCGTCATCGTCGTCGTCGTCATCGTCGACGTCTCTTTGCATTAATTAATTCAATTCAATGGCGACGGCGACAGCGACGGCACGAGGAATGGGGGGAGGGGGGTGGTTGCTGAGAACGTCAACGACTGCGGCTGTCATTTCCGCAACGAGTCTTTTAATCTGATTTGAGCACGCACTTTATGTTGACGGGCGTTATTGAATTTAAACTTATACACAATATTGCTTATTTCGGTTAAATAAGACAATTCATTCAATTTGTGGCCACTAAATCAACCATAATAATAACAACCACAACAACACAACAGCCACACCACAAACGACAAAAAAAAAACAGCAACAACAACAACGACATTTTATATAGAAAGCGGAAGAAAAAACACAAAATTTATATATGAAACCAAAACCAAAGCATGGTAAAGAAAATTCAACGCCCAATTTGTGCCGCACTGCTGCTTCCGTTGTCAATAACAATTTACGGCACACACAACAACAACAGCAACAACAACAGGGGCGGTCACAAGGACAATAATCGAAAACAGCAGCCGGTCAGTAGAAAATATATTTCCTTTTCCTAATATTAATAATCCGGCGTATACGCAACGAGCAGCAAAGCTTCAGGTCCAGCGCCATGTCCAGCAAATGAGCCTAGACAGAAAACAGAGTAAGGATCGGAAACCCATGCCCCCCTCCCCCATGCTCTCCACCTAATATGTCACTGTTGGTGCCAATAACAATAATAAGCAGCAGCAGCAGTAACGACAGCGGCAACAAAACAAAGCCTAAAAGCTGGCATCATAAATTTTTTGTCGACTGCCAGGGAGTAAAGACATTGACAATGTCAGGGGGCCAGCAGCCAGCCAGGATATTGGCCAGGATACAGGCCCAGGCCCAGCTCTTGCCAATTTTTGCCATTCACTAATAAAATGTATGAAAAAGTTCAATTTATTGTTCTTCAGCCAGCAACAATGCATTGCAATGTTGCTAACATTATTTTAGATTTTATTTAAAAAGTTTATAAATTTTACTTGTGAATTACTTACACATGAAGAGAAACGCTGGCATATCAATTTCTTAGACATACTCGTACGCACATATATTATTTTAACATTTACATATGCGGGCATAAAATATGAATATGTGTGAGTGTGTGTGTGTGTGTGTGAGCGTCTAAGTGCGTTGGCAGCATATGCCATAAATTGCCCGACTTCAACCATTGACTGAAGTGGCTCGACTTTTTCCTGCTGCTGCTGCTGCTGCGTCTAACAAATGCCTGGGCGTTATTGAAATTTTTACTTTTGCTTTGACTTTGACTGCCAGAGAGTCGGTTGTTTATGCGGGCCAGACAATAACCCTGCCATAGCATCAATTTTACATCAATCCACACGCACATATCTAAGCATTGATATCGCATATATTTATACATAATTTTTCTTTTTGCACATATTTGCATATATTTTTTTTCTGTTTTTTTTTTTTTTCTTTACCTCACCACATCAGCCAGACACCACCACCACATTAGCACAAAATGTCTTTTCCTTCATTGGGAATTCCTAGCAATTTATGATGTTTTGCAGTTTGTCTTGAAGGCGCGTTGGTCAAAAGGGAAAGGGAGAAAGGAAATTGATATTGGCATGCATTTTGCTATTGGTATGGCCATAGTTTGTTGATGTCAAGTTTCCCAACAGCTTCAAAAACAAATCAATTTAGTGGTAGAGTGCTTTGTGCGACTTAAACAAATAATACAAAAAATATATATAATTCTAACAAACTTACTAGCAATTCCTACAAATGGGAGTTTAATTTGATGACACAAATCCGCCCATCAGTTGCAGGGTAGGTTTCGATATTCGATCGTGCTGTGATAATACGAAGCACGAATAACCTTCTTGTATGTTTGAAGAAACAAATATTGCTGATGCCAGCGTACCCAAAACTTTTTTTACCCGTACGTTGCCAGCAATCTAAGCGAGTTTCTGGAACATGTTTGATCATTTAATCGCTGCACTAATCTGCACCAAGAGTCTATTCATCTCAGTTTGTTCCTAGCCAATGATTAAATAAGACGTGCCTTTAAATTGTAAATGTGAAGTGCTTTGTGAAAATAAAAAATACATACTTACGTACATATATATTTAAAGACCTGTCTTTGCTACTAAAAGTTTAGCTTTGTTTTTTTTTTTTATAGAAATTGTCATTACATTTGTCTCCCACAATAGCTTGCTGCCAGGCCTGAATTTTGACAATTGTTCGTTCGTGAACTTGCATACATAACCGATTAATCCTGACTAATAATCTTTAATAATTTACACATTCTCACAACTCGCAGGTCATTCCTGCCTTACTATGCTGCTTTAAAGCATATTTGGTTACTAACTCTTGATTCTTTGTTGGATAGTAGTAGTATTCTTTCAAGAATTGTATTAAAAACCCTTTTGACCTAAGGCTTGAGCTTTACACATAATACAATGGTTGTTTGCTTTGTAGTTACTATATAGTTATAGAATGCAAGCAAGTTTCCACATTAATGCAATGTAATCGATAATTGTATAGAAACTTTCTCTTTGACGTCACTACAAAGCAAAGTGCCGCCAGCACAGAGAGAAGATTAATAACACATTCATACATTTATTCACAAAACTTTAAACAATTGTAAGCAACGAAATGAAGAACTTTAAAACATAACTAAGAACTACAAGTAGAACAGCAGTTCACCAAAAGGTGATGCACATACATAGTTGTATTTCTTGAATTATTTAAGCAGCATACACGCATAATTTCTATTAGGGTATCTACGATTTTAACTCCCCATATTGCCTCTCTTCTGGCATTGACTTTATTAAGTTTTACGACTATTTCCGTGCTAGCTCCAAGCAGAGCAACAAAAGTTGTTTATTTGCTATTTTTCCGCGAGCAAAACGCTCCGGGGTGTAGTTGTTTGTTTTTTTGTTTTTTGTTTTCTGTGGGTTTTTTGAGTCAACAAATTAATTAGTTATGCTGTTGCGGGCACATGGTAGCTTCATTAATTAAAACAAAAATCTCTCACATGCCAGGCCAGAAGTCACAAAACGCACGAATAAGATTTCCTGCAGGCATAGATAATGAAAAATAAAAGTAGATAGTCATGCGGTGATGGTGGGGATGCGAGGTGGGGGTGGGGGTGGATGCCGGATGTGGATTTGCTTTGATTAGCCGGAAGCATTTTGTCAAAAAGTTAAGTTGTGAGTCGCATCGTTGGCCAATGAGGAAATTATTTTGCATGATTCAGCATATCAAAGGCAAAAACGAAGGCAGAAGCAAAGTAATTACAACAAAAGGCGCGCTATCATTGCCAGCATATTTGCGCCAAGAAGTGCTGGCGATGGTTAGAGGGGGGGTTGGGAGTTCGACATAAGAGCCTTGACGGCTACACAGTTCGCTGCGCCACTGCAGGTGCTCGGCTCGTGCCTCATATGTTGCTCTAAAGCTTAAAGTCAGCAACCATTCAATTTTTGTTAAGCTTTCACTCACCCTAGTATGTCGCACAGTGGTGCGAAAGCAGAAAAAAACTATTAGGCGTTGAAAGTTATGAACTGAATGACAGTGCTTTAAAAATGTATGTTCATTTAATTCTACCAAGATATAGATATATTTTATGTAAGAGCTAACTTAATAATAGTAAAATTATAGGCTAGCTAGTTATTTGTCAACTCTATTTCATTTTCATTTCATTTATTTACAAATAATTGGCTCAAAATTGTGTTTCTGATAAAAGTTAATAATGAAGGTTATCTTCTCAATTAGATACAAAGTGTTTTTTAACAGTTCATGAATGAATGGACAATTTCTAATATGCAACAAAAGCGGGGGAACATTGTTTTAAAAAACCCAAAAACCCCTAAAAGAAAATTAGAGTAAGAATTTGAAGCAATGCTAGTAATATGGGAATATGTAGAACGATTACAATTGTTAAGAAAATGAAGAGTTAAACATAATAAAGGCCAGGGCAGATTAAAATTTGTTTAAAACAGACCTGCTTGTAAAATGGAACTAAACAGATATATTTTGTTATCCAAGCTGAGGCGTGCCTGCTTAAGGTTAATCAAATATGAATTGCAATTATAAGAATAACTTAAATATTTAAAAATAGTAAAGGAACAGCAAACCCCAAACCGTAGCTCTATTAAAAAACAAAACTGACAAAAAGTAAAACAATAAAAAGGCAGAAGAGATACCAGAATGTGATGATCTCCTCTTTAGTTGATGACTAACAAAAAGCTTAGGACTAGCTGACAAGAGGTTGGATGGGCTTTAAATACAACGAAGATACTGAATTAGAGGGTTGCGAGAGATTACAAGTACTATACTGATAATACTAACATAACAAGAACAAAAAGGAGATGATATGCCACATAGAAAGTAAGTTTATTTATTTATGTCAACAAACATTGACTGTCGACATAGGAAATATATAAAAATTAAATAAAATCATCTTATAAGCTAGAAAAGCCAACGAAGAAGAAATCTAATCGAATTAAAATAATATCTAGTTATTGTTATATTCTTCTGTTAAGCCTTTATAACATGCTATATGACGTAAGATTTGCATTCTTAAAGCAAAATGCTGATATTTGATTGATATTTAAGTTGAACTGATTAGTTGATTCAATGTCGGCGGGTTTCCAATTTAAATAGCTTTAGAACTGATTTAGGAGGCAATCAAAATGATAAGCTGTGGCTTTTAATTTTGTTTTAAATTTCTACACTTGCGAAATTAATTGATTTCATTCTTTAATTATGATTGCTTGCGTTTTAGAATCACTTGTTTATGAATAAAGCATGTATTGCTTGATTAAAGGGAAGAAAACGCTTCGAAAAAAGTAGAATAAAGTTGTGAACCACCGTGTGTCGTCGTTGCGCTGTTTGTGGTTGTCGTTGTGGAGCTTCGCTGAGGTCCCCTGTGTGAGTGTGTTGGTAGCGTAACGTAACAATGCGCGCACATGACCCCTTTTGCTTGACCTCACTTATCTTACTTAGTGGTTTAGTGCTGCGCTCTGTGCGCTACAACTTGCTAACAAAAACATTTAGAACTCACAAGCCTAGGCGTCAGTGCCTGCCCCAGCTAGCCAGCTAGCCAGCCAGCCAGTGAGCCAGCGAGCCAGCGAACATTGGAAGACAAGCCTGATATTTATGTCGCCAGCTGTTGGCATTAGTGGACTGGCTTTTAAGGCGGCAGAGTGTTGTGTGTGTCGGGCATAACAATAAGTGCGACGCTGGTTGGTGTAAGTGACCACCAGATTGTCGGCATGGCTTGGTCTTGGACACATAAACGTGGGCGCGCGCATTATGTTCGAGGCCACAAAAAGATTACAGTCGTGCGTGTATGTGTGTGTGTGTGTGTGTGTGTGAGAGTCTCCTTCTCCTGCCCGATTGCAAGAGTTTTGCGCACAGAGGGAGTGTGGGTGTGGATGTGTGTGTGTTTGGCAATAAACTTGTCGCTTGTTATTATCGTCTTAATCGTCTGCTCGGCCAGCTTGCATCACTTTTCTTCTCTGTAGTTTTTCGTTAATGTTTTAACAGGCCGAGGTTTATGTACTCTAGTCCCCAAGCACAACCCACTGCCCATTACCCACTACCATCCCCATCGCCTCATCGCCCCATCGTCTCATAATTGCTGTCACTGCAACAGTTGTTTGCTGAGCAGCTCCTCCGTATCTGTGTACAGGAATTGATGAAACTTTTAAGCACTGGCCCGGCATCATCATACATTTAGATTTACATAAGCCTCGCACAGCAGCAGTGGCAGCAGCAACATTTATCAAACTGTAAATGTATTTTTCTTTAAAAGTAATGCGGCAAATGCGTGCAACACAACGTGACAAAGTTTTTCAAATGCCTACTGGTACTGCTTCGATGTAGCTCTTACACGTAGTAGTAGTAGTACGACTGCCTTTTTATAATCTCGACTCTTGTCTACCGTGCGTCGCAACGTATGCTGCATAATAAACAAAGGCGGCTCTAGACAAAAGTCAGGCGCGGCACGGCGCGGCGCGGCGCAGCGATTTGAGAAACAATAAAAAAAAGAGAGAGCAGTGTGCTTTACAAAGAAGCATTGCATACTTTATGGCTGTAGGCTTAGTGAAACAAAAAAAACAACAACAACAAAAACAGCAAAACAGCGACAAAACATTTATTTTCCTGTTATGCCAGAGCCGGGAGGGGCCGGTAGCTGACAATGTTGGTAAGTTTGTAAGGCTTAGCAGCGTCAATGATACTAGTATGGGTAGCAGCAGTTTGTAAAACGAAAAAACTCCGCTTACTTACACTTAAAATATTGAAAGCACGTTCCTTCGTAGCGCACTTCTTAGAATGTTTATTGGAAATTTCTATAACTAGCTGTGGACATGGAACATTTCATGTATTGAGTGTAAATCGCGTTAACTGCAGCTTTACTTTTCTATGCTTTTGGCAATAGATTGCTTCCGAGAGATTTGTGAAAATGGATTTAGAAAATGCCCATTTTAATAGAGATTTTACAAATTTGTTGGTAAAAAATCTAGTTCATTATCTAATTATTATCATAGTTATTATTATTTTATAATTATTTTCTAATTGGATTATATTTATCAGCATATTACTTTCTCAATTACAATTAATTATAACTGATCTTAACTGAAAATAATTGCTTTGCTTGTTCTGCAGGAAGATAATAAGAGTTTGGGAAGTATTTAAACAGAGATTCTACAAATTAAAAGTAAATGAATGAATAATTCACAATTACATTTAATTAGAACAAATCATTAGAAAATAAGTGATTGTTCTGTGAATTTTGTAAGGCGTGGAAGTTTTTGTTTCAGAGCGATTTGTTAAATTGAATTTAGAAAGCCTATTTAAAGAATGATTATTCAGGAAGATTTGTGAATAAGAGTTTGGGAAGTATTTTAGTAGAAATTCTACAAATTAGTTGATCACAAATCAAACTCATTAACTAATTGTATTCTATTTATATAAATTATGCAACTTAAATGAATGAATAATTCACAATTACATTTAATTAGAACTGATCAAAAGAAAATAATGCAGAGGCTCAGTGGTTCGTTAGTGAAAAAATGGCGACTGAAGTCGTCCTATTTTTTTGTGCCATCTTAAAGCAAAGCTACTCAACTGAAAATTTGACTTATACTCATATCTGTGGTGCAAACCTACGCTCCACCACCACTCCCTGTGTTGGTGGCATGGCAACCACTTATTACCGCTGCCTCCTACACAGTTTTAAGGCCCAAGGCAAGCTGTTCACTCAGCTTACTCGAGGCCTTCATTGTTTTTTGTTGTTACTTTTGCGGCTTAAGTGTTGCTGTTTACTTTTGTGCACATTTAGCTGCCAGTTATTGTTGCCACTGTCAATGCCACTGCCACTGCCTCTGCCACTGCCAATAGCTGCTGCTTTAGCTTTAATGCGTGTGTTGAACTCGCGTCCCAGCATTGGAATTAGTTTTGATTCCACCATAGGCCCAGTCTGGCCAACTGCCACCTGCCACAGGCCTTACCAGCTTATAAATAACGCAAATTAAAGGAAGGAGAGAAAAAACTTTGATGCTTTTGCTTTATTATCGTTGGCCTATCGTCTGCTGTGGAGAGAGGGGAGGGGAGGGGGTCTGACAAAAATTCGGTCGCTCCAATCATGATCATCAATATATACTCAATATAATTTCTGTCAAAAGTTGAAACTAATAAAAGGCAAAAGCCGTGTGCGAGGCTTTTAATGCTAATAACAATAATAATAAAAGTTTTAGGCCCACAAAGATTTTTGTGCACTTGCTTTGCTCTGCTTTGCTCAGTGCTGTTGTTCTTTGTTTTTGTTTCTGTTTTTGTTTTTGTCATAGTCATGGCACTTGCTGGGCAAAGTTTTGTGGGCAGACATCGTCTTTTGTTTTCAAAGTCGTCAGTGTCAGACACACACACACTCACACACACCCACACACACAATCATATATCATATTGTCGTCTCAGGCAAGTTGACAAACCACCACCTGACGCCTGGCTCCTGGAAAACATGCGATGACTACGAGTTTCGGGTACATGCATCTAATACATATCATAAATATTATGACAAGCTCAATAAAATATCAAAGCACACTTACTGGCGCGTTTACGTGCGTAAAATAAAAGCTGGCTGCAAAGAGAAAAGAGAAAACAAAGCCAGTCGCCAACGAAAAGCAGAAGCATTCAACAACATCCAGCAACCAGCATTCAGCAGCCATGCCTGGCAATTTGGCAAGTGTCTACACAGTTTATGAAATTGCCAGGTTGTCTACGACATAGTCGTCGTCGTCGTCGTCTTTGTCGTCGATGCACAGTGGTCTAATAGTGGCGGCCAAAATTAGAACGAATTTCCTCGATTCTTTACATTCCTAATAACTAAAATCTTAGCAGACATCCTTTTTATTTCAAATGTTAAATGTGTTCATATATGTGGCAAATATTCTTGATGGGCATAATATATTTCTGTCAATCTGTACGCTGTATATAATTAAGATATATGACTGCTTCATGGCTATTGCTCTCCTTTTCTTGAATAAAACAAAGATGATTTCGATTAGATTGTGGTGTCGAATGACATCAATCGCTCTTCATTTGTTTTATTAAATATTCATTCTGACTCACAGCTGCTAAGTATTTTTATTCTCCTCTGAATGTAAACTGTAGGGCGAAACCTTAAAAACAATCTCATAAATATATTGCAAATGTCTGTAAAATGTTAGTCTATTTGTTATTTCTCGTGCAGCTAGTTTTTCCAAATTGTTAAATTAATTTGAATGAAACTGAAAATGAAATTGTGCTGCTACCTGATCGGCAATGATATGTTTGATTTATATTTTATAGTATACTTATATATTTTTGGGCAATTGTTGATATGTCTTTAAAAATATGAAGATGCTTAGAATGTGTTTTGTTTCTTATAATGTTTTAAGGGTATTACGTAGAGCAGATATACTATAAACTTCAAAGAACTAAAAAAACAATCACACTTCTCTTTTTCAAAGCCTTATACATCTTTAAAAATTTGAAGATGTTTAAAATATTAATAACAATTTTATAAAGAGCGTTTAGCTTTTAATTCTGATTCAAATAAATTACCCCTAATATATAAAGTAGAGCAATTTATATCGCTGCCTGTTCTCAATCTGCATTTAATTTTAATGTATTTTGAGAATTGAAAAAGGATGATTTGGGTTCACTGTGCATTGTCGTCGACATCGTTCCTCCTTCTTGTCTTCGGCGGCAGTTTGTTGTCCCTCGTCCGTAGGCAATCATAAATTGCTAAGGCGTTTTTTGGTCATAGGAATAGGCATAGGCATAGGTATAGACAACGGTATATAGGCATAGGCACGTGTGTTGCGTCTCATAAAGTTTGCGGTATTTTAAGCTGGCCCAGCTTACTGGGTAATCCTGCATAGAAATAATGAGTGTGTTGCCGGCTGAGTCGGGGCTCGGGGGTCGGCCGTTGTTGGACGTTGTATACATTGTATTTCGCTTAAAAAACAGATAGATGGATGGATGGATAGATAGTTGTACACATGGCGTGTTGGGAAGCAGTGGGGCGGTGGGGCAGTGGGCAACCGACAGCAAATCCCCATTTAATGGAACAGGCGTGAGCGACAGCATTACGATGTCTGTTGCTCTTGGGATGGGAGAAGCGAAGGGCGCTTCTATCTCTCTCTCTCCTCCCTATCTCTCTCTCCCTTTCTTACTCTTAACATTTTTGAAAATATGCTGCGGTTTATAAAATGCTGCCTGCCAGCCTCAACTCGAATAGTTTTGCAAAACCCAAAACCGCAGCCAAGTTAACTTTGCTGGCGTCGTTGCGAACCTTAAGGCATGCGGCTTGGACTCGACTTACCGCAACACCACCTTGCCCCACCCTTGTCTCGCCTCGTATGTGTTGAAATTTTTGTGTTGGCCGCACTTTACGTTATGACCGAAACACACACACATGGTAAGAGAGAGCGTGAAAGAGAGAGAGAGAGAGACATAGAGAGAGGGAGGGGGAGAGAAAAACTAATTATATTAAAATGTCATGTAAAATTTTTGTGCGGCACTGTGCTGGAAATAGTTGTCAGGCGTTAGTTGTGGGCATTTAGCGTTGAGTTTGGCAAGTCATTTGGTGGTTTTGGCAAGCATCTCAAGTTGTGGCCGAGAGTGTGCAGGAAAATGTGATACGAAATCGAAACAGCTCAGCTGAGGTTAAGGTGACAAAATGACAACAAAAAGCCAAAAGCCAAATCGAACGAAAGCTAGAAGCAGTGGTTAAGCTAAGCTAAACGAAGTGGTCAGATAGGCAAATAATTTGCATGCAAATATGTAAACTATAGCAGAAGAAGAAAAACGTTTTATTGGAAAATACTTGTACATTTGTGTTGGTAATGTTTATGGAACTAGTTATAATATTCTAATCATTTCTATTGCATTCTTTTTAATTTCGAATTTAACAATATCTCTTAAATGTTTTAGTTTAATCCATTACCTTAACACGAATTTTAACTTGGCAAATGATTGAGGAGAAATCTGCATAAGAAGTTATAACTTGGCTTGACATTTGCAACGTCTCGTTACCACAAGACCCACAAATATAGGGGAGGTGTTAAAATGAAAGGCATTTCGATTATGCAAATAATGCCCAAGAGTTTGAAATTGTGACTCAAAAGTGTAGGGCAGGTGTACGTGCGTGGCTTTAACTAGTTAGGAGGCAACAGTCAACAGTCATCTCAAGTTTTCTGCTACATTTGGCCGACAAAAGGCACACTTTTAATTTTGATTAATGATGCCAACGTCCTGTTGGCGGCCTACATCATTTATATGCCTGACTGACCAGAGAACCTAATGCCGTTTGGCTCCACCTTTACTTTTCCATTGTGTTTTTGGTCTAGCGTTGCAGAGGCATCGATTTCATGATGAATTGTTTAATGGCATTTTGTTGACATTTTTCCTCGAAAATCAAACCCAAATCACATACATTGACAATAATGATGAGGACGACGCACAAATTTAATTAAAATTTTACATTGAACGTTGTTGTTTTTTTTTTTCTTTTGCTTTGTTTGTGTCGGGAACGTTGTCATCTTCAACGCTATATACTTACTACTTTGCAGTGGCGCTAGTATAATCACTGGCCTTTGTTCGCACAGCAGGCGTTACTGAAGTTGCACAGAACTTTATTTTTATTACTCTTTCAAGTAACATTAAAATTTAGTTGCATACGGCAGGGCGCCGACGCGCTGGCTGGCTATAAAAGGAGCGTAAAACTATGCTGCACTTTATATTTTATTTGCAGTGTGCGCCAAACAGAAAAGAACAGAACGGCAAACGCAGCAGATTTAGCAATGCAATGCCAAAGTTGCCGCATTAAAAATACAACAGTCGGGACAGACGGACGAACGAACAGACGGACGGACGGAGCTGGAATTGGTCTTGGGTGCGGGCCAAGTCATTGGACCAACAGAGTTGCAATTTTCAGCACTGCAGATGAGTTGAGTTGAGTTGAGATGAGATGAGACGAGTTGGGTTCAGTTGAGATGATGCGATGCGATGTGATGTGAAGGAGATGGGTGTCGAGTAGCAAAATGCAATGAATCGTTAAATTTAGCATCGCATTTCAATGCAATACCGTGCACAGCAGAATTCTGCTGCTGCTGCTGCTGACAGGTGAATTGTAGCTGTCATTCAAAAGCTGCAATCGTAGACATTGCCCGGCCGCCTGCCCCTGCCCCTGCCTCTGTCTCTGCCCCATTCCCTGCTGTCCCAGGCTACTCGTACTTTTGTTGAAATTTCTTCTCGATTTGTCGTCAGCGCACTACAGCTTAGCCAACATCCTTCCTTCGTCTATTTACAGCTTAAGGTTTTCCATTACAACAGCTAAGCTGTAAGCTAAGAGTGGGTAGGTAGGTCCTTCAACCGACAACATTCCGACAGTGCGTCGCTGCGACTACACGATATACCCCTTTAGGCCAGAGAAATGATAAAAATTCTGCACAACTTTGTTCCACTTTGCACTTATTAAAAAGTCGTACACATGAAATACGCTTTCCAGGCATAAATTTTCCGAGGCCTAACTTTTTAAACTAGGAGGGTTAGGCACAGGCGGTGTTGTATGGTGTGGTGTGGTGTCGGCCATAAAAAACAGCTGCATACTTTACGGCGTACAGCATATGCTGATTTTATATGCCAGCTTGTTCGTTCATACGTTTGCTTGCTCGCTGGTTCGTTTTCTCATTCTGTATGCCACACGGGGTCAATTTTTATGAGCGTTTTGGCATATTGGAAACAAGGGCACAACTTATGGGGTATAATTTAACAAAGTAGTAGTAGAAAAGGCAGACACAGTGAGGCTGTGCCGAAGGGGATTGCCAAAAAGATGGCAAGAAATGGAAAGTAACGGGTGTGAAAGCATTTTGGACCGCAAACTGTGAGCTGAGTGCTAGCAGAATTAAGAGGCTTAGACTCGAATAAGAAAGGAGACACACATTCAAATCAATTTGTCAAAATAAAATACATTTGAGAACTGGCACTATGCTTGCATTCTAGTTCTATAACTGATTGGTTATACTATTAATTTGGCTTCTAATAGAGATTCGATTCATGGCTCTGTTTATTTTTTAAAAGTATATTGTCAATAATTGGATTTGCAAATAAGAGAAATGTTTCAAGATTTTCCAGCTCCCAAAACTTAACAAATTACAGAAGAGGAGTTGTTTTACACATTTCTGGCTAAGCAGCTATTGGTTACAAATTATTATGCCCAGGTTTAATATAATTTTCAAAAAAGCAAACTTTTAATTTGGTTTCATTAAAATCCTATTTCAAAAAATTGAAAACAAATATAAATTTTTAATTTGAATTCCTTGAAATCCCAATTCAGAAAATGTTGTAAATAAAATGGCGCAAAATTTGTGTTTCACAAACATTAGCCTTTTAATGTTATTATAATAAGCTTTTCAAGAATACAAATATTTTCAGTTATGGCCCAAAGATAAAAGGCTACTTGGCACAAGCAAAAGACTTCTTGATAGATTAGCTTTCTTTAAGTACTATAAAGAAACTACAAAAAGCTAAATAGACTTTCACATTTTCATTTAAGAACTTAGCTGTTTGAAATAAATATTAAAACACAATGGCAAATAAAACTGCACAAAAAGTAAATTTGTCGAAGAAAGAAATGATAGCTAAAATATTGAAACCCAATTTTGCAAACACACAATACAGACATACTATATATATATATATAGAAGTTTATATATATTGCTTGCCACTTATACCCCCGCTGCCACTAAGCCTCTGTCTGTAGAATATTTGCTGCATATTTTTTACAAAATCAATTTGATTTCTCTCTTCGTTTTTCTGCGTTTCTTTTTAAGGGTTGTAGTAAAAATTGTTAGTATTAATTTCCATATAAATTGCCCGTCTATCGGTTTTAGTATTGCTGTCGAACGGTGTAGGTGTAGGTGTGCGAGGGTGTAGGTAGGTGTGTGTGTGTGTGTGTGTGCCCATCTATAACTGCACATTTCAACCGTTGAAATCAATTTGCACATATCAACAACGAAATTGTTTGCTCTGCGTATGTGGCATGCCACACCCCAACACCACCCCACCCCCCAACCCAACCCAACCCAACCCAGATCGAAGCAAGCCCAACGAAACGTGCGAAATGAAAAATCAGCAAAAGGGAGAAATAAAGTTGCACGGCATGCAGCATGGGAGCCAAGTTGGTTGCATTTAGCAGCGACTGTGTAGCTTTTTCCACTTCCGCTGTCTTTGCTTTTACTGTTGTTGTTGCTGCTGTTGTTGAAGTCGACGTTTTCTATGTTATCTATGCCATCTACAAATTTCATTTGCCATGCCTTTAATCTTTGTAACAAGCTTCTGTGTTCGGAATCAGTTACAGCAGCAGCAATGGCAACAGCAGCTCCCTCCCCACAGCACAAACATAATTAAATTTATTTAAATTTTTCGCAAAACCAACAACAAGCTGCGATAGCAACGCATAGCAATCCAACAAATAAACAGAAATCCCAGTTTTATAGCCGTAATGATACGCTTTTTATGACTCGTCACGGAAGTGTCTGGCAGTAGCAATGCCGTGCTTCCTGCCTCCCAACTCCTGCCTGTAGCCTGTAGCTTCATCGCTTCTCTCTCTTCCTCTCTCTATCTCTCTGCTTTTCGCTTTCTCTCTATATATATCGCTTTCTTCATGCCATCAAATTGTTTAAGCAAACATAAAACTTTACAAATGCGCGAAGCGCCGGAAAAAACGCTGTTGTAGCTACCAATTTGCATTGCGTCTTGTTCAGGAACTAGAGCTGAACCAAAAACGTGAGCAGACAAAACTGTTAAAGGAGCTGAAATGTGCTGCCATTTGAAAAATTGCAATACCCTATAACTGATGCTTTGCTGCTTTGAAATCAAAGCAAAGACATTAAAATAATTCAATATGAGTTAGATATTCATTATGAATATCAAAGATTAGCTAAAATATTTATTAATTCTATACGATTTCGTTTATTTTTTATTTTGAAACGCTTTTGAGAATAAAAGCTAGTTTTAACAAATTGTTCTTAATAATAAAATTATTATTATTATTGAGGAAATATATTTAAAGCAAACAGCTTAGAACCCAATACTCAAAAGTTGATTAGTTTCTGAATTCAGTTTAGCCGTAATTTCTTATTGGTTTCCAAGTAATTACAACAGAAGGTGTATTCTCCAAATAGGCAAATTCTTATTTCTTATTCTTAATGCATTTTCAATTTTAATCTTAGATGTGGAAATACATTTAGTGTATTTGTATATAAACTAAACACAGTTATAATTTATTCAACTTCAGCTTAAAAAAGATCTCTAGGTTCTTCTTTTTTTACCAAACCAAGTTTGTGATTGTGTTAATTTCTTGTTTATTTTATACTTACATTTCCAATTGTATATTTCAAAAAAGAACCATAGAAAATGCGTAGTTCGATACGAAGCAGTTCAGAAATCCTAAGTTAAATATTTCTATATATGACTAAAAAATACATAACGGTTGAGCTGTTAAAATGACTAGTACTTTAACATATGAGTTGTTGCACTAGGAACTAATTAACATTCAACAAAAATAAAATAAAATGCATATAAATATTACTGAAATTTATTTTCTAATTTAACTGACAATTTTTAGAAAATTAAAAATGTTGCTTTAGCGTTGAAAAATATGCAGGAAAACCTCATATAAATATTACTGAAATTTATTTTCTAATTTAACTGACAATTTTTAGAAAATTAAAAATGTTGCCCATCAAAATATTAGTATATTTCAAAAAAATTCACTCGTCTGCCACATAAAAAACTGATGAAAACTTCCTTTTAGAGATCTTTGCTTTCGCGTTGAAAAATATGCAGGAAAACCTCATTTTAAAAATGTTTTGCTGAGCGTTTTCTTTTCAAGCTGCCATCTCCAATCGGCAGATCTACCGCCCAATTGCGGGCGTGCGTAGCTCATTACAGCCACAAACCAATATGCTTATTGCTGCTTGGGCTATAAAAACTGTTAACGTAAGCGTAAAATGCTTTCAAGTGCTTGGCAAATCCAAACGACGACTGCCAGCGCGTCTTGGCAAATGAAACGAGGACAGACAGTCAGATAGACAGCCAGAGAAACAAGCAAGCAAGGCAGTTGTCCTGGGTGTTTATAATGAGCAGAGGAAGCTGCGAAAAGAAATATATATATGTATATCATTTGTATATAGAAAGAAATTCAGAAAAGGAATTATCTGCTGCTGTTGCCAAAAAGCAAACTGGCATTAAAGTGTGCGTCATTTATTGACATATGCACGGCATTTATTGCAAGTTGACCGAACGCTTATTTTGTTCTCAAATATTTTTATTTTATTTCAACTTTCCTTCAAGCTCAAGTTGCCTAAACTAAAATCTCCAAACGCATTGTTGCACAGGCAGCAAAAAAAAACAAGAAAGGAATGCTAAAGTCGAGCAGGCTCAACTCTTAAATACCCTGTACCACCCCACAAAAAAGTAATTTAATTAATTAATTAATTTAATTTAATTAATTAACTAAATTAATTTAATGAATTAACTAAATATTAACTAATTAAATATAAAATATTCCATGCATGCATACATACATTTACATTTACATCAGTATCGTGCCTTATGCGTGTTTGTGTACTTGTACATATGTATGTATGTGTGCATTGGGCCTGGTTATATGGCTATAACTTTCTTTCCGATCATTCTATCATAATGAAACTTGGTATACGGATATATAATTACTAACCTAATGTGACTACCAAATTTTAGCTCAAAATTCCAAGAATTACGGGAGTTATAGAAAATCAGTAATAGGGGGGGAGTGGGGGGTTGGATCAGAAAAAATGAACAAACTCGTCCTTTCTTGGTCTCAGGAGAATCTGTGTACCAAGTTTGGTTATTCTAGCTCTTATACTTTCGGAGATCCTTGCGTTCATACAGACAGACAGACGGACAGACAGACGGACAGACAGACGGACAGACGGACAGACGGTCAGACGGACAGACGGACATGGCTATATCGACTCGGCTTGTCATGCTGATCAAGAATATATATACTTTGTGGGGTCTACCAAGCCTCCTTCTGTGTGTTCCATGTGCACTCGCACAAAACTAATATACCCTTGTACCCTTTGGGTACAGGGTATAAAAATGAAAATGAAATAAAATAATAAATAAATACGAACCCTGACAAACATGTCGAGAAAAAGTTTTACGCAAAACTTGCCAAATGATACTCGGTAGCAAGCAGCAGCAGTAGCAACAACAACGACAACAACAACAACTATAAAGCCGCAACAACAGCAAGCAATGCAGCACATTACAAGGCAAATTGTGTGTATATATAGTATGTGTATGTGTATGTGTGTGTGTGTTGGCAACAATGGAAATTTTGTTGTTGATTTTTTTTCCTCTTTCTTGGCAAAGTGTGTGTTGCTGTTATACAAAAAACTTTAAATTATTTATACAAGAGTCTGCTGCACAATGTTGTACACACGAATAACAACAACAACAACAACAAAAACAACTTGCTTGAGAGATGATGTGTATTTTAAATATATATATATATATTGACCCTTGGCCATATTAAAAGCTGTATTGCAGCCACACCATATGACAGTTGACTTTTGAAAATAAAACAATTTGTCTACCAATATTCATATTCGATAGAAAATTGCCTCCGGCATTATTTGCCAGCTCATAGTTCAAATTCCAAAAACAATTCACAGTTTTTTCTTCTTTTTTTTTGTGTGTGCAACCAGAAACCATAAAGACCATTTATGCATACAATTTTGCGATTTAGAAGTGCAGGTTTTTTTCCAAAGGCATTTTCGGCTTTAAAATGCTGTTCTATGATGGGGAAAATGAATTTTTAGAGCAGGCTGTGAACAGGAAATTACTTCAGAGCCAACAAACATTAAAATTTGAAATAATATTTTCGAATTCTTTCATCAAAAACTTTCAGTTGCAAGCAATATTTTCATTTTACGCAAATAATAAAAATTAATTAGAGAACCATAAGCGTTAAAATTAGTTTAAGACAACTATTGAAAATATATTCAAAAATAAATTTAAAACAAAGCAAACACGGGGTGAAAAAGATGCAATAATAGCAATCAAATCTAAAAGATTTAAACAAGCTGAAAATAAGAAATTACTTCACAGCCAGCAATATTATGGAGGAATTCAAACAGTTCCTAGTCTATTCCATCAATTTATTTATACTTACATCAATAAATTACAGTACATATTATTAAGTACTAAATACTCTTATATACTCTGTTTGTTTCTTCATTTACTTTTCGCACCTCAGTGTCTAGGTGTGCTATTTGTTATTATTTATGGTTGTCCACAATTCCCAATATAATCATCAATTCCAAGAAAATTAAGCAAATAACAAAAAAAGCCTCTTCATGGACTATTTAATAAGTTATAAAATTTAAATATAAATAAAATGGGCTTATCCTAAGAAGGGAAAAGGAATTTAAAATGTTCGAAAGCAGAGTTAGTTAAAGTTTTTTCCTTCAAGAGTACACGTATAACATTTATTTAAATTTACAAAACTTTTTTAATCAAATTAGGTCATTAATATTATATATAAAAAGTATCAAAGTTTCTTCAGGACTCTCAAATGTATAATTAAAATATTTTTTGAAACTTAAAACATATTCCAAGTTAGTTTGTAAGTAAACAGCCATAACTTTAACAAACACTGAAAAGATGTTTCCCAACTAAAGTTTAAGTTTGTTTAAGCTCTTTAAGTTAATGGTGAAAATAATACGAGTAAGTTATTCATAAGCCGCAAATAACAATTTTATATAATATATGCATATAACTTTTAATCGAAACAAACAAACGACTAAAAATGAATAATGAAAAAAATCGCGTTTACCGAAATATGTCAACGCGTCGTCAACAACGACCATAACAATAAAATAAGCAAATAACTCAAAAATAAACAACAACAACATACTAACCCGTTGCTGCCGTACATTGCAGATGCAAATTTTTCGGATTTTCCATATATCCAATACCTGACACGTAAGTTGGTTCGACGGCTCGTTGGCGCGCAGCTTAGAGTTGCACGAGCAACATTTAAATGCGCGTAATATTTAATTTCAATAAAATTCATAAATCGAATTGATATGTTGGGTAAACTACTTACGTGGCCCGCTGCTACGTTCATCATCACGATGATGGTGATGATGATGATGATGACGATGATGCTGATGATGATGATGGGAAAAGCGACCTGGGCACGGCTGCATAACATGCATGTGACAATATTTTGCTGTTTGTTTAACGATTCGTGATTTCTGCCAGATTTTTAATGCTGCGCAGTTCCTGTACTGTACGCACGAGTGTGTGTCTCTCGCTCTCTGTGTGTATGTGTGGCACGTACGCCGGAACACACACACACACACACACACAGCTGCTACCTACCCGCATATATGTATGTTTGTGTAAACAAGACTCAGCGTTGTATTGACAGCATATTGTGACAAATATGTAAAAAATATACAAAACACAAACGCACACAGATACAGATACAGACACAGACACACAAACACAGAGATATGCAGCGAAATATGACAGCGAAAATGCATTTGCAGAGCCGCCATTTTGTTGGCTGTTGGCATTAAATGTGTTGCCTGCTTTAAAGCGCAGCTGTGTCCCACCCAGGTCGCCTGTTCCCCTCCTTCCTACCAAGGCTGTCATAGCATTCAAAACATTTACTAATTGAATACCACGTTCTTTTGCACATCTTTATAGATCCACCGGAGATCATCAGGAAGCCACAGAATCAGGGCGTGCGTGTGGGAGGCGTGGCCAGCTTCTATTGTGCAGCAAGGGGCGATCCACCGCCATCGATAGTTTGGCGCAAAAATGGCAAGAAAGTATCTGGTGAGTAAAGTTAATTCAAAATAAACTGCATTCGCAGCAGAATTATTTCAAATTCATGAAAAAAATAGTAATATATTCGCCTGAAGCTCGAATTTTGCGTAGAATAATTGCTTTCAGTTGCGTAATTATGAGATAAAGTCATGAGCTCTTTTACCTCCACCCTTAAATCCCCTTTTATGTCTTCATTTTCGACTGTTTGTAAGTTGTTGCTTAACCAGCTTAATATAGAATTATCATACTTCCTAACAACAATCGTATTATTAGTTCAAAAATTTTACTTTGCAGCCTCAAACTCAATTCTAAACTCTCAACTCTCAACTCTTTCCCACGCAGGCACACAATCACGGTACACGGTTCTGGAACAGCCGGGCGGTATTTCCATTTTGCGTATCGAGCCAGTCCGAGCGGGACGTGATGATGCGCCGTACGAGTGCGTAGCGGAGAATGGTGTGGGCGATGCCGTTTCCGCCGATGCAACTTTAACCATCTATGAAGGTAAGTGATGGGAAACCAAGAACTCTCAACTCTCTCTCTAGCTGCTAGCCTGCAGCTATTTAGAGCAAGTGCGATGCAGTGCGCCTTAATTGAAGTCGATAACTGAAAGCGGCAAAGCCGCAGAAGCAGCAGCAGCGTTTGGCCAAAAGTTTCGGCTGTGTGTGCGGCGTAATGTAAACAAAGTTCATACATTGATTTTGAATTAAAACTGGGTAAAGAACTTTACATGCCTTGGCGTAAATGGCAACAACTTTTTCCCCAAGCGGCTCCCAGCCTGACTATAAACTAGTATGTGTGTGCGTGTGTATTGGAAAGAAAGGGTGGAGGGGGTCGAGGGGGGCTAGAGGATTGGAGGTTAGTGAAATGGTTGGCTCGAAACTTGTTTGCCAGCTTGTTTGTGTGGCTTAAATTACTTGCCAAAATTTACTTTTGCTTATTTACAACTCTCTGTGCAAAGGATAAAGTTTTGCCTAAGCCTAATCAAGTCTATGCCCCATCTGGGGGAGTGAGGTGGCACGGCAGACAGTAGTGATGTGAAGTGAGGCTGGCAATTGAGCTAATTTGCTTAAACCGAGCGACGACGACGACGACGACAACAACGAACCGGCCAAGTATTTATAAATTTGGAGTAAATTATAAACCACCTAAAACTTTTCTGCACAAATCAATAACAATTTTTCGCCCAGTAGCAAAACAAATTGTTGGCACAGTGGGCACAAAAAACTGTAGACTAGAAGCAACTAGAATCAATTTATTTCTTTGAACACTTTTCACTTTTCACAAACGCTTTGAAATAAAGATAGAAAGTGTGAAAGATATCCAATAAGGCAATGAATTAAAAAAACTATTTCTATACAATTTTAATTCTTGCTGCAACATAAAATTGTTTGTAGAAACATTCCATTGCTGAAAAAGTTTCAATAATTTGACTATTTCTTTTTGAAAATCCCAAAACTTCGCAAAAGTATGCTTGTTTATAGTTTCTGGAAGTGAATAACGTGCGATGAAAGTTAAATCTTGGCCATCAGTCATTAATTTGGCTATCAAACATTAATTTGTTTCTACGGAAAATCCCATTGCGGGAAAGGTTTCAATTTTGTTTATGGTTTCTAGAAGTGAAAAATGTGCGATGAAAGTTAAATCTTGGCCATCACTCTTTCTATTTATATACAACTTTAATTCTTGCTCTAAAATTCAGAAAATGACATTATTGAAAAGGCTTAAATTATTTTAATATTTATTTTTTAATTATTTTATTTATTTATGTGTTATTTTATTTGTTTGTTATTTTTATTTTATTTATTTATTTATTTTTTTCTTTTTTGAAAACAAACTTCATAAAAGTAGGGTTGTTTATGGTTTCTAGAAATGAAAAATGGGCAATGAAATGTTTATTTTCACCACCAGGCTTTATATTTATATACAACTTTAATTATTGCTGTAACATTCAAAAAATCACATTTTTGAAAAGGTTTCAATGATTTTAAATGTATTTTTATTTATTTTATTTTATTTATTTATGTTTTATTTTATTTATTTATGTTTTATTTTATTTATTTATTATAATTAATGGTATTTTTTTGAAAACAAACTTCATAAAAGTACAAGCATACTTTTCGTTTCTTGAAGTGAAAAATGTGCGATGAAATGTACATTTTGGCCATCAGTCTTTATATGGCGAGTATTGTAGGTCGGCCAGGTGTTTGCGAGCCATTTTGTAAACGGAAAATAATTACCAACCCAAGGCAAAGGAAAACTATCGCTGAAATTTATGTACGCGGCGTATGAGTAATGTGCACTACTTTACACTGAGCCAGCCAGTCTCAACTTATAATTTACTGTCTAGCTTTTTAGTTGTTGTTTATTGTTGTTGTTTTTGTTAGATGTTATTGTTTATGTGGCCGCTGCCGCCATTCAACCGCAAAATGTGTGAAAATTGCACGCCCGAGTACACCCGAAGGCGCCAAACATATTTGATACCCGGCCTGTAGTTGTGGGGCTTGCATTTTTAGTTCTTGTTAATTATGCCGCTTGATTATGCTCTCGGCATACGGCGAGGCGCCACGTAATTGGTGTGCATTTGATTTGTGGCAGCTTGTAACGGTTCACTGATACCAGAGCCATATGGAAGAAGGCGAAGGCCGTCTGCTGTGCACTTACTATACACGTATACTATATAGTAACTACAACGAGGGGAAGTAATTAGTGTAGTTTAGCGAAAAGTACACACCATCAAGAAGGTAGTAGCAGCAGCAGTAGAGGAAGATGGAGCAAAGGTATGAAATTTTGACAATAAAACGATTTGCAGCCTTGACCATTTACGAGCACAGTTTGTTGCTAACTAATCCAACTATTCAGACTCAAAGGCGACTTGGCAACTGCAATCAAAGTTAATTTATATTAAGCCACAGCTAGCTCCTCTTTGTTAACATTAATAGGTGGAAATTTCATTTAATTTTAGAAGAATTTGTGCAGTAAATAAAGGCAAACATTTGTGTTACCGGGCAGTAGTAATATGGCTAGCTACATCGCTTGTTTTTATAAATGTCGAACAATGTGGAATAAAAAAATTGAAAGATAAAATTAACTCCCTGCAAAGTCTACGAGCTCAGTTTTACTTTCTTGGAAGCCTGCATTGCGACTTAATTGATTTACAAATTTATTTACTGCCCTTTTGTAAAGCGGAGAATTAAAACATCAGTATATGCATATACTTTCACTTCAGCGATAAATAAAGTAAATTAAGCCTGCATTTAAAGTGTCAAGGATGTATTGAATAAGTGATTTAATCGTTGCTCTCATTAACTTGAATGGCAAGCCGTTTTAAAGCCACATGTGGCTTAAATATTAAGGTACATGTCATGTGCATAAAATAATGTTATAATGTAGATAAAATGCATATATTTGCAAGTATATGTATTTATGGTAAACATTATATTTATATTTTAACATCAATATATTTTCTGTCTATTCTTATAAAAGTAACAAAATTGTTGAATTGAAAAAAGCCTCTAACGTGCTTGTCGCGATGATGTGAAGCTTTGCATGTGTGAAAATATTTGCCCAATGGCCATAAATATTTAAATGAAACATAGAAATCCTGTAGGCAACCATTTTTCATTTATATTCTTGTAACATTACACTTCAATTACAATTTAAAGCTTTTTTGTTGTATTTGTTTTATTTTTTTTCTATAGATGAATACAGATTGCTGCAAGTTTTGCAAGAAATTCAATTCTTTCATAAAATAGCATTTATTATGCCACTATAACACCATAGTATTAAATATATACTAGTATGGAAAAATATCAATAAAAATCAGTTTATTCACTCTTAAATGGCAGGTGTTCACAAATGTTTAGCATTCATGTAGCCATAAACAATTTGTATTTGCTAAAGAAAGCAAGCTCCTTAAATATTTAAAACAATTATTTAAATGTGTAGAAGGTTAAAACAAAATTTACCAATTTAATTTAATTCTCAGCTATTAATTCAGCGTACGCTTTCGAAGCTTTGTGTTCCGTTTTGCATATCTGTGCATAAAATTCTTGTATATTGAAGTATTAACAAATATTTGACCATTTCCCATTGGTCTTTGATAAGAATTTAGACTTGAAATAATTTAATTAAATTAAATTAAAAAGGTCTTAAGTCTTTGTGCTATTGTCTTTGAAATACGCTCGGTTCTTAAAATCTTCAGTGCTGCTTCAACCTTTTCGCTTTTGTCAACCACAGACTACAAACAGTCGCCACCCGCCACCCCCAACCACAAATCTACTCTCAACCCGCTGCCTCTGCCTCTGTCTCTGCTTGGCTGTGCCCCGCTTTTGTTTAGTACTTAATTAAAATTTTGTATTCCATCACGAGGCCAAGTGTTGCGGGCCCTGATCCCTTCCCTCCCAGTTCCCTTGTTCCTAGTTTTTTGGGTCTGTTGAGCGCCATGCAGCGTGAAGCGCTCCAACGTGCCACAGGGCGGTTACGTAATACGAAAATAATAATGCAGCAACATTATAATAAATACGCAGCGAACAGTACTCGTAACAACAGTAACGACAAAAGCGACAGAAAAAATTATCGCATGCAATAAATTTTGAACGCAAGCAATCAGTGAAGAGCAACAGAATGGGGCAGCGTAGAGGCGAGGCATAGGGCAGGATGCCACCGGGGCAAGGACAACAGACAACAAATTGTAAACACTAAATTCTAGTAAACTGAGGAGGTAACTTCATGTGGGGAGGGAGAAAGCTTTGCTTCCTTTTACATTAGCACTAAATCGCACACACTAACGCCGCCAGTTAGTTAAACGTTTTGCGCATAAATACACGCAGCAGCCGGCAACAATACTATCCTTACACACACACACAGACACAACGATACAGCTGGCGGTGTTTTTTGGTGGATCTGCTAGGCAGCAGGCGCCCACCCACCCACAAGAAATTTATCTGCAAGCGGCGAAAATCCCTGCTGCAGTTTGTTGCCTCCATCCAGCCGTTAGACTAATCTTTATTTCGATATTTGCATAAAAAACAAACATGTCAAAATTTGCCTGCGTCCGCAGTTACCCCCGTTCTGCCCCCCCCCCCCCTCCCTTCTCCCAACCCCACCTTTCCATTCCCTCCTCCCTCTCCTCGTCCTTCGTTGCCCGTCAAATGCAACCGCATGAATCGGCGCTGGCGCCGGCGCCGGCGGTTTTGTTTCTGCTTAACGTCGCCGTTTGTTTGCTTGTGCGCTCGCTCGCTGCTGCCACTACATAAAATGCAAGGCAAAGGATTTACTACGATGGCTGCAGTGCCACGCCCACCCCCCCGCCAACCGCCCACAATATTACTTGACGCTGTCAGTGAGACAGAGTCACGTTATTTGCAGGTGTTGCAATCTATCCGATGCTGTAGGTGTGCCGCCATCCAAGCAGCGGCTTTGTGGTAAGAAGTAATAAGAGCTACACCGCCACGCACACACCTAGCAGCCCAAATATGTATAAAGGGTGTCCCACGAGTCAGGCAATAAATCACTTATTGTTAACAAGTTTGAATTAAATTAGCAATGTTGTTTTATTGTTTAAGTTGAGTTTATTCGGGAAATTATTCTACAATCTCACGAACTTTGCTAGCACTCCAAGAGGGTTTTATTTAACGATCTTTCATATGAAAGCAATATTTTTATTTATCTTATTTAATTGAAAATAAATCAATAAATTGATTGAGCTCTACAATTGGTTTCTCCGATGAAACTTTTGATTTCGCAGAGGCATAAGAAATTTACAAATACCAACTTCTGTTGAAATATCGTAACAAATATTATGTGTTGTGTGTGAATAAAAAACAACATTTAGTAAATTATAATTACGGACTATCTGACACCCTAGGCGATGTATTGAAAAGCGACTGGAGTGTCTTCTAATAATTAAATCAGTTTCCCTGAACTGCTGAACGCTGCTCTTCACAGAAAGTCTCCTCAGTTTTGTTCGCAAATATTTGACTCTCCCCTCAATTATTGCACATTGATGGCTACAGAGTGTCTTAATAATTAATTAATTTTCCCTGAACTGCTGAACACAGCTCTATACAGAATTTGCAAGAAAGTCTTCATAGTTTCCCACAAAGAGTTAACTATCCTCAACTATTGCGTATTAGTAGCTAAAGTGTCTTTTAATAATTAAATCATTTTCCCTGGCTAAGACTGCTTTCACTGTTTTTCACAGCCGAAGAAAGACAGTCTCCACACATTTGTTCATTAATAGTCAACTCTATCCTCAATTATGAATGGCTAGAGTGTCTTTTAATTATTAAATCAGTTTTCCTAAATTTCTGAACACTGCTTTTCACAGATAATGCAAGAAAGTCTCCATATTTTCAGCAAATCGTTAGCTCTACTCTTAATCATTCCGTTTTGATGGCTGGAGTGTCTTTTAATAATTAAATCACTTATCCTGCTTTTCACAGCTGAACAAAGAAAGTCTCCACATTTGTTTGCAAATAGTTAACTCTACACTCAATTATTGCGTATTGATCGCTATAGAGTTTTTTAAAAATTGCTGAACCCTGCTTCTCACAGCTTAAGAAAGATAGTCTCTACATATTTTCTTACAAATAGTTAACTCTATCCTCAATTAGTGCTGCCTTATATATAATTTAAAAATTATATTAGTTGCTCTTCACAGATGACGCAAGAAAGTCGCCTTATTTTTGAATATTGATGGAGCACCCATTATTTGCACGCAGCAGGTGTGGCAGCAGCAGCCGCGTGTTGCAAGTGTTTTTGATCTCGCGCTACTTTAGTCTGTTGGGAATTTTGATTAAAAATGCTTTCACGTGAAACTCAAACGTGCTTGGCCCGAGTGCATATGTGGGCTGCTGCTGCCGTATCTGGTGGCTTGTGGGCGTGGCCGACACGGCTTCTGCCTGCTGTGCCGTTCCGTTTCGCTTTTATTGGCGTTCGCCGCGTTCATTTTTACGCTCTTGTGCAAATTTTTACATTGAGATTTATCACGCTAAAAACTTTAACATGCAAAAATCCGCCAACACACCAACCAATGGCCCGATAGCGAAATAAAAGCACAGGACTAGGCACAAAATGGTCACCTGCCACACGACGTTGGCAGACGGAGAGACAGAGCTGTGTTCTTTGCCAACAACTGTTACACAAAGCAATTAATTTCAACGGCATTTGTGCAGGTGTTGCGATGATGGAGGGCTATGGCATCCGAGCACTTTTAATGGAAATTTCTCAGATAGAATAAAGGCGCCTTGGACTGATTAGCTACCAGATGCAAACATTACACTAAATATTAAATGAATACTATACAACATGTATGTAAATCAAGAAAGAATTAAGTGTATTATGCTAATATTATAGAATGAATGTCGTCTCTGCATTGTTATTATTTATTATTATTTTCTGAGTTTCTTTATTATTTTCTAAAGGACAAATGTATAGCCAGCTAAGTTCTCTTGATCAAAAGACATTTATTTAAAGTTCATCATCGTCAAGAAATGAACATCTTTATCGCTCTGATCCATAAATGCTGTTTTCTGGAAACAAATTTGTTCAATGTGTTAAAAATTGCTCTCATTCGGCAAAGAACTTTTCAAGTCTTTACATCGGGGATAAACGCTCGTTTCATTTTTATTTATACAAATAAGAAAAGATGTGGAAATTTATGTGTGCTTCTTTCTAGACAGAGCCATTTTTATTTCAACTTATTGCAATCGTTTCAAAAATGTATATAAATATTTAATTTTATTATGAGAAACCAATACAATGAACATCACATTTACTGTGAAAACTCCCCTAAAGCGGACACTTTTTCTTGAACATTAGTTTGGTGTACTAAGTATTTAAGTATTCCCTTAAGTGGACAAAAGTTGGCCGGCAGTAAGTGTCAACTGGCTAAAATTTTAAATTCTAATTCTATGAATTCAAATTGACAACAGTCTTATTACACATTCCATTATCTTCAAAAATATGCACGAATTTCCGTTCGGAGAAGAATTGATTTATGCATATACATGGTATATTAACATTTTCTTTATAACAAACATGCTTGCTGTTGTCTGTTCTTTTAAGCAAAGTCTTTTATCTGATAAGTAAATAATTGTGTATATCTAAGACAGCAATCACGGTAATATTCTATCGTCACGCCTACCCCTTGAACGCCCCCTTGAATTTACGTCTCGATGGCGGCCAGACAATAGGGCCGCACAAAATTGCAATAAAATCGACAACAAAACCGGCGCCAACAACAATATTGTGGTCGCTAAAGACAATAGAAAACCGCGCAACGATTTGCTTTAAAATTTGTACAAGCAACCACAAGCCTCCCCAAGCCCCCCATTCCATAAAGTCACGCCATCGCCATCGCCATCCGACCACCATTCACAACAAACAATATGGCGAGCGTCGACATCGTCGTCGCCGGCAAATAAATTTCATTAATTGCCAACCAAAAAAGGCAATGTCGCTCGCTCGCTCGCTCGGCCAACGCAAAATTCATTAATCTCACTTTATAGTAATAAGCGGCTTTGGTGGCTGCGCTTAGGTTTCGGGCTTACCTACGCCCCTACCTACGACCAGGGCCATTAGTTGTGCTTGATTAAAACCCAAGCCCAAGTCGGACCACGTTGTGGTCTCGGCCTAGTGACGATGACGACGACAACGAACAACACTGCCAACTGCTGGTGCAGCTTTTGCTTTTCTGCACTTGTTGCCCAGCAGCCGGTTCTGCAGTTTCAAAAGTCAAACAGCAAGTTACGCTTACCCGTGCTAGGACCAAACTTTATCCTTGCCATTTGCTGCGTCCTGCTGCGCATATGACGACGACGACGGCGGCAAAGACGACCACAACCACCATGGCGTTAATGGTGACGACAATGCACAGTGGTCCTTGCAATCGATGGTTGAAATCCAATCCAATCCTTGTCAATACTCCTGCTGTAGATTAGTTGGAAACAACTTGATCTTGCAGATTTACAAATACTTTTTAAGTAGAATGTTCGCACAGGCTAAACATTTGCACACACATTTGACCATAATATCCTTCTAGTCCTTCTAGTCTAGTCTAGACTTCGGCTGTACAGACACATTAGAGGTGCGCACTACTTTCTTCGTCCTGCTGGAAGATCCTGCTTTTTGCATCGAGCGACAGATGGTTTTGTGAGGAATGCTGCCAAGAGTCGGAATTTCATATAAGTTCAAATAATTTGGGCCATATATTTCCCATGAAATCAATAAGCTCTTTAACTTTAGCTTCTGGCCTTTTATTGCAAAAGCTACTCCGGTTTATGTCGACATATTTAGCTAACAATGCGTTGTCTGATTACCATCCAAGTCTTTAGTGTGTTTCTGGTCCATTTCGTCTGCGCTTTTGTTTATAAAATTCTCAGAGTGCCCTGAAACCCAGCCAAATGGCATCTTGTTATCAGCTTGGATAATGATCTTTAAGAAAGTATAGCTCCTTTAACTGCCATCCTAGTCTGATGGCAAGAATAACTCCTCTAATGAGCTTACTTAGGATAATGATCTCTAAGAAAGTATAGCTCCTTTGACTGCCTTGCTACCACTGAAAAATAGTCCCTCTCATGAACTATCTATCAGATCTCTCTGGCATGACTTTCGAATTTGAGAACGCTGGGTCACTGGGTGTTGGGTTCCAGAATTAATTTAGCAATTTCTCTTCTGTGTTCACAGCAAATTGTACTTTTTTCTTAGACCTTAAAGCCCCGTAACAACATTTTATTTCGAAGTTCGTAGTCGAGAACATGCCTCTAACGATTGCTCATATTCTCATATCGTATAAACATAATCGAAGAATATAGTTGTTAAGTTAGAGGAGAGCGTTGTCTTAAACTTATGACCGAAACTAGTACTTTCTTTGTGCTCCATAAAGAGCTTACTTTATGTCTGCTTTGTCCGTTATTACCTCTTTTAAAGTAATAAATAGCAGAAGGCTCCACTGTGCGGCATGCAGACAAACATTGAGAATAGAAGAGGCGCGTCCAACTGGCCAAAGGCATGCCGGCTGCCGGCTGCCTAGCAGTTGGTTGCAGCAATCGTTTGGCTGTTTGCCTGTTCAGCTGTTCGGCCGTTTGACCGTCTGGCAGCCGCCTAAAAAGTCATATTAATAATGAAAATTGTACAGTAGCGAAAAGTTTAAATGGGAAATTTTTGCCGGCATGTCCGCCTGCAGCGATGCAGCAGGATGCCAAACGGCAAGCTGTGAGCGCGAACTCGTGCCCACCACAATGAAGTACTTGTATATGTATAAATATATATACCTACTTATATATAAATATGTAAGTATATATGTATATGGAGTTGGTGTGTGCGCTCATGAAAGTTATTGGGCTTAGAGCTGTTTGCGTTTAATATATGACGGTTGAGCTATGGAGGGTCTGCGTCGCAGAGGCCTGGCCGCACAATTGTGTTTTGCTTTTATGGCCAGCCCCTGACTTGCGCCAAGGTACCTGCATAGTCCAAACACACTCACACACACAGGGACACAGATGAACACACAGAATTTCAACTCAAGCTAATTAAAAGCTGTCAGACATTAGCTGGCACATTTCTATGCCAATTTGCATTTAATATAATTCGCAGCAAAAGTCATAAAGTGTCGTGCGAAATTGCAAAAAATATTTTACTTTGCAAGCAGAAATGTCGTGGCAATAACTGCGGTCTCAGCTTACTTACACACATGCACACACACACACATATGTATATACATATATAACTATCAAAGTAACGTTCTTATGGTTGTCAGTGACGTCTTAAATTGAGTAACATCGTGTTCGTGTTGCTGCCATAGAAATAAGCAGCAAAGCAGTAACAGCAACAACAAGAACCTAGCTGGAAAATTGTTGCAAAGTAAATTGAAAAATTGATAGCTTGGCAAAAAGAGTGCAGCTGAAAAGTTGTAATAGCTAGTGAGTTGGTCTCAAGGTAAACCGGATACGCTAGCTTAGCACTCACTCTCATGTAAGGGGCAGTGAACTGAAAAAAAATCAGTTTTCAGGATTGACTAAACAATACTAAAATACTCTAAAGAAGTTTTATCAATTCGGAAGTAGTATACATTTTTTTAGTATATCTTTTTCTGGACGCCACTTGAAAGCATTATGTTCGAAAATTCTATTTATAGCTAATAGGAGTAATTGTGCAAATGGCGGTTCAATGTTCTCCTCCAGGTATTGTGGGGCCTTTCTTTTCTTGTGCTTCCTTGGAGATTCCATTCTAAAGCAGCTCGGTTTATATCATTGTGGAATCTGCGCAAAATATGCCCAATCCATCTCCCTCATCGTCTTCTGCTGGTAACAGTAACAGGCTCTTGATTTGTCCATTGCCATAAAGATGTGTTGCTTATCGTGTTGGGCCAAAAGAATTTGCCAATAATTCTTGGACACTTGTTATTGAATGTGTGGAATTTGCATTTAATCCCCACGTTTCGCATTCTTACAGTAGATTCGTTTTTTAGATGTTTCGTATATTCGTAATTTAGTTTTATAAATAAATATGATAACTATAAATAAGTATTAATAAAAACTCAACATTATTTCAAATTTTAAAGTACATTAGTTAGTTACTATTGTGAGTACTTCAAGCAAAATTCTTGGGGATCCAAAGTTAAAAAACGCCTATTAACAGCTTCTTCTTCTTCACACAATCTTCCCACTTATAGTGTACCCCTTTTGTTGATCAAATACACCTAACCCTCACGAACGAAAGGTATTCAAAAAGTAGAACACCCTTTTTACAGCGCACCAAAAAATATATTATATATAACAGCCATTCTTATGACAGTCGCCTCCTTCTACCTCATCCCTATGGTCGCCCACCATCTTCTATATAATAGTGCCTTCCCACTGCAACAACCAAGTGCAAGTTTTGGTATTAAAGTTTCAAATGTAATGACGTTAAATAAAATTGGAAGCGACTTAAAAAAATTGAACTTTTATTGGCTTCCAAAAAGAATGTGAAAAAACGAAAGCGAAATTGCGTTTTTCTATATGTACGATTTTCTACGAGTATAGGCTATAGTTTATGGCTTGCATGGCTTGTTTTACAAGCCATTTATCAGCAAAGTTGTGTTAGTTCATCATAAAAGTGGCAAACGATGCGCTATGAGTGCATCGAAATGTTTTTGACGCATTGCGGTGAACCCAAATGATGTATGTGGCACAGTCAGATGGAAGTATAGCGATAGTTAAGGAAGAAAGGCAACGAATAAGTGGAATGGTAGTTTAGAAAAAATTATTCTTAAGGCATTGTAGATTGCATATAAAATTTAGCACCTTTAAGAATTACTTGCGTTTATTTTCGACTGACGGAAGTATAGAGATATAGTTCAGGAAGAAAGACAACGTATGGTTGGTATGGTTTAAAAAAAAAATGTATTCTTAAGGCTATTTTCGTAGCATATAAAATTAAACACATTTAAGAATTACTTGCGTTTATTTTTGAAAAGAAAACGAATAATTGGAATTATACTTAACAAAAAATATTCTTAGGGCTACATATTGCATATAAAATGAAGCACCTTTAAGAATTACTTTCGTTTATTTTCGATTAATGCTTATGCAGCTCAACTCGATTTTATCAATGCAAAGTATTTCTTTCGCCTTAGAAGCGTATTTTTTTTATCGTGCTATCGAACTGTGTTGACCTCTTTACACAGCTCGAGCCATCATGCATTCACATGCCTTCATCTTTAATGCCATTGCTTACCTTTGTTTAGTCGCCTTACCAAGTTGCCTAGTTGCTTTGTTTACCTACGACTGCAGCGCCACTAAGTGCTTTGTTATGCCACAGAACTGCACAATGCCAGTATCTAAGAATGCGGCTCCAGTAGGATGCATGCCATGAGGCCCAGCCGTCGTCTGTGGTTAGATTTTTGATTTCTAAACAATAAATAATAAATGCCATCAGCAACAGCAGAAGCAGCAGCAGCTGCGGTATCAGCATCAACATCAAGAAGGCAACTCTAAATTAAGAACAACAATGAATATATGGCATATAAGACTATGTACATATAGTATGTATTCAGCCACAACTTGTATGTACATATGTATGCCATTTTGTTGGCGTCTTTCCGTGCCGTGTTGTGTGAAATATTTTGCACTTCAACAGGCAAATGCCTACAACTTAATCAAATATATTTCATGCGAATTGTTGGCAGACAGGCAGACATACCCAACTGGTACTTGCCTTGCAGGCAAATTAGATTGACTGATGTATACTCCCCCTTTACACACACCCACACACACACTACCTTGAGTGACACACACACCTTGCTGTGCACTTGACATGCCTTGGCTTGACATACGATGCCACTTAGCTATGTCTTCGTTTTCGTTTTCCTTGTTTTCTTTCTTACTTTTTTGCCCCGCCCCGCCCCTGCACTTTGCTTGTTTTGTTGCTCTTCTGCCGCCTTTTGATATCTCTGTTTGGTTTTTTGTTTCAACATTGCGTCTTAGCGGGCAAAAGTTGACGCTCTTTGTAAATCGACGCAATTGTGTCACGCGCTTTTATCAGGCCATGGAATCGTATGATATGTCAGTTGGCTGTGGTTGTTTATTTATTTACTTTTTTCATTACATGTGTAACAAAGTTTTGCATTTGTTTTACACAAACACATTCGCACACACACACACAAACACACACATTAGAAAGTCAAAAGACAGCAAACACGCTTTTTTGATGTCTTACGCGCATATTTTTTTGTGCCCTTCCATTTGTTTGCTCTGCATTTGTAAAAAAGTTTGCAGTCGTGTGTTTGTGTGTGTGTTTGAGTTGTTGGCATCGTGATAGGTCATGGAGCTCACCCGTGTCAGCTTTTGATGTGTGGCATAAATCGCCTTCGCTACGCTCTATATAAATGCAAAAAATGAGAACAAGAAGTCATACATCAAGGGTATGTAGACCGCCATGTAACTTTTTCCCAATGAATGCTTTTATCGACCCAGCTGGGGCTTCCTGCGGCACCTTTAATTAAGTAAATCTTTAGCTTCATAATTATGTTCATTATTTGCCATTGAGAAGAAATCCGCTTTTACAAAAGACAAAGGGTTGCAGGACACCTAATAACTGCTGTTACTAGGATCTAGAGGAAGAGGATCGGGCATTATACTACATTATAAAGAAACAACGAAAATAAAACAGAAGAAACTCGCTTTGCTTTGAGGAGAGATACGCGTCATTACAGTATCCTTTAAATAGCATCGCCTATATCCTCTAAGGCAGGTAATTACAATTATTTACCATTTTTTAGAGCAGAAGCTACATCTTTTCTAAGAGTTCTCAAAGTCAGAATATAAACACACCTAGGAAGCACAAAAAACAATCACAGAGCAAGTGCGTCCAACCAAAGCATCCCCCAACACCCACAAGCAAACAAATACTCTAGAACTAACAATTCCAAAACAAAACTAATTTGCGTATGTGTTTCTCAGCGCCATATCTATCTACATATATGCTGTATTTATATATAGTTGTAGTTTCTAAAATCTTAGAAAACCAATAATCGGAACAAACATGAATAGAAAATTGTTTCTCAGAGAACAACTGCAGAGCATATAATTCTTTGTTATTTCAGCTTATGAAATAATAATTATTTGTCTGTTTTAATATTAAAATTACAGAGAACTTAGTAATCGATTCGCTATGAAATTTCCAATTTAGTATAATCTAGGTTTTTCATCCGCTTTCTATAAAAATCAAAAAGTTTCCATGTAGTTCGACAAATGTTTGCAACAATCATATAATTTTGCTGTTACTAAACCTCTATTGAGCACTTTTTAACAGAACTATAAAACGCTTAAATGTTCATCGATAGAACTCAAAACTTTTGCAACAACTTAATAACACTATTGAAACAGCTTTAAGCAACCATTTAGCTACTTTTGGAGCATTTGAAGCACAAGACAGTGGTTACAGGCACCAGTTAATCCGCCAATAAAGTTCATGAAACCCCGCTAGCTGAAAATTTGCATTAGAATACTAAGAAATACATTACATTCATTAAACCAGAATTGCGAATTTCAAATTGGAAATGAAAAATATAGCTATTAAAGGGAATATCATGGCAATAGCTGCTTTATTCTTCCTTATTCATTCTTCAACCGTTCGAAAAACATTCCATTGTAAGTTATTTATGTTTTGTTTACAGTATGCTTATATTTGAAAATGTTTATATTTGGTTATTCCGGCATTTTCCATCGTATTACATATTGCTGATGCGGCAGCACGGCGACCCACAAGAACCCAAACAAGCCAACGATTCGAGCAAATATTATATGCCAGAGGCTTGCTCTTTAATTAGCTGGCCCACATTTCAAGTTCATGACCCTATGCCAACCCTCCTTTAAGGGCTGCACCTTCCCCCATCCAATCCGCCAGCAGAGTGCTTGGGAAAAAGTGCTGCTCTCACATTTTTCGCTGGCTTGGCATATAAATGGCTTAATCGCCTTAATGACAACGAATGCTGTGGCATAGCAATTACTTTAATTACCCGAAGGGCCGCCAACAATTTTTGGTGTTGAAATTGCAAATATTTATTGGTATTTATAAGCAGCTCGGGAATGTTGAATGTTGTTGTCGACTCTCGCATGCGAGTAGATGGTTGGTTGTCGGGTGAGGTGCCTGCAAATATGCAAAGCTTTTTGCTCTTGTCGTTATGACAATGAGGCCAGCCCGACAGAGAGACAGACAGCCAGGGTGGCCTGGCAAAAATTGTTGACATTTTTGTCATTTGTTTTTAGATTCTAGTGGCAATGACACACTGCGCTCAGTTGTTTTTGTTGTTGTCGTTGTTCAAGTCACACACAAAATGTTATTTATAAAAATGACAGACACTTCTATTCCGTGCAGCCGTCGTCAACGCTGTCGGTGTTTGTGTGTGTGTGTGTGTGTGCGCCCGTTTTTAGAGTACGAGTATGTGTGCTGCGAGCTGTTGGAATGCTGTGAAAAATGGCGGCAGCGGCACGTCGCAAGTTTGTCACACATACCACAGTAGATTAAATTATAATCGAGCTGCAGCCCTAGCCCAAGCCTGAGTCCTAGCTACACATACAACACTGAGATTTGCGCAATTGACTGTGCAAGTGTTGGCATCCTTCTGCGTGCGTATGTGTGGGAGTGTGTGTGTGTGTGTCGTATGCATGCTTTATTTTTAATGAAATGTCAGCCCGCCATTTCAGCCATTTTTCATGTAGGGTCATCGGTTCTCTCTCACAACACACAGCAACTGATTAACTTTTAACAACCGGGTTTTTTGCATTGCTTTACAAAACCAAAACAAAAACAGTGTAGCATACTTTTGTGCGTTTGTGCCTTACATTCCCTTTGCCAGTTTGATGTTCAGTCGTAAATCATTTTTTCTGCACTTTTACAACCAACTAGCAATGCGCACAGCCATCTCTTTTAATCCTTTTTTTCATCTCATACAAAGAATGGTCGCACTTTTGACATTTACGCCAGCTTTGACATTTTCCTCTAGTTTATGTGATATTCCATATGCGATAAGCACAGCGAAATGTCGAACCGTGGGCAGCTCAAAGGTCCCGTCCACGCATCACATTTTGCTGCCAGTCCCTGCTGTTCTCCCCGCTGCCTGCTACGCTCTATTAATAGCATGGAAGTTATAGAGTAGCCTGCGAAGGGTCGCCGCTTGTGCCTTTTTGCAGCTCATTTAACACTCTCTTTGCCAGCGACGCTAATCACGGGTCATCAAAATGTGCCAAAGCACATCAGAAGTCATCCAGTGACTAACCAACGACTAAAAAAATAACAAAAATAGAACAAATAGAGAAAGAAAAGCGGCAACATAAAAAACTGATGAGCCAAGCAAAAAAAGGTGCTAGAGATGGACACCGAATTGATATAAGTTACAGACGAGTTGGCGCACAGATTAGAACTTGGGGGGCCACAAAAAATGCCAACTGAGGGATTTGAGATAATGCAAACATAGCGTTGCACAGCACAGCACAGCACAGCTATTTTATTTTATTTTGTTGTTGTTGGAAGGGAAATGTTCTAAACGCTTTTAATAGCATATGCAGAAAACTGTAGAAAATTAAAGAACAATGTAAGCCTTACACACACATGCCATCAAAGCAAAGCTGCAAAGAAATTAGAACGTTTTCAGCATCTAACGAAATAATTAATAAGCGCTGGGAAACTGAAATTTAAAAATTATAAACCCAATATTAAATTGTTTGTTTTTTCGGCAAGTATAAATCTTGGCAAAAATTTGCAAAAATATTTGCTATTTGGCCCACAACTATTTGCTGTTTTGTAATGTCTGCCTTTGAAAGCAGACTTACATCGTTGCAAAAACTCAACATTTGCTTTGTTAATAAAATATTTTCGCTATTGAAGGAAATAAAGAACAGGAAGGTACTGAAGAACAAGGCTTTCATATATTCAAAATATTCTAATCAATTGTTGTGCTTCTGATTATTGAAAAACAAAGCTTTTTGAAAAGCAACAACTTTAATTTTTAGATAGTTTGGCTCCAGCTTTTATGCTTCTGTTGTCTTTCTGCAGAATATTGTCAGAAAATGTACTTTTCTTTTTGAAGGGAACATGCTTCCTAAGCAAGCACATACTTTTATGATTTATTAGAATATTTGAAAATGTTTTGACAATGCTTTTACAATATGCTGGCATAAAAACACAATTTCATCCAAAATTTGCTACCTTTGCTTAGTAGCCGTCTAATTCTGTGCCAGTTGAAGATATATTTTGTTAAATTCGTGCTGGAAAAAATGTGAAAAGCAGACATCAGTTGCGGTCGTGCATGGCTTTTGATAAAGCCATGGTGGAGTGCCTGTGGCCAGAATCTACTTTAGGCATTGATCCATAAATTGCTACATTTTATGTGGTCGGTCAGTCGTTCGCTGCCTTCTCAGCTGTACGCTTGTTGGCTATTTACATACCTGGCCACGTTTCATAGCCAGCCTACCTTCGCCTTCTCGACATCAACCCCAACCACCCCCTAAGGCCGACAGTTGGTGTGCGAAATGTGCGTTTTGGGTAAAATTATAACCGTAAGCCACGTGCTCCAAAAAATGCCGAAACCGAAACCAAAACCGAGCCACAAGCTCGCGCGCGCACCATAATGCAAATTTATGATCAGAATTCAATTATGTGCTTATTGAACGCAGCTGCTGCCACCGGTCCTTGATGCTCTTACCTGGGCTTTTGGCACTTGGCGCTGGGTTCTGGCTCTGGCTGTGGGCCATGGGCTCTGGGCATGCAGTTAATGCTGCGCAGTTTAACAGTTAAGGCCAAAAAGCTATGATTTACTTACACACACACATACACATACTCGTATATACAGTTGTACACTCTACAAAAAAAGGGTGATTAATAGATCAAAATGCAAAGAAAATTTTTATTGATATACAAAATTATTTACAACCAGTATTCTTCTACTGATATGCCAGCTTAAGCTAGTTGAATAATAATTCAATTTTTAGAGCAATAAAATAATTAAATCAATGGAATGTTTATGTTTATGGTTTACTTTTCAATTTATCTAATGAACAATTTGTATATTTTCTGTTTATTTGGCTGACCAAATAATTCAATGTAATATACATTAATTAAAGTAAATTAAACTTGAGCTTAGACTGCCATTTCCTAGCATGGATACAAGCAGAGGTGAACATACGTGTAATGCTTAGCTTGTAAGTGCTAACTTCTTGATTTATTTAAATAATTTTAAATGGAATTTTCTAATCATTTAATTTTTATTTTATTCATTTTTTTTTTTAATTTTTGTAATTTTATTATTATTTTGTGAATCGACCTGCAGATTTGCCCATAACACGACAGTTTTGACATTTGTTTTTAGCAATTATTGGTCTTTTAGCAAATGCTATTAGCAATAAAATAGTGGGTGCCATTCTAAAAAAATCATGTCTTCTTTAAACAAATGCTCGATTAACAATACTAGCATCTGTGGGCAAGAGAACCTCACAAAACAGCTACTTAGTTTTCTGATTTTTCTCAAAGTGCTACTCACACAGACGCACGCGAGCACACACAGGCATAAACAATTGTTGCAATTGACGGCTTAAAGTGCGTGATTCCAGAACTCCAGGAGGACATTTTATGACCGGCAGTCGTATTCTGGCCGGGCTCAGGCGTCATTAAACCAGTTAACAAATAAATACTTTGCGGCCTCATAAACGTCACAGCCTAAAAGCGCGCCACACTAAAAACACAAGTTCCTCTGTGGTATGTGTGGCTGGCTGTGTGTGTGTGTGTGTGTATGTGTGAGTGTAACAGAGAGAGACTTCCGAGCCTGCTGCGAGCTTATGGTCGGTTTTGTTGTTTTTGCTGTTTGTTGCCTTGCCGGCTGTTAAAGTGGGCGCAATGTTATGCTTTTGGTTGGTGTTGTTGTTTCTTTTTTTTTATTGACTGTTGTAAGCGCGTTGCCTTTAATTGAGACACACACACACAGATAAACTCACATATGTGTGTGTGTGAATTGGCAAAGAAATGCGCCGCAGGCTGCGCTACAATTTTTCACTTGCTACGCGTTCATGTATAAATAATTTGAAATTAATTACATGTAACATGCTGTTGTTGTTGTTGTTGCTGCTGCTGCTGTTGTTGTTGATATGCATAGCGTTTGCTCATTCAGATGTATGCGGTGTGTTTGTTGTTGTCTTTCATTTCATTTTATTTTGTTAAAACGTGGCGCACGTCGATGCGTATGTCATTTGGCAATTGGCAGTGCAAGATATATAAAATATACATACATATATATGCCAATGGCACAAATGTCGACGACTGTTGGGCCCAGCACAGATTTATGGCGTGCAATTAACAATGCTGGCCATTAAGCAACAGCAACTACTACAAGCCACTACTAACCATTTTATAGCATACTTTTATGGGCAAAACATCCACACACACACACACAGGCACACACATCGTTCCATTTTTGCATTTTACTTTCGGTCCATTGCTTAAAATGTTTTGAATTTAAACTTATAATTAAAAAACTTTGCACTCTGGCACAATGTAGCGCTCGTAATTGGCCTTTTGTTACAGTTGCAGACGCTGTCGCCGTCCATGTAGATGTCCATGTTGTTGTTGTTGTTGTTGTTGACGCTGTTGCCACCTCGAGCTAGTTAACTGGCATCATAAAACAGTTGCCGGTTGCTATTTATAATAGCATGTGTGTGTGTGCGTGTGTGTGCTTTGCAATTTATGCGCATTACAATTTCAGTGGCATTTTACATTTGTTCGGCGCCAATATTAAATCATTCACAAGCGCTACGCACGCCAAGTTAAACATTAAAATAAACTTACATAAAATTGCATAATTACATTTCATAATAAACGTGTTGGCATAATTGAGTTGACCACTCACTGCGTGTTTCTCTCTCTGTGTGTGTGTGTGTGTCTATGTGTGTGCAATGAAATGCGATGCCAGCACAATATTGGCAGCTACTAAAGCGTGTTATTTATAGAGAGATAGCGGTAGGAAGTGTACGAGCGTAGCAACTGCACCAACTGTTGGAATTTGAAATATGTGTGTGTGTCGGTGTAACAATGAAATTATAAAGCAACAACAGCATCCTAATTAAAGCAAAAAGAAATAATAAACCGATTTAAATTTATTACAAACCAAAATGTTTTGGTTGCACACGCGCCGCTAACTAGTATGTGCACTAGAGACTGATTTCATGTTTCAAATTCAACATCAACTCCCACATAATGGCACTAATGCGCTTTGAAATACGAGCTTTTTCAATTTACTCCTCCCTTAAAACATATATTCATCATATTTTTTAATTACACCCATTCATTCTTGCTGCTTAAACAAATCCACATTTTACAAACTCGCAAGATCGTATGACTATTTAATTTGCAGCAAAAGAATTGTTTTAAAATTTGAACGAAACAAAATACATGTATTTAATTATTGCGAAATTAATTTATAGATTATCACAAATAACAAATTACAGCAAAAACTTCATTAATAAGCAACTCCTTCATCCCAACATCCTTCCTAGCCGGACACTTTTTCTAGAACATTCATTCGGTTTAAACGGACACTCCCTTTGGACGGTCAAAAGAGTTTTTACTGTATCTCTATCAAAAATCTATTTATCAACATTTTCTTACTGGCATTTTATTGAAAGCGAAATGAAGAACTTTTATTGTTGTATTGTTGTTTAGCAACTTACGAATGTTTGTCCTCTAAGTACTACGTTTAAGTAAAAACATATAAAATAAAATTAATGCTACAACTATCTAATAGTTATTTATGCGCTGGCTCGCTGGCAGTTATATTTCTGTAGACCTTTGCCGCTATTTGCACTTTTCAAAAGGTTTTAGATTTTTTCGTGGCATTGACAAGTTCCTTAAAAACCATATTTCTGTCATAAGAAACATTCCTCAGCTTTGTCTGCTTGACTCCATTTTTTAAAAACTAAAAAGATGTTATAGTTTCCTATTGTATTGGAAACAAACGTTTCTATAACAATGAAAAGGAGGATAATTTAAATACATACATTATACTTTTAAGATAATTTTCCATACATAGATGTATGTACTAAGATACTTATCTTAAATTACAACAAAAATTATTTAGAAAAGGAAAAAGCAACAATCTTAACATTCTTAAGATTAAATCAATTTAAAGTTCCCCATAAATATAGTTCTTTTTATTAAGAGAAATAATTATAGAAAGCTTTTAAAGAACATTTTTAATGTTAAGGTTAGTAAGTTTGTAACACCCACAAGGAGGAATAATTGGAGATAATATAAAAAGTCTAAACGCCAAATGTATGTAACAGAAGGCCAGTTTTAATCACAAACCTTCAACAACTTTGCATCACAACTTCTTTTTGAAGGTCGCGGCTGTCAGTTATCAAATTTTTGTAACAAAAACTTGTTTATCTTTAAAGTTGCGGCAACCAAGTTGCATATCGGGAAATAGCATTTAAATCTTATAGATTTGCGTTACTCATAACATGGCTTAATGGAAAACAAAAGTTCAAACGAATTCGAAAGAATTATATATCACTAAGTGTGGAAACAGTAGGGTATGTAGATTGCGGCCAATGCCCAGGAAGGAATGCAGTTTTGTTGTGAAAAACATATAGACGGACACGAAGATACCTTGTTAGCTTGCAATTATTTGCAAAATATAATCCCCAGACTATATTTCAGATGACTTTATGAAATGGAAACTATTTATTTGGCTTTTAATCATCGCCTCAATATTCAGCGAAATCTGTTCGCGTTTAAAACAGAACCATTATTCATGCAAACGAACATACGGACATGCATATGAATTGCTGTGTGTATGTGTGTCTCTGTGTATTTGTAATTAAGTATATATGGCAATATTTTTTATGGATGCATTCTTTATACTCAGATGCACATTGAATTGCTTTTGTTTATTATTGTTATTGTTGCTGCTGTGCACTTTTTGTTGTTTTAATTAACCACTGCAAGTTAAATGAAGACAGTAACATGACAACTACAACAACAACAACGACCGCTTTCCCACGCACGCACTCACACATAAAATGTCTGCTATGTGTGTATGTACGACAGTATACTATATATAGATAGATGGGAGAGCAAGCATATAAACAAACAAACAAAAAAAGAAGAGAACCCGGAAATGCGCGCACAAAAACTAATAACCAAACGGAAATGCACATGCATATTTAAAAATAAAGCCCTGCCCCGTGTGTATTATATATACGAGTATATGTAGGTATAAGGATGCGGCCATAAAGCACGCACACAGGCACATTAAGTGTACATTTGTATGTGCGTACTGCCAACAAAAATGTAATTAATTTCATATGCGCGTCCAACAACGAACAATGAACGCACGCACACGCACACACACATAGACACACATACACCCGCATCCACACCCGCAAAAATGGACGACAGTTGTCGAATGACTGTCACAATAAAAGCGGAACTCTGACGGCCTTATCTGTTGTACGGGCCCTGCTTACCTAGCACATAATACGTGGCTGTCTGCTGCCTGTTGTCACTCATTTAATATACAAGATTTTTTCCGTTTTTGACGGCCCCACACTCGCACTCACTCACCCACTCAAACACACACGCACACACACGTATTTGTTATTTTATTCTATTTGGCTCATTCACTCACTCGCTCACAGGCCCTCCTTTCAATTTGTGTTTGACATCTATTAACATTTCTGTTTTGCTTTGCTTTGTTTTGTTTTGCTTTGTTTCTTGCCGTTAACATCGTTGCCAACATTCCACATACAAGTTTCGTTTTTCTATGTGTTTTTTTTTTTTTTTTGTTTTCCTGATGGCCAGACATTTACATAATTAAATTTATAAACATTATTGCTGGCATGCTTTTAGCTTTATTAATTTCTGTTCTGTGCTGCACACATGTGCAAGGGTTGCTAAAAAGTACGAGTATGAAAGGGAGAGAACATGTAGAAAAAACGGTGTCGTCTGATATCATGTCACATATCAATGTTAATTACTAGTTCATTTTATCACTTAGGCGATAGCTCTAGTTGCTGCCGACTTATGGCCGCTATAAATTTCAATAAAAAAAAGCACCACACACTAGTTGCCAAACATATTCAGACAGGTTACAAATTGAAAAAAAAAATCTATGAGCGCTACCAGACGGCACAATTTCACAGAAATATGATTATTTTTTTTTCCCCGTATGAATTATAGAAACAGTTGTGTACTATATTTTCTATATGTGGAAAAAGACACAAATATATATCTTAAATATATGCAATTTATATAAAAAGGGCCAGAAATAAACATTTTATACTTAAATATTTTTTTGTTTAATATTTGTTTTTTCCATTGATATTAATATTTAAACATATTTTAATATTTTAACTGTATGTTTTTGTATTTTTTTATATAAATTTTATTTAATCTTTTATATTTTGTATTTTTTTCTTCTTATTTGTTTTCTTTTATCTTTGTTTTTGCAACATTTTGAATACATTTTCCTTGCTGTCCGGCTCGAGGTATAGATATTTACTGCAAATTTTGTAAATCGTCTCTAAGGGACTACGCGGCGTTGCTACCCATTACATAATAATAAAATCAATTCTCATTTATTATGAAAGACCCTCCATTTATGTATCGTCATATTCGCTTCTTAGAGAATGCTAAATAAATTCTAAATAGTCGATATCTGCTCAGTATACTCGCCGGAAAGAGTTGCTCCAACAAGCCGTTTTATGGTTTAATGGAACTTATATTTGATAGTGTGTTCACAGCAGTGTGTTTGCAGCCTACTTCGATACTCAGAATTATCAATTCATTCTACTTAGCCTGAACTTACGCACTAACTATTCTTAAGTCGCAATGCTTAGCCTGAGCTTACACACTAGGACTTTGTGAAAGCTGCACCATTGCCATAATCCTAACAAATTTGAGCTCGCATCACATCTTTAGTTTTTATATTTAATTTTTCAACACACGATTCCTACTTATGTACTACAAATATATATAAATAAACGAACTCTTCTCAATCAAAAGCGCTGCAATTAGTTTATGGAAAAAACTATAGCATACTTATATGCGCACATTTCACAAGCATCACTCCCGAGTGTATAGATTGGTGTTTATGTGTGGATGTGGGTGTGTGTGTGGTTGCGGTTGTGTGTGTTAATAGATAGAAATAAAAACTTGGCAATTGGCGCATTTAATTGAAAAAGCCAAGCCAAGCCAACCCAACAGAGCGCAATCAAAGCGCGCGCTGAGAGTTGAGTTTCCTCCTGCCAGCTAGAATGCCTTTTATTAATTATAGTCTAATTAACAAAATGCTCAAATAACTCGCCCTTCCACCCACTTGGCGCACTCGTGCATGGCGTATACAGATGACAGCCAGTCAGCAGTCAGCGAGCAGCGGCAGCAGCAATGGCAGCAGCAGTGGCAGTGGCAGTTGCACTGCAAGTAGGAGTAGCAGTAAGAGAATTTGTGTAAGACAACACTCAACGCAAGTGCCATGAGCCACGAGCTTTAGCTATGAGCGCATCAAGTGCATTTTTAATTGCTTTTCTGGTCAGTTGAACGCCAGCGTAGTCTCTAGTCCAATGCAGAAAGTTTTACTCTTCTAGTTGTTGTTGTTGTTTATGCTTATTATTTGAACACAACTATATAGCATTCCTAGGCAGCCACCAACTTCAAAGCAAATGCATAAAGCAAATGACCAAAGAAGTTTATAATTATGCTGATTGCAGTCACAAAAGCAGTAAAAACGACAAACTTTTCAAAACAAACCAATAGTACATATTTTTTTTTTTTTTTGTTGGAATCAATTTCCTCACAAACGGAAGTTTTAAAATTTAGTTTAAAGCCAGAATTAAAAGCGTTGGAAAGCTTCTATTTAAGAGTTTCCATAAATTTAGCAATATGTGTCAAGGTTTAATTAACATTTGTTTAAAAATAACCTCTAATCAAGATATAAAATGTGTTTGCAAACATTTTTTGAAATTGGTTTAGATTTAAAAATAACATCCTAAAAAATAGCCCAGAAAAATAACTTTTTTAAAATTTGAACCTTTATTTTTATATAATTATTTATTTCACTTCATTTGAGGCAGAAATGTACAAAAAGCTAGCTCATTATAAAAAATCGGAGTTTAGAAAAATATCATTTGCAAGCTCATCTCTATTATTAAATATTAAAGGAAAAAATGGTAAATAAAACATTAATTATAATGGAAAAATGTTACTAAATAAAATATATCGTACAAGTATATTCATCAGTAGAGTTGAAGTTTATTTTGAACAAATTTTGTTAATTATGCTGCTCATGTTCCTATGTGATGCAACAAATTCCAACACTCGTTGGTGGATTACATTATGAATGTTTCTTGCATGGACTGGTTTTATACAATTATACAATTTTTATATGGCTTCTTAGAAATTCAGAGTCGCGAATAGTGTGTGTTTCTTGCATGGCTTTTAGTTTTACAGGCATTTTGGGCAAAATGGCGAGGCGGCCATAGATATGCAAATGTAATTAGTTGCATGCCAGCGGCCAACTGTAAAACGCCACATGCCGTGCTCTGTAAAATGTTAGCGTAGTGAAACAATTTATAGTGAAAATAGAATTAAAACCACAAAAGCAAAACATGCCAACCAGCAAAACAAAACAAAACAAGACAAACAAACAGTACGAAGAAGTGAATACAAAAAATGTTAGAGAGCCTTTTGTAGCAGGCAAAGAAAGCGCAGCCGGCTAAACCAAGATTTATATGCAAATAAAAAAAAGGAGGCGGCAATAGAGAATAGTGTGGAGAGAACGAGCGTGTTGGAGAAGAAGTTGCGGTGACTAAAAAAAATGTGCATAGATTTTCTGTAACCGCAATGCTTTGCACAGGCGAGTTTCTGAAATAACCCAAGTGGCGAGTGGCGACGAGCACGCCAGCGTCCAGGACGAGCACAGGACGAAACGTATAAATTTGTAATTCCTGATGCAACCGCAACGTTTATTAATTTAAAATTCAATTTCCAACGTTCAGCACACAGCAATAAAAAGTGGCAAATGCGAATGGGTGTGTATATGTACATATATAGGAAATAGTGTGCTTGTGTGTCTGTCGTATCAATAGATTAATGCGCTAGCAATTAGTGCGATCAAGCGTCTAAATGGTAAAGAAATTTAAATTGCAACACCAAGAAATTATTAATGTACAACCCAAGCGCATTCGCATTGCTTTAGGGCGTGGGATTTCCATTATAAATAAAAGAAAACACAAGCACGGGAATTTGTAATTTGAAAACTGTATAAATCAGATGTGTTGCAAACGGAAACTATTATTATGGGAGCCCAGCTATGCTAGGGTTTCAGATAACACTTCGTATTGTTGAGTAGTAAGAGAACTGCTTCAAATTTTAAATATTTGATCTGCAATCGATGTTGAATAAGATATATACTCTTTTTCTAATTAAGGGAACGCGCAAGTGAAGCGAACAAGCGGGGGAACAAAAAACTGTTCGCATTAAAAAGAAATGGAAATGGAAGCATACGTCACGTGGTGTTGTCATAAAATTCACGTCGTCGACGTTCCCAGACGACAATGCAGACAACAGGAGATGTTACAATGTGCCAGTGTATGTGTGTGTATGCATGTGTGTGTGTACATCGATGACTCTAGGGCATTTTTAATGGAAACTCATTTTTGAGGTTAATTGTAAGCAAAAGATGGTTGGCTGGCTGGCTGACTGCCGTCTCACAGTTGGATGAGTGCTTTATGACTGCTTCGTTGTCTCCTCTGTCGTCTACCCAGTGGCTTTCACGCTGAAGCAAAGCTAGCAAGAGAGAGAGAGAGAGAGAGAGAGAGAGAAGACAACATTTTACAGCTACATATGAGGATGGCAGAAGTAGGGAGAGTAGCAGCTTGCGGGCTCTGCTCTCACTCACTTGCTCATTGCATAAAAATATGAAAAGCACAATGTGTGAGCGTCTCGCTCCCTCACCCCCCTTTTTTGTGCCCGCTCTGTCTGTCATTATTGCTGTTTCTGTTGTTGTTGTTGTTGTTGTTGTTGCACTTGCCAGCGACAGCGCGGTTGATGTGTTTCTGGCTACGTTTCATAATGAGCGGAAGGGTTTCAAGCGAATGGCACTTGCACTCCGGCAAAACGTTTGACTTCCACTGTAAAAGGTAGGGGAGAAGAAGAAAGCTGATGAAAAGCGAATGAAGCGTCTCTCGTCTACAGGATAGGCTGTTCTGAGTGGGAATCTGCAAAAGATTGACAGTTGAGAGTCGTGTCATGGGGCTTTAACTGAAAGCGCACATCAAATGTTGAAACAAAATTAAAACCGATTTTTCATAATATTTCCCACTGACAACGGAAGGCTGCATGCCTCAGAATTGACACGTCAATCTTGGGTTAATCTGAACGAAAAATTTAAATTTTAAACCTGCAACTATTTATATCATTTGGTATTATTTACTTGCGAAGAAGTGACAAAGGATTTCAGATAACAATTGAACAGACTTTCTTCAACCTGGACAAGAACATTCTTAGAACATTTTCTTAGAAAGCTATTAATCAACCAGTCTTTCTGAATTAAGCTTCTCCTTTCAGCTACCATTAAGCCCACGTGGGTACATAACACAATTTGCTAATAAAGCCGCAAATTAACTGCATCAGGTTTCAAAACAAGACTCTAAGTTCTCGTAATTTTAACACTGAACCCAAATTGTAGAATGTCTTTTTAAATCAAAATTTTTATTATTTTGGTCCAAAATAATTGGCAGTCAGGATCAAGCTAACTATTCGATAGGAATTGCCTTTTTTGTGGCCATATATAGGTTACAGGTTATACTTTAGAAGGGGGTTTTTTCTGCTTCATTTGCTGCTTCTGTTTGTTTTAAAATATTGCCGATACCAAGGCTACAGAATTTTGAAGAAAGTATAGTTATGACTAATATACCTGGTCTATAGAAAAATAGCTGTTGCTGTAGACTAAAACTAAACAGGGTCTAGCAATAAAAAGCTGTCTACCATAGAATAAAATACTGGCCTATATTTTTGTTTTTAATAACCTTTTTGCTCTCTCAGCTTCCAGCAAGCACAATTTCTAGTACCGAGCTTAGAGTAGTATTGGTAAAACTTAAGCCAAGCCAAAGCAATTAAATTTCTAAGCACATGCAATTGTACATATACTCTTATTCATGTCATGTCAGCAATATTAATTACGTCATATGATAGCTTTGTGTCTCGTTCTATTATCACTCTCATTTGTATGAAGGGCTTTACTAATGAATGACATTTCGTTCATTACTTAAGAGTATACTCGCATGCTGCAGTGAATTGCATTTAGATAATTACAAATTGGCTTAAACTAACAAAATGTTGCTTGCTATGCATGTTATTTACATGTTTGTTTAATTGCCAACACATTGCTTGTTGGCTAAAGCGATGGCTAAAGCTGGAGCTAAACCTTAACTTCATTTCATTTAATGCATTGAGCCCAGGGTGTGACGGAGAGTTTGCATTGATTGTTTGCAATAGAATAAACAACAAATGGTCCTGTCAAAAATTAATCACTTACACTTAGTGCGCGCACACTCACATACATAACACACACACACAGGAGCAGATGCATACAAATGGACACTTAGACAATGGCTGGCTGCTACACACGCATTTATAATTGAATTTAGCTTTTGTTGTTGCCGCTATGGCGCCTGTCAGAGTTGGCATGTGGCCCGGCAACTGGCAACTGGCAGCGCCTGAAAGCCGGCAATTTATTTTCATTTGTCTAATAGACTTATTTAGACACGCACACAAACACAATCACACATACACACAGATATACATAGACATAGACTCGTAGTCATAGTCATATGAGTCACTGCCAATACGCGTGTGTGTCGTGATAAATTATTTGCAATTTATTAATTTATTTATTAATTTCAACGACTGTTTGCTTCAGCGTCCTTTCTCTCTGTCTCTCTCTCGTTATCTGTCTGTCTGTTTTGTACGCCTTTTGTTTTTGTGTCTGTCTGGCCGTCGCCATCGCTTATGCCTTGGTCGAGTCATTAATAAAGCCAACAACAATATGCGTTCAACATTTGACAGCTGCCATTGGACCCAGAGGTGTTTATGAGCCTAAAACATACATACATACACAGGCACATACACACACATACCTAGAATTATTTTCTTGCTGCATAGAATGCCACGTTTATGTGCAACACACATGCGAACCTTGCAACTACACTGTGCTACCAGTGCCACCGACAATATAAATGGATTTTCAATGATTTATTATTGCATTAAAACGCATTAGACGCATGCAGCGAGCAGAAGAGACGAAAAACCAAAACAATTCCGAACACAAAATTGTTGAAAATCGTCAGCTCTTACCCAGAGAGGAGCCGTTGAGCTTTAAAGTCGTGACACTATTGTCTAGAATATAATTTTTTTTTCCGAAAATAGGGGTGTACGCTTTTGGACTCCGTAATGGGAGTTTATCCATCGGAATAATTGTCGATTTATTGCGCAGGCAATCAAAATGTATTTACTGATTCAGGACTTTTTTTTTAATTATACTCTTATATATAACTTAAATTAAACTTCTAGTTAAGTACAAATACAACTTAAGCTAGGTGTTTAGTCTTAATTACAATTTAACATTTATAATTTATATAAATCTGTTGGGAAGGTCAATAGGGTGACCTCTTCAGCCTCCTTCAAGTCTAGATTGACAAAACTAATTGAATGATCATCTAAACTAGACTCTAATAGGCATATCATGTTCATCTATTATGTATCATAAACGTGATTGCATCCATTTAAGGAAATGGGATATTTAACTTCTTCGGTTCCGCATTGGGAATTTTTCAGAAACCATATTTAATGACAAAAAAATGTTATATAAATAAAATTTATATTTTAATTCACATCCAGATTGAAAAACAATAGCTTGAATACTAAGAATGCTTGTATCAGGCATCTAGTTTTGGAAATATATGTAGAAAAGTTAAATTCTTAGATTCTTCAAAACTACCCTAGAATTCCAAACAACTGATGTCTATGGAACTATGGAGTATAAGCATCTAAAGTATAGACAGTTATGGTTAGATAGATCTGACATTAAGACACTTGACGTGTATAAATCTGAAGGATAGAAATTTTAAATAAAGACATCTGAGGCATACAGGTCTGGCTTATGGAAATGTGAGTTGTAAACACGATTCATTTCCACCCCAAAGCTAGAATTCTCAAGGCTTACGTTTTTGGTGATCATAAGCCGTTGTACTTCAATTTTTCTGCTCGTGAGTGTTTATTTTTATCACGCAATCATATCTCATCCCAGCTGAGATGTGCTCGGTCAGTGGAATTGTGAGAAAGAAAACGAAAAATTTGAGCCATAAGTTGCTGTTGCTGCAACATTCCCCATTCTAGTCGTATCCTTTTTGTCTTTCCTTCTGCCCGTCGGCAGTTTTAAAAATTTATAAAATGCGCCAGCGCATAACTGGCAGATGGCAGCAGCAACAGGGGAAAGCAGCTTTGACCAGCAGCGTCGCTCGTTGTTCGTCCTTCGTGTCCTTCGTGCTTGTGTTCCTGATGCTGCTGCTACGATTTCTACAACTTTCTAGTTGTATGCGACTGGCAGCATTATCAAATGTCTCTGACAAGAAAAATTAAATTAAATTGTAGCGCACAAAGACAGAGACAGCGACAGATAAAGAGTGGGGAAGAAAGACAGAGAAGAAGCGAGACTTGGATATGTTAAAATAGACTTCGACAGTCATGGGTTGCGCTGAGAAGTGGCGCTGCCCATCTAAGATGCCGCATAGCTGCGCCCTGTCTGCCACTGCCACTGCCGCTGTCTCAGCCACTGCCACTGCCTCTACAGCTACAACATCGTAATGCAAACTTAATAAGATGTACGCTGTGCATGTCGCCTGTCACTGAATACACATGCAACTATCGGGCCATGCACTGACAGTTAGACAAACAGACGAGCAGACGAGCAGACGAGCAGACGAACAGACAAGCCAGACCCTCGTTGCAACAGCGGTTAGACGTTATGTCATTGCATATCAGACCTGGACACTACAGGCAGACAGTCAGTCAGTCAGACAGCCAGTCAGTCAGTCAGTCAGTCAGAAGATAGTTGCGACTGTAATCAGTAAACATTTTATGCTTAAAACTGAAATGCATCCTGGTTGGCATAAAACACTGAAGTGGGCGAGTACACGATGATGGCCTTAGCGGCAGACAAAAACAAGCCAGAAGATAAAGCCAACACAATCGATCGTAGAGGCGTACAAATAAATGTTCAAGTATCATTTAAAACTTGAACAAGATGTGGTTTCTTGAACCACACTCCATTCCAGAATTTTCAATAATTAATTTTGCTTTTGTTTCAAGCTCCACCCTTTGTTTGCTCTTTGGTTTACAAAAAATCTTTATTTTATTTTTATAACATCAACAAATATGGGCAGTCGATACAGATATTTATTCAAAATGCGCTTAAAAGATTAGAAAGCCTCATAAATAAATGTACAATAAAATCTATTCCGACACAATGGGCGAGTCACAGCTGTTCGTTGTCAGAGATTTCCTCGCAAAATAGACAACAGTTTTTATAGCCTGTACCCAAAGGGTAAAAGGCTGTACTAGTTATAGAACAGAGAGAGATAGTGAATAATCTGTCATACTAAAATCGTAAAAAAGTCAACAGCTTCGACTTTCATTAACCTGCGTTCTTTAATCTTAAATGAGTATAAGATATAAATAAATAATTAATTTAAAATGTTCGACTTAACTGACTGATTAGGGATATATATAAATTTTGTCCTTAATAAATTTTCAACTTAAGTTTTATTTTTGATCAAAGAAAATAAAATCCTGATCCTTCAAAAATGTATCTGTAAATTACTCTCGTTTTTTCGTTTAAAAAACAAAATAATCATTATTTACGGTCTCTGATACAAATCGGGTCGTTTTAAAGGTTAAATGAAAGTGCGCCTTTAAGTAAATCCTTATTTAATTTGAAAAAATGTCTCGTCTTTTGTCATCTTAAATGAATATAACAATTAAATAAATAAACGTCTATAGACCAGCTTTGTCTTAAAGCCAACCCTTAACCAAGCCTCCTTCATATTTTTAAAAAATTGCTTAAAATGCCAATTGATTTTAAAATACATATAATAAATAAATAAATAAACATCTATAAACCAGCATAGTCTTTAAGGCAGTTCTCTTTTATATTTTCAAAAATGTATTCGTCTTTTGTCTTCTGAAATATAGTAAATATAATAAATGAATATAATAAATAAACAAACGTCTGTAAACCAGGGAGTTTTAAACGCTAAATGAAAGCCAGCTCTTAACAAAGCCAGTCCCCCTTCATACTTTGGAAAAATTGACCGTCTTTTGTCATCTTCAATTAATATAATAATTAAATAAATAAACATCTATAAACCAGCTTAGTGTTTAAGGCTACATGAAAGCCAGTCCTCCTTTATACATATTTTGAAAAATTGATTCGTCTTTTGTTTTCTTAATAACCCAGAAAGTTTTAAACGCTAAATGAAAGCCCGCCTTTAACCAAGCCATCCTCCTCTATATTTTGGAAAAATTGCTCGTCTTTTGTCATCATCTGCTCACTCTTTGCGCTGCTCAATATCATTTACTTTAAGCACACATCGTTCACAATTAATAAAAAGTCACTGCAACAATGACTACTTGGTATTATCTAGTCCCTTATGAAGTCCTTTGTATTGTTCGCTGTAATTGAAAGGCAATTGCCGGAGGCAGAAGAGCAAAAGCGACAGCAACAGAGACAGGGACAGCAATTAGGCAAACGTTGGCCCTTCATTACGCTGATCAATGGCTGCTTGATGTCACTTATAGGCCGGCAGTCTAAGCTCAAACACATACGAGTACGTACGAGTATATATCCTAGAGTTGGTTGCCAGGACTGCAACATTGCTGCTCAACCGGAAGTGTTGACTGGCCACAAATTTGCTGCCGCTATCTCCCTCTTCGCTCCCTCTCTCTTTCTCTCTACTTGTGCTCTTTTTAGTTGCCGTTTTTTTTCGTTTTTGTGCAAGCCGCCGGCACTCGAAGCTTTATTGTTGGCATTGTCTAACATCTTCTGCAAGTTGCCTTTTTCTTTTTCTTCGTCTTCGTCTTCTGCTGTTGCTGCTGCTGCTGCACTAAAAAACGGTTATTTACTCAGCCGGCGCTGTAGGCAGCAGTCTCTATCCTTCTCTACACACACACACACAAACACACACTTTTCACTTTGCCTTCAGTTACACTTTTCGTTGTTGCTGCTTTTCCTATTGCTGTGTATCTGTGGTTGCTGTTGTTGTTTTTGTTTGCTTGTGTGCCTACTTAACAGAATAAACACTCAATTTTCGAGCATGTTTTGTTTGGGATTTGCGGCACTACTTCCACACGCCGTCGAGATTGCTTAGGGCTCGAAACTTTGCTAAGCCCCCACTCTCCAATCTCCATTCCCCACTCTCTGCCGTTTCTTGTAGAATTGTTTGCTTAGGTGTGATGTTTTCTTTTCTCCCCCCAGTATCGAAAAGAAAGAACGAAACCCATAAATACATTTCGGTTTCACAATTGTTGACATTTTGTGGCTTTGATTTCTTTTCAATTGCATGGTCAAAAGTTTGGCGCTAATCACAAGACAAACTTGACAGCAAGTTAAACTTGAATTAAATTGCTGGCACGCCACACCCTCCTACTTACTTAGACTAAGCAGTGGCAGCAGCAGCAACCAACAACAAGAACAACAACTTTAAAAAGCATATTACAAATTTATGATACTCATTTCTGCCAACGGGGATTATAACTTTGTCATGGCATTGGCCATCGAACACATTATACTCGTAAGTAGTCCAGCTAACGGAGTCCTTTTCAACAAAGTTGCTTAGCATTGTCATAAAAGCAAAAGCAAAAAGAATACTATATTATTTAGAAATATACGACTCTATTAATTCCACGCTAAAGATGCTCATTAATTAATTTAATTAATTAATTGACCTCCTTGAAAATCAGAGCATTTTCCGCGTCGAGCATACTTTCTTGGCCGAAAATGTGTGGCCAAAAACAAAAGTGGCGACTGTTGCTGCTTCCGGCCTGCGGTCAAATGGCGAAACCATGCTGCTGCTGCTGCGGACAAGCAGCACCAGAAGATGAAGAGCAAGGAGAAAATAAGTAGAAAAAACTGTTATCAATCTTAAAAACTCATGAATAATTAAAATATGTAAATGCGCTTGTGGCTGTGGTTGTGTTGGCGAATGTCGCTTTAAAGCCACTCTCGACAGCTTTAAGCGAAGTCGACAGTCTGGCTGTCTGGCTGTCTGCCTTTCCCTTTCTTCGACTTGGACTATGAAAATGTTTGTCTGTTTACGCTGTTTGCTTTGGCAACACGAACGTAAAATTCCAAACGCGCTGCAAACAACATATTTTTCCTTTGAGCAATAGAAACAAAAAAGCAAGAACGCAAGATGAAAAAACGACAGAAAAGAAAACACGGCGGCACGGCGTGAAAATGCCTTTTGAAAGCGACTCAATAATACCAACAGCTAACAGCCAACACCCACTGATGGGTCCTTTTGGGTCTCTTCTGTTTCGGTTTGTTGTTTTGAGGGATGGGAGGTGGGGCAGCTTTTGTGCGGGGGTCAGTGGCACTGGCAGCGACACCTAAAAGCAGACTACATGCAAATAAGCGCTTTTGTGCGAGCTAATGATGTTTATCGTCGCCAGCAAGACATATACGAGTAAGCGAGTATGAAAGAAAGTCAGGTGGCAGGCAAGCGAATGGGTCCTTGGCTTCGCTTTTATTAGCTAATTCATTAAATGCTGTCACCAAACTCAGTCGAGTATTACACAGCGCTGCTGGAGTGGAGTATGAGATTGAGCGGGGCTGGGCTGCGCCGAGTGGGTGGAGAGTGGAGTGGAGGGGAGTGAAGTGGAGTGGAGCGGGAACTGCTGTTTGGTCTGCATTGTTAACACATTTGCCAAAGCTTTTCACACTTGCATGACGGTGGCGACAATGACGACCACTGCACTAGTGCCATACCAGAAGCCAGAGGAGTAACACCAGCAGCAGCACACAAGCTTAATTGAAATGCATGAAAAGCCACATGAATTTGGCAGTCACTGACAGCAATGGCCGCCGCCGACGCTGACGCCGCACACTCCTTCACGGCTCGCTTGGCTTTATAATAAATGCATTCCCATTCACGCACAAAACAGTCTATACCGGCTACAAACAACAATGGAATCGAATTTCAAATGACATTCCTTCAAGTGATTTCGCACAACAAATGCCACAAGAATGTGAATGCAAAACCCAGGAGAAATTCACAAATGTGAGCACTTTTTGTTTTAGATAAACAAGTTATCGAAAAAAACACATCTATGGTCTGAAGAAGATCATTTTTATAACAAAAAACTGCACAGATAAAAAGAGCTTACGAAACTCAAGAAATAAAGAAATGCCAATATATTAGATTCGGAATAAATTATAGAAGTGTCGAAAGACACAAGTTCACGATTCATGAAAAATAAAAGAAATTTCAACATTTAAAATATATCATATCAAAAGAAACCATGTTCTAAAAAGTGCCTAAATAGCGAAATTTCAAATCTATTAGACATTTAAAAAGTATAGAATGTGATCTTAGGGTCCACTTTACATTACGATCAAAAACAATCAAAAGAAGAAATGTTAAAAACTCCATTAGATTCGAAATAAAATATAGAAATGTCGAAAACAAAGCTCATTCTCTGCGCTTCTCAAAAAAGAAACAAATAACTTTTATTATTCTTCTAAAAATTCTCTAATTCTTGCACAGTTTTAGTTCAAAAGTCTTTATCTGCGCTTCTCAAAATGAGCCAAAAATCTGTTTAACCATTCTTCTAAACAAATTATATTTTTCTTCATCGCTCTTTGCGCTTTTCTAAACCAAAAATCCGATATTGAAGTGATACCTTATCTTTTTTTTTAAATTACTAACTTTCCCATCTCTACTTCAAACGCCTTTCTTTGCTGTAAATAAAGTGTGCATTGTACGCTTTTAGATTTTTCATTACATTTTCAACGGCGCATAGGCGACAACAATGTTGTCTGGACTCTAACAACAACAGCTATAACTATAACTTTTAGTTCGAGTGATAGATAGTTAGATACGAAGATAGAGAGAGAGAGGACGGACGCCTAACTGCAACATTGTTAAAGCGGTTATACTATTTGTATGGTGTCTGACAAAACGCTGTCATAGAAGCTGTAAAGCTAAAAATTGGTTTGATTAACAAACAGGGAAATCAATTTTTCCAACGAAATGCAGTTTTTCCATTTTTTAATGGAATAGGCATTTTTGTATGAGCTTTGCATTTAAATAATATTCATTCCCAAATTTAAAGCGTCTGCATTCTTGAACGTCATCTATCCCCACATTTATTTAACTCTTCTTTAAAGCCATTTATAACTTTTGTCGCTCTTCTGTCATTTAACTGCTCGCTTGGAATTAAATTTATTTTCAACTCCGCGCATAGTTTTAAAAATGAGAGAAAGCGACACAAAATTGCCCCAAAACTGTCTCCACCAATCTCTCTAAAATATGTTGCAGTCCTCTTTCTTTGTCCCATCACTAAACGAACAGAAAGCACTTTTCTCCGAATGTTATTTAAGGGGGGAAAAAAAAAACAGAATAATAATAATAATGTTGCAGTTTTATTTGTTAATTTGGCACAGTTTTCTGCTATTCGTTATGCATTTTGTAAGAAGTGACATGGCCATAAAAAATATACGAAATGCAAAAACAAAAAGGCAACTAAAAGCAAACTTTGCAGCAAACCAGCGACAAGAGCAGCAGCAAAATGGCAAAAATGGCTGAAACAACAGTCAGACAATCAGACAGATAGACAGGAAGGCAACAGAAGCAGCAGCACCAACAACAATTATACCGACGGCTACGACAAGGACAACCGACGGCAACGTCAAATGTCAACATCAATGTTGTGTGTCTGATGCTGTTGTTGTTGTTGTTGTTGTTGTTGTTGTTGTTTCGTGTTGTTGCTATTATTGTAGTTTTGCATTTATGCATATGTATGCGCATTTGTACGTGTGTGCTGCAGTATTTATATACATATATATGTATGTTTATATATACATATGTGTATGTATATGCAGCGCCTTTTTTGTCTCTGTTAAATTTTAATTTCACGCTGAAAACACACAAACACATCCACAGGCACATACATAGATATGAAAAAATACAGACTGACACGAAGGTAGTCTCGGTATTACCAGAGCTTAAGAACTTTACAAAGCAACAGGACTACTTTTTCACTATCGGGGGTACGAATCCTAAGTAAGCTCTCATTAGAAGTGACTCTGAATACAAGGATTCCAATCAAAGATGCAAGCTCCAATTTTAGAAATCCGCTCTACATCGGCTCTCATTACCAGAGCTTAAGATACAAAGAAAAGCGTCGACTTCTTCAATATCAGAAGGGAAATTTAAATGCACGTTAATACCTCTCTTCAAGATAGGTCGTTACTAGTGAGGAGAAGGAGAAAACTGTCTTATATTTCCTGTATTAATAAATGCAACATTTTATTGTAAAGGCGCTCCTAAGCTAACAGAAGTCCAGGCTACTAAAAACAAATAATTCTATAACCCGCTTTAAATGAGCAACAGATATACCCGCCCGGCTAATCCCTTTCGACTCTATTTTAGATTTTACAATAACCATTAATTCCATTTTTCGAATACAAGAAGAAAATGTGATATTTTGAGGCATATAGTATCATTAAATCAAATGATTCGAACCCTCAAACATATTCATGAGTCAGAATCGTAATAGATAGGAGATACATTTTCCAGATCACTTCCAAACTCTTGTGCCCCCTAAAGAAGAGTGAAAGTTTGTTTCTACGGAAGCGGCAGACTCTATTAGGATCTTCATGAAACATTCAAAGCTAGACACACTCGTAAATGTAGATGACTTCCAGATCAAGCAAGCGGGAATCTGGATCCAGAAACAAGCTTAGGAAATATAGTATATTATTCATTTACATTCTTGCTTTACTTTATATTGGTCCTGAGCCACAAAGGAACGTTGAGGGCAACTGCAATGAACAACTGGCTTTCGCAATGGTGGGAATCTAGTCAGCTATTCCCCTAGTAGCGCATTTATTAGAGAAAGGAAGCTTTATGAAAAGTAATGGATCATTAATTTACTTCCAAACTCTTAGTTGTTTGGCAGCTATTTTCTTTAATCAGTATTATTGTATTTTAAAACTTCTCTTCAGCATAGACTCAATAGAGTTCTAACACCAATTAAATAGTAAACAAACCAACTGAGCTTTGAGCTCAAGCTCTTGCATTTATTAATGTTGTATTAAGAACTTTTAAAACGACTCTCGCTCATACTCGTAGGGAGTCAGAGAAGTGGCTCTGTGGCTGCTAACTCCGCGAGGCGACGAGCGTCGCTTATTGTAGATTTCGCTGCTGTTAAATGTTTTAGCAAGCGGCGAAAATGAAAACGAAAACAGCGGCAACAACAAAAGCAACAGTAGAGGACAGAACATCCGGCAGATGTGGCAATGGCAGCTGCAGCTGTACTTGCAACTGCAACACCACTCCACCCTGCCCTCAGAGCGGATTTAATTGGAAAATGTAAATGAGCTTTGTTCATTTGCAAGATGCAGCCGGCGCGGAATGCCGCAGCCACTTTCCAGTTATGCATTTCTTTAATGCGGCAACAAAAAAAGTACCTAAAAACTTAAAAGGAGGGCGGGGAGCAATGGAGGTGACTTACAGTTAAGCCGATTTGATACAACAATGCCATGCTACTCATATACGCGTATGTGCAGTTTAAAGTCGCCGCACAAAAGCCAAACTAACAAAACAAACACAAAAGAAATGTCATGGAACGCAAAAGAAAGAAAATGCTGACCCCACTCTCACAACACAACAGAACACAACACAAACTCAACACAACTCACACACACACACACGTGTTACGCGTGTGTATGTGTTAACATGCACGCCATTGTTTGACTTACAAAATGGCGTAGAAAGCTGCAACAGCAATACCAACAAAAGCAACTGACGGCGGGCTTTTAAAAATGGCAACTTCCGTTTATAAAAGCGTCATGTAAAACAATACATTGGCTGCTTGTGTGTACGCGAGTGTGTATGTGTGTGTGAGTGCGTGTTTGAAAGCGCCATATTGTTTTTCGCCAACCTCCTCCCCTCGCCACTTAAACTATATAAGCAGCGTGCCATTTTTTTACCCTTCTACATACAATCGAGCATACTATATATATAAATTTTTTTGTTTTATAATTTAACCCTTTTCCCTCTGCTTGCTTTTCTTCTAGGCGATAAAACACCCGCGGGCTTTCCAGTCATAACGCAAGGTCCGGGCACACGCGTCATCGAAGTTGGTCACACGGTGCTCATGCAATGCAAAGCGATTGGCAATCCCACGCCTACTATCTTCTGGATAAAGAATCAGACGAAAGTAGACATGAGCAATCCGCGCTATGCCATTAAAGACGGTAAGTGAGAAAGTATTTTCATAATATGAAGTATAGTATTTAATATAGTACGTATAGAGTATGATTTCTGCTTCTATGCTATCTATAATCTGACAGTCTCTATACGTCAAAAAAAAAGACTGTAAGGTGCAGGTTGCTGAGGATTTTCTTTCTCAAAACGTTTAAAGGCAACAGCCGCACAATGTGATACAGATATTTATTTACTTATTTTATTTAGATAAATACGAGATGTCGGCAAAGGTGATAATACTATATACAACATTATAATGGAGCCTTTTAAGCTAAAAAAAAAAGCCTAAGTAGTAGAAATCTCATTTAATTACAATTATGTCTAAGAAATGTCTGCGCCTCGATGGAGGAGTTTTATTTGCCACTCGGCCCGCTATGCCCCGCATCACAGCCAATAGTAGTCAGAGGCGTTCAAATAAACATTTTAAATTAAATCTTATAAAAGAAAGGCAACTTGAATAAACGAATAGCTCTCGATTGTTTCCTACAAGACTGCTGGACAAGGCCAAGTCGTAGGTTAGACTGCAGAGCAGGGAATATACATGCAGAGAATATATAGGCGATCGCTTATCTCCTCAAATTTAATTTCAATTAATCAACTTCATGTATTCAATCTTGTTTTATTAGGCATTTAATGCTATATTTTTAATTCTATTCAAATTTCTAATTGAAATGGAATTTTGTTTGGTAAACATTTTGGTTTTTGTTGTTATTTGAATTGCAAGTCTTTTTGGTGTTTTTTGCTTTCTGCTCCATGTAGCAGCTTCACTAAGTTTTGGCAATTTTGTTTGCCTCCCTTTAAATAAAATAAATAAATATTTCACAATTTCAAACAAACCTCACTTTAAAGTTAATTTGATTGTGGAATTTATTTTTTTTCTGTTTTCTGTCATAATGTTTGGCTTAAACGTTATTCTCCAATAGTTTTGCGAACTTCCACTATACTCGTATGTGCATTTATCTTTGATTCATTCATGATAAGCATCGTTGCTTCCATGCCCCCCTCGGTCCGCCCTCTGCCCGCCCTTTCCTCGGCTAACACATGCACTCGCGTATCTGGCGTTTATCAAACAACCCGTAACTAAGAGCTGCCCTACCCGGAGTCGCAAAAAAGGTGCACTACCCCCAGCCCTGGCCCCAACCCCATCGCGGCAGGAAGAAAAACGACTTCATTTATTAAAATTCTAGTCTGTGCGCTGGCTTTTTGGCATACTCGTATTTCTTTCTTCTTTTTTTGTGTGTTCTTTTTTTGCGCTTACGCTCATTTGAATTTCTTAGGAGTTTACTTACGCTTCGTCGCATTTTGTGTCTGAAGTTTTTCGGCGCTTAGTTAACGTTTGACTTTTGCCAGCTGTTGGGACGCGATGCGGGATGACCACCTGCCTGCTGCTGGCCTACCTTTTTGGTAATGCTGCTCCACTTTTGTTGTTAGTGTTGTTGTAATGTTGCTGTAATGGTAAAAGGCAAAGTTTGTCCGCATACCTTTTTGCTGCCTTTACGAGCTAGCTCAAATCTTATTAGTGCTCAGAACTTTCCAAATGTCAACAAAATGGTGTGCGGCCTTTAATCAAGCACTGGACTCCTCTCTGAGAGGACTACCTAGTCAAAAATCCATCCAGTCTGCAGTTGTAGTTGCAGTAGAACGAGCATTTAACTATATAGGATGTAGTAGTAGTATGTTCAATGTCAGGTCGCACGTCCACCGACATCGTTAGCGCTGACACGCATCAAATCGCGCGACAAACTACTACGAGTTCTAACAAAGCCAGCAACGACGCCAGCAGCGGCTCTGGTCATTAGAAGCGCAAATATTGACATTAATATTGACATTAATATGCATTAAGGAGTACCTTTTAAAATGACATCAATGGCGGGTACTGGCGCTGACAGCCAACAGCAAGACAGACAGACAGACAGACAGACGGGCGGACAGCCAGGATGGAATTGAATAGGATGAGATGGCATGGCATGGGATGTGATGGGTTGGGTTGGGTTGGGACCATGGAACAGCGCGATAACAATGATTATATTTGCGTTGCCATTGCCGCATAAAACGCAAATACATAAAGCTGTCGAGGGGTGGGAGAGGAGGGAGGTCGTTTCAATTGCAACTACCACCGACAGGCCATCCAGAACGTTGTTTTTGTTGCTCTTGCTGTTGTTGTTGGTGACATGACCAGCGTTGCCAACATATGCCTGGAGGGGCTCTGGCGAAAGTAAAGGCAGCAGCGGGCGGTAACTTTAACAATTGAAACGTGTTGGGCATATTAAAAATCGCGTACCCTTAACCAACTGCCCGGCCACAATGCTAATGAAATGGCCGGCAGGGCTCCTAACGATAGCCTACCAAACAATTGAGAGTTTAACAATTAGGCTGCAATGACTCTCTAATGACCTACACATCAAACAACAGAGGAGTCTTAGAATTGAATGTTGAATTGAAGTCAAGCAGTTGCGATTTTTAAAAGCTTTTTAAGAACTGTTGAGAGTGTTTATAAACCGGACCTAGTTAAGGACATTTGTACAAACTGGCATAGGTTTACATGCCTAGGTAGAGGCCGTTTGTCGCTAAGTTTATCTAAATGGTTTCAACTTAACATTCTAAATGAATAAGTTTCTACAACACCAACAGGCACTAGATAGGGGGATATAGGTAAGATATAGCCACGCATATGCAATAGTTAAATCATTAAATTGTTAGATAAAATAATGTTTTAGTCCCATATGAACCAAAATAAAAATTTGAAAGCATTTGGTGACTAACATAGTTGGGCTACAATCTGATAAATTATTTATAATAAAGATATTGATAATATTGTTAGCGATCTTTATTATAACATTTTATTACTATATATATATATAAAATCGGAAATATTTGTATATGAATACACCTTCCATTTAAAGAAAATTTGCAATATTTACCCCCAAATGGGTACAAAATGTGTTTACATTTTTGGGCAATATATAAGTAATTAATTTAATTTATATAATCAATTCTTCAATTATTTTAACTTTAGAAGATTTGAATAGGTTATATACTTGAAAGAATCCTAATAATAATTAGTTATCTCGTTTAATTGTTATTTGATTTTAATCGATTATTACATGAAACCAAGAAAAGGTGCTACTTTTCAAAGTTTTGGGGAAAGCAGACAAACACACTGTCTAAATTAATTAAACTAACGACATGTCTGCCTCAATTAATAAAAATGTTGATGGATGATTTAGTCGGGATATGGGAATACCAACTGTCCATAGACTCAAAAAAGTGTAGAGTGTCGGACAACACATGAAAAAGCGATTAAAGTAAAATAGTGTTAGCATCCCTTTTAGTCTCGAGTGTTCCTACTTCTACTGCCCAAGCAATTTGCTTTATAGCGTACACGTAGGCCCTTTCGCTTTTCGCTATTACTAATTGTTACCAGCACTCCCAAACAATGCAACTGCCCCATTCATCCACCTTGGACTATATAGCCATAGCTATATAGCTGTAGCGCATAACAAATTAAAAACTGTTACAAAAATTTCCCCAAGGTAAAATCACTTTTTACTGTGCATGGCTCTAACATTTCTCCTTTTTTGTTTTTTTTTTTTTTTTTTTTTTTTTTGTGCACTTGGACTGGCTCGACTAATTTAGCGCAACACGCCAAAAGTGGCCAACACCGTCATGGCCATTGCCAGCGTTGGCGCCTGTGGACGGTGCGGGTTAAATTAGTTTTACGTGGGCCTTGCAACTTTTGTAGCCGCTTTGAAGGCGTGTTGAGACTTTGGTAAGCACGATGGTTAGTTGGTTGGCTGGCTGGCTAGCTGGCTGGCTGGTTGGTTAGGTTGGCTGTCTGCCCGTCTGCCTGTCTGTCTGCGCCATCTTTGGCACGTTAAACGAAACGTAAAAATATTTCCGCCAGCTAAATATCCTTTTGGGCGCCTTAAACGCCTCTCTCTTTCTCTCTCTTTCTCTCGCGCTCTGTCTCTCGATTTAGTATCTGCCTTCTGCTTGGCATATCTCTAAGCGTTTGGCGGCTGCTTAAAGTGCGTTTTTAAATTTATGAAAATGAATTTGCGCGCTCGCTCGAGGCGCGATAGGTTCGGTTCGGCTCGGGATGGGATTGGATGGGATGGGAAGGGGCTACTACACCCTCGGTCTGTGCATAGAAATGACGCAACCAAGCTGGCAAAAAATATATATTTTTCATAATAAGTTATGCAAGTCATGTGCCGTTTTATTCAATTAGCACTTTATGGTCCTTTATTGTGCCAACCCGCCACTGAACCCACTCTACGCCGCAGGACGCGTTGATTTTTCGGTTATACGACCGTTCCTAATTAAGGCAATGCCATGCAAACGGGTTGGGTGTGGAGTGGCAGTGGGAGTGGATGTGGGTGTGGGTTGGATTGCGTGAGTTATCAAATGAAAAGTACCTCGTACTTCATATTTCTGTCTTTTCTTTTTGGGGGGCATAATTAAATTAGAACTTTATTATTTTAATAAAACGGCTCAAGGCATACAACGAACGCCTTTTGCCATTGCCTTTTACTTATCCTTTGCCATTTTCCTTGCGAGCACATTTTGCCTTTGCTTTGCTGGCTGGTGGACACGCCTCATTTGTTGTAAGGCTCATTAATGTGATTATTTTCTATATTGCTTGCGCATGCAGGCAAATGACAACGGTCGCACTTCAATGCACAAATACGTTTATAAATATTTTATTTAAAATTACTTCGGGGCATTGCCGCATAGCCTGGACATCGATAGAGACCCAAGTGGCCCGCCCAGCCTAGCCACAGGCACAGCCCTCGCTCCTCTCCAGCCCAATGGTCGTTGGCAGTTAATTTTGTCCACATAGAACGAAAGCTGGCTCGCTGTTGTGTAGGCTCCTCGACAATAATATTGAGCATTATACCTTTATTTTTATTCGTCGGCGCGCCAAATAGTCCCTCAGGGCTTTGGGGCGATAAAGTAAAAAAGAAAGGCAACCTTAAGTTCCACTCAGAGAGTGCGGGCGTATGAGAGAGTAGAAAGCAAAAAGTGTAGTGGCAATGTTTCTAGAAGGGTTCATGTCGTTCAGCAGCGTCTGGGGAAATTACTTCATAAATGCGTCAGAACGCCAAGGCACGAGTACAACTTTGTATTTTCAAATGCCATAATTTGGCTTTTATTTGGAGATTGTGGCGGGGGGAGTGGTGAAAAAAAGAGGCTTAACAGAAATTGGCTTCGCCAATTGTCCTAATGGGCACCATTCGATGAATGGCAAACGCCAAAACGAGCTTAAGCGCCAAGTGGCCGAGCTTAGCCATTAAAGGACTTTCAATGCAATGTCACACAAAGGACTACAGCAAAAGGCACTGAGTGCTGTGTGAGTGCAAATAAAAAGGTGCGTAATTTGCAAGTAATTCGTTTCCCGTTTCAAGCGGAAAGATTGCCAAATAATTCCGATCGTCTAAGGATCGCTGCTACTACCTCCACATGTAGTCAAGTGCGGTTTATTTTTCTCACTTAAAGCAGACAATATCAAACAATGGTGTTAGCTGAAAAGTATACTCTTCATACTCATTATTTAGCGCAGACAATTGGGAATAAAGGGAAACAAACTACTGCTACAATTTCCATCTTTATTCTGTTTTAATTTTGAAAATGTCTCAGTATTTATACATACTTTTACTTATTTAATAGTTATTTTCTTTAATGTACTAACAACATAATGTTTTGATTTTTCTTATTCTCGTAACACCGTACTTATTATAAATTTACATGTTCTGTCTTATTCATTCCTGACAAGTTATGAAGTGGTTTTTCCTAAATATGTATATTATATTTATAATATTCTGTGAATCCTCACTATTTCTGAATGCATTTCTGCTGCTGTACTGCATTGTGTTATTTATAAATCATAATTCTTTTTAGCCTTCCTACTGGATTGCATTCTTTATGGTAACGTCTAGACTCTGTTCACTTTTGTGAACAATTTCACAGACAGTTATTGTTCATTGTCTCAAAAAGTGGTATTTTATTCGCAGCCCTTACTTTCAAAGAACGATCTTATCGACTTGTTTTCCAAGTAAGACGATCACTCGATTTCTTTGTAGACGAATTTCTTTAAACAAGGCAGATTGTTCACCTTCTTCCAATTCACTCCAATTCGATTGGTATTGACATTGCAATGCATATTTATGCATTTTGCATTAATTATCTAATTATTTACAAAATCCTGATAAAAATGAGAACAATGACGTCTAAATGTTTTTTAAATTTTATTTAAGTCCAATCAGCTTAGCCTTAGCTTCTAAAGGGTTATAATTGAGAAATAATCTTCTAAAATTGTATTTCTATCACTAATAAATTTCATAAATGAAATAAATTGTCAAATTTATTTAACCAATTTAATAACTGTCCACGATGTACAGTTTTAAATAAAAATACTCTGCTAATACCAACAAAAAGATAATTAGTTGATGTGCGAACTTGAAGTTTAAAGTTAATGGGCTTGCCTTAAACTTGGTTTAGAAATCACATTTAAAATACTCCTTTATATAACTTTAAAACTCAAGTTGTCTTATAAGTATTTAACACTTGTCAAAATCTTACTAACCAAATAAAAAGAGCATCAAAGGCGGCACGAATTCCTTGGAACTGAAACTCGCATGTCTAACGCGTCTTAGAAAATGCAAAATTATATTCAAGGCTTTACGTTTACTTTCTGTTCGGGGATTGCGCTTAAGTGCAGGCTCATTCCACGGTTTATTGAACGTGGAATTGTATGAAACATTTCAGTAAATAGTAGCCAATTGGGCTTATGACTGTTATATTGTCTTTTTATAGTCTCTTGTTAACTACATGTTCGTTGCGGAGCAGCTGCAGGTCTCTTTAAAGTCCACACTCAGCAGCAGGAACAGCGATAGTCTCGACTACAACTGTAATTGCTGTTGCCCATCATTACAATCGCCTCGGTGGCTGGTGGCTGGTGGCTGGAGGACCACAGCCACCCGCCAGCTCCGTCTGCCGCCTGCCGTCTGCAGCCGCCACTTGACGTGACCGAGCTTAACAATACAGTGGGAGTCTTTACAGCCCAATCGCCACCAGCAACCCGCCACCCGCCACCCAGCAGCTCGGCAAGTCGTTCGCTGCGTAATTATTTACTTGAGCTGTAAAACTGTAGTTAAGTCAAGTCAACTTGAAAGCGTTTTGCGAAAGTTTAATGTTTAAATTATGAGCTCGTCGCACCGTTGCGTTTGTCACACTCATCTCAGCTCTTTCGACTTAAGTCAGCGCCATTGCCATCGCCATGGCCATCACCATCACCATCGCCATCGCCAGTTCAGTGCAGTGCAGTTGAGCTCAATTCATCTCGCTTGCCGCAAAAGAGTTGACAGTTACTTTTCTTGCAAATGAGACAGTAATTGCCAAAAATGTGCATCACACTGGAAAGCAACTTGATCGAGGTCAGTGAAGTTTTTGCATTTACCGAGCAAGCGATAAGTTCTTAAGATTAGCGATGGGCACGTGACTATATTTTGTTTATTGAAAAAGTTGTAATTACTACTTAGTACCACTTTTTATTACAACGGATTTCATCTTATATTATTTAAACATATTGAATGGATTTATCGCTTCGTGTGTTCAAACGAATACATTTTCAGTTCGTGCAGTCAAAAAAATATAAATAATGGACCATTCCGTTTATCGCAGCCAGTTTCATTTTAATGTGGAATATATTCACTTTGAAAGGTTTTAGACAAAATTTAGGGTCCTAGTAAGAGGTCTTTGGTGCTTATTTAAAATTTCTCTACTACACCACTTAAACTACAATTAGACGTGAAAGTAGAAGTACTTAAATTTTTTGTAACAAATTTCTCTTTACTTATTTTTAAATAATAACAATATTTGTTTGAAAGTACAATTATGTAGTACTTTTGAAGTTCAACAAGTGTGTGTGCAAATAAGTATCTTTTTTTATAATTTATTATTATTTTGCTAGTGGACCTGCAGCTTTGGTCATTACACCATTACAGACATTTAAAACTGCAACTAACTGTGAAGTTTTGTGGCGATTGGCTAAACAGAATAGGAATTCAACATGGTGATAATAATGCTGAAATTTATTCACAGACAGAATAGACAAATAGAATCGTCTGAGCAGTAGTTAGAATATTTATTTACCTTTCTAGGAAAATGTTATAAGGCCTCTTCCATATAATTGAAAAGATTGCCTTCGTTGAAGAATTCGAAACGTTCTGCTCACACATTGTGAAACTCCTGGCTGTTTTCATAACAAAAAGTATAGCATACTTATGTGCGACATTTTTTGAATAGAACGTTCTGCAGGCTGCCGGATGTTTTTTGTATCGATATAGAGTCTAGTTTATTTACCACAGTCTTTAATTTTCTTCCAGCGCGAATAATCGCGTTTCTTTGAATTAAATATTTCAGAATAGGGCATTATGTAACTTTTTCAATGCACGCTGGCAACGCATCTCTAGTCGTGACTTTAACCAAAAAAACGAAAAAAAAGAAAATAAAGGAATTTTGTAACTCACTTCTTTTGTTCGGGCACTGAGGGCAGCCCATAAATGTCACTTTGTCGTCGACAGCGACAACGACAACGACGGCGACTACTTAAATTAAAGCATAATTAAATTAATAATCCCATTTGGCCGCGCGAAGCCAAGTCGAGAGTCGAGTCGAGTCGAGCACGCAGCAGTTGCGCAGCGTTTTGCGCCTTAGAAGCGGCCCTATGGGCGCTTATGTTGCAGCCCGGCAAGTTGGGAAGTTGGCAAGTTGTGTTGTGCCTTGGCCCGGTTTGGCCCTTCCTGCGCTTGCCATGTGTGGCAACGGAAGTTGCAAAATATGAAAATGACTGCGCAAGCGGAAGTGCAGTTGTGGCGTGCCACATGTGTGTGGCTGCCATGTAGCTGGGCCGCATTGTCTTGCTGCTGTTAATGGCTCGACTATGCCCTAGTCCACAGGTCCTTCTCCCCCATCTCCTTTACTCTCTCTACGAGTATATATTGTATATAGTCGCTGAATCGTTTGTGTTAAACACACACAAAAGACGTTAACGCTGACGTTGGCGACAACGTGCAGACGCACGCTTTTGGCCTTTGGCCATGCCCATGTTTTAAAAGTGCAAACCTGCCTAGTTGAACGTTTGTAGCCCCAGTTGTGTTGTCGCCGAGTTATTGTTGTTGTTGTTGCTGCTGCTGCTGTGATTGACTTTAACAAAATAGTTTGATGCTCTGCCCAACAGGCTCACTAACAGCCTCCACAGCCCCAGGACTCAGGACTCAACGACTGCGTGTGTAGGCCATTGCTTTTATTTTTTACGATGCTGGCAAGAATTTTTAATTTTCATAAGAGTTATTCAAACACACACACACAATAACAGCCACGCATACACACGCGTATGTGGCAGGAAGTCACAAAGTCTGAGGTACCCTAGATGTATGCTAGCTTAATTTTTATTACGGCACACAAAGTGTTAAGGCGTTCCAACACACACACAGATACACACTTGAAACCCTTTCTTCTCCCATTCTCTCCCCAGCAACAGCATCATATTCTGGCTATAATGTCTGTAATATTCCGGCGTTGCAAACGTTTAGCTGTTTAGCAAAGTTTTTGTGTTCAGTTATCGATAATGTAACTGAAAACATACTTCAATATATCAGTTCATGCTCATATTCACACTCTCCTGCTCAAGCTTAATGTGTCCCCATAAAGAGAAGTAATAATTTAATAAATTATGGAAATAAACAGAAAATACAAATTGTTTCTAAAAACGACACTTTAAAATATCGTAGAAATCAGGACATTGAAGGCTGCAGACTCAAAGCAGTTCAAATATATTTATTGTGCTCTTAGGCTAGTGGTTGGTACTTTCAGATAATCAGATGGCTATCCAGAAAAGGTTGAGTAGCGGCTATGGCAGTTGAACAAAACTCTGATTGCGAAAAACTTCGAAGAAAGCGAACTTTAATGCTGATTATAATATTTATGTTAAAATACACAAAATTTGCTTTAAAGCCTTAAAGCTTAATCAGGGAGGAGTACTTCAAAAAAAGGCAGCAATGTTAAATAATCAAAGTTAAAACTTTTGACTTTCAACTTTCTGTTTTAAAAATAAATATTTCACACTCTATAGCCTGGCATTCGCAGTACTATGTTTAATCGCAGCAGTGTGTGTAAAAAAATCGAAGCTGTTTGAACGAGTTTTTGCGGAATCGCTCATTAAAAGGGAATACAGTTTTTGCTCAACTTTGGCAGAATCAGCGGCTTACGTATGTTAGTCAAAAATGTTGAATGAGAGTTGCATTCATCCATGCATACTCGTATATCTGTGTATATGTTTTGTGCTTTCTCTATTATTTTGAAGCTTAAAAGTTGTGGCACGCCATTGAAATACCTTGAATACGTTTGATTATTCGCCATTTGAAATTGTTTATATTGGCATGGCTTTTAATCGTTATTTGAAATGCTAGTATGTTGCGCTTGCCTCAAACGATGCAACAAGCGTAATAAATGTGCAGCAATACAAGCCAAATAGTATGCAATAAATTTCCAAACAATCAACATTGATGTACGAGTACGCGTACGCGTATGTGTGTAGGTGAGCGGCAGCAACAAGAACAAAAACAAAAACGCATAAAACGCGCAGTTACAACATGCCAGACCTAAAATGGTGGCACTAAAAACCGCGCACAACAATCTACCAGATACATCATTTTTAGTTGTACGACGAGTATTGCAGACACATTTCATTGCTTTTTTATTTTTTGTTTTTGTTGTTGCCATTCGTAACAACAAACACCAGAAAAAAAAAAACAGAAACAGAAAAAAGAATAGAAACAATAATAAACACAACCCATGTTACGGCTGATGTGTTGCTCGGTTTTGCAACATTTAGCACTGCCTCTGTATTTTTACAATTCATATCGTACATATATAGCATATATACTTTATGCTATAGCAGCCGGAGCAACATGAGTCATTAAAATGATTCACTCAACTGTAGTCGCTTGTACAATATATTTTTAGTGGTTTTCTTTTTCTTTTTTTTTTTAAGTGGAGGATGGGAGTTTATTGTGCGAGTCAGAAAGCATTAGATGTTTGAACATAGTTCCCCTGCATCACATTTAATTCATAACCTTAATCTATTATTTTGATTGATTAACTTTAAAATCTGTCGTCTATACTCGTATACCGATATCCAATCGGTTGTCTTGCATACCAGGGATACTATGGTTAATATATTTTCTTGTACAATATATTTTTTAAGTGATGGGTGGGAGTTTATTGTGCGATTCAGAAATCATTAGATATTTGAAAATATGTATTATTAATTAATTCATAACTTTAATCTATTATTTTTATTTATTTTATTTTCTTGTACAATATATTTTTGAAGTTTATTTTGCGAGTCAGAAAGCATTAGATATTTGAAAATATCTATTATTAATTAATTCATAACCTTAATCTATTATTTTTATTTATTTTATTTTCTTGTACAATATATTTTTGAAGTGGTGGTTGGGAGTTTATTTTGCGAGTCAGAAAGCATTAGATGTTTGAAAATAGTTCCCCTGCACCACAATTAATTCATAATCCTAATCTATTATTTTGTTTGATGAACTTTTAAAATCTGTCGTCTATACTCGTATACCGATATCTAATCGGTTGAGAGCTTTCTTGCATACGTGGGATGCTTTGGTTAATTTTGTGTGTCTTGGGGTTATAAAAATATAAATTTTGCAGTCAAAGTTTGTTTGTTTTAGCCAGCCTTGAATGGCGGGCATCGCATTATACACACATTATCCACATTACCATATAAAATGTGGCCATAAAATGAGCGTAAAGTGGCAGGTCTGGCAGTGCATTTATGTTACCTTCTCCTTGATTTTGATGGGCGCCAACAGAGGTGGTACTACGGCGAACGATTGGTGGCGGCGCAACACATGAAAATTAACACTTTTTATATGATTTTAAAAGCCATATAAAATTTACGACATTGCCATGTCGAGGGCGAAAACAACACAGCGGGTGGGGGGCGGCATCAGGCATGTATCTAAGGAGGCGTGGCTTGCAATCTCCACACATCTATTAAATATCGAGCACACTTTTCCGGCATATTAAGCTAATGTGAATGACACATATAAAGAGTCATAAACTCAGCATGGCATTCATTCGGCTGATGTATAGTATACTATACAGTTCAGCCATTATATTTATATGGCTAATAAACAATGAAATATGTAGACACACAGTCGGTCGGTCGGTCGGTCGGTCGGTCGGTCGGTCGGTCGGTCGGTATACTCGTATGCATAAGTTAGTATGCGAATGCAATGCATATCAAAATTGCGCTCTTAAATTAACATTTATGAATACATTTTTTGGGGCAGGAATCGGCTGGATGCCTGATGGAGCGATTGTTAGTTTGTTGATTTAAAAATATTGATTGAGTCCATAATTAGCCAATAGCTGCATAAAATATAAAACTCGTTAAGTTTGTGATGGCTATTCTGGCCCAGTTTTCAATTATATGCCACAAATTTGACAAAAAATATGCAACATTTTGCTAAACATTTTAAGTAAATGAACGAAATTATTATAAACTATGATGTCAAACCGTTTTCAAAGCCTTATTTTAGTCAGCAAGATGCTTATTGTAAATATAAGATGAAAAACTTGCCTTTTACCAGAAACGAAAAGGTAGTCCGAATTGTCGAAATCGATTGAGCAGCTTTGATTTACGATTTGCGGAATTAATTCTCCAATTATATGAAGGACTTTTTTGGCTTAGTATGTATGTGTCAAATGGCGCCTTAATATCAATCCAAAATGATATGCAACGGGCTTAAATATAAATAGAGCAATTTAAAGACTAGATTTTACAAGAAAGTGGATATCGTGAAGTAACCGTTAGCTTTGGAAAGCTAATTAATAAAACTTTACAGTCAGCTGTTTAGAAAATTTAAAATGAAAATGCTTTTCACTGAATACTGTACATATAAAATTTAGTTTTTTACCAACCATTAGAGGAATGCAGGCTAGGCAATAGATATGGGGTTTTTAATATGAAAAGCTTCAATGAACATTTTTAATAATCTGCTTAGAAAAATCAGTTATTTAAAATCAAAATCAACTTATTTAATTTTTTTTTTAATATGTATTTGTTAACGGCAACCGACTTAAATATAACTAAAGCAATTCATGGAATAGATTTTACAAGAAAGTGGATCAAATGAAGGCTTGATTTTAAAGGACGAGGTATTATTAATATCAAAATATAGAATATGAAAAAAATAGAATGGAACTGTTTAATCAGCTGCTTAGTGAAATAAACTATATTTTATTGCAAAAGAAAGTTCATAAAAGTGCTAAACAGCTTTTATACTTATTATTAAAAAAGTCAATTTCAATTTATTCACATTTCTTAAAACATTACGAATTTACTAGTGAGATAACTATGTCTTAATGTCAAGAGCATATCCTTTTCTACATAATTGAACAAACAGGAGAAATATTAAAATTTAAACAACAATTGACAGTGTTAAACGGGAAAAATTACATACAAAAAAAAACTTAATAAACTAACTTTATAGAAGTTTTTTATTATTTATTATTAAAAATGAAAACTTAATTACTTTGCCTTAAAATTAGCTTCAAATGGCATTTGAAATTGTGGGTTAATTAGTGAATTCTGAAAACAAAAACCCCTAAGCCATAAGCCGTAAAGTCTAATGACAGCCACATTCCCTGGCGACCGCCTTCTGGTACTTAGTCAAATCGATGATATCCTCGCTTAAATAGCGCAATATGGTAATGGCGCCGAGGACGGTGGGCACACAGCAGGGTTTGGGCAAATGGGGCTGCTTCAGATGCATCAAGGTCTGTACAATGGCATGATTTGTGGCATTCATTTTGGTGCCGAGCGGAAAATTGCAGCCACCGCCACAGAAATAAGCCTCGAACTTTTTGGGCGCTATCACCCAATTGTGCATCTGCAGCTCTTTAAAGTCCACCGTGAAATTGAGACGCTCGCAGGACTGTGGGGGGCGATAATGCTCAACGGGAGGCGCTTTCATCATACCACTCGGTAGCGTGGCTTTTCGTTTGTGCAGCTCGCGTTTAAAGCGCAACTTTTGTATCTTCACCAACAGCTCGGGGCCGTTAAAGTAGCCCACAATATAGGGCTCCATACTCGAGAGCCCCGAGTGCGGCGGCATAATGCCACTGTCCAGGGCACTCAGGTGTACCTCATCCGCTTCAGTCACCGATATGCGCACCTCGTGGCCCTGCTGTAGTTGCTCCAGCGTCTTGTGTTGCAGCCAAAAACGCAATGTTTGCGTCAAATTGAATTCCAGCCAGCCCTTGAAATTGGCAGTCGTATTGACCGAATGCAGTATGCGATAGTTGACAATATTCGTGTCCTGTTGTCTGGCATAGAGCCGTCTGTATATGGAAATTGTCAGATTCTGATTGCCAGCATCCAGACTGGGCTGTTTGTACACCCGCAACATGGCCTGCACGAGTGTCAAGTCCAAGGGCACATCATTCGTATTGAAAGTTATGTGCAGATCCGTGTGGCATTCGTTGCGTTTCAAGCGACTAGAAAAGGTCAGGATGCTGTTACAACTGGCTATCTCCTGACGATCCTCGTTGGAAATGAGTATGTCATCATCGACGGAACGCTTGTGCCGCTGATGCAGCACCTCCTCTGGTTCCTGTGACTCGCTTATCTCATTGTATACCTCCAGCAAAAACTTTGATGCCGAATTTCGCAAATTCGGCTGCTCCAGACGCTGTGGTCGATCGCCTAAGTCGAGTAGATCCAACATTTCGAATTGCTCATTAATCGGCTGCTGATAGAGCGGTGGCTCTACATGACTATCCGTTGTTATAAATGTGGTGGCCTCTAAACAGCGAAAGCAAGATACGAGCACCAAAATTAAGCTGAATATCATGATGTTATAGTAACCAATAAGTAACTGAGTACCACTGACGAGCTGGCAGGCACTTATATAGAGACTCAGGTAGACAAGCTGCCGTCAACAGCTGTGTCAACAGAAAGTGTTGTATCACAGGTAATATTCATAAACTGGCCAATAAGTTTGCCACTAAACAGCTGAACTGAAGGGCAGAATAGCTACCCTTGTCCAATTGACCGTATTTTCCAGTTTTTATGGCCCGTTTTATTACTCCCCATGTAAATCAAATCAAACGCTGTTATGTGAAAACAAGCATAACGTTTGGTACAATTTTAATGTAGAAAAGAATCAAACAGTGATCTAGAATAATGGCAGATGATAGTGCGAGGCTAATTGATACCTTTTTAGATTATGAATAGCTCTTAAGCTGAAGAACTGAAGGGTAACACAGTAAAAAATTTGATAAAATGATTATTAAAACAAAGGCACCAACGGCTTATAAACAGTTAAACTGAAGGCCAATAAGCTGGCCAGTTTCATAAACCGTAGAACTGGCAGCTTAGCTAATGAGCCGCAGAACTAAAGGGTAGGTTAGGTTAGGTTAGGTTAGGTTAACTAAAGGGTAACACAGTAAACCCTTTATAACTGAGCAAATGATGGCCAATAGTTTATAAACAGTAATGCTGAAAGCCAATAATCTGGCCAATAAGCAGGTTTATAAAACGCTGAACTGTCAGTTCAGTTAACGAGCCGTAGAACTGAGGGGTAATATAAGTAACCCTTTTATAACTGATCAAATGATAATCAAATCATAAGCACCAATAGTTTATAAACAGCTAAGCTGAAGGCCAATAATCTGGCCAATAAGCAGGTTTATAAACCGCTGAACTGTCAGTTCAGCTAACGAGCCGTAGAACTGAGGGGTAATATAAGTAACCCTTTTATAACTGATCAAATGATAATCAGGTTATAATTCAGGTTATCTTAATATTCTCTATGCTGTACCCAAAAGGTCAACGAAGGTAAACTAGTTTTTATTGCTCTTCTAGGGGTAGCAACAAATAATGATTAGCTACTACCCTCACAGTTAACTCAACCCTGGTGCTTACCTTATCTTTAATATGTATCTTAAGAATGTTAACTTTAACTAGATGTTAAATTAAATCAACGCCTTTTAAAACGTATCTATTCCACGTTTCTTAATCGCTTTATCTTCTTACCTTTGCAGGCTTCTTGCAAATCGAAAACAGTCGCGAAGAGGATCAAGGCAAATACGAGTGTGTGGCGGAAAATTCCGTCGGCACCGAACACTCCAAGGCCACAAACTTGTATGTTAAGGTGCGTCGCGTGCCGCCAACCTTCTCACGGCCCCCAGAGCCCATTAGCGAGGTGATGCTTGGCTCTAATCTTAATTTGTCCTGCATTGCCGTTGGCTCACCCATGCCGCATGTTAAGTGGATGAAAGGTAACAGCAACAACAATCATATGTAAACATTATTAACCCACGCCACTTTCCCCGCAGGCGCGACCGATTTAACACCTGAAAACGATATACCCATCGGACGCAATGTCCTGCAGCTGAGCAACATACAGGAGAGCGCCAACTTCACGTGCATAGCAGCCTCCTCGTTGGGCCAAATCGAGGCCGTTTCGGTGGTGAAGGTGCAATGTAAGTAGCAGCAATTTTTGTCGTCGCCCTCGGATTTAATTGAATGTCCACTCTGTTTTGATTGTAGCGCTTCCCACGGCACCAACTGATGTACGAATTTCGGAAGTAACCGCCACTTCGGTGCGGCTGGAGTGGTCCTACAAGGGTCCCGAAGATCTCCAATACTATGTCATCCAATACAAGCCAAAGAACGCCAATCAGGCCTTCAGCGAGATAAGCGGCATCATAACCATGTTCTATGTGGTGCGTGCTCTGAGTCCCTACACCGAATACGAGTTCTATGTGATAGCTGTGAATAATATTGGACGTGGACCGCCGTCGGCGCCAGCGACTTGCACCACCGGTGAGACAAGTGAGTATCGAATGAAAGATTAATCGCCACCACCAGCAACTAACTCTCACTCTTTTACTCACTTACATGCTGCACGCCCGTACAGGATTTTTATCCATTTTGCTTTTAAGTTCATGTTGCCACTCTTGTTTTTTGGTATTTGGTTTGGTTTGGCTTTTAAATCCTCTTTCGTTTGTGCTATTAGAAGCTCTCTAGAATAACCCTTTTTCCAAATGTTTTTCTCCACTCAAATGCTGCTCGTTTAGGCGATTTCTCATTTGGTGGCACAAGTAAGTACCACACACCACCCAGACGATGTCTAGCACTTGCCGTAATCCATTTGGCAAACAAAATGTTATGTCTGTCGAAAAATTGCCAAAACAATTTCAAAACCAATTGCATACAAAAGCGAGCAGAGCCCTAAATATTGACCGCAAAAAAAAACATGCCGAATGCTGAACTCGGACGCGAACGACTTTTGATTACACTTTGCATGGAGTCTTTAAAGTAAAAAGACTTTATAGAGAAAATGTATAATTATTTGTGACTAGTTTTCTAAAATGAAGCCCCATTATTGGTTTTAATTAAAGTTAGATTGGGGGTATACTTACGAAATTCGATAACAATTATGTGCTGGGCAGACACACAAATAATTAACAACACATTTATTCTAGAATATTTGTTTTTACTAATAATAAATAATTGGCCTATTTCAATTACTTGCATCAAATTCTATAGCAATTCTATATTAAAAGGTAGTGTCATGTTACAGCTTATCCTTTCGGGAGTTCATTTTCTGAGACCTGCTTGTAACAGCTAAAGAATATGTGTTCAAATTATTTGATCGCAAAAATATAATAGTTATTGGGCACGGATATTACGCCTTATCCACTTCATCCATAGATGCTGAACAAATATGCGAGAAAATTGCATTAAAAAACTAGCCTTTGAATAGGGTTTCTGTAAATTAAAGCTAGCATTGCCAAGCCTAACCCCTGAAATTAAACCGGATAAATATTGTTCTACTGTTTGGTTACGATATCGCAATTAACAAAATTGTGCTACAAAGTGTGAGTTTTGTCGCGATTGTTTCTTTGACGAAAGTAAAGTCAGATAACACATAATTTATATACCCATTGGGTAAAAAGGGTTATATTAGGTTTGTGCAAAGTATGTTACAGGCAGAAGGAGGCATCTCCGATTCCATGAAGTATATATTCTTAATCAGCATGAGACTATTTCGTATACCTGCAAGCCATTTCGCCAGAAAGAAACAGGAATTGTATAAAGTGACTTCATTTTCGAAGAGAGATATTTTTCTAATCAAAGCCCATCTCATTTTGTTGACTCTGTCACTTAGGGACATGGGTTTTTTGAAAAATTAGATGCCCAAATATTTGTAGCTGTTGAATTGCTCCAGCAGCTGGTCCTACAAATTGACACCAGGACAAAGGGACCTGTTACATACACAACTAGCTTCGGGGTACACCAGTTGTATGCAGAGTATTGGAAAAGATTGTTGTAGCTTTACACAGAGATAGAATCAAAGGTAAATGCAATGTTTAAAAATCGTTGCATACGCAGCTGCGCACGAATTCGCTAATATATGCCTGACTGTGTGTGCGTATATGTGTGTGTGTCTGTCTGTCAGTCTGTCTGGGCGGAAAGAAGCGAGAGCTCACGTAGCTGGGAACGCGTTAAGCGTGCGAGCGGCGAACATCGCATAAAGTTTGCATTGTTATGCGTTCGTTTCAATGCGCATCAATGTCTTTGTGGGTGTATTTGTGTGTGGCAGTGTGCGTGCGCCTGTGTGTATGCAACGCTATTTTAGCATTGGAAATTGCGCGTAAGCGTGCGCTTGTCTACCACTCTGCCGGTCCGTCCTGCCTGCCTGTCTGTCCTGCCTGTTTTTTGTAGCTTGTCGTATAAAAGTTGAAAACTTTTATTGCTGCAATTATGCTTATCGCTTGCCCAATATCGTTTCAAAATATTATTTCGATAGCTACGTTTATGGCCAAATAAGAGCAGCAAGGGTTGCAGCAGGTCATGAGTTGGTAGCACGTGTGTGCACAGAATCGGTTAACTCGACATGTTTTAGGTAGAAACAGCAGCCGATTTGGCTGTTAGGTAAGAAGAAGAAACTGCAAACAGGCTCTAGGATGCAGAGCAGCCTTAAACAAACTATATTTTTTGCGCAGCTTTAGCTATTACTAAGATTTGAACTTATCTAATTATTATCTAATTGCTATCACGATATCTGTCTATCATTTCTTCCATCGCTATTCGATTTTATCGAAGCTTTAAGAGTTTCGTGTCTAGATAGGATTGCGTTCTTATTTTTGCATTTTTCCAATCTTTTGAAAGTTTGTTTGCTTTCAGAAAACAGTAGTAATTCATTGTTGTCTTCGTTTGTTTGCAAATAAAAAATTGCAAATAATTTGATTGTAATTTCATACAATAATTTGTAAGAGAATAGTTTAGGACAATTAATAATTTAATTTGCTAATAATTTGGTACCGGTTCGCTTTCGTTTTCTATTCCATTCCACTCTTTTGAAAGTTGGTTTGCTTTCAAAAAACAGTAGTAATTCATTGTTGTCTTTGTTTGATTGCTTTTCAAACATAAATATCAAAAGTTACAAATATTTTGATTGTAAATACATACAATAATTTAAAGGAGAATAGTTTATTCAGGTGTTGTTTATGCAGAGGCTATTCTCTGCTAATTATTTGGTAGCGGTTCGTTTTATGGATGGAACTCCATCACCAACAACATCACAAAGTGCTTTTTTTTCATACAATCAGTACACCATTCAGGGAGCCCTGTCTTAATGCAGTATAGGGCTGCATATTAAGTTTCAAGCTTAGTAGTAAATTCCGTTTGGTACAAAATTGACTTTCAAAATATTTTAGTGCAAGGATAATTAAGGCTTTGCATTGCTTGAGTGCTGCGAAGCCTTTCCCAAAGCGTGAAAATGTTGATCCATCAGCGCTCCCCTACTCGCTTTCAACAGCAGCAGGCAAGCAGCCAACCAATCGCAAATCGGTGCGCACTTTTAAAGCCCCTTTTATCTTGGCCTTTGCAAATTCGCCTACACGAGCTGGCTGTCTGCAGCAACTTGGATTCAGGCGACTCTTTAACAGCTCCTTTCGTCATGTAATAGGTCATATGGAGCTGCCTGCACATGTATGGCCTGCATGTTGAGGGCGGCGTGGTTGCACGAATATGTATGAGTGTGTGTTTGTTTGTGTGTGTGTGTGTGTGTGTGTGTGTCGTAAGAATTTAGTGCTATGTGCTATAAGCAGTAGGCGTGCGCAAGCATGCAAAGGATACATATTAATGGAGCGTAACCGTATGTAATGTATATGCTCTTAAATGCAGCTTACGTGACGCTCTCCACACGCACATGCAGACCCAGCCGGTCCTCCTGGCGCTCCTATGTCCTCATAGGTAGGGGCTGGCAAAAGACGGAATTCAGGCATCCGGGCATCCGGGCAGACAGGCAGGCAGGCCACCAAGCCACCAAGCAGGCAGCCATACAACCTATTGCAATTTTTGAGTGGGGCATGTGCTGCATGCAAATCTTGACTCTGCCCAGGACCAGGTCAGGCTCGAAACGGCACACACAGACAGAGCCACACTAACACTTATGTAACAGATGAGATGCTTGCGATATAAATTGTGGGCAAAACGCTGCAGTAGCACATGTACTCGTACTATAGATATTGCAGTAAAATTGTGGGAATTGGAATTTATTGATTGGCCATTAACCAATTGAGCAACAAGACAAGTAAAAAGCAAATGTCCAGCCAAGCTATATAATTGGTTATCATACTATATTAGAGCTGTAATCAAACCATAGAAGAACTCGATTATGAACAAAGATTGATAAAGTGGACGAGTTTATCACACACAGAGCTGCAGTCAATAAAACAGCACTACCTATTATAGAAATCTGTCCTTGATGGAGTTTTGATTGGCTACTCAGCGATTCAGGCAATGTCTTAACTTGTGATTGTGAAGAAACAACTCGTTTTTAGAAAAATGTTAAAGTTTTTTAAACAATATTTTGAATAAAAGGGGGTCTTCATTCAGTAGCAAAAGTGGCACTATTATTCAGAACTCTCGCACCTTGCTTTGGGGATCCAGCCGCAGAATTCCTTAGCTACAGAAGAAAGAAAGAAATATTCTTTCATCACGAATATATTCTACTGGACACACTAGTCTGGCGACTGCGCAGCCCTCAATATATAATGGAATTTCTTCTTCCACACAAGGCAGCTTCTCTGCATAAATAAATTGGTTCACAACAATCGAGCTATTAAATATTAAAACTATATTAATGAAGATTTGAGCCGCCGACAACAAAGCCACACTTCCACTAATTCAAAACTTAGCAAGTTACAACAAATAGATCTGTAGTTCTACTTGCTTTATTAAGGCTTTAAAACAGTTCAGAATGTAGATGTACAAATAGGTGAGTAGGCATACTATTTGGTTAAAATGATGAAACCAAATACTGAGCCCAACCACTCTCAAGACGCAAGCCCTGCCATTCAAAGAGGGGGATCTATAAACTGAATGATGTGATTACTCCACAAACACACACACACACACACACACAGCAACGTTTTGTACGATTAATGCATTCGAAGGAATCATATGTTTATTGGGAATGTGATGGAGAAATGTTGGCAGTGGGTAATACAAAACCTTTTGGCCCTGGGCCGGACTCTCCATACGCATATTGTTTTGCAGAGCAACAACAACTATAACAACAAGAATCAGTTTTGTGTATTGCTCATTATAAATGCAAAACTCGGACTATAATGCCGTTCTGCTGTTCTGCGACCGTGTCATGACGGCAGCAGCAACGTTGCAAATTTTCACATTAACGGCCAAAAAAGTTGCGGCCACACGGCCAGACGGCCATAGTATGAATAGACGGATACGGAGATAGATGCCGTATGGACACGCAACTCACGCTTCGGCCAACAGAGTTCATTGGCGAAATTGTGATGGATGGTTGTTTGCTTTCGAAAACATTTGTGCAGCCGTAATATGAGGTTTGATGGTCCAAACTAAATCTGACTCTGGTCAATGCTTTAATGCATTTAACAAATTGCATGCGAGTATGCATGTTTGGCATTTGAAACGGACAACAATTCGGACAGCGCAATTGTTGAAGGTGCAGCTAAATGGGACCGAAGTCAAGTGAAATGAAACGAAATGGATGCTATTTTTGAATAGAAATGCAACTGACTGCAGAGGATGGTTGAAAAAATCTTGACAGAAACTTTGACTTGACAGTGGCTGAGGCAGAGCTTTCTTGCAAACTCTTTAAGGGGGCTAACATTTTTGGACCAGCTTGAAAATGCTAGCTGTTACTTGTGGTTATTAGTTGATGTGTGGCTAGCTTTAAATTACATTTAAAAAACGCTGTGGAAAACGAAATGTTAGAGCCTTTACAAAGCATTTTTTTATAGTGGGTTTACATTTACGTGGAAATAGTAAAGAGTAGTATTTATTTGTTAGGAGTGTAAATATTTGTTTGTTTAAATATTTATTTGTGAGCAGTGGAAATATTTAATATTCAATTTAATTAGAAGCCTCGATAGATTTATGAAAATATTGTATACAGTTATATATATATGGAATAAACTTTCCTAAAGTTATAAACTAAGGTTCCATCACTACCCGTACCCGCTTTGTTTGCAGTATATATTTTGGGGAAAATCTTTGACTCAAATATCAACTGATAGCGCTTAACTTGTAAGCCAATAACATGAGATCAGGGTTCTTGCTCCACAGGCACTACAATAACGTGTTTTGTAGCTGGCACAACAATTAACTGGTGTAACTAAAGCAAAGATAAACCCTTTATTAATCCCATCGATAGGCCAGTAACTGCTTACTCATCCATTCGTTTCGCTCTCCTACTTTACACAGAAATGGAAAGTGCCCCTCGTAATGTACAAGTGCGCCCGCTCAGCTCATCGACCATGGTTATTACTTGGGAACCGCCAGAGACGCCCAATGGACAAGTGACCGTAAGTACCTGGCATCGAGCTCGCATATTAAACCTCAAAAGCAATAGCAACAACGAACGGAACGAGCAGCTAGCCAGCCAGCCAGCCAGTCCTTCCACCGACTACCACTTTGTCACGTCGACAGTGGCAATGGCAGTGGCAGTGGCTAGGAAATTGCCAAATGCCGTTAGCCATGTTTGGAATTTGGACAGCAGAGGGAGTCGGGCGAGGGAGCGAGCGAGTGAGCGTTTAAATGCAAATATGGAAATGAAATCAAAGCAACACGACTCGACACAACTCGGCTCGGCTCAGCTCGACTGGGCTGGACTGGACTGGCAGCCATTTGATCGACTAAATTGTTGAACCACAATTGTTGTGGTCGAGAGTAGTGTAGTAGTTGCAGCGTACGACCAAATTATAAAGTTCAAAATCTGAGACCACAAGCAATAATTCTTGGTTATCAGTAGTCAGTCAATGCGTAAATATTTAAACAAATATGCAAAGTTCAAATGACAATTTGGCTAACAAGCTTTGGCTTGTGGCCTATGCGGCCTATGTGGCCAGCAATTAGACGCATTTATATGAAACCCAGCCCCACTCATTCCCCCACTCTCACTCTCTCTGTATCACTCTCTTTGCAGGGCTACAAGGTGTACTACACGACAAACTCAAATCAGCCGGAAGCCTCTTGGATGTCTCAAATGGTTGATAACAGCGAACTGACTACAGTATCTGAGTTAACACCCCACGCCATCTATACGGTGCGCGTGCAGGCGTACACCTCCATGGGTGCCGGTCCCATGTCCACACCGGTCCAGGTGAAGACACAGCAAGGTGAGCAAATTGATAGAGCAATCAGCTTCAATTAGGCATTATCATCGTCATCATCGCCATCGCCATCGTCATCATCATCATCATTGTGCAGTGGACAGCAAATATGCGCAATTTAATTGCCCAATTCAATCGTTGTGCATAGATCACACCAATTATTTAATTATAATTCGAAATGTCGGGCGAAATGTCTGTCGTAGTAATGAAATATTTATGCCTGCCTATGTAGCTATTACACATGCATACATACTTACATATACAGATATTGGTGCTGAATATGTGGTTATGGCCTCAGGAATATACACAGATACATATGTTCGTTATTGTGGGCTGGGTTCGCACACGACAATTGCATTTGTCGTACTTCAATATGCAAGCTAAGTTGGTAATGCATGTTCCTCATGACAGTGTGTGTGTGTGTGTGTGTGTGTGTGTGTATGAGTTCAACTTAAAGCGCTTAGTTAGTCGCATATGCTAGTTACTTAGTTACCTAATGCGCTTAGGCTTATTGAAAAGTTCTATGCTGTTATGAATTTCCTGAACCAAACCCCAATCTCAAATGCGTTTATTTGAATATGGCGTATTTTCCGATTTTTGGCCAAACTCAACCCGGTTCAATGAAAAATTAAATACATAGGCTATAGAGGTCGCAGAACATTTAAGTTTATTACAGATAGCTCGAAATATTGATACTATTGATAGCAGAAGTTGTTTTCATGTTAAATACCGGCCTTTTCGAAGGACAACTGTCTCTACATAAAGAAGAATATAAGCAATTCTTTATTCATGCAATTCGCCTTTGAAGTCAACTACCACCGGATTTGAAGAAACTTAGTAGTGCATCCTAAAATGTAACTTATTGTTCAAAACGAATATGTAACTAACATTATTTTTTACATTTTATATTCGATGCATAACAAAATCCAAAAAATTAAAGTCTAAATTTTAAAAAATAGGTTGAGTAGGTTAGTCAATCATTTCAAATTTTATAAACGAATAATTTTATGTTTTGTGACTAGTAAGAGTTTTTCTTGTCGCACTAGGAAAGTCAGAAAAATTAAGAAATAAAATATCTGTACAAATTGTTTGGCATATGAACAGAATCCGCAGTAATAAGTAGGTTCAAGTAAATGAAAGTTATTAACTATTTTACAACAACTATGCAACGATTTATACCATTTGTATTGTATATATCAGATTCAAAGATGAATATGCAAAGAATTAGCGATGTATTGTTTTTGTTTTAAAGTTTTTTTCTGATATATTCCATCAACTTAGGATCCATGTTACTTTTAAGTGTATGTTGAGGAATATTCAGAGCAACTTTAACGGCTTTGCACTGGTTCTGTAGGCAAGGACTATATATAATGTACATATGTCATAGATTAGATTATATTATAACATTTAGATTATATTCATTTAACTGCTTAGTATAACTTACAGTTTTAGCAAACTTAGAGCTTGAAATCGCAATAAACCACAAGAAACAAAGGCGCATAGGCTTTTAAAGGTTTTAATGACATTCCCTTGATTTTTATGTAAACTCAGGTGCAGCTGATGAACTCATCAATTGTTTAGGATTAACTCTAACCAGGACATGGTTATTCAACTCTCACATTACCTCTCTCATCCAGAACCCTACAAATGCGTACCACAATCAATTTCGGCTGAGCCCATTTATTGCCACAAACAGGCAAATAACAAATGCATGTTTGTTAGTACGAATATGTAGATATCATCATCTGCATACCATCTGCATGATGGTGGGGGAATAAATATAAATAAATGCCACATTGATTTGTTTGTATTTTATTTAATTTCCGTAATTTCCGTTTCATTATTGCCAACCAAACAACCACCGAATCGAATCGTATCGAATTGAATTGAATCGAATCCCAACGAAATGAAACGAACCAAACAAACTTGGCCAACATTTACGCACAACTCGCCAGGTGTGCCATCACAACCGAGCAATTTCCGGGCCACTGATATCGGCGAGACCGCAGTGACACTGCAATGGTCGAAGCCGACACATTCCAGTGAGAATATTGTGCATTACGAGCTTTACTGGAACGATACATACGCCAATCAGGATCATCACAAGTGAGTTTGACAGCTTCAGCCAATTATAAATACATCTAAATACATACTACATTGATTCTAATATGCATTTAGGCGCACTTCGAACCTTGAATCCTATACGCTTGATGGTTTGTATCCTGATACCCTATACTATATATGGCTGGCAGCGCGTTCGCAACGAGGCGAGGGCGCCACAACACCGCCCATACCCGTCCGCACCAAGCAATATGGTAAGTCTGCGATGGCATTATATTAGAAATAAGGTTAGGACCCAACAACTACGACAACCAATCAATCACATAACTAAGCTGTAGCAGTCGTACAAGTTTCTATAGTCGGCTTTAAGATTAAGTGAAATGAATGAAACGAAATTGAAATTGAAATTGCGTTCCAATTGTTCCAATAAACATACATATATAAATATACAATTATTATATATAACATACATATTACCATATGCATATGTTTATATGCCCATATACAACGCCTATCTATATATACATATGTATACGTAGTTGATTATTTCGTTCAAATCCCCCTATATTTATACATAAATATTTCCCATGAAGTGTGTATGTATGCGAGCGTGTGTGTGTGTGTGTGTGTGTGTGTGTGTGTGTGTGTGTGAATTTATGAAGTTGTTTAAAGCTCACGTGGAGACAGGTAATTGCTGGTTTGATTATACGAATATGTGCGTGTGTGTATTCATGTGTTTGTGTGTGTGTATGAGTTCTGTATGTATTTCAATTTATTGTACTATTCTATCTAAATATTGATATATTTATGAATAATACTCGTATATATATATAGTATGTTTGTATTGTTCTGGTCTTGCAATTTATTAAGAATTAAGTTTTATATAAACACTACATAGAATACATATACTCTACATATACCATACATATACTATACATTTACTATATATATACTATACATATAAACCCATCATAAACCAGCTAATGTACACAGTCTACATACATATACAATAATTTATGCATACACTATAAGCCACACATCACAATTAGACATTATACAAGAGCTTAGGCTACCAAAGCTGTGGTCAGACGCGCAAATAGTTTGCGCTCTTTGTCACTCTTTTTACAAATCGAACAAAAGGATCGTTTGTTTTTCCTTTTGAAAAAAACAAAATTAAATTCGGGCTTTTAAAGCTATTTTTATTTATTTTCAAATATTTATTATACAAATTCCTTCACAGGAATGAATTAAGAGATTCGCTTTAAAGAAACTCAACTGTTTAATTAGAAATGTTTCTGTCTTTTGACTGCAAGATCTAAGATATTGGTCAGACAGGCAAATTACTATACAAATTCTTTCACCTGTTTGTACAAACCAATTAAAACTAGTGTGGTTTATAAATGGTTCTACTTTTATTTAAAAAACTTAATTTGCTTATTTAACCAATTCAACCAAATCAAATAAGCAAATTGTCATACAAATTTTTCAATTTCTTTGTACAAACTATAAAATTTGAACATAAAAATCTTTAGTTCAACAACGTTTCTTTTTTGTTACTTGTCTGCAATCAAGAATTAAGTCTAATTGCTGTACAAATTCATTCTATATTCTTTGCTTAAAAATTATATTGAACTTTTGTAACATTCAAACAATTGAAGTGCAAAATATTTGCCCGCCTAATCATTAATTGTGATCACACAAGCAAACTTGTTTATACAAATTCTGGCAAACAAACCTTGTAAATAAAACCTTTTCCCCTATCTTTCTATCACATTAGACAAGTTTATGTGCAAAATATTTGCCCCTTTGACCACAACTATAGATATAGTTATAGTTATGAAAAAATTAAAGCATAGCCAAGAGAATGACATTTGGAATCAAATGTTGTTCAGAAGCAGCCCGGAGTATGCAATCGAAAGGTTTTTAGCCATTAATATAATGGATATCGTTGTTTACTTAATTCCAATTTCACAAAACTATGCAGCAGGAAGCAAACTATAAAGAAAATACAAACCTGAAGTATGCAGTGTTTCACAAAATTTGCAGTAGGAAACAAATAATCAAGAATGTGTAAACTTGAAGTGAGCAATTTGTAAGCCTTATTTATTTACTAAACAAAGAAAAAATGCTGTCGGATATTAAAAGTACAAACTATAGCAGCAATTCCCAATACCATGTATGTGATTTATGCAATTGAGAGATTCGATTATTATTATTATCGATTCCACTAAATTCACAGAAGAAAGCAAAAGATAAGTAGCATGCAATCAATCATAGACCTCCCTATTTATTAGATTAGTAAAGAAATAATTATTTTCACTAGCACAAGAGTGTTTAGCAGCAAAAATAAAAATCTGAAGTATGCAATCGAAATGCGAAACGTGAAACTCAAGCGAAATGAAATCGATTGAATGTCTAAAATGCTCGCGGGCTGCTTTTCCAAATACTTAGCTGCCTCGGAGATTTGTTGATACACCCGATACCAACAATAACAATAACAACAACAACAACAACAGCACAAGTAAACAGAACCACACCACAGTCGAACATATTGTTTTATTGCTCTTAGCAATGCAATGCAGAGAATGTTTTCCGTTTTAAAAACTATATTTATTTGAGCATTTAAGTGTTAATAGCTGCCTGAAATGTATGTTATGAATGCACTGCATTTTAAATACTTATGTCTATACTTGTATAATCGTGTATGTATTTAACTATTTGCTCTCGTTTAATGATTTCCTCCGTTCTCTGTTTCAAGTGTTAAGCCATGTAAATTATTCCAGTCTGGTCCGCATGTGTGAACTACTATTCAAATGTCAAATTTTAAATGCACTTTTGCACCAACAGACCACTCTGCACAAAACCACAAGCCAGTCAGTCACTCCGTCAGTCAGTCATTTAGTGAGTGAGCTTTTAATAGACATTGATTTGGAATTAGACATACAGATGTACATATGTACTCGTATATTCGACTCGACTCGGCGGAATGTATATTTGTTGAATGGGCATTTGCGTAGAGAGGCGGAATGTCGTAAGTGCCGAGGAATACGAGTATGGTTTTGATTTCCGCACGTTTTGCATATGATTTGCGCATAATTATAGTTTAAATGGTTATTTTAGCAACGATTTTGTGGCTTTGTCATGGATACTCGTATGTATTGAGACATTGCACAATGGATTTAATGGCAGAGCTGCAGATGAAGAAATCCCTGCGATATCGTTTCGAATTTATATGCAAATTGTTTAAATAATTTCGATTGCCTGCTATTTGAAATGGTTGTGGCTTGAAAGCCATGTTCAGCCCAAATGTATTTAGTTTTTAATTATTATATACCTATATTGTTGTATTTATCTTTACTCTGCACGCTTTAATTATTTAAAGAACATTTATTTTGCACTTTTAAGGCCAATGCTAGTTAGTTATTTTTATGATTACAATTATTTTTCAATTCGTGTCGTCTTCCAGCAAATGAAAAAAAAAACAATGTACCCCGCCCACATGGTTTATGCAAATCAATGTTCATATCTGTGTATATACAAACTATATATATATCTGTTTGTGTATGTTTGTATCTCTCTCAGCAAGCTTTAAAATTTTCTATGAATTATGTAAACTAGAGATATTTTCTCTACAAACCTAGTTGTTTATTATAGTGTCTGAGTGTCTTTCTAATCGTACCAGCATGTTTTATTTTTTATAAAAAGAATTAAGTATAATAGTTAAATATTTTTAAGCTATTAGTTGCTAGCAACATTTTTAGTTTAGCTGCCTCATATACTAAGTATAATTCTCTCTTAGCTCGTTAAAATTTCAGCTGAAAATCGTTACCAAAAAATATGCACAATTATTTATGACAACAGCAAAAAAAAAAACAAAAACAATTAAAAAAGCAATTGTTGATTAAAAGGAAAAGCAACATTATTTGCATAAACCATTGGATATATCTATATAAATACTTATATTATTGTATGTCTTGAGATTTCATTTAATTAATAATCGTTTTATTTTCAATATAATACATCATTATGCTTTACCATTTCTTTATCGTTTCATATTTTGGTTTGATGTTCCATAAACTTTTTCGTTGGTTTAACGCTAATCGCTGAACGCTACTACCTACCACATGTTTCTCAACTTATGCAACCTAATGTGTTTTTTTTGCTACAACCGCAATCAAAAATAAAACAAATCTATGCACAAAAAAAAACAACCACACAAAAAAATACGTTCCGTTCCCATCTATGTAATTAGTACCAGGTGCACCGCCACGCAATATCAGCGCTATTGCCACCAGCAGCACGATGATCTCCGTTAGCTGGCTGCCACCGCCCATTGAGCGCTCGAATGGGCGCATCATATACTATAAGGTCTTCTACGTCGAGGTGGGTCGGGAGGATGGTGAGGCGACCGTTAGCACACTCAATATAACGCACATTGTGCTCGACGAGCTGAAACGCTGGACCGAGTACAAAATATGGGTACTAGCCGGCACCTCTGTGGGCGATGGTCCGCGCTCCCATCCCGTCATTGTCCGCACCCAAGAGGATGGTATGTATTCCAATTGAAAATTCGCGCAAGCGTAAGTCTTAATTGAATCGTATTCTCTATTCCTTTTCATTTCATTATTCTCGTCAATCAGTTAACATTTTCATTTTGAAACCTTTGATATAGTTTCGGTTTATTATTACAACTTATTGGTTATCTATGTATATCTACAAGCATATACCTCTCATATGTACTAATCAAAGAATTTTGTACAATTTTTGAATTTTGGAAACGAGCATCCACTACAGGAGCTGCTGGAACTCAATACGCGCAATGGAGCGTTTATCTTTTGAACCTATTTTTTCTGTATACAACTAAATTCCAAGTATTTTCTTCAGTTTTAGAGCTGTGGTACAAATTTTTGAAAACAGCCACATATTGTTTCATACATATTATTATTGTTTTTCTTAAGCCCCGTAGTTAATGTCCTTTACCTATCCTATTCAGGCTTTCTACAATGTCAAACCCATCCAAAGTTTTATTAGAATTCCAAAACATTAACTGTTCAGAAAAGTATTATTGAAGCAATTTGAATAGAACCTTTGTAAGAATGTTGTATTTATTCAACTGAAGACCAACAATTCACATTATACATTTCTTAGGCACTTTTCGAATCATATAATATCATAATATTTGTGATCCTGTTTTAATAAATACTTAAATTTTAGTTGAACTTTCATAGGTACACTTAATAACTTTTGTACCGCATACCAAAATACCAAGCAAATGATGTACCTCATACACCTCTGTTAGGTACACCCTCAATATTCTTGCTTAACTAAAACGGAACACATTTATATTGCACTACTGCTTTTAAATACAATAGTTGGCTTGGCCAGGTACGAAAAGTACTCGCCAGTTACCAAAAAAGTACCGTACATTTTAGTATATTGTACACAATTTGCAAAAAGATTTTATACCGTGTACATTACCTAGAAACTTTGGTTTTGGAGTACATTTCACCTCAACTAGGTACAACAAAACTTGTACCTGGTCCTACTTAGTTTGAAATGTGCTTATGTACCATGTACGGAGTAGGTTTTGTAACACCTATGGTACATTTTAGCCACACATGATCTTGTATTATTTGTCAAATTTAACAAATATATTATCCCGTACTATTGAAGAAATGTACCCAAGAGGTTTATGTTCCTTAGTCTACTATTGTGAATATGCTTTAGTACAATCAAATAGAAGTGAATATACTTCGATTCTTTATTCGATCCAAGTCGAAATTTAAAACTAATCATTGAAAATGTGAATAAATTGAAGTAGGGCCTCAACTGGCTTCTGGCTAAATATAATTAGTACCCTTTCCTGTGAGCCCAAGCTTAACCATAGGTACACATTCCTAATTTGTACAATATTGTTAACCACAATGGTGACTTGGTTCATATTTTAGGTAACAAGCTCTGAAAATGGAAATGAATTGATTTAGCGCCCCAAATATTTATCCAATAAGTTAATTCACCCAAACCTTCTCCATTCACACTCACAAAATTTTCGTCTCTACATTTTAAGCAATTTAAGTTCTTGTTATAGCTATTTTGCTCTTGTTTACATATTGATTTCGTTACCATACCAAATAATTATTGTTTACAAATATTTAACAAAAAAAAAAAAAAATTAAAAATTGAAAAACAAATTTATAATTGGTACTATAAAATTGCATATTTTTTGGCGCAATTTTTGACTACTACCTACTACTTTTTTGCACTTGTTCTCTATACGAAACTTTTTTTTAGCAGAACTCTTGTACTGTGTATATGCAACAAATAATTTTTGTTCCTTACTTGACTCGCAAAATCAATTGTCTCGAGCAAAGAAAAACCAAAAATTTCCAAACAATTGCGAACCGATTGTTATAAATCTAATAATAATTATATAATATTAATACCTTTTTTGATATATACGTATATACTACATACATATAATGCATCGATTTTTGTGGTAATTTGTATAGCACCAAAAGCAATGAGCTGTGTTTTTGTAAGAGCACCAGAAACAACAACAACTACTACTACTATACTACTCTACTACTCAACATACTCCCCAATATACGTATTAAACTAATACTCGTATGCAGCATATAAAGAAATTATGATTTTTGTGATATGAAAACAGCACACCATTTTAAATATTTCATTAATTTATTTACATAATTAAATTTATGCAATTATAAATGTAAACAAAGCCCCCCAGCCATGCATTTGAGACCGCCCTCCCACCACCAACCCCAACCAAACCAAACCAAAAGCAAACAACAAAAACTATCCGCAATATGTTTATTTATTTTGGCGTACGTTCCCACAACAAATAATGCAAAATGTTTTGCGCGTTGTTGATTTCCACTTAAATACTTTTATTTATAGTATGTATTATTTTTTTTGCGTACACCACACACACACACACGCACACACACAAAGATACACACCACCTCATGATGTAATATTTACATGAATGCATACATATTTAATAACATTTTGCAAAAGTTTGGTGTACAAATTTTTTCTTCTCCCTTTGGTTTTTGGCACATTTTGCACTTTGGCCCCGATGTGTGGGGCGCGTTTTGTGATTTTTGTATTTATGTCCATTGCTATGCAAATAAAACGGCACACATGAACATACAATACATATGTACTATGTATATACTTTTTCCCACAACCGTTTCATGTACAAAATTCACCCAATTTTTGTATTTCATTTTATATGTTGACACATTTTATTAAGTTTTATTTGCAATCACCTGCATGTTTGCACAATTAAAACATTTACACATTTGTACTGGCTCGGTTTTTTGTTTTTTTCGTTATTATTATTATTATTATCATTGTTTGTTGTGAATGCCAGTGAGAGGCCCACAGTCTTTTTGGAGCTTCCACCCTTCTTTGCAGCATTTGTTGTTGTTTATATTCTTAATTTTTAAACAAACAAACTGGCGAACTGGCTGCATTAATGGCCAGTCTTTTTATTCCAGTTTTTCATTTCTTTTGACTAAAATATGCACAGCTGTTCAAGAGTCGGGCTCAAAGTTTTTATTTAAAACAAATATTTATCTCCCAGCCCACGAACTATTTATAAGTCGAATGAGTTATTGCAGTTTTTGCACAAACCTGTAGGTTAGGACAGAGGAAATAGTCTGCCACAATAGTATTTAAAACGATAATGGGACTTAAGGGTATATATATTGCAAAAAGCTAAACATCGAAGAACTTCGATTGTACAAGGGTGTATCTAAGGCGAGAGATTTTAAAACTCTTTGTGAGCGTCAAGCTTTAGAGAACTTTAAACTGATGTGATATTTCACTCTAGTGTTTCCTTCCTATAATAAGAAGCAAGATTCCAGAACTCATTTTGACCCGAGAACTTTCAAGAGACGAGATACTTTTCTCCAGAGGCCCTTTCCTATATGGTGTGCCATGCTTCGGACTACAATTCATTGCTTTGTCAACATAGTCTCCTTTTATTTCAATGCTCCTTTTGTTTTCGAAAAACTACATATATATTGACATCATTAAAATAGGCAGATGACCACAACAGTTGACTAAATGTGGCGCTAGAACAGGTTCACTTAATTGTAAAAAATTACTGTTGCGTTGTTTTCTTCTTTATGCAAGAAGCTTTTCAATTCGCGCTTGAATATATGGTATAACAAGAATCAATGAAAACCAGATTAGACGTTACGATTTACCAAAAAGGAAATCCAGCTCAACCAGATGAAAGTAATGAACTGATTTTCAGCTAAATTCCTTATTCAGCCTGTTATTTATTTTCATACATTTTTGTAAAGTAAATATCTATTTCTTGATGTATTGTTTCAAACTATTTTGAAACGTTTCTAAAACTTCCATGAAAAAAAAACAGATTTCAGCATACTTCTAAGTGCAACTTTTGAATTTTTCTACACCAAACATTTATTTAATAACTTTAAAGCAACTAACTAAGCAACAACAAAGAATATTAGTTTTATTAAAAAAAACAGCAATAAGCGTTAAGGAAATGGATACAGATTTTGTTAGTTCAGCGAAAGAGACTGACTTGAAGATTTTTAAAAAATGTAACTTCCATTATTTGGTCAAGGAATAGAAGTTTTTATATTGACAAGATTTAAAAATTTTGACGACAAATATTTAGAAGCTCAATTGTTTGTTTTTAACGAATCTGTATTGAAACATACAAAGCTTTTTTCTTTCTCATAAACACAATGTCTAGGAAAAAACTTTGCGATCGTTTAGTATTTTATTTCTAATTATTTCACACTTTTAATTAGAACATTATTTCATCAAACAATGCATAGTTTTCACCGATCATCTATCAAGTAAACTGTGTACAGCTCACCAAATCACTATTTTAAACTCTACACATTTTTTCGGACTTTTTGGCCATGAATACCGGGCCGTGCATATGCGAAAGATTTTTGATTATTAACCTAGAAACACAAACATATATGTACTTATACCTTATATCTTTTGTTTTATTCAAACTTTGTTAACTCTTTGCCGTTTTCATTTTAAAACTGCACCAACTGCTTGTTAGCTGTTGACTTGCTTGTTTAAACCTCTACTTTATAAAATGCCTTCCACTCATGTGCTTTTCATTTTAAAGTCCCACACCAAATGGGCGTAACTACGATATTATCCATTATCCTTGTTTCAATTGTCTAAACTAAGCACAGTTAACTAACGTACTCAATTATTAAGTACTTAAGCACCTATCTATATATGTATATGTATTTGCGAGTAGTACGTCTCCATAGTCACGAAAACTAAGCTAAGCATTAAGCACACTACAAAGGCACTTTGTAGCACTTAAAACTATGTTGTATGACTAAGCACTAAAAAGCACTGATAAGCACTCTACCGGCACACACCTGTTAAGCCGGTGAAAAAAAATATATATAAAAAATAATATTAAGCACACACAAACACACTCACAAACACCCACTAGCGGCTGTAATGAAATTTGTTCTTTTTAAGGACTCATCACGTGAACTAAGGGCAAATGTTAAGTAGTCCTGTGGTGTGTGTCTTTTAACAAGTACGGCTACTTGCTACGCCCCGAGGTATGGTATTATAAGCAAACAGCACCGATCCAAGCACCTGCCACGCCCACCACCGCCCCCAATTATGCTCGCCTCCAGCTGCACTCAAGCACAACTCGCACTCTTACTCGTATATCCCATCTGTCTATCCAGATCCTTACGTATTTGCATATAATTTTAATTGTACACAATTTAGCGCAACCAAAAGCTATTGCTCTTTGTATGTATGTTTGTGACAGTGTCTGTGTGCCTGTGTGTCTGTGTGTGTGTGTGGGTGTTCATCCTGAAGAACAGTCAAACCTCTATATAAAGATTTCATTGAACATATTTGAAGAATTTTATGTAACTGTTCTTACAGCTTATTTTCAATTAAAGTATGGTATTTAAAGTCTGTAATTCATAAAAGTTTATTTCTTATATTACTCTTAATAGTTAAATTTAAAGCCTCAGATATTTGCAGATGGATTTGGTTTAAAAATAAATATGCGTATATAAATATTGCTTTTTATATACCCGTACTTATGTGCCTATCCAGATACGACTTCCTCGTCGCAGTTTCTAAAAATATTAATTAGCTGCCTATCAAGCTATCATTAGAGCATTACTATTGTTATTATAATATTTTTTTGGTAGCTACGACTTTTTTTTCGTGCAAGGAAAATCTTCTATATGCGAATCAGGTTAGGTTAGTGTCAATAGCGCATAAATAATGAACTCTTCATAAGAGTTGGCATATTTGACAATATTTCTCAAAACGAACATTTCTCGGAAAGTTGAACACGCGTCTTTTTTGATTCCTAAATTATTGGAAATTATAATTATTTCATATTTTAACGAAAATATTATTAAGGAAAGCCCCTCAGTAAATTAAAGCCACGATGTCAGACTGTCTTTTTCTATTTTACATTACCATGTGGACTTGATTTTTCGGTAGAAAGATAATTCTTCCAAAGCTTTTATTTCGTAAAACAATTTCGTATTTTTGCTTAAGATTAATATTCTATTTTGGATCATAAATAATTGTTTATTTTAACGAGCATAATAGTAAAGAAAGCTGCTCAGTATATTAAAGCCACGATGTCAGACTGTCTTTTTATATTATATTATTTCGATAGAAAGATAATTCTTCCAAAGCTTTAATTTCGTAAAACAATTTCGCATATTTGCTAAAGATTAATATTCTATGTTGATTCATATATTAATGTGATTGTTATTATTGTTTATGTTAACGAACATAATATATAATATATTGAAGAAAGCTACTCAGTAAATTGAAGCTACGATGTCAGACTCTATTACTATTATATATTACCAAGCGGAAATAATTTTTCGCTAGAAAGATAATTCTTCCAAAGCCCTACATTCTATTGAAATCGGATCTGCACTATTCGTATTGCTCGTTTGGGCGTGATTTTGTCCAGAGCATTGAAATAATTAATAACTTGAGTTAAATAAATTGTAAAGAGAGAGAAGTTCGACTGTAGGACCTATGTGTGTGTGTGTTGGTTTGTGGGTTTGGCATTCATTGATACGAACCTTGCAGCAAATTGCACGTCTTATTTCCTACATACCTGCTGTGTTCCCCCTTTTTCCCTTTCTCAGCCAAAGGGTCAATCCACATAAGTATGCAACAGTATTTCTCTCTTTTTTCTCTTCTAATTTGTATTTTGTGCATATTTCGTCATTATGATGCGCTTGTTAGCAATATAGTGCTTGGCTTTATATGCAAATGCTGCACACACACACACACATAACTGGGCACTTGTTCTTCTTCTAGTTAGTTTTCTTTTTGAGGTATGGGTGTGTGTTGGTTGTGCAAAGCAGCTACAGCTCGCACAGCAGACACACGTCCTGCCACGTAGCCCAAAAAAGAAGAGAGGAAAAAATGGAATTATAATAATAAAAAGGAGCACCTCGAGCATTGGTTACTTGGCACGCGTTCTTCGCTTCGCACACCCGTTCGTTCGTTCGTTCGTTCGTTCATTCTATTCAGCAGACAAAAAGCACACATTTCTAACGGTAGCATTTTAATTATTTTATATTTTTAGTGTGCAGCTGTGTCTGTGAGTGTGCGTGTGTGTGTGTGTGTCTTCCTCAACTGGTGTTGTGAATGCGAATGCGAAATGACGACAAATTCACTCAAAGCGACAACCCAAAGTGACCCCAAGCTCAGAAAATCTGTCGAGTACACTAATGAAGCATAATTTAATACACATACATACATACATGTGTGTTTATGCGTGTGTGTGTGCAGTGCATTAGAATATTTTGTAGTCCACAAGGTACATATTTAACATTTTAATGAAGTAAAGTGCTTGAGGTGATGTGTGTCGGCAGTTTTCGGGCAGTATATAACACAATAATAATTTCATTTAAATTATTTACTTAACTGCAAGTATGTGCAACAAAAATATTGAATTGCAATTTAATGTCGAGAGTTTGGCTTTAAATCAATTCGAAATTGGTCTATTTATTTTAATAAGTCTCAAATTTCAGCATTCTGCCGGCTCTCTAATTAAAGAAACAGATTCTATATTCATTATACTAGTGTGGTTCAGCAGTTTATTTGAATTAGGATGCGCGTCTAAGTTTATTTTAACTAAGTTTCTTTCACCTCTTTAACCTAGAGAAAATAATCGTATACGGATTTGATTAAAAGCATTAAAAATTGAACAAAGTAGGTCTGAGCACGAGTGTGGCGCATTTTTCCAAATAATCCATTTCTTGCATTTGTTCCTGATCTGAATCTTACACTGTCAGTATTGTTCTAGAATACAGATACAGCTGATAGCTGCTCGCGATCTTTTTAACGCGTTGATTGTTGAGAAGAGTATACAAAATCTGTGCTTGTCAGCTTGGCAGCTTACCAAATAACCTTCTGGAGATAATATGACGTCTATACTAGGCCGCCAAATATCAACAACTATACATATATATTATTTATTATCGAATTAATATTCAAAACAGATGTGGTTACGATACGATACGCAACAAATGTGTAACAACAAATGCCTTGTTACAAAAAAGAATAAGAAGTTACAAAGAAGGAACTAGCTTTTAATAGTAATTAGAATTCCCAACCGGTTTAAGCAAACTTAATGCTTGGTGAGAAGGTCAAAAACAGTTTCACCATAAATGTGTTGTATTATATTTAGATCTATAGTTGCCTACAGTTAACCCCTCAGCGAACTTTAAAATGTTTTTTAAGTGTTTTCAAAAATATCGAGCAATAAATAATTGTCTAGGAATTCTAAACTTCGGATCTTCTTAATACTTTAAATACATGTTTACTGCTTGTTGGTAAAACAAGAAGAATTACAGCGATTCATATAATATTTAAGATTCAAGATCAACAATCGCCAAAGTTGACAGCCACTTATTAAACGTTTTACAAAATTTCGTACATAGATAACGCTTTAATTTTAAAATATGAGGATTAGTTAATTAAATACCAGACTAAGTTACTTTAATTATAATAAAATAACTTTCGGAATAAGTTAGTGGCTTAAGCTCTCCAAACACTATTTAAAATATTATTTATAGACTGTTAGAGAGTTAAAATTTCCCATAATTGTACACGCAATTCAAACCCATAGATTTATAACTAAATAGTGTTTAAGAATATTTTTTCTAATAAGCTTAGCTCTAAGTCCTAAGTCCCCCACTTACAAAATACTATACCACATCATCATATTCAAAATTCAATTAGAAATGATTGTAGAGTATCAAAGCGGGTGTGCCAACAAATATGTATATTTTTGTATTACCTTTTCAAAATTATATGTTTTTTGTTAACTCCTCCTCTTGCTGTTTAGTTTTCTATTCACCCTCCTGTAATATGCACAGAATTTTTTCCCCCAAAACTGAATACCGTAAACTAAAAAGCTATATCTTATATCTTTTTTCATATACTAAACCAAATAACTTTGCTTGGCCACTCGCACCTTGCACTACTTGCTCTGTTTCGTGCACAATTTTTTTGAATGCAAATCGAAATGGAACACAATAATTTTGAAACTTTTTGATGTGAATACACTTTACAAAAACAAAAATTATTGCGAAATTTGATTTTTGAACGCAACATTTAATGGATGGTGGTTATTTTAATAAAAATACAAAACATTTTAAAACTATTTAGAGAAAAAGAGTGAGTATTTTTAATGGTTGACTATAATGTTTAAGAATGCAAAAATAGCAACTTATATTAACTATCTATATAATCTCTCATCACGTTTTTTTGTGTATTGGGCTCAGAATCCTGAGAGCCTCTGAACTAAATTGTCAACTTTATTTTGTTTTTTGACATGTTTCTCTATTTCACATTTTTGCTTTTTTTCAAAAACAAAAGTCTGCCAGGATTTTACAATAGAGGTGCTCTCAAAAGATTTTTGATTGAGCGCCCACACATAAATCTACATACAAATATATATAAATATATATATTTTTGTTTTTTATTTGACTATCTGTTTGAAACCTTTGCACACTCATTTAACAAACTTTTTGAATGCTTACATGTTTGTTTTTGCCCAATCCACGAACTGAAACGATATTGGAGGCCCACGGCCCCATCTTTGTTTCGATTGCCAACTTTTTGTGTACATTTTGACATACTCTTTATAAGTACAACTCTATATATAAATAGCAAGGTATAAACTGCACCTATTTATCACTTTTGAGCACCTTTTGAGCAACCCTTTATACATATATATATATACATAACTATCTAGCACCTAAGCAGCACTTTGTTTGGTTTCCTTTTTCTCTCTCTCTCACTGTGATGTGGTGACGTTCACTTGGAGCTAAGTTCGTTCTGGTTTTTGTACATTATTGCTCTTAGGGTCTAAGAAAACTCTAGAACCTAGCTTTTATAACAACAACAACAATACCCTATAGAGACACAAAAACTATCACTGATAAGCTACTTAGACTTAATGGTTATATTACTCGATCTAAGCAGTTAAGCTAAGTTAACATTAAATACTAAAATGTAAGGGTTACAAATAAATTGAACTATTTATGTATATGCGTGTGTATGCCTTGAACTAATCGTTTGTTTCTTCGCCGTCGTCCATAGTGCCTGGAGACCCGCAAGATGTGAAGGCCACGCCTTTGAACTCCACATCGATACATGTCAGTTGGAAACCGCCGCTAGAGAAGGATCGCAATGGCATCATACGCGGCTATCACATACACGTGCAGGAAATGCGCGATGAGGTAATGTTTTCAGACATGTGTGGCTAGTTAGAAAATCCTTTATGTGAGCTTGATTGTGAATACCTACTTTCCATTAACTAGTAGTTTGCTTTCAACGAAAGTTCTTGCCACAGCTCTCTATCTGTGCCCACCAGTTTCCCAGCTAGCCGCTAATGTGGCATATTCAGAAGAGTCTTCATTTTATTTAGAAAAAGGAGGTGGGGCAATAAGATAAATACATATGTTCCGTTTAAAAAAAGGACGAAATCCCTGATTGAACTCTAATATTCTTTATTTTAATATCAATTGAAGGAAATAGCGAAAATCTTTAAACAACAGCTAAATTCACTATTTAATTAAAGTCCTTTTCCTACCAGGGTAAGGGCTTCCTCAACGAACCCTTCAAATTCGACGTTGTGGACACACTGGAGTTCAATGTGACGGGTCTGCAACCCGATACGAAATACTCTATACAAGTGGCGGCTCTCACCCGGAAAGGTGATGGCGATCGCAGTGCTGCCGTCATTGTAAAAACGCCTGGCGGTGTGCCTGTACGGCCCACTGTCAGCCTCAAGATCATGGAGCGCGAGCCGATTGTGTCCATTGAACTGGAATGGGAGCGTCCGGCGCAGACATACGGTGAGCTGCGTGGCTACCGATTACGCTGGGGTGTCAAGGATCAGCTGCTAAAGGAAGAAATGCTTTCCGGACCCCAAATGACAAAGAAACGCTTCAATGATCTGGAGCGAGGCGTTGAGTATGAGTTCCGTGTGGCGGGCAGTAATCACATAGGCATTGGCCAAGAGACCGTTAAGATCTTCCAAACCCCCGAGGGTACTCCTGGTGGACCGCCTTCCAATATTACCGTGCGCTTCCAAACCCCCGATGTGGTCTGTGTTACCTGGGATCCACCCACGCGGGAGCATCGCAACGGTATTATTACACGCTACGACGTCCAATTCCACAAGAAAATAGATCATGGCCTCGGCTCAGAGCGCAACATGACGCTTCGCAAAGCAGTCTTCACCAATTTGGAAGAGAACACGGAGTATATCTTCCGCGTGCGTGCCTACACGAAGCAGGGAGCGGGTCCATTTAGCGAGAAATTGATTGTGGAGACTGAGCGGGACATGGGCCGAGCACCCATGTCGGTGCAGGCGGTGGCTACTTCCGAGCAGACGGCTGAGATCTGGTGGGAACCAGTGCCAAGTCGCGGCAAGCTCTTAGGCTACAAGATATTCTACACGATGACTGCCGTGGAGGATCTGGATGATTGGCAAACGAAAACGGTGGGCCTAACCGAATCTGCAGATCTCGTCAATCTGGAGAAATTCGCGCAATATGCTGTGGCAATAGCGGCCCGCTTCAAGAATGGTCTGGGTCGCCTCAGCGAGAAGGTAACGGTGCGCATAAAACCCGAGGATGTGCCATTAAATTTGCGTGCTCACGATGTGAGCACACATTCCATGACGCTGAGCTGGTCGCCGCCCATACGCCTCAATCCGGTCAACTACAAGATCTCCTTTGACGCCATGAAGGTTTTCGTGGACTCGCAAGGCTTCTCGCAGACCCAAAGTGTGCAAAAGCGTGAGATCATACTCAAGCATTATGTTAAAACGCATACCATTAATGAGCTTAGCCCCTTTACCACTTACAATGTGAACGTTAGCGCCATACCCTCAGACTATTCCTACAGACCCCCCACTAAAATTACGGTGACCACGCAAATGGCCGCGCCACAACCCATGGTCAAGCCAGACTTTTATGGTGTTGTGAATGGGGAAGACATTTTAGTTATATTGCCACAAGCTTCCGAAGAATACGGCCCCATCTCGCATTACTATCTCGTGGTTGTGCCGGAGGACAAGTCTAATTTGCACAAGAATCCTGATCAGTTTTTGACGGAGGATCTGTTGCCTGGCCGCAACAAGCCCGAACGTCCGAATGCACCCTATATAGCCGCCAAATTTCCGCAACGCTCCATACCCTTCACCTTCCATCTGGGCTCCGGCGATGATTATCACAACTTTACCAATCGGAAGCTGGAGCGTGAGAAACGGTATCGCATCTTTGTGCGCGCTGTTGTGGATACGCCACAGAAACATCTGTATACCTCCAGTCCTTTCTCGGAGTTCCTATCATTGGATATGCGCGAAGCTCCACCTGGGGAGCGTCCGCATCGACCTGATCCCAACTGGCCCTCGGAGCCGGAGGTTTCGGTAAATCGCAATAAAGACGAACCCGAAATCTTGTGGGTAGTGCTTCCCTTGATTGCCGCCTTTGTGGTGTCCACCACACTGATTGTACTGTATGTGGTGAAGCGCCGACGTCAGCCTTGCAAGACACCCGATCAGGCGGCGGTCACACGACCACTGATGGCAGCCGACTTGGGCGCTGGACCTACACCCAGTGATCCCGTCGACATGAGACGCTTGAACTTCCAAACCCCCGGCATGCTCTCCCATCCGCCCATACCCATCTCTGAGTTTGCCAACCACATCGAACGCCTCAAGTCCAATGACAATCAGAAGTTCTCGCAAGAATACGAGAGCATCGAACCGGGCCAGCAGTTCACCTGGGATAACTCCAACTACGATTACAATAAGTCCAAGAATCGTTATGCCAATGTTACAGCTTACGATCACTCACGCGTCCAGCTACCGCAGTCCGAAGGCGTGGTTGGCTCCGATTACATAAATGCCAACTACTGCGATGGCTATCGGAAACATAATGCCTATGTGGCCACTCAGGGCCCATTGCAGGAGACCTTTGCCGACTTCTGGCGCATGTGCTGGGAACTGAAGACGGCGACCATTGTGATGATGACGCGTCTCGAAGAGCGAACACGCATTAAATGCGATCAGTACTGGCCTTCGCGTGGCACCGAGACCTATGGCCAAATATTTGTGACCATAACCGAGACCCAGGAATTGGCCACCTACAGCATACGCACGTTCCAGCTGGTCCGACAGGGCTTCAACGATCGACGGGAGATCAAGCAGCTACAATTTACGGCCTGGCCCGATCATGGTGTGCCCGATCATCCGGCGCCGTTCCTACAGTTCCTGCGACGTTGTCGCGCTCTGACACCCCCCGAATCAGGTCCCGTAATCGTGCACTGTTCGGCGGGTGTGGGTCGCACGGGTTGCTACATTGTCATCGATTCGATGCTGGAGCGCATGAAGCACGAGAAGATCATTGACATCTATGGCCACGTGACCTGTTTGCGTGCTCAACGCAACTACATGGTGCAGACGGAAGACCAGTATATCTTCATACACGACGCCATACTGGAGGCCATTATCTGTGGCCTGACCGAAGTGCCGGCACGTAATCTGCACACCCATCTGCAAAAGCTGCTGACTACCGAGCCAGGCGAGAGCATTTCGGGCATGGAGGTGGAGTTCAAGAAACTGTCCAATGTCAAAATGGACTCGTCCAAGTTTGTCACCGCGAACTTGCCCTGCAATAAGCATAAGAACCGCTTGGTCCACATACTCCCATATGAGTCGAGTCGCGTTTATCTGACGCCCATTCACGGCCTTGAGGGCAGCGACTATGTGAATGCCAGCTTCATCGATGGCTATCGCTATCGCTCCGCCTATATTGCGGCACAGGGACCCATCCAGGATACCGCCGAGGACTTCTGGCGCATGCTTTGGGAGCACAACTCAACCATTGTCGTCATGCTGACCAAGCTCAAGGAAATGGGTCGGGTAAGCTAACCCCCTCTCTACCTCTACCCCTAAGAAGATTCATTAAATTGATCGTCTCTTTGCAGGAGAAATGCTTTCAATACTGGCCGCATGAACGCTCCGTACGCTATCAGTATTACGTAGTGGACCCCATCGCTGAATATAACATGCCGCAGTATAAGCTGCGAGAGTTCAAGGCAAGTCCAATCCTTCACTTCCGTGTGCTTCAAAAACTAATTCTCAATTTCTTGAACAGGTCACCGATGCTCGCGATGGCTCTTCACGTACTGTTCGCCAATTCCAGTTTATTGATTGGCCCGAACAGGGAGTTCCCAAGTCCGGGGAGGGCTTCATCGACTTCATCGGCCAGGTGCACAAGACCAAGGAGCAATTCGGCCAGGACGGGCCCATCACTGTCCACTGTTCGGCGGGTGTGGGACGCACAGGTGTCTTCATAACACTCAGCATTGTCCTCGAACGCATGCAGTACGAGGGAGTGCTCGATGTGTTCCAAACAGTCCGCATATTGCGCTCCCAGAGACCAGCCATGGTCCAGACAGAGGTAAGTGCAAGTTTTCCTTTCGATATTTAGTATTTCATTCGATTTTATATCAATGCTTTGATTATGATCAGTTTTCTTTCGAATTGTGAAGCGAACTTTAATCCAGTTTTTTAAATCTTTAGATAATAGCTAGGGTTTCCATCTATGTTACTCGAAAGTTACTTCATATTAATCAAAATCTTTCGATAAAACTAATTAGCGATAAAAAGGATTGTCCTGAAACTTTAAGAACCCTTTAAGATCCCGTCTCCGCACTTCTCATACGAAAGAAAGAAAGGGTAAAAGATGACGAAGGAAATTAGGAAATAATATTAATATAATGATAGTATTAAACAAGAAAATTCCAGTAATTGAGACCCCTGAAAAATTGTGCATAAACATTATTTCCTAGAGTGTATACAAACCGAGTTTGATCTTAGGCGGATCAAAAGCACAGATATTTTATACAAACGTTGTAGCCCCTTTTTCCCCTTTTAAGTTCGAATTCTCCATAACAGCATCTTGGTGGTCACCTGTTCTTTAAAAGAAAACTTGATACCCTTGATTAAAATGGATATTAATTCATTAGTTTACAAATACTTTAATATTTATTTTTGTGCCTTGTAAAATTAGTACATCCTACAAAAACAATGAGTGATGGAAAATAGAAATGGAAAATAGAGAGAGGGTAGAGATAGCTTTGAGAATAATCACACCACACACTAATGTTCTTTAGATATAACTATTTCTTTAAGTGCATTTCTTTATGATGAAGAGACAGGTTGAGCAAATGGAAATATTGAAAGATGAATGTGGTTGAGGTGTACCAATCTAATAGAAGACTAATAGTAGTCTAGTATAGTAAACTAATAAAGTAGTCAAATTTGTTAATTGATGATAATTAATTAGAATTAAATACAAATTATGATGAAGAATAAGAACGAATTGCAGAAGAGAAGAAATGAATGATTGAATGATTATCAATCATATTAAAGTTAACTTGTTCATATTATTCTATATTTGAATATAAATTCAGCATTTATAATTAAAAGTAATCAATTATGTGTTCTCTCTCTGATTATATTTCATCTGTTGAATGATTGTCAATCATATTAGAGTTAAGATATATTGATACATTCCTATCGTATATTAAAATTATTATCAATCACTGATTTAAATACTCATATCAATGTCCTTCTTTCTTTCATTATAGGATCAATATCATTTCTGCTATCGCGCAGCTTTGGAATATTTGGGATCGTTCGACAACTACGCCAATTGAAGAATGGAGCAAAAATTGTATTAAGTCTTGTATTAAGTTTGCAGCACGTTTCGCATAATATGCATTTACTTACAAGTACGAGTACATACATACAAGTATTACTAACTTTTAAATGTTTATAGCCAGCTACTGCCCACTTATTGTACTGTACACATACATATGTACATGATATCCGTATGTACGTGTATGTAAGCACCTTTGAGTTATACGCGTGTGTCGCCGGCCCCCGTATTTGTGTTTGAAGTTGTGTTTCATTTGAAATTTGAATTTTTTAAATATGTCACCTCGAAAAGACTGTTACACATTTAATTATCAGTAATTTATTATATTATGATATATATACAATTTTTGCTCTAACTGAACAAAGTATTCAACCATCGTGGACTTGTTGTTGTGGTAGTGGTGGTGCCACTGGAAACCTATACATATTTTAACTAAGGACTTGGTAGCTATTAGTCTTACCGCCTAAAAGAACGAATCTCGAACAGAAAGAAGCAGAACGGAACAGAACAGAAGATAGAAGTCTAGTTGATTGCCATTCGGACTTAACTGTCCACTCGAAATGATCGTAAATCCAATTATCATTATTATAATTCTATTTTAGACGTGTACAACAATCAATCAAATACGTTTTTATACTTGCCCCGATTAGTGCTGACTAGGTTCTTATAATATCTACCTATTATATATGTAGCTGACAACCCGTGCAATTATGTAGTCAAAAGTCTTGTGTAGAACGAAGTATTTTCTATGGCAGCTGGCAAAAGCAAATACATATACATACATATAGTTTCTAGACTTTAGTTTTAAGTTCCAACGAAACCGATTCCATTCCTAATTTTTATATCGTCCTGATTGAATGTACTTTTAATTTGCTTCAACATTCCTGTATATACCATACCTTTATACCTTAAACGATACTACATACGTGTAATTTAGTCCCTAAAGCTAACCAACAATTATTGTACCTAAACAAGAAAAAAGAAAGGCATAAGATTATTGTAGATATGTATTGTAGCATATAGTTATACTATATATATACTCATGAATAGTGCAGATCGACACACGCATATATAACGCTAATAATAAACCCATAAGCATAAGCATAATAATGTACATAACACTAAGCTGGTTGACGATTAATTGGCATATAGTAATTATAATGAAACGTTAAAATTGGCAAAAATGCATAAACAAACACTAAATTAGTAGCTGAGTACACATGTTAAAGAACAATAGTAACTATATATAAATATATATGAAGTATTTGTTAAAAATATAGAAATAAACAAGAAATTATGATACGCAGCACATTGTCAGTCAGTTGATGTCAAAAGTTTGGATATGTTTGATATAAATTATAAATTACGAAACGATAACCGTAGCAGCTAAATAACTAGACAATGTCAGCTATAAATGCAGTCGCTAGCATGTTTAGGATACACAAATATCAAATTATAAATCTATTGTATATTAGAAACAAATTTGTCGGCTTGTCAAATTTTGTTAAAATTATAAATTGTTTAATATGTTTTACCAATTAGTCAGATATAACAATTTTAATGATACATCATAGACATGCAACCACTAATCGAGCAAAACAAAAGCAAAAGCAAAAACAGAGCGTGCGTATTCCACTTAATCGTGTAAGAACAAATAATATTACGTTATATATTATCGTATGAAAGAAATGTAATTTTCAAGAACAGCAAACCAAGCGCAATGAATATAAAGAAAATAAATAAATTAATAAAATGCAAGAATTTTATTTACTGGTTTGGGAAAAGTATGAAAATAAAGTTTGGCCGATGGCCACAGCCGCTGCGTTTTCTAAAATCCAAAATCTGAAGTACCAGGCGAACAGAATTCAGCAGCAAGCTGCTGTTTTATAAATTAAAGCCGGGTTCCAAACCAATTAGGCAGTCCGGCTTCAAACCAACTGGTTGTCAAACCAATTAGGCAGCCGGGTTGCAAACCAATTTGGCTGCCGGCTTCCAAACCAATGTGCCGAATTGGTTTGAGGCCCGGCTGCAGTGGTTTGAAACCTGGCCCAATTTATTTTTAATTTTTTTTTAAATCATCTTCCTGCTGAATTATGTTTGCCTGGTACTTAGCAAGAGTGTCAGCTTGCAAACTCAAGCCAAAAACGGCAGCTACGACGGCTTTCAAAAAATGAGTAAAATCGCCTGCAAATGCTAAAATCCAAAATCTGAAGTACCAGGCGAATAGAATTCAGCAGCAAGCTGCTGTTTTATAAATTAAAGCCAGGTTCCAAACCAATTTGGCTGCCGGCTTCCAAACCAATGTGCCGAATTGGTTTGAGGCCCGGCTGCAGTGGTTTGAAACCTGGCCCAATTTATTTTTAATTTTTTTTAAATCATCTTCCTGCTGAATTATGTTTGCCTGGTACTTAGCAAGAGTGTCAGCTTGCAAACTCAAGCCAAAAACGGCAGCTACGACGGCTTTCAAAAAATGAGTAAAATCGCCTGCAAATGCTAAAATCCAAAATCTGAAGTACCAGGCGAACAGAATTCAACAGCAAGCTGCTGTTTTATAAATTAAAGCCAGGTTCCAAACCAATTTGGCAGCTGGGTTCCAAACCAATGTGCCGAATTGGTTTGAAGCCCGGCTGCAGTGGTTTGAAACCTGGCCTAATTTATTTTTAATTTTTTTTTTTAAATCATCTTCCTGCTGAATTATGTTCGCCTGGTACTTAGCAAGAGTGCCAGCTTGCAAACTCAAGCCAAAAACGGCAGCTACGGCTTCCAAAAAATAACTAAACTCGCCTGCAAATACTAAAATCCAAAATCTGAAGTACCAGGCGAACTGAATTCAGCAGCAAGCTGCTTTTTTATCAATTTAACCCGGTTCCAAACCAATTAGGCAGCCTGGCTTCAAACCAGCTGGTTGTCAAACCAATTAGGCAGCCGGGTTGCAAACCAATTTGGCTGCCGGCTTCCAAACCAATGTGCCGAATTGGTTTGAAGCCCGGCTGCAGTGGTTTGAAACCTGGCCTAATTTATTTTTAATTTTTTTTTTAAATCATCTTCCTGCTGAATTATGTTTGCCTGGTACTTAGCAAAAGTGCCAGCTTGCAAACTCAAGCCAAAAACGGCAGCTACGACTTTCAAAAAATAACTAAAATCGCCTGCAAATGCTAAAATCCAAAATCTGAAGTACCAGGCGAACAGAATTCAGCAGCAAGCTGCTTTTTTATCAATTTAACCCGGTTCCAAACCAATTAGGCAGCCTGGCTTCAAACCAGCTAGGTTTCAAACCAATTTGGTAGCTGGGCTTCAAACCAATTCGGCAGTTGTAATTTAGAAATAAAATATGCGCCTGTATGGTATGCTACACTTTTTAAAAATGTAAATTGGTTTGAAACACGGCGCGAAACCAATTAAATAAATGAATAAATTAGTTGCAGCTGTGCAACTAGATTCAAATTATTGCAAATAAAAAAAGGACACTTTTTAGAACTCGCTGATGATTTATGTTTGCCTGTGGCTAAGATCCTACTTCCTGTAGCAAATAAATAAGAAAAATAATAGCGGTTGTTGTATTTATAAATTTGTTGCTTTATTTAAAATAAAAATAAAATAATTTCCTTAATGTGACAATTTTAAGGATAGAAGTAAAGCTTAAATAGCGGTGACCATAATTCAGAAAGCCAGTTTCACTTATAAGAAAAAGAAGAACAGGTGACCAAAACGGTTCCTTGGAACAGCACGGTAGGTTTGGTAGGTGTCCAAAGGAGTTGCTGAACTAATAGCAAATCTGGGTGGCTTCTACAGAACTCAAAGGTCCCAAAATGCAGGCATCATCAGCAACTTAAGGATCAATCGCCTTTACATAATAGCCAGCATTCAATAATGAGCAAATACATTATATATACAGCAATAAAACAGAGTACATATTCTGAGGAAATATTCAGAATTAAATAGATAAGTTCTAATATACGTATACACATAATTCTAGATTGGTTCCAGAAAAAACCGTGGAAAAAGGCATTGATCGTATGCAAAAATAGGTGTTGGTTCCTTATCTCTTAAACTTATTAAAATTACTGAAAAACAAGGATTTTTTATTAAATCAACGTACTTGTATTTACGAAATTCTGCAGCGGGGAGAGTGCAGGGAAAATCCAAAAAGTAGAATAAACTCGTATGACTTAGGGGTTACAAGTATAAAAACTATCAGATTTTGGACTCCAAATAGTTTTTGATTTGTTGGAAGCAGGACATTGCGGAAGCCGAATGGTAGCCTACTTACGTGTATTGAGAAAACTAACTCTTCCCTTATTTTGTAATCTTCAATTCATTAGATAATTCTCTGATTTAAAGCCCAAAGCATCTTTAACACAATAGTTAGTTTATTTTTACAAATGGCGTTGGATTTTATAAAAAATATGTCTTAAAAATATTTATATATCAATATGTGTAAACATAAACAAATAGCATTTTTCTTGTGTAAAGTGCGAATTATAAAAAATACGTAATACTTACGTTAAGTGGTAAAATTTTTTTTGTAAATTCAAGCAACTGTTGCATCAATCTCACCTTCTTCTGCATCCAATGTTGATTCGTTTTCGTCGAATGGGTTCTTTATCTCAGATAAAATTTTCAACGGATCCTCACTGCGTAGGTATCCATTATGTTCTGGGTGATGCTCGAATACGACCTCACCTCGAATTACCCGGACACGGGGTCCGTGAGCACGGGCTGTAAACTTCACCTTGCCACACGTATCCGGCCGTAGCCTGCGATGGGCACGCAAACCACTCACAACAACAAAATACTTGTCACAGCCATAGCATTTGTAACGCTTCATGCCGATGTGGCGCGACAAATGTGAAATGAGCGTCTCACGATGTGTGAAGGCCAGCGAGCAGACCTGCAAAAAAAATGAAATGAAAGAAATGAAAAGTCAGTGGAAACCCCAAAAGATTTGCAAGATAATAGACAAATTATAAATAAGCATTTCAAGATTCCATTCCGCAGAGTTTGATTATATTCGGAAACGGCAAGAGCTGTGATAATGCCGGAAAATATATTCTGCATTAAAAAAAAGTTATTTCAAATAAATTGTAGACGGCCAATTGTGAATTTCGTGACTCTTGTTGGTTTCTAAGTTTTCCTGGCACAGCTCTAATATTATATTAAATTAAACAAATATAATGGATTCATTTTTCTATACCTTGCACTTAAAGGGCTTCTCGCCCGTATGACGGCGATGATGGACCCGCACTTGGGCGCGCGTCCGGAAACGCTTTTCGCAGTAACTACACTGATGCGGCAACTCGCCGGTGTGTATCAGCTTGTGGGTGTTGAGGGAGCCGGGTGTTGTGAAGCTTTTGTGGCACTCCTGGCACTGGAACATGCCCCTCTTATTTCTGGATGCCTGCTGTTTGGAAGCTGACGTAGTGGTTGATGCCGCTGGTTTCGACTCCACCTTCTTGCTTGGGCTGGTTGTTTGTTCATTTGTTTCGGACTTTGGACTGCGCCGTAACTCTGTTTTTGCGCTGCTGTCAGAGGCTTTAGCTATGGCCAGGAGCTCTTCTATCGACGTGCTGGCTGCTGGTTGAGCTGGGTCCGCTGCTGGTGCAATTCTTTCTGTTTCTGCCACCTTATTCAGTTGAGTTACTGACAGAACGTTTATTGGTGGTGTTGACGTCTTCATTTGATTTTCGTCGATGGCAACTAAACAAATATTTTAGTTAGTAATCAGAACAAAACTTTGAAAAATATGAAATCGCAGCAGCACTTACTCTTGAAAGGCTTCAGTTGAACCAATTCTTTGCCCATTTGGCTCAGTTCTACATTATGGGCTAGAGCCAAATGCTGATGAAACTGGTAGAGTTCCCCAAAACACTTTGCACATTTCGGACAGCTCCACACAAAGCTGTAGCCGGGATAGATCTGGTTGAGGGCACTCCTCTTGGCCGTGGCTGTGGGCATGTCGACCAGCAAGGGCCTTGGCGGATATGGCAATTCTTCATTCAGTACTGAGGCATAGTCGGGAGTGGACACCTCCTCCTTTGTCGGCTTTATCTTTTCTTTCATAGTGTGGATTACTTTTTTCCTCGACGGCTGCAACACAGTGCCCGGTAACGGCAAAGTCTTCTCTATATCACGGATTTTAGTTTGCAATTCCTCGATTATTTTGCGTGACTCCGGCAGTTTTTCGATTTTATCAAAGAAACAATTGTTAAAGTAATTATGACGTTCCTGGGGCTCGTCAAATTGATTCTGATTCTGCTTCACGTTTTCCAAATTCTCCGTAGCTGTAGCGGTGCTTGTGGTTGTTATTGTTGTTGAGGGCGTGGACATGTTTGTTGTCACATTTGTTAGCACAATGCTGTTGCCACAGGACAGGGCGGGTAGATTGGAAACATTTTGGCCATCGTTATTGCCGGGTAGCTTGACTATCCTAATGTTGGCGGGCAAATTGATGACCACACAGTTGCTGGGCAGCACCTGCAGTATGTTGGATGCGGCCGGCATTGCCACCAAGGACGAAGGAGCTTGCGTTGGCACCGTCACAAGCGGCAGCGCCAAAGTTGTGGTGGCTGCCGAAACCGTTAATGAACTCGCTAGCATTGGTAGTGGCATGGGCTTGGGCATGATTGGTACTCCTTCTGCAGCTGCGGGTCTTGTGCCGGGCAATGGCTTGGCTGTGCCAGTCGCTGCTTGTGTTTGTTGGCTTTTGCTTGTTTGGTATGTATCGCTTGCGAAAGGCAATACCTTTATCATTGATTTTGCGAACTTTTTAGGAGCGGGCACAACTGCAAGTGAACAGAAATACAGATAAGTAAATATGCTTTATACCAGCGATGGGCACGAAATTTCAAATAGAGAGCGCTACAACAAAAATCACCGTTGGAGTTCTTAGTAAATGCTACTGAAAATCGAGCAACGATACACGAACTCTGTGTATTTTGTTGTTGCATAAATCTGCTTGTGCGTCTGGCTGGCGACAACTACATATGTACATGTATTTTGTTTTTGTAAGGTCGCTCGCGAACGATATTTTGCTTGTGCGTCTGGCTGGCGCCACTTACCAAAACTGCTTTATACAATGTAATGAATAGAGACGCTTAAAACTAGCCCTATTTATTAATAAATAAATGATGAATCAAATGCAATCTAATTTGCTTTGTAAGCCTATAACTATGATAGTTACATAAGTATAAATTGAAATTGAATTTAATAAACTGCAACAAAGATTGACGTTCTGTGGCAGCAATATGAGCATAAGTTGAAGCATTTTATAAAAGCATTACATAACAAATTTGGTTTAGATAGCTTTACAAACGAAAAAGTCGCTCCAATGTTCCAGGAGTTCCTACGACTAGTAGTGATCTGTTCCGGCTAGGTTTTTGCTTGCAGATATTAGAAACCTATCTGGAAACTTCGTTTTTGCTTAACATAGAAACAGACGGACAGACATGATCGATTAGTTTCGTCGTAATCATTTATGTAATTATAGGATGCGGTCTGCCACAACATATACTGCGCGTTAAAATCTATCTGAACAGCAATACATCCTTTGTAAGCATACAACTACCCTTTAACTCACATTTGATGCCTTGCGGCTTTTGCTTTTCCTTCTGCACACCAACCGACGGCACTTTATCGCGTTTCGCCGAGTTGTCTATGATCGGCTTCAGCGCCGGCAAACGCAATTTGCTGATTGGTGGTGGTGTGTACTGGGGACTAGCCGTACTGAGATTCACATTAGATTGAGGTTCGCTGTTGTACAAATTGCTGTTGTTATTGTTGTTTAGCTCGTGCTCGTCCAGAGGCTCGTCCTTAATGGTTACGCCAGGCTCGTCCTCGACAGGTTCGTTCTTTATTTGTACATCACTGAAGGGTTCTTCGAACTTGCAGCGCTTGTTGGGTATTGTACCGGCACCAGAAATCGAAGGCATTTCCCGCTTGAACCAACCTTTGGTGCGCACCAGCTCGATATTGGGTGCATTCCTCTCATCGATATGATGCAGTTGACCGCACAAGCTGGATGTATCATTCCAATGCGACAACAAACCGTTTCGATACGGATAGTCCCACCGACAGAGCGCACAAATAAATCGAGGCACGAACTGGTGCGTTTCCATGTGCTTGTTTAAGCTGCTGGTGTCGGAGAACAAAGCATTGCACAGCTGAAAAGTGTCGGGTATAATTATTTGGAAACTATTTTGTTTTCTTTCCCTTTCACTTACGCCACAACGCGGCCTGCCACGCCGGCAGGAATGCTCCAAATGCTCGTGCTGGAGACACTCCTCCAATGTATCGCACCACACGCCGCAGTCGTGGAGACAGAAATGTTTATTCAATCGATGCAACGTTATGTGCGCCTCCAATTCATTAGCGGCGTTAAAACGCATTGAGCAGTACACGCATTTGTGCCACGAAATGCAGCTGTCAGGGTCCGCAAATAACTGCAAAATAGTTTGGTTACTTGAGGCTGACAATTTCTCTGCTTGCGTTCGCTTCTTACCTGTTGCTGCTCAACCAGCATCTGTGCCAAAAATGCACGCTCGTCTTCCGATTGCTGTTCATTCACGGACACCGTTATCATATTGGGGCGCTCTTCAATTATTTTAAGCGCATCGCTGCTGCTGGCTAAAATGTTGAAATAAATAAAAATCAACAAGTTAGCAATACAAAATTAACGGTATGCTGCGTAATAAAACGCACACACACATACACAGAGACAGAGACCGACACACACATACACACAACTACGCACGCAGAACATTTGTTGCGTACACACATACATACATACATATAAACATACTTACATGGAAATTCTATTTGTTGCGAAGACGTTTGTGCGTCCGCATCCACTTCCAACTTGATTTTTGTATCATCAATATCAACTTCTTCCTTTACTATAGACAAATCCACGTGCATTTTAATATCTTTGTTTGTTTTAGAGATTGAAAAAAAAATCAAATATCAGCACAGGCAAAATACCGCTGCACGAAGCCAGCCACCCTTACGATCACCGAATGGCCTGCATGACTTAATATCGAATATTTGTCTGCGCCAGTGCTACCCATCATACACCGTTAGCATACCAACCGAGTGGCAGCATTCGTGAGTGCGGGCTCATAACAATGATAAGAACAATCTTATCGCATATGAAATTTGTTGATTGTTCATCTCTAAAACTAAACAGATGTATTATTTAATGTTAAGCTGTTCGATTAACAAATGGCTGTAAGACAACATGTGCGTAAACAAATTATTAAAAATGAAAACATTGCGAAAAAATACCGATTTAAAATACTGGAGTCATGACGCACTTTCATTATTTAAACCAAGGATGGCGCTTCTGATTTATTGGGCCAGCATTAGCGGCCGTTTATTTTTTAATTTAGATTTTAAAAAGTGCGAGCAATGAGCTGCCATTAGAAAATGCTTAAGAAGTTTTGATATTAAATGTGAATAATCTAGAGTGCCTATTGATATAAATAATTTATTTTTTTTTGTTCGCAAAGGGACATTGCTTTTAGAATTTTTGAAAAATTATTGGAATATTTCTTTGTCCCATAAATAGATGTTCGTAGCTTGTTTAATGTTATATTTTGAAAGCATCGTTATGTTTTGACAATAATAATTGTGTGAAAACTAGTCATACCAGGGCAACATATCGTTGCAATCAGGTTTTGGGATTCCTTTTGAGTCCGAGGCAGCGAAGAAAAAGCAAATCGGTTTTCATAATCATATCTTTGTTTGTTTTAAAAACACCAGAGTAAGTTTATCGCGTAATTTTTGATTGGCAAACAATGCTGCATTCGTCTTCCTTTAGCTGCGTATCTTTAATGGTATATATTTGAATATTTATGGGCGATTGCGTATAACTCGCAATTAAAATACAATCGACTGAAATCGATGGTTATTATTTTTTATTTAACTAAATGAAAATCTCAACAAAACTTTGCGTAACAACAAAATAACAACAACAGTGAGATGCCACTTATTAATTTAAGAAGCGGCTATCTAGCGAATGGCTCTGAGATCACTGAGATCTACGGATGCTGCACCTAGAAGCGGAAACGCTTGGCTGGCACATTATATTGATAGCCATTGTTCTGCTCCAGGGCTGGAGAGTACTCTGGCTGTTGGCTGATGGGAGCAGGAGCTGAGTAGATGGGAGCGGGAGCTGGCGCTGGAGCCGAGTAGATGGGAGCGGGGGCGGGTGCTGGAAAGTCTTGGACAGGTGGCAGATAATCGTTAGCTGGTGCTGGAGCGGGAGCCGAGTAGACTGGAGCTGGAGCGGGAGCCGAGTACGATGGTCCAGGAGCGGGCGCCGAGTAGGATGGACCGGGAGCGGGAGCAGAGTAGGATGGACCAGGAGCGGGAGCAGAGTAGACTGGAGCGGGTGCTGGGGCAGAGTAGACTGGTGCGGGAGCTGGGGCAGGAATGTCCTGTACAGGTGGCAGGTACTCGTTAGATGGAGCGGGTGCTGAGTACGATGGTCCAGGAGCAGGAGCTGAGTAGGATGGTCCAGGAGCAGGAGCTGAGTAGGAAGGTCCAGGAGCTGGAGCAGAGTACGATGGTCCAGGAGCAGGAGCAGAGTAAACTGGAGCGGGAGCTGGGGCCGGAGCAGAGTAGACTGGAGCGGGAGCTGGGGCAGGAATATCCTGAACAGGTGGCAGATACTCGCTAACTGGAGCTTGCGCTGGTGCCGAGTAGATAGGAGCGGGCGCAGGCGCTGGCGCTGAGTAGATGGGAGCGGGAGCAGGCGCTGGCGCCGAATAGATTGGAGCGGGAGCTGAAATTGGAATGTCCTGTGAAGGTGGCAAGTACGAGTTGCTGGGTGCTGGCGCAGGAGCGGAGAAGAGGGGAGCGGATGGCTGGAAACCAGATCCCGATGAGGAGGAAATATCGAACGAAGGCGAGGGCCTATTGTAGTTGTAGCCACCGCCACCTCCCAAGTTCAGGTGCGAGACATCGGCGGAGACGACGGCAATGGCGCAGACAGCAAAGACGAACAGTTTCTGGAAATCAAATGGAAATCAGCGATTAGCCAAGCACTCAACCCGTTTAATGACAGCGAAGGCGTTACAATAAGGTCAACGTCAATAGCACTTGACACTCGACCTCAACCTCAAGCTGCTGCTATCGCGATCGATGTGCTCACCATTGTTGTTGTTTTGTTGTGTTTGGCGGTGTTAAAGTTTGTTGGACTTCTTCTGGTCGACACACTCTGGCTCGAGTTGCAGACGACGAATGATGTCTACTGGCAGATGGGCCAGCGTTTTTATACCAAAACTAAAGCGATAACGTAATGCATTCGAAAGGTCTTGGCTATGGCTATGGCTATGGCTCTGTCTCTCGTTTCTACTTCAACTTCAACTTTAGCTTCAGCGGCGCAATCATTAAGAGCGATCGCTGATGCGCATGCGTGGCCGTCGTTGCCGCTATGCGTGTCTTTTTCGGGGAGGTTTTGCAATGTCAATAGGGCAGCTAACGCTCTGTCTTTGTGCCCACGCAGCAGTGGCCAGTCTGTCCACTAATTTACATATTAATATTAATTTTTATCAGCTTTTTGACTAATGCGTACTAATTAAAGGGCTTTGGCGAATGTCAAAGTTCAGCTTCTAATGTTGAAACTCCTCCACCTCTACCTCCACCTCTACGGGTAGCTTGTCCAAAACTCAAGGATACCTGTTCAACGCTTGAGTTATATCTGCAGCAGCATTGAACTTGTAACCGATCTGACTGGATTAGCAGCTCATGAATATGCAGACAACAATTTATTTGAATATGATTCAGAGGCCGTCCCGCTGTAAATAAAAACGCCCTGCGTACGTCTTCATCGCTTACTCGTTTTTGTTTAACTTACAACCGCTTTTCATACGCTAAGTATATTTGTTTAACATCCATATTTCTTTTGTTCAACTCTTTCGCGAACTCGCTTTGACGTCTGGGCGACATTGTCCGAGTTTTAGGCGTCAGCCACTTTTACCCAATCGCGTTTAACACTCGTTGCCTCTTTTATTTGGGCAAACTTTTATCTTCATTTCGTCTCTACAGTGAATTAACTGAAAAGCAAATTAGGGGCAGGTTTTACTCAAGAAAAACGTTCAATTTAAATTAAACGAAGTCTCTGTTTTAGAGTCTTTTCGGAATCACTTGAAGGGGGTTTTTAACATCAAATCGAACCATGCACATATTGCTATAAAAATAGGGATAATAGGATCGCTATTTGAGGAGGAAAGCCTGCGAAAAGAACATTAAAAAACTTATCGGAAATAATTTTTATGTGGGCTGATAAGTAACCAGTTAATCATATTAACAATATTATTATTTACTATATAAAGCAAGCGTTATTTGTAATAAATTGTACATAAAATAATTCTTATCTTCAAAAATAGATCAAAATTATAGATTACCTTTTGAACATATAACAAATTATACTTAATTGTTTTGGAGTTGAAAAGAAACTGTTTCAAACACACATAATAAAAAACTTATTAAAAATGTGGATTACATATAATATATATTTATCCTAATATATATATTTTTTATGTTATTTAAAAAACGGTCCAAATATTTATTTTCATGATTTAAGCATTTCTTGCACTCTGAAATATTCTTTAAACTTTCCTACAGCAATGCACAATATTTTATAAAAAGAAGAGGCAGACCATCTGCGTTTATGAATCGTTTGTGCCTTGTTTTTTGTGATTTCTTTTTGTAGATATGACCAACAATACTTTAAATTACTTTTATTATCAGATCTGGCATTGAAATCACCATCTTTTAAAGGAGGGATTCGTTCACTATGCTACTATTGCTCCTTTTTATTCTTCCAAGAACCCAAATTGTCTTCCAATGCATATAAACCCTGCTGGAAAGGATTCCACAAAGGTTGCATAGTCTATGGGATTAAGATCTGGCCTTTCTGCAGACACTGGTATTTTTCTCGGTTAGCTACCATTGTAAGACATTAAAAGGTTAACAGTTTATGATGCCTAGTTCTGGGCCTGACACCAAGTTGATGGCAGGAATCGATCGGACAAATGTGGCAGTTATGCCCGCGTTTATAACAGAGCCCAGCTTGTCCTCTCACGTCTAAAACTCTCCGCCCTTTAGAGTAAGTTGATGGATGCCCCCACTCTTCTGCTCTTAAGATAATCTCGTCTACCATTTATCAAACGAAACGAATGACAGATGCTGTCGAATGTGCGTTTAAATCGTACCTTTTGATTGTTCAAATGAGTTAATTAATTGTTTCCCATTAAGGCAATTCCCACTGTACTATTATGTCTTTATTAAATAAGGCTGTGCCTGTTGCTGCTGCTGCTGCGGTTTTGGGAACAGCGATCTGTTAACCTTGAGGACGCGTTGAAAACTCACAAAACGAAATTTCATTATCAAAGTCTGCACAGATTTGTATAATCGGTGCATTCTGCCGATTGTGTGAATGTTGGTTAATGTTTAAATGAATGCCCCATACATACATACATGCTAGTAGTGTTTATGTTGTGTTTTGTTTAAAACGAAACCAATTTATTAGCAAGTTGCCAATAGCCAGCGGAGAGGCGATCGAACGAGTTTGTTGTGACGCTGCGGCCCTAAGCCGCATTAAATATTAACAATTAATACGTCAAATAAAAAACAAATTGACTTTATTACGCACGCGCATTAAATATATGATTCGCCAAGTGCTTAATTATATTATCAGCTGACAGTTGGATAAATAAGCAGAATGGGGCGTGTGTGTGCCTTGATTTCGACAAGGCCTGGCAATGACCAACTCTCTAGGCAAATGCTAGATGCTTCAAGATGCGATGGGAAACCATTTCAACTCCAACGTTTATGCATCTAGACTTCGATTTGTTTTGAATTCGCCTGCCGGCAACACGTGCTGGCCATTAATAAAACATACTAAGTATAAACAAAAAATGTTTGCATAGCAACTATACAACTATATTAGTTTATCGCCGGCATACCGACGGATTCACAAAATGAATATGCAATTGATTTACGGTTTTAATTCCAAGTATCGCGGCTCGCACCTTGAAGAATGGAATCTAAAAACATTGAATTGAAATACAGAGAAAGTCTTCACTTAGTAGATAGAAGTATATTCAATATTTTTTACCATTCCTCCAACATTTCATTTGAATACGATGCTCCAACAAATTTCAAAGATGTTTCAATGGGTTTAGGCAAATGGTCTGTAATGGATTCGATAAACATAAGGTTCCGAACTCCTCTGTAACTTAATGGTCGAAGCGAGGTCTGGTAAATCTCATATAATGATCAATATTTGTATTTAATAACGCATTTGCTTTTGTCAATACAAAGCACACGGTTTTAGAAGTAAGAAGGCTCTTCTACGAACTTTTTGGCAAATTGCTTCTTTCTTTAAGGTTTTGGAAACATCTTGTTAAGCTAAACTAAACTCTTTTCAAAATATCCTATATCTCGCGATCAATTTAATGGTCTGGACTTCTGCGTCACTCTTTTTTAACAACACCATGATTCTTCAGTTGTTGTTGTTATAATTTAATCGCCTTAATCGATCTACCTCTAGAATAGTTTGGAATAGGGTATGGTGAGGCCTTCTGTAACTTTCGCTTGATACGGATGAGGAATCCCGGGAATAATTCCTTCTCCAAGCATTGTCTCTCCTTCCCATTTTAGGCAGCTCTTGCTTATAAAAATATATACACAAAATAGTATAAGTAGTTTAAAAAGTGGCATGATTTGGCAAACTTGTTAATTTTTAAATTTTATATAAATCTGCATTCATCTCATAAAAGTTAGTCACCGATTTTTATCGTACAGTTATCTAAGAAATAAAATCCCAAACAAGTTAGCTGACTATATATATTTGGCTTGTAAATCCTAAATTTGTATTATCATCGACCATTATATGCATAGATTATATTTAAAAAGAGACACACCTTTTTATTTGAATTTAAACAAATTGTTGCACTCTGCGATCAAATAGAAATACTATATAATATAAATAAACCCCAATTATAATGCGATTGGCCTCACAACGTATTCGCAATTTCAGACGAAGAGCGCAGACAAAACACAATCCGCAAACTTGTTTAGCCTACTTTGCCACCGAAAATACATATATATTTTGACCCGGCCAGCGATGTTACACAGACGCCCCGTCATTGAACGGCTTTAATTATGGAGGCCCATACATCATTGGTAGGTAGGAAAAAAATTAAGCCAAAAAAAAATGCTCTTTAACAAGCATGCAAAATTGATTGCCGGCCAGTTCGCTATTTTAATTAACTAATTAGCTAACCATAACACTAAGTCCAATGAGTAGGATATGCACTACGAAATTTAGCCAATGACGACCAATTTAATGAGCTACAGTAGCAGAAAGGGCTGTACTCGATAGCTAGCATAAATGAATCCATTTCGCAAAAATCCGCACAGAGGTATTTCTATTCACTAGGAAATTGTTTTATATTTTTATAATAATAATATTAATATTTTACTAAATACAATACAATTTCAAACCTATTTATAATAATTGTATGTTCTTAAAAAATAGCTACGAATTTTGAAAAGAAGCTTTCTAGTAGCCTTACCAAAAGAACTTTAGACTCTGTGTTAGATGGAATTTTATTGAAGAGAAATGTCATATGACCGTTTCTTTTTACTCGTCTGGGTGTACTTTACTTTACTGGTTATATCAAAATTATTCGAATTTACTAACCTAAATTCTTACTAACTCTAAATTTATTTTGACTTCATTGGCTAAAACGGTGACTTGGGACTTTAAGAGATTAATAATGTAAGGGAAGTTAGATCACAAATATTATGCGCCAGTCCTTGTAAATCTTATGATACTCTTAATGTTCAAGAATATATATTTTTATATCCTTGCAAATTAGTTATAGAATCAATGTGGGTTAAGTCTTTTCAGTATAAAAACTTATTCCAAGAAATAGCTATTGCTAACGTTTGATAAAAAAAACACTTCTTATCAATTTCGACAATCATAGCTCTGACAAATATGCACAATGAACTTTGTAGATGGAAGAAATTAATAAATTAAACAGCTATTTTTAAACTTAGGTAACCTCTTTTTTTTTAGATAATATTAAAGCATTAATTTGCGGTCCCAAAGAGTTAACTTTTCTTGCCAATCAATATTGAAGAATAAAAAGCTGCGATCAGACAGACAAATAAATTCAATTTGATCAAAATGCCTCGCGAATAAAATTCGTGTGGCTTGTTCTAATAATAGTCTTTCTTTATGTAAAGCAGTGTTATTCTTTGAATGAACATTACAAGAATTATTGTAATTAAACAAATTTTTGTGCAAAAAAATGCTTGTCTGACCATAGCTTAAAAGAGTAGAGAACAGTGTAATGCAACTTTCGGCGATATTAAAGCAAGAAACCACTTAAATGCAAGTACTCTTTGCTATAAATATAGCTAAAAAGATAATTTGAACTCATTTTGGATGAATATATAAATCAAAATGGCATAGAATGTGTAAACATAATTTATGACTGTAAGAGACAAAAACAAATTAGTTTGGAAAACTGCAAGAGAAAAAAAAATTAATTTGAAGACAATACTTTGCGTTGGCAATTGTCTTAAATCGTTTTATTATTTCAAGAACTGAGTTAAGCTAGAAATAAATTAAATGTTTACGTTAATGAGTGAGTAGTTTAGATTGAATCTTTATGGTGTTGCCTGCGGTTTGATCCTTTTGCAATGAAAACCAAGGTCTGACCACGCGCCTCATTGGCATTGGTTTCATCCTCGGTCTCATCGCTGCCTTGCTCATCCTCATCATCATTCTCAGCCTGATCCTGTTGATCGAAATCTCGCAATACCGCCGCCAGATCATAGTAATCCTCATTGACTATGCTGTAGCCCTGTTTGGCTTCCTGAACGGCAATGCTGTACTCGTCCAAATAGTTGTCCCCAATACTGACAGTGCGTCCGATCCTTAAGTAGGGACCGGCCTCATCGCTCAAGGCTGGCCAGGCAGGCATGTTCTTGGCCGCAGGCACTCCACTGGTTGCAAATGAGGTCCAGAGATCTACCATACGGTTGGCAATCTTTATATCGCGATTCGAGTTCAACACGTTGAAGCGCGGCCAGGGGAACAAGTACAGGTTGTCATCGGTCAGAGAGACGCCCATGTCGAAGGGCACGTCCACGACTTCATCTGGTGGGGTGGCATACCGGTTCAGGTCGCTCTCGTAGTCGAAAGTGTAGAGGTAGGTGCTGTTGGGTAGCTTCTTGGCATTGGCCTGCAGCACGAGCAGCACGGGATTCTTCAGGGAAATTGTGCTGCAAAGCTATTTTGGAGTAAATGAGCCAAGGTTCCAACATTAACTTGCCCTGCCTTCTACTCACATCAAGGAGTCCGGGCGTGAGGCGCTTGAAGCTGCCATTCCGCAGATCCTCAGCGCTGAAGATCTCCTCCTCGGCAAACTTAAGCCAGGCACCGGTGGGATCAGCTCCATTTGTCTGCTCGATGATGCTCTCAATATATTGTTTTCCGGTCATCGAGTCGTCCAGTATAGTCTCATTGAAAGTGTCGATGAAAATGTCTGGCAAGGAATGCTTGAATATTATGCAAGTCCATTAAAAGTGAGGGCTCAGGTTACCTCGCAACATAAAGGAGCCGCCATGCTTAACGCTGCCACCTAGCGTGGGATAGGCCTGGAACTTTTCAGCGGCCAGAAGACGTCCCGGATGCTCGGGCAGTATGCCAGAGGGTCCGCCAATGACCAGCTGGACTCCGCTATAGGTGCCCCCGCTCAGGGCGGGCGTGTTGTCGGCATGCACCGTGAAGGAGGCCAGCAACATGGTTGTGTTCAGGCGATTCAGGCACTTGTGTAGGGCATCCAGCTTTTTAACAGGGCAGCCCGCAATGGTGGCAATAGCTTTGGTGGCCGCCAACGGTGAGTCTGTAATGAAGGCAGGCGATAGGGCCGAGCCAGATTGATAGATGACTCGATGGAAGAGACCCGCCGGCACAGCTGGACTCAGGGTGAGAACATTCACAAGTGCTGCCCCGCCCACTTGACCGAAGAGGGTCACTCTCTTTGGGTCACCCCCGAAACCGGAAATATGCTCCTGTATCCACTGAAGAGCCAAAATAATATCCGTAACGGCCATATTTCCAGGCATTTCCTCGCTCTTGGTCGACAAAAAGCCGAACGGGCCCAAGCGATAGCGCACCGACACCAAGACCACATCCTTCTCCAGCAAATATCCAGGTGCGGCTTCCATGCTGTCGCCCTCATAAAAGAAATCCCCATGAATGTAGACCATAACGGGCGACAGCTTGCCCTCCATCTAAAAAAGAGAAAGCGATTTATAATTTATTTAAATCCCAAGTCATTCAGATAGTGAGAGTTATTTCCTGCCTTTCTGGTGTTGATTGTCAACCTCAAACAGTCCTCCACATCTTCGCCGCTCTTCTCAAGCTTGGCAAACTTTTCGAGGTCCTGTATTGATGGGCAGCCGGCATGATGGCGATGCGCTTGTAGAACGCCCTTCCATTGGCCGGTGGGCTCGGCTGGCTTGAAGCGCTGATGCACTGAGCCATAGGGAATATCCAGGAACTGTAATATAGGCTTTCCCGTCCACTCCGACTGCAGTGTGCGACCTCGCAAGCGACCCAAATCCGGCACATCCACCGTAATCAACTTTAACTTTTTCTTATCCTGCTCCTTCTCCTGCTGACCCTTGTTCGGCTGCTTCTTGTGTGGTCTGGGACGATTGTTGTTTTTGTTTTTGTTAGCCACGGCCTGTACCGCCTGTGTGGCCGGCCGGGGTCGCTGCTTCTGTGGCTGCTGCCCCGCCGCACCTTGCAGCACAGCGAGCACCGAAACGATGAGGAATAGCCCCAATATTAAACCGCTTATTTTTGCCATTTCGAAGCGTTCTCGTTGCCGCTACGCAACGAACTGTTGCCAAGTTCTGCGGAGCTGCCAAAATAAAGACTTTCTCCCACCGCCGCGAAACGCATAATTAGAGAACAGATCACGAGCTCACAAGTGGAGCTTTAGCCAAATAGCCAGAAGCCCAACATCTGCGGATGATGAGGAGCCCAGCTTCTTCTTGTTGTTGTAATTTGTATGCTAAGTCTTAGAAATTGGGTCGAGCTTTGTCTTTGTCAACAAGACCAAGACAAGCAGTCGCCAAAGAAACTTGAACTCCCTTTGTCAATCTGTTCTGCACAGATGGATGAAACATTTGTCTACTTGAACCGGTTGCCGGTTGGTTTGGCATATTTTAATAGATTATGCTTGATTAATAATCTATATGAGGCGCATAAACTCTAAGCCTCAATTAGCTACAGCCTACAAGAAATGTGATTATGTTGCCAGAAAAATGCCATCGCCTTTGAACTCAACGGCAGATTTGGCGAGAGTTATGTTACATAATCAGAGACAGCATTTAAAAAGCGCGCATTAACATAAAAGAATCATAAGATAGGAACGCAAATATGTATACTCAAGAATCTATAGAAAAAAGAAGTAATGTATGCACACATTTAATCAGATTTAAAACCATATGAACCGGCTGAGTGTGTCTTACATAAAAATAGTCACAAAGCTACAATAAACCCAAACCCATAGGATGGAAAACTCTTGCTTGGATTTATAAATCTTCAATTCAATCATAATTTCATTCTCATTTGTAGTAAACAGTTCTATCATCCAAAGTGCATTTGATTATCCAAGGAAAAAACTGTTGTCTAATTTCATTTTTTCAATTTAAATTTTTTTAATGAGCAGGCGTATGCAAAAATTTTTCTTTTATTTATTTATTGTTCTTAGATTTGGCAAGACAGTTAAATATTTTTTAATATGAAACCACTCCTAAAGAATTTTTAAACCATCAAGTAATTTTTTAAATATTGCCTAATGAGTAAAACCATAATGAAGTAAGAGTCGTAAGAATAAACGCGGCCGAGATCTGAATAATCTACATAAACATTTTTGTGTAGCCACTAAAGCGACAAATAGCTAAACAAAAATGTGAACCTAATTTGTAAAATTCGATTTTTATAACAATTTTTCACTACTTTATTTAAAATTGATAAACATTTTTAAAGCATATACATTATAAACAAAAACAAGTTGTAATAAGTCAGATTCAAGAGCTCAAAAATATAAGTTACAACTTCATTCTTCATTTAATTTTTTGTCAGTTAGATCTATGAGCACATTTAAAGTTATGTATTTTTGTATGGAAGATAAAAGCAGCGTTTAAATATTTAATTAAAGAGTATATACTTCCCAGCCTGTTACGAACGAAAGCGAGTTAAGGCCCCAGACAACATAACAGCTAAACATAAGATTGCCAAGCGATAGCAAATAAAAACACCATGAAGATAAGCACTATCTAGCCAACCTAAGGACATAACCAAATTAATCATGCATATCTAGCGAACCTTAATAAATACACTATAAGGATAAGCATTATTTAGCAACGATATAAGTTATAAATGGAAACACCGAACCGAATTTCGTTTGATTTACTTTTAAAATAACTGCCAGACAGCAGCGGTCACGTAAAAAGCGCAGTCTTAAGATTCAACTGAATAAAAGTTCGTCTTGTATATAGTATGTATTTTTTTAAAATCGTGTGAACTAACTGCTTATGCAGAAACCACGTAATTCGCATGGCCGCTGTCAGTGCTAATGAGCTGCTCACTAGCTCAATGCTCAAATTCTCATAAATGTTTAAATCTAGTAACACAATAAGCTATCTGGTATGCCTTACAAAATAGGTATACATATATGGAAGTTGTCTTTGCAGCTTACGATTCGTAGTCCAGCATGCAACAGCGGAAGAGGTGGACACGCCATCCTCAGGAGCAAAGCTTCGTCTCCACTATTCCCCTGCGTTATTTTTACATTGACGTCGTTACTATTTGTAAAGCTATCTTAAACAAATCTGATATCCACGAGTTTTGTAAACAACAATAATTTTGGTATTTTAAATAAATTAATTTAAACTTCTAGAAGACATGCCGCCGCCAATGATATTTCCAAGGCCAGATTAAATTTACATTTGGTTTTTATTCGTAAACGTATGCTTTTAGGTACTTATAACATTCGTTAATTATTTTGTAATAAAATAAATAATAGTTTTAAAATTAAGTTAAAATGCATTAGTCTAAGATAATATGTGTATAAAAGCGCACTAACATTTGCATTCAAATGCACAGAATATAGAATTTTCCATAAGTAACAGATGTTTCCGTTTTCCACAGATCGACGAAGATGATTTCTATTTGAATTGACATTGCGAAAGCGAGAGAATTAAACGAAAATACTTCGTGAATATTATTAATTCGTCAGCGGCAGAAATGCATGAGAAAGAGAAAGAGGAGCAGCAGCGGCGATGAACACCTCAAGTTTGTCGAGTGTTGAGTGTTCTGTGGGGCAAGTGCGGTGCCGGAGGGGGCGTATTATGTGAGTGCGTGGGCCGACCCCCCAATAAAGTGTTAGTTGCCGCCGCCGCCGCCGCCGCCGCTTCTCCGAAAAGCACCGCACTTGGCTTTAAATGTAGTACAAGCGCACAACCGATTTTGTGATGAGTGTTTCGTTGTCATAGAAACTGGTTTGAATCGTCACATTGCCATTTAAGACTTTGGCTGGCATCATTTGGGACTCGGGCGCCGCTTCGATTGTCGACTGCCAGGTGTTGGTGGTGTTGGCGCCCACGAAGCCCATCTCGAAGAACCACTCCTCCATGATTCGCCCCTTAAACAGCACCTTCTGGTCCAGACGAAAGTTCTCCATGGACTCGATGGTGCTAAAATTAATTTCACGCGAGACGGCACGCATGTCCAGAATTTTAACGGGCACTCGGGCCTCATGCTCCAAGTCTGGGGCCGAAAAGTCCTTATTCTCTTGCCAGATTACCTTGCCGGTGTCCGCATCGCGCAGTATCATGTAGTTTATTTGAAATCCCTTCAGGATTTTATCCCCTGCGCTCAGATCATCGGAGCCCATTTCGATGCTATTGTCACAACCAGTGGAGCGCGTTGCAAATTATATTTTTGGACAAAAAATCAATTGTGTTTATTTTTAATTGAGTACTACTAATGAGATAGCTATAGAGATGGGCGATATTTTTAAAATCACGCACATATTTGAATTACTCACGAATACACATAAAGTATTACAGAAGTGCGTTTGTTTCTCACGATGTTACGAATATAATATGTACTTGCAGTCTTAAATTCTGTAAGTATAGTCTCTTAAAATAAATAAAATACAAAAAAATAAATAAATAAACAACTGTCGCGTTATGGCCAAAGCTGCAGGTTGATTCGTAACTCAATACTTTATAAAAAAAAAAACAAACAGAAGTTGCTCACAATACCATCCCACTAAATTGTATAACATATTAGTATATTGTTAGTATAAAACACTATTATTATAAAATAGCAAGTGAAGGCGTGAAGTTTCTTTAAATATCGGGTATGGCAAGTCACGGCATTTCTCATCGCTACGCCTGAGCATCGATGGTTTTCTAACAGCTGTTATTTGTGGCTGTTATCGATATCGCAAACGCGCTTGGTATTTTTAAGCGCATTGCTGAAGCGCTACGGTTTTATCAACATAATTGTTGCTATAAATAGAAAATAATGATTATCTATGGCGTCTATATAGTCAGCAAATCGGGCGGACTTATTTTCAACCTGGACAACAATGTGCCGCGCATTGAACACGAGCGTGTCTTCACCTACCCCCTGGAACTGGTGTTGGACTACGATGCTAAGAAGGTGTCCGTGTCATTCAATCGCAAGGACGGCATTAATGGTAGGACTTGGCAAATGTTTTCATCTTGTATTGCTCCAAATTCATTGTTCGCCTTTGTCCACTTTTGTAGTTGGCCATGTACTTGTCGGGGTCAACGGAATAGCTGTCAACGGCGGCACGCTGGACGATGGACGCGACGTGAAAGCGACCCTGGAGGCGGCGGAAAACTATCCAATAAATCTGAAGTTCACACGCCCCAAGATGACCACCAATGAGAAAATCTTTTTGGCCAGTATGTTCTATCAACTATATGCCATGGCCTGCCAATTAAGTCCCGAGCCAAAAAGTTCTGGTATTGAGTCGCTGGAGGCGGATACCTTTACGTTACATTGTTTTCAAACGCTCACTGGCGTTAAGTTTATTGTGATATCGGAGACCGGCCTCAATGGCATGGATCTACTACTGCGCAAGATATACGAGCTGTACTCAGATTATGTGCTCAAAAATCCATTCTATTCGCTGGAGATGCCCATACGATGCGAATTGTTTGACAACAAGCTCCAGGAACTTCTCACGCAGGTCGAGAAGACGGGCATTAGCAATATTGATAAATAAATATTATTTTCTAAAACATTCCAACGGGTTCTCCTACATGTATATGCCTTTGCCTAAGATCGGAATCACCCTGTGTGCCCGCAAAAAATACCAAGCATTGTGGTATTTTATGGTATCTTTATTTTACTATATGGCGGTAGTTTTGAAAAGTCAAAAAGACGGTCTGCCCCTCCTTGAAAGCTTTTGTCCATAAACAAAATAATGAAATGCCTCCAAGTTCTTTATTTTGCTAATTAATAGATGTTTTAAAAAAAGAAGACAAAGGCCATATTATTGAAATAACATAGCGTCCCGAGAAAAATTTATTTCTGGCACACATTACATTTCTGTACACCCTTTTCTGTCTTTAAGTACAGGGGGGCATGAGAGAATATTTCCAATGGGCTGATATTTTGGGGAGATGAGTTGTTCCTCAATTCATTCCGATTTTTTTTGGCAACCAGGAAGAGCAGCCAAAAAACTTAAATAATTTCTTATAATGTTTTTTTTTTTTTTCGATATATATGTTTATTTTATATAGCATTTTTCATGTTTGTATAAATATTTTATATAGCAATACAAAATGTTCTTTAAAGCTACGAATTACAAATATGTGACATCCAATATCTATATGTATTATTACTACTACGCTCTATGTAGACGTATGTACAGAGTTGGCATATAGCGCATATGTATGTATGTATATTACTTAATAATGCTAAAACGCACATTATTTTTGGCATATACGCATATTCGTACCCAGAATTCGATTTGTTTAAAGACATGGACTAACTGTATCGTGATTACTCAGGCATTATTTAAGGAAGTACAAATAGTAAGATCTGGTCGAAGAAAAGGCTAAACACATACAATACAGACTTAGAACTAAGTATTATACACTTGAATAGGTACAGGTTTGAATAGCATATGTAGATATTATTATTTGTTATACATACATATTGCAAAATGCTTGGCCCTTTTTGCAAATTTCGTATTTAGATAAGTCGGTTTCTTTTTACAACTAAGCCAGTAAATTGGAAACGGAATCCAATATATTATGTTGAGAAACAAGGAAAGATGTGCGCTAAGGGGGTGGGGAGGGGTCTTACACACTTCGCAACTCGATTTGGAAACTTACATATGATAGGCAGCACACTTCGATGAACACCTTATGCCAAAGCTATGATTTTTGAATCCCTGATATCACAGATGCTTAAGAAACTAATCTTAAATCAGCAGCATCTTATGGCTTTCAAATCTCATAATTGCTGGCCCAGATATACTCGTACAAAGCTTTGATGTCATTCCAAATCTAAGCAATAAATTCATTCCAATTACAATTTACAATTATGTACACTAATCATTTTAGTTGGCAGGAACACTTTACGGTTGGTTCGTTTCGATTCGATTCTATCAAAATTGACAACTATGTACATTTTTTTATACACACTTGACTGATGTTTGGAAAAGGCAACCAATTTTTAATATCATATTAGACATATTAGACATTCTCAAAAGAAGTCTAGTATTCCAATGTACATGTTTTCTTTGATGATTGAAAGTTGATCAATGTTTATCAATCATTGCCAATCAAAAACAATAAAGGTTTCGCGTTTTTCAATTCTAGAGGGTTAGGATATGTTTCATGTCTAGGGTATATGGAGATAGGCAACTAATTTGTAAAGAATATCGCATATCGCTAAGTTTAAGACATATATTATATAATATGTATGATGTAAGTAACTGAAAAGTATAATTTGCACTAATGGAGAGTTTTTCATGTTTATATTTCTCTTTTTGGGGGATGCCCCTTACATAGGTTTCTCGTATTTTAATGCTTAACGTAAATAAATTATATCACAACAATAGAGACAATTTTTACATAATAATGTGCGTCTGCGTGTGATGAAGATTTGAGTATAAGTTACACATTGAACGAACAACAACAGGCTGCGAACAAATGATGTTTCCAGGGATATGAATACGTATACTATTAGATAGACGACAAGAGTGAGGTTAAGATTGCGGCGGGCAATACACACAGACACACACATGCACACGCACACACACACACACACACACTGTTGAAGTGCTTCACTGAGATCCTGGAAGGCGCGTCTCCTCTAACGCATGCTGCCTAATATTAACTTTTGCTCAGCGCCTTTTTCTTCCTTTGAACTAGGATATCATAGAAGGGATTATGGGATATTGACTGCGTCAAGCGCTTTATCCACTCCTGCTGGTCCTCCTCCGTTGCGGCAGACATGCGATAAACGGTGTGTTTTCCTTCAACAACCTGTAAAGTTCAGAATTAGAAGAATTTAATAAACAGAACTGTGAAAATCTTCTTACACACACATAAATAATGGTCTTTTAAGCAGCCTCTAGTGATCCCGGGGTAAAAAAAAGAAGAACATTCCTGGTAACGGTAACTATGCAGATGACGACAAAGTCCGAATTCAATCTGGATATTATGACACAATTCTGTATATGCAAATGTAGCACTGCTTTCACGAATATTAGGGGATAATGCTGCTAAACGCCATAATCTGGATAAGCCGGCCGAGATAAGTTTACGAACGAATGCAGTGTTTTTTGAAACAAATCACATTTTACTTTTACGAGGCACAAAGGATCTCTTAAAATGGAGTTGAGAATGCGAACTGCATCAGCAATATTCAGTCTTTGGCCAATTCTATGATTTGCTTAACGTATTCTTCAACAGTTTTTAGTAAGGAACTCACAGCTTTCTCATTCCTCTTTGAACATTTTATGCCATTTATAAACTTGCATTTTTTAGCCGGATTATCGTGAATTTTCTGCAATAATCTGAACGTTTCTGCAGCATAAGTTCCATTCTTTACACAACATTTAACAAAACTCCTTTATTGCAATGAAATCACTTTTAGAAGAAAAAAACACAAAAACACAAGCTCACTCGTGTAAGCAATGAAGAAATCGGATTGCAAATTAGACACAGCTGATTGTGCCAGTGTTGCCAGCTGCGAAATAAAACGATTGGTTCCCATAAAAACACTCGCTCGATTTCAGGGACATATTTTCTCTTCATATTTGTGCCCAAGTAAGTTTCTAATTTGGTTTTAAAAGTTGTTATCTGTGTTCATCTAATGATCGGCTTAAAAAATATATTGTAAGCAGGCCCGTTTATTCAGTTTAAAAATGATCTACCGGATAAATTGCTCTAGACCTAACCCAATAGAAAGCTACACTTACCTTGCCCTCCGAATCAGTCTTGCATGCCTTGATTATGTCAGCGCCGCCAGTCGCAAAGAGCTCAAAGCAATGCGGCTTGCTGCGATCATGGATCTCACGCACCGATATATTCTCCAGCGGTATGATGCCTCTAGGCTCCTTATCTGTGGTATATTCAAAATAATACAGGCAATTGTCGTTCAATATGAACCAGCGTCTCTTCCACGATTTGTATCTGTGGAGGAAGAGAAATATTTAGTTGGATTGTTTGATTACTGACCTAGGACTATCGTCACTTACCTTCCACCCTGCTTCCAGAGCCAGCCCTCTTTGTCCGGATTGAAAAATGTGTGCATCAGATCATTGCCATCGTCCTGGGGTATTTTGAATGGCTCGGTGCGAATGGATTCGTAGAGGGATTCGAGGAGACCACGGGCCAAATCGCCGCCGTTGTTAATGCCACGATTCATTGAGATGAATTGCTCAACGGTGGGTTTGTCTTTGACCTGAGGAATAATGGAGAGAGGGTAAATATTACTGAGTTTCTACTGTAGAACTGAAGAGCTTTACAGCATTTCCTACACTGAGAAATTGCTTTCTAAGGAATACAGCTCAGCTCTGACCAGCTCTGACGAAATAATATCATATGGATAGTTCAACTATAGTGGTTTTTTGAAATATTCAGCCACCATCTCTAGGTCAGTAACAGAAACCACAGTCAACATTGTCTGATTTGTTAATTTCAACGCAAGCTAAAAATATCTATAAATTATTGTTAATTAGCACCAGAGTGCACGACTAGATGAGAGCAGCAATAACTGCGACACAATCTAATTAGTTGCCAGAGAGTTTTCTCGGATGCGGCAGCCGTGACTCATGAAACAATTTATACTTGACCTATTTATAGTATATCCTATAAGTGTTTGTATCAAATCGTCAAGCGTTGGGATAGGCAGGCAACGAGGCAACAAATGCGGAAATGCGTTGAGTCGCAACATCACGCGATGATACTGTAGCCAGAATTTCAATTTCGCAGTTGAAGGACGGCAGGGCACACGTAAGGCGGATATGCCAAGCAGAGTGCTGCTTTCTTTTGCTTCTCTGTACGTGTTTTTTTTTTTTGGGCCAAGACCAACTACTTCCTGTCGCTGCCAAGATTTCCGGAGGAAGCGAAGACGAGCAGACGTGGTCGGTTCTTCTCTATCTATTTCAGATACATACCTCGGATTTGTTTCTCTGACAATGCCTTATAGCCATTATTTATTCAATAACATAATGTTGAGGGGTCTTGGGGAGTTTCCTACAATATGAAAAGTCTCTAGATGAAGTAAAAATCTAGTGGCGAACACCAGACTGAACTTTTTCAGCTTTTCACGATAAGTAGAATATAGCTGCCTAATCGTGAAATGCTGTTGTTTCTGAGAGGTAAAGCCAAACTGTGGACAGTTTTTGGCTATATTCCAGACATTTGCTGGACGTACAGTATTATCCTATCAAAGCTTACTTCGACTTATAAACTGTTCTAGCTTCTGTCAACTGAACTAAGAACAAGAATATAGCCAGCAGAGCCAGCGGTTAGGAGTTCAAAATAAGCTCTATATTATACATCGATTGAACATCTATGGGTTTCTTATCTCATTTGTGATCTCTGTTAAAAAATGAATGAGTTTGAAAATAAAGTATGGACCTAGTGATGGTTCTTCTGATCGCTTAATCCGGCCTTATTTCCCTTACGTTGATTTCTCGTTTGTCCTTAGAATTTGACAAATAGCCAGTATAAGTCTAATTCAATTTGAAATCAAGGACATTCATTGCCCAACTTCCTTTTATAATAATAAGTATTTCGCCCTTTACTTACCGATGGATTGTGCAGCGATGTGTTGAGCATTATAATCGCAAAACTGAGCACATAGCAGGTATCCGTGTTGGTGAATATGTCCGGATTCAATTGGCAGTAGCGCTGAGCAAAGCATTCCATCATCCGATCGATCTTTTGCGCCTCGCCGGGCAACCGAAACGACCACAGGAATTGTCTGTCAAATACAAATATAACTTACAATTTAGTGGCTGTGTATTAAAGAAATAAGTATTGGACGCACCTTAAAGCCTGCACCAGTATGAGGTTCGTGAAGTCGTGCAGCTCCACAAATTTCTTCAGCACATTCTCATTGAAATCGTTCTTCTCGCCGAGGTAATCGCCTGGAAAGTCAGTAAATGAACATTAAAATTTATGAACGGTTTGCGTTTAATTGAATTTCAGTTTTGTGCGAGGCAAGCAAGCAAGCAGACGATAAACCCACCTATTGCCGTTTTATTGAGTCCTTCCCCCTTGTGGAGAAACTGCGCCACATCCTGGGCATTATGGAGCAATAGTCGATTCTCTACAAGATATTCGATACCTGCAAGCATAAGAGGGGTTAGGACATCAGTTGATTAAAGTTTTTTAAAAATAAAATAAAAGGTTTTATTTATCCTTTCATCGTTTTGTAATAAAAAGACGGAAATACCCGAAAAAGTATGTATTAACAAAGACAGTTGCGTTTTAAGTATGTGGCTTCAACTCAAATATTCTTACTATTTAGAGAATTTCCCGGAAGTTTAAGCAAGACTCTAGATTCGTCTAGATCTAAAGCCAAGGATTTTTCATTACAAAATCTACCTAGTATACATGTTTTTAGTTCTCATTTTTTAGTGGATCGGATGCCAAATACCCAAGTGTGATAAAAAGATAAATGACTGCACAGAGAAATCAATTGTATACGAGTATACAAAATAATATTCTAAATACTTGGGGGACGAATAAAAACGAATTTTGCTGATAAATAAACAACAATGCACCCGGAAATTCAAATGCAGGCCAAGCACTGAACGATTCCAACTAAAATGCGCTGACTATGTTTATAGCATTCATGTATGTACATACTCGTATATAGTTTGTTTATATATATACTTTATCGGTAACTACTGAGGCGCAACACAAACCACACAAGTAATGGGCAGCCATTGCTGATGGGAAGCCAACGAAGAAGGAGCGCCATTCATGTCATCCATGTCATTATTTGCCAATCAAAACGAAACGAACTGAGCAGCCTTTGGAGCTCTGAGGGCGAAGCGGCAAACAATTTGCGATAAAAGCCGGAAATTGAGCAAAACAACTCAGACACATACAAAAGTAATAGACCCAGGCGCGAAAAAGGCATTAAAATGAACGAGATATGAAAAAAAACAAACAAAACAACACAAAGCAAAGCAAAAACTCCATCGCGTGTTATTATTTAGCCTGAGGTGCTGCCATAAAACTACAATCGAAAAAAATACTATACGAAAAATATTAAACACATTTTTTCGGTTTTGTTGAACAACCAACAAGTTGGGTGCGTCCTTTGATTATTTGGCAATTTGCTTGGAATGCCAACAATGGGCCAATCTTTTCAGTGGTATGTCTGCCATTGGAATTGCTTACATCACTTTTATGTTTTTGATTGCAGTTAGTTGTTCTCAATAGTGTTTGTTTTGATTCTCTCCAAAAAATAGCACAAAATTAAGAAAATTAATTGAAAAGATGCTTTAGTTCCTTAATGTGACAAGTATCAAGAAATTGTCTCTAACTTTTCTCGACTACGCTGCTAAGATTTCATAATATTGTAAAAGGAACAAACGATATGTTTTCAATTGAACGGAACTATTATTATAACCATTATCCTTTTGAATAGGCATAAAACCGACTCTTCACCAAAAAAGTGGTTCAAAATCTTACAAGATTCGAACTAGCTCTGTTTTGCAATAAAATAAAGATAGAATAACTTTTTTTGCGTATAATATGCAAGCAGTTAATGGGTTAAAGGGTTTTTAGCTCGCTTGATGAAAATCCCGCTGACGCATAACCACAAATTGTTGAATCATTTCTAACTGAGTATCTAACTTATTTGTTCTTTCCTCTTTCTGTTCAGATATTGGATCTGTAGCTTCAAATGTTTTCATTTAAACTTTTCAATTGTGGCCCAAAATGTGAGTTTGTTCCTGAGTAGGCACTCGGTTCAACCAGGACAGATCTTAAATAAATATTTAGTTAACTCATTACGTTGAGGTTCTATTTCGATAGATTATGCATTTGTTCCATAGCTATAATAAATCGCGGCATCCCAGATACCAATTGTAGTTGTTGCCAAAATAAATACACACACAGACAGAGACACATCTACATAAATACACAAATGTTCATCAAGACAACGACTACAATAATGACGCAAATGGCATCGATAATGACAGACAACAACAACGAAAACAACAACAATAACAACAGCAGCATCAACCGAACAGCAGTGGCCAGGGACGGAAGGAGCAATAGCGACAGGAGTCAAAACAGGAGCCACAGCGTCTGTAGCTGAGAAACATAAGGAGGGCAGTTGCAAAAGTTTTTGTTGCCGCTTCAAGCGTCACACGCGATTAGCATCGGCAAGTTGGCAACACTGCTCCCCCGCCCCATCCCCTTCCAGAACACCATTTGACTTTCTCTAGCGGCCTCTGTGCGTTATGATGGCACATTTGTGTGCTATTAATATAAGTGTGTGTGTGTGTGTGTGTGTATTTGTGTGTGACATGTCGTTGATAATCGGCCGATAAGGCGACAAATGGTGCCCATCCCTACGCCTCCTAACGCGCCCTCCTCCTCCTCCTCCCTCTCCTCACCATCCACCCAACACGGCTCATTGGCATGTTTTTAATAAAAGAAGACGCGTCGACGTCAGTTTGTTGTTGGATTGGATTTCCCTGCCATTTCATTCCATACGTTCCTTTCCTCTCCTCCACACATATCTTTGTTGTTATCGGGTCGTCGCTCGCCGTTGATTTACCCTGTCGAGGCACACACACACACACAGTTTTACACACACACACGCACGCATCTATGTATGTATGCATACATATCGTAATATATAGCATACTTAAATGTGGATTAGCATTTTTATTGTGCTGTTATTTAGAATTTCGTGCAGGATATATATAAATAAATGCTCTGCTGCCGATCTGTCTCCTAATATGTATAGTATGTTGGCCTAATTTTAACTTGTCGTTCATAATTTATGACGCTGCGGTAAAAAGTTCTCTCCCCGATTACTTTAATGATTCCCATTTACGTTCATAAAATAAACAAGATGATGGATTGAAGTGGGCAAATGGTGTGGTGGGAGTTCTATTTAAGCTGCGATTTAATGCAAATTTTAACCAACTTACTATTTTATGCTGTTTTGGATACAGAACATGGAGAAGTAGGCAACAACGCTTTAACCCTTCGTATGTCATTTTGTCTGATTTTAATAATCAAATGTAAATATTCTTTGTTTTTTTTTTTTTTTTTTTACAAAAAACGATGTGTTGCATCAAAGTTGTTAAAAGGGTAAAAGAAATGTCTCCTATTTAATTTAAATGAACATTGAAAGAGCTGGTAGGTTGTAAAAAAGTGTCAAATCTAATTTAAATCTGCTTTTCTAGGCGGTGTCTGTTCGAGGTTTTCTTCTTTTTTTTTAGCATTTATTCGCTTTCATGATCATCTTTGCCATGCGATGAAGTTGGATCGATGTTGATCATTTCCAATGCTGCCTGCCTCTCACAGGTGGACTGGCGATCGTTCAATGCCAGCACCACATTGACATTTTCATTTAATAGAAGCTTTGCATGCTGATGGCTCTGAACGCTGAGAATGTACTTCAAATGTCAGCGAACTGTCAAATTTGTCAGCGTTCAAAGATACCCGCACAGTCAGACAGACGCCTTGGACTGCAACGCGTGACATTCCCTGCACTTTATGGAGGGCTCATTACTTTATTAAATTAACGTTGACATCATCATCACCATCGTTTCGATGAATACAAAAGGCGGCGTTACTTGCGCCTCTTCTTCGTTTTTATGACCATTTCTCGTCGCATGGTAATTTTTCTCTCCATGCCTGGATACGCCATTTCGATTATGTCGCCCTCAATTTGCAGCCCAATTATAAAACAGTTTGTCTGTCGTCGGTTTGTTCGTTCCACGGATTGCTTGGGTGCGTGTGTCGGCATTGAGATTTAATTTAAATCAGTCCCCTCTTTCGACTTTTGTTGCTAACAACTAGCCAAGTAAAAAAGAATCTCACTTAGGAGTTAAAACATAAGCATACGATTTGCAAACGAAACATTTCCTTTTAAAGGTGTTGACTTTAAGCCTGTTTCGGAACATCCCGTCCATTGTACATATTTGCATTAAGAATGTTAAGTATACAAATACTTATTATTTGTTTGCCGTCGGCAAATTAACAGACGGCTTATAAATTCTGTAAATTCACTCAAAATTCGCTCAATTACCGACACTTCTTCCTCATTACTCTCTGCTGCTATTTTTAGAAACGCTTCAAGCAACTTCAGCTGTTTACTAATTAGCTAACAGTTGAATGAAATTGCTGTTAATTTATTAATTTCTATAGAACATTATATTTATAAAAAAGTAGTCATTCCTATTAACTAATATTTAAAAGTGTTCGTCTCTCACCTTTCTTCGGATCCATGTTAAACTTTTTACGTCCAATCGACATTTGTTTATCCTTGTTGGAATGCTTGCAGTCTTCTGGCACATCGAGTGCCTCCATTTCGGAAACAACCTCGCACAGTTCATCTTTGATTTGCTATAAAAATAAAAATAAAGTAAACAGGGAACTTAAAAACTTGTCGCAGAACAAACAGCTGCAAATTATTTTAGGCATTACAATGAGCCAGAAATGGATTTTATTTGTGCAAACACACCACAACTTTCTTTTAAAGCGGAACCAACCAAAACGGAAGCTTTAAAAGCGCCGCACGTGCATATAGAAGAATGAAGTTTTAAAATAAATTAAAAAAAGTAACGTTCGCAACAGTTACCATAAATAAACGTCATTTAAATGTATTCAATGTTTTCAAAGCTCAAGTGAGGCTTACAGCTTAATTCCAGCAAACGTTTCGCACTTGGGGCTCAGAAATGCACAAAAAAATATAATTTATTATGCCTAGATGCCAGATCCCCAGTGCCATGTCGCGACTGGCGCCTCAAAGTCGAGTGATTTTGCTCACTTGAAACGCTTTTCAAATGCGTTCAAGTGCTAAAAATAAATGCGACGTCGAGTGTCACGCATAATGGCGAATCATAGCGAATTTTGTTAATTGAATTATAAAATACCTGCTGCGATTCGGAATGTGAAGAGACTGTGAGGCTGACTGGGAGCCATAAGTGGGATTGAAGGCGCAATCAGCGGCACAATTGTCGTGTTGTGCGAGATCACAATATCGTAATATCAAGTGTACAAAAGAATTTAATTCAAATCTTCCTACACACTTGCATATAAATATATTTAGAAATAAAAACTTGTATGTATGTACTACCAGCATTTCTTCAACAAAAGAAAGAAATATGTAAAATTCAAGAGGGCATGACGAATCTAACAAAGGCACGCACAATTGAAGTGACGACAAAACTCGGCGCTGATGTCGACGATCTGCAATAATGATTATACAACAGGGTAGCCCAAGACCTCAACAATTCACTTTTATATTGCGAAATGGATCTCAAGTTCTAGCTCTATCTGTGTCCCACAATTGTATTGTAAGAAAACAACACATAACTGAATCCTGATACTTCCTATAGAAAAGATTATATGGACAAGTTATTTGTATTACCTATAATCTAAATATAAAAACGATACCATACTTCAAAATACTTTCTCATTAACATTTTTCAATTCCCAAAAATTCTAAAGAAGAAACACCAACGTTTACGAATCGGGATGGAACTCAGATAAAAAAGAATGATAACGTGACTAAAATGAAAAATTATAAAAGATAATCAGAAAGGTTTTCAGTAAGAAGAAGAAACACCTATAAGAAGGCGCTAAGAAGAGTTGCAAGTATATGTTTACTAATCGGAATGCAACTCTGATGAACAAAATGAAAAAGTAGGAAAATGTGACTAAAATGAACAAAACAATTAAGCTGCTAGATAAAAGAGAATTGCAAAGAAGGTTTTCAGTTGAGTAAGTAGTTCAATTGAACCAATTCTAAGCTGGTTTTAATAGTTTTTTTCGATGGAATTCAGTGCCGCTACTATCAATAGTTACGGTAGAATTGAAAATAATCACTAACGAATGGATAATTGTTCAGTATTACTCTAAGAGATCATCAAACGCGAACATTTTTGATCCGACTGTGTTTAATCACCCTGCTGTCTAGAGAGTTCTTTGATGTCAAATTTTCTTAGATGTCTAGTGGCGCAGATCGTGCTAGTCGAGTGTACCATAATACATAAGTATAGTTGTTGTCTGTGTGTGGGGCAGCACATTAACGGTTGAGTGGCGTTAGGCAGGCAAGAGGCACGAGACCGGAACATATCAATTGCCAGTTGCCAGTTGTGTGGGCCTCTGCTGCTCCCAGATGACCTTCTGACTTATTTGCCAATGCACGTGAATGTCAATTGAGCTGGGCCTGACTATAGCTCTATAGCGGATACAGTTTGTATGTGGCAATTGACAAATTATGTGCACATCTATTTTTAACTGGCACATACTCGTACATATATTTCTGGCTGCCAAGAGAGCGTTGAAAGCCGTGATTTGTCGTTCGTGAAGTAGAATTGTTGTTAATGTCGTTTTTATTGACAATCGGATGAGCTCATCACAAACACAGACGGCATGCAACGGACAGTCATCAATAAAGTTATTTTCAAATGCAAACAGAATTTTATAGCTTTATATGTAGCGATCTTAGAATTTTGAAAACTTTTTTTCTGTTTTTATAGAAAGATTTTGTGGAATTTTAATCCCATGTACATATTATGTCACAAACAATGGGTCGATTAATGCGATGCGATCAATTAAGTCAATGTGGAACTCAGACTAACATTTCGAGCTTGCAGAATCAAGAAAAATCTAAAGTTCAGGTATAAAATGTTCATGTAGATTAGAAAATGTCTATATTTATTTTAAAATTTATATTTAAAATAAGTAGATTAAGTCAAGAAATATTTGAAGGCTAGATTTAATTTGTTTTTAGGCCATGTAAATGTAAATACGCTCATATCTGTACTGTAATTCTAGTAACAGCTGTTAACAGGCTAGTCTCGCGTTGCTCTCTTGCTGTTAGTTTGGGGTCCATTAGATAACATAGTATGCATGTATGCGTATGTTAAGCCCTGCACTGTTAACAATAAACAATTCATGTAGCCTAGAAATTTTCTGTAAGGGCACATTTATATTTCAAAGAAGTAGATTAAGTCAAGAAATATTTGAAGGCTAGATTTAATTTGTTTGAAGGCCAATTAAATGTAAATACGCTCATATCTGTACTGTAATTCTAGTAACAGCTGTTAACAGGCTAGTCTCGCGATGCTCTATTGCTGTTAGTTTGAGGTCTATTAGATAACATATGTATGCCTATGCTAAGCCCTGCACTGTTAACAATAAACCACTCTTAAAATTGAAGTTCACTTGTGACTATATCGTATTATTTTCCTTGTTTATAATGCATTGCTTGTAACTGTATATACGGTGCTTATATACAACGTGCTCATATACAATCTTATTTGATTGTTGCGACAAGGGAACCCCATCTGACCCATCAATGTCTAAAGAGGGACTTTAGTTGAAGATCATTGAAAACTTTAAATGAATATCGCAACGAACAGCAATAATATTTGTAGATGGATACATTTTGTGCACACATTGATATTAAATTATAAAACTACATAATCAGCGCACGATCAACTACAAATTCTTCTCACCCTGCTCACGTTTTGGCCATTTCTTTAATGACCATCGCTAGAACTGAAGAACTCCATGAACACGACATTTTTATAGTCGTATAGATAAACTTTATTGCGCTCGTAATCTTTTCTTTTCCCACCAACCATATCTACACACATATGTATGTATATATCATATTCCACGCCGCTTCCGTTGGCTTTGGAATTGCTCAATGAAAATGCCATTAGCGCCATAAACATTTAATTAGTGAGATGCATATTTAAAATTTCTTGCTTGCAAGTCAATTTTTTTCAAAGAAAATATGTAAATTTACAATTTTCCAATCAACGTACTCCAGCAAGAAGAAGCCGGGTTATATAACCGCCGGCTAGGCTACCAAACTACGCCCTCATGCCGTGCCGGCATTTTATAATAAAATTAAAAAAAAAAAAATAATAAAGAAAAATTACAACACCTGCTGGCTACAATATTCTTCTATGGCGGCGCTTCTTCTGTTCGAGCGCTGATTAAAGAGCAGTGGACGGACGGCCAATTATTGATAGATGTGCTGCGCACACAGTAGACATCCATAGAGGTAAAGCTAATGAACGTCAAACTTAAAAATAACTGAGACAGACAGGCAGACATACAGACAGAGGCACAGAGACAAGCCGAGGTTTTGTTGGAATTGGCTGTGAGAACTTGCCAAAGAAATGTGAAGTGTGGGTCAAAAACCTGTTTGGCCAGAGAATCCCCACAATGGTGTTGAATAGAAGAAAGGCAATCTGTTATTGAATGAGCGTATTGTGGATCTTCAGCAGCACTGCACTAAAAATATATTCGATTACTAATTTGGATTAATATAAGTCAATAGCTGGGCAGTTTGTAAACGACACCAGCTATGTTAGGATGGTTTTTTATAGCTTTACTTGCAACTTTATTTAGGCGCACTTCTTAGTTTAATCTTAAAGACCAGATTTTACTTTAAAATATGTACTATTGAAAGAAACACCATTATTGATGTGGGAATTGCTTTGCTATCTGAACAAATTTAAGATTGGAACGAGATTAAGCCGAATTGACATTTCAGAATCTTCAGCCAACAAATCACATCAAATTTTACTGATGCAGCCTCATTTGGGTACCGAAAACCGCATCATCGAGCTGGCCAGAGAGTGGACTACTACCTTGCTGACAAGGAATCGATATGACGTTAGTCTCCTTCAGCCTTATAACCACACATGTACATTGGTCCAGCAACGCTGTGAGAATTATAACCTATCTGTTCGGGAGAGGCGGACTTGGGCTTTTCGGAACATCAATAAATCCAGCAGCACTTCTTAAACTGACAAGAATAGAAGTATCCCATTTAATACCTTATAGAAGAAGCTGCAGAGATGAGGAAAGCGTGGAGGAGCAGCTACTTTGTTACTTTCTCAGGTTCCATTGGGTGAAGGACGAAATTAAGAAAAGCAGCAAGCGGTACATGCAGAGGCTACACGACCACCCCAATAATTTGGCGATCAACCTGCTGGGCAACAGCGAACGGACCAGTTGGCTGCACAGGACATATCCTCTGGACCTCGCCTGGCACTAGCCAGATACTACAACCTCATCATAAATGAAATGAATTAATTGTCAGGTTTATTTAACCAATTTAATGATTGTCCACAATGGATAGTTTTAAATAGAAACACTCTGCTTATAAAAAAAATAACAAATTCGGCCAAACTTGTAATCCCATCTAACACCTTATAGAAGAAGCTGCAGAGATGAGCAGCTACTTTGTTATTTCGGGCAGCCCTTTCTAAACAATCTCATAGATCCAGCAAAACTAAGGCCTAAGTGTAGATTTCAGCTACATAGATCTAGCTAAGCAGCGAGACATACATTTATATAAATAAAACAAAATATGTAAATACATGGCACTCATCCACTCTGTATAAACAATATTATTTGTGTATGCCTGGATTTCTGAGGCCCAACCGACTCACGAAGGAGTTCATATCGAATTACCTGCTGTTGTTGTTGTTGTTGCGGTCTCCTCAAAATGACAACATTTGCGCTCTGCTCGGCATTGTTGCGATTCCGCTCAATGACCGTGCGACAAATGTCGCAGAGATTCATGTGATTGTTGTTGTCGTTTTGGTTGTGATTTTTCTTGCTATTGCTATTGTTTGTGTTGTTGTTATTATGATTATTACTATTATTGTTGTTGTTATTGTTGTTGTTCACTGAATTGCGTTCGGATTCGCTCTGAGAATTCGAGCTGTCGTCAATGAAACGCAAGTCATTCGACTCCCCCTCCTCTCCGGTGGACAAGGGGGAGCTCAGCACCGAGCTTTGTCCACCATCGGTATCTATTTCCAATGCACCGTTATCTATGCCCCCGCCTCCAACTTCTTCTTCGTCCAGCACACAGCCCAGCGAGTTGGAGCGTCGATTGCGCGTCAATTGTTGGGGCCGTCTGGAAATAATCTCGCCGCGTTCGTTGAGGAGCAGCTCCACTGGCCGCGAGATAATCATGGTGTGCGTTGTTGTTGTCGTCGTCCTATTCGTTTGCTCGGCACGCTTGCAAAGGAGTTGTGTGTGCGGCTCAGTGGAAGGCAAACGTATCAGTTCTGCCGTTCGACTCACATCGCTGGCGGTCACAGTCTCGGAGGTGAGTGTGGAAACTGCAGGAATCTCAGCGGAATTGTAGCTGGCCACGCTTGTATAGGGGGTCAGGGAGGGAGATCGGGGCTTGGGCGGTGGCTTGCCGGCACAGGCTTGTTGTTGTTGGTGCTTAGTTGTGGGCGGTGGCGAGTCACTGACGGAGCGGCTGCTGCCCAAATTGCAGAAGCAGCGCGCACACAGCTGAGAGACGCTGCTGCTGCCGCTGTCATCGCGTATCAAGCGTCGACGATCATCGTCTTCAGCGACAGGTGTTGTTGCTTCCGCTGGCGGCGTCGACGTCGACTTTGGCTGAGGCTGGGCTATGTAGAAGGTGCTGCTGCTGCGACTGTTGGACACGACTACATTTGAGTCTATCGCTGTCGCTGTGGCTGACGACGACAAATCGAAACAACTGCGCTGCAACTGCGGCTTGTTGCCAAAACTGCCGCTGCTGCCAATGATGCCGCCGCCGCCACCATTCTTTTTGTTCTTGGGCGGACGACGCAACGAGGAGAACCAGTTGGTTATGCTGGGCCGCTTTTGATGCGGCGGTGCCATGTTCAGGGTGTCTCTCTACTCTATCTTACACCTCAACACACACACTATTGCTCACTTCCGCTCAGTCTTTTATGGGATCTTAATGTTGGCCCCCAACTTGATTTGTTTTGTTTGCTTTGGTTTTGTTATGGTTGCAGCAAACGAGTTTCTTGTAAAGAGTCCGTGATTCGCTTCTTCTTCTTCTTTTTACGACTTTCCTTGGCTACTGTAATTATTTTGGCTTCCTTATGATGTGCATCCAAGGGGTCTATCAACTGAAAGTGGTAGATTGTTTTTGTTGTTGCTTAGTCTTTGGTGGCACAAACGCTCATACACACGAGTGTTGCCAGCAATATACAAGTACAAAACAGCGTCGTTTATGGGGTGTATAGGTGGGAATAGGTAAAACAAAATATAAACTCATTTGGTCTTAAAACCCTTTTAGACAAAGTGCGCATCGATGCTGGTTTGGTTTGAAACCCAATTCTTAAAACGTGCAACTAAACCAATTTAGATTCAACATCAAGCGTCGCCTGTGGCGAATTTATCCACATTTTGCATTTCAATTTTTAAGTTTTTATATTTCAGTTAAAAATGTTGAAGAAGCCCTAAATTAATTAGCTAATTACATATTACGCCTCTTTTAATATTTCAATCTTTTTTTTTTTTGTTTGTTTTCAATGAAGCCCCACAATGTGCTCTGTTCGCCACTCAGGAAGTGTCAGACAGGACAATGTTAAATTTAATTTGTCGCTGTTTGTCAACATTTTTTGGGCTTCCCTTTCCCACAGTGCTCGCTCATTCCGCTGCGGTCGTCGCTTCCTCGTTTGAGCGTTTGAGGCACCGAGCGCACAAAACAAATTACGCTAATGGCGTTCAGGCTAAGAAGGTGATGGCGTTTGTTAATCCCGTCGCTGTCGCCGTCGGCAAGGACATTACCCAGCACTTCCGTGCGTGATTTGTTGTGAACTGGCTGGCAGTCAGACAATGCCGCTAGCCAGGCAGGCTACCAGGCAGTCAGTCAGTCCGACGAGCGTTTTGCGTGGGATAAAGATAAACGGTTTAAAGCGCAGTGCAAACACAATGCGGCGACTGAAGGAATGAACACATTCTTCTTTTTCCCTCTGATTTATAGAGTTTTTTTCCTTCCTTGATATTTGCTCTCGGCTTTGTCGTTCGCTGTGGCGCAAAAGGAAGAAAGGAAGTGTGCGCGATAAAATTTGTGAATTGTTTCGGACAAGCAAACTCTAATTGGAACCATGGTGCACACATGTGGCACAGACCCTTGCTCTGGGCGGCATCTAAAAAGTCTCTTCCACAGAGGCAAATAGAAATTCCAAGCTAAAAAAAAGATGTAGTGACAAGAACGGAACAAGGAGTACAATGTTCCGACCATTTTCAATTGTTGTCAAACTGCCAATTCGAATTTTTATGTCCACCCACCTCGATAAGACAAAAACAAATGCCGTTTTGTATACTAGTCTGGTACATCTAATAGGTACGAAGCAGTATTTCTCATATATGTAGCTATGATTATTTCCTTTATTTTAGACTTTACTTTTGACTATTTTCTACCTATTTTGTTTAAGTATCTTAACATGTTTCAGCAATCTCGCATGTCGCTCTTACATAATTTTTAACATTCATTCTATTTATAACCTACTCTGCCCATTCATTCTATTTATAAGCTATCTATTCTACATCGAGTGATATCATTCTATTGACATAATCGTTTGCCATCTAAAATTGAAGTCCCAAGTGAGCTTTTCCATGAGACATGTCATACTTGTCGTATCTTATTCGATATGCTGTAACAATATTAGTTATGTACACACAGAAACTATGTGTGTATGTATGTTGGTTTATCTCTGTGACTGTCGTTGACATTTAGTTCGTTATTTGTTTATCCAACTGTCCACATAAATTGCTATCAGAAATTATACAACACAAATAGTATTAGTTTCCAAGAATTTAATCAAAATGGTACTTCAGAATACATACGAGAATATATGTAGTATGTATATGCATTGACAATGTTAGAAGAATAGCAATTGCCAAATAATTCTTGGCCAACATTTTACAAATGAAGTCCACAACGTTGTACTTAGCCCAGCCCTTTTATTGAACAACCCAGCTCAAGCATCCTTTTCGAACGTTGCACACCATTGAACATTAACAGCAGCAAGAACAACAACAATAACAACGACTTTGTTGACGACGTGATTGGATTGTATAAGTACAAGCATTCAAATGAATTGCATTTATTCTCCCCGCCTGTCTCCTTCTTTTCTACTTCTCAATTTCTATATTTGTATATAAAATTCCAAAAGATAGAAGTCAAACAAATGAGCGACCGACAACCACACTCACATAAAAGGCGCGGCGTCCAGGTATAGAGAGAAACGGCGAAAAAAAAAGAAGAAAAACCACAGCCACAACAAACATGAGACTTGAACATTAGGTGAATGCCACAAGGCATTAAACAAAAATAAGTAAAATGAAATTAAATTTGTAAACAAACTATCAATCAAACAGAACGACAACAACAACAACCAAGTCAGATACAAATGAGAAGAAGCAGAATAAACACATGAAGCTCAGGAACTGAACTCGGCGATGCAAGATAGCCACAAAGAGATTATTTGAAGTGCGCATCAAAGCAAAGCCCTGCTTGCTGCTACCTGTGAAGAGTGTTGTGAGAGCGTGTGGGTGTGTGGGAGAGGAACAAGTGGACAAGTGGAATTGAAACGTTAGCTTCGGTAGTACATTGGCGGAAATGCGCTTTGATATTACAAGAGAAACGAACAGCTTGGGCTTTTGTGCAGAGTGTTGTAACCAGCAGTCAGTCGGCTGTCTTAGAGCATGATAAATGGCCAACAATATAGTAGATAGGAGATAATGGAGAACAGTAGTCAAAATAGGCGTTGCCGCATAGTACTCTTTTATCTTGAAGTTCTAATCGCTACCGAGTTGCAGACATTTCAAAATTCAACCGAAACTTGGGCATGGACATGAACCATACGTGGGCTGACAAGGGGTTAACGCTGTTTAACTCTTTTGTTTGTCTGCCTCTGCAAACAATTTTTAGCAGACAACAGCGACAGCGGCAGGCAGCGAAATCCAATTAGAAAATCAGACACATAAACAGTGCTAAAAAGAACAAGAAACACAAAATGAAGACATTGTCTGTTTGCGTCCTTTGTTGTTATTGTTGTCTATTGTCTGGCGTCTGCCATTTCTGTTCCCACAAGTGACTTTCACTTTTCACTGTCAGGGAAGTGATACTGCGACTCCACTTCGTTCGTTCCTTCATCTCAGTTCGTAAGCAGCTAAGTGCAATTAAATGCGAGCTTTACATTTGCAACAGTTACTTCCAATAGTGTTTTGCCCAGAAGCAGTGGCTTGTCTTTAAACAAAAGTGTGAAAATGCCAGCTTTTGCCATTGTTATTGATTGTCTTCTTGCTTGCTCCCTTTCCCCTAGCAGTCAGTGTTGTTGGCTAGTGTGGAAAAGTGTCAGAGCATGGAAATGCAAGTTCTTCAAATGAGGTAATAGGCTTTTCACTTTTCACATGTAAGCGCCTTACCGAAAGCATTTAAGAGCTTTTTAAATTGTTTACCCCAGTTCTTCTTTAATGCATTTAAGTGACATTAGTTATGAGTTGAACATTTTCTAAGTTGTGATGGGAATTATGATTTAAAGGGAATTTGGAAAAGTACTGCCAATTGCCTGCATCTAGAATTGCACATAATTTATTGTTATTTAATTGGGTTTTCTTCTATTCTGTTGTGGGAAATCACACACATTTTGAAAAGATTTAAATCGTTTTGTTTTCAAAAAAAAAATAATTAAACAACAAAAGCCATTTCGAAATTTTGGCAATGCAAAGCATGGAACGAAAACTTTCACCCCTTTCTTGAACATAAAAAAAAGACCAAATATTATTTAACTTGGTAAACAAATGGCGCAAATCAATAAACATAAAAGCGTGTGCGAGTACAGCTGCTGCCTCGAGCGGACGGAAGGTCGTCATCATATCATACATAAACAAGCATATACTATATATTCGTTTTGATATTGATATGGATATGGATATAGCTCATTAGGCTCAGTATGGATGCCCAGGCAGCAGATGGAACAGCAGTCGCCGTTATTATTTATTTATTTATTTATTTATTAGATTTTTGTGTGTGCTTGTTAGGCGGCCAGCAACTAATTTAAACTGCTACTGACACGACCTGCCATTTATGTGGATTCAACTAAAATAGAAGAACCTCGAGAAACTAAAAGCTGCTGTGTGTGTTGTGTCTGCGCGACTTGCTGAAAACTAAAAGCGAACACAATTTGCATCTTTCTCAATATAGCGAAATGACGCAATTGTTTCAAAATCTAAATAAACAATCATAAAACCCGACGACCATACATATGGCGGGCACAGTGGATTGTGGACAGTGGATCTTTGTAAAATCACAAAATATATTTAATTCTACAACTGCAGTTGAAAGCATAAATGTCAAACAATTGTATCTAAAGGGAGAGGGAATAATATTTGCACCGACTTGATCAAAGATGTATAGTCGAATTAAAAACTTAACGATTTTAATATTGATTCGAGTCCTACATCCTATTATTATTATCTGTAAAATTCCATAAATCTACATTTGAATGAATGATAAAAAAATGTATTTTGTAGACATTTTAAAAGAAAAGTTAACTGGGGTTCTTGAAATCAATTCTAACAATTCAAAACTTATTGCTGTATTGTTGTATACTTTGTTAAACAACTTCTTCAATATTTTAGAATTTCGCGAGAAAAGATGAGATTTTGCCACTGTGTGGCATTAGAAACAAACATACGTAGCTCGTGCGTCTGTAAACTGTTTTGTCTTATATGGCATTTTGAATTTCACTTTGTTTTTTCCTCTCGTTTTGTTGGGAAGCGGGTTTTTGCAAGGTAAAAGCAAATATAAACATACTAAAACAAAGTATTTATGATTCTTTTATTTTAAAGCATTGTATAGAGTTTAAAAGCTTGGGATTTTGCATTTGAGAAAAATCTGCAAACAAATTTCTATATACTTTATAAAGACCTGGATTGAATAATTATCAGAGCATAAGAGTATATCTATATATAAAATAGTTTATCCTGATTGATTGACGGACGGACAGATTGGTGATCAACGCACAACCTAAACGGTAAGAGGAAGGAAGCTGAATAAAGTTTCCTTTCAAAGTAAAGGTGAGCACTTAGAAGCAAATTCGAGCTGCAATGGGGGAAAAGGGGCTTTAAAGATTGCATTGTTTCTGCTACTATCTATTTCTGCTACTACTATCTGCTTTCTATTGAAATTCTTTTTTATGAGGAGGAGGAGAAATAAGTAGTATATATAATATATATATACTTATAATTGCAAGCAAAAATATTGAGCCCAGCAGAGACGGGCAAGATCTGCTAGCGATGTTAAACGGAGTTAATTACTAAACATGGCTATAGAGTATGCTTGTATGGTATTTACGTTGCGAAAATATTTCTCCAATTATATATACTTAAATATAACATTGAAAATAGGCGTAGCAATGTTTTTGCTGTTTTGTTCAGTCACTGAACCGTTAAGAAGCGAGTTCGTTGGCCCACTTAGGCGCACTTAGCATAGCCAGCGTCGACAATGATACTCTGACAATGTCATCGGAATGTCCAAGTGGTAAATGTGTTTTTAATTAAATGCCTATTGTTGCCCAGAAGCGGCACATAATAGGGAAAGACAAAAGCAAGTCTAACAAATAAGTACGAGCTGTGTACACATAGACAACACACACACTCACACACATACATAGATACAATATCATAGCTACTGGTGGCAGTTTCGTACTAACAAGTATACCTGACCGAAATTCCACTACATTTTTGCCTTTTCCCACAAACCCAATTAGAATTTCAAATGCCTTTAAATGTGTTCCCTATTCTCGGGCTTAATTAGGCAGATGTGGAGATATACATAACCAGCAGATACTTGCTGTGGAATTCAATGGAATTTGTGTAAAGTACTTATGTATTTGTATACCCCTCCCTATATATTTGAAAATGCCAGTTATACGCATTTCGCATGCTAAACAACCGCCTGTGCACATGTGGATTTTATGGATACGTCAGTGGCATGGCGCGTGTATCTGTAGGATAGTACATGGCGGGGGCTGGGGCAGGAGCAGGGGCACGAGTTTTATGGCGCTTGCTTTCGTCACTCGCAAGCAGACAGACAGGCACGCAGACGATTGTGGCAACAGGTGCACTGACTCCTACAGTAATCCATTTACGTAGAGCATTTTGTTGATGTTTATTGAACCGCCTCCTTCCCTCCCACATTTGCTAATTTTTAATGACTTTTTACTGCGGACAGCGATTTTCTTTAGAATGAGCCGAGGCTTTGTTTAAATTCATTTCAATAATCCAACACTTTACCTCTGCATGTTCATACAAAGGAATATAAGTGCTTAGAAATGGAAGGAACAGTCAGTCTTTTGTGGTCTTCAAAAGGGCTACAGGAATAAAATGTACTTTCAGAAATGAAGGCAATAATGTGGTTGACAAACTTTCTAATTTCTAGTGTGATTGATCTTAAAAGGGACACTGGCCTCAGTACTAAGCTTTACCTTCAGCTACCAAATATATATCTACCTTAGTTATATACACATACTTATATGACTTATGATTTATACAATGCGAGTATTTGAACTCAAAAAGCGTACAATTAAATGTAAACTTTGAGAACAAGTCTCGAACGAACTGGTTGTTGAACAAACTTAGCGTTTGTTGTGCTTATGTAAGGCTTAAGCATACTATATTTAATACTTTAAATAAAATAAAAATTAATATATTTCAGGGTCATTTCAGCTAATATTTGAAGCTATAAGCAGCGATAAATGTCTAAAGAAATATATAGTAATGTAGCTTAAAGTATTGTTATTTTCGAATACCAAGACGCAGCGACAAGTGCGGCGAATCGAGCAGGTTGCACAAAGGGGTGTTACGATTATTAAATATTTAAAAATGTTGAACAGAATATTCATTAAAATTTTTTTAGTTGTTTGGATGCGGCGTTCAGTTCCAAAGCAGATCGACCAGTTTTTCGCACTGCGCACCAACAATATAATGCCTTTTATCGGCGTTAAAACAAGCTTAGCTTTGGGTTTGAATAATTCCAAGAAACAACAGCTCAAGCATTTATTGTGGTGAGTATATAAGTATGTATGTATGCTCAATATATATACAGATGTATGTATATATATATATATATATATATATATATGAGACGACTGCGTATATTTGTAGTTCGTTTTGCTTTTTGATTTGATTGCTTGCCGGGGCATTAACTGAAACAACAACAGCAGAAGGTTCGCAGCCGCAGACCAAATCGAGACGATAAACAAAACAGTATTTGTTAAAAGTTTACTTATTATACAGTTTCCGCAATTGTAAATAAAAATGTACATATTGGGGCGCAAGCAGACCTCACTTCCTAAATATTTCATTGGCATCGTTTAGTATAGTTTTATTATTATTTTATATCTTTTTCTGCCGTAGAGGTATTGGAATTCAGGATGAATGTGACTCGGAAAATTATTATAGCTTGCCAAAATCTGTTCTTCTACTGACTGTTGAAGTATACACAACTAAAGCGAACTCATCTGACGTGTGGAGATCTGATAACTAGCGCTCTGTTGCCTAGAAAATCTGTCAGAGCCTAAGAGAGATCATCGCTGTAGCCAGCTTGATAAAAAAAAACCTTCTGAAATAAAACTTTTGTTAAAGCCAAGCTTGACTACCACACATACTTGTATTTGATAGGGTTTTATAATTTACACGTTTCTACCAAGAGGCGTGAGGTCTGAAATATTAATAACCATTTCATTAGTTTTTTGTCGTTATGCAGACATATGTACATATGTTTTATGCAATAAAATTGAACTACCATTGCCGTCCAGATAAGCGGACGGCCATTGCGAAATGAAAGCGGATATGAGTTTATCGTTATGAGCGTTTCAAAGCGGGCCTTATCGCCAAACTAACGCGTGCTTGAGGCGCTGCAGCTGCGAGCGCACAAAATATCTCGAAGCCGTTGACATTTGAACATGGAACGATAAACTGAAGAAACACATAAAGAGAGAGTAGACAAAACATGATGTGGATGCTCAAGTAAGTGGCAATTTCTATATGTATTCCGCAGATACAAATGCGCATTCCGTCTGCATGAGAAGATACTCGACCATATATACAACACAGGGAGACAAAGGACGATGGCCGTAACGTTGGGAAGTGAGACGAAATATGTGTGTGTCCGACATGGGGCGAAGAGAGTCGACGTGATTTGAACACACAAAATATATCCGTAGACGCAACAGCATTCTGTTGGTTCTCTCTCTACTTTTTGCTTTCAATTCGTTTTTGTTGCTGGCTGTTTCTGCTTTGTCTGCTGCTGCTTCTCTGGCTCTGGCATAAAAATGTTCCTAAAATGTTTTGGCTGTGCATTTGATTGTGCCCCGGCACATGCTCATTGGTCGGAGTCGACGACACACTGTTGGCCAGAACAAGAACTTTAATTCTGAAATTGGTTATTTATTTATACGGTTTTTATATGAAGCTCCACACTCATAAGAACAGCAACCACTTTAAGTAATTATTGATTATTTATTATTTATTTTTTATAAATTAGAAAATAATGATTATTTTTTAATTTTTGTTGTTTCCCTCACAATGATAATAATAATGAATGGCAATAATGATTCATTTTGATTTATAAATTATAACTTAACCAAGAAACATTATTTTTGATAATTAATTTTTTAATAATTAATTTTAATTTTTGCTTAAAAATACAACTCAAGCTCTTGTTTATTATTTTTTTTGAAAAGAGTAAAGGCAATATGTATATATATTTTTAATCAGTCAAGGTACAACTTTCCATTTTTAAATTTAAAAAAGTTAAACAAAATATTAAAAAAAATGTTTGTTTCATTTTATAGTATGATAATAATAATGAATGACAATAATGATTAATTTTCATTAAAACTTAATCAAATTTTGAGCAAAATAATAAAAGTATTAAAATAATTAATTTGAATTTTTGTTCAAAAATACAACTCAAGCTGTAATTTATTCTTTTTTTCTGTGAAAAGAGTAATGGCAATTTGTTAATACATTTTTAATCAGTGAGTCAAGGCAAACCTTTCCATTTTTAAATTTAAAAAAGTTTTAAAAATAATAATAATAATAAAATAAAACATTTCAATGATTTTTTTCGGTTTCCAAAAACAAAATAAATAATATTTGCGTTGCCTGATATAAAGTCTTAGCAGCGTTTGATTTATTAACAAAAATCCCAATTTCTGATTTCATATTATGCTTGCAACAAAGAACTTTTATTAGTTAGTTGCATGATTAGTTCTGCAGCTTTTCCTATCACTTGTGAGAAGGGGTTTCCCATTTGTTGTGCAATTATTACCACAATGGTTTGCTTAATTAGATTGGGAGATGTTTCTACATTATACATTTCTAGGATGCGTTATTCCTTCTAATTCTTCGTTTCTATCCTAGCTCCAAACATTTATGCGTGATGAAAAGCAGGACCGAGCCACTGTGCAATGCCGCTGTCCGTCAGACAGAATCGCGTATCTTTGGGTTGCTTTTGTTTATAAATGGAAAACTGTTATGGCAAGCCAGAAACCCGTGGCTTATACATATATAGAGACTATATGTTTGTAAGTATGTATATACAGTTATGTATGTGTGTGTGTGCTCTTTCAAAGTCAACCAGAGCACTAAACTGAAAGAAAGTGAAATGCCGAGCGTGCTTAGTCGCAATGCTGCAAGTCCTTGAAAATAGCTGTCAGCAGAGTTGTTTAGGTTGCATGCAACTTCGAGACGTGTTAATACGTACATAACTGCCTGCCACCCAGCATTTGAACTCTCACTGCAGCAGATACTTCTGCATCTCTCAAATTTGTTTATGCGCCTTTCCACTGACATGTTGCTTGTGGCTGCTGCTGCTGTCTGAATTTTCCCATTTTCCCAAACCATATAGCCAAGCATTGCATTTCACGGTTTTCCCGTCGTCGTATGTGAAAATTGCTGCATTTTTATTTTTGTTCGCTGGCTCTCGTCGCCTGACATGTGTTTTGGATTTGAAAACTCATTTTGTGTGTCAATGACTATTTCGTGTGAAGCGATTTGAATGACATTCGACTTTGGCTATTTCTCTAGATACCCGTATGTTTTCCTAAATGCAGACTAAAGAAATGCACATCTGAGAGCTCACAATAATAATTTCAAGATACATAATTTCCAATGCTCAGACACGACTCACGCCATTTCAATGTCTGCTGCTAATTGTTTTGAAATTGAAAGAGCCATGCGATCTTTATTTTTACAGAATAATACAGAAATCTGTCATTCAATTTGAAAGTCAAATGGACAGAGAAATAATAATGTCAGGGCAACGAAGTAATTTGAATTTATTTTAAATAAATACGACAAGATACATGACCATCTATTGGCTTGTCTTTGAGAACAGAAAACATTTCCCGAGCACTTCATTTTTCTTTGATTTTTCCCACACACATGTGTACTTGACTTCACTTCTCATTTCATTTATCTTTTTATTGACAGTGCAAAGAAAATTAACAAGCCGCAATGGAAATAAACAATAATAAATAAATAAAAGCAACGCCATGTGTTCCCAAATGAATATTAAAATACAACAAATTCAAAAATAAAACTAAATTTAAGGAAAATTCTTGCTTTCTCTTTTGCCTTCTCCTTTGTTTTATTTGAAAATGTGGTTTTAATTTTGTGTGAGCTGCGGAATTTAAATGAACTGAGCATGTTGGAAATTAATTTTCATCGCATTTTCATAAATATTTGGCATGATTTGTGTTGCTTTTGTTTTGAATTTTTGACGACTTTTTGGCGCCAACTAACTAGCAGAAGCAGAATCGTTGGCGAACGTTGACACAATGCTATAATTATGTGAGGCAAGAAGGGGCATGAATATTTGCCTCTGATTCATAGATGATAAAAAAAAAACAAACCAACCGCTACTACGAACTGGCACAAAACAATTTGCGCTCGCTTAATGCAAACTAAATTGTTTCCCACGTGCACTTCAATTGTTTCACCTACTTAGTTAGCTTTTTTGCAGGCCAACACAAATGCAGATATAGTTACAGATACATCAGGTATGTAAGTGTCTCTCTCTTTCTGTGTGTGTGTATTGGCGGGCAGGGCAGGCGGCACAAACGACCCCAGTTCTACGCAGCCTACACATTTGTTGTCCGGTCATAAAATGTTGTGTTCACGTTAATTTATGGGCTTTACATGAGTAAATATCTCGTACCCGTGCACATATATATTTTTGTATATATATGTGCGGTTAGTTGATGTGTAGATACTTAAGCGTCGCTGGATTAGTGCCACAGCAGCAGCAGCAGCAACAGTAGCAACAACAACAATCATAAATAAGAGCAACAGCAGTGCGCACGAGCTGCACTCAGGGGGCGCCCGCTTTCCATAAAAAATTATTGAAATTTTGTAGGTAACAACAAAAAATAGGCGAAGGCTTCACCCCCTCCCTTCGCCATTTTGATTTCTAGCTCTAAATACCACTGTTAAGTGCAGCAGCAACTGAGAGCAGTTCTATGGTCTGTGAAAAGGCAACATTTCATTGCACCCCTCCCCTCCCCACCCTCACCCCCACCCACTATTTACCACTTTCCCCGCCTCGCCTAGAACGCCATTAGCGGCTGCATATTTGTATTTGAATCCATTTGCCCATCAAGTTGGCATTTTTGCGTTGCGTGTAAAAAGCATCTGAAGACGCTCTTCTTGTTATTGTTTACTTTTTACATTTACTTTCAACCCACCACCGACTCAGTTGTGTTGGGCATTCGGCTTTATCGGATATACAGGCACATAGTATACTAGAATGGTATCAGCATGGACAATTGTTTCCCAAATGTTTTGGAATATAACATGCAAACTTTATTTATTTCTTTAGTTATAGCAAGCTAATAGTAAGAGTTTTAAGTTATAATTTACTAAAAAGATTTTATTATTAAAAAAAAATGTTTAAAATAGACAAATAAAATTAAAATATAGCCATGGCTACTTTTCAGTAGATTTTAAGTTTTGTAAGCCTAAGTCTTCTTGTGTAAATAATAAAATAAAGTTCAAATAATTGACTGCTTGTTATAATTTTGTTTATAAATATGTAGATCTATTTTAGTGTAGAAATATTATTGACGACAGTTCATGCCATCTTAAGATTTTATTTGAATATCATAAAAATGTCGTCAAATATTTTTATTACAATTTTGTTAATTAACAAAATGATTTATTGTTGTTTAGAGACATATAATTTAAAACAGTTTATTCTAGCTCAATGTAAAGTTCTAGTTTATTTTTTCGGCCATATTTTTGCAAATATTTACAAAAGAAAGAAACTAGTTTCGCCAAATTACTAGATTGGAATATGTTTCCACATTCTACATTTCTAGAATGCGCTATTTGTTCTGTTTCTTTGTTTCTATCCTAGCTCCAAAAATAACTTTTGTGTGCAATACAAAGCAGGGCCAAGTACTGAATTAATTTCGAGAAACGCTGACATTTAATGGAAATCGAAATGCGGAGCAGAATCCAATTGGACACATATACTCGAAACTGTCAATTCTACCGATTCTTACACCCAACAAACGCCTTCAAATCGATGAATCTGCAATCTGAAGCCTCTTAATATATTTACAAACAGTAATGACGAACTCTCCTCTGAATTTTTATTAATTTTTGTATTTTTTACTTCACAGAGCTTGTAATTTAATAAAGGAAATGGAAACCTTCTCGTCCTTAAGGTCTGCGTTATTCAGACAATAAATGGACTTCTCTTTTCTTATAAAAATAGAGGCTATCGTTGTGTTGTTGCTCATCCAACTAACATTCTCAAGACCAGTCCTTGTTGTCGCTTCAACCACTTTCATGGCAAAACATTTACAATCAACCACTTGCAGAATCAAAGCGTTCGCAAGTGGGGAAACCTACGGCAATACTTGACACAGAAAGCAGCAACTAAAAGCGCTGGTAATGGGATATATAGGTAGACGACAGGTAGGCAGGTAGGGAAACAACGGAAGCTCTTCAGAAATTGCCAACCAGTGTTGTGCAATGGCAAATGTTTTGCGAATCAACAATTAGGCTGATTCATACACACCTCAAAAATGGGGCACAACACAAGGCATTCAATAGTAACTCAATGTTATGCCAATTGAATACAAATGCGCCATTTACGTGAGTGTTTTCAGACTCAAGACAACGAGAATTGTTTACTTTAAGTTTGTTGCTCAGTATAGTGAACATTGTAAACAACAAAAGCACCTATACGTTATCAATAAATATAATTGGAAAGAATGTAGAAGACAGAAATATTTCACATACGAGTTATAGGAATATAGTTGTATAGTAGATGTACATGAAGAGCCTCTTCTTTGATTTGAGGGAGAACAACAACTTCCTCATGTTGATTGTAAGAAAGAATAATTTGCTTTGCCGCTAGAGTTGTGTTTTCTAGTTCATTATTGCCGAACCAGTCTGCTGGAAAAATTTCGTTCAAGCCAGAACCAGAACTCGTCGTTGCAAAAAACCTAATAAAGTAGTGTTGGTTTCACAGAGAAAGATGAAAAGTGCCCTCGAAAGAGGGTTACATCTAAACATTTTTTGTAATGAACTAGTAATTAGAAACTGCACAGCTCTGGTATGAGTAATTACCATGCAAATGAGCAGAAAAATATTGAAGAAGTTGAGGAATGCAAAAAGAGCAAACAGACTAAGTAGAAGAGACACACATTAGACAACAAACTTGTTGTTTCTCACTGCAGTGGTAATGTTGGTACATTCCTGACGCGCTTCCAGAGCTAGAAGAACACGCTCAAGCCTATTTGCATGGCACTCACACAGACACAGTAGTTCCCTGCCGCATTGCAGTTTAGATGTAATTTCCAAGATACCCAACGACGCCATGAAATAGATGGCATTCATTCCCCTTTAAGTGTATCTGTAAGTTGTTGTGTGTTGTGAGTCAGAGAGCTTATAAATTGCAGTGCTCCTGGACGGGTTGGGGTCAATGTTTGAAGAGCTCAGCTCGTGTTTGTGTTTATGACGCACATCGGCGGCGGGTGACAGCAGCAGCTAGCGAAAAAGTGTTTGCCATATAAATCACACCAGATAAAGAAAATTGCAACTACCACTAGATACGAGTCTGATGATTGTGGATACGGCAAGGCATTAGATGTTGTTAAGTATCGTAAACTAGGGTAGACACGATGGAACGCACTGCTCAAGTGGATTACGGCATGAGCCAGCGGAAGTTCGCACTACATAAAAAATTATACACATACTCAGGCATGACATAGTCGACTCAGCAATTGAACGTCAGATAAGTGTATCGTTTGAGTGGACAGCCGGACGGACGGACACATTGATAAGAATTGTCTGTGCTCAAGGAAGGAGGTTTTTATTGCAGCTTATTATTACTGGCACTTACTGCTGGCAAACAACTCTTTGCGGTGCTTTTCGAGAAATGGCATTTATTAGCGATTATTGACGACGATCAACTGGAATTGAGAGAGCAAATTGCTAAATTCGCTGACCCAATAAAAACATATACAGTGAAAACTCCCTGAATGGACAGCACTTTTAACCGAACACCTCTCTTAGGAGGGAACTTTTTCTACAACATTCGTTCGGCTTACTAAGTACACCTAATTCCTTTTTTACAAAGTGTTTATTTTACACGATTTTGATATAACACGGTTTGAAAATTAAAAATTTCATATATATTTCTTTAGAGATGAGGAACCAATCACCTATTTTTGCATATGATCATGTATTTTTTTACACGTTTGTTTTTGGAACGAAACTACCGTGTAAAAACAGAATTATGTGTATTTAAGTATCCTCTGAAGTGGACACTTCCCTTGGGCGACGTTGAGTGTCCGACCAAGAGAGTTTTTACTGTATATAGATGCATGAGAACACATTTAAAGCTGGGCTCACACAGGCAGATAATTTACAAGCAAAAAACAAAAATTTTTCAAGTCCAGTTCAAATGTGAACTGTAAATGAAAAAACAAACTAGTTGTAACGATTTTAGTTCTCTTAAAATTGTATTGACTAATAGAAACGTCAAGAGTACCAGCAATAATCAGTCTCTAGTCAAGGGCGTATGCAGAGGGGGCAGGATGCCATTGATCCCCTACATCTTTAGAAAACAAAAATTCGCAATCTGATGTCGACCACACATTCATTATTATGGGGCACTATTTCGCCTTAAAAGGGAACTGAGTTGGATTTGTTGCAGTGTTTCTGTTGATCGTATGCATAAGTTAGTATTTTAACGCACCGCGCATTATTTAATCAAAAATGTAATTTTTGTATTCTTTTGTTTTTTAACCTATTGTCCATCAGTTGATGTTTTTGTGTGAGGTTCGTTTGCAACGCTTTGGCGCGCCTCTTTAAACATTTGATGTCATTTATAAACTCTTTTTCTTAATATATGTAGACTCTTTATTGAAAGCCTTTTGCAATATTCTTCAACGTTTCGTGTGCAGAAATTCCAGTCTTTACACAAAATGAAAATGAACTTGCCTTTTCAAACATTTCGAGCTATAAACTTATTTTAATATTATTCATCGACCCCGAGGCCTATTTGGTTATTGAATATTAAACAAATAAAGTATAAGGGAATACGAATTCCGCAGTTGCTCAATAGTTTGGGTTTCGTAAATATGTTTGTAAGTATGTAGATAAGGGATACATATCTATGGGAAAGGGAGAACGCCACAGCTTATGGCTCCCACAGCTGCTGCCACATGTAGCAAATGCTAATTACACTAACAAAACAACGGTGGCGGTGGCAGTGGCAGGAACAATTTTATTGCATTTGGGTTGGCCTTGTGCCGTCTGGAAATTTGCATACATATGGCGCTAAAAGTGTGTGAAGGAAGGGTTCAAGCCATTCAACACATACTCGCATATGAAAAATGAAGAACTATTAAGGCGAACGGAAAGGAAAAAGGTGCATAGCTATCGAAAAACTAATAACAAATGTTGCACACAAAGGAGCAAAAGGACCGATATGTGTGTGTATGAGTGTGTGTGCCTCCACAACAACAACAACCACTACCCCAAATTGACCTTTTATTTTATATACAAGTATACGACGAGGATTGTGAGTTAGCTGCCGACATTGATGTCTTGCTTGTGGCAGCGTCTGGGGCGTGTCCGTGGCGTCTCCATCGGCTCCCACTTCTTTGTCAACGACGCTCAACGAAGATCAATGACTGAGCTAAGCTGTCTGTTGTCCGTTGTCGCTGGCAAATGTCGCCTTGACGCTACAGTTTTTATTTTTTTTTCCGCATTTTTTGCCGTGCCTAGCACAAATTGTTCGTCCATTGTGTGCAATTAAAATACATTTTGCACGCCTTCTCCTTGTTGTTGTTGTTGTTGTGGTGCTCTTTGTTGTACGAGTATGTTGTAAGTGGTATTTGGTTGTTGTATTATTATTATTGTCATTGCTGTTGTTGTTGGTGTTCGCTGCTATTAAATTAATTTATTGCCTTTTTTATTTGACCAACACACTCTTTGGGTTAAGTGTTGGCTTCGTTGCCGTCACTCCCTCAATTTATTTAGTTGTTTATTTCATTAGGCGTTCAAGTTTTCAGATTTGCAAATTGAATAAAGAAATTGTTGCGAACAAATCGAAAGTGTACCAATTGAGGGACCATTAAGCTTGAAATCAAAGTTCGAACAAAGTTGGCAAAGGTGAAGGGCTTTTATATTTTTTCGTCTTTTATTTAATATTTTACAGCGCTCTAGGATTTCCCATAGAAAAGCATAACATATACTTTTATCAGTAGGAAATAACACATGCAACAACTTTAAAAATTATAAAATTAATATAAAAAAGAAAAAATAATATTTATAATAATAATTAAAGCTTAGGAAAATATTTTAAGAAAGAGAAAAAAGAGAAAAAAGAAATACCAAACAACAATTTGTAAAAAAATTAAATTAAATGTGGAAATTAAAATGTGAATTAAATAAGAAATATATATTTAATAAATGGAGCAATAACATAAAACTAATCTGGTACTTGTTACGCTAAGATAAAGCTTACAAATAAATAAAAATAAAATATTACATAAAGGGGATTATTTTTTACAGATTATTATGTTAATGGGGGGCTGCTCTAGTATTAAGATAGTTAAGTTTCCACATCAATTAATTATTAAATTATTATATTATTAAAGAACATGCCACTATTTTAATTAACTTTTCATTCCACTTCAGCATTATTTTTTACGAATTATTAAGTTAATGGGGGCTGTCCTAGTATTAAGATAGTTTAGTTTCCCCATCAATTGATTAAGTTATTATATTATTAAAGAGCATGCCACTATTTTAATAAACTTTTCCTTCAACTTCAGTTTTCCTTCATCTCACTAAAAGAACCTCTTTTCAGATATCTCCGAGAAACGGCTGTGAATCAAGGCATAGCTGGCCGGAATGCCTAAAAACATTTTGTATTCCATTTGTTCAGAGACTAACACAAGAATTTATTGAATTTATACTTCTTACTATTTATTTTCTGTGAGGAGCTAGAAGTAACGAACGAATTAAATAATTCACGAACATGTTTGTTGTGCATAGCGAATATTTCAAAACTTCACTTTATTTTGACAGTTCACTGCACTTTCTGATTCCCTTCACCATTTGCCCTTCCATTTCCCTCACCCCCTAGCGTATTAAGAAATTACATTGACTTGTCAGCTTGGGAACGGTAGGGGCGAGCACATGGGAGGGGGTGGACGCAAGCAATTAGCCTGACTGGCGTCAGGCGCCCGCTTCGCCTTGCCCTTCATAATGAAAATATTATTACGTGTAGTTTTTTTTATTATTGTCTAGTAAGTCAAGGCACATTATGGCAAACAGATATATAGTCATATATATACAAGTATGTACAATATTATAGATATATGTACGCACATGTGTGCAGCGTCATAGCCGAAGGGGGAAGCCGTGCCAGCTGCCTTGTTTACCTACGTGTCGTGCTCAGGGGCTATTAAATTAATTATGCTTTCCTTTAACAGACGCTGGTACGTACTTTTCATAGACTTATGGAAAAAGACAGCGCTGGTTAAATAAGCGGCCAGGCAGACCCTCAGTTGGGCCACACTTCACACACCAATGGGTCCCGCAACACTTTTGGTATTATCTTTAATTGTTTGTAGCATGAACCCCAGCCAGACTGTGCAATTTTAAGTTCCAGCTCATATAGTTTCCAGTTCTGGCTGGACATTTGAAATGAATATTTGTGCGGCAGTAACTTTTAAAATAATGACCTCATAAAAGTGGTACATTGGAACCGTGTCTATAGTTGCCCTTTAAAATTCTATAGTTGTAGCCATAGCTACTTTATTTTCTTTTTTGATTCCATCTAGAAATCATGCAAGCTAACAAACAATTCTTGTGTGGAACTTTTCCTCTAGTTTTTAAAAATTAACAAACAATTCTTGTGTAGAACTTTTCCTCTAGTTTTTAAATATTAACAATAAATTCTTATATGAAACTTTTGCAAAAGTTTTCAAAAATCAACAAATAATTCTTGTATGGAACTTTTGCATAAGTTTTTAAAAATAAACAAACAAATCTTAGAAGGTACTTTTGCACTAGTTTTTTTTTAAAAAAATGGATGGATTATATTATCGATTTCATGGAATATGTAAATCGATCAAGAATAATATGAATGTAACAGTTTAGAGAAGAATTTCCGTTTTATGTAAGACGACAATTGATCGCTGATTCTACAGACTTCACACAATATGAACGCTTTTTACGACTCCGCTCTCCATTCTCCTTGCTGCCAGTATAAGCTATCCTTATCTTGTTGCTATATAGTAGTTGCCCAGTTGCCTCTTTACATACATATTTCTATGAACATAGAAACTTTAAATTTTAAAGAACGTTGCATGGATAGTTGATTCCTAATCATTATTAGACCGTAATTTTGCAAAAGATTGAAGCATACTCGGACACAGATAAAATAGGTCATTTAAATTCCATTTGTGATAAGCAATTAATGACCGATTTTAACTGATTAATGCTGTAATTATTGCATTGTATAATTGTATATTGTATTACTATTATTATTGTAACTGATTGCCAATCGTAATTGTAAATAAAGTGTAATTAAACTTCCAGTGCCATAGCTGTTTAAGTCTTTTCTTGTGAATTCAATTTGAATTTTTACCCGCGAGTGAGAATTGTTTGTCCAAAAATACTAAAACGACAATATTTTTATCAATCAGCAATGCCAAATAGAATTTTAATAAACCACTACAAAATATGCTATTGATTGCATTCTTTCCTTTCCTTGTCTAAATTGCCAATTAAGTAGATCCGGTGGCAAAAATAACAGCAAGTCGTGATCCAAAATAATAAGAATTGCATGGAATTTTGATAAATTGAAAGCAATTTCAAAAAACAATGCTTTATTATATTAGAAGAAACCTCAATTTTGATCAACGAATTTGTTATTTGCTATTTCTATTATTTTCTTGTTGTTTATTGGCTACTGTGGTTAACTAAAGGTATCCAGTATTTGCAGATATTGCTGCAATATTTCACTGGAATGCCTCGAATGCTGCTGTCGTGACTCAACTGAATGCGCGGGCACATCCAATCGACATTAATAATTAGTTCTGAGTGATTTGCTGTTCAGTTTCCATTTGAGAGAATTGAATTCTGCGCACAATAATTTATATATTCTTTCTATTTCTATATAACGAAGTATATGCACATATGGTTACATAAATTAATTTTTTGCGCATCATATAATTACAAACAACAGCGCGATATTCATTGCCCTGTCTAGTTATTAATTTTTTGTTAGATTAATGCCAGATGGAGGCAGCAGCAACTATCGTAAAAATCTATTTACATGTATGGGTGTGTAGTTGAATGAATTTATCTCAGCGTTGTGTGAATTGTTGCTTGTTTTCAAGGCACATTTAGCAGCACACTAATGAACAGAAAAGGGAAACGGGCCAGCTGTGTGGCTCAAGTTCAAACGAGACTGCATTTGTCGAGCTTGCAAAAACCAATTTGGAGCTACCTCACATTACATGGCCCAAAAGATACACACATATATATATATATATATATAACACTTGTCTTGTCTCCATGGTTTTGCGTAATTCACAAACAAAATATTGTATTACAAAAAACACAAATTGAAATAAAATGCGAAATTGCCAGCACGTGTGCGAAAGTATCGAGGCCCAGAGCCGCTTCTGAGGTGTTTGTTTAAACAGCCCGGCGCCGTTTTTAGCAAACGCATTCAAATTACACGAAACCTGTGAAAGTTTCGCAGCTGGAGGTGATCAACTAATGAGTACCAGCTACCTGATACATTTGGCAGTAAACACCACTACTCCATGATGATGATGATGATGATGATGTCTCAGAAGGTGGCCACCAAATACCTGACACCAAAAGCTCAAGCTCAAGAATCCCGATTGAGTCACAAATCCATTACTCTCTCTCTCTCTCTCCAAATAGTTGCCAAGTCTAGTCAGAATGTCGTTTCCTGTCTGTCGGCAGCTTGTTCTAAGAGGGGGGCGGTGGCTAAAACCTAAACTAAAATTAACCGCACGCGTCAGTCGAGCAGCCCCCGAAAAACACCACACAACTCCAGTAACTCTGTCCGTCGCTGCTGCTGTTCAGTAACTGCTGCATTTGCATTAATGGCAAAATTCAATTATTGGCGCACATGCGATGCGAATGGTCCCGAGCCATGTTTCTGCCACACGCCACATGTCTGTTGACAATTAATGCAAGTTTGTCTACCGTGAGACTCCTGGGCAAAGAATGATTCATTATGCACGAACATTGTTTAGTTTTCTTGTTAAAATTTCAGAAACCATATCCTAATGGATAGATACTGTTCGACTTTTTGTAAACAGTATATCCCATAGAAAATCAATTTAAGGAAACTACTAAATAAATGCGCTACGCATTGTTATACAAGTAGTGTTTATATATTTAAAAGTATCCGATATCGATAACTTAGCTTTAAGAAAGTTTTATGATTGTAGATATCATTGATATGGTTGTTTGTGTCGTTCGATTACTTATAAATAGTATATCCACTAGAAAAGCAATTCAAACAACAATAAATGCTCTACAGTATTGATATTTTTACTTAGCTGACTTTTAAAAAATATCCCATATTGATAACATAGTTTTAAGAAAGCGGACGTTTATAGATTGTAGATATCGATGATTTGTTTGTTTGTGGAGCGCTGGTATCTGGATTTGAAGTATAACGCTTTTTGTAGATAAATAAAGAGATGCTTCTTAAAAAAATCATTTCTGTTAACAAAAAAAATGCTTTTTGCCAGCATCAAGTAGGGCTCCCAAAAGGCTGTAGAAAACGTTATCCCAACAATTCAGTTCTAGCCTCAAAACAATAAGGGAACGGAATGTAAAAACACTACACGACATATCCTATCCCAGACTAGGTATACCTGCGATCAAGTTTTTGAAGAAACAAATATGCTAAATGCTTCTTTAAAGTGGGAACAAATAGTACCATGGCTCTGCTGAATTAAAACAAATCAAGTCAGCACTCAAATCAAAAGTTGCCCCAAAAAGGCATTGACTGGGAATTATGCAAAAAATTTAAAAATAATTTGCAAATTAAAAGCCAAGAATCTCACGTTAAGCTCGTTTGTTTCGCTAAAATCGAACATCTTAGCTTTTTCGTTTGCGAATAGTCTGCTAAGATTTCGAAATGGAAACCGGGCTTATTGTTCATTCTTTAAAATGTGGTTTCACCGTAGCGTTGTTGTTGACAGCCGTCTGGACTAAAAATGGCGAACCCCACCCCACACTAGTCAACGAAAACACAAACGTGTCCAGGTCAGCTGCTTGTTTGGTTGTTCGCTGTGGTCCGCACTTTTGCATTAATTTCCGCATAACTTGGGGAATAAGCAAAAACGATCAGCAGTATAGATATAGCTGTCATACATACACACATACATCTATCTATGAGTGGAATAGTGGTAGTACTAGAGTAGAGGGCGTCGCTATAGACGGGCATTCTTGCACGGCAGTGCGACAAACCCACAATGACTTAAATGAATGCATCCGCTGCACACACACACACACGCACGCACACCTAACCCACTCCATTGCGATGGGTGGCAGAACTTGCAACAGCAACAACAACCATTACAACAACAGCAACAACAAGAACATGCTGCAATGTGCGTCCATGTGGCGACAATGAGCAAATGACCAATCATGCGTTGCACTTTGCTGAACTGCATTCGGCCTAGTGATGTGCGTTATACTTTAACATCGATGTTTGCCTCCGATACATCGCGCTGTTCCGATGTATTGTTCAATAGCGATGCAAACACTCGATGTAATTGATTTGAAGTCTTAAGACATATGTGCCTGAGTTTAGTTATACAACAGATTTTTGTTTTCCAAATAATTGTTGAGGCTATTTGCAAAATCAAATACTTAGTTAATAGGAAGAAACAAAGCTAAGATTTATAGAAAGCCCTCTGGAAACATGAAATGATTAGCAGCTTCAGTTTCCACTGCTGTTCCAAATGGAGTATAAATATTTGAAAATGTTGGTCAGCTCTGAATCGCTTTCTTTTCAAAGTTTGTCTAATGGGATACCAAATGGGATATAGGAGATTAAGTAATTTAGAATGTTTTTAAAAATATTTTATCAAATATTTAGTTAATAAAAATATACAAATCTAAGTAAACCGATTTAATGGAAGCCCTCTGGAAGTATGAAAGTATTACCAGCTTTAGTTTCCACAGCTGTTCCATATAGCATATTAATATTTGCAAATATTGGGTAGCTCTGTGCAAAGTGAAAGGCTTTTTTCAAAGTTTGCCTAAAGACCACATTGGATATAGGAAATTAAGTAATTCAGAATGTTTTTAAAAAGGGTTTTATGAAATATTTAGTTATGAAAGAGCTCTGGAAGTACTGAAGACTGAAGCTCAGTCTAAGAATATTTAAAAATCTTGGTCTGAGTCGAAAGAAAGGCATTTTTCTCAAAGGTTGCCCAAGCATGTTAATTCAATTTCTAAACAAAGTTTAACCAAAAAAGTTATTTAAAATGTTTTTACCTAATATTTGTTAATACAAAAACTACCTATTTTTGAATTGAAGCAAAGCTATTTAAATTAAATGTGATAGACATCGATGTTTATTTCACATGCACATCCCTAATTCAGCGCAATTATGATTGTTAATCTGTCGCTTGGTCGTCGTTCACTCTATATGTATATACTATATGTCTGCATATCTGTGCAGAGAGAGGCTGATGCTGGTCCGGCATCTGACTTTGATGTTGTTTTAGTGGCTTCTTAACAGCGTCACCATCGTCAGAGGTCGTTATCCCCTGATTAACCGCAATTGCGGCATCTCTTTCCACTCCTCCATGCCATCCATGTCCATGCATTGTGTCTGGGAGTATTTATTTGCTCCATTCTTTCCACGAAGCAGTTGGGAACTTTGCGCTTGGTGTTGCAATTTCAAAATGTGATCGATAAGTCATGATGACTGACTATCTAGCTAGCGAGTGTTGTCTTGTCACCACGCTTTTGGAGCTTGGAGTTGCGAAAAGTTCTGGCCTTTCAGTGAACGAGAAGTTAAACAGCTCCATCATATTTGTTGTTGTTTTTGTAGTTATGAACAATACGAGTATATTATGGCTACACACATTCACAGTTACATGCACGCTAGTAGTACGAGTAGTAGGTCTTGTTTCTGGTTTTATTGGAGAACTGACACGATATGGCGAACGGTAGTGGCAGCTCGCAGCGCACGCCATTTGCATTCTTGGCACTTGGCAGTGTTGGCCAAAGACCCAACAAACACCGACCAGCTGCAACCCACACCTCCCCACCCCCCCTCTAGCGTTCCTGCCCACCTTCCGCCAAATACTTCGTTTGCAGTCGCGTAAAAGTACAAAATAAACTGCGTCTTTCGTATTCCTCTGTACATGTTTCTTTCCTTTTCTCATTTTTGTTTGTTTTTTTTTTTTTTTTTTTTGGCATGTTTCATTGGCAGGCCGCACTCAAAATATGCAAACTGTAAAAAACGAGAAAAAGTCGCGACAAAACTGCGCATTCAATGGGGGGGGGTTAGAGGCGGGTAGGGGCAGGTGAAGGGGGAGTCCACACCCGTTTTCCAATTGCTTGTCGCAATTGTGGCGGTGTTTATTGTTCGCTCGCGACACTTGATAAAATGCACAATGGCCACCGCTAGAGGTCGCTTTGGTGCTGCCACACACCATGGCAACAACAATATAACTTGGGCTCCGTGTGCGAATCGAATCGAATTACTTACATACATACAGATATATTCGTATAATATGTGCACACAAGACACTGAAACGAGGGCTGCACAATGAATAATAATGCTCTATTATCTGTGTAAGAATGCTATGCTTTTAACGCATAGCTTTGCTTCTGATAGGTATTCGGGTTTTAAGAAATAACGTAGTTTTAACTGAGCCATCAGTTTATTCTAATTACAGAATCTATAATTAATCCAATTAAAATGCAATTGAATTCTTTCCCTAAATGATTGCTTTGATTGCTCTTCTTTTCGAAAGAAAATTGCCCATAAGGCATCACTAAAAGGTGCGGGTTTATTTGTGGATAAAAGATGTTGATGTCTAGATATTCAGACCATATCTGAGAACCAAAAATCAAATTTTTCTAACAGCAAAAACCATTACTGAAAAGGATACAAAAAAGTAAAAGTAAACAGGGTCAAATAAAGTAAATGGATGATGGATGAAAAGGATTGCTTTATTTATTTATTTATTTATTTATTTATTTTTGTATTAATTGTTGCTTTATTTAAGATCTTTCCTAAAAGGACAATTACTAAATTAGGTCATGTGCCTCACAAAATACAAAATTAGGTGGGGCTTTGAAGAATAACAGTTATTTGTAAGGCTCCAATTGGCTCGTAATGGAAAGTCTTTTGAGACGCTCTAGGGTCTGGGGTTTCTTCATTAAATTCGCAAAGATATATCCAAGCAAATGAAGGAGCTTTCCTAATATTGAACATTTTTGTTTCTTAGAAATGTATCAGTAAACCATTTAAGTATGGTTAGTTTGTTCTGTGGAACTGTAGAATTTTGATTGTTTGCTGCTAGCCTGGCCCGCATATATTGTAAGCAGGCCTCGTTGGTAAATGTACATTTCTTTACACAAAGGTACATACTCATATATACAAGCAGTTGTGGAAAAGTTATTTTCCTGCTAGTTTGCAAACGAATTGTGTTTTACCCTTTTTCTCGTTTATGGTTGTGTTTTAACGTTATTCACTGTCCCGTCCCACCCCGTCTTCTGTTGGCAAACTCTTGGCCTATTGGGAAAATGGCGAATACATTTAGTCGCAATGGCTGCAACTTATTTTTGGCGTCAGGCCGTCTCATCACCTAACCTTCGACGGTGGCTGACTGTTTGGGTCATTGTCGCTTGTCTGGCTGTCGGTGGGACTGTGGTCGAAAGAAAGGCGGCATACTGGTTTGTGGTTGGACCGGTCAACGGTAAGGGTTTGTTTTGCTTGCCTGCTTGCCCTTTTGGTTTGGCAATTTTCATGCATATTTGAAATGCCATTTTCTGCTTAGATTTTTATCAATTTCAACGTGCGTCGAGTTTATTTTCAAATCGATGAGCATACTAAGTGGAAAGAAAGGCACATATTTAGCTTTCAAATCTTAAATTAAATTCCCAAAAAGGTGAAATACAAAATCCCAACCAGTAGTTACTGCGAATCCATAAAATTTATCCGCCTCAATCACGTGCTCGATTTTTGCTTAACAACAACAGATTCGCTTCGTAAGCAATTCACTGAACAAACTCGTGTCCGTAACGTAAATGTTTATTACTCATATGGCAATTAAACAAATAAAGCCCGGTGGTCGGGCGTCAGCCGAGCCTCGCCACAATAATAAAGACAAACCTCAATATGCGAAGACAGACACAGTCGGAAAGACATTAATTGATAAAATAAAAAGCAACAACAACATTTTCAATATCATATCAGCATTCATAAATGCCCAACTGACGTCACATATTGCATATTATTGTAGAGCAACAATTTTTAATTTACTATTTGTTTTTGTATCGCTTTTGATTAGGTATTGCGCTGAGCATTACTAATTCCTCAAGTAGATTAATTTAAAGCGGAATTCGCTTCATTGCGGCTTTTGGATGTGGGGAGGATATGACGCATATTTGTACTTGTAAATTACTTGCAACAACGGTGTGTATTTGTAATATTTATAAGCTTGTTCAATATTTACATTTCTGGGCCCGTTGTGGATTGGGCTTTTTGGGTTCCTGAAGTTACTCTTCAATTCTGTTGGAGTTGTATTTTGTTTTTGAATTACTTTTCAACAAAGTTGTTTCGAATATCTCACTCGCGTTTAGTATTTTTTGAAATTTTCCTTTTGGCCTAACTTTTGCGCATTATCTACAATTTGACTGATAAGCATTTATATCAGTTCATTTTTATTTTCTTGCCATATATTTTAAACAACAATATTTTTTGCACAAGCACATTAAAGTGTAAACAAAGCGGAAACTGAGAGGCTGGGGTGCAAATATAAAATTATTGCCTTTGTGTTTCGGCTGTTATTTAGAAATATTTATAGATTTTATGCAGTAATTTGCTTGAATTTTGTGCCACTTTTTTTTGCCAGGGCCCGAAAAATTTGTTGCTTTTTGGTTTTAGGCTGAAACAAAAATATCAGACACACGCGCCGGGCACGTTGCAGGAACGGGAATAGCGCGAACGAACGAAAATAACGCGAACGAAATGAATAAATATGTTACTCAGTTGGGAGTGTCGCACACGCCGTCTCCGCGTCCGTTACGACATTGTGTTTGAATTCTCGAACTCAGACTGAGGCGTGCAAGCGTTGACGGCATTGTCGGAGCCCTTGTGCGACGAAAAGAGCCTAGTGCCCGCCAGCCAGTCGACAAACGAATGCTCGCTCACACAACAAGTGTTTTTAAGAGAGCGTGTTCGCTCTTTGTCTGGCATGACTCTTTGGCGTTAACTACTGCCGCTCTTTACAAATGTAACGCATAGGAGAACTTCTGCATTTGTTGAAAGACGACCACGAAACTAATCTCAATCTAACTGGGATATTCATTTTCTTGGTTGCTACTGCCCCTCTTAATAATAATAATAATAATATTTACAGTATAATAATATAATATATATATAATAGAATAATAATAGGGCTCCAGCTGGCATTCAGGTAGAACTGGGGCGCCTAATTTTTATAAAGAAACCAGAATTGTGATAAAGGAATACCTTTTCTTGGATGCGGAAAGGCTAATACTACTCCTAATAATAATAAGATATACAATATAATAATATATAATATGCATAATAATAATGATGGGCCGTCCTAAGAAACTGATCTCCATAGGGCTCCAGCTGGCATTGAGCTAGAACTGGGACGCTTAATTTGTATAAAGAAGCCAGAATTGTGATAAAGGAAATGCCTAGAGAATTTCAACTATGCTCTGAGTGCAACAGTCATACAACATCATTGCCATTTTAAAAAGGCTTCTTTGAAAGCCTATAAACATATCCTAATCTCTCAACATCCTATTATTGACGAAGAAGTTTTTTATACTACTTTCAATATTAAGCGTAGAGAAATCTGAAATCCGTTATTAATGCGTTTATCGCACAGTTATGACTTGGAAAAACAATGCCACGCCAATTGTTGTGCTCTGATAGAGGTTATATAATCCGTTGATAATATTAATTAGGAGTGCTGGACATATAACAGCAATCCAAAGATCAAATGGCCTCATTGCAGACTGTGACAGGGAAGAAGCACCTTTAAGCGGAATGAAGATATTAAACTTTTTATGGAGTGAGTAGCCATGGAAATTAGAACAGACTGAGTCATTGAAACGCAAACTATCCCCTTTTCTAGCGGTGGCACCAATAATCGCATTTTTGCAGATTCAATATGCATCGAGCGTTATCCTGGGCACAGGTGCCATCGGTCTTGGTGCCGTGGGAGCTAAAGTGCTTGGGGCAGGAGCGTTAAAGACTGGCGGTCTTGGTACTGCCGCTCTCGCAGCTGGTACAGTAGGAGCCGGAATACTTGGTGCTGGCGCTGCAGCACTGGGGGCTAATGCAATAGGAACGGGGGCACTTGCCGCTGGCGCAGCCGGGGCTGGAGCGCTTGGAGCTGGTGTGCTTGGAGCGGGTGCCATTGGAACTGCAGCGCTTGGTGGCCACGCGATGAAGGCTGGAGCTATGGCTGCTGGAGCCGTAGGTGCGGGCGCGTTAGCTGCAAAGGCTGGCGCAGTGGGCGCAGCAGCACTTGGGAGTAAAGCTGTGGCGGCAGGAGCTTTAGGTGTCGGAGCTATTGGTGCTGGAACGGCTACTGCTGCTGTAATTGGTGGTAAAGCCGTCCAAGCTACTGGCGTCAAGGCTGCTGTGGCAGGAGCTAAGATACTTCGTGCTAAAGCTGTGGGAGCGTCTGCAGTGGCCTCAAAAGTTGCCGGAGCAGCTATCCTTGGCACTTCGGCTGCTGCGGGCAAGGCCGTTGCGGGTGGTGCTGTCGGTGCTGCCGCCCTTGGAGCTGGAGCACTGGGAGCTGCTGGCATTGGCGGCGCTGCGCTTGCAGCTAAGGCCGCTCATTCCGCCTCAGTCAATGCAGCATATCTGGGAGCGGCCGCTGCTGGCGCAGCTGCATTGGGGGCTGGAGCTATTGGCTCAAAAGCGATTGGATCTGCGGCCATTGGAGCTGGTGCCTTGGGAGCTGCCGGACTTGGAGCTGCTGCTTTGGGAACTGGCGCCATCGCAGCGAAAGCTGTGGCGAAGGGTGCCGTTGGAGCAGCTGCCCTTGGAACCGGCGCCTTGGGCGCTGGAGTCCTTAAGAAAGGAGCAGCAGGAGCTATTATTGTGGGTTAAAATCCCCTGGCATTTGCCACATCCCCAAAAATTTTATTTATCTCAAATTTTTCAATTTTTTTTTATGAAATACATAACGAATTAAATGCTTTAGCGTAGAGAAAAATAAAATTTCACGCTGTGGCATTTGTGGGGGAAATAGTGTAGCGTGTATTGCACACAGACGCCATAAATTGAAGCGGTGTGAAAAATTGGCAACACTTTGTTGTCGTGGCTGGCTTGGTTGGCTCTTCATTACTGCAGTTGTTGCAGTTTATGCTGTCGTTGTTGTTGTTCTTGTTGTTAAGTACTATATAGTTGTAATGGCAACCAACAAAGTCTTTTACAAACAATGGTAAATACACACACACACACACAACCAGCCAGACGGTCAGTGGTTATGCATGTGAATGGGCCATTGTTGCCACTCGTTCCATTTCAACCCGTCCCGTGCCGTCCCGTTTGCTCTTGTCCTGTATGCTGTCGTTTATAACCTCAAAGCAGACATCATAAATCAAAGCACAAATTTGCACTTCAAGTGCGCTTTCAATAAGTTCTACGAGTACACTGCGTAACTCATTGTTGTTGTTGTTGTTGCTGTTGCTGAAAGTTTGTTGTTATTGCTGCTGCTGATGCTACTATAAATCATAATTTTAAGGTTTGAAAGCAACGGACAGAATATTTGAAAAGCTTAATGAAGCCACACGAACTTAAAACAGCAGCCTAAGAGCGAGCATTCAAAATTAAAAGAGAGTAGCCGAAGAGAGAGCTGGTGAGCGGCCATCGAAGAGCAGACGGTCCGCGCTGCTGCGCTCGTCACAGTGGCATTTACTGATCAGATGACTAAACATCCAAACAATTTTTATTATAAAATAAAGCAACACAGCAAAAACAACGATTAAAGCAAGCAAAAGAAAAACAAGACGTGAATGACAACAGCAAAAGATATGACAATAGCGAAAGTTCAACGGAACATTCAAACGTAAACACGTTAGAAATATTTTTTAATATTGACGAAAAGTCAAACTGTTCATCAAATCGAAGTGCACATATTCTGGTTGGATTAATGCATTTCGGATGCTGCCACAATATTAATTGTGTTATGTGCATAGTATGTGTATTTGTTGGTAATTAAATAACTCTCCGAGCCCAATGATATCTCAGATCTCATTGAATCGGATAGCAACATATTAAAAAGATTTATATATATGTACATACATCCCACACTCTGTTAAGCTTAACATTGAAAGTTTCTTGCTACAAAAAATATCCTACATATATATTTAGCAGGTATGCTGTTGTCTTAGTTTTGCCGCCACTGTTAACTGGATAGCAGTAGCTCTCTGGCTTTCAAACCAGACACTCGAAACTCTGTTAATCTTAACAGCCCTTTGAAACACTGTTGTTGTATCAATTTTATGTAGACGAATCACCACTGTTGACTGGACAGCGGAAATTTCTCAGTCCAAAGAGTTCAAGTTTGATAACTATAGCGTAAAATCGATGCCGATATCTTATCAATTACCCCACCCCGGACTACATACGAAATGGGGATCGAAACTGTGAGTGTGCAAAATGGCAGATAAGTGAGCGAAGAAACAATCGTGGTTTAGGTTAAGGGGCCAGCCAGTCAAGACGCAGCTGAATATACATATACTTGTAGTACTTTTGATAAGAATGTCTGAATACATACACATATGCAAACATAAGTACATTTGCTAAATGTCATTCAGACATCTGCGTAATTGACATGCAAATTAAAGCTTTTCACATACATAATATTCATACAAATGCATGACAGTAATAAGTTTCGTAGAAAATTTGTCACCAATTATAAGCGATCATTTAATTGATTGAGATTATTAAAAAATTGTTATTTTTAAAAGGTATTTTTGTAGAATACCACAAGCGCATTACTATATTTATCTATTAAACAAATTGAGACTAAGAGTCGTCTCATGTTTTGTGTTTAATCTTGTTTATGAGAACGCCGAGAAATGAGTCAACAGATTCCCGACATCCAGCCCAATCCGGTGAAGCATATTTGTGCCACTGTAACAATTGAATGTTAAGCACCAGCACGGGGCTTAACAGAGGGCCGACAGTGCTCCTGGCACCGTCCTCTCTTCTACAGTGAATGGAATTGCTTTGTAACTCCTGTTTAAGGCGTCAAATGAAGCAAATAAAGTCTAATCAAAAGTGTTTCCTTGTATTACGCTTATTAATCTTGCAAATTCAGCCCCCCTATGTTTTAAGATATGAAAATGGACTGCAGGGACTCCATGTTGAGGCAAAGGTGCATATTAGTTGAATTTTTTTATATTTTTATTAATTGAAGTTTTACTGCACAGCAGTTATAAGATTTTGAATTGAAAAGGGTTACACGACTTATACAACGCCCGAATTTGATCACAATTCTTTACTTTTAATTAGTTTAACTTCTCTACTTATTGTATTGTTCTTGTTGCTTTTTTTGATAAAATAATTTAAGAATATAAAAAAACAAATGAAACGCAGTTTTTTTTACCACTTCAAGAGCTATTTAATATTGTTTACGTTTGTTCTTTGTAAATCAAAACTCCTATGGGTCGCTAAAAGAAATAGATCTAGTTTCGCAGCAGTTAGCTTTAAGTTCTGGTCACAATTTCTCGTAGCATACTAATACGAGCAACATCTCACTTTTATTTGACTTGTGACTAAAAGTATGCAACACTTTGCGTCAAATTAAATTAAATAAACCACATGAAATCTCATATTCAGCATGAATAGAAACAATTAAAACAGCATCGTGCACTGCTTATACAACAACATAAAAGCTGTCGGTTCAATGCACAAAACAACGTCAGCCCCTCCTCAACTTGACCCCCAACTAATTACCGAAAAACCGAAAGGAAACCCCTTTGCACAGAGCTGTGCACGCGGCCAGATAAAGAGGATTTGGTAATTTATGCATTGCGGTAAATGGCACGCACACAATTGCTTCCAGGTAGATGAAGCCAAAGGTAAGGGCCGACGATGCTAGGGAGCGCCGAGAGGAGAGGTGTCGATTGCTGCCTCCAGGTAAAAACCAAATGGATAACGTCGCTGAATTACCAAAAACTAGCAACTGACGAACGTCTGTGGCACATAAAAACGAAATTATGCGTAATAAGCAACGGTGGAAAATGTGCGGAAAAGGCAAATTTGCTGGAAAACTAAATGCAAATGAGAGAGGGAGAGAGAGAGAGAGAGCATGGAGAGGCATACGAAAAAGGTACAGGGACTGAAAGCATTTACCTACTATTTGAAGCATATAGTTTGGTCAGAGCTCACCTCTTAGAGCTACCTATAATAACAAATTTTTCATGAGTGTGTCAACATTTTGCTATTCCAGCAGTTGTAAAAATATGCTGAAATCATAATGAAAATGTAGTAACTTATTTTCAGATCTAATAACAAGTTTATAAATTAAAAGTTAATGGAAAGTGTTCCAATAAATACAATAAAAGCTGCTGGGTGGCCTGATTAGGCGCGAATTAAAATGCTTAAGAAAGTCACCTAATATTTTAGCTTCGAAGCTAAAATATAAAGTTCCAATATATTTTATTATTTGTCAAAAGGAAACTACTGTCGCATTTAAAAGACTAACGTTAAAGCGATTGACTGTAAATCTATTTATGATAAAATTTTCTTTTTAATTTCATAAACTGAATGAAGCCAATGAACAACAAGAGTGAATCTTTCCTCAAAGCGATTAGCAATTAACGTATGCTAATAAATATTAATTTAAACAACACGTGAATATATCAAACCATTATTAATGAAAACATTTATATTAGTGCTTTGTTAACAAGTCATTAAATGGATTAACCGGTTGGCTAACCCTGTTTGCTTTGAATTCGCAGCTCAGGTTCAGGTGTACAGAAAATATGCATATAATTCATAAACACATGCACAGCTCTATACAAACATATAGTAAATAGTGTATGTATGTGTGTACATATGCACGTAATATTATTATGTATTTGTTTGCTTTTTCACTGCATTTTTCGTTGCTTTCTCTTATTATTATTCTTTTTTCTGCATTCTAGACATAGCCCAGACATTTTCGTTGACTCACAGACTCACCTTGCTTTTGGTTTTGTTTACAAATTTGCGATATAGATATTTGTACATAGCACACACCAACAACAACAATAATAAATATAGTAACAACAAAACAATGATAACGTTAACAATTAACACTTAACGTTGACGTTTTTGGTCACGTTTAACGAGGTTTTCGGGCACGCCAAGAATGCTGTCTACTTGTATTTGGAAATGTGTTTGTGTGCGTATATGTATATTTGTATGCACACTACTATCTTTTATCACCGCTGTTCACTGTTCTCGGCCCACTTCGACTTAAACGCACAGCGTGTGTTGCCTTCGATTTGCGCCCGCCGCGAAACGTCATTGATGACTAAAGTACGCTGAGCACGACTCTGACAATTTTACATGCGGCCGGCCACACAGGAGCGAAATGTCCAGGTAGCAGCAGGAGTGCGTGCGGGGCGCACAATAAAAAGGGTATCATAGAGGTAGAGGTAAAGCGGAAAATACAACTTATATTATATAGGAACAGGAATATTTAAAGAATTTGAATTTGATTTGATAATATTTGTTTTAGGTTAAAATGCAAATAGCACATGCATACATACATATGTTAAAAATATTTAAATCTTTAGCGTGTTTAAAAACAATAAATTATATTCTCAAAACTTAGAGTGGAACCAATTTTTATACCTCGATTTGTTCGATTGCAAGCAACATTATTTTTGGACATAATAAAGTGACATGTTCTATGCACGACCAAATTAAACTCACAAAACTGGACTAGGACATTTACTTTAACACACAGGAACAATGTCCAACATTTCCCCTAAAATTGTAGAGCCATCAGAAAACAATTCTTATATCCCAACAAATGCCCCAGAATATGGAATATATTTAAAAACTATTATTAAAACATAAATTTTCAACACAAATTTTCATTGGAGTCACACATGCACATATGTATATATTGAATATTTTTCATATATTTTCACACTTGTGTTCTTTTGAATAAATGTTTTTATAAATATTAAACTTATTATCTTGTACAGACTGGGGAGCTAATTGCCATAAAAGCTATTGCTTCGTTCAATATTAGGAGAGAATTTCATTTGCAATTATACATATGTAAATAGAAATACATAAAATTTAAAATAGCTGCAGAAAATGGATTTTTGATAAACATTTTTGCCCCGCTTTTGTTACATATTAGAAACTGTCCGTTCATAAACTGTAAAAACACACTTTACAAGTATATCGAATTAAGTAGATAAGGTTTTATAGCCTCAACTCTGGTTAACAAATTAAAGAAACCCACAAATTTGTGAATAAATGAACCCAATGAATGAATGCTACAAAACATAAAGTACATTCATATACATATGTACATACATATGTATATTTATTTAAGTCTAGTAGAGGAAATATAAAGCAGCAAACAGCACGTGCAATGAAGCTGCCAAAAAACGGATTCGTTCTCAATGTTGTTTGGCGACTGGGAAACCATCCATTCACACAAACACAAGTATTTTCAATTCTCATGTACATCCGTATGTATGAAGACAATTATTCTTCAAACAATTCGTTAGTACCCCCAATGGACACAATATTTGTGGCCTCCAAGTGGCCTCAAGTGCGCTCCTGTGCCTTAGTTTTGTTTACAGTTGTGTTTTACTTACACATACACACACACACACATGCATATGTAAATACATATTTACAAGCAAAAAAAATTCCCATGTTTTTGTCAAAAACGAACAACAGCAGCAAGAACAACAACAACAGCAACACACATAAATGTCAGCAAAAAGTTAAAACGTGACAATAAAAGAGAAATAGATAGACACACTTCAGAGCAACGGTATTTTATTGATGGCATAAGGTTCCCCAAGTTTTTGTTTTATGTTTGAAGAAGATGATACGACTGTCACATAAGAGCCAAAATGGGAAGCATTTAAAGGCAATTAAATAAATTAACAACAATAAAATAGCAAATGTGAACAAACCAATTAGCCGCAACATACAAGAAGGGGCAACAAACGAAGACGCGGCAAGCGTCAAGCGACAGGTGCGAAGAGAAAGAGGAGGCCAAAAGGGAGAGGAAAACGACTTGACATTTGCTCTGCTCTGAACTGAAGAAGTTGTTGGCAGGCAGATGATTATTCATGCAAATGAATCAAAGCAGAGAGCTGAAATGTCGCGACCGAGAGCGGAAGGAGAAAAATAGTTAGGCGCTTAGGCGGACTTACCTGTATTTCGAGCAGAAGCTCCTGTTTCTTGCGTCGCAACTCAATGAGTAATTTTTGTTGCTCCGGCGTTAATTCTGCAATAAATAATAGACACTCACATTTTTAAACAATCACAGATGCATACATACATACATACATACATACGTATGTACATACATATGTATGTATGTATGTATGTGCATTCGTAATAATAATTGTTGAAAGTTCATTTGCGCTTGCTTTGTTGTTTCATGCTGTTTCATGTTGCTGTTATTTGGTTAATTGGAACAGCACCAACAACAACAACATTCCTCAGGCACGTAAACAGTTTACTCACACACACACGTACACGGACGCACAAACACAACACACACTCACAGCACATAAGCTTGCAACGCATGAGCGCAAAGGAGACAGCGTCCGCCGCATTCTGCTGGCTTACATACATATACATATGTATACAAGCACATATACATATGCGTGTATGGAGGCCCAGCGGCGCTCTAATCAATATAATAATATTTCTGCGGCACAGTGTGTAGTCGTCCAACTGTATAAATTGGCGTGTTAGTTTAATACGGCATTACACATTTTTAATTCAATTGAGGGCCAATTAATACACCAACACACACACGCTCTCACACACTCATACGTGCACGCACCCACATACCCCGACACTCGCTTGTTGCTTCATGCAATCAAAGACGCGTCGCACCCATAAAAATAAATATTGAAAATGCACTTGGCTTTAAACTTAAACGCAATAGCATTTTCTTTGTTTTGCTCATCATGTTTTTTTTTTGTTTTTTGTTCTTTTTGAAAGCCTTGTTTACCTGGCATCGAGAATTCACTGCGCCCATAAGATCTATTGTCGAAACTATTATCCATTGCAGCCATGGCGGACATTGTGGAGGCCGCGGAAAGCTCAGGCACGCACTCACACACACACACGCGCGTTTAGTTAAACATTATTCGATTTATTCGCGTACTGTGCTTCTGTTTTTCATTTAATATTCACCGTTTTTTTACGAATAACAAATAAACACAACACACAAATTTTCACAGAAATTTTTCACGCAAGCGCGACGCTGCCGGACTGTCGTAACAATAATGCTGCCAGCTAATAGGAATGAGTATTTAATACCGTATCACTCATTTGCACTGGCGTTAAAATACCAGCAATGGTCTTGCATTGGCAACGTTGGCGACAATATGGACAGATGGTTTCCTACTTTGCTGCTAAACCATATGTAATGTAATGTATTAAATTAATTAAATGAGTATATCTTTAATTATTATTTGTTATTTCTCATTCCGAGCATTTCATATCTTAATTTCCTCCACTATTCAGAAGAATGTGGTTATTTCAGATAATAAATATTAGAAATATTGTATTTTTGGCAGTTAATTTAGCTGAAGTGATCTAGTATTTAAAAACATCGTCTATCGATAGATTTTCTTCACAGAAAATGAAATGAATAAGTGAAATCATATATCCTAACATTTTATGTCATCTGCAGTCTTACTAAAGTCTACTAATTTGAAAAAATGAAAATAAATTAGCATTTGAGACCAACTACTCATTTCAACTAGGGTGCAAACATATGAGGCTGGTCATTCGTCGTTTTTCCAATTTCCAAGTACGGTCACACTTTATATTTTTGGCCATCAGAGTTCTGGAAGATTCGTAACATTTTGCCTAAATCGTTAAGCTCGCGGACCTTTTTGAGGGGCAACAGTCAAATACAGTGACACCGCAAAACGCTACAAACGCACTGCCGGCACACTCAGAAGAAAAACCCTCCGCACCCCTATATAGAAGACAATCGTTCAGAACAGAATATTAGCACGCGATTAAAATGGCCAAATGGGGAGAAGGAGATCCGCGTTGGATTGTTGAGGAGCGCCCCGATGCCACGAACGTGAACAATTGGCACTGGACAGAGAAGAATGCGACACCCTGGTCAAAGGAGCGACTGCATCAGCTGTTCCAGGACTTTAAAATAGGTATATATTGAGCGAGCTGGTAACCCTAATTATTTTTTAATCTAACCTTAATTTTATGCTGCACAATAAGAACGAAACGATATCGATTGCATTGTGGAGGGCGTGGACAAGTGCAGTGGCGAGGCGACGGTCAACAATCGCAAGGGCAAGCTTATATTCTTTTACGAGTGGGAGCTGGTGCTTAAATGGTCCGGATGCCTGCTTAAAAACAGCAAACTCAGTCACAAGGGCAAGCTGACAATACCGAACTTGTCGGAGGAGAATGATTTGGATGATGTGGAGATCACTGTGACAATTGACGAGTCCAACGACGAGTCGGAGACCCTTAAGCAGTTTATGTACAATGTGGGTCGCGACAGTATACGGAAGCAGCTGGGCGTCTATATCAAGGAGCTGAAGGAGGAATACTCGAAGAACTTAATACTACCAAAGAAGGGCGCCGAGAACAATGGCCCAGCGTTGGCCGATACTCAGCTAAGGGATGCGAACAACGCCAAGAATGCTGCGCAGAAGGCAGCGACGGCCGCAGGAGGAGGAACGAATTCGCAAACCACAACCAAAACATCCAATAGTGGGACAAATGTGGGCTGCAAACTAGATGTGCGCTCCCTATCCATGGCCGAGGAGTTCCACTGCAACGCCAACGATCTGTACAATGCGCTCACGAAGCCCGACATGGTTACTGCATTTACACGCGCGCCGGCGAAGGTGGACGCCGTGCGTGGTGGCGAGTAAGTAGTCAGATAATGTTCTGAGATTTCGAGAACTTTCTCTTGCAGTTAGGGGAGAATATGCTTCATTGAAAAAATGACAATGTTCTTCAAATCGAAATGGCATTAAGTTTAGAGGTGTGGCTTTAGCTTTTCAGGTGAAAATCAAAATCTTAGGAGACTAGCAAAGAAAGGGACTCTTAGAATGTGGCTAAAAACCTAATGGTTTACATTTCATTACCGTTTCAGATTCGTCTTGTATGGCGGCAACGTTTTGGGCAAGTTTGAGGAACTCGTGCCGGAAAAGAAAATACAACAGAGCTGGCGCCTGAAAAACTGGGCCTCTGGTCACTACTCGAATGTCACTATAGAGCTGGAGGAAACCGTAAGTAGCCCAGCTCTTCTCTCTCTCTCTCTCTCTTATCGTCCTGTGATTCGAAATAAATCATTTTGTTGCAGTCCTCGAGCACCATGATGACGCTAAAGCAGACCGGCATCCCCGCCTCCGAGTACGAAGCGATGAGAACCAATTGGCATCGGTATTATTGGCACAGCATCAAGCAGACATTTGGCTTCGGCACCTCCATAGCTGATGCCCTATAAATTATAATTATGTATATCCATGGAACGCACTCATTCACGATTTCGACGAGCCTGCAATACCATAGGAGTTCCACTATTTCTACGCCGCTGTTCGTTGAAAACCACTGCATAACATTTATGTATATTTGTAAATGGTACACGCATATATACAAAAATCGTACGACTCTTCTAGCTATAATTTCTGTGAGGCTGCGCCCTGCTTATCTTAAAACATACATACTTATTTTTGAAATTGGTATTTAAAAAAGGGAATGTTTTCGCTATCATTGTCCAACCGCGATGGCAGTAATAAATACCTTAAGTTTAGTAAACCTATAGATTCGATTTGGATTTGAACTTTAAATGGCGAAATAAAGGAAATATCTGAAAAAAACAGCTGTCAGAGTTTTAATTACAATGGAAATTAAATCTATCTGAGGTTGTTAAGCAAAAATTTCAATTTTTTGAATGCTTTTATATTCAATTTAGATGGATATATCTCAGAAATCGTAAAAGTTAGAACGATCTTCAAGGAACGGGCGAAGAGATGCATCTCCCACCTCTTCGCTGGCATTAGTGTTTTTTAAATTTGCAATTAAATCCTGTTAGCTACTGAGTTATCCTGCCATGTTGCGTTGGGATAGGTCATTAATTCTAAGAAAGTTATAGCCATAAAGCAGTTCGATGCAATTCTGAACTGCACACATAAGCATAGACACAAACCAATGCAAATTCAAGCAGTTGAAAATATACGTGTGTTTGTATTTTTAATTTTATTTGTTGTCATTAAAAACATTTTCAAAAAGAATCATAGTCTTTCTTTCAAGAAACCAGAATAATCCGTAAACTGTCGTGCGGATTTGATAGCTACGTTGAAAATTATAGCACTTACTGTAGTTTCTTTTCTGGCCCTCTTCTGCATTGCAGTCTCAGATTGATAACAAGCAGTGCAAAGCAGTTTAATGCACTTACTGTGTCTCTGCCCTTATCCTGCTCAGCATTGCAGTTTTCGCATTGAGAATGAATTAAATAATCAAGCAGTGCTTAGCAGTTCAATGCATTGCTCCTGCTTATGAACAGTTAAGAATTTGATTAAACAAACCCAATAATCAAAAAGCATGTTAATAATGATCTTAGGGTGAACTTAGCAATCTTTAACACTCTCTATTTGTTCATGTGATGTTGCAATTTCATTTGACTTGTAATTAATAAACATTTCTAAGAACTAGTTAAAAGCAGGAAACTATTTAAAAAGGTTGCAAATTCAAACAGTTGAAAATGTTTGTAGGCATTTATGTATGAATGCATGCATGTGTTGCATTTTTAATTTTATTTGTGGTAATTAAAAACCTAATTAAAAATATCATCGTTTTGGAATAATCTGTTAAGTTTCCTGCAGATCTGATAACTACGTAGGAAATTATAGCGCTTGCTCTTGCTCTCAGATTGATAGAAAGCAGGGTAAAGCAGTTCGATGCATTTCTCCTGCTTAAGACAGTTAAGAATTTGATTTAACAAACTGAAAAATCAAAAAATATATATATTAACATTAATATTTAGCACTTACTATATGTTCATGTGATGTTGTGATTCCATTTAACTTATTATTTATAAACACTTTGAAGAAGTAGTTAACTATGTATTTAATACGCTTTTTTGTTCAGCTCCTGCTCCTGCGAAAGAGCTTACTTCCTTTTATGAACATTCATATGCGTTTGATATTCCTTGAGCTGATTGCTCTTGAAGACCTCTGTTGCCTGTTCCGCCACACAAATACTGCACTCATATACGAACTTCCCTTTATGCTTGTCAGTCTTAAGGATGTGCTTCCGCAAATAGTCGAAATCGCTGCACTGGAAGTCGCAATAAGGACACTGGTGTGGCTTCTCACCCGTGTGGCATCGCATATGCCGGGTTAAATGACTCTTTACGAGCGTCTTGAACTTGCAGCGTTCGCACTGCAACAATTTCTGGCTGTCTCGATCGGTTGAGTGTGACGTCATGTGTCTGCAAGAGTAGAAAACACAAATTGTACAAATTTTATGCTGAGGATGTGATTTCATGAAATTCCAGGGGCACAACTAATTGCTAATTTAAAGGTCGCATCGCAGACCTAAAATCAAAATAAGTTGAGGCCAAACATAGAAAACAAATGGCCAGCTACCCGACTATGGCGTCGAATATCACTGTAGGTGAGAGAAGCTGCCAAGTAACGTTCGCTCAGATGAAGATCAGCTCGGCCAGGCGCGCAGTGCTCGATATTTCAGGATACCAGACTTTTCAATGCGCTACATATTTACACAAATATATTCTTAATATTTCAAGAAGGTAACGATGTTAATATTTTAGGGTTATCCTAATTACTTCCATGCATTACCTACAGATTTTAGAAAGAGTTTTCTAACAAAAGTGCCCAAGAAAATATAGTTTCGTATCCTTAACATTTTAAAAAGGTAACGATGTTACACTTTCAGGATTATCTTAATTGTTTTCATGTATTACCTGAAGATTTTAGAAAGAGTTTTCTAACAAAAGAGCCCAAGAAAATATAGTTTGGTATTTAAAGTATTTACATAAATATATCCCCAACGTTTCAAAAAGGTAACGATGTTACAATTATAATGATTATCTTAATTATTTCCATTCATTACCTACAGATTGGAGAAAGAATTTTCTAACAAAAGTTCCCAGGAATTTAATTTCTTATTTTTAGTATTTATATAAATATAAATTTATTTATATAAATTTATATCCCTCACATTTTAAAAAGGTAACGATGTTACAATTATTATGATTTACTTAATTAGGAAGACTTTTTTATCACAAGTGCCCAGGAAAGTAAAGTTTTAGACTGTTTTTTCCTACGATTTTTAGATCCTATGTTTCCTAAATTAATAGTCGTTTGTTTCTGGTATTTTTCATCTCTTTCATTTTGTAACTTAGAATTAATCCTAAATCATAAAATTTCATATATATAAAGTATATGTATAGCCAGAGCAACGAAGGCTTTCAGGCTGGTCTCTCCTGTATATTTAGGCATTACATTGCTTAATGTCTTGAAATTTCCGTTTTAGTAATAATTTCAATGTATTTTACGATTTAAATGAGGTATTTTAAGTACCTATTGCCTTTCTCGCTTGGGATAAAGAATATCCACTTATTTTCAATAATAAATATTCCGTAGTCTTTGGAGAACTTCGAGATTTTCTGGGTCATAGTGTTAGAAATAATTTTAAAGTTATAAAATGATCCTATTTCCAATTCAAAAAGGCCCCTAATGCTGCTATATATTATAAAATATTTTTATAAATTGAATAATTGAACTGGTCTTTCAACTAATAATAAATACATTAAAGCAGATACAGGAGTTATGGTTAAGGGAGAAGAAAACGTTCCAATAGTTAATATTTGTAAATCATTTTGTGAAATTTCTAGAAGAAAAATATATTATATAAATAGTAATGTTTAAAATACGTTTTGTATATAATAATATAAGTGGTGATAAATAAATAAATGAAAATATTAAAATAAAATATTGTTCGTAGAGTTTTCTCTAATGGTATCTCCCAATATTTGATCATTAATTTCAGTAGCGATTTCAGTGATTTCGTTATGTTCTTGCGAACTGATATGCCCTGCCATTTGCTCCCTCACATAACTGCAGTTACGCGCGTTTTAAATCCAAAGCCAATTCCCATTTGTAGTGCTGTGTGTTGTCCACTCCACTTATCGGCTACTGTCCGAGCCGGGCTCTTACAATTAATTGCCAATGTTCTGCGTTGTTTGCGCAGCTCCTTCAATGGAGGAGGAATTGGAATCTGTGTGAAATCTCAAGCACAGTTTCGGCCTCAGTTCACCGACAGAAGCCGCGACTCATGCGCACTCGGTAGGCTTAATTAGCGGCTTTCTTTTTTATTTTTACAAAAACACAAAAAAACAAAAAGCCAAGGCAGCTCATGTCGGTCCGCTGTTGAAGTTGTAGGAGTGTGGAGGACCGCTTTGAACGCGGGTGCAGTATGCCGACGACGACAAGAGCTCGTCGATCGCAAGAAACGAGATCGAACGAATGAACGTATGGCTCAGAATTTCTGATACTACACACAGCTAATTGAAGTTTGAAGAACTGAAGCATGTGGCTTACTGATTTGGGGGTCAGATCTCGATGTTTTTAATGAGACGCTGTGAATACATGGCTGGGGAATTGCCTTCAATTTAAAGGCTTATGAAGAATACAAGAATACATCGCCGAGCCAACATCACCGGGAAAATGCATACAAAGTGCTTAGAAGTGTAAGTTAAAATAAATATTAAAAAAAAATTATCTAATATTAATTCACATTTTTACGTAAGTATCGCTATTTATCCAGTCTATGTACAATATGCCAAGCAATCATGATGAGAGCCGTCTACTCAAATAAGATCCTTCGAAGACTCTTTCTAAGACTGCTTTGTTTAACACCAGCTACTGATCTTGGAGCTTTTTGACCCCTTTACCCAAATAACCCCTTTTAATCAATTGCAATTTCCATAATTAAATAAGCTTCAGCTCATCATGGATTAACAGAAAATATTCACTACACAAAGGGTATTTTTTATGAATATAGTACAGCAAAGTACCATTTATTATTAATTTAAGGTATCTACTTTAAAATTATACAGGTCTATGAATATAGTACAGCAAAGTACCATTTATTATTGTTAATTCTGCTTATGAATTAATTGGAATAACATTTGTATTAAGCTGCTTAATTCATCATTTAAATAAACATTTTTCAAAAAAGCTATATATCCTTGTACTATATATCCTTGTACTACTATGATACCCCTATGGATAGTTCCTTGGAAAACAAATGCAACACAATCTAAATCAATATGTATTTAATAACGAGAAAACATAGTTAATGAAAAATTCTCCATTATAATTTGAGAAATGAATAGTTCTGAGTGTCCGCTTTGGGTAGTTATTTTTGGGTTCGTCTTTTTGGCCGTCTTAAGCGGAAAATCGAGCACATAGCTTCACTTCAAAAAAATGGGTATTTACTCAGGAATAATATTATGTAAAGAGTTGTTGTTTTAACGCAACGAAAATAGAGTTATGTGAAGCGTTTCATTTGCTTTATGGGTGCCACCTTAACGACCTATCAGCTACAAATTAATGCTCATCACACGGCTAAAAATATACAACAATATACAATTCGGTTGCAAAGTCTTTAAAATACTCAAATTTTTTATACGAAAGCTATCTTCTAATTAAATTGTTCATATGATATACTGATCTGACGTGGTCGGTCTTTATATGATATTGGTTTTCTTAAGATTTGATTAAGACTTTGTCGATCCGCCCTTTACACAAAATCAGGTCAGGCTAAAACGACTGACCGTTTTTATAAGAGCAAATAGAGTTGCGGTATCAGTTTGGATTTCCAAAGTACATACATTTAATTCAAAGGTGAATTGGACCGCCGATAAACGAGTTATAAAATGTTATGCTAAAATTAAAAATAGAACAAATAAAAATAACATAAAATTAGCAATGTATTTGGATATCATTATATACATAATATGTATTTTTTATGGCATTGATTTCGATCTGTAAATATTTAGTGACTAGTGTACTAATTTAAAAGTAACATAACGCTAGGATAGAGATTACAAGAAATAAATAAATTAAGAACACTTTTATAGCTTGCATGTAAAGGGTATATAGATGCTTTAGATGACAAACCTGTTAGCTTCTTGGGGATATTGATACCAATTTGTATATAAGTATTTAGAATAGTGTTCTCTAAACTGACGCAAGGAATGGAACATGTAAGTAACAAATGATTTTTAGTTTATAATTGCAGCCAGACAAAAAAGGCTATTTTTTAGACAGGTTTGCCCTTTTGGTAGTAAGTAGGCCTTCCTTGCACATTATATAACTTATAATACACCTAATTCTGTTTTTTTTACGGTAGTTTGTTTCCAGAAAAAGTCGTGTAAAAAAACTGTTTAAAAAAGAGGAGTCGAGTCGATCTAGCCCTGTCTGTCTGTCAGTCTGTCCGTCCGTCCGTCCGTATGAACACCTGGATCTCAGTGACTATAAGAGCTAGCGACACCAAATTTGGCACAAAGATGCCTTATATGTGTATACGATATACGAGTTTGTGTTATTTTTTTGATTTTCCCTCCCACTTCCCCGATAATGGAGTTTTTCCGTAACTCCGTTCGTATAATCGCCTATATCTCGAAGACTATAAGACCTAGGGACATCAATTTTGAAGTCCAAGATGCCTTATGTGAATACGCAGAAAATGTGTTTTTTGGAAATTCCCTCCACCGTGTAAAAACAGAATTAGGTGTATTCTTTTTCGATATGCAATATGCAAAATGTGAGTGTCAATCGCATCTGGGCAGCAAAGGATAACACAAGCTGGTCCTAACAGTGACTTCAAGGCTTCAAGGTTAAATTGGTTCTACAGCATTCCCATAAGCCTGCCTCAAGAGCAATGCAACAACAACAACAACAGCAATAAGAATAAGAAGAAGAAAAGCAGCTACATGGGAGCTCTGCACAAAGCTGCAACTGTCGTCTGCCATCAAAGCGATCCCGATGGGGACCACAACACTCAGAGGCAAAGGCCAGTTACATGTCTGTGACTATCCCTCTCTCTGTGTGTGTGTGCTGCTGATCTCTCTTGGGGCGGACAGCTGCACAGTGGCAGGGAATGGCAATGGCAACGGCATTGGCATTGGCAATGGCAAAAGGAACGGTGGCAGTGCCATTATTGGCCATGAACGACGATTGCCGGCTCGCAGCGCATCGAAGCTGCGAAGCTGCGAAGGAGGAGCGTACCGATGTGGCTGCCTCGTCTCGTCTCGTGTCGCCTCGTCTCGTATCTCAACGGGCTCATTGGAAATATTACAAGAATTCAATGCGCATATCAAAGACGATCGATAAGTCACGATTTTGTGGTACGACTGGCGACTGTCCTCCTGCGCTGCCTTCCTCTGTCTCTGCATCTGCCTCTACCTCAGTCTGGTTGCTCGCATTCGCATTCGCATTGGCCTCCGATATTGCCAGCTATACTTATAGGTAGGTACACATAGTGGCTATAGTTGTTGTTGTTGTTTTCGTCAATTTATGCAATTGCCTTTCAAAGTCTGCAATTATGGATGACATTTTTGCTCTTGTTGCTCCTTTTTACGCTTCTTTCTTCGCAACCAACATAAAAAAAAAGTCCGAATTCGTGTAGAAAATGTCGCTCGTTCATTTTTCAGAGGCAGCCAATTGTTTGCTTTTTTTTCATTCGTTCGTTCTAGCCTGATTAGCATTTTATAGATTTTTGTAATGGGGCTTCACAATTCGACTTGGGAATCTTCGGTTGCGTTTATTCAAGCATACTAGAAAGAATGAAACAGTTTTGTGTTGAAGACGAGAATAACAATCTTAAATCCCAAATCTTCTGCCTCCAAAAAATTCTCGATTGGGTTTACCAAGTTTGTAAGTTTGCGATTGTTTTGTTTCAGTTATTTAAGTAATTTAATCGTATTATTCAAAAGTTTTAAGCATATATTGTAGATATAACACTTTTCCAAAGAGTTATTATAGTAAAGACTGGGCAGGTATTAAAGATTAAATCATTTGTACGAAGAATTGGGCTTCAGAAGTAATTTAATAGCCATAAGCAATTTTCTTAATTTCAAAAAGACGTCCATCAAATAGCTTGATGATCCAAAATTGTGTACACACGGATCAGATGGCATTACAATTTGGAAAGTGAGAAATCTCTTGGCCGGACACTCACAGTCGACCAATTTTTGTCCGCCCAAGGGGAGTGTCCGCTTAAGGGGAGAAAAGGAGAAAAAGTGTCCGCCGAAGAGAGTGTCCGGATAAAAGAGGTGTCCACTAAAGGAGTTTCCACTGTACAAGTATGTAGCGTATGGGATTCATATGGCATTATTAGACTAAGAAATAACACTAAGAAGGTCCTATTTGTATAAGATATTAAACTTAAAGCTTAACATAAATTGTTCTTCAATTGCTAATAAATTCTAGTCACTCTCTCTCTCTCTCTCTCTCTCTCTCTCTGTTGAATAAAGCCCATTTATTTAATTTACTGATACGAAATAAAGAATCTATTCAATTTAGAATTCCATGTACCCGACTTGGTAAAAAAGGAGTAGAACATTTATATTCTTGGTCAGCAGTTGTCCTAGACATGTTCGCCCCCTTCTCTGTGTTACGAAAAGGGAACAATTTCATATATTTGTTTCAAACTTCGGGTATAGAATATATTAAAAAATAACTACTGTTTTGAATCAACTTCTTTGTAGCAATTACAATATATTTAGTCATCTTTTTGTCAATTTAAATAAACAAACTATACTGAATTTAAAAGATCACAATAAAAAACTTTAAATATTTTAAAAATAAATTGAAAATATTACACTTAAAATCTCTACTTTTTTTAAAATAGAATTGTTGGTTTTTAATTTTATTTTTTTTAATCCTTTTTCCCCTTTTTTATATTTGAATGAATCATTATTATTATTATTATTATTTTTGTAAGTTTCCATGTTTTTAAATAGACATTTCTTTGTCTTTCTGTTTCTTTCTGTTGGAGTTAACAAAGGATATGTTACAATCCACACTTGAATACAGTATTTGATATTTGAGTGACGGAATATCTTATATATCAGTAGAGTATTCTTTGACTCTAACAATTTTTATGAAGTGCTTGTTTGGGGTTCTGGCAAAGCCATGCCTCACAAATTAGCAACTCTATCAGCATACTGAATTCTTAATACCCTTAATAGTATACTACTCAGGAAGCGACTGACTCTTTGGCACTCACCTCTTTAAATGCTTGAGACTTTTGCCGACATATGTGCAGCTCGCTTGCTCACACTTGTGAGCACCTTGGGCATGGGAGAGCAAGTGGCTTTTTAGATTCTCGGGCGTGAGTCCCGCATACTGGCAGTCCTTGTGGTGACATCGAAAGCGACGTTCGACCTTTCCATGCGTCAATTCGTGCTGCTTCAGGGAGTACCTGAAATGACCGAGTTAGTGTAAAATGTAAAAAGTTTGACTCGTCAAAGGATGTAGATGGAATCTGACAGCATTGGTTACGACACACTCGTTAGGTTTTCTCTGCTTTTCTATTATTCTTATTTTCGTTTCTCTTTTGCTTTAGATTTTATTTGAAATTTTTTAATTACATTAAATCAAAGCAAAAGTAATTCGCACCAAAGTCACGTTTCACTCGCCCTGGCGGCCGCACTGAACAGACGGATAAACGGACAATCGGACAATTGGACGATTGGACAATTGGACGGGGCAAGGCACGTTCGATGCGCAGCCGACCTACCATGTCCATGTCCACATCCACATCTATGTCCACGTTCACGTCCACGTCCTCGTCCAGCATGTCCAGCACTCAAAAAGGCAGCAACCAGCAGCAGCAGCAGTCGGGGGCAGGGGCAGGGGCAGGGGCACTGCAAACTCGTAGGCTAACTTTTATGCACATCAATTACGGATGCTAATTAATCGGAACAGCTGAGAGTTGTTGGCGGCAGCGTGGACTTTAAATGAGGCAGACTATTTGGTTGCATTCCGGCTCTGACTAAAAATTAGATTGTACTACTACGTATGTATACTAGTGTGTCGGCAATCACTGGCAAAGTGAGGCACGAACTACCAGCGAACAACTCAAGACAATTTATTATGCAATAGAACTGGACATAAAAAAAAAACAATACAATTTTTATTTTCCAGCGATAACTACTCCAGCATTGTGGCTTGTCACCAACACCTTGCGATCTGAGTTTTAGTGATGAGCGTACATTTATAAAATAATGCTTTTTAAATCGAATCATAAACGAAAAGTGGCTAGAATAGCATTTTTATACACATGTATTCGAGTAGAACATTAGTTGAAGCTGCGAAAATCTGCATTTGCTGGAAGATTTCCAGAAATGTGTAATATAAATGCTTTCAATAAATAGTTAAACCGCAATGCAATGGAAGATTTGTACAAATACTGAAACTTTGCAAATATATGTAGCTTTGCAAATTATATCTTTATTTGTTTAGAAAAAAAGAAGAGTGAGTAGATCAGTTTTTTTTAGCTTTATGTAGCTTTGCCAATTATATCTTTATTTGTTTAGAAAAAAAGAAGAGTGAGTAGATCAGTTTTTTTTTTAGAAATATCGAGTCACCTGAAGAGTTTTCCCAGTGTAATGTTTGTTGAGCTACCAACATTTTTTTGGCAGCGTTATAATTATTTATTCTTAATCTCCATGGACAACTACTAAGTATATTATGGCTGTGGCTCTAACCGATTGCCCAGCTTCGCCCCGACCACCAAAAATGCGAGATCAAATTAATCGTGTACGAATGCTGGAAAGCAACAAATACTGGGCGGCGCGGGTGTTCACAACTTCTAGCCTAGACTTTGACGAACGCAAGGCCCTAACATAGCAGCTGCATTTGCAGATCAGCCGCAGCAATAAGAGCAAAAGCACTGTTAAATTACAATGTTAATTAGATGAAGAGAGCGCTGTAGACGCAGCTGAACTTTATTATGTTATGTTACAGCGATTATAATGCAAAGGTGCCAAATTACAATGTAAATCAGAGCAAAAGCTCGCTGTGGACGCAGTTATGTTATATTACAGAGATTTCTGATGGAAACGTCAAAGCGCAAGGCCCTAACATTGTATTTGCGTTTGCAGATCAGCCACTGTAATGACAGCAAGAGCGCTGCCAAATTGCAATGTTAATTACATGAAGAGAGTGAATTATATTATGTTATGTTATAGCGATTTTTAATGCAAAAGTGCCAAATTACAATGTTAATTAGAGCAAGAGAGCGCTGCCGAATAACAGTATGTTGTGCTACAGCGATGTTTGATGCAAATGGCAAACAATAATGTGTTTTGCATTTTACTTGTGTTTCTACGGGCAGGTTATTTCTTGTCCTTTTGGGTTACAAAGAAAAACACGTCCTATGTCCATCTCAATGAGGAATTTTTCGGGTACTAATATGTACTTATAGTATTTGAAAAAATATAGACCTTTTTCTTTGTTCGTTGGTGTTTTTGTGAATATATTACGAAAAATGTATTACTAAAATATAGCAAGTATATATAAAGAGTGAAATCATATATATAGCCCGCATAATTGGCTCCCCCAGTAATCTGCTATAAATGAACATGTTTTCCAGAGCAGACCATACATTTACGAGTGCCTTAATGCCCGGAACACGTCTCACATCAGCCAGCAGCGAATTAGCGAGACAGAAGTAATGCAGGTGGTAGAGAGATTTGGAGCAGGAGTTGTGGGCGCTGAATAAACACATTGGGGAGAAAGAGGAGCAGGAGCAGGAGCAAGGCAGCAAAATGCAGTTGAGGAAATAAAAGTTAATGTTATAACTGAAAATACAACAGCCATGAACAGCTACTATGAACGAACCGAGGCAAGAGATAGAACTATACATATCTCTACTTGTTGTATACTTGTGTTGTTTTTGTTGCTGCTGCAACTATGTATGTAATTCGGTTTGCTTTCTTTCAACATTATGTCGTTGCCATTATCCTCGTGCGCGGCAGCGCCAACAACAACACCAACAACAATAGCAACAGCAACAGCAATGGTGCAGAAATGTACAACAAGCTTCTCGTGCTGCAGGTAAAATGGCATCCTTTTGTCAAGTCTTAAATGACAACATCGTCTTGGACAGGCATGAGCGGACTATTTAGTCTGCCAGCGTACACTGTGAAAAATAATGTAGACTGAGCATTTTCAGAAAATATATACTGCCATGCACTGAATAAGTACAGAACCCTCTCTCTTACTTCTATGTACTTTTTTTCTGAGCGGACATTTTTAATGCAGCAGGAAATTTGTAATAACTTTGTAAGCTTAATCAGGAAGGTAATAATACTATATAAAGACTTTATTAGTTGAATAAGGAACTTTTTTTGGCTTCTGTTAAAGATTGGAAGTCTATAAGTAAACTTCCAGCCTTATACACCCTATGAACCATTCCTCATATCTTCTCAACCACAGTGAGATGAGGAGAGTGAGGATGCGTTCTGCTTGTTTATATTGTTTTTCGCTAGAAAATTAAAGGTATTAACTGGAATATTATAAGGCAAATCAAGGAAAAAGGTTTCCAAAATGTTACCAAAGTAAAGAAACTTGGATTTGTTCTAAAATATGAAATACTATAAAACCGCCATTACGGCAATAATTACGAGCAAAAAGCTGATGAATGTCCGGTTTTGTCAGAGCCGTTTTTTTGTTGTTGTTGTTGAGCTTTAATCTTTTAAGATGTTTAGCTTTTCGCAGAAGTGTTATAATTAGCCTAATGTGTTCGCTCTACTAACATTCTTTTTTACTATTTACTGCATTTTATAATTCCTTGAATTTGTTTTTTCAAAAATATTTTGAAATATTTCCTATACAACAATGATGGCGAATTTTTTGTCAGTGCATGTGGCGTGGATCTCTTTTCTCGTCGCCATTCATTCAAACTGCACACGAAGTGACATTTCACATATCAACGCCGCAGCGTTGACTGCCACGGAAAAGCCACTCCCCCCGGCCCCATTTTAGATCCACGCCCACACGGTGCGTCCGCGTCATTAGAAATGCATGACAATGTCGGTAAGAGGCGCCCGGGCGCCCAACATTCTCCCAATGTTCTCCTGGGTTCCTGGATGGCCATTGTTGGTGCGACGTTGGCGCTAACAGGAATTTAGATTAAAGATTGAAACTTTGTTAATGTCGCGCATTATTAAGAGGAATATTGTGCTTCAGCAGTCGCGTTAATTCAAACGCAGCGGAGCAACGGAAGTTAGCGCTTAGAATATTTATAAGTCGTCCTGATCTGCCATTAAAGGACGCATGTGATAACGGAAGCTTGGTGGGAATTCCACTCCCCTCTTAGAGCTACAAATAAAGGTTTTGAAGCAGAAAACTGTAATTGCCTGAAGAGTTGTTATGGCGCTTAATAGAAGGAAGAAACATCATTGCCAGTCATCTGACCATAGTCTTAATAATTTTCAGTTCCATTCCTTGGGTCCTATGAACCTTTTTTTAGCTTTAGATATACTCGGCTTAACAAAGAAATCCATAAACCAAATATTTCACCATCGAGTCATTACACAAGAAATGTTTTGAGAGACAGCAGCCTGAGAGCGTATGTCAAGGACAATCGTTGAACAGACTGTTCTGGACAATGGCTTTATTACTTTTACGGATTTATTCTACTTTTTGGATTATCTTGCGTCGTGCTAGACTACTAGCCGCCCACTCTTTTTCTTAAAAGTGGGCTACAGCTGCCAAAATTAAAAGCTTTGTTTTAGAAAATTCGCGCTCCAAAGGGGGAAAAATAATCTACAAAATTTATATGAAAAATGCGAATTTTTTCCATCGATCGCATACAAACTTTGCATACTTTTAGAAAAAACACAAAAAAAACTGCACATTACTCTTTGTTTATACCCTGTGCCCAAAGTTTAGCAATAAATTTCAAAATAAAGTAATTTTTTCATTCATCCTCACAACATTTAGTTTGAAATAAGTATTAAGAGATGTTGAAAGCGCTCGTTTTTGTATTTTCTCTAACCAATAATTTTCGAATATCGCAACAAGATTATTTGCGTGCATCCTACCTAGCATTTAACAAATTCGCGGTTTTAGAAAATTCGAACTCCAAAGGGGGAATAATAGGCCACAAAGTTTATATGAAAAATACGAATTTTTCAACCGATCGAATTCAAACTTAGTGTGTAAGCTTTTACAAAAAAGACAAAAAAACACATTTGGTTATTCCTGATCCCTAATTTATTGAGGTTTTAACATATTTATTCTTTTTTATTTACTGTACCCAATGTTTTGTGATAAATTTCAAAATAAAGTAATTTTTTCATTCATCCCCACAACATTTAGTTGCAAATAATTATAAAGAGATGTTTAAAGCTCTAGTTTTTGTATTTTCTCTAATCAATAATTTTCAAATATCGCAACAAGATTATTTGCTTGCATCCTACCTAACATTGCCAGTCAGGCAGTCATCCTGCCTCCGCTCCAGTTGCAATCTTGGAACGCTGCGATTAGTTGACGAAATGTTTCACGCTTGGCAACGAAAACTTTGCCCTTTTGTTTAGTGGGCGGGAGCTGTCGTGGGTTTGGAGCTGTCGCTGTCATCAGCATAGGGAGTGCCTGGACAGAGAAATGGGTGAACTGCTTACTCCTTACTCCTTGCTGATTGTCAAAGCAGCGCAAACATACAGAGACAGCAGCTGCTGTCTGCGGCGAAGCTGTTGTGTCAACTTTTGCACGCCATCCATTTTGAGTTGCTTGTGCAACGGGGCGGATGCGCAACGAAGGTGAGCAAACATGTGCGGGTGTGGCAGGTGCAAATGTATCCTGCTGCTGCTGCTCATTGTCAGCTGAATGCAGGCGAAGGATGTGTCTTAGACAATCGCATGTGTGTTGGAGTATGTGGGTTGTGAAGTGTGTGCAGCCAGCTCCTTTATGAGTTTACGTTTCGGCTTGCCAGAAGGCAGCAGCAGCAGCAGCAGCAGAAGCAGCACATACTCGTAGTCACATAGTGTTGTGCGCATTGTTGTTCCCAAAACTCGCATAAATATTTATGACAGCGCCTTTCTTGTCTATTTCGCAAGCGCGACAAGGATGCTCTGGCCAAGTTTTGCTTCGCCACAGGGCCGCGAGCGTTACTCACGAGTGCAGCGACAGCTTCCGGTGTCAGTCACAAGGATGTGTGTGTGTGTGTGTGTGCTCCTTTAAGTTTGCCATCTACTCGAACTCGTACTGCTCGTATGCTCTGAGCCGGGGGCGAAACTTTCATGTAATTGGTACGTAAGTCTTGTCTCGTTTTCTTAGCTCAACTCTGAGTTGTTGTTTGCTTGCGCGACATTAGCTGGATTTTGATGCGTCGCCCTGTGCTGCATGTGAAATTAGTTGAAGCTATGGGTGGGGCGGGGGGTGCTGGGGTCCGGGATGGGCGTGACGACATTTATGCCATATGTAATTAGGGAAGTGCCTGACACTGACACCTTCCTTCTTCTTCGGCTGCTGCTCCTGCTTATCGCTGCACAAAACTTGAGCTAAACAAAACTCTCTGCCGGAAATTACCGTTAAACGTCACCCTTGCACTTTGGATCGTTCCATGTGCCTCTGTCTGCCTCATCTCCATCTTTAAGTCCACCCCATTATTAACGCCTGAGCAAAATTTCGTCTACTTAAGTACTTGTGTATTTATTTTGTTTTCATTTCAAACGGAGATGTGCGTACACTGGGAATAAGGCTGCATTTTTTTTTATGGAAAGAAGTCTTTCTTAACTATTGTTACTCCGTGCCTCTCTGGATTATAACAAATACCCTTTTATTTATTAACCCGCTCTTCACACAAATTACACATTTTTCGAGACATTAACATATTTGTCGCATTCCCAAATTTGTAGTTAAGTTTTTATTGTTAAGCCCTAGTTAGGTTTCGTATCTTATGTTTGAATCGTTGGACGATTTGTAGCTTAACGTTTTCCAAAGCCATCGTCAATTGTGCACATCACGTTTCGAAAATGATTTCGCTGAATAGTTTTGAGTTGAACTAGAAGACCAGAATCGACCACAAAAAATTAATTTTAAAAAAATGTATGAAATGCCAATCGTTTTCTAAATCTAGGCGTTCATACAGACGGACGAATGGACAGATGCTTATGTCTAGGTTGATTTGTCTCGTCATGCTGATTAAGAATTTAATAAAACATCAGAACATGTTGGGGCATATAATGATAAAGTGATAAAAGTTATCCTGATAAATATATGTATTCTTCTATATTAAATATTGCGGTTATATATGGTGCCCTCAAAAAGTGTGGGGGCATATTTGGTGTATGTATAAGTTAATATTATTTTTCATATCGCTTTCAAACTTTGCACAGAGGCTTCTTTTTGAAGCACGCAGATAATATGAATGGAATGAAGTATCTGTTGGTAAGCACAAAATAGTCGAAATTAGGGCACAGCTTGCCGGATTGTCGTTTAAACTTTCCCCCACCGAATAGGAGATTTTCCTTTCTTTCGTTTTGCTCTGACTACATTGGATTTATAGATGGCAGTATGGCAAATAAAATTCCCCCAACGTTTCGGAGGCGTTAATAGACATTATTGTTATACCGTGTACACGAAGAGTGAAGGGAGAAGAAAACATGACGACATGAATCCATAGAGCCATACACGTCTGTCTGGATGAACGCCTGGACTTCGGAGACGGTTGAGCCCACATTCATCAAACCTTTGGTGTAGACTCTCTTAATATCCAAGCAACACGAGTTTATTTTATTTTTTTTTTCACTTTTTTATTTATTTTTTGAGCTTTCTTATCTTTTAAGTTGAAATAATAGCGTACTGATATTCTATATATTTGTTGACTTAAAAAAAAAAACAAAATAAAAAAAACGCAGTTTGTTTTTTAATCATTTTCATTATGTAGAAGTGGAAATAGGGTATTCAACCCATTCGACTCTAGCATTGCGTTCTTGCTTTTTTTGAACAACATAATAGACATAACTGTTTAAGTATTTATATAGAAAAGCTCATATTGAAAGCTTTCGCGCGTTATCAACTAATTCATTTCTGGTTAAATGAGCTTTGTGGGGTTCTTTTAAAAGTTGAATAGTGTCTTTATTAAACAGCTGATCGAACTTTCGCTGATTTAATAATGTTGACTCATTTGTTTATCAAATTCTGTGCAATCCAGTTCGGTTCTAGATAGTTTGTAACTATTTCAATTAAAGTGGATACAAAATGAGTGACTTCCATATATTACAACTAGACGATGATTGTTTGGGCCACTTGCTACAATATCTAGAGATTCAGGATCAAATTAATTTTGCGCGCGTCTGCACAAGATTTCGGCAGGTGTTGAAAGACAGAACGCCGATTCTATATCCAGAATATAAGCTTGAGGATAACTGTTTTGAAGACAGTATCAAGCTGTTTTTTATCGTCAGCGCTAATGTCAAGAAATTGCTCGTGAATGTAAAAGAATGCCAAGGTTTCTTAAACGCACTCAAAAATATTAATGAAGAGCTCTTCTATCAACAATACTTCGAAGCGATTGGCAATATGCGTTCTTTGGAACGACTTGTCTTGTGCGGAGTGTATGCAGATTCTCGGCGTATATTCGATCGATATTTTCTAGCTCTCAGTCTGTTACCCAACCTTAAGAGCCTCAACATTCTCACAAATCAAGGTAAGTGCTGATGGGGAAATGAAAAACCTATCTATTTCAAATGACTGTAGTGGCTTTTTAATAAATGGGTGTGTAGTTTTAGTAGTTTTTGGCTCAACCAGATGTTAAGCACAACGTTTGCTAAAGAGCTTTAAAGCTCAAAAGCTTTTCGGTCCCAATAGAAATTGACGCTGACTGCGCAGCCGTAAAATGCAGAAAGAAATATTTAAATGATGTACATTTAGAAGAAAAATTAGTTACTTAATTCTTTGCTCGACTCGAAAATAGTTGTATCAAGAACGAAATGCTATTAATAAATTGTTACAAGGTTTATTAAGAATGCTTACGGCTTCATTTCTTTTCTTTTTTCCACTCAAGAATAAAGAAGAATGGAATCAGATTTACAAACCTTTAAAAACCAAAATATTTCTTTGGGGTTCCACTTAATGGCTATAGGAGCTTTCCCAAAACTATATAAAGACATCATGCTAACTGTTTTAGAAGTTGAAGTCTTTTGTTGTAGTTGGTTTTTAAATAAAGTCTGCTTACATGTTATTGATAAGGGACTGTCCGCTTAAGGGGATACTTAAATACTTTATACACCGATCGAATGTTTTAGAAAAAGTTTCCTTCGAAGAGAGTGTCCGTATAAAAGAGGTGCCCATTAAGGGAGATTTCACTGTAATTGTCATTGTTCTAAAAGTTTTTCTCATTTTCCCTATACATATTTTCAGGTTTCAAAGGAGATCATTTGAAGGAACTAAACCTTGAGGAACTCTCAACAGACATAGGCATGACCACACCTCAATGGATTGCATTCTTGAAATCAAATCCGAAACTGCGTTCATTACAGTTTCGGGTCTGTCGCATTATACCCGAAAAACCAGCCGATCTAGTACCGTACTGTACTAGCCTTGAAGAGCTGTACATTTGGTTCAAATCGAAATGTGATAGCTACGATTATGGGGCATTTGCGCAGCTTCCCAACCTGAAACATCTCCACATTATTGGAAAATACCAGCAAACGGACTCCACTGTGCAGCTCTTCAGGAGCTTGGTAGCCAGGGATCCTCAGTTGCTGGAAAGTTTAAGCATTAAACGCGGCATGCTGACATTTGATGAGACTCAGGAAATCGTCCACATAAAGTCCCTAAAGGAACTAAATTGCTCTTTCTCCGATATAGAGTGTGTTGATCTTTTAACTCAGCTAACAGAATTGGAAGAACTTTCCATTTTGTTGAAGTCTGACACCGACATTTCGAACGCTGCTTTAAGAATTCTGAAATCATGCACAAAGCTCAAATTATTCCGAATATATGCCGAAAACATTCGCCGTGATTTCATATTTGAGGCTTACAATATACTGAAGGAGATCAGAGAGCCCAGTAAACAACCGCCTTTAAGCTTGGAAGTGCCATATGGAAAGTTTGCGCTGATGAAACCAGAAGAGGTTCGTATAAGGCATTATATTCTGATTTATTTATACACGCACGCTAATACTTTCTCTATATTTATTTTCAGGAAAGACGAATAGATCCAGCATACATAAGAATTGATCCAAAACACGCTGCTTAAATATATGTTAAACAGTAATGACAGTTAAGCAAACAGTGCGCTCAGAAAAATAACCTAAGAATAATAGAGTAGCTCTACATTATAATTCCATATAATTGATAATATTTTACTAAGTGTTGATAAGGTTTTTTTTTTTCTGTATTATAGCTAGGTGACTTCTTTAAAAACAATTTACGGAATTAATCTTAGCATTTTAATTAAAGTAACTTTTGGGTTCGAAAAAAAACATGAAATAGTAGTTGGATTTCTTTAGAATAGACATCTGAATTAAAATCAGTTCGAATGCTATTAGGTTAGAGATTGTTTCAATTAATCAATTTGAAAACTACTTCAAAATTAGTTAAAATTTTATTTATTATCAAATAACCTATATGGGTGTTATTCTTCAACAATTTCTTTGTTATTTGTATCTATGCTTGGACTTGATTATAAGATAGAAGGCCCCATTCATTGTTCGCTCTGATCGTCAGAAAGTTTCTAAATTGCGTGATTTGCGAAACTGAACAAATTTCAGTAAAATTTGTAGTAATATTTGGAAACTAGGTACGTTTTGTTTTGTCCACAGCCATTTTTGTGATAAGGAAAAGAGCTTATCGTTCGGAATAGGTCTAAAACACAACAAATGGATATAACTTTCTGTGCTTATTTATTTAAAAATTGATGAAAAATATATAGAAAATCGCGTATACTTCTAGATATGCGGAATTCCGGATGTGTTTAAATGCATTTAGCTTGAAAGAGTAGACCAAGTTAATGATCAAAATAAATCTATTAAATTGTACTCTTTTAATGTATTTTGAAAACTATAGTCCTTGCTTCCACAGCAATTTTTGTGATCAGGAAAAGAGCTTTTCGTTCGGAATAGGTCTAAAAGACAACAAATGGATAGATCTTTCTGTGCTTCTTTATATAAAAGGTGATGAAAAATAAATAGAAAATCGCTTATACTTTATAGATATGTGTAGGAACTGTTAGAAAAATGCGGAAATTCGGATGTGTTTATATGCGTTTTGGTTAAAAGTCTAGACCACGCTAATGAACAGAATAAATCTATTAAATTGTGCTCTTTTAAGGTAATTTATAAACTATAGCCCTTGCTTCAATACTTAACTGTCTAATTGAATTAGCTTTATCGATTTGAAGCACTACAGTATAGTACTTTGATTTGGTCTGACAATGTGAGCTCATGACTCGGAGCACAAAATAGTCCCAGGGCCTGGCACAAACAAACACTTTGCTGCCTGAACATCAACAATTGAGGCAATCCCAAACACGTTCTGCTCACCCAGAGCCCGCAGAGCCCGCAGAGCCCGCAGAGCCCACAATGCCGAACAATGTCTGACTCAATTTTGCAGTTGCATAAAAATGAATGAATGAGATGTGGAAGTGGAATTGGAGGAAGTGGGGAGAAGAAATACCTAAATCGTGCGAGTAGGGAGGGAGGGAGGGAGCGGCGGGACGGCCGAATTGGAAATGTGAAATCAAGTTTTCTTTTTTTCGTTTCTTTCTATTTTTGTGAAATTGACTCTCAAGTGACGGAATAACGCGCGACGGAGGACTAAGAGGGCAGAGCTTGAGCTCGGCAGAGGACGACGGCGACGGCCATTAAAATGAATTGCACTGCACTTTGTGCCATCAACAGAATCAACTCCCGGACAACGGATGATGCAGCATAGAAATGACTTAAAATACAAAATAAAATAAACTAAGCAGACAGACACACACACACTCACATACACATACACATACACACATACTCGTGTGAAGAGAGAGCGAGTAGTTGTGGAGCCAACGACGAATTGGAAAAGCGAAGCAAAAAAGGAAAACCAAGCAACCAACAGAACATTGCACGCCATTTCAATAAAAGTGAATTGCTCGACTCGGCGGCTCAACTTGGGAAACGCCTCAAACTTCAAGCTGACGGCTGGCGAAAGAACAGAGCCAGTGCCAGTGGCAGTGCCAGTGCCGTAGTCGTGGCCACTCGGCTGCTCTCCGTATACGTAAAAGTTGAGTTAGTTGAGCGCGTCTGGAGTTCCGGAAGTATGCTGCGCTGCGTTGACATGACTGACGACGTCGTCCACATCCTTCTATCGCGCTGAAACTTTGCACTCTGCCTCTGCCTGTGCTCTGTTCTTGGGCCACTTGGGGGCTCAGTCCACGTCCACCTCGTCTACGTCCACGTCCACGTCCACGTCGTCGTCGTCGTCGTCGTCGTCTCGTTCACATCTCGGTCTCGTTAGTCGTAAAAGCAAAGTATCTACATCAAGCGTGCACGACAATAACTTCAAATGAGCATTTTAATAAATTTTTCAAATAATCACTTGAAAAGTGGAAAATTCTTTTCCAGCAGCAGCTTCGCCGTCTCCCAGTACTCCTCCCTCCTATTTTATGCATGCAGTTATGCAGCTCAGGCCATTGCAATTCAACTTAATGTTTGCTCAAGGAATTAGTTGAAAGTTGGCAGCAGTGGGCCGGCTCTGGACATTGGACATCCTTTGGTTGGCATGCCAGCTCGGTTATGACATTGGCACTTATGTTTTCAAGTTACGATTAAGTGCTTAAGAGATTTTCTGTTGTGTTAACAATTTATCCACTTGATTAAGGTGGCTTAAAATATTGACATTTATGCACACTTATCATTGCAAAGTTCTTAAAAATTTTATTTAATATTTAACTGAGATCGTGAGAGCCACAAACTATACGGTTTTTCCTGCAGTATTTGAAAAAACGTTGAAAACCCTTTCTTATACTTTTCCGGATTAACAAGTTTTCGATGTATTACTCAAAAGTCGAGTCTGGAGGCTTTCTCTACAAGTTTGTATTAGTCTCATAAGAAATCGAAGCATTACAATGAACATTGATATATATATAGTATGTATATACTTTGACAGTAGTCTTGGCAGGACTCCACTAATGAGAATTGGTCGTGTTTTAAAACTGAAACATGATTTTCCTGACTAGCTAAGCCGCGTTCGCTCTCCCATCTTATATTTAAAACTAAATATTTTTCTGTTGAATTAAACATTTCCCTGTTGAAACAAATATTGCTGTTGAATCAAATATTTCTATGTTAAATGAAATATGTCTGTGTTAAATCAATAGTTTCTCTGTTAAATCAAATATTGCTCTGTTAAAACATACCTTTCTCTGTTAAATCAAATATGTACATATGTAATGTAATATTTCCTTGTTAAATCAAATATTTTTCTGTTAAATTAAATATTTTTCTGTTAAAGTAAATATTTCTCTGCTAAATCTAATATTCTCTGTTAAGTTAAATATTTCTCGATTAAATATATCTCTGTTAAATCAAGTATTTCTCTGTTGAATCAAATATTTCTCTGTTAAATTAAAATTTTGTCTGTTAAATCAAATATTTCTCTGTTAAATTAATTATTTCTCTGTTCATTCATTTATTTCTCTGTTAACTCAAATAGTTCTCTGCTAAATCATTTATTTCTCTGTTAAATCATTTATTTCTCTGTTAAATCAAATATTTCTCTATTATATCAAATATTTTTAAAATATTAAATTAAATTAAATATTTCTCTGCTAAATCAAATATTGCTCTGTACACAATTAGGTAGTATTTGTAATACATTAACGATTGGATGTATGCATATTAATCCTCCGAATTGAAGTTTAAAAAAATAAAATACATTTGCGCTATGTAAATACATGTTTGTATTTAGTGTGCATATCTGCAAGACTACAAAGAACGCTAATTAGAAATACAGGCAACAAAAACATACTCGTACAAGAGCCCTAGAGGCGAACTGCCACACCCATGCTTATGCAATTTTCATATGAAAATGTCATACAATTTGTTGTGCCAAATAGTTTGCATTGCCATTATGAAAATCTTAAAAGAAACACAACAAATGAGCGCGTGTGTTGCATTAATTAAAAATTCCAAGCTAAAACAAATTGTTGCTAAAAAAAAAACACACACACATAAACAAAATAAGCAACCAAAAAATAACTCATTAATTGCAGAACATTCCGGCCAAATAACGCGAACAGAACACACTCACACACACACACACACACACACAGGATGCGAGTCCCATTGCAATGCCGGACACACTAGCCACGAAGTATGCAATGCACTCGCAAATCAAGAGCCTGCGGTCATGCTGCGATAAAGTGCAATCGCCCGACGAAAAAGAAGCAAAGAATATATTCTCTCTGTGCAGCAATCCAAAACAAAGACAGCTGCGTCCCCCACATCGGAACTGAAGCTTCATTAGAACCGCCATTAGACCGCATAATTGCTACTGTTGTTGTTGTTGTCATTGTGTTGTTGTTGTGAGGAAAGTGCCACAAGCCAAAGGCAGCTTGTGAAGAAATGGGAAATGATAATAAAGTTTTCGGTTGAAATTCTGAACAACATGGGTGTTCCGGCAATGTCTGATTCATTATAACTTTTAAGTCTTTTTCTTCAGTTTCTTGTTCGTACCGGCCTTAATCTGCTAAATCGTATAATAACGGTGTCCCACGAAGCTGGAAGGAAATAGGCCTTGTTTTTGATGAAATGGTTACGAAGAACGAGTGCTGCATTGTTTTTAGAACCAAACTGGAGATTTGATATACAAGTTATCTTAAAATGGAGTTGACTGATGCTTTACAAATATCAACAGCATCTGCAATATCTCTAGAGAAGTTTCAATCAATTCTGGAGCATCAATGGGTCTTTTTTTTTTTGCGAAATGGTTACGAAGAACGAGTGCTGCATTGTTTTTGGAACCAAACTGAAGATTTGATATAAAAGTTCGCTTCAAATGATGCTTTAAAAATACCAACAGCATCCTGCAATGTCTCAAGCCAATCGACAAATAATTATAGAGCCCCAATTTTTTGATATTCTTAACGTCTCTTTGATCAAGTGCTGTTCTCGTTCGTCTTGGATATGGTTCGTCTGCGACGGTTTCTGCGACCCTCTTTCAATCATTTATGCTATTTTTAAATGTGTTTTTTTATATAGCCTGTTTATTGTACAAGTATCTCTTTCAACATTCTCTAAATTTCGTCTAAAGAAATTCCATTCTTTACACAGAATTTAATCGAAGAAAACACACGTCTATATACAGTGACGAACAAAATTATTGGCACAGTTGGCACGCCTGACTTTCGCACAGTGTTTCTCCATGAAATATGGTGATATTTAAATAAAACAAATTTTATTCATATACATTGATCAATTTCCTACTAAAATTACTTTATTTCATTCATTTATATTTTTCCATTAATTTAAGAAAATTAAAAATATAAAAAAACAGCCGTTTTCGCCTGAACAAAATTATTGGCACACTTAACCAAAAATACTTAAAATTAACATAAATAACCGTTTTTAAACATAAATTAATATTTTGTGGCTAAGCCCTTATGTTTAATGACTGCTTCCAAGCGTCTGGGCATCGAAGAAACCAAACTTGGAGTGGTTTCTGATCCAATATTGCGCCACTCCTCCACCAGTGCCACCTTCAGCTCGGCCTTTGTAGATATAGCGCGTTTTTTTACACGTCTATCTAATTCTTCCCACAAATGTTCGATGGGGTTTAGACCTGGAGATTGGGGCGGATGCGGCAAAGTATGTTTTACATGATGTGCACGCCACATGCGCAGATCATAAGCCGTATGCTTTGGGTCATTGTCGTGTTGAAACGTGAACGTGGCTGGTATGTTCAACTTTTCGGCACTTTTTTTTTAGATTTCTCTTAAGGATATCTAAATAATACTTTTTGTCCATAGTTCCTTCTATAAATTCAAGTTCGCCAACACCACCAGCGGACATGCAGCCCCACACAATGACGCCTCCACCACCATGCTTTACAGACATAGCGATGTTTTTTTTTCCAGTTCCGTATTAGGCTTTCTCCAAACAGTTTGGCGGCCATCAGATTGAAAAATGTTGAATTTACTTTCATCGGAAAAGATGACATTGTTCCAAAAGTCCATCGGCTTACTCAAATATTCGTTTGCATAGGCTAAGCGCTTCTTCTGGTTGACTTTTGAAATAAGTGGTTTTCTTCTAGCAACGCGGCACTTGTATTTAGCTTTGTGCAGTGTCCTCCGAACCGTAATCGGGTGAATATCTTTTCTAAATTCATTATTAACCTGAGCTGCAATCTGTGTTGAAGAGATTTTTGGGTTCACCTTCACCTTCCTGATGATCTCAGTGCGTTCCCGGTCGGTCAAAGCCTTGGGTCGACCAGTGTGCTTAGCACTCTCCAATGTTAAGGCTCCTTTAAAACGCTGGACAATGCTCCGAATGGTAAACCGGCTTCTATCCATAATTTCTCCAATCTCAGCATATGATTTGCCTTGATTATGCAAATACAAAATTATTTTCCGCTGAGATTCAGTGGTTTCCTTTTGTTTGCCGCTCATTTTGTTAAAATCTTAGAGATTTTGCTTATAAAAAAAGGCACTGCGTGGTTTTTAACACAAACATTTACAACTATGTCATTCCAAATATAAACATAACGGGGTTTTGAAAAAAAATTTTGCCATATTGTTGAAATTTTGAAAATATAGTTCACTATTACCCAAGTGTGCCAATAATTTTGTTCAGGCGAAAACGGCTGTTTTTTTATATTTTTAATTTTCTTAAATTAATGGAAAAATATAAATGAATGAAATAAAGTAATTTTAGTAGGAAATTGATCAATTTATATGAATAAAATTTGTTTTATTTAAATATCAATATGGTGAGTGGAGAAACACTGTGCGAAAGTCAGGCGTGCCAACTGTGCCAATAATTTTGTTCGTCACTGTATGTATGTAAGCAAAGAAGAAGAACGACAGTGCTGCCAACTTAAAGGACAAAAAGGCTTGTCCCATTTGTAACTCTCGCTCAATTACAGGGTCAAATTTTCGGATCATATTAATCGGACAGTTCGTTCTAATGAGGGATATTCAAAATCAGAGGTTATTTAAAATCAATTTCTTTAAAAGACAAAGGCATTAAATATATAAACCACAATATTTGATGAACAATTATTTCACTTTAAATAATCGTACAGTACAGATAATAAAATCGGAGTTGTACTCACTTCGAGGACAATATCTTGCCGCATGTGCCGCATTGAAATTTTTCTTTGGGCTCCTTTTTTTGCGGCTTGGTTACGGCACGCTTTGTGTATTGGCTATGCATCGTTGCCATATGATTCTTGAGATTGTGGCGCCGGACAAACTTCATCTGGCACTCGGTGCACTCGTATATGCGTTCGTTTGTGTGATTGCGCAAATGATCGCGCAGCGAGTGCTTGCGGAATCCCTTGGGGCACAAAGGGCACTGGAGAACCTCGCTCTTGCCAATAGTGCCGTGTGTGTGAAAGAAGCGGTGATAAAGCAAATCCGATTCATACGGCGTTCGGAAGTTGCACTCACTGCAGTGTCGGAGCTTAGAGCTGCTACCAGATTCTTCCGGGTCGAGGGCTCTGACTGCGGCAGCGGCCGCCGATGTAGAAGCCATCGGTTGACAGCTGCGACTATGACGCCCTAAGGCCTGTGCGGACTGAAAGCTACTTCCGCAACTAGGACAGGGATGACTGTCTGCGGCGTGTGCTTCGACGCGATGCTGGGCAAGATTTTGCGGAGTATCAAAGATTTGTTGGCAATTGACGCATTTCAATTGCTGGCGACTCTTTTTCGCGGGCGGACTAGTAACTGTCTTCTTCGGGATGGGCTCTTTGGGTTCGTCCAGAACCTCGCGTAGCATGTGTTCCAGTTCATTTTGAGTTGTTGTTTCTAGTTTTTAAATAAAATGTTAAGTTGAAAAAAAAAACATTAGAAATAAATCATCATAAGAACAAAAATGGAAGTTTGTACATATGTATGTTCCCTAAAGACTCCGAAACCGCTCAAATGATTTTGATCCAATTTTGTGGCAATGTTTAGTTTAGTTTATAGTTTATAAATAAAATGTTAAATTTAGAGAAATTAGAATTAAATCATCATATAAATAAAATTGGAATGTATGTTCCCCAAAGACTCCTAAACTGCTCAAACGATTTTGATCCAATTTTGAGTGTGCATTTATGTTCCCTAAAGACTCCGATACCGCTCACACGATTTTTATCAAATGATGTGGCAATATTTAAATAGTTTATAAATAAAGTGTCAAATTTAGAGAAATTAGAAATATATCATCATATAGATAAAAATCGAAGTATGTATGTTCCCTAAAGACTCCGAAACCATTCAAACGATTTTGATCTAATTTTGTGGCAATATTTAAAATAGTTCAGTGGATGATTCTGTCAAGTTTCATGGCGATTGAATGAACAGAATTTGTTTTTCAATTTTTCACATTTTTTCAAGAATTTTTGTTTTGTCTATAAATTACTCCTTTAATGGTTTTTATCGATTTTTCTTCAATTTTTGTGTTTGTTTAAATAAGAATATAATTAATTTTTAATTTGATTTATTGCAAAATATAAATTAAATAACATTCGAAAATTGGAGAATGTTCGTTAAATAAATATTGGAAAGTACTTATGTACTTATACTTGTATATTCATTGAATAAATTCGAAAATGTTCGTTAAATAGATATTAAAACGTACTTGTGTGAGAAATAAAATACTGGCTGTCGGAACGAATCAAAGTAATTAGCTTTTTGGTAGATACTTTGGGAACTTTAGAGTGTGCGTTATAGAAAATTATTTCCATTTTATTTAGTTTTTTTTTTAGAAAGTGTTTATTCAGAATTAATGCTTAATGAGTAATTACCATTGCTTTGTGTTGTTGTTCTGCTCTTCAATCGATTGGCCTTTCGCTTGTGCTGCATTTGATTGCGATGGCGTCGCGCCTGGAGCGCTGTTTCAAAATCCAGATGACAAATGGCGCAATAGTATTTGTTTAAACGATGTATGCGCTTCTCGTGCCGTTGCAGCGCAATTCGTGATCGCTGCGGTTCTCCACACAGATCGCATCGGAAGCGGCACTGGTAGTTGTCAGCAGCACTGCCCGTAATTGTGAGACCCACATGGTCACGTGTAAAATGTTGTCTCAGTTCCATGTTAGATATAAAGTGCTGATCGCATACTGTACACACTACTGGCTGGCGTTGTCCAATGCAGATGGGCACTGATCGATTGAGAGCGAGCAGAACCTGCTCGTGTGTGCCACTTAGGAGGTGGCACAACATTTCCTCATTGCTGGGGCACTCGTACTGGCAGTAGCTGCACCAGAAGTGCGTCCTCAAGTCCTTCAGCCGACTGGTCTGCTGCAGATGCGCTTCGGACTGCCAGTGGGTGAGGAACGTGGACTGAGTGTTGCAATAAAAGCGACAGGGTCGACACTGGAAGGGCGACTGCAGCACAATGCTAGGCATATGCTCGAGTATTGTGTGCAGGGCGCTCTGGCGACGGGTCTCGGTCTGCTGTTGCTGGAGACGGCGGTAGTGGTAGTGCGAGATCAGATGCTTGCCCATTAGATGACGTTGCACGTTATGACGGCAGAGATCGCAGCGCAGCGAATTGGCCCGACGATGACGACGACGACAACGCTGTTGCGGCACCTCGGACTTTGCCTCCTCCTCCCGTTCGAAGTCGAAATTCTCGCCAATGCGCAAGGTACCGCCCAGCTTGGCCTGTTCCAGTTGACGTTCGCCGTCGGCGCGTCGTCGATGGTAGCCGGTCTTCAAGTGCTGCTCGTAGTTGGCACAACTGTTGAGCTTGCGACAGCAAATGTTGCACCAATAGGTGCTCGGTTGGCTCAGTCGGGTCAGATCGATTAGGTTCTCGCGGTATTCCAACATTTTGCTGCCCGGCACCCATTTACCGCGTGTGTGCTCCTCGGGCGGATGCTCCTCGCCTGGCTCGTCCACGTGCTCGTCCCAGTTGGGGGAAATGCGCTGCATGTGCGTGACTACGTGTAGTTGGGGTCGATGCTCCGGTTTCCATTTGCCACCTGTGTGCTCGGCTGGTACAGCAGGCGGCGAATGCCGCAACGAATAACCGCCATCACCATCCACATCCGCATCCGCATCGACATCTCCATCTGCATCAGCATCTCCGTCGTCGTCATCGTCTTCTGCATCCGCTTCGGCTTCGGGTTCGAAGAGTTCGCCCTCATCGTAGCCGGCCTGCTCATCTTCACTCTCCTCCGGGGAGTCGTGCACAAATTTGAGCGGCTTGAATACAGTTTCGTCGTGCTTCTTGGACTCGCCGATTTCCCGCACCGCCTTCATCAGCGTATCTGTGCAGGCCTGGGCATTGCGATGCCAGGGAAGCTCATCCCGCTGCTCATCCGACTGATCTGCACTCCGGGATTTGTGACGCTCGTGTCGCGCGCTTCCTGTCTTTCCTCCCTGTACGCTCTGCAGTTGTAGTGATGAGAAGAAGACATCGGCTCCCAAAGTCAAATCGTAGGCGTCTGTCAGGGATTTTGAGGTCTTGCCACCATGACTGGCCGCAGTTTTGCGCAAATAGCTGCTTGGTGCCTCGGGCTCTGTAAAATGAAAGCCATCGTAGGTATGATCTAGACTTGAGCGACTTATGATTGGGGGCGACACAGTCACAGAGTTGGACTCCTGGATTGTAGTTGTCGGCAGCGGCATCGGCCTTGCCACAGACTTTGCCAGCCCCACACTGCCCCCCACATGCCCCGTAGTTGCTAGGCAGTTCTGCTTCCGGTGCTCAATGTATTTTTCCAGACCCACTATAGTGGCATTGCATTTGATGCATAAATGCGTGTCGTCCAAGTCATCGACATTCATCCTCGATGATCTGGGAAAGACAAGAATGTTCTCGTTGATTAGAATTTTTATTATATTTTAATTAAAATAAATAATCCAATTGATGATGCAGAAAACGAAAATTATAATAACAATTATTACATTTATTATTTATTCTAGTCAGCAAATAAATCTTTCGTAAGATGAGAAAAACAAATCCAAAATCAGGAGAGCAACAGTCTTAAGTCGCCTTTTATTATAGTTGACAAATATCATAGCACTCAAAGAAAATAGTAACAACGAGCTGAAGAAGTGAGTAGATCTGGAGAATTAAGATTAATTTGTTGTGTCAGCAGCTGTACTCTTTGTTGAGCATTATTTTTATAGTCGTTATACTATATACCCTAAAAGAGCACCCACCTAATATGTATGAACATATGTATACTTTTTCTATCATTTTTTTGTTGTTGTTGCTTTATGCCAATTAAATATATATCTATGTGCTTATACTAATATGATAAACTCTATTTAATATATACATATTGGTTCTTCCTCTAATAGTCCCTGATGGGCACTCTAGAATTTATTTAAAGTAATCTATATTTTGTTTTTGCTAATACTTTTTCTATCCTTAAACAAGGCGAGCTATAGAATGCCGCCAATACTGTCCAAAATTCGCAAGCTTTACACAACACAATTTTATATCAGTACGACCTCCCCCTCTCCAAGTTAAAGAAACTTTTAGATTTAGCCACGTTTTTTAGGTTCATTATTATTATTATTTTTATTTATTTATCATTATCATTTATCATATCATTTATCATTACTTTTTTACAATTTAAATTTTTATTCACATTTTAATTGTTTTTTAAAGTTTATAAATAACTTAATGAATTCCTCATTGATAGTTTTCTATGAATTGCTAAACATATCTTGTATGTAGATGTTTTTTGTTTATATCTAAAAGTATATTTCGACAATTCTATATGCACGATTATGGCAAATATCATGAATCTCAAGTACGCTATTCCCAAAGCATCCTCAAAGTAAAGTAAAACTAATTAGCAGTAAAAAAAACTTAATGACAACCGAGATCGCGTCCTTTTATGGACGCTTGCCCGCCCACAACTCTATCGACTATTCAGGGCATAAATAAAGTTGCATGTGCTGCAAACACGTTAATTGTTAAACAAATGTGCGTTTATCACTCACAGCCACAACATATCGCTAGAATTGCGAACTGGCAGCGAGCGCGGGTGGAATAATCAGTTTGGAAACTAAGCAAATTTTATAAATCTGGTAATATACTTGTATAGTTATAATATCAGAAATAGAGCCTTACACATCTATACCCTTCACTGAAAAGAGCAAAAGTTTATTGAGCTTAATAATCTTGTAATACCCATAAAATAAGCGCGGATTAATAGATAAATGGTTTCAGATCACCACTTGATTTTTGTATAGAAAACATGTTTTTATTTATAATAAATTTTACAAGATATTATAATAATATCGAATTTTTGTGAGCGCCAATGGTAACAAAAGCAGATACTTAAAAACTGATTTTTTTAATAAAAGATCGGAAAGTACGCATATACTAAGATTTAAAGTTTCATTAAGTAATACAATTTTCGTAGTAAGAAATATCCATACGTTCCCACTTGTATATATTCTATTTAATCATGACAAGATGAACTTCTGGATTTTGGAAACGGTCAAGTCGACATTAACAAAGCCTAGTATGCAGAGCTCATTTCATTTATTTTTCATTTATTTTACTGTTCTTGAGTACTACTCCTTTTATTTTAAACGGCGGTTCCTTTTTCTTTTTTTTTTCAAAACGCGGATTTTTTTTTGTTTTGGGTAGAGGACATTTTACTGCCGTGTAAGTTTACTGACTGTCAGTTTAGTTAACTTATCCTGTTATTATTTTTCCTATAGAACCGTTTTAATTTCCATCGAAAAAAAAACTTCTCAGGTCATATAAATGGACCACACCCAAGCAGTTGTTACAACAAGCAGTTCCGTGCACTTATACCTTGTAAAGGGGTTAATGGGTATACGAGTATTTATTTTTAAAGCTATTGATTACATTTAGAAAGGCACAATAATTAAATATTGAAAAGAGTGTATATGTTAAAACTCGGATGGCTTAAATGATATACAATGAATGACTGGTTTGAATCAAAATTACAATTAATTCAGTAATTAAAAATTAAATATTGGAAAGAGATAATGACCAAAATTCTCTGCATTGGCTGTATTGCATTATTTGAGTTCATTGTCAAAACTTGGGTGGCTTAAATGATATACAATGAATGAGTGGCTTAAATTACAATTAAAATTAATCCACAAACGTATTATAGCCATCACTTGTCAGACACATTTTGAATGTTAATAAAACTAACTTAAACTACCCATGTAAACAGGACGAAAGCACACACCATCCAGGAATAGCCACCCAGCCAATAAGCCAATATTGTTCTTGTCGTTAGACGAATAAAACCATCGCGGCATCCTATCCATGCCATCAACAGCAGCGCCAAATGCTTTGACACCCGCCCATGCACACAACCACCCACTCATCTCCACGCACACACACATACATATAAATGTACATAAGGTCCATCAGAAGGTACATATGTGCGTGTGTGTATGTGTGTATGTGTGTATATAGTTGGCTGCGTGTGCGAATTTGTATTGTTATGTTTTTCGTATTTAACCTCAGACATGGGCCTCGTTTGTATAAATTTCAACGGCAGGCAGGCAGCTCTGCCAACTGCTGCCAACGCTGTTGTTGTTCTTGTTGCTGCAATTGTACTGCTGACATTATTAACAACGACAACAGCAACAGCAAACAATAACATCATCGCTACCGATTGTGGATGCGGAGGACGACGACAACGACGCATCGTTCATCGCGCACACATATGGCGAAAATGACACTTTTACATTTAGCATCGCGGGTGGGGGAAAATGGGGGAATGGGGCAGCAAGAGAGAGCGGGAGAGAGAGAGAGAGAGAGCACGTGCACGCTATACAGACGCAATAAACTTCAATTGTGACAGGCCGCAACACCAACATGAACAGCATCCAGCATCCAGCACCCAGAACCCAGCACAGCACAGCACACGCAACTCATGTCAACGAGTGCAGTTGATGATTATTTTGCACTACGAGCAGAGATGAGGAAGTTAATGATGCGAGCGCACGATTATCGGTTTTCTTGCTACACATACTACAAGTCATATATTAATGTAGTATTGTTTATTAATAAAGAATTTAATACATGTTTAAGGAATTTGGATTGAAGTTTCATGAGATTACTAATATTTAGGAAGGGCAAACGAATATAATAAATAAACGAATAAATTTCCCCACACCGGGTCAGTAATCCTCCACTTTTTAGCTACTAATTAAATTAAATTATGTTTACGAAACATCGGATTGAAGTTTCATAAGATCATTACTATATAGGAGGAGCAGACGAATACAATAGCTTGCCGGACTGGCTAATAAACTTTTCCCCACCGGGCAAGTAATCCTCCACTTTTTATACCTTGTACCTGTAGGGTAAAACGGGTATATTAGGTTTGTGCAAAGTTTGTAACAGGCAGAAAGAAAATATTTTAATTTATAATTATTTTAATTTATTTTCTGTTAATTTTACTTTATTTTTGATTTTTCATTGACCCCACCGGGTCAGTGATTCTTCACCTTTTAGCTAAAATTTAATTTAATTTTATTATTTAACTATTTTTATTTATTCTTATTTTAATTTCATTTTACTTATTTTGATTGAACTTGAACTTTTAGCTAAAATTTAATTTTTGTTAATTATTAAACTATTTTAATTTATTATTATTTGAATTTAATTTTACTTGTTTTTGATTTTTCATTGACCCCACCGACTAAGTTGTTTTTAGGACTTAAGTAATTTAATTTAATATTTTATTGACCACACCGAGGCATTTATTCTCCACCTTTTAGTTATTAATTAAATTTTGGTTGTTATTTATTATTTCAATTTAATTTTACTTGTGTGCTTTTTTATTGACTCCACCAGGAAGGGAATCACTATTCTTTTTAACTCTTCATTAAATTTTGTTAAATATTTTAATTTATAATAATTTATCCACCTTTGAGCTTATCATTAAACTTTTTGTAATTATTTAAATATTTTACAATTTTAATTGGCTGACCGTATGGCATTGAGTCGGATTCGTTACTAGATATTTTTGTAATTTCCATATGCTTTTTTATTTAGTTCAACTATCTATTGTATTAATTTATTTTACATCAATAGCTTTGTTTGTTGATGAATTGATAAATAGATAAATAATGGCATTAAAGAATATTGCTTAAGGCATAATGTTTTCAACACATTTATTGTATTTCATTTATTTTAAAATATCAAACACTTCATTCAATAAAATCAAAAAATTCCCGAACCATTATGCGTACGCGTGGAACTACATGCTCGTTTGACACAATCGCCTTGAGCTCATCCTCAAAGAGCGCAGCATCAGTCCAATGGTTAAACAGAAGTTCCTGCATTCGACCCAAAACCCAATCAAACCAATAGTCCGACTGCTGGTCGCCCTGCTGCTGTTCGTGCTCGGACAAGATCCGCACAAAATGCCGTATAATGGTCAAAAGTAATGTCTTCAACTTTAGATTCTTGGATACCTCGTCCACTTCATCAGTCTTCTCCAGCACAATGCTATTGAACCGTATGATGAAGCTCAGCAATTCCCACAAATACATTTTGGTCAGTTCCGGTTTTAGATGCTGGGAAAAGATCCAAGAAAGCATGGCGCTATCCTCAATTATTTTCATGCGCAAAAGCTTCTCAGCCAACAGCAGCTTGCGCTGTTCATTGTTGGCCCAGAGTTCAAAAACGGCCGAAAGTATGGCATGCTGTGAAGCTTCGTCCTCGGCCAACATCTATATATAGGTATGAATGTATCCACAGAAGTGAAAGATGGTTCCAATAACTCACCTTAAGCACTGGTTGAAACTTGAAAAACATGGCATTGGTGTGGGTAAATGATTTCGAACCCAAATGCAGCAATGTCTGCACGAGCACATCGATCTTTAACATCGGGCTGTGCTCAATGGCCGCCTCGAGGAGCCCACCGACTATCTCTGGATTGCATTTGTTGCGGATGGCGTCAAGCAAGTGCTTGGCCAGCTCAGCCCCCGGCAACAGTACGTCAATATACTTGAAACACGGTTCCGGCACCTCGGGAAGCAAAGGCGCGAAACAGGCTGGCAGCATGTCCTGCACATGCTGATAATAGGAGAGGCTGCGGGAAGGCGCCATATGAATTATCGCAGCTGTTGGTGTTCAATATTTAGATTCGCAAATATGGAAAGCAAAATCAATCATTAAATGTATCTCAGTAAATGGGGAAAATTCAACAATTATCAACCTAATTGGAGCCCATCAGGGAGGCCGAAATATCTCCTTATTTCTCGCATTCTCAGCAATACAACAATTCTAGCCGCACTGATCTCTAAAGAGAGTAGATCCAGCCTCACTACTGCCTCATTACTTTGCTTACAAATGCTCTAAAAACTGCAGGAGCTTCGAATTAACATTTTAACTTGATCATAGCAAATCCGTAGTCAAGGCGGAAAATGAAAGTTAATATCATAATCATCTACCCTTACTATGAAAGTATATGATGTAAGATCCATCTTCTATTTTCAGGTCGATAAAAACTTTACACACTAAACATTTCATAGCTTGGTGAGCCATACCAGATGCTTCATACTTCATATATAGTAGAAGTCGGCTAAGAAATATATTGATCTATCTATCTTGAGGAGCAAAATACTACTTTAAAGATAAATATGCAAATTACTGGTACGCACCGCAAGCACTTTTGCAGGAGCTGCTGCAAGAATTTGGCCCGCGGCTGATCGATGGACTTCACCTCAGTGGCACTCTTCCACTCCAGCCAGTTCCACTCGTAACGAAAGTTGCTCAAGTGATGCGAGAACCAATTGACGAACCTATCAAAACAGGCCACCCGCATGTTGTCCACACGCTGGAAGAGTATGTGAATGGCCTGTGTCAGAACTGGACTCCATTGCAAGGGCTTCGACCGGCACAGCTCAATGAGAATAACGCCATAGTTGATGGTCAGATGCAAGGATTTAGGCAACTCCAGCAGCTGCCCCACTATAATCTCCACAACACAGTGCTCGACGGTCCAGGCGGGCTGGGCAGCGCAGAAACTGATTAAACGCTCCGCGCAAATTTTACGCTCCAGATGATAAACTTGCAATATCTCCAATATTTGAGACTCCAGCAGGTGACGCTCAATACTCAGCAGATCGGGCAGATTAGGGGCGACTTGGGCGCCATCTCCTCCGCTGGATTCAAACAAATGAAATGTGACCAGGGGTGCGTTATATTTGCAGTTGGGCTCGTGGGCGGGGGCCCGCAATGGTGGCAAGTTGTGTTGCAAGGCTTCAGTCAGACGCTCATCGAACGTCAGATAGGGACGCGTCAGCATTTGTTCCATCCAGTTGTTGCTCTGTAACTTCAACACTTGCTGCCACAGTAGATCCAGATACTCGGGCTGTGAGGTGTCCATTGTGGCTGCTGTTGTTGTCCACACGCTGAGCAGTGCCCCATGGGCATTGGAGCGACGCTCCATATACAGCTTAAGGCGCAAAATGAGCGCCTGCAGGGCCGACTCCTTCTTCTCGTACAGCTCACGTCCAATGAAGGGCAGTGTGGAGAGCACTGCATGCGCAAACCAGTCGCGACGCAACTGCGGAGTATCCGTCTCATCGCACACCATCAACAGGGCGTTTAGCAGATGCAGCAGCGAGCTAATTGTTGCCACATTGGCGTTGATTAGGCCGGCCAGAAAGAACAGTAGGCCTTGTGCCTTGTCCCATTCGCACTGCTGCAGAGTCCGCTTAAATCGCATGCTCATGTGCATCAGACACTCGCCTCCAAACTCATAGTCCCGCTCGTTGAGCAGACCCACTAAGGTGGCGTAGGCGCTGCTCTGCATGGGATACGTCTCCACGCACTCGACCAGAATGCGCAAAATGTCCAACTTGTAGCTCTCCAGCTGATCGTCCACAAAGTAAATGAGCTCCTCCAGACGAAACTCTATCAGATTGTCCGTGTCATCGCTCAACTTGACCATCATGCGCTCAATGGTGCCGGCCAGAGCGTTGTCGTGCTCGAGGCAACGCTGGCGTTTGCAGCTCCTGGGGCTGTCCCGCTCGTCCTGCAAGCGCCGACGACGACTCATTTCAACTCGACCCTTGAAAAGTTACTCTAAAGCTGCAAAATCTCACTTGAACACTTTTTTTTTTTGAAGAAAATTTGATTTTCTTGTTTTTCAGCTCACAACGACTGCCGCTAAAGACTAAATGAAATTTCTAATTTATTCGAACAGGCTCGATATGAGACCGAAAGGAATAATGCTTTTAAAAAAAATCAGACTAATTAGTGTTGCAAACTATGCGTATTTATTGATTAAACTACAGTCTGGGCAATTAAATCAGAAGTAAATTAGACTTATTATTCTCCAGTTTCATTCACCAACATTTTCTTATACTATCTATCCGCGGGGTAAAAGGGCAAGGATGTATGAAAACAGGCAGAAAAAGTCCCCATATTACCGATATACATTTTTTTATCGATATATATGATCAGTGTAATGAGACGACTATTCTTATTTCCGTCCACATGAATATCAAGAACATTTTCTAGGCACTTCAAATTAATTGTGAGCACTTGACTTATCTTCACACAGAACCCTATAAATGATCATTATTTTATATAGCTGCCTTAGAAACTATATCGACTATCAAAAGTCAGTGTTAGAGAAATTACGTGTATGTATATATTCGCAAATAATTTGTACACAAAGTCCTTCGATTCAATAAGTATAGTATGTCATGACGTTTATGCTCCATAAATAAAAAATAAACAGAAAAAAATCTAACTAACCTGTTTTTAATTTAACAGCCTAAATAAAATAACAAACCAACATAAGAAAATAAGTATAATATAATAGTAGGTTTCACTGAAAAATTACTAATAATAATTTTATAATTTGAACACCTTTTTTAAGTTCTGACAGGAAGGAAAATGCAACCTTTTCAGAAGTCATTGTGGGTTAAGCCCAGCCTGTTTTCAAAAGTTCATACAGCTAGTGGTAGCTAGAACCCGACTACCCTTATTGGGAAAACATAATTATTGGTATGTCCTGATATGTCCTGGAGATCTGCTACAGAACTAGGAAATATATTGCTGGAATTGCAGTTGGAATTGAGTGGAATATACCCCAAAACTTGACGTTCTAATAATGTCAAAGAAACAATACTTATTAATACACAAATAATTAATAACCAACTTCTAATTCTGGGAGTTCTGACAATCGACAGGCTTTTTGTGATTTATGCGAATTATTCTTAGGAATTGCGGACTAATATAATTCTCGCAAGTAATTTAAGAATCATGACAAGCGCTGGCTGATCGGCGCTATGTTTTTTCCTAATTTTATTTTATTTAGTAACTCAACAAATAGTGCTATTGATTCATATACAAAAACTATGATTTAAATTATAATATAATATAAAATAAAGTATTATATTAAAGGTAATGAAGCCACTACCAATGGGTCTATGAAGAGGAACCATTGTATTACGAGGTTATAAGAAAATGAGCCTATCTCTACTGAAAAAATATCAATAAAAACTGCAACTACATAAAAAATGTCATTCTAATTTTCAGTTAGAAATATCTCTTAAATAACTACTTGTTTTCTTGTTTAGAAAAGGGGAAATGTCTTGTTATAGCTTTATCTTTATATCATTCCATTTAGAATTCCATATAGCACCTATCCATGAAGAAGACCTACAAATTGTGATAGTATCGACTAATAGAATCGAAGACAGCATCTATAGCTTTGAATGTTCAGTATGGCCCTCTATTTGTTTTAGTATTCCTTTGCAAGCTCCATTATTAGGGGCGTTTCCTCCTTGTCAGACTGCGGATTACAGTTCGCGTCCAGTTCATTCGTCAAATGAGCGCCAGGTTCAACCCTTTTCCAATTCTCCCATAAAAGTTGGTACCTTATTTATTCGCCAGTTGTCTGACAAACCTTTGTGGGTTTTTTTTTTTTTTTTTTGCAATAACAAATAACCGGCCCTGCTGAGTTCTGCTTGGCAACCAAATTATTGACATCATTATTAAATTAATGCAATCGATTTGCATATTTTCTTTTACGACGAACCAAGTAATTTACACTGCAGAATTTATTATTATTTCATTTCTTGATTTCTCTCCATCAGCTGCTGGCCACAGGCTACAGGCCACAGCCGTATCGGATCCCTCAAAACCCGGCCCTAGCTGTTTTATTATGGCGGCTCGTTGCAGTGGCCGCTACTCCCGACTTTGTTTACCTGCTCGTTTCGGCTCCCCTTTCACAATATCTGGCCCCGGATCAGTCATCAGCTTTATGTGGCGTATAATTTTTATTCGGTTGGTTCATAAGAGCATCGTAAAATTTTTGATGACGTTCGTCAAATTGCCGGCGCTGTTGCCTGCAACGCGTCTGGTGTCGTAATCCCATTTGTAGCTTCCATAAAATGTCATATTTATGGAGCACTGCGGGCTGCTAATTTGGCGAATTGGACAAAAATTTTGCTAATTTATATTTAGAATAACAAATGGTTGGACCTGTAGCAAAAAAATAATTGGCGCACAAACGGATAACAGCATGTCTGCAGGAAATTGTATTTAAGAATGGAAAAAGGTATTCTGTGATGAATTGACATGACGATGAAAGAAATGTGGTATTGTATGATACTTATATTCATTTTATAATTTGGAATTAATGGATAAGTTATTTATTTATTTTATTAACTTATCCTACTTAACGGCTCAGCAATTCCACAAAGCCGCTCTGTGAAGTATCTTGGCTTGCATCTTGATCGCAGACCTACATGGATAAGTCATATTTACGAAGTCACAACGAATGTCCTGGCTGATAGGCCGAAAACCAGGTTCGCCTCTATATAGACATACTACAAATTGTTTGCTCCATTAAGCTTTAATCGCTGTACCACCAACTACGCTTTGCACAGTTCGTTTCGGGTTCTATGTAGCAACTGTAATCAATTGGCCATGAGAGCTCTGTCAGTTCAATTAAATCATGCATCCTTCATTTCTTAAGGTGTGAATAATATTTTTTGTTGCTGTTTAAGATCTTTACTATTTTAAAACAAGTAAAAAAGCTAAAGTCGGGTGTCCCGACTTTGAAATACTCTGTACATATGTTTACAATAATTATAGAAAATAAAAAAAAAAAAGAAAATAAAAAAAAAAATTTGATCGATTTTACCTCTCTCGGTATTCGAACTCACGTAAAGGGTGTATAATTGCACATTTACATAGCAATTGCGTCTGTGTGAGTGTATGTATGCCTATGCGCATCAATTCGTGTCTGTGTAAGCATTTTCGCAGTCAACCAAACAGCAACATCAACAACAGCCGCGGGCAGCGCTAGAGCAGCGCTGCAGCAGCGCTGCATCAGCAAATATATTTATGGCTATAACTTCTTGTTAAATCGGTCTAACATAATGAAATTTGGCATACGGACACATAATAACTAACTGGGGGTATTTCCAAAATTTTAGTTCGAAATTCCAAGAATTACGGGAGTTACGATTTGCGGGGTAGTGGGGGGAGGGAGGGGAATTCCAAAATATACATTTTCTGCGTATTTACATAAGGCATCTGGGACTAAAATTTGGTGTTCCTAGGTCTTATAGTCTCCGAGATATAGGCGATTATACGAATGGAAAATCGGGAAAACCCCCATAGGGGGGAAGTGGGGGGGAAAATCAAAAAAATAAAACAAACTCGTATAGAATATACACATAACGCATCTTCGTGCAAAATTTGGTGTCTCTATCTCTTATAGTCTCTGAGATCCAGGTGTTCATACGGACGGACAGACGGACAGACGGACAGACGGACAGACAGACAGACAGGGCTAGATCGACTCGTCTCGTCATGCTGATCAAGAATATATATACTTTGTGGGGTCTGCCACGCCTCCTTCTGCCTGTTACATTTTTCAGCTCCCGCAAACCTAATATACTCTTGTACATTTCATGTACAGAGTATAAAAAATTATTGTAATTCTATTTAATTTTTATACCCTGTACCCGTAGGGTAAAAAGGGTCTGTCCGTCTGGATGAACGCGAGGATCTCAGAAACTATAAAAGCTAGAATAACCAAAGTTGGCATCCAGATTCTCCTAGGTCCGAGTAAGGACGAGTTTATTTTTTTTTTTTTAATTTTCCCCCCCTTCCCCCGCTGCAGAATTTCGTCAATAGCGTCCACATTTCAAATGCTACCTAAATCAAACTTTGCACACATAATTTATATATCATTTTCTACTGTTGTTCAAAATTTTATTCAATTCGGTCAATTCTAAGAAAAGTTATTAGCGAAACAAATTCTCGCCAGTAGAACCCCCACAAACTGCAGCAACAAGTTCGCTCTTCTTCTTCCTCTTTTTGCTGCTGCTATGGGCGCATATAGCTCAGTGACGGAAGTTTACCTGGGTACAGGGTATTAAACTGTCGGGCTTGCTCGACTGTAGCGTTCTCTCTTGTTTTTTTTATTTTTATTGTTTTTCTTTTTAATATCTGAATATATATCCCGTATGTTTTTATGTTATGTTATATGCTTATGATCTTGACAGATATTTGTCATAAAGAAATAAATATAGCTTTTGTGGACATATGCCATATAACGGTGGGATATTGCAACTACAAAATTGAAATTCTTCAACGCTTCCAATCAAAAACATTGAGATCCATAGGTAATGCCCCTTTTTACGTTTCAAATGCATGCTTACACAAAGATCTAGGAAGTCCTTATGTGAATAAATAACTAAATTTAGTAAAAAATACATGCATAGGCTTAACAACCAGGAAAAAAAAACATGTAATCAAATCTAACAGATAATAGCCTAGCAGTAAGAAGACTTAAAAGAATACACTTTTCCGATGAGCCGGAATATATAAATCAAATAAGTTATACTTTAACCTAACATATGGGAAATAAGTAAGATATAATAACAATTTTTATTATGCCTAAATAAATTTACTTTTTGTCTTTAAAAATAGTAAAAATAAAAAAATAAAACATAAATAGAAATATATGTATATTGTATGCAAAATTGTAGTAAATAATTGGAAGTTATTGTTTCAGGCTTAAGAGAATATGAATAACAAGTTTAATGATTCCAGCTTTCGCTTATATGTACTTTCCGAGTTCGACAGATGGGCAGACATGTGATCAAGTCTTCTTCGGCTATGCATTATATACACTCGTACTAAATCCAAATGTTTTAAAAAGTTTTGCAGCTAATTTGGTTTTTTTAACCGATCGTTTCTATGGCAGACATACTTGCTTACTATATATAAAATAATGGGAGTATATATGCTTGCCCATCTATGTCTAGTGTGGACTGCCCAACTGCCATGTTTCCAATACGATCGATGGCTTTATCGATTACAGGGTATAATGCTAAATAAGAAATAGATGGTTCTAATGACCAATTCGTACGATTCGACACTGGCAACTGATTAGATTGGCGTATCATCAATAGTCATTTTGTCTCTCGTGTACAACATTTTCCACTCCCCAAACGCATTTGCATTCAATGGGTAATTAAATAACATCGCTTTTCCGCAACCGCTCGATGAGGCAGACTTTCAAATGCTACGAGTACGAGTATATCATTTATTTACGAGCAATAATGCGGAGAGGCAAATGCAATCAGAACACTAAATCTGATGTACGTCGCTAATTGCACATAGATTACTAGATGCACGAGCGATATTGAAACGCCCAATGTGGATGTGAATGTGAATGTGCGTGGCAGGACCTCGAATCGAACGCGAAAAGTCTGCTCGCAAGATGAAGATGAAGGCGAAGCCAACGGACAAGGAGGTAACCACAACGGCAACTCCAACGACAGCTCAATGAGAAATTGCGACAAAGACAACTCTATTTGGGCATTGCGTACGGATAGGCCAGGCCAGACCAGACCAGCCCGCACCCTGGTTGTTGGTTCATGGTTATTGGTTGCTTGTTGCTGGTTATCCCGCTCGAACCGTTGCATATTTATTTCCAATTGACCCATTTGGTAATATTCATAATTTAAATGCGCACGAAAGCCGCCGCGTCGTCGCTGCCTCCAAAGAGCTGCATAAATTCTCGCGCCCCACACTGGACGCGAATCAGTTGGTGCCGGCCATTTGGGTTTATTTGCGATCGGCTGGCTGTCATAAGTTGCCGCCAAATTGTTGCATTGTACCTGCTGCGCTGCCGGGACCGATCCACCTTGGATTGTAGTATGTACGAGTACTCGTAGTAGTAGTAGTAGACGTAGTATGTAGTCCCGGTCTAGCTTGTTGTAGTAACTCAGAAATCATTAAAAGTGCAAGATACTTTATGAATTCATCGTAGGCCGGGACAGGCCTCCATTCGGGCTGGCGTGAATTATTCGCATAAAATGCACATCCGCGCCTTAAATGCAAAACTAGAAGACGCAGTCGTCATTGAATTATTGTTAACGATTTGCAGTTAATTCGACTCATAAGTTTTGCCTCGATTTCGATTTCATGGCTTCACCCATTTTTATTGACTTTATTTTGAATGCTACAAACACGCACGATCAGTCCGTCAAAACTGGCTACAGTGGCTTAAGAAAGCTTAAAAATACAGTAAGAAATCAGTAAATAATGCAATTGGTGGTAGGCAACTAAGTTCTAGCGATTCTTGCAGCTTGTACTAATTATACTATTCACTGCTGCTTAATTGAATAGGTTCAAAGAATTTCGTCCAATATTTCAGCTTATACTGCACATAAATTTGAAATATGAAAGGAGGGTCTCCGCATGCGACAACTACAGATGAGAGCATGGGCGTAGCCAGGATTTAGTCCAGGGGGGTTTTATTTTTTACTATCAAATTATTTGCACTACACAAAAAACACATGAAAAATATGAAAAAATAGGGAAAAATGCATCTAACGATTTCGAATGCAATATAATTTTAAAGAACTTGCTAAAAAATAGGAAGCTTCATCAAGAGTGTAAAATGTAACAATTTAACATTTTGTTTTTTTACATAAATAATAAATTGGTATATACATATGAGTATATTCATTAAAATTATTGAAATCTAGATAAATAATAACGGCAGCGAAAAAAAAGAAGCGTGCAAAGGGAGAGAAAAAAAAAAAAAATAATTTTTCAAATGGGATCTGCTCCTAGTTTGAAAACCAATTCAAGTCTAGTTAATTTTCTAGAAAGAAATCGGTTGAAAAGAATTTGTTTGCAAGCTCACATGGAATGCGTCCGTATCTGGGGTTATCAAAAGGAAGTTATTGCAGATAAAGAAATCTAAAATCATTTTATTACGAGAGTTCAGAACTGAAAATAGGTAGGACTGCATTTTCTGAACTGAATTTTCTGAAAAAGAAAACGTATTTAATTTTACTAATATTCGCATTTAAATCTATTTTTGTTTATTACATTTATATTTATTTTTTTTTAAGTATATACAGATTGTTCGTTTGATATGTAGTTAAGTCTCTTATTATTATAGGAATTAAAATAAAAACATGTTATGTTTCTATTAAACCACAACCATTTTTAAGAGACAATAATGCACAACGTTTTAAAATTAGTCACATTAATATATATTGCCTCATAAATTAAAATTATTATTATTATCATAACATTTTATTTGATCAAAATTGAGGAGTTGGTTCAAAAGATATAACTATTTCAACTTTTGAAAATCGTTGAACCTAGTTGAAAGGCAGTGTAAGTTATATAAAGAAGAAGAAAAAGAGCGCATAATTTTCTTTTAGATTCGACCGACTTTGATGAAATTCAAAACAAATACAGAGAATTTCTCATTATTAGTTTACGCAGCTTTGGAATTATGGACTGTACTGCCAAAATTCTGTAGCAAGGGAGAAAAATAAAATAAACTTCTTTCGTCTAGATCATAGAAGAGTCTGTATAATCTACTTACGAAATCTAGGCGTTCATCCAGACAGACAATGTGCATTGCAATGTTTAGATCGATTTGTGTCGTCATGCTGCCCCTACATTTCACGTTTCACGGAATTTTTGGAATACCCTTTTGCCCTGTCCTTCTGCAACGACTGGTCCGCTTCTTGTTCACAATCAGAATCCCATAAATCAGTAATCGGCGGTGGAAATAAATGTGTGGGTCAATAAATCAATAAACTATAAATATTTGTGTGATTGACAGAGCACATAAAATGGAATTAAAAATACGTAAAATTTTATATAGTCTAACAGGAGGCACGAAACATATACACACACACACACACACCCTTCGAGCCGATAAGTGGTGTTTGATGTGCTGGTACCGCCCTTTTGGCTAAAATGTCACACATTATCAAGCACACGTCTGGCTGTGAATATAACTGTGTGTGTGTGTATGCCATAAAAAGCATAATTATGGCATTTTGTGCTAATGTGATTTTCTGGCCTCAGGCAGAGCAACATTTCTTATCAACGACACAGGATGTGCCGGAGTCGTGTGAACCGAGCGAGCCGGCAATGCTACGCGAATCGAGCCGAGTCGAGCAGAGCAGCATAAATCACTCATTATGAGGCGTAATTAATGCGACTATAGTGCAATCTAAATTTTCCATAAATCATCAGATTAGACGCAGCCAAAACGCTCGCACATGCATGGGCATATGATATAGAATTTGACTAAAATTTGCAGATGCTATCTTATATGGCTAATGATTGCATACAAAGGATACCTCGTCGACAGATAACTTGGTTTAACTACATAGTCGTATCAAAGTAGCAAGAAAAGTAAATGGAATTGCAGAAAGTTGACAAATATCAGAAAATTCGACTTTAATTCAACAAAAGGGGGTAGGGTAGGGGTAACAACATGGTCAACTCTTAGAGGGCTGGAAATTGAAAAGTATTCGAATTTACACAAAAAACTTTTCTGTTTAAGTCAAGTCAACGCGATAACGAGGATCCAATGGGAGACCCCGAAAAAGGGTCCAGATTCCTATTGTTGCGACTTCATTATTAATTATTTATGGAATCTATGCTTTTTCTTAGACACTAACAATACATATGTTATCCAATCTAGCCACTAATTGGGTATGTATTTCGTTTGGCATGTCGTTTTGACATAGTTTTGTGAGGGGTTTTTGTAGGCGGGCAAAAAATTAAAATTTTGATTAATGATCAATGATTAAACTTCAACAAATCCAACTCAGATCCATTTTAAGGCGAGTAGCGCGTCATAATAATGAACGTGTGGTCGACTTTATATGGCAAAATTTTTTGTAATTTTCTATTATGTTCCGAAAACTCTTTTACTTATTAATTGTATTTTATCTTTTATTATTTTAGTAATTTATTTTAATTTAATTTATTTGTTTTTGATTTGTTATTGTAATTTCTTCATCTCTATTTCTTTTTTGTTATAACGTCTCTGACAACTCTGGCAAATAAATTCCCCCCATCGAGTCGGAGTCGCTATTACATATTTCTGTAATTCCTATAGGCGTTTTTATTCTTCACTTTTATTTAGTTTAAGTTCTCTATTATTTGATTTTTTTAAATGGACAGCTTTGTTGTCGTTAAAATAAATTACACAAAATAAATTGTGTATTGCTAATTGAAAGAAAATTTTAATTTTCAAACAAATGGGACTTCTTCATGATTTTCTAAATGATACCAGCAAACAGTTATTTTGCGAGAAATTGATGTTTAATTAAAATGATACTTTTTAAAAATTATGCAATTTTCTTCCTACTGTAATCACTTTTAGGTTTTTATGATGTGGAATTATTTGGACATGACTTCATGTGACTTGTAAAACGAATGCTATATCCACATACGAGTGGAGTCGTCAGAGTCGTAAATTCGATAAACGCGCTTAAGTGATTTTCACACTAAAACAGCGGGTCACTTTGACTATTTCAAATGATTGGCCCCGCCCTCAAATGAAGCCCCCTTCGCCCCCTCCTCATCGGCCAGCACACGCCCTCATGCACTCACGCCTCGCTTTATGCTTTCACATAAAATTCAATTTTATGTACGCGCATGAAGTTAAGGAACACAGTTCAACAATTAAAGAACCATAAAAAAAGCGACTTTGATGACGACTTGCCTGCTCGTTTGTTGTTGTTGTTAATGTTATTGTGATTGTTCGCTTTTATGGCCATCAAAATGGCACAAACAATTTTGACATCTGACAAGACGGCTCTGACCGCGTCAAAGGTGAAGAACTGTAACAACAACAACAACAACAAAAACAAATCTGTCACGGCCCAAAGAACCATCCTGACACCTGGGGTGGCATCTCTTCTATTCTTCTGCTTGTTTATTGTCATATAATGGCCGGGTCGTAAAATCTTGAATTTTATGTGCATCGTAAACCCAGGGACATGACACTCAGTATGAACCAAACGGTCAGCTGTTTATTTAATTAGAACTTATACTTAATTCACATCGAGTCTTGATTATAAGTGGGCATCGAACATAAGGATTATATATTTGAATAAAAGACACGAATGCCACAGAAGACAGAAAACATATAAACACACATACATACATACGAGTATGGTATGTAAATGCCTTTAATAGGAATTTATGGCTGTTGCCAATTGAAAATGCTCGCTTTAGGCTTTAAACTAACGCAACATCAACAACTTGTGGTATTTACGACTCGGGTTGTCATCGTCTTCTGCGGAACCCACGCATCTTTCAAAAGCGGAAGCGCATCGTCCACCAAACATTTGGACTTAAGTGTCATTTACGTTGCATTTAAAATGGATTTATCACCTACACCCACATGTCCGACTAGAATATCATCGTCCCATGTTGCAAGTGTAGCTGTAAAATGACGCAGGATACAAAATTCTTCACTTCTTCAGATAGATGTACGTTTTTGGACTGCTGCTGCTTCTGCTGATTTATTTTCGATGTAACTATGTTTTACAAATTAAATAAAAATAAAATGAGCTTTTATGCACTATAATGACTAGCACTCGTTAATTTAATATTAAATTTAGTATTACATACTAGATTTATTTATTTAAAAAAGATAAAAGATATTTCTTCAACAGCACCTTTTGAATTATTATGTATGTATATAGCTTTGAAGTGTTTGTTTAGCAGAGTAGGCCATTTTTATAAAACCTCGATCACATACAAGTATGTACATATATTGCCTTTTTAATGGACATGAGTTTCCCTCAAAATGCATCCTTCTATTTAATTAGATGGAAGAAACAGGCTACAATTATTAAACAATTTTCATAATTTATAAATATTTTTACATAACACAATCAGCTATAATGTAATCTAGTATTTCGAAGAAAAAGAGCCACATACATCATCTGGAGGTACAGGAATCAGGCAAGTAGGTCTCTCCAATTGCGAAATGAAATCTTTATCTAGGACTCGATAAGAAATCGAATGGTTGATTAATTTGAAAAAGATGACGGGGCTGTACTTTTTAAATAAATAAATAAATAAATAATTTTTTAAACGAATAAATACATTTCTAAATAATTTCATACATTTTTAAACAAATGAATAAATTTTTAAAAAAATGAATAAAATTTTGAATAAATTAATGAACTTTAAAATATTTTTTTAATTTAATAAATTTTTAAATATTTATTACAGCACACGAGTAAGTCCAGCAAGCACTTTCTCAGGCTAGTTCTTTGGTATTTGGAGAAGTGTTTCTATGGCTGTGCAGTACTGGAAGCATATGTAAAATCTTCTTTTCAAACATTGTATAATAAATAAGAGAGAAAAGTGCTTTGAACATACATATACCCGAGCATATACAAACTCTTCCATTCCGAACCAACTAGAGTCTTTCGGGTAACTTTTAATTTGAATCTTTTCCTAATCCACATCAATAACTTAATTTAAAATAAAATTAATGTTAAATTAGAAAAATTCAGATAATCTTGTGAAATGATTGATTGAAATGATTTAATAATTGCCCCTTTTCGACAGATCTTAAATAAAGCAGCAATTGAAAAAAAAAACAGATTGAAAAATGGATAGTTAGAGAACAATTTTTTTTCTTTACACTCGTTTCTATCAAAACCTAGCTGGTAACCTTAGCAATAAAGATATTCAGATATTTATGACAGTTCCGGGACAGTTAAAGAAAAAATTACTCTTCAAATTCATATAAATTAAAATAATAACGTAATATATATAAAATAATAATGTAAAATGCATCTTAAATAATTGTTATACCTTTAAAAAATATCGGTATATACATAAATATAAAAAATTAAATAAAACGATTGATGCTTTAGACTGGCAATGCTCGTTTATACATACTATATACTAGTATAGAATTCGGATATGTCAGTTGCTGTCGGTTTTGTCAGTTTTCCTGTCAATTTTTTAGGCAGCCAACTTAATATTCTTTCAGACAAAAGGGCGAGGTAGCAGCATTTTGTTAAAATAAATACATTTAAATTATAAAAAACAAATTTCTATCGTGCAATACAATTAAAATGTTTTACAAACACTCGGGCCAATGTTTTCTATGCTTCCACAAAATTAGTCATTAAACTAACGGCAAAGATAGGGTGAGGTATTAAAATCTGTGCTTGCACTTTTTCGTCCTCCATCAACTCATGCAGAAAATTGTAAACAACAAAGGACTGGAGCGTTAAGTACTTTCCATGGATGGATTTCTTTTCTTTTAGGCTGATTATTAAAGATTTACTTATATAAATAGAATTAGATTCGGCAGTCTTTCTAAAGTATATACTTTTAGGTATGCATAGTATTACTACCTATCTACATATTTAGTTCTTCTACAACAACAACGCAAATAGAGAGAAATTGTACTGAGGAGTCCACTCGTGCATGAAGCCTTCAAATTTTGTCTATGACAATGACTCCAAGCACCTAGTACATACAAGTAGCTCCTGCCCCTTCTGCTCGGTTCTAAAGCAGGTCCAATGGTCGTGGGCTGTGGCGCTAATTTATCACTTAACCTTCTTTAGCAGCCAAGTTTATAATTTCGACAGAGCTATTGCGACGACGGGGTGACCGGGTGGGTGACGACGGGGTGACCCGGCAAGGATGACGAAGACAAAACGAGGACACTGGCTGCGGAGACCCCTGAACGACAGTGCCCATCAGAGAAGTGTTGGACCGACGACGAGTTCTTCGTCGCCTCGTCGCCGTGTCGCCTAAGTGCGAGTGAAAATAGAATAAAATAAAAATAAAAAATAAAATAACAAACGACTGCCACCGTTATTTGCCATTTGCCAAAGTTCCATTGTGTGCCTCTTCTTCTAGTGCCCCGCCGCCGTCGCCGCCACCGACCAAAGTGACGCCGTCCCATCTCCCCAATTACCAACCCCATCCGCCTAGCTTTCTCTATCTCTATCTCTCCTCTCCACTCTGCTCTGCTCTGGGTCATGTTGTCCTTTTTGTTGACGCTTTACGTTGCCCGACACTCTTTGCAAAATGAAAATCCAAAAGGAATATTCATGAGGAGATTAGAATTATTTTTCGTGCTGTCATTTTCATTTCTACTCTACCTTCTGCGCGCTCGTCTCAGGATGCGCTACGTTTCACTAAATACTGTTCGATTGCCATTGAAGGACATTCTTAGACAGAGTCTAAGAAGCTCTTCGGCTGTTTTTTTTTTTTAATTACTAAGGTTTTAAGTTCCTGGAATCAAATTAGTTGTAATATTAATTGTGAATGCTCAATATTTTAAAAACTTATCCAGACATGCTGCTATTTTCATGAATAATGCTACATAGTTTCGAACGATTAATTAATTAAATCTATTTATGTTTGATGGCTAAATTTCTACCAAAGACGTCAATTGATTCGTTTATAGAACTTTATTTCGCTACAATAGGAATGGTATTCTATATAATGATTATATTATTATTATAAAAATTCCTTTTAGAAACAGAACTGATTTTCATTTTAATTAATAATAAGCACAATGGAAAACTTATCTGTCCCCAACACACATTGAAATAAACGAACAGATAAAGTCTCTACTGACAATTTAATATCTGTATGATATAGACCTAGTTGGTCCTTAGCCCGGTCTAATACCCGTATTAGAATTCAGTTCGGAGATCAATCCTTTGTGCGTTGATTTATTTTATGATGGAATTGGAATTGATGGGCAGTGTCATGCAAGCTTTTCCTGCGTCTCGATCGCTCCCTTTTCCGGTTTCTTGCTTTTTATGCATCTGTTGTAATGTCCAGGTTTTTGGTCGTCAAAACATTTTTCGAGCAGATGATGATGGCCATCTGAAGGAATTTTATAGCTGCCTGGCTATCCACAAAAATGTTGATGCGACCTTCTTTCACCTTTCCTCATAAATCAATGCCATTTATTTATTTATTTATTTTTTTTATAATTTCATTTTATTTGCAATCTGTCTTAACCTAGACAATAAACAAATTTTATTAACATAAATTTCTTAATTAACAGGACGTTATGAGCTTCAGTGAGCCGAATCCGTATATACCTATTTACATATTTCTATATCTTGTTCTATATGGGAGATCTAGGACGTGGAATCTTTTTAGCCGCTTTCGCACCTTTCCTCATAAATTAATGCGATTTATTTGAATATTATTTTTATTTGAGTTCTGTTGAATAAATAAAATATAACACCAAAAAATTTTATTTTTCATCAACCTTAAATTAAGAAAGTATTTTGTTACAACTGGGAAAAGTGAAGTTTAAAATAATTTTTTTTGGCTTCAGAACATCCGATTGTTTTTAAATTGAAGCATGTTTGTTATTAGACAGAATTGTAATTTGATTAGATTTTTCCTATTTAAGCTTTTTTATTTTTAGCTTATAACGTATATTATAAAGTTCTATATAGTACTTATTATCACCTAAGCCGACAATAAAAAAAATTTGTTAATTAAAAAAAAGTGATAATGGTAATAAGTCCTTTAAGAAGTTGGAATAGCTCTGCCAGTCGGCTTGACCTAACACTACAACTGCAATTGGTCTCCTCTATTTCCTTTTGTACCCGCTCCTATCTGTTCTGTTCTGTTTTGTTTTGTTTTGCTTTCGCCCGTTTTCAGAGCTTGGCGAGAAATTATGATTTTTCTGCCAAAAAGGGATTAAATTCACGCTCGTTTGTCCTGTTTATGATGAGTGCTAATGTTTTTGTTGTTGCTGTTGTTGTTGTGTTGTTGTTTTTGAGCGAGCAGCTCCTTGCATAAAACTTTAATGATGCGCACACACACACACATACACACACAAATACACATAGACAAGAGCACACTCATATACATATAGCGACACTGACATGAATCACAGGATGGCGGGCGTCGTCGTCGCAGTCGCTGTCGTCCTCGTCGTCGACGTCGTCCTCAACCTTTGTTTGTTTGCGCATTTCTCGCATTTAAAATATTTTTTGAAATTATTATGAAAATGCGTAAAGGGATTTAATAAATAACTGTAACTGCTTCGCTCACACTCCACTCCACTCTCATTTGCTGGCGCAGCGCGACTCTGTATACCATTATTTACCGTAATTCATTTTTTCGCTCTGCTGTTCCTTTTTCTTTGGCATGCAGTGAGCCAAGCGTCTGTGTATTTGCTTTTGCCTTTTCTGTTGCTGCTGTTGTTGTTATTGTTGTTGTTGCTGGCTGCTGTTGCTATGTGGAATTATGTTTTATCCTGAATTATGGATTTTGTTTTGTTGTTTTCTGTCAAAATCATATTTTGTGCCAACCAGCCAGCCAGCCATTCGCCAGAAACGAACCAACCATCCACCTACCCAGCCACCACCCCCAAGGACAAACGCCCACCCACCCACTCAGCCACCCACTCCACTACCAAGAGCAACGCCGACTCATTTACATGCTCACAATGCGTTTGGGGTACACTTCTGGGTACCATTTTGGGCCTTCTCGGCTCAGCGTCGTGAGCCATTAATGAGAATTTGTTTGTATCGACGTCATTTGTGGTGGGGGTGGTGCCGGGTTGCATGGGTTGGGTGGGGGGTTTGGAGCTTGAGGGGGCTCTGCTATTGTTGTTGCTGCGCCTCAGTTGCGTCGTTTAGTTGTAAATTTTGGAAAAAAGTTTTTTAAATAATTTCTACTTAATGTTTAGAATTATTTTTAGCTGGAATTAGAAATTATGAAGAATGCTTCCAAACACATACAATACATACATACATACTATATACATATGTATGTATACACCACCTAATAGAACGTTGATGTGAGCAAGCTGTATGGCCTGAAAATGTTGTATGTATTGTATTTATAATTGCTAGGTTCCCTCATAACTCATACTTGTGCCTCACAAACATACATATAGTATGTCTAGGCATTATAGAAAAGTTTATTACACAATTATGCATGAATGGGTACTAAGTTTTATCAAAATAAAAGAGGCGAAATGAAAATAAAATACAAAAACCTCTCTCTATGTAGTATTTTAATATTAATATTATACATATATTGATTGATATTAACTTAAATAAATACACAATAAATAATAAGTAAATGTACTTATTTATTCTATGTTTAATATATTTTAATCACAGCACTATATTTAAATTCTCGGGAATGCAACTAAAGTGATATTCTGGAAACTCTTTCTCTTTTTAAAATCAGTTTTCTCTTCTTATGTTTTCGGATATTCGTTGATTATATGTATCAACAATTTTCTTAAAGTCTCCTTAATAATAATTTGTTAATCCAGCTGTTAAAACACTGACATATTCGTAACAGACAGTGTAGCTACTACAGTTCAATGAAGAAGAACTTCGGTATTTAACAATATGTAGCACTAAAAGAAAATTTATTATTAAGTATTCATTGATTAATTCGCGAGCATTATACAATATCTTCTTTGGTTTAAGATCTAATGTACCATATTTAGCAGGTGTGACTGGCTCTAGGTCATGACTGGTTTACCAACACAATAATAACCATGAGCCGGAAAACTCCAAGAGAAAATTTTTCCATACTGAAAGCAACTTTCTAACCATTCTAGACTTGCTGCAGCCAGTTGGGAATTATAGTGCTGGTGAGTGCAAAACTTAAATACAGTTTATAGTCAAGAACATTCTTCAGACCGACTGAACTTTTGTTGTGTCTATTTAAAACATCATTGTTTACTACAATAAATAAATAGTATTGCTGCTTCTTCATTACATTTTGTTGGTTACAGCGAGCTTTATTAAGTATTTCTTTAACGTTTTAGGCTTGAGGTCAAGGTTCGTTTATTATGTTGTTAGTAGTGCTGTATATTGATGTGATTGCTTACTAAAATAATAAGCTAACAAAATCAAGAAACTTCGAATAACACTTTAAGTGATTGCAGAAGTAAAACAAGTGATATTTATCCCATATTGATTTATTTTTATATTTTTATATAGACTATTTATATAGACTCGGTATTTACTAAATGCATACCAGACTTAACCGTCATTTGGAAACGGAGCAGAAAAGTATTGTATTTGAATTTATTCACATTTCTTAAAAACATTATGAATTAACCAGTGTGGTAAGGATATCTTAATGTTAAGAGTACAGGCAGCTTAGCCTTTTCTACTGAATTAAATAGAAATAAAATGGTTAACAATAGAAATAAAAATGGTTAACAACAATCAACAGTGTAAAGCTTAATAAATAACTTATACAAGTTTTTTAATATTTATGAGCAGCAAAGTATTTATTTCAAGGACATATTGATATATAAAACAATGAGCGTATGCTGCAATGTAAAAAGTAGAACACACAAGACATAAATGCCTTATTTTGTGGATCCACCGAATGAGAAACCCAACAAATAAATAAGGCAGGTGCGTCATTTTCGGTGACAAATTAATGTGCAGCTCATTAACGCACTGAATAAGGATTACGTGTTTGATTGAAAGTCCTTTGGGCATAAGCATTGCCGCTTATGTCCACATTTACATACACATTCACATCAACAGATAAAGCATTCTCCAACACTTACACACACAAGCACATAAGATATACACTCATATAGTATATGCCCGCATATATACATATATCGCCCCCATTTGTCTGCCTGCAAAATGTGTCATTACACAATGCCTCCGCCCACCCGAAATATCGCTGCTCGGGTCCCCTATGCGGCGAGCGGAGGCGAAGCGACCCGACCCGACCAGGCACAGCCAACGACATTGAGGACAACGAGGAGGAAAATGTGTACATAAAACAATCTCGTTATGTCGGCATTATCCTGAAGAATTCTGGTTCGTCCTCGTCACTCGCCTCGCCATAAATCACTCACACGCTTGGCATATTTCCTCTCTCTCTGCATCGTCACAATCACCATCATCGCTCGCTCCTTCTCTCTTTTGGTTTGTTTGCTTTGTAGCGCGTGTCCTGCCGGCCTCTTGTTGTTCTCTTGTCTCGCTCCCACACTGCACACACGGCTGCCTCGCACGCTTTTGTTTCACATTCTGTTTAGGGATTTTTTCATGAATGCCCTGCAAACATGAAACTTGTTGTCGAGCGGGTATTTCTAATTTTTGTGGACGTTTGCTTACAACTTTTTACAGCATTCAATTATGTTTATTAAAATAGTTCAGAAATAGAGAAAAGTTTCAATATTGTACACAGTTTTTAAGACTCTCGGAAAAGTTAAGCTATGAAGTACTTTTTAAAATTAAATAAAAACGAAAATTTCAAAGATATATTTTTATTAACATTATTCATTTATTTTTTGTATCTCCGCTTATATTTTTAAGGGGCCAACAATATTTAATCAAAACTTAATCTACTTTCAGCATTCAATTATGTTTATAAACATAATTTAAAAATTTGGGAATGTTTCATAGAGAGTTCTTACGACCCTCGAATTAATAATGCGAAAAAATTAACCTATGAAGTACTTTTTAAAATTAAATAAAAACGGAAATTTTGAAGATATATATTTTTATTAACATTATTTATTTATTTATTGTATCTCCGCTTATTTTCTTAAGGGACGAACAATAATTAATCAAAATTTAATCAAATTTATTTAACAATTAATTGTTTTAAAGACATGAGCTTTGTTTCCTCAATATCCTGGAATTTTTCAACCACATTCTTTTAGAGCATATCAAGGCCTTGGTTAGAAAATATTTTATTTAATAATTTTTTATTTACAACCAATTATTAACCCTGTTGTCAAGGAGCATATTAAAGACTAAAAACCAAAGTCGAAAATTAGTTATGAATAATTTTTCAAAAAGTTTTAAAAGCCCAAGCTAAAAACAGTTGACAATTCAATTAGAAATTGTTTGAAGTAGTTATAGTATGGTATCTAGTTATAGTAATATCCATAAATCTTGTTAGTTTTTTTGTTCTTGCAGGACATCTGTTAGTCTACTAAACACAATCGCAGCATTTATACCGCCTTGCTTTCCTTTTTGTTTTTGCATTTTTCTCTGCGCCAGTAATTCACCCCGCGGTGACATTTTGGTGTGACAGACAAGACGTGTCCTTCGTCCTTTGCATTTTTTGTCGTTGTTGTCGGCGTCGTAATGTTGCTGTGTGTGTGTGTGTGTGTGTTTGTGTGTGTGTGGCAAGTTTATCGTTTTAATGTTGATACAAGCGAGGGTCGTCCGCGTGACATTAGCTGGCAAGGATAATAGGATGTTAAGTAAATATTTTAAAAAGCGCGCACGGTCCAATTCCACTCTCATCCGGCAGCCGCCACCCACCATCTCCCATCTCTGAACACAATTGAGAAATTGTAGGCGACCTCAGCGTTTCTGGGAAATGTTCGCTCATTTGCGCTGCTTGATTGGCGAGGGAAAGCTGCAGGAGGGCTGCGGGAGGGCCAGCAATCTAATCCAGTCGTGGCCGGGCTGCCAAGCAATTTTTTGGCATAAATCATTTGCATACAAAATGAGCCGAGTGCCTGCGAGTGAGAGCCGAAGATGAATGCTGCGCCCAACAACAACAACAACAACGACGACGACACACAAACCACAACTCACTCTGCCGGAGAAATCCTTTCAATTTTCGCACACATTCAATTTATTAATTAAAACAATTTTTTGTTTGTTTGTTTGTTTGTTTGTTTGTGCGATTTCCATTTCGTTGTATGGGCGAATGGGTGGTGGAGTGAGTGGGAGGGGGGCAGAGGTGGAAGGGGGTTCGGGCAATTAATTCCAAACATCCGCAATGCTTTTTCTTTGTTAAGTTGCGGCGCCTGGACGAGAATTATGCGGCGTCGGCGGCATTGGCGGCTTGTGCGCTATCCTCTCCTTGCGCAAAAATAAAATATCACAAACAGTTACTGCCCCATAAATAATGGGAATTTATGCTGTGGGTGTTGTTGTAGTTGTTGCGAAACAAAAGGCGGCACAACTTTTCTGCTGAAATTACCATTCAATCATTCCGTAATTGCCGCCACTACTGAGCCCTCCTCAGCGAAGGTCCTGCGACCGCTCTGCCCAGCACTTAAGCTTCCACCGCTCTGCTCCATTTCATCCTCTCTCACACAGTTGTGGTTCCTTTCATTGGCTTGCTGCTGTTTAATTTTCACAATCCATTTTAATAAGCCTACGACGCGCAGCCATTTTGCATCGAAATTGGTCCTGTCAGCCAGAATTATTAAAGGAGGCGCCTTGGAGGTGTCTTGCGATTAGACAAGTCGAAAACCTTTCCACCTTTGCCTCACTATTAATGTGCTTTTTTATTGAACATTTGTTTTACATTCACAAATTATTATAATACTGTTCTGCTGGAGTATTTAATTCTATTAAACTTTGAAAGAAACAATTGGAGCGGAAATATACGTTTTCCAATACATATGTATATAATAAGGAAGTATAATTATCATAATAAATTCCTTTTAAAATAAACAATAGAGTATCAAGGGAAGCAGGATGGATTTTGTTCTGTCTGAATTATTTTGTTCACGCATGTAAATAACGTTTTGTTTGAAAAATAAAAAATGTTTCAAATTTAAATTCAAAAGTTTTTGTTAATTTGTTGTTCATAGCTGCTCTGCTCTGTTTATATAGATCGACAAAAGAATCTATATCTGAAGTTTAGAGAGAGTGACAGAGAGAGAGAGAGAGAGAGAGAGAGTGAGAGAGAGAGAGAGGGATAGAGATTATTTTACTTATATAGGTTCATGACAGACATGCTGATCAATAATATCAAATAGAGAAGAGAACTAGAACTACTTGTAGAAGAGAACTAAGTCCATTCACCAACTGTCCGGCTTTGAACTAATTTCAGCCGTTTGGGAGGTTGACGAGATGAAGAAATTGGAAATTTTACAACAATATTTAGAATATCTTCGGGTACTTTCAAAGCTAGAGAAGTATGGTTGTTTTTCCTTCCAGAAAGTTGTTCTTAACTTGTGGATCTATTCCCAAAGATGTAAATACAATGTCTACCTAAGATGCCAGAAATGTGGAGTGGATTAAGATCTTTTTCTCATCTTCTAGCTGTAGAGCTTAGCATTCTTTCGAAGACAGTGTTTTTTTTTTGCGGAGTTAAAATGACTAACTAAGATGGCTTGAACTTTTCAGAGGTAAAGATCCTTCTTTAATTTCTAAAAGTTCTCTTCCCGAAACATCATTATAACGCCTTTGTTCTAAATTCTAATCTCCATTGTCCAGTCCATTGCCATGTTTGTTTCAACGCTTTTGCCTAAAAGTTGTTCGAGCGCATTTTTGTAAAGTTTATTGAAAGCCCTTGACGACTATGAGGACGCAGAGAAGACAACAGAAACGAAGGACCAGCGAAGGAACATTGAAACAGAAACGAAACACAAATAAATAAGGATAATAACAGAAAAAAGTGACGGCTTGGGCTCGAACAAGGCGGGCAAGGGCTGCCTGGGCCCAGGCTGGAAAGTCTGTCATTTGGGTGGTGGGTCTCTAAATTCGGCGCACTGAAGACAAGAGCCTTGCGGCGGGATGGGGTGGTGTGGGGAAGACGTTGCTCATTTCATTTGAGTGGTAGTTGGTGGATGGCGGGTGGGGATGGGGATGGGGGTGTAGAGGTTAATGTGCGAGTCTTTCTCTTTTGGCACGAAAGGCAATTAAAAAATATTTAAACTGCCAACTGGCAGCGTCTCGGCGCTCGTCCTGCCTAACTGACTAACTGACTGACTGACTAAATGACGTCTTGGCATCTTGAAGGAAAAGTTGGGTGCCCGTTCTGCAAACGCTGCGCCAATGTCAGGGCTAAAATTTATGCATACGGACTTTTTTGTTTCTGTTGCTGCTGCTGCTGTTGCTGTTGCTGTTGCTGTTTCTGCTTTTGTTTTTCGCTCGAGCAAATCAGTTGAATTGTGTGATTGTGTACGTGCGCATAACGGTAAAATGGCCAAGTCCAACAACCCTGGCGCCACAGCCCACCACCACCAAACAGCCACACAGCCGGAGCCGGTGGTTGCTGTCAGAATTGATTGATTGAATTGCCACTTTATGAAATTTGTGAGTCTTCTGAGATGTGCGTGAAATTCGTGCGCTCGTCCTTTCTGCTAGGCCGGTGGCGGAGGGGGGCTGGGGCTTGGGGTTGGGTGGCCAGAGGGTTGCTGTGTACTGTGTGCTGTGTGGGTCGTTGTGGGTGTTTGACTACCATTTGCAGCATAAAATACATAAAATTATGTGCAGTGCTGATGCGGCCATTAAACTTGATAGATTTATGACATCAGCGGCGACTGACGCACCAATAACAACAATAGCAGCAGTATCAAGGATCAGGAGCGCGCATTTGGCGCAGGGTGGCCAGCTCGGTAGTATGTTTTTCTTGCTTGAAAATTATGCTGATTAAAATTCCATTTTTGCTGAAATGACCTCTGGGAATGCTGGCACAAAAATAATTGTTCTTGTAAAGCTCCTAGAGCTGAGATAAAAAAAAAATTGTAAATATATATAGGAATATATGCAGTCTAAAGACAAGTATATTCCTTAACTTTTCTTTTGGTTCTTTGAAGAACCTGTATTTACATCTTTGGGAATAGGTCCAGAAGGTAAGAACTGCTTTCTGGAGGGAAAAACAACCATACTTCTCCAGCTTTGAAATTACCCGAAGATATTTTAAATATTGTTGTAAATGAAAATTCAAATCAGCACCATTCTTAGAAAGGAATTTACAATTTCTTCATCTTATCAACCTCCCAAATGGCTGAAATTAGTTCAAAGCAACTGTCCGCTGAATGGACTTAGTTCTCTTCTAGCCATCGAGAGATTAAAGGGTAGATCTCAAGAAAAATATTAACACAAATTTGATCGAAGTGCAATCTGGAAAATAATCGTTGTGGAGTCTAAAGACAAGCATATTCCTTTACTTTTCTTCTGGTTCTTTAAAAAAATGATTCTGAAACGCTGCTGCTAAGGTTGTATCAAAATGAGCTAAATCTGATAAATTATTTAAAATTTTTGTACGTTAACGTTGTTTTTACCAGACCAAGACTTCTTCATAGCAGCTCGCAACGTTTTTTTTAATCAAAAAAGGCTTTTAGTTATGAGTGGAAATGTCCTTGTAACACTTTAGGGATTTGTGGGATATTTAAACATTTATTTATTTATTTAATAGATCAATAAATAGTGCTGTTGATACAGGGCTAAAAACATATTGATTTGATCAAATTTGATGTATATTTTTTGTGATAATATAATTTCGGAAATATGGTTAAATCATTCGGTGAAAGTCTAAACAGTTGATGGCCAAGCTTACAAAGCTTATGAAGATTCTATTGATAACAGAAAATCACAGAAGAAAACTTGACAAGCTGAAATATTTCCATTATCTTCATGTTACAAGTTATAGTTCCAATTGATTAAGAGTTAGGCACCTTTTCGAACCAAGTACGGGCTTAAAATCCTTCTGATTCAAATATTGCAAAGAGAAAGAGAGAGGGAGGGAGATAGACTACCATATAAAGTGTTCGCTAAAGCTGTTGTTTTTAATTCAATGCAGAAAAAATTCACAAATCATCCCAGACTGCAAATAAAAGCAGCAGACTGCTCTCAGTGCACCTAAATTTTCAACGAATTTCTAAAAGTGTACAAAATTTGCTTGCAAAGAAAAGAGAATTGATTAAAAAACAATCGATAAACAAATTGTCTATAAGATTCCAGCAATATCTTATCACTAATGGCAAACAAAATTGCCCCATCGAGTCAGAGGCGTTTGGATTTTTACTATTTAGGCTTTTTAGCTTACAAAAGTTCATTAAAACGTTGTTGTATGCCTATAATAATATTATTATATTATAAAAATATAAAATTAAAATTTAAAAAAAATATTTAATTTCCTATTGTAGGTCTCTGTAGAATATTTTAAATTCAAAATGTACATTCTCAACAACAACAGCATGAAGAACTGAGTGAGTCCTCTGCTATAATGTGTTGTTGTTTTTGTTGCTGTGCCAGAGAGATGGCCGCGTCCACAGGTGATTGATTGACAGGCGTACGAATGCAGATGTTGCCAAATGAAAGCGAGCGAGACAGAGAAACTTAGTTCGTTTGAGCTGCTTGCTAGAGGAGCTGAGCATTTAACGAAGCACAATTTCTGCTCCGCCCTAGACAGAAAGCATTACGAAAAAATAAATTTATATACATATATAACCGGTTTTGTTTCATGCCAAAAGCCATGAGAGTGAACAAAGTAATAAAGCAATTGTGTGCTCAGTCAGCTAATAGTTAATTAAGATTTTATCTACCCACGAAATTTACTTTTTATGGTACATACAAACATATGTATGTATGTACGTAAGTATATAACAATTTCTTTATTGTATCAAAATTTATTACAATGTAAATATAAAGCAACATTTATTAGCCCACAAGCTCAATTGTTTTTTTACGCAAAGAAATCTAAAAGTTATAAAAATAAAATTCAATTGTAACGGCCATAAAACCACTCAATTCGACAGCGACTGCAAATATATAAAAAATGCTCATTTTCGAACACACTCACACACTCACGCACTCACTCGACAAATATGAGCGCGCGTCTTGAATGTTTTTCGAAAATCTCTCTTTGACTCTCACATTTCGAAGTGACGTAGAGAGGTTGAAGCATTTAAAACAGCTGTTTTAGCCGCTTTGTTTATGCAGCTAACAAACAGAGATTTGTGTTGAAATTAAATAAAAGCTAAATAATAACTAAACTTAGCCCGTTTGTTGCACGCTACCACTAATGTAACAGCAATACCAAATGTCAGGGCCGTAATTAATGTAAATATATTTAAAAAAAACAATTAGGCATATCACTTACCGGCTGGTATGCAGTGCATTAGTTTTATTGCTTTAAGCACACAAAACAAGGTCTGAACTGTAACATTGGTAACTGCTAGTATTTGCGCACTTGGCTTTAACAACAATAACAATTGGGAGTGCAATAAACGCGCACTACACAAACAAATTCACTTTATTTAGCACAGCACACTTTGCAAAAGCATCCGTAGAGGCACAAGCGTCACAGACAACAGCTGCTTCCGAGTTCGAAAAGTATTCGAAGAGCGAGAGTAAATGCTGAGCGAGCTGAGAGAGGCAAGTGTTCGAAATTCTCACTTTGAAAGAATTGAGTGCTTTGAATTTCGAACTGAGTTGAGTGAACGCAGAATTTACTTGAAATGCCGCTCAATTAGGTGTACAGACAAGGAACAAATAAACTACTGAACGAATTTTAAGAAATTTTTATTCTGGCGTGTTAGTTTAAGTTTAAGTTTTATTTTTTAAAAAGGAAAATAATTAAAAAGTAAGGCTTTTTAAGGCCCAAGGAAGTCTATATCCAATATTTAGAACCCGATGTTGCCAATATAATTGTGAAAATAAAAGCTTTAAATAGTAAACTCAAATTCTGGTTAGAAATCATAATGTTGTAGGAAATGAGTGAATTACTTGTAGCTTGTCCAATGGAGATTTACAATGAAATCCGCTAATAATCGAACTGTTAATAACATATAAAAATTAAATTGCTTAGTTCTTTCATTCGTGAACAATTTGAAATTATATAATATATAATCTAATATATTATGAAATCATATTAAAGTAATTAAGAATTAAATATTATAAATTTATTAATATAAAAATATGTAATCTGAAATATAATCAAATAGGAGCTTGTTAAAGTAATTTAGAATTAAATATTATATATTTATTAATATTTTTAATGTGGTTAGTACTGATTAATGATTGTATAAATTAATTAGAAAACAAACTCTGGAACACAATATTCTAAACAAATACCAAGCCTGAAACTTCAGATTCGATTAAATAATATTTACAAGACTCACAGATTAAATACAAAAACTTTAAAATACTAAAGCTAAACTCATTATAGAGTTCCCAAGAAAATCAAATTTGAACTTTAAGTAAAAACAATATAATAATAATACAAATTAGTGCTTTTCCATTAATCTGCGCTGAATTTTTTGCTTATCAAGATCAAGATATTGGAATGCAGCATTTAAAAAATATTTTAATGGTGCTTCATTGTTGTTGTCTGCTGCTGTAGCTGGGCGAGATTTATGAAAATAATAATTATAAATTTGCTAATTGATTTATTGTCGAAATGTATAAACACCTTTCGCTTAATTTATGCGGCAACCTTCATGTGGTTGCTGTTGCTGGGTGTATTAAATACCTGCCTGGCGAATTTATAACCAAAGTTCGAAAGGTGCCCAGAGTCTGGGAGTGACTTCAAGTCCGATTCCGACTCCGACTCTGACTCTAAGACTGAGACCGACACAGAGACAGCGACAGCGACAGAGACAGGAGGCTGAGCAACCTGTGAGCAAAAGCAATCAGCCGGCAATGCGGGCGCAAGCTTTTGGATGATGTACGACGAATGTCCTGGCAAACAACAAACCGTTCATTATAAAGGAGTCAGTCGTCGTCAGGTGAGCAACAGCAGCAACGACAACCGCAGGCAATCAAACACACACACACACACATACACATATACGCACACACACAGAAATGGGCAACGGCCGGCGAGAAGACGCAAATTAATTATTAATCAACGAAACGCAGCAAAAAGGCAGAGCTGCGGAGATGCGGGGAGACAGAAAGGATGCCAAGCCGCGCCTGCGCGCCAGCGACTGATCAAAACGTGCGGAGTGATTTATGCGCATGCGCCGCCAAAGCTAACGAATCGCATGAGAGAGTGCTGGAGCGAGTCTCCCTCCATCAGTCTGTCTCTGTGTTTCTATGTGTATGTACATGTGTGTGTGTGCGTGTCTGTGTCTGCCAGTGTGCCTGACGTACCTTGCGCTAAGATGGACGACGGCAATGACGACGCTGCTGAGAGGCTGATGGCCAAGACAAAACGAAAACGCAGACGAAGAGGAAGAGATAGTCATGGGACTCGATTCCCAATGTCCAATGCTCGCCTCTTCGCCTGCCGCCAAGCAATGCAATCAAGCGTGTTGGTCCCCGGCAAACACTTCGCAGATCGCTTCGGACATCGCTTGGACAAGCAAGCGGCTGCAGGGCTTCCAGCGCACTGCATTTTGGGATCCACCCATATCAGTCAGCCCCCAAAGTACGTCAGTCAGATACTCACTGTGTACGTGTCTATGTGCAGACTACACTGCAAATTTTCAGCTAAACTTACAACAGACCTTCAATCGAATTCCACCATCTGAAGGGAACGATAACAGAGTTTGCCTTTTTGTTGATAATGTTGCATATTGTAATGTTTTTTATTTTTGTGCAGCTTCAAAGTGATTAAAATAAGTAAATAAATAAAAAATAAATAATAAAATATATAAAAAAAATTAAATTTATATTAAATAAATAAAAATACATAAAATTATAAGATATGGCTAGTTAAATCTCAGCTATAGCCCATAACCTTAATCTTTATCTTGTTAAAGATATCTACAGAATATGTATATTATTTATTTATTAACTTATCCTAGCGTTACAACTACAACTGTCTTTAGAGGGACTAAAAGGGCGGTGGATTGGTCGAGACTTGTGAAATGAAAATACACCTAATTCTGCTTTTACATGGTTTTGACTTAACACGGTTTGAAAATTAAAATTGTTATATATGGTTATACGACTTTATTCCATTTAGCATATGATCTACCATGTCAAATAGAATTAGGGGTACTTTTGCCGATAATTGCTGAAGTGTAGCGCATTCAGATAAAATGTGTTTTACAGAAATGGTGGTGTTTCCAAATAGGTCGATGTTTGTAATTGTAATATATAGAATCAGTAAGGTGATTGTAGTGACCGTTAGAGAATTAAGAATTCCTAATCCAGCTGGAACTTACCATATTCTTAGATGGTTGGGTGGTATTTTAGTTTGAAAATAGGTTTAGAAATTTAAATTGAAAATGGGAATTTAAGGATCTGATGTATTCTAAGCAATTAGAAGCTTAAAATACAGCTACAGGTTTTTCATTATCTTTTTACCATTCCCAACCAAGGGAACCTAAATTAATGGTTTATGGGAGGTATCTAATGAGAGTAAGTGACTGGCTATTAGGGGGTAATATTTATATTAATTTAATTTGCATGGATGGCTCTCATTAATGTAAATCATCATAAATGAAATAAATTAATTGTCAAGTTTATTTAACCAATTTAATCATTGTCCCGATGGACAGTTTTAAATAAAAACACTCTGTTAAAAAATTAATATTAAAAAAAAAATAATCATATGTTTTGAGTTTGCAAAGAAGGCAATCATTTCATTTTAAACTACATTTTTCTTTCAGTGTACGTACTAATGCAATGGCATGCTTCAGACATTGGACATAAGAATCAGGCATCAGCATGCGATGCCCAGATACGAGTACCTGCCGTTCAAAGCCATCCAAGTAGGTACAACCTACCTCGCCCAACCAACCTAAGCCTCACCAAGAAATGGCCAGCGACTCAAGTCGAGTCGAGGCATGTCCAGTGCAGTCCAGTGTCCCGTCCTGTGTCTCGTCGTCCAGTCTGATCAGAAATGCCAGAATTGAAATCGCTTTTTAAATCATATGCGCCTCTCTGTCGCTCTGCTCTCGCATCGAACATACATATACTATAGCTGTAGCTGTAGCTATAGCTTCACATGATTCACAGTCACAATCGCCTCAAATCTCGAATAACAAATCGCATAATTACGGTGCTGTGGGCCAGTCCAGAGGTTTTCAGCTTTGCTTCGTTCCGATGGCAGATATGAAATATTTTAGCTAAATGGCAGCCGCGGAAATAAAAATGTGGGATTGAAGCGTATAAATCAACACGCCACGACTTGGCCAAATGGGCCGGCCAGCCAGCCATCCAGTCGGCCATTCAGAGTCAGACTCAGAGTCCGTCAGTTCAGTGTGCAGCGAAATGAATTCACATTCGCGTATCCCAAAACACCACTGTGCATGTGTGTGTGTGTGTGTGTGTGTGTGTTGCACGCACATGGGATGGACATTTTAGAGGGGGAGGGGGACAAGCAGTTGCTTGCTGCTTCATTAATATGGATGTTTGTACAGGTATGTACAAGTATAGCATAAAATCAACCCGAGGCGATAAATTGAAATGATTTTGCAGTGAGCACGCAATTAGTTCTAGTCACATACTACTAGTACATACTCCTATGGACAAAAAATGCCTCCAACTGTTGAGAAATTGTCTTCATTTTGTTTATCGGAATTGGTATTACGCATGCCTCCACATTATTGGTCAGGCTAGAGAGAAAATCGGTGAAAGGAGTGACAAACAAATGTGTATGTGCCAATTTTTCAATTGCTTTCAAATTGATTGTGATTTGAAAAGTGAATTGGTTTTGAAAAAGCTTTTTGTAATCGAATTCATTAAATCGCGTTCAATGTAGAGAAGTTATAGAGTTTAGATTGAAAGTATTTCACAAATTGTTAATTGGTTGTTATTTAATTTAAGGACACAATACCATTCTTAAAAAGCAATACACGTGTGTTAAGTCTGGTTATAATACCAATACCTTTTCTTAAATACCAATATTCTTTTTTGAATTTAATTTAAAAACACAATACCACATAACGTGGATATATTCTTCATCAGATTGACAGAAATTATAATAAATACGTAATTCTCTAATTTTCTTTCAAAATTTCATCCAAATAATTCAGTTTTAAAAACATTTATTATCAAAACAATTTCGGGCTTTCTCGGTAGTTTGTTTGTTACTTAATTTATAGTTTTTTTATTTCTTTGATTTTTTCTTCCTTTTGCTTTTTTTACATACATGATAAATAAGTAAGTATGTGATCAATAAATAAATAAATAATCATTTATTTTTAAACACATTCAGTAGATTTACAAAAACTATTTGTATACGTCGCGATAACTTACGAACATTTCATCTCCTTAGGAATCCTGTACCGAGCCGAAAATTATGTTGAAAGCGCCCCCAGCTCTCGACATACGTCATCGTTCGGCAAGTGGAGTACGCCCACAATTTGGCGTTTATGCGTCATTATTAACACATCATAACTTAGCAGGCACACTGTTTCAGGAGCATCATCAGCAAAAAACAAAACAACACAGCAGCAACAATTTGCTAACATTGGGCGCCTGAACCAAAGCCAAAGCCGAAGCCAAAAGTTGCCATCAATCACAACAACAAGCTTCCAAAAAGGCTAAGCAAATGACGCTGTCCTCCCGGAGACAGGACCGAGGCAGACACATCCATGACTATGCAGGCGATGGCGTTTATTTATGCATAACACGACGCACGGTGGCGACGGGGCCGCAAAGTGATTTTAAATTGGTCGGTCAGGTCGCAGAGACCGTCGAATTGTACCTTAAAAGCGATGATGACAAAAAAAGAGCTTAATGGCGAAATGGCGGCCCGGGACAACGGGGCTCCAAAAAAAGCTAAACAAAAACGTATGAAATCAGGGCCTGCTATATGGCGGACCTATTCGTAGTGTACAGTTTTCCAAATTGATATGCAAAAGCTTCAAGAAAGAAGGTTCATATGTCCGTATAGAAGGGACTTTGACAAAAAGAAGAGGCTTCTGTATTCTGGAACACTGAAAGGATATTAAAAATATGTTTAAAAATGAACTTCTTGATGATACCATATGCAGAAAGAAGGTCTACACATCTGTGCCGAATGGACTTTGTTAAAAAGTAAGTTGAAGAATCTGCTGCATTTTGAAATATTGAAAGGATATTAAAGATATGTTAAGAAAGGTTCTTCTTGATGATACCATATGAAGAAGCTTAAAGAAAGGGACTTTGACAAAAAGAAGAGGCTTCTGCATTCTGAAACAGTGAAAGGATATTAAAAATATGTTTAAAAAGGTACTTCTTGATGATACCATATGCATATGAAGAAGCGTAAAGAGAGAAGGTTTATATGTCCGTATAGAAAACTCTTTGACAAAAAGAAGAGGCTTCTGCAATCTGGAAGAGTGAATATTGATTAAAAATATGCTTTAAAAAGTAATTCTTGATGCAGAAATAGTAAAAAAAGGTCTACATGTCTGTACTGAAAGGACTTCTCAAAAAAGTAAGAAGAAGCCGAAGAGTCTTCTGAAACAGTGTGGTTTTTATTGCTCAGTAAATTCGATTTACATATCAGTCCCCGGTCCGACCTTTAAACTATTGTGGAGTTGAACATCTAAAGGAAGTACTCGTATTGATTCTATTAGAGGATTGAAATTACAATTTATATATATCTTAATATGCATTACGAATGCCGCGCTTCGAAGTGCTTCTAAGCTATACACTATATTTCTCATTTGTTATGCTATGTACTCCGAAATATAATTTGATACAATAGTATTAACCTTCTGCTTTCTCATGCTTTGCAAAATCAAAGCATGTCCGCAGGATAAAATACAGGCAGCTCGCAATATATAATTTCGCATCGAGTTTGTGTTGAAATTGTGTGTCAAAAGAGGCCAATGCTGGAAAAAACAAATTACGGGCAAGCTCGCACAAAGACTTGCAGCAGAAGTCTGGAAATCTGCGTTTGCGATTTTCAATTCAAATTCAATTTCGGTGCATTTTACAATTCCCCAACAGAGACAGAGCGACAAACAGAAGGACAGCAAAGGATGCACAACACGCAATTGAATTCACAAAAACTGCAACTGCACACACACACACACACACAGGCATGTATATTCGTGTGTGTGTGTGTGTGTGTAGGCAAGGATGAAATTATGGCAATGCCAGGGCAATTGTTTCAGCTGCTGCTCCGGCTCGGCCCGGCCCGGCCCGATAAAACCGGTAAAATGTTCCGTGAAGTAAATCTAATTTCACTGGACAAGTGACTGTCATTGATTGCCGATATTTAGGATATGGCACACAGGACTATGCGAGTACACAGGACTCCACAATGTGAGTACATGTGGTTATAGATAGAAGAAGAGAGCTTCGACGGCATTGTTGCAATCGTCAATCGTGTTGCGTGGCCAGCACAACATTTTTCCAATGCATGTAATGGACAGTGGGCCAATTATTTTCTCAGAACCTGTCATTTTCTAATTCAAATGTAGTTTAAATATAGTCCCACTGTTACTATACGTAATTGTTTAGTCGATTCTATTACATTTATTTTACACATCTTGCTGAGTCTCGAATATATGTATTGGGTGGACTACTAAGATAATATTATCCCTCTAGTTATCAGCAGTTAATTGCGGGCCAACAATTTCTAATAACTAGTATTTTTATAATTAAAATATAGTCGTGTAGTCGTGTAAATATAGTCGACTATTGTAAAGAAATTTCAATGCGATTATATTAAATTTCTTTATCACATCTTGCTGATTATCGGATACATTGAGTGGACTATAAGATTATATTACCCCTCTAGCTATCTGGTTTTTTAAAAATAACTAGTATTTTTATAATTAAAATATAGTCCCATTATTATTGTGAATAATTGTTAATTCGATTCTAATACGTTTATTTTACACATCTAGCTGAGTCTCGAATATATTGAGTGGACTACTAAGATAATATTATCCCTCTAGTTATCAGCAGTTAATTGCGGGCCAACAATTTCTAATAACTAGTCTTTTTATAATTAAAATATAGTCCCATTGCTATTATAAAGAATTTTCAATTCGATTCTATTACATTTCTTTATCACATCTTGCTGATTCTCGGATATATTGAGTGGACTACTATAATAATATTTCCATTTTAGTCATCAGCAGTTAATTGTTAAAATCACAATCGAAATTTGAATTCTAGCCATATTCCGTCATCGAAAACTTGCAACTATGTATAGAATATTCCATTTCTGATGAGGGAAACATAAGGTCGAGTCGAAAAGTGTTGGGAGCATTGGATGGCCTGGAAAAAGTAGCAGCCCCGATACATTTTGCGGAAAAATGGTCATCTTGTTAAGTAAAAACCTATTTTCTTTTCGGTGTTTATGTTTAATTTCCCGCGCTTCCCTTGCAGAATCATCATATTAAAATAATCCAACGAATGTAGTCGCATATCTCTATCTCTCTTCACACTTCCCTCCATTTTATCAGTTACCAGCAGAAATATTTCCCATCTCTCGACCCATCTACCTTTCCTTTAAGTTACTCTTCAAACAACTTTATAATACACGTAAAGTTTCATTAAATTTCAAATCTAATTCATAAATTTTAGTTTCATAACAATTCCACAAAATCTCCATTAATTATTCCATTGATTTCTTTATAATAATTCATAATATTATTTTTTAAGTTAAGCTCTAGCTTGGACTACCATAGCTTATCTATAATTTTAATTTCCTTAAAACTCTTTATAAATAAATAAATAATAAATTAAGACAAATGAATAAATCTCTATCTCTATTTCAAACTGTATTCATTTTTAGAAATGTTGGCAGTATCTTCCTTGTCCTTTTTTTCTTTATAAATAAATAAAATAATAAATAATATAATTAAATAAATATCTATCTCTATTTCAAATTGTATTCATTCTAAGAAATGTTAGCAGTATCTTCCTTGTCCTTTTTTTTTTCTTTATAAATAAATAAAATAATAAATAATATAATTAAATAAATCTCTATCTCTATTTCAAATTTTATTCATTCTAAGAAATGTCAGCAGTATCTTCCTTGTCCTTTTTTTTCTTTATAAATAAATAAAATAATAAATAAATAATATAAATAAATAAATCTCTATCTCTATTTCAAATACAATTTTTATTTACATTATAAGAAATGTTGGCAGTATCTTCCTTCTACTTTTTGTTCTTTATAAATAATAAAATAATATAAAAAAATAAATATCTATCTCTATTTCAAATTGTATTCATTCTAAGAAATGTCAGCAGTATCTTCATTGTCCTTTTTTTTCTTTATAAATAAATATAATAATAAATAATGAAAATAATTCTATACAAGTATTCCAAATTGTATTCATTCCAATAAATGTTGTCCTTCTACCTTTTCTTTTGCAGAATTCTTTTGAAGTTTTTTTCAACTCTAAACATAGAACTGTGGTTTCGAATCGCAAAAATGAAAATTGAAACAGAGTTTGTAAGGCTTCTATGTCCGAGAATTAAAGATTTTTACCCGAGTTTTATTGTTCAACCGCCAAATCGCATACACTGTGCTCCCATCTAGCGCTTAGTCGCATCATTTCATACTCGATTGGAGAACGTCGCAGCTGGTGTGGCTTGGGGGGAAAGTATGGGATGAGTATGGGGCTGGGGGTGGGGGTGCTGCGTAGATATACACAACCATATGTATGTGTATATATGTGTGTGTGTGTGAGAGTGGGAATGTGCGTTTGTGTTTTAGAAAATAAAATTGCATTTTCATGAACCTTTGCAGCGAATTTATCTGGCGCACAGATTTTGCAACGGCCTGTGCCGAGCCCGTGCCCGTGCCCGCGTCCAGGATCTGGACCTAGACCTGGACCAGCAAATAGGCACGCACGATGCATAAAGCGCATAAATAGCTGCCCAGTAGGCAATGGCAACGATGCCCCGGACATGGGGCTGGACATGCGTGCATATTTACGACCCGGCTGTGGCGGTGGCATCAGCTGCACCAAAAACTCAATGACGCAATGACAGTGGCAGAGGCAGAGGCAGTGGTAGTGGCAATGACCAGACCAGACCAGACCTGGCCGGGGCAGGCCGATTGTCGAGCTTCTGCCCCTGTGCGTTGGTGCACATCGCCTGCCATTGTGGTCGTCAGAGCAGCAGCCATTGGCGTCACAAAATAATTACCCAGTGTCGAGCCGAATTGGTTGCTGCGATGGCTTCGTGATTGAGTTGGTAGAGCGATGTGCTCGATTTGATTTTTTGTTGTTTTTCTAGTTGTTGTTGTTGCTACTGTTCTGGCCGCTTCTGTGGAATTGATGCCATAGTTTGGCTAATTTGGGCAGAGTGCAACAAGGACGACAACAGCAGGAGAGAAATGCTATCGCCTTGCAAATGCACTCAGAAAAACAATCGCCAAAAAATGGTTAAGCTTTAAAAAGTAAGCCAATGTTTGTTTCAAATAAGGAGATAGCTTTATTATAAGCGATGCAAATAAAGTAAAAAATAAAATCAAATATAACTATATATTAGATTTCTTTTGGATAACTCTACTCTGTTATATTCTATCGCCTTTAGAATGCACTTAGAAAAACAATCGCTAAAGGATTGTTAGGCTTTAAAAAGTAAGCCAATGTTTGTTTCAAACAAGGAGATAGCTTTATTGTAAACGATGCAAATAAAGTAAAAAATAAAATCAAATATAATTATATTAGATTTCTTTTGGATAACTCTACTCTGTTATATTCGATCGCCTTTCGAATGCACTTAGAAAAACAATCGCTAAAGGATTGTTAGGCTTTAAAAAGTAAGCCAATGTTTGTTTCAAATAGGAAGATAGCTTTATTGTAAACGATTCAAATAAAGTACCTATATATGGGTTTTCATATTCACTTTTATTCTTTAAAATCAAATATAAATATATTACATATCTTTTAGATTACTCTACTATGCCGAATCTGTTATATTCTATCGCCGTTCGAATGCACTTAGAAAATTGTAAAGCCTTAAAAAAGTAAGGTAAAACAGAACCAATGTTCAAAAAACAATATAGCTGAAGCATTGTGAATAATTCAAATACATTCTAATATACAGGATTTCACAATCAATCTTGTGGATTATAGTCTTTTCTTTAACACTGGGTTTTTGTTACCAACACTAAAGAGGTCTCTTGTCTTGCTCTAGCATGTTTTTAAATAACTTTAAATAGATATTATTTAATGATTTCTATTTAATATACTTTTTTGTTTGTAAATATTCAATCTTTATTGAATAATGTAAATAAAATTTAAAAAGAAGTAGAGAAGCTAAAGTCGGGGGTCCCGACTTTGAAATACTCCGTACATATATTTAGAAAAATAAGAAAATGAAAAAAAAAAAATTCGATAGATTTTACCTCTCTCGATATGGCGTTATGAAAAAATCCCTATAGGGGGGAAGTGGCAAATCAAAAAATAAAACACACTCGTATAGCGTACATACATAAGGCATCTTTGTGCAAAATTTGGTGTCTCCAGCTCTTATAGTCTTTGAGATCTAGCTGATCAGACAGACAGACAGACAAGGCTAGATTGATATATACTTTGATATGGGTTTTGGGGCATTGCTTTTTGTAAGCATTTGGGAAAAAGTTTGTTCCACAATATTTTAAATTTTAAAAGATGGTGAAAACTAATCCAATGCCCATTTTGTAAAGTATATACATATACTGAGTTTTTTATATTCTCCGCTATCTTACCTGAGCTAAAATTTTACAAATCTAAAGCACTGCAAAACTTTTCTAATTGCTCTTATTATTTCCATTGAATAGTTTTTTATGGTGAGGTAGCAAGCCATCATGGCAGTGCATACGCTTCAGTGTAGGGTATGTGCAACCACAATTGAGTGAGTGAACAAGATTTAGTGACGCATATAAATGCCAAAACGAAATGCTCCAACAGCAAATCACGTGCTGCATTGACACGCCTCCCTTAGGTTTTTGGACTGTTTGGGTATTTTTGCGTATATGTACTATGGTGAGAAGGACAGGCAGACAGGCGGACGAACTGGGAGGCAGGTTGCCAGTCTGGCTGATTGCTAGCCGAGCAGTGCAGGGCAGCAGGGAATCTCATGATTTGAACACAAGTGCAGTAACGTCGCTTTTTCCTCCAACACCCACCACACATTCGTATTGTGTGTCAGCAACAGCCACCGCAGTGGCCTCATCAAATTGCCAGCCTTCATCATCATCATCAGCAGTAGAAACAACAGCCACATCCACATCCAATTGGCCAGAAGGTGGACATGCCTGCAGCTGTTGATTTTGTCACGCGTCCCCCCTTTGGCATTGTTTCTCGCATTTTGACGCTTGCGCCTGATCTTCTTTGTGGCTTGGCTGACTTGCTCGGTGTCCATCGCCATCGTTGCCATCGACACCATTGTCGCCATCGTCGTCGTCGTCATTGTCGGCGACTCCAATAAATCAGTTTGATTTATTCACCTTCCCTACTCGTTCATTTTTCGATTGTTGTCGACGTAGTCGCCCCAATGTTGTTGTTCCTGTTGTCTCTTCACGCTCATGTTTGCATCTTGCTGAGTGTCTCCTAAGTATACGATATACGACTATACTACTTATATAGTTAGTAGGTATGTTTATATGTATGTCTTCGATTGCCTTCGATCGCCTCCAGCTGAAGATCAACTGAACGTGCAGTGAACGTCTAATCCAATTCAGCTTGCAAATATCGATATCGTGACTTTTGATTTCAAATTAAGATTATTTCCTATGTATAATATGTAATGTCATCGTTGAAATCGTCGTTGTCGTCCACGTTGTCGCCACAGCCGCCTCTGCCTCTGCCTCAGCCTCTGCTGCCGCCGGCTCTGACGTTTATTTATGCAAATTTATAGTTAATTTGTTGGGGTCAGCACGCGCGTTCCTCATCACATTTTGGCCATTAAAAAGCGTATGTATATTTATACGAGTATGTAGGCCTTACAAATTGCTTTTAAAAATGTAGGCTCAAGCATATTTGATTTGGAAGTCAAATTCCGATCCAAGGACTGTTATAATAACAACAAAGACTGTTTGAATTTATAAATGCCGTACTACTCGTAATGGGGATTCTAAGGCAAGGCCATGCCATTGCATTTCTGGCAGCGATATCCCTTAAAATTAAGGTCTCGATCACATCAAAAACGAAGGACACCATATGTTAAAAAATCCACAATATATACAATAAGGCAAAGGGTACCTATTAATTAGACAGGCGCTGTATTTAACATTAGTTACATAATGAAGAAAATTTAATTTGTATTAAAAAAGTATTAAATTATCTTAGTTATTTCTCTATCAATTTATAAAGTTTGCTTTTAAAAATTTAACAAACATTTAACCAATTATTTTCAGAAAAAAAGTAACATTGATGAAAATTAGGTAAAAACACTGTTAAAATTAAATCAAATGAATCAATTAAATTAAATCAAAAGAGACCAAAAACAAACAAACAAAATAATAACAAGTTCAAGGTTGGCTGGAAAATGTTAACTTTCTAAAGATCATTTTTCTTATAATAACATTAGGGATAACAACTTCTGCTTTTGCGATTACTCGGATTGTAAGAAAATTTGTTTCTCAAATACAAATCATTTCTATAAAATCATCGACAAGATTTATTTGGAATTATTATAAAAGCTATCTCATCTAGTGTGGGGAATACGGTATATTTGTAGAGTTGTGGCTATGAAAACTTCTAATAATAGTCTGCTATTAAATACGTTTTTGAAAACTGTTTTACAATTAGTTCTCAGAGGATAACTCTAAGTTCTACCAGCTCAATTGATTTGCATAACTCTTAAATTATAGAACATATTTTGATATTGAGTACAAAGCCAGAGGAATTATTATTATTTTTTTTAAATATTTAAAAAATATCTTTAATTTTAAAAATGATAACAAGTTGTTTTTTTAAGTTCTATTATATTACCAGCTCAATTGATTTGAATAACTCTTAAATTATAGATCATATTTGGATATTCAGTACAAAGCCTGAGGGATTTTTTTTTTATTTAAATATTTAAACAATGTCTTTAATTTTCAAAAGGACTACAAGTTTTTTTTCCATTTAAAACATTTAACAATAAACATTAAACCCTAGAAAAGGGTTCAAGAAATCGGTCAGAGAATCGCTTTCGAGCGCATTTATGTCGCTAGGTTTTCAATACTTTTTCGCTGCTATTCAAGATGGTAACAAAAATGAATCATATTAATACAAGTATATGATAGAAAATGCGTTAATTAGGAAAAATAGACGTAGGACAGGCGCTCCAGACATTAGTCTGGGATCAACGCCAAGTGAATTTCATTTGCACTAATTTGCAACTCTCTTTCCAAATTAAAAAGCGTCTAGTACCTCAATTAGGCGCGCCGCAATTTATGAATGAAGTGACTAGAGAAATGTTTCAATGAATGTTTAACAAAAAAAAAAAAAAGAAGAAGATAATAATGAAAAACGCATGTCTGGAGAGTTGCCTCAATTGGGTCACTGTCTAGCAGTGGCGCTTCAAAATGTGCAAAATACGGGTACTCGTAGTATGCATGGAAATGGAAAATGAAGTGCTAGTTGGGCGGAAAGAGAGAGAAGGATGAAATAAATGAACAGAGCAGAGCAGAGCTGGCGAGTGCGAGTGCGAGTCATTGAGACAGCGAGCGAGTGAAACGATTGAATGATTTATTTTTGACAGGTTTTTAACTTAAAATTAAAACGGTAAATCAACTTTTGACAGCGAAGGCTGCTGCGACGACTGCCAACAACAGCCACAGCCGCAGCCACTGTCGCAGCAGCAGCAGCAGCAGCAATGTTGACTCTGACTCTGATGCTGATGGTTGCTGATGCTGTCGCCGCTGCTTTTTGCTAATGATGCTGTCGTTGTGTGGTGTGTGTGTGTCTCTCAGTGTGTGTGTGTGTGTGTGTGTGTGTCTGACTGTACCCAAATCAAGCGAAAAGAGGCGCGACAACTTTACCGCATGTCCCATGCCAACATGCCGCTGCCGAAATGTTGTTGCGACAAAATGTTGCTGTCGCTGACTGTCGCCAGCTGACGTACGAGCAATGAATGGATGTGGCTGTGGATCTACATATACTTGCACGTATGTATGTATACATACTTAACATCTGTGTGTGTGTGTGTGAGTTTGCTCTGACGCATAGGAATATGGGTCGTTGTGCACAATTAAGTCAGTTAGTCAGTCAGTCAGTCAGTCAGGCAGTCAGTCAGAGTGTATCTAATTCGCAAGCCATAAATACTTGCTCGAATGCATTGTCTTCGCAGCTGATGCCCTCGCGATTGATGAGCGGCTCTCGGCCCCAAGGCCCTTGGTGCCTGCCTGCCTGCCTGCCTGGAGCGGGCGGGTGTAGCGGGCCAGGCGTTCGCACTCAGTATGCATATTTACATAAATGATTTCTTTTTTTTTTCTTTCTACTTAATACGCTGAAAACAAAGTCATAAATTGTCTGTCGCTTAATTCTCTGTCAGTTGAACTGTAATAAATTAATATAAATTTCTTGTCAACGAAAAACGGCAAGAACCGCGAACAGAGCTGAGGCAAAAGTTGAAATGCGCAGACCCACACAGTCAGAGATGATGGCCATGTTATAGCTGAGATGATGGAATCTTGCGTAGGTTGCAGTTTAAGTAAATCGGCAAAAATATGGGCCACTTATCCAGATGCGGATACGTAGGAGATTGCGATTGAAAGAGGCTACTTTTTAACGTCATAGTTGATGTGAAATGCGCAACAATTGATCTGAAATCATCTGCAATTCACTTCAAATAATAGGAAATGACGGATTATATTTAGAGGGAACAGAGGATGTAAGGGTAGTGCTCATCTCATCTACAACTCACTCCAAATAATAGGAAATGAATAATGATATTTTAAGGGAACAAAGGAAGTAGGGGTAGTGCTCATCTCACCTGCAACTCACTTCAAACAGTAGTAAATGAAATGATATTTAGAGGAAGTAGGGGTAGTGAGTAGCTAAAGAGGATGATACAAGATCTTGGAGATTTGCACGATCTGGATGTACACTCTGTGTAAATCGAAGAATCTGTGCTGTCTCTACTAATATACTCTAGTAATTTATTAGCTGCCCTTATGAGCTTTTCTCAGTTTTTTTTTATTGGCCTCTCCCTTTTTAATTTCTTAAAGAAAGTTTGAGTTTTCATTTTGATATTGCTAAATAGGGTCCGGTATTCGAGTTCCCTTAGTCCAGCATTTATAAAACTTTACTAATTGCCTCTACAACAGCCCTAGAACAGCAATATTGCTGCTAAGCCTACTATATTTAATCAAAAAGATAGTCAACCCATGCGATGTTTTCAGCAGTGTTTCGATATTGCCAAGATATTGCTACCCTCGTACTGCTACCAGATGATCAAGTATGAGAAGAATAATATAAACTTTAATGAGAAGCGCGAAAGGCGGAACCAATATCCTCCTATATATTGTTTCGTTCCTCTTTAAAGGGATCTTCAATAATAAATAATCTGCCCAGCTTTCTCTAAAATCAGTTAGGCACGGCTCAAGGTTACTTGCAATTATTAAGTCTACACAACCGGATTCCCATCCAAACTAACACTTGCTAGCATTCTAAAGTTCACAATGAGACGGCTATGGTCATGGCGATGGCGATGGAGTGGACGGGGAGCGTACTTGGTCAGTAGTTACAACAGCTTATACGATGTGAACGAGGCGAACTGAGCTTGGTCGATAATTGATGCATTCTAATCACCAACATCCAGTGACTGCAGTCGTGATTGATCATGACAGGTGTGCGCAGTCAGGTGGAAGCTGTCATATGGCAAATGATTTTCTTTGATTGACAAGCAGGTCAAGTCAATCGCAAGATCATCGGACTTTGGTCGTGGAGTCGAAGTCAAGTATTTGCATTTAATGATGTGCAGAGCTTCCGTTTGCAAATACTAGGCAGAGTATGAGAAGACTGAGAGATCGAAGGAAGAGACTGCTGCGTTTTACGTTGGCGACAAATTTACACTTGCCTTTGCCTCTGATGCGACAGGTTCATTAATTAATGTGCACACGGCCGCCGCACGAGCGCAGCAACAGCAACAACAACTTCAACTTTGCGCAGGCGCCGAAGCCGACGCAATGAGTTGCGTGCGGTGGCTGCTTTGGCGCATTTCTTAATCGATATCGAAATGATTTACGTTGCCTGCTTAATGAGTTCGTATACACAAACAGAGACAGACAGCTGGACAGTTGGAGAGTCGGTCTGGTCTGTTGGTTATGCGGTCGACGTCGACGACGTCTGAAATTTTCCTTTCACGCAACTCTTTGGCAGAGATCGCAGCTGGTACTGCCACTACTGGGCTATCAATCTCTGACATGACGTGGCCAAAACGAAATATGAGAGTGATTGGCATTTCAATTAACGAATTGGTCATTTGCATGCTGCCGTTTAAATTCCATGCTTGCCACTCCCCTCTGAACTGTCCTTGCCTCTGAATACTCGTTCGATTGGTCAATGCCACACGAAATTTCCTGGTAGCACTGCAGTAGCTGTTGACAGCAATCCATCACAGAATCAGGGTTGTTTTCTTGTAAAAGCAACCCTTAAAATGGTTTGTAAATCTCTCTCGAAAATCAAATGTGCATGCACTTGATAGTTCCTTCTCTTTATTTACAGCTGCCAGCTTATTAATTGTTGCCCCATGTTGGGCGCCACTTGTAATACGGTAATTAGTAATAGTATGTGTTTAATATTTGATTGCATGCACTTCTTAGTTCCTTCTCTTTTACTTGGATTTTTTTTATTTAGTTGTCTTATCAATTTTTGGACCCATTTTGGGCGCCAATTGTAATACTTACATTAGTTATAGTAGGCGTTTAATATTTGATTGCAAGTACTTAATATTTTCTTTTCCTTTTTTTACAGTTTATTTGTCTTATTAATTTTTGGCCCCTTATTGGGCGCCACTTGTAATATGGAAATTAGTAATAATAGGCCTTTAATATTTGATAGCATGTAATTGTTTCTTTTTTTTTTAATAGTTTAGTTGTCAACTTATTAATTTCTGGCCCCATGTTGTGCGCCAATCGTAATACAGAAATTAGTAATTCTATGCCTTTAATATTTGATTGCAGCTCATACTTTTTTATTTAGATTTTAGTTGTCAACTTATTAATTTCTGGCCCCATGTTGGGCGCCCCTTGTAATACGGAAATTAGTAATAGTATGCGTTTAATAGTTAGTTGCTTGAGAAATGATGAAAATCCAATAGGTATTCAAAGTTGTGCTAAGAAGGAACAAAGTTAAAAATTGTCTTTTTGGTGCCAACTCTTTTAAATAGTGCCCATTAAGCCCTATTAGCCATAACCCAACTTATAGTGGTACTAATATGTGCTTCAGTGTAGCAAACGATGCTGTCGTCATTTGCTGTTGGCGCCCACAAAACCCACCCAAAACCCATTGCCATTCCCACACCCACACCCATACACCAACATCCACACCCATACAACCCCTATCCTTGGGTCCATGCGTATTTTATGCTGAAGCGCGTTTCATGTGCGGGTGCTGTGGACATATTTATGTCGCTTTTGGGAACATTTCATCCTCATAAATATTATTCATGCTCTCGTTCACTCTTTAGCGACAAGCTCAATGGTTGCCTCCGTTTTGCCGCTTCTTCAATACTGCTGAGCTTTCAAATTGCACAACAAACACTCACACAGACGAACACATACACCCACAAAGTTCGTTACAGTGTTCAACGCCCTTGCGACGACGACCGTCGACGACCGAGGACGACGACGACGAAAACATGCGAAGAAAAATAGCAAGGAATCCATCAGATAAGTGTGTGCCAACTCGCTCACTCACTGGATGGCTGCCTGTCTGCTGTCTCTACCCCACCTATTCTCTTCCTCTCGGTCGCACTTTGCTTTCAGCGTTTTCGCCAGTAAATTGTCAAAGTGACAGCTTATGTGAGTCGTCGTCGTCGCCGTCGTCGCAGCGTTCCTGCAAAAAGGAATCCCAACCATCATTTACTTGCCCTCGCACACCTTCCACTGGCATGTCTTGCCATTTCTTGGGTTTGATTTAATGTTGCGTGTGATATATCACAGTAACCAAGCACAACCACCACTAGACTTTTTACTTTTATTTTGGTTCGCTTATCGAACAGAACAACCCTGCCCCTGCCCCTGCCCGTGTCCCTGTCCCTTCTTCCACAACTTCCCTGCCATCCCATCATCGAACCACTGGCAACCACTTTGCCACATTTAATTTTTGGACGATGGGCGATGTGATGGCAATGCCAATGGCAATGGCGTCAATGACTGCCAGTGTCAGCGTCAGCGTCAGCGTCGGCGTTGGCGTCTGTTCCAGCTTCAATGTCTGTCACTCTGTCAGCACTGACACGTCTTATTCTCGCACTCTCTCTCTCTCTCTCTCGCTCTCTCGCAAGTCTTTAACAAAGTTCGTTTCATTTGTGGAAAAGTTCTCTTTGTCTCGTCTCTGGCATGTGCTATGTCTTTCGCAATCAACTTCAATTCAATGGCCTGCCTGCCAATAAATCACTCATTTCATGGAACTTCTCCACTTTCTTCTCTACCCATGCTGTGTTCTAATATTAAGGCACAGTGGTAGGAAATGATAAGTATAGCAAAGAAGAGAAAGGTGCATTAGAATTATAAGCATATAGGATCTTCTATTCTAGATATGTTTGAAGCATAGGAAAGTTTTACCTATTAGCTTAAGAAAAGGACAGTTTACAATCCTAGGTCTGTTACAGAAGGCACTCTCTGATTGAAGCAGAAGAAAGTTTTAGTGTCTCCACTTGATTAGTAATGGGGGGAGCATTCGAGTTATAGGTGTATAGGATGTATTCTACAGATCTGCTTGAAGCAGCAAAGAAGATAAAGGTCCCATTGGAGTGATAAGTTTATAAAGTATTAATTTAAAGAAACGAAAGTCCTATATTTTAGATCCATTAGGTTAGGCATCATCTGATTGAAGCAGATGAAAGTTTTAATCAAAGAAAATAATGGGCTCATTCGAATTATAAGTTTATTAAGTATTAATTTAAAGAAAGGAAAGTCTTCTGCTCTAGATCCATTAGGTTAGGCCCATTACAGTTATAATTGTATAGGATCTTCTATTATACAGATCTGCTTGAAACAAAGGTGAGTTCTAGTGCTGACGGAATTGTAGTACATAAAAGAACATAAGTTATAAGTTTATATAGTATTAATTTAAAGAAAGGAAAGTCTTCTGCTCTAGATCCATTAGGTTAGGCACTCTCTTCTTGAAGCAGAGGAAAGTTGTAGTGTCTACGCTTGATTAGTACATCAAAGAATAGAGGGGCCCATTACAGTTATAATTGTATAGGATCTTCTATTATACAGATCTGCTTGAAACAAAGGTGAGTTCTAGTGCTGACGGAATTGTAGTACATTAAAGAAGATAAGTTATAAGTTTATTAAGTATTAATTTAAAGAAAGGAAAGTCTTCTGCTCTAGATCCATTAGGTTAGGCACTCTCTGCTGGAAGCAGAGGAAAGTCTTAGTGTCTACGCTTGATTATGTACATCAAAGAAAGTAAAGGGCCCATTCGACCTATAAAGTATTAATTAAAATAAAGCACATTCTTCTATCCAGGCTCTATTAGATTAGGCTGCACCTTTTCCTAGCCAAGCAGCTCCTTCTATAATTAAAAGACTAAATAAAACGGTTGTCTGATAAGAAAATGTACAACGATTTTTCGCAACACGATATCTTCTAGTCAGTTAAGTGCTTATGTGCAAAGTGTTTTGCATCATCATCAGATTGTATCATCAGATTTGATTTGATTTCTTCCTTTAATTACTCCAAAATCATTTGAGCTCCATTCCACTGTTCTCACGTCAGAGCCATCAAAGTCAGAGCGGTCCAATGTTGGCGTCAGTATGTCATTGGACTTCTTCAACTTTTTGCTTTTCCTTCGGCTCCCAGCTTGGGTCTTTTGGGGTTGGGCGCTGCTTCGATTTACTTTTGCCTCTTTAGGGACAGGGGCGTGGCGGGCCGGGGGAGGGGGCTGCTGTTTACTCTGGGCGTGTGTATTTCTCTCGATATTGCCAAGCTTTAAATTGCAATGACGTCAAGTTGGCATGCTTCATGATTATGTCGCCAGAGTTTCACAGTCCCTTGTTCCTGCTTCTGCTCCTGCTGCTGTTCTTGTTATTGTTGTTTTTGTTGCTATATGCTTCCAAGTTCTATGCGAAGTCTTCTTCGTTCCCGATGTCGATTGTGTACGAAAAGTGCGAAAACGAGACGAGCACTCTTATCTGGCGGGCCCCATCGATAGATGTCATCTTGAGTGATTTACCGTCAATTGGGGATGTTGTCTTCAATGAGTTTTTCTTGTTGTTGCTGCCTTCCATCAGATTTATGTTTATATTTATTTACGCTACGTTCTGGCTAAGGGATACATATTTGTGCGGTTGTCTTTGCCTCTATGTGCGTTTGCGTGTCTGTCAATGTGTGTGTGTGTGTGTGTGTACATATCTGTTCTCATCACCGACCATGTGGAAACTATCTGGAAAATTAATCAATACTAAGTATCGGACTTTAAATTAAAGTGTGCTGCCAATTTTAATTCAACGGCTGATGGCAAATGTTTTTGAATGCATCATTAAATCTTGTCTTAAGATATAAAGGAGAAATCAATTTAGGCTCATTCCAAGATATTGTGAAGCGTTAACCCTAGCCCTGATTATTAAATATATTTGATTGTTATGGCTCTTAATTGAAATAAGAAAACAAATATTCGAGTGAGTGCTTTGAAAAGGTGGCAATCGGAAAATGTGGTTGCTGATTGATTGATTTTTAAATTAACATTAATGGAGACAAATTGACAGGTTTGTTCCATTATGTTGACCACTAGATGGCGGTTTAGAGAGATTTTGTAAAATATTAATCAAAGTATATAAGAAGGTGCATTCGGTTTGTATGTAACAGTAAGAAAGAAGCATCTCCGACCCCATAATGCATTTATAATCTTAACAGCATGACGAAATAAATCGATCTGTATAGTACATGTTTATCTGTCTGTATGAACGCTTGGATTTCGGAGACGGCTAAATAGACCAAATTTTCTACCTATCCCGAGGTAATATGTTTTTTTAAATAGATTTTTAATCCCTTTCCACGCTATAGCATTTTGTCAATACTTCCCATAATGTCACAGCTACGTTAATCATACTTTGCACAAGTAATTATTGTTTAAGTACGGGCTCTTGTTTTAAATTTCATTTAAATCAGTAAATTATATGCGAAGTTATTATCGAAACGATTTCATTTCGCCAACAAAAAATCTGCAGGGTTCGCTCTTCTTCTTTTTTATTTTGCTTCTGTTATGAGCGACAATAAAATAATTGAGAAAATTCGTATGGGGAAAGGTTATTTCACCGTATTTATAATTATAATGGAATTTATAATTATTAACGAAAATGGTTGTAAAGTATTAATACATTTATTTAGTCGATGGTTTAAATGATTTAAGAAATTGTTATCCATCTCATCAATCTTTACACAGTGAGACTTAAACAGGAAATTAAAGTGGGTTAATAACATCATTTGAACAGCCAACGATCTTAATGCAATTTGAGCTTTATTATAACAATACATATTTCTAAAAATTAATTAGAAGATTCAACATGAAGATTTATATCGCTATTTGCATCTGCATCCAGCTCAGAAGGCGTGACTGTTCTTAGACAAATCACATATGGTTTTTATATATCATTTGTGTGTTTGTGTATGGATTTTATATAACTAGGACGATGGGTCATTATTATTTCCATTAATTGTACGTTATTTTAGCATTTTTTTCACACCCTTTCATACAATATGGTAGGTGTGTAGTTCACTCAAAGCTCCATCTTATTTCAATTTCATTGCACAAATAATTGCATGTTCAAAACGCACATATCTCACGATATACATATTTATACTATAGTATAGTACGTATGGAATAGATTCAAGTGCTTGCAGCCATTTAGCTCTTAATTGGATGTGTTTGGCAGCGTCTGGAATTATATGTCTGGGGTTGCATTTCAAATGGAATGTCAATGCTAATAATCGTCATGTAAATTGCTTCTTAATTTCAAAATTGTTCAAATTGTCGACGAGTAGTGTTTTGGATTCATTTAAATGACTCGTGTCTGAGTTTCCAGATGACTTAGCTGCTATCGTTGTGTGTGTGTGTTGTTGTTGTTGTTGTTATGGAGTGACGTGTTTGGCGACAAAATCTAATTGCAATTAGTATGAGGCGGATTTTCTCCCAGACTCCCAACACTAGCTTCGCTGCATTGCAAAATTATGCAAATCCATCAATAAATTCGTGTCATCCAAGCGACATTTATGGATTGTTGTCGCCACGCATAAACTGGCCTTGCGTCCGTTGTCTGACTGGAGGCTACCAGGACAAGTAAAGTGGGTCGTAATGCCCAGGGGGGAAGGTGCGCAGTAAAATAGACATTTGTGTGTACACAAGTGCCTCAGCCTCAGCGTCAGATGGAGCGCGTGGGCCTCTGACTTGTCTACTGGCTGCCTGGCTGCACTTGCAAGATACGTGCATGTACAGTAAAGACAGCCTAACATGGACTACTCCTAGTGTAGAGTTTGTATGTTTTGACGGGTTGGGTTTTGTAAAAAGACTCGCAAATGGGAATGGCCAGATGATGGTAGAACATCAATAATCTAAACAATTCTATAAATAAATTCTTTGAGATGTTCAAAACACACAATTTCTGTTTGATTAGTAAAAAGAACAATCAGGGAAAGCAACGTCTATATTAATCTAGAAGCCCAGAAAATCAGCTTAAGCTAGGAAGATATTTTTTGTGCGGAGTTCAAACTTTCCCTAAAACTACAACTGCGGCAAAATGTAGAAAATTAGAAAACATAGTCCCAATTATTCTTTTAAAATATGTACTCGTAAAGACATAAATTATAAATTTACGTAGGTTCCTCTTATTTCTTAGTTCAAACAATTTCAGCTTTTGACAAAAAAAACACAAAGCTTTAGGTTTAGAGAGTTTTTTAATGATATTGCTGACGAAATTGTTGTCGAACAAAATATATAACGTATGTTTTTCATCGATGATCTGTCTTAGCCGTTATTTGAAAGGTAGGTTCGTCTTATTTCTTAGTTCAAAGAATTTTAGCTTTTGACAAAAAAAATTACAAAGCTTTAGATTTAGAGAGTTTTTTAATGATATTGCTGACGAAATTGTTGTCGAACAAAATATATAACATATGTTTTTCATCAATGATCTGTCTTAGCCGTTCTTTGAAAGGTATTTTTACTGTTGAGGTTCGTTATTTGTCATTTGTTGCTCGCGTTGTATTCGTCTCTGTCCACTGCATGTCCACTTGCCATTCGATTCATGTAGCTTTGCATATTTCACAAACACACACACACACACATAGATGCTTAGATATATGGTGCCAAAGTCCTAAATTATTGTGAACTGGTTTTTCGTTGTTAATAATGATGCCTGTCAATGGCAACTGACGGCTGAGCTAATAATTGCACTTGATTTTTTTCCCACTTAATGCTACTTGTACCATCGACTGATGATAAATGGTTGGACATCTTGCGCAAATTTCTAATTTCCTGACTGAAAAATAACATTAAAAACATTATTCCGCACCAAGAGTGTAAGTCTTAACAACCTGGTATCCACTTCAAAGAAAAGTTAATTAGCAAACGTTCATAAATAAGCAGCAGCAGACAATTGTAGCTTCAATGCAGATGAAAATGTTGATAATATTTTGTCAAGGATGAAAGTATTCCATTTAAATCATAACAGTTCCTATTAAATATGCAGAACTATAGTTCCCAACTCCCAAAAAAAAAACCCTTACACATTTGTTCTATGTGGTCTTAACTGCGTTCCTATCGACATTTCTCTCCCTACTTCAGTAGACATCTCGTTCTTAAGGTCATCGTAGGATAGTTCTTGGCAGGGACAGCAAATAATGATTATTTTGTTATTTTTAAACGAAAAAAGCATTCACTAATACATAGTAACTTTAAGAAAGCGGGGTCTTTACAGATATCCTTTTTTAATGATTTTCTATCCATTTTCACCTTGATTTATATTTTTTAATTTTTTTTTATTCAATAAAAATTTAATAATTAATTTTTAGTGTTACTTTAAAAATTATTATTATTAAATTTTTGAGCAAAAACATAAAATTTACAGTCCCTGGTTCTTAGTGTTCTGTTCCTCCACAATTTGACAGTCGGCGATGTTGATTCCTCTGTGCTTCTAGGTCGTATTATTTATTCTGCACCATCCAGGCCAACAAGCAGCTTTTTTCCTCTTCTACTCAACAGACGTACTATCCTTTTTCGAATATTATGCTCTAACTAGAATACTTTATACTTTTTATTCCCCGCTGAGCGTTGATCAACAGGTTTGTTTGTTGATACAATAAATAAAAATGTTCATCGAATTAAACAATGCATCGAAACTTTCGGACATATACCACCACTATGAAGTTAAGCTTTAGTTTCTGTTCTGTTTTTACAACTTTTCTTCACCTTGACGTGCTCTCTTAAACGAGCTTATTATAAGATTATTATTTTCTTATATTATACATTAATTTGTTAAATTCTCTTATCACTTTTTTAAATCTGAATATTTTGGTCAAATCTAAAAGTGTGTATATATTTGAAATATGATGTTGAATGGCTGATTTGGGGTTAAAGTTTCTGAAGATATAAGTAGAATTCTATAACATTTATGAAACAATAAAAAACCCGCACAATCCAAGCAAAAGTCTATCTTATTGATCATAACATTTTGATAGCTACAACAACATTTGCTCAACCCCCCAATGTTGCACAAAGAACAGCTGTAACTATGTACTTATTGTAAACTATAATCGTAGTATATCAGTATGGTGCGGGTAATGGCGTTATATATATGTTTGTATATTGTTTGCTTGTTTATTTTTCTTGTCTGAGTCTCTTGCTCCAATAAAGTTGGTTTTTATGATGAACATGCAATTTCTGGACATTGATACTTGGCTTGGCTTGGACTTGGACTTGGATTTGGACATGTGCTTGGCACATAAAGCTTGACAATTTATGGCAGCCGCATCGCCCTCGTCGATATTGTTGTTCGTGTTGTTGTTGTTGTTGTGTGGCCACTTTTGTTGTTGCTTTTACTTTCAAACTGCGGCCGAATGTTGCATGTTGGCACGTGCAGTGTGTGGGTTGTTTTTATTTTGAAGGACTGTTCAGACGGACAAAACAAATTTCATTAGATATGGTCAGACTGGCAGCCAATATTATGAGTAAGTCATTAATGAAAATTCTAGAAGAATATTATGAATATTTTTTTTATTGTTTGTAGAAATGGTTTATGAAGGACTATTCAAAATTTATTCTTTAAATAAATCCTTTGTTTATTCTGATAGGTTATTCAATTTTTTATTGGCTCAAGCTACACCTATTAAAATTTCCAATTATTCCTAGATGTTTTATTTAGTTCTAGAGTCCATAAATAATTTAAAAAAGAGATCGTTGGTTGCTTCGGAAATAGTTTATGAACGACTATTCAAATTTTAAAAGAATTTCGACCAATTTTCGTGGTCCATGTGATAATTTATTAAATTTTTTAATGGCTCAGGCTATACCTATTAAAATTTCCAATTATTCCTAGACGTTTTATTTAGTTCTAGAGTCCATAAATAATTAAGAAAAAGGAGATCGTTGGTAGCTTTGGAAATAGTTTATAAAGGACTATTCAAAATTTACGAGAATTTCGACCAATTTTCGTGGTCCATGTGATAATTTATTAAGTTTTTTAATGGCTCAAGCTATACCTATTCCCTATAATACTTAGCTTAAATTTTCCAATTATTCCTACACGTTTTATTTAGTTCTAGAGTCCATAAATAATTAAAAAAAGAGCTCGTTGGTTGCTTTGGAAATTAGTGTTTTGGTCTGAACAGATCCTAGATATGGATGTGTTCGATTAGCCGCCAGCCACAACAGCTTCATGTGGCCAGCGTTTTGCATTCGCCTTCATTGATATTTGTTGCTGTTGCTGCAGCGGTCGGCAATTATTCAAAAAACGTTTAAAAAATATAGCCAGCACATCGCGGCTGTGCATTGTTTGTGTGTTGAACGTGTTGCTTTCTAGTTTGTGCGCTTGTTCCAGTCAACCCAGAAGCGTTTTGCACTCCATGGCAACGACTACCATCAAACACACATCAGCGACCAAGATGGGCGACCCACATCATCTGCACGCCATCCGCCATCCTCAAGCCTCCTCCTTGTGGGCCAGGGCAGCAAGGGGGCAAGGCAAGGGCTGGCCACTATATTCGAACAGTGGTAGACAGCGCCAGCAACTGCGCCACATGTGGCCATAAAGAAGGCAGCTGTGATAATCACAGCAGTCGAACGAAGGTGATGGCGTTCCGCGGCACATTTCCAAGCTAAGTACTTGAGCAGAGTGTTAACTATGACTATTTGTTGGAAATATCATTTTTGGCTTCACCGATTTGAAAGAATAAAACCATTTTGTAAATTAGAATATACCTTCAACTGAAACGAGTCCTTTTAATGCCAGCTATATGTCAATTTGAATATACCTTCTAGAATTAAATTAGAATTGTTATGATACCCTCAATATTGTTGAAAAGGCATTTCTTGGTAATAAGTTTCTTTGGAAACTATGCAAACTATACATATGTAAGTATCTTTAAAATCAGATTTGCAGATTTGATTTGGAATAACATAAGCCTCTTTCGATTCATCTAATTAAAGCTGAATTAACTTTGCTTGATTCCTTCAGTTATGTTAAAAAGACATTTCTTGCTATTAAGTTTTAACTATGCAACCTATCCATATGTAAGTATCTTTAAAATCCTCTTTGATTTAAATCGGCAAAGAATCTGCTTTATTTGCTTACAAATCGCCACACAAATCGCTTCTTAACCAAAAAGATTTTGGCTAAACTATAGAGTACATGTAAATAGAAATATATCAGATACAAGAACACAAATAAATCATTTCATATTAGGTCAACTGTCCGATAAAATTGAAATCTTTCGCATGTTTTTTGTGCACAACGCAACGAACAAATTAATTTTTGAACTTATCAAGTGTGCTTTCAATTGTTGGCCAACCTCTGGTCTACCTCCTCTACCTCTTCCTCCCTCCAGCTATCGTTCTGGGGCCAACTAACAAGGCAACATTTTGTGCTGTCGAGTGCACTCATCATGTGAGGCGATGGCTACCTTTTTATTGTTGCCACACAAGCCACGACGCCGACGACTACGACGACCGATGAGTCTGCCTGGCAGGTTGCATTGCAAATTTGCAGCTGAACATGCAACGTGCATTTGGCAGCACAACAAATACCCAGAAAGAGAGTCAGTCACTAAAAGGGAGGGCTGGGAAGGGAATAATAACACACAAAAAACCACACAGACGCTGCCAATATTGACTGGGACTGGAACTGGAAGTGTGTCTGAAACTGACTGAGCAGGCATAAGAAAGCAATGCTCTTTTTATACCCTATCGAAGGGTATTTTATCCAGATAATGGTATTTGGGCTGCCACGTCTATGCTTTATATCTGTACGCGTTCGTTAGTTCTGCTCTCTCTGTTTCAGCAATCACGAGATAGTATTATTCACAGTATAGATAGTATTAGCATAGTATATTAGTATAGATAGTATTATTTATATAGAAGCTATCGGTGAGATTTTGTGTACCTTCATTCGATTTAGAAGACGTTTATGGAAGGCACGCGTAAGGGATCACGATCTTTAAGAGCCACAATATCGTGAACTTGTAATACTTGAAGCTCTAGGGATTTTGATGTACAGATCGGGAAAAGCTATAGACAAAAGTTACATAAAAGCGGAAAGTGTAGAATAAAGCCATCTCTGGAAGTATTGTAACAGAAAAATAACCACCACTTAAGGCTACGAGTACATTGAATTGAAACTGTTTTTTTTTCTTAAGATTTTAAAGCACTTATTTTTGTATTTAAGCTTGCTTAGATTAAATATGAAACTATTTGATATGCAAAATGGACGAAAACAATAAAGTATGACCTTAAAAAGATGGGAAAGGAATTTAAAGTAGGAACAAATATTTGTTCAGAGAGATATCCGAAAACAATATTTTATTAAATATTTTGTACCTAAAACAGATAGTTTCGAGCTAACCCCATTTTACATTTTACGCCGATCGCATTTAAACAGTATTTAAAAATATGAATTGTTGAAAAAACCAGATCTATAAAATTGATTGAATTACTTTTTCCTGCCAGAGAGATAATATTATGTAATTTCTCATATAGTTTTGTTTTTTCAATCACAGATTTATTAGATGCACTTACTAATTCCTTTTAGCCTTTAGCATTTTTGTTTTTTCAATCACAGATTTATTAGATGCTCTTACTCTTTTCTTTTACAAGTAGCTATAGATCGAACAAGCACTATAATGAAACATCGCAGTAATCATTACACGAAATGAATATTAAATTAAATACCAGACTTTTCAAATATTATATGTTAATGCTCTGTTGTAATAGCTAAATTAAACACAATTTCTGTTTGTATTGCAAAATTTTTAACAATAAGAACAATAACAGAAACAAATGGTGTTAAAATTTCTCCCGTAAGTATGCGAATTCAAGTCAATCTGATTCCAATTAACTTTACTTTCAATTCATAACACAATAAGATTGCAAATTATACCTATAACTACATTTAATTATATAAATTTTCTTAATTTGTTCAAGCCAATAAATGTTTAATTGTTATGTTAGTTAGAAGGGTATTCAATTGTTGGTCATGCTGCTGATAATTTGCTTGTTTCTTCATGTTTTCCGTTTATCCTTGCCTTGAGTTTGCGGTGCAATGCGACCGAGTATTTTTAATAAAATAAACCCAGAAATGTAATCAACATAAAGGATTTCACACAGCAGCAGAGGCAAGCACACTTATATACATAAATATATATGTAAGTACATATAGAAATATATAGTTGTGTGAAATGTGAAATTTCTGTGCATGAGCTGCTTTCATTTCACATGCATCTGTGACTGCAACGCTTAACGAGATACCACGTGGATATTCGTATCATTGCTGCCCCAGCTTCCCAGCCTCCCAGCCTCACTCGACCACCCACAACAACAACAACAACAACAACAAAAGCAGCAAAAAAAGCAGAAAAATTTATATATGTATGAAATGAACCCTTTATGAAATGTATAACGACTGCTGCCGTTGCTCGACATCAATGCAGTGAGCTGTATGTTGTATGTTGTCTGTGTGTGTGTGTGTATCTTTGAGATACATTTGCAATTATCGTGACTTGAACTTGTTCGTATAACAATATTGAGCGCAAGTGGCAGAGAGGCAAGTGGATGATGGGCCCAGAGCAAGGAGGAGGAGAGGGTGGAGGTGGAGGTGGGCCGGAGGGCTGGCAACATGTCGGTGACAGTTTATTAAATCGATTACTTTCGGTTTTGATATTTTAAATAAACATATTTTTGCCGGCCAGGCAATGCTTGGGAAGGCACGATGGCCAGGATGGGCAAAAAGGCAGAAGGCAGGTCAGGTACGAGTATGGTCTTACAGAACAGACGCAGCTCTGGCCCTCCCACTGGTCAGGCTCGTCCTTGTTGTTGATGTTGTTGTCGTTGGCTTTTTGTCAAACTTTATAAGTCGCAGCATCACGAATCATGTTATGCAACAACAACGACGACAACAACGACAACAACAGCATTTGAAAGATTAGTTATTGTTAATCAACAACAACAACAACCAGAGCATTGACAACAACATAAAAAGGGAAAATTTGTATTTTGCATTAAATTGACTTTGAAATTGACAGCATTTGGAATTACCTGCAAACGAATGCATTACAAAATTTATCGTGACTCGTGTGCGATGTCAGTCTGACCCAGGCAGTGTCTATATACAAATACATACATATCGATATAGGAGTACACTCTTTTGTATATACAAGCTTTCACGTTTATACATAATTCTAATCAATGTCTGTAACTGATTTTGACATTAGCTTTTTACAGTCCAGCCGCATTGCAAATGTGTTTGGCAAATCGTTTGCTAAATTGTTTGCCAGGAGATGTCAAAAGGTGTGAGCATCCAATGGTTTGAGTTTTCAGTGTGCTTAGCACTTGCTCTTTGCTTTGCATATATTAAATAAATTATAACATAGATCTGCCAATTTATAATTGATTTACTAGTTTTTGGCAGCTACCTTTTGGATTGGGGGTGTGCATGGAGAACGAATAAACGAATTAAAGTATTTAGTAATTACAATAATCATAACATATGTATAGTTCATAAGTATATTTAGTGAAAAGCTGAAACAATCCTTCTTACTATTGTAGAAGCACATTCTAAGCCTATTAGGGCTAAGATTATTATATATGAATGAACATATGGAAAATCTTCAAACAGTACAAATTAAACAAATGGAAATTGAAGATGTAGCATTCAATCAGAAAGAATTCATCCAAAAGTAAAACTTATAGTAAGAGACACTGCTATCTCTAGCAATAAACATGTTTTTTTTTCACTAATATAACTAATATAAATACTGTTTATTTATAACAAATAAAGAGCCAAAAAGTTCATCATAAAACTTATGTTAGGAGACACTGCTATCTCTAGCAATAAACATGTTTTTTTTCCACTAATATAACCCCTACTTACTGTTTATTTATAACAAATAAAGAGCCCATTAACACAACTGTGGAAAATCAAATATGGTACACGGATAGATCGCAACTGGAAACAGAGGAAGTTTATGGCTGCTCTTTATAGACCATATTTCGAACCATATTCTAAGCTGAAATTTGCGGAAAATGAGAAACTTTCACATCATTTGGAAGAGTCCAGTAGCTCTAGTTACTTTTTTATGCTTCAAAATCAATTGGCTGCCAAAAATACAAGACTTTTTGGACCTGAAGGGGTATTCGGCTCATAAGACTCGACGGTTGTTAATCTGAAAGATATTCATTGAAAACAAAGGTTTCCACAAAACAAAGCTTTCCACCAATAATACCATTATGTGAAAAGATAGTCTGGATTGTTGTTAAAGGTAGAGAACTCCATCATTGCCCATTATAGCAAGACAGTGAATGAAATTCCTTTACAAGTTTTGTTTATCTCTGAGAAGTACACCGAATTAATTTGTGAAATAAGAGTTCGTTACTCACTTATCATATATCTTTAAAAATAAAACTATCTACATAATTATGGAACACTGTGCTTATTTAGTTGGAACAATAAATACATAATGTGTCTTGAAAACGACACTCATGAATGAAACATTTGTATACAGTTTTGTTTCAACTTAGAACTGATTAGAACTGTCATTAATTAATTTGCAGCTGGCACTAGCATGCCTTCAATATAGTGAGTAGCTAATAAAATCCATAGCAGCATGGTGTAGACTATTGGGTGATTGAATTCAATTTGAAAAGGTTTGCGTGCTTGTTGTTGTTGGTTTTTGTGGCGACCCCCCAAATACAATGGCGAGGCCTGACCGCCGCACTCAACACTTTCCGCATCAATTACGTCATGTTAATCCGAGTGTCCACTGCATGTCCGCAAACTGACCGACCATACATCACACTCTGACGTGCTGGTCAACCAGAAGACAGGCGCACCATTGGTGCAACATGCAGCAACCATAAAAACAGAATGCCAACCAACCAACATTTCAACTGCTTTGATGTGCCCAGAAAAACGAACACACAACCAAATGAAAAAGCAACTGGGGATTCAGGAATATCCCCGCCCCCCCTCTTAGATGCTTTGGAAATGCAAATGCAAGGGTGTGTGTATGTGTGCGTGTGTGTGTGTGCGTGTGTGTGTGTGTGTGTATGTGTGCGTGTGTGTGTGTGTGCCAGCGAACATTTCAATCAAATGGCTGCAAAAAGAGCCAACAACGCAAAGGGCAGCTGAATGACGGACATAAACTTACAGCGTCAGCGTTAAATGCGTTCGTGTCCATGTCCATTTCCATGTCCATGTCCGTGTCCAGTTGGTGGCAGCGTCCCTCTCTATGAGCTCGGCTGCCATTCCCGCCACGAGTTGCGATTCATTCACTCACTCAACCTCAACTCATGCGCCTGCAATGACGACGTGCAGGCAACAACAAAAAAAAACTCCGAGGAAAAGCACAATGTGAAAATGTGGAAAAAGGGAAAATGCGAACGCATAGTCTTTCAGTGGGAGTGTGTATTTATACTCCTCTGTGTGTGTGTGTGTGTGTGTGTGTTTGCAGCTCTGGCGAAAAACTCAATTCAATTTAATTAAAACCAATTTTCGACTTAGAGTTCTCCATTGTTGGGCTTTTCTGCACTCTCTAGACACTCTACTCATATATATTTATTGATATTTCTAGATTAATCAATAGTTTTAAATCTAAGTCTAAGAAAAATAAATAGATATATTGATTTTCATCAATCTATGAAAAGTGTTCGGTCTAAGCCTAAGAACAATCTAATATAGTGAGCAGTTAAGCTAAGCAATCGATAATACTACAAGTAATAAGTACTGATGAAATTTTGAATATTACTTGTAATAATGATGAAATATTGAACATTAATAATGATGAAATATTGAATGGAATGAATTGATTGAAATGAATATTGAATAATAAAAACAATAACTTCATTTTAAAGTGTAAAAAAATATACCCAAAAGTCAACAAAAAACTAATCTTGTCGCATCGACTTCACGTTTTCAAAATTTGTCTTTTAATTGAAGACTGGAACGAATGGTGGACCGAAATATGAACTACTATTTCATCGAAATTTTATTTAAAATTTTATTACTTTTCAATCAAGAAACTAACTTTAATATTTATTTGTTTAAAAGACAAGAAGACCCTATAAATCTTTATATTTTAAACTATTTTCCTTTTTAAGATTAATTTTATTAATATTTTTAAAATTATATTAAAAACGCATAAACTTTATTTATTTAAAAGACGAGAAAACCCTATAAATCTTTATATTTAAAAAAATGTTACTTTTTATATCTATATATTTTTAAAAATGTAACTTTTCAAGATTAGTTTTATTATTATTTTTAAAATTTTATTCTTGGGGTGATATACTATAAATTTTTATATTTTAAGAACTTTTTTTTTAAGATTAGTTTTATTATTATTTTGAAAAACATTTTTTTGCGGGTGATATTAAAATTGTACAACTTTTTAAACTGCTTTAATAAATTATTAATGTAATAATTAATCCATTAAAACTGATTAGAAATTATTGTTCTTGCAACTGGCCTTACTGTTTCCACAGTTTGGTGCTAAATATTTCCTTCTTTCTCTGTGTGTAGGGTATTCAGAATGCGGCCACGTGTGCATTCAACGACCATTGGAAAAAAAATTGACTGCAGCAGGTGCGATCCTAACCAATGACGAACCAACTTGCCTGTTGGTGGGCTACTGGCTACTGGCGACTGATGCGTCTGTTGCAAGTCGCAGCTTGCCACATTTACATTTTTGCATCAAGTTTCGTTTGGTTTGTTTTGGAGAGCGCGAACGCGAACACAAAGAATATTTGGACGTGCAGTTTATTTTTCGTAGTTTTCTTTTTCGAATTTTTCGTTTTTTTTTGCAAGTACCGAATATTTTTGGTCGGCGGAGTTGATTAAGTCGATGAAACGTGTTTGGAAATTTAAGCAATGGAAATATTCATGTTAAACTGAACAGTCGCAGTGACGTGCGAACAATTGTGAAGATATTTGAATCATTATTTATTTGAAGTCTACATTTAATACTGTTGGCCAAGCAACTATTTACCTTAAATGTTGAAGAATTTATTATGATTTTTATAAATTACGTAGCCTTACACTATTTTAATCCAAACAATTTGATCTGTAGTAAGGAACGGTATTCGATATTATGAGGATTACAGTGGGTGTTGTGTAAAAAAATAGTTTAAATGAAATAATTATTTATAGAAATACAATAACTTTCCAGCACTTTAAGCACTTTTTATGGTAATTATTTCACAGTTTTCATCTTGAAATAACGAGGGTGAAATTTTGTATAAAATAATTTATACTTTACGGACCAAATTGGTGTTCAACAAATAAATTAAATACTTTCTACACTAAAAGAAAAAGTCCGCTCTATTTTTTCTTTGCTGTAAAAAATATTCTGTATAACCAACCATTATTTTTCTATAGCAAGAAATTTTTATAAATAAATTTTATTATTCTCTTGAAACATGTCATATTTTGTGTTTGTAGTAAAAATTTGATGACAAATTGCTATAAAAAAATATATAGTATGGGTTTTCCTTTGTTTGAATATTTATATTCGTACACAAATAATTTTTGAATTTACGAAAAAAATTCCATAGTACTATTTAATCTTGTTGCATATTGAAGAGAGAGCTCTGCTGCATTTATTTGTTAGGTTGCTGATTTTGAATTTATTTGTATTATTAATAAGCTGGCCAGAAACATACTTTTGTTTACCACATTTTTTAAAGAAACTAGATTTCTTGCAGTCTGCCTGCGCTGGCTTCCTTTATGGCTGGATTGTCAACAATGGGTTAATCACACAACGCACTGCCATCACCATAATCATAGCCGTTCTTCTCATCAGCGCCGCGTCTGCGTCTGCAGTTGCATTTCATTTCGTTATCGAATTTCGCACAATTCGCATATTATTTCACGCAGTTTTTCGCTGGACCCGCTATCAGGAAGGCTCTCGGTGCGTCCATTGGCCGACACTTCCATCGACAGTGCATTGAAATCCACTTCATTTCTGGCCGAGAGGCAATGAGCAAGAGACCAGCAGTTGGTCGGCCGGCTGTCGGTTTGGTTGTCGGACTGTCGCTTGGTTGGCGTTGGCAGGCAGCGCACATTGAAGGGTATTAACAGTCATTATTCAATGATATCTCGTTCTGCGGACATTGCAGGACAGGGATGGGGACGGGGACATGGACATGGACATCATCATTCGTGCGGAATACATAGTCGACTGGCTGGCTGGCTGGCCGGCTGGCTGGATTTGCTGAGTGGGGCGGGGCGGGGCGGGGCGGAGCGGCTTTGTAAATGGATCGATTCGTTTTTGCGCACCATTCAATGCTCTGGTCGTCATCGCTGTTGCATGTGTCGTTGCCGCTGTTGTTGTTGTTGTTGTAAAGGATCAAGTGCTGTGTGTGGGTGCGAGCGCCAAAATGGCCGCCATCACACACATACACACAGACACGAACGCTGCCCAAATGCATATGCATATCCTTAATTATGATTATTGTTATTTTCGACTCTGGCTGTCGCATTTAATGCGCATCTCTCTGTTTCGTCCCGAGCTTCGGCTCGTTATGTTGTCATAAATTTTGCGCTTTGCTGGCATCGGCGGCTGCGGCGGTGGAGGCGGTGGCAATGCCTGTGGCAGTGGCAGTGCAAGTGGTTGTGGCGGCGGTGGGCAACAAAATGACGTCTGGCCCATTAAAATATCGAGCACAGTCCAGTCATCTGTGGGCTTTCCATGCGATTCGTCTGCTGTGCATTATGAGGCCATTACAAGCACCACTTCTTCTTCTTCTTTTTTTCCCCAACATTCTCCGCCCCGATTTTGTCAATGTTTGATTTGGTTTTGCCGTCAATCTTATTGATATTGACGTTTATGTATAGCGTGGAACTTAAAATGTTATTTCAATCGAATATGCCTGAAGAAAACCATTTCCAAAATCAAATTATTTGGAATTATTTTATTATAAAATATAACACATGTTTGGAAATTAAAGAAGAAATATATTGATATTATTGATATTCATTTAACAGTTTTCCATATTTAAGAAAAACACTTTCATCACATTTGGATTTTTTGCTGCAAAATCTAAATGGGAAAGTAAGTAAATAAACTAAAATTAAAATTTTAGTGCGATTTTATAGAGATGTTTAGAGAGATTTATAGAGAGATTTTTAGAAATCGAAAGTTTTACTAACAAAAATTTACTTAGATAAGATGTAATTGGGAGGTTTCGAGCGAAAGACCTTGAAACGAATTTTTGGACCGCTAAACGTTGACGGCGCCTTCCAATACGCATGATCCATGAGCTATATGGCGATATTGTTCTAGTAAAGCCCATTTAAATAAAACGACTGTGCTGGCTAAGTCATGGATGACAGTGCTTCGTCAGGACTGATAAACAACGCCACTATTTGAAATTATAATATTGAAAATTTGTTGTTGGTTCCAGAAAGTTGCTGCACTTTGATAATTTCGTGTTGAATTTCCACATTTAAAATGAAACTATGCATTAAAAATTACACATGGGAGCAGATTTTGTAACTAATAAATGCTTAGTTTGGACTGATGCTGTAATTTGTCATATTACAAAAATTCAAGTCAATTTAAGTCATCCAAAATACAATACTTAACATGATCTTTAGCCTATCTTGAACTTCTCCACTACAGATTTACACCAAATGGCAAAAGTTGAATTGAAAATTGCAGAAAGGATTACTCGTCTTAAAATAAAATTCAATAATAGATGTATGTACGCTAATACAAATTTATAAATAACAAAAAACTTTTATACATTTAGGCTCAGGTATTAAGTTTTATGTTTTTTTTAATTTTATTTATTTTTTCTTATTATTTATTTTATTATTGTTAGTTTTTTTTCCTCAATTTTATTCAATTAGAAAAGGCTAAGAGTACAGGCTCTTAATATTATGATATCTTTTCCTCACATTTAAATATCCAATATTATAGTAAAGTGAATATATTGATATTGAATAATCACTCGTAACGTTAATTTCGCTAAACAAATGAAACCCATTCTCAACCGGATATGTAATAAAATGTTTTTTATGCTGAGCCTCATTTGAAATGTCTGTCTTCCCAATATTGAAAGCCTTAATAAGAAACAAAAAGCAATATGCATGAGTATGCTCTTTGGAAATTAAAACTGGCCTACTAACACCTGGGCTCAGTCACTGTAGGTCGAAGAAATGAAATTTAAAGCGACATATAAATAAAGAGGCAACTATTCTGGCAGAATCTCTCACATTAAAATACATTGTAAAAGGGTTTGCAGCTGCACAAACCCACTATATATTTCTCCCTACTCCGTTTAATTTTTTTGGAGCTGACTGAACCAATGCACTAAGCTGACCGGCTGACCGGCCGACCCCCCTCACGATCCATTGAGCAAACACATGAAATATCATTAGTTTTTAGTGCGGCTGGCAAACAATCAGAAAATTGCCACTTGAAAGTGCACGATGGTCGAGAACAAACCCTTGCAAACAATTGAAATGGGGTGTTGTTTCTGTTTTTTCTGGTTTTATTTTACGGCTTTACGGATTTTTTCACACTTTTTTGCGCCTCATAACGTATTCAAAATCAAATTGGTTTGCCATTTTGGCGTCGGCCTGGGTCCGCTCCCGGTCCCGGTCCTGGTCCCGGCCTAGCCAGCAGCAGCTTTCACTTTCCATGCGAGTATCAAGCCAGCAAATTGAAAATAAAAAATCATTTTTCGCACAATAAAATATGCGCAATGAAATCGAACACCACCGCACCACACCGAACCACTCCACACCACACCACACTGCACCCCTTTCACCGAATAGTTTCACAATTGTACGCCTGGCCCTGGGGTTGTTCGCTCGGCATTAGTTGCGCCTGAATTGGCGCCCATTTCGCAAAAGTTCCCCCAACCCACACCCCCGCACTCTTCTACACAGAATCGGTTGGTCATTCGGTCGCTGGCCAAGCGTTCAAATCGAAGCGCAAAATCCAAAACGCTTTTTGGCGTTGCTCGATTTGAAACAATGTTTTCTCGCTTGTTTTGCGTTTGATTTTATTTGATGTGATTCCCCTTTTATTCCTCTTGTGGAACCCCTCCGGCCGCTATTCTTCATTCTCTCCTCCGTGCAATTGCATTTGAGCTCCAATTGTATCGTGCGATTGAAAGTGTTCAAAATTTTTGAGCACAACGAAATCCTTATTAAAGACCTGAGATACTATATAAGAGGTACGTGTAAGCATTTGCATGAAGAAATTTGTTCTAAAAGAGATAAAGCCACTTATAACCACCGATATGAAATTTGTCTCAGAGTCTTGTAAAAGCAATCTGCATGAGCAACAATACCTAGATAGGAATACGGCGGCGATATTATATTATCCCTCTCAAATAAACAGCTTAATGAGAAGCATTATTATATATAATTTTATAAATAATTTTAAAAAGTACGGTACTTTAGTATTTTAGAAAAGTAGGGTACTTTACTTTTCATTGGAAAATAAATAATAATTAAATCTGAAATATTATTCTGATAATTCTGAATTTTCCACTAATTCTTACAATAGACTTTCCTTAAGGTAAGAAAATGTAAGAAAGATTTTGTTAAATTTGTTTATAAAGAACAAATATTTCAAATATCATTTGTCACAGCTTGATTGGAACAATTATTCTAGTTAATTTATAACTTGAATATTTATATTTTTATTTTATTTTTTTTATTTATTTTATTTTTTTATTTTAAAAGCAAGATTTTTATATCAATTGGAGGAAAAAATATATTAGCAGAATAACGTAAATGTTTATTGGGATGTCATAAAAAAATTGCTTACTTATTTTTCACCGAAATTGGTTCACCATATCATATAAGTAGATGCCACTAGAATGAATCGTGCAACTTAGTTTAAATGAGTGCGGCAGAAAGAGTAGAGGGTATTTGAGAGACGGCCTGGTGAGACTTCAGCATTTATTTTAATTTATTTTATTTTATCTTATCTTAGTTTCTGAGCCTAGTAATTATAACAAAAATGAACATTCGTAAGAATCACACCAAAAATTTTAGAGAAAACGTCAAAAAATGAAAAGCAAGGTTCAGGGTTTTGTTTCCGAGCGCGTTAACGTTTGAAGATGGAATCTGTTTTAGATATCGTTCTTCTGGTGCTTGGAAGCATGTACTTTTCTTGTACAAGTCCATTTTGAATTCTAAAAATCTACAAATCATTTTTTCCAAAACTTTTTGGAAATAGTTATTGCGTTCAAAATATCAAATCAGCATTAAATAAAGCCAAAAATGTAGTTTTTTAAATTAATAGTAAATAATGTTGTTTTAAAATTATGGATTTTAGGTTCCCTCAAAACGGTATTTCATGATTCAGTTTCTTTTAGTTTTACCAGTTTTTAATCTCCTTGTGGGACAGATCAGTCTTTCTTTCTTTCGCTCAACACATGCATAAGCATATGTACATAGTATATATATACATGTTCACTTATGTACTAAATCCATGTATTCTTCTTGCACTGCCATGCTTTTTCATCTAAATTTTCATTGGCGTTCTGTGCGCGCGCGTTTTGTGTTTTCCTCAGCTGCTTTTCTGCTGCTGCTGCTGCTTCTGTTTCGGCTCCTGCTTCTTCATTCTTTGACTAACTGCCTGACGTGTTTTCCTCACACTGGCAATAACATAAAATTTTACTATTATGCGTTTTAGCTGCTTTCCAGCATTTTAATACAATATTTGTTTTTTCCGTGCCCGTCATTTTCAACACAACACACACACACACTCACACACATAGATTCGCACAAGACCAAAAGAGCAAAAATAACAACTACAACAACAGTATACACACACACACAACAAAGGGCAAATAACGCCAAAGCCCCATACACGCATTGCGAGCGGAATTCATGGACATGCAACGCGTCTGAAATTTACATTCAAATGTGTTTCGCCTTAGATGCGAAGACGAAGGCGCCGGGGAGTTCAGCCCACGACCCACAACCCACAACCAACCCAGAGCATCAGGCACTGCTCGAAAAGCACCTCAGTGCAGCCGCAGCAGCCAATTCCCCCGAGCAGCATATGTTCCAAGTTCCCTTCGTGCTCAGTAGTCAGGGAACACTGGAAGAAATGTGGAATACAGATCTATTATAGTCCATGTCTGAGAATGAGAATATGTGTAGGAAAAACTAATAGAAATCAAAACAATCAGCAGTGAAACGCATTTTAGAAATGCATTTTAGGAACGCATTCTAGAAATAGAATTTATTAATTTTATTTATTTAGTAAATCAACAATAGTTCTGTCGATAAATTCCATTATAATTATTAAAATATATTTTAACATTTTATATATATTAAAATAAAAAAATTAAAATGATTATATAACTTAATATAATATTATAATCTCAACTTAAAAGATAAGAAAGCTTAAGAAAGAGCTGTTCAATAACGTACCCCCTTTGGTAAAAGCTGCCTACGCCCTTGCCCCGATTTCCATATGTGGTCAGAGACATTATAGACCTAACAAACAAAACAAAGAGTAAGTAGAGGAGGAAATTTAATTCTATTAAAGAACAAATCAAAATCGTGTCAAAAAAGACCGTGTGAAAACAGAAATAGGTGTACGTCTATTCGAACTACATGTTTATATTTCGGGCGTACTGAACCACTATGGTAAGTATTTTCAGAGCGAGATTTCTTAATTTATTCAATAAAGAAGATCAAAAAAGGGTAATATAAGTGGAGAAAAGTTTAAAAATATCCTAATCTATCTAATCAATTTCACAAAACTTGCAAAGGAAAATACCGAAAACCGAAAGGTGTAGCCTAAAAGTATGCTCTTCTTAATTCGATATTCGATTGTACATTTCCACCTAATGAGTAATTGTTAAGTAAACATACGAAGAGCGACAATTCTACAAAGCAAAGGGACAAAAGACAAACACGGTAATACGGCAGTTGTGAAAAAGTCGCGAGAGAGCATATTAATCATTGATAATTAACCCAATTAGATTAAACAAACTGTTGTACAATTTATTAACTAAAATGTGACACAGGTACTTAGTACGAAATAGCAATGAAGAGAAAACATTAAAAAAAGCAAGCAATTTATTACAAAAATTGCTCATCTACTTGTATATATATAAGATTATATGCTTGTAGTTTATATAGTAGAAGGTTGATAATTTATTTCAATTAATTATGTAATGCTATGGGGTATAACATCGGTACACGGTAGATTGGTTCCAGAAACAACCGTGTAAAAAAAGACATTGATCATATGCAAAATAGGTGATTGGTTCCTGATCTCTAAAGAAATATATATGCATTTTTTAATTTTCAAACCGTGTTATTTAAAAATCTTGTAAAAAAAAGACCATGTAAAAATATAATTAGGTGTATATTAAACCTCTAAATAGCTTCTAAAGAAATGTCCAAATAACTTTAGTAGAAATTATTTGATGAGCTCCTGACAGAAAGGACTCCTTCAAATTATGATTTCATGTAGAATAGGATCTAGCTTTTTTAAAAAAAGGCATTCTAGGAATCGCTTGATATGCTTTTGATTTTCTTAAAGTTGCCCCCGTTTTTTCTTTGAAAGAAAAACCGTATAAAAACAGAATAAGTTATACTTATAAATCTTTTAGTTTGAAAACAAAAACAATGTAAATATGTATATTAAACGTTAAATAGCTTCTAAGTAAATGGAAAGGAAACTTCAACTTTTCCAGCTTCTTCTTTTTTTTTAAAAAAAAAGCTTTTTAGGAAACGCTTGATATGCTTTTAATTATCTTAAAGTTGCAAGAAGCGCCCGTTTTTCTTCGAGTGCAGCCATTGCACATACAAATTCTCGGTTTGATGGGGCGTATGTGTAATGGTGGCAGGCAACGGATTTTTGATGAAATTTCAAAAATTTCCCACTTAGCAACAAAATGACTGACATTAAATTGATTTGCAAGCGCCAGACATGACGAACGAATCGTTGGCGCTGGGGGTTTTGCGTTGTTTCCGTTGACGTTGCTGTTGTTGTTGTTGTTGTTGCTCGAAGGTGTAGGGAAGAAAAAAAAAATCAAAATTCCGTGCACACTTGAGCATTTCATTTAGAGTCTAAACTGCACAGACACTGTAAATATGTATATATGTTTATATACATACATGTATATATGTGTGGGTGTGCGGCACGGCATTCATTTTTTTGTTCAGCTTCACTTATTGTAGTTGTTGTTGTTGTTGTTATTGCTGTTGGCATATGGGGGGTTGAGTTGGCATAACAATGCCTTTGCGAAATGCTTTTTGTTGTTGTTGTTGTTGTTGGGCGCTTTCACTCCCAGCTCATTGGGCTCTGGTTGGTAATACAAATTTAAAGTTATGTTCGCCTTGCACAAACACATTCGTTCATTTATTCATTCGTTCATGCATTCATTCATTCATTCATTCATTCAGCTCGTCAGTTGGCGAGTGGGAGCGGCTTTGTTCCTTTCTTCTTCTTCTTCGACGTTGTTGTTTTTTTTTTTTTTTTCATAAATTGTTGTGTGTTTTGCATTTCATGAAAATGAGAAATGAATAAAATAAAATTTTATTTTATGCGAGCAACATGTGAAATTATTCTCGCAGTTCGAACACATAACACACGCTTCACGTTCATTTTCCTGCTTTCTGTATCATTAAATTTTACGCATAATATTTATTGTACTCGTATGCGGAAAGTGAACGTTTTTCCCGCCGCCCCTCCCGCTCCATATGGGCTAGTGGGGTGGGGTGTGGATTGGGAAAAGTGTTGGTGAAAAGCGTTGGCGTATTTCTCTTCCCTCTCCATATTTGCATTTAATTTCCACGCTGATTGAATATTTAGCTTCGAATATAACTTAGCAGAAAGTTAATAGGACTTGGAAAAAATATAACAAGCTAGCGATAGATAGGTGTCGAATTGGTTTGAAATACCTATAAAGTTTGGTTTTGTGCTTGCGTTTCCTTTAAACAGTTTTCCCTACAGATTTATATGAATTATAAATGTTAAATTGTATTTAAGACTGAACACCTAGTTTAAGTTGTATTTGTATTAAACTAGAAGTTTTATTTGAGTTAACAAAAAAATTTTTTACAGCTTTAGATTCCTAAAAGTGGTTTATTTTTCAAATCGATAATAATTGCTGTCAGTTAGCTGTTGAAAAGAAGCTGCGAGCAATAAGATGGTTTATATCTTTTAAACATTTCTAAATAGTTGAGTAAAAAGTTTTTAATACCAATTCATTTATTTTTTGGTAAAGTTGAACTCCTCTCTGCTTTTGTTTTACATAAAAGAAGACTGAAAACTTGCCTGCATTATAAAGAACAAAGTATAGTAGAAACCTTACTCTCATAGTTTATTAATCTCAAAGAAAATATAAACAATTTTAAAATAATATTCTAAGCATATTCTTTTTTGATTTTCTAAAATCTTAGCCATCTATTGTAATTGGAAACTGGCAACCCCGAGTCATGGCAATATTAAGTTCTCTGCTATAACATAAGTTTACGGTTATTTTTAAAGAAATTTGTTTGATTTTTTTAAAGCAGATGTTACATCAATTATTTGTTGTTCAGCTTGACATTAAATTCCTCTATGGCTATGGCCCACAAACAATATATACTACTATTATTTTGATAAAAAATCGTCATCATTAATACTCTCAATATCCAATTACTTTCCATATTTTTCAATACAAAGACCATTTTAAGATAGTACAGTCTAACATGTAGGGTTTGGATATATTATCTGGACTATCTAAATGAAGTCTCTGTGAAGTCTGAAGTCTGTGTGGGGCTTGCGGTTTTAAATCGTTTTATCAAGCTAATCATAAAACATATAGTATAATATAATGTTTAATCCACCAATCTGTCCTTTGCTGTTAGAAGCTACGCTTAAAATCTTTGAGTGTAGTATAATTGTTATAAGTATACTTATTATTTTTTCTAAAAAGCTTTTCGACCCACCTACAGTCGTGTTTTCGATCTACTTAGTTTCGTTTATTTTTATATGCAATAAATAGCTTAGAAGAAGTTGTTACTTTGATGCTTAAATTCTGACAAGAATAAGATCTTTAAACGGATTTAGCTGATTAGAGCTTCAATTATTGGAATTTATTGTGAAATAGCCTGTCATTTATTGAATAGATTATTAAATCCGTTTAATCATCTTATTCTCAGTCGAAAATTAAAATAAAAATCCTTTAGTGTAATTGCTTAAAAAAATGAAAAAGTACAGTTCATTAAAAAAGTGAAGTCAATTTTAAATTAATTCGAGGGTTTCTTAACGCATATTCAAAGAGAGATAAAGTTCATTCTGAAGCTCATGGGTGTATCTTGTTTCTAGTACCTGTAGCTAGCATTTCAATGAATGTATTCACCTGCGATTAGAGCCGAACAAAGAGTTAACAGAAACAGTATCAACGATTGAGCTGTGACACTTGATTTCTGGCTCTTTATCGGACAGAGTATGACACCAGAAATCAAACTTGGCTGTCAATGGCGTTTTATTTGTATTTGTATTTATATTTTTGTTATTCGCTCGCTGCTCAGCCATCAATCAAAAAGCTAAAATTCATGATATAAATATACTAAGTGAATACTTAGAGCTGTTGGTAAATGGAAATGCTCGTAGGTACATACTCGTAGTCTGATGGATGGCTGGTGGTATGGATTGATGGCTTGATTGATCGATCGATCTACCGATCGCAGGCAGTTGCCAAATGTTGGCTGTTTACAAAAGGGTTTTGCGTCTGCAGTTGCCATGCGAGGGAGGGACGGGGGCTTGGCACTGGGCTAGCCAAGTGCGAGGCGCTGCGTCATTCCATACACGCAACATTGAAGCAGTCAGGCAGTCAGTCAGTCAGGCAAGCGGGCAGGCACCTAGACATGCGCGTCTCGCTTTGATTGATGGATGAGTGCTCTGCCAACTAGTCGGAGATTCAGATAAGGCTGGCCAGCTAGCCAAAGTGGGTCGCTCCAAGCTTCAAGCTGCAAGCCGCAAGTCGTTGTCCCCCAAACATTTGATAGACAGTGCGTCAGGGGCGCACTTGGCGCTAACTTTGATTGATTCAATGTGACGTGGCATGCAATTGATCAACTGAGGCATTCAAGTTGGCAAACATAAGTGGCTTGGGACTGTAGCTCGAATAAATATTATACAAAAAAACATCGGCATGCGCCAAAGTGCACCTTTTTCTCCAAACTTCACATGGCAAGGTGCTACTTTTGTTTTCAATATTTATTTCATTTAATTTAAGACAGTAGTGTAGATTTCTTAAAAGATAATAACTTCTTCAGTTGTGATCGAAAGCTAATTATATTTCTAGTGATAGTAGCTTGATTTCCTTCAATAATAAATGATTTTCTATTTACTATCACATTTCAATGTTTTTAAAACATTCTTCAAGCACCTTTTTTGACTTTAAAGGTCTATGAAAATATTTAATTAATTGTGTGTTAATAACGATCTCCTTTTTTGTTTGCTGAAATGAGAGTTTTTTGTTTTCATAATTAAGTTTCCTTTTCTTTTTTGGCAGCGTAGCTTTTAAATGTGCCAAGTGCTTTTTGGTATCTGAATCTTATCAATGATTATAAAATACTATCTTTTGTGAAAATTTCAATTTTAAAGGGCGCCTATATCTATAAATTTCCAAGCATTAGACTTTTGAAAATCACCTTTTTTTGTGTTTTTGAAAAAGCTTATTAAGAACTGGAATAGATTTGTTTTCTATTGATAATTTAATATCTCTTATTGCTACACTTATGATGGGCAACTCATTAGAAAATAAATCGCCTGAACATAATCATAAACCACTCAATGCTATTCAGATATTAAAGTGCGTACAGCAATCAAAAATATGTCAGCAACAATAATATGCCACACATCTAATTGTTTTTTTTTTTTTTTCTATGAAAGTTTTGCTTTGACTTTATTTTTGTTGAAGAACGTGGTTTGAGTATATTGGTGTATTCTCTTCTATCTGTGCTTTTTTTTTTATCAACTAAAGCCACCCAAAATTTTCGGATGATTGAGTGTGTTTTCAGTTCTTGCAGCTTTGCGAAAATAAATACAGCTGAGTACTAGTTGGAAAAACCAAATCAAACGAATCATTGGGTCTACAGCGTATTTATTTAATCGTGAAAGAAGTAGCATTCAGAAAAAAAAATTATTATTTATGTAAATAAAAAGGGTTTGGCAAGAAGTTCTGTTTATTATTATAATTATTATAATGAACTCAAAGCCTTTAGCCTTTAGCTAAAATTGAATTCCTTCCAAACCCCTTTTATTTCCAAAAATTTTTTTTATGAAGGAATAACAAAAAACAAAAAAAAACAGACGAATTGATAACCTCCTCCTTTTTTGAAATCGGTTTAAAATATACAACCTTCTGGAGTGTTTTGTAAATAATAATTATTATTATTATTTTTTAATAATAATAATATTTCAAATGTTCAAAGAATCATCTATGAAATTAAAGAAATTTAAACTAAAATAGAAACTAAATACAGTTTTTAATGAAAACTTACTTATTAAATCTGATATCTATGCTTTAATAATCTCGATACTATAGGGAGCAAGAAAAAAGTAAAAAGTATTGATTTCAAATCTAAAGATGTAATTTTGTAATCCCTCTTAAATTCAATATATTTGCACTCTATAAAAGGTTTTTGTTTCAATGGTTTATTATCTGGGATCTTCCAAATATGTTCTATCTTATTTATTGTACAGCATTTCATATGTTCCTTTATTAAAGAATGCTATAGATATACTTGTAGATCGTTGTCGTGCCTGAAGTCGAATTTCCATAGAAGGGCGCATTTTTCAAATGCTTTTCCAGTCGCTTTGGCATTGTGTTGACGCATGTATCGTGTAATACCTGATAAATCTGTCAGTCTAATGTTTAAATTGAAATCTTTCACCAAGGCAAGCGTTCGCTGCTGGAAAGTGCCACACGGTGGGGCACCACTAGCACCACCAACAAGCAACAACCACAAAACTCAAGGCAGCAGCCAATCAGTGCGCAAAACGGAGAAAGCGATGTGTAGGGCAGACGACAGCCACTTGGAGCGATGTGTGGAAAGAGGGAAGAAGAATAACAACAAAAACAGCAACTGGATCCTAAACAAACAAACAAACAAACAGACAGGCAGACGGACAGAGAAATTCAGGAGATGAATTTGCCGTGCAGATACAATTTAGATAATTTGTATCTCAGCGAGGTTGTCAGGCCCACTCGCTGACTGACAGATGGTTTGATTTCTTAGCCAAACGGCAATGCATTAAGTGGGGGCCACAAACAAACTTACCCATTTATTTATTTGTTAAATCTCTCAGCACAAGCATACAAATATACATTTACACCACGATGCGTATATAACACATATGTATGTACATACATATGTGTGTACTATGTGGCACACACACTCGTAGAGAGCTGGGCAAGTGGTGCGCGCATCTCAAATCAAAACAAATATTGAGAATAAAACGTTTTAAAATCCAATTGAATTACTTGTGCGAGCCAACAAGTGAAAGATTTATGCACAATGCTGTGCGTATTTATGGCCACTCCTAAATTATTTTACAGCCACGCATCATCGCTCAGTTTCAGCTTCAATTTCAATTTCATGTTCGATGTCGGTGCTGGTCGTAGTTCCCGTTGCTGGGGCGGCCATTAAAGACGCATAAAAAGATTCTGGATGCCAGAGTTGTAGACACAGGAAAATGCTCCATGTTTGTTTTTTTCGCAACGAAATTGAGTGAAAATAAATAAATACAAACATATACCAAGACATATACCAAGTACACCCACCAACTGGCCAAGGAGAGCGAAAGGGGGGCGGAAGGGTGCACACTCACTTATAATTTTTGAACCAATTAACGGCACAAAGTGGCAACAAGCCACGGCCCGCCCGTTGCTGCTGCCTATGGGGGGCGTCTTCAGCGAAAAGCGCGCAACAAAAACATTGAAATTGAATTTCAGGAATGCGCATGAAGAAGCATTTTTTAAATGCCAACAAATCAGAGTGATATACGAATTAGAGGTATAAGGTAGATAAAAAAAAAGCAATGCACTTACCTTACACGTACTTGCGATTCTAAAAACAAATATCCACATTTCCTAATCGCCACGAATAAAACATTCACGATTGTTGCTAAATTATCGGTTTTTAGAAACATATGTATATGCTTTAAAAATGAAAGCACACGACAAAGCATCTTTGGATGCATCTGAAATCATGAAAATTCAATGTTCTTTAATGAATTAGTAAATAAAATATTGAAAAACAAATTTAAAAATTAATTAAATTTAAATAACAAAATAAATAAAGTTTATTAAATTAAGTTTATGCACGTGTGTCTATGAACGTCTATGGGTGTGTATTTGGCATTGGCAGATATTGCATTTACGACTATAACTAATCATCCTAATTACTTGAATTGTGCCAATTATTTATTAAGTGCCTACTATGCTAGCTTCATTGCCTTACATTTTTTAAGAGAGTTCGTACGCTCTCTTGCTTTTCTGATTGATCTGACCGCGCTCTCTTGGTCCTTTGCGACAAGTTGGGGCGCTCGACCACCCACAATCCAACTTCTTGGTATGTCTTCATACAACAGACTCACCACAAAAATGTAGGCAAGTTAGCATTCTGTTATGCAAGAAAAATGTTAAGTTTGCAAATTTCGTTTTCTTCTTTCTATTTATATGTATCTGTTGTGGTGACATGTTGTCTGGCAAGTGTGAGTGAGACCTATGCATATGTGTACATACATACATACATACATGACAAAAAACAATCATTAATATAAATCGCTGCGTACTTACATTTACACATTAACTGCGATCGCATTAATTGAAAATTATATACAAATTGAACACCTTTACTTATTAAACTCACATTTACAAACACTTAAAAAAAATAAAAACAAAATTTAAGGCACTGCGCAATTTATTTAAAATCACAAACACACACATACACATACACGTATGTATGTACGCGCGGTATTTTCGCATTAATAAATCACACTTTTCATACTTCAAACACAACTAAATATGAACATATAATGTTTCTAATATTTAAACTACTAATTAAACATTTTCGCAGTTTTCGGTGAAGGCAAAGAATCAAAACTGTTAACAGTAAGTCGGCTCGCGCCCCTGCCAAACGCAGTTTGTTTCATGTAGAATTACATACATTAATAAACACATATTATGCATACTTTACACACAACTTAATAACTGCATATGTTTTCGCTATATTTTTCTAATATTTAAACTATTAATTAAACATTTTTTTAGGGTTTGCGACCACTCGAAATAAAAACGGCGCGACGCGTCCAACAGGTTGAGAAAAACTAAGCCTTACACTGCAGCTGCAAGCAGAATGCTCTCGTGACGAATGCAAAAGTGAAGGAAGCGAATCAAAAATCATAACTGTAAATTCGCTCTCGCGCCTGCCATACGTATTTTGTTTCACGCACATTTTCGCACATGAAATTGTTGGTTTATTTTTCCTTTGTATATAAATCAACAAAATAATTAAATTAAATTAATTTACTCTTGAACACCCAGTCTTACAAAAAATAAATAAATACAAATATCTTTCGAAGTAATTGTTTTTTAATTAATTGAGATTGTGCCTATGCGTGTGTTTATGTGCAATAACAGCGGATGGCTAAGGATTGAGATTAGAGAGAATGAGGCAGAGATAAAATGTTTAGCTATAACGGTCTTTACAAAAACTTGACGTGAGGGATGCCTATTTGGCTATTTTCCCGTCAAATCTGGTTGTTTTTGAAATTTAATTGTTGAACAAATTCGAAAATTGCTGGAATTTTGGGAATTTTAACCGTTTTATAAATATATTTAAGTTTTTCAACTTTTTAATATTAGGAATTGCTAACATTTTTGCTTGATTTTACTCTGCTTCCCAGCAAAACGGCTTTTTTTTTCTTCGTAAGAGTTGTCATCCTGATGTAAATTAAAAGAAAGAACACAACCTGGCGGCGGGCTACCCTTAGGAATTACCCAGAAACAACACCACATGGGATACAGCCAAGACAGAAAGATGGCTAGAAATAGAGAGTTAAAATGGAAAAAAAAATGTTCTTGTAGAAGCCATTTCCCAACAAATTTATGTAAATTATAAATGTTAAATTGTATTTAAGACTGAGCACCTAGTTCTATTTAGCTATAAGTTTAATTTAAGTTATATATATAACAGTATAATTAAAAACCAAAAAAAGTAGCAGTCCTAAGCTCCCAAGTGGAGCAAAAAAGAATAAAAAAATTAAAAATTAATGGAAAAGAATTCCAAGAATTACACCTGCTAGTATAATCTTTCGCGGCTCTGAAGCAGAGTTAAAGAAGTAGCTTTTTAAGTCCATTGCCAGATTTAAGAAGCAGCATCTGGCTGTCTAAGCATTTCACAAATCGACGAGATATACATATACATACTATATGTTTATGAGTAGCGTGGTGTTGTATTGCTCTTGATAAGAAATATCAGCAATTCCTCAACATTCCGTAGACTAGAGTTATTACAGATACATCAGGAAAGCTCTTCTAAGCTTGTTGACTCATGCAATTTATCATCAAGCAACAGTCAAGCATTGTGATACATCGCTAGCTAAAAACGCTGAAAATACAGAAAACACTGAAAACAATACCCATTCATACATCAGCGTCAAATATGGACAGTTTATTATTTGTTCAATTTGTACTTGTGCGAAAGGTGTTGTTCCATTTGCACTTGGCCAAATGGTCGATCGCTTGGTCGGCTCGACATCAATCAAATGTAGAAATATTGAAAAGCAAACGATCTTAATACTACCAGCGAAGGCATTCATTTGTCTTTGCCCGCAACAGCCGTAGAATGGCAGTAATGACCAAAAAAAATATTATGAATTATGACTGGTAGCACGTATTAATCAAATCAAATGCCTATGGCAAGGCACTTAATACAATGAAATAGTTACGATAGATAGACACTGAAGAAGCGACAAAAGAACTATCAACTGCTAAATGCCAAGACACAAGTTGCTCAATCAATTTCACAGGCGAAAAGTTAAGCCGTCTCCGGAGAATGAAGAATGAGTGAAGAATGAATGAAGACGTAGAATTTTCCGTGTGCCAGTAGTATTTAGTTGAAAATTGAAAGTAAATGCTAATGATGGAAGAGCGAGTGCCCGCAATCCATCTATCATAATGCGTTTTAAGGCCGCATCGGGCATTATAGAATGTCAAAACTTGTGCCGACCTGCGAGATTGCCAAATTCACAAAAATATTTGGTTGATCGACCGACCCATAGACCGCTCGGCTTTTCGTAACTTGGTCAGCGTTGCATTCAGTTGAGTTGAGTTGAGTTGAGCTTCAGCTTTGTGGCTCTCCCACTGCCCGCGCATTTTTATGGTCAAGCAAATTAAGTGATTTAGGAGCTCTTTTGATTGATGTGGCCGTGTTGGTCGTGTTGGCCGCGCTTTGGCAGACAATGCGGAATACGCTCGTGCTTAGACGACGGCGTCAACTTATCAATTACAAAAGGCGGCGCGCGTTGGCAATTAACCAGTCGTGGGGTAGTCAGGGCAGTCAGTCAGACAGTCCGATATTCAGACAGTAGGGGCGGCGGCGCCCATCAAAGTACGCGCCAGGCTTTGAGGCTTTGAAGCCGCCGACGCCAGTAGCGCCCACAAACCGCCCACGGCAATTACACTGGCATGCAAAAAATGTTTGACAATCCGTCGCCGTTCGCATCGTGCCAGTTATTGTTAAATACTTACAACTCCAACTTAAATACTTACAACTCCAGAAGATTTCGGTTGTGCTCTGTCATCATGCTCATTCAAATTTGCGAGCTGAGTAGCGGAATTGGTAATGGTCTCAAATCATCTTTTAATTTTCGATTTTCCAAGTATTGTTTACCTACAGTTTTTATGTTTATAGTTCACTCATTATAGTCAGTTAGTTATGTTTTAGCAAAACTTAAATATAATTTTTCCAAATACATTTTTTTAATTTGTGATGGAATTTGCACTAAAAGTGATTTGTAGACCGTCAGCAATGGTATTTATGTTGAAAGCGAAATTGAATTGACTTTTTGTTAAAAACTGTGGGATCGGAACTATAAATACTTTAATAGTTAATCAAATGATATTTCTTTCGGTAATCGGTAAATGCAAATAGTTTTGGGCAACAAAAACTTTCCTAGCGTTAGCGAATTAATTAAATAAGTTCACTTTTCGCTTAAGATCCTCGATTCAAATAAATTGTTTAAAGGGTATACGTATTAGTTTTATTTTATAAAAGTACGAGTACTCTATCAAAGGAACATATTGGATCGATTGAGATCCTATACCATTTTCTGTATATATGCAAATGCTTGGCGATCTTTGATATCTCCAGATCCTCTCTTCCACTTAATGTATAGCCTAGACTTATTTATAATCTGAAATGATAATAGCCGTACTGTTTCTGATGTAAGTCTGCATTAAAGAGTAACACTAGATCCCATCTCTGTGAGATTTGTTGCGCATTTTGAGTTCTACTTTCTAGTAAAACTAGTAAAACTTTGTAACTAATTTCGGCAAAATGATTTAAAATATTGTTAATCACCTTCTCAAATATATAACTCATTAATATTTGTTTTCGTTAAACTTCTGATGAGATCTTTTTAATCATAGAATTCCAATTAAGAACTTATTATAATAATAGTCTTTTTGTTAAATGGGGAAATCAAAGATGGTTCGATATTTAAATTTCATTGTGATGAGATCTTTTTAATCAAATAATGCCAATTAAAAACGTGTTATAATAATAGAGAAATCAAAGTAGATTCGAAATTAAAAAATAAATAAATTCTATACATAATTGATGTGCTATCTTGATGTTTTTCGAATAACAGCCAATGGCTCTAATACCCAGCAATATCGAAAATTTATAACGAATATAATACACTCACAAATTATAATAAGTACTTGTATATTAAAAAGTTTGTAGCATTGTTTCTTGCTATTTGTTTTCGTTAAACCTGTAATGAGATTTTGTTTCTAATCGAAGAATTCTAATTAAGAACTTATTATAATAATAATAGTATTTTTGTTAAATTGGGAAATCAAAGATGGTTCGATATTATATGAAGGAAAAATTTCATTGCGATGAGATCTTTTTAATTCCAATTAAGAATTTGTTATAATAATGAACCTTTAATTGAATAGAGAAATCAAAGTTGGTTCGAAATTAGAAAAATAAATAAATAAAAAAAATAAATAAATAATAAAAATTATAAATAAATAAATAATTCCTAGTAATATCGAGAATATATAACGAATATAATACACTCACAAATTATAATATGTATATTGAAAAGTTTATGCCACTTATTAGAATACAAATGCTGCTCAGTGTATTCTGTTCGCATTTGTTGACATTTTTACGCACATTTGTCATGTGTTTATACATACATATATATATATATATATATATGTATATATATGTATATGTATATATGTTTGTGTATATGTATATATGTTTGTGTATATGGACGACTATATACATATATGCCGCATAATCCGCCAAGTTTTGCAACCGCTTTTCGATTTTTCTCTGCTAGTTTTTGCATCTGGCGCTTTTCATGTTAGCTGCAAACCAATTTGCATTTTAGTTCGCGTTTGTGTGGGAGTCATGAGTTGTTGGGCTGGCGATGGGGGAGGGGGGTGTGGGACGTAGGTGGGGGTAGGGGAGTAGGGGGATAGGGCAACAAAACCGCAACAGCGAACACGTCGCGTTGACGTCATTATTATGGTCAGTGCTGCTGCTGTTGGTGTTGTTTCTCGTGGTGCAGTTGTTGTTGTTGTTGCTGTCCATATTTTTTATCGCTGTCGATAATTGGCGGCCCGCTAGGCACTGATTCAAATAAAGAGCCCCCCCCCAACACCTGATTCAACGCGATGGTCATATTGTTTGTTGTACTGTGTTTGTGGCGCTTGGCGGCTGACTTCGCGTCGGTGTCAAAAATTAACAACCACAAAATCTGAGTTATTATTGGCGCACAAGTTTTTATTTACACAACATATGTAACAACTCTTACACACACACACATACGCTCGTATATAGAGTGTACATTTGTCTGTATAAATATGGATTCATGACAATATATAAATTGTAGAAACAATACTTTTAGCGCCTGCATATATTTATAAGGAGTAGGGTTAAACGAGGCTAGGGCCTATCATATTTGAAAAATCGAAAACTTCTACTTGCATACCTGTTCTTGTTTGTTTTTGATGAGCTATACATAGATATACACCATATTAGAAAAACATTAACATATGCATGCTTGTATAATATTCCATTTGAAACATCTTATGTTTGTGTTAACTTTTTTAAATTAAATTTTCCTTGATATTTTACTTCAGTTCCCTTCTAATTCAAGTGCTTAGTTTGCAGAAAATCTTTGGCTATATATTCCCCAATCTTAGAGTTCAATTTTTGGTTCAATTTGAGGAAAAGCTGATTTGTCTATAGTATTTGTAGTTAAAGTAGTAGCAGAGGTAGTAGTAGTTGAACAGTAGTATTTGTAGTAGTAGTAGTAGAAGTAATAGGAGTAGTAGTAGTAGTACAAGTAGAATTAAAAGTAGTAGTATTAGTAGTAGTATTAGTAGTAGTATTAGTAGTTGCACTACTATTTGTACTACTACTACTACAGTATTTGTATTACTTGTAGTAGTAGTAGTATAAGTAATAGGAGTAGTAGTATTAGTAGAAGTAGTAGTAGTAGTAGTAGTATAAGTAACTGGAGTAGTAGTATTAGTAGAAGTAGTAGTAGTATAAGTAATAGGAGTAGTAGTATTAGTAGTATAAGTAATAGGAGTAGTAGTATTAGTAGAAGTAGTAGTAGTAGTAGTAGTAGTAGTAGTAGTAGTAGTAGTAGTAGTAGTAGTAGTAGTAGTAGTAGTAGTAGTAGTAGTAGTAGTAGTAGTAGTAGTAGTAGTAGTAGTAGTAGTAGCAGTAGTAGCAGTAGTAGCAGTAGTAGCAGTAGGAGTATCAATAGAAGTAGAATTATTATTATTATTATTAGTAGTAGGGGTAGTAGTAGTATTAGTAGAAGTAGTAGTTGAAGGAGTATTAGCGCTTTTGTGGGCGAGGATGGGGACCTATCCCTACTTGCACCTGATCCTTTAAGTAGTGCTATCGGAGGCAAAGAACTTAATTATACAAATTCCAATTGATAAGCCACTCTAATAAAAACGACGTCATGCTAGCATACAGCAGGTGCAATTTATTTAAAAGTTCTATTTTATAGCCGAGCCTATTCTAACTGAATCGCTCGAGTTCAGAGTGTTATAAAACATACATATGAGTATTTGTAAAGGAGAATTAAAGAAAAGGGGTTCGATGTGCCATTAGGCCTTGGATTTGAATCGGATTGATATGCCTAATTGAAAAACACATCAAAATCGAGCTCGTTAGATGGCACATAAATATTTGAAAATTATCGTCTGATCCAAATAAACAAGATCATAAAAATCACTAGGCGAGTGCAAAGCACAACCATTTAGGGGCGTAATCGATGGCTTTGATAAAAAGCAAAACATATTGAACGCATTCTACGGTTTTATGGCTTCAGTGAACACGACAGCCACAGCATCTGTCCGGCCAATAAAGGGAAATACTTTCTCAGACTTTCCCATAAATAACGTGACACATAATGCAAGTCCGGCCCAAGTCCGGCTCCAGAGCTCTGGCTCTGGCTCTGGAGCTGTCATTGTTGCAGTTCCTGATCGAGAGCGAGATGCAGCGAACGAGCGATTGCTGGTGCAAGTGTCAATATAAAGTAACAACTTTATTGAAGGTTGTTTATTCGAAGGCGACCCAATAAAATGGGCAACTTTATAATGATGCTCGTAAATAACGCTCCGCAGACACAAAGCAGAACGAACAGACTCCGCCGACTGCCTCGAAGGCTGTGGATCGTCGATCGCGGCTCGAGCGCAGGCGCGACGACATCATGTCAAGCGATCGACGAATGGCGACGAGTGGCGACGAATGGCGTGTAATCGAAAGAGCCGAGGAGGGGGAGAGACAGCAACAAAACAATAACAAAGACAAACAAACAAAAAAACAAAAACAACAAATGCAGCTCAATGGCGTGACAGGTCCATCGTGAATAAAGACATTTCTAAATTGTGATTGGAATACAGACACACAGTCGCTTGGAATTCAATCGGACTTGGGCGGACAGGCAGACAGGCGGACAGACCTATTGAAGAAAATGATGTTGTGCATTAAGAATTTTTTAAAGTGATTGTACAAATAAAATTGATTATAAATTGTTGCTGAGAATATTTGTAGACAGACCCCGTCTACAGAGAAAAACAAACAAAACATTTCCTTTAATGGAAATGTATATAACAGCCTGAAGTATTTATTTATTTACTTAGAGCTAACAATTAATTGATAACTTAAAAAACAATATAAATATTAAATAATAATAATAGCAACAAAACAACTTATAAATATACAAAAGAATTCAAGATATTACAAGTCAAGCATAAGAGCTAAAATCACCGAACTAACAGCCTGAAGTATTTATTTATTTACTTAGAGCTAACAATTAATTGCTAACTTAAAAAACAATATAAATATTAAATAATAATAATAGCAACAAAACAACTTATAAATATACAAAAGAATTCAAGATATTACAAGTCAAGCATAAGAGCTAAAATCACCGAACTAACAGAACTAACTACTTAGAGCTTACAATTAATTGCTAACTTTGCAATATAAAAGACAATAAAAATATTTAATATTAAATAATAATAATAATAGCAAAAAAAAAACATAAATATACAAAAGAATTCAAGATACAAGTCAAGCATAAGAGCCAGAATTTAATTTATTTATTGAATTTTAATTTAATTTATTATTTATTTCTTTAACTAACTTATTTAATTAATTTATTTAATTTTTTTAAATTTATTTATTTACTTAATTTATTTATTTTATTTTATGAATGACATTCAGATAGATGGTTTAAACTCATTGTTTTTACAAAAAATGTTCAGCTTCTATCATTTAAGAATGAATTTTTCAGCGTCTTACAAGGGGAGCAAGTTCATAATCATATTTGATCGAGTTCGCGTTAAAAGAGAGCTAGGAGTATAATATTTTCGAATGGTTTGTCCCCAACAATTTCCCATACCTAGGTCTTGCACTATTCCAGCACCGAATCATTAGTTGCATTAGCACTTTACAGTTAATCTCTGGCAGTGGAGGACTTGTTTCCACTTCCCTGACCTTATTTTTAAATAAATATAGCCATACATATACTTGTATATATTTATATATGGCTTAACTTTCGAATTATCCAATCCCGTGTCGCCCTTGCATCGCTTGCATTAAATTAAATTTGTTTATTGTGGTTGATTTGGTTGAATCGTGGTTGTTGTTGTTGTTGTTGCTGTTGTTGCAGCTGCTTCATAATCGGGCTAAAGGTCGTAAATTGCAGCGCAGTTTTAAGCCAAACTATAAAAATCGAAAAATCCTAAATCCCTTTGCTGTTTTGTTTGTCGGCGCTCAGTAATTTACCGTTGCCACCGATTTGATCCCGCAGAGCTTTAAACTGTCGCTCATAATTTTCGCGACGCATTTTGCGGCAAAAATTGGCTTTTGTGAAACGTTGAGTATTTAAACAAAATCCAATATACAAACATACATACTTGTATGTACTATACATACAAATATATGTGTGCGTATTTCTGTGTGTAGATGAGGATCGAAAATGTTAATGCCATGGCATCAATTAGCCGTCCCTACACAATTTGTGCTGCTTCATAAAGAAGTAGAATACATATATACATAAATATAACTATATTTTCGATAAAGTTGAAGCTCACATTTGACAGTATGGCATAGTTATAATAATAATAAAATTAGTAATTGCAATAAATCGCTAAATATTCAGTTCTAAGGTAGATTGAATAAGCAATATTATTTGCTTGCAAATCAAATATCTTTATTGTCTACAAAACTTCAAGTGGAACTACTATAAGTATTTCTTGATTTCATTCGTGGTATAAGCTGATTAATAAAATAAATATTTGATTGTAATTGCTTAAGATCCTGGTAGTAATAGCTATTCAAACCCTGTTAGCTGTAAGTTTCTAACTTTAAACTAGTATTATATAAATAAATAAAAAATAAAATAAATATTATTAAAGTAATTGATTAAATTAAACAGTTTGCATAATAATAACAAGATAGAACGCTACAGTCGAGCAAGCCCGACAGTAAAATAGCCTGTACTCTCCACAAAAAAAGAAAAATTAAAAAAAAAAAATTTTAAAAAAAATTAAATTATTAAAAAAAATTAATGAATTAATTAATTAAATTAAATTAGAATATATGTTTATGTTTAGTTTTAACAGCATACATTTACATCACGTACCTATGCGTGTTTATATGCGTGTATGTATGCAGCACAAAGTTGAACCAAAGCAGCAACAACAACAACAGCTGCGGGCAGCGCTGCCGACAGAGGCAGCGCATGAGCAGCGATTTTACTTATGGCTATAACTTTCTTCAGAATTGACCTATCATGATGAAATTTGGCACACGGACACATTAGTACTAACTGGATGTACCTACCAAAATTGATTTCAAAATTCCGAGAATTACGGAAGTTATAAGAAAAAACACGAATTGCGGGGGAGTGGGGGGGTGCATCGAAAAAAAACTCAAACTCGTACTTTCTCGGTCTTAGGAGAATATGGAAACCAAGTTTGGTTTTTCTAGCTCTTATACTTTCTGAGATCCTTGCGTTCATACGGACAGACGGACAGACGGACAGACAGACGGACAGACGGACGGACGGACAGGGCTATATCGACTCGGCTTCTCATCCTGATCAAGAATATATATACTTTGTGGGGTCTGCCACGCCTCCTTCTGTGTGTTACATACATGCGCACAAAACTAGTATAGCCTTTCACCCTTTGGGTACAGGCTATAATTATCATAATATAATAATAAATAATTATAAAAAAATATAATTACAATAAAGCCATTTTTTATATAAAAAATCAACAAAATAATTGCCATTAAAAAATAATCATATAGAAAAAGGCAAGCGAGTTAATCAGCATTCGCAATCAATATCAAGATTTTATTTGAAAGCAAAGAAGCTTAAAATATTACAATTAAAGAAATAATCTGCTTTAAATCGAAAGTGTTGATTTATTTGGGAAATAGTTTTTTAAAGGACGAATAAAAACTGATAAATAAAATTGTTGCTTCAATTAATGCATCAATTCCATAAATTCTATTGTAATGTAAAATATATTGTAATATATATATATTTCTTTTGGATTCTTAGATTTGAGCAAATAATATCGCTTGCATTCCCACAGTATTTGAGGAGTCAGTAATAAGATGCTCCAATCATCCGATAACGACTCAATAACGGCTTCGATAAATCTAAGTCTTTATTGAACTGAAACAGAAAACACTAGTGCTAAAAAATATACGTATTTAAGCTATGAGTTTAATTCGTTTTCAATGGCTACAATTAACTGAACAGCTTTACTGCTTTCAAAAGTATTCCATATTAAAGAGAGGTATTTAAATGTCAATAATCGTAAATTAAAGTACTTTTATTGGAAATATTGAGGTATATTAAGTACTTGTGGTTATTTCTAAAATAGTGAATTAAAGACTAAAGCAGTTTTGATTCCGTCCAGATGTTTTCTTTTGTTTTTTAAATTTTGTGTATCAGCTTGCTATTTATTTGTTACTTTTTTATTTATATACATAAATACATAATTAAGATATACATTTTTCAATAATGGACAAACTTTTTTGAATCCCTAAAGTGCTCGTAAATATTATTTATTTATTACTTTTTTATTTATATACATAAATACATAATTAAGATATACATTTTTCAATAATGGACAAGCTTTTTTGAATCCCTAAAGTGCTCGTAAATAAATTTTATAAAATGGGACCCCTTGGGAATTGCAATCAATTTTTGCTTCAATATTTGTTTCTTGTTAATCTGCCTTTATACAAGTAGATCTCAGAGAAGAATTCTTGTTAATCTTAAGGCCTTTATAAATATCAGAAAAGAATTCTTGTTAATCTTAGGGCCTTTACAGATCCCAGAGAAGAATTCTTGTTAATCTTAGGGCCTTTATTGATCTCAGAGAAGAATTCTCGTTAATCTTAGGGCCTTTATAGATACCAGAGAAGAACTATTGTTAATCTTAGAGCCTTTAGAGATATCAGAGAAGAATTCTGGTTAATAAAAGGGCCTCTATAGATCTCAGAGAAGAATTCTGGTTAATCTTAGGGCCTTTAGAGATATCAGAGAAAAATTCTTGTTAATCTTAGAGCCTTTAAAGATCTCAGAGAAGAATACTCATTAATCTTAGGGCCTTTATAGATACCAGAGAAGAATTCTTGTTAATATTAGGGCGTTTATAGATACCAGAGAAGAACTATTGTTAATCTTAGAGCCTTTAGAGATATCAGAGAAGAATTCTGGTTAATAAAAGGGCCTTTATAGATCTCAGAGAAGAATTCTGGTTAATCTTAGGGCCTTTAGAGATATCAGAGAAAAATTCTTGTTAATCTTAGGGCGTTTATAGATACCAGAGAAGAACTATTGTTAATCTTAGAGCCTTTAGAGATATCAGAGAAGAATTCTGGTTAATAAAAGGGCCTTTATAGATCTAAGAGAAGAATTCTGGTTAATCTTAGGGCCTTTAGAGATATCAGAGAATAATTGTGGTTAATAAAAGGGCCTTTACAGATCTCAGAGATGAATTCTTGTTAATCTTAGGGCCTTTATAGATACCAGAGCAGAAATATTGTTCATCTTAGGTGCTTTCCTAATGATATTTCTATGGGAATTGGAGGTTTGGAAAACTGGCATTATATTATAATGCATACTCTTTTTGCTCATCAATGCGCTGATCAAACAATCATGGCTCATAAAATTTTCTAAAAATACTATATCAGTGTCAGAAAAAAGAATTCTTCTAGCTTAGCTTAAATTTGCAGGGACATGTATAAGCATATATTCGGCATTGAAATCAACTTCCGATCAATTGGCAAGACAATTCACAAATAAACTAAATGTCGAAATTATGGAAACTTAAAGAGTAGCTTCCTCTATTATTATTATTTTGGCGGAATTGCAAAAAACCCAAGAAAACCTTCAATACAATTCGACGAACTATTCGCAAAACTACATCGTTTCGAGAATTGATTTGTTACACCCGACTTAGACTACTATAAATAAATCGCGAGCAGTTTCTATTCAAATGTGCACATAAAAGGCTTAATATGTGCATATATTTATATCTCATATACCAAAGCTATATAGCTTCGGATCTGTCAGCGTACAAGTGGAAATTCGTCGCTAATATTAATGTTTGCTCATTTAAAGCAAAACACATTGGCGCGCTGGGTTTTATCTTTTGTCTGGGCTATTCATTAATTAATGCCACTGCCGTAATCCGAATCGTATGTATTTCGATATCGCCAAGTCGCGATGCCGCTGGATCGTCATAATTTGAATAAATGTTTTACGAGCCAGGTCTTTTGTTAGCGCTGCTGGCTGTGATCTTTTGGACCGCCATTAGCTGTGATTGAGACGGATTTAGTCGAAAACGAAACCAGAATTGTTGATTTGTCAGATGAGCCGCAAATCGAAAAAAAAAACCAAAAAAAAAAGCAGAAAAATGCAGAAAAAAGTTTATAGATAGAAAGGCTGATGATCAATTAGTGGAATTTTGTATAACATTTGAATTTGTTTTTTAAAGCCACCAGACTTCTTCTAATATGTATGTGTGTGTGTGTGTGTTTGTCAGCATTATGGCAATCAAATTCTTATTTATAAGCTTTTTAATATTGTACATTTTTTGATTTCTGGCTCTAATTTATTATCGCTTGCTAGTCAACTTTTCGAAGCTCTCGAATCGTCGAAGTCGTCGTCGCGTCGATCTGGCATTCAAATCAAAGGCGTTCAATGTTTATTACTTTTGTTAATTGTAATTTATTTGATTGATTTATCGCACGAATAAATATTTATCAAAAAACCGACTCCGACACAGACGAGTTTTGCAATCAGCTTCGATTTTTAGTTTATTTCAACATTCAACAAAAATAATCATATTTTGAATAAAAAAAAAGACGAGCCGCAATCAAATAAAATATTTTCTAAAAGGCGGCGCTTTTGCGCATTTCGGCACGTGTTGTATTTAATGTACAATTGGATCTAATAATGTTCCTATACCTACATGTATATATAGTATAAACATATATGCAATGGGTCCCCATTTATAAACGAAGCTTTTTTTTTTGGGCCACATCAGCAGTAATATTTCAGCTCTAGTTGACAGTTTGCCGGACAGATTGTTCACCATGAGATTTACGTCGCATTCATAATTTTAAGTGTTCGGGTGGACTCGGTCAGAAAAGTTAATCCCCGAACCACATAAAAATTGTCATTAAAATAAATCCAAAGATCAGCACGCATGGAAAATATTGTGGATTGTGCCATTTGACAAGCTCTCTGTTGCGTCCATTACTCAACGCCAGATCTGTATGTGTGTAGATGCGTGTTTTCTATATAATCTATACAAAGGTACAGCTATATAGTACCAGTGTAGAGATCGGCTCAACAAATCTGTTTTTCTTTTCTTTTTTTTTGATGTTGTTGCTTTTGTTCTGCACCTCCGGAAGCGTTGACACTCGCATCAAATAAATCTGACAGCTTAACAAAAGTATTTTTTATTGTTATTTTTATAAATATCATGTGCTTAATGCCTTTTAAATTTTTCACGGCGCTTCGTGTGCGCTTTTTTTATATTTTAAATTCAATTAATGCGCTCATTAAATATTACAATGGAAAGCTGTAAACGCGTTCGATCAACACGAAATCAATAAACGGTTTAAGCAATGTGTGGGCAGACTGTCTAAACGGCATCGATCGGCCATCAATAAGTGAGTTCGGATTTTAATTTGTCAACAAAAGTGCGAGGAAAAAACTTGGTCTTTCATTTGAGCAATAATTGCATTTTTTCTCCAATTCCCAATCAAATAAAATCTTAAAGCTTTTATAGAAATGCTTAAAATTTCACTGGAAACAAAAGGAAATAGCTAGAGATATTTTATTTGCTCCTATCGATTGCTGAAAAGAGTTATCATCTAGCCTAAAAATATATAAGTTATAGTTTTGTTGGAAGAGAAATGAAAATATTCTTCAAAGCAAGCTTTCTGGATTATTTTCAGCAGCGGGTCGAGAAAAGGAAATGAAGAAAGCCGGAAACTAACCAGCACTGTAATCAACTGGAGAAGGCGACGCAATTAAAACAATTGGTTCATTATCAGGCACTTACCAACACTGACTGAGCAGTGTAGATTAGCGCCAAAAGGCTTTAAAACAACACTTAGGGGAGTCATAGCCGTAGAGATTAAAATACGCCTTTTAGTGCCTCTTTTATTTATTTATTTATTTATTTAGTGGAACTATATGTTGTAGAGTCATTGGTAAAAATAAGTAGTTAATACTACAAAAAATTGGTACTTAAAAAAGCCCAAAAAGTAAGAAAACTAAACTGAAAGGTCAGAACATAATAAAAAAGCAGAAATTTCAGGCATTATTTGAACAAAGATAAGCTAAGAATAATTCCTACAGGGAAGGAGATTAATTCTCTGAGGGAAGTTTTTTCAACAGAGATTCTAAATGATTCTCTGAGGGAAGTTTTTTTTTTACAGAGATTCTAATTCTTAAGAAATGGAGAAACATTCAGAGTGATAGAAGAAAGTTCATCCCAGAGCTAGCTTGAAATATCATCATAACTTATATCTTCCTGCAGGAAAATGAAGACCATCTTAAAAAGAAATAATAAGCTTCTTCAAATAAGACTGCATAGACCAGAGTTACAGGTTCAGGCCAGTAAAAAGTAAGAAAATTAAACTGACAGTTCAGAACTGAAAAAAAGATGTAGAAATTTCAAGCATTATTTGAACAAAGATAAGTTAAGAATAATTCATACAGGGAGGAAGATTATTTCTCCGAGGGAAGATTTATTACAGAGATTCTAAATGATTCTCTGAGGGAAGTTTTTTCAACAGATTTTCTAACTGGTTATAGGAATGGTGAAGCATTCAGAGTGATAGAAGAAAGTTCATCCAAAAGCTAGCTTGAAAATCATCATGATTTATTTATATCTTCCTGCTGGTCTGCTTAGAACTACAAAATGAAGACGATCCTAAAAAGAAATAATAAGCTTCTTCGAATAAGACTCCACAGAACGTAGTTACAGGCTCAGGCCAGTAGACGACTTTCTCCAAAGGGTTAAACCTATAGCTGCTGGTTGCTTTCTTTCACTTCGAGACTGCAACGACATTACTGTTTATGGACCATTAAGAGTCCAGTCCGATTTCGCATTCAATGTCCAATGTTGTCAGTTGCATTAAGCCGGCATTATCTGACTGTTAAGCCCGTAATTGTTGACGAATGCCGGCAGCGTGCAAATGGTGGACATTTTTTATTGAGATGGCCATTGGTTGGCTGGCATCCAGACTATATACTACTATATTCCCAATCATTGATCCCTACAAATGCACTTGTTGCTGGCATCGCTCTCTCAAAGTTAATGCACAACAAGGCGGAGCCATAAAAGTTTTTACGAGTCACCAATTAACCGATAATAATCAAATCACTTGGCAACAAGTCATCTGCCCCGCCCACAGCCCACAGCTCCCTCCACCAGTCCACCACTCCATCAACAGCACAACAGCAGGTCCGGCAGCCATTGCTCCTGTCGCCGCATAATTCTTGGCCGGCTGTCGCCAGCCGATTGACGACCGTCATCATCGACATCATGGACATCATGGACGTCTTGGACATCAGCAGCGGCAGCGTGACCAGCGTGACTGTCGTCGTCGGATCGGCCACATTTCGGCCATAAACACTTTTACGATTCTATAATTTGATTTGGGCATTTTTATTTAATATTTCTTCGGCTCTTCTCTAAACTCACTGTCTTGTCGTTGCTGCGATGTCTTCGTTCGCCATCGCCATCGCCTTTGCCTTTTGCTCTCTCCTCTATTTTTTTTTAATCGCATCGATGCCGCACATTAATTTTTTATGTGTTCCCGATCGTAAAATTCGTTTGATAAATTGTTATTTGGGCCTTGGCAGCAGAGCTAAAGGTATCTGCTGGATACGAACAAATGTGTGAGTGTGTGTGTGTTGTGTGTGGAATGTGCGTTAAGTGATCAAAACAAATTCTGCATCTAGTACTCTCATCTAGTTTTAGTTCTCAACTAATTTATGTTTCATTTGCATTATCATGGGAGCGATGAGTATTTAATCTGAAAGGAACTTACTCCTCTTCTTCGACTTCATTTCGTTAAGCTGAAATTTCTGAACAATAAAAAGGGTTCTCAAAAAGCATTTATATGTTGAGGGCTTGGACTGTCTCAAGAAATTGTAGCAGAACAATATTTTCAATATAAATTAAATGAAGCCACAGAAAGATTTATATAGAAGTTGGCCATAAATCGAAGGCCAGCTGGGCGAATTATAAAGTGCTTGAATAAAAGAGAAACATTTATTCAAGATTCATTTAAAGTTCCAATATTTTCTTAGCTTCAACTAAGCGAAAAGTATCCAAGTTTTTAATTGCTTGTTTTTTCATATTTTTTCGGAGAGGTAGCAGGGTATTTAAAACTTGTGTCCGCTCGACTCTAGCATAACTTTCTTGTTTTCTATTAAATTATAAAGCTCCTGTCCTTCTTCTGCATTACTTGTATAAAACCTTGTTGTTGTTTCTGAATTCACAAAAAGTAGCTTCTTTTTTCATTAGATTGATTTTTATCTTACGATTGGTTAATAGTTTTTTAGTTTTTTTAAGGTTTAACGAACAGAGAAAAACACTTTGAAAAGCACTGCAACTTTGACTTATTTCAGCTACAGTTTGAGTAGCGCTCATAAACAGTTTTGAAGCCATTTGCATTGGTCACATCGGATCCTTCTATATGGAGCTTTTTTCGTAAAAAAGATTCGCTCAAAGCAAAAGAAATCCACTGCCAGAGCTTGTAATTGAACTTTTAGAACAAACAGGTTTTTAAATTAATTTTAATGAGATTTCTCTTATTCATAATAATAATTTGTCAGATAGTGTTAGTGATACTAGTTAAATATTAACACATTCCTAGATAATGATAGTGATTCTGATGCCGAAACTGGAAATCTCTACCGCTAGAATAAAGGTTTTATTATATTTTTGTCTTTTATTTTTTAAGTATTTTATTATTTAGGTATTTTTATTTAATTTTACACTTTCTCCAATTTATATTAATTTTATTTCTTCATCTCTATTTGTTTTTTTTGAGGTCTAATAACGTGTCTATGTTGTGAATCGGCTGGCCGTTTGGCAAATAAAATCCACCCACCGTGTCGTTTTCGTTATATAAGTATATATTATTATTGTAAATCACTCTTTAATTTTATTTATTTTAAGATTTCTATTTTTTAGTAGTTTAAAATTAAAATTAATTAAATAGTTTCAAATTAAATGGTTCTGCTTGATATTAATACCTGTACTTCATTTTTTTTCATCATATTTTTTGTGTAATTGTAAATCATTATAAATATGTATTGGTAAAATATGAATAATAACTATTTATTGTTATTATTTCTTATTATTAATTCTATAAATTATTACATTAGCCACAAAATTCATTTTTAGAATCTATGCAAAAAAATTGGCTTTCTGGCTCAATGTTCAGTGGAAGGCTGGTTTTCAAGTTAATTATTGTTTTAGGAAAATGGTTTGACAGGTAATAACAATTTTTAAATACAGTGTAATATGTAATGCAAAGGCTTCACCAACTCACGAGCTCCGCCTAAAAAACTAAGGTCTGTTAGTGTAAAAAGGGTATACATACGTCTAGCTCGCTGATGACGTAGCATATTTGCTTCTATGGAATTGGGGCATGTTTCATTTGAACGATCGATAGGTTGTTAATGTGGCTATAAATCAAAATAATTACACTTACATACTGTAATAACTTACATATTTATGTGTAAGTTATTATATCTATGCGAAATATGTGCAATAATATTGGATAGTTCCTGGTTAGTAAAATAAACAAATGCCTTTCAGACATTCGGGCGCCACATTAGTAATTGTTAGGCGAAGTTTTTTTTTGTAAATTTTTATTATTAATGCAGAATGTTAAAAAGGGCTTCCTGCAACTATTTTGATTTTTCAGCGCTAACATTAATTGCTCAGCTAATAGGGACATGATTAGCGCATGTTCTATCTGAAAAAAAAACGACTACTATGTTAAATAAATGAACTTTGAATTTAAAGCAGGTGTCCATGGTTCTGACAAAACCGTTTAACCAATTCGAAGGCTTAACAGCTTGCTTTGATTTCTTCAAATTGACGAGCACGACTAAAGGGCGAAATTTTAGAAGCATTCAAAACGTGCGCAGGAGCAATAACAATAGTGTGGGTGAGAAATTGTATTTATTTTGTTGTTTTACACTGTCATTGTCCACGCACACACGCATATAGACACACACACACACATATATATATATAAACATGCAGAAGCGTAGCGCAAAAAATGTCAGACAGAGAGACAAAATGTCGAAAGCGCGACAGCAGCAGAAGCAGCAGCAGCACAGACAGCAGAAATAACAACAGCAACAAAAACAAGAACAATTTAGAACGAGCCACCTTCAGAGACACATGCACACACTCAGACAACAAATACAATAACAAAGGGTGGGAGCGGGTAAGTCTGTGTGCGAGCGAGTCAGCGCATGCGAGTGAGAAAATTTGTTTTGAACTGTCATAAATCCTAATTGTGGCGGAGTGATGGAATCGGAATCTGACGAAACACAGACAACACCAGAGAGCAATTGTCAGATTGGGAGAGTGAGAGAGTAAGAGCGCGTCACAAACAGAGCTGAGCAGGGGAAATTCTCAGCATGATGTTTCATTTCCACATCATACCTATTGCCACGAAACATAAACAAGATTAATTGCCAGCAAGGGGCGAGAGCTGACTGACGCATGCGTTCTGCGCCCTCTCCACTCTCTCTCTCTCACTCACTCTCGCTCTGGCGGGCAAATGTGGCAAGCGCCAAAGCGCTTAAGCCGCGCGCCACATTCTTCAGTCAACAACAGACCGTTACAGCGTGCGATCGTGTTTTAAAAAGTTCGGCGGCGCGCAAATTTAGACGAACGGGAAAACTACGTAAACCGTATGAAAAAAAGGGTAAAAAAGCCCCAACACGTTGCGCCGCTGTTTTACGCTGTTTGCAATTAATTAGCACAGACGCCAACGTCGCTGTCAACGTCAGAGTCGCGCGAAAGAGACAGCTGCGCGAGTCTGTGGCGCACATTTAATCACAGCGTTTGTGACAAGTAAGCAGCCGGTGGGGGAGGCAGCGTAGAAAAGAAGAAAAAACAGGCAGCAAAGTAATCAACACGCAGCGCTGCCGACGTCGTGTTTGGTGGGGGGCGCCACACACACTCGCACCTACACACAAATAAGCCGCAGACGCGCGCATTGCGTTGCGCGTCGCGTCGCTTAAGCGCAATCGAATCAGAAATTGCCGTCGCCAAAACGCGCGCTTCGTGTTCGCTTCGAACGTCGACGACGACGACGACATCGTGTTTCAAGTCCAACTCTCGTCAAAAGGAAACGCTGCAGCAACACAGCAACAGCCGCCAACAGCAGCAACAATAACAACAAACATAACAGCAACAACAACAGCAAAAAGAGCAGTGACAACGGCCAACACCACCGACGCGCAGCATCCACATCCACAGTAAAGGGCAAAGCAGAAACAGAAGCGTCGCTGCCGCGCTTTGAACTTCATTTTTTTGGTATCAATCAGCAGCGAACGGAACGAAACACGACGACAACGACAACGACGCATTGTTGTTGTTTGTCTGATTTCTTCAGTTTGACAGCCGACGCAGCGCAGCGGCAGCGCAGCAGATAAGACTGAAGAAGCGACCGAGACGAAATCGTGGCAGCAGCGTCAGCAGCCAGTGACGACACGGCAACGCCGACACATTCATTCGCTGTTCGACTCTCAAACGAGTAACGACGGAATCCGGATGAAAACACACAAAACAACAAAAATAAAAAAAGATACAAAGCGAGCGAAGTGTGCGACGACGCGTGTTCCGAATTACAACAACAAATTGATTAAACAAAATTGAATTATTTAAATCAAAAAGTAATTTGAACGCCATTACAATGCAAGTGTGATAATAATTAATAATATTTAATGAAAATCAAGTATTTTTCAAATCGATGCCCGCGCCGCACGACATACTTAAATAAAATCAACAACAAACCAACATACGCACACACGCATACATACATACACGCGCACACACATACACATATTAATCATATCTAGTCAAAATTTTTATGTTTTTTGAAAGACTCACAAGTCGGAAGTTACACAAATTGTGAATTATGCAAGTTTCAATGCAAATTACGCGCCGCAAATGTTTAATGAAGACTGATTACAACAACAACAACAACAAAATAATTAAACAAAAAACAGCAAAAGCAACAGCTACAACAAATGGTTCAACAAAGTATACGTAAAACAACAACAACAACAACTACAACAAATTATACGCCACAAATATATTTATTAAAATAAACTTAAAAATTAAACTAAAAAAGAAACAGTAAGAAAAAACAAAACAGAAGAAAACTACAAAAATATTTATATAGTATATATATATATATATATTTCCAAATATTTTGCTCATCAGAATTAAACAATAAAATTATGTAAAAGCAAGTTACTTAAAACTACACAAAACAAATCAAACAAACGAAGTATACGATTCAATGCAATTATTAAATTAAATTTAAAAACAAAACCCTATTAACAAATATTACAACTAATTTTTGTCTGCCGTTTTTATGCCATACGAAAATAAATAATTATTCTAAAGATATACCTAAATATTTAAAGTCTAAACAAACAAACATACAAGTTATACGTAGCTCCAATCGCTAAACCACAACTAAATCTATACGAAAGGTACCAAGTGCAAACAAAAATTAAAAGGAAAATAAAATAAATAAAATATTAAAAAAAAAACACACACACAAAAAAAACCAAACAGAACTATTAATTAGTTAATGCATACGATTATTGTGTCAAATTAAATTAAGCTACCTTTAGACCTAAATAGTGCAGATAGTTGCACTCCCGCACTACGAAACCGAAACCTTAAGTCTAGTTGTCACCCCAAACCGTCAAAATTCAGCAAAATCTGAAAATGTTGCACGAGGCACTAATGCTCGAGATCTACAGACAGGCGCTAAATGCCGGGTAAGTGTTTTGTTCAGTGTAGATCTTAAGAAAGTTATTTAAAAGGAAGCTGGAATCAAACGTAAACGGTTCTAAAGATTCTAGAAGGGAGTGAAATGTGAAGAGATTTGTACTACCTTTCAATATATATATACGAGTGGTTCCTTATTAGTATTACTTTGATGTTTGGGAACCTAGTAGGGCTGAGAAAGAGTCTGTCTTAAAACCTGCTCTGTTATAATACAGATTAAACAATTAATGATGAACTCTTTAAAGATCCATAAATGAAATGTGCAAATATATTCGTATTATTAGTGATATTTTGACGGTGTGTTTCGGAACTTTGAAGTAATGGGAAAATCAGTCAGAGACGTCTTAAATGACCCCTTTGAAGATTCAAGAAGGAAGTTTATAAAAAAATAAATACTACCTTTCAGTACATATATGATATTATTAGAGATACTTAGATGTTTGAGAGGTGCACTTAACTGTGTAGAGAAGTTTTAAAAACTACTCTGTTGTAATACAGATTAATAATTGAAATAAAAGATTCAAAAAGGGGGTGATATGTATATAAATTTATACTACCTTTCAATACATTTCAATACTATGTATTAATGGTGATATTTCGATATTCCGAATGTGGATCTTGCTGTGCTCTAGAACTTAGAAATGTTGAGAAAGTCAGTCAGTGAATTCTTAAGAGCTACTCTAGATTAAAAAGTTACTGATGGCCACTTTAAAGAGTCCAGAAGGAAATAAAATGTACAGACATTAGTATAAAACATAATATATATTGTTAGTAATACTTCGATGTATCAAATGTGGACTTCGCTGTGATTTAGAACTTAGAAGAGAGAAGTCTTAAAACTTAGCTGTACTGTAGAGCTTAGAAGTTATACGAAAATTAGCCAGAGAAATTGTAAAACCCACTCCAGTTTAGAAAATTACTGATGACCACTTTAAAGATTCATAAGGGAAATAAAATGTACAGCCATTTGTACTACCTTTCAAAACATACTGTATATTATTAGTGTTACTTTGATGTTACAAATGTGGAATTAGCTGTGATCTAGAACTTAGAAGTTATGAGAAAATCAGGCAGATTTAAAGCACTTTTAAGATTCAAGAAGGAAATAAAATGCACAGGCTTTTGCACTACCTTGCAATGCATACTACGTTTATATATATGTAGTATTATTCAACTTCGACATAGTATTATTAGTGATAGGTTTGTGAACTTAGAAATGAAGAGCAGCCTTTAATTTGTCATAATTTTTTGTTGTGGCATAGTGTGAGAGATCTTGAAACACGATTACGAAAGCTTTTTAGTTTTGCTTTATTAATTAACTCATCTGCTTGATGGGCCATAAAAATATTACTTTCGAATCCATAGACACATACTCGTCCATCTATGTAGTATATCTGAAAATAATTCTGACGAATCTGCGCGCTGATTTTGTCGTCCGTCGTCGTCGACGCAGAGCACCTGTCGTTTGTAGTGGCTGTGGCGCTTAGCGGCGACAAATTGTGCGGCGCGCGTCTCTGTTTTTATTATTTTTAATAGACGAGTACTATTTGTTTTCTTTTTTTTATTTTTCTTCATAATTTCCATCTCATTTGGTGTGCGTGCCTACAATTTGTATCTTTGAAATGTATCTGACTACGCATGCACTACACTCCGCACTGCTTGCACAATTTTCAAGATTTTCCAAGGCGATGACGTAAAAAAAAACTGAAATGAATAAATCATGCACGCAAGTTCAGTCGAGGCCCCAAAATGTTTACGCTCTGCTTCGCTCTATAGAGCATTCGAAGGTGTGTGTGTGTGTGTGCGCCCATTACTTGAAAATTTATGTTCATAATTTGCTGATGTGTGTAGAGTATAGTTTTTACATTTCTGATACTTATTAGTCATGGGCACTAGACTATCTGATGATTCGATTGATTCATACGTTTGACTAATCCGTCACAGATGCAAATGCGAGAGACTGGGCTTTTCAAGTCGCGACAAGTTTCCAGTCCGCTGCACGGCAAAAAAAAAAAAAAAAAAAAAAAAAACGGTGCCTGGCTAGGATCACCTCGTCAATCTGCTGTCCGTCCGATATATTAATGAGACACTCCAACGTGTAATTAACTGCAGTTGAGCGTTGCGTATAAATCATTTTGATTTAAGCTTAATCGAATAACAAGATTTTATATTATGATTGCTTGTTTGTTGTCGGGAAAACTACTCACCGTTCTTGTTGTTGTTGTTGCTGCTGTTGTTTCTGAATTGTTGCTTGGCTATTTTTACAGAAATATTTGTATACGGGTTTTATCGCGCATGGCAATCTAAAAAGCTAATTAGTTGTAGGCAACAAAGTCTCATATACAAATACCTATGTCCAGATACTGAATAGCTGATAATGTTGGTTATAAACTGCTAATTGGTTGTATCCCCTAAATAGGGAGTTTCTCATTTTATTTACGTATTTCTAAAAGAAAGCTTTATAAACTAGAAAAGCGTAAGTAGGAAAAATTTAATCAATTTACAAAAATATGTAAGAAATGCCTTCGGTTCGCTGGGGAGTTTTTCAAACTATCCCTTAAATACTCTTAATTAACTGTAATGAATTGTTTAACCCATACATATTTCTCTATCAAAAATTTCTAGTAAAATATATAATATAATAATATAAACACTTCGATCATTTGAATGAAATCTTTAAAATGCATTCTTAACATTTTATAATTTGCTTTTTCTTATCATTATATCAGAAAATTTAATGGAAATAATATTTGAAAATTTGAACAAAACGTACTTCCTAATATAGGAATAATTGCTCTAGTACGTTATGTCGATTTTCCTTACCAGCATTACTTGTAAGATATTCTCCCATACTTCTAGAGGACAAATAAGAAGCTCAAAATGCCTCTATTCATCGAATAGCAATTAAAATCCAGCATCAATAGAGGAGTTATCAAAGCTCCAGCTAAGTTCCAACGTTCCCAGGCACCCTCCAAAGTATTTGCATTTAGCAATGTCCGTCTGTATGAACGCAAGGATTTCAGAAAGTATAAGAAATAAAATATACTAAACTGACTATTCATATACCCCTAAATGCCATGTACATTTCCCCACTTCTTTAGCTCAAATATACGGGTTAGTTATTGTTTGTTTCAAGTTTTGTGTAATATTACTTTATTTCCAAATCAAAGTAATAGAAGTTTAAATCAAAAAGGTCCTATACAACAAGAAATAAGAATTAAATTTTTTGTCGGAACTAAATGATAAACCAAGCTTACAACAACAATTAAACCACTATAACCCATTCAATTATGATTAAAATAATATATCAAAAAAATCAAATGCTGTTTCTATAATTACTATAAATTATAATTCTAGCTTCAAAATCAGCTTTAAAGCAACAACTACTCTAATAGTAGGGCGTCTTAGAGTTGTTCAGAAGTATGTTAAGCTAAAAATTATTGGATCCCTCGCTAACTAGTTTGGGTTCTTAAGTCAACTTCGAGCTAGTTGGAGTATCTGTTTGAGGTATTTCCGTTTTTATTGTAATTGCGGTCTATGCTTCATCAGAAATCAAAAATATTGCTCAAAACCTACACAAGAATAATATTGCTGCTAATCAGATAAATATTTATAACAAGCACACATCACAGTCAATCAGGGAATCTTTCAAACACACAGACTCACTCACTCATCCAACAAAAGCCGCAAATGTTTTGTGAAACAATTTGTTCGGTTATTTTTTTTATTATGGCGATTTTGTTTTCCACTTGTGGCACAACCCGCTACATTGTTAAAGCGAACCAAAACAAAGCAGAGAGGCTCGTAAAAGTCGAAACAAAAGCTAAATATTGATGCAAAACGTTGTAAAACATAGTTAGGAGTTGAGGAAATGGGACCGCGTTAGATTTGAAATGAAAAAAAAGAAGAAATATTTGATAAAAACCTATCAAAAATACTTTGCCATGCTACTATAAATGCGGAGCAATAAAATTTTTATTTATTTATGCACATTTATGAACGACAAGATGACGAAGAAGAAGAAGCCTAATTTATGCAAAATATGTGAATTGCTTTTTTGTTTGGCGTCTTCGGCGTTGTCATCAGTTTTATTACCTGGTCCGATAATTGGCGAAGCCATGTCAGCTCTTATATGGCATACATATATACATATGTATATATATTCCTAAATTCGATCTCAATCGCAGCTCTTCGCATCAGATGCCAGCGATGATAACGATGAGCGTTCAGCTCATAACTCACGCCACGAATTAAACGCCATTGTTCCAAAAACTGATTTTAACGAACAGCTGGACACAGTTTCGATTTGGTTTATGACTACGGCATTAGCATTACAAATGAAATGTTGACATATGTATGTATGTTTGTTGTTGGCATTTGTTGCTTTAATTTTATGCTCTCCTGGTTATGATATGCGACGCCCGATTAAGATTTGAAGCGTATCTTATCAATATAATATTTGATATTCGACTCGTGATCTCTTCTGCCACAGATGTGGAGTATTTGATTGTCTGTGTTGTGAAAGTTTATGGCTTGATATACTATATATGCTTTCACTGATTCATCTACAATATATGATGACAGCGATGTGCCCCTTGCCTCTGACAGAATTATAATGGCAAAGAGATGGTGAATTAATAAAAAGCATCGCTGGATGAGACTTAATTGCCCTTGATTAGCTACACATAATTAATTAGGATTATACATTCTGATAAATACATCAAATCAACAACAGCTCCCGTTATCACTATAATGGGAACATCATTAGGCATTGTTCAACACTATTTACACACTATTGGTTCTGGGGCTGGGGCTCTCTTTCGGGGCCTACTTAAAAACATAATTTTCTTTGTAAAAAATGGAGGACTATTGCAATGGAAATAGTTTCCAATCGAGCTTTATAGTTTCTTTGCTGTCCTGCTCCTTGTTTTCTGTAAAAAAGGGAGGAATATTGCAATGGAAATAGTTTCCAATCGAGCATTATAGTATATTTGCTGTCCTTCTCCCTATTTCCTGTATCTGGCCAAGTTTGCTTGAATGCTGTTCCAAATCAACTGAAAATCTAGCCACCTTTGTCTGCATCCGACTATTCAGTTCATTTGTATCCTTAATCTTCTGACATTTTCTTCTGCATTCTTTGTTTCGCTGGATCCTAAACAGGACCCTTTAATAGTAGTTTACAAGTCTATCCAAATAGTATAATGAATAATAATTACTAGTCTATTATATATCTATTTCAATCCCTTCTTTTTCCCAACTAATCTTTGCAATTGTTTCTCCTCTCTCTTACAGCGCCCTGCCCACAGCACGTCCACGTTCCACGGAATCGGCCAACTCCAGTGAGCGTTGTCCCTCGCACGATTCCAACTCCTCGGACAATGGAGGTGGCCAGCGCGAAGCCTCGAGCGGTATGGGTGGCGGCAGCGGCGTTGGCGTCCTGCCTGTCGTTCCCACCACAATGCACTCAACATTCCCGGCCGTGCCGCAGTCACTGCCCGCACAGCCCCCCTCCATGGAGGCCTATCTACACATGGTAGCCGCTGCGGCGCAACAATATGGCTTTCCCTTGGCAGCCGCCGCTGCCGGTCCGCGGCTCCCGCTGCCACTGCCAAACGAGGCGGCCGCACCTTTCAAACTGCCACCGCAAGCTTCACCCACGGCCTCGAGTAATAACTCGGAGGCTCTGGACTTTCGCACCAATCTCTTTGGACGCGCCGAATCGGCCGAACCTCCCGCCTCCGAAGAGGAAGAAGAATACGATGATGGCGGCGACGGAGCCAATAATCCGCTAGATCTGTCGGTGGGCCCGCGAAAACGCAGCGCTGAATCGAATCAGGAGCCCGACTCCAGCATTGGTCAGATACAGGTGAAGAAGATTTTTAAGACGTCGGAGAGTCCACCGGCGAGCCATGCAGCTGCTGCTGCCGCCGCCGCCGCTGCTGCACCACTCTTGCCCGGCGTAAATCCCTATCTGGCGGCTGTGGCTGCGGCCAACATCTTTCGGGCCGGACAATTTCCCGATTGGAATGGCAAAAGCGATCTGGTGGTTGATCCCCTGGAGAAAATGTCGGATATCGTCAAGGGAGGCGGTGGTGTGGGCAATCGCAAGGAAAAGAGCATCAAGATGCCGCCCACATCTGTAGCCGCACCACCACCACCCACCCAGATGTCCAATAGTAACACGAGTGCTAATAGTAGCAGCGGTGGTTCCGGAGCCAACACAGCACCCACAGAGAGCGGTGTAACCAAAGCTCGCCACAATATCTGGCAGTCGCATTGGCAGAATAAAGGCGTGGCCAGCTCCGTGTTCCGCTGCGTGTGGTGCAAGCAAAGTTTCCCCACCCTCGAGGCTCTTACCACCCACATGAAGGACAGCAAGCATTGCGGCGTTAATGTCCCTCCTTTCGGCAACTTGCCGAGCAACAATGATCGTCATCATCACCAACCACCACCAGCACCACCAGCTCCAAGGGAAGTCAACAACAGTGGTTCGCACGGTCTGCGAAAGCAAGGCGGAGCCGGCCACAACAATAATTCACCGTCGGCCAATGTCAAGAATGCGTTTCAATATCGCGGGGATCCGCCGACCCCGTTGCCGCGGAAATTGGTGCGCGGCCAGAATGTGTGGTTGGGCAAGGGAGTGGAGCAGGCCATGCAAATTCTAAAGTGCATGCGCTGCGGCGAGAGTTTCCGCTCGTTGGGCGAAATGACGAAGCACATGCAGGAGACTCAGCACTACACGAACATACTCTCCCAGGAGCAAACGATCAATATGAAGAGCTCGGCGTCAGCTTCAGGCGGTGGCAACTCTGGCTCGGACCACAAAGATGGTCAGAACAGTCTCAGCTCCGAGGAGAGTCGCACCTTGAGCGCCGTACTCACTTGCAAGGTGTGCGATAAAGCCTTCAACTCACTTGGTGATCTCAGCAACCATATGGCCAAGAATAATCACTACGCCGAGCCGCTGTTGCAATCGATGGGCGGTGGTGCGGCGGGCAGTCGTAAGCGTCCGGCGCCGAAAAAGCGTGAAAAATCGCTACCAGTGCGCAAGTTGCTGGAGATGAAGGGCGCCCAGCAGGAGGAGCTGCAACAGCAGGACAAGATGCAGGTGAAACGCATGACCATGGATGGTACTGGCCTGGGACCCAGTGGCGATAAAACAGAGGCGCTTTTTGCCGAACGCATGCGTCAGTATATAGCCGGAGTCAAGTCTCCCGAGGAAATGGCAGCTAAGGCCGCTGCCGCACAACTTATCGCAGCGAAGGCCAACAAGTCGCCCGAGCTGGAGCCCAAGAATGGCACCAACAAGGCCGCCGCAGGTGGAGGCGCCAACGCGGGCGCCTCTTCGGTGCTCAGCGCTATTGAGCAAATGTTTACCACTAGCTTTGATACGCCACCCAGACACGCAAGTCTGCCGGCCACCAGTCCCTCGAATTCCTCGACTAAAAACACCTCGCCGGTAGCCTCGAGCATACTGAAGCGCTTGGGCATCGATGAGACCGTGGACTATAACAAGCCCTTGATAGATACATCGGACCCATATTTCCAACATTATCGCTACACCAGCAGCGAGCGCAGCGGCAGTGAATGCAGCGCCGAGACGCATGCGGAGGCGGCACGCAAGCTGGACGCACCCACACCCACACCAGAGGAGTCGAAGGTCATTAAACAGGAACCACAAGTGGAACACTCTACACAGCCATCGCCCGTCAAAATGGAGATTAAGTCTGAGCTTAGCGATGAGCAGGAAGAGGCTAATGAGCTGCCTGCCATGGAGCCGACAACGCCCAAGACTGAACCCATGACTGTCAATGGTAGTTATACCAATAACAACAACAACAATGTAGAACGTCCAAATAGCTCGCCTAAATCGGCAGCAGCTAGTCCCCAATCCCTAACCAACCGCAATTTGCTGCCACCGCGCAGCCCAGCGGATAGTCAACGCAGTGCCACGCCCAAATCTCCGGCCTCCAGTCACAAGTCCTATGATGGAAGCGAGACCAAGAAGTACCCGAGTGATTCCCTGAACGCGCTCTCCTCGATGTTCGACTCCCTGGGCAGCAGCAGCTCCACAAACGCTCCGGGTGCGAATACACGATCCAAGCTGGCCGCCGCAGCTGCATCGTCGTCCACGAGCGGTATGGAGAGTCCAGAAAATCTGAGCGCTACCAATTCGCTGGCCGCCTTGCGTCAATTCTGCGTGAAGAAAGAGAAGACTGCCTAAGCTGCCGCCGCTGCCGCTGAAAACAAATCCGAATCGAATTGAAACCGCTCGTTTGCCTTTTTCGTTGTTTCGAACAAAAGATTTTTTCAACTTTTTGTTTGCCTCATTGCGAGTGCGCGCCGCGCCGACCGCTCATCGATCGATGGATCGAACGCCAGCCACACGCTGCACGCCGCACGCCGCCCGGCCCATAATTGGAGCATTACGAAATGACTGACTGACTAATGGTCGGCATTGAAATCCAGTCAAGATGCCAAAAACAGAGAGGGCATGACAACATCGTGTAACACACCAGCGAAGACGAAGACAAACTGCGATCCCTGAACATGATGGAGCAGACAATAGGGGAGCGATAGAGACCGAAGGCCCAAGCAGATGGGGATGTTATTCCAAAAACACGAATCTGCCGAGCGTCCTGCGCACCGTCAGCTCGCAACTGGGCCAACTTTTTCAAGGTGTGTACCAAAGATTATATTTCTAATATTTCTAAAACCTCTGGCACATTATAGTAGAGTCTTGCTAGTTATTTTTACTGATTCAGGGCCTCTTATTCTTACCATTTTAGGATTACGCGCCACAGACATCCTTGAAAGACTCTGGCACCTGTGCTGACCTAAGCAGACCTACAAATTGTGGCCGAATTGCGCCAACGGAACCAAACCAGAACGAACAAAATGAAAAACAGAAAAAAAATAAGCCCTTCTCAGGGCTGCCAAATGGATAAACAAGAGATAACAAATTTTCTAAAAACTAATTAGTTGATTTATCACGGAAGCATTCCCCCAAGAGCATTCAAGATAGGTGTCTACTAGTAAATAGTTTAGATATCTATACAACGACGAATCTTAGAACGCAATGGTATACATTTTTATAAGACGTAAATCTATTTTTGGAAAAGATCTATAGGAACCGCACTAAATATTAAAACCCATTCAGAAGAACTAGTTATTTTTGTTCGAAGTTTTCGCCATTATTGCCTTCTTCCTTGCTGGAGGCTTTTGATCAGACCAGAAAGATGTCAGCAGTTCGCTCAGATCCGGAATCTCTTGCGTCACTTTGGGAAACTGTATATTCTCGATTTCACGCTTTGTCTCCGGGTCGTTGATCATCCTGGGCAACACCATCATTAGTATCAGGGGTAAGACCATGATCAGAACCATGGGATTAAGCAGCACGTCTAAGATCCGCCACTGCTCGCGCAGATAGAAATACCGGTTGCGTCCGAGGGGCTTCAATACGAGTGGATATGCAATGTGGACCACCACTCTCGGCTGCACCAGGTTCAGTTTGCGTGCCCGAATCTTGCCCTTCGAGTTTATCTCGATGCGCACAGGCAGAAACTGCAAGTCCGGATGATGTATATAGAGGATGTAACTTCCGCTGGGCACACCACTGACCACAAAACGGCCATTTTGGTGTACGAACCCCTTATAGTCGCCATTGTCCACGGAGAGCGTGAGTAGTCTCTGCCAGTTACCTTTAATGCCCAATTGTGGCTCTGGGGGCATTACTAGACCCTCTATGGTGTACAGATTTACGGGTTCCCTATTGGACACATTGAATTGAAGCTGACCAGCGTCGAGGGTGCAAAGGTATGCAAAGAAAATAAAGAAATTTAGATACATCTTCCGATTTTTATTTGAATGATTACAGTATCTTTGAAAGGTTGTGGGCTGTAAAGTGAGTGAATGATGTGTTCCGATTGTGATCTAATTGAATGAAGCTACAGAGGGTGCTAAGTTATATAAGACTCCAAAATCTAGCTAGTTATTACATTCTCAGGATGGTTTCTTAGTGTGAAGAGCCGTTCTCCCCCAAATGTATCAATCTCCCCCTGCATAGGCCCACATCCTCTCTGACTACCCAAACAACCTGGAATTAAATCTTCTACCTACCGAAGACTAAAGAGAATCCACCCTTTTAGACCTGCTGTTCAGAACATCAAACTAGTTAGCCATCCTGTCATTGCAAAAATATTTATATTGCACAACTTTTAATCTATTAATTTCTGAAACAACAACTTAGAAACTTTCAAGGCATAACCAAAAAACCTAATGATTTTAAATAAATATTTGAGAAAAGCATTAGAAATGGTACCGCATAGTCTATCAAAGATCTTCTAGATGTCCATTTTCTTTCTATGTGTATATGTTTCAGCAATTACGAATACATAATAAGCCCTAGAAATAAATCCGACATTCGCTAGAAATTTTTCCAGACAAGTAACTTGTAATGCCATTTGATTGCTCATATTTGGAAATCCTTCCATCAAGATCTGGGATTTGTCTTACAAGCCATTTGCTTGCTCATGTCTAGAAATCCTTCCATTAAGATCTGGGATTTGTCTTGCAAGAACAACGTTCCACCCCAATGCTTGTCTCTGCCGTGGTCCGATTATATACGGCGGCTACTCCGACACTAATCATACCTGACAATACAGATTCTATAAGTTGCATCTATAATGTAGGAAATGTAAGGTTCCAAGTCTATTATCAATTGCTTTGTTGTTGTTATGTGAGAGAATAGGGTATAGAGCGAGATTTTCTGGGATGCCGAATGTGTCACGTTAGCTTCCACCTGTGGCTTGTCTCAAGAATGCTAATAAAATGCTGAAACTGAACTACATACAAGTATGCTCCACACAGGTAGGCCTCCCAAATCGAGTCATGAATATTCATTCACCATTCCCGTTAGGCAGGCCAGCCATTGCCGAACATGTTGACATCTTGCGACTGTTCGCAAGATAGAAACATTTCTAAAACGTCGAACATCTACATCGAACGTTTCGTCAAATTTATTCGTGGCGGCCATGAAAACAAAAAAAGGAACATTTTCTTTATTTTCTTTCTTTATTATTAATTAACTTTATTTTCATTTTAGAGACATTGACACGTGTTTACTCCACAAATATTCTTCACAACTGAAGTTCGTGCCAACAATGCCAGCCATTGTCGAACATGTTGGCAGTTAGCAACATTTCTTTATTCTGCGCAAACAAAACATCGAACATTTCGTCAAATTTATTCGTCGTGCTTTTAATTGCAATGAAAATAATGCAACAAAATGGCCAAATTTACCAAGCTTGATTGTGCAAATGTTCATATAATATTATTATAATGGTGGCTCATTGTGGAGCTAAAATTCATTGCTTATTTGACACGTATTTGCTCCACAAATATTCTTTACAACATGTTGGCAGAAACAGCCGCAAGTTGGAAACATTTGTCGACTCTTTGCGAACAATATGTTGACTACTAGCGTCGAGCCGAGCAAGTTCGATAGCAAGCGAATCGATCGTGCGGGCTCGACTCTGCAAAAATTTCATTTTGCCGACGGCAAACCTTTTAGGCAGAAACATAAGTACTTACTGAAGAGCGTAGTTCTAAAGAGAGAGAGAGAGAGACAAGACCGGCTAGACCAACTGATTGTGGAGAGAGCAAGCGCAGCTTTGTAGCTTCCTGCAATGGGTGACTCATTTGTGTAGAATGCTGCAATGGCCACCGAAGCGCAGCCACTGCCCTGCGCCACAGCTCGTCCGCCATTGCCTGCGCCGTCGCATCGCCTTATCGGAGTCGTGACCAATACGGCTTTTGTTTGCCGAGTATTGGGAGGATGATGGCTATGATGAAGCGGTAGCCGCATAGTCGGCACAAATTTGCACTCTTGACGAACGCTTTATGAGCGTCGGGCAGGCGATCAAGTAATCGGCTTCTGTTGAAATACTATACATAAGTAGATACGTATACTTTATGGGTATGGCTGGTGCCCGACCTCCGATTGCCAAAATGCTTGATTGTGCGGATAAATTAGCGCAAGCCTTCAACATGTGCAGTTATACATAAATATATTTACAGTTACTATATTTTTTTGTAAAGTGCAACAAGTGTGCTTGTCAGTGTGTGTGTGAGAGAGAGAGAGAGAGGGAGAGCTTGCGCAGGCGCAGACGATTTTCAAATAATTTGGCTGTTCGCGCGATCGCTCGATAGCTGACACTAGGAGAAGATGATGAAGAAGCAGCAACAGAGGCAGGGCGCAGACCATCATCATCATTGTCGTCATCATTATCATCATCTGCTTCATCGCTGCTGTGTCGTCATTATGGCAATTTCGTGGCCGTCGTTTGATTTAGCGCCAGTGCTGGTGCAGTGGCTGCCGTTGCAATTGTTGTTGCTGCTTATTGTTGCTGCTGATGTTGCTGCTGCTGTTGTTGTTGTTGTTGTCGTTCAGATTCCAAGTTGTTTGCATTTAAATTTTTTTATAGCTAGTACTCCTCGTGCTGCTCTGCTTGTTGCTGCCGTTGCTGCCGAGCTGCCGAGCTGTTGCTGAGGCTGCCATTAAACTGAGTTGTTGGCTGCACAAAATTGACAGCGCATGCGCATGGAAATTTAAATTATGGCCAGGCTGCCCGTTTTCGCTATTTTAATAGTATGTGTTACCAGATGATTGCCAACTTGTGCTGCTCTGGACCTTTGCAGTCGCCAGTTTGTACAACACAGCCGGTGCAGATTGAATTCTGGCACAAAAAGTCAACAGATTGTTGCGCTTTGATTGCAAATATGGACAAACATTATGAAATAACTGCCGAAAATTGTTCAATACTTAAAAGTTAAATAATCAGAATCCAGACAAATATTAGATCTTTCTAAAGAAGAATCTCTAAATAAGTTATAACAAAAATCTTTATTCAAAATAATCGTTTAAAGAAAAGAACAACGCCCAAATGAGAAATGGCTTGAGACGATTGGTGGTTTATTTGTGGAAATGGATACTATATTTCCTACAAAAAAAGTTCCAGATATAAAGGGAAAACATTTGATGACAAATTAATTGGATTAAGCTGAATTCTTTCATTTCAAACAGTTTCGACAATAACGTTCATTGCATCAATTCTTTAAAGAAGGTGTGCTTCAGAAACTCTTTTATATGGTTATTTCTTAAATACTGTAATAAAAAGAGAATTAGCCGATTAATTCAAACAGGTAGAAGAAGATTCACTTTTAAAATTAAATACTATAGACTTGTTCACCTAAGTACCAGGTTAAATCTTTATTTCATCTGGAAAAAAAGTTGGAAAAAGAATTGCAGAAACACTCAATAAAAGCTAACAAAATAAAATAACAATTCGTAGGACTTATAGATATGGTTATAGTGAAGGATCGATAACGAAAGATGACACAGCAGTTTTAAAATAAAGCTAATTCGAATGCTTTGCTAATTTTGGCTTAAACCGTTTCAGCAACTGATTTAATTATTCCATTAATCTGTATATATAGTTTTAAAATTAATTGCATTTCAAATAAAAAGAACTGAACTGTCCTTAATCTGTCACTCTTTTATTCCTATTTTTATCTAAATTTGCTGCTAGCTAGTAGAGTTGATAAACAGCTCACAAAAGCGCATTTCTTGTTCGATAACTTGAGATTTAAATCAAGGGGAGTTTATCGATCGAATTCCGATTCGAATGCAAATTTTGGGGCTGGGCCTGGGCCTGTCAGCCGCGTGGCAGCTTCTATGAAATGAGTTTTCAGGGAATACCGAAATGTGTTAAGATATGCAAACGCCGTCAGCATGACAAAATGCTTCGATATTGGAGCGTCCCATGCACCTTTTATCCGGCAGTGACACAAACTTAATAAATCACTCAGGGCTGGAGAGCAAGGACAGCAGCCGGGCAGCCAGGCAGCCGGGCGATCGTGCAATACTTGTTGGCTGTCAGGATCGGTAACGTTTTCGGTAACTTAGCGGCCAGGGTCTATAGCCCAAATGACCCATTGTCTTTGTGTGTTGTCCTCCTAAACAATTGTTGTAGTGGCCCGCAGTAAAACAAAAGAGCAAATCTGCAGGGCAGACCATCGATCGCTGAAGCGACGAGCCTTGATCCTGCCTGCTGATCTGGTCTGTCGCTTCGACAAATATCACGCATGAATATTTAAAAGATTGTTTCAAAAAATTGAAAAACAAAAGGTTTGATTTGTGCCTTCGATATTTATTTATGGCTGTCAGTTGCACTTTTTCAATGGAAATGCCTCTGGAGGATCATATTGAGTTATGATGTGGACTGCAAATATTGCATTCGTAGCAGGTATTTCAAAGTTTTCGGGCAAACTAATTTATTGTCTTACGCTGCAAAACCCCCAACGATAAGAAACTATTATATTCATGCGACGGACTTACTAAACCTTCTTATGGACATGATTATAATCAGAGTTCGAAGCGCTCCAATCACTCAGCGGTAGAAAAAATTGATTGACGAATACATATGACACTGATATGAATTAATGGGTATTGGCCTAGGCCTAGTGACTCAACGTTATAGTTCATAATACAATACATACTTGTATATATTTATAGAATTCCTGCACGAGAGACTTGTCCGATCGCCTTGTAAATCAGTCATAAAGCTGCCGCTTGATTTATTATACTGATAGCTTGGAATACGGAATATTCCATGTTGGAGATTAGATTATGAAACCATATTGATGTCAGCATAACACATTTCTTTAGAAGTACTAAACAGTTGTCCGATTCTAACGCAAGTAATAAACGTAAAGGCATTGTTTTTTTTTTATTTCTAAAGACTCATCAGTAATGAGTAATTTGATAAGCCATTTAGAGTACTTACGATCAACTATTAATATAATTAGCTTGGGAAGGTGTCGGCGAAAGGTGTGCCTTCGAGAGCTCTATAGCGAATTGCAAGAGTTCGGCATTGCTATATATTTCTAAAGACTGTTCTAAAGATATTTCGAGGCCTCTAGAGTGCTTACGATAATGTATTAAGATAATTAGCATGGGAAGACGTTGGAATAACGTCGTACTAACGTCTATTAATCCATCTTCTCTACAGGGAATTGAAAGAATTCGGCATTACTTTATATTTCTAAAGACATTTCGAGGCTACTGGATTACTTACTATAATAGATAATTAGATAACGTCTGTTAATCCGTCTTCAAGCGCTTTAGAGCGAATTGGAAGAATTCGACAATTCTATATATTTGTAAAGACTCTTCTAAAGACATATCTTAGAGTACTTACTATAATAGATATTTAGCCTGGAAAGGAAGGTAATGGACTAACGTCTGTTAATCCGTCTTCAAGCGCTTTAGAGCGAATTGGAAGAATTCGACAATTCTATATATTTCGAAAGACTCTTCTAAAGACATATCGAGGCTCTTAGAGTACTTACTATAATAGATATTTAGCCTGGAAAGGAAGGTAATGGACTAACGTCTGTTAATCCGTCTTCAAGCGCTTTAGAGCGAATTGGAAGAATTCGACAATTCTATATATTTCGAAAGACTCTTCTAAAGACATATCGAGGCTCTTAGAGTACTTACTATAATAGATATTTAGCCTGGAAAGGAAGGTAATGGACTAACGTCGGTTAATTCCTCTTCAAGCGCTCTATAGCGAATTGGAAGAATTCGACAATTCTATATATTTCGAAAGACTCTTCTAAAGACATATCGAGGCTCTTAGAGTACTTACTATAATAGATATTTAGCCTGGAAAGGAAGGTAATGGACTAACGTCGGTTAATTCCTCTTCAAGCGCTCTATAGGGAATTGCAAGAATTCGGCAGGGAAGAGTTACTTCTTAGTTACAGATGCAGAGCTATAACGATTTATAGATCTTGGGGCCTCAGAGCACTGCTGTTGATTCAGCAAAGCCCTTTGATATTAGCTAAAAATCCTATATGTATAATCAATAGAAACAAATTACGAGCTCACTTGGCAAAAAGTAATTCATTATAATTACTTGGTTGAGGACAACAATTTGGCAGCATTCTAGGAGCAACATTTTTATGGCTAGCCAGGCCCACATCATGTTCTCATTAGCGCTTCGCTGCATAAACAAAAGTATGCCACAAGGCAGGGAAACATATTTTCTAATTAAAACGATCGTTGCGCATATTTGTGTGGCATGAGAAAAGTGGCAGGTTTTTGGGTTTTAGTTTTTCTCCAGAGGCTTTGTTTTCTGGCACTGGCCAAGTGCATTCAATGAATCAGCCACGACGCCAGATATGGCCGTAATGTTGATGGCCACGACAACGCCATCGACGGCGACGGCGACAACAACGACGGCGACAAAGACGATGAGGATGTGGATGTGGTTGAGGATGATGATGAGGCTACAAGATGAAGTGAATGTGTGTGCGCGCGCGCATTTAAAACAAGTTCAAGATGCAAACAATGGATCATTATCCAGATACGCGAGGCACACCAAAAACAAAAAAAAAAGGCAGCAACAACAAAAAGAGAAGAACAGAACAGTAGAGCAAAACAGATACAATCGAGCGCAATCGCCAACAGTCGCCAGCATTCCCATAGGTTACACGAGATGCCAGTCAGCCAGTCGACTGGCCTGCTCCTGCTCCTGCGCCTGCCCAAGCCTCAGCTTCGATGGCTCTTGTTGTTTATTGATTACACGCTTTTTGGGGAATGCGATGCATTGCCAGAGCGAGAAGTGGATGATGCGATGCTAGGCTGCTGGGCTGTTGCTCGACTGCTCGACTGTTTGGCTGTTCGGCTGAGTTGCCATAATGGTGCGGATGCCAGCGGCTGCAACATGCGCCTGTCATGCGATCGCCGCCAGAACATAACATCCATTACACTCCGATCGGCCCAAGACGACGAGGACGAGGACGACGACGATGGGGTTGGCGATTGGGAGTGCGACGCTTACGATTGTGAACGCGCCTGGGCTGGGGCTTTAGCTTTGGCTCTGGCTCTGGCTGGGGTCGAGCCTTCTACTCGCGCGCGCAATATGAAATTCAATGCCACATTTGCTGCATGAACTAGAAAATAACTACAAAATTCAATTGGCAATAGCCGAAGCGAGCATACTCTACACGAAAGTTGTTAATTAGTTTGTTGCCAAAATTGTTGTTAGTTTTGTTGAATTTAGGGTCAGTGATTCTTCACCCTTAATTTTTAATTATATTTTATCTTTTATTATTTAAGTATTTTAATTTAATTATATTTTTTCATCTCCAATTCTTTTTTGATAGGTCTAATGACGTATCTGACTACTCTCTGCTGTGAATCGGGGCATAGCTGGCCGTTTGGCAAATAAAATTCCTCCACCGTGTCGGATTCGTTATTAGATTTTTTTTGTCATTTTATAGGCTTTTTCATTTCTTTAGTTTTATTTAGTTCAAGTTCTCTATTGTATTGGTTTATATATATATTTTTTTCTTCTTCTTTTGTTTCTTTTACATCGACTGCATTGTTTGTCGATGAAAAAAATAAATGAAAATAAAAAAATGAACTCTTCTCGGTTTTGATATTGAAGCCCTAGACCCTTTATTATTAATTTATTTGTTTTATTGAATAAGCATATATCCATTTTGAGTTGAGTTTTAAAGCTCAGACAAGGCCCAAATAATATTCCTTCAAAGTCATAATCTTCAATTGAAGATTTGCTTTGGAACTTAGGATTTGAAACATACATTTTTAGTCAAATCTATTTGTCTTACAAAAAATATAGTTCAGAAATTAAATCTAAAATATTAATTAAAATAGTTTAAAATGATTTAAGCATAATCTAAACATAGAATATGGAAAACATACCTCATTTTAAAAATTATTTCGATTATATTAATAGATTATATAATAATTATTTATTTATTTGGGCTTAATCCATATAATATATTTACCATTACATATTTATTTTCAAATTCTTTTTAATTTTATTACAGATTTAATTTAGCTTTATTAGACATTAAACAATTACAATTATTTATATATATATATTTTTTTTGTTTCTTTGTTCTAATTATTATTTTTTTATTGTTTTTTATATTTGTTTATATTATTATATATTAATTTTGTTTTAGCAATCTACGGCCGAGCAGCGAATATGAAGATATATAAGCATGATGTTTAATGATTAATAAACTGAGCCACAGCAAAGCGTCTATATATATGAAGGACTTTTTATGTTTATTAAAGAAAGGTCTCTTAATATTCATTAAATATTCAATCGGTGCTGAACACTTATTAGCCAGTCCGATGGGTCGTCTTTATTCATTTAGCTATTACAGGGTCTTTTTTTACACGATCCTGATATAACACGGTTTGAAAATTAAAAATTGCATATGTATTTCTTTAGAGATATCATTTATTTTTGCATATGATCAATATATTTTTTAAATGGTTGTTTCTGGAACCAAGCTACCGTGTAAAAGCAGAATTTAATTTAATTTATTTAGAATTAGGTGTACATATATTTTTATAAGGACTTGCTTATCCTCATTTCTATAGACATTTTAAATAACATTTTATATTCATGATATGCTTTTTATTAATATTTATTTACTTATTTAATTTAAAGCAGAGACTATTAAACATTTCATAATAAAAATACTATACCTAACAAAAAATGATATACTGATATCTAAAATTATCAAAAATACTACAGCCTTAATTTATTTGAATATTAAATCCAAAGTATTTACTTACGTCTCCTTTCAAAATACACGTATACATCAATTATCTCTTAAGTTCTACCAATTGATGCGTGATTTGGGGAATGCCCTGTTTTGGAAAGTGTATTTCGCTAAGCTGCTGCTGCTGCTGCTGCTGCTGGTGGCTGCCTGCCTTCTGCACTGCACACATTTAAATACAAAATATCAAAATTAGCATTTGTAACAATAGCGAATTGGCCAGAAATAATGGAACTGACCTGGCATAACCAGCCAACAACCAACCAGCGATCATGGCCGATGGCCGCCGGCTCGTAAATCAGATGGACGCGGTTTTTGGGGGGAGGAGACGACACAAAGCTGCCCCCCACCCCCCACCCCCCGCCATTCCGCCCTAGTCTCCGGCAAATGTGTGATGTCGTCTGTGACGACGACAGTAACAACGGGAGCAGCTACAGGTCGTCCACCAAGCGGGACAAGCAACGACAACGGCCCCTCGCCATTGGCACAAAAACTCGATGCTGAGACGCTCAAAGGCCAATCGGCCGTGACTACAACGGCGACAACAGCAACAGCAACAGCCACAGCCAACAACAAACAACCACAACCAAAACAACAACAACAACATTTCAAAATAAACAAAAACTGCATAGTACGAGTATTCGAATTTCGCATTGCTAGTTTATGCTACTAACTCGTAGTAGTACTCGCAGCATGGCCAGACCACGCCATATTTGTATTTAAACTTTTGCTCAAACAACAGCCTCGACCCGCGCTGGCCTCCTTCTGATTGGAAAAAGTCAAGCTCTCTTGGCTTTATTACAAAGTTTTCAGTTTTATGTTAGCGCGTGCCTCGCTTGATCTCTGCCTGTCAGCCAAACAACCCACAGATAGGAGCCCTCTTGGAAAATCTAATAAACACCGTGCACATTGGAGGCAAGGCCTGTGGGGAAACCTGAGATCACGGAAAGAGTTTGTTCGTAAAAATGATTGCCTTAAATGGAATGCGACAAATATTTTCAACAAACAGACAGAAAGAAGCAGCTTTGAATTGAAAAAAAAAGCTAGCTTTCAACTATAGTTGGAGTAGTCGGAAATTAGTTGTTAATAAAAAGGATTAACTTTTAATAAAGCATTCATTATTTTAATTATTAAATGAAGTGAGACACGTCTGAAAATTATTTAAAACAAGAAAGGAATTCTAGAGTCGAGCGTGCTCAAAAAAAAGAAAAAATTGTGAATTTTAAATTCATTCTTCAAAATTATGCAATACATACAAACATAAGTGGAAACATGTGTGTGAAGTACAGAATTATGTCAACAAACATCATCAACAACAACAGCTGCAGAGCTTCGGCAGAGATTATATTTATGTCTATAATTTTCTTTCTAATTGATCTATCATGAAGAAACTTAACATACGGACACAAAATCACTAACTGGATGTGACTACCAAATTTAAGTACCAAATTCCAAGAATTATGGTATATCGGAAAAAATGAATAAACTTGCCCTTTATCGGGCTTAGAAGAATCTACATACCAAGTTTGGTTATTCTAGCTCTTTTACTTTCGGAGATTCTTGCGTTCATACAGACAGACGGACAGACGGACGAACATGTCTAGATCGATTCGTCTAGTCTTGCTGATTAACAATATATGTATTTTATGGGCTCGGAGATACATCCTTCTGCATGTAACATACTTTGCACAAAACTAATATACCTTTTTACCCTTTAGGTACAGGCTATAAAAAGTCTATATGGTTTGAAAGAAGGCGCTTGGCCGGGTCTGAGGAGAGTTCTTACTATCGACTAGTTTGTCTGTTGATCTGGAGTTCTACGGTCTTCAGATTTGGGTTACGGTGGCTCGCCTCCATTCATAAGACTCTTTTGTAAGACCCGCAGTCAATCTTCAAATCTGCAAACCGTATCTTCGGCCTGTATCTTCTTCTTCTTGACCAAGCAGAAGCAAAATATCCTGACAAGTTTCTGCCTGCACTTGATCTTAGTTGTGGCTAGTCTGTTTGGTTTAAAAGGAAGCATCTTGTTAAGAACACTATCCAAATATTTCGTCTTCTCAGCTTCTTTATTATTGACTCTAAAATGTTGTATAATTTTGCTTAAATTTTGAATTATTCCAGAACTTTCAACATTATTTTTAACTATAGTCAACAAAGATAATGCTGTAAGATCTTTATGGGATTCATTTGTTGCTGTATCCCCTCTGCCATGGCTAGCTTTTTCCAAATGTATGCAAATATGCAAAATACTCTAGTTCTCGTATGCTCTAGTCTCCATTGCTTCGCAGAAAATTACTCAGAAGCGGCCAAGCAGCTGGCAAACAAAAGCCCACAAGCGTTCAAGTGATGGCGATGGCTTTGCCAAAAAAAGAAATCAATAAATGCAATAAGTATACTCGTAGTGTAAGCATAAAATTTACGACCGATCGATTTGAAGCTAACTACTATATATGCGAATATGCAGCCCAGAAGCGCAGCAAAGAGAGATGCATCCGACATGGGCCCAGCAGCTGGAGCATTGAAAAGGAGGAGGAGCATATCTGCCTCTGCCTTTAGGATTAATTTCATCTTTCATCTTTCATGTGTGTGTGTGTGTGTGTGTTAGAAATGGGTGCGTGATTAAATATTTTATCTATTCATTATAAAGAAAAACTTTGAAAATGAAATTTCTTCACTCTGCAATGCGGAACTATAACTGGGATTCATGACCGCACTTTCCGCGCCAAACTATGTATAAAATAAATCTTGAACTAACTCCAAATATATATAGATAATTTAGAATTATATATAGATAATTTAGAATTATAAAAAATATAGATATTTTAGAATTAATGCAATATAGATATTGATGGGAGTTTCTTTGACTCCTCACTCCAAAACACCCATACAAATTCCAATTCTTTCAAAAACTATTCAAGAAAAATTGGAAATAAGATCTAGAAATATAGACAGCAGCATAGCACCGATATAGCTACAATATAGCTTGTAATTGTCGCCTGTAACTATCTCAAGGGGCACAAATATTTCATAATTTTCCAGCCAAGTCTCCATTGACTTTATAAGTATTATGGAGAGGTGATGCATGTTAAAAAAATATTTAATACATCTTTACTTTATAGATGGAACTATAAATGTAGAGAAATATAGTATATATGAGTATTACGAAATCACCCCAATGTCACCAACATTTGCTTCAGCACACTCCGCAATATCAACCCAAAAGAAGATATTGATATTGAATGCCAATCCCATAACCGAACGTGATATATATTTGTTAGGAGAATGATAAGTTATTTAATTGTATATGAAAATAAACGAAATATCATTGAATACATATTTCATGATGAGGCTTATAGTAAAGTTAAGTCATAAGGATTGTTTTCCCACAGCAAATACAAATAACTTTCATTTGTTTTCAGCTACTGACTGATTAAACATAATTCTTCATCAGATCCCATTTTCGTTATTTTTGTAAATCTTAACTCTTAGTGTAATTTCTTTCTTCATTTTTTGGATTGGGAGTAATAAATGGTTCGCTATGAAGTGAAGCTATAACTAAGGTGTTTAGGAAGAAATCCATACTTAGTTAATAGAATAATAGACGCGCTTAAAATTTGAAACTTTTTATTATTATATTAAGTGATTGGAAGTCTTTACTCTGACAAGAAAAATAGTTTAATTGGGGTCCACATAGTTCATCCATTTCTCCTCTTCCCTTCGTCTTGTTCCACGATTGTTCGTCCTTGGCCATATATTTTCGTTTCGTTCCTCTATTCGACTTCTCTTCATTTATGGTTTTATTTAATATGTCGACATTTAAATAATTAAAATATATTAAATAAATAAATAAATAAGCTAAGACCTTAACCAAAAATGTCACTTTTCCATTCCATGTTTTCACTAATATTTTCACCCTTTTGGGAGTCGAATTCTCTCAAATATGCATTACTTACAGCTTTATACTTTGTGTTGCTTGTTTACCAATCCGTCAGACCATCCGTCAAGTCATTCTGTATTCTGTAGATATTTATTTTGGTTGTAGGATCGATTTTTCACGATCGCCTTACATCTCTGCTGCATTTGTGAATCGTTGAATCGGCGAATCGTTGAATCGATGAATCGGTATGAATATGAAACCGTTATGATCCCTGGCGGCGTTATTGGCGCTCAGGCATTTTGCACTTAATTTAATTTGTATTGCAAACAACGGCAAACATTTATTGCAAATATGAGCGGGGTATGTGTGGTGCATAAATGGGTTTAGTGGTAGAGGGAGGCAGTGCACTAGGGGGGTGGAGAATGGGGGAGTTGGGGGCAACAGAGCGTTAAGGAATCGCTGGCATAGCCGACGGGGGGCGTTGGCCAGCACCGGTGCTTGCAATTTGCTGCGGCGAGGACAGCGACGAGGATTGCGACGGCTGCGACTCATATCAGTTTCATGGAACTATGGTCACGATTTGGCAATAATGTTGCTTAAATACGCCCGACTGTTGGCCGCTGGTCGGGCTTTGGAGCACCGGCTACGACTACGACTACGTCGTCGTCTCTCACTGCTCGATAGCCAATTGTAAAACATTCGTTCGCGAGATTTGTTTGCGGGATAAAAATAAAATTGTTCATTTAAAGTAGCTGCTTCTGTGCTGCACTGTGGCATAGCAGTTTGTTGTTGTTGTTGTTGGCCGTTACTGTGGCTGTGGCGTAGCTTACTTGAGGCACATTGCCGACCCGCTTCCAAATTGGCTTTGTTTATGAGATCGTTTTATCGCACAGTGCATGGAGCAGCGAAAGGACCTGCGGGTTAATTTCTTAGCGCTACTTAATTTTTCTCTCTCTCTCTCTAGGAACGAGAAATCAACGAACGCAAGTGCCACGAGTTGCATGCCGCGGAAGCATTGGCGAGATTTGCCGAAATTAGCCAACTCTGCAGAATTCGCGCTTATCAATCGCAGTTGATGTAGCCATTCGATAAGATGTGCTGTTATTCAGGCCTCTACTGCAATACTACAAGATATTTCAGCATGTTTTCGGGCTGTAGATGATGCCAAGATTGCTGCCTTACCCCTTGCTGTCGACCAAATTGCAGCAAGTTTTGGGAAAAGGCTAGCAATATAAATGCAACAAAAATGTTTCCTCAGATCCAAAATAAGTAGTACCCTTCGGATACGAGGTATAGAAATATTCCATCTTAACTGAATGATGATAATTGTGTGGTTGGTATTTATTTATTTATATTTATGTCAACAAACATTGATGTTACTTGGGTAAACAATATATAAAAATTATAAAAAGAAACCGACTAAGCTACGAAACCCTAAATGGGGAAGAAGTTTAACCAAATTAAAATAATACATATCGAATTATTTGTCTCTCGGAATAAACTCAACAGCGAGAAGTTTAGAATTAATTAAAAGACCATTAAAAAAATCAAAGTGGCTGTTAAATAATAAAGAGATTTTAAAGAGATCATTATAATTTAATGATAAAACCCAAATCGGATTGTGCAATGCATAATCAGTAGAAACCCTATCAGGGAAAATATATAGATAATTTCTTGTGGTTCTGCAATAAACAGAATGAATCATTAGAATAACGCCCATAGAGTTCATATACAAGTACAGTTCAAATACTTCTCTGCAACAGAGTGTAAAAGTTCATTGATTTTGGGAAAAGTGAAGTGAATTGAAGACTTTTGTTCTGTTTGGGTTTCATAATCATAATAAACAGCAGACACGCCCGCACGTCGAAAAGAGCATTCCATTCTTTGCCAAAGCAAACTTCGAGTAGGTAGTCGAGCTATAAAGAAATTTCAAAAGAAAGCCACACTTCCTTTTTCCTGTGGCGGCATCCTTGCTTTCGTCGCCGTCGTCGAACATCAACCGATGTTGTTCAATGGCTGCCAAGAAGCGATGTGTGTGTGCGGGTGTTTTGGTAAACGGCAGGAGGCAAAGGCATAGAATTTATAGAATCTGTTCGAAAGGAGAACGCAAGCTGAACCGCAACGAAGTGGAGCGAAAAGAAAAACGAATTTTTCGTCTATTTCGATGGCAATAATTCAAAAAATGAAGACGGCTCGATAGTCATAAATCTGTCAAAAATCCATTTCTTTCATTTACCAACAGCTTGGCAGCCTAGCGTTTCCTTTCTTCTCTCTCTCTCTCCATATGTGAGTGTGTGTGCTAAGCGTATCTTTCAGATACACAAACTGGCACTTCAGAAAATGAAATACTGTGGCAGAAGCTGCGCTACAATCGTCGTCGTCGTCGTCGTCGCCGTCGTCGTCAACGAGTCGTCTTTAGACACATTTCACTGGCTTTTGGGTTCTTTTTTGGGTGTTTGTGGCATTTTGCTGCTCAAGATGCACTTCATGCGCGAACTCACATGTACACACATGCATACACTGAGAGAAAATAATTATTAAATAAACAGAAATATATATTCTTCCATATCGTTGGTGTCATACAAGCCTAGTAGCTTTATGATCAGATTTGTTACCATTTTTAGCCGCCATTAACAATATTAAAATGATTTCAGAAAATTAAAACTAAGCTTACATTAATGTGGATTACATCATAAATTTATAACTTTGTTTACATTTCTCACCTTAAAAAAAAAATTCTTCGAAAAGTGTATTGATTCGCCTTCACCCCACTCCCTCAAATATGCAATTTCTAACTCGAGTCACATGAAGAAGACAAGAAGAGATTACTTCTACTGTCACGCTCTCAAAAAATCCACAGCCTCAGCAATACAATAACAATATTCTATCAATACATATTTCTTTAATTAAATCCATAACATATGCCTTTGTACTCTGCATAATTAGTTTTCATTATTTAATTTATAATTTTTTGTTATTTACTTTTATATTTTATTTTATTCAAGAGCTGAGAGCGCATGCCATTCCAGTATAAAATACGTTTGGCAGGTGCGCGAGCGAATTTACAGTTATGATTTTTGATTCTTTGCCTTCACTTTTGCATTCGTCATGAGAGCACTCTGCTTACAGCTTCAGTGTAAGGCTTAGTTTTTCTAGATCTGTTAATCGCGTCGCGCCGTTTTATTCGGAGTTGCCGAAAACTCATACAAAACGTTTAATTAATAGTTTAAATATTAGAAAAATATTGCGAAAACATATGCACTTATTAAGTTGTGTGTAAAGTAGTCATAATATGTGTTTATTAATGTATGCAATTTTACATGAAACAAACTACGTTTGGCAGGCGCGAGAGCCGACTTACAGTTAACAGTTTTGATTCTTTGCCTTCACCTACGCATTCGTCAAGAGAGGATTCTGCTTGCAGCTGCAATGCAAGGCTTAGTTTTTCTCGACCTGTTGAACGCGTTGCGTCGTTGCTAATTGGAATTGCCGAAAACTGCGCGAAAACGTTAAATTAATAGTTTAAATAGTAGAAAAATTGTGCAAAAACATATCTACTTATTAGGTCGTATGTGCAGTGTGTTTTAAATGTGTTAATTAGTGCGAAAATGCCGCGCGCTTAATATGCTGCGTGCATACATACTTATTATGTATGTATGTATGTGTGTGCTCGTGGCTTCAAATTAATTGCGCAGTGGCTAAATTTTTGTTTTGTTTTTTACGTGCTAATAATTGTGCTATAAATAATAAAAGGTGCCCAATTTTAAAATGTATTTAAATGTAAGTACGCACTTATTCATATTTCTTTACTCCACTATGAATATTTTTACTTTTTAAATTGCAATTTATACACATGCCTATGCATACATACATACATGTGCATGTACATATATCAACGCATTCTTTATCCAACACCACCACAGTTGGCCTTGAAATTAGCAGACGAAATGTCACCATAACATAACAGAGGTACAAAGTAAGGAAGAGGAATAATACATTTACAGAGCATGACGTATGTTTTGTTTAACAGATTGCTAACCTGCCTACACTTGTGTGTTGAGTCTGTTGTATGAAGATCAACACGTTGGAGTGTGGGTGGTCGAACGCCCCAACTTGTCGCAAAGGGCAAGCAGAGCGTTGTTAGATCAATCGGTCAAAGCAAGAGAGCATCAGGTTTCTCTTATTAATTCGTAATATAAATAAGTAAGCATTGGCAAGTCGACACGATTGCTTCGGTTGGTCGGTTTTTTGCAGATGAAAAAAATGAATTAATAATAAAAATTAACAATAATAATTAATTTAAGACATATTTTTACCAGGAATTTTTTTCTTAAGAATTGTACCCGCTCTACTCTACCATTCTATTCTTATTTTAATTAAATAATAATATGTTTGCAGAACTATGTAAAGCTCTGTAGATTAATTAGTATTCAGTTTAGCGTGTAGCGCGTGATTTTAAATGAAGGGGATTATCTTGGTAAAGTACTTAAATTTCCTGCATCTACTCTTAAAGAAGTGTCGAAAAATGTTTTGCAGTGTAATGGGACTGCCTTTGGTTTTCATTGTTTGGCTGCTTTTTCAATTCCATTCGATGGCAAGCGTAGCTAAAACGAAAGTGAAGCAAAGTATCTGAGAGATGCTCGTTTGCGCACTTCAACTGGCAAGCGGCGGTCGTCACCAGCAGCGGACACGCTTGTGCGCTTCCCCCCTTTTGTAATCGCCAGCAGCACCACAAACAACAACAGCCCGCAGTCGAGCACATTGCATGGGCAGCCGCATCTATAAGATACGTACATATATACACATGTATGTATGTATATACATATATTTATATACACACATGTGATGGAAAGCAGCCATCGCACCATATTTCAGTCAATTAGAACTGTCATAATTCATTCTTCGGAGTTATTTAGTTGCCTTCGTTTCGCTCTCTCTGTATCTCGTTCTCCCTCCCTCTTTCACTCGCTTGTACGCTCTCCCTTTATCTGACAATATGGTTGCGCATATTTTTTCCTATAGCTGATAATTTATGATTTCGCTTATGACGAGTTCCAGAAAATTAAACAATTTTCCTTTGCCGTTTCAAAATTGTAAATATACTTATACATATATAGCATTGTTTGCATGTGTGTGTGTGTGAGAATCTAAAATGTGACTGGCGTCTGTATGGCATCGTAAAATTTAGAATTATATAATTTGTAGTCTACAAGCACTTGGAGTCGTAAATACACAACAAATCTCATTGTATTTTTGAAGAATCTTTTCTTTAATAGCACAGCTTGTTAAGTGTTTAACCCCCAGTGTATAGGTGATCTTTACAAGAACCTCAGCCTCAACTCTTAAATGCAATAAAAAATAATGCCTTTGAAATTAGCTCGCAAATAACAGATTTCAATTCTAATTTCTGTCAAAAGTCTTTAAGAAGCCTTTTGATTTATACTGTAATGATTAATTAGTAGCATTAGTAATCTTAGTTCAATTTGTAAAAATGTGAAAGATTATTTCGTGGCATACACAATTCAATTTCTTCGTGTTATAGGAAATGAAACCATTGATCATCGGACAAATTTATAAAATGAACTAGTTGTACTCAGCATAATAATAGCACAGTAAAATAGTATTTAAAAACAATTAAACAATCAATGACATAACAATTAAATTGGCAGTCTTAAAATACATATTTAAGTCCGGTATTGTAATTTCCATATCTTTGTAGACCATGCTATTATCATTATAAGGTTGAAGGAAATCAAATGACACTAACTGTAATGTGATTCGATGTGATATAAGTATAAGAAAATATCATATATTCGTGTAGATGCGAGACATTAAGTCACACAAGTTGCGGAACAATAAATAACAACATTTTAGCGGTTGTGTAAATTCCAGTTTTGGATGCACCAATTGGTCACTGAACTGTAGCGAGTTAGCACGGTTGGATTTCATTCTTTTTGGGGAATATGAAGAGTAAGGTCTATGCTAATAATCCGCAAACAATTGGAACTGTCTGTCACCTAAATAAAGGCCCAAATATGGCAAAGAATAATGGAAAATTTCCAAAAATCGGTTTAGATTTGGAAGCTTGTAGATACAATACTATACATAACTCCCAGATGAAAATCTTAGAGATAATCCACTGAAGAACAAACCACCCCATGCCCTATGCTAATTAAAGATTATTATACAGCATCGCAAGCATCTAAAAAGTTGCAAATATGTGCATTATGGATAGTTAAAAAGTTTTGTATATTATTTAGTCTTTGATTGTGTTTAATACGAGAAACTCTCAGACAAACTAGAACTAGTTGAGAAAACCACTCTAACTCTAATTTTTGTTCCAATTAGAAATGACGACTGGCTTTGCTCGTTTCAGTTGTGTGTTTAAAATATCGTCTTCATTATCAGCGCATTAAAAAATTTAGAGCGTATAATAGGGACTTTGTCATAAAGTGAATCCCCAGCAGACCTCAGTGCCAGATGCCGCAGCGAAATTGATGCCGCCAATTAACGGGCAGTGAAAAACATTTCCCAAAATGTGCAGTCAAAATTACATAAATTATTCCTAAAGCAAATACACGTTTGGTTTGTCTGTGTGTGTGTGCGTGTGCGTGTTTGTGTGAAATACAAAATCATTTGAGTGGATTTCATTCAGATCCGCGCGCTGCATGTCCTCTTAGTCCTTTTGCCAGTGCATTTTATGCGTCCGTTCGCTATGCCGCGCCATTTCACTGCCCAGACTGTTAATGGAAAGACCCCCCATCTCTCTCTCTCTCTCTCTCTCTCCCTCTCTTTCCACAAATATCATCCCTTCTCCACCAGCCGCGCCGGCCCATCATGCCGATGCTGATGATTGTTCTGCAATTTGTGTCCAGCCCGGGCCGACTCCTGACTGTGAGTGTGAGCGCCAATGCGTGCGTGTTGAAAATTGTCCTTCTTATTGCCTTTTCAAAAATTATTTCGCGTTAATGGCAATTACCACTTATGTGCTCTGTTCCCGCTCTTTAATGGAATGCGATTCGCCATGAAATTATTTTTTAAGAAATTATTTTCAACTTAATTTATGTTGAGTGCAACGGCATGCAGTTAACTGTAAATTGTATTTGAAATTAGCCAAGCACCATGATATTTGGTGTTCGCATCTCCAATTAGCTGGCATTTAAAATGATCCTAATATTTAATTGGACTAGGACTAATAATGTTTTAAAATGGAATGGGGAAATAAAGAATATCCCATAATAATAATTCTCCTAAAAAGTTTAGTTTACAACATTATCCATTTTGATTTAAGTTAATCAAATGTTTTTATTATTAGTGGAAAAATTGATCACGATATATATTTGAGTTCGATAATGGAAATAAGGTCTCTCGTGCGATTTGCTGGCTAATGTTTTTCCATTCCTCTGGTCAATTCCGGTTGCTTTTTGTTGGCTAGATGTGTATGTGTATGTGTGTACAGTTGAGCTCTCCAATACGTATCAGAATTGGTTTATCGACTAAAGTCAAAGTCCCGACGATGCGGCGTTGTTGCATTCAACGAATCAACGTTGAAAAGGCAACTGAAAGTAGCGGAGATACGACGAAGAGCCGTTTGAATGAAACGTTCGGATTTTTGAGATTGGCCCAAATGGAGTTTGAAGTTTGAAGCCAAAGGCTGTCGACTGCAATGCAAAAGGGGCGGGGTGGCATTGCAAATAGCTGGACAGACGACTGAAGGAGCAGTGGCAGTAACAGTAACAGCAACAGCAACAGCAACAATGCTAACAGCAGAAAAATCGAAATAAATACATACATACATCCTCGTACATACAAACATACATACATATGTATAGTACATACCCGTAGGAACGATAACAACGGGCAGCAGCAGCAACAATAACAACCACGGCGATAGCAACAACAATTGAAAAGAAGGCAGAGACCAGCAAAAGCTCAAGTGGCAGATGATGAAGAAGAAGAAGCACCAACAGCAACAGCAGCAGTGGCAGCAGCGGCAGCGACAGCCAGCGAATCAACGAACAAACAGCAGTAGGAACAATGAGAGACGATGATGATGACGATGACGACGACGACGACAACGACGACTACGACGACTACGACGATGTTGTGAAGGAGGTGGAGCAGCAGCAGAATCAGCCTCAGCCTCAGCAGCAGGGAGCAGCAGACGAAAAAGTCAACGAAACGAGACAACGACAACAACTTCATGTGTATGGATTTTTGTTGTTGTTCATCTTCTTCTTCTCTTGCGTTGTTCTGGCTGCCACTGTTGTTGGACCCATTTTTTGATGGACAGAACAATGGGAAAGGGGTGGAATAGCGAATAACTCCCAAAACTAATACCAATGCAGCAGCAATGGGAACGTCTGTCTATATACACTATACATATAGTATAAGTGTGTGTATGTGTGTGTATGTGTGTGTGTGTTTGCGGACCGATATGAATTTCGATTTGCATTTTACGAGCAACAGCAAAACAGAAACGACGAAAATGTCGACCGAGGGTCACATAAAAATTGATGGATTCTTCTTCAACTCACTATACATATGTATGTATGTACATACATATATAGCCAGAGAATCAGCAGCAATAGCAACGTATCCCCATCTTATACACCGTTGTTCAGTTTAATGGAAACATTTATGCACACGTTGTACATATTAGGAATATCGTACTTAGTATGTTCATGTATACTGAAGGCCTTTAGAATTGGATTAAAATAAAAGAGTTCATTAAAATAATAAATACTCTTAGCTTATGGTTTCGATCAGCCAAGATTTTCTAGCTGATAGAAACAAGGTCAAAACATATTGCTTTCCTCATAGCTTAAAATGTAACAATTATAGCTAATCTGTATTTATACAAATTGCAGTAATTTTAAATCTATATATTTACGCTACCGATTTTGGTCCATGCGCTCTTTTTTCTGATAACTGAACATGCTGGTGTGACAAAATGCTGAATCCTAATTCCCTCCATCTCGATCTTAAATATAACATTTCCCTTTTTGTGGAATATTTTCTTAACTCGAACAAGAGAAACAGCTAGCCTTACTTAATTTCTATTATTATTTTTTCAAGTGTTCTATTCCATTCAAATAAATATCTCATTAGTTAAGCTTTGATAAATTTGAAACCCGGTAATCATTTATATTACATATTTACGCCCGCAAAAATCTTGCTCTGATGCCAATTTTGCAATAACTGTTTTCTGATTAAAAATATAGAACCCAATCCATGGAGGTTGCATTTAAAATTAGTGGAACAGTGCACCCATTGCAGTGACCGGGACTGTTTTTTGCGAGCGTTCAGAGAATATTATACTCCTCCTTTTAGGGCTGACGCTCTGTTGTTGTTGCTTTTTTTGCTTGCTGTCAGTGCTGCTGCTTCTTCTCTTGCTTTTGTTGTTCACTGGCAATGTATCTGTGTATCAGAGTGTGTGCATATGTGTGTGTGTGTGCGAGTTTTGTTCGAGCGCATTGAGCTGTCAACTTCATGTCTCAGCAACATTTCGTTTTCGTTTGTGTTGTTGTTGCCGTTGCTACTGCCCATTGTTGCTGCTGTTGTTGTTGCTGCTGCTGCTGCTGTTGTTGCTGATGGAATCTGGCAACACGAAGCTGGCTTGGCAGTCAACTACCAATCAGGTTGGTCGCCTCGTTGCCTCTTGCCAAAAGGATTTCACGTGCACTCTCGCACAAAATGGCAGACATCTTACTCAAGTGCTCCGTTCGCTCGTTATTATGTGCAACCTGTCTCTGCATCTGTATCTGTATCTGTCCCTCACTAGCGCACACACACTCACACACACTCACGCACCAGCAGAGATCGGCCCGCTTAATTGAGTCACTTGAATATGCAATTTTTCAAACGCACCAAAGGCCAAATGAAAAATCGAGCACATCAAAGCATCGTTAAGTGCCAGGCGAGGGTGTAGGAGCATCTGCAGCGATGCCGCCAAGACCATGATATGATTTAATTAGGACTTTCCACGAGCAATTAATCTTGCGCCTTTTTAAGCAGACGACCGCAACGAGCCACTTGAGCGCAACGTTGAAGAGCTAACACAGTTTATGCGTTGCATTACTTCATGAAATTTGAGCAATTCTTTTAAAGAAAAAAAAAAAAAACAACATTATATTAACTGCAAAGAGCGAACAAAAACCATCGTAATTTAAATTATAAAATTACAATTAAATTATTAAAACACAGCATAATGACAACATAATAGGACTAATCCTGAATTCCGATGAACTTCAAGCTCACAAGTCTTTGTGAAATAGCTGTTGCAACTCTTTTTTATAATATTTGGTTGATTTAAATAAGCAATTCACTTTAAAATAATTACATACTAAGTTTTATAAGTATACTTGAGAAGGTTAGTGAATTTATCGAATATACATACATATGTATACATCTATCTCTATTAAATTATATATTCCATTGATCATTGAATAAGTGGAAATGGTCTATACAATTACTTTGAGTTTAAATTGCACGGATTTTTCGAATAAGCGCATATGAGACTTTTCAAAAAATTAAAAACTTGGTTCGCATGTATTGCAGCAAAAATCAAACTCTTCTATATATGAAGATTACTGTTATCTTTTCCTTGCCCGTTCATGCTCTTACTTTCGATGGCTTGTAAAAAAAATGTTATAATTAACAGAGACTGGTTTGAAATCTCCTTAGGCTTTCATTTTAAAAAATATATTACGACTGTGCTGTTTTCTTTTCCTTTTCCTCTTACTTTCGATGGATTGTAAAAAAATGTTATAATTAACAGAGATTGGTTTGAAATCCCCCTAGGCATTCATTTTTAAAAGTAGTTCGTGAGAACCTTACGCATAAACGCATCTAACGACTCCTACGCGTGCAGTGCTGTTTAGTATCGCGGTCGATGATGCGTTGGCGGCGTCTGCAACATTTACCAGGTACCGGCACCGGTACCGGTACCTGTTTCTGCTTCATTGAGTGCGCCACTCAGGCAACTTTCTCCGCCTCTCTTGCTCTGACACACGCTACTCTCTCTTCCTTGCCTTCCAGGCCATAGCTTGACATTTCAATTATTTAAAAGAAGAGAAGAGGCCAAGTATCCTACTCCAAACACATGTTACTTGCTCTGCTCGTCTGCCTGCCTGCGCGCCTGCCTGTCGGGGAACATCTTCAGCGAAGGTGACGTGAGATTAATGCGCCAATTGTTCCCTTCATCATTTCCATTTTCCCCACTTCAGATGCTTCCCAAACGCCCGCCCGCCCGCGCGCGCTCCCTCCTCTACACGCGCTCGATAATAATGCAATTACTATTTGAAAAATGATGTCTGACAGTTTTGAATTTGTCATGGTATTTATCAAAGTCGTCTCAGCCCGATGCTATCCATATACTGGTACATATGTTCTCATGTGCATATACATGCCTGCAAGAGTGTGTGCAATCGGTGTAAACAAAAAATGAGCATGTCACTTTCCACGCAGGTAAATCAGATTTTCCTTTATTGTTGAAGGATTTATCGTGGCCCATCTTCGGCTGCGTCTTCTGTTAGTGTCTTCTGCTACATCTTCTTCGGAGCTCTTCAAGGTTAAACCTGATTGGGGCAAATAAGTTGTGATATCAACGCTACAAAAGACTTATTAATAGCTCTATTAATTTAGCGATAAAAGAGACAACTCTGTTGCTTATTACTCTCCCTTCTTGGACAGCTTTAATTTAGTTTTGAGCAAAGGATTGAGGCACACGAAGCGGGTCGGGTCACTTGATAAATTGAGAGCAGGAGACGGGAATGATGGTCACAATGGGAGCTAGGACCTAAAGAAGTGATGCTCATGTTGTGTGTTTCCGAAACTAGTTTGATCAAACTTTGAGATTACGTTCTGACTTAAAAAAAATGAAGCAAATAAAAGGTCATATTTTAAAGACTCCATTCATTTGGATATTCTTGCAAAATTTCACTGGGCTATAAAATTTTTTACAATTTAATAACTATTGCAATATTAAATGAACATTTTGAAACTGTTTTTCATTAAAATTATGTACAAAATGGGTTCGTTAAATAAAAGAAAAGAATAATATTTTGATTTAAATTAAAGTATTTAATTAAAGCATTTTTTAAGATGTAATATTTATAAATTAAAACAATTTCTATATACAATCAATATATAAAGTTCGGTCAGAAAAGGCGGCAATTAAATAATTTATCCAACGCAAGGATTGGATTTCGATTGGAATCGAAATGTAGGACCGTGTGGCGATGCCAACTCACGTTATACAAGAAACTTATGCAATAATTATAATATATAATTATAATAATAAGGACATGAATACTTTGTGTTTGCACAAATGCAATAAAATATAAAACATCAAGCAGTGCCCAAATATCTAATCTCCATCCCGTCATCAACCTAACCAAATGAACGACTCTCTGTTGAAAAATTGAACATATGTATTGTTGTCCCATCTACGGCATTCCTCCAACTCTGTCGGGCTGTAAACGACAGACTAAAAACAAAAACTCCAATTTATTTACACAATATGAATGACATGAAATATGAAAATTTCCAACAGCGACAACAACAACAACATGCTAACAAACTGGCAGTAACATTACCTAAAAACCTGTGACGCAATAAAATAGAATTAATGGAACCGGAATTATGCGACCGACAACTCCTCACGATGCCCGATGTTGTGGGATTGGGAATGGAAGGCTAAATACGTGTCTGTCTGCATCAATTGTACGATCTGTATGTATGTATGTATGTGTGTGTGTGTGTGTGTGTGTGCGTCGCATCTAATATTAATAAATATCTTCAATCTGCTGTCAGAGAGTGCAAAATAGTTATAGCGCGATATGCAATTAAAATATAGCTAAAAATGAAATGAGAAAAAAGTCATTGGCTGGGAATTGCGGGCGGGCGGGCGTTAGAACGCAAATACCCCTGACAGGTAATAAAAGTAATTTATGCACGCTAAGGGTTGTAAAAGCGTTGCGACAACGCGACAGGGCGACGGCAGGACACCAGGACAGCACGACAGCAGGACAGGATGACAGTGCGACAGGCAGCTCGTTTATGTTGATGGCTGTGGCGCAGAGGCAGCAGCGACGGTGACGGCGACGGAGACAGCGACTGATGTTGGTGGTGCAACCAACCACACCGTCTCACATCCTTACTACTCGCATATATGTGCACATTGTATAATTCATATTTGCTATCAAAGATCACAAATCAAATTATAATGCCATGTGATGGCCACACCAACACATTTAGCGCGACAGAGACACATGCAGAAGACACCAACCACCCAGAATGTTGCCAAAAAAAAAAAAAAAACCAAGCTGGATTTATCTAATTTCGCAATAACGAACTAGACATACTCTTCTTATGCTTCATAGTTGTTATAAAGAAGATACAGTTAACTAGTTATTGATCAAATAAAATTAATATAAATATTAATAAGTGTAATATTTGTATTTTTAAAAAGTAAGTAAGTACCTGGTTAGTTCGGTTTCAGTAAAGTATACACATTGTAGAAGTACATCATTAGCAGCTTTATTGACTTGACAATACTAATTTATATAGGTAAATCGTTCAGATTAAAATACCATTATAATGGTCTTCGATAATATTTAATTGAAAAAGTATAATAAGAAAATTGATGAAAATTGATGCATCCTATTTTTTTTGTTTAATTTTGAACATCAAAAGCAGATCATGCGATAGCTTCATAAAATGTGATAAACCCAGATCATTAAAATTCCGAATATTCTTCGAAAAAAACAACTCAGAAAATATTTCAATTACTGCCTTTTCTTTCAAAAACTGAATGTTGGCTTAGCGATAAAATGTCGCGTTTGGAAATGAATTCATTGAATTGGAAAATCCTAATTTAAAGTTTATATATTGAATTTTAAAATTAATTCTATGAATTAGAAAATTCTGATCTAAAGTTTATTGATTGAATTTTGAACTTCAAATAAAGGTAAGAAATGTAGACTATTCAGGATATTGATAATCGTGATTAAAAAAATTCTGATTGATTGATTGAATTTAATTTTTAAATCCATTAATATAAGTATGCTACATTTATATTTTAAACATTTCAGAAGAGTAATTAATCTTTTTAAATAATAATTTTGTAAATACAAATATTATACAAATATTAAGACCAGCTAGGACAACTACATATGTATGTATGTACATATATGTACCTATTTAAATACTTTAATTGGAGACATTTATAATAAAGTTTAATTCCAAGATCTGAGAAATTTATGAAGAAACACTAATAATACTGAATCAGAATCTTTATTAGTGTATATGCACACTCTCCTTTATAAATAAGTATTTATTTTTACGCTCTATTTATATCGTCCTTGTTACAAACTGCATAACGAATCAGCAATATCTACACAGGTATAGTAGTACTGCCCTAGTCCTGTACATTAATGCTTGATGTGTGCCAAATGCTCATTTGTACGCAAAGCTAAAAAAAAGGAACGTGAAAATTACGAGGCTAGGCCAAGAGAGCCCATCAAGTTCCAATGACGATGACGATGAAGGCTGCCAAGCCCTGTGCCGAGTCGTTGTCGCTGTTGCCTCGAAGGACGCAAACAGAACAGGATATTATTTTTATGATATCTGTGTCCAATCTCTTGATTTATTCGGCCGCACGAATCAGAATTATTTTATTCAGCCTCAGCCGCCCTGCAATTCCTGATGCTGAAGCTGGCTCTGAATCTGACTGGTGGCTGCCATTTTGTTGCCTGTGTGCTTTGCCCTTTGCCGCCGAGCCAGCGCTGCCTCTCGGTGCGTCTGCGTCCTTTTTGCGTTTAATTTCATACAATTGAGTGATTTATTCGTGTCACAAAATAAAAAAGAATTATGAACGCAGTCGGCAAATAGAATAAGGGTCGTTTCTGAGCGTTTGGCAGTGCCAAGAAGAAAATGTTTGCCGTTTAGCGAAAACCGTCTGGTGGTGGGAAAAGTGTGGAAGGAGTCGGCGACGCTGACGCTAACTCTGACTCTGACGCTTGCGGCGACAGCCCGCACATTCTCTTTGGCCGTTGCCCCGGTCCTGGCTCTGACTCTGGTTCTGGCCCTTGCCTGCCAGCATGTCCTTCAGCGCTTCTTGACTGACGTACCGACTGAATGACTGACTGACAGAATGTCGTTGTCGGCCATGATGGAATGAAAATGTTCGTCGTCGTCGTTGCCGCCGCTTGACGCTGTTTTTCCTTGTCTGTGTGGATGTGTGTTCGCTGGTGGTTGCTTAGGAGGTGGCTGCTTCCTTCTCTTTCACTCCACCGGCTGATTGCCTTTAAAGAAAACTCTCTCCTAAGTGGATTGTGTTTCTCTGTATGTGTGTGTCTGTGTTTGTTTTGTGTCTGTATGTGTATAGCAATTTTCCACGAGTCGTTGCTGATGCGGGTTTTTCATTAAAAAGTTTCTTCGTTAATTTTGACGAAAGCAACGAACAATGCATAAAGAAATTGGTCAGTGTGGGTGTCTCCATTATCCATCTGATTCGAAAACTAAACAATCATGGAGAGAAGGCGGGTGCTACGCATGAAGTATATATGTATGTATATATATGTATATATGTACTATATATACATTTGGATTTTCAAGTTCTTCAATATTGTCAGAAAATAATGGGCTGATTTGAATTGTTATTAAAAATTGTTCGTTATCGTCAGTCCTGAATGCTTTTATGTGCTTCAATCAAGTCATTGCCCTTGAAGCGTTTCCGAAGACATCATTTGTTTTGTGAAGATTGGTGGGATTGGGAGAATTTCAAAAATGAAAGCTGCATTATTACTGACAAGTAACAATTGTAATTTCAATAGCATTTAATGTTGGAAAATATATTGAAAATATACTGTACTGAAAAGTTATACTATGAAGTCCAAATGTCCATATTAAGATATGTTCGTCAATATGTTGATTGCTATTTATACGCAATTGGAATATTATAGTTACATACATACATACATATATGATCAGTCCTATGAGACGAGCCCTAGCACTACTCCTTCCACAATTTCATAGCTTCTTTCTCATAATCTTCTTTTTGAGAGACGCACATTCGAGCAGTGCCTTACAAGTATATATATATGATTTGAAAAGGGCGTTTGGGCGTTGTTTGTTTACAAAGATATTGTAGTCCTGTTGCATATAGAGAATGTTCTTACCGCACCTGATGGTATGATGGCATTAAGCACTGATGAAATGAATGAACAATTCGCGCCTATCAATGAAAGAATTCAAATGTTTAGCATATTTTTCTTAATGGCATTCGGTGAATTCTGGTATATAGCAAGTAAATGGAAGTCTCCTCATCGCGAATGCAGAAAAAAAACAAATATAACTGTATGAATGCATAAATAGTTGCCTAGATCTTTTTCCATTTCCAGAATACAAACCTTATAGCTACGCTATTTTTTCATACAGTATATTGAATTGGAAAGATCATTTCAGCTCTGTCTTATTTACAACCTTATTTAATTTGGCTTAGTCTAGTTTATTTTACTACAATATCTTGTATTTTGAAGCTGCTATTGAAGCACTTACACGATTCTTCAAATATTTTGCATTTCGGAAGTTTTGAAATACATGCGTTATTTATTTTGAAACAGCTGTCTTTTAAACACAGACAGCAGTTGAACGTGCCGAGCGTTGAAGGGTCAGTGTATAATATATGGACAGCTATAGGCCTGGGGCCGTGTCATACAAAATAAACCCTTTAGTTTAATTTATGGTAGCGTTAGTAACTTGGAGGCAGGCAACTATGCTGGGAAGCACTGGAGTGACAACGCAACGCAACGAAACTGAACAAAACAAAATCGAAAGCCACTAATCAAGTTTTTGACAGTAGAAATCCACCTCTCAGCGATTGTATGAGTATGTGGCCATTGTGGCCACTTGGGGCGTGGCAGAGTCCAATCCAGGGGCAAAAACTGAAACTGAAGCAGAGGCAGAGGTCGCTGATAGCGGCAATGACGAAGACCATGATGATGACGATGATAATGATGATGATGACGACGACAACATGGCGCTGGAGCTGGTGGTGGCAACAGCAACGTTTCATCTAATGAAATGCCTTCATATTGAAAAATTATAGCACACTCACCCCACACACACACACAAACGCACACCAGCACACATTCACACACACCAGCACACACGCTCATGCCATAAAACAATGTCACGCAATTTAAAAGAAAACTGTCAAAAATTGAGTGATTTACAGTCGAAGGCAGCGGATGGATGAGTGAGTGCCTATGGCTACGAGTTCTTCTCTAGAGTTCCAGCGAAAAAATAGAAAATAAAGGAGTTCGGGCTCATAATTTTCAGGCAATATTTTATGTAGGAAAATCTTTCGTTTCGTTTCGTTACGTTAAGTGAAAGATGGGCCGAAGAAAGTGAATAACATCGGGAGGTGGCCAGCACGCTGGGTGAGCGCACATACACATGTCCTGCTGTAAATTAGGCAACTTGACAAAAGGACGTCCTGGAGGACAGCCCGGAGTGTAGAGGGAAATGCGAGGAGACAGTCGTGACATCATACAGCGCGGCTCAAACGAAAGTCACGGCCACTCTCACATAGAAGTATCAGAGATTTCGATTCGAGAAACGCACAAGTATGCCATAAATCAAGGACACGCACGCGTCCTGCTAATTTGGCAGAACGAAAATGAATGCAACTGCGCAGTCGCTCGATAGCGCATTCATCAGATACTACAGTCGTACTTCCCCCTAACGAACATTTTCATAAAAACACTCCAAATTTTTGCATCGATTTTTTTGTGAATATAATTTTTTAAGAGACTCTAAAAATGCTAGGAAAAGATTTCTCAAGGTTGAATGTTAAATAAAAGTTAAGTTATTATTAATAATTATGAAATATTCGATTCTGTAAGCCCCATTTAAGCCATCGAAGTGATTTTCTTTGAGTTAGAATACCTTGTGCCGTACTTCGAACAACTAAATATATTATGGTCCTTAGCCATAATTTGAAACTAAAGCGTATCAACAGCTTCTTATTTATAAATACTTATAAATATTAATGCTAATAAATAAATTTGTAATTATTTCTATCTACTATGAATATTATCAAATTACAAACTCAATATTCTTTATCCATTACTTCTCAATAACTTATGTTGGATAAACTAAATAACACTAATAATCATAAGGTTTATAATTAAAAATCAGTCGATTGGTATTCCTCGACGCTAAGGTACTTCTTCTTAAACATATAACACATAAGTATAATCGTAGTTGTAGATTTATAATTGGAAATTAGTCGATTAGGGTTACTCAACGGTAAGGATCTTGGCATATATAGTATCTAATATATCGCTTTTTAAACAGCTACCTCAATGAACAATCAAAAAATGAAAAACGAATTATTTAACAAATTAAAAGAAAGACTTCGAATTCGTGAATTCGTTATAGAGCGGTCCGACTGTGGCATTTGAGAATAGGTTTGCGCAGGCGCAGCAGCAGCAGCAGCAGCTGTTTTGTTATGCCATATGGAAATATGAAAATTATGATGATGACAGGAACGGAGGGACAGCGAGATAGAGACGGCCATATCAGATTTATGACCTTGACAGCCTGTCATTAAAGTAGGACCTTACTTCTCTTTCCCACTCTCTAATGCGCTGTAACGAAAACTGCTGGCCGCCCGCCTTTCATCTCTCGCAGTGTTTCAAAGACACATTTCTACTTTTCAAAAACAAAAAGAAACATTTTTAATATTTTTATGATGCACATTTCCTGCACACACACACATTTATTTTGAAGGCAGTTTCGAGACTTCGATTCTCACTGAGCGCCGATTGTGAGTGACTGGTTTTTTCCTTTTTCTTGTGGCGCAGATTTATGCGTTTCTTCGATTATGTAAGCCTTGGATTTTCCCGGCGACGGCCTTTGTGGAAAGTCAATTATCAAATTTATGAGTTTTAAGTTGGTTTTCTTTTACATTTTTATGCCTCTCGCCATGTGATTTTTCCTTAGCGGCACAGTTTTTTAATGGGTTTCATTCCCGCATATAATTTAATATCTTTGCTTGTTTCTCATTGCCTGTGCTGTTTAATTTGTTGTTATTATAAATTATTAATCATAACTTCAGTATTTAAAGTTAGCCGCTGACAGCTAAATGGTTGCCTTTTGGCTGATTCGGGTAGCATAAAAGAGGCATATGTTGAGGTGAGGATAACCTGAAAGCGGTATGCATACTACTCGTATATCAAGAATTCTCTGTCTGTCAGTTTTAAATGCTATATACATACATACATATTACATAATTACAATCGCTCGCCTTATGTATTTTTGAAGAAGTAACTGCAATCGTAACAAGAGCTTCTTTTGTAACTCTATCACAAATTTGTAGACTTAAATAGATTGCATAGTTATGGTTGATATTAATATATATAGAAAGAAAACCTTGGCTGAATTGAAAAAATAAAAAAATGAACTAATATTTTTAAATGTTAGCTAATGTCTAATTTGTTTGAAACAATTCAAAGAAGTTTTGATTGTTAACTTTGATAGGTTTTGGAAGATTTGCCAATGGCTATGAATTTATTTCTGAAGTGAGGGTTTTGTTTTTATAGAATTGTGCTTGAAGCTACCAATATTAAATATTTATGAATGTACGCTTAAAATACATGTATTTTACACATTTATTTATAACTACATTTGGATTTGAAGCGCGACAGAAGAAAACAAACCTCTTTTTCGCTTTTGGGGCTAGAAGTTAGTTTATTTTGAAATCTAATGAAAATTTTTAACAATAATGTTCGCCAAACAGTAATATAATATTTGAAAAGAACTATAAACGGCCAAATATTCTTTTTTATTAAGCCACATTTGAGAACATTTAGCCTATGTAGCTAAACAACTTATTAAGCAAATAAACAAGCAGTATATATTAATAAAAATTAAATTAAATTTTGGGAGGAATAATTATTGAAACAGACAGATGGATGCACATACGGTTTAGGATTTGGCAGGCTAATCGTACGGCGTACACAACTATATAGTTGTTAAAAAGTTGATTTTAATTTTTTAAATTGCCTTTAAGACATAATTCTCTGAAAATGTGAAATATTCCCATTGTTGAGGCGAAGAATAAACAGCTCTTAGCTTGTTGTATCGTACATGTTCTGAGGCATTAAACAAATCAGCCAAGCAAAATGCTGTCTTGTCAAGCATGTTAGCCCAACAACTGGCCATCAAGCATTTCGGATGAGAAAGTGGCAATTAACTAAATCCATAGGACCAAGTCCAGAGCTGAGGAAATCTACCCCGATTCCTTGACAACGCCTTGCTCTGTGAGTGCTGGTAAGTGTGTGTGTGTGACATTAAAATATAATTGCGACTATTTAATGCCATTAAAGTCACTGCGTCAGTTAATGACTAATGGAGGTTTGTACAAGACGGGCAATTGGATGCGGGGGTGGTGGTGATGGTGGCAGTGGTGCTAGTGGTGGTGGTTGATTTCTCTCGACTGCTGGTGAAAGTGAAAGGCAGGCGACAGACGGCCGGCAATGGGCGCTCGTGCTTAGGATTGATAGAATGATTTAATGTTGCCAATAAATGGGCAAAGCGGGACGTGCGACTCATTCGAAATGCATGGCTTGGCTTGATATGGACTTGGAGAGACACTCGGATTCGGACTGGACGCCCGCATGAACACAGACGCTCGCCCCTCCTCCCCTTCTCAACCTCTTTATCTCTCACTCTCTCTCTCTCTTTTTCTCCACATATTAATGGAGGCGAGCCAAGATGGCCGAACGTTTGGTTCGTTCATCGCATGCTCAAATGACATTTAATGTGTCAAATAAGGGTTACTCCTCCTTCTGCTCCTTGCCCTCCTCCTGCTCGTCACTGTAGTAGTTGTTGTTGTTGTTGCTGTTGCTTTTGTCGTCATCATCATCATCATCATCCACTTTCTTGGCTGATGTTTGCTGGCTGGCTGGCAGGCTCACAATTTTTATGTGAAATTGATATCCGCCCGAGCGCATGAACACATGAAATGTTCATATCTAAAGGGAGTAAGCAAGAAACTGTCTCTCGGTCTGTCCGTCTGTTTGTCTGTCTGACTCGTATCTGTTGGTATGCGTGCGTGTGCGTACATAAATCTGTCAGTTTGCTTTCTTTTTGTCACTGCTGCTGTCAATTCACACAAAAATTATGATCCTGAAAAGTAGATTATCCTTGATTTATCGCCGCATCATTCGAAAGTTGAAAGCGAGCAATGAAATTTCGTTCTATGCAGGCAGAAACACAAACACATACATGCTATATATACAGTTGTATATAAGTTTATAGCTGTGTGTGTGTGTGTAGAGAGCCTGCGTGTACGAGTATCTTTGTATCTATTGTTGGCCGTTGTGTAGTATTTTCATCTGTCACTCTGACTTGGCCCTGGCAGCTAAAATTCCATCTACGACTTGACTCGACTCGACTCGCACTTTATTTGTTGACATTTTCTCATCTGCCTTTGGACCTTTCTTCTTCTTGTTGTTGAACGTCAATTTGGTTTATTTATGTTTTTTTTTTTTACCCTCATTGCCTGGCATTGCGTCACCCGCCTTTTGACTACGAGCAGTAGAAAGATAAAAACACGTCAAATCATTTTCCAACCTTCGAGAGAGAGTGAGTGAGTGAAGCTATGTATCTGTTGGATACGTAAACGCACATGCAAGTGTTCGTTGTGCTGTCGCCTCTCCTTGTTCTGCCCATTCGCGTTGGCAGGATAACGCATGCAGGCGATAATAAATAAAATTAAATGTGCTTTTGTTTGAGGCAATTGAATTATGTGCGTGTGAATGCCTCGTTGCCGTTCCCAATTCCCAATTTTGACTTTCCACATACGACTGTTCAGTTTTTATTTGTTATTCTCATACATTTGGTTTTTTCTTTTTTTTTTTGCCACTGACTGGCGGGTAATTGAAAACTGACTGCGATGTCAAACCAGCTAACAATATCAACATTATTTTCGTTCTTCAAATATTTCAGTTCAAATGAAATCACTAAAAAAGTTATTTCCTGCCTTTACACTATTAGAGAGGTCTGGAATTTGGGAAGCTTTTATAGTGTATTAATATGTTTCGATTCAGATTTAACCAATCGGCCTGAGAATCTGCCGTTGTGGGCAAGCCTTTAAGTCTTTAGAAGCATTCCCCTCTCAGCAGTGCTTATAGAAGATATATAATGAATTATAAGGAATTTACTCAATTAGGTAGAAGTTTAAGTCTCATAAAGAATATTTTTCTGCTGATAAAAAAGATATATGTCGTTTCTATAGCTCTGATACTCCATTTAGTTATTGAATACTTGTCGTTCGATGAACTGGCTCTAAAAAGTCAAAGAAAACCTACAAGCCTTCAATATGTGTTCATAAAAACCTTGGGCTCTTGAACTTGAACAACAACAACAAGCGATTAAAGGCACTTCGGCATTTCGGGTTTCAACTCAAAGAAATAAAATGTAAAATTTCAATCTCTGAATACGAGGAGTTTCAGAAAAAGCGCTACGAACTAAACAAATCAATCGAATTTATTTACCAATGACAAATGCACCAACTGAGTGACTGAATGAATGAGTGGATGAGGGCCAAAGAAAATGGAGAGAGAGAGAGAGAGAGAGGGAGAGATGGAGAAGAGTCAAGATAGGCGCAAATCAATAAATATTCTGGGCCAGGCCAAAAGAAATAAAACAATGGCAAGAAATTTAAATTAAACGACAAACACAACAAAACAAACGAAAAGCAAAGCATTAAGAGCCATGACGATTAAGTTCGGATTGGGATTGAGGACCAGGGCTCTACGCCTCCTTCAGTCAGGATGCGGGGGCCCGAGACTTGAGGGCAGTGCGACACTGACTGAAAATCGATTAAGAGAATGGAGCTGGAACTAAAAACACAAAACGAATAAGAGGAATGTCAAATCAGAAGAAGGTGAAGCGCACACGGCGAAGAATGTTGGCAATAAAAATGATAAAAATGGAAACAAAATCAAATAATTCTCGGACAGCACAAGACATGAAAGAAGAGGAGGAGCAGCAGCAGCAGCAGCTACAGCAGCACCATCGGAACGCAACGTTCCTGTCTATGCCACAAATCAAACGCCAGCAGCGGCACCAAAACATCCAGACACAGTTCCACTCAACGAATACGAATGCCAACGAATCTCTGGCTTGGCTTGGCTTGGCCTGGCTCGGTTCGGTTCGGTTTGTCTCTTGGCCGCTGCAGGGCGTCCAAAACGGCAGCGTCATAATCACACGCTGCAAAGCAAAATCCTATACTTTGGGTGGGGGGTTGAGGTAGAGGTAGTGGCTGAGGCAGAGGCAGAGGCAGAGGCGGATTGGACATCACTGCTGCTCCTCACACACAAATATCCAAGCGCTCTCTCGATAATTATGACGGGAAATAAATTGTGTATGATTGCTTGATTGGCGATTTATTGACTCACATTATTGGAGCTGCCGCTGCCGTAAGCCGCCAGTTGCCAATATCCAACTCCTCAGCAGCTGAGTAGCATTGAGTGTAACTATCAGTACGAAAGAGTGTGTGTGTGTGAGTGCCTGAGTCCATCCGTGAGTGTTCGTAATCGATGCCAGCTTGACAGCGTATTTATTACGTAGTAGACGAATGTGCAAAAAAAATATGGGTATACATTCTCTCGAGCTACACAACTGGCAAACAATTGGAGAGCAGAGAGGAAATGGGTTGATGATTAAAATCGCGTTTCTTTAAGCGGATGTTAAAAGGGCAAAATAATTTAAAACCAAACAGAAACAGGAATGAACCTTTTCTTTTTTGAATACAGCCGTTCTAAAAAAAAAAACATTTTCAAAGTTTTTTTTGATGAAATGATCAATTCTTTCACAAATTTGTGGCTCATCTTTTTTAAAAATTAATGATGGAGATAAGAATTATTTGTATAAATATGAACACTTTCATTTTAAATTGCTATAAATAAATTGCTTTCGCACTTTGCAGATTATCGAATTGAAAAATTGAAAATACATTTTTGAGCTGAAAATTTATAATTCTTTCTAAATCTTTGAAACACCACACTTTTTAAATAAAGAAATAATAGGAAAAGGTAATATCTGCGAGCACCTCAAACTTACTTGCTAAAATTCTCAGCTCGGCTGCCAAAGATGTGAAGTCGTTTTATTTTAATCCATAAGCGCTCCCATGAGATGCCAAGGAAGCTTTCACGACTTCATTAATTGCTGCAATTTTTCACAATTCTCAAGCAAAATAAAACCAAACAGTTTCCCCATTAAAAGGCGCACAATAAAAATAAATCAATCAATAACACAAAATTAAACATAAAAATTTAAAATAAACAAGTTTAACGCGAAGCTGAGCAGCCATGGGGAGCTCCTCACATGCCCAGAGCGCTGGGGAGAGTGTGCGAGTGAGCGACTGAGGGAGCGAGCGAGAGGGATGGAGCAGCTGCAATTGAGGAGTGGAATGAAATGATGAGGAATAACAGCGGGGCTGGCGACGTCAGCTCATTGGATCCTAATTCCGAATAACGAATTTAACCAATTTACTCAAATGCTAATTTATGGCCGATTGATGCGCAGGTAGTCGTCGTTGTCGGCAGCAGCAGCAGCAGCAGCAGCAACAACAACAACAACAGCCTCCAAGTCCAAGCCCAAGAACAGGACAGACACGGAATCAAAATGAAGGCTGCGAGCGATGCGGGGTTGGTTGAAGCAACACATCATCATCATCATCATCGTGTTCGTCTTCGCAGTTGTTGTTGTCGTCAACGTCAGCAGCGGCAGCCATAAACATGGAAGCTGCACGCAGTCACACACACACACACACACACACACACATACATACAAGCACACACGAACACACAACTGAACGGACACTTGTTGTGGCTCTGAATGAAGCGACGGGCTGCGGCCGTTGTACGAGTATGTATGTTGTGCATGAGTTACGACGAATCAACGCGCAGCAGAGCCACCAACAGCAGCAGCAGCAGCATCATCATCAGCAGCAACAGCAGCAACAGCAACAACAACAACAAGAGCGATTTGACAGCTGAGCAACTGCTGCCATCATTGCCACCTTCGCTGGGTCTGGCCGCGCAGCAAGCGATCTTTTGCGAAGAAGCGCCAAAGGTGCACAGTGGGATGCAGACGATGCAGCACCAATTCCATGTGCACCCATGCAGCGCACTGTGGACAAAATGGTCAGCATCTGGAATTAATTAATTAAGGAGAGTATCCATTGCAATCGTTCGTCATAAAATTACTTGTTTTTTTTTTTTTTTTTGGCTAGTATTTATTGATCCTATTAGGAATGTGTATAATTATCTTATGATTATAAAATCGAGAGCTAGGAGGTTATTGAAAGACGCAGGAATTGAAGAATTATATAAAGAGTGTAATGCTGAGAAACTAAATTATATAAGTAGTTGGTAAAAATGGTAAGTTTTATCCAATAACAACAAACGTGAAATGTAACTCAAATAGATATATGCATATATGATTTTACAATAACTTGCCTGCAGATCTACAGTACGCCGCCTATCCATTTCATCTGATTTCTTCCATTTCTAATTACTATACACTTAATTCTGTTTTTACACTGTCTTCTTTTACACGATTTTGATATAACACGGTTTGAAAATCAAGAATTGCATATACATTTCTTTAGAGATAAGGAACCAATCACCTATTTTGCATATGATCAATGTCTTTTTTTACACTGTTGTTTCTGGAACCAATATATCGTGTAAAAAAAGAAATGTGGAAATAATACACCTTTTACTACAACACATACTTACATACCCATACAAATATATTAACATAAAGACATGAACCCATCAGTGAACAAACTTTTTGAAACAGTTTTTTAATAGGGAGAGCTGGGAAAGGAAAGAGGACCCCATTAAGTGAATTATATTTTAACTGAATTATATTTCCTGCAATCGATTGATGCCTGAGCTCAATTGTGAAATAACTCCTACTATATGTATGAAAACTCCCACTGTTCAGCATTGATGTTGCCCTGAAGTTAATACGCGGAGGCAAGGCTTTGGGCGCATGCACATAAATTTGCGGCATCATTGCAGTGAACTGATTTCAGAAGTCTGTGTGTTCTGGATGCTTCCTTCTGGGACAGCAGCTATAGAATGTACATCAAGTTTGCAATCAAAGCAACCAAATGAAGTGCAGTCGTTAATTTAAATATTATGAGCAGAAGAACAATAAAAGCTGATATAATTTATTCCCTTCTCTAAGTTGCCAGTTAGGACTCTGGAGCTATAAATGCATACGAGTATGTGTACAAGGTGAAGGAACAACGAATCATTTATTAATAATAATAATGACTTAGCTAGGAAAAGTACTTATTTCAACCGACATTCATACATATATAGAGCTAGTACCTATCTATAGAAAGCTTTATTAATAATCATAATTACTTTTTTGTTACTTACTATTAGTATGTAGAGAACTTCAAAATAATTTACATTTTTATATCATTTTTAAACATTGTTTTATTTGTATTTAATAGTAAGACTTATTGGGAGTGAGACTAATACGTCTCTAGCAGGCAAGATACTATTCTCAGTTGTACGCCGATGACAAAGTTTATTCAAATCAACAGGCCGATAAAATCAAATACTTGCCTTTAAATTAATGCTTCAAATTAAGCATAACTTGCAGTGTCAACAACTTCATGGGCCGCGCAAAAAACTAAACAATAATTTATCTTGCAAAAAGTGAAAGAACCGCTATGTGTGTGTGTGTGTGCGTCTGTGTGTGTGAATGAAACCTGCTACTAAAGCATGGCACCATGCGATACAAATGTATCTGCACGTTTGCACTTTGATGGAAGCGAAGGCATTGGCCGGACCAAGTGTGGCCGGTTGACTTGTGCATTTAGGCACTCATTCAATTATTCAGTTGACGTTGTACATTTATTATATGTATGTGCGCAAAATTGGAACAAAGGAGTGGGGGGCACTGGTTGCGACAAAGTTGGTCACCACGGCTAGACAATGAGAGCTGCACTTCTATCCGTGGCTATCGCGCACGCCTGTCGAATCCCATGATCCATGCACTTGAAGCGGAAGGGCCCACGGCGACAGCTGAAAAGAGACAGCCGCCCGACCGACCCAGCCACCACGTCCATGTCGGCCAAGTGTCAAAAACGCCACATAGAGAACTGGCACACTGGTGGACAATGCAGTTGGCTGCTGTTACTGTTACTGTTGCTGGTGCTGGTGCTGGTGCTATTACTGTTGCAGCAACTTGTGCAACAAGTTCCAGTTCCTGCTGCTGCAACCGTGCGTTTTAATTGACAACGACAAACGTCCCAGCGTCGCATGGCGGCGAATGCCACCCACACATCCACAGGCATTGAGAACGTCATGGACTCGAGATTATTTCTGTGCGTTTCCCACAATTGATTCGGACAATGCGACCAGGCACTTAACCACCACCACCAACACCACCACCAGTGGTGCTGTGGGGCCTCTGCCTTTTATTCGCCAACGAGCCGACCAGGAGGCTAAAGTGCAAATGGGTCTTTGACTGCAAAACCAACTCAAGGCACACCCGACAAAAATGCTGAATAGATTATGAACTAGAAGTGGGGAAAAACTCGAAGCGATTTAATCCTAATACTTTGTCCAAAACGGTAGAGATTTCGCATTTTTGAATTTTGAAAACTTACTTCTTACACTTTTCCAGAGTTAGACAATTTCTGCATTAAATGAGAATAAATGAAGAAAAGAATTAATAATAGAACTTCATTACATTTTCCAGAGTCAGACAATTTGTGCATTATATGAGAATAAATGAACAAAAGTGGTAATATTTGAATGAAATTCCATTAGTATTTTTAAATCGATGTCAGCTTTCATTTAAACATTTGTACACTAATTGGCCGAAAAAGTAAAATACATTAATAATAAGTAATAAACTTTCGTAGTCGGACTAAGGCTGCAAATCCGGAACCCGCATGTATGACACATTTCTTCAACTAACAAAAAAATGGTGACACCAATCTTTCCCATATAATTGACAAAACCGACATCAATTAAAATACAGAGCATAATGGGTGATTAGAAGAAATCAGTCACTGATGTATACACTGCTTCGATTCTGATGATTCTTCAGAAAACAATAAGAAACAATAAGAATATAATATTGGATTAAAATATCTTAATAAACATCAAAGGGATTCTCCTACTTTAGATGGGATCTTTCCAGCGATCAGTCTGTGGCTGCTAAATATTATTAATAAATAGTATGTGGTTTAAAATAAGCCTGATCTGCTTTTGAATCGAATAAGACTATATTAAAAGTTTTGTGACACGGCTTCTACTGCCTTTCATATCACTGCTGTCTGCTTACAGCAATGTCTTGAAATATTTGTGTGGTGGCTTTGTCTTTTAATGAAATGCATTTCAAAAGATTTTCGTATGTGCGTTTTATTCAACAGGTTGCCAGTTGCCCTCTCCTGTGGTGGTTGTTGCTGTCGTTGTTGTTGTTGGTGTGGCAGCCGCGTGGAGTGTGTGTGCATTTTAAATGTGGCTGGGCCGTTGTCGTTGCCGCTACCTCAGCCTTAGCGTCAGCCGCTCCTTCCGTGGCCGCCTTTCCCAGCTTCCCACCTGGCACTTGTCCGCTTTGATTTCGTGGCATTCGTTTGTCGTTGGCGGCTATTTGATGCATGTAACTTGTCGTGCATAATATTTTTGAACATATTTAGCATTGGACGTGATACATAATTTCCCAAAGTCATAAAAAATGTACGCTGTGTTGTTGTTGTTCTGGTTGCTGTTGTTATTCTTGTTCTTTGTGGGTCTCCATGTGCATGCGAAAATGTTGCAATGAAGCCAATTGTGGGGAGTGGTCAGTGTTTCGGAGGCTTGTCAGATTATTTTCATTATATTTCAAATATTATTACGATGATTAGGTAGAATAATAGTAATAAGTATGTGCAAATTTGAATACTTAATGCCAACAAAAAATTACAAATAAATAAAACATAAGAGAATAGACAAGATCAAAAAAAAAAAAGCTTTGCAAATTTAAGTTGACATTATTTCTATGAAAAATTGTAGAATGAACTCGGAAATAGAGTGACTAAGCCAGAAAAGGAGCAGAAGCTCGATGAAATAAAATATATAAAGAAAACTTAGATTGATGGAGCTACATACTTTAGCAATAGAGATGGCCACGTTAGATACATTATTTATTCTTTTAGGACTATGGAAATATGAGATGAGATACTTATGAGATGAGCAGGCTATTATCGATGGACCCCATCTTGTCATCATCAAAAAGCGAAAGCTTCAATGATGTTCCACAACAGCTCATTTTTTCTTAAATCAACTAGAAATAGGGAGAGATGTTTGTAATACTTAGAATAAATAAAACATAAAGATTATTATTAAGATTAGTCAACTATAGAATGAGGAGTGAGTCTAGAAGCGGTTGAAAGTAAATCAACTAATTAGAAAAGAAATTAGAATACTGGTTGGACTTTTCACCGAATACTCTTCACTGACGAAATATCTTAAATAGCTGTTAATTTATAGTAGAGTGTAATGAAGTTCCCATAAAAATCACATGGCTTAGAAGAAGGACATTGTATCTCTATGATCTGTTTTACAAAAAGCTTATACTGTTGGACGGGAAACTTTTCTTATGCAAATAGCAAGTTCATGAATCAAGTGAATAGAAGTATAAAGGAAGTTAAAAGGAAAAACCATTGATAGAAGTAGCAGTCCATTAGTATGTTGCCAATTAACTAATTTCCTACTGATGTCTGAGCCAAATCAAATAAACTGTTGTACTGGTGGTGTCTATTATTTATTTTCACGTTGACGGCATTCACAAGAGTTCTCTGAATGCAAATATTGTTATTGCGCCGTGTACGTAAGCATGCTCGACCCATTTTCAATGCTTAATTACTGAGCTTTTATGATTGTTTTGATAGAAAATGATTGTAAATATTGCAAGCGGATGGCGATCATAAAATGTGTATGTAGGCAAGCCATGGCCACAATACTACTTATAAGTAAACAGGCGGTAGATAAATTTTGACTTAATTAAAAGCCAAAGTGGGGGAAAATCAACGAATTATTTCACGATCTCCCCTCATAAGTAGAAAGAAGAACGATCGTCTGTTTGCGCACACGCGCGCCTTTCGAGATGCGCAAATATCGGCGGGCTAATTGGAGCCGGGCAAGGCTGACGCCAAACGCCCCCAACGTTGCACCTGGCCATGGGCCTGGCATCCAAAATGCCGCCATGGCGATAGTTCATTTCTTAATTGTTGTGCGGGCCCCGCTGCCGCAGCCACCGCAGCCACCGCAGCAACCATAGCCACCATAGCCACCGCCGAGCCACAGACAAACAATAATTGCGTTCGTGATAGAGATAAAAATGTATCCGGTAGATAAATGCCTGGCAGCAGCAAATTGTTTGCTCTTTAACAAAGGAACCTTGCACATGGAGCGAAGGCGGTTGCGGTTGCGGCTGTGGTTGCGGCTGTGGTTGTTGATGGAATTTCAGGTGCCGGGGCATTTAGAAGAATTTCACAAACAAATATGAAAATTTATTAACTCTTGAGTTCAAAAGAATTGCTGCGCATTTCCTCAATTCCTTTGACAATTAATAATACAAATTACGCCCGAGTCTTGCGCACTCAATTGCTTAACTTCATAATAATCATCACACTTGTGGGCCCCAGGTCTGGTAAGTTTCCTTTGAAACCGTTTCACGGGCACACCATTCTCGGCAAGATCAAAAGACTGACGGCGACATCGACATTCGGCTGCTTCAATATTTGCCCAACAGCTTCGTCTGAGGGCGCAATTGTTGTTTAGACCTTCGAGTGTCTGCATGTTTCAGTTTTTTTGGTGAAGCACTTCAGACACTTGAAGACTCAATTGGGTTTGTCACTGTTTAGTCTACTACTTTCCCATGCCTTTGAAAGTGTCGATAGCAAGTTCTTCTCAGGCAGATAAGCCCTTTGAGAAAGACATTTGCCTAAAAGTATCTACAGCGATGAATAGATAGTGTTCTATTGCTTCGAAATAGAAAGCTTTGGAGTACTTTTAAAAAATATTTTATCATTTTACAGAAGCTTTGAAAAAACTTTGATGCAAAAATGCTGCTGCATGCTAAATTTCAGATAAGTGTACATTTTTCCTTAGAAATAAGCACCTACATTGGGTTCTGGACACAAAAATCCGCTGATTTATGCAGAAAAATACTTTTTTACATACTTCCCGCGACTTGCAAAGTCAAAATTTTCAACACATTCAGAGTTATACGGCGGTCTATAAATTGAACTAAATACTTTCAGTTCATTAGCAATAAAAACAATTGGAGCACATGTTCCTCATTTCTATCCTTCGCCAGTTTTTGCGTATAATAAATAAAGTTAGTAAACAATTCTTTGACGAGCTTTCTTTGAGAGAAAACAATAATCTACTGACATGTCACCTTAAAGTTATTACAGTCAAGAAAATTAATGAATTTTGTTTTAAATTTAGTTCCGCTGGTTCCTCTGGTTTTCCGCTTAAGATTTTTTTTTTCATTTTAGCTATCAACTGATCTTAGCCGTTCCATACAAAGCCTACAATGTGACTTGACAAACAGCTAAGACAAAATCAGATCAGGGACAGATTTCAATCTGGCCTTTCTGTAGGTAGAATTACCGTTTTGTTCGGTCAATCAATGCCTTCTCAGCATTTGTGTTCTTATTACTGGGAGTTCCGATTTGCGTTTTATTTGTGTTTGATTCTTTTATTTCAAATCTATACTATCTACATATACATAATTATAATTTTAAACACAGGATACGTTCAACAGCAATTACAAATAGCATAAGCAACTTATTTTTTTTTTAAATACATACTAATTGAGAACTTCCTCCACTTTTTTTAAGTCTGTTGAAAAACATATGTTTATGACTTGTTTGCAACTTGTTTTATGATATTATCTCATGTTCTTTTTTTCTGTAAATGTGGAGCTAACGTTTTTATGAAGTTGCGTTTTGTTAAAAAAAAATCAATCAACAATAAAACCATTCGATAAGAGTTTTCTGAGAAATAGTTTAAGAAAAGACAAATTCAAAAGTTAGTTCAAAACGTATGATAAAAACCTCTAGCCAATCGATGCGGAAAGTTCCAAAACCGCCTACGTAGGGACTTGTCGATACTCGTCTATAAAACATATTTGTGCTGATTTCAGTTCATGAATTATTTCAAAGTTGTTAATGTAATGAAGCTTAACGCAATTAATGCATTTATTTACAACTAATTTAAGCGACCGTAGCTAAACAGAAATACGTAATTTTTCACTCACCGACAAATGCAATAAAAATTTATGAACCAATAAACTGAAATTAAATAAAAATGCAATTATTAGTCAACGCCCAATTTTAATGCGCTTTTTACTCGCATACACACACATTCGATGTATGTACTATATACATATATATATGTATATATATATGTGTATGTGTATGCACATGTGCTTTGAAAAATGCACAACAATTAATTTTCAATAAAAAGCGCAATGCAGCAACAACCATAACACGAACAACAACAACAACAAGCGAAAATGCCGCATACATATGTGGCATGTTTATATAGAATGGCTGAATAAAGTAAAGCAACTGTTGGGTGGGGGGAAAGGGGTTGAAAAAAAATATACAGAAACGTATCAAACGAATCAAATGAAAAACGATAAAAATCGCGCAATTGGCAGCCACCGCCTGAGGCCGAATGCAAATTTTCCGTTTTGAAATGTTGCAACAATAATTGTCACAAATTGAACTCATGTCATGATTTGCGAGCGAGGCGGTCAGCGTTAGGGCGGTCGTGCCGGCCGTGGGTGGGGTGGCAGGGGAATGGAGTGGTTAGCGATTGCATGACAGGTGCAATTTAGTCGAGGTCTAAAGCATATACATACCCATATATGTACAAGTATGCACGAACATATTGGCTTTTCTCCGACATTTGTGCGGGTAAAGTAAAGAGTCAACAATAAAACAATAAGATTTATATAATCACGTAAACCCCTTAACTCCAGCCAGTGTATTAGTTGTCCGCGTTATACAAAAAACTATTGAAAAATACTAGTTGCTCAAAAATGGGAAGCAAATTAGGTTTTAATTATTTTATAAAGTTTTTTTTTATAAATGTAAAACTAAATAAAGTTACTGTTATTATTTACAACAACTTAAATAAAACTTGTAGAATAATACAAATTCAGCTTAAACTAGGAGCTTAGTCTTCTTTAATTTAAGTAGAATCAACTAAGAAGGAATTGTTCCTCTCTATTGAATTTTTATTAAATAAATTTAGAATGTTTACTTAGAAAGAGAATTTAAAACGTGAACAGCAAGTCCACACTTCAGTGGCTGTCTAGTTTTTGACATGGTTTTTTTTTTGGGGGGGGGGGGGGGGGGAGAGGGGGGTACTTCCTCAATTGGTCTTTCAAATACATAAATAGAATTGAGTGATATTAACAATCCAGCTTATGCGACTTTTAACTTCTCTAAAGTATTGAATACTCACCTTATTTAAATCAGATTGCTGCGCTAGTTCGCTATCGACGTACCTGTTAGAATAATAATAGCTCCGCCGACTTTTAAACAAACTCTACTTATTCCTTAATTTTTTTTAGTCGAGCTCTTTTTTGAAATTTTTTTACAATATCGAATTAAAACAATCTTACTTCCCTTTACGGTTGTTTTTTTAAGTTATAGCGTTCTTTGATATCGATTGAGAAATCATAAAAATAAACTCCTTACTGAAAAGTGTAATTGCTATGTTGGCTCTTGTATATACTTATAGTGTACACTATATATAATGCCACATTTCAAAACAGCACTCTAAAGGTAATCTAATATCGTCAAGTTGTGGCAACTTGTTTGCGTCACAGCGAATCGCTTGAACGAGTTCTATGTCGCACCTGTTGGCCAATTTGAAATGAGGTTATGAACCCAACTGTTGTTTCTCAGCGTTGCAGCAACAATAACAACGGCCATAACAACGGCAGCAACTGACAAACGCATTTGGCCACCTCTTAGCCGGTTTTTCATCAACTCTCCATGCCACACCATTCCACTCGACTCGACGCCACTTTCCGTTCCCGTTCCCGTTCCTCGGCAGTGCAGCCGCCGCAGGCGCTTTTCCTTTGTGGCCACCAAAGAACTCGTTGCCAGGCCCAGACCAAATGGTTGCAATGTGGCCTGCCAGTGCGCTGGAGATTGATGTTCGCTGCCTCTGACATTTGTTTCGCGCGCGCGCGCGCGCACTCATTTGTTGCTGTCTCGCTCGCACACGCGATCTTCCACCACAAACCGGTTAGTGGCCACATATTTAAACGATTTTATTTTTTATTTTCATTTTTGCATTCAAATGGACGTCCGACCTGCCGGTCGCACGGATGGACATGTGGACGGTCAAAGCCGCGACTGCCATCGACTCCATCTCACATGCATTCCGCCTCCGCCGCCGCCTGCGTCTCTGCCTCCGTCTTGGTCACGTCTCCGCTGGTGTTTTCGGTAGATTTACTGGATTTTCCACTGTCATGAAAAATTGCACTGTTCGATCATGTAAACAAATTCATTAGCTACGCAAATATTTTAATTGTTTTATGGCCGACTGAACATTGTCTGCGACAAAATTTGAAGTGTGCAATTGTTTGAATTCTTAGCCGTGATTTTTCTCTAACGAATTTGCTCAATTGGCTCAATATATCTTTAGCAATACGAAGCTATGACAACGTTATTGAATTCTACAAAAAAAAAAATACTAACAAGCTAAGCGTATACTACAAAAATTCCCTTTTCTTAAGACATTTTTTCGCAAATATTTTAATTGTTTTATGGCCGACTGAACATTGTCTGCGACAAAATTTGAAGTGTGCAATTGTTTGAATTCTTAGTTGTGAATTTTTGAATTCTAAAAAAAAAAAATAACAAGCTAAGCTTATACCACAAAAACTATCGGTTCTTAAGACATTTTTGTCTCTGATTGGCGTCAGTTTCTATTCAAAGCTTCTTTCATTGTTTTGGACAATTAGTGACAGTTTTATTAAGTTTTTAAAAGTTATGTACATATTTATTTTTAGAACTTGAAATTGCAAATATATACCATTTTATACACATGTGTATATAATATCTATAATTCGAACGTTTTTTTATACTGTCTGCTTAATTATGTAAATATTTAAATCTTCATTAAAGCTTAGACTAAAAGTAGAAGTAGTAGAAATATTTAAAAACTTTACATGTTTTCATTAGGTTGGCTTTTGGTCTTTTTCAAAACATAACATATGCGCTTCAATTAAAATCATAGAACTGTTTATATAAATATTTGTATATGTTTATATCTGGAATGTTTGGGAAATTAAAACAATATATTAAGAAAAGCCAAAAACCAAAGCAGAGAAAAGAAAAGACGTGGAAAATATACAAGATAGTGGCCGGTTTATTTAATAGCACTACGATTGCAGAATAATGCGCATTTAGAAATTTTGGAATGTTACAATATGAAAGCCAACTAAATGGAATTATGCTCATAAATGGAATTATGTCGACATATTTGAAGATCGACAATATATTAATCATAAACTATATATCGTCATAGTTATTATTTGTTTCACAGAGAATTTTCTTTCCGAACTGGCTAGTTGCTACCCTAATCTTAAGCTGCTGAAGGAAATCAGTTTATATTGTTATTCTGTGTGTATGAAGATCAGGGCTCTATAACATTGAATAATATTAAAGGTAGATGGTTGGTTCTCGTTCAATTAAAAACATAGCCCGCCTCATTATTAAAATTGATTATAAATTAAAGCAGAATAGAAATTTCTTTTTCTAAATTTAACTCCTCAGACTTGGCCTCTTTTGGAGCTCAAATTGCAATTGAACATTTACGCTTTGCTTTATTTAAGTTCTGTTGTCCCACAAAAGCCTAATAGAAATGAAAATCGATAGGAAATGGGCATTTCTTCCCATGCATATGTACTATATGTATCGGTGTATGTAACCTTTGAAGCATAATGACCAAGAAACACTACCGCAGCCTGGCCAACAAATTCAACAGGTTAATTCGAGCCAAGTGAGTTTTCGAGGAAACGTGGACGTGGACGACGACTTCGACACCAAAACGCCATAGCCAGGGAAGTGAAATGCCATCAAACGTATATAAACATATACTATATATGATTTGCAGTGCGGGGGAGGGAAATGAGCAAAAGTGTTGGCCATAAAAGGCGGCAGGGAAAAAGTTTTGAAAAAATAAAACATGCAACTTCACACATAGCCGAGACAGTGGCGGCGGTGCACGGAGCGGAAGAGGCCGGGGCTGGGGATGCATTGAAATGTCCGCGTGGCCAGTGTGTTGAAACAATGTGCCGACGACATCGACACCGACGACAACCACGACGACGGCGACGACGAGGACGAGGACTGCAACCAAATTGGCAACATGTTGCCATGCCGACCAGTTATGAGCAGGGATGGCGGGATGAGTGTTCGATGGGGGCCAGATGAGGTGAGGATGAGGGTGGGGGATGGTGTGTGTGGGTTGCGGACTGCCAATGCACGTGAAGGTGTCATTTGTTTTTGTTGGTCGCATGCATTTTCCGACTTGGCTACAAATCGCGGCACCGAATGCAACATGCAACTACGCACAGTGGGTTCAATTAAATAATTGCCTGACGAATGTCTTGCGAATTAAACTTTTAAGTATTGTTCGCGTATTATTTATTCTGCTAATTCAAAATAAAATTCGAATTAGTAGAAAGCCAAATGCAATTCGTAAAAGTAAAATTGTTTGTAATACATACATGCATCTATTACATTATAAATATATCCTATTCATACATACATCAGTGATGTAATACATGTATCTATTACATTATAAATATATCATATTCATACATACATTAATGATGTGAAAACGGAATAAATATAGAAGGTGGCTCGCTAGGAAGAGGGGAAAGACATTTAACATCTTGAATACAATGTAAAGAGGTTCCCAACATAAATGTTTATCATATTGATTTGAATAAAATTTTCATACCATATGTGACAAATATTATCTACGAATTCGTTTAATATTTTTTGGGTATTCTGCCCAGCTATTGGATACGGGTTTTGTAATGGAGTATTTCCAGAAAATAAATAATCAATTGTCAATATCAATTGAAAATATTAAAACGTTGCAGGCTGTCTAAATATGAAACAAAGAGACCAACTTGTTTTTTAATTGAAGTTCACGTTTCCAATTTCCCATTTTCTTGGATAATATCTTTTATATTTGGGAATGGAAATAATGCAAAATAAAGAACCATTGATCCTCTCACACTTTTTTTTATAAATCTTTATTCTATATTTAAGATCTGTCCTAAGGAGGACAATGATTAAATTATATGGTAGCATTGAATTTGTTTAATCATTTAACTTTTGAAATTTTGGTTTTATTTCAAAAACAATTGATGGCACCTACTTGTTTGAAAAATATTGTAAAACCATTGTGCAATGTGCCCCCACGACGACCAGTTTGGTTTCTAATGTCAGTTTTATTAAGGCATAGAAGTGGTGGTGGGGAAGCGAGGGGGGGGGGGGGGGTATCTAGTAGGTAACAGGCAGCAGCGCAACACAGTCGGGCAGTCGAACATGTGTCTTGCAAATTAAACGCACATGTCGCTCGTTCGTCGTTGTCGTTGTTTTCCTATACAGGCCTCCCAGTGCCACATCGCCGCGCCGGCCCCCTCCCCAGTCATTTCCCAAACACGTTCCGATTTTGTATGCCAATTGTTTTGATTTTACTCTGCCCTTTCCTGTTGCGTTGTCAGTTGTCGTTGTTCGCTTTGTTGGCAACTGTTGTCAACTATTTTGCGGACTGCATGGGTTTCATTTCAGTTTTATTTCTTTCTTTTTTTGTGCTGTTTCTGTTGCCACATTTTGCAACAATTCTGACACATTTTAAGTTAACAATTTATGAGCAGCCACCGAGCACCGAGCACCGTTTGCCGGCAGCTCCACAGCCAGTGCCAGTGCCAGTTCCAGTGCCAGCGCTTTGACAACTAAATTCAAAGCAATTCATGTATCACCTGCTGGCCCCCCATTGGCCCCTTCCCCTACGTCCCGCCGTCCCACCGGTCGGGTGCCACTCGTCACCCCCATCTATTGCTTGGTTGAAAAAGTGCGTGTGTCAAAGTGCGTGCCTGTCCGGTGACATTTGCAGCTGCAGCCGGAGCAGGAGCCGGAGCCGCGGCAGCGACCAACCTCGCCACGATATCCGTATACGTATTCGTATTCATGTCCGTGTCAGTTCTTCTGACAGTTGTCAGTTGTTCTTTGATAATTTCATTTGGGTCGCATTTTACACAATTAAAGAAAAATATATACTTAGGAACCACTGCCCTGTTGTGCATTTCAATTCAGTTTGCTTGGCCTAATCAACCTGCTAGTGGGTTAGGCTCGGCTCTTGGCTACTACTGGCTTAGTACAGTTGATGAGTGGAAATGTTTAATGCTTTTCATTGTGTAGTATGAGGCGACTAAAGAAATAAACTCTACATTAAACATCACAATTGCTTAATAAAATCAATTAATTAATCCTTAAAATCCTTAAAAAATTCCAAGCTTTGCAGTTACACTAAATACGCAGGACTATTGTACATAGTTGCAATTAAAATTTATATCAAATAGAGCAGCACCAGGGCTGGAATGGGTTTTTGCTTTTTCCACAAATTAAAATATTTGACTGCTGTAGGTTATTCAATTAAATAAGGGATTTCCTTTTCCAATATTCAATCTGTGAATACTTGTCAGGAATTCCTTAAATATAAATTAATGAGAGAGTAAAGTATTTGAGTCAGTCGGTTTTTATACCCTGTGCCCAAAGGGTACAAGGGTATATTAGTTTTGTGCGAGTGCACATGGAACACACAGAAGGAGGCTTGGTAGACCCCACAAAGTATATATATTCTTGATCAGCATGACAAGCCGAGTCGATATAGCCATGTCCGTCTGTCCATCTGTCCGTCTGTCTGTCCGTCTGTCTGTCTGTATGAACGCAAGGATCTCCGAAAGTATAAGAGCTAGCATAACCAAACTTGGTATACAGATTCTCCTGAGACCGAGAAAGGACGAGTTTGTTCATTTTTTCTGATCCAACCCCCCACTCCCCCCCTATTCAAGATTTTCTATAACTCCCGTTATTCTTGGAATTTTAAACTAATTTGGTAGACACATCCAGTTAGTAATTATATATCCGTATACCAAGTTGCATTATGATAGGTTGATCAGAAAGAAAGTTATAGCCATATAACCATGCCCAATGCACACATACATACATATGTACAAGTACACAAACACGCATAGACACGATTCTGATGTAAATGTAAATGTATGTATGCATGCATGGAATATTTTATATTTAATTTAGTTAATTAATTAAATTAATTTAGTTAATTAATTAAATTAAATTAATTAATTAATTTAATTAAATTAATTAATTAATTTAATTACTTTTTTGTGGGGTGGTACAGGGTATTTAAGAGTTGAGCCTGCTCGACTTTAGAATTCCTTTCTTGTTTTATTTTTAATACTTCAGCAGAGCATGTCGACAGGAATTTTATCTATTATTAATGAGGTTGTAAATTATTTTAGTCAGTTATTATTTATTCATAAAAAATCATGACAGAAGATCTGACATTTGTTTGATTTAAAGGCGCTGCTTACATTGAAATCCATTTGATCATAGGTTAGTTAAGATTACTTATAAAGAAAATATTAAAATATTAAATATTAAATGTAGCCGATAAGTTGAACCTTATAAGACCTTATAAAGACAATTTTAGAATTTGTTACTATTTCCTCTACTAAGCCCTACAGCACTTCCTGCCGAAGTAGTGGGGTTTGTTAAAGAGTGGACTGCTTCTTAAATGTGCTGTGTGGTATTGCGAAGATGAAAGGATGAAAGACTCCATTCTTTAAAAATGGATCATAACCAATGAGATGTGTTCCAGAGTAGCTGGTAAGATTCAAATGAAAGCCTCCAATCTTTAAAAATGAATCGTAAACAACGAGTTCTGTGTGGTCCTATACCAGGACCTAACCTTAACCATACTCTTTATGGACATACCTATGGCAATGTTTTGGTTTTCCAATTTTTGTTTTTAATATATGCAGGCCACTTACTCTAACTATAATGACATTTGTAAGTCAACGACATTTCCATTTTAATTTCCAAACATTTTGAAGGTGATGTCAAACCAACATACATACATAGCTGAACTGAGTCCTAAGTCGAACACTTTTAAATGATGATGAGATGAAATGAAATGCTGCAAGGCAACCTTATACTACAACAATAACAATAACAGCAACAACAACAGCGACAGCGACGACAAAAATGAAGCAAACAGTCTCATCCGTTCGACATTTTTGAAGTTGTTTTTTGTCTTTGCGTTAATTTATAGTCACTGATTGGGGCGTTATTCTTATTGATCCAGGCCATAAATTAAGAGAGCCCCTGACATGGCACATACATTACCGACATTTTAGCGTTTGATTTGTTATTTATCATACGAATGAGCGAGATGCCGATGCCGATGCCGATTCCGATGCGATGTTGATGCCGAACCGGGCAGCCAAGTCAGAATGAAGCGGCAATGGAGATTGGAGGCAACGAATGTTGAGGCTGTGGCTCTGGCTCTGGCTGTGGTTGTGGTTGTGGCTCTTACTGTGGCTATGACTGCGGGTTTCAGTTTTGAGTTTTGAGCTGAGCGGCGAATCTGGTCTCATCTCATCGGATCAGTCGGCTCGCTTACCTGTAAAACTAGTTTCCATTTTCTACATTTGGTTCGTTCTCCGCTTTTAGTCGCTTTTAATTTTATTTCATTTTTTTTTTGCCCCCTGTTATTTTTTAATGATGAAATATACATTTTGAGTTTAATATATCAAATCGAGTGGCGCGCAAAGCGAATGTTAATTTGTTTTCGAATGCAAAGAGCTGTTTGTATGGATTTCGTTTCGTTTCGTTTTGGTTTTTTGTATTTCTTTTGGCTTTGATTTTGGTTTTTGTTAATTTTGATTTATTTCATTTTGAAATTAAAAACCGATTGAGTAACGAACTGTCGTCGTGTCTGACTGTTCGTCGAATTTCAATTTGCCGCAAATATGGCTTTTGAATATATTTAGTATGGATTTTGCTTTCAAGTATGTATATATAATCGAAAGCCAACGAGCACCAATCAAAGTCGAGAAACTCGTTGCTGGTGTCTGTCTGCCAAACATATTGAGTGATTAATGAAAATGATGCCCAGAAAGCAAACTAATGAGTTTAATGCGACAAAATCCATTAATTAAACACGAACCGAGTGGATTGGAGTGGAGACAACGATGATGATGATGCTGATGGGGCTGACATTATGGCGGGTGCCGAGGGCAACATTTAAATGGCGACCTTAATAATTAAAGCTGAACTTAAGACAAAAGGCAAACGATGCTGACAGAGTCAAGAAGCGATCGGAGATCGGCGGTCGACGATCAACGGCAACAAAAAGTAAACGACGACAAAGCTTCATCATTGCCTTAATTCAGCATCTACAGAGCATCCGCTCCCTCACCCGCACCCACACCCCCACCATCACAATCCACCGTGTCACATCTACGAAGCTGCGGCGTTGATGAGTTCCATTTAAATAAAATCTTGATCGGCGCAGAGACGCGCAGCTTCGGCATCCACCAATTTAATATCGTAAAGATACATCCGATAATTTATGAAACATAAATAAGCAAAACAAAAATACAAATCATTTGTTCGATGACAGTTGCTGCGTCTTCGTTTTTTTCTTCTCCTCATTTTCATTTTCTCAATAGTAATTCCAGAATTGATTTCGTTGTGTTCACGTTGATGGAGTCGGAGTCCAGCTGTCGTTATCGTTGTTGTCGTTGTTGTTATTGGTCAGCCAAGTGACTCGCTCATCGTCGCCCTCTCCCTCTTCCATGCCCTTTCGACTCATCTGACCGTTTCATCTTTGACCGAAACCGACGCCGCAGACTCAATTTATGTAAATTACTCGTCGGGAGAAGGAAGTCACTCAATGTGGCGGCACAGACGCAAAACGAATTATGAATTTATTGTGATCGGCGGTTATAGCATTTCTTTTGTTTTATTTCACTGTTCAAGATATCATTTTATAGCCCTCGGCTTCGATCGAAGACATTAAGCGTGTGAATGGTTTTGTGGAGAACTCCCTCTGGCTTCACTCCACACATCCTAGTTGTCCATGCGAATGTAATTTAAATCAATATTAAAATTCTGTATTGCAATTAATAATGGATTTAGTTGAGGGGGTTGCTAAAGATCATGTTGTCATCTATTCACTAAATAATTTAATTCCCATTTAAAATAGAGAATATACATACATAGAATACACATATTAATTCACAAAAAAAGAGATGATGAATTTCAAGTTATCAACAACTCACTAAATAATTTAATTCGCATTTAAAATATATAATATACATACATAGAATATACATATTAATTCAAATAAAATTAGCCTGTTCGGTTATGCCCTTCTTTCGAACTTTCGATCTTTACGAAAGGCAAATAAAAAGGCGTTTTGTCAGCCTAGTTTTTATTTTTGAACATTTTGCCTTCCACTCAATCATATAAAAAAGTATAATCTAAATTTTGTGCTCCTAAATGTTTTTATACAAAATCGTATCTATCATCTAGAATCTAGAATATACAATATTACATGTAAGACATTGACTCTCTTCATAACTTCTGCTGTCTGTTGAAATCAGCTACTTTCCTGCCTACAGAACTATACTAGATCCCATAGATCAAGGTTAAGTCACATTTATAAACAATAAATTACAAATCATTGTTTAATTAAGTAAACATTTTATATTTTACAAAAAAGAACAAAATGATGCAAACGACTTTTTAAAAATTTAGCTTAAAAGTCATACTTCCATTCGGAAATCGTGTTACAAAGCCCCTCTTTCGTCGGAAAAACTGAAAAGGGCACCCCAAAAGTATGCTGATCTTAATTTCCATTTCGTTCCATTTTCACTCAACGGGCAGAAGTTAATTAAATTTTTCATTTGCAAGAATTGAAATGTTTTTCATTTGAAGAAAGAAAAGCAAAATTTATGTTTATGATTCTTACGAGTTTTTATTTTAATCTGGCTCCCAGCACTATTGTTGTTACAATTTTTATAGCTATATCCTTTAATAAGATTTATATTATTTTTGGCCAGTCGTTTTAATATTTGCGAGTTCACTTAAATCTGCTATTGTTTTTTTGTCTGTCTTACACACATACATACATTTGTAGATGGCAAAGACTGAGCTTGAAATGTCGTTAGAGAAAGTGTTCATTACTCATAAGGACACATAACTCACTTCGGAGTGTTCGCGATTTAAGCCCCATTTGCCATAAAATAAATTCTTTCACTCAAATAAATAAAGCGCATACACTGCCAAACACACTCATACATACATAGTATATGTATGTACCAACAGGCAAGTCAAATTTGCATTCGCGCGAAATCCAAACAAACAAATAAATTCAAACTGCGAAAATGACACATAAACAAAAAAAAAAGTGAACACATTTTTTGTTGATTTAACAAATGTCAAAAATATGAAATGAAGATGCGGCTTATGTACAACTTTTCAATGAAATCACACTGAGAGAAATTGGTGCGGCAGATGTAAGCAGGATACTTAGGCTTTGGTTCTGCCTTCGTACACTTCATTTTTTAAATTTATTTTATTTATTTATTTGTTTACTTTATCACTTGATTTATATTTATATATTTATAAGTAATTAAGTTAATTAAACAAAAACTCTTTCTAAATCAATTGATAGTCGTGCTGACCATATATACATAGTACGTTTTTTCAGGGGTTAAGTAACTTAGTTATTATAACTGATATATATAATTATTATAACTGAGATGCTATCTTGCTCGTATGGGTGTTACAAACTTTCACGGTAGAAACAACAGGTTAGGTAAGGTTAAGATAGATAAGCATCCAGATTACAGGCTAACTCTGTATGTTACTTCTTGGCATGGTTAGCCACTAAGCCGTTATCTGTGAGTCATTATCTTTATTTGTTGGGAGTCGCAGGACAATATTTCCAAAATTCTTGTTTTTTTTTCCATTATAAGAAAGGTTCTATAGATCTTATTTACATATACAATAATTGGAAAGTTTAGTTATTCTTATAGTGCTTCAAAATCAGTGTCCACTACATCATTTACTTCTTCAACTTGGGCAAATATCTCAGCTATTCGTATTGTGTAATTATCTTCCAGCGATTTATAAAAAGGCATCATTTTTTTCTCGCTGTATTAAAATAACTCGTATTTGTGCTAAAGTGGTGTGTGGTTGTGTGGTGGTAGTAGTAGTAGATGATGAAGAAGAAGAAGACAACGAGGCGAGTGCCGAGCAATGTATTCTACATACGAATACATACATAAATAATATTTATTAATGTATTTTTATGTGCGCTAAGAGTACACAATGTAATAATTTATACAGTTGCCGCCAACGCTGCCGCACTTGGTCTGTTGTTGTTGTTGTTGTTGTTGCTGCTGCTGCTGCTGCTTGCTTGCTTGCTACATTATGACGCTTACAATTTACTGTCCATGTTTTGTTGTTTACTCTGATGATGATGATGATGGCTGGCTTGCTGTTGGCAGTGGCAGCGGCAGCGGTGCCACACAGTGGGAGTGGGTGGTTGCTTGGATGTGGTGTTATGGGTGGCATGGTTGGTTTGGTGTGGTGGTCAGGCATGTGACAAACTTGCTGGATTTTTCGGCTTGCCGGCTTGATGAGGGTGGCTGAGGAGCTGTAACCAACCAAACCGTCAACTCACCTCCCTCCCTCCCTTTCCCCTTCGCCACCCCACACCACACCACTGTACAGGGCGCATTTCAAACAGAAAATGCCAACAAATGCGGCAGCGTGCAAATAAAAATGATTAATGATGATGCGCGTTGGCAGCGGCAGGGGCAGAGGCAGAGGCAAAAGCAGAGGCAGCAATGGCGGCCACGCAGGCGTCAACGTCAACGTCGGCGCTCAGTGAAATGTTTGTAATTTGCGCACCAACACAAACACACAAACACACACACAGACACCTAAAGGTAATGACTTTGATTAATTCCAGTAACAATACACAATTTTTCAAATGCCTTTTATAAAACTATTCAAAATCACACTGTACGAGTATTCATATTTAATAGAAATTGTTTAGAAAAATTGAACAACTATATTTAATTGCAGTTTCTTGGAAAACATCATTCCATATATTATTGCCATAAATTACGAATGTGAATAAAACTTGTATTTTATTGAACATTTATCTAAAAGCTAGCATATAACAATGTTAAATATTCTTTGAGAAGTCCTTACGCTTACCATATTTCTAAGAAATAGTTGCCTTAAAATCAGAAAACTTTCTGAAAACCTAGCTTATTTTAGGGCGATCTTCGATCTTCTTGTGTGACATATATATAATCTATATATTCAATATTTTTAAATAATTTGTTTTAAAGAAAAACAGAAGCACTGCTAAATATATTAATATTAAATTAGTATTAGCTGGGCTATTCGAAAATATATTACACCCGATCTTTTATGCGATTTTTGTAGCATTTGTCGGAACATCTTCACACCGATATCGAAGACTTGCAGTTTGTCAGGTGGACGACAAGGTGTTTGTGTAATTTTAGCAACCTGCACAACATCAGCTACTAAATCAGCAGAAAGTAGCACGCTGGCTTAAGTAAAAGTATCTAGCAGATACACAAACCAACACCCAGACACACTCACACAGAGACAAAGGTTAATAACTGCCAGAAGATGATGCATAGCATGACGCGAACGCCGACGATGAGGACGCGGGCATAGCGCGGAGCATACCGCCGACAGTTGACAGTTGACTGGCAGGCAGGCAGGCAGGCTGGCTCGCAGGGAGGGGCAGAGAGAGGGGCGGGCAGTGGCAGAGGCAGCTGGTCGCCATGTTCTTGCCATGGCAGAGTATTGCTGGCAGCCATTTTTATGCCTTGGCGGCGGCCAAGGTGGAATTTGGCCAAGTTTTGCATGCCAGTCGCGATAATCGCACCTTTGCATCTTCTCCATGACAGCCTAGACGGAGAAGCTGATGAGGGGGGGTGGCCATTCTGACGACTGCGACCCGAGGCGGCGACGCACAGTGACCTCAAATTCACGTCTAACTACACAAAAACGGATTTGTTAATACAACTAAGTAATGAAAGAAAGATAATTAGGGTAGCTATAAGAAAACTAAACAATTCGAGCTTTTATTGAATTGGTGTTCCATTTGATTCGTTTTGAATAAACATCATTTTTGAAAAAGTTTCTAAATATTATAATTAATTATATTTCATGATGCTTGCATTCTAGTTGTGCCCAGTCGCATTTGTAATTAAATCTTTGTATAAGATACTTAGCTTAAGCAGTCAGGGTTCCTTTTGGTCTTTTCTATTTATTTATTCTTATACATATAATAATTAACACACATTTTCACATAACGATTTTTGAAACAGATGCTAAATATTGAAATGAATTATATTTCGCTGGCATTCCAAACCATGTCGTGTCATATTTGTTATTAAATCTTTCTATTAAATACAGTTGCATTAAATACCTTGCTTGAGCAGTCAAGTTTCTTCTACTTTTCCATTTATGAATTAACGATAATAATAAATAACGATTTTTAAAACAATTTCTAAATATTATAATCAATTATATTTCGCTGGCATTCCCAATCATGTCGTGTCATATTTGTTGTTAAATAATTCAACTAAATACAGTTGTAATAGATACTTAGCTTAAGCAGTCAGGTTTCTTCTTTGTCTTTTCTATTTATTTATTCTTATTCATATATTAATTCTTATACATATAAAGCAATTTTTAAAACAATTTCTAAATATTAAAATTAATTATATTTCGCTTCCATTCCTAATCGTGTCGTGTCGTGTATTTGCAATTAATTATTTCTACTAAATACAGTTTTTTTAAAGGCTTAAGAAGTAAGGATTCTTCTTTGTCACTTCCATTGAAATATTCTTATAAATATAGCTTGTTGTCAATCCGAATAACGACAAATGCTTATATATTACTTACAGTTGTCGGACAAGTTTAAAACAGCATATATTTTGCATACTTTCGACCTCAATATTAGTATGTATTTCATAAATTCTTTATCACCTGTTCTCGTTTTGATTTGAATTTTTGACCACTATGCGCTGACGGCGGTGGCTCAGGTGTACAAATACAGGCACTGGCACAGGCACAGACACAGCCATGCACAAATGTATCTGTATATCTGTATTTTGTATCTGGCAGTGCCAGTGCCAGTCAGCCAACCAAAGTGCCAGCGAGCAGCGAGCAAATGCGCCAACCAAGACCAAGCAACTCTTGCCAGCGGGGTGCATTTTCATTAAGAATGAAAAATGATGAGCAATCAATCATTGCCCGGGAGGGTGTTTCTCGGGTACTCCCTCTGCATATACTACGAGTATAGTGTGTGCTCTCTTGCTCACACATACCCATAGATACGATACACTCGCCTGACGGCCATGTATCTGTTAGATACTTACAGCTTGTAGATTGATAGCATTACCTGCCGCTGGTGTTCAAAAATGGTCTTGTGCGCCATGCACGTTATTATTATTGTTGCTGCTGCTGCTGCTGTTGTGGTTGCTGTTTTGGCCAACCAATGCTTCACATTTTGTATAATTTACATCTTCATTTTCGTCTTTTTACTACTTTTTATTTTATTTTCCTTGCGGCCCCCGCCGCACATAACTCGCTGAGAACGATTGTTGTTGTTGTTGCTGCTGCTGTTCGAGTGTTTTTATCGCTTTTTGTTGCACTTTGAATATATTTCACACTTGATTTGTGGGCCGGGCCAAATGAAACGGCAACCAGTCTCTCGGCTGGCGTCTCGAATGCTTCGGCCAACGCCATTTTTCCACGTTTAGTTTTATTTTCTTCGTTCCCTCACTCTCATTGTGTTGATGATCTTGAAAATTTGACCAAATTAACACTGCATTCAAAATGAATCATTTAGTGGGAGAGTTGCGAGCATTTGCCTTTTATAGTAATACCAGCTGGATAGGAATGAGAAAACCCAGTTAAAGGTGAGGAATGAAGAATCCCAAGATTAGAAAAAATTAAAACAGGTCTGTGTAAGGTTTATAAATTGTTTCTGGATCAAATGAATAGTTTAGAAAAAAGTTATATGCTTCTGTAAATACTTGTAATAAAAAAGTATAATATTGATGAATTGTATGGTCGGCCAATAAAGTATTAGTAGGGGAATGGAATGGAAATGTCTGAAAAGACAGACTAGGAAAACAATATATACTTAATATATGAGTCACTAGTTGTCCATTATTTTGTGTTCTATGAATTGCTGAAGATTTTGTTTGAATTTTGTGTAGGAATTTAATTTTGAATGCTGTTGCGCAGGAACTAGAAAATGAATTACTTAATAAATGGCTGCTACACCGGACTCTAATCGCAGTTAGGCTTCCTTTACAAAATATTATGCAGGCCCGAAAGATTTAAGAAATCCGTAAATCTATTCTGAGCTTACGTTCAATCGATGATAGTAAAGTTCGGTTACCGCAGTTCGAAAAGTTTTCATCCAGACGTGCACATACGAGTACCACAGCAGAATAAATCCAGAAAGCCACATAATTATACTACAAGAAATTTAAGCGAAGCTTTCTTCTAAGATAAAACTGCTTTTTTAGAGACCCTTTTCATATATAATTCGAGACTAACCAATCGCTGGAGTGATACTTTCATGTTGGCGCATGTTGGTAACATTCGTGTTACAATTGAACTAATTATATAGCGATATCAATTAAAAAACTTCCATTTAGTCCCATAAATAAAAATTAATTTAATTACAATAAGATATTCAATTTGTTGCTTCACTTCTGTGAGAAATATTTTGCACCATTATTGTCAGTTTTGTACAAAACAAAGGCAAGAACATGTTCCAAATTAATTTTTATTTCTTATTTTATTTTATTTATTTTCCGAAAGTAACCAAAAAAAGGACAACTTCTTTTTTTTGTTAGAATTAATGAATTAAATTATTAACCAAACTATCTTTGGCATTAAAACAAAAACAACTTTTCAGTTTTGTAAACGAATGTTTTTTTGAAAATTTTACTTTTTATTGACGCCTAAAAGATAGATAATTTGCAGACATAACAATTCTATTATGACGAAAATAAATGCATTAACTAGGTAGAGAACTGAAATCTACTTAGGAGCTTCCTGACAACTCAGGCAAACCGTCATCGCAAACATCAATGTCAACAAATTACACAGCCAAATGGCGTTCAAACCACACCCAGGCTTCAATGACTTCCACCCCACTATACAACAACAACAAAAAACACAATTCTTCTGCAATCCTTTTGGCCGGCCAAGACGTTGCTGCTTCTACATTCTCGTAGGTCTCGGATGCATGCTTCCGAATCGACGTTAAATGCGGTGTTCGCTTGTATCAGAGCTCTGTAGCTGGCTTGTCCGCTCGACCGGGCCCTCCACCCACTCCTTGGCTTGTCAATAAATCGTGGACTGCCAGTAATGATGCCAGCCATCCGAGCAGCCAAATGCTTGGCAAGCGTCGAGCGGCGATAGCAGCCGTTAGTGTCAGACGAGTGAAAATATATGGCAGGCAACCTACCCCAGCTCCGAGTGCGGCAACAGTAACGAATAACCGACCATCAAGCAAGGGCTATGGCAAGCGCCCCGAAAAATGTCTTTAACTTTCGGGGGCTCCATAATGCTCGTTACCAGCGCCTTCGGACTCCTCGGTTCGCCCTTGATGATAATGATGACGAGCAGAAGGACGAGTAGACAACCGAAAGCAGGTCCTCCACTTCCGCCCAACCACCCCGACCGCAACACTCATCAACCGTTCGTCAAGTTTCGCGTTCGTATTTAGATGTGCGGTCGCCCAACCCTCGACTACACAACCCCTTAACAAACATCAACATCACCAGGAACCCACGCCAAAGCCATAGTTCTTCTTCTTCTTCTTTGGTTGCCGCCTCGGAATTGTTTCATGCGTCATGCGGCCGCCTACGTTGCAGCCCCTGTTCGACAGACTATATAGACTGGCCTAGGTCATTATGTGCCTGCCTTAGACTTGGGCTCATCATTTATAAGCACTGAGCGCCATTTCGTTGTCAGCTGAGGAAGGATTTACGCAAGTCGCCATCACCATCACCATCGCCCTGTGTGTTTGAGTGAATTATGGTCCTTGCTGATTTCTTTTTCGTCCCTTTTTTCGGGAGGTTCGCCTGCAGCAGGCAGTGGCGCACAGAAGCAAATTTATTGACAGATATAATTTCTTATGCGTATAATTAGAAATTCGGCAATCATTATGCGAGCCACATATATCAAGTTAATGGCTATCGCCTTTCTGCGCAGCTCAAGATTGAATTGCCAAGTGGACAAGTGGCTGTAGTCGGTCGGACAGATACCGCTTGAGGCCAAAAGCGAGCACACATTAAATTTTTTATAATGGGTGATGGGTCTTTTCATAATGGCTTCAGTTCGGTAATGCATTTTAGCCACATAGCCTATCTACTTAAATCTAAGGCAAATGAATCAATTCAAATGAGTGGGCGTACAAAAAATTGACCATTAAAGTCCGTAACTGCCCGAGCTAAGAGAGAGTACTTTGACAGTTTCCAAGCTATTGGAGGCCGCTAATAATGGGAGATTTTAAATAAGTTCCTCTACAGAATCAATCATAATGAATCAAATTATATCCATGAAATGACGTAATTTCATCAAAATTATACACCATGGAGGATATATTGAACTAAGCATTAGTTGCTTTTTAGTCAGACCCTATTAGATGAATCCCTCTAATAGCAAAGGGAGACTTTAAATAAGTTTCTCTACAGAATCAATCATAATGAATCAAATCATATTCATGAAATGGCGTAATGGTTTGAGAATTAACACCATAAAGGATGCATTAAACTAAGCATTAGCTACTTTCTAGTCAGACCCTATTAGATGAATCCCTCTAATAGGAAAGGAAGAATTTAAATAAGTTGCTGTAAAGAATGAATCATAATGAATCAAATCATATTCATGAAATGGCGTAATGGTTTGAGAATTAACACCATAAAGGATGCATTAAACTAAGCATTAGCTACTTTCTAGTCAGACCCTATTAGATGAATCCCTCTAATAGGAAAGGAAGAATTTAAATAAGTTGCTCTAAAGAATGAATCATAATGAATCAAATCATATTCATGAAATGGCGTAATGTTATCAAAATTATACACCACAGAGGATGCATTCATTAGTTGCTTTTTAGTCAGACCCTATGAGATGAATCCCTGCCTCTGACGCTGCCTCACTAGGAGAAATTGCCAAACATCTCTGACTATGAAAACAATAAAACACGGGTCGGAGGACCTGCAACTCCAGCTCCGGGCGCTGGTTAATGTGTGTGCCGCAAATTCAGGCAATTTCAACGTTTCGGCAGCGTCATCAGCCAACAGTGGCAACTGCCAAGCGGCCATACAGTTAGACAAACACACAGAGACAGAGAGAGAGAGAGAGAGAGAGAGAGAGAGAGAGAGAGAGAGAGACAGACCCTTGAGCTGATGATTCATATGCCGCGTCGTCTAAGCTGTTTCTAATGCCAAGAGCTGCCTTTGCCAGGCTGCGGAGCTGGCCTGTCGCCTCCGTACCCAACAGCTTCCACTCATTTGCTTGAGAGCGCCTTCGGCATATTTTTAATTGCCTAATTTTGCGTCTTGAGTGATGGGCACCCGCTCGTTCGCTCCGTCGTTCGTCCGCCTGTGTTGAGGGTTGCTCAGGCAAGGGCTAGGGCTAGGGCTATATCTCTGGTTGTTCGTTTCCTTCAAATGTGTTGTCGACGTCGTCGTTCAGCTTGATAAACGCGCCGCCCGTTTGGCATTTTAAAATTGCCAACATCCCCCACCACCCGGTTGCCAAACCATCGCTGGCAAGTGGCTTCATTTGCTGCCTTCGTCGTTGCTGTTGCCTTGCCGTTGAAATATTTTAGCGCACCCCCAAACGCTGCCGCATTGTCACCAACGCTCGCGGCAAATTATGGGACAATATTTTAGGCTAATGTTAATGTTTTCCCAAAAATTTTCTCATTGTGCCAGGGACCGAACACGCCGCGCTCGCACTCGCGCCCGCGCCCGCGCCTCCAGGCAAATCCGTTAAATTATTGAGCTGAAGGTACTTTTCAATGCGGTTCGCTGGCTTGGGTCGCCAAGCCGCTACCGCTCCTGCTGCACACTGGTTGGGGTTAAATGAACAGCGACACTTTTGGCTGCTGATGCTGATGCTGTTGCTGGCATTTCTCTGAGTCTAGGGCTCTCGGTATTCTTTATTTGTTGGCATTGCAATTTCGAGTCGCTCAGGTTCGGTTAAATGTTTCGGAAACGCGAAATGAATGAAAAGATGAATGAATTTATGTTTGAGTTGCGTGGCAAGCAAGTGGGAGTGAGTTGCAATCCAAACCCATTCTATATTGCTGTACAAATGTCTAAGTTATGAGAAGACTTATCTACATTTATTTCATAACAACCGACAAGACAGTCTTAATAAGCGACAAGAAAGGACGTTGATTCACCCACAATATGGGTAAAGCGTCGAAAAGGCATTACAACTTAGAAACCGAGGCGCAATAATAATTAGTTTCTACTTCTCTCAGCGAATTAGTTATAGGGACAGAACGCCCAACCTTCCTTATGGATTTGTCTACCCAAAGGATTTGAAATTTATATTGCAAGCAGGTTGCTCGGAAAGGCAGCTTCTAGCTTGTTTAAGTGTAACAATAGGTTTCCAGAACTTTATTAAACAAATATTTAATTTGGATAGTTGTTCTTTCACTTTCATTTTCTAGCAGCTTTGATAGTTCACCACCTGCATTTGCCGCAAGTAGCGATAGTTGAAGTCCTTGAGGCACTTCTTGGCCAGCGCGACCGTTCGGGCTGATGGCATTTCTGCATGTGTTAATATCATAGCTTGATTGTCTAGAAGACGGAATAGAAATGTGTTGTAAATAGGCGTTCGATCGAAAGACAGATCCAAGACAATACATACAGCGCTTTTGAATTTGATTATTGAAGCGTTTGATCTCACAGAATATGAGAACTGCGTAGTACTGGTAGTCGGTGCAGAGGAGCATGGGCAGAGGCAGTGGCGGTATGTACTCCAGTGGTGGATTCGTTAGATTATGCAAGACCTGGCCAAGGAATTTGTTGTCGCCCAGACAAATGACATCCTGGGCGAACGGCGGGTAGGCAGCATAGCGAAACCAACGCATCGGGAGCTTCAAATAGAATAGACTTAAGTGTCCTACTTGCTCCATCAGCACTCTCACTTACATTCCACAAATCGTAGTCCTTTTTGGGCAAAGGATGACGGCAACTCTCGTACATTTCCTCCCGCCATGTTTTCTCGCCACTATTAAGACTTAACAGTGCCAGAAAGCAAATGAAAGTTAGAGTTTTGCACATCTTTGAAGCGATGCAAACGAAATTCTATGGTCAACTGAATTCAAGTTCTCAGCTGGTAGGCCCTTAAATGGCAAAACCTTGGCTCTGAGGCACGACAAGTGCCTGGCCAGCTGCACATTTCATTGTAAATAAACAAAAATCTCTTTAACCAAATACCAAGCAACCTTAATAGCGTTTATGTTTGAAATCGATGCCACACGAGCTAATAATATAAACAAGGAATGGATAAATGGAAAGCAAATACTATCTTCATTACACTGAGAAAAGTGGCAAAAGTTAAAATTAAAAAATAAATAAATTCAATATCCAGCATAAGACATTAAAATAAAAATGTTGTTCTTCGAATAACAAACGCGAGACTTTTTAGAAACTTACAAAATATAATTCCAATGGGCTTATATACTAGTAATCAGCGAATCACGCGAAAAGTTTTTGCTAATTTAGAACCTTTTTCTTTCAACCAAACATGGATAAAAGGATTTAAATTTTATCTTAATCAACTAAGAAAATTGGCAGCACCCCCATTAAAAAATAATTCAATAAGGAACTAAAATTAAAATGTTGTTCTTCGTAAACTAAATTCTCGAGACTATTTGGAATCTTAAGAACAGGCTAATTTAATAATAATCAGCGAATCATCCGAAAAGTTGTTGCTATATGTAAACCGTTCTCTTTTTACCATTCTCTGAAAATCACAATGGACTATAATGTTGGCTATAGCTAGCAACAAATCTAAAATGTTTTTTAAATACAATTTTAAATACTGAAGGGGGCTCTCTAGATCATCTTTCAAGTAAAGTTCAATGATAGGACCGATCGACGCAAATATCATTCTTAGTGAACAGTCTTTTCAAAAAATATCTTAGAAAAATGATTGCTTATTACAATATTTAAACCAATAGTGCTATTTACAAATCTAATCATAATCTGAAGATCTATTCTTTTCTCATTGTGGGGTCGTTAACTGGCGAAAATATCCCTGCTTCGATACTGTTTGAACCTCCTTCTCGACTTTAGAAGATGTTGCTGAATAATAATAGTTTAATTGAATAAAAAAAACACAATCGTTTCAACGACTAACTCTATTTAAGTGTTTGGAGTTGTACTATTAACATATAAATATTGAAAAATATACTTGTATTATTTTATTCGTTTCTCTGCATAATTATAATTACTTATAAATAAATAAAAGTCAACTGCGAAATATGTATACATTTTCTTCACATCAACCGTCTTGGATTCAATTTATATTATTATATTAATTCATATTTTCGTAGAAAAAGCCCGATCCATAGTGGGAAAAAGTATCATATTATTTTCTTAAAACTTCCTTACAAAACTATTTTATGCAGATGAATTACTGTGTTGCCCACGCCCCCAAAGTTTCCTCGGCTTGCCTCTAAAATTATTTGAATGGCATAAGTTTATGTTTTTAATTAAATTATAAGTTAATTTTGCTTCAATATTTTAACTGCGTTCAACTGCATAAAATGCTTGTCAAGTTGGACCGCCAATTGTTTATTTTATTTTTTGTTCATGTCTTATTTAAATACTTACTTTTGACAACCAATGCCGGCGGTTAATTTTAATTGGATTCTGACAAAAAGGAAAAGAATCCTTTAATAAAATTAAACATCAAACATAGCGTGCAATTTTTGTCGTATTACGCTGACAACAACAGCAGCGGCAGGAGGAGCAGGAGCAGCAACATCGACTTCGGCAGCTGGCACAGGAGCCGGCAGGACAGATGATGAAGGCGGCGGGCGCAGGATTTAATTTAAAAACACGCCAGGCACAAAAACAGCAGCCAAAGATCAAAAGGCATCAAAAATTGTACAGCAGTGGCAGCAACAGAAAAACAAAAAGAGCAAAAGCCAAAAAACTGGCGGCAACGCAAACGGAAATCGACGCGCAAAAGGTTGCAGGTGTCATGTGACAAGGTCGACGGTGGGGGGAGGAGCAGGAGCACGCGCCATGCAAGTACAAGCGTGCCTGCGTGGGCGGCGAAGAAAGGCGAGGGGGAGAATGGGAGCTGGTGGCTGGTGGCTGGCGCCTGGAACTTGGGGGACGGCCAAGTTGGCGGCAATTGATTAAGCTGGCATTAAAAACGCGCAGAATGTGAGAAAATTGTGAGAAAGGATAGGCAGGGAGTGGACCTCGGGCTGGAGTCTGCGATGGCAGGGTGGATGGTGGAATTGTGCGGTTATGGAAATGGGGCCGTTGCCAAAATGGAGGCGCGCAAGTAAGAAGGCACACGGGGAATCAAATCAAAGTGTTGAAGCGGTTAAGCACTTGACTGAACGCGCGCGCATTTTGAGGCGTAGGCGGGTTAACTGCCACAACAACAACAGCAACAGCAATAACAACAGCAACAACAAAAAAAGCAAGTGGAAAGGTGGCAGCTGGCGCAACCCCTGCGGCATTTCGAAAAGTTTAGTTCCAGTTCAGCTCAGCTCAGGTGAGAGGGTTAATTTGTTGCGTCGCAGAACGTCTCGCGGCATATGCGCGCGCGCTTCAAATGAATTAGTCCCCGAAGGATACACAAAAATCATTAAAAGCCCAGAAAGAAAAAGTTGAATGAGCGTCTGGTGGCAACAGCGAGCGCCTTAAATTAGGCGAAGGCATAGCGAAAAGCGAGGAAAAGTTGAAAAAACAATTGAAGCGAGAGCACCCAGCTGCAGGTTGGCAAAGGAATGGATGCACCCACGTCCCACCTCCACACCTTCCACTCCACACCTCCACACCCAACAATGGGTGAGCCATTCGCCAGCCATTGGAGTGACAGCCTTGCCATAATTTTAAATCACGCCAAAAAACGCGAAGCCACCGAACAGCCAGAACCCAAGCAGATCCCATCGACGAGAAGGCATCGGCAAATGTCAGTGAGCTCCCGAAAGTGTTGTGCTGGGGAGGTTTGGGGTTTGCTTGCAACGTGGTTGAAAAAACTATTAAAGTGTTTTATGGAGCTCGAGACAAGCGAGCGCTGCTAGAAATAATGGCAACACGTTTAAACGAAAAACGTACAAGATTTAGAGCTTTCGTCTTCTTTAGGGTCTTTCGCGCCGTTTTTGCGGCCATTCCTTCAAAAGCGACTTTATCTCTAGGCGAATGGGGCTATGGGGAGGATTGGCTGTCTGAAAGTAATGTTATAGTCTCCGAATTGCAGGCATTGCAAATAGATTGCGCCAATCAAAGTGGTTTCAATAATTAAATTTAAAATTGTAAAAAAAAAAAACAACAAAATAAAAGGATTTATTCATGTGCCTTCGAATATCAAATGAGTTTTGGAAAATGTTGAGAGATCATCAATTGTAAGACGTGCTGATTATTTTTGCATTCTCTAAAATCATTAAATGCTTTATAAGGCTAGTTTCGAAATTAAATGAAATCCAAATTAATTAAATGAAACGTAAAAGGAATTGAGTTTTGGGAAAGAAGAAGTTACATAAAGGTTTTAATATAAATTGGATATAATTTGTCCCAAATTTTAAAGTCCTTTTCGAGCTCTTACTTAAAGTATTCTGAATTTTGACAAGTTACATTGAATGTTTATAAATATGATTAAATAATTTTCAGTCTTTCTTAAGAATTTATTAAAACCTAGTAACTGCTCTAATTATCCCAAAAAAAGTAAAGATTTCTATAATATTCAGTTCTTGATCATTATCAGTGTATATGATATGTAATTCTTGAGAACTTTTAATTTTAATCTCTTGGGCTACGAATATTCCCATACATATAAATATTATTCATTTTTAAATTGTTTGCAACAGCATTGCGGTCACATGTATTTGAAATGCTTTTTCATAAAAGGTTCTAAACCACTATTGAACGATTTTCGAAATATTGTAAGATATTTTTCAATATATTCATAAATAAATACTGAATACTGGTGCTCTTCAAGAAACAATTTCGCAATTTGAAGTCGACCACATATTTATTTTTATGGAGCACTCTTTCCTCTTAAAATGGAACTGAGTTTAATGTATTCAAGTTTTTCTGTTGATCCTATGCATAAATTATAAATTTCATAATAAATTTGGCCCAACCTTTGGAAAAAGCCTACGCCCTTGGACATAGCCTTGAAATATACTTCCGAATCGAGAAGAACAGACGGTAAAAAAGGTATAACGGTCAGCTAAGTTCGATTTTTTATGACTACTCTATACTCATGCTTCTACCTTGAGAATGGTCCTTTTTCCTCTGCAATAATCATAAAATAGTCAGCCACTTTGCGGAAAGTTCAATGTGTCCTTGTCCTTAACTAGAACTGACACTTTCACTTTTGCGGCTACTTCGGTCTCGGTATAATGAACTCGGCCAGAAATCTTGGCCGAAATCTTGGCCGAAATCTGAGCAAACAAAACGCCCCTCAGGTAAACAGGCAACACACTGTTAAAAACTGTCGCACAAATTAATTGTCCAGCCTGCTGGTTGCAAGAAGTCAGCAAGCGAGATAATTAAACCAACTACCTACCACAACTTTCACCGATTCAGTCTCAGTTCGATTCGCTCCGCAACCAGCACCCGCTCTCGTCGCAGTAATCCGCACTAATCCATCAAACTGGCCCACTGGCGACGCAATGTTGCAAATGCGATTTTTCCGGCAACTGCATCAGTGTCACAACATTTTACCCGACCTGTGCCGTTGCCATTGCCATTGCCGTTTCCCATACCCTTACCCTTACCCTTACCCGCTGTGAAAATGCGAAACGTGTGTTGGCACAACATTTGCACATTTGCATAGACTTCTTCGGAGACAATGGCGGAGCACGCCCTGATGCCTTAACAATTGCTTGCCATGCTACTCGTAAATGATGTAAAACCGGTCACTGATTTATGGCCTGCATTTCACTTTCGTTGTCCATTGTGAAAGGGATCTGCAGGCTATATAATACCAGTATGTGCGGAATACATACTATATATGGTGGTACGGTTCTTTTTATAATCTCCACACACTGACATCTTCTATTCAAATCGTGGATCGTGTTTACTTTCCATCGTAAATCACTCAAACTCGCAACCATTCTTGTAGTGCGAAACAATAGTGACGACCTTTTGACTGAGCTACCGAAGTGAAAGTCGCTCCTTGCTAAGGATAAACGGTATGTCCTTGACGAATGCCGAGCATGACTTGTGTAATTTGTTGTAATTAGAGGGATAACAAAGTTTATTCATTGCAGAGACCCTAAGAAGAAGCAATGTGTTTTAAATATGACACATATGGGAAGGATATAGCTCCCTAAAGAGTATGCAGAATCTGCTTTGCTTAATGGTGGGTTAACTTCTAAAATCATTGGACTTTTGAGATGCCTTTGGTAAACAAAATTATTTTGCTTTCAATTCCAGGCATCGCTTTAGTTATTTTTTTTATCATAGCTCTCTGTTGGGGGTTTCTTTTCCTTGCACTCTAACAACTTTCAAAATGACTCTCACTTGGCACTTACATATGAATTCAATCGAAGGCTAATTGTAACCAAATTCTTTTCGAATCCATAAATAAATGATGTTTCCAGAATTATAATGATTACTTTTCCTTGCACTCTAACAACTTTCAAAATGATTCTCACTTGGCATTTACATATTCATTCGAATTGCAACCAAACTCTTTCCGAACTGATGTTTCCAGAAATATAGATTAGGTCGCAGAAATTTCAGCTTTTGTGGACAACCTGTTTCAGTTCCTTTCACCCTGAGTTGAAGTAAAAGCACCAAAAGTTCCACAAATTGTACTCAAAATGGGTTAAACACTAAATATGAGGTAAGCCTTTAATTTGGAATTAAAGCCTTAGAGTCCCAGATAATACGAGTAATATAATATTCTCCTTTAAGCGAGTATCTCTTAAGCAAAGAAAAGAACGTAACTTTTAACTAAGTTAATTAACGTTTGGGGTCCAATCTTAAGTAAAAGTAAATGTAGTATTAGATATCCTTTCCCATAAAATTGGGAATACTCCCATACTCCCACTCGCATTTTGAGCATTTCAAACAATATCTATATAAGATATCTATATAATTGTTTGCTGGGAAATGACGGTAGCAGGCATATCCAGAAAATTAAATGAAATGTCATATCGACTGTAAAGCGCTTTTAAAATCTATGAAATATTTTCTTTTTCGCTGCTAGCTTAGATAAACATTTGATTTCCATCTCAAAATGCTAACTGATATTACTTTTAGAAATACACGATTCAACTCTTGTAAACGAACTGACTTTAATAACTTTTCCCAAACATATGGTCTTATCGCTTTCTTCTTCCTGCTCAGCATTTTTTGCTAGAAATTCAGCAGAGTTTTTGAGCTCCAAAGAAAACATACCACAAGCTTAGATAAATGGCAATCGGCAACATCATTCGTTCCGATGCTCATCAAAGTGAAAGATGCCACACACCTTATCTCTGTTGCAATGCTAAGCCAATTATCAAATTAATTAGCTAAGCATATCTAAGCGACATTGCAACATACAAGTAATTGCATTGGCAACAGTGCGCAGCCATCAAATCAAGTGCATGAAATGATTTGAGGCTCCATCCGTAGCTCCATCAATGTGCAATCGCAGCAACAGAGATGTGGACAGAGACGTACGGGGCATATAAGTATAGGTAAAGACGATCTCACGATTTATAATCATGCTCCATGCACACAGACATCAGCCCAGCGACAAGCTGACAACTTGAGCTGCTAATGAATGATTGATGTGTGTGGCGATCGTCGTATACTTGGATACTCGTACTACTTATAAGTTGGCAAATATGTACTGCTAAGTGAATTCAAGAGAGCAGCAACATGGACGCGCAATTTGCTGACCTTGCATTTGCATTAATCATCATTGATTGATCACTGCAGCCACTAAGTACAGTAAAGCAGCACACTGTAAAAATATTCTCTTTATTCTCAAATGCAAAATTGCTAGCAGACAGAACTCCTAAGCCGCCACAAAATGGCAATGAAGCTATGAAAAGTGACTGAAAAAATAAAACATGCATACACCAGTATGTATAATATTTTTCTCTGAGTGTAGCTTGCAATGATCGACAGTCGGGCGATGAGGATGAGCATGCAACGACGTCAGCGGTGGCAAAATGTGGCACCAACTCAAGTGCAATAAGAATTTGATACCGGACGCCGCAACTGACTGACTGACTGAATGAATGGCTAACTGACTGACTGACTGACTGACGGAGTGACTGAGGTTTTGACTGAGTGCGCGAATGGCTGAGTGACTAATTAGTGCGACGAGCACAAGAATCAACGTTGGAGCTACGGTTCACATCCGCCTGATTGATGGCACCGCGAAATTTAAGAAGGATGCCAGGCAGCTGTCAAGTCATTGCGAAAAGGATTAGCAGAGGCGATCAAATGATGCCGCCGCCGCCGCAGCCGCAGCATCAGCCTCAGCTCCCGACGCACATTATAATAAAGTTGACACTGGCGACTGCTGCATGATGGATCAGTGGAGCACCAGCCGCTTATATTCCTACAACTCTTCGCCAAAATCAGCCCAAGACCCAACTCCGAATCCAGCAACATCTCCCAGCATATTCCATCAGCTGTCACAAATATGTCACTGTCAGTCTCATGAGATTTGCGCAAAACTTCTTCTGCACTGTTATTTAATTTTTTTTTCTGTATTTTTGTTTTTATTTTTATTTTGGTCGGTCTTTTCGCGCTCTATAGGCTCCCGGTATGTTGGTGATGCTGCTGCTTCGGCTGCTGCTGTTGCTGCTTTTCGAGCAGATTGACAAGGGAACGCTGCTAATCCAATTTAATTTGAATGTCAGTTCGTCTGGAAGACGTGGAATTAAGAACTTCTGATTTGCCTTTCACTCTTTCTACGATTTTTGTGGCGGCGTTTCAAATTGTTTCCCAGACCCAGAGACCCAGGAAAGACACATGTTCAACTTAATTTGGTTCACTGGCTTTTTGCGTATTTACTGCGAACATTTCGACCATTTGATATGCGCGGAAGCAGAAAACATTGAAATCTGCAGTTGTTCAACAGAAGCTACAACAAAATCGCCAACAAAAAATTATGAAATTCGATACAAACTGAAATGGGTGTTGAGACTTTGTTTAGATTTCCAATGCACAATGGAGGAAGAGCAACGGAATCGAATTTCAGTAAAAACATATAACAATTTGAAAAATTATGCTAAAAATTTCGGTTCTTTTTATTAAATTAAGGAATAAAGTAGTTAAAGCGACTCATAAATGGTAATTTTTGTAAGGTGTTTGTAAAAATCGGGTTAAATGCTGAGTTTATGCTTCTCTGGATTATCTGGGAAATCGTTTAGCCCTGCTGCTTGTTTGTCTTAAGAGCTCTAGAATTGAAATATGTTTAATATTATTGTATAGAATGGCTGTTTCTCTAAAGAGAGAGAGAGAGAGAGAGCTTGACGGTGTTACATTATTCGTTCTATCAATTGGTAATCAAATACAAGTATATTAATGAGAATATGCTGAACTAGTTCATCTATAAAAGAATCAGCTCGTCTCTAGAATCGAAATACATTTAGTTTCAATTTGAAAAATTGTGCTAAAAAATTCGGTTCTTTTTGTAAAATTAAGGAATAAAGTATTTAAAAGAACTCATAAAGGTACGCTCAGTGTACATTTTTTTAGAGTGCTTAAGTTACTTCTCTAGATTATCTGGGAAGTCGTTAAATGAGACACTTAGTCCTGCTTCAGGTTTGTCTTAAGAGCCCTAGATTAGAAATAAGTTTAATATTCTTCTAGAGAAGGACTGTAAATCTTTCTCTAGAGAGAGAGAGAGCGAGAGAGAGAGAGAGAGAGAGATTGACGGTGTTTTATCATTCGATCTATCAATTGGTAAACAAATTTATTAATGAGAATATGCTGGGCTTCTTCGTCCATAATAGAATCGGATCGTCTCTAGAATCGAAATACGTTTTCTTATAGAGAAGGACTGCTAATCTTTCTCTAGAGAAACAGCTCGAAGGTCTTGCATTGTTCGTTCTATCAATTGGTAAACAAATTTGTTAACAAGGAACTGTTGAGCCTTTAGGGGTTAGTGCGTCTACAATGAAATTCCTGGCTAACTACAGCTATACTTTTTTCCAGGTACTGAATGATTTCCCTAGAAACTTTGCTGTTTTTAGGGATAAACCCCTCCAGACCTTTCTAATAACATCAAGGAACGTGCATTGCTTGAAAACAGATGACAGTAATAGTAGTTGGGGTCTTAGTATAATGATAATTTCTATTCAGTGGAGCTTTCTGAGCTGTTCTCGTTAAATTTAGCTAACCTTGCGATAGTTATAGGGTAAGTTCCTCTGCAGTCAAATGTTCGAATGTTCAACTCTACCCTAAGATGGCAGCATCCTTCTGTTTGTCATTTGCCCCACTCGCAATCCATAATATCGAACATTGTTGTGGAGGGTATTGTTGCTCTTGGTGGCATTGGTGCGCTTCTTCATTTTCAACGTGGCAGGCCGTGGCAGAAGGTGCCTTTATTTATGTTTATGGCTTATGAGACACGACAACACTGCATCGCATTAGTTGCCAGGCCCCAAGAAACTCTACGACGCTGGCTCGCAGTGTCCTCTGGCCTGTCCTGTGCAAATAATGGCGCACAATGTGATTTTCCGTTGACATCTTGGAATTTGGTAAACGCGCGCGTTCATGTCTCATCAGCTTGTTAGAGTCAGAAAATGCACTGCGCAAGACTGAGGCCGAGGATCGAGCTGCGAGCAGCGACGACCAAACAAGCGCTGCAGACATCGATTGAGACCAGCACACAGAGAGAGAGAGAGAGATGTCCATCGCAATTGCCTGGTGGTAACTGAGTTAGTAGCGCACACGTTGTTCGTTCCCTGGATACCTGAATGCCTCTTGTTTCTTGATTTTTCTGTCTCCTGTCTCCCGTCTCCTGTCTCCACCTCGTGGTCCATGGCTCGCTACGTTGGCTGGCGACGCTTTTGGGCCTGTTCGTCGCACGCGTGCGCATTTAACAAAATTTATTGGAGCTGTGCTCTGGAATTTGGGCTTGTGTTTTGTGTCTGTCTGTCACTCGATTCGTTTATCCAGCAGCAGTAGGAGCAGCAGCAGCATCAACTGCTGCTCCATTGTTGCCAGTGCTGCTCTGTCTGTCTGTCTGGTCTGTCCTTTGATGCGATCGATTTTAAATAAACGCAAGCCAACGAAGCAAACGACCAACAAACCACAAAGTGACTATTTTTTCCACAGGACCTGCCCCTCAATGCGGCATTGCGGCCGAGGTTTTTTAAATATTTTATCAGCCTGCAAGTTTGCTGGAAATGCTGATAACGATCGCGCCACTTTTTGTTTAGAGTGCTGCTGCTGGATCTCCGGTTCTCTCGCATAATGAGTTTGTTTCACAGCCTCTCGAATACTTGCTGAAGTATTGGCAGCGGCACTCTTGACATTGTGATTAGCGGCTTCACGAACTTAATGATCCACAACAATGACGATCCTACTTAATTAGTGAATATCTAATGAGCATTTATTTCTATATATATTAACAAATAAATCCATATTGCTGTTTTCTATTTAACAAATTGAGATACCGCTGCATTATTGGGCTTCTTCAGCAGCCTACTTAATTAGTGAATATCTAAGGAGCATTTATTTCAATATATATTAAAAAGTAATTCCATATTGCTGTTTTCTATTTAACAAATTGAGATACCGCTGCATTATTGGGCTTCTTCAGCAGCCTACTTAATTAGTGAATATCTAATGAGCATTTATTTCAATATATATTAAAAAGTAATTCCATATTGCTGTTTTCTATTTAACAAATTGAGATACCGCTGCATTATTGGGCTTCTTCAGCAGCCTACTTAATTAGTGAATATCTAATGAGCATTTATTTCTATATATATTAACAACTAATTCCATATTGCTGTTTCCTATTTAACAAATTGTGATATCGCTACAATATTGGGCTTCTTCAGCATCCTACTTAATTAGTGAATATCTAATGAGCATTTATTTCAATATATATTAAAAAGTAATTCCATATTGCTGTTTTCTATTTAACAAATTGAGATACCGCTGCATTATTGGGCTTCTTCAGCAGCCTACTTAATTAGTGAATATCTAATGAGCATTTATTTCTATATATATTAACAACTAATTCCATATTGCTGTTTCCTATTTAACAAATTGTGATATCGCTACAATATTGGGCTTCTTCAGCATCCTACTTAATTAGTGAATATCTAATGAGCATTTATTTCAATATATATTAACAAGTAATTCCATATTGCTGTTTTCTATTTAACAAATTGAGATACCGCTGCATTATTGGGCTTCTTCCGCGTCCTCGGGCCGCATGTCCACAGAAAATGTGGCAATCTTATAGCCTGGGGCCATGACATTACCCACAAAGGTTGGCTCTTGACCCTCAGCTAGAAAAGTAGCGCAGTTGGAGAGCACAATATTTGCATCAGGATCGGTGCAGCTAAAGACGCCAATCAGAATTAATCCATTCTCGAGAACCACACGTACCATGCGACCCAACCACTTCTGTAGTTTCTTGCGGCCCATAGACAAGGTATTGGCACTCTTCTCCCCCTGCTTGAGGTCGGGCGCATTCGTCATAATAATGGGCTTGAAAGTAGAGGCGCCTGGCGGTCTAGTATCGCTGCAGAGCTCGTTGGACATAGCGGCCATATGAATTTAAATAAAATCTAAAGTATTTTTTGTTGTTTGCAATTTTGAAATGAAATTCTAGGATATCGACATAGTTGGCACCTCAGCTCTCTCTCATATGCTAATTCCCTGACAACGCCCCACAACAAGCTGTGCTCAGCAGCATCACCAGCCCGGTCAGTTGAGTAGTGACCATATCGCTGACGTTGCTATCGGTCGGACTATCTTGGCGTTTGCCCAAAAGCTGCACAATGCCACAATGCTCGGCAACAAAAAAAAAAAAAAGTGTCGCCATCCTTGGGCTTGCAAAGTCGCTCGATCTGCGGTTGGTAGGAGGCACATGCGAGGCGCTGCAAATGCAATAATGCAACGACAACGTCAACGACGACGACAGCAGCAACAACAACACCAAAGCTTATACATGCTGTTCGATCGTGCTGTCCATCTGTCCTTCCTTTGATGACCACAACAAACTGAAAGCCGGCACAAGTCCGCAGTCGTCTGCGCAACAGTTCAAAGTTTTGAGGGCTGCTGCCAATGCCAATCGGATCGAGCGGCTAAAAAGTAGCAAGTAGCCAGCCAGTCAGCCTGCCAGCCAGCCAGTCAACCAGTGAACCACTCAGCCACAAGTTGCAACAGCCACAGACCAGGCAACAAAAAATCCAAGATCTGTGATCTCAAAAAGTTGCCAGTTTTCCAGCGACTGCTGACTGTCCGGGCGACTGTTTTGCGTATATTTCGCAGCAAGCGCGTCGAACAAAAGCGTTCGGCGCAGATAAAATTGGATTGGCCATACCAACGATCCAGCGGGGGCATTACAGGTTGCTAGAAACGTTTGTGCGCCTTTAGAATAGCACTAAATAAAAACGTACAAGCTAATCAAAGCTAGCACCAAGCAATCATTTCAATCAAACTTTCAGAATAAAACACTACTCTTATATCGCATAATGCTCTAAGGTGGACTATCTGGTAAATGTTACTAGTGGGATTCATTTGTTGACCCTTAACACCCACTTCTCACGGCTAATCACGGACAGCGAAATATAACTAAACATTCGTGGTCGAAGTTTTCCTTTCAGAGTCTTAATATATTTATTTAATTCAAGCTGAGTTATAAATAGTTTGGGTTTCTTAAAAACAGAGAAATGAGCATAAAAGATGACCCTGAAATGGAATTTTCAGAGTGTGCTTGAACTTTCCTGTTGAGCGATCTTACAATCGCTTTCGAAGTCTTTCTTCCAAAGTCTTAATATATTAATTAATTTCAAGTTGAGATATAAATAGTTTTAGTTTCTCAAAAAAAAAAAAAAAGAAATGAGAATAAAAGATGATCCTGAAATGGAATTTTCAGAGTGTGCTTGAACTTTCCTGTTGAGCGACCTTACAATCGCTTTCGAAGTCTTTCTTCCAGAGTCTTAATATATTATAATTTAAATTTATTCACATTTCTTAAAAATATTATAAATTAAAAAGTGAGGTAAGGATATTTTAATGTTAAGAGTACAGGCAGCTTAGCCTTTTCTACTTAATTAAACAAAGTGGAGAGTAAAAATGGTTAACAACAATCGACAGTGTAAAGTGGGAAAAATTAAACAAAAAAAAAAACGCATAAAGCTTAATAACTTAAACCTAACTTAATGCTAAACTAACTTATACAAGTTGTCCTAATATTTTAATTAATTTCCATCTGCGATTTAAAAAGTGTCAGTTTCCCAAGAGAGAGAATAAAAAAAGATGAGCCTGAAATTGTTTTTTCCCCTTTTTACAAAAATTGAATTTACAGAGCGTGCTTGAATTTTACAATCCGTTCGAAGTCTTCCCTCCTTAATATTTTAATGAATTTCCATTTGAGATATTAATAGTTTCAGTTTCCCAAGAGAGAGAACTGAGAGTAAAAAGATGAGCCTAAAAACGTTATAAATGTTCAAAGTGTGCTTGAATTTTCCTTTTCAACGAAATTGCAATCTTTTTTATTAAATTTTATGTGAACACAAAGCTTTATTCCATTATCGTACAGTTAAATAGTCCAGTAAATGCAAGTTATTATTTTATAGAGCATTTAAAATTCGCGAAGCACTTCTTATGGGCCTCACAGGCCAATGCAACAGTAGGCTCAACAAAAACAAAAATGAAAACACAACAACTGCTCCCGACATTGGCGATCGATCGCATTTGATATATTTGCTCCTCGAGCTGTGTCGGCGGTGGTGGTGGCAGTGGTGCCGGTGGTGGTGGTGGCGGTGGCAATGGCGGTGGCGGTGGCGATGGTGATGGCGTCGTCTGTCTGCAGCATGCACTTTTGCAGTTGCTTTGTTGTGCATCCTCTGCTGAGCCCCAGCCCCGTCCTGTGGGTTGTCGGTTCGCTTCAGTTACTGCTGTTGCTGGTAGCTGCTGCAGTTGCAATCCGCGATCATCATCATCATCATCTGCAGCAACAACAGCAGCAACAACTGTTGCAGCCCCAACCTTAGCCTTTGCCAAGGCGTAGTGTTTATGTCGTTTATGTGAAATATCAGCTGCTCATGTTGAGAATGTTTGCTGCCTTGTTTCGTCTGCCACTTTTTGTTGCCTGCTCTTGTTGCTGCTGTTTCTGTTACTGTTGTTGTTGTTGTTGTTCTTGTTGGCGCTGGCGTTCGATCTGTTGCCTGCAGCAAGAGCAACACTCGCCTGGCCACTCAGCCATCGTTTTGTTTATGGCGTTTGCAACTATTGGTCAATACTTGAATTTCAAATATGCATGTTGTGTACCCAAGCGGTTCGTATGCGGATCGTACCGCGCAATAAAGTAAATTATTGCAAAATGCAGACGTTTTATTTCCATGCATAGATTTGCACCACATTTCGAGCTTTGCCACTCAATAAAAATTAAAATAAATGTTGTGGCATTGCCAGTAGGCGATTTAAGTTTAAAAGAGCAGCAGTATAGATAGTTAGTTATTCGCAAATAATATACAATCGACTCTCGTTAATTCAAACCTGCGATAGTTCGAAACTCTCTATAATTCAAAGTTATCACGAGTTCCCTACTAAATCTCTTTATATTTCGAACTAAATCAATACATTTTTATGCACTTAGTAATTCGAACTAAAAAATCATTGCTTCATAACAAAACGACGCATTAATTCGAACTCGTCCAGCACTCGACAATTCAAAGTTGCATAGAGAAAGAGGCGGAAAGATTGTATGTAAGTACATTTTGAGACAAGTTCAAACTTGTATCAACAAACAGGTGCTAGTCCCGCCCAGTCATTCAGTTACTGTTACTCTTTTGACATTGTTATAGAATAGTAATTAATAAATAATTATTGATCAACATTTAATCATTTTTTCTCTCTCACAAATTTCGAACCATTTGATATTTCAAACACTCGATAATTCGTAATATTTTAACAGTCCCTCGAGTTTCGAATTAACGAGAGTCGACTGTATTCCTAAACCGTATACTCGTACTCTTACTATAATATTTGCCACATGAATACTTTTTGGTCTGGTGCTGCTTTATTTTTGAACATATTCTATAACTTTGTTATTTTTGATGAATTCTTTTGCATTTCTATTTTATAATATTTCTTACTCGATTTATGAGCTGTTTTAATTTCAACAAAAATTGTGTCGTCGCATTTATTTTTGGCGATTATTTATGGCGCCGAAGCAGCGCAGCTCCCCGAGCGGCAATCAGAGCCATTAAACGCCCGTTCGAAAGTCAAAGACGATGAAGGCAACTTTTCTGCGCTCCATGAACTTGCTCTCGGTCCCTCGATCCCCCCTATATCTACCATAGATGAGCAGCAGCCGGTGATCTGTGATCACTGTTGCCCCACAATTCGTCAACGCCGCACGTTTATTTTTTATGTTTTGTTGCTTTTGTGTTTGGTTTAAGTATTTTGCTTTGATCAAATATTTTGTATTAGCTGCCGATTGGAACGTGAAGCTGATTTGGTTAATTGTTGGCAGCATATGTATACTTGTAGTATTCTTTGCCTGCTAGCTGTGTGCTCTGGTTTTGTAACGCGACTCATAATAAAATGTTTTTCGGTCAATTTAAAAATGTTGCTTTCTATGAATTAAATTTATGACAAACACTGGCGATAAATATGTTCAGTTTTAGTCTTGGCAGTTGGCTGCCTCCTCAAGTGGTGGGCAAGAGCTAAATACATCAGCCAGAGCCGAAAATCGAGCAAATGACGAAATTGTCGCTGGGTTGCCGCAACGATGGGGCTAGGGACGACGACGGCGACGTGGAGGCGCGTCACATCATCAAAAATTATAAATAGTGGGTGTTTTCGATTGGCTTGATTGTGATTTACAGCAATTTTTATATTTATTCAAATTTCTTTAAATGTATATTGTATACAAAATGTATTCAGAGCGCCGAGCGCTTTTTGTTTTCTTGGTGGACGGGGGCGGCGGGCAAATGTGTTTATATTCGTTTTATTATGTAAAATGCCTTTCACGGCCCATCAACGCGACTCATCAGCATTAAATTATGCGGCAATCAAACATTGGCATCGACACGAGTGCCGCTCTTTGGGGCATTTCTTTTCTTTCTTTCCTCCTCGACTGCGGTTATCTTTCAGCTAACTTGCCACTGCCCCAAGGGAACGGCAGAGAGAGGGGAGGGCTCTGGCGCAAATGTGCGAGCATTGCGCTTCTGCAGCACTAATATAGTCATTCAAGCTGCTTTTCTCAATTGCATGCAAAATTAATTGCAAAAGAAAGCAAACAAAGTGCTGCGAATGTATTTACAGTGGGCAAGAATTTGATTCCATGGCACAGAACAACAATCAATAATGACAGTTATCGATTTTCGATTGTCCTACTATGAGATGAAGAAATGTTTGTCAAATTAAAATAATACCAAGTCGAGTCGCTCACTTCCTGGTTGCAGAATCAACAACTTAATGTTTGTTTATAAATTCTAAAAACTAAAACGAATACTTGTGTTCTGTAAAAGAGTTAAAGGGAATTATGAAATCGTTCAGTATTTGTAACACGCAGAAGCAGGCGTGTTGGACCCCACGGATCCTTGATTAGCACGACAAGACGAGTCGCTCTAGACATGTCCGTACGCCCGAAAATATAAGATCTAGAGTCAACCAACTTGGTAGGTAAGTTCACCAACTAAACAACATACTAGACTCTTTTAAATAAATTTCCCAATAACTGCTACATGACACAGTAGTCTAATCTAATCGATCTTAATCGGTTGTCTGATCTGAATTGAAGCTCTTCCATGCCCCCCGCCTTTGGGTTGAAAAACTCTTAGACCTTCGTTGGGTTAAATTTATGTAAATTGTAATACTTTTGCATAGTCAAGAACAGTAGAATCTTGTGTGTACCGTGAATCCAAGGAATCAAAGTATATTATCAACAATTATTAGATCTGAGAAAGGACATTGAAGTAATGTTTTTAAATTGTCTTTTGAAGCATGTACAGGATTCTTAGGAATAGAGTTTGTGTGACTCTAGCACTCCATTCTTGTTGACTTTTTATCTAAATTTTATTCCACCTTTTTGTATATCTTCATTGTTAATTTAAGGACTTGTACAGCTCGTAATATAATAATTTATTCGTAAACATTTGTACAGTATTAGCTTTTTACAAAAACAAGAAATATAACAGCTTCTTTACCGAAAAAATTTGAGACAGAGATTGTGACCACAATGTGGATTTGAGCTCTAAAATATAAAATAAATAATGGAAAGTGTATTTGAAAAAAAATATATATATAAAATTATAAAATATTTATTAAATAGTTGTTAAATAATCGAATTATTTTCTTATTCTCATACGTGGTTTCAAAAAGATCTGTATTTTTTTTTTAATTGGTAGTAATTGTATTCGGCCCACTGTGCCGCACTGCATGCAATGAACTCTGTAAATGCCACTGTGCGCTTCTCGATGTGCTTGCCCATTTGTCTGCGGGTCCATTGAAATGCTTTTGTTTGGTCTGTCTTTATGCCCCTCCCCCCATCCCATGCACGCCCCTCTCTTTGCCATACCGTTTATTTTTCCTCACGCAACCACAGAAGAAAAGCGCGCTGCCATCCGTCAGTTTTTAATATTTTCCATTTGTATTTCACTTGTTATTTACGAGTATTTGCTGGGCCCCATACGTTGCAACGCCAGCAAAAGTGTCAACTCTGGCAATTTGTGGATGACGGCGACGAGGAAGTATCCGATGCCGACTTGGTAGCTCCTTCTACTTCTCCTTCTAGTTGACATGTTCTTGTCATTGAGCATCACTTTCCATGTTGTTGTTGTTGTTGTTTTGCCAGCCGCAGACAATTTTAATGTGTTGTTGCAGTTGAATTTCTTGGGGTAGTGCTGATGTTGTTGATGTTGCTGTTGCAACTTTATTTGCTGTGAATATTTTTGTGCAAATTTGTCGCTTCGTTGCAATTAATAAAAAGTTAGCAGAGTTGTGTGCAGTTGTTGCTGTTGTTTTTGTTGTTGTCTCTGCTGCGGTTGCATGTTGTTAATATTTTGTAAATTAATGTTCGATGCAGGAATGCGGACGTGCTGAACAGCCACTCAGCAACGCAGCAACAACACACACCAATGTTGCCTTCTTCATGTTGCCGCCGCCTTTTTATTTGAAGTTTTTTTTTACTGAAGGGCCAACAACAATGAATTTGAATTTAAATTTGAGCAAATGCCATGTTTTACATTTTTCTCTATTTTGTGCATTGGCTGGCAGTGTTTATCGCTTCGTTGTCTTATATATTAAGCCTATTTAGATCGAGTTTTCGAACGATGAAGAACAATTAGGAGGACAGTTTGGCATACAGATATAAATTATTAATATGGATTATCGTTTTCTAAAATATATTAAACCTTTATATAAATTATCTAATTAAAATGCTAGATTCATACTCGAACGTTGTCTTTGTTCTTCAGCAAAATACTAATTATCATTATTAAAATAGTGGCAATATTTGGAGCTATAAGTAGCTTAGTCATTGGAGAAGTCAATTGCTCAATTAAAATATACTTGTATAATAATATATTAATATATAATTTCGTTACTACTCTGATAGTTTTGCAAAATAAATACTAAATAAATTAAATAATTCTGATATTCCTAGTATAGATAATTCTATAGATAATCGATGATAGAGAAATCGGTATTTTATTAAAAATTTTAATCTGTTTTGCTCAGAGAAATCGGTATTTTATTAAAAATTTTAATCTGTTTTGCTTCAAAAAATGTAAGCTATTTATACTCGTACTTATTTATATACAGTAATATATAATAATAGAATAATATTTTTGTAATTATTTAATAATACTCAAAATTTTAAACTTGTTTTATGTTAAAATAATAATCTTAGAAACAATATCACTACTTAACAAAATTTGAGGCTTTTTGAAACGAGAAATGTGCCTACAAATTAAAAAAATATCTATCTCCCAATATCTATCTCAAGTGTTGTTTCATTTTATTAGTAAAGTGACTTCTTAGTTTAAACATAATGTGAACTTTAAATTTTAAATATTTAAATGTTCTTAAATTTTTTATAAATATAAACACTTCTTTCTTATTTCTTCTTCCTTTTCAACAAATATTTATGTGATCAAGTATTTCATTAAATATTAAAATTTAATAACGTTATCTATGCATAGTTTTAAGTCTCGCAAAGAAATCTAAAATCAATAGTTTTTTGTGCTGTTTTTCTCAATTTGTCATTTTCTTGAAATGTTAGCAAATTTAATTTGTATTTATTTCACTTCTCAATTAAATAAGAATTCGACCAATGAAATGCCTAGCACATTGGGGCATGATTCCAAAATTTTTGGGATCCCTCTATTACTTAAAGCATTTGTCCATCTATCCATTTGTCGGGCCGATCTAAGCGGCTTGTAGAATTGAAACCGACTGACAGCGAACATGCCAAACATTTTCCACATACACATGTACCGCTCTATTTTCATTTCCAACAGAAATAAAGCGCTAAATAAATACTGCGCCAATTTAACATAATGATTTATTATTTTATTTATTTCCCAAAGATTTCTTCTTCAGCAAAGCAGCCGAAAGTTCTTTCATAACAAGAAGCAGAAGCCATCTACATCCACATCCACATCCAACATCCAGCCACCCACCCACGCGTCGAACAAATCCGCAGTGTCAACAGCAAAGTGCGTGGCATGGTGGGCTAGAGAGGGGGGTCGGTGGAAGGGGGAGGGAAGAGCATCAATGGTCATTGAAGTGTCGCAGAGGCCGTGCGGCGAACTGTGCTCGGGTCGTGGAACCAAAACCAGCACCAGAACCAGCACCAGAACCGGAGGAGACTGTGGCTGACTAACCAATTTACGAGACTGCCGACAGAGATATTGACGAATGCCGACTAAGTGCCGGCAGAGTCGTGTCTTTTGCATCCAAAATGCGGAAACTGAAGTGCGTGGGAGGCGGAATCGCTTCTGCCCATAAAGATGCATATGTATTTGTATTTGTATCTGTGTCTGTTGTGTGTCGGTATCCGTGGAAGATGGGGTCTGCCTGTGTAGGCGGTCTGGAGAGTTATGTTAATTGTTGACGCGTCAATTTGAATCAGGACTTACACTTGTTGTATGGCGGGCGGCGGCGGTATTCGCCAGCGTCGATTATTTACGACTGGCCGGGTGAAAATCGCAATTATCATTTTTTAATATGATTTAAAGGCAACTCAAGAAGGCACAAGTCCAAAAATACTACAGCACTTGGGCAAAAGAAAAGTCTTGTCCAACATTTATTATTTTGCGCCTCTCGTCTCGTCTTGTATCATCTGTATATTTTATTTTTTATTAATTTCCACGCATCATCGGCAAATATTTTATGATGATGGAAGCGTTCTTTTCACTCGCGCCGGTAATTGTTGTCGCCATGAACAACAAGTTAATTAATTTGCCTAAATGATTTCGCTTAATGGGTACAACATGTTTTATGGGATTTTCGGCGCTTTTGTCAAAGACAAAATCCAAATAATTTAAAATAACAACGAAAATAATATATTTATTTAAAGGCGAGCCTATTAATCAAGAACTATTTAGCTAAGAATATTGCTTTGTTTCGAACTGTAGCTTTAAATACTTGTACTTGGATTTGCTTTGTGTAAGAAATTGTTCTATATGCTACAAGTTGACGAAAGGACATATCTACTTTTCTACTCTTTATCTAATGATAAATCTAATTTTAAATCATTTTGTATAACTCCTAAATAAAAAATATAATTTCAACTTCCATAATTTAATATTCATGTAATTGCCAATAATAAAGCAACATATCCGATACGAATAGATATAGCAGTCAATATCCCAGCATTACAAGACTTCATATTCTGAAAATAAATTACTAAACAATAAGAAACTAAACCTAATCCATTTAATTAAATTAGAACTAATAATTAATAATATTATTGATATAACAAATATTAAAATCAAAAAAAATTACTGGAACAGAAATGCTTCTTTCGTTTTTTTAAAAGACTTTCTACAAAAATAAAATTCTTTGGCAATATAGAGATTTAAAGATCTCTTTATATAGTAGAATTTAACCGATGCTACTCTATAGTACATTGTTCCTTAGGGCTTTTCCAATAGGGCTTTTTTGGCATTCTGTTGTCCGTCTACTTATCGACCCACAAATCGTAAAATTAATTAATTAATTAAGTGTGACAACAATAGTTCCTATATTTGATTTGGTTTCAACATGTTAATAAACTAAATGTAATTATAAGTTATATCGTTTGTATGTCAAAAGATTGAAGCACGCAAACATAATAAGGACTCGACTCATCTTGTTGTTCATATAGAAATCTATAAAATGTGTTCTAAAAATTTGTTATCTCTGTCTTACACACCTATCATTCGAAAACAATATACTCTTACTACTGTTCTATTACTGTTCCCAGTGAAGGGTATAAACACTTTTCAAAAAACGTCTTTTGTATCATGAAATTGCTTGAGTTATAAACTAATTCAGATAGTTTATTTAAAAGCTCATTAATGGATTATTTGTTTTGGCTAATACTTGTATATTTTACTTTTATCATCAAATCCTATATCGTTGTTGTCCATTCACAATTATTGTAATTTAATTATTAATTATTCTGTTTAAATATCGCTATAAAGGCAATCTTTCTTGTCATTTTTATCGAAGTACTTTGATTTGATTTCGAACCACAATCCTTGTGGCTTTATTGTTTTCTACCCTTTTAGATATCCTTAAAATGCAGACTATATATTGGGACTGGGACTTCTTTTTTTTAACATTTTTAAATCGAGCATTCCATTCCGCAAGTTATAGACCGTATTTTCATTAATTTTAGTCTGAGTTAATTGCATCCATCTATTCGCACAACATAACTATTATATCGGACAATAAAAACTTTATGGCTAACTGAAGTTTATTGTACTGCTATATAGATGATTACACTGCTCTGTAATTTTGCGCAAAACTGTCAGAATGACAACTGTCAAATATTTTCAGCTGCGAGCAAATGTTGAAACTCATTAAACAAAACGACCAACAACCAAAGCCAAAATGGCAACGACAACAGCAACAACAACAACGACATCAACGTCCGACAAAAAGTTGGCTCTAATTAGAAATAAATCGAAAATGTTTTGCTCCGCTCGCTCGCTCGCTCGCAAATGAACGCTCGTCGCATATATTTTGATGCCGATGCTCAAATTCAAAAACCATTTCGTATGCATTTCGAGTGAGTGTGTGTGCATGTTTGTGTATTTATGTGTGTGTGTGTGTGTGTGTCTTTTTTTATTCATTCGCAGACAATTTTCAAAATATCAACTGTCAAATTTTTGCTGCAGAATGTAACTCACATTTATATGACACTTGCTGTTGCAAACATGCATGCGGCTGCCAGTGTGTGCCAGTGTCTGTGTGTGTGTGTGTCAGTGTGTGTTTGTGTGAGTGTGAGGGATGGAGATGTTGAGGGGGTGGGCAGGGTTGGGGCTTAGAGGCATTTGAAGCTGGTTAGCATTTGCGGTAGAGAGGTCGCCGTCGTCGTGGTGTTGACAATTTTTTGACACAGCTGAAAAATCTGCAAATTTCGAGTCCCGTCCCTTCGTCCCGTGCCTTCGTCCCGTTGTGTTTGTCTAAAATAGCAATTTGGTTTTGTCAACTCTTGTGTTGTGAGTGGGCGTGGCAGATGTAATTACTGCTGGCACTCGTTCTTGTTTTTGTTTTTGTTCTGGCTCTGTCTCGTTAGAGGCCACTTACAGAATTCACAATTCGGGGGTAGCTCTTAATGAAATGCCGACAAACAATGGAACTGCCAAAATATACAATAGTAGTAGTAGTTTGAGGCAAAAAGCGGTCGAAACTGTTGTACAAATTAATTTCGACCATTTGACATTTCATCTCGGGAAATGTGGTTTTGTTTTTTAAATTATTCGATGCATACCAGAAGGGTTACAATGTGACCCAAAATATGAGAATAAAAACTCACATAAAAAACGGATTCACGCTATTTGTTTGGTATTTTTGGAGGTTCATTTAGGTGGCGTAACAGACCTTCTTTCAAATGTGCCACAAATCTATATAGATGTGACTCTACCTTCCAGCTTTCGAAAATAGTTTACAGCCCAATCTTTGATTCAAGCCAAAGCTATACCATCTATCTCGCAGCTACAAAATGTATACCGAGTAGAAACCAAAACAAACTAGATTATCTTTTTTATAGAGCTTGACTACCCAGCTTCCCCGATAAACCACTGAACAGGAGTTTCAGATTTTCTTGCCAAGTCAAGCACTTAATAGATAACTAGAGATGGGTTCAATGTAGCCAGAAAGATGGGAAAAAGGTTATTGACTTATTCTTAAATACTTTAGGAAATTTAAAAACTAATCCGAATATAGTGTTAAAAAGAAAATACTTGTTTTTTTTTTTAAATCTTTATTTAACATCTGTCCCAAGGCGGGTAATTATTAAATTATATGGTAGCATTGGAATTGTTTAAAAATGTGGAACGCTTCATGATGTTGCGTGTCAAATACTTAAAAATCAGAATTACTTTTAAATCATAATACCATCTTCTTTTCACTCGAGTTATCCTCTAATTGCGAAGAAATTGTCGACCCTCAGTGGTTCAGACAAAATCCTTAATAGTTTAAGTTAACCATTCATTTAGTTTAGTTGATTCATGAATCATGCTGCTAGGTTTTATAAAATGTTAGCAAAACCCAGACGTCATACTATATAAGACTGTGGAAACTGGGTAGCACAACAAAAATAATAAAAATATAAATAAAATCGCAAATGCTGCATTGAAGCGTTTCATACTCGTAGTGGATACTTAAAGCAGCAAGAGCGTTGGAGAACGAAGTTAAACATCATTTCAAAATGCGGTATCGTAAATTTTCAAGTTAACATCAAAATTGTGAAAATTATGTACAATTCCCAGCAACAGAAACGAATGGACGAACGAACGGCCAACATTCATAACCAAATTTATTGCAAATAAGAAAAATGTCCGCCGTACGATAGAAAGACACACAGACTGTTGTTGTATGTGTGTGAGGCAGACAGAGACGAAAGAAGCAACCGGACGGGGCAGGACAAAACAGCTCAGCTCAGCTCGGGACAGGACAGGACATTGGCGAGAAACGGGAAACATGGACACGGACACGGACAGAGACACGGCGACTGGGAGCTGAATTCATCGTATTGGGTTCGAGTCCTATGTGCCAGGCCAGCCACAGAACAACAACTACCACTCTAACAACAACAACAACAAAAAGTGATGTGGGGCGAATGTTGTAGGTTCCTCGTGTCGTGTGGTCAGCAAAAATGTAGAAAAATGGATGAAAAGCAAAAGCGTAAAAAGCATAAATTCCATACAAAAAGCACAACAAAAAACACTCTAACAGTAAAATAACAACAAAAATGAAAAAAATAAAAATAAACAGAAAAAAGAATGATGAAAGACAAACATGCGCCACCAGGATAATGGACACCACAGACATCCGAACAGACAGTTAGATGAGAGGAGCACAGTGAATGGTCAAGCAATCTTTTGGTTGCCTCTTCTAGGCTGGGGGTTGGGAAAAGGCTGGTTTTCATCAAAACAAACAGAAAACTCGCCACTTGACAAACAAAATGAAAGAAACAAGAATACAGAAAGCAGGACAGCAGGACAGGACACAAAGATAACTTAGATGAAGCCGACGATGTCGGAATGTAATGGACAAGTTATGTGGAACTGTGTATGTGTGTGTGGGTGGGTGGGGGAAGTACCTTTGAGAAAGGGTGAATTCCATCTAAATGGCTTCGCAAATTCTAAAAACAGCAAATTATTTCGTTTGTGAATAGATACTCTGATTGTTTAAGAGAGAACTCTATACTGGTATACTCATACACATCGGAATAAACTGAAATGAGTTGAAAAATGCACTCAATCAAGTTTCTTCGAAATCACACTTCTTCTCTTTTATGTTTAATTAGGGAAGAAATCAAAAGGTTTGAATTATTATGAGCATTTCAATGTTTAGTTTATCTTTTAATGGATTTTAATTACAACAAATTTATATCTGAAAAAGGGACGTTTTTGTAATGTTATAAACAAGAGAAACCCCCACAAAGTGGAGTCTACAAATATCTTGTTGAAGATGTCTTTGAATAGAGAATCTATTTCGATGCTGTCAACTAGCAACTTTTATATGACATCCAGAAATATACTGGATGGGGAAATTGTTTAAAAAGGTCAATATTTAATTTATTTATTCTATTTCTGTTCCCATCATTTTAATTAGTGACATTCCTGTGCAGATATTACTGACAAGGCTCTAGTCCAAAATAAAGGCGTTTGTCACGATGCGAAATATTTCCGACTTCCCTTATTATTATTCTCTTACCCGTATTTTAATTTTGTGTAGCAGCTGCCATATAAATCGTCTTAGATTGGAAAGATGTTATTTATTATTTTGAGAACAATATCATAATACAGATTTGTTTTATATTGGGGCTCTGGTTATTCTCTCTTTGTCATATATTATATTATATATTAGGTCCTGCTCAGAAAATTCAGATGTTAGACTTTCTCTCTATTTGTGAATGAGTTGAAGATTTGGGCGCCCAACGTGGGGCAACTTTTAAGTTATGATTATTTAACATTGTAATATGGTAGCATAAAAAGGATATTGTGTTGTAATATCCGTACTTGCATTGAAATATTAAAAATAATCACAATATTAATCACAATTAATGCTCAACAACGCCACTTGGTCGTTTTTCCCATGGAACTCCCAAACAGTATCAATGTAGAAACCTGAAAACAGGCACCAACCACCAGCTTTTCGATCTAAATGGACAGGAAACTATATTGGAAGGCAACTCTTCCAAATTTTAAGAGAAATTACAATGAAGATGAAACAGTTTTTAGAACTTGAAATCCTTGTGGCAATTGAAACGAACGCACACAGCTTTGTGCAGAAAAGGAACAGTCACCATAAGAGGCGCACACACATACACACATTTACTTTTTTTATATACGCAGATATATAGAAGCTATATATAATCAACACATAAATATTTATGCATTTCCAATACAGCTTTTTGGCGAACAAATCGTCGCAAATCGACGCAAAGTGCTCTAATTTACGTCAATTTTGCGAACGAAGACGCCAGAGAAAATGTCGCACAATTAGGAAAGAAATATGTAACAGTTTCGAAATTGCTCGTCGCGTTCGGATCCTTGGCTTTGGACGAGCCATAAGGGCTCCAACAAACCAAATAAAATTAATTTATGAAAACTATTTGCGCAGGACAACAACAACAACAACGACAAGAACGACAAGAACAACAATAGAAACTACAAGAACCATGGCCGGTGCCAGGCTATTGTCCTGCGCTCGATGGATAGACACGCGCTCGTCATAATTCTGTATAATCTATGTACGATTTGAGTAAAAACAAAAGGAAAGCCAAAGCCAAACATAAATTTGACATTTTATGTGCGCTTTTCTTTCATTCTTGGCCACTTTGGCTTCTGTTTCTGCTTTTCGTTCGCTCTTCGTTCGGCCCTTGGAGACATTTTGTGCGCTGTCATTAGGAAAAATAAAATATGCTATTGCTGTTTTCTGGCCATTGCTGTTGTTGTTGTTGTTGTTCCTGTAGCCGTTCCTTCGTTCTCCATTTCGACCATGTCCTGCGGAATGTCAAACAAACGAGCCAGCCATCAACTTTATGGCCAAATAACAAAAATTGCAAAAAACAACTAGGAAATGGGGCTAAACTGAAGAGCCGGAGAGCACCAGCTTCGACTGCAACAACAAAAACAACAACAAACACGAGTATAATAACAAAGAATAACAAAAAAAAAAAAAAGAAACAAGGACATTTCGTCAATTTCGTTGGCATCACATAAATAAACTTGTCCAGCTCTGTGTCGTCATTATGGGCTTTGCGTTCGGCAGTCGTATATAAAGTCCCAACTGAGTTATAGTTACGTGTGGGCTGGGCATTAAGGGAAGGCACTGCTGGGCATAATTATTCTGAATAAGGCTTCCATTCTTAGATTTATCTTCTCCAAATGGTTATACCAAGATATTATAGTAAATACATTTCTATTAACTCATTTTTCTTTACTATTAGAGGATCCCCAACCCACTGTACACAGTATGGGTTCCTCTTTAAAGTGAAACTAGAGTTGAATGATGACACCTTTGAAAAAAATGTTTTCATACCTATTTCTGTTTTTGCACGGTCTTTTCTTACACGATTTTGATATAACACGTTTTGAAAATGAAAAATTTCATATATATTTCATTAGAGATAAGGAACCAATCACCTATTTTTTCATATGATCAATGTCTTCTTTTACACGGTTGTTTTTGGAACCAATCTACCGTGTAAAAACAGAATTAGGTGCACTTATTTCCGTAGGTAAGCACATATTATCTAAAAGGTTAACAATCATGATTAAAAATTCCTATCAATTTTCAATGATTTTATATTAAATAATTTCAAAGCAAATGCCAATAATAATAATAATTAGGTGGATTTCAAAAAAGATGTCGAAAAATAGTCGGAAATTTAGCTGCAATTCTACAATCTTGGACAGGGATCTCAGCATCCATATTATATTTACTCCATTTGCTGATTTCTCTAATAAGCCATTTAACCATTCAAATCTATATTTTTTGTACATTTTGAACCCCTGATTGGAATTTTTTCTCCAACGGATTTCGATGAACTGCTTCGAAAATGAATTTTTTCTAAATCGGATGGTTTCTTTAACTGATTAAGTTAACCGATTATACAGGTTCTTTCAAATTGAAATTAATTTGGTTTAACGGGTCTTAGGCTTTAGAAAATGAATGTTACTTCCAAATAAGAAATAAGTCATTTGATTTGAGGTGGCAAGCGCTGATATTTATTAGCACGATTGTGTACTAAAAAGAGTTTTAATTAAAGTATCATATCTTTATGTAGATTATAGCCTTAAAACCCTGTATAAGTAGTCACAACTTATACATATCATAAAAGAAAATCGATCTAAATTATAGTTTCCAATCAGACTGTGTTTATTTAAAGCTATTTGATTATTTGTTTGACGACCGCGAGGGGACTTTTTTATATAAACTATAGCCTTAAAACCCTGTATAAGTAGTCAAACCTTATATCGTAAAGGAAAATCTTTCTAAATTCAAGCTTCCAATTTCTAGTTTCCAATCAGACTGTATTTATTTAAAGCTATTTGCTTATTTGTTTGACGGCTTTTTATATAAATTATAGCCAAGAAACCCTATATCATAAAAGAAAATCTATATAAATTCCAGCTTCCAATTTTTAGTTTCCAATCAGTCTGACTGTAATGCTATTTCTTGCTTTTCATGAAGCCATATAGCCAGCTGATATCTCAACTTGGCAACAAATGTTAGGCGATAATACTTACAGACTTTAACCTTTTCTTCAAAACTATATAGTATGTTGTACTTTGGTTTGAGAAGCCATTCAGTAAAATCAAATTGTGCATTCTAAAATTATATTTGGGCTGTCATTCATCAAGTTTTATTGCAACAACTGTTGGCGTCAGTCCCTCCATCTCACCTGACAAAGGGGAATGCATCCAGACATGATTCACGACGCCGCCCCCCACACCCCAGATCGGCACGGCATGGCCGCACACTCAAACATTTGGCATAATATTTCACCCTCCTGCACAACGAATGTGTCCAAAAATATCAGGCAGATGCCCATCGGGGCGTTGCACCAATTATGAATAGAACAATTAATCTCTAATTATGCCTGAACATCTGTCATGCGAATTATTAGCGAGTGGCGAATGCGCGAATGCAAATGCTAAATACAAATCAACGTGAAAAGTCTGAGAAGCCGCCAAGAAGCCGTTAGCCACAGAGCCCGTTCATCAGAAAGAGACGCCATCGTGCATATCGTCGCCAACGACCTCACAGATCTCAGAGCTCAGATCTTAGATGCCATATCTGGTGCCAGCGAGCCGTCGTCGCCCAGTGTGTGCCGAGTGTGTGCTCCATCCTATCGCTGATCGGATTATGACAGGCCAAGACACAACAGCGCGGGCCCCAAGAAAATGCTTTTGGACGTTTTGGCGCATTTGCAGACAACGTTGACGATGCCAACAGATGCAAACGGATGTGGATGCGTCGTCGCTGCTGATTGCCGCCTGATCGCCACTTGATTTGGATTAAATGAAAATTCATTAGATAATTTCAGGCAGCATCATCATCGTCGTCCTCCTCCTCCTCACCAGCAGCATCATCGTCCTCGTCATCCCCATTAGCAGCAGCAACGATGTCGGTCTTTTGCGAGGCGCACTACCGCAGCGACTTATCGCATATAATCGCAGCTAAGTATGCCAATTAGTTTATATTAGCGCCGATTAAAAATTGCGTGAGCCTCGTTGCAGGAAGTCAGCGTGGTGCGTTCATCTGACGTAAATCATTTGACGAAATCGCCAGCCAGTTGCAACTGTCGGCCATTCAATTGATTTACAATGAGGGATAGCAGAGGAAAAGAAAAGCTTTATATGTTTGTAAAAATATGTCTACATTTCCTCAATCTAGAGGCAGATCATAACCTCTAAGGAAGTCAGCGTGGTGCGCTCATCTGACGTAAATCATTTGACGAAATCGCCAGCAAGTTGCAAATGTCTGCCATTCAATTGGTTTACAATGAGGAATAGCAGAGGAAAAGAAAAGCATTATAAGTCTGCATTTCCTCAATCTAGAGCCAGATTCATAGCCTCTAAGGAAAAGCCGAGTTGACTCTTAGATTTAAAAAAAACCTCCACAAGTCTTTCTTAAACACCTTCTATATTAACAAGTTGTTTCGAATTACCATTGGAGCTCTAAATTTTCATCGTCATGTTTGGGAAACTTCACGAAAATTATAAAACTATCCTCGTCTGAAATACTTTGTAGCATTTGCGTCTATTTAGATGCATTTGCATGTCCATATCTGCGACATAAATAAACATGTAAATGACTCAATGAACCAAGCCAGAGTTCGCCGCAATAAAAAGCAACCAATCCACCAACCCATTGACTAGCTGAATGAATGACTGACTGACTGACCCACCGACTGACAAACTCAACTGCCAACACGTAGACAAACATTGCAGCAATTGGCCACCGGGCAGTGGCCAGTGACCAGTGACCAGTTACCACTGCCAGTGATCAAAGCGGACAAGTGGACTCCATTAAAACACTAACGTCACGTCAAGCGCCAAATGATGAATGTGCCTAAGGCAGAGCGCCGAAGAGCGACATCATCCTTGTCCAGCTCTGTCCAGTCGCCAGGACCAGAGTCCAGACGAGCTCAACGCAACGGCAGATGCAGGCGAAAAGCAGCCAAAAAATACGTTTTGGGGGCAAGGCAGGCGAATGGCAATTGTGTGTCCAAGTGGGTTTTTGTTTTTCAGGCGCCAGGATAAACGACGAGCACGAGAAACACGCACAGGACATGCCAACGGGCTGAGTGATGGCCAAGCAGTATGTGCAAGATAAGTGAGTTGTGTCCCATCAACTAGAGATGGAGGCGTGAGTGAAGGCGAGTATCACAAATGCTGCTCACGATCAATTGACAAATGAGTCACTGAATTATCAATTTATAAAACACTTTCAAATATCAAATGTTGATTTAAAATTAATAAGCGAAAAAGTGAGAGGGATATTAGAGCGGGAGTTTTTCTACAGATTAATCCTAGGGTAGCTATACAATATAAAAGCTATAGATTGATAGGATAAGTCTGCATACCAAGTTTGGAGCTCCTAGCGGTTCTGGTTCAAAAGTACTCGCTGTTCATACAGACGGACAGATGAACAGGCGGACATTTTTAAATCGATTCATGAGCAACTTTAATATTGCTCTATTATTTACATAATTGTCTTGTCCATCTAGAAATGTACATATTAAGAAAGTTTATAAGGAATACGAAGTCGTTTTTGGAACCTTTTTATTAAAATTATTGACATAACAGCTACATATCCATACGGGAAGCTATTCGAATTGATATAAGTAGATATGCAGTGACACAAAGGTATAATCTAAATGACGATTTGGGGATATATTTCCATATATCTATATATATAATTATATTTTAAATTTTGATAAAATAAATAATCAAAATGCTTATTCTTATATTTAAAGATCTTGTATTTAAAGATCGTAATCGCTCCAGAAATATTATTATTATTATTTACTTAGCATTAAAAGATTTTAAGTTCCACACCATTTTTTTTGGTAAAACTTACTCGTAGGTCAGAGATATTTTTGAAAAATCCAGCTAATTTGTAAACTAAAAAAAGAAATTTAATAAATAAAAAGGTAAATTTTCCAATCACAAGAATACCAAACTACTATTTATAGTAAATCCATTATTAAAATGTGTGAGGGCTTTTTGTTTGCAGTGTTTATAAAAAAAATGCTTGATAGAAAGAATTCTAGACTACTTTTATAGATCATATAAGATCCACATTACGAGCAGAATCGGAATCGCGATCTGTGTCTGTCCGTCTGTTTTAATGACTACTCCTTCCACAGCTTAAGAGCTATTGCATAGAAACTTTGCACTGAGGCTTCGTTTTGAGAGAAATAGATAAAATTATATATATATTTTGATATATTTTGAAAGATATGGGAACCACATTCCATATAGATTATAGTATAGAGATTAGATAGTGCGGAAACAGTAGTGTTGGATCAAAATTTTGTTCTAAAGGCAGAAAAAGATTGCTTTTTTTTGCTCGTTCTATATAAATTATTTGTTTTCATTATCGAGAAATTCTTGCTATATTTGTGTAAAAGGCGTAACATGCTTTAAAACACGTATAATGACTGTTTGTTTAAGGAATATAAAATATTTAAAATATATATAAAATATACAAAGTTTTCAAAAGTAAAATATCGCAAAATTAGAAACCAAGAAGTTCCAAAAGTAAATTCGTAGAAATGCAAGCTGATAAAAGGTTTCAATGCACACTTACGCTAAGGGCTCGCGGCCATCTCTAAGTAGTACGTCTGTCTCTGTATGTGTGTGTATGTGTGTGTGTAAGTGCAACGCTGCGTATGCGTAACATGTGTGGCGTGTGGATGAATACCAATCACAGAAACAATTGGCGCAACGTACCAGGGACGCAAACAACGACTGCAACAACAGCAACAACAATAAGCAGCAGGATGTGATGGCAATTTAAGTCCGACAGTCACTCAAATGGCCGGCAGGATAACAGTTTTTGCAACAACAACAACAGCAATAGCAAGGGAGGCAAACGCTGTGAGTGAGTTGTGGGCGTGTCCCATGACTTTGACTTGAACGCATCGTCCACGTTTACGTCCTCATCGGCCAAAAATGTTGCAGATGCTGCCATGTTGCAGGACAGCCAATTGCCCATTCACGCACACACACACACACACACACACACACACACATAAACACTTGTGCCGCCGGAAGTGCGGAAGTGCGCCTCTGCACCCTCGACTCATGAAGTCATTCACTCAATTTATCGTTTGATGAATGCCCCGGCAGATAGTGGTGGCCTACCTACCAAATGGCAGCCTCGGCGTTGATGGCATCACACACACACACACACACTAGCATACACACACACACACACACATACTAAGGCAAACACACACATGCAAAGCCATTTAATGGCCATTTGAGCAGTTGATAAACGTTTCGCTCGTTTGCGTTGATGAAATGTTGTCGTCCACGTCCTTGTCGCCCTGCATGTCCTTCGTCCTTTGTTGCATTGTTTATTTATGCCATGGAACACATGCCAGTGCCAGTGCCACTGCCATCGCCAATGGCATCCTCATCCATTGCGTGCGCTTAGTTTTTGCGCTTATTTCTAATTGTTTTTGTTTAGCTTTTTCTCTCTCACCCCCTCCCTCCGTCTCTCTATCCCTCTATTCCACTGTTCGTCGTCATGCGGCGCTTTTTTGATTTATGGCCGCAAAATGTCGTCTCTTTTTGGAGCTTTCCGTCTGCATGCAACTCCGCTGCTGACAACAACACTATTATGATGTCAGACAACGACAGGCGACAGGCGACAAGCAACTTTCAACTTCCACTCGTTCAACACCGACGTCCGACGCCGAAATGATGCGTGTTGTTGCAACTTTTATGATCTATAGCTGCCCGGATGCAGTTGATGAATGGTTAGTTGGCCGTACAACAAGCCATCAAACTTATTAATTATTCCAGTACGTTAGAATATTCGATCATGATTTTTAAGTTGAGCTGCGTTTTTTCATTCGCTTTGAATAAATATGAGATGGCAATATTTGTTAAATATTTCAAAACATGTTAACAGGACTTTTGCTAACTAAATGCTTATCGAAAGCTAGAATCCTTTAAAGATTATGTATTTCGCTTTAATTTTTTATTTTCCTTTATTCGCCCAAAAAAAAAAGCCTAAAAAATTCCTTAAGCCTTAGCCTTAAATACAAAATCAGAGTTTAAAACAATATCTTTTAATCTGAGATATGAATATATTCTTATATTGGAAGTGTATTATTTAAATCTATTATTAAAGTTATTAAAAAAAAAAATAGCAAGGAAAAGCTTAATTATAAAGAAATTAATTTAATTCGATTAAGCTTGGACTTGACGAAAAATAGTCACTACTGGCTTTAAATACAAAATCAGAGGATGGAACAACTAGCTTTAAATACAAAATCAGAGGTTGGAACAATATCTTTTCATCTGAGATATGATTATATACTTATATTGGAAATGTATTGCTTAAATCTATTATTAAATTTTAAAGACAAAAAAGGGTAGGAAAACCTTAATTATAAATAAATTTAAGACTTTTTGATTAAGCTGTACTTGACGAAAATTAGTCAGCACTAGAACGAAAAGTACCAGGCAGAACGAAACTATCCTATTTTTTATTTGTTATATTTCATTTCATTTCAACAACAAAGCTTAAGGTTTTTCGTTAAATATACGGCTGTAGTTTTAAACGCATAGAAATATATAAACTATACAAATTATTATTAGTCATAAAGAGCAGTTCATAATATATATACATATATTATATACTAAGAAAATTACTGGAGCATAAAGAGCAGTATCATCAGCAAAGACTTATGTCTTATAACTTTCAATAATGGAGATGTCATGAGTGCAAATATTATACAAAATGTTCGATTTCATTTAAAGCCACTTGAACGTTATTCTAGGAGTTGTGTAAAATTATTGATGATGTTAAGGTTTCTTTATTAAAGATAAATATTTTCTTATTTTATTGAAACAAGATTAAAATTATTGATGATAATAATGTTTCTTTATTGAAGACAATTATTTTCTTATTTTATTGAAACATTTAAGTTATGCATTGCGTTGAAGATTCCCCCAAAGATTTCCAAAAACAGTTCTAAAAGGCATTCATTTACTGACTGTCTACTGAATGAGTCCTTATTGCTGAAGATTTAAAAATCCGATTAAGATGTTATGGAAACAGGATCGATTGGTCTTTTAAAACTTGGGAGCGCCTTCTTTAAGATTTGTTGAATAGTTTCCTCCACTTTTCGTCGCATTATCAATCAGTTAGTTAGCCTCTTCTAAAGGCAAGGCCTGAAGGCACTGGTGAAGGGTATATTTTATTCTTCTATATATATTCGTATTCATATTTAAATGGTCTCGGTTTTTATTTTCATCCCATGCCAAAGCTATTAAAGCAATTAATCAAAGCGCGTAATTCAGAAAATGGAAAAGCCACAATAAATGTTTTCATGGCCAACAAATCATAACTAAAAGATAGTGGGATTTACAACGCAAAAAATTGTGCGCTTCAAACGATTTTGGTTTTAAAAGTTGTAATAAAAATGCATTTACACCTCAAAAAAAAAAAAAAAAAAAAAAAAAAAAAAATCAACCACAATGCTTAGGTGGTGGCCGAAGGGGGAAGTTCGGCCTGCATGTGAAACGACAGAGTGCCGCCAAATAGAATAGAACAGGCGCAGCCAAAACAAGCCAAAGGGACGCACAGTGGGCAGCGTGAGGAAATAAGTGCCCGAAGGTTTAAAACCTTTCAACAATTTACAATACAGTCTCAGCTGAAGCTTTCAAAGTACAATGCCAAATATTTATCAACGATATATTATTTGTATTTGTGGTTGCATTTAAAGTAAATCATTTTTTGATAGTCGCCTACAATATGGCCCACTGTGCGGCAGACTTAGGGACGACCGGCGATCCAACAACAATTCCGCGCTAATAATTCGCTTTTATTGAGTGTTTCTGGTGCAATAAAAAAAAAAAAACATTTTTGTTGGATTTCCCTTTTTCTGCTCGTAAAAATTTTGGAATTTTATTGACCGAGCGAGCAGGCAACCAGGCAGCAGGCAACAGGCAGCAGGCACCATGAAATGCATCGACCATCGTCGTGCGGCATGAGTTGAGATCTAGAGATGCATCAGAAACTTTGAATGCAGTCAACGGATTGTTGTTGTTGCTGTTGTTATTGTTGTAGTTGCCGCTGTTGGGGCAGCCTATTAAAAAAACTTAACGAGCCAACAAATTACTACACGTCATAAAATCAAATCACAAAAATACTCCAAAACATGCAAGGGCGAGTGCGTGTCAGAGCGGACGAGAGCGGGAATTAGTGGGAGGGAGAGAGGACATAGGCTGCTTAAAATAAACACTGGAAGGGTGTGGGTGTGGGTGACACAGCCCGAGCAGTCTGCTCAGCCCATTATCAATATGATTTAAAAGCACAGTTGCGGTGGCATTAACGGGATTTCCCATGCCAATTTATACGCCTTCGGCGGCAGCAGCAGCAGCAGCAGCAGCATTGGCCGTAAGCTGATGAGCTCAAGGGCATTTGAAGAGAGCAGAAGAAACCGAAAGAGTGAGTGCGAAATCACATAGCAAGTTTCCTATTGGAATGCTCAACGATATTCCAACTACGAATTTAATGAATGCACGCAAATAAGAATGTGTATAAAATCCAACTAGCACAATTGCACTATCGTGTACACTCACATATTGGACTCCAATCAGATAATGCAGCACTCCAACAGGAACGACATTGAGGCATTGCCAACTCTTATTAACACCCTTAGTTGTAAGAAACCCAATTTTTAAATAAATACTCTTAGCCGAGCTAAGAAGTTAGCTTTGTCTGCATTTTTTGCTGTGCCTATATATTTCTCCATAGTTAAGGGCTGACAATCAAATACTCTTCTATATGCGTGCTACTTAATCGTTAGAGGAAATTTGCATTTGGTCAGAAGTTGTCACTTGCGTCCCACTATCAGGTATAAGAACAAAATTTCCAATCTGCAATGTGGCTTCAATTAACAAACATATTGTCGCCTGGCGCTGACAACTCTTAGTCTATGTATGAGGGGGGAAGGGCGATTGAAGATGAGACAGAAAAACAGACGGACAGACAGACATTGCGATTTGGTTTCGAATCGTCGTTTAGCTGATCACTCCAATATAGCCTTACACTTTTCAAAGGCAAATAGAAATATACATACATACAGACATACATACATACATATATATATGCATGCACATATTTACATTCATTTGTATGTATGTATGTATGTATGTATATTTATCGCAAATGAACATTTTGACAATGAGGTGAAAAAATAAAATCAGTTGAAAATGCCATTGTGTGTGCGTGTGTGTGTGTGTTTGTGCGAGCTTGCACTTTGCAGTAGCTACAACAATAAAAGCAACTACAACAATTAAAACACAGCTACAACGTGAAAGCGACGAACATAAAAAGAAACAAAAACCACTTCCACTACCAAAAGCCCCATTGGGCGTGCAAATGAGATAGCAACACGCGATGCGCTGACAAGTGTGAAGAGCGCATCAAGAGCCAAAGGGGAACAGCAAAAGCAAAAAATAAATTCGACGACAGCCAGAGAGCAAATATAAAGCAAAGAGAGCGCTGCAGATGTCTGCTTAGTTGGGGAAATGACGGAGCAATTAAGCTGCAGAGAGCGACGAAACGGCATGGAAACGAAACGGACCGGCTGCAAAAGGGGAAGCTGCGAGAGAGAAGCAGCGAGAGCAATATGATTGCCAATAGCTACGCTCGCTCTTTTTCAGAGCAAGCAAGAGAGTCTGCTGAGAGTTGAATAACGATGCGCTCGCTCTCCAACACAAACACAAACAAGCAAGCCACGCTGCAATATGCAAAGTTGCCGGCAGCGACGACCTCCAACCCTTGCACTTCCTGCACTCGCCGACCCACACCACTCTCCAGCCCCCACCACCACCCCCAACCAAGCCCGCAACTAACGACCGGCATAAATTATTGTTATTGTAATACAAATACATGCTTAGTGTCAGTGTTTTGTTAGACTCGCCAAGTTTTGTGCTACGTATTGTTTGTGTGTGTGTGTGTGCTAAAACGATGTTGTTTTTGCTTTTTCGAAAATCGAAAAGTGTATTTGAATAAAATGCGCGCGTAATTTAAACACATTAGGGAAGGGGCTAAGAATATTCTATGTTGCTCTCTTTGTCAAGAATGCCTTCTAACTGTTATTTTAATAGAAATATAAGAACGACTGTTTTTTTGGATAAAACAAAATTCGGGCTAGTCGAGAATCCAACAGTTCCTCCAACAGCTGCCACAAATAGCAATTTGAAATCAAGACAATTGATTACAGGCCGCACAGAGTCGTAGCTGAAGTCGTAGTTGTTTCAGAATTTCATATATTTTATAAACTCTACTGTGGAACTCGGAATTTATTCCAAGTCTAGTGCAAAATGTACTAAGGCTTAAATGATATTCCTTTATTTAAAGCTTTGAAGCTATTAGTTTATTTAACTTAAAGCACAACAAAAATAATTGTGATAATTATTAAACAAAATAATGATACAGCATAAAAAATTAAGTATACATTTATATTAAAATAATTTTATAAATTCTATTATTTTTTTGATAATTTAATATAAATGCTGAATAACAAATATAGAAATATAATGTAATTAATGTTGATATCATTAAAATAACTAATAAATAGTATTAATTACATAAAGTTAATTGTTGAATAACAATTGATTTAGGTAAAAATGGGGGCAATCCTTCTAAGGATAGTAAATTAATAAATAATATACATTTGAATGATTTACTATTGAAAAAATATTAAAACATAATAAATTTAAATGTTAAAATAAATGTTAAAAATTAATAAATTAGTCAATTCATTTCATTACCATAAAGAGCTCTTAATATTCAACCTAAATGATTAATACATATATGTACATACGAGTAAATATGTACATACATACGTAGCATATTCTTCAGCAGAAAATTGATTGTTTCTTTGCAATTAATTCACATTGAGATCAAAAATAAAAAGATTAAGAAATATCAAAATTGTTGTTCAGCATTGTTTAATAAATAGACTCCCACACAGTAAAGCATAAATGTTTTGTGTTTTATCTCGGCTGTAGCTCAACCATTCCAGATACTTCTTGGGATACATCACAGTTCATTTTCAAATCGCTCATTGCATTTGATTAGCTGTAGAAATGAAGGGAGCTTTGATCAACATTCTGAATTATTTTGCAAGCCATAAGAGGCGGCCATAATTTTGATTGAAAAATATGATTCGCGGCTGATTAACACCTACGCAGAGCAATGTTGGCCAAATAGAAGATATCTGGCAGGATGAAAGCATTAGTTCATTGATCTTGCCCAGGCAGCTTGTTCATCCATCAGCTCGCACCTGACTTCGATAGACGCACAAATGGCCAGACAAGTGGTTTGTTCAAAGGCAGCCGCCAAATACGGGACCGCCGCCGCCAGTACAAACAAATAAACAAATTAGAGACGCGTTGAATTGTTAAAAATATGATGAGAAGCATCAACAGGTTCGTCTCCGATCGCTTTTGAAGTTCCAGCTGCGGAAGCCGCCTTTAATCTTTGGGCAGATATCTGAGGGCCTCCTCAATGGGCGTCTGTGAAAGAAACTTCCGTGGCGGCTGCTTTGAGCACCTGTGTGGGTGGCAACCACCACATCCCCTATTCCCACCCAACTAAATATCAGCCCATGGCGCCTAATCCCATTAGTTATAAGTGTAATTTTTAATAATACAATATTTGGAAACAAACAAGCTTTGAACTACGAAACCAAAAGAATAGAAAAAACATTTATTCCAAAAGATTGAAAAAAACTGCGATATACGGGGTTGCTTTTGAATGTTTCGGAACGATCTCATCTTCCTTCCGATCTCAGCTGTTATGTATAGTCCAGGTATTCGTCTAATTGTGTCCACGTACGACTGATTTTGATTTTAATTTGATGTTTCGAATCTAATATGTTAAGGTTTTTTCAAACTAGAAAACGTTTCCACTTCAGTTGCACTTCTTACCCCATTCTGTCAATATCCTATGTCTATCCTCCAGTCATTTTTTAAGCTCACTTAAAAGTAGAACATGTATGAGATCTTATCCTTGATCCATTGATAAATTGTGTGGTTTTTGGGGGCGGCTTTGGGAATTATTGCCTGAAACTGAAACTGATCGTGGATAGCTTCATTTTTTTCCACCGGCTCACTATTAATTACATACGATTGTTGGCTTCCCATATTCTGACTGTTGGAGATTGTTCTCTTGACTTCGAGAATCTCCGGGGACGGAGTTTCCTTCCACACCTTGACGGGTATATCAGCGCCATAGCCAACCTTTTGGGCATTGTAGCTCAGAGCAGTCTCGCTGTGCAGAGCCTTGCAGTATTTCAGATAAATAACGTTGGGTCTCTTGAAGTACCTATCCGAGCATTGTCCGATGTCGCTAAAGAACTGATACACGGCATAGGCGCGTTCGTACGGATACTCGCCTATGGCAACCCAAAACTGGCTTTCCATTTGCTGCAAAGGAGTGATGCTTTTGCCAAATGCTCGGCCAGCATGCGAAGTCGGGGGCAGGCTATCGCCGACCATGCCCAATGTCTGTTGCTCGTTGTCCCAATCCTGACGAGCCTGCTGCGACTCTCGGATGTCGCGTCGTATCAGCTCCTGCTGATATATCTCGTCCACGGGGCCGCCCACAAATGGCGGCAGATACTTGTCATCCGGATGGTTACCGCGCCAGCGGGCCGCAAAGTCGTCCAAATACGTATTTTGGTTATTCATGTCTGCTTCAGTTAAATATTGTACGTAAGCTTATGTTCTAGGTTTTCACAGTAAAAAAAAAAATGTAAACACTTTTTCAATAGAGCTGCCAGCTCGTCTCGAATTGAAATGGAATTGAAACAAATTGGGCTGCCACTTGAATCAGAAATGTTGCAAAATGAATTCTATTTCAAAATAGTCTTATTAAAAATCGTGGCCCATTTACAAAGTACACCTAATTCCGTTTTTACACGGTAGATTGGTTCCAGAAACAACCGTGTACAAAAAGTCATTAATCATATGCAAAAATAGAGGATTGGTTCCTTATCTCCAAAAAAAATAGATATGCAATTATTTATTTTTAAACCGTGTTATATAAAAATCATGTATAAATTATTGTTGTTGAAAAAGAAAGAATTTACATACATCGATTTAATTAGTGGTGTGATGATCAGAAATAGACCTACATGGCACGACCTTTTCCACTGTTTAGAATAAATGAATTGCGTTAGAGTCAATGTCGAAATATCACAGTATCTGAGCTTTTTTTTTAATCTGTGATCTTCCATTTATGTAAAAGGAAAAAAGGCAATGGAATTTGATTATTGACTTGGGGGGTAAAAATCAATCGGAATTCAATCGGGTTGGCCATTTACTCTTTCGAATACATTCTTCCTTTATAATTATATTAAAGAATACTATATTATCGCATGTTGTTCCAATTGAAGCTGCAAAGTATTCGTATTATTACTTGCTTGCTCCATTTTACTTAAAATTTTTCCAATGCAGAGAAAAAATGCTCTTTTTTAGGCAGTTACTCTGAAGAATATCTGAACATAGCATTACTTTCTGGACTGGACAGAAATCTTTCCTTATCACGTCAGAGATTTGTTTATCCTTTAAAGTGAAGTAAGGAGTAGACAAACATATGTCTAGACCGACCACAAAATACAAAATATGCCGAATAGGTAAATGAAATAACTTCTTAATGAAGAATGAGATAGTATGGACATAGGTATTTGGGTGTAACTGTTAAAAGACAGAAGAATAGAACTATTTGCAGATCCTTAATCCTCAAAAAGGTTTATATGTAGCTTCGAAGTAGCTTGAGAGCTCATCTATTAGGTCCATCCAACTCCTCAATTGGATATTAATATTGGCTATTAATCTACTACTTACAGGTTTTCGTTTTTAATAAATAACTTATTTAAATAAATTACGATATCATTAAAATATTATTATTAAATTGAAAAATATTTAAGATGAGCTAAAATATATTCACTTTTCTAAATGGGCCGCCTTTTCTACTTTCTGAACCTGATTCAATCGAGTTGAGTTAATCGTTGAGTGGCTTATGAAATCTCCTATCTTCTCTCCGTCTTTCCGCTGCTCGCTGTTTTAAAGAATAAAACTTTTTGCAGATCATTTTCAAATTAATTGTATTTAGAAGCATTGTCTTAACCAATTTCCCTTCACACATGGATACTAGAATTGTGGTCGCTGTAAAAGTTTGGCATATTAAATTATTTTGTTTAATTGAAATAATTTTTATTTTTAAATTCGAGCTATAATGAATATAATTTTCCAATATCTCCGCGCTATTTTCTTTAGAAATCTTAGAAATTTGTGATAATTGGACGTCCAGCTTATAATAATTCTCTTATTCGATTACGAAAGTCTTGCATTGTATACTTAGTATATTTTTAGGCTAAAATATTCAGTTCGTGGCCAGACTAAATGAGTAATTACGGTGGAGACAAGGAGGATGAATGAAACGTGCATTGTTCACAAAACTGACTTGATTTGGCGCCACAGCGGGGAGAATTTAAATGACAGCCGCGGTTGGCACAACAGTGCTCGGCAGTGTAGAATTTTTAATTATAATAAATCAATTTAAATAAAATGTAATTTTTCAATTTTATCAAATTGTCATTATGCGTAATTAATTCCTATGCACAAATGCATTTTGTTGTGTCACCCGCCGAGCGCATTCCCTTCCCTGCCCCGCCCCGCCCCGCCAAACAAACTCTTCCGATTGTGTCCATGCGATTAGGCAAGCCGAGCTAAATAACGGAATGCGGGAGGCGGGAGGCGGGACTGAGGGATGTGCGTGCATTTGTTTTGTCAAAAATAATGCTGCTTAATTATTATATTTGTAATTTATTTGCCACCGGCAGTTATCAGATACAAATGCTAAAAAGGTATCCACGGTGCTTAAATGCCGCATTAATTCCGCACAACACAACACAACAACAACAACTACAACAACAATAGCAAAAACATGCAACTACAACAACAACCACGAGAATTGCGACAAGCACTAAACTGGGAATGACAGTAACAAACAACAACAAAGGCAATTCAAATGCAGCGCATAGAATGCATAATTAATTTTTATTTTGATGACAACGTCAACGCTACGCAATCCTTCCGCAGCATTCCAGCCCCCCACGTAGCGTATACGCAATTATTTTAGATTTGTTGGCGACGTGTGCGCGTATTTCGTATTTCTCCCCTGTTTTTTTCCCCCACATGTATACGTACATTATATACACATGCATATGCACATATATGTGAAATATCGAAGAGCCAAAAATGTAGGTGACTCATTTCTACTTACCTAACTACTTATACATATATACTTCAGTTACACAAATCAGTATTCAAGCATGTTCCCTTTTCAAATGTTAGGTAATTGTTCTAGTATATTTGTATATGTCAAATCCTTTCCTGTGCCTAATATTAGAGCATAATTTGTACTGAGCCATAATTATTATTTAATTATTATTATTTAATAATTCTAGAACATATAAGCTGAACGACTAATTATCCCAAATTTGTTCAGCCTTGAAAGCGCCGAATTGCATCAAAGAAAATAGCGTGGAGATATTGGAAAATTATATTCATTATAGGTCGAATTTCAAAATTATGAATTATTTCAATTCTATTATTAAGTACTATTTAGTTAAGTCTAGTCTCAGATACGTGTACAAATATGACCCGGAACCATGAATCTGAAATTGAGTGTGTGTTTCCATAGGAAAAAACTCTTTTTATTTTCAAGTTGGCAGTACCTTTTTTTTAGATTTTTAAATATTTTTTTTATTATTTACAATAACTGAAATTAAACTTATCGAAAAATACAAATGCAGCTTAAAATAGGAGTTTAGTCTTTGTTTTTAATTATTTATTTAATTTTCATTTCATTTAATTTTAATTTTCACTTCATTCCTTGCATATTTATGAGGGGTTATATTTTGCGAACATCTAAAACTTATTTCTTTAAAATTGATCCACAAAAAAGTTCGTTTAAATTGTATTTATTTATTATTACTTCCTAGTGCGACAAGAAAGGTTCTTATAAATTAACAACAATTAAATTTCCATAGATATTAAAATTCAAGTGATTTGATAAGCCTACTTAACCTACAAGTATCTTATTAGATACATTTTAGTTGACATAGATTTGTAGTGTTTTGGGTTTTTTTTTTTTTTTTTTTTTTGATTAATATGGTTATTTTATTATATCGTATTGTGTAAGGAATGGTATTTCTGCAGCCGAAACTTCAAGAATATTGCAGTAGGCTTTCGATAAGTCAGGATATGTCAAAAACCCAAGTTTATAAATTGCGTAAAATGTTCAAAAAGAGTTGTGGTTGAAAAGCTTTTCAGACGAACCCAAACCATATTCAAAACTACGAAGAAGAGCAGAGAAAAATGAAGAATTTCTCCCTAGGCGACAAGTTGTCAATACAAGATACTAGATGGCTGATCCTGTTGACATTTTTAATAGGGCTGTCACCACGATTTAAAGACAACATTATTTTCTAAAAGTTTAGAAAGAAGTTTAGAAGTTTTTAGCATTTTTTAGCCATTTTATAAACCACACTTTGGGGATACTGTTTCGGCCCAATGAGGGAGATTTAAGCCGATCCAAGAAAGTGCTGTAGGCCATTCCAGAAGAATTTGAAAAAGCGTTGGTATAGTATTTATTTATTTAGTTGTTTAAAGGTAATCTATAGTTGTTAATCATTAAATAAAGATTTTGAAAGTTATAATAATTAGTGCGGGTCATTTTTTTTACACAGGTGTACTTATCAGTTTTTAAAGAATTTTTGCATCGGAATGTTAACCATGATAAATATTTTATCGTAAAGAAATGAAAACCAATAGAAGGGCGCTTCCAGCTGTTGCTGCATAAATTTCGAATGATCTGATTGAAAGCTTGTCATAACTCCTCTCTATTACGGCTGTAATTGCCTTTCATTTTCATATTCAACTACATCCATAAATTGTGCTTTTTAATCAGCATTTTCCTGACCCATTAGCTGTGCTACAAGCGTATTTATCGAACAGAGATACTCCAATATAGTCCAGATATTTCAATGCGCACTATTTATACGCACCCTACCTAACAGTCCACCGTGCACTACACAGTGACTCATATATATATATACACATATATACACACACACACTCTTGCAGCAGGTTAAACACAAATTAACCTCATTTGACAAAACAAAGCGAGAAACGCTAAAATGGATAATTTGTTAAATAAATTGCTCGATTTTTATGAAACCATTAAATATTTGTTTTTGTCGCGAGCCATTGTTCTGTGTTGTATTTGTAGTTGTTGCCATTTCTGTTTTTGTTGTTGTTATTGTTGTTGCTGCTGTTGTCGACTATTTACATTCGATAAATAAAATAAAATTAAAATTCTTTTGTATTTTGTTGTAGTTGTTGTTGTTATTATTGTTGGCGGGATTTTCGTTAACAGATACAAATCCGTTCTATTTGTTGTTGTTTTTTTTCTGTTGCATGTAGTATTTAGTTTGTTTTTGTTAAATTTTTATGGTTTGCTGGCTGTAAACCGCGCCATCATTAGGCGCCTGTCGCCAATTACCAACACCTCCCCCTTCCCTCCCCACCCTTTCATTCTCGCCCTCACTCTTCAGCAACCAACCACTACAGCTTCCATGCTGTTGATAGCTTTGTGTGGTTGAAAATCCTCTGAAATTATGGCGTTCATTAAATTTTAAACAAAGGTGATTAGATTTTATAATTTAAATGAATGCGAATGTGTGGCTGATTTTTATGCACAAATACACACGCACGCACATATTACATGACACTTTTACAGTACAGTTGTGCTCATTATTTATTTAAAACAATTGCACAAAAGTATTTGTGCATTGTATTTAGTTATTTTCTTATTTATTGGTGGCATTTTTATCACAATGCGGGATCTACGAAATGTTAATTTATTTACTTTTCGGCTATTTTTCTAATAATATTTTTGTCAATTTTAATTAATTTTTGTTTAGTCGCCAGATATGCAAAACAGAAAAGCCTAAAAGAATTGCTTTGCTTGTAAATGCGAGCATTTGTTTTTGAATTATTAATTCGAAACCAGCATAGTTTTAATTATTTTCATTTTAATCGCAAAAGCGGATATAATGCTATTCATCTATATTTTGCTCATCCATATATATTTATTGAAAGCAACCAATACACATATAATTAATCTGGGAAACGCTAATTCTTTGAGGCTAATATTTTTATGTAAATGCTTTAGTAAATGAGTGCTTGTCTGATTCTTGTGCCTCCCCCCTCTCGCATGCACTCTACTTCCAACAAACTAACAACTAAACTGAGACAACTTCAGACTATGGAGAGACATTATAGAAACTGGAATTATCATAAATAGAAAAGTTCGTTTCTATAGCAGATTATGATAACAATACTTAACGATATCTTAGTAAAGAAATAAGTTATGCCAATAAGTGCGATTCTTACACTAATCGGTGCTATGGCAGCTATATGAACTGATGACGTTATATAAGATATACGATTTTTTGAATTAAGACACGTTTACAGACGAAGCTTGGTGGCCCTATCTGTTACGGCTTACAAGTTATTAATGACGGACGGACGGACCCTTCGGGTACAGGCTGTACAAAGCGTCTTCATAAACGTAAGTCTCTCTAAAGAAATAAAGCCATCTATTCTGCCAAGTTTACGTTTTATGTTTTCGATCCAAAACCCCCATCCCAGTTACTGTTGGTTTTATACAATTCTCATATTTTGATTAACTTTTTAGACACTTTTTACAATAAAATCCTGTAAATGTATATTTGAGCTGGAGTTTAATCGTGTTAGGTGAGCCCTAAAGAAAGATATACTTGTATACTTATAATGATTAATATAATGTCTCCTGTGCCCATACATGTTGTAGCTTTAATTCAACTCTATACTGCATCCCAAAAGTATGTATACAAAACCAATTCGACAACGCACATCTATAGTTCTGAGCAGGTATTGTAGTTGTAGTTAGTTTTATTATTTATACTAATTTAATTTATTTTGAAGAAGTAATTACTAAGAATGGGGAAACAAATATTAAAGTGTGCTTGGAATGTTTAAGAATTGTTTAAAATATATATATATATATATATATATATATATATATATATATATATATATATATATATATATATATATATACATATTTTTAAAAGATATGCCCGAAATCTGTGAAAATCGTTGACTGAAAATTAAATTGCTTTTTTATTTTAATCTTTATTCTGTATTTAAACTTTTAAAATAATAAGAGAGAGTCCCCTCACACAGTTACTGGTACTATAAGTTTTCATCGATATTCCTATTTCTGCCCAAACAACTGAATAATACAAGTAGACAATGAATGTGTCCTCAAAAGCCTTGCAATTTAATTGAACTTTAAGTGGAATGTGAGAATTTTATTAAAATAATTGGCGACACGCACGATTTTCCTTTCTCTTCTCATGCCTTTGTAGAACGTATGACCTGACTTGATTACATCATAAAAAATACACAAAGTCCAGCCCAAATGTGTAAAACATTTACTATAAAAATGCACAAACACATTTATGCTAGCAGTTTGTTATTAATCAAATGATTAAGCTCGCAGTCAACTGGCACCACTCAGTGGTCGATTTCGATTTCGATGTCGCTGTCGCTGTCGCCATCACAAACGCCCGCAGCGGATAATTTGCGTCAAAATGTCAGTTCATTTGAAGAGTCATGTCCATAGTCCCAGTCCCAGTCCCAGTGCCGGCCCAAACGTCCGTCGAGCTAACGCATGCAATTGAATTAAAATTAAAATATATGGCGCAACAACCAGCCGCAAAAGAGTCAACAAATTAAAAAAAAAATAACGTAATTTGCAATTTATTTATATGAATATGCGCAAAACGCTCATATGGTGAGCCGTCAAGCCTTATTGTAGCAATGCCCAAAAAATATTATAAATTTAAAAATAATAAAAACAAATGTCAGCCTTGCTGCGTGTGCCGACGTTTGTATACTCTTGCAAAATAACTCCCCACTTTTAAATGAGCAAACAAACAGGCAATTTTTCCAAGTCTGTAAAATCTGTAACTTTCATAAAACCAAACCTTTCCTAAGGCAGCTGGTAGCTATAGAAGACAAATCTGATCTGTTGACTTCCAATTCGATCTTTTTCTTTGATATCTAAAAAGACAACCAAACTTTTTATATAAATAGTTTTTTTTAAATCTAAACTTTCTCGTTGCAGGTGTATGATGTAAAAGTCGGAATTCAGTTTATATTTCAAGACTAATTTAATTTAAATTTTAAAAGCTTTAGATTAGATTCCAAAATCAATCCAATTCGCTTCTAATTATAACATATATTTCTGCATTCTATAAAATATAATATGCACAATCAGCCTACGGATAAAGGGTTTTGATCTGCAAAATGCATCCTAAGACTAATTAAATTTTAAAAGCAAACAAGAAGCTTTACACACAATTGCTCGATTATGGCCGCTATTTGAAGATCAATCAAATAAATAATAAAACGTATAAAGGGATCTGATCTGCAACAAACCTTAAAACCTGATTGTTCCTACGGCAGCTATACGCTATTGCTGATATTTAAATAAACAACACACCTGCTCACATAAGAGTTAAAAAAATTTAACATATAAACATTATAACTATATGATATAGAAATCGGAATTAATTCCCATTGCAACTATACGATATAAAAGTCGGAATTCACTTCATATTTCAACTCTATTTAAAAAAGCAAGGAAGAAGCTTAATCCCTTGCTCGTTCATTCCTATGACCTCTATTAAAAGAACAGTCCAGTTGGCTTCTAATTTTAACATATATTTCAGCATTCCATAAAATAATTACCATTGCAAAATCGGCCTATGGATAAGGGGTCCGATCTGGCCAGTTCAAATTATATGTTTTTGTACAATTTGCATAGCAATTGCTTTTAAACTGCAAATCGGAAACTGGAAAGCGATGGGTACTGTCAAACGCCACATACCCTTTCCAAGAGCATTATTATAATAATTAAAAATCTTTCAATCCCCGGCAGCAGCCACAACCTCCGGCAATCGTTGACTCACATGCCAACTCGGTTTCAATTAATGCAAAATGTCCTAAAATGAAAGCAACTTGCTACTTTCCACTTGCCACTGATTGTTGGCGATTGTCAGGCGGCCGTTGACAGGGGCCAGCCAGAAAATTGAAATGGGCATGGATGCTTACGACGTGATCCTGTCCTGTCCAGTCAGTCCTGCCCGCTTCGGTTCGTGCAATGCATTTGTTTAAATGCCGGAGAGTGCGTATTGAAAATAAATTGAGTCGTGACCAGTGCTGGCTCGCCTTTTTGTGGCTGTCACTCAGTTGCCAGAATAGCCCAAGCTGTCACAAATAATTTGCACCCAAACATTTTAATTGAAATGCAAAAATAAAGAACATGAAAGCAATTCAGTAAAATAGCAAATAAGTTTACTTACAAATATCGACAGCACTTTTTATAGTTTTTCACATTAATATCCACAGCTAGGCAGGTAATTGTGTAATTGTGGTAAATACTTACGGGTGGTATTCCTAAATTCTTTAATTCTATATTGTACAGACAGAATTGTGAAGATAACATATTTTGACACTTTTTTTTTTTTAATTTCAACTTAAGAGTTCTGTATTTGAATTTTGATTTTTTTTTTAAATGTATTTATTCATCAATATCCATTTTGTCGCTCTCAGATATAATGCACTTATGCCTTAAGGTTAATAAGGTTAATAACCTTTTGGCAAGAAGTCAAAATGCACTACGCATTGTAATCGAAGAAAACAGTAAGCAAAACCTTCACCCTTTCGTTTCAACAGACCTCGTATATCAGAAAATTCGTGAGCTTGCTTTACTTTCCTTAAACTAATCGTACTAAAAAAAACGCTCAAATGCAAGCCTTGTTAGCGCGTATTTTTGTGATTTTTTACTTCTAAAACCAATTTATTAAGCACTGCTAATTTAAGAGAGTTATCACTGCAACAAAGCTTTTTTCTTTCTTGGAATTTTCATTTCATTTTTTTCCCTTGATTTTATATTTTTCGAAAACCCTACAAAATATTTTATGTACACAGCTTTCAAGCTTAACAAGATTAATGGAAAATATTGCTGCAGGAGAGCGATATTTTTAGAAATATAGGTGATTTGAAAGAGTTTCATTTTTGAATAAAAATAAAATTTACTTAGTAAACAAATTTCATTCACTTTTAAGTATAAATATATTTGGTTATACAGGGTGCGCCATCTTTTATTTCGGTATGTCCACATATTTAATCGTAGAAGGTCAACTCAAAAAGAATTATTTTCTCTGCATGCTGCTGTTTTTTTTACTGCTGCTTAGTTTCGAGTCCGTTTGAGACTCCCAGCATTATACTCTAATTTTATATTCCATATATAATTGGTATACATTTTTTAAAGTGAATATTTGGTCAAAGTTAATATTTTAAATCCAGTATTAATCTTCGGTTCAGCCTTATGCCTAATGCTTTTTCAAAGCAGTAGCTTTCTACATGGCTTCATGACCTAAACCCCCCCTCGAAACATTTCAGTGATTGGCAGTGAAATCGGTTTGATGGATTATCAGGCAATAGCGTTGACTAACGTCAACCTCACAACCTCGTTTGTGATAAGAAACACTTGAAGCACGTGTAGTCATAAATTTGAAATGCGGCCGAGAACTGAGAATAAAAAACAGAAATGTGTTTTTAAAAATGTGACTGTGGTTGGCGTTGTTGGCAAGTGTCAAGCATTAGCCATCAGACAAGCACCCATCAGAGTGAGACTTATCATTTGCTCATAAAAATGTCAAAACTATCGCACAGACATTGACTGATGACGACGACGACAGCGACGACGACCGCAATACGCTTGACATTCGCAGGAGAGTAATGGAAGGATGCCCATGCTAAATGCTTTTTTCTTCGGCTCCTCACAATTCTCCACATGTCACACATTCGCACATTCCCCCCCAAACACACACTCTCTGAGAGACTTACAATGGTGCTCCATCGCTTATTCAGCACGCAATGACATCGATGTTGAGTGATTTCATTTTTTTGAACTGCAATGCTGAAGGCAGGCAGCCTCTCGTCTAACCTAGCCATCATCATCATTCTACCAGCCAGCCATACAGTCATCCATCAGTTTAGTGAGTCAGAGTGAATCGCTCTTGGAACCATCATCAGAATACCCATCATTCCGAGCTTCTCGGCTGCTGCTGCTGCTTGTTGGCATGATTCATGGCTTCGATTGAATTTTGATTGACAATATCGCAAGCATTTAAAGTGTCTGTTTCCGCTTCCGTTCTGCTCCGCTCTCTATGAATTTTTTCCTTCGCCTTTCATGTGCCTTCTACCATTCTGCATCTACTCTGCTTTCTCCTTCCCCTAAGTTACTCTGAGTCCCACAGAGTTGTTCGACTTGATGCCTTGGCTAAGTGATGCAGCTTTTCAAAGTGATTTTAAAATCATTTGTCATCTGACAGATGAGCGTTTGATTGACTTCAAGGCTATAAATTCATCAGTGGTTACAATTCTGTTGGCGTAGTAAAGGAAGGGACATATGTATATTGAAGAAAGGCCTACAATCGGAGCAGATTAAGTGAGAAAAGAGGAAACGTGACACAATTCCTGAAATGGTTACATACTGGCAGCGATTCGAATTCTTAAGCAGGTTTTTTTTTTTGCAGTTAAGCACTTGTTTTGTTGTTGGATTAAGCCTGTTGGGCAAATAATTCAAATTTCTGTCATCTTTGTTGTCCAACAAGGACTAAACAACCTAATCACTCAAAAAACTTAAAATAAAAATAAAATTTTTTCGCTTTTAAATTGTATTTTTCAAAAAATATTTAGGTTGAAAATCGACAATTAGTACTAATTTGAATAATCTGCTGAAATGACTTGACTTCATAAAGTTTTGATTTGTGTGCCAATTATTTGTCTGCTCAGTCTGCTGATCTAATTCGAACTGTTGCTCCAATTGCTTTGAATTTATGACCCTTAATATGTATGTTATTCCCATATTGATTAGAATCCCATCCATGCCTCACACATCAATTAGCGATAACATCGCATTGTTATTATTTATGCTCGTTCTATGGAAATATCAATTCTTTTGACATTGATGAAATAAATTTATGATCGCGCGCTTTGGGCTTTCACTGCCAGACGATTTATGATGTCTATAGCATACCGATGCAAACCAAATCAGGGCGATTTGAGTGATTACCTGTTTGTCCAATTTGAGATTTTGTTTTGGACACGCAAAGACCTCATTTCCCGCTGACATGTTCAAAAAGAAATACAAGCAGTGTCGCATACCCATCAAGTGAAGTCTGAAATAGTATATATTTGATAAGACCCGTTCGTATTCGTCATTTGTATAGAACGAGCCGTAAGCTACCATATCATAAATAAGAAAATAAATATGACATTGATTTTTATGCAGCCTGAAGTCAACTAAAAACGAAAAAGCACTATTTTAACTTGTATTAAAAAATGCTGAATGTAAGAGCTGGAATACTAATATTCAAAGTTTACATTTAAAAATATTTTTAAATAGATTATATAAAAATAAAAAGTTAAATAAAAATAAGACATTGATTTTAATTGAGCCTGAAGTCAATTAAAAACGACAAGGCCCTATGTGAATTTTTAATAGAAAATGTTGAATTATAGGGCTCTAGTATACAAACATTTAATGTTTTGATTTAAAAATATTTTTAAATAGATTATAGAAAAATAAACAGTTGAATAAAAACAAGACATTGATTTGTATGCAGCCTGAAGTCAATTGAAAACGAGAAAGTCCCAATTGAAAATGCTAAATTAAAATATTCAAAGTTTAAGTTTTAGTTTAGATTTAAAAGTATTTTTAGGTAGATTATAGAAAAATAGACAGTTAAAGTTCGAAGGGTAAGGGCAGAAATCAATCCACTTAATAACAGCTACAAAAGTGTTGAAACTAGAGTAGCATTAATTGTTACTTATTCAATATTCATATCGAGCAGATCTAGGCTATTCTATAACTTTAACCACACCATTCATAATCTTAAATACACTTTCACGATTTTGCAGTAATTTTTTTTTTTTTTTTTTTGATTTTGTAAATTATTGCAAAGAAGTTCCAACTGATATTTTTATAAAAAGAATGAATTAATCGTTTGGAAAACCTTCTGCTATACTTGCCATACTGTTTTATTTGCATTTATGTATTGTTTGAGCTCATCCGATATTTATAGTTGGCATAGAATTATTAGTTGTATATAATTTTTTTCTGTCTATCTATTTTGTTGTCAAAAACCGTGCGAATTATTAAATGCAACATTCGTTTTTAAATTGAAAATTTTATTTCGCCTACTAATATTGACTTCCGCATCCGCTCAAAAGTCCAAAGTATGTTTCCTGTTCTTTTTATTTCTCTCACAATTTTGTTGTGTTTTATGTTTGGCGCCAGAGTCGAGACCACCACCACTCTCTCTCCCCACGCCATTCCACGCACCGCTGGCCAACAAGCCATGAAATTTGTTATCGTCGCATTTACAAAAACAAAAAATCAATTTTCCATGAAATGCAACAACAAATGGACAAACAAGTCGACGGAGAAAAAAGTTTTACAAATCAGACAAATAAATTTACAAATAAATACGCATACGCGGAATATTTGACAGTTATTAATTAAAAATGGGAAAATTTATATTAATTTTATTCAAATTGTCAACAGCAACAAAGGAAGCTAATGCCAATTTATTTTATTTGTCTCCCCCCTCTTCCAGCCGCTGCCACTGTCATTTCGTCCTTTTTTTGTTTTGTTGGTGCAGATAAAATTTTATTCGCAAACATGTGAAATATGTATCCACGATATCGAAAAACTCAATAATTTTCTAGCGCTCTTCCCCCAAGCTACACAATGCAGATAAGATTAGGGATACATAACTAATAATGGATCCGTCAAAATATGTCTTTAGCTACCAACTTATAAATTTGCGATTGTTGCTTACAGTATTTAACGAATTTTAAGACCGATTTCAACTTGAGTATTAATAATAAACAAATCACTTTCCCCCTTTCCGCTAATGTTTCGAAGCTAGTTTTTTTTCTAATCACTTGAAACTTATTTATTCCTATCGCTTCTGAACAAGGTCTCTATATAATTAAAAAATATTTGATAATCATATTTTATTTATTTATTTTTATTTATTTATTTATTTATTATTATGATTTATTTTATTTATTTATATTTTTTTATTTTTATTTTATTTATTTTTATTGTATTTATATTCATTTTATTTTTTTTTTTTATTTTTATTCATTTTGTTTATTTTTATTTTATTTATATTCACTTTATTTTTCACAATTTATTTTCTTAATTGCAATAAATTTCATTCATATATAGATATTATTAAGAACAAAAAGCTTTTAAAAACATAGCGTATTCACAATTCGTATAACATTTTTAACGATTGTATTATATTTATATTTCTTTTGTTTCTTTTCAGCAGTGCTTCTTCGTCATCTTAAGCCTAACAACAACGACAATAAGACAGGGTAAGTAAATGTTAAACTGTTAACTAATTAAGAGATTTATTGAGATAATTATGATAATATTATTTAAATGAATTTATAATTAAATTTTGTGAAAAACTCTCCAAGACATATTAAAAGTTACCAAGAGAACTTATCATGGAATTCAGAGCTAGGAGATGTCAAGGAGTTATAAATGTTATTATATTTCTTCTATTATTCTGAATTTAAGCCAAATGTTGTTGATGAATTGAAAGACGAGTCTTTAGATTCGATGGCACAGTCAATCGGCAAACCAAGTTCATTCGACAGTTGTTATGGTTGGTCGGGTTTTGTAAAGACGAGGAATATTTCCACCTGAGTTCCCTCAAATACGCATTAAAAAATAGCGAAAATTCGCTTTGGGGTGGTTTTATGTCTTTTTTATGTTTCCATTGTATTTTTTTAGTCAGATAATATTTTTAAAAAAATTTCAGCATAACCCCTGTAATCGGCAAAATGGAACGCCTACAGAAATAGCGTTTGATTTTATGCAAAACAGGATTGCTGCTAATGCCCTTTACTTTTTATATATTCATTTGAGGATGGTTTTCTAATGTATTTAATATTTTACAAATTTATTTAAATGTGTTCAAACATAAAATCTTCTTAACTTTCCACATCTTCTTCGTCTGCTTTTTAAATACAAACACCTTCTTGCCAAAACAAAGACATAGTATATTAGCGCAATACATTCCAGTCCCAATGCTAAGTAACTGAGAAAATTGGCCAGCAAGTATAGTGGGAAAAATTTATCGCTTAAAAGTTTTTCGCAGCCCCTGGTAATCAGAGAGCCTGCGAGATCAGACTGATTGGTATAGCAGGTAGGGTGAACCTTGCGCATGTATTCCAGATATGTTGCGGGACCCTCAAGACCACAGCACTTGAGCTGCATATATATGCTATATATATTATATACTATAAGACCATATATACGACTATTTGATAAATCACCTTGACTTGTATGTCAATCCAAACCGTCTCGTTTTGCTCGGTAAATTTCCACCAGGCTGTGTTCAGGAACTCGGTTGTATTTCTCAACGAGATCTGTGGCACTAGTTGGTTAAAGAATATGTGTTTCGTCCATTTGAATGCATATATTAAAAGAGGAATATACTGAGAGGAGGGCGTAAATAAATAAAGGTGCTTATGCAATCCTGACATACCAGAACAGTAATCCATTCCGTAGTCAAGGAAAATACACAAATGCTCACAAGGAGCAGTTCTACAATAATAACGATCCAACTCGTTAAAACTATATAGACCCCAATCACGGTTTCTCTCAGAGTCTGGAATACATATTCCTTTTCTAGAGCCCTTATGCTTGGTAATAATATAACCAGTGTCAGAACAAGTACCAGCTAGAAAGTAACGCGCTTTTTAGTTACATTTTGGAAAATAGGTAGCCAGCCAGCTTCGTTGCTTACCGCGATTGTCCAAATGAACGTGTAGTAACAAGTTACTGGAATATTGCGACTCATAATACTTAGTAATGTTCTACGTCCGGTATTTGATGTTTGTAGCAAAGCCACACAGATTGATTTTTAATTGTGGATACCCAATAAATTGGCCAGTGTTCGGCAATAATGGGAAGTTTCCAAATTGTTTTAAAAGTCACAGAATAGAAAAATAGCGTTTTTAGAAATTGATTATGCGAGAACGATTATTGAATTGGACATCATATTGCTTCAAAATTTTATTAATCCCATGCTTAGACGTATTTAAAGGGTGTTAAATAAAAAAGGAGGCCCAATTTAAATAAATATGTTAGCTTGAAGCCTTTTAGACTTGTCTATCAAATGGACACTTTGTAACTTATAACGATTGAAAGAATTTTTTAAGGTTTTTTTTATTATTATTAGGGGCATTATTTTGACTTGACTCAGTGATTAAGGGAATATACAAATTTTGTCCTTAATCCTTAAGAAAAAGTTAAAATTACAGGTTAAGTATAATCATTATTATAAATAATGATTATGAGTTAATTCTTAAAGTAACACTCAAATATAATTATTACATTTTTAGCAAATGAATGAAAATTAAAAAATAATCATCATTATTTTGTATTTTTTTAATAACACTTATAATGATTAAGGTCCCTGATTATTATATTAATTGAATTCCTATTATAATTTAATTAACGACAAAAAGTAAAATGTTTACTTTGGGTTGCAAATAAATAGTTTTGCTGTCATATTTACTTATTTCGGGCATATTTACTTATACGTGTACATACTTTTGTATTCCGGTCAGCCACGTTTTAACTGCGTGTATACATATATACATATTTTTTATCAGCAGAGTGTTATTTAAAACTGTCCATCGTGGACAACCATTAAATTTGTTTAACTGCACATGTACATACATACATAAATTTCTTCTTTGATTTAATATTTTCTCTCTCTCTTTGTTGTCAAACATTTACACATCAGTGTGCAGGCATTTGCAAGAGATTTAGATTTTTTAATTAAAATAAAAGCTTAATAAGTTGAAGGTGTGATGGTTCAGAAGTTTTGTCACTTCACATACTATTGCCATTAGCAAGTGGACTAAGCTTGGGTCAAGGTTAAGTTACGCCCATTGTGATGACACATAAGCTCTTTGATTTTCGACCACCCGGAGCTGCTAATAAACCCAACTTTTTCTGGGATCTGCAGAAAGTAGCTGCTCCACGCTTTCCTCCTCTGCTCTTCTTTTAGTTTTAGAAATGCTGAGGGGTCTTTTAATGTTAAGAAAACGCCTTGGCTTATATTTTTCCAACGCTTTAGCAGCCTGAAGGATAATTCGAGTTTTCTGTGTTGTTATAAGTCGGGCTTCGGCCTTCAATAGTTGGGGATTGGTGTTGAAGGGTCTCGCTTGTATCGCTTCAACTTCAGCCTGACATTCATCAAAGCAAACTGACCTAGTTTTTTCGCATTCTGTTCTCTTTATTGGAATACTACTAGCAGCTTTCTTTATGCAATTATGCTAAGACAGCTTTGTGGGAACAACCTTTGTCTACTTATTAAAAGATTTAACTGTAAATCAACATTTCTACTGCCAATCTGCCAGATAGTTAAGCTTTTAGAAGAATTCTCCACAGAAGAACCCACGGGTTTTATTTCCGACCTATGCGCTAACTAGGTTGAGTTATACAAAAATATATTGAAAAGTATATAATATTTTTAAGCACATACATTCTATATACTTGCATGCTTGCGGCGAACACATTTAATAATTTATATATGTATATGTATGTAAATGCAACACTATTTTTGTTTTTGTTTATCTGTTCTTTTTGTATACAAATTTCCATTGTTGATTTATGGGATTTGCTATTTTTGACAGTTGTTGCTGGTATTGTTGTTTTGTCAGAGCTGTTTCTATTTTATTACAAATATCCATGCATACATATGTACATTCATGTGTTTGTGTGTGTGTGTGTGTGTGTTTGTGTGACCACTATTTTATAATCGGCTTTCTATATTAATTTAAATTTTATTTTGGGCATTTTATTATAATTACTCTTGATATATGTAAATGGTAATCGTTAGCATCGCATTGTAATTGTTGTTGCATTGCTTTACATTCATTGCAGTTGATGTTCGTTTATATGCCTATGTATGTGTGTCTGTGTGTGTGTGTGTGTAGGATCTGTTCGCCCTTCCCTGCCATTATGTTTTGTTATACTTTTTGTGCTTGCGGCATTTCATTCTGAAACCCATTCCAGTATTCCAGAACTTATAGCGGTTTTGGGCTGCTTTCATTACTATATACAAGTATGTATATATATTTCCATTGAAAAAAATTAATACTCAATGCGCAGAAACAAAAACGAGTCCATTGCAAAAAAAAACTGTAATATTTTGTCTAAATATTTATAATATTTTAATGCTAATTTCCACAAATTCAAATGCATGTGCTAATGTGTGCGTGTGTATTTATTTATCAGATACTATCTAAGCACTTTGTATGCGGATTTTCGCATCTGTTGTTGATATTTTAATTTTACTGTCACATTCGATCATAAATTTAGCGATTAAGGCATACTTCGTTGAAATCTATGCAGGCCTACTATATTCTACATTGCGCTATATAGAGCGTAGAGCTCCAAAAATAGAATCGCCTTTTGAGTTTTCTACACTTAGCCACTGGACATTGGTTCGATTATTTGAGTAAAATTCTAAAATATTGTTTTCTTATCGAATCAAGCTTATGAACAAGTAGCTTGTCAAAAACTTCCTCTCAAAACTTCGCTCCTTTTTAGGCCTTTTTTCAAGTTTTTGTTTGAAATAAAATGCGATTCAAATAACTCTTGAAATTCGTTCCTTATGGATGCAAAAACGAGCCCTAAGTGGAGTAACCCATTAATATTTTGAATAAGTATGTAAATCGAAGCGGGTCTGAACGAATTAAATTGGCCGTAACTTATCGGTGATAACTTCCTCATATCATTTGTCTGATCTTTGTTCATCATAATCAGAAACTTGAAATGAGCTTTTCTGCCCAAAATACTTGTTCTATATGAGCTCAATAAAGATGCAGCCAGCTATATTTGGAGAAACGGTAACACATTTTATGCTAATTGAAGCCGATGTCAATAATGATTATAAGCCTGCCTGATGATGATGATGTTATTGTTGATGAAACGAACGAATATGATGGCAGCTGTCAGTGTCAGTGTCAGTGAATATTTGTAAGCATTTTTTGCGACTTTGCGATGATTCGAAGTTATGCAAATGAGCAGGCAATTAGTAAAAACAAACAAGTATTTTGCATGACTAATTTAAAATACGCCTCCAATTAAAGTTCTCTTTTTAAGAGTGTGCATATTGTTTATTAAGATTTTAAGTTGAAATTAAAAAAAAAAACACACACTTTTTAAGAAGAAATTTTAGTTTATATAAAAGAAATGAAAATGAAATCTTCATTTGGGTCTTGCAACAAAACTTGACTCCTCCATAATCATGGGCCCCGGTCTATATAGTTTTTCCTATCTATAATTAGCAATAATTTCTTTTTTATTTTGCATTTGCCCAAATTATGTTTAACCTGATGGAACAAATTATCAAAAAAAAAAATCTTCACCAGTATATACTCTGCACAGGGTCTTAACACAACATTTTATTCCTGCTATATTGGTATAATATTCCTTTAAAGATTTGTCAGAAGTTGGTATCCTTTATGTCTGCAGGAATCGAAAAGATCATTAAGAATAATGTCGGATATTCAGTGTATTAAGTGTGCTCTAATCAATTCAGTATATACTATAAATTTCAACATTTTTTCCAATTTTTTTTGACACACCTATTACTCTGTCCAACCGAAATATTTGTATTTTATGAATTAAGGATTTTTTAATAGTTGGTAAAGCGGTTTATTATTTGTTTTGTAGCTGAATTATGTTTATTTTAAAAAACTAACTGATTTTTTGAAAAAAAAAATAAAATACTTACGAAAGGCAAGCTTTTTTGAAAAAGAATGTTCTCACACCTACTTGTATTATTCTATCCAGGTGTTTTATATTTATTTATATGAATACTGTCTGTATACTTTTTCTTATCTACCATTAGCAGTAATTTCTTAGTTATTTTGCATTTGACCAAATTGTGTCTACCATGATAAACAAATTAAATGATCATACATACGGGTATACTCTAAACTGGATCTTAACACATGATCATATCATTAGAATGAATTTCTTAACTATTTCGCATTTGCCCATCCATGGTCCCATTCCCTGGCTATGACTGACACACCTATCAGTGAAGAGTACAAATAAGCGATTGGATAGTGTATTTAATAGTCCCCAAGACCAGCGAACAGGACATCCTCCACTTGCTTTACAGCAGAAGGAGAGCAATCGGATGAACATTTACGAGGCTTTCGTCAAATTTACGATCCCCACCAACGCTCAAGCCGGCGCATAAAAATGTCACTTTATGGAGGATGATGCGTGACTGACGCCGCTTTGTCGATGTCGTTGACGCACCTCTTTCGATCGCCGGCCTGGCCTGGTCTGGTCTGGCCAGCCAGCACTTAATGTGCTCCAAAAATAAAAAAAAAATAAAAGCCAGCTGTCCAGGAGGCGCGCTCATCATTACGATTATCGCATTGAAATTTATTTTGCATAAATCTGCCAGCAATGACAAAAAGCTGGCGAATGGCCTCCACAATTTTGGGTGTGTTCCGACTGACTGACGTCTGATGCTGGACACAGGTGCTGCTGCTGCTGTTGCTGCTGTTGCTGTCGCAGCTGCTGCAGTTCTAATTGCATGTCCATGTGGCCAAATAACAATGTGGAATTCATTATAAAATGTGGTTTGAGTTATTTGTCAAAATGGTCGTAAAATGTCTCGCAGTCCGTGGCTAAAGTGACATTGATGTTGACATTGACAGACAGCCGTGACAAGCCCGTCTGCTGCACCCACAACGGACAGCCCCACCAGCTGATTCGATGCGACAAATAAATGAAATTGTTAATGGCCTTGCAGGCAGAGTTAAGAGTTCAGTTCCGCTGTTGGCGTTGTCTGTGCCGTTGCCTGTGCTCAGACCATGGACTTTATTTAATCTGCTATTTTATTGTTGTTGCTACACATCAGTATAATTCAAATTAAGCTTTACGTTTGCGTAATTATGCTCTGCAGCATCGGTTACGATGATTTCAACTGCATTATAGTATACTCTTGCAGGCCGGGCTGCATCAGCTTTACAGCCAGGGACGAACAAACAGACAGACAGACAGAGAGACAGAGGAGGCAAACAGATACCTTTCTTTCCAGCATATGAATCAAGCAAAGCGTAGAAGAAGAACGAATATAAAGTATATAATAAAGTGTATAACTTGAATGTATAAGATATTCAATTCTCATTTGCTTTTTTTCTTTATCACCGAAAGGGTAAAAGTTTTACGAGGTTAGTGCGAAAATATTTACCACTCTGAGAAAAGCTTTAAGGCGATCAATGTTTCTGAGAAAAAGTAAATCAAAAGTTGTGACATATATATTATTCTTTCTTGTGAATATTTCAAATATTTACATCAAAACAAATGTTCACTATTGAGTGTAACTTTATTATTATTACGATAATTATTTAAAATGTTTGGGCTCTTTATGCATTAAAAAAAATTGGTTTTAGGAAGCATGAAGTTTACTTATATAGTATTCTATTCAAAAGCTTTATTTATTTATTAAGTAAATCAACAAATAGTGCTGTCGATACAAAATACAAAAACTATGATTTATATTATAGTATAATGTTATAAATAAAATAAAGATATTTTATAAAACAACGTTATAATTTCAACTGAAAAGATAAGAAAGCCTAAGAAAATACTATAAGCTACTAATGCTTCCGACCCGTTGGGGGAATTTTATTTGCCATTTGGCCAGATATGCCCCGAATCACAGCCATATGTTGTCGGAGACATTATAGACCTAACAGGCTAAAAAAGTATAGTAAGTACAGAAGGAAAAGTAATTCTCCTTAACAGCTTATAAGGCATAAAGAGAAAGAGTAAAAGGGAAATCTCCAACCCGGTGGGGGAAAAAGCGATTTCGCCGGAGATACCTATAAAGGATAAATTTTATAGAACAGAGAGAGAGTTCTGCATTTAACATTTTTGAACTATTTTACACTCTACGAGATTCTAGAGCAGACCAGCTTTATCTTTAAGGCACAGCAAGATCATTAACAGATTTGATATAATCTTATCCAAAATGTATATCAACTTTAATTTGACCTTTGAGATATGCAATACTCCACAAACCTGCTACACCATTTTGTAGCTTCAGTGCAAAACTTTGAGAAATGCAACTCTTTTCTTGCTTCCTCTCTCACCCTCTCGGTTTTCTCAATATTTAAGCAAGTCCTCCGGCACATCATTCCGAGGCACTCAAACAGAGAGACTGTCTTGAATCTTGGCAACAAAACGTCAATCATTTGCCTTAGTCTTTTGCGTTTGCTTGCACATGCCATTTCTTGCACAATCCTTGCACCCGCCACGCCCACTGCCTCACTACCCCATCGCCTCTTCGCCCACTCGCCCACTTGCTGGCCGTGCCTGCAGCTGTCAGTCAATGTGTCGTGTCACAGTGTCTCTCCATCTGTCTGTCACTTGCATGTCTCTGTCTATTCTACGTGACATCAGCCCAGCGAATTTTCCTCCTGCTAGCAAACTCGAAGGATGCCAGCAAGTAAGCACAGACGAAGATGAAGACGATGGCGATGGCGAAGGCGAAGGATGCTGCAGCCGATGGATGGATTTTTGGATTCGCAACTTGCACTTGGATTACAAGTCTGATTTTGATGCGTACATGTTTGTCGCTCTGTATGTCTGTATGTGTGTGTGTGTACTCGTATATGTGTCTGCATGTCTCTGACATGAGGGGTAAGCAGCTAGGTGGTTAAGGGGTTTTGGGGGGTAACGGGTTGTACCTTCCATAAAATACATATTGCACTCACTGCACTGCCTGCTTCTTCTTCTTCTTCTTCTTCTCTATGGGTCACCTCCAACCCACATAGCCATAGTCATAGCTATAGCTATAGCTTTAGCTATAGAGCTCAAGTTTAGTTTTCTTATGCTTTTGTCTTCTGTGCTTTTATTATTTTATTCCTGGCCTTGTTTTAATTCACAGCGTCTGTTGCCGCGTCATCCTTAGCCCCTCTCCCAGCAACACTTTGTCGTCGTTGTCGTGTACGGCAACATTGTCTCAGTCGCCTCTTTGGTTACAATGTTTACACACACATATCCACATATCTACTTCCGAGCATGTGAGAGTTCTCACATACGAGTCCTGCATCTCAGCTCGCTTTGAGCCTTTTGCTATACTCGTACGAGTATGCGAGTGCGTGTGTCCCTTCGAGTTGTAAGTGACAGTTGCAATTTTCAAACTATTGAATGAGTGACAAGTTCTGCAGACACGATTGAAACTGACAGCTACTGCTGCATTGTCTCAGCGTTGGATTTCGCTTCTTCAATTGGCCTTGCCTTGCCTCGCCTCGGGCTTGGGCCTGGGCCTGGGCTCAGACTTCCTTTGTCTTCCATGCAACTTGAGTTTAAAGATAGAACTTATAACAGAAAAGGGATAATAAATGTTGATTACTTTTATTAATGAAATGAAGGAATACTTAGCTGATTAAGCTCTTTAGGCCTGAACCACATTTATTGAACTACTATTTATTGCGCTATTTCGAGTAATCGACAGCTATCGGTTTTTGAAAGATTCATTTTCTTTTGAGCGGGTATTTCAGGTTGAAGTGAACTTTTCTTTCCCCATATATGCCTCACTGACAAACACTACTACTTATATCCTTTCCAGCTAATGTTTTTGTTATACACTCTCTCCATTTCTTAACTTTTGCTTTGGTGTACCTAAAATAGTCAACAGGACGACTAGAGGCGTTTAAAGGAAGGAGGCATGGCATTAAATTATTTGACTTGGTTCTGGTGGAAATCTCAAACGATATCCGATGAGTAAGATCGGATCGACTAGTCGTCCTTCTCCGATTCTGTACGCTCTTCGTTTTTCGTATTAAACATTCTTTTGTTAAAGCTTTAACTTCGAGAAATTTGAAGGATTTTAAACTACGAAATTTTACTACAAATTTCACAAATAAACTACGACCTTGCCACTGCATTGTAACTTGAAATGTAAATTCTCGGCAAATCCGTCACTCACTTAAAACGTCAGCTTAAAGACAAAGTGTAAGCCTTAAAAAAATTAATTGCATCAACAACTTATGAGCAATGTTATTTTTTTCGGGCATAAAATAAATCAAGGACACTCATTACCCCACCCAGGGACCCACGGTGTCGCATGCACAGGACTCGCTTCAGGGTGGTTCGATGGATGGATGGTCAAGTGCCAGTGCACTTGGGAGCTGGGAGATGGGAGCTGGGTTGTCCTCTTGACGAAACATTAGGCGACAGCGAATATGAGACGACGGCAATGGGAATGGAATGGGCAGGAGGATAAGGATGGGAAAGCGAGAGCAGCAGTCTGCAAAAAGTGTTTTTAATTTCATTTTTTTCACATTTAATTTTTGCGCTCACAGCTTTTTTTTTTGTTGATGAAGTTGAAAATCATAAAACAGAACAGCGGAGGTGGTGAAAAATAAATAAGAGTAATTAAATTTTGTAACAAACATGACGAGATAATGGACCGAAGCCATTAACAGTGCCAAAACGTCTGACCGGCTCGAAGGATGTTGTCCTCCAAAAGATGACGAGCAGCTAGCTGATGGCAAAGATGTCCTCGGCGATGACAAAACAGCAACAACTACAACAACATCCGGTCCCATCATAGATCATACAAAGCAAGGCAGGTTCGCATTTGCTGCTGCTTTTCCTTCAATGTCCTGTAATCCTTTACGCACGTACAAAATTCCCAAAGGCAAATCTTTCTTGATTTTTCCAACTCCTCAGCTCTTTCTCGCACGTCTATGTAGTTTGTGTTGTTTGTCTAAAGTTTAAAAAATTACTGCATCATTTACAGCAAAACGCGAGCCTGGCCGAATTGCTTCTGGGGAGTTCAAAAGGCGTCTGAATGACACGGCATATCGGTTGACGCTTTACGAATCGTGATGTATGTTAGGTCATCAATAAAACCTTTCGCCCTTTCCACTTATTATCAGTGAAGTCTGAAGCTTGGATTAAGAATTACCGTATTTCGTGTTTCAAAATAAAGAGGTGCTGCTAGTTGTTGGGAAATATCGGAATGCAACAGATCATTATGATTTTGTTCTTTACGAAAAGTATATGCTTTAACATCTATTTATTTTATTTATTTATATCATCCATAAAAGAGGCTGTCGATGTAAAAAAAGAAAGAAATGAAGTCAATTCAATAAGGAACTTAAAACTAAGGAAATAAAAAAGCCTATAAAAATTACAAAAATATGTAATAACGAATCCGAATCGGTGGGGGGATTTTACTTTCCAAACGGCAAGAGTAGTCAGAGGCGTTATTAGACCTAGAAAAAAGAAGCGGAGATGAAAAAATGGAAACAAAAGTTTAAAAAAATATGATTAGATAAAAACAAAACAAATTAAAATTAAAATACTTTAATAATGAAATATTACATATAATTAAAACTTTTATGCTGCTTATCCAATTTGTTTCCTTTTCTTGTCCTTTTCGGCATTTAAAACAACATTACGACCAAAAAAACAGAATAATCTGCGTGAACATTTTCCGGCCAAGGATAAATAGTAATCAACGTTTTATAATAAAGGTTTTGCGAATTTTGAATAAATGAACATATATATTCTTAATCCGCCAACACTATTTGTAGATTAGTCCTTAGGCAACACGATTTTATTTTTATACCCTGTACCCAAAGGGTAAAATGTTTAATAATTTTTTTTTTTTTGTTGGTTTGGTACAGGGTATTTAAGAGTTAAGCCTGATATGTTTTAAATATTATTTTAGTTCTTCTCCTGCTACAGAAATTAGTCCTTACAGTACCAAATTGTGCTCAATTTAATAAATAAATAAAATAAAAAAATTCGATGTATAAATTATAAGTCGTTGGGAAATTTTCAGGTCGATTGAAAATGTCATCTAAATCGGCCAATCCTGAATAAAGTTCTTAGCAAAAGTATTAAAGTCAGGTACTACGTCAACAAACTACAGCCACTGGTTACATTGTTCTGCTTCTGCTTCTTACAATTTCTTACAGCTAGTATACCCTTTAACGCTTTGATTACAGGATATAAAAGTTCAAAGAACAGATTATTCATTCAATTTCAAATTTACTTTAGAAATCTTATATACATATTCGTACAACTCGCCTATGCATTAATATAGAAAAATCGTCTGCTAGCTCGAGCATATGTCCATATACTTGTATACATACTTATATACATACGAGAATATGCTTCCAAGTATATGCAGGAAAGGATGATGCGTGAGTGAGTGCCGTACATTCATTCATCTATCGTTCAGCGACAGCTGTTCGTGATTGGGCTGCCATCAGCGACCAGGATTGTGGATGAATGGGAATGCTGCAATGTGTGTGGCATTTGCTGCTGCAGCTCGAACGCCACATGAACAGACGCTCTAGATGGATTATGCTCCATCCGTTGACCAAAAGGACGAGCGCGACGTCATCAAATTCGAGGTGGCCGTCATCGAAGACTCCGTCTTCCGTCGTCTCAAAATACTGAATGATGTTTGCTGCCGTTATCCTTTAGCCACTGACCGCCTTTGTTGCTTTGTTATTTTTCATGTCAGTCAAGAATTGGCGAGCAGTGAAGAAAACAGGACATGGCCGGTGAAATATGTTATATATTGAGAGATGCCCAACATGGCGGCCAGGGACAATCGGGCCAGAGCACATTGCATCAATATTGAAACGTCAACATCAACTTGCCGCCGGCGCAATGGCATGGGGAGTGCATAGACAAAAGCGACGACCAAAGCAGACGACCCAAAAAAAAAAAAAACAAAATCAGAAAAAAAGAAAAAGAAATAGCTGATGAAGAGTTCAAATTTTTCTTTGTGTGATTTGACGAATGAGCTGTCATCTTGCATTGGAAACTTGCGCAAACACCCAGCCATACATAGATACTAGCACATACGTCGACATATGTACAGCTGATGGCGATTCTTGTTTGTTCTGGTACGAAATGAGCTTTAAAAAGTGACTGTCCATTTCTTTTTGATGCCCAACTGGGGGAAATGATGGCAGGCGTATGGAATCGACATACGAGAACATATCTTGTTAGCTTCGAGCTAAATCTCAAATTGGCAAGGGCCAAGAAGGCTCTATTGACCAAGTATGTGGCACAAGAATACATTGTCATATTGGAGTAGTTGTGATAAATATTATTTTCTTTATCCAACACCTTAAGATTTTAATAACAATATAATGTGTCTTTCTAGTCTGTCAATTTACACAGCTCTGATATAACTTTGGTTGGCGGGGATATTTTTTCACGTTCCTCTTTTGCATTATCTGCGAATTTGCATTAACATCTTTGATTCATTCATTATTCATTATTCATTAAAAAATAACAGTCTTTGAATTATAAAATATAAAACAAAATACTTTTTAATGAAAAAAATGCATGAAATTAATTACGAAACCGGGCATAGAAGACTCTCTCTAGAACTCGAACTTGCTCTGCATTTATTCTTTTAAATACAAATCGCATACAACAGTCTTTGAATTATGGAAATCAAATATAACACAAAACACTTTGTTTATAAAAGAAGTATTATTTAATGCAATTAGTAACTGAACCGAGTATAGAAGAATTTCTCTAAAACTCGAATCATACATCATCGATTGCTCTACATTTATTCTTTTAAATACAAGTCACAAACAACAGTCTTTGAATTATGGAAATCAAATATAAAACAAAACAACTGGTAATATGTATATATAAAAAAAATTATAATTTAATACAATTAGTAACTGAACCGGTTATAGAAGACTCTATAGAACTTGATTCATATTACTTGATTATTTTAATGATTTGTTTAATTAATTATTACTGAGATCCAACTACGCTGCACGCAGAAAAGCCACACGAAAATTCTAGTGGAGTTACCTCCTGAAAGAACATAAAAGAAAGAGATAAAAAAAAGAGATAAAGAAAAGAAAAGAAAGAGAAAAAAGAAAGAGAGAGAGAGAGTGAGATTTCATGACTTCTTCACAGTTTGTGGCTATAAGATTAAAACTTTTGGATTTGTTGTACTTTAAATCTGGTCTTGAAATAAATGTTTTGGCATAGTTGAAACTTTTTTATTTTGATTAGGCTAGTTCTTAATATTTATACGTTTAGTTAAAGTAAGACGGAAGAGAAAAAATAAATAAATAAATAATTATAATAATTATAATAAATAAGGAATATTGACATAACAAATATTAAAACTAATATAATAAAACGATTAATATTTTAATCTCTTCTCATATATTCCTTTCTATAAAAAATGACTAATGAAGCAATTATTAATACAAAAGATATAAATAATGAAGTTATGACAATATTTATTGAATTTAAAGAAATAACATATCATTCAATAAAATAAACTAAATCATTCAATAAAATAATTATACTCAAAAAATAAAGAATAATTATAATAAATAAATAATTTTCAAGTAATTGAATTGAGCGAGTAGTCTGAAATTATGAATATAGGCTAATGGGTGCTTGTTAAACTAAATAGAGTAACTCAAAAACCAGTCGAGTGCGTCCCTCACTGCCCACAAGGAGCTAGAACAACAACAACAACAACAACAGCAACAAGAACTGCAGCACCAACGCCATTCATCGAAGCGTGTCCGGCCATCACTTGGCTCGTTTGCTCATCGTCAAGACAAATGGCAAATAAATAAATTACTTTGGCCAACTCAGTTCGGCCTTTTTGCAATTCAAAACGTCACTATATACATACGAGTATGGACATATGAACATATGTACATATGTATGTGCTTATAGGTATGTAGTTGTATGTATGACCAACAGTTGGTCATCCATCTGGTCGACGACTGCATTTCCAGTTGATTTTCTTTTGGAGTCTTTGGGACGAGAGGTCGAGTTGATATTGTTGTCTACATTCTACATACATATAAATATACATACATATAGCATACGTATGCTGTTGTTGTCTGCTTGTGCGAGTAGTTGTCTTTGGTCTTTCTGCTGCTGCGGCTGCTGCTGCTGCTGCTGCTGCTGCTGATGTTGTTGTTGCTGTTGCTGTGGTTGGTGCAAGCAACGCCTCTACTGCTAAACTTTTAAAACGTCAATCAATTGTCCAAAGTTGTCGGAGCTGTCTGACATGTTTTAAATTAACTGACGAAGACGAACAAACGTAAGCGATTTATGGCCCATGCTCAAGATGGCGTATCCAGCCAGTTTTGCCTCCATGGTGGACATGGCAGAGGAAAAATTCCATTCAAATAAGAGCTGGTCATACCCATATCCCCGGCCAGAGGACGAGGGCGGGAGCAACATGTGCGATGGGTAATTGCAATAAAGATGGCCATCACTTGTTATAAATTGTTGTCCTACCACTTTTCGAATGGTGATCGTGTCGTGTGTACCGTTTTGTGCAGTTGTGAGAAAGGCTTACAAGATAATGTAAGAGGGGGACTAGCTAAATGGGGCAACTATGTAACATGACTTGGCCTTGGAAGGACTCAAATGTATATTTTATTAAATGTGCTTATCACATTATAAATTTTGGGCTTTTAATAAAATATAATAATAAAATAAAATAATAAAGAAAATCTTCAATCCAATGAAAAAAATCAAATATCCCGTTTGATATTAGAGAGGTTTCCAAAGATTTTCAGACAGAGAAGACCTTAAGCAGCAGAGAGAGAAAGAGCGATAGATAGAGAGAGATGGAGTTCTGCTGAGAGTAGATGAGAAAGACCATTGTAATCCGAACAAAAAACTGGTGTATTTAGGAAAATAACAAGAGAGAACGCTACAGTGTAATACCCTGTACCCAGGTAAACTTCCGTCACTGAGTTATATGCGCCCATAGCAGCAGCAAAAAGAGGAAGAAGAAGAGCGAACTTGTTGCTGCAGTTTGGGGGGGTTGTACTGGCGAGAATTTGTTTTGCTAATAACTTTTCTTAGAATTGACCGAATTGAATAAAATTTTATACAACAGTAGACAATTATATATTAATTATGTTTAAGTTTGGTTAAGGTAGCATTTGAAATGTGGACGCTATTGACGAAATTCTGTAGCGGGGGAAGGGGTGGGAAATGAAAAAAAAAAACATAAACTCGTCCTTACTCGGACCTAGGAGAATCTGGATGCCAACTTTGGTTATTCTAGCTTTTATAGTTTCTGAGATCCTTGCGTTCATCCAGACGGACGGACAGACGGACGGACATAACTAGATCGATTTCTCTCGTCATGCTGATCATGAATATATATACTTTATGGGGTCGGAGATGCTTCCTTCTGTATGTTACATACTTTGCACAAACCTAATATACCGTTTTTACCCTACGGGTACAGGGTATAAACAAAAATTAAAATCAAATTAGAACACATAGAAAGCCAGTCAGAGATTAGAGATTTATCCAAAGATTATCAGACACAGATGGTTTTAAAAAGCAGAGAGAGAAAGAAAGACAAAGAGCAGAATAAAGAACATTGTAATCAAAACACAAAAGTCGCAAACGTTAGTAAGAAATTTTTTGATAAAGGCGCCCAAAACATTCATCCCATTTTATATTTTTATGTCTTTAACATCAAAATACAGCTTTAAAAAAATTGCGATTACCACCGAAAGAGTTCCATGAAACCTTCATAATCACAGTCACAGATTCGCGATTCATAAAAAATAGCACAATTACAAACTACAAAAGACTGGTGCACCATTTCAGGCCAGATAAGAGGGCTATTCTATGTTTTCTGTAGCGTAAAGATCTGATGGGGTTTCGAAGCACAAATGCAATTTGTCTGTTTTGTTTTGAATTTCAATTGTTATACGACGACAGGAAATGTTTTTGCAACTGACCGGACAGCAATTTTTTGTTGTTGTTGTTGCGCATTATGTGCCAAAAACAATACAAATATAAATTATATTATAATAATTACTGTCAAACAATAGAAAATTAATTGCGAAACAATCAACGTTTCATTAAGACAAAATGGATTTGACATAATTCAAATACAGAAGTGCATAAGTGTCGCCCTCAGTCGATGTCGTTCCCATGATATGTATATGTGTACAGATGTACATGTACATATGTATACATATATAGAATATGTACTATATAGTATGTGCAGTATATTGGCAGGTATGTTGTTGGGGCCTTCAGAGCCACACAGACACACTCGCATGGCTGTTCCGTGTACCTACATTGAATCATTCATTCGGAAAATATTTAATTAATTTTTGCCACTAACGCGAAAAAAAAAAACCAACCCAACATGCGTACACAGACATATCCACAATTACGGCATTCAAGGGCTAACTATAGCCTATGGCGTCGGGGTTGGGATTGGATGTATATGGGCACGTTTTGGCCCTGTGATATATTAATGCCATTGTAATGACGCCCGTCTGACTTGTCGCTCATTTAATGGCCGGCTCGCGACCTAATAACCAAATGCGTCCGCATAATCGCTCTGGTTGGAGCCCCCACTAGCCAGAATGTGTCGCATGTCGTATGTGGGTGAGTGTGTCTGTGTGTGTGGGTGTGTGTGTGTGTGGCAAATAATGAAGTCTGCTTACAGGCTTATAAAGTTGTCCACCTATAGTACGAGTTATTGTGTAATTTGGAATATAATGTAGCTCAGTTTGATGGAAATTGCGAACGAAGTCAGCTAGAGAAGCAAATTGTCGCTTGACGAGAACTGAAAGAGAATTTTCAAGTTGCAACAATTTCCATGATGATCTTATAACCCTATAGTAAATAATTTCCGCCAAACTGATTATTTCTCTTCCAACATAATTTTGCAATATTAACTTAAAATTGTAAAATAATCTCTTTATTCCGAAATATCGATTCCTTACTTGACCTTTAAGAAAGCTTGATTAAATCGATTTTGGAATTGGATCAGTGTAGATAGCGTTTAAATGTCCTTTACAATTGTGCTATTGTGATAATTAATCTGTACCGACCTGTGACCCGATTTTGATAGATATACGAATAGGGGATTATTTAAAATAACTTAAAAATAATAAAAATTTTGCATCGCATTTAGGATAAGGAAAAATTGGTACTAAGTACTAAAAAATAATTTATTTATTTATATGTTTTGTGATCAAATGGCCTCTGTCTATATGAATTCGTCTTTTTTACTAATACTTACTTGTTTGTTGATAAATAAAAATTTATTTAAAAAAGCAAGTAAATAAATATGTTAATAAATATCTAAATAAATAAATATCCAAATAATTAAATAAAATGATTTATTAATAAATAAATAAATAATAATGAACAAATAGTAAGGAATAAATAGACCTTATTAAGAAAGCATGGATTTTTTCAAGAATTTCTGGCAGTAAAGATTCACTTTCAAAGAAATAAGTAAAAAAATAACTAAATAAATTAAAAATATCTAAATAAATAAATATCTAAATAAATTGATGAATAAATAATAATGAACAAATAAACAAATGAGTTTCCGGCAGTTGCCGAAGTTTCCCATATAGAATGTAAAGTTTGTGTGCAGTAAGGAATAAATAGACCTTCTTCAGAAAGTATTGTGTTTTTAAAAAACTTCAGGCAGTAAAGAATCACTTTCAAGAACTCAGGCATTGCATTTTACGGTTCCAACTGCTTCAACACTTTTTTTTATTTTTTCTGACGCTTCTACATTCCTCTTACTGAAAATCAGTTTGAAGTCAGATTATTTTTAATTTGTGAACAAATCTGCGAATGCTGTGGAAGGATGCCAACATTTAACAAACAGTTAGCTAGTAGACGAGTTAGAGACATTTTGTAAAAGCAAACATTTTCACAAACATTTGATTTGAGTGGCAGTCGGCAAGACAGCCGACAATGTTCAGTTTTAAAATGTTCGAATGTTCAAGATGGCAATCCACACTATCCAACTATATATATCCAGAGAAAAAAAAAAACAAAAAACACAAACACACATACGCTGTTGGCAAAAGACAAGCAAACAAACAAACACATACACATGTCAAAAAGTATTTCGAGATTTTTGGCAACAAAGCTGCCAATAAAACGGGATTCCACCCTCCATACCCCAGCCAGAGTCCGCTTGCACTGCCAGCATTCGGATCTGGCGGATGCATTTTGGACAAATGATGCCTGCCTGCAGCTCCCGCACCAGCAAAGGCCAAAGACAAGCAAATGATGAACCGGAATAGAAAAGTAGATTTTCGTTTTTAGTGCACGTTCAGTCCAGTCCCGTCGTTTGAGCGAAAACCGAAGCAGATGTAAAGGAAGTTCATTTTGTGGTGGGCTGCACTCGAAGATGTTCATCAACGGTTGGCCGAGTGCTCAGCCACTCTGGGCGGCTGGGCGGCTGGACGGCTGGACGGATGGGCGGCCGAGCGGATGAAATGAGCAAAGAGCTGTGGCTGTCTGTTGACAAAAGATTTCCAGCTTTCTCATATTCTCATATGGACATGTACACGTACATAAAATATTTTATTTCATTTCTGATTCTCAAGTGAATGGCGACGTCGACGCAATGATTTGCCGACTGTCACAAACAAGCGCATACGTACAGATGCCACAGCAAGTCCGAATATACGAGTAGTTTGCAAAGTCTTGTGCTTGAAAAATAATATAAAATATTTGACATTTTTAGTATTATTTTAATGCGTCTGTGTTTTCCTACCTTCCTACCGACCTTCCTTCCTGTCAGCCTCCCTCCCTCCCACCGTTTGAACTGGTGACACTGACAGCATACAAGTGCATTTAATTGCTAAAGCGATTGCAAAACAGAAATTTTATTTGGCTTAGCATTTCAAACGTAAATCGACGTCAAAGTCCGTGTATTCTTCTCTCCAATAAAGGCATGCGTTATCATCTATTCGGACAGCTGCCTAAGCTCTTGCACAGTTGACTGCTGCACTTTTGTCAATAAATTCCAAGCATGTGTTTTCATTAATATGGTTTTTAAGAGACGATTAAGAAAGCCAAGAAATAAATAAAATAAAATCAATTTCGTTTATGGATTTCACTTAAAAAGTGACGTTTCTGAAATCTGAAATAAATATTCTAAAAAAGAAAGCTTATCCCTGCATTTAAATTGTTTCATATATATTATAAGTAACTTGCGAATATCTTTTGTGAACCAAAGTTTTTAATCACCTCAATGCAAGAAAAGTGTTCATTAATTATGGTTTTTATTCAAACTCCCTGTACTTGAAGTGTAAAAGGGGAAGGTTTGTGGAAGCATCTCTTCATAGAGGTTATTTACTCTGAATAGATTAATGATAGGCTGGATTTCCAAAACGGCTGTTCCCATATTAATCAAATTTATTACTGTTACTGTTACTATCTCAGTTTTTAGGCAATTCCAACTTATTTTGATTGACTGATAATTCTAGCTTCTAAGTGCTTTAACACCTTCCATAAAAAACCACTCTTTCCACTAACTTTTACACCTAGTATTAATAATTTTCCCGACATTTCAAGATTTATTATTATTATTATTACAGTCAGACTTTCAACATTAAAGTTAATTGATTTTATTTAACTGGACTCGGCCTAAACATAACTGAAATATTTTCTAAAATGGATCAGCTTAATATATATAATTATTTTTGAATGCATTGTGGAAGTTTTATTTTATTCTTTTCAACTAGAAAGAAGCGCTGAATTATTAAATTACATACAAACTAAAATAATGTTTGTACCTATTTACCATGTCTTTTATCACTTTTGATGCATTATTTTTCGAACCTCTGGTTCTGATCTAGTTTTGAACGAGTTATGTAAATAACTTTATACCAGCAGTCTATATACCAAATTGTTACTTTGAATATATCTCCAATTAAGGATCTAAACCACCATTGACCCCCTTATAAAATACTCTTCATTGCCCCTAATACCATTTATAAGAATTATATACTTAGTAAATTAGTTACAAAACTAATTGGTATATGCATTCATTTAACGATTAAAATATTCAGAGCTTTAGCAAACTATGAATATTGCCAATCAACTTTTCTATTCCATCTACAAATATCACTAAAATAACTTTGGAAATATTGCTCTACCGTTACCAGCAGCTCTGCAGTTGATTCTCACTTTTCCTTCATTCTTACTTCAACTATTGTTATTGTTACACGGCAGGAACAATTCAGACAGTTTTCCTTCGTTGCAATCATTTGTCCATCTATCTATCAATCTATCCGTCCAGCAATCCATCCATCCATCGTACACTCAACTGTCCGAATGTCCATTCAACTTGCCATCTAATTGCAGCAGTCTGTTCGACCGGATTGCTGGTCAACATCATCGCCACCCCTTCACCCCTCCACTCCTTCAATTCCTGCCACTTGCATTTAGTACAAATGTCCTTTGCTACTCTGCTCTATGTGTGTGCTTTTAGTTGTAAATTTTAGTGTTTAGTCTATTATTATTTTCACATTTCACAGTCTTTTGCTTTCTATGTCAGTGTGCTTGTGTGAGGGTCTGTGTGTGTGTGTGGAGAGTGTGTGTGAGGGAATGTCCTGTTGTTTAACTGTCAGTCCATCTATGCATTCATCCGTCAGTTATCCAGTTGTTGCTGTCCTCCTGCTTGCGCGCAGCACAGAAAGGCAGACAGACAGGCGTCTTTTCAAATGTCTTGCATTTTTAGCAATACTCGTATAGTTTTATTTTGTTTACATTGGCAGCCATTGCGCAATAATGAACTGGATATGGGTAGAATCCAAATTCTTTGTCTATTGCTGCTGTTGTTGTTATTGTCTGCGAAATGTTTGGCTGACATTTACAATTTGCTGTCCTGCACATGTCAATCCCAATGCGTTACAGTTGAGCTAAAATGAATGCATGATTAAGGACACAGCAATGTACGATCTACTCTAAATTAAACTTTATTGAGATATACATACTATGTATACATTTATTTCAACAAAAATGCATAACCTACTAAACAAACCCATATCGATAGATTATAATAATAATTTCTAATAATTTATAATCTAATAATTTCTAATTTTCAATAATATTGATAATTATCGTTTCAAACTCAGACGAACAATAAGCACATAGCTGGGTATTGTCATTGCAAAATAAATAATAAAGCTACTTCTAATTAGTTGAATAATTTATATGTTCATTCCTGTATACGAAAATCGGTCCCTTTTCACAAAAAAAAGGAGGCTGAATTATTTTGATCTGGCCTCTTCAATTAAATTATTAAATATAAATAATAATATAAATTATTTCATATATTTTAAATATTAAGTATTAAGCATTAAACTATCGATATTTGTAATATGTTATACCCATTTGTTATCTTATTAGAAAATTAGTGCAAAATTACTCATACGTCCTGTAGTACAATGTTACTAAGTTGCTTAGATTAGTGATCGTATATAATATAATTAGTGCAAAATTACTCATACGTCCTGTAGTACAATGTTACTAAGTTGCTTAGATTAGTGATCGTATATAACATAATCGTACAAGATACTATCTTGTTAAATATTCTTTTCAGCTACACTCACACAAAACGTCAAAAATTGTCGTAAGTGTTACCAAATTGTAAGTTTTAAAATATTTCTTCATATAAAAAAAAAAAATCCATTTGGACCAATGGCTATAGCAAAAAAAAAAACTTTTTAAATCTTGTTATTAGAGCAGTACTTTCTACAAAAATTTCGTAATAAAATAAATTGTTTCTAAAAATCTAGAAATAGATCCTTATAGTTAAATAATTTGATTTTATTACCTTTCTCCTAAACTTAATTTCGTACTGGCCACGACTCCGAAACTGCTTTCTTTAAAGAATTATATTCTGTTTGGAAACAATTAAATGCCAGCATAGCATGGCAAAATGTTCCTTTGGTACAGAATGCTTTAGAGTGGGAATTACTCGACCTTGACATTATGTATGTAGATCCAAACTTGTTCGTTGTCTTCCGTCAGCGGTGACTGCAACCACAGCTGCAAGTGAACAACAACAACTACAACAATAAACTCTAAATAAATTTTCTAATTTCAATTAAGAACGTGCATTCGTTCCTAATATACGAGTGTGTATGTAGGTTCCATCCCCCCTCCTCCTCCGGCTCTTTCCTCGACCTGGTTGCTGTGTGAGTGGCCGCAACAAACTTTTTGGCCCCCAAGCTCCATTTCGGCCAGCAAACCATTGACGTGTTCACTTGCCCAACAGCCCGACAGCTTTCAGGCAGCGTGACATATCAAAAGTATAAAATATTTTAAAAGAAATGGTTTTTTTTTTTTTTGTTGGGTGGAGAAAAAGTTTTCAATTACAACATTATAAAGATCGACAAGCTGTCTGCGGCAATATGGCTGGACAGGGCAGGACAGGACAGGCTATCAGACACTCGCCCATAGCCGCACTTACGAGTACACACATGTGCCAGAAATTATTATTTATATGCGCTGCGAACGAAATTCATGTTCGACACATGTCTCCAAGGATTAACACGAGTGACCACAAAATCATCATCAGCATGGAAAAGGCCAAAAGTGTTGCCGGCTGGTGTTGCTGGCCGGCAAAACTTCCGACAGGAAGCGAAGAAGGGACGGTCAGGTGGGTGGCGGCCGGGCGGATGGCTGTGACGGGTTCGCTTTGACGGCGAAACTGCTGCAGAGTATGCATAAAGTGTGGAATTCCGTGATGTTGGGAGTTGTCTCAAAAAAAAAAAGGAGGACGGACATACATACATATTAAAAATGTTCCCAAGACACAAACCCAACCAAAAACGCAGAGATCCATCCGTTCTCTAGCATGTGGATCCGGCCGGCAAGTGGAAAGTCAAGAACTTTTTATGCGAAGTGAAGTGTGTCCGAGCTGTCAGAAGCCACTATAAACTTGTGACGTGTCAAGCGACGTCACAACATTACCGAGCGACACGTTAACCTCCCCAAACCCACCGGTTCATCATTCAGCGAACCACTCGACCCAACAGCTTGTGCAGTTCACTCACTCACTCACTCACTCAGTCAGTTACTCAATGTGCGAGTGCGAGTGCGAGTACGAGTACGAGTATGTGAAACTTTTGAATTTATTTTTGCACTTTTCTTTCTCTACTGTTGCTGTATGGGTGTATTGGTATGTGTGTAATTTTTTAATAACGGTAAACGGCATGCCATGAATGACAGTTGAGTGAACGCCACCCGCTGACGTTGACCCAAGGTGTAGCCCTCTAGCCCGGCATACTATGGAAGGCTATGGCAGCGTCAGTTCTCCGGGTGTAGGCAGGCAGGTGGGTGGATAGTCCAGATGAGGAGTCGGGGGAGGGGGTATTTGGTCCGTGCATTGTACATAACTGTCAGCTGAAGTGAAAAATGTCATAAGCGCGTCCATTGCAAAGTGGCGTCATGCTCGTCTGTCCGCCTGCCTGTCTGTCTGTCTGTCCGTCCGTCTGTCTGTCTGTCTGTCTGTCTGTCTGTGTGCCCGTAACGTAAAACATTCGTACAGCAGCGCCACTGGCGGCCAATTCACGAACCACACGCACATCAAAATCACTTGCCGTGTCAACGTCATTTGCCAGCTGAACGGCCTGTAAAGGGTCTCTCTTTGTGGTCCCATGTCTCCAGGCTCAAGGTGAGGCAGAGCCAGAGGCATGGGAGAGAGACCCCTCTGTTTAAAGCTCAAAGACAACATACATACATGTGGAGGGAGCTCCCACGGTGAGCAAGTGAAGCAGACATAAATGTCACAATCGGTGTTCCCGACTTAGTTTCTTCTGCTTGTGTACACATTATTTGCCTTATTTACAAATCAGCTGTGGCGCACTGAAAAGACAATTGGAAAATATATCAAACATATATTACAACATCAGCTGATTCTCGACAAGATCAACTATAAATACATAAGTACGAGTATGTATCTTTCTTCATAACTGGAAATTGGAAAAAATATTAAAAGTATATTACCACATTAGCTGATTCTCGACAAGATCAATTAAAAAACCTTTGGACGAGTAAGTATCTTTCTTCATAACTTATTTAGACTACCAACAAATTGCTGTCAATTTAAGTTGAGTTCGAAGCTGCAAATAAACTGTTCGAAAAAGAAGACCATTACGAAACTATAAATAATATACAGAGAAAACTATATATCCACTATATAGTAGTAGTAGAGAGCGGAAAATTTTGGCTCATTTGATGTTCAAAGTCAAAGAAAGTCAAGACCTATTAATGTTGATTTAATTGAAGATATTAGCGGTTTAAAGATTCGGATTAGTTCAAAGATTTTTAAAACTTTTATAGAAGACCAAACTTGAGCTTAAGTTTCGGATTTTCTGAATAGCCCTGCTTTTGGTAGACTTATTAATGCCTAATTCTTTATGAATACTTGTATATATCTATTTTCGACACAAACTAAACGCAGAAACGTACATATATACTTGTATGTCTAAGAGGAGTGTTTGATGAAGAGGACACCTAGACATTTTTTGAAATAAATTAACTTTATTCACCAAATATTCATACAAAATAAAAAATTTAACTCAAAACGAACATCCAAATTCGTTCAAAAGCTCTAGAATATTACTGTGGCGGAGATTATTGATTTTTAGATTTATTTCACAAAATTTCAATTTTTTTCCAATGAGCAACTTACTTTAAATTAATTAGAATCATACATAATTTTCTTCTTTTTACTTAGCAAGACGCCGGTCTGTCAAGAGAGTGTTCGGTCCAAGTCCAAATGAATGTTCTAGAAAAAGTATCCGCCTGAAGGTGGTGTCCAGAGAGTTTTCACAGTATTCGATTTCGATACGAACTCACCTGACGAACTACAACAATTCCATATACACATTCGCCTATTACTGGGACCTTTGTGTTTTCGTATTTGATTCTTTCTTATCACTTATTAAATTATATTGAATTTGCAATTAGGTCCCAAAGTAAAAAAAATTAAATTGTAGCTGGAAAATATTTATTATACTCTGTACATGAAATGTACAAGAGTATATTAGGTTTGCGGGAGCTGAAAAATGTAACAGGCAGAAGGAGGCGTGGCAGACCCCACAAAGTATATATATTCTTGATCAGCATGACGAGACGAGTCGATCTAGCCCTGTCTGTCTGTCTGTCCGTCTGTCCGTCTGTCCGTCTGTCCGTCTGTCCGTCCGTATGAACACCTGGATCTCAGAGACTATAAGAGATAGAGACACCAAATTTTGCACGAAGATGCGTTATGTGTGTATTCTATACGAGTTTGTTTTATTTTTTTGATTTTCCCCCCCACTTCCCCCCTATGGGGGTTTTCCCGATTTTCCATTTGTATAATCGCCTATATCTCGGAGACTATAAGACCTAGGAACACCAAATTTTAGTCCCAGGTGCCTTATGTGAATACGCAGAAAATGTATATTTTGGAATTCCCCTCCTTCCCCCCTCTACCCCGCAAATCGTAACTCCCGTAATTCTTGGAATTTCGAACTAAAATTTTGGAAATACCCCCAGTTAGTTATTATGTGTCCGTATGCCAAATTTCATTATGATAGACCGATTTAACAAGAAGTTATAGCCATAAATATATTTGCTGATGCAGCGCTGCTGCAGCGCTGCTCAAGCGCTGCCCGCGGCTGTTGTTGATGTTGCTGTTTGGTTGACTGCGAAAATGCTTACACAGACACGAATTGATGCACATAGGCATACATACACTCACACAGACGCAATTGCTATGTAAATGTGCAATTATACGTGAGTTCGAATACCGAGAGAGGTAAAATCGATCAAATTTTTTTTTTTATTTTCTTAATTTTTTTTATTTTCTATAATTATTGTAAACATATGTACAGAGTATTTCAAAGTCGGGACACCCGACTTTAGCTTTTTTACTTGTTTATTTATTAAATATTCCTTAAGCTGAGTCACATATATAAATAGAGCTAAATTAAAATATCATATTACAGTGGATACTAGGTAACAATAATAGTTTATAATAGGATACTTTTTGTTTTAGTATAGAGTAATTTTATATTATGTGATAAATATTGGATTCTTTAAAATATGTCAAAAGTTTTTGAACCTTGTCTTTATCAGGGTTGGCAAGGGCAGAAGTGGGTTCAACGTTTTGGAAATATTTTTCGCGTAGAGAGCTCAGGCTTAGTCATGAAGATATAGACTTGATAGTGGTGTGCTAAAATTGCATAGGCGGCAGGTTGGAACTGGAGATCTTAGTAATTTTCATAGGCAGTAGGGGGGTTAGTCAAGCGTTAAAATCCCGTGAAGATTTAAGAAAAATATCCTGAGCTGTAATGCTTATAGAATCGATTACTCTTATTTCATGTATGTAATGTATATTATATATGTATATACATTTTTGGGAATGAATATTATAGCATAGCCGTAGGTTTTGAAAAAAATTCTGTGATAATGTTCAAACTTTTAAATGGAAATCGTAAATTTCTTATATTTTATAAAAAAACATCATCATCGTCGCCATCATCAAAGTGCACAAGACAAGCCAAAGCTTTCAAATATGTCAAATTTGCAGTGGGCCATCCGGTCCGTCAGTGGCTCGAATGCGACGTCCGTGTCGTGGTCAGTGGCTGTTTGCCCCTTCGGCAGCCCCCTTGTGGTTTGTCACCAAGTCTTTGTGCTAAATAATGACGAAAGTAAACTCTGCATAAAACAGTACAAATATAAACTGGCAAAAATATATACATACATACATATACTTGTATACGAGTATATGTACATAAAATACTGACAGGCAAGAAGTAAAACTTTAAGCGAATGTCCTGCATTTTACTTATCTTGATGTCCTTTGAGGATATGTGTGTGTGTGTGCTTCAAGAATTAAACTTGCAGTGAAGCCAATAAAAACAGGCGGCAAGCGCAAAATAAAGAAAAACTTTAATAGTTCTCAAGTTTTTTGACGTTTGTTCGTTGAAGCTGTCAATTTGCCAGAGTTGCCCCTATGCGTCCATATGTGTGTATGTGTGTGTGTGTGTGTGTGAGTGTGCGAGTATGTGTGTGCACGTTTATCTAACGCCAGGCCGGCAACTCTGGTTGCCCAGTGGTCCAGTGGCTCTCTGCATAGTTTTGGTTTGAATCAACCCGCTCCTTGGCCTCTGCGCGTTCCATCGCATTGTCCTGCGGCCGTCCCTGCTGCCATTGCTGATGCTTCTCTGTTGCTTGTCCAATGTCCTTATTAAAGTCCTGAAGCTCCTCCACCTCAGCTTTTGCCAGCTCTTCATGTTGTTCTTGTTATTTTTGCTATAGTAGCTGATGTTGTTCCTTTTGTTGTTGTTACTGTTGTTGTTGTTGTTGTTGGCAATGTCACTCCTGCTGTTGATGCTCCTGCCGACGACAACAAGCGTGCATGTTGCTGTTGCTATTGTTGCTGCTGTTGCTGTTGCTGCTGCTGTAGCCCACTTATCATCCCTGGTGACACTTTATAATTTCTTTACTTTTAGTGATGTCACTATTTATTTCATTTTTCCATCAAAACTTTTAAGTTTTACAATAAATTTTCAGAGGAAATACAAATAGAGTGTCCAGCACACCCACACCCATACACACAAAGGTTGCACTATATGTATGTATATGTGTATGTTTTTACGGTACACTTCAGAGATGTTTTCATGATGCAGTCGCTCTTGTTTGGCTGCTGGAGGTGGTGGTGGGTGGTGGAGATGAGGGGCATTTCCCATTTTGTAAGTGATGTCCATGTCACTGTCAGAGTTGCTTCACGTTCATAGCTTTTCTGTTTCTTTTAGTTCCTTGCTGGTTTTTATTTAGTATGCCATTGTTTCTTCTTGTTGCTGTTGCTGTTACAAGAATTGTCCATTGTCGTCTTTATTTTACGGCAACTTGACATTCTTAGTGAATCAGAACTTTAAATATTTGTTCTAGATATTGATACGATACTTATATGAATCACATTTCTGCTGTTATTGATTTACAGCTGTGGGCAGAATTCAATGACCTTCACCCTTAAATATATGCGTTGGTTAACCCAGCAAGCATTAGCATTGATGCGCCAGTTTAAAAAATATAATTTAGACAACCTGAACGGCTTAATCTTTAATATATTAATATACTTCATATTATTTAAGACTTGAGGAGCATTGGGCAGAGCATATATTTATCATAGCCTAGTCATTTTTATGGGCAAACATCTCATAATTGCGCAGAACTTAGAAGCTTAGAAGTTGAAGGCTTGCATTTCTTATTATGATGAGAGCTTTAAGATAAAACTTTTAAAGAACTCACATTATGCGCCTCGATCCCAAAACATTTTCTACTTGATGGCCGACTGCCACTCTCCTTTCCGGGCCAGCACCATGGCCAGCGGTTGATGGTGGTGTCCACATGACTTTGTTTGAAGTAAGTTTTCCCTGCATCAAGTAAACAATTTACGACAATGCTGATGATGACGTCGTCGACACTGAGGTGTGGGTGGGGTGGAGTAGTTCGGAAGTTGGGAAATGGACAAATGGGTAAATGGGGAATGGGGTATACTGGCACAGCTGTGTGTTCAGTGTCCGTTGCACTTAGCGAAGAGCATTGCCGGCAACTTGCAGACACTTTCCACGCTCAGTCGCTTAAGTCTGTTGCATTCGAAACTATCCGTGTTTTGAAATCCCGCGGCGCTTTGTGCAAAAGCGGATTCGTTTCATTTCAACGCCCTCTCAAGTCCCCGTGGGCGTTGCAAAGCATAAAAGTCAAAAGCACTGCCACTGGGTGCCACTGGGTGCCACCGCCACTGCCGCCTCGTCATCATCATCGTCACTGATGGTTGAGGGAATCATTTTTCAACACTTCATGCATTCCAGACATAATGAAGTGGCCGCCGCCACAGCCGCCTACCCCCTACCCGCCCCCCTCACAGCTCAGCCCCGATGCAGCCGCTGACACTGCATTTAGCCACAATATCCCTTTACGCGCATTGTTTTCCACCATACCCATATTCTTCCATCTTTTTTTTTCTTTGACCCACTCTTTGTTGACTTTTATTACTTCACTTGGCGTTTGTTTTTCAGTCTGTCCATCTGCTGCCTGCTTAATTTTTATTCTTCAGACTTTGTGGCCGGCCGACCGCCCGGCCATCAACAGTGCAATAGATCATTGTGGTTGGTCTCGCCATTTCTGCTCGTCCTTGTCCTGCGCCCGCCTCTATCTGTCTGTCTGTCTGTCTGTCTGTCTGTCTGTCTGTCTATCTGCCTGTCATAACGAACGAGGCTGGACAGTCCCGCCAGCGGCTCCAAAGTGAAACTCATTCAAAATGGCATTTCTCTTGGGCTTTTCTTCTTCTCTGTACTTTGAACTGGCACAATTTTTACATCTGTTTCATATTTTATATTTATTTAGGTTAATCCTTTGGCTTTGTTCCCCCGCAGTTGAGTGCACTGCAAATGAAAAATATTAATGGAATGCGAGTGTTGGCATTTAGTCATTACATTAGTAAACATTTGTTCAGTATTTATTATTCATTGCTGTCAATATAAGTATGGAATGTTCAAGTAAATTTGTTAAAAAATAAGCAATATTCTTATTAGACTAAGAACAAATTGTTATTATAAAGAAACCGTTAAGAAAAATATAGGTACTATATTATAAATGGATAATAGAAAACCAATAAAACGTTAATATCGTGCCTGTTCACTCTTTTCCCTTTTTTATAAGAAATGCCATTTAATAAGTTGATATTGTTTATTTTACTCTGATGGCTGATGGGTTTGTTGTTCCATAGCTATTGGCTGAAAGTTTCTGGCAGGCCGAGCAGGCAGAAAGAACGTCTGTCTAATCACAATTTAACATATTATTTATAAATTTAATTTAGTAACACATCGTGACAAGAGTTGAGTCGGAAAACTATCTTGATATGTAGGAAGAGATGGTCCGATGCTCCATTTTTATTTTGATTGATTGTCTCAAAAAGTTCTCACGTATTATATATCTAGGTAAGCCGCCAAAGTTGATTTTAGTTAAATAGCTGAGTTAGAGTCAGAAATAAAGACTGTCGATTCTTAATATAGCCTGACTAGTCTGCTCTAACATCGATGCGTTGACAAGCTCTGTCTATTAGCCCGGCAATATCTATTATAATATTACCATACAATGTACTTCGCACAGTGCCTGTAGCTGTGCCTGTGCTTGTGTTGGAATCGAACACAAAATGTGGCGCCAACACACAATCAATGCAGATGCAGAGCTGCCAGCGAGTGGCAGATAAATGGCCAACATGAATGCAGCTACAGATGCATTGCAACAGATTGAAGACACACCGCAGACCGAGGCCGGGCCGGGCCGGGCCAGGCCAGGCCAGACCAGGCCCGAGAACCAGCAGTCGTGTCACGAATTATGAACGCCAATTGAAGTGAAGTGAAGACGGGGAGGGGAACAATGAAGATGAGGACGACACGCATTCACACATGCGCCGCTCTTTTATCGCCAATTCGCGCATAGTTGGCAACACTTAATAATTGAAAAGGAAGCGAAACGATTCAGATGCAGTCCCAGCCCCAGTCTCAGCCTCAACATGAGCATCGACATCAGCTCCATGACGCCGCCAACTAAACTGCCAGGCCTGCTCCGTCCCTGTCCCGGTGCTGTCCAAATGTTTGTCGATAAATTTGCGGATGTGCGAGTGTCTTGCGCGTCGCTCGGCGCTTGCCGCTTGGCGGATGCCATCACTCGCGATTGCCCAGGCGCGCAGGCACAGACACTGGGGGGCTTCGAATTGCAGATGTATAGATGTATCTGTATCTGCTAGATGTTAGCTGCTGGCTGAATGCATGTGCTGCGTCGCGTTTGGGGAAATTTGAATTTGATTTTGGCGCCCGCTTACAGCCCGCCCCGAATCCGCTCCCAGCCGACAGCCTCAGCACGCCCAGGCGATCTGTTGCGGCAATCTGCGACGCGTAAAAGTTATTGACAATGGGATGTATCTGTCGGGTAGTGTCATTAATGGCGAATGCTTTATGATCACATTGCTGCGCAATTTTCAACACATTTTGCGCTCGTTTCCATTGCCGCCGCCGTCGTCGTCATCGTCGTCGACGCGTCGTCGATGATTTTCATGTTTATTGAAGTGTAGATATTTTTATCTATTTTAGAGGCGCAAGTGTTTATTTCGACTGATTGTGTGCTCGGCCTGTGGTACTGGTGTGCTTTTACTGGTACTGGCACTGGGAATGCAGATCTCCCTTTTCCCCCCACTACTGCGCACTCGTCCCACAAGTAATTGCCGAAATTATATTCAAGAAATGTTCACATTTCGCGCATTGAACGAGTTGATAAAATTATGGCCAAATGCATTCATTGACATGAAGGTACGCGAATACTTGTGCCATGGTTTATTTGTGTGTGTGCCGCCTGGTATTATATTATAAATTTCCCATGTAATGGAACATTTGCAAAATTAATGCGTTCCTTCTAAGTAGTGAATAGAAACGAAGAAATAAATTCAATTGCTGAGTCAGCAAGAGGCGATAGTTGCCTTTCTGGTCTCTTGAAGAGGTTGAAGGAAAGACAAATACTTGTATATAGATAGTACTTCGATAATATGGTTTCAAGCTTTGATTGTAAACCATGCTAAATCATAATATAAAAGCATACAATTAAAGAACTGACAGACGAATAGTAATTTTAAAGAAACAATTCGAAATAATCCAAAAGCCAAACTGTTGTTATTCTGCGGTTTCATTATCTTCGAACTTTCTCTTAAAAAAATTATGTTTCTATGGTTTTATTTTCACTCACTTTGTCCTGCGAATTAATTTAATTTATATCTTTTCAAGCAACACGGCTCTATAATCAAATAAACAATCAGAGCAGAAACTAAAACAGTAAGCCGAACCAGAACCGTACATCCTAATACGATAATGAGATGGAATATTGACCTATTTATTATCTATTTAATCTAATCCCTTCTTTAATAAATTTGCAAACAACAGTTAGAGACTTGGGCGCCTCCTTTAAACAGTTTATAAATAGCTTATAAGCAATTTTGATTTGAAATCTTTATGGCATTAAGAAATTTATCTGTTAAATAAAAAGAAAATTTCATAATTATCAAAAAAAAAACTCAAAAAAAATCTGTTTTTTAATTATAATAGTTTCATGTTATATAGCAGTTTTAAGTATTCGCTTCTAGGATCTATTTATGTCCCTTTTCATTTCTAGATAACTCTCACAATGCATGGGGATATATGTTATTACCTCGTTAAAAGACGGCATCTCTTTTAAACTTTTATCAATAGAATATTCATGATAAGTGGCTCGCAGCTCATCTCTAATTTTTCCGTATTACTAAATTTTTCAAATAAACAGTAAATTCTTTTTTTTAAACCTTTCCCTTCGCATCCAATATTCAGTTGTAATTGTAACTCAATAATACAAAATGTGCAATAATTATTAGCACTATTTTAAAACTGAAATAAGATTAAGATACTTGTCTGTGTACTTGTAATTTTATATTTCACAGCTAAATGGGGTTCAGGAGTAAATCTATGGCTTAGCTGAGGCACATCTCTGTTTAGAAATTGGATTAAAATAAATGTTTTATTTATAAAATATATATAAAATATATATAAAATATATATAAAGGACATTTATGAAAGGTCAATTAATTGATGACACGCCCATCATTGTATATTTTTGCCATAGAAATTATAATTTTTAATTAAAGCTGCTTATTTGTTATATTACGAGAGACGCAAAAATTTGAGGCACACATCTGTTTTGAAATTGGATTAAAATAAATGTTTTTTTATGCAGGCAGATATAAATAAAGGACATTTATGAAAGCTTCAGGATATGGTCAATTAATTGATGACACGCCGATCATTGTATATTTTTACCATAGAAATGATAATATTTAACTAAAGTTGCTTATTTGTTATAGTCTTGCATGCAATTAAAAATCGATCAGAGCCCGCGTTCAAAAAAAAGCAAAGTATCTGAAAGATAACAAATGGCAACTGTCTAAGCAAACAGATGGTCAGGCAGAGAAGAAGTTTTTAATGCTGCAACAAATAACATTGACATACTCGTATAGTATTCGCTGCGACGTGGTATGTAAAAATCTGGATGAGAGGCAATAAGTGGCATCTGATAAATGATCCAGGGTCTGGGTCTGTTGCCAAGCCGGGCGCACAACGAGTCAACTACGAACTACAGAATTTCTCTATTTCGGTCAATTGGAGTGATGTGATGCGGCAGCAATGTCGCTGAACGGGCAGGAGCCGGGGCTGAAGGGTTTCTGGACTAATGTTAGTGTCGAGTGGAAATGAATGTGCGGACATTCCTTGGGCTGACAGTATTGTGTCCTCATTCGCCAACGCTCGACAAGCAAAATATGTGGCCAAGATGTCATTGCAAGCAAGTCGAACTCGTGGGGTTTGCATTGAGCGATATGTTGGGGGCGAGGCGGGCGGTGTGTTCGTTTTGTTTCCTAATGTTGTCGCCCCCCTCCCATAAGATCTCCCATCAGCCACTTGTGTCTTCTGCTATTTTGCATGCTTTTCGTGTTGGTTTTCATTTCATGCTCGCGTGTGATGGCCTCGCTTTGACAGCTATCCCCATCCAAGCCTTTGTTTTATTGTTTGGCGTTTTCAGTTTTTCATTTGGAGCTGCTCCGCTTTTTCTGCCCGCCGCTTGACATTCGTAAGATGAAGTGGCGGCGTTGCGTCCGCGCTGCTGCTCCAATCGCCACACATTTGAATTTTATTGGCTTGCTTGTCAATGTTCCAAGTAACAAGCAGTTGAAGCTTGATTTGAAGAAGATGCATAACTAAAGAAGTGGGAGGAAGTGGAGACTTGGTTCGATCGAAAATTAGTTTTCCTAAAGTTCTATATCAAAAACCTATCCATAAAAAAGAACCCTTTTATGATGTGTCTGATTGAAGCTAAGTAAAGTAGTTCAGCAATAATCGTATAATATTTGACAAAATAGTATATAGATGTTGGGCAGGAATAATAAGTTGTGGAAGAATGCAAAGTTGGGGATAAACCGATTCACTGAGCGAGCTAAAAAAAAGCTAGGTAGTTTCTATATGATATGAAAATATACCTTTTTGTGTCCGATTGTGCTGATATTCGGAAACAGGCTTCTTTTTCCAAACCCTTCGCTGTGGTATGAATTACAATATTTTAACCAAATATACAAATATTCTAAAAAATCTTACAAAACAACAAATTTAGATGTGCGCATATTAAAGTCAAAGATTAAACAAATAACTAACAAAACCGTTTAGAAGTGCGCTTTATTTAAAAGGACTTCATATTTTATATAAGCTTGAGTAGAATTTTTATCTGGTAAGGCTCTCCTTGACATACCCAGGTAGGCAACTTACAATATAGTTATCCATCTTGCTCCCACTTGCTGTTATTGTCAAGTCTAGCAACATGACAGCCTCTAAATTTGTAAACAATTTTTTCAAACAAGCGACGAATTTCCTGCCAACACCGACCGGTTAAATGGTTGCGGCATCGAAATCGTCGGGAGCTACAACCACAGATGGGGCAGCCAACGTACCGGTGGCAACAGATAGTTGCAACGCCTACGTCCCCACCAGGCCGCGCAATTTGTTGCACCTCGTTGGTAGTCGCGAGAGTCTCAATAAGAAATGCGGGTGACAAAAGTTTTGTTGTACAAAGCGCTCGAACACAACTTGCCGCTGTTGGCGAACCGTCCCAACAACAACTGAAACAACTTCAACAACGGCAACAACAACAACAGCGAAATTCATGCTGCAGTTGAGGCCGCTGGCAAACCTTTGCCTCAGTTTGAAGATCCCTCAATGCGATTAGGTGACATTTTGCAAGTGCTGCAAACGCGTTTGGAAAACCTGTGCGTTGCCACTTGTTGCACAGACTCCATTGGGTGGACCAATCCAAAGCGTGGGATAGTTGAGGCAGAAAGTCATTTGGAGGCAGCAATGCCACTGATTTCCAGCTGGCGTACTTCAAACTGAGTTGACTCCAGGAGTAGGAAATACGCTTTCATAAGCATTTTGAATTATGTTTAGAAAAACCAATATATCCTTACAATTTTCAAGCATTTCCTCTATTAAACTAAAAAAGAGATACAGAGATACTACGTGGAACTCCAAACTGTGAACTATGTATGTATATAGTATTTATATAGTTCGTATCAGTAAATGTAGAAAGAAGCTTCTGCGTCAACCCGAGGCTGGGCTGTATTGTTTCGTATCCTCTTCGTAATCTAGGCTAGGCTAGATTATTGGTGGTGATACAAAAAATCAGGTCTCCCTGCATAGCTTGGATTGCCATAGAAGCTAGGTCGATTCATTCATGGTTATGTGTGCAGGGCTAGCTCGCAAATAGGATGCATATTAAATTAAGTTACGAATTGGTATTACTTATACATACCGAAACGCGATACTTTTCAGAAGGCAAAAAATAGCATCTGCCTGACTTTTTTATGTACCCTTTTTATGTGCGGACGTGCTGTTATATTAAATAAAATATTTAAAAATGACAATTGGTGTATCTTTGTAACAAAGGGATAAGAATGCCGAATACGGTGTAGGAACAGTTATATACAGTTAAAGCCTCCATTAAAGTAGAAAGTTGCTATCCCAATTGGTCGAACAAAACTCGTTAATTAAATAAGAGATGATACCATAAATAAATGATATATTTAATTAAACCAACCAGATGATCTGTCTACGAGTGTCTTCTTTTAAAGTAATATCTGTAAAATTTTATATGTAAACATATATCTGTTAAGCTTTATTTGGCCATATTGTTTCTTTTCCTCATAAACAAATAGATTTAATTATTAAAATAGGTGGAAGCAAGCTAGCTTTAAAATAAAACAAGAGAGAACGCTACAGTCGAGCAAGCCCGACAGTGTAATACCCTGTACCCAGGTAAACTTTCGTCACTGAGTTATATGCGCCCATAGCAGCAAAAAGAGGAAGAAGAAGAGCGAACTTGTTGCTGCAGTTTGGGGGGGTTGTACTGGCGAGAATTTGTTTCGCTAATAACTTAGAATTCTTAGAATTGACCGAATTGAATAAAATTTTGAACAACAGTAGACAATTATATATAAATTATGTGTGCAAAGTTTGGTTTAGGTAGCATTTGAAATGTGGACGCTATTGACGAAATTCTGTAGCGGGGGAAGGGGGGGAAAATTAAAAAAAAAAAAATAAACTCGTCCTTACTCGGACCTAGGAGAATCTGGATGCCAACTTTGGTTATTCTAGCTTTTATAGTTTCTGAGATCCTCGCGTTCATCCAGACGGACAGACGGACGGACAGACGGACGGACAGACGGACGGACATGTCTAGATCGATTTCTCTCGTCATGCTGATCAAGAATATATATACTTTATGGGGTCGGAGATGCTTCCTTCTGTATGTTACATACTTTGCACAAACCTAATATACCCTTTTTACCCTACGGGTACAGGGTATAAAAAGCTAGCTCATCAAAAATTTGCAGAGAAGTATGCAATATTTGAAGCATCCTCAGCCAATAACCAAATGTAATTATACAATTTGGATAAAAATTGCCAACAATTACAAATACAACTGAAACTACCGTTGCTTACAATTTAGTTTTAATATTAGAAATTGGAAGTATTCTTAATGGTGAAGTTAAGCTCATCTTTAAACACTTCCTTATTATGCGAAATAATATCGCAGAAATGATTGATCTTAGGTGTTGGCCACTCCTTTTGATACATTTTCGTCCCCTAGTACATGGTAGTTCACGGTACATGGCAAATGAATTAATTCCTTCTTATCTCGGCCTTACATGCCACATAATCCTTTTGCAATATTGCATTGTTGATTGCCTTGTTGTTGACATGGTCTTCTGCTAAATACCGCCCTTGTGCGCAACTTGAGGTAATTTAGAAAGTGAAACAAGTCCCTTCAGGAAATTAATGAACATGAAAACAGCTTTTTAATCGAGTTGACGCCCAAGAATAAGCCTACTGCACTAACTCAATGATTGAACAGGTTTCGGTGGCGCAAGGCCACTTAAAAGGCTTCTAATAAGCAACGCAATCTCAAATCCGACAGCAGAAGCCAGCACAACGACAATGACATTAGCAGCAAGGACGACGATGAGGATGTCGATGACAATACTGCCCCTGGCGTTATGGGTAAGACAGCAGGCAGCAGACAGCAGAGAATAGTCGCGTTATTGTCTGCTGAATCCTGTTGCTGTTGCTGTTGTTGGGCCTGCGCTCATCAAAGTGTTGTCACTGTCAGTTCAAATGTCACAGACACATCAGGGATTAGGGCTGGGCAGCAAGTCTAGGCCGTCGGTGTGAAGGGGCAGCCCGGAAGCAGGATTTAAGGGTTTATGCGCGGTTGACAAATACCAAAAACCAAGTGGAAAGTAGACGGGCAGACGGGAGAAAGTGAGCGGACAGAGCAAGAAGAGCACCTGACGGCGTCAGCTGCCCACAACAACAGCAACAACAATAATAATATGCGATTGTACTCTGAGCAAACAAAACGATGTCAACCACAACACCAACAACAACAACAGTAATGAGGGCAAATATCAACAACAGGCAACGCAGACTGACAGGCAGTCAAAGGATTGTGCTTTGGCTAAGGTCGTTCGGGCGGTTTGTCTGGCCCCATTGTTGTTGTTGTTGTTGTTGCGATTGTGTCTAGTGCCCATTTCGTCATTACTTCAACCGCATTTACATATGTCATGACGTCGCAGCGAGCCTTTGAAGCATCAGCAGCACCCAACTGTCAGCGGGCCAACCCCCGTTTTGGTTGGTCACCCACCGCTCTCAGACCAAGATACCCTCAGATACCCTCACCCCCTTGTCACCTCACCCTAACCACGACTAGCGTCAGCGTCAGCGTTAGCGTCGTCGTCTGTCAAAGTCTGTGGGCTGTTGCTTTCAAGTCTCAAACCGGCAAGTTTCTTCGCTTTTGATGCACGTTAGTCCCCTGCCTCCCTTGCTAGGCTGCTGCCTCCTCATTACGAATGTCCTGTGGCATTGTCAACATGTCCTACGCATTATAAACGAATTACTGTCGTCTGCCCGTTTACCTTCTTAACCTCCGACCCCTTTGACGTGCGAGTGTCTCTGTGTGTGTGTGTTGATGCGTTGGTTTTGAGTTTTGCTTGCAAGTTGGTTAATCGCCGGTAAATTTAATTAGACACTGGTGTGGGTATATTACGGTAAATAAATGTCTGGCTACATGCACGCGTAATGGGCCCCCATCGTTTGCTTCTACTCAACTTTTAATCCACACAGCAAGCAAAGACTCGACTAATAATTGTTGGGGTACCATATAAAATAATGGGTGTTATCTTTTTCAAAAATTTTATATGAACCCCAAGATGAATATGAAGTTGGGGAACATCTATTGAAAGAATTGCAGATTATGTGTTAGTTGAAAAGGTTTCTAGATTTTATATCTATGTTAATTCGATGAAATGTTGCTGTATTTAAAACAGTCAGATTATATGAACCCCAAGATGAATATGAAGTTGAGGAACATCTATTGAAATATTGGTGTTAGGCAAGAAGCTTAGGAATGGAAATCATGTGTTGGTTGAAAAGGTTTTTAGATTTTATATCTATGTTAATTCGATGAAATGTTGCTATATTTAAAACAGTCCAGATACAAAGCAAATTCCTGTGTTGAATTATGATCATCATTTCCATTCAAAATATTTCAATCTTTGATTACTGCTGTTAGTAAGCAGATTTGTAGAGAGCTCAGCTGAATGGTATTATCCGAAAACACTAACCCAGCGCATTGCAGGTTGGTTATGCTTTCGCTTCATGCTGCTCCTTGCACATACTAAATCAAATCAACTTGAATCAAAGCAAGAGCCATTAAGTCGTCAAAACCAAGTAGTACTCAACCATTTTCATGTGTGGAATGTTTAGGTTTATTGCCTCATGCGGTGCTATTTATGACATGTTTCCGTCAAAACTTTCGCGATTTGTGCGCAGACGAGGACCCTTATTCAGGGTCTAACATTGACACTTTCGGCTTACACTGGCCAGCTTTTTGTGCAATCACTCGTCAGCTCATACATTCATATGCACCCATAGAATGCCAGAGAAGTAAAGGGGTGGGGTGGGGTGGGGTGGGGGAGTACAGGAGAGGGATACAATAGTAGTTGCCGCGGGCTCGCGAATCCAGTGAGCACTCGAGACTTCAAAGGAAATGCCTATCGCTGTCAGAGACATAAATTCCGCTGACAGCGAAAAATTGTAATGCCACACATTTGTGACGACAAGGACGCCGGCAGGGAAGGGGACATAGACGCGTCGCTTAAGGAAGAGCTTGTTGTTGCTGCACGGCGCTGAAATGTATGCAGCAAAATATTTTAGCCGAGACATCAATAAAATAAATAACAATAATTTTGCAAACTGCCCATAAATCCAACGGGCGACGTCATAACTTTCGTTTTTATGACTACAACTAGACAGAACGACGCGACCACGACTACGACCACGTAGCCGCACCTGCGTGTTGGCGGAGCTGACGGGACTGACGGGGCCGTCATGACGACGTCGACCACGTCAGTCAGCAATAAATAAATGCAAGCTGGCAGTCAAATGGTCGTCAGACGACAGTCGACAGACGATAACCCAGGGTTGGGGCTGCAGTTCCCCCCGGCTTCTATTGTGTCTGTGTGTGTGTGTGTTTGTGTGTGTGCCCCGCGGAAAATTGCAGTTGAAATTATTGCATTTAAACAGGACATTATCATACACACACCAGCTGGGTGTGAGAGAGAAAGAGAGAGAAAATGTACAGGCACAGGAAAAAATTGCGGCAGTTGCCTTTCCCATTTGTTCGTGCAAAAGCCATGTCATTGTTATATTTCGAGTTGTTGTTGCTGCTGCTGCAACTCATAAATTAAGTCCTCATAACGGCAAAGTTATTGAAGTAATAAAATTTTACACTGACATTTGACAATCGAAGCGTCGCCATCGCCATCGCCATCGCTGCCGTTGTCGCTGTCGTTGCCGCTGACGAGAAATCGCACAGTAATCAACTTGAAAATGCAACGAATTGTAAATATTCGGAGTACCGGGAGTGTGGAGAATGGAAAAAGTTTTCAATTAAGGAATACAAGAATACGACTGGAAGGAACAAATCATTATTAAGAGGAGCTGTAAGCGACTTTCGTTTCTTTTTAGTCCCCGTAGCTGGGCTTTAATTTTGTACCGATATCAGATGCTAGAAACAACTCCATTCTCTATTAGGGGCTGTATGCATTTTTTTTGGGTACAAAATGCTATTTTAAGAGATTTTGGGAAAGCATAATACCAGACTCATTGAGTTTTAAAGATACTCATATATATATATTAAAGACCTGGACTTTAATTCATTTATTTTGGAATGTCTAGTACCTTGTGCAAGGCTCATTAAATAATACATCTATACATCTATATATTTCTTATATATCTAACTTTATCGCTTTTAATGAAACACTAACATTAACAAAACGATTATTGCAAAGGAAAGTTTTCTCAAAGGCGGATGCATTGCAGTTATAGGATTGACCCATAAAGTAGATGTTCTTAGACGAATACGGGAAGCCATGACTTTTCGGGACTTTCTTTCATAGAATGTTAAATTAGCGAAAACCCAACACTTCCAAACTTTTTTTACACCGTTCCTTCCACCACAGTCCATCAACTTCAACAAACTTTGTTTCGATCTTATGACAACTGTTTTATATAGCTTGAGGAAATATCAAAAAAAAAACTTGTGTATCATAAATTTTGGTATCGTAATAAACAAAATTGTTAAATCTCGGAAATTGATTTTTCAACGTTCCTATGCATATGAAATAAAGTAATTTGTAATGTTCGCATTCAAGAAATGGTTTCTTTATTGTCTTGCCTTTGTTTTCAAAAATTTAATTATGCGCTGTGTCAAAACAAAAATGGTATAATAGATTACTATAGTTTAGGACAAATGTAAAAAAGAAGTAATAGACTGCATAAAGACAAGACAAGTCTAGTACAAGACAAGTCTAGACAAGACGAGCGTTGAAACAGCCCTGTTCCTCTGAACGCCTGTCCATCTGTATGAACGCAAAGATCTCAGGACATATTTCTCTTCATATCAAGATCTAAATTGACATCTCTTGCCTGAAGAAAGTTTTAACCATAACTGTAATATCTGCGCATGCTCTGTCTGCAGTTCTTTCTGCTTTGGTATATAGTACTTAGTTAACTGAATTCATGAGCTGCATGATAATTTATTTAGCTACCGAGTCCATTTCTGCACGACCAGTGAGCTATGGAAACTTTGCGATAATCGTATTTTACAGCTAATGGTGATTCAAAAAGTTGCCTTCCCTTGGTCCGCTTACTCGGAAGCACATTTCGAACAAATTGCGATTTGATTTTCGGCGCAACATTTTGCAAGTAGTAAGCTGATAAAAGACGGGAGCAGTGCTCTTGATGATGACGAAATCATGTCAATTTTCAGAGGCTCAGAGCACGCGCTCATCTCGTAAATTCCATCACACCCCACACACACACACACACACACACACACACACACACACACACACACACATCCCCAATACCTCCTTACCCGCAGCGCATCCCATCTGGTCCCATGCTAATGGCCAACGTTGCCGTAGCCGCCAACTGGCGCGCTGTGATTTCATTTGGTGAGTTTTCCAGCCGACGATTTGAAGGGCCACGACGCGTTTTGTTCTGCGCCGAATGGGCCGAGCGGCCATTAGCACGTGCACACATTCCATAGATTGCAACGATGGCAATGATGGCAACTCTGGCAGCTGTGGGGGCTGTGGGGGCGATGGCAAAGTCGACGGCGGCAGCACATAATTTGCACAAATTACCGACAACGCGTTGCCATATTTTTCATTGGCAATGATGCCGCGGGGCTCTTGACGCGCTTTCTATTTATGATTGCCTCCGACAGCGTCGTCGTTTCGTCGCATCGCTCGTCGGACAGGTGCAAAACACTGGCAAGGCCAAAGGAGTGCAGGACGCCGACAATAGGGGGGGAAGGCGGGCCAACGTTTATCAGCAGTCGAAGGAGCGAGCAACATTCGCTTGCACGCTACGCGCACGAACTGCACAAATCATTTCCGAATTGCACGAAAGTTTGTCTCGCTCCCGAGATGTGGAGCAGCTTCGCAGGACATAAGCCGAGCTCATAACTTTTCCTTGTTTATGCTTATGGGATGTGATGCGGCGCCACGCTTCCCAGTTCGACCGAATCCTCAAGACCTGGCAATGTTGTATGTTCGAGTGCCGTATAAACATAATTTGCATTTATGAGTGCCATGGAACTCTCCTACAACCATGGGGGTTACAGAAAACATGAGCGAAAAATTGCCAAACATGATCAACAAAACGGAGCGAACTAATTTCTGGGAGGAAAATAAAAGCTTTAAATGAATTTCGAACACTTCTGTGTTAAGTTCTTGACATCAGAAATGTGTCTGGCGCCCTAGGAATAATTTATATATATTATAATAATTTATTTTCCTTCAGTGCCATTTGGCAACTCCAGTCTTTACAGTGCACATATATTTTTATGACTCATTAGTTGATCTTGAATTATTATTTGGCTTGCTATCTTCTGATCTCCAAGAGCGCATCAAGCATTAACATTGCTGGGATCAATTGGTTCTTCGTTCTCTGCCAGAAAGCGAAATGGATGCGTCTAATGTGAATATGTATGGGACGGGTGGCTTTGGAGGACCAATGCGGCAAGTGAAATGCCAATCCTGCCACTCCACATTTGGGGGTGGGGCAGCATTTTTGTGCTGCTATATATGAGTGGTACGTGTGAATGGCTCGCGTACAACTGCTACTCCTGTTTATCGAGCCAGCTCCTGGGGGTGCCGCTTTCATTGATGTGATGTGGTGATGCGGTGATGTGGCATTGTGATTCGGATGCAACATCTCGGCCGTCAGTTGGTGCTACTTTTCGCGCGTCTTGTTATGCTCGACGCGCTTCCATCACAAATTCCATTCGTGATGCAACGTCACGCACACCAATATACAATAATATCCTACGCGCGCGCGCTTCCACCAGCTGAAGCTCCAGCATCTGTCCTGGCTGACGTGTCATGTCGCAGGCGTCAAATGAATGTTTCATACTCGCGTACCGAAAAACAACGTGCACTTGACTTCGCTCCGTCGAGAGCAGGAGCAGCAGCACTCGGGGACTCATCTGGTTTCGGTTGCGACATTTGATTAGTTTTTCGAGATCGACTTCTGTCTATCTGCTCGTCGTCCAAAATGGTAATTGACAATGCCAAGTTGTGTTCGATGGCGGGGGTGGGGGGGGGGAGGGGGGGGGGAGGTGGACAGCCACAGCAGTGCAAAATGTTTGGTGCGTGTGGCAATTTCATGGGATTATTTATGAATACTTTTTATGCTCGCATTACCCACTCCAATGCACTCCAAGCACAGTCCAGCGGCTTGTTGAATGTGCTTACTATTTTATTTTCACATTTCTGATAATGCTATGAGCCGTTTGCAAGCATTTAAGACTTACAGCACAAAGCACAAATGATTCAACGGGGCGTATACTTGATGTTTGTATTCAATATTTATCATGCATTGAAAAGCTGCATTTATTAAAAACTAAAATAAATATAAATTAATTTCAATTTGTAGTGTGAAAACTAACTAATAGAATAGATAAAGAAACTATTTAATTTGTAAGATCCTACTCTCGTATTGTTTTTTGCTTTTAAAAATCAATTAATTGGCTAAAAGTGTAAGTGAGTGTATAACCAATAGCTGAAATATAAATTATAAAGAACAATCATCGATCTAAGAAGTGACTGTCTATTAAGTTTGATGAATCTAGTTTCTGTTCTTTAATTAATTACGTTTTATAAAATAACAACAATTGCTAATTTATGTAATTACGAGTTGGTTCTTTTATCAGAAATGTAAATAAAGTGTAAGTGAGTGTATAACCAATAGCTTAAATATAAATTATAAACCACAATCATCGCTCTAAGAAGTGACTGTCTATTTAGTTTGATGAGTCTAGTTTCTGTTCTTTAATTAATTACTTTTTATAAAATAACAACAATTGCTAATTTATGTAATTACGACTGGTTCTTTTTATCAGAAATGTAAATAAACGCCTTCATTTAATTATGAATTTCTCATTGAGGTAAAAAGTCTACAAATAGTTTTGTGTTCCCTTTAAAAACTATCTTTTACATTACCAATGCTTTGAAAATAAATGCGAATATGTATGCGTATGTACATATGTGTGTTAGTGTGCAAATATATTTTTCGATGTTGGGCAAAAACTTTGAAACAGTTATTGGCATCATCAATTGAAGTGTAAGCAAACAACATTAAAAATAATTGCAACTAAATCCAAGCGATTGCGCCGTCACATTTTAGCGACGAAATGGCTTCACTGCTCCAAATGGCTGCTTGAAAGGCTGCCTGGGCTGCGCTGGGCCAGGCTGGGCAAGGATGCGAGGATACGGGGTCTCTGTAGTACGGCTGAGGCAATTGCAACGGCGCAAAAGCTTTCTCGAGTGCATAAATCTGTCTCTGGAATTTCCTTTCCGAGTCATTTTATGATTATGTGAGAGATTTTTCCGGCACAACTTGCATCTATGCAACGACACACACACACACACTGACTTTGGGTTTGTTGGTGTGTGTGTCGGCATAATACACTACTAAATTTTAGCGCTCAAGTCGTTTACGAAATGCTATTGAAAGCGCTTTGATGTTTGTTCTGACTTCAATGTACCAATAACTGGCGATTTGAATGAAAATTATTTGCCAAAGTTTGTGCCTTGATGGCAACCATGCCAATGCATTTAAAAGTTTTAGAAGGAATTTTATTATACGGGCACTCTTTTTTTTGTGCTTATATAGGCCAATTATACATTTTATCTATTTATACTTACGTATTCGTATAATCGTACATGTATATATGATCCACTGAAAACCATAACATTAGTTTCTGAATTGGAGGCAGTAGTTTAAAAACCTTCATTTTAATCTGATTCCATACATGATTTGTAAGCTTTATTTGAAAATTTATTTAAAGAATATTTTCCATATACCATCTCTTTAAGCTGTAATACTATATCCCATAGCTTCCATGAAACCGCTAGGTTGTCATAAATAAATAATTGAATTCAATTCATGAAAAAAAAAACGGGCAATAAATTTGCTTATAACTTCTTTCTTTTCTAAGTTAACTGAAAAAGTTTTGATATGCGATTTATGTGTTTTCTTAAAATGGATCAAGTGTTCCCAACAAATTAAACACTTTATTTTAAAAACAACGATAAATGTATTTTTATTTTATTTTTTTCAAGCGGAAAATTCCATTTGTGAGGTATAGTTTTTAAAATGTATTTTCCATTTACAGCTCTGAAAAATGGCACAGCAGTATGATTCAAAAAGAGTTTTTCTCTCGAATACTTGTTATTGTTGGCACCTAAGAGTATTTAGATGGTTGTTGTCATACCTCATTACGTTTCCTTATGATCTGAAGCTTACTTAACATTTTAATGAAAGACTTTAGTTCACATTTGATACAATAACGCTATATTTCATTTCACATCGGACCTACATATATACTAAGTACTATATTAATGCATTTTTTAGATGCATATATCACAGCAACACATTGTCAGCATCGCCATCATTATCACCATCATTATGCTTGTTGCTGTTGTTGTTGTTATTAGTAATAGCATGTAGTGTAGTAGTATGAAAGAGTTGACGTAAATTATCGATAGCCATCGATAGTTTATGTCACACCATTGACTTTGATATACGACGAGATTTTGCACAAATCATAAATAATGGCAAATCCGATAATAAATTTGAAATTTCCTGGCACCAGCAAATGATCGTCTACCTCTCTGTCTTCGAATGAATCCACCAGCCCGCACCCATGCCCCTTGCGTCCGATGGCACTGCTCCAAGCGATGCCAGGCATTAGGCAACGGCAACTCAAAGTACGCGACGAGGCTGGCAAAGTGGGTTGACACGACCATGTCGATGTTTTTGTTGTTTTCCCAGTGTTGTTGCTGCTGCTGCTGCTGCACTCGCTACTGAAGCTGGCTGGCTGGCTGGCAGTGCTCGCGAGTTGCGCCCCAAGAGGTGTCGCCAGCGTACGTGCAATTTATTCATAAATGTTGTAGCCCACATTCAAAGCACATGCCCTGCGCTTTGACGGAGATGAATTCGTCTTTGATAGATGATGGATGTGCCGGCTGCAGCGGCAGCCAACATAAGTCACTAACACACACACACACACACAAACACTCACACACACACACATGCATCACACACATTCTCTGCAACGACAGCCAGCCAGGCAACCAAGTGGTCGCTCGCCCGGTCGGATGGTTGGTTGCTTGGTTGGTTCGCCGTTTGGTCGGGCAAGGAGTCTTCGTGACATCTGAGAAATGTGCAACATTGACGACACCAAGCAACGTAGAATACTTGAGCTTCTACAGTTAGAGAAAATTGTAGATACCAGCGCTGAAGTTCATTGTCTTCTAAAAAAAAAAAAAACAATTTGCAACTCTTATCAGTTGAATTCCCACGGCTAGTCCGTCGACTATACTCGCAATAATTTCAGATTCTATTAGACAAATATTGCATTTTAATATTTAGCGGGTTATTTATACAATGTAGAATATAAAATAGAAAATAGAAAAATTAATTTTCCAAAAAATTAAACATAAGCGTTGAAAACATTTACTAAATGCAGTAAGCAACTTTACCTCAAATAGACTTTATTGAAGAAAGTTGGAAACGATTTGATTAAATCAATAAATAAATAGCAATTTTCTTGGGTGTATCGCAGGCACATGATTGGGGCACATGAGTTGGCGTGGCTGTAGATGTAGATGTCGTTGTAGTCAGTGGAAGCATTGGCTATCAATGATGTATAGCGCGGCTATATGCGACAATAACATAAAATAATGGCGCAGGTGTTTCGGAAGACGACGACGACGAAGGCTATGATGACGAGAGAGTTTAGATTACGCTGCTCAGCAAAATCAATCATGAGGGGTCCATTGCTTTGATGAAGGAAGAAGGACATTGGCAACTGGAGCTTAGAGCCTGAGCCAGCAAAGAGTTTGTTTTCTAAGAGAAAACTTTTCAAGATTCGCTCTTCTTCTTTACAAACCGTAGTCGTGCGAAGGTCAACTTGAAATATTAAAATGCCCGTCCATGCTAACCTAAAACTAGCATTATCTATATTCAAATACTATATGTATAGCCTCTATGGGCTCCTTTGCTAATGTGCCTGCACATATTATCTGCCTATTAGATCCACAAGCTTCGAATAGCTTCCACACTTTTGCTTTTATCCCACTAAACAGTCGAATATCAGGCATCAGGCAACCAATAGGCAGTCGCACATAAATTACACGATTTGCAAATGCCACAAATTCAATTTACGATTAACAATCAATTTTGTATCGAACGATCGCAGGTTAACTCTTGGCCCCCATTCGTTAGACTTTCGTTGCATAGCCATCCCATGGGATCCCACATTCACACACACACACACACATTCACTTACATATTTCATTTTGTTTATTTGCATTCCGCCGCTTCGCAACGCCTTGGGCCGTGGGCTTCAACTTCAACTTGTTGACGTGCCACAAAGTTTGATTTCGCTCCGGTCAGTTGACTTTGTTTCCCACCGCAGCGTAAGGCCAAGATCGAAACACGCTTAGCTTCAGCGTCAGCATTTGCGGAAATTGAAATTTGCTTACAAAGTGAAGGCGGATCGATTGCAGGCAACGATCAAAGTCAACCCAAGCCCAATACCAATACCAATACCAAGCCCAAGTCCATACCGAAAGCCAAAGCCAAACCGAAGTCACTTGGCTATCTACGCTCGACTTTGCTTTGCTGACTGCTTGACAGCTCAGCTGTGGTTGTTGTTGCTGCTGCCGCCGCCCGATATGTTGGCCATCGTCATTGGGCTTGGAATTGGGCCTCTGAGCGGTCCGAGATCGTGGCTCTTGGCGCAATTTTTATTGTTGGCATTATTATCGTCACATGTCGCTCACTAATTGATTTTTCATGTCGCCTGCCTCGTCGTCGTCGTCGTAGTTGTTGTCTTACGTTGGCTCTCTCGATCGTCGTTTGATCTGAATGATTGCCCGTGTGTGTTGCATCGCTGGTGTTGCCTCGGTTGCAGTACTCGTATGTAGTTTCCGTAGCGGCTTGCAAATTTTGTGCGCTCATGACAGGCAACAGTCGCCTGACAGGCAACATCAGCGCTGCCAGTGCTGCCAAATGTGTCAAGTGGCTTGCATTAATACATTTTCAACAAGCTGCGTGGATCACTTTCGCGTAATAGCTTGCACTCTGCACACTGATGTAACTCACTTCATTTCCCCATCTCCCCCCCTCCCTATCACCCTCTTTCTAGCACTTCTTAGCAGCGCCATAAATTGTACTCAGGTGTGTTGCCTACTTTGCTTGTTCGTATTGACATTTTGCCACTTAATTTGTTGTTGTCCGCTACAACTTGTGCTGTAGCTTGCAGCTGTGGTCGTGTGGTCGGCCACTGCTCGTGTTCACAATTTGCAGATCGCAGATAGCACAACTTTTAATTGGACTTAACGGAAACTAGTGAGCAGATGCAGGTAATGCATGCAATTGATAGCTGATGTGAGGAAACATGTGCTTAAGCGTCAATTCAGAATCCCATGTTGATTGTCAAGCTGGTCCTCAAAAGCAGCCACTATCAGAGAAAAGTCACACTGAGAGGCTGTACATTCGATGACTAACTAATAACAGGTCCAGCTATCTGGAAATTCTCAACAACAAATGCCAAACAATGCCAAGGACATGCACTTGTCTGCCATTAAGACAATCTAGAAGCATTCCAAAAAAAAAGACAAACTAACAGCAAAACAAGCCAAGGAAGCTGCCTTTCTAATTCCAATTCTCATAGATGCATACAAGTATGTATGTTCATTTAGAAAGCCACCTTACACTACGACATATAGACATTGGTTCTGAAAAGCAAGTACGACCTAAACAAGTTGGTTATAAAACAAGATGGAACGCTACAGACGACCAAGCCCGACAGTAAAACACCCTGTACTCTCCAAAAAAAATAGGGAAATTAAAAAAAATTATTAAAAAAATTTAATTAATTAATTAAATTAAATATAAAATATATTGAAACTTGGTATACGGACATATAATCACTAACTGGGTGTAACTACCGAATTTTAGTTCAAAATTCCAAGAATTAAGGGAGTTATAGAAAATCGTGAATAAGGGGGGAGTGGGAGGGTGCATCAGAAAAAATGAAACAAACTCGTCCTTTCTCGGGCTCAGGAGAATCTGGATATCAACTTTGGTTATTCTAGCTCTTATACTTTCTGAGATCCTTGCGTTCATACAGACAGACAGACAGTCAGACGGACAGACACACATGGCTTTACCGACTCGGCTCATCATCCTGATCAAGAATAGATAGACAGAATCTGGATATCAAGTTTGGTTATTCTAGCTCTTATACTTTCTGAGATCCTTGCGTTCATACAGACAGACAGACGGACAGACAGACATGGCTATATCGACTCGGCTCATCATCCTGATCAAGAATAGATAGACAGAATCTGGATATCAAGTTTGGTTATTCTAGCTCTTATACTTTCTGAGATCCTTGCGTTCATACAGACAGACAGACAGTCAGACGGACAGACAGACATGGCTTTGTCGACTCGGCTCATCATCCTGATCAAGAATAGATATATTTTGTGGGGTGTGCCACGCCTCCTTCTGTGTGTTCCATGTACACTAGCACAAAACTAATATACCCTTTTACCCTTTGGGTACAGGGTATAATTAGAAATTTTAAATAACGGCCAATCAAAGAAGAACTATTTGTATAAGCTTAGCAACACACTGAAGTTGCACCCTTTTAAAGAACTAAGCATAATACACAATGAGCCTTGTTTCGAAGCCCCACAAAGGAACGCCCGTTATCGAAGTCATCAACGCCAGCTGCGGAAGTTTGAAGTGTCGTCGAGCCTTCAAATGCAACTTCAACACGCGATGAGTGTTCCGGGCTCTCACAATGCCAAGACCCGCAAATATACTCTACCCTCACATTTAGTCTCTCTGGCACAATGTCTAATGACATTTTCTTTTATTTCTTTGCCATTTCTACGAGTACACTAAGCGGGGGTGCATAACCAAAAGAGCCAAAGTTTTCGCGCCTTCGTTGCGACATTTTTCGCGTCGTGGCGGCTGTTTTCTTAATTTCTGATTGAACTTTTCTGTTGACGGAATTGAGTGTCGCCTCACCTTCCTGCCTGCTTTCATGTCTGCCTGCCTGCCTGGCTTGTCTGGCCTGTCTGGCCTGCCTAGCTGTCTGTCTGGAAACAATCGACTGAATGAATTTGTACAAAACAGATGTGTTAGTTGTCTCAGACCCCTCCGTTCCAATTGTCTTCTGGCACTGCCTTTTTTCCGTACGTTTGTTGTTTTTTTCCTGTTGCTGTTGCTGCTGCTTCAGTCAAACCACAAAACGCAATTGTCTGGCACTTGGCCGCTCATCCTATTCTGACGCTCTTTGCCAAAAATTAAAGGCCAGGCAACTAGGCAGGTGGGGGTGGGGAGTGGGGGACAGTCGAAATTGTGAGTACATTTTGGCCATTTTATGCAAATAAGTTCAATCACCTTTCACTCAATCAGACAAAGTGTAGCGGAAGCAAACGAAAAGGAACATGGCTCCATTGGCAGCACCTCGTCAATTTTCCTACGCAGCACTTTCAATTTATTTTCCACTCGTCCGCCCGCCCTGTCACTCGTATTATTTACCCTTTTGTCGCTGTCACAATCTGCAACACCCATCTGGAATGATGGGTCCGGTCCGGTGGCTGTCAGTTGGGCGGTCAGTCTGTCACTCAATCGGAACGAGTAACGGTTGAGTTTGTCCATCGTCTGTGTCTTGTGCTGTTGGTTTGGCTCGCCTGCCCGAAGGATTTTCAATCGAATCTGTCAAATATCACAACCTTCAATCAAAATGAAAGCTGTGCGGCTCATTTTTCTTGCAGCGCAGTCCACTGACGATGAAGCTGAAGCACAGGCAGAAGCTGAAGCTGAAGATGAGGACGATGAGCATGACGATGATGATGATGATGACGAAACAACCCCGCAGGACTCGCATGTGACAACAAATGAAATGACAATGGACCACAGCGCGTAACGAACAACGGACAACGGAGTTGGCGTTGGTATTGGCATTGGCATTGGCGTTGAAGATGATGACCAGCGGCTTACAAATAGCTTTGTGCACACACACACACCTCCACACCCACAGCCAAGGGTATAAATCATTGGCTTCAGATCTCAGAATTGAGGCGTGGGTGCAACATCATATCCAGCAGCCATGTCAACCTTCGATATTTCATATTTTCAATTTATTTTTGCAATTTATTCTAACCCATCTATGGAAGGAACAAAACCAATTTATCGCTAAACACGTTAACGAAATTTTGAATAGATATCTCCCAACTTATACTTCGAAGTACTCGAGGAAGAAGAGAGGAATACTTATTTAAATGGGCTAAAGGTGGTTTATTTAAAAAACCTATCACTGGACTAAATTAAATATCGAAGTTGGAGTTGAAGTAATCTTACTGAGCTCTGTGGCTGAAAACTCATATGATTTGCAGGACATTAGAGTGACTTAATACTGCAGTGCAGGCAGGCAGGCAGGTAGGCACTGATACCTCTGTAATTAAATGCACACAATCGACGCCCACTTCCCCCATTCCCCTTGGAAAGCTGGAAGAACTGGAGCAAGCTGGACAAAGAACCAACAACAACAACAGCATCGCAACATCAGTGAAAACCAGAGCACAACTACATCAAAGTTAAAAGCGCTGTCGTTGACGAAGATGTCAGCACATTGTCGACAGAAGGACAACGCCCGACCACCGCCCGGCATCGTCGGTCAGACAATCTGTTAGTCTGTCGGCTGGTCGGCTGGTTTGTCGGGCGGGCATTTACTTGTATACGAGTAGATACTCGTAGATGCAAGGAAGGCAGCGACCGGCACACATATTTTTCCTTTCTTTTCTTTACGTTTTGCTTTCAAACGCCACTTGCTTTTCATTTATCACAAATCCTTTATCTATCTACTCAGCGACATCATCTTCCACTACACATCTTCGGGTGCTGCACAGTCTGCTGCGACTTCGTCAAACTCAAGCCAAACGTCTTCGCCATAAACCGAGAAAACACCCGTGCACCGGTCCAACCGACCGAAAGGACGACCAACAGACCAACCGACTAACCGACCGACCGACCACTCACACCCGCATGTGCATTGGAGCAGATAACAAAGATCCTTCAACGGATTGACAACTGGAGGCGAGTGAGCGAGTAACTTTGTAATTTCTCATGTTTCAGAGTCCTCGAAGAGACGGTGACGACAACGAGAACACTTCAGCCTTTACTTGACGGAGCTCCTTTTTAATACACTATCGTAAACGGAGTGCTCGTACTACTCTACTCTACCAAACAAATATGTTGTAAAGGCTTCGCAAATACCTGTTCTACTGAACAACTACAGACTTCAAGCTGATTGAATGACTAATTGTTTTATTGATATTTTGAAGCAACATTTCAACGCCGTCTATTGCTAAACCAGAAACCAGAAACAGAATCGAATCTAAAAATCATATTCAAACCCTCGTCGAAAATTAAATTGCATCAAAAAATAAGACCCAGCACACACACACACTGTATTAGTTGGCACATTCTCCAGACCACATCAGGGTATTAGGATTTCTTCTTCATAGTCTCAGTTAGCTTGGGTTCTATTCGTTTGTTGTTGTACATAGTTGGAATGCAAACAAACTCAAGGCATCGGAGCGCACTCCACACTCATCAGCGCCTACATTACGTACACACTAGCACATCTACAAACGTCTGTCGGTGTGTCTGTGTGTGTGTGTGTGTGTGCGAGTGTATGTTTGCCAGCATGCTGATGTCCTTTGTGCGACAAAAGGTCCTTCATTAGAAAAATTTTCAACTTGTCATCTTTTTCGTCATCAACTCAATCTCAAGTCAAACCAACGTCTGCTGCCTTCGCTGCTCAGCCTGTCGCTTCACATCTCAACAGGACGTCTATCGTGTTCTCCTCTCTCTCTCTCTCCCTCTCTCTCCCTCTCTCTCCCTCTCTCTCCCTCTCTCTCCTCCCACCCCCCTGCACATCAGCCGTCGCTCAGCCCATTGGGCTGCATGTGTGTCGACTTGTCCAATATTGTCCCTTTTCCTTATGCTTTTCATTTGTTCATCTTCTGTTTGTGCCCGCTTTTCCCTTTTCCTTCGTTCTCAAATATTTTCTGTTGTTTTTTTATATCCACGCTGTCGCTTGATGAAGGGTCGTCGCAGTTGTCGGCCAGAGTTCGTCACTTTTAAGTTTTTGGTTTGACGAACTTCGTCCGTTCGCTGTGAAAATTGTATAGAAATTTTCACTGGCACTGCACGTTCTCGAAAAAAGTTTATGAAATTCCTCTTAATTGAAATGTTGATTTTAGTTGCGGGGTTAACAAATTGTGTGGAGACAAAGGACAACGTTTACCATTATGTCAATTTTAAAGCAGACGATGCGTTTGCATTGAAAATTAAAGGAATAAAATATTTGAGGGCACTGGCCTGGGTCTGAACAACTTTTTAAATTGAACAATAATCGAACGCTAGCATTTGTTATAGCCTGTACCCAAAGGGTGAAAGGCTATACTAGTTTTGTGCGCATGTATGTAACACACAGACCCCACAAAGTATATATATTCTTGATCAGGATGAGAAGCCGAGTGGATATAGCCTTGTCCGTCCATCCGTCTGTCCGTCTGACCGTCTGTCCGTCTGTCTGTCCGTATGAACGCAAGGATCTCAGAAAGTATAAGGGCTAGAATAACCAAACTTGGTTTCCATATTCTCCTAAGACCGAGAAAGTACGAGTTTGAGTTTTTTTTCGATGCACCCCCCACTCCCCCGCAATTCGTGTTTTTTCTTATAACTTCCGTAATTCTCGGAATTTTGAAATCAATTTTGGTAGGTACATCCAGTTAGTACTAATGTGTCCGTGTGACAAATTTCATCATGATAGGTCATTTCTGAAGAAAGTTATAGCCATAAGTAAAATCGCTGCTCATGCGCTGCCTCTGTCGGCAGCGCTGCCCGCAGCTGTTGTTGTTGTTGCTGCTTTGGTTCAACTTTGTGCTGCATACATACACGCATATAAACACGCATAGGTACGTGATGTAAATGTATGCTGTTAAAACTAAACATAAACATATATTCTAATTTAATTTAATTAATTAATTCATTAATTTTTTTTAATAATTTAATTTTTTTTTTTTAATTTTTCTTTTTTGTGGAGAGTACAGGCTATTTTACTGTCGGGCTTGCTCGACTGTAGCGTTCTATCTTGTTTTAAATCTAGCTAAATGGAATAATATCATGTAACCATATATAAAAATTGTAATTTTCAAACCATGTTAAATCAAAACCTGCCGACTCCAATTGATAAAGACATGCAGGTCCGTTTACAAGATCTTGTAAAACCCTTCATCTTGATTTGTAGACTGCTCTTGAGCGTATGCAGAGCAAGTTTAAAATATGTACAGCCTCAAACTAAAATAAAAACACACTTCGAGTGAAAATTGGATTTATTGAAGAATTTACGATTAGCTTGAAGAGTCTTCAAGAATGCTGTGTGAATCATTTTTGTGGTAGACCTCCATAGCATGTGAGAATGTGTGTACAAGTATATGTTTGCTTGATTCTGCGTTTATTGGACACGGTTGACATTTTGTCCAGTGCTGGACATTAACTGTACCGTTACTTTATATTACGTGTCAGTGTCAACAGCATCATCCCAATACAAGGACAAGGCATCACAGAAGCCGGGCGAGCAGGCAAGCAAAAGGAAAATGAAGCAAAGTCGACAAACTGACGAACTCAACTCAACAAACACAAGCGCGCACGCTTCATTCATTCTTCTTTCACTCATTCCGTCATTTCGTCATTCAGGCCATCCTGAATGACCGAACGGACTAAGCGCCCAACCGCCCAACGGCCCGTCTGCTCCCCACAACGCACCACCAACAAAAACTCCAGCTCGACTAAATACACTTCAAAAGAATAAGTTGACAGCTGACGATGACTTGTCAGAGACAGGTCTCTATCCTTTCACACACACACACACACACACACACAAAGACACACACGTACGCACTTATACAAACGTATATAAAGAGTGCCCTCTCCGCTCGACTGCGACTCATACAAAATGTCCAGACACACACACACACACACAGCTGTCCACCTCACAACAGTTGATGAACGATGGGCACGAATTTCTCTCTCGGCCCGGCCTGTAACGCGCACCGTTACCTTAGGGATAATGATTTTTCAGTCAAGTGAAAATAATTTTTAAAATAAACATACACATTTTCAACTCTTCTATTACCTTTGCTATGTGCTCTGTCTGCTGTTGTTATAGTTGCTCCCTCTCTCTCTCTCTCTCTCTCTGTCTCTCTTCCTTGCTGAGCAACGAAACCCTCAACATTCGGCCGACACTTGCATAAATTTCCAACAGGAGAGGTCATTCGATTAAGTGTGAGGTAAGCCTCGTATTGGACAAGCTCTGTTTTGTGTCTTTGTTTTGGATGCGAGTATACGATTTTCCATCTGAGGTGAAACTTTTGTGTCCACCAACCTAAAGGAGCGAGGAAGTTCAATAAATCTTCGGGTTAAATGATCGTTTTAGGATAATACTGTTTGCTTTGATTTGTAATATTAAACGCCTAATCTTCGTCCAGCAATCTTCAATCAAACAAGACAGATCGCTACTGTCGAGCAAGCCCGACAGTGTAATACCCTGTACCCAGGTACTTAACTTTTCTTAGAATTGACCGAATTGAATAAAATTAAATTAATTATTAATTAAAATTAAATTAAACAACAGTAGATAATTGTATATAAATTATGTGTGCAAAGTTTGGTTTAGGTAGCATTTGAAATGTGGACGCCATCGACGAAATTCTGTAGCGGGGGAAGGGGGAGAAAATTAAAAAAAAAAATAAACTCGTCCTTTCTCAGACCTAGGAGAATCTGGATGCCAACTGAGATGCTTCCTTCTGCATGTTACATACTTTGCACAAACCTAATATACCCTTTTTACCCTACGGGTACAGGGTACAGGTACAGCTGTCAAAAACTGCATCTAAGCTTCCATAACATTATAACACTTGGCATTCAATTTAAACATTCAAAAAATATGCGTACGTCTTTTTCAAAATTAAGATTTACCGCTTGTAATAGAAGTAATAATTCGACACAAATTATTATTAATTTCTACGCCCATACTATTTGCATTGGAGTCAGTGCTGTCATTTTAGCTTTTTTCCCGCTAGATCTGACTTTTTTAATGCCAGTGCGGGAAATATTCGAAAAAAGTGGGTTGCGGAAATTTCAGCTTGGAAAAATTTATTTAGCCTTTTTCTAGCTTTACTTTATTTTTCACCATCTATTTTTTGCCTTATCTTTGTCAACACTTAAAATCATGAATAAAGCAGTGATAAACGACTTTCGATAATAAAATCTATCAAAATCACCTCCAGGCTCTAGCATAAGACGTTTTTTTCTTCTTCGCTGCGTTAAGATATGTCTAAAGTGTATAAACAAAGTGCTCGCGAAGTGGAGCGGGTCTTTAGCCAGGGGAACTTAGTTAAATCTAAATTAAGAAATAGGATGAATTTAAATACGCTTAACTCCATTTTAAGCTTAAGTTAGGTTTTTGTAAGCAAAAAAATAAAACAATATTCAAATTTATATTAATTAATTTTCAATCTAAGATACGGACTTAATCGTAACATGAAAATTATCCTGACGAAGAGGCAGTGAGTTTAGATGAGCAACTGTAGAATTTTTAGCTTGATTTTAATGTGAATTTTTTACTATTTTTTTTTACAAGAACCTCATATTATTATTATAAATTATGAATTAAGAATATAGAATTAATATGAAAACATTAAAACAGATATGTATTTCCTTCAATTTAACCAAGAAAATAGTGTTTTTAAAGCCGGCTTGTTTTTTAGCTTATTTTGCCTTGGATTTAGTTTTTTTTTTAGCTTTATTTTTTTGGCAATCTAGCTGTTTTTGATCAAAAAATTATGACAGCACTGATTGGAAGCCATATCTTAAGACGCGGCTTGACTAAAAATTTGCATAAATATGCTTTTGTAACTTATGAAGATCCCTGTTCCCCTTCCTGGGAGTACTATATATCTAAAAATAATTTTAAGGACATTAACCGAATCACTGGTACATCGACCACAGAAGTTCCCAACAAGAGACTGTAGTCTTTAAATGTGATCCGATTCTATTTTGGTAAAAACTATATATACTGCTTATATAAGTTTTTGTATAACAATAGAAACAATAATATTGACACAGACGACAAAAAATATTGCTTGCATTTAAATTAAAATAAAATGTACAATAAATTTAACTTGCAATATTTATATTTTGTAATTTGTTAGTGCTTTAAGTTAATTACTTGTTTTAATATTGAAAATCTAAATAGGCTTGATTTGTTCAATAGATTTCTACCACTTTTTATACTCTGTACATGAAATGTACAAGAGTATATTAGGTTTGCGGGAGCTGAAAAATGTAACAGGCAGAAGGAGGCGTGGCAGACCCCACAAAGTATATATATTCTTGATCAGCATGACGAGACGAGTCGATCTAGCCCTGTCTGTCTGTCTGTCCGTCTGTCCGTCTGTCCGTCTGTCCGTCTGTCCGTCTGTCCGTCTGTCCGTCCGTATGAACACCTGGATCTCAGAGACTATAAGAGATAGAGACACCAAATTTTGCACGAAGATGCGTTATGTGTGTATTCTATACGAGTTTGTTTTATTTTTTTGATTTTCCCCCCCACTTCCCCCCTATGGGGGTTTTCCCGATTTTCCATTCGTATAATCGCCTATATCTCGGAGACTATAAGACCTAGGAACACTAAATTTTAGTCCCAGATGCCTTATGTGAATACGCAGAAAATGTATATTTTGGAATTCCCCTCCCTCCCCCCTCTACCCCGCAAATCGTAACTCCCGTAATTCTTGGAATTTCGAACTAAAATTTTGGAAATACCCCCAGTTAGTTATTATGTGTCCGTATGCCAAATTTCATTATTATAGACCGATTTAACAAGAAGTTATAGCCATAAATATATTTGCTGATGCAGCGCTGCTGCAGCGCTGCTCAAGCGCTGCCCGCGGCTGTTGTTGATGTTGCTGTTTGGTTGACTGCGAAAATGCTTACACAGACACGAATTGATGCGCATAGGCATACATACACTCACACAGACGCAATTGCTATGTAAATGTGCAATTATACACCCTTTACGTGAGTTCGAATACCGAGAGAGGTAAAATCGATCAAATTTTTTTTTTTATTTTCTTAATTTTTTTTTATTTTCTATAATTATTGTAAACATATGTACAGAGTATTTAAAAGTCGGGGCACCCGACTTTAGCTTTTTTACTTGTTTTTGAGTATGAATGTGAAAGGCGAGCAATGCCAAGGAGGGCCAAGTCCAACTGCGTGTTTTAAATGCATGTGGAAAGGCTGTTATTAAACTTGAATTCGTCCTTGGCCATAATTCAATGTAACATGGCAATTCGAAATCCGTTAGCGCTAGTCAAGGGCAATACACTAAGTAGATTGGTGGGTGGACGTCAATCTGTCAACTGGCTCGACTCATTCACTCATTTGCCGAGACAGGATGTCAGTCACTCACTCACTCACTCAATCCATTCGATTTCATGTTCCATTCAATGCCATTCAGTTAGTTCGGCTATAATGCTCAGAGGATATCGAGCGGGCGAACAAGTTCAGAGCTTCTTCTGTTTTAGTTGCAAGCAGCAAGCCGTTTGGACGAGGCGCTGTCAATTTTAAATAGAAAATTTATAGAGCAGACAAAATGATGGACAGCTTTCGTAGTTACTGTATACTAGTATACTCGTATGTACAAGTATGTATATATGTGTGTGGGGGTCTGACAAAGTGTTAGATGTTGTGGGTGGGTGGGGGTTGGGGGCTCCAAGTAGTGTGACGCTGCACGAAGGACAGCTTGAATCGTAGTTGCATTCAGAGCCAAGCTGACTAGCTAACTGTCTACTTGTCTGATTGACTGACGCACGCTCTGACTGCCTGGCTGACAAATTGACGGACAGATTGATGGACAGATGAGATTAAATAACTTGTACAAAATTATATATGTAGAGCCAGACAGAGACGCGAGCGCAGCGCCGGCAGGACAACAACCGCACGTAGGATGGAAGAATCCTGCGCCAAGAAAAGTTTCGGTGCAAATGCATTGCGAAAGTTATTCTCTTGCTCTTCTCTGTCAGCAGCGTGCGATGTCTAAAGATTTGTCTGACAATCCGCTTGTCTCTCCGCCTGTCCCTCTGTCTGTCAGTCCGTCAGTCAGTCAGTTGAGCGAGTTGGCGACTGAACTTAGTTTGACTTTTGCTTTGTGTGCTTGTTTCGTCAATCAAAATTACGTGACGTTTCGAATTCACGATTCAGCGTCATTCCATGCCCGTCATAAATATTTTGGCTACCCAGGCATATAAAACAGAAAACAGAAGGGCCAGGTACGTGTTGATGGTCGCCTTTCTTTTGGACATTTTTTTGTTAACTCGCTTTAAGTAATCAATTGATATACATATATATTTAGTTTGGAGGAATTCTAGGGAAGTTTCAACACAAGTTGTTCAGAGATAGTTCAGGTATAGCTCTAGACAAACACTGATTGGGAAATCGTAATACACAAACAAGTTTCCGGTGCTGCGGTACTGCGATTTCTTCACGGATTGTTTCTATGACAACTATCCCTAACCCGCCTTTGATCAATCATTTGATTATGGCAAAGCATTTAAAAAATGCTAGAAGCACCAATATCTAATATATCTAATATATTTATAATATATTTAACTAATGAGGCTGCATGGTTATACGAGTGCATAGCAGAAGCTGAACGAAGGAAATGGATGCCGATTGGATAAAATGTGTAATAGAGGTAGAGAATTGTAAGTATGTTATAATTAGGTTTAGTTAAAGCGTCTTTAGAATTGTGGGCAGTGTTAGCAAAATTCTGGAATTTCTAGTTGAAATTAAAATAAACAAAAAATGAAGTGAACTAAAACTAAATAAATGATCTCTAACGACCAGCAGACTGAACTGATCGATCTGGACTCAGCCGTTTCCGACATAAAAGCTATTATCCAGACAGACCAACAGACCGGCAGACATGTCCAGATCAGTTTGTCTCGTCTTGCTGTCTAAGAATATATATTAGAGAGTATGTTATATAAAGTTATGCTTTATTCGATGAGAGGCATCCAATTTGTCTCTAATAGCCATAAGATTAGTTTGAACAACCAAATGTAGTTGTGGCTGACCCCAGAAAAACTACACATCTGGTTCGCTTAAGCATATTCTCGATGCACCCCTCGATACAAGACCTTTTTATATAAAACGGCCAGAATTCTAGAAATTTGTTGTCCAATTTATGCAGTCATGTTGTTATGCTACTGATTTATTTATCTACACTAAAGGAAGTTATAGCCATGAATGTAATATCTTGGCCAGCAGTTGTTGCTGCTTTGGTTCTCGTTAGCATGGACACAAACCCTAAACAAATGTGTAATTAAATAAAATATATAAACAAATAAATGTATGCAGCTGCTATAATATATAACTCATATTTGTTTAAATATTAGAATATTAATTAATTAATTAATTTTAATATTTAATATAAAATTTGTATTTCATTATGGGTCGCATTTGTTTGTATTTTTGTGTGCAAAAATAGAAATTTTCCCACACCGGGAATTGAACCCGGGCCTCCCGGGTGAGAGCCGGGTATCCTAGCCACTAGACTATGTGGGACTGGTTGAAAGAAAGTACAGAGATAAAATCATGAAGGAAAAGAGCAGCACATCCATTTAATTGCAAACAAACAATTTATTTCTATAACATTTAAAATAGCTTAGCCTTGGCCACAAGACTTAGCATCGAACAGAAACCAGAAAAGCTGACTCTTTAATTGATGGCAATAATATTATTTTTGTCTCAACGCTATTCCATCAGCAGTGACTAGCCCTACATATAGTATAGCCTTTACTGAAATAAACTATTTTATTTTTGGCATAAATGAAAACAAACATCGCACATCTGATTGATTAATTAGATTTTCACTTGAAAATATTCTCAACGGAAGTGGCACTTGATCTGTGCTTGAAGGTGTAGCGAAGATGATGCTGATGCTGATGTCTGTAGATATTCAATGCCATTTTATTTTCATGAGGCTCTTCTTTTCAACCGTGTGTGCTTAGCCACTTACTCGATGATATATCACTGACATGTGAAAAATATGAAAAACTAAACCAATGCGTTGAATGTTCGTACATTTGTATGTGCGAGTATGTGTTTAAGAACTCGCCCTCTCCACACCCCCACCCAATGCTCGCCAGTCGTCACCTCGCCACCCATCAACCCATCTTGGTTCGTCTGAAGGAGGCCTTTGCCGAAATGTCGCCCGTGGCTGTGACCGAAGCGCTGGGGCTGCGATGAAACAAATGAAGCAATAAATTTCGCTGACAAAAAACAAGCGACACACACACACATACACTTGCCTGCGTGTGTGTGTGTGTGTGTGAACTGAAAGTTGGCCCCAACCAAGTACATGCCGCTAAGTACGCGGGAATTTAGACTAAGTGCCTGCATGTGAACAGAACATGAATGTGGATGGATAACACGACCGGCATTGGACGTGGACGTGGATGTGGATGTGGACATCGCCAAGTCAAGTCGATGGTTGCTGATGCTGTGCTTCTCTGCTGCTGTGCCGTGTGTGTTTATATATCACTCACATGTATGTCAGATGACAAACAACTGACAAGTGACAAGCTTTGGCGTCAACGTCGACGGTGTTTCTGTTGCTCGCTTTTGTTGCGGAAAACGGTGCTGTGGCCACAGTGGAACAAAAAGGATTAGGGATTATTCCGGAGAAAGCTATTTTAGTTTGTTTTTGCTCTCATAATGTCAACATCTTAACCAAGTCATTACTTCTTAAGCCCAAATACAGTTAAAGTCGTAAGTGAAGAATCAGAAGAAATTCATCTTTACTACTATTCTTAAGGAAGCTAATATTTGAAGTTACTCTTTGGCTCTAGAGCAACAGAATTTCTACTGCTTTCTAGCTTGTATCTTCACCATATCTATAAGACTTTCACACAAACATCCAATTAGAAAATCAGTTTTAGAGTACGATTTTAAAACTTTAACACAATATATTAAAAAAAAGGTCTTAGAAAAAGCCTTACAACTTTCCAGCTTCTTCATGAAGCCATTTCTGTTCGACATGAGTGTTCTCAAATGTCAGAATTTTCTATAACAATCAATTTGCGTCGATGTCGGCAATAGAAAATCTTTTTCCGATAGAGATATCGACATAGTATTTTATAGTATTAAAATATAATATTATTATAATTATAATTTTTAATATTATTGATTTAATATTTTGCAAAATATGCACTGTATTTTAACCCACTGTGAACGGCCAAACTGACTGAATGATGAAATTTTTCCGATCCAATAGTAAAAGCAGCTTTAGAGTTCGATTTAAAAGCTTTAACACAATATATTAAAAAAAAAAGGTCTAAGAAAAAGCCATACAACTTTCCAGCTTCTTTTTGAAGCCATTTCTGTTCGACATGAGTGTTTCCAATTGTCAGAATAATCTAAAACAATTAATTTTCTTCGATGTCGGCAGTACAAAATCTATTTCCGATAGAGACATCAACAAAGTATAGTATTTTATAATATTAAAATAAAATATTATTATAATTATAATATTATTAAATTCATAATTTGGAAAATATGCACTATATTTTAACCCACTGTGCTCGGCCAAACTGACTGAATGATGAAATCTTTTCGGTTGGCTCTGTCGCCTATTTTCTTTTGGCATCAGCGAATTATGATGATTATGATGAACGCGTGGTTGTCCGATTTGCTCGACCGCCTCTTGCCAATCGCTGGTCCCCCCGATTCGACTGCCATAACCGGTCGGAGCCTGTCAACATGACGACGACAACGACAACCACGACGACGACGACGACGAAGACGACACTGACGACAAAGATGAGACGAGACAACGTTGGAGAATGTGGCAATTCTGCGGAATTTGTTTCGCAGCCAATGTTATGTATCCGAGCAATTGACTGCATCTCATCTCTGAGCATTCCACATAATCCCCAACCAAGTGTATTTGCGGCACATGTAAATCACTTTGTACCCGGTATCCGAGCGCAATCAGAGTGTCAAAAATTAAGAAGCCCAATTAGACGTTGCCACCTGTCAGCAGTTCGTCATTTTCATCCAAGAATATGACATTCATTCATGCGCCCGAATGACGAAGTAGACGAAACGCCTCAACGAGCGAGTTGTCGGTTTTGTTTTTGTTCTTCTTCTTCTTCTTGTTGGCAGAAATCTGTGTCGCCTGAATATGCACACTTCTATATACACGCATATTCAGATATTTATGTTTATGTGCTGGTCATAAATGTTGAGGCCATTATTGTGCCAAACGATACACTGTTTGTTGAATATTACGCCTGTCTGTATTTATTTTGGCTAAGAATATGATTTGTTTATGGAGCGTGACTCGAACCCATTGATTAAATGAAACTAACCGTAACATTATACCTTTTGAGTACTTCCTTGGTAATTGTTTTTAGATTACTCATCAAAAAAGTTTGACTACTATAAGGCACTAAATATAAAGCACTAACTATAAAACAAACGTAATAGTCGATGATCTTTTTTTCTGTCTGCTTTCAAACGATCCCCATTGAACCAATTTCGAGTTAGCTGATTTGCCATAAAGACTTTGAGTCTCCTCTTTTGTACTTTATGGCGATATGACAATAAGCATACAATATAAATATTTGCAGGTATTTTTGGGTAATTCCGATGCTGCTTATGCGAAAAAAGTGCCTACTCACATTTTGCTTTTCTAAGGAATCTCTTGTTGACGAATTTCTCACAAATTGTTCACAAAGCTCACAAGATTATTACACATAAACAAAATTGTGCCTTACATTCATTTGGAGGGCATGTTAGAGCAAAAAATACTAAATTTGTAAATCAATTTTGAAGAGCAGTAATCTTAGAAGGATTTTATACTTCCAAGAAATAATAATACATTGAAAGTGCATTGTTTAGGTCCTTTTTTAATATTCTTATTGGAAAATGATGTCACGCCGCATCTTTGCGGCCTTCGCTTTTAGTGTAAATTCAAAATAAACTATTTTATTTAACGTGACAATTTTAAGTAAACAGCATGCCTAATAAATTCAAATTTAATAGCAGTTGCCTCTCAACGATAATGAAACAGAAACTGTGACAAAAACGATGGGAAACGGAACATGCATAAATGTTCGACGTTTTTCAACACTAACTTCTTTGCAGCCCTGTTGGCGTGAAACGATGGACCTCAATTTTCAACTTATTCAGTGAACGCGCAACATTGCCTTTAAAGTGAGTGGAAAAATTAAATAAATAAGGCGAACTATTTAGCAGTTTGGAATTGTTGATAAACAACAAAGCTCTCTCAGCATGTTTTTACCGAAATCAGATCGTGATGCCATCTACAGGACGCTCTTCCAAGAGGGCGTCATCATTGCGGAGAAGGCCTCAACCAAGCCCCACCCAATACTGAAAACTCTAAGAATTTGCAAGTTATCAAGACGATGCAGTCGCTCAAGTCTCGCGGCTACGTGAACGAGCAACTGGCCTGGCGCCACTACTACTGGTGCCTGAATGACACTGGCATCGATTTTCTGCGAGATTATCTGCACCTACCGGCCGAGGTCGTCCCCAGCACTCTGAAGCGTCAACGTCGACCCGACTCCGTTCGCATGCCCCGCACCATGGGCAGCGCTCGGGCAGGAAAAACTGACGGGGATGAGCGCTCGACCTATCGTCGCACAGTGGAACCGGACGACGAGTTGGACAAGAAGGGCCAAGTTGGCGCCGGAATAGCTGCCGTGGAGTTTTGTGGCGGCTTTGGACGTGGCAAAAAGGCATAGGCCATGAATAAATAAACACGGCAACTGCGCTTGTGATCGGATTACAATATAATAACATCTGCATACTGAAAGTTTATATCAGCTTACGCAATCAAAATCAATAGTAAATAAAAATCATTTGGCAATCATTTTATTTATACTCACACTAAAGCTAAATATTTACATACAAGTATATCATCGACGGTTGAAAGCGTTGAAGAACTTTTTATTCTTTAATTGTAACTCTTAGCTACTCTGAGCCTTCGACTTTACTCCGGAATGGGACATTAGCGTCTGGTATTCTCTACATTAAGTGCTGGTACTTTGTGGATGTTGCCCAAACTCATCCTCTACTCGATCTTAATAGGCCTGTCAACCATCTTGGTAAGCTTCACCAACCGCACGATGCAGACCCCCTGAACGCCAGCGACAGTGCTGCGTGTTATAACTACTTTGGTGGTCAACATAGCTGCTATAATTTATTAAACTGGTAAATTTTCAATCAAACTGCGCTTATGCAAATGAATAAAGGATTTTCTAAAACTACGACACCAAGAAATTGTTACCGAATGATAAATGAGTGGAAATGTAAATGAATACTATTATCAATATTTTGTCAGGGCCTGCTGCGTAAATGAAAACACTTTACATTTACCATCTAGATAAAATACCTTTATTATAATCAATCAACAAATACAGCTTACAGTAAAGATATTTTATAATAATGTAATAATAAAATATATTACAATATAGATATAACTATAATAGATTAGGTTATAATTTTAACTTAAAAGATAAGAAAGTCTCATAAGGAAATGTACAATAATGTCTTTAATGCATCCAACACGTTGGGGGCATATTATTTGCCATTTGGCCAGTTATGCCCCGATTCACAGCCATATGAGTAAGTGGTCAGAGACATTATAGGTCTAACAACCTAAAAAATAGTATTAAGTAGAGGAGAAATCTTAATTCTAAGCACTTAAGAGCTAATAAGATGAAAGTAAGGAGTAGAAAGAGAAGAATGTAGAAAAAGTATTGATGGTTTTATTGTTCAATGACTATCGAAGAACGGATCAATGGAACTACAATAGATGTTGAGATTACAGATTTTTAAGCCCAAAACTTTTTCAAAATATTCTGGCATTCTATCTCTCAGCTGGTTATATCATTGCAAGCGATTATTGTTTGCTTAAATACTCGAAAGAGTGCTCCTGTGTGCGAGACTACATTATGTTAAACAATTCGCCTCAACTCGGATAAAGCCAATAAATCCAGTCTCGCTTCGGAATATCCAACGCCAACGCAGTCCAGCCGGGTTTCTTGTTGTTGTTGTTGTTTTTTGCGTTGTCGGTTGGCCTTTGCGCTGAGCGATGGCAGAGAAGGCGCATTTATTATTTGATTATAAACAGCAGTGAGCAGCGGCGAGTGTCGAGCGTACCCATAAAAATCACCTACTGACAGATTTATTACACAACGAGTCGGGGGACTCAACTGGCCAACAGCAGCAGCAGCAGCCTGGAAACAACCTGGCCAGGCTCTTTGACAACAAACAGATACGGTAACAACAGCTTCAGCAACAACATTGCAATTTCCGTTCGCGTTCGCGTCCTCGTACTCATCATCGTCATCATCAGCAGCGATGCTGACAGCTACACGGCAACGCCATCAGTGTAATCAACTTCGTGTCGAGCAGAGTTGTGGCAACTGGCCGGGACAGCTCCGCTCAGCTCAGCCCAGCTTGCTAGCTCCCTGGCTCCCTGACTGTCTCAGCTTAGCAATGCTTAAGCAAGACTCTTCGCTTTATGGGTGGCATGTGGAAGCCGACTGCGACGCCAAAGCTACATTTGTTGCTCATCTACCCTATAATGCCCCTATCTATCCAAGCCAATTGCCAACTCTTTGACCTCATTAAACAAAAGCTCAACAGTCGCAAAGCACACAAAGCGGCCACATTCCTAAGCAGATGTACCCTGTAATTGTCCTGGAAATGGCCGCAAATGGTAATCTAGGAGTATGCAAAATCAGGATAAATAAGTTGAGCTCTGTTGATAGTATTTAATCGACAGCTTACCATTTTTAGTTACATTTTCAATTAGTTCCCAATATTGTACCAATTTAAAAAGACAACGGAAAGTTTAATGGAATTCTAGACCATCTGAAAGATGATATATCTCCTTCTTTAATTCGAAGTTGCACATTCACAAACAAGGAAAAGTTTAGATTCCAGGATAACTGGATTGCTAAAATGAGATAACATCAAAAGAAAACGCGACCGTCCAAATTTAAGATATGGCTTGCATAGTACCCGTACATGCAGATAAAGAGCTCTACTAATGACATACCCACTGTAGAAAGATGTAATTTGACCAATGGCTTTAGAAAAGGATAATAATAATTTAAGTGCAGATTTTTTGTAAATAGGTGTGGTCAGACAAGCAAACAATTTGCACCCAAACTGCTTAAGCTTTACACAACAGCTAATAATCACTTTTTAATGGCTTTAAAATAAGATAAAATTATAATTTTAGTGCAGATTTTTTGTAAGCAGCTGTCAGACAAGCAAACAGTTTGCAAACAAACTGTTTGGTGATGATGATTTTTTTTGGAAATTGTAATTTCAGGGCAGTTTTTCGTAAGATTGTGCGAGCAAAAAGTCTTCCAATGTTGCCAGTGGAAGTTTGTCGACTTGTTTCTAAATAGTTCCATTACATAAGTGTCGTAGAATTTTGGAACAATCTCGCCTGGTTCTGAACTTATCGAAAACAAAGAAATAAATGAAATCTTTCACAGCTTGATGATCAAATCGGACATTCTCAGTTGCGAAAGGGTAGCACAAGTTACAATAACTTACCAACTACTTCAGTCACAATATGCAGCGACCTCGGTCAACACGAGCAGTTCACTTCAGTCCAGTTCAGGGATCCACTCCACCCGTCCATTTCAATACTCATCAATGGCAAAACTTTGTCCAGCTTGTTGTCTGACGGTGGTGCTTGGTGCAGAGAGCCTGTGACCGGCGATGCCAACGATGGCGACGATGGGGACTGCAGTGGTAGTGGCAATGGATGTGGCAGTGGCAGTGGCAATGGAAGTGGCAGTGGCATCCCGAAAAGTGTCAAATGTGTTGTGTGATTTATGCAGTCAGTCGCATGATTTGTTTGCAGTCCGTCTACTTTTCGTGTTTATCTGCAAAAATATGAGAAAGATAAATTGACGACGTTTGCATTTTGCATTCGCTGGTGGTACCTAAAACGACCGATGAGATGGTGGAGCCCAGAGTGTGGAGCGGGGAATGGCAAGCCAGTTAGTGTGTGTGTGTGTGTGTGCATTTGACCAAATCGCAATCAGTTGGCGATTTTCACTTGGAAAGCTTTCCCCTGTCCGCTGACGCGGCTGCTTTCATTCGTCACCTGGCCACACTTAACAAGTACGAGTGGTATTTTAAGTTATGGGAACGTCCTTAACGATGCAATCAGACGCATGAGCATCTCACGAAGTGTTCGGGATACTATATTTTTATTGCACTTTGATTTGTGGCAATGATGTATGATATATTACGAGCATCTCATGCATTGGAGATTCAGATCTGGTGGCTTAGTTGGGTGTTAATTTATTAACAAGTTTGTTTTTTGGGAACTGGTCAGTGAATGCTTTTCAGCAATGTTGGGATTGAAAAAAGACTTGAGTATAAGAGTATAAATAAGAATGCTGCTCAAAGTCTTTCAATTGTAACTTGTGCACTGCACAGTGGTTTCATATTTATTTATTTAATTCATCGACAAACAAAGCTGTCGATATACAAAAAAAATCAACACAATAGAGAACTTAATCTAAACATTACTAAAGAATACGAAAGTATCTAAAAACGAGTCGGATTCGTTCGGTGGGGGAATTTTATTTGCCAAACGGCCAGCTATGCCCCGATTCACAGCACAAAATAGTCAGAGACGTTATTAGATGAAATAGAAATGGTGCAGAAATAGCAATCGGCAATTATTTTATTGTATAATTATAATTGGGGCTTTTTATTGAAGATTGATTTTGATGCATCACTAGTATCTACCATCTTTCATCGCAATTTGAAGAGAAAATTTAATAAAAAAGATTAAAATAATAAATTTAAATTTTTTATCTTTTATATAGCAATTCGAAATTATTTTATTGTATAATTATAATTGGGATTTTTTATTGAAGATTGATTTTTATGCATCACTAGAATCTACCATCTTTCATCGCAATTTGAAGAGAAAATTTAATAAAAAAGATTAAAATAATAAATTTAAATTTTTTATCTTTTATATAGCAATTCGAAATTATTTTATTGTATAATTATAATTGGGGCTTTTTATTGAAGATTGATTTTGATGCATCACTAGTATCTACCATCTTTCATCGCAATTTGAAGAGAAAATTTAATAAAAAAGATTACTAAAATTTTGTTTTCTACAATTTATTTTTGGAAGAACTCTTATAAATGGGGAAGGTTCTTTGGATTGGCAAAATCAGTAATCAGTAATATTTGATTTCTATAAACATTATAGTTATAATTAATTTAAATGTAGAACATTCTTAACAGTCTGGCCATAAGCTGGCACCACCTTTTCCATTGATCGGCATACGTATTATAACGTTAACAATTACCATAAATTACGATAAATGGTCAGTCTTTAATCAGAGTGGATAGTGAAGTGTACAAAATGCCAGGAAGCCACATAAAGCAAAAGGCAAGTCTCGGCTATTGGTCGATTGGTAGTGGCCAAGTATCTGCCAGCCGAGCACACTGAGCTACGCAGGCGCAGCCCTCCTTCTGACTGCTTTACGATGGCAGTTGGTGGACTTTAGCAGCAGTGCGATGGTGGGACTCTCGACTCGACTCAACTCGACTCGACTCTACTCGAGTCGCCTCGACGCGGCTTGGTGCGGCGTGTCAAACGTCAACCTACTGAGTTAACATGCGCTTGTGCAGCTGGCTGCGAAAGTTTCCCAAGCTGAGGAGAGACATCGTGGCCACCATTTGCCATGAAATATAACCTCAATCAACATTCGCTCATTACCAACAGCGACGGCGACGACGACGACGACTACGACGGACGTGCAGGAGGTGCAGGACGAGGAGGAGGAGGCGGCGTCGGCGGAGGCTGCGAGCGGATGACATTTTATTTATGAATACCAAATTGTAAATTATTAACATGTTTCACGCAAGTTATGGCCTGGCCTGGCCGAGTGCAGCCTCTGATGGAACCCCTTCCGTCCAGCCAACCACTGTCCAGCAACAGAACAGCAACAACAATGCAAGCGACAAGCACAACGAGCTGAAGCGATGGATCTCTGACTAGTCGTCGTCGACTTGCTGGACCTGGCGGACTCTGACTTTCCCATTCCCTACCTCTGCACCTCCCCTGTTGCGCTTGGATTGCAAAACTTTTTTGCGTTGCAAATGAAAAGTTAATGGCGCGCATGAACATACAAATGAGGTTATTAGCGGTTGATTATGGTGTTCATTTGGAAATGTTTTGCAGTGTAGAGAAAATTGGCAGCTATGTTTGAAACGGTCGCATTACTGAGGCGAAAATGTACGTGCAATTCAATTCGATTTCTTCACTAAATGATGAAGCCTTTAAGCTTTGATTTATAGCTTGAATAGGTTTTTTCAATAATATGTGTGAGTTTCTAAATAGTTTTCATACGTTTTAAAAATTCATTTATAATAAAAGCAGGAGCTTTATTTTCATATTTATATTAACAAAACGTTTCTTAATTTTATAGTTAAGCTTCGTGCAACTCGCGATTTCTTCACTAAGTGATGAAGCCTTTTAGTTTTGATTTAAAGCTTGAATACTGATTCCGCAACTTCTGAACCAGGTGCGGATCGAAAAATCTCGCAATAAAAAGCCGAATGGCTGCTGATTCGACTAAGTCGGAAAACGAATTTTATTATAATAATGTGCTTAGCCTAGGGGTGGGCGTGTGTCTTTTTTATGCACACAATCGATACCTCAAATTCATTCGATATCTGCTACATTTCAATTACATTTTGTGGGTTTCTTATCATTCAGCTATTTACATAAACCACGAAATATCGGTTGAGTAATTCAATTCTGTTTACAATACTACTAATTATAACAAGGTATTTACATAAATATTCTCCCGGCCATGAGGAATTAATGTAACTTTAACTTATATCAGCTTTCGGCGTCAACATACTCCCGGCCTTGGAAGCTCCTTCCAACAATCATCTCGTCAGTCTGATATCGGTAGTGGGCAAAGCTTGTGTATATTCCGCTTAAACAATCCCGCCTTTGTTTTCACCGTGACGACCCGAACAGCTCCGTCAGCGCCAGGATGAACTTCTTCGATTCGACCCAGTACCCATTGTCCTGGGGGAGTATTGTCTTCTCCAATAAGAACCAAGGTCCCGCGTTGTAGATTGTTGCACGTCGATGCCCATTTTCTCCTTTCTTGCAATAAAGTTAAATACTCCAGCGACCAGCGTCGCCAGAATGAGTGATGCACCGCTACGATTCTCTTCCATCGATTCGTTACTGATAATTTCAGAATATCCTCATCGCACGCTTCGGTCATAGCGTTTAACGGACGTCCGATTAAGAAATGACCTGGCGTTAAGGCTTCCAAGTCATTTGGGTCTGAAGACAATGGACAGAGTGGCCGCGAATTCATAACGGCTTCAGCTTGTGCAATGGCCGTGGCGAGTTCCTCATAGTCGAGCGCCGTTCCATTAAAGCACCGCACCAACAGCTGCTTAGCCACCTTCACAGCGCTTTCCCAAAGCCCTCCAAAATGGGGCGAGCGGGGGGGTATAAAATGAAATTGAACCCCGAGGCTGCTGCATTGGTTTTCGATTCGACGTTTGCCAGTTTCGTTCCACATACGATCAGTCAGCTCTTTTACTTCACGAGCTGCGCCAACAAAATTTGTGGCGTTGTCGCAAAATAGCTCTGCGCTGAGTCCACGGCGCGCAAAAAAACGTTTGAGGGCGGCAATAAATGCATTTGTGCTAAGGTCCGACACGAGCTCCAGATGGCAAGCCTTTGTCAGGAAGCATACAAAGACACACATATACATCTTGGTTGGACGTCGTCCTCTCTGGTGGAAATGCATCCAAAACGGGCCAGCGAAATCCAATCCTGCTCGTTGAAACGGATTCACACCCGTTTGTACTCTGCTCGCTGGCAGCGAGCCCATAATCTGGTTTGCCGCTACTGGGCGCTGGCGAAAGCATGCCAAGCAACTCCGCACTGTCTTGCGAGCTAGCTTTCGAGCATTAATGACCCAGTACCTTTGTCGCACAAAAGCGCATAATGCATGCGCTCCGGCATGCATATTAGTTCGATGTGTGTACTCAAATAAAGCGGTTATAACAATATGATTATTCGGCAATAAAATTGGGTGCTTTGTGTCAAATGGTACATTAGCTTGAGACAACCTGCCACCTACCCGAATAATTTCTATCCCGTCAATTACGTCTAGGAACGGATTGAGCGCTTGTATTTTCGCGGATCGAATAAGCTTGCCATCGTGCAATTTTACGATCTCTTCGTGAAAACTCAAACTTTGCAAATTAAATATTATGTAGTTTAATCCACCCTTTACTTCAGAGGCTGTCAGCGGCTTGGATTTAGCTAATTCAATTTTTGATATAACCCGACGCCAGCGACAAATATAGCCAAACACGCGAGTCAACTTAACAAAATCTCTTGCATATTTACATTTGCTAACGATATCCTCCACAAGCCTTTGGGGACTGGCTACTAATGTGAATTTAGAATTACGTTGCTCGGGAAGTGAATCAGAGCGATTCCAATGCACCGCGGGCCACTGCTCTTCTGGCTGCTGCAAGAATTTAGGACCTTTCCACCACAGCGACGAGTTTCTCAATTCGCTCGTATGCAGACCACGAGACACTATGTCTGCTGGGTTAAGTTTCGATTCTATCTTAAACCATTCATCTATACTAGATAATTCGTGGATTAAAGCGACCCTATTTGCAACAAAGGTGGTCCATCGGCTAGAATGAGAGGCAATCCAATTAAGCACGATGGTAGAGTCTGTGAAATACCTGACGCTAGAAACATATCTAGGAACACACTTCTTAACCTTGGCCATCAGCTGGACCAAAAGTCTGGCGCCCTCAAGTTCTAAACGAGGTAGCGATGTGACACGAACTGGTGCTACCTTGGATTTTGCCGCCACCAAATTGACAGATATGGTTCCTAGCTTGTCTATAACCCGAGCGTATATGGCTGCCCCAAAGGCACGGCAGGACGCATCCGAAAATCCATAAAACTCAACCGTGTCTATTTCCCCTGAATTTGGGATGACAGCTCGAGGCAACGAACATTCGTGTATGAGTTTTAACTCGCTACGATATTTTTTCCACTGTATGGCATGACTGGGTGGCAAATCCTCGTCCCAACCCTGCTTCAATAGCCATAACTCTTGCATGAAAACTTTACCTAATATAATAATGGGGCTCAAAAACCCAAGCGGGTCAAATAATTGCGCTAGCTCCGATAATACTACGCGCTTAGTGACCACGTCCGAGCACTGCGCACCGTAAGCGAATTGGAACTTGTCACTAGTCGACGCCCAACGTATCCCAAGCGTTTTTGCAGCGTCGGTAACTTTAAGTTCCAACGGCTCGGTGCTCTCATCATGAGAGGCAAATTTGAAATTAGAGCGCCATTTATGAAGTTCAAATCGCCCTAACTTTAACAACTCTGTCACTTGCTGTTTTAACTCTTTTAGCTCATTAATGGAGTCAGCTCCGCAGAGCATATCGTCCATGTAAAAGTTGCGCTTCACTGCTTCACTAGCTAAAGGATATTGATGACCAGCCTGCTCAGCTAAATAATATAAGCAGCGAACTGCCAGGAATGGTGCTGAATTTGTACCGTATGTTACAGTTTTCAGCCGCAGTGTCTTTACAGCTTCAGTACGCTCTTGTCGCCACAAAATACACTGATAATTACAGTCACCAGATTCTACTAAGATTTGTCTATACATCTTTGAGATGTCAGCTGTAAGCGCATACTTGTAGAACCGGAAACGAGTGAGTATATCGAATAAGTCCGGCTGCAAGGTAGGGCCTACTAACATGATATCGTTCAATGAGAGCCCATTGCTCGTCTTGCATGAAGCATCAAATACGACTCTTAATTTAGTCGTTGAGCTTTCTGGTCGAATTACTGGGTGGTGAGGCATCACGTATCTAACATTCTGTACCTGTTCAGACCCTACCTCCTCTAAATGATCCAGCATCCGATATTCTTCTATGAATTCTGTGTAACTCCTTTTGAGTTCTGGATTACGAATGAGTTTTCTTTCAAGGTTCAAAAACCTGGTGAGAGCAATACTATAAGACTCTCCTAATTCCTCTTTGGGTACTTTAAAGGGCAGACGTACCACGAACCTATTAGCAGCTGTCCTTCTCACAGATGAGACAAACTGCGTTTCGCACGTCTGCTCAGCCTCTGTATACCTGTTTTCTGGCTGTGAAATCTCTTCACACTGCCAAAATCTTTGCACCAACTTGTGCAGTTTTCTTGTATCCTCTTGGTCGGAACTTGGTACTCGACTAACAATTAAGGCATTCCTTTCACTTGTTATACATTCACCTACAACAATCCAACCTAAAAGAGATTTTTGAAGTAATGGCTTATTTATGCCCATTTTAATTTGGCCTGCTACGATAAGCTTAAAGAACAAATTAACTCCGAGCAGCATAGATATTTCATTAGCTGAATCGAAGAAGGGATCTGCCAGCTTTACTTTTGATGGCACGAAAAAGCCTTCTGCTGACGCGCTTGTTGCCGGATTGTATCGCGTTATTTCCTGCAATACACTGAACTTGTCTGTAGCTACGAAATTTGTTGCCCTGGACTTGATGGTAGTCTGAACTTCACCTAAAATTCTCGACTTGGCATTTCCTATTCCATTTAGCGAGTATTGAACATCCTTTATATTGAGTTTCAACTGTGATGCCAAACTGGTGGTTATGAAATTCAACTGACTACCTGAATCTAGTACGCATCTGCATTGCGAATATTTACCGTTCGAATTCTGCACAAGAACTACCGCCGTTGCCAAAAAGCTTGTTGTCCGACTTGGCAGTATCGCACTATGCAGTGAGCTAGGATTAGCTTGCCTACTGACAGGACAATTGCTTGAACCTTCCACTTCCATTGCTGATCTATGAAGCAACTCATGATGTGGCTTGTTACAAGCCGAACAACGCTGCGCGCTGCAATCCTTTGTTTGATGACGCTTACTAAAACAGACAAGACATATTCCAAATTTTTTAACTTCGTAATATCTTTGCAACGGTGACAATGACTTAAACTTTGGGCACATCTTCAAGTGATGTGAACTCGAACAACTATAACACAAGTTAGTTGCAGTATTTCCCAATGCAGCAGTTAGACTGGCCCTTTTGCTGTCACCCTTAGCATTTGATTTGGCAATGACTGCCTTTCTGACTTCTCGCCCGGCTAGATTAATTCCTCTATTGCATAAGAATTGTGCTAGCAGCTGCCAAGAAGGTAGCTTGGCGCAATCATATTCGCTCTCCCACTTCTCTAGTGTTTCATCGTCCAACTTGCTACGAACCAAATGGAACACGAGGGCCTCAAGAATTTCCCCTTCATTGCCTAGAGATCGAAGGGCTACAAGTTGCGAATTCACTGCATCTACCAAACTGCCAAGTGACTCTGCGTCTGCATTCTTAAGTCGACGAATATTGAATAGCTCACTCACATGCGATTGTACGATAATAGCTTTATTTTCAAAACGATCCCTAAGTAACTGTAAGGCCTTCCTATAGTTGACTGCAGATAATTCCAAGCACTCTATAGTTCTCAATGGGACAGCGCTTAGACATGACTTCAAATGAATAAACTTTGACAGCTCATCAATGTCATGGTCTGCCTCAATCAAGGTAGTGAATGCGTTGTACCAACTAGTCCACTCTGTATATTTGCCAGAGAATTCTGGCAGCTTCAACATTGGCAATTTACCTACTCGGGAAACTGCAGCACCATTTAGCAATGTTGAATTGGCCGCTGGATCTGTTCCGATTACTGAATGACGCCCCCTTTGTGTCAAGTAGCTTAAAATCTTCGCCTTTATATCACAATACATATCTTCTATAACTTGACGTGTTTCGTATTGGCTGGCATCTTCAATTTTTGTCTCAACTTGGCTCTGGATGTCACATAATTGCGTGAAAATTGATTCAACTAAGCTCAAGCGCGCCTCTAGCTCTGCTGCAGTCATTGACTGGCAATTGTTTATAACATAATCTTTATTACGATTAAGAGAATTCATTAAACTTTCGCGCGAAGAATAAAACTCCATTTCTTTCATGTTTCTTTTTGGAGCCATTTTATTTTTATTCAATTACCCCTCAATAATAATATTAGTTAATATTAATATTATTATAATCTTAACCAGATTAATAGGAGCCACTAAAAATTTTGACTTTTTTATACAAACAAACAACGAATTAGTCCCACTGTACCAACTGTACGAGCCTACAGACGAATATATGACCAAATTTAATGTTCGTGTAGGTATGTATTTATGTGCGTTTAATTATACCGCAACAACTCCTATCTACGCCAACAACAACAACAATGTTTGAGAGCAGCAACAGCTTCAGCTATTCTAACTGTTTCTTAAGAAGAACAGCAAGAATTTCGTTGCCTTACTTTTGATGCTCTCAGTACATGTGCACTCAAAATCAATTCAAGGTTAAACGGTAAGTAGTTGCCGCTTGCATTTACGTATACATACATATATATGTATGTATGTACAGCATATGCATATGAATTAACCTCTTCGCGAATTTTTCACAACACGTGTCTCACCAATGTACCACTGTATGCCGCGTAAATATTTCAATTATATTTTACTTACAATATTTGAATAGTCAACACATCAAACTGAGAATATGTATATGCCGTGCAAAAATACTAGGAGCACCATGCAGAAAACTACTCACAGTCGAATGTTAGAGTTGAAGCTGCACTCCAATGTGCACCAGCATCCAATCTCCAGGCTGATATATGTCCAAATATGTTAGAGCTCCAACAATGAGCTCCAATCCGGTTAGAACTTTGTCCAAGAAGTCCCTGCTCGGGCGCCAAATGATTCCGCAACTTCTGAACCAGGTGCGGATCGAAAAATCTCGCAATAAAAAGCCGAATGGCTGCTGATTCGACTAAGTCGGAAAACGAATTTTATTATAATAATGTGCTTAGCCTAGGGGTGGGCGTGTGTCTTTTTTATGCACACAATCGATACCTCAAATTCATTCGATATCTGCTACATTTCAATTACATTTTGTGGGTTTCTTATCATTCAGCTATTTACATAAACCACGAAATATCGGTTGAGTAATTCAATTCTGTTTACAATACTACTAATTATAACAAGGTATTTACATAAATATTCTCCCGGCCATGAGGAATTAATGTAACTTTAACTTATATCAGCTTTCGGCGTCAACAAATACGTTTTTTCAATGATATGTTTGAGTTTCTAAATAGTTTTTGTAGGTTTTTAAAATGCATTTATAGTAATAGTAGGAGCTTTATTTTTATATTTATATTAACAAAACTTTTCTTAATTTTATAGTTAAGCTAAAAATAAGGCTATATTTAAACTATATCGACTTATTGTAAAGCGTCTCTCGATCACTAATTATTATCCTGAACTACATTATTTATTCAAATATTGATGTGAGCACTCAATGAAATTTCTTTTCTGGCGTAAATTTTGCGAAATATATTTCAATATTTCAATTATTATTATACGTTTTTGGCATGGTGAAAACATAGATCAAATAATCTTTATCTTTATCAAATAAAGTTATTATCAATGAAACAGAATGGTTTTCTTTTTTTGACAAAACTCTGGTATGCTTATCGATCATATCAGTAAGACAGAGAAGAGTTTTTCGTGTTTAGACGGGCTTGCGAAAATTTTGCAAAAACTGGCAGTTTATTTCAATTATTGGTATACATTTTTAGCATCGTGAAAACAAAATACATAATAATATAAAATCTGCGCTTTTCTTTACCAAATAAAGGTAATATCAATGGATCGATCATATTAGTATGTCAGGGAACACTTTTTCGTGTTTAGACAGGCATACAAAAAATACAAAAATAAAAAAAAATCTGACTTTAATTGTCTTTTGGATTAAGTAGTTATGAGCAGACTTACTTAATTTAGGAATAATATCGTGTTTTAAGAGTTCGTTTAATTACAACTTCCCGCGAACTATAAGCGCCATTTAATTCCGCCTATTTTCCTTATTATTTGTATGTTTTTAAATGATTAATGCCACAAATTTGGCTTAGTAGCCTACTTTCTCACCTGTACTCGTACATATGGCATTATTTTTGTGAGCCCCCATGACGTCAGTGCCACGCCACACGATTTTGTGTGCCAACAATGCCCAAATAGAATTTGCATTTGAATTGGTTACAACTGTTGCGGGTCAGGGGCCTGCTGCCACAGATCAGAAGCAGGCAGCCACGCGCTTGCAGCAGCCACAACAACACCAACAAGTGTTCGAGGAACTGCAACTCGTGGCTAAGCTGGCTGGCTGGCTGGCTGGCTGGCTGGCGGGTCTTGTGGGCGTCAGGCGAGCAAACTCTTTTGCATATCGGGCCGTGTCTGTGCATTTGTCTTCATTCCAAGGCGACAAATAGACTTGTTTGGGCAATTCCCAGCCGCTAATGATGCATTTTCGATGATGCTTCGTGCGCGCATGCAAATTTTTGTTTGTCTAGGCGCCGCCAACCGCGACATATTACATAAGCACAGAGCGTCCCTTAGACTGGAGAGCCTGGGGTATTGGGGGACTGGGGGCTGCGGGGCTGCGGGGTCATGGCGTAATCACAACTATCAGTAACTTGGCGTGCGACATTTATGACACGAGGCAGCAGCATCAGCTCCAGCTCCATACAGCTTGGATTTGACAAGAACAGCGCAGTTTGCGTAGGCAGCGCGGCGTAACATAATACGCCTCATCATCAACAGCAGCACCAGGCTGGAGCTCCAAAGTCGACATCGCCGTCGTCACTGCTACGAGTAACCCCATCAGTTTCGTTCAGTACTTTAGCCTTCGTGCACAGATTGTCAACATCCGCCTCCGCCACACCAAAAAGTGGGCCAATTCAGTGAACTTTGTGGAAAACATTTAAGTTCATTTGTTCACTCATAATTGTTTAAATGTTTACGTTTGTTGATTGTCGGTATATACAAAAGTATCTTTAGTTATAGATGTTATAATATAATATTTTTATTAACATCAAAATCCTACTTGTATTTTCCGTGTGTGGATCACCCATATTTATTTTCACATATCAATAAATATAGATGCGAGATTTTAAATTTTTTTGGCATATGTGTGATGATATTTATTAATCGATAAATTTGACCAATCTAATTTACAAGTATCTGACGAATTGTTATATTACCGAATGCTTCTTCTGCAATTCCAATTTATTAATTTCTTCACAAGAGCATAGAATATCAATCAACTAACAACTATATTAATATTGCAAAAGAATTTGATATCCAAAATTTGGAAAGTATGGAACCTATAGACGGTGTTCTTAATTACTTAAATATGTCCAATATTTTCACGTTTTAATATTACATAAAATGTGAAGAATTTTTAAAACCACGCATCACTCTAAACGGATATTTATGTGCACCTCAAGTGCCAATTCTTCACACTGTGCCCTGCCAGCCGCACTTTGTAATCATCCTCATCGTTCTCGTCAAGCAGAACCGCGACGACGACGACGACGACATCAGCAACATGCCAGGCTCCAGCATCAGCAGCAGAGACACAACATATCACATCATCACTGGGAATGCATTTTGCACCGCTTCATGTCACTTCTCGCATTTGGTTGCATTCCTTGTGCCCTGCCCGAACTTGCCACAAACGCGTGCTTCTGGCAGCCAACGGCAGGCGGCATCGGAGGGGTACACATTTGCATACAAGTCAAGGATTTTCATACGCTAAGGACACGAAATGAGTTGCGTATAAGCTGAAGTGTATAAATGTTTGTGTTTTTATGCCCACAACCCAATGGGTATTATGAATGTTTTTCTAGCCACCAAAAGGACACAAAGTACTATCCACATTTGAAGAGAGCAGTCAATATAGCTATGTCCGTCTGTCCGTCTGATCGTTCGTCTAAACGAAAACCCCTGGAATCATCAAACTTGTAATGGATATTCTGCTTAGCCAAGGCTGCGTTTCATTAATAAATAAATAATTAAATAAATAAATATTTTTTATTTATTTTTACGGAATATTGAATATTCAATTAGTTTTTAAGAAACTAACAAGAAATGTGAATAATAATAATTTTCTTTTTTTTATAAAAATTATTTACAATTTATTAAACTAGTATTCTGCTACCAATATGGCAGCTTAAGCTAGTTACAAATTAAAGGGAATACAAACATTACATTGAATATGTTTGTCGAAGTAAGTCAATTTTTCAAATAGTGGGGATGTAAGAATCTGATTTTAAAGCGCCTGATAGAGATGTTGTTTAAACATTTTATTTTATTTTATTTCAAACACCACAGTGAGACTACTTAGTAAATAATTAAACTTTGTGCCAATCGGCCAATTATTTTTTAAAAATAGTCACAAATCTTTCCTTGAAACAATCCGCAAAACTTCCTCTGAAACCTTAAGAGATTATGAGAGTCGGCTGAATACATTTTGCATAACTTGTGGTTTTAATCAATTTTTTTTAAGCAGTAAATTATAAGAAGAGGTGTTGCTCTTAACAAAAGCTATTGTTTTAGGGCCCAGTGAAGGGTATATTCTCGTAGCTTCCACACAGACGACGTTAACTTCAAAACAGGCCAAGTGAACTTCCCGAATGCGCCTAATTGTTCCTATTTATGGCAAGACGTTTCTTTATCCGCGTTCCAGTCGTAAAGTGAGGCCAGGCCAGGCCAGGCGAGGCGAGGCAAGGCATTGTTTGGTGGCTGTGCTCTGCCTTATAAAATTTCTCAGCCCAATTTGTCATGTGGTTGACAAAGGCGCTTTGTTGCTTTTGGCCTGGCTGGCCCGACTACTCGAGCGGCCGCGTCAAGTGAAAAAACATTTCCGGATGAGTAACTCATCAGTCAGCGCCAAGCTGTTGACACCACTTTGGGGGCCAGCACTAAGAGAAGATACGAAAGTTGCAAAGTGATTTTCAGACGCTTACAGTGCCTGCACAGAAGATATTTGATGTTGCTATTGTTGTTGTTGTTGTTGGCGTCACATTTCTGCGCAACAAGTGCGCAGCACAATTCAACGCATGATTGAAAACTGATGGTGATGGCATCAGCGTCGACGACTTCGATGTCAGCGTTTGGTGCATTCGAAATGCATCAGAATTAAATAAACAGAAATTGCGCATTTCTCACGCGGAAATGACTGTGCGCGTATCTCACAGATACACGCGATACAGACAGTAATACAAATACCGAGCACTCGTACATACATACATTCATACTTAGTTCACCCTCCATGCAGATTGCATGCACGACTGCCGGGGCTATGTGTGTTTGTGTGTGTGGATGTGAATGTGTCGCTGTCGGCGCGCATCTCTGTCAACTGTCGCCACCAGCTCACAGCCATCATCTCATCATCATCATCATCACCAGCACCACCAGCACCACCAGCACCATCAGCATCATCTTCTTTGGCTGCACTTAATTTGCCAGCTACGTTCCTGCGGCCGGATGCGGCAGCGATAGTTGCCAAGGCATATCCATACGAATAGACTGCATCTATTCACGTCGCCTGCTGCTGACAAAATGAATCTGTTTGCAATTAAATGTCACAGGCGCGAATAACGACACACACACACACACATACACGCACATACACATTCTGACAAGCTGCCAAATTCCAGAGGAAAGTGCAATGGAAAACTAACTGGATGTCACTGATATTGATGCGACAGGTAAAAGAAATGCCAAAAGCTCGAAGAGCTCAAAGAGCACAGCGAATAAGATGTTCAAAATGATTCATCGGGTATAGAATAGTTATAATATAAAGCTGTATTGTTATATCGTGCATTGAGTTATTAGGTTGATTATTTTTCCTTGTAAAAAACCGTTGATAGGTTATTCAAAAGAAACTTTAAGTTATTTCGTAGCTAGATTTATTAGAATTAACCAAAATTATTAGAATTTTTCGAGACTTTTGCTATAGCTGGATTTTATATCGTGCATTACTAGAGTTTCCCTAGTTTTCTAATGTATAGTCTCTCTGTGATTCTTAAGTATTCCTTTCTAATGTCTAGTCTCAATGTGATTTTTAAGTTTTCCTTGTAAAAAACCCTTTAGTCAAAACGAACTTGAAGCTATTTCGTAGCTAGATTTATTAGAATTAGCCAGAATTATTAGAATTATCACAGCAATTATCTTTAAGAATCAGGCAATTATTTATCATTTCTAAATCAGTCATTTGATTCAGAATCTAAATCTAATCATTTTCTGAAAGATACATAAAGCTATCATATAGCTGGATTTTATATGCTGCATTGAATTAAGAGAGTGTTCTCAGAGTCGCCAATCATTTGCCTTTCGTTAAATAGTCAGTTGTTCCATAATCTAATATTGTAGTGTATCAATGATTTATCAATTTTCTTTGCGAGAAAGCCTTACATTAGAAGTAACTTGAAGCTTCTGTACTCGCATCGTCCTGAATGTAAATCTTAGGTTTGCATCGCACTTATTTATTTCGTTTTAAATTTTATTCAAAGAAAACTGTACATTTTGTTACTAATGCATTCATTTACAAGCATTTTTCTTGTAGCAGTGGAAAATAACAATTAATAAATAAATAAATGAAATAAATTAATTAACACTGGAATAAAATAATTAATAAATAATATCAAACAAGAGATGTTAGAGAAATCTCTATCCATAAAATTTTCGGAGATGCTTGCATTAAAAGATACATTTCTACAGTTCGTTTGAAAAATTGAATAAAATAATTAATAAATAATATCAAACAACAAAAAAAGTTAATGAAATCTCTATATATAATACTTTCGGAGATGCTGGCATTAAAAGATACATTTCAACAGTTCGTAAGAAAAATTGAATAAGATAATTAATAAATGATATCAAAAGAGAAAAAATGTTAGAGAAATCTCTATGTATAATATTTTTGGAGATTCATAGATGCAGATTGACAGGCAGGCGGACATAACTCTTCTTCTTCTGCTGATTAAGTATAAGTATATACATACTTTGAGGAAGACTTCTGAAATGAGTCTTTCTGAATACAAATTGCACCATTCCATGCGTTTCTAATACAGATAAAAGTGGCAGATGAAACATACTTCAAAATATATCTGATATTAAAGATATAAAAAAATATATATATCTATAAAGCTTACCTTAAATACTTCAAATTGAACTGATTTGGCCAGGCAGCACAGTAAAATTGAAGTGGGTTTCTTAGAGCTGCAAGATCTCAACGAACAACTCTATTCAATATTATCATCATCTCGAGGCAGCAGCAATGCCATTTCCATAATTAAACGCTATCCGATGCTCGCAATGCATCTATATTCATATATTGATAAAGTTGCAGAAGTTGAAACTTGCGCAAAACAATAAAAATAAATTCTAATGAAGATGGCCGAGCAGCATGGCGCATGGACATGGACATGCAGACATTCAGACACGGTTACCAGGCTCTGGCACAGGCGCCATTTGTGCGCACAATTTTCTCGTCTTACGTAAGCCAAGCAGGCCACATGGAGTGCGGGGTGTGGGGTGTAGAGTGCGGATAACGGAGAACGGAGTGTAACTGCACTTCCGTAATTTTGCAAAGTAAAAGCGAGAAAAACAATCGAATCGAAACTGTCGTGGCATCAAAATTCAAACGTCAAAACGAAGCATGGAGGTGAACACCCATAACCGAGCACCCTCCCACAACTGTGACAGCTATCCAGTCAAGCGTCAAAGTTCCTAATGCACACAACAAATTTCTTACATAACGCTGTGCATTGAAGAGGTTGGAGGATGCGAGCAAGTCTGAAAAAGCTGGCCAGTGACGAGCGCAAGCACAAGCACAAGCACGAGGACGACGAAGGCGACGAAGACGAAGACGACGCATCAGGCAAAATGTCGTGGACAAAATGACGTTGTCACGAAAATTGCAGAATATAAAATTCCTAGTTCCGGCGCCGACGACGACGACGGCGACAACGACGACGACGACGACGAAGATGACGACGACGAGGTCGCCACCACCCTGGAGGCTGCCCAAACCACATGCACATCCGCAATTGTTGGATGCCTGATGCCGCTGTGGAAGCTGAGCTTCGATTTTTGTTTTGCGCTGCAACGATGCGAGGCAAAATACACTATAAAATTTATAGAACATGAGATGTTTCTATCAATTCTGACTGACTGTGGGTTACTCTACGATTGCTGAAAAGTGTTGCAGAGAAAATATTTGGGTCTCTCTTCAAACTTGAAACTTGCAACAAGTAAGAACAAATACTGTTTTAAAACCAATTTGTGGTTTACTTATAAAAATATGTATATATATAAAATAAATTCTAGATCTTATTCATAAAGTTATTCCTATTTTAAAAATATTTTGAATAAAGTGATGTATGTAAGAACGTATTGTTTAAGCTTAGACTTGATCTGAATGTGGAAGATCTTCATATTATTGCAACAAAATCTAACTGTATTACAACAATTCTAGACCTTACCTTTAGAGTCATCCTTAATTCCAAGTAAAATATTTTGGAAGTAAAGGCATTTATGTAAGAAGATTTACGCTAAATTTTGTTTACAATTTTACAACAATTCTAGATCTTACCTTTAGAGTCATCCTTAATTCCAAGTAAAATATTTTGAAGGTATTTTTGCACACTAAAGGCATTTATGTAAGAAGATTAAAGCTAAGTTTTGTTCTCTGTTCCAAATACCAGCAGACATATAAAACGCTCCTTAACCCATCGATCTTAGGGTATTTGCGAAGAGAATGATAGGGTTGGGCAGAGAAGAACCGGCGGACAAGAAAAAAAAAAATATAAGGTTCAGGCAAGTAAGAAACTTTTCAAAAATTATTGAAATGTCACGTAGCAACTTCTCAAATTGCAAAAATCCTGACGCTGTCGTTCAATTCGGTGTGCGGATTGATAGAGCGCGTGGAAGCCCAGTGGGAGGCTGGGGGTCGGGTTAGCCGGTTGCACTTGTTGGCTGCGGGGGGAAGTACAGCACAGAAGGAACTATGGGGGCAGTGGCAGTCACGACGCGGCCTGGACGCTGACACTAAGACGCCAGCCAACCAGGCACAAATCCAATACACAGCAGCAAAAGCAGCTTCCCCCCCCCCCCCCGCTCCGCATCCCACCGCTCGAACCGCAATTCAACGTGCGAACGACAGTTTGACCCGAGACTTTTTTCTTTGTGGGCCGAGAGTTATCTGGGTGGGCTAGAAAACATCATCCATGCTGCTGCTGCTGCTGCTGTTTGTGCTCTGTTCTGGCCAACGTCTTAGCCATTACCAGCAACAACAACAAAGTCGTCGTCTTCGGCGTCCTCGTCAATCGTCAAATGTCGCCATGGCGCTGTCAAATGCAGCAACATTGGCAGGAGCGTAGGAGCGCGTCAAGGGCAGAGCGGGCCGAGTGGGCTAAGTGGGCTGAGGTTTGTGTGCCATGTTGTCGTCGTCGTCCTTGTCGTCTTCTATGTGCTCGTCGTCGTCGTCGTCGTCTTCATCGTTGTTGTTGCTGGCATTAGGCAACTAACGGCAGACCAGGATAACCGCCACCCTAACATCCCACATCCGCATGGAAGGAAATCTGCGAGCAGCGCACAAAGTTTTCATGACTTTTCTTTTATTGCACATTTCAACAAAACGATTGATGGCTTCCAAGACACACAAACACACGCGCGCACACATACACACACACACACACACACATCCAGATACAAGTAGTATATTGGAGCCTTGCACAATATTCACAAGTTTTCTTGGCCGGTTTATGGTTATGGGCTGGGCGATGCCGTAATATGATGGCGCAAGGATTAGTCTGACGTGCAGCGTTTTCTTTCTTATTTTCACTTTTCAGTTAGACATTTTGTTTCACGTCTCTCCCTCCCCGACATCCCGCATACTCGCATCAACATGACGCTCATCAATGTGGCGACGACGTCGTCCACTCGGAGGCAGCACAGGCGTCCAGTTCGAGAGTGTTCGAGAGCGTTCGTAAAAGTCTGTAAATAGTACGCTAACTAATAAACTTCTTTGGTAAACCCAATCAGTTTGCTAGGTTCGGAATAAATACTTTTAAATATCTGTACTTTAATGAAAACTTCAATCAGCTATTTATACCAAGAAGTAGCGCTATTCATCAATCATAAGTAAAATGTATGTGGATAATATTTCTTATTTTGATTCCATCCGTTTCTTTATAATACAAACATCTGCAATAAATACTCAAAAGAATTCAGATCTATATATTTTTGCTAAACGATAAAAGCCAACGATTTTTTAAATTCCTGTTTTTAAAAAATGAAATGGCTCATAAATATTTTAACTAAAACAGTGTGCTCTTTCTCTAAATATATGCATTGTGTTTAAGACAAATTATTTTTATAATAATATATAAACAATAAAAATATATGCATTGTTTTTAAGAAAAGTACCTTTATAAAATAATAATATGAACAATATATAAACAATAAGAACTCAGTAGAATAAAATTAAAAAATTAAATTAAATTAAAATTTAAAAAATTAATTAAAAAGTGTTAAAATAATAATATAACAAATTCTGTCCTTGGAACTCTCAAAATTATTATTGTTAATTGTATGGTATTAGTATTGTAAATTTTTCACAGACTCCCAAAGAAACATGTTCCCTTTAGAATGTATAAACAATTTTTTTTTTTAACCCATTCTCACGCCACCAACAAAATTTTGGAACACTCTCTACCAACTCTGCTAATATTCCAAATGAATCAATGAATTATTAACTAAAGGAGGCGAAAAATCTGATATTTGGACATAAAACTGTTTTTAAATTAACTTTTCAAATTTTATAATAAATCGCAATTATTATTTTTTTTCTGTGGAGGATCAAGACAAAAATTGAAATTGGAATTTCTGATTTCATATTTATTTGAAGAGTGCATGCAATTGTCGATTATGTTCGCCTATTTCGCTTCCATTTAGTGCTACTTTGCAATTTTTTAAAGTTTTACATTTCCTCATGGTCGCCATTGTCGTCTTCTTCTTGCCGCGTTCTCGTCCCTTTTTCCCGGAATGGATGTGGACGTGGACGGACGAGCACGTCTCTGATGACAAGCAAGAACAGTTTTTGACTGATGCGCTGTTTGTTGTACGCGTACGTTCGTCTCCAAGTTTGTGTCCGAGCCGCAATGGCGTTCGGTTGTAAAAGTTTAAGCATTGGGTTAAGCTAACGGCCGACATCGACGTCGCGTCGTCCAACTACTATATGTACTCTCAACTTTGCTCTCAAATTGACGACGACGGACACACATATATTTTGCAATGTATATTTCATGGCACAGAAATGCGAGTATGTGTGTATATTGATTGATGAAGATTTGCAGTTCGACAAACTCTGTACGGGCAGCTGAGAAGAATGAGATTTATTTAAAATCTAACCTTTGGTTGGATAGTTTTTAAAGCCATGGATAAATGGATAAAAAATATTGATAGTTGAGTTCAGAAACAGAACAGAAATAATTATGAAATAAAATCTGAAAGTGTGGTGGGATTTAAATTTGTATAATTATTTGTATATTTTGTATATTGTATAATTTGTATAATTTAGCTAAGCAAATACAGAGAATGTTCCGTCTAATGCCAGAGAGAGAGAGAGAGTTCGTCTGCCTTAACTTTTGGCCTGCCTATTGCTATTATACGGATAGAGTGTTTGCGGCATTTACGTTTTAAGCATTGGCAGTGGCAGTGGCAGTAGCCCTTGATGTGCACCCACATAATTCCAAAACTTATAGCTATCTGCACAACGTGGCTTCCTTCGTAGTCTCTTACCCATTTGGCCACCAGCTGACACTTTGCATCTTGTGCAATCACCAAATATTGTCAGAGAATGTCGTCAACGTTGCCGTCAGCCTCAACTTTGTATCGAAGTTTGAACACAATCAGTAAAATATTTTGGCCATCCTTCGGGAACGACCTCATTTCATCTCCACCAGCGCTCTGCTCGTCCTCATCGTTGTCGTTGTCCATGTCGATGTCGATGTCGTTGTCGTTGTCAGTGTGACGACGACGCTTCGTCTGATGTTGCTGTTGCTGTTGCTGTTGCTGCCGCTGCTCCTAGTTCTTGAGCTGTTCTTCAATGTTTTTCCTTGGCCATGTTGAGCCATGCACATTTTCCGTTTTTTAATCTTTTGCTTTTTGGATTTTTCTTAGCTCTCTGCCATTGCCATTGCTGAGGGCAAACTTTTTGGCGTTTCATCTGCAGCACATCAATTTTTGTTGCTGACGAGCAAAAGTTGCAATGGTCCACAGACCTCTCAGCCAACCCACTCACCTCCCCTCTCACTGACCACCCACTGCATATGCATACATATGTCTAACAAATATATATACATACATACAAGTTCGTATATTTACAAGTGTGTACTATATGTGTGTATCTTTCTTTCTATATATATATTTTTTTTGCTTCCAACTGTCCCAATGTTATTCTATGGGGGTGGCAGCCTTGTCTGTCCACGCATTCCAATCCCACTGTCCACTGATTGACGGCAACTGACAAGTTTCTTTTGCTCTGCACATTGACTTTTCTTTGCAGTCGTTGCATTTTACGAGTATGTTCGAAAGTTTGCAATAAGAAGAAAGAAAAGCATTTCAGTAAATTTCTAATCCTTAAGTATATGGCAGGAAGCGTCAGACGGCTGATGTGTCTTCCTTGCTCCAAATATATATTCACAGTCTCTGTGTGTGTGTGTGTGTGTGTGTGGGCGTGAACGTACTCGTTCTTGTAGTTATATGTGTTGCATAACACTCTGCCGCCAGACGTGCCAGCCAGCTATTTGCAGCTTTCCCAATCCAGCGTCGATTCGCCACCCAACAACCGACACATTTCAGCTGCATTTTTCTGGCCTGAAGTCTCAAGTCTGCTGGTCATTTCGTCAGACACTCTGTCAGTTGCTCACCCAGTCAGTCAGCCAGTTTGTCAGTTTGTCAGTCAGTTAGTCAGTGAGTTGCTTGACTGTCGCATGGTGGGTGATGTGCATGAATATGAAGAACAAAACAGACAAGAGTTGGCAAAACGAAGGACGAGTCTTTATTGCATTTTGGCGACAAACTTCTTGGGCTGCCGTTGCCCTTTCTACAATAAACGGATTTTGCATGTTCCAGTGACAGCTTCCAAGCACATTTCTGTCGCCTGAACATTGTTTGTTGCTTGGACTTTGAGAGCTTTGGGTTTATTTGGCTACTTCCTGTCTGATTTTTGGGTTACTTTGGTCGATAGAAGCTGTCGTTGTCAATGAACTTCCCATCTTAGACATTACTATGACTGGGTTACATATTTAATTAAATTTTGTGTGAATGGTGGAGCCACATAAAAAAAAAAACCCACAAAATTCTATAGACTTCGAAATAGTTATACAGCTATCTCTAAACGCTAAATTTTTGTCATAACGAATGCTAAATGCCTAATTTTTGTTTTAACGAAAGCTATATAGTGCTTCATTAAAAAGTAGATCGTTTTTTTATCAGACATAAGTTACTATAGAAATCCAAACAATTATATTTAAGTTCTTGAGAAAAAAAAAAGAAATAGCTCTACAGCTATGTCTCAAAACTAAATTTGTATTATAACGACAGCCACATAATAATAATGTTTGTGCTAAAAAGAGCTCGATCTGTATATAAGAAAAAGTTACTATAAAAATCTAAACATTTCTATTTTCCTTAAAAAACAACAAAAATCCGCAAACTCTGCAATTCTTGTAGTTCTACACCTATCTCTAACCATTACATGTTGGCAGCTTCGATACATTTCCAGCTCAGTTCAAATTGATTTAGTTTTGAACCAACTATAAATTCTATGTGAACAAATTTCACAGCTTTAAAAAACTTTCGGCCAAAATCTCATCAACGAATCGAAATTATTACTCATACGCCGGATTGCCATTTATTCTTCGATGTAGAATTAGGACTGGCTTTCAAAATGTGTCTAAAATTAATTAATACACAACAACATATACTGAAGCATATAACTAACTATAAAAACATATTTTTTCGTTTATCCAATAAATGTCAGATTTGAAAAACCATGAGACTTGTGGTCATTGGCAACGTCTAGTGGGCTATTTGCTCGGACCACCTGACATGTCAAATAAATTAATTTGTGCAACGAGAAACGTCAAAACTAATTACGAGGACGCGACCGCTGCCGCCGCCGCTGCTGTCAATTCAGCGAGCCACGACCGCGAACTGTCAATGCGGCTGCGACGTTAACGTTGGCGTCGTCGTCGTAGTCGTCATCGTCAGCAGAGGGCAGGTAGTAGGGCAGCAGGCAGACAAAATATATTAATGACGTGTCAAAATTAACATTTCATTATGTGAATTTATGTCCAAGTTTAAAACTGATAGACAGCCAGTTGTACATGCCCTCGAGCATACAAATTACAATAGAAGCAGACGAAATGCATTTGAAATGCACACAACGCTCTTTCTCTCTCTCTCTCTCTCTCTCTCTCTCTCTCTCGCCACCCCTTTCTCGTTCTCTTTCGCTTTGTGTTATACTGCAGCTAGTTTTGTCAGCAGAGTTGCCATCAATCTTTGTCAGGCTGCATGCATGTCCTGTACCGTCCCGTCCCGTCCTGCCCAGTCCTATCCTGCCAATATGTCTGCTGTCAATCAATCAACATCCGCTTTGGACTCTCGACGCCCAGCTAACCGCCAATTCCAATTGATTTCGTCAATTGATTTTAACACCCGTCAGCCATCAGTGCAAAAACAAAATGGCTGCCAGAGCTCTTGCTTGTCTCTGCTTGTCTCTCTATACTCCTGTGGCTATGTGTGTGCATTTGCTAGTATGTGTGTTTGTGTGTGTGTGTGTGTGTGTGCATCATCGTCAACGTTACGACTGACACGTCAATATTTTATTAAATGACATTAAACTGTCTCTATCGGCTTAATTAATTTATTGTTGCTGTATTGTCGCCATACACACACACACACATACACATTGGGATCGTCTGCATGTGTGTATGTGACATTTTTATTATGCAAAATCAATAAAACAATCTCTCACTCACACAACGTTCTGCCAAATGTTCGGTCATGTCCTTTTTGACACCGCCATGTGGCCATAAAAGCGAAATACCCGCTTTAAATTGTTCAATTAATTTCGCGTTTTTTTTCACGCCGTGTTGCAGCAGCAATAAAAATGAAAACAACAAAACTCGCCTGACAGTTTGTCAATCGCATTTTGGCTCCTGCGACAAATGAGTTTGAACCGACACTCCATGGGCATCGGCAACGGTATCGCCAGCGACACCGACAATGCCAGAATGCGTCACTTGCAACCAAAGAGTTCATTAAATGTTCAGTTTTTTATTCCAAGTCGAAACATGTGCCATTTAAAAAAAAAAAAAAACACGACATCGGGGAATTCGCATTTTGTGGCAGCTTATGAAGTGAGTTGGGAAATATGCTCAGAAATTCATTTGTGTTTCGTTGGAGCTCTCGATTCCACACAGAAACATATTAGAGCTGGATGGTTTTATAAATCTATACTCATTACAGCAGACACTTTTAGAAGAAGTGCAGCCGTTAATTGTAACTGTTTTCGACCATGTCCTGTGCAGTTAGAATCCAAGCAATTTCTGCCCATTAAATTAGTTTAAAGGCTAAACTAAAACCGAACTGCAGAAAGCAGAAATAATGGTAGCCCACTTGTTATAATAGGTATATACATACAAGTATGTGATAAGCTTAACACGACGAATCCAAATCGGGATGCACGTTTGTACTTCTTCCACAGTTTTATTGGAGGCTGAAAATGTTAGATAGAACAATGGAAACTGTATACGTAGGATTGACAAATAGTTTTTATACCTTAAGATTTGAGAACCAATTTACAGAATGGTTAAGCCCAAATATTTTCATGTTATATCTGCAGCTACCTTTCTTTATAACTGTGCATCCGTGGCCACTATCCGGTATTTTAATTAGAGTCATTTTTTTAATGATAAGCCAATATACTTACATGTCAGAAAGACATAAAAACATAAAAAACACAGAAAATACATTTCCAAATCCTTTTAGTCGACTTTAAAAAAGGAGGAGGTTGTTGTAACTATAAATAAATATTGACGTTTCCCGGGACTTTGAGCCTTTATTAATATTGATACAATTTGTTCTTATACCGCAATCACAAACCGACTTGTGAATTCTAAACAGATTTCCTCTCTACTTTACATTTTAAAGTAAGCGAATTACCTTTTAAAAATATTAAAATGTAAATTGTTTGCTGAATATTGAAACCAACTAAAAAACACTTCAAATCAAAGTTGATAAAAATATTTAAATGTGCTATGGCATATGGAATTTAAATACGAACCGTGTAAATTAAATTAAAATTATTAAATTAAATTAAATTCAGCACTTCCCACTTTCATGATAAAGATTTACATCTTCTTTTGAATATTATTCACAATTAAATCAGTAATTAAATAGGTTTGTAGTTAAATCTACGTTGTTTATATTTAATTTAAACGCCAAATAATAAATGATGGAATTGAATATGAAAATATTCACTTATGTACTGTGCATTTTTTTTTTTTTTTTTTGAGTGTACGGGAACTACCCCTGCGTATGTATGTACGCATGTGGAATTCTTAAACAATGCAATCTACAACAATCTTCAATTGGCAGCAGGTCTCGCATAAAAGAAATCTTCATCAGCAGGAGCAGAAGCAGGAGCCTCCACATACCACTATATAGCCACATAATAAGGCTGTCAACTTGTGATGTTGACATTGTCAACTCACTTGTCAAAGGCGCACATCAAAGGCAGACGACAGATATGGAGCCATCGTGGCCGTCGAGGTTGGCGTCAACGTCAACGTCGCTGTCCGCGTTTATTTGTTTGTTTAGCGAAGTTCATGTGTCCTTTGTTGCTGCTCTTGTTGTTGTTTCTGTGGCTGCTGCGGCTGCTGCGACTGATGGTTGGTGTTATTGTTATACGCATTGTTGTTGCGGTTGCCGCTGTAGATGACGCCCGATAATGATGCCTTGTTGTGACTTCATTGAGTTCTGGCCACTGATTAATTCGCTTCAATTTAAACAAAAGGATTTTTCAGATAGAGGTCTGCACATACAGCTTATCAGTCCGAAGTCAGAGAAGTCAACAGCGACAGTCCAAGTTGGTTGGCACGTTGCTCAAAGCAAATCCCCAAAGGCAACTAATTAACATTTTCACGGCATTGCAGTTGCATTTCGGGGCCAACTACACACCCATGACATTTATTGAGTTACCAGCTGTACCATCTGTGATTAAAGATGTGTCTTCAAGCCCGCACATGCCTGCACTTCCACAGAGAAAAACTTGAACGAAAATCTACTATGAATTAAGGTCTGAAATATAGTATCGAACGTATTGTATCTTTTACTTAATAATACTAGTTTTATATAAATATTTAAATTATAATTATTTTTCATTAATGGTATGTGGCAAAGGGGTAGCCCTTTCAAAAATAGAGATCTCCACAGATCTTCTACATAATAATAATAAGAATTTTCAAAAATATTTAAATTATAATCATTTTCATAAATGCAATAATAATTTTATATAAATATTTAAATTATAATAATTTTCCTTAGTGGTATGTGGCAATAAGGAGCCCCTTTTAAAAATAGAAATGTCCATAGATCTTCTATATAAATATTTAAATTATAATCATTTTCCTATCAAAGTATGTACTTGTATGTGGCAATAAGGTAGCCCTTTCAAAAATATAGATCTCCATAAAAGATCTACATAATAGTAATAATTTAAAAAAAATATTTAAATGATATTCATTTTCATAAATGGTGTGTGGAAATAAGGTAACCCTTTAAAAAATACATATCTCCATAGACATCTTCTTCTTCAACTCAGTGAAAAGAAAAGAACACTTAGTAATAAATTGTAGGAAAACCCTAATGCACTGCTCAAGAAGACAAAAATTGATATTATTGATCTGCCACATACTCTGTCATTGATTTATAGGATTTAGAGTCTATAGGCCAGACATCGTCAAACTATTTATAAATCTTCCACATTCTAACCAGCGTTTCGAAGACAGAAAGGCTTGTGCTCGGCAAGCAGTGCCCTAAATGAGGAATATCTAAATCGAAATTCAGTCACTTTCCCTGATAAAAAAGATAAAAAGATACAGCAGCGTATAATCTACCAGTCCACTGATACTGGTAGGCCAGATTGAGTGTCCTTCTGTTATAATTCCTTCACTCTTTAAGGACTACATCCAAGTGAATGCAAGGCTACAAAAACTTGCTCAGTGCATCAATGCAGGCAGGCACGTTTGTGTATATGGAACTAATCAGGAGGCAATTGCTTTTTCATCGTCCATGCAAATGCGCACGGAAATTCGCTGCAAGCGTTTGATTAATTCCTACCGCAAGAGCTCACAGGATACTGGACAATACCTCCAACCCCTCCCATACCCCTCCCTTTTGGGCTCATTTGACAGTAATTGCCGTCCAACGGTTTTCGCTAATGCCCCAAATTGGCTGTTGACGCCAAATCTTGCATTCTCATTCAGTCGACAGAGCCAGTGGCAGATTCCAAGTCGATGTCTCAGGCCCAGCTGCGTGACACATGAGCAGCTAATTATGAGCCGTTATTGCGTTCAGCGTGTCGCGTGTGTGTAAATAATTTTGGCCTAGAATGTTGGCTGGCAGCGCTGGCCTAAACCGTCAATTGATTCATTGTACGTTTGCATAGCAAACTTTGTGGGTTAATGTACGCACCTCCTCATGAAGCTTAAACCCAAACAGACGCTATATATTTAATGTTGAGGAATATAGAGGGTTTAAAATACACAAAATTTACTGCTAATGCGATTTGTTAAATGTTCAAATGTTAAATTTCACCTTTATATTTAAGAGCTTCAAAAAAATATATGCTTGACTGCTTTAATGACGACTATGTCAGAACTCTATATCATATAGCCTCTACAGAAACAAAATTATATGAGGCTAGTTATTACACATAAGCCTTGTTTATTTCATTGTAACCAAAACAGCTTTTTCGATTACATATTGGCTTGGGGGCTTTACATTGCAAAAATATTAAAAAAACTAAATAAAATACACGCCTATTTATACTTAAATGTATTGGGAAAAAATCCTATAATTTGTCATCACTCAGAGAAATGCTTGTTGGCATTCCACGAAGCCCTGTTGACTGTGATTGACAGCTGAATCAATTTTATTGAACAATTTTCATGTCAATAGCTCGGACACACATCATCACTGGACTGCCACATAACGTCAAATGCCAGTGGGATTGAAGGAACAAAATAATTAAATAAACCATTCCATTTACTTTTTTTTGACAGCATTGTCATTCAAATGTACGCAATATATGTATGTTTATACTTGTATATACAAGTATGTATTTTCATATTTCTTTTGCCCGCACGAATTTTTCGATGATTGCAAATGACAATGAGAATTCTGCACATTTGCTTGAGGACTCACGACGCATTTAAATCCTCATCATCCTCAGCACAACGGCTCTGACTGTGACTGTGACTCTGACTCTGATTCTGGCTGTGGCTGTTGTCGTTGTTGTTATTCCTGTTGTTTTTGTTGTTGCTGTTGCGGTCTGTCAGCGACCGTTGAAACTTCGAGTGTAAGACGTGTCATGTCCACTCAATGCTCCATGGCAAGCGACGGTCCAAACACTTGTCCGTCACATCAAAAGCATCAAAAGTTTTGTCATATGAGTGTCCGTACGCGTGTGTGTGTGCGTGCGTGTGTGTGAGTGTGGCTCTTATATAGAAAGTTTTGCACCTGCCTTTAATACAAAACGTTGACATATTAATCCTAAATAGAAATTTCATCATCACCAGCAGCAGCAGCAGCAGCAACAACAACAACAACAAAATTGGAGCAACAATGGCAATGTATGACTATGACAGCAGCTCGAGCCTTGCCATGACTGCAGCGCATGTCGACCGGACTGACAGACTGTCAGTATGCTCGGATATGTGGGAGGGTATTATCTAAGAGGACTACTGTGTGCATGGCGCTGGTGGGCCCAGGGCCAGTTCAGTTCCATGGCACAAAAAATGTCAAAATGCTTGTTTGTATTGTACAGTCTGTGCTTACATAATGAATTTTACGATGAGGCTTCGCTTACTTTACCGATGATTGGAGGCGTTGTTCAACTCAGCGTTATCTGAGCAACATCGGTTTATTCATTATTCTTTATCCGAACGATCGATCTAACGTTAGTCTTTTCTCTTGGCATCTATTAAGGCCAGTTAAGGGAGCTATTTGGAAGAGCTCGAATCAATCAAAGAATAAGCATAAGAAAGTAGTGAGCTTAATAAATAGAGCATTTTCAGAGTATCTATGAAACAAAGGTTCCTAAAACATGAATGCCAACTACCACTTGTCTCGATTTTACGCATTTTTTTCGAACAAATCTTCTCACTTGTGAAGAATATACAAATGGAAGGAACGCTATGCATTTTAAAATCAAATTATTAGCAATATATTTATTTAGTTTTTTCACCAACAAACAAAGCTGTTAATGTAAAAAAACAATGCATTATTTATTATTATTATTATTTATATTTATTTATTTATAAATATTTAAAATTCCAAAAATATCTAATAACGTATTCGACTCGGTGGAAATTTTATTTGCCAAATTTTACAGTAAATTCTACTCAGAGAAGTTATTACACTTAACAAAAAAACAGAAATAGCAATAAAAATACAATAAAAATTTAATTAAATTAAAATACTAATAAATTATAATTAAAATAATTAAATAATTCCACACGAGATAGCTTAAAATATAAGATTTCAGTGAGAGGAGGGAGAGCTCACTTGAAAGTAGAAATGTATTATAATCAGAGAATAGAGCATCTGTTGAGTAGAAGAGGCAAAAGGTTCCTTGAGCAACAGAACACCAAGAACTACCCTACTAGTACTTCATTATTATTTGTTTTTTCCCCTATACACTATTCTTTTAACCTTGACGGCAAGTAGGAAATTCTTAAAGTCTGCGTTCGTCCCGATGCACAACTTTAAGTTTTAACCCAAATTAAGTGAGAACGACACACATTTGCTGGCAACGGGCGATGAGGAATGCGCATAGAGCGCCAGAACGGGCAGACCTAGACATAGTACCACCCACTATCCCAGTATCTGCAGACGTTCTTGGTTCGGCTTGGTTCTTGTATTGAAGGGCGCGCTCGCTGTGCGGTTTGGAAATTCGCAAACAAAACAAATTGCGAACAAAGTGCGTCTTTCTTCGTCTGCGACCAAGAGAAGGCAAGATTGTGTGAGTGTATTTGTGTGTGTGTTTGTGTGTGTGTGTGTGTTTGTATAAATAAGTGTGCGTAGTTGTAGTCCTTCTGAGCACAGGGGCGGATTTATTGCGACTCACAAACCCACACATACTAAGTATATATGAGCAAGCACACAACTGTGTATGTGTGTGTGTGTGTGTTGGTGTGTGTGCAAGGACAATGAACTTGTCGCTTTCATCGTCTTCATGCTCGTCAGTGTCGAAGTCAAATGTCAGTCAAAGGCGACGAGTACGAAATCGAGGATGAAGGCAGTCCAGGAAGCACAACTAAGCAGTTGCCGACTCGAAGGCTGTCACTCACACAGCGTCAAGGCCTGGCATAAAGGATGATGAATGAATTTGTGATTTGCAGGTTAAATAAATGTGTCTGGGCTGTTCGACCCAGCCCAGCCCAGCCCAGCCCAGCCCTTGGTCGCTTCGCCTGCTTTCACTGCTAATGAAGTGATTAGTGCAACGCCTTCCCATGCAATATTGCTCATTAGGCAAAAGTCTCTGGGCCGCAGCGCTAATAAATTGCCCTTGCCTTCGACTCGAGCTGGAGTTGGAGTTGGTGCTAGAGCTAGAGCTAAAGCTAAAGCTTCAGCTGAAGATATACATATTTTCCAAAAACATCAACGGAAATAAAAGGAATCACTTGCCATCGATCACAAATATTAAGCACATTTGTTAATGGTAGCGCCACCTTCCCCACCCACACCCCCAAGAAACTTGCAGCAACTATGCCAGCTTGGGAATGAAGGAGGAACTGAAGCACAGTTGGAGGGTAGGAGGGTAGTCGACGCTCGACTCGGCTCGACTTGGCTCGCACACATGTGCCATAGATGCAGATAAATATGTGAAACGTGCATGGACCAGGGCCGGCCTGTGTCTGTATGTGTGTGTGTGTCTTATGCGGGCGGGGCTCTGCGAGTCTAATCAATTCCAATTAGCAGTCCAGCTCTCTGATGTATTCGTATAAATTATTATTTATCATTTGGTTATTTGTTATTTATTTCAAGCATAATTCGCACCCACAAATGTAGTCCTCGACTTCATCTGTGCCTGTTGTCCGAGTCCAAAAGGCAGAGTTGAAACTTTGACCAAACATATGGGTAGCTCAGCAGTAGACATTTGTTGGACCTCAAGCAATACCGCTTTTGGGTTGAGCGATGAAGTCAAAAGAGAGTGGAGAGTTGGGAGTTTAGTAAAAAGTTTATACCTAAGAAAGTAACGTCTGCAGGCGATGCTGAACTTTGTCTACTTCCTTTATTACTCACTTCAAAATGAGAATTACAATATACAAGTATAGTTATCCCGAATAAAACACAAAGAATCTTTAAACAATGCAAAGGTTCAATCAAAGTCTTAAGCATACTATGAAAAAGCTTAGCTACTATGTATATGAAAATTGTTTTATGGTGTTTCTACATGATTTTCAAATCAAGATAAAACGGCGAAAAATTGAATAATATTCCAGCTCTTCAGGCCACACTACTACAATACTATATGAAAATTGTTTTACGGGGCTTTAAATGATTTTCAAATCAAGAAAGAACCGTGAAAAATGGAATAATATTCCAGCTCTTGAGGTCGCACTCTTTCTGTTATTAAGATTGCTTCTTCATGTATAAGGAGTACTATGAAGAAGAAGAAGAAGCTTAACTGTTTAATGGGGTTTTTTTATGATCTTCATATCAATATAAAGTAGAGAAAAATTTAATAATATTCCAGCTCTAGAGGCCACACTCCTTCTATTATTAAGATTTCTTCTGCATATATAAGGATTACTATGAAGAAGAAGCGTATATACTATATGAAAATTGTTTTATGGGGTTTTAAATGATTTTCAAATCAAGAAAGAACCGTGAAAAATGGAATAATATTCCAGCTCTAGAGGCCACACTACTTCTATTATTAAGATTTCTTCTGTTTAGATATACCATATGAAAATTATTTTATGGGGTTTTAACTGATTTTCATATCAAGGAAAAATGGAGGAAATTTGAATAATATTCCAGCTCTCGAGGCCACACTCTTTCGACAGCGTCTCAAAGATATTATTAAGATTTCTTTTGCACTATATACGATAACTGCTGTTATACACACGCAAATACGAGTATATGTTCAAGTTTATTTCATATAGTATTTGTTGTTGTACGTCGTTGATGTGCCTATTAATTAATGCGTCATGAAATGACACACCCACACACCCATGCCCCCACAATGCCCCCAATACGAAACACCAACACAAAACACCTCTGCAAATTATGAAGACATATACCATAGTTATGCGTATGTGTTTGTATGTGTGAGTGAGCCTGTGAGTAAAAGCATATTTATGGATTATGAAGGCATAAATCTCAGTTGAGTTTTATCAGCACATCGCACAACTGGCCCAGACTTGGAAAAATGCGCCACAATGATGATGGAATATGCGTATTTTTTTAATTAGCAACGTTTCCCACAGATTTATGAGTGTCCTTAGCTGGGTGTGAGTGTGTGTGTGTGTGTGTGTGTGTGTGGTGAGTGGAAGTATAGTCGTATGTGTGTATTTTCGCACTCTAATGCGCATCTTTTTGGACTTTGGGGAATTATCTGCAGACGTGCCAATCGTTTGGCCATTCAATGATTTATGCATTCATTTAATTGAGAAGTTCGAGACTTTGACGGCAAATCCTCGAATGCTTTGATACTAATCATACCTGAGAATTAGGCGCAAATACAAAAACACACCGTAATTAGACATGAGAGAGAAAAACGAAAAATAAATAATTGAAGTGATAATTCCACATAATTAGCAAATGTCGAGTGATGATTTTCAATTATTTTATTCGCACTGTTCGGGCGCCAACTTAATGACTTTTTCCCCTCATTTCCATGACATACGCATATACGCTATTTTCGTAGGGGTATACACACTTAATTCTACTTCATGCCATGATTATCATAAATTCAAACTTTTATTTTTCGATTTCAAGCGATCCGTTTGGCACTGCTTATATATATATATAGAGAGAGAGAGTGGAGAGTATTCGTGATAGGGAAGAACGTAGTTATCCCAACACAATAAATGGATTGAAGGAAATGCGGATTATACAATCTTCCTAAAGACGCAATGCAACAACCTGAAGCGAATTTATAAAAGAAAGGGCTCCAGTACTTTAAATTTGTCCAGGGGCAGGGGTTGGGCAAAAAGAGCTTCAGAAAATGGTGCCCCCAACAATATGTCTTTCAGAATGAATCATCTACCGATTTCAACAGTAGATTTTTAAGTTATTTAAACAATAAACTCCTTTACAGAACCGTTAATTGTTCTTTTCGTGCTTAGTATTAGGAGGTTAACAGATTGCTTCCCTCAAGTCTACGATTTCGCCTGGAAATAGCTAAGCATTTCAATAGTGTTTAGTATCCGACAACACTTAGAGCTAATTAGTCTTTGTGCGGATACTCTAGTAGTCAACAGGTCTGGACTATATATGAAATATATAATTTGTTACCGATAGTAAAAGCTACGAGTATTATATCTGAATGAGTCATTGAAAAAATTAAAAATATACCCAGTATTATTATATTTTTGGCATTTCCAACGATGAGTCCATTGCTTAAGAAAACTAATGTACGTATAGAGTATTTCAATTACTAAGTTTAGATTAAGCGTGATTCTCTTCCTTTGTGCAGCCAACTTTGGTGCATCTTCAGGTCTCTTAATTAATTCCTGTTTGATGAAAAACACTTCTACAAATTAATGTCCCAAGAGCTGGAGCGGGTGAAAAAAGTTTTACCTGCCTGCTGCCATTCCAATCATCAAAAACAACATTTCCTTGTCAACTTCAATGACCCAGCCGTGGACGCAGTTCGTCTGGGCATTCGAGTTCGTGCTCGCAATCCGTTTTGTCAACTTTTTTTCTTGGTTTTACTTAGTTCGCGCATTCGCTTTTGATTTTCCTTTTGATTTTCGCACTGCGAATTCAATTTCTCCTCATAATTTTTTGCCCAGCACATTCGTCTTTCAATCAAGGGTTCCCTTGCTACTATCGCACGTCCAGCTGTCAGTCAAGTGCGAGTAGTGTGCGCCGTTCTGTATACAGAACGAGACGAGCACGAGGACCAACTTGAACGCCTAACGCCCGCCCCACTCCTTACGCCTCACGTCCACACGTCAGTCTGTCATTCTGCTGTTAGTCTGACTCTCAATTTGACAGACTGTATATATGTTTGTATGTTTGTGTGTCTGCCTATCCTGTTGCCTGTGTGCGTCTGTCACTTCTCAACTTTCTCAACGCAGTACGAAAGCTGGAGCAGCGCAAAGTCAACGCGCCAGAGGGACATTGATTGACTTTCTTAATAGACTTTACGTCTTGTCAAAATTAAAGAAAGCCTTTCCCATCCATCCTCTGCCAGGATCTGCCGACCACTTCCACTTAAGATGCGCACATTTTTCGTTTTCCCTTTGCGGCCTTCCACTTGTGGGTATTACGGGTAAACCCGTTGACAGCTGAAATAAATAGCGCCATGATTAATAAAGTGCACCGGCTAGGTCTGCACACGTATATCTCAACTATTAGTGAACAAATCTTGAATGAAATATACAAAAGTTTTGACAATTGATGGAACTTTATGGAACTTCAACTGGCATCTACAGATCTAGCAAAAAGCAATACCTCCATCGGTTTTTTTTGTGACCAATGCCATAAATGCCTTAAAAAATGTTTTAGTGTCTTCATAAAAAATTGTCAAAAATTCAGATGGCTAAGGAATTGAAGTAGTAAGTAGATTTCTGACACACCCACACTCTTATTGCTTTAATCTGACTGCGTTTATCGTTCCCTTCCATTATAACTTGGTTACTGATATAAAATATATTTAAATAGTTCTCCCACAAAAGCTGCCATTGAATTATGACACTTCAATTTTATTAATTGCCAATAAATCAGCGGAGCAGCAATATAAAACAAAACTAAATTGAGCTCAGTTAAGTCGAGAACAAAAGCAGCCGACAAAACATTCACAGTCCAAATTGGCCAACATTGAAAGAGACAGACAGACAGACAGACAGACAGGCAGACTGACGGACAGTCAGACAGACAGACAGACAGGCGGAGAGCATGAAAACAAGCTCAATGCCTGTCCTGACAGATCTTCCATCAAACGTGGCGCGCTCACGTCAAACGTCAAATCGGCGCGTCCATCGGACGTCGGAGCGGAAAGTGTTGTGAGTTATGACGAGGACGTGCACAAGTTGATCCATCAAACCGTTCAAATCCGATGCCAGTACACACGATTGCATGCAATGAACGCCAACATGATAGGAGTAGGGCCTGGGAGACGGCAACTGCGACGGCGATGTCTTCAACGTCACCGTTCATGACGGATGACTGTGGCCCAAAGCTGAAGTGTTGTGACCACAACAGGCGCAGGCACAGGTCCGGACACACTCGTATGTACTATAGGGGCCTTGGCCGGGCCCAGACGTCTAAAAGTGTTGCCATGACGAATGTGCCACGCTGCGGCTAATTTGATTTGTCGGTTCAAATGCAAATAAATTGCTGGCTATCCCAACTAGTTGTTGTTGCTCTTTTTGCTGTTTTGCAATATAAACAGTTAACGCAGACCTATGGAGGTTCAATGTACGCATATCCACAAGTATAGCTAAATAAACTCCTTCACACCAGTGCCGAATGCTTATTTTAACACGATTAGTGTGTGTGCGACTCTCGCATAAAAACATGAAACATGAACAAATGTATATACCTGGCAACTGGCCCAGTGTGTGTCTGGGATTAGCAAGCAGTACGAAATAGTTAGAATTAGGGCAGCATTGTCTTCATATTGCATAAAGACCAAATATTTGCAGGGATATGAAACTGCGGGGCACTTTGCAGCACGTCTAGGGACTAACCTGCAAGGCTTGTAAACGTCAAATGCATAGCTCCCATCAATATTCGTTCAATAGTGACCTTCAAATTGCACTAAACACCATTCAGAGCTCGAAGTAAGCTTTTGAGAAGTCCGTAGTCCGAAGTTGTGTTCAGAAATCCACTTACTGAATCGAAATCTATATTCTACCGTCCTGGTAAAGTTTATAATATCCTCGTCTGTTCGAAGATCGTTGCATTCTTACAGGCAAATCGATGCTTTTCTTCTTACCTCGACTAGTGGCATCATGCTGACCACAATATATGTTCCATTTAGATGATCTTTAAGAAGTCAAAAAATTGTTATAATTTAATCTAAGCAAAAACTTTGTTAAGGTATACCCTATATGTATGTTAAATCGTAGGTTATATTTTAAATCTGCAGGCGATTCATAATAAAATAAAAAGAAATAAAAATCAAACAAAATTCTGCATTCTGCATATTTTAGTTTCCTTATAAAGGCCATAATATAGGACAATATATATAGACAAGTTGCTCTCTTTAACAAAAGATCTTAGTGCAAGATTTGTAAGCTCTTTAACATAGAAGCAGATGGAAAATCGAACATTCGTTTTCCTTTTTGGATCATTAATGTACCTATAACAATAAGTCTATCATTCCGGTATGGTATTATGGTATTACAGCAAAAAGTATTATGGTCGAGCAAAAGAGAGAACTAGAAAAAGTCTTCCAGGCTTGCTGCTGTGTTTAATTTCCTTTTCTTTTACTTTAATATAAATAGATATCATCTTTAAAATACATCTTTAAAATATGAAATTATTCAAAATAGGAATGTGTAATCAATTTTATCTAGAAGTCAGAAAAAAAGAACGCTACTTTACAATTGCTTACCAAAGAACTTTAGGCTGCATGCCCTATTTAATAATGTCCCTTTAAACAATTACAAGGACTGCACGCGAATTATTAAATATTATGTTTGATTCATAAGTGGCAGTAAGTAGCAGATAGAGTGCTAGAAAAGTGCCGTTACACATGTCCAATAATTCAATTCACCTTCAATTCAAAGAGCACACACAAGCGCACACTCTTTAATGTACACACGAGTATGCACGTGAAACAAGATTTACGGCACTTTAAAAAGTGCCATTACAAGAAAATCGATTATTGATTTCCTTTGGCGCGCAGGCAGCCTAGTTTGCGACCTGAAATGCAGCAGGCAAAAAAATGGAACGGCAAAGGAATAAAAACGCGCAAAACAAACACAGCGCGCAAAAAAAAAAAAAATGTATCGAAACGAAAGGGAAGCAAAGTGGAGTGGAGTGGCGAGTGTGTTGGGAGAAGGGAGAAGGGAGAGGAGAGAGTGCCTCGGCAATGAAGGGCGAAATTGGTTTGGTTTTTGCATGCGAACTTCATACGAAAATCAACAAGTTGCTATCGGTTCGATGAATGGGAACCTGAGAGAGCGTGTGTGTGTGTGTTTGTGTGAGTGTGTGTGTGTGCTCGCGCGCCAGCTAGGGGGCTGGGGGAGTTTGTGGGGCTTTCGGTGGGCGTGGGCGTCGCACTTGAACTCTGTCGCTGCTGTGGCGAGCAAGCAAGCGAGCGAGCAGACATCGGGCAGACATGGCGCCCTCCTCCTTCCCATATATGTGTGTGTGTGTGTGTGTGTGTTTGTGCGTGTGTATATGTGAGTGAGTGTGTGTGTGTGAAAAACAACGAGAGAGGCGACGCCTGGCAACATTAAAACGTGAAAAAATCGCCATGCGATGCTTTTGCCTTTTTATTATGCCAGCGCTAGGTTGTTTCTGTTGTTGTTGTTGTTGTTTTATGCCAAGAAAAACTCAAACGAACTGAACTGAACTTTGGCAAAAACCTTTTTCGTCTTCATCTTTTTTTTTCCTCTCTCTTCAATTCGTTTTTGTCTTTTTGGGGGCGACGCTTCCAGACACGTTTGCGTGGCCTTTGCCACACAGGCGAGAGAATGCGATTTAATTTCTATGGCTGTGGCCTTGTCCTAGACCCAGTTGCTTCGCATATGTGTGTGTGTGTGTAGGTGTGTGGGTGTCCTGTAGGCTCAATTTCCCACACATTTGAAATTGGCAAAGGCGCAACAAGCGACGCACATCAACGAGGCAGAAGGTAAAGCGTTTTATTGTCTCTCACCTTTGCATACAAAAGCTGACAACGCAAATTGTTCGCCGCTCCGGCACGGCGTCAGGACCATCAATCAATCAATCAAGAGGGACGCGTCGTCTGCTAGCTGGTTGCGCATACGCCCCGTTGGGCACACAACGGAACACACTTATCATCGTTATCGATGTTCCCACGTCGCCTTCTTCGGCAATGCGTTTCATCACATTCATCACAAATTATTGCCTTGCGGCTTATTGAATTGATCTGAGCGTTTGTTGCTCGTTTAGGTCTTACTTTTGAATGTCTCGTATACAGAGTATTATACATATGTATATGTCTCGAATGTGTGTGTGAGTGTAAATATACTATGTGTGCGTGTGTTGACCGCCTGTCAATCACTTGGCATGATTGAAGGTGCTTATCTGTGTCGATTTAAAAGATCTCCTTAAGTCACCACCAAAGGTTAGGCTTAGAATTCAATAACGTTATGTATTAGGTATTGCCTGGCATTGGCCGGCTATTTTTTTATGTTTATTATTATTATTAAATACATATATTTATTAGCTATATAAGTATTTACACATTTACACATTAAGCTTCATTTCCAGAAAAGTTGAAAAGCAACTAGCCTTCAGGAGTAAATTACTTGTCTAGATATTTCCTATTTTAGGCTATTAATTAGCGTGTTTAGGATGAAGGGACATGGACCATATGAAGCAATGTTGCTTCCGTCTGACTACATATCTATCTTTTTATTTATATATCTATCCATCTATCCATCCATCTATTAACACAAAAGATTTGTTCTCTGGGGGAGTACTTTGCCTCAGCACTGATATTTGTATACCCTATACCCAAAAGTATTAAGGGTATATTAGATTTTTGCAAAGTATGTAATAGGGAGAAGGAAGCGTCTCCTACCCCTCAAAGAATATATATTCTATAGTATATCAGCATAACGAGACGAATCAATATAGCCATATCCGTTTGTCTGGATGATTTCAGAGACGACCGACCACAATCACCGTACTTTTAATAGGCAGAAGAAAGAATCTCCGACCCCATAAATTAAGTATATATTTTTAGTGTCCGTCCGTCTGTCCGTCTTTATTTGGGAGACGGCTGAATCCACATTCACCTCACTTGGTATATAGATTCTCCTTATATCGAGGCAGCACGAGTTTTTTTTTCGATTTCCTCCCCTTTCCTCTCGCTACAGTATTTCGTCAATACTGTCCACATTTCCAAAGCAACATAAACCAAACTTTGCGCACGTAATATATACAATTATATAACACTTATGTTTAAATTGCATCCAAATCGGCCAATTCCATTTATTTCTTTGATTTTTTTGGCAATCTACTTTACAAGTTTTGGGTCTGCGCATTTATATTTCAGCGCGCTAGCTTGAAAACACTCCCCATCTATTTGCAAATAGTCTCATTCATTTCTGACACTTCAATTATGCATTGCTGCTGCTTACAATACTATAGTTTTGCGAAAAATACGCGAAAAAACGCCAACGCATTCAAACTTCAATTGCCTGGAGTTTTTTTTTTTTTTGGCTTTAGCCGGTTGTGATTACTGCCAACGATATCACGTTTGTGGAGACCGCCTGGGGTTAATTGTATTGCCACTTCGATCGCAGCTCGATTAAGCGATCAGTAAGGCCTTCTGCTGCCTTGCAGTCTGGTCATCGCCATCGCCATCAGGTCTGATGGACACGTTAAACGCATATTTAGATCAAATCGTTGCTTTTAAAGCAGCGTGTGATTTATGGCAGAGTTGGTCATAAATCAGCCAGAAAATATTGCTCAATATTTTGCTCAGCAGCGGCAGCGGCATTCCTGCTTAAAAGCTTCAAAAGACGTGAAGAATTGCACAAGATTTGGGCGCCAAAAAGAAAAAGAAATACAGAGAAAAAACTCTTCGTTTACACTCGACAGCAAGTGTCAGGCGGCATTAGAAGCTTTCGGTTCGGAGCACGTAATTTGAACCCAACATGATCGACGAACGGTAGCTACCGAAAATTATTCTGTAGCACAAAAATTCCATCTCGCTAATCGGAAATTAATAAACGCCAGCAGATTGAATGCGACGTCATTTCTGGACTCTTCCACGTTTCAAGCTCCTTTGACTTCTGTTCTTTTGAACAGCAGCTCCCGTTTTTAACATAATTAGCAACTTTTTTGTCGTTTCGATTTCGAGTCTTACTCCAATTTCTGGCTCTGCATTGCTTCATACTTATATTGTTGTTTGGGTGTCGACGACGAGTCGTTTGCGTGCATTTTGGCGTGAAATGTCAGCGAGAATTATTTTGGCCGATGTCAGAAACAGAATTGATGAACGAGCCGCAAATTTTGGCATGTGGTTTCGAGACAGATCAGGTTTCAGCTTCAAATTTTGGTCAGAAAGCGCATGACATTTTAGCTGGATGGCTGATCAAGAAAAAGAAAGCAGCAGAAACTGTCAGCAACTTGACTCAAGTCTACATTTCTTGCCGCAATCAAGCGTGTTATACTTGAAATAATGTCTTGTAAATGGAATATATCTTAAGGATTTACATTGAACTAAGAACTCCAAAAGTTTATTAAAATACATAAATATTTGATAGATTTTTGTAAACTTTTTTTTTGCAAATACTTCAACTATCGCAAGAGAGTGCATTGCATGAACTGTAGGTCCTGCATGTCCTGCAATGTTAATGTCTTCGTTTAGCATTTAATTTCTGCTGTGGTCGTTGAGGGATAAATTATTTTAAGAGTTTTACGCAAACGACAATGCCATCGCCATCGTCAGCTCCATCTCCATGGGCCATGCTGATGACACTGTTGTGCCTAGCCTGTGGCTTTTGCCAAGTGACGGATTGCACGGCATGCCAGCAGAATTGCCCGAGTTGTGTGCAGATGGAGGGAAAAGTGCGTTGTGGCAGCCGCCTCTGCTGATGACGATGATGGCGTTGCACAACTCATAATTCACTCGGATAACAACACAAGGCGAAGAGCAACTCCAATTCCAACTCCCACTCCCACTCATGGGCTGGGGCTGGGGCTGGGGCTGGCTCTGGGTTCTGGTTCGCCCGTTTGCTGTTCATATTTACCGCCGCCGCTGACACTTTGACACCATTTTCGGTGCGATGATATGGCATTCATCTTGACAGGCATAACTGCCTGTGATGTGCCTGGACGGCTGCCACCGCTCTTGCGTGGTCTTCCAACAAGCAACATCCAACAACCATGATGATTTACTTCACACACTCCTCCTCTCCCATCCATCCATCCATACATCCATCGGTCGTTCGTTCGTTCGTTCGTTCTTATATGCATGCATGTGTGTGTGTGTGTGGGCTTCCATGATGCATTTACGTCACTTACTTGAATGTTGCAACGCATTTTCGGCCACACACACAGACACACACAGACACACACACACACTGACACACACGTTGATAGGATGCCGCTGCTGGCATTCACCCAGTAGCCTGAAACATGTTGCATCGCCGCCAGCTTCAGGCCGAAACCAAAAAATGTCCTTGACACTTAATTCACGCTGCATTAATGCGAACTGAATGAAGTTGTTCCGCAGCGCACAGTGGGCTAAGTTCATTTAAAAGTCATCTTTTGCGAATGAAAATAAAATGATAAGATTCTTTTATATTTCCAGCCGCAAGATATAGAAACAGCAAATCAGAGTGATGACACTTTTGTAAAGTATTTTATTTTTTGCCCACCCTATACACATATAGTGTTTATGAAGTATATATTAGTCCTTCGGTGCCCAAAAAACTTGTTGGCTCGACTGACAAATTATTTCCAGTCCAATTGTACTTCATATGGGTGTGACAAGTTTGTTCTTCCTAGCTGTTATGGCTCAAGAATTCATCCAAGGACATGTCTATGTACTATAAATTCGTCTCGTCATGCTATTAATATGTATGTAGTTATGACAGTTCTACCTCTAACATGCATTTGGAGCTTAACCCTTGGTATGTCTATGATTATTATTTTATCAATTATTTTACAATGTATGCGCGTAATTTGAAAAGGTTCTATTTGATGTAGACATTATATTTTAAGTGTATTTGATTTGGTTACACTGAAATAGGCTAGTGAATTGAAATTATGATCACTTTTGGCGCCAATTTTGAGATTCGTGGGATTTTTTCAAATATATAAAGTACAACTAAAAATGCGATAAATGTGAGGTCGCATTAAGCTTTAATAAAAAGGATGTTCATTTACAGACATTTTTTGACCCCAGAAACGACAATAATGTTGTAATGAAACACATCATTTAAAAAAAAATATATATATATACAAAACGACAAAATTAAAAAAAAAAAACTATATTTTTATTTTATCTTTTCTATCTAATGGAAAAAACCTCAAATCAGACAAAATGTCAACGAAGGGTTAAACTTTTGAATATACATACAACTAAAAATATAGATATAGAGCTGATATTTTCACAACAAAAAAAAAGGATATCATAAGCATAGTTCACAGGCAGCATTACTCATTGAAACTTTTGATTCAGATATTAAATCATTATTCACACAAAAAGATACTAGAATTGAATTCAAGGTATCTCAACGTTCTAGTTGCACATGCCAGATGTAAGTTTTCAATAAATTCGTCTACTGTGCGATGGCAGCAATCAAATTGCCACCGTAAACTTTGAACCTCAAGCCCCACACCCTGCTCCGGCTCCAGCTCCGGCTCAGCCCGATTACAACAACCTCAACTCAAACGTTTACACACAGTAATATTGTCACTATGCTTCTAGCTAAAATGCTGCACGCAAGTGACCTCACAAAAAGCTCGTAAATTACTGGGGACTGGGTCCATGTTAGAACTGGACAGAGTGTGAATGTGAACGTGTGTCTGTGTGGAGTGGAGTGGAGTGGAGTCTAGTGGACGAAAATATAAACATCAACATCAACGAGAACAACAACAACAAGAAGAACACTCATCGCTCATGTTGGTGATGATGCATTTTGCGGTCTGTCACACAAAATGCAATTTGACGGAGCTGTGCAAAAACAGTTTTTCAAGCTATCAACCAATTTGGCCACGGCTGCACGCCGAGCGGGCCACAACAGCCATGTGAGTGCTACTGAATGCCATATCATGCCAGTCCGAGGACGTTGCAGTGTTGCAGCCCGTACCAGGGGCGGTCTATGGTCACCTACAACGCCTCTACATTTGTTCACGCATTCACTAACAACGTTTCAGATGGCCTTGCTATGTTTCTAAATACTCTCTACTGGTAGGTTAAAAGTTGTTCGTTACCTTCAGAGAGATCTCTACAATTTGTAACGCCATATATAGGACAAACAATTGCAACAACAGCAAAAATTTCAAAAGAAAGTTAAGAAAAAAATTTTAATAATAAAAACTTATTAAAACAAAAAAAAAGAAGATAAATAATTAATTGTAATGTTTAATGTCAAATAAAACGAATTTAAATTTGTAATTAAATTAAATTAAATTTGAAAAAAATATTTAATAACTAGCGATAGAAACTTATAAAGTTAATAAATAAATAAACAAAATAAATATATGTGTCCATATATCTAACAATATTAAAATATATCCTACATTGTTCTTTTGGTTATTCACTTCGCCGATCTTTATAATGCCAGTTTCAATTTGTTGGCTTTCTATTAGCATCAATTATTTGTTTTCAAACAGCCTGAATCATGTAATAAATACGAGTTTTTAAAAAGGCAGCAAAACATTTGCTTGAAGTTCAATTTCCAAAGTACTTTTCATTATTTGAGTTTTGCTTTTATTTATTTATTGGAATCTTAGCAATCAATATATATGTTTATAAGTTCAGCATATCCTAAAACCATTATTAATCGAAATTTCCATTTTCAGAAGCTCGCCGTTTTGTGGTAAGTCCTTTACATAATCATTTATAATTTATTTTTAATTTTATTTAATTTATATTTCATTGACAAACAAAGCTGTCTATATAAAAAAAAAAACAATACGGTAAAATACTTAAACTAAATAAAACTATAGAAATTAAAAAGCCTATAAATTTACAAAAATAACTAATAATGAATTCGACTCGGTGGGCGGATTTTATTTGGGCAGCTATGTCCCGCTTCACAGCAGAGAGTAGCTGGAGACGTTATTAGACCTAACAAAAATAAATGGAGAATGGAGCAATAAAACTAGGAAAGAAGTAAAATAACTTAAAATAATAAAAAACTAAAATTAATTCTATCGGACTACAAGTATTTGTGTATTAACTGAATTAATTTATTTTTTATTTATTGAGCGCAAAGCCATCGCAATTGTTTTTTATTAAGCTACCCCCACAAACACCTCACCAAAAAATCTCACATATAGTAAGAAGAAATATAGAAATACAAGAAATATTTGTAAACAAAATCATATTTTTGATGTTGGTGGAGAACAACGTCGGCTTTGAAGAGTATTCTAGAGTTGACAAGGCCGACAAAAGCGTTTGTGCTGTTGACTGTTTGCAGGACGAGCACCGAGCAGACTCTGCTGCAGCAGCAGCTTACTAGTTGTCGTTGTCCTTTATGGTAACGTTTGGTAAATTTTTTCTACCGCCCCCTCTAATATTTTGTGTATGTGGAGTATGTCTGTGTGTTTTAGTGCCGGCTAGTGTTTATGTTGGCGGATTCATGTCGTCACTGCGTGAAATGTGTGGCATATGAAGGCAAGCCCGAGCTCTGAGCGATGCGGACTGGACAACGGCTGTACGGCTGTACGCGTCGCCTGTTAGTTTTTGAAATTTATGTACCGTTTGTGAGTTGGTTTTTCTTCTTTTTCTTTTTTTTTTTTTTGGTTGGGCCCCCAGCAGCATGACCATTAACTACCATTGTCCGTTGTCCCAGTGCCACATGTCACACACAACGATGATGCCGGCTCTGCCACTGCCACCACCGCTTTTGCCACCTGCCCCGCTCCCTGCACGGACCATGGCTACCGCTGATGGTCGTAAATGTCAGATGCGCGTGTTCGCCAGGACAGTAAATGTCTTCAGCTGCAATTACAGCATCCAACGGCTTGTTGTTCTTGTTATTGTTACAAGCACAAATCAGTTAGAGGCCCAACCACAGGATTTTATGAACCCATAGGGTATGACAGATATGTGGCTGCATATCAAAAAAACGCAAATTACTGATGGCCCTCAAAATTGATTCAGTGACAAATGAGTAGCTATGAGTAGCTAGAAATTTGAATTTGTTTCCTTAAGTCGGTGTTGTTAAGGAAAATATATTTAAATATATATTATTTATGCGCGCAGTTGAACTTCTTAGTTACAAGATCTTCTTGTAGTTACAAGATCATATAGGAATAGTGTGTTTGAGCAGCAAATTGTTTATCGTTTTAAATAATAGTTATAAAATAGTTAACGCATTCAAGAAAATATTCAAATATAGCTCATAATTTCCGCTATTGCCAACACATATCATCAAGTCAATATAAACAAGAGAGAACGCTACAGTCGAGCAAGCCCGACAGTGTAATACCCTGTACCCAGGTAAACTTCCGTCACTGAGTTATACAAGTATGCGCTCAAAGCAGCAGCAAAAAGAGGAAGAAGAGCGAACTTGTTGCTGCAGTTTGGTGGGGTTGTACTGGCGAGAATTTGTTTCGCTAATAACTTTTCTTAGAATTGACAGAATTGAATAAAATTAATTAAATAATTAAACAACAGTAGATAATTATATATAAATTATGTGTACAAAGTTTGGTTTAGATAGCATTTGAAATGTGGACGCCATCGACAAAATTCTGTAGCGGGGGAGAGGGGGAAAATTAAAAAAAAAATAAACTCGTCCTTTCTCGGACCTAGGAGAATCTGGATGCCAACTTTGGTTATTCTAGCTTTTATAGTTTCTGAGATCCTCGCGTTCATCCAGACGGACAGACAGACCGTCGGACGGACAGACGGACGGACATGTCTAGATCGATTTCTCTCGTCATGCTGATTCAGAATATATATACTTTATGGGGTCGGAGATGCTTTCTTCTGCATGTTACATACTTTGTACAAACCTAATATAGGGTATATTTACCCTACGGGTACAGGGTATAAAAAGTGAAGCTCCAGTTATTTTTATTAAAATTTGATAGCAAATAGTTACTTATTCGCTACAGCTTTTTAGCTGAAATAGTATGAGTCAGGTATATATATGACAAGTATTACAGTTTTTATCCAAAAATTCAGACTACGGTAAGGCGCTCTACATCACTCTTTTCTTCAGTACAGTTTTTCAACTAACTTAGTTAGATCATTACTGATTATGATTAACAATTTTAGACTTAGCCGCTAACAACATTTATAATACAACATTTATAAATGCAAGATTTTCCTTAATTATTCTTATAATTAAAAAAACTCAATACAAATACAAAATGTACTTAAAACCGAAGAGTTATTCCAAAACTAATATGGGTTTCTACACCCATCTAAGTCATATGTGGTGGAACTTGGATACCCGGCTCTTGTTCTTCCTGAGGTTATTGCGCTTATACAAATGGCTGGACAGATTCGTCTCCTTATTCCTTCTATGTGCTACATATATTCGCACTAAGCCCCTTCGGGTACAGGGTACAATAATTAGGCAATATATGGTTTATTGGAAGCTTGCTATTCAAACGAACCAGGTTTGGTGTCACTAGCTGATGGACTGATGGGCATACTTGTATATATCCTATCTTCATGAATATGGTAAAACAACAAAACACAAAGAATATAAGTTAACTATTCAGTATTGAATAAAGCTCTAGAAATAGTTGTGAGAATGTTAATCAAACACAGTTGTGTTTCAAAGCTGTTTAGCGTTTTTATAGAACTTTGTGGAACTGCGACCTGATGACCTTTCGTCTCTCAAGCCCCTCACTCATAACACATCAGTCAGTTGGTATAAGTTTTGGCCGCTTTTAGCGCTGACTCAGGGTTTTCTCATTCGTCAGCGGCAACTTGCGCCTTCCCGGTCCTCGTGTTGGTGTCAGGCCCATCAATTTATTGCTGATCATCATGCAATGTGTCGACTCGACAACTGGACTCTGTTTCCCCCTTCCTTTGTGGTTTTTATTGTTGTTGTAGTTGTCGCTTGGGCTTGGCTTGGAGTCGCGTTGCAACAAACAAATCATTTCATGTCACAATATTGACACTTTGTCGATACAATATAGCTCTGGCTCTCTCAATCGATTCGATAGGAATAAAGCTTACGAATGAAAATACAGGGAATGATGAACGATATTCTGTAAATAAAATAGAGTCTATTGATAAGGAATTTTGTGAAACAACTGCTTTATTTTTTGCCAAAATTCTCATTATTTAAAATGATATTTTTCATTTCAACACTCAAATATATATTTGTAATTGGCCCACATTTAATTTCTTCTTGTGCTGTTTTAGTTTCTACGAGTGTGTGTATGTGTGATTTAAGCTAGCAATAAAGTTTACGAATAAAAATACACGGAATGATGAAATGGGTTTTGAAAGCATACAATTATTGTCTTACTTTTTGCGAAATTATCTATTATTTAAAATGATATTTTTCATTTCAACCCTCAAATATATATTTGTAATTGGCTCACATTTTTGGCTCACATTTAATTTCGCTTCGTGCTGTTTTAGTTTCTACGAGTAGGTAGCATTTGAATTTTTTAGGGCTGGACTAACATAGTCCATAGGATTTAAGCTTCATTTCATTTCCTTTACAATTTCAGACGCTTGCATGTCTCTTCATTAAAAGTGCTGTCCAGAGCAGACAACACTTGCCATATTTGTCTGGGGCCACACCCCATTCCACCCCATCCGGTCCAGCACACCTCCACAGTGGACATGAAAACAAACGAAAATTGTGGCTTTTTTGGTGAAATTATCCAATTTTGTTCACTTGATTGACTGCACTTTTGATGCCAAATCCAACAGACTTCGTTGCTGCAGCAACAGCAGCAGTAGCATCGGCATCAGCATCAGCATCAGCATCGTAGTATGATGTACTTATGCTCGTACCCTCCCCATCCCCACCCATTGTATCCCATTGCCAATCCCATACTCTTTGTGGCAATCGACACTACACTTTCGCCAGCCCCAGAACCAGCACCTCGGCAGCGACCCTAATGGACTTTCGCAATCAGCTGTCAATGTTGGCTATTTATTTTTGCGCACTGGTCCAAGTGTCACTGACGACGACGACGACGACGACGTCGTCGACGACTTTGCAGCGATTCCATCAATCAATCGCCGCCGAATTATAAATAACCGAGGCGGCGGTCGTTGCCGCTGCTGACTGACTGGTGAGGAGTGGCTGAGTGGTGAGCGCTGACCTAGAAGCCCAATGCTTGGTGCATGGTGGTGACGATTTTGAAAAATCACCCATCAATGCAACCGCGAACAAATCGCGTTGCAATTCTGCCAAAAACAATCACATTCCCGCTCACATTGTTTCCGAATTGTTCGTTGGATATTTTGAAAGGTCAAATTGTCGTCGAAGGCTGCTTAATTGATTTTATTGTTACCTTCAATTCATTTGGTCAATTGTGAAAGTGACAACTGCTTTGATGCTCTGGTCTCTGCAAATTCTCCGATGTATGGCAATGAAATATATTTATTTCTGTTGTGTACTATCTAAACCGAAAATCGTCATTATATATTTTACTCGTTTAGATATGTATTTGAAGTATAGACTTGTAGCTCCAATTCAAAAAAGTCATTGATCATATGCAAAAATAGGTGATTGGTTCCTTATCTCTAAAGAAATATATAAGCAATTTTTATACCCTGTACCCGTATATGCAAAGTGCATAACATGCAGGAGGAAGCATCACCGACCCCATAAAGTATATATATTCTTGATCAGCATGACGAGATAAATCGATCTAGACATGTCCGTCCGTCCATCTGTCCGTCTGGATGAACGCAAGGATCTCAGAAACTATAAAAGCTAGAATAACCAATGTTGGTATCCAGATTCTCCTAGGTCCGAGAAAGCACGAGTTAATTTTATTTTATGGAATTTATATTATTTATAAATCTAGACATGTCAATCAGTAAATAAATACATAATTCTTCTTACAAATACAACTCCAAACCGGGGTTGATCTTAAGAAAATGTATTTGCGAAACTATTTGACTCCAGTACTACGCCGACAAACTGTAGGGTTGGCACTTCTTCTTCTTCTTTTGAATTCTGCTATGAGCAGTTTTTTTGGTTACAGAGTATTTCACTGGTAAACTTCTTCTCTATATCTATTTTGCTCGCAATCTTTATAGTGCTGGTGCCTGCCACAGTAAATGGTTAACTGCTTTTCTTTTCTTTCGTGATTTGTTTTAGTCATACAAGTAGAAGTTTAAAGATGTTCTGTTATGGTCTTCATATAAGATTCAAATTAAATAGAATTATTTTGTCGATTCACCTCTTCATCTCTAAGTTTAAATTAATAAATTTTGCTCGAAAGAATTCAGAATTGCCTTACATGTAGTACTAATATTAAATGCCTATGAATTATTCTCTGTTTTAAGGCATATATTGGAGGCACAAATTGCGCGCAAAATTGCAAATTCACGCAAAACTAATCCTGATTTTAGAGATAAACGAAGCCATGATGAGAATTGAGCAGCAAGTTTTTGAAATAAGCAGCCCTTTTCCATTATTTTGAGTTAGCAAATAATTCAAGTGGTTTTCAGTATCCTAGTGCAAGCATCTATTCTTATATTTGGAAAGTTATCGGACAAAGAAATAAGGGTACTGCTGATTAAATCGGATTATACATACATTTTAATTCCTCCACTGCAAATCTTACTACAGGGAGGTCTGACAGACGAGCAGAAAACGCTGCGCAGACGTCTTCACGATCAGTTGCAACTTACAGGAAATTCCAGCTAATAATAAATAGAGATTAAATATTGTAAATATTTGCACGTAGATTTTTTACCGCAGTGTTTTTTAGTAAACCTAAGTTTGCTCACTTCGATTTCGAGGTAAATATTAAAATATTAAACTACAACTTGAGTTTCAAAGAACAATCAATATTTAATGAGTTTATTAGTTTACTCAAAAATAATGATTTTTGGTTGGGCTATAAAGTATAACTCAAAATTAACTATAATATTTTAAGGGAATGAATACAATTAATAAAAAAATCATTATTTTGTAATTTTTATAAGAACACTTGACACAATGATTACAGTCCGTGGAAAATATTTATTTTTAATACGCAATTGTTTTGTTTTTTGAGTGCACTGTGTGCAATTTATTTTCTAATTGTGTAAAATAATATCAATTTTTTCAGCACCTCGAAATCTTATGTTCCCTTTTGATAGAGGTTATGCCATTAATTTCATTATAAAAGTTTTGGTTACGCTAATAACATTTCTCGAATTAATTATTAAGGAACACTTAAATGAAATATATTTCGAATAGTGAACTTCAACTTCCTACATTTGAAGAAAGAGTTTTTATATTTTACAGAATCTCATGAATATAGACTTAAGTTGTCCTTCTACTAAGTTTATAGTTTTAAATAAAAAAGGAATGCATACAAGTATCCTATGGCAATAATTGTACAAGCCCATTTCCCAATATGTAAAATATGCATTCTCCTTCCATAAATTTGTAGCGGTTACTTGAAATTGTTCCTCTTCGAATTAGGTGTAAAGTTCGCAGTGATGAAAATAAATTATGAAATTATGATTAATATTTTTTTTTTTTTTTATTCCTGTTTTACTCCACTTGGGAGCTTAGGGCTTCTACAAGTACTTTCCATCGAACTCTATTTCTGGCCGTCTGTCTAGCTGTGTCCCATGTGATGTTGTTATGGGATAATTCCTGAAGGGTGGTCCGTCGCCAGGTTATCTTAGGTCTGCCGACCCGTCTGCTTCCTTGGGGGTTCCAGTCTAGCGCCATCCTTACAATGCTGTGTGGGTCCTTTCGCAGTGCGTGGCCAATCCACATCCATTTCTTCTTCCTTATCTGGAGGTGGATTGGAGATTCACCAGTCATGCTCCACAGGTCTGCGTTTGATATTCTGTTCGGCCAGAATACCCCGCATATAATTCTGAGGCATTTGTTTATAAATGTCTGCAGCTGTTGGATCATTCTTTGTGTGGTCAGCCACGTCTCGCTCCCATACAGTAAAGTGGATTTCACGCAGGCATTGAAGATTCGGAGTTTGGTTTTTCTGCTTAACTGTCCGCTTCTCCATATGCGATACAGTCTTCCGAATGCTGATCGGGCTTTCGTAAGACGGCTCGACACATCTTCATTTACGCCACCATTTTTGGAGATAATGGTGCCGAGGTATGGGAAGTTATCAACAAACTCGATTGGGTTCCCACATATGTTGACATTTCCTTGGCAGGCGTGATTGAAGCGCATCGCTTTTGTTTTTGCCGTGTTTATTTCCAGCCCGACTCGACTGGCTAACTCCACGAGGTCATCAGTTTTGGATTGGATATCACAGAGCCTGTGAGAGATCAGATGATTATTGATTGACTGATAATTAAATTAGGCATTTTTCATAGACTCGATGCTCCGCCCAAAAGTTAAATGACCTAATAGGGTATATTTGGTTTCTGCAAAGTAAGTAACAGACAGAAGGGCGTCTATCCGACCCCATATATATACTTAAAATATTCTTAATCAGCATGACGAAAGAAATCAATCATGTCTATCAGTCTGTCTGGTTGAAAGTCTGAATTTCGGAAATGGCTGAGCGTCGACCAAACATTGTAGACTCTCCTAGATCCTGAGAAATACGAATTTCTTTCTTTTTTTTTTTTGATATCATCAATACTCTCCACATTTCCAAAGCATTTTAACCGAAACTTTGCATACGTAACAAATGCATTATTCTTTACTTTTCTTACAAATTCAAATTCAAAAGAGAGCTTATGAAGAAGTTATGTGGTTATTTTTCACGCAGACAATACAACTCTTTTTGTCAATCGATACTTGAATATTACGGATGTCGGACGACGCACAAATTACACGTAAAATTTCGGGGAAATGGCAGCATGGCGGAATATATCAAATTTGATGGACATTTATTAACTTAATGCCCCGAATAATTGCACTCCATATACGCAGAAGTAGTGGATTTATTTAGTGGTTCTTTAGTTATTTTCAAAATGTCGATGGGACAACACCACAGAGTCACAAATCGGAAATGGATCATCAAACTGAATGTCTGGATTATCTATATTATTGGTCGGGCCTTGTTTTTAATCGATGTGGAGTATAAAGCCACATCGAGACGTTTGGAAATGCTCAGTGAGCTTCGTCGGAATAAACGTATATCAAATTTTGTGAAAATTCTGCTAATCTTTCTGGATTGTAAAATACCGCTTGCGTTAGCATATGCTATATATTATTATACAATGGAAAAAAAAACACTGAGGGTGGATGTAACTCCTATGCATGCATTAATGTTTGTATATGTGAGCTGTCGTTTTTTTGGATTCTTTCAAATGGTTGTATTGACCCACAAAAGATATTATCAACAACTATTATTGGAAATTGTGAATGGTCTTCTGACCATAGACCAAATATTTAACGAAAGCTTCCACGTTGTAAATAGGGTTAAAAAAGAATTCGTCTTAGTAATGGTGCTTAAATTCTTCTTTTTTGCACTTCAGCTGTACAGGTTTTCTGTAGAAGCACCTATTCTGTTCATCGGTACTTACATGATATTGCTGGAGTACTTGTACTTTGCCTATTTTACCTATCACATTCTATTGAATTCTTGGTACAAGATGTTCATCTATCTTATAGATTGTTTTATAGACAGTATTAAAAAACGGGAACGCGTTTCAGCTGCAGTTCACGCAAAACTAATCCTGATTTTAGAGATAAACGAAGCCATCATGAGAATTGAGCAGCAAGTATTTGAAATATGGCAGCCCTTTTCCATTATTTTGAGTCAGCAAATGTTTCAAGTAGTTTTCAACACTATATTACAAATACTTAGGTTTATATTCGGAAAGTTGTCAGACAATGAAATAAAGGTACTCCTGATCAATTCAGAAAACACATATATTTTAATTCCTCCGCTGCAAGTCTTACTGCTGGGTTGTCTGATGGACGAGCAGAAAACGCTGCAAAGACGTCTTCACGACCAGTTTGTAGTCATTAATATTTTTTATGTGACATTTGGAAAAACTTCCCGACTTGCAAAGTACAGGAAATTCCAGCTAATGGTAAATAGAGATAAATTGTTTGCACCTATATAATATCAGCTCGTATAAAGTAATTACAATTTTTTCAGCACCTCGCTTCGCAAATGCAAGAGCACCTTCAACTACCCAACCATTCGAATTTTTATGTTCCATTTGATAGATGTTATGCCATTAATTTCATTATAGGAGTTCTGGTAACTCTAATAACGTTTCTCGAATTTATTGTTAAAGATTATTATAAAAACATGTACGAGTATTCCTAATCATGATCATGAAACAAAAAATGTTTTAATTTCTGATATTAGAAGATGAGATCTTTAGGCATCTTATTTAAATATAAAACAGTTTATGGGTTTTATAAAAACATATAAGCTTTGCAATTGTGTTTTAAATAAAAAAGGAATGCAATAAGCCCCAATTGTATCTTTTTTTGGTATTACTTTTAATATAGTACACAAGCCTATTTGAAAATATGTAAGATACTTGTATGTGTTCTCCTACCATACATATTTTTAGGGGGTGCTAAAAATTGTATCTCTTCGAATTATGTCTAAAATTCGCAACTGGACTGATATTATATTTCAACCGATCAAATCCAAATGGGTTTTTTATTTGTAAAAAGTGGGCTTATGAAGTAGTTATGTGAAAATTTTTCCTCTCGGACAAAACAACTCTTCTTAGCAATCGATAGTTGAATATTACGGACGCGAAATTGCGTGGAAATGGCAACACGACCGAATATTTCAAACAAGTTGATGGACATTTATTAACTTAATGCCTCGATTATATTTACTGGTTGTTTAGTTATTTTCAAAATGTCGACGGAACAACACCGCACAAATCGGAAATGGATCATCCAACTGAATGTCTGGATCATCTTTATTATTGGTCGCGCCTTGTTTTTAATCGATGTGGAGTATAATGCCACATCGAGACGTTTGGAAATGCTCAGTGAGCTTCGTCGGAACAAACGTATATCCAATTTTGTGAAAGTTCTGCTATTATTTCTGGATTGTATAATACCAGTTATGCTAGCATGTATGATATATTCTGCAATGGAAAACAATCAGCGGCTGAATGTAAATCCAATGCATGCTTTAATGTTCCTTATTGTAATTTGTCAATGTTTTGGATTCCTCCAAATGGTTGTATTGACCCACAAAAGATATTATCAAAAACTATTAATGGAAATTGTGAATGGCCTTCTGACCGTGGATGAACTATTAAATGAAAGTTTCCATGTTATAAATAGTGTTAAACAAGGATTTCTCTTAGCAATGTTGTTTAAATTTCTTTTATTTGCATTTCAGTTCTACTCGTTTTTCTTAGAAATGCCATTCGTGTTCGTCGGTACTTACATGATATTGCTCGAGTACTTATACTTTGCCTATTTTACTTACCAAATTCTATTGAATTCTTGGTACAAGATGTTCATCTGTATTCTAGATAGTTCTATAGGCAGTATCAAAAAACGGGAACGCGTTTCAGCTGCAGTTCAAGCAAAAATAATTCTGCTTTTTGAGATAAACAAAGCCATCATGAGAATTGATCAGAAAGTTTTTGAAATATGGCAGCCCTTTTCCAACGTTTTGAGTCAGCAAATGTTTCAAGTAGTTTTCAACATTATATTACAAATAATTAGACTAATGTTCGGAAAGTTGTCAGATAATGACGTAAAGCTGCCTCTGATTAACTCAGATTATACATATATTTTAATTCCTCCACTGCAAGTCTTGCTGCTGGGTTGTCTGACAGACGAGCAGAAAACGCTAAGAAGACGTCTTCATGACCAGTTTATAGTCATTCATGTTCTATATGTGACATTTGGAACAACATCCCGACTTGCAAAGTACAGGAAATTCCAGCTAATGGTAAATAGAGATTAAAAGTTTACACCTGTATATATTATAAGTAATGTAAATATTTTCAGCATCTCGCTTCGCAAATGCAAGAGCATTTTCGGCTGACCAACCATTCCAAATTTTATGTTCCATTTGATAGAGGTTATGCCATTAATTTCATTAAAAGAGTTCTGGTTACGCTAATAACGTTTTTAGAATTAATTGTGAAGGAATACTATCAAACATGTATTCCATCGCGATAATAAAATATAGAACTTTTTATTTTCTTATATTAGAAGATTAGTATCTTACTACATCTAATGGAAATGCCAGATGTTGGCTTAAGTTCTTGTAAATAACTTTTGCATATAATTTGTAAAGATAAACAAGTTTATAGTTTTTAAAAAATATATTATTAACTATGTTCCCATTTTTATATTATTGTTAGTATTCTTAGTACATATTCCTATTTATAAGTATCCCTGCCTAAGTTTCTCCAACCATCAATTTGTAAAGAGTGCTAGAAGTGGTTACTCTTCGAGTTATGTCTATAGTTCAATCAATCATTAAAAAAGTTATTAAATAGATGATCAGCAGAGCTCAGCATGAGCTTTTTAAACATTTTTTTATAGAGCCGATGGATTTGCTGGCTGTTGAATATCTTGCTAATAAATTTCTCAATTACTTTCACTATTCAGCCATATTGCTATTTGTCTGCTCGAGAGCGTCGAAAACCAATCAAACAAATTGCCAACAAGTATGGCTGGCAGTGAGTGGAAGAGTGTGAGAGCTAAATAAACGGGCTGCCTTGAGATCAAACCACGAAGCTGTTGATTGAAATGAAGTAATTCAGATTTGAGAAAGACGACTTTGAAGAAAACAAACAGATTGTATCAAAAAGCCGAGCATTGGCACTTGCGCATTATCATTACACATTAAATATTGTAGATACATGTTAAAGTGTCTCTCGATAATGTCAATAACATCATTCAAGCCAAAACGAGAGCTGCGTTTGAATTCCGCTGAACTGCGCCGGATTTCTCCCTTTGACAGCCCAGTTAGTCAGGCAGTCAGGCAGTCATCCAGCAAGCATGTGGAAAATGAAATCCGCGCGCAAACAACAGCGTTGGAAACGGTTGGAGGAGGAGACGGGAGACGGGAGAAGGTGAAGGGGACTGCATTCGCACTTGAAATCGTACAAGTCACACAGTCACTCAGGGAACTCGATGCCATCAATGTCATTATCAATATCAACAACATGATTGGACGAAAATGGGGCGAGAAGTGGCAAGGGAAGGGGCAGACGGTGGCGTTGACGGTGACGGAGGCGATGAATCGATCTTCGGATACGCACAGACGGCAATCGAAATCGAGCCCCAAGACTAACTGCACTCAATCAAAATTTTGATTATTTTGATATGAGGTGCTCGAGACGCCGCACAGCCTCGGCCTCTTCTCGGCCCATTGGGTCATTGATGAACCAACATCCACATCCACAAACACAAACAGAGACACAAGCATTTAAGGCCTATAATAACAACGGCAACACCAGCTAGTGTGTGTGTGTGTGTGTGTACTCACAACTGCAGCTGCTGCATCTGCATCTCAATCTCAATCTGCATGCCAGCGTATCCGTATCCATGATATTCGTGGAAACTCCACTTAAGCGCCTCAATTGTAAAAGAATACGAATTTAATTGCAGAACACAAACACAAAATCTAGCAACGGAGATGAAACTCCAGGTCCAGACCTAGCTCTGAATGTGGCTGTGTGTAAATAAATATAAATAGGTGAAGAGTAAATATTACAGACACTTATCTACATACCTATATGCATTTGCTACATATATATATAGGGTATGTAAGTAGATGGATATGGGTGTCTAAATAGAAGCACGGGCTTGCCACTTCTTGCTCGCTTGTTTTGTTTACTGAAGCTGAAATTTGTAAAAATATAAAAGCAGCATTAGAAGGACACATGCAATGCTATATGCACTATATTCTTTAAAAAATATTTAAAATCTAAGAAATATACTTAGTATATTGGTTTAGGTGCAATACCTTTAATTTAGCTTTGATACGATATACATATTTAAAAAACCATCTTAACGGGACAATTTCTAATATCAATTTCAATTATTAGCACATTTCTGACATCAATTATTATAAATTTTATATTCCCGTAATTCATAAAAATAGTTTGTGGAATTGTTTCAGATTTTGCAATGGAAATTATATGTCTAATAATGAAAACTTTATTCTAAGACTTTTACTGTTAGACGAACCCCCTGATGCCGATATGATAATCGATAAATATCTCATTAGAAAGGTTTTAAAGGCTTTAAAATAAGTTTAAATCGATTTGAACATTTTATCGGCTTCCAGAAAAACGGTCGAGTCTCTCGACGCTGTTTATATTTCAATATTTTGCAGCTTTAAGCTATATTTAGATATTTATAAGCACTTGTAGTTCCCGGAAAATCTTTAGTCGGCCTTTTTCATTATTTGAAAATTAATACCCCTATTCTAATTTCTTAAATTTTGAAAGTCGCTTGAAAGTCTATAACAACCCGTATGTACTATCTTCTCATTTATGTCCTTTACTTTTTAATTAAATAAATAGTATATATCTACATATGTAAACACAAAATTATGGTATACCATTAGGCTACGAATATTACCCAACAATTGAATACGAATGCTTGCTTGAAGTTCACTCGAGTTCATACGAAATAATGAGAAATGGTAACAAATGCCATAAAAAAGCTCATTACCCGTTATTTATACATGTATGTATGTATGTATGTATGTACTCGTATGTATACACTATACTCGTACCTATGTATAAATAGTCGGCTATACATACATATAATGTGCTCTTGAGCACTGAACGATATTTTGTTTTGCCTCTTGCCTGTGCCCGCAAAGATAAAGGCCAGATCTGAAGTGGACAGTCGAGCCGTAAACACAAATCAAATACAATTGAGGCAAGTCTGGATCGATCGTCGAAGATCTGTCATATCCGCATCATTGTCCACAGAGCCCGTTTCGAGGCAAGTCAGTCTGAAACTTCAGCTTCAACTGACGACGACGACGACGACGACGACGACGACGACGTATTTGATTTGTAGTTGTGATTGATTGATTGTTGAAGTAATGATTTTCGATTTTTGCGCAACTCATATAGAAGTTCTACATTGCTTGTATTGGTTCCCACAAATAATGACATTGCGTCTTTCTTTGATTCACGCACTTCGCATCACAGCCTGTCTGGGAGAGTCTCAGTCTCAGTCTGAGTCTGAGGTTTCTCGACTCTGATTGACAACTTGTTGCCGCAGCTGGGTGCGTGACTATTGCGGTCTAACTAACCCAAATATTTTTTGCATATAGTGGCAATGTCTCGCGAGACCTTAGCCAAACTAATCAGCAATGCATCGATATCGAACCGAGGCTTCGCTTCGCATCGCATCGGTTCGGTTCGGCTCGGTTTCTGTGAACCGCTGATGGAACAACCTACATCTCAAGATATCCACGCAAAGCAATCCCGGCCGTTGTCTGCCGTTCGTCTGGCTGCTCCGCCGACTGTTCGATGTCGTAGTCCTCATCATCGCGTCGTCGCAGTCGTCCCAGTCGTCTGGCGCTATATCTTCAGCATCTCTGGCCATAAATAAGCGAAGACAGTAGAATGTTGCGCACACAAGGGCTTGACATACGAATGCAAGTAAATAAGTTGGCAAGTGGTAGTCACGTGTATCTGAGGCGCAGTATTTCGCACTGGTTGCCAGCGTCCCAGCAGCCTCAATTGATGGCAGATTGGCGGGCTTTTGGGATTTTGGATTGCGGATTGCGAATTGCGGATTGGGCCTCTCGATTGTGGAGCATGCAAACAAAGCGAGTAAGTGGTAGGCAGAAAACAAATGCTCGTTGACAGTTTTTTTTTTGCTGTGTCAGCGTCAAGCGACAGGCAAATTTTAGAAAAAAGTTCCCCCATATACGAGTATTACAATGTTATTGATCATAATTAAATGGATCTCGTCTATATCGAAGAGAGCATTGAAGAACGAAACTGCTCAGTGACATGCCTTCTTTTATTTTGGGTTCATACTTTTCATGTGCCTTTCATATCGGTTCTTATCTTTGGACTATCGACTACAATGTACAATTAACTAGAAACCACAATTAAATTGGAAAAGATCTATAAACTTTAAGCACAGCCCCAGCCACAATCTCTTAATTTTGCTTGGAAAAAGAAAATTTTTCAAATAAACATTACTTAAGCTCGATTCTGAAATCACAACAAAATATGTATAAAGTGGAGTTTGGATAAATAGCGCTCTCCCACGTTGATTAGGATCTATTGATAAAACATCTATAGTCGAAATATTCAAACACTTTAGGATCCTTTACCACAAATACTTAGCAATGCCAATTAGGCAACTAATAGCTAAGACAGCTCTCTACCCAGCGCAAAGAAATATCACCCGAAATGCCAAACTAAGCTCGTGAACTGTCAACATCAAACTCGAGTCCAACTCCGGCTGAAGTCGCTTGCGTGTATGTCTGAGGCTCATATCAGTCAAGACAAATCTTTGAGTGCCGAACAAGTCAAGACAAGCACCAAGCACGAAGGAAAGCGACAGACAGGCAGACAGAGAGACAGACAGACAGGCAGCCAAACAGAAAGTAAGAAGCCAGAGTCAAAGTCAGGCACTGAGACAGAGACTGAGTTGGAGACGGAGACTGGGACAGAGAGATTTTAATTACATCTACACTGGGGCGCTGGCAATTATTTACATTAACACGATCACAACTCACAGACATTGCACATGCATCATCGTGTAGCGCTGTCGTTGGATCTGGAGCTGAAGCTGAAGCTGGTGCTGGTGCTGGAGCTGGAAAGGAGCTCTGGCAACACAGCAACCAAGTCGTCAGAGACGCACCATGTATGCATATTAATTTATTGGAATCATGTTAGTGAGTCGATATTGATACAAATCCATTTTCGATCGCGTTTCTCAGATACCACAACGAAGGACGACGATCCAGGGCTCTGCCCCTCCCCCCTTCCTTGTTGACTGCAACAGTTTTACATCGCTGCGCATTGCAACATGTGGGCCTGACGAAGGCTGCGGCAGCTCGAGCACATGCTGTGTGCGCCAGTCTCGTCGTCAGCCACATTATACAACACCGATAGCGCTACCATTTTCTTCAGCAACAACTAGAGATGGACGCGTTACTTAATCACGCAGATCAATACACGAACACTTAAAACGCTGGCAATTCAATTTTCAATAACAAACATTTTTTGATGTGAACGAACGCAGACAGATTTCTGTTCTGGGTTCACAAAAGTTAGACTAGTAATTAAATTAAATTAGTTTATTATTAGTTGCACTAATTTTTAAATGTCCTTGTTGCAATCTTCTCTTGGTACAGTTTTTCCATAGTTTTTCTATTTCTGATACAGTCCTTCTATACTATACCGATAATAATCCAAAAATATGCATTAAACTTATTATTTGCTCAGAGAAAAGATTGCTCAACTATTTTAGAGAGTTCTTCCGATTACGTTAAATGTCCATCTCTAGCTTGGACAGGGCCAGTAAGTGTCAGTAAGTGGGCTGTAGATCGGGGCGGCAACGCGTATCGCATGCTCAGTGCCCGTATGGCGCGTTAATCGCTGGACTATCATGCGATTATGGACGGAGAAACATTAAAATACAGAACGGCAGCAACATTGAGCAGCAGGGCTTGCCTGACATTTTCGACATTTTGCATTTTCTAATTAATTCAATCGATTAAACATTTGATTTACCGCTGCGCACTTCAGTCTCAACATGGACTGATCAGTGATCTTGAGGGGAGAAAACGGCAATAGGCAATCGGGTTGTGGGGATTCGAAAGAATTATACTCCTAGCTGATGATGCAACAAATTAAAGATGAAGAATTAAAGTTATTACTTGATGTGCTTCCCTATTCTTGATAACACAACTTTTTTAAAAATCAAATGGGAACAAACGAACTTAAAAGTGTTCATAGCTGATATAAAATTAATTTTAATGTTTAGCTAAATTTTGCAACTGTCCGACAGCAGTGTTCTTTGAAAAAAGTATCAAAAACACGCTTCCACATAAATAACGATCGAAGCCATTATATATTTAGGTTTTTCTTCAATATTTTAAAATATCTTTAAACAAATGGAAGAAGCGAATATATAAGTATATGTTATAGATTTTTTTTCAATATTTTAAAATATCTTTAAACAAAAAAGAAGAAGTGAATATAAAAAAAAACTGCTTTGGTTATAGGAAATTATCTGTGGAATGATCTGTACTGGAAGAATTGAATTAGAATTAGAACTCGAATTGAATTCTTAGGGCTAGAAGTTCGTTCATTATAGTAGAGATTGCCAAATAAGTACATTCTATATTTTAAAGCAAAGCCGATGGAATTTTCACGGAATGAACGATATTTTTCTATTGAAATAAGTGTATTTTTATATTCATATAATTATATATGAGTATTATATAAATAACTATGGATTCTCGAATTCTAATCGCCGACACTTACTTAAAAAGATTGCACTTCAGAGCTTATGGACGGACGCCCTCCACATTTTGAGTTCAGCAGACGCGTTTGATGACAAACGAGCAAAGGAAAGTTGCTCCAACGCCTATTGCCAATATTGTCTGGGTCGATTTTAATCATTCCGCCCCCGCCATGTCGCACTAATTGCCACAATTAATTATCGAAAATTTTCATGGTGAGACGTGATGGCAACATTGGGCACGAAAGCAGCGAATTGATTAAAAGGCCGACAAATATGTGAGGGTGTTGGTGGTGTGGCTGTGGGTGTAGGTGTGGGTGTGGGTGTAAATGGGCTACACGTTTGGCTAACGAAGCGACTGCGATATAAATACACAGTACTCGGAACATGGCTAAAATTATTGCATCAAATTATTGAAATTCCAGGGCATAAAAGTTCACAAGAAACGAGACGCGTTGACGTTTGAGTTGCTGGCTGGTTGTTGGTTGCTGGTTGCTGGATGCTTGTTGCCTGTTGTTCCCTGTTCCCCGTTCCCTGTTCCCTGTTGCTGCAAGCCTAAGCATGCTGGGCATGTCAACAACAGCAACCGCTGCCAGCAACAAGTCACTGCGCTGACAGCAACATGAGCGCAACAGCAACACAGACAACAACAACAACAAACAAGAACCAAGCGAACGATCGTTGTCGTTCGTCGTCGATACTCCATTCAATGATCGTCATCAGCAACAGCAGCACTCGTACGAGTAGTGTATGAGCACTGCTGCTGAGTTTGCTATTCTACTTTGCTTTTGCTGCTCATCTTCATCTCCCTGATCAGACGCACACACTCACACACACAGAAGAGAAGAGTGTGTGTTTTTGTCGCAAATCGCCAGATTGTGATCTCATTAAAACGAATTATTTGTGTTGCTGCTTATGTTCGAGCCCGTTGTTTCTCTCACTCTCTCTCTCTCTCTCTCTCTCCCAGCCCCATCCTCTCTATATATGTAAGTATGTAGTGCATATACATATATTCGTATGTATCGCTGTTGCTGCTGTTGCATTCGTGATTGTTATCTCTCGCTCGCGATTGCAACAAAGTTGTTGTTCTTGTTGCTGCTGCTGCTGCTGCTGCTGTTGTTGGTGTTGCCGACGATTTGCCAATCGTTTAGGCCCCATTCCCGTGTTGTTAAAATGTGCGATTAACGCGCTGCTGCTTTGCCCATAATTTATGCAATGCCCGTTGTCAATAAGTTTTAGCTTCGCGACGCGTCGCTCGAGTCACACGATCGCTGACTTAAGTCGAATTTATGCACTAGAAGGTGGGAATTGAAGGGTCAAGGATGTTTCGGCTCCCTGCAGATGACTAATAAAGAGTATTGGGGTGCATCCTCCACAAAATTCCCTTACAGTTACAGTTTTCATAGGGTTTTGCTTGGGATTTGAGCTGAGACTCATTCGATTCATTGTCATTAGAAACCTTTCGCGCTTATTGATTTGTAGATGTACTCATGGGCTTTTGATTAAATTTTTCCCGCGCTTTTCTTACAAATTAAAAAACGTCCCTTTATCCATAAACTGTAAAGGTTTTATAAGGTTTGATAAGGTTATATAACCTGTACTCTTTGTACCAATTTTTGTGAATAAATGAAATGAAATATTGTAACTTCTTTTGTAGTATTATAGTTAGGGACATATTAGTTAGTTCTGGTTCGAATCCTCATTATCGCAAAAGCAAGTTTCAATTCGTCATATAATTTAATATTTGTCCATATAAGAACAGATCTTAAATAAATACTGAAAGATAATACAGTAAAAACTCTCTTTGCCAATTTTTGTCCGCCCAAGGGGAATGTCCGCTTAAGGGAATACTTAAATACTTTATATCCGCCGAAGAGAGTGTTCGGATAAAAGAGGTACCCATTAAGAGAGTTTTCACTGTAATAGTTAGGGACTTTAATTGCAACCTAGCCACAATTCAGGTATCCTACTCAGTCCTAAAGAAATGGTTCTAATTAATAATACAGTGACTTGAAAGAAAGAGCTTAAAAAGGCTTCGGGCCATTAAATGGAATTCCTGTTCGTGCTTGCTATTTTCTCCAGAGATAATGTAAAGACCAGAAAATCAGGAAATCGTCAACTTCTGAGCAGATATTTGTTCTTCAGAGCGCTGTGCTTCTTCTGGCTGCCTAGCTATCGAAAAAAAAGTGGCAATTGTGGATATTTCTTGATAGACGAATGCAGTTTAGTGCACTTTTTATTTCAGTCGCTTGCTCCAGCTTGGGTGTGGATTCTTAGCAAATAACCGTTCACAACAACCCACAAAACATACTCGAGATATTTGAAGAGTCCTTCCCTGTTGGTAAGCACAAGAGTATGCATATTTAGTTACTGCTCGTCTAGACACAGTCTCATTTGTTTCTTGACAAACTCACATTTATTCACATTTGTGTGTATTTACCGCATTCGCCAACTCTAGCAGTGGGATAGACCAGGACCAGGACCAGCAAAGCAGGACTACCATCAATTTGGTGTTGCTCTCTGGCTAGCCCACAATAGATGGGAATGGTCCTGGACCTGGCTGTTGGACATTGGCAGCCTGCGAGTCCCACGGGTCTAATCAGTTCGTAATTTGAAGGGCACATCGAGTGATACCTACGCATCAAACTACTTTTGCTTGACTTATTGCAGGTGACTTTTTTCAGGAGCTGCCGAGTCCGAATCGTAAATAAAAAGCTTATGCTGGGAGACAACCCCATCCACGCACCCCTTTTGCCGGTTGCCGGACATTTGCAAAATGAATGGCCAGTGATTTTGTGGGCTAAATGAATGAATTAGTTCCTTGGAGAATTCATTTTGTGGTTGAGATTTCTCTCGTGATGGATGTGCGTAGCTTCAGACTTGATGAGTGCAAATTATTTGGAACAGGGCACATTATCAAACAAACCAAAAAAATGTACAAAAAGGTGGGGGGGAAAAGTTGAAAATCTAGCCAACCTATTCGAGAATTTGGCTTTGTCCATAAAATGAAATGTGTTTTGAAAATGCGAAGCACAACAAAAAACATAAAGAACAAAAATGCTATACAGTTTAAATATTTATTTTAATTTGGAATTGAGATATCGTGTGTTGCGGATGCGCGTTGAGAGATTTATACGTTTGCATCAAACTGTGAGATAAATTGCGGCCAATAAGCGGAGGCAGTCGAAAGCAAAGTGGGAGTGGAGTGTTTACAGTGCAGGAAATGTTGCCCCAATCGAAAGGGGTGATGGGTGCTAGAGAGCACTGATTCTGATAAACACAGTTCATACCGAATGGGCAGCTGATTCACAATTAAAATTCGCATCTGCAGGCATGCAAATTTGTTGTTCGACTTCTAAGCTGCGGCTGCTGGTGCTGCCATTTCTTTAATTTAATTAGGCGCAACTTTTGGCAACGGGCAACATTGCGCCGCCAGTCCGAAAAAGGCAGCCCCCAGCCACTAAATGCTGTGGGATGCCATTAAGGCTGTTGCACGTGCAACTCTCGGACCACGAAACCTGTTGCCAGTTGTGCGTGCGCCCACGTCTCCAAACTGCCAAACTGCAACTGCATCTGAAACTGCAACTTCCACTCTGGCTTTGGCTATGTCTATGGCTATGGCTTTGGCTAGTTTTCTATTAATTACACTGATTTATGTGCTCATTGTCCATTGTTGTGACCGACCGACCGACCGACCGACCGATCGGCCACTTACCCATTGCCCATTCCATATGCACACTGTCGGGACCGATCGCTTTATGATGTTTAACTTTTGGCTGCTCTCTACTATCTGCTCCCTACCCGATGCCCGCCACCCGCTACCGGCTGCTGGACGCGACTCCGTTAATGGCACAGCACACAAAAAGAAATTTGGCCAAGTCCATGGACCATTGTTGTCTTGAGCAAAGAAAGTTTTTTGTCGCATAGATAAATAAGCCCAAGCATGTGGATATTACTTGTCCGGAATTCTTGGGCTCCATTTTATTCTCTTACATTGAAAGTTTACATTTATAGAGTGGTAGAGATATTTCAACATTCTATTCTGATATCGACACTAGATACAGATCAGGCTCTTGTCTGAGTGAAGAGTTGCTTTTATTGTTGTATTTCATTTGGAATGAAAAGGAAAAGGTCAGACTTCATTTGGAAAAAGCTTCACTCGTGCCAGTTCATTGTTTTATATACCCTTTACTCGAAGGCTAAAGTAGTATGCCCTAGAGAGTCTAAATGCCAAATGTGTGTAACGAGCAGAACGATGTGTGGCAGACGCCGGAGATGAGCCCATGTCCGTCTGTATGAAGACCGATAGTCAGTGGAAAAATCACTCTTAGTAGGATAACTTCTTTTTTTTAAGATATCGTAAGCAAATTTGTATCTTATGATGTACTGAAGAATCGGTTTACATTATCACATATCTGTCATAGAAAGCATCTCTATAGAAATAAATCGAAATATAAATTTAAGTGTCACTAAAACCAGCTTACTGTCATATAGCTGCAATGTGTATTCTAGTTCAATAGCTGTACTGGAAAAGGCCACCACGATCTAAAATATTGAAGAAAATGTTATTATAGTAAAATTGACAAAGTTATGGCTCTTGGAGTAGTCAGAAGATAGAAACAGATATCATACAATGCGATCATTTTGTGCAGATAACATAAAAAAGTACATATTTCAAAAATTAATCTAATTAATTGTCAGCTAAGAATTCATTTAAACTTAATTTATTTGTGTTTTTTCTTGGAAAAAACTAGCTTGTAGTTTGTTTACATAGACGGTCCAATAGGTCGCAATTCTTAATGATGATAAAGCAGCTAGGATGGCAACTGTTTTGACGGATTGTAAACCAATCGACAGCGTATAAGACACTCAACATAGGAGTTGGGCCAACAACACACCAACTGATGAAGTAGCCAAGCGGTGCATGCCACAATTGTGGGCCCGCAGTGGCGAGGCAAGCTGATGGAAATAATTCAAATATCGACACACACACGCCATGCAACTTCAAATACCACAAAATCACGCGTATCCAAAAGATACACAACAGCAGCAGTAACAACAATAAAAACAATAACAACACCAATGCCGTCTGATTGTTTATTTGTTTACTGTTTTGAGTGTAAAATTTGTGACTGATTTCAGCTTGTTTGTGTTGGAGCTGAAGCAGAAGAATCGACATCGCGTGCTCCATGAACAGTGCTGATGAAATGTATACTGATCAGCTTTATTTTGATGAAAAATTTTGCATTTCCGATATGTATATTGTATACAAAGAAACACGCCCATTTAAAGTGTGGCCATGGAACTGCCTTTACATATTTGACCATCAAGTCACAGAGTTAGAGAAATCGATATGGAAACCATGGAATCCTCAAGGTAGAGCCGAGCCTCTTCGTTCAACTCTTTTGGCTAGAAGGGAAAATATATTCGGAATACATTTTCATAAACATAATATTCATAGAGAATGTAAAGTATTTAAACTATTATAGAAAGTGTGATTTGAATAACACAAAAAGATGAAATATAGTGTGGAAGGGAATAAAATATTTAAAAAGGTTTTCATATATATGGATCCAAGTTCGATCAGAGTAGAGTAGAAATTCGAACACTGATTGGAAATGTCTTCGGTTGAACTAGCCGACATTCTTCTTTAAAATTTTTCTAGAACTAGTCCTAATGAGAGAATAAAACATTTTTAGAAAGCTTAAGTGTATCAGTTATTGAAAATTACCTCAGCATTTACAACCTTTTATTGATTGAAAGATTGTACATCCCTTTAAAATGTATGCCTTATTCAAATATTAAAATTTTCGGACTCATTTGCCTAATTTCCCGCTTCCTTAGAAGTGTGGTTGCAATCCCTGATTGAAGAGAAATTAGTTGGAAATCAGATTAAACAAGAAGTGATTGAATGAAAATTAATTTTATGTTTTATCAGAAAACATTTGTCGACTATTGTAGGCATTATCTGAACAACATCTGACAGCTAATGCGAACTCTCTATAGGATGCAATAAATTGCATCTCTTTTGCAAATCATAAAAATTATTATTTATAATGCGTTCATTTTGATACTTGACTCGGCTATAAAGGAGTTGGATCTATAAATTTGGCCGCCCCTCTCAGCGTCTTGCCGCTGATAGAATACATGGGATTCGTAGCACCGCCGGGCCGGTGCGGGTAGTACTCGTACTCGTACTCGTAGATTCGTAGTATATTGTGAATGCCTGTTGCTGGGCTATTGTCGACAGCAGCTCTTCATGAGATTTTCCATGCACGGCCGACAACAAAATGTGCGAAAATTATTTCTGTTGTTTTATTTATGTTTACAAACTGATTTATTCATGGGGCTCTGCACTCGTTTCCCTGAAATTTATTTTGACAGACGAGAATATCGCAAGCAAGGATTGTGTATCCGACGTGGAGCCGTTTGCCGCTGCCTAGCCTAACGATGCATCCGCCTCAAATGTGTTGTTGGCATCTGATGCGCGAAGTAATCATGAGAGAAGATGAAGGGATAAATATATAGATATGCAGCTTCATCACCTAGCACCCCAGTCCATGCAGTGGCGAACAACAGCACTAGCACACGAATATCACTACTAAATTAGAGTATTTGATGGGCTACACCTCTCACTGGCAAGGTTTCGAAATACATTTTCAGAATTTTAACTTAGATTTTAAATAAGTAAAATGATTGATTTCGCGTTCAATGGCATATAGAATGTTCAAAATAGAAGCTTAATAAAGTTATATAAAGTTTCTCGGCTTGTCTGCTTAATATATTTGATTTCGATTGACAAACTAACGTTAAAAGTTAATAAAAAAAAATATTGAAACTATAATGAAAATATATTCATGTACCTGTCCTATATATAGTATATCTCTTTGAAAAGATCTCTTGAGAGTTATTTTATTTAGTGCATTTTATTGCTTTTGATTGTCATATGAAATAAGTATGCTTCCAGAAAAGAAAACTAAGTCGTGATATCGCTTGGTTAAGCTTCAATATTTTGAACCTCTCTCTCTCTCCCCCGCATAGAATAATATATAAATCGATAGTTTATATGTAGATATATCAGAAAGTTTATGAGGGACAGTCTGTAAAATATTTTTTATGAATCTTAAACTTTATTTAAGATCTTTCCTAGGTTGAAAAATTATTAACTTTAAAAAAAAAATCTTTGAAATAGATATATTCGTGTAGATTATCAGAAAATAAATAAATAAATATATCAGAAAGCTTTTGAGGGGCAGTCTGTAAAATATTATTTGTAAGTCTAAAATCTTTCTTTAAAATCTTTTCTAGTTTGAATAATTATTAAATTTGTTAAAAATTTTGAAATAGATATATTCGTGTAGATTATCAGAAGATTTATTTATTTATTTATTCAAATTAGTTGCTATGCATATATTATAATATAAGAACTAATTACTGAAAAATATTTTTTGTTAATCTTAAGTCTTTCTTTAGAATCTTTTCTAGGTTGAAATAATTATACAAATTTTTAAGAAAAGTGAAATAGATATATTCTTGTAGATAATCAGAAGATAAATTTATAGATATATCAGAAAGTTTGTGAGGAGGCATTCTGTAAAATATTTTCTGTAAGTCTTTATTCAAGAACTCTTCCAGCTTAAAAAATTATTAAATTTTAGAATAACTGTGAAATTTGTTAATCTGTCAAGATAGTTGCGGCGTGATTCGTACCTAATGCCTACTCAGGAACGAACTCACACTGTGGGATTCCAGAAAAAATATGTATTCGAAACTTGATTTGAAACTGAGACTGATTAGAAACTGAGAAATTGAAGTCGAAATGCGCAGAGAACTGGAAACGATCGGGACATTTCGGCCGCACAATGTTGGGTTTCTTTCGCCCGAGAAGTACGAGTAGCTGTCTCTGTTTCCATCTCTGCCGACGGTAGCTGCCACTAGTATTATCTCCATCGATCGGTAGCACAGCCAATAAGCTTGCAATTTTGGATGCGGAACCTGCTCGACAAGTTTGCAGCAAATGCCCGGCAATCGGCAAACGGCAGGCGAATGAAAAAATGTAACAATGGTTGCAGCTATCAAGCTCGCAGTACGGCAATGTATCAATGTCAACGTGAGGGTAACCAGCCACTGGCACCACCTTCTGCATAAAAAGCCGCGCCTACCATTGGGAGTCGCGCTCGAGCGCTACTGGGCCGGCCAGAGTGGCCATTGTTTGTGCATCAAAAAGAGTGGCCTCTGGGCCGCAGCAGTGCATCCAATGCCGGCCCAACTGTCAACATTTTGAAGAGCGGGACTTGCAACTCGCTGCCGCTCATTGGTCGCCAACTCGGGCTCCTCGCGTATGGGTTTGTCATTGTCATTGTTTGTTTGCAATGCCATTACCTACTTGCTCTGTTTATTCTGGCGGGAGTTGGGGGCTTTTGCCATCAACGTCGCGGTCTTCGATGTTGTCGTCGTCCCGTCAAAATTTAATCGTATTCCAAACAACAACACTCCATAGGCAATAATAAACAAATCACACAATTCAATGGGCCACCCGCACACGCGGTCTGAACATCCATGCCGATCGCGACTCTGTCAGGTCTGTCTGTTGCTCTCTCACTCTTTCTCACCCTCTCTCTGTCTACCTTTCTCTATTGCCACTTGATTTTGCTTTTTATAATTGCAAGACAGCTAGACAGCTGTGTAGACTCTACTCACTATAGAGTTGTGCTCCACACGAGCGCCCGAAACAATCACAACGGCCTGCAATACATCGCACCAGCGATTTCTCTGCCTCGCCTTTAAATCTGTCTACATAATGCCTAGGGGTGAGCGTGTTAGGGTAATCGTGAAATCTGGATACCCTTGATCAGTGACCAACCATCTTACATGCACGTTCAATAACTTTACATTTTTCCGAACTATAATTAAACATTAAACGAAGATATCTTAATTTTATTTAAGTATTCCAAGCAATTTAATATTAATTTGATAAAAACGATCAACTCGATAAAAAACTATTTTTATAGATAATTATATATATTTATATATTAGACCAGAATGAAGTTATAAGAAACAATAGATGTAGCTCACAAATATATCCATTTTTTAGTTCATAGAAGATAACTCTTTAAATCTCTACCAAATAAAGATTTAAGAAAATCAGAGCTATTTACGCACAGCCTTTTATCGAATGAAACAATATTTTAAAATAAAGCTCAGATAGCTGCAATCTAGGATAGATAGGCATATTAGCATATTTTGAAACTTTGCAATATGACATTAGGGCATTACGGAATATTTACAAAACTTATAAACAGAAAATTCTAATTAGATTGAGTTATTTTACTAAGCTTGGTGTTTCTATACAAAGAAAGGGGTTTAAATTTCATCTGCGTATGATACGAACAATTCTACATACCAAGTTCGACCTCTACCCTTGTATAATCAAAGAGTTTTTACTGTTCCTACGGTCGGAGAGGCAGCAACGTCTATATCAAATCGATATGAACAAATTTTTATAATATTACAGTCTCGGTATTTTAGTGATTAGAGAAAACCTTTCTAGGAAGATTTATAGCTATTATAATATCGTAGTAATACATACCATATAGAAATATATAATATATAAAAATATATAGAAATATATAGGAGGAAATATAGTGGAGTATTGAAATCGCTTGAAGATATAAGTGAACGAATTTCAAAACGTACGAAAAAGATTCCGAATTACACTTTAAACTAATTCAAACAAACCTAACAAAAACGTTTATCAGAAAAATCGACACATTGTTCAGACATAGAGTACTATGAAAAGGCCTAAGAAGCTTAGATAGAATATAATATAATGTATTTTGAAAGTATAAGGAAAGTTTAGTAAACGAACAAACATTCAATTCAATTCATTAGTATACATGTTCGAAAAATATTATGTCGATACTAACATTTATTAATTATATACTCTACAAGCATGTACGAATGTTTTCAAAGAGAAAGTTTTAGAAAGAAAGTTAAACCTAATTCTGTTTTTACACGGTAGATTGGTTCCTTAAAAAGTCGTGTAAAAAAGACATTGATCATATGCCAAATGAATCGTGCTAAATGGAATAAAGTCGTGTAACCATATAAACAATTTTTTAATTTTCAAACCGTGTTAAATAAAAAGCGTGTAAAAGCAGAATTGGATGTTTAAATATCATGCCTACAGTTTTGAAGTAAATATAAAGTATTTTAATAACTAAAACTCAACTCACGCTGCCATCTCTGGTACCCCTTGCTATGACGTCCATCAACTGCCAGAGAAAAGCAACTCCCGTACTGAGTTTCCGGCTGGATGTTGGCGAGATCATGATCATAGCACGATCTCTTATACTTGTATGTAAGAGTACACGCGCCTGTTGATTGCTTGAGTGTGCACATGAGTATCTCAGCTGTTCGTGTTGTTGGCTGCTGTTGCTCTAATCGACGGGTCTTTGCTTATTCAACTTCGCCAAACTGTCAAAGATATCTCAGTTTGTAGCCCCGACCGATGGGTTCCCCATATTCGAGCCATCATCAGCATATTATGGACATGCATGCGAGCAGAGGATTGCGGGTATTGCTTATTTTGTTGCGTGCAGATCACTTGATTGATGATTTGTTTATTTTGATATGAAAAATCTCTTCGCACCAGTCGTGCAGGGCATACGAAAATAAATTTCAGGCAATATTTAGAGCAAGGCAGCGGCTGGCTCCGCGGCCACCCCAGTGCGAAAGTGCGAAATGTATTGTTTTAATTTATGAATTATAATTTGTTGTTATTCCGTTGCGTTCAGTTCCATTCCGATGGCAAGCACAATTCAGCTGCGCACCAGATTTCTGCCATAGTTTTGATATATAGCGGGAATTAAATCGATCATTGAAATGGAATGTGGCTGCTATTCTGCAATTGTATGAATTATCTACACAACAAATTTTTATGAATTTGACTGCATCAATTATCGTGAATGGAAGTGGGAGTGTTGATGGACGCTAATCGATTGGGGAATGATCAAGAATTCTCTGCTGAAAATCAATGCCCTCAATATACTAGGCATACTTAATGCAATAAAAGATCGAACAGACCTTTGATCGATCTTCAATTGCCTTTGCTTTGCTTTTCTGTATAATATTTTGTAACAGGGGAAGGCATACGTCTGTCTGGATGAACGTCTGCATTTCAGAGACTATTGAGCCGACACTCACCAAACTTTGTATGCAGACTCATCTAATAGTCAGGCAATTCGAGTTTATTCTATTTTTTCGATTGGGCACGACTGTAGCGTTCTCTCTTATTAGAACGAAGGCATGATCATTCCTAAGCATAATAAGCTTCATTGGTGGACCAATGTTTGCCATCGCTAAGTGTGGCATCCTCTCAGTCCCAATTCTCTGTAGCCGTCTAAAGCCCCTTTGCGGCAGAGCGACAGTAATTGCTTGGGACACATTTCTTATGGCTGCTGTTGACACTGACGCCTTGGTACGGGCCATTGCCAGTTAGCCAGTGGCCAGTGGCCAAGTTCTGACCACTGACGCTGTTATCAGCGGAATTTTAAAGCGCATCTTACGCCTTCAACGAAACCAAATAAGTACAGAAACAAGAGGGACCCACGAGTAAGAGGGAAAAAAATGCGAGACGACATGGGCAATTCATCGGCAACGCGGGTGCTGAGTGCTGAGTGCTGAGGTCTTGCTTCTCCCGTCTTTGCTAATTCGCTGGCATTTTCTTTATTTTAGCCAAATGCGTTCGCCTTCGCTTTTTTCTTGGCTGCCTCCGCGCTGCTCGATGGCCGTGTGTGCGGGGGTGCTAAGAAATGAAATTCTTGATATCTTTTGTTTGTTGTCACTGTGCGACAGACAACGACGGCTTGCCGGCTGCTGTTACTCGAACTGTCCTGACGCATCTTGGTCCTTTCGCTTCTCTAATTAAAAAAAGCAGCCGAGTGACCGCACTAATTAGCCTCAAAGCAACGCGCGTCTGCCACATTTGGTATGCTTTTGATTTGTAAAAGATTGGCGCGATTTAAAAAAACAAAAAAAAATACCACTTTTAAGGTTGAGGTCGGGCGGGGCTCCTTTAGGAGCCGAATTTCGATTAAATGCGCTGCGCTTGCACTTCCATTCTTCTTCTCTTCCGCAATAATTACAACACATTTTCGCTCGCTTGTCTTCTGTTGTACAAAATGAAACAATTCTGTAAACATGTCACATGCAACCGAATCAATTTTCGCATCAATTCGTGGGTATTGTGTGAAATGAAATGCCAAATGAAATGCCCTCCTCAATGCCGTCTTCCACGAGAGAAGGAACTAAAACAAGAACTAGTAGTGGATGGAATGGGGTGAGGAGCAGAAGCGACGAACGAAGCATTTAAAACTAAGCAAGGAGAGACGACTTGGTCTTCCCATCAAAAGTCACCAAAGACCAAGGACATGAAATTGGACATTTTTACAGTTTCCCAGCCAAAGGCGTAGAATATGTTCTGTTAGGGGTAAACAGATAGTTGTTGAACGAAGTCGAAGTATAATGTTTGGTCTGATAAGTGCAAAAAAGTTATTTCGAAAAAAAAACTCTTAAATGTTCTTCTTCTTGAACTAGAATGAAGAGAAAAAGGTTCTTCATTTACACATTTAAGTTGAAAGACCGTGTCGGTTAATGAGCATTAGCCGAACATTTATTTACTTAAGTATATTTGTAGGTAGAACAAAGATTGAAATAAAATATTCTCCATTTCCATTCTAGCTTAGATGTAAAATCTAGTACATTTAATTATCAAAGCAATAGAGACAAATACATTAACGCCGCAGCACCACCCATGGGTATGTTATGTCCTACAGAGTAGACTGGAATGCTAGGTATAGAATGGGAATAGAATGGAAATAGAATGTCCCTATAAGGTATAGAGCTATGAAAACATTGACCACCGTTTTAAAGACATTGTCTGCGCTTGATTTAAGATGAGGAAACATCATAGATAATTAGTACGGAATATGTGGCTTTATGTACTTAGAAAGAGGTCGTAATCCAAGCCGGCGTGTTGGTGCAAATTAAAAGTAATCGAATATCACAACAGATCTCATTTAATAGCAATTATCAAAGCAGTAGAGACAAATACATTAAAGTCACAGCACCACTTATGGATATGTTATGTCCGACAGAGTAGACTGGAATTCTAGGTATAGAATGGGAATAGAATGTGCCTATAAGAAATGGAGCTATTATTTAAAATCCCAAAGGTTATAGATGAGGCAACATCATAGATAACTTGCAACGCTTGATTGCAAATGAAAACAAATCGAATATCCCGACAGATCTCATTTAATAGCTAATCCCCCTTAACTACGCCCATGATGAAGGCAGTGCCTGCTTCTTCCAACGCTGTAGATGATGCAACGATGACGCTGACGGCCTGGCTGCGACTCAAGCTGCTGTGGACAGTAATTAAAAGCAGCAGAGTGCACACACATACGTATATAGCAGTATATGCGGATTTGGCAGAGAGGGAGAGAGTAAGACTGAGGCCAAGGAAATGGAATAGTGCTGCTGGAAGGGGGACGTCATCAGATGCACTTGTTTGCACGCATCCGAATTGCGAAGACACTTGATGACAATTTCAGTTCAAAGAAAACTTTGACCGAAAATTCTTTTTAGCAACGACACACGAGGGGTTGCTAGTCGAAGAACAACAACAACAACAATAGCAATAGCAATAGGCGAGGGGGGAAATCAAGAACATTTTAATCAATGTTGTACCTTCAACTGCTGGGACATCACAAGGCGCTCATCTACCAAGGCAAGGCGTATAACTTTGGGGCATTGTCGTTGTCTGCTTCTGCATCTTCACTTGGCACTCGGTCCAAATTAGCGATAGCGAAATGAAAGTCACAGATGGACAATAATGATGGCAAAGGTCCTGCAAACGTTTGCTTTTCCTCGTAATGATAATGGACCTACATTGACCCAAACACGAACCTTTCTTGCGGCTGCCCAACAAAATTTGCCGGGGACGTGGACGTGGACGTGTGAACGGACAGCCGAAAGAATGGAAATCAATTAGCCAATTGCACTCGACCAAGATGCTCATCGACGGCTATTCTGTTCTGGCCATGTCCTCTTTTGACGCAAACTGTAGTCGAGACGCGTTCTATTTGCCCCACACCCCGGCACACAAAGGCCGAAGAAGCAAACGTTTGTTATACAAGTAGTATGTTATGTCTATGTCTGGGTCTTTGAACCGAGGGTTGCAATTTTGTTTGCGACGTGATGTGTTTCTGCCACAACAGCAACAGCAACAGCAACAACAACAACAACTATTGATGAGATTATATGTGAAGGCTCTGAAAGGACTTGGCTACGGAATTTGAAGTTTCAATTGAAAAGATTGATGTCTAACAAGCTGGTTAATTGTTAAATACTTTTGCTCTCTTCCTTCAAAAGGATATGCATTTCAAATTAGAAACAAAAAAATACAAGTACCTATAAATGAATTCTGCTTGCAAGTTGTCAGATAATCTCTATTGCCATGAACCGTAGTGCAATTATCTTTTGTTATTAAAGGCATAATCAAGACAAAAGCAATTCTTTTTAAGTTGCCCGTTTGGCAATCAGCTTTTGACCACATCTGATGCAAGTTTTATGTAAAAATAGAAACAAACAGAAACCACACACGAGAGAAGAAGAGTGTGCTTGAATTATTGATGAATACGTCCCTGTGGAATTGAACTCACAGCTCAAGCAGCCGAAATCACTCACGGACAGGAATACACTCGCACACACACTAGCACCGAATGACGTGAGCTGCAGGACGAAAGGATTCATGTGAAGTCCTTTGAGGTGCGAACCGAGGCTGGCCGGCTGAATGGATAATGTATTGCACATCATCATGAACAATGATTTCATGATTTTACTTTTGTTTTTGTTGTGGTTTACTCCACAGTGTCCATTCGTCCTTTCGCCCGTCCGTCCGTCCGTCCGTCCGTCCGACCGCCTTGGTCAGGGCAGCTAAGGGAGGAAATTCAGACATTTTACTAATGGGTCAACGTCACCGAGCAAACGAAAACGGCCGGCCAAAGCAAACGTCAAAATGTCTGGAAAATAGCTGAAAACAAAAACAAAAAAATAAACCAAGCTGCACATTTTAACGGACTTTGAGGTGTTGTAGATCAAGAGGGCTGTGGCATTGTGGGGCCAAAGTAAACGCAAATTTCGGATAGCATGCCACACAATCCTATTTCATGCCACACACACTTTCGCTGCCCACATGCATAATAAAGAAGGAAAGCACGTAAATTACTCTCAAAGGTATAATTTCGTTACTGACTTCTCCCATTCCTCTGTTTTATTTTTTATTTAGGTCTCTATCTCCCTCTCTCTCTCTCGCTTTCTCTTCTGCATCAAATTCTGCGACATGCAAGCCAAAGGTACTACCACTTTTTTTTAATTTTTAGTTTTGCTACAAATTCTGGATTAACTCAACTATATTTCAGCAAATCAAATTATTTCGAAAAAACTTAAGTAAGCTCAGTAAGTCATAAGCAAATGGTTAGTTTTCAATTCATATTGTTTATTTTTACCATTTATAGATGCAATACGATAGATGAACTTTTCTGTAAGCACAACTTTTAGAGAAAACTATCAGAGAAATACAAAACTTCAAGAAGCAATTCGATCTGGCCAGCAGCTGGAACTGTGTTTGATTTCGTTTCGAGCCGACTCTCCACTGTCAACCCTTCTTCTCAATAGATCCAAAATTTGATCAGTACTGCACAATTTTTTTGACAAAATACAATGTACAAACAAAATTATTTTTAGCAATTTTTGTCTGTTTTGACAATAGTACTTTATGCTTAATAATTTATAATAATAAATAACCCATTTTTCTATATTTACAAATTGATGAAATATTAAGCCACCATTCTTATAAATTTTCAATATTTACGAACCATTCTAACAAATCAGAATCAATTCTTCACTTCTATAGGGATTGGTTGCATCCCTGGCACCCTAGAACCATGACCCATTCCAGTCAGAAAAGACCTGTGAGAAGTGGGAATGGAAAGAAGGATTTCCCCTTCTTGCAGTGCCAACTTTTCCTGAAGAACTTTCTCTGACTTTCTCCCACAATCCTTGGCGATTCAGCGCTTGATTGACTCTGGTGTGGACGATCCCTTTTTTTGCCAACTCATCTGCCATTTCGTTTCCATGAATACTGACCAGAATTGCAGAAATTCGATGACTCTTAACGTCTCTCTATTTCAAGATATAAATCTATCTACGAACCAACTACAAAATTGTTACCTCATTCAAGTAGCGTCTCTGCAAGCTTCTTTGAATGTCTGGCAGCAAAAACAATATGAAAAATAAAAAAAATATGAAAAGCCAAAAGCAATATTCATTAAAACTGCGATAAAAAGTACCCAACTTGATGGCTAACTGAGCGCAGTTCTTGTTTTCTGTTGCTCGTTTTTTCATAATGCTACAAATTTAATTCATTGTTCGTCAAAGGGTTTGGGTTTAGAAAGCTTCCGTCCGTAATGTTCTCGTTAACAGACCCAGTCTCTGCGAGCCAAAGCCGTCGGATGATTGTGTGAACATTTCATTTTAATGCGGCGGCCACTGTTGAAACTACATGCCCCCCCCCCCTTCTTCCCCTACTAAAACCCCCCACCCTGAACCACCCAACACAACCCCACTAGCCATGTGATACGAGTTGGCGTTTGCCGCTCGCCGACTTCGTCGTCATCGCCGTTGCTTCTTCATATTTCGTACTTGAAACGTAATTACTTTAGAAAATAATCGTTAAAAGTAATGGTCTGTATCAAATATATTAAAATATAACGCAACGATGGCGGGCAGGACGATGGTCATACTGTTGAAGGCTGCCAACATCACCAGACATTGCACACTGGAGCACCTCTATGTGTTTCTAGCAATTTCCCAAAAATATTTATTTGAAATACGCATCTTTGATCAGAAAATCCGCTAGAATTTTTAACATTTTGTGAAATATATCCTTTCTTTATTACGGTTTAATACATTTTTCTTTTAGGAAAGTAAATTTCATTTTTTATAGCAATTTCCCAAAAAAAAAAGGGTTAAAAAACACATTTTGATCAGAAAACTCGTTTAAAAATATTATAAAAAAATATAAAAATATAGATTTATTTAAAAAAAATATTATTATACTGCATAATTTTAGTTCAGTTATCTTGTAAGAAAATTAATTTAAATAAGATATATGTTTCTGAGTGCCCCCGGGCACTATTATAGTCTCTCAGATTCTCTTTGATGCTTTTGAATCTATTTATTAATGCAATAATGTAATAATTAATGTAATCCTAATCGGATATCTTTTAATGCATCGCATGCTGCATTCAGATACCAAAATGAATATCTAAGAATCAAAGATGGAATAATCGAACCTCATATGCAGATTTAGGCAAAATATGATTAATTATTATATAAAATCACCCTCAGAATATAAATCTAATACCTATCATATTTTAGGTCTAATCCTTTGCATTTTAGATCAAGTATGATTAGAAATTAAGCTTCCATCAAGTCTTATTCTACGTGGATGTCTTTCGCTTGTAGACTTTTGAAATTAATATCTTGAAGAGGCTTAGGCTTTTAGTTCTGCCAGACCCTTTACTTTCGCTTTCGGCCCAGTGTGCATGGCAGAACTTTCGAGCCATGTCCGTAGCAAAAGCGACTGGGCACTCGAACTCGTACTCGCACTCTCACTCGTCATGTCAGAGTCGTCATTCGTATGTCAAAGGAAAGGAGTCGAAGAGGTTCTCCGTTGGCGCTCCATTGGACGCGATGTTGGCCTGGGAGTTGGCCATGACCATCAGCTGGAAATGAGTTTTTATCAGCGGCATTCTGACTATCGCCTCCATTTCTGTCTCTCCATCTGTCTGTCTGTCTGTCTGTCTACGTATATTTGTCGTATTGTCTATGTGTCTGGTCTGTCTGGGCACATTAGTGAGCAACATTTTATTGTACCTCTGTTTTCATTTATTCATATTAAAATTTTTTTGTTTGTAAGCTCTCTATAGTAAAAATTTGTTGCAGTGGCAGATGTGGCAGTAGCAGTGTGATTGTTTTTGTTGCAATTGCGTTTGCTTACATAATTCATAAGGAATGTTTGAATTTGCTGTCTCCCCTCCACTCCCCCCCCCCCCCCCCACCAACCCACAACCGCCTGCCTATTCTCAACCTTTGGCATGTTAAATTTAATTTCTTTTGTTTCGTTACTCGCACGTCATTTGCAAAATGAAATTATTACAAAATGTGTTTTGCTTTCTTTGCCTTGCCCTCCCTACCTCCCTCCCTCCCTTCTCGTTGCTTTGGCTTGCCTTCCCGTGCCTTAATTCCTTCAGCTACCATTTCTTTAGCTTTTCTGGCTTTTGCATTTTTCACCACACCGCCCCACCACAACCATCCACTGCCATCCACCGCATCTAAGTCAGCTCAGGAACAACACAAGTCCCGCAGGCATATCATCTGCTTCATCACTGCCGGGCACATCGTCCTTGTGCTGCTCATCCAGCGCCTTGACTTCCCATTTCATTTGGCTTTCGGTTTTTATGTTCATTTCTTTTGTGTCCTTTTCTACAGATTTCTTCTCGTCCTTTTTTGCATTTCTTAATCATTTTTGAACGTCTTAATTTAACTTGTATGCTCTCGTTTTAATTCCTTTTGTTTCCCTCGGTGTACGTTTGTTTGGGTGTTTGGGTGTATGGGTGTGTGGCTGTTGTTTGCTCCTAACTGGTCCTGATGGTATCATTAGCATTTTAATAGTTGCCCACCCCATTAACATTAAAGCGATATCGGAGCGGAGCCTGCAAGCTGGTTATCCGTATTTTTCAGATGAAACTTATCAAAATCGGCGGCACATTAGGCTTCCAATCGGAATTTCAAAGCTCAGAATTTATGTTTGCAAGAAACTTAATCAAGAAGTTAACTAAAGTAATCGTTTCTGGCAAGGATATATACGAAGGTAGCTCGTTTTTTATACCCTGTACCCGTAGGGTAAAAAGGGTATATTAGGTTTGTGCAAAGTATGTAACATGAAGAAGGAAGCATCTCCGACCCCATAAAGTATATATATTCTGAATCAGCATGACGAGAGAAATCGATCTAGACATGTCCGTCCGTCCGTCCGTCTGTCCGTCTGTCCGTCTGGATGAACGCGAGGATCTCAGAAACTATAAAAGCTAGAATAACCAAAGTTGGCATCCAGATTCTCCTAGTTTATTTTTATTTTGTGGAATTTTCCCCCCCTTCCCCCGCTACAGAATTTCGTCAATAGCGTCCACATTTCAAATGCTACCTAAACCAAACTTTGCACACATAATTTATATATAAATGTCTACTGTTGTATAAGTATATTTATTCAATTCGGTCAATTCTAAGAAAAGTTATTAGCAAAACAAATTCTCGCCAGTACAACCTGCCCAAACTGCAGCAACAAGTTCGCTCTTCTTCTTCCTCTTTTTGCTGCTGCTATGGGCGCATATAACTTAGTGACGGACGTTTACCTGGGTACAGGGTATTACACTGTCGGGCTTGCTCGACTGTAGCGTTCTCTCTTGTTAGTAACTGTAGCCACTGATCACCATTACTTAGTCGAATGAAGAATAAAAGTTGCCATTATGTTTACTTCACCAAGAAGGAATCGTTTCTGGTAAGAATATATATACGAAGGAAACTCGTTTTTTAGTAACTATAGCCTCTGATCACAATCGAATGACGAATAAAAGTTGCCAAATGGATTCCAGCTTAGGAAAACATGAATTGTAGCAAGATATGTTTGCAATAATTGATATAACTGAAAAAGATTACTTGATAAATGGGTTAAGCTGATAAAGAGTTGGTATACTTCAAACAAAAACACTCTCCTTGTTACGAATTTATAGTCAACTCGCTGTATTTTTCGAAAAATACTGTGCTAGTTTTTCATAAAGTTGGATTTTCTCTTGTAAATAATAAAATCTTTTTAAAAATGAAATCAAAAATATTTCCGGCAATAAATGATTATTTTTTCTAAAATATATTTGATTAGATAGAAAAATGATTGTTTATAAACAAATAAGTTTTCTAATTCTAATTCGCTCGAAATTTAAATAAAAATGTTATTCTGCATTTAAAAATTGAGATTACTTTTCTCCTTAGACATTTAATTGGAGAGCAAGTTAATGTAAAAAATTCAAAAGCAAATTGAAATATTTCCAAAAATGATTTGCGAACATGTGATAGTTTATCTTAAAATGGGATTATGTGTTGAATATTTTTGAACTAAAGGAAATAAAAAAAAAAAAATAATAGTAAATTGAGACCACTGTTCTGTTATTTTGCTCCTCAGACTTTTAATTCGAGAGCAAGTTAATATAAAAACTTTAAAAACAAATTAAAATATTTCCAAAAATAATTTGGTAACTAGTGTTAGTTTTTCTTAAAGTAGAATTATGTCTTGAACATTTTAAAATCTTTTATACGATGGAGAAATCCACTGTTCTGTTATTTTTCTGCTTAGACTTTTAATTGGAGAGCTAGTTAATATAAAAAGGTTAAACGAAAAATTAAAATATTTCCCTATATATTTAAATCTATTCAGAACCTTTAAAACGATTATGCCTTGATCACAAATTGTATTTGATTCGGCAGTGCATCCATTTAATAATTCTACTGACTGCCTTAATCTGCTGAGGATAGCACCGCTTTGTTAGCTATATAAATACTACAATTATAGGTTAGGCGGGGGCGGGATTGTTTTGTGCTTGTCAGGGTCTCTTTGGGAGAACTGTGGTATGGTGTGTGTATTCAAGTAACTCGCCTTGGCGGCAGTTATTTCAATCAATCTAGCGGCAACTGAAACCTCTGCACTTCCAGTCCAGTCCGATCCGATCCGCCGCACTCCACCCATGCCAGGCTTAGCGCGCAACAAAGGGTGACAAATGACATGGAAGACTCAAAGTAATTTCTTTCAATTAGGATGAGATGCGCAGACGCGGACTCAGTGGCCGATGGTCAGAGAGTGGCGAACACTTTTGTTGACTCTGACGTTGACATAGCGCGCATGCACAAGCCGTTAAGCTGCCAACTCTCTCCCTCCCTCCCTCGCTCTCGCTCGCTCGCCCGCCCGCTCTCTCCCCATCTATTTCTCAGTCTCGGACTGTCGCGCCTGCGCACTCACGCGCACGAATCAAATCGCGCGTCGTGTCAGTTATTAATGTTTCGCATTTTGCGCCTTAATGGCTAATTCAAAAGTTGACAGATGTGCGTAATTTATTCGCGTCTCTCTATCTCTCTCTCTCTCTCTGTATTGCCGCTCGGAGCCGGCATACGTGCATGGGGAGCATGAGGAGCATGAGAAGCATCAGTTGCAGTGGCGTGTCGCCAAGCCGATCCTTCAGTGGAGCGTCGGCTGGTGGCCTCTTGATAAACGAGTCCCGTATTGTGGTGTTGAAAAATGTTGCAAAAATATGATGGGGCCATCACGCGGCTGCCTGCGATGCTGACCGGGCGATAAAGCCACCGCAACAATTGCATTTGCAACATCAGAGAAATGAGAACCACACAGGCCATCACCCTCGGAACTAAGCCAAGCAATCAGTAGAAAACAAATACTTGAATTTTGAGAGTGTGTTGATTTTGGTCGGCTTTGAAAAATCAAACAAAATTATTATGAAGTGTGAAAAATGTACGTTTATTGTCAAGTTCAATTTTATAATTCATACTAAGTAAAGTGAAAAGCCCTTTCTACATTCATTTGAACTCAATTTTAATTTATTCACTTTACTTAAATTATTGGTTGTTTAGAAGTGAGTTAAAGATATCTTAACGTTGAGAGTACAGGAAACTTATTCTCTTCTACTTAATTGAACAAAATGGAGAAATATAAAAAGTTAAACAACAATTATAACAATTATTCCAAAAGAAAACCGTAAAACTTAATGACTTAAAAATAACTTAATACTTATCTTTATACAACTCTTTTATGTAGAGTATATTATAGAATCTTATGTTAAGGCCAGATATTCTTTCTGCAACTAATTCAGCTTTTACAATTTAATGTAAAACTGTAGTCGAGAAGTGTCAGGGAAGGCTATAGATCGTTTTAAGAATTCTTTTTTGAATGATAAATATTTGTAATATGAGAATTAGCAACATCAGTCTAATATAGCCTCATAGCAGATAACAGCTTGGAAAATTGATCTGAAAAGGTACATTTTATTTTCTATGCTAACACAAAAGTTTCTATTTATAAATGTATATAAAACAGGAACCAATATATTTGATTTTGTACTGAAGTATTGGACAATGTCTTTAAATGTCAATTTATCCTATTTTTCATCAACTTTGTTCAAGGGCGGATATTATATTTCGCTATCTGGCGGACTACTTCGCCTTAAAATGGAACTGAGTTAGAATTGTTGAAGTTTTTCTATTATACAAGTATTTATTATATTTCTATATTTAATAAAAAATTGCATCCCTTTGGCCACCTCTTTGGAAATATTTGTGTACGCTCTTGACCTTATTTTGGAAATTGTCTAATGTTTAGAGAGCAGCAATAATCAGAAAACTACTCTATTTTTCTATTTTAATATTTAATAAAAAATGTCATCTCTTTGGCCATCTCTTTGGAACACCTCCTGAACTTATTTAAGTTAACGTAATTCTATATTAATTTATAAATTTCAAATTGTCTAACATCTGTTTAGAGAACAGCAATCAATAAAAAACCACTCTATAAACTGAATATAGATTCCAAATGTTTAGAGAGCAGCAATATTTAGAAAACTACTCTATAAGCTGAATATAAATTCCAAATGTTTAGAGAACAGCAATATTTAGAAAACCAATCTATTTTTCAGTAATATTTATTCTATTTCAATATTTAATAAAAAATTGTATCTCCTTGGTCACCTCTTTGGAAATAGCTGTATACGCTCCTGAACTTATTTAATTTAATGTAATTGCAAATTGTCTATAATCAGTTTAGAGAGCAGCAGTAATTAGAAAACCACTCTATAAACTAAATATAGATTCCAAATGTAAGTGCAGAACTGAATGAACTCGAATCGACTCGACTCGACTGGCATTTGTAATGCGCTCGAATCTGTTTGCCTAACTACCGTCCAATGGTGACAAATCAGTGTTGCAATCACATTGATTTTCTGGCCTAAATCGGCATCATGGCATGAACACACACACACTGTCACATATTTGGCCAACAAATTCGCGGTGTGCGATGATAGCAATGGCGACACCAGACGCTTTGTGGTCACGGTCACTCAAATAGCCAGCCGTGGCCAAATCGTCAACAACAGCGACAATGCAAATTGCTTAGATTTGTGTTGGACCACAACGCTTAGCCCCCACCCTCCGCGCTCTTGAACCAGTCGAAAGCGTGGCCTGGTCAACACCTGCCTGCTGGTAGCCCTGCCTTGCCTGCCCGTCCTGTCCGACTAACAACAACTAACCAAGCCAGGGACTGGCGTTGAAGGATTCACGATGTGACAATGTCCGTCCTTTGACATGCGGCATAATGTTGCTGCTGTTGCTACAAAAACTACACACAAAGCTCAAACTGTTGTTGACAGCGACAGCAACAAGGACAACAAGGACAACGGGGACAACGGGGACAACGAGGATAACAAGGACAACAATGGCAACAACAGCAATAAACTTGAAGTTGACAATTGTAAAAAGCTCGTCAGAGGCAATGATGGCAAACGTTGGCGGCACATGTGAGTGGAGCGGACGGCCAAACGACTGAAATGATAGCCATTGCAGAGGAGTAACAACAACAACAACAACAACAAGAACAACAATAACAACAATGGCAGCAACAACAACAGCAAACGATGGCAATCATAAAATCAACAAACTATGAAATTCATCACCCGACAACAAGCCGCTCCAGTGAAAGCCTCTCGTTGACACTTCCGCTCGAGGCCCGAGTCAGTGGATCAGCCAGGGGGCGACCGACCACCCCTCCCTCCCTCCCAGCCATCCAACAGATGGCAGTCACGGCCAGAGAACAACATCATCCTCATCCTCATCCCCATCTAAGCTCGACAGCAATGTTGGCGGGTAAGTGAAATTAATTGCATTGTTTTTGGCCACACAGAGTAAAACAAATACTCGTACTAGTCCGTGCATTGTTTCCTGCCTGTTGACAGTTTTTTTCTTTTTCTAAAACCTAATAAGTTAGTGCTTATATCAAGCAATCATCAAATTGCAGAATATTTAAAGAATCAAGGGGTGTACTAGACACTATTAGCGACAAAATGGGAGGCATAGCAGAACCCATGTCGAAAGAAATCGATAGAGACCGAGAACTTCTTAATCATTATAGCTGGGGAACAAATACAGCTTGGTTGAAAAATCATACTCAGTTGATTAACTGTGTTTATTAAGATACTTATTTATTTATGCATTTAATCATTATTTTTTGTGTAAGTTTAGGAACTGCAGTTTCTTCTCGAAAGTCGCAAGTTTAAATTGAATAATATTTATTTATTTTGAATAAATGTCTTTACAAAGATATTTATTTAATTATTATTTTTTATAAAAGTTTAGGAACTGCAGTTTCTTTCTCGAAAGTCGAAAGCTTATATTGAATAATATTTATAATATTTATTTATTTTGAATAAATGTCTTTATTAAGATATTTATTTAATTATTATTTTTTATAAAAGCTTAGGAACTGCAGCTTCTTTCTCGAAAGTCGAATGCTTATATTGAATAATATTTATAATATTTATTTATTTTGAATAAATGTCTTTATTAAAATACTTATTTATTTTTTTATTTAATTATTATTTTATTTAATTATTATTTTTTGTGTACGTTTAGGAACTGCAGCTTCTTTCTCGAAAGTCAAAAGCTTATATTGAATAATATTTATAATATTTATTTATTTTGAATAACGGTGTTTATTAAGATACGTACTTATTTATTTATTTATTTATTTATTATTTTGTGTGTATGTTTAGGAACTGCAATTTCTTTCTCGAAAGTCGCAGGTTTATATTGAATAATATTTATAATATTAAATAAATGTGTTTATTAAAGTACTTATTTATTTTTTTATTTAATTATTATTTTGTTTAATTATTATTTTTTGTGTACGTTTAGGAACTTCAGCTTCTTTCTCGAAAGTCGAACGCTTATATTGAATAATATTTATAATATTTATTTATTTTGATTAACTGTGTTTATTAAGATACGTACTTATTTATTTATTAGTTTATATTGAATAATATGTATAATGTTTATTTATTTTGAATATCTTAGTATATTTACTTAAGTATTTTTTAATGTGTAAGTTTAGGAACTGTCGTTTCTTTCCCGAAAGTCGCAAGGTCTACTACTTCAATTCTAGATGTGTATTTAAATCACATTTATGGTGTAAGTAAAGGCTTAGGAACAGCAATTTCTTTAAGAAGACTCAGTTCAAAAAGACTCATGGGGATATGTTTAAGTCTGGAGGCTTCTTTTTTCTTGTACGAGTAGGTTTATTTTTCATATTATTGTTCCTTTTCATACTGATATTATTATTTTTCAAAGATCTATTATATGGATGTGTATTTAAAGCAGATTTGTGAGCAGTGAAAGGTGAGCCATGTCTGGAAGTTTCATTTTCATTTCTTATTTTTATTGCTTTTTTTCTATCAGTAAAATTTTTTTTTTCAATGATCAATAATCCGGATATGTATTTAAAACAGTTTTATGGTATAAGTAAGCAGTAATAAGCGGTTTCAGAGCCAAAAAGGGAACAAGGAGACCGAAGCTCAAATAACAAATTATTATTTCTGGGTTTGGAAATGTTGCTATGAAGAATTGGTTTTTCACAATTATGTTCGTTTTCGAACATAACAGAATATGTTTTAAAAGTTGTTGGATATATTTCCATTATAAAAGCGCCAATGTGCACCAATCTCTTCGCTAGTCAGTCGCGCCTAGTCTTTTGCGATTCGCAATTGCTTACAAATTTAAGCTCGGAATTGGCATTGCCTCGAATATTCTTAAACAGGCGCAAGGACAACCATTGCAGGAACAACAGCAACAACCATAGAAGCAACAGTCTATGAAATTCGTCACCCGACACCAAACGCTCGCTGACACTTCCGCTGGAGGCTGCATAATCGGCTGACCATCCTTTCAGCATTCATCAGAGGCAGGCATCGTCATCAGCAGCATCTGTTCGCGAACGCGACGTTGGCGGGTAAGTGAAATTAATTGCATTGTTTTGGGCCAATGAATTCCTAGTTGCCAGTTTTTGTTTTCGGATTAAGCGCCTTGATGTCTCTTTGCCAAACAGAACACAACAGCCCCTGCCCCTGCCCCTGTCCCACCTCTTACCAACGCTTTCGCAGTCTATCACATGTGATTGCCGCAGCATGCTGCAAACATTTGAAGCACGTGGCACAGTGGAGCCAAGGCGACCATATTTTTTTCATATATTTTTGAAAATCACCGAAATAATTCAATTGAATGTCAGGCTTCTTCGAGTGTGATTGAATTCTTAAAACAAATATACATATATATATAAATAAATAATTGTAAAGCATTGTAATAAAAATATGCTAAAATGTTGAAGAATCAGACCTGATCGAGTTGAATCGAAAGGAATATATTAGCTCAGAATGAAAAAAAGTAAAATTTAATACATATAGAAAAATTCTAATTCTAATTTCAGTTTAGTATATAGGCTTATCATTATTTGAAACTTTTTAATCTGATTGTAAAAAAGTCGTTTTACAATTTAATTATATTTAATTTTTTTTATTTTTATTTTTTGCTGACAATAAATGTCTTCGAAGTCTTCTACGTACAAGTATGTACATATGTATAAATGGGATAGTTGAAGACAACTGACGAGCACTACCCAGGTTTATAATTCCTAAAATATTAGAGCATGACTAAAATAATTAGACAGCTAAATCGGTAGCTAAAGTCTCCCGATGTCGAAATATTTGAGTTTTAGGAAATAGATTAAGAGACATCCAGCTCATTAGTTCTTAGTGTTGTATGTTATTCCACTTGGCCATCAAAATGATAAACCAGTCATATTAACAGGTAGCACCACCAATTTTCTATTTACCTTGCTGATTTTTAACGATAAAGTGGCAATTTTTAATCTTTTTTCAAAATTAAGATTAAATTGCGTTTTTAAAAATAAGAATCAAAAGTTTCTAAGGATTTCAACACCACTTCAATAAGCCCAACCACTGTGCGCCAATTTAAATGTGTGCTTTGGAGTTGCTGCCTGCCTGCTCTGTGGCCCCCGCATCCTCCTCCTTCGCAACGAGCTCACCACTTGTCGTCAGTTTATCGCGCACTGCTCCAGTTAGGTACCATCATCAACATGTTGACATGTCTATGACTGCATGCATGCGTGTGTGTGTGTGTGTGTGTGCGTGAGAGAGAGAGGGTGTGCGCTTGTATGGGCCGACGCGTGCTTTTGTTGTTGGTCCCGTTCCCCTCCCTGTCCACTTTACCGTTGCCGTTGCAATGTGCGCTAACCAAGCTCAACAGCGTTTATCACTCATGCTTATGGTCTTGTTTTTGCGGTGATATATCACACTTGACACTCATTCATTCAGTTTGGAGTTTGGAGTTCAGTCTCTGTCTGCCTGTGTGTTTGTGTCTATGCAAGTGTGTGAGTGTGAGTGTGAGAGAGAATTGTCATGCCTTCGTCTCTCCCTCTCAGCCAACACTGTGCGCCTAGAAACGCTTTCATTTGAATTTCATCACTTTTGCGGAGCACAGCGCTCTGAACACTGAACACGACACCCAACACTGGCACTGGCAATGGCAATGTCATAGTTAAAGGCCGCAACTATCATCAACATGTGGCGAACGGCTCACTAAACACACGCACGAATAGCTGTCAGATATGGGGGCGTGACAAATTCAAATATTCGCCAAATCGAAAGTTGTCGAATTTTTAATAAGGGGATATACATATATATTAATTTGTACTGAACAAACATACACTCACGATTAATTGTTAACAGCTCTTGACAAGCTTCCGAGAGCGCCTACCATAAGAGAAGAAGCGATCGAGAGCCGAAACAAAACGCACTCAACGAGCTTCTACTAAGGAATTTAACTTCTTTTCTAACAAATCTGTTTAATTTTTAAATTAAACTGCGGAAATTTCGTGTTATTTAGAAAAATATCCAGCTTTTCCAGTTCTTATTTATTTTTTTTTTGAATTGCCAACATTTAAGATTTTTTTGCTTCTGAAAATTTGTTTTAAATACATTGTCGATAAACCTGTTCTTCATTGGAGAAATTATACTACGATGTACAAGTTATTCCTTATTTAATAAGATACGCCCAATGAAAAGCTGCACTTGGATTTGTTGAAATTTTTCTGTTTATCATATATGCTTAAATTATTATTTTAATGCTTTCTGCATTATTATTTTTAATTCCAATTAAAATTTGTTTGCCTCCTTTTGGAAAAACCTTCGTACTGCCTTGATTATATTAAATATTGTAGTTATGTATTAATTTAGAGGCTTTGCAATGGTTGTTGCTAGCTAGTTTCTTCTCAGCTCTTAAAGTTTGCTTTTACTTGCAATTTGCTTCTCTAATTTACTAGTACGCCTATTTATATATTTACATAGTTCCACTTTAAGCCAAATATAAAAAAATTGTTTCAGCACATATACATGTACATATATAGTTCTAAGTAATCGAAAAAACCAAAAAGGAAAAGAATGGAGCATTAGTTGGGATTTTGTGGTGAATAGGGTAGGAAATGGAATGTTTTATTCAATGTTTTTCCATTCTACAATCAATTCACAGCCAATTCACGGCCAATTCCCATCTCTAGAACTTCGACAAACACTCGCTGTGTGTGATATCCAGGCTTGATGAATGTTCCTCCTACACGGCAACGTCAACTTTGTTGCTTCACGCTGTTGTTGTTTGTTGTTTGTTGTTGTTGTTGCTGCTGCTGTTTGGTGCTGACTGTCTGTTAATTTTTGGCAACTGCAGCATCTAGGAGGCTCTAGGTCCAGGGGCATGGTGTAGAGGGAAGAGGGACATCAGCAAACTCATCCACTCGCATCACTCACAAGCCTTTCGACACTATTTTGGGTATTTGTCCTTTTGTTGCTGTTGCTGTTGTTGTTGTTGCTGCTGCTAGGTTTGTTTGTTCTTCAATTGCTGCACAAATGTTTATGCAGATGAATTGTATTTTGAGTTGTGTTCTTGTCTCACTGATGTCTGTGAGCAGAGCGTTCGGGTCCTTTATTGTTTGATGGATGTGAAAACTGTTTGCTGAGCTTTCCATAATGTGACTGCGACTGCTCGCTTAGAATTAGCTTAGTCTTGTGGCATTCCAACGACAGGTGATGAGAAGCGGAACTTGAAGCTGTCCATATACTTATGTATATTCATATCATAGTCCAAATGAATGCTCATATCTTAGTGCCAATAAATGATTGAAGTCAACATCTTCAGCCTTGATGGAACCTACTTGTAAATAGATGTTGAGATCTAAGTATTGGAAATTTGATATCTTTTTAATCGGGTTAAGCAATTTGCTAATATTGTGTGCTGTTTGCAGTACGAATCCTTAACATAACAACAACAAGAATATGGGCAGAGACTACTCTCCTAACAATAACCTTGTCGTATTGTGATGCTGGTTCAGAGTAGGTGTACATTGTGGGGCCTTCTTAACAAAAACAGAATAATTTCAGAACACACACTTATCCTATAAGTGAGGGTTTAACTACGAACTATCCGGAGTAATCTACAAAGCATTGTTATAGCCACAGCCTACAGTGAAAACTGCCTCAATGGACACTTTATTTATTTGGACACCCCTCTTAGGCGGACACTTTTTTAGACCAAACCTCTTGGTTTAAGTTTTAAGAGAAAGTTTCTTTGAAAACGGACGCTGAAACGTAATTAATCTTGTTTATGGACATTTCAAAAACATGCAAAATAATTGATATGATCTCTTCACTAAGTGTGTTCAACTGTATTCTGCAGATTCCTTTGATATATAATTATTTCTTTCTACTACAAGAGGACAATAAAGTATTTCATAACTTTGTTTTTTTAATTATTTCACAAATATGCCCATTTCTGCATGATCAAAATAATAATAGTGCTTGGACAAATATTGCAAAAAAGTAAATGTATTCTTAGTAACCACAATGCTAAGGAAAGGTTGCAAATGGAAAATAATATTATTTGTGTTTGTGGTGAATATTAAGGTTCGTTTTTTCTGTACTTCTGAACGGCGTGCACTTACTCAAATATTAATGTTTAAAGAAAAAACTAACTGCTTTTCAATAAAATGAATAAATTCCTTTAAATGTACGAATATGTGCTTCTACGTTTATAAAATAACATAAGTATTAAAAATGTATTATTATTTTGATCCGAATTAAAGTTTGTAACATCTCCTCATCAAGCTCATCATTGGTTGACCTACTAATATTATTATGAATAGAGTAAATGCAGGCAAATAGTTGCCAACAAATAGTCAGCAACGAACTTATTTCTCTGTAAGATTAGGCATATGGTCTCTTGATCCTTTCACAGTTACTGAGCAGTGAGAGCTGTAGGAGTTCTAGTGCTAATGCAGGTTTTTGGAAACTTTTGTTTTTATTAAAGAAAGATTGATATACTTATTAGCTGAGCTCCTGGATAGCATGTAGATCATCTTGTAAGAGAATATTCAAGGCGTTCAATTCAAAGGTATGCCAGCCATATACTTGACAGTCCTGGCTTGTTGCCATCAGCTGACAATTGCAGTCGAAGCATGCGGCATCGGCTGCTGGCAGTTGTGCAGTGTTTTGTGTTTTTATTGTGGACTAGAATTTGTGGGGGACTGATGCTTACAAATAAAGATTACAACCCACTCGCATTTTGCGCTAATAACAGATATTTCGCTGCCTCAATATTTTGTTTGTTGTTGCTGTGCGGAGCGCTTTTTTGTGCCACCAACCTGTCACAGACGACTGTCAAAAACTCAACCGCCGCTGACATGACGTCACAATTTTTGTAATACTTTTTTTCTCCTTTCACGCCCATGCCGCAAACATTTAGAGCGGGTAGGTTGCGGCAACTGCAACAGCAACTTGCAACTGCAACAGCAACTCGCAATGCAGCTGCCAATTCGCTGCCATAAATGTCATGTACGGCGTCCGTTTCTATTGCAACAACAAAACGCAGTCCCCAGCGGCTTGACACACACAAAAAAAAAAAAACCAAGTGTTGCTGTTGTTGTTGCTGCTATTGTTGTTTAGGCAGCGGTGGCGGCAACAAACGCCAAAAATCAAATTGACACACAATTTTATCATTCGCTGCACACTCCCCCCTCCCCCCCCCCCCCCCACCCTTCAATAGTCATCTCTGTCTGATCGTCCATCTGTCAAATTCGCATTCCTGCATGCAACATTTCTGACACCTTTGCGGTGACTGACGCGTCAAATGCGTCAAAAACATTTGTGTTTCAGCAACTTTTTCCTTTAGATGTTGCTGCTGTTGCAGCAACCATCGTAGTACGAACAACAACAAAAATAACTGCAGCTACAAATAAATAAAAACAAGTATTGTTTAATTTCTGTGTGGATAGTGTGCATGGGTTTGTGTTTTTAATGCTATCCCTGCATTTATTTGAATGGCATTTTACAATTGCCCTCAAACTCCTCGAGCAACAACAATAACTGAACAATTCTAAATTACAACAAATACACGTACATGGAATGTTAACAAAAATTTGGTGAAAAGTTTAATGAAAACCAATTGCAATTTATACAAATTTTAACATATGCTCGGCACATGTTTATGATTTGTGGTAACTGCTTGTCAGTTTTTCATTTTTCCTTTTTTTGATTTTGGCCAAAATTTCAGCCGCAAGCTTTTTTGTTCCTACTGGGAAAGGTGTGGGAGGCGGGGGGAGGATGCGTAGAGGTTTGATGAAGGAACTGCAGCATCGTTTTTAAATTGTTTTCTTTTTTTTGTCAGAGCTCGCCAGAGAACACAAGGAGGAGAAATGGAAGATATGTACATACATAGGTACAAATGTATACATATATATGCCTCACATCTCAAATAGAAATATGTAGCTATAAGTGTGTATGTTTTAGGAGAAGTGTTTAGAGAACTTTATTTCCAGCATTAGCATTACAAAAATCCCGCACAATTTCTGTTTCGTTTTCTATTTTGTCAACAAGAATTATACATGGCATACGAAAAAATCTGAGTGTAATAGACAGGAGAGGGCGTGGCACATTTCATAATGTTCATAGGTATAGCATATAGAAGTGAATGTCCATCCATCCGCATAAGCTTTGAAAACATTTTCCAAGTCGAAGGAGACTGAAACATAAATATCAGTGTCCGAACTGGCAGAAATCAGTTGAAAACAACTTCCTTTTTCAAGCAAAATCACCTTCAGGTGTAGAGAACTCAGTCTTCTGCTCATTGGGAACCAGCACTGCGTATACTTAACGTGCAAACACTCAAAAACTAAAAGGCTCAATGGAATGGGGAACCCTTCCCAAGCACGATAGAGAGAACACACACACACACACACACACACAAACACAAGTACACAAGCGTGTGAGTTGAGTCGCTCCTACGTTTGAGTGTAAAGGAAATCAAACAAAGCAAGAATTGGCTGCTTGTTCTTCTTTTTTTTTGGAGAAAATGATGAAAATAAAATGCCAAACGAGAAACTCATAAAGATGCGTAATGGTTGCCTGCGCACAAGTATCGGAAAATAATTAGAGGCAGAAGCAAGTGGCGATAGGCAAAGAAAAAGGCAGCGGCAGGGCAACTCGAGAATGTGCAACAAAACGCGACAAGGAGGCGACAAAAAGAAAAAAGCAACAAACATTTAAAGGATATGAGACTTGGCGAGCAACAAGCCCATTGAGCATACGTACATACATACATACATATGTACATATTTACGTTTATTTGTGTGCTTGTGTCTAGAGAGGGGGTCGCATGCAACAATTGTGCTGTCCAGAGTTGGTTGAGGGGGTTGGTGGAGCGAGGTTTGCGGCAGTCGCGTTGTTCGTCTGGAGAGCGATAAGCGACTTGATTTAGCATTTTCGATATGCAAATACAACAATACCAACAACAAAAGAACTACTTATGCCCACTTCAGTTCTAGCACGCGACTGCGACGCATAATGCAGCAGCAGCGCCCACCCCCTACAGCTATTTGCGCGCACACACACACATACACATGTATCTACTTAATGCAACAACAACTGCAGCAGCGCTCTTCATTTTCAATTTCAATAAATAACCTTGATTTAAGCGACAGCGACGCAAGCAGCGAAGCGCCAACGCAAATGCCGCCAAACACCCGCACGGACGTACACGTATATGTGACCAGCTGCGCGCACACACACACATACACACACACGCCGAGACGGACAAAGTAAAAGAGAGACAGCGTGCAGACCGGCCCCCCCACACCCAAACACCTGTCACACGTGCGCTCCAACAATAAGGCGCTCTCTGCCATTCTCTCTCTCGTTCTTGCAAAATATGCTCCAAAATGTTCTCTTTACACTGCGCTCCTCATGCAGCTGTTTCAGTTTCAAGCGTTTCGTATACAACTCTTTTCTCCTTTCTCGTCTACGCCACGGCACACACACATTAATCAAAACAAAACTGCAGTCAATTCCTCAGCTTTACTGTCCAGCGCATGCGTCGACGCTCAGCAGCAGCGACAACAACAAAAAATCAAAGGCGGCCATAAAGCAGCAGCAGCAGCAGCGGAACAATAACACACACACAAACAACAAACATACAATTTGTTGCTCTCGCTGTCGCTGTTGCTATTGCTATTGCTGCGGTGTCGGAGTAGGGCTCTCTTTTTCAATCCGATTCGGGCTCTGCCGCGGCGCTGCTAGTTTTGTTGCTGCTGCTGCCGGTATATATCAATTTAATGGGGAAAATGTCGTCAGCTCTCTTGCGCGCACACAATTTATTTCTCTCTGCTGCTACACGACGTTGAACGTCGCGGCCGCTGTCAGCTCTCAACGTTGTCAGTGTCAAAAAGATGTTTTAGTCGACAACGGCAGCGCTTAACGAAATCATGTGGCATATTTTCATTGTTGGATTTTTCGCAAGAAATTCAACAGCAATACCAACAGCAACAACAACAAGAACGTAGTAACGGCAGCAGCGACGTCGCTGCTGGCAGCGTGCTGCCACAAAATTGCAACGCGCGCGTGTCAATCAGTTTTTGTATGGTGGTGGGCAGCAGCATTGGCAGTTCCTCTATGCCTAGTATTTGAGTTACCGCTACAAAAGAAACAAAGAAACAACCGTTACAATTGTCGTTAGCAAGTCGCGCGCGTGTTCGGACATGCAGGCGCACAGTTCCCACTAGTCCCTATACAAAAAAAAAACACAAACATAAACAACAAAAATAACAACAACAAGAACAACAATGAAGAACTGTTGAAGAACATTTGGCGAAATTCTACAAACGACAGAAACGGCAAAGCAAAAGCAAAAACAAAAATAATAATAAATTTTGTGGCAAGCCGTCAGTAAATCATTAAATTAATAGCCTTGCTCTGGCCACTCTGACACACAAACACACACAGAGACACACATACAGGCACGCATACGCAACGTGCGTGTGTTTGGTTGCCAGTTGCCAGGAAGTGCTTGGAATTGGCGGCAGTTTTGACCGCAGCGACAAACGACAACAATAATAATAACAACAACAACAACAAAGGTGGCTGCAACGCGCCCAACAACTACCAACACATACACGCACACACACACACACAGACACGTAGATTCGCACTCACACAGCCATCCATCGACGAGTTCAGTTCTTCAGCGCGCGCGTTCGTCATCAAGCAGAGGCCGCTGCGCCCCTCCAGCCGCACATTCCGCCCTCCCGCCATCGCCGCCCATTGTGACATTTGATTTATTTGACGTGTGTGTTTTTGATAGAAGCTCAACACGAAACTGACACGTTCACACACACGCGCAAACAAACTCACAGAAGCACACACACACACACACCCTCGCCACCCTCGCCAGCGCCCTCACGCACGCGAAGACGCCAGCCAGCCAGCCAGCCAGAAGAGAAGAAGAAGAAGAATTTATCGTGCGTTTTAGCAAAAATAAAACAAAATCAAATCAAATAAATAATTCGTATTTGTTTTGTTTGATGGCTGAAGACGACAAGAAATTAAATCTGCTCGCTTTGCCTTCGCTCCTCAAGTGTGACACAACAACAAAAACAACAACAACAGCAACAAATCACTGCACCATAAATGCGAGAGCAGCAACAATAAAATAAACAAACAAAGAAGTAACTCCGACAAACACGCGCATCTCAACAATACTATTGACAAAATGATGCTGCACGAGGCTGTCATGTTGGAGATCTATCGTCAGGCGTTGAGCGCAAGGTGATTGTGATTATCAAGTGATTTCTTTGCCCCCAGTTTCTCGCTGTGTATTAGTGCAAATTTTTAGCTTGCAATACGACTATCAAACGAAATCGAACCCCCTAAATAGCAGTTAGTTTGAGCGTAGTTGGTGGTCCTTTGAACTTTCGCTGTTCTTAAAGGGAAAGTGAATAAAATTGTCAATATTATGTGACCAGTGGGCCTTTTTTAAATCATGGCAGTTTTTATATTCTTTGCCCAACGAGTAAAAGGGCCTTTGTTAGTGTTTTCCAACCGTCCGTCTGTCTGTATAAGCCCCTAGGAACTCAGAAAGTATGTGAACTAGAGCTGCGAAACTTGATATAAGGAATGTGCTTCCTAACCCCTCTTTATATGCATATGTGGAGATCTGTAGTGTGTTTATTGGAGAGCTATATTCTCATATTGTTCAGTTCCATCTACGATCTTTTAGCTGTTGTTTTGTAGAGCCGACTTAAACCACAACTAGAACTGAACCCTACCCTTTCAATTAATTCTTTTCAAATACAAGTACTGTTAACAGAAATTAATGAACAATTTATTGTGGTCACATATTAGTTAATTTTATAAGAACTACTGACTTGTGTTGTTCGTTAAAAATGATAGCCAGCAAGGATTTCAACTCTTTCTCTTTTTTTGAGAAATTTTCTTTCAGTTGAGAAATTTGAGTTTGACATCAAATTGAAATTAATATTTTATTTGCTTTATTTATTTATATTTCTTCACTCTCTTTAATCTTTACCTAAGCTCTGTCCTAATAAATTTATCTTTACTAATGTTATAAAGAGGAAAGATTTAATTGTTTGTTTATTTGAATTGAAAACTCCGAAACTACTGGACCGATTTGAAAGATTCTTTCACTGTTGGGAAGCTACACTATGTGTTATATATATATTTATATTTATTGTTAAATTTCATGATAACTTTAATAATTTGTATGACAAAGAGTTCAAAGAGGGAGTATATTATTAACCATCTTTTAACTCTTAGTCATAAAATAATAATTTCAATTTAATGTCAAACTCAAATTCCTTCACTAAACATTGCTATCTAGTCTAAACGTAATGGCATATATACATATATATATGTATTTCAGTAAGCTTATTGGACTTGTTAAACTTAGCGCCATTTATGAAAAAAATAGTACCTGCTTAAATAAAATAGTTATTTTTTAAATGTTTATCAGCACTAAACAACAATTTGTTGTTTATAATGTTTAGTGAAAATGTATTTTAAATAAAGTGTGTGAGGCAAGGAAATGTTGTGTGAGGAAAATCAAAGCTCTCTCTCTATCCTTCCACTTAGCAGTGATATGTTTCCATTTATTCAAGCCAGTCTCTTCTGGTTTATAGGGTTCGTACAGGGCGTTCTTTCTGTAACAATTAAGCCCCTATCTGACTTATCGAATGTATTTTGTTGCAGTGAATTGGCGAGTCCGCGGTGCCAGTCCCGGGAATCCAATACTTCGGCGACAGCGGGCGATGCACGCTGCCCATCCACCGAATCCCATTGCTCGGCCAATGATTGTTTGACACCAGCGCCAACGCCGACACCCACATCGCCGGTGGGATTGCCGCTGACGGCAACGCTGGCGCCCGCAGCCGCTGCCGCTCTGCTTCCGCCACAATCGGCCGCCATGGCTGCCTACCTGGCAGCGGCCCAACAGAATCATTTGCTGCTGACAAACCCACTGGCGGCAGCCGCATCTCTGGTACAGCAGGCCACGCAACAGTCGCGCTCCCCGGACGCTGCATCGCCGCAGAGTGGACAGCAAGAGGAGGCGCCCGCTCTGGACTTTAGCAGAAAGCGCACGCCCAGCGATTTTGAGGCCAACGCTGGCAGTGAGGATGAGGAGGAGCAGCGCGAACAGGAGGCGGGTGAGGCGACCAACGACGATGGCAACTGTCCACTAGATCTCTCGGTCAGCACACGCAAGCGACCGACACAAGAGGAGCAGGATGCACCGACCAGGAAGACGCCTCGTAGCAGCGACTACAAGTCCCCTTTGCCACCTGGCACCTGGGTGCCTCCTCTGAATCCGTATCTAGCTGCTGTGGCGGCGGCCAACAGCATGTCGCCCAAAAGTCTGGACTGGAATGGCGCCAAGATGGCAGGAGCCGGCAAACTGGCCCCCAATGAGGCTACAAAGGCGCTGGAGAAGATGACCGAGATGAGCAGACTGGGAAGCGCTGTGACGTCTGCCAGCAGCGAGGAGTCTTCAACATCGGCGAACCGATCGGGCAGCAGTCGCCACAGTGCCTGGCAGTCCCATTGGCTCAACAAGGGTGCCGATGCGGCCAAGGATGTCTTCAAGTGCGTGTGGTGCAAGCAAAGCTTTCCAACGCTCGCCACCCTAACCACACATATGAAGGAGACCCAGCATTGTGGCGTCCATGTTGCTCCTCCCACATCTGGGGGCAGCAACAACGTCTCGAATCAAACACCGACACGTCCGGCAACAGCTGCTACGTCCACTTCGTCCAGCTCCTCCTCGGCGTCTTCAACAGCATCATCAGGCTCGGCCAAATCCGAACTCAATATGCTCATCAAGGAGACCATGCCGCTGCCTAGAAAGCTGGTGCGCGGCGCCGAGCAGACTCGGCAGATTCTCAAATGCATGTGGTGTGGCCAGAGTTTCCGCTCCCTGGCGGAGATGACGAGCCACATGCAGGAGACCCAGCACTACACCAATATCATATCGCAGGAGCAAATCATCTCGTGGAAGTCGGGCGATGAGAAACCGTCTTCGGAGCGGCCAGCCAATGGAGGTGGCAGCAACGCGGTGGCATCCACTACCGCGCCAACACCAACCGTCAGCGCCGTCCTCACGTGCAAGGTGTGCGATCAGGCCTTCCCCACCCTGAAGGAGCTAAGCACCCATATGGCCCAGCAGGCGCATTACAAGGAACCCCCCAACAACACGAGCGTTTCACCGCCAGCCCCACCCGCACAGGTGCCGGCTTCGAAGCGGGGCGGACGTCAGGCGCGTGAGAAGCGCAAGAAGTCGTTGCCGGTCAGAAAACTCTTGGAGATGGAACGCAATGCAGCACATGACTTCAAGTCGGCAGCCAGTTTGGACTCGGCCCTGAAGCCACTGCGCGACTTTGCCGCCGCCACCAAAATCACGTGCGAGAAATGCGGCAGCAAGATAGAGACGGCTCTGTTTGTGGAGCACATCCGGAAGTGTCTGGGGGACAGCATACCCATACCTCCCCGTCGACCGCCGCCCACCTCGGAACGCCTGCCCAGTCCAAGGACGCCCAGCAGCCCACTGTGCGAGAAACCTGGCATGGGATCCAGTGGAGCACCTTCCGTTCTGAATGCCATTGAGCAGCTCATCGAGAAAAGCTTCGAGACTCGCGGACGCATGGGAGTCCCTCATGGGGGTGGCTACGCAGATGCGGGCACGCCGCTGGGTGCCAGCATTCTGAAGCGTCTGGGCATCGACGACAGCAGCGACTATACGAAACCATTAATGGATGTCCAGACCATGCAGCTGCTACGTTCCTATTCGGCGCGCGATCGCAGCGCCAGTGAATCGAGCTCTACGAGCCGTGTGGACTCCGCATATACACCTGAACGTCAGCAGCCGACGCCCAGACGCACGCCCGAAGTGCCACCGCCGCCACCACCTGCTCCGCCAACGACCATCAAGTCGGAGCCGTTGGATAACACAGAGCTGGACAACGTCAGGAGCCATATAGCCGTGAAGAAGGAGTTCAGCATGCAGGCGCAGGAGCAAGTCGAGGCGCCACGCACGCCACACAGCCCCAGCGTGGCAAGTGAACGTTCGAGCACCCCTCCGCCTCCTCCCGCGGATACTGGCAGCTTGTTGGCCCTCAATTCCATGTTCGATCAGCTCAATAGTCTGAAACAACTGGGCAGCGAGACGAACAACAATAACAACAACAACAACAATCAACATCAAGTCGCCGCCAAGAAGCCGAACGCTCATCCGCTGGCCGCTCTCCAGAAGCTATGCGAGACGACAGATCCGCCGGCGGCAAACACGCGCAGCTCCTCGACAGCTTCGGCGACGGCCAATGGCAACGATCTGGTCGCCTTCAGCTGGGCCTGCAACGAGGCCGTGCTTAGTGCCGCCGATCCATCGATTATCAAGTGCTCCTTCTGTGATACACCGTTCTGCTCCAAGGGCGCCTATCGCCACCATCTGTCTAAAGTGCACTTTGTGAAGGACGATGGCGGCGGTGAATCCCCAGCCGCCTCTGTCGCCGCGCAGTCGCCCAAATCGGCGCTCACATCATCACCGAAATCAAGAAGCCCGATGGCGCAATCGCCCAACACACAAGCCAACACACATCTCCAGCCCCAAACACCCACCATCAATCCCTATGACGAGAGTCCGCAGTCGAAGTTTCTAAAGTACACGGAGCTGGCCAAGCAGCTGTCCTCGAAGAATGCCTAAAAGTCCGATTCAGAAGGGGAAGAACTTCATCAACAACAACATGTCACAACAACAAACATACAGACACACTCGTTTGTGCATTGATTTCTGATCGAGAGCACAAGCAGAAGAGAGCGTTAACTGTGTGCTCTCTCCTGCATGTTCGTGCTCTCAATATTTGCGCTCTTTGCAGCACTTGCAGCAGCTCGTCACAATTTCCCCTACTTTGCTGAATTGATTTAATACAGCAGAGCGTAAAATTCCCCAAGCAGAAAGGCCAAAAGTCAAAAGGGGCCAGTCGTTCGTCACTTCATCAATGCGTCAGGCAGACAATTTTTATTGTTTACCAATCGCGTTAGCTTGCCATCGCACTCGCACTCAAGCGTGCAGGCCAAAATTCAATTACACCACCAATTTGACGAACTGCTGTCCATCAAGCACACCAACACGCACACGCACAAATACTTTTACACTTTCATGTGCATGAACTACTGTTGCAGCAACGAGCGCGAAAGAGACGCCTGTAGTATGCATCGCGTGTAGTTTGACGAAAGGCGACGACAACAGTTCGTCAAATCAGTCGAAACGCAAAACTAAAAACACAAAGCCAAACGGCAAAAACAAAATACAAAAGCAGACAGCTGACCATGCGATTGGATGGCGGCACACGAGCAGCAACAAAAACAACACAAATACAACAACAACAACGGTAACTGTAACAGTGCGCTCAAGTAGGTGGGGAACTTTTTGGCCTCCATTGAGTGTAAAATGTGAACAGGTTTGAGCGCAGAGGAGAGCAGAGCAGAACAAAGCGAACCGAATCGAATCGAGTTGAGTTTGTCGGTGTATTGCCGTTTTAGTAGAAATTATAAGCAGAATGTAAAGAGCGTGCCAAAAAGTAAGCAAATATGCAAATATATACATATTACCAATTAAGTCATTACAAACAAGAAACGCAGTATACGTAACATTTTTGAAATATTAATCTTAAAAAGTTAACCTCATTTTGAAAGGGCAACACAGCAATTACATTTCAAATTGTATTTGGCGCCAAAATGAAACTGTCTACCAGAATTAAATGAAATGTAGAGCAAGCGACTTGAGGAGAATTCTACATCAATACAATGTACATAACTAGCTCTTAGCACTTTCCTTCCACATGCCTAAAACAAAAGTTAAATAATAATTAAAATATGATAAAGTATTTACATAACTACTACTACTATACGAAAACAAATAACTGATAGATACGAGAGGGAATAAATCAAATCAAAATGTAAGCACGGCCGTAATTGAAACGCATGTATACGCATTAATTATAAATTATACAAAATTATAGAGTACGAGTATATACAACATATGGATACGAAAATCAATCGCGATCAATCTCAACAATAACACAAATGTATACCTACCTATACGATATTTAACCTAAGATTAAACCTAAGACTTTCAGCAAGAGGGTAGAAAAGAAGAGGAGGAGGAGGAGATTGAGGAGGGGAAACGAAACGAAACTAAAATGTAAAACATTTCATCAGCGTCGTCGTCTCATCATCACCAGAAACTATTTAAAAAACAAACTACATACTATATATATTGTAATTGTACGACTTGTATTTGAGTTTTTGTGATATTATTTTATAAAAACCATTTGCTTCCCTTCCGCCTAGAGTGTAAGTCTTTGCCAGTGTTGGGCAACAACATGCAACATTTCCTCTCCCCAACCGAACACTTGGATTTTAGAACTTTTTAAAAAAAAATATGTACGATATACTGGAGCGTTTTTAGATTCGATTGGTGTGGGCAGCCAAAATTCAATTACAAAACAAAAAGCGCCAAATAAAATTATCTTCAGAATTATAAACACAAGCAACCGCTCGCTCAACAGCTCAATACAGAAAAGCAATTCAATAAAAACCAACAGTTGTATGTTTCAAATTGCAAGAAAAATATAAATACACTTCACTCTTATTTAATGGACTTTGGACAATGCTATACTTTTCAGATCTACAGCATATTTATGAGTATTTCGTATTTAAAAATCACCTGGACAAGAGTAATTCAGCAATGGATTGAAGTACCCTCGCTGATGAACGCGAGGCTGCAGATAAATTTGAATTTTCAACAAAGATTTTTCCACATTATATGAACAGCCCTAAATAAAAGCATATCAAGAGTAAAGAGTTCAGAAACTGCAGACCGCAGATACGGGAAGTGGAGCAGTTAATAAACGGGAAGGTAAGCAGAATTGATGCATTTACGAGAAAAATGGATAGCTGCATGAGTCCAAAATTTGATGTTGGAGGATGGATGGACAAGTTTGAGGAACACAAAGGCTTGGCAAAACTTTAATAACAATAGTGTTATTTAAAAACCCCTTTCGGATTAAAATGTTAAAGTTAATGTATCTTTAAAAACATTTCCATTATATCTTAAAACTGGTTGTTTCTTTTTAATGATAAGCTAGGAAGTTGTGTGAATTGCTTTAAAAGCTACATCAAAGGCAGATTCTTATAAAAGGGATATATTTTGTTTACCCCAATTGAAAGCAAGCGAAAAAAGTGTATTTCCAGCTTTGTGCTCGTTTATTTCTACTAGATGGGTTGAGAGGTCAGCTAGAAAATTTGAAAATAGTATATAGCCAAAAAATCCACTAAGTTATGAGTAACATTTTATGGCATTCTTATTTTTATTTTATTTAATTTATCGACAATCAGGGCTGTCAATTTGAGAAAGAAAATATAAATAACGAATCCGAAGGCTTTGGAATAACGTGAAATCTTTAAATATATGTATATTTTCTATCTTACTGCTAGATTCGGAGTCAGGCAACTGAGATGAGATCAGAAATACAACCTTCGCAAAAGGGTTTTTATGTTGATATAAGATAAGATTTATCTTATAAGATGGTATAAGATAAATACGAGTATAGCCGCATTATTTTGTATAGCTTCCCTAGGATCGTTGCAAACTTAAGCTTTCATGGAAAACCTGTTTTGTTTATAAAGACATCTAAAGAATCCTTGATATTCATGAGTTTCTGCTGCATTACTATATTTCATGATAATATTTTTAATTTCATAAATACTGGTTCTCTTACAATATAATAAAGCTGTCATATGACAACAATTTCCAGTTGATTTTCTATTGTTTTTGTTTAGCAATAAGAATTCGTAAGAAAAGTTATGCTGCACTTCAAAATCATTCAAATATAAAAATCATTTAATACAAAAAAAAATAATAATATCAAAATTATTATTATTAAATTATTAAAATCGAATTATTTATTTATTTATTATTAGAATACTAAAAAGTAGTTTTTTCGAGTAAAAGAATGTATTTGCTTTAATTTGATAATTTGTACGTATTTTTAATTATTTTCCAATTGCGATTTAAACTCTGTTTTCGACCTCCTAAGCCGTACTGCCCTTTATTGTAGGCGTGCCTGGCAATTCTAAATACTTAGTATTCGTCCTGCAATATATCTCTGGCTCGTGCCAGCTCGGAAGGTGGCGGGTAATGGCATTTTCCGCTCAATGCACTCCTAATTATTTATAATACGAGTGGCTTGCATTGCGGGGCTCCTAAAAGGACATACTATACGTATGTACAAGTATAGCGCTGGTTGTTGTTGGCCCAGTGTACTAAATCCCAGTTAATTGTGTGGCCAAAACACGGCATATCAAATTGTAAACTAATATTTGCTAATAAACATGCAGAGTTAATTAAACCTGAATTATGGGGCCGTGTAAGGCAGGATGCAGGATGCGTGCCAACATGCGCGAAATGCGAACGCGAATCGCTGATTTATGGCCGACAAAGGATTAAGACATGCTGCCGACCAGATATGAACTTCCTAAACACACACACACATACCTATTACTAAATACATATGCATGTATATGTGGATGAGGATATATAGCACATACAAGTATATATATGTGTGTGTGTGTGTTGTGTTGGCATTTGCGACCACGTTGATGACGATCCGACGCCAACAAAATCTCCTCGAAAACTTCAATTGCCAAAGGATTCATTTTCACTTAAAATTTATGACGTGTGTGCGCCAACCCCCGCCACCCACTCCCGCCCACTCCCACCCACCACTCACACATACACATATGCCCCACATACGGAATGGGGAGGGGGTTGCTGCTGTTTGGTGTCACATTTGTGTTTAGAGATAATTTTTGGAAAATGTTTCAAAAACTTTTCTGCCCGGCTCTGTTATTCAGTCTAGGCTTCCTTCTTCATTGACGTTCGTTCGTTCGTTTGTTCAGCGCGCGCGTTTTCTTTCTCAAAGTTCCGAGCGTGGCACCTTTGGGCCGCCCACTGCCCCCACCCCACTACCCAGCTATGCGGCTGTTTCGCTTAATGAGATACAAACACATAAATTCTCAAAACTGTCATGCATCGCACATAACGCTCTTCTTTTTCCCTTTTTTGATAAGCCACGGCAACAAAACTGCCGCTTCACACTGACACTGACACGGACACTGACGATGTGTTCGACTGTGTGTGTGTGTGTGTGTGTGTATGTGTCTATTAGTGCATCTGTGTCTGCGTGCGTTTTGAAAGTTGGCCTCCGTGCGTGTGTGTGTTTGTGTGTGTGTGTGTGTGTGTGTGGGAGCGCACGTTGGCGTTTGTTTGTGTGACAAAGACGCTTGAGGCGTTGACGGTAAAATCAAATTTATATACCAGAATGTCATGTGGCAATACAGTCGATGGCAAAAGTAGATGAACACAATTGTCTAATTGAAATACAAGCTTACAGGTATACTCTAAACTATCTTTTCGATGTTAAACAGATACACGATTGACAGATATAGCCATAGATTAATAAATACATTTGCACATACATAGATACATAGATAAAAAAGGAGTAGATAATTAATAAGATAATAATATAGTTGGGAGATAGACTGGAAAGAATTAGACATATGTATAGATAAATATATAGATATAATTAGATAAATGAATAATAAATAGAATAATAAAAAAATATATAAGGTAGGAGTAAGAGAGATGATAAATCAATAGGTATAAGGTATAGTATATCTATCTTATGAAACAGAAATTGATAGATAGATAAATATAAAATAAATAGATGGATGGATAAATAGTTAGATAAATATATAGAAAATCTAAATACATATTAGATATATAGGAAGAAGAGCTATAAAACAATACATATAAGATATCTATCTATCTTAAGAAAGAGAGATTAATGGATAGATAGATATAAGATAAATAAATGAATAGATAGATGGATAAATAGCTGGATAAATATGTATAAAGAAAAACTATATAGATATTAGATACATATGTGGAAAAGCTATAAATCAATACATATAAGATATCTACCTATCTTTAGAAAGAGAGATTGATGAATAGATAGATATAAGATAAATAAATTAATAGATAGTTAGATAGCTAAAGAGGTGGATAAATAGGTAGATAAATCAGTTATTAGATACATAGAAGAAAGGGCTATAGAAAATAAAAGATAGTTGGATAGAGAGATCGATAAATAGACAGATATATAGACATGGGATCTATGTGTATATAAATTTAGTAAGAAATGGCTAAATAAATATAACAAGTAATATTACAGATATATAGACAACTAATTTAATAGATCGGTAAATAAACAAATAGAAAGAATGGACCATAAACAAATATTCTATTCATAGATAGTTAGATAGATAAAGATAAAAATATAGATAAATATATAGAAAAACTATACAGATATTATATACATAGTAGGAGGAAGGGCTATAAATAATAATAGATAGTTGGATAGAGAGATAGATAGATAAATAGACAGATATGTAGACATGGGATCTATGTGTATTTAAATTTAGTAAGAACTTGCTAAATAAATATAACAAGTAATACTATAGATATATAGACAACTAATTTAATCGATAAATAAACAAATAGAAAGAATGATCCATAGATTAATGGCCTTTATTAATATAAAATATTTATAAAAACATAGATAAATTCAGAGAGAAATGCTTTGACATATGAATAAATTATGAATAGATAAATAATTGGGCTGATACGATGATTAATAGATCGGTAAATAAATAAATAGAAATAATGACCTTTATTAATATAAAATATTTATAAGAACATAGATAAATTCAGAGATAAATGTTTTGACATATGAATAAATGATGAATAGATAAATAATTTGGCTAATATGATATGCTAGCTGGATAGTTTATAGCAAATAATTTGATATCAAACAAATATGCCTTTCCAACCACATTTAAACACAAGCCCTATTCCTATTTCTATACAAAATCTGTCATTGTTTGCGCAGTTTTAAGACTCTTTTTTGTATAATGAATAAAAATAACTAATTTGACATTTCATTATCGTCCGCAGGTAATTGTATTTATTACGCATACGCCACATTGGATCAGTTGCGGGTGAGTACTTATCAAACATACTGTAGTCTTGCGCAAGGACGCATTCAAATCGGTGTAAATGCTTGGGCACAAAGCCCGCTCCTCTAATGAGCAAGATATGCCTGTGGAATTAGCCAAGTGAGGCAGGGAGCGAGACATAGTGGGGGAACGCCACAAAAACTACAACATTGGGGCCACAGCTATGCTGTCTACGATTCCGCTCCATGTAATGCCCTTACTCAGATACTTCTGCACATCTGATTATGGGGTGATTTATGAGTATTTGTGACATGGCTCCACACGTTCCCAATACAACCATATTGAACCTTTTTACAAATTTATAATCAACTACAGTTTTTTAAAGCTTCTTCTATATCTCGAGAGTGATGCATGATCGGATTAAAATATAGATGAAGCCTGCTTTAAATGGGGGTGTGATCTATGAAGTGAAAACTACACATTGCAACTTTTATTTGAAACTAAATACAGAATGTATTAGGTGTGAAAAGATTTTTAAAATGTAATTTTAAAAATTCTGCTTCAAATTCAATTTTTATTTCAATTATTATTGAGTTAATTGATGCTTAGGTTGCGATTGTCAATAGTTTCCGAAAAAGGTGTCGGAAACAAATCGGGGAGTTTGGTATAGAAATTATAGAAACTTCAAGATTGATTTGAATTGTTGCTTTCAGCCGATACAATATCTTTCACTCCTTTACATGAAATATGAAATCTCTGCCTGAATATTTTTTTGAATTTATTATTCTTACTATTTTAATTCTATAATGATTTGAAATAAATATATATATTTTTTTGTGTTTATTTATTATAATTAAAAAAATGCTTATAAATTAACATACATTCTTTGAAAAAAATATAAAACGATTTGATTAAATAACTGCACCTATTTTATAAACTTTCGAATTTAATTTAATGGATTATACTATATTTTAAATAAAAATTAAAATAGCTAATATTTATAAATTGCATTTAAAGGAAATATCTTTTACATGAGTCCTTGTGATTGATTTTTTTGATTGAGCAAACAATTATTGTTCTCGGTCTCCAAGCCTACTAGGGTTCTTACAATTATTTCAGTCTATTTTCCAAACGGAGTAAAGTGACTGAAAACAGACTTTAAGTTCCGACTGCCAATATACTTAGTAGTATATGCTGTCAGCTACTATCTTGAAATAATTATGAAAATCATCTGGCATGCCTCCACCCATGAAACAAACACCAGACTAAGCGAAAACATTAAGATATAATTTGTATTTGGAGGGCAAAAAAAGGGATACGCAGACACTGAAAGCAACGCCTTCCATTATACTAGCTCGTACACCAGCATCAGTAAACACTAATGAGACTTACACACACACAGACACACACATATGTAGGTAGTGGGAAAAAAGGACAATTGCCTGCAGTGTGAACAGCAAAAGTTTTGCAAAAGTGTCAGAAAATGTGAATGCGCCCAAAGGAGGCGGCCAGGGGAAGGGGCAGGGGCGGGGGCAGGAGGGAATGGCAGAACAAAAAGAGGAGCAGTAACTCAGTTGTTGCATATGTATAGGTGTGGGTAATGTGCCGAGGAGGTAGCAGCAGCAACAACAACAACAACAAAAGCAACAACAGCAACAGAGCGAACGATGAGATGGATGATATCTAGACGAATGATGCATGAGCCACATTGGGGGCGGCAGTGCGACATGGCGACCATGGCCATATAGGTGGCATAGTCTACGTAAATTCCAACGCTTCATTCGCCAGATACACTAGCACACACCCACACACACACACACGCACGCACATCCGCACACACACACACACACACGCACACACGTTCAGTGTAAAAGACAGTGCCATGTGAAATATGCTGACTGTGTGTGGCAAAGACAAGAAGCGAGAAGAAAAGCGAAACGAGCCAGGGCGAGCGAGGACGAGAACGCACGCGTAAAAGCAGCGAATGAGCATGCGAAAAACACACACACACACACATCCATATACATATGTATACATACATATATATAGATATATGCACACACACACACACACACACAGAGAGAAAGCTGAACATATCCAACTCGAATCTTGTCCACAATAAATCAAATTTTATTACACTTTTCTTTATTCATGCCACAGGATATGGCAGCGTATGGTGCACTGATGAGCACACACACACGCACACACACTTGCACACCTACAGCATAGCAGAGAGACAGTCACAAGAGCACAGAGATTTTCGTATGCTCATTTACCGACTTCTTCCCGGGTGTGGGTGGAATTATAACATCCGTACATTGACATTTTTATAATGTACGTAGCTCCGATGGATATGAATGTGCATTCCGCAGTTACTGCTCGGCTCTTTAATGAATGCATTTAATGAATAAATGCGATTATCGAGTATTAAGTGAGAGCTATATTTAATTATGTATTGTCATCAATAAATAGGGCATTTATTTAACAAAAATAAAGTTACCAAATCAGTTGGGTCACAAAGGTCGCATCCAAATATGGTTAGTCTTTTATGAGTGATGCTTAATTTCTTTCAGTATTCATTAATGCTTAGGGTATTAAAAATCTATAGTTTTTAGAATAGGTGTTGCAAGTCAGAAAGGTAGATGTTTGGTATCCAAACAAAACAGCCTTTAGAAAGTTGCTGATAAATTATGGAATGGAAATTATAGAATGGACAAAAAATAAGTAGAAAACATACAAGTATTTCAGTCTTTAATACTTATGTATTTGAAGATCCATAGTTTCGGGAATACGGATTGAAAGTTATATAAATGGTTTGCAGCGAGAGTGAACATAAAATAATACGCTTGTGGTTCTAATATATTTCAGCTTAACATAAGTAAGAAAAGTGGCAAAATAAATATCAAATTTATTTCGATCTTTGGAAAATGTATCGAATCAAAATCGAATGGGAATAGATGTAATTTTTAAAAAGGGCGCATAAGAACCTGTTGAACATGTTTACAAATACGAGTATATAGTATGTATATCCGATCTATAAAAAGTAAGTCAAATGGCGAAAATAATACGAATCACAATATTTGTATTCGAATCGTTTAAAAAAACAGCTTGTGAATCAATCAAATCATTCAACATTTCACGGACTTACTCCCAAAACGATTATGGATATGAAACCAATACCACATATCCTTTCCGTTGAGCTCCTTCCATTGGTGCCAAAGCAAATGAATTATTCGAAGCAACTCGCTTGCATTCCATTTAGATTGTCTGGCCCACAGGCACAGGCAGAAGCTCGCCCGCACATCAATAATACCAATCAATAATGGCTTGGTATTGCTTGCATATCGGCTTGCATTATTTTAAAATATCCGAGTGTGTAGTTTTAGTTTTTTCACCGTCGTTTGTTGTGAGAACTTTTGCATTATAGCATACTGAGTGAGAGGGACATAAATCAAAATTCCATTACGCCCGAAAGGTCCCGCCCATATCAGAGACAACCCATGCTGTGATTTATTAGAAAAACTGCAAGCTGCTCGCTTGCTCGGCAACCAAACCCGAAAGCAGAAGCAACAACAACAGCAAATACAGGAGTGCAAATACAGGAGTATACAGGAGCATGAGAGTGAGGAGCAAAAGGAAAACAGCAGCAACGCGTTTCTTTTGATAAAAATTTTGAACTAAATCAAAACTTCATTTCACTTCGGTGCCATTTCTTGTGCCAGGCAACGCCAACGCCAACGCCAGAGCTCAGTTTAGTTCAGTTTTCAGTTGAGTTGAGCAGCGTTAGGCCCCCAGGCGGGATTCGGACTCGGGCTGAGTCGAGTTGGTTGCAACAGAGAAAAAGCGAGAGAAAAGTGCAAAACATCGAAACAAGAAATGGCGCGCAAAGCTAGAAAGTGTAGCCGAGTGGCACGGGAGGCGGCGCCTACTCTTGGGCTTCAGCCTCAGCACCAGCGCCAGCTTCAACTTCAGCTCCAGCATCAGCTTTGGTGTCGTTGGCGGTGTCGCATTCAGCGACGAGAACGCTGCTTCGTTGTCCTGCGACTTGACTCGACAAAATTCACTGCTGGCTGTCAGTTCAATAAATCATTTGCGTTTTGACACGCCACCGACTACGACTACGACACTACTACTCCGATGCGAGCATTCAACATCCAACATCGAGCATACCGAGTCCCGATGAAACTAGCTATGGCCGCCAATGAAAATCCATAAATACGAAAACAAAGCAAAAACGTCGACTGCCACGACAACGCCAACGACAAGGACGACGACAAGAAGACGAAGGCGCGCGCAGAACATAAATTTTGAGCAGCAGCAGCAAAAAAGGAGCAACAGCAGCCAGCTAGCCAGCCAGCCAGCAAGTCGAACACGAGTCCATAGATCAGAGCGCACTGCATGGGGATGACGGCAGGTGGCGTGGCACAAATGGCTCGAAGGCGGCAAAGAACAGAACGTACAACATCCTGCGCTGCCGCCGCCGCCGCCGACGACGACGACGACGACGATGGCAATGATGACGACGTCCACATCGATGCGCAAGGACGAGCCAAGATGCAAGCGCACTGGGCCACAAGCCGGAGGGGTGGACGGAATTATATATTGCACCTGAATGCATCGACATTTGCGCGCTCGTGCACAGAAAACTGCGAATACATGCAGGAAGTTGAGCAACATAAACAACATTCCTAAAGCAGTCACAATAAAAAGAGAGGATCTCTTTCTAAACGCGATTACTACTAACACCAATTATAAATTACTTTTACAAAACACAAACACATTTTAAAATCGTGCTCCTTTCTCAACTGCATGGCCTAAAAGCAACAACAAAAGATCTCGTACTGGAAACAAGTTTTAAAGCCACTGCCACTCAGCCTCAATCACGGGCACAGTTTGGCGGCGCACGCACACAGTTTTGAAAGCACTAGTTGGCTGCTGGCGCTGCTGCCCTAAGCAGAAGGAGATAAAAGCGAAAGGAAATAAAAGGGAGATAACAAGTGTTTTTTTTTTAATAATGATTATTTAGCACGCTTATTGTATTTGCAAATTAGTAGCAAAAAGCATATATTCATCAGAGAATGGCAAACAGATTGATTGATAAACTAACTTTTCAAAATCATAAAGAACTTAACCCTTCGTATGCCTAAGATGATTATCTGCAACATACCGCTTTAACTCAATTATTTTACAATTCGTGGGATGCAAGCTAAAGGATTTCTGTATTATTTTTTTTTTAATACATATATAAAGTACAACTAAAAATGCGATACATGTGGCTTTAATAAAATTAATAATTTATATTTAAATTTTTGGATTTACAGACATTTTTTGACCCCAGAAACAATTTTAATGTAAAAAAAATAATACACATCGTTTTCTGTAAAAAAAATATACAAAATCACAAAGTTTCAAAAAACCAAAAAAAACACGTACAAGTATATTTATATTTTGCCTTTTCTATCTAATAGAAAAAACCGCATTGAAATCAGAAAAAAGTCATACGAAAGGTTAACTTAATGAAGTCGATTGCTACATTAATCGAATCGATGGGCTTGTTTTTCTTTATAGGGAGGAAAGAAAGAAGTTTGAAATTATCAAAAGATCTTCATATTTTTACAAGATAGCAGATCTATTGCGGAAAATATAGGCCACATTTAACAATTCTCACCATCGTTTTTCTTACAGTAAATTATTCGGAAGCAAGTTTAAAATTATCAAAAATTCTTCATACTTAGGGGTAATACTTTTTACAAGATGGCTTGCCAATCAGCAGATGTATTCCGGCAAATACAAGCCAGATTTGAAAATTGTCAAAATCTTGTATCTTGCAGTAAATTATTCGGTCGTTCATTGCCTAGTTTCCATTTATGGATCCTACATACTTGTATATATGTGTGTTTCTGCGTTTAGTTTGTGATAGATGTAGATATATACAAGAATTTTTAAAGAATTAGCCATTGATAAGACTACCAAAAGCAGAGCTATTCAGAAAATGCGAATCTTAAGCTCAAGTCAAAAGTAGGCGTTTGGTCTTCTACAAAAGTTTTGAAAATCTTTAAACAAATCCGAATCTTAAAACCGCTAATATCTTCAATTAAATCAACCTTAATAGGTCTTGACTTTTTTTGACTTTAAACATCAAATGAACTAAAATTTTCCGCTTTGTACTACTATATTGGATATATAGTGGCTGTCCTGTAATGCTGTTATTTTTTTAGATCAAAAACTCATCTATTTTAAGCGTTCAGCTGTGGAATGCTTGAGCGGCTCTTCTGGCAACTTTCTGTCAGATGCTTGTTCCAAAACACACATCATCATCGTAAATCATGGCGGGCTTTCGACTGCTGCTCGAAAACCCGTCTCGGGCATTTCGGACATTGCTGGCTTTCTGGACATGGTCGGCGACTGCGACTGCGGCGGCAACTGCGAGTCTAAACATAAAAATAAATAAACGCCTTGACAGGCGGCGGCTTCGTTTGCTCAGCGTCGAGAGCGTGGCGAAAAATTCTCTGCACACAAAAATGTTTTGGTTCTGTGTTTGGAGCAGGCGGAGGGAGGCGGGAATGTCCTTCCATTTTTCTAGCACTTCAAGTCCTTTGAGCGGCCAAGAGATGGCGCTAGCGTTGTAAATTTCACTAGAATGTGCGGCGGGCAGCAACAACAATAACAACAATAGCAACAACAACACGCTGAGAACTGGGCACACACTCAAACGAGAGTCGAGTCGCCAGAAAGGATTTCATAAAAATTGCGCAATTTAAAATGTCACAACATAAATTCTGTTTGCGTTTCTTTATGCAGCAGCGACAACAACAACCACAACAACAGCAGAACAGAAATAGCAACAGCAACAACAACGAAAACGTGTAGCGCCAAAGCACAATAAGTATTAAATTTTGTTAGAAGGACTTTCACACAAACACACACAGATGTACTTACTTCGCAAATGTCCTTCGATGCAAGACAACACAGGCACAGAGCACAGTGTCAAGTTTTAAGAAACCAATTGATTAAAATAAGATCAAAAAATACCCAAAATATTGTAAAGAGTTTCCTTAACTAAAGGCTAGGTTGGCTTGGAGAGATCGGAAAACAAACAGTTTCTGAATACCTTTTAAACTCAGCCCCCAACAGGAACTTAGGAGCTTCAAGTGATCCTTAAACGCCGCCTTTTTTATGACGTTAACTACGTCGACAAAGCCTCGATTAGGATTTTAAATTTAAAGTAGGATTTTTTCAGGTAAAAGTAAAAGCTTTTCAATTAGGGCACCAGTTTCGTGTACAGTTAATAATCAGGTTGAAATAAAGGAAATTGAAACGAACTGAAAGGAAGGAAGTTTTAAAAAAAGCTTTGCTCATTTATTTATTTATTTTACTTAATTTGCAAAAAAGTACAAATTAATTCCCAACCCTCGACCCATCCACTTCTCTTTTTTGTCCATCTAAAGATAACTTTAAAATACTCGTAAAATTTCAAATCTAAATCATATAGCATAATTATATTTTAATTCCACAATGGGATCATTAATTTATCATTTCATTTCTGAAAATAGCTTCTTTAAAAATTTATATTAATTTTTAAGTTGAGGTTCAGTTCATTTTTTAAATTATTTTTAAGCTGTACTCGTATAAATATATAAATAAATAATAAATCTAAATTGAAATAGATAATTATGAGGTAGAAAAAACTTATTTAAATATTCCATAAAACCTGAAACATCCAGTTTTGGAAAAATCATTGCTCAATACGAGATCCGTTTGAAATTTGAGTTGAAAAAAAACATCAGGAAAGGATATTGAAAGTCAAGTAATAGGCCTATGTTGTAATATTTTATTTTGTTCTATTGACTTGGTCCAATACAATTACCAAATACATTTCAAAACCGGTTTTCAATGCAAACATAAATTGCATTTAAATAAGACATAACAAAAGCTAATTTGAAAAAAAGCTCCTATTTAAAAAAAAAAAAAAGATATGTTTAGTCTTCAAAGACAGCAGTCGAACCGTTCGAATCGTTGCCTCAATACAAGACTTACTCATCTATTAAATGTGCAATCAAAAGACGTTTTTGTTTTCCCACCTAGACCTGTGATAGTTGGACACTGTTGGAGGAGGTTCGGGGGCTGGACACGCTTGGCACTGATGCTGCTGACTGGCTGTCGAGCGAGTGAACGAAATGGCACCGACTCTGTGGACGACGGGGACGAAACAAAAGAAATCCAAAATGCACACAAACCGCGCACAGGACACTCACGGCAGAGGGTCGTCCCCAGGACACAAGAGGCGAAGCATCCATTCGCCGCTGACGCTCTGCCCAGCATTGTCTGTCCCTTTGCCCCTTCATTTGTCTCGTCGCCTGCGTGCAGGATCCTCCCGGTGGATGGCAACCCGTGTCGGTGGTTACGCTTAGACGACATCGGACCCGCCGTCGTTTGCTGTTCGTCAGTGGCATCAGCACCGCTCTGTGCGGAAACGAGTTGAACGCTCAACGTCGTTTCCAACGTCGTCGTCACCATCGCCAGCGTCATCGTAAGTTTTCGTTTGTTTGCTGTAGTCAGTCCTTGCTTCTTTTTTTTTTTTTGTTGCACTGCTCTGGTTTTTTGGTGCAAAGTTGATGGTTCTGGTTGCCTTCATTTGTACTTTTTACACTGCGAGAAAAGCAAGTACTCGAAATATGAGAACGCAATCAACAAGGGACGTTATTGTGGAACTAGCTAGTTGGATTCCTTTTCAGTTTCAATCAAAATATCTTAGCTTAGCTGCAAGTTGGAGTTTTCTTCTTTGGCGCTTTAAAATAGCAAATATTTTGGGCTTTTTCTGAAGCATCTATCGGAGAAGAGCACAAGAGCTCTTGATGCCATATGGAAAACATTTCGGGGTGAAATTAATTAATCTTTGGTTTGATATTTAAAATGTAAAAACCAAAACTACTGGCTTTTCTTTACACAGAAATTAAAGAAATTAATGCAACATATTCCTGATTCATAAAGAATTTGTTTTAATTTTCAGAAGGTAGAGTTTTAGCTAATCAACAATATTTAAAAAAAGTAAAAATAATTCTATTATATATATTTTTAAATACAAAATAAGTAGCAAGTAATTAGTATTGGATTAATAGTATCAAGCCAAAACAAATACCAACTGTGTTTTAATATTAAAAAATACAAACAAATTTAGATTAAATTCCACTAGCCTAAGCTGCCATATTAGTAGCAGAATATTAACTTAATAAATGGTAAATAAATGAATTATATAAAGCTTTCGGAGCACGGCTGATCCCGATGTGAAGAAACGGTCCTTTGTTAACAAAAATGTAGCATACTTTTTGGGATATTTTTCATTGTCACATTCTAAGTCACAAGTTAGTGGAAAAATGAACTTATCTTTAATTGGTGTTGTGTTAAGCATAATTCAGCATTATTTTTCTTTTTTTTTTTTTTGCTGTTAACTGTCTTTCATCTTTCAGATGCATCTTTAAAGATAGAATGAGAAATATTATATAAACTTATTTGTTATGCTTTTCAATAAGTATTCAAGGAGGTATTTAGATTGGTATTTAGATGTTAGCTTATACCAATTTTTGTTGTTTATAGCTTAGTTATTACAACAAGTATTAAGCCTTTATTTGATTTAAAATAATAATAAATAAATACAGACCTCAAATCTGAATCAGAATACAATAAACTGAACTTTGATGGACACAGAAGACATTCATTTTTTAAGCCTTTAATTGATTTACAATAATAATAAATAAATACAGACCTCAAATCTGAATCAGAATACAATAAACTAAAATTTGATGGACACAGAAGACATTACTTAATTAATTAATTAATTTTATTAACAAGAACTGGTTTAGGCAGAAAGAGCTGATTCCAAAGGACAATTACATTAAGAATAAAGATGTTTGAGCTTGAAATTAAGTTTATTTCCTGAAGAAACTTTGGTGAATAATTTAGACTTTCTTACATTTTTATGATAATCATGTGATTTGCTAAGATTTAAGTTCAATCTGGGGTGAAAAGCTACTGTCAACCTCTGTTCAGTTATTTCTCTCAGTGTGTTTTGTCTTTGTGCTCGTCAGTGACATAAATCAGAGCATGTCTGTGTGTTGCTCTGTTTTTCCCGTACGTATATATCTGTGCTCGTGTGTGTGTGTGTGTGTCAGACTTGGAGCAACGCCCATTGTGCAACACTTTCCATTTTTTGTTTTTATTTTTGTTGTTGTTGCTGTTACTGTTTCGTCCTTTTTTTCCACACATTTGTCGTTTTCATCGTGTTTTGTTTGTTTTTAATTTTTGCTCTGCTTTTAGTCCCTCTGTGTATATATATATGTGTGTGTGTATGTGTGTGTGTGTGTGCGAGTGAATGTGTTGGTGTTTGTATTTGTATTTGTGTAAGTTGTTCTTTTTTTCTAGTTTGTAGCTCGTCCTGCTTTTTTGCCGTCAACTTCACATTTACAGTTGTCCTTCTGCTGCGCTTCAGCGTCGCATCGCTCCCAACTATACATGCACACACACACACACACACACACGTATGTATGTATATAAATATGGTGTTGTTGTTGGTGCTGCCGCTTTAGACATAATCGCGTCTGCATTATTGGTTGATGCTTGTTGTTGTTTTGCATAAAAAGACAGACCCGGACCCCCAATGGGCGCCATCCTTTTGCTCAGCTTCCAGCTCATCGTTTATCGTTTGTTGCTGTAGCTATTGTTGTTGTAGTTGCTGTTGTTGTTGTGCAGCGTTGCAGTTGTAGCATAAATATTTTGTTTGCTCGCCGCCTCCGCCTCCACTTCCGCCCTCCACCCCATCACCATCACGTAACCCTTCGTTGAAGCGCTCCTTGCGCTGTATTCCTTTTTCGAAGATTATGTGTGTTTTGTTGCCTGACAGGGATCAGCATAAAATGTTTTGCAAGCTGAGCTTTTTTGTATTCCTTGCTCTGCTCCACTATGTGCTGTCGAGCTCTCTTATTTTTACTTATGCATACTTTTTTTCCAACTCTCGGACTTTTGCGCCTCTGCAAGTGTGTGTGTGTGTGTGTGCATTTGTTTGTGTTTGTCTAAAAGGTGTGCCTGTGTGCTCCAAATGGAAATTACTTATGTACACATATGTCCAGTTTTTAAGTTTGTGTTCAAATCGTTTGTGTGTTTGTGTCGCCGTGCGAAAGGCAAACAGCAAAAACGGGTTAAATGTTGTGGCGAATTTGTAATTAGAAATTGTCGCTTCTCGCTTCCATCTCCCTTCTCCCATCTCGCACCTCCACATTTTGTTTGTTAGTTTTTTGATTTAGCGTCTTTTTGCTTACGCCAGATGTTAAATATTTTATGAAAATAGATTACACGCGCACACACATGTATTATCTAGCACCAAGGGGAACACGTATAGAAGAACTTCCCTTTTCCAATTCTTAATAATAAGCAGATGGGTGGAGTGTCTGTATTAAGGTCATTTTATCTGTCTGTCTGCATGTCTGTCCGTTTGTTTTTTGTATGCAAAATTAAACGAAATAAATTCAAAGAAACTAAAAGCATCGCCTTATGTATACCCACAGTTTCAAAACCGAGTTAACTATACAGATACATGTCTATAGCCAAGGGCGCACGCAGGGGGGCCTACAAAAATATTGACATATAAAGTTTTTTATTTTGGCGCACTATATCGCCTTAAAATGGAACTTAGTTGGATTTATTGAAGCTTTTTCATTGATCATGTGCATAAATTATTATTTAAATGCATCGTGTATTATTTAATCAAAATTTAAAGTTGTTGTTGCTTGTCTATAACTTTAAGAAATTGCCGAACACCGATTTCGATAAAGTATTATGCGAACTAACACAATTTTCCCGGCCTTAATTGAGCCCGCATCTATTCTCGGAATGTTGAAAATTACTCAACACCTTCATTTATGGTATTCAAGCGCAATTATTGCAAAAGCCAATCCAATATTTTCTCTAAAAATAAACTAGTTTTGACCATCAATGGCCCATGAAAGATAGTCAATTGTATAAAATTCTTAAATAATAAAATTAAAATTGTATAAAATTTAAATCCAAATTTAGGCTCTCATATTTATATTTATATTTATTTATATCCTACCGTTACAAGTACCAGATTACTTATAAACTATGTATTACGCTAGTCGTTACATATTTATTTCGAATTAAATTCAATTTTATTTACTAATAGTTTATTTCACAATAAATATTACACTATTTCTTAATATGTTATTACAAAATTCTTTAGTTTAGTTTCCATAGCTTTCAATTAGTATAATTATTAATATTTTATATTACTTGTAGATTATTTTTTTCTGTTCTCTTATTCCTATTTTATATTATTAATTTTATTATATAATTTTTGTTTTTGTTGCATGTATGTATGATTCGTAGGTGTTAAAATTTAGAGTAAGTATATTTAGATATATCTTTGCAAGTGTGCCTGAGTTTTAAGTCTAAAGTGCGTTCCACATCCGAACAGCGGATATGAAGACATGGGAATTATTATTATTACTATGTTATTAATTTCTCGCTACATTTGCGCAACAAATCTCATATTGACCCAGAATATACACACCTACTATACTATATACTCGCACATACTTGTATATATGTATTTATGTAATTGCGATTACATTTTGGACAATTTCACTTACGTAATGGAGAGCGTTCAGCATTTTGGCAACTCTCACTGTTTGTTGCTCTCTTAATAAAAATTTATGATTATTGTTTTCACATTTCTCATGTTGTCAATATTAAAAACATTATTTTTCACACGAATTGGCGTCAATGGATGAATATCGTGATGTTGGACAGACGAATGCCAGCCTGTCTGACCCCACAAATGTGTGTGTCCTATCCGTTGACTGTTTGGTCGTTTGGTTGGTTGTTTGGTTGGTTGCATGGACAGATCATGTTCGTCTGCATTTTATTGAAATTTGCTGATGGAATTCGCCAAAAATAACAGCGACAACTACAACGACAACTGCAATAACAATAACAACAACAACAGCAGCAAGAGAAGAGCTACAACAATAACAATAACCACAACAACAGGCGACAATTGCATGCGAAAAACTCATTCAATCGCTGGCCAAACACAGCCACTCATAACTCAGAGCCTTATTGGGGCCTCATGGAGCAACAGCAGGCGCCATGTAGCGGACACGGGACACGGACACAAATCCATTGGCGATGGCGATGGCAATGGCGACAGCGACATCGGTGGCTGGCTGGCTGGCTAGCTGGCTGCCTGGCCTGGCATTCCCATTGTTGCAGGATTCGGGGACAATTGTCAGGCAATAAATCGATGTGTATAGGGCTGTAAATTTTTGTCGGATGGCCGATGAAAAAGTGCATATTATGCAATTCGACAATTCGACAATACGCCAAACATGTCGACCTACGCACACACACACACACATACACCCCAACGGAAGCGGATATGTACCGTATACAAAGTTCTTCTCTTCATCTTGCGATGAGCAGCCTCTCAGCGGCCTCACATCCCTCCCCCCTCCTCCCCCTCAGCTGCATTGCAGTGCTTTGCATATCAATGAAAATGCATAAATTTTTTTACGTCTCGCCTGGTGTTGATTTTTTTGTTGCACTCGCGCTTCGTTGCATCGTCACGAGGCAGGCCCCCAACCTGGCCAACTGTCGATTGGTGCGCCAACATTTGCCGTCCATCAAAGAGCATAAATCAGTTTGTAGTCCAAATGCGAGTGAAAAAAATGCGCTTGTAATTCCAACTAGAGGTGCACATTTGTCGTGAAAAATATAATACTACACTATATGCACAAACAAAAATATTTAACACCAACAACTATTAATAGGTATTTCTTCAACTCCGGTTTAAACAAATTTTTTTATAAAGTTGAAGAAAGTTTACTGAAGCTTGTATTTACCGCGAATATGCCACTTAAAGAGCTCGAACTATATGATAGCCAGCAATTTTCAGACCCAAATACTGTCCTTAAGTCACACAGAACAATAGATCTTTAGTGATATAATTACATATATAACCCTGGGGAATTACGACTCCTGTTCATTATTGTTTTTTTAAACTATGTCATACGTATTCCAAATTTTAAATATGCCAAAAGCTATAACAATTTTCCCATTAGTTCAATAATTGTCTGTCACATTTTATATTTGAAAATGTACCTATTATTGAACTCCTTGCTTAGAAATATTGGCGTAACTCAACTGTTATACTAAATTCCAGAAACACTTAAACAAATAAACTTTTTTGAAACAAATTCATTATCGAGATCATTAGGAGTCAACTTTTAATCGTTTTGGTTATAAATAGCTTTATTCTTTATATTCAAATATAGTAAGCTAAATAGGTGATATATTTTCTGCAGCATCAGTTGTTTGGATGGATCTTTTAGATCTTTTAAAATAGGTTTTATTCCGTAAAATAAACAAGATTGAAAGGCTAGTCTCTTAAATTGTTCAACGACAAACACACTCTTTGATGTTTGAAACGGAAAGATTGGTACGTTAATAAATATGTATGGAAAAATATCTTCTTTTTCTCACGAACGCATCTCTAAAGTAAGGCCCAAAGCATTACCACAACAGTCCAAAAGCCTGGCAAAGAGACGCCCCAGCTGTTGGCAAGTACCTGGCCCTCCCCACCCCTTGCCCCAGCCGCTGCTCTCGCCCGCCCCTCTCAGGAAACCCACAAAGTCATTGTCATAGGCGCAGTTCCATGGACACTAGGCTGCATGCAGCATTGACGAAACATAATCCTCAGTTTACGCGTCCGGTCTGAAAAACTGCACCGCGCAAAAACATCGAAAATCCATAAAAATGCATCATAATTTCTCGGAAAAAGAGTGTCCTGTGTCCAGTGCCAGCAGAGTGGCTATGCAGCCCACTGGATCACCATGTCTGTAACGAACAACAACACAGAGTGTGCCCCAACCAGCAGATATTTTGCTTAATATGTGTGCACACTCGACTATATACTGGTATATACTACTATACTATGTATATAGAGGGTGAGTCGAAACATAGCTTTCGCAATATTGAAAAAAATAATTATGATTATTTCCTAACTATGAACTTATTAGAAGAACATATTAGAATAGGAGCAATAAGAGAGGAAGGAAGTCAACTGAAGGAAAAATTTAATTGTGAGTCCGGAAAGCTATGCCCCGACTCACAGATTTATAAAATACAGCTCAGCTTGACTTCCCAACTATTGGTAATTGTGTTCCCAACTGTCTTTGATTTTTCAACATTACTCGCATATTTATAAAATTTATTGCCCTCTTTTTTCGTCCCTTTCGAACATTTCATTCATTTATTATTTTAGTTTCTTTTGATTGTGCTTAATAAATATATTTTATTTTACAGAAGTAGACTAAAAGCCAAACAATAGATTTTTAATCTAAATAAATAATAATAATAAATAAAAATAATAATAAAACAAGTGACAACTCATTGAATTATATGAAAGCAAAATAAAGGACTAGTAACGGAATTAATTACAGCTTTTGCTTACTTTTGTTTGATTTAATATTTTCATGCATTTAGAAATTCTTTAATTATTGGAATGTGGCTTTTCATAAAAAATAACACCAAATATTTAATTTCTACTGTCAATCTAATTGTAAAAACAACAAAAAACTGGAAAGAAACTGATAGATTAAGTAGAAATATTCTTTTTTCTTTCATTTCGAACATTTCATTTATTTTTTAAACTTTATTTTGTTTAAGTTCAATGAAAGTAGTATTTTATTTTAAAGAAGTACACCACAAACCAAAGAATAGATCTTTCATGGAAATAAATAAAAATAATACAAAAAATTAACAACGCATTTAATTATATAAAATCAATAGAAAGGACTACTTACAGAATTGATTACAGCTCTGCGTACTTTTGTGATTTTAAAAATAAAATGCATTTAAGAATTCTTTAATTATTCAGATTTGCCTTAAAAGAAATTGAACACAAAATATTTGATTTCTACTGTCAATCTAATTGTGCAGAATCTGAACTAAATGACAACAACAACAAAAAAAGAAACTTGAAATAAACTGCTACAAGAAGTAGAATTATTCTCATTTTAATAATTGTTTGCAGCTCTAACTTGCGAGTAATGTTTGTAAGCTCTGACAATAGCCATTTAATTGAAAAGTATTCCACGTATTCCAAATATTTCCTACACATGTACATATGTGCCTCACTGACTAACCCTAATGGCCAGAATGTCTGCAGAATCCGCAACAACCACAAGCTTCTGTCCCCGCGCCAATGCCCATCCATGATTTCTAGGATACAGTAGTCGCTGCCAATCAAATTGTATATCTGGAGGGCGGCGTGACCATGCAAGTCCGCGACCTGTTCAGTGCAACGACAGCGGCAGGACCTGCACTTCGCGCAGTCAAGCACTGAAACATGTCCTTGTGCAAATATTGTGGCTCACGTTAATAGATTTGCGTCCGCAGAAGGACGAAAGGAAAGGGCCCCATATTTCGATGGCATCTTTCACACAACACGCGCCCATTTCGCTAACAATTCCTCTTTTTTTGAGAGGGGGGTTTTTTCTCAATGTCTGGCCGTAAATTTTACTTCATTCATTCGGCCTTCCTAACTGCAGCCCCGTCGCCAACTTCCTGCCTTCCTGCCCCACCCCCTCGCCCGACTGCAACACAGTTGATTTTTTTCCCCAGCTTCGCATTTGAGTGCATTCGATGCGATATGTTGCCGCACTGTCGACATGTCATCCTTGCATTTATTTATTGAATTATGACTTTTGTGCATTTAGCCAGCTAGCCAGCTAGCCATCTAGCCAGCCACCAGCCACCAGCCAGCGAAAAGGTAAAAACCACACAAAGAGAGTATAAGTGGGGGGAGTGAGGGGAGCAGTGGTAAATAAATGGAAAGGCGCAGTGGGCTTTTGTGCTACAGATTAGTCAACAAATTTGAGATGGCATTGAGTGGATTGTTGCAGAATCTCAATTAAAGAAAATTGCTTTAGCTGAGAATATGATATCGTTTAGGCTTTGATTGCTATAATGGAAAACAAAATTTGTTTAAAATCTGAAGTTGCGAATGAATGTGCCGATTGTGAGCCGATTTGCTTAAAATGTTGCAGATACCCTTTAAGGAGGACTGTTTGTCCAAAAAACAGCCTTACGAGTCGCACAAAGTGTTCAAAACAGGCTCTGGTCGTCCTTGTCAGGAGAACTTCGATGAAGTGAAGAAAATTGTGCTCGAAAATAGTCGGCCCGGTTTGTTAATTTTCTTCTAAAAATTCAATTTTAAAAATTTTCAACCAAGCCATCAACTCTTGAATCAAACCTAGGACCCTAATTTTCATTATTAGAATTATTACTCGAAAAGAACCGAATTATTGTACAGATTATTCTGTGGAATAACTTAAAAATAATCAGCAGTGAAACGTATTTTGAAATTCAAAGTAACTTGCAAGAGAATAACTAAACTAAAGTAACATAAAAAGTATACTATTTATACATTTACATTTAGTAGCCAACACATAAAACTAGTATGTAATAACAAAAATCTTTATATTTAAGATTAAATTAGAGATTGTTTTAGATAACATTGGATAATATGTATTTCTAAGGTATATATACAGCGTACTAATTTAAAATTAACCTAATACTTGTAGTGCTGAGAATTTAAATTCAAACTAACTTGCAAGAGAATAACTTAGCTAAAGTAACATAGTAAAAAGTACACTATTTAGTAGCCACCACATACAAGTATATACTAATATGTAATAGCAATAATAAAAAAGCGTCATAAATCTTTGCATTTAAGATTAAATTATAAATTGTTTTTAGATAACATTTTTGTTTATTACTTCATAGTGCAAGAAATGAAGTTACTTATATGTTATAGCCCTAGACACTTTAAGAACTCTGTCGCTAAACAGAGTTTCGCATATGTACTATATATTAGTTAGTTTTCGACACGTTTATAATAAAGAATTTAGACAAAGAATTATTAGAAAGAAAAAAGAATTTCTTCGTAATGGCATTAAAGAAATGAAAATTATACTACTATAGTAATAAATAATAAAAATCGGAATTCAATTTTGGATTTTCTTAAGACTAAATTATTTATTAGTTAGTTTTACATTATAAAATGATAAAATATGTCATGCTTGTTATCGTGTCAGTTTAGTAATGCTAATTTTGTAAATATTTTATTAGAAATGATAAAGATTACAAAATAATAAAATAAATAAATAAACATAGAAATGTATATATAAATAAATATTTGTAAGCGTGTTTGATGGACCCAAAAAGTGTTTTTTCTTTATACTATATTCTACATACGGGTATACATATCTAGATTAAGTATTTGTTAATAATGCGCATTTAAGCGATCTGCTGCTAGACCCCTATTTGCGCATACCATTCATTTAATTAACAAATATAAATAAGGAGTATTTTTAGAAAAGATGTGCCGCTTTTGAAAGTAAATTCAATGGCCTATAAAACAAATCAAATATGTATTTATGTAGATTGAAAACCCTTAAAAGAATCAGATCAGCTTAGCTTGTGAAGCTGCCGCTCTGGTTACACATAAAAGGCGGTTGGGCTCACGATGTTTGCTCAAGAAAACCAGGTAAAGCCTGCGCATAATGAAAACTGTAAGTTTCTTTGGAAGGAAAGGCGCCCGGCGTTGGCGGCAACTCAAAGACGACTGGAGCTGCTAATTTTGAAATAATTAAAATGTGGATATGCGCGGCATTTCACAACTTCTAGCGTGACAGTGTTTGAGAAACCAAAACCAACAAGCGGCAAGTGCAAATGGATTTCCACACACGCCTACCCGTGCGAGTGTGTCAACAAGAGTACGAGTAGATATGTAAATGCACCTACACCGCCACCTTAGGCTTCTAGATGCTCCTAGACAGGTAGTAGAGTCAACAGAGAAATTAGAAACAATTAAAAGATGCCGCCACTGCCAGCGTCATGTCAAGTCCAAATATTTGCTTGCGTTTTCAGATCTTGGCACGGCATCTTGAAGCCGGCAGCTGTAGATGGGCCTGTTGTCTTTGTAATCGTATGTTTGCCAGCTGCCATGTTTAGAAAGCTGCCTTTTTGACTGACAAGGAAGTCACGCACCGCTTGAAGTCTAAAACAGCAGAGCGTTTGTCAATACTAGTCTAGTTTGAAGAACTGTGTTGCCATCTCTGTGCTAAATAGCATTTCGTTTTGACATTTCTAATTGCAATTTAGCAAAGCGAACAACAGTCGGTTTCTGCTCTTCTTTAAATCGTTAGAATCAAGTGTAAATTAAGAGAATGGGTCACCGCCTGTCTGATGATGAGGATTATGAATCCTTTCACGATGACGATGATAGCTACGATTCCGATAGGGGCTCCAACTACAATGACGCCATTGATGAGAAAATGTGGCGTGCGGCCTGCTGGATAGTAATTGATTCCTATTTCGACGAGAAGGGTCTGGTGCGTCAGCAATTGGACAGCTTTGATGAGTTTCTGCAAGTGTCTATTCAGCGCATTATCGAAGGATCTCCAACAGTTGAAATGCAAAGCACTCCGCAGCACGAGACAATGGAGAAGGAACCGATCACCACGTATTCTCTGAGATTCGGCCAAATATATCTATCGAAGCCGACGCATTGGGAAAAAGAAGGCGCTCCCAGCCCGCTGATGCCCAATGAGGCCCGGTTGCGCAATCTGACGTACTCGGCGCCTCTCCATGTTGATATTTGGAAAACCAAAACGGAGGAGGGAGAAGAACCGGTAGAGACCTTGTATCAGCGCACTTATGTGGGTCAAATACCGGTGATGCTGCGCTCCGCCTACTGTCTGCTCACGAGCCTCACGCACAACGATCTGCAGCAGCTGGGTGAGTGCCCCCTTGATCCTGGCGGCTATTTTATCGTAAATGGCTCGGAAAAGGTGTTGATTGCTCAAGAGAAAATGGCGACCAACAACGCGTACGTATTTCGTACCAAGGACACCAGATATGTATACAAGACGGAGGTGCGCTCTTGTCTAGAGTGCAGCTCGAAGCCCACTTCGACGTTGTGGATCAATTTGACGGCCAACAGCCCAGCTAATGTGAAGAAACTGATCTTTGGACAGCGAGTTGTGGCCGTGCTGCCATATATAAAGCAAGAGGTGCCCATTATCGTGTTGTTTCGAGCCATGGGCTTAATGGCGGATCGAGATATCCTAGAGCATATTATTAATGACTTTGACGATGCTGAAGTGCTAGAAGCACTCAGGCCCTCAATACAAGACGCCTTTGTGGTGCAATCACAGGAGGTGGCTCTCAACTTTATTGGCACGCGTGGGGTGCGTCCTGGGGTCAGCAAGGAGAAGCGCTTAGAGTTCGCTCGCAAGATTGTGGAGAAGGAAGTGTTGCCTCATGTGGGCATAACAAATACTGCCCTACCTTTGAAGATCTACTTTGTGGGCTATATGGTGCATAAGTTGCTGATGGTCTCGCTGGGTCGTCGCGAGCTAGACGATCGTGACAACTATGCCAATAAGCGTTTGGATCTGGCAGGGGCTTTGCTCGCTTTGCTCTTTCGCACGCTGCTCAGAAATCTCCAGAAGGAGATACGCATGTATGCCCAAAAGTTTCTAGACAAAGGTCGCGACTTTAACATGGAACTGGCAGTTAAAACGAGCATTATAACCGATGGCCTTCGTTATGCTCTAGCCACTGGCAATTGGTCTGATCAGCGCAAGTCTGCACAGTCACGCTCCGGCGTCTCACAGGTGCTGAATCGTCTAACCTATGTGTCGACTCTATCCCATTTGCGGCGCGTTAACTCGCCGATTGGCAGAGACGGAAAGCTGGCCAAGCCCCGACAGCTGCATAACACGCTCTGGGGTATGTTATGCCCAGCCGAGACACCCGAGGGCGTAGCTGTTGGCCTGGTTAAGAATATGGCGCTCATGGCTTATGTCACCGTTGGATCCGACCCTTCCGTCATTCTGGAGTTTTTGGATGAATGGTCCCTGGAGCATTTGGCTGATATACCTCCCATGTCTGTGCTGTCGGGCACTAGATTTTTTCTTAATGGCGCCTGGATCGGTGTACATCGATCGCCCGATCTACTAGTTGAGTGTTTGCGGACGATGCGACGTCGCCAGGATGTGATTCTATCGGAGGTCTCCATCACCTATGACAGCTATGAGGGCGAGATACGCATACAGACCGATGCAGGACGTATCTGTCGGCCGCTACTGATCGTAGAAAATAACCAATTGAAGCTGAAGCGGACGCACGTTGAACAGTTGACAGATCGTGCTGAGAGTGGCGGCTCCTGGGACAATCTCTTGGCAAATGGGATAATCGAGTTTATTGATACCCAGGAAGAGGATACTTGCATGATTGCCATGTGTCCGTCAGACCTGGCCTATCCCGAAATGTGTAACTCGTACACGCACTGTGAGATCCATCCATCGATGATATTGGGCGTGTGTGCCTCAATTATTCCATTTCCCGACCACAATCAGAGTCCACGTAATACCTATCAAAGTGCAATGGGTGAGTTCATATAAGAGCGGGAGAGATGGAATATTTATCCCAAATCTTAAACAACCTCTTCTTGTACGCAGGCAAACAGGCCATGGGGGTGTATGTGACCAACTACCTTATGCGCATGGATACATTGGCCCATGTGCTGTACTATCCGATGAAGCCGCTTGTCACTACACGCTCCATGAAGTATCTACGTTTTGCAGAACTGCCAGCCGGCATAAATGCCATTGTCGCCATTCTCTGCTATACTGGCTACAATCAGGAGGACTCTATAATATTGAATGCAAGCGCCGTGGACCGCGGCTTTCTGCGCTCCGTATTCTATCGCTGCTATCAGGATCAAGAGCGGAAGCACTCAGCGAATCAGGATGAACGTTTTGAGAAGCCCGAATTTGGCATTTGCAAAGGCATGCGTCGGGCTTTCTATGACAAGCTTGAGGAAGATGGTCTCATTGCGCCTTGCACACGCGTTTCTGGAGACGACGCCATAATTGGCAAGACAATCACTCTTATTGACGAAACCGAATCAAATGGGGAGGGAGGCACAGGATGGACCTACGTCAAACGCGACGCTTCCACATTTCTACGCAACACCGAGACTGGCATTATCGACAAAGTAATGCTGTCCGTTAGTAGCGATGGCCATAAGTTCTGCAAGATTCGTGTGCGCTCCGCTCGCATTCCCCAAATAGGTGACAAATTCGCTTCGCGTCATGGCCAGAAGGGCACCTGCGGCATTACGTACCGCCAGGAAGATCTGCCATTCACCAACGAAGGCATTACACCCGACATCATTATTAACCCGCATGCTATTCCCTCCCGCATGACCATTGGCCATCTGATCGAGTGTCTGTTGGGTAAGCTGTCTGCCTGCACGGGCGATCTTGGCGATGCCACACCCTTCTCGGATGGCGAAACCGTGCAAGAGATCTCCACGGCCCTCAAGGCCTACAGTTATCACTCCCGTGGCAATGAGATCATGTATAATGGTTTCAATGGCCATAAGATCAATGCTCAGGTGTTCTTAGGACCCACGTACTACCAGAGACTGAAGCACATGGTGGACGACAAGGTGCACGCCCGTGCCCGGGGTCCGGTACAGATTCTCGTGCGCCAACCCATGGAGGGACGTGCCCGTGACGGCGGTCTTCGATTTGGCGAAATGGAGCGCGATTGTCAGATCTCGCATGGCGCTGCTTCTTTCCTGCACGAGCGGTTGTATCAGCTTTCCGATCCGTATTCCGTTTACGTGTGCAACAGATGCGGCATGTTGGCAATTGCCAATAAGCAAACCGCATCTTTCTATTGTCGCCTGTGCAACGATCGAGCGATTGTTGCCAAGGTACGCATGCCTTATGCCGCAAAGCTGTTGATCCAAGAGCTCGTCAGCATGAATATAGCGCCGCGTTTGAAACTGAAGTGAAGAAGGACTCTTTCTACCTATATTTTAACTGCAATGCTTCCAATTAGCGCAGAAGCCTATGAATACAACGAAACACTTTATTTAAATACAGCACATGAATCAACCATTACAGAAATGTACAAGCTGAAGACACAGTCAACTAATCCTACGAGTACAACAGTATGAGGAGCAATGGAAATAACTCTATTAATTATCACCATATGAAAACTTAATCTATAAATTTATCCGTTCTGCCGCACGCAACAAATCACGATTAAAATGCTAATAAAATTGTTCCCCAATCAAACGAAAATGTTTGTTTGTTTGTGTTGATGCTGCTGCTGCTTTGGCTGCTTCTGGTGTTGCAAGGATACAAACTTTCAACTATTTTGCGCATGAGTTTTTCATAAACTAGCTTCAGGCGGCACGAACCTGGGAGAGGATGGCACAGAAATGGCCATAAGAACATGCAACACAGAGCCAAATGAACATAATTCGTGTTGGAAAATCTACATAAAATTTACTGAGATGCCCCCCTTCCCCCTCGTCGCGTCCTCCTCCTCCTCCTCCTCTACACATTCCACCCACAATAGCAGACCGCAAAACACATGCGAACACGGCATGGGTTTCGGATGATTCCATGGCCGCCATGCATGCAACTGCGAAGATGCTGATGAGCAGATAAATTCATTAGGCAAGACCATGTAATTGTTCCACCAGGGCAACGCTCTGCCGGCGCCGCTGCCGGCGCCTGTGAACAAACAACGCCAGCCAAGGATATGCGGACACTTGGCTCAGCTGGCAGTGCAACCCACACGCACACACAGCGACAGGGACATGGACAGAGAGAGTAGAGCAGAGCAGAGCGGAGCTACAGAACAGTGCAGGGTAAACAACTTTTCACGACCACAAGGAGCAGTCGAATCGCATCTTAGGCGGGCAGGCGGGCAGGCAGACTGGCAGGCAGGCACGTGCGCTCGCCTAGACGGGAAAGTGTTGCGCAGCAAAGCGTTACTAAATACAAATTAAACAAATCCATAAATAATGTTTAATAATATTAACAAGGAAATTAGCAGACGGGTGTACACGCACACAGAACGCATATAGAACGCACACTTATTGCAATCACTGTGACTGTGTGCTTAGAGGACTATACAGGCACTGGCAATGGAAATGAATACGCCTTCTCGGCTACAGCACACACAGAAGTTCGAAAAATTATAAAATATGCTCCGTTTTCCTGCCAGCTGTTCGAATATTCTAAAACTTTAATTTGCAGCGTAAAATTGTTTTTAAAAATTAACATTATTACTACTACGAATTATTTATTAATGTTAACCAAAATTTATTGTGCAGATAAAAATATTCTTAAATCATGAGAGTACATTGGAACTTTTAGCATATTACATCAATTTATGGAGTCTTCAACACATTCAGTGCAGCCTGTGGAAGAAGTTGAAAATGTTATTATTGCTGTAAAGTTGTATTTCCCCCTTAGAAAACAGGTAAACGAAAAGGATTTATGTGTACTTCTTTAACTAAAAAAAATCGTTGTTATGTGACGCTTTTGATAAAGCTCCAGATTAACTTCCAACTTAAAAATGACAAACTTGTTCAATATATTTACATCAATAACCAAATTATTCTTGGGGTACGGCTAAGAAAAATCGATCGAGTTCAGTTGGTTTATAAAAAGTTATCGAACATGCGCACGGACATACTGTATATCGATATCGATTCGTCGCACCATGCTGATATTCTGCATGTTGGCACCCATTAATCCATTTATAATCAAATTCGCATTAGTTCGTACCTACTCAGGCTTTGCTGGCTTCTGCTCCCGTTTCATATTTTGCTTTTTCTTTTTTATCTCCTCCTCCACAAACAGCAACTTCATTAACAAATACTCCTGTCGTGCCTTCCGCTTTTGAATCTCACTCTCCGGCTTAGACGAATCAGGCAAAATATTATCCGAAATGGCAACGTCTGGACTCTTCTTCGAGCATCGTTTCTCCGATCCCGAACTAAGGGACAGGGTCTTCCATGGCTTACGTGGCGAGCATCCAGCTCGACAACCTGACGAGTTAATAGACGTGCTGCTTCGGCTACGGAACTGACGTCGTATCGTCTTAGCTGAACAGCTACGACCACGATCTTGCGACGATTCATTGTCGCTTGGCGGGCTGTAGGAAGGCGTCCGAGGACCACGTACACGTAGTAGCGGCTCCGACGGTGAACGCTTGCGCTTGTTTGGAGGCGAATTTTTTGTTGAGGAGTCTGCAGTTTTCAAAAGGCCAGCTTTACCTAATTTGCGTCGCTGGTGTTGGCGGTAGCGGCGAAGGTTGAAACGACGCCCAGCAGCACTGCTGGGCTTGTTGTTGCAAACCGTTGCGTCACTGCTCTTGTTGGAGCAAGACGGCGAGCGCCTCCGTTCCTGTGACGTTGGAGTTTCCGGCTTTGAGGATTCTGCACTCTTCAAAAGACTAGCTTTACCCAATTTGCGTCGCTGGTGTTGGCGGTAGTGGCGAAGGCCGAAACGACGCCCCAGAGGACTGCTGGGCTTGTTGTTGCAAGCCGTTGCATCACTGTTCTTGTAGGAGCAAGACGGCGAGCGCCTCCGTTCCTGTGGCGTTGGAGTTTCCGGCTTTGAGGATTCTGCACTCTTCAAAAGATCAGCTTTACCCAATTTGCGTCGCTGGTGTTGGCGGTAGTGGCGAAGGCCGAAACGACGCCCCACAGGACTGCTGGCTTTTCTGTTACAGACCGTTGTCTCACTGCTCTTTGTAGAACAAGATGGCGAGCGCTTGCGTTCACGTGACGTTAACGGTGAAGTTTTTGGCCTTGGAGACTCGGAGCGATCCAATAGACCAGCCTTGCCGAGCTTGCGTCGCTGGTGTTGACGATAGTGACGCAGGCCGAAACGGCGTCCAGTGGGGTTGCTCGGTTGTTTGCTGCAACTCGTGGTGGCACTGCTCTTGCTTGAGCAAGTCGGTGAACGGTTGAATGCGTGTGATGGTGTATTTGGAGTCTCCTCTCGATTTTGCTGACGATGGCGCCGGCGACGGCGATCTGAACGTCGACTGACTGGGCTGCTGGATCTCTTGCTGCTCTTCTTAGAGCAGCGGGAGCAGCACGAGTCACTGGAGCTGATGCTGCTGCTGCTGCAGCTGACGCTGCTCTTCTTTCGTGAGATCGGACGACGTACTGGACTGCGACTGATGCGTGGTCGGTAAGGGCAGCGCACTGGTGATATCCAGGCTGGTTGGCTGGTCCACATGCGTCGCTCCACATTAATAGCGCGTGGCACGAAAGGCAGTCGGTTGCTACGACCATACGCCACGGGACTGCGCAGCGGCGGTGCGTAACGCATTTGTGGCTGGGGCGGAAATATGGGCGTTGGCAATAAGGGGGCTCGCTCACACTGGCGTGGTGGCGATGCCCAAGACTGTGAGTAATATGGATCCCTATCCAGATCATGCATAGGAAATTGAGAATTGGACGGATTCAGCGTTTCTGGTTGCGGCTGAGTCCCTGGCTGGTAATGGCCACGTTCATATCGTGGCATAGTTTGCAAGGAAGGGTGCATATAACACGCCATATCAGTCACAGGCATAGGAGCTCCATTGCGATACAACAGTTGCTTGACCGTACGTAGATTCCGATCCCAGGATGTATTCAACACATCATAAGGGGTCCAACCGTAGGCCACGTCATACGCTTGAACGTTGCCAGCATAGTTATAGATGGGCTGTGCTATTGGCGTCCGATCGGACGTGTGGTTGTTGCCATCCTGTACCGTATCGCCCGGATGTTGAAAGCGACAAAGGGAGCCCCAAGTGCAGGCATTGCGCATGTAGAAGCGACATATAGGCATCGACTTAATTCCAGTTTTCTCATCCACACCCACGACTTCACCATCCTCCAGATCCACTGGCTTCAGATCCGTAGTTGCTGGGCTTTCTGCTTCCGCGTTTATCGAATCATAGTCCAATGCTTTGCTATTCGAAATGGCAATAGTTTCATTCGAACTGACCACTTCCCCCACGACGCCTTCTTCGACTGTGTCCACGAACTGCTCCTCAAGATTGATTGCGTCATCTTTCGTGGCCATGGCAGAGGAAATCTGCCGAAGATTGAGTTACGAAGTGCGTATCTGATGAAACAAAAAGACGCTACCTACTTTTTATTTTTGGTTTCAGCTATTTTTATAACCAATGCGAATACAATCGCGGGCTTACGCCCACATGTTATTCCAGGAAGAGCGCAGGCGCACAGATTTCGCACAACAAACCCAACACAACAATGTGCTTATGCGCAGTTATCTTGTAATGACAATGAAACGAAATCCTATTGAAGTACTTCAACAATTTACCCAACTGTAAGGATAGAACGAATTATTGAATTAACAAAACCTTTAACTTTAACTACTTACCGGTAAACTTGTCCAACTCTTTGCCACTGCTTATGCTTTTATCACTAATGCAAAAATTGTCTCAGCTACACAATAATGTACACCTCAGGCACAAAAATATGTACGAGTAATGTAATAAAAATCATTGCATGCTACGTTTTCGAAAAACAACAAAAACAAAAGAAGTAGGAATTCATAAATTTCTCAACAGAAAACAAGCGTCAACTTTCATTTATCGAAGCTCGATAATAACAACAACAAAGCGTTGCCAGACTGTTGCAGCGTGCTCGCCCCATTTGTTGAGTGCTAATTTCACATAGGCCGGTGACTCCCTTTTTATTGCTTGTTTATAAGTTACATTTATTATAATTTAAGTTCCTTTGAATACTTGTTTAGCTCACTATTATTGTCGGATATTTTAAAAATGTATATTTAAATCAGCACACAAAATTCCTCAATTATCAATAGTGAGCATAAATCCTATTCTAAATTTCATTAAGGAATAGTTTGTTGCTCAAATTAAAAAAATAATTTGTACAATCTACAGATACTTGTTGGATAAACTGTTCTACTAAATCTATATCCATTATAAAGCACTTGTCAAACCACAAAAGATTGACAAATTTCATATTTTCAGGGCTCTATGTGAAGGATACTCTGTTCTTTGGCTCGACTACGATAAGCGGGAATTTTATTAACTATCGTAGCCGTCTGAGCCCGTTCCTGAGCTTTACAGTCTCTTCCAGGGAAAGATCCACAACAGTACAGTGAAGATACCAGGTATTTAAACTTTGCTAAACTATTTTTGTACACATAGAAATTTCTTCGAAATGTTGCAGCTTTTTATGGATTTTTATAACAGTGAGCAAATTATTATTGTCATCCTTATTTATATTCAAATATTATTATTATATAGTTGGCCTTGCCAATACATTAATACATACATACATTAGCCTTTAAACAGCAAACAATTGTTCACAATACATGAAACGATCTACAAACACACAATACTTAACCCGAGAATATATTTGCGATGATTCCAAAATGCATTCAAGGCTGGCATATACCTGATAAGGACAAATTCATTCTCACCATAGAAGTTATAGTGTTGAAGACAATTATATTTATACTGACAATGCTCAAAAAGGTATTCTCCTCATATAGATATTTACTTGATAAACACGAGTATTTAGTTACCGCCATGAGTTATGCGATCAATTTTATGAAATTCATCTGCGATTGTACTTCGAAAGCCATCCGAGGTAGACACGCCCCGAAAATTTGGTTACCCAGAGACGCCAGAAGACATGGATGATGACATGAATTGTTGATTTAACCTTTTTTACAAACAAACTTATTTTAATTAAAGTTATTTGGGCTGCGTCTGAGTTGTATATTTTCATAATATTTATCTGCATATATAATTGGAGCTCAAATAGGAATGGTTGCCTATACTAACACTTAAATATTAAGATCCCTAGTAGCTAACAGCGGTTTCATATACATAAGATATAAAGGCCACAAAAAAAGATATATATATATATATATATCGACCCTTTTTAGTTTATTCTAGTAGAAGTGGCTTCAAAAAATGTGTGGGGTTTCTTGATTTTGGAAGGGGATTCTTTTTGAAAACATTTAATTTAATTATCAAATCGTATGCATCATAAACTAATTCTGCTATATACGGTTTCCTATCAACTTGGTCTGCAGACAATCGAACAGACGACCCCAACGGACATTGTTTTCTTCATGGTTAACGATTCGTCTTATCATGCCAATCATATACCCGTATTTACCCATAATAGAGTGCCTATGGCCTTTCACCTTTCGTTTATATTAACCGAACTGGTGTTAACAGTTTCTAAAATTTTAGTTGGCTGTATAGAAAATCTGACAAATATAAATTGTGGCCAAAATTTTAGTGTACATAGAATTGAAAACGCAAAAATTCGATATGTCAAGCCCAAACAAGCTGTTTTCGAAATCAGTGCATGGTTGGCTCGCAGGCATGAAGGACGAAGTGGTTTTCCACATCAACCTATTCCTTATCACATTGGCTATAATGGTTGTAACACTGCTAGAGAAGGTCTACAACTGCTTTATATATTTGAGCGAGCCCCTTAGAGAGACCGATGCGTTCTTTATAACTATAATGGACTTTGCACTCCAGGGCGTAGGGTTTATGTGTGACTGCATTACTAAATCGTTGAGAAGAGGATACAGATCGACACGTTTAAGGGCTCAACGACGAGCACAACAAGGACAAGCAAGATCCTTGCGTAGACGAACCAGGAGCTTTGGAGGTTAAGCTAATGCTAGATATTAATTAAATATTTGTTGCATTTGAATTCAGAAGTTCGAAAAAAGGGGGAGGGGTGTGGAAAATGATCATGCTGGGGTTTTTCCAACATCAGCTCTAAATCTTCAACGCCTTTACTCTACTAGCATTGCAATCGATTGATCTTGAGGTTTGTTTTAATATACTTTTCATGGGAATTTAAAAAACCCACGAGTCTTTCATATTTAATTCAGTGCTTTAACGAGTATTGCGGAGAATTTATTTCCCAATTCCTGAAAATCGTTTAAACTTGTCGAATCGAAGTTGAACACTTTTATCGTATTCGAAAAAGAATCAAATTGCGCGTAAATGTTCGCTTTATTTCGCTCACTTATGAGTTAAGGCTGTGCATTAAATAAATAAACACATTTAAATTCCAAATGATAAGTCATCATATTTCTTTCAGTCTTTAATATACTCGCATCAAAACCAAATACACAATCAATCTTGAACACAGTCTGTTTAGAGGGATAATCTGTCACACCTCTTTTAAGCTGTTAATCTTCACCGCAAGCGATTAACTTCCACTTGACTGTTATTTGAATAAACATTAACAATTTGGTATTGCAGCTCCAGAGCTCAGCCAGAGCCCACAAGACACAGGCACGCTGCTGACAAGGGGAATATAAATCAAATAAACAAACCTCATTAACATATTATCAGCATCAAATTGTGACACGGGACGTCATCTTAAGTTCAAGTGAGAAATCTGTCACGAAGCATTAAGGCGCAACAATCCACCCAAAACTCCAAACGCCAGCCAGCTCCAGGTTCTTGTCCTGTCAAGCTCAGATACTCTGTCAACCCTGGGTGGCGGATGTGACGCGATGCCGAGTGACTTGCGGTGCGGCTGGCTTCGTCTCTGAGGCGCGAATTGGTAGCTATTCCCGGAATCCGGCACACATAATTATGCGTGTAAACAAGCGTGATGATAGTGCGCTGACGTGTGACTGCTACTGCGACAGGGACTGCGAAGTCGGGGTCTAGGACATACCCGAAAGGGTTGATATGGCGGTCTGGCACCTTCCCAGCTGATGGAATACTTAAATACTGCAAAACAAATTGCCGAAATTCCTCATGAAAGACGGCACGGTACGTGAACTAGTATATAGTAGTAGCTGTTTTCTAGCTGATTTATTCGTGTTGTGTTGCCAACAATTACAAAAGCTACCGCAGGATATGCGCACAGCAACAACAAGAGACGTCGCTAACCTCGTCCTGTGTCCCTGTGTCTGTCTACTCGCCTGGTTGTGCGTTTTAATTTGACGAAAGACTGATGACATCTCATTAATATTCATTGTCGTTTGCAAGGAGCTGGGATTTGCGGCCATATATCCTGTTTATGCCCGACTGTAGTTCTTGCAGCTATTGTGGCTTGGTGGGTGGTGGTTCTAGGTCCTTGGTCTTTGGTCTTTGGTGTTTAATGTGACGCACTTAAGATAAATGTGGCTATTCACGCGAAATTGTTGGAAATGCAGATGCTCTGATTCTAATGAGGCGTTAAATGCTCTTGATTTGAAGAACGAGAAGGGCTGCTATCTAATTATTGGTAATACGATAAAAGGATATAAGGGGCCATAAAAAGTACAAGCTGACTTTGGAATTTTTGAAAACACCATCAAACCATATGATTTAAATTGGCTTTAATAATGAAAAGTGATACGCAAAGCAACGTGTTTTTACTGGGCACAGTTTTGAAAGATACCTGTACTGTCTAATTATGCATAGCTATGGTAATATAAGGCTTATTCGAACACCTTAAGCCCTTGCCAACTTTTTAAGGGCCACTGAAAATTGCCCGACAAGGCAGGGTCGCCACATTGTAAGCAATTTAACAACACCATCGGCAACATCATACCATCCCATGCCATGCCATACCATCTCATCATCATCATTGTCATACATATATTTAGCATATTTAAAATGTAACCTTAATCCACGTTTGTTTAGCAGTTTATGGGTCCAGCCCACATGCCCATAAGTATTTCAAATTAATGGCGACACTTCAAAATAATTATGAAGCACAGGCCTCGGTCTCGGGCGGTTTGGTGGATGACTTGTGGTTAGGGGGGCTTGGGCGTTTGGGGGGTTCTGCTTCTGTTCCGCATTTATCTCAAAGAACAAACGGTGTGTGTACTTACCGCTGGCACTTTTAAGATGCTGCCGTGACATATTTATGAAGTTCAATTATCATAAAATGCAAATGAAATCGTCATGCCCGAAAACGTCAACCTCAAGCACAAGTTTCAGTTGCCCGCCACAGCCACTGCCACTGCCACTGCCACCACTCTCAACCGCGCCCTCGCCCACTGATGCTCAATAAAACAAAACAAGTGCCGTGGCCTAAGCAGCCCACCCGGTGCCAAAATTAAGCAATTTAGTTGCGATATCCGCCGGCGACGCGCCCGCTCAACCATTGACCCCCCACCATCCCACCATCCCACCAACCCAACCCCGCCTACAATTTCGAAACGTCAGACACTTTTTGAGATCTCTCGTAACTGGGCGCGAGACCTACACCTATTGTGTGGAAGTGTATGTGTGTGTGTGTGTGTGTGTAAGTGGTTTGCTGAATTTTATCTGTCGACTGGAGCTATTAAAAGAAATTACGTTCAAAACTAAATTGCGGCCCAGCACAAAGTGAAGAAACCCAGCGACTAACAGTATAGACTAAGGTGAGCGGGTAGTCGAGGACTACAAGCCCTGTCCATGTCCCACTCCCTATCCTTGCCGCGTCCCATTGCCAGCCAACCAGCCAGCATTGAAATGAGAAACGATTATGTTGGTGGTTCTGTTTGGTTCCAACCAGCGAAGAAGAAACGCCAACGAATTTGCGCAAAAACTTTTTAACTTGTTTTGTGCCGTGTTGTTGCTATTTACAAGTCCTGTGGGACACGACGCCAACCCCTGACCTCGCAAGTGCTCTTCGGGTTGGCTAGAGGTAGGGGTGACCAGGTAGTGCCGCATTGCTGATGTTTGCATTTTTCGCTGTTTCTTTGTTTGGGTCCCGCCTCAACCTCAACCTGAACCTCAACCTCGGCCTTCCATCTCGTCTCGACTTCACTCGACTCGACTCGTCTCTCACTTGTCTTGTCTTGTCTTGCTGTTTTGTTTGGTTTCTTAACTTGGCGTTACATGTTTCCGTTAGTTTTCGTTTCAACTCCGGCTGAAGAGGGGGGACCCGACACGCCGTTATGGTAATTTAGTGACGCAATTTTGCGGAAATTGATGCTGTTTGAAGCGTCTTTGTGGACACGGACAGAGGCAGGCCGCGTTCCGGCCAAGTGAGCTCACACAGATCCTGGCTGTTTAATTTCCATCTGCTGACATGCATTCTAATTTAATTGTCTTGTGTTTATGGCAACGAGCCGTTCTGTAACTCTTTCGGCAAGAATTTAGAATATGGCGAGGCGATATGTGTATACTCGTATTAAGATTAGATCAAGCTTTCGAGCGATCGTTCACTTGATTCCAAGCTTCCACGCCTCCTGCTGCCAACTACAATTCATCATTTCGGTTGGGGCTATGACAATGATTAAGGTATTCCCATTATTTGCTATTTCCGATCGGCTTGTTTTATTGGACAATATTTTTCATGTTATTTATTTTTTGTTTGTACATTTTTAAGCTTTACTTGCGGTTTTTAAATTTCGTAATCATGCTGATGTCATAATGGTTGGAACGTGATTAGAACCGAGTGCCTACTCTGAAACGAACTCACATTTTGAGATTCCTTCTATTTCGTTGAGCTATGCTAAGCCCCTAAATAATCTTCTTTATAATAAGCCTGCACTTTTAGTTTTGAAAAATAATTGTTATATGTATGTTTGTTATACACACTCTCATCTCAACAGCTATAACCTCATCATAAATGAAATAAATTAATTGTCAAATTGATGTAACCAATTTAATGATTGCCCACGATGGACAGTTTTAAATAAAAACACTCTGCTAATTCAAAAAAAAATCTCAACAACTACGAGTAAGCTAGAAAAAAAAAATAATTATGATTCAAAAAATGTTCATTGCGACTATCCCAGCAGGCGGTTTTCGACAAGTCACAGGAAGCATTGTAATTGTTTAGTCTCTAAATAAACTTCGCACTGATTATTGTACAAAAATATCAAAGTAAAATTCACGTTTCTTCAGTCAAGATGTTTCGTACAAAGCAACTTGAGCCCGCCAAGGACGATGAGCGCAACAAGGCAGAAGTTCGGGCCAACTTGGTCGTTTTCGCCGTTCTTTGCGCTGTCATTCGGATTGTGCCGTTTGTGATCAACAAACTCAGCTCCTAAAGCAAATCCGAGGAAGTAGAACTCGCACCAGGAGCTCTACGAATCTCCAACAGCTTCAAAATGACACAATGACCAAATGGCTTTCGCATACCGAACTACGTCTTTCTGCCGCAAATTGGAAACAAAAAGCACGTTACCTTCTTTGTTCTCTGTTACGAATCTTAATAGCTCTGCTAACAATTAAAATTTAAATGAATTGACTGAATGCCGCAGAAGGCCTAAAATTACCGTTTTTTTCCATTCGCCATTTGATTTTGAAATAAAAAATTCTTGGTTGCATTGAGGAAATTTCTAGATCTTGGCAGTCTTGTAGTTCTGGTAATTTCCAGTTGCTTACAAACTTTCTTATCTTTCATTACTCTTTCTATTCATGCCAATTTGCGCATTATGGAATTATTAGAGGTTAATTAACAAGTACATATAAACTAAGGTTTGTTGTAGGAAAGTCAACAAAAAAAAAGCTGATAGCTGGATATGCCAATCAATTCCTTCTACAGCTCGCATAATTTAACTTACAATTACATTTTTCTTTATTGAAAACACAATTCTTAAAATCTGCAGAGATATGAAGGAGCAAAGAATCGGAATCTGCTAAAATAATTTTACAAGTATTTCTGCTTAATTAATTCCCCATTATTCTCGCAAAGCATTTGCAACCGTTCCGCAAATAAAATTAAATTTTTAATATAGAATGTTAAGAAAAACGAGTTTAGTTTCCAGTTAATTATTATGTTTCTATTTGTGTGTATTAGGAACAAATATTTTTATTATTTCTGCTATTTCTGTTTATAAAATTTACAACTTAGATGGGGTTCAGAATAGATAAATGAAATCGAATAAAAAAGACACTAAATCAGCAGTTTAAATAATTAAAGTGCAGTTTTGAGATGATCTAAAGACATTTCATTAATGATCCCGTAAACTTAGCAGTACCTATTTAGCAGTAATGGTTTGTTATGAAGCAGCTCTGTTGCCTTTATAGTAAGCTTCCTTTTGCATATTCTATGCTTTTTGGCGTCTAGACTTTCTGGTATACTCATTCATCTCATTTCGTTTACATTAATCCACAAGAATATGGCTTTTGTTATCGAAATGATGCCTCTATGGCACCTCAAGTTCTTTTATTTGTTTCCGTAAACTTTTCACAAGAGACTACGGCTACACTCACATAAAACAATCGTCAAATTATTTCTCATGTAGCTAATTTATTTTCATTAAAATATGTAAATACTGAGTGATTTTGTAATACAATTTTATAGAATTTCGCCTACACCTTTGTAGCCTTAGGTGATGCAACAGAATCGCTTGTTGGTTTTCCTCAGCTTCAGCCACCATTCATAGTCGTTTTCAATGAATTGTGGCTTTGCAGCTCTATCCCGCAACTTTCTGAATTCGTCGCGTTCACGCAACCACATTCGGGCGTATTCCCAGCCAATAATCATATTCATGCACTCAGGACTGGACTGATGGAGAAGAGAAAATGCCGCTGTCAAAGAACGTCTGAAAAATACTTAAACTATGGTTGCTACTAACATCTTGTTCATATGAGGGAATAAACTTCTTCAAATGCGGCCCAGGGCGCACAACAAGATTATGTTTAGGGAGTACTTTGATCGAACGCGACCATTCACGATGCACTTTTCCCAACGACATTGTTATGCATAAAAAATTGCTAAATTTTGATAAAAAAAATTGTTTAAATTAAAACTCTTTTAAATTTTACGAAAACGAATTGTGCTATGACGTAAAAGCCATGATGATTTGGTAGAAGAATTTTGGGGAATGGATTTTGTAATTTCTATTGTGGAATTTAAAATATGACTGAGAATTCGTTGAACTGTGATCGTTTCATTATTTTGCAGATCACAAACGATGTATAAGTAGACTAATATTCAAAGTAGAATAAAATTGAATGGCAATGTATCAGTGTTGTGGTGTGGAAATTCTTAAGACTTGCAAGATTTGTCAATTAAAATTGACTGCAAATCATTTTTCAATTTTAGTTGAAATTTTTAACATTCTAAAAATACGTGAAGATGTTTATTTAAATATTGCAAATTTTTAGAGCGTCTGATCTATAAGTATGTCTGTAGTGGTAGGTCTGAGTACGGTTCAGAGCAAACACTTTTCATAGCATACATTTCGGGGCATGTTCGGCGACCATTCCAAGAGCATTTCTACTGCATGGCCATTAGTCGTGGCAGATTCCGTTGCACATTATTTCTCGCACGGCACGTTTTTGAACCGCAAACAGATGAATTTCTGCAGTGGAAAAGCGACGACGACGAATTATGAGCCACTCAGCGGGCTCTTCAGCAGCCATGATGCTATGGACTAGTGAGCGGGAGGCGGGCGTTGGGCAGGTGGGAGAAATGGGAGAAATGGGGCATGATGCCCGATGGGAAGGGAAGGCACAGGAGCAGCGCAAATGCGCGCAACTTTGCTCGACTACTGCCTGCAATTCGTCCTCGGGGTATTTTTTGTGTTAATAATAAATAAGCGTGCCTTTGGCAGATTGCAGCGCCATCTAGCGATGGCGGTGAGAGCGGCAGCGGAGAAAACGGAGCACCTTTTGTGCATGTGCCGTGTTTTGGACAACGTAGCGCATTTTAATGGACGAATGCAACGGCAGTGGCCGACCTTACCTTCTGCCACTACATGTGTGTGACACCGACCGAATGCGGCTCCGCACCTCACTCTCCTGGCGCTTGTGTATGGGCATGGGCTTGGGCTTGGGCCCGTTAGTCGTGCCTGCCACGCTTGAAATACGGCATTTGCTCGTCCATCTTTTGATTTAGCACCGACATAAAAATGATTTATCAGTGACATTAAAATAATGCACACTGTGGCGCATTTTATGTGCGAATGGATTTTCGCGCCTTTTTGTTTTCGTCGCACTCGCACTCGTACTGCAGTTGCTGCTGCTGTTGTTGTTGTTGTTGTTGTCGCCGCTGCAGCAGCAGCAGCGCATTTAACCCCAGTCCTATGGCCCAGCTGAGTGCCGCGCTCAAACATCTGCCCGTCCGCCAGTTCTGTCAGTCTTTGTATGCTGCCGTCAGCCGAATGTTTTACGGTCCCGTTGTTTGTGCAGCCATCTGTGTATATGTGTGTGTGTTGTGTGTGTGCGTGTGTGTGTGTGTGCGAACGTTGGAAAGCTCTGCACCTATCCGAACCTTGTGCTTGCTTGGGCATCGGCATCATAAATGTAAACTTTTATATGATTATCGCGCGCTCTTTCTAGCTGCAAAACTGCAGCGCTTCTCCCCATGCGCCATAATTCTTCTACACTGCAAAAAATAAGCATTCGAATGCAAATGGAAAACTTATGCTCAGCTTCAGCTGTAAATCGAACAATTGTACTTTCTGTGTTACAAACAATGGGAGCCAGATTTCACATTGGAAATACTTTTAAAATTTTTCACTTTCCTTTCTATGATAGAAAGTACCAACTTTTGTTATATACTTATATAGTGTATAAGCCAACCTATTCGTATTTGTATATACTGATCAAAATGATCATAACAATATGGTACGACAGTGTCATTTGAAAGAGCTCAGCTCATTCTACTCTTGGCAGGTCTGCTGAGTAAAATATTGTGGGGCAGGTCCTAAATAAAATTGTGCCAAAACCAAAATTGATCCATAAATGTTACTAATTCCACTACAGAGTTATCAACAGGTTTTCCAAATGCCGAAAGCTACCTATAGAACATATGACAGAGCAACTGAAATGTCGTAATCATTATGTTATGAGTTAAGAAAATCATTCAAAGAAAATAATGTTACTGTTGGTGGAAGTAAAAACAATAATTTTTTTCTAAAGTTAAGGGAATAACATGATTTTTCAGAAAATATATGAATACATGTGATATCTATATTAGTATTGAAAATATTGCCTGTTAAACATTGCATAAATTAATTGTGATTTGGGCTCGTATATAGGGTCCGGTCATGATTCCTTTTAAGTTGCCAGCCAAGATATTGCTTTTACTGCCAGTCGCTTTAGAAATACTTATCTACCTATCCAAAAAAATGTGACTTCATTAATAGCAATAAGCGAGCTCTATTCATTTCTTTTTACGAATTATACTGTTAATACCTTAAATTAAAATTATAGAAGAATACAATTACAGCTTAAACTAGGAGTTAAGACCTATTTACATTTCATATTATTTATAGTTTATATGAATCTATTGGCAAGGTCGGTAGGGTGTGACCTCTTAGGCCTTCTTTTCATTATAAGTCCTCCTTTTAAGCGCCGTGGCAGCAAACGCCTTGCTAGAACATTTGGATGATTTCGAAGACTCCTCATGTATTGTGCAGCTTGCTCATTCAAATTGTGCACTCCTAGATCCTTTTCGATGTTTGCCAATGGGCACCAGTTAAGAGCTCTATTCCAGATTTAGAAGTAAACTTTTATAAAATACGAGTAGCTAAGGTAAATGGCTTTAATATTAGAAGACAGAGTTACCTTTTGATTGAACAGGTTGGCTAACTAATCTGATCTTTCTGGAGTATCCATTCGAACTCATTCAACCTTCTGCACGTATATCCCATTCGAAAAGTGGCAGTGTATGTTGCGCTATTTGAAATGTGCCATAATTTTCACCCAGATGTGTGACACAGCAGACGAGAAGCACCAGCAGCAGCAGCAGTAGCAGTAAGAGAAGGAGTATCGGTGGCTGGGCTGCCAGCTGAAACGCAACGAGGATACAGCCAACGAGTGCACCCAACATATGCGAGCAAGGGCCTGGAACTCATTAGAGCGGGTGTCCTTGTGTGTCTGTCTCTTCATGTGTTGCGAGCCTGCGTGTGTCTGTGTGTGTGTGTTTAATGAGGACAACAGAAAGCAGGCGCAAGCGCTGCACGGAGCAGAGAGATACGACAGATACGAGGGACATGGGACATGGACATGGACATGCATTCACATCTGCAGACGCCGCTGATTGCTCCACATCGCCCAGCTCGACTAGTTCCGTCCCGCTTCGGTACCGGCCCATCCCAGTCCGGCCAACATGGCTAGTTGGCAGCGTCAGCATTATTTCCTGATGCTAAATGCCAAACGCAGGACGAGCAGCCAGCCAGTGAAGCACTTAAGCCCATCCGCCACTGCCATTTGACGACGACGACGACGACAAGGTTGAGGATGAGGACGAGAACGAGTGTGAAGACGGCTGACCGACTGCTGCCGGCCGAGTTGGATGAATGCATGGGACGGAGTCAGCAAGCCATAGAGTGATATTCGGAACTACGATGTGCTGCTGTTGAATGTGGCATTGCTCATTAGGCATGGATGCGTGAAAAGAGCATCGCAGCACGATTGTGAAAAAGTATTATCTGCAGATTTAAAATCGAATCAAAAGATCTTGGTCTTCGGTATATACGATTCAATTCGCAAAGAGAAAGGCAATTACAACATCTTTTGTATGAAGTGTTGAAGAGCAGAAGAAGAAGATTTCGTAGCCTCACATCTAGGAAGGCAACAGATATATGTGGTACCAGAGTGTGGGAATCATAGGCATATACTTGTAATTATCGGTAATTGCCGACATCCAATGTAATTCAGCCTCTATTATCAGAAATTCGAAAAGTACCAACATTTAACTTCATTCTTCTGCAACTTGTTAGTGTCGTGAAGCTCTTCATTTTACAGTCACGCACTCACGACAGTCGCCCTTCTCCACTCAGTAGTTGTAGCTGTGTTTTATTGTCCCGCGTTGGGTTAAAATAGTAGTGATGGTTAGGGACAGTCACTGGGCGAGAGGGAGTGGGGGAGCGAGTGCGCTTGAGTTTGGGGGCCATAGCAATTTAGAGATGCGCACACACACCTGTTTTTGGGTAATTTATCTCGAAGAATTATTATTTCAAATATTTTGGCTGTGAGTACGGATGGCTGGTTGGCTGGCTGGCTGGCTGGTTGGTTGGCTGACTGGTCGCTGGCTGTGAGTTCGGGCTGCTCGACGCTCCGAAATAAAAGGATTTTAAAATGGTCATTTGATATGAATTATGCGCGTAGCTGCAATTACAGAGCAACCCTCCTGCTCCCATCACCCATCACCGCTCACCCATCCCCCCATTCCAGTGCCACGCCCTTTCGCAGTTGATGCCTTTGTTTGAATGTGATGTGGTTGTCTGAAGTGGGCAGCGGGTGATTGGCCAACGTCGCACCCATTTGTTTACTACTCTCCCAACCCACTTCCTCCTCGGGCGCAGCCTTTCTCTTTCTATCTCTGTTTTGAAAGCGCTCCGCTGGCTTTTTTGAGTTTATGACCATATTTTGGTGTTCGCGCATAACACATTTCCATATTTTCACTCTGCACTTCATTGTTAAATAATTAAATCAGCGGCGAGACTAATATATTACAGTACATTTTAACTAACTTAGTGCGTGTACGTGTGTGTGCACATTAAAAAATCCACGACCATTTATTTCATTTCTGATTTACTATATCGCCCCAAGGACCCCCTGTTTGTAACAAAAGCAATGCTAATAAAGATCAAAAAACATCGCAGTACTATGTTTGTCTATTATCTCAAAAAATTACTTATATAAAGACAAAGACGATCTAATGAAAGATCATAGTGGGGTATTTAGTACGTATTAGGAATCTGCAAAAATTTTACTAGACTTGCAGTTTCAATTGAAAGTGACTTTATACTTGTTAATGAAGCGACAATTAAACAAACTACCACAGAAAAGTACAATTTTCTGACACAATATGATTTGCAAAATAACAATGTGGGTGGGAAAATAAATGCATATTCTAAAAAATTAGCAGTTCAAGCATCCCCCATCATAAGCTTTGCCCCGAGGTTGTTGAAAATCAAATCAAAAACAAATATAGAAAATAAAAATTGTTTTACATTTCAATTTCTATTTCGCAGGAACTAAGCTCAGGATACATTTCAAATATTTTTATTGTTTAAATATTTCTCTGAAAAATGGTGAACAACCAATGCGGCTAAAATATATTATAACTCTGTAAAGAAACTCAGAAAAGCGTAGAAATGGATGGCAGCAACAAATTTGCAATTCCATACAAGAAAAAATCAATGAAAAATCAACAAAAACGTTTAAAATAATTGCCACGACTCACAAATGCATTCGCTGGTGGAGTAAGGCGGGAAGATTGAAAAAGAAATGTAAAAATAATCGGCAATAAATTTGGGAAAAGTGTCGAAAAGCGGCACACACACACAAAGCGACATATAGCGGAAAACTCAGCCACGCCAAGAACTCATAGTTCAATGTCCTGTGCAGGCGATGGCACAGGCCAAGGCGGAGTGTCAGCGACAAACACGTTCGAGAGGGTGGGAAGAGAGGGGGAGGGGAGGGAGAATGAGGAAGGTAGGGTGCGGCAGGAGCGAAGTTAGTGGCAACCGCATTTATAATAAATTGAATCGCAATAACTCAACTTCAATCAAAAATCATAATTCATGAAATTCGACAGCCCAGAACCGAGCCCGAACCCGTACACGAGCCAAGTCAAGTCAAGTGTGTGTGTGTGTGTGTGTGTGTGTGTGTGTGCATCCTGTGTGTATGCGTGTGTGGCTTGCTTGTTTTTTGGCCTGCAGGCTCAAAGTTAGAAAGCAAGCCAGAAGTCGAAGAGAAGCAGGGAGGAAAGATGGAGGGAGACGCTTGCAGTTCCTCGTCCGGCATTGCAACCGAAAATTATAAATCTACGCTTTGACATGAAGACGTGTGTGTTCCCAAAGACATGGATTTATAGACGAAGACATAAATACAAACGGCTAGAAAAAAAGAAGAGGAAGACAGCGAGCACGGCTTCCCGAAACTACCAAAGACAGTGTGGCAAGTGTGGAGTCCAGTAAGAACGGAGCGGAACACGCTCAATGGCCATAAATATCCTTGCACCGAGACTGAAGGAATTGCGTTGCTGCAGGACGCATTTTAGGTGAAAATAATCACCGCTTCACATGAAATCATTTTCAGTGCGCCACCAACTGCCAAGAACTGCAGAGTGGCGCCAGAAGGATCTACAAATAGTTGGCGCAAAGGATGTCCCATAATAGCGTCATTGCGCCGATTGGCGACAAAATAAATTCAAACTTTCCCATATCAAGGGCAAACAAATCAAATGAGTCCTCTTTCTGCTTATTGATGTGTTTGGCAACTGAAAACCGTTTAAATGATTTTTAGCTTTGATTTGTGGAAGCGAGAATGCATAGAAAAGTATGACTATTTGATGATTTGAATCGCTATACGGGGTCACAATGTAATACGTATGGAATCCAGGAATTAAGTATTTAAATAGAACATCTGACTACGCGCTGTTCAGAGGAACTCTGTCTAAGGGCAGACAACATTATGGCATAACAAAACAAACATCACGATACACATAATTATAATAAAGTGTATTTTCGCAACAAAGGACGCTGACGGAAAGAACTGGAGACAAATGTGAGCATTACTCTTTTTTTCCTTTGCCAAAATATCCGTTGCTTCATTGAATAGAAAAAGGGATATGGAAGAAAAAAATAAGAGCTTAAATACCCTACAAAATAACAGGGTCCAGTGCTATGACAAGCCAACCACAAAAGCCAACCGATTTTCGAAATATCAATAAATAATTGTTTAAATTCTGCACAGTATTTTGAAATGCGTTCAAAATGAGTTTATAAAACACTCAAAAGTTGTTCAGAGATATAGCATAGAGCTTGAGCTCTTAAGTTGGAATTTGATTTCAATTTAATTATTAACTCAATTAATATGAGCCGAGTGAGCTAAAATATTTTTAAATCCGAATTTTGGGCTAAGTTCTCATTTGAATATTATTTATAAACCTGTTTAAAGACATTTCTCCAAAATTATTTAAGGAAAGAAATGGAAATTTCAACCTGGAAATAGGTCCAATATTGTGTTAGGCATTGGTTTGAGGTGATTTTGTTGATATAATTTCAGAATTTGGAATAAAGATCGGTGGCATGTAGTTAAATATTCTTATATTATTCATATCGGGCCTCAAAAAATGGTTTTCATGTGGTTCGGCAAAGCAAGCAGGTTACATTTATAAAGTTTTTAAAAAGATATTTGTCAGTGTGATGTATTTTGAAGATGAACATGATTTTGATAAGCAACTAGTACTATATAGACATAAAACTCTACAAAACAGTGAGCAGGATGTATTTATAGAGATTCATAGAATTATATTTTATGCTAAGTAGATAAAAACAATTTAAAATTTGCAGGGCAGATAAAAAACAAATTAGGAGTTTTTTTATATTTTATAGCAGTAAGAAGTATTAAAAACTCTTCAAATTATTACAGGTATGACTCGATAAATAAACGATCATAACTAATTAATTAACAACAATACTTGTAGATTATCATGCTCTTAACTAAATATACATATATAGCGTCATATTGCAGGATATACAGCTACCGACTTACCCAGAACTCAAGTGCTCGGTGTTGCTCACCTAGCCGGCAACACAAAATTTTATTTCTCTAAATATTTTAATGTTTATTTATATGTAGATTTTTTTGCTTCAGCTCTCAAATAGAACGTAGAAAAAATAGAAGCTAAAAAGGGACTCGCCAAAACTGGCGGATGTATGACGCCGTGTATTTTGCTTTTTCTCTGCGCGTCATAAAAAAGAGGACGAGCAGCAACAATAAAAAAAAAAGCACAACACCTTTTGCGCCAAAGGAATCGGCGCGCCAAAGAGTCAACAATGCCGCGGAAGTAATTTACAATTTGGTGGAACGTCGAAAATAAATATAACAAAAAACAGAAAAGAAATGGCAAACGCAATGGCAAATAAAATGTGCAGGATATGTCTGGCCGCGGCATAAATTGACAAGATTTATTTTCAATTAAAACACAAACGCACAAAAGCACATTATCCTTCTTCGCTTTTTTTCCCCCTTTTTTTGGTGGATATTTTGCTCATCAGGCTCGCTACATTTTATTGGCAACATTTTATGTTGCTTTCAATTAACAATAAATCAAAAGCGGCGGTCGCATTTCAACATTTTCATGTCTCTGTAAGGACTCACCCCTAAGTCGGACTGGGCGCAAGTTGATGAATGACGAAGGACATGCACATACACACATGCATGTACACTGCGATTGGCTGCACGTCGACGTGCAATAATTTTATGTGTCCTGGCGTGCAAGCAAGCAAATGAAAAATGAAAAAAAGAAGAAGACGAAATCAACGGCACAGGAAGAAGCTGCGCCTCATTGTTGTCCTTGTTATTTATGGCCCATTAAGGCGGCAAGCGGCAATTGCACATGTGTTCTTCACACTGTGCGCTGCTCTGCCACTCCCCCTCCGCCTTCTCCTCCTCCTCCTCTTCACTTATATGTATATCCTTACAGTTCCATGCACAGCATAGGTGTTATGTGTGTCATGGCACTCTCATCAGTGTCGTCCTGGGCTTTTAATTGTTCCAGCACAAATGTTAATAATTGCGCTTTAGTATCCTTGATGCGCCATGCATGCATGTCTTTTGTCTAATAATCATAAGACATAATTCATTTCAAATCGTGTTTCTCGCTGAATTTATGACAATTCCCCTGCCTTCTCCCAGTCTCCATCTCCATCTGAGTCTCAGTCTCGCACTCATTCTCGTTCTCATGCTCAGTTTTCGCTTGTCGCACATTTCATTTCCATTTACGCACACAGCTAAAAACAATTATCCTTGCAGGCTGCACCCCCTTCCCATCCGTTTGCAGCTTGGCCCATGCCATTTAATTGCCTGGCCAAAGGATTCGAATGGAGACATTAGAAAAATCTGTCGCAGCATCGCGTACACGACACAAACACCAAAAGTCGTTAAAATGTTGTTGCGATTCCAGGATCGTGCTCCCATATGTTCGCCTAGTTTATTGGATTCAGCAGTTTTACGTGTTCGGGGTTGATTCATGTCCATGGGTAACAACTGGGCTAAATGTAATGTCATCCTCAAAATGAATCGGATGGCAGATAATTGTAATCATTTCTTTATATCGTTTTCATAAGCTTTCAATGTCTTGCTATAACAAGAAATTGTTGCTGCGCCACTAAAATTGTTAGCTCTAGGACGCCTTCGGTTCTCAACACAACTTGGATTTAACGGTTTTGCATGCATAATTGTATTTCATAAATACATACTTGATTGTTTTAATGATCTAATTGACATTTTTATTAGTCTAAACTAAATTCGTTATTTTCATAGTGAAACCAACAAAAAAAATGGGATGGAGTAACTTAAAAAGAAAAAAAATCTTGAAAAGAATTAGAAAACACGAAAAATAAACCATGTTTATCATTGAAATTCTCGCAATTGGTCAGCTGGAAATTGAATTCATTATTTTCATATTGAAACAAAAACAAGAAAGGAATGCTAAAGTCGAGCAGGCTCAACTCTTAAATACCCTGTACCACCCCACAAAAAAGTAATTAAATTAATTAATTAATTTAATTAAATTAATTAACTAAATTAATTTAATTAATTAACTAATTAAATATAAAATATTCCATGCATGCATACATACATTTACAATTACATCAGAATCGTGTCTATGCGTGTTTGTGTACTTGTACATATGTATGTATGTGTGCATTGAGCCTGGTTATATGGCTATAACTTTCTTTCCGATCATTCTATCATAATGAGACTTGGTATACGGTTATATAATTACTAACCTAATGTGACTACCAAATTTTAGTTCAAAATTCCAAGAATTACGGGAGTTATAGAAAATCGTTAATAGGGGGGGAGTGGGGGGGTGGATCAGAAAAAATGAACAAACTCGTCCTTTCTCGGTCTCAGGAGAATCTGTATACCAAGTTTGGTTATTCTAGCTCTTATACTTTCGGAGATCCTTGCGTTCATACAGACAGACAGACAGACGGACAGACAGACGGACAGACGGACAGACGGACATGGCTATATCGACTCGGCTTGTCATGCTGATCAAGAATATATATACTTTGTGGGGTCTACCAAGCCTCCTTCTGTGTGTTCCATGTGCACTCGCACTAAACTAATATACCCTTGTACCCTTTGGGTACAGGGTATAAAAAAATGGAAGGTAATTCGAAAAAATCCATTGATGGAATAACTTTTGCGGAAAACAAAAATTCTTGAAAAGAATTAGAAAACACGAAAAAAAAACTCTGCTTATCTAATCGCCACGAAAATTCGCAGGATCAGCCACTAGACTGTTTGGAATATTGCTACAAAATTTGATCAAAATCGGTTGAGCGCTTGAGGAGTCTATAAGGAACATACATATACACATATTTTCATTTATTTATTGATAAAAAATAAAGTTGACGATCAATTCTTAACCTACTTAAAGTTTGAACTATTAGCTGCTAGTATCCTTGATATTTCTGAATAAATATTAGTAAGGAATTTTTTCAACATCCTTTTGTGAATTGCTTTAAGGTTTGATTAAAATTTTCCATATTAACTTATGGCCTAAAGCGTTATCAATCTTACGAATTAAGCCCATCTAATTGGATAAGCTTAAGCATCTAATTACTTAAAATAATATTTTATTTAATCGCCCATTTCTCCAAAAATACAATGTTTATTGTGTCTCCAACAACTGTACATGAGAGATTGATTTCAATAACTGCAAAAAGTGCATGTCAAAAGGGGTTAAACGAAACCTTTTTCTACCCTACACTGCCTGCAGGACCAATCGCAACATGGCGCCTCCTTCTGCTGGCGATGCTGAAGCTGATGCTGATGATGATGATGATGCTGCTGCTTCTGATGTGCAGCTGCGAAGCTTCAAATCATTGCAAAATGGCAAAATAAGTAACAACATAAATAAATTTGAGCGTGCACAATAGCGACCCGAGCAGCGACACTTGCAAACTAAGGAGACAAGGACATCAGGAAGTTGGGAAACTTCAGCAGTGAAATGGCAGACAGGACATAAGCCATGGCTGCAGTCTATGCTACGTTCACTGCTGGCCACAAAATTTATGCGGCCCCAAGTGGAAGGAGCACTTCGTTTTCCTGAGGCAGCTCCGTTCACTCTGCTATGATGTGCGTTATCCTTGTCAAGTGAAATATGCGAGTGCAATAGCAACATGAAGCAAAGGCGGTAAGCTGCTTGACAAAAATAGAAAAATTAGAGGCAACACAAAACTTTTTAGTGGGCGTATCAATGTCGATGAGCAGCCAGGAACAGCAGGACACACAGGAGCTCCGGTTGGACACTAAACGTCTGCGCAGCAAAACTGTGGTGGCAGATGACAAACACACAGCAAGGATGTTAAGTGAACGATGTCAAAAGTGAAGCTATGAAAACTAAACAAGGACCTGCTGTTGGCTGGCAAGCCAAGCCTCAAGTGCCATGCTTCACCATTTTGTGAGTTTTCACAAATATTCGTACTATTGAGAGAGACGTGGCTGAATAAAATATTTGATATAAATATGTGGCCTGTTTAAGAAGAGACACAACCGATCAATTGAATAATGGGCGTTGATTATGTAAAATTGTCAGCCCTCCAGATCATTAAAACATTTTGTTTTACATCAGCAGTCCTTAAATTTAGAAAATGTTCAATCGAAACATTTAATGTTTACTCAAAAATATAAATGCAAAATTTGGAAATTTTCATGTGTTTGGTAAATATAAATAGCACTTGACAACAATACTTTACTCGCATATAGCGCTATGATCAGATTCTGTACTTCTCCCACAGTCAACATAGATCAGAATGACAAGCATCTTGCCCATACTATTCATATCGTTCGTGCACCTTGTTACGCACACCTCGATAATCATACACCAGCGGATGGATGGATTTGTAAATGTTCCAAAATTGGCCAGTTACATTACCTATGCGACCATAATGGATGTCATCTATGATATCCAAGTGATACCCAAACATTGGTCCCACCTTCCAGGCTGGGGCAAGTTTGTCATAGAAACGCTTTTCACCCTCCTCGTAGCCGAGTTCGGCATCGTACTGGTGTGGAGTACTCTCGAGGCTGTGTGCATTACTTTTCTTTTGGACACAATAGAGATGTCGGGCCTTAACATTATAATATATCCCGGTTGGAGACGGTTCATAATCGCTATTGCCACAGTGTCTCTGAGTCTGAGCATATCGCTGGCCGTCTCAACGGCCACAAATCGCAGTCTCAAGGTCATCTTGTTATATCGCCGAATCGTAGATTATGTGCAGTTTCTTGTGGACAAATACTTGAAGAAACAGTGTCCTTCGGTACGTTCGATTCTGAAACAGGAAATGCAAACACGAGGTGGCGTACCGTCAATTCTGCGCACACGATAAATGTCAAAAAGTCAGCTCCTTTTGAAATAAAGGACTCTATCCATTTATTGAAAGGTGTATAATATTTTTATGTTGATAAGCGCTCATCGTGTGGTCGAATTCAAGTCCATCGATTCCATGAATAGTTGGCCAATATCCGTATACTAAATAAAGAAAATATCGCCGATAAGATGCGTTTGGATCTGCTGTTTACAACTCCTGGGAGAAGGCATGAGTATCTGTTTCCCTACAAACTAGTCCCTTAGTTATAAAGCTATGTAAGGAATAGACAATGCATGCATCAGATCAAAAACATATCCTATAGATTATTAGTAGTTAATCGACATCGTATTATCGAATTAATTTTCGACAATAATATCATCCTTGCTGCTAAAATGCATAAATTTGTTTTCGGCGGATAAATAAACATAATATTGATTCACATTTACACAAATAAATTATTATTACGTATATAATAATAATTTATTAACATACACGTATATAAAACAAATTGCAGAGAGCATTGTGACGAATAATTATTCATTATATATTTACATTTATTTATTTATTTATATACAGCTTAATCTAATTAAACATACATACTACAAGCTATGGCGACATGGCCTTGAGCTCAACTTTTAAAATAATATGAATTATTATAATGAATTTGTGTTAAAGAAACTACAGAAGTGAATGGATGAATTATTGAAGATATTGTTTAAATGTAACAGAACTATAATTTATTAATTAGATTTGGTGCTTTAAGAAACAATACGAGTATTTTAAAGTTGTCTTTAGATGTACAAAAAGGAGAAGTGAATGGCTCGAGGGTTTTCAAAATAATTTTGATAGTATGGATTAGTGTTTCAGAAGAGTTTAATGAATTTATGTAGAAAATGCTATTTTATGAATCTAATGATAACAGGAATGTGGTAATTATTCTGGGAACTTTGCGGGTTTTTAGCTGGGGAAATTAGAAGGTTTTTAGAAGGTATCAGACTTTTTTAAATGCGGAATTTGAAATTCATAAAACCTGTTGCTACATGCAGTATTGCTATACTGCAGAGCTTTAGACGCATAGGCTGCGGGCCCTTACTCCTTTTCTACGAGTATGCAGATTTTATTGTTTGCATTGACATGTGGCACGATTTTATTAAAGAATATTTGATGCCCCGCCACCAATGCTGAAGACGGCTTTTGGAAATAGAAATAAGTTGTAGCAGCCGCCCTCTCACAGCACTTACTACACTTTTTACACAGCCACAAGTGCTATGAAAGTTTATTGGAGGGAAAAAACCAGTTTATTAAACCAAAAAAAAAAACAGCAATTTTGAAAACCACACACACAGGAGAGGGTAAAAAATGTGTATATATGTATGTAAGTGTAATATAAAATAAAAGTTGCACTAAATAAGCAACGGCAACATATTTTGTGGGGCAAGTGTAATATCAAAGTAAGACAGCAGCTGTTGGCAGTTTCGATTTGCTGCGGAATATTGCAGCTATTGGGATTATTCAATAAGCAGACAAAGTATGAAGGAAACTTAATAAGCCAGGTGTACCATACACATATAATCGTGTATACATATACGTTTGGGGGGAGAGTATTTTCAATTTGGTGATGCTTGCATAACAAACATGAGAGTGCAGCTAAATGACAAAATCCTATTTAGAATTACTCCTGCCTCCCTACGTTATGTGTGTGCCTGTTGCTGTTATTGCCTCTTTTATGCGCACTTTTGTATGCTATGGTTTTTTTTATTCTGCTTGCCTTGCGTCTCTAATTGCATTTTAAAATTGCGACACCATAAAATGTGCTTACGGTATAAATAATTATAACGGCATTTGTCGCAACAAACAGTCGCAGTTGAACTGCAACCGAACTCCCCGGAGCTAGCAAATGATTTTGAGTGTCAGGATTGCGACGGAGCCCGTCCAGAGCCGGTGTAAAAGGACGACACCGAATGCCGCATGTGGATTGGCTGCAACAATAGTTGCCACAATGTTATTGTTGTTATTGTTGTTGTGCTTTTGACTGTTGTTTTTATTGTTGCTGTCGCATCTCTTGGATATTGCATGAGCTCTGCTTGCAGTACAACCTCATTGCCCCATCGCTTCTACTCTTCTCGCCCCATCAGCCCTCATCCCAAATCCATTTCATAGCAATGCGAGCTGCTTCCTCGCTAGGCAGCAGCAGCAGCAGCTCCATTTTCATAGTGCCATGCGATTAACGTGAGCTGCATATTTCCAGCTAATTTTCTAATTAAAATGGTATTTATGCATTTTTCAGTTGGCAGAATTAAACATGCAGCCCCAACAGAAGCAACAACGATGCCAAAGACGACAGTCATGGCGCAGGCAGGCAGGCAGGCAGGCAGGCACATCGAATAAGCCAAGTAAGGCGTCTGAATTGCCATTTCATAAATGAAACCTTGATTGGCAAACTGCTGCAAATATCTTACAAGTAACTCTAAGATCTCACTACTCTCAGCTTTTATTATTTGTATATCCACCAGTACCTAAAATATAAAATATTTGTCCAAAGTGGAAATGTAAGAGGCAGAAAGATACATTTTCGATAATAAATAATTCAATAAATAATAATATATATATTCTTGATCAGCCTTAATAGCCGAGTCGGTCGAATAAACATCTAGATCGCAGAGACTATGCGAGCTAGAGACACCAAATTTTGCAAACAGATGCCTTATATAGTATGTGAACCCAGATCAAGATTGTTCATTTTTCCGAAATACGTATGTTAATTTTGAATTTTGAAGATTGTACATAAACATACATATGTGTGACTATGTCTCTACCTGTTTCAGACGGAATACTCGGCTTTAATGTTAACCTTTATTAAATGGAAATACCTGAGAGTCTATTTTGTCAAGATAGATGTGTGTAGTCCTCTCTCTGTTGTCCTCTCTCGATACGATTTCACTGACATTCCTTTGAATTGTCAGCTCAAGGTAGTTTAGATTTTACCCCCCATTAATATTTGTTATTTTATTAAATTGATATCATCTAAAAATTGAATTAATGCGCCGCATCAGCAGCTACAGGCATATTTTTCGTTTCGTTTGCCGAAGTACAGTGGAACTTCCTAAAAAATAACTAACGTTCTAACATCCTGTTGAATTAAATTGAAATATAATATCATTTGGCCACTCTCTTAGAACAAAAGTTTCTTAAATTTATAACGAAATTGATTATAATTGAATTAAAAATTGATTCAAAAAATATTAATTTTACATTTAAATATATTTGTATATTATAATATGTTTCTCCTTTTTAAGAATTAAATTAAATATTTCCTAATTAAGAAACCAAAAAAGCACAAATAATAACATGGCTTACCTCTATACCCAAAAAAAAGCGTGTCAAGTCGAGAACAAATTAAAATTGAAAAATTCCCTTTAAGAGAAGAATAATGTGATGGCAAAGGAGCTCCTTTGTTGTTGTTCTTGCTCCTTTGTGCCTTGTAACGCATTATCGGCTGTGGTCGTAAACCATTTGCAGCAATTATCTTGGTAAGTTCGTTGGACGCCTTCGGGGAAATATGCTGCGAATTAATATGGCAGGCAACTCCAAGTCTCATACTCATTGCCCCGCCCCCTCTCAGGTGGGTGGTGCAACCCTTTAGCAATGAGTTTTTAAGCTCAAGTTGCGCTTAATTTATAACAAGGATTACAATAAACAAACTAATCTACGGCAATAAACACTAAAAATCCCCCAAAGAGTTTGGCCAGCGATAGTTGGGATGGAAGCACAGATATTTCGGCATTGTCACGTGGCTGTTTGTGGGCGTTTTTGTTGTTGTAGTTGTCGCTCTTATTGTTGTTGTTGTTGCTTCTGCTGCTACTGCAGTGCTTATTTTTCTTGCTCTTCGTCGTACTCTAGATCTTAAATCGCAGCAATCCTTTTACCCTTTTAAATATGCCATTTCCGCTCTAAGATTATTTTTCGATATTGCGAGCATATGATTCGATATGTTTACGATTCGCCCCAAGCCGGATGCGGCTGGCCATTCATTGGTTGGACCAAAGAACACAGATAGGCATCACTAGCTGCGATTGTCAACAGCCAGCAGTGGGGGGGCAGGAAGTGGAAAAATCGCATGCCGACAGGCTGCTTGATCCTTTTTTCTATTAACAATAAATTTGTTAAAAGTTAAATGCAGTACAGGTGAAACGAAAAGCTCGAACGGAATCAAATTGTGGTAACAAAGTTAGGGTATGGGATTAAATGTAAATGTAGAAGAGCATTTGGTAAGGAGTAACTTTTTTAATTACTTAAACTTGAAAGCAACCAGAGCTTATCATTTCTTGGCGCTAACAAAATGCCAATCATAGATATTAACTTGCCGTGCCACAAACAACAAATCGGCCCAAAAGGGATGCGCGTGATGTTACAAAAAGGACGCCATTAAGGACAACGGTTACAATCGTTAGTGAAGCCATTAGCTTGGCCACTCACACACACAAACAAACACACACACACACACACATGTGGGCACTGCCAAAAGAGTGTACTGTACATAAGTGTACATACTCGTATAATTGCGAGCTGGAAAAAGAAAACGAGATATAACATGTGTAATAACTTCAGCAAACAGGAGCAAGCCCATCCTGTTTGGCCCCCAACTGCATGCTGGACACCAAAATGTCCATCTTTTACTAATGTGTGTCGGCGTCCGAAGTCACGGAGCTAAAACGATGCCATGACACAACGGACAACAACCAAACAATAACAATAAAACAAAAGCCAACGCTCAGGCTGAGGCCGAGGCCGAGGCGGAGGCTGACACTGCGAATGCGACTGAGACTGAGACTGGAACTAAAGCTGAGACAGAGACTGCGGCAGGAGCAGGGCACTGAAAATAATTTCAAGGATATTATCGCCGCCGCCTGATGTCCCAAGTGCGATATGTGTCCCCTTCTGAACACACACACACACACACACACTGACACACGTAAACAGAGCAGAAAGGCACATCAACATAATGTCTACTTTACAATGTGGATATAGTCAGTCGATGTCGATGTCGATGCCGACGCCAACTCCGATGCGTTGCACTCAAAGAAAACGAAAACGAAATCGCATACACATATATCGACAAATAATAGCCAGAAAAGAAAGCAATTCCTCTGGGTTTTCAGAAACGCAAATACTCTTTTGAAATAGCAGGTTTTTCTCTCTACATGTATTATGGCCGCTTGACAAAGTTTAATTTTAGTTTACATTTCATTTATGTCTTTCCAGACATTTTCATTTATTTAATTTATAATTTATTTTATTTTTAACATAATAAAGAACTTAAACTAAATACAACTTCAGCAATAAAAAGGCCTATCGAATTTAACAATTTAGCTAATAACGAATCCGACTCGGGGGAGAGGTTTTTATTCGTATATTTTATTTATTTTTATATATTATTTAGTCACGGAAGTTAAGAAAAGAAACCTAAAATAAAAGGAAATACCAATAAGAAATAAAAAAGTGTAATTAACTCAAAATAAAAATAAATTTTAATTAAAATAACTGAATAATAAAAGATAAAATATAATTAAAATTGAAAAGGTGGAGAATCACATCTTCATAGCTAGACTAGACTGGACCCGTCGGAATCATTCGCTGCTAATCCAAAGTTTCTTTTGAAATACCTACCTACCTTTATAAATACAAGCACATACTATCACTCAGTATTAGTTTGAAAGAGAAGTTATTTTTTAAAAAAGCACAAAAGAAAAATACAGCTTAGGTTTAATCTGAAATCAGCTCAAAATTATATTCATAAACAGACTTCAACTCCTTTTGGAACCCGTTTTATGTATTAAGTCCATTGTTAACTACTAACGAAGCGGTCTTCAAGCCTTGTAAATCAATCTTTATATGAAATACCAATTTTATATCTCATTTTAAAATCAATCTCGAACAAACAATCACTTGTGTTTTGATTCAAATAAAATTGAAAGCTCTTTTATGGAAATTTCTAATCCTTCGTTCCACAAAAAAAAAAGAGTAATTGTAACTAACGGACTATTCTAGCCGAAATCACTGTTTTGGTAGTGTATAGAGCTGTCCACCCTATCGCACCTGCCAGCCATGCGAGCCAGAGCCATCCTGACCAACCTGCCCCCTAAGCGCTCTAAGCGCTGACCGCTCGCACGCCACGCCGCAATAAGTTACAGGCAGTGGCCATTATGCCGCCACCGACCGCTGCCATGGCAAATGGTGGACCGGCACAGCCGGAGACAAATCCGAAATCCATACTCGTAAACAAATGCAACTAATCGCCGTTCATGTTGAACGTGTTCACGGCTACGCAAACGTGAAATTGTGGCCAGCATTGCGAGGGGGGATGGGAGATGGCCAATGGGACAATGGACAATGGGGCCGATGTGCGGGCTTAGGTCCTGTAATGTCCTGCAGTTGATATTGAAGCACAGGTTGCAAGGACTTATTGGGCTCAAAGTAAGCCACGTACTTCTCAATAAAAGCAACTGTTGGCATAAGCTATGAAAGGCCAATACTCGTATCTGTTTTAACAATAAAAACTTATTACAAAACTTTACGAAAACGGCTAATAACAGAGAATCACCAACATATGCCTAACACAAGGCCCTTGAGTTGCCAAATAAGTCTAAGTACCGGCTCCATTTAGAATCAAAATAATGTGTAAGTGACTGTTATTCTAAAAAACACATTTAATATTAATTAATATTGTATTTGAAGCAGCTCTAATACTGCATAGATTGGGAAATTTTATTAAAACATTCAGTTGCCTTCTTTGTTCTGGGTTCTATCAATATCTTTCAGTCGACCTACTTCCTATTAAGTTCCTTTATTTGTAAAATAAGTCCAATAACCCCCCGTTTTTACAATCAAAACAGTGTATTATTTTAAAAAACCCATTACAAATTAATTAAAATTGCATTTCAAGCATAAAAATATTTTATTTCAAGCAGCTCTAATACTGCATAGAGTGGGAAATTTTATTAAAACATTCAGTTCCCTTCTTTGTTCTGGGTTCTATCAATATCTTTCAGTCGACCTACTTCCTATTAAGTTACTTTATTTGTAAAATAAGTCCAATAACCCCCCGTTTTTACAATCAAAACAGTGTATTATTTTAAAAAACCCATTACAAATTAATTAAAATTGCATTTCAAGCATAATAATATTTTATTTCAAGCAGCTCTAATACTGCATAGAGTGGGAAATTTTATTAAAACATTCAGTTCCCTTCTTTGTTCTGGGTTCTATCAATATCTTTCAGTCGACCTACTTCCTATTAAGTTCCTTTATTTGTAAAATAAGTCCAATAACCCTCCGTTTTTGGAATCAAAACAGTGTATTAGGGACTATTATTTTAAAAACCATATACATATTAGGAAATTGCATTAAAATATCATTTGTGATGCCTTCTCTATTATGGGTTCTACTAATATTTGTCAATCGCTTTCAGTTAGCTTACTTTTAATTAATTAATTACCCTCTTAATCTCTAAGCTTGCCCCCACGAATAGCAAAACAATACCCTTAACGGGTTACTAAACAAATCAGAGTAGGCCATACTACTTATATATAACAAAGATTTCCGACGGCAGCAGGCATTGAATCTTCTAGTAAATTTAAGGAAAAAATGTATTTGCATATGTCCCAAATATTTTACAGAGGAATTCATTCTATTAGAAAGTCTCGTGGCGTTCACAACTGGAAAAGGCAAGTAAAAAAACCCAAAAAAAAAATTGGATATAGAAAATATCACATCCTTCCTCCGAACATTTTTATGGATTTTCAGCAAAAAGAGCTTCTATAGAGTTGTTCAGATTGATCGGATAAGGGAAGATGTCAGAGGTGGCTAAGAAAAGCCGCAAACGTATCCTCGATACGCCCAAGGATATGGAGGACGGTGAGTTGCCGGACGGCAGCAGCGGAGATATAATTCCCACGTTTACCGATGGCTATGACGAAAAACTGCAAGGCGACGCCGAAGATCGCGCAAGATTGGATAATTTGAATGAGTTGCAAAGGGAGATTGAGCTGTTTGAGCGCGGAGTGAAGCGCGACGAAAAGCGTTCCGAGTGGAGCATTAAATGCCAACTGGCTCAGGCTAAAGGCCTTGACCTGGCCACCAAAGAGCGCTGCAGAGTACGGCGCCTTAACCTGGAGGCGCTAAAAGCCGCCAACAAGCGTGGAGGTGCCATTGAGCGCTTGGTGGCCCAACGAAATATCAAGAAAAACAAGCAGGGTGAGTCAGAGTGGTTGGCTGTCTTAGAGGAATAAATCCTAGTCATACAGCCCACATAGTTTCAGAGGAGTCATCCGTTTCAGAGGAACTGGAATCGTCGGACCGGTTGTCTTTAGCTGAGTCTGTTCAGTCCACTCCGCAAGCTAAGAAGGTTAAACTAAAGGCAGCAGATGTCTACTCCGATGATTCCTCGAGTGGCAGTGAGTGGGACCGTGAGCCAGAGCCATCGAAATATAGCGGAGATGATGACATCGGCGTCGTCACTTCCCGTGCGGAACTTAGTAAGGCGCTGCTCACCCGTATCCAGCTGGAGGGCATCCTGGAAAAGCCCGTGTTCGAGAGGACAGTGACCAATTGCTTTGTGCGCGTCAGCATTGGTCCGTCCGGGGGTATTAATTCCGAGCCCATTTATCGGATCTGTGAAATTGTCGGCCTCGCCGATGCCCGCAAGGAATACCAGTTGGGCAGAAAGCTAACCGATCAGAGCCTGCGCCTAGAGCATGGCGGAGAGGAGCGCACTTTCCAAATGGATCTCGTGTCGAATAATCCTGTGACGGCTCGAGAGTTTACCGAATGGGTAGCAACGTGCCATCGCGATGGCAAACCGCTGCCCACTCTTTCACGTTTGGAGCAGAAGCATAAGGACATTGTGGCTGCCCAGAACTACACCTTCACCGAAGGCGATGTCGAGCGCATTGTGCAGAATAAGCGGAGAGCAGGGAAACATCCGATGAGCGGTGCCTACCGCAAGGTCTGCCTGATAATGGAGCGCGATATGGCACTCGCCAGCGAGGACATGAACAAGTACTATCAATTGGAAAATCAAATCACAGCGATTGATGAGAAATCGCGCCAGGATCAGCTCAAACGAGGCGTCCCCTTTGTGACCGCCTCCCAAGGTGTTGCCGTCAGCAGCATTGTCCATTCTCGCGCCCGGGCCAAGCTATCATCCGAGTCTACATTGAAGCTTAGTGCCAACGAGCAGGCACTGCGGCCCCACATGAAGCGCAAGTACATGAAGAAGCCACCATTCAATCCGCAACTCGACTACTCCCAGCTGTTGGAGAAGGAGAACATCGAGGCCAACAATGCGACCAATGTCCCACAAAATGAGCGCAGAAATGTGACTTCCGCTGAGAAGAAGAATCTCTATGATCTGCATAACTTTGAGGTGGATGTTAATGTCGACAACTTGCGTGAGTACTTGACGAAGCCACCGTAAAAGAGTCTCTTAAGTACAATATGGCTTTTACTTTCATTACATTACTTTCCAGCCAAAGTTGCCTCAGTTTTCAAGGACGGGAAACTTGTTGTTGGACATTAGGAGGGCGCACAAACGAATGAGCTTCATGAGAATTGTAATAATGGACACGAAAATCAAATCTGATATCAATCTTTTATCTCCTTTATGTGCCACAGGGCTTAGCTTTTAACCCCTTACACTTTTTTCATTTCAAATAAGCGAATTTAATAAATTCTTGCCAACATTCCACAAGCACAAAAGGGGCTAAAAGTGACCAACGAACTAGAGTGTTAAAAGCGCTGAAAAGCAAATATAACAGACAAACAGCAAAGAGAACTGAATTGTAAAGCTCCTGCAACTGCAATTTCCACGTTTCTAAGAAACTAAAATAAACAAACAAACATTTTAAAAGCTCAGTTTAATAAATATAATCAAATCAAGTTTTTAAAACAATTATTATACACATACATTTCTGACCTGACTTCGATTGCTTCCATAAATATGAAGAACAAACCTGCAATGAGCTTGGACTTACTTTGCAGTTAAATAATATTCTAAAAGAATAATAAATATAAACAAATCAAGTTTTTAAAACAATTACTATGCACATTTCTGACTTGACTTCGATGTATTGATTGCTTCCATAAATATGAAGAACAAACCTGCAATGAGCTTGGACTTACTTTGCTGGTAAATTATTAACTAAAATAATTATCATGGTTCGGACTTGATGACTTCATTCCATCGATTGCTTCCAAAAATATGAAGAACAAACCTGTAATAAGCTCGGACTTACTTTGCAGTTAAATATAAAAATAAACTAAAATGCAACAACGTAGAGAAGTTTGCTAGAACTCGGGCACAACAACAATTGCGTTTAGAATGTTGTGGAAATTATCAAAATTCTAATCAGATTTCGTCATTTCTTAAATTCCCTATTAATTCTATTCCACAAACCTTTTCCCTTGAAAATATCCTAATTAAAACTCTGAATGAATAGTGAACTTTTAGTTATTATTGGTCCTAGCTCCATGATGAATGTAAACAACTGATATCTTCTCCATCCGATGTTGCTTTAAAGTATAGGTTTTTACCCATTCCCTCCCCCTTAACATTCATTGAGAAATGTGAAAAGTACACAAAAAAGATAAAAATATAACGGTATATTCTTGAATTATCAGCATCAGTCATCAGTTTATTGAGAGATATTTTCTTTATGCCTTTATTTTTTATTTATTTATTTATTTTATTAACTTTTCCTAGCGTTACAAGTTTTAATGCGCCCTTTTCAGCAGCGTTGGCCCCACAGTTTCAAATTATATCCGCTATTATTCATGTGAGCCTTACCTCAACAAAATGTACAATCTAATCAAGCAGAGCGAGCGGCTAATTGCTGCCCTGAAAACAATTCACCGTCCATCCCATGCACATTCCCCAGCACATTCAACTGAGCCGCCGGGCAATCATAAAAATGGGAATTCATATCGAACGAGTGCGATTCAGAGGACTGTTTTAATTGCACAGCCGTTGAGCAAACAGTCAAACAATTCTAACTGAGCCATGAACAACATCCAAAATATGAATGTGGCCTCCGAGGACGATTGGTGTTTCAGTTGCTGGGATGCTCGAATGCTGGCAGAGCTTCAACCAGATCCACCACAGAACCTGTCAACACAATTGTGAAACGTGGCGCGACCAGCCTATGTGTGTACTCTGTAGAGAAGGGTGTGTGTGTCCAGATGAGGATGCGGGCGCGGGTGCAGGTGCGGGTGCCGAGCACCAATCAACCACAGTGGACACATCAACAACTTGTGCGCCGCCAAAAGCTTGTTCTAATCCAATCAAATTTCAAATGCGGTTGTTGTGCAATTTCCACAGGACGGGCGCCCAACAGTGGGTCAATTCGGGAAATTCACACAACAAATTCTTATAATAACCTATAGAGAAAAATTAACCCAGCTTAAATAGCCATATGTTAAAAGTCTGCTTAACAAGATAGTAGTGTGATTTAAAAAGTATGTCTATAGAGGTATAGGTTTTCAAAAGTAAGTACAATTTTAGGGAAAAATTTAAAGAAGTAAACTTATTTTCCTTTCTCTGCTTCTGTACTCATCTTCACAGACCCCTTTTGTCCCATTGTGCCCGAAATGCAAAGGCAATCACCAAAAATCTACTGCATTTATCAGCCGCGAACGCGATTCGTGGCTTAAATCAGAACATTTTGCTGCGTTGCCTGCGGGGCAGCAACGAATTCTGAAAGCTGTTGTAGTTGTAGGCTTTGTTTGAAACGTTTACATTGCTTTTGGGTTTTTGGGTAAATTGCATTTGATTTCGAACATGTATTTTGAGCAAATTTGGAAACTACTAACAAATTTTTATCTACAACTCAGGTGCGTCTAATGAGCTCTTACTGATACTTGCATAAATGGGTCACTGCATTGAAACCCTAATACGATCGTCCCGTCATCGTGTGGGGCCATCATTAATAATACAAATAGAAACTCATTCGTAGTCCAAGCATTGAGCAAACGAACGACATTCATATTCCACAAGCATGGCGAATAAAATAGAATAGAATCCTTTGGAGGTGGTAATAATTGAACACACACAATCGCATACATACTTGTATATATATATGTATATACATAGGTGACAACGGCTTGTGTGGATTCAGAAGAAGCAATAAAATAAATGCTATTTACTGATGAGTCATCAACATAATTTTTACGATTTGCCATTCGATGAATAAACAAATAAACTCTCAATGCGCACCCAAAAACATGAACGGACTAGAGAAGGATGACGGGAATGGCAGTTGGCTCGTTGTTTGAGCGTGTCACTGAAACATTTCACATGCATTGGCTTTTTATGGCAGACAAAAACGAAACGTAGCCCACAAGCTAAAGAGGAATCAACAAATAATGCAAAATCATTTAGTAACGCAGTCTGACTATCGCACAGGAGGCAGGTTCGTAGTCCTCCACAGCCTCAGCCTCAGCCTCAAAGTCATAAAAATCCGCACCGAATGAAATTCTCATCAAGTCACAAGTTGGCACAATTCTACTTTCCGCTAAGCAACTTGGCAAGGCCAAAGGACATGCCACCAATTTCTATTTACGTATGTATGAGTATGTATGAGTATGTGTGTGTTTGTGTGTGTGTTGACCAGCCACACAAGTCCTGCTCGCCCCATCCCGTTCACCAATTGTACGGCAGTCGCGCGTGACTAACGTAATCAGCTCACGTAATGGCGACTGAGATAAAATAAAATCAGCATACTAGCCGAGTGCATAAATGCCAAATGTATACGAAAATGAAGTCTAGAGCCTGCAGATTCGACCAGCTGTACTTATGTTCTCAGATATAGCTACGACCCTAAGAACTTGGCTGCTATAAAGTGCTGCTATCAGAGCGAAATTGTAGTATACTTAATAGCTAGTTGAAGTTGTGGAACGAAACTTTTAATGATAATTTTCAGTAAAACAAAAATTAAAGATAATAAAAATAAAATAAATGGTAGCTTTAGATATTAGAATAAATTTTTAATCAAGAAAAAAATGTATTTAAAATAATCGTAATATGTGGAACCACTTCAAAATTGTAAAGTAAAGAACAATACTTCCGCAGTTTTAGGGTTGCTCCTTTTTCTGGTAGTAGTGCTCAGTGATGGTGGTAGCTATTGGAAGATCTATTTCGATCTGATTCAAAAGCAAATAATTGTGGGATGTTGTCTTCTTTTTGTTGAGATAACCTTATCCCTTGTATTACAAGCTATAGGAAAATACTTAGCAGTATGTTCAAATGCGTTTCAGAAACTCAATTTAATTTTACCTTAAATAGTTCCTTTCAAATGCAGCTTTGTTTTTTCTTAGCCCCAACTTTTTAACTAACTTAACTTATTACAAAATCTGTTTTCGATCTGATTCAAAAGTGTGGAATTGTGTTTTCTTTTTGTAGATATAGACTTCTTCTTTATTATTCCAACATGTCGAAACAAGGCACAGAAAAATACTAGGCTGATACTTAGAAGTATGTTCAAATGCATTTAATATTTTAAGCCCGTTTCAGAAACTCTATTTGTTTGGATTTTGTTTCAGAAACTCAATTTGATTTGATTTAAGATGGCATGAAATATTTTACGCTATGTTTCTTGTTGTAATTATTATTATTATCCAACAATTAGAAATGTATACGACATATGGTGGCAGTTTTCTATATTTCACTATATGTTTCCATTTGTCAGTAATTCCTATCATTTGTAAAACGTAGAACTTATCCGAACCAAAAGCAGACCCCCCATCAATTGGGCATAAAGGGAGAGCCTAAAAAGCAATGAGAACTCGCAAACATCACGCATAAGTTTCATTTTATTTTGATTTTTATGAGCGCCCACAACATTGGGCCGAGGATGCACACAGCATTGGGACATGTCCCACCTGGATCACTTGTTAAATAACCAAAAGGAGGCAACAGAAAAAAGAAATGCCAAGAACAAAAAACAACCAACTACAACAACAACAAATAAGAAGAAATCGAAGTAGTGAGGGCACGAGGGAAGATGGTGGAAGGTTGGTGGAAGGTTTGGTTGACAAGAAACTATCGGAGCGCAGACTATGGTGGAAGTGGACGTTGGCGAGTAAAGCAGAGAAAATGCCTATTTACGAGCTCGAATGCTGCTGGACACATGGTAATCATATATTTTGGTCATATCTGTGGGCCATAAAACCAGTGTCCTTATGTGCCTGTCAATGAGTTGTTTCATGACATTTATTTCGCCTGTTTCTTCGCCCTGACGGGGGTTGCTGCTGTTGTTGTTGTTGCTCTTGATGTTGCCTGCCTGTTGGCTGTTGGTTGTTGGTTGTTATTTGCAGGGCTTGGGGTTGCGTGCAGATGGAAAATATTTTAGTGTCCATTTAATGTCCAATCTAAGATGAGCTCGTAACTTTTGATCGAATAAACGAGCGCACACACGAACTCGACGTGTATATAGTACACATATTTCCCTCTCTCTCCACATTAAGGTAAAAGGTGAAGCACCAAGCACGAGGCACAAGCGCGTGATGGGGGCAAGGGTTTGCAATTGGACTGGACACTGAACACTGAACACGCAATGCTGGCCTGTTTCGCATACAATATTCTCCAGGGATAATTCTTTAATTTTCTCACTGATGCGCCTTGAGTGATAAGAAGTTATTTGCCAGCTATTTGGTTATTTTATTAGTGGGCTGGCCTCGGCTTACGACCATATTGGAAAAGCTTAATGGACAGCGCCGCGCAGCGTTCGAGATTAGTTTGTTTCCTCATCATAAATATTTAATTAAAATCAAAATTAGTTTTTCAACGTACGCTGGAACGAAAAAAAAACTGCGTAGGAAATTTTTCTAATAAAAAACGAAGCAAATACTACAATTGCGAATGCCATTACCTCCCAGTGGCGGTGGCACATGAATAAGCAAAGCCTCGCACTTCCTCTGACCTTCATGGCGCCTTTGTTTGTTAATGAAAAGCGTATTGTTTCTTGCCGGCAGCAGCGTTACTCGCGTTTCCATCAAGTCGACCAAAGTGTCACGGCGGGTTAGCGCGAATGCAAAGCAGGTCTAAAGGTGGCCAACCAGATGCCTAGCAGCCGAGACATTTGCCCCTCGTTTCGTTAAAAATTAAAATCGCTCGCGCTTTCATCTCAGGAAACTGGAACTCACCCCATCTGGCCCCGCTGCAACACATCTGCGGCTACCAGCCTGGTCGGCGATTGAAGAGCTCCGCACACGCAACTCACGCACTCGGCCCATCCGTAACTTTTGACTTTGCCGAACCATAAACTAGATTTGCATGTGACGCCCCAGAGACCACGCGAAAAGGAAAGCAGGAGAGCAGGCGAGCCATGGAGCTGAGCTGTCGGGTAGGCTCTGGAAAATCACTTGATGTGATGACGGCATGCAACCAGGGAGGCCAATTCATTCTTGTAAATGAAGTTGGATTCAAATGCATACATAATTGATATCGTGAAAAGAATTCAAATAAACTGCACTGGTAATATCTATTGGCAAGTTGATACTAAATCTAAGAATAACTTTATCTTATAATAGCCCTAAATCCACTTTAAGCACATATGTATCTTCTATTTGGCTTTATTCGCTAAAGCAACAATAGTAGGATTAGAGCAACATGTAATTTTAAAGTAATATCAAGGAAAGTGGACGGGTCTTACTAAATAACAAATTATAATAAAGCACATTATGGATTTCAAGATATGTTCAACACAAATGTTCCTTTTTTTTGGCTTTACTCGCTAAAGCAAGAATAGTTCGGTTGGAGATGAATTAAAATGTAATTTAAAAGTAATATCAAGGGAATTGGTTCGTGAAAGTTGCAATCGACTGAAGGTCAAGTGCCAGCGCTTCTTTGTGGTGATTTAAAAATGAATGGGTCTTACTAGATACCCAGTTCAGCTACTCTAACGAATTAGGCAAACTGTCTAAAAAAATCGCCCTTTTTAGGCCCAGATTGAATAGTTCACGATTCAGGAGCGGGGCAGACATTGAACATTTAAGTGGCAATACAATCCAAACGACCATTCATGGGACAGTTCAGCTTAATAGGAAGGGAAACAAATAGAGCAAGTTACTAAGCACATAATTATTTATATGATTAGATCAGCTAAAAATTCATTTCGTTATTTGTATTAACTCCTACGTCAAAGACAAAACTAACATGAATATTAAAACCAGTTGATAGATTCTTCTTTATTGCGATGCTTCCAAATGAGTTTCATTTTTTTTATCTAATCATTATTTACTTTTTTCATGTAAGCCGCTTCAAAAACTTTTCCAGTCTCACTTAAGAGAATGAACGTGCTTCGAAATTTATTCTCACTTCTCATTTATTGCTGTCTTTGCAAAATGTGTAAAACAAAATTTCGGGTTTCACATATTATCACGAAATTTGGCATTTTGAACATGGTGTACTGCTCCCTGCTGCGAGGCCTGCAGCGACAAGAGCAGCTATTTCGTCTTCGACCCCGTAATAGAACCCACAGAGGACGTACATACACAGAGGGTGATACTACCAAGAACGGGCCGTCCCCAGATTTATCTTCCAAGCCCGACCCGCCCCCAACTAACACTAGTAGTGCCATCAATGCGGGTAACATGCCTGCGAGCCCGATGCGCAGCTCGAAGAGCCCGCATTATGGCTACAGCATTGCCCTTGGCGGGCTGTGTAGCGCTCTGCTTTGGGCCATCTATGAGTTGGGTAAGCCAGAGCGGGACCAAAGTGGTCAGCCCATCGAGGATGAGCTGAGCATGTTGCCCCTGGCCCAGCAGTACATAAAGCGAATGTGGATCTCCCTGCAATATTATCAGAAAATGCTGGAGGAGCCCGTGCCCAGTAAGCTGCTGCCCGATGTAATGCAGGCGCCTTACATACAGCCTCGCTATACGCTGGTGCTGGAGATGAAGGATGTGCTGGTGCATCCAGACTGGACCTACCAGACCGGTTGGCGTTTCAAGAAACGACCCGGCGTCGACTACCTCTTGCAACAGTGCTCGAAGCATTTCGAGATCATTGTCTATACTGCCGAGCAGGGCACCACAGTGTTTCCCATACTGGATGCACTCGACCCGAATGGATACATAAGATATCGTTTGGTGCGTGGTGCGACACAATTCATCGATGGACACCACATCAAGAACTTGAACAGCCTCAATCGTAACCTGAAGCGAGTCATTGTCGTCGACTGGGATAAGAACGCCACGTGTCTGCATCCCGACAATACCTTTGCGATGGCGCGTTGGTTGGGAAATGACGACGATGTGGAACTCTTCGATCTTATGGCCTTTCTGCAGATCATTGCCGAGAACGAAATCGATGATGTGCGATCCGTACTGCACTACTATCGCCAGTTTGAGAATCCAATACAGCAGTTCAAGGAGAACCAACGCATGCTGCTCGAGAAGACTCAGGAGAAGATGGAGCCGCAACGCACTGCGAGCAAACGCTGGCCATACAGTCTTATGGGGGGCGGAACAAAGCATTAGAAGTGTAAATACCATGTCATTAAAATAGCCGTGTTTGGACCGTTAATGCGCCTGTTTTATGAATCCCATACCCAGAAGCATTTACAGGGTGATGTACTACTACATAGGAGCACCTATCGTTGCAGAGAAGTGCTTATCATCCAATTGGCAGTCATTATGCAAATGGTTCCGGCTTAAAATCACAAATTGTCAGGTCAGCTCAGGTCCGGCTGGGTATGGGTGGTTCGCTCTGAGCCTTGCCATTATTATTTAAATGCCAAATTATTATCAGTATTCGGCACAGCTTGCCAACTGGCCAGCTGGTCAGCTTGTCCGTCGTATTGTCATAAACAATCAAAATCCATTTAAAATTGTACATGCAATTTGGCCAGTGAGCTGCAGACACACTGGGGGCCTATACCCATGGCGCTGCCATTGCAAAGGCCCACGCCCATTTGACGCACCTGCCCAGCCAGCCCAAAGAGCACTCACATCCCGTATTGTCTGATGGCCCGGCCAGGCAGCATCAACGCCTCGTCAAGCGTTTGAGCGGCACGGCACGGTGGACAGGGACTTGGACTGGGGCGTGGCAACCAATTGCATGCGCTTTACGCCACTTGTCAGCCTAACAGACGCACACTCACACACATTCACACACACAGACACACATTTATATACGTATATACATATATACATATAAATTTATATACACATATACGCCAATGCGTCCAAGTCTACGGCAATATTCTGTGCTACCTTTGTTTGCAGTCCCGCTTCGCAATAACGACTTAACTGAATATTTTCCCTAACAGGGAGGATCCAAGGTTTTCCAGAAGAATAGCTATCAGTCAGTATTCTGTGCAAGTGTCCTATTGTGTATTAAACAAATTTTAATAAAACCCTGTAGAGTCACATTTTAATCAAATATTGACTTAGATATGCCCTAATGCCTTGATTGTGGAACAGAATTATCCTTATCCGTTGTATAAACAGCTAGTCTTGTTAACAGCACCTGCTCTTCTGCTTAATATTCTGATCTTTAATATTGCAATTAATATTTGTATTTTTGTCTAAGATCTTTTATTTGTTTTATATACTACGATTCGGCTTATGTAGAACAGAATTATCCATATCCGTTTCATAAACACCTAGTCTTTTTAACAGCACCTCCTTTTCTGCTTAATATTCTAATCTTTAATATTGCAATATATATTTGTATTTTAGTCTAAGATCTTTTATTTTAACAATTTCTGCAGGCCTGGTATACTGCGATTCGGCTTAAGTAGAATAGAATTATCCATATCCGTTTTATTAACAGCTAGTCTTGTTAACAGCACCTGCTCTTCTGCTTAATATTCTGATCTTTAATATTACAATTAATATTTGTATTTTAATCTAAGATCTTTTATTTCTTTTATATACTACGATTCGGCTTAAGTAGAACAGAATGGTCCATGTCCGTTTTATTAACAGCTAGTCTTTTTAACAGCAGCTGCTCTTCTGCTTAAAATTATAATCTTTAATGCTCCAATTTAAATTTATATTGTTGTCTAATTTCTTGTTTTTTAACAATTTCATAAGGCCTGCTATTTACGAATAGAGTTCAGTAGGAGGTTTTGCATTAATAGCTCCAAGGTTTTCGAGAATAATGCATGTAGAGAATGTACTGTTATAGTTAGAATTTACTGTATATGAACGCCATTTTGCTTGCATATGTGTACGATACTCGTATGTGTATGTGTGTGGATTTCTCTCTCGTTGATATGATAATTGGCATGAGGTAATAATCCACTTGGAAACGTTGACAATCGTTTATATCGCAATCAGTGTCATGCCAACTGCTGTTGGATTCCCTTGTTGTTGTTTCTGTAACTGTTACTGTTGTTGTTGTTGTCTTGTTGAATTGGCCGCTTTGTGCTGAGGCTGCATAAAGTATAATTTCGAGCCGTCGTCGTGGATGTCGTTGTCGTTCCCATCGTTCTCGTACTCGTCCTCATCTCCGTCCTTGTCGTCCTCTTTGCCCCTGGTCTGCTGTTTCTGGTCCAACATATTAAATAACAATGAACTGCAATTGCCCAACGAGTCTCGTAATTCGTTTGTAATGCGTGCAAACGCACAGATTTGAGTTGCTTGTCTGCCGGCTGCCACTGTGTTGGCCACACCTCCGCACCTCCACACATCCCCTTCGTTACATCGATGTCTCCTCCTCTGACCGACTGCCCACTTGATGGTTGTCTGTTTCTTTGTCGCTGTTTTTGTTTTATGATTCACGTGGCAATTGTCCTACACCATGCATATAATTTCTGATTTCGTTGACTGTTAAATTTAATCACTTTTTGGTATCGTATTGTTTTCACCGAGCAAGTCTATTTGGTTGTGTTGACAATACAAAAAGCGACTAGACTATGAGTATAACTGAAAGGATTTGGCGTTAAGGATTCGTGTGTTTGGAGAGTTGATGATAGAAAATAATTGTCTGGCAAATAAATTCTACTTGCTTAAGCTTTTTGCAACCCCGAATGGTTATTTTAAAAATTTTTAATTCAACTAAAATAATTCTTCTGTTTACACTAAAAGCTGCTTGGTGGAATTAAGTTGTTGTTTACTACCACACGACATGAGCTTGTCGATTCTGCTTTCATTCTTATTCTGAATTGATATTTTTCTCGCTTAAGCTTATTCCATTTCCAATGAAAGAAGCCATTTTAATATTTTCGTGTTCAGCCTGAAAGTATGCAAAACTAAATGTTTGATAATGCAATAGGTCCGTCTGTTTAAAATAATATTGCAAAGAAGGTAAATATATCAATATTTAGATATTAATAAAGAAACTACTAATATGTTTTATTTATTTTGTTGTCAAAGGAATATTATAAAATAAAATATTAAATTAATTTATGCAGACTTCATCCAAACATAATATCACAGTTCCCTTAGTGAAATGATTATAAAATTAATTGTGTTTATTTTTTGGCAAATGAAAATCAATATTGCACGAGACTACTTTCTACTACTTAATAAAGTCGAAAATTAAATACATATACGATTAAATTATAAATAAAATAAAACTATGTTGTGCAATTGAATATTATTCAAATAAATATGAACCGAAAGCATCATCACAAACAAACTAAAGGCATTCAGAAGCGCGCTGGCAAGAGGATCTCTGAAAGAGCAAACTATATTAGACGGCTCTTTCGAACACACACACAGTTTCATCCACATACTCTATACTATATGGGTACTATATGGTGAAGTGCACTTCGCCAAGCAAAAAGTATATTTATGCGCAAAAAAAATGGTGGGTGAAGGTATGGGGAGAGCAGAGAGAAGGAACATCCGCGTGCAAGAAGCGCCACTTTCACGTTTGACCTCACTCAGAGTCCAGCGGCAAGTTGCTTAGCCCCTTGACCACGGATGTGTGTGTGTGATTGTGTGCGTGTGTGTGAGTGTGTGCACCTGAGACCCTTAGATGTTGGTGACTGTACGTTTTTTATGAGCGACGACACTGGCGATGAAAGCATTTCCGCATCCGCCGACGCTTGCGAGCGCAACTAGAGTCCACTTTAATTTTTGCTTTGTTTATAATTTACGCGACACAACATCAATTAAGTGCTTGGCCGGAAAAGCGCATACCTGTACCTGAAAAAAGCACCCATAAATTCACGCCCTAAAGTGGACTGCAAATGTGCAGTCCTCGCTGGACCAGCGACAACCAACCGTGGACTTCCTGTGCCTCTGCAGGTTCAGCTGCAGAGCCATGCTGCGTAAATAGCCACCGCCATTTTATATGCGTACGATTTTATATTGCACACAAATCACATAATTGAATATACTATATACTGCAGCGATCAAATTTAGATATATAGTAAGTTAGGTAAGAAAATCCGTAGATTTTCTATGATTCTGATTTTAACAATTAATCACAAATTAGACGACCAGTTTTTCTTGCGCAGTTTTTTCTGGCAGGCATTAATATGGAAAGACTTTTTATATATTTACATATGTATATACAAAATGTTATTACTATTCAACTTTTTTTCTTATACCTATCTTGACAGTTTAATCGAGTTTTATTTGAGCAATTATGACAAAATATACTTTTATACAAAATCTTATAAATATTTCCTCACACAACTTTACACATATCTTCATTTAAATGTTTACAATTGTTATTATAGGAGAGGACCATCATCGGCAGATCTTCTGGATGGCTAATTGGAAAGACTACCAGCTTATTTCATTTATTCGTATCAATTGCTTCCATATCTTGCTGATACAAATTAAAAAATTCTTTATGAAAACTTCACTCTACATGTATGGAAGTCAAAAGGAGAACATGGATGCTGTAATCAGCGAGGGAATGTCGCGGAAGTCCTGTTCTAGAAGTTAAATTAGTAGCCAAAGGAAGTGCACAGGTAATTAAAGATAAATTTAGCAAATAGTTTAACATGATTGGGACATTTCCTTGGCGAGTAACTGCTTTTTCTAATGTACAGTGTTTCCTTAAAAAGAATATGTAGTGAAAGAAATATATTTCAAATGTTTTCTAAACCTATACATACACGAAAGTTTGATTAAATAAATAAAAATCAACTCATTCCATATCTAGAAAAAAAAAACTAAACTTAAAAACGTGCAACAATACACAAAAAAACCAATTGGGTGTCTTCAAAAAATGTTGATGAATTGGTTAAATGTCTAAAAATGAAGATATCAAGCAATTTTGTAGGCTCCTTTAAAACTAAGAGTAGCTTAGACATTTCTTATCCTGTTCACAACCGTATATAGCCTTACTGTGTATATAGTATATGTAGCTGGGAAAGGAATAATCCGTGGAAAAAACAGACTCTGCAGAGTAGCTTCAGTATCTTCTATGATTTTTTACCAATTTGATATTTATAAGTTTTCTTAAAAACGGTGTCTATTAGACTATTCATAGTTCTGTCCACCATTGCTTTTTAATGTCTGCCTATAAATAACGATTTAATTAGAGGCCTTAATGCTTGGTTAGATGTTTTGAAATAGAATTCATTAAAGATTTCCCCAATATGCATATTTTATACGAACACAATTGGTCATCGCTGACAAGACAGACCGATCAATCAAATGAAGCTCTTTTGGCCCTTTCGATATTCTGATAAGCACTGTGAAGTCAATTTAAAACAAATTGAGACCTTTTATGCATTTGTTGCCGCATGAAAATCAATTTGTTAGCAGCTAGCTGCCACATTCGAACCGCCCTAAATGCTTCCAAATAAAACGTGGACAGCTGAGGGCCGAGCTGCCTAATTGGAATTAACGGTACAATTTATGGCGTAAGTTGGTGTGATTTGTTGAAGTGACATTACGATGCGGTAAGCGAGTGGCAATATACGAGTACGAGTTCGCAGCAAGTGTGGCATGGAGTGGACTGAAGAACTTGAGAGCAGTGGTAAGTGAGTGGCATTCGCAGACGCAATTTGTTACTCCGAAAGGGACCGAAGAAGACATTAGACAGCAAGCAGCATAAACAAAGCAAAGGCACCAGACGAAGTTACTTCCTTCCTCAAACTAGTACACCCATATACTAGATGCACAGCTGCCCCTGGCACATGAGCAGTAACTTATGGTGAAGAACGACACTTTCCTAAAGTTCGAGCACGAAGGCAATAGTTTGTGCCAGACAGTGTAAAACACATTGTGGCGGCACCATAGTAATGATTGATACTGTACGAGTACAGTAAGTAAGTGTGTATGAGATCTATCAATAAACTGTATTAAACATGTTTATAAATGTTGCCAAAACACCGAACCACCCATAAGGAGAACTCATTCTGAGTTACATTAAAATTAGTTGATCATAAATTTACGTTAATTGCAAGCAGAAGCACTCGAAAATGGGCGCATTTTGATTTCAAATACATTTGTGCGCATTTTTGACTAATAAAGCAAAACAACAATAACAACAACAAGAACAACAATATCCATAACGCAAACTACAACCGCAACCCGAAATGCATTCTGGTCTGGTCCCTGGTTCTGGTTCTGGTTATGCACTTCTAATCTCATGTACTCGCGATTATAAATTGTTGCGTACTTCATTTTGGGCCCAAAATAATAACACGAGTAATTAATTTAATGTGCCAGCAACACGATGCACCGGAAAGTGTTAAGCGGGCTGGGGTTGGGGTTTCAGGCTGGTTCTGTGACCGAGAGTTGTTGTACTGAGGTGGCATTAAGGGAGGCATGCGTTGCGAAACAAATGAACTAATGTTTATTGCAATTGTCGCGTAAATTACAATGCATGCACGCATTTGCTAAATGCGAAATCTATGCTGGCCGCATCTGCAATTGCAATTGCGTATCTGCAGCGTATCCGCGACTGTGGCCAAAATCTGGGGCCCGCACTGCCAAATTGTTGAAATTATTTTGGTCTCAGCCATTGAAACATCCAATTCCGCATGCTATGTCGTACAATAAATAAACATACATTTAATTCAACATTTATTTCGTTACTTTTCTGCAACTGCAGTGACTGTAAGAACTTTAATATTTTATTTGGAATGGCTTCGATTATTTTAACAAACATATTTCTGTTGCCGTTAATTTGATTGTATTTTGATTTGGATCATAATATAATTGTCTATGTTTACTTTTCTCTGTTTGTATCACACCATTCATTTATAATGTTGTCCATAATTTAAGTAAAAAACTCTAAGTTGTGCACGAAGTCACGAAATGTTTTTTCAATATAAACAATCTAGAATCTGGAAAATCTTGGTTTTAAATTAATTTCAGAAAGATTTTAAAATCTCTTGAGTCATTGATGATGATGATTTATGACAAATATTCATTTCTAATTCTAATTTGTATTCCATTTACAAATAATAATTATATAAGATATTGAAATGTCACAGTCTGATCACACCTCTTCCAATATCCACAGGAAAAGAAAACTAAAACTTAAACTAGAAATAGAAATCATTTAAGAACTGGAATAAGTTCAGAATAATCAAAAACCGTTGGGCCTTATATAAATAAATATAATTAAATATAATTAAAGAGATCTTGTTTTTGGCATTAAAATATAATAAGTTCAATTTTTTATAGATCAAAAAATATTCATATATAGTTCTTATTATTTATTATTTATTTATTATTTATTTTATTATATATAGTTCTTAATTGTATGATGAATTTAATTTCGTTCGCGTATGGTCTACAGATAAGTGTAAAACAACAAATGGACCAAGTAGCGCCAGTCTTGAGTCATAAAAAACTGCTCTCCCTATTCAAATAGTGTCCAGTCTATATATTCAGACTTAAAGTGAATGAATTGAACTCAATAATAAGTTGAATTTATCTTTTTTAAGTCTATTTGCCAGCGTATTTAATGGTCGGCCATCAGATCCTATAATCGTATACTCGGATTTTTCTCATGTAGCTGTTTTTATTGCCCCCACCTGTTGTTTGTTGAATCGCAAGGATTTGGCGTCAAATCGCTTCACTTGTTTGACCATTAATTTTATTATTTTTATTGTACGAGCATGTTCGAACGCATGTCCTTCGAAATAAATTCGTCCTTAGTTTATGGTGCGTGAATAAATGGATGGGTGCAGCAAAACATTCATTTAGTTAACTATTTGAATGCCGCATGTCGCTTTGGTCAGACGTCGGCACTGCCGCAGAGCCATAAAATGTTAAATGTAAATCCATGCACACAATTGTAAGTATTATTATCTACATCTACATACAAATACACATATACATGCATGCATAGCTACCTGTTTATTTAATTTTTCGTATGCCATTTACTTTCTAAATGATTATCGCGGCTAGACAAAGCGGCAGGCAATGAAATGTGGGAGCTATTGTGGCTGTAACTAATATCTATAATTGAAAAACTGCATTTAGATAAACCGCAAAGGCAAAACCACTATCGAAATCAGAAATTATATATTATATTATATATATGTATGTATATATATATAGTAAAATAAAATCAAAGTAACTTGCATTTAAAATGTTCCTTTTTAGACTGTGGTTAGTGGCGCAAATTAATTCGAGTTTCTTGTAGAACATAACTAACTCGTTGCAGCTAGTTCATTCGAATGAACTTAAAATGACCGACTATTTGTAATTTATTCGTTACACGTTAGGCCGTATCTAAATATTTGGTAAACGCACTCATAAAATGAATCAACAGGCATCTGCAACATGCAGCACAATTGCGTCTTAATGCATCCGCCCTGCTCTGCCCCCAAAGCAATGGCCACAGCATGCGGAAGGACGCTTGGGACGGATGTTGCTGTTGCAGCTCAGACTGCAGACTGCAGCCTGCAGCCTGCTGCAACACTTTCCACACTCTCACACCAATGTCCGAGCATCCTTGTGTGTGTGCATGTGTGTGTGTCTGTGTGTGGTACCCTAATGCATGATTATGCTCGGAACACAAACAAAGCATATGGCAAGCAAGGATATGGCCGGCATTGGTGGACGGGCAGAATTGCGCATCTCCATTTATTTGCATTGAAAATTTGCACATGTTCAAATCGAGATTTACGATGCCAAGTGACATCATTAATCAAGCGCCTGATTGGTGATCCTGTTCCTGTTAATTAATACAATAATGGATTGCGTGGAGACTTTGGTGCCAGCGCCAAAGACAAGGACAGCAAGAAGGTTGCATTGGAGCTGCTCGAGAATTTATGGATGCAGAAGTGCGTGCGACTCGAACATAGCACAAAAAAAAAGGACGAGTAATGCCAGGCAAACGGTCAGACTGCTTGAAACATTGATTTAAAATTTACAACAATGAGCCAAAGGTTGGGCCAGTCTTGCCATATGTTGCATTGATTTATCATTAGAGATGTGGACGAGGCAAAAATGGAAAGGCTTGCAGCTGCTGCTCCTTCCACAAAGACGCCAGCCAAATAAATTTCAAGCGGTCCAAACACTAAATACTTATATATACATAAATATATTTATACTCGCATAAGTATATGTGGATGGGTGGGTGTTCGGTTGGTTGGCTGGTCGTCAGCATACACAAATTTCAATTAACAATTTTACCCTTAATTTGGGAAGAACAACAAGACGAAAGGTGTGCCAGCGATGGAACGCTCATTCTTTTGGCTTGCCAAGGCAAACTAAATTACAATTTGTGCACCTTTATGCCACCCTGCCTGCCTGGCACTCCAAGGCCACCCTCTCCTCATCCTGCACCCATACGGTTTGATGCTTAGTCCAATTTTGTGTGGGCTCGAGCATCAATTATGATTATCGTCACGTTTTATGAGACGTTTTCGTAACTTTATGACTGTGGCTGCTTTGGCGCTTGTCAAGCGCCTGAAAGTATGCACTTGTATAATGAATATTGACAAAGGATATGTGCACAGGATTCAACGCGCTGCGTCACACTGTTTACCTTGCCAGCCGAGGTACAAGACAGCCCGAAAGTTAAGCTAGTTTATGCGCCTATTGCTGGGCGCCCATTTGTTCATTAGTGGAATTACTGGGAGGGTTGTTCACAGCAATTTCTTTGTCCGCTTCATTGCTTTCAGTCTCTAATTAATCCAACAGCTCTGCCACTAAGCAACCATCAATCGCATAAGGATCAAATATATACATACCTAAACATGTATTGCTTTCGTCACACAAGCAGCTTTTTGGCGGCTATGACGATTTTGATGAATTATAGTATGATTCATCAATTTCAAGTGGTTTGAGAAAGGAAATAAGAATACATTTGAAAGGTGAATATTTTCTGACGAGCCTAAAAGCAATAGCGTTTTATAAAATTTAGAAAATATTCTATTCATTTTTCTCAAGTACGAATACTTATAAATAAATATTAAAGAAAAATAAATATTGAAGAAAAATAAATATTATAGGAAAATAAAAATTAAAGGAAAGTTAATAATATTGAAAATAATCTAAAATACGCGCGTTTGGAAATAGTTTTTAAATTTGTTCGCTTATATTTTTGGAATAATTTCTAGATGTTTAAAAACAATTAAAGCCGTTTCTTGTGAGAGATTTTCTTAATTTCATTTAATTAGTAACATTTACTATTAAATCGAAATATTGTGGAGGGTTGTCCTGTTCTAATACCATTTCTAATACAAAGGACAATCACGTGGCCAGATAATTATAGTTGCTATTGTTTTGTCAGAAGATCCAACACCGACTAAACTTCTGTTTGAAAATCAATTTCTTCACCATAAAAAAAATACCTACCTTTCAAAAATATGTGAATGGCCCGCCCCATAGGTATAAAATCTTTTCCTAGCAGAATATTCTTGATATCCCAGATATGTGCCACACAAAATCCATTTGGCACAAAAGCTCAAGAGTGTTGTGTTGGGGTAATGGATTGACATATGATTTATTTATAAACGTATGCTAGCGTTTCATTACATATTAATTTCTAATTTAATTCAGTTTAATTTAATTACAAATATGATTTAGTTTTATTTGACGTTACCAATATAAATTTTTGTTTTTTCCTTTTTTGGTTTTCAAAAATTTTACAAGCATCGTGACAATTTCGCGTTGCTATTGGATCTTGAACAATCGTAAATGTATTATGCAATTCACAATAAAAACCAAGTTCTAACATTTAGACAGCTGTTGAAAATATTTCCCCGAAACGGGTGAGTATCTGTGACTGATTCAGCTTTATTATTTGGAAAATTAGCTGTACTCCAGTCTACAAGCCATCTAATTTCTATGTGACTCTAATCTATCCAGCATGGTAATTGTCTCGAAATGTGAACACAGTTGCTTTTAATTGTTTGTACACCAAAAATCGTGAGGAAACGACGGCGAAGGGATAACCTAACCCCACAATTATAACACGATACAAACGAAATTTCAATTAGCGGCACTTAGTGGCAGCTGCCATTGCCTCCCAAAGAAAAAACAAGCACAACCCAAGAAAGCTGCAAAAATCTAATAACAACTAAACGATTTTGGTAGAGCGAATTAGTCCCCAGGACGACACAGCAACGAGGACGACGATAAGGACGAGGCGAAGAAATTGAATGGCAAAAACCGCAGACAACGGCGTCAAATCAGCGGCGCTTGCTTAGGTTTTTTTTGATTTTGAAAACAAAAAACAATTTAATTTGCAAATTGTTGTGTTGCATTTGCCATTTTTACACAAGAAATTGCAATATGACGCACGTAAGAGATCCTGCACCACATCCTCCCGGACATTTGTGAAGTGATTTCTTTGTAATTGCCCCAAGTACTTAATACAATGGTTTTGATATTTTCCCAAATTGAAAGTGCACACCAAATTGCCAAATGTAATTTGCATGAAGTGTGCGGTACTCGTATCTGACAGAAGTCGCCCTGTTACCCATTTCGGGAGTAAGTAGTATTGGAGCTGCAATTAATATTTAGCGGCAAGGCAATCAGAATTACAGAATTAAAATAGTTTTAACTGCTTGAAACCGCTGGACAATTCTCAGATTATTTCCTAAATTGAAGCAGGCTGGCTCACAATAACAAAACTAATTGGATTGTTACACATTTTTAAAGAACTAAACATCATAAGTAGAACTGTGTAATAAATTTATGAATTTAGTGTCGAATACCCGCATTGCTTTTATGAAAAGAAAAAGCTACGGATGTGGTTGGCTTATTGGAAAAACAGCTACAAATAGAAAACACTCCACGTGATGGATATATGGATGCCCTGCTTCAAGAGAAGACATTTCTTGGGTTAGAATTAGGGATGTAAAAAAACATCGATGTTCCGAGCATCGACGATGTTTTCAACGCGATGCAGCGATGTTTTGCGATGTTTTTTTGCTTGCGATACATTGTCGATCCATCGATGTTTGTCCAAACATCGAACATTTTCCAGGTTTTGTTTGGGGTGCACATTTCTTTGTCTGGTCTACCGGAGAAGGCATTATTGTATTTTAATTTATTCGATGTTTTTATTGAAATTTGTATTTTATATATTAGATTGTTCAAAATTTGATCTTCATTTTCATTTGTTTATGATGTCAAAGTAATTTTTTCTGGAAATTGCAGCATTTTCAAAGTATGCGTATTAATATTATTAAAATGGGTAACTGCAAAGCGTCGGATTAATTTATTTTGAACAAGTTCATGTAATGTCAGTATTACGATTACTTTATGAGTTCTTGATTAGTACACATATTTAATTTTAAACAACTCTGTTGATTTTCTCCCCAATATGAACCTCTTTCTCTTTGACTTACATCCCTAGTTAGAATCTGGGAACCATACCTAATTGGCTATTCTTCTATTCCGATTACATGCCATCAAGCTTGTATCAAGGACAATCGATTAATAATGGAAACCGTTTCTAATACTAACAAAAACGAAAGTGTTGGAAAACAGCTTCAGTGGCTAAAAGCGAGAAAAAATGCTTTATTAGTAGCATATTATTAAGGTGTTTTTATAGGAAACTAAGAACATCTTTAGTCGCTCCGAAATAATACCCTTCGCACCACATTCTCATCAATTTCCATTGAATTGTATGAAGCGGTCAACTGCATGGGCTTGCCATCAAACTCACGCCTATCGTAATCCTCATAGGCCCTCTCGGCATCGGACCGGTGCTTGAAGACCACCATAGCCGTACCGGGACGCAAAACACAAGCCTCCAACAAAGTACCAAAGCAACTGAACAGCTCATCAATATCCTCGCTGGTCACACTGTGCTGCAGATTATTAATCATAATCTTATAGCCTGGCGGCTTGGCTGCTTCAGAGCCACTGGAAGTTTGTTTTGGAGTCGAGCTAAAGCCTATCATAGGAATGGCAAATTCGTTCGATATTCGACGTTTCGTCGGTCGAAAATTTCGCCAAAAGCTGCTTCTATTCTGAGATGAATCCTGCATGTCGTCGAGATCTCTATAGCGATGAGATTCACTGTAGCTCGATGGGAAGACCAATCGCCCTCCCAACGGACGATCGCTACGCATGGGTCTCAGAAAATCGTCATCTGTATAGCCCTGCTGACGGTACTTGTAATTGAGAATGTGCCGGGCATCTCTCGGCCGGGATCGTAATCGTACCTTGGCCAGTATCTTATAGCGCAAGTCTATCCACTGAAATTGCTGATATGACGTGCGACTATAGAAGCGCCTCTCACGTATTATATACGGTCTGTAAGTGTTGTTGTAGCCGTATTTGTAATTGTAATTGCTTTGGTAATTGTTGTTGTAATAGTAGTTTACACTCCTCTTTCTATTTGGATTCTGAATTTTGAAAATTCGAATCAACTCCTCTAGGGACAAACTGGGATCCATTACCTACACAAAGCTGGAAAATTATTTTACTTACTATCAAAATAATTATTTTCCGCACTCACCAGATAGTTATAGCTTCGAAGCAGACTACGAAGTATGCCTTTTCGTACAAAATAATATTCAGGTCCTGCTAATTAAGCTGCTCAGATAGTCTCCACAGGCTGGTGAAAACTAATTTCATATTTTTAAGTGCGAGTGCATTTACTTAAAACGAAGTGCCTACTACGCTTATTTTTTGGCAGCTTCTACTGTCCAATCGATAGGAAAGAAAATGCATCACTGATCAAATTTTGAACCAGCAAAAAAATAATTAAATAACAACTTTTCAAAAAATATAACTTTATAATGAAACCACAAGAAATTGGTCTGAGCCCAAACTCTGGCATCATGAATGATTGTCAGACCTTTGCTATACAGACTCATTGAAACTTTGGCAAAACTCGTATGTGTTGGAACACATTTTTATCGTTGAAATCTATTTTGCACCGTTTTAAAGGTGTTTTCTAACTAACCAAAACATACAATATTTTACGCACCATCAACCGAGGCTAATCACAAATTGCAGATGCATTTATTTAAAAATTCACCACAGTCTCTCTCCGCTCATTATGGATGGCGATTCTCGGCTACTGCAACGCTATCTGAAGACCTCGGTTGCTCTAAGCTTCAAGGTCACATTTTTTAGAGGAAACGCATACTCCAATTTTCAATTTCCTATTCCTTCAAAAATAGAAGAAGCACGAAATCGCACCTATTGTTTCGCTTTTCTCAGAATTAATCGGTTTGAATGAAACTTCGTCGTTTTCGAAATCCAGACTTTTACCGATTTGGCTAGTCATGCTGATCAAAAATAAACTATGAGAGTATACTTTATGGTCGGATATGTTTCTGTCCGTCTGTTACATATATTTTGTATTCCCTTTTCTATACCCTTTATACACTTGGGGTGATTGTAGAAAAATGCACTCTTAAATATGTTTTAAGTATAAAATCCCAACATTAAATTTAATTAAATTATTCAATTATTATTATATTAAATATCCCAATTAACAATTCACTGGTGCTAGGGACTTTTCTGAAATTGTTTACTGGGCCAACAGACAAAAACCTTCTTACAGACATCAAAACATTCCATGCCATTACGCGTGCTTTATGAGAGCAGCGGGAGGAGCAGAGGAGAAAGGTGGGAAACAGTGAGAATATTTGAAGCAAACATTTGTATGATTGTCGAGCATGTGAAACTTCTTGAAGATAATAATAATTTAGTGCTGTTGAAATGACTTTTGACCATCACACACAATTGATACGACTGCGTGTACCTACCTATCTACTATAATGCTTGCTATACCTACTGCCGGATGCCCATACGTGGTCACACAAGCAAACATACATATTTAGTTTGGAATGCAACTCAGCCACGACGCATGCATGCGAGCTACACAGAAAGTCGAATGGAGTCGACGACGACGACGACGACATCGACAGCGACTCGGATCGAGTGGGCCAATAGTTTTGCACAATCAAGCAAACACAAGTGCTGCAACAAAGTGTGGCAGAGCATTTTGTTTGTTGCCGCATCTCAAAGAAATAAACAAAAGAGTAACGCCGCCAACGCCGCCAAAATGCCGGAAAATCCACACATCCTGCAATGCAACCAAGGAGCAGAGTCAGAGTCAGTAGCAGGAGCAGAGAAAGGGGCAATGGAGCTGTAGGAGCTACTTTGCATGCAACGCCAACAATTTGGCATTGTTGTTGTGGTTGTTGTTGCTGCCCTTGTTGTTCAGACTTTTTGGGTTTGCAAACTGAAAATGAATTCGTAAAAATTCGTCCGTAATAATTTCTCGATTTTTGTTGAAATTATTTGATTACACACACGTGTGGAACTGCCGCTGATGTGGTTGCAAGCAAAGCAAAGGACTTACTTGATCCTCCCTGCCGTTCCAATTGTGCCAGCCATAAAATAAACTTCATCTTCAGTTCGTGCTGCTGCTCCTGCCGCCTGCCGCCTGCATCCTGTATGCCACTTCTTCTACTGGCTGGTGCTTTATAACGGCAAAGTGCAAAGACTTTGCCAGAAATGCGCATTCATTCGTAAAATTCACAAAACAAATACTTTAGCTCAGAAGTTGCCGTACATGCGGGCGTATACGTAATGTGATTGGATGGCACAATAAATGGCCGAGCCTCTCGCCTTTGATGGTGGCCAAAACTAGAATTTTTCATGCATTTCTGAATTTCAAAGAGTTTGTTCAAATTTTAAGAATGTCGAACTTTTTGTATGGCAACTTATTTGTTAAGCAACAATTTTTAAAAATAGATCATTGATATTTGCTTTATTTAAATCAATTAACTGCTGTACAACAAACTGTTGGAAGCAAATTCTGCATCCGGATCCCGCCCATAGCCAAATATTTGTAAAGCCCGAACCTGTTTATGCGAAGACCCATACGTCAATAGTAAGTAGCCTCCAATTGTATTCTAATACAGATAGCCAGCCACCTGTCAATCAAACAATACATATATTAAGCGGGAAGATTTTTCAAGCAACTTATTGGTTCTTTTTTTACTATAAACTATTTGACTTTCGCTTACTTTTGAAATTTCTGCACATCTTTTACTATAATTTTAATATAAAACATGTACATTTAGATTTATTTTACACACAGTATTTAAACTACGCAACACTTCTTAGTCTTCCTTATTAGCAATAAACTCGTTCATCGCCCAGCTTCGATATGGCTTCATTGTTTCGTCTAGAACTGCTGATTTATGTGTATACTTATATATCCACCATTTAGAACTTGTCAGTATTCTTTTACGATCGAGACTCTCTTATAAAAATGAAGTGAGACTCGGTCCAGTCTATGTTGAAAATTGTTATGAGCTGCCTTGCTTTAAGCCACGCCGACTAGCTATCGGATCAGCTATGGGCAGTAAGATGATCGCGAGTTACTGTGCAGCAGTAAGAATTTTGCATTCATGGCAAGGAAGCTGTTTTTTAAAGGAAGCAATTTTAAACTAAAACCAGACTTCAACAATTATAGTGAAGCTATGGCCAATCCACTTGTTGATAGCCATTTCTGCCATCTGCCATTTCTTCAGAAATCCCTAAGCTTTGGGCTTCTCCAGTAAGGATACTATCTTGGGTTTTCCTGCCTTGCTGTCTGATGACAGGAAACGAACGTAAACCAAACTGTATTGACTTCAAAGGAAGCTTTTATGAAGCCAGGGTTCACACTTAAGGCCACATATTAGTACCCCTAATTCTGTTTCATACGGTATTTTTTTACACGATTTAACACGGTTTGAAAATGTAACATTTTATATATGTATGGCTACACGACTTTATTCCATTTAACAAGATTCAAAATAACAAATCAATGTCTTTTTTTACACGGTTTTTTTACACGACTTTTTTACGAACCAATTTACCGTGTAAAAACAGAATTTGGTGTAAATGCCCAACGCATTGTTGTACTCTCGTTTGCATGCAGTTGACTTCTCGATCAGAGTTATTTCCAACCAAGCTGCAGCAATTGTTTAATGTAAGACTCTGGTAGATAGCAGAGCTTCATCCAATATATAGGGTCCCCTAGAGCCCGTGCCGCAAAGTCTTTCCTTTTAAAATACTGCATGCGGCTAAATCTGTATTAGTAGATAAGTAAGTATAACATCTTTTAATCTGCAACTTATCCTTGATGCAGCTTTTGTGAAATTGCCTCACTGTCCAGGTACTTTGCAGCGTTGGCAGCCCGGGGACACGTTTTAGAAACATACTCGGTTGGAACAATGACAAAGCAAGAGAAATTTGCATTTCTTCGGTCCAAGCAAGTAATAAGGGCACACAAATATGGCATCATGGAGTAAACAAATTGTCCAGTGAGGCCGAGAACCACACGAAGCCCTCCAGCAAATCAGCCAAGGATGTTTATTCACACCCCAAAGTGTCCGCTTAATAGGCAGCCGCGAATTTGCTCCTCAAATTGAAAGTTATTTAATGCTGAAAGGTCGCCGTGCGGGCCGAAGGTGCCGGAAATTGTAATACGATGCCATGCCATGCCAAGGCAACAACAATAACAAGAGACGGGCATTTTTTGCCAAGATTTTTTCCCCACAAACAAGATGCGAAAAGTTTATGCTGTTGCCTGTCAGGCTCTACTTGGAGCAGTCTTTGGGGGGAGCTGGCGCTGGCGCTGGCGATGGCGGTGGGCTTGGTTGGGCCGTTTCTGATTTGGTCGAATTTCGAATGGGCCAGCAGAGTGCGACACTGAATATTTAAGAAGCGGAAGCGGAAACAAAATACGCGCAAGTGTTGCACAGTTTAATCTATTTCCTGTTCGGGTCTCCCGGCCCAGGCAGGCAGCCGCAACAATCCTTAAATACACAAATTTATTGTTTCATAAAAAATACAGAACTGAGCTGTTACTTAGCTTAGCTGCTGCTGGAATACACGACACACAAATTTGTCGGCTGCCCGCAAAGTAAATTCATTTTGACGTAAATTGTCTGCGGCGGAACTTAATATTGGGCGTCCAAAGTGTTCATAAAAATGTGCGGTTAATATGGAAATTTAAAAGTTTATATTACTACGATGGCAGCAGCAGTATTGGCCGACATGAAAGTAGGCGGTACAGCGACTATTTGGATTACCTTGGGTGCCAAGGAAGCATTTCACAAGCCTAGCATTAATTCTGTCTATACAGCTATTTATTTAGCTTATATGTGTTGAAAAAAAGGGTTAATGAGCTGCTGCTTTTGATGGATTTCACTTCAAACTAGCCCAGATTTCTAAGTCACCAAATACTTATTATTTATAAATTTTTACAACTGGTTGTTGAATTTTTATAACAGTTGTACAGCTATTTATTTAGCTTAAATGTGTTGAAAAAAAGGGTTAATGAGCTGCTGCTTAAGATGGATTTCACTTCAGACTAGCCCAGATTTCTAAGTCACTAAATAGTTATTATTAATTAATTTTTAATTACTGGTTGTTGAATTTTAGTAAGTTTTATGTTTTAGCTACAAGTATATTTTATTATATATATATTTTATTAAAACTCATAAAAGATTGTCCACACTTTGAATATCGATCCAATCGTCTTTAATCTTGGTTTGTGTACTTGTGTTTTTTAATACATAAATTAATTACTAACGAAATGGAGTCTCTTGTGCTTGTTAGTCAAATGAACTCTTTGCTATTCCTCAAAGACCTACTTAGAAGATCTTTTATACCATTAAGTTGAAATCGCTTTGCACAATTCATTATGCTCTTTGTAAGAATTATAATCAATTAAGTCATCTCTTTGGACCTGAGAACTCTGTCAATTTTATTTAATTAGGGTCAGTATAAAATATTTCATATATTTTAAATCTGTTAATATAATTTTAAAACATTTCAATAGTCGACTTTACTGTCTTTACATTTTAATGTAATTTAAATATTTTAATATATATTTAAAATATTTGAATAGTTGGACCTTAAAATCTTTACTTTTTTAAAGAATAATTGCAATGTTGTAATTTGCATTTTTCCCTTCCTTTTTTTTTAAATCTTAATGAATGTTTTGTATGTTTCCATGTCTTTTCATAGTAAATAGTTTATTAAGCTGCTGGTTTCTTAGCTTAACATATAGTTCGCTTTATATTGTTTATTTATAAATAAATTAACATTTAATTTACTGCTCATCTTAGTATAACTTCCAGTTGCACTTCTTTCGTCTAAAACTTATGCTATTATGCTATATATCTGTCTGTGAGATACCTTTTGAATATTCTTTAAAATATGCCAGGAACTTTTCAGATTTGTTTGCCCAAGAGAAATTAATTTTTATGTGTAGATTAAAACCGTGAATACGCGGCCACAACGCCAAAAATATGTAAGTTACAAAATTGTTTTCAAATTATGATGGCAATTTTGGGCGTCCACTTCAGACGGAGGGAAGAAGGGCAGACCAGAGCAGCACCAGCCTTATAAACCACCCCCAAATTGACCAGCCCCCGTTAGGTTGTGGGTGTCTAGGAATGGATGGGGTGGGGTGGGGACTGTGGAGAGAGGTCTGAGGGACAAACTTATGCTTGTTGCTTGAGTTGGGCCACGAAATTTGATTACATTCGCGGTTACACTTCATTCGTTGGCTGCCCCTCCCATCCCACTGCCTTGGCCACGACAAATTGACATAAATTGTTGTTGTTTTTGTTGTTGTTGCTGTTGCTGTTGTCTATTCTCAATTCGGCGTGCATTGAAAGTGAGGAAGTTTTGTCGCCCCCGCCCCCGCACCAAAGAATTTATGCGATCAATTAAATTTTCAAATGAGCGAAAAGTTGTTTTGGTTTTTAATTTTCATAAATTTTACTTAAATGTTGTTCTATACTGTGTCTCCTCTGCAATTGGAATAGTAAATTCTGCCGTTTGGCCGCTTAATGTGTCAAGTTTCTTACTTTTTTTTTTGTTTCGCGCAAGTCGAGTTATGGAAATGATAATAAGATTTTATGATGATTAGAAATTAGAAAATGTTCTTGAGCCACACACTATACTACAACCGTAAAGTCTATGAAAATTTATTGCAAATGAGCAAGCAGGCATGTAAAATGGAGAAATTGTAATGAACAAGAAAGTCAAGGGGCAAGTGAAAGTAAATCAATTTGAAATCATTGACAACACAAGCTCAGCTCTCCACTGGACAAACTTTCAGACTCTTCAGAGTTGCAGGCTGGCAGGGGCACAAGCTGAAAATGAAATACAGCTCACATTTGGGGGAAACCTTTACAACTAAATGCGGATAATCTGTAAGTTTGCTTTTCCCAAATTTATGTGAAACGGGTGGAGTTTTTCATATATTATTGTTGTTGTTGCTGCTGCTGCTGCTGCTGTTGTGCTTTTTCTTGGTGCCTGTAGTTTTTCAGCTGGTTCCAGCCCCCCTCCCCCACCCTCCTGACGCCTCCTGAATAGCCCCATAAACGCAACCCGCAACTAAAACATGCGCATTCAATGGGCGACTCGGCTTCTGCTGCTTCTGCTTCTGCTGCAACTCATTCCCAGCTCCCGAGTGTAAATGTGTGTGTGTGTGTGTGTGTGGCTCAGTGTGTGCGGAGATTTACCGTTTTATACTTGACATTTCCAAAAGTTTAAGTTTTAATTTATGACACCGCCACTTTCTATACCATAAAGCGACAAACTAAATATGAGCGAATGGGGGTGTATGGGCGGACGTCCTTAAACAGGATATCTAGCCATTGTCGTTAGTTTTGAGTTGTGCTCAAGGCTACACCCACCATATCTCTCCTCGTCTCATCTTTACAATTTGAGCTCTCTTTGTAAATGTTAGCCTTTTATCAGAAGATATCTTCTTATACTCGTATACACTTTTCATTCTTCATCAAAAATGAGGAACAGAAAAGCGTTTATAACATAAATATTGAAATATTTGTAGGGGTAAGGGAGGGGGTTAGAGCTGCTTCTTTTCTGAATGGGACATTAATGGGCTGTCATCATGTATTTCATTTTTAATTACGGGGAACCATCTCCTTCATCTCTCATTCCTCTCTCTCTCTCTCTCTCTCTCTCTCTCTTTTTTTTCTTCTATAACTTGCTTTATAATTTCTGAAGTCGCGAAACTAAACTCATTGGTTTCAAGGGTTGTTGATTAAAATAATGTGGGAAAACTGAGTACTGTATTGCCCTACAATCCATGAAGTCCTCTTTAAATTAAAAAAAAACTTCATCACTTTGTCTCACTTACTTCTTGCAGTTCCAGAGAAATATCTAGTACTATGCACCATTGATTGAGTCGAATCACCAGAGAGGAGGACTTCCACTTCTTTACTCGAAATAATAGCTTCTTCTACCAAACCTCCGCTGGGTACTATGTTAGCCCTCTACTATCTGTATCGTAGTTTTTTCGCTTTACTTTTATGCACAGAGGTCCTAGCAGTCTTCCTTAATCTACAATTCATTCTAAAAAGCATGGCAAATTAAAGTTCACTTTGAACTACACATCGTGCCAGAACTTTAGAAACAAAAACTAATATTATTGAACTGTACTGAGCGCTCACACAACTCAGAATACACTTCTCGAACTTGCAAGATGTCGGCCGAGATTGAGGACATGCTGAAGCGCTTCCAGGCCATCCCTAACATATTCGGCATTATTGTGGTCAACGAGGAAGGTATACCCATTAAGTCAACAATAGATAATGCCACGAGCGTTCAGTATGCGGCTCAAATGGGCAAGGTTACATTCAAGGCCATGCAAATACTACGCAAGTTTGATGTCCAAAATGAATTAAAGGCTATACGCATGCGCACGAATAAGCACGAGATTTTCATAGTGCCAGAGGAGAAATATTTCATTATAGTGCTGCAGAATCCCTCAGATTGATCAATGCTTGCCTATATGTATTTTCTATATTTGTTGATAAGAGAAAAACTATGCTGCTACTTATTTTGTAATTGCCCGTTTGCCAGCCAATTAGCATATTTAATTAAAGACATTAAATAAACGACTTGCAAATAGAAAACTAATTTCGACTCTGCCTGCCTCCTTTCTTGCCGAGGCCTTCACCCAACCACTCCGCCAATTCGCAGCAAGTGCATGCAAATTTGTGTGCGCGGAATTCAATCTTTGGATCTGTGAAATATGCGAGTCGTGCACGGCGTTAATTGCAGCAGATAAATACGACTACGACGCCATAATTACAACAGACAGATTAGGAGCGGCACTTAATTGTCGACCATAAACTGCTGCTGCTGCTGCTGCTGCCCGCCGGTATCTCTTAGAAGCTGCACTCGCCTAATCCTCTGCTGCAAGGAGCTGCTCGATTTTAATTATTCGTTGAACGTTTCCCTACCCTTACAACGGGTATAGCCACTGGGGCATAACTTATATGAGGGCTCAGAAGAAGGCGTTGCCAAATTTCTAACTAGGGCGATATAACAAAAAAACTGAATAGCTCTCTCTTGGAAGTGCAGCTCCCCTCTCTACTCATAATTCGAACAAAACCAAAATAGACCCGCCCATGACATTTTTTCTTTACTCCCGAATATTTTCGCATTAGTAGTATCTTTTTCTCTGAAGAAGTATGCAAGCCATTGGAAATCATACTTTGTTGCTGCCATCCGAATGATAATCTTTCAAAGAAAACGTAGGCATAGCTTGGGAAGGAGGCTTTTGATTAGGACTGCAACTTTTGCAAAAAGTCAAACTAAGAACGAGATTTGCTTTAAAAGATACCCACGATTTGATGCAAGTAGCTGTTCAATGGCTGATGTCTTCCACTTAAAAACTTCTGTGAAGACAATCACTTTAATAGAAAAATGCAAGTGTATGCAAGCGTCGGCGTTCTCTAGCTTCGATTTGCTTCTTGCATATTCATTTGGTGTTGGTCTGCAGCGGCATTTTTCGTCTTGGTATCGCTTTGATTTTTATTATCGTTTTTCTTCTCCCCGACTGCATGGAAAAGTTTGGCTGCTGCAGTGTCTCTGGCACGATAAGCCAGAAGGTTGTGGGAGCTGCTGAGGACCCAGGAGGGGTGCAGCTAAGGTGACTTAATATGCCAGTAATTGGGCCCAGCGCTATGGTGGATAGGCCCGTTCCTATTTGCTTTGGGCAACGACATGTGGCCTGTCAAACAAGGCGCAATCTACTTGTAAGGACAAGAAATGGTGTCCAGATACAAAAAGAACTTATCTATTTGCTTAATCATCAAACAAACACATTATCATTAGTTCCAAAGGTACAGTCGGTGGGACAAGTCCACCAGCTCCATTTTCAGTTTCATCGGCTGATTATCAAAGTCGCGGTTTTGGAGCTCCTCGCAAGCAGCAGAGGCACTACTGTACTCCTCGAAGACAACCACAGCGCTGCCCGGGCACATAACGCGCGCCTCCAGCAGCGACCCGAACTCACTGAACAGTTGAAAAATGTCCTTGGTGGTCACATCGAAGTGCAGATTGTTGACGCTGACCTCGTAGGCAAGTCGCTTGGCAGTATCTTGAGGCGACTTGCATCCTACTTCGCGCATCTCTATATCACCGTCCATAGCAAAATCTTCTTCTTTGTTTGCTTTAACGCGTCTCCATGAAGTCCTTGTTTGGTGATGCTTCGCAGCTATTTTTTTGTTAATAATGTCCCGGGCATCTGTAATGCCAGCAGCGGTGCTTCGTTTGGCCCGTTGCTTCTCGATGATAAGGTATCGTAAATCGGTGTACTGACCACGCTCCGAGCTTCGTTCCAATCGCTTCAACTTCATCCCTGAACGTTCTGCAAATATTGAAGAATACTGCACTCGCAGCAATTGGGCATTGTAAACATTTACTTACTCTTATTGCCCATTTTAAAAAGTCCAAGTTTAATTAATAAAGCTTGTCTAGTTTCGTTTGGCGGGAAGCCTCGACGGTGCCTTCGGTCAGTCCCCGCACAATCTCCGATCCAGCTTTTCCCTTGAAAAGCAAGCCCAAGGCTACCAAATTGGAATAATTAAATTTTAGGCAGTGTTGGCAAATGCTGCTGGGTTTCTGACTAGTGATGGCATTCCAAAATCGACCTAATTTCAGTTCGAATTGAGGGCAGTATGACCACCAATAGATATAATCCTGAGAGAACAGTGAGACCGTATTTTTTCTGCAAACAGATTAATCACAAGGCTCTACATTTTTGGATTTAAACTTGAATTAACTTATTCAGCAATATGATGGAATTTTAAATTCCACATTTTGGAACTGAATTACTGATTATAATAGAAGATTTTTAATATCTATATCGTAGAAAATTTATTGTATGATGACATTTATCTATTTATATAATATTTTATTTTATGGACTGAGAATAAGGCAAGGGCAAGTTCAAGGGTTCAAGAAAATTAAAATATTCTTAAACACAAGCAAGAAGCTTAATGCAAGTCTTGCTTGAAGCAAAATAAAGCAATGCTGTGTTAGGAATATTTTAAAATAGGAATTAAAATATTAATTAAAATAAAATAGCAATACAAAAAACCCAATTTTATTCGTACAACAGCGTAGCCTCAGCTTTGTAAGTATTTCAATTTTTTCCTGAATCATTGCACATCTTTCCTCAATTAGTACTCTATTTTTTCCTTATTTTATTGAAATTTTATTTGGATTAACTTTTTTTTCTCTTTCTACTCAAAATTCCACAATGGACTACGGAAACTACGGACAATTTTCTATTTTCGGCATGCAGAATCCAGAGGCTTTTTATCCTGAAGTAAGTAATCGCAACTACTACATATATCATCATCAAAGACGTTTTCTAAACGAATATGGATTTAAAGGTCGGCGGCACGGCCCATAGTTACAACCAGAACCCTTTGTCGAGCGCTATGACGAACCCTATGGATTCTCAAATGCCGGAAGAGGCGTATGCTATGACACCGAACCAGGCTCAACTAAACATGCCAGAGGGACACACCCCCTACAATTCTAGGCAACAAGTCGCTCCCAGTGCCAGCTCCTATCGCTGTATGGTGCGCCAACAGAAGAGGGCGCGAGAGATGAGGGCACGCAATGGATTATAGTGAGTATCTCGAGAGAGGAATTGAGAAACATATATCTTACAGTCTGCATTTTTCGTAGCTCCCCCACAGATGGGCCTGGGAGCATGAGTGGCGGTGATGGTTATCCTTGTTGTGCGGGTAATTAAACATATATTCTCAGGAACACCTAGATTGTTTCTAGTTCTGTAGTTCAACTATATAGCTACCTCTCTCTTTGCAGGACCTAGTGTTAATGGATCCAGCATGAATTCGCAGCCGAGTAATATGTTTTGGTAGGGCTTGTGTATGCTAGCAACTTGTTATGGATTCGGAAGCGATTGATTCGTTTGGATAGTATTTTATGAGCCGAGTAATTCGCATTGCCAGTATTTATATTGCCTCTTCAGTCTCTTAGCAGCATTTCCATGGCGTATGGGCATAACGAAGTATTTACAAAAACTAAACAACTTTGAAATGACGCAACAAATTAATTCTTGAAATTAAATTTTCTTCTAGCACAACTAACGAGATTATAATAAAATATACATCGAACATTTACAAATGCTTTGTCTTCAAGTACTTCAAAAATCTATGATCTCTGTCATTACGTAAGTTTTTAAAAAGAAGCCGTTTTAGATTTGCGGTCATCATCGAAAGAACTATATATTATTGGTGAAGATGTTAAAAAGGTAAGGAAAAGCAAATGCTCATTTAATAGAAACATATATATAGTAAATATATACTATACTTCATAGTTGACATCATAAATAGGCAGAGACTGCGTAAGTAATGTAAAAATTTGGTTGGATCGATGCAAAAACCCATTAGTAACGAAATATTTTAATTCAATTGTTAAAAATTAAATAGAAATAAATATTTGTTTCAATGCAAAACTTTTCAAGATTCCAGAATGTGAATAATGCTTCGAGCTGTAACAATTCAGTTCTTTACACAGCAACTAAGTTTTAAAATACAAAATTGATATTTGTTGCATAAAAATAAAGATGGCTGAAAAAGCTTTTCATTCCACAATATCGATGCTTTCAATTAAAGCTATCACAGCAATCGATTGGTAAGAGCTCTAAACACATTTTTATACCCTGTACCCGTAGGGTAAAAAGGGTATATTAGGTTTGTGCAAAGTATGTAACATGCAGAAGGAAGCATCTCCGACCCCATAAAGTATATATATTCTGAATCAGCATGACGAGAGAAATCGATCTAGACATGTCCGTCCGTCCGTCCGTCCGTCCGTCTGTCCGTCCGTCTGGATGAACGCGAGGATCTCAGAAACTATAAAAGCTAGAATAACCAAAGTTGGCATCCAGATTCTCCTAGGTCCGAGAAAGGACGAGTTTATTTTATTTTTTGGAATTTTCAAGCATCAATCCCCCGATTCCCCCCCTTCCCCCGCTACAGAATTTCGTCAATAGCGTCCACATTTCAAATGCTACCTAAACCAAACTTTGCACACATAATTTATATATAATTTTCTACTGTTCTTCAAAATTTTATTCAATTCGGTCAATTCTAAGAAAAGTTATTAGCGAAACAAATTCTCGCCAGTACAACCTCACCAAACTGCAGCAGCAAGTTCGCTCTTCTTCTTCCTCTTTTTGCTGCTGCTATGGGCGCATATAACTCAGTGACGGAAGTTTACCTGGGTACAGGGTATTACACTGTCGGGCTTGCTCGACTGTAGCGTTCTCTCTTGTTTATTGACACTACTATGATGGTAAGCATTCGTTATGCACAAAAAACTGATCGACCATTTACTAGATATACGTGTACCCTGTACAGTAACAAATGCATGCATGAAAGGGGACGAAGGATAGACAGGAAATGGGGGCTTCTTGAGGGTAATTAACGTGTGTTTTATGGCCATTTGCAACAGCATAGAAACAACTACAGACCACATAGCGACGGCCCAACTCACCGCCCAGCCCGCACGCCCGCTCAACAGGACCCTCAGCAAATGCAATGAAGGATTAAAATAAGAAAGATGTGCAAATAAAATATTTTACAAACGGACAACGAGGACAACTTTGCAGGCTGTGTTTTGTGCTGGGATGTGTTGCAGGCAGTGGCTCTAAAGGTCCGAAATGCGAACGGAACATGTCGATGGGGCGAAGCGGGACGGGTGTCTGGAAGGGGCGCGGGGTGGTGCTCAACTGCAAGCAAACAATGGCAGAGCCGGGCAGCCCGTACCCAGCACTGCATGGAGCATTGTCAAAATAAATCAATCGGTTTTATGGTGTTTCTGGAATTTTTGTTTGCCATTTTGTTATTTTGTTGTCCCATAGCCTTCGTCAGTGAGAGGACTTGAACATTCGGAAGTACCGGTGTGTTGCAAGAACAAAGCAGCAGGGAAGACAACAGCAGCGCCAGCTTGCGGTGGCATAAATCAGTTTGCCTGCTGCTGGACCCATTTATGAAAGGATAAACCACACAAGCGCAATGGGCGCACCAACTCATAAAAATGCATAAGTTAAAAATTGTCGAAATAAAAATACAGTACTTATGTACATATGTACTTGTATATACAATTTTTTAGAAGCCAGCCAGCAAGCAACCCTCATTGGCTGGCCACATTTTGATTTATCTCGAAAGGAATTAAGATGTCTCAAAAGTTGTGGCGTGCACCATTAAAATGCCAGTGCCATCAGCATCAAGCAGCAGCTCAGGATCCTGCAGGTTGGAGGGAATTCTGCCAGCTCATAATCGTTCACACTTCCTGCTGGAAAACTTTCGCCTTTGTGGTGGCATGTGGGTGGCGCTGGCGTGTGGGTGGTGGGTGGTTGGTGGTTGCTCACACAAAGTTCCTTGAGCTGCGCTGCGCTTCTTTGGAGGGCGTCCAAAGTGATTTCCTTTTAGAATTTTCCAAAAACTTTCACCCAAGGTGTTTACTTAATGCAGCAACCTCCCCCTCCACCCGCAAACACACACACACACACATGCATTCCATTAAAAGCAACTGGACAGCCTGTAGCTCTAATGAAGCACACTCTGCAGGCTGCAGCCCACTTCCATCCTCGGGCACAACTCTTTTAATCCCCAATAACTTTTAAGCAAGTGACTTTGCTCTCTCACACACAAAATGTCAAAACTCATCAGGCTCAGCATTGAATGGAGATGAAAAGTGTTGCCATTCTCTTCTGGGCTGCACTCTGCTTTCATGTTGAGCCCTCGGCTTTGGCCTGAACCTGTGGCTGTGGCTGTGGCTAAGGCTGGGGCTGGGCATCATTAGCAAATGAATCCTAAGCCGTGCCCTTTCGCCAACGAAATAGAAACTTGGGCTACGAAAAACGGATGCAAGTGCAAAGCACACTAGTTTAGTTTTAAGATATGACATTGACAGTTGAAATACCGTAAATCGCAGACGCTCACGTTTACCAATGTTTGTATATATGTATGTATATGTATGTATGTACTGGGAAACGCAAATCGCTTGCCTAGTTCTAGCCTTTACCATATCGTCGAATTGGCTTTTTTGCACTAAAGATCATTAATTTCCCACTCACCACTAAGCTGTAGTGAAAGTAAATTCAAATCAAAGTGTCTCCAAACCAATTAGTTTTCATATGCAAATAATTTCGTCACGAATTTGTACTATTTTGCAAAATGGGCTTGGAAAGCTATTCCCATTGTTGCATTGTTGTTTGTTGCAGCAAAAACTATATTTCAGCACAGAATTCTTATTAGTTTTAATTAAAGAAACCTTATACCCGTGACATACTTGCGAAATTCGAGAAAGCTTTTCGCAAATTTGCTAAGTATTTTTGCTTACAATTTTATGTATATACATATATGTACATGTATGTATTATATATATTTCTATTCCCACATTGTGTTAATTTCCAGTAAAGTTTCTATAGGAACTATCCTGTGGAAAACGAATTTTCTTGGCAACGAAAGCGACATATACACTTGCCAGCATAACTCTGCGTACACAAAAAAAAATATACAATTTTAACTTTAAATGTGAATATCTTTTAAAATATGACGCTAATTAAAAAAAATGCGGTATGTAAGTACTTAGTATGCATGAAATACTATGTACTTGTATGTATATATATGTGTTTGTTTATATGTAAATATATATCTGCATTAATTTGCCTTTCCTTCAGCCACGCTCCATTTTGTTTAACTCGATCGCGCTTTCATGCTTTTTTCTTTTTCTAACAAAATTAAAAGAGAAATTTGCCCAACACACACGCTCTCTTTATTTTACTGCGCTCTTTTGCTTGCAAGAGAACAACAACAAAACATTTGTATGGCAAGTTGAGCTTTCTCTATATTTCTTCTCTTCTCTTTCTTTTTTTTAGGCGACATGCTGTCTGCCCATCTGCGACGATTATGCACAACAAACACACATACATACACATATATGTGAGTGAGCGCAATAGAAAAGGTAAAAGCAATTAAAATATTTTAAATATAAAAACTGCGTACTGGCGGGACTAAAGCGATTCTTATCGCTCCCCTGCACTGGTTCTAATCATTTGAGATGTGCGTTGTAAATCAGTAAATCAGTCAGGACAAACAGTTTTAAATACATAGCAACAATATTACTTAATTATTCAAAAACAATTAAATCTATTCAGACAAGTAGCTACTGGTAACAGCTTCGCATGGAACCGCCTTCCTGCTGTGCATCAAATCTAATAAGAACCTTGAAAACTAAATTACTTTCATTTATTTTCAAATTTGTACTTCATATTTTAATTATATGAGACGACATCATACAAATTTCATCCATTGGGCCTTTGAATTTTTAATTTCGACCCCGAAGCGGTTATTCGAACGAAATACAAGTACATATGTATGAAATTTCCAAAGATACCTGTCATTAACTTGGGATCATTTTCAAAAGCAGTTGGCCCTTGACCGTATCAGAAAATAAAATAAAATGCCACTTGAATTAATGTTCTTATAAATAATTTACTATAAATGGAAATAATGATCTTAATAAGCCTAATACTGCTTTTCCTTTTATGTAGTAAAAAAAAAGAAAAAAAAACTTGTAATTAATATTAAGTTTCCTTTCTCTAAAAAAAGAAACCTTCAAAACTAGATTACGTTCATTTATTTTCAAATTTGTACTTCAAATTTTAATTATATGAGACTACATCACACGAATTTCATCCATTGGGCCTTTGAATTTTCAATTTCGACCATGAAGCAGATATTCGAATGACATACGAATGCTCAATTAATACCAGGGATTTCTGGAAGCAGCTGATCCTTGCTGGGCTTGACTATCGTAGCCACCAAGACCTGCGTGCGAGGGGCGGTTTTCACAATAAATTTTGCTAAAAGAAAATCTATTAACCAACATACCGGGCAATGAGTTGCAGAAGTCGCCATGGCCACCACGCATTCCAGTCGATCGTTCAGTTGGTGAACTGTAGGGATTAACGCGTTCTATAAGTACTCTATAAATCGTAAATTTAAGCCTTTTGACTTACTACAAGCCATTGCGAGAGTTAATTTCCTTTAGCACCTTGCTATATCTTAATGGGCTGCGATAGCCAGCTCCGCCATAGGAGGCTGAACCGGGCTGACATGATCGAGACTCATCCGGATACCACTGCTGTTCATTGCCGTAGCCACGAGATTCACCATAGCCACGAGCCTCTTCATAGCCACGAGGCTCTTCATAGCCACGGTGTTCTTCATAGCCGCGAGATTCGCCATAGCCGCGCGACTCGCCGTAACCTTGGCCTATTTGTCCATAGCCTGGATAAGCCTGTCAATAGCAAGAACTTAAGCAAAGCCAGCCTTTTAATCTGCATTTCCAACTACTTACCTCAGGGGCCTGCGACGCCGACATGCCGTATTGGTCTACTTGCTGGTATTGGGCATTATTTCCGTAATTCATGATTTTAATATTTTCCAAAAAGGACCAAAAGTTTCAGGAAAAATTAAATTAATTTATTTAGTTTTTTTGGAGAGATGTGAATAGTCCGAAAGCCAGAAGAGAAATGATCTTGTTTGAATATAAAACAAGCATGTGGCATTATTTTATTTGAATTCGAATACATGGCTTACTAGATTTCAGAAATTTCTAAATAAAATAGGAAAACTCTTGTAAAGTAGATTTTACTTAAAGAAAATCTTTATAAATAGTATTTACATGATTGTACAATCGTTCTTTGGAATACATTACACTCAAATATCAGATCTGACATCTAAGCCAGTTATGGCCTTTATATCCGCTCACAAGCACAGCCTTAACGTCTGCCGAGGGCAAAAGGATCATTGGAGGCTGTCTTCACGTAGTAAATACCGGACTTATGGACCGCCGGCTCTCCACCCATTTGATAGGATTGTCGCTGCGTCTCGTCGCACTGCCATTTGCGATCGTGTCGCGTGCACGGCGTTCCCCAGAAGCCGGCGGGTGAGTTAATGGATTCGACAAACATTTGATAGGAGCGTATGTGGGAGCAGCCCAGATAGTAGCAGTTACGCTGATACAGTCCATAGTTCGGGTAGAAGGTGGCATGGCCTGTTGGCCTTAGAAATCCAAAGTTTCCACTCGTGTGCATCGATTCCACATATTTGGCATCGGTGGGATCGATGCGGAACTCTGCACCCTTTTGCCGGAACTTGGGACCCGCTGGATCTAGCGCGAAGATGGTATTATATTGCTCCGGCTTGAGACGTTTTCCTGCAGCGCCCGCTATCTGAGCACCCAGCGAATGTCCAATCACGTACATATCGTCATATTTCGCATCAAATCTCCTGTGTAACTCACGCGTAAATTGTGCGAGTTGGGCGCCAAACTCTTCAATTAGTTTAACCACTGAAAAGTAGTTGACATTGGCGGAACTGGCACTCCAGTCGGCCACAATCACATTATAGTCGCCTCGCTTCAGATACGCATTCTTCACATCCCGATTAAACGATCCCAGAGACTGACTCATCCAGCCGTGCACAATAAGGCGCGTGGGTAGCGAGGCATTAAAATCCGAATGCCGCCATTTTCGAACTTGGGTGAAGTCCAATTCTTGACCACAGTCCGGGAACTCGCGTTTAAACAAATAGAACTGCATGCGCGAACCGGCACTCGAAAATGGATTCCAATTTTTCACAATCTTCTTCAGGAAGGTGAAGTCCACATATTTGTGAATGCCACGCGCTTCATTGAAGTCCTTGTCGCACTTGTTCCACACACAAGGCTCGGCATCCTCGTTCTCATCTTTCAATGCGTCCAATATATTTTCGGGCTGCTCCTCGAAGCCGCCGCGAATGCCAATATCTTCGGGCTCAACCCCATCGGGATCGGGCACCATATCCATGAAGTCGCTCATCTCGCTTTCGTAGCTTTTTTCCAAGCTATTGTCGATCTTGCCCTGAGCTGAACGATGGGAAGTGGTGGTTAGGTTAGTAAGTCAACTTATTCTTGTTTCACTTACCACAAGACCCGATCAGTAGCAGCGCAACCAAACTCCATACCCGTTGGTACAACATTGCGGTTTCTAGTTATGAAAGGTCTATCTGTCTGTCTGCCAGTTATAAGTAATTAACTATCTTAACAGCTGTAATTGCCGTTGTGCTTCACTCAAGCAACAATTAGATTCTGCTGAGCTACTCGAGTGCTCGAGCTTGCTTTATACGCGTAGTCGCTACAGCTTTGACTTAATGCCCAACGCATTCGAATAAACAATCAAGTTCAGAGACTTACAATTCCCGCACAGCTCACACTTGGATCGGATCGATCAGTGGCGTCGGCATAAAAAAAAGGTGGAAGGAAATAAGTTGCTAAAAGCCTTTCTTAATGGAAAATTGGCGACTTCCCAATCGAAAAGTATTTTAAGCCCTTTTACAATCTGATGAAGAACAATTTTATTCACTTTACTTTATGGATTAACATAAATAGGGGTTATAAAAATACATTTCTGCCAATCTAATCTAATGACCATGACAGGAAGAACGTTGAAATATTTGCAAAACTAATAAGACGATTATCATACCTCAGGAAATCAAATTCCATGTAAATAAATACGCTTCACATTTAAAACACACCTAATTCAGTTTTTACACGGTAGATTGGTTCCAGAAACAACCGTGTAAAAAAAGACATTGATCAATGCAAAAAAAGGTGATTGGTTCCTTATCTCTAAAGAAATATATATGCAATTTTTAATTTTCAAGTCGTGTTATATGAAAATCGTGTAAAAAAATACCGTGTAAAAACAGTATTTGGTGTATATGGAAATCAAGCAGCTCAAGAACGGTAAAACAAACTGCAAGTAAATGTTTAATCCCACATATGTCTGCAATTCTTGCTAAAGCTTTATGTTATATTCAACATGTCATGTTATGTTAAATAACACTTGCTGTTAATCGCGTTTAATTCTAAATGTTAACATTCGGAATGTTAAGCCGTGCCTGTTAGTTTGCTCACACAATTTGAAAATTAAATGTTTTACTTAAACGATAGAAAATATGCTTTGATAAAAAATATCTAAAATTCGCATTAGTTCAAAAATGTAGCAAACGATTTTTGATTTGCACAGCATATGCTTAAAGATGACTTATATACCCCAATCAGAACCAACTATTGGTTGCGCCCCTGCATTCTCCAATCTCATATTAATAAACTCTTCAATACTACAGGCGTTTCCCACTACGCTGCGCCGGCGTACGCTCCAGCCACTAACTTGGTTAGTTACACGATCGATACCGGTTCCGAGCACGCCCCAAGCTTTGTGGCGTTTCGCCGAGTGCTTTTGGGAATTTTCGACGCACGTTCCGCCCAGTTCTGCCCACAGACCCCCAACCATATGCTTCTGATGCAATTATCAGCTGGGCGTTTAATCGAATCATATAGCCAGTCATTATCGGCATCAAATCGGTGTTAAATACGTCTAAGTTGATAAGGTTTACGACACATTGTTACATATACATACATGTGTATATACTTGTATTTATTTTAAAATATCAGCTTGACATTTTGCTTAGTCTCTTTAGTAGCCCGCGCCAGCGCAAATGTAATCTTGAATCATCAATAACCTATTGTTAGTAATTGGAAGCTTACTCAGCTAATTTATACCAAACTATATTTCCCAGCGTCTAAACGTCATTTTGTAAAATTACGAAAGATTTGTTAAATTTTTAAAAAGCCATTTAATAATCCAACAATACAATATGAGCGTAACAGAAAGCATTATAAAAAGTTGATTACTATACAGTTTAACTGCAATTCAAATTATAAGCAGAGAAATCTATAAGTTTTAAATTAGACTATTAATTTTGTCTTGAAACAAGCTGTTGCTGAACCATACTTTATGGCTATTTAAAAAATAATTGTCCAAGAAATTTAGTTTCTGCTAAATTTCCTTGCACATCTCTAATTTGATGCCCGCAGTATAGAAAGCATAGGGAACGTATAGAGTCGATGAAGTACTATGTCCTGTTTAATCCACCTGGAATAAATTGGGATCCCAACGCTCTGTTCTGGGAGGCTTTTCAGCATTTACAATTCGTAGAACTGTTCTTGGTGTAGTTTTTCTTTGCACAATCGTTTTCCGGGTTAAGTTTTCTAATTTTAACGATCTTTTTAAATTACTCTCAGGAGAATTCTTCCTCTACTCTTTAAAAACTGTCTAGATTTTATTGTATGTTGACAGACCCTATTATGTTTATACCCAAACCAAAATTGGTATGCAGACGCTCTTGTCCCTAGTCTTATCGAGTTTATGTTTTTGATTGTCCCTCCTCTCTCCCCGCTACAGAATTTCGTCAATACTGTACACATTTCAAAAGCTACGTAACCCAAACTTGGCGCACGTAAATTTTATATAAATATCGATTTAAATATCTATTTTATCTATCGGGGTTGCTCAACTGTACAGTTTTCTCTTGTATGTATATTTACTTATTTATTTCAAATTTTATTTTACAGCCTATCCTGTATGCCATGCCCCGAATCACAGCAGTGTATGGTCAGAGGTTCCGGAGACACGAAATTTCGTCCCCCGACAATCATTTTTCTTGGGAAAACACAATGCGAAGAACAATCCTGCGATAAACCAACAGAAGAAGCAATCTTCTAAGCAGAAGTCGGCTTAATTAGAAAGGAAAACAAGGCAAACAAGAAGGAATTAATTATATTACTTGTATAATGCCAAGTATGAGTAGAGGGGGAGGATCGTTTGAGTCGTCGAGGAGAGCAGACGTGTGTGTGGAGAAGAGCACAGCATTGCTAAAGTTATGCTTATTTAAATTTCTCATATATATTGTTTGATTAATGTTTATAACTTGCATGTAAATAAACTGAAGAAATGTTATATACAATTAAGAACCTGACAATAATAATAATCAAATTAGTTATAAAAATTATATTTATAATAATAATATTTATAATATTAATATTTATAATAATAATATTTATAGTAATAATATTTATAATAATAATAATGGATGCATTTTTGAAGTTCCGACAGCTCTCCAAATGAGCAAAGTGAGAATGGCAAAGAAAAGTTAAAGCCACGAGCAGCAAAAGTAAGAAATTGATTATAAGTATTATAAAAATAATAATAATAATTATAATAATAAACATGATGTCCTTTTTGCGTCCGTTTTCGTGTATATTTTATTTTCCTATCTTTAATTTGTTCTATGTCTGTATCTAATTTACATTAATAAGAACTATAATTATTAATTTATTAAATTTGTAAATAAAAGAAAGTAAAAATGAAATAAATCAAATTTTAGATGGACTTTTTATTCGTGAGATGGGTGAGGGGGGTGAAGAGGATGGTATGTTTAGTTTGTCCGATGGCCAAAGTGGCTACGTTTGCTTAAAACCAAAATCTGAAGTACCAGGCGAACAGAAATCAGCAGCAAGATGATTTTTATTAAAAATTAAAAATAAATTAAGCCCGGTTTCAAACCATTTTGCAGCCCGGTTTGAAAGCAACTGCAAATGTGAACCAGGTTTCAAACCATTAACCGAATTGGCTTGACTGCAAAATGGTTTAAAACTTGGCTTACATTAATTTTTAAATTTTTAAAAAAATCATCTTGCTGCTGCGTTATGTTCGCCTGGTACTTAACAAAGGTGCCAGTTTGCAAACTAAGCACAGGACAGTTGCGGCTTTCCCAAAATTTATAAAATCGCCTGCAAATGCTAAAATCCAAAATCTGAAGTACCAGGCGAACATAAAGCAGCAGCAAGACTATTTTTATTAAAAATTAAAAATAAAATAAGCCTGGTTTCAAACCATTTTGCAGCCCGGTTTGAAAGCAATTGCAAATGTGAACCAGGTTTCAAACCATTTGCCGAATTGGTTTGAAGCTGGACTGCAAAATGGTTTAAAACCTAGCTTACATTAATTTTTAAATTTAAAAAAAAAATCATCTTGCTGCTGCATTATGTTCGCCTGGTACTTAGCAAAAGTGTCAATTTGCAAACTAAGCACAGGACAGTTGCGGCTTTCCCAAAATTTATAAAATCGCCTGCAAATGCTAAAATCCAAAATCTGAAGTACCAGGCGAACATAAGGCAGCAGCAAGACGAATTTTTTTTTTTAAATTTAATATTAAATTTTTCGCCTAAAAGATGCTACACTTTTCTTAATATAAGCCGAGCTCCACACCTTTTAGCAGCTGGGGCTCAAACCAGTTTGGTAATTGGTTTAAAGTCTGGCTGCGAAATGGTTTGAAACCTGGCTCACCTTTATTTTTACATTTTTTAAGGAATCGTCTTGCTGCTGCATTATGTTCGCCTGGTACTTAGCAAAGGTGCCAGCTTGCAAACCCAAGTCGTGACAGCTGCGGCTTTCCTAACATTTATAAAATCGGCTGCAAACGCTAACATCCAAAATCTGAGGTACTAGGCGAACATAAACCAGCAGCAAGAGGCAGTTTTTATTTTTTTTTTTTTTTTTTTTTTTTTTTTTTTTTTTTTTTTTTTTTTTTTACATATATACAATTTATTAAACTAGTTTTCTACTACCAATATGGCAGCTTAAGCTAGTTGAAAGTTAGGGAATACAAAAGTTGTCTATAGTAAGCATCTATAGGACGCACTTATATCTATGTACATATATACAATATTTACAATGTTTTACATGAAAAATGATTATATTTTATGATATATACTATGTATTTTATACAAGGGCTCTTGTGGGGAGATCCTTTGGATGGCACTTCTTCAGTCTTCTCTTCTTAGGTTTGGACAGGAGCCGCCTCGCTAGTGCGTTGGGGTGACTGCCGAGTCGCTTCTCGTAATTGCTTGCGTGCATTTGAATGACATCGCCAACCTTGGGGACACATAAGTCTCTTTCGATGTCCCTAGTGCGCATATACCAGGGAGCGTTGCATATTTTTCTAAGTATTTTAGCTTGCGCAACTCTTATTTTGTTTAGGTTTGAAGCAGCGGCAATGCCATAAATTGGTAGCGCATACTTCCATATTGGACTTAATATGGACTTGTATACTGTCACCTTACTGTGCAGGGACAGCTTGTTGCATGGTGCAAGCAGCCATGCCATCTTTCCGGCTTTCGCCATGACCGATCGCTTCACCATTGTTGTATGCTTGCTGAAGTTGAGTCTTCTGTCCAGAATTACACCAAGATATTTGTGCGAATTTGTATGACTGAGCGTGGACCCCAACATTGTGATATCTCCGCATGACGACGGCCTTGTTGTAAATGTGACATTCGCACACTTGCTGGCGTTGATACCAATGTTCCAATTCAGAGCCCACTTCTCGAAACTACTTACATACTGCTGTAAGGCTTCCGAAGCTACATCGATATCTCTGCTTATTAAATTAAAAATTTTATTCTGCCCCTGTATGATATGCTACGCCTTTTTTAACGGCAGCCGGTTCCAAACCGCTTTTCAAACCAATTAATTATTAAATAAATTAATAGATAAATAAGTTGCGGACGTACAACTAGACACAAATGAATGTAATTAAAAAAGGACACTTTTTAAGACTTGCTGCTGATTTATGTTTGCCTGAAGTCGAAGGATTAGGATCAGATCCTGCTTCCTGCAGCAAATCAATAAATAAAAGAAAGGTTGTTATATTTTAATAGTTGTTTTATTTGAAATTAAAAAAAAACCTTTTAAAATATTTGCGTTATGGCAAGTGACAATTTTAAGGATAAAGGATAAACTTATAAATTATTAATATACATATATCAATAAACTTCTTATTTGTATACAAAGTAAAACAACAATTAATTTGGTATTACCTTTAACTTAAAAATTATTTAATTATTAATGAGTAATATCGCTTTTTTTGCACACGCAGATATTATTTTGGAACATCATTTTAAGGCACGTAATCTGTGGCTGATAAACAAGGATAACAAAAGCAAAGTAGTTATCCTTGCAGTTCGCGCTACTATCTAGTTCTCTTCTGAAACGGGGCCCATTCTCTATACCCTCTTCCCATACAATACGCCCAGTGGCTCTACGATTCCCATTGAATAAACAAAAGACGTGTTCATCTCACCATACGCAGATGACATGGACATCGTGGCCAGAAACAAGTGCTTATAGGACATATAGGCGCTAGGACATTGGCATTATCCGAAGAAATGCGGCAACGTGACGAATTGTGCATAAAACTATGTCCTGGCGTTTGCATGCAGAACCAGCTGTTGAAGCAAGAGGACTGAAAAGGTCACATCCGGTCGAATATTATATATATTATACATACTTGTACATATATTGAATCTAGTAATATGAGTTTTGACTTTATTGTCAAACGTTTATCAATAAAAAAATATGCTCAAAAATAAGTGAGCGCTGCGAGATTATTTCAGATATTTTTATGTTGAAAAGCTCATATTACACAGGCGTTTTTAAAATAAACCAAAACTCATCGTGGTAATTCAAATTTTAAAAAGACGGTTGCAATCATTTTGGCATCAAGTGGCAACGCTATAGCTAACTGGCGCTGTGGCCATCCCTGGTTGTCAGCTGTTTGAAGACAATATCCAAATCTCAGTCGCTATTGCTTTTCGCTGAATGTTGCCACCGTCCATCGTGGCTATTTAATCTGGAGGATGAGCATCGACGACGTTATCTACGTTATTTGCCTGCTCGCCTGCATTGGCGCCGGCAGTTATGTGAAGAAAATCCGCAATGAAAGTCAACGCAAGCTGCTCAGTACTTCGCTGGGCATCCTGGTGGTCGTCATCGTATCTGGATTCCATAGTCTTCACTGCGCTATTTCTGTGGCATTGGGCAGCGCCAGCGTGCTCCTAGTGCATCCGAGGTATGTTCTCTGCTTTTTCGACCTACTTTCCCAAACTGAAACCCTCTAATCCCTTTACATGCAGCAAATGCCACCTGGTCACATTCGTGGTCATGTTTGGCTATTTAGTCTTCTTCCGGCTGGTGGATCTCTTCGGCTTGCCCAGTGTACCTGGTCACACCAATATGATACAAATGATACTCACACTTAAGGTTAGTTGCATAACAGGGTCCTTGCATTACATGCTTCTAATTATTCCAAGTACTATTGCAGGTCTCTGGCATTGCATTTGAGAAGACTGCCGCCTGGAAGCGATTAAAGGAGCGCGAGGAGCAAGACAGCAACAAAGAGCGGGATGTGAACAAAGAGAGCACCATTGAGATATCTGACTACGATGTAGAGTTACAGCAGCTATCCCCCCACGAAATTGTCCATTATTGCTTCAATTACATCGGAGTACTAACAGGTTAGTCGGCCATCTGCCAGTTCCCAAGCTGGCATGCAACATTTGCCGCCCATTAGAGCAATGCACCTCCAATTTACGGCTTGGTTACAAAGTCCAGCATGTAACGCACACATATGAAGCATTCAGTCGGTCACTTAATGATAATAGCATACATACGAATGTGTATATAGTTTATCAATAGACTTCAATTGGCGCCGCGTATAATTTTGCTACGCGTCTTATCTTAACCCGCTACTATATTTTATGCGAACCAATTCAATATTCTGCTTTATAGCTACAATTTCTTTATCCAAAGAGTATATTAGAATTACGACTCCTTAAAGCTTTCTAAATATTACTTTACTTATTCTAGGACCCTATTATCGCTATCGGACCTATCGTGACTACTTTGAAACGCCTTTCAAGGACTATGCTCCTAGCGTCGGCGCCACCCTTGAGAAATTGAAAAACGCTGGCTTCTATTGCACATTATATCTAATTGCTAACTATATATGGCCTTTGGATGTAAGTACATTAAGTTCAAAATACATATTACAATTTAAATTAAACTTTAAAATGCAATCTATGGTCGATCTATCTTCTATCTATCTTCAAATATATAATAATTAATTCTACTACCTTTTTTCAGTACGCACTCAGTGACGAATTCTATAATCAGCGTTCGTGGGTATATCGCTTGCTGTACGTTTGGCCAACTTTCTTCATATTCCGGGCACGGATCTACACAGGATTGACGTTAAGCGAATGTGTGTGCACAATGGCAGGATTCGGGGCTTATCCCGACGAGGCGGATCCCACTAATGGAGAGGGACCACGCAAACGCTACCAACACTTAAAGCGCAACGCGGATAAACTGACCTACAACTTTACGACTATCGTGAATACTCGTGTCCTGGAAGTAGAACGTTGCTGGACATTCCGCGAGGGCATGAAGCATTGGAATGTCTGCGTACAATATTGGCTGGCTGTCAATGTATATAAGCTCTTTCCCAGCAAGAAGTACAGGTGAGTTCTTCAGAAATTCGCATCCCCAAACATTTGTATAGCTATTGCGCTAGACTTGCGCCCTATTTGTATGCTTTATCGTATTTCTATTGTTGTTCTTTCTCTTGCCACTTGCCCAGGTTGGACAGGTATTCTATCTGCAACGACTGTAGTAGTTTTTCAAATTTTTATTTAAATATCACTATAAATATTTCAGAACTGGGGCCACGCTGCTATGTTCAGCCTATTGGCATGGCTTTCGACCTGGTCACTATTTCTGTATCATGGGTGCGCCGTTCTATGTGCCATTGGAGGACATGTGGAATAAATTGGTACGCAAGGATGCCACCGGTATACAACGTAATGTGATTGACGTCATCTTTTGGATTGCCAAGTGGTTCGCCTTCAGTTACTTGGGTACTGCCTTTTTGCTCTCATCGTTCGGCAACATTTGGCGCTACTATAGCTCCGTCTATCACATTGGCTACGTATCCTGGGCTGTTTTTATGGCATTGGGCATCTTCCTAACTAAACAGAAGAAGGCCCTCGAACGCAAACAGAAGAGAGCTGCGGAGGCTGCTGGCGCCGCTGGCGATGCAGCGACGCTCATAGAAAAGGAACTGTGAGCAGATTTTAGATTAAACACATACGACTTGGATCTAACGTAGAAATGCTTTACGTCAATATTGTAACAATTGATTAATGGGATCCAGGCATAAGTCCAACTGTAGTGCACGTTCGTTATTGCTAACATTATAAGAGATTATATACAGATTATATTAGAGTCTTGTTATTTTTTCACTTGTTCAAGTTGCCATGCAATTCTTAATTAATTGCTGAATTATCTGTTACTTAATTCGTAAAGCTGGCATAGGAACAGTTTTAGATAAAATCTCTTATCTGCAAAATTGTCAAAAGATCTAATTATATTTCCAGACACTGTTCGCCCTGTACTGACATTGTAATGAATTTACCATAACGAACGTGTACTATAAAATCTATTGTTCGTGTTCCATTTACACTTGATTAGTTAAATGATTTTCGAAGTCCACCAATACTGTTTTTAAGCTACACCTGATTACTAGAATCAAATATAAGGTGTAATATCTGATTAACCTATATGTAAACATTAGAAATAAAGGAACTATGGATATATGTATATTTTTCGAATTTAAACAAAGTAAATAGCGTCTTTCGAATCGGAAATAGCGCGACCAAACTAAAGTTACAGCGGAGGGGAAGATATATGCGAAAGTTCATACAAATCATTGCAACAAACTATATTTGACTATATTGCTTAAGAAATGGGCACGCTCTGAATAACATACGTCATCAAGTTTGCTGGTTTGCACTGTCCAAGTTGCCTGGTTTGGTTATTTAAGGTAAAACAGCTGATTTTTGCTTACATTTCGGGATGCACCGTTAGAATGGCATTTCCTTACATTTGAAATGCAACCAATAGGAGAGCCCCAGTTTGTTTACTTTTCGCAATGCACCGTATTACTTGCATTTGAAGTGCAACCAACTTCAGTTTGTTTACTTTTTGTGTTGTTTACATTCACAGCTTAAGTCCCAGCTATCTTGTTTACATGCTGTTCACTTCTGTTCGCCTGGTGAAATGCATGGAAACTAACTCAAAAACCGAGTAAATTTTATTCCAGCCGAGTTGCTGGCGGCCTTTCAACGACGCATAATATCTACCAGGCGAACATAAATGGGCAGTAGGCAGCTGCTTTGCTTGGTTATTTAAGGCCGAACAGCTGATTTTTGTTTACTTTTCGCAATGCACCGCAAGGATCGCGTTTGCTTTCATTTGAAGTGCAGCCAATAGGAGAGTCCCAATTTCTTTTCTTTTCGTTTTAAGCATCTATTGGTATTGAAGGAATTATATTTATTTGTAGTTTTCATTATTGTTTAGAGATTTCTTTAATGCGATGTATTCTATAATCAGGCTTTATATAACTGGACAATTAAAAATACACTTTCAAATTGGAATTAAGGTTATACGTAATGGAAAAAATTCGAGATAAGATGAAACAGAAGAAAATTGTATAAAATTCGAGTGAAATTTTGTGTGTTGCTATTTGACTCGACTCTGTATAAACAAATTGTAGTCCTCAATAAAAGAAAATATAATTTTATAAATGTTATTGATATATATACATATATATATGTATGTACCTACTAAAAAACAATAAATCAATTCTATGCCTTATGGATTTGTGTTTTTATTCGATACCAGCTCGAATTTGGTCTAAATTCAATGCGTTTCGATTTCAGTTTCATAAATTTAGTTTCTTCAAATATGGAGCACGGCAAGGGGTTCCTGTTGCTGGTTAAGTGTCGAATCGCCACCGCTGAGCATGTTATGCCGAAGAGGGCTCATCGGTGACCAGAGATAGGCGACGTTTCACATCCTGTGTGGTGTTGTAGGCGCCACAATGGACGCACTTAAGTCCGATGAAATGGAATTTGGTTTTGCCAGTCTGCAATCGAAAGGGCAACAGTTGTTACTCAGCTACTTTATCCCACAGCTTCCCTGCTTTCAGACTCACCTTGTGGCAATCATTGCAGAAAATATGGACACGTTGGTTCTCACACTTAAGTGGTACGGGCATGCGCAGAGCCTGTTCGTCCAAATACTCCCAAAGCGCCGTCATGTCAATCAGCGATGTCTGGCACGTGGGGCACGTGTAGTGACCAGAGGCGAGCAGCTGATCGAAGCACATTTTGTGCAGCAAATGGCCGCAATCCGGAATGTGGCAAGGAATGCGAGAGGTGTGAATATCGCCCAGGCAGACGGGACAATGTGAGCGGGAAATATTCTCAACGCACTGCAATTAATATTGAACAATATTACAAATAAGTAAGTAGGTTATGGTATATTAAAAATTAATTACTTGATACCCCCCGATCGAAATTATTTTCTTAATTTCAATTTAACAAAAATTTGACATCTGTTGTTCCTCCCTAGTTGCAGGTCGTGGCTGCTAATGCGTAAATAAATTATTAGAATATATTCTTATACATGCTGTAATCATTAATGCCAACTTTTTTCAACATATACCTGAAGGGTACAAAAGTCCAAAACATGCTCCTCTATCCATTAGTCCGTATAAGCACCGAGAACTTTTGAACGGGGACACATATTGGGACCTCTGGAGAATTACCTCTAATATAATATGGTTTTTGTTTAAAAACACAAAACTTGGAACTTATGGGCTCAAAATAGTGTCTAACTACATTCTGAAATTTCATTGAAATCGGAGCACTAAATAGTATAGATGTCATAAAACCGTTTAATACAACTAAGTTTATTTGAAAAGGAAACAAGTAACTGTAGTTTGTGGTGGCAGATTGGAGGGAGCTATAAGACTAACCCACTAGTGACTGCGAAGTTAAAAAAAAAACTAGGGGGAAATATTACATACTTGTACTTCTCTTTCTTATACCCAAGAAACGATCGAGGCTGTCGAGTGACAGTGAAAGTGATAGGAAATGGTGCTTTGTGAGCAACGCTTCAACAACTTCCATGCCATTGCCATTTCTTTGATAACTGCCGATTAAACAGTCGTAAGTTGCTTGACCACTAGCCGGCTTTTGAATTACCAAGCAAACGTTTTTTAAATTTATGCTGCCTCACTCCGCCAGTTGTTGTTTTTATTTAGTTTTTGTGCCTGATACTGGCAAGTACGGCTATTAAAAATAAAAAAAGATGAGTGCAGTGTGTTTTTGCGAATTAACTGGTTTTTGGAAACTCCATCATGTTCAGCAAACTAGTCAAGAAATGCCTGCAGTTTTCCAAATCAAATTTGCATTAAGTTATTCCTTGGCTCTCAACTCAGAAGTAGTTGTATGTACAAGTATATAGTCGCCCCCTTCGCGAATACTAACCCTATGCCCATCAATCTTCAATTGTATGGGCAAGCACATGTTGCAAACTTCGCAATGAAAGAAATTGTCGGCGCCTCCGATCCGACAGATGCCACAGCCATGACAATGATACTGTTTTTTGTCCGAATCATCGAAGAGGTTACATATCAAGCATGTGTACTGGAAGTGGGACAACAATGTTATTGGCTTTTGGAGCGTTTAACTAAAGCAGTGCTAAATAGGACTTACCTTTCCAAAACGTACGCCGCACTTTTGACACTGCTCCTGAACCTTCTGACGTGTATTGCACTCGGAGCAGATGAGCTCCGTGAGCGTTTTACGATCAAAGTGGTGGGACTCGTTCTCATCGTGGCAGAAGCGACATTTGTAGAACTTGTTGCAGCAGGGAGTCTGCAAAATAAATAGCATGCATACATATATACAAGGTGCAATTCAAAAGTTCCAGGACTTTTTAAATAGCGCGGCTCCTAGTGGCGCCATGTGTTGGAAATTTTTATCCGTAAATTGTGTATTCTTCAGTGTTGTCGTATGGAATTAATATAACAGCTGATTTGTATAACAGCTGGTATATCGCGCTAAATGTGACATTACATTTGTAGTGTTGGTCGGAAAATGAACATCGAACAAAGAGCCAACATTAAGTTTTGTTTTAAACTTGGTAAAACTTTTACCGAAACTCATCAAATGATGAAACAAGTTTATGGCGATGATTGTAGCCGTAGCCGTATTCACGAGTGGTTTAAACGTTTTCAAGAGGGACGGGAGGACTTGGAAGACGACGAACGTTCGGGCCGGCCAAAAGATGTTGTGAACGAAAAAAACACGGAAATTGTGCGTGAATTCATTAAAAAAGAGCCGAAATCATCGCTTAAATATATGGAATCGGAATTATCAATATCAAAGGAAACAGAAAGGTTCCGAAACGTTTACAGTGAGTTAAATTTTAATGGACTTATCGAGATAATGACTACTTCTTCTAGCACTCCAATCTTATTAAAATATATGCACAAACAAATTATTTAAAATATAAATATGAAAAAAACCATAGAAACACCGTTTTGCAAGACTTGCAATAAATAAACAAATATCAAACAAAAAGTATGCTTAATAATTAAAATGAGATTAATATACATAACATAAGATTAATATACATAATATATGTACATAATATCTAATTGAAAAAAAAGACGAAAAAAAGTAATAATGGGAACTTATAACGTCGACGCGCTTCTACTTTAGATATAAGCTGTGGCGCAAAAGTGGCGTGAACTAGTTGGGAATTTTATGTGATCCACATTTAAAATATAAGCATCGATGTTTCGGTTTGATGTTTGTTGGTTTCAGTGTTTCCAACTTTATAGAAGGAAAAAATCTGTTTTTGACGGAAAGGAAAACGAAAATAACAAAAAGCGGAAAAAAAAGCTAAATGTATTTTTTCAAAGCCAGAATTCCCGCTTCCCGCAATTTCGAATATTTTCCCGCAATCTCATTTCAAAAACAACCAGGGGACGGGAAAAAAATTGGCAACACTGATTTTCTTTATTGGAAATGAAAGACCCAAACTGTATTCAGAAAACATATATTTCATTAATGTTATAAAAGGAATTATTAGCAACACCGTTTTAAGAAAAAGAGTTTTCTACTTTTTAGAAAGTATCTTCCATTCTAAAAAATATGTTCATTTATTAAAATATATGCACAAACAAAGCAAGCAAAAAAACTCCTTTATTAACAGTCTTTCTATCCACGAATATTGTTTCCAGCAAGTTACATCTTTAATTTAAGCTAACACGCTTGAATTATGCAAATGAATTACTTGTTTGAGTATAAAATAAAATAAAATATTGATATTAATTGATATGACACAGGACTTGCTAATTTATACCAAGCCAACGTCAATCTGTATCGGATAGCAGAATTTACCAACGCATAACCCCCCGGAAAGTTGTTCAGAAACTAGCGTGGCATTACAGTGGCTTTAATGGGGACATTTTGTTAAATTGAAAATTAAGCTGCTAATGAACGAAATAAGTTGCATGGAAACAAAAGAATATAGATTTTCGACTGAAAACTGATCAGCGGCGCCACAAACAAACCAACATCCAAAACACATCCATTTCGGCGTCTGGGTTTAATGGCGGACTTGACGTTGCCATAAACCCAGCCAACACAATTCAATTAGATGCGTCATAAACCGTAATGAAATCAAGGAGAGACCGAATCTGAAACCGAAATAGAAACAGAAGCCGTAGATCGCAGTTCGCGTTTCGCAAATCGCTCGTAAAATTATTTTACACTTGGGGAGCAGCCAATGCGACGTTCAATTATATGCCTGCTAATTGAATGGCTAAATACTAATATCCCGATGGGCTGCACTATCAAATATGAATCAGTTATAGTCTAGTCGAGCCGTAGATGTCCATAAAAACCCGAAACATGTCTGGTCTGGCCATAAAATTGTTACAAATCGATTTTATAGCAATTTGTTACCAATGGAAACTAAATAATTAAACCTCAAGTTAACAGTCTTTCAAAAGGCGAAACATGTTATCAAGTCCGAGTAGCGATGAGTTTTCCCATCGATATAAAATTGTCTTTAAAAAACTATAACAAGTCTACTCATCATTAATTATTAATTCTTATCAAAATTAAATAAGCTCTAGAGCTACGTACACGAGTGTCAAGTTTTGGTTAAGTCTTCATTTATTATTTGTCAATTGTCTAATGAGCTTAATATGTACAAGTATATAAATAGTTAATCAATCCTTTTATATTATTTGATTGAAGATCACTAACCAGCTTTTTAAAAGGTGAAGTGGTACCCACAAACTAGTTATATATTGTTGATCAGTAGTCGATGCCCACTACTTCTACTTATATAATTAAAATTGTGCACAGCGGCTTCTATTGAATTTCATATTTAATGAATATTTCTGCAATGAAAACTTATTTGTTTATAGATATATTGGTTGCAACGACATTAGTAAAGCATTAGGCTTCCTGATTCACGATCTCCCAATTAACTAAATCACATGTGATTTATGTCCACTTTTCTGATTTGTATTTCTTATCATTTACAAAATATGACCCAAAGGGCATTGCTCAGGACTCTTGATTAAGTTATATATTATCCTATTTTCAAATATATGAATTTCAAAAAATAAGAACCAATATTTTTTAAATTTCAATTCATTTCTGAACCGGATGTAGAATATTGTGTATAGAACTCGGCTGCATTCTAGCCATTTTTAATGGAATTGCCTGAAGATGACTCTCTCTGCTACTTTAAAACATGTTGGTTACAAACTCATTGCATAGCTTCCATCTGTGTTTAAATAATATAACTAACCTCGAATCGGGAAACACAAAGAATCAACCACTGTGTGTACTTTAGTTTAATGACAATCGACTCGAACAGACTCGACAGACTGTTCTGCGCCGAAAGGTTAGCAATGAGAGGTATTGCGGAAAGCAAATTGTTTGATTCCCACCAGATTTTTTTCCAGTAAAATATAATATTAGAAAATTAACTTGGTCTAGAACAAAAGAGATGAGCTGAAGAAAAGGCTATGAAAAATACGACGTAGGAAAAAGATTTTAAATGTTCTATGCCAATTTTTGATAAATTAATTAGAGTTGAGCTTAAATAAACAAGCAATTGCTTATTTATATTTCGATTTGTTGGCCTATTTGAACTCTTTCGCACTTGTTAGCCGACTTTTGAAAGTAAGAAATCGTTTCCTCAAGCTCTTCGCACAAGATACAGACATACTTGTACATATTTACAAACATATGAATATGTTAATCCTAATTATACAAAGTGAAGTACCATTGCAGATTTGAGTATGCAATTGGGCTTATAGTAAGATATCCCATTGTGATTGTTGTTTCAGCTGGAGCCAGACTTTGTAAAGAGACATTAGACTATAAGTTTTCTAAGCCACGACTACTGGGCGTTAAAGCAAATAATGATGCTTAACAATAGGCTCGTATTTGCATTATTTATTATTTCACACGTGTGCCAGTATTTTAATTACAACTGTTCCAATATTACTTCTAATAGCATCTACATGTGTGCCTTTTAAACATGTACTTGTACAGTAAAAATTTGAGCGCTCTTTAATGTAGCCTCGTCTACGTGTTCGAGCAATAAATAAAGAGTAGGACGCTAAAATCACGCAAGCCCGGTACTTGGGATGCCTTTTATACTATTTTGCATCTGCCCGATTTGTTCTTCCATTGGAAACAAAAAGCGAAATAATTCGTACAATATATTTTGAACAGATAACAACTCTTAGCCTGAAAGGTGAACTCTAGTAGATGGGAAATAAAACTCTCTGAATGCAAGAAATTGAGGTCCATTAAATATTTTCAATATCTTCTTGCCTCTTTTTTGGACAAACACACATTAAATTTTTAACACCTGATATTTAATAGTTAGTTCAACAAAAGAGAAACAAAAGCAAGCAAGCAAGAAACAAACTCGTAATTTTGTCCGGATCAATGAAGGTGCTAAATGATCATTCACTGCCCCAGACAAATTCTTTCAATAACCACTTAGGACCAGACATAAGTTCAAATTGCTGCTCTGCTAAATAAACATATACATATATACGAGTAGATATAGTACTTGTATGTATGTATGTATGTAGTACTCGAACAATTCACAGGCAAACACTAATTCTCCCAATTGAACTCAAATTATGTAGCCACAATGATCTGAAAAGAAACTGTAGCCCAAAATTTTAAAAGTCGCACGCGGTACTTTTGCATTTGTTTGTTTAGAAACACGTAAATAACTTTAAATGTTCATTTGCGGCCAAACAAAAGAACACTTCCATAAAGAATGCCACAATAAAGAAGAAAAACAGAAGCACCAGATTCTGCACAGATAGTACTCGTATATATCTTTGAACAACACACAAACGATTACAAATCGAATTAAGACTCTTCAGCTTTGTATAGCTAAATATTTCTGGCACTATATTTTGCTAACTCTTTGATCTACGCAAATTAAATCTATTCCACAACTACATAACCTTGTCTAATTCATAAATTGTGGACAACATGATGAGTGCGGGACAGGGGTTTTTAATTTCTTGTTACAATTTAGAGAACCCTAACTATGAACTCTTTTAGAGATATTTTTCTGGAGAATCTGATATTTCAAGTTTTCCCCACATTTGCTTTGGATTTTTTTTTGTTAATTTTCAATGCAAAACCTTTTTAAAATACAATATTTGAAATGAAATGTAAAATTAAAACGTTGGCAGTGTTTCATTTGCTCTCATGTGACGCCATATCCTGGCGCCTAACAAATGTGTCCTATGAAGGTTTCACAGCACGACTAAGGGTTAAGGTTAATATCCCCACTTGCCAACTTTTTTAGAAGACATTTCTTAAACACGAATATTCCTTTCACTTACCACAAACATAGCACGTCGCTTATAGTGCGCACATCCAAAGCGCAAGGACTCCGGTGTGGTTGCTGTTGTTGTTGTTCCTGTTCCTGTTTCAGCTGCAGTCGCTGTTGTTATTGGTGTTGCCGCCAAGCTGCAACTGTTGCTGCCACACGAGTATTGATCATATGGCTCCTGCTGTCGCTTATTGTGAGGGGAGTGGGTCTGAACAACAACGCTATCACTAGCCTCCGTCGCAGAGTCCACAGCGTACTTGATAGTATTTTTATTGTATCCATAAATGCTGTGCTCGCCCACTATGTTGCTGCCATCGAATTTGAGAGCCGGCGTTGAATGCGATTTTCGCAATTTAGCAGACATTGTCGGGACTGGGGCTGTGACTGAGGGGGGTGTGATTGTCGCTGGCGACATAATCAGCTGTTGTTTTTGTTGCCGCTCTTGTTGCTGTTGTTGCCGCGCTATCTCAGTGACTGGATCAGCCTCAGTTGAGGTCGCAGTTGTTGTTACTGTTGATGCTGCTCTTGCTGTTGCTATTGCTGGTGCCGGTTGAGAAGACTCTGACGACAGCAGCTTCGTTGGCGCTGCTGTCGCCGTTAGCTGCGGCGCCACCGTCGGCGTCGACGTTGACGACGAATTTAAATTGACTTGATTGAGTTCTTCTGTATTGGTAAATATTTGTACATCAGTTTTTCTGTGGCTGTAGTTGTTGCTACCGCTGTGGTTTTCATAAAGCGATTTTCGTCGTTGCTGTTGCTGCTTCTTCAGTTTGTTGCTGGCGCGGCAAATGCAGTTGCTTCTGCTGTTGGTGGCGTTGTTTTTGCTTTTGTTAATTGTTGCTATCAAGAGGGATGAAGGCACTGCCTCTGCTGACGACGACGCCTGTTCAATTGTTTCTTCATATAAATTATTTACTCTTGCCGTTGCGAAATCAACTTTGCTGCACTCGCGTCTTATATTTCCTTTATCAACGGCAACAACAGCAGCATCAACACTTTTATTTGCAATCGCCTTAGCGTCTACTTTTTTTCCTTCAGGTTTTCCAGTATTTGTTTCTTCTTCCTTTTTATTACCAGACGATTTCCCTCTATCATTTGCGTGACTTTTTAAATTCATTGCTTGCCGCCAGCGCCAGCACTTGATGAGGCCGTTGTACAGTGCTTCCAGAGCGTTAGGAAATTCAATGAGTCGAAGTTGCTGGTGTTGAAATGTATTCAAAATTAAGTCGTTAAACTAATTAAGTTCAAGTAGCTGAACGAAACCATCTAATCAAACATCTGAACAGCTTAAATACATTTTTAAAGAACTAACTAACTAACTTTAAAGGATTTGCTTATAATCGGATCACTCACTTTAAACACAGTTTGGTTAACCGAAGTTAATATCTTGTCTTCATTTAAGCCTTCTTCTGATTTATTGCTAACACGCAAACTTGCATAACACAAATGCAAAATCAAGGTTGGTTTTTGCATACAAATTACCAAATTACTGATTTTTGCAGGTCAATGAGTGGCGGCGGCATTCGTTTATTGTTCAATCTTATCTCGAAAACAATTCGTGGTCAGTTTACGAAAACGCTGCCCACTGTACGGGACACTTGTTCACGTAATAACGAGTTAAAGCTGCAACAACCGCAACTTTTACTGCAACAACTTAGATGATGAAACAGAAAGACAATACTAAAGTCTTACGAATTTTGCCTTTTTCCAAAATTTGATATTTTAATATCCAATATAAATAACACTTTTAGTCCATTTTTGTTTTTGTATATTAAGCTAAGGAGCCAAATCGCGGTTAGGGGTTTATTGTAATACCTTATTATATTCTAAACAAGTTTTTGGTACAAATCGGTGCACTATATCCTGTATGATCTTATTATTATTATTCAATCATATGCATATGCAGCTCCATTAAACAATGAGTGAACTTCTTTACTATTAATAGATTCATTATTCTTTGGGATTGTCTATTTATTCAATTTAATTTTTTTTTTAATAAATGCATTCTGAAAGTACCAAAAACTGTTGAAATTATTTGCTATGCCGGATTCAACCGATTTTCGTTACTAGCCGTTAACCCATACTGCCACATCGTTGCTTGCCGGCGGCATGCAAATGCTGCTGGATAGCGAAAGCAAATGCCTTTGTATTTGCATTATTTGCGTATGTATGTACTATATGTATGTAGATATGTGAGGCTATCCATTGAGCTACTTTGCTTTTATCACACGCAATATTATCGTTTACATTTGCTTTTATTTGAGTTGCGGCTGCGCTTGTGCAAGAAATGGCTTTACTCTATTTGAGTTGTTTCGCCCCTTTTTTTTGCAATTATAAAGAGAACACGCCGACAATAAATATTGAAACTGTAACTGTGCGAAAATTATATGCGGGAAATGAGACAACAACACGATAAAACGATCGGCAAGCAAGCCAGGCAGTGGCCGACGACAACGAATCCGAAAGCAAAGCCTAAGATTTTGGTTGCAAATTAAACTTTCATATTTACGCACACACACACACGCACGCACACACACTTATGCAGAGCGCAGGCGCACACCTGCCTATACGCACATGCGAAATAGAATTGCAAGCAACACACATACATACATACTTGTATTTATTTATTTAAATACAATTTATGTCGTTTTGTTTTTATTATCTTGCTGTTTTGCCTTTTATCATAAGTATGGATATGTATATATGTGTGTATAATATTGTTTTCATATTAGTCCGTTGCTGCAATGATTTTTGTTGTTATTTTTGTAATTTGTTGTGGAACGTGTTTTTGCCACATCTTTCCAACGCGCGCCCTCACACGCACACTCTGGCAATGGTCGCTAAGCTTAAACCTTACTTTTTTCGCCTTTTGCTGCTACTTCACATCACAGTCGTTAATTATAATTTATAAACAAAAGTTGAAATGGAAATGAATAAATGAAAACACACACCAACGGCTGCCGCAAACAACAAGCGGCCGTCAATTAAATTAACAGAAAAGTGCCGAGTATGAAACACAAGCGTGCTCGCACACCGCTCCCGACATTACGTTCGGCGCAAGCAACAGATTTCGACTGAGTGACCGTTACTCTCACTAACTCACTTCAAGCTGAATCGACGCTACGATCAAGAAAAGCTTTTGCTTCACGCTTTTCGCGAATATATTATTTAAAAAACACAAATAGAGTTGTCAACCCGTTATATTTGTTTTTAAATAGTGGTCAAAATTTCTGAATTTTTATGTTGTTAATTGTGGTTACGTTATTTATAGACCATATTTATTAATTGTGAGGTATTCCTTCTGAAACGCCCGCTAGCTAGCAGCCCTGGTGCGGCGTTTTCATATCGATACTTTTTGTAGCGAAAAAATATCAAGCAATCGATGCCTTGCACGCTAACAATTAAGTCGAAAACGAGAAGGGCAGAGAATTAGTGTCAGTCGGAATATTGGAATTCTAACAGAAAAATGTCTGATGAAGTGAAGAAAATCGATCTGTCCGGTGACGGCGGTGTCCTAAAGGAAATTCTGAAAGAGGGTACCGGCACCGAGACACCAAATAACGGCTGCAAAGTTTCTTTGCATTACACCGGCAGACTGGTCGATGGCACTGAATTCGATTCAAGCGTCGGCCGCAATGAGCCCTTCGAGTTTGAGCTCGGCAAAGGTGCGTGTTCTAGCAGTTTCGATGAGACAAAGTAATTATTATAGGTTTGTTTTATATATTTATGCGCGTCTGCCGTAGGTCGTGTTATCAAGGCCTTCGACATGGGTGTTGCCACCATGAAGTTGGGCGAGCGCTGCTTCCTTACATGTGCTCCGAATTATGCTTACGGCGCTGCAGGCAGTCCTCCGAGCATACCTCCAGACTCAACACTTATATTTGAGGTAAGAAACAAGAAACAATACTTAGCCATTGGATAGTTCTACGGAAAATCTTATAATATGCCGTATTTTTACGCCGGCAGTTGGAGATGTTGGGATGGAAGGGCGAGGATCTAAGCCCAAATCAGGATGGCAGTATTGAGCGTACGATTCTTGAGTCGAGCGATAAGAAACGCACTCCCAGCGATGGAGCGTTTGTCAAGGGTAAATTCCGTTTATCATATATGCGGTTGCGGTTATAACGATCTTATCCATATTTCCAGCACACATTTCTGGAACTTTCGATGGACGTGTATTTGATGAACGCAACGTAGAATTTGATTACGGAGAGGGCAGTGCTATTGGTATTGTCGAAGGCGTCGAGATTGCTCTTGAAAAAATAAGCATTGGTGAAACTTCCAAGTAAATAGCTAATTTAACTAAATTTTCCTCCAATCTAATACTCTCTCTTTTTTAGAATAAAAATTCAACCAAAATATGCTTTTGGCGCCAAAGGTAATGAAGAATTTAAGATACCGCCAAATGCAACCGTTGAATATGTCATCAAGTTAATTGATTGCGGCAAGGGTCTAGAGGAATGGAAACTTAACGATAGCGAACGCATTGCTGAGGCCAAAGTCTATAAGGAAAAGGGCACCAACTACTTTAAGAAGGAGAACTGGGCATTAGCTATTAAAATGTATAACAAATGCAAGAACTTGTTGCCCAATACCACAGATACCGATGATGAGGCGAAGAAGTTAAAAGTGGCTACCCATAGCAACATCGCGTTGTGCCATCAGAAGAATAATGATCATTTCGAGGCAAAACAGGAGGTAGCTATAATGAGATACACGCTGCAACAAGGAAATAAATTTTTATTACTTCTCACCTTATTATTATCTCAAAATAGTGCAACGAAGTGCTCGCCTTGGATTCAAACAATGTGAAGGCGCTCTATCGACGCGGTCAATGCAATTTGACAATCAATGAACTAGAAGATGCCTTGGAAGATTTTCAGAAAGTTAGCAAGGATTTGCAAACTCATAAAATTGACTCGAATTACTAATTTTCTTTTATACACATAGGTAATACAACTAGAGCCTAGCAACAAAGCCGCTGCTAATCAGGTGGTTATCTGCAAGCAGAAGATCAAAGAAACAAAGGACAAAGAGAAGAAGCTATATGCGAATATGTTTACCAAATTGGCGGCCGGCGACAAAGAGGTATAAACGCAAGCTGCTACTTATTAATTAATTCATTTGCTTGCCTCTTGTAATGTCCAGCCCGAACCACCACGTGACACGGATGTGCTCTCCAAATGCGGCGAGTGGTCCGAGGAGGATGCAAAACGTGAAGCGGACTTGACGCTGGAACGCGATAACATAATAATGATCTAAACGGAATAGGATTTTTACAATTATACAACACGCTTAGTTTCTACTTAAAAAGCCATTTATATTATTGGCTTTCTTATTCCCACAATGAATTCGAAACAAAATTGTAATGCATTGTAAAAACACAAACGGATGCTCCATTTATATAACTTAATTTTGGCATTGGAATATACATGAATGTAAAGCTAATTATTTTTTGTCGAGCGGCAGCAGCTTAAAATTCGGCTTTGGCTCCTCGTCTCGTAGCCACAGCGGAGTGCTGGGTATCTGAGTCTTAATATATTCGGATGCCCTGAAGCAGTAGCCAGAGCAATACTTTTTGCGTTCCGTCAGGTCGTACACTTTATTGCGAATTGCGCAGATCTGGTACTTTTGGGCAGGTATTCTGGGAATAGAAGGGGGAATGTGGAATCCGTTGTTTCACGTTTGAGTTACGCTTACTTTTCCAAAACTGTTGAACAAAGCGGATAGCCGCAGAGCTTATAAACGTGCCGTTCATCTATAACGTCTGCGTAATTGTGCGGTCCGATCTCCGAAAGCTAAACACACAGAAAAAATGTTTTCAGTAAATGACCACAACAGTCAACTCATACTGACCACATCCAGAAACGTCTCATCGCTTATGCCGGGTTCCAGAAGTGACACCACGATTTGTTGCGCTCTGGCAATGGCAGCGCGTTTCTTTAGCACTGCGGCTATCAGCTGATCGCTACGGAAACCGCATTGTTTTATTATAAAGTAACAGGAAAACTAATTAAGATCATTACCGCAAACCTCCGTTGGTTGGAGTAGTCATTTCAAAGACATGTTTTATTTAACCGTAGGAAAACAATTGTTGACTTTATTGTTAGTGGTGGGACAAAAGTCAATTAATTAATCGATAACTTTGCGCTGAGCTATCAACATCCATTCCTAGGACAGTAAACAAATTACCTTGTTTTCAAAACCAAAGCAACTTGATTCCCTGAAATTAATATAACTGTAGCAATCAAAATGGTTTGTGAAAAGTGCGAGTCTAAGTTAACAAAAGTCTCTGCGCCAAATCCTTGGAAAACCAGTAATGCGACTGCAGGTGGACGGAAAGTAAATGAAAACAAAGCATTGTCGTCTGCCAGAGAGCGTTACAGCCCAATGGGCAAGAGTTTGGCTCCCTGTCGGTAAGAGCAATTTAAAAAGACCACCCCAACTTCAGATCATAATTCTCTTTCGCAGTATTTGCAGACAGAAAGTGCATCAAATGGGAGCCCATTACTGCCAGGCTTGCGCCTACAAAAAGGCTATTTGCGCAATGTGCGGCAAAAAAATGCTCAATACAAAGAACTACAAACAAAGCTCAACATAGCGCAGCTCTATTGAAAATATCAATAACAAATGGATTAATCTTAATGTAGATATAAAAACACCGTTTTTAATATATAGAATATTCAGTTTTAAGTGATCGTCTTTTCCTTTTCTCGCCGCCTTTTCGCTGTGTTCGCAATGGTAGAGTAGCTGAGTGCGTCGCGGTCAAACTCAAGTGGCATAATGCCCAAGTCGCCACTATAACGATTTTTGGCTATTTGTAAGTATTTTTTACCACGTACCGAAGTAAGTCGTTTGTCCTGAATGATCAACACATTGTCCGCCTCCTGGGTAGCCTTTGCTGTGCCAAAAACGGAGCTTGTGGTCAACTCATCTTCCTGCCGCTCTTTGCGTGGATGCATCACGAGCGTTACGTGCACATTATGCTTAGTGGCGAAGCCGCGAAATGCCGCAATAATAGAATCCTGCTCCCAAAACTTATCACCACGATATGAAGAGACACCCATCATAAACTGAAGATTGTCAATGATAACATGGTTGATGTCGTGAACATATTGTGCATGCTCAATAGCCTCCAAGACCGGTTTGAGCGGCTGTTGACCATGAAAGGTCATAAAATATATCGGCATGCGCTCGAATTCCCCGGCCCAATGTGCAAACTCGTGCAGCTTATCATCCAGAGGGTAACCAACAAATTGACGAAGCAGTGTGGCCGCCAATCTCGTATTTCGTATCTCAAAGGAACCCCACAATGTGCTCACGCCCTGTTGGGCCAAATCCAACGAATATTCGCTCATAAACGTTGTCTTGCCGCTGCCTGTGGGGCCTGTCAGTATCGTCAACTCCCCCTTGCGATGTCCCTTCAGCAATTTGTTTAACACCGGAAACCGTTTCCATTTCACGCCATTCACTTTCTCAATGTTTTGTAACTCGCTTAAGATATCATTTCGCAGCGCATTAAAAGTGGTGATAGCTTTGTGTCTTACAGGTGTTGCCTTGGCCAATATGAGCCGTAAATTTAAACGTCTCTTAAATGCAACGTGCGGCGCCGGTTCCGTCTCAGTGGGTCTTATGAGCAAACAACGCTTCTCATCCATTTTGTGTGCAAACGAACGCGCTGCATCCCAAGTGGGCGTTGCATCGTAGTTTAACCAGAAGACCAGCTCCTTAAAACGCTCTAACGCCGGCAAGCATTCCTGCGGCAGCATTTGCAAGGCATATGGCAGACATACAACGCAATCTGTAAATCGAATAACATTAAGATTAAAAAGGTATGCATTAAAATCATGATTCAAGATTGTCACTTGTGTCTTACGCGATTCAATATTCTGTGTGGCAAGCACAATGAAATCTAGAAGATTGCTGACCAGCACTGCCTTATGTTTATTGATATTGCCATGTATCAAGATTCCCGAGCTGCTTCCTCCTTGGAATGTCTGCTCTCGTCGATCGTTCAAATACAGCACTTTCTCGCCCACAATTTGTTGCGCTGCATTGCGCAGACTGAAATGCAAAAGATTCTGCTCCGGCTCAAAAAGCGCGCCAATAGCATCCAATTGTGAACTCTTCAGACCTTTTAGCCCCACATGATCACATGCCTCTTGGGTCACACTAATCAGATTGGGAAACTGTGAGTCATAAATGACGTGCCGCTGCTTTTGGAATTGATAACCCGATGGCGTGGGCGTCTGATAAGCTGCCAATGCATTTGAGAGCGAGGATTTCACATCACAATGGGGACAAACGAAGACACCTGCATATAAACTCAATCAATAGTGATCTCTTTAATAACATTCATAAAAGTATTAAAATTACCCGTTCGTTTGTTTATATAAGCCTGCTGGGCGCCTGTGCGTTGTTGTTGTTGCGACGTCGTCGTTGTTGTTGCTATCGTATCTTTGTTACGTACGCACAGCCGGCATTCCAATTGGAGGCACGTGTACCCGTCTTTGTGCTGTACATTTTGCAAACGTAACTGTTTTTTAAAGTCAATATATTCTTTGGGGTCAAAATTGCATTCTGACTCGCTTGATTCAATACTTGTTGCATATTTTTTAGCCGAAAGCCGGTATTTGTTGTTATTCGTGAGCAGCAGCGATTTAATCAAACCGGCGCGTCTCATTTCACAGGGTAACTCATTCATAATGCAGCTGTTCTGACCATAGGGCGAATCGGAACTGCAAAAATAAAAGCGCAACAGATGAATTTGTGGAATATGAATGCAAAATTAAGTGAAGTTTCACAAACGTGAACCAGACAAAAAAAAATTACTTTTTCAATGCGTAATCTCCACTCAATTTTTTTTATTAATACACACTCCCAATAAAATCCAAACATCAAATGCTAAAATTCCTATTTGGTGCTGGTATGTAAAGAGTTAATGATCTGATGTCCATAATCCTGGCTCTACGATCAACAAACTTGAAAAGGAACGAAGAGGCGAAATTATTTAAACTTAACTTTTGTTTTGCGTCGTTCCGATATCGAGGAAAACATCGATAGTGCTTCTCGCCACAACTCTTTTACATCGATATAATTTCATTGTAATCAAGTCTCAGAAGCGACTCTGTCCTTCTACACGGCATTCGACTTCCGCTCTGAGCCACTTATTCATTTTCTGTTTGGTAGCCACGTGCATGTGAACAAGTCAATCTGCAATGGTAAGTCGAATTCGAACAAATTTTTTTTTTATTGCTATACATATGTGGTAAAATGTGATGAAACTGATGACGAGACTGAAAGAACATTTCTTCGACCTAAGCTGTATTTTTCAGCGTTATTTCGAATCATAAATGTTTCTTTAAGATGAATCGGCAATCTGATCGCACATATGAAGTCAGCATGCATTGTTAATTAACTTTACACTTTCTATAAAGAAGATCCTAATTATAAATTTATATATTACATTGCAGGGTTGAATATAAGAATCGTTTTCCAAAATGGATGGAAATTTGCAACTATAATACGCAGATATGCATATCTGTGCATGTATGATGCACGGTAGAAGGTATCTTGTACGCATAACCTAGCTCCTGAGACGCCGATGTAAAAATGAAGGTAAGCACATGATTATGAAATAGCTAAGAATCGGAAAACATTGTGATGAATTTTTACACAGACCTGTACTGATAAGACTCATGTAGAAAACTGTAAACTGATCAAAACTTATTTTATATGATTTATTTTATACTCAAATTCCTGTTGTTAATGATAGAAATTTTATATGGTTTTTATTTCAGCTCCCAATGGCTGCCTTCATACACTGTTCGGGATGATGAAGAACGGGCTGCAGAAATCACAATTTATGGAAATGCCCGTCTGCATAAATATGTATGCTAAACTGCATTTGTACAAAAACAGAATAAAGAAAAGCATAAGCGCTTTACTTAAATGATTTCAAATGTTTCATTTCCTACGAATGTACAGCAATACCTCTAGTAACCTCATTTCGGGTACTTATGTATGTGTACATACGGAATTTTCAGTAGTGATTTGGCACATTAAGAAACTATATTATGCTTGAAGGGTGACTGCATATTTGTTGATGAATGCCGACGAATTCATAGTTGGCCTGCGGTGGAGATTTTCTCTTGCAGCTGGGCTAGTCACGGTTCCATTGCCTAGGCCTTACATAAATACACGCCTCCCGGTTTGCCGGCATGTATTTTTTTTTTTAACATTGGAATGGCAACTGTACATATAGTTCATATTCAACAGACTTTAGTTTTCAGCACGTTTCCATAAATAGCCCCACAATTAAAAGAAAAATAATCAGAATGAAATGAGTGCAGATGTTTTTTATTTAAAAAAACTGGTTCGCTTAAGCATCAGCGTGCAGACGGGCTGTGGGCTTAGACAAGAAGTCGGAGTAAGCCTGATAGGGTGTGGCACCCAAAGGCATCTCCTTCCACAAATCAGGCGTCAGATAAGCATAGGTCTTGGCGATGGCAGCATAGGTAGCCTTGGCGAAGTTACCCAGAGTACCAGTGGAGCCACGAGCCGACGTGTAGCAATCCTCAATACCAGCCATCATCAACAGCTTCTTAGGAACGGGAGCTGACACAATGCCAGTACCACGGGGAGCCGGAATGAGACGTACAGAGACAGAACCGCACTTGCCAGTCACTTTGCAGGGCACTGTATGGGGTTTGCCGATCTTGTTGCCCCAGTATCCACGGCGTACAGGAACCACAGAGAGCTTGGCCAGGATGATGGCGCCACGAATGGCTGTGGCCACTTCCTTGCTGCACTTAACGCCCAAGCCAATGTGGCCGTTGTTGTCACCAATAGCAACGAAGGCCTTGAAACGTGTGCGCTGACCAGCACGCGTCTGCTTCTGCACAGGCATGATCTTCAAAACCTCATCGCGCAGCGAAGAGCCAAGGAAGAAATCAATGATCTCAAACTCTTTGATGGGCAACGAGTATAGGTAGATCTCCTCCAGCGACTTGATCTTGCCCTCGCGCACTAAACGACCGAGTTTGGTGACTGGCACCCACTCCTTGGAGTCCTCCTTGCCACCACGGCCACGTGCGCCGCGTCCACGACCACGACCGCGTCCACCTCGACCACCGCGAGAACCAAAACCACCTCGGAATCCACTACGGGCTGGAGCTGCGTCCGCCATTCTGGAAAAAAAGTAAAACCTTAATATACATACACAGACACTTGCATGGTTTTTATGGTCTATTGTAAAAGTGCATTAAATCAGACGCCTAAGACCATCCTTAAGCTAACACTGTGAAATGTAGCTTTCTGGTGGAAACCGCAAAAGGTATTTAAGGTATTCATCATGTTAAGGCACTTTATACATACATACGTATATTGATTTTTCTTGGCTATGCCTCGGCGGCGGCCATTTTGAAACACGTGGTTTATAGAATCTAGTTAAAATTTAAATTGTTTTTTTAAGCAATGCAAATTTAAACATATCCATAACCCACGTCTTTACAAATGTTTTAGATGTGTTAATATACATATATTAACATTAGATAATTAAAAAAAAAAAAAAAAATTATAATTAATTGAATGCGTACCTGTAGTTGCTCAACTTTATAAAGTGAAAGACAAAAACCAAATGAACGAGCGCTTCTACTCGCTGTCTGGTCGAGCCCTTTTGACAGCGTGGTCCAACCACAGTTGCTCATAGAAATATCGATATTCGATATTAAGATGAAACATTTTGCCACCTAATGACTTAAGAAAATCTGGCAGCGCCCATAATTTAGGCAAATTTCAGAAGTTTTATTTAAAATCAAACAAAGAAAATTATATTCCATACAGTCTCCTTGAGATTTATCATTGTATTTTTACTTGTTCCCCAATTGCTTGCAGAAAAAATTACACTGTGCAGAAGGCTTTAAAAATGTGGTGTCCTTAAATCAACTGTTAAAAGTATCACCATGCTTATAAATATTTCTTATTTTATTTTTATTTTTCATATTCCCACGTGCCAAGTAGATTTTTTGGTCTGAATTACGATTGTTAATACAAAAATAAAATATTAACACAATAATTTGATGACAAATTTATTCAATAAACAAAATTAATTTCACTACCAAAGTGGCGGTGGAAATTGAATGGATGGAAAAGATGGAAATTGAAATGGAGGCAGTTGAAATGGTGGAAATTGAAATGGTGGCAATTGAAAAGGTGGAAATTGAAGTGGTGGGAGTTGTAGTAATGGAGGAAGCGGAAACTGAAGTGTTTGAGGCTGAATTTGTTGAAAATCAAAAGGTATGAATGGAAAAGAAAACAAACTTTGTGATTGCGTTTGGATAGGATGGTTTTCCAAGTTTGTTTGGTCCGTTTTCACCAATCTTGTTACCTCTGTGACTATCGGTGGTATATCAGTTGAAGGAGTTGTTGTCGTAGGTGTACTGGTTGAAGTAGTTGGCGTTGTAGAAGGTGTATTGGTTGGAGGAGTTGGCGTTGTGGAAGGTGTATTGGTTGGAGGAGTTGGCGTCGTGGAAGGTGTGTATGTTGGCGTTGTATTAGTTGCTGATATAGTTGGGACATTAGTTGAAGGAGTTGGCCCATTACTCGTTGTTGAAGTGAATAGCGTATTCGTTAAAGAAGTTGTCGGTGAATTCGTCGCAGAGTTTGAATTTGTTGAGCTGATAGGTCGTGCAGTGCTGGGTGTCATTGATGTCTGATATGCTGTTAATGGCCACCCTGGCTTTCTATATAATTGGGGCTTATTATAAATAAGATGGAAAGTCCTTTCTGAATCAATAGCATTTTTGTTTAAGTGAATATTGTGATTGAGTTGAACATTTACGTCCTGAGTCCTTGCAAATTGTCCAACGCACAGAAGAGCAGCCACAATAAACAGATACGCCAATGAATGCTACAAAAATATAACTTAAATATGACTATTGTACATAGAATTGTTTTTAATGTTACCTACCATTATGAAACTTTGAAATGCACTGAAGTTGCAAATGAAGTGACGCTCTATTTAAATCCCAGACAGCTAGTAGACTGTGGAAAGCAAGTTCCAAATGTAAGGTATTTAAGAACTAAAATTTGGATCATTTGTTTGTGTATCTTAAGTTTAGTTATTGTAACAATGTAGCACTTGTAGAAGGAATGTTGTTAATCATTTATGAAAATAAAATAATTTTGAAATTCGAAAAGGCAAAAATATTCCTTTTAAGAAATGTTGGTATATCAGATGCTTAATATAGATTTGGGTACAGCATTGCGAAGGTTGAAGGCAGGATACATATGAAAAGAATTCGTCCCCATATAATCTCTTCTGAATAGTGTCGGTGGTGGTGCTGCATATATAAAACCTTGTCCAAAGCGATTTGGGATTGGGAACAGTGATTGCTGGAGCGGTAGATAAGCAAGCATGGGAGGGAATGCAGAGCCAGAATAAAAAGGGCTTAAGGCTTGATTTTGATTTTGCTCGCTCTGATGATTAGATAGGCTGGATATCTCCTCTATATTCTCATCAAGCAGCGTAAATGATGTTCTTGTCGTCGGATTTGTAGTAGTTTGGCATTCAGGCATTTGGGGAGATGATACACAATCCGGTTCAATTGAGGTTTGAATGGTAACTGTCGTGGGTTCTGTTGTACTTGCAGGTACCTTTTGGTATTTTCTAACCACTATGGGATATTTTATGAAAGCTTTCCCTGCTTCTATGGGCTGCTGCTCAATGGCAATAGGGAAACCATTGGTGTGTAAATTACGAGGAATACTCTGGGCACTTCCAAACAGCAAAACAGCAAACATGAGCGGCAACGACAAAAGGTACTGTGAATGTACATATTTTTCCATAGGAAAGTATTTATACTTATAGTATTGGTATTTTATGACAACTTAAATGCTACTAACCATGATGAAGTTTCGAATCGCACTGATATTATTCATTACATATGCGGCTCTATTTAAAGAAATGTTGCTCTTAATGTGTAGCAAACATGTTTATTTATTTTTTAGTCATTTGTACCTTTCATTTTGATAATGGATATGCATGAACATAAATCTTGGTGGCCACATTTAAGCGTTATCAGTGTTCCACGAAGTAATGTAAAATGTCATTACTTAAATGCAACAATATTTCGAAAGGTGGTTGACCTTTGGGCTGAACCTCCAAGAGAATTTCTTAGAGATTATAGAAAATGGCATTAACAGCACAATCAATGGGGATCGCTACCGATCTCCAGACACTCCATAATTGATTTAAGGGTGTAGCGTGAGGGGAGGGGAGACTCCGTAGAAACCGAGTTGAAGGCATGATCAGGAATTTCTTAACCACAACGAATTGGTAAGTAGAATTGTCTTAACATTTTGCATGCCCTACTTAAATGTTTATATTTCAAATATATGTTTGACAAAATGTAGAAACTACTCATGTTCAGGTTTGACTAGCAGTTTATTTTAATATTTATCAAATACATATAATATATGACGGATTCACAAAAAATTGAGCCTTACGTTGTTAGAATCTGGAGTATGATTCAACCTGACTCGTAGCCAGTATTTAATTTATGGATTATTGCATTCGCGCAAATGATCATCATACTGTATACATCATAATTGCTTGGGTTAGTTGATGGATCACCATCAAAATAAATAGTACTTAAAATTATGCATGTTATTGTCTGTATGTGTAAATATATATATATGGGTGTGTATGTAAATATATGTGTAGTGTAGTGTAGTAGTGTTTGCATAGGGATGCGTACAGGCCTAAATGCAATTCGCGAGCAATTTAAAATGTCTTGCCATTGCAACAAATTGCTGTGCGCCTGAGCAATCCCCGATAGTCAATCCGTCGCCTAGTTGTTATTATGGGTGTAATACAGCACCGTATTGCCCGGTAGTTGCCAGTGGGAGGCCTTCAGCTCGATTAACTGCAGCAGGGTGCGACGAATGGGAGCAGCTGCATCGCCAGCATTGAGGAACGCATCGCGCACCAGAGCCATGAGAAGCTCCAGTTGCTGGGGGAGCTGTTGCTCCACATCCTGTCCAATGCAAGTCAATACAAAGAACAGGCAGTCAATCTGCAATCAAAGGCAAGCATTTTAAATATGGCATTACTAATCAATTTCTAGCAAATCAATTGAAACCAGCACCTCCATCACTCCCAATATATACCCTCCTCTCACACAAAAATGTGAAACTCTAATGGGTTCATTCATAGCTCGATTGTTGGACTTGGAATCTGTCAATTTCTAGCGGGTCTTACCTCTGATAGGGATCGCACAGGGGGTCGCACACAATCCTCACAGCACTTCGAGAGCAGACTGAGCAGCACTAGGGGCGGTGGGGTGCCCTCGCTTTTGGTGCGCAACTGCAACTGGCGGCTTTTCAGTTGACAAAACATTTCCGTTAGAAATGCCATGAAGGCCGTGAAGCGCACACGGGATGGCGATTTCATGCCTTGTATGGCAAAAAGCAGCTGGAAGTACGTAAAGTATAATTATTAGTTGGTGTTTGGCCATCTCTGGGAGATAGATGCGTCTCATTACCTTTTCGCGTTCTTGATACCATTGGCGGCATGTGTTCAATAGCGCCTCCAAAAAGGTTTCTTTCTGTTCCTTTGCTATGATATTGAGGCATAGACGTGAAATGGGCAAAGCGAAGCGACGACTTTCCACAGCACGCTTTATAAACTGGGAAGTCAGTTCCATGAGGCAACGGGAATTCAATTTGTTGGGATCTTCAAGCGCAGTGTCAATCAGCGTCTGAATCTCTGGTGTAAATTGTCCAATGTCTGCCACCTCGTTACCGAGACCCAGACCCAGTCCCGCCATGCCGCGGGTCAACGCATCAGCCGACGAAAGCGACTTAGAGCGTTGCAGTCCATTGCCATTCATATAAGGATCGGTGCCATTAAGCTGATTTCCTTGATATTGCTGTTGTAGGTAAGGATTGTTGCTGCCACTGAACTGGTTTTGCGCCATTTTGTGTGTCCTGGGCTCGGGCGCGAACTTTACACGATTCGTTGTCTGCAATGGTCGAAACATTATTAAAAATTATTGAAAATTCAATATTGATATTCCGATTTCCCACAATCAGTAAAGGTCTATTGTGTTTGTCTGTGTTTTTATACCCTGTACCCGTAGGGTAAAAAGGGTATATTAGGTTTGTGCAAAGTATGTAACATACAGAAGGAAGCATCTCCGACCCCATAAAGTATATATATTCTTGATCAGCATGACGAGAGAAATCGATCTAGACATGTCCGTCCGTCTGTCCGTCCGTCTGTCCGTCCGTCTGGATGAACGCGAGGATCTCAGAAACTATAAAAGCTAGAATAACCAAAGTTGGCATCCAGATTCTCCTAGGTCCGAGTAAGGACGAGTTTATGTTTTTTTTTTAATTTTCCCCCCCCTTTCCCCGCTACAGAATTTCGTCAATAGCGTCCACATTAAAAATGCTACCTAAACCAAACTTTGCACACATAATTAATATATAATTGTCTACTGTTGTATAAAATTTTATTCAATTCGGTCAATTCTAAGTTAAAGTTAAGTTAAAACAAATTCTCCCCAGTACAACCCCCCCAAACTGCAGCAACAAGTTCGCTCTTCTTCTTACTCTTTTTGCTGCTGCTATGGGCGCATATAACTCAGTGACGGAAGTTTACCTGGGTACAGGGTATTACACTGTCGGGCTTGCTCGACTGTAGCGTTCTCTCTTGTTCTATATTAATTTACTTTCTTAAGTTTTGATGCAATACTTAAGCTTAGTTTGCTTTTTTATGATTTATCACTGAAGCTAGTGAATTAAGGAATCACAAACACAGTTCTGCTATACAAAAACTTTGGCCCAAATTACAAAATAAGAAATAACTAAATACAAGTAGATCGGAATAATCCCGACTCCAAGCACTTACATGCAATATGTTCCCACTGGAGGGTGAATTCATGAGCGGCATTGGCGTGTTGACCAATATAGAGCGATGATGCCCGGACTTGGCATTGAGATTATTTAGAGGCATGCTGCCCAGCGATAGACCCGCCTGTCTTCTATTCAAAATCGCCGCATTGGAGGCTGCCACATATTGCTGTTGTTGCTGGGGCGACATCAGACCCGGTCCGGCGGCGGCCAGAGGAAATATTAGTGATGAACTGGAAGAATGTTGTAGATTGTAGTTTAGCTCTGCAAGGAGACGGGCAAAGACGGGTAGAAATTGGCATTAAAATGGGAATGCATTACCGATTGCTGGTGCTCAGTGCCTCTGCCGGTGGCGTCGCACGTGAGTTGGTCGTCATTGTGAACTCCTGTGCATTAACGTTCAGTTTGTTCGTGACACCACCACCAACACCACCACAACCACCAGCTCCACCACCAACACCTCCCCCACCAGCAGAATTCTCGCCGCGCACATCTTAGGTGGAAGTAAGGTCACAAAGTCAATTTAATGTTACGAGTACACATGTGAGTACACAAGTCAGAATGTGATGATTTTTTGGGGGTGTTCAGAGAAGAATTGTGTGTTGTTTTGTTTTTGTTTTGGATTTTCACAAATACATATGAAATGGATATGAAAAGAAGAAGAAGAAATTAAAACAAATTCAACATAAGTATTATTTTCAAAATTTGGCATTAGAAAATGCAAAGCAGCAAGAGATATAAAAAACTCTCCCTTCTCCCTTATTTTCTAACCCGACCTTTATAAAATGACACTTTTTGTTATTTTTAACTCATCTGAATGCAAACCAGAGTTACTTTTGTTTTCTACAAATATGATAAGCTAATGAATTTGAAGCAGTGTTTTCGGTACGTTCCTGAATAGTTTTAGAACTAATCATTTCTATTTCTACTATTCTGACAGTTCAAAAAATATTTGTTTGCCTTTCAAAACTCTAAGCCTTTTTTAACATCAATAATATTATTGAAGAAGACTTTTCACAAATGCCTCGATAACGGACCTGATGTATACAGGATATTTATATTATTTCCAAAACAAGATGTGAAAATATCCGAATTCACAGTTGAAGAATTTATACGGATCTAGGCTTATTTATTTAAATGATTATTAAGTCGAATGTATTCTAATTAAGTTAATTCATCAAGTAAATTTGAAATTCCCCATATTTATTTGAAACCAGAAAGATAAAAGGAAGGAAAGATATATTACAGGACAGCGAAATTAACTATACACGGTTAATTTATACAGAGAAGCTTAATTTAAGGTGATTATTCAAGTTTATTCAAAGCTACTAGCGCACATTTAACCAGTCAACCAAAACACATTACAATACAAAGTAAATTGGTCATGAAAGTAAAAACAATATAGTACATGCATATATTTTCTATTCAACTTACTGGGTGGTCTATATATATCCATAGCGGGCTTGCCGCCACGCATTTGACCAGTTTGATTCCCCGAAACATTGTTAAATGCCAGACTGCGCCTTTTATTGATATTCTGTAGAATGAAATGAACAGATGAAGTGTCAGAATTTTTAGAAGAATTTAATTCAATGAAAGCGATACCTGTTGATTGGAGGTGCGTACAAAGCTGCGTTCTCTGGCCATAACACCTGGCATAATGGGCTGAAAATCGGGGGACTTGCGCACCTTTCGAGCATCATTTTGTTGATTATTCAATATGGCTTGTGGTTGTTCTACCTTTTCCGCCATTTTTGTTAAATGTGTGAAAAACCTAATCTTTGGTTTTTATTTAATTTCTAAACGTTGCTTATTCGCTGCCCTTTCTGGCGTTGTGAATTCTTGGAATAGACTCTTATATATGGTTTTTCAGTATTTGAGTAAATTTGTACATATCACAATTATTTAGTTTTTGCTTTTTAATACAATTCTTAGCCTTGACACTTTCTTCTTCGTAGTATTATATACAAAAAGAAAAAGTGCTCCTCTATTTGCAGAGTTTGATATTTTAGCGTGGTCTGAAAGTAAATAAAATAATACGATTATAAAGATTTCTATTGCAAACTTGCATAGCTAAAAAGCACACTTGGAATAGCTTATTAAAACTTGGCTAACAATTGGTTTCTATTTTCTAAAACTTTAAGGACCTTGTTTTTCAAAGTTTCAATTTCTGTAAAAACAACAACTTCTTCCACTGTTCAATGGCAATTCGTTGAACCAATCATCAAGTTGTTAGGAACCAAGACGTACTTAGTACGCAACACATACATAAGTTCGACAACATGATTGCAAATAAATAAATGGTAAATAAGTATTAGCTCCATGGCAGTACATTTACGGCCCACATCGAAGTAGACGAGAGCGCTCCAACTGAAATCGACCAAAATATATACAACTATTTGCACTCTTCGTCAAGCAGTCCAGCAACTGACAACCGGCTCCGCGACTGCGCGTAGGAGTGCATCTGGTTTCGAGCTGGCGGGCTAGTCCGTGGGAATGACATCAGCAGATAGCGATGTTGTTGGTTCATGTTTAACGATTTTCGCTGTTCGCGTACTTCAAAGTACAGAAGTGTTAAGTACAAAAATGATGTTCAAGTTTTCTATACATAGAAAAGGTTCAGTTAAGATAAGGTCAAACTTGCGAAGGATGCCTATTTATTAGAAGGATCGCAAAGAGATTAAAGTTAATCGATCGCTATTAAAACTTTTTTAATTTTGAAGAAAATGCTCCATCTCCGCCAGAGACTGCTGACAAAGTAAATAAAAGCAGTGTAAGTGACAATAATGACAAACTAAATAAAACAAAATGCGGCATATTCCACGATTCTATAAAACACGAATAAGAGCTATAAATAAATTGCACTAGTGATTAATGATGTACTTTGTATCAAAAGAAATAATAAAATGTAAAGAAAATGCAATATATTTGTGGCTTTTAGGAAACTAAAGTGTAGATCTTTTGTCATTTATTTTGTAAGTTAAGTTATAACGGAAAATATTTGGTTTTTTTCTTGCTTTCAGAATTGGCGGTTCTGCGTACTTATCTCACTCAGTAAACTTCTGTTTTTATACTCATATGTACATACATACAAGTATGTATGTTTATCAATATAAAAAATCTTTTAATGAGGTGTGAAAGTTAGTGGCGAAGGTGCGACTGAACCTCACAAAATAACTACGAATCTAGCAATCGGATGAGAAAAGTTTAATTTTAACTCTTCTTGCAATGTTTATATATTCTAGACAAAAAGCATTTCAAAGAGATATACTTACTTACGTCAATTTTGTATGTGATCGATTATCGTTTTACTTTGAACGCTTCCCCTGGCTATAGCATTTGAATAATGATAAAGGTCCCAGCATACTACTATCTTTGATTTCGTTATACTTTCGAATAAAACAAACAAATCAAAATTACAACATCATTGCCACGGGATTGCAGAAATATTACGAGGATAAAAAAATAGGCATTCAAAACGAGTAAAATGTCGCTACGGTCAGCATATTTTAAATCGGAATAACAATTCTGAAATGAGTTTTCACACTTTTCGATTGACATATCAATCTCATAACACTACTGCGGGGTGTACTGGTGCTTTCGCCACTACATGGACCTCGATGGTGATATACATATGTATGTATGTATGTACATGTCTGCATAGCACAGATCGTGGAGCACAAACATGTGCTAAAAGAATTCTACGGTCTAACATACGTTGCCATTGATAATAGGTATGAATGAAGGTGTTTATATATGTATGTACATAGCACTCACCTTTTAATGCAAAATTCTTCCGATATTTGGGTTCTTTGCCTTTCGTTGAGCTTTTGTTTATGTGCTTGGGCTTCCTTCTCACTCTTTCTCTCCCCTTCTCTTTCGCTGTATCTTTTTTACGGCTCTAAAAATTTGTCGTTATGATTTTCGTAGTATCGTCGTTGTTGTTGTGGCTTCTTATTGTTGCTTTTGTTGTTCGTATGGATATCTTTCGTATATGTATCTAGCTGATAGAGACCACTCTCGTGTATCGTTTAATTATGCTCGGCACATACGCCAACAATATTAATAAAAATAATAATTCCAAAACAAATTTTAATTAACGTCGCTGTAGCCTTTAAAGCGATCCGATCGTACATATGCCACACATACAAACATAAAGAAGAATAGATATATGTATGTATGTATGTATAGTAAAATATCTATATGCAAGTATATAATTCTGTGTAGTTTGGATTTGCGCGAACACGCACACTCATCGCACACACATGCACACTCAGCCACTGATCACTAGTATGTATTCAGCTACAGCAACAATTGATAATCGTTGTTGTTGTTGTTTTGGTTTTTGTTGGTATTGTACAGTGGCAGCTGTTGATGACTCAATTGGGGGGTGGTGGTCTGGTAGTTGAGTTGGCGTCGGACTTTTTTACCCGCCGCTCGATCATCTATTTTTGGTTTGTTGCTTTTCACTAATATTCTTTTTGTCAATTGTTATAATTTTTTATTTTGTTTTTGTTCGCGTAATTTTTCTTTTCGTTCGTTGAGTAGATCGCTGCGTTCTGTTGCTCGCTCACATTTAAATATTGTTCACAAATATGTACGTACAAATGTATGTACATACATGCGTATGCATGTATGTATGTACATACATATGCATACAAAAACGGTCGCCTTTGAAAAAGTCGTAGTCGGGGGTACGTACGCGTATAAATTTATTTTTATGTTTTTTCTTGCACGCGTTTTTATTTATATTATTTTTCTTCGCTGTTTTGCGTTTTATTTCGCTAAGAATTCACATGTGCGGTAACACACATTTATCTCTAAATGTTACGAATAGTTTTAATATATGATGTGTTAGATATCTATGTATGTATGTAAGTTTGTATGTATGTATGTATATTCATAAATATGTACATTTGTATCTATGTATGTATGTATGTATCTATGGGCTGCGGAAATCGGTTATAGAATTATGTATGCAAGTATATGTGCTGTATATGCCTTCGCGAGACCGATTTCTTCCGTTTCCGTTGGTCAAACCGTTGGGATGACGTCGGACGAGGATGACGTTAGCGGCAGTCCTAAACTTTTTCCCTATTGAATTTATTTATTATTTCAATATGATTTCCGTTTTGCCAGCGCTCTTGTCTATTTTTAAAAATAATTCTTATGTACCCAAAATGAATCACATAATAGCAACGAGTCGTTAGAGTAAAATAGATTTACCAGTTGTGAGCTCATGCAAGCATGCATATATATATGTACATATGTATGTACATACGTATATATTTAGGTAGGTATATGTATATAGATTTAAGTTATTTCGTTTAATGTGTGCGTACTTGGTTCGTTTTAAATATCTTGTTCCGTTAAAATTGTCGATTTAATAGTTATATATTTAATTTTTCTCGCAAATATTTTATGCGAGTACGCGTTTAATATCGCTTGTGTTGATGCCACACACGTAAGAGCTGCGTTTAAACTTAAAAATTAAATCATCGGCGCGGGCGATCAGTTGTAGACTAAATTGTTGATGAATCGCAGCCATAAGCAAAAGCTCTTGAATATTTTGTTTTGATACAGACCGAGAGAGAATATGAGAGAGGGCGTTTCGATCAAGACATGGCACAGGAGAGCGAAAACCGCCGCCGCTGTATTTATTAAAGAGTTGTCGAGTTTTCCGAGACTATTTTAAATAATTTAACAATTAAGGGGTGTGATAATTTAATTTGCCCTTATCAATCATCAATGTAGGTCTGGATTAACATAAAGATTTTATATATTATTCTCCAAAACAATTGTAATTTTAAGCAGTCAATTTAGTTGTATCAACACTTCCACAAAAGAGCTTTATTTTCTTATACATGGTTTTTGGTCAATACTAAAATTTAAATTATGATCCTAACTTAATAAACTAAAAATGTGTATTTACAATTATCTATTTGGAATTGAAATCAAGTTGTATGAAAGAAGCCTCAATAAAATCCATTTCCAGTGGCTCGAATGAAATCTTTAAATTTGGATGTTTGAAGTATTTAATAATCTGAAGAAAACAGAAAAATTGTGTGACTATATTTATTAATATCTGGAAGGACTTCGACAGAAAGGGAGCAATTACTTACCAGGTGTTCTTGGTCTCCGGTATTGTGCAAATTTACGATCAAGGGCTTTTCGCGGTTTCGCAGGGACAACTCCATTTTTTCCCCTATTACATCAAAAAAGTCTTCATACATTTGCATGCCTGTCAAATTAATCAGCTCCAATGAAGGACATAAGTTAACCATATTCCACAAGTCTGCGGCGACACGCCAAATTTGCGTGTTAATCAAATGTAATTGTTTCAGGCTCGGCAGATTAGAGACTAGCAAAGTGATGTCACTTGACTCTATGTCATCCTCGATAATGGCCAATAATTCCAATGAAGTGAGCTTTTGCAGCACGTGAGCAGGACATGTCCAAATGGCATCGTTGAACTGTGCCTGCGTAATTCGATATGACATCAAGTTAACAATTGCTTCTATTTTGGGATTACCAGTGGTTCGCATAGTCAGCCTCCGGAAGTTGGGTAGCATATTCAAATGTGCGATGAAAACTTCCGTAACATAGAAATCATCGATTTGAAGTTCTTGCAGTGTTCTGCAGCTGGCTATACTTAACGCCTCTTCCAGATACGACTGACGCTGTCCTACCGCAAAGTTCAGTTTTTCCAATTTCAATGTACCGAAGATTTGCTTAAAGTATTGCGGCTCCAAATCATAACAACCACTCAAATCTAAATCTTGTAGCTCTGTCCAATGCCACATATCTATTCCGCTGATGGGACCTTCCAATTTGAGCGAGGTCAGTGCCGGAAACAGTTCCACCAGTAGCCTAATACCCTCTGCTGGATCTACCTCGTCGTCCAGCGAGCATTTCAGCGTGCGGATGCTGGAAAAGCTATGTTTCTTCCATGGTTGTAAATGTTCCACTTTTCCATAGTCTATGACCAGCTCCTGCACCGTAGAGTTGATAATCTCCGACAGTTGCAGTAAATGCTCCGGATTTCGTTGCAGCTTTATAAGTTCGGGGGCATCTAGAACATATTTTGTGTAGTTACGCCATTCGTAGCGCACATTTTCAGTCAATGCTGGCGTTAAAGACAGCAGTGACAGTTGATCGGGGAATTCCAGCCTTTTTATGACATCGAGCAAACAGTCGTCGTTTAGTAAATCGAATGCCATCCTTTCTCTGTCTGCCATCGTTAAAGCAGTTCCGCAGCCTTTTGCTCAAAAATACGGCGAATTAAACACTTTAGGCCACAGCTGTTTCCAACTAATGCGGCGCTTACTCGTCTAATGCTTGTGAAATTATATACACACATACATTATCGGAGCTTTTCAAAAGCTTCACATGGCTCTCCATTTCACAAATAATAATAATAACGATGCAACAAGCTAACCGTAGTGGTATTCCTGAATGTAATTGACAATTTCCGATCACTTACACTGTTTTTTTAAAAAACAAAATTCATTCGAATGCCGATTTAAATTGTAATTTGTTTGCAGGAAGTAGTGAAGGGTTCCCCGATTTGCGACACTTATTCAAATTCGATGTATGCATGTGTGTTTGTTGATTAGTTTATACAAATTCGTTACCATATACATATGTACATAAAAACAAAATACAGTTTAGAAGAATATTAGTTGAAATTGTATTACATTTGTATATATTGAAGTCTCTGCTCAAATGATATTATATCACCATTACTTTAAAGTTAATTAGTTTGCGGTATTTATTTTGTTGCCAATCGAATTCCAATTTCACTAAAATTTGTTGAAATGTGGCAAATATTTTCTTCCTTAGTTCATATTTTATAAAAATAGTCGGACCGGGATTTATAGAAGTGATATTTTGAAATATTTATTGAAGCAGTTGATATAGCGTAGTCTTTAGTCGACTGAGCTGAACCTCAATTGCTTACACATACAAGAAAATAAACCTCGAAATGATAAGCTAATACTACTTAGTTGAAGTGAAGACATTTTTATTTTCTATGATCGAGTCTCTGATACGGCGAATGACACAAAAATAACAAAAATTGGAATTTATTTGGGTGGTCGCTAATTTTTTATAAATTGGACAAGCTTTTAAAGTTTACAGCTGTCAAAAAATGAAAAACAATTTGTATTTGCAAATAATTACAATTAGCTTTAAAATGGGGTTTAGCGATAAATATTAATGTGTGCATAATTTTTACCTAACAATAAAATTATAACAAGATTGTACTTAATTTTACAAAAAATGTTATTAAAATATGGGCATACAAAATTGAAAGCGAAATCTAAACACTGTAAATATTGTGTGCTTAAGTATCGTAGTATGTATGTATATGGAAAGTGTTTTTGTGACATAGCACTCATAAAAACTACTTTGTGGGCGTTCCAGTTGAGTTATTCAACGAATTATTTAACTGCTCTTCCTGGTCCTTGTCCAGACCCAATGCCATAGTTAAAAGCTTCACCACACACCGTGTCTCATGCACCTCGCCCTTCTCGTTGGAAGTTATATCCTGTTCTAGCTTTAGCTTCTCTTCGGCAGCCATCATAATACCCTCCTCTATAGTGCCGTCCGTTATAAGACGATAAATACTAACTGGACGACTCTGACCCATGCGGTGACAACGATCCTCAGCCTGTTTGTCATTGTATGGATTAAAATCAATATCGTGGATTATGCATGTGTCGGCCGCTGTTAAATTAATGCCCACGCCACCGGCACGTGTTGATAGCAGAAATATGAATATGTTATCATCGACATTGAAGTCTGTGATTAAGTCCTGTCGCTCCTTGACTGCCGTGCCACCATCAAGACGACAGAAGCCAAAATCTCGTATCCTCAAATACTCTTCCACAATGTCCAGCATCATGGTAAACTGGCTGAAGAGCAGCACACGATGACCTTCGCTTTTGAGTTTGGGCAGTAGCGTGTCCAGGAACTTGAATTTGCCAGAATCGCATATTAAATTGGCGGGTATCTTGACATCGTATAGCTCATGCTTGTGACAAAGCTGATACACTTGAAAGTCGGACATAACTGCCAGATCCTCAAATATATATTGTTCATTGGTCTTTTTATAAGTGCTCGCACTGGCCAACCTTCGAGCGAATGTTCGCAGCTGCTCATCAGTAAAATAATGACGCATCAGCAGTGGATGATTGGCAATTCGACGCATTTCCATCATGATTGCAATGCCGGAACGCTCGCTGCTGCAAATTTCGCCCTTGTTGTTTGAGTAATAATCTATCAGCTCCGTGTAATATTGTTTCTGTGAGGTGGTCATGGGTACTTTTTCCTGCGTACAAAGGAAGTGAAGGAATTGAGTGAAGAAAACCGAAAAGAGAATTATCTGTTTGTACAACTTACAACATAGCTATATTTTTTAGGCAGATTGTTGAGCACATCCTTCTTCAGGCGCCTTAGCACAAATGGTTTCATAATGCGCTTCGCACGATTAATTTGCGTTTCTTGGAACTGTGACACATCCTCTTTGTCACCTTCAGATTTGCCTTTCTGCGAAATTTATGTGCATATTAAGTGATTACATTTTCAGCATTTTTTGTGACCTACCTTCACAAAAAGTGTCTTGATGTCCTCAACGCTCTTAGCAAAGAATTTCGGCATAACAAAGCACAGCAGTGAAATTAGTTCTAACAAATTATTTTGTAAGGGGGTTCCCGTGAGCAGTATTCGCATTTCGGCATTGATTGTTATTAGATTGGCATAGCGCTGTGTCGTCATATTCTTCAGCATGTGTGCCTCATCAAATATAACATAGTGAAGCTTGCAAACGCGAAACATCTTGCGCTCCTCAGGTGTAGAGCCAACTATATGATACCTATGGAATATAATAATAATTCTTTATGATTTATGTTGTACATTTATAACTTATAATGACTTACGTGGTAAGCAGCACATCAAAGCCAGTGAAGCCGTCTTTGGCGAATCGAACGCGCATGCGTCGACGCTCGTCCTGTGAGCCATGGTACTTTTCTACCACCAAATTTGGACACCACTTGGCAATCTCTGCTTCCCAGTTGTCTAATGTTGAGGAAGGAACTACAATCAAGTGAGCAGCCTTGCTTAACCCATGTTCCTTGAGATAGGCCAAAAATGCAATGACTTGAATAGTTTTACCCAGGCCCATTTCATCGGCCAATATTCCATTCATTTCCTGCTTATGCATAACAGTTAACCAGTTCAGACCAATCATTTGATAGTCAGCCAACTGCATGCTGTTAACAATAAATTCAAAATTCGGTAAGTATATTTGTGTGATAAGATAATTAGCATTGTGCATTTACCTGCTATTCAATAGTTTCGGCTGCTCCACAATTCCGGGACTGTTGGCAATAGCAGTCTCTAATCGTTTAACCATGTCATTGCATTTGCTTAAAATGGTGGCAACCGTGTTCTGCTTATTAATTAGATCTTGTGCATAGTTTAACAAATCACCGGAAAGTCTGTTTGATTCCAACTTCTGACGGAGCTCTACCCAATCATTGAACGGTCGCAATTCAATGAGCACGGATGCCTTTTTCTCAGATAGTGTTTTTACCGATTGCAGTTCAATAAGGCTGGCAGTGTTCATAAATTGAAACACTTTTTTGCGTTGACCCGTCATTTTGTTGGACATCTCAGTATCGCTGTCATCACTGTCGTATACCTGATCTTTAGATTGCCGCACATCATCGTCTGAGTGATCTTCATAGTCGGAATAATTGCCACTTGTCTTTGCACTTGGTTTTGCGTTGCCATTTGATACAGGTTGTAGTTTGGGTTTACTAAGAGGGCCATTTTGCATTTTCGGCTTACAATGCTCTCTTAAATGACGCATAGCAGCAGATACATCCCAGTTTGTCCTCGAGAGCGAGTCCTGAATATCCTGTGTTATGGTATTTGGTCAGAACAATCATTAAATAAAATAATTAAATTGACGCGTACAAGTTTGTACTTAAAAAATGAAGGCAAGTAAATCTCAATATTATCCTGCAAAAATTCCACCCCCTTTTCGACGACTATGCATCAACAGCTGATTGTCAAGCCGGCCGAGCATCGCCATGTTCGGAACACATGTGACAACCCGACCCCCGCGCCAAAACTCTAAACATACACATTCTCAAGCTATCACATACACACAAATAATACCGCACACATACGCACAAACATTAACTTACCATTGTATCGTACTGATGTGCCAGTTTTGCGGCTACCATGTAGCGTTCCTCCTTCTCTTTTACAGATAATTCGGTCTTTTGCTTTTTGGGCGTTTGGCAATCCGCACTGTCACTGTCGCTGTCTGCCATCACCTGGATGCGCTTCTTGCCAGGCACCCGCTCTGTAATGTACAAAAGTATACATGTACATATGACGCGTCAATCGTCAAAATTTGCACGCAAAACACAATAATCAAAGGCTACCTGTTTTTCCACTGGGACTGGCTGCGGCGGGACTTTTATTTATACGAAACTGCCGCAAATCGCTTAGGCTAGATTTCGATACTGATGGCGCTTGGGCTTCCGACATGTCTGCGCGAGGTGTTGGGCGTACAAATGTCTTTTTATTTGGGTTTAATTTTTGTAATTAATTAACAATCGCCAAGCAGCAGCATCCAGCAAATTTTGTTTCGTGAGTATTGACTGGAGTTGCACACAAGTCGATAGCGATAGCCATCTGATAATAGCGATATACATGCCTATATACGTGCAGCAACGCTGCGCTATCGAAGCGTCGAGATGCAAGATTGAGTGCAACCCTCGTTTATTTTTTCGCTTGTAGGTTATTTGCTAAAATTGTAATTGCAACCAGAAAAAAAAGGATTTTAATTGTGTTCGCTACAAGAAAGACACACAAACATGGCTGGCGGCATCACACCGCGTGTCATTCAGGTGACCAACATTGCGCCGCAGGCCACTAAGGATCAAATGCAAACTCTTTTCGGCAATATTGGTAAAATTGAAGAGATCCGTCTGTATCCCACGGTGCGCGATGTTTCCTGCCCGGTACAGTCTCGAATCTGCTATGTAAAGTATGCGGAGGCGGGCAGTGTACCGGTGGCGCAACATTTGACAAACACTGTCTTTATTGACCGAGCGCTCATTGTAATTCCCGTACTGGCCATACCGGAGGAGTACCGTGCACTGGAAATGTTAAAGAACGGTACCATTGTGCCAGGGCTGCAGAAGCCGGACTCGAAGCTTCCGCCCGAGGTTATAAACCGGATTGAGGGGCAGCTACCGCAACAAGTCATCAAGACATACGATCCCAAGCTGATCGAGTTCAATTTGCCCGAGTATCCGGCACTGCCGTCCTTTTACGATGCCCGCAAAATCGAGGAAATTCGCCGAACTATTATTGTGTGCGATGTAAAAAACGAGTGGCGTCTAGACGATTTGATGGACTGCTTTCAACGTGCCGGGGAAGTGAAGTACGCACGTTGGGCCGAGAAGGACAACAAGACCTACTGCATGATTGAATTTTGCGAACAATCAAGTGTTATTCATGCGTTGCGTCTGCAGGGTCAAGAGTTTAAGGGTGGCTATTTAAGTGTTTATCACTCTACGTACTCTATAACCAAACCGGAGGCCAAGTCGAACGAGGCAGCACAGGCAGAAATTGAAGAAGCCATGACCATTGTTAAGGAGGCCCAAAGCATGATATCTGCCGCTATTGACCCCGTCATTGGCATGCTGGCCAAGGACAAGCGTCGCCGTTCTCGTTCTCGCTCCCGTTCGCGTGATCGCCGAACGAGCCGCTCACCTTCCCATCGCTCCAGCCGGCGTTCACGGCGTTCTGGGTCTCGCGAAAGGCGCAGCATCTCGCGTTCCAGGCGCTCCAGATCCCGTGGAAAACACTCATCTCGATCACGCAGCAAGCGCTCAAGATCGCGCCATCGTCGCAGCAGCTCGCGTTCAAGGCGCTCGAGATCGCGAGGGAAACACTCATCGCGATCACGCAGCAAACGCTCCAGGTCACGCCATCGCCGCAGCAGCTCGCGTTCGAGGCGCTCCAGATCTCGCGAGCGCAGCAGTAAGAAGTCGCATCGCACTCGTGACGAGAAACACTTGTCCAGATCGCCACGCTCACGCAGTAAAAGAAGTTCGCCATCGCCACCACAGATGCACAGCAAATCTCGTTCCAGTCGCAGCAAAGATGTCACCTCGTCCTCACGTCGTCCGCGTTCGCCAGATATCCGCAAATTGAAATCTATTTCGGAGGATGTGGAAGTGAAAAGCTCGCGATCCAGCGCCGATTCCAAGTCACGCAAATCGGTCAGTGTTGAAAAGTCGGACAACATGGATATATCCAATTCACCATAAATGCGAAACTTATTTTAGCGTTCTATAATAATGCATAAATTAATAAGCTCTATTTGCTATAAAAAATACAAAGAATTGTCTAGTTTCCCATATGTGACACCTCTAAGAATTGTATTCCTCAATTTTATTCAATTCAATTAGTTTAAAGTATAAAGTCATTTGCAGATTTAAAAATCATCCTGTTTGTTTGTCTAAAGCAAATATCATATGAAAACTAACTTTAAGGCTCACAATTCAAGTGGCTTATTCAATGGAATGCCAATATCCCAAAATACCTTCGATAACATTTATGTTTTTGCATACATTTAAAGCATGAATATATTATTAAATTAAAGGTAAAAATGTTCATACTTTTATTTCGATGTATAGAAAGAAAGATTTTTAACTTTAAGGCCCCTAGTTAAAATGGCTTTTTTAATAAATAAGAGTCGGAACCGCAGTGCTTTTCGTTCGGTGTATAAAACAGCTGCTTCAAGAGGGCTGGCCTGCTGCATCTGCGGAGCTTCGGGTATGTGAGAGGCCGGTCTTCTAAAGCTTTCACGCTCTAAAAATGTCGACGCTGGTGCCGCAAACTAAGTCGCTTTCGAGTTGTCGCTGCCTACAGTCGCTATCGCACATCAATTTAAAAATCAAAAGTCTTTGTTTCTATTTATATTATATACATTGCGTATTCAGTTCATAAAAAACACATTTAATCTTTAATTATGTCTGCAGTAACAAAAGGTAATAGAATAAAATACAAAATTTCGTCTTACCACTGCTGAAAAGTAGTGCCCGTGAACTTTGGACTTGGCTGTCTTATCTGTTTGCCCCGCCACCTACACGAAAACATATGTATGTATGTATGTACATATTTATATATACTATGTACATACATACCGGCTAAAGAGTAAAAGTTGTCAGTGTGCAGCTGATGCTCGTACTTTGCACTTTGGACCTGTTGAATGAAAAACAAGATGCGTCCCAAAGGCTAATTTAAATAAGCATGATAGGCAAAAATTAAAACAATTTATTTATATGATACATAAATGTATATGTACACATTTAGGTATTTACATTGTCGCTGCAAAGCGCACAGCTTTTGGCACTTTTGGTGGATCCTTGAAGAACATTAACCAGACTCAATTGCAAACTACCGCGGCGAAAGCGGCTCTGGATGCTGCAGGATTGAAGGGCGAACAGGTAGACACCGTCATCGTGGGTAATGTCAACGCGGTAAGTTTAAGTATTTTATAGTTTTAAAATTGTAAAAGTCGTTAGGAAAGGGTAAGCTCTGGATATATCTGTCTTATCTATACGCTGATCAATTAAACGGTGCGAAAAGCGATATTACTATTATGTTTATCCCGTTATCGTAGCCAAGCTTTGTAGATAAATGTTTTAAAATGTTTAACCATATGCTAAAGTTATAGAAGTACATACATACATACATATGTAGTTAAACTGCATACTTATCTACATATGTTTAATGCATTTTAATTTTCACAAAATGATATTTAGTAAGTTAGTAGGATCTATTAGTTACTTTGTTGAAGACTTAAATCGGAAGGCCTTCAGGGATTTTATTTAGGAAAGGAGCGCTTTAGTAAATATATACTTGGGTTGGCAAGGACATCTACTTAAGACGCAGAGAGCTGCTTATATGTATTTGTGTTTTGTGCTTACGTGTGTATTCGTTTTATTTTTCAAGTCAACCTCCTCGGATGGAATTTATGTGCCTCGCCATGTGGGTCTCAATTGTGGCGTGCCAATAGAGAAACCAGCACTGGGCATCAATCGTCTGTGCGGCTCTGGTTTTCAATCAATTGTAAATGGCGCCCAGGACATTTTGGTGGGTGGTGCTAAGGTAGCGCTCACTGGCGGCGTGGAGAACATGTCGCAGAGTCCTTTTATTGTTCGCAACGTGCGCTTTGGAACCACTCTTGGCGCACCCTACAACTTGGAAGATGGATTGTGGGCTGGCTTAACCGATACGTACTGCAAGCTACCTATGGCTTTAACAGCTGAGAATTTGGCGGATCAGTATAAAATTTCACGCGAGCGTGTGGATGAATTCTCATTGAATTCACAAAGGAACTGGGAAAAGGGCCAGAAAGAGGGTGCATTCAATGCGGAGATAACGCCAATTAAATTGAAGGTCAAGGGCAAGGAAGTTGATTTTGTCATTGATGAGCATCCACGTCCCAAGACTACACTCGAGGGTCTCGCCAAGCTACCATCTCTATTCAAGAAAAACGGCGTCGTTACTGCCGGTACAGCTTCTGGCATTTGCGATGGTGCCGCTGCTGTGGTCATCGCTTCGGAAGAAGCAGTCAAGGAGTATAATCTGAAGCCCTTGGCGCGCCTGGTTGCGTTCTCGTTTGTGGGCGTGAACCCCGAGATTATGGGCATTGGCCCCGTGCCTGCCATTCAAAATGTTTTAAAAGTATCCGGAAAGAAGCTGGAGGACATTGATCTGATTGAGGTATGATAGTCAACCCGCTTGCAAGTTTCCAATAGAGTGCTTACATTTATAATTACATTGTAGATCAATGAAGCCTTTGCTGCCCAGACCCTTGCCTGTGCCGATGCTCTGAAATTGGACCCATCCAAGTTGAATGTAAATGGAGGAGCCATTGCCTTGGGTCATCCCCTGGGAGCCAGTGGATCGCGCATAACTGGCCACCTTGTTCACGAGTTGCAGTAAGTGTCTGCCATGTTTTTAACATAAAGAAATATTAAACAATCTACTCATTTGTATTGTATTACAGGCGCAAGACACTGAAGTATGCCATTGGATCTGCTTGCATTGGTGGCGGTCAGGGTATCGCTTTGCTGGTGGAGTCCGTTTAATCTACTTTTGAAATGCTTCACTCACTTTCCTGCATTTATAGTTAGCTTAAGCATTTAGTTCGATTTCGATATGCAAAATAAAAAAAATTATTGACTGACTGCAATTGTTTTTATATTCCAATATGTATGTACTAAACGTAAAACGAAAGCATTTATTGCTTCTTGTACTATTAGAGCATTTTTAATGGAAGTTTATTAGCTTTCTACAAGAAAGACAATTACAAATACAAGTTTCATATTTGTTCACATTGCGGAAATGCATTCTAAGTTCACGGGGCACTCTGCATTATGTATCGCTCTATGAACTTTGTCAAACAAGATGAACGAAAGTTTTGCTCGAATTTAAAATCTCTTAAGGGATCTAACATTAAATGGAAAGATTATTGTGGCCTGGGCTCAGTTCGTTTGGGCGCTGGTGGAGAACAACGCCAAGGCACCGCTTGCCACTCCAACGGAAAAAATGTAGTTCACAAAAGGCGTTGAGTTCTTCAGCAAGAAGAAACTGATGAAGATGATGATGGCCAAGTAGAGGGCATTGTTATAGAAAATAGAGTACGTGGTCGCCTCGTAGTCGGCCACTTCGTTCTTCTTCCACAAGATACGCTCATCTTTCTCCTTGCGAGTGATCTTCTTGTCGTCACCTAGCTGACGGTTCACCTCCCGCGTCACTGCCTCCTCGCGACGCATAGCAATCTTGTGCTTTAGCTGGAACTTGATGTTCTTGTATGCGGTGGCCATCAAGTAAGTACTAGCAGCAGTCACAAGCAAAAACAGTATGGAGCTGGGCCATAAGTCCATGTTGTGTATGCGCCAGAAAAGCCCTAAAACCCAACGCTTTCATCAGGCATGCAAACAAAAATCAACAACGTGTCACTACTTACAAATAGGCACCGCCGAGACAATGAAGGCATTGCCGAAGAAGAGCGCCGACGATTTTGTGCTCACATTGCGACTGAAGTCCTGCAGCAGCAACTCTTCCTCCTTGGTGAAGCCGGATGATTGCACTTTTTGTTGCTTTCCAGAGCCCATTTTTGTGTTTTATTTAATAAAAGGGAGAAAACCTAAGTGAAAGTCGCCCAAACGCAGTCAAACAGCGATGAGAAGCGTTACACGAATGCAATGATGGTCGGCAAAATGACAGCCGAAGCAATGACACGTCAAGTAAAGTGTGACCGTATTTTTAGTGTCACTTCGGCGACTACATTACGGCTTTTGTACAATCGATAGTAGTCTCCGTATATCGACAGCTGCGCAACAGGTGGTTGTTGTATAAGTAATATTGTATTCAAAGAAACTCTGGCAACGTAAAGCTTCTAAGTAGAGGAATGAAGTCTAATTTGAAAATGTCTTATTTGAATGTATTACAGAAATGTTATTACCAATAAGTTGTGTCAATTGGCAGTGTGAAGGACGTTGTTTTGTAACTGAGAACCTGTGAAAAATAATCTTAATATTAGAAGCAATGCACCAGGATATTTTGTTTATAATGATGGGTTTTAAGGTCGTTGTAATGCTTTTAATAATGTGCTCTCGCAACATATACATTTTTAATTAAATTTCCGGAAAGGCTGATGATTAACACAACGAATTGTTGCATACTTTTGGGGTCTTTTACTTCCTTAAGTCTTCAGAAATATTCCTCAGCTATCAACTGTTCTCGTATCTCATGGGGCAGTGCTGCCAGGGCGTCCGTCATCATCTCAATAAATGAGTTAATTTCCAATATTTTAGCACGATGTCGTTCGATTTCCTCGCTTTAATGCATAATGTTAATTTTAAATAAACAAATTTCTTTTATATTTCAACTCACTTGTTCAACTTTTCGATCATGTCATCAATGAATTCTTTACTGCGCGTTGCCATGCGATCCTCACGCTCATCAATGCGTAGCGTGTGGGTATCTTTCATGCCTGCAATTAAATTCAGTATGGCATCGCGATCATCCATGCAAACGTGCAGTTCCTGTGGCACGTCATCAAAATCCTGCATCGCTAACTTAGTGGCAATATAGCGTGATACAATTTCGGAAAGGTTTTCTGAAAAATGAACTGAAATTTCTCGCAACTGCACGAAATATGATTGGGCCTGTTCTACGAACTTTGACATTAGTTCGGTCATTTTGCGATGAAAATTGGTGGTGGACTCCTGTTGGGTGAATATAAGAATATAAGATGACCTGACGATGGAAGTCAATGGAAGTTTTCTTACCTCTACTGCCTCGTGCAAATGCAATTCTTGTTCCATTAATGTTTGCCACATTGTATTCATAGTTTCGTCAAAGTGGAAATTTATTTTCTCCATAGTTTCGGACAATTTTACGTTTTCGGGGGAGTCCTCGTCTTCACCCTCCAACATATTTGATTCCAATTGGCGTAACGTTATGCGTGCTTCTTCGAATACGTTCTCTTTGTATGCCAAAAATCCTTCAATTACCTTTTGACCCATGACCTGTAACTCCGCTTGTCCATCTTTTAGGTTGGCCATAAAGTCCCGCACCTCTTCGTCACGTTCACCGAAACTGTCGAGTCCCAATTTATAAATTTCCTGTGTCAACTCAAACATATCCTTATCGTACTCCTCGGCCAATTCATGTGCTTGTGAGCCCACTAGCATTAAAACACGCCCATCCTCGTCTCCCTTCCAAAGAGATTCGTATAGCTGATGTCCATCCAAGTGTTCAACGAAACTGGAAGATAAGCGCTCGGCTTCAGCCTTTTCCCGAGCTTGTAGTTCTCGTGCTTGAATGTCCTTCTCCTGCTTGTCCTCGATTTCGCGCACCTCTCGACTAGATGTCAGTTTAAAATTTGTATTAAGTTTACTACAATAAACACTACATCTTACTAGTATCGCTCCTTCGCCTCCTCGCGCACTTCGTCCTTGATAAAAACATATTCATAGTAGTTTAATTTCGGTAATATAGCAATACAATATTGTGAAAGTGAAAAGTCTGGTTTTGTGGCTATAGGATTACCCTCCAGGTTAAGTACTTTTAAATTGTCCAAAAACCGAAAACTGTCGATCTATAAAAACAAAAAGACACTATAAAACATGGGGAGTACCACTACAATCTACAGGATTGCTGATAGCTAACTAAATTGGATTAGTGTTGAGAAATTTTGGAACGCTCGCGCCAAGAAAACAGTTGTTCGACTGACGCCAGTGCTGCTTAATTTAGATTTACATTTTTTATTCGTTTTTTTTTTGTATTCTAAATTTTCTTAAATTTATAAATATTTCAAAGGAATTTATTATTCGTACTTACCCCTTCTACGGATTCAATTAGATTATTGCCGATACTCAAGATGACTAGTTTCTCCAGCATTTCCAAATTCTCAATTTTTGTAATGCGATTGCTGAAAAGCGACAGAGTCTCCAAATTAACGAGCGTCTCAAGATTCGCAATTTTCTCAATGTAATTGAAACTTAAATTTAATTCTTTTAACGCCGTTAGCATTTCAAGATGTTCGATTACTTCAATTTTGTTGCAATTAAGGCAAAGCTTCGTCAAATTGGGCAATATCCACAAGTGATCGATGCGGAGAATGTCTGAAATAGTGCGAATAGTGAAATATTTAAGAATTCTTAAAATACATTGCAAAAATGAGGCTCACTTTTAAACTCCAGGCGCATAGTCTTGATATTCTCCAAAACAACTGGCTCCAATTGGTGCAGGCGCAATGCTTCGCCGTGATGACCTTCCTCTAGGTAGGAGTTCTCTATCATGGCTCGGCTAATGATGCCCGGTTCAATATCCGGATATATAATTTCCTCCAAAAATGGTTTGGTGTTTTCATCATCCTTTTTCTCAGCGCCATCGTCGTCCTTCATGTTGCTGCTGGAGTTTGTTAGAGCTCTCTATAGCCCTGCAACGAAAACCAACCAAAACCAAGTTGACATTAAGCGTTGCTACGGAAACACTTAACAAAGTAACAACAAATACATTTTCTCGTATGCCGAGCACTCCAAATAATACTCGTAACCCGTGAGGGGTTCTCAAGTTCTTTGTCGATTTCGACGTCTACGCGTGTTGACTTACCTGCCGAAAACTGTCCGATTCGAAAGCACCCCACGGAGCTGCGCGTATTCTGAGACAGGTGCAGAGCAAGTCCTCCGATTTCTGCCCTTTCGTGCGTCCCACTCGTCCCACTCCCGCGCTCCTCCTCTAGCCGCGTGTCTATTAGCAACGCGCTAATGTTCTAGTTAGGGTTGCGGTTGTTGTGGATATCAGCGATAGCAATGGCGATGGCAGTTGTTAATGTTCCCTTAAAAAATCAACTTGTATGCGCAAAAGATATGAAGATAAGCGTTCGGCACTATCGCGTATAGTTTTCTAATTTTCACAATAAAGTGTACAGTGTTTACAGTGTATAATTGAATAATAATAATAATTTTGTTAAGTATTTTGCACAGTTTGAACGTTGTTTCGTATGTGTTACAGGTATATAGCCAACATATCTTCTAGCATGTATTGAACATTCATGGCTAGCTAAGTCTTAATTAAATTTAATCGATAAAGGAAAATAGTGAAAATATGAAAAAGTTACCACTTACGGCAGAGCACAAATAAAATGGTGAACAAATATAATAATTGTAAGAACAGAGTGTTTCCGAAATACATGTAGTATGTCATGCATGAAAAGATTAATACTCGTATGTGCTTCAAGGATATGCAAACGGTTTCAAAGAGCCAAAGCCAAAACAAATCCTGTGCCAAATGCTGACTCAAGTCGCCTGCTCATAACAACAACAAAGTGCACAAATACAAGTATATAGTATGTAGTGAATACTATATAAAGTTTACCTAACATAACATTTACATATAGCATGTGTAAAGGTTAAGAAGTGCTTGGCATATGTAAATCAGCCATAACCCGCAGTCCTTAAAGCTAATCTCCATTAAAGTAAACACGAAATACCGTTCGTACAAACTTAAAGAGCTTAAGGAGTACATCACAAAAAAAAAAAAACAAAAATTAAAGAGCAACCAAATAAGAATTCTCGCTTATTGAGTCGAAAATTCATTTTAAGCTACTACTATAAAATAGTGGTGCATTTTTCTACCAGAACGTTAAAGAACACTTAATCCTAACGACTGTTTTTAAAGTGTTTTATTATTTCAAGAAGACACTAACTCTTCATCGCCACATTTCCAAGTTTACTACGCGCCCCAATTTAATGGTTTCGTGTCGGACTTTGTGTAATTATGAACACATCAGGAAAAGTAATGACGACCTTGATATAATTGTGTTTCCAAACAAAGCAATGACAGACCAACAAGGATTGGACAAACTCTTCAATGATTTAAGTCGCTAATGCATTGGCTTGGATAGAAATCAATATATTGATTCATACGAAATATTGGTGGCATCCGAAAATAGAGACCCACAAATGGACTTGGCTTGCGGTCAAAGATATAGGCCAGTGTACAATTTGATTTGATTTGTTTGTAAATGCTTGTCATTTGTTTTAATGGTTGTTGTGAAAGGTGACACTTACGTGGTGGGAGATTCATTAACCACATCCAGCTGTGTACGTGAATCGCTTTTAATCGCTGAGTCGTTGAAAGATTTATTAATTTTCGATTATTAACTTGACTTCAAATGGAATAACATTTACATCGCGAACTTTTGAAAGGTGAGAGCTGGCTTATCCTAAATTATAGGTTAATAGTTGAACAGCATGATGACACAATTCGAAATAGAACAGAACACTTTTGAACTGCAATTGCTAAAAACATCTGACTAAGTTGACTACAAATCTACAAATCTTACTACGCTTAGTACAAAATTTAATATACCCTACTATAAACTGAAGTCTCATTCAAATCAGTTAAACTGTCTGCTGTTGTTCAAAATGCAAACCACTTTACCAGTGTCTAGATCCAGGTCTCATATATAATTTAAAAGCAAAAGTAATTGTGTCAAATAAAGTTCACATATACATATGTATGTATTGGTATAGACTTTACATTATATATGAATATATCTTTAAAAACAAAGCCCGCAAACGTACTCCTGTTGTTGCATATTGAATGCCAAGAAAGTGATTAAATATTAAATAATTAACTGCAAGGAAAACGGTCTTTCCAGCAACCTAGAATACTTGTATATAAATGTTCAAATATGTTCCTGAGGTGATTTTGTTTTAACTTTTTGTGTGAGCGTAATGTCTGCAGTTTTTCAAATATAATGTCCATAGTTCTTATGGCTTCCCTGTGTTCATGTAGACGGACAGACAGATGGACAAACGGACAGACTGACGGACCTGCATATATGAAATCGTGTTGGCCTGCTGATCATGTATGTGTGCACCTATAACATGGTGTCTGGCACGCCTCCTTTTCCTCATTACATGCATTCGTTGTATGCCGTTTCGTGTTTCGTGATCCGGGTATGGCCGCTGAATTGATTTCTCTTTCTCTCATTTAATATATTCGTATGTACTAGACTACTACACCGGGTGGTGCGTGAAATTCGTGATTTAATTGTGTTTCTGGCTCCCCTTTGAATTTTCAGCTTGCGTGCCACTAAGGAAATATGTAAATACTGTTTGCATTACATTGCCGCAAACATGAACCGCTATATTACACTGACTCAGCTGGGTGATGGAACATATGGCACTGTTGTCCTGGGGCAGCGCAAGGATACCGGCGAAAAGGTAGCAATAAAACGCATGAAAAGAAAATACTACTCTTGGGAGGAGGCTATGAATTTGCGAGAAGTTAAGGTTTGTTGTTTGTGACAGAAAATCCACGATCCTGCCGAGCATAATCAACAAAATCCATTTGCAGTCTCTGAAGAAACTATCGCATCCCAATATTGTGAAGCTAAAGGAAGTCATCAGGGAGAACGATACGCTGTATTTTGTGTTTGAATACATGAAGGAGAATTTATATCAAATGATAAAAGATCGCGATACGCACTTGCCGGAGCCCACGCTAAAGAGCATTCTATTTCAGGTGAGTGGAAGAGTTAGAGATCGAGAAGAAGACTACTCCATAGGTTATATATGATTTGTAGGTGCTGACGGGTCTGGCTTTTATGCATCGGCATGGCTTCTTTCATCGCGACCTCAAGCCCGAGAATCTGTTGTGCTCGGGGCCGGAGCTTATAAAAATCGCAGATTTCGGCCTGGCACGTGAGATACGTTCTAGGCCACCATTTACGGACTATGTGTCGACCCGCTGGTACCGTGCCCCTGAAGTTCTTCTACATTCCACAACATATGGCAGCACAATTGATCTGTGGGCCATGGGCTGCATTATGGCCGAGCTGTATACCTTTCGACCCCTTTTTCCGGGCAGCAGTGAAGTGGATCAGCTGTACAAAATATGTTCCGTTTTAGGAACTCCGGATAAGGTATGGGTTCGGAATTTATATTATCAACAGCTCCATACTCTTAAGTATTTTTTTGTAGAATGATTGGCCCGACGGCTACCGTTTGGCGGCCATGATCCATTTTCGTTATCCCGACTGCATCAAAGTGCCATTGAACAGCGTTGTGAGTCGTTGCAGCCAAACGGGCCTCGATCTGCTAGAGGATATGCTGGCCTATGATCCTGATAAACGACCAACGGCCCAACAGAGCCTCAAATATCCCTATTTCCATGCGCTGAAGCGCATTTCCCCAACGGCGGCCACCAAGGCCAATGTTAAACTCAATGCCAAATATGGTGGCGCTTCTCAGGCTCAAGCCCATGTGCTACCTCAGACTGTGTCAAATAATGTGCTTCCGGTGCAGGAGAAACTGCAGGCGGTGACTGAACTAATCCAACAGAGCAATAACAACAATATCAACCACCACACCAACGGCAACGGCAACGGCAACATCAACACCAATGGAAACTCCAACTCCAGCCTAAATGGTCACCAAATAAAAAACGTGAGCTTGCCCCGCAAATATCAGCCCAAGTACAGCTTTCTGTCCAACGCCGAGATGGCTGGCAGTGCCGCGACAGGGACCAGCAATGCAGCCGTTCAAGCTTCAGTTCCGACCCAAAACATATATCTGAGCAGCACGAGCCTCAATAAGTTGGGCTACGTCCAAGCCAATGAGAATGCAGCGCCTGGCAGCGAGTCCGTCAACGACATTTATTTGAATCGCAATATCTCCCAGTTCTTTGGCCTGCCAGCACAACAACAACAACAACAACAGCAGCAGCAGCAGCAACCTTATCATCCAAATGTTTCCTTTAGCAATACCACGTTGCGGAATGGCGGCGCTATCTATGTGAATGGCAGTCAACTGAGCTATGATACGGCCAGCAGGAATGCCAGGAATTCGGGGAAGCAGGGCGGCGGCTACTATATGCCCTCGCGTGCCTCTCTGGTGGTGCAACCAGAAACCAAGGTCTATAATCTCTTTTCGAAGGTCAGTGCAACGCAGGCGCCGGCGAATGTCATCGTGCGGCAGCCAGTCTACGAACCCACGTCCATTTTAAATTCTGGGGTGTTGAATAATGGGGCCATTAGCCTATCAGCCCGATCCATATTTAAGCGAGAGCCTGCCGTGAAAATTCCACAGCCGAGTGCACTAAAGGTTGATGACCTCGACACAATATTGGGGTAATTATTAGTTGGAGTCCCAAGTCTATTAAATACTACTCATGTTTTATTATGAACTCAGCTCTAAATTGAAAAACTCCGCCAAACGTCAGCGCAATGCGAAGGCCAATATGTTATTAGAAGATCTCTTTGGACACCTATCCATGGACTCGGACAGCGATGGGAAATATCCACACACAGTGCCGCCCACCCAGCAGGCCAAGAGTGGACACACAACGACAAGCTCGCAGAATGGACGCGACTACTTCAATGATCAGTTCCTGAGGCCCCAGAAGAAGGCTACACAGAGCAGCATGGAGGCCAATAATGGCAGTCGTACCGATTCGTTCAATACCAATTCGTAAGTGTAGGAATGCACGATTTTTGGCATGTTCTTGTAATTATCATAGGGTTTTTGGTTCAATGGTCATCAGTGCTTGTTTTGAATGCTCATCCTGTCTGTTGTAACTGTGAACTTATCGTATTTTGTACTCTACATATATGTATTCCTGTCTACAATCTCCCATATTTTTATGCCCTACATCTATTTATGACTTTTGATTTGCTTGTCATTGAACATTGTGTGCGACAGGGAAAACCAAAACGACTCCTCCTCAAACGATGACGAATGTCGCTTTTGGCCCATAAGGTAACAAATATGCTGGTAGCAACTTGTAAATACAACAATAGTATACAAATAATTGCATGGTTGAAAACATAGTGTACTTAGTTCGTAGTTTCTTAGTGTATTTGTCTTATGATTATCATTATCATACTCTTGTAATCAACTAAGTGGCGTTTTTGCGTTGCTCAATTATAAGCATTATTGGTTTTATTGTTTAATGGATAGGGAAGTCAAAATTTGAGTTTTATTATTTTATATAATTATTTCTCAAGTGAGCTGAAAGGCAATCGATCTAGTTGGGATGGCAGATTATCGAATATCTTAAAGACTGCCAAGATAGTTCTGGCTGCTGAAAAGGTGATGGCGGTTTTAATTTCGGAAAAAAATATTTATTAAAAAAAGGATAACTGATATGAATTATTCTTTGGTGTTTTTTTTTTTCTTAATTTTTGGGGATTAAATAAAGTTAAAGTGAATAAAATGTTGTACTCCCGCCTAGATCGACTACTATTCAGTCCACCCTTTTAATACCTTAATGCAACTTTTAAAATATTCATGCGCTCGAAATCGATTCACATTCAATCATAAAAAAATGCAAGTAGTTAAATGTTAAACATAATGGGTGCATGATTTTAAGAAGTGGAATAACTTCATCTCAATGTTTACAGAGTAAAGCCGACACAGAGGGAAAAGCCCGCTGTATTTCCTTGGGATGAGAGCAACAAGACGGAAGATGAGAAGCTAACGGCATGGATGGTTGCCGAGAACGGTAACTTGAATTTAGCTAATCAGCAAGCCTAGCGACTAAAGCACGTATCTTGAGTTCACAATCTATAGCTTTAGAATTGAACAAATACGATATAGTACTCAAAGTAAATTGTATTCACCGATCTCACCCGATTAGTGCTAGTGAAACGAATTGGGTGCACCCTGCAATACGGAATCGTAGTGTAGCATAGTCGGTGTAATCTGCGTAGAATAGTATGGTTAGAAACTACTTGTATATTTAGATATGTACTTAATAGTTTATCTGACTTAGGCCTAACGTTTTATAATTGCCTAGGATCGTTGTTGGAAAAGAAATTTTAGACAACATGGAAATGAATGCGTAAGCCATCGTACCTGAAACCCCATAAAATGATCGTTTGGAAATCACATATCTCTGATTTGCTCAACTCTACCATTATGCGGGAATATGTAGCCATTCCTTGATTGTAGGATTTACGAGTATGCAGTAATTTTGTATTGTTTATTTTAAATAACTAATATTAAAGCTGTGATAAAGTAAGCTAAAAATATAAATGTTAAAGTTCACTATAAGTTTACGATTAAAGCTAACATAAAAGTTCGTCAAATGGAATTGCTTTTGTCATAGAAAATACATCATGTAAGTATCTATTACGCGCCAAAGGAGGCGCAGCAGACCCCTCTGGATTAGTATCATATTAGACGAGTCAATATGGTCATGTCAATCTGAGCTTGAGTAGTTTTGGGATGGGCTTTTTGTTTTGCAAGCCTAATGCATTAAATATCACTTCCTCCATGCCTCTGACTGAACAGATGCGATTGGATTTCGCTCGCAATCGCAATGGGCCTGAGACTAACTTTGCATTGCATAAGAAGTGGCGGCGGGATTAGATTTCAAATCTGAACCGGTCACTGTTACTTCAATAACTTGGCCACTGCGACAATAGGGCATGTTATTTATGTATAAAAGCAGTCTCGCCAGACAACAGTCATCAGTCAGTCACTGGATACGTATATCACCAGAGAGTTGTTGCAGGTCTGCTAGTTCCTTCATGTCCATTGAGCATAGACCAACAAGAATAGCAGGAATAGCCACAATGCATACCATGGTAAGGGCACTGTACAAGTATACTTGACACATATATCCACAAATATTTGTACCGATCATATCAACTGTATGTGGTTCGCTTTAGTATCTCAGTGCGGTTCTTTGTGTGATCGTTTGCGGATCTGTTTCTCAGGCTGGCCTGATTGCCAGTCATCCCGATGAGCTGATCGTGAGTTCTCCCCAGTATGAGTTCCAGTATTCCGTGCATGACAGCCACACTGGCGATGTGAAGGATCAGTTTGAGCATCGTCGTGGAGAATATGTGACTGGCCGTTACTCGCTCATAGATGCCGATGGTCTGCGCCGCATCGTGGACTACAGCTCGGATCCATTGCTGGGCTTTATAGCGCAGGTGCGACGGGAGCCCATTTCGATTATTACACATCATTAGTGGAAGCCATGGTACATAGATCGTATGCTAAAACGAATGTAGTTAGCAATAAATGAACTGCAATCTTCTCAGTACAGAATAAATCCAATCCAAATAAATTCTTGTAATGTCGTCTAGCCTATGTCTTTTTTAAAAGAAAAGAAAATACTCTAAATACATCACTAATTGGATTAGAATATCCGGTTACTGACCAAGCTTGTTATAGCAATTGGAGCGTCATGGTTCTCTTGAATAACATATGATTCAGTTGTGTTTTAGTTTTACCTTCCCATTAAATTGTAATCGAATTTGCATTGAAAGGTAGTTGAAGGAAAATGCAGTACACACGAAATTCCACTCGATTTGCTTTGTAACAATAATTAAATTAATATAATAATTAAATAAGGATTATTTCATCGTTATTATTATAGAACACATGGGAATGGTATTTGCCTTGGAATTGGGTTAATTCATTGCAAGCTCTTCTATTCTAAATACAAATTTCTTTTCACTTATTATCCATATTCGGGCTTATTTTCTTGACCACAAGTGTGACTATGACTTGGGTTATAGCTTGCTGAACTGGCTGACAAATCTTCACCCAATGGTCGGAGTATTTTTGTATTTCTTAAGCTAATTTATTACCAATTAATTCGTATTAAGTTCACTTTTATTCACTTCTTTAGTTGGTAGTTTTTTTATAATTTAAGTTTTGTCTGTTAACGTAGCTGTGAATTGCGACAAGGATTGTCGGATTATTAGATATTATTGTAATTTGTTGACACTTCTCCTATTTGGTTTTGTTTTAGCTTATAAGTTTTAAAGGTAAACTGAGTATTTGTTCATCTAGCTATGACAGCCTATACTTGAGAACTTATTACATAAATATAATAAATAAATTAAGCAATATCCAGACATAATTTATGAAAATGCAGGGTTTTATAAAAATGCATTTATTGCGTTCTACACATAACATATATAAGTAGCATGTAATGACATAGGAAATTCGTAAGCACACATACGTGGACATTAAGATATCGAAGATCGTTGATGCGTTGAAGATCTATAGAGTCTTAGTCAATGAAAGGTGAAGTCGGGGAATGAAAAGTGTAGGAAAGAAGAATGAAAGATTGTTGTGAAGTGTGACCGAAGAGTGGGAAATGAAAAAGAATTCAGAAGAATGCAGTGAAGAATTAAGAGTCTGACTAATACCCTTTAGAGTGGAGTAGAGTTAAGGTTATTATAGTTGAGATGAGTCGTCGTCAATGCGATGAAATCAGTGTTTTGCTTTCTCTCTCTCGCTCTCTTTCGGCGTCTCTCTTGGTGGGTCGCTGCATGCGTTCCTAGTGATACAAGCCCAGGGGCAGAGGCAGTTTGGCAGGCGCAAGCAATTTGGGTACCCCAAGGGCCAGAGGCTGGACAACCTTGATGGGAGCGATCTGCTTGACCACCTTTTGTCCCAGAGGATCGCGACGGACGATGGCGTTGAAGCCATTGTGGGCATCGGAGGTGTAGTCGACGGTGCGGAGATAGCCATCGGCGTCGATCAGCGTGTACTGACCCTGTACCTGGTCGCCCTTTCGTGACTCGGTCTGGCTCTTAATGTCGCCGGTGTGATCATCGCGTACCGAATAGGAGAAGTCGTAGTGTGCTGGCGCCTCCACCTCCACAGTCTTCAGCAGGGGCTTCACAATGGCCGCTGGTGAATGGTAGATGGGACTCAGCGGCAGCTCAATTGCCGCCGCAGCACCCACTCCAATAATAAACAGACCCAGCAGCTGTAAAAGGAGCACAGTTAGTCTCTTTCCTTATAGTATAAAATATTCCTTGCTTCACTTACTGAGAACATTTTCACAATCTATGTTTTTGACGCTTGGCTTGGTTTCACTTCCACTTGAGACTCCTGTATTAGACTATGCCGCCGAATGTCGCGCACGCAACTTTTATATCAAAGCCGAGGCCCCAGCTCCACATTGAGGTGTTTGGGGCCCCACCTCCACGGTGCGTGGATAACCATAAACCCGAACCGGAATGCAGTTAATATGTCTGTGTGTGTTGGTTTCGTTTGTTTGTGTACTTTTGCTTGCCAAAAATGTTTTGATTTCGGTATACGTTTCTTGTCTTATATTCGAGAAACAAAATAAAAACACGCTCTCTTGTCTGCAATTGAAACGCAATAAAAAAAAAAGCCCAAAGCTTTGCTTTTTGTTTCTCTGTTTAACATTTAATCCTACACACTTGTATCTACAAAGTATATACATACATAACCCAATTTGTTTTATTAATAATTTAGTTGACAATGCTGTCAATATCATTTACAATTGTCAACTATCGGCACGACTTTCAAAATGGTGAGCCAAAGTCAAGTGAAAGTTCAAAGATAACAACACTAGCATGGATCAACTTTATTAAGACATTATAATACAGTTGCACTAATGCCAGTAAAATAAATTTATGTTGTGAATTGTTTAACATAATTAATAATTGAAATGCATGAAACATTTTTTTAAAAGTAAGTAAATAGTACATATGTATAAAAGCTGGTTTAGTTATTCTATAAGCTAAATATTTAACTGTAATATTAGCGAAGGCCTGCACTAATTGAATTCTATAGTCTTTTGGTTTGAATGTCTATAATTGTAGTTGTATTTTGTATATAAAACCAAAGTTAATTAATGCTTTTCCAAAAAATTAAAAAAAAATAGACGATTATAATTTGTTGTGGTACAAGATATTAAGAAATAAGCTCGTTTCTCGGCAGCAATAAATAGCAGTGTCTATATTATTTACATCATAATTTAATAAATAGGCATTTTTCAAATTCAGAAACATACACTCGCGCTCATAAAAAAATCCGATTTTATTTAGCAATGTTTTCATCATATTCATTGGAAAAAAATAGAATAGTAATAAGAAATTTCACTCAAATGTTAATATTATGTTAAACTATATTTTGTTGAAGCGACTAAAGAGATTTTTCAGTTCTGCAACTAACATTATTATTTTAAAAGATTTTATTTCATGACAAAGTCAGTATCTTCTACGAAAACTTTCTTTTCGTATGATAAAGCATAAAGCGGGGAAACAAAGGATTTTTAAATTGTAGTTACTACTTGCCTCTCATTTTATTTCAGTTGCACATTAGTTTTTCCAAAACGCCGCAAGAGCAGCAACTAATTTATTGTACATGTACATACTCGCATAAATTTGTAAAACACACCAAGCGCCTATTTGAGCCAATTTGCTGACACATGCTTAGTAGGTATTGCAATATTTGTTGCACCTCTCGAAGGTGCCGCTAGGTGGCCATTTGGACGCACTATCGCCGTCAGATCAAACAAATTGCGCGTTGACATTCAGACAGGCATCGACTGTCAGTGGTGGCGTGATGTGAACTTAGAAATGCCGCTGCTAAGTTGGCCGCTTTTCCACTTAATTAATTTACTAAAATATGCAAATTGCAACATCCGCCTCTGCGCTTAGTGTGGACCAGATTTTCAGCCGTTCGATGTTTTTCCCTCTTTTTATTTGCCGCTACCTTTCACGCACGCGCCGCACACAAATCAATCGCCAGAAAAGGAAAAAAATAAATACATAAATAAATTTGGCAAAGAGACTGAGGCAAATGCAATCAAAAACACGTAGGCAAATTCGATGTGAAGTAATAAGCAGCCCGGTGCGTATCTTGCGCCACATTAATTTAGAACAAGATTACGGTTCCATTGCGAGTGCGGCAAGTGCGTGTCGCTGGCATTGCCAATTTTTTATTTATTTCGCTTTTTTTTCATTCAAGCCACCTATTGGCGATGGCGGCACGCCCGCTGTCGCTTGCTGTCGCCCAACCCAATCAGCAAGACATATACATTTAAGTAGTCTCCATAAATAATAAATTCTGTTGCCGTTGCCTCCACTGTGGCAGACACACGCACTTAACGCAGGCTTAGCTCTTAAAGTGGCCATGGAGAACTACTTCTGAAGAGTGTTAGGAAATGTCTGATTGTTGTCCGCCGCGACAGGTTCAAATACACGTTCTTAAGAGCCGCTTAAAAGTCATTTTCGGCTGAAAATCGACATGCAGGGTCAACTTTTGACAGCGACACTAAACATGCTTATGTTTGTTTCCATCACGATTGGCATTTGCGCATAAAGCGATCCTTTAAGTGCTCTGAATTCAAAAAACTTGGACAGTATTAAACATCTAATACAATCGAAATATGAAGACATAGACTTTTTAGTAGAATATGTATACTACGTACTATAAATAGAGTAATTTAATTTGTACATAGTATAATATGAAAGAAATAAATGAAAGCAATTTTAGGATTAAAACAAAAATTAATGAATATTGTAATCTTCAATGTCTTCAACAAAATGTTTCCATTTGGTGTTATTTATATGGAAATTTAAGCTTTAGCGATATGTATTTTAGCAAAGCTGAAAGATTAGCTCAAGAAGTTCAAGGATAATAGTTGCCGATTGGACTGGTTTGCTAAGTTGGTTGTTTTAGAAACAACGAATAAGTTATAATGATATAATTTTCTGAAGGAAGAAGCATTAGTACCTTTCTATTTTTATTGAATTTGTCAAAATTACACTTTTTTTGGTCACAGTTCAGCTTTAGTTTAAGTGCAAATCTCTATAATTTCTGCATATTTTTAAACTCATTTCAGGTACAAATAGCATAATTAAAATCACATTTACTGACTTATGAAGCAAATATTTATTCATACATTCCTTGTAAATCATTTTGTAAAAGACAAATATAGCTAGGAACATTTTGAAATAATACGAATATTGATTTTTTCTAAATAACCCACATTATTAAAGCTTTAACTGGCTAAAAACAAATAAATTTCACAAACTCCGAATGTAAAAGGAAAAGCGTTTAAAACTGACAAGTACAATAAGAAGAGCAAATTCTTTGTTGCTAAGTAGGGCTTTATATAATCCATTGGCTTTAAAGGGAAGCAACGGCTTTGTTTTGGCCGGCAGTACGCTTGGCTTATCAAAAGGTTGATAATTCAAGGTTAAGAATTGTGTCAAGTAAAAAGCTTGCCTCATTTAAACGGAATGCCAACGCAACTGTTGGCTTTTGCGGCTTGAATTGGTCATGTGTCATCATTAGATAAAATTGAGTATTGCCGCAGAATTGAGGCAAACACTGATAACTAATTCGATATCTTCAGACGAACTCTTTAATCGCACGTAGCAGGTTGGAAGTCGCACTGCGGTCGTCAAATTACAGATGGCCTACGTGCAGCTAAGACCGAAAGAACTTCCATTGAATACAAAGTATTGCTCTTCTCTTGACCAAATCAACTATCGATGAGCATGCCGGCAGCTTTCAGCGATCAGTACCAAAATGGAAGGGTCAGTGCTAACACGAATAGCTCTAATTCTGGTGCTAACACTAAGTCATGTGCTTGCCTATCGCAGCTCCTTGCCACCTACCAATGCCGTAGTTCCGGGATCAGACGGCACCGAAGCCGAAGCTTTAGTTGCAGCAAGTGGGGAGGCAGAGGCTGAAGGCAACGGCGAGGGTCAACCCGATGCGTCATGGATGAAGCCGTTGCAACAGTATGGATGGAACGAGAACCATCTGAAGAACAAAATGGAGCACGGGGATGTGACAACGTTTGAGCTCGGCACGCCCAACTATCAAATTCTGAACCCGGAAGACGAGCCGGAGTTTATAACTGAAGATCAGCCTCAATATCAGGAAATGCTCAAACGATTGACCGCAAATAACAGTGCCAGCACTGTGATCGATATGAGCAAACCCCACCTACCCGCATCCAAATGGGATCAAAGCGAAAAGGAAACTGCTGATGGAAAAGGGAATGCTCTCAAGCAGCACAATGTTAAACAGGCTAATGAGTCCGGTAGGCCTGCTTCCGAAGATGATGGGGAAAAAGATAAAATTCATAAGGAGAGCAATTATGAAGAAATGCCGGGGAGGGCGATCAACAGGCGAGGAGTTTTTGAAGCTCAGGAGGTGGCATTCACAGACCGAAATTCCGAAAAGATGCAACATGAGGCGCAACCAAGACTCAACCTTGTCAGTGTTGGTGATGAAAACGGCTTTTCTAAAAAAGAAAATGTAAACGAAAAGAAAACCTATACGAAGCTGCAAAATATGGAGCGAGATCTCAAAAAGCATATCTACGAAAAACTGCAGCATATGGAGCAGCAAAGGCAGCTCAACAATCCTGCAATTGAAGAAAACACCAATACCAAGCAGAGTTTCGTTGAAATGGGAACAACTCCCAGGATAAACGTTCAAAAAATAAATGAAGATAAGCCCCATACTGAGCACAGTTTCGTTGAGATCGAGGATGATCCAACAACTCCCAGGAGTAGTGCACATGAAATAAATGTTTTTGGCGGGGCCAGACCCTTTCAGAAAGTTATTCATAATTTAAGCTGACAATTGTGCATTGTATTGATTACTTTTAATTAGCATAAAACAAAGCATTTAAGTGACAGCCTGGCGGTTGAAAAATTTCAATTTCTCATTTGGTATTGATTTTATTTTCTTAGCGAAAATTTCTTTCTAATGCTAAATGTGAAAAAAAATAAATCTATTCTAATTCTTGCATTACTTGTGTTTTGATCACACCCTAGGAAAGAAGCATTTTATAGATTACATTTTAGGTGAGTTCTGGGAACGACTTAAAGCAAATTCGCAGTAGGTTCGATAACAATTATATTATTGGATGCCAAATAAATTTAACAAATGGATAGATAGGCAATGCTTTGAATATCACAGACTTTTGGGTTGAACTTTTAGCAAATTTTAAAAGAATTTAAATGCAAAGGTAGAGATAAAAGACTCACCTGATTTCTTCTGCAACGCCAAAGTAAGGAGTTCAGAATCTAAAAGAAGCCTACTCATAGGTCATTGCTTTATTGTCGTCTATGCCAAGAAGCTCAACAGACGACAGATGCAGCCAATGAGAGGACCTATAAGCGATCCAAATTCTGGAACAGCTACTCTGTCATTTAGAGTAAAGTATCTGAATACGCACAGGCTTGCCCCGGAATGTTCTCCGCCCTCACTGTCGGCGTTTTCAGGCAGGATGCACAGCAGGATGTTATTAAATTAAATCCTTCTCCAAGCCAATCTCCACCATCTTGCAATAGAAAGAACCAGCTTGTGTCTATGTGGGGCTGCCAATGGCGGTCTACCGGACTTATCAGAGTTAAATAGGAGTGTACTAATTATTAATTATAACAATTTGACAATGAGAAAGAGAACTTAAATGAGCTAAGAGTAAAGAAGAATAAGAAAAATAAATAAATAAAAAAATATAGAAAATCTTTCATGCAGCGGAAAAAAATAAATATAGAAAATCTTTTATTCAGCGGGGGAATGCGTATTATATAGCGCTATACTTGTATACCTAGTTTTAATATTTATTTCTATCACTCTACTGCATTCAAATATGAATATAATTGATATATGTTTGTATTAAATAATACAACAAAATATAAATGAGATCATCAAAAACCATTAAAATGTTACATCATTTAAGCACCACTGGCACAGTAAACTAGTTTTGTCTAGTTTTGAATCTGAAGTCATTCACCTCAAATCCAACGGCTTGCTGATTCATGCAAAATAAATCATTTTCATAATAAATAAATGCCGGCCGGTTTAATTGCTGAGTGTCTATATGGCATGTGGAAAGCCTGATATACCAAAATAGATAAATTTCCTTTATATATTAAGCCTCAAAAAGTTGTAATGTTGACCTTTGTACTGGTCTAGCAGTTAGGATACTTTTTGAGACTAATCTAAGGGGAATTGGTGTTTTCGGAGGCCTGGCACCGGCGTATTATGGGTTTAGTAAGCTTAGACAGTGTACGCATGTACCAAAGACGATATCGTATTGGTGGCTCAAAATATTGCTTATCAGAGTGCAGTACGTGTGCGAACAAAGCTGTACGAAATTATTTCCTCTTAATGCAATTGATAAGCTAATCGAAACTATCTATAAAATTTACAAAAAATGCAGGGCCATTGCGGCCGGCGTAGCAAGTTGAAAATTTATAAACTAGTCGAGCGCCCACCGCCGCTTCAGACCCAAAAAAATGTTCAGCATGAGCACAGCCTAGAATCGGCAGAGAAATTGGAGACTGGACCAGTTAATGGACCATACATATATGGTTAATTTGTTGCTTCCATTAGCTTTTGGATACCAAGAGATGTGGAAAGCAGTTTTTGATTGCTATTACTATTCTGTTGACATTCTTATGGATCCCAGCAAGTGTGTGTGTGGGTATGTGAATGCCCTCGATATATGGATGGGCATATCTGTAAAATATTGAAACTGGCGATTGTGGCACCAGTTGAAGCCAACCAACGCATTTAGAACGTGCTTTCAAGATTCATTTCCGCAACGTTGCCAGCGACAACAACAAGACGTCGATGTCGACGTCGACTGCGCCTGCAACTGCGACGCTGACGCCGCCGTCGACCCATATGCGCTTGTAATATATGTATGTACATACTCGTATATTGCAAATAGTTCGCAATGCCAACAAACTGGCGTACAGCAAAAATTGTATTTAAGAGCTATTCAGCAATATTGAATGGAAGAATTTGCACGCGGCACACAACGGAGGAACAACTAAATATAGTGCTGAAAGGTAAGCATAAACCAAAGATCACAGTAGGGATCCATTAACAGAAACCTGCAGAGTGCGTAGAAAAAAATAATATCTAATACAGTGTGAAGTTAGGCAACCTAAAAATTTCTAAAGTTCGTGATAGAGAAGTTGCTGACTATTTCTGGAGAAATGTCATTATTTCTATGAACAAGTGTCAGGCTCTCTATTGAGATATGTCAGGTATTATAAAGAGAACTGTTAGGTTCCGTTAAAGAATTGTCAGATTGTTCGTGGAGATTTGTCAGGCTTTTCTATGAGGAACCATAGTTGAAATGTCTTCTAGAGAACTCTAAAGAACTATCATATCTTTTATGAGTGTGTCTAATATTGTTCATAGCTTCTCTATTCACTATTCGTGAACATACAATAATCTCAAAACCCATACCTATTTAAATTGTTGAAGGAATTCCAGTGGAAGTAAACTTAGCTAACTACTTAATGAGATATTCCTCTTAAGCTATTTCTACTGTACAAACTGTGGCGATCGAACCGATTGGAGCTGGGCAATTGGAATTGTATGTCGCTGACCCGTTCTCATTACTGCTATTATTAATATATATTTACCTTATTTTTTATTTTAGATGATTGTGCGATCTGAGATATACGGTTTATTGTTGCTGGCCGTCGCGCTCACCCAAGCGCATTTTCCCGAATATTGTGCAGAGTGTGAGCAAGAAATTTGGGAGCAGGTGCCCTGCAGAGATGTGCCAACAACAACAGTGCCCAGCGTAATAACAACAACGAGCACGATCAGTCCACCTGTAACACCACCTACTACCGTAGGGCCGGGAACAACGGCTACTCCGCCGCCCGAAGCCACCACACAGGTCTATTATTCGAGCACCATTGCGCCTCCGGTAAATCTACCCTACGATGGCATCGCCTCTTTGCCCGCCTTCAAGAAGTGCTACTGCGACTGCAAGCTTGGCTGCAAGGACTTCTGCCGTAAGATTGCCATTTCCGGGCCCAAGCAGCAGCTGACCCAGATATCCGCCGTGCGGGACTATGCGCCAGGTGGACAGATCGAATACTCGCATGTGCACCAACGCAAATATTTCCCTAAATATGCACCATCTCTGCCGAGCTACCATCGCGAAGAGGCAGCTCCTGCAGCCGCAGTGCCTTACCCCCTCACATATCATGAGGCACCAGCGCCTTCATCTTCTGTGGGCAACAACATCAATGCACCCAACTATACGTTGGAGGAGCTCGCACATTTGCTAAGCAACGCCTACGGCAATAGGAAGGGCTATCCGCCCAGTCCGCAGCCACAGCCAGAGCCGGAGCCACAACCACAGCCACAACATCCCGTCTATTACTCGCCCGTGGTGTCCAAGGCCAAGCATGTCGCCAATTATAAGGTGTCCGCCAGTGCCGTTGCCAATGGCGGTATTGTTAAGACCCAGATCAAGACTCCGTATGTGACGGAGGAGCACGTAGTAACATCGGCACCACCACCCGCCTATGAGTCATCCTCACCATACCCCATTGCACCCCCACCACCACCACCCCCACCAGCAATCGAGCCAAAACCGTATTCCCTGCCCCCAAGTGAATCCAAATCCTACAACCTTCCCCCAAGTGAACCAAAATCCTATTCCCTGCCGCCCAGCGAGACAGAATCGTATCCCATGCCGCAGCCCGTGGCGGAATCGAAGGCCTACGCTCCGCCCCCTGAGTCCAGCTCCTTACAAACCAAGCCCGGTACTACCTTCGACATGGCCATCGACAACTATCTGAAGGACTATGGCTATGGCAATAATGCGATCGGCAACAATGTAATCGGTCCTTATGCGAATTACTGACCCTGATTCGTCGTTTTGTTATTAGTTGTAAAGCTTATCAATTATTTATAATTATTTATTTATTGTTCGCTATTAAGTTTGTTATTGTGGATTCGCTACGAGAAGCAATCAAAGAGTGTGAATGAATCTAAAAAAAAAGTATAAGAAATAATTTATTTATTGCAAGTCAAGGCTGAGTATAGAAGCTGATGGATTATTGCAGAACTTGTGCGAATCAGGCCGTGTAAGCGCGAAAGCTGACCTGGCCCGGGAGACTTTCTTTAATCGAAACAATTTGGAAAGTATTTTCTCAGTATGCGCTCGAAAAAATAGGTAAGGAACACAAATTGTATATCATCCGATGTATTGGAGCGACGACAAGAAAACTTTGGTATGTCTGGGAAGACGCAGCAAAGTCGTATGATCACGGTTCCGAAAAACTCCTTTAATTTAAAATACTTGGATTTGGTTTGATGGTTAAAGATTCCTCATTTCTTCACATGAAACTTTTCGTTGAACTGTTTGCTGCTCTTCTATCCAATTGGATATGATAAGTTTATTTATTTGTATTTATTTAAAAACAAATAGCATTTTGTGTGTATTTTTCACCCACCACCAAAGTTCTTGAACGTTCGCACAGAATAATTAATTTTTCTTGCTTTATAGCTAATAGGTGGACAATCCTTTCGCAAGACACAGGCAGGCTTTGACTCATCGATAATATATCCTGGGTTACAAACGCACGGCGCACCGCACTCAAGGGTGCAAAGGACGGTCTTCACCATGCATGTCTCTGGACAGGCTCCTCCACAGCCCACATTGGTGCCATTCTCGGTGCAATCAACCTCGCAGAGACCGAAGGCCATCCATTGCAGCAATAGGAGAAGCGCGAAAAGCGCCTTCATATCCAAGTCCGATGAATGTGGACTCAAAGCGATCTGAACACCAACTGTTCCGATTTGAAATGCAGCTGAAATTCATATACGCCGTTAATGCAAATCGCAAGAAACATATTTCTACAGAAAACAGCTGCAAAACTTAATTGACTTTGTAACTGGAGCCCCAGACGATCATACTCGTATTACCAAACGCTAATTCACGCTCCTCGACCTCCAATACAATCGCATTCAATTGAATAGGAACTCAGGAAAAAAAAAGTGGACTGTTAAATGTAGTGCTCTTGCCTGATATGAAAATATAATAACTTTTAATTACAAATTTAATAATTTAAAAATCTCTACTTTTTATAAATTTCATTCAAATTGGTCAATTTTACGAAAAGTTAGTAACGAAACAATGTTACTCCAATACTACGCCCACAAACTGCAGGAGCGGGTTCCCTCTTCTTCTTATTTTTTGTTTCTTTTTATTTATTTGGACACACTGTTGGGCTTGCTCGCCGACAGCTTTTTCTTTTGTCAATTCAGCGTTGGGGTACACCGTTCAACATTTCCGGTATAACGCTTTTACGTGAAGAATGCACACTTTTCTAGAATTTTGACGAATGGCTTGCGTGGGTCCTAGGGTTATGCAATGTAATACTTAACAGCTTCATCATTTTTGTGTTCGTTTTTCGAACAAATTCATCTTTATTCTGGGATATTATTTTATGATATGATATGATTCCATAATGGTTGCTGAACATAAGAAATGGCGTATATGTATATAACTTAAATGTGAAGAATGCAATAATGCTGGCTATGCCTGTTGGTAAGTGTATGAGTGCGTGTGTGTGTATTTATGCATTCATGTATGTATGTACATATGTATGTATATGTGCCGAGTCTTGCAATGGAAGAGCTTGGAAGTCAGTTTATAAAATCTTTTAAACCAATCAGTACTTGATTTGCGATGTGGGCCTTGAAACCGAAACATAATTGCCCTCAGGGAGAGATTCCTGTTTTAGCAGCGGCTTGGGTGCATAATGCACGAGTGGGGTTATTGGTGCGATCGGTGCCAAAACCTTCGCAGCGATCAGTTTTTTCGGTTCTGGTAAGGGTATCTTAATATCCGTCGGCTCACGCTGCACAATGGCCTCGAAGCCGTTGTGGTCATCCGCCTTGTATTGGACAATACGACGATAGCCATCCGGATCGATTAGCTCATAGATGCCCTCGACCTTGTCATCCTTGCGCGATTCCTTTTGGCTCTTGATATCACCCGTGTGCTCATCATGGACGGCCCAATGGAACTCATAGGCCACTGGTCCGTAGTCGAGCTCTGGCTGCAGTTCGATGGCGCAAGCCATGCCAAACAGGCCAATGGAGAGTATAACGAAGAGCTGTATGCGAAAGACCCTTGCACGAGTTATTTAGAGTTGTGAATATCTTCCTGGAACAAACATACCTTTTCCATTGTTCGGTGCGTCTAGTCTCTAGTCAGTCTACTCGGTCCAAGTCCAGAACGCTCGCATATGCATGCGACCAAGACCAAATTCAAAGTAATTAATCGGTGGAGTCCTCGGTGTTTTTATATGCTTCTCATTAGCAGCCGCCAACGGCTTCGATGTGGCAATCTTGAGTCGATATTGAAGTGCTGTGGCACGCGTTCATTAAATGTCTACCAATAATAATGATAATTAGGCAAGAAATCTTGCAAAGTGCTCCGAAACTGGTCAGCTGAACTTTTTGGTTCGCTGCAAGCTTTTCAAATGACTATGGGGTGTTCGAAATTTGTATAAGTAGATGATCAATGAATCCAAATTAAAATGTCGCCCAACTCTTGTATACCCTGTACCCGTTCCTCTTCTTCCGCTCTCTGGAATAAACATTATTGTATCATTCGTTTCTAAGATAGTTATGATATTCTGCGCCGATGTTGATGAATTTTGAGAATAATACCGGACATTATTAAAAATTGGGGCTATAAAAAATAATGTGGCTAGTATACTTGTATGTGGTTCATATGGTCTCAGTCAGCCCTGCTTCCTTATTTCTGTTTCATCCATTTAGACTCTGATACATATAAGAAAATGTTCAACCCTTCTTCATCTTCATTTATCTTCAAATTCTGGATAAATTAAGGAAATTCGTTTCTTTGAATTTAAAAATGAAACATCGCACAGCTAAAATGCTAAATTTACAGGTGGTTGAATCAATTTAAAAATCAAAAGCATTAATTAATTATTTAGGTCGTTGTTCAATATTAAAAAGTTGCAAATAGGAAAATAGGAAAAGATAGTCTGTTGCTGACTTTATGTTTTACGTAAGTTTCAAAACCACTTTAAAGAACTTTTTTGTGATGAATTTTCACAATACATAAAAATCGTAGAAATAATTAAAGTTTTAAGTATGAACGGTATAAAACGCTTCTGCACACTGAACAAGTTTTATGTGAACAATAATTTTCTCATTAAGGAAAACACGCACATGCACAGGTAATCAACAAATCTTGAATATCGACCAACAAACAACACGATAACTGTTAAATCTTTTCACACTTGTGGGTATGTCCGAATATCGAGCAATTACTCAGATCGTCTGCAACATATCATAGCGGCAACGGCTCTTCTGATTACCGCAACTAGTTTGTTGCCATTAACGAATATTTTAATTTTAATTCAACTCAACAATATCTGGTATGCGTACTTGTTGAATGCAACATGCCACAAAACTAGGTTACACTTGAGCACAAAATCAAAGCATAATTTGCATACTCGAACCATTTGAAGCTTAACACATTAGTGGCTAGGCATCTGAGCCCAGCCCTGCCCAGACGAGAGGTGGGCGCTACCTATAGAAAAATGTAAATGGACACGGAGATGCCAAGGTACGCTTTTCTTTGCCTCGCCTCCGTGAAATACAAGAAAATGACGCAGGGAGTCTTCCTCAAAGCAGAATTACAATCGGTCCGTTCAAAAAGTCTGCCATTTTTGTGGGGTTAATTCGATTTTGATCCACTTAGATGTGATTTTTCGAACTACAAAATGCCCTTTGGTTTTTAGATTGACATCTATTAAGATATCTGATGTGCTATAAATTTTCAAATAAATAAATAAGAACTGAATCAGCATGTACATTACAATGGCCAAGATATAATCCAGAGGAACCGTTGCTATGCCAGGAGAGCTTGGCTTCGCTTTTAGACTAGCACACCATGCAAGACCTGCGTGAACTGGTTGTGAAAATTTCCCCCAAAAGTATGCAATGCGAAAAAAATTAATTAAAAGAAACGCAACGGGTTTTGAAGCGACGCGAGAAAGGAGGATGGATAGCTAGGATCAGCTAAGGAGAACACATCCGTCGACCTTGCCAAGAGATTTCTATAAATAATACAAATAAAAATAAGACTAAAGTCCTAGTTTCACTTATAGTTAGATTATTGTTCAAGTGTTATTTATGTTGTTTTAAATACTTGAAGTAGAATTAAATAATTCATAAAGTAAATTCATATGTGTATGTAGTTTTAAAACAACAATTTTGTTTGCTTGAAATTTTGCATTGATCTAAAGAAAGTTGAAAATTCATGTTTTAACTAAATTATTGTCTTCACAAATTATTCTCATCCCTAAAAATAATTTCTATTAAATAGTTTTGTAGTAGTGTCGGCTTTTTTTTGTTGTTTCTTGTTTCTTCTTTTGGTGTTTATTGTGCTTGCTACTCTCAAACATTTGTATTTATTACAATTTGTGGGAATACCCATTTATTTGTATGTGCGCTTGCTAAAAAAATATTAATTAAATAAAATTTAGTTTAAAAAATATGTATTTAAAGAAGTGCGCGTTGAAATTGTGTATTTCTGGGAGTCTGGACCTAATGTAGAGAATTTCCAGTAGGCATTGTTATTGCCATTAAAATTAATTCATTTGGAGTTCTTACGACTAAAATAATTTCGAGATAGATTTGTGCTTTCTATTCAAAAAAGTAATACGTTTTTTGGTTTCACCATGAATCCAGGTTACATGACCAAGTTTCGGCCGCATTGCCCAGACCATCCACAGGAAGATCTAATTGAGGACTTTCGCGCGGGAGATTTGATTTGTCCCGAATGCGGTTTGGTGGTTATGGAGCACGCTATCAATGTGTCGGCTGAGTGGCGCTTCCTTGAGCCCACAGGTACAGATCCGTGTCGCGTGGGCGCCATTTGTGATCCCCTGCTAAATGGCGAGGACATGTCGACTGTCATCGGGCCGATGCCCATGAGCCGGGATGGCAACTACCAGTTGCCGACTTACATAAAACGTCGCGTCTTGTTGGGCACAAATAATGCCATAAAGCGTGGTTTCGACGTCATTGCGGTTATGGTTAAGCGCCTAAACACAAACGAACAGGTCAGGGATCGGGCCAAGGCATTGTACAAGCAGGTGCGTAGAAACGGACACATTATGGTATCATATCTATATTGTGTTATCGACCCGTAGATCTACGATTCGAAGCTGATCCGGACACGCAGCACGGATGCCAAATGTGCGGCTTGCATTTACATTGCCTGTCGTCAGGAGAACATTCCGCGCAGCTTCAAGGAGGTGTGCGCCATTTGCAATTCCAGCAAAAAGGAAATCGGACGCACCTACAAGCAGCTGATGACTGCTCTTAAGTTGGACCTGGATTTGGTTGGCAGCAAGGATTTTATGACGCGTTTCTGCTCCACCTTGGGTACGTTGCTTTCATGAATAGATGTGAAGAACCTTATCTAAGTCTTATGTGCTCGCAACATCTGACAGCTAGCTGGCCTCATGTACTAACTAAGGATAGGATTAGTAGGGTTTTGAAAAGTGAATTTAGCCGTCCGTCTCGTCTTGGGGGACAATTAAAAAGTGAACACAGACGAAAAGCCAAACACCTTGCAGAAACGTTAGATCTTTATGTACCGCTCGGACTTCAGATGGAATGTCAGTTTGGAAGGCTTTTCAAAGGAAGAAGGATATTCGATATACAATAAATCAGTTGGAACAAGTGAGAGCATCTAAACAGCAACTTTTAGGAAAAGATTTAAATATTAGAAAGAAGTACAGAAATAAATAATTCACATAATATATAATAAAGCACATAATTCTAGATAGACAGAACAATCGCTAATCGGCCAGGCAATCAAATTAGAAATTTAGTAAATGTAATAATATTTACTATATACATGTAGTAAATGAAAAGAATTAACGACCTCAAATTGTCAAGATGATTTTAAATGATGCTCGAAATTAATTTCGAAATAGTTTTAGCAATGAAATAATTCCGTATTCTTCTGGTGTTGATTCCCAAACTTTCCAATTCTTGCAGATGTTCCCGTCTCTATGGAAACTGTTGCCATGCAAATTGCTTCAAATTCCATGGAGATTTATGAACTAACTGGCCGCTCACCCTTGTCCATTGCCTCGGCTGCTATCTATATGGCCACCCACACTGCTGCTCCGGAGTACCATCGCGAGGCCGGACATATAGCCCGTGTAGCCGGAGTCGCATTGACTACAGTAAACACCATCTACATGATAATGTTGGATCACCTGGATAAGATTTTGCCCCGCGGCACTAATCGCTCCATGTTGCCCATGCCGAATCTTGATATATAGTATGGGTTGGTTTTAAATTCCCAATGCATTCATTCTCTATTCAAGAAGTCACGATGAAGGCTAGGGAGCTAGAGCTTTATGATCCATTTATAAATTCGTTCACAATTCATTTTAGAATTTAAGACTTCTCATATTCAACTTACAGACAAAATAAAGATCTTTGTTTAACGAATGATATACGCACTTAAAGAACTCAATCAAGCATGCTGTTCTGAAGTTTCTAGTCTAGGGTTTATCCTTAAGATGTGAATTATCTTAAAGCTGTTAAATACAGATTGTACATAAACTATACATAAATTCCATTTATTTCCATTCCTCTGCATTATTGTTTTTCTTGCTCCCCCTTTTTGCGCACGGTTTGTTGCCAACGGGAACGCAAGAGTTCTCGTCTAAGGGCATTGCTCTCCGTCTCGATTGTTTGCAGTAACTGTAAGGTTTAAATCTTTTTAGTAACTTTACTTATCTACATCAGATTAATGTTCAAAACCTACGCTATGCGTTAGAGCTACACGCTCCAGCGTCGAGGGATCGGCATCACCAGGCACCAAGCAAGATTGGCACTCAGAAGAGGCCACCTCCTGTCTATAGCGGCGACGTGCCGATGAATCAAGGTCTTCATAAGGTGGCGGTGGTTCGATAGGTTTATCTTCCGGCATTTCCTTGTTCTCAGCACTTGCACTATTGGTTGCTGTTCTCTCCGCTTTAATGGCGGCCAATTCCTCGCGTAATCTTTGATTTTCCATCTCAAGAAAGTCGATCTGGAATTAAATTAAGTTTTTACTATCAAGAAGAATGAAATCTTCTGTAAACATGTAGAGGCTATTAAATGACTTTGTTATATTTTATTCTTATTTCTCTTTCGCCAATAATGTTACTAAATATTACTCAAGAATTGTATTCGATTACTCACGCTCTCCAACTCAAAGTCCATCTCATCGATGATATCATAGGACTCATCCAGGGCCACCTGTAACTTAACTATCTTCGATTGCAATTGCTCCACTTGAGTGCGTTGATTTTGCGCCGAGTGGCGCTTCTCCTGCACTATTTGTTGCTCTGCAATTGATAGTGTGAGTGGAATTGATTACCAACCAGCAATCTCGCTAACCTGTATGCCTTTGATCCAAGGCCGATTTCATGACCAAGCCAGTCAGCGTCTTCTGTCGCTTGAACATCTCCTCCAGCGCTTTGCAGCGCTTCACCTTATCCAAGTAGGCCTCATGGAGCCTATTGTATTTCTTCTTGTGCTGTTGCAATGCTTCTAGCAAGGAATCGCGTTCGCCCTCCAACTGAAATGCCTTGATCTTGGCCTCCACGTTTATGGTGGCGTTTGTGCTTTGATCGCTGGATATGCGATTTAGTCGATGACGCAGTAAGACATTCTCCTCCTCCAATCGCACGATTTGTGCCTTGGCTGCGAACGCATTTCACAGTTGATGAATCGAAATTAATATTTTATATTTAGTATACGCACCAGCGACCAATTCAGCTTGTAACATATTTAAGCCCGAAGAACGCTCCATTTGTTAAACTAAATGTTATCTTTTCGTTTGTACTTTTTGCACCTGGTTTATTGACACTTATATTACAACAGTTATAACCAGATAAGTTATCAATCAGTAGTTGCCGTACCACGAAAACTTGAACTTAACTATAAATTTTGTTGTTTGTTTCTATCCGTGTTCAGTAATAAAGCTAAGGTCGAAAAATATCATCAAACACAAATGAAGTACAAGTAGTTTATTTATTTAATATTTATATATTCAATTCTTCATCCCATTTGTACAGTTATTGAGCAGTTTTTTATCAACAAGCTTTGAAAAGTGGCAAAGCTTTCAAACTCTGCTGTGGTTGTTAACTTGACTCTCTTAAGAGAAGAAGCTTTGGCAAACACTTTGGTGTGTTTGCCAACATTGTTCCATGCCGAATATTTATTTGAACGTGAATATGGTTTTCTTTTTTCGTTTCGAATATGAATGTAAACTGCTATCAGTAATGAAAACCGTTTAACAGATCAAAAAACAACAAATCAGATGCATCAGACTTACGAATTGTCACTGGATGGGAAGACCTGATTCTGGAAACCCTGGAAAACAAATGAACCGCCATTCCACTCGCTACAATGACCGGTTGGTTGTTAGCTTAAGTATTCCTTTTAATTATACATATTTTTGTTTTTGCTGGTCGCTTCTCTGCTTTACGTTTATAAAAAAATGATAACTTTTATTTATTTCATTTTATGGGCTTTTGATGCTGAAGTGGCTTTGCTTACGTACCTAGTATGAAAAGCGAAGAGGAGGGCAGTGGTTTGAATTTAATTTAAAATAATAATTATTATTTATTTATTTGATTTTCTTGGCTCTTGGTGCTGACGTGGCTTTGCTTAGGTACCTAGTATGAGAAGCGAAGAGGTGGGCAGTCGTTTGAATTTAATTTAAAATAATAATTATTATTTTTTTATTTGATTTTCCTGGCTTTTGATGCTGACGTGGCCTTGCTTAGGTACCTAGTATGAGAAGCGCAGAGGAGGGCAGCCGTTTGAATTTAATTTCCAAAAATAATAATTTATTTATTTATTTAATTTTCTGGGCTTTTGGTGCTGACGTGGCCTTGCTTAGGTACCTAGTATGAGAAGCGCAGAGGAGGGCAGTCGTTTGAATTCAATTTAAAATAATTATTATTATTTATTTATTTGATTTTCTTGGCTTTTGGTGCTGAAATGGCTTTGCTTAGGTACCTAGTATGAGAAGCGCAGAGGAGGGCAGCCGTTTGAATTTAATTTGAAATAATTATTATTTATTTATTTAATTGATTTTCTTGGCTTTTGGTGCTGAAGTGGCTTTGCTTAGGTACCTAGTATGAGAAGCGCAGAGGAGGGCAGCCGTTTGAATTTAATTTGAAATAATTATTATTTATTTATTTAATTGATTTTCCTGGCTTTTGATGCTGAAGTGGCTTTGCTTAGGTACCTAGTATGAGAAGCGAAGAGGAGGGAAGTCGTTTGAATTTAATTTAGAATAATAATTATTATTTTTTTATTTGATCTTCCTGGCTTTTGATGCTGAGGTGGCCTTGCTTAGGTACCTAGTATGAGAAGCGCAGAGGAGGGCAGTCGTTTGAATTTAATTTCCAAAAATAATAATTTATTTATTTATTTAATTTACTGGGCTGTTGATGCTGAGGTGGCTTTGCTTAGGTACCTAGTATGAGAAGCGCAGAGGAGAGCAGTCGTTTGAATTTAATTTGAAATAATTATTATTTATTTATTTAATTGATTTTCTTGGCTTTTGGTGCTGAAGTGGCCTTGCTTAGGTACCTAGTATGAGAAGCGCAGAGGAGGGCAGTCGTTTGAATTTAATTTAAAATAATTATTATTATTTATTTATTTGATTTTCTTGGCTTTTGGTGCTGACGTGGCCTTGCTTAGGTACCTAGTATGAGAAGCGCAGAGGAGGGCAGCCGTTTGAATTTAATTTCCAAAAATAATTATTTATTTATTTATTTAATTGATTTTCTTGGCTTTTGGTGCTGAAGTGGCTTTGCTTAGGTACCTAGTATGAGAAGCGCAGAGGAGGGCAGTCGTTTGAATTTAATTTGAAATAATAATTATTTATTTATTTAATTGATTTTCTTGGCTTTTGGTGCTGAAGTGGCTTTGCTTAGGTACCTAGTATGAGAAGCGCAGAGGAGGGCAGTCGTTTGAATTTAATTTAAAATAATTGTTATTGTTTATTTATTTGATTTTTTTGGCTTTTGGTGCTGACGTGGCCTTGCTTAGGTGTCTCGTATGAGAAGCGCAGAGGAGGGCAGTCGTTTGAATTTAATTTAAAATAATTATTATTATTTATTTATTTGATTTTCTTGGCTTTTGGTGCTGACGTGGCCTTGCTTAGGTACCTAGTATGAGAAGCGCAGAGGAAGGCAGCCGTTTGAATTTAATTTCCAAAAATAATAATTTATTTATTTATTTAATTTATTGGGCTTTTGGTGCTGACGTGGCCTTGCTTAGGTACCTAGTATGAGAAGCGCAGAGGAGGGCAGTCATTTGAATGTAATTTAAAATAATTATTATTATTTATTTATTTGATTTTCTTGGCTTTTGGTGCTGACGTGGCCTTGCTTAGGTACCTAGTATGAGAAGCGCAGAGGAAGGCAGCCGTTTGAATTTAATTTCCAAAAATAATAATTTATTTATTTATTTAATTTACTGGGCTGTTGATGCTGAGGTGGCTTTGCTTAGGTGTCTCGTATGAGAAGCGCAGAGGAGGGCAGCCGTTTGAATTTAATTTCCAAAAATAATTAGTTATTTATTTATTTAATTTACTGGGCTGTTGATGCTGAGGTGGCTTTGCTTAGGTGTCTCGTATGAGAAGCGCAGAGGAGGGCAGCCGTTTGAATTTAATTTCCAAAAATAATTAGTTATTTATTTATTTAATTTACTGGGCTTTTGGTGCTGAAGTGGCTTTGCTTAGGTACCTAGTATGAGAAGCGCAGAGGAGGGCAGTCTTTTGAATTTAATTTCCAAAAATAATTAGTTATTTATTTATTTAATTTACTGGGCTTTTGGTGCTGAAGTGGCTTTGCTTAGGTACCTCGTATGAGAAGCGCAGAGGAGAGCAGCCGTTTGAATTTATTTTCAAATAATTATATTTTTATTTATTTGAGTGATTATTTGAAATAGTCGAGTATATGCACTGCAATTCGGCGCATCCTAGGGATACGAAGTTGGACCAGTGGAAGTATATGTTTATTTGTTATAATTTATAATTTGTTCGTTATGGCTGCTACAGTGCTTCAACGATACATCTTGTTCGCCCTCCATTTAAAATTCGTTAGTGGAATCCTCTCTCAGTCTCTCAATAAAAAGTCATTTTTATTTTTGTCTATTTTCTAGTTTAGGTATCATTTATTTTGTTGTCAGGAGTCTCATGTTTTCATTTTACAATAATAATTACTCATTGAATATTTTCACTAAATAAAAATATTTCATTCTGTTTCTTAAAAATAGTTATTTACTTGCACCTATGAAATACGCAGCTAAACTGTATTAAAATCGCTTTTAAATATATGTATGTGTCTATATGTGTATATGTATTCATATACGATATTGTATTGCAATACAATCCCGAATCATTTGTAATTGTGTTGCGGTGTATATTTGTATAACTATGTATATAGCGTACACACACACTCTTATTCTTTTCTTGATTTATCCTTTAGTGTGGTTTCTGCAATCCAGTCCACATATATGTATATGTAGAATGCATCACTTATGTACTAATCTGCCATACATATTCATAATACATAATGCATAACGAAACGTAAATAATGAAAATTTCGTAGAGAAAGTGCAAATTACCAATTGGAATAACTAAGTTGCATATGATAGTATCTAACAGATACTAACTAACTATATGACCACGTACGCATGTAGATGCGTACTTATATGTATACATATATATATACTTAATTGAGATATTTAAGGCATTATCGCATTTAAAGTACGTCGTTCTGTGTTAAATCTAACACTCATTTCGGCCGCACAGACCTTGAACATTAGTTGTCTGCTCAAAAGATAAAAATTAAGAAATTAAAATTTGATTTAGGCTTAAAATTCTGCCTACATGCGACAACCCGTACATTTTCCATCGATATGGGCCGCGTGTACATACATATCTATCTCTATGCTATATTTTTGTTATACTTATTCATGTATGTATGTATGTATATAGTATCTATCATTCAGTTTGCTCTACTTATCTTTATGAATTCTTCTCATTTCCTACATACGTTTCATTTATTATTGACTCACACATCATTTCACAGCACAATTTCCATTGACAATTGTTTGCATTCAATATTATCAACATCTCAGTTGCTAAATAAATTTTCCACATAATTCCAATGCTAGACTTATTTTTGTTAGTGCGAAACCGAAACTGCACAAAGTGCCAATGAATGAAGAGCATTTATTATACATACATATGCTAATAATTGATTCTCCAACAAGTTGAAGAATGGGCTTGGAACTAAACATATAAATTGCAGATTTAATTGTAGTCTAGAACAAAATTATAGCTAAACCATAGTTTGTTTTCTTAGCTATTTTATATTTGTTTTTTTTACGTTTTTTTCTTCTTTCATTACAATACAAGTTATGCTTATCACAAGGGGCTACAGCTAAAATACACCGCTTCATAATGTTTAGACAATAAATTAGGTTTCCTAGGACACGGTACGTGTACGTATATAGTATTATTGCAACACTCCAAACTAAATCCAGATTTGAACGGTCATCGATATTATAAAAGAGCAAAGTAAATTTGTTGTTGTTGTTTGTTGTTGTTGTTGAAAAGTTGAACACTTCTTTGTTTGTTTGTGTAAGTACAAAAGCTGCTGGTTCTGTTTTGTTTTTCTTAGTCAGGAATAATAACGTGAATAGCATTTTGTTGTTGTAGTTTCTATATTAATCTGTATATTGCCTAAAAGAGACCCTGGAATGTGTGGGGGTAGGCGGCCTTTGTGGCATAGAGAAAATCTACTTAAACAGCTAAGTGAGAATGTGAAAGTTACATTTCCCCCTTCTTTTTCTTTTGTTTTTCTTTTTCTAGGCTGCTACATTAAGCACAGGAACATGTTGCACGAAGGACAGGACGCCACCGCTATGGCAACAACTACAAGCGCATCGATCCGGATTCGTCCATCTCGTCGTTGTCATCGTTGATAAGCTCATTGCGATCATCATCGATTTGAATTTTATGGTGCGAGGCATTGCGGGTGTGTGGGTGTGGCGGACGAATGTGCGGCGGGGCGGTGGTTGTGGTTGTTGTTGCGGATGTGGCTGTGGTTGAGGCTGTGGCAACCTCTGGCAGATTAGGCACCACTGTCTCCGAGCTGCACGGCAGCATGGTGTAGTTCAGATCTTTGGAATTGGTGCGACGGTGCCGCAGTATGTTCAGGCCGGCTGATTCGCTGCTGCTTGACGTTTGGCTAGGACCTCCAACGACGGCCGCCTTAATGTTCAGATCCTTGGAGTTGTTGCGCGAATGACCACGCGAGCCCAGCCCAGTATTTCCTTCCATTTCGTTGGAGTTCTTGAGCTTCGATTCCGCCATCACATTCTTGAGGACATTCACATTCTTTTTGGCATTGCTGTGGTGATGCGGATGGCGCAGGAAATCGGCATCGAAACGTATGTTGTTTGGCATATATATCTGATCGTAGGAGTGATTCCGCGAATGCTTCTTCACGAAGTGGCCGCAACCCGTGGTCAGCTCATCGTCGTCGTCCTCCTCGGCGCAATCCTGCGGTCGCAACTGGTTCTGTATGTAGCGAATTGGGAGTGTGGGATCGTCACGCGCCAATTTGTGGCGCAGATCGTGCGGATTTAGGTCTGTGGAGTGGTTGCGGGTGTGCGTCTGCAGCTTCTTGAGATTCTTATACTTATCGCCCGCCCCATCCGCGGCTGTTTCGGGCGTATTGTGATCCTTGGCAAAACTCTTGATCATTTTCACATCGCACGAGGCACTGCGGAAATGTTTCTTCGATTTCATTTGTGGCAGATTGCAGGTATTGGCAGCTGGTATCACGTGTCCGCATTTATCGTAGCTGTGGGGGAAACGAAAGAAACTATAGATAAACGACTCGATGGCAACCACAAATCCTATTCGATAGACTTACCCGTAATCCTGTTGCATGGTGCGCGAATCGTTGCGCGAGTGACGCATTACATCATTGGGAATAATTAGTTCGCCACCACTCAAACGATTTGCATTCGGCTCGCCATGTCCTGTGAGTTTCTCCTCAAACACTGTAAGTATGGAAAAGGAGTCAGTATGTATGCTCATGACACTAAGCTTAACATCTAAATTCGAATGTAAACGAGCTTAGCAATCGCTTAAAAAGATTAGAGCCTGTTCTCTTATCTCAAGCTCTTTCTAGCTGGTCTAGTCTAGTTTTCCTAGTTAGTCTTAAGGCCTATTTAAAAGACATTCATTCTATTATTATGCTAGCACTGTTTATTGCTTACGTTTATCTAGACTTATGATTGAGCCAATAATGGGATCACTGGCATTCAGGGGCTTCATTTTCTCAAGCTGCTTGCGTCGACGCACAAGCCACCAATCCACAATGAAGATAAAGAGCGCCACCAGCTTGACGGAGGCGCACAGTCCCACATATCTGTATAGAAGAGAAGCTTCATCAGTGAAATTCTGTAAATAGAAGGCTTCGACTGCACTCACTTGTATCGAAACTTTTCAATGTCATAGATGAGGCAGCGGCCGCCTTTCTCGCCACACGATGATTTCCACAGCAAACATGTCGAGTCAATGAGATTGCCAAAGAGTATAGGCGCTGGTATATAGCCAAACAATCTGAAGATTACAAATTGCATGCCCAGTGCAAAGGAACGCTCCTCCTCGGACACCGAACGCAGCACAATCATGAGCAGCGGCATCTGGGTGGAGGCCACTATGAAGGTCATGAAGAAGAGCAGAATGAGGAACGGGTATATGGTTCGACAGGGTGTGGCGCAGGGTCCAGCCGTCGCCACAGGCACTACAGTGACCTCGGCAAAGGTATCGCTATCAGTGAACGCCTGAGCCTGACTACCACCGGCTCCACGATAAATGGTGCTCGAAATATTGGCGTGAACACCTGAAAACAAGCAAGCAATCAGGCATCATTGGGTGTTACATGAAGGGCTATGAACGGCTACTTACATGCACAGTTGGTATAATTGGAGCTGGAGGAGAAGGCTGTGCAGCCGGCATGACAGGGACTGAAGTAGGTGAGTCCGTTGTTGCCACAGACCGGCTCCACTTCGCTGGTGAGGCACTCGCAGCCAAAGTTGCAGGCAGCCGTCAGGTTGACCTGAAACGGCTCCAATGTGCCCTGCTTCGAGCTGGTATAATAGGGAATCGTGGTGCCAGCCATTTTCAGATTATCGCAGCCCAGGAAGAACAGCATCGCATAGCAGGCCAGGCAGATGACGTTGGTGATGAGCACGAACTGAACTGCGCCCTTCGGTTTCAGCTGGAAGCGCTTCAATATGCAACCGCCAATGAAGATTCCAATACAGGCACCCGGCACGGCAATCGAACCCGTGAAAATATTCGCCTGGCTCTTGCCCAAGCTGAACTGAGTCTCCAGGTACTTTGGCAGGAAGACGACGAAGCCGGAAACGATCATAAGCTCCATGCAGGCGCCCAGACATGTGACTATGTAGACAGGATTCTTCACCAGACGCAGCATCGACTGCGGTATGTCCTTAATGTCCTTGCCATAGCCGGTGTCAACGCGCGGCTGTGGCTCCTCCTCTTTTGTGGTAACGGCTACGATCTCCTTCTTCACCTTGCCCAGCTCATCCGTAGCGCTCGAATTGTTCGGCAATGCCGGTTGTACTACACTGCTCTTCCGAATCTTCTTCTTCTCGCGCGTAAGCACCTTTGGGAAGGAGAAGAAGGGCACAGCCACAAAGAGCAGCACAACACCGCAGAGCAGAAAGCCGCCCCACCACATGCCCACCCAGCGACGATCGCCGGGCGCTATAAAGAAGAAGGAAGCCTTTATAGTTTATAGGTAAAGATCTAAATGGAAAATGTAATTGAAGCTTTTTTAAAAAATCTCTTATTTCTAAAACTCTACTGAACAGCCTTAAAACGTCTGTTGCTCGCCATCTATCTAGTTGGGAGTCAATAGATAACCCCATCTAATTCTGACCTTACTTGGATCACCTTTATCCCTTTATCCCCCATCAATGATAGATTTATGTGTAGCTCGTTTAAAGAAACATGAAATTAGGAATGAACTTGTGAGGATCCCAGCTGGTATGTCCCTAAAGATAAGACGATTGATAGTTGGACTAAATCTTCGATTGAATATAATTATGTTGGGGATTAAGGCTATGTTTCCATCGCACCATCTCTGGCTGTCTGGGGAACGTCTATACAGGTTTTTAAATAAATATCTGGCCCATTCATTCATATTACAGAGGAAACGAGCCACACAACAATTTAATTCCGATTCTGTTACGTATGTTTCGATAAAATGTTTTCTTTTGGTTCTAATTATATTCCTTTAATAGTCGGTAATAACTTAATTGTTTTCTTCTTAAATATTGAATGAGGCAAAGAAATACAAGAAGTAATAGCTGTAATTGAAAGTTTTTACTTACTTATCGATATGACGGCGGAAGACAGCGAGTCCATGTGAAAGGAGAGCAAATAGGCGCCCAGCAAGAAGCCCACGACAGGTCCAAAAGCCGCCATGCTGTACATGCAGCCAATGTACATGGACGAGCTCTCGGTGCGCACATGGTCGTCCACATAGGTGGTGCCGAGGGTGAAGAGCGGACTGCCGCCGCAGCCGAGCAGAAGTTGGGCCAAGACGAATAAGAGCACAGGTCCTGTCGTTGAGGATTTACCCTCGAGGCAGTTATCCTCGCGCAGGGTGTGCGGTGCGAGTGGCTGATTGGACAGACCACTGGATAGCCGGCCCAAATCCATGTCCTGATCTCGCACCAAGGCACTGCGACATATGTTATCGCTGGACTTGTTCAAAATGGCAATGCCTGGATTGGGTTCGCCGGTGAAGTGCGGCACCATAAACACCAGAGAGCCAATGCCCATGATGACGGCACCGATGCCGATCCATACGGGTATGTGACGCCTGCTCCCCAAATAGCTAACGAATATAACGGTTATCACATTGCCAATCTCATAGCTGGAGGCTATTAGGCCGGAATAGCTGGAGGGTATCTCGAAGCGCTTCTCAATCGTGGTGATCACTGAATTGATGTAGCCAGAGCTCAATGCCTGCTGCATCATGACCAGCACGGACAATAGTAGTACGAATATCTTAATTCTAGCGAATCTTTGGATGCCATACGGCCGACAAGACAATATGCCGCAGTCCCGAGACCGAAACTGTTCCTCATCATCGTCATCGTCGAGCTCAGCGGTGCCACCACCACCACCACCACCACCACTGGCTCGATTGTTGGCCGCCGCCGAGGGCTGACGACTGTGGCACTTAAGGACAACGTTGTCCGTTGTCGACGTTGTTGTGCCCATGATCGATGAATGTGGTGGATGTGGGTGTGGGTGTGCCGGGGCCGCTAACTCGCTAGCATTGGAAGCATCCTGGGCAGCATCTATGCTGCTGTCGTCACCGCTGTTCGCTTCTGAATACAGGCCAGTCATCTGATACATTGATTCCTGCCGCCTGCAAATACAATGTAGAGTAAACAAAAGGCGCTCTTCTGGAGTTGTGGGACAATAGTCATGACTTTTCTTGCTAAACAAACACCTCATCTAAAAACTCGGCTTATAATTTTGTTCATTTTCTTTGTACTCCAAAAAATATATTTTATAAAAAAATAAAAAATAATACTTCAACAATTTGTTCTTAAATGTCAACCAACTAGATGTATTTCGAAAGACAGAGTCTGGCGTGTGGCAGGCAGGTTGGTGGAAAGTTCTGGCAGTTCTACATTTTGAAATTTCTCGCCTAGATCAACAAACTTGGGAATGGACTTTCAAAATTGTAATACAATATATTTGGGATGCAACTTATTACTTATTGGAACAATTCGAAAAAGCCATTTTCACAAACTTGATCGAGTTCAGAAACGCATTATGCTTACATTATGTTTACAAAGTTGAATTTGTAATTTTTTAAAAATCTTTATTCTTTATTTAAGATCTGTCCTAAGGAGGACAATTATTAAATTTTATGGTAGCATTGGATTTGAATTTGTAATTTAATTTAGAATTCGAATTAGCAGACTATTTATGGAAATTGGATTAGATTTAGAAGTAACTATTCTTTATAGGCACTTTTGGATATTCTTTAAGAATTCTCACTTCCTCCATTGAATGAAAGCACTATTTTGTGTGTTGAAACTAAGCCATATCCTTGCCATTTTCAATGGCCCGCAGAAGTCAAGGCGCCTTTCTATATATGTTCATCTGCCGCCACTGGCGAGCCTCAGACTCTGTATGGCCTAGAGATTTCATTGTTGCACAGTCAAGGACAAGAACTCACAGTTGCACTCGAAATTCAAAGCCAAATGATGTCCTTTTGGCACTGGGCCTCAACGATTCAAGCGACCAGGCGACGAGCGGCAACTTCGCGAAGTTCCTACCACTGCCAGGCGCGACTTACCCCGAACTACTGCCGACCATTGAATGAAAGCTCTGTGGCGCTCACGTGCCACTAACTGGCTGGGAGCCTTTCTGCTGCTCCTCCTGCCCACTCCCTTGACACTGCGGCTTGTTTATGTGCCATGTGGTAGCGCCGCTGTCACGCTTTTCGTGTGGGCGATCCGCGTGCCGCGCCCCGCGGCCTCTGTTAATTCGACCGAGACCTCGTCCTCGTCCCCATCGCTGCCGTAATCGACTGTTTATCGATTGTGTGTGGAATGAATGCAGATGAATTATTGAGGACCAGACGAGCCTTCGATTTGCCTCAAGCTTAAGTCAACCAATCAGCCAGCAGGCCAAGTAATTACACCCATTTTCATGGCCTGCTCATTTATGTCTAATACGCCTCTGCCCCTACCCCTGCCCCTGCCCCAGCGCCTGCCGCCGCACATTAGACAAACACGTTAAGGGGACCCTCGAGTGTCAATTTATGTAAATATTTTACCTTTTCGTCGACTTCGATTCTTCGATTTTTTTTTTCATTCTTCCTTTCTTTTTTGACAATGCCTAAGGTTGCTGTACTTTGTGACAATGGAGCAAAATAAATATTTTGCGCTCATAAACAGCCCGTCCTGATTGCACGGCTTATATCATAAAAGAACATGCTCTTAAGGACATATTGCTTGTAGCTAATTATATAATAGTTTATTTATATTTATTAACATATCAAGCGTTTTGTTTTACCTATAATGGTAATTTTTTTACGAGTATTTATCAATTTGAAGCGCGTTTTCAAATGAATTTCTTTTAAATTTGTGCTTAAATGAATTTTTTAAAAGATTGATTTTTCAAGAAATGTAAATTTGGTTTTTGAAAGCTTCAAATACTCAAATCTTCGAAGGATTGTGAAGGTACTTATATAAATTTTAGATTTGAACATTGATTGCATTTTAAAACGCATTTAAAGCGCAACATTAATTAAATCGTTTATATTTAAGAAGCAGAACTTTAGAGTTTCAGGATGAAGTCTTCACTTTATATATAACATTGTTTTGTATTTTCTAAACAACTAAGCAAGACTATGTGCTATATATTTTGGCAAGCAATTATCAAAAGCTATTACGAAGGATTCTAACTTCCTAATGTTTGTATCATATTCAAATATTCATAAATGAAATAATTAATCGTTGAGTTTATTTAACAAATTTAATGGACAATCATTATGGATGGACAGTTTTAAATAAAAACACTCTGCTGATAAAAAGAATCAAATATTTGCAATAATGAAAGTATTTTCGAATGATTCACATTGATACGTTTTCTAAATTAAATTTGAAAGTTTTTCTTAGACAATATAAGTAGGAATTATATAAAGTGATATTGTTCAAGTCAATATTGTTAAAATTTATTTACAGAACTTGAGTATTTTTTAAATATTAAAGATTAAAAACGGGAATAAAATTAATATAAGTTTGTTTTAAGGTAACGCAAAAAAAAAAAAACCTTATTTAATAAACCTAAAATCACATAAATAAGAGCGTCTGAGGGTAATTTATAAAAATATTTCTTAGCACTAGGAAATAATAATAATATATTATAATAAATAAGGGTATTCTTCTCTAGTTTTGAATAAAGACGCGGCTGAAATGTTTAGAACCCTGAGATATTGTAGCCAATTATTTAGGCACGCAAACAAGGAATTGGTAATACAGAAAAATTAGGAATATGTTAGCCATTTAGCGGCATTTCCCTCAACTTAAAGATTAATATTGAACCACTTGAGACCTACATTTTGGGTGTAGTAATTGCTCAATAAAAGTAACTAATAAGTGGCACTTATGTAATCAATCACAGCTGATTTTTGTACACGGTTAAAAGCCCAGTGGCTGGCAGTTGGCCCATGGATTTATTTATTAGCCCGTAGACCCCATTGTGTAGTAATGTCGTGCAATATGCAGCCAAATGTTGCTCACCTGTGACCTTTGCGATGTGTTGTGCTTGTGCCAGTGTCGCTCGCATTCCCTGTTGTTGCAGCTGTTGTTGTTGTTGTTGTTGCTGTTGTTGCTGCTGGTTCGGCAGTACCTTCTGGGCCCAGCTCCTGCTCGAAGGAGGGGTTTGTGTACTGTTCGGTATGCTGTGCAGCGTTCCGTTTCGCTGACATAATGTTGCATTTAGGCAATGCCTTCTAACTGTTTCAATAGTATATAGTGGGGGCTCCGATCAGTCGCTATATAGGCGGCATAATCTGCAGAGGAAAAGAAAGGATTGATAAATTAATGGATGATATATTTCTTTTTTTAAATGGGCAGGGTATTTAATGATAGCCAGATGCGCAGATGGACGACAATTACTTCCTTGAATGTGACAGCGATTACAAAGCCAATTGTGCCGCACATGCAACGTCGAAAGTGCAACATGCTCGCTGGGAGGGGGGGGAGCTTAGAAAGGATAATTGCGAGAGGCGGTGGTGACAGCGGTTGTCAGACAGAAGCAATTTTTATGACGCCCCTCAGTTGTTGGTGGCTCACAATAAGGATGTTGTGAGTGCTGCTGGCTTGACGCCGTTTCATATTAAAAAGTGCACAATATACGGCCATGTGTCTCTCTTTGTGTGTATGTGTGTGTGTGTGTGTGTGTATGGATGTGAAGCTTAAAAAAGAAACGGTAACAAAAGCTTGGCACGAACTACTGAACTACGTCAAAGATGATGTCTAGAGATGCAGCCCACTTCCGTCGCTCATATTACCAAAGCGATTTCCCTTTCATCATTAATACACACACACACATGTCTGTGGCTTTGTGTGCGTGTCTGTCTGTGTGCGGAGCCACACAAAGAGCAACAACACTTAAACACGCCCCCACACATCTATATAAAACACACGCGGCGCTGCTCACGCGCTGGCCAAGTGGCCAGGTTATCGATTTGTAAGGCCAGGCCAAAGAAAATACTTCTATGTACAGCAGCAGCTGCTTCAAAGCTATAGAAAGGAATAGAAACCTACCAATAGAAATACATACATACATACACGTATATAGTATTATTTGAAATGCAGCTCTCTATTTTGAGATAATTAAAATATTCCTAGCTGCGAAGGTTGTCGTCTAATTTTTGCGCCAACATTATTGCTTCGGAAAGATTTAAATGTGGGATCTGTTAAAGATGAAATCGCCAAGGTGAAAGCAAAGGACCAGCTTAAGCTTCGGAACCATCCAAATAGACTTGCGCAGAATTTAACTTGGCAGACTAGCCATACACGACTCCGGCGAAGAGACCTCCCCACCCAGCAATAACAACAGTTAGGGCCGTAATTTAAACATTTAATTGTAATTAATTAAATGTCTATATTAGATTAAGATTTGACTGCTTATCGCAAGTCTCCAAGAAAGAATCGAATCTTCTTTCTTTTAAGCAAAATTATTGTTAAATGTTATCCCTCTAGATGCAAGTTGCTTAGTGTTGAGTTACAGGTATGTATGGATGTTATTCCCAATCATCCATATGGAAATTATTTCTTTCGTCTAAAGATAAAGCTCATTTAAGATCATATCCTTAAATGCATGTAGAGCCGAGATGAAGGCTGATGAAATAGTGGGTGGCATGATCAAAGAATATCTCGGTAAAAATCTCTATATATATAAAACAGTTTGTCCTGACTGACTGACTGATTGGCAATCAACGCACAGCCCAAACGGTAAAAGGAAGCTGAAATTTGGACTCAAGTATCCTTTCATAGTATCCATCACAGTCTAGGAAGAAAGGCTTTTGGAAAATTCAAGCTCCAAAGGAGGGGAAAGCTTACAAAAATTTTGGTTAACGAAATATTTGCCCATCACGAAAATCTAACGGACTACTAAACAGTTTTTTGTCAATAACATAAACTGTTCATTTAAATACCTTAAATGCCTTCCTACTGGTAATTAATAAGGTGAAAATATATGGGTAGGTGAACACACAAAATAAATACAATTTGAAGCATTATATTAAGCCGGGTTAAGACGGGCAATACCTGCTAGTATATAATATTTGTAAATAGTAGTGTGACAGAAGCTTTACAAGAAAAACAACGACTGTATACCCTCTTCCAATTCATCAAATATTCGGTCAATGGATGACAACACAAATTTTAGAATAGAAAGCAATAAGTAAACGACATTCTCTAAACTAGAAACAAGACTCCAGTCTTCCATAAAATATCACTTCTGACATGGGTTTATTCTCTACACGAATCTATTTTATTTAACTATTCAAACCTTTTACCTTTCAATACAAACCTTTGTCCACTTAAAAAAATAGAAAATCCACTTGAAAATTATAAACAAATGTAATATTAATCATAGTCTAGTTGTTGCCAGGTTGAGTAATAAATTGATCATTTCCAGATCGGACAACATTCCCTAGTATAATATAATTGTTAAAACTAAGAGCTAACAAAAACATTGTATACACTCGTACAAGAATTTTTTGGAATGATTTTTTTGGATGAACTACAGAGCTAGTATTTTTGCATTTTTATTTAAAATCAATTTATTTCAATCTTGTAAATATTTGATTAATTGAAGGAGGGATGCAAATAAATCGTCTATGAGCGAATGAAATAATGAAGAGTATAAAATGGTTGGTTTCGTTTGCAAGAGCGAAGGACAGCAACAACAAACGAACTAGCTCATTTGTTGGGGTGGATTGCAAGTTCTTCGCTCATCGAAATGAGCCAAAAGACTGCACATCTCCAGTTCATGAACAGGTAGGAGTAGTCGTCTAATTGGAACTAACGACATTGTTGGTGGCGGTTTATGGGCATCGCTTAAACGTGATTTACAGCAGCCTACAAGCACTGACCCATTTGTAGCTAGCCCCGAACCGTATTGGCAAGGCCTGGCCAGGCCAGGCCAGCGCCAAATTGGAGCAAAACATTTCGCATGGCAACCAGTTGCAATGGCATGGCTCCGTACTTGTCCCTGACCAGTGAAGTTAGTGAGTTATATATATATGTGTGTGTATTTGTGGACGTGGACTGGGCAGGCATTCAGTTTCAAATATAATGCATCATTCTAACAATGAATGGTGCAGTTGTAAGCTCTCGCTGCTGACCTACAAATGCTGTAACTTATTGCTTTCATGTGCCCATTCTTGGTCTTTTGTTCTGGTGTCACAGAAAAACTTCCAACAGCTGCTGCTACTGCTAGCTCTCGCATAGCTCCCTCCCTGATCCCTCTACTCTCTTCCATAAACAGATGTAAACATGGCGAAAATGTATCTACGAGTATTTCATTTTTTGGCCAATGGCCAACATCATCTTGTTGTTGCCCCAGTTGGGCAGAATCACATTTTGCTTATACGAGTATTCAGGTATGCAAGAGATTTGTAAAAAGTTGGCCCTATTTAATCAATATCGTGTCATAAGCTCAGTAAAGTTGCATAACTGTTGCGTTTTTGCGTAATCCGTAAAGGAAAATAAAGTCATTTTTCGCATTTCTAAATAAACCTTTTTGTATTTTTAATAAAAAACATTCCTTTATCGTCCAAAATATAACAGCTTTCTGGCTGTTTTCTAAACTAAAATATAGACAGGTGCTCTTATTTTAGAGTGCTTCTTCTAATAACAGTACTGCCTTAGAAGAGCCCCTTTCAAAATAATTAATAGGTCTATTTTATCGTTTCGACATGAAACAACCTAAAAAATTATCTTTACTTTTCCATGTCGACTGATTACAAAAGATACAAAATAAAGCATAAAACTGCCACGCAAACACATATAGCACATATAGTACCAATTGTGTTTAATGGAGAGGGCAACAACAATAAGCAAGTTTCAAAATTCGGGATTACCTAAGAATTGGCATTCCAGGCGTTTTCATTTTGTGAAAGTTACAATCAAAATTGAATGAAAATGAAAAATTGAGCAGCGAAAGGCCGTCAAAGAGCTCTCGGTTCGTACTGGTATTGTAGGGTAATGCCCTGCCATTAAGTTCAGCACGACCGTTGGTCTCGGGCTACAAAAACAACAACATTTTGGGACAACATCAACAGGTGACAGCTGTTTCTGTTTCTGTTTAATTCGCCAGCCAGTTTTTGCAATGTCTACAAAAAACTGAAACTGCAGCTGACATTATATAATTGAGCCAAGAAGTATTTTGTAGTGCAGGAGACATTCATCACTTTGGACTTTAATAAATTGTTTACTTTCTGTTGCATTTATTGAATTTCAAAACAATACTGAAATGCTTCGAAGAAACCTGTACCAACATAAACGAACCATTTTGTTTAAATGGTAGAAGAAACCCTTTCAATCCAAGCCCTCTAAGTCATTCGAATAGGTCTTTATACTGATCGTTATAAGTCATCTATGTAATGAGGCTATGAACAGATTAAATGATCGTTTGAAAGGCACGACTTTGTTGATGGTTGAAAAATAGATTATTTCAAACAGCAATTGTTCCCCACTATTCTTTTTTTTTTATTTTAAAAGTCATTTTAAATACTGCTATGCATATACCTATTTAACTTTGCTGCGTCTGAAAAATAGAGTATTTTCCAAAGTTCAGAAAAATTCCAGTATTAAATGCTCTCTTCAAAACATGTTGCCGCATAATTGTTGTTAAAAAATATGCGTAAGAAATAAATCAAGCTCTTCACACACACACACACACATACTCGTATGGCTTGGAGTGTTGTCTCGTTTGTCACCTATTGTTATTTTTTCTTGGCCTTCGCACACAGTCAGCAGAATCAAGTATATATGTATATATACTTGAGTATATATAAGTATAAGGTGAGGTGGAGATACCGGTTGCAGAAACACACCCACACGCACGCCAACAAGCCGGAACAATATTTAAATGTTTTCTAATATAAGCTTACACATTTGTTCATTTATTCATTGGTCTAAGTCGAGCATGATAGTCGAGCTCTTGTTTGTTTGCCTCATGATTGACAATCGGGGGCAACTGTACTGCGCATGTGCAGCTAATAATCGAGGTCAGTGCTCAGCGAAGAACAAAGCCACCAATTCGTTAATAAGATCAGAGCCCGAGGCTGACAGCAGCACCAGCAGCAATTACTACAGCAATGACTACAGTCAGGCTTCGCTAAAAGTGAAGACGTAAGTTCATGAATGATTTAGAGCAAATAAAATGCTTGTTATGCTGCCCATTCTGCAGTTCTTGAAAACAATAACAAAATGTCTTCAAAATTTGAGCTAAGAAGGAATTTAATTTCCAGCATATTATCAGGGATTTTTGGTCAGTTCTTGTTAATATTAAAATGTTTAAAATTGTTAAGATTTTGTTATAACTAAAGCTATTTGTTAAATAATGAAGAATTAAGTGGCTGAATAGTTGTGGAGTTTGCTTTAGTTTGATTGTTTTAAGATGGGGCTGACATTTAATATATGATTTTTTTTAAATACCACAGAAGTGCCTTTCAGTTTTGGCTATATTTAATATTTAATATTATTTCATGATATTTAATATAAATTTCATGATGTTTAATATTATTTACAGATATTTAATATATTTTTCATGATATTTAATATACATTTCATGATATATAATTAAATTATAAATTATATATATAACAAGTAAAAAAGCTAAAGTCGGGTATCCCGACTTTGAAATACTCTGTACATATGTTTACAATAATTATAGAAAATAAAAAAAAATAAAAATTGGATCGATTTTACCTCTCTCGGTATTCGAACTCACGTAAAGGGTGTATAATTGCACATTTACATAGCAATTGCGTCTGTGTGAGTGTATGTATGCCTATGCGCATCAATTTGTGTCTGTGTAAGCATTTTCGCAGTCAACCAAACAGCAACATCAACAACAGCCGCGGGCAGCGTTTGAGCAGCGCTGCAGCAGCAAATATATTTATGGCTATAACTTCTTGGTAAATCGGTCTATCATAGTGAAACTTGGCATACGGACACATAATTACTAACTGGAGGTATTTGCAAAATTTTAGTTCGAAATTCCAAGAATTACGGGAGTTAGAGAAAATCGCATTTGCGGGGGAGAGGGGGGAGGGAGGGGAATTCCAAAATATAAATTTTCTCCGTATTCACACAAGGCATCTTGGACTAAAATTTGGTGTGCCTAGGTCTTATAGTCTCCGAGATATAGGCGATTATACGAATGGAAAATCGGGAAAACCCCCATAGGGGGGAAGTGGGGGGGAAAATCAAAAAAATAAAACAAACTCGTATAGAATACACACATAACGCATCTTTGTGGAAAATTTGGTGTCTCTATCTCTTATAGTCTCTGAGATCCAGGTGTTCATACGGACGGACAGACGGACAGACAGACAGACAGGGCTAGATCGACTCGTCTTGTCACGCTGATCAATAATATATATACTTTGTGGGGTCTGCCACGCCTCCTTCTGCCTGTTACATTTTTCAGCTCCCGCAAACCTAATATACTCTTGTACATTTCATGTACAGAGTATAAAAATGGATGTATGTATGTTCCCTATAGACTCCTAAACCGCTGAAACGATTTTGATTCAGTTTTGTGTCAATATTAAAAATAGTCTCGTGACTGATCCTGTAAATTTTCATGGCGATTGAATAACGGAATTTATGATTGATTTTTCTAATTTTTTTGAAGAGTTTTTGTTTTTTCTATGGGATTTTTTCGATTTCCCTTCCATTTTTTGTTTGCTTCAATATGAAAATAATTTATTTAATATTAATAAGAATATCTACAAGTATTAGGGCATAAAAACAATCAAGTATTTATAAAATACCATTATGTATTCATAACAGATAAAACCAATTTGTTTTGAGAAAGGAAGGCGTGATAATATAATTTTTGATATATTTGATATTTGACTAGAATATATTTTTGTAAAGGTTGATATTAGAGCGAGGTAAAATATCTTCGAGAAATACACATATTTTGTGGACTCTAAATATTGGAAAATGTACTTAAAAAAGTACAGAAGTATGTATTGAGTAATTGTTAAACTCTTTAAGTTATTGCAGTTTATATTTTGTATTCACATATTTATAAACAAACTTTTCTTATAAGGGAGCTCAATTCTAAGTACTGAAGCATTTATTGAGTAATTGTTAAACTCTAAGGTATTGCAGTTTATATTTTGTATTCACATATCTATAAATATACTTTTCCTATAAGGAAGCTCAACTGTAAGATAGCTGGCAATTCTCTATATATCGTCCATTCAACCTCTATGACTCAGCGAGCCACCTTTTGGGCACACACGCCATGGAGCGCAACCCATGACCAAGTTTGTAATCACGATGAGACGAACACGCCGGCGATCTCTTGAGCAATATCATCCAAAGTTGGGCAAAGCCAGTGAGCAACAACAAAGGGTGATCCCTTACACATACACACACACAACAACAACAGAAGATGACATGACGAGAGTAATTTCGTAAAAAAAATGCAAGTAAATGTCGCATTGTGTGTCATTGAATGCGAAGCAGCCGAGTTGCTCCAGAGCGCGTTCAACTGACTATAAGAGGATTAGCAGGCGGCGGCAGCCACACATTTGGTGCAATGCTCATCAGTCTCCTCATTGTCTCGATGGGGCGACAACAAGCGGACCCATGCATGTAATCCGATACACTCGATCTAACAACTCGCAGGCAATGACTTACCTGCTGGCGGCTTGGCTGACGTTTTGCTTCGAGAGTCATTTGGGTGGGTGGCCAAGCACGTCAACAACCAACCCAAAACCAAAACCAGAGACAGAGTCAAACAGACAGACAGACAGACAGACAGCCATACCGAAGCCCCTTTCATTTAAACAGACACACACTTGCTGGCACTGGGCGCTCCAAAATGTGTAATTTAAAACATAAGGCTTAAAACGAGTTTGTTTAGATTCCAAAAGCCAAATAATTGCACTGCATGGCCGTTGGCGAAGAGAAGCCTATGGCATTAGGAAATAATAGCACTAGGCGGTGTGCCCCACACTCCACTGTGCAACACGATAGCGAAAGTGATAAAAATGGAACGAAATCCAAATAGTTGAGCAAATGCAGAGCTTGCACAAAACACAGAATGCACAGAATGTAATCGGCTGAGTTGAGGAAATCACAACAAAACTTGGAATAATACTGCAAGCTTTCTTTATGAAGAAGTCAGATATAACAATAACAGGCGTCGAAAAAGAAACATAAGCTAAATCTTTATCGGACTTAGCAGATCGTGTACAGCACGGAATTATATCTCTTATAACTTTCGAGCTCCTTCCTATCCGCCATTCTATCGATTCGTCTCTTTAAAGTGATCTAGTGACCTGAAAGCCTATTTCAGCCTTGTTAAATACTTATAGAACTGAGCTATCAGTTATTGAATTTTGAATCCAATGTCAGCAATAATGAAACATGCGCAATTCGCAAATAAACTGTTTGCGTAATTGGTGGAAATATATATGGGACACATTAGTATATAAGCATCTATGTACACATACGTGTATGTACCCGTATAATCTACATTATTGTTAGCACTAAATTATGAAAGATTTAACCTTCATGAAACAATTGTTATCACGCAAGTGTGTTTATACATATTTGGAAATCAGCTAAAGCACAACTTCTGTAGTGGACTGGAGAAATATAGTTGAGTGAAGGTTAAAAAAAAAAGGCCAGCAAAGTATTTAAGAAACTATGATTCGACATTAATTATGGGTACGACATGCTGTTCGTTTCTGAACGATTTGTTGTGATATAAAGATATATAGATCTCTATAGAGCTTTAAAAAAAGTATGAGTAATGCAGAAATAAGAGCAATACCGTTTAAATCTTTTTGGAAACCTTCATAGTAGGTACTTGGACCTACACATTAATTATGGGTATATGCTGTAAGTTCTCAAACCCAGATCGCTAATATCAGGGAATAGATAGCTGCCGTGCTGTACAAAATGGTGTAAATAGACAATCTTGAAATGGAAACAATACCACTCTAGTATTTACGGTTATGAATTGCCTACAGTATCTACACCGACAGACAATATTTGCACTAATTGTGTACATACAGAGCAGATTGTGTGACTATATAAGCCGACATTTTCCGGTCTTGGCAAAGTATCTTGCCACGCACATAGTTGCATGCCCTTCCTCGAGCGATAATCAAATCAAAAGCCGAAATCTAGAACACACACATGTGTACATAGTATCTCGAGTTTCCCTTCCATATACTTATTAATATATATAAAGTATATATACGTATGTACCCGAATTTTGTGTCTCTGATTCTGGGCGGCATGGTAACTAGAAAGAACGGCATAATTATAATTGTTTAGTTTTGAAAAATGTACGCAGTCTTATCGGCTTGTTTATATAATTACTTCAACTTTTCCGTAATATTCTCTATTTGCGCAAATGTGCTCTGGCAAGAGGAAGAACTAGCTGAAAGCAAAAAGCAAGACCCAAGAAAACAATACCAATTTGCGTTTCGTGGGGACGCAAAACAGCTGTCTATAGCTTCAGTGCCAATCAGCTCTGTCGATGCTCTTATCACTTGACAAATGGAACTTTGTATTTGAAAAAAAAAATAAAAGGCAATAATAAACAAATAGAACGCCAAGCCCATTGCTATTTCTATGTTACAGTTATGTGCTCAAATGTACTCGTATTGTTGAAATTTAAAAGAAACTCGGGAAACAAGCTTCACTTAAAGTGCCCATTTAATTGCTAATGGAATGGTTTGATCATTAAATTCGCATTCCAACAACAAAACTGTTTATGAATTTAAAGATGGGGCTTATTAATTAGTATACGATAGCTAAATATGGATTGGATGGTCTATAATTTAGTCTTTACAAAACATTTATAATTGTGTGAAAAAATAGCAGCTAAGGCAATTGTATTGGAGAGCGTTTCTAAATCATTAATAAATAGACATAGCATTGTCATATAGCATTATTATTATTATTTTTATGGTGTAGAGTGAAGTCAGATGGATTGTAGCATTATAGTGAGCATTTGTACAATTCAACTATTTTATTGTACAGAGAGCTGCAGCTTGGGAAAGTCATTAAAAAGGTCATTTCTATGAAAAGAAACTTAATCTTTTAAATGCAAATTATCATCAACATTGTTGCCCATGAAGAGTACTTTTATTTTCGTTCCATCTTGTAGCCATCGTATAATCATATAATTTTATATGACTACTTAGTTGATTTAGACTTCTACTCGGTGTGAAATTAATGTTAATCAACAATACCAAGTCTCATTAAAATGTAGAAATAGACGCCGTAGAATATCCCAACTTGCATTTAGATGACGGATATTGTCTTAAGAGAGCTCTACAGCTTTAGCATTAAATGCTTAGTTAATATTAAGTTTTAAATAAGTCTCATTAGTCTTATCCAGGACTGACCGATCAACATTCCTTCGAAATATTTAGGAGGACCATATGAAAACAAGATTCAACCTTATATTTATAAGAATTAATTTATAATGTATTTCTCACTTACAGTTCTATCCATTAATTAACCTTTATAATACTTGTTGATATACAAATTTTTTAGATTCCAATTTAGAATTTGCAAAATGGACAAAATATAGCAAATATTCATGTTTTATGGTACAGTTGACGATTGATTTGCAAGATAAATTAAATGAAGAGGGAAAATCATAAGAATTTCCACTGATGGTCAACTGAAAGAAGATTCGTCTTCATCTTTATTTCTAACAAGAAAATATTTGATATCTAAGTTAAAAGAAAACTGTGGAAGCTGCTAAACAATGCAGTGGTCGACAGAATGCGACGAGCAGTCTACAAAAATGGTATTAAGTATTTAAATGGCACTAATACTATGTGAGTTCAATATTAATAAATGCATTAACATTTATGGAAATCTATGATTCTGGGTCGTGAGAACTTGCAAGTTTATTGAACTAAATATTGAGAAAAAATTGGTTAAAACCAGTTGTGGACACTTTTGAAGAGCATGTGAAAGTGTCTATTTAAGCTGAGCTGCTGACAAACGATCAGAAAGCCAATATGGGAGACGCTTTAAAAAATAAAAACAAAAAGGAAAAACGAGTTTCTAAAGTAGTTTCCTGTATACAAAAGCACACGACCTTAGCCACAAATACAAAATTGCACAGACATACGGGTATTATACTTGTATATGAGCAGATATAGCTTTTGTTGGCAAGTGTAGTTGCTGGGAACTGTAAAGGGGAAGAAAGGAAGCGAGTGCATTCTGTTTCGAAAAAGGTATTGCCGGTGCAATTTTATTCACTTTCCGTACGTAACTCATTGAAATGGCCATTAAGATTCTAAAAGTGAGCACAGCAACCAAATTTATACAACCTGTATGAGCAATTAAACCGAAACGAAAAGTGAATTCCAAAAACAAAAAATATCAACAACAAAAGGCGAATAACAACTTGACTGCATGACACATTCAAAGCTCTGGACATTCGGAACTTCTCGCCAGTTTCTTGGCAGCAGAAACAAGTTTCTTTTTATGGCACTTTCAAATGGCTTTGAATTCTTTGCGAGTGTTTTTTTTTCTGCTTCTTTATTTAACCTTTACCATTTTAGCCAAAAACAAGTGCACACACACACATACAATATATATATGCTCTGAGAATCTTAGATTGGAAGATATACTGAGCATGGATAGAAATAATTTGATAATGCTGAATTAAACGACAGACAGAATGCTAGACGACATCTCAGAGATTGTCGCATTTACTTCTTAATTACATCAGCCATCAGACTGGACAGTAGAGTTCAACGAACGCTTAAGAGATCGCAGACAAAGAACCTGCTCAAGATTTCAGTGCGTGCTCTGCATTGAACTGATAGTGTATGTATATACATACGGGTATATATAGTACGTACATGTGCTATGTGCTGTGGAAATATTTCACAATTCGCGTGACGAATTCATTTTTCATTTCGATTTCGTAAGCCACAGGCACAATTTCAAATTTCTCGCACACTTCGCATGACAATTAGTAGCGCATAGTTCCCCATCGTTTCCAAAATGCCAGAGTTCCTTCTCATCTCTTTCAACGTGATCCTGAAATACTTGATTGGATCCTTTAGATGGGAAATACTTGATTGGATCATTTAGTTGGGTTTTGAATTCATCTCTAGCAAACTAATAAAATGATATGTCCTATGATAATCGAGCTGTCCAGAAAAAAAAGTGTACTGAATTAGCAATTGAAGAATTGGAACAATTGTAAATATTGTAGAACTAATTAACCGTTAAAGATTCTTTTCCGGCCAATTTTGCGATCAATTTTAATATATGCTGCAGTTTTGGGGCCGTAAAATTGTTTCACTTATAACTTTTCCTAGAATTTATAGTTTATTTATAGTTTCTAAATAAAAACAATTGCGACAAAATATTGTAGCTGGGTTTTGCGTAGAAATTAGGCGAGTCTTCAAGTCGTTTGCGAATTCCAAACAAACGGAAAGACATACAATATATATAGATTTCAGGCTGGTTAGGATTTAGAGCGTCAGAGATATTTCTACCTACAGATTTTCACAGGCCTAAACGTGGCTTATAAAATTTTGACTTTCATATAATATTTTAATAGCTAGTATTGGAACCTTTCGTTCCAAATTCTTGAATATTATCTCCTCTAAATGAATAAACACCAGAAAAAATGTTTCCATGTGTCTAAAAGAATATAAATATAAAGTAAACGCCGCTCTAAAAAAAGATAGACAAGATCATATAATCATTGAAATTCATGATCATCTTACAATTCTATTTAATAAAGAAATTTCTCCTAATAAATTTAAAGTAGGAGGAGCTGAAATATTTGTTGAACTTAATAAAAATCAGCATAGAGTTATAGAAGATACGAAACATAATAATGAACTTAATAAACCCTTATTAATTAATATTCTACGACTCCCTAATCGTTTATAAGAAATACTAGCTAAGCAAAGTAACCAAAGTAAGCAAAGTATTCTTGTTAAATGATAGTTCCTATACCAAAATATTTATGCATGAATGACTGAATGATTGCAGCAGCTGAGATATGGACACAGGTATCTTTCTTAAATTCTGTCCCAAGTAGAGGAAATTTTTTATTTCTATACTATATGTACATACTTATAAAATAAATGAGAAGGCTTCTGCTTAGAAGGCAAATAATGTGTTTTTTATCTGTGCGTGCCTAGAAACTAAAGCGACTAATTTGCAGAGGAAGTCGTAGTTTTGTGAAACATAAGAAAAAAAGATTGCGAGACCGCCTCGTTAAAAATAAATCAACTATGGACTTCAAACTGTAAAATACAACTTTTTTCAAATTGTACCCAAGTTCTAGACTTCGCTATAAACACAAATTGAAGTGGTACATAAATATTATCAGTGTTTTCGCACATAGTTCCAATTTTAGATGAATTGTAGATGGAATTGTAGTCGCGGCTTTTGCTGCTTGACGTCATATTTAGTCAATCAAAACAAAAGCTTTAATGTAGCGTTGGTTTTAGAGGCAAAACAATAAAGACACTTGCGTAAATGTGAAGCTCGAAAACTAAACAAAAATAAAAGGATTTGCTACCATGTATTTGCATTTAATTTAGAGTGACAGAGATAGGTTTTAGGACAGCGATTAAGATAACAGAGACGCGGCAATTTAATTTCACCTTGCCACGTAAAATAAACAAACGGCAGTAAAGGTTTTTTTTTTTAGTAATATAAATGAGCAGGTATTCGAATAGATATACATACATACATATGAGTGTGTGGGCAATGCACGCGCCAACGATTTTTATGAAATATTGCTAAATACATAATTAGATTAACAGTAAAAATTTGAAAGATAAACAGCAACAACAGCTACAAAAATGTGCGTATGTTTATATTGTTGTTGTTGTAGTTTTTGTTGCTCTTGTTTGTGGGTCTTCATAAATTGCACAAATACGAGCATCAGCCGCGTTCGAGGCACACAACACTCGTGTCAATACGAAAATAGCTTTTAGCATAGATAGACACACAAACATATACATATGTATGTATATATATAATCTTGCAGATTGAAGACGCCTAGTTGTCAGGGGAGGCGGCAAGAGGGAGGAGAGGGAAGCAGCCAGCAAACCCCCCAAGCGACCAACAACGACCCCCTCGGTAGAGAAAAAAAAAACCAACGAGCCAAGTTGTGATTATAAATAAATTTACCGCAAGCTGTTGGCTGCTGTTGTTGTTGTTGTTGCTATTGTTATTGTTGACGATGTTGTCGGTGTTGGTTTTGTTATTGTTGTTATTGTTGTTGTCGCTATTATGTTCACTAAACAAGCAACCTACTACGACTATGTATGTATGTAGACCAAGAAAAGACCCAGCGAGCTGATAATGTGAGCAAATCAACAACATGCACATACGCGTACGTCTAGTCAGATACAGATACAGATGCAAACATATAGTACGTAATTATGAACCTACATCCACACATATAGCATTTGTTTAGGTATGCTTATAGAGAGATGGGTAGGTGGTGCGGACTATCTTTCGGATAACTACACATGTTTAAATAAACGATACGCATGTGGGTTTACTCTGAAAAGTATCTGGCAGATGCACACAGAGCCAAAATGCATAACAACGTCTGTATCGGGCGTTCAGGCATAAATGCAGGCATTGGGCGTGAAGAGAAGAAGCGCAAAGTTGATCTTTTGTCTGAAACATAAAGCTATTTTTGGAATAGAGCGCCGGCAGATATGCAAATGCAATTGCAGCCAGCGAGAAACTCTGAATCGAGATGATTTCCACAAAGTCTTTTGATCTCACAGATAATTAAGATATCTAGCCGATTTCTAAATTAATGAAGATCTTAAAAGAATGTGTTTGCTCGATTCTCATTTGTTCTTCTGTGTTGATGCAGCTGTGTTTAATCAAATCTATCTGTTTGTGGAGCTACTAAAAATATTTTAAAAAATACTTGTCCAGTAATTAACATGTCGTTACAGTTCGCTTAAGGAATAGCTGATCTTTTGTGGAATAAAACAAACATAAAACTATTTATGTTGTGCACAGCTGGTAGATCTGCAAATATATTTAAGAAAGCAGCGATACACATTTAACATTATTGCAATCTAAAGTTTATAGAGAAGAACGAATAATATTGAATCCTATTTTTTCCGAAACTACAATTTCTTTCTTTCTTGTAAAAATAATAAATTTCCATTGGACGTTGAGCTCTTCATTACATCTGGCGATCTTAAAGCAACGATACACACTTAACATATTTGCAATCTAAAGTTTATAGAGAAGAACGCTAAATCTACAGACGCTACAGACGGCTATACGCACAATATTGAATAATATTTTTTCTGAAACTACAATTTCTTTACCATTTTTTCATTACATCTAGAGATCTTGAAGTTCTTTCTTTCTGACCACCCAACCTTCTTACAGTCGACTGAACTTATGAACTAGTTCTTTTGTAGTTCGAAGATTGATTTGCGCCTTTTGTGTAGTTCCAAAAACAGCTGAATGCAAATTTCGGGTATAAAATATACTACAATACTATGTTAAAAATACTAAATAGTACAATTTTTAAACTACTAATACCCTGGTTTCCGGGCAAACATTTCTTCTATAAATATATTTTCTTTTAATTGATTTTCAATTTTCGATATAGCTCTATATATGGTTATTTTTTTGTGAAATGTATAACTACAACTGTAAGCAAGAACATCCTTAGTTTAAGTTTCTTTGTTGGGTTTACTATTCCAGAATTTTTTTATTCCTGCTTAAACACGATTAGATTATTTAAATAATTTCCAGTTAGTAGAACCGAATAACAATACTTATTAGAGACTGTATTTTTCATGAGTTTTCTTTAAAGTTTAGCTGCTAAGTTTTGTGAAAGTAGACTTAATTTAGGGATCTAAGCCCATCGAAAATTAGTTGAAAGAACAAAGTATGCTAATAGATTGATTTTCTAGGGTCTCAATATATTTTTAGCAAGAAATTTCAAACACTCTTATGAATGTTTTACTTAATCAGACATTGTTTTGGTGCAGTACAACAGAAAAACAATTAAAATAGACAGCCATGTTTCAGCTTTAGTAACCTATTGATCCCAATGATAATGCAGAGCTGTCGACATCTGATTCAATTGACATTGATAATGGTTGTACGGAGACGAGACATCTTCAATACAGACACAAATCAAAGCATATCTTTCGATATAGTGTAGCAAACTGAATAAATGTTTGAAAAAAATTGGGTCTTGAGGGAAATAATAAACAACCGTAAATGTTCCCAGAGAGACTTTTGTTTTCATTTCTCATTCTCACCAGAGAAAGCTGCAAAGCAACAGCAACAACAACAACAACAATAGCGGGATTAAAACAGCAACACTAAATTATATATATTTAGTTGTCAGCAGCAACAAAAACAAAGACAACAGCAATTGTTAAATCACAACAAACGACGAACCACAACAACAAAATAGACAACAAATTTGTTGTATTTGTACAACAAAGTGTGTGTGTTTGTGTGTGTGTGGGTGTTTGTGAGTGTGTGTGTGTGTGTGTGTGTGTGTGCGTTTGGGTCACCTCCCATTTGACTAGATTTAGGGCCACCTATTTTATTTAAAATTTTACACCACAAAAAAGAAAACTGCTGTGTGCGTGTGTGTGAGTTTTAAAATGTTGTTGTTGTTTTTCTCTTTCTGTTTTGGTTTGTCGCGTGTTTGCGTTTTTCGGTTCGTTTTTGGGTCATTTTAATACTTTTTTGTTGTTCCGATAGCTGTCGTCGTTGCTGTTGTTGTTGTATTTGTTGTTGCTTTTATTATATTCGAAAGTGTGTCGCGCACGCAAATAAAAGCGCGCTCTTTCCATCCATTAATAAATGCAATTCGTGGCTCTAATCCACATATTATATCTATAAAGTTTTGGGAAAAAATCTGTACACATATCTAGGCATTTAAATTGTAGATGCTATGCGAATAAATGCCGTTGTTGTTGTTGTAAATTTTACATTTTCTCTGTTGTTTGCTAACCGGAAGTAAACGATAATGAGCAGCAGGCTACAGTAATAACAAGTTGTATATAAAATATCATTATATGATGGTGTGCCGCCATACAATAATTTCAGCAATGTAGATAGTAGCTGATAAACTTTAACAACAATTTAAAATTCCATCAGTGTTGTTATAAAAAGTTGTACGAAATGGAGGAAACAGCAGTCATTCGTTTTCTATCTTAAATAGAAGGTTTTTCACCATCAAGAAGCATTTTTAATGATTTTTTTTAAAGAAGACAAGCCTTTTAAATGTCTTTGACGTCCTTAATGCCAAGATACTAAAATTGTATTTATACGATTCAAACAAGCAGACTCCTTTATATAAAGCACAAGTAGTCTATTCTAAAACAGTATGAACGTAAACAAAACAGAAAAGCGAAACCCACATAAAAAAATGTAAACATTTTGTAAAGTAAGAAGCCAACTAATTGCTTTTTTTTAATAGCCACTTAAAGTCAAGTGAAAATTGTAGGTGTAAACAAATTGTTCAACTGTAGAAATGCGATCTAAAACGCCTTATGGTTTGGGGCTCCAAAGTGGCATTTGAACAGAAAATTATAAAAATGCTTCACAGTTTCACAACGGAACTAATTTTTATACTATAGTTAACCAAATTAATAATAAAGACTGATATGTACTAAATAATGGAGAATGTTTTCTTAGAAAAAACTATTTGCAACGATATCGAGTTGAATTCGTAAGAAAACAGAATTTAAATAAATAATGAGTAGACCGTATTATTTGCGTTTATGCTGTGCCCTTCCCTCGACTACATATCCTGTAAATTAGGAGACTTTATTAGAAACTTACTTATAAAAATCGATAAAAAAAAAAGGCTTCTCGTACAAAGAAAGAGATTTTTTTATTGATTTATTCTACAGCAGAAATATAAACTGACACGCCTCCCATCTTCAACCTAAGGAACCATTTAAGAAACCACTTTTAAAAAGTGTTTCTTAAATTTTAAATTAATTAGAATTAGAGGAAGATTTCTTAAATCATATCTTGCACAACAAAATTTAAGTTATTAAGATAACTAAGATAGTCTTCATAAAGCTGATCACCTACGCACAAACTTTGATATAGAAATATAACACAATAAATTGTCAAAAGAAACTATAGTTGTTGATAAACTCGACTAAACGATGATTGTAAATCTATTCTAATCTACATACATACTTAAGTCTTAAGCATATCTATTCGACCAACAAACAATGTATTGCATTCAAACCAAACACCCCCCTTTTTTGTTGGGCTTTTCAATTTTTCAGAACCAAATTCCATTTTTATTAATTGTGGCAGGGAAGCTTTAAAATTGCTTGTGTTTACTCATCGTGTTCAAATGGGGAAAAAACTGAAACATGTAATAGCGCATTACATTAAGTTTTAATTAAATTCTGCGCTGCTTTGTTGCTTCCTCACTTTTAATTAAGCAATATCGAAACTCATTTGCCGATTACACATTTTATGTAACAACGCACAATCATTTTGGACTTGAAGGGAAAATACAAAAAAAAAAAACAATGGAAAACCCTACGAGACAAAAGACTACGCACAGGTGCGAATCCAATCGAAATGTGGAATCACTAAATCAACAATCACAACAACAAGAACGAGAAAATCTAACAACATAAAACAAAACGAGCGGACAAAATTGAGCATTAATCGATTAAATTTCTGGAGCAATCAACAAACTAGCAGCTTGAATAATAATAAGTGTTACGAGTGCGTTGTGAGTTGTTCTTTGACAGCAACTTTGGTTGAATGTCCGCCTAACGGTAACAACCAATTTTGGATTGAGCCTCAAGTTTTTCTCCATCTTTTTCTATGTATATGTTTTTTTTTTTTGCCGTTTTTAATCGATTTTCCCACAATTTCGTCGGCTATGATTGGCAGCAGCAGGCAAAGCAGCCTTTGGCATCGTCCTTTGGTCGCTGCTTTCCAAAAGTTATCCTTTAACGTCGTTGTGTGTGTGTGTGTCAGTGTTTGTGTGTTTGTGTTTTGATGGGTTCGTGCTCAGTCAAATCATTTAGCCCAAACTTTTCTGGCTTATATTTTACTCTTGTACACAAATTGTTGTTGTTTTTGTTGTTACTGTTATTGTTTTGTGAGTTGTTGCTGTTATTGTTGTTGTTGTTGGCCAACTGACTTTGAGTTTGATTGATATTTGTTGTCACACTCTTTCGTTTCAATTTTCGTCACCTTCTCTAAATGTTGTTGTTGTTGTCGTCGCTCCTTTGTTGTATTCCCTGTTTCGGCTTAGTTTGGGGTTTTCCGTTTTCGGATCAATTTTTGAAGCTAACTTGAAAATTAAATTCGTTTGCCTCCGCATTCAAATGCTAATGCCGAGCTTTATTAAATGTGTGGGCAACTGCTGACAGCGCTCTACGAAGGCCTTTCAATATTGCTAGAGAATTCAATTATTTCAAATTACATCAGGAAAATGTTATATGGCACAATGAAATTAATGATCTACCTACTTCTAATTAATTTACCCCCATGGGCGAAAGGAAGAAGCAGCTAGAAGTACGAGTATCTTGGCCTATAGTCGGTGCCTTTCTATAAAATCAAATATCGCCCTCAGCATAGGAACTAGAGAAAGCTTTAAGCGTTTTAAGTATTTATTTATAATATTGTTAGATAATTTTTTTGGCTATGCCGACCTTCCATATTTGTCGAATCCATAAATAAATAAACGAAATACCTTCATATTCACGCACGAATAGCTTTGTTGTTGTGGATATGAAGTATACTCATTCCAAAGTCAGGGCAGCCCAACTTTAAACACAATTTAATAACAAATCAGTTAATTTTAAACTAAAGGCTTAGGAAGTTGGTGAGAATTGATAAAAGGCCTTTTTAATTTTTTAAATTTGGCTCTAACTATTAAATAAGAGTTTAAATGGACCGATTTAATACAACTTAAATAAATAAGATTTTCATCTTTCTTTTCATGCTTAGCTTGCCATTTAAATATAATTTGTTTCCTTAAAATATTTAAATAGGCAACTTGAACTGCCAGCTTACAGTCTTCAATAAAAAAAATCAATTTGGAAAAATTTGCAGCTTCTAATACCTAAATCCAGATGTAGTCTAAGTTCTTCATTATGGCACAATTATCTAATTTGGTGTTACTCTAAAATATAAAATTTTATAAAGCCGCAAACAATAATAATACAATTTTGAAAATATTTGTCTTACAGTTCGATTTCTTCTGATCTGTCTTCGGCCACAACACAAATGCCCAGCTTTTCAATTCAAAGTCTGGCATCACTGTGCAGAGTAAGAAAATGGCTGCAAAAAGTGCTGCCAAAACGAAAAACTATATGCAAATTAATAATAAATAAATAGTTGTTTAAAAGTTTGTATATAGTATTCCATTGACTGCCAATTAAATGTTTTGATTTAAAGTTGTTTATTAAGATTGAACAGTTCATTGAAACAATTAAGTTAGCGAGCTATTTTTTACATTGTAAAAAGTAAACATAAGGGAGCTTTAATTCCATTAACATAAGATGCATGTGCCTGTTTTTATAAATTGTCGTATCCAGTAATTTTTTTCAAATTCAGTACCAAACGTGTGATCTCATCTCTCCAAAACATCTTAAAAATTTAACATTATTTATAATAGTTTAGTTAGCACTGCCCTTAGACCTATGTAGTTATAGGACAGCAGCTCGTTGAAAATTACCTCACAGATCATATCGTAGTAAAAATAATGTAGCGGGGGTTAATTGCCAACTGCCTTAAGCTGACCCGCCTTTATTGTCATGATGCTGGCTAAATATGCAAAGTTCATTAAACCATATCAACTGTCTATTCGTGCCAAAAAGTCGCAGAAAAGTTGAAAAGCACTTTCCAACAAACAGATAGACAGACAAATACTGTGAAAAGTATTAAAATGTTTTCATGAGCTTCTGGTTGTCAATTAGTGCTAGTCTATCAGTTGGACAATTTAGAGGCCATTAAGAATCATGCAGCACGACATAAGAAGCTTTATAGATACTTTCGAGCAACAATTTATAAATGTTCTTTTTAATTGAGCATCTTTGCAAATATTTGCTATCACCTTCAGAACGCCAGCAGATCGAAATAAATAAATCTTAAAGATATTCGGATTGTGGCTTGCTATGAAAATGCAATGGAATTCGTGTTAAATTTAAATATTCTCTTATGAAATATTGCGCACTTGTGTGCAATTTTTAACACATTCAATACATTTTTGGTATTTGTAAACAATTTTTTTGTATGTTTCGTAATAAAATATAAATAATTTTTAAGGTGAACAAAATGAATGAATTGCGTGATTATTTGTTTTATTTCTTTGAACAATTTTCGGGAATAATTCAAAAACAATTGTACAAACCAAGTTAAAAATTTTAAGACAAATGGCCACGACCACAACCACATGCACATACATATGTATGTATATACGATGGATGTATGTTTGTGTTGTATATTTTTCTTTTTGAGCTTATGAGAGAGAGAGACTCGCTTGAATGAGTAACTCGAGCGGTCCGGCGAGCAAATAAGGAACCGGTTTGCGTTTTCTTAATGGTACCAACGAGATACACAAACACCGTTAGACCCATGAGCGAGACGCCTTGATTATGCTGATTTTTGCCTTTTGGTTACGTGCGAAGATTTGGCAAGCAATAGCAAAAACAACACCAAGAAAAAGAGCAACAAAAACAAACGCCAACCAGCTAATTGCGGTTACACACGTAGGCGAGAGTGGTTGGAGAGGGGAGCGATGGGAGTGCCAGATATGTAAATATGTAAGCCTTAACAAATGAAAACAGCTGTACAAAGAGATCTGCGCAGTCTGCAGAATGTTGGATATAGGTTACCCAATAGAGCAATGGAAAAACAAATTTGAATTAACTTATTCATTCGTCGTGCATTCGTATCATCCAATTATCACAAATAGTTGGAAAATGTTAGCGTTACTTATAAAATATCTACTAAAATTAAATCTTTTACAATATGATATTGGAGCTGCAGGGAAGAAACTCTCCATATGGAAGAAAGGGTGCATACGAACAAGTTTTAGAATACTTTAGACTTAAATAACCACCTTAGGATATAGGTTGCCCAATAGAGCATTGGATAAACAAATTTGAATAAACTTATTCATTCGTCGTGCCATTCGTATCTTCCAATTATCACAAATAGTTGGAAAATGTTAGGGCTATTAATAAAATATCTACAAAAATTAAATCTTTTACAATATAATATTGGAGCTTCGCCGTTTGGAAGGAAATGTGCATACGAACAAGTTTTAGAATACTTTAGGATTAAATAACCACCTTAATGCAATCATTTTATTTCAAAATAGGAAGTTCGCTGATTCACCAACAATAGTTGACGAATCAACACGCGAAAAAGCAATGATGTGACTATTTATTTATTTTAACTACGAACACAATGGGTTGTTTAAAGCAACAAACAAAAGTGCATTCCATCAAATCCAGTTTTCACCGCAATAAAAGATTAACAAATTGTTAAATAATATTTATTCAATCACCTTTTTTTTGCAAATAACACAGCCTCTACACAATCAAAAATCGTCAGTTTTAAACAAAGTAGAATGTTTTTCTATAGAAATAAATGTATATAAAGAAGGCACAAGTAAATAATATACATTTATGTGTACGCTATGTACATATATAATAAATACAAATTTCGTTTGAATTAGGTTGCAGACCCCAATTAACTCGGCTTAGCAACAAATGTATTTACATTTTTAGTTCGAATAAGTACATAACGCGTTTTTATCGAGACGTCAAGATATTAAGCAATGTTTGCTTAAAATATCAGCAATTTCGAAGTACGCTATTTGCTCTTTTGATTCTAAATGGTAATATTTCATTTTTAAATACATTTTAAATACCTCCATCTGAACTAGAGCGACAAACCCGTTTTACTTGACATACGAACTGAATTCATGATTTTTAACCGCATTGGCCAGAAACAAGAAAATTAAACAAGTTATGGCTTCAATATCCAATTTACTATAGTAACCATGGATCGTGAAAAATGATCATTGCACAAATTTAGTAAACAAATTGCAGCATGTTTGCCTTGGAGAATAAAAGAATATGTTCTGCAAAGACTGCACACTGCGAAATTTAATTGTAAAATTTATAGACCATTTGTTTTTCAAATAAAGAAAAAAAGTTATCATTCGCCCAACGTGGGGCTCGAACCCACGACCCTGAGATTAAGAGTCTCATGCTCTACCGACTGAGCTAGCCGGGCCTGTAAACTTCGCGGAAGATCATCCTCAATTGGCTCGCAGCAATCTATACGCAGATTTTATCTATTCTGAAGATATAAATATACATGTTCAAATTTATTTATACTAAAATTTAATTAAAATTCCAAACATATAAGACTGCCGAATTAATTAGAATCACGAATTAAATATTCTAGCTTTATAAATTGTAATATGCCTGCCCTTCGCTATGTGGTCCTGTGGCGCAATGGATAACGCGTCTGACTACGGATCAGAAGATTCCAGGTTCGACTCCTGGCAGGATCGGTAACTAACAAGTTGTTTTTTGTTTTTTACAGAATGCCTGAATTTAGCATTTATATTAGTCTACTTTACTGCATATGTGTATGCAAATACATTCGATTTATAAATAGTTGCCAGGCACAGAATGCAACGTTCAATAAAGACACACGAGCAAACACACATGCATACGTACATCTTTCATTGTCATTTACGTGGGGCTCTTTATGGGATTCGGTCTAGCAAGATTATGCAAAAACAAAAAAAAAATCAATTGAGAAACAGCAACAAATAACCAAAATATGTGACAGCGAAGACAACAACACGACGCGTGCTTGCCTGTATGTGTGTGGGTTCGTGTATGTGACGTTGTGGAGGTCGATGGAAGCGCCAACGAAATGAAAACTGTAACAAGTGCTGCGTGCGTATGCGTGAGATGCGATATTCTTGGTTGCGGGGGGCAACTTCTGACTGGTAGCCAGACAAGAAAAGAAGCGAGAACAGACGCACACACACACACACACAAAATACACGTAGTTATGTACATAGTTTGCTTGATTTTTCCACACATAACTCATTTACTTCTTGCTATGCCTTGCATTTGTTGCTGCTCTTATTATGCGCTGTTGCTGATGCATGATGTTGTTGTTGTTGTCATTGTTGTCTCTTCAGCTGGATTTCCCTTAGTACGTTCGTATACATGTATGAATGTGTGAGTGGGAATAGCATTGTCTGGTTGCATCACTTGTGATTTTTACTCTTTTCTGTCCCCTTCATTTTATTTATACCAATTTTATTTACCTTTTTATGCTCGCAGCTACTACTGTTGGCTTAAACACTTTGAAAAAACACAAAGCATATATGTATGTATATGTGTGTGTATGCTGAAAACTGCGTTTTTAGTATTATGATGTATTATTGTTGTTGGGTGATTGACCCTTAATTGCACATAATTTGTTTTGTTTTTATCACAACAAAGTCGACGCTTTCGACTATATAAACATCATTTATATTTTGTATTCGCTTGCGGATTAAGATGCAACACAGCAAGCATATGAAATCAAGACGGAGGCTTTCTTTTCACACAACATAAAAACACACACACGAAACAAGTTTCTTCCGCCGCAATAATCGACATTCGAGCATTAGCGTGCTACTGACGAATACAGCCAAGCGCAAAACAACAACAAGCTAAATCAATGAACAGCTGTTGTGTGACGAACTAGCTCTAAGCGAGCTGCGAGAACTGGCTTGCATTAGTGGTGAGCAGCCTCGTGATAACAATAGCGTCAGTTTTTATTGTACGTCCATAACTAACGTTTGACCACAATTTGTGGCAGACAAATGAAATACATATGTATTAGTGCAGAATTTTCAGTTTCAAATGCACTTAACTTTTAATATTTATCATTTCGTGGCTCGTGATATTTGTAATATTCATATGCAGACAACATGCTCATCTCTAGTTGCGCGCGACAGTTTCAAGCTGGATGCTCGGACACGCATGTTGTGTTATTTGCGCGCCGTTTCTTTATTTTTAAATTCTGAGCCATCAAGAAAAACTTTTATTTATTTAATTGTATTGAAATTTTAAATGTTTATCGTATATTATATATGTATGTATGTATAAAAAGTACAACTAATGGCGTTTGGCAATAAACTTATGAAAATGTTTATATTTTTGAAAAATTAAGTAAATACCGTTCCCTTTTAGTAATTGAACTCCTCAAGCTTTATCAGAGCCTTACTGATCGATGGCAGTGTACAGAAATCAATTATATGTATGACTTAATAAATTATTTTCAGTTTTCATTCTCCTCCTTGGCATCCGGAAATTTAGTGGGCGGAACATAAAACCACCAGGCACCCAAAAAGAAGAAGACAGAGCATAATTTACCAAGTAGAGCCAGGATCCACATGTATCTGCAAGGTAGAAGAACTTATATTGGCAATATTTATAGGATGAATTCCATTAACTAGCCTGCTAATGTAAAAGTTGTCGTAGACTAAGCAAGCTCCGCCCGCTTGTTTATCACAGGACTCATGCCAAAGCACACAGGACTCATCAATTAGGGCACCAAAGATCAGGGGGGCTGGTATGGTACCCAGTAGACGCACCTTAATCCACTGTATGCCCAAAGCAAAGGAACGCTGCTCGTCCTGAACACACCTGGAAGAGAGGGGACAGAGAAATTAAAAATATTTTTAAACATTTTAGCATTTACTTGCCTTAATGTGGCGGATAGAGCCGGCATTGTGGCCAGAAACGTGAACAGCATCAGCATAAAACAAATAGCAACGAAATATGGCAAATTGTGGCACTTGGACTCGCACATGGCATTGGTGGCTGTCGGTCTCTCTGCCGCCTCGACACAACTACAGTTGCTGAAGTGCATCAGATGCCCGGCACTCTGCTCCTCGCTGCAGCCCGCAAAACAAGGACTATAGTACATGACACCATTGGCGCCGCAAACCGGATCGTAATTGGAGCGTATGCAGCCACAATTTCTGTTGCAGGCAGCCTCCAAATTGGGCAGCTGCTTTGCTGTTCCACGGTTCAAGCTATTGGTCGTCGGATAGTCCACAGTGACGCCAGCGAAGCCCATGTTGGGACACGTGAGCATGAAGCAGCTGGTAAAGAAAGTGGCCACCACTGTGGCCAGCAGACACATCCTGATGATGCCACGACAGGCCAAATTCCACTTCTTCACCAAATAGCCACCCAGAAAGGTGCCGCCGCCTCCTGCGGGCACCGAAATAACTCCCATGACTAGCGCCGATATGACGGGCGATATGCTGAACTGATTCTCGATTTGTTTGGGCAGAAAGGCGGCAAATCCGGCGATTACCAGACCCTCTGTAGCCCCCGCCAAGTTCAGAAAAACGAATGTGGGATTTTTCGAAAGCGTCCACACATCATGCAACAGCTTTCCAAAGCGACCGCTCCGCTTGGCTCCATCTCCACGCTCCACGCTCTGGGCGGCATGTGCCTCCGAAACTTTGGCCAACTGCAGTTTCTCAGCGCCAGGCAACGACTTGGGATAGCCAATTATGGGTATAGCCACAAGGACACAGGCCACGGCCGCAAAGACGAATCCAATCCACCAGGCACCAATCCACACTTTGCTCTCGCTCGTCAGGCTCAAGCTGCAAAGGACGAATACTTGTATTATCGTTAAAGCATCGCATCTGATTACATTTTTAGTCCGCAAATAAATTCCCATTCATTTCATTTACAGCAAGCAAGTTTATTCTCAAATCCGTGCTTTACAGCTGTAAACATATAAAACAAAACATAAACAACATTTTCAAATTTTCCGCATAATTTATGTACTGCCTGCCTGCCTGGCGGCCCAGTCCCATCCCCTGCTCAACAACTGGTATTATGACTTATGGCATCACCTTGACAATAAGCTCGTATCCGTATCCGCAGCCGAGCCGTACCCGTGTCGGGCTTGTGGCAACCAACAGGCATGCTTGTTGCTGCTGTGGCTCTCCTAAGTGACCCCGACCTCAGCTCACGGCGAATCAAACAAATGCTCATTCTCATTCGCACCTTATTTCCTTGTTGTCAGCACGAAATGTTGTTTTATTAGTCTCCGGAGATATGAGCCACCACTCTTTGCGGCATTTGCCGTTGCCGGGTTACAAATGTCGCGCGAAGCTACCAACAACCAAGGAATAGCGCCCTCCCCCCATCCCCCTCCGAAGCCAACATTAAAGCTCATCTCTCCTCAGACAAATAAGTCGTGCGATTAATAACAATCAGACAACGCTATTTCGTCGTGCGACTTAACAAAATGCCAAAAAAAAACAAAAAATATTCACTTACTCGGCCGCATCCATGGTGAAGAAATCCGTATAGATGAGCAACAATTGACCGCCCAGAACGTAGCCAATGGCGGGTCCAATAATGGCCATCGTGTAATAGAATCCTGTAAATACAAATTTAATTAAGTGACTCTACGAAATTACAATTAAATTAAATAGTAAATATTACAATAAATAAGCTAAGCTTCTTAGTTCACGTTTTCAATTAAGATTTTTGTTCCCTCTTCGTATTTATAAAAGCTTGGAATATTATGGAAATTCATATTTTTTTTATTATTTTTATACCCTGTACCCGTAGGGTAAAAAGGGTATATTAGGTTTGTGCAAAGTATGTAACATGCAGAAGGAAGCATCTCCGACCCCATAAAGTATATATATTCTGAATCAGCATGACGAGAGAAATCGATCTAGACATGTCCGTCCGTCCGTCCGTCTGTCCGTCTGGATGAACGCGAGGATCTCAGAAACTATAAAAGCTAGAATAACCAAAGTTGGCATCCAGATTCTCCTAGGTCCGAGAAAGGACGAGTTTATTTTATTTTTTGGAATTTTCCCCCCCTTCCCCCGCTACAGAATTTCGTCAATAGCGCCCACATTTCAAATGCTACCTAAACCAAACTTTGCACACATAATTAATATATAATTGTCTACTGTTTTATTCAATTCGGTCAATTCTAAGAAAAGTTATTAGCGAAACAAATTCTCGCCAGTACAACCTCCCCAAACTGCAGCAATAAGTTCGCTCTTCTTCTTCCTCTTTTTGCTGCTGCTATGGGCGCATATAACTCAGTGACGAAAGTTTTCCTGGGTACAGGGTATTTCACTGTCGGGCTTCCTCGACTGTAGCGTTCTCTCTTGTTTATTATTATTATTACTATTTTTTTTATTAGCTTCGACTTCAATATCTTAGTTATAATGAAACAGTCGGTAGTAAGTTTTTAAACAAGTTCGATTTATTACGATACTTGGGACCCCTTGACTATTTCGTTATTAGATATTTTTGTCATTTTTATAGGATTTTTTATTTCTTTAGTTTTATTTAGTTCAAGTTCTCTATTGTATTAATTTTTTATGTATATGTATATATATATATTTTTTTTTTCTTTTACATCGACTGCATTGTTTGTCAATGAAATAAATAAATAAATATTTTATGTGGTTTATGTATTTTATTTTATTTTTCGAAACATTCGCGGCTTCTCTAAATGTTTTGCTATATCAGGAAAGTCGCACTCCGATAAGAAATTAGTAATATATGTTTGAAACTCAATGAAAATAGTTTAAGGAACAAAAGTGATCTGTTCTTTCAAATAACTGGATAGAATGTGACCCGAATTTTTATTTATTTACATTTGTAACTTAGAATTAGTCGTAAATTACACCCCAATTTTTATCTGATATAGACAAATGAAAACTTACTATATACAGGTATTTATGCCTCAGCGTTTGGTCTGGATTTGCATTTAACGACAATAGAATATAACGACAGGATCTTAAAGCCAATTTTTCGACTATATAAATACTTTCTGTCTTCGGTAATTTAGGACCGATCTGAATTTAAACAACAACAATAAACAAGCAATACTCCCATTTTAAAAGAACTCTTGACGAGGTAAAAAACTAAATGGCAAAAGACTGAAAGAACTAGTTGTATGTTTCTATTGATTTGCAAGATTTTGTGTTATTTTAGAAACCAAGTGTTTGGTTTTAAGATAATTATAGTAGGACTTAGGTTTCAAAATACTGGGCTGCTCTCATTTCCAACGACAAATTATCTTCCTCTTATTCTTAGAGATAATAATCATTTCCATCTGCTTTTCTAAAAGCCTCTCTTTTCAGCCACTCCGGAATCGCTGACCATTCTCTCTGTTTCATCTTTCAAACTTTATAATTCAGCTTTCAATTATTTCTAACTTTCTTTCTTTTCTCTGATCAATTGTTTTTTATTTGGAAATAAATTGTTGACCTCATTTGGCTGTGATTCGGGGACAGACAAATGGGAAATAAAATTCCCCCATCGAGTGGGAGGTGTTTATTCGATATTATTGTAATTAATGATTCGATTTTTTTGCCAACATAGGCTTTCCCTGCTTATAGGGCTTTATTATACATAACTTGCGTTATCAATACAGAGTCGAACCATGGATCGACATAAGCCCCAATAGGCAATTGTGCGGGGCTCCCATTTGGGGCTAAAATTTAGTGAGAGCTATGAAGTAACACCAATTGTAATACTTCCCCTGAAAACATGACTATATTTTAATGCCTATTGAGTCAAAAGAAAAAGCTAAATCTGTACAAATATATATATAAAAAATATGGCCTCTTTGTCGGACCCCAATAAATATCATCGGATAAGCTTAGAATATTATCTGCCGCCCGGTATTCATTTGGGAACAAATTTAGTGGGAGCTATGAAGTAATACCAATTGTGAAGGAAGAAGTTCCTATACTTCCCCTGAAAACATGACTATATTTTACTGCCTATCGAGACAAAAGAAAAAGCTAAATCTGTATGGATATATCAAAAATATGGCCTGTTGGTCGGACCCCAATAAATATCATCGGATAAGCTTAGAAAGTGGGAGTAATATCTGCCGCCCGGTTATTCATGGTCGACTAACTAGCAAAGCAATATGGCAATAACTTCTAACTCGAGCCCAGTCCAGAGAGTTGTTGCCAATAAACCAATACGTTTTATCAATTGATTGCATCGTAATTTGCATGACAATACAGACGGAAAAGTCAAAGGCGAAGACGAAGGCGAAGGCGAAGGTTTGGGACTTCACCCGAGGACCCTTTTTTGGTTGCAAGCGGCACAGGCGTATTTACCAACTGGTGGGGGTAGGGGGAGGACGCTGTATCGGCTGCATCTATTCGCATTATCCTCGCAAATGGTAGCCAGCCAGTCAGCCAAAACAAACCGGCAAACGAATTTCAATTGTTTCAAAGGCGATGCGCTGCGCTGCGCGTCCTTCTGCTCGACTTTGATAATTTTGCTGCCTAGCTGTCTAGCGTACGATAAACTTAACTAAGAGGCAATAAATTTTGCCACCGCCATGGCCGTCTCCTTCGTCCTGGCTAGCCCCCATAGCCCTTGGGTGACACATCTCACAGTCAGCATCTGAGTCAGCAACAAGACGCTGCTCCCCTCACCCCCCCCCTCCTCCCTTCCCATTTGTTGCTTTAAAATTGGGTCAGAACGCAGCCTTAAGTAGAAGTATTAAGCGCTGGATGGTGGAGTGGTTGGGTGAGGGGTAGTGAGGGTGGTGAGGGGGTGGGGTTGGGGGTGATGTGCTTGCTGGGTCTGTGCAAATAGTAAACAGTATTTACTTCTCTTTGTAGTCGAAGTCTTTTGGCGATATTGCAAATAAAAATAAATATGCATGTGTGAGCAACTAACAGATGCTTTGTCTTTGTGTGCAACGATACACTGGAAAAAATGCAGTAGTTACTTGGCAAAATAAGCAAGACACAGAAAATATGGCCTGCTAGCTTAGTTGCTGATCGAAGGACCTTCAAGCGAGGCATAGTTCTTAAGTATTTAAGCATTTGTGAGATATACAATATACAATAAATAATATATAAATAAAAAAATAAAATAAAATAATAAATAAGTAAATAAATAAATAATAGTGTATTTGACTTAAACTAAATATGGCCTGATAGCTTAATTGGTGATCTAAGGACCTTCAAGCGGGGCATAGTTCTTAAGTATTTGATATAGAAATTGTGAGATATCAGATACAATTAATAATATAAAAAGAAAAACCAAAAAATTAAAAAAAAAGTCGTAGTGTATTAACTTAAACTGTAGTATATGTTTTATTTCTTTCATTTTACGGCCCTTCATGGAAAAACAACAACAAACTTGTTGTCTTGGGGTTGACGATTTTTCGACTCATCTGCCATAAGCTTAATAGCTCTCTAAAATGTTCTCAAATATCCTAAAATGTACTGCCTTTGTCAAGAGCAAATAATGGCAATTCCGCTTTGATAAGCCAGCTTATGGATAGATTCGGGACGGTTTTTGAATATCATTTATGAACAGGTCGAAAATAAAAATCTTGTACTCTAATTTGAAGCCAAAACTTAATTATCTTCTTAAAACCGGAAGAAACTTCTGTTCAATATTTACAAATCTTCGTAACTTCGTTGCTTGAATGAATATTTTTGGATGCGGCTTCCATTTGAATTCATTGAGGTGAAAAAGTAGGGTTTTATTATTTAAATTAAAGCTTTTTGCTCCTCATATTAAAATAAAACTTTCCTAACATCAAAAATTTAGATATTGTAATCTATATTGAAGCTTTTTGCTCTTCATATCATAATATAACTTTCGTAACATCTATTTAAATAGAGTAACTCTTCAGTTGTTTGGGTTAAAAGCCGGTCATCGGATTATTAAATAAAATCCTATATAAATCGACAAACAAATCGCTGAAAAAAGAAAGATTAAATAGATCGGATAAAAGGCATTGTCTACCATTAATTGAATTTACTTTAATTTAAATTTTCGCATTTCTTTTCTCTCAGTGTTTGGTGTTTTTGTTTGGCATGGGTAGTGGAGTTGGAAATACTTATTTCCGCACACATACTTCAATTGTTTTGTGTGTGGGAAAAGTTTCGGCGCCTTTGGAGTTGTTCTTATCAATGATAGAGTATCAGTTATTTACTAACTTCTAACTCTTAACTCCAGTTACCGCACACAACTTACCCAAGTAGACGGACGACATCTTCTTTGAGACATTCTCATCGATGTAAGTGACGCCGAGCGTGAAGAGCGGGGAAGCACCGGCGCCATGCAGAAGTTGTGCCGCAAAAAAGAACCACACAGTCCAAGTTAAATTCTCGCTCAAGACGCCCCCCTCCTCCGCATCGGCGTAGCATCCATTCTGCAAAAGATTGCGATACTACAGATGGATAAACAGATATATTGCCGCCAAAGCCACTCACCTGGGCCGACTCCGTTCCGTTCAGGATGCTGTCTGGCTCACACACATTCGATTCGGCTATGGTTGCCCGATAGCTGCCCACGAGGAAATGCGGCAGCGAGAATACCAAAGACCCCATGCCCATCAACAGCATGCCAATGCCGATAAAGAGGGGCTTCGAAGCGCCCTTCTTGCCCCCAAAGTAGGTAACTGGTACGAGGCAAGCGAAGGAGGCCAGATCGTAGCCGCTGGCCACCAATCCCGTCTGCCTCGAACGCAATCCGAAACGTCTCTCGATCGTGGATATGACCACATTGATAAATCCGTTAACAATCAGACCTGAAATGCAAATGGATGTATCAACAATAGTTGGCCAGTGTTGGGAAATATGGGAAGAATTCTTAAATTTGTGTAACCCTATACTACTATAATCCATTAACAATCAAGACTGAATGGAAATATGAGGTAAGTCTTTCTGCAGTTTGTAAAACTTGGTAAGACCATGATCCATTAAGAATCAGACCTGAATTGCAAATGGATGTGTCAACAATAGTTGGCCTGTGCTGGGAAATATGAGGTAAGTCTTTCTTCCATTTGTAAAACTAGGTAATACTATACTCCATTAACAATCACAACTGAAAGGAATTATGAGGCAAGTCTTTCTGCAATTTGTAAAATTAGGTAATACTATAATCTATAATGGAAAATGCTCGGAAATATGAGGTGTCTTTCTGCAATTTGAAAACCATATCTAGAATTCAAATAAATGGGTCGACCATAGTTGGCAGAAGATAAATCGTTAAAGTATGTACGTTCTTCAATTTATGTAAACCTATATAACCTATAATACTATATTTCAGTATACACAAGTATTACCAAAAAACTGATACATTTAACCCCCAATGTACCTCACGTTTCTCATTTTTTATCAGCCCATCAAATGGATAAGAAGCCCCACGAAAAGTTGTAAAGTAAACAAATTTTGGTTGACCAGCAGCGGGCAATTTTTTGTCTGCCCTCCCTGGTCGATTCAATAATTTGTAATTCCTACAATGGTGCTGGGTCGGGTCATAAATTAAATATACTATGTGCGACAAATTGATTTCTATTATAATAAATATTTGTAAGCTGTGAAAGGGAATCCCCCGCCATTAAAGCGGAAGCGAGGGCGTCAACTTCTGTTTCATTGTATGGCTAAGAATATGAATTTTTTTTTTGAAGCAAAATTCAATTTATTTTCCAATAATGGGCATGTAGTATGTACAGAATATCCTTTTTATTTGCACGCTGGACAACAACAAAAACACACACATGCTTACACTCGAAGGTGTTCGTAAGGGTGTGAAAATGTTTAGTGGGGGTAAACATTTTAGCTCACAAGCACAATTTCTCCATTTCTATCTGGTTGCTTGGACTAATTCAATAAAGTCATAAGTCGTTTACCCTTGAAAGTGTAATAATTTCCTTAGAAGGGGATTCCTTCGGCCGCAGGACTTTCAAGCACAGCAATTGCACTCTGAAGTGCCTGGAAAGTCAAGTATGGGCTGTTGGCCTCAGAACGTGACAATCTTCAGTTTTAGGCGTTCATCCAAATGACAGACATTAATACTTATGGCGTGTGTGAACAGATATTGATACCCACTCTGGCTTATTAGAAGCGGAACATAAAAATGGGGCGCTCAGACGGACACATCTGTCTCGAAACCAGCAAAGCCTGATACAACAATAGGGGCTTAAAGGCAGACTAGTCGCTTAATAGCTCGAATGAGAAGGAGAAAGAAGTCGCTGAACTACACACATTTTATTTATTTAATTCACTTTATACAGTTTTCTTAAAGTGAGTCTTAAAATTCGAATTTACAATATTTATTTATTTATATTTTAAAATACAGTTTTCCAGACTGAAAAAATTGTTTTCTTACAAGGTGAAGGCGTTCTTTCAAAGTTTTCTAAACATTGTAAAGCATAGATCAAGAATGATTAAAAGATCATGCTACACATTGCTGATTTTTAATCAATAGATACATATCTTTACAAGTTTCTACCAGTAGCCTGATTTAAAGATTATTAAGAATTTCAATTATACATATAAATATCTAATTAAGATGGCTTTTGAAACCTATTTGCAACTAACACGCATACATACCATATATCCCATAATATCCCAAGCTAGTAACGAACCCGCAAACGACATATAGTATCTGAATAAATAAGCATAATCATATTGGGATCGATTAAATTCAAAAAAGTTTGTAGCTATAATTAATTCATACTAGCCAGTCCAACTAATATCTAGACATTTTTATAATGAAATCATCGCATTGTTCATGGTGTCGGACTGAAAATTTAATAAACTAGTGTTGCATGGGGATTGAAAGAAGCTACATACCAAGTTTGGTTGATGTAGGCTCAACGGTTTTCGAAATTTAGGCGTTCATACAGACGGACATTTTTTTTGTTTTTTTTTTAAATTCATTTATTTGATAGGAGGGAAAAGTACAGAGTTTGAGAATAGAGGTAAGGAGAAAGAAATTAATGAACGAATCAGCAGTCTAGATTAAGAATACTTAGAATATACTTGATTTAACACAATTTGCAGAAACCGAATAACCTATTAATCCATCGGACCCAGGGGGAAAAAATTATACCATCTAAGGACACAAATAATATATAATATATATAAAATATAAATCTACTATGCAATCATTTTATCCTAAAGAAAATTGTTGTAGCAGAAAAATATTGTTGGTTTAGAAATCGTATTAATTTTCAATAAAGAACCATTACTCTTGACATATAGTAATTGAAGAATTCAACCCATTTTCAGGTAAATTATTAAAAATCTGAGGCAGGCAGGCCTAGCAAAGCTATTCCCTCAATCTCAACGAACAGGTTAATTAATTCTTAATTATTTAAATGAGTTTGAAAATTGATGATTGAAAAAAACATTTTTTTTAAACATATAACAACTTAGGAAGTCAAGTATTATATTAATTATTTTCGCTTGAGTTACAGAAAAAACTGAATAACCTAATACTTGTACCGCACTGGGCTAGATACAACAAATAAATAAATATAAATAAAATATATAGTTTGTTTGCATTTACCTCTTCAGTCATTCATAAAATGCACATAAATCTTGATATGAATGTTGAGAAAATGCCTTTTCTTAATCCCCAACTTAATGATAGTATTATGTACATATATTTATAAATAATAATGAAAAACATAGGGATATTGCTGCTGGTTTTCCAAACGAGAACGCGAATAAAATGCGCGACGCGCCAATTCAAAATTGTTGCGGATGATTTATGTTAATGCCATGTCAACTGATTAATATTTTCGGTCACGTGCCGACATTCAGAGCATTCAGGGGCGCGCACACTCTTGCGGGCAAGCACACAAACAAACGGACAAACAGACAGACAAACGGACAGACAAACAAACAACATAGGCGGAAGTGCAGCAGGCATGCGATTTATCGCAGCACGCGTCCAAGCAAGCGCTTCTAGGCAATTTTTTGGCCAGCATCCAGCCATGTCGTCACTTTCACACCCAACGCCCATGCCCATGCCCATGCCCATGTCCTTGCCAGTGGGCTCGTCCACGTGCAACAGCTGCTGATGCCGTCCCGTGGACTTCATTCACGTAATCTGCAACAGCAGCCTGCCCTCCGGCCGGCATTGTTTATAGCCCGGCTATGACATAAATACTGCAGCAGCACAAACACGCCCACGCCCCCAAAATTGAAGGCGCAACTTGGCAAATTTTAACTAATCCCCTGTAACAGAGACTAATCCCCATAGGTAGGCAGACGATTAACCCACTAATATTGACCAAGGTCTCGTCTGATTCCAACATCTTCCTTTTAAAATAAATGCAATTTTTAGTTCGCACTTCAGTTTTTAAGTTTTCAATTCTATGCGATTCGGTTTTCAAATGATTGTCTTGATCAGGAATGCCAGCGAAATCTCTGAAGATTTCGGGTTGGAGTGTTTTTGAAAGCTCTCAAAAAATCCATTTCATTTTTTCGAACTTCTCCTCGAACAATGATTTTTTTTTTGTCGAAAAATATCGTCAATTCTTATCCCAACATACTTTATTTTTTCAATTCTGTTAATAGACTGGATATGCTTAATATAATGTTTATTTTTATTTTTTTTTATTAATATATGTATATTTTTTATTTATTTTAAATAAAGCTGTCGATGTAAAAAAAAGAAATGCTATATATAGCTAGATAAAGGGCAAATAATATTAGATATTTTTATAATTTGATAAGATTTCTCCTCCTTAGGCTTTCTAGCTTATAAGATGCTTGTTATAATTTTTATATATTCCCTATATTTGTTGACAGTCAATGTTTGTTGACATAAATAAATAAATAAAATAAAATAAATAAAAATAACTTAAACTTAATAAAACTAAAGAATAAAAAAGCCTACAGAAAATTAAAAAAAAATGTCTAAAATCAAATCTGACTTGGGGAGGATTTTATTTGCCAAATGGCTAGCTATACTCCGATTCACAGAGCAGAGAAAAAATTAAAATTAAATTAATAAAATAAATTAATCAAAAACAAGTAAAATTCAATTAAAATAATAAAATACATGAAAAAACAATTTTTAAAATAATAAAACAAAAGTACATAATTAAAAGCTAAAAGTTGAAGAAAATATTTGAAAAAACAATTTTTAAAATAATAAAACAAAAGTATATAATTAAAAGCTAAAAGTTGAAGAAAACTCAGTCGGTGGAGGAGGGTTTGTGGGCCAATCCGGCAAGCTATGCCCCTCGATGAGTTCGTAGACGGTCGCTATATCTGCTGATGTTCAGATTTTCAGATTTAATTCGTTCACAATATCACAATCAATAAGCCGTAGAACTTTTTTCGAAAGACTGTAGACATGTTTGTGGCAGCAGATCTTAGTTCCGATACGTTATTAGAATTGAATAAAGGCTCTTCAAGTCAATCTAAGCTGCTAATATTGCATCTTTCTGGAGCTACAATAATAGCAGCTAAGATCGCCATGAAGAGCCTTTGTTCATTTCTAATAAAATAATAAATAAAAATAAAAAATAAATTTAGAATACTTTCCTGAAAAATTAATTTGATAACCTGATATTTGAAGTACAATTAATTCTGTTTTTATACGGTCTTTTTTTACACGATTTTCATGTAACACTCTTTGAAAATTAAATAGTTCATATATATATATATTTCTTTAAAGATAAGTGGGGCTTACTTTTTAAAACACAAGCCTCCAAAAATAACGGAATAAATTTTCCGAAATAATCAATTTGAAAACTTAATATTTGATTTGATTTAATTAAATAAAATTCTGCACTTTCTTTCCTTCTTTTTAAAACACAAGTCTACAAAAAAAATTGAGAATACTTTCCTGAAATGATTAATTTGAAAACTTAATATTTGATGTACAATTAATTCTGTTTTTACACGGTTTGAAAATTAAAAATGTCCTCTATATTTCTTTAGAGATATCCTATTTTTGCACGTTTGTTTCTGGAACCAATCTTAAACAGAATTAGTTGTATTGCTCAAATATAGTTTTATTTTTTTATTTCTTCATGACTCCTACGCCTTTCAAGGGGTTAATTTTAGTGGCTGGCGTCGTCATGTGCGCATCAAGAGTCTGCTTATCCCCATTTTCCGATTCCGGAATTTTAATTAACCACACAACTCCAGCCTCGTCATAGTCATAGTTGCCATGACTGCCGACCAGGGCGAGTTTTGAGCAAACAACGATTAACATTTTCTTGATTTATGTTCACCCAATTATGTGACACTTGCTTCCATTACACGGCTCCTGCTCCCGAGTGCGGACGGAATGTGCCTCGTCTTCGTGTTTCCACATCAACGGCCTCTCGAACTATTCAAATGGTGGCAGTTTTTGAGGTTAATGCATCCTCGGGCCAAATGGCCCAAGCCAGGCCAACTCTGTTGACTGCCCCCGGGCAGATATTAATTTTTAATCCACCTCTATTCATATGGGGCAAAGGCGAGAGTAACTCCCCCACCTGGCTCTCTATGTGCAACCGCTTATCTGTTGCACGCAGTCGGCACAGAAACCAAGGCTTGAGCATTTGCCACCATAAAAGAGTTGAGATGCTAATAAGCTGCTGCAACAAACAACTCAGACTTCCTCCCCCAACCCCTCCCCCCCCCCCACCACTTGAAACGTCTTAAGAAGTTGCAAGCTAAATAAATTCATTTCCGAATCCGAATTTTGAAACGCGACAGTCCCAGGTAGTGTGTTGCGAATTGGTGAAAAATTGTTCATTCGCTCAGCTTTTACCGATTTGGGTTTAGAATAGAATTAGAGAATTGTATAAAGATTACATGTGAATTCCGTTAATGGTGTTTTATTTGTTATTTAAGGCAGTACTAGGAGAGTCTACATAGAAAGTTATTTGTCTCGAGGTACGTTCATTTTATTTGGTAGAAGAAGCTTTCTTTAGTCCTTTTATTATAAAAAAATTTCCAACCTACGATTGCATTTCTTTATATATTATTTAATTTAAAATTGTATTTATTAAACTAATTATCTACCCTTACAAATATTCCCAAATATTATTAGATATTTTTGTCATTTTTATAGGTTTTTTTTCTTTCTTTAGTTTTATTTAGTTTAAGTTGTTATATTGTATTGATTTTTTTTTATGTACATCGACTGCATTGTTTGTCGATGAAAAATAAATAAAAAAATAAATAAAAGTACATTTTCTCATCACTAATAAGGACATACGAGCTCATCAGAAATTAGTGTTCCTTACATTTCACACAATAGTACCACCATTAGAAGCCTAAAAAGGCTAGACCTACCGTTCAGAACATTAAACTAACAACTATCCTATAAATATATTATCAATAAACCCATAATTTCCAAATGTACATGTCAATCTATAAACATTTCTTAAATTCTACACATAAAACGCAACTAATAATACTGTCAAGGTGTTATTATAAAATTTATCTAAAAAAAAAAAAACTTAAACAAAAATTGCAATATTAGAATTAAATATTTAGATCTTAAATATATTATATTTATTAATTGTGAAAGAAACTGTCGATTTCAGAGTTGAAAATTCCTATAATTGGTAAAAGTCAGTTTTATTTAAAATATTCAATTCAGACAACTGAAGTAAGGCAACAAAAAAATAACCAATATCGGGACCACTTTAAACAAAACTTTAAGATATTAGTCCCCACAAAAGTAGAGTAGTGGAAAGTCGGGATGAAAAGGTCCAAATATATTTCCTAGCACTGTTCTTACAAAGCTCGGTGAGTGTGTTTCGCGCAGAAAACTACGCCAAAATAGACGCTTTCTTCGAAGGCAAATAGAAAAGTAATGGCTTTTATGAATTATTTAAAATTTTATATTCATTTAAGAATTAAAAAATACTACCAAATGTTATAGAAAAATTTCGGAAAGGCTTTAAAATGAACGTTAACGTTAGCACCTCTCTCTCTCTCTATTGCTGCATAAAATTATCTCAAACGTTGACCGACATTGTAATCATAAAAGGTATTATCTTAGCTGAAGCTATAAGCATGATAAACAAATAACTACTTAAGCTAAATAGAATCATATACGCCCTATCTTTGTCAGATGTAACATATATATAATATTTTTTTGGACTAGTTTACAAACGTCCAAGACTAATACGTTTCAAAAACATGATTATTTATATATGTACATATAAGCGTTTTAAATAATTGCTTTAAATATTTGCTTTAAATAGTTGTTTTACATAATTATTTTAAGTAATTGTTTTTATATAATATTTTTAAACAGTTTTCTAGCATTTTTTGAGAAAGTTTCCCGCAAAACTTGCTTAGAATGTGCATTTCTAAATACTACCCAGATCACTAATGCTGTAAATAAATGTTATTAAACGGCTTATGAGGAATATAGTGATATGAGAATCTTTAAATTTGAACTTTAAAATGGTCTTACAAACCCTAAATCTGGGAGCTGTTTGACAATAAAGGAGCACTTTTTTTTTTTTTTGGAAATATATGCACTTTGTTCGTTTTAAGACTGTTGTCTCCCACGCATCGCTAAATAAGTTAAACAATCAAGAAAACGGTGAGTGTGGGCGGAGCAGTAACATTTTAAATGGATTAAGTGGGCAACAAAAATAATGATTCTTATAAATTACAAATGGTCTGGTAAATTTGTCTCCTACCTTGCAAGGCTCCACAAATGCATAGCCAGAATAGGGCCCACTTGGCGGTGGCAAAACGCTGCAGCCACTGAGGCCGAAATCCTTGCCAGCCAAAACGCTGCTCTGCCAGGACACAGGTCGAGTTGGATTCGGCGCTTGTGGCGCTGCCGACGCGACTGGAACGCGCACTATTGTTGTTGTTCACATTGCCATTGCCACGTTTAGATGCATTTGTTGTTGACTTATCCGATAAGTCATGTGTCGCGATACTCGAGCACTCCACGGCCGACATCTCACTTTTGAAGAAAAACACTTACTTAGCTGGGGATTAACACGCGACCGCGATCTGTAGCGAACGACGCGCCAACTGCAACTGAACGCACAAATTTGAATTATGCGAAGCTGAAGCTCAAGAACAGTTCCTCACTTCCGCTATTTAACAGCGCAGGACTTTGCAGCATCGAGCGCTTAACAGCAATCTGTTAGCAACAGAGAGCAACCCCCCATATTCGCGCCGCTCCTCACACTCGCCTCTCTCTCTCCTCGCATTTCCATTCCCATTCGCATGTGTGTTGCGTAAACAAAAAACCCAAACAGAACATCAAATGCACAAGAACTTATGAATGAAATTTTATATTCCTCCTTCCCCCTTGATACTCTTCTGCTCATTCGTATTACGCTCAGCTGTGCCTGTGCCTTTGCCATTGTACTGCACGTACATACATACATACATACATACTATTTGTATCAACAGTTGTCATGATTTCTTTTTCACGCGGATATTTGACTCTTTTTTTCCCACAATTCTTACACCTCTGCAGGCTTTCTCAAATACTGTGTGTGAATATAATTCGTCTGGTCTGCTTAAAAAATAAGCAGATAAATAAAATAAAAAATATTGCAGTTACTGTGCTGCTCTTGGCTGCATATAATGCAGTATATAAGCATTTAAGCCAAATTTACGCACAGAGAATTATCTAAACGCATAAAACTTAAAAATTTAAAGTTCCTTTTTAAATTTTGTAGAGATTATTGGGCTTGCTGTTTGGAAATAGGCTGGAAAGTCGTTTAAATATTTATTGAAATATTATTTATTGATTCTAAATGATAGCAATAGTATTTCAAATAGCTTTCAATTCATGAAAATTTGAATTAGAATCTTTAAATAATTAATTTCAGGGAGCATCAAAAAACAACATATGTATATGTTCTTTTTTAAATATATTACTGACTGAAGTTAAAACCAATCTAGCCAAATTCTTTATAATTATTTCTATAAAGAGTATGTTAATAAATAAGTTGGGAAAAGCATTATGATGCGTAAAATGTGTGCTTGAAAATAAATAGTTTGGGAAATATCTCTCAAACAATATTATACGCTCTTTGCATTTATATATCAAATCGAGTCCTATACGCTTTATGATAGATTTGTTTTAAATTAATATTTTAACGGATATACGCATCAGAGGTTTAATTACAGCACGAACTCAATAACCGCAGCCCTCGATACATCCAATTTTTCAATTTTGTAAACTCTATGAAATGATATTCAAGCAAAAGACATGTTTCTTTAGGATCTTAGAGGGGCTGATTCTAAACTATACTGAAGAGATCTTCCAAAAGGTTTTCGCAATTTATGGAAATGCCAATTTGGTGAAATAGAAATCATTGGCATATGATGGAATATATAGAACCTCATAGACTGTAGAGAAACCCTTGCTTCCTGTATAATGTACGAATTTACAGAGAAATCGCGAATTATTAAATATAGTATATATCAATAGTTAAAACCGATTATGTAATATTCCAATTCTAGTATTTTCATTTTTTCTGAGGTTTATTTTCTTTTTTCGATGGCCTCATAACTTTGAATTGGAAAGAAAATTATTTTTTGTTGATCAACTTTATAGCAAAGTTGTTACAAATCGTAAAGTATTAGTCACACTGATTGGGCTTGGACTTATTGGAAATGTGGAATATCTCTTTTAAAAAGTACTTCGTCAATTTCTGATAGGTCGATTCATTTGTAAATTAAATTGTGTTAAGATTGGAAGCTTTAGGAAAAAAAAATCGGTATATGTTTATGACTCGGTTACTGTCCCATTATATAATCAGGGTCGGACTTAGAGCCAGAAAAGTTTTGCTGTGCATTTGGTGGTGACTGGAAGAACATCTATATATATATATATATATATAACAGTTTGTCCTGACTGATTGGCAATCAACACACAGCCCAAAACGTAAGCTGAAATTTGGACACAAGATCCCTCTCACAGTGAAATTGGGCATTGGGTTTTGGAAAATTCGAACTCTAAAGGGGGTAAAACGGTCTCCTACGATTGTATGAAAAATCTACCATTTTCATCCGCTTAACTTCAAATTTAGCTTGTTTACTATAAGTAGCTTCCATATGTTCCATCGACAACAACCATCCTTATTAACGCATTGCATATAAGGTAAAATGTTTAAAATAGGGTAATAGAAATGAACTTCTATTTACCCAATCCAATAGAATAAAATGTTTGGTTTCTCATTACAACTTTAAAGAGTTTATTTGATAGATTTGTTGTTGTTTTTTTTTCTTTTTTCATTTGGTTTGCTAATTTATGCTTAACATATGAAAATACGTTTAAGTTACCAATTAGCCAAAGCATTTGTTTTTTCAAGAGATATTTATTATGTTGTATATGTTAATCCAAAATTAAATTTCAAAAAGTACATTTTGTTAAATGAAATTAATTTTAGAGTGCCGGCAAGTACATAATATTCTAGTGCCTAATTTTTAATAATCTGTGTGAGCACCAGCAACAGGTTTGTAAATTAAGTACGATATAATTTACAAAACATAAAATTATAATAATAATAATCATAATAATCAAACAATAACTGAATTGATATAAATGTTGCACTGCGTTCATTCGCTTCAACTATATAAAATAATTCAAATAATGGATAACAACTTTCTCATTAACATATATATATATATATAAAGTGTGTGTGAGCTAACGATATCAAAAATAATTGTGTGACATTGGAAAATATTGAAAAAGCGTTTAGCTACTTATAATTAAACACAAGGGAGTAGTGGTCATTAAATCAAATCCTCACATAGAAAAATAACTTGAAAAACGAACAGGAAAATAACAACTGAAGATTAAGTCTTAGTTCTTAAATGGGCCGACATGTCCAGCCACGTTCTTTTACAGGTTACAGTACACACGCGATATTTACAAGGATTCATCGAATTATATAGTATGTACTTAGGACATTACGTTAATTTTTTAGTTTTGTTGTTGCTAGTATTATCGTTTCTATTTTGTGAGCAGCAGATTGTAAATTATTTAAAAGTTGGCGGGACGCGGGACAATTTGAAAAGTCGCTCTTGGCATTCACATGATCATTCAGTTTTTCACAACAAATATATGCATGTATATATGTATGTATGTATTAATATGTATGTATGTACGTATATAGTATGTATGTATGTTTATTGAACAGCTTCATATATAGTCGTAATTGTAAGTGTAATTGCGGTTGCGAGTTAGAATATATATTTATGTATGTATTTAATATATGTAAGTACTATTATTTATGTACTTAAGAGACGAGAGTGTTCGCGTGTTCCGTATATGTACAAAAAATGTATATTATTTAACTCATATGTTTCGGTTACATGTAGATAACAGTGAACGCTTTGGGTACTACGACAAATATCACATAATGAGATCAATTGGATTTATTTTGGGTTTTTTTTTTGTGTGTGAAATGTAAGAATGTACGTTTTAATTTTAAGTAATTCTTGCGCGTATAATTCTCAACTCAATGTTGTCTACTACTATACTTTCTCAACTTGAACTGCTGGTGGGTTTTTGTTTTGTTTTTTATTGAATTTACAAAATTGGTTCTTTTGGCAAATTATATATTAATTATTGTATTTGTATCTTTGTGTGTTTGGATTTGTAGCAAAAGCAAAAAATCTCTTCCACTGCCTCGCACGTCTGTGTCATTTTATTTAATTTAATTTTTTGTTTTTCTTTTACAATACTAATTTGTTGTTAATTTTGTGTGTGTGTGTGTTTGTTGTGTTGGTCTCCACAATAAGAAATGTGTGAGTGAATATTTTGAATAAGTTCATTGCTTTAGCTAACTACACTTTTGTTTTATAAGGCATTGCACATTTCGAAAGAAACAAAGTACAAGAAACCTCGATTTTACAGTTTGGACATTTTGTTAAGGTTTCTGAATAATTCCTATCGGACATCAGACAAATATACTCATATGTATGTACCTCTCCATTCATTATATCGTAAACTTAGCATATCAACAAAAATTAAAGTATGTATTTATGATAAGTTTTGCTGCAGTTTTAAGTTTGAAAAATCATAATAAAATTATAAAAAATATATATGTTATACACACTTTTTGCTGTTAAGTACAAATTTTGCTTTCGATTTTTAGCACTGAACGACTTTTCAAACTGCCCACACTTTTAACTTTTACAATTTGCTATTAATTCAATTGTTTGTTTTTTCTTTGTTTGTTTGTTGGTTGGTTTGTTTTTTGTGTTAAGTAATGTATACCCTTCTCTGTGTTGCTTACGTTCATTCATTTGTTTCTTATCATCAATAAAATATATTTATATTTTGCGTAAGTATATTGTTGTATATGTAAATATATGTATGTATATATATTTATATGTATGTATATGTTGTATGTATATGCGACTTAAAAAGAATTTAACCAAAAATAAAACAGAAAAAAAATATGTTTAATTTGTAAAAACTTGTGTACTTGCGTTATTATTCATGTTGTGTGTGGGGCAAAATCTTTTCACTTTTCACTGTTTTCGTCTTTGCTTTTCTTCTCTTTTTGTTTTTTGTCTTTGCAACAATTACAAGGCGGGCGGGTGGTGGTGGTTGGGTTACAGAGGAACGCCAGGGAAAGAGTGGATGGGTGGGTGGGTTGGTTGCTCTTCGCTGTTTGTTTGCTTCATTGATTGATTGATTGGTCATCAACATTGTCAATTGCACATGTCCAATTGCTTCTTCTTCTTTTTTTTTTGTTGTAGCCCCACTTCAGTGCTTGGCTGCGTCCTAAATTTGAGGTGTCGCCACTGAGGCTGGTGGCGAAGCCACTGCTGGTCCCACTGCCGCGGCATCTTCCTGGGCTCCCTCAGTCAAGCAATCGTCCAGCTCGCTGTGCATCACAATCTCAATGTCGCCCAGTTCGGCCGCAGCCTCGGCCCTCAATGTGACGTCCTCGGACCGTGCCAACTTCTGAAGGGTGTGCAGCGTCTCCTCATTGATCGTGTGCTCTGGGGATATGTTTTCCTTGAGCTCCCGCTTCAGATTCATCGGTATGTGCGCCGCATTGAGTTCGTTTGTGTTTGCCGCCTCCGAACTGATCGATGTTATGGTTCCCGTCGTGACGCTAGTGGATGTGGCAATTGGTTCCAACACGGCTGCTCCATTGTTCCCCGCATCGCCGCTCTGGTTGAACGAGAGGTTCTGTCTGAAGACCTGCTTACCAAAGTCTCGTAATTGTCGCGAGGCAGTGTCCAGAAAAGAAGTGGCGCCTGCATTGCTGACGTTTGCATCGAGTGGCGTCCACGCGGGTGGTGTTGTCTTTCGTGTGGCTACGAGTGTATTTGAGGCTTGGACATTGACGTCGGTGAAACCCAAACCGCCGCCAGTTGTGGTGTTTGTCGTTGCTGTTGTTATTATTGTGGTTGTGGTACTGGTGGTTGTGTCTGCAAGAATTTAAATGGGAATATTATTAAATGCATGCAAAGATGGAAAATCCAACAAAAAAGTAAAAGCCAATTCAAAACTATTCCTCAATATACAATATTGAGAGAGATTGGAGATTCTAACAACATTTAAAACAAAAGTAGATAATTGTACATATATAGATTACGTGTTTTTCACACGTTTTGGTTTATCTAGCTTTTGAAAGTTGAACAGTATTAATGAAATTTTGTAGCGGGCAGGGGGGGAATCAGAAAAAAATAAAATAAACTCGCGTTGCATGGATATTATAAGAGTCTTCATACCAAGTTTGATGAATGTGGGTTCAACCGACTCCGAAATACAGGCGGACAGACGGACGGACACTAAATATATATTTACTTTATGGAGTCGGAGATGCTTTCTTCTGCTTATTACACACTTTGCACAAAATTAATATACCCTTTTTACTCTACGGGTACAGGGTATAAAAATCTATGCGATAATTTTGAACTAGTGCTAGTAACTATTAAGTATACGACTCAATACTATAGTTGCAAAATAGTTAGACTAAGTTAAAGTGCTGATAAGCCAATGCGAAACGTTTGAAAAATGATTCATTAATACAGTGAAAACTCTTCTGGTCCGGGGTTGGATACTTAAATACTTAGTAAACCAAATGAATGTTCTAACTAAATGTAACTAACTCTGTTCGTTATTTGTGGTCGGCGCATTGGTTTTGGTTTCTGGAGATGAGCTACGCTGAAAAATCGCGGTAGTATGGAAAAGTGTGAGCAGCTTGTCCACCGCCGATTGATTTGCGATCCATGAGGTTTTCCGCGATCGTGTTGGCGGCAGATTGACAATCTCTGCGGTCACCGGAACTGCGACTGGCACTTCTACATCTGCATCGGCGGGCTGTGAACTCTGGACCACAGATGCAGCTGTGAGTACAGCTCCAGCAGCGGAATCTTTGGTGAGTGTTATATCATTATCTCCAAAGACCGCAATCGGACAGGACTTGGGTACTGTCGTTGTGCATTCTACATTGAAGGAATCGGTGACATCGTTTGAGGTGCTGCTCGCCGATGCAGATGTTGATGAAGACGAAGATGACGGTGATGGCGATGAATTGGAGTTTGATGTCAGCGATACTGGCGATGTGGAGCATGAGCTTGATGATGTGGGCGAGTTGGTGAAATGTGGCGATAGCTTTTTCGTCACCGCCGTCTCATCGACATCATTTGTACTATTGGCATCATGGTGTGCGTCTTGGCTGGGCTCCACAATAACCACTGTTGTTGGTGTTGGTGCAACCGCTGCCTTCTGTGTGGATGTTGCTGATGATGTTGTAGACGCCGCTTCGGCCAACTGCGCAGCCTTGCGCGTCGACTTCAGCATCGGCGTTGGTGGCAAAATAATCGGTGGTGTCTGTGGTGTTATCGGTGGCATTTGTCGGCTGGCCAGTGGCACCTGTGTAGAGGAGGCAGATGATATTTCTTGAATTCTTTGATATAGCAATAGCAATCTACATACCTGTGGATCCTCATAGATGCGTTGTACTTGAAAACGTGAGCGAGGCGAGGCAGACAGACGTTTAATGGTCTGGGTGGACGATGTGGCGGAGGCCATGGCCGGCAATGAGCTGGATGTGGGCAACGATGCCATCGCATTTAGACTGCTTTGACTGCCAAGGAGGCTGCCACCGGTCGATGTGGCCGCCGGTATGGACATGCAGCTGCTGGCCGAACGCGGCGTGGGCGGATGCTGTGGCGGCATTGCGACCAGCGGCGATGTCAGCGGACTGACCTCATTCACACGAGAGACATGAAAGCGACTGCGATTTGGCGAGGAGGATGGCGACACCGTGGGCGGACTGGGACCCGGCGAGCGCAATCGCGCATTTGACTTGCGCTTCACCTCCAGTTTGGCGGCCGGCGTTGGCATTGCGGTTACTGCTAGCGGACCCGTGACTGTGCCCGTGACTGCATCCACTAGCGGGCGACTGTGGCATGTGAGCGATATCTTCCGCGAGCCCAAGTAGTAACCACCGCGACACCGATTGTTGATACCACTGCCGTTGCTACTGCAATTGCCGCCTCCACCCACGTTCGCCGTCCTCTCCGCCAGCAATTCGGCCTGGATCTTCTCGTTGCGCGAGCACATCGATCGCACAGTGCCCAGAACACGTGTATAGTCCAGATGCGCATCGCTGCCAATCTGCGAAGACAAAGCAAGAGAGCGAAAGCAGACCAACAGCAACTGTATTAGATCATTCTTGTATGCGAGTAATTACGTATACAGTGCACGATTAGCTGTGGTGTAGCAGTATAAGTGTTTGTTATTGGTTTTGGGAAAGAGAGCGGCACGGCATTTGCATGTCTGGACCTGTGCATTGTTAGCGGCTTTGCGAGGCAAGCAAACAGAGAGCTAGCTAGCTAGCAAGAGAGTGAGTGAGCGAGCGAGCGAGCGAGCGAAAGGCATATCAGCGATAAAATGCAGTTTGATTTTTAGCTATGACTGAACATGATGATCTACTTACGCTCTCCTGAGGCAATGGCGTTGGCGGTATAACATTAACTATCGGCACTATCGGTAACTTTTGCGATGGAGGCAACAACAACACGAAATGAAAACGATTCAATTAAATTAACCAACAGAACACAATTCCAATAAATAAATATATGGTACAACAGTGTACTCCACTACCCCGGCATGGCCGAGGTATAATGTCGACTACTCATGCTAGATTGCCAGAAATTGTTGAATCCAAAAAATAAAATAAACTCGTGTTGCCCAGGGACTAGGAGCGTCTACATACCAAGTTCAGTTAATGTGCGCCCAGCCGTTTCGGAAATCCAGGGGTTCATACAGACGGACGAACATGGCTACATCGATTTCTCTCGTCATGCTGATTAAGAATTTATATACTTTATGGGGTTGGAAATGCTCCCTTCTACCAATTACATACATTGCACAAACCTAATATTTGTACCCTACAGGTATAAAATATAAAAAGGCATAACCCCATAAATATTTTCTAATTACTACAGAGAAACGCATCTAAAAATGTTGCTAGATCAGCTTGAACTACATATATATCTCTAAGTATTTCGATTAAGCAGACAAGTTCTCTTCCTAAGAATCAAACTAGAAATGGTTATACGGTGGATAATACTTATTATAAAAATTGTAACTATACCTAATTCATAAATAGGATTACAATTGGCAGTGGTTGGCTGTGGGATCGACATTAGAGAATCCAACACGTTCAAATTTTGACTTCATTTCTGGTGGTTTACAATTCATTTACAATAAATATGTATATTTATATAAGAGTTTATATTATGTAGGAGGTAGGTAGTTTTATGTATTGGAACACAGTAACACAAGCGCTCAGGGGGCCAACTGGAACTGCAACGACAATAACAACAACTTACCGTCAAACGTTTGGGCTCATCATTGATGTCTATCTGTGTGATCGTTTTGTTGGACTTCAACACATCGGCGATTATATTCAGACTTTCCACCTCTAGTTTATTGTCACGTATATCGATGCGCTGCAGTTTGCTATTGCCACCGAAGGTTAGAATGGACGCCAGTGTTTCGATGCCCTTCGCGCTTAAATGTGCACTCTGGAGACCCAATGTGGTGAGCGTTGTGTTCTTTGTCAGGCTGTCCTTGATGGTCGCCACAAAATCATTCGACAAACAGTTCTTGCCGATGTTGAGCAGCTCCAGTGATACGGTCTTTTGCAACAATTCGGCAATGCTGCGACCACAGTCCTTAGTCAAGTTATTGCTCCACAGTGTGAGGGCCTTAAGACCGCTGGGCGGGCGATTTGCCGCCTCAGCCGTTCCATCCACCAGCTGGCGACGGGAAAGTGTATCGTTCTTGGTCAATTTCTCTGCAAACTGATGCTCCGAACTGGTGCTACCATCCAACGAATTTTCGCTGCACAAGCTGTCCGAGCTTTGGGAGCGATTGCGGGTGGACTGATTGAGGTAAGCGCAACTGGTTTCCGTGCGTCGCAGTCCAGAACTGACGCCGCCCGGCGACGTGGAAGGCGGTGGCGGTGTAGGTGTTGGACTGGGGCAAGGACTGGGTCTTGGCGCTGCAAATACCTCATCGTCTTTAACATCTGGTGCAAATGTGAGCGTCGCTGTTGCTGCTGTGGCTGCGGTTGTTGTTGTTGTTGATGGCGTCGGTGTGGACGAGGGCGTTCCTGCCTCCTCGGCCACCAGACACTCAGTTGATTCGGTGGCTATGGTGCCTGTTTCTATGCCCATTTCCTTGGTCAAGTCATCCAGGCGTGTGCTCTCCAGCGACACAGACAATCGACTAAACTCATCGGGCAAATGGCGACTAATATCGCCCTCGGAAGCACTCTCAAACGCCGAATCTGTGCTGTGCGTATCCTCGAAATCATCTCCAACTTTGGCGTTTTTATTAACATCCAATGGTCTGGAGCCGCTCGCTGCTCCACCATTAATGCAATCGCTCTCTTCGGCCGTCACCTCAAAAATACCACTAGGTGGTATTTCAGCGCCAGGATTTGTTGTTGTTGTTGATGGTTTATGATTATTAACATTATTATTGCTATTGTTATGCCCATGGGCGTTGTTGTGGTTGTTGTTGCTGTTGCTGTTGTGGTTATTGTTGTTCTGTACACAGGTTTCATTGGGGGTTTCAACGGTTTTAGCCTCTGTTGAGGGAGTTATATCTGCAATGGGTTGAAAAATGTTAATTAAATTATCAATTTTTCTACAATATGTAGGAATAGGAGGAATGATAAATAATTACCACATAAGTTGCGTTCAGTTTGGGAACTTTGTTGTTGTTGCTGTAGTTGTTGTTGTTGTTGCTTGGGAGACAGCTGCTCCACTGACTCTAACGTGAGCGCTGCTGGAACTGTTGGTTTCAAGGCGCTTGTCGTCTCATTTTCTGTCGTAGTCGTCGCCGTCGTCGTCGTCGTCGGAATTGTCACCTTAGCTGTTGTTTTTGTTGTTTGTGCTGTGCCTGCTACTTGTGTGGCCTTTGCATCATAAATCTCATTGCTGTTCTCACTAATATCCTCAGAGCAGCAAGCCGCCAGCGTGTCTGTGGATATGTTGGAGGGCGCCTCCTCGCTGCTGCTATCGCTGTTCATCGAGAGCAGCTTGTCCAGCATAGACTGCCCAGCCGCGCCCTGATTGCAGCCCCGGACAGTGCGCACAGTGTCGTCTGTATTGTCATCGTCCACATCGTTCTCCAGATCCAATGGCGTTGGCGCTGCGCTGGTATCCATAACGGCAGGCTGCTGTTGCTTCTGATCATCGGACACTTGTTGCTGTTGCTGGTTCTGCTTCTGCTGCTTCTCTACCTCTTCTATGGATGTGCTACCATCGCCGCTTCCACCCGCAGCGGCAACGGCTGCGGAAATAGAAGCAGAAGCAGACTGCGATGCTTGATCCGTCAATACTTCGATTTCAGGCACTTTGGGACACTCCTCCTCGCTCGGACCACGCTTTAGCTGCACGGGTGGTGTCGTCTCCAATGGCGACACACACTCATCATCCTCAATGGCTCGCGCTCTCTGCAGGGGCAATCCACTGCGCCGCTCCAGTTCTGTGGACTGCAATATCAGTGCCTGCACCAAATACATGGTACCCTCGTCCCTTATGTTGTTGTTGCTTATGTCAATCAGCTCAATACTGTGATTGAAGCGCAACATGTCCGCAATATGTTGTGCATCCGTGCAGTCCAAATCATTGTAGCCCAGCCACAGCTCTTTGAGCACTTTGTTGTGGTAAAGCTTGCAGCCTAACAGAAATTAATTTATTTAAAAAGAAATCGTGTCAGTTAGCAAGTTTGTTTCTCGAAACCAAATAAATACTTACATAAGCTAGTCAGTGGCGGCCCCTTCAGTCCACAATGCTCCAGCTTCAGTGTGTGCAGATTAGAAGTGGCCAAGGCGTTGCCCAAGCTCTCGGCACCCAACTTCGATATCTGATTACCCTCGGCATTGAGCATCTGCAGTTCCAGGCTCCGTTCTATCATATAGGTGCAGAGGCTCCAGCCGCGTAACGACATCTCGGCCTTATTGTACGATATGTCCAGTTCATTGGCAGCTTCATAGTATTCAATCATTTGAAAAAGGGCGCCCAGGCAGCTTTCGGTCAGCGGACATTCGGATAGATCAATAGTTTTATATTGTATCTGTATGAATGGAGGAGATATTTCCAAAATACAGCATTACAAACAATCATATAGATACGCGAAAAGTCTATGGCTTACCCGCTTAAATATTTCCTCTAGCGGCTCACAGTCGTTGGGCGTCAATGGTAGGGCCTTCAAGGATAATAGCAGCTGGCGTCCCTGCTTAAGATCGAGCACTTTCAGGTGCTCAAGAATGCTAAGCAGCGGCTGAGTGTTATGTTTACGGCATGACTTTTCATAAAGCTCGGTGATCTCACTTGGGCTCTTCACTTGCCAGGCTGTAATACCAAAAAATATAAAAATAAATAAATTAGATAAAAACTTACGTAATTAAAAAAAATTCAATTTTTTAAGAGGCATAACATGATCAAAGCGTTTTAGATTTATTTATTTATTTATCCACTTTGTTTGAAAATTTGTCTCTTTATCTTGGGAATTAAAATAATAAATTAGTCTTAATAACAGTTCTGGCTTCAAACAAACCAAAAAAAATGTGGTCAGAAATTCGTAAAAATTGTAATACAAAAAAAAAAATAGATGAAAACTTACGAAATTAAAAAAATTAAATTTTTTAAGAGGCACAACATGATCAAAGAGTATTAGATTTATATATTTATTTATCCACTTTGTTTGAAAATTTGTCTCTTTATCTTGGGAATTAAAATAATAAATTAGTCTTAATAACAGTTCTGGCTTCAACAAACCTTTTTTTGGGAAATCAAAAAAATGTCAGGAAATCGTAAAAAACATTTATTGCAACTATATTCAAACACATCTTAAACCATATCACAATTTGACTTTTGCTCTTTCTTTTATCTCTAAAAGTTTACAAACTCAATGTGGCTTACTGGTTGATAAGTTTTAAGGGGTTGTGACAGGAAATGAGTCACACGCCTCAATACACGCGGTTTCCCGCCCCAGCACCTTTCTAACGCTTATCCCATTCGCCATATTTCTTTATAAAATGTTGGGTTATTTGTTCACAGCAACAAAGTATGTACACGTATGTATATCTTATATGATTTGGCATTTTACAGCGTCTTTGAAGCAATTCTCATCCGGCTTGGAATAAGATAGCATTAAATAGTAGGTGGTTTACGGACTTGATTTCTTGAATAAGTTATCATTACGAAAATATTCGCTGTCGGTTTTAAGTTGAAATTTCTTTAATGAAATTTTTAAAATTCGATTCGCAAGTGGAAAAGAATTTGTATGACAAATCGAACATATAACATTCTGTTAGTGAACAATTTTGTTCAAGCTGTTTTAGACTTCTATCGTATGTAGATTTAAATTTAGATTTAAATTTAGATTTAAATTTAGATTTATCTTAGACCCCCTTTTTATCGATTTTAGTACTCCGATTCAGTACTTTCTATTATTTTCTAGGGTTTCTGTGTGCTGCGCCCTTGATACCTCTCTGAGTAATCGAGGTTGACAATTCTTTAGTCTCAGATCTGAAACAGATCAAACTTACGGAATTGTGCCCATCCAACTAACTGTGGAACTTGAATTGCTTTGTGGTGACAGAGATGGGAATATGGTGTGGGAAAAAATCTTAAAAACCCTTCCAAAGAGAGGAAAGTGGAGAAACTATCGTTACCTAGGAGTGAGATTACATATGAATGGCACCTAAACGCCAGATAAAACGGAAATACACGCAGGGGGTTCTATAAAAACTATACTTTCTTGAATAAAGTAGCTTTAGCGAAATTAAAAGGAATCAATTGCTGTTTCTATTCCATTTCTTACCAACGTAAAGAATAATACTTTACGGAACTTTGCGAGTATCTTGCGAGCTGTGAGGCATTTTTTTAGGTGGAAAACATACATATGTCTGAATTCCAAAACCAGCCCTCATCATGTTTGAAAACAACAAACGCAGCAATTGTTTGTTTTCGGCTCAATATATTCATTGTCTGTATTTATATCAAGGCGAATAAAAAAACTAACACACACACATATAAGTACATATACTTATGTACATATAAACCATTACATATGTATGTATGTATACTTGTATGGCAAATAAAAAACGCAATTGGCGTGTGCGAATCGCTTAGTTTCGATTAACGGACCGCTGTCGCCTGTCGCGACGTCATCATCTTCTTCATAATCATCAACCACAATTCACAATCAAACCATCAAGCCAGCGTCATCATCAACGTCATTATTATTGTCAGCATCATTATCGTCGGCGGCGGCGACAGCCCCATAGACAAATTGTCCCCACAAATGTCAAAATTAAATTGCGGCATTTTCTAAACGAGTCCGAATCTTCGCTCTCTCATAATATGTGTGTGGTTTGTGTGTTGCGTGAGAGTGTGTGTGTGTGCATGTGTGTGTGTGTGTGTGTATGCATGACAAATCGTGAACTTGTAATTTACGCTTGCCATGACGACTTGAGCATATTTTGTCAACAAGTACAGAGAGAGCCGCCGTCGCCAAGTCGGATGCGGCCGTCGCGACGGTGTCGGTGGCAACGGATATGCCCATATATATCTAAATTTAGAAACAATTTTGCAGTGGACTCTCTAATTTGACAAGCAATCGAAACGCAAATTACTTGATAAATAATACATACACACACACACACATACATATAAAGTACCATATGCGGTTTGATGTGCGCCTCAACTTCATGTTTGATTGGCAAATAGGTATTATGTCAACTGTTTGCATTCTGATATGACTAATTTACTGTTTGTTTATTAGATAAACTTTGAATAATATCTATAAATACAATATACAAAAGGTGATAAGTTAAAATTTAAAGCCCATACGACATTGTTATCTCAAAATATTCTGACTTCGAATGAGAATTATATTCTTTTGTTGGCAATTAATATTTCAACAATTATTGTATTGGGATGAGGCCTAACAGAGAGATAGGGTTTGGAAAGCCGCAACGATATAAAGCGAGCCGCATTAGAATGGAATCCTCAGGGAAGTAGGAAAATAGGAAGGCCCCAAAATACTGTGCTTGCAAAAAACATTAGATTTCGTAGTTGGGTTGAATCATTATGCTTCCAAATGGAGTGAATAAAGAGGATTAAAAATGTAAAATGTTTGAAAACAAAAATACTGTTCAAAAACAATGTTTTTGAAAATTTTATGGATGTCGACATAACTTAAAACGTTTAAATGTTATAATATCAAGCAAAGAAACAAACAAAACAACAAAATTTATACAATTAATTCAATCAGATACTGGCCAATATATCCCAATTTACAACCAAGTATGGTCCGAAATATTGAAAAACAATTACGTAATCAAAACTAATTAGAAAAGGGAATTGTACTTAAAATAGAGGCTTATTCATTTAATCATTCTTTGTTGAAAGATAAATATCAAATTATATAAAGAGTGGAAAATGAAATTGAAATGTTTAGTTGTCTAAACATGTCAAAAGAATATAAGCTTTGATGTAACTCATTTAAAGTTAATTGGAAATGTATTTCAATAAGACATAACTGACTTTTTATATGGGAGCTATAAAAAAAACAAAAAGCCGGAAAGAAAGAAGCTTAGAAAACTATGAATACCTAGTGTGGAGATTCTAGTTCTTAGACTTTGATGGATGGACAGAGGGACAGGCGGATATATGTACATACTATATACTTTGTGAAATCCTTTGGATTTTTATATACTAATGAGTTGTAATGAAGGTGAAGAAGGTATATTTGGAATGGAAAAACTGTTATTCAAAATCAGACAATTTTATGAGATAACTTTATCGATCAATCAATCCCAATTCAGTTGTTAAAAGTCAGTCAGTTGTCAACGGTCGTTGTAAGTAGTCAGTTCTTAAAAGTTGTGTATGAACTTATAAGAAAAGTGGAGGATGTGTGAAGATATTGGTAAAGAAGAAGATCCGCAGACAGTCGTCAACGGTCCTTCCAATTAGGCAGTTGGGATCAGCAGTCAGTAGTGAGGAGCCCATAGAGGAGCAGTTATCAGTAGGTATTAGTTGTGAGAAATCCATGTGCAGAACATACATTAAATTCGTTATTTATAAACAATATTAAAATAAAATATTGCAAACATACATACAACTTAATATTTCTTTCAGATAGCCACCAAACAATGTAAGGAAAATATCATAAATATTTGGGTATAGGGTATAAAAAACATATGGTACAAATTAATTAAATAAACGCACTCAAATATTGCACAAAACACCCTCAAAATTCATTCACATGGCCGATAGGGTATATACATAGGCAAGGGAAAATAAAATTGAAAAAAATTCGTCAAGCGCATCAAAACTAAATAGCATTTAAAATTTCTAGGGATAAAAGCCAACAAATTGTGCCAAATGCCAAGAGCAGTCGTCTGCTTAGTAAGAAATGCAAATAATGTCTTAAAAATAGTTCCACCATGAAAAACGTAAACAAATTAATCTATCATTGCATTATCTCGCCACAAGAGAAAGCAATTAAACGATCCATTTTAGATCTGCGACAAAATTTTACGCTAAAGCAAATAAAAAGAAAGTAGAGGAAAATTGTATAGAAAATTGTCAAGAAATTCTTAGGAAAATTAGAAATATTGGCAAACATTCAAGTTTTTTTTTTGTATTCATATCCTCGGTATATTGGCAAATTTTTCTTTGTCGTGGCAACAACCAGCTGCTATTAGAATGAATCATAAACGCTTCGCGTGCACAGAGCAACAAACTAAAAATTATTTAAAATTATTACAATTTTTTGCCGCTTTTATTTGTGTTTCAACAAAACGCGGCAGACAATCTGACGACCGTGTGTCGAGCATTTTCGCTTGTGTTTGTAAGTCAATTATCGTATGAGTATAAGTTCAACTGATAAACCCTATTTGCAAAGGCTATGGCTGATTATATAAACAGACACACACACACATGTGTGCGTGACAGAAAAATAAATTTATTGTGAGAATTCACATGGAGACTCCCAAACCGCGACGAGGGCGGCATTCGACGTTTGAAACGCTCAATTAAAATGCTTTAGCAGTAATTTTTTGCTTTCTGATAATATTTATAAAACACAAGCGCTTTTCAGCATTTTAATTGCACAAATGAAATTTATCGACAAAGCACACTTTTCTGACTAATTAAGTGATGAAAATAAAATAGGCAAATAAATAATAATTCATATAAACCAGCATATAGTATGTATTGCTAGAATAGAACTATATTTTTTGTATTTTCAAACGCTTTTTTTTGCATTAATATGACTGAAATCTCGAACTATACTATACGTTTTATTCTATTTATAATTAGAGATTTTCATAACTTTGGGCTCACTAATCAAGTAGACTATGATGTTTTGGGACCAAATATCATCATCATTCTACACTCTAATTAGTTGAGGGCTCTACGTATGTTTAATTTTATAGTACAGTGCAAATTATCAATTTTATTGTACAACACTCTTGATAACAGAATTGGCACAACCCGCAAACGAACAAATAGCAAAAAGAAAAGGCACAATTAGCTGGAATGAAACTTAAATAAGAGAATCCATTAAATAGTCGATTTCAAGATGATTATTCTCTGCATATAACAAGCAAATATAATTACTAAATTAAAACACAGCATTACGTGAAGAAGGAACTATTATTTAGATGCTAAGCAAATTGAAAAACGAGACATACATTTCTTCGTCTATTGATAGATGTGAGATTCGATTTGAAACTGCATTCTGTAGCACAAACTTCGCAACAATTTTCGGTAGATTTTCAGAACAACCGTGCTCGAACTCGTCCATTTATTGCAGCATTCAAATATTCCCACAAAAATGTTTCGCATTAATAGACATTATCTTAGTGAGTAGTGTGCATTGAAGTTCAGTTCCTACAATACTAGATTTCATGGTTCAAAACGTAGATATTTAACATCACTCTGAGACAAAGTACATTTGTACTACGTTTCACTAGTCCAAGTCTTATTTATTTAAAACTTTTTCATTTGTATTTAATTTAAAAAGAAACACCTCTTCATTAACATACTTGTATTAACATTCGAAAACTACTTTTTTATTTAACACATTTTGGATATTTAGTTTAATAAAAAAACTCATTTAAAAGATCTACTTGTATATTATCATTTGAAAACTACTTGCAGATGAACAACACGCAATTCGTTTCTATTTATAGTATATTGTGTAGACTACGCTTTGCACAATCATTTTGGGGTTTTGTGTTCAGATTAAATAAAAAAAAATTTTAAAAATCAATAAATTATAATCTTTTCACCTTCTCTCAATAGAACTCTCTCTTTACTATTTAAGAACGCTTCTCTATAACCGGGGACATCTAAATCGAATTACAATAAATTATAATTAAATTTTCTCCTCTATTTACTAGTTTCTTGTAGGTATTAAACTGTCAATTAATTATAATTAAATATTCTCCTCTGCTTAATACTTTTTTGTAGGTATTTAACTGTCTTAAGTATTTTAAGTCTTAACACGAAAAACTACATTTTTTGAATGATTTTTTGATGCTTCTTATCTTTAAGTTAAGTCTTAATAGTACGATATGATAAATGAAATAAATAGTAATTTTGTAAGATTTATATTAAAGCGACAAAATAAAAGGAGACTAATTCAATTGACTTTCCTAATTTGCTACTTTAATGTATTGGGTGGCTAGAACCCTAACGGCAACAGAATTGGCAGCGAAATCTAATTATTTGATGGGTAGTTTGTTGCTGGAAGGCACTCGCTCTTAAAAGCTCACTTGAAAACGAATCGTTTCCGTTGGTACGAATACATGTATATATATAGTACATACATATGTATTTATTTATTATGCGTATAAGTATACTATATACATATGTCTGTATCTTCACATATGTATGTATGCGTTTCGCATTCATATATAGTCAGTAAGACGTGGGGGGCATACACAAATAAGTATGTGTGTGAGCGTAATAAAAAAAACTAAAAATCGCCAGCCTATCAATAAAACAAATAACGATAAAATGCAGATTTGAAATGGTTCGTTAAAAGTTTACGATTAATCATAGCACTTGTTTTCAAACGCCATGCTATCAAAACAGAAAGAGCCAACTGGAAGGGAGAAAGAAAGAAACACAATACAATTGGATCAGAGGAGGTACGAAAAGTGGGGAGCACTCACATACACACATACATACATGTATGTAACAACAGCAACGTATTCATAAACAACTTTAGAATGTAAATAAACTATAATGAAAATAAAAGCAAGAAACACTGAAAAACAACTTTAATGCGCGTGAGTGCAAAAAAAAAAATGAAGAAAGAAACAAATGGAATAGAAATGTTCGCATGTTTTTCGAATTTTTAATTTCTGTTTCTGTTTTGCTGCGCTATCTCGCCTATTGCTCCACCTCTTGATTCCGGACGACAAGGCATGGCAAGACGAGTCGAGTTGAGTTATTTACGCAATACAGCGGCGGACAAGCCAGCCACAAAGTAAACGAGAGAGGAAAAGGAAGAGGAAGAATTAACAGCCGCATATCAGCGACAGGTGAGTTGATTCCCCAAAATGTTTAATTTAATTTCACATTTAATAAGCGCTTTTGTTTAGCTTGCTGTTTGATTTGCGCTTTCTCAACAATTTATTTTTTAGTCTATTTTTATTTATTAGTTCATTTCTTCTTATGTGCTTCGGTTATTGTTATTTTATTCGAATATATAGCAGAGTGTAAGACAACACAAGCGAAAGGCCGGACCAGCCCACCTGAGAATTTTATGCGAAATTTCTTGAGCAAATTTTTGTTGTCGTCGGCATATTTTTTATTTATTTATTTATTTTTACTTTTTTGTTTCTGCTTTGTATTCAAATTTGTTTGTTAGCATTTTTTGTTGTTGTATTCTTTTTATTTAGAATTAAAAATTAAGAATTGTAGAGCCTGATAAATGGCTTTGCTACGACGTCAAAAAAAAAACAACAACAAAAAAGTAAAACCTCTGCCAAAAGTCTTTTTTTATTCAAATAGAACGTAAAATAAATCATTAAAAAATCAGAACTAAAGAGGTTAATGCTTCATTTAATCACGACTATTAATAATTTATTTTTATTTGCAAATGTGTGTATGCGACTATACAAAATACTATAAATAAATGGTAGATAATATAATGTTTTATTAATATTTTATTTTGTGGCAGCCATAATTCATCCAAATGATTCATTTCAAATCTATATATAAGTGAAATTTAGAAACTACTTGTATAAACATGGTCTCACATGAAAAGTCCCCTTATCTGCAATAAAATCTATGAAAAATGTAGAAAGACGCCGCTTCTAAGCTGAAACTTATGCGTTTCCGGAATATTTTAAGTTTCGGCTGACAAATTCATCCTAATCAGCACAAGCAACTATAATACAAATAATTTAACTAACCTTAAAAAAAAACCTTACAAAAAAACATATACTTAGTATATGGACTTTTTAAAACTACCATTTTTGTTCCAATTGGCACAAAACTATAAATATAATTTACAATACAACGAATTATTGAAAATATTACTATATGATAGTAAAAAGTAACATAATCCTTAATCGTTTAAGGAATGTACAGTGCCCTAATAGCTATGCTTTAATTTCTCTGGTAGTAGCTAATTATTATATGGTAAATCTATGTACCCCAAGAGAACAGATATGCGCAAACAAATTTATTTTAATTTAAATTAAATGATTTTCATTGATTTCACAATAATATTATTCCCAACGTTGACAACAATAATAGATGCTGGCTAGTAAAGCTGGATAATGATTATATTTCTGAATTGCAAGAATTTCCGGATTTATAATAAAACGTCCCTCTCGGAGGAATAAACGTAAACTTCTACCTTCCCGGCTCTAGCTTTTACTCTTGAATTCATACAGAAAAATTGGCATACTGTTAAAAAACATATATTCTTTGTGCGGTCTACAATGGCCTTCAGTGCAAAATGCAAAAACTGAACGAATTTATGGCACAATTTTAACCTTCGTGTACAGGGTATACGACATTATAATTGATACGATATAGTACATAATGTACATTAAGCAAATAATTAATATTCCACCTGCAGCAGCAAATAGCGAGTGAGTTTCTTTGTACCTCTGGCAGATGCAATTTCTTGCTGATTTATTTAAAATTTAGCAGATAACGTAACACCTTCTCTCTGAGTTTTACAGTATTGCTTAGTAAATATTACTAAAATAAAACATGGGATTCGGGATCGAGTTCCATGCCAGCACTTGATAACCTTCGTAATCTATTTCTAAACCTTGGTGGGAAAGGTGATTAAAATCGCATGATATAAATGTATTCATACCCTTTTTAACTTGATCGTTATACAACAAAGTGCCAGTGCATTTTTAGGAACTGCACGTTAACTATAACTTTTGTTTTTTGTGCTCACAATCGTCACCATCTTACAAGAATGCATCATCTTTTCCTCAATTACTCAGCAAAATATATTGTGATAGATATTGTGTTGTTCTTTTTTTTTTTGTTTTTTTAATAACAAAGCGTTTGAAAACTAACAGCGGAATCTATTTCAATTGTAGATGTCTATAAATGTCATGAGTTCGATTTATGCACATTTCAATTTTCCGCAAACAAAGGAAAATTACTGAGTCGAAAAAAATGAACTTCACAAAACGATTGAAACAAGTGACATTTTAAGATTGCAAATATATACATACATGTATGTATATTCATATATATCAACGTATATAGATATATATTATAAATATATGTATGATGAACAACCAGCTCCAAAACTATATTATTTAATGGTATATTTATATGAATTAATTCAATTATTGGAAAGACTAATCTGGCAACAGCGATAGCCTGTTCTGGGTTTTGGTTCCGTAATACAATATTTCACACCTACTTACTAAAAAGTATTTTAGTGGTAAATAACAATAGCCCCACTTATTACACTCAATGTAGAGTTGATTTCTCAATAAAGTTTGAAATGCAATAAAATCGAATTGAGTTAAATATAGATTTAAGTTTTTTTCCAGGGACTAAGGAGACTACCATTTAAAAAGATATTGTAAATGGTTATTGGTTTGCAACAACTAAAGCAAAATAGTTTTATTATTTTGGTTCAGATGATGATTTGTAGTTCAACTTAGATGAATTATGCGATACTTTAAAGATGAATTCATATGGAGCCATCAGGCTGTTCCGGTGTTCCCACGAAAATACCATAAAATATATGGTAATAAAGTGTAAATGTTATTACAATTTTTTAAAATGCAATGTAGAACTTATCTACTCTTGATACCCCGCCACATATAGTTTAACAATATTATGGAATATTTAAATTGGAAATCATTTCCGAAAATAATGTATATGACGTTAGTTCAACTTTCTCGACTTGAAACATAATACATATTGACGTTGTCAGCTTGATTTTAAATAAATGTTTGCTCAATTCTGTGTGTATGCTGTTTTCTCTTTAAACTTCAGATGAGTACGTATTTATTTATATGTACTATATGTGTATGTCCCTTACTATATAACATACTTTATATGTTTGTTAAGTGACTTCAATTTCTGTCCGTATGTGTATTAATTTCATTTGATTTGCATCTCTCGCGCGCAGTGTGTATTTGAGTTTTTACCATGCGAATTAACACGTTGATGCCAATTTTTCGAGTGTTCTTCACAGTGTTTTAAAGATTACTTGTTTTTCAATTTAGCTGCATTTGCTTTTCACGCAGCACAGGTTGGTTGCCAACTCAACAAAGAAATACATAAATAAACAAATCACAAATACGCGGCGAACAAGTTTCGATTGTAAATGTTTAGCAGAAAATTAACATGAATTTATTTAAATTTGAACAATTTTTTTGTATGCTTTTCTAATCAAATTTAATTTTCTCATTTTCTGTTGCTTGTTTTAATGGCTTTCCACCATTGTTATTGTAACATTCGGTTTGTATTTGGGTTACTTTTGTGCTACGCATTTTGCCAAAGGACGTTAAAAGTAGAAAATCAATAGAATAATAAAAAATTTAAAAAGCATTTAACACGATAGCCACTGACATCAGATGACGGCACACACTCTTTCCTATACATATACATGTGCATAGGTATGGCAATATAGTATATAGAGCCAAGCCAATGAATGGCTCATCCATTTCAATTTCATTGCAAACACATATATAGAAGAAAAGCTCAGGAATCGATAGTAAAGCCATTATGACTTTTGCACGCCAAGACAATTCGGCAATCTTGTGGTGAGGTCTGAAGTATTAAAAATACATTTGCCGATGACGAAATTGCGTGGATAGTCAACAAAGGCATTTTTTTAATGCCTGTATAGACAGACACTAAAAATCCAAACTTTGTATCACACTGTCTATCAAATTTGTTGCTGTAGCTCCCAAATGAAATGCAAATTGCAAATTATGTAATTCTATTACCTACATTGTTCGCCAAATCAAAATGAGCGATCGGTAGCCAATTAAATGTTAATTTAAAAGGGGGTTTACCTACAAAATCAATTTAGATCTAATTATCTCTATGACATTTACGCTTGAGGAGCTCTTGTTTAGATACACTATTTGAAAAGTGCTGTTAGCCTTTAAAGAGGAGGGGAAGAAAACTTCACATTTATTTGGTTTAAATTAAATGAAAATAAAACAATAACGCAATCGTTTTTAAAGCTTATTTATATTTAGGCGCAAAAACGTTTGTTTGTTCCTGTAACTCATAAAAATAACCATTAAGAAATTAATCGAAGGCAGAAAAAAACAGGAACAACCGGCAACTTATTTAGCATATAAAATCCGGACTTAAAGCTACATTCGATGTTTCAACATTCGCAATATTCCTATTAATCCAAGCAATATAGACATAACAATACTTTTTTTAATTTTTAGAATATTTATAGAATTGCTAGAAACACGATATTGTTTAAGCAATATTTACAAATTCGTGACTTTTTTAAAAACAGATATTTTTTGCAGATGCAAACTCGACTGCTGCCCACTCAAAGGCAAAACTTTTCAAATTGAACAATTCAATTGTATCTTCGAATACCGGACCAGCAAGAATTTGTTTGATTTCATACAAATTACGGTTAACCTTAAGAACACTTGGCAACACTTTGTTAAAAATCTATTGTCAACATAAATCACATAATAGTAAACGTGAAGAGTTTCGTTCCAGGATTGAAAAAAAAAACAAGAGAGAACGCTACAGTCCAAAAAATAAAATAAACTCGTCCTTTCTCGGACCTAGGAGAATCTGGATGCCAACTTTGGTTATTCTAGCTCTTATAGTTTCTGAGATCCTTGCGTTCATCCAGACGGACGGACGGACATGCCTAGATCGAACACAAATAAATAGGCAACTGAATAACGAAATAAACTTATGTTTTTTATAAAACAAATGTGTTTGTAGATTCATAGGGTATTCAACCAGCGGCATATGAGTTTCTATTAATATACAGACATACATTTTTTTAGTTTGCTTTTGTATTTGCTTCGTTGTTCAGACGAAAAGTTCGATGTGCGATTGTTTTATGGCTAGCATTTTGTTGACTTTCCAATTGGGTTTATCAACAGACGTTTGTTTTTGGCTAGTCAACGTCAGAATATAAAACATACATACATACGTGTACATACATACATATGTACATGTTTGTGTGTACATATGTATGTGTGTGTATATGTTTTGCCGCTAATTGAAGGCGCTTCTGTGAACGATTTGTTTATATATAAATTACATACATATGTATATGTATGTACATAAATAAATATGTAAATATGTATGTGTGTATGCAAATAGAAGAAACTACGTGTGTTCGTACGGCAAGGAGTGCTAAGCTGAGTCTTAAGACATATTTATCAACTATAATTGTTGTTGTGAATATTCAGTTTTGTTATTGCTTTCCGATATTGTAGTGACGATGACATCACAAATGTATGTACATATATATGTACGATAAGCAAAAAAAAAAAACAAATAAATAAATAAAGAAGAACAACAAATTGTATGCATAAACAAATAAAGAAACAGAAACAAGCAAAAAAATTAAACACTCAAATACATGAGACACATATGTACATTCATGCTTATGTATATTAATGAGAATGTACGTACATATGTACATACATATACAAATATTAACATGCGAGCAAACAGAATGCGCGTCGTCGACAAAATTGTAATTGTTTGTACAATTTATAGATTAAAGTGTACGCGACGACAAAATGGCACAACAACAAATAAAAACGACTAGCAGCGGACCTAGCGAAACAGGCCTACAAATACATGTACATACATATGTAGTAAATAACAATACATACATAATAATAAAAAGGGCACACAAGGCTGGCTGAGAATGGTAGGGTGGGGTGGGGTGGGGTGGGGTGGGGTAGGGTGGGGAAGACAGAAAGCGCGAATCAGAACCGAATTATTGCGTATCTTATCAGTGATTTTGTGGTTGTTTTTATCGCTGACGTGTAAAAGACGAATAACAAAATCAAAGAAGGGAACAATATAATAGCAAGACAACTATAAAGAGTCTGAAAAAAGCAAATAAAATGTTTTGAATCGAATGATCGACATACATATGTAAGTATGTACATAAATGAGTCGGCATTGAAAACATCGCACATAAGTTCATAGAAGTATCTGCCAATTGGAAAGGTTAAGTAGAACGGCATTTACAAATAATTATCATAGGCTTATTATTCCTATGACTGCACCTTGATCACAGCACAATTTTTACAACTTACTGTAACAGCGTAAAAAAGACGAAATTTACTTATAAATAATTCTCACATCTATAGTATTCGTTATAGCCATAATTTTGCACAATATAATGTTTTCAATAGCAATTATTATTTAAAATTTTAGTTAGGATAACAGCTACGAAAATAGCGTTGTCTTCCAATTTTATATTATTTTTTCAATTAAAAATTCACATTTAGATTCTATTTTTATGGGGGAAAAATGTGAATGCACCTCTGATTGTTCATTCCACAGGGTTATTAGCCGTTGTTCCAACATGCCATATTGTAATTAAAATTTTGGCTTAATAAATCATTCAGTATTACGACCTTTCAGCATTGTTTTGATACAAAAGAATAAACACGGACAGGGTCAATTACCAAGTGTCTATTAGGGGGTCTTCCCCGCTTTTGATACCCTGTACCGTTGCAGACGCCATATAGTGTATACATTTTTAATATACTTGCGAGTACATACAAACAGATCAGTCAATATCGCCATTACAGTACGTGTCTGTATGAATCAATCGATCACGGAATGTGTAGGAGCTAGACTAACCGAACTAGGCCCTTAGGCCTAAGCAGAGAAAGTTTGTTCATTTTTTTTTTAATTACCCGCCTCCCCAACACTTGTGTACTATACATCGAAAGAAATTTAAATTTGTTTGGTTTTACATTTAAAAAAGATTCCATTGCAGAATTAAACTTCCAAAGTTAAATAACAAATTTCGAATAATGCGTAAATAGTTATACAATAGTAGTTATCTACAATTTAATATTCAATTTAGACTACACTATCAATTGCTTTTTGTCTACCCGTCTCCCCTTTATCTATGTCTTTCAGCAGTCATTTATGACCGTTTTCTCTGGTGTGGAATGTTTTGCCAACTAACATGGAGATGTCGCCCACGTAGTTGTCAACTGTCAGCTGTTGCGTTGCTGTTGCGTACAATGTCCGATATCTACGCAATGGTTGTCTCTCTCAATTTCTCTTCGTTGCTAACATAAACGCGGAAGAGCACTAGAAAACGTCAAACTGCATTGCGGTTGACAGCAGTCAGACAATAGGCCATTTATTCTTCTGTAGACTCTACTAAGTACGTACACGTACAAATACATGAGACTGCAGCGTCATAAACGAGTAGTTACTTATTCAATGTAAAAGTACATACATACATATGTACATAAATACTTTTGCGCACTTTATCGAATTGGCTGGCCGTCAACCAGCAAACAGCCCAGCTCCCACCCACGCGCATTTTTGTTCTTTTTGTTGTTGTCATTGTTGCTTCCCAACTTGTGTGCTCATTCGCTTTGCGGCTGTTTCGCATTTACAGCTGTTACTCGTTTGTTTTCTCTGTGTGTTACCTAAAAATTAGCATCGATGCAACAACGCTTTTCAATTAGTTGCATTTTTTCATTTTCGCTCTCAGTAGGTACTTAAGTTTTTATTTTATTTTTTATTTTTCTTGTCCCTTACCGGTTGACGTCAGCATTAATGCATTGCCTTTTGTGCTCGTTCATCATTTTTCTTTTGATTTTATTCGCAATTTCATTTTGTAATAAAATTAATCGGTTTAATTGAAATAAATCACAGGAAGTGCATTGCAAAACGACAATATGTACACTGAGGTGCTACCGACATTAGTTAAACATTTTCGCTTCCGTATTGACTTAAAGACAAGAATTTCTTTTGATGTGTTGACAAATACAGCTGCAGAAACGCATATAAAGCGTATACGCCGACTAGATCATCTCATATACATATATATACACACACACACCCGTATGTATAGATAGTTGTACATAAATAGCTCAAAAAGAGTGTGAAATCGACTAGCAAAATCTAAAGATATAAGATCAAGTTATTTTCATTTAAAATAAATATGTTTACTAAAGTTGATAATTACTTCTGGCTTCTTTCTTTTTGAAATACTCCTGATTTTCTCTAGCCTGCTAAAATATGACACAATTCATATCCTTTAACTACTAGCTACCCTTTTTTTGTATTCTAGGTGCGATTAAAGAAATTGAATAGTGTATGTTTTTATGAAAATCTTTAATAAAAACATCTTCTTTTTAAATACACATCCCTTTTACAGTTTTAAATAGTTATTGCAGTGTTTAATTAATTATTGCAGTGTTTAATAGTTCTAAAAGGTAATTTTTAAATTTCCAATTCGTTGAATAACCTGAAGAAACCACAATGCAGCGTTTTCTTGCTCGACTCCAATTTCAAGAAATTATGGAAGTACATAATGTACATATTAACATATGCACACACAGATGTACATACGAGTACATAGGTATACACGTAATAAGAAGCAAAAGCCAGAGTCAAGGAACACTTTTTTCAATGGTCGTCAATAACATACAAGTATATATAGCATTTTGTTCCGAATCTTTGCCTCTTTATTATTATGGCACCCATTAAATGTCTAAGCTCGGATTTTCTCACTCACCTTCTTCCCATGGATTGGCCGGTTCCAAATATCCAGTGACCAGCTCCTTATCGCTTTCCGGAAATGAGACGCGGCGCGGCATCGATGATGACACCACTGAGCTGTCAGACGATTTCCGCTGCAGTAGACATGCTGGCGCAGTTGATCTCATGCTGACATAATCAGTAGCAGCACCCGCTTTTGCTGACGAGTTCGACGAATTCGAGGCTAGGGAATCGGTGCGCCATACGGCATGCTGCTTGGCATCGTGATAGAGTTTAATTTTCTGTTGTTGCTGCGTACGCATCTGAACGTCAAATGTGGGCTCGCTAGCTGCATGCGACAGAAGCGAGGACGATGGCGATGTTGGCGACGTAACAACAGCTGGTTCTGGGCTCTCAGGCACAGCTGAGAGCGTCAATGCCGTTGTGCCCACAATAGTATTTGGATTGGTCATTTGACCCTCAACTAATTTCGTTTCTGTTGCAGTTGATCTGACATTGTCTACTTCGTTGTTTCGCAACATTGTTGCTAAGCTATTTGTTGCTAGCGTCTTATATGTTTGTTTTGACTTTTCGCTGCAACTACTTAAAATTTGTATATGTATGTAGTTCCAAATTTCTAATACTTTTTAGCAGAATTGCATGCTTTGTTCGCATATATTAAAACACTTTCAAAGTTATGTATGCAAGAATTTAATTGTTTTTAATGCTGCTCCGTATTTGTTTTGATTCGCAGCACTCTTATTTCAGCACTTTACATTTTTGTTGCACTTATCAGCTGTACGATACTGAAACTGTAAACACAATTCTTTCAATAAGCTTTATACATGCATATCCATAGACATACATATGTATAAATACTACATTTTTACATGTTTATATAAACAAACATACATACACACACATATGTATTTTACCGGCCACTGCGCAAATTGTAAAAGTGTGTGTATCAATGAAACTGTCAACATGCGCCTAATCAGCAAGAACTTTACAAAAAAAATTTTCCGCTCAAAAATTTTCCACCGCGCAACCAAAACGTGTGTAATGTTCAAGCATAGAAGTTGAGTTGCTGTTGTAAATACAAAAACAAAAATAAAGGAAACAACAGCATTGAAAAGAGAGCGCAGACTACAGAGAGAGAAGGCTAGCGAGAGCCAACGAGCAACGAATGCAGAGACCAAAGAGAATAGCGTAAAAACATTACCTAATTGTTGTTTTTGTTTTGTTTCGTTGCTGTTGGCGTTTGTTTTTACAACACACCGTGTGTATGTGTGTGTGTGTGTGTGTATGTGTGGTAGTGGGTGGTTTGCACTTTTTTTCAGCTTTTCTTTGTTTTCCCGCTGTTGCTATTGTTGTGGCATATGAACATTTGTATTTTTGTTTACCATACACAAACACACGGCTGCCTTTCTCCTCTGCCAGTGTATGTGAAAACGGGCGTTTGTGCAAACGACACGCGGCCCTGTTGCATGCAAAATTCAAATTAAAAGCCAATTGGTAATTGCAGCTGTCAAAGCACAAGTACTAGTAAAAGGCGATGACTTTTAGGTATTGAGTATTTTTCGTTCTTAGAATAATTGTATATGTTTATGTAAATTACGTCACAATTTCAATGCTTAGTTATTGCTCAAATGAACACAGATTTTATTGCATTTATTAATTTCGGTTGTTCACTTTGGGCGCAGGTTTTTATTGTTGCAGTCGCTGTATATTTAAAAGCTCTGTAGCTGACAAGTAAACAAGTTCTGCTTGCAGCGCGCGCCTTTGTTTTTTTATTAAAATGATTCGTTGTATTGTTAAGTCCAATTGCAAGTACGCCTCAACGCAATTTGTTGATTTTAATTACAGTTTGGCATTTGATTAATGTTGCCAATTTATAAAGATATGTAAACACATGTGTATGTAATATGCACACATTGTCGTGCATAATTACTTTTGTTACACAATTACGTATGAATTTCTTGCCAGAAACAACATTAAAACTTTACATCTTCTCCAATCCCGAGGGGAAGAGCAATTGGCAGGTACTGCAACTAGCGCATGGCTGCAGCCATTCAAAAATATATATTTATTAAGGTACAGAACTAACAATTTAAGTACTAAAATTAAATACAATTCCGGATCATCCGCGAACTACAACCGATCACAAGCACGTTTAAAATGCGAAAGATTTTAAATAATGAACAGCGCAAGCACTCACTGTACTCGCTGGCTCTCTCTTCCGCTCTCGTTTCATTTGCGCACACACATGCACACGACCAAATCAAAATTTAATTGCTCTCTCAATCTGTTTTGGCCTGCACCAAAACACGCTCATTCAAAATCGAAATCGAAATGTGTTCGCGACTCGCTTTAGTTATTGAATTTTATTCATTTGTTAAATTTGTATTAATTTGCTCAATATGGCAAGCAAACATTCACAAACTAAATGCGGCGAACATGCAGCCATATTTCTCTCTTTTGCCACTCTCGACGTAGTTTAGCCACCCTGATAACTCACAGTGCTCAAAATATGATGTCAGAAGGAAAGCCTTTCAAGGAATATAAAAACATCAAGGAAAATTCCTGCCATTGGAAAACATTTGCGTGCTATTTCTCATTACGAATAGGAAAAGCGTAAAAGCTAATAGCGTTCGCATATTCTGAGGACCGCCAACGTTACCCACAAATTTGTATTTCAAATGCTCCAACTTTAACTTTCAAGGTCACACACTTTGCATTTTTGCATACACAAATTTTGGAGTGCGTTATTTCACCATTTCTATACTATGCATGCATACTGCACCTTTAAGATAACTATGCCAACCCGAATTTTGTAAAATTTGTGGCACTATTTTAAAAAAATAGTACAACTTTGGCCCGACCACGACCACGAGTATTTGTTAACAATCCAACTGAGTTTTTGTGGCTGTGGAGAGAGCATACCAGGGCATCGATACATTTTCTTACTCCGACTGATGGCAGCTCTAGAAACAGCGATATCAAATAAGTAGTGACTTCAACTGTGAATAGAAACGGTATACGCGGTCTACTTTTATGAATGAAAACAGACTTACTCGCACTAAGAACCAATTACTATTTTAAGCCTATCTTATGTCTGTGGTGATTGGACAAACAATACCTTATTTTATTAATGTAACTGACAAATATAATTTTCATATATTAGTTGTTCGTGATACGTGACTTTGTAGACTGTGACAGAGTAGCAGTGAAAATTATGTTATATTAATGGTGAATGGCAAAAACCAGACTGTAAGCAGCTGTTTAACAAAAAGCCAACTCAGCTAATGTAAAACACTTTTCAACAATTGTTAAGAGCAATTATTCGGTCGCGAGTTAAATCTGTTAAATTTTAGTTAAATCAGACAATGCAAAATGCGGTTGGCAAACGACAACAACATGTCGCCGCGAATTGGTAACAATATTTTTTGGGGCCTAATGGTACTCTCATGCCTCCCAAGAAATACGTGGGCCTTGTCGGACAAAAGACTCTGCGCCGATCCAAAATGTGAACGTAAGTTGATTGCAACAGCGCTCGAATGACCAGTTTTACGGCAAATCCAATAATTTTCGCTTGTCCATTTTTCGCGTCAACAAATGAGGGCGAAAATATGTTACTTATGTGTGTGAACATACACACGTACATACATACTATGTACATTTGAATGTATGTAGCCTACTGCTTCCACAAATTTGTATTCTCATGAGTAATTGTTAATTGCTATAAATATACCACTTGGTTTAGGACTTTGATTTTTTCACCAATTTGCCCATTTCCGGCGAAATGTGTGTGCATATGTATGTATTTATGTAGTTGCAGGTGTAGGAGTATGCGCTCCAATCAGTTTTCGTATCTGGGTGACCCATTTATATATTCACTCATACATGCCTATACACAAACATGAATTGAATTCAAAACTATACTGATCTAAACTAGCTTTGCACCCATTTCAATAAATTTGTAACATTTTTTTTTAAATTATTTAAACATGTTTATAACCATCATTGCATTACGTATGTTTTACATTCAATATCAAACTCTCCCACATGCATATTTTTCTTTTTCACAGAGATTATATCGCTAGGATCAACGAAGCTTAGCTATGCGGCTGGAGGCGAGGGCTTATTATCGTTTAAGATCAATACGCCTGTGCGCATATTATCGAAAAGTGCTGGCACTGATCCACAGCTATGGGGAGTGGAGATCAACGGACGCCGAGGCTATGCTAACAAAGATTTTATCAGGGAGCAAAAGATTTACGTTAGCGAGAAAATGCTGGAGTTTGAAGTTCCGGTGCTTGGAACAGCCAAGCCGCAGGAGCAGCAACCGGCGCCAACAACTACTGGGGAAACTCAGCAACCTGCATCCAGTTCACCTTCAGATGCACAACCTGGCCCAGCTCCTAACCAACAAGCAGATCACACCTCTTTAGAAAATGCTATTGCAGCCGAAGCTTCGCCTTCCAAGGGAGCTGAGCAAACGCTCGACAAGCCAAAAGAGCCTCAAACTGTGCTAAATGCCTCCGAATCGGCTGACGACATCGTAACGACCACCACATCGCCGTTGAATGTTAAACCTGACATTATATTAACACATCAAGATAATGAAACGACTAAAGAAGCTCCAGTGCCTTCGACTCCAATAAAACCAAATTTGCAACTTGTCGATGGCACGGCGTTGCCCTTAGAGGCGGAACCTGCTACCACAGATCATGTTTCTAACGAACCGAAAGTACAGCCACCGGCAATGAAAAACGAAATAAATATCGAAAGCGACGAGAACGACGATGATGATGATTTCGATTACGAGGAAGATGACGACGAAGAGTTGGATGGCAAAATATACGAAGAGTTAAACGATAAAATTAACATCAAACAAGACAGCGTCAAAGAGGGCGATAAGGTGGAAAATGTAGCAAACGTGGAAGACATTAAAAAAGCAGACAGCGATGCTGTGCCAAAGATAAGCAAACAAGAAGGTCTGATAACAGAGCCCTTGAAAAATACTCAAGTAGTTGAAGAAGAAAAACCGGAGTCCGACGCTCAGGCTGCACCCGTACAAAAAGAAGAAAAAGTACAGGAGACACACGGGGACATCTTACTTGAAACAAGAACTGTAGAAGCATCACCAGAAATCCTCAAAGAGAAGGCCACTACAGAAGCCACATTACCCATGGGACTGACCAAAAGCCAGACTGCTGACCCACCTGCCGTTCTGCCAGTCCAACAGAAAGATAAAGCGCAAGACGAAATTCAGCCTCTAGTGGAACCAACTGAAGATCAAACAGTTGAGCCAGTTAAACAAGCAGCTGAGAAAACAGAAGATTCTGTGTTGGCCGCTAATCACACCAATGCTGCTGAGCCGACAGGCCAGCAACCAGCACCAGCTCTTTCCGAACAGGCCACAAGTTTGCCACCTCTTTTGAGCAAGCAGAACTATATGAATCCGAATGATTACTACAGAAGTTTGCAGGAACAGCAGGTGGAAAAGAGACCGCTGTTGAAACAAGAGCAAGAACCACCAAAATCTACTCATAAGGATTTGTCACAGCCAAAGCTTGAGGAAGAACAACAGCATACCACGCCTTCTTACGATATGCCTTTTGATTCTTTGCATGACGCTGAAGTAACCCCAGCACCAAAGACTACTCAACAGTCAGCAGAAGGAACTACGCAGTCCCCTGAGCTGGTTCTAGAAACAGCAGAGGCGGCTCCACAAATATCAGAGGTGGCCCCACAAATATCAGAGGAGGCTCCACAAATATCAGAGGTGGCCCCACAAATATCAGAGGCGGCTCCACAAAGAATCGATGTGCCTCCCCAAAAAGCAGAGGTGCCAGAGCTGACTTCACACGCTGCAGCTGAAATTACAAAGCCACCAGAGGTTGCTACATTAGATGCATCCAGGCAATCTGAACAGATACCAGAGCCGGTTTCCATCTCCCCAAATCTGTCTTCAAATGAGGAAGAAACTCATGACGTAACGTTCAACCATTCAGAGGCCATTCCACAATCTCTTGATGTAGCTTCAATCCCAGATGAAGGCACTCTAGACACAGCAACAACTAATTTACCATCGCACGAGGCACAGGACAGCGCACCAGCGCAAACGGAATTACCCACAGCTGCACCCGCAGAGCCAATCGTTTTACCTTCAACCTCAACGCCTTCTTATGACTCGGAGGTGCTTAAAGATGATGCTGGACCCGGCCTTTTTGCCACTATATTGGGCACTGTCAATTCCTTCATATCAACTCAGGCAAAAGAACCTCAAACCGCCCCATTGACTGGTAACGATGATTTGCACCGCATTCTCTATCCAGATGGAGCAGCGCCTTCAGTGGGTAAGTCTTTTTGATTAACAAATATATGCATTAGTATACAAATGGAAAAAGTGCCGAAAGCCTGCAATTTCATAGATTTATGCATAATAGGGCAATATTCAAAATCTTGGAATAGGTTTCGAAGCAATTGCATTTCATAAAAATTCGTTACATAATACTCCCAAAATATCAAATAAATAAACAAAAATAATTGTTGGAAATTAAATTGAAAAAACTGCCCTCCTCAGCGCTTCTCATACGAAGCACCTAAGCAAAGCCATTTCAGCGTCAAAAGCCAAGAAAATCAATTAAATAAATAAATAATAATTATTTTCAATTAAATTCAAACGACTGCCCTCCTCTGCGCTTCTCATACTAGGTACCTAAGCAAGGCCATTTCAGCACCAAAAGCCAAGAAAATCAAATAAATAAATAAATAATAATTATTTTAAATTTAATTCAAACGACTGCCCTCCTCTGCGCTTCTCATACTAGGTACCTAAGCAAAGCCACCTCAGCACCAAAAGCCAAGAAAATCAAATTAATAAATAAATAATAATTATTTTAAATTAAATTCAAACGACTGCCCTCCTCTGCGCTTCTCATACGAGACACCTAAGCGAAGCCACGTCAGCATCAACAGCCCAGTAAATTAAATAAATACTAATTATTTTAAATGAAATTCAAACGACTGCCCTCCTCTGCGCTTCTCATACGAGGTAGCTAAGTAAAGCCACTTTAACACCAAAAGCCAAGAAAATCAAATAAATAAATAAATAATAATTATTTTAAATTAAATTGAAAAGACTGCCCTCCTCTGCGCTTCTCATACGAGGTACCTAAGCAAAGCCACCTCAGCACCAAAAGCCAAGAAAATCAAATAAATAAATAATAATAATTATTTTAAATTAAATTCAAACGACTGCCCTCCTCTACGCTTCTCATACGAGGCTCCTAAGCAAAGCCATTTCAGCATCAAAAGCCAAGAAAATCAATTAAATAAATAAATAATAATTATTTTAAATTAAATTGAAAAGACTGCCCTCCTCTGCGCTTCTCATACGAGGCACCTAAGCAAAGCCATTTCAGTATCAAAAGCCAAGAAAATCAAATAAATAAATAATAATTATTATTATTTTAAATTAAATTGAAAAGACTGCCCTCCTCTGCGCTTCTCATACGAGGCACCTAAGCAAGGCCATTTCAGCATCAAAAGCCAAGAAAATCAATTAAATAAATAAATAATAATTATTTTAAATTAAATTGAAAAGACTGCCCTCCTCTGCGCTTCTCATACGAGGCACCTAAGCAAAGCCATTTCAGCATCAAAAGCCAAGAAAATCAAATAAATAATAATTATTTTAAATTAAATTCAAACGACTGCCCTCCTCTGCGCTTCTCATACGAGGTACCTAAGTAAAGCCGCTTCAACACCAAAAGCCAAGAAAATCAAATTAATAAATAAATACTAATTATTTTAAATGAAATTCAAACGACTGCCCTCCTCTGCGCTTCTCATACGAGGCACCTAAGCAAGGCCATTTCAGCATCAAAAGCCAAGAAAATCAATTAAATAAATAAATAATAATTATTTTAAATTAAATTGAAAAGACTGCCCTCCTCTGCGCTTCTCATACGAGGCACCTAAGCAAAGCCATTTCAGCATCAAAAGCCAAGAAAATCAAATAAATAATAATTATTTTAAATTAAATTCAAACGACTGCCCTCCTCTGCGCTTCTCATACGAGGTACCTAAGTAAAGCCGCTTCAACACCAAAAGCCAAGAAAATCAAATTAATAAATAAATACTAATTATTTTAAATGAAATTCAAACGACTGCCCTCCTCTGCGCTTCTCATACGAGGCACCTAAGCAAGGCCATTTCAGCATCAAAAGCCAAGAAAATCAATTAAATAAATAAATAATAATTATTTTAAATTAAATTGAAAAGACTGCCCTCCTCTGCGCTTCTCATACGAGGCACCTAAGCAAAGCCATTTCAGTATCAAAAGCCAAGAAAATCAAATAAATAAATAATAATTATTATTATTTTAAATTAAATTGAAAAGACTGCCCTCCTCTGCGCTTCTCATACGAGGCACCTAAGCAAGGCCATTTCAGCATCAAAAGCCAAGAAAATCAAATAAATAAATAATAATAATTATTTTAAATTAAATTCAAACGACTGCCCTCCTCTGCGCTTCTCATACTAGGTACCTAAGCAAGGCCATTTCAGCACCAAAAGCCAAGAAAATCAAATAAATAAATAATAATAATTATTTTAAATTAAATTGAAAAGACTGCCCTCCTCTGCGCTTCTCATACGAGGCACCTAAGCAAAGCCACCTCAGCACCAAAAGCCAAGAAAATCAAATAAATAAATAATAATAATTATTTTAAATTAAATTCAAACGACTGCCCTCCTCTGCGCTTCTCATACTAGGTACCTAAGCAAGGCCACGTCAGCACCAAAAGCCAAGAAAATCAAATAAATAAATAATAATTATTTTAAATTAAATTCAAACGACTGCCCTCCTCTACGCTTCTCATACGAGGCACCTAAGCAAAGCCACGTCAGCATCAACAGCCCAGTAAATTAAATAAATAATAATTATTTTAAATTAAATTCAAACGACTGCCCTCCTCTGCGCTTCTCATACGAGGTACCTAAGTAAAGTCACTTCAACACCAAAAGCCAAGAAAATCAAATAAATAACAATTATTTTAAATTAAATTGAAAAGACTGCCCTCCTCTGCGCTTCTCACACGAGGTACCTAAGTAAAGCCGCTTCAACACCAAAAGACAAGAAAATCAAATAAATAAATAAATAATAATTATTTTAAATTAAATTCAAACGACTGCCCTCCTCTGCGCTTCTCATACTAGGTACCTAAGCAAGGCCACGTCAGCACCAAAAGCCAAGAAAATCAAATAAATAAATTATTATAAATTAAATTGAAAAGGCTGCCCTCCTCTGCGCTTCTCATACGAGGTACCTAAGTAAAGCCACTTCAACACCAAAAGCCAAGAAAATCAAATAAATAAATAAATTATAATTTTTTTAAATTAAATTCAAAAGGCAGCCCTCTGCGCTTCTCAAACGAAACACCTAAGCAAGGCCACCTCAGCATGCCCAGAATGTCCAGAAAATCAAATAAATAAATAAATAATAATTATTTTAAATTAAATTGAAAATACTGCCCTCCCATGCGCTTCTCATACGACGCACCTAAGCAAAGCCACTTTAGCATAAACAGCTGATAAAAATATTAAAAAATAAACGTAAATTTGTGAAACTGAAATGAAAAGGGTCACTCCGCGCTTTTCTAATAAATTATGTCGACCATAGGCTTGGTGACTCCAGCATCCCATTTGAACCAAGAAGTTTGCATAAAAGTTAGTCAGAAAGAATAATTTGGGAAGTGTTTCTTATAAGTTTTAGTGACAAAATAATTATGGAAGTGTTTCCCTAAACTTTTAGTAAGGGAGGTATTAAGACAACACATATTTATTCACATTTTTCTTTGCAGCTGCTGCGGAGGGTCATTGTATGCGTCCCGGGGCTTTGGGAGGTCGTGGTTGTCATGCCAGCATATCATTAGACAATTTCCCGGAGGTGCTGGCTGCCAAAGTTTTAGATCATAGCCAGTTGTTGCTGTGCGTGGTGATTGCCGCTGCCTCCTCCCTCTTTTTTATTTTCGCCTATTATTGCTTCTGCAATAGCAGTCAAGAAGGATCGTTGCTCTCGAAACTGAATATGCTGGAGCGCAGTTTGCTTGCGGCCCATAAAGAGAATCAAATACTCAAACACGATATAATGGCAACACGCACGAAATTGTCGAGCATTGAGGATAACTCTTTTGGATCGAATGATATGGTAATGGCGTTAAAGAAGCAGCTGGAAACCGAGATATATGAAAAGTCCAAGTTGCAGGAGCAAGTGAACTCATTGGAAAAGGTATGAAATGCAAAATTGAACTTCTTCGACTTCTGTTTTTATTAAACTCTGATTTATTCATGTAGGACTTGGATAATGCCGCCGAGGCAGGCTTGGAGCTCAATAAAATGCTGTCTGAAGTTCTGAATAGCCAGAATGGTGATGAGGCGTTCATGAGCACTGTAGATGAGCTGCAACGCCAGCTTAACGATCAAGAGAGTAAGTTTGAATAGATCCTTCAATAACTGCAGCAATTGTAATCTTTTTCTTAATCAGAAATTATAATTGACATAAATTCGAGTCTGGCGGAGAAGAGTCGCGAAAACAGCGAATTGCAATACTCATTTACCGAGTCATCAGCACGGCTGAGCAGTGAAATGAAGCAACTGCAGCAAGACAACTATGAATTGGAACTAGAAAAGGCTAAACTGCTGACACGCATTGAGGAAATTGAATCGTCGACCGAAAAGGAACTGGCCAAGGTACTAGAGGCCCGCAACTATGAAATGCAACGTCTTCAAAATCAAATTCTGGAACTTAATTCGAAGTGGGAGAAGGAGCACAGTGAGCTACAGACAAGCCTGGCTAAAATTGAGGTAAGTGGATTACAAAATTTCGTATTCATGGTCGAGAGCCGAATCTTGATTTAATTGCATTTCTAGGCACTGGAGGACTGTCTAAAAACGGTGAAGAAGGACTCTAAGCTGAATGTGCAGGAGCTAATAACGTCGGCCAAGACCCGTGGAGAACTAAATGCCGCACAGAAAAAGTTTGCCAGCTTGCAATCACAGCTGGAACAGGAGGTGGCAGCCAAAGCCCGCTTGGAAAGTCAATTAAAGCAGGCTAGTGCAGATGTGGAGAAGCTAAAGCAGGATTACAATCAGTCTGAGAGTGAGAAGCTGGAAGCCCAAACACGCCTTGAAGTGCTCTCGGGCTATTTCCGTGAAAAAGAAACACAACTTCAAAAGTAAACAGAATACGACCTGCAAAAAGTGACAAATAACTATTTTATTTTGTTTTGCAGAGAATTAAGTCTGCAGGAAGCGAAATGGCTGCAGCATCAAGGAGAGAATGCCAGCACTGTAGAGTCGCAAACTTTAATGAAAACGGAAATACAAACCCTCAAGTGAGTATCATTTCCAATGGCAATTATATTTGGATAATCGTTCTATTCGTCGGCTAAATACTTTCTATTTCGACTAGATCTCAAAACGATGAGCTGCGCGCGGAGATCGAGGCACAGATTGCCTCGCACAAGGCACAGATGGGCACGTTAGAGAACCGTGCGCACGAGTCCTGGCTGGCAGCACGCCAGTCTGAGCGACGTTGCGAGGAGGCTTTGGCTGAGGCGGCGGGTCTTCGACGCAAGCTCACTGCCATGGCCAGCGGCAGCAGCGTTGGGTTAGATCCAATGTGTAATGGAGTCGTGGGGCCAGCGGATGCACCACTGGGCGTTGATATGAAGAATGCGCCTTCGCCATTGCCTGGTTTACCAAGTTCTCCGTTGTTAAACATGCCAAATCCACTGCCATTCCTAGCGGGGCCATTCCCACCCTTCATGGGTCTGCCGCCCCCCTTCCTGCCACCGACCGCTGGTGGTGCACGGCCCCCGCCGTTGGGTCGTATGCGTTCGCCGCCGCCTACATCGCGCGACGACTCGCGGTATTCACCACATCCTGGTGATTACAGTGACTACGATGACTATGATGACGACGATGATGATCATGTATATAGGCATGATCGCGACATGGGACGTGATAGACGGCACAGCGGCAGCTGGGGACGCCGCGATTCCTATCGCCACTCGCCCCCACGTACATATCGTTCGTTATCACCCTCGGACAGTCGTTACAATTACAACGACACGGAGACGGACTTCAGTCCACCTCCAAGTCCGCCTCCACCGCCACGGAACGGCGGCTCCCGTCCCATGAGCGAAGTATGAAAGCGGTCTAGTGTACTTTTCAGCCTGCAGGGTTATTCAGATCCTGCAACATCATGTGTAGTTGATAATAACAATCACAACTCAAAACTAGTTCAAATATATTTATTAATTATATCGGGAAAACAAGAGCGAATGAAAACCACACACGAATTTCATCCGAGACAAATTTTGGCTCAACGGGGAATGACATCAAATTGAAAAAAATAATGCAATAAAAAAAACAAAACCAAATTTTTTTAAAGTGTTTGAGTGGTCAGGAAATTTTTTTTTAATTTTTAACGTATAATAAAGTTTTCTGAAAGTGAAATAGTTTTATAAAAATATTAAAAATAAGCTTTTAATAACTAGACAAATAAAATAGAATTCCTAAAGAAAGGAAAGCAGGAAGTGTTTTGTTAAACACATTTCAGAATAATTTATTTTCAATGTGTAATCGAGCTCAAGAGATAGCCAAAGTATATTCTGCAAAGAAAGCAGCCACCGCCAATATTTTAAAAAGCTCTGGAGTTCATTTCGTTCTTCCAAATTTTGTGAACGTATTTTTCGAAGGCTGTGGTCACACTGTCAAATTTGAGAACAGCTGTTGCATTGCAAGTTCAAAGTACTTGCAGGAAGTTATGACGAGCTTAACGGTAAACTAATAGGAAAAGCGAGGAAGTGAGTGGAATCATGATACTGTTATCTGTCGACGCCATAAATAATGGGGTTATATTACTATTATGAAGCCTGAATTAATAAATACAAATCATGAGTACTACGGCATAAACGTAGTGGTAGTTCCACATCCGTATTTTAATAACAAAAGAGCAAAACTAAATAAAACAACAATCAGTTTTTTAATCAAAAATATATATTTTAAGGAATTAACATTACTTCTATATTTCAACCATTAAAGTCTAAACTATAAACTGAAATAATCCCCTGCTTTCAACCAAACGGTATCGCTTGAAAAGCACTTTGATATTTTTAAAGCTATATGGGTTAATCTAATGACTTAACAGACTTTTCCTAATGGACTATATTAGTAGCCTAGACGATTAGATTAACAACGCATGATTGAGTGCTTTAAAAATTGTGTTAAAGCTAGCCATAATTGTAGATTGAAATGGTATCGCATTGGAAAAGCATATGTATATGTAGGTTAGGTCAAGGTCAATCGATCGTCAATTTCCTAAACGAGCCAGCAGCACCAAAGGCGCCATTATCCTGGACACCGTTACCATATTCCCTGAGCTTCTCATTAACTCCAAAGTCGCGTGCCGCTAAGAAATACTTTCCATATCTCGATAGCTGTGCCTCCATTTTCGAACTGATGTCCTGTATTGTCGCACCACTTGTTCCGCCATATTCCAGGGGCAGATAATCACGATTCACAATTTGAAATACGGCATCCGGATCGGAGCTAACCGATATCTTCGGGGATAACGTTACAAAATGAAAATGGGAATTCATTAACTTGTACTCACGCGGTTCTTGATCTTTTCGGGGAAGAAGGCGCGCAGCGTATTAAAACCCGTTTCAAAGGCTGTTGGAACATTAATAAAATGTATGCCCTTCTGACGTGTGGGCATAGCTTCGTCGGCATAAACGGAGAACTTCCGTAAAAGCTCCGGTTGCAGGGCAAACAGATGAGTGCCCGTCACACCCGCCATGTCCATGATCTCCACATACCCGCTAACAGTTGCATTATCATCCTCGAACATCATGATTTCGCCAAACATGGAGCCTACGCGTATAATGTCCTGAAACTTATACTTGCTCGTATTATAAGATCCGGCCCGTATGATAGTAACTGCCGGACCAGTATCGTTAGCTGCCAGCGGAACGCGCAAGATGATGCTATCAAATGGTCACTGCATATGTACCACATCTCGAAATGGACTTTCTACAATCGCTTCTACATACCCCATTCGTATTATGTCCAACACCAAAGCATCGTCCGCTAAACGGCGTTCGTTGAACACCTCCGGTATGACCGCCTGTAGAGTGTAAAATCGATCGAACTTCGACTTGGCCCGTTCTAAGCTAAATTTCGTCCCTCGTAGAAATGCCAATAAAAATTGTTCATCGATACAGGCGCGCAGGTGGGGCTGCTTAAGAGCCCAGGCTCGTAAAGCTCGGATATCATCTGCCACTCGTTCAGGCACCTCATTGAGCTCCTCAACGGCAATTAGTTGTAAAGCAGGTTTCAGGGAACGCAACTCGAAACTCATTGCGAGCTTGTGCGATAACGTATAAAAAAGCTAAACATCCGTAAACCAATTAAATGAAGAACACATGTTTCTTTATACAAACAACTGGTCGTTTAAAAAATGTGCTATCTTGTCTTTGAGGCTACTTTATCTATAGAATCCAACTGAACTTAATCTCATAACTAATAAATATATGTAAAAAGTTCTACGACTAAACTACAGAGGCTACAAAAAATATCAAATATCGTATTGGTGCACCCTAATTGATTTACAATTTTGAATATTCTCGGTTAACTAATTCCATCACAAACTAATAAAAGATAAATACTATATATATATATCTTTAATAAACATGAACAACTACTCAATTATGTTAAGTCTACGCGATAGGTTCCAGATATGGTTGAAATGGAATTCAAGTCTATGCGATAGGTTCCAGATATGGTTGGAATGGGATTAACACGGTGGGCTTTTAAAAATAGTTCAATTACCTTTCTACCGTTTTTGTTTCTGTCGTCACGTCGCTCGTCTCGCCACGCCGCTAATCCAATAATATGTTTTTTTTTTTCAATTATGTATATTTATTGCGGCGGCGACTCAGGTGCACTTTGCAATTGCGTGCATATGTTTACTGTTTGAAAATCCCACACGGACTGATATAACATGTAAAATCAACGAACTTCATTTCATTTTCGCCATACATACATATATATATATTGTGCATCGTGTTTGTTGATCATAAGCCGATTACCCACGCACGAAGTATTTTATCAGCAAGCGCCACTGTTGGGTTGCGCGCTTGGTATCCGGGGACTACTGAGGGGCTGGGGCTAACCGTCTTTGCGGCTCTTAATACATATGTATTGTTAGTGGTTTTTTTTTGTGATTGATTGTCTTAATTGGCTTTGGATTTATGTGTATAGCCGCAATCGCTTGCGTGCAAAAGACTGCCCCTCACTATGCTCTGCTTTAGTTTTGTACAATCCAAATAGGGTGTCGAGTTAACCTTATAAATTGCAACCTTTAAAAAGGCTTTTAGTATCAATCAAATTGTCGATTCAAAATAATTCTAATTAGCCAAAAATTAATTGCCAACCTATGACCTACATAATATGTACAAACACACACATATGTATGTATATGTTATTGGCTCCTATTGTACACCCTATACCGAAGATTTGCGTTCCGACTGATAGTACGAGGTTATTCACGTACACTCCTGTTTTAATTGTTTTCCGATTGTCGCAATTAATTAAACAAATTGATAATGCGTTTTGCTTAATTGCTGAAGATGCACACATGTTTTTAAATGTATGGCAATTTTTGCCGGCTAATCAAACATTTTTAAATCAATTCCAATTAAATCTATGGTTCATTGAATAAGTAACGGATTTTGTTCAAAAGAAGTTTATAAGCAATAATAAAGTGTGATGAAATAAAATAAAAGGTATATAATTGTAGGGGAATTTTTGCCGGCTATTCAAACATTTTTAAATCAATACAAATTAAATCTATGGTTCATTGAATAAGTATCGAATTTTGTTCAAAAGAAGTTTAGAAACAATAATAAAGTGTAATTAAAGAAAATAAAAGGAATATAATTAGTATCATTAACTATTCTATATGAACGTTTATTTCACAAAACCCCAAAGTATTTTAATTTGCTGTGTAACAGCTTTAATACAAGTGTGTACATAGCTATTGATTTTTCTGATATCAGTGTATACACACTAGTTTTAAAATACGAAGCAACCGAGCAGCTACTGTGAATTTGTGTGACGGTGACAGCGACTTAAAGTTCTGTCGTTTTTTTCATGTCGTACATAGAATATATTTGACCGAATAGCAGTGCAAAATATATAATATTGCTGCATAGGCATATGATAGTAACTTAAAACGATGACCAGCACTGACGAAAACCCGTTTGCAGCGCTGCTGCAGGATAGCCAATCAAAGACCAATGGCGTGTCCAAAAAATTCATTGAGCAGATTTTGCTCTTTACCCTGAGCAATGATTGCAGCGCAGCTGATACTAAACGGTGCTTGTTGTGCCTGGCTGATGTGGTAGTCGCAGACAACACCGATGATGACACGCTGGGCGAGGACTTGCTGGCGCACGCCTTGTTCGAACGGCTTTTGCTGCAGGACACAGACAAATATCTGCTGACCAGAGGTGAAAATAGCAGTGCGGCGATTGCGGATACTTTGGAGACACGGGCCGTGCACTACCTGCACAATGCGTTTGCACGCTGCGAGCAGGTGCAGATGCAATGCAAGCCCGAAGAGCGCCCGTACTGCGCAAAAATTATGGAATTAATATTGAACAATGCCAGCACATGCATGCGCCAGCCTGATCTCTTTGCGTCGCAATCTTTTGCCACTCAATGGCTGGAGCTGTTTGAGCAGGCCAATGAGCACGATACACATACACAGGAGTTTCTGGTACGCGTGGCCACCAAGGTGGTAGAAGAGGATGAACCGCTAGAGGCGCTGGGCGCTCTCAAAGCTGTTTTCTATCCGATGCTAAATGACTTGCAAAAGACCATTGCCAAGGATAATTTAATAAGCATTAAGAAGAATATATTCTGGATTTTGGGCTATTTTGTGCGTGACAAGCGCGCCGCTGTTCTCGGCGAAGTACTGATTGACTACATGACCCCGAATCCTAAGGCCAAAGGTGAGTACCAAAATACAAATTGTATTGCCAACAGAGTACCACCACAATAATGCATGAATATTTCATAGGTGGCGATTATATGGATACTCTCTTGGGACAGCTGCTTTGTATCTCCATTATACCAAAGACGCAAAATAGTCCCTACGAATACTTTCGCGATGTTTCGATAGCCACACAACAAACTGATCCATCGCTGTGGCAACTACTCTCACATCATCAGCAGTCAATATTTCTATTAATAAAGCAGCTGCTTGTGTTATCAGCGGACACCAAACAGAAGACCCTGCAATGGATTGCAAATTGCTTGGATGCGAATAAAACTCGTGGACATTTGTGGAGCACTATCAATATAAGCTTTGAGCAGACTGTGCACAGCACGGCCAGCGATGCATTCATGACCGGCTTAACTGCAGTTTTGGTGCGTCTCTGCTCGCCGCTCTGTGCGCCAGCGTTGAAGGTGAGAACTGGTTTTTGATTTATTTATTTCGATTTTAATCCGGTCAATCTTAATTTCCTTGACATATCTGTTTGTTTTAGGTGCTTATGGTCGATCCCACTTATTGCGCCGTTCCAGAAAACGAGCGCCAAGAGAAGCAAATTCACCTGGTGAAGGCCAGCGAGGAAACCTGCCTGCTGCCCACTGAAGAGGGTGAACAACGTCTTACTGCCGAAAAATACAATTTTATCACCGAAATCTTCTACATGACTCACAAGGCTTTCGAATTGGGCAACAGAGCCTGCATTGAGCGCTTGACGCGTATGATGCGCGAACTGCAGAATACACAGACCGCCTATCAGGATGTAGCCAACAGTGATCCGAACAACGACTTGGCCAAGAACCTATTTCGCATGCTGACAGATCAAATGCAGCAGGTGCTATGCATACGCAACGCACTGGCAGAGCCCGATACTGATACGGCAATATTAAAAGTGTTCGAAGCCTCTGCTATTTGGTTGACGGAAATTGCTCAGTTGCCCCGCGAAAACTACGAAATGGCTTTGGACAAAAAAGATTTTGCACCGCATACACTGCGTAACATGGAGTTGCTTTCGGATACTCCCGCTTTTGTGGCGCCCTATATGAAATCTGTGCCCGAGAGCATTATTGATAATATTGTGGGCTATTTGAACTTCTGCCGCAATTTTTCAGGCGATCAGTATATTCAAATGTATTTCTCATCACATGATGCTTTCTTCAAGATGATACTACTGTTTATGGGTAGCTCGGGCCTAGTAAAGAATCCACATTTGCGTGCCAAACTGGCTGATGCATTGGAATTTCTACTGCCCACCGAAATATCAGGCAGCAATCGCAAATCATTCCTTACGCACGTGTTTGACAGTCATCCGGATCGGCTAAAGGTCGTCCGCAGCTTGTTGAACGTATTTGTGAGCATTGAAATGACCGGACAGTCGGTGCAGTTTGAACAGAAGTTCAACTATCGTCGTCCCATGTATGCTATAATGGAGTTTCTATGGACGAAAGAGGAGCATGTTGAGTGTTTCAGACAGTTGGCGCAAGAAGCGGAGGCCAATATGGAAGCTATTGAGCCTCCGCTCTTTCTGCGCTTCATTAATTTGCTCATCAACGATGCCATTTTTCTGCTAGGTACGTTCGTAAGCTCGTAGTTATTGCATATTAAACCAATTCGATAATTTACAGATGAATCTCTGTCAAATCTGGAGCAAATCAAGCAATTGCAACGCGCGCAGGCCGCCGGCGAATGGAACAACTTATCGCACAATGAGCGCCAGCAGCAAACGACCAATTTGCATCACTTGGGTATGCTGGCGCGCTTCGACAACATTCTGGGTCGCGATACCATCAACATTCTAAAGCTTCTTACCACTGAGATCAAGAGCACTTTTTGCCACAACAGTATGGTGGATCGGATTGCTTCCATGCTGAACTATTTTCTCCTGCATTTGGTAGGCCCAAAAAAGGAACGCTTCAAGGTGAAGGACAAGAAGGAGTTCGACTTCGATCCGGCCCAAACCGTAATAGAAATTTGTCACATTTACATAAACCTAAGCAGTAGCGAAAGCTTTTGTCTGGCTGTGTCGCAAGATGGCCGATCCTACAGTGATCAGTTATTCAGCTATGCCGAAAATATACTGATTCGCATTAGTGGAGGTCAGCTAATTGGCGATATGTCCGAGTTTGCCATCAAAGTTCAGAAGATGAGCGCACAATATAAGGAGGAGCAGGAGCTATTAGCCGATGCGCCCGAGGAGTATCTAGATCCCATAATATCAACCTTAATGACCGATCCGGTTGTCCTGCCCAGTTCCAAAGTGACTGTGGATCGTTCGACTATTGCCCGTCATCTGCTGAGCGATCAAACAGATCCCTTCAATCGTGAACCTTTGACCATGGATAAAGTGAAGTCGAATGAAGCCCTCAAGGTGGAAATAGAACAATGGATCGAGGGAAAACGTGCCGCCGCACGCTCAAAGAGTTGAACAACTAACTATTAAATTTGGCAGCCCTGGCAAGGGGAACTACCAAAGAGTTTGTGTAGCTTAAATTAATGTTTGTTGTGAGAACTGCTGTTGTATTAATTTATGGATGTATGTATAAGGTGTAGAAAATATGTACAAACGGACCATGCAATTTTTTCCTCTCGACACTCACATTTTTATGTAAAAGACTTTAAATATCGGTTTGGGTTTCTATAATTTGCAAACGTTTTAAGCGTATAAGTCAAGCCCATAAGATTAAATATGTACACCCAATACATATTTATGGAGGCTCTTTGTATAAATAAAACTTTCTTCATCGAATTAAAATTTAAAGCAATTTACATACATAGTTTTTATTTGATCGGGAGCGCAAGTATTCAAACCCAAATCAGACTACCATATAATGCTATAATTCTATGTAGCTGCTTTAGGAACGATATGCCAATTGACCAATAATTTCTGTGCAACCTAAAGCTCCTTAATTTCGGAGAAATGATTGATCAATCAATACATAAGTTAGCTTCAAACAAGGTTGCGTATGTAAAAACAGTTCTTTTGAAGAAGACAAACTAAACAAATATTCTTGTAAACAGGAATAGGTTCCAGGATTAAAACACATTTATACATTAAATTATTTGATAAATCCGAACAGTGCCAGCGGATCACGAGCATCTTCATCTGCTGAAGAGTGCCGTTCATTTTTTTCATGACCATTGTACTCGTATTGGGGATAAAAGTTCCAAATGGAAAATGATTCATCAAGAGCAGCAGTGGCGAGACGTTTGCCATCTGGACTCCACATCATAAAGATTGCGCCCCTATCTTTATTTTCAATTATATCCACCACATGATTCAACGAAGAAAGCACAATTATTTCACAGTATGGACATCCATCGTCATCTTATGTGATCATAAAAACCTACACATATACTATATTATGTAATATTAAAATTGATAATAGTATACCTCGTCGCGATATGCTGACCAGCAGCTCTCCAGTAACATTGCTGAAGTTGACCGAGCTAATCATGATCTTTTTATCCCTGCGTTGATAAGAAGCGACTATCTCAGCTCTTGGCATATTCAAGATGATAATGGAAGCGGGTACTTTTTCCGCTAAAAATACAGAGAGAAAGGATTGATTGATCACGAAAGGCGCTAAATTATCTGCTTATGATACTTACATATCGCCAGATCGACCCCAGTCCATGGGTGCCAGTCGAAGACAACACCATGCCGATGCCTTGATCCCATGTGCATTATCACCTGATATGTTCTGCCATCAAAAACATAAATATTTCCGATGCTATCGCCCGTTGCCAGATACCGCATACTTGGTGAGAAGCGCATAATACGTATCGGATGTTTGTGTTTTTGAATCAATAGGCGGGTTCGCATAGCAGGAACTGGCAGCACGTAGATGTCACCATTGCTAGTGCCGCATAGAATTTCCGTGCTATCTCGGGTCCACTCAATGCAACAGACAGCCTTGACGTACTTATGAAAATATTTGCCTTCGGCTACAAAAAACTCTTTACTCGGCTGTAGTTCCCAGAGCTCTACAACTACAGACGTCGTGGAAGCAATATGACATACATATATCTGATTAGCTTGGCTTACATACTTGGATAATCACATTCCATGCAGCCAATGGCTAAATATTTGCCATTTGGCGAATATTTCAGCGACTTTGGACGCTTAACCCCAAATATCATGGTAGAGTCGTCTTTGTTACGCCAGATAACAACATTCATTCCAAATGATACGGCAATTTGATCGCTGGTAGACCAGTCCATAAGATTGTAATCTAAGACAAGCAAAAACATTTATTGAAATAAAATTCGAATTATTGCCCAGTTATTGTTTTATTTATAAGCCATACTAACCGAATCCAGAATTAAAATCAGGCATATCGTGTGTTGCATCTTGAAAAGCGCAGGGTTTCAAACGTGGCCTACACGGCCAGTCTCCGCTAAGGCGGTGGCCTGATCTCTCATTGCCGGTGAAACCAAAGTCCAACAAACGATGTTCTCTGATATTGAATGTTTGATTAATGGCGGAAACAAAGCTATTCTGTCGCCAATAAGTGCAAATCGATGGCAGACTCTATAAATAATAAGCATGATGGGTTTGCGTCAGTAAAATATAACAAATTAATAACATAAGTAAGCGTACCGTTTTTAAAATATCCTTTTCTTCTGTTTTACCAACATACTTTAAATTGTACTCAATATTTTCACGCCTGAAACGTTTCGGTATGAATCGATCACCAACAAAATTCAATGTGCGCCGGGGATCATTTTCTCTGCCTTCTGTCTAATAATGAAATAGGCAACTGAAAATATTGAATAGAACTTGTAAGTAACGAAAACATTTACCATATATACCTCCTGCAGCCAATCTTTGCGTCTCTCCTTTATAAAGGGATCTCTGAATTTTCGATCCATGTTTAGTTTCATGGTGGGACTATCACAAACACTCATCACGAAAGTCAAGACAAAACTGAGTGTAATATTTTACCTCTGTTGCGTTTTCATCTGCTGCAATTGTGCCGTTAGCAGCTCAAATTTGAGTTTGTGTGGTCTAACTGTAAAAGCGTCAAAGCTTTTCTAGTGAGAGGCGCCTTTTTCACAACGAAGCCGTTATTGGATTTACATTCTTCTGCTGTTTGATTTTCAACAAGCTCAATGTTTTTTTTATAAATAAGTATGTGATCAATAAATTGTATAAAGGTGTTTTGTGTAGATTTGATTTTTATAAGTTACAATAATATTTATTGCAAATTTCATACATAATACTCTGATATTTCAAAGCTTAAACATTTTATTTTTATTATCTTCAAATTTCACAACAGTTAAGCACTTCAATTTTTTCTTAAATTCTTAAATAAAAAATTTCATTCTAAGTTTACTGAAAAGGACTACTTTTTAAATCATATAACATAAATAGTTTATAACTTTTTTCTCCAAGTACCAAAATTGGGAATTCACAAACCATACTATTAAAATAATTGTCCCTTCTAAAACATAATAGGTGCACCTTGCTTCAATGATTGCAATTGTATTTCATTGAAATTTATATTTGTTTTTATTTATAAAATGAATCGGTTTTTGATGATCATGTTGTAAAAAACGGCAGCCCAGTCGTTACAGGGTGCGATCTTCATTTTCAGTTCCTTCTGTTATGTTGTACGTTGTCTCCTCTCGGATTCCTGTTGAAATATGTAGTCGGCATAGGCTTCTGCGTCCAGGCGACGCTTTTTATTCATCAGAGGCCTAACTATAAAGCGATGGCCAATAACTAATATGAAAGTAGAACCGACGCCGATGGCCATCAAACCGACAGTCGTGCCACTAAACTTCTTAAAACCATTAATGAAGCTCATCTGAAAAATGTACAAAAAGATTGATTATTTTTATTAGAAGAATTTATTGTACGGATGTGAGATATATGGTATATTATTTCCGCACTTTGTTGGATTTGCCGCAGCTGTAGAGGTTGCTTCTGGTGTCTTGTTTTGCTCGTTTTCGTTTTTAAATTTCAGAATAAGAGGCTTCCAAATGTAAACGCCGCCCAGAAAACCAATTGCGGTTACAACCATTAACTGAGGTATTGTTACTCCACGTGGTCGACGTATTTGCATTGCACGTTATTGAACCAAAAGTTAAATTGAAAACAATCCGCAAATAATACTCCTCGCCCGGCAATGTTACATCAACGCATAAAATTTCGACAGCTGATATTTTTCAGTATTGGGCAACACTGAATTCAGGCACAGTGTTGTCATAGTTTTTAGTTCTTGGGTGGCGGAAAACCCCAAGAATTCAACTCAATTAATAAGCTTGATTTGGTTTTTTATACAAAAAAAGATTTAGCAAATGATTGAGAAACATATTTATGTTTAAGTTTTCTCTACATTTCTTGGTTATTTTTACCTACGAAAGTTAAAAAATTGTGTTCTAACTGGCTTCGGAGACTCGTTAACCGGACTTTAAACTTATAAGCTATTTTTATTCTACGTAAAACAAGTTCCTTGACCACAGGTAGGGTAAAACTGTTATGCAAGAATTCAGCAATCAAACTCATGAACCCATTAACATATTATCATTATCAGTATTCAATAGCAAGACATTTTGAGCACAACAAGATTCGAAGAGAGAGAGAGAGAGAGAGCATAGAATTAGAGCTCGGCTTGCCGATTACGAGCATAATAAATTATTTAATCAGTTCCGCCGCAGGGCAGACACAACACAGAGTCTGTTTTTTGCTGCTTCTTCAGTGTGTTTGAGTGTGTAAGCTGTGCTTGAGTGTGTAAGCTGTCTGTGAGCGTGATGCTGTGACGCGCAGCTTAGCGGGACTCCCATACAAATACAACGTCAGAGCGAAAGCTGGTTTTTAAAAAGCGCTGGCTACAAAAACATTTGAGTCATTCTCAGTTGGAACAGTGCACAAAACGGTTCTCCTCGCACGCTCAGCGCAGCAACTTTAACAGTTGTTTTTTGTTTTTGTCATTTGGCAGAGACAACGGACACAAATGAAAAAAGAAACGTGACATAAAAAATAATAAAACCCAAAAGTGCGTCAATATTGAAATCAATACAAACAAAATGTTAAGCAAAGCGCAGGCACATTTATTAAAAGGAGGAATGCCGCTCCCACTCATCTTGCTGCTCCTGCTGCTGTTCCAATTTAAATCCGCAATTGGTAACTCCATACCCACACAGAAAGAAACAGGAGCAACAACACCCTCAGGCCTGTTTGACACAAATGTGTCGTCTGTTCCATTGCCTACCGCCGTGCCCTCGACCTCATACGATGACATCGACACCTATGTGCCATTTCGAAGCGATTCGCATGATCAGTTCTCCTGGCAATTGCTAAAGACTGTGCTGCAAGACGAGGCGGGGCCCAACAATGTGATCATTTCGCCCTTCTCCGTGAAATTGGTGCTTGCCCTGCTCTCAGAGGCAGCCGGCCAGGGCACACGCACGCAACAGGAACTGATCGGCACACAGACGGACATCAAGTCGCAGAATAATTTGCGAGAATTCTATCGCAAGACGCTCAACTCTTTCAAGAAAGAGAATCAACTGCACAACATGCTGAATGTGCGCACCAAACTCTTCACCGACAGCTTCATTGAGACGCAGCAGAAATTCGCGGCTACTCTTAAGGTCTTCTATGACACAGAGCTGGAGGCTCTCGACTTTAGCGATGTGAATGCAGCGTTGGCCTCCATTAACGACTGGGCCAGCAACGCGACCAATGGACGCCTGCAAAATTTGGTCACGGAGACCAATATCAAAGACAGTGTCATGCTGCTCACCAATTTAATCTACTTCAATGGCGTGTGGCTCCGTCAATTCCCCAGCAGCTATCAGAGCATATTCCATCGCACTCTGGACGACCAGCAGCGTGTGGAGGTTATGGAGCAGACGGAATACTTTTATTACTACAAGTCTGAGAAGCTGAAGGCCAAGATTTTGCGTCTGCCATACAAGGGGAAAAATTCAATGTTTGTTCTACTGCCGGATGCAGTTGATGGCATTGGCGCAATGCTGCAAGCCCTGGAGAATGATGAGCTGAAGAGTTCCCAGTGGGCAATGGAGGAGGTTAAGGTTAAAGTCACGCTACCTAAATTCCGCTTCGACTACAAGCGTAACTTGAGGGACACTCTGAAAACGTTGGGCATACAGGAGATATTCACAGACAGCGCTTCGTTACCGGGACTGTCGCGTGGCTCCGATGTTGCTGGCAAGGTTAAGGTCTCCGAAATTGTACAAAAAGCAGGCATAGATGTCAATGAGAAGGGCACAGAAGCCTATGCAGCCACAGTGGTAGAAATTGAGAACAAATTCGGTGGCAGCACCGTCATTCAAGAGTTCAATGTGAATCGACCATTTGTGTTCTTCATCGAGGAGGAATCTACTGGCAACATATTATTTGCCGGCAAAGTTCACGATCCATATGTGCATTAAGCCGCGATTTTTATTAGTATTAATAACGATTGACAAGAGCAATTCATTAGCTGCGCTCAATGTAATAATTAATTGTAACAATAATAAAGAATTCCATAACAGCTTAATCTATTGGTAAACACTTATAGCGAGAAACTGGGGCCATACAGCGAAAACAATCTTGTTGGATCTACTAGCTTGATATATGTATTCCAGGTGTCCAAATATTATGTAGGTTTTACAAATTTCTTGTGAAGTATGCCGCAAGAGATGCTCTTGACATGATTTTTAATCACCGGCGGCACCAGCAATTGTATATTTTTTGTGAGCACTCAACTGATAAAGCGCACGGCCCCCTTACGTGCCCGTCGGGCTATGTGTCCACTCGACAGACTACGCTATGCCTAACCTCGGTTTTCATTGAACACTCTACAAGCGGAGACGCAAATATTTTAAGCTCGGGAATTCCACAGCCATATAGAGACGTAAAAATACACACTTGAACTGAGATAGAGCACCCCCATTGTTAATTGGGAACTCAAACGCTCTATGTATATGCATTTGGGGTACATGGAAAACCACTTATTTTGCACATGATTCACAGGCTTGGGCTCGGAGTCGGGCAAAAGTAAGCAAACAACTCCACAGCTGAGAATAGGGCAGTCATTGCTTATTGACGTATGCACAGTATGTACGAGTATATTCGTTCAATTCAATGGTCTTTTAACAGATAGTGCAATTAACTTTTATGAATCAACCATTGCTAGGTTAGAAAGAACCTGACTGGATGTACTTAAGGAATTCCTTCATGAATTAATTACTAATACAAAATAAATATGGATATAAAGTGGTCGATGGTTATAAGTATGATTAAATAATGGCGATAAAAGGTCGGAAAGGTCGACTCAATTGTACCTACAACATAATTCCTAAAAAAATTCGACTTCTTAGTGTACCCTTCTGGTAAGATGCACACAAATATATATCCCGAAAAAGCTTGGAAAGTATCTTAAAACAACTGCAGACATATTTGACGCAGCGCTCAAGTTCACTGCCGTTCATTAAATATTTATATATTTAAGTATGGATTTATATAAGGGGTCGTTTAGGGTTTTTTGGCGTTGCCTTTAGAAGTTGCTGTGTAGCCGCGCCTGCAGTATTTACACAAGGTAGTAGTTGTATGGAACTCTTACATAAAATTCGATTAATAATATATGCGAGTATATATGTAACCAATCTCGAAATCATGCTCGTAAAATAAACAGAAAAATTCCACAATTTTCAAAAAAGTAATTCAAGTCACTTCCGTCATGAGGAACTTATTTATCTGAATACAAATACAATACGTTTCAATTGACATATCAACAAACATCTTGATCGATGTGGCCAACACAGGCTAAAAATTAGCTGTATTAAATATGACTGTTACTTGAAATAAACCAGCTACTGCCATCTAGAAACGTTAAGAGCAATGAGTCTTTACCTTATATTATATCCAAAGAGGCGTTCGGAAAGCTTCTTTTACTAGAAAAACTATCGGACCCTCAATGTGTATTGAAATAACAAAGTTACAGCAAGAAATACAATAATTTGGTTTCTTACTTCATTACCTTATTGTTTCTTTATAAAAAGATTTATTAATTGGGCTATTCCTACCATAGAAAAGCATAAGTCGCCTATAGCTTTGTCTCCGGTGTAATATACATATAATTATACTCTTGAAAGATTACAATACAAAATACCCCATTTGTTTATAAACCAAACGAACATCGTATATTCTTAATGTGTGGTTAACCAGAATTGGAAATTCCAACCGCAGACTAATCCAAAGGTAACAAACAGGCTTCAACCGATCTTATCTGCGATTTAACATAATGATAATTCAAACACGAGATGAGCAACAAATATTTGTCATATTGAACTTTAAATACCCTTTGAAACCACACTTTTTGGGGAATGGGAGGAATAACGAATCAAACAATCAATCAAATTCATTAGAAAATAGATAGAAATGATATCCACAATTTCCTCTAGGTTATTTAATGTAGACAGCTAAAGAATACTTGAAGCATGGGTAAATAATAGCTTTGAAGACTTACCTCCACCATTGGACATCATCGGCACTGGCTGGGCGGATGGAATGTGCGATTTATTAAAACTGATAACATTGTTATTGTTCTTGATCTTGGGTTGCTGCTGATGCTGATGCTGCGCCGAAATCTGAAGGCCGTGCATACCGTTGCTGTTGTTATTAGTCAGTGGAAAATGGGTTTGGGCCGTTTCGCCAGTTTGGAAATTTGCATTTTCGACGAATCGCACATTGGAGTCACCATGCGTGCTTTTATTGGTACGACGTTGCTGTTGCAGTTGCTGATGCGATTGCATCATGCTAGCAGTGCTCTGATGATGATTGCCCCCAGACAACAGAGCATTTAGCAATGTATTTGAGTCATGAGTGGGCATAGAACGTGCAACCCGTTGATGTTGTTGATGCTGCTGCTGCTGCGGTTGCTGTTGCTTGTTGGGTGCCATTTGAAAATTGAGCAGCTTGGATGATTGCTCCTCCATTTTGCGTTTCAAGAGCGCATTGCGCATTATTATGTTAGCATGGGTCTGCAAATCCTCATGAGAAACCTGTTGTGGCTGTGTCTGCTGCTGTTGCTGTTGCATTGGCAGCTGCTGTTGTTGCTGCATACGAGCCGCTATTGTCTGCTGTACAACGGCCAAGTTGTGAAGATTCTGTAGCTGATTGGCAATTACAGTGCTGGAGAGCATCTCTAGCTGCTGCTGATGTTGTTGCTGCTGTTGCTGAGTGTTCGTGAACTGCAGTACGGCAGTAATGGCCTCACGATCTGTGTGAGAAAGGCGTGGGTTGGCCAACTGCACTAAAAGACCATGCTTAGAGATTTCGCCTGTAAGATGTAAGAACGATCAATAGCATCTCTTCGAAAAATGTACTGGGGTAGATTAAAAGCGAGTACGGCCCTCAGTGTTCGTAAAAGTCGTTTATTGTGACTCCCTACCATCTTTAAAGAACTACAAGCTAGCCCCTATTAGTTAGGCGACAGATCAGTTCATGTTAATATCTAAACACTAAGCTTTTATGCAAGAAATTTATAGTTTGTTCGTTCTTTGGCCAGTTTATGTGGCTTCATAAAGATACGCATCAAACTGTCTTTTTATTAAAACTGCTTATAGTCTTCCCTATAGATTTATTTGGAGGAAATGGAAAAATTGTGGACGCTAAGAAGTTATTACAAGTCTAAGCTATTCATATCTTTTCCACCAATAATCTAAGCAAAACTTTAGCGCGAAAACCTAACAATTGAATAAGAATATATTAAAGAAGCTAGTATTGAGACCCAAAAAGGGAGCATTATATGAGTGTATACCTTTTGTCAAGCGCAGTAGCAGCAATTGGGTGTCGGCACGTCCGAGTATGGCTTTTAACTGCAAGCTGGCCAAATAGGCGGTTTGTTGCTGCTGCTGCTGAATGAGCACTTGCTGTTTTTGCTGTTGCTGCTGATATTGTTGCTGTTGCAATATGAAGCTGGAAATAGCATCATTGGTCAGCGGTGGCGGCATAGTTTGCAACGATTGGGGCTTATTCATGCTCAAGGCGCCAATCAGTTTCTGAAAACTGTCCGCATTATTATTATTATTGCCGTTACTGAGAGTATTAGTTGTTAAATCGCCGACTGCTGTCAACGAATTTCGACGCCATTTAGCCTCCAATTGGTCAACAGATTGCATTTGTTGGCTCTTATGCTCAACATGCGCTTTGTTGCTTACATTGGTGCCATTGTTGTGGTTTTGGTTCTGATTATGAACGATTGTTTGCTTAAAGAACTCATTAAGCGAGGACGATGAGCTGTTCTTCTCGAATCGTTCATGTGCCTGTTGGGCGTTCTTTTTGCCAAAAAATGACATGAATTTCGAGTTATTATTGAAGTGGCCTTGTTGTTTGTTCTGTAGAGGACGGGGTATATTGTGGCCATCGTCACCACCAACTACACGCCTATAGTTGTTACCCTCGAAGCTCTGTTTATTCGGATTGAACTTATCATATTGAAACTGACGAACGTTCTGCTTATCATCCTTCATTTGCATTTCCACATCCAGGTGCATTTTGTTCAAATTTTCCGTATTGCTATTATTGTTGGTATCATTCTTGGCCATGAATTTGTTTCGTGTTATGCCATTCGAATCGGATGTTGGTTGCCATTTGTATTTACTGTGATCCATCTAACAAAACGTAAAATCAACATTGAAAATTACAGATTGGACATTAAATTATTTTAAAGCAAATAATCTTAATGCACAGACACATTATTTAAAATCCTGCTGCTTACCTTATGAGTTTTATGCATTGAATGCTCCTTATCCTCATCGCTTAACATGTGCCCATTCATATCCGCTTTTCCCTCTTTTAACATTTTCTCTTCATCTTCATCAAAACCGCACAACTCGATGGTATCAAGTCTTGATGTTGGACCACAACTAAACCACTCTGGTTCCTCGTTCTGATTTCTGTAGCGACGATGATGTCTGTCATCCGTTTCACGCGATTTCGGCTTGGAAACCACAAGGAATCCAGACATGACACGCTTCACATAATTCTCATTGGCTTGATGTAGGTCTTCAACTGAATCATTTGTTCCCATTATCTCGTTCTCATTGCGAGCCTTTGTATGTGTTATAGCCTGATTGCCACCCATTGATGATGCATTCTTGGTGTTGGTGGTGTTCATATTTCCATTATCAAAAAATTGCAGCCCACTCATATTTCCTTTGTTATGCTTTGTGTCAGTATCGTCCATAAAAGGTTTGGAATTGTATGACTGATTGTAGTCAATATGGTTAAAGGACATTTTAGAGTACGGTAAACGTCCACTTCCGATGCGCCGTTGATTGACAATAGCGGGATCCTTTAAAAGTTAAGAATACAAGACAGGTTTGGTTCAATAACATTTCGTTATTAGTTTTGCATATGAAGCCTACATACAGATATGTACTTGCGCGTCGTCAGATTAGCGTCCCCCATTAGATTCTCAGTTAATGTTCTATATTATCTAACTGTGCGGTTTTTTTTACTCCCCTAATAACTCTTTATACCGATGATAAGTTCGACTTAACACCAGATTTTATCTAATTTGAGCGGACGAGTCGTAAGAATTTGAAGCTTCTCTTAATGACTCTTCTATTGCCTTGGAACACTACTTGATTGTTGCCGCCCTTTTTTTATTCTCTTCCTTATTTCGAGCAAAACAGACAGTCGTTTTTCTATATCTACCCTTTTTTCTGCCATTTGTAAGCTTTAATCTTTGTTTTTTTCCTCCAAAGATAAGACTGTTTCCCTCCCTAAACTGAACGTCGACTTAAACTAAACGAGATAACTAAAATTTCGTTAAGTGGCGCTAATCTGATGACGCAAATAAGAATATAAAGCAAAATAGAAACAAAATATAACGGTTCTTCTGTAGTGATTAATTTTCATTTCAGAGAGGTGCTCTCTCGTCGTGATTAATTTTCATCTCAGAGAGAGCATACATGTGAATCACGAAAACACTAAATTATTATGATATTTCAAGCAAGCAACAAATGAATAAAATAAATAAATAAATCATCTAATATGGTTTGTGGTAGGTAAGCCTGGAATGGTGTGTCACTTGCTTTTAAACAAAAGACTATAATCATGTCTACATCGATCGACATACATACATACATATGTATGTATGTTTCTAAAACTAAGTATCTGAAATGGTTCATTCCTCTTTCTATCGTTTACATACTTTCCAACTTTTACGTATCGGATACAGAATTTAAAAATATATTGAATGCCTTATAATTCGGATTATCTTAATTATGACTACTCAATGAATTTTTGGCTCTTTTAATTCGAAAAGTAATTGCCGCGATTAGCCGCACAAAAGCCCATCACTAGCTTCATTTGCCGGTGATGGTTATTTACGAGGGGCCAGCTGGTAAGGCAAAGCAGCTGATAAACCAAGTAAACAACCAAACAAAGAGAGAGGGAGAGTACTAAAAAAATGAGAAAGTCAGAAACACTATCAACTACACTTCGACTAGTATCAAGTAAACAAGTGGGGAGTGATCCGCGACGAACGAAGCATGTACAAAACGTTTTAATGTTAGTTGACATTGTGCTGACATCGTGGGCTCTCGAACAACTGTAATCATACCTATAGTTAACCTATATATTGCATGCACTGATTGCGTTTTATATTTATTAACACCATGCAGTTTGTGGCAACGGGTAAGTCCGCTCTCTTGTGTAACTATGAAGTTGGTTTGCTAAGGCATTTCAATTAATAGAGCATCAACATAGACGCCTTAATCCATTGACTGGTCAATGGGTGCTGGTGTGTCCGCATCGCATGCTGCGACCTTGGTCGGGTCAAGAGGAGGCGGCACAAAAGAACGAGCTGCCCGAATTCGATCCCAACAATCCCCTTTGTCCAGGAGTAAAACGTCCCAATGGCATTGTATGTAACAGCATGAATGTTGAGCACAATTATACGTCCAATGCTTAAAATATTTCTGGTTTTCCTACAGCAAACACCCGCCTACACCAGCACCTATGTATTTGACAATGACTTTCCGGCACTGCTTGAAGAAGTGCCCTCGCCGCCAACTGGCGATGATCCACTTTTCCAAACAGCACCTGCCCGCGGAACTTGCCGTGTGATGTGCTTTCATCCGAAGTCAAATCTAACCCTGCCCACCATGAGCCTCACGGAAATAGGAGTTGTTATCAATGAGTAAGTTTAGTTAGTCATTTGGAAAGAAATTTCTATTACAATTTTCTACCCTCTTTTGTAGATGGATCAATCAATTCAACGAGCTGAGTACCAAATATGTGTGGGTGCAAATCTTTGAGAACAAAGGCGCCGCCATGGGCTGCTCAAATCCGCATCCACACTGTCAAATCTGGGCATGCTCGTTTTTGCCGACAGAACCACAAGTTAAGCACGAACGCCTACGATCCTACTACATTACTAATGAACGCCCATTGCTCAGCGATTATGTGGAGCGTGAGGTGGAACGACGTGAGCGTATTGTCATCGAGCATAAGGATTGGTTGGTGGTAGTGCCCTATTGGGCAGCCTGGCCATTTGAAACCATGATCATATCGCGGAACAATAACAAGCGCATCAATGACCTGACTAAGGAACAGCGTGAAAGTCTGGCCTGGACAATTAAGCAGTTAACTACCAAGTACGACAATTTGTTTCAATGCTCCTTTCCCTATTCTATGGGCTGGCATGGTGCTCCCACAGGCGCTGAAAACGCAAATTCATCCACTGCCCATTGGACTCTGCATGGAATCTATTATCCACCGTTATTACGTTCGGCAACAATTCGAAAGTTCATGGTGGGATTTGAGCTGTTGGCTATGGCACAGCGAGACTTAACAGCTGAGCAGGCCGCTCAAAGATTGCGAGAAGTAGATGGTGATAGACACTATCTTACCAAGTGATATAATTCCGAATTTCTTGATTCCAAATGGCACTTATGTATAAATTGTGACTCTACACTAAATAAAATCAATAAAAATGTTGTCTTTTTTAAATGTATCAATGCAACAAGAATAGACTGGGTCTATTTTCACGCCATAATACATATCTACGTGCTCGATAATCATAGAAAAAGAGACACAAACATTGGTGAAGAGCATAAAAATCCCACTTTATAGCTATCCTAGGTCTGTCCTCACTCGGTGCAGCAGAAGATAACTTTTTAGGTATGTTTTAAACACCGTTTTAACAATGGTTTGATACAAGCTAAAGAAATATTTCTCGGCTTACCTGGAATTCCGCTTGGGGTGGCTGACTCTGTATAATGGACTCGTCGTTAACGATTTGCTGTTTTGTTTTGTTCTTATAGAAAGCTGGCATGCACTCAGCGATGGCAACATTGTTAATATACCGCGGGGGCTTAAAATTACTGCTCGAACGGAAGCCGCTGCTGCCTCGAACGGCATGTCCATGGTCCCCGACAGTGCGCCAGAGATTCATGCGTCGCAGTCGCGCTTCCAGCTCAATATCATCACACGTAGCGATGCGTGGCATAAAGGACATGCTTTCTTTGGCGCAATGCACAAGCGCACTAATCATTTCATTGCGTATTTCAAGCAGATGAACGCGGGTGTACTGGAAGATATAAGTGTTTCCAGATTGCGAGGTAGAAAGTAGCCGACTCTTGGGTTGGCGCAAATTGCCAGGCTTGGCCGTAGCCACAGATGAAAGGCGTTTCATGGGCTGTTGCGATGTAGACTCCAATGCTGTTGGTAGCTTTTTTATTTGCTCTACCTTTGTTGGACTCATGTGCTGTGACTCATGCTCCAAATCGCAGCTCACAGCCGTGCAGGATAGCATGGTTGTTGGCTGAGTGTATGGTGTAGAGGCACGTGCCGATAGCACCTGTAACGATAGACCTTCATCTGACTCCGGGGGAGCCTCCGTGCTTCCAGCCTTGGGCGTTTTGCTGACTCTAGTTTTGGGAACTGGAGCAACTGTGGCGACTGAAGCAACCCCAACTGGATGCAGGGGTATGGCCTCGCTAGAAATGGTGGCTTGAACCTTATTTTGTTTTGCCAATAAATGGCCAACTTTAATAGTGCGCTCGATTTGAAGTATGGCAGCTGACTTGTTCCATTTGGGGTGAACAATAAGAGCATTGGAGAATTTGGACGCGGACACAACAGACACATCATTCGAACTTCTGGGTGACATTTCCATAGCATCGACTTTTATTTCATCCAACATCAGACACGACTAAGACGCAAAGGACAATTAAAGATAGAAAGAATGCATGAATGGGGTGTACAAATTGGGTATTATATAATGCACAGACTGCGCAATTAATTGCTATTAATTTTGAACAAATATATATAACCGAAAAATATGAATAAAAGAAATACAGAAATTTAATACACAAATTGTATGTCATTGCCAAAAATCAAGAAATATGTTACTATACACAAGTAAACTTACTGTATCCTGGTCCTGCCGTTTGGCAATCTCCATTTTCGCTATGGCTTCCTCCAAAGCGTCCTTCAGTTTTGTGGCGCCTAATTTCAAAAAACCAAAGCCGGCTGATAAAAACGTATTTGACGGCATTGGCGGCGGTGGTGGTGGCGCACATGGATCTTCCCACTTTTCAGTAAAACTTTCATCTTCTTCGGCTTGCAAAGCCATTGTTGCTTGTAATAAAATGGGCTGAGTTGTTGGCAAAGGAGCTTGCACAGGCGTCGGAGGTGGCGGGGGCGGCGGCAGGTGCACAGATTTGCTTGTATCAACAGGGGTCAACAATTTCTCTGTCTCGGTAGCTACATCGGTGTTGTTGACTACAACAGGATTAATTAATTTGCGTATTACTTTGCGCTGCTCCTTCGGCTCTTGACTCAAACATTCGCTTCTTTCGCTCATAGGGCGCATAAGTTTAGTTTCTACGGCGCCAGCGCCATTTTCTTCGGGCTTTATGGTCTTATTACCGCTTACTCCCTCAGTCTGAATTTCAGCCATTTGCATTGAACTTTCCGACATTGCCTGTTTAATATACTGCTTAATAGTAGCTGAAGAACTTTTCTCTTAATGCACTTACTTGTTATTTACTTTAAAATATTAATTATTACGAAAACACTTTGTATTTTTCACAAATAAAACACTCAAAATTGCAAAATGAAATCCACGTTTGTGACGAGATCAAAAATGCCGTTATTTAGCTCTTGCAATCTATGAATGTGTGTGTCGGCGGTGAACAAAATAGTGTTGCCATTACCCTACCACTAATTGGATGGACTAGTTCCGATAGATATTTGAGTTACATTTTATCAAAATAACAATTAATCTGTAAAACATTCGAAATTAAGACTAATACAAATTCGTTGACTGTGTTATTGCAGCTACTACAACAATATCAAATCATAACAGTTGCGTCCAGCGCAATCTAAACTATGCCGCCCTCGTCATTAATCGATAGGTAATCGGCAACCGCTATATGCAACCCTACACAACCATTTTGTGCTAAGAAAAAAGTTACATCTTTTTCATCGCATTGGTTTGTAGTAGAGATTTACAGTTTTTCAGTGCCGATCTAGGTATTAACGTACTGTACTTCATAAAAGTACAAGATTAACAATACCATAACGAATGGATGCAAGAGTACGTATTAAGACAAATCATTGTTAGTCTCATAAACAAAGCTGAACATAACCTCTCTTTTATGTGTCTAGAACTGTATCTGACGGAACGCTTTTAAAGGTAATAAATATATTGCAATATGACACAATATCTACCGCCGAATCTCTTGGCGTTATTCGCCGCAAGGGATCCAATACCATTTATGCCGCCGGTGGATAAGCTGCCACACGAAAAGAAATCACGCGGCTATCTGGGCGTAGCCAATTTCATGACCGACTTTGAAGATCCAAAAGATACGCCACTTCCGAAAACAGTTGAGACACGGCAGGAACGTTTGGAGCGAAGACGACGTGAAAAAGCAGAGCAGGTAGCCTACAAACTAGAACGTGAAATAGCGCTTTGGGATCCAACTGAAATCAAAAATGCCACAGAGGATCCATTTCGAACTCTTTTCGTAGCACGCATCAACTACGACACGTCAGAGTCGAAACTGCGCCGCGAGTTTGAGTTCTACGGTCCCATTAAGAAGATTGTGCTCATTCATGACCAGGACTCAGGTAAACCCAAGGGCTACGCCTTTATTGAGTATGAACACGAACGTGACATGCATGCGGCTTACAAGCACGCCGATGGTAAGAAGATTGATAGCAAGCGTGTACTGGTTGATGTGGAGCGTGCCCGTACGGTCAAGGGCTGGCTGCCGCGACGTCTGGGCGGTGGTCTCGGTGGCACAAGACGGGGCGGCAACGATGTAAACATCAAGCATTCAGGTCGCGAGGACAACGAGCGAGAAAGGGAGCGGTATCGCCTAGAACGCGAGCGCGAGGATCGAGAGGTTGCGCGTGGAGTCAACAATGGTGTAGATGCCCGAGGAGGACGCTATGGGTCAGCAATACCTGGGGCTCCTGCTGATAGACGTCGCTCAAGGTCTCGTGATCGCAGGGAAAGAGAACGACGCGCCGGTAGCAGGGAACGCGGTCGGCGCTCCCGCAGCCGCTCAAGAGAGCGTAGGAAACGACGCGCCGGCAGCAGGGAACGTGACTATGACCGAAGAGATCGTGATAGAGAACGTGACAAGAAAAAGAAGCGTTCCAAATCTCGCGATCGTGAATCTTCACGGGAACGCCGTGAGCGGAAGCGTGAGCGTCGGGATCGCGGAGCTGGCGATCGTGATGTCAAGGAACGCAAACCAGATTTCCGCGATATGGACATGGTTAAAATCAAAGAGGAGCCTATTGACGATGGCTATCCTACGTATTCAATGAACGACTATCAGAACACGGCCATTAAACGTGAGGTCGATGACGAGCACGAGGAGAAATACCGACCGCCTCCACCTCTTAATATGTTTAGTGTGCCACCACCCCCGATCATAGGGCGAAATAACAACAATAGCAGCAGCAACAACGACAACGGCCAAAATTCCGGCGAGCAGTCTTGGTGGCGTTAATTTGTGGAATATCTATCCTTTGGTATTAATAAGTCTTAAAGTATGCACTGATTTAACAATTTTAATGTCTTGCGCTCCATGGGTTAAATTTCTGATGTGGAGCTGCTGCTGCTCTGGTAATATGTGCAAAATAATTGTAACTCTTTATTGAATTTAAATTATTCCCCCTCCTCCCTCCCTTCACGCTCAATTGAATTCCATAGCAAAAAGCCAGCGACGAGTCGGCGAACATAAAACCAGAAATCAAATGGCTTGGATATTATTTATTAAATGATGCCGTAAGTCCTGGTCGCATTTCAAAATAATCTCAAAACGGAAGCGTTTTAGCTTACTACAAACGTTTTAATATTCACTAAAAGAAGAGACAAAAAGAAACCCCAAGTAGAGAAAACAGCCACAAATCGAAATTCAACTAAAGTGCATAGCTTAAATACGTTTAAATATATAAGTAACTTAACTAAAAGAAAAATGAAAAGTAAGTAAAAATAAAGCAGTCTTCATGTGTTTGTTGTTTCCCCACCTTTGGTAAGGGGGTATACGGGAATGCTTTTTGGTGTTTCGGCAAACAGAGGAAGAAGGAAGGAATGCGAGAAACTGCCGGTTACTTTTTCGGGTATGATCCCATGGTGGTTCGTGGGATTTGCTTAAGTTATTTACAATAATAGCTAACCATTTACCAATTTGCACTAACTCGTGCCTTTTTGTTTTCTTTATCTTTTTGCAGTTTTCAATAATGAAAATCTGAAAATACCACTAATATGTATATAAACATACATAATGTCATACGCCCCCCGAATTCTCGAGTGTGAAAACAAACAAATAACAGAGCATAAGTATTTAATATTTATATGGAAAATAGTTCCAAAACCAATTATATTCATAGAAGCTTCAATCAGGTAAATTCCTTCCTTCACAATTTTCATTAATCTCTGTGTTGCGTTTACCATTCTAGGCCAGTGATGGCTCTCCTGGTTCACATACGTAGCTCTGTCGTAACTCTGTCTGTAAATGTATGTGGTGTGTAAGTTTATCAATCGGGTAATTGTTGAGTCTTAAACTGACATTGTAAGTTTCATTTGGTCGGTTTAATGGTAAGATTTGGTAAACGTGAATCGGATACTGATTAAGCGAGGAGCTCCACAGGTGTAAGAGAAAGGTTTCAGGGATAATAAACCCAAAATACAGCAGGTTCAACTCTAGAACTCTTGCTTCATATCAACCTGATATTGTATGTAATCAATTTTTTGATTTTGATCTTTTCATGTACGTTTGGTGATTGTATGTGGCACCCGTACAAATGGACCAAATTGTGGATTTGACCATAGAAAGGTTTGTTCTTGGCGGATGGTAACTGGTAATTACGGGTCCGGATATTCTTAGAATATTCTTTCATTAAATTACAGAAGTATTTAGAAAAACTATATTGTTTTTGTGCACTGACACCACTGCCACTGAAGGGTTTCAAAGATCACAGCAATATTTCGTCATTGCAAAATTTGTCAAATTGGATTCATTTAAAATATATTATTTCAAATATATTATATTTCAAAATTAAAGTCAAATGCGATGTATTCACTTAAACAACCGGGTTGGTTTTAAGTTAAGAAAAAGTTTTTATTTAAAAGAGAAAAACATCATAAACGATTTGGGGTGAGTAATTCTATTGATGTATTAGATCAATAAAAGTAGGTTGTAGAAACCATGATAAATGGACCAGTGTTGATAATGTGGTCCGTCTATTCCTAAGTCGAGTTTACTATTGCAATCAACTTGCCGAAGCCTCAGGGACTTTTCTGAAACTGATTAGACAATGAATACACTTTATCTTCACTAAACGCACTTGTTTTGAATTGAAACTGGGCAATATTAAATTAAAAAATTAAGTCTTAGCGTAAGTACGTAAAGTAATAAAGCACAAATATTAAAAGGCATAGCATGTTTTTTTTCTAACAAATTTGGGGAAATATGTTATTTATTCATATGCAATAAGATGTACCGATTGGAAAAACAAAAGGAAAACTATGGAAATTTAATGGATTCTGTATTCAATTTTTTCCACTATAGGTAAAAACCGCAATTGTAAATTCAAAAAAAATACCTGCCGATAGTTAACGCGAGTACTTATCGATAACAAGGAAAAAGCAAATATAGAACAACTGCCCATCCCTGGCTAAGCGTCGCAGGCACTTTTAGTGCTTTATTTTCGCACATTTTCGGCATTCGTAGCAACGCTGAAAACAACCATTTTTTGGCGTGTGTGTAGCCGCTTGGCGTAGTGAAGCGAGGCATATTTTCTTTAAAACAGGTAAATTTATATACGCGAGCGCATTTACTTACCAAAAAGTTATTAAATGAAGTTTCGACTGTTTTGTTATTAATTTCAACGTGTTTCTTCATATTTTTATCTTGTACAGCAGCCCCGGCGTCTCGCTTTTTTTCTTACTAAAATCGGCAAGCGAGTGCAACACTCAACGAAAAAAACATGTCTGACGAAAAGAAAGGAGGCGAAACCGAGCACATCAATCTGAAGGTGCTTGGTCAGGATAATGCTGTCGTCCAATTCAAGATCAAGAAACACACACCTTTGCGCAAACTGATGAACGCCTATTGCGACCGCGCCGGACTGTCCATGCAGGTGGTACGGTTCCGCTTTGACGGTCAGCCAATAAACGAGAACGACACTCCTACCTCGCTGGAGATGGAGGAGGGCGATACCATCGAGGTGTACCAACAGCAAACTGGCGGCAACGCTTATTAAATATAGTTAAGCTAGTTACTCTTCATTTTTACGACTAATGCAAATAAGAGCATAAACATATTGTACGAAACAAACAAAAAATAAATACAATTAGTAATCGGCTTATCAGCACATACAAAACGCCAATAACAATAGAAGAGAACCAACAGCATACCCGAAAAATAAAACATTCTATATTCTATGATTTAAGACATCAATATACAAAAGTCTTTGCATTACAAGGAAAATTGCCGGTGGAGTGAATTTCCCGCTTTATGCGAGGCTGCATTTCGCGCCTAGGCATTACTTGCACACATGGGTACCTTTTTATTTTATGTATGTATGTACATACATATGTATGTATGTACATACATATGTATGTATGGATGTGAATTTTTAGTGCATTGTATAAACCCTATTTACATATTTATATATGCGCATTATTTAGGGTTACAACGTCTAATTGATGTGCGCCGCACTCAGGCCATCTTAAAACCCAAAAGCATTCGACCTAACCTAAAATAAATATAAAAAACAGTATTTTACCTGGATTGTAACTAATGCATACAGAAAGAAACACTTCTTATTTACTTTCGAAGAATTGACTTAATCTAACTTATTTATTTGAGGAAGTTTTTGAAGTCTGAAAAATATTCTCCCTAACCTTAAAGTCAAAATCGGTATGTATTGTACATTAATGTACATACATATGTATACATATGTATGTATGTACATACTTTGTACATGTGTCAAATGGATGTGAATCTTTCTAAGCACTTCTCTCCTCATGTATGTATGTATGCATTTTGCATGCATAGCTTATCATAACCTCAATTGAATTTTTTTAAATTCGACTCTAACCCTAAACACTCATTACAATCATAAATATATGCATACATTCATATGTATGTACACAGATACACACAAATAAAAAGTAAAAGATCATATGAAGTGCATTTTAACGTATACATACATATATGTACATACATATATTATTATTCATATATAATATACATATGTATGTACACATATAGCGTGCTTTTTCATACACATACACAAATGTATGAATGTATGTATGAATTTATATTCGAACACGTTTTTTCTCGTCCGAACAAGCAATATCTGAATGAATATATCCTTTTTATCGCATTCTATCATGAAATTGCTCTTTATTTGTAACAAACAAACAAATATGTAAATATGTGTCTATGTATGTATGTATATTTATACATGTAAATAACTTAAAGTAGTACCCAACCACGTTAAATAAAAGGCATACCTATTTTCAAGGTCATTTGTGCATTTTAGACCCAATCCTTGGGATTTTGTAGCACCTTCTGCAATACACTCTCCCTGGTATTGGGTTTGGGCTCGTGCATATATTCCCAACGCGCATGAAGGGGCAGTGACATCAAAATGCTCTCGTATCGAGCACCAGGTGTATATAGTCCAAACTTTGTGCCACGATCGTAAATAAGATTAAACTCAACGTAGCGGCCGCGTCGGAGCAGTTGCCACTGTCTCTCATTGTTGCCATAGTCACGATTCTTGTGGCGTTGCACGAGCGGCAGGTAGGAAGGAATTACGGCGCGGGCACAGCTGGCAACAAAGTTAAAAACAGCATCTGGATTGGGTGCATCTATGTCATCAAAAAATATACCACCTATGCCACGACACTCGTGTCTGTGCTTAATGCGGAAATAATCGTCACACCATTTCTTAAATTTGGGATAATAACTAGTGTCATGTTCATCACAGGCGCTCTTCAGCGTTTTGTGGAAATGCCGCGCATCCTTCTCATCCAGATAATATGGCGTAAGATCAGTGCCTCCACCGAACCACCATTGTTTTTGGCCATCGGGCGTTTCCACCTCGAAGTAGCGGTAGTTAAAGTGTATGGTAGGCACGTAGGGATTTCGTGGGTGTATCACTGCACTGACCCCGGAGGCAAAGAACGGCAGTTTAGCTCCCTCGGTCAGTTTTTTTCCGCGCGCACGCATCTGTTGCACTGCATCGGGCGGCAGCCAGCCCGTCACCACAGATATGTTGACGCCGGCCTTTTCGAACACATCGCCATCTTGTAGCACGCAGGTAATGCCGCCACCGCCTTCCTTGCGTTGCCACCGGTCAACCAAGAACTTCTGACCGCTAAATTCCTCCGACTCCAAAGCACGACAAAACTCCGCCTGAATCTCCATTATCAGCAGTTCCATACGATGCCGCATGTTGTCCTTGTCCTCGAGCAGTACGGCGGCATCCGTTATAGGCTCCGCCATAAAGTTTGAAACGTTCAACTTTCGGTTGACCTTTGCCGCTTCTGCGGCCTGTGCGTACGTGACCGAGGCAAATGTAGTCAGTCCAGTGCCAAGGAGAAAGCCATGTAGATGTTGCCTTCTTGTGCGTCGGCCAAGCTGAAAGGTGCCCAGCGACAGCAGAGAAATCGCATGTCGCAATTTGTTCATAACGCTTAACAGCCTACTTTTAATTTAAACTTCAAAATTATTACTTTTTTCGAAGAGTGCTTCCCGAAGTTGTTAACGCATTACAACAACAAACCACAACTACAACAACATTTTCTTTTGTTATCTTTTTGCACCGGCATTTAAAGAACGATAACGATAGCAGCAAAACAGTGTGGCAGCATCAGCACCTCACCTATATCTTTTGCATTAACAACAAAATCGATAGAACTGCGTTAGATGCAAGATCGGGCAATTGTCATTTGTTATATGTATGCATGGTTTCATAAATATAAATAGTTGCAACATTAAAAGTGCTGGGTGTAAAAAATTGTTGCGACCATTTTTAATCATAGTAGCAACTCACAACTACTTTTGATTTGTGAAACATTAAAATCATAAACTCTGTTTTAAAGGGCGATTGCTGCAAAGTAGTGGAAACGTATTTAAGCGCGATCACCGCGTCGTCACAGTGTTCATTTTGAATAAACCGGCTGAGACTGGCAGCGTTTGGTGTTTTAAAATTCAAAGTGAGTAACTGGGAACAAACACTTTCATTAAAGGTGACGGTCCTGAAAGAGAGAAATTAGAGGTACACGGAAAAAAATGTCTAAGCGCGGAAAATTTCAAAATACAGAAGAGTGGCGCCAGAAAATGCGCGAGCGTCTTCTACGGTAAATATGTTTATTGAGGACATACACACACACAACACACACACACGTAATAAGGCCGTAGTGTAGGATGTACATACATAATTACCAATTGATTAAATAGTAATTCCCGCAGTATATGAACTTGAGTTGCATGCGTTGCATGAGAAATTGATATACATAATACATAATAACATTGGAAAGTTATTTTTTAGCCCTCCTCCCAGTAAACCACCTTCCGAGACTGTCATTAATATGAATTCCGACGAACGACGTTACAGCCTGCAAGTTGTTGAGGACTTTAAGGCCATTGCTGCGGCCAGAAAAGCAGAACGCGAGAAGCAAGATCAGCAGAAGCGCGAGCAGGAGATGTGCGAGCAAGAGAAGCCCAAAATGAGCATTTGCGACGACACAATGTTTCCCATGTCAGATGACATTTCGAACGAATTTGACGGAGCGGATGAAAGTTTCGCTGCTTATGAGCGCATGTGTGACAAAACCGGCTCAGATCCGGACAGCACGCTCTTCCAGTACTTGCACAGCGAAGATAAGGAGAAGGTGCTGGCCAAGGTCAAGGAGCGTAGCGGCATGATGGATTTTAGTTCAGCTAAAAGTGAGTAAAAGAAAGCACTTAAAAACCCTTAAAAAATATAAAAAGTATGATAAAATGATCTACTTTTTATTTGTTGTGTTCAATATTTTGCTTCGCAAGTATTATCCATCAGTGGAAATATATTTCTTATTTTCTTTTTTTTATTTAAAAAAAGTACAAAGTGTGGTATTGCAAAAGATACCATTAAATACTTTTCTAATGTTGGCAGCTTCTTTCGCGACTAAATACATCTATAAATATTATTTAACTATGTTGCAGCTCACGAAATGGAAGTCGAGGCGCTGCGACGGATGCTCGATCAGGTCAATGCACATGAGCTGTTGGATAATGAAAGCCCACTTAAAGGTGTGGAATGCTCCCAATTGGAGGATGTCGAGGCGCCCTCGCGGTTCTGGGACAACACTGTGGTGGGCAACGAATCAGTTTTTCAGCCTTCAACCGAAACGTCGCCAGTGAAAATGGTCGGCCTGATGCGTCCCTCCACCATTCTGGAGGCCAACGAAGCCGACCTAACGGCAGCCTTGTCGGAGACATCCTCTTCCTCTAGCTTTCATACCGCACTTAAACCTGCGCCCAGCACTGACACAATTGCCTCGAGCTGCTATGAAACGGCAGCTGACAATTCAGCAGGAAGTGGATCAAATGCTAGTTCCAACTTGCTGAATGTCGATGACTTATTCTATGCAGCTATTGCCAAGGCCAAGCCTCCTGGCATGTCAATGGGTGAGGAGGTGGAGTTGCTTCATGATTTGCATATCAGCCTGCTTGACTGTGCTGGTGCCACCAATGAAACGTTATGCGATAAAGTTGATGTCAAGGTGGAGCTGCATGCCAGCCTGCTTGACCGTGATGGTGACACCAATGAAACGTTGTGCGATAATGCTGATGTCAAGGAAGAGACTATCATAGAGCTTTCCTCCGACGAAGAAGATGAGAAGAAACCGGAAAAAGGGGAGCCAGAATCGTCACTTTCGCAATGCGATTTCAATGATAACAAGGAGAATGAGGGGGAGAGCGAAAAGTCAGTGCATTTTAATGATACCATGGAGGAAATGGAATACTTTATGCAAAAAGGCATGGAATACATTGCCGCCCAGGCACAAACACAGGTGGTGACATCTGCTTCAAAATTGGAACCGCCAATGCTTCAAAAGCAAAACACGTTTACCAAGTCACCTAAGCCTATGATGCAAACACAAGCAGAATCGCCAGTTTTTGCAAAGCCATCAACACCATTGAGCAGCAAGAATAAAACTCCACTCCAGGCTGGTGCAATCAAAAAGCAATCCAACGAGATCCTGCACTTTTCGAAGCCCAAGGGCAAATTTTTCGAAACGCCAACATCCAGCATACCGACACGCCGCCATTTAGAACTGAAGCAGCCCTTCACACACATTGTCAGTCCGATACGCGCCTATATGGATAAGTCGGGTAAGGCGCCACTTATGACCATGTTCAAGCCTACCATTGATGCCTACCGCTCTATGGCGTTCACTGAGCTCGAGCACGAGTCGCGTCTGTGCAGTTCGGGTGCCGCCCCAATAAATGAACTTAATTTTGCGTCACTCAATCACATGAATACGAATCTACTGCCCAAAAAGGCTTATATATCCTCGGAAATTAAACATGTATGTAATGTAATTCTTTACATCTGTAATCTGTTCTTAAATTGAATTGGCCTTTTATAGATTGTTGATAAGCGCACGCCCATGCCGATGCCCAGCGTGCCAAAGATACAAAAGTTTCTTGACGCAGCCGTGGAACCCTCAGTGCTACGTCACGATGGCAAGGCCAAAATGCCTACTTCTGGAGCAGCCTCACACATTCCGCGTCGTCAAAACCTAAGTCTGGCCGATCTTTCTTTGGCCTCCGGCGATATATCCATGTATACAATAAAGGATGCTCAAAAGTTTTAGCTTTATACTCGCGTATTTTAAAGCTAATTTTGTGTGCATATTGAATTCGAAACATATTAATTGCAAATGTAATATGTACAAACACTTAATATTTAGTAAATGCCAACGTTTCATCTTAAGCGTATCATTACCAGATTTTCCACATGTTAATTGGGCACAATTTGTTCTACGACTTCTTTGCGCTTGCGCCCTTCCAGGCACGATTCACTTTGGACTCTGACGGCTTGCCTAGTTCCTCGCAAATGTAACGACCCACTCCAATCAGTTTCTCCAAGTCGACGCCCGTGCTCATGCCCATGCCATGTAACATATAAATCACATCTTCGGTGGCTGCATTACCAGACGCACCGCGGGCATAGGGGCATCCACCCAATCCGGAAACGGAGGCATCCACCACGCGTATGCCTGCAAAAACGGAGTTTTATGCTAGAATTCGCGTTTTCTTGAGCATGCGGTTATCAAATGTAGTATATAGCTAATGTTAAGTCAAAGAACAACAACTTTTCTAAACAGAAATATAGTGTTCTACTACTATAAAACTTATTGTTGAAATGATTTTTCAATTTGACCGTAAAACAATTCTGAACTTACCATATTCCAGGGAGGTTAGTATATTTGGCAACGCCTGTCCATAGGTGTCGTGGCAATGCACGGCCAGCTGTTGTGCCGGCACCGCACGCGTCACTTCATCCAACATTTTGCGCATGGTGCCCGGTGTGCCGACCCCAATAGTGTCGCCCAGTGATATTTCATAGCAACCCATATCGTGCAGCGCCTCTACCACCTTTACGACAGCGCTTGGTGCAATTGCACCTTGGTAGGGGCAGCCCACAATTGTGGAAACATAGCCACGCACACGTACTCCGTGCTGCTTGGCAGCTGCCAATACTGGTCCAAATCTATCAATCGCTTCGGAGGCGGTACAATTCACGTTCTTCAGCGAAAATGCATCAGAGGCAGCACCAAACACAGCCACCTGTTTCCAACAAATTCAATAGCTCAAGGTGCGACGATTTAATTAAAGAACACAGTTTCCAACCTCTTCTGCTCCTGCCGCCAGTGCACTCTCGAATCCTTTCAGATTGGGCGTGAGTACCGGGTAACTAATGCCAGGAACTTTACGTATACCGCGCAGCACAGCCGCATTGTCGCCCATTTGTGGCACCCACTTGGCGCTCACAAAACTGGTGGCTTCAATGCTACGTAGTCCAGTCTCTGAGAGACGATCGATCAGTTCGATTTTCACCTCCGCAGGCAGTAGTTTTTGTTCATTCTGCAAGCCATCGCGCGGTCCTACTTCCACAATGCGCACAGAATAATTGTCGTTGAGGCTACTGGCTGTGCGCTGATTATCCGAACTATGTTTAAACAATTATTTATACTATTGTATATATATTATGCGTACCCTCGGAACAATTGATGTTAAATTCAGGCATCGTCCTGCCACGTAGCGAGCTGCATGCATCCTAGTAAATGTTTTTCTTTGAAATGCAAACAGAATCTGTTACGTATTGTACTTCTTCTTACAAGCGCGATCAGCTGATCTCTTATCATGCCCGCATATTGAAGCGTAATTCGTAAAATGATAAAAATGCATTTCTAGGCAACTTTTATTTCTGGACCTAGGGCTATAAATCAAGCTTTTGAATAAAGAATACTATGTGTATGTATATTTAAGATGCACATGAATGTGTTTATGTAGATTTATTTGTACTCGCAGTTCGTTTTTGTCGTATGCTTCCATATATTTGTGTTTGGTAGCTTTTCCTACTCCTACGATAAAAGTATTTAACAAAGAAAATCTGTATCACAATAGTTTCATTTGCAAAAATACTTCTGGCATTATTAAATTTATCTTTACACACTGAGACGAGTATTCCATTGCTTGTTGCAAGACGGACAATTGGAACGTGTACGCAAGTATTTTCGAATACAGTTGCGATGTAGTTTTATGTCGCACTCCGAGCACTTGATGTCCCAGAGGACGAGGTGCCTGCACAACATGCACTCCTTTATCGTCTCCGAGTAGTTGGTGCGTAAATAGAACTCCAGCTCTAAAATACTACGTGGCCCCAAGTAAATGTAGTCGCCATCCTCCAAAAAGTAGCCACTGTCAATCCACTCGTTTAACAATTCCTGCATTCGCATCTTCTTTGGAGGCTTGGCGCTATTCTTGAAATCTATTCCTGAATATGCCATATTCCAGAGACATTTGCACTCCTCGTTGTTTGCAACTTTGTCCAGCAATATTGAAAAATATTGGCACTCTTCGGCTGTTAGATTGGGATGCAGATGAATATCTGGAGTAGGATCTGTCAAATAATAAACCAAATAATCCTGACCCGACACCGGATGTTTTATGAAAGTCAGCGCCTGGTGGAATTCCTTTATAGTTTGTTCTATTTCTGCCACAAATGATTTTATCTCCTCGGTTCCATTAGGCTTTGTCACTTTGTGCATTTCGCAAAGTGGTGTTAATATTTCGTCAATTAGGTCATAAGTAAGGCAACTGTGATTAATGCAAGCGCGAAGAAAAGCGCGCCTTACTTTATCCATGGCACAAAATAGATCAAATTGCTTTTAGGTTTAAAGCAGTATAAAAATCAACCAAATAGATACGTAAAATTAATTTTTGATGTGTCCCGCCTAGGGATGGAAGTTCCAACGAAACGATTATTATCGATAGTGTGCTCGATTACTCCGTTAGCTCATTTCGTTCAAAACATATAAAATGGCCGCCACACTAAAATATTGCTCTTGATAAAAGTTTAAAAAGACTAATAGCATTTTTCGTTTCTGTTTTATTTAGAACACACGTCTATGGTCTTCAATTTGTAATTGAGTAAAACTTAAAGGTTAAAGTTAATAGCACAACAATTAATATTTGCAGTAAATGTGTTTTGTAGCCATTTACATATAGATTTTATGTTTAAGAATTTATATTTGATTAGTAAATATATAGACAGAACAATGGCCGGGATGAACATTTTGTTTTCAATACGACGTAAGTTTTAGTATCCAATAATAGTACGTTGAGTTTCAGCTCAGGGTCTCAGTTTTTCTCCAAAAGCTATTAAATCATGTTGGCTGTGGCAGGTTAAAAAATTTTTTGAAGCATTTACACAATATTAAAATTACACAAGTTTCGATTTAAATACACAGATATATGGTATTGCATATGAGACAACAAAAATTTTAAAACGAAACAATTTTCAACAAACTGCAATTGATTTAAAAAAATATATATGTACATTATTTATTGTTCATCGATTTAAAAAGCCTCATTAGCATATCTTTATAGAAATATCTAATTTTTGTAAAAATGTAATTTTATCGTTTCTATAACTTCTTTCCGTAAAATCCTAATAGCCTTATTCTCGTAGACACCGGACTTTGAACGTGTTCCAGAATTTCCATCTAAGTTAATAATTTGGTTTTGAAGAATGTGATTTATATATGACCAGGAGTTTATATTTTTTACATTCGGTTATAAAATGTTGCGGCGATAAAAATAAAAAAGAGAAGGAATATTGCTATGAATAAGAGTAATATGGGTTTGTTACCTAAAGCGTAAATGTTAGCTTTCATAAAATTTCAATAATAAACGATTGCAATAGAAAACTAAGCTGGTTCAATACTAAGCCGTTCAATTACACAGAACGGTACACGAGTAAAAATAAATAAAGAAACAAAAAAATAAATAAATAAATAAACAAAAATCAACTTTTAATTTGATTGAATAACATTTGAATAACGTTGACAAACCAAACCATCTGTAATTCAAATCATATTATAATACAGTAATATTCGTAGCATAGAATTAAAAGTAATTACAATTTTGACTGTATTTGATGCTTAAACTGGAATCAGCTTGCTGCCTATATCCTGTATGAACATGAGACTATGATTTTTAATTCTTCACCACTTCTTGGTATATTTTACACTTGCTCTTAAAACATATAAACTTCTTCATCTTATAAAAAAAACTAACAACACATTCATGAAATAAGATATTTAACTAGATTCAAATCACAATGCTGCGTAAATAAAAATGTATAATTTGTACGTGATTTCATTTATAATGATACTTAATAAATTTGATAACAATGATAAAAATTAAATCATTAAACTTAAATATAAACATTTTGCTCGCTTGTTACCTGAAAAATAAATACGATTCAAACAAATTAATCAAAATAAATTGTAACAACAATAAAATCATTGTTCCATTTTATTAGAAATTAAATATTATCTTCTACCAACTTATTTCATGGATTTATGATTAGTGCGCAAATTAATGTGAGCATTGCATAGACAGTATTAGATGAACAAAATAAATTAATAAATAAAATAAATCATAAGTACTTACATGTTAGGTTCAACGAAATACTACAAAACTAAAAATGTTATATTTTTCATATATGTAGGAGTATATATTTTTTTAAAACCAAAATTGTGCTTTAAGAAGTGTCTTCAAAATTCCAAGGACAGACAGGGTAAATCACATAGCTGAATCTATTTTTATAATAGAATTTATTTATTACACTAGCGATATGTTAAAAGTTCTTCCCGATGATAATCCCGAATTATCCTACTCGTATGTTACTCTTCAAACGAAACTCAATAGAACAATTTCTAAAAAAACCAACGCCAGAATGGCTTGGAAAATGTTGATATTTGAATGTGAAGTTTATTTTCTTTTACCATAATAAAGAAATGGTAGATGCTAATAGACGTACTCAGAATGGAATCGAGAGGATTACACTTGTTTGCGGGTGAATTATTCAAGGATTTGTCGGCGCCTAACCAAATTAATCGAAATGCTCTAATATAAAATAGAACGGAACTGTGCAAATTACGTTTAACTCAAACAAATATTCTTAAACCATCAAGCTTGTTGTGTTAATAAATTCGTTTAATATCAAGAAATTGTTTCGTTTTAAAATTTTCACATGAAATTATTAGTAACCAAGCTGAGCTCGTTTGCAATGTGATTTGTTTCATTCAAAACATTTGACTTGGCCAAGTCAATGAATGCGTTATATATTGTATGCACGCATGTGTATGTATATATGTATGGATTGTATATGCATGTGTGGTATTATATAATGTGTAACCCAAGTCAAATTGATAATTTGAAATCCGCATGAGGTTGTTAGATGTTTGAGGAAAGAAAGAAAGATGACGCAGAAAAAAAGAATTAACGTTTTTTCTTTCGTTTAGAAAGTTAAATATTTTTGGTTTCCTTTAATTACATTTTAATACTTAGTATGTGTATAATGTACCAATTAAATTTGATTGGCATGCAAAGTACTCATTATTTAAAAAAACATAACAATAAATATATTTAAGACCAGAAAGTTATTTGGCATACAAATTTATAACAAAATAACATAAAATTTTGATTCATTAATATACAAAATGAAAGATTCTGTTTTATATCAGATTTGTTGCACAAAATTATTAGTTTAACAAACTAAATAGGACTTAAGCAAACATCACAAATATAAGTAGTGGTTTTTTAAAATTAATTTTGATTACTTCGATGTAACTACATTGCCGAGGCATCTATTTGGTGGTTTTATTTTTGGATTAATTTTTGTTTTTTGTTTTTGGTTGCATTGTTAGTTGATCATTTTTTACATGGTATTAGTCTTTGGTGGTTCATTCAAGATTTCTGTAGCTAGCAAGTAGATTGTGAGTATCGCCTGTATAACGTATACTTACGCGATTTATTGAGTTGCGTCGGGCACCGCCCAGACCATCACTGTTCAGGCCATTGCCTGTGACTGTATCATTATCGATGCAAATGTCCGAATCGGAATCAACGCGTCGAAATTCGCTGCCATCCTACACAAAATAATTAATTATTTAATTCACCTGCTCAATTATTGATCGACTGCTTTAGCATCGCACTTACCTGCGTTAGCTGTTGTGTGGTGGTTAGCAAACGCGCGATGGGATTACAACATACTGGCAAAGTCTCCAGTAGTGTGGGACGCGAGTGGGTCAGCAATGGTTTCATATATCTGCGAAGAAATACATAAATTATAATGGGCTCCAGTTAGTTTTGCAAAATTTAAATTCTTTCAAAAATAATGAAATCATGTGATTTTGTTGCGATTACAAATTCCAGAAGTGATAATAAAAAATTAAGTTTATTTTAATTTTAACAACTTATTTGTTCAGAATTCTCTGTAGTTCCCCCTCCCTACTTAGTTTATAGTCAATAATATACTCACTTGGTATCAAAGTTGCCCCAAATACGCGCAAGTATAGCCTTCTCGTGGCTGTTGCGCCGCCGCGCCCCCACACCGGGCACGCTGCCATCAATGGGCGTGTCCAGATTCGAATCGGCGCCACTAGATAGACGTGTTTTGCCACGCCCACCGCCAGCCTCCGCATCCTGCAAATAGCCATCAGACTAAGCAAATTCAAACAAACCTGTATTAGCACTACATTGGCAAGCAAAGCAACTAATAATACAACATTGAAATTATGATTTTAAAGGATTTACTTAAATATAAAAATAAAGTACAAAACTCAAGCAACATGTTTCATGAAATGCCACAACAAATAAGCACACTTATTGTATGAACTGTTAACGTACCGGCGGTGGATGTGAATTATCCATAGAATTGTAAACCTTTAGTTTGGTAGAAATGCGAGATGTTGTGAATTGCGTAAACAAATAAAGGAAATCGCATACAAAAATTATGTATTTAATGAGTTTAATATACGTAAGCATTAACCGATTTAAAAAAGATTGCAACATTTTTGTTGAATAAAGTTCGATAAAAAAGTTTCCCATCCCATCCCAAACATCTTAAATCTTCTGTCACGTCGTCTCCATGCATTACTTTAAACCTTTAAAAAAACACTATTCAACTTTGGTTAAGTTTGATAATCGAGCAATTAAAAGTTTTTCTTTAGAAGTTATGGTTTGAAAGACATTTCCCATAATCTAGAGCTTTTATACTTTAAAAAGCATAAACGGTTTTCAACTCAGCCCTACAATCGAACTCGGTTATGAAATAAACTGTCTAAATTAAATAGTGGATACATTTTAATACTCACACTGTGAACTTGATAATTGTTTAATTGTTCAGTCTCATCATCGACTCCAACACTGCAATGTTAAAAGTTTATATATTATACACAGGACCTCAGATCCAATAACCCAGCATTGAACTTACGGTATTTTTAACCAATTCAGCAAAAAGTTTGCAGCACCTCCTTGAATAATGACTGTGAAAATAACAATCAAGGATGTGGCTGTCAACATGGTTTGGCGTGCGTCAGAGACGGTGTTACGTATAGCCAGGGCAAAGGACATAGCGCCACGCAAACCTACGCGTAGAAAAATAATTGGATTTATTATGATGTCAGACACGTACACTTTTTCATTAGCATACCAGCAAAGAAGAGCATATGCTGGAAGTTCGATGAAATTTTGGGTTTACGTTTAATATTTAATAGCCAGGACAATGGATATACATTAACAGCACGTCCAATGGCAGCACAAATCTGGAATCAAAGCAGCAAGAGTTTAAAATAATCCCATATACTTAAGTATATTTCAATTCACTTACGAATGCTGTCACGATGAAGCCTGCATCAAAATGATGCTTCGGAAACGTAAACATCGATACACCGATGTACGAAAATATGAAGTTCTCGGCCAAAAAGTTCAACAAATCAAAAATTTGCTTGGTCCGTTGCCGAGAGCTCTCCGATAGATTATTGTACGTGTAGTGTGCTTGGCAAATACCGCAAAATAATACGGCCACAACGCCTGTCAATTCCGTAGCTTCGGCTAACAGGAAAGTGCTGTAGGACATAAGCACAAATAAGGCTGATTCCAGCAGCGGAAAGTCTCGAACGCGCGTAAATTTGGTCAAGTGTGGCAAGAGTTAAGGAATACAATCAAACTTAGACTAAAAGGAAAGGCATTCGATTAGGAATTACCCTGTACCCAATAGAAATTTAAATTATGTAGTCAGAAGATAAAACAATCCACTTCAGGGAACTAAATCATGCTTAAACTAAAGTGTTTAAGTAAAGGACTCTGACAGTCTTAGCTATAACCATTCTCTGAGGTACAGAGTATTCAATTAATAAATGATTTGAAAAGGATATCAATGCTGTAAAGCAACCCATGATCGCGCCAATCAGCAGTGATAGAATAAATATGGAGAAGAAGTCACTCATCGAACGCAAAAAGGCTGTCGTCTCGAATTCGCCTGTATTTGAATAATGCTCTCCATAGTTTTGTATGGCACTAGGAATGATAATATAAAGGAAATATATATTATTAAAGGAAACTGATTAAATCATACATCAATTACTTACCCGCTTAGCACTATGGCAACGGCATCGTTGAGCACAGATTCACCCAATACCAGCGCATATAAGTTGACATCGACGTGCAAGTCATGAAATATGGCTAATATGGTAAGTGGATCTGTTGGCGATATCAACGCTCCAAAATAAAGCGTGTCCAGGAATGTAAAACTGCTGCTCAAATATTTTGGCATCAGTTTCACACAGCCGTACATAAAACCACCGATTAGGAACGCTGATAGAGTCGTGCCCACAATCGCAAACATTAAGATGGCGCCCAGATTACGAAAGAAGTATTTCTGCGGAGTAGCATTAATATATGGGACATTAATTCCTATTGAACAAATGCAAACTAAGCGAAAAGCTTACCTTTTTTAAGCTGTAGCCAGCATGAAATATAATTGGCGGCAATATAATATTGAAAAACACCTCAGGATCGAATGTGGCCTTAAGATCTATTTCATTTTCGTCCACATCGTACACTTGTCCACGAAAAACATAGGCATATGTCTTTATGCCCTCAGGCAGCCTTGTGCTGTTGGTCTGATTAACAGGATACTTAATTCAGAAATCAAAACAAAGTTATTCGAGTTCTTTAAGCAGAATCAAATTAGTACAATCGTATACCTTAAACCAGAGCGTATCAGGCGGCAGCTTTTCATGGTATGTGGGCGTGCCTTGGGGTTCCACTTGCATGTGAACGAGTGTGGTGGATGCCCCCGCATATCTTATGATAGCACCAACAATTAGTCCTTGAAGAAAAAAGCAAATTAAAAATCGTTAATGCTGCCCCATCTATCACATAGTATACAAGTATAGCCATTTGTGCACATATATATTCTAGCAATTACTCTGACTCAGCCAGCAGTGCTTATCGGAATCTTTTAAAAGTATTTTTCCTATACTTTTATAAACACATAAAAGTAGTTATATTTTCATTTTAAAAGAATATAGAAGATAGATATGCCAACTTGTAGGGCATACACATATAAAGCTGTTAACTGATTATTTCTGCAAACAAACACAATTTAATTATTCATTATGTGTCTACGCGTTTGTCACGCCTTATGCTGTTTATTGAATTGTTTCATTAGACTCAATTAGGCCTTAGAAATCATGTTGACTCATTCAACTCATTCAAGCAGCGTTTAATATTTAAGACTTTACTGATAAGGGGGTGCAGTAATCATATTTTTGTACACTCATTGCACAAATTGTTGCTATTCCTAGCAGAAAATAGTCAAATGAACAGTTCTTACAATGATAAAGTTATTAAAACACTTTCATGATATTAGCTTGTGATGCTAATGGATTAAAATACAGGTTTTGTGCCATGTTCATGGGTTTTTACGATTAACGTTATTACGTTAACGTAAGCAAAAACCTGCAATAAAAGCCCCACGGGTTGAATTCAAATGTGATAGGGGAGTAATTAGAAACGTGTACATATGTATATAGATGTACATTATGTACATGATATATGCACTCGGTAACGTGAACATGTAGTAAATAGAAATGTACACAAGCATGCACGCAAATTAACGAATTGTGAAAATGCTTATTGGACAAATGTTTTAAGGCTATAAGGCTGGTTTACCCGTCTAAATGTTAGCCAACTGTACATAGGAATGGCTCGTTAAAATAAATTAAGTAGAATTGTTAGGGGCATGCGTAGGGTTTGAATAATTATAGACAAAGCTGGAAGCGAAGAAGAGAGAGAAGTGACAATAAAAGCGTCATCATCACCTGAACAAATGGAATGTCGTCGTCGTTGCAAATGGCAACGGGAAACAGGGGGCATTATGGGGAACAATCAGCCAGAGTCAGAGCTAGACATACTGGTGGAAGGTGAGTGACAGATAATCAATAGCACATCTGGTGAAATGGTGCCATTGCGTGCAACGTACGAACAATGGTGACAATGTCATGGATTTGTTCAAACTTCAATATTGTTGGCAATGACAGAATCATCCACAAATTTACATACAGAGAGCTGTTAATTAAGAAATTTGACTTACCATAAATCACAGCCAAGCCGGTCTCGTGCAGCCACGAGACGCGATGATGTTTGAACAGCCATATTGTAAGCACGGTCAGTGTCAGCAGAAAGGTGTAAACCAGCAGATTAAGGCTGTCGATTCTGTGGTTTAGCGTCGCCTTGGCATCCAACGCAATGTCTGTGTCTGTCGCCTCGACATAAACGTTTAGCACGCATAGTATAACAAAACATATGGATAGTGTGTTTTTCCAGCGCTCCTGTGGCCGGGTCCTCAAAACGGAGCACCTGCTTCTACTGCCATGCAAATGTGCATTTTTCTTGTCAGTCATTTTGCGTAGCAAATTTATTTTTTTCACTGCCACAGTGTCACAGTCGTCGTTGCAGCTGTCTGCGCCCGAAATCGATTTTCCCGCTGTTGTTGTTGTTATTTCTACTGCTGCCTTTGCCCAATTGATTTCGCACAGCTTGTGCGCATTCTGGGGGCGCATACAAACGCTTTTCCTTGTTCTCGCTCCCTTGCGTATTCTTTATTACATAAAATGAAAATATTTTTACACTTACGGGGAATAGTCACTTTAAATCAAACTGAAATGTTGTCTGGCTCTCACTCTTAATGTTGTTTTGCATACTATAGACATACGTACATACTATATACTCGTATGTATAAATAATTCAACGATAAAATATGTAGAAATACCCGCAACTGAGCGCTCACAGCTCTCTTTAATGACTGCAAAAAAAGCTCACTAATACGTAAATAAACAGTAGAGATGGGCACTATTTACATAAATCGAAAAGATATTTAACACCATTATAATTGACTACCGACTTTTTAGAAAAACACACGTACATAAGTCATCTAAGTAATTAATAATCTAACTAATAAAATGGAACACTTACAACTATAGTGGTCCCTTTTAAGCTGATACTGTTAATAGATAATTATTCGCTCTCAATCCTTCGTATCTAAATGCAAGTCATAATTGTCACGATACGATTTTTATACTACAGCTCATCGCTATTTGGGAAAACAGTGCTGGACAATTTCTCGTTGCCTTTGTTTTTATTGATGTTCCTTTTGCGATGATTTTCTAAACAAAAGCGAATAGGGCAACATAAGTATGCTGGTTATTTGTTTTCTTTTTTTTTTTTTAATAAATTGCGCTTTTTCGGATGTACACTTTAAGTTAGCCTAATATTCTTTTCCCATTTTAATACTTTCTGAATATTTTAATATTTGAATAATATGTAATTTTAAGGCTTGCATTAATTTTAGTCTTCGTATACATATAATGACACTTTATAAATACCATAATTTATAAAAATAACAAAATGTAATTGCGAAACAATTGAAAACCATCCGTTTACCTATCTGTTCGGTTTTCTTGCCATGAATAATACTTCCTTTTAAATTTCCGCTGTATTGCCGGTCCGTATGTCCATATAATACTTAAGAAGGATATGAACTCACTACATTAAACCTTTCGATTATCCAATAATAGTATTTCCAATTCCTGAACAATTGGGCACGAGTTAAAGAAAAATACGATTTTTGCATACGAACTAATTATTTTAAAAATGTATTTGATAATAACTTAAGTAACCAGAATTGCAGACTTCGAATTATTTTAAGTGGATGCTTTTTGAACTTTGGCTAGCTCTGCCTTGAACTTAACGATCGTCTCTCGAGCCAGTTTAAGCCTATCCTTTAAAGTAACAATCTCTCCTTTTACTTTTTGTTTTACATTCACAATGTTGTCCAAAGTTTTTCTCTTTTTTTCCTCAACTAAAAAAAGAAATGGTGTTTTAAAGAAATAGGGATGTCAATTAATTGGCTTACAATCTGTGTCGTGGTTGAGCAAACCGATGGAACTCTGATCCGACAGAAGCAAATAATGCTGCATGATTTGGGTGGGTTCTTGGAAAACTATTTCTTCGTACGATTCCGACACCAATCCCTTTTTTGTATCCATGGTAGTAGAAGACGTAAGCTCCCCGTCAACTACAGGCGACTGGAACAGCTTCAGAATGTGGTAGCATGTCACCGGCCGCTCGGACTGGTCGTTGAAGTAGATTTTTATGACCACCTCGAATTCGCCCCAGCCGGTCTCTGTTATCTCATATGGCGGCTTGACCACAATGCGGTTAGGATTTGCATAGCTCTCGTGCAGCTTAAAATGTACCTTCTTGACATAAATCGACATGTCCTCGTTGTAATAGGGCTTTAAATAGACCTTCCATTGATGTGTGTGACCATCCTCTTCCCGCTTCTTGCCAAATGACCGCGCAATGTTGCCGTACACTATTGGCTTTACAATAGTGACGCCTTTAAGACGACCACCGGATTCGGAACCGAAATCTGTCATTTGATGCGAAGGCTTTTTATATAAATATATGTACTAATCGAACAAAAAGGAAATGTGAATGGGCAACGCGTAAATATTTGCCAGAGCCACTATAGCCTATTAGAGATGGTATAGTTGATGCAACTACTGCAATGTTATCGAAACACATGGTGGACAGTATCGAATCGCAACCTTGTGTTTTTACAGCTTCGATGTACATGTACAGCGTCGCTCGATCGGGAGAAAAGTTACATATTTGTTTTGCAGTTTCAGTTGTGGGGAGAATTATTGTCCTATCTGGACTTTAAAGCTTGCAAAATGTTAGCCCGACGTGGCGGTAAGCGGATTCGCATGGACGATCCACCTCCCTATGAGGAAGGCATTCACAGGTATTTATGGGTGTTTCTGGCGGTCTGAAAATATAGCTTTCTATAATGAAACTCTTATTGAAGTGATGTACTGAATGAGAGCACTTCGGACGGAGACAGTCCAACCAAGCGTATGACCAGATTGCGTGCCCGTGGAGGTGTGCGCGACAAACCGCCCATTATAGATGATGATGAGGACGACTTTTTTGCGCCAGTTGCACGCAAACGAAAGACTCCACAAACACGCAAGCAGCCAGCTGAGCGTAAGGAGCGCGTGGAACGACCGCGTAAAGAACCCGTCGAAAAGTCGCACCATCAAGAGCGCATTGACAATGAGCGTGAAATAACCACTGATGAAAACAGCTTGTACTACATAGTGCGCCATTCCAAAAATCCTATTGCAGTAAGCGAGTATTGGTCCAGCAAACTCACATTTACTAAATAAAGCTGTTTTTTTTTACAGAACATTGTAGACCAGTGGATTGAAGAGTATAAAACAAACCGGGAGACGGCACTTGTTACTTTGATGCAGTTTTTTATAAATGCCAGCGGTTGCAAGGGTAAAATATCAAAGGATATACAATATCCAGTTGATCATACAGCCATTATAAGAAGAATGACGGAAGAGTTTGATGAGGTACATTATATTATATAAGGAATTATGAGGTGTTTCATTATTTGTTTCAAATTTCAGGAAAGCGGCGAGTATCCATTGATTATGACTGGCACACAGTGGAAGAAATTCAAAAATAACTTCTGTGATTTTGTGCAAACGCTTGTTAAACAATGCCAGTATTCCATTATCTATGATCAGTTTCTGATGGACAATGTTATATCACTGCTGACAGGCTTGTCCGATTCCCAAGTCCGTGCTTTCCGCCACACTGCAACTCTGGCAGCCATGAAATTGATGACAGCCTTGGTAGATGTGGCTTTGCTCGTTTCAAACAATTTTGATAATGCAGCAAAACAGTTTGAAGCGGAGTGTGTAAAGGTAAGATCTTAACAATAACTGTTTCGAATTTTTAGATTTAAATCTTCTTTTGCAGTCTCGCGACCGTCGCGCTTCTGATCGTCTAGATTCTCTGAATACCAAACGTTCCGAGCTTGAGGAGAACATGGATGAGATAAAGAGCATGTTAACGTACATGTTTAAGTCGGTATTTGTACATCGATATCGCGATGCATTGCCAGATATTCGTGCCATTTGTATGGCAGAGATAGGCATATGGATGGAGAATTATCCGCAGAATTTTCTTGATGACTCCTATCTAAAATACATTGGCTGGACACTTCATGACAAGGTTGGAGAGGTGCGCTTGCGTTGTTTGCAATCGCTTTTGCCTCTCTATGATCAAGACGAGCTAAAGGGAAAACTTGAACTTTTCACGTCGAAGTTTAAAGATAGAATTGTGGCCATGACACTGGATAAGGAATTTGAAGTATCCGTCCATGCAGTCAAGCTGGTTATTAGTATATTAAAGTATGTATATTATATAGACTGTGAGATGCAGTTTATAAATTATATTTCTTGTCTACCACAGAATCCATCCTGAGATTTTGGCTGATAAGGATTGTGAAATTGTCTATGAGTTGGTTTACTCCTCTCATCGTGGTGTCGCTCAAGCTGCCGCAGAATTCCTCAACGTGCGGCTCTTCCATCTGACCGCTGACATGGAAGAAACAAAGACCAAGCGAGGCAAGGTGCGTTTGCCCAATACGCCGCTTATACGTGATCTGGTACAATTCTTCATTGAATCTGAGCTTCATGAACACGGCGCCTACCTGGTTGACTCGTTTATTGATAGCAATGTCATGATGCGCGATTGGGAATGCATGACGGATTTACTGCTGGAAGAGCCTGGACCAAATGAAGAGGTGCTGGATAATAAGCAAGAATCCACGCTCATAGAGATCATGGTCAGCAGTGTCAAGCAATCGGCAACGGGTGAAGTGCCTGTAGGACGCGCTAGCAATCGTAAATTCACACTCAGCGTCAAAGAGGTGAAAGCCATTCAGGATGAAAAGGCAAAACTAACAGAACATTTTATCGTAACACTGCCAGCACTGCTCGAGAAGTATCAGGCCGATAGCGAGAAGTTGGCCAATTTGCTGGCAGTGCCGCAATACTTTGATTTAAATCTATATACAACCAACAGACAAGAGGGAAACTTACAGGCGCTGCTCGACAAAATTAGTCAGGTAATGTGCAAGCATACTGGACGCGATGTTCTTGAGACCTGTGCCAAGACTTTGGAGTGCCTTTGCGCCGAAGGCAGTGCTACCTACACACGCTGCAACATAGCTCGCTCCAATATTATTGAAAGTGCTGTCAACAAATACAAAGACGCCATTGATGAATGGCGAAATTTAATACAGGGTAAGTATAAGAGTTTGTTGCCATACCTTTTAAATATTGTCTAATATTTATAAATTTTTCGCAGGCGAAGAAACACCTAATGAAGACGACATCTATAACATAACCATAACTCTTAAGGTTTTATCTATTTTGTATTCATCGCACAATCTTAACCCGTGGGAACTATTCAAATCGCTATTCCAAGACGTTGAGGAGGCACAATCCAAAGAGAATGGAGAACGTTGTCTTCCTAACGAGGCCTTGGCCTATTGTATTGAGGCCTGTTATTTTTCAATTAGTTGGGGACTTTATTATGTGGAGAACGAGTGTGAAACTATGCATATTTCTGATGCTGTGGCGGAATTGCGCAGCAATTTGGACACATTCATGTCAGCCTGTTTTGAGTTGACGCGTGATGGTCCGACGGTGCAAATACAAGAGGCGGTAAGTATAAATCTTCTACCCGATACACACATTATATATATGTATATTGTTACTTCACACACAGGCCTATCAATCTGTTTGCGACCTACTTATTATATTTTCCGACCAACTGGGGCGCAGTGAGATTGAACAGATTCGAAGCTTGGAGTATAAGTCTCGTATGGATGAGCATTTAATCCTGGACAATTTTGTACAACACTATGTCTTTTCGTTGAAACAAGTTGTTGCGCAGGATGAGACTCGTATTGAAGAACTGCACAAGAAACGCAATTTTTTGGCTTGTTATTGCAAACTCATTGTCTACAACATTATACCCACAATGAGAGCAGCGACAATTTTCAAATACTATGTGAAGGTATGGCCGCCTGTTTATTTTTCATTTAAATACAGCTTTATAATTTAATAAAATGCATTCCACTTGCAGTGCTACATGGAATATGGCGATATTATCAAAGCCACACTGGGCAAGGCACGCGAGATCAACAAAGTCAACTTCGCTATGACGTTACTACTGAGCCTGATAACGGTCTTCAAAAGCTTGCAGGATCAATCTGAAGATGGCATGGTAGCCAAAAATTCTCAGGAATTTACCGATCTTAAAGAGTTGGCCAAACGCTTTGCGTTGACATTTGGTTTTGATGCGATAAAAAATCGCGAGTCAGTTGCAGCTATTCATCGTGGTGGGATCTATTTTGCGGCCAACAAACAACCGGATGATCCAGTGCGTGCACCGACACGACTGCTATTTCTCGAAGTTCTGAACGAGTTCAATTACAAATTACTCAAACAAGATAAGAAGGTAATTATGGGCTTTCTGGATAAGGTAATACCACCTGGAATGCCATCTAGTCGTGCCGAGGAGTGGCAACCGCTAGTGCTGTATCGGAATTCATTGCTTCATGGCGAAACTGACCAGGCCCCGGTGGCTACACGTCGTGCATATACCCGCAAACGCAGAGAACACGGTGAGACAACGAATAATTAATTTAATTTAATATTTGAATTTTTATATTTAAAACTTTTCAACATTTACAGATGATGAAGAAGAAGAGGAGGAGGATGAAGAGGAACACAATGATCCGGATTATCGAGGCTAAGAATTGGATATATGCTTGTGCAAGCCCAGTTATTCTATGTCCGGTGATAAGATGATTTTAAGTTAAACATTTCTAAGATTAAAGTAAAGTTTTTGTAGTTTGTAAAAGTTTAATTTAAGACAATCACTCTCAAATTTTAACTTTTTAATAAAAAATTAATTTAGCAATTTAAATCCTATATAACTAGTTATCGACAGCGTTCATAAATGCAAGTGTAGTGGAGGTGTAATGTTTGTTTGAAATTGATAATCATAAATACGGGTGTAGTAGATGGATTATCTGATACAAATATTTAGTTTTGTGCAAAATATGCATATTTGAATTATGTATGGAGCACAACACCCCCACCCTATCAAATTTTTAGGAATTTTCGATTAATATTATCGATTACAAATATCGACAACTGCTTTTAAATTAGCGGACTTTCCAGCCCTATACATCTGTTGTTGAAACAACCTTAGAAAAGCGTTCCTGTGAGAGTTCATTTTATTTGGTTATCGAATGTTAATCCACCAACGATTTTGGCGGGCAAAACGCGATTGATAACTGTTGGTGTGTTTACTAAATAATTTAAGTGGTTTTTATATTTAAAACAAAGAATGCCCTCTAGTATGGAACTACCCAGTACGCCTGATGAGCTGATGGAACGGGAGTCTACGTCCACTGGATGGAAAGAGCTGCTGCGGGACCAGGAAAAATATAAAAACATACCGCTTTTGAACTACACGCCAATGCACAAGCTGAAAGATGAAACTTTGGTGCGATTTCGTGGCATGGTGCAGGACATGATTGATCCAGAAATGTACCTTGAGAGTTATGAGGTTAAGGCAGCGAACGGCAGCACGCGGATGCAGCAGGGAAAATATCGTGATTGTCTGCGGTTGCACCATGGCGAGACTGTAGACTACAGTGCCGAGTCAAATGTACATAGTACGCGGCGCACACTATTTGTTGTTTCAATTCCGGGCCTCAATGAATGGGTCAAAGAGCACGAAAAGCAGTGTAATGTAGAGCCTCATATGGATTCATCGTTGACATCAGGTGTTGCCCGAAAGCGAGCCGCCGATGAGGGAGACAATATCGAAATGGATGTGGATATACCCAGTGAGGCTTGCAAAAGGCAATGCACTACACAGCTGAAGGATGTGAGCTCATCTGGGGAGCAGACAGCCCCAGTGTTGAGTACGGAATATTTTCTGAATTCGCCGTTACCAAGTCGTCCAAGCATGGCTTGTATGGTGAAGATTTACGAGGATTTTGATGCAATCCCACTCAATACAATAGTGGATTTTGTTGGTTTTTTGTCAGTGAATCCCGCATTAGATGCAACGACACTGGATGTCAATAACGATATTGAAAATATGCAGGAACTTCAAGCACTTAACCCGCCGCCATCTATAATACCTCGCTTGCATGCTTTTGGATTGCGTCTTTTGTCGCATGCCAATCCTCTGTTGGATCTAAGTCTACTGCAGCCTACAGACATTCACTTAAACATCCCGCCAAAATCACAAGAAACAGTGCACAAGGAGATGCGCATTTTATTTAAACTTTGTTTGTTCGATGATGACCTAGCCGCCGAGTATTTAATCTCGCATCTTATTTCGACAGTTTACAGCCGCGCTCAAATGCAAAGCATAGGTAAATTTTCTCTTAACATATGCAATTTACCCACGGAGGGCTTGCAGGAATACACAATAAAACTATACAAGATAATGGAGCTACTGCTACCAGCTAGCCATTACATACCTATGACGCTGGACACTATGAACACATCTGCATTTGCGCCAATGTAAGTGAATAGGCTTGGTTAATAAAATACATTATTCATACTGTAATATTTCTTTAACAGAAAGGACTATGACACAAATAAGCTGGTATCTGGAATGCTGCAATTGGCACCCCATACACACCTTGTCCTTGACGAGACACGCATGCAACCGGGAAAATTAGAGAGCAGTGGAGTGCTGGGCATGCAGCATCTGTCACATTTAATCAAAAATCAGCAGTTGAAGTGTGACTTTAAGTTTTTCCACCTAGACTACAATGTCGATATACCCGTAATGATTCTAAGTGAGGGCCGCAGCATGCTGCCTGTAAGTACATATATACGCAATCCAAATCGAATAAGTCTCGAACAACTTAGCATTAGCGTTTAAAAAACTGATTAATTTGACCCCTTTTTATACTTATAGTGTGATTTTTGCTTGCCGGTTAATGCCGATGCCAAATCTGTGGAGATGTTTGAGGAATCTTTCAAAGCTGCCTTACACTATTTAAACCCTGATCGTTTGCTGCAATTTCGAAACTATCTGACCCAGGCGCGAATCAGTCAATTTAATGTCAGTGATGACCATACCACCATGATACAGGAAGATTTCGTCGAGATGCGGAAGTCGAATGCGAAGAGCAATGCCGATGACTTGCATGGGTTATTGGTGCTCTCTCGCCTACTAGGTATCGCGCGCGGCAAAGCTGATCTGGACAAGGAAACTTGGCAATTGGCTACAGAATTTGAGACGAAGCGACGCCAGCGCTTGCAGGCACTGCCTAAATCATCGGCCCAAACGCACACTTAAATGTAAGAAGTAATGTAAATGCCTCCGCTATAGGATATAACAACAAAGAATACTACATATATACATACCGATAATTTTTTCTGTCTGGCTGTTTTATTTCCGCGAAATCAAACTATTCAACATATGTAAATATGTACAATTGATGTTGATTGTCGTCCTAGAAATTAAGAACGAAATGAATATCATTGCATTCAAATCATTTGGTAATAAACTAATTCAGAAATATTAATTGTACTCAATTTTAAATCTTTGGCGTACCCCTTCCTTCTTAGTGGACATGCAGCAGTTTTTGGTTCGCTTGTAGATCACTTCTTCGTAGTCACGTTTGCATTGTTGTAGATCGCTCAGGAACCATTGAACCAGTAGCGAGTTTACGAATCAGTGCATCTTGAACCAGCGTTGCTGTCGCAGCATCCAAATGGAAAATAATAAAATGTTATTGTTTCTTGGTGCAATTATTTAAATGCCACTCATAATTATACAACGAAAAATATTAATGGCATACTCTTCTTAGTATTAAAAACGATAATGCACTCGGTTTGCAGAGCATATTTGTGTTGTTAATAGCTCTGCGCAAACGCAACCCTTGTTGGTAGGAAAATCAACAGACAGACGACAACAAACAGGTAAATGTAATATAAATGAAATATTTATTGCATTAAAGAGGCTGGATTCTTAACATTTTTTGTTCATTGGATTTTTCAGTCCCAAATGTCGCCATCACACTCACACCCTTCGCTGTCGCTGCCTCTGCTGCTGCTGACGTCGCTGCTCTCAGTAATTCCGGTTTTGGCCTCCTCATCGCCTGGTGTAAAAATATTGCGCGCTCCTGAGTCCAGGGTAGCGCCAAATGGTGATGAAATCGTTTTCGAATGCGAGACCAGTTTGGCACCGGATCTTTTTGAGTGGAGATATCGACGCCATCAAAATTCAAGCAGCCGTTCTCTTGCTTTCAGAATGAGGTATTCAAAAGTCGTTGGTGGAAAGCTGCACAACATTACCAATGCGAATGCCGTATCGAAGTTGAGTGTCTTTGTGCGACATGATACCCAAGGCGAATATCGATGTGTGGCCTGGTTCGGTCCTGTGGCGGTAACATCTACAACGGCGCGTTTGGATCTGGCAACCATTGAGCTAAATGAGCCAGATACTTCGACAGAGCCAATTTATTGGCGAGCAACATCTGGAAATACATTGCTGCTGCCATGTGGTAAGATCAATTCGAAGCCGGCACCGGCTTGGAGTTTCTATCGCAATGGTGTGGAAGTGAAAGCCCCTACTACTGCAAACAATGACACGCTAGTGCTATCGCCAGCCTCAGAAACAGATAGCGGACTGTATTCTTGTGCAGCTACTAATACAGTTTTAGGATTAAAGCTTGCATTGCCGCAACGCATAAAACTGGAGATTGTTTCCGCGGGTGGTGCTTCACAAATAGCGCCTCATTTTTTGTCCCATCATTTGATGCACAAGGCAGTAACTGCGCACGAGGGCGACCCTGAGGTCCTGTTGCTCTGTCCCAGCGTTGGCATGCCCAAACCTACGTCCGTATGGAGCAGTCCCAATGCTGGAAGTGCTCTGCACACAAATCGCACCCGTGTGTTGCCCTATGGTCTGCAGATCTTTAATGTGGAGGCACAGGATGCTGGCATTTATATATGCTATATCGATAATGGGGTAAGGCCAACTTTGGAATTTTTTATAGAATTGACTGTGCAGCAGCTGCCGCGTATTGTCCGCGCCCCTAGTGCAAACTTGACCAATGAGGGTGAGCAACTGCACCTTGAATGTCGAGCAACAGGCGACCCAGAGCCGCAAATCTATTGGCTGCTTAATGGCGAAAACATCGCTCTTGACAGCGAGGCACGTGTCCAGTCAAATGGCAAGTTAATCTTGAACAGCGTTCAGAAACGCCACGCTGGCTACATTCAGTGCTTTGCTCGCAATGAACTGGGAGAGCATAGTGCCGGCACCTTGTTGCAGGTTAATCCCAAGCAGATTCAGAGTGAGCCGACGAGACACAATCATGGAGGGGGACATCAGCGAACGCAGGAGCGGCTCCATCGTAAGCAAATGATAATGGTACCACCATCTGCGCCAAATGTGACACGACTCTCGGATGAGTGCGTAATGCTGCGCTGGCATGTCCGCCGCAATGATGGCTTGCCAATACAGTTCTTTAAGGTGCAGTATCGCATGCTGAAGGATTCAGGGAAGCGTAATTGGGAGACTATGAATGACGATATAGCCTATGGTAAACCCAAATGGAATAATGAACAAGGCAAGAGCTTTACAGCATCAGTACCTAATCTAAAGCCTCAGCACTTCTATCGGTTTCGTATCATGGCTGTCTATTCAAACAATGACAATAAGGAGAGCATGAAATCGTCGAAATTTTTCCTGCAACGTGGAGCCGCTTTGAAGCCGCTGCCTGTGCCCGAGCTGGTACAAATTGAGGAGCATTCTCAAACAGCAGTAGTGCTACACTGGCGTCTCGCGAGCGATGCGGATGAACAGCTCATATCGGGCTATTATGCCTACTATAGGCCCAGCTCATCGGCTGGTGAATACTATAAAGCCACAATTGAGGGCGCACAATCGCGCAGCTTTCAAATAAACACACTGGAGCCGGGCTCCATCTACGAGTTCAAGCTGCAATCATTTAGTGCCATGTCTGCATCGGAATTTAGCGCTTTGAAGCAAGGACGAACGCAAAGGCCCAAGACTACTACAACGGAGCAGCCAAACGATTATCCCGTAGACACCACAACGCCCAGTCAATTTGAGGCATTCAGCATTGATCCTTTGTTCCTTGGTAGTGTTGGGGGAGGAGCCATCTTACTGTTATTATTGCTAGCCATATGCCTGTGCCTATACCGTCGCAGGCGTAGCAATGAGTTAAACAAAGCGCGAATTGGAGAGCTAAGAGAAGATTTTGTGGCGTTAGGGACTTGTGCGCCAAACAAAGCCCGCCCTCGGCACATACACATCACGTTAAATCCGCTGGCACAGCACGAGGATAAGAGTTCCCCCACTACTCAGGACAATGAGCTGGGATTCTTTCAGCGACAGCCCGTCTATGATTCGGAACCCCATGGCTTCAATGGCCATGCACGCCTGACGTCATCATCATCGTTGCGACGCTCGCAGCGAACATTAGAGCGTGCCGGAGCAGGTGGAAGTGGCGTTGGAGCTGGAAGCAACAACAACAATCTAAATCAAGCCGTGGACAGCAGTCTGGTGTCTTCGGATACAACGCGCTTGCAGACGCCCAATAAATCTGCGCGTGTTATGATAAAACGCGCGCGCCTGCCAAGTCGCTCTGAGAATCTCTCTTCCGGGAGTCTGAACAGCGTTGGTGTGTAATGTCGTCATTGTACTCGTAAGATATTAATTTGCATTAACAAAAACTCAAAATTAATTTATTTTGAATTTAAAGAAATCAATCATTGATCAGTTCATTTAAAATAACTTATATGTGCATATAAGCTATGACTGTTTGACTGCGTGATTATGCGTATGCTACTTTTCTACCTCTTTCTCTAAACTTTTCCCTTAAATGACATCTCAATACGATTAGAGTTTGTACTTAAGCAAATGATTTTTAGGTACTTAATTAGTTTAGTTTAAATATACACAATAAATACATTTAAAGTAAGCTAAGCTTTTAAGCCTTTAAACAAAGTTCTTCCATTTTATATTAAGTTTTAAATCTGTACTGATAGTTTCCTAATTCTGTTAAAAGCGAAATACTCATAATAAAATCTGTTTATTTTTCGAATTTATTTGAGAGCCCTATTTTCTTGAATAAACTATAGCACCCTGTTCTGATTTCTACAACGTTCTTTTCAATATCGCAATCATACACATCTTTTTAAATTGAATGAAAATTATTGGATTTCTGTAATTTGAAATTCGTGAAAACGTAGTAATATATGATATGATTATCAACTGTGAAGAAAACGGGTCCATTTACGTGCTTCCGTTTGAGTTTCGTAGTACATATGAACTGGTTCTATTTCGCACACAGGTTGAAAAGTAATGGCAACCTTGTCAGCTGTCAAGCCACCAACTAAATTAGGACGGGGTCGTCAAAATTTCTAATAGTGCTATTTGCAGTAAATGTAAAACGAAATTAAAAAGAACACAATAATAAATAAATGAAGTGAACTGGACGCTTTTAAAGCTCCTCAACAAAACACATTAATTAGCTTACGGTGTGAGTAGCCTAAATTTGCAATGAACAGCAGCTTATTCCTTGTTCTTGCTATTTTTATTTCAGATCTGAAAGGTTGAAACACAAAGGAAGACTAAGCAAAGGCACACTACGGCGCTAAAAACTGCATTAGTATGTCCAATCTATCCGTGTCCCAGATAATAATGGATGCGCAGCGCATGGCCAGCCGAGTAAAAGACTTGGATGCATTGGGCACTGCGCTGCTGGAGGAGGCGGAAACCAACAATCGATTGGTAGAAAGTCTGCGTCAGTATCAGGACGATATTGAATCCCTTAATCGTATTTCAAACAACAAGACCAATGCGGATATGGTAAATCGCATACAGCAGCAAAATGTAAACAGCTCCGAAATTCTGAAAGAGAACCGAGAGCTCAAGATTTGTATTGAGGACTATGAGCGTGCGATGGAGCTGATGATGCAAAAGTACCGCGAACATACAGTAACCAAGGTGCTGGATAGCAAAATCAACTTCAAAGAGCTGTACAACGAACGCCTATGGCGCGTGATATGCGAACAGCGCGAAAAAATTAACGAAATGGCCGCTGTAATGCAGCGCGCTGCCAATGCAGACGACGACTTGGTACAGCGAGAGCTTAAAACCATATCCCAGTTGCGCATGGAAAACGAAGCTTTGCGCGAGCTACTGCAAATATCCAAGCAGTATGGCTCCGCCTACCGCCCCATACGGGAGACTGATCATGTTCTTGAAGAGAAGGCCGTACAAACAGACAGTACGACAGATGATTCGGCCGATGATTTGTCTATATCGGGCGCATCCGTTGAGAATATGAACAATAATTCAGTCATACAGGTATTTAGCGGCACGGAATTGAATAGGAGCAGCAACAATTTCACAATCACTGCCCCAGAAACTGCTCCAATTGCTGTTGATTTTGTTGCCTCTGCTGATGTGGAGCAAAGTAATTTAAATGTAAATAATAATGAACCTGCAGCACAAAGCTCGCCCGACAGTGGCAACAAGCTAATCACATCTACGGAACCTGTGGGACAGAATTCTGTCAAGGATGTTGAACCCCCATCGCTGACTGGTGCTGCAATTGTTGGTGCTACTGCAACATGATAGGGCTGGTGTCTAACGTTTCCCTCATCATCATGATCATATTATTGTTATTTCATCTGCATATGTCTGTCATTAAACAAAATGCCTATTTTTTTTCTGTGTAACACATTAAACATACACACATATACATATATACATCAAACCATACATTCAAACATGAATATACTCTGCATTAGTACATAGCGACTACAAATCTCTAAGTAATTTATACATATGCAACTAATCTTTATAAATAAAAATTCACTGTCAAAGCTGCAGCTGAAGACAATATAACATGAACACATTCACACAAACTTTCTAAATAATATACTCTGTCGATTTTATGATTTTTGAATAAATTTCATAATATTACAATTTACCAAAGTCTTATATAATTTAGGAAAGCTTAAAAAAAAACTTCTATATAAATGTACTTGGGCACTGGTTGATTCGAATATAAAAACAGTAAAATGTTCTCAAGATAAAAAGGAATATATAGAAGATTTTATTTTAACTTTATTCAAAAAAGGATTCACTATTTTCAGTTAAAAATTAAGTACAACTCTCATAAAAAGGCGCTTGTAAGCTAGATAATGGCGGAAGGAAGCCCCTTCTTCTATTAAAATTTTGTTTTTACAAAACATACATGTGCATATTAAGTTTGATGACTGTTTTTGATATAATAATTGTGTAAATATTGGAAACCTGCTGCTAGAGGGCTCTCTAAACAAGATATTTAAAGCAGAAGCAAATGGAAAAGTAATTATTTGAGCATCCTCAGATTGCAGAATCATTTTATTCAGACGCACCTGCCGCTCTTCTGCCTCATTCGAAACAACAATGGGAGAGATTGCCGGGCTCCACGGACACAAACGTATGCTCCCCGGCTGCTTTAGACTTTTGAAATATATTTAAATTTAGTTTCTCGTCGATTTTCAAAACGTTCGCATCGAACAGATTTGAAGCAATCGTGTCCGCTTGCCAATCTTTTTATTTGTGCAATTGGTGTGAAAGAGATGTAGCATGTGCTCGGGCGATTGATGTTATATTAAAGCAATGCCATACATATACATGCCTACATATATATATATAGATATCACATATGTATATGTACACGGGATCCAAGTGAAAAATTCAATTTGGAAAAGTGGCTCGCTGCGCCACTTTTTAAATTTCCTAATATTTTCCCGTTTTGTAGAATAAAAGTAAACACACAAATTTATTGTAAATTGTGGCAAGATAATTACAAAAATATTGCATTTTAATCGAAACTAAAAGATTTACTGAAAGTGCGCTGCCATTTACGCAAAATGTGTTCTATTTTTAAAACACAGCTAATTTTTCAGTCGTAAATTTTTCCTGAAGTGATTATTCCAAAATTAAACAAAATAAAACGCGTCGAATGCAAATCAATTGCAAAAGTTTCAAATTTAGATGCCGTTAAGTATTTTTTAAAGTTGAAAAACAATAAATGAAAAAAGAACTTATCGAGTGGGGGCAATGCTAAGTACGATAGTTGAAGCTGCAATTCGCGAAAGTCTTATTGTTACGCAACTTAATCATTTGGCAAAGTAAATGAAATATTCTGATCAATTTGTGGGTGTCACAAAAGTCGGGGGGAGGAGAAGGAGGAACAACGATTGTGGCGGCAGCTGCGGCCTGGCCCCATTTCCAATCACTCAGCCTCAAATTCATCTAAATGCGGAAACTTTTTGTGTAAGTGCAAGTGTAATAGAATGTTGTAATATTGCCGCTGCCTGATGCGGGCAAATCGTCCAAATTGACACGACAACGACGTACCCAGTGGCTGCAGAAAATGGGTTAAAACGGTGATAATTATTTTTAACGCGCTAGGGATTTGCAATGTTGTCGTTGTCGCCAGTCGTTCCGTTCGATTCGATTCGAATCAGGGCGCACACTCTCTGGATCTCTGGCTTCTCTGGGATATGATCGATGCCCCGCTCTTTATTGCTCTTTAGCTACTCTCTTATGAATTTCTCAATTTTGCAGGCAACTCGTGGAAAATGTTTATGTTTATGTTTTATTTTTTTTTTGCTGTTTTTATTGCCGGAAAACATGCGCAGTCGGTTTGTTTTTGTATGCGCAGCTCTCACTTATTGATGTTCCCGTTATACTCTCATAAAAACACAAGAACATTTGCTTTTGTTTATAATTACATTTGTTAGCATTTTGCTGTTATTCTTTGTTAAGAACTGCTCCTAAATTTTAAAACTTTTGCTAGCAAGTCATATAAGTATGTGTATTTCCAAATTTTAGCTTACTATAAATACCCACGGGAGTATAAACAATACGCTTTTTAGTTGTTTTTTTTTTTAAACTTATCGGTGCTACTAAGATGATCATACCTAAGAAATAAGAAAAATGAAATGCTAGAGTCGCGCACAACATTAAAAAAAAACACGAACTTGTCCTTTCATGGGTCTGTAAATAATAATACTTTCTGAAATCCTTGCAGTCATACCGACGTATTAATGAACAAGTCCGAATATTCAGATTACAATGTTTAATGTTTGGAGAATCTGCCTCGCCTATATAGGCCTTCGTTTAAATTAAAATACTCTTTAGATGAGATACGTATCATACGTTAAATTTTAAAAGCTGGGAGTAAGGGAATGGAGCTATCTTGAAATATATTCTCTAACAATTAAGTAAATAAAGAGGACAACTCTAGCTACCAGATTTCCAAATTTAAGCTTCGTTCGTTCCATGAACTGACATCGGCATGTCAAGGAATAAGTTCCAATCCAAAACATTCAATATTAAATAAAATAATAAAAATATTCTTAAACACATTTCTACTCTAATGGCGCATCTTGTTTGAGCAAATCCTTTCAATCTTAAATATCGTAAAAGTAGAAATAATTAAGAAATATTCGTAACAAGTGTATACAAAATAGCACAAGTTGTTATCAAATGAAGGCCGATTGATTTGTGGCAAGCTAAATATAGCTTCCTGAACATCTTTTACTACAAAATTACTTGTTAATTCGTGTTTAACTAGACCTAAGTGGACGAACAATTTTTTAAATATTTTTTTTTGTTTCCTTTGGCATCCAACGTGCTACTTTCTTCTACGCATAACATTCTTCTGTTTATATACTTGGAACTTAGCCAAAATTCCATCTTGCTGTATTTTTTTCGATTTCTTTTTGAGCATGTGCGTGGTTTTCTTAATTAAAAGTTTTCAATTTAGTAGGTGCCCCGCATATTAACAGGTCTATAACAACTTGTGGACGCGATATATTTTAGATGCACGTACAGGGTGTATGCGTATATGTTAGAGATACTTATTAATGAACAGCGTTTTCTGGTTTATCTGCCTGTACTGAATTCCAGGTTCTATCTTTTACAGAAAAAGAAAAGCTGATAATTTGTATAAAAACAGATGCATCATCTGTACCCATCGCTGAAAGGCGATCAGCTTTGCCCCCTTGGCTTCCATCCTCAGACACGCTATCCTACAAGATGTAAGCGTTGTTTTCGGGACTATAAGGAGCATGGGGCTCGACGTGGTGTGGACGATGTGGCGGCGTCGTCGCCAAATCTATCGGATGCGCAAGGTGCTAGGTAAGACTGAAAGAAGATTTCGATTACAAGTTCATGCCCAACGAAATTTATGTTTTCTCAGGCCCTCTTCACGCACCTGGACATCTACACAGAACCTTTCCACAGTAAACACACCGAATAGTAATGATATCGGTATGATTGTTATTTTTTCAGGCCTAAATAATTATCATTCATAGAGTATACTACTGTCTTATTGGAATAATGTCTGCTTACAAACTAACCAAATTCTTGTCACATCGCTAAAATACTAGTTATGGTTTTGATTTGTGCAATTTGGTGCAACAAAGAAATGTTCATTATTAAACTTATATTTAATGACAGTCTATATTGTCTCTTAATACATGTAATGCCTGCTATTTGTTTAAGCTTAACTTTCAATTTAAATCGATATTATACTGAATTATGATATGGATGATAAGGTTTTCGGCTTGCCGAAAACTCAGTTGATTCAGTTGCTGTTTAACTAAATCAAATGTGTTGTCTACTTATTATTTTTTGCATCGTTATCACAAATGTGCACCAATCGTGCTCGTACCACTTACTTCTCGTACTATCAACACTAATCTGCATAATGTGTTCGAGTTCTGTACTACACAACGCTGATGCTCGCTCTCTTTGACGGTCTTGGCCTCACGCAAACATTATCGCACTCTTCAAACAAAACAATTTACAATTGCAATAACGGTAATAACGTTCATGTGCACACGGTCTTGTGGACACAAAAACCGCTCACAACAACTACAACAACAACAACCACAACGCCATCGAGAACGTCTAATATAAATTTTTAACGACATCAAACAACTCAATGTTGTTGGCTAATCGCTCTTTGCATGCCCTCTCTTGCTGTTCTCTTGCTGTTCTCTTTGTGCTCTTGACTCAACTCAGTTGTACACTTCAATGTAGAGCTGAAGAAGCGTCCACAATCATGGGCCTCCACGCCGGACATTGATGAGGACGATGGGGCCAAACGGGCGTCGAGCTCGCGTACAGCTGAAGACCACAATGTGGCTGTCACTGTCAAGCTGCCGGTTCCACCACGACGACACACCACCGCCCTGGACATCAAAGAAGTGAGTACCAAGTAGCAAGATGTATGTATGTATGAGCCTGGAAAAGTATTACATGTGGTTTTTGTAATTGACAGGTGGAACAAACTCTCCCACAAAATCGCGTCACTTCCTCCCCAAGTAAAACTTCAAGTATTCCAGATGAACTAGTCATCCTATCGACAGACAGTCTTGCCGAGCGTGTGCGCAAAATGAATCTCATAAAGAAGCAGCGGATGAGCTCAAGAGAATCTAGCCGGGAAAGCTCTATGCCTCGCAAGGAAGAGTAAGTGTTTAAATATCATGTTTTGAAAGTGTAAGACTCTTTAATTAATATTATAGTACAATTTTAAAATTTATGGACCAGTTTTTTGATTTAATGCTATTTAGGACCTATACATGAAAAGCAATTCATCATTGAGTTCGATCAATAAGTCATAATATGTTTTTTATATTAAAATATTACAATATTTGGATCGTTTTTTGATTTAACGCTATTTTGGACTTTTACAGTTCGATTCAATAAGGTCGTTCGGCCTATAAAAAGGCATTTCCTAAATAACTAGTATGGATTGTATTTATTGAATATAGAAATGGTTTGAAATTAGAACAACTTGGATTCCTTGCTGAAAATTCTTTGATTCTAGAACCAAGTTATTACTCGGCCTACTTATACATGTAAAAGACTTAATAGACGACAAATTTTACAATACGGGTTAAGGACCCAAAGCTTTCACATAAAATGTTTGAAAATTAAAATCAATTACACCTTTTAAGCTATAAGAAGGGAAGAAGAAGGAAGTTGGGTGACAGGACAAATGGTGGTATATGTATAATTGAATTGGATAATTAAATATCTATTCATAGCAGGAAGTCGACGCTCCATATATTAGTATCTAGACAATTGTTGACCCAACACACAATAGTTAGCAAGTGAGGATCATTATAGAAATCATTAATTTCCCTTATACTTTGCAGTGAGAATGAAGCAACACCGCCAGACCGACCGGAACGCAGCAAGTCCGGCACATCTCTCAATCAATCGACAGAGCTGAAGCGAGCTTCGTTACCACCCAAGAAGCTGACATCGACGGCTACAACCACCGCAGCGTCGTCATCCGCGACAAGTAACAGCACCACCACGTCGGCCACTTTGAAAGTCAATTCCAGCGAACCGCGAACAACGTCTTCATCCGAGACGAAAACAACAAGCTCCACAAAGCGAAAGGAGGGCGAAACGTTTAAAATCAAAAGACAAAGTGCAGCGGAGAGCCCAACAGAGGGCGCCAGTGCTCTTAAGGAGCAAATTACAGCATTGCGTGCTGAGCTGGAGGCCATGAAAATGAGAGCAGAGCGAGCGGAGCGTGACAAGAGCGACATTCTTCTGAGACGTCTGGCCTCAATGGACACCGCCTCGAATCGCACAGCTGCCTCGGAAGCGCTGAACCTACAACAGAAGCTCAACGAGATGAAGGAGCAATTGGATCGGGTGAGCGAGGACAAGCGCCGTCTTAACTTGCGTATGAAGGAGCTAGAGAACAAGGGCAGCGAGTCGGAGCTGAGACGCAAATTGCAGGCAGCTGAACAAATTTGCGAGGAACTGATGGAGGAGAATCAGGCGGCCAAAAAAGAAATCATTAATTTGCAGGCCGAGATGGATGAGGTACAGGATACGTTCCGCGACGATGAGGTGAAGGCCAAGACCAATTTGCAAAAAGATCTCGAAAAGGCAACCAAAAATTGTCGCATATTGAGTTTTAAGCTTAAAAAAAGCGAACGCAAGATTGAAACCCTGGAGCAGGAAAGGCAAAGCTCATTTAATGCCGAGCTATCTGCCAAGGTTAAGAAGTTGGAAGAAGAGTTGCGGTTCTCCAGCGAGTTGACGCGTAAATTACAGGTAATATATAAGCGTTGGGAATCGAAGTAGAGCTTCTTTATCAATATCACTCTTTTTGTAGGCCGAGGCCGAAGAGCTTCGTAATCCGGGCAAAAAAAAGACGCCTATGTTGGGTGTGCTAGGAAAGTCGACTTCAGCCGATGCCAAATTTACCCGCGAATCTTTAACCCGTGGCGGTTCTCAGGAGGATCCTCAGCATTTGCAACGCGAGCTACAGGACTCGATCGAGCGAGAAACTGATCTGAAAGATCAATTGAAATTCGCAGAAGAAGAGGTAAGCATTAGAAATATATTTGTAAAGGGTTTCCGATTAGTGCGACTCACATTAAAAAAAAAACAAGCTCTATAAACTTTTTGAGTTATCAGAAATTTGATTTTAAAATGAAGAAAATGTAAGTTACACTCCTTTTTCAATGCTCGGAAATCGATTTTGTAATGAAATTACGAATCCTTAATATTTGCAAAGCTTCGCCAGTTAAAGGCCAAATGGCCGAGAAAGCAAGTGCAGTATAATCGTGGCACCCAAACATTAGATAACAATACGGAGAAAATAGCTTTTCCGCGAAGTACCCAGACTACGGGTGTGCCTTTGAGTGATGCCGCTACCAACACGCAGAGTATATTACTAGAAAGTACGAGTATAGCTGTGCAAACAAACCTGGAGGTGACCAATACTGCCACACAAACTGACCCCGAGATCAGTACCAGAAAGCCTTCTACAGAGCGCGAAACTTCGCCATTTGTGGGACTCTTTGCGCCCTCAACATCGGCTAGGGTTAAGCCCAATACATTACTTTTTCCAAGTGCTATATCGCACGTGCTTTTGTCTGGTGCCGGTACAGGTACTACAACTCCGTTAACTAAAACATAGTGTATGACAGTGATGGCCGAGAATAAACATCGAAGAAGTGAGACCGATTTTCAATCATCCATAATAGTTTCAGAGATTCCCTTTCTAGGTCCATTAATGCGGTATGTTCCCAAGTCAATAGCGCCGAGTACAATGATAGTTCTCTGCATTTTGATATAAGTATTAAAGAGTACTGCTTCAAATGGTTCTTTGTAGATGATAAATTCAAAAACTATACATTTTGGCGTTGGATATATTCAATTTTAATTCCAAACTTTTTAATAAGTTCACGCACAGTTCTTGTGGAATCAGCGATGATGAGGCGTCTTTCTGTTAACTAACATTAACGTGTTAAAGGATCATTTAATTCCTCCCCATTTATGTATACACTGGTCTGGGGTAATCATTTTTCAACGCACCTGCAGATGGCGACACCATAACTAAATAAAATAGTGCCTATATTGGAACGTACCGAGCATCTTAAAAAATCATCTAAAAAATGTAGATGTTTAAATTTTAATGCAATTTTTATGAAAAGGAAACATAACTCGATGTTAGGCTCCGGCCATCACTTTCATTTATAGTAGTTGTAGAAATTTATTTGTTCTCTAAATTGTTTTTTAAATTGCGGTTGCAATATTGTAAAATGTGTTTCATTGAATACTAATTTGTTACATCAGTGGCTTGAATTTTTGTATAAAAATATTACATTTTTGCGTGCAAAAACCAATGCAAAGCACAGTTTTTATCCTCGAACTGAAAGCCAATGATAAATACATATTCAAAACTGGGCTTAAAACTGATTTTTATTATTTTCTTATAAAATAAAAATCAAATCAAATGTCTGTTTTACATTTCAGGCTGAACATTTGAGGAAAAAAGTGACTCGTTTCGAGGATGAAAATGAGTCCTTGATGATGCAGTTAAAAAAAATGGCAACGCGCTCACGAAGTACGATCAAAATTTTTAAATTCTATTTAAAATTAAAAAATAAAAAAATTACATAAACCTTAACGCATTTACTAAATTCTTAACCAATGCATTCATTTACGGAAACAACCATTGAAAATTGCATTTTAGAGTTAATAATTTAATTACAATTTTAACATAAAGCTAACAAGAATTGATTGAGCTAGGCAATTTTTTTAAATCTAAACATACAAAATGAAAATAGAAATATTCATTCTTCATTAGTAGAACAAGAATACATATATATTTAAATTATTATTTTATTTTGATAGTTGCTGTAAAACTTCTTTTAAATTTTGAATAGAATTGTTCATTTCAATCAATTCTTGATCAATTAAATGGGCCTAAAATAATCAAAATATGCGATTTAAAAATCTCTTCTAAAAATATACCTGAACTTATTTAACTAACGTTTCTAAATTCTATATCATGCGCTTATTAATGAAAAGAATACAGAAGGAAATATAAATCAATTGCCATTTTTTGCAGCTGCTCATGAAATGTAACTAAATGCCGTTTTTAACTAACATAGTAACTAACTAAACCATATTACGCTCTCGCATGTCGTTCATAATGATAATAATAATTAAGATTCAAAATTTAAAGAAGAATATAACGCAGTCTATTCTTTATCCAGCTCGCAAGTTGAGTCCAACGCCACACCGATTGGCGCCCGAAGTGCATGCCGATCGGGATGAGGGCATATCGGACGAGGATGATCCTGCCGAGCTGCGCATTCTGCTGGAGTTAAATGAGCAGGAAGCCGCCATATTGCGACTAAAGGTGGAGGATCTGGAGAAGGAGAATGCCGAGTCCAAGAAATATGTGCGTGAGCTGCAAGCTAAGCTGCGACAGGATAGCAGTGGCAGCAAGTCCTCGCTGCTAAGTTTCGGCTCCTCGAATGCTTCAGATAAGAAACTAAAAGCGTTGAACGATGAGCTGACGCAGCTGCGCAAATCCCTGCAGGAAAAGGAGCAAGCGATAGATCGCTTGCAGGCGGAGCTAAAACAATCCTCTGGCAAATCAGAGTTGAACAGCAAATTGTCGACATTGGAGAGCGAGAATGAGAAGCTGACGAAAGAGAACAAACGGCTGCAGTTGCAAACGTTGCGAAAGACTGGTGAAGGAGAGCTCGTCAAGGTTAAGGAGACGCTGACACAGGCCCAAAAGGAACGGGATGAGCTAACCGCTAGACTAAAACGCATGACGGTGGAGGCCGAGAGCAAGTTGCCAGCTCGCACGCCAAAGCGCGTCAGTGATTTGACGCCAAAGAATCATCTCAAGAAATGGATAGAAGAGCAGGAGGATGAGATCAATGAGCTACGCGTAATGCTGAGCAGTAGTGGAGCCGATGAGCTGAAGGCTTTGCAAACGGCTAAAGGAGCCTTAGAAGTGGAACTCCAACGGTTCAAGCAGAAACTGTCACTGGCTGAGGGAGATGTGCAGCGCCTGAAGCAATTAAATGGCACTGGCAGCAAAGTTTCCGATCTCGAACAAAAGCTGAAAAAGAGCGAGGAAGAGGCAAAGAAACTTGGCTCCAAGATCAAGGATATGGAGGACAAAATCAAGAAGCAAGACCAACAGCTTAAGCAAAGCGAAACGACCAAATCAGCGTTGGAGACTCAAGGCAAACGCGATAAAGAAAAATACTCAGGGCTGGAAAAGGACTTGGAAAAGGAACGTAAGGAACGAGAGAAACTGGAGTCCAAAATTACACAGCTAGACAGTGAACTATCGAGTGCGAAAAAGTCGGCGGATAAGACAAAAGCAACACTGGAAAAGGAGATAAAGGAGCTTAAAACAAAATCAAGCAAATCCGATAGCAAGCAGGTGCAGGAGCTAAAGAAACAAATGGAAGACCTTCAGACAAGCCTCACAGACGAACAAAAGCGCTATGAGGATCTCAACACACACTGGGAGAAGCTGTCAGAAGAGACAATATTGATGCGGGCTCAGTTGACGACAGAGAAGCAAAATCTGCAGGCAGAACTCAATGCCCAAAAACAGAAACTCAGCGAAATGGATACCATACGCATAGAGCGCACCGATATGGCGCGTAAACTGAGCGAAGCCCAGAAAAAGATATCGGATCTGGAGGCAAAGACACTGAAGGGTGGCAATAGCTCCGAATATGAGCGAACCGTGCTGAAGAACAAGCTGGCGGAAAAGGAGCATGAGTATGAACGTCTCCGACGAGAGAATGATATGAACATCGATCTGGTGTTTCAACTACGCAAGGACAACGACGATTTAAATAGCAAGCTTACAGACTACGAGCGCATAGAGCAGGCCCAGACCTCACTCAATGGACACGGTGCGAGAAGAGAGGCGGAGATAAAGGAGCTTAAAACACAGTGAGTAACCAAATTATGCTAATTTTATCAATAATTGAGAAGAGATTAAGTGGAGATCATTTGAAAGAAGCCCCTTTTGGAGAGATACTAATTTGATTTTTCGAAATCCGTTTTTGATTTCGTAATGACTATGAATATTGTTTTTTCAGATTACAAAGCGCCGAACTGCAGCTGAAATCGGAGGTGGCCTCGACGCGCCTTCGTTACGAGCAGCAGGTGAAAAATCTCAGTGCCGAGTTGACATCCATGCAGGTAAGTCTCCTGAAACCGGCTAGCATCTTTCAAAAATTTCATTAATTCCCGCATTTGCAGCGTCAATGTGAACGCTTCAAGAAGGACAGAGATGCCTTTAAGCAAATGCTCGAGGTGGCACAGAAGAAAATAGGCGATCTCAAGGCGAATAATACCGGTCGCCAGAGCCGTGGGTCTATGCACAGTAGTGACGATGATGATAAAAGTAAAATTGCCTATTTGGAGCAACAGGTGAGATTATAACAACTATAATTATATGTCAGTATTTTTTAACTGACGTTTTTTAATGAATAGATTGGTCATCTCGAGGATCAGCTTGTGGAGGCCCGCTTGGAGTCCAGCAAAGTCAAAACAGAGCTTGTATCTGAGCGCAGCGCCAACGAGATCAAAATATCCGAAATGCAGTCCAAATTGAACGAGTTTGAGGAAGAACGCGTAATTGGTTCGGGAAGTACAAAATTGCCGGGCATGAAAACTAAACTTGAGCTGTCCTGGCAAAAGGAGCGTGAGGACCAGCAGCGGCTGCTGCAAGAAACCTCGACACTAGCACGTGACCTGCGTCAGACCCTATTTGAAGTCGAACGCGAGCGTGATAAGGAACGTCTAGAGTCCAAGCGGAAGTTAGATCAGACGAAGCGCGCAACGGAAGAGGAAATGGAAGAGGGTCGCAAAAAGATTGCGGAGCTGCAGTGCGATCTGCTGGAGCTGCGCGATGTCCACGCCAAGCTGCGTACCTCCAATGAAAAGTTGAGACGTGAACGTGAACGTTACGAAAAGGAGCTGATCAAGCGACGCATGGAGCAGGACGGTGGGGAGCGCAAGGTGGGCGCCCTACTGCAGACCGTAGATGAATTGGTCAAGATAGCACCGGAATTAAAGATGGTAAGCAGTGGGGCCGGTGGTGGCTCGCCACGATCCGCGGGCTACAGCGAAAACACACTTCGTCCGGAGCAAACAAATGTGCGCCGAAGTCGCAGTCCTTCACCCACCCTGACCAGCACTCAGATCAGCAGCGTGCTAGCCCGTTTGGCTGAGGCCTCGGAAGAGTTGCGCAAATTTCAGCGCCTAAATGAGGACGAACAGGAGCGGAGTCGCATTAGGCGAAGCAATTTACGTCGCGCCGCCTCACAAGAAACTGATCCGCATGGCAGCACCAGCTCAGTGGCCAGTGCCGCCGGGTCGCAGCGCAATGGCGGGCGACTATCTAGGAACTCCTCCAATAATGGCAGTCTGATTCGCAAGAGTCTATCGCTGGATCACTCCATACAACGCGAACAAGTAAGTCTTTCTTATAAAGGAAACAAATTTTATATTTATTCAAAATTGAAGAGTTCGTATATGTTCCGATATATTTTTATGCTGAAAGTATTAAATATTCGTAAATAGTTTTAAGGAATGTTTATTAAATTAAATCCGTGAAACAAGAACTTTTGAAACATCCATTAAGAATTTTCTTTTTTCAAACTGTTTTTTTTTTTAAAATTGCAGAACATATGGCGCCAGGACGATGGCAGCGTATCCTCTATGCAATCAATTGACTCAGAGCTGGGTGGTCTGGTGCGAGATTCGAGTCTAGATTCACGTCTTGATTCGCGCCTATCTGGTGGCTCTACACAAAGTGACATACCACGCGGTCCACGTAAGAAGAAGAAGGGTATTATGGGCAAGCTACGCAGCCTGACTAAAAGTTCACGCAATTCCGAGAGTGAAATTTCGGTAAGTTACAGGAAATATACTTACCTACAACATTAAAAATTAAATATACATCACCACCCCATAGATTCAAGGATCTGACTCTGACATCAGTGTTGCTAGTGATATGAGGTCTAGCAAGAAGGATTTGCGTGGTCGGCTATCGGGCATGTTCAAACGCTCCGGCTCTCACTCACGCGGCGAGAGCTCAGAGCGCGCCAGCTCGGAGCAAAGACCCGTAGCTGTCACAGTCGTTGGCCACCCGGATGGTCCACAGCCGCGAGAGCCTCCGCCTGCCAATGCGCTCACGCCTAAGCCCATACGATCGGTAAATCAGTTCAACTACATAGCATACTATAGTGAGGAAACTATGTATATACAATTTATTTCATCCATACTTTCAGATACCCAAACCACCCACAGGAACACCCACCACCCCAACAACAAGACGCCGCATAGCCAAGCAGTAAAATCAGCTCCTAAGTATCATCCCACAGTCTTAGTTACTCGTACATTTATATATTTATAAAATGATCGTATTAGTTAAACCACCCACTAGTTCAACACCCATTCATTTTCTTGCCTTTTTTATAAGCCTATTTCATACTACAGGCATCATCCGACATTGTTTGCTGCTCCACTTCCACTTCATACGAACTTATTTGGTTAATACGTACAAGAGTTTATTGGTTTTTTAATTTGTTATAAAATATAAATACAACCTTTTTAAAATCAATCCCAAACATTGTTTCTGATTCTTTCTTCTGAAATTTAGCGCTAAATAAATAGATATAATTAGTAATAGAAACTTAATACACTGAAGACTAGGTTGAGACCAACAATTTTATAAACAATTCCAGCGCTGCATAAATAAGCTGTTAGGTGCATTCCCAAACGTATAGATCTTCGCATAGTGGGCGGAACCTCTACTCTATTAATGAAATAGGTGGTGGTACTCAAAATAAAGAAAGCAGTAGCCTCTAGCATTTTGAAATGTCTTACAACATTGGAAATTTATATTTTTGAAATTTAAATCAAAGTGCGGAATGAGTTGAAAATCCGAGTAGACCGACTTATTCGATGTTCGAAGTAAACAAGTAACACACACCAGAGGTTACGAATCAGGAACAGTTTTGTGTCATGATAAAACAAACTCTTTTATGAAGATGAATTATTACGAAAAAAATGAATAGATATTCCAACAATTATAAGCTTTGGAAAGCTGCTCATTTCCATAAAAAGAAAAGTATATACATACATATATTACAGATTCTTTGAAAACAGACTCTTCATGAACAATTTTTGATTGACTTCTGAAGCCTGGTCAAAATCCTGATGGACGAGATCCCCTACAAAAAGTACAAAATCCTGTTTCAGAACATTAAACCGTGCGTATCGACCAAGACGACGCAACAAATACGGCGGATAATTGAAACAGGACAAGTGTAAAGGATAACAACTCAAAAACTAAGGGCAAGGCGAATCGAATGTTGAACTATTTCAGTTAACCGAAAAAACGTCTATTATTATTGCTGAATAATGATAAAAAACTAAACAAAAAATGAGATGACAGAGTTCAGCGGCCTTTATAAACCCAAAAATGTTCTAAATTACACTTATTTAAATACCATTAATACAAATATTTAGTAAAATAAACAAAGATCTATAATCAATTGACTCAACGTTCATTGGGTTTGTGTCTATGCTTTTCTGTGCGGTTCAGATTTAAACCAGAAATTATATTTGTGCCTATAGCTTGCTTTGAAATTACGAAGAAACTTGACAAGTAATCAGAATTTGGACAATTTCGCAAGAAATAAGAGGGCTAAGAAAAAGTGAAAAAGGGTACAATTCAACACAATTTTTGCTTTGCCGATGATTTGCTATACAGGCAGAAACTGTTGATGTCTTGAGAGCTTAGTTTTAATTCAAGTTCAAGTAAATGTTGAATGCGGGCGAAATAAAAAGAGCGAATGAAATTTATTCTAGTTATTTGCAATTTATGTATATTCAAAGTATTTTTTTTTTTTTTTTTTGCTTAAAACGTTTTTTTACATACTACATTCAATTTTAAACATAATTCGAAATTTGTCGTAAATTTCGGGTATTTTTTACGGTTTGTTCGAAATGGTTAAATAACTTAAATAGCGATTTGAGATTGCTGCAAAATAACAATTTTTAAAAAAGTATAATTTGAAAACAAACCAATTCTTCGTTTTTTTAATTGTTTACACGTTTACTAATGTTGCAATTGATGTCATTGTGAGAAGTAGGTGGCATGTCCACATACATTTATTCATTTGCAGATAAAAATCAAACTGTTGTAATTGAATGTCTAACAAAATAAATGACCGACCTCTTTGGGAGTTTACTTTATAATATTCAGTTGCATTTTCTTGAGAGACGTAAATATGTAGGGGCATCTTGTTGTATTTATTTGTATTTATTAGTTTATTTTATGTTTCTTTAGCATTCTGTTGTTTTTGTTGCTGTTGTTGTTCTTGTTTCGTTTTTTTTTAGTTACATTTATAAAATTATGCAATTGTTTGCTCGCTCTTAATTATGTTATTACATACATATGTATATGTGTAGGTATATATTGTAAATTGTGTATTTCTTTGTTACTGTTATATATTTATTTAATTTGTGTGTGTGTGTTTATATTATGTTCATGTCATTTTTTCCATACTTTCTTTCAGTTGAATTTTGTTTATTCCAATTATTGTTTAAATTTAATCATTCAATATTTCGGTAACAATGTCCTTGACGGTTATGTATTCTTATTTATTTATTTTTCTCTCTTAAACTCGTTTGTATGTATTTTATGTTTTTGTTTTGTTTTTGATATTACTTAGGCACTGTGTTCGTATTACATTAAAGAATTAATTTAAAATTTAAATTTAGGTATGTATAAATACATTGTAAAAAATTTCATTAAGTTTATCGTAAACTAAAACCTTGCAACTCTATATGTATGAATGTTTGTTTGTAATGTAATTTTTATGAACTATATGTATGTATGTATGTTATGTTATGTAAGTATGTTTATCTCGCTATGTGTATCTTGTTTTGTCTTTAATATGTTATTTTCTTTAATGCTACAACGCTGTACCAAATTCAGATGTTTCATTATGTATAGTATGTATATCTCTAAAAGTACAAGTAGAAAAGTCTAAAACACAAAATCATACATAAATGCGTGTGTTATGTACGTGTGTGTGTGTGTGTATGTGGGTTAGTGTGTTTGTAAACCAGGAATGTAAAAAATAGCATTATCCTTCAGTGTCTCCAACCATAAAACATCATGGATTTACATTACCGTCTAATCTTTTCACACAAGTAGCAACACTTATATGCCTAAAGACCCGTTACGTGTGGCCAATAACCTACATGTTGTAATTGTGTATGTGTATGGGTGTGTGTTATACAAACTAACCGCTCAGTTATGTTATCGATATATTCTCGATCCGTTACTCTATTAAATTGTATATCGGCTCTTTGAACGCGAACGTCTTCATATACTGTAGTTGCTTCTTTCTAAGCTGTTGTTCTTGTATGTTTTAGTTGTAATTGTTAGTTGATATTAGTACTTAGTGACATTTAATGTGTACATACAACATGAAAACTTGCTTGCTATTTTCCATACACACATGCGATCGAAATGATTTACGTTTTGCCATTAGCCTTTTTTTAATAAATATTATGTTTGTATGTATGTATGTAACAATTATTGTGAGCTCTTTTAAGCAACTTGAATTAAAAGCTTCAAATAAATGACATTAGCTGAACAGCACTAAATATATGAAACAGAAAAATCATATGACACAATTTTTCCACACTCCGGAAAACTGCTCCTGACCTCACACACTCGTTCTTGTTCTCTTTTTCGATCTCGTAATACTATAGCTAGCGCACATAAAAGTAATGAAAAGAGAATTTGTTTAATCTATGTATTCATGTAAGTGATCTCGAGGCTGCATTTATGGAAACAAGCTGCAGGCGCACTTAGTAAATTAATTGAATTTCTTCTTGCCGCTATTTAAATTATAATTAGATAGTAGTTAATGCCGCTTCCTTTGCTACGCAGTTGCAGTCGCCGCCATGCTTATACGAACTTATGTAGGTAGCCTATTCAGATTCTTGAGATTTATACGAGTTAAGGGTTTAAGCTTTACATCTTTTAAGAGTATATAACTTCATTGTTGCATTTTACAGTCTCAATTTTGGGTTTTGTTATTTTGGTTATTTTGTGTGTTTTTCTCTTTTTTTTCATTGTTTTTCCCATTTTTGTCTATTATTAAACTACATACGTACAAATTATTACTTTTGTTTACTATCTCTGGTTTATTTACGCGTTACATACATTTTAAAATTACCATATACATACATACCTTGTGTTTTAGAATTTATATGTATGCTTAAAAACCGAAGTAAAGGTGGAAAGTACAAAAACAATTTGCAGGCGTAACAATCCATTAAACGACTTGACTTATGCATGTAGATGTTTTTTGTCTTCCTTAATCAATGCTATTTTAAGTATTTTACTTTAGATTACTCCCCAACGAAACGTCTCTAATTGTAATTGTATGTATGTATGTTGTACGGCTTAAAAATTGTATATCATCATTAGTTACATAAAAAACAAGTAAAAAACATGCGCACACGCCATGTCACCATACATATGTCCTAACTCTTACCCCTCTCTCGGTCATTTGCCCTTATTGTGTTTACTTTGGTTTGGTTTGTATGCCTTGCCTATAAATTTTTTACGATTATTCGTATTCATTACAAAAGGTGTCTTAGGTGGAATCGTTTTGTCTTAGGAATTTAGCTTAGTTATCTGTTAATTTTTATTTCTTATTTCAAATCATTCTAGTCTTTAGAGGCTAATGCACTACGTTACCTAAAATTTTTGGGGAAACTGCTGGTTTCATTATCCAACAAGCAAACAAAATTCAATGTCTTAAGTTTTAACCTTTTAGAAAGTCTATGTGGTGTGAGTGTATCGTGTGTCGTGTAATGTCTTATAGCTTAACTATGGTACCAGTCATTTGAAACAAATCATCATAAATGAATGTTAATGCAAATCAAAATTCGGTTTACTTGTTCTCTGTCTACATTTAGTTATTCAGTGTACACAGCTTATAAGTATTTAAAACGCTATTGAATTCTCATTGGTTTCAGCTATTTTTCTTCTTTCGTTTTTTTCTTTTTAACAATTTTCATTTTATTCGTCTCATAGCTTAGTGTTTATGCTTTTGCCTAAGTGTATATATAAATGTATATTTATTAATTGTTATTAAGAAACCCCATAAAGATAATCAGCGAAACAAATCCTAATTAATACAAAATAAAATTCAAAGTAGAGAAATTTCATTGTAGGCTAACTGAAATGTGAATAAGTTATGCTACATTTCTGTGATCATGTTTTGTAAAGTGTAAAAAATGAAAATGTTTCCAGATATTAGCCGAAAACACATTTGAAAAGGTAGTTTACTGTTTCTAAATTGTAATCAAATAAAAAATGAAAAACAAAAACAACTTAAGAAAATAGAAAGTATATTTTTGAAACCAAATAAAAAAGACAAAGTTATACATGGAAACTTATGACTACAAATAGCTACATTAAATCCACAATTTTTGCAAATATTTAGTAATAAAAGAACATTTTTTGTTGTCGTGCAATCAGTTGACAATTAACTGTAATCATTGAATTATTGTTAAAGCATCTCAATGCGGAAAAGTTAATAACTAAACATATTACCTGTAACTGAAAAATGGATAAAAACATATAAAAAGAAGCCATAAAACACCCGAAATGACATCAAACCAAATAAAAACTGTGTTGCTGCTCTTCCGCTCCGTACATACATATATGTTTGTATGTATGTATGTGAGTGTGTCTGGACAATATTCGGTACAATGTTGCATGTGGACTTTCTCCAATTTACCTCATTTTTAAATATTGTTTATTATGTGCATTTGCATCGTCTTGTTTTGTTTCTTGTTCAAAGTGCAACACTTCATTTGTTTGTTTTTATTTTTTGTTTTTAGTACAATATTAAGATTTATTCTTTACTGTTAAATTGATATATGTATGTATATATATATATAGTGTATATATAATTGTATATAGTATAGTATTCATATATTACGTTTAGATACATTTATGTAATTCATTTAATAGGTTCCAGTTCAGAAATTTAACTTTAAATAATAATTCGTACGGCATTAAAAAGAAATTGTTTTACAATTAACAGTCAGTGTGTTTGTTTTAAATAATTTTTTGTTTACGTTTACTTGCCATTACTTTAAACCTTGTTTTAACTATTAGACTTCGCTTGAATTAGTAATTACGTTTACTTATTTCAATTTGTGTTTATGATTAAACGAATTTGTTATGGATTTTTTAATTTTTGATTTTTCGTTTAAGTTTCTTGTTATAATTTTGTTTCTGTTTTATGCAAAAATGTAGTGTTATAACCAAAAGTATTTACGTTTGTCATATTTTCATAATTTCAGCTTATAAAATTACATCAGGTGTTTTGTTTAACCAACATTTACTTTTAATGCATATTTAATATATATTTATAGACCGACCTTACATGTTCTTTTCATTTTTCACTGCTGTCTGACATTAATTGTTTATTGTTTAATGTTGTTCCTGTTGTTGCTGTTAAACATATAAGTTATACAAATATAACCATTGTAGTTGTTTTTTCATTTTTTTAGCATATATACTATATATATATATAGTTTGATTTAATTATAAGCTAACATTTTACAGTGCCTGGAAACTGAATTATCAAAGCAGCGCACAGTTGGTTCTTGTAGTTGTTGCTATTGTTACGTTTTTTGTTATTGTTGAAAATGTTTAATACATTCTCGCACAAAATAACGCTGAATTACAAGCGGCCATGGACAACGGGCTATGGATCAGTTTTGATGCCCCCCACCAACAAATTTTCGATGTTCGGATCGACAAAAATATGCACAAGTGCTGCAAAAAATAAACCACAACACGCACGCAAAGAAAAACTGAATGAAATTTAAGGCAGAAACAGATAGTTCTTGACACAAATAAAAAACAATAATAAATAAATTCGCAGTTTTTTTTTCAAATTTGAAACGCTTTTGATACGTTCACGCTTTACTTTTTACTTGTTCTCTATGTGTATTTTGTATGGTTTGTTGTTTCTTTTTAGTTTTTAAATAAGTATATAAATTTTAAGCATATTTGTAATTTTAAACAAAATTAAATTAGGCATTTATTTTTTAGGATCATTGTTTTTGTATTGTAAGTATTAATAAAAATTATACGAAGAGCACTATGTAATAAATCACCGAAAAATAAAGTATATTGTAATTAAATGTATTGTAAAATTCTTTAATAAACAAATTAAAAATTAGTGTATTTAATAGAAAAAATTACTTCATATTTATATTTATTTATGTTTATGTATGGTAAATGTATTAGTGTAAAAATAAATGGTAAAATCGCAATCTAATCATCATCATCATTTAAAATAGTTTTTTGTGGGGTTTCTTTTTAGTTTTTGCTTTAACTTTACATATGATTCTTGCGAGCCATGTGAAGGAGTAATATAATGTAAAAGTAATTAAAGAGATATATATAGAGTATATATATATATATATATATATATGTATAATGTATGTATATAAATCGTTTTAAATTGTTGCTGCTTCTCCCGCTTTGCTTGTCGATGTGCGTGTTGTGGTTTATGGTGTTTACACGCATGCTGATCAATTGTAGATGTTGTTGTTGGCATTGTTGGTATGATTGGTTGTCTGCTTGGCAAACGATGAAAATTTGAAAAAAAATGTGCAACGCAATTCTAAGCATCGTTTTTTTTTCCTTTCCTTTACATTAGACAGTAGTTAAATTTACGTTTTGTTGTTTCTCGCATATATGTATATGTATGTGTAAATTTATATATATGTATAAATAAGTATGTATATAGCTTTATTTATATTTGTTAAGAGTGTTTCGTATTTTTTGTGGTTTTATCGTTTTTTTGTTTTTCACATAATCATTTCTTGCTTTAACTAAATAATAAATCCAACGCACTATATAATTCTAGTTTCAAGTTCAACTTTCGCTTACAGGCAAACGACGACATACGCTTATTATTTAGGTTTCTTTATATATGTAGTTTAACTTTTAGCTAGTTGTTTACTTTAAATGGTAAATTTTTAATTTTGTAACGCTTTTTCGCATTTGTTGCAACTGCTCAGCGCTCGCACGCTGCCGGCTTTCTGACTAAGGCAAGCAGTCCCAGATATTTTGGGATCCAGAGGTCTGGCCTTCGGCTGCTGTGTCTTGTCGCCAGTGCTTTCTTGCTTGCTTTGTTTCTGGCAATGCGGCATGCGCTGTAACAACTTATCTTTTTTACTTTAAATGTACAATTTCGAATTTGTATTTACTAATTTTAGTAATTAAGGGATTTGCATCTTTTACGTTTTAAATAAAGTATAATTTCTTATGTTCTTGCTTGTTTGATTTGTTTTTTTTTTTTTTTATGTTTTCGCACTCTTTTTCTTGTCTCTAATTAGCTAAACATTATACTTGTAAAACTTTACGTTTAATCTTCACAAAACTATTTTGTTAATGCGTGTGTGTGTGTGGGTTTGTGTTTAACTACTTTTTAGTTGAATAGGGGGCTAGCATACAGTACAATGTCTGAGGCTCATGAAAATGTTCTTGTTGTTGCTGTGTGTTAGTGTCGATGTTGCCTATAAATTACATACTCATTGCTATAGTATTTATATGTATACATCTATGTAACTGCCTTGCCGCTAGGGATTTTGTTGCTGTTTTTTTTGTGAACAATTTTTTTGGGGCGGTTTTTTTTTTTAATTATAGTAGTACACAAACATTTGTTTATATATTAATTTCAACAACAGATCAGTGAGAAAAAAATTACGAACAGACGACGCTTTAGCTTACAATTACCACCATCTTTTGTCTTCTTCATCATTCACCACTTGGCCGCTGGACAACGCTTCATTTTTAAACTGCCTGCGAGGCAGCATATGGCGGCTGTGTGGAGCTGTCATTTCCATATGCCGATCTGGGCCCGGCACCATAATTCGATGTGCCCTCCTGCTTTACATAGTTGCTATAGTCATAGTCATAGCCAGAGCCATAACCGCCATAATCGTATTCGGAACCCGATTTCGATGCCGAATTGCCGGGACCGGTTCGGGGCATACCACCGACGGGGCCTGTTGTCGAGGGACCACCCGCAGCCCAGGTCTGAGCTCGTGAGTACATATCCGTTGCTGTACCTGCACCAGCGCCTGGTGCGCCCGTAGGCCCAGCAGAATTGGGCGGCATGTTCCATGAGTTCCAGCTACCACCACCCGATGGACCAGATGGTGCACCCGTCGATGTAGAATTGTACATATCATAACCGCCATAACCTTGAGTTTGTTGGGGTCCCGCATAGTTGGACCATTGCGGTGGTGGACCCTGGGGGCCTGGTGGTGCACCCCATCCTTGATATGAACCGGGTCCACTGTTGCCATAGCCATAACCCTGCTGCTGCGGTGAAGTGCCCCAGCCTTGGTAACCCGGCATCATGTTGGGCGCACCTATAGGCATGTTCAATGGCGGTCCACCCATTTGACCATTCTGGCCCTGCATCATGTTAATGGGAGCATGATGTGGTCCCCAATGGCTGCACTCGTTGCCCAATTTGCCGTAGGCACCACCCACTGCGCTGTTGTTAGAGTTCTGTCCACCAGAGCCATCGCGTGGTTCGGCCTTCTTGATTTCCACCTGAAAATGATCAATAATCACTATGATTAATGACAATTCCGTCTTATTATGTCTTTATTTTAACAGGATACGGCCTTGTTATAGACAATTTTGTAAACAATCATCTATGAGAAAGTATTCATAACAAAATAGTAAAGATTAACAAACCAATTATTTTAGTAAGGCTTTACACAAATCTATCTTTGAAACAATCAATTAAATATTTAAACGACAATCCAATATGGATAAAAAGAGGAAAAACAAAGAAGTCTTTAGTAATTCTTAGACATTTTTTGTCATATTAATGTTGACTTCTTTGTTTCACGGCACTTTTATAAACGGTTCTAAGCCCAATTTCAGTGTCCGTACTCACCTGCTTGCCATTCAGATTTATGTAGCGCTCATTGGTGACATGCTCCACGGACGATTCTTCCTCGAACGATAAGAAACCGAATCCACGTGATTTCTTTTTTTCCTGATCGTACATGATTACTACTTCGGTGACCTTGCCATAACGACCAAAGAACGTGCGCAAATCCGTTTCAGTGACATTCGAGGGCAAACCACCAAGGAATACCTTATAGCCACCACCCTTTTTAGGTTTCTGAAGCGTGCGCGGATTGCACGGCTTGGGATCGATGGTTCGACCATCCAAGGTGTGCGGCCCGTTTTGCAGCACATGATTGACGTTCGTGGGATCGGCAAAGGTGACAAAGCCGAAACCGCGCGATCTGCCGCTCTCGTTATTCTTCATTACCACACAATCGATGATATCGCCGAAACGGCAGAAATAACGCGACAGATTCTCCTGCGTGGTCTCCCACGACAGGCCGCCGACGAAGAGTTTGCCCCTCTCATCTTCCTCCATAATGTTGTTTTGGTGATTATGAGCTATTGCGCCGGACAGGTTATCAATAATTGACGTAATTTTGCTGCTGTTGTTGGTTTCACTTTTGTAAGTTTAAATGTTTGCTTGTTTTTGTGTGTTTGTTTGGGAGGGGGATTGTTTACACTTTTGTTTTACACTTTCAGATTAACTGTTGGCTGATCAAAATTATTGTATTTTGTTTATGTTGTTGATTTAAGTTGCCAAAGTTTTTTGTTTAATTGTATTGTATTTTATTTTTTGCTTGAACAAAATTAAACAAAAGCCACGACGTTAACACGTAACTTTCTAAATATTTTTGAATATTAGTTGAGTTTAATTGGTTAATTAAAACCAGGGTGAACGCGGCCATTAACACGACAGGATTTGCATTGAGTTGGTGGCATCATCGGAATGTTTATGAAAAAGAAGTTAGAAATATACAATGTGAATAAAATATCGTCAAGAACTTAAGCTAAAACGTATGTATGTATGGCTGTGGTACACATGTAATTATGAAAGACAGGTATGAAGACACCAACCGGCCGGTATACATACATATGTATACATATACCATATGTGAACCTTTTTTATGTGTATTTGTGGTGTATGTATGCATGTGTATGTTGTCTAACTTCTTTTTTATACATTCACAAGTTTAGGTGGCGTTTGCAACGCTCTGTTAGCGCTCGTTTATACATACACACATATGTATGTATTTGTCTTTTCTACACTTTGCTACGAGAAAGTAAGCACGTATGTACATACATACAAATTGTTTTCTTTTTGCAGCGTCATAACATGGGAGCTACGTTTACAGCGTTGGCGTATAGCTGTCCACTGCCAGCCATTCAGTTCATGCACGACTACAAACATAATATAGGCACGTATGTATATATGTATGTATATCTATAAATGTTGAGAACAACGAACTTTTCCCAAGGCAATTTCTTTGGTTGGAAATGGTGAAAACACAAATACTATGGCGAGGAGAATCACAGCATAAAACAAAGTGCCGGTTCACCACATTTTCGCGCCATTTGCCAACATTGCCAGACAGTTAAGCTAATAAAATATAAGCAAATTTTTCTAAATAACATTTGCAAGAGGAAACGTGGTCTACATAATTATTGTCCTAACCTATGATAATTGAGTTTTTAAAATATTTTTCAATAAACATTTTCATCATTTTATCTTAGATAAAATATATAGTAACTACTGTGATAAGCTAATCTCAATCACTAGTTTTTAATTGATTTCCATTCCGGTATTACTACCTACTAAAAACTGCTTACGTGAGTCAGACAGCAGGCGGCACACAAGCAATAATTAGGCAAAAGGCGCGTTTTATATACATATGGCAACGCTTGTGATATGTGAAAGCGAATGTAAGAGTAAAGAGAAGATGAAAAAAGCAATGCCCCCAAAACGTATGCAAAAATAGCGCAATATAGAACGCAAATTCCTTAATTTTCCAACAGATTTATAATTGTTGGACACTTTTGTAATTTAATAAAGAATAAAATATGCACAATCAACATAAATAGAAATTAACAATAAAATGCACTTATTGTAGAAAATTCACCACAGCAGACGTGCCGACGTCAATGGCAGCTACAAATGAAAAACAAAATGGAAGACGTGCCGACGACGATGGCCAAAATGCGTTCAAGAAACCCCATTCATTTCTTTTTATGCGGACGACTGATTTGTTACACAATTACATATTTTAAATTCTGTAGTGCACAGATATACTTTTATTACATATTGTATGAACAAGCATGCACACATATGAACGTTGTAGTTATTAACAACCCCATGTAAGCCGGCAAAAAAGCGACACGCAGCCAAATTCAATGCTACGCCTATTTGTTTCACTGAATAAGCAACAATTGCTATAATTTCTAACTACGCAATTTTTAAATTTCGCACGTTTCCTTCTTTTTGTATTTTGCACCGCAATCTCAAGTATATACACGCAGTCACATTCACAAACGCACATGTGATTGTATGCGTGCGAATGGCCGACCGACCGTATGGATGTGCACACATATGTATGTATCTGTGGTTATGCATGTGTTGGTGTAGTGTTATACATAGCTTTTTTTGTATGTATAAAATATGAAATTTTCCACTTTAATAGGAGAAAAGCAATTTTTAACTATCACAAACTGTAAAATTACATTTTTGGCGCACAAATTAAAAGTGAAACAAACACGATCGTTTATATGTTTGTGTTGTCCTCGACCGCCGCAATTTCACAAAGCAAATAAAAAATTACACCAAGCTGCTGCTGCTGCTATCGAGCATTTTTCGAAAGGCAAGCATTTTTAAAAGCACCGTAATTGTTATGTAAAATGAAAATTTAATTTGTTTTTCATTCTTACCGTTTGCGCCAAGTGTTCGTCTGTGGTTATTAAAGATTTCGCACTGCAAATTCACTAAATATAAGTGTTTTTTCCTTAAAAAACTAGCTTATAAATAATTGTATGATTTGATGCATACGATATAACCTAACTTATGATAAATGTGTACCGAAAAACTCGCCACGTTTAATGGTGGCCATTCACCGCGACATAATCCACCATAGGTTTATACATCATTCCCAGGCCGCCATTAATTTTCAACGGCGTTGTAGCTCATCTGGTGATGCCACATATTTGTTTGCAGCTTTCAGTTTTCGAAAAGCCATTGAAGGGAAAAATATACATTAATTCATTTTGCTTATTTTAATTAAAAATGTGGCAAGAATTACTTTAATTTGTGATAATTTTGTGAAGGTGATTTGGTTGGCGCTGCCAGACTGTTTCAAGATTGGCAAAACATCGAAAACCTTTATTAAAGGGCCATCTCTATGGGCAAGTAAAAACTCTACCCGGTAAAATAAATATCTTATGTTTGTGCTGATGCAAAAATAGTGCATGTGTAACTAGGATATTTTCTTCATTACGTCAAATAATGACCAGTGAGACTCAACAACAAGATATTTAACCCAGTGCGCTATTAATAAAGCCATTGCACGGGATTTTCGCTACGCAAATCGATTTTTTCTGCGCTGCGGAGCTGCCACATTTGCAACGACAGCGACGCCACCACAACCATGTCGCGCCATCCGAGCGATCGAAAGGTTTATGTTGGAGATTTGGGCAATAATGCACGTAAGAATGATTTAGAGTATGTTTTCGGGGCCTATGGAAGCCTAAGGAGTGTATGGATCGCTCGTAATCCACCTGGTTTCGCATTCGTGGAGTTCGACAATGCCCGGGATGCACAAGACGCTGTGCGTGCCCTAGACGGACGGACAGTATGTGGTCGTAGAGCACGAGTAGAATTGTCAACAGGAAAAAATGCTCGGTCTGGCGGAGGTGGTGGAGGAGGAGGAGGACCAAGGGATCGTTCACGCGGTGGGCGGGGCGACGATAAATGCTATGAGTGTGGCGGCCGTGGCCACTTTGCCCGCCACTGCCGGGAGCGCAAGGCCAGGCAACGACGCAGGTTAGTATTCATCCGTATTATATATCTTAATTGATGTTATAAAATGGAGGGAACCAGTATATTGTCCATATCTAGCTTTAAATTGAAAGTGTGTACATATAATTGTGCCGGTGTGTACACATACGCAAAATCGCGCTTGCTAAAGTGGCAACGCCTGCCATACGTGCACGTGTTTTCGCTTCACTTTGGATTTTTCTTTCTCAACGCGGCATAGACACTGAAAGGTTAAGTTTCGCTGGATAGGCGCGTTTTGAGTTAATAAAATATATTTTTATAAATTCTCGCACGCATTGTTAGTGCAAATTGAATAAATTAGAGTGCAGAAATGTTTGTGCTCTATGAAACGCCTGCGGGCTACGCAATTTTCAAACTACTGGACGAAAAAAAATTGGAACAGGTCGATAATCTGTACAAGGAGTTTGAGACACCGGAAAAGGCAAATAAACTGCTTAAATTGAAACATTTTGAAAAGTTCAATGATACCACCGAAGCGTTAGCCGCCGCCACAGCGGCAGTTGAGGGCTCGGTGTCGAAGCCTCTGAAGAAAACATTGAAGAAACTGCTTGTTGACGATGTACAGGCGTCGCTGTTGGTCGCGGATGCTAAATTGGGCAGCGCCATCAAGGATAAGTTGTCGGTGCAATGTGTCTATAATACGGGCGTGCAGGAGTTGATGCGTTGCATACGCCAGCAGGCGGACAGTTTGCTGGGTGGTCTGCCCACTCGTGAGATGACTGCTATGGCATTGGGTCTGGCACACTCGCTGTCACGTTATAAGTTGAAGTTCTCACCGGACAAAATCGACACAATGATTGTGCAGGCGCAATGTTTACTTGATGATCTGGACAAAGAGCTCAACAACTACATAATGCGTGCACGCGAATGGTATGGCTGGCATTTTCCCGAGCTTGGAAAAATCATCACCGACAATATAGCGTTTGTAAAGACTCTGAAATTGGTTGGCACACGCGAGAATATGGGAGCATCTGATTTGTCCGACATTTTGCCCGAGGAAGTCGAGGAGAAAGTGAAAGAGGCCGCTGAGATTTCAATGGGCACTGAAATATCCGACGAGGATGTACTAAATATTCAATGCTTGTGCGATGAAATCATAGCTATCAATGATTATCGTGCTCATTTATATGATTACTTGAAGGCGCGAATGATGGCCATGGCACCCAATTTGTCGGTTTTGGTTGGCGACACAATCGGCGCTCGACTGATTGCTCACGCCGGCTCTCTGATCAACTTGGCCAAGCATCCTTCCTCGACAGTGCAAATATTGGGTGCTGAAAAAGCATTGTTTCGAGCACTGAAAACCAAAAAGGATACACCGAAATATGGTCTCATCTATCATGCTGAGCTGGTGGGTCAGGCAAGCCAAAAGAACAAGGGCAAAATGTCGCGTTCGTTGGCCGCTAAGGCGTCCCTGGCAACGCGCGTGGATGCGTTTGGCGAAGAGGCTACGTTTGAATTGGGCGCCACGCACAAGGTGAAGTTGGAATCAAGGTTGCGGCTCCTGGAGGAGGGAAACCTACGAAAATTGTCTGGCACTGGCAAGGCAAAGGCCAAATTTGAAAAATATCAGGCCAAGAGGTATGTGTTTATTTGGAACTCGGGGAATTTTGGTGTGTAAAGCTCATAATATGATGATAAACAAAGGTTTCGCAATTTTCCGATTTAATATTGTGAAGAAAAACCTTGGCTGTCTGATTGAGCTCATCATCACCATAACTCCAGAGTTTCTTCAGCTTATAGTTTTCCCTGTTCTTAATAAAATTTCTGATTTCAGTGAGGTGTTTACGTATCAACCTGATGCTGATAATACGCTTAATGTAAAAAAAAAACGAAAGCACTCGGAGGCTGAAACGCCGGTCAAAGTAGAGCCAGTGGATGTTAAAGAAGAAGTCAAAGACGAAGAAGAGACCGAAATTAAGTCAGAAAAGAAAAAGAAGAAGAATAAAAATAAGAATAAGCATGGGGATGAGGAGGCCCCACAGCAGTCTGTAGAGGTCAAACAAGAAGATCCTGAAGATACGCAGCCACCGAAAAAGAAGAAGAAAAAGTCGAAACATCAAGAATGAGCACCCACAACTATCAAGTTTTAAATATAGTTTTAGATTTATGTATTTTAGGAATTGTAAAAAATTACAATACAGTTTCCGGAAAAGCTTACATCGGTTACGTTGTAGCCTTTTATTTTATTTTTTAGAAATAAAATATACCTAATATCCAACTCAAAAGGCCTTTTGATTCCAATCGCTACTTAATCTTCTCGATTCTAATACTGTATATATACTGTCCGTTTATAGTAATTTTATTTTTTCTAACAAGTACCGGTACATTTTGCTTAAAATCACTTTTTCCAGCATTACATTTATTAAGATTTTAAGTCTTAAAGACTAACGGTTGCTTTGGAGTCTAGTGTAAGTTGTAAGAAGTTCAATTGCATCGTGCGATAAAGCAAAACAACAAAAAGTACAAGTGAAATGAAGCAGAAAATTTTCTCACCCCAAAGACTTGCATCATAGATGGAGCCAAAGATTTTGCGGTCAAATCGAGTGCCACAATATAAAAGCGAATCGAGCAGCTGGTAACTACGCCCAGTCGTAAAATGAGAGGGCAACTAAAGGTGTTGTTGGTTTTGGCGTTGCTGCTGACATACGTGGCGGCCAAGAAAAAGGAGGAGTCCTCGGAGGAGGGTGAGGATGGTGGGGAGGAGCATGAGAAGAAGAAATATGGCCATGAGGAGCATAAGGGCGAGCATGGCAAGAAGGAAGAAAAGGAATGGGACGAAGGTGAAAAGAAGCATCATGAGCTGGAGGATCACGAACATCACCATGGCGATAAGGGGGAGAAGAAAAAGAAGCACTACAGTGAAAAGGAAGAATATGGTGAGAAGCATGAGCATGGAGCACACAAAAAGGGGGGCAAACATCATCATAAGAAGAAACACAAGAAAGGCCACAAGGAAATGGAATACCACAAAAAATTCAACAAAGATGAATACCACAAGGAGAAAAAATTCTACGATGATGAGCACAAGAGTGGACATCATAAGAAATTCGGTAAGGAGCACAAACACCATGGAGAGGAGCATGGCGAGCACAAGAAAGGAGAGAAACACGAAAGTGGCAAAAAGAAGGGACACAAAAAGAAGTCTGGCCACTACAAAAAGGGTCATCATGATGAAGATCACAAGAAATATAAAAAGGAGCACAAATTTGGCGATAGCTATGAGGAGAAGGAAGAGCATGGCAAAAAGGGTGGCAAGAAACATGAACACAAGCACCATAAGAAGAGTGGAAAACATGGCTAAAACACACTTGTTTGGTTGTTTTTAATAAAGTTGCTTGGTAGTTGTAGAATATTTGTCTCTATAAATACATCAAACTTGTAATAATTCATAAAAACACAATAAAAATATTTCAAATTTATTTCAATATTTGATTTATTTGATTAAAGTACACGAGAAACAACATAATTTCTATTTGCAACTCCTTAAGGATCAACTGCACAGGCCTGTTCCAGATAATGTTTGTGGCCTACACTAATTTAAATTTTTTCTTTCTTACTATTTCTAGAAGTAATTCACTGAGCAGATCACGCAGTACGTCGCGGCGTCGTCGTACTCGCTCGAAATCAGCAACACGCTCTCGTAGCCGATCGGTGGGCTCTATCGGGCGCCGTTCTGCTGGATCTGTGGGCCGTCGCTCGGCACGTTCGCGTGAAAACGGACGTGGCGTGAATGGCTCAGTGTCACGTTATAGTGATCATGAACGGAATGGTGGTGGACCAGTGGATTCGCCGCCACCGGTGAAGAGGCGCTATGACGACGAGGACGATGACAGGGTCAGAGGCAGGGTTGGATCACCATCGCCACCACATCGTGGATCACAGTCTCGGCGTCGCGGCGGCTCATCGGTTTCACAATCACGCCGCCGTGGTGACTCATCGGTTTCACGTTCAATGTCCAGAGACTAGCGACAGAGTTCACATTAGCGGCACTAAAATAACTCCTCCATTCCCAACCGATAACCCAACTAAGTTTATCATGCAGTTCATATGTACTTCCTGGTTGGTCACAATTATATAGTTTAGTGTATTTTTTTCCCGTATTTTTAGTTTCATATGAATGGGTCTAATTTTAATTTCTAACCGCCACGGCGCTTCGCAGAATAAATCGCGTATTGAAATTAAAATTTGATTTGAGGGAGATTTATAATTATTAGCGACCGCCTCGAACTATAGTATATAGCACATTTTTAAATCTCATTTGCTTGCATTATATGTCTCGTGTAACCTTCAATTTACATTTAAACTGTGCAGAAGATTTATTTTTTTGTCGCCATAACATTTGGAATATTACAAAGGTGTTCCCGATTCGTTTAAAAATTTCTGTCCTAAAAAATATTGGATGATTAATCATGTGGGCACTCAATAAACATCGCATCATAGAAATTATAGTGGTAACATAAAACATTTTTCATAAATCTTCACGTGCACGGCAGTTACCGGCTTTAGGCCGTTAATTTTGTCCCCCTTCATTTGGGTCCCAAAACTTTAAATACTTTCTCGAGTTCGCCAAATTCTAAAACTTATTTATTAACCCAAAGCTGCTCCATTTTGAGAACCATTTAACGTAAAATGCTCGTCATTTGAATTTCTATTATTTATAAGCTAAGTAACAATTTTGGATTATACCTATGCCCTAATTTCATAGTTAAGTACATATAATTTCTTATGAATGAAATGCGTATTTTACCGTCAAAATGCGCTGAAAAAAACTACAACACAAAAGATATTCAATCAATAAATTTAATGCCAAAAGTTTTTACTTTGCAAATTTTCAACGATAATACACAGATAAATGTATGTCCTCTAAAATATTAAGTCCGTAGATGCAGCTCATAATAAGATCAATATTTAGTTAAGGTATAATGTGAAAACTAAATAAATCCAACTCTAATCTGAAGCGCAGAAAGCGAGACAAATTCTTACAAAAACGTGACTAAGTTGATCAACATGTTGATGCACTTAGTTAAGGTAACTATTCTTCGATGTAGTAGAATCAGATAGAGTATGCTTCTTGAAAGTTTGGTATGGGCTTTTGGCGCTCTACTGGCTATCCCAGGAGCTGCGTATGCTGGCCCAGTCGTTTATAATGTGATCGGATCCAGACAGCGGCTATTTTCTGTTTATGGCACAGACTACGCACTTGGTACTGAGGTAAAGATTGGCTTGAGTGTATTTTTCTATAAAACGTGTTAGCTCGTGTGTTCTGTTATAGATGAACTGGTTTGAAGCATATCGAATTTGTGAGAAATTTCACATGAAGCTGGCCACCATAAAGAAACCTAGTCATTATGCGGCCCTTATAATATTTCTCGGAACAAATATGTGTAAGTGGTTTAGAGCTGACATTTAAAAATTAGCATAATATTGGCTTTCAGCTTCTATAAGGAGCGACGTTTGGGTTGGTGCTACGAATTTGGGTTTTAATATAACAACATGGTATTGGATGAAAGATGGGTCATCTGTATCTTACTCAAATTGGATGCCAAATGAGCCATGTCGAATCGGATGCATGCGATTGAGTCACAAACACAATTTTACGTGGAATGATGCCGAATGCAGCAGTAATAAATTTCAATTTGTGTGTGAGCATACAAAGTTTTGAAAAAAGGGTGGAAATACAAATATTTATCGCCTTATCGTTATTTTATGGAGTAATGTTAGCCTTTTGGGAGCCATGCCTGGTTTTGGTACAGCAAGCAGGCCGTTAATGTAAATTCAATTTTGCAGGTCGATTACTATTAGTGGATGGGCAAAAGTTGGCACAGTATAGCCGATTATTGGTCAATCGAGTAGTTATTCGATTGTCGATAGCACAAGATGCGCTTGTTGCGTGTATAACTATTTAGGGTGACCATATTGTTTACAGTTCGCTTCGTATTGCTACTCATTTTCAATTTTGATTTACGCTCGTAATTTCAAGAAACAACAACAATATAATATATTAAATAAAAAAGAAAAACGGCGAAAGAGTGCAACGCACAAACAACGGTAGTGGCAATGGCCTTTCGCACGTCTAAGCACGATTTAAGTGCGGGAGACACTTCAATGGAACAGGAGCATGAAATGGAAACAAGCTCACCGACGCCAACATTTAATCCGCGCAAGTTGCGCTTCGCCGACGATGATTTTGACAAGGATGACCTGCAGGATAGTCCGCAACAAAAAAAGAAATGGAAGGATGCCCCAGCAATTTCACCGCCTTATCAAAAGGTGCGCGCTTTGCGTCTCTTCGATACACCAGCCACACCAAAAACCATATTGAAAACGTCTACAACGTCCAACTGCAATCATTTATCTGCAGCGGCTGCAGCCGTAAATGCAACGCTAAGAGATGAAGTCTTCAGGACGACAGAACGGCCGCGTTCCCTGCCACTGCACAATCGAAGCATGCAGCCGCAGGACACGGCCAATGTGAATCCATTCACTCCCGACAGTAAGTGTGCAAAAATGTTATTAAAATGTATCTATTTCACTAACTTAAATGCTTGCAGGTCTAATGGCACACAACAAAAAACGCTGTCGTACCCAAATTGGACGTGAGAATCTCACTGTACACTCTGTGCAAAAGTTTTTGCTTAGTGATAGGAGTGACGACGATGCTGTCTGGCTGCCAAATGAAGGCGATCCTATGCGTGAGATACATCAGCAAGCGCCCAAGCGCCTGGCACTGCACGATACAAATATCAGTCGTTTTAAGCGCGAATTCATGCAGGTCAGCCTCATTGGTGTAGGCGAGTTTGGTGTGGTTTTCCAATGCGTAAATCGACTTGATGGCTGTATTTATGCGATTAAAAAGAGTAAGAAGCCCGTGGCCGGCAGCTCCTTTGAGTAAGTTTTACGATTAGTTTCCATAAACGTTACTATTGATATTAATAATATTTGGCTACTTGCAGGAAACGCGCTCTGAATGAGGTTTGGGCGCATGCTGTGCTCGGTAAACACGATAATGTGGTGCGCTATTACTCAGCCTGGGCGGAGGATGATCATATGCTGATACAAAACGAATTCTGCGATGGTGGCAGCTTGCAGGCACGCATTAAAGACAAATGTCTAACCGAATCTGAATTAAAGATTCTGCTTATGCATGTGATAGAAGGCCTACGATATATACATTCCAATGATCTGGTGCATATGGATATAAAGCCGGAAAATATATTCTCAACGATGAATCTAGTGGCAAATAAACTAGCAACGGATGAACAGCAGCAATGCAAAGACGAGGATGGCATGGCCAGCGTCTATGAGGAGCTGCAAAATTCGGAAAATCTTGTTACATATAAAATTGGTGATTTGGGACATGTAACATCAGTTAAGGAACCGCACGTAGAGGAGGGCGATTGTCGGTATTTGCCCAAGGAGATATTGCAAGAGGACTACAGTAATCTCTTCAAGGCTGACATATTTTCGCTTGGCATCACTCTGTACGAGGTAGCAGGCGGTGGACCCCTGCCAAAGAATGGACCCGAATGGCATAAGCTGCGCAATGGTGAGGTGCCCGTAATAGCATCTCTTAGTAAGGACTTTAATGAACTCATTTCCCAAATGATGCACCCTGATCCAAATGAAAGGCCCACTTCGATGTCCATATTTAATCACAAGTAGGTGTCAAAATCTGATTCCAAGTGTCGCCACAACTATATCTTTAAACTTTGTTATAGCATCTTAAGCGCTGTGGATTCTAAAAGCAAATTGCAATTGGGTTTGGAGTTGACAGTGGAAAAGCGTAAAAATGAGATACTTATCAACAAATTGCGCGACGCAAAGAAACAAATCAAATTGCTCGAGCAACAAAGTATGTATAAAAAATTATATTACTTTTGTGGTGGTCAAATTTTAATAGTCGTTTGTACATTTCAGTTTCCGTGCTTGCTTCTACAAACACATCCGAACTTAACGATGGTAAACGCTGCCTTCGCTCGTTTACACGGCGAATGCGTACCCCATTTCCATCCCATTCAAAATTCGAAGGCTTACGGGATCGGAACAAAAATGTCATTGCCAATATATAAGAAATATCGATTTTTTGTCGAACGTGAACCAAGCTCACAGCGTGTTAAATTAAGTGTGTATTTTTTTAAGATATCGTTTCTATTTTTTCTACTATTGTTATCTTTTCGAATTGAAGACCGCAATTTTTTTTTATCTGTGGATGTTTTTCAGTTCAAACAACTGAGCAGCGTCTATGTTTTGAACGCACACTTTTTCTAAACTAAATTTTTGTACATACATATTGAGTATTATCTGTATAATAATGTTAACGGTTTTGTTAACGCCAATAAACTATTTATTGTGTTACTTTTAAAGATAGATTTTCAAATAGTTTATATGCCAATAAATTAAGGTGATTTTTGATTTATTTACACATTGTTTTAAATTAATATAACTGTTAAGGAAACCCACCTCAAAACAGAAATCAATTTTACAGGACTTTACAGACTTTTAAGGAATGTGTAAACAAATTACGGGTGCAATCGGTGGGTTGCATACTTCGGGTTTGTTCTGTCTAATATATTCTGTGCCAGTAAAAATCTTTCAAAGCATAACGCTCTGAACAGCCAGGCAAAAATAAGACTCTTTAACGACCGTTATCACCATTCATTGGTACGGTAACTATCTGATTGATACGCCGGTTACTATTAGAAAAACCTGCAGTACAAACTTATATTGGAGCTGCAGCTCGTATAAGTTAGCATTTGATTTAAATGCTAACGTGCACGCATGATTGTTTTTGCAGTCGATAAGTCTATCGTAAACGGTAAAAATCGATTGTACGCACGTACTTTTGCTCATCTTTATAGCATGTGGTTGAATTCGTAGCCGCACCAAAATTGTGTTTTTGAATAAAAAATGGCTAATATTGTTCAAAAATACATAAACTTCTCTAAGAAGGAGCTAGAACAGTTTGCATCAAACTCGGATTCGTGCGTGCGACACGTCAACACAGACATGCACCTCTCCATGGGGCCTTACGGCATGGCCGATTTCAAGCATGCGTTGCACGAGCTACTTATCCGCACCAAAGTGGGCATATACGATGCCAACCTAAATGGGATTGTGCTGGGTATTAAGAACATCAAGTTACTAGGTAACTCAGCTGCTTTGCGCGCCGACGATCCCTCCATCCACCTGTTAATCAATGCCGACTTCTACGTGTTTCGGCCCGAGGCGGGCGCTGTGCTCAGTGGAATTGTGCGGCACATATCGAAGCATCAAGTCAGCGCCGTTCTCTACAGAGTGTTTAATACTAAAATTCGGTTTACGAACCGAAAAATGCATGAAGGCATTACTATGGAACAGGATATTAAATTTCGCATTAAAGATTTCGATATAAGCAATGTTATGCCCTACATTGAAGGCGAGCTGTTGATGGAGGAAAATGAGCTCCTGGTAAGCATGTTAAATGTTTGGAGATGATATACAAATATTAATCTCACTCTCCCTTTTCGAAGAACAACTGCGTAAAGTCTGAGAGTCCAGAACAAGCCGAAGAAAATCCTAATCTGGAGTTGAACGGACTGGTTGAATTAATTAAGGCAGAACCACTACCCAAGGATACAGAGAAGGCGAACAAAAAGAAGCGATCATCAAAGCGAACAAAAGCAGAAACGACGGTGCTTGAATCGCCAAACAAAATGAAACGAATAAAAATAGAGCCGATTTAGTCTCAAACAAAAAAAAGAAGATCATTCAAAGTACAAATCCAAGTATGTTTCTAAAATGCAAAGCAATGTTTTCAATTCAATTGATGTCTTCCAAATGTGGAAAAACTCACTTAAACCGAGTATGATTTGTTTTTAAGTTCGTCGGTATAAACACAAAATTGTCTAATTTCAAAATCAAGGACTTAATGGCGCCATGATCCCTCACACTATCCACTAAATATTCCAGTCTGGATAACTCCAAGAAAACTGATTCCCCCGATGCATCTTAGAAGATTATTTTTAGCCCAATTGACTCCAAGCTGGAGTCGGAGTCTCAATCCCATGCAGTCACTATGCAAGTCATTGGCATTGCTTATGCTTTTAATACTTAACATATTGGCGCGCACTACACAACATAGTGGTGGTCTGGCGAACACCCAAATGTACATTCCCAATGAGCAACCGGACAACAAATACCCATTGGGCATATACACGAGGGCAATTGTATCAGAACCGGCACCGTATTTTGAAGGCACAGCCGTGATCAACAAGGAATTAGCCCGCATAACGCTTTCTCAATATATCGGACGTTATGTTGTGCTTGTGTTCTACGCCCTGGACTTCACAACAGTGTGTCCCAGCGAAATTGCGGCATTCTCCGATCGAATTGAAGACTTTCGAAGACAGAATGCCGAGCTGATAGCCTGTAGCGTCGATTCGCCACACGCCCACTTGGCCTGGATGCAATTTTCGCGCAGGGAGGGTGGTCTGGGCGATGTAAGCATACCTCTGCTTTCCGATTTAAATCATCAGATCAGTCGGGACTATGGCGTCTATATGCCTGACCTGGGTCACAGCGTTCGTGGACTTTTTATCATCGATTCTCGCGGCATATTGCGCCACTCGACCATTAATAGTTTGAATGTGGCACGTTCAGTGGATGAGACATTGCGGTTACTGCACGCCTTTCGGCATGTCGATAAAACCGGCGGAACTTGTGGTGCAGATTGGAAACCAGCGGAAAAAATTAAAGCACCCGCCGCTGAGAAAAATCGAAAATATCCAGCAGCAAGAACAGGTTGGTGCTAAGTTTATAATTTTTAGCTAGCATTTTTGGCAATAATAAATGTGGATTTGCAAATATACTTCATTTAAATAACTGTTATTTCTAATGTTTACTGCTGTGGCGTTGTATATAACAGCCACAAATGAACTTAATATAATTCCTGCCAAGAGGAATTCAAATCTATGTCTATCTGCCTGTTTCAAGCCTTCTTTTTTGACATATGTCGAGACTACAAAGGGCAGACACTATATTAAACACTATATTAAAAAGACACTATATTAAAAAAATATAGCTGTCATAGAAGAAGGAATTTTTGCATAAAACAGATAGATAAGATATATATAATTCGCTGCCCATGATATTGAACGAATAAAGTTATTGTTGTAAGGCACATTAAGGTAAATACTATATCCTAGTCCTATAATATGTTCGCCATAATCCTAAGTTTATTAAAATTGGCTTGCCATATTTAGTTCCAGACTCTAAAGTTGGGTATTGAGAACAATCTAATAAGGTCTTTGTATGAAAAACATACTTTTAATAACAAGAGAGTTATTCGGCGCTTCCTATAAGAATCGTTACCCTTCAATATCGAGGAGAAAGAGTCATTTGTCTGTATATTATTATATATGTATGTATTTCATACAAATAGAGTCAATATTTTACAATACATTAAGTACAATATATGTATAATAGGTGTTATAAATAATTAAAAACTTGTTACATTATTTTGATTTCGCTAATTATTAAATAACAAGCAAATTTAGTTATTTTTGAAATCTTATTCATACATACAATATTAAAGAACATAAAACTATACACACGCAAGAAAATAAATGACCTGTAAAACAATTTCAATGAATTGAATACTCAGATACATACATATATGTCTCTCTATAATTGTCTTTATAAACGCGACATATACGACTACAAGGAACATTTACATAATGTACAAACATACACCTTTAACACATTTGAATTATCTAACTTTAACAGAGGTTTTTCATTTTCCATAAATGAAGTATTAAATAAATTAAAGGGAAATTGAAATATATATAATATTATTCGGCAATAGTCGATATCGGATAGAAATGTGTCATTAAAGAAAAAACTAACGAAAATGGTAAAAAAGGTTCAACTGTTGATTAGGAACACATAATTTCGGTTTTAAAGAGAGAGCGTTTTTTTATAAATTAAAATTATGTATCCCCGATGGTTTACGGATAAACAGACGACATATGTACAAAGAGAGAGCAGACATTAATGAGAGTTTTGAAAGCATTTTCCTATTCAAACCTAACGACACATTGAAAAACAGCGCGAAGAACATAAAGTTCACAGTTCGTAAAGCCTGAAAATTAAATAGAGAAGGGAATTACACGCTAGACAGAGATTTCCTGAATATGTACACGTTTTTTGCCACTTGTCGAGGAGGTCGCACCACCGGGTCCGCTTGTTTGACGAAGTATGCCGCCCATTTGTTGTTGTTGTTGCTGGGCAGCCAAGAAGGAGCGAGGTGGTGGCGGGGGCTCTGGTATATCATCGTCTCTCATTATCTCGGAGTCTACAGTCACAGAGGCAGCCTTTACTGCCTCCTCAATGGCCTTGAAGGACATTTGATCGGACGATTGCACGGCATAATCAAACTGCTGGTTCAACTGGGTGCCACTGTTGTCCACAAAGGAGCCCCGCTTGCTGGACGCTGCCGAGGTGCTGGCCTCCAGCACGGTGGTCAGGGGTAGAGCAGTGTACGAGACCATTTCCTGTTCAACTCCTCCACCACCACCGCCACCGCTAACTCCACTGTTGTAGTGTGTTAGGCTTTCAGTCCCATGATGCTTGGTCTTGAGCAGGTCCAGTGTGCTGGTGGAACAGGCCGCCCAGGTGCCCACACTGTCCATAATGAGTGTGGTTTGTGTCGAGGACGGTGGTGGCAGTTCCACCAGTAGTTTCTCCTCCTTTATCTGCTTCGTCTTCTCATCATAGCAACTGTATTCGCCAAAGAGGACGCCCGCCTTGCCGCTGTTGCCGCTCAGGGTATACGCATCGCTGCTATTGCCTGCACCACCAGCACCACTGCCCCCATCCATTCCCAGCGCGTTCAGCTTGAGCATGCTCGAGTTCTTGCTGTTATCACCCTCCTGTAGCTCCTCTTTGGTCTTGGCATCGCGTGCGCGTTTCTCCCGCTGGTGATAAATGCCCGCGAAGATCAATACGTTGAGTATGAGGAGAAAGCAACCGACAGCCACTGTGGCTATCAATGCTGTGGTATAACTCTGAAATTGTTTGCCACTCAGTCGACGCAACAGCTCCAGGTTGCCTATGATGCCCGTCGAAGCGGTGGCCAAGTCCTTTTGGGTCTCGACGTGGATCTGTGTGCGATTATCCTTGGGCGCTTGCGTGGTGGTCAGCTCAGACACGGACATGGCTCCATCGATTCCGCACTCTGCAGAAAAATAACAATGAAATGAGGTGTTCTGTTTGGCTAATCTGGCAATGTTTTGGATCAGACTATTCCCATTGCTTTATAGGACGTAGTATTAAGTGTTAGTGTGAGGTTACCTGTTGTCGTGGTTCCTGTGGTGGCTGCATTCAAAGCAATCGTTGAGTTCTGACTATCGTTCTTATTGGGAGCAACTGTAGCTCTGGCTGTTTGCACCAAGATCGCACTATCATCGTCTGGTGGTTTCGTTTGCAGCTGGGGACGCACCACTCCTGGATTTTGAAGAAAATCGGTTGGAGGAAAAATTGCATACAATTGTATTGTGGTTCGCTCCTACCTTCATACAGATCCCTGTTGTTGATGTCATCCTGAAACTGGTGATGGCGCATGGACTGATCATTTATGTTGAAATGCCTATGGAGCTGTGGTATCAGATTCAGCCACATGGATAGCTTATGGCCTCGATAATGACTCTGAATGTTCGCCTTGTTACCTGATGGTGGGGCATGAGAATGAGCTTAGGATAGAGTGGGAATTACGAATGATCTTACCCAGTTCGATGTACAGCTGGTTGACCACATCGTAGGCATCCCAAAAGGGCAACTCGTCGCCGTCGTAGCTGCCCACCTCGTGCTCATTGCCCAGGCCCAGTTGTGTGTAGGCGGCGGCATCGTTGCTGCGCAGACGTCTCCGGTAAAGGGAGCGCTTCTCGTGCATCGCATTGCTGCGTCTCTGGTTATAGAGCACGGCCAGACTTAGGGCATCATTGTAGGTCTCAGTTGCTCGCTTCGCTTGTGGATGAGTTGGCAATGTGGCTGCTCTGGCACTAGCTGTGGGCGATGTGGCCTTAATTGTCGATTGGTTCGGATTGCTGTTTGAAATGTGGGTGGATTGTGAAAGCTGCAGTTAAAGTTTTGGGCTAAGTGCAATTAAAAGTTTACCCAGTTTTGGCAAAGTTGGCCAGATAACGGAGCATTAGACGACCGATTTGCCTCTCCTGAGTGGTATAGTTGTGTGGGAATAGCGGTGAAACGGGTAAACCTAACCAAAAAGGCACATCTTCGCCATGCACGGAACCAGTGCGCTGCAATTTCAAACAATTTTAAACTCCTTAGACCACATTTTGCTCTGCAGTTGACTGACTACCTGTGGATATTCCTCTTCTACAGTTCTGTGTTTAAAGTGCAGAAAATAGGTGCGTCCTCCACGCAGACTATGCATATAGCCCAACTTAATAAGCGCAGAGGCCGTGTGCCCGTCACTTAAAAATTGTAAAGTTGCATCTCTGGAGCTCAATGGATTGCGTATGGCTTTCTCCCAGTCTGTGTACTCGTTCTGTGAGTTCGAAATGAGAGCAATTCAGTAAAATACAATAGAAAATGGGTGTTGCACCGGAAATTTGAATGGGCTAATAAATGGGCTATATAAACGTTAAATGTACTTAACAGGCAAAAGGAGGTGTGGTTGACCCCATGTTATAGGTAGAATTATTATAAGAATAGAGAGTCAAGACAAGCAAGTCTGTCCGACTGCGAATTTTTGAACCGTAAAAGCTAAAGGAAACCAACTAAAAATATACACTTTAAAAAGCCTTTTAAAAGTTATGAGTTATGTATATTTATGGAAGACAGTTTTAAAGTCAACATTGTAGTAGCAGTTTCAAAGCCTCTCTCCTTTCCAAAAGCTTCCTTTTCCAGCCATCTCCGGATTCTCTGACCACATACGGTTAAGAGACGGGGAATAGCTTGCCGGACTAGCTTAAAATTCCCCCTTCTTAGCTTCTAATTAATTTCACCTAATTTTTCCTTTTATTTCGAAAATTTTAAGAATAAAACCGGCTTTCCTATAAGGCTTTATTTTTATAACTTTTATATTGATTAAAAAAAACAAATTAAAAATATATAAAAAAGTGGGAATTAGCTTCTAATTAATTTCACCTAATTTTTCCTTTTATTTTGAAATTTTAAAGAATAAAACCGGCTTTCTAAGCTTATAAAACTTTTTTATAACTTTTACATTGTTAAAAAAAAAACAAAGATAAAATATTAAAAAAAATATATATGAAAAAGTAGGAATTAGCTTCTAATTAATTTCTCTTAATTTTTCTTTTTATTTTGAAAATTTTAAGAATAAAACCGGCTTTCCAAACCTATAAGGCTTTATTTTTATAACTTTTATATTGATTAAAAAAAGTTTATATGAAAAAGGGGGAATTAGATTTTAATTAATTTTCCTTTTTCTTTTTATTTCAAAATCCAACATAGGCTTTCCTAGCCTTTTAACATTTATATTGTTTTTATTGACAATGTTTGTAAAAAAAAACTATATATACAAAAGTGTATTCAAAAATTAGCACATCGATTTATAGATTTTATATAAAGAAAGAGTATTCAAAAATCTGGTTTATAATAAAAGAAATTATAGAATAGCTGCTTCGTCAATATGAAAACCCTACCTTTAAGACCGCAAAAATTTCATTTAAATGGTAATGAAAATTGTTGCGCACAAATGTCCGTAAAATGCGATCCCTTCTTGTCTCATTGAAGCCAAATTCCAAGTCTTGTGCGCTCAAATCCAGATACGACTCCACAGATGTAAGGCAGAATATGAGGTCACGTTTTGGAAAGTTTGCATATTCAATTCCTGAAGTACTGCAGAAGGAAATTAGCGAATATTTTCATGTTTTAGTTAAAGTCTTACCTAACAATAGCTGAACCCATGGGCAATGCAGTGGGGCCAATGGATTCCACGCTGGGCGATATAACAGTGCCATCGACAAAAGGTGCAAAGCCCACGAGGAAACTGGAAGATAATAATAGTGGATTATTTTCAGTTAATCTCAAAAAATACTAATATTAGAGCTCTAAAAGTCTACCCATTCTCTATTTATAATATATTTAGTTTTGATCCCCAATTAAGTCGTTATAAGGTTTAAAAACATATTCATAATATAGTCTTGATCTTCATTTAAGTCGTTATTAAAATATTAATATTCGAGCTCTAAAGGTCATTCATAATATAGTTTTGATCTCCATTTAAGTCGTTAAGTTTTAATTACTTGGATATAGGTGTCTTAAAATAATCTGCACAATAACCTAGTTGTGGATTAAATTAATTGTGACAATGAAACGTGCAACAAGGACGCATTCTAACCACAGATTGTTAAGGAGGCTACCTCGTAGACATTCCATGGATTTAGGCATGTCCTTTCGTTTGTTTGAATGGTAATAAAGGACTTGCAAATAGCTTGAACAATTGATCTTATCTTGGAACTAATAATAATTGAATTCTCATTTTAATGTTCGGCCAATCTTTCTGCTTGATCTTAGTGTGCATTACTAAGATATAGAATTTATTTATTTTAAAGAAAATCTTTCTGATTATTTATGCTTACCGCGGATGATCGATTTTCACGGCCAGCAGGTCGGCCACAGTTTTGGTTCGCAAACAAGGGGCCAGATCATCGTAGAGCATATCACCATGGCAGCCGGTTTGTTCGGCTACGCGTCGTTTCACAAACAAAGGATTCTTCTGAATGGCCCAGGGTGATAGGGCGGCTCCGCTTATCAGAACCGTACGCTGTATAAGATCTGTAATTAAGTCCATCTTTAAACGCTTCAAAATAATTCCAAGCATCAAGTAAATTCTAACCACTGGCCACGGGGGATACCACCAATATGTTGGCTAAGACGGCGCCTGTCCCATAACCCATTAGCGTTATGCTTTGCGGATCTCCTCCAAATGCGGGCAGATTCTCTTTGAGCCAATGCAGACCGGCCACCAAGTCCATTAGACCAAAATTGCCTTGGGCGCTTTCCTTGCCGCCGGTTTTCAGGAAACCAAAAATGCCCAAGCGAAAGTTGATTGTCACTACAATGACATTACCGTGTGTGGCCAGTTCGGACCCATCGTAGGGGTTCCCTGAGTTCCAGTCGTATGATTCACCGTGAATAAAGACCACGGTTGAGAGCTTCGGACCAGTATCAGCATTTGTCGCTTCGCCGCTATTAGGGGTGTAACCTGCAATTAATAAGGGGCATAAATAAAGCCAATCAAAAATTTAGAGCTTATATTATTGGTTTACTTTTCACAGAGTCTAGTATACTTGTATAATACCTATATATGATTATTTCACTTCGAATTAAACTGTTAAGAGAATATACTTGTGGTTATGTTTGTTGGGGATTCTTTTATGAAACATATTTTTGTTTACTCATAATTTATTTTAATGATTTTAATTATTTTTTGTTTAAAAAGTTGATCGTATTATTATTCTATAGAAAAAAAAATTTGTATAATATTTTTTCTTCAAATTTATTTTATTATTATAGAATTTTTGTTTAATAACTTGCAACGATCGGGATACCATTCTATTATTGATTTTGGCTTAAATATTTTTTATAAATTAAAAGGAGCTTATTTTTTTGGATTAGGGCTCGTCTAATTCTTTGTAGATTAGGATAGCATTCGGATAGGATATTAATTTCCAAGTGTTTATTTTGATATTCTAAATTGTATAAATAAATTGGAGACACTTGATTTGCTTGAGTTCTGTGAGTTATTTTCGAATTTCCGAACCATATACAAACTTTTAACGTCGGGTTATTTCAATTCCGAACTATTTCCGGGTTTAATATGATCGCTCATTGAAATAGGTGTATAAAAAGCGTTGTCAAAACCCAGAACAGTGTTGGGATTGCATTTTAGTTTTAAGATGATTTTTGAAATACTAGCACGACACGAAACATATTGATGGAGACAATCAAACGAAATTTTTGGTTTGTTGCTCATTCTACAGTTCAATTATCAAACAACTTTACAAGTTTTTTTAAAAAAATATATTACATCTTTGGCAGATATTCACAAATCCAAAAATTCTTAAACTATCACGAATTAGTAAACAATATTTATCCAACAAATCTTTCAGTTGCCCATATTTTTTTTTCATTCACTTATCAGGATCAGTATAATAATAAACCAACTTCAATAACTAGTTACAAATTATTTAATTGAAGTTAATTGCTGTTGGGGGCTGTATAGATGCCGATTCCGCAGCGCTTGCAGTGCTTTTTAAATTTCAACTGCAATGCACTACGGAATTGAAAGCTGTGCAGCCAGCTGTGTTCCAGGAAAACTCAGATGTTTTGTGAAAGATTGTAAGGGACTTACGTCTGAAGCGCCGCATTTCGTATGGCACATAGATATTTAGATATAAGCAGTCTTCCGATTGGTTCTTGAGCAACGGCAGCAGACGTCGCAGTTGGGCGAGACGTGCCCGTGGCACCTCCAGGAGGGCCTCTGGTCCATTTGGCGGGATGGGCACGGTCTGTGGGCAGACGGGCGAGAATCGATCCGCATTGCGAACGTTTTTCCATGTGGATGGCGTTATGGGTGGCATAAATCTGAAAAAAAGTCAACACAAGCACAAAATCAACAAGCATTCACACCAAACATATCTACACAAGTTCATATACTATACATAGTATATATATACTATATATTTAGGTGCAATGAAAGGAGCTGTAAGGGAAAAAGGATTTGATTCGAGCTGAGAAGATTTGTGCGTCCTGTGCGCTCGTAAAACACAACAAAAAAGGGAGGAAAACTAAGTGCAGCCCATCAATCAAAATCGGTACTGTTTTTGATTAATTGTGCATTTTATTGTTTTACGTCGAAATCCATCGATCAAAAGAATCGACGCGACGTCGCTCCAAGGCTCGTATGTTGATTTTATGACTCGATAATTGACGCGAAACGTTTTTATTGTTTTCCGATTTTACGCTCACTCGTCTGCTCGGCTCCCAGTTTGCTTTCAGCCTGAAACAATGGACCGGTTGACAAAAAGCTTACATTTTGTGGCATAGCAACAACAACAACAACAACAACAAAAATGGTAGCAATTTTTCAGCATTATGCTGCCACTCCGCCCAGCCCCAAAAATACCTCAAATCAGTTCCAGGCCTGCCGACAGTCGCTGTGTGAAGCACAATGGCGGCAAATAGGATTTATTGTCAAATAAATCAGCAGGTTTTGCATTGAAAAAAAAAAAGAACGGGCTTAGATAATATTACACCCCTGCCTATGTATGTGTGTGTGTGTGTATTTGTTTATAAGTGTTGGTGACAGACTATCTTGGGCTTAAATCTGAAAGAGGGTAATCGATGAGGCTATTGAAGATATCAGTAAATGGATATGGTATAAAAAATATCTGTTGATACCTAATACATATATGTACACTTGTAATGCTCCACAAAAAGGGGGAAATGAGATATGGATTTGATTATGCTGATCGATGCCTCTTAGTTGTAGTGTTTAAGGATATCATTTAAGTTGGAAATGTGTGTGTTAGTTTTTATCATAAATCAGCATTCAAATTACTAAGCAGCTGAGGAGTTTGACAAATTTGCAGGGACAGCAAATGATGATAATTTTGTTTCTTTTTTTAAGAAAAAATAATTTATATATTTTAAATTTGAGAGGCCAGGAACTTATTCTTTTTTAAGACTATCTATGCATTTTCACCATGATTTAATGTTCATTTTTATTCATTGCCTCAAAATGTAATGATTAATTTTGAATTCTACTTAACAACTTAACTAATAATCAAGCAAATAAAAGTAATTAAATAATGATAATAATCATTATTTTTGTGCAAAAAAATAAAAGTAATAAAATAATGATTAATAATATTTTTGTGCAAAAAAATAAAAGTAATAAAAAAATGATTATTCTTTGAGCTTTATTTTGTCTGAAAATATTTGCTTAGTGATGTGTTTTTTAGCTTTACCATAGGGGTTTGTCTTGGCATATTGTTTACGGATATATATATGTTTTGTAATTATTCCTTATGAAAAAGGCAAGGATAAATACAGCTTGAGGTTTATTTGTGATCAAATAAATAAAACTTAAAGAGTAATCACTATTTTATGAGTTTTATGTTTTTGCTCGAAAATAATGATTATTGAAATTAGAAAAATGCAATATTAATCATTATATTAGCATCCATTATATATAATGATTATTGAGTTTACTATAGTTGTAAAGAAAAACTCAAAGTTAATCATTATATTATGAGCTAATGAATTAAGTTAAAAAAAAACACATTATTTTGTAATTTTTATAATAACTCTTGAGTTATAATGATAACAGTCCCTGCAATTTGTGTTGAAATTATTGTGTCTGACCATGGCTTTGAAGCAATCTATTCAAAACATATTCCCTATTCTCTATTCCCAAGTGACGAGCTTAATTGTTAATCAACGAATTATATCCCTTTATTCACTTCACTTGAAAGCTTAAGGTTTAAACCAAACTACGAAATCTAATTCTTTTTAGAGCTAATGTTTTTAATTGTGCCCGTGGCGTTCCAATGTTAACCAATTCGGCAAGCACAGTTCTACTCCAGGTATTGCGGGGCCTTTTTCTCTACTACCCTGGGGATTCCAATCTAATGCAGCAAGATATGTTCAATCCATCTCCATCGTCATATTCTGATTAACAGTTACAGCAACAGGCTCTTGATTAAATAGCAATATAATAGCAATATAAAAACGCTCTTGACGAGCTAAGAATTAAATATTTAGTAATTACGATTCTTTGTAGACCGTTCTCTTCTTCCTCTACTACCCTGGGGATTCCAATCTAATGCAGCTCGGCTTTTATCATTGTGGCTTCTGCTTATGATATGTCCAATTCATCTCCATCGTCATATTCTGATTAACAGTTACAGCAACAGGCTCTTGATTTAATAGCAATATAAAACAAGATAGAACGCTACAGTCGAGCAAGCCCGACAGTAAAATAGCCTGTACTCTCCACAAAAAAGAAATATTAAAAAAAAAAAAATTTTAAAAAAAAAATTAAAAAAAAAAATTAAAAAAAAAATTAAATTATTAAAAAAATGAATGAATGAATTAATTAATTAAATTAGAATACATGTTTATGTTCAGTTTTAACAGCATACATTTACATCACGTACCTATGCGTGTTCATATGCGTGTATGTATTCAGCACAAAGTTGAACCAAAGCAGCAACAACAACAACAGCTGCGGGCAGTGCTGCCGACAGAGGCAGCGCATGAGCAGCGATTTTACTTATGGCTATAACTTTCTACAGAATTGACCTATCATGATGAAATTGGCACACGGACACATTAGTACTAACTGGATGTACCTACCAAAATTGATTTCAAAATTCCGAGAATTACGGAAGTTATAAGAAAAAACACGAATTGCGGGGGAGTGGGGGGGTGCATCGAAAAAAAACTCAAACTCGTACTTTCTCGGCCTTAGGAGAATATGGAAACCAAGTTTGGTTATTCTAGCTCTTATACTTTCTGAGATCCTTGCGTTCATACGGACAGACAGACGGACAGACGGACGGACGGACAAGGCTATATCGACTCGGCTTCTCATCCTGATCAATAATATATATACTTTGTGGGGTCTGCCACGCCTCCTTCTGTGTGTTACATACATGCGCACAAAACTAGTATAGCCTTTCACCCTTTGGGTACAGGCTATAAAAAGCTCTTGTGAAGCTAAGAATTAAATATTTTGTGACATCAATGCTGTGTCGAAAGAGCCGAGTTTGTTTTTTAGTTATACGTCAGTACTACTACTACGATAGAGTCGTTTTCAATTAGCACAGACTAATTCGAATTGATGCCATTGTAGCTTTTGTATCAATAATTTGTGATTTTTTGATTAGGAACTTTGGCGACAGATGCGCTTGGCCAAAATGATTAATTGGCTTTCGTCAGAGCCAACAACAGCAGCAGCCAGAGGAGCAGCATCAGCACCAGCACCAGCATTAGCACAAGTGTCAGCACCAGAGTAAATAAATTTAGTCAAAAATCACGTTTTATGCTGCCTGCCCCTGCCCCTGCCTCGTCCCTCCTCTTTCCACTCTGTGTCAACCATATCGAATGCCAACTGAATGTGAATCATTCGAAAGCCAGCCAGTCAGTCAACTAAGTGGATGACGACGAGGACTGCGACGTGTCTTGTGGCTAAGTCGACTGGCATTTGATTAAGTTCGGTTGCTGGAGTTGTCGTTGTCGTTGTCGTTATTGGTATTATTATTGTGGTTGTTGGTGTTGTGGTTGTTGTTGTTGCTCACTTTGCACATCTGTTGCTGCATGATAATGAGGTATTCATAAGAGTCTCTCTGCCTGATGCCTGATGGCAGCACACAAAAACATTTTGCTAGAGGAAGTAATTAAAGAGCAATTTTCATCAATTGTTGCAAAAAGGTGGTGGCAAGGTGTGGAGGAAAGGTGTGTAAATATGAAGTGGTGAGTGGGTTTGGGCCATACATTTTCCAATCACTTCATCAAATACACTTGTTGTGCATGCCGAGCACATAAAACTAAGAGCAAAAGCCGCCAGCTGCATACACAGATATATACAGATACATATACTATACGTACAAGTAGATCTGAACATACTACGTACTACTTATATGTACACAATACACATTTACATACATAGCTCAGATACATGCGTACAGACATGTGCATAAGTGCCTGTGAGAAACTTTTGATAATATAACTGAGAAACTTTACTTTACTTGAGTCGTCTGACATTTAATGGGACAAACTGCTGAAATGGCTTAGCAAAGTTTTCTTCCTTTATTTCCACGGTGAGCGCAACAAGGATGGCAGCGATAGAGCGATAGCGAGGACGACTGTGCGATTTGCGTTTGTTTAACGAGTCAAGTTTTAGTTTGGTTCGGTGCGGTGGGAAAGTAGCGTAAGACATGCTCCTGGCATATCTAAATGGCGGTCATGCCTTGTCTGTATGCGGTTCGAGAACCGTGCGAGCAATTTGTCGCGCCTTTTGCCAAGTTGCTGGGGAGTTCCTCCCGAGCGCAAACAATGGTTTAGCTTGCCTTATAAGAGCAACAGATCAGGTGTTAGGTGTGAAAGCAGGGCAATCAGCAAGATATGAACTTTTACTTTTAGTAGTTACGTAGAGTCAGGGTTGTCAACTTTTCTCATTTTATTTGAGTTACAAGTTGAATCGAAGGATTTATTGAACACCTTTTCTCCTATCAATTCTTTACTAATTGGAAATCCATCATAAAATTAAGGCAAATAATCAATCAAAACTTAGTTACTGTAGTTAAATCACCTAATTCTGTTTTTACACGATTTTAATATAACACGTCTTGAAATTTTAAAAATTGTATATATATTTAGAGATAAGAAACCAATCACCTATTTTTGCCTATGATCAAAGTCTTTTTTTCCACTGTTGTTTCTGCCACCAATCCGTGTAAAAACAGAATTAGCTGTAATGAGTTTTAAATTAAATAAATTCTGTCTGGCGGCATTTATTTATTTGGTTTTGTATTCAAAATTTGTTCACCGCTACACAAGCAGTTTTTTTTTAATAAATGGCCCAAGAATTTTATTTTCTTTTTCCCTTTAAGTAACTGCTTTCAACACATTAAAGCATACATAGTTATTTTTTAACTATATTTTGAATTAAAATCGTGGACTGTTTTTAGTCTGGAACATACTATATAGCTGCTATAGGAAGAATCGATTAAAAGCGCCGCTTAATTGAGCATTAAATTTGAGTTACAGCATTGATTCCTTATAACTTTTGTTGGCGACAAAACTACCTAACTCTTATTGTTGGTTAATGTTTATTAAACACTTTTAATTAGCACTAATAAAGTATCGATCAGCCGGCAACCAGAAGTTTTAATATAATTGGTTTCGATTCTGTTTCTGAAGGATTGTGATCTTTTCAACCAAAACAGCAATTAAAAGTTGAGTTTAAGAATTAAAACTTTAAGACGTAAGCTCTTTGCTATTTTATAAAGTCCATGCCTAATTAAATATTATTTCCAATACCCAGGTTGGTAAAAATAAATGCCAAACGAAATTATTCAATAATTGAATCATCAATGACATGTTTTCTGATTTCTTTTGTATTATTTGTTTTTAACGAGAAATGCTTGGGAAAAACAACCAGTAGCTTTAATGTTTATAATTCAGGCAATACCCAAACCCCCAAATTTAAATAAATATGGATTGAACTGTTTAATATATTATTATTAACGGAGAGCAGACCACTACTTATAACTTTAAAATGGCACAAAAGCGAGTTGAGTTAAGAAAGTCTGCGTATGAAGAAGTAGGTTTCAACAGTTGATTACGAAGTTTTAATACCCGTTTACCAATTTAATTTATAAGTCTATAGAATATTTAATGCGTTAAATAATTGACAAAGAACGTTTAATTCATGTTATGTTTGGGCAAATAAAAAAAATTGTTAGCTATACCCTTTCAGACAATTTAACAAATACCTAAGTAAAAAACCAATCAATAAATTTATAGGTCTACAGGATATTAAAGGATTTAAATATTTGAACAAAAAACTACATTAAATTCTCGTTATGTTTTGTTTATGCAAATAAAAACCCTGTTTGCTATGACCTTTCAGTCAATTAAACAACAAGCTATTTTAACAAAAAACCAATTTGAAATTGTATGTATGTATTTATGTGTTTTAGATTTGAAAGCGGTTTAAAAAGATAAATGTACTTGTAGTTACTAACTATTAAATCTTTTTTTGTGGTATAATTTGTTTTAAGAGGGAATGTTGCATTTCGCTTCGCAGAAATAACATAATCTCAAGTTTAAAAAAGAAAACATAAACATTGTTGTAGTAAGTTTGTTGTAATTAAGTATAAAATTTACTTTGTGTTTTTATGCACAAAACTTTCAATTTATGCTGTACACGCTGACCCGCAGAACTCATGTTTTAGTCATAGGTATGGTGTGGGTGTGTGATGTTATTTTTTCCCAGTATTAAAATCTAATAACTAACTGCTAATTGTTGCCGAGAGGCGTATTGTGCAGAAATTCACCTTTATAGCTTCATCAGGAGCCGTGCATAGGACAAAGGCTTAGAGTTTGCTCTTGTTAAACAATGCTCGGACTTAACTAATGCTTGGAAATGGTGCCACTTGCACGCTCCGGCCAAGTAAGGGACACATACATATAGCATTTATAAAGATATATATATATATATTTCATGAAAATAATTATTAAAATTGCTTGCCAGACCACGACAAAGTTTTCACAGCGCGTTCATAAGTTCTAAAGTTACACGCCCACAGCCACACGTACACACGTACACACATATACACATACACACGCACACATGCAACGCCTCCGGCCCTGTGTTGGGCGCCACTAAGCTGCAAGTGCACGATATTACCGGCAGCCGGTGACAAGGCATCGGGTGTAACGAATGGGCCAGCACTCAGCAGCAGCCACGACCCATGGCGCGACCCATGACACGTAATCTTGTAAATATAGCACCACTGAGCTTTCTCTGTACATACACTGCGAGGATGAAGTAGGTCACTTTTCATCGTTTTTTCTATCAACTCGCTCAAATTTGGGGTGGGACGTAAAATACAATTTAATTAAAAATTATACTTCAATTTTGTATTTTCTCTATATAATATTTCATTTCCTGCACGAAAGCAGGAAATTATTTCTCGAATTGCAGGACTGGTATTTAATGTTGCACTTGGTTTAAATATGCCAGACTTTACGGTAAGGACCTATGTTAACCTATGTAATTCAGATTTTTGAATTAGTTTTGAATGCGAATTTGGAGAAGTTAGATTGATTTTCCCATTATGGCTCAGTACTTTATTTCTGATTTTTGAATTAGTTTTGAATGCGAATTTGAACAACTTAGATTGATTTCCCGATTACGGCTCAGTACTTTATGGATGGCTTAATATGCCATACTTTAAGCATAAAATTAAAATTAATGAGCATATGCTATTTAATTTTAAGATATTCTAAAAATATTTCTGATTTTTTAATTAGTTTTGAATGCGCATTTAAGCAAATTGGATTGATTTTCCAATCACGTCTTATATGAATAAACCCTAGGCAGATTTTAAATCTTGGAAAATATATTTAAATCGATTTTGAAAATTTATTTGATAGCAAACACGTTTAAAGTAGCAGAACAAAATTTTTTAAATACCTATTCCAATTATGCTATGCTTTAAGAAAAGAAGGGGACATTTCTTCTTGACATTAAAAATCTTTTAAAAGTCTTCAGAATTAAAAAAATTTGTTATTTACAATCTAGACATATGGTTTTTCATTTGAAGATATTCTAAACACATTTCCGATTTGTAAATCAGGTATGAATGCGTATTTAAACAAATTGGATTGATTTTCCAATAACGGCTTAGTACTTTGTGTGCAGCTGAATATATGTATAAGCCTAAAGCAGATTTTAAATCTTGGAAAATATATTTTAATCGATTTTGAACATTCTTTTCATAGCAAACAAGTTTAAAGTTGCAGAACAAAATTTTTTAAAATATCTAATCCAATTACATTATGCTGTAAGAGGAGGAGGAGACATTTCTTCTTGACATAAAAAATCTTATAAAATTCTTTAGATTAAAAAAAATTGCCATCTATTGTTTTTTTTTTATTATCTTGATTTTTATAACTAATAATTATTATTATGTTTTCTTTTATGAAAGTTGTTTGCATTTATTTCCATTAATAGTGAAATAGAGCCTTGTTAATTATCTCTAATTATTCCCATCTTAACAGAAGAATGGAAGAAGTTAGAACTGCTTTCTGCTTGGGCTTTCTTTTTTTAGTTTAGCTGCCTATTTATCATCAATATTAATCAGTGATTATTTAAATAAACAATTAGGCTGTGTTGTAAAACACATAAACACATAAACTAATTAAAGTACACCTAATACTGTTGTTACACGTACTTTATTTACACGGTTTTGATTTAACACGGTTTGAAAATTAAATATTTGATATATACTATATTTCTTTAGAGATAAGGAACCAATCACCGCTTTTTCCAGGAATCAACGACTTTTTTAGGAATCAATCTACCGTGTAAAAACAGAATTAGGTGTAATTGTAAAACATGAATTTTTCTATTGTGCGATCTATAGAAGTTTGCCTGTAAGCGGATGTTCGATAAGTAACAAGAATATTGGCCGGCCAGATAAAGACAATAACTCGTGTTTAACTTGGCATGCGTTTGTCGACTTTTGTTTTTGTTTATTTAGCATAAGTTTTCGCACAGTGTACTCACCTGAGACTGCCCACCGGTGGCGATGCATACGGTATGCCAAGATAAGCCTCGACCAGTGGCGTGGAGCGCACAACAATGCCGCGCAGAAGGCCGTATTTGGTTTTCACCGTGTTGCTGCTCAGCTTGACGCTTCCGTGGAAGCATTCACAGTTGTGCCACAAGGAGGAGAGGAGCAGCAACAGCAGCAAAGTGCGTTGCAGCATCGACGAAGGAGTCGGGCCGAAATGGTGGCCACGAGTCGAATGAAAAGAAGCGACGCTTAATATGGGACGCAGAGAACTTGAAGCGTCGTCGCTACCAGCAACAACCACCTGTGCTTCCCAGCCAGGTGCAGAGCTTTGGATTGCTGCTGATGTTGTTGTTGTTGCTGCTGTTGTTGCTGCTTCCTGTCGGAAATGCGATAACTGTGAAAAATACGTTTGGCAGCGTTGCTTCCGATGCGTTGATTGCTGCTGATTGTGTTTTGTATGCGTGGCCTTGTTACCCGCTGTAGTTGCTGTTGCTGTTGTTGTTGTTGGCCATGTGCTAAAAGTTGTTGTTGTCAGAAAATCTAGAATGCTCTTTAATGTTATCAGTCTTATAATGCAAATTCCTGAGCGAACTGGCGACATCTCTTGTTGTTGTTGTTGCTGTTGCTGCTGCATTTGGTTGTTGTTGTTGTTGTTGTTGCTGCTGCGACTGCGACTGTTGCTGCTGCCATTCGCTGCAATTTGCTGCACAATTCTTGTACAAATACGTGTAGTTCTAATGTGGCTCATCAAGCAAGCGTGCAAAAAGTATAATATATGTAGAAAACGCTTCTGTATTAGCATTAGCTTAGTTTTTGCCGTTGCTCCTCTATCTACGAGTATAGTTGCTCTATTTGTAGTTGCTGTTTTGCTTCTCGGATTTGTCATTGTCAATTGGCTGCTGGCTGCTGGCGTATTGCCTGTACTTTTGATTTGGCTGTGGACATCTCGACAGCTTCTCCTTGTCGTTGTCGTCGTTGTCGTTGGCTTCGCTGCCGGCTCTGTTGCTTTCGATTCTCTTTCATTTTGACGGCTGTTGTGCGCATGTTTTGCTTCTGCTTCACATGCAATCCAGACATTGTCATGCCCTAGCGCTTTGATTTCAAATATTATACAATAATCGTTGTTGGCTTGCCACTAAGATGCCCTCTTGTTATCCTATATACTATTGTATGTGCTTCCTCCCAATAGACTTGGCGCTGACCAAATTATCTGCAAAGTAGACAAATAAAAGCGAACTGTTTATTTAGCATCATTATATGTTTGGCATCGAGGCGAACACCTAAGGGGATGGCTTAATGAAAATCACTACTAGCCTTGGGAAAACTAAATTGTTTAAATTGTCTCGTTACTGTTGCTTGATTGTTATGGAATTCTGATTTAATCCGTGTTAGTATATTTCTGTGCGTTACTCGCAATCAATTAAGACAAAGCTAAGAAGACAGGCTAATAAAACGCCTCCAACAAAAGAACTCCCCTTTTTAGCTATTAAAGCAGTTTTCATCAATTTATTTTTCTTTATCTTTAAAATGCTGTAAAGAGTTCTTTCGTTTATTTAAACTTTTTCAAATAAGTTTATAACACGTCACAACCATCATGACAGAACGCATGATTAAACAAACCATTACCATATAATTTAATAATTGTCCTCCTTAGGACAGATCTTAAATAAAGAATAAAGATTAAAAAAATAAAAATAAGTTTAACTTTTTAAAACCATATCCGAAAAAAACTGTGGTAACAAATGTAAAGGGGCTTTTCCATATTTTAAAAAAGCCTTTGCTGTGTTCTATTTTAGAAATCGAACACCAATTTCTATAACGAACAGTTATCCGTTTTTTTGTTCGATTTTCACTTTTGGGGATATGTTTAAGCAACTTCTACTGTACGAGTATATAAGTAGATGGCTTGTATCGTGTGTTAACCTCTTCGGACACCTTTGCTTTTGCGCGTTCAAGTCTTAACTGTGCAGCGCATCAGAGCGCAGCATCCTTAAATAGCTTTGGGTTTGCGGCCATCCTTTACGATGCTGGCGCCTGCGTTTACCGTAAAGGTAGGTTGCCTGTGCACAATCCGCATTTTACGACCCTCCTCCACCCGCCACCCCTCCACAAAGATGCGATTGCAATGCAATTTCGAATATTGCAAAGATGTGGCGGCATTCACAGTTAAAGGCATAAAAGGAGTGAGAATAAATGTTTTTAAATTCGATCTGATACACATTTGTAGGTGGGTGGATGGATGACTGAGAGCTTTTGTGGGCAACAAACCAAAGGATTCCCTTTAGTTGAGGCAATTCAGTACAGAATTTAAAAATAAATCTCGTAAATGTACGCTTTTTTAATAAATAGCTCTGATCGCCAGATATAAAAAAGACAAAAAATTTTGAAAACATTTACATTAGAAATGCCATAAATACAATTTAATGCCAGTACTGTAAATGAATTTTTGTGCAAAAACAAGTTAAATAATCAGCAATATATCAACATATTTTAGATTAAATTTCATGCATGCAAATCCTTAGCAGCTAAGTGTGCACAAACATATTGTATATGTATATAAACATCGTATTGAATTAATAGTGGTCGGGGCTTGTATACAAAAAATGTGAAATATTATATATTTGTTGACTGTCAACAGAAAATATTCTGTTTCTGCCTACTCATTTAATTTGCAAGTGCAACTGTCAAAAGTATTTATTAACATATTTCACTGAAAGCCACAGTCATTGTGTTATTTAATTTATATATCCAAATGAAATCCGAAAAGCTACATATGAGTACATTTGCAATAAAGTCAAACAGAAATGCTGATTGCGATTTAAATTTGGAACTAAAGCTGTCGAAAGAGGTCGACTTAATAATTTTTTTAACAAATGAAGACAGTTATGTCGCAAGTTAAACTTATTTAAAAAGAAAAAACAGAAAAAACTGGCGATTCTATTTGCCTTTTCTTGGGCATTAAGTATTTTGAAAAAGGCTCCTTCATTTAGGAAATGACTCACTGCTAAATTTTTTAATGTAAAATCTGAAAGAAGTGGGTAAGATTTGATTAAAGCAATGCAACTGAGCTGATCTTAGGCCATGGTTCTACCGAATCACAAAGAAATCTTAAATCTCTCTCAAATCAGTTGATTTTTCTTCTACTATCATGCTAAGGAAAAGATTTAGTTCCATAATATTATATTTATTTACTCATGGCCTTGTTGAAGCTCCCTAAGAAGAGCTATGGACTTTGAGGAAGTTTTTGGTTTTATTTCGACTCCAATAAATATGATGAGGCACTATAAGCATCGAGAACTTTTGAACCATAACAGCTAGAAACAAAACTAATCTTCACTAATCCAAAGCCAGATCAAGTTTATTAGAAACCATATATAGAATCTCCATTTTATATAGTTACAAAACTATATACCATATTTAAGATAGTAAATAATTTCATTTAAAACTTGATATTATAATGTCATAATCATCGGTGCATAAAGGCAGATCATTTCTTTTGATGATGGATCAGATGAGGACTATTCAAGCAGCAGTCTCTTTGCAGAAAATGGGGAACCTAATTCTAGAAATATTCTCTATTACAAATGAAGTCTGCTCTTAAGCCTTTGAAATAGAAATGGCTTTTAATAATTCGTAAACGATCTGTGTTTTAATAGTTGTAGGTTAGCCGTTAACTAAAACACATGCTTAAAATAAATAGCCGAGGTGCTAAGCTAAGCGTGAAAAAGTGTCTGTAAGCCCTACAAACCACATACGAGTATTTGAAAAGAAAACCCCAGTAAATGGATAGGGTCCCAAGCTCATTGTTAAAGTCACATTGTTAATTCACACACACACACACACACGCACACACACACAAGCATATACTTTCTCGTTTTCATAGACTGCTGTCCAACATATTACTCTGCCATGTAATATATCTCGGACTAAACGCAGTACTTTAAATCGTATATATCTGGCACTAAACATTTTACGAAAAAATAAAACGTCGCATTTTCGCAGACAGCGTCGGCAGAAAAACAAAAAAAACACACACACACACACACAGAGAGAGAGAGACAGACGCACACATACAACATTTCTCTAAATTGCAGCCATAAAACTAAAGTTTAACTATGGACGACTGTTCCAAGGCCCCTGCCCATAGCTTCCTTCTCTATATAACGTTGCTGCTTTCTAAATTTCCCAGTCTCTTCGACTGATAGGCAGCTTAGTGAGTATATATGCTATGTATGTATATATTGATGCGTGCGTCTGTTTGTGTGTGTGTGTGTGCTGACAACAAAATGTCGGCACGTTTTTAACGCAAAATTTTTTCGTGTCTTACTTAATTCTGTGAGTCATGTGCTGGTGCTTGCAAGCTTGCCACGAGGTCGTGCAACAAAATGAACAGAACAGCAAATGCTGGCTGGGATTTTATTATAAATTTCAACTTTTAAATTAACTAAAAGCTTCCAAAATGACAGTCTGCTGCAACGGCTGCTGGCTATTAGTTTTGCCACGCATGTGCTTCTGTTTGTGTGTGTGTGTGTGTGCGTCTGTTTGTGTGTGTGTGTGTTTGCGCCTGTATTTGGCCAAGAATTCTGGAGTATGTAAATTGATGTAGCAGCAACGCATGTTTCCGGTATGATAAATATTTACATTTGTGCTTGGCAAATGTCTTTCAGGCTATGCTATTTTTCTTTCGTTTTTCTCCGCTTTCATCTTACTCGCTCTCTGTCGTGTTATTCTTTTTTTTCATTCACCGCATTTCACTTTGCTTTTTATGTTAAATCTGTAAAGACCGATAAAATTGCATATTTTTGCGTGAAAGGCAGCAAGCACCCAGATACAGATGCAGAGACAAAACAAAAATAAAATTGACATGGTGATGAGCGAGGTGTGTACGAAACAATTTTGAACAATTTTTTGAAATGAAATTGATAAAAATTATGGAAAATGTTGAAATAAAATTTGTAACAATTATGGGAAATGTTTTCCATACTATATATATCTTTTCCATAATTTTAATCAATCTCTTCCATCGTACCTTTTCACAATTTCCAAACGTTTCTGTTATCGAAAAAGAATCATTTGAAAATAAGCGATCAATATTTTTGGAAATCCCTTCTATCGTTTCCACCTTTTTAACATTTCTGTTATCGTAAAAGAATCATTTGAAAATAATCACTTAATATTTTTGGAAATCTCTTCTATCGTTTCCACCTTTTTAAATTTTACAAACATTTACATCATTCTATACAACAATAATTTGCCAAAAAGAACCATTTGGAAGTAATCCTTAAATATTTTTGGTAATATCTGCTATCCTTTCCAGCTAATATTTTCATAGAATCCACTTCTAAGTATTAATTATTGAAGAAGTTCATTATTTTTGTATTTTATTCGCTCCTTATTCCTATCTATTATGCAGTAGTTGCTATATATAGCAGTATATATCAAACTATTATGATTCCCACGTAATATTTTTTTTCCAAAACCATGAAACCTGTCTTAAAACATAGTTGCTTTTCTTTATAAAGTTATATGCTCGACAAAAAAGAAAAGTTTGCTTGAACGAATCCCACATAACTTTACGTAACTCCAATTTGGGGATATTATAGAAAGGTTTCCAGTTTTTGTGATTATTGTAAATAATATCCTTTAGAAGGTTTGTTGCTCAATGAGTAATCATTTGACCACCAATTGAATGAATCATGTCTCATGAAAATAATATTTGGTAGTTTTTCGAATACAATAAATATCTTGCGATTTACTTTTTAAGAACTACATACATACATTGTAAATCGCAAACTGGTGTCTGAAGGCATTTTTCAGTATTAATTTTCACGTTATTCGTCTATTCCTGGCAGCATTTCCTTAGCTATTGTATGCTGAAAATGTTTTATGAATATTTAGTTAGGCTAAACATTTAAGAAAAGGCTCTCCAACCCTTTGTAGTCTTAAGTGCTCATATTAAGTGCACCCTACAGGCACAGGGAGCGGTTGTCTCCCCTAGGGATGCGTAATTTGCGCTGAGAATAACAAACTGCTAAAGGCTCTAAAGTCGCAAAAACGATGCGCTGTAGGTTCGTCGGAGGCAGAAAAATTCCCTTCGTAGTCAATCAAGTAGGCCACCAGAAGAGCCAGAAAATAAACGATGAATTCTTTTTATGAATTTTCAATTGTTTTAATTTGCTTGAAAGCTTTTCCGAACTTATCATACCACTCTCGCAGACAAATATTTATACAGGAATCACACGTTCATTCACACGGGCAAATAGATGCGTTTACACACACACACACACACACACACACACACACACACACACACACACACACACACACACATTTGCAAACAGAAGAAGAAAAAACACTCACACAGAGTCGAAGAGATTGTCATTGTGTGTGTGTGCGGTTGAAAATCATGGCAATGCAAACAGGAAAAGCGTCGTTTCAACTTACGAGCATCAAAGTAAAAGAAAATGCAGCATAAAAAGAAAAATAAGAGAAAAGCATGTCGAAAAAAGTGGCAAGAAATATTGCCCCACTACGTACTGGTACTCGTACTCGTGGCAGTTGCAACTTTTGTGCATTAAAAACGCAAGCAAAAGTTGCAAGCGCATAAAAACTGTTGCAATTTTGTAGTTGCCACAGGATAATACGACATGCACATCCTTCTGCAGCATACAGCATGCAGCATACAGCATGCAGCATACAGCATGCCGTCTGCAGCTTAATAAGTTTGCAATGAATTCCAGATAAACGAACTTGCAACGTAATTCATCTGAGAATGCTGGCGCTTGACGCTCTTGGCTGCAGGTTGGCGCCTTTTGAAGTGCTGTCAAATGGTAAGCGAGCGAGGCATCGTGGCGTATACGTATTATTGATATTACAGAAATTGTCAACGCCATTGCAATATACGTGCCATTCAAGAAGAAGAAGAAGAAGCAGCACCACAGATTTGGCAAGCATACAATTGCCTCACAAAAAGTATTCGAACATACTCGTACCCGTACTTGAATATGCAATTGGGTTAATGTATTTGGCAGAAAGATGTCTGGAAAATTGATTGCAAGTGTGTGTGTGTGTGTGTGTGTGTGCTATCAAAGAATGAAAGGTAGTAGATAGATATTCGATATTTTGTCAATGTACGAGCATGTACGGTAGGGTGAACTGCCAAAAGTAAAATGATTTCGTTTTGCATTTGCACGCAAAAGGAAAACATATTATTTGGTCGGATGATTATATATCGAAGTCACTTCTAAAGATATTTTTGTTAGATTAAACTGAGGAGAAGCTATAGAAATTCTGCATAACTTGTATTTTATTGACTCTATCCATTTTTATTTGTTTATTTATTTATTTCTTTCATCGCAAACAAAGCTGCGGATGTAAGAAAAAAAATTTTACAATAAATATTAAATTAAATAAAATAAAGAATAAAAAAAGCTTATATAAATTACAAATACTTATATTTATTAACAAAACCGACGAGGTGGGTGAATTTTATTTGCCAGGCGGCCATCCATTTTTTATTCGTTTATTTATTTCTTTCATCGACGAACAAAGCTGCCAATGTAAGATAAAAAAATTTTACAATAAATATTAAACTAAATAAAACTAAAGAATAAAAAAAGCTTATATAAATTACAAATACTTATATTTAGGTGGGTGAATTTTATTTGCCAGGCGGCCAGCCATTTTTTCATCTACAAACAAAGCTGCCGATGTAAGAACAAAGAAAAAAAATCATTACAATAAATATTAAACTAAAAAAAAACTAAAGAATTAAAAAAGCCTATATAAATTACAAATATATTTAATAACGAAACCGACTAGGTAATGGAATTTTATTTGCCAAACGGCCAGCTATGCCTCGATTCACAGCAGAGGATAGTCCTCACAAAGAAGAAATGAAGATGAAGAAATAGAAATTAAAATAAAGAAGAAGTATGATTACATTAAAGTAACAAATTAAAATTAAAGTACTTAAGATAAAATGTAATTAAAAACTTAGGGTGAAAAATCACTGGCCCCTTGGGGGAAGGCTTATTAGTCAGTCCGGCAAGCTATAGCCCGGAGATGAGGATCTCAGTAATGCCACGAAATTGTTTCTGGAGCCACTCAACTTAACTTGTTGCTGTACAGATATCTGGCCACAAATTCTTGGGTATATTTTAGTTTAATTTATTCCAAAGCTAATACCATCAAATGGCCAACCAACCACCTTCGAACATTTGGGAGTTTTCGCTTATAACATTTTCTGCCAAACCCATTCACACCCCTTGCAAAGATATATTGTTTTTTATATTTACACTTTTCTAAATGCAGCAGGAAAAAAATTAATTAACTAATTTAATTTGGAATATTTTGGCTAAATACATATATTTTTAAATATAATATAAATAAATATATTTTAATTTCTTTTATTCGAAAGCTAATACAATCAAATGGCCAGAAGACTTTCGACCACCTTCGAACGTTTGGGAGTTAACGCTTATAACCCATTTCCACCCCCTTAACCCACTCACACCCCTTGCTAATATTATACAAATATTGAAACACATTTTTTTTCCTAAAGCAAATATTAGCTAAAAATATTTGAAGCATTGCCAATCAAAAATGTTGTTCTTTTTGCTTATTAGATAAAAATAAGTTCAATTATTGAATAAATAGGCTTTTGTGGTTAAATATTCGGTTCATTTATATCAACACATTTCAAAATGCTGCATACAAAAAAAAAAACCTTTTTAAAGTTGTTTTAAATTTGGAGTTTTTAGGCTAAATGCGGACGTGTTTTTTTTATTCCATTTCCATTCGAGTGCAATTTGATGCAGTGTTAATGCAGTGTTCAAGTCAGTTGATTAGAAATAAATAATAGTAGAATTGCTCCAATAAAAGCAAATTGAAAATATTTTGCCACACACAAAAATTTGCATGTTGGCTAAATCATTTAGTAAGTCATAGATATTCAAATAAAAGTTTTTTGTGCACATTTTTATTGCGCATACGTCATGCTGGAAAAGCAATTTTTATTTACATATGTACGTGGAACTTGTAATTTGTTGACGCAATATCTAACAAATTGTTAAGTTTTTTGTGAATTTATAAAACATTAATAGTGTGTAGAAGGGGGGAGAAAATTTATAATTTTTGCGCCTGAAAGCATGCAACAACATTTTACAAGTCACAAGTTTACAAGAGTCCAACGAATCCAAACATAAAGCCTATTAAAAAGCAATTTCCCTGGCGTAGAAAACTTTTTTGCGGAACCTTCAACATGTTTGTACAACTTGTTTTCGATTTCCGCTCAGGGTGCACACACATATGTAGGAAAATGTGTTTTTTTTTTTATATATATACGATGGTGCGTATAGTATAGTATGTGGGTTACACATTTAAGCCAACTTCTAACCGCATATTCGGAATTGTAGAATTTATGTTTGTTTACACAGAGCAATAAATTCATTTGTCAACAACTTGGCTCAACTTTAGTTGAATGCAAAACATACAGAACATATACATACATACATACATATATCTACAATCCATATTTTTTCTTTCTAATTACTACTAAAATGACCTTAATATTTCCCTAGCCTGCAGAGCAAAAATAATCATAAAAAACAAAAACAAAAATGGCAACTTTTACATTTCTGCTATGTCATCGCTGTCATTATAAGTGTGCGCATGTGTGTGTGTGAGCGTGCGTGTGTGTGTGTGAGTGTTTGTGTGCTGTCTGAGCAAGTTTATTTAAAATGCTTTATTGACAAATTTGCTACCAAAAAATGCATTTCCGAATGAAATTTCTGCCAACTCAGCGCAACTTGAAAATTCCTGTACGAGATAGAGAAGACAAAAAAAGTATAGAGGAGCAAAATGAAAGGGAGATGCTGCAAAATAAAGTTGAAAAATGAACGTAAAAAGGACACAGCCGGATGACAAGCACTGACTGTCTCATTCAGTTGCTAGATTCAAGCAGCCATGTAACCTCGTTTATTTTGCAGCATAATGAAAGGGGAAAGTTCTGCAATTTCACCGCCCATGGTTCCGGCAATGGCAACCAACAATTACATACACACACACACAAACACATCTCTCTCTCTGTGTGTGTGTTTGTCTCTGTGCTTGTGTGTTAGGTGCAACGACAGCTCGCACTAAATGGCATTTCAAATGCTTTGTAGTTGCCATGCCTTTGCTGCCTGACTCCGGCGCTTGTTTCGCCTTTTGCCATTTTGAACAGGCGATGCTCACACTCACACCCATACACAACCTCACACACACACAATCACACACACACACACAGGAGCACAAAAGCAAATCAGAAACAACGGCATAATTAGGCAAGTTCGTCTTTAAGATACTCTTTAATAGGTTCCACAAAATGGTTGCAAGAACTGAATGCAGTTGAAGAATACAGCAGAAAAGGCAACTAGATAATCAAAAAGATATATGTACAAGCATACAGATAATAGCTGCTGCTATATATTACTTAGGTTTGTAATTTAAATCCATATCCATTTGTAAAAAAGCCAGTAGATAAAAAAATGTTATGATTATGAATATAGGTATAATTATAGTTATATATAAAAAGTTGCATGACAAAGCGCCGTTGAAATATAAATAATTAACAAAAGTTAACGACACTTTAATTAAGGCTATCATTTTTTTAATTTCTGTTTTATTAAATCTTTTAAATTGAAATTATAACGTTGTATTATTAAATATCTTTATTTTATTTTATAATATTATATTATAATTTATATCATATATATATGTATATGTATCGACAGCACTATTTGTTGATGTACTAAATAAATAAATAAATAAATAAAAACAAAATGGGCTGTTGATACAAATTACAATATTTATATAACAAACATAATGTAATATAAAATAAAATTGCGTTACAATTTCAAGTTAAAAGCTATAATGCCGCTTAACTCCTCCGATACGTTTGGGGAATTTCCAATAAAGGGCTTATTACAATTATTAAGAAAATAACGAGATATAGGAAAACACCCAACTGTGTGGGGGAAATTTAATTGCCAGTCCGGCAAGCTATGGGCCGATTACATAAGGGTGTGAGGGCCATATTTATTATAAATATTATATTCCATTTACATATACTTTCTTTTTATATGAATGTGAACGATTTCAGAATTGTATGAATCTTATCTTATTATTATTAGTTTTGATATTTTTATTTAGCCTCCAGTTGCTTGTAAATATATAGTATATTTTTAAAAACATATACATCTGTATAAATATTTAGTGCCTAATCCATGGTTTTATTTATAAACGAAGGCTGCAGTTACTATAAATATGCCTTGAAATTTAAACTTGAACTGGCAACTAACCTACGGCACAAACAACTGCCGGTCACACAAAACCCCAACTCTTTAGCAGCCTTTGGCATGTAGGGTATAAATGCTGACAGGAAGGCAGCCACAAAGACGGGCACTCGTCCAAAAAACAAAACAAAATAAAAATAGAGTAAAAAGCAAACACGGCACACAGGCAAAACAAATCATGTTAGTGCTTGGGATGGTGAAAAAAGGTCAAAAGTAAATTATAATTTTAAAAATGTAATGCCTTTCAATGAAAATTGAAACTGCTACAGCCTTTGTGAAGGCACTCCTGGATGTAAGTAAGACTAGACCCTTGACCCTTGAATAGACAGACCCTTGAGGTAGTATTTCTTGTTCTTTTTTTTTTTTTTTTTGTTAAATAGCTTACGCATTGCAGCTTTATGGCTTCTCGTTTTGTTCAAATTAAATGGCCAAGACATTATTATTGGTTCATTGTGCACTCGTTGGGCCAAAGTCAAAGTTTTTATGGCAATTCGCAGGAAGTGTGATTTCGATTTGTTGTTGTTGTTGTTGTTGTTTTTTTACATTGCGACATTGTTTGTATGATTGCGAACATACCGAATCAATCAACATTAAATTTAAGGTATTGATTAATATGAAAAGTTTGCCATCTTATTCTATTTGCGAGTACACAAATGTGTTGGGCGAAAAGCACTTAAGGCAAAGAAATATAACGGCAATTTTTAGGTCAAGTGGACAATTTGGTAGCATTCAGGCAGAAGAAACGAGATACAAATTGATTACAGTTGAAGAAGAAAGACTTTTGTAAATGAAAAGGGGAACAAAAATCTTGTAGTCGGCTAAATGTTTTACTTATTTACACATTTACTGACGATAATAAAAACGTTTTCTGCTAAGAGGGCGGCCTTTCTCTTCAGAGCGACTAAACCAAAGCTTAATTCTAGACCTCTTTCAATACGAACTCGGTCTAAGACGATTAAAAATTTGCTATCTTTTCTTTTTTGAAAACCTCGATAGAAAAACTTCAAGAAGGATTCGCATATGCTAGCAGCTTGGAAAAATCAGTCAATAAGAGTGTTACAAAAAATAATTTTACTTTAAAAGGCGTGGTACAAAAAATCCGTTAAAAGCTAATAAACAATCGCAAATCCTTTCTTTTGCAAGCAAAAAGACCACAGAAAGCAAAAAAAAAAAGAAAGAAAAATGCCACGAAAACGGCTTTTCCTTTTTAATAAGATACATCTGTTAATGATAAATATTCAACATTTGGAGTAAATTATTGTTAATTTTGAAAATATTTGGACCAGAAATTTAAACAAGAAGCATTTGTTTTGGGCATGTGTCGAAATCTAGTAAATCTAGGAATCTAGTAACCTAGTTTTCTAGGAACGTAACCCCAGGTTTGAAACACGCGTCGTTGCTCATACGCCATGTGGCCACAGGATTTGTGCTAAGCCTATCTTGAGGCCATGAAAAAGTCGCAATATTTATCGGCTTCTCGGCTTACCAATGCATACTCGTACAGTGTCCCCGTGAAGAATCCCTAATTGCTGCCCAAGGACAGCAAACACATAATGAGAGCAAATCCATATGCAAATGAGCGAAACGCTCGCAATTGAAACATGTGCCGCACACTCGATTCGCACTATGTAAACACATGGCCCAACATTGAGGGATTGAGGACATTGGGGGATAAACGAGTGCACATACATAGTCATTGCCACACGAAACGATTAACATGGAAATGAAGATGAAGATATCAACTGGGATGATGACAGTAGCAATGACTGGCTAGTGGCGACTGCGACTGCGACAGCCAGGAATTGACCAAAATCACGCAGCCATAAATAATTTATGACTGCGTCAAATCAACAAGCCGACATGCATGTAAATACGTACTGTGTGTACACACACACTTTGTAGCACAGTGTAGTGCGTAATAATGCGAAGTGTAGTGTACTTTGCGCTGTGTTTTATGTGTGCGCCTCTCTGCAGAGATGGCTGCGTGAGCGTATCTGCAATACAAAGTTACGATGTTTTTGCACAGCATCCTATTTAAAATGGGAATGGAATTGTTTTCAGGGGCTGGAATCATTAAAAGTGTTATTTAAAAATTACCAAAGTATGTTTACTTTTTAATTTTATTCATTCGCTGAGAGTATATGGATTAATTTTGAGTTTTACTTTTCAACTTAACTAATAATCCTTATTTTTTTGAGCAAAAAAAAAACTCCTGAAATAATAATTAATTATAATAATTAATAATTTTCATAGGGAATACGGACAAAATTTAAACAATAAGCCAAGACGAACCCATATACTTGTAGTACAGTTTTGGGCTTCAAAAAACGTCTTTAAAAAAAATTTGCATGTAAAATTGCAGATTGTTTTATTTTTGATAAAAAAAGTAAAATAAAACTCAAAGAATAATTATTATTTTATGAGTTCTATATTTTGGCTCAAAAACAATGATTATTAGTTAAGTTGTAAAGTAAAACTCATAATTAATCATTAAATTTTGAGAGAATGAATAAAAATTACAATTTTTAAATCATGGTGAAAAGCCACTAATAATCTTATAAAGAAGATAATGATTTCTCTTAAAAAAAAAATACAGTGTAAACTCCCTTAATGGACACCTCTTTTATCCGAACTTTCTCTTCGGTGGACACTTTTTCTAAAACATTCGATCGGAGTATAAAGTATTTAAGTATCCCTTAACTCATAGTTTTTAAATATGTATCGACAGTACTATTTGTTGATTTATTAAATAAACTAATAAATGAAATGCAATGAACTTAAATAATACAAGTAGTTTGAAACAAGTTCTCCAAAGTTTTCATTTAAAATGGGAATGCATTTTTTTTTATGTATCGAAGTATTCAAAATAAAAAGCAATAATAGTTTGGATTTAATTCTCTTTTATTCTTAAAATAAATTATTGCTTTATTTAAGTTCTGACCTAAAAGAACAATTATTAAATTAGTTCATGTGCATTAAGTAGTGGCATCTTACAAAATAAGAGATATGGAGAAATGGGGCTTCGAAAATTAAAAGTTATTTGGAAGGTCAAGCGGATGGTGTCTTCTGAGAAGTCTGTGATGCTCTATTATTGCTATTATTGAGAAGATTTATGGCAAAAACGTTTGCGTAGCTATGCACTAAAGGAGAAAGCCTTAGCTTTATCTGGCTATAGATTCTGGAGATGAGGATTGTCGGGTAGAGTTGCATTTTTCAATAAATTAATTATGAATTTAACTTGTATTGGATATTTGTAATAAGAACGATTTAAAGAAATGTAATTAAACATTGAAGAGTAAAGTCAATAAACAAGCATTTATTTATTTATGAAAAAGATAACAAATTTCAAATAAAGTGTCTGTCAAAGAAAATCCCCACATCGGATTCGTTATAAGATATTTTTGTAATGTCTATGGGCTTTTTTTGGTTAAAAAATTCTCTATTGTATTCATTTTTTTCTTACATCGACAGCTTTGTTTGTCGATGAAGTAAATTAAATAGTATTGACATTTTTCTTAGATTTCAGTCATTCGCTCACGATCTTTGTTTGGTTATAATTCATTTATGATTACTAATGTCTTTAATAATTTTTGTTATGTTTGTTTTAAAACGGGAATGAATTAATTTCGTAATATTTTCTGACCTATTTATTATTCTTTTGTTAAACTAACTTCAGCTAGTAGTGGAGTAGTGTTATTTTTTCAAAAAGTGCAATTGTTTTCATGTGTGGCTTTAAACATATGCGCGTGTATTGTGATTTATCGTGAGTTTTCGAAACATTAAACATTTCGCCCATCATCTTAGGAGGTTCGAGGACATCCCTAGTCCCCATATGAGCAAGTATGTGTCTTTCCATGTCCGTTGCCTTCGCACTCCGGGCATGCGCTTGGTGTGTAAACATAAACACGCAACTACTCTGGCGTATTTACTATGTACTTAGTATAATTAAATGGGCTTAATGCAAATGCGACGCCCAAATGCTGCTCTACAAGTTTATTCATCATCCTCAATGGCGGCCCAGCTGTGACCCAGAGCTTGGGCACAGGACGTCCAATGGCTTCGGGAATCCTCCGCCATGTCGCCTTCGTGTAGTAACGCTTGTTTTTCACAATTTGTGACTCTCTCTCCTTCTGTCTCTGTTCAGTGTTCAGCGTTCGGTGCGGAAATTGCGATCGTTTGTAATTTAATGAATATGTAAATTAAAGGATGCACTTAATGCCCAACTATAATGTAAAGCAGCAAACGAACACACACACACACGCCGGCACGCATGAATATACAATCACACGATATTTGTACAGGCATGCATGTATGTATGTGCCTCGTTTACTATACAATATATTGTAAATATATCCACTTGTAATTTATTGCTGCTGTGGAGCGAAAAGTTTCAATCGGTGCCAATGGAATTAATCCGAATGTGCACAGACACACACACACGCACGCACACATAAAATACACGGCTGGGTATACTCTGGGTATACTCGTATATATGATTATGTATCTCTGTACTTTTGTACGAGCCAACAACAACAAATGTGGAGTGTTTTGCCAAATTCGTTTGCCTTTAAGCTGAAAATGTGCACAACGGGCGTTGTTAAGTTATCCTCGTATTTTCTATGCTGTTTGTTTGAAACAATAAAACATTTTGTACGGCAAAATGTGCACATCATGTACAAAAATATGTAGATCCGTACATATGCAGTGTGTTGTCAGCAATTCCATGGAGGAGCATGAAACATCAAAATACAATACTCTTGCGCATATTTAGAGCATACCTAACATGCCCCGAAGTGTACAACCGAATGATTTGCAGATGAATGCCTACAAATTTCGAAAAATGTCGGTCTAATAAAAGCTTTTATTGATATTGTGTCGGTATCAGGCCACAACTCGTTCAATAGGCATAGATATATCAAGGAGACCTTTAATATTCAGCGTACATTTCTGAATTCAAAAATATTTGTAATCTAGATAAATGGCTTTTCTGCCTTAGGGAGAGTTTTCTTCATTGCAATGAAATGAAGTCTTTAATATGTACAAAACATACTACTCCTTAATTGAGAATTCTTTTGAAGTACATTCAAAATAAAACCCATCAGCATTTTATTTATTTATTTATGTCAACAAACATTGACTGTCGATATAGGAGAAAAATAGAAAATATATAAAATATAGAAAAGCCTATGAAGGAGAATCCAATCCAAAAAACTATTTTTATACCAAGATAAGCAGCTTTCATGGACTGGCTTAGCCACTCATTAATTATCCAAATGTTTCGAGCTATGTATGTTAGTCACTGAGATTACATCTCGAATTCTAAATAAATACTTGAAAATATATACTTTAACTTGTTTTGTGACACGATTATTTATTTTTTAAATAGCCCGTTTTTCTTGTTCGATAAACCAATGCGGAGTGGAAATTGATAATTGTTTTGGGCAACGAAACTATTTGATTGGATCGGTTTGAAAATGGGTAGTGGAGCATAAAAAATCAAATAAATAGATATAGTAATACATATTACTTGTTAATAAAGAAAGCAAAGAACATTTGGGTTCTGCAACAACAATAATAATAATGTTCTAAGTATTAAGACTAAACAAAGAAATTTCAAGATAATTTTTAACTCAAAATCTATGTGTATTAAAGGACAGTGTTGTAGTGTAATAACTTTCTTTATTTTATATATATTTTTTATTTAATAATTATTTGGTTTATTTAATTAATTATTTTGTTTATTTAATTAATTATTTTTCAATTTAATTTAATTCCCAACATAATTGATCTACAACTTTTCTTTATTGCTTTATTTTACTTTACTTTCTTTATAAATTTGCCCACAAGAATCGTAAATATGAACTATTTTTCTGCGAGTTCTAACGATCTTTCTCATTTACTATCAACAAAGCTCTCTCTCTCTCTCTCTCTCTCTCTGTCTGTTCTATAACAAGTGTTCTCTACAATCATATCCAGGAAAACCTTTAACCACTTGCGGCTGTGAGGCAGAGCTTGCCGTACTGGCAACTAAATTTCCCCATTGAGTTGGAGGATTTCCTTTCCTTCCTTTTCTTATGAAGTCATCTAATTGGCTATTTTTAGAATTCCTTAGAATAAGAAGTAAATGTGTCCTTTATACTTATCAGTTTTTGGCACCAATTTCATTTCCCTTTTTTTGCTTATTGGGTCTGTTAATGTATTTTAATCAGAGTCGGAGGCATTACCATCATTTGAGGCTTGCCTTTCAAGCCGGATTTATAACGTATGTAATCGTTTTCGACAGCCGATATTTTGTTGATAAACGGAATAAAATATAAGTATAATAAAGTTTGATTGCTCTTGAAGTATATTTTAAATGATTTGTGTTAATATTGAACTTTTTATGAACATCATATACAAATTAAATCAACAATATTTTTGCGCAACGTTGCATTTTCCCCCGTTTTTAAGTTTGCGATCTACAAACAATATAGGAGTACGTGCAGGGCTCGGCTCGCTCGTTCATATTGAAAATGAAAACAATTTAATTATCATGTAATCAGTGTTGTAATGACTTCATGGAGTATGCGAACAGCATATAATTGCTAAAATTGCTGAAATTGGATGCTGGCTGGGGGGATAAATTCAATTTGCAAGTCGGCCCCCTTACACACGTTCCTTGTGCTGCCGCATTTAAAGAAAATAATTGTGTAATAAAAAACAATAAAGTTGAAACTGTGAAATGAACTGCATAAATCAGCGTGCCTGATAACGTGTCGTTCCATTACATTCACACACACACACCCACACACACACACACACCCACACACAGAAAATTGCATATCAATACGTGATTACGTATACGACGTGTGTGCGTACATATAATATAGTATATGCTCAACAAATTGTTGCCATTGGCTACTCTGTCAGCTGAGTAGAAGGATGAGAGCGATGGCAAGAGCGAGGGGCATGGAGCGTGGGTGGCCGTGGCGGGGGGAGCACGCTTCATTATGCTGAATGCCTACGTGCACTACTTATTTATCAAGTGATGGCGATGCTGCTTTTATTTATGGTACAGCAGCCAAGCGCGGTTACAGCAGCCCCCGCACATTGGAACCAATTATATAGAAACTTCGGATTAAATCGTGCAATGCTCTTATTGTCCTTCGCTTCATGTGTTATTATCTGAGTAAAAAGATGTGCTCAACACCTTTTTAAGACTATGGAAAATGTTAATTAAATAAAAATGTATATTAAATAAATACCCATACATATGCAAACTACTTATGATTGCAATGGCTATGTAAGAATTCCAATTAACAATTTTTACATTATTAAATTATATTTTTATATAAAGACATAGAATAACAGAACATCATTTTATAGATTTCATATCCATTAATTTTGAGCGACTCAAAAATGCTGAAAATTTTTATTTTAAAAGCTAGGCAGAAAATTATAAGCGTCCGTATTTTAAAATAAAATTTCTTTTAAAATTTCAAACATAAAGTTTTCAATAGCTAAGAATATTTTGAAAAGTGTTATTTTCACTTTAATGCGAACAATTTCTTATGCTGTTAGTCGATTTTAATTGACAAAATTGAAAAGAGATTTTGGATTTTCTAAAAAGTGCCTTAACAACTCACCCGATTATGGAGCGACACATAAACATTTCATAGAATTTATAATTGCCTTTCACAAAGCACAGAGCCTTTCCTCATTTTTGTAGACGGCTCCAATTAAAAAATGCGGAGTTAGGAAATTAATCAAAATTACATACTTGCTGCAGACGTATTGTTATTAAGCGGTTGGAAAAAATAAATACATGCTTTTGGTTGCTTGTTTGGTTTTTCTCCAAAAAGTTCTCTGTCAATACTTGATTCGTCGATTTCTTTGTGACATAAATTGTGTTAAACATTCTGCATATTGTATAATTTGTTTTTGAGAAATTCAGCTAAGGTAGCTGAAATTTTGAACAATGTTTATGGCCCCGATACTAGTTCAGCTTATTTAGCGTAAGTTTCGTCGATTCTGTTACAAAAATTTCCATTAGCAAGATGTACTTTACAGAGGCGTATCGACAAAAATTGCGGAACTATTTTTTCTGACTATTATTTCTCAACATACTTTATTTCTATTGGGAGTCCTTTTTAGTTCGCATTTCTATTTCCGATTCCGCTGTCGTTTTAAAAAAGGAATTGAAAAACAAAAGAAAGCGTTCACATTAAGCAAAAGTTTTATGTTTTAAAAGCTTAAAATAGGCAGCAAAATCAAAAAGCATAAATTAATTTAAATTTGGTTTAAATTCAAGTTAGCGGGCAATCTATAGAGAAACTAATCAAAAGAGTATCAAATGCGTGCTCACCAGTAAACGAGCAGAAAAGTTAATACAAAGATAATAATCTAACATATTTTAGGCCAATTATAGTTGTTGTTATTAAGTGCACTGATGAAGAAATTGAAGAGCAATTGAGTGTTTCATTGCGATTTTACAAGCATACTCTAAATGAGATGAAAATTAATCAACTGTATGCGAGGTAGTTATGTGATAAAATAAAAAAATTATGTTTATAACATAACTTGGTTATTGTTGTTGCCCTTAGAGCTCAGTGTGCATTGTTTCGATGTCTGTGCGGGACAGCGAGCGAATAAAATATATAAATAAGTGCACGCATCTGTGTATGTAACAGTGAGTGCACACTCATGTGAGTGTGCGTGTGGGTGTGAGTGTGCGTGTGAGTGTGGGTGTGAGTGTGCGTGTGAGTGTGGGTGTGGGTGTGCGTGTGTGTTTCTTTATTTGTTGTTCTGTATGCCTGCTGTTGATAATGAGAAGGACGCTGCTGCTTTTCAGCCTGCTTCCTGCCTTCGCTGCTGCTTGTCTGCCAGCCTGCCTGCCTTATGCCTCCTTGCCTGCCTGTCTGTCTGCCTGCTGAGTGCTGTTGGCGTCAACGCCATCGTCATCGTCATCGCCAATGCTAAAGCCAAAGCCAAAGCCAGTGCGGTACTGCTGATGATGTTTACGTTTGAATAATTTATGACACAATAAAAGAGAACCAGCGCACGAATGGAATGGAAGGAAGTAAGAAAGCGGTCCATGTTGTCGGGAAAACGGCATTGCAATAGCCGCAAGGTGCGGGCGCGTATCATTTAGAGATGATGCTACGTGCGCCAAAAGGTTTTCCCACTTTGGCCAAAGTCAAAAGCGTTTTTATTCATTTCAAAAAATGATAATTGGCTGCACGTTGCCAAGTTGACAGCCGACAGCCGCCACGGTGTGGGCTCGGGTAGAGAGGTGGATATATATATTATGTGTTGGGTCGACACGCAATCGGAATTTGCAGCTTAGGCCTCGTTCATTTCTCCTTTGTACAGTGGAAATTGTTAATGCCATTTTTTAGATACAATCGAGTACTCGTATATACCAATTTGTTTATAAATAACGAAATAGGAAAACAAATTCTCAGCAAATGAGAATTTAAAGAGTTTTTAAAATAAAATAACAATTGCAATAACCCTCGATTAGATAGAGTGCGGTAAAATCGCGAAAATTGCCATTTTAATGGCGTAAAAGTTTCATTATAATTTGACAATGGAAGTTTGATATAACGATAAAAATGTATGAGGTCAAGAGATGAGGGAGAGCTTTAAGAGAACAATGGAAAGGAGGTTTCTTTTCACGCTGGACTTTACGAAACGTTACGTAGTATTTACTTTGATTTTATTGAAAGATTCAGATTACTTGATATTTTTTAAGTGTTTAATTCGACATATTTATTTATATATATAGAATGCTTTAAAGAAAGATTCAAACTGAAAGCAATTTTAAAATACACCTAATTCTGTTTTTACACGGTCTGAAAATTAAAAATTTCATATATATTTCTTTGGAGATAATCACGTATATTTTTGCATATGATCAATGTGTTTTTTACACGGTTATTTCTGGAATCAATCTACCGTGTAAAAACAGAATTAGGTGTGTATTTAATTTTAATTCCTAAGTCCAGCTGCTTTGCAAAGAACTCCGCTATTTCTCGAATTATTAATGTTAGTTCTTAAAATAAATGCAGAAGCCTTAAATAGCTTTTAAAGAAAGTATTTAATCAACGAAATGTGACAATCGCGTATCTAGATAATGCTTATAAATCGATAAGCTTGTAGACGGCAGCAGCATTCAAAGTGAGTTGCACATTTCGGGGTAGCAATAGGCAGAAAAGTGAATTCATTGGACATCCTTTGGACTTACATGATTACACGCTTTCGACCCTTATGAGTAAAGAAAACAATAAACCTATAGGCAATGTACAAGTTAGGGAATAATGGCTAAGAATAATGGCTTTCACATAACTCCTATAAGTGGCACAAAAGTAAGTTCAATTGTTATCCTTTCGAGAATGAAGTTGCACAAATGATTGAATGTTGTGTAACTTACATAGAAGTTCAGTTCGATAAACCATATTTGTTTGCTAAGAGGCGTTTATAGGGTATCATCTGCTGAATAAAAAGCTAGGAAACACATTTGTGTCTGCCTTTTGCAAGTTGTTCTTAAACGATATCTACTATACGAGTATGTGTTTGGACTAGTGGGCGTGCTACTCGCATCAACATTAGCAAAAGGTTTTTGTACTGATGATGTTGTGCCATCGTCATCAGGCAGCCAAGCCAGAAACAGGCGCTGAAAACCTAAACGGAAACTGTAGCTGAAGTCTTCTCTGAATGCTGCTGGCCAGCGTGGAGCGCAAAGCAAAAAAAGGGAATATAAATTGCCTCTTAAATATGGAATAAGTGCGGAAAAGTGTACAACAACAGATACAACAGCAGCAGTACACACACACACACACACACAGACACACAGACACACCCATACTTCTATATAGACAACAAACATGCACATAGATAAACTATATTGCTCCTGGCCAAGATAAACACCCACAAAACAGTGCGACACACAAAAGTCAAATGGTCGCCTGTCTACATATACACACATATATATATATATAAATGTGTGCGCATGTATTTAAATATGTATGTATGTGTGTAGGCAGCAGCATCAAAAAGTCGAGCTGTAACAGTAACAGTAGCAGAGATAAAGTAAAATGGGCGTGTAATTGTGAGTGTGTATGCGCCTGCCTTTGATTCCCTCTTTCTTGCTCCTTCTTTTTTCTTCCAGCCTTCATAGTATTCGTATATTCCAGTGTCTGTCTGTGCCTTAAGAAAATGCGAAAATGCGAAAATGCTCTGCCATACAAACTTTTCAAATGGGCATACATTTCCCAACATCAATTCCATTTCAAATTTTTACTAAAGCGCATAAAGAAAACCCATTTTGAGCTAGACAGACGGCTATGACTAGATATATGTATGTATGTATGTATGTAAAGCATCGCCTTCAGCTCATGTGCACCTTTATGTTATGCCATTAACAATCATTTTTGTGGCCGACTCTGCGGAGAATATGTTCGTGTTGAACAAAAGACCGAATATGTATTTTTAAATTTGGAATCATTAGGGCGTTGAATAGAAAATATAAATCATCGCAGCACAAGGGGCTACGATTATTAAATAACATTATTAACATTTTCCTTGTCCATAATCATAGCAGCATTGAAAATAGAGGAGGCCTAAGAGAAGAACATAACTCTTAGGACTTAAAAATTGTGCGTGAAAGTAAAACATTGTATTGAGGAGTACTTTTGTGCAAAGAAATTATATTTAAATAAAGTGGATCCATATAAGCTTTGACCTTAAACATAAATATTATTCCATTTGGAATTATTTCAAATCCAGCTATCCTGCACTTGCTAAATTCTAGGGGCTCCATTTTCAGTGTAATATTAAACCGAAATATTCAAAGTTTACAATAAGGGGAGGCATTTCCTCTTCTAGCTATGAGTGTTGTTCAGCTTGTTGGAGTTGAAATAAATGTTTCCTTTGTAAATTTAGAATGCCTTTTGCTAATGATATGACTTTATAAACATAGAGTGTGTGAGGGAAGAGATTAGTTCTAATGTTTAACATCAAGCTGGCAAATGAAATTATAAATACATTCAACAAAGCGGCAAATTATGTTCACTGTTTGTGTGTTTGAAAACAAGCAACGAACTGAGACAGGCAGCTGAAGAGTATATTAATCATACGCCTAGTGGGACTCCTCACTATGAAGATGCCTGCCTGACCTTTGGCCTTCATACAAGAGTTATTTCAACATGACTTAAAGCTAGACCGTGTCCATTTTGAATATTATTCATGTGTCCAGTGGGATGCATTAGGATAAAAGCTCTTCAAATATTACTCATACGCCACGTGGGTCAACTTAAACTTAAAGTTGATTTAATTCAATTGAGAAGCCATGTACTTAGTTAGCGGTTGAAGTTTCTCAAAGCACCCTAATATGCATACTTTGCGCAAGCACTTCGGATTAAATGCATACAAGTTAAGCAAATTTGGTACAGTTCATGGAGCAGCTGTGTGTACATTCTGGTAATTGCTTTAGAGCATCCATATCTACCACTTAGTTTAAAGGCTTTCTATCTAAACGCCTTTACACAAACACACACACACTCACAGATATACATAGACACACACATGGTTGCCAACGCACTCGCTTGTAAGTAACGCAAGTGCAAAAAAGAAGGAAAAAAATTTAGGAAAAAATATCTTATGGAAATACACAAAGAAACATTAGCCAAAGGCTTCCTTTTGCCCACGACTTTTGCCACGGCTAGCAAACAAAGTTGTTGCTAACAACTCAAGCACGCACACACACACACATGCTAACACATGAAGTGGCTTACAGGTACACTAGCAATCAAGTGAATAGGTATTCTATTAATATCTAGGCAATACAAGTACAACTTGCTTATAACTACAGCTTGGAAATCAGATACAGTACTTCTTATTTTTATTATATTTTTATTTATAATCCAAATTATCATATTTAATTCAATGTGCCAACACTTTTTATATAATTGAGAGAAATAAAGAGATTATTTTTCTGTTTAAAATTAACGCTACATATCTCCAGAGAATTATTTGAAAATGAACAGATTCTTTTCTGCAACTAATATTATTTTTATTTCAATATCACACAAAACAATATTCAGAAATTAATATAATTATTCAAATGTGTCTTTTGTAGCACCATTTCGAAATAATAAAAAAACATTTGTCTTACAATAACAATAAAAAGTTAAACAAGACTTTGTGGAATGAAATGAACTTTGTGTGAATTTATTTATAATTTAATAAAACTTATAATTTATGATTTATTCATTATGAATTGGTTGGAGTAGTTCCAGACAATCGCTCTGCAACAATTGAGCTTTTAATAGCTTACGTATTTAAATATCCAATAAATAGGAATATAATTTTATTCTAACTACAAGAAACTCTAAGAAGCTGTTGAATATTTATAGCCTTTTCATGATTCGCAGAAGCAAAGAATATTGTTGGAAATTTTTTTTTTTTTTCAAAATAATTATACAAGTATAAAATTGATTAAACCAGTATTCTGCTACCATTAAGCCTAAGCTAGTTGAAAATTGGAAACTCCTCTAAAAACTAAATTCAATTTAATTAATTCATGTTGTACCTATTTAAGTAACTGCTGCTGTACTCCTAGAGAGCCTTCACACACACACACACCCACACACAGAGCCGGAGCCAAAACCACTTGGACACGCACTACACACATACTCGTATATGGTATTTATTGAATAGATTATATATTCGCTGAAAAGGGAAGGGCTCAGTAGGAGTAAAGTAAAAGACAATAGTCGCGGACCGCCGTGCGTCTGTTCGCTTTAGAGTTTTATTGGAGACTGACACTTTTGCTATACATATTCTTTATGCTTACATTCGTATGCAACAGTGACAGATAACTTGTAGATAACATAAGATTATTATCTGCTTATATTAACATGCGTGCATTGGTACTTATGTTTGTATTGATTTTCAACACCCTTCCTCAATGCAAACATGTTTTACAAAAATTTTCAAATCAAATTTAACAGCTTTGTAAAATGAACATGCTTCGCTTTAGGGAGATTTTTCGTTAAAATATCAGCTATCATTTCATTGGTTGATGTATACTGTAAAACAATTTGTTCTTCGTTTACAACCTGTCTTGCAAAATGATATCTAATATCAATATGCTTTGTTCTTTCATGGTGTACAGGATTCTTAGCTAATTGTTGAGCACTTAAATTATCGCCATGAAGAATAGTTGGAGTACTCGAGTCACCGCAGCCAATCTCCACTATAAGACGCCGTAGGTATATGGCCTCCTTACACGCAGTTGAAAGAGCCATATACTCCGCCTCCGTGCTGCTAAGTGCCACGCTGCGTTGCTTTTCAGATCGCCAGGATATGGGTCCTCCAGCCAAGTAGTATACATAGCCAGTATACGACTTGCGATCGATGCGGTCGCCACCCCAGTCTGCATCCACATAGCCGGTAAGGGGTTGTCCACACTCTTTGTAGTGCAACTTCAGGTCCACAGTTGACGCCAGGTATCGAAGCACATGTTTTACACCCACTAGGTGCTCTGCATGCGGATCTTGATTCCGTTGAGCTAACTTGGCAACGGAATGCAATATGTCTGGCCTTGTTGTAAGCGCCAGCCACATTAACTCGCCAATTGAAGACTGGTAGGATGCAATGTCAACCTTTTGACAATGCTCGCTGGTACATATCACTTGGAAACCAGCATCCAGTGGGGTCGCTGTAGGTCTACAGGTCTCGCATCCATGTTCACGCAATATGTCTTTGATGTATTGCGAATTGCTTAGCGAAATTTCGCCAAGCTCACCGTCGCGCTGCACTTCCATGCCAAGGAACAAATGCAGCTCTCCCTTGTCAACACATTCAAACGATGTTGTAATGGCTGACTTGATGTTGGCCAAGTCCTCTTTTGATCGGCATGCTATAATTATATCATCAACATAAACAAGGATTAATGATAAGTCACCTCTTCCGTTCCTTTTGTAAAGACACGGTTCATTTTCACATGCTACAAAATCTATGCCTTGTAGTACACAATCGAGCTTGGAGTTCCACTCGCGCCCCGACTGCTTCAATCCATATATTGCCTTTTTAAGCAATAAAGCCTTACTTGGATTATTGGGATCTGTGTATCCCTGTGGCTGCTTCATATAAACAGTTTCATGCAGGTCGCTATTCAAATAGGCGGTACACACATCTATCTGGTGAAGGTACAGCTTCAATTCCGCTGCTAACGCCAAAATAAACCGCACGGTTTCCAATCTGCAAACGGGTGAGAACGTCTCTACATAGTTCACGCCATACTTCTGGGAGCACCCTTTAGCAACGAGTCGTGCCTTGAAACGTTCGACTTTTCCATCAGAGTCACGTTTCAGGCTGTATACCCACTTGCAACCAACTGCTCGCTGATCTTTTGGTAAATCAGCCATCTGCCAGGTTTCGTTTGATTGTAGTGCCTGATATTCCTTTTGCATCGCCTCTTGCCAGAATACTGCATGTGTGCTACCAACGGCCTGATCATAGGATGTCGGAACCATTACGTCACTAGCAACCAATGCTCCAAGCACATTGTATTGCTTTCTTGGACGACCAGGTTTACCATTTCGAACAATTTTAGGCCGGCCTGGCCCAATCTTCACAGTATCCTCGTCAGAGTCTTCTTTTTCGACTGCACTCTCATATGCGTTGGAGCTGCTGTCGTCAGAACTGTGCTCACTGTCATCGTCGTCGATGCTTCTGTCACCATCCGTGTGAGTGACATGCTCTTGAACCTCGCATGCAGGAAAATCTACCGTAACGGTATCTTCATTGGTATGACCACCACAACGCTCATCAAATAGAATGTCTCGTTTTTCGACAATCGTCCTCGTCTCTGGGTCGTATAACCGATAGCCTTTGGCTGCTACCGAATACCCAACCATACGGTACTCATGCCCTTTGGGTTTGAATTTGCCTTTACGGGGACCCTTTGCAAGTGCAACTGCAATGGAACCAAAAACTTTTAGATGGCTAACACAGGGTTTCTTACCTGTCCACGCTTCCATTGGAGTCAGGTTGTTCAGTGCACTGGTAGGTGATCTGTTTCTTATGTATACTGCTGTGTTGACTGCTTCGGCCCACAAAGACTCGCCTAGGCCCGACTGCACCAATAAGCATCTGGACATCTCCGTTAATGTCCGGTTTGCTCTTTCCGCCACGCCGTTCTGCTGCGGAGTATAAGCCACGGTCAATTGCCTTGCAATACCATGGTGTTTCAGGAAACCGTTGAATGTTGTGTTGACAAACTCGCCTCCATTGTCGGTTCGAATACATTTGAGCTTTTTATCTGTTTGCCGTTCAACCAAGTTTTTAAATTCGACGAACTTACTGAACACTTCATCTTTCTTCCGCAAAAAATAAACAAATATACGCCTGGACTTGTCATCGATGAAGGTCAGAAAGTATTTGGATCCAGCAAGTGACTTCGTGTCGAATGGGCCGCATACATCAGCATGAACCAGTTCCAACAGCTCTTCGGCACGGTTAGTGCTTACCTTTGGGAATGGCTGTACATGTATTTTGCTTAGCATACACGTTTTGCAATTCAAGTTGTCTGGGAAAAAAACCTTTCCAATACCACGCACTAGCTCTTTGCTGATCACTTCCTTCAGACTGGTAAAATTTAAATGGCCATAACGCTTATGCCACAATGTACCATCTGATTCAGTTGCGGAATAACACCTATTTTGTTTGCCTTGAAACATATAAAGGTTCCCAACTTTATTCGCTTTCAGTATACACTCGCCGTTTTGTATAACTTTAGCAAAATGTGGCCCAAAATGTATAACATTGTTCTTTTGCACTGACCGGCTGACGGACATAAAGTTGCCATTCATTTTCGGTACATACAGTACATCTGACAACACCAAGGTACAAAGTTCTGTCTGTAACTTCACCTCTCCTCTGCCTTCGGCCTTCAGGAAACCAGCGTCAGCTAAACCGATCATTTCAGTGTGCGCAATAAATTTTGAAAATAACGTCTTATCGCAACACATATGGCTTGTTGCTCCGCTGTCCAGACACCACATGTTGTTCTCTATCTTTCCAACGTCCAACGCATTTAACAAGCTGCTCTGCTTTTCCATCTCTTTCTTTGTCGATTGCTTTTTCCCTTCACCGCGAATTTTCTCACGCTTGCACTGTGCCTTGTAGTGCCCTTTTTCGCCGCAGTTGTAGCAAACGACGATTTTTGAATTCCTTTTTGAATTCGCTTTGGAATGCGCGACGATCTGCTGCGTAGCTATAAATGCTCTTGCATTCTCGCTCTCTCCATCTGCATTGCCTCTGCGCTCTCCCTCTTCCATCAGCTTGATACATAACACATCAAATGACGGTAAATTGTCACGCGTCTCAATGGCGACGACAAAATTTTCGTATGGTTCGGGCAAGCTTGACAACAACACGATTGTTTTTAACTCATCATTTAATTCGATGCCAACTGTACACAAACCATCCAGAATTTCGTTAAATTCGTGTATGTAACTTGAAATGCTTTGGCCTTGAAACATGCGTTTGCCTAGCAATTTCTTGTACAGCGACACTTTCCGTACAGGTCCACTCGGCTGATGAACGTCCTTTAACTTTTTCCATGCCTCGTACGAAGTGTTGCAATTTTTAATGAAGCCCAATTGTGAAGCTTTTACACTTAGCGTTATAATTGCTAATGCCTTTTCATCTTTTGGCCTTGAACTCTCAGTATTACTAGGTTCAGCACCTGATGCCACACTCCACAATTCCGCGTGCACTAAGACAGATCGCATCTGTATGCTCCATGAGTCATAGTTATGCTCTTCCAATTTGTCTATTTGATATAGCGCACTCATTTTTTAAATGTTATATTTCTTGAGTCACCAAACGATTACTATTTCACAATACTTTGAACTTCTCCTATGAGCCTATATGCCCTGGGCCCATAACCTATTGAATAGATTATATATTCGCTGAAAAGGGAAGGGCTCAGTAGGAGTAAAGTAAAAGACAATAGTCGCGGACCGCCGTGCGTCTGTTCGCTTTAGAGTTTTATTGGAGACTGACACTTTTGCTATACATATTCTTTATGCTTACATTCGTATGCAACAGTGACAGATAACTTGTAGATAACATAAGATTATTATCTGCTTATATTAACATGCGTGCATTGGTACTTATGTTTGTATTGATTTTCAACAGTATTTCCGTTACCGCCACCATTTTGTATGCCTGCTTTTTCCTGAGCCGCCTTCTCAGGCCGTGCCGTCAATTCCTGTCGTTTGGCTCGCTTTCATTTACGTGGCACAACAACAATAACAACAACAACAACAGCAGATGAAAAGTAGCAGAAAAAAAGTAGCGTAAAACGTTCTAAACACATTTCAAGCAAAAATTTCAATTAAGACTTTTGCCATGAATTCATTTTGTTGGGTTTTTTTTTCTCCTGCTCTCTGGCCTTCACTATTTTTTTGTTGTTGCTGGCTTGCTTTTCTTTTTGTTTGAAGCTTTGCCAGAGCTTCTCACCGCTCTAAGCTAAACGGTTCTTTGGGGCTTAGTGTGCTAGTGTGTGTGTGTGCGTGTGTCTGTGTTGGTAATTCTGTTTTATCAACGAACGCACAATACTTGTGTCGTTTGTTAGCCGGATGCAATTTTAATCTGCCGGAATGCGATACACGCACACACAGACAGAGACATACACACACACACACACTCATACAAACACTGACAGACACATAAATATAGTCGTACACGCACACACACACACATATACAGAGGGGTGAGTGAGCGAGAGGGAGGGACATGGACATACAGGTTGGCACGACTTGGCATGCCATGAAATAATGACTACAAGCCACATACACAACTACAACAATAGCAATAACAGCGGCAATAGCAACACCATCAGCAACAACAGCAAAAACAAAAACAAAAACACCACTCACGCACACACACACCGACACCCAAAGGGACACACACACACAACTGCCTGCACATAATATTTTAGTTTTTGACCCAAAAATGTCAGCAGGACATGAGTTATCGTTGCCGCCAACAGCTTTTGCCGTCGCCGCCATCATTGTCGTCGTCTGCGCTGCTATTGTTGTTGTTGTTTTTGTTGTTAATGCTGCTGCTACTATTCTTATTGTTGTTGTTTTTGTTGTCGCCCAGGTTTGGGTTTGCCTTTGCTCTTTGGCATTTTCTTTTTTGTGTTGCCTGTTTGCTTATGTTTGTTTTTAACACGACAGCCTGGGAAATAGAAACAGCAACAACAACATAAGCGAAAGGTGCTACAACAACAGGTATCTTACAACAACACTATCAACACGAACGATTAAATCCAACGGCATATTAGAAAAAACAATCCACTACGTCAACAAGAATAATTTGACAAAAAATATCAGATAGGAACCTTTGTTTTAGGATAGCGTCCTGTTTCATATTTTTTTGGTGACTAACGAACAAGAATTAAGAAAAATGCTATAAACACAAAAATATGGCGTAACATTACTATAAATTTTTTTAGGATCAGTGATTTGAAAATTGAGTTTTAGAATTGAGTTAATGACTATGGCAGGAAGCCTGCCTTTATAATTATAAAACAAAAGGATGGAACAAAAGGATTCAAACAATATTTTAATAATATTAAAATATAGTTAATTATAGTGACTTTGAAGTTCTTTTCCATTTGATTAATTTTTAAGGAACTTTTTTTATACCCAGATTGTTGAATGGTTGACATGGCAACAATTTATTGAATTAACAAATATATTTTAGAATATTTAGAATATATAGCTTTTAGAAAGCAACAATGTCATTCTTTCATAGCCTAAATTTTACATTAAAGCTGCGATTTAGAAATGTTGAACTGAGGTACAATGATACGATTATAGGTAACTTATTTTAAACATGAAAATAGAATAAAGAATAGAATAGAATGGCAGAACATTTACAAATATCTTATTTTTTCAGGCAAGCAATTTGAAATGCCAAACAAATAGGTCGATTAGTCTATCTTGAATTGAAGAGTTTAATTAAGAAGTACAACGTATTAGTGACTCACATTACATTCATTTATATCTCGATTATATAAACTCTCTACTCTCTAAAACATATACTTCTGCCCCCTATAATATTATAAAATAATTTGAGTTTTATTTAGTTATTTTTATTTATCGAAATATCGACTGTCGGCATAGGAGAAAAATATATAAAAATTATAAAAATCATCTTAGAAGCCAGAAAAGCCTAAGTAGGAGACATTTAATCAAATTACAATAATGTCTAATTAACGCCTCCGACCCGGTGGGGGAATATTATTTGCCCTTCGGCTAGCTGTGTTATACATCTTAGCGTAAAGCCACCGTGCTATACCCTTTTCCCACTGCTCGTATGCAGATTTTACAACGCATAGGAGGTCTTTTAAATAAATAATTAATTAAATTGAAAAAATGTTAATAGGATCTGAAGCAGTGATGTGGAACAATGGCGGAGTTACAGCAGCAATTACGAAAAATAAGAAACCTTTAATTATAGCACAACAGCAAAACAGGTAGCATGAAAGCACAATTTCTTATACAGAGAAGAGTGTAGAGCGGGGTGCTGCAGCAACAATAACAACAAGCAACTTAACAAGAAACAGGAGCAACAACAGCTAGCAAACACGGTCAAAACATAGCAAGAACAACATTAACAAGCTTGTTTCGAGATATGTGTGTATGTACTACTTATATAGTATGTATGAACGATTACTTGTGTGTGTTTGTGTGTGTGCGTGTGCCTAAGTATAACAGCTCGTCGTGCCCTGCTCGCGCTTTTTGCCGACAATGAGCTTGACAGCAGCAATGGCTGCGATGCTCACGAGACGCCTACGCAGCCTCTCAAGGCGTCGCGACGACGACAACACCAACGGCATAGGCCACCCACAACAACAACAACAAGAGCAGACACAGCAACAGCGACCCAACGACGATGACGACGGCTACGACTGTCACTTTTCAAGAAAAATCTGTTTGGGGCGTTTTTCTTGTGGGCGCCCTCTAACAAAAAATAAAATACAAAAAAAGAAGAAAAAAAAAAACACGAACAAGCGTAGTGCCTGCCTTTTGCTTCTAATTCGTTGCTTTGCTTTGCCTGCCTTCTTTTTTGCATGACTTATTTGCACTCACCTTTTTACGTGGCGTTCGTAGTGCCGCCGTCGCTTTTGCCGCTTCCTCCGCGCGTCCCGCACTTCCAATAAAATCTGCTTAATCGCCTTTGTCCTTTTTAACTTTTACGCCGCCAATTTTTGTGGTCTTCGCTTTCGCTGTGCGATTCGCAGTTAGTTTTTTTTTTTTATTTTAAATTATCTATGTATGCCTAATTTACACTTTCGATTTTTTATAATTTATTTACGCTGCATACATATGGATATATAGTATAGTACATGGACTTGCTTTAATTTTATTTTGTGTCTCTGGTTTTTTTTTTAGTCACCTTGCCCGAAGTATATTCAACAATTTGTTTGCACCTTGCGTTTTCTTTTTGCAGCGTATTTTCCGCCTAATTGAGCAGCAACCTACCACTAGCACTACCTTTACCTTTTTCCCTATTTTCGAGGTACTAATTTATTGTTGTTGTTGTTGTAGTTGGTGCGCTTGACACTTTTTTGTTTGGATGGTAAAAAATTCACGCGCACTCACTTCACTTCTTGATCTTTTTTGGAATGAAATGTATAATTTTCAAGCAGAGAAACTTTTTTGCTGCGTGTGCTGTTTTTTTTTCTTCTTTTTGTATTATTTGTGGTGTGTTCTCCTATTTGCTTTTGCTTTCTATCCGCGCTGCGTGTCCGTTTGCTTGCGCGTTCGTTCCTGCTCTGGCACCGAATCCGAATGCTGTGCTGCTGTCTCTAATTGCGTTAAAATATTATGCTCCCAAGTAACAGTAATAGCAGCAGCAGCAACAGCAACAACAACAACAACAGCAACCACTACTGCTACTAATACAGAGGCAGTGCGTGTGCTCTCCAATTTGTTTGACTGGTGGCTGGCAGCTGCTTCTTCTTTCAATTTGCACAGTTCAATTTCAACTTGTCTGTTTGTCTGTTTTTCCTTTCCTCCTTGCTAGCCACTTTTTATTTCTTCTGGCATCAGCATTTGGTATCTTTCGGGCAGGAAAACTTTAGAGTTTGGACTTTGACAGGGATGCGCAAAAATGATGTGGCCGCCTGGTCGGTTTCACCGTTCAATGCGACTGATTGCCAGACGCCAGGACGCTCTTCGGGTCCTGCTGTTGCTCTGCCATCGAGTTTAGCTGTGTGTGTATGTATATGTGATTTTGTTGTTGTTCCCATCGACTCGCTATTGTTGTCTCCGCGTGAGAGTCGGCAGCGCGCTTTTCCCCACATCTCGTATTTGGCGCAAGCTCAGTTTATTGTTGGCTTTTCACATAGTTCCTGCTGCTGCTGTTGTTATTGTTGTTGCTGCTGCTGTTGGCATTCTGGTCCTTGTCGCGCTCAGCATCACACGCTTGCCTCTGCTGCTGTTGTTGTTGTTGTTGTTGTTATTTCGGTTCGTTTGCGCGCGCTCTCATTTTGCCGTCGCGCAGCATTCAGAACTATTTGAAGGGCATTTATTTTTGGGCGCCTGGGGCGCAAGCAACAAAAAATTGTAGCATATTTATGAGGGCAACATAATTGTGTGAAGAATCAACGGAATGAACTGCAAACTGTTGCAAGTATACGCACTTCTGTGCTTAAATATGTTGCAAAATATTATTATTTATGAATATATAAGCCTCGCAACTTCGGATTAATCACACAAATAATCATCCGCTCCCGATTTTAGTTAAGGAACACTACGATATTATTTTCTCACCTATCATGCAGAAGAAAATGGTTCAAAAGTTTTTTTAAGGGCCTTGTGTAACGAATTTATAAAATAGTCATAGTCTGATAATCTAGGATTTAAGTTGAAGAAAACTACGAAATTTGTTTCTGACCATATTATGCGGAAGAAAAGGATCAAAAATATTTTAAGGGACTTTGTTGTAACCAATTTATGAATTTAATAAATAAAAAAGTATTTACTGTTATATTATTTAAAGATTTTATATATATATTTATATATTTATATTTATATATATATGTACATATGTATTATAGCAAATATTTGACTGCCTTTTGAGAAATATTTTAACAATAATACAAACAAATAAAGTTAACAACTTTATATAAATTGGTAAACAAATTATATAAGGAGAAGGAAAAATTAATCAATTTTATATTCTTCCTCCAATAATTCTCATAAATAATAAACCAAATATCCCTCGTAATATAGTTCAACCTTTATCGTTTAATATATTTAATCTACTACAATTTAAATCTCCTCTTATAGTATAAATATGATCTTTACTGAATATTAAATAACTATGTAAGTATTTAATAAGATTTATATATGTATGTAAGATTTATATATGTAGCCAGTATTCCCCTGCAGTTTGAGTAAAATTTTTACTTATCTTTACTGAATATTTAATATGCTAGTATTATTTCATCTTAAAGAACTAAAAACATATATTTTTAGTTTCGTTATTGGGAAAGGCTCCTATCCCATTCCATTAATCTTTTCATGTGGCTTTGAATGTGTCTTTAACATACGAGCATGAATATGAAACACTTGCTTTATGTGAATAGGCTAACTGCCAGGCAAAGGCTTCTACACAGTCTTTTAGAAATCTGTCTGGGAGATAACCTTTTTTCATTATGTAGTTTTGTTAGGTTCGCTTTTAGTCTGAGCCGTCTATGCAAACTGGCTATATGTATAAATAGCCTTTTGAAAGGCAGTGGATGTTGCTGCTGCTCCATTCAAATCCGCTCCTGCACAACTTTATGCTACTCACTGGCTTTGTTGTCGTGTTCCATATTATATTTCACATACTTTTCTGGCTGTTTGGTCGGTCGGTTCACTGGCGTTGTTATGCGTCCGCATGCTCCCGCCCACCATTGTTGATGCTGTCGACTGACGAGTACCTGAGCTCGTGCTCTTGTTGTGGGTTTCCAGAATTGTGGGCATGTTGTTGTCGCTGTTGCTGGTGCTGTTGTTGTTGCTGGTGCTGTTGTTGTTGCTGGTGCTGTTGTTGTTGCTGTTGCTGGTGCTGTTGGTTGTTGTTTTCCACGGTTGACTGTCTGAAGTGCAAATTTGCTTTAATTATTCCGTGGCAGCTGCATCTGCATCAGCATTGGCCATGGGCCACCAACAGCGCCGGTGACAACAACATTTACTTATGCCCGTGAGCGCATTTTGGCGCACTCAGGACAATGCCATGCTGCGTGGGTTGTTCGACAGTGTGTGTGTACGTGTGTGTGTGTGTGTGTGTGTGTGTGTGTGTGTAAATAAGCGAGTAAGTGAGCGAGTGTGAATGGCAGCCACTCTTTGTACTTGCCCGGTGGGCATCCTTGTTGGTGTGTCAATCAGATTTTGCTCTTAGAGTAACAATTGCTATGCTTTTTTGCTCAGTGTAGCTATTGTATGTACTGGTATTTGCATACTCTTGTTAGTGTACGGTAATAGTACAAAACTGTTGGCAATATATACACATTATTGATTTATTCTACTACCATATATTGAGGAGTTCATCTAGCCATGGCGCTTTTTCCAGACTTACAGATTAACCATTCACCATCAAGTTTGAACAAAACTAAGTTATCATTTATAAATATTTAATAATATATATTTAATTATTTTTAGGTTTCTTAAAATTATTATTTATATATTATTTTATTTGTTAGCTTTCCCGTAATTGCTCACACAAACAATATTCAAATGAACTACAAATGTAAAATAATATAATAAAAACTTCAGTTATTTGAAATGAAAATTAAATAACAAATTAAATTATATCACAGAAATCAAAGCTACTTCTTTCTGTTTAGTTAAATTCTTCGCCATCTTAGACATTTATTAACACTTTGCAGATTTGAGCAAGAAAAGAATTAATATTAAATTAAGGGTGTTAACAATTTAGAAAAGTACAGCAATTATTTTAAAATGTTTAGCTTCTTAAATTGTAGAGCAATAAAAGGTTTAAAAAAGCTACGTTTCCTCTAAATGGTCAGTTGAAAAACTAAATTTTAGCTTTAAAGCTTAAAAAACAAAGCCTAGTTTCTTCTATATAGGTTAAAAAACGTACTTTAAAAATTTAAAATATGAAAGAATATATCTTAGTCATCCATCATATAAGCCTCTTCATGATTGGTGGTTCAGATCAGATCTTCCCTTGGCCTAATATTTTGAATGCAGCAGCAGTTGGTTAGTGTATGCAGTCTTCGTTATTTCAATTAACATATTTTCTTATTTTTCCGTCAAACTGTATCTGTGCCATCGACATCGGCAACGGCAACGGCTCGCTCATCCACTCAACCACTCACTGACTTACTGACTATCTCACCCATGTAACCACCCAACCAGCCACCTAACCACCCACCTTCGATGGCATCGCTAGCGTTGTCCACGATACTGGCATTGTCGCATTTGACGCTTGACATTGTTGGCAGTCGATATTGGTTGTAATTAGCTTTAATTGAAATTGCTTCTTTTCCCATTTACTATCCCCGTGATTTGGGTTTTAATGTGCAACTGTGTGTAATTTTGTCAAACTTAATTTATGTGGGACCCTCCGCCACCACCACCGCCATCTCCATTTACTTTGCTTCCGATTTTGCATTTCGCATTGTTTGCCTAATAGTAATTACCAGAGTTTTTTGATTCCATTAAATGCAGGTACTATACCACTCGTCTATAGTGGCTTTAATTTAACAAAATGTTTGCAAAAAAATCATAAAGTTTTTTGTTTTCAATTTTGCCAAATTGGCTGAATAAGCAAATGTGTAGTTTTTGTTTTTAATAAAAGTTGCATGGCAATGTTTGTTTGTTTGATTGTTTTGAGGTTGAAATTTAGAAAAACTAATTCCAGATTGTTTGTTTCATGACTAAGTTGAACATTGATTGCTTTAATACATTTGTTTATTTCAACAAATGATTAGAAACTGCTATGCAAAAGAAGCATAATATCGAAACTTTTTAGGTAATTAAGCTGTGCATGAGTCGCAGTCGCAGTCGCAGTTACGGGGAATTTAAGGAAGAGCCATCTTTTAGGAATAAACCAAAAATTTGACAAAGGGAATTTATGTAACTTACGCATTGTACACAGTATTAATGAAATTATTCATCTGGAAAAGGGGAGTAAAGTAAAAAAATTCAAATAAACTCGTTTCTCTGAGCACTCATCGAGACGAATGGACGTCGATTTGTATCGTTTTGATATCAAGAATATATATACTTTATGGGTTCGAAAAAGTCAGAAACCTATTAGGTTGAAAACTTAAGAGCTTTGACAATTTGTTCTATTCCATTTTATTAAATGGATATTCAAATGCATTTTTTATCAGGAAAGAAAACTTAATTAAGATGAGTTAAGAAATAATGAAAACTATTAAGATTATTTATATTGGGATTATACAAAACTACTTATAATAAACATCTGGTATAACAAAACATATTTATTGTTTGTGGGAGTGGACTCTCTCTCTCACTCAACTCTCTTGAATGTTGGGCCCGCTCGACTCTAGTATTATATTCTTGTTAATTAATGAATAATAATAACATAATGTCCATCATTGGAATTATTAACTTTTTAGAGCAAGAAATCTCATCATGCCTCGCACATAATTTCAGCCTTTCTCGAATGCTTTAAAAAAAGATTCAAATTCCTTTATTGGTATTAATTAGAGAAGGCGTTATGAATCTTTTTTATTATCGTTAAAGAGATTTCATACTTTACAAATCGGACTAAAATTTAGATGTTTAATGTTTTAATTTTTGTCTTTTTTCTTTTATATCGACTGCATTGTTTGTCGATGAAATAAATAAATAATAATATTTGAACAGCATGTGGCATAGAAAGTTGTGATTTTTTCCATCCTACCGACAGTTTTTACTAGTGTCGGAAAAGTTTAAGCAATTTAATGAAAATTGAAATAATATACTCTATTTGAAAAAACCATTTACTTGCCAGCAGATGTAGGAGCTTTTTTCTTTCGTTATTCGGGCCAGATCTATTAAATTTTCTATATTTTATAACCACACTTCTGGTGCTATAAAAAAAGCTTTCTCTGACACTCTAAGTAGGTATTATTAATAAAACCTAAACAATATTTACACAATTATTCATTGGCAGCCGAAAATACCTACGTAGTATTTCCATCATAAAATAGTGATAATAATTCGCAAGTCGACAACAATCGAAACCTTTGCGTAAACTCTCACAGGTATTGTCGTCATTATAGGTGTAAATGCAAAAGATGAGCTCAATTTTAAGCCGTTTGCTCACCAAATTGAAGTGGAAATTTTTAACATTTATTTTTTTATTGCTGGAGGTTCATTTTGTAAACAACATTCTGCGATATTCGTTAACGATTTATATAGCCCACATTAGCAGATAGATTTGTTTTGTTCGTCGCCTTAGCACCGTCGCTTTGTCTGGCGGTCTCTCCATGGCTTTGTCTAATCTAACAGATTTCGATTTTATGAGCACTTTTTGGCGATAAGGTTACAATATTTGTTTAATATACAATATCTTTGAAGGCAAGATAAATTGTTGCATTTTCGATTGTTATCATATAAAGACTTATAGTATATACGTATAACTATTGTAAATTTGTTAACATCTAATTGAAAAGACAAATGTTTGTCATGTTCAAGCTCAAACCTGTTATATGATCATCCAAAAACACTAATTAATATAATTATTTGAGTATATAAGTTAATAAATGTATTAGCTTAAGTATATGGCAGCATGATTTGTTTGTTTATTTTTTCATCACGCAAAACTCTTGCTATTTTAAGCTGTTTAACGATTTCGAATGAAATTTAAATATTAATTGAGCTACACTCCGTTTTAAATATACATTTTAGGTCAGTTTAAAACAATTGCACGAACTTGTTTTTATCGTTGCATGTCCATGCACAAATTTGCATTCGGAATGAGCATCAAATATTCTTGAATATGGTGCCATAATCGTGAACTAGCTGCATGATGTTTGTTTTCATTTATAAATAAACAAACAAACAGAAATGTGGCCCCTTTCAATGCTATTGAATTCTGTTCTGGTGCAGACTTAAAGACTTAATTATTGTTATACACATTGGGGAATGGTATTGGTTGAAATTTCGGATATGCGATTTACTTCTTTAAAATAAAATTGAAATTTTAAATGAAGAATGAATGAACAAATAGTATAAAATCGAAAAATTACAAAATCTGTAATACAGCCACATATTGAACAACCGATTATTATTCATTGGACATTGGAATTTTGTGATTTGTGATCTTTATAACTGGCCCGTCTTTTGACTTAAAAACCTCTTTGGCCATCTTTTTGTTAGAATGTGGGAAACTAATAATATTACTAATAAGACTTTTACGAATTCAACAAACTTCCTATAAAGCGCCCAAGATGCAAAAGCGCCGAAACACTTTGAAAATAGGTTTTTCGTCTCTGCAAATATTTCTACAGGCTTTACGAAGGCTTATTCCCATAATTATGGTCTGTAATAGCTTTACCTTTTTCAGTGCTTTTTTAGGCGCTATCCTTTATGCTTCATTTTAATGATATTTCTAAAAGGAAAATCTGTACAACGAAATTCTATTGAACTGTAATGCCAAAATAAAAAACACTTAAAGAAAACACTTGAAGGGGATTTCTTAAAATACTATATCATTGACAGTTATAGAATAACATTTGGGAGTGCCCCACAGGATTGAAAACTTTACGTTTAGTGGGATTTATGGGTTGCGGTTAGAAAAGCAAACATAAAATTACATTTGTAATTCTAATTAAAATTCTAAGGGAAAATTATTATTTTAAACATTTAACACCATGTTATTTTTTTAAGTAAAAAGTTTATTAAGAGAATTTGAATACAATATAATCAAATCAAGAATGAATAAATTATACAATGTTCAGATTTAAGCGTTTTATTATTTAAAATTATGTTTATTTACAGAGGGGGAGAAAGAGAGAGAGAAAGAGCGACAGATGAGGAGAGAACCAGCATTCGAAAGCCGTGTCGATAAATAGGCCAGATCGCTTAACCTTTAAATTTTATATTCAAAATCTCACATATCTAAGCATGTATTATGCCCAGATAAAAACCGGCACATAAAACCCCACATAGATAAGCAGAACGTGCGATACATTGAAAACGTTAACATTTTAAACGAAACGGCCTAGGATTTAGTGAAGCATTGCGAATGTCTAATAAACAACTTTTTATAGATGTATATATTTATGTACATATATAATGCGATGAGTAATTCATCAGCCACATTTATTGCATACTTTTAAGCTTAATGCCTGTTCAAATATTTGACTCTCTGACTTTCTGACAAGCAATACCATTTATACCAAGTTTATTAAGGGCTCATAAAAATAAAAATGATGAGCTGCGGCTGCGGCTGCGGCTGGAGCTGCTGTCTTTAGCGAATGGTTGTTGATTGTTGTGTTTACACTATTAAATGAAAATAAAAGCGAACAGAGCTGAGGTGCAGCCATTATTTAGCGATTATTTATGGCTCTTATGGGTCGGTCGCAGTCTCGCGTTTCTTATCAAATGCAGTGCCAGGCTAAGCCGTCCGCCAATTGTTCAGAGTTAAGCGATCGCCGCACACGCGACACCCGCCCGCCACGAATGATAATAATTCCAGAAACTGAATTCGACACTTCGGGAATGTTTTGGGCGCTCGGGCCCGGCACACTCGACGATCGTCGCAAATCGCGACGATTCAATTCGGTCCGATTCTTCTTTTAATTTCTTTCTAGTCTGGCGTGAGATTGTTAAGGTATGCATGTGTGTGTGTGTGTGTGTGTGTGTTATGTATGTTTGTGTGAGTGCATGTAATTGTGGCTATAAAACGACGAACGGCATTCGCAGCGTGCTTAGTCTGATTAAAAACGGGACAACGGGTTGTTGTGCGTATGTCTCGTCTCGTAAATCGCGGATCACAAGCTCTTTGTTGGGAATCGCGCCAATGTGAGAGTGAAAGTCTCAGAATAAGAAGCTTTACCTCACAATTGAAACATAATTAACTATACTCGTATATAATTAACCGGTAACTACAATTTCCTGCTTGGAGTGGGAGAGAGAGATCGATTCACACAAAAGTACGTTTCTGCGTTTTTTCTTTTTTTTTTTGTGGCACGCTCTGAATTAAAGTTCAAGCTGTTCACATTTAATTAAAATGCTTTATTTACATACGAGTACATACATACATACATTCTATACGTTTTCCGTACGTGCCTTTCAACCAATTAAATAATGCAAATTGCGCTTCATTTATGATAAACGCTTCAAAATTGTCATTTGCATAATATTCGAAATTAATGCAGAGTGAATGATTTTTTAATTGTAATTTTGTTTAACAACAAATTCTCCAAATACTTGCAAAACATTTTAATTAAAGTATACACACAGTTGCGAACAATTATAAAAAATGTTGAAAACTAAACAATTAATTGTTAGCTTACTGTCATTTAATTAGAGTTGGTGCAAGAGAATAATAAAAAATTATAGTCCGCTAAAATGCCAAATCTTTAAAAAAAATTATGATTTTTTTAAACAAATTCTTTCAATTTCCGCACATAATTTATAACATGTTTCTGCCTTTTCCTTGATGTAACCCTTCCTATATTTATATAGTTTTTGGCAGCATATCTTGGCAAACTAAAAAGGTTTAACTTTGGCCTTGTGATAAAAAAGACATGACATTTCTAAACAAATTCTTTCAATTTCTGCACATAATTTGTAACATGTTTCTGCCTTTTCTTTTATGTAAGCCTCTCTATATTAATGCTAGCTTTTGGCAGCATTTCTTGGCAAACTAAAAAGGTTCCATTTTTATTTTCAATATGGCGGAAAAAAACATGACTTCTCTAAACAAATTCTTTCAATTACTCGGCCTATTGTTAAAAATGTTGGGTTTCCACTCTAACCCGATTAATCTAATCTAGTTTTACGGCAATTTATTGCCTTTAATTTGATGAATGGTTAGCAAAACACTTCATAAAATGTTATAATTCTATACCATCAATATAATCTCAACACAGAAAGCAAGCGAATGGAAAGCTTTTATATTAAAACAGCTGCTAGTTAATGTCAGATTTTAGGCAATGGTAGCAATGTCGTAATTTTATTTAATTATCAAAAGAACTTGGGCTTTGAACGCCCGCGATGATGTAAGGATGGGCCAAGAAATATATACATATTCTTCATAGCATTATCTCTTATGAAGCCTATAACCAACCCAAAATAAAACTGTATTGGCGTATGGCAGTAATTTATCAGGCATCACAGGTTTGATTAGCGTTTAGCAAACCCGCATGTGACAAAGCTTACGAGTATTGCCGGATAATAGTAATTATGGGGAGACCCTATCACAACGATTGGGCGCAAGTCATTGCGTCATCGCTCCATAAAACCAGCGATGGTAAATAATTAAACAGAATCTAATCTGTGAATGTTTCGGGCAGAAAGCAACAGAAAGAAGATAAATCAAACAATAAAGAACATGGCTAAAGACAAGAGATTCTCCACAACGACAGACACAGAGAACCATATGACATATACAAGTATATGTTATACTATACTATATACATACAAACTCATATATACATATGTAGTTTGTACGGACTATCTGGGCTATAAACAACAGTTCGTTCATGGTTGATTGTTATTCAAGTGGTGAGTGTTTTTTATTGAAACACTTATAAGTGGAGTAATCAAGTGTACGCGATCCGATCAGTAGCCAATCGGCTTCGGAATCAATCACAATTTACAGTAATAACAACATCGGTTAGTTCAATACGCATTGCAATACAAGCCAATTAACTGGTTGTCGGGCATACGAGATAAGAAAACAGACTGGGGATTGCCATTAACCCACATTTTGTACCCAAGTTCTAAAATGGGAAATCATTTTAATTAACTTTCGTTATATTTTTGTGCACATCTATAAAAAGGAATTAAATGTGTACTTGTATGTTAACACTCTTAAGCATAAAGATAAGAAAACATTGTCATTAGCAATAGTTATATTATTTCATAATTATGAAGAGAAACAAATAACAAGCGGAAAATGTTTAAATTTAGAAGATTAATGTGTAGTGATGATTTGTTTTCAATTTTCTTAAAATGTCATTCCTCACAAGGTTTTAATATTTTGATTAATATCTAATTATAATTTTAATATCTGCATCCTCATTTTGACTCGACAAAAGTAATGTATGGAGTTATACAAATGAGCAGCTTATTTATATTTATATATTTCAAACCGGAACTGCAAGCTAAAGGAAATATTTTTTAATGTTAAACCAAAACTTCAATCGATATTACATTTTTCAACACAGAAATTAGAATTATAACAAATTACTTACATGGTGGAAACCTGATTGCATTTCTTTTAAGAGAAATATTTCTTTGATTGCTAATTATACTTACAGCTGTTAACCAAAAATTACAAAAAGTTTTGCAAACTAAAAAAAAACACTAGGATAAAAATTAAAAAAATTTAAATACATAAAAACAAAAAATGAATGAGAAAAAAATAAACCCTTCTTGCTTATCATATTCAATGAAATTATTATGGCAGCGTTGTAGGATGAAGATATCAATCATTAAAATCAATATATAGTATACTCGTATTTTACTTGCGAGCTTATCTGTTATGGGCTTTTGTGGGTTAAATATTTTGATAACTCACTTTAAGGGCTGTATAGATTTTTATGCTTAAATCTTCTGTCTTAGCACTCGGTATTTCTTATCGAATTAAGAGAATTTCTTATCGAGTTCAGAATGTATAGCTGCAATAAATTATTGAAAATATATGACTAGTGATAAAATATTGACAGGTTTCCTTGAAACACGCCGCGAAATGTGGCTCGATTGGGCAAAATAAACAATTTTCGCGCCTGAAAGCGATTTGTGGTTTTTAAAAAACTTTTACCTAAAATATGAATGAATGATGTTGAAGTTGTTGTCCAATTTGTGTTCTACACTGGCATGATTGAGCTTTATATGTTAAATTGAAGCGCTTTGACGTCATTCTGAAGTTGTTTGTAAACCATATATGGTGCAGTAGAGTAAAAACATGAAATCAATTGAATTAATAGAGTCATAAAGGCAAACTTATACATATAGGAATTGCAGTAAAAAAAGGGAGGAATCGTCATTGAGTTTAAATGCCCGAAGTTCGTTGCCCTTTTAACAAAGTGTAATGTTTTTTGTGCCGGGATCACTGATCTAACCCAACATTGAGTTTTGAAAACAATGTGTATGCTTACAACGAAAATAAAAGAAATTCTCAATTAAAGAATAAAGAAGCGAAGAAGGAGTTGAGTTAAATGGATAGAAAGTTTTTCTCAAGGAAATTTTAGTTTAGGTTTTAAATGTGATTATCTTGAGAGCATATTTTTATTAAGTTTAGTAAAGGAAATGGAAAAAATGCAATAACCAAAGCAGCCCATTTTCTATTTCTTAAGGTACTCTTTAGCACCACTTAATAATTAGAAGGGTTAAAAGATATATAAAAACGTCGGAATGTGTCTGATATATATATATATATATATATATATATATATATATATATATATATATATATATATATATATATATATATATATATATATATATATATATATATATATATATATATATATCTTATTTATTAAACTTATTATTATTTTATATAGGAACCATTTCTTCACAAATCTTTCTTTTTGAAATACCATTATTGTTAATATTACAGCGCAGTGGAATTTTGAAACTTAAAAGTTGTTTATGCCTCGCCTTATGCTGAAGCTTCCTTAAGATCCGAGCAATATACATATCTTATAGCTATTATATAGTAGCTATGAACTGGAGTCGGGCTGGCGAGACTTTAGCATTATATGTATTTATTGGGTGTCGTATTTGTGCCCGATTATCGTTCCAAATTGAAAATTTTCCAAATCGACATCATTTGTTCAACTGATCCGGTTTTTCTGAACCATAATTAAAATATTTTTGTCATATTTCAAATTAGACTGGGCTGGATTTTATTTGCATAATCATTAAATAGGTTGGTATAACAATTTGAGCACAAATTAATGTTTCATTGCCGCTTTTTTTTAAGTCTATAAATATTGGAGCCTCAGTAAATGCCAGTGGATTTGTATATTTCATTCACGCTTCGATTGAGTTACTAAATAATGAGGTATTCATTGCACATGTCTGTGCACATGAGAAATGCAAATTATCTGTCAACGCTCGCTGTAATTGGTCGAACACGTTCGGTACTTTGTTAATTTTCATTTTCGATTAACGCCTTTATCGAAGTAAAGTCAACATATATACGAGTATATATAGTATAAGTATATATAATTTCCGTAGCCAATATTTATGCTACAACTCTCACAACAGCCACAAAATGAGGCTGACTATCAAAGTCGTTGGACTTTCGCAGAAGCATAAAACTGGGGGGTTCGCTTCAATGTCAACATGATTTTAGGCCACAAGCCTTTTAATAATACTTATATAAATACACAATATATACTCGTACATGTATTTGAACAGATCTAGGCGCTTGCCAGGCAACTAGTTGTTAACGACCCGACAGTCTGGATACAGAACCAAGTCTAAATTAAAGCGTGTCTGGCTACATATTGGTTTGTTTACCGACTGACAAAAAATGTGATCGGCCAGTGAATACTTGGTACCCTCTACTCATCATACTACTAGTATGCAATTCATTATTTAAATGAAAAATTATACATTTTTTAGTTGTCATGCAGTTCCAATTCAAGAACAATAATAAAAAAAAATATATAAAAACAAATAAATAAATAATTGGAGTTGTTATCTGTTCAGAAACTCTCTCTACTCTTTGTTTTTTGTTTTCATGGTTAGACATATATTTTAATCCTTTGAATAAATCGAACATATTGAACATATTTAAATTTTAAACAAGAAAGTTGAACAAAATTTAAGTATGAGTTTTAACATATATATTTCTTAGCTTATCATGAAACCTTCTTTTCAGTTTGTTTTCTATGACAGCCTAATGCGTTTTGCACTAATTATTAGTTGTTCCAACAACTAGCATTATTTAGAAATGCACAGAAAACATTGATTTCAATTGATACCCCATTTTGTAAATACATTTTGCAAAAAGATCGTCTTCCATATAAAATTATGATTTTGTGAATTTAGTTTTAGTTTTGATAAATTGCATGATAAATTTTGTTACTTTTATTTATTTAAAATGTTTTAATGGAAATATATTTTGCAAAAAGATTGTCTATGGAAAACGATAAAATTATGATTTTGTGAATTTAGTTTTTGTTTTGATAAATGGAATGATACATTTTTGTAATGCACATTTATTTAAAATGTTGTAATGGAAACAAAAATGTTAAGAAGACATTATTGTCTCTGCGCAGAAACTAAAAGGAAACCCAAATCACCGTCTAATTGTTGTCAATCCTTATCTTAGATTATTCAAGAGTAAAGCACAAAATATGAAGTTATTAAAAATGATTAAATAGAGATAACTATGAAGTACATATGTAGTTTTGAAAACACTTTGGTTACACAAGCTGCCACAGAAGGGACATACTCCCCTTTCACACATATGGAGAGGGTATGTGACTGTCTACTCGCACCATACATGACACTTGCCATCACGTGCTCGCAGGCGCGAGAAACGCGAACAAAGCTGATTAATTAGCATTCGTCAGTGTTATGTGTTTCCCTTTTATTTGTATTCACATGAAAAACGAAAAAAAAAAAAAAAACAGATTGCTTACAGCAAGGGCATTTTATTATTCACTCATTACACTACTTATTGTTTCCTCTTTGCTTTACAACAAATTAATCATTTGAATTAGTGTGTAAAGTAAAGCAAACTCATTTTTAAATTACGATGTATTTTAGTGACAATTGATTTCCAATTGTGTTGGGTTTTAGTGAAAATTAGCTCTTTTCTTCGGAAAAATTGAATGAACATAAGGCGAATTCTGTTTGTAAAGTTTAACAAAAAAGCAGAAATTTAAACTTAAACAAAGCTGCTGAAACAATAAATCAACCAAAACAAAAACCAATTTTTAGTAGACTTTAAAAAAATGAAACAAAACTTAAAAAACATAGCAAACATATACAGCTAGGTTGTATTATCGGCAGCCCTTGGAATATTGTTGAAAATGTATTTAAATAGTTGTAAGACATGGAAGATAATGAAATGCAGCTTGTATCGGTTAGTTTTTCAACAATTTGTTCCTCATATATAAAATGGAAATAAATAAGCCTGCTGCTTCGATACAAATCAATTTCCTAACTAATATCTCAAGTTGACAACAATATAATTAATATAGTTTCCTTTACATGCGAAATTATCAACTTAATATTTATAATATATAGATTATTAATTTCAAAAGGAAAATTGAAATGAAATTGTGAGTCATGCATTAATTTATAAGAATATTTGTTGGCGCACTAGCATGTAATAAATAAATAAAAATAATAACAATAAATATTTGCATCCAGAAAGAAATTATAGTAATTATTTTGCTTCAATTTCACACTTTTCTTAATAAATAAATAAATAAACTTATAACCATGCTATTATTATACAAAACTGAATTGTTTTTGTCGACATTAAATTATTATTTCAACTTTTAAAACAAATTTGATATTCTTTATGCTGTGATCTATAAAAATATGTCAATATTTTAAATAATTTCCAAATTGTAAATTAGAACTTAATACAAGCTGTAACTATTTTAATAAATAATTTTGTATTGTTTAAAGGAAGTTTCGATAACTACTGATTATCGCCAAAGTGTTATTTTTTTAACATCTTAATTCTTCTTAAACGACTAAAAATAATTCATCAAATCTTACTCTAATTTATTTTACAATTTATTATTTCATTGTTATTTTTTTTAAGTGCTCTTTAACAGAAATTAATTTGGAAGTCTTTTCAGAAATGCTGACTTAAAAGGTCATAAATTTTCGTGTTTTGTTTTGTGCTGAAAATCTCTTGAAAATGGCAATTATTTGCTTGATTTATAATTAAGCGTAATTTGCACAATTTACAAATTTGGTTTGGCGCGGGGGTCAGGCTTTTGGAGCTAATTTCCCTATAAATTTGCATTTGGTTTTTGTTTTCAGGCCGTCCATAAATCGCGGCACCACTTGCTTGACCTTGTTGGAGGTTGCACACACACACACATACATACATATATACATACTTATAAGCGCCTCACATTGGCAGCGAAACGAAAAATGACTTTACGTGACAAGCCTGCAGATCGAGTTGAGTTGAGAATGAAAATGTTTAGCATGTTGGTGTTGGGGCATAAACAAATTTCAAAAAGCTGCACCGTTTTCTTTGGGTCAACTGTGACTGCCACTGGCTCTACTGGTGTTGCCTCTACTGGTGCTCCTTCTACTGCTACTGGTGGCCCAGCTGCTGACCAAGGCACTTAGGCTTGGACACATCCGTTACAAAACAATTTTGGGCTTTTTTCTATTCTTCGTTTTGTTTTGGTTTGGTTTGGTTTTATGCCTCGTTTCACAATTCAATGGCCTGTGCGTTCACTTTTGAGCAATGGCCAAGGGGAAATAAGTGCTAAAGTCTGCATTATGCTGCGCTTGTGCATTCAAATATTAACATTTTTCATTTTGGGGGCTGCTACTAAATGTGAGGTTTATTCAAAGTCGTCCGAAGGCGACGATTTATGGCACTTGAAAGACATGCAAATAATCCGAGAAAAACTTAACTGAATAAAAGTACAGCACAAGCAACTTTGCAAGGCATTGCGAAAAGATGTCACCCTGCTATGGTTCCATAAATGTATGTACTAATATGCTGAAGACTAAGACAAATATAATATCTCAGAGAAAGAGATTAAATGGACCTAAAAGTGAGCGTTGAAGCGAAATGACTTTCCGAATGTTAACAATAATTATTTGAAAGAATCCTTTTAAAAACATTTTCTTTTTTTTTTTCTGAGAAGGACAAGTTTTCTTCTGTATGTACAATTTTTAAGACTAATACAAATATAATACTACAGAGAAAGACTCTAAATGGTTCAAAGCATGAACTAAAAAAAGCTAAATAAAGTCCCCAATGGAAAAAAAGTTTAGAAACCATTTATTTATATTATTTATATTTATTTATATTTTTATTATTATTATTTTTATTTTTTGTTTGTTTTTTTTTTTGCTGGTTAAGGACAAGTTCTCTTTTGGGGCCACAATATAGATTTTTATGGGAACTGTTTGTATATTTTTTGTTTTTGTTTGTTTGTTTTTTCAAACTCAACTAAAAATGTATCTATAGCTTTCGCGATTAAGGTTGCACTTGAATGATGCTGATCTGAATATTTTAAAATTTAAATTAAATAAATAAAAGAGCCGTTTATTTGGTCAAGAGTTTGAAAACCATTGCGTAGATTTAAAGCCTGGGCAGAATGTTTATAAATAAATGACATTAGTGATTTACAAATTAATAATTACAAAATAAATTACAAAATAAATTAAAAAAAAAAAATCCTTTCGAAACAACTTCAACAACAATTGATAACAGTGTGAACTTAAGGATCTTTTCATTGTTTAAACGGTCTTAATGTTAAGTTGAAATTACTAAGGTCAGCATTTATTAAAAAAAAAAAAACAAGGAAATTTTAAATTACTGGCCGAAAGAAAATAATGCAAGAAAACTCACATTACACAGACAAGCACAGAGCTTTTTTATTTAAAAATAGACTTAGAATATTTAGAGCAATTCTTAATGCCAAATTCGACTTTATTTCATTTATTTGTTTCAAATATTTTACCTAGAAGCTAGTAACCTATTTAAGCTTCACTAACCACTTTCAATTTATTTCATATGAAAAGGGGAACAGGCCTGTTTATTACATTTAAACTAAATCTCCCACTCCCAGTTAACAGTGTCAGCTCTAATTGATCTTTGAAGTAATTGTAAATGCAATCAGGCCTCTTAAAATGTTAATCCATCACTATAATTGAGTGTGAGCGGCAATTGTTTGCAATCATCATCATTACCAGACACTATTTAAGCACGACTTAGAACAAAATTACTGTGATGAGCTCGTACTCGACCGATGTCAGATTAAATAACACATATAGTGCGAGCAAGAGTAGACAAAAAATAAATGAAATCAACAGCCTGACAACCGGGACTGGAACCACCTATGTTTGATTTAAGGTAACGAACCGCATGACTTGATATCACATTTACTGCTAAACAGACAAACAAAAGCTTACAAACTGAATTAAATAACAAACAACTTTTTCTGTTAGCAGCAAAAAGTGATGACACGAATAATTTGGTGTCATTATTAAAAGTATTGTTTCTTTTTTTTTTTTGTTTTTTTGTAGCCATGAGACGCCGTTAAAATGTGTAAAATAATTAGAAAAAAGCCGTAGCATCGAATCACGTGAATTTGTTTAGATCATATGCGTCATAATTAGATGATACACAATAGAGATCATCAAAGTGTTGGCCGACACAAGAGCACAGCTGTTGGTGACGGCTTGTGCCAATAGCCGAATAGGAATAGAGCTATATGTGTACTCGTACTCGTATATACCTTCGTATAGCCAGTTCTTAGCCTTATCGCAGTATGCAAATGGGCTGGGCTGGGCCATGTGCTCCCATTGTTGTTGTCGTCGTCTGCCTGAATGTTATAATTGAAGCTAATTATTGTTAATTTTTAATAAATTTTTTATTACGGCTGTTACGTTTTTTTTTTTTTCCTTTCATTCAATTTACATTTTTTACCTTTTTTTCTGTGCAGCAATAATTCAATAAATATTTGCGTTATTCTTTAACATTTTCACAAGTTCACAAAATTCCACACACACATATATACATATATATACATGTCTATATAGTAGCTTCATATATCATGTGGCGGCAGAATCGGTAGTCGCAACAGGTAATGAATTTATTTCAACGCTAAACGCTGAACGAGATAGTAGTAAAAATTGTACGTTAACGCTTAGTGGCTTTAATCAATCGATTCGCGTCGGTTGAACGATGTTCAAAGTAAGCGATCGTGCAGATATCATATAGCGAATAAAACCAGTGCGAATTAAATAAATAATAAATACGACTAATCTGATTGCAGTAGAGTGTTGAATGGAAATGTGTTTTTGAATAATAATTCACTTCTTCAACTAGCTACTAAATATTAATGTTTAACTAAAGTAGCATTTACGTCTATATTGAAGAAATAATATTAAGCTGTTATGAGTAGTGCTTTCGAAAAAATATATCAAAATGAATGAAATGTGATAAAGGCAGAAAATTCAACCCACTCTTAAGGATAAAAAAGCTCTTGATTCCTGCTTAGGTTCCGCCTGGTTAAGCAATAAAAAGGAGTTAGCTTGAATTTAATGGAATGAAATCTGATAAAGGCAGAAAATTCAACCCGCTCTTAAGGAAATATAAGCATTTGATTTCTGCTTAGATTTCGCCTACTTAAGCAATAATAATTAATAATTATTATAGTAATAATTATGCAATAATAATTGGTAATAATTATATTTATCAGCATTTTCCAAAGCGAGCAAGAGAGAAAATTCATGATAATAGCGCTCAAGAAAAGTCAACCAATATTAAAATTCCTCCCCTTTTAATTCCCAAGCCTTTGTTTATTAAAGTTTTCTATCTTAATCGGTTTTAGAATCAAATAACAATGACGGCCAATGCTGATTTGAATACCAGTGCATCTAATGAGGATAATGCACAGACAACAACAACAACGACGACGTCAACAACAACAACACCAACAACAGCGATTACAATTCCAGTGCCCACAGTGCCCAGCGATGTTAATATATCGCCAATGCCAAATGGGAATCACAAGAGCACAATTGTGATTGATAGTCAGCCAAAGCGACGCGTCAGCATTATCTCCGATCCGCCAGTGATCGGCGTCAATGGCGCCTACGACAATCCCGGCTACGAGCAAAATCCTAAACGCAAAATATCACAGGTACGAGCAATGAAAAGAAAAAGCAATCCGTAATGGTTATAGTCAACAAATTGCTGCCCGTAAATTTTGGATTTATATGAGCGTTGATTGTAAATTTCAATTTCAATTTCAAATACACAAGTCTATATTGCCTGTCGGCAATATTCTGATAACTCCTTTATGAAAACGAAAATGCAATAAAAATAATAATAAACATGAGCTTGCAACACAAGCGAGAAATTGCCAGCCATTATTGCTATTATGCCCTAAATATTTGTTGATTGCTGATTTGTTCAGCGTTCACCTGATACAAATAATATTAATAACTATAATGAATTGCTTTTTCACACACACAGACCTCAACACATTCGCACACCGACATAGGACCGGCGCGAAGGAAGAGCATATTGAAGGATCCTGTTATCCATGACAATGAAAGCGATCGTGCGTCTACAAACAGCTATGGTGAGTAAACGGTTACCTATTAACTATTAACAGGGTATACATGGATATAATTCATATCCATATTTGGGGTTTTGATACCCACATCCATAGCTTGAAGATGTAGAACTCGTTTAATTTTCATTTAACGCGTTTCATTTGAAGCTGCATCGAGTGGCGAGCAATTTCCTACTTTACAAACTGAATTTTGCTGAATTCCATATGCTAGAGTATCTGTTATATTATTTATTATATTATTTTTTTTGTTATACTTTAAAAACATAATTTGAAAATGTTTTATAGTCGTTCAGTTATGCTTGTATGTATATTCTTTAATCCCAATTGAAATTTTCCATATGACGAAGCATTATTATGTCCGTCTGTCTGTTCCTTTCTATATAAGAGCCCAATAAAGATAGAGCAAGCGCACTTGTCCTAAGCAGGAATGTCAAGTATTTCATTAATCAAGTTTGTTTTGAATAGCTTATAAATCGCTTTGCACTTAAAAGTAATGCCCATAAAATGAAGTTGCTTTTGGAAAGCCAGACGAGTCATGCTTTTGATAACTACAGGAAACGTATTTCCTCTATACACCTGATCAGGTATCGCTAAATAACGAACTGATGCGCACTCCGAGTATATGGGGAATGTGTAACACATAAATTTGATTAATTTGGTAGCAGTTAGTCGCATTATCTCTGACTTGAAGCGAGCGCTGGCTGATTTCAAAGGTCTACCGAAGTCAATGAATATTTGTTGGCAAATACAAGGGTCTCTGTTTGAGCATTCGTGCCACTATTTCCAATTCAATTTGCCAGCCCGCGGTTAACATTATCAATTAGCAGCAAAATGGAAATGTGTGTGTGTATGTCTGCGTGTGTATTTTTTAATTTCATTTCGCTGGAGCTGTTATTTTTTTTCTCATTCTTGTATTTGTATTTGACGCACCTGTACTCGTATGCATGTTATTCCGTTGCCCATATTTATCACCCCAATTAGAGTTGAATGCTAAATGACGAGTTAATTTGTTTCCCCGGGAATCGCAATTGTTTACAATTTCAGACTACAGGCAGAATGCGCTGGACGTGCTCAATGCCAAGTACAATAGTCAACAACAATCGCAGGGCGGCAGCGGCGGCGGCAACAACTATGTGGAGGAGTCATGGATCTACACATTCTGTTTAAAGTGTCGCGGGGAGGAGCCTTCATCGTCGTGGGAGCCACCATTTTGGCAAAAATGCTTTCCATATCCCCTCTGTCCCACGTTCCGCACATTCTCACGTCTGGTAGTTCTCATATTGATTGGTGAGTGTGCAATACGTTCTAGTATACTAGAATAATACAAATGAAGAACTTTATTGAATCAAGCTTTAAAGCAAGCTTTAAATTCAGGTATAAAACTAATTAAAACTCTATAAGAGAGGTGTTGCAAAAATCCGAAACGCCATTCTAATTTTTAGTGAAGAAGAGAGATTATTAGAATGAAAATCATTTTCCTATTAAGAATGCCACAATCTAATTTTAAGTGAAGAAAGGAGATTTGTTAGATTAAAAACAATTTTCCTAATGAGAATGCCACTAATTCCTTAAAAAATACAGGACTCTATAAAAGAGGTGTTGCAAAAATCCGAAACGCCATTCTAATTTTTAGTGAAGAAGAGAGATTATTAGAATGAAAATCATTTTCCTATTAAGAATGCCACAATCTAATTTTAAGTGAAGAAAGGAGATTTGTTAGATTAAAAACAATTTTCCTAATGAGAATGCCACTAATTCCTTAAAAAATACAGGACTCTATAAAAGAGGTGTTGCAAAAATCCGAAACGCCATTCTAATTTTTAGTGAAGAAGAGAGATTATTAGAATGAAAATCATTTTCCTATTAAGAATGCCACAATCTAATTTTAAGTGAAGAAAGGAGATTTGTTAGAATAAAAACAATTTTCCTAATCAGAATGCCACTAATTCCTTAAAAAATACAGGACTCTATAAGAGAGGTGTTGCAAAAATCCGAAACGCCATTCTAATTTTTAGTGAAGAAGAGAGATTATTAGAATGAAAATCATTTTCCTATTAAGAATGCCACAAATTCCTTAAAAAAAAAACATTTGCAATTATTCTATTAATATTGATTGTATCTAAGAATGAAAATAGAGTATGTAGGAGTGTTAAAGAAACCTCCTTCGACCTATTCCCATCTATAGAAAACACGTTCCTGCTCGTTTTTATATCAAGCTATCAAGAATTATTGCCAAGGATCATTTAAATAAAACATATAATGAAGTATGTACATCTATACATAATCCTAGCCATCAGAACTGGTCCTAAAATAATATTATAAATATTTCAAGAATTATCAACCAATAATTGTTGAAGAATCATTTTAAAAAAGTAGTAGAATGAAGTCCCAAAATTATTTTTCCAAAATTTCAAGAACTATCAAATATTATTGCCAAAAAGGATTAAAAATAAAAGAGAAGTATCTCTATATATAATCCTAGCCATCAAAACTGGTCGTAAGATTATTTTTATAATTTATTAATAATTTCTAATTAGAAATTGCACATCCATGGATGTTGTTAGTTGGCAGAGCAGTGTTTCTTACGAAGGAGAGTAATGCTTTTATGTGGATTTTTAATTTATTAATCATTTGTAGAGTTGTCATATAAAATGGTTAAGTTTTATATTATTTTGATTTATATGTGAAGGCTCTTTGCTAACTGATTCCGAATCGGGACTACAAAGACCCATCAATTTTTAGAAACCAATTGAAGGCTTAATCTCAAGATCGATTTGCAGAATTACCTTTAAATTCGAAAAGTTATTAAGTATATTGAATAATTTCTATCTCTGTTGCGAACTTTTTAAATTAACTAATTTGTCATGTAATGGTTAAGTTGAGTATTATTTTCTTCAAATATTACGATCACAATAGAATAACTTTTCTGTTTTTTCTGATTTCTATTTGATGGCCCTTCATGTGCTCATTGAAACTGAATCCGGAACACAAATAATATCTTCCAAAACTTTGCGCCATAATTTCTACAGAATTTCCTAAAGAACTACTGATAAAATCGAGATGTTTTTTTTTTTTTTTTTTTTTTTTGAGTAATTTGTAACTCTGTTGCTGACCTTTTTAAGTCAAAAAAAAAAACCCCCCCTTCAATAATTTAACTATAAATCTGCCTCTGAAAATGGTGCAGCGTTTATTGAAGCGGTTGGAAAACATTTTGCCAGCGCGTGAAACCTTAAGAATCTTTTCGCTTGTGGTGGCATCCTACCAAGAGTTTCTACCATGCTCATACGATGATCTGCTTGCAGGGGTTCTGATCTGGGTCACTGCCTATGTCATCATTGGGAAGTCGGCTGCCCCTGGAGGGCAGCTCTTTGGCTTGGTCGTACTGACAGTGGCTGCGAATTTTGGCGGCTATTTGGTATCGTTGGCGACGCTGCCGCGTTTGCTGGGCATGCTGCTCACAGGCATACTCTTTCAGGTGAGTTAGAGAGCTTATTTTATTTTTAATTTGTCCCCAATACTATATTGAATTCCATTATAGAACCTGGGCTGGGTTGATCTGGATGGAGAATTTTCGACGGTTACAGCGCATTTGCGGAAATTCGCTCTAACCATCATCTTGACTCGAGCTGGCCTCGAAATGGAACCCGCTGCCTTTAAGAAGGTATACAAAACTATACTTAAGCTGGGCCTGGTGCCCTGGTTGATAGAGGGACTGGCTATGGCAGTTTTGTCACACTTTCTGCTCGACTTGCCCTGGATGTGGGGCTTACTGCTGGGCGCTATTATTGCCGCTGTCTCTCCGGCCGTCGTGGTGCCCTGTCTGTTTCGGTTGCGAACCAAGGGCTATGGCGTCGCCAAAGGCATTCCCACGCTGGTTGTGGCCGTTGCCGGTGTCGATGATTCGGTATCAGTGGCCTTGTTCGGCATCATCAGCACTGTTATGTTCTCGGACAAGGGTCTGGGCTATCAGATTGCACAGGCACCGGTCTGCATTATTGGCGGATTGGGCTTCGGTGTGCTCTGGGGCTGTATGGCCCGCATATTCCCGGAAAAGGGCGATGCCTATGTGGTGCCATTGCGAACGCTGCTGCTCTTCACCGGCAACTTGATGGCCATCTATGGTAGCGAGACACTGGGCTTTGAAGGCGCCGGTCCGTTGGCCGTCGTCTTCTCCTCGTTCGTTTCAAATCTATTCTGGTGCAAAGATGGCTGGGATGTGGAAGATAATCCCGTTTCGACGGGCTTCGAAATATTCTGGATGATATTCGAGCCCATTCTGTTTGGACTGACGGGCGCCACGGTGAAAATTAATGAGCTGGACTCACACACGGTTTCCCTTGGAGCCGCCTGCATTTATGCAAGCGCATTGCTTCGCATCTTCACCACAGTGGGCATCGCCTTTGGTGATCATCTCAACTTGAAGGAGAAGTTCTTTGTCTCCTTGTCGTGGATGGCCAAGGCTACGGTGCAAGCTGCTCTGGGGCCCGTGGCTCTGAAGCACATGGGAGCTAATTCAACGGATGAGGAGCGCAGTTGGGCCACCACCGTGCAAACGATTTGTGTGCTCAGTATAGTTCTGACCGCGCCACTCGGCGCCATCCTCATCTCCATAACCGGTCCGAAGTTGCTGACAAAGACAAAGCAGCCGCAGATTCTTGAAGGTAAGTGCTTTTTCATTTTTCTGAAAAACTATTCGCACTATAATCTGTGGCTCTCTTTATTATACAACAGGTTGGCGTCGCAGTCATCGTCCGTCCATACGCGACATTAGTATCATCGATGAGGAGGAGGAGCGCGAGGATCCCGAGTTGCCAGCTGACAAGGAAACTCAGGATAATACTCAGAGCAATGCGCATATACCGAACATTTCCTATACCTATAACAAGTAATCGACTAAAAACACGAGTCGTGCAGCATTTTCGCTGTTGTTGATTTAAATTCGAAATAAATTAGTCAATTTTTAATATTCGAAGCCTTCTTAGCCTGTGAACCGAAGCAGCGAGAAAACTGAGAGAAAACAATGTATAGGTACAGCGTTTTATTGTTTATAATTATTTTAACACAAATCAAGAAGTCAGTTTCTACAAATATTTCTGCACTGGCTCCCCCAGTATGGACTCCAGTTGCTGGACAGCGCTACGGGTGTTTTTCTCCACACGATCGTGCTCATCCTCGAGCAGTTCGGCTATGAAGGGCACCGTCTCCGGCAGCAACGGAGCAAAGCTTTCACCCAATTTTTGGGCAATTGCGACACAGGTATTGAAGGCCAATATCTTTACATCGGGCTTCTGAATGCGCGTCTTCAGCAGCACCTGAGTGTTCAGCTGTTTCCAGTGTACATCATTGGAGACCGCCACCGCCAATTGGGCAATGCAAGTGGTCAGCGACTGTTGCAGGGATTCGCGACTCAATACCAGTTCATTCTCCAGCTGATCCACAATGGGCTGCATTAAGGTGTTGAAACGATGCGAGTTAAGGAAATCATTGGTGCTGTGCTGGAACACGAGCTGCAGGGTACTTAAAATTGCGGACACCAGCTGTTCGTTCAGGGATTCATCCTCGTTATTGTGGCTCTCTCTCAGCATGTTGTGTTCGTGCAGTAGTCGCGCCGCGTCCTGAATAAAGTTGTCGGCAAATATCACAAACAGCGACTTCAAGGCCTCGGCTATTTTGTTGGTTAACAAAAAGTATGTGAGCATTGGCTCGCGTTGCTCATTTTGCTGCAAGGCCCATTTATAGACCTTGCTGTACATGGGTCTGAAGCTGGTCTCCGACAGCTTCAATATCCAATGGACGAAGGCCTCAATGACGGCTGCTTCAATCTGATCAACGCGCTCGCGACTCAGACCACGTCCACGCACGTGCAGTCTAAACTCCAGCGCCTGCAGAAACAGCTCTCCAAGTTCCGATTGGACAGGTTGCAGCTGCGCATTGTTGTTATGCTTCAGACACTGCAGCAAAAGCTTCATTAGAGTGGACAGCTCATCGTAGCTCTGCGCATCCAGAAGATTGGCGTAGACCTTAGCACAGCTGGGCACAAGAACGCGCACTTCTGTGCCCTTCGCAATGCTCAGCCAAACGTCGTCAATTCGCAACTGAAGCGCCTGGGCGCGCTTATCCTGTGCCAACTGGTCCTGACTTAGTTGCGTGGAGAGGTGAGCCAGAGGGGTGATTATATCAACCAGATATGGTGCCAGAAATAGAGGCAGGGCAACAAACAGTTTCTGAATAGCTGCGTAAGAGAGAATAATGTTATAAAAGAAATTCAAAAACTTGCAAATTTGAAAACAAAAATGTAAGTACAACCGCCACAGCAAAGTTTCCTAAGTCAGCCTGTTTATTCCAGAGAAACATGGTCAAGTAAATAACCTGAGGATAGTTTCGTGAACTAAGCTTGTTAAAAGTTCTTAAATCAATCGAGATCGATCAGTACCAGACCCTAAACGTTTCGGAAACTGAAATAAATGCTTCTTGAAGTGAGGGTTTTGAATGCTGCATGGGCAACTTTTTCTGTGACGAAACCCATAGCTTGGAAACAGGCGCAGATAAATGAACAGCGGTCAAATTATTATTATGAATTTAAACAAAAATCAGCTGTGTTACGAAGATGATTACATGAATCTAACGATGTTAGATAAGTTAGGTAAGTACAATAAAATAAACACACTATCTTCAGTAGTTAATTTGCCTTCTATCTACTAACTACATAATTAAAAATTAATTCTTAAATGGAAATAGAACTGGGTTTGCTGAGGCAAAGCTCGGCAGCCATCGGTGACGGCTGATTTTCTATCAATTTTTAGGGGTTCGTAAAATGCGAGCAAAACTCATTCGGACACACGAGAAATTCTGCCGCGGGTCGCCGTGCTTTGCTGCCAACTGAAGCAGAGTGTCGTCTGAGCCGTCCGTGCTTCGCTGCCGACAGCAGCAGAGTGTCGTACAAGCCGGGCTGCAGAAGCCGAGCGCTCGTTCGTGCTCTGCCGACAGCGACTCACTACTACCCGCGACAGAACTTCTTCTGGTAGCTGCTTATAATTGTTTTTACATTTTCTAGCGAGGTTTCTTTCTATTTTTAGTGGGTTTTCCATTTTTTAGCGAGCTTCTAGCTATTCTAGCTAGCGTTTTTTAAAACTATTTACTAGCCATTCTTTTCATCAGCCAACAATCATTAATGAATAATTATAAAGGTCCGCCAATATAAAATGTTAGAATGAACTTGGTATGTTTATGGACTAGGGAAGAATAAGCTGAGAAGGACATGTCTAATCGTGTCATTTACACTTCTAATAATAATTGATACTGCTCTCGAGCTAATCAATGGAACGAACACTTACCTGTGATTAGAGCGGAGCATAGATAGTCTGGCGCTGGTTGCAGCAGCTGCTCCTTCAGCATTTCCGTCAATTGTGGCATGAACTTGGGCAACTGAGCCAGTGCATGAGCTTTAAGGCTGGCGCAGATTTCGACCAGAGTGAGCAGTACATTGCCCACCACTGCCTTGGGCACCATCGAGCGCATTTTCGTGATTCGCGTGAGTGTAGCCAGCAGCGAACGACATTCCGTAATGTATTCACGGCCATAGCGTTGGGCCAACAGCTGGATGGCATGCAGTGCTGATTGTTGCAACTGCGCCTGCTGGGCATTGTTGGCATTCTGATTCAGGACGACGTCGACAATGTCAACCAAGGGTGCGAACAATATGCCAAAATGCTTGGAATCGCAGTTACTAAAGTATTCATTATTCGCCTGCAACTTGTCAGCCAACAGCTCCAGGACTTTGATGCGCACATGGATTATTTCATGTTGCAGCAATTCGGTGATGACGCTGAGGAAATATTCAGGTGAGAGCAGTCCGATGGCATTGTTCAGAATGTCGTGCGCATGATTGCCAATGACCCGCCAGTACTTCTCCAGCGAGAGCGTGCCAGCGGCACTCAGTAACGCATTGTTCGCCACAGTGACATAGCCGAGCGTTTTTAGTATGAAGTCCTGATAGAAGGGCTTGAGGTTCTGCAGCGCGACAGCCGTTGGCGCGTCCAGTTTCGTCTTGAATTCCGTACTGCCGCTTAAGCTGCACAGATAGTCGGTGATGAGGTACATATAGTGACGCAATTGCTTGAAGCTGTGCGTTCGCACATCAAAAAGTTGCTGTTCCGTTTCCAGAATCGATGAGTTGCTTTGCTTCGTATTACCGTCGTTCGACTTGCTGGTTGGCAGTTGGGCGAGATAGTCCAGCAAGCACACACAGGTTTCCAATATGAGCTCTGGGTCATCGAACATCAGTGTCAGTTCGCGTGCAAACTCCAGACGTGTGTTGTTCGTGTCCACCTGGGCTGGCTGCTGCTCCATCACCGTCTGTGCTTCCAGCACAATGCAGAGAAACTGCCAGAGATGACGTTTGGGTTCCAGCACGCTGAAGAGCGTGGCATAAAGTGGCAGGCGACGATGCAACGGCACATCAATGCATATGTCCGAGAACACTTTTAGGACCGGCACAACAAGGGGCTTGCCTTGGGCGGGCTGTTGCAGCAATGTTGGTATAATGGAGAGCACCACATTGTTAATAATGTGCAGACTAAAGGCGTCGTCGTTTCGCGCCACTGTGGAGCCCACAAACGTGAAGATCTCCACAATCTTATGCAGCACCTGTTGAGGATACAGGTCAGCACAGCGGGTGAGGAAGAGCAGAGCATGTTGTTGTGTTTGTGGATTCTGTGTGTTGCGCAAGCATTGCACGACCAGCTCAATACGAAAGCAGGACTCTGGTAGCACCTTCTTCACGTTCACGCCAGCCGTTTCAGCCGTTTGACAACAATGCAGCAGACAGGAGAGTATCAACTGTTTGGGATGCTCAGCTGCACTGTGCTCCTCTAGCTCCAGACAGGCCTGCAGCAGTCCGAATAAAGCAGGTATCAGGAGCTCAGCGTTCAGAAGGTGCTTCTTGTGCTCTAGCAATTCCAGCAGTGTCATGCCCTGCTTCCAGCTCAAGGAACTCAAATCTAATTGTGCGTTGATGCCGGTGCGACGGCTCCGAGTCAGCGGCTTTTGCAGCTGCATGCTCTGACTGCACACCTCAGACAACATAGGGACCAATGGCTGGCACTCAATAATACAACGTTTGAGCAGTTTGTGAGCAGCTAGAAAGATGCTATCATTATCAGATTGTGTTGCTGCCTGAATGATCAGCTTTATCAAGCCCACTTTATGCTTGGCTTGCATTCGCTCAAAGGTCTCAGGTGTTAGGGTGTTTAGGAGCACACACGGCAAAGGCTGCAGCTTCTGTTCCGTCTGTATATAAACATCATGCTTGGCAAAGCTCAGCTCAAATAGGTTCCACGCCTCCGGGTTGCGTTGTAAAACACTCACCGCCACATTTCCCTCGAAGCGTTCCACTATGGACTGATATATGTTGCTGTAAGGTGATTCCAGTTTCTTCAGTCCCTCCGACGAGGTGGCGTCAATTTTCTCCAGAGCCGAGTGGGCTAGAGGCAGCAAGATGCCCAGCATTTCCTCATTATTGACATGTTTTAGTGGCCGCAGCAGGGCGGCAGTGCAACTTGGCAGCTTTTGGGCATCGGAAATCAAAGCAAAATACTCCCGGCGCAGCTTTGCCAACAGCAATTTTTGCTTCGCTATTTGCTTGCCCGGCTCCAAAATGGTGAACATAATCAGCGCATATTGTTCATGGTCCATGGTAAGTTCGCTGCGGCGCGCCAGCAGCGATTCCACAAAATAAGCCACATGTGGCTCCAACCGGGGAAGTAGAGCCAAAGTTTGCACAGCTTGTGTGCGCAGCGTCGGAAGAGGGGAGGCACAGGCCTGCGATAAACGCAGCACATGTTCCAGCTTGCAGTCTATTTGCAAGTTGTTCTTTAGCACGGCCTGGAGCAGCATGAAGCCGCGCACACGCAACAGCGCATAGTCTGCTGAATTCTTATAGATTTGCGGCAGCTCATCGTACACATAAAAATTGCTCAAGAAGTCGAATTTTTGTTGGGCCTGCGGCAGCATGAAGTTCAAAACTTGCTTCATTGTGTCCAGCCACAATTGACGATCTGACGCGGACGCACGCTTGTCATAGATACGCGCTGTTATGTCGTCCAAGAGGAGCAGGCACAAGCGTAGCTCATCAGTTGGCTGTGTCCAGTTCGTGTTTTCCAATTCCTCAAATTTCACATGGCCTGTGAGCGTTTCCATAAAGTCTGCAAATAACTCTAGAGACACATATTTGGTGTTGTGATTATTATGGCTGGTAGTGCCCGCCATTCGCAGCTCAAATCCATGACTGTAATTGCGCACTTTCTCAAGCATGTTCAAGGCCTCACTGGCATTTAATTTGCGTTTTGCGTAGGCAGTGAGCAACAGCAACAAGTGCGTGAGATTGGCTGCCTCCTTCAGAAATTTGACGCCTCCATGCGCTTCAACGCTTTGTAGCAATGTTTCAGCGCTTAATGATTGCTGCTCCTTTGACGATTTTTCGCTGGCTATGATGTCCAAAAAATGTTGCCGATGCTCGCCCACATTAAATTTTTCAAAGCTCTGGTTCACTTGCAAATTTTTCAACAGCTGCACCTTCGCACAAAACTCACTGTTGACAATAATTAATAGAACCTCGTGCTCGCGGGCATGCAGCGTAGCTTCGCTGGGAAAGAGGTACGGCATCAGGGCCAATAACAACAGATTGTTATCAAAGCTCTCGCTTACAATGCCGCTTGTCAAGTGTTGCACAGCCTGCGGCACAAACTCTAACCATTCCTCGCGCTGTAGTTGCGCTCTCTTAACAAGTTCGCATAGAGTTTGGGCAAATTGCTTAGGGCCAAGCATTTGCACAAAATCCGCAGTGGACAGTTCGCTTAGTAATGCGCCAACGACAGCGGCGCTGTCGTCCTTGATGCGATCCGCCAGACACTGCTGTAAAAGCGTGTAACTGCGTTCACGTTTCTTGGGCACCTGCAAACTTTTTAACAGACTTTTTACAGCACTCAAACGCCAGTCGGCATTATAGTGATAAAGCTTCTCGTAGGCCACCTTTGCACGGTCGTCTGTGGTGTTTAAACGGAAGCCTGAAATAAATGAAAGTGTTAAGTAAAGCAACCAAACACATTTATGGGAATGGAAGCGAAATTTGAATATGCACTGAAGATGATGATTTCTTCTCATTTCCATGCCCTCATCTATTAGTAGTAGTTTATTTACCCAAAGCTAGTCGCAAGGCCTGTTGTCGAGTGCTTGTTTTTTGTTTACTGGCTAGTGCTTCCTTCACACACATATCAAAAGCAACTGGATAGCTTCGCTCCAGCTTTGCCAAGTAATCAGTATACCAGGTTCGAAAATTAGACTTTATGCCTTCCATTTCGTCATCCGAATCTAAGAGTATTGTACCATTATCGCTTTCCTGTAGAGGTTTTTTCAAATTTGGGTGCCCATCTGTGTTGACGTAGTTGTCCAGAAAGCAACTGCAAATCGAAAATCCGTAGCTATTAGAATATGTTCTAGCTTGAGCATCATTTGATTCTCTGGACTTACTTAATAATTTGTTCAGCGCTTGATTGGGACAATGGCACTTCCACCAACAGCTGATTGAGAAACTGTTGATAGGTTTCTGAGGATGGTTGCTCCTTACGCACAGCCAACACGGCGCCACTTACCAGAGGCATGCAAATGGCTTGAATGGCAATGTTCTCCTTGGTCAAACTGACCAGCGATGGGATCAGCCAGCGTTGGCGCACGAGATTGAGCATCGTTTCCGGTTGAAATTTAAGTCTCGCCGACTGCTGCTTGTCCAGTATGAGAATGAGCAACTGCAGTGCCGATTTATGTAGACGTTCGAAGGTGCAGTTCGCGACACGTTCCAGAAAAACATTGCATATTTTCATCTTAAGTTTGGTGCGCAAGACGAGCTGGGCCAAAATCACAAATGAGGCGGCTACAAAGTCCAGCGTGCCCGAGCGTAAGCCGCGCAGCAGTGACTCCAGTATGCTGGTAATGTGCCAGTCCTTCACTGGTTCTGCCACCTGCAGTACTCCCACAACAACAGTGGAATAGAAATTCAATTGGGTCTGCAATTGATGGGCGCGTGGTCCCATTTCCTTAACAGCTCTTTGTGTGGACCGACAAATGAAGTTGAGAAACTCTTTTTCGCTAGAGGCACGATTGATGATTGCTGATTTAGCTAGCGTCACGCCGGGTCGTTGCAAGCGACCGAGCCAGTCCCAATTCGGGCAGTCCCTCAGCTTCATCGTTTGCAGCACCTGCACAAAAGTATTTGTCTCATGGTAGGGCAAAATGAGTGCCATGACATCATCACGATTGTACACATGCACCTGGAAGCGGCGCAACAGCCACTCGAAGCACATGTGCGCAGGCCTCAGCAAAAAATATGGTGATAAATGTTGCAGAAACTTTGCAATATTTAAGTCGAGCAGCTTATTCACTTCAGCAGTCTCCACGGCCCGTTCCATAGTGATGCTCGCCTCATCAAAGAGCGTTAACTCGAATTGCTTGAAGGCCGGATTAAACGTCTGGAGCTCCAGCAAGCCACTAGAAGCAATGTCGAAAATTTCACGCCTGTCCTTGTTGGCTGCTTCTTTTGGATCGAACAGAATAGAGGCGCGACTATGTGCGTCTGCCAATTGTATTGATGTTTGCGGAGCTTGCAGCTTCCGCAACTGTTGTGCCAAAGACGTGGCCATTTTTGTCGTTTTTAAACTAAATCTTAATACAACCAAAAATTCTTCATAGAAAGTTAGCGGCTTAAAAACGTGCTTAGAGATGCAACAACGTGAACGATTTGCAATTGTCGATAAGATTCTATCGAATGTCGATTCTTTTTGCAGGTGGCGTTGCCAGATGATGTTTAGCAAGTGCATTCATTTATTTCAATAGGTGTTGCAACTGTCGTTGCGGCAAAGATATTTGTTTTAAATTCCACAGGAAAGAATTTTGAAGAATGCAAATTGCAATCATGCTTCGGCACAAAATATATATCTGAATTCGCTACTAGGTTGATAAACAGATAATAGATATTCTAAAAGGGGTACATTCTTCAGATCTAACGTTAACAGTGACCATATGAAGGCTGTTGGTGTCTAGGTATAGCATTATATCTTTATTTAATGTTAAAAGTTTCTTAAAATAAGTTTAATCTCAAAGGTACAAATTTCCTTAGAATGTTGTGAGCAGTAAAAACGGTGGTAATGAATGACGAATGAACATTTAAAATAAAAACTCAATGACATTAAGCGAACTTCAATACTATTCTAAATACTTTAAAATAAAACTGGAATCGGTGATTCATACATACATACGTTTAAATAAGAACAAGTTTGAATATTAAAAGCACAAACGCTTGAGTGATTTTTTGCGACTGAGCTTGGCATCGTTCTTTGTGGCGCGTTTGGGCGGCGTCCCGTTCTCGGGCAGTTGCACAATCTTCGAAGGTGTATCAAGTTCGGTGACTAGGCACTTCTCTCCAGGATGAGACTGGCAAAAGCAGTGCAGGCAGAAACGGAATTTGCAACATATGCCAGTGCACTCGGCGAACGTCTCCACAGCATCGGTGGTGGGCTCCTCCGGCGATCGGTGCATCTCGTCCAGCGAGTAGAAGCGCGTAAAAGGCGCTTTGCGCTCGCAAGTGGAGGGCTGTGTAATAGGCATTGTGCGGGAGAGGACAGCGGTGGAATCTTCAATGTTGTTCTCCTTTATCATTTCTTTGCGATACACCTTACTGCTTTTACCGCAGCGCGGGCACTTGACGCGTTGCGATTGCTCTACCAGCATAGGACCATGTCCTTTGTCCAAGTCCTTCATTTGGATGTCATTTGAGGTAGCCTTCTCGAACAGTGGCGAGTTTGGGCTTGCGTTTGTAATGGCATTGAATGGTTTTAATGGCACAGTTTGATTGTTGAGCATTGCACGCGTACGGCGCCGCTTGACTTTCACATTGCGGGGATTCTCTTTGGTCAGATTCATCTTCAGACGATGGTTCTCCAGTCTTTCGACAGCACGCGGACTTTTGTAGACAGCTTGCGCCCACTGTCTCGATACCTGCGTCATTTTGTCCAGCGTAGCTGCATTCACGTGGCTCAGTATGCATTCCAGGGCCGGAATATTGTTGGCCATCATACCGACAATGTCCAGGTGCTCCACTCCGTTATAGTGTAAGCGACGCTGTTTGGAGTCCTGCTGGAAAAGCGTCTTCTTGGACTTCTTGGGACTGTTGTGGGATGCCTGGAAGTGCATCTTTCGTCGCTTGCTGGCTAAGTGATTCTGATTGGGTAGCGGTGATGTGTGCGATGTGTCCGCACTAGTCCCTGCGGCGCTGCTGTTTGTTGCCGTCAGCGGACTCACTTGCTTGCAACATTGCGATGCAGAGCCCGTGTAGCAGCTGCATGGCGTTTGGAATTGCGTCGAAGTTAAATTCTTGTACAGATTGTGTGTGCAGTTTGTGATGTTGCCTGCATTTTGGCAGTTTTCTGTGTCGTCAGTCAAAAATGGCGCCTCCACGGTTGAATTGAGCAGTGAGTGTGCAATTTGGAAGGACGCGTAGCCGGACTCGTCCATTGCACTATCAAATGCATCCTTCCCTTTTGCTAATGGTCGGTTATTGGCACTCATGTTGATGCCAGGCCATATGCAAATATGTTTATTATTAAATTATCATTTGTTGCTTGTTGTTTTTAGTCTTTTGTTTAATAAATCACAAATGTGGCCGTACTGCGAATATGGCCAATGCCTAATGGGTCAGTAGAGCGTCGATTACATTGCTTACGATAACAAGCAATCGTTATCAGTTGGAAGTGCCTAAATAAGGCTGATTGCTGTGAAACGCAGCTACCGGCGTTGGTGTTTGTTTGTTTTATATTAAAAATTATACGCTCCGGCGCATATAAGCCTTATTTGTGGTAACTTCACTCACTTCCAACATTTCGGCAATGTTTATAATCCAGATTAATGCTAGGTTTTGTCTAATTTTTTAAAATCAACTTAAATTCAAAGAAATGTAATATTTCAGACAATTTTCTTGGCTTTAAACACACGTGAATCACAATATTTTGACATATTATACTTTACAATGATAATAGAGAAATTCAGGCCATCGGATACACTTGGCTTAAAAATAAATGATTAAAAATAACCAAATCGCAATCATAGCAATTGTTGCTGTTGTTTCTGTTTCAATAAAATTTGTAGCAATTTGTAACAAACAGATAAAGCAGTATAACTGCATAGAGCAGTTCAAAGTAAAATATAATATTTTGACATATTATACTTTACAATGATAATAGAGAAAAAATGCTCGCCATTGTATACACTTGGCTTAAAAATATATAAATAAAAATAAACTTATCAAATGCAAAGCAGCTGTTGCTGTTGTTTCTGTTTCAATAAAATGTGAAGCGGACAAGCAGCGTAAAGCAGTATAACTGCATAGAGCAGTTTAAAGCAAAATACAATATTTTGACATATACATATACTTTACAATGATAATAAAGAACAAATTCTGTCCATCGGACACACTTGGCTTGAAAAATAAATAATCAAAAATAAAAAAAACAAAATCATAGCAATTGTTGCTGTTGTTTCTGTTTCAATAAAATTTGTAGCAATTTGTAACAAACAGATAAAGCAGTATAACTGCATAGAGCAGTTCAAAGCAGTTGCAGTCTCATGTAGCCTGCTTTATCTGTTGCTCCTACAGTTAATATCCGCATTGAGTCCTGATGAGGAAAAGGAGGGGGAATACAAAGCTATTTAATAAAGCTGCTATGTGTTTTTTGGTGTTGTATGCGATAAGCTATCCAGGAACATCAAAAACTAGCCAACAAATAAAATACATTTTCAAATATTTAGTAATGGCTTTTAAGCTTGTATTCACAATCTTATTTGAGTAATGTTTTGTTATTAAATTTTAATCATAACCTTTTATTCATTTGCTAACTTTTCTACAAGAAAATTGTGATTCCCGCACATCAAGGCATAAAGCAACTCTTGTTGCTTTTAATTACGATTTTTAAATATGTTTGAAGTCCCCTTGTTTGGTTTCAAACCTCAAAGACTTCAGTTAGAATAGGCTCGTCTCTAAGGAGCTGCTCGTTGTAAATTGTAATTTGGCTTTTTGGAATGGTCTCCTTTATAGGACATTCGTGGTTATTACTTTGCGGACTATACCATAAAGAAAGAAGCCAAGTCTTGCGATCTTCCTAGTGCCGATGTTCTCTCCTTTATGTTGTTCTATAATGCTTTTTAAAAAATTATAATACGTCTGCTGTTATTAATAATTTCGTTTAAATATATGTTTCAAAATCGAACAAATATATTAAACTGTGGGCTTGCTCTTTAAATGTATAGAGTATCGCTTTCTATTTTTTTTTTATTCCTTTTACTTTTACTTCATCATTGGTTAAGCTCCTAGCTTCTAGGATGTATTATAATAATTCTCAGATGCATTATCAAATCTGCAAAATCTGCACAAAGAACTGTTTTAATCAAATCCGTACTTATTTATTATTTATTTAGATTTAATTATAAATAATATGAAGGAAGATTTTGCATAATTTATAGAAGAAGAAAAATATGAAACAAAATATTAAAATTAAAATATTAAATTATAAATGATATTTGTTGCATAATTTATAGAAGAAGGAACAAATGCAACAAAATAAATATTTTTTGAAACTACTTTTTTCCCGATAATTTTTATTACTTTGAATTAAATCTGTATTAGGACTTATAATTAAAAATATTATTGATATAACAAATATTAAAACTAATATGATAAAACGCTTACTATTTTCATCTCTTCTTAATATTTTCATCTCTCCTTAATTATTATTTTCTATAAAAAATAACAAATGAAGCAATTATTAATACAAAAGATATAAACAATAAACTTATACAATAAAAAAAGGGTTATAACAATATTTATTGAATTTAAAGAAAAACTTGTCAACTTCTCTAAAACAAATTTATTGATATTTTCTCACATTTTAATGGATTTAAAGGTGTTTAAAACGCACCTATTTATGATAAATAAATAAATGTACATCTTTTATATTTATAATTTATAAGATTATTTTCTTCTACCCCTAGAATATAATAATAACAAATAAATAAATGATCACAGAGGCCGCTTTTGAGCTCATTAATTGTCACTTGCAGATTGTTGTTGTCTTTGGGCAAAAAGGCAAACAAACAAGATGTAGAATTTACAAACAGACATACATACAAACATATATCAAGGATATCACACATACATATGGCCATTTAGAAAAGGACACTCGGGATAATCTGTTCGTGGCATCAGTGTCATCAAATTAAGAAAAGCCCTCAATAATTTATCATTTGTTCTGTTTCAGGTTTTCTCGACCCCAACTGCCTCCGCCTCTCCCTCTCTGACTTCTCCCTTCCACCCGTGCGCCACGTTGTTGCTGCGCTTTTCCAGCCCACAGGTTTTTGCGGCTCAAGTTTGTGGAAATCATGACGGGGCTTAGATTTCGAATTCATGTGAAAGCAACCCTCTTGCCATGATAGTTTCATCAGATGTCCTTGCTGGCTGCCACTTCATCCACTTGCTGGAAGGTGGATGAGGAGGAGAGGCAGAAATCAATGAATGATATTTCTTTATGAGGCTCAATTATTTGTTGCGGGGATTTGCTCTTTCTTTCCATGCTGTCATCAGCGTTCGTGCTTTATTGTCCTTTTAAATACTTTGGCAAAATATTTTGGGCATTTGTCTGTAGTCCTTTGTGCGTCCCAGGCATCAGGAACCAAGCCAAACCTTCCTCCCATCGCCTGTGGTAATAATTTATGAATATTTGCTCATTTATTGTTTTGCATTATTTATGCTTTTATTACTGCTGTCTGATGGACGGAAGGCAGGCGGCAAAGATTTTGTTTTGATTTTAATTAAATCGACAGGCGACGGCGAACAGAAGCTTAATTTAAAATCGTTTCGAGGCCCTAATCGTTATTAAACGCTCGTCAGATTAGAGGGAATTAAAGCTGAATTTATTGAAATGAATATGGAAGAGGTCGTACGAACTATTCTCAACAATTCTAACAAAAGAAAGAATGCACGAAAAGTGTCTTTTTAGCTTGAGAGCTATATTTTACTTTTCTGTATGTCATTTAATTATTAATATTATTTCCTAGTGCAACAAGAAATATTGAAGAAACATTTGTACAGATTTTGAGAGTTTCTTTCCATCAATTACTTTTCAATATTTATATTTAAACGTGCTGTTTAAACCTGGTCGGTTGTCTAATTAGAGCGTTAGATGGTGGCTCGAAAAGTATGTTTATTTGTGCAGATATATACAAAACTGATTAATTTGAATTTACCCAAGCGTGTCGAGCTTATATAAAAAAAAGTACATATACGTGTACATAGCTGGGAATTCGAGTGCAAATATTTGCGCACAATCCGTACATATGCTCTAATTATTATCCTTTTAGCTGTGGGCAGTGCCGTTCCGCATTACGTTGACATCGACACCCCACACCCCACACCTCCAACCCCTCACCCACCCCCAGGCAGTCCGGCAATCGCACAACTGCTGACCGGACCCTGTGAGGCAAATGTTCAAATAGCGGTAAGGTTGCTCCGTCTATTTCGAACCAACTAATTATGGTAATTTCCAGCGGAATGTCAACAAATATTTTGTACCCGGTTATTTAGCTGCACGGCCGCGACACACGTAACCGGCCAAGACTTGGACATTTTTTGACAAACGATGTTTACCAAGTGCCCATAATATGCTGGGCACCACAACCTACAGTTAGAGAAAAAACTGTTATCAATGAAAGCTGCGCCTGTAACTCAAATGTTTTAGAATTTGTTTTTTATCAGTTATTTGAATTAAGAACATTACAATAGTAATTATTTTTTGTTGTTGGCATTTTCGAATTTAAATTCAAACACCACACCTGCCAAACGACGGCATCCTGGCAACGCCGCACATTTCGCCAATCGATAGGTGGCGCCCTAAGTTTTTAACTACGAACGAACGATCATAAAGATGCCAGTAACTAAAATGTTTTCGAATTTGTTTTTATCACTTATTTGAATTAAGAACTTTACAATAGTTTTGCTGTCCTATTAATTATCTTTTGTTGTTGGCATTTTCAATTTGAAATTCAAACACCACTCCTGCGGAGCCTAATTACGGCATTCAGCCATGTTGGCAATGCCGCACATTTCACCAATCGATAGGTGGCGTCTTCACTTTAAACTACGAACGTACGATCATAAAGAAAGGACGTAGACGGCTATTTTTTTGTGGCTGCCAATTAAATTGTTATTTTCCAAATTTAAATTTGTTTTTAGTCACTTGATTCTTGCACGACAAATTCTGTTTTTACACGGTTTGAAAATTAAACATTTTATATATGGTTATGGTTACACGACATTATTCCATTTAGCAACATTTAAAATAAATATCTTTTTTTACACGATTTTTCTTACACGACTTTTTCTGGAATTAATATACCGTCTAAAAACAGAATTAGGTGTATTTGATCGCGTTTATTCGTCTCTGATGTGAAATTAATTAAAAATGAGCTTGAATATGAAAATATATTTGCCTATTGTTAGATTGTTTCTTACATTAAATAGTTTAAAAAAAAAATAGTTTATTCATATTAAATTCAGAACATTTTGTATTTGTACTGTATATTTCTCTGCGTGTACCTATGCATATATTATATGTTATGAATACGACTGTTAGCTTGTGTTTTTTTGTTGTCCTTGTAAAAACATGAATCGGTCTGATTATTTTTAACCAAGGATAACGACTAGCACTCGGCGTTTATTGGTATTGTGGGCAGAGGGACTTGAACCTGAAACTGAACCCAATTCGCTTGATTGTGTTTGATTTTGGCCGCTGCCCAGTAATTCATTTTTAGCTAATAAATCGTTGGCCCACTGCGGCATGACGAGGACGAGGACAATGGCTACGTATCCGGATCGGCTCACCTGGGTGTGGTACCTCGACTGATTACGGAAGCAATATTAATTTGTAGGTAATAGCTTAGTAATCGTGTTCATTTATCATTTTAATGCATTGGCTTGGCGGCTGGGCTAGCCGTGAAAGTGTGTGTGGATTTTTGTCATACTATAGTATATATAAATATACTTGGCTCATTAAGGCTCTCAATTTGTTATGAGATATTTTCCCCTAGCTTGACAAATTGGTGAAAGGTCAATGTTAACTTGTTAAACATTATTTCTTTTAGATTATCCTTTTAATTTTGATAAATGCGGCGCAATAAAGAAAACAAATGTTGTTAACAGTTTCCTTTTCTTAGGTTAAAATTTGAAGTGATTGAGAAATTTGAATACAAATTTTTAAATATGAAAAGAAATGTTAATGGTTTGGTTGGAAGTTCTTAGTAACTGAAGTAATCGTATGTAGTATTGAGAAGTCGGGCCTAAATAACAAACATAAATATTTCAGTCAGTAAGAAAGTGTTTATCTGTAAAACTTCTTTATTAATATTTAGCAAAAAGCTAATATAAATTTTCAGTTTATTTCCAAAATTTAAATAGTAATGGTCTAACACCAGCCACTATATTGTAATTCTTGATGGAAAATTTTTAATTGCCGAAAACGGATAAAAAATCCGTGTTTTCTAATTTTTTTTTAAACATTTTTAAATTGTGGAATTATAATACAATTAAAATCTGCCCAATTCACATAGCATCAGCTTCTAGTGAAGAAGAATAAATGTGTAATAAATGTTATTTGTTGAATTTTACTCAATTGTAAGTTTAAATATTTTGACAAAATACATTCCAACAAAAGCAAAAAAAAAAAAAAAATCTGGATTAAATAAAATCTCATACCCACTGCTTTGATCCTCGCTACGCCCCACACGTCTTGCAGGCGTGAGAGCAGATTTACAGTTATGATTTTTGCTTCTTTACTTCTACTTTTGCATTCTTAGAGAGAGTATTCTGTTGGCAGCTGCAGAGCACGAGTTAGTTTTTCACGACCTGTTGAACACGTCGCGTTGCCGGTCAGTGGAGTTGGCAAAAGTTATTACAAAACGTTTGGTTATTACTTTAAATGTTAGTACAAATGATGTGCAAACTAATGTACATACTTAATTGTGTGCAAAATGTGTATAATATGTGCTTAAAAATGCGAATATGCCGCATAATGCATGCGTGTGTGTGTGTATGTGTATTCTTGATTTCAAGTCAATTGCGCAGTGCCTTAATTTTTGTTTTGTTTTTTAAGTGGTGCTAATTGTGTTTTAAATAATTAAAGGTTTCAAATTTAGAAATGAATGTACATAAATGTAAGTACACACTGATTTATATTATATTTTATTTTTTTATTTTTACTTTTTAAATGATTGTTTTACTGCGTGCCTTAACATACAATGTGTGTATATCATTTGATGTGGGGAGTATGTTAGCGCTTTCTTTCTCTTTGTTAAGCATCGTTACAGTTGGCTGTAATGTTAGCAGACAACATGTCCCCATAACATAACATAGACATACAAATTTAATGTCAACTTAAAAAAATCAACCATTGAATCCATGTTATTTTTTTTCGCGGAATATTTGGATATATATGATTGGTATTACTGCTTTGGAACACCTGCTCTCCACTGCCCGCACAATTGGCATATTAATTCGCTAAGCGCGTTCGCAAAAATGGTTATTGTTTTATTTGCAAAAAAATGATTGATTTGCAATCGCAAAAAATAACGCATTTCTGGCATCAATCAATGGATCTTTTGACTGACAAGAAATTCGCGACACGTGCCTTAACAAATGACAGACGATATATCTCAGATGTGTGCAACAATTTTTATTTTAATTTAAATTAGCTGGCACATTTGATAATTGCTGGGGAGTGGCACGAAAAAGTTGGTAATTGCAAGGGGGAAGGGAAGAAAGTGTTTTTTTTTTTAATTTGGTCAAAAAGCTGAAAGATATTTTAAATACCCTTTACCTCAAACCCAAGGGCATATTCATTCTTAGTGGCTTGTTAGTTTGTAACGAATTTTTAAAGGGTTTCGTTTGTCTACTTCTGCTGAAAATGGAAGCCACAAATTAAAAAACATTTGAAAGAAGTGCTTGTTAGAAAATTTATCTTTTGAACTTTATTTCTTTTAAATATTAAATTCAGTTTTATAATGTTTCAAGATTTTATTTTGTGTAAAAATTGGTAATATGATTTGCAATTGATCTTGAAATGAATAAATAAATAAATTTTATTTTTTAAGCAGCTAAATATTCTATAACTTCATTCATAGACAATATTCATTATTTCTTAATTGATTTTTTTACCCAGAAAAGAACAGTGAAGCGTATTATATAGCTTCGGCATAACCGAAGATAGGCCTTTGCATTTATACTATTCTTATTTTTTAAAATTAGTAGCAGGCTCTCAATCCTTCACATACAACTGCAATTTGTCAGGAGGCGGAAACTGAAATTAGACGAAATATTCCAAAGAAAGGGAAGGGGTCAACAGACGAGGGTCAACTCTTCTTTTTTTTGTTGTTGGGGGGGGGCGTAAGTGTGTGAATTAATGATGGCCACACAATTTGAGTGAAAAAATGTGTAAGATACACTTAAATGGCGGCATGACGGCAATTTGAATAAAGTGACGAGAAGGATCTTTCGGATGCAGTCGAAAGGGTTGGCACCGTTGTGGTCAGAAGCGGCCCTCGAGGGCTGTCGCCTAGGGTGTCGCTCAATGTCACAGGCTCATTTGGCATGCAGGACATGCGCGCGCCTTCTTGCGAATTTCATTTAGCGGCATCGTCATTTCTTGCCGTGTCTCTGTCATTTTTTTCTGGGCGCCCTTTATATACGAGTATTTAGAGAAATGGGAAAACAAGATAAATGATTTAAAACTCGACTTTTCATTTCGTATATTAGCAGAACGTGCGTCCCATACAACACATTTTCCTTTACACTAACCGGGCAGGGTGTGGAGAGCGGAGAGGGGTGAGAAGAGAGAGGAGGGGAGAGGAAGGCTGAACTGAGCATGTCGTGACCTAAAACTATTTAGCGCTCGCGGTCGCCCTGCAATTGTTTTCTATTAACGAGCCTCGATTTGTTCCATTCTCCGACTGCGCATTGTTTTCCGAGCGACTTCACTGACTTTTCTACATTTGTTTGATCAAAACATCACACTTTTATTGGCAGGCAGACCCGCAAGACTCAACCCCCGAGGGTCGAAGTCAGTGCCACTATGTGGACATATGTTGTTCCTACCACACACACACACACACACACGAGTATTTGAGTCCATATGTGAGTACGTGTGTGCATGTGTGCTGGCAAACGGCAGAATAATAATTGTGGCCGCTGAGGCGCCAGAGCAGAAGGTGGTAGCTTTTGCTTTGTTCCTTACTTACTGTTTGGAAAATTTGGGGAAAACATGAAAATGATTTACTTAACTCGGCCGCCTCTTTGGCAATCGTTTATGTGCATTTTATAAGCTGCTTTTATTTTGTCATTCTCTTGCAGATTATTGTATAATAACTGTATAATATTAACTGTACATACTCGCAAGATGTTTTCTGAATACTGCCTTTACTATGTACAAGTACTTGTACATTATAAATATTTTATTTTTCTATTTTATTAACTTATTTTGTATAACACATTAATACCTTTTTTTTTTTTGTAAGTGTAATAAATGTTATTTGTTGAATTTTACTCAATTGTAAGTTTAAATATTTTTACAAATTACATTCCAACAAACGTTAAGAAAATTTGCATTAAATAAATTTTTATACCCACTGTTTTGATCCTAGCTACGCCCCACACGTGTTGCAGGCGCGAGAGCAGATTTACAGTTATGATTTTTGCTTCTTTACTTCGACTTTTGCATTCTTAGAGAGAGCATTCTGTTGGCAGCTGCAGAGCACGAGTTAGTTTTTCTCGACCTGTTGAACACGTCGCGTTGCCGGTCATTGGAGTTGGGAAAAGTTATTAAAAAACGTTTGGTTATTACTTTAAATGTTAGTAAAAATAATGTGCAAACTAATGTACATACTTAATTGTGTGCAAAATGTGAATATTATGTGCTTAAAAATGCGAATAAGCTGCGCGAATTTTAGCAAACAAGTTTGTGCCTATTTTTCCATACGTACATATGTACATATGTGTGTGTGTGTATGTGTATTCGTGATATTAAATCAATTGCGCAGTGCCTCAATTTTTGTTTTGTTTTTTAAGTGGTGGTAATTGTAATTTAAATAATTAAAGGTTTCCAATTTTGACATAAATGTACATAAATGTAAGTACACACTGATTTATATTATATTTTATTTTTTTTATTTTTACTTTTTAAATGATTGTTTTACTGCGTGCCTTAACATACAATGTGTGTATATCATTTAATGTGGGGAGTATGTTAGCGCAGTCTTTCTCTTTGTTAAGCATCGTTACAGTTGGCTGTAATGTTAGCAGACAACATGTCACCATAACATAACATAGACAAAAAAAGGAAAGAAGAAAACGAAATTTACATTTATCTTGCATAACAGATTACTAATCTGCCTACATTTGTGAATTGAATCAGTTTCATGCAGATGTACGAACAAGTTGGAGCCCGGATGGCCGAACTCCTCAACTTGTCGCAAAGGATCAAGAGAGCGTAGTTCGATCAATCCATAGGTGTAAGAGAGCGTAAGAGTTCTCTTACAAAGAATTAAGCATACACGACACAATTATAATAAATAATTGCAAAGAAATTATGTAAAAAAGTATTATTCTTATTTCCTATTTTATTATTTTATTTATTTAATTTATATTAAAAAATGGTTAATTTTTATTATAATTGTGGTAGTTACAGAGTACTTTAGAGTTGAGCCCGCTCGACTTTAACATTCCTTTCTTGTTTTTTATTAATTAATGCGGCATTATTTTATTCAGTTTATTTTTTCATTTCGTTAGCCCCAGACTTTAATGTGCTCTCAGAGAAAAAGGGAGTGATGAATCAAGACAAAAATATTTTTACATAAGCTTAACGTGCTTATGCAAGAAAACAGAACAACCTTAATCATATAAAAAACAAAATAGTGAAACTTTGAACATGGTCTTTTCTTCAAAAATTAATAAACCTAAGCTTAAATGGTAATCTAATAAGAAAACAACCAGTAGAAGGTGGTAACTTAATAAGAAAACAACCAGAAGAAGGTGAAGGAATGACTTAAGATCCAGGTAGCATTCAATTTATTTATATTTGTGGCCGACAACTAATGTAATTGATGCAAAGTCTCAAGTCGTAATCCTTGAGCACTCGCATCAGAACTTGTAAATAAATGCAATTGTGTGTCACTTGCTTCGGTCTAAGGCATCTTGGTTTACACATACGAGTACTCCTCCATACATGTGCTTTTCAATAGACCCGTAAATTGTCGGGCAGACCCAGAGTGCGAGTGTCTTCTGTAAATGCACATCTGTTGGGGTGCATCGGCATATGCAAATAGGTTTTGTCTTCATTTCTCTGATGTTGATGTTGTGTAGTTTTAGTAAATTGAAAGCAAAACATTAAGAATTATGCCTAAATGGATTCCCAGACTGGGCCATGTGTTTGTCTATTACGACAATTCACAAATTGCAGACGCATGTTGCATGTTCCTGTATGGGATGTTGTCAATACACAGATTTCCAATTGTAAGCACAAACATATAGACATATGTATGTATGTATGTGCTGGCAAATAAATTGCACTTGAGAGTGCAAAAATATGATGTGGGAATGCTGGGTCTGGTTGCTCAGATGCCATTAGAGGGCCGTGCTGGCAATAAATTTGAAAGGTCTACAAAGTAGGCTCGTCTGTGGCTGTTCTGCGAAGCAAAAATCACTTTTAAATTTACGCACCTGCAAAACTTTTAATTGAAAACCAGGAACGCACATCTTGCGCATGCCCCCGTAATCAGCCTTAGTTCCCTCCCTCTGCCAATCCTTTTGTCGCGTTAACTTTGGCATTTAATTTATGAGGCGCAATTAAATGAAATGATTTTGCGCTGCAGATGCAGACTTCACCCCATCAAAGGGGTGCGTCTCTTAAATTGGCCCCACCGGGCCTGCCGAGGACACATCAAATAAGTAGAAAGCCTGACAATTTTGATCATCAATTGTTTAACTTCAAAAGGAAGGTGGTTAGATACTAGGTTAGGTCTGTTGTTGAAATCATATAGGTTCGATATTTAAAAACAATTCACAAGTTTGTATTTATAGTTTAAAATTTTTGTTAACTTAAATGTAACAGAATAGTTAGTATCTTCTGAAATAGGTTAATATATAATCGTTTAAAAGTAGTTTGATAAAACTGAAGACTATTTTCTTAGTTTTCATTTCCCCTATAGGGATACTATTCACTAATCAAATGATATAACGCTGGACTTGGTTGTTTATGAAGCTGTTCCTCTCTTATAATTAAAAAATATAAGAGAGACCAAGATATTGTTGGTTGCTGTTGAAACTGTAAAAAAAAAAAAAATATCTTCAACTTTCCAGTAAAGTTGAATTCGAATACGCAGGAAAATAAATGCAGCCACCAAATAATTCCTTCCCATTTCCTAATTGAATCTCCCGTAAAGTAGTTATTTAAATGTTTAAGAAATTGAGATTTATTTTAAGCTCAATGTTTTTTATTTAGTTCCTGAATATCAGAGATTTATATTTTTTATATTATAGCCATTATAGTGTAATAATAGACTGTTTATGAAATTACTCAGAATCTTTCAACTTTATATCAAACGATCCGACTTTCTTACAGACTCCTTTTAAAGCTACTTTTATCTAAATAATTGAATGTAAAAAATAAATAGGATTCATAAAAAGATAACTGGGCTTATGAAGCAACAAGCTTTATTGTCAAACATTGGTAAAACCGTAGAAATAGTCGGCTTTATTTGTTATTTCTATTTTTATTTACATGTCAGTTACGAGAATGAAAAGTTAAAGACTGAGTTCCCACAAACACATTCTATTATTGAGTAAAGTCTTCAATCAGCCCATGGCATCCAATTGATGTAATCAATCCCAAGTACTTCATCATAGATAGATATATACAAGTACTTGGTATAAAAAACAAATGTCCCCACAAAAAATGATAGTTTGAGCAAATACAATTGGAATTCCCGCATTGTTTTCCACTCTCCGACGTGTGTCGTTAAGTGTTTTCATTAGTAAATTTATGGAATATTTACCGTAATAATATTAAACAGCGGCGCTTCGTCTTAATTAAGTGTTTGGCTCTCCGTGATAGGATGCCCGAGGGTTTTGCGTTCTCACAAGGAAATTGACAGAATGACACGTGTTGGAATACAATTTCTCCTAAAAAACAAACAACGGCGACTTAGAAGATAGTGTGAAAATAGCCCGATTGTCTATGGAAAAACGAAAACCAATACGGGACTTATACCGCCACCATGGGGCGCAGAAACAAAGCAAACACCGCGCTGATGACTTAATTGATTAAATGCATAAAAAAGGGCCACCACCACCATTCCTTAGTGCTGTTCGCGTTCCGCGTGTTTATCCGAAGGCTCGTCCCCCTTTGCGACGACCCTAAGAGGCGTTAAGGTGACATCAATTGTGCCTTCGCCTCAATCAGACAAACAAACAATCGGCGGAGTTCCCACCGAAAGGACAGCCGAGCGCTTCGAGTAGGTAATGAGGTAATCATACATATGTAGGTAGTACTATATATACTAACTGTGGTATCGGATTTCCATTATGCTGGTCACTGGCAGTTGTGGAACGCGTGAGCTTGTTGATTCTTTACACTTATACTTAATATTGTCGTTTGTACATACTATACGTGCATTAAACAGGAAAGAGGGCGGGACTTGCTGCTCATTACAAACGCAGTTATAAATCATTTAGGAATCAAGTCAATTACGAATCGATAGCATTCTTTTTTTGATTCAAGTTGTAGTATTTGGGTGTCATAATTCGCTGAAAGTTCTATCATATATAACTTATCTTTGTAACAGACTAGCTTCGATTTAATATGCTTTATATAATGTTACAACTAGCAGTTGTTATTTATCAGTGCATCAGGATCTTTTCATTAGCCACTCTTTATATACCTATTGCCAGGAGATTTAAAAAATAAGGAACTAGCAAAAAGTTTTCTTTGTACGTCCATATGAAACATTTGCTTTCATAAGCTCTAAAGGATATCTGAAATGTTCATTCAAATAGAAATCAGCAACTCTTTCTTTGAAGCAAGTATTAAAGTTTAGTAATTGATTCGAAGATTGTTGAAAGGCAGATTTTTAGACTTATCATTTCTTTCTGTCGCAAAAATGAAAAATATTTAAAATAAGTAGTGCTAGAAGAAAATAATTTCGAACCTTTAGAATGATTCAATTATTTCTATATTAATCAGTAAAATATTACATTGTTTCTGAAAGTATACATTTGTATAAAATGTGTAATATTGGAGTTACAAATCAGTTAAAAATTCCCTAAGACGATGGACACTGGCGGCTGTGTTATTCGTATTTCAACCACAAACAAAATCTCCAAATTTATTTAAATGTTACTTATGTTACTTATGGGATACGGCAAGTTTTAAATTTTATTTATTTAGTAAATCAACCAGTAGTGCTGTCGATACATTCTGTTATAATTATTACAATATATATTAAAATTGTATATATATTATTATATCAAAATGAAGATATGATTAAATACATCATTATAATTTAAACTTAAAAGATAAGAAAGCCTAAGAAAAGGTTTACAAAAACGTCTATTAACGCCTCCGACATGTTGGAGGAATTTTATTGCCGATTCACAGCCATATGTCTGAGACATTATAGACCTAACACACTAAACAAATAGTAAGTAGAGGAGGAAAATTAAATCTGCTGGAGAACTAATTAGATAAATTAAGGAGTAGAAAGAGGAAGAGGAAAAGGGAAAAAGAAAGAGGGAAAGAGAGATAGAGAAACAGGGATTCAGAAAGTTGGAAAGAGAAAGACGGTGGGGTAAAATTTAAATGCCAGTCCGGCAAATACATACTCATATGATTGCATTATTTATATACATAGTTAGTTTTTGTTGCAGCCGATTTATACTTTATCTGACGGGAGGTAGCAAGGAAGGCCTAGATGCAAGTTTATGCTCAATAATTGAGAGCATTCATTATGAAGGCATGCTTTAAATTTATTTGTTTATTTATAGCTCAATTGTCGATAAGAAACGTAACAAACTCTGTTTCTTCTCAACTGCATTGAAATTCCCATTTGTCTGTTTACTTTTCGGTGTAGGCACAATTGTAACTAATAAACTACTTGTATGCTTCATTTCTTTAAATCATACATGATTAACTAAAAGGAGCAAATGCTTTTATTTAAAAAATAGTATCCGCAAACACAAAAACATATCATTCCCAACACAATCCTTAACCAATTGTGCGTATCTGTGCCTACAAATTCTACTTGCTAATGCAAAGCCCCCGAATTTGCTGTTCAAGCCCCCCATAATCCCATTAATGGCATTTCCATTGCGGATAATTACGAGGGTTGTCTACAATTTGTGTCTGCCTTGGCTTATTCACGCCTTTAAATTTGCATTTACACGCACACACACACACACTATATCTGAACTCTCAAACTTTGCACCCCAATTTGTGAGACTACGAACTAAATCATGTTGCCAGGAGTTGACAGCAAACAGCATTCTGCATCTGTATGCGTGAGTGTGTGTATATATGGGAGTTTGTGTGTGTGTGTGTGTGTGTGCTAAGCTGAGTCGAAGAGTTGTGCTTTTGGGAAGATTCGTCAGATTCGCATAATTAATTGCGTTGCTTGGGGTGAGAGGCACACATTGTTTTACCTACTGAGTTCAACCTGGCCATGGCTGCAGGCGTGCTCTGGAATTTTGATTGTATGCTGCGTGTGCATGTGTTGGCCCCTTGCTCAGCCCCCCCTCTCCCACTTTCAATCGCTCTCTACCTCTCTCTCTCTCTACCACTCTCTCTGTAGTAGTCTTCGTTCGCTCTCCCAAGTGGGCCGCTTGCCTAACATTGATATGGCTGGTGTGTTTGTAGCGATTTGTAAACGTAATCAAGACATGGTTTGAGCAGAGGGGGGGGGGGGGGGCCGGCGGAGGGAGGGGAGGTAACCCCTTTTTGCCAGAGCCATGTTACACCTGTCGTGCAAGGCATTTGGTTGGCACAAAATTAATTGCTTTTGTCATTATACGGAATCTTGACGATGCCTGCTCATTTCTAATTTAATGTACTCCACTGCTCTCCAAGGTGTTCAGGCCCGCCCTCTCTCTTCCCCCCTCCATATCATGGCTGTCGGTCTTCTGTCATTGTTGTTGCTGCTGTTGCTGTTGCTGTTGATTCGTGATTTATGAAGATTAATTAATTGCTAAATAGTTGAGCATAATTTATTAAACATTGATTTAGACTGGATTAGTTTTAAGTACCTGTGTTTTGTTATAAATAGTTTTGCTTAAGGACTGTTAATGATTTTATAGTAAACTTCCGTGTTCTTGTTCGTGAAAATTTATATTACAATAATTGTGTATTTTGTATCAATGGGAAACTAAAACGGGGTAAATAAACGCTTTATACCCTTTACTTTAAGTAAAAGAGAGACAAATCCACATAGCATCCACATATTTGTAGCTTGCTTTTTATGGAAAAGCTAAAAAAGTATTGTTGTAAGATTTAAAGCAAAGTTGACTTAAATTCCAACCAATACGCATTAAACGGTCAAGTTACCATTAAATCTATCAAATAATCTCTTACAGGCTTTACAGTCCGCCATCTCTTCTTGTATTTTAAAACAATTATTAATATTATATTATAATATAAATTATAGTTTCTGTATATGTAGCGACAGCACTATTTGTTGATTTACTAAATAAATAAATAAATAAATAAATAAAAAATAAATAAATAAATAAATAAATTATATAAATATTAATAATTGTTAATATAATATAATATAAATCATAGTTTTTGAATATGTATCGACAGCACTATTTGTTGATTCACTAAATAAATAAATAAATAAATAAATAAATAAATAAATAAATAAATAAATAAATAAATAAATAAATACATAAATAAATAAATAAATAAATAAATAATATAAATATTAATAATTGCTAATATAATATTATAATATAAATCATAGTTTTTGTATATGTAGCGACAGCACTGTTTGTTGATTTACTAAAAAAAAAATAACTAAATACCTGTGTCACTAAAAGTATACAAACATATGTTTATCGATATAATATTATATTGTAGAATTTTCCTCATTTTTTATATAAAAAACTTTGTTACTTCGATATTTATAGAACCCTTTACCATAACATTATAAAGTCATGATCCAGATTACAGCTTAAGTTATAGAAGCCTATAACAAGTGTTTTTCATTTTTTTTGTTGTTTAAAATTTGTTAATTTAACAGCTTTTTAATTTTTTTGCAGAAATTAAACCTGAGTCTAGATCTTTCTGTTCTTCTTCAGGAGTTTTGAAAGATGTTTATAACATAATATCTATATAATATTTTTTTTGTGGTCTAGCGTCCTTTATTGTTTTTAAATTAAATGAACTTTTAAAATTGGACGAGTTCCTGCAAAGTGCTTACCTATCATTATTTTTTCTAAAAACTAACCATCTATTGCAAGAAAATAGTATAAACTTAAATAAATTGAATAAATAGGCATGTCACTCATACTTTTTTATTGTGAGAACTTCATTTGTGCTTTCATCCCTTCAAGAAAAACAAATCTCGTTAATTTCTCCGCCACGAACAAGTGCCTTCCATTAGTGGCACTACGCCAGTCGGTTGCACTTGCAGCAAAAATCAAACAAAGTCATAAAAATTTGACACTCGAAAAGCTTCCCACGCACGCGTCAAGTGTTTCCGAGTTATGCAATCCGATATTGGCGCAACCAACCGACCCGTCTGCCAAAATGTCTTCCGACAACCCTGTTTGAATAATTCCATTCGGTCGTTGTTGTTGTTGTTGCGTTGTTTGTTGATGCTGATGGTGGTGCTGGTGCTGGTGGTGGTGGTTGTAGTAGTAGTTGGTGGCTGGTGGCTGGCACCAGAAGTATGAGGCGAAGCGACAAGTTGCCAGTTGAGACTGTCGGCGGTGGTGCTTCTAACGAGCGACGATAACCGGCCCGATTCGGATTGGAATGAGGAATGTGTGCCCACCGACCTAATCAAAGTGCGTGCCTCGGTCACGTGCCGCAGCGAAAAGCCAAATGGCAAGTTCTCATGAATCACACGGGATTGCCGGAAAGATTTTTAAGTGTTATTATGATTAGTTATTATTTTTGAGCAAGTGCAGCAGAGTCTCGAAAAAACAGGCAGCCTCGGCGTGTGTCCTAAATGCCGATGAGATTTATGAACATACGCCCCGGGAGTTGTCTTCGAAAATGGACACAAGCATATATGTACATATAGTATACTTGTATACAGATATGATGCATATAAAGTCATCTCTCAGGCAGCAAATTGAATAAAAGACAAATAAGCACTTGGCTTTAAAACTGGCTAAGTGCATTTGCTCCTGCGAGTATGTGTGTGTGTGTAATTCTGGAGAATTTAATTAAAACTATTCGCAATTAAAATTTACGAACGGACATTTGTGGCTCGACTTTGTGAGCCAAAGAGGCAAGGACCAGCCATTGACAAGCGTTAACTGACAACTGACAAGTGGCAGTTGGCAGTTGGCAGTTGGCGAAAGTTTAAATGCGCCTGCCGCAATGGAGAAAACTTTTTACATAATTGCTTTAAATTAGTTGTTAGTGTCCATGCAGGCCACTCAGCACGGCTCACAATGCCTGCTCCTTGCCTCCTTACCGCCTGCCTCCGCCTCCGCCCCCTCCTCCTGCCCGCAGACAAGCCGCAAGTCAAACAAAACGCAAAGTGCTCAGCCCAGCGGTGTGGCAGCCAGTCGAAACGCTCTCAACCGAAAACAAACCATTAAGTGGGTCCAAAACACTGTTCTGTACCCTTAAATTAGTAACTCTATGGGGGGAATGAAGAGTAACATTTTGTCTGTGTCATATTGTCAAGTGTTTATGTGGCTTCTGCTCGAATTAGCTGCAAAGTGTACAACGCACGTCAATTTTCCTACCCCTCCAACAAAGTAGATAAAGTATATATATTTACAAAATATGCTTGTAAATGAAAAACGCAGTTTAAGTTAAAGAAAGTTCTATTCGAGTAATATCCTAGTATTATCTCATATATACTTTGTACTTGCTGAAATATTTAGTTTTAAAAAAGCAGTTTAAGTTAAAGAAAGTTGCTATTCGAGTAATACCCTAGTGATATCTCATATACTTGCTGAAATATTTAGATTTTAAAAGCCTACAGCAGATAGATACCATAGATTTACAAAATATGCTTGTAAATGAAAAATGCAGTTTAAGTGAAAGTTAAAGTTATTCGAGTAATATACTAGAATTATTCCATATATAGTATACCTAGTACTTGCTGAAATATTTAGTTTTTTAAAGCCTACGGTGGATTCAATATTCCCATTTTGAATGAAACGATTTTGCAACTCTAAGGAAGGAATGTAGAATTATAGCACGATATGCGTCATTTCGGCCACAGATAATCGAGTTCGATTTGTTGTTATACCCGTTTCTGGACAATAGTTTTTGTTGCAAGATATATAGTTTATATCATCGGATGTATGGCTAAGCGAAAACAAAGATAACTTCTTAGCTCGTTTCATAAGGGCGTAAGCAGGAGGCGGGCAGGGGAGGGCGGTATTGGTATTGGCCCCCTAAATATTTAAAAAACAATTTCGGAAGCTAAAGTGCACAACACATTCCTTATTATGGCGCACTATTTCGCCTTAAAATGGAATTGAGTTAAATTTGTTGTCGTTTCTCTGTTGATCAAATGCATAAATTATTATTTTAACATCATCAACATTTTAATTTTAGTAGAGGGCCATCCTCTTGTCGTTTCATGTTAATATTTTCATTTGTACATAATGCACCAAAATTCGCAAATTTTAGTGAAAAGTTAGAATATAGAAAATCGACTTTAGAATTTTCCTAAGAAAGCTTTATAAAATAAAAAGCCAATGGGAAATAAAAGCTATAAAAGTTTTGAAAGGGCTATGCATATTAAAAACTAATTAGTAAGTAACTAAAGGCATATAAGTATAAATGCATTTGCTAGCAATTGAAGTATATAATATAATTTTTAATATAATAATATAATCTTTAATCAGAAAATTGTTCTATTTAAATTTTCAATCGACCATATCTATAAATGCATTTGCTAGGAATTGGAATATATAATCAGGAGTGAAATTGAAATCGATAAGCTTTTCAATCAGAAATTCCTTAAGTTCAATGAAAAAAGAAACATTTTTTTCAATTTCCATTCAACTCTACGAATATTTATGTACTCTTCTTTCCTTGTTCAATTTGAGATTTTCTGCGGCTTTGACTGAATTGTGGCCAAATAAAAAGAAATTAGGAAATGACAATTTTGAAAAGGCTATGCATATTACAAACTAATTAGTAAGTGACTAAAAAACCCATATAACTATAAATGCATTTGCTAGCAATTGAAGTATATAATATAATTTTTAATATAATAATATAATTTTTAATCTAAAAATTGTTCTTTTTCAATTTTCAATCGACCATAACTATAAATGCATTTGCTAGGAATTGGAATATATAATCAGGAGTGAAATTGAAATCGCTAAACTTTTCAATCAGAAAATTCTTAAGTTCAATGAAAAAAGAAACAATTTTTCAATTTCCATTCAACTCTACGGATATTTGTGTACTCTTCTTTCCTTGTTTAATTTGAGATTTTCTGCGGCTTCGACTGCTACACATATGCTTTTATTTGTAATTATGAATTGTGGCCAAATAAAAAGAAATTAGGAAATGACAATTTTGAAAAGGCTGTGCATATTACAAAATAATTAATAATAGATGAATTTGCTATTTTGCTTGAAATATATAATCAGGAGAAAAATTGAAAAGGCTAAACTTTTTAATCAGAAAATTCTTACGTTCAATGGAAAAGGAAGTATTTTTTCAATTTGAATTTTTTTCTTTCCTTCTTCAATTTGAGATTTTCTGCGGCTTCGACTGCTACACATATGCCTTTATTTGTAATTCTGAATTGTGGCCATTTGTGCTAATAGATGCAGACCTCAAGTTCCGTACGCTAATCTCATTTGTTGTTGTTTCATATTTCATGGCATTGGTGGCCAAGGTTTCAACGGGAAAATCAGAAGCAGCAGAACCACGAAAGGCATCAAGTGAAAATCCTGCAAATAAAACTGAACTGATTGCTTCGCAATGGGCCAATGTGATTTATGCAGTCTCTCTCCCTGTCCCTCTCCCTCCCTCTCTCTTTCTCTGTCTGCACTCTTCATGCTCTGGTTATACGAACATTCAATGCCATCTGTAAAAATGTCAGCAACAATTTCGAGGGCGCAGAGCAAATTAACTTCAATGTTCTCTGAGACGAGGGGGCCTATGCATGGGCTTAGTGGCCGTCGCATTGTTATTGTTGCGATTCCGCTTGCCACATGAAAGTCGAGACGTGTCCCGTAATTCAATATCCAGCAGCAGGTCTGCTCTCACCAACTCTCACCAACTCTCTCTGTCTTGCTCTTCTTCTCTGGTGCGACGCGGCGACGACTTGGACGCAAAGGTCACATTTGGCAGCGAGCCCGGTAAGTATTCCCCAAGGAGCCGAGTAATGTTCTACCCTTGGCACAAAGTATTATTGTGCATTAGAGGACTAATAAACAGGTTCACAGGCCGTCGAATACTGGACCTAGCTGGTTGCTTTTTGTCTTCATAGTTCTCCTTTTGTCTGCCCAGTGCCGCCTGTCTACATGCGTCGTCCTTCGAGTTTATTATATCTACGTGATTTACGGCAATAACTCATCAGGACGCAGAACGCAAATCAAGAGACTTATAAATCAGGCATACTAAATTAATTTGGCTTTTTTTTTAATTAAATCCAAATGATAGGCTTGGGTCCGACCGAAATTATGAAAAAAAGGAAGATGAAATGCGGAGAAGCAGCATTGTTCGTTGACACATTCACAAATCATAATAAATCTTTTGTCGTTAGTTAGTCGTAGCAAAAAATAGGGTATTGTTTAAATACCTCAAGTGCCATTCGCTGCCACTTTCAATATTGTCTTAAATCAATTGGGGAAGCTTTCACAAAACAAGGTCTAACAAAACATGCCGTGCCGAAATCTCTATAAATCTTTTGTCGTTAGCTAGTCGTAGCAAAAAATAGAGTATTGTTTAAATACTTCCAGTGCCATTCTCTGTCATTTTCAATATTGTTTTAAATCAATCGGGGAAGCTCTTTACAAAACCAGGTCTAATAAAATATGCCGTGCCGAAATATAAATTCCAAATGCTTTTTAAAAACACCTGTTAAGCCTCCAGAGTTTAAAGTCGAGCATTATTTCTAACAATAATGAATTATTTTGTTCTACAACTAATATATATCTATATACTCTACCCTACAAGCAAGTTTTCTTTTTAAGCCTCCAGAGCTTAAAGATACTTTCGAGCATTATTTCTAATAATAATGAATTATTTTGTTCTGCAACTAATATATACATATACATATCTATATACTCTACCCTACAAGTACGTTTTCTTTTTAAGCATGTTGAGTTTAAAGATACGTTCGAGCATTATTTCTGAGAATAATGAATTATTTTGTTCTACAACTAAATGAGAAAACATGACATAATGCACAGATTCCAGCCGACTATTGTGGTTTCTAAGCAAATTCACGCTCGGCAGGCTGCAGCTTGAGCCCAAAAACAAACACCTCCAGCTTCCTCTAATGCCGACTTATGACACCAAAATATTTAACAGCTCAATTTTCCAGCGTTGCGCTTTCTGCTGCCAACAAGGGGTTACATTCGAATTAGTCCTGCGGGACGCCTGGAGGGGTGAGCGCATTTGTTTGTACTTGAAATACGCACTGGCACTTTGTTCTTGAGTAATATCGCAGCACGACTTCACAGCACACAGGCAGAGAGGACAGACAATAGTCATTGCAACAATTGAGACGTTCAATTGGCAACATGCGGCAAGCAACTCACGCCTAAAGCAACAACAACCACCAAACGCCGCACAGTGGCACAGTTTGGCGAACAAAGCGAACAGGGGGGGTTGATCTTTCAACTGATTATATAAGCTGCTTTATTTTCCAAGACTTTTAAGAGTATTCTATTGAAACATTTTCTAATGTTTCCCTTAATGCATTGAAGGGCACTACAGTTCTCAATTGATTGAATTTAAATATTTTTCAAAACATAATATTTCAGAATCTTTTATTAAAAGATTAAATATAATTCAATTTACTGATTATAATAATTGAAAACTGATAATATTTTTTTCAGAACATTTTTAAAAAAATAAGTATATTAATAAAAATTTATTATTTAAACAATGTTCCTTAACCATCCATTTATTTACACTTAGATGCAATTTATTATTATTTATTATTATTTGTTATTATTTATTATTATTTATTATTATTTATTATTATTTATTATTAATTATTATTATTTATTATTATTTATTAATATTTATTATTATTTAATATTATTTATTATTATTTAATATTAATGTTTTTGGTAATGAAAGCCACTCCAAGGTTAAATTGCTGCTACATTAATTATAAGTATTACAAATATTGCCCTTTTGATAAGAGAAATTCATATCCTGTAGGGTAAAAAGGGTGTATTAGGTTTGTGTAAAGTATGTAACATGCAGAAAGAAGCACATCCGACCCTATAAAGCATATACAAGTATATTCTATATTGTATATTCTGAATCAGCATGACGAGAGAAATCGATCTAGACATGTCCGTCTGTCCGTCCGTCCGTCTGTCTGGATGAACGCAAGGATCTCAGAAACTATAAAAGCTGGAATAACCAAAGTTGGTATCCAGATTCTCCCAAGTCCGATAAAGGACGAGTTTATTTTATATTTTGGATCTGCTATTGGGACTTACAGCCTTGAAAAAGTTAGAATGTTACAAAAAATCCATCACTTTTACCAACTCAAATGGCTATAGGTCCCACTGTGCACCATTAGAGAGATATCGACACTTGAGCGCATGCTGAGCGTGCGATTGGAACCGGAAGGAGAAGGCCGGCGCCCGATGCTGAGCGTTCGTAAATTATTATTGCGGTTCGATGCGGTTTCGCTGCCACAGTCGTTGCAATTGTCCGCAGGGGGTGGCGAGGCACACAATGCGAATCAACTGGCCGCCCCCGATCTGGGCAGTTGATGCTGCACTTGAAATTGTCAGCAGGTGCTGTTTGCTGCAACAATAACAACAATAACAACAACGGCACTTATTCCGGGCAACATTAAGGCCAGGCTTGGAAATCAATTTAGTTGCAATGAATTTTTGTCCCGTCTCGCTTTAGCAGCTGTGTTGGCAGGGCGGAGGTCGTGTTGGGATGTGCTGGGATGTGTGTGTGGGCCATTAATAAATTTCATCGAATGTTTGTGCAATAAAAATGCAATTGCCATTAAGTGCTCGGAGATGTATCGCAACTGTGTCGAGACAGAATGGTTCCGACTGCATTGACAACTAAAAAGCGAAATGTGTTGCATGAAATCGAAAGGTGCACCGTGTTTGTGGCGTAAAATTGAAGGCAGCTACTAACGATATAAGCGAAGCTGTTCTCATATGCAATTTTGATGACACATCAACAGTTTAAGATGCTTTCGGTTTACTTTGAATGCAAGGCGATATTAAAATTTTGCTTGGCATTTGATTTCATTTAATTATTTTGAATATTTCCCTTTCTGATATAGAAATACTCCGCTGAAATACAGTCTTTGAATAGCATTCCTTCTACATATCATGAATTGATCATTCGACTTTTTAACTTAGAAACTATAACTTAATAGATCGTGCCGTCCTACTATGAAGCGTGTAAATGTTACTATTTCTATTAAAATATCAAGTTTGAACACATCGCATGATTTCTTCTGATACTCCAAACCTCACAAAATAATATGTCTTCATTGGGATATTATGAAGTGCAAGAATATATGTATGTTCAAACTTCCGGGTGCTTTAACTATCAAGTATGCTTTTTCGTTCAGAAATAATCGCTTTATATAATCGTTCCGCATTTGATAAGTTAATGGATAGTTATATAAAGTTAGTTCTATGAGTCATTTGTATATGAAATAACAATTTTTAATCATTTCCTTTAACAGTTCCATAGTAATTTAGCAATGCATTGGAAAACCGAATATTCTTAGTGAAACTTTTTTATAGAATTTATAAGAATTTATTTTCTATTTTTAAAAATGTTTACAAATGTTTATTTTGTTGATTTGGAAGAGGTTTTACATATAGAAATATATATTTGTTTACCCTCTTCAATCTTTTGAAATGTCATATTTTAATTTAACAAAATTAAGCACCAGTTGATTGGAGCAAAAAAGAAATGGTTACTGATTTAGAGTCCTCCCTTCGGAAAAGGCAAAGTTCTTCAAAAAGGCGAATTGGCTTTTAAAAACTTATATATATTATTGTATGATCCAAATGAATGAATATTTCATAATTCAGTTGGAATCTTTGATAATATAAGACGATGCTATGTGCATACAATAAAAATAATCACAATTTAGCAAACAAAAAGTCAAAGTGTCAATAGAGTTAACAATGGCAAGCCATTTGATTACACAGCGAGCTCACAATAATTTTTGGCACGTCAATGATGTGATGGGAGTGGAAAATCTATAAAAAATTCAAATGCAAAATACGCAGATATACTTATACATAGTATGTATGGATGTACTCCATGTGTGTGTAGGAACCCTTACTGGTGTGGAGGATGGATAGCTAAACAGTCATAAGTGGGAAAGCAATTGTGAAGGCTCCTTCTCAACGTATTCCCAAGTGTGTCCGGCGACGGCTACAAAACCGTATCAAATATCACGTACGGCTAGAGACAAGGGTTAGCTCGTGTCGCAATCGCTCTAAACAAATTTGACAATAAAATAATAATGCGCCGAGAAAAACACACGCTCTTAACAGCTGTATTGCCATTCGAATTCCCTTGTCTGCAATTTCTGCGAGCAACGCCAACAACTTGTCTACTTTTCCAAATGGAGTTGACTTCTCTGTTCCGAGCCAAGCCAAGCCAAGCCAAGCCAAGCCAAGCAATTTCATCAATAAAAAATATGTGCACTATTCACTTTGTCTATTACGACTATTGAGATACGAAAGAGTATTGCTGGCCATTTTGCATATGACAATTTGACTTTTCTGTTCGATTGCTCGGAGAGCGGCAAACACGAGTGCTTTGTGCCAATTTTCCTAAGTGACAGCGTTCTCCTCGCAGTCATGTGGCCAGGATATAGATAATTACGGTAAAAAGAGTGGCATTCGATCTAGTTGGAAGTGAACATATATATCGTTTAAAGTGTTAAAGGATTGCCTCAAAATCTAGAATGTTGCAACAGCAGCAAATTCAAAATCATATGAGCATCTTAATTCAAATATAACTTTTCACATTCCGATTAAAATTACAATTAATTTAATAAAAGTATAATGAATTTAATAAAAAATACATTTAATAAATAAATATTTTGATTTATAAATATGATTAAATAAATAACTTATTCAAAACTGAGTCTGTTTTCTTACAAAATTCAAAATTCACTTTGGAATAATATTTACAAAAACCTACTTAATACCAATACTTGTATGTGCAGTAGAAATATTCGCGGCCGAGAGACTATAAACGTAGCTTGCAATAATATATGTTTGTAAATCGAATTTAGAATTTAAAATTTGTATAATTCGCTTCCCTGACTTGAGGAAAAATAACTTTCACATATGTATGTACTTATTCTTAAATGAAATAAATTGCCAAGTTTATTTAACCAATTAAATGATTATCCACGATGTCCACACTTTGCTAATAAAGAAAATATATTTACTTATTATTATTTATAGCCAGCAATCAAAGAATTAAAAAATAAAGAATGAATGTCTTTATAGACACTGTTAGAGCTTTATAACGAAAAGAAAATGATTCACTCCCAAATAATTAAAAAAAGACAGCCACATCTTCATTTCTTTAAAATATTTGTTACAAACAATTTGCCTTCGATGGAAAGTTCTTTGATAAAATATTCTTTTTTCCTATATATTTAACCAATCTTCCAGAAAGCACTTAGTAAGTAACAGTAGTTAGCAGCTCCCGAAATATCCAGATGCTGAATGGATTTGTATTGTTCCCTTTCCACATTCCAATTATTTAAACTGAAATAAACTTTAAACATAACATTAAGAACAAATTACCTTTTCTTTTTATACCCTGTACCCGTAGGGTAAAAAGGGTATATTAGGTTTGTGCAAAGTATGTAACATACAGAAGGAAGCATCTCCGACCCCATAAAGTATATATATTCTTGATCAGCATGACGAGAGAAATCGATCTAGACATGTCCGTCCGTCTGTCCGTCTGTCCGTCCGTCTGTCCGTCCGTCTGGATGAACGCAAGGATCTCAGAAACTATAAAAGCTAGAATAACCAAAGTTGGCATCCAGATTCTCCTAGGTCCGAGTAAGGACGAGTTTATGTTTTTTTTTTAATTTTCCCCCCCTTCCCCCGCTACAGAATTTCGTCAATAGCGTCCACATTTCAAATGCTTCCTAAACCAAACTTTGCACACATAATTAATATATAATTGTCTACTATTGTGTAAAATTTTATTCAATTCGGTCAATTCTAAGAAAAGTTATTAGCAAAACAAATTCTCGCCAGTACAACCCCCACAAACTGCAGCAACAAGTTCGCTCTTCTTCTTCCTCTTTTTGCTGCTGCTATGGGCGCATATAACTCAGTGACGGAAGTTTACCTGGGTACAGGGTATTACACTGTCGGGCTTGCTCGACTGTAGCGTTCTCTCTTGTTTTTTATAATTCTGTGTCTCAATTTACAATATAAACTTATTAAAAACGAACTAATATAGTACATATGTAAAACTCTGTTTAGCGACTGTTTTCTTTCAGTGACTAGTGCTTTAGAAATAATTAACAATAAATAAATAACACTACAAAGAATGCAGATACTTTTCAATATTGTAATATACAATAATTTGTATGCTATTTAGAGAGAGTGGTGCATCGATTTTTACCATAGTAGGTATACAAATTAATAAATTTGTATTTAGTTGGTTTTTGTTTAAAACAAGCTGTTAGGATTCAACGCTCAGGCGGACGCACAGTGAGGCAAATAGGAAAACCTGCTCGTATAACGATTTATCTCGTTAGGCTGATCATTCTTCTGCGTTTTAGTTGGAACTCCTTACTATATTCTTTCATCGTTTGGAAAAAGGGTGTAAAAATAATTCCTAATGCTAAGAAATTTGTCCTCCAATCCAATAGTTTTTCAAAATTTGTATAACTGAGAAAAAAAATCGTAGTTTAATGAACAGTGAAAGGTATATGAGCTATGGAAAATGCCTCTTCGGATTTATTGCTTAGAAACAATTGACTAACTTGAATGTAGAAAATAAGATGTCAGCAACAAACACATTAAAAAAAGAAATAAATTAACGTATTGTTGTGGAGTTTTAGATTGAAATTGCCACACCCCTAGTATTATGCAATTGAACTCCCACCCACATATGAAACCCGTCACCGCTAATTACGACGGCAGCAATAAAAATTAACAGAAAAATTGTAAGCCAGCCGCGCTGCAAGCATTTAAATCGAATGTTAATTTATGCAATGATCGATAACATCCTGCGATTTAATGAACAAACGCTTGCCGCCCCTAAAGCAAAGCCAGTAGAGTCGTTGACCGCTCCTAGGTGCTCGTAAAAGCTGATCAATCAATCCTAAACGAGACGCAAGTCACAAATTGAGTCGCCTTCGAAGCGCTGAAAGCTGAAGAGAGAAATCAGCAACTTCCGTCCATGGCTTTGCCCTGGCGAAGGGATTGTTGCCCCTGCCATATGCATATATACTATATATTATATAGTATATGCGGTCGATCTACACGAGTATGATTGAATGCACGTCCGGGCAAGGCAGTCTTTTATGTGCCATAAAACAAAAAGCCAATACCATGTAGTAAGTACAGAGTAGAGTAGAGCTATGCGGGCTCTTTGTACAAATTAAGCGCAATTAGCAAAGGTAGGAGCGGGAGAGGGGATCGAGCAGGCAGGATCAGCAACAACTTGCATGATTTTAAGTCATTCAATAATTTTAAAAGTCACACTCAAGTGTCGTGCTCTTCAGAATGTTTGGGAACATCTGTGCGCCTCCGGGTCCGTGTAATCAAAAAATGTTCCAGACATTTGTAATGCGAATTTATTGCCGCCACCATCTCTCTCAGACAAGAAAACCGTTTCGGGAAGATGACTAAGAACTTTGTTGTTGTAATTTCAACAACTTTGCACCCTTTTCTTTCCGATTTCCGAGACAAACTCTGGCTTGGCTCTGAATGCTGCTGGTGGTGGCCAAATGACGCCGAAGGGTGTTGAAGTCCGACGAAGCCGACAATTGTCTAAGAGGAGGAGAGAAGGAGATAAGACAAGGCGTCTTAATTGTTTTTATTACCACATTAACAGCTCGGTAATAAGTTAAAATGACTCAATCTCCCATTTTTGGATTATCATGTTGGGTTGCTGCTGAAAAAGATGAAGTGAACTTAAATAGTTTTGGTGTAAACGAAATGTAGTCTATAATGAAATAGCTTCCAGTATTCATTTAATCGTTTAATATCAAATATTTTGGAAACTCTCCTAAACACATGGACTATCAATTTAATTTAGACATAAATTCAGATATCGCTTTTATCGAGACTTGGCCCGAAAGCAAGATAAACAGATTTTGTTCATGCTTTGGCTCTTTAAAATGATCTTCGAATATCTCTAACTATTAGATTAAAATATATAACGAGTATATATTAATATTTTTTACATTTAACTGCCTTTTAAGTTGGTTTCTTTGTTTAGTGGAACTTCATTGATATAAAAACTTTGCAGAGGCTAACTGCGATTCGTCTAAAGCCTAGGAGTAAATTTCTATATATCTGTTTCTTTACAAATTAGTTTCGAAAATTATTTTCGAATATCTCTAACTATTAGATGAAAATATATAACGAGTATATATTAATATTTTTTACATTTAACTGTCTTTTAAGTTGGTTGCTTTGTGTAGTGGAACTTCATTGATTTAAAAACTCTGCGATCGGTCTGATAATTGTAAAGCCTAGGAATAAATTTCTATATATCTGTTTCTTTGAAAATGTGTTTCGTAAATTATTTTCAAATATCTTTAACTGTTACATGAAAATATATAACGAATATATATTAATATTTCTTACATTTAACTGCTTTTTAAGTTGGTTGCTTTGTTTAGTGGAACTTCATTGATAAACATTCTTTGGCAGAGGCCAACTGCGATTTGTCTGATAATTGTAAAGCCTAGAACTAAATTTGTATGTATCTGTTTCTTTAAAAATTAGTTTCTCAGTTTTGAAGCCACATAATGCGCTGCAATTGAACGAAATGCGGCTTCAAAAATGCAAGGTATGGTTAAATAGGGCCTTTTAGACATTTTCTTAAGAGCCATGACAAATATCTTAAAACATCTAAGGCTGTAATGAAGGCGAAAGATAGTTTTTGATAGCTCTGGAAAGAGAGATTTTGAGCACCCAGTTCGGCAATAGTTGCTTCGATTTGATGCCATTAGAATTTTGTTAATGGGGTGCCATATAGAAGCGATGTTATGCAAACAATCCATTAACAATTCATTCGCCCTTAAGGCGAATATCGAGCAAGGCATTAGTCAGAACAAGAAACTAGAAACAGGATGCACTACTAAGAAGCTTTTTAGGGCAGCCACACAATGCAAACATGTTCCATAAATAAAGGAATTGCTTGCTCTTTCGAATAAACCAATATTATTAATTTTGTAAAAAGAATCCAATTTATCGACCATCAATCAAAAAGAAATTACTATATGGACCAGCCCATATAGTTGAAGATAAACTCTCGTCTTTTCTAGTGGACTCATGCAGGGGGATTTTAAAAATCAACAATATTGGATCAGCTCTGTTCATAATTTTATACATAATTTATTAATTAAAATATTTTCAACAAACGAGCCATTGGGGAATATGCTAGAAAGAAGAAAAAAGTATAAGACTTACAGCAGAAGATACACCCCACACTTAAGGAATTCGTTGCTTGTATAGAAAATAATATAAATCAGATGAATATAAATCCAACACACACATAATTAGTTGTTTTTGTTTAAGTTTTGCTAAATAAATTGAATTTATTTTGAAAACATAAGAATACTTAATACCTATAGTATTTAGTTGGTTTTGTTTTTTTTTAAACATTAAGAATAAAAATAGATTTATTTAATTTGTTGTATTTTGTTTTTATTTTTTTACATATATATGTAAGTATGTATAAATAAGTTAAAAATTTATTAATTAGACTAAATTCATTGGAATGATATAATATCAAAATATTTGCATAATACAGCGTTTAAAATTTCACAACTAACTAGAAGCGAAAACGTGGAACAAGTTTTTAATTACATTTTACAATAATGCATTAATTGTAGTTGCATATTTATGTGATTTATTGTTTGAAGTTAATTTGATTTACGCTTGTGGTTAGTAGGATTTATTTTTAAACCTTCCTTTCCCATCAATTAGAATGCTTAATAATTTTGGTTGTTGCTGTTATTCTTGTTGTTGTAGTTGTTACATTTACAGGAGTTTTCCGAGTTTCAATTGCAGTTTTCCACGCACATCGAGAGAGATACAGGCACACACATACACACGCACATACATAAATATATATAGGAATATATCTTACAAATGAACAAAGGAAAGAAGGATGAGGAAGGCAGGGGGGAATATAGCTTTTTTTTCTGGTGGAGGAGAGAGCTTGAATTTGTTTCGTGAATTAATTTATTTGCTTGGTTATTTCTTAGCTTTTGTCTTTGGTTAGTTTTTTGTTTTTGGATTTTCTTTTTGGCAACAATGGAAACTTTGGTTTTTACAATCTTCTTCTTTAGTTTTATTTCGCTTTTCATTTTCGTTGTTGTCTATTTCTTATTGAATTTATATCGCTGCCGGCAATTTTATCGGGCGGCGGAGAATAGAATTGGGTGACGGCGACTTGTGACGTCATCTATTGCACAATTGTTGTGGCTAGTGAGAATTGTCTGTTGTTGTTGTTGTTGTTATTGTTATACCAGCAGTGACACCTTCTGGCAATTCAACGAGCTCAGCTGCGCCGTCGGCGTCGTTGTGGACACCAAAGGCTGACCTTGTGGTGGTGGCGGCGGCTGTACTTGTTGTTGTTGCTGCTGCTGCTGCTGCTGTTGTTGCTGTTGTTGTTGTTGTTGTTGTTGATGCTGCTGTTGTTGTGCCGCGTGTGGCGCACCGCTCAGGCCCATGGCTGCAACGGAGCCCAACTCAGCTGCTGCTGCAGCGGCTGCGGCAGACATGAAGTCCACTTTTCCCAAGTGCACCCGCAAGTCCGTGTGCTGCGTCTCCTTGTGACGTCGCAAGTCCACCTTGCGCTGGAACGCCTTGTGGCAGAGCTTGCACGAGAAGGGCTTGTAGCCAGTGTGCTTGCGGGAGTGCGTTATCAGGTTGGAGCTCTGACTAAACGCCTTGCCACACACCTGACACTTGTGCGGCTTCTCACCTGGAACGGTAAGGAACAGGAAAAACAGTTGTAGTTATAATTATGATAGCATTTAAAAAATAAAATAAATTAATTGCTTGCTTGATCCGTTAACATCCTAAGAAAGTACAATGAAAACTCTCTTGGCCGGACTCTTACGTTCGGCCACTTTTTGTCCGCCCAAGGGGATACTTAAATACTTTATAAAACGATCGAATGTTTTAGAAAAAGTGTCCGCCGAAGAGAATGTCCGAATAAAAAAAAGGTTTCCGTTAAGGGAGTTTTCACTTTAAATATACGTATCTTGAACTGTCAATCTGGTACTCTAACAATATTTAGAACATATTGCTCTACACACAATTATTTCAAAATGAAAGCCATTTTATTTAAAGTAATCGAAAAATATATTTATGAAACTTTAAAAATCAATCTGTCATATTTCAGTATATTCAATATTAATATATTCCAACCTATATCACCCTAAATAATAATGAGATAGGCATAGAAACCTAAACGCTTTTCAATTTCCTAGTGATTAAACCGTCCATAGATTTGTTGAGTTTTTTGATGCGATTAAACGTGTGATCAGGGTTACATTGTCTTCTAATAATACCGAACGCTGCTTATTCAATTAAACAATTTGTTTCGTTCTAAACTTTACTTTCGAGTCAAATATTAAGTGACTTTTGATTGAGTTATTTATTTTTATAAAAAACTATATTAACTTTACTTTTGAATCCTCCTTTTTCTCCAAAAACATATCCAAATAGTTCCAGTTCTTTGGTAGAACTCCTATAATTCATTTTAAGTTGATTTTCCTTTATTTACAAAAACTATTTATTTATATAAAACTATATTAACTTTACTTTTAAATCCTCTTATTTCTCCACAATCATATCCAAATAATTCAGTTCTTTGGTAGTACTCCTATAATTTCCTGATTTTTAAATTTTAATTTGTTTTCTTTTATCTTTTATTGCTATATTTCTGTGAATCGGGGCATAGCTGGCCGTTTGGCAAATAAAATTCCCCCATCATGTTGGATTCGTTTTTAGATATTTTTGTCATTTTTAAATGTTTTTTTGTTTATTTAGTTTTATGTAGCTTAAGTTCTCTATTTTTTTTTTCTTTTACATCGACTGCATTGTTTGTAAATAAAATAAGAAAATAAGTTGATTTACCTTTATTTACAAAAACGGTGTCCCAATAAAACCGTGTACATAAGTATTTAGTTGAGCAGCAGTGTACTTATTGAACTGATTTGAATTTGTAATATTTGTTTATGGTTTACTTTGGATTGCAATGTTGCAGACCAAGAACAATCACACAAATATAATGACACGCCTGATTTTTACAATATAGTATGTGGTTTGCAACATTCTTTAGTTCGATGGAAACTTTACAGAGTCTTGGACATATACACAGCATGGCTGCCACCCTCAGGACAGCACGCACACACACATACACACTTGCAGCGCCCGAAACACCCAACACCCATCGTTCTTCGCAAAAACTGTCAGACAAACCCCCAGGAACAATGAATGCCATGCAGCTTACATATGTATGTGTGTCTATATTAATGTGTGTGTGCGTGTGTGTGTGTATGTGTGTGTGGTGTAAGTCACAGGGAGCATGAGCACAACAAGCCTTGGTGCTGGCAATGGCGATGGCGTCGTCTACAATAACCGCAGGACCTGTCCCCTCGCCCCAGCCTCTCCGCCAGCGCGCCATCCCCCAGAAGCAGTTTTTAAATTTTCAACTTTTTGGTTCATCTGTGTGGTGTTTGCGGTTTTCCATTTAAAGCGGAAAATGCTCACACAAATTGTTGAAAAAATCTCTTAAAGTGTTCGCTTCTATCTCCTGGCACCCCCACTTTTTATTCTACGCTTTTATTTTGTGTATGGAATTTATTGCACTTTTGCGAATTGTTAAATTTTCATTACAGATTTTTCTGAGCATTTCCTCTCGACTTTAATTTTGAAACGCTTTTTTGTTTCGCCATTTTATGACTCTTTTATGGTTATTTCCATTATCAACGTCTCATTTGTAATCAAATCTGAGAGACCGAGCTTGGTATGTGGGCTCTTTTGCTTTCCGTTGGACATTTTAATCGATTTTGTCGCAACGGCGCCGCTGCTTCCTAATTATTATCATTCGAGTCATTAAGCTATTTCGCAAAGCAAATGGAGTCAACTTTTAGATTGCGATTAGTGTTGATTTTAAGCAGCGGGATTAGCCAAATTAAAATGGCAAAGATTCGTTGAGAAATCAATGAAGTCTATGGCAAAACCATTATCATCAATTTTGTATTTAAGTGCAAAGATAATGTGACAACTGGAGTGGAACATATAGTATGTATGAGTGAGTGATCGCTGTGGACTCGTATTTGGTCATATAGTTGATTTCTCTTGAAACTACACCTAAAGTGAATAAAGAATGTTATGCTAATGAGAAAGATTAAATTCTAAGCTTAAAGAAAAGACTACATTTTTACTTAAGATATTTTTATGTTCAATTTCTTTGCTGCCTGACTAATAATTCTCCTTGGGATGTAGAAAGCACAAGCAGATTCAGAATTTATATTTTACTTTTAAGGAATATCGTAAACAATCTTCATAGCTATATGTGTTATTTAAAATTCTCCCTGAATCAAGAAATTGAGGTTGTCATTATCTACGTTCCGATTCATAGGCGACTGTGGTCGGAAATTATATTAGACCAAGCCAACCCAATAAAAAAGTAAATAGAAGAGGCAATTTTAATTTTAAATTATGAGTTATAAGGAAAAAAAGAAAGCATAGTCGTCTGACCAAACAAACTTAATAAAAAAGTAAATAGTGGAGGGAATTTTAATTCTAAATAATGAGCTTATATGGAAAAACAAGAAAGCATTGTCGCCTGACCCTTAAAAATGCTATAACTATGAGAACATCAAGTCAAAACCAAAAACTTATCCCGCTTAGGAGTGAATGTGAATACCGAGATACCGTTAAGAGAGTCCTATGAGTTTTCCTTGATGCAAGATTTATAATTAGAAGTTGTGTTAAGTAAGGTGGCAAACGAAAGTGGGGTTACTATTTTGTTTAATGTTGAAACCACGGATAAAACTGTATGTTAAATGCAAAAATAAACGTAATTAATGTCCCGATTATTTACTTGAAAGAAAAGCAACAGATGATCCATAAAATCAATATCAAATGTTAAGACCCAATCCGAAAAATGTTTAATAAATGCGCATTGCAGAATAATTTTGATAATCCCAGCAAGAATTTTCGGGACATACTTGTAGGTACCAACACAATAGCTTCCGTTCAATTTTCAATAGTTTGCAAGGTTCAAGTCTGCTTTACTCGAACGACTAGGATAAGCCAACATGGAAAAGGCATTTTCAATATAAATCATTGCATTTCTTCATAAAAGCGAAGAAAAGACTGGGTATGTTCAGGAAAAAAACGAAGACCTGTTTAAATCCTTAAGAAATAATAAATCAGTAAATGTACTTAACATTGCAGTCGTACAAGTATTTTGCTAAGTCGCAGTCAAGGTTGTCACTTTGATTTCGAAACATGCTCTATATAACGACTATTCTATATACATAGAGTACTCCTACTATATGTTTCTTATAATTTGTGTGTACATATATTTATATTTATAGTGTTGGTGCTCAAAATGTAGGCTTATCTATGGCTTTGCCCTTCTACTATATAGATAGAGATTAGAGTCAGTTACATGCGCCATCGGTAGGTACATAAAGAACACTCTACAGACATACACACACACACACACACACACACACACACATACTAGTGGAGGGCTGGAAAAACGGAAAAGTAAGCTAACTTGTAAAGGCTCTGGAGGATGAGTGACAGTGGAGGTGCCTCCAATGTATGTATATATGTATGTATATAAAACAGACACTAAGTATATATGCACATATATAGAGACTCAGTTGTGTTCGGGGTGCCATGTAAAGCAGAAGAATAAGTAGAAGAAGAATAAGAAGAAGCAGAAGCAGAGTACATAATGGAATTGCAGCGACGTGATTGTGAAACATTCGACCGTTGGGATGTGCTCTGATTCAACTTTTGCTCCCGCGGCTCATGCAAAGGCAGTCGTGGCCAGAATGGAGGTGGGTGGGGCAGCAAAGGGGAGCCGCCTGCCAACTTAACAGCAATAGTAGCAGCAACAAAATTTGAGTAGTCATGCGAAAGCTAAGGCACTATGTCTGACTCCGACTCCGACTCCGGCTCTGACTCTCCAGATGCGCCACACGGAGCATGCCTGGCGAAAATGTTGTGCGTGAACCCTTCAGCGCTTGCTCAGCTATTGTTGTTGTTGTTGTTGTTGGTGTTTGCTGTTGCTGACATTGTTGTTGTTGGCGTTGCTCGGGGCACGTTCGTGCACTATCGGCACAAATAACGTCACGTAGTCGCAGAGATTATAGAGCAGCTTTTATTATTTATCACAGCAAACGAGCGACGAGCACTAACGAGACCCAAAAATCCCGTCGGTCGTCCGTCGGCAAAGTCGACAGTTCTCCCAGAGATATATACTGTACAGCCAGACGGCTTATGTGCAAGATTGTTGTGGGTGGCTGGCTGGCTGGCTGGTGGGGGGAACAGGATTGGTGTGGGGACGGTGGATGGGATGTGAAGGCAGCTGTATGTGGAGATTTCAAGGATTTTTATTGCATCACATTGTGGAAATTCTTTTAAATCTTTGCTTTCTTCTGCGCTGGTTTCTCTTACTCTTCTAATATTTTATTTCAACGACTGCTGCTGCTGCTGCTGCTTTGTGTGTACGTGTGTGTGTGTGTGTGTGGTTGCAGCAAATCCTTTTCATTCAACACGCTTCATGCTCAAGCTATTTGCTTTTTGCTTAAATAAACTTCCATTTTCTTCCTTCACTCTTTCCTTTTTTCCATCTTCTTTATTTCCTCAGGCACGCACTGTTGTGAGAAAAGAAATAAAAACGCATACGCAACGTGGTCGGGCAAATTGATTTTATCTTTTAACCAAACTGAACATCGGATTTGATTTTCTTGTCTTAGTTTAGATGGAAAATTGTTGAATTGAAAATGTGCTGCTAAATTTGTCAATGTTGATAACATTTTGCTATTATACATTATTTAAATCCTCCTTTAATAAAGGATTAAACACAATTTAAAGAGTTTTCCAGCGTCAGTTAAAGTTATCAGATATGTATTTATCACAATTTGCGACTTTTAAGATCTTTGGGGCTTATCTTGGGAGATATCTTAATAGTTTTCGCAATATTCCTATATATTTAATGATGTCTTAAAGGATCTGCGCTGTTTCTCGACGCATAGCTTAGTAAAACTTCTTAGTAGTTAATGGATGCCTGCAAGGATTTTAAAACCGCCTGCCTTGCCACAAAAATGTTATTTAAAGCCTCATCCGCTGCCTTCCTTATTTTCGCCTGGAAATTACTGCATTAGTCAGGCAACAATTTTTATGATTGCCTGCATTTTTGTATTAGCTTTTCAAATAACTTTAAGTATTCAGTAGTTTTCCCCATTTTCCCATTTCATTCCCTTTTAAAAGCTGCTTCAAATCTTAAAGAGTTTTCGGTTTCGTTTAAACACTTAAATGCCGAAAATATTGATTTGTTTATTCAGAGCAACAAAAACTGTGAAAACAGAAATAAGAAAAACACCAACACCTCAACACTTAAAAGCAAAGCAAAGTGGGCATGAAAGTCGAGAGACAAACCGTAGTCATGAATAAATCTGTGAATGAGTAAAAAGCGGCAAGCAGAAAAATATCTAAAAAATTTATTTCCTCGCCTTTTATGGCGCATAAATACAAACACAAATACATACGAATAAAGAGAAATCTAAACTTCGAGCAAAACAGCCAAACGTGCCAGCAAAAAAAAAAAAACAGAAAACGAAAAAAGCAGGCAAAAGGATATAAAGCGCAGTCCAAAAATAAATGCGGAAGCGAATGAAAAAATGTAAAAGGCAAATCACATCAATGTGAAAAAAGAAAATCTGCTGCTTCTGGTTATTGCCAGCGACAGACACGCAGAAGAAGAAGAAGTAGAAGAAGCAAGAAAGAAGAAATGGGGCGGTGAAAGAAAATTAAGCACGGCCATAAGGAAAACGAAAACGAGATGCAAGCGTTAAATGCGGCCAAGACGAAACTAAAGGCAAACAGTAGAGCAAATCCTGAAACGTCAATGGGAGCCAGCACATGTGGCAAGCAAGGAGTAGTGAGAAGGCGGAAGCAGGAGGCAAATAGCTGGAGCAGCAGCGTAAAACTAACTGGCACTTTGGTTGTGCGAAGCTTGGGGCAGGCAGCAGGACCATAGATATGGGGAAAGCAGTGCGTTCTAAATCGAAGACGGCGAACGATAAAAATGTCTGGAATATTTGTGTGTGTTTTGTGTCTTAGTATGTAGCCTGTGTGTGTGTGCGTGTGTGGCAAGTTGCCTTCCACTGATTTAGCCAGACACTAAATATGGCTGCCACTTAATAGGGGGAGTGCTTGTCTGAGTTTGGCAATGGCTGCTTATTAGAGGTTATTATACTTGCAATTTGCAAACTGATTTGAAGAGAAGCAGCAAAATTTTAGAAGTTATTCGAGAAGGAATGAAGCTACACTCGAAACTTAGAAAAAAGAGCAAATATCTTGAGTTCTGCACGTTTTTGGTGAAGAGTGTATTTCAAAGCGGCCCGAATTTAATTCTTTATGGTTAAATGACGAAAAATTGAGCAACATACCGATGGACAAGAATTTAAATAAGCAATTAGACGCATCGTTTTTGGAGTCTTTGTGCAAGATTTATTTCTAGATAGCTACTTTATTTAGAAATTTTCATTGCATTTTATAGCAACTATTTCATTAATAAAATATTTCGATATAAACACGAAAAGAAAATGTAGTTATAATTCCTGTTCTATTTAAGAAACCTTTTTATAAATTTGTGCATACAACCCAATTAAAATTGATTAATTTAATAAAAAATTAATGATTATAGTACAACACTTTCTAGAGACAAAATTAAGTTGTTAAAATTATTTAACAACTTTCAAAAAGCACGTAAATCTATGAGTAGGTGACTCATAATTGAGTAAAATGTATGTATATAAGTGGGAATTTGCTTAACATAAAAGACTTGTCTGTTTAGTTTGTGCATAGATTGTCAGGATTTAGATTGTACAGGCTCGATAGAAGTCACAAAGTTTCCAAACAGAGTACCAAAACAAATTATTCATTTTTCATCACATATTCAAAAACAATTTGAAGAGCATACGGGCTTGATAGAAGTTTCAGGTTTCCGAACAGAGTACTTATTTATTTTCATTCCAAATTTAAAAACAATTTGAAGATAATAATTATCAAAATTACGCCGTCATTTAAAACGTTAGCGTAAAAATTTGTCAATATTTTACATTTTGTAAAGATTTTTATTAGCAGAGTGCTTTTATTTAAAACTGTTCATCGTGGACAATCATTAAATTTCTTAAATAAACTTGACGATTAATTAATTCATTTATGATGAGGTTGATTTTGTAAAGAAGTGAATATGTTTAAATTTAATCTTTAAATAAATGAGATTTATATTCAATTAAATTCATTTTAAATAAAACACATTTTTAACGTTTTAAATTGCTAAACAGCACGTAAGAAAAGCTATGGCATTTTTAGAAACCAAGTAAAGTGATTTTTCATCTTTGAAACTTTCGAACTTTTGAAGGAAGGCATGTTTTGCAATATGGAGGACGAAATGCTATTTATGTTGCTAATAAATGTAGTTTTATGTTCCTACTACTATGTGTATTTAACTATAAAAAACAAAGTTATTGCTGAAATCGATGCCTTTGGAGTTGAATTGCAATGGCGGCACGATTTTTAGCGTCGGCATTTTTGTTTTTGGCAAAGCTTTGGTCATTGGGGTGTATCTTTATACACAATATTCTTATACACACACACACACTCAGTTATTTACGCACACAACGCGCCATCGATGCATGAGAGTGTGTTCGTATTTGTTATTCGTGTGTGTGCGCGCGTATAAAACAGAAAATCAAAATCTCTTGACTAAATTTTTCATTGGTTGGCTGTGATTTCTCTGCCTTGTCCGCTGCGACTGTGTGCGTCGTTGTCGTCATCGTCACTGCTCGCTCTCACACAAAGGCGTTGCTCAGCTTTGCCACTCAGTTCGCGAGCCTGTGCATGTGTGTGGGTGTGTATCTGTGTGTGTGTGTGTATCTGTATCTGTGGTCGTATCTACCATATATACTATATTTCTCTACTCCACGTCTTTCCAATGCCTCGCCAAGTTTTTCTTCATACACACATTTGTATGTATGTGTGTAGCATTGCGACATTACCGCCCGCCTTAGTCCTCCACTGTCTCTTATCAGCTGCTTGTGCCTGTGTATGCGGGTGAGTTGAACTAGTGTGCGTAAGTGGGCTATTTCTCTCTCTCTCTCTCTCTCTCTTTTGCTTTTTTCAGAGCGCATTCTTAGTTGTAAGCTCTCTCGTCCGCTGAAGCTTATCGTCTGCTTCATTTTTTGCACCCGCTCTTCGGCATTTATTGTTCTTGTTCTTATTCTTGTTATTGTTGTTGTTGTCGCGCCAGCTCTAGCCGTAGATGGGGACTTTATGACTGTGGCTTGGCTTTGGTGGTAGTGGTGGCTTGCTCTGTGCACTTTAATGGCGTTCCTTCCTGGTTATGTCTCCCATTTGTGTTTATGGTCGGGATTTTTAAAATTATACTCGAAAATGCTCGCCGCCCCTTTTATAGACAGCGACATTATTAAAGAGAAATTTACAAAGCGAAAGTTGTAATCAGGCCATGAAACTAGGTCTATGTGGATTTGTGGTAACGACGCGTTAAATGTAAAAATTTGGTCAACTAGATGGAGGGAACGAAAGCAAGAGATACTAAGAAACTTCCATTGGTATAAGAAATGCCATTCGATTTGGATATTGTTTCAGTCTCAATTCAAAGAAACTGATTTTAGATGAGTAATGTTAGTGAAATGAAAGGCCAGAGCGTTCCTTAAGGCTATTTCTACAATTGGATACAATGTTAAGATAATGTGCTGCTGTCCTCCAGAGAAGCTCTTAATTTATAGTTGATAAAGTCCAAGAATACTATATTTCTCATTGAATTTAATGTCAATGATTTTGATTATATAAGTATGTCAACCGAAGAATAAAGGTCTTTAAAATAGTAAAATGATGACGAAAATTATAGCTCCCGATTGATTTTTCAAATTTGGTTATTATTTACTATCGAATTATGCCAAACCGAAATATTTGTGAATCCACAAATAATAAATTATCTTATAGGATAAATCATACTTATTATTTTTGAACAATTTGCAATAATTCTGGATTAACTGCTCCTTATTAAATTTTATTTCTAATTTTCAAGCAGTATTTAAAACTATAATGTTGTTTACCGATTATTATTCTCAGCAAAAACTTATCTTAGAAACTAAACTTTACACCATCTCCAATCTTTCTTTACTGCTTTAATATTTCAAATTATCATTCCGCTCGGGAGCTTCGAACCACATTATAAAAATTCAGATTCAGTTCTTTATTCTATGTTAAGGAAAACTTACCCGTATGTATATAGGTGTGTTTCTTCATATCACTCTTTTGATGGAATCGCTTGCCGCAGTAGCTGCAGGGATAAGGCCGCGTATCGCTGTGAATGAGCAGATGGGTGGAGAGCGTGCTGGAACGTTTGAATCGTTTGCCACATTGTTTACACTCGAAGACCTTCTCCACATTATGCACCGCCCTGAGAATGGACAAATGAAGCGCAGCCCAGTTGGCCAAGTTAGAAAACGGCAACAAAAACGCTACACACACACACAGAACACACACATGAAAAACAAGTGCCGGTAATTAAAGTGTGGCCCCCACAATTCCCACAGGTGCTCGGAACAAAAGGACGACCTGTGGCAGGACACTAGAATTTTAAATACAACCACAAAGCAAACATTCGGTCTGGACAATGTCCGTCCAGTACAGACAGTGCAAATCCGCCTTTTTAACTAAATTAAGTAACGCAAAACTGTCCCAAGCCGCGCCTCCCATTCGCCAGCTCATTAGGAATGCAAAGTACTCTGCGGACGGACCAAATGTTTGTGGTCTCAGTGCTTCACATACCTGTGCTGACTGAGGCTGACCTCATGGCCGAAGGTCTTGTTGCACAGCTCGCAGGCGTAGGGCTTCTTGCCATGGTGAGTGCGGCGCGAGTGCACCTCGAGGCCGTGGGGCGTGGAGAACATCTTCTCGCACTTCATGCACGAGTACAGGTCGCTGAATTGGTGCAGGCCCGGCCACTTGGCGGCCATATGATGGAAGTGCAAATGTGGCGCATGTGGCAGACCCAAGTGTCCAGCACTGGGTGGAACGCCCACCGAGGCGGCAGCAGCAGCAGCCGCCGCAGCCGCGGCACTCGCTCCATTCTGGCCAGACTGCAGTGGCACCATCAAGCTGCGCAGCCTAAAGAGATCTTCCTGTGAGGCGGGATGGTAGCTAATGTTCACAACAGAGAAAGAGCGAGAAGAGAGAGAGAGAGATGGGGGGAGAGAATTAGACTGGCATTTCATTAGACTAATAGCCAGAGAGTGTTGCCAACTGCTGTTTAAAAAGAAAGCTACATTTTCGCTAAAAGAAGCTAAAGTTGCTCAGAAAACCGACTTTAAAAGATAATAAAAATATTAAATAGACAAAATCCTCTATATATTTAATTGTTTTTAATTTATCAATCCTTTTTATATATATTTACAGCTACCTCTAATATATCAAGCAGGTTATATTTTCAAATTTATTTTCTTTTTTATTTTTATTTTCTATAGTTCAAGAATGGCAATGGTTTGAAATTATGTTTGTTTTAAAAAAAGCTAATATATCAAGCAGGTTATATTTTCTCCCTTATTTTCTTTAGTTCAAAACAGGCAATGGTCTCAAATTGTTTTAAAAAAGCAATTATTTTATTTTCACATAAATAGCAAAAATAAATCTCCGTGAAAGTGGAACCCACGAATATTTCGTATTCAATGGATTTAAATATGAAAACTTTTTGCTATTGCCTAAAAAAATGTATAATATTTAATAAATAATTTACGAGTCTGCAATTAGTTCGTACTTTATTCGAGTACAAAACAATATAAGCTAGGCTTCAATCTGTTCTCTGGTTCTCTGCTATTCATGGATAATTATATACTTCACTATATAAATTTTTGGCAACACTCTTGCTATAATTATAAAAATGTTCCTACCTGGCGCCCAGTCCGGATTGCTGTTGCTGTTGTTGGCCTTGATGGAAGGCGAAGGCAGCGAAGAAGGGCAGCGCGGGCGAGAAGAGCGGACGCTGAAACATGGGCGCATCGTAGTTGGGCGGGTAGCTTTGCCGCATGGCCTCCAGGGGATTGGCGGGCAGTGTTAGCGTGCTGGTGGACAAGCTGACTGGAGGACTGCGTGCCGCTCGCTTCTGTGGCTCATCGCGGCGCAACAACGCCGACACCGAGAACAAATCCGAATTCTTTTGTATGGTGCTCGTGGTGATGAGCAGCTCGGAGGCGGCGCTGGGCGAGCTGATGCTGGGACTGCCCGGTGGCGAGTCCACCTCCAGCTCAACGGAAGAGCTGCTGGAACGACTGTGGGAGCGAGAGCGCGAGTGCAGGGAAGGACGCTCGTGCCGGCTGTCTGCATCGTCCATGTCGATGGGGGAGCTGCTGCGTGAGGCTGGACTACGCGACCTGGAACGGGAGCGCGATTGACGCAGCTGCTCACTGGCACTGACCACGTAGGGCGTCAGCTTGCGTTGGAGTATTTGATGGTTTTTGCTCAGCATCGCGATGGAATTATTGTTGTCCTCGACGATGGGCGTCGTCGTTGTCGTCATAGTCGTCGTCTGGGTTGGCGGATGCGAATGCGAATGCGGATGTGGATGCTGGGGAGGCTTCAGCGCGGCGGCGGCTGCTGCGGCCGCTGCCACGGCTGTCAGGTGTTCAGTCTTGACCAATCTGCTTATGCTAAAGGCGAGCGCAGCATCTGCAAAGGGAAAGGGCGAGAGAGAGGTGGGGATGCAGAAACGTTTAGCGAAATCAAAGCAAGGACACAAGGCGGCTCATCACATCATTAATCACACACATACGCACACATACGCACACATACGCACACACACACACATGCGAGCGAACGCACCACCGCCCACCTGCATGTGTGTGCCATTTGGCAGCATATCGAATTTCAAATGTAATTATTTTCGTATTCAATCGCATAATCCACCTTACATGACCATTAATTCACCCTAATCAAGCGCTCATGTGACGTTCCACATTCGCCATTGGCAGTGGCCATCAACGCCTCGTCATCACCCATCACCCAGAGACCGAAACAGAAACAGAAATAGAAAAGGCACAAGCGGGAACAGCATCAGCATCAGACTCGGAAGATGTACACCCGACAAAACTCCTAATGTTCGTTAGCTTCAAATATTGTACTGAGTATTGCACAGGCTCACAATTCTTCAGCTGAAGAAAGCGAATTTGAACAAGTTTGCAAAACAAGCGATTAAAGCGAATTAAAAAAATGGAAAGAAGTTTTGGACGTTCTCTTTTTTATACATTGTTTATTTATTTAGTGCATCTCCACCTATTTTCTTAAGGAGCTAACAATAATTATTGAGATCTTATTCAGTTTTTTTTTAAATAATTATTTTATTGTATTAATGCTAGACGGTTTCTGTAGTGTGTCGCTGGACGTAATTACACCCTAATTTATTAGCTTGAAATATGAATTATCAGCTGTCTCCCTCGGACTGGAGTGTATGTAGACTCGGACTGGAGTGTTTGTAGAAATAGTAAATTGTTTAACCTCTAAATCATCGCAAATTTATATTTTATATTCGGTTATCAATTCGGTTATAATAAAGCCCTTTAACCTTAAGCAATTCAAGCTGTTGGCTATTTATCGAAAATCGGGTTAGCCTGTTTCCAAAACATTATTTAAATTTGCCTTAAAGTTCCACAAACAAATATTCTCCTCTATGCTTAGCTAGCTGGAATGTTGTTAAAATTCTAATATTTAGAAATGTTTTAAACTACAGACAAATAATTTGACTGAAATAAATTAACTTGCACGACTTTATATTTAAAAAAGAAACGGATTTGTACGCAAAATATTAATTTATTCTCTGATCACATTGAAAATTACTTTCTGTTTGTATGGTTCCATATACGACTCATGCTTTTTTTAAAATTAAGTATTCGATTTTGGTAATCCTCCAATATCCAATATTCACTATATTAATGACTATTAGAAAACAAGTAAAAAAGCTAAAGTCGGGTGTCCCGACTTTGAAATACTCTGTACATATGTTTACAATAATTATAGAAAATAAAAAAATTAAGAAAATAAAAAAAAAAATTTGATCGATTTTACCTCTCTCGGTATTCGAACTCACGTAAAGGGTGTATAATTGCGCATTTACATAGCAATTGCGTCTGTGTGAGTGTATGTATGCCTATGCGCATCTATTCGTGTCTGTGTAAGCATTTTCGCAGTCAACCAAACAGCAACATCAACAACAGCCGCGGGCAGCGCTTGAGCAGCGCTGCAGCAGCGCTGCATCAGCAAATATATTTATGGCTATAACTTCTTGTTAAATCGGTCTATCATAATGAAATTTGGCATACGGACACATAATAACCAACTGGGGGTATTTCCAAAATTTTAGTTCGAAATTCCAAGAATTACGGGAGTTACGATTTGCGGGGTAGAGGGGGGAGGGAGGGGAATTCCAAAATATACATTTTCTGCGTATTCACATAAGGCATCTGGGACTAAAATTTGGTGTTCCTAGGTCTTATAGTCTCCGAGATATAGGCGATTATACGAATGGAAAATCGGGAAAACCCCCATAGGGGGGAAGTGGGGGGGAAAATCAAAAAAATAAAACAAACTCGTATAGAATACACACATAACGCATCTTTGTGCAAAATTTGGTGTCTCTATCTCTTATAGTCTCTGAGATCCAGGTGTTCATACGGACGGACAGACGGACAGACGGACAGACAGACAGACAGACAGACAGACAGGGCTAGATCGACTCGTCTCGTCATGCTGATCAAGAATATATATACTTTGTGGGGTCTGCCACGCCTCCTTCTGCCTGTTACATTTTTCAGCTCCCGCAAACCTAATATACTCTTGTACATTTCATGTACAGAGTATAAAAAATTGCTGAGAATATAACTATTTTTTTGTGCATATAGCATTTAAAGAGAATTTATTTCATTTTTTTACGAAACAGTTATAAAGTATTCGATTTTGGTAATCCTCCAATTTCCACTATTACTATAATTAATGCCTATTAGAAAATTGCTGAGAATATTTATATTTTCGGGTACAGAAAGTAAAGTGAATTCATTTCCACTCTTTCAAAACATTCACGAGAATTTTGTGTGGTGCACAGGCACGTTTCGGTGTCCTTACAAACCGAAATAGAATAATAATAATGCGCGTTTAAATAGAACATCTGTTCGGTCCACACTCGGCTAAATGGAGCATGACAAAACAGAAAACACACAAAGCAGACGATGTCGTCCACCGATACGAGTCGGTCGACTCGTCGACAACCACGATATATTCGCATTATATAGTATAGTATAGCAGTATAGTACGTGAGACGCAGGCGCGAAATACAGACAGGAAAGGGGTATGGAACACGGTCAAGGGGGTGAGCGGAGAGGGGGAGAGACGGACGAAGGCGAATCGAATGAATGAATACGCGTCGCAACAAAAGAATAACAATTTGACAACATTCTAATTCGTTACGCAGATAAAAGTTGTCGAGCCAAAGGAGAGGGGAAAAGGAGGCTGTATCCGGGATTTTGAGGCTAAAGGGGGCGGGCTGATGCCATTCTGTGCTGCGGCTTTGATTCCCGGCTAGTCAGTGAGGCGGCAAACGCAAAGCCAAATAAATATAAACAAACTCGCGCAGACACACTCACACTTACATATTAATGTATGTATGTATATACAAGTACTCGTGTATGTACATACATAGTATGTGCTGTACGCACTTTAGTTACAAGACCACATCCAACAGATACAGATGCAGATGCGTCGCCGCCACTGACGATGACAATGATGTGAGAAACTGTTTTCTTATTTCTGTGGCATGATAAATGGAGGGAAAGCCTGACAGAGTGTCAAGTGTTTTTATTGCCCGTCTGTTGTTGATGTTGCTGTTCTTGTTGTTGTTGTTGTTGTTACTCTTGTTTTTGTACGCTTAGTAGGTTTTTTCGAATTTTTGGTTTTCCTTTTAAGTGCTTGAGTTTATGGAAATAAGCGGAAGCGCTCGGCTGTACATGGATTGGCAAAGCATTGCGTCCTAAGCCAACAGAGACAATCGAAAATACTGATTTGCAACGATATATTAAACTCTACATAGAAAAGAAAATGTAGCTATTGTTCCTTTCTTTTTCGTTTCTTCACATTTATGCCTGAATGAATAAACATATGTATCTATGTTTATTTCTGTTATATATAACTAGCTTACAAATCGGCAAAACGGATTGTATAGCAGGTGCTGTTTCCGATTTTTTTGAAAAGCCTATAAATAATATGTTACTCGTCGTTGAAATCTTAATTTAAATAAAGCCCAAATCGCAAACGTGATCTCATTAAAGTACTGATAAGTCTGGCTTATATCTAATGTTGTCAATTGAAATATCTTCTCAGTAATGTCGCTCGAAAATAGTAAATATTGTAGTTTCTATCCTAGAACAGCTGGTTCTTCTTACGAAATAAATAGTCTTGAATTAAAGAAATGGAACAAGGAATCTGAATCTCAAATCAAAAAACCGAAAAGTGAGATCTCATTAAAGTAATGTTATGTCTGGCTTATATCTAATGTTGTCAATTGAAATATCTTCTCAGTAATTAGAACAACTGGTTCTTCTTAGAACATAAATGGTCCTTAATTAAAAAAATCGACCTAGGAATTTGAATCTCAAACCAAAAAATCGAAAAGTGAGATGTAAAAATATTATAATTTTGAAAGATCTTAAGCATCCGTTTTTGTTTAGATTTTCGTGGAAAAATACATTTTCAACAACTGGAGTAATAATAAACATTTGGCAATTGGAATCAATATACACCTCATTCTGTTTTTACACGGTAGATTGATTCCAGAAAAACCGTGTAAAAACGACAAAAATAGGTGATTGGTTCCTTATCTCTAAAATCTATTAAAAATCAGTGAAAAAGCAATAATTTATGTTTATTTTATTAAATCACATTTATAATATGTATAGCGATCCACATAAGAATGGTTTTAGCTGTCTCTTAGCTGTTTGTGTTTTAATTTATTTATTTTGTGTTTTATTTTGAATCGGCTAAATGGAATGAATTTGAGAAATCATATATACAATGTTTATTTTTCAAACCGCGTTAAAACAGAATTATTTGTAGCATATCCTCATTTAAAGACTTTAATTCATTACTATATAGTACTGAGAATATTCTCAGGACATTTATTAAACTACAGACAATTACATAACCATTCAATCTTAATTCAATAAAGATCATTGCAATCGATTTATGTATTTTTTTAAAACTACCTAAAATGTGATTACAGCAAATTCAACCCTTTACGACTTTCCGGTAAATACTTAGTATTGTAGGAAAAAAAAGTATATCAAACGAGTGTAAAGGATATTTGTTGGCATCGAAAAAAAGTCAAATTTTAATCATCGCATTACATTGGATGCTGCATCAACCCCCAGTCCGGAACCCTTTCACTCTAATTATGCACACAATTGTCCCGAGAGCCTTTCCGCGCTGTCCACACCAAACGCAAACCCAAACCAAATCCGAATCCAATGCTCGAAATACCAGTCAGCAAACGAATCAAAATCAAATGCAACCACCGACGCAGTTTGCCGGAGAGGGCCAAATGTTTTTCAACACATACTGGCATTTTACGTATATACTTGTACATACATATAGCAGGAAGGGGGCCTTGTGCGAATATACTTGTATATATATATATTGTGTAAGATATAAAATTGGAAACGTTTAACGCAGAAAATTGCTGGCAACTGCGTGGCAAGCAACCCCAAGAATAGGCAGACAAGTGGCAAGCTCCGGCGACCCACGTACCGGGACTTGTTTAAATGATAATAATGAGCTTAAGCATCTGCCCGATCCGCCCGCAGGGTGGCAAATTATTCGGCTTGGGTGGCAACTAGCTGCTGCTGGGCAAACAAACTAAACAGGCGACACGCACAATGCCCAGGAGCAGCGGCAGCAACAACAACAACAGCAACAAAACGCCCACAGCACAGTGGGACGATTTAAGAAAATTTTCAACCACAATTGTGGACAAGTCTTCGTCTTAACTTAAAGTCGAAATCTGACGTTTCTGTATTTCTGAGATCTAAATCGAGGTTTTAAACTTAAAGCTATCTAATTGATAATATTTCAATTGTTTGGAATATTATTGTAATTATCATTGGCTTTTAGTAAATTTTGTTTTATAAAAATGAGGAGTTCCCAACTTAAAGTCGAAATCTGACGTTTCTGTATTTCTGAGATCTAAATCGAGTTTTTAAACTTATTTCAATTGTTTGGAATATTAATATAATTATTATTGGCTTTTTGTAAATTTTATTTTATAAAAATGAGGAGTTCTTAACTTAACTGATTTAAATCTATTTTTTAACCAAACAATAAACAATCTAATTGATAATATTTCAATAGTTTGAAATATTATTGTAATTATCATTGGCTTTTAGTAAATTTTGTTTTATAAAATTTAAACAATTAAATCATGTCTTCATTAAATGAACAAAAATCTTATTATTTAAGGAAACGAAACATTTGGGAGAAGTCAAGCCTTAAATCGACGGAATCTAAAAACCGAATTGGAATAATTAAAGTGGGAATGGAATATAGTGTGCCATCCTTCTACTAATACTTTTTTAAATGAAATTACCGAAATTTCTCAAACTATAACCGACTTTATTAATAGCTATGATTAAAATAAAAAGTTCTGCATTAATTAATGTTGTGATTAAAATAAAAAGTTATGCACTTAAAATAGTATTTAGCTTTTATTTTAAACAAATTGGAATAAATTCAGTAGAGATGGAATGTATTGGGCCGTTTCCAGCACTATCTTAAACGAACTTACGCAGATTTTACAAAATATAATAGCATTTTCAAGGCGATTTTAATGTGATTAATATTTATTTTAAATCACATTCTTATATTCTTAAGACTCACTTTCTCACTAGGTTTTCGGTCTATGACAATCGTTTTTTAAATGCATTTAAAATGCATTCTATCGTCTGACTCTGAAGTAATCACTAAGTAATAATTGGAAATACGAAGTAAACGCAAACAAAAAATTGCCGAACAAATGGAAAAATTCATAAATGACTTAAAACACCAATTTTGAAAAGGGAATGGAATTTTTATTGAGCATCTGCCAACAAACTACAAAAGGAGCTATTTTGTAGAGCTTTGTGGAGTTATTTATTTTATTATTTTTTTATTTATTTATTTAATTATGAATGTTAGTATTATTTATTATTAGGTAGGTAGGGGGATTTAATTTTTTAATTATGAGCATTCTGCAGGATTTAGGGATGGTGGGGAGTAGGATTAGGGAGGGGAGTTGAGGGATTTTATGGAGGGATGTGAGTTAGGGAGTTGAGGATGTGGTATGTAGGTGAGTTGTAGTGTATTGATTATTGTATTAGTGGATTAGTGGATTATGTGGAGTAGGTATGTGATGATTTATGTATGGGATTTATGGGAGGAGGATTTATTTTATTTATTTATTTAGTTGATTTATTTATTTTTGTTTATTTATTATTTTATTTATTTATTGTATTTATTTTATTTATTTTATTTATTTTATTTATTTTATTTTATTCATTTATTTATTTATTTTTTATATATTTTTTTTTTTTTTTGATAGTTTTCTTTATTTATCGAATCTTCTCTCTCGGAGACTTGAGATAACTAGTCAAATCTTAATCTAATATAGTTATTTATAGTTATTAATTACAATAATCTTCGCCAGAGTCGTGTATGGCTAGCATGCCGAGTTAAATTCTGCGCAAGTCTATTTCGATGGTCCCGAAGCTGGTTTTTTGCTTGGCAATTTCATCTTCTTTCTTTCATCCCACATTTAAATCTTTCCCTTCTTTATTTAAGATGGTTTTTTTGTTTATGCTCAGAACCAATTTCTTCCAATTTAGTGCAGTGGAAATTCCACATTTTCCACTGTGCGCTGTTCAACGACCCTCTCAAACACAGTCACAATCATCGACGATGGTAGCAAAGTCATAAATTTGTGCACATTAGACATAGACGCCGCCCCAGCCATTGCAGCGTCCTTCACCCCTAGGCCCGTGTCCTTTTGCCACTGCAGTGCGTGGCATGTTCATCTGTTTTTATCCGCCCGGGAGCAATATTCACGCACTCCACGCACTTGTTCACAAAATTTTCGGCCAGTAGCGCACACAATACAAAAAGGTAAAATAATTATTCGACACTGCATGGTAATTGAAATCATTGTTATCCTGTTTATGATTCTCCCCCTCTCCTCCTCCCCTGGCCGTTCAGGAAATCGGTACTGCTTATGGCAGGATTATCATTGTTTCCTGCCATTACTGTTTGCCAGGAGGAGGGCCGTGTCGGAGTGTTATTGAAGGCGTTAATTGTTTTACATTTCGACTGTGCGACTGTGCCTGTGGCCGCTCGGCTAATGTTTATAATTGAAAATTATGTTTAATTTCTGAAAATACCTAATATTAGCGAGCCTAAGCCTATCTGTGAAACCAGCAACACAAGTAATTCAATAGATTATTATTTTTGAGCTGAATTGCTTAACAACTGATTGCACTGCATACTGAATACAATTAAGCTAAGCCTGTTCTAATATCTCAGTAAATAATATCTGATCTTCAGAGCTCAAATAGGAGATGTGACAAAAAGGTTTAATTCAAAAATGAGATTTCTTATTTATTTCCTCTCTTCGAATAATGTGCAACATCTTCTAAATCTTTACTGCATTCGCTGGGTCCCTCCCTTCGCTGGGTATTGGGTATATAGACAAAATCCTTTATATAGTATTTATTTGTTCTTAAATTATCAATCCTTTATATATCTATTTACTTTTATCAGCAGTTATCCCCAATCCTTTTTTCGTAAATATTAAATAAAAAAATTTCTTTAAAAATTAATTTGTTTTTAATTTATCAATACTTTATATATCTATTTTCATTTATCAGCAGTTATCCCCAATCCTTTTTTTTGTAAATATTAAATAGACAAAATCCTTTATATATTTAATTTAAATTTAAAATTTAAATTATCCATCCTTTATATATATATTTTCTTTTATCAACAGTTATCCCCAATCCTTTTTTCGTAAATATTAAATAGAAAAAATGTTTTATATATTTAATTGTTTTTAATTTATCAATCCTTTATATATATATTTTCATTTATCAGCAGTTATCCCCACTCCTTGACTTTTGTATTGTTTAAACGTTCTAAATAATACTCCCTATTGAAATGTCCATTAGGGTGTTGGCTCTCCATCCATATTTATGCACAGGTGGCCCAGTCATGTACGATATTTGTATACCCTTTACCCGAAAGGCGAAGTTTATATGTATATTAGACAGAAGGAAGCATATCCAACTCCATAAAGTGTGATTTACATTTTCTTAACCAGCATTACAGCAGAAATCGATATAGATTTGATTTAATTTTTATTTATTTTTTTATTATAAAAATATTGTCAATTTATTAAACCAGTATTCCGCTACCAATCTGCCAGCTTAAGTTAGTAGAAAATTGATTTAATTAGATCATCAAACAGCTGAAATTTGTTCGAATACAGGGTATTGAACTGGCGTGCTTGCTCGACTGTAGCATTCTCTCTGGTTTCCTATGAAAACAATATTCAATCTATGCATAATTTATAGCAGTGTTTGGATTAGAAGTCAATAAAATGACGGCATGCCACAAAGTGTACTTAGTATATGTATAGACGTAGTGTTGTTATTGGATTTAATATGCCTGTTTATCGATCGATCGCAAAGGAATAACGGTAGTTGTTGTAGGCAACAACGCAAATATGGCTCATTATATTAAAAAATAGCTTTCGGCAAATATGAAAGTAAAACAGAGTCGAGACCAACAACAAGAGCAATATAAATAATATAGGGGCGACTTGATATGGCAGTGGCCGTCGTGTCATAAAACGTGGCCGTTAGATTAGGCCATGATTTGGTCAGTTGTCGCACTTATGGCCGCTTGATTTACAAATCTATACAGATTTCGCAGATTTACGGACGAACTGAAGCCCCAATGGAGCGGCAATAGAGCCGTAGAATGAAGGGAGAGAGAGCGCGCTAAGCTCCACTTAAAGCTGCACTCCAGTTGGGCATTACAGGAGGATTGCGAATCCAAATATGCCACAACAATGTACATATGGATGGGCATATATTGCGATATCAGCAGAGACGACCAAGTTGTCGGTGGGCTTTGAAATGCATTGCAAATAAGCAACGCAATTACAGTGCTCGTATTTATTTTCACACTGGAAATCAATCAATAGTCCACAGTAAATAGAAAGGAAGCAATGCCAGAGCCCTAATGGACGGACCCCTTGCGCCTCCAGTCCTCACTCCAACGCTCACCCTTTCTGCCAGCGCTTATCGCGTTAGCAATAAATCAGAAGGCTATCTAAACTTTAGACTCTCTGACTGATAAATGACATTTAATTGGTGGTCGCTGGCAGCCGCAGCACGTTTTCACTTTCCAACTGCCCACCAGCACGATCGTCTATCCGTCCGTCTGTCCGTCCGTTTGTCCAAATTTGTTCTCCTACTGCTCCATAATTCAGCTCTTTCCTAGCCACGTTTTATGATTTCTTTTGCTTTGCATTTCATTTCAGCGGTCGGACAAATAAACAGTGTTCGCATCGAGCTCGATTCTTCAGATACGAGCATGTCTGGGTTTTATGACACCTTCGGCTGTCTGGCATAACTTGTCGATTGGCCGATATGTATGAGTAGAAGCTTCTATATTTGTTCAAATATTTTTGTGATTTTTTCGCTATATAATGTTACGATAAAAGGCCCAAGTGAATCAATAATGATAATATACATATAATCGCAATAACAACTGATGATAAAAAGAACAATAATATCTGTCTAGCCGGACAATTATTTGCAATGACCATTTTCATTTGCATTCCAATTATTGATTCCCTAGAGCTTTAGGCAATATTTGGATATAGATTTTTGTTTCTAGCTGCATACAAAAAAACGTGTTTAATCATATTCGTTCTTGAAGAATTCTGACTATATCTAGGTTTGTCATCGTGAGATTGCAGATTAAAATTGAAAAAAAAACTTTACAAAAATTCTAGAATAATTTAAAAAGTAATTTTAGAAGTAAGACCTAAAACTATTTATTATTTTAGAAAACCTACCTTTAAACACAATTCATCAAATATTTAAAAAACAAATTATAGTATTATTTAAAAAGTAATTTTAGAAGTAAGACCCAAAACTATTTATTATTTTAGAAAACCTACCTTTAAACACAATTCATCAAATATTTAAAAAACAAATTATAGTATTATTTAAAAAGTAATTTTAGATGTAAGACCCAAAACTATTTATTATTTTAGAAAACTACCTTTAAACACAATTCATCAAATATTTAAAAAACAAATTATAGTATTATTTAAAAAGTAATTTTAGATGTAAGACCAAAAACTATTTATTATTTTAGAAAACTACCTTTAAACACAATTCATCAAATATTTAAAAAACAAATTATAGTATTATTAAAAAAGTAATTTTAGAAGTAAGACCCAAAACTATTTATTATTGTAGAAAACCTACATTTAAACACAATTCATCAAACATTTTTTAAACAAATTATAGAATTATTTAAAAAGTAATTTTAGAAGTAAGACCCAAAACTATTTATTATTGTAGAAAACCTACATTTAAACACAATTCATCAAACATTTTTTAAACAAATTATGGAGTTATTTAAAAAGTAATTTTAGAATGTTTAATTATTGTAGAAAACCTACCTATAATCACATAATTGTTAATAATTTTGTATATAATTCTTCAAATATGTACAATCTTCTTGCCTGTCGAACTTCTATTAGCTCTGGAGGACAAAACCATATCATTTCTTTTATATTCTCATTCTCTGAAGAAGCTGCTTTTAGAAGCCTATGCCTTCACCCTAGTATCTAGAAAATAAAGCTTCAGCTTTCAATTACTATCTTTACTACTCGTTTAGTTTGGTTCTACTTGGGCCAATAAATAAAATAGTTTCGAATGGCTCATATTTTAATTTTAAAAGGTCTGCTGACTGTAATGATATTGGCAATCGATACGATATCAAGCTGGTAGCTTTTATGGAACATTATGGATGTGCGATAAACTCAGTCTTGATGTTAACTATTGTTAATATTTCTATATAAGACAATCAGTGCAAAACAAGGCTGTGTGCGATAACGAGGTAACAAAGTGACCTTCAGGCCCTACTTGCACTTGATTCCTAAACCAGTTCCAGATAATGGGGAACGTGTTAAATCTCTGTTGGGTTGTTGTTCTTAAAGGGTATTTTTTCAATTTCAAATTGACTTTTCTGTGGCAAACACTATCCGGAACCATAAATTGATAAATTGATCTACTTTTGAATGCGAGCCATGTTTATATATTTCCGCATTTCTTACTTATCGGTCGGTCGCCTGTTTTACGATACCTTTACTCTTTCAACTTTACAACGGACGAGGATATTGACATGTTTAGATGTCGTTACGTATTTACCTCGGGTCGTAAATCATAACGCGTGTGCGGTGTGTCTAGTAATACATATGTCCACACACACACACACACACACATGTGCACGAGTATCTTGTAGATACACGAGACAAGCTCGTATCTACTTGGTTTGTTGTGTGGCAACAACAAAGTGGGTGCTTGTGGCGTGTTGTTCGTATTATTCTTGTTGCCTTTGCCTTTATTGTTGTTGTTGTTGGTTGCCTTTTGGTATCTTTATAGATTTACAACGCCCAATTTTCGTCTACTTGTGAGAAGTTGAAAAATATATGACAGGCGTTGAGCGCAAATTCGATGAGTTGCCAATGATTACGACGTGTGTCGTAAATATTTCATAAATATGGCTCTGATTTTCGTTGCGACAATTTCTTATTGATCAATAATTCGTATGAGGAAATTGAGAATCAGACAGTCTCGGCTCCCAAATGCACTACCAACGGGGGAGTTCATTACTATATTAAAATAAATTATTGATTTTCATCAAATTTTTCAAACTCTTTAGAAATAAACTTGCTTTACAAATAACAGAAGTAGATTTAAGAGTGCTGAAAAGACCAATGATTTATTATTCAATATTCGAAAACGTTAAAATGCTCGTATTGAAGTTAAATATGAAAATATGAAATAAATAAAAGAAATAAAAAGGCCTATCAAGAAACCACGAAATGATGTTTACAATTCCAACACTTCTAAGTCAGGGAAATGAAATGTTCATTAGTGTTAGACTAACTGGAAAGTAGGAAGCTTCTTTGGCAATGCTGGAACATCTGTTATTAGTTTTAAGAACAGTTCTGGAATGTTTACAATTCCAACACTTCTAAGTCAGGGAAATGAAATTTTCCTTCGTCTTAGACTAACTGGAAAGTAGGAAGCTTCTTTGGCAATGCTGGAACATCTGTTATTAGTTTTAAGAACAGTTCTGGAATGTTTACAATTCCAACACTTCTAAATCAGGGAAATAAAATGTTCATTAGTCTTAGACTAACTGGAAAGTAGAAAGCTTATTTGGCAATCTGTTATTAGTCTTAACAACTGTTCTAGCAAGTTATCTCTAAAAACAATATCCTTACACTTTTATTAAATTATAAAGCATTAAAAAAGTCAATGCTGGATCACTTTAAAAAAATTATTTTCTAAAACTTTGATGAACGGTGCTGGAAAGTTGTCGCATTAGATTTAAGGATTAACCCAAACTACAAAGTTATTTTAAATTGCAAACAGTTATTGCCTCTAATTTTGTGTGGAATGCAGCGTTATTTATAATCCCCCTTGAGTTCGTTGCCAAACAATTGTATAAATCTTCCAGATACCCTCCACCCATAAACAGGTGAGCCACTGATTAGACTCTTGACTACAAACGGTTTGTCAAGCGATTTATTTATGCCATGGGTTATTTGGATTGCTTTTAATTGAACCGAATTGTCGGGTGTGATTTAAACTTGTTCGAAAATATGACTATATTAATTTATAAAGCTAACTCTAATGCTATATACTTGTATTTATTGGCCGTCCACCCAAGTACAAAGTGTAATTTATGTGTGGGCCAAGGTCCAAGCCCATCGAATGACTCAATGGAGCAAAGAATTTCATTTCTGACAGCCCCATGAGTGATGAGTCGTGATTTAACAACTGATATCATAGCTTCAATATGCAACTGAACAATATAACTATAAACTGAGCATTGATTCATGCCCATGTACATCTAGCTTGATGCTTGATGAATTTGTTTTTGTCGCCACTGTTAACCCCGTGATCTGGGGCGACGTTTAGTCGGCGCTCTCAGCGTGGGCAATTTTTAATTTAAGTTAATACGTGACTCACTCGGTTCATGGGGGTGTCTGTCCAAATTCTTCTCTCTCGGCATTAGATGTGCACCTACTTATTAGAAAACCACCAACGCCAATGCCAGCAACGGCAAAAATTACTATTAATTTAATAATAATTGAGCGCTCCTAGCATTAAAGATGATCCGAACTGTAGGCACTGGGTGGGAGCGAACTTTTCGTTAATAGGAAATCGAGACGGAAATGTTGTGACCTCTCTTATCGTAAGGTTGTGTCATAATTAAGAGCACTATATGACTAAGCAGCTGTAAATATCTCGAGATGTGCGAAACGCGAAACACTGCTACGGCTGGCTAGTTTCTTGATGAATTAAATGGGAGTCGTAGAATCGTTTCGCTTTTATGAAATTAAACCCAATTCTGTTTTTACACGGTAGATTTGTTGTGTAAAAAAATACATTGATCATAGGCAAAAATAGGTGATTGGTTCCTTATCTCTAAAGAAATATATATGCAATTTTTAATTTTCAAACCGTGTTATATCCAAATCGTGTAAAAAAAGACCGTGTAAAACCTGTAAGACTTATTTTTCTTTAAAAAAAAACCTATTCTCTCTACACATCTCAAAAGATTAAGGTCAACTGAAATAATTTTATAACAATTCTGAGTCAAGTGGAGATCGTTCAAGGAACTAGCATTATATTAAAATTCGATTAAATTGTATTAAGCAATAGGCTTACAAAATATATAAAAGTTTATATTCAGATATTTGAAATATTGACTAGAAATGTACCAAGAAACAACCAAAAGAAGATGAAAGTATTAGAGAGATGATTAATTAAAAAAAACAGAAATACAAAATAAATGAATAATGTAAATAGGTATATATATTGGTTCCTTGTGCATCCTATTCGTCAGATTTCCAAACATGAAAAGATGGCTATTATCAACAAAAAGATATTCAAAGAATACAGAGAAAGAGTCTGCTGTACTATATATAGCTAGGTATTAAGAAGAATTGGACTTTTTTTGAGCTATAGAACATCGCTGGGGTCGGAGGCGTTAATTAGATATTATTGTAATTTGATTAGATTTCTCTTTTATAGGCTTTTCTAGCTTAGAAGATGATTTTCTATAATTTTTATATATTTTCCTCCTATGTCGACAGTCAATGTTTGTTGGCATAAATAAATAAATGGGGATTCTATAGAGAAAGAAATACTTCTATAATTTTCCATCAATTTATGTGGGTTTTACATGTTAGGTCGGGTAAGTCCCGCATGACCATCGTCTATACATATATAAAGCAACTATATAATTACAGAACAATACCATTTATAGAGCTCAGATAAGGAACCCTTTGAACATGAAAGTAGTAAGCACATATAAATATGAAACATAACACATTTGTTTGAGAAAAATTGAGGATTAGGCCAGAGAAACTCATCAGAATGGCAGAGAGGGAGAGAGAAAGAGAGAGAGAAGGCAGCAATTCGCGCAAAATAATAGAGCAGGAAATATTACTGCGAATGTAATCACATTTCCGTTTAAGCCGATGAGATTTTCGGCCATATTTCCATCTGTTTGTGTGTGCATGTGTGTGTGTGTGTGTGTGAAAGCAACTGGACAAAATGAAATCCATGCTGAAATGGCGAACTGTGCGAGAGCAACAAAGCGAGACAAGTGACAGGAGGAAGGTGATGGCGAAGGAGAGAGAGGGGGTGGAGAAAAACAGGAGAAACATGGTGGGTCACCAATATTTTACCAAAATATTTCAACAAACAGGGCGAAAATCATTTTTGCCAAAAGCGACGAGCACAAAAAGAAAACATGAAAGCGGAAAACGGAAAAGCGGCAAAAAAACCGCACACACACACACACACATAGAGCAAGTGTAAAGCGAACGAGTGAATAAAGTGGAGCAAAAGAGCAAAGAGCGTGTCGCGGCAAACGGAATTGAAAATTCAGCGCATGCATAAAAGTGTGAGTGTGTGTGTCTGTGTGTACGAGTGTGTGTGTGTGTGTGTGTGTGGGGAGTGTATATCTCGTATCCATTTCTGCGCCCCGGCACAAGCCACAGGGCTAAAATCGTATCCGTTGGATGCATGTAATGCCGGTAAATGAAATCCGCTTGTCGCTCACTCCGTGTGAGTGAGTGTGCTGCTGTGGTGTATCTATGAATTTCAGGGTTTGGTCGCCAGCGTTGAGGTACACTGACACACACAGCCACACACACACACACACACACCATATGGTCATACAGCAGCGGACAGCTGAATAGATGCAGAGGAATACATGCTTTCAGACGTGCGGAGCGCATTCCAGTCCATTACCTAGTTCTAGCACAGAAATATTGCAGATATATATTACCAATACTATATGTTTATACACAAATTCAAGCACTTTGAACCTAACTCTTGCGTATATACAAGTATAACTACTCTGAAGCGGAATGGGACTTATAGCCAGACATTAGAGAACTTTTTCATATAAACAATGGCTATATTTCTCATAAAACAGAAATTAAATTAACAAAAGATAGATTTTTAGTTAAGTTCCACCATTAAAACCTATCATTTAAATTGCATTGCATAGTTCCCCTAAAACTGAAACAAAATTATTAAACAATGCATTCAATGTAAACCTATTCTTAAAGCGAACAAATAGATTTACACAATAGTCACAGATTTTCGAATTTTTGAAGCCACTTAGCTGCAACATTTAACAGAAATTCAATTCCCAACTAAAAGATTTTTAGTTAAATTCATTACTTAAATTGCATTTATATCTTACTAATTTCATTTAAAAAACCTAGCTCCCCTGAAACTGAAACAAAATTATTAAACAATGCATTCAATGTAAACCTATTCTTAAAGCGAACAAATAGATTTACACAATAGTCACAGATTTTCTAATTTTTGAAGTTTGCGAAAGTAAATCATTTTAATGAAGCCACTTAGCTGCAATGTTTAACCTTATTTGCATTTTCCTAACAGTTTTTGATACAACCGGAATAAATAAGGCATTCTAACTCTCAATTACACCTAATTCTGCATTGAAAATTAAAAATTGCATATACCTTTCTTTAGAGATAAGGAACCAATGAACTATTTTTGCATATGATAAATGTCGTTGTTTCTGGAACCAATCTACCGCGTACAAACAGAATTAGGTGTACAAATAATTGAGTGGGCAACTAACAAGTCTGTGATTCTTAAAATGCTTAAATTATTTAATATAATAATTAGGGTTATTACATTTTGATAACAAAATATGAAATTAATTTCAAACCTGTATTCAAACTATACTTTGCTTTGACAATAGTATTAAGTGCAAGCCGAGAAAGTTTCCTTATTCACGAAATTAACTGTAGTTATTGAATAACATCAGTTTTCCGTTATATTGAAGAAAGAATATATGGATATACCTTATGGGATGGAAGATGATGATCAAGAGAGCACTAAGCATATAAAAATGAGAGTAGAAATAAGGGTTTTTTAAAAAGTTTAGCACGCTTTTTAATTGTTGGTATTAATAATGGCGATATTAATGGCCAAATATTTTATATGGTAAATACATAAATATCTGCAGTTTTGAAAATCAAATCACCAAAATAAAAAAGACGTATATAATGGAAAGTATTTGGGGATCTAAAACAATGTATGTTGATCAATATTATCAAACTATTGAGACTCCAGTATATGAAAACCGTGCTAAAAAATGCATAAATTTGATGATTCATGCTTAAATCATGTGTTGTTTTGCTTGGCTTTGTGCTGGTGTAACTATTCAAGTGACTGCCACTGTATAGTTGGCAGACAGGCCAGTTCATACATCCATTCAATGTTCAAATTTGAAATTCAGCTGTGATGGCGACGACAACGGCGCCTGCCAACACACACACAACACAGACACACTGATACGCACTCACATCTGTCTATCCATTCATATGGCTATGCTCCCGATACTTACATATCAACAACGTATCCGTATCTACAAGTTTGTCCGTGTTCTGTCTGTTCTGTTTTCTTTCTTTTTTTTTTATCATTGTGTGTGCGAGCGCGCTTTTTGGCAGCGCATCCTGTGGTTCGGTATGGATTTTTCAATCCCAATATCCACTTGTCCGCCATGTCCGCACGGGAGATTTGCATTTCCACACACACACACACATACCCTTTCACACACACATAACGACAAACGGAATAATGAATATTTGCGTTCGCGTTACTTACTTATATCTGTTGTTTATTTTTTCAACTCTCCCATACACGCACACACACACACACGAGGAAATCGAGCTTGGATTTTTTTCAATTAAACTGACACTGTCGGTCGACTGTTGTCCACCGGCAATTGCAATATTTTAAAATCACACATTATTCAAATAATTTTTTACATTTTCTTTCATTTCCCAGTCGTGACACGCTGCTCGTTGCTTGTCGCTTATTGTAGCTGCTGTATGTATCTGTGTGTATCTGTGTGTGTGTGGTTTTTTTTATCTTGTTTTTTAATTAACATGGGAATACGCCAACAACAGAATCACTTTGTCGCCAGCTCCGCTCAGGTGGGGGCACAAATATGAAAATGCTTGGATTGTAAAAAGTGAAGGAGCATACTTACATATGTACAAGTATATATAAATATATATAAATAAGCATATATAAATCTATATCTATACAAATGTTAAATGAAAAGTTCATTGAGAAACTTATTGGACATTGTTTTATGTTGATGTTTTCAAGTTGAGGAAGAATTTGCAATTAGAAAATAAATATGGGACATGCAGAGAAAAAATCCTCTATTAGTAATTCAGTTCAGGAAGTTTAAAAAGTTACTTTTTCCACAAAATATAACAGAATAAAATTTTACACATTCGATAGTGAATATAGACAGAAATTATGTATTATTTTGTACAATCGAATTTTTAAGCTACTGTTAAGTCAACATTTAAAATCTACACCCCATGCGTAACACTTTTTGCAATTAATATTCTAAATTAAAATTTCACTGCCATTCAGTTCGAGTTATATTCAATAAAAAAGTAACTAAACCAGAAATTGTGTAAAAAGTAATTATGTTTATGTTATTCATTGTGGGAAAAGGAAATCTCTGAAGAAAGCTCTTTTTTTTAATACATACTTGCATAAAAAATGTTTTCAATAATTTTAATCGAATATTAAACAAGTGCTTCATGAAAAATCTAAGAAGGCCTCAAAATATGTGCATTCATTGATACATTTTTAATATTATTAATTGCTTCCCAAACATTATAAAACAAAGTATTAAATCCTAAATGAACTCTGATTTTTTTGAAGACACTCTTTATACATTTTTAATAATGATTAACAAGAAATTAATAAATATTTAGTGTAATAAAGACAATGCGGAGCATAATTGCATTATCTCCCATCATTTATTATTCTTATAAAATATGAATAAATAAATGAGGAGAGCTTAAATTTTGTTCCCATTACATATTATTCATATAAAATGTAAATAAATATATGAGGAGAGTTTAGTTTTTGTCCCTATTACGTATTATTCTTATAAAATATGAATAAATAATTGAGGAGAGGCTACTTTTTGTTCCCATTACATATTTTTCATAATAAAAATTTTTTAAAATAAATGAGGAGAGTTTACTTTTTGTTCCCATTACATATTATTCATATACAATGTAAATAAATAAATGAGGAGAGTTTAGTTTTTGTCCCTATTACGTATTATTCATATAAAATAGGGGAGAGTTTACTTTTTTGTCAAACATTTTAAAGTCACTCGCATATTACGTATACGTCCGATTAGCTTTATACAGGTAGGGCTTTCTTTCTTTTCTGTATAGAACATTTTTGAAGGCCTATTTTTATTGCAAAAAGGATTACAATATTTTTCAATCAAACACAATTTCGCAATCAATCACACGGTTCCACAAAACACATTTCAAACTTACCGTCGGCATTGCGTTTCTTGGGGAGCACTGCCTTGAAGGCGGACATGGGCGCGTATTCGTGCGGGGATGTTGGTGCCGTCGGCAGCTGTTGCTGCTGTTGTTGCTGCTGTTGTTGTTGTTGTTCCTGGTGTCCATCGACAGTTATTTGGGCCTGCTGCATACGTTGATGCAGCAGTTGAGTGGGCGATGGAATCGTGGCGGCCATGGTGGTCAGTGCACTGAGATCGCGCACCTGCAGGGACGACGACGACGGGGTGCTGACGAAGGGGCCGGGGAAATCGGCCGCTATGGCTGGCTTAAAGTTTCCCAAACTGTAGTCGATGGGCAGATGCAACTGCTGGGTGGGTGGCGCTGCCGGCGGCATTAAATGTTGGCCAGGCGCTTGCATTTTGGCAACGTCCATGATTTTCAAAATGGCGATGTTTGAGTTTGTGATTTTTATTTTTTTTTTTTTTTGGTTAAGCAATGACACTTTTTAAAACACGAGCTGGAATGTTGTTGTTGCTATTGACGACGGCATTGGTTGCGATTACACGCGCGATTGCAGAAGACGATTTGTTTTACAGTGATTTAGTAATTTTTTTTTCTTTGGCTTTTGTTTGCTTCTTCTTCTTTTTTTTGGGTATGGACTATAGTGCGAACACTCGCGCGCCTCTCGAACAAGTGAGCATAACTTGAGTGCACGGCGTCATCGAACGGACTAACTGTAAAAGTTAATCAGTGCCGTTGCGTTGGCAAAATGGAAGGCAAGGCAGCGACGCTGGCCGAGAGTGAATCTGGCTCTTGATTGAGACTGCGAGTGCTGTGGACGCTGCTGCTGCTGCTGCCTCTGCTACTAATACTGCTACTGCTATTGCGGCTGCACTTGACTTTGCGACACAAGTCGAGGGTGGCGCCTCTGTTAATCGGAACACGCGAATCCCGACTATTCCAATTGTTGCGATTTCGATTTTTCCCAGCCTAGATTGGAAGAAATCAAGTTTGGCCAACAGGGCAGCGACGCTGACGGCGGCGGCGACGGTCTCGGTGTCAGCGTCAGCGTCAACGTCAGCAGCATGAAGCTGTGAGAGACTTGAAGAGAGATAGAGAGAGAGAGAGTTCTCACACTTTTTTTGCTGTTTTTCTTTTTATTTTGTATTTCGGTAAAATTGTACACTTTGTGGCTTAAGTTTTTTTTTTTTGTAACACTAACACACGCACACACGAAAAAATTCAGCGAGCGCAACTGCGCCTGTGTCTGTCCGCACGCTTCGAAGCACAGCGACTGAGACTGTCACTGAGCTAGCGGCAGTGACGACCACACTGGGCGCTCTTTCCGGGCTGAACTGATAACAAACACCCACCACCACGCCCAATTGTTGCATGGGAGCGAGCGAGACAAATCACACAGCCGTGCGTTCCAATTGGAAGCAGCAATTGTCTTGACTGGAAGCATGAAACGTTGTGGCAATGAAACACATTGGAACAGTTATCGCACCACCATTGCAACTATTCACACACTTCCTCACACTATCTCTTTTCGGCGCGTACACCCAAACGGTGCGCTGTCTTTGTCTAGCACACCCTTTGTTGCCAGCCTGTTGATTTTTGGGCACGCCCACAAATTTCCAGCTCGTCACGCTTAATCTCTGTAGCTGTGTAACTGTGCTTGCTCCTAGTGTTGTTGTTGGCATTGTTGTTGGTATTTTTAGTGCGCATACCGCTTTGATTCGTTCAAATCAATGCGTCTGCAGAAGGGTGGGGGGTTGCTTGAACGTCTTGCCAGTGCGTGTGTGTGTATGTTTGTCTTTGGTTTATTTCTTCTTTTTTTTTTTTTTGGGTGGTCGTCAATAGCCACGCGTGGCATTGCGCAGTGCGTCCCCTTTTTAATTTCAAGTGGAATTTCCTTTTCTCCTGGATACTCAAGTGTTGGTGGTTTTGTTAATATTTCACTTGACTGGCGCTTCTTGACTTACATATATGCATTTGATCTTCCCACAATTCATTTGTTCCCATTACCTTCTCAACCATGCATCAGGTAATGCTTTATAGCAATTTATTTCTATTAATATCATGTTGTTGAGTGTTCGACTAGGTTGAGTCACCGATTTAAAAATCTTTACGAATCTTTACATATGAAAAAATGGAAATCTCATTTGTTAAGTACTACTTGTACTTGATTTTGCAAGCCTTTTTATTGACAGAATTCCTAACTCAATCAAACATATCCCATTTCTGTCTTCTTGCAACCATATACTTGTATGTATACAATTTTTAATTTTCAAACCGAGTTAAATCAAAACCGTGTAAAACAGGATATCTGGGCGCTCTCTTCGGCGGACTTTTGCTAAAACTTTCGATCCGTGTGTAAAGTATTTAAATATCCCCTTAAGCGGACACTCCCCTTGGGCGGACAAGAATTGGCCGACCGTGAGTGTGCGGCCAAGAGAGTTTTCACTGTATTCATGTTTATGGAAAACATTCTAAAATCCACTTAATTTAAAGGCACCTTTACATACATTTCTATATATAGACTATAGTATTTATATAGAAAGTAAATGTGAAACTGAAAGGGAAGGAATTTCTGGTACAATCATTTCACATCTTACGGTCAAATTGTCATTGTTTGAACACTCTTATATCAGAATAATATTTATAAATGCTAATTTTAGGCTATGTTGAAATAATAGAGAAGGTCTTCTACGCTTTTCTTGTCCAACCTTTAGAGCTTCTGCACAAATCATTAAATGGAATGCCAAGTCTAGCAGCGATTCTGCCTACCAGACAGTTGTCTCAGCAGCCTGAGGTGCTTGAAGAGGCGTAATGATTTCATCCTTATCAGGAGGGATGTTTGCGGTAATTCCCTTCCACGTTTGCAATGTAGTTGACCTCTATGTCCTGCTGGCCTATCTTTTTAAAAGAATTAAGACAGTCAGTGAAGGTTTTTTCTCCTAATAGACACTGCTGTGAACCGGAAAACGGTAAGAGAATCCCATCGACAGGTTCGCAAAGTAGATACTTCCTTCAACTCTTGTTTCCTAACTGAATACAATACTTATTTGGCGCAAAGCAGCGTCAGTCATAAAATATTTGAGCTTATTGCCCCTTTCTTGGGCAGAACATGAAGCGAAAAAAATGTATTTGTATTTAAAAAATACAGCTAGCAATAATTTTTTTGATTGCTATTCGATGCTATTCAGGTGACCTCTGACTCTTTATCGATTCAATACTATTTTATTATTATTGGAAAATTAAATAAAAGTGAAAGGGAAATGTGGTGGGGCAGTGATCAAATGGTTATTTTAATGAAGAATGCTATAATTGTGCTAATCGAGTATAAATCATAGTTTTGCCTGAATTCCAAACTCGAGAGTTTCAACCCCAAAATAGCGCCCATTAATAAAAATTTTTTTCAAATAATATAAAGTTATATCATCATTTTATTTTTTCTTTTAATATATATAAAATGTTAAAATATATTTTATTTTATTGTTGATGTACTAAATAAAATAAAAATAGTAACAATTTAAAAACAAACAAATGCAGACATTTTAAATTAGCAATAATTCTAATAGATAGAGGTTATTATAAAAAGTTTTAGATCTGTATTATAATAATGTGCATAAAGGTTTTTATGAATAAAATAGAAAAACTTAACTTTATTTATCCATTTACCGCAAGCTATGAAAATTTCCTAATAATCAAGAATAATTTTTATTTAAATTCGTTTGCTTCTTCTTTATTGGTTTAAATGGAAAATGATGACTGAATTGAAGTTGTGAACCATATTAAAAAAAAAAAAAAAACAAGCTATGTAAATTTCCTAATACCGACATAATCAAGAATAATTTTTATTTCAATTCGTTTGCTTCTTCTGTACATATTATTGGTTTAAAATACAAATACAAATAGTATTTCAATTTTTGAAGTTGTGAACCATATTAATAAAAAATTAGAGTTCAAGAAACTATCATTTCTAAACACCATCGTAGGTAAATAAGGAATTAATTTCCGCCTATAGTTTTTAAAATAGAGTAGTTCCAGGAATAAAGCTCTCAGTTAGTGTTTAAGCCACCTTTACAGAGCATGACCAGCCATGACCAGACCCCTGACATTAAAATAAGTTCGCACCACTCCTACATACTACACACTCCAACTTCGCAGCCAGATTTGTGGAGGAATGGGGGAAGCAGAACTCTGCCAGAACTCGACGGCCCGTCTTACAAATATTCAGGCCCCATACTAAATCTAGAGTTTAATTTCTCAAATCGTTGTCATATGTTGCACATGGCGCTCAGTCCGCAGACTGACACAAATAATTTTCCGACACTTGGAAGTGGGGCTCGAAAAAAGAAATGCTAAAAATCTGTGACAAAAACTGGCGGGAGCTCATAACACTTATGAGTATTTATGTGCCTGTTGAAATGGGAACATTAGCTCTTTTGTGTTTGTAAATATTTGTCATAATTTCGGAGACAATGCGACAACATGTGCTGGAACCCTCGACGACGGAGACGCAATAGCGGCGTCTCGTTTCGAGGTCAACGTTTAGAAGCATTTAAAATAATGCTCGAGTGGTATTTGTACTCCTCCCAGTTTAATGCCGCATGTCGCAATTAAATGCATCAGCTCCTCAAAATTAGATGCATGTCAAAATTTTGTAATTTATGTGCAGCAAAAGCTTAGAAGAAGTTTTCACAGCACATGAGGAGGAACTGCCCGCCCCTCCAAAGAAAACAGTTCCCACAATCCCAATTCCCCATTTCAAACAGCACTACCACAGAAAATCTGTAGCTCAAGTCTGATATTTTTAGCGTGGAATATTCGTGATTCACATAACAAAGAGAACCACAATAGAGCAACGAAATGAAGGTGTAATCGAAAGCATTTTAACACAAACTCAGGAATTGTATTAAGATTTCAAATACAAGTATGTTGAGCAGCGATTCGAATAACTTTTTTCAAAATCGATTTCTTGATCTAAGGAAAGATTCTTTCCCATTTGCTAATGCAAATAAAATCAAAACAACCGCTGACAAGTTTTAAACATTTACTTGTTTGTGTATTTTAATGTTGAAATTAAAATTAATTAATAATTAATGAAAAATTTTGATCTTAAGTTAACCTGAAATAAAGCAATTATGGTTCTGGGACTTAAGTTATTAAGGGTATGTTCCGATTAGCCCCAAAACTAAAACAATAATTGATCAAGGTGTTCGTCACGATCGAAAATTAGATCGCGATCATTCTAAAAAAATGCACATGGCGAATTTTTATAAAGTGTCCCGGCTCTATCAGTTCTTCTCATCATACTGGTTAGGAATATATATATATTATTTGTGGAGTCTGTCTTGCTCTAATCAAGTATTAGCTCTTGTACTTGTATTTATTTGCGATAACAAAACTATTGTTTAACAGAATATATATAATTATCCGACTCAAATTTTGGGTACCATCTAGCAAATATGTAATTGCCACGGTTTTACATTTCTAGCTATTATTATGCATTCACTTATAAATCTAACCCTCCACAAAACGGACCTATGGGCTGCTATGGGTAGTTATAAATTAAAAAGAACTTCAAGAGTTCATTTCTGATGAAAGTTTTTAATTTTCTATGAGCATATTGTCAACTAAATAGTTTCATTCTATTTGCTTTCCACCATAACCATTTATTCTTTAAGATCAGAAATTATTTGTATATTAATAATCAGCATTAATTGAATCTGTCTGATCCAATCACTACTCTACTATAAAGAAAGTTTTTGTATCAAAAATTGTTTCTTTATTAATTAATATTTTTAAAGATTATTTCGCTCATAACTTATGGTCCTGCATTATTTGTGGATAAAAAATTTTTGTAGTGACTGACCAAATGCCACAATAAATAAATAAAAATGTTTCTGATGGAAAATTAAACAAAAGCAGGCTTACAGCCATTCTGGCATAATGCTGTTAGTTTAGGGAACAGTGAGGGGCTTCGAAGAGCTATGAAGCAGATAAAGATAAGGTCATAGATCGTTTTTATTGGCTTGCCTTGCATGCGCACAAAATAAATAAATCTAAATGAAGTAAGTGCTTTTATTGAAATATAATAATGAAATATTTCGTAGTATTGTTATTTATTACTTTATAAGGCAAACAATACATAATCACTATTATTCTTAGTTATCATATAAAGAAAAATATTTCAGACAGTTACAATTCTCAATATATAAAAGCCAGATGTTTTGTCTTTTGAATATTACTTTTATCAGGGACTGCAAATAATGATTATTTTGTTATTTTATAGTAACTTTGAGAAATCGAGGTCTATACAGGTTTCCTTAAATTGAAAATGAATTATTGAAAAATTTCCGCCTTGACTCACTCATTAAGGGTATATATAAATTTTGTCCTTAATCCTTAAGAAAAAGTTCAAATTGCAGGTGGAGTCTTAATTTTGATCAAAAAAATAAAACTCAAAGCAAATTCATTGCTTTCTAAGTGTTATTTTTTTACTCAAAAATAATAATTATTGGTTAATATTTAAAATGACACTCAAAAATAATTATTAAAATTTTAGTGAATGAATAAAATTTAAAAAATAATCATTATTTTGGCATTTTTTAATAACATTAATAATGATTACAGTCCCTGATTTGTATACCCTGTGTACCCGTCGGATAAAATATTATTAGGTATATTAGGTTTGTGTAAAGTATAAAGTATATTCTTTTCTTTATTTATTTATTTATTTATTTATTAGCCTTATCGTACCGTTACAAGTAACAGATTACTTTTAAATTATTACGCTAGTCATTACAATTTTAATTATATCAAGCTTAATATTAGGTTAATTTCGTATTATTAATTTAACTTTTTTATTATTTTTATTAGTCTTTAAGAATATATATATTTATTAGGATTGTTTGATTAGTTTTATACTTAAACTATTTTGCATATTCAACTATTCTAAGAATAGCATAGCATGAGGAGAGAAATTGATCTAGGCTGACCGTTCGTCTGTCCGGCCGTCCGTATATATGCATTTGCAAAGGCAGTGCCAGAAATGGGAGTCCAGCGATTCAGCCTCAAAGTATGGCCATAGAAGGGAGACACAAAATAGCTTGAGTGAGGAGCGAACTTATCAATTGTGAATTACTAATCCAAAACATGCACACTTAGATTTAATAACAATGTACACACGACCATATCTACATACAAGTATCCTAGTATGTAAGTATATATATATATAAAAAAAAATAGTGCTATCTAACTACTTACGAGTATACTTGTATGCATGGTCGTAGGTCTGTGGAACAAAAATGGGTCCAACCGTGGCATGTAATAAAGGTTGAAAATGAAGTTTTACAACGGCAATAAAATATATTTTTGACATGAATTTTCAATCAGAATTTTAATAGCCCTTAATAATAACATGCCTATCAGTTATCAGCGCTTACAATCGCTTATCAAAGCAATTTTCGGTGCTGGGAGAGAGCCTCCAAACCTCGACCGGGCAACCAACGGCAGTGCAATCAGCAAACAGCGTACTGATTGCCCCGTTTGCCCCTCTTCCCCCCCTCCTCTCTCTCTCTCTCTCTCTCTCTCTCTCTCTCTCTCTCTTTCCACCCACACATTTTGCCCGCTTCCTACACACCACAGCGCAGAATGCACCCGTCGTGAAGCGAGAAAGGTGGAATGCGGAGAGAGGGGAGAGGAGCGCGGAGAGCTGCCTGTCACGATTACTATAACCTCTGTGTGGTGGCAATATTCCACCACCGAAAGCTATAAATAAATTATTTATAGCTCTTACTTCACATCGAGCGCTTGCTGCTGCTGTTGTTGTTGTTCTTCTTGTTGTTGTTGTTGTTGTAGTAGTTGTTGTTATTGTTGTTGTTGATTTAGTGCCTCTTTATAGATCGATAGATGTGTGGACAAGCGACAATGGCTTGACGGACAAACATTCGGATGGATGGATGGATGGATGGATAGATGCAATGCTAAATGATGATAGGCCCTATACGGGTGGCCGTAGCGGGTGTTCTCCTCCATCGGCCGTGCCTCCATGTGTGTGTCCTTATCTAATCGAATCGAATCGGATCGAATGCGAATGGAATGGAATCGCTGGTGGGTCACAGATCGATAGCAATAGCAATAGCTTCGTGTTGCGCAGCGTTTTGTTGATAGGGCCATATATTTAACCTGGAGGCGGCAGATTGAAATAAAACTCACGTTTTATAGCCCACCACAAACCTATGCAGTCCTCCTCTCCCCCCCTTCTCCACCACCACAACCCTAATATACATAGTATATTCAGTCGCAAATATGACCATGCGATATACATATATCTATATATACGTATATATTTATGACTTTGGTTTGCTGTAACACAGCAATTTGTATTGTAATTATTGACTTTCCCAACTAGAAGCTGCATTCGAATTGTTGGCACTTTCCGCAAGTCGTCTGAAAAGTAGTTGAAACAACGCATCGAATTTCTTACACCCTTTACAAAATTACATATACACTTATACAAATTACAGTTGCATTTACATTCATTATTGAAAAAAAAGACTGCGAATATTTTACCTCTTTAAAGCCTACTCCGATATTTCCAATCGCCGCTCCGTTTGCATTATAATTTATAAATAGAAAATTAATATCAAGACGAAATATTTTGTTATTGTCTAGTACATGCATTTTATTTAAAAAAATAATAAAATAAGTAACTAATGCAATGAAATTTCATTTCTATATTTACTTTTGAATGACGAATGCCAAAAGATTTTTAAGAATTTTAAAAAAGAGCTTAAGTTTGAAATATTAAAATCAAATAGAATATGCAATAAAAATCCTAAAACCCTATAAGGTATTCTGTATTATATAAAAAACTATTAAATCGCCAACAAAGAAACTTTATTTAATGGGACTCCCCGGAATATAAGAATACATGCTTTTTCCCTCCACCGATTAATATACCGATCAAATAACATAAGGTTATGAAAAAATAGGTTCAGATTGTGTATTCAGATTGGGAATCTGTTCATCATTACAAGAATCAGCGCAGTTTTTAATGACCTGAATATCATGAAAATTTTTAAAATCTACGCAAACCATCCACTTAGAAATTAGCAGCAATTATGTGAAAGAAATCTTGGTTTGTACTACAAACTTTCTAAGCTATATTACTATATTTTATATAGTTTGCAAACTTACGAGAATGTACATCGAAAGCAGATCTAAATTAACGCCACACTCTCTGAAACTAAATGGGGAAAGTTAGAATGCAGCTCAAAATCCAATTCAATTAATTAAATTTTTCATCTTTTTAATAATGCTTTGATTAAACAGAGAAATTTGAAGTTGATCTGCTTTAATGCCTAACAACAATTTTCTTTAATTCTTTTAAAAATGTTGCCATTTTCCTATGTCGTTTAAAAATTATTTCTGTATTAAAACAGCAAGAAAACGCCAAAACAGATTGTTGGTTGAAATTTCCTCTTAAAGAATATAAAATATTGGCTATAACGATCTTTGAAAATTTAACTGAGATAAAGATAAAATTCACTATCCCATGTTCTTCAATTTTATTTGTTTATGAACCAATAAATCGCTTTACTTTACTCGAGTTTATTTGTATTTCAAGTTCTTTAAAATATTACAAATATGTTGAAATATAATTTCCACACACAAATCTGTTTGTTGATTTTCATGTCTGGGGATCAGACATCATCAAGCGATTATAACGAGAATTCTGCCGTTGCATAGTGTAAGCATAAAGAATTAAGTCAATTTAACTCTTCTATAACACAAAAACACATATTTGTTTAACGGCGATCAGCATTATAGGCTCTGCGCTTTTTATGACTTCATATTTGTATAATTTATGAAGGGTGCGGTGAGGTACGTTAATGGAAGTACTTGTGGGTTAGGCGACATAAAGTCTACGTTGCTTCGGGATTGCTTTCTCTCCACATCAGCAAATGCTGATAAGCTGCAGTTACTTTTGGAGGCCGATATGCAATACATACTTGTATGCATGGGAAGAACAAAAATAAATATAATACTCGAATGCACAATAAACTCCGTTTGTGCGTGGGTTCTGGGCCATTACGTATTTGCTTAAATTAAGCCTTAAAATAAAACTTAAACTGTCTTCAATAACCACTCTAGAAAGAACACTCCAAAAAATATAATTCAAATGATTTGGAGCAATCAAGTGATAGAAGATGTATGAAAAATATTACTAAATCCAAGCTTTTGTCTCTTCAAAGACATTGTTAAGAATACTTTCGCTTTTTACTCATCATTCACTTTTTCTGTTTTTTGTGATATTTTCTGGTCTAGAATCATTTTTTAGAGGCCACAATTCTAAAATTTGCAGTTCGAAAAGCAAATTTCATGATTTATTTTCTTTTGCTTTATTGAATAATAAATGAAGTTATTTCTTGTTTTTATTGGTTGATTATCCTTTACTTAAATAAAAAACTTGTTTAATTATAGCTGATATACGAATACAAAGTTGCAAAAACAATTGTAGATTTTTATTTCCATTCTTACGCACAATCTGGTCGAATAATAAAATGGTTTAATACAGCTATAACAGATTAAACCGATTAATATTTGTACGCGGAATTGGATTTATCAAAACCTTGTGAACAGAATTAATCAATTTTTATTATTTTTGTGAACTTTAGGATTTATTGGCCATTTGGTATGGATGATCATGTTTGGATAATGCAGGCTTCAAAGACAATTTTTATTTTTATTTTTTAATGGTCATTCACTTCAATGCAAAATGGTGTTCAGTCTCCAATACAAGAACAGATCAGACCACGAAAGAGGACTGTAAAAAGCTAAGTAATAGTAAAACTTTAAACAATGCAAATCACTGGGAAAGCCCTTTTTTTGAGTGAACAGAAAGAAACGATTTTGGCAAACTCGACCCTTAAGTGGGTGACAAAAGCTGTAAAAAAAAGAAACATCGTTAATACAAATTCGATCGTATGGAAGCCATGAAAAGACAAAGACTAGGTGTATATAAAAAATAGAATTAAACATTTTAAAACGGTTATTGATAACTGTTAAGATAAACTTCGAAACATCGGTAATACATATTCGATCGTATGTCGAAAATGGCAGCCATGAAAAGACAAAGACTAAGTGTATATAAAACATGGTATTTATGTACTGATACCTAACGGTGTAATTAGTTGATGGTAGCTAGTCAATAAACTACAATAAACTACCAACAGTTAGCGTCAGGGTCGAATGAAATAGTTGAGAAACAATTAAAGTAAGCATGCTCATTATTGTCGTTTTATTTTTGCCAAAAATCCTTGTAGATATAAAGCATGCTTTTAAACTTTTTAAGCATGAACAATTTCTTTAATTATTTTTATTAAAAGTCCACTTACAATTACAAATTGTAAGCAGCTTATAGAGTAAGCTATAGCTACTAAGGCCTTAGGCTTATTTTTCTTTAATTATTTCTTTTAATTATTTGTTGTTTAATTCGTGTTTTTGTTCAATTTTGCCTTTTTTATGTTGTTACTTTCTTTTCGATTTATTTATGGTTATTATTTGTATTTGTTAATAATGCCTCTAGGAATTTTTCCCCCTTTCTGTAATGTGTTTTAAAATTTTAGTATGTATTCGTTTTTTGCTTCTAAGTCTCATGGGTAGTCCGTAATGCTGTTTTTTTTTAAAAGACGACAAATAGAATAAAATAAGCTTATGCGATTAACTGTCTGATTTGTCTGATTTTACTTTTGAAATAAAAAACTAAACAAACTATTCGATATTCAATCATTTTGATATCATCGTTGATTCGTCTTAATCAAAGAATAGTCTTATTTGAAAATGAAATTAAATTTATGACATTTTAATTTCTGTATTTGAATTGAATTTGCAATAAATTAGAAAAAAGCAACAATTTGGCAAATCCAATAAGCAAACTATAACTTTAACGGCCTTCCTTTGATTCAATAAAAATATGTTTATGTTTTTCCACTGGAGAAGCAACAATCAACATTCAATCTCACGTACTACAAACTTATATGTACTATATAGTACGAGTTTGTACTCTCCGTAGGAATTGTAATATGTCTGCTGTTCTCGCATTTTATCGCTGGCCGTGTATTTATAACGCGTAGTTTGTTTTTCTAACTAAAATTGGAATTGTGTTTTGCCAGTGATTGCCGTTGCCGACGCCATTTGCGGCCATGGCCGGCAACAACGAAAATAAAAACGGCACAAAAATAACAACATTTGTCCAAAAGCTAATTACCAAATAAACGAACGCGACCGAGGCGATTGATTTTCAATTTCAAAGGCAGAGATAAGCGACCATTGCGACCACGATAAAGATTTGTTATCAGTGAAAACAGAGCCTCAGTCCCCACCATGCGCAGTGGTGAGCGGCTGTGATTGGGTCGGCCAAGTGGCGCGCACCGCCGATGGGAGGAGCCGTCTGCCAACAGCTCCATGCTGGTGCCAAGAGGTGCTCGCCCGCCCGCCGTCCGTCGTTCGGTCCCCTCGCCCAGTTGGGGGCATTCTGCACATTGTGGGGTGGGAATTGGGGGGTGGGAGCAACACACTACAATGGCGCTTTGTATGTGTGCGTGTGTGTGCGGAAAGAGCGCAGCCATAGCCAAAATTCCAGTGCCTCGTTCGGGGCGGAGCCTGAAAAATTGTTTAAATCAAGGCAAAACAAATAAAAATCGAAGCAAAATATTTGCACACCCCACTCCCTTTTTATTTAGTTTACGCTTACAAATACATTTGTGGACTCTGGGAACAGCACAATTTATATTTTTCTGTCTTTTTCACAGCGTTTTTCATTGTAAATAATTGAGTAGTGATTTAAATGATGTAAAACACTGCATTTATTGTTCCATGCACAGCGCAGAAAAACATTCCAGGCCTTGAATGTAAAGTGAAATATAAATACAGCATTGGTTAGCATTTATTTACAGCAATTGTTACGAACAGGTCTTTAAACAAATGCCTTTTTAAAATACATTTCAATATGAATTCATTTTGTATTTGAAAACATATGAAAATCTGTTACTTATAGAAATCGATAGAATTCTTCTCTTTCGGTAATAATTAATGCTATCTTTAGCATCATTTTGTGAAGCGAAATAAAGAGTATTCGTTAAAATAAATACAAAATTCTTTGTGTTTGCATTATCATATGTATATATAGTTTTTATTTAAAGGATAATCGATTATAATTGTTGTTGAGGAGACTACAGAGAACGTAAGCTACTTTCTCATAAAATTACCAAAAACCAGAAGATATTAACCTTTGGAAAATAAATTATTATACTTTATCAGCTATTGCGACGTGAATGCAATTGCAATCAATTATTGTTGATGAATTCTTGTTGATTTGTTATTTCTTTTAGAAAACCTATTGAATATTTGCTTGGGATTCCTACTTAATGGTCAATAAATATTTTATTCATTTTATTTTTATTAAATTCATTGTGAGAGGTTTATAGGTCTTTATATAAAGGGGTATTTGTTTGCAAATTTAGGGGCTACAAATTTTTCGAAAACTTGTTCACATTTTGTTTCTCTAGCTTAACCAGAAAGAGATTCTACATGTTTAGGAACCCGTATTGTTGCATTGGCAGATTGGCAATTATTACTTCGTTAGATATAGATTTCAATGGTGATAATGAATTTAATTAAGGGATTGTTAAGTTGTGTAAATTATATATAGAGTACATAAGTTAAACGGATGTATCATCTACATCATCTTTAAAACGATAAATGGTGATAATGAATTTAATTAGGAGATTGTTAAGTAATGTAAATTATATAAGAAGTACAACAAATAAAACGGATACATTATCTACATCATCTTTAAAATGAAACCCTTCGTCGGGTTTTCAACAAGTAAACCATTTTCATGTACCATTCTATTTTTTTTAATAGTGTAAAATATTATAAATTAAATAGTTAAATTATAAATTAAACGGATACATCATCTACATCATCTTTAAAACGATAAATGGTGATAATGAATTGAATTAAGAGATTGTTACGTAATGTAAATTATATAAGAAGTACAACAAATAAAACGGATACATTATCTACATCATCTTTAAAATGAAACCCTTCGTCGGGTTTTCAACAAGTAAACCATTTTCATATACCATTCTATATGTATTTAAATCAATATTTATCGTGTTAACAAGAAATTATGTTTCAACTAAAATTGTTTCTTTTTGTCTACGCTTATTACTTTTAATTCCACAAACCTATAATATTCAAAGGTGTGCTTAAAAAAACCATAGCATTTTCAACTTGCGTTGATCAAAGACAAATTTAATTACCAATTTAACTATTTATTTGCTTGCACATATATACTTGTAATTGTTGAAGCCATTAACACTGGAATAAGAAAGCACAATTATGCTGTTAATCTTCGTTATGGAATATCGTGAGAATTTTGTTGGTGACAGTGGTGCGAGTATCTCGGTAACCCCAAAGTTGAAACTCATCAACAACTTCAATTTTATTATTTGTTTCTAAATTTAGAACGAGTTAAAAATTCCGCATAATTGGCCATTGCAGCAGCATCCACAACAACAGCAACAACAACACTGACAATCTAAATAATTAACCACTTCCATTGTCAAAAGTGTCAGAGCGGTTACTTAAAAAGGCGCAACAACTCTCACGCCCACATTATGAGCCCCGAGGGCCAATCATAGGCACACACATACATGTAAGCGTTTATAAGTGTGTGTGTGTGTGTGTGTTTAGGCATCTTCTCAAGCTGTGTGGCTCTATGAGGCTTTGTGCAATTAAACCAACCGCAACAACAACAAGAACAACAACAGCCATGAGCGGCCCAGACGATGACACCCAGCCAGACGCGATGATGTCATTTTTTTGTACATTGCAACGAGCAAAAGATTATACAGTAGAGCCTATTGAGAACGAACTGAAACTTCTATGAAGTGTGACTTTTTGTTATTTAATTCAATATAAAATTATGCAAATAGTTTCCACAAAAATTTGTTGAGTTTTGCAAGTACTCGTAAGTCCTAAAAAACAAACAAAAAAGTTTTCTTCTACAAAAAATTGCTATCCCTTACTTTACAAAGCCTACTTAAAGACAACACAAAGTTATTGTCCAAATTAGTTGCAATTCTGTCTATGATTTAAAGGTTTTAAGTTATGAGCTTGGGAACCATTCTCAAAAATATCAGCTGGGTTTTGTAGTTAAAAAAACCTAATTAATACCCAAAACTTTGTCAACTTTTGTTATAAATTTTTTTTTAAAGCAGTGTGTTTTTATGAGGGATTCATAATTAAAGTCTTATGACATTCACATCAGAAATTATAATTTATTTTACAATTCACAATTTTCGACACAATTTTGAAAATAAGAAAAAAAACATTTCCAAGACATTAAATAAATTAATAAATTAATTTTATAAATATTTCTTCATTAAAAGCAATCCACAAACAAGACGCTCAATTCTCGAATTTTTCACGACATTTTCAGAATTTTCTTATTACTTTCGCCACTAGGTTTCATACCCCATTAAGAGATTTTTTAATTTATTTATTTATTATTAGTTCCTAGTGCGACAAGAAAGATTCTTATAAATTAATGCACTAGTCACAAAAATTATATTTCCCTAGATAATATAGTTAAAAGTGATTTGATTAGCCTATTTAGATTTATTATATTAAATAAATACATAAAACCAAATTAATATTTTCGCAATCTAACTGATTGGATTTCGTCAATCGTGGCAAGAACATATCGTAAAGTTTTAATAACTAACAAAACTAGAAGAAAATCTCTTTACACTTTACAAAATATTGGAAAATTTGAGTGCAGCTCCATATTTATGTTATTACTCGTTTCGTTTATTATTTCTCAACAAAAACAATCGCTTATGTTTATATATGTTTATGTTTAGATATAGATATATATATCTATATATAAACATGTTTATATATAGAAGAATTTCTGGTATAAACTTAGTAGGTACTCGATTGTTTAGGTAAATAATCGATTTCTCTTAAATAGATCCTTTTCTATAATTTGAATTCAATATAAGTTTGTTGTTCCCAAGCAGTCTCTACTGTAGGTTTGTATATAAGTACATATACATATTTGTGCCTTGTTAGATGATCAACTGATTCCGAGATGGTTGTTTGTGTTGCCATCGATGTTGTTGTTGTAGTTTAACGCCCAAAGTCGAATCCATTCATGTACACACTCATTAATTTATCCGACCAACTGAGATGGCAAGCCAACCAGCGGTCCATTTCCAGTTACACCCATCCACCCAGATATCGGTAGACGCATCAATCGAGCCCAGGCACTTGAGTATTGCATTGTATCTCATGGATATGTGTTGTTTTTTTTTTTTTGTTCTTATTTTGTTTTTCTCTCTGTCCGAGTATCTGTTGCTTCGTGCTCTGAATCTAGACAGTGCGGCCAATTTAGTCTGCTTTGGCAAATCAATTAAATTCAATTAATCCCCCAACACTCTTAATGGAGCGTAATGGAAGGGTGACATGATGATATCGCATATCCAAACCCATACACACACACACACACACAAATACTCATGGACAGCCCGTGGATATGGACTTGGCAACGGATACATTGCGTTCCGGACGCCAAAGCCAAAGCCACAGCCAAGTGAATAGCTGGAGATACGTTCTTGATGAAGTGAAGAAAAAGCTGAAACGATTTGTGGCTTACACTGCTCGGATTTTGGCAGCCAATAATCACAATTTGAATGCATTGATTTTGAACATTAATGAAAAGGATCACGGGTTAGACCCACCTGCTTCTTAGTAGCTGATAAATAATGCATTACTTAATACTACAATAGATAGAATTGGAGCTGATGCAAAATTTCTTGTAATTATATAAATTATTTTGCTGACAAGCCATCAATGTAGACTGTAGCTTAGTCTTTCGAAATGAATGAACAGTTCTTAATTTATTTTTATTGTCTCTTTATTATATTAATGATGGCTTTGGAAGCTCTCCTTTTAATCGATTGGTAAGAATTTCAGGAAAGAATGCTTTGAAATAAAAAATAGTAAGGAAGATAACTAAATTCAAAAGTAAAACTAAACTTGGAAGAACAACCAAATTGAAATTTCTGTTATCCAAAATACCAACCAGGATTTTATAGAAAATATGAATAGGAATGAGAAAGATGATGCAAGATGATGCAAGATGATGAGTAAGCTGAATGTATTTTGCATGTAGGATGTAGGTGCAATATTTCTATAAAAGTGCTATGGAAGAATTTAAAGTATTTAAACAGTGAGAATAATTCTTTTATCTACAGTGTACATGTAGTTGGTAGCGTTTCAGAAGAATGCAGCATCGCTCTCCAGCAACTCCTTAATTGTGAAAAATATCTTCTGCTTCTCTGGTTTTGATTCACTGCAGAAATGTTTCTCACGCTTCGGAGTTTGACATTTTCGAACCTTTGCATGATTTTTTCAATTTTAATTGTTCTTAACTGTTTTATTTGTTCCTACGCGCTGCACTCTTCATATTTATGGCTTTAGGGCTGTCACAAGCAACTGTTGCAAAACCAATTGAGAGTACAAGTTTGTGGAACTGGAGTTGGAGTCTCTTGAAAACCTCATGAGGGCAGTACTTTTTCTCGCACATGCGATTCTCATTTATGCTGGAAATATGCAATAAATGAACGCCAATTGAAACATTTTTAGTGCGCACATATCCTACATACATATGTCTATATTTTCTTCGGCCTTTCAAATCATTAAATACAAACAAAAATCTGATAATCTGAAAATTGGCCACAACAGCGCGACGACAAAGACAAAGAAGGGTTCAAACGGGAGCGGTGAAAAGCTTTAAAACAATTTCAAAAATCATGAATAAATTTTGCGGTTAAATTGTTGCATAAATATTGGATCAGCAGGAAATAAGACACACAAGGGTTGGGTGTTCGGGCACGTGGCCAGAAGCCAATGTTGTCGAAACATACGGAAGCCCTATAATTATGGGATAATGTTCGATTCGTTGCCACAAGCTCAAAATGTTATGTGGGATCAAAGGGTAAGTCTTCGTCTCCATTTCAAGCGGCAACAACAACATTTGCCAATGCTGGCAACACAAAAGGAACAATCAGCGCCGCGGGCAACGTTTAGCAGCATATGCAAACAGGCAGAGGCATCCCGAAAACCCTTACCCTTACCCTTACCCTCACCCTTCCCCTGCCCATGCCCCTGCCCCTGCCTCTGCCCCTGCCTCTACCACGCCTGGCTCCGCTCTGCACCCCCTTCTGAAGAGCTGTAATCGCTCGGCTCACGCCTCAGTTCACATGTGACAAAATAATAACACCGCCGAACCCTGGCTGAGGGGCGAGCGCGCAACCACATACAAAAACACATCCATACAAATATATATACATATATATATCTATAGATGTATGTATATAGCCGCGTCTGTATGTATTTACCGAACTGAAGACAATGCGGGCTAATGGAACGCATAGCGACAGCCAAATGCAACAAATTGAGCGACTCGGTGTGTTGTGGGTGTTGCTGTTGTTGTTGCTTTTGTTGCTATTGTTGCTATTGTTGTTGTTGTTGTCGTTACCAGTGCCGTTAGATGCCAGCACAAAACTGGGTTAATCGGAAGGGGTAATTATTTTAATTACAGCGAACGCCTTGCCAGCTAAATGCCAGGCAACGACTTTATGCAAAAATGGCACCTAATACGCGACACGGCATAGTGGGATATTTTAACAAATCAGTTAGACAAAAAGTTAATACTATTTGATTTTGAATTGGAACAAGCTAAATCGGAATTAAGTTGATGTTACATTTGTGTTTTTCATTTCAATTCTAATGTTGTTTTGAAAAGTTTTTGAAAAGCATTTAAGCAATTGTTGTTGTCTCTCAAGCTGAATCATTCCAATATTATAGGAATACTACGAGTACACCTAATTCTGTTTTTACACGGTAGATTGGTTCCAGATACAGCCGTGTAAAAAAAGACATTGATCATATGCAAAAATAGGTGATTGGTTCCTTATCTCAAAAGAAAAAGAAATATATATGAAATTTTTAAATTTTCAAACCGTGTTATATTAAAATCGTGTTAAAAAAGACCGTGTAAAAATAGAATTAGGTGTACTATATATGCTTCAGAGCTCTGTAGACAGCTCAAGAGTAGATCTCTCAGTTGACGCACTAAATAATCTTTCTACAAGTCTCCTATCTTGCCCGTGCTGATTTCCAGGGCTGAATCATGGACAATAACAAGACCAGAATAGGCGGAGGTGTTCGAAAAAACGATTCAGAGACGAATAAAAATACGGATAAACCATGAGCTCTATGAACTATACGCCGAAAGTGCAACAGATCCGCTGGCTAAGTCATGTCGTCCACATAGGTGACAGTGCTGCAGCCAAAAAGGTACAACTAATTCTATTTATACCCTGTACCCGTATGGTCCGTCTGTCCGTCTGTCTGTCCGTCTGTCTGGATGAACGCCTGGATTTCGGAAACGGCTGAGCGTACATAAACAAAACTTGGTATGCAGACGCTCCTAGTCCCTAGTCTATACGAGTTTATTTTACTTTTTAAAATTGTTCCCCCCTTCCCACGCTACAGAATTTCGTCTATACCGTCCACATTTCAAATGTTACCTAAACCAAACTTTGCACACATAATTTATACATAATAATCTACTTTCATCTAAATCGGTGAATTCTATGAAAAGTAATTAGGAAAACAATTTCACTCCAGTACTGCGCCCACAAGCTACAGCATCCAGTTCGCTCTTCTTCTTCCTTTTGCTTCTGCTAGAGGCGCAAGTACCTGAGAGTCAGAAGTACAGGGTATTTCACTGTCGGGCTTGCTCGACTGTAGCGTTCTCTCTTGTTTTACACTGTTTTAATTTAAGTTTGAAAATGAAAAATTTCATATATACAATTTTTGCGCGACTTTATTCCATTTAGCACGATTCAAAATAATATATGATCAATGTCTTTTTTTTACACGTTTTTTTTTTTATACGACTTATTCTGGAACTAATCTACCGTCTAAAACTGAATTAGGTGTATTTAGTTCGGATTTCTCTGGAAGATAACCCACGCAAGCCCCGCGTCAATAGTCATTCACAGGCAATGCAGGACCTTGGTAGCCTTGGGGTTACCAACTGACAACAGCAGGCACAAGACAGAGTACGCTGGCGAGGCTTTCTGAATGCGGCTACAATTTTAAAAGGCCCGAATTTCGATTTATAAAAAAAATACACGAGCAGACATTCCAAAACCGATCGGAATAAACTCAGCTTGCTCTAAGATCTGCTTTCTTTTCTCCACTTTTTTTTCGCAATATAAATTTTGATTGCCTAGGAGCTTTAATTCGCTTACGGTTGCCATTTAATTTGTGTATTTAGTGTATTATGCCTATAATGATCTCCTAAATGAAAATGATTCGAAAAATATTGTGGATCCATTGCAATTAAAACTGCTAACGAGTTCCGACGCGGTAGTATTTTTTTGCTTGAACCGAATGGGAAGAAGAGTTCTGTTATTACAAATCTATGGAAAATTTAACAAATTGAAAAATTTATCATTTTTAATCGACAATTTAAATATGAATAGTTTTCTTTTGCTTAAGCCGACTGGGAATAAGAGTTCTGGTTTTAAAAATATATAGAACATATGTTAAGTTTAAAAATTAATCATTTTTAATCGACATTTCAAATCTGAATAGTATTCTTTTGCTTAAGCCGAATGGGAGAAGAGTTCTAGTTTTAAAAATATATAGAAAATATGTTCAGTTGAAAAATTAATCATTTTTAATCGACATTTCAAATATGAATTACCCATTTCCGATTCCATTCCATGTGCTTTTACAATCCTATTACCAAAATATCACACTGTTCAAAACAGCGTTGACAGTTTTCCGGCTGCTAAAGGCTAGCACCCCCACCTTCCCCCTCCCCCTCACTCTATCAGTCTTTTAAGCAAAGCGCGCACCTTTCAGCGACCTTAGTTACATGCTAAAGTAATTAAGCAAATTACTAGGGAGCCAGGAAGACAAACGAGCCAAGGCACACACACGCTCCCATAAATGCACACATTGGCTGTGAAATATACACATGTAGTATATTTTCCAGAAATTCCCCAAAGAAATCAAGCTAAAAAGTATTCCACGTACCGGTTAGAGCTGTATATTCGTATGGATGTGGCTTACTATTTGCATATTATGTCATCAGGAGTCCATCAGTTGTTGTGTTACCTTCGGGAACTGGCCACAGGACAGAGGACACCGAGCAGGGGCGCCATTCGTGCTTCATTTACTGTAAAATTCACAGATTAGTTCGTGCATTTAGTTGCTTCGTTTTTGCCTTTTTGTTAGATGCACAGCAACTAGTCATTAGAGTCTTAATTAAAATATACGCCCCTGGGTGTTGTCCGCCTTCTACGGTATTCCTAATGGTCATAAATTGGATAGTAACGAGGTTAGTAATGTTTAACGATTAACAGCCATTTTCAACACGAGCTTCTAAACATACATATAAAGACTCCACTTTTAAAAGAAGGAGAGTAATAATTTCGATTTAAATCCTTCCGATTCTGTGCAACATGCTGCTTAGAACTAACAGTAACCAAGTGATCGATCGATCGAGTGATTTTTTAATTGAACGCCAAGTCCATGATCGATGCAAGGCGTTGCGTGGGCGACTGTCACTCCTAAGTTTGATTTGTTTCAATTGAAATGAAATCGAGCGCAAAGACAACTTGAAAATCTGCCTTGGAACATGCCACCAACATCACGCCAGTCAACACCCAGACTCCCGTATATATTGTATATACTTGTAGTACTCGACTGAGCAGTTCGGGGCATTCTCTCTATGGCGGTTGCGTGACTTGTGGCCATCTGGCATCGAACCCTTAACCGTGCAACCGTTCAATTGAAGCTCTGCCAGCCCGACAGACTGTCCAACTGACTGAATGACTGAATGACGGACTGACGGACTGATAGTGGCGAAAGCCCAGACAGAATGCTGAAAAGCATAGCTCGTACTGGCGATCGAGAGCCGATGATGTTGGCCAATTAATTGTCATTAAGCGCATTTGAAGATTTTTAATTAAAACAAAATCTTCTGCTTAATTTAAATTGATCGCCAGCCCCCAGCGAACTGTTTTGTTAATGAGTGGGAATGGCTGTCTGCCAACTACATGACCAGCCAGTTCAGATGCCGACAAAGCAGCGGACATCGGAAACAGTACTCCCCGTTTCTGATCCAAGCACACAGGGTGACCAATCTATAAAAGTCCATTTTCAGTCTTTCAGTCTTTCAGTCTTTCTGTCAACAGATATGATAAAATATATTTCATTTTTAATAGGTTTAAGAAAAGCTTAACAAGAAAAGTTTACTCAAATGTTGTCTTCTATCAAATTTGGAACCAAGAATAGCAATTTAAAGAACTTGTTGCAGAAGTAGTTTAGGATTCCATGTTTTCAAAATTAGCTTACAAACAAATCATTGGTGATTGTTAGAATATTTCATCTAATTTTTGGCACAATATTTCTAATTCAAAAACCATGACAGGGATTATTCAACTTAACTATTTAACTAGTGTCGTTTTCAACTGAAGTCAAGAAGCCTTGCATTCTTCTTTAAGTGATGATCAAAAATGGAAAATTTCTTTTAGAATACTCTTTTTTTATTAGCTAAGAATCCTATTTCGAGTTCGAGCAGACAACCGTGAGATGCTATATATCATAATAATATAATCATGATTGATTACTTACATACTTTCTTTCCAAAAATTAAATGCTGTTCTTCACAGTTTTGATATTTTTCTAATCTTAGGCGGTTTCGGATCATAGAAAACTGGACTTGGAAAAATAAACGTGAAAAAGAAACGTTCCTCAACGGTTCTTAAATATTGCTTTGAATTTGCATTTTCCTTTTCTATATTTGTTTGTTAGATTATTTGGTCTAAAATCGACTTGAATAGGCACATTGAAATTTACCCTATTAAATTAAAGAAGGAGTTGCCAATGAGCACAATTTTAAATTCTACAATTTCGTAAATAATTATAATAATCAACCTAATTACAAAATTTAAGTTTAAGTTTTATAACCCTATGCTACTTCTCTTAAATTGTAATGCACAACAATAAATAGATAAACAAAAACAAGCATAATATACTTTGAAAAATTATACAAAAAGTTGTGAAACGGCCACCCTAATGATATAAAAATTTACATTTCGGGCGGCATTGAAACGCAACGATATTTAAAGAAAAATTAATCAACGCTGAATTTCAAAAGTTCCATACATTTGTTCATAATTCCCATTGAAATGAATTAAATTGTTTTGCCTTCGAGTCGGCGTGGAAATCAGCAGAGCACAGTTTTGACACAAGAGGCGGTCCCCGAAGAATCCGACAATTGAAGAGCTGTACGAACGGAACAGCAACGAGTTGAATTCTTTTCGGCAATTTAATGCATAATTTTATATGCGACTTTTTGATTGGCGGCCTGTTTCATGTGCTGTTTGGGTTTACAATTCGAGTCGTTCGCTTCAACAATTTAAGGCGCAATTAGGAAGCACCAAGGTTTCTGGTTTCTATGTACTGTGCCGCCGCCCCCTCCCCCTTCCGCTTCTGCCTTTTTTTTACCATTTTTACGAATACGTAAGTATTTGTGAACTTTGGCCCTTGGGTTGGTAAATGGTAAGCAGCAGTTAGCAAACCAACCATGTTGTCAGATATGACGATAAAACTCGCGTAGCTTACGTTAAATGTTAAGCTATTGTGATAACGATTTCATTTGATTGCCGGCCATATAACTCTGTACAGAGTCCATCATATCATCATCACATGACTGGCCCGACCAACCGATCGACCGTCCGGCTGCCATTGCGCAATGCCTTCAATTGATTTCTGTGCTTTTATCGTGACAGGTAGTGTGTTTTATACTATTATCTAGCAATATCGCTTTGGGTAGTTGCTTGGGTAGTGGCTCGAAGCATAAATTCATAAACGGAATCTTTTAGCAAATCGTTCAAGTCGACAGCGAGTGCAACCTAACCAACTACTTACCTGCTATTAATACCTTTAAGTTGGATAACCTGGCCAAGAAACCACACAAAACTTTCCATAAAAAGTTGTACACACTTATTTGTTGTTGTTGTTCATTCTTTAAGTCCTAAACTCTTCATCTGCTATATGTTCTGGCTTCGAATTGTACTTCAACATCAATCTAAGGCTTAACATGCAATTCAAATTTGCTCGCATATTCTGACTTGGAGAGGGAATAAAGGATATAAGCATGGCCGTAGCCCCCCCTAGATTCTGAACGGAACAAAAATTTTGCAGACAAATTTGAATTTGTTCCGCATTGTGAAAAATTACGAAATAAAAACATTCATTTTATGGCTACGCTTGATTCATCAGCTAAATTGTTGTGAAGATATAATGTTGAGAATATATACCTGTATATACTTATATGGGCATGAACACATTGTGTTAAAGGGCTCAACTTATAACTCTTAACTAGCCCTATATTTGGTGCTAAAGTTGATTTTAGGCAACGGGTCAAACGGGGCAAGGAATTTGTTTTTGCGGCCACCAATTCCCTGATTTCATCGAAACCTAAGGCAATATATATTAATGCGACTAGTTTTAAAACGTTATGCATTATTGTCTCTTAAAAATAGTTTTGGTTTAACAGAAACATTCAATGTTTATATTTTCATACTCATAATAATATCAGACTTAACTACATATCAAACAAACAATCTTTATGTACTTTAAATAAATAAATATAAATGTAATAAACAAAAATAGATTTAAATGTGAATAATATTAGCAAAATTCAATATGTTATTTTCAGAAAATGCAGTTCAGAAAATGCAGTTTCAGTTCTGAACTGTCGAAACAAAATGATTTCAGATTTCTTTATCTGCCATAACTTCCTTTTGATATCTGCTCCGACCCCAGATGCGGTTCCCATTCCATGTTGGCATGCAAAAAAAATCTATTCTTCTGAGAGGCAGCCGATTTCTTTTTAGAAAATTTACTATACTAGACTTGATACTATAAATTGATTTTCAAACGGAGCGCAGCACCCATTCGAGAAATTATATATTTTTCTCTCCGTTTGCACGCCACTTTATTTGTTTCGCCGCCAGTAGTATTCAACTGGATTTCAATAGTTCTAAAGTATTTGCACGTATGTATATACGAGTATATATAAAAAAAATTGATTAATTATGTAAGAAAACACAATTTCAAATTGTTCAATTTTACACTTTACGATCACAAATTTTCTTATATTTTAGCAAGTTTTTTTTAACATTTTATTGCATTCAAAAACAGGTTCACACAGGTCATTATTTTGAATTTTTTCATGTGTTTTTTATACCCTGTACCCAAAGGGTACAAGGGTATATTAGTTTAGTGCGAGTGCACATGGAACACACAGAAGGAGGCTTGGTAGACCCCACAAAGTATATATATTCTTGATCAGCATGACAAGCCGAGTCGATATAGCCATGTCCGTCTGTCCGTCTGTCTGTCCGTCTGTCCGTCTGTCTGTCTGTATGAACGCAAGGATCTCCGAAAGTATAAGAGCTAGAATAACCAAACTTGGTATACAGATTCTCCTGAGACCGAGAAAGGACGAGTTTGTTCATTTTTTCTGATCCACCCCCCCACTCCTCCCCTATTAACGATTTTCTATAACTCCCGTAATTCTTGGAATTTTGAACTAAAATTTGGTAGTCACATTAGGTTTATTATATAACCGTATACCAAGTCTCATTATGATAGAATGATCGGAAAGAAAGTTATAGCCATATAACCAGGCTCAATGCACACATACATACATATGTACAAGTACACAAACACGCATAGACACGATTCTGATGTAATTGTAAATGTATGTATGCATGCATGGAATATTTTATATTTAATTAGTTAATATTTAGTTAATTAATTAAATTAATTTAGTTAATTAATTTAATTAAATTAATTAATTAATTTAATTACTTTTTTGTGGGGTGGTACAGGGTATTTAAGAGTTGAGCCTGCTCGACTTTAGCATTCCTTTCTTGTTTTTGTATAGTGCAAATACTTGTAATTTATTAGTAAAAAATCGGCCCCCTCCTCCATGGATATAAGCCATCTCTAACGCTGCCACTATTACTACTAACTTTTGATTTAAGCCAACTCTTTGGTTCGTCCCTTTTGGGGCGTGTTCATGACTCAACAGTCGGCTAAACTCTTAGCAAATGCCTATGCCTGCTGAGCATGGCTACGATTTTTAAAGTAATTATTCATGCCAACACCAACAATGACTAACTTAATGCGAAAGCCAACAAAACAAACACCACCAGCAACAACAAACAAACAAACAAATAAGGAAGCAAACAGACAGACAGCTAGAGAGACGGACGGACGGACGGACGGACGGACGGACGGAAAGAGGAGCAAGCCAATAAACCAACGTCTGTCGAGGCCTAGTCAGAGCTGGAATCCTTCCTTTCAGTTTTGCATAAACAGTGACGGTCGAGTGCGCAGCACTTAAGGACCGACGCCCGTTCAAGTGCCAGCGGGCAGCCTGTCAGCCACTATGTGGCTAAGGACGTGTGTCCGTTGCACGTCGGAAGCATTACTTAATTATACTAACAACCTGGCCACACGGTTTTTGGCCAAATACGGGCATGTGGGCATTGGGCATTGGGCCGAAGGGGTTAAGGGGTTAAGAGAGTGCTGTAAAAATTGCGGCACTCCCTGAACGGCGGAACACATGCCGCTAATAAAATAATAAATATCCGCATTGCCAAAGCCAAAATGGGACAACCCTGCCGCGTGTCACGCGTCGCTGGGCCACACACACACACACACAAAATTTGTCGAAACGAAAACAATTTCATCATCGTAATATATGTGTGTGGGAGTGTGTGAGTGTGTGTGTGCGAACATAAAGCTCGAAAGAGTTAAACCCAGCGTCGGTAAATTGCCATATTTTATGCTTCAATCACCCGTCTTTGTCAATTGAAACGCAATTTTCATAAAACACACACCAATATACGCAACTGCTCTTCATCCTACAGTTTGCGAGTCTATCCGTCAGATACAAGAAAAAACGAAACCATCTACTCTCACAGAGGGTATACTGGGTTCGTGTTAATGTTTGTTACTCCAAAGATCGTCTCGGAGCGGTACTAAGCCTTAGTGTGCTTTAAGAGTTATTGAATTCTAGAAACTCACGAGAAACGCCTTTTGAATGCCAATAGGCGCCTTTTGAAGAGATACTTTTTGTAGATGCTTAGAAATTACTGAATATTTATTTAAACTTTAAAGTTATAAGCATTCTTCTAAATGCCAATAGGTGCCTTTTGAAGAGATAGATTATGTAGAAGCTTAGAAATTACTGAATATTTATTTAAACTTTAAAGTTATAAGCATTCTTTTAAATTCCAATAGGCGCCTTTTGAAGAGATAGATTATGTAGAAGCTTAGAAATTACTGAATATTTATTTAAACTTTAAATTGTTAAGCATTCTTCCAAATGCCAATAGGCGCCTTTTGAAGAGATAGAAATTACTGAATATTTATTTAAACTTTACATTTTAAAGCATTGAAGTCCAACAAGTAAGTTATGTTTAATTCAACGTATTGCTGAAAATAAAAGTCGAATTTCATATTTTTAGAAACAATTTTTAATATAACTAGTTAAAATGCAGTTAACTCTTTAAATATCAAATGTTCTGTTAAATGTTGATGAACTGCCAACAAATAAAAATTATTTCCCCATGCAGTTAAAACATAGATTTGATGTAAGCATTTCTTTAAGCCATTATATAACCGATTTTTTTCTTTTAACCCTTCGTACGACATTTTGTGTGATTTCAAATCAGCTTTTTCCATTAGATAGAAAAGGTAAAATAAAAATATACGTGTTTTTTTTATGAAATTTTGTGATGCATATGCATAATATTGTTTTTTTTTTTTTTTTATACAAAAAACGATGTGTTTCATTTCTACATTATTGTTGTTTCTTTGTCTTTAAATAAAAATTTAAAAACAAATTTGTTCATTTTATTAAAGAGTTAAAAGTCAATTGTTCTCTTCCATCGATTTACAAAAAAAATAAAATATATAGCTTACCTAAGCTTGTTTGCCTTTATAAAAGTTCTATAAATCGAAGCAAATAGGGCGATTTTAATTAATGATTAATGTTTAATGGATCAATTACAGCTCACCCATTTAATTCCACTGATTCATATATAGCTATATTGTTGTCATTTGCCAAAGAATATGCCATTCAGAGACTTTTAATTTCCAATTAGTTTGTACCATAAATCAAATATTCACTGTTTTTTCTACTTTCCATACTTTTTGAATGAAATTAATATTGAAAGTGAGAATTTATTTTTAAACAATGTTTATAAATATTTTATTATCATTTTATTTTATTTGTTTATTTTTTGTTTATTTGCTTATTAGTTCCTGGTACGACAAGAAAATTTCTTTTAAATTAATGTACTATTATATGTAGTCACAAATGCATACAAATTTGTTTTTTATAGTTATGAAAAATTGAAACGTAAAGGGAAACTTCTAAGTAACGCGGCTTGAACGTTTGATGTTCTTTTAGATGTGTCCTTTAATTAAGTGTATCTATCATTCGTTGCGTGCCACAAGGGGTTGCATATTTTTAGTGACGCCCGACAAACTCGTATTCATAAAGCCACCATCAAGCCACAGGCATCGGTGGTGCCATATTCTAGGACTCGTATATTGTTGCAGCTTCCCCGTCGCGTGTGCTCTGCAGTCAAAATTGTCGTCGTTCCGTTGACTATTGATTTCCCAACTTCCCCCCAAGTTCGCCCGCCTCTGGCAGCCACATAGTTGTCCCCAGCGGAGCACTTGCAAATGCGACCAAAGCACGTTTTGCCAAACTCTAATGACAGGCAAATAAATTTCGGAGAAAATATATTTCGAAAAATTGATCTGACGTGTCACGCGACCGGTAGCGACAACTTGTCCAGCGCGTTGTTCAGGTGAAAAAAATGCACGTACAAAGGAAATAGAGACAGATAAGTACGAGTATATATAGAAAGTACTGTCTGCGCTATGGATGGGTGATAAATATAGTATATGTGTATTGAAAACTGCTAACAGCGTCAGAGGTGAGGATAAATTTTGTTTTTGAAAGAGTGTGCTAAAGAGGGAAAAGCTAACTGTTGAAGAGTTAAGCTCTTGGCGTTTCAAAATATGGAATTTAAGGCTATGGTCAGACAGGTAAATTGTTTGATTGCGATTTCAATTTTAGTTTAATGGAAATCAGCTACATTTCTATGGAAAAAAGCTTGCAATTATAACAAAGATTCGGAAAGATTAAGCTTGGTAGACATATAGTAGTTGTATATTATTATCCAAATTATTGGAAAAGCGATTAATTCCATGATGTATTTATTAATTTCTATAAAAATTTTATTAAGATTACTCTGAAAACAGTTAAGCATTAGGGCTTTAATTTGTTATTACTTAATTTTTACAACGGTAATACACCTAATTCTGTTTTTACGCGGTCTTTTTTTTACACTGTTTGAAAATTAACAAGAGAGAACGCTACAGTCGAGCAAGCCCGACAGTGTAATACCCTGTACCCAGGTAAACTTCCGTCACTGAGTTATATGCGCCCATAGTAGCAGCAAAAAGAGGAAGAAGAAGAGCGAACTTGTTGCTGCAGTTTGGGGAGGTTGTACTGGGGAGAATTTGTTTTGCTAATAACTTTTCTTAGAATTGACCGAATTGAATAAAATTTTATACAACAGTAGACAATTATATATTAATTATGTGTGCAAAGTTTGGTTTAGGTAGCATTTGAAATGTGGACGCTATTGACGAAATTCTGTAGCGGGGGAAGGGGGGGAAAATTAAAAAAAAAAACATAAACTCGTCCTTACTCGGACCTAGGAGAAGCTGGATGCCAACTTTGGTTATTCTAGCTTTTATAGTTTCTGAGATCCTCGCGTTCATCCAGACGGACGGACAGACGGACAGACGGACAGACGGACAGACGGACAGACGGACGGACATGTCTAGATCGATTTCTCTCGTCATGCTGATCAAGAATATATATACTTTATGGGGTCGGAGATGCTTCCTTCTGTATGTTACATACTTTGCACAAACCTAATATACCCTTTTTACCCTACGGGTACAGGGTATAAAAATTGTATATATAGTTACACGACTTTATTCCATTTAGACCTTTAAAATTAATGACATTTGCTCTTGAATATAATATTAAGCAACTATAAAAACCCAATATTTTAAAGGAATGTTTTTTGTTTGTAGAACTTCCATGCTTTATTTCCCAAAGTTAACAAAAATATAATTTTTTATCAAAACAGGCATTAAAAATTACAAGTTCAAAACAAAATATGCTAAATATTTTAATTAAAATAGAATTTCAACAACAATTTCAAATTAGTTTTAAATATAGTAAAATGAATGAATGCATTATGTTTTAAAGCAAAAATTCCATTTAAATAATGAAGAAAGCTACATTCATGGACTAATCTATTAAGAAGTAAGCTATTGAAATGAGTCGAAATGAAGAAAATTTGAGTTATTAATAGAAGTTCTAGCCTGCCAAATCAAAAATTAAGGCTCTAACATATAAATAAAATGATTTCAATATTTTTTTATGACAAATCCCTGCGATTAGAATAAATAAATACAAAATAAATATCTAATCTAAAATAAATACAAAGCTTACCACGTTTTATAATGCTTAAAGTATCCTTTTTTGTTTTTTTACTATTGTAATAATTGGAGTAATAGTTTATAAGAAAATCGGAAAATGCAACTCAAAGAAACACTTAATTTCTAGTTTCATGTAGTTCTAGTTTTATACACAAATTTCGAATTCAATAGTATTATTAGGTAGGTCGGTAGGTCGGAGCGGCAGCCAGGGTATGCACCCCGACTCACTTAGGCCTTGTAGATTGGCCCGTTGTGATACCGCATGGACAAGTCCACTTCCCAAAATACCCGTGTTTGGCTGCATGTCTGCGCGAATATTACGTCCATCCAGCTGCCTGGATGAACTTGAAGATGTCTATCGGCTTCTTGTTTGCTAGTGCCGATAGATTTGGTAGGAGACTGTCTCCTAAGAATCGATGTCTTGTTCTTGACAAGGCCGGGCAGTCGCAGAAGAGGTGTGTTACCGTTTCCTCCTCTTCCACGTCTCTGCAGCTTCTGCAGAAATCGTTATGGTGGAGCCCTAGTCTGGCGGCATGGGTGCCCACCAGCCAGTGCCCTGTGATGGCTCTGATTACGACTGAGCATTGGCTTCTGCTCAGTTTGCAGAGTTCAGAAGATCGTCTCTTGTTGAGGATTGGCCATGTTTGGCGTGTGATTTTACAGGAGTCTGTGTCGGTGGTCCACATTTGATTGGCGACCAAGTCAAAGTGGTTTCGGACTGACAGTTTACAGCTGGCCATCGGTGTACCGACGCTCTCCTTGTCTGGGAGGAGGGAGGCGGTAGTACCGTGTCTTGCCAGCTCATCGGCTATGCAGTTTCCCTCGATATCCCTATGGCCTGGGACCCAAATGAGGTATATAGAGAGCTGTGTTGCCATCTCGTGAAGAGATTTGCGACAGTTCTGTACTGACGTCGAGTTCGACGTGATGGCGTTAAGGGATTTTATAGCCGCTTGGCTATCCGAGTAAATGCAGATTTCTCTGGTATGTGTGGCTGGGCTTGGCAGTATGAGAAGAGCTTCTTGAATGGCTATTACTTCCGCCTGGAACACACTGCAGTGATCCGGTAGCCTGAAGGCTTTTCTGATTCCGAGTTCTTCGCAGAAGACACCCCCGCCTACGCGGTTGTCCAGCTTAGAACCGTCTGTATATATTTTGATGGAATTGGTTGGGCCTGGCGGGCCGAAGTTCCAATCTTCCCTAGAGGGAATGATGGTGTGGAAAGGAGTATGTGGATACTCTTCTGCGATGCAGTGGTCAGTGACTGATGGGATGTTGTCATTTCCCTTCAGAATTTTGGCATGACCAAAGCATTCCTCTGACCACTGGTTTGTTTCTCTCATGCGAAGAGCCGCCAGCGTGGCGTTCATTTTTCCCATGAGATGTATTGGGAGTATTCCCAGAATTGCATCTAGTGCATCATTTGGAGTAGTGCGTAAAGCGCCCGAGATCGTTAGTTCAGCCTGTCGCTGAACTTTGTTAAGTCTCTGAAGAGATGAGTTTTTCGAAAGGGATGGCCACCATATGGAGACACCATATAAAAGTATGGGTCTGATTATTGCAGTATATAGCCAGTGGACCACATGGGGGGCCATGCCCCATTTCAGTCCAATGGATTTTCTGCAGGTATAGAGTGCGATTGTGGCTTTCCGCACTCTGTCTTCAATGTTCAAGTTCCAGTCCAGCTTCCTATCTAGTATCAAGCCTAGATATTTGGCTGAGCTGTTGAAAGCTAATGGTACCCCATTTAGTAATGGGGGACGAAGAGATGGGATTTTGTATTTCCTCGTGAATAGTACCAGCTCAGTTTTGCTGGGGTTTACACTTAGGCCACTTGACGTTGCCCAAGTTGAAAGTGTGCTTAATGCGTCAGTCATGCGTTCGCACAAGGTTTGGGGAAATTTACCCGAGAAGGAAATGGTCACGTCATCTGCGTAGGCTATCGCGCGGCATCCCCCTATCCCTTCTAAGGATCGTAGGAGTGAGTTAACTGCCACGTTCCATAAGAAGGGTGAGAGCACCCCACCCTGAGGCGTTCCGCCACTCACATATCTAGATACCGTGGACATCCCCAGTGTAGACTTAATGGACCGCCTAGTAAGGAGCTGTCTTATCAGTTCCACAATGGAGTTGTCCATCCCTAGATCGGTGAGTGAGCCTGTGATGGCGCTTGGAGACACATTGTTGAAAGCACCCTCTATGTCTAGGAAGGCGATTAGAGTATAATGTTTGATTTTTAGAGCTTTTTCGACGCCCGAAGTGACAGCATGGAGTGCCGTTTCTGTAGATCTGCCTTTGCAGTATGCGTGTTGAGAGCTTGAAAGCTCTGAGAGGGGGATCTTACTTCTCAAATAGAGACCCATTAATCTCTCGAAAGTCTTTAATAGAAAAGATGAAAGACTTATCGGCCTAAAATCTTTCGGGGTAGTGTGCGAGGCTTTACCTGCTTTGGGTATGAAGACCACTCTTGATCTCAGCCAAGCTTCTGGAATATTCCTTGTCAGGAAGATCTTGTGAAAAATATCTGCCAGCCATCTGATGGCAGTATTTCCTGCGTGAATAAGCTGCGCCGGAATGATATTATCCGGCCCTGCAGACTTATAGGGCTTGAAGCTTTTTATTGCCCATCTGATATTATTTTCAGATAGAAGATAGGGTGGCGTTTGAGATGGACCAGCGCTTGCTGAAAGGCCGGTTGGTTTGATGCTTGTAGAGCTGGGAAAATGGGTGCCTAGAAGCAGCTCTAAAGACTCTTGACTCGAGGTCGTCCAAGTCTTATCTGGCTTCTGAAGGTACCCTAGCGTTGAGGGAGTTTTAGAGAGGACCTTCCTTAACCTTGCGGCATCGGAGGTGTTCTCAATATCTGAGCAGAAGTTCTGCCATGAAGATCGTTTGGCCTGTCTGAGTATTTTCTTGTACTCTGACAGGCTTTGTTTGTATGCATACCAGTGTTGGTCTCCCCCTTGGGATCTGGCTGCATTGAAGAGTTTCCTAGCCTTTTTTCTTGCCTCACTGACCTGTGGAGTCCACCAGGGAGGCTTGAGTTTGCCTCTTGGTTTCCCAGTGGGGCATGATTTCTGCAGCGCGGTGTTGCACGCTGTGGTGAATTGTTTTATTAGCGACGAGGTGAATTCGACTGTGTCTGGGCCCTCGGGAGGGTAGTATGGAAGTAAGTTACTTAAGTGATTAGAGTACAAAGACCAATTTGTGCGTCTAGGATTTCTAATCGCGATTGGTCTTTCATTCTTTAGAGATACTTCGAATTGGATGTATCTGTGATCTGAGAAGGAGTGTTCTAATAGGACTCTCCATTTGGAGATACGATTGTAAAGTGCGTCTGACGCCAAAGTAAGGTCAAGAACCTGGCTACGGTTCCTTACCACGAAAGTTGGATCTGATCCAGCATTACATAAAAGTATGTTAGTAGACAGGATGTAGTTAAAAATGGACTCACCCCGTACATTGGTATCAGTGCTACCCCACTGAGTGTGATGAGCGTTGGCATCGCATCCTATGAGCAGATCAATGTTGTTCTGCCTGCTGTCCTCTATTATTTGTCTTGTCAACAGAGGTGGAGGGTTAGCTTCCTCGTAAGCCATATAGGCTGAGCATATTCTTAGAGGCTTTGGCTTAGCCTCAATGCATGCGGCTGTGTTATCTTCATTACTGAAATTGGATAGCAGAAAAATGTTTATGTTTTTCTTGATTAAAATGCAGGTTCTGGTCTTGCCTGAGCTCTTCGCTGTGATCAGCTTATACTCCTTCGTCCCCAGTCCAGAAACCTTGTCCCTACGGACCCAAGGTTCCTGAATGAGGACTACGTCGATGTCGTCTTTGCTCAGACGATGTATTAGGGCAGCTGTTGCTGCTTTGCAGTGGTGGAGGTTAATCTGTAGAAACCTCAAGGGCATCTACCTCCATCTCCACCACTGTCCTATCGGCCTCGTCGTCGTCTAGGATGAAGTCCTCATCCTCGTGGCCTAAAGTCGCGAACCCTTTCGTCAGTTCGGAGGTTTCGGAGGAATATCCTTCAAGGATATCCTCATCATCCGACGCGACCTCTGTTTCAGGACTGCCTGGAACGACTGGTTCTGCGTCTGCTGGTTCCGCGTTTTGTGTGGTGGGCTTACCACTCGCTGTGTCACCTCGGTAGACACGTATGGCTACCGATTTGTAGCCATACCTGGCCAGATTTCCACATCTTGCCAGCTCGTCCACCGATTCCTTGTTTATAACGAGTACGATCTGGCGCGTGGTCCCTTCCGCCTCCTCTACCTTGACCACGCTCCAGTCGTCCGTTTTCATGCTCGGGTTGCAGACCTGAAACACCTTCAGGATCTCTTCTGGCTTCTCTGGTTTCGCCGATACCCTGACCCTGGCACGTGGTCTGCTGGGTATGTCGCACCAGTCCACCGCAACCAGTTTTGCACCTGGATACACTTCTCCGAGTGCTGCAATGGATTTCTTGTAGGCCTCGGCTGACCGCTTGTCATGACAAGCGATGGCCTTGACCCTGCCTTGATGCCATCCTGCATCGTCGCATATAGGTGGTGGTCCTCCACTCGTTGCCAGGTCCGTCAGAAACCGACCTTGCAGCTCGTTTTCGACTCCTGCCCATCGGTGTCTCGGGATAAGACCATCTTTGCTGCCCTTGTCAAGGACACCAATGAGGATCTTATCCTTCGCCACTTCTGCGAAGGTTCGATGCAGAGGCTGCGGAGGTCGTGTTCTTTTCGCTGGTTGTGGCGGCGTATCTTCTGCCGACCTCTGCCTTTTCGGGGCATTTTTGTTTCTTTTTACCGGAGCTGGCTTGAAATCCGGTAGGATTTTCTTCGCCCATTCCACCATCCTTTGACCGTCTGGTGACATCTCGGGGGCGGAGTGGTTTTTTTGCAGAATGACTGCTGCGCGTCTCTTGTCTTGAAACGACGTTTTTGTTTTGGGTGGTAGCATTGCCGAAGTTTCTGGCTCTGCAGAGTTACCAGCCTCCTCCAATTCTACTGCTGGCTTGGCAGCTTGGCTTAGCTGCTTCGCCTTCGAAGTGGAGGGGGTCTGATGCTCCCCAGATTCTGAGACAACCGATTGGCTTGTCGGATTGTCTCCACCTGTACTGGCAGCAATGGAATGGGAGCTGCTAGGAGTTCCCATTCTGGCGACAGTCAAATCTATGACCATCTGGTTAGAGGGATTTGAGGTCCCGTCCGGCTTATGGCGAGTTCCGGTCTCATTGTTTTGTTTTGTTAATTTGTTTTGTTTTTTGGTGCTTTGTTTCATTATTGGTCCCACGAGTAGTCGGGAAGGGTTGGGTCACCCGTGGCATAGCCCGAGTACCACGGGAAGCCTGATTTAAACTGGAGGTCGGCAGGTATCCAGAGTTCGCATAGTAGAGACTGAGCACCCCCTCAGCCACGCATCCATCGGCCTAAGCTGTTCCGCTTTGGATTGGGGAAAATTTTATAGAGTATTCAGCTCTCGCCCGACCACCATTAGTCAGCACCACAAGGCAGAGACATGACCGTGCCAAGGGCCTGCTTCCAGCCGCCCTCGCGAGGAGAGTATGGTCGCACTTCCCATGGTGTATCACAATTACGGCGCGTACCACCTGGCTTGGTGGTTACACGTGATCCCCTTGTGACACCCATTGGCTGACGGCCAGTATTATTAACTCTACACAAATTTCCAATTCAATAGTATTATTTTAATATTCAATGATTACATCCGCACTTGACTCCCGCCTTTTTAGCTAAACTCGTCCCTAAACGCCATTGGCGCGCGTTTGTCTGCGGCCAGCAATAAGCTTTTTATGGCCCATCTGAGAAATATTTTATTGTTGAATGAACGAAAACCGCAGGTAAAAAGCCATGTCTGAATGTCAAATGATGTGGCGCAGCCAAAAAGATACCGAAAGAGATACAGAGATACAGATACAGTATCGGTGATGCGAAGGCATAATGCGCAGACAATTTGTTTTTGTTGCGGCACAAGACATTCCCTCGAGTATTCGAGAGCGACATAATGAATTACCTTTATTGACAAGTTAATGTTTATAGGTGGGCGTGTGTATCCGTATTCGTATCTGTATCCGTATCCGGCGCTGTGTCGTGTGGCGGGCAGGTTAAGCGCAGTTAATGGCAAGTGGATGAGCTGTTGATGTCAATGGCTGTGGCGGTGGCAGTGGCAGATCCTGAAGTCCTGTGTCCCCAAGCAATTTCGCTCGACTGCCGAATAATTTAGTGAGGCTAACACGCAGCCAAATGAGATGCGCAGCATTCGCCTCCAATTGAAATCAACTGCGGCAACGATCTCCTTGACTTATTAATACACGAGTATTCGTAGAAGCGCCAACATGGCCCATCAATTGGCGTTGACATCTTGCTCGCGCCTTGATGTATGCACGAGTTTATTTTTGTGGCACGCAATATCGTTAAGTAACTGATGTTATTGCCACTTCATCGTCTAACGGCTTGATTAATTGGAAATGAGTTTCTAATTGCAGCGAGCAACGCAAAGCCTTCGAGTTATATGCCACTCTTAATTGCCATCAAGCGTAATACACTTTCTAACCAGCGAAAAAATTATAAAATTTCAAATATAAAATGGAATAAAAGGGTTTCCTTCCACCCCCTCCGCCCACTATCAATTCCGATGGCGAAACTCCGCTTATAAATAAATGCACGAACCATTCAAGCGCAAAACTCGAAACGCTTAAAACTTTCCGCCTTTGTAGACGAATTTGTGGCAGCAAATTGCAAAATGACAGCTTGAGGCACTTTCCGAGACTTTGCGCAGCATCTTACATCAAAGTCCTTCGTAAGCATACTTATACTGTACAGTAGATAATGCCTACAGCTTGATGTTGGAAATAATTCGATATCGCACGAATAATATTATTTATTTGCTGCTCTCTTATGTTAATCTTTCTCTTATCTTTTAAGCTAACATCAGATACGAATATGTTTTGGAAAATATTAAAATCGGTTTTAAAATATTGCCTTTAAAAATCCCACATTGCAGGTGAACCGATATCTGCCTCAAAGAAAAATAAAGCTTAGTAATAAACAGCGACTCTGGAATTATTTGTCAATATTCATTTTATGGAGAGATGATTGAGAAGAAATTGCTGCTCTAAGCTTAATATGCTGCAGAAGATTTTATAATTTAATACTGAATTGTAGATCCTTCTTCGGCCCTGTTTACTTTTTTTTTATTTTTAAATTTAAAAAAATAATATCCTCTCTTGAAGCTAACTAACACTCTTCAGAAAATGATATATTTTTTCTAAATTATTTCTAAGTTATCCGATTTGTTTCAACAACACCTCATTTAAAACAGACTTTTAGAAATACAAATATGGGATCAAACACACCTAAAAACATATATATCTTGTCCTCTTACATCAAAGATAGTCCTTACTGTACTACTAAGTTAAGATAGCTCCTCGCCTAGTGGGAGTGGCATAACGAGTAGGGGGCGGGCGGAGTCTGTATAAAAATGGGTCTGTATAAAAATTGTATACAGAAAGAGAATAGGAATTGATACGCAAGCAACCACCTCCCCAATATAAGCCGAAAGCGCATTAAATTAATTAACCCTTTGCGTGTTCAACCTTTCCGCTTCACGACCCCAATGCTCTGAAGCGCCTGTTTGTGCAGCGTAGACAAAACATTTTGCATTCCTCTTTGAGTATCAGCGGGCGACGCACTTCGTCAGGCTTTCGAGGCGTGCCAGCGATGGAACTGGCGGCGTCATCGGCGTCAGCGCCGGCTATGCCAATATCCAGGGATGGAATCCACTTATTTTAAATCATCACGCATAAAAACATTTGTAATTTCAACTGAAATATTGAAGTTAAAAACGCGACTACTATCATTTATATTTTATATCATGTAATTAATTAATAATTATGTAGAAATTTGAAATATCATTCAAAACTTAAGCTCGATAGAAAGGACCGAGGGTTGTCATTATTATTCTGATTAATAAATGAAGACAAATAAACAATTGAAATGAACAACAAATTCGCTTGGTGTCAGAAAAGGGAATTCTCCGATTTTTTATGCAAAAACATGAATTAAAATATTCATTTTAAGCAATTAAATGACATACTACAAATATTTAAATAAATCCTCAACTAGAAAGTTAGCACAGCTGAAAAGAGTCCTTTCAAAATTCTATTTAAATTAATTATGTAGAAATTTGAAATGTCATTCAAAAGTTTTGAATCAAAACTTAAGCTCGATAGAAAGGAGTGTCTTTATTATTCTAAATAATAAATAATGACAAAAACAAAAACAATTGAAATAAACAACAAATTCGCTTGGTGTCAGAAAAGGGAATTCTACGATTTTTTATGCAAAAAAATAAATTAAAATATTTAATTTAAGCAATTAAATGACATACTACAAATATATAAATAAATCCTCAACTGGAGAATTAGCACAGCTGAAAAGTGTCCTTTCAAAATTCTTGACAACTCAGCATCCCTGGTATGTAGGGCTTGGGCGCGGCCGCCATGGCATGTCAAACCCTTGCTATCCCCATCGCCATCGTCTTCGCCATCACCATCGCCTTTACAACAACAATACAACAACCAACTAACAACAATAACAACATTAGGAACAAGAACAAATGCGCCAAATCACGTTCCGTCAACGAATATTGAGGTATTCTGCTTTAGCTTTGGCCGCGTGCCTCTCTTCTTTCCACGCACAAATTAGCATGTCCAGTCATAATTGTCCTTACGTGGAGATGACCCGCAGAGATAACTATCCATAGTTGTAACTGATTTGCGTTAACTCGTGTCCTCAACCCCACCATGTTTGTGTTTGTGTTTAGTTTCTCTTTGTTTTAGGAATTTGATTTGTCGCATTTGTTTTTATTTGAGAATCGCGTGCGGTTAATGAGCATAGCTGTTTCCTCGATCGATTCTCTATATTCACAAGCTGTGTATTTTTCTAAAATGCCAACAATAGGCATTTGATACTTTAATATGTATTTTATTATATAAGAAACGAATACCGAACACAAACAAATTAATGGCCAGCTAATGCTTATCGAAATTGTTCAACCAATTCTGAAAGACCAATTTTGAATAGAAATATATAAGTATGCAATAGTTGTGTACACGACTGCAGCTTGGAGCAATTTTTGTTATAAATATAATAAAGTTTTGTCATAAGCAGACCACACTTCAAATACTTACCGATCTACTACTTAACAGCATAGGGAAAAAAACGAATAGAAAGAAAAAGACCATTTAATGGTAATAGGAATAAGAGTACTGAAGAATAATGTACGTAGAAATAATAATAAAAAAATAATAAATAATAATAATAATTTTAAATTAAATTCAATAGACTGCCACCCTCTGCGCTTTCTCCTTCTTAGGCTTTTCTAGCTTATAAGATGCGTTTCATAATTTGTATATATTTCCTATGTCAACAGTCAATGTTTGTTGACATAAATAAATAAATAAATAAATAAATCAATAAATCAATAAATCAATAAATCAATAAATCAGTAAATAAATAAATAAATAAATAAATAAATAAATAAATAAATCAATAAATCAATAAATCAATAAATCAATAAATAAATAAATAAATAAATAAATAAATAAATAAAAAAAGCCACGTCAGCAGAAAAAACCCCAAAAAATCAAATAAATAAATAATTAATAATAATTTTAAATTAAATTCAAAAGACTGCCCTCCTCTGCGCTTCTCATACGAGGCACCTAAGCAAAGCCACGTCAGTATCAAAAGCACAGAAAATCAAATAAATAAATAAATAAATAATAATTTTAAATGATTTTCAAAAGACTGCCCTCCTCTGCGCTTCTCATACGAGGCACCTAAGCAAAGCCACGTCAGCATCAGAAGCCCATTAAATCAAATAAGGAAAAATAATTATAGTTGGAATTTAAATTCAAGCGACAGCCCTCCTCTGCGCCGCTTGGTTGGGTTCGTGTTTGAATGAGTTTACAGACACATTAAACAAATTAAATGCGCAATAAGCGCCATTATTCAACAAAATGCAAATATAAATGCCAAAAATGATATTTAATTATCGCCTTTTCGCCTTCCATTCGAGTGTGCAAACGCACACTGTTGGCAACTTTTTCATTTTGAATAAATTTACATTTCACTTGAGTAACAAGACAGCCCCCCCTTCTCTCCCCTCGCCAACCACTTCTTTTGCCATTCAACAATACGTTTAGCAACAACGATAAAAATAAAAAACAACAATAATAGAAGGCAATTGAAAACTTTTGCATAAGTAGAAACAAGTTAAGTGAATTAAACTGAAGCGGAAGTTGTTAAGCGCCAAAGTGCTAGTAAACGAAAATGGTGGAAAAGCAGGAAATGGCGGAAGACGGAAGTGAAGCGAATTGAGGGAAAGTTGACTGCTAGCTGGCTCTTCTGTTATTTCAGTTGTCTTAACAAGGCATTCAGTTAGCACACAAACCGCTAGACAACCACACAGCCACACACACATACATATACACATACATACACACACACCAATACACAGAAATTTAGTCGGGGAATAGGCAGAATCTGTTGCTGGTCCCTCTGAGCCAACGATTATAAAGGCAGTCGGTTGTTGAATTGAAGTTTAATTTGTTTTTACAAGCTCGATTATGGCTTGGCGCAGAAATACTGAAACCCAAAAAATATATGTATTTTATTAAATATTAGGGCCTGTTCAGAGGTTTCAATTTTAATTTCAATTTGAAAAAGAACACAAACGCAATTACTTTTTTTTAGCTTTAAGTACACTTAGATATTTAAAGACTTGATTATGATATTTAATATATGTAGATATATATATCTGTATGACTTATTTGTAAGTATTAAGATTGAATTGTGGCACACTTTAAAGGCATAGGTTTTACATCTGGTTGTGATTTAATTACATATTGAAATTTCATTTCATTTCATGTATTCACAAAAATTGGCACCATAAATTGGTGTGTATCTATAATTAGTTAATAATAAAGAGTACAGGTTGTAAAACCTTATCAACTTAAATATATATATAAAGTGTGTTTTTACAGATAATGAGTGAACGGACAGTTTCTAAAATGTAAAAGAAGCGGGGGAAAATGTAATCAAAAACCCATGAGTAGTTTACTTATAACACTTAAGAATAATAATTTAAAGTAATGCTAATAATATACGAATATGAAGAACAAGTACATCGGTTAAGAAAATTACGAGCTAAACGTGTAAGCCCATCGACTACCATTTCAGTACGTGATACATTATGAAGGTCTGTAGTAGAGTGTTACCAGGGTAGATTAAAAATCATATTTAAAATTTTGTTTTGGGTAACTTGCAGTTTTTAAAGATGACATTTGGCCACATCAGACCAGGTTAGGGCTCCATAAAACATAACTACTTGGAAAAGTGGATCTAAAGAGATACATTTTGTTATTCAAGCTAAGGCGTGAGTTCCTATTAATAAAGAGGTAAAGGATGCGAATTAAAGTATTGTATTATCTTTAAAAAGTCATTTCTTATCAAGGAGCATACCTAGACACTGTTTTCCCACTTCACATTAACAGAATTCAAATTGAAATAACGAACAGAAGATGTTTATTAATTACATTTACGTTGTTGAATATAGAAATATATATGTACGTTTAGGAATATGAAACATATATATGAAACTTTTTAATTTAGTGACACCAGAAACCGTTGCCTCTCATACTCAGTCAGTTTTCGGCTTTATATAGTAGAATAAAATGGACGGTATTTGTACTGCCCCTCAATGCCCCTCAGCTACTTCTCTAAACTATTCTAACGCTTGTCATTTTCAGGTTTCTTACTTATGGAAGAGTATAAATTGAACAGAACAGAAAGTCTTCTTGAAGCGACTTGTTATGCAGAACTAATTGTGAGTGTTAGTTTTATATTTTTTATTTGTTTATTTAAAAATGAGATCAAAGTTAGTTGTAATTATATATAAAAACCAATTCAATATCTCTGCATTCAAAAAAGTGTCAAAAGTGTGCGTCACGGAAAAAAAGAGAAAGAGAGAAAGAAAGAGAGAGAGAGAGAGAGAGAGAAAGATATAAAGCGAAATTCCACGCAAAAAGCCCTATATGTTGCAAAGGTTTCCATAGCAGAACTGTTTTGAATTACTTTGGTCCTTTGCTTTGGGCTTAACCCCTTGTTTACTCCGTCCGTCCGTCCGTCCGTTTGTCTGTCTGCCTGTTTGTTTGTTTGTTTGTCAAGCAGCAAACAGCGCGAGCCACACACTCGTGTGCTCTTTGAAACTGCGTGCAGATAAACACCTTGCGGCGAACAGAAAGAGCAAGTGCATCCATCCGCCCTCCATTTGGACGCCTCACCACAATCGGAAGAAACGTTTTCGCTTTGCATTTCAATTTGTTTTGTTTTTCCGCATTTTCGATTTTAAATAAAACCGCGCGTTTCAGCGCAGCGATGACAACGCGTGTGCAAGTCATGTAACCGCCCCACTCCCTCCTCCCCCTCCTCCTCCTCCTCCTCCTCCTCCTCCTCCTCCACCACTTGCCAACACTCTGGACCGAATAACACATACTCGTCCAAGGCATTGGGAATGCGCAGGTGTCGCTGAAAAACAGCCAACGACCGTTAAACGATTTTCGAATGAATTCAAATTCGCGATTGTTGCCGTTGGCTCGGCTGCCATTAAATGGATGGCTCTGTCAGCGGCCGGAGCATCGGAGTGTGTGCAAACAATTTGCCGGATTAAATGAGTCCCAAATGAGACGTTTTTACAACACACACATAAATACCAATATACCGACCGTTTATCCCCAACCCATAAACTGAGAGACATGACTGCGTTTCTAATACGTTTTATGAAATACAAACACACACTTTTCTTCTTTTTTTTTTTTGAATATTACGGTTTGGTTGAAAAGGCACTTACTTATCAATATGAATATTTGCAGTTCAATTAATAATATTTAAAAAATTATAATAAACCTTTTTGATGTGATATATTTATTGATATTATAAAGATAAATAATAAAGAAAAGATGTTGCCTAACTTGCAACTGGTTCCTTGCAAGCGGTTCTATGGTCATAGCTTGTGCTGATTTGCGGATAAGCTATAGCCTTCTTCAACTTCTTTATATTCGTCAAAGTCAACTTCACATAATTTTAGTTGGTTACTTTCATTTCATATTTTCATTTTCTATGATGGAGAAAAATTAACATCTTTAAAATATATAAATTTACGATGTGACAGAAAGAATGAAACTAATTTTTAAAGTCGGCGTAGTGTTTCTGATCAATATTAATGTAATTATAAGATTTGGACAATTTAATTCTGAAAAAAAAACCTGGTGTTGAAATTGAGATTAAAAATTAAGAAATATAGCTGAAAACTAAATAAATAATAATCAAGGTCTTCAATCAATATCCATTGATTATTGCTGGAAATGGAATTATCCCATAAGAACATCACATGGGACACAGCTAGACAGACGGCCAGAAATAAATTTAGATGGAAAATACTTGCAGAAGCCCTAAGCTCCCAAATGGAGTAAAAATGAATAAAAAAATTCCTGGAAATGTGTGAAAAAAAACCTGGTGTTATATTAATGTCAATAACGTGGCTGAAATTGAGATTAAAAATTAAGAAATATAGCTGAAAACTAAATAAATAATAATCAAGGTCTTCAATCAACATCCATTGATTATTGCTGGAAATGGAACTATCCCATGAGAACATCACATGGAACACAGCTAGACAGACGGCCAGAAATAGATTTCGATGCCCTAAGCTAGCAAGTGGAGTAAAAAGGAATAAAAAAATAAATAATAAAATTCCTGGAAATGTCTGAAGGAATTTAAAATCGTATTAGCTTGATCGTATAAATGATTTGTATAAATTAAGTTTCTTGTCTACCATTTGTGCATTTTTGAACAATTAATTCTAAACTTATAAATAAAATGCAGCTTTGTTGTTATTAAGCTATTATCCCCAAAGACTTTGCTTAAATCAAATGCATTTTCAACTCTTGCATGTTAACCAAAAAGGAAATCACAAGCCAACAAGTTGCTTGACAATTTTGTGCTAAAACAGCTTGATTGCAATTCCCAGAAGTCTTTGTACGCGATCCAATGGGGAAACCGGTAAAATTGTATTATTTCTGTTCAATATTGAATTTATCAACGAACATAAGACAAGACCGCTACGTGCCCAGCATAGACATGTTCGCGTGTGCCCGAGGAAAATGGAAAATGGAGCACACATTTCGGCTAAAATGACACTTCGAAATGGCACGTTGGCATTAAAATTACAAAAAAAAAAAACTGTCGGTTGTATTTAAGCATATGACGTGGCGGAGTCGAAGCTCTGAGACATTTAAAAATGCGTTACGAAACGTATTGAATATTGTGGGTCGTCAAAGTTCCCATTTTGCGGATTGGCTGTGTTGACATTGGAGCCAAAGGACTTGGTCCCTGGAACAGGCTCGTTGTGTCCTCCTCTCCTTCATACTTCAAATATTGTTGTAAATGACACCAGAAGTGCTTTGAATGTTAAAAATGTATTAATTCCGCACTGAAGCTCTCCGGGTGTCAGGTCAAAGGTGCGTAGAACGTGTTTCAATTTTTGAATTTTTATGCGTACAATGCGGAACAGTCATGCGAGTGCTCGGCATTCGGGGTGGATTTCCAGTAAAGAGCTTGGGTGCCCATTGTTTTGGTATTTATTCAAATTGAGACATTAGACAAATTAAATTTACACATCATTCTTGATTGTTATCGCCGGTATATGCATTTAATTATGGCATTGTTTTGGGCAAGTCCCGTGAGCTTCAAAGCATGCGGAAGGATCTTATTTACATTTTTGTTTACACAAAGTGAAAATCGTGCTTGTGGCGAAGCCAGTCAGTCGGTCATTCAAATAAAATGTTATGTTATGTTTTTTTATAACAAATCAACACATAATGTGTAGTGTAGTTAATATAAATGGGGCCTTGAACATAATTTCTTCTTCGTTGTTAGATTTCCTTGGATAATTTTTGGGAAGGAATCCCCTTTTCCTTGCTAGGAATTCGACTCAACGAGTCTAATATTTCTTGTTTATTCTAGACGTTAAGGATTATAGCATTTGCCCTTTTACTTAAGGGAAGAGCTTATGAAAACCCTGTTTTAACCCAGTAGTCCCTAAAGATTTCGCCTCCTAGGTTTGGCAATGCTGTTATTTATTTTTTATAATTATATGTCGACAAAAATAGACAATCTAAAAACAATACTAAAGTTATAAGTTATAGTAAGCCTATGTTGGACAAATTACAATAATATCTTATAAAGGAGATTTTCTAAACATAGGAACCCTATCAATGGGCATGTCAAAATCATATAGTTATATACAAGTATATATTTTATTTTAATATAGTTAGTTCACAACAAAATTTAAGTCTTAGCAAAATTGAAGAGTTAAACCAAGCACCATGAATGATGTACGCGCCTTGAGATACGATATCAAATGGGATGAATGGCAGGGTCAACTAATTACGGATATAAATTTTAAGCATGTTACCATTTCTATTAGATATCTTAATAATACTAATACGCCCTTCCTGCATAGGTACTATGATATGGTTATAGAGTTTATGTGGGAAAATTCTTTTTTGAAAAATATCGTTTACGAGGGCCTGGGTTTCTATGAAATGGATGACATGAAGAAGATATATTCAGATTATGTTCGGCATATCCTGCGTAATGAGTGCTCGGTTATGATGTTAAATCCGGATGCAACTCAAATAGTAGCCGTGGTCTTGCTGGAATGGATGACAGAGGAGTGGCATTCATGGTGCGATATTTTCACACAAAATCAATACATAGGTTTCCTCAAAACTTTTGCATTTATCTGCTCTAGGGTTTATTTACCGTCATCCATACCGAAGGGTTTGTTTCAACAGCTTATAACAATGAAACAGGAGCTCATGCGAAGCACCAAGGAAAAACTGGAATTAGACAATTTTGATAGCTTGGTGGTGCATGAGCTAGCCCTGCCAGAGGACTTGTACATTCACAAGGACTTCCTCATGTGCCTCTTCGATGTGTTCGGCTTTGTGGCCCAACATATGCACATGCCACGAGTCTGTTTTATTGCCTTGAGCAATATGGATCAGGAGTCAGCAAGTTTGGCAGAATACGACGAAATTGGACGCACTATATACTCAATATATAAGGTGGATAACAAACGTCCTTTCGATATATTACGCGAACTGGATGAGATGTATGCGGTACTTTTCGAGCTGCCTGTGGAGCCAATTCTGAAATATATCTATATGCCTGGATTTGAAGCGGTCCATGAGGAGATGAGGCTACGCGAACTGAAAATGAGCGAGTTCGACTAACAACATTTGTATAATTTCCAAAATAAAACTGAAAATTAGTCCAAATCCGACTTTATGCTTGAGAGATTAAAGCAAATTGTCTGAGCTCTAAATTTCTGATTGCAGAAATTAATTTTCCTAACCCAATTAACGGTGTAATTTTCTCCTGAAAGCCTTTATTATTTCAAAACACATCACTTAGACTTTTATAACGAATTTCTGCTGCAGCAGATCCAAAATTGTCGAAATAATAAATACGATTTGTATATATGCTTTTATTTGTATCCAAAATATATTTATAATAAAAAAAATTATTTATTTAATAATAATAGTAAACAAATAAATATATATATATCCAGAATGAAACAGAAGTTGAGTCCACAATCGACTTTATATCGCAATACTTAATATATTAAAGCAAATTGTTGAACTCCGCATTTCTTATTGCAGATTATAATTCTCAAAGCCCAATTGAAGGCGTTATTTTGATCCAGAACCACTTTATTTCCAGACTCATCCTCTATAATTACAATTAGGTTTTGATGCCGAATTTAGGCTGCTGTGGCCCTTTTTTGCTGTATGGTGGCGGAGGTTGAGGCCCCTTATTGTTCAAATCCTGTGCTACTTTTACATTATACCTCGGTTCTGGCGCAACATTTTTACCCAAAAAGACGGGTGGTCCTTTATTACCTAATTGCGTTGACGGCAATACCAATGGTGAGCAGTCAGGGCAAACGCCTGGAGCTCCTGGCCAGCCTCGATCGCCCTTTGCACCATTTAAGCCGGGAATGCCTGGATCGCCCGGGCGTCCAGGTGCACCCTCAGGACCTCGCGGTCCCTCATACCCATAACCATCATCGCCACGCTCTCCTTTCGGACCACTTGGTCCACGATCGCCGGGTAAGCCCCGCATGCCGACATCACCTGTTGAGAATTGAATCAATTATATTTAAGAGTATATTCATATTTATTGAAAAGGCTCACCTGGTAAACCTGGTAAGCCAGGCGGTCCGGGTGGACCCACCAGCAAGCTTGCATATTCGATGATGTACTCTGAATTAGACAAAAAATGCACATCATTAGGATAGTTATTATGGATCTACATATATATAGTTTACAAGTAACTACAACAAACGACCGATATTGTATGACTATATATGTATGTGCGATATATATAACAGATACTAAAATAAACTGAGCCTCGTGGAACTAGTTAGCAATCTATCTATCCAAGGGTGTAGGCAGGGGGGTCGTTGCCTACAAACATTTTTGCCATATAAAGTCGGCCACACGTTCATTATTATGACGCACTATTTCGCCTTAAAATGGATCTGAGTTGGATTTGTTGACGTTTTTTCATTGATCATATGCATAAGTTATTTTTTAAATGCATCGTGATTTATTTAATCAAAATTGTAATTTGGTGGCCCCCCTTTGGTAAAAAGCTGCCTACGCCTCTATAGCTAAGTCAATTCTTCATGCAAAGTTAAGTCATGTTTGAACGGAAGTAGGAGGAATACCAAAGCAATTGAATGGATCAAAATACGTCCACTACTATATCGACTTGTTCCGTAACACATACCTATATCTGCCTATATCTGATGTTTACATTACTATTCAGGATTTTCTTTACATTCATCTGCTTACCTTTAACCACAACCAAGCAGATCTCCCGAACTGGCGTTGTCCAAAGCAACCATGGCCATTGGGTAATGGCCGCTTGCCAAGAATTAGGGTCATATAAGTGTGAACCTGCAATCTTTACAGTCCCATCAACTGGACCATTAATTGGCCCAAGATTATTGACGGGCTGCAGGAATAAATCTTCGCACTGGCTACGCGCCGGTCGCTCTATATCACAACTGAAGACCATCCATTGCACATCGATCTGAAACAGATGGTTTGAAAAAGCCAAATGATTTTTATACGTAATGGGTATTACCCTCTACCTACCGGTACGGTGCTTCTTGTGCGACAATCTTGGGCAATTGAGAATATCCCATTGGCCGCACCGAAGGGCAAATGGTGTTCGAGCGGCGAACGGAGTTGTCCGCTTAGGTCCGGCACGGGTCTGCAATCGACCCACAAACGCACGAAGTCGTGCGTGATGCCCAACATGAGTTTGTGCCAAGCGCCGTCAAATATTTGCAGCTCCTCGAAGGAGATTCTTTGTATAGTTCCGTCGTACTTGGGCAGAGAAAAATCGATTGTATGCTGTACGGGATTGATGTTAACACTCATCTGTGACGTATACCGGAAGTCACTGAGTTCAAACAAATGCCATTCGCTGTGCACTTGTTGCTGGGGCAGTCGGAAAATGCACTCAAAGGAGAATTCGTTGGGCACGCCCCTGGGAAAGGCCTGCAGTGTGGTAACAGTCCAATTGGAATATTGCTGCAAATGGTAGGCAGTCTGAAAATCGCTCGTCCCTATTATCCGTTCTATGCCCTCCTGGCGCTCCTGGTACTGCTCGAAGTGGAGGGCAGCAATCATGTCAAATGTGGTTGGGTCTGGCTCATCGGGTCGCTGTTGTCGGCATGGACCTTCGTAGTTCAAATTCTCATGTTCAAAATAGTCCAGAGTAGGCAGAATGGCTGAGATTTACAAATAATCATTATTTTGTTCTTCCGCTGAATCAGCATTTTCAAATTTTAACACACCCTTGCGACTCTGCTGTAGAGAATTGGCAATCAATATCAAATATATAGCAAAAGCTATTACTCTAAGCTTTAGGAACTCCTTCATCTCGACTGAATTGAACTGATGTTATTGAGTTACTGAACTACTCCAATACTTATCATGCTAATGCCACAATTTTTGAGCGAAGACTGAATTTTGTTTTGTGCCTGCCTGCACTTTTATTTGATTTTCCAAACAGGCAGACAACTGCAAAACAAATTAGGAACACTCGTATTCAAATCTTGTCGCTATTACGATACCATTCGTCTGCCCTAAAAATGAATCATTGCACACACATATACATATACATATTTACGTACATACGTTCGTATGTAAGAATCGACAGTGCATTTCAGCCGCCAGATTTGTAATCGATCGGTAAAGAGATAAAGATTCCACATCTAGACTTCAGTTCCGAGTGCGTGTGCTACATGCTTGCAGTACAGAGCCACTCTATTGAGAGAAAAACTACTTACAGTTGACTCTCGATAATTCGAAATTTGACGGGCTCTTAAAATATTACGAATTATCGAGAGTTTGAAATATCAAATGGTTCGAAATTTGTGAGAGAAAATAAATAAAACTTCGAATTATTAAGTGTTGTTCAATTATTATTTATTAACTTCTATTCTATAACAATGTTACATACATATATACAGTAACTGAATGATAACTAAACAAAACAAACCGAACTAATCATAAAAAAAAAAACAGTTACCGGGACGGATCTTGAGCGGTGACCGTTGGATGCGCAGAAGTCGATTTTTGCGGCGCGACGGGCGGGACTAGCACCTGTACGTTGAACAAGTTTGAACTTGTCGCAAAATGTACTTACATACAATATTTCCGCCTCTTTCTCTATGCAACTTTGAATTGTCGAGTGCTGGACGCCGATGAGTTCGAATTAACGCGTCGTTTTGTTATATAGCAATGATTTTTTCGTTCGAATTACCAAGTGCATAAAAATGTATTCATTTACTATAGTTCGAAATATAAAGAGATTTTGGAGGGAACTCATGATAACTTTAAATTATAGAGAGGTTTGAATTATCACAGGTTTGAATTAACGAGAGTCGTCTGTATATACATACTCGTACAAGTATGTATGTTTATAATGCTATTTGTTCATGTTTTTTTATTCACTGTATCGGAAGTACTTTTTGTACCTTTTGTCCTAAATAAAAACCCCCAGCACGTTAGTTATTTTGAACCCAAGAAAGAGCTCTTTTAGTAGTACAGAATTAGTTTCATAAGGCCTAGAAAAGTTTATTAACAAATTCATCATATTTGAAAAGTTCTTTATTATTGTTTATCAAAGAATATTAAAATGAAACAAGTGCTTACAATTAATGCCTGCTTGAATAATTTACCAAACCACAATCGAAACAGTACGTGTTGCTGGCAACTCACATACAAAGTGTTTCGCCATCGTACAGCTCCCCATTTTCATGGTAAACCTATTTTTATATGAAAACCACAAGTGTGCGCAATCTTTAGAGTCATCGTTGACGTTCTCTGGAGACCAGGCAGTATATGTGGGTTCCTTTCCAGTCGCAATCGACACGTAATTGCCTTCTTCGCCCAGATCATTTATATCCAGCCAATAGTTTTCTTTGCTGCTTTTCAAGGCCAACGTAATTTCGTACATTTCGTCTTTGTTTTGAAACTGGACCAGATTTCCGCCTAATTCGCGACACTTTTCCGCAGCTTGGAACCAATTGAGCTTAAGTTTTTGCTCAATATAGTAATATTTGTGGCCCAGTTTTTGAAAAGGTTGAAATTTGGCATCAGCAACTATATTCGATGCATTTACAAACTTGATTTCAGTTTTGGTGCTCATTGATACTTTGGAATAATAGTAGGAAATAGATTTTTTACATTATTACATTAAGTGCTGATATCTTTTTCAATTTAAAGTTACCTTACCTGCTTCAATATGCACCAACGATGTTAATATTGGAAGCAAAATAGCAAGAACAATTCTATTAGCACCCATACTTTTTATTCAACTTGTTTACGGTAGGAAGGTTGAAGAACTAATGTGAAGAATGTGTAATGAGTCCTATATATTAGAGGTTTTTAAAATAAATTCGTTTAATCATTTTTTTGTGGCTGTGGTTAAGATTTTTATGCTCTTTAGTGTAATGGAAAGTCTTAAAACAAAGAAAGAAAAAAAATTAAATAAATAAATAATAATAAATAAAAAGCAGAAATCAAGTTCAGTATCGAGGAAATTTGACATTTATAAGTTCTGAATAGTGCGTAATCTGAAGTTTTATCAAAATATAGGTTATACCTAGAGTCAGGAATTTAACTTTCTACTCGTTTTAAATATGCGAACTTAAAATATAGTGGTAGATCATACTCATCGTAGGGCGTTACCATATACCATATATTTTTACAGTTCAAATATTACTAATTATTTCGCTCTTTTTCTAGAAAATATTGTTCATATTTTTACATATTGCTTTGTCATCTTAAATAAGATTACATCAAATATATACACTTTTTAATTAATTGTATTTTTTAATTCTTTGCATAACTCAAACTTAAATCCAAAAACATATATCAGCTTGCGTTTTTTGTAAAGTTCTGTAATTCCTCTGGCTTGCATGTCCATTGTCGAAAGTAGTTTTGTTTTAGCAGCTTCCATGCTGTCTGGTATTCTGCAGCCAACGTTTTGCATTCGATATACGTTAAGTCGTTCAACTGTTCAGACTTTAAGTTAAACCTTTTACACAGTGATGAGCTGCAGGAAAGCAGCTCCACGAAACTATTTAGAAGTTTGTATTTGCTTATCTCCAGAGCTGCCTGCGGCGTATCCAACTTCTTTCTAGTTACTCCCTGCCTTTTACCATTTACAGCAATTTCATATGGCCTGTAAAAATGTTTGTTAACAATACTTCTTGCAAAAAAAAAAACAACAATATCTTACCTCAAATTATCCGGCACATCACTCCAAACTATGCCGTTGGGAGCGGGCTGCCGTTCCTCTTGCTGTGCAAAATCAAACTTGAGCGTCGCATTTATGTTTATTACGGGGTTTTGCGGATGGAAACGTGCATCCTCAAATGTTCGGCCATTCCAGCGTTTGTAAATGGCACGCTCTAGGCTTTCAAGCTTGGCATCGCTGCAGCAGAAATTCAGGCTACGGAAGTAAATGGGCTTATCAATTAGAGCATCTAGTAAAGCACCTTGTACGCCCAGAACATTCCATCGCGACAGCTTATCGCTGCACGACATGGAGAGTGTGCGCTCACCGCGTCCCGGTTTTATGCGCAGTGCTCCTGGAGTTTGTTGCATATCATCAGTTTCCAGATGCTCTCTTGCTATTAACTTGGCGCCTGTGTAGACAACTGGAGACGTGGCCAGCAATTCACCAGCACTGCCAACTTCGTCGTTGCATTTTAAATCTAAACATTGACGCTTTGCTGGCACTTCCTGCAGGTCGCTGCCTACAATGCAAGCGTCGCCACATGGTGTCTGGGTGCTCAGGAAATGAAACTCCAAGTTTTCCCGCATGGCATAACAGTTTTGCGTGTCTTTCCAGTAAAAAATAGACTCCATCGCCTTCTGTTCGGCAGCTTTGCGCAGCTCATGATGCAAGTAACGTAGAAGTCCACGGCGTGCCAACACTTCTGCATGCGAGTCGTTCAGAATATAACCCTGTTTGCATAGCTTGCTACGTCCAATACATTTCGTGCCACATCCTAGTGCCACAACTTTCCCGAGCCTTTGTTGTCTGTCATATTGCACGATGCCTGCTAGGACCGTCCATTGATTATCTAAGGGCTTGCCGGTTTTTGGTAATGCACAAAACTTTTCAAAACAAAGACGTGCTATGTGATTTATGCTGAGTCCATCAATACTTTTATCCATTGAATATTTTTAAATTTAATAATCAGCCGCATATCGATAGCTTGTCAGTACGCCGGCAGTCTATCGATATGTCACGCAGCAAGCAAAATTGTCCAACACTGCTGCTGAAAACAGCTGGCATTGCACTGAGAGTTGTAAACAATTTGCAAGATTTTGATTATACTGAAATAAATTTAAATAAAAGTGCTTTAAGATGCCAAAAGTGGTGTCGCGAAGTATTGTGTGCTCTGACACCAAGGATCAGGAGGAGTACAATGAGGAAAAGCCACTCAACATTTATTACTGCCTATGCGACAAAATGGCACTTATTTTGGGTGAGACAGCTTAAACAATAAATTGCAAAATAAAATATGAAATTAATGTATAACATACGTGGCTTTTCAGATTGTACACTGGAGCAGTTGCCACTACGCGAAGTGGATAATGCCCGTGTCATAGATGCCAACGACCATGCGAACAAATTAACATATAATACAGCATATAAAACTATTTACATACATCGGAAGGGAAAGGGAATCGAGAAGCAATATCGATATAAGGTGAATAATACATTAAAATGTACTTGAACAACATATTAAACATATTTTTCAGTGCCGCAGCTGCAATTTGCCTTTGTACTATCGCCATAATCCAGACTCTCACGTTACATTTGTGCTGCAGAATGCGCTGGTGCGCAACAAAGGTGAAAATCTGGCTCAAATTCTCTCAGCTTATTCAAAAAACAATGGAACTGCAGCTGGAGCTGCTTCTGCTGCAGTGCCCTCATCATCTATGGCGCCCCCAGCTGCCAAGGATGCGGCCGTAGTGGATGCGACTGGTAAAAAGGTTATAATGACACGACATATGGGAAAATTCAGTTCAGTAACAGTGTCCACAATTGATGAGGAGGAGGACGAAATTGAAGCGGTACGCTCTATAGGAAATAGTCTCTTGATCATGAAAATGCAACTTTTGTTTTAATCTTGACAGCGCGAGATTGCCGACAGCTATGCCAACAATGCGCGCATCATTGAGAAACAACTGCAACGGAAAGGCGGCAAATTGACGGATGTTGGTGTGAAGGGCAAGGTGGACGAAGCACCCCCACCGAAAAAACAGCGTGGCACTTTATTGGAATGCTAATACATTTTCAAAAAACTAACAACTATTTTTTAATAAAAGTAAAATAGGCAATTGATCATTTCAGAAAGTTATACACAATCTTGATTCTTAAAATCAATATTAGCTTGCAATAAGAATGCTGTGAATCAGATCCATAGAACATCGGTGTGGAAGGAGTAGCGATTTCGATTTCGACTCGTCATGCTGCTCATATACTCAGCTATAACGTGTTGTCTACCATTCATTCTTCGGGGTGTTAAAAACATACACACCATTATCATTAACGCTTACGTAGCAAGGGGTATTAAAATATTACTTCGTCAAGAAACACAGAACTTAACCAAATGAAACAGGTAGAGAAGCTAAAGTCGGGTGTCCCGACAGAGTTTAAGCCTTTGTAAGCTGATCGTTTGTATGTACATGTACCCGCGTCTATTGGGTCAGCATTTCGCACCTTTAAACCTCTAAAGTGCCACAAAAACAATTCCACTTGAGTCCTAAGTAAGCCTACAATAATGGGCATATGACTTTATTAAAATACGCTCTGCTAAATGCTGTTAACAAATAAAATAACTCTTGGCCCAGTAAGAAAAAAGTTACCAATCAAATAATTTTAATTGTTTTTCAAAATTTGGGACAAATGTAGCAGACTTGTTAGTAAAGCTTCGACAAATGTTTAGAAAGTATCTCTGTACATATATAAGTATATACATACAAGTATGTATGTATAATTTAGGTTGACAGCCATTTTGTATTGAGTTCTCTTTCTACTTCTGTCTACATATTTATTTTTTGTTTAATCCTTTAGGGCTTTTACAAGAACTTTCCATCTAACTCTATTTCTGGCCGTCCGTCTAGCTGTGTCCCATGTGATCTTCTTCCGGGATAATTCCTGAAGGGTAGTCCGTCGTCAGGTTATCTTAGGTCTACCGATCCGTCTGCTTCCTTGGGGGTTCCAGTCTAGCGCCATCCTTACAATGCTGTGCGGGTCTTTCCGCACCATTTCCCCAACCATTTCTTCTTCCTTGGATTGGAGACTCACCAGTCATGCCATTTAATATTCTGTTGACATATCCTTTTTAATGTAAAAACCAACTCGACAAAATCTATTTATACATATATATTTATCTATTTATTTTAAGCAATTAAAAATAATTGGTTTATCATAAGTCTGATGAAGCATAGGTGCATATATTATTTTGATTTACTCTGCTATCGAATTCCACATACATACTAATTATAATCCAACGAGCCGCAAACCCTTTAATTCTACTCCACCTACGCTGCCGACTAAGGTTGCGGTTAGGCACAAGAATCTACAAGTATAAAAAGCACTGCAGCTTAGAACAAAGAGCTGAATTGTAATTGAGACTTAATGGAGTGTTGTTGAACTAGTGCTGGATCTTTTGAAAAATATATGAAAAGGCTATTCAGAGCCACGTAATGGGCAAGCAATTGTTTTGGCTTGCGTGCTTGGGGACATGCCTTAGCATCGCTGTGGCACAAAATCATGTGTGCCACAAAATGGTTGAGGTGCCCATCAGAGCAGAAAAGGAGTCGAAACTGAAGGTGGAGCGCAGAACCCACGACATCAATGGAAAACAAGACATAAAAGAAACCATTGAAACTTTTAAAGGAGCAGGGGTTGGTATTACCATCCAATAAATACTGGATTGGACTAATTTCAAGTGCAATTCTCTTCTTTTAACGTTTGCAGATCAATTTTAAAACGATAAACAGCACAGTTTGCTGCGATGGCTACGATGGACCGATCGACAACTGCAAGCCAGTCTGTTCAGGTTGTGGTCCAAACTCCTATTGCCAGGCTCCGGGGACTTGTGCCTGCAACAAGGGCTATATAAGAAAGCAAGGCAAGTGCGTTCCCTTTTGTGCGGATTGTGGAGCGAACACTCTCTGCGAGTCTCCCGGAAAGTGTGTCTGCAAGGACGGCTACAAGTTCGAGTCTCCAGCGAGCAAGAGTTGTGCTCCAGTATGCAGACAGGAATGTGACGAACATGGCTACTGCGCCGAGCCCAATAAATGCAGATGCCACAAGGGATACACAAAGGTAAATAATACGGGAAAATGTACGCCCGTTTGCCAGCGCTGTTCTGCAAACGAATTCTGTGCCAGTCCCGGCCAGTGCAGCTGCAACAAAGGCTATATAAGAAAGCAAGGCAAGTGCATTCCCTTTTGTGCGGATTGTGGAGCGAACACTCTCTGCGAGTCTCCCGGAAAGTGTGTCTGCAAGGACGGCTACAAGTTCGAGTGTCCAGCGAACAAGAGTTGTGCTCCAGTATGCAGACAGGAATGTGCCATCAACTCCTATTGCAAGCTACCAGATCAGTGTGCCTGCAAAAATGGATACGAACGACCAACACCCGAGAGTGCACTGTGTCTGCCCCGGTGCAGCAAGGACTGTGGCTCCAACAGCTACTGTGCCCAGCCTGAGCAATGCGTGTGCCAGCCCGGCTATACCTGGGTTGGGGATGGCAGCTTCAACTGCACCAAACTATTTCCGGACTGGTTACTCATACTGCTCCTTTGCTTGGGGGCTTGTGTTGCAATCGTTATTTCCGCGGTGGCGGCGCATGTGATTTTGACACCAGCAGAAAGCGCTGATTACCACGTGGACGACGCCCCATCTACGGGTCTATCAAATTCCGGATATGAATCATCTATATAACTCAGAAAAAATTCATTGGGGAGAAATGCTTCGGTATTTACGCAATATTCGCCAGTCCCCGAAAGTTCTTATTCTCGCATTGATGGCAAACACTTTTTAGATCGAACTCACAATGTTATAAAGATATTTTATATTTTATATATAATAAAAAAGAAAATTAATAACTAAAAGTTATTGTAAAAGTGCAAAAACAGAGATACATGTAATAAAGAAAATGAATATGTTTTCATATAACTATTATTATTATTATTTTTTTTTTAAATACTTTAATAAATAAATTAATTAATTCTATTAGTGTGTTGAACTCAAAATAAGCAGTATTACTCAGTCTCTTATATTGTATTTTCATTAGAAAGCATTTTTTAGAGTTTGATAACAATTTGGTTCCAATTTCATACAAAAACTTAGTGATCCGACTTGGTTGATCTCGCCATATTATCTGTTTTTATTAAATGGACGCCTCGGTGAAAAGTTTCAACACAAGAGCCCTAAAGCTGTAGGAAAAATAATTATTGCAGCAGGCAAGATTCGCATTGTCTTTAACATTAATATGCTTCTTTCTGGATATTAGAAACTTACACACCAAAAGCACCTAATGCAATATATTTTCAAAAAGTAGAACAAGCATTAAACACTGGTCGATCTACTGTAAAAGCTTTCTAAGAGCACCCTTCCTTAAAGCAAATGCTGTACCATATTTTATCTCTTTTTTTCTTTGCATTTTCTGCTTAAGCCAATCTTTAAAGATCTAAGTCCGTAGCTCTCTCTATAGAAAAAAATATTAAATAGAAATAATATGACTAATTCTGAAAATTGCATGACGATATATATTTTCTTGGGAGCAGTACCCTTGCTCATGCAAACCGCACCTCTACTTAGTCATGACTTCGATAATAATATGTGAAATTATGCAAAATTATAGCTTTTTTTTATTATTTTTTTATCAAAAATATAATTTAAAGAATAATTATTTGATGGGTTTTATTTTGTTACCCAAAAACGATTATCATTAGCTAAGATGTAAAGTAAAACTAAAAATAAATCATTCAATTAAAATTAATATTTGTACATCATGGTAAATTTCTCGGTAAAAAGTAAGTTACTATAAGTGAACGATTTTTTCATTTGAAAGAAAAACCAAATTATCAATTTTTGCATTCCCTACAAATACAAAACTCCTAGAGCTATTAAAAACAAAAAGTAATAGTGGAATATGGGATTTTTTTTAAAAACTATTTATTTATTATTATTCAATTGTAATGCTTTCATTAAAAAATAAGCTTATGGAATTAACTAATTAATTTCATATTCTTATAGTGCATAAAAATCGAATGGCAAGGATGTGACATCTTCAGTCTCCTCCTCTTCATGGACCAGTAGCCGCACCATGTACTGCGCAGCTAGCTCGTTAGGAGGTCACCAACTTCGGATACTCCTTGGTCCTTTGCGATATTAAAGGATCTCATGTACCAGTCAACAAGCTTAATGTTTTGGCTTGCAGAATTCGAATTTTCCCTAGGTGGGATTTTGTAATGTAATTTTGTAAATTTTAATTTAATTTGTATACAAATAAGAACTTTATTGATATATATAAAGAAATAATTAATTATATAATTAAATAAATTGTAAGTAATACGAAATGAATTATTACTTTTATTATAAAATATATAACTACAAAATTAATTGTTATTTTAGCTTGTTAACAAATAAGAAATTTATTGATATAACAAATAACCAAATAATGTATTGTTTATGTTTAATGCTTATTCTTCTTTTTGTAAAAGGAGCTGTGTTTATCCTTTATCTTTAAATTGTCACTTACCATAAGGCAAATACAGTTTTTTTTAATTTCAAATAAAACAACTTTTAAATTATAACAACCTTTCTTTTTTTATTTGCTGCAGGAAGCAGGATCTGATCCTTTAACTTCAGGCCAACATAAATCAGCAGCAGTTCCTTAAAAGTGTTCTTTTTTATTTGCATTCATTTGTGTCCAATTGACCCGCTGCAACGTATTTATCTATTTATTTATTTAATAATTAATTGGTTTAAAACCCGGTTTGAAACCGGCTGCCGTTAAAAAAGGTGTAGCATATCATGCAGGCGCAGAATTTAATTTTTAATTTAAAAAAAACTGCCTCTTGCTGCTGGTTTATGTTCGCCTAGTACCTCAGATTTTGGATTTTAGTATTTGCCGGCGATTTTGTAAATTTTAGGAAAGCCGCAGCTGCCACGGCTTAAGTTTGCAAGCTGGCACCTTTGCTAAATACCAGGCGAACATAATGCAGCAGCAAGACGATTGCTTAAAAAATTTAAAAATAAATGCAAGCCAGGTTTCAAACCATTTTGCAGCCAGGCTTCAAACCAATTACCAAACTGGCTTGAGCCCCAGCTGCTAAAAGGTGTGGAGCCCGGCTTACATTAAGAAAAGTGTAGCATCTTTTAGGCGGCCGAATTTAATTTTAAATTTCTTGAAAAAAAATCATCTTGCTGCTGGTCTATGTTCGCCTAGTACCTCAGATTTTGGATTTTAGCATTTGCAGGCGATTTTGTAAATTTTGGGAAAGCCGCAGTTGTCCTGTGCTTAGTTTGCAAACTGGCACTTTTTCTAAGTACCAGGCGAACATAATTCAGCAGCAAGATGAATTTTTTTCAAGAAATTTAAAATAAATGTAAGCTAGGCTTCAAACCGTTTTGCAGTCCGGCTTAAAACCGGCAAATTGGTTTGTAACCTTGCTGCCAAATGGGTTTGAAAGCCTCTGCCAAAATGGTTTGAAGACTGGCTTACATTTGCAATTGGTTTGAAATACGGCTGCAAAATGGTTTGCAACCCGGCTTATCTTATTTTTAAATTTTAATCAAAATCATCTTACTGCTGGTTTCTGTTCGCCTGGTACTGCAGATTTTGGTTTTTAGCAACCGCAGCCACTTTGGCCATCGGACAAACTAAACATAACCGCCCTCTTCACCCCCCTTACTAACCAGACTATTAAAAATCCATTTAAAATTTATTTTGTCATTTTTATTTTCTTTTATTTTCAAATTTAATAAATTAATAATTATTGTTCTTAATAATATAAATTATATACATGCATAGAAAAAATAAAGGATAGGAAATAAAATGTTAAAGCACATAAAAAGGACATCCATCAATATTTTTATTCAAATTATTATTATAAATTTTATTATTATAATACTTAGAATTCAATTCTTCGTTTTGCTCCACGCGGCTTCAACTTTCGTTTGCCATTCTGACTTTGCTCATTTGGTGAGCTGTCGGAACTTCAAAAAGGACATCCATCATTATTATTATTATAAGTATTATTATAACTAATTTTATTAATATTATAATATACTCTTGTACACTTCATGGACAGAGTATAAAAATGGAAAATATCAGCTGAATACAGCTGAGAATACCAAGAAAATGCATCCTGTGCAGACTCATGAGTGAGAAGCCATTATTAATCAAATAAATAATAATTTTCAACACGTAAATATAAACAATCTAATAAATAAAATATTATTAAATTATAAAATAATTAATGAAAAAGTAATAATTGCAAATAAAAAACTGTATAAAGAAAAACACATGTTCTGTTCGATGTTAGCTCGATGAACTTCGGAAAACAAATAAAAAAATTTAAGAGATGCCATCATTATAAATAACTTTTTTTTTAGTCATAGCCTGCTGTGTTAAAGAACGATTTTTGCATTACAAATTTAATGAATCACACAATTTTTAACCAAAATTAACCATTAACATCTAAATGGTAGTGATAGTATTTAAAAATAAAAATTATAAAATAAATAAATATTCAGAACAGACTCTAATTCTCTCAATAAATATTTATTATTTAAATAATAATATTAAAAACAATGCCTTCAACCATAACAAATTCTCTATGTGTATTGGGTAACCTAGAAAATTTCAGTATTCTATGTTTAGACAGTCAGTGCATTATAAATATTGAAAGAAAAAGTATACCTAACATTAATGACTATATTGCACTACATTTTTTCAGACTAGGCTGCTGGATTTTGTAATCCTCAAATGCAGCAACCCAATGGGAAATGTTGTAATGCAATCATTTCAGAGAGTAATGTATGTTAGTTTTCTTTTGTTTCCAAACCGCTTGGCTACTGTCTCTGGTCTTAGAGCCGGGTTCTTAGCTATGAAGTCATCAAATTTTTTGCGCAAACGCTCGGCATGCTCCGCTGGTGTTAATGTACACTTTACGAATCCGCACTCCCTGCACAAATTGTAATGATACTCGCCATCCTCGTCCTTGGCACCCCTTCTAACGTCCTCGTTGGAACAAGGCATTTTTGTCTCAATTACTTTCTTCATGCGCTGTGTGGTGCGTGGAGCAGTGTAGAGTGCTGTAATAGGTCTTCGGCGCTCTTGAGAACGCTTTTTGACCGACTCCTCTGTTTTCTTCTTTGGGTCGGCGGTTTTGTGCTCGCGTTGAGCTCGTATAGCCGCCAGTTTGAGTTCCAATGGAGTCTGACTGACGTTATTGAAATGTTGTTTCCACTTGGCGCTCAGTTCGTCAACAGTATCCAAATCCAAACGTATATTCGAGCGAAATGTGAATGCGATTTGGGGGAGACCCTGCTTATAAACATTAAAATATTTACCAACACTTGGCATGGTTTTAAATAGCTTGTATAAAATTTATTTATTTTCTTGACTGTATGTATCACTTTAAATTTTAATAATAATTTCCTAAGCTGACAGAAATAGATTTGCTACAACGTCTGAAGTGTTTATACATACATACATATATCTAAGTTCACTTTTACAAATTGAAAATGCTACTTTTAAAAGGATAATAACTAAAATCTCCTGCATACTAATATCGATATAGCTTACGTACTTTTTCTTTTTGGCTTTGAGTTTCGGTATTGAATGCGACGCCTTTAGATTCGTTCACTTTATCCTTATCCTTATGAATGGAAAAGGATGAGGTTTTCATGCCACGAATTGCGAATTGTCTTGAGCGGCTGTCATCGAGGACAGACTTCCGGCGGTCTTTTCTTCTCTGTTTGCTGTGCATTGCAATAAGTGTGAATTTAGCATAGAGTGTAAATTTGGAGTTAATTTTGAATGTATTTAACAAATTTTAAACATTAACATAATTTCAAAGGCCTTTTTAGAAGAATTATAAGTGTAAGCCATTTAAATATACCCATCTTTGCATTTCAGCACTATATCGTGCAAATAAAATACAAGTACAGACTATAGATGGGGGATATTTTAACCAACAATTTCTACAATAAGAAAGTTAGTTGAAGTTAATAAAAACAAGAAATCGGTGTGGTAGTATTTTGGTAGGTAACGAAAATTTCATTTTCATTTCGATTCGTTTTAATATTAAGAATACAAAGTCAACTGCAAGCGAAACGTTATGGACCAGTGTTGTTAAATGTAACTTTCTGCAAATATTCACCTTCCCAGCAACGCCGCAGTGTTGGTAATAGTGACACTGTAACTGTTATTTTAAGTATTTTGTCACCACTTCACATTGATACTTGCTATAATACTACGTAAATATTGCTCATCTCTACTGCATACATACACATATGTATTTTTATAGATAAAAAACGAAAATAATCATTAAAGTGTTGTTTTTGTTAATTTTATTGGAAAATCATAGAACGTAGCGCGGCGCGTTATGTTACGACGCGCAACGACAATCGAAAAAAAACATAAACTAAAGCGCTGAGAAAATGTTGCCCCGACGACGTTGGTGTTGACTAATAACAAGAGTGTGTGCGTGTGTGTGTTTGGTCAGTGTGAGTGCAAGGGGCACGGCGGCTCCTTTTGCATCACTGCGGCAGTGACCACGAAGATAGCGAGGGCGCTGCTGCGAAGAAATGTTTTCCAGTAGCAGTGGCCATGCATCTTCATACAGCGGGATTGGCAGCAGCACGCAGGACGATGGCTACGATTTTACCAAATGTGAGAATGCGGCCCGTTGGCATGGACTGTTCACCCCTGCGCTGAAAAAAGTGCTGGAGCAGGTGAATCCGCGTGTCACGGCCACCGAAGATGCACTGCTGTATGTGGAGAAGTTATGTCTGCGTCTTCTGGCGAAGCTGTGCGCCAAACCACTGCCTCACTCTGTACAGGATGTGGAGGAAAAGGTGAATAAATCATTTCCAACTCAAATCGATCAATGGGCTCACACCCTGGGCAAGGAGGTCCCCAATTCCAAGAAGCGCAAATCTGTACTTCCCACGGAACGCGTGCACACGCTACTCCAAAAGGATGTGCTGCAATATAAAATCGATAGTTCGGTATCGGCATTTCTGGTCGCTGTCCTGGAATGCATCTCGTCGGATATACTCAAAATGGCCGGTGATTATGTGTGCAAAATCCAGCAGTGTGAGATAACAAAGGAGGACATTGAGGTGGTCATGAACGCCGATAGGGTAAGTGACCATAATACATACATAATTACCAAATAAGGAATACCCTAAATCACTGGTTATCGCAGGTGTTCTTGGACATGCTCAACCAGAGTGATATAAAGACAAATGTATTGCCCAGTCCACTGTCGTTGCCGGCGCAGCGCGCGAGTGCAACATACGAGGAGACGGTGAAAGAGTTAATACATGATGAAAAACAATATCAGAGAGATCTGCACATGATTATACGAGTATTTCGAGAGGAGCTAGTAAAAATTGTGCGTGATCCCAAGGAGTTGGAGCCCATATTCTCCAATATAATGGACATTTATGAGGTAACAGTGACGCTGCTGGGCTCTCTCGAAGATGTTATCGAGATGTCACAAGAGCAGAGCGCACCCTGTGTGGGAAGTTGTTTTGAGGAGTTGGCCGAGGCCGAAGAGTTTGATGTGTACAAAAAATATGCGCACGATGTGACCTCTCAAGCATCGCGTGATGCTCTGAGCAATCTGCTGGACAAACCTGATGTAAGCCAACTGATTTTAAATGAGCGACAATACATACTCTATATTCAAATTAATTATTTACTTAGGCTCTATCGCTCATGTCCGCTGGTCATAACTTTCGTGATGCTGTTAAGTATTATTTGCCCAAACTGCTGCTGGTGCCCATTTGCCATGCCTTTGTCTATTTCGATTATATTAAACACCTAATGGATCTCAGTTCTTCACAGGACGACATTGAGAGCTTTGAACAGGTGCAGGGTCTGCTGCATCCGTTGCATTGCGATCTTGAGAAGGTTATAGCCAGTCTGTCAAAGTGAGTATCATAATATTGTATAGATTGCAATATTCCACTTATGCTAAATATTTCAATTCTTACATCCTTCAGCGAAAGATTAGTGCCGGTAAGCGCACGGGTCCGTCGCCAATTGGCCATAGAGCGCACCCGGGAACTGCAAATCAAAGTTGAGCATTGGGATGACAAGGATGTGGGCCAGAATTGCAATGAATTTATACGTGGTATGTAAACTTGCCTAAACTTGCTAACGAAATTGGTATAACATTTAAATTTTGCTATCCACAGAGGATTCGCTGAGTAAGCTTGGCTCCGGCAAACGCATTTGGAGCGAACGAAAGGTATTTCTTTTTGATGGTCTGATGGTTCTGTGCAAGCCAAATACGAAGAAACAAACGCCCTCAGCTGGCGCCACTGCCTACGACTATCGACTGAAAGAGAAGTACTTTATGCGTCGAGTAGAGATCAACGATCGAGTTGACACGGATGAGCTGAAGAACTCGTTTGAGTTGGCCTCTCGCGTACAGCCTGCCATTGTACTGACGGCGAAAAATGCGCAGCACAAACACGACTGGATGGCAGATCTCATTATGGTGAACACGAAATCGATGCTGGATCGCATATTGGATAGCATACTGCAGGACATTGAGAAAAAACATCCGTTGCGCATGCCCAGCGCCGATATCTACAAGTTTGCCATACCTGATAGCAGCGCGAATATTGTGCTGGAGGAGCGCGAAAGTACTGGCGTGCCAATGATCAAGGGTGCCACGCTTTGCAAACTGATTGAACGCCTAACCTATCACATCTATGCTGATCCAACGTTTGTGCGTACTTTTCTAACCACATATCGGTATTTTTGTTCGCCGCAAAAACTGCTGCAGCTGCTAATCGAACGTTTCGATATACCCGACCCCAGTCTGGTGTATCAGGATCAGCATGGCACAACGTCTGCAGATAAGGATCAAGCAACAGCTGCCAGCTGCGATAGTGATAAGATGCATAAGAGCTCACAACGTGAGGATTGGAAACGTTATCGCAAAGAGTATGTGCAGCCGGTGCAGTTTCGTGTCCTTAACGTTTTACGCCATTGGGTCGACCATCATTTCTATGACTTTGAGAAGGATCCTACGCTTCTGGACAATTTGTTACATTTTCTGGAGAGTGTCAATGGAAAGTCCATGCGCAAATGGGTGGATTCTGTGCTGAAAATTGTACAGCGCAAGGTAAGTTGTCACTCAAAAATAAAAGAGTATGTTTGTAAAAATAACAATTTGATTGATTGATTGCAGAACGAACAGGAAAAAAGCAATAAGAAAATCGTTTACGCCTATGGCCACGATCCACCACCAATTGAATATCACCTGCATGTGCCTGAAGATGAGATAACGCTGCTAACGTTGCATCCGTTGGAGTTAGCCCGTCAGCTGACGCTTCTCGAATTCGAAATGTACAAGAACGTCAAGCCCTCGGAACTTGTCGGGTCGCCCTGGACAAAGAAAGACAAGGAACAGAAAAGTCCCAATTTGCTCAAGATTATGAAACATACGACAAATGTGACGCGCTGGATTGAAAAATCAATCACCGAGTCCGAGAACTATGAGGAACGATTAGCCATTATGCAGCGTGCCATTGAGGTTATGATGGTGATGTTAGAACTAAACAATTTCAATGGTATACTCTCGATAGTGGCTGCCATGGGTACTGCCTCAGTTTTCCGACTGCGCTGGACCTTTCAGGGTTTGCCCGAACGCCATAAAAAATTCCTAGACGAATGCCGAGAGCTGAGCAATGACCATCTAAAGAAGTATCAGGAACGTTTGCGCTCTATAAATCCGCCATGTGTGCCATTCTTTGGACGTTATTTGACTAATATTTTGCATTTGGAGGAGGGCAATCCGGATTTGTTGCCCAACACGGAGCTAATTAACTTTTCCAAACGACGAAAAGTAGCGGAAATCATTGGCGAAATACAACAGTATCAGAATCAGCCCTATTGTTTAAATGAGGTGCCAAGCATTAGGCATTTTTTGGAACAACTAGATCCGTTTAATGGACTGACCGACAAAGAAATGTCGGACTATCTCTACAATGAAAGCATGCGAATTGAACCTCGAGGCTGTAAGACGGTGCCCAAATTCGTAAGTTCCACATTTAATTCTAATGAAAAGGAAAGATATTTTAAATAGTATTGCGAATTGAATCCGACCATTTCCATTTGTATTTATATATCTCGGCAGTTAAAGATTCAATTTTTCAATCATTTTGGCTAAAAGATTAAAGTCGGCAATTTTCGGCTTCCTTATTTAAATCGAGTTTCTTTTTCTGTCCATTACAGCCCCGTAAATGGCCCAACTTGCCGCTTAAGTCGCCAGGCATAAAGCCGCGCCGACAGAACAATAACAGCAAGGGAAACAACAACATCAACAGCAACGTACAGCCGGCGCCAACGAACGTGGAACAAGCGACGGCCAGTGCGGGAGAGCAGAGTCCCGTACACAATCCGCATGCCTATTCGGTGTTTGCGCCCGTCATCATACCCGAGCGTAATGGAAGCACATGGGGCGGCACGCCAGTTCACAAAGCAGATGCATACTCAGCATCGGCGACGGCGTCAGCAACCGCAGCAGCTGTTAATAATGGCGAGGTAGCCGCTGTGCCGCATTTGCCGAAGAAACCAGGCGCACATGTCTGGACAACAAGCGGCACATCGGATGTGTTCAGTCCCCAGCTTCCGGAGTCGATGCGTAGCAGCAATGTGCTAGAAGAGCGTATGCAGAGCACCAATCCGTTCAACACCGGCATTCCTGAATTGGATCCTTTGCCACCATCACCATTGCCCAAACTGATGGTCAGTCCACGTCATGAGGCGAATGCGGCTACGTCATCGACAACGTCGTCTTCTAATGCTGGCAATCGTTCACCATTCCATTCCAATCGTGCGTCCAATGCATCTGTTCAGTACAGCCCCACGTATAGCATTGCAAGCACAGTAACGCTTCAGGGCAACACGATGGGCGTTGGTATCGGCATGGGCGATCTAAGCCCACAGCTGGGCGGCTTCTACTACAATAGCGGACAGCCGCCTGTTCCTATATCGCCGCATGTGAATGTTCCGACAGTCGCGTCTTTGGAATACCGCGCTGTACCGCCACCGTTGCCCCCGCGACGCAAGGAGCGCACTGAAAGCTGTGTGGACATGGCGCAAAAGCAACAAGCGCCTGATGCGCCAATTGTAAGTTGATCTTCAAATAAATGTTTCGATATTATCATTTACAAAGTCATTTTGAAACTCAATTAAAAGCCATTTTCAATACACTCTCTAGAGTATACTTAACTACATTTTCAACACTTTAATGTTTTAATTTTCTTTTTTGTTTCCTTGCAGTTACCTCCGCGTGACGGTGAATTGAGTCCACCGCCCATACCGCCTCGACTCAATCATTCCATTGGCGGCACCTACAACCGTCACAGTCAGGCGAAAGAGTTTGTGGGCAAGAGCAGTTTGTTGCTACCAAATACAAGCAGTATTATGATTCGCCGCAATTCGGCCATTGAGAAGCGAGCTGCGGTGGTCGCACAGCAGCAGCAACAACAACAACAACAGCATTTGCTACAACAACAAATGCAGCACACAACAGATTTAATGCAAGTGGCAACAACAGCCACAACACTCGTCACTGTCTCTCAAAGCACACAAATTGATGAGCAGCCTCCACAATCAATTTCACCCGCGCTCAGCTCCTCAACCACAACATCACCCATGACACCCATGACGCCCATGTCCCCGCCCATTCCGACGACAGTCGAGCATCAGCATCAGACGCGACTAAAGCCACAACAGCAGCAGCATTCGCAGCACTCCCAGCACCATCAACAACATTCACACCAGCAGCAACAGCAACAACAACAGCAGCAGCAACAGCAACAACAACATTTACAACAGACGCAGCACCATCACCATCATCATCATGCTCATCAGCATCAACACCAGCAGCAGCAACATCATCATCATCATGCACATCATGCCACACATACACGCTCGTCCCCCCAGGAATTCTTTCCGATTGCCACGAGCCACGAAGGTACACCCAAACTTCCACCAAAACCTAGTCTAAGCGCAAACTTCTATAACAATCCAGGTGAGTAACTTCTACGCTGTTTTTAAATTCATTATCTAAGCTCATTCTAACATTTCTTGCAGATAAAGGTACGATGTTTCTTTACCCAAGTACAAACCAAGAATAATATTTATTGCCTGGCGATGTGATAGGACAAACAAGTAGATGAAAAACTTAGATGAAAAAACAAAAAAAAAAACCGAGCAGCAAGTGCAGAAATATTATGTATTCTAGTAGAGCCGAAGATGATATGACATGTTTAATCAGATAATTTTTATTATTCAACTCATTAAAACAAAAAAAGAAATGAAGCAACAAGAAAACAAATGCAAAATACAAGAGGAAATTATGTTATTGTATAATTATTATATATATATATAAAAAAAACAAAACAACAAATTGTAAATATTGAAAACATTGTATTGATCGTAGAGTGTAAAGTAATAAAGTATAACACTATTGTTAGACAATCATATTGTTTTTATTCGGAGTACTACTACACTGAGACAATTGGAGAGAATCGGGAGTTAAATGGCTTTAGTCGAAGGAATTCTTCAATTTGTGATCAATTCAATAAGCAAGCGCTTCGTCAAATAACTGGTAACTATGCAGACGATTGTGAGAAGAGCTCACTTACCAATACTGTGACAATTTGCAAGGATTGGCTTGGATTGTACTTAATTCTTGTTTTATGTTTATTTGACGAAATGTTGTACTATAAATGGCAACAGATAAAGGTGCCTAATATAACGAAAATGTTTGATAGCAATAACGAACATAAAATCAGTTATATTCTTAGACGTTTGCCAACACCATTGCTAATTATAAATCATATAAACGATCATAATATGTTTGTCTTTTTACCAAACAATTATTGATACAGTTCGTGGAGTGTTTGTTTCGCAAATATAGTGGCACTCGCTATCACAATTCTCATCGTTCATCGTCAATTCATTGTTATAGCTAAACCACAAATGTACGCAATGCTCGACACCATACATATTGTTGGGGTTATTGGGAGCCCATTTCAAAAACTCCACCGGAAAGCCAGTTGCAATCGATACGTATTTCCCGCCTTGGCCCAGATCATTCACATCCAACCAATAGTTCAACGACCTATCTAAATGAGTATTCAGCAAATCCAATTCCTCTTGACTCTCCACATGGGCCAAATGGCCGCCCAACTGCCGACACTTATGGGCAGCATTGAACCAATTCAGCTTTAGTCCATGATCGATGTAATAAAACTTGGAACCGATCCTGCGAAAGGGTTGTGGCGTTGCATTTGCTGATATATTATGTTTCACTCCGTCTGCTTCTCGAATTTGAATTTTTGTGAGCAACTGCGTACCTGAGTCAAGAATACATGAAAACCTTGTCTTTAAACTTATGACTGGAATAGTCTTACCTTCCATCAAGGAAAATATACACATCAGCAGAACAAGTTGAATTTTTACACACATTGTTAAAGAGAAGCCTTGTTAACGAGTCGAGTTTAAGAGACGGAATGAGTCGAAAGGTCCAGATCTACGTGTTTATATGGTCAGACATTTTTGTTAACTGCTGCTAGCTTTATTAGTAATATGGTTTGTTGTATTAAATATGTTTAAGATTTTAATTAAAATTTTGTTTTTTACAACCAACCAAGCAACCAATTAATCTTTAATTATAAGGACATTAAGTTGAGTTTTTCAGAATTATTTTTATCGTGCACATAATTTCAAGTAAGCTAGTCCACGCTATTTTTGAAAACCTGTTCTTTGCTCTAGAAAAAAAGGCACAATTAAAAAATGTCATAAATGTCTTCCACACTAACCCACATTCATTTTATATTCATAACTTCACACTACAAAAATAGAGTATAAAAAAAGGTAATACTATCGAGTCAGTAGCTAAAATATGAATACACATATTATATAAGTAATATTATACCGTTTTTAAAAACCTTTTTTTATGGTGGGCCGCTAGAGTCCAGTCATACTTCAAAATAAAACTTTTAATTATGGACCCCAAAAAGCAGGCAAAGCTCTTTATGATTTATTTTATAACCCGTTCCAAAAGGGTGAAAGGGTGCAGAAAATGGCGTTAATATGGCGAGAACAGTAGATAAATCTGTGTATAAGGCATGTTCAGATATCTAAGCCGACGTCTTATTTTTGCATGCCTATAGCTGTAATAGCTCCGATTAGAGCACTACTAGAATATCTTGTTTGCTTGTGAATATAACATAAGTAATCGAAACAAACTAAATAGGGTATTTATATGTATTATACATACCTACTATATACGATTTATCTGCCATAAGAATGTTGGGCTTAAGAAATCTTATTTCAGTTAAAGGAATATGTTTGAAGAAAGGAGCGTTAATTAAAAAATTTGTTGTAATAATAGTGGCAAGAATGGACAATTCCCTGATGGTGGAGAAGAACGTTAAAAGATATTAATGTAATATTTGAAAACGTACTTAAAAGGTCAGCTTAAATTCGTCGACTTTAGTACATAGTTTATACAGGAACTTATCAAATAAGCGGGAGGCCGCTTTATTATTTATTATTATTAATTTATTTGCGTAAATAATACTTATTTTGAGTTTTAAAAAAACTGCAATGCTACTTAGAATTTCTAAGTTAGAAATAAAAAAATGATTTTGGAGTACAAGCGACTTAAATAAATCATTTAATTATAATAAAATATAATGTATGTACACATATATACATACGAGTATATGTATAAGCATGTATGTAAGTACATACAAGTATGTGCCTCATCTAATTAAAATGAGATGTGTAAGAATTTGGCTTGGTTTTGTGTTTGTACTGTTAATTGCTTGGCTGCATTTCAATTTAAAACGAAACAAGAAGTTTTTGTTTTGATTTTGTTGCTGTACGTTATTTCCTTTCGCTTTTTTGTCAGTCGGAGACAACGTCATCAACAATTTGCTGCTGAAATGCTTCCGGAATTTCGTACTTTAGTCGCCAGCTGGCAACAGGTTTTAAACATTTGAAATCTTTATTTTCGCATTTTGTTTTTATTACGCATTTGTGCTCTGTGTGTGCTCGTATACACATTAATTGTTATCATTTTGTGTTTACGTTTCGCTTAATGATCAGAGGATATACCCATTTAGTCTTCGTGCCCCTTCTCCCTTCGCCAACAAATGCGTCACACACAACAATTTTGTTGCAGTGCCTCAGCAAAGCAACGGACTGAACGTCTGATTCTGATTTTCTTGGAATTGTGTTACTTTCATATCAGCGGGAAAGCACTGGGGAACTTTTCGGAATCATGTCACACCATTAATTGCTGACAAATTAATGCATATAAATAAGACTACGTAAATAGTTTAAATCATATTTATAGCAAAACCGCAGCAAACTATTTTTGTAGTCTAAAAAAGGACCCTAATCTTTAAGGCAACTTTTTGTCAGACCTCATGTTAAAGGCGGCTAATTACAAACTAATACACCCATACATACATACATATATATGTATCTGAACAGTATTACCAAAAGATAAAAGCATATAAAAACGATAAATAGATTTTTATTGATACCTAAAAAAAATCGTGCCAAAATTTCAATATAACTCAAGGTATAACTATAAACTTCAGATCTTGCCTGAATAGACGGACGTGAATAAATCGACTTATCTTGTCAAGAATATATTTAGCAAACCGCCCCGCCTTCTAATAATCCATTTTAAACCTTTGGTTATAGGGTATAACAACAAGTTTGAAGACTTTAATTACAAATAAAATATTATTTACAATCTAAGATTTATACTTTTAAGGTAGCTATTTTAAACTGTTGCGATATTAAAACGGTTGGAAGCTTGTCCGAAAGTATATTTGAAAATTGCTTCTTGCCAGAACTTATTATAATTCCAAAAATGACTATTTATTAAAGTCTTAAAGGCAATAAGTGAGTTGCAACGCATAATCGTTTCAAATTCAACAAGAAAATTAGTTTGTTTTAGATTTAGTTTCCTTTCATGTAATGAATTAATGTTTAATAATCTATCCCTAATGCAGCTAATTATTTATTACGTCAGTTTTTAATTTAAATCTGAGCACACATGCCATTAGTAAAGAGGAAAATTTGTTGGGTAACCATAACCTTGCAGTGTGGGAAATTTCTGCTGCATTTTCTTCAGTATTTTTAGACGAAAAGAAAAATGTGGGTACACACACCCATCTGACAAGAGTCTGCTCTTTGATACAAATATGCTTTCGAGCACTCGGTTTCAAGGCCATTGCCCAAGATCAGTTATGTGGACGCTCTTGCTAATGCACAACAATATATTTAATATGTAAATAAAATAAATGAATATTTTAAAAAGCTATACAACATTAAAGCATCCTTAATACCATACCAGAAAATTTAATAAAAATTTAAATAATTAAATGCCTTGCACAATTTAATAAAATTTAATTCCCTACGTCAGAAAATCTATCTTCTATATATTATTATTCCGTAGATCGGTGCATTCCTACAGGCGATCAGATGGAGAGGGATAAAGAATACATGCTATATTCTTTAATGGTGGGCTTAACTAGATATTTTTGTATATACTATATTTTTTTGTATACGCTTTTATTTATATTTAATATAACCTTCACCATTTACCAATCAATAAATCGCTTTCAAAATACGTAGGCCTTTAAAAATTGTATATATTTATAGGATATCTATAAGCTATACATTTATTTCCCGGTGTCAGTCAGGCTTAGTGTTACGCTTGGTTTGGGTTACGTACGAAACTACTAGGGCTTAGAATTTCGCTTATGTGACTATAATGTCTGAGGTATTTTAATCGCTCACCTGTTCACACCTGTCAACAGCGCTTAGCATTTAATTTTTATAAAATCAGTAGACCTATTATAAACGACCTATACCAACGTCATTAACATATAATTTTTCATAAATATCACGTTTCCAAATGACACGAAACTGTGCCACAGGTCTTTTTGTTCATTTTGCATTCAATTGCACAAATTATTCAATTAATTTGCATTTAATTGGTTGCTAATGAGTTGGCAAGAGCGGGGAAGAAAGGCAAGGGAGGGGATGAGAGAAGGGGTGGGCGGAATATTGCTTAAGGAACGAGCCCCGTCAGCAGCGAAAGAACATTTGCATTCGAAACTCACGTGCACAATCAATGTTGTTAATAATCGCCAACAATGTAAACAATTCAACAGAGAAAACGCTGCACACATCGCAGACTCATTATTTGTAATTAATTTTGTAATTGTATTACATACTTGAGCATTCATGAGCATATTAATGTGCGCACGCCAGCGCATTGTACGGCCGCATAATTAATTTAATAGGAAATTAATAAGCTAAGAAAAAAGTGCAGCCAGCTGGACGACAATGAAAATTGACTGAAGAACCAGCCACAGAACTGAAAAGCCACTCCAACTGCCGCAGAAGGCTTCACAGTACAGTGGTTCAAAAATATGTGAGACTTTTATTTTTTAAAAAAGAATAATTTATTGGCATGAAGAGTCATTTCTAGTTCGATATTGGCGGTCTAAACTTTAGACTCTAAAGGATGCCTCCGGCGATGTTGGCTGCTAAAAAGTTAAAGGCAACAAACAAATCCAAATATCCATTAAATTCGTAATAATTGTAAAGGTAATTCATGAAGTCTTAAAATGTTCCATTGCTTCACAGCACTGCAGCACTGGCTGTAAAATCTTGCCATTTCTTTCCAATTACTCGTAGAGTATGTTGTCACCTAAAAGAAAGGGATATGGGAGCATCTAATATTTTCATAAATCTTATTGAAAAAATATCATAACTTTTTTCGACGAGCAGAAGAGTTCTTTAAAATCGATATAATATTGTAATATTGTAATAATTATAATGTTACTACATATTTTTTTTCAAATAACATTTAAAGTTTCTTGTATAATTAATTACTTTATCTACAAACAAAACTGTCGATAGAAAAGAAAGCAATAAAAAGGAATAAGGAATCCGACTGAATTGGGGAGCTTTATTTGCCAAAAGGCAATTAAATAAGTGTTGCAATAAATTGTGAGTAAAAAACCTGCACTGTTAGAAACATGTTTTAAAGTGCTTCTAAATATTTATAATTAGAAAATTTTACATTGCAGATTAAAGCCCACTCCTTAATAATAATTTGATTTGAAAAAATCATTTAATTTTTATAGTGAAAAAAAGATGATAAGGTTCATTGCATTTATAAGATTAAGTCGCCCAATCACTTCAATCACTACAATAAATTAAAGCGCACTCGCAGTCAATACTTGTATTAATGGACATGATCGCTGCTAAGAGCTTCTGCTATTATGCTTATAAAAATATGAAAATAAAAAACAATAAATAAATATTTTAAACAGAACTGAAGCCAATAATACATACAACAAGGATATTACTGTTTTCCACTTTAATTTCAACAAAGATATATTCATTGGCTTTGCAAAGACGTTTGAGCCCACAAATCGGCTCACACACACACCATAAAGATTGTGAGAATGATGTGAGAACGTGTGGCCAATTATGTGGCAGCATTGATGAGATTGATGATTGATGCAGCTGCTGCCTGTTACTTTCCCATATGAGTATGAGCGCGCAAAAAAGTCAACGACAAACGACTTGACATCGCAGGCGAGTGTCGAGAACGCCAAACGAACGCTACAGACAGACATTGTCTTTATGTAAGTTGTTGCTCCGCCTGTGTAAGTATATATGTATGCCTATGTATGTGTGTGTGTATATATGTGTTGGTGTGTAAAATCACAAGCAGACGTTAAACGCCGCTGAGCTTTTATAAAAGCGGCAACAACAGCAAAAATGCATTCAGTTCGTGAACATCGTCAGAATCATTGTCAAGTGCGAAGCGCAAGGAGCAGCAGCAATTGGTTGCAGGAATATACAGCAACAACAACAAGAATAAAATAATATATCGCTGTAAAGTCTTGCCAACAAAATAAATAAATAAACAACATGTTAGCCAGCGAAAATTTTCCCACACATCACTACAAGGAATCTATATTTAAGCCATATAATGCAGGCAACGACAACGACAACGACGGCCAGAACGTCGATGTCAACGATTTGGCAACCGTTAACAACGCGTGCAAGACACAGGCAGCAGCAACAACACTGGCTAAGAGCAATGGCATGAAAGCTGAAGCTGAAGCAGACACTGGCGTTGACGCTGATGCAACCACGATTAATGCAAAATCTTGTGCGGTCGTTGGCGCAGTTGAAATCGGGGATTCATCCAATATGTTTAATAACAATAGCTGTAACAGCAGCAATAATAATAACAACAACAATAACAACAACAATAGCAGCAATGGTGCAATTAGCAACTTTGTGGCCAGCCATCCGGTGGCAGAATTTGAACAATTTATACGCGTTTGCGTCGATGAAATTATCAAATTGGCCGTCTTCGAAGGCACCAATCGCTCCTCGAAAGTTGTGGAATGGCACGAGCCGGCCGAGCTGCGACAGCTCTTCGATTTCCAGTTGCGTGAGCACGGCGAGTCGCACGAGAAGCTGCGCCAACTCCTCCAGCAGACGATTCGCTTCTCTGTGAAGACCGGACATCCGTATTTCATCAATCAGCTGTACTCGGGCGTTGATCCCTACGCTCTCATCGGTCAGTGGCTCACCGATGCCCTCAATCCGAGCGTCTACACATATGAGGTGGCGCCCGTTTTCACACTGATGGAGGAGCAAGTGTTGGCCGAAATGCGTCGCATTGTCGGTTTCGAGAACGATGGCTATGGAGATGGCATTTTCTGTCCTGGTGGCTCAATCGCCAATGGTTATGCAATCAGCTGTGCACGCTACAAACACGCGCCCGAGTCCAAGGTGAGTCAGTTGGTCGGTGTTAGTGCTCTTCATTCGAATTCAAACAAAGCGGAAGTGAATTGCATTCTAACGAAAAGGCAAGAATTTGAAAACGACAAATAATATTTAAGTGAAGTGAACAAAGAGAAGGCAACACTGCGCATACGCAATTCCTCATTTCTAAATAATAGAGCACACATTTTTAAATGCGCCAGATTTTCCCATTTTCACGAAACCACTGATTTCATTTGGAACTTAATTGATTGCGGTTTCCTTTATAAACAGCTTTATTAAACAATTGCTAATTTTCCATTATTAACAAATGCACGCATTTAAAAAACCAAATTAAATATTATTTTTAAATACGTGTACAAATCAACGAGTTCGTACAAAAAGTAATTGCGATTATTTTTTAATGATATATGAACGCGGTTTAGTGTTTTCTGCTTCTCAAATTTCCAATCAAAAGCTACAAGCATCTTTAATTATCAATTGTTTTTCTTCAATCACGATTGCCACAATTCTGAATCAAAATTATTTATTACTGAGGCATATATTCAAAAATTTTGACGATGATTTATAAAAATTTCGCTCTTCAAATAATTAAAAAACGGCAAATATATTTAATTTGCGAAGGTGAATCGAAAACGAAGTTCAAGTTCAAACATGTGGCTATGCGTAACACAATAACCCAAATAAATAAAAATAAATATAAAAGAAACCCGCTCTCTGAAATGTAAAAAAAACCTGCTAATTATAAATGCTCGCATCTAAAATCAAAACAAAACTTCCTACATTGTATTTGCTTACAAATTTAGATATTCAATTCAAAAGACTTCCGGTTCTTCATAAGCATAAGAATTAATTCACACTTTTTTATTGCAACACGTCTGTCTTGTCAGAGTCTTTATCTATATATTTTTTAAGCAATTTAATATCGTTTAAGCATAATTAATTTACCTTTTTATTGCAACACGTCTGTCTTGTCAGAGTCTTTATCTATATATTTGTTAAGCAACTTAATATCGTTAATTTGTACAGAAAAACGGCCTATTTAATGCCAAGCCCTTGATAATCTTCACTTCGGAGGATGCGCATTATTCGGTGGAAAAATTGGCCATGTTCATGGGTTTCGGCAGCGAACATGTCCGCAAAATATCCACCAATAAGCTGGGTAAAATGAATCTGGACGATCTGGAGAAGCAAATACAATTGTGTCTGGACAACAACTGGCAGCCTTTGCTCGTATCGGCTACGGGGGGCACCACAGTTTTGGGAGCATTCGACGATTTGCAGGGAATTTCGGAACTGTGCCAAAAATATAATATGTGGATGCACGTGGATGCTGCCTGGGGCGGTGGCGCCCTCATGTCTAAGAAATATCGCCATTTGTTGAAGGGCATCGAGCGGTAAGTTAAAGGGGAAATTATGGTATATAGTAACTATAACCTTATATGTCTTCACAGTGCCGATTCAGTGACCTGGAATCCCCACAAGCTGCTGGCAGCTTCGCAACAGTGCTCCACTTTCCTCACACGCCACAAACACGTCCTCAGTCAATGTCACTCAACCAATGCAGCCTATTTGTTTCAGAAGGACAAGTTCTATGACACATCCTACGACACTGGCGATAAACACATCCAATGTGGTCGACGTGCCGACGTCTTTAAGTTCTGGTTCATGTGGAAGGCCAAGGGCAGCAAAGGATTGGAGGCACATGTGGATCAGGTATTCAAAATGGCCGTATTTTTCACCGCCATGTTGCGTGAGAGAACTGGCTTCGAATTAGTGCTGGATCAGCCCGAGTGCACGAACATTAGCTTTTGGTATATTCCGCCCAGTTTGCGGCAGCTGGAGCGCAATCAAGAGTTCTACGACAAACTGCACAAAGTGGCACCAAAAATAAAAGAGGGCATGATTAAGAAGGGCTCCATGATGATGACATATCAACCATTGCGCCAGTTGCCCAACTTCTTCCGCCTAGTGTTGCAGAATTCTTGCCTGGAGGAATCGGATATGCTCTACTTCCTCAATGAGATCGAAACATTGGGCCAAAAATTATAGACGCCCAAATGACGATGAGTACAAGTACATTCTTTTATATATATATTATGTGTATTATAAAGTTAGTTTCTTAAGAGCACGGCATTGTAAATAAAGTTACAGGAAAACCCTATGAAGACCATTAACTGTGTTTCCGTTTGTGTGGAAAGTAAAGGCTTGTTATATACATATATAGAATATATTATCCTATCTGTCTGTATGAACAAGTAGAATTCAGCAACTATAATAGCTAGAGACACCAAATTTTGCACACGGATGCCTTAAATAAATGTGTACGCTGGGTAAGTTTATTTTATAGTTTTGATGCACCGCCTTTCCAACCCTTTCCTTTAGGGGTGTAGGGTTTTCACTTGTTTATATTTAAATTCTTCTTTTTTGTTGTACATGAACGATCAAATGCAAAACATTTAACTAGCAGCGGAAAGTCTATTCTGCATTCAGACAGAAGTGAAAACAAGGTTTATGGAGAAAATTATAAAACAAAACAACTATAAAAAATAACAACTTTATTCTTAACTCACTTTGAGCTCACATTGTCCTTTACTTTAATCCACTTCCATTGATTGATATCATTTCCGCCCGCTTTATCAATGGCCTCCGAAATGTCTAAACTCTCGCCAGGGGCGATGCCATAGCCTATCTGTAGACCATGTGGATTTGAGGGTGTCTTGCAGTCCATGGTGCACTCCTTTCGCAGCACTGTGTCCACTTCTACAGATGAAAAGAAGGCCACCGACATGGGTAAGTCTGCGAGACCAATGCGTGCAGCGCAAAAGGAACGCGTTAAAAGATTGGTGATATGCATAGCAAGTGCAGCCTTGTAGGCCAGTTCGTCCTTCACCAAGTATCGCAGCTCATCGTGAAAACTGAGACAGAAACGCGCATGGGGACCCATCAGCCAACGCATAGAAACCAACATGAGGTGGAGAAAATCGACAGCGCCACTCTGCACCACCCAATTGACGCGTGTGGGCAGAAACCGCTGGTTGTTGTCATTACCGCCATGAGATTCAAGCGCCCGACTTAAGCGGCAGCTTAGGAACGGCGTCTCTGGCTGTGAACTGGTCGCAATGTCCTCCAAGCGATTAAACATGGCGCTCTCGGTACCACCTTGCCAGCAAGGACGATGGAAGACTTCGGATACGGGGCGATTACGTTGGAGGGCGTGTTTCGTGGCTTCATAAGAGCTATACCTAATTATTAATAAAAGTCTAATTAAGTCTTGAATGCATTACAAATTCAACTCCAATTGGTTACTGACCCTCGATCCTCCAATTCATCGTGAAATTCCTCTCTTAAGCGATAGACTCGCTTACCTTTGGTGATGGAAAACATTTTCATTGCCTTGGCCTTTGCCTCAGTGGCACTAAATGTCGGATTGAATTGCTTGAGTAAGTTCTCAGCAAACTGTTGACCAGCACCATAGATGCGCGCATAATTAATGACCTTGGCATGATCACGGGAAATGCCCACAGCCTTGGCGGTTATGGAATGCATATCGGTGCCATTGGATTTGCTGCCGCTTAGTGTCATCCAGCCGAGCGGTGTAGCGCCATGCTGCCCATGCGCATTCGCATCGCCCAACACCGAGGCTATCCACAACTCCTGCGAATCCACATCGGCACCCACAATCTTATACGAAGGCGGCGCCTGCACCATGGACCGCAATTCCGAGCCAATTCGATCTGCACGCGAATTCGATGCCGTCATCCAAGTGGGTTCCATTGCACGACGCGTCAGAGTGCCACAGGCCACCACCTGGGGACAAATGGCGCCAAAGCTCAAACGTTGAGTATGCTCCCGCAATCGAGCTGGCATTTCTTCATCCTGCAGCCAGACCACCATTTGCCCCAGAATCCGATCACGATTGTTGCGCCAATACGACATCATGCGTGCGATCTCAATAACTCTCGCCGCTGAATGACTCTCGGCATCGCCACTGCTCAAAACATTCTCTGAGAATTTGTTGAGAAAATCCCTGCTCAATGGATTACCAACACGAAAAGAGACGCCATTTTTGTGCGGCAGTTTCAGAAAGAAACAGCAGTCGTCCAGTACTTGGTTGCACCAAACACCGGAGCCTTTATATTGCGCCTCCAGCTGGTGCTGTCGCTTTGTGATCTTTTTGTAGAACTCTCGTTTTCCCAGGCGCGCTTCCAACTCCCTTGGCAACGTTTCTAGCGCCATTTCACTCTCAGCCTCTGTTGCATAATGCTGTGCGAACTCCGGCACCGGACAACGTTCCGTCAATTGTTCAATGGGTATGCGAGAAGTTCCGTTCTCACAATTTGCGCGAAAGGGCACGAGGAAGCCCCAGCCATGCTCACGGGTATAGTGCAAAGGATAGCCTTCCCAGCTTAGAGAAAGCAGCTTTGGCGCTATTTGCATGCCTGTGCTTATTTCCGTGGCTCCGGGTGCCCAAGCTGCTTCATTATCCTCATCATCGCTGCGCGCGGACTTGTAGCCAGAGGGTGGTTTGCGACAGAGCTTACGATACCACTGAGGGTAGCCTGGAAGCAAGGGGCGACGAGCAGGCAGCAAGGAGCGCTGGTCATAGAGATACTGAAACTTTCGTTGCAAACGTCGCTCCTCAGACGTGAACGTTTTCTGATCATCATTATCCTCTACAGAGCTTTCTAAAGCTTCCAGTTTTTGCTTGCGTTTGGGCATCTGCTTCATTTTTAAAGCCTGCACACTCCAATCTTCATCCCATAGCCACAAATGCTGGCGATATTTCTCATCGTTAAGCAAGGCACAAGCTTCTTCAGCACGTCGCCCCAAATGGTACTTGGCTTCAATGCTGAGATCTTCATACGTCAGCTGGGCCTCACGTATGTAACGCTCCCAATTGGAGTTCACAGGTAAATACGCTGAGCCCATTTCTAGCATGCCCGCCAAGGTGGCAGGATGTGGAAACCGATTAGCATACATGGGATAAAGCACACGTAATATGCGATGCGTGGCTTCCACATCGCCAGCGCAGTAGTTGGTCAGCGACTGAAATTGCTGACGCACTTGCTCCAGCGTGCCCTCCACAAAAATGTTACGTGGCTCCTTTGACAAGGGTTCCCCACCACAGTAGAGGCGATGAACTTCGACTAGAGAGTTTAGAGCACTCTGTTCCAGCCAGTCGAGATCCTCTGGCGCTGGCTCCTTTTTCGATTTGAGCAGGGCACGCTGATAGCTGGTGACACCACTGACACACATGTGCAACGACATGGTGTCCACAAAACGCGTCCCTGTGTCCTCGATCAAATACTGCTCACGAACACGGGCTCTATCGTAGGAAACATTATGTCCCACTATTAATCCAGGCCCTTTGCTCCCCAATGGAATGAGCTCGTCTAGCTTATAATGCGGTCTCTGCATATCGTCCACATCGCATAGCGGTATGTCAGCCACCGCCAAACGGTGTTTAGTAAGCTTGGGACTTACCCAACAGTACCAACGCTCAGTGCTCACAGCTGTTGCCAAAATTGGCGCACTGCCCTCTCTAACGCACACCTCCACATCGAAGACGAGGCCCTGTTCCAACGGTTGCGCCACAGGCGTGGCAGTACCATCCACTGGGTCATAGGCAGTCCAGCCGGCGTAGAAGGCCCATCGTTTTGGCTTCGCTGGCAGTTGCGCGCACTCAACAAGTGGCAGAAGCAACTCTTCATACGGCTCCACTTGGTCCTTGGCAATGGCATAAAAGTGTTCCTCAATGTTTCGACCACGCAACGGTGGCAGCTTAAGCTCCACATCCGGCATTGGCTCTGTGCTTGTTATGTCAATGCCATGCTGTAGCAGTTCCGCATTGTACAATTTGGCAGCAGCGACTTGCTCCTCTGTGTAATGTCGTGGTGCCTGTGGAAATATTTGAGAATGCAAATTTTTGGAGATCATCTGCACCTTAACCAGATTCTCGGCATATTCCGTGCTGGTCAGCGTTGATTTCGGAGGCACCGGTCCCCGAGCCTGTTGCTTTGTGGAGGCAGCATTTTGTTTTGACGGCTTTAGCTTGCGATAGACCTTAAGGCTGCTGCTGGAGTAATGCTCGCGCGTGGCTTTGGTCGCGTAAAAACGTACTAAGCGCATTACGTATGCCTTAATAATTTAGAAAACATTGCCCAAATGCAAGAAAAACAAACGCACCGGTCAGTGCATGGTCAATGGTGATGCCACCCTGGCTGAAGAAGTTGGCAAATCAATTTGATAGTAGCGGGCAGTATCGATATCAATTTAGAAGGATCGACGTACAAGTTCCTTGCATCTGCAAGGCCGTTATTGGGCCATTCGAATAAATGGAGTTTTTAAAATAAAAAACATTTTATTCAATTACACTTTGTTTTCGTATAGATAAGAAACACGTTAAAATAAACACACACGGAAATAAAGAAATCTCTTCGGCTAATGTTAGCATTACAAAAATTAATCTACAAAAAGCTTTTACACGATACACAATAAGAAAAAGCGATTTTGGAAAACATTTTGGCAAATACTGTGCACCTGCTCTCTTTACTGGCCTGCAATTTTCGATTTGTTCAAAACAAAATTATTGCAGGTGCCACCCCAAATGGAGAATACTACATTAGATTTGTAGATTTCGCATGCCGCCGTTGAGGCTGCCCTCCTCCACATTCCAAATAACAAGTTGGCCATCGACACCCGATGTGGATACCTTGGCCGCGCTGGCTTTATCACCGTCATAAAGACGCACACTGGTGATGGCATTCTGATGAAGCGAGTCCATCACGGTGTCCGTGTTCTCGGTACGCATGTTTCGATCCATGGACTGGAATTTGCGCATGGCTGTGATCCCACTTGATTCGCGCTTCTGCGACTTGTCCAGCTTACCGCTAAGTACCAGCTTATTATCCGAGGTCAAGCTATAGATCAGAGGGACACAGCTGTATCCGGCTACCACGACGGATGTGGGCGAGACCCATTCGCAGGAGAGGAATGGCAAGTAACCGGTACGGCAGCGTATGACAGTATTGCCATTGTTCGCATCGGCAATGTTAACGCAGCTATCGTGTCCCACCCAGCACACCTTATTTCCATCACTAGAAAAACTCACGTTGTTTATCCAACCACCGCCAGAACTTTGCGAGTTCCTGAATTCAACCATCATTTGACCTAAGGGCTTGCGATTGCCCCATGGTGTAGGTGATGGCGGCTCCTCAATATCTTTAATGAACGCCGAGAAGATGCGCACCTTGTAATCCGTGGAACCAGCCACCAAGAGCACATTGTTTGGGTGCCAATCCAATGAGGTCACGGTTGAACGTATCGGCTTTTTTATATGCTTCGATACCCACCAATCGTTCTCCGACTCGAAGTAACAAACCGAAATTAGACGTGCACCCGATCCCACGGCGAATTTGTTCTCCGCCGGAGACCATTTAACACATGTTGCTGCGCGATTAATACGCAACAAGACAAGCGTGGGTTTCCACTTGCCATCGTCGCCCTGGGTCCAAACATAAGCATTGCGATCAGCTGCACAACTCACAATGCGATTGGTATTTTTTGCCCAATCAATACCCATTACCCGCAAGTCATGCTGATTGAGGATGTCGGCCAGTTTCCAGTCGCTCCCGTCGCGACTATAGATATGAATCTCATGGTTATTGGGTGATATAGCGATTTCTAAAAAAGTGAGTCACCACATTATCAATCCCATTGTTTCAATTTCAAGCTACTTACGAGAACGATCCTTGTTCCAGGCGTGGCAGGTAATGGACGCCAAGGAGGCGCCGAATGTATAAGACTCTGGCATAGCTATATTTGCACAAATTCAATAATACAGTAGGTTGCAACCACACACGTAGTTTTTTCTATAGCTGAACGAAGCTTGTATTTGGTCGTCTAGTTTTAATCGCGGACTCTGGGCCGTCTACACGATTAAGCTAGCGTACAATTTGCGCGTAAATGCAAAGAAGCCCGTTGTTTTCCTTCTTTAATTGAAAGGAAAATGCAATTTCTACAAAAAATGCGATTTAAGACGCCGCTCCCAAATGTGTAACAAATTACTCACCGAAATGAGTCCAAAGTGTGCGATGCTGCCAGATGCGCAAAATACGGCCAGTGCTGTGTAATGCAAAGTCGTTTCCGTAATTTGGCGCGCTATTGCACAGCTGTTGATAACAAACTTTGAAATGGAGCAGATTTGCGCTGCATTGGAGCCGCAGTTCCCATGTCGCGAGACCACTATAAAAACATTGGGGGAGCTAATTGGCAACTGCGAAGAGGCTTATCCTGCGGCCATATATTTATTTGGACACACCGGCACGGGCAAATCTGCACTAACTAAGGCATTCTTGCAGCAATGTAGGAAACAACAAAAGGTGCGCGTCGCGCAATTAAACGCCATTGAGTGCTACACCACGAAAATACTGCTTGAGAACGTGCTGGACGCGCTAGCGCCACAAGGCGCAGAGGAAACGGCCAAGCGAGCAGACAACATGCTGGAATTTGTAAATGAGCTACGTCGATGGCACGACCAGGAAAACAATAGTTCCTACCTAATAGCTGTAGACAATGCTGAACGCTTGCGAGATATGGATGCTAACGTGCTGCCAGTGCTGCTGCGGCTGCAACAGCTCACTAGCCTGAATCTTTGCGTGCTGCTTGTCTCACAGCTGCCCTTCGAGAAGTATTACAACAAGACCGGTCTAAGCGAGATCATAACTCTTCACATGGCACAGTACAACAAAGCGGAGACATTGCGAATACTTAGTGCGGACTTTGTTCACGTGCAGCGCCAATTGCTGGCAGGCCTGAGTGGTAATGAGAAGGGCCTGCGCAAATGTGAGCAGGCAATGACGCCCGAGTTCTACAGCAATTACCTCAGCCTGTTTCTCAGCGTCTTCTACAAGGCTTGCCGCGATGTGCCCGAGTTAAAGCTTACGGCTCGCAAGTGTTTTTCTATCTATATAGAGCCTGTACTGGCCGGCACCATAGAAGCTACAGATGTCTCGCGCCTCTGGCGACATATTGCAGGACCTTTACGCGCGGCCTTAACACAAATATACATGCGCTTCGATAAGCCTGCAGATGAGGTAAGTAGCTCGAAAAATTGCATTAATATCGCTAAACGTGTTATTAATGCAGTTGGAACAACAGTCCAATGAATCGGACCAGAGTGTGCGCAAGCTGGCGCAGTCGTTGGAGCTACCTTACTATGGAAAATATTTGCTCATTGCCTCCTTTTTGGCCAGTCACAACTCTGCCAAACAGGATAAGCGTCTATTTGTCAAGCATCATGGAAAACAAAAGAAACGAATGCAAACTGTCAATGCGAAAGCCAAAGTAAAGACCACTCATCACTGAATTTAAAATTTAAATGAAAATTTAATTTATATTCTTTTCTTTGTTAGACCACCGATAAAATGTCAACAACGTTGGGTCCCAAATCATTCAGCATTGATCGTTTACTCGCCATTTTCTATGCCATACTTGAGGAAAAGGTGGGCCTTACCTGCAATCTGCTTTCGCAAATCTCCACGCTGGTGCATTTGAAGCTGCTTAGCTTTGTATCGGGTGAGCAGAATATTATGGATGGCTCTGCGCGACTTCAATGCACAGTCGGTCTTGAGTTTGTGCTCCACATTGGCAAGGTAGTTGGCTTTAATGTGCGCCAGTATCTGTGCGATTTCATGTAATAAATATATTCATATTTATTTAATATCTAAATATATTCTTCAAGTAATCGGGTATATCACTAATGTGTATGGTTTCCGTCAGCTTTGTGTCGCGATTTCTTAACTGCAGCAGTCCATTCTGTAACGTCTGCTCGTCAAGCAGAAGGGTGTAGGGCACTCCCAAGGTGTCGGTCAGCTGCACGTGCTTGTCGAGCTCTGATGCATTGGGGGCGTAGGTAAAAAAGCTTTGCTTCTCTCCAGCTTGACACAATCGCAGACCGGCACGTTGCAACACATACACAAAATGTTTGCTTAATTCCAAGAGATCTTTACTCAAGGGGTTTCCCTGCACACAGGCAATGGCACATTGATAAGGCGCTAGCACGCGATTTAGAAGCAAGGAGTTGGTGTCGCGTCCATGGTCACAGCCATCTAAAAGCAGTGCTGTTTAAGGTGAAAGTTATTTGAAAATATGAGACAATTTTAACGATTCAAATTATTATTCTTAATTAAATAATTCGTACTAAATAAAATGTATTTATATCTATATATTAAAATAAAAACAAGGCGGGCACATATTGGTGAACATTATTAAATGAAGCTACATTTTTATCATCCAAAACAAAGTTACATACCACATGTAGCTGGTTCCAATTCGAGGACAGATCTGATAATTGCCGGCACCAACATTTTGCCGGTGCGCGCATCCGGCAATTCAAAGTCTTTGTCGTCTGGTAATGTGGAAAGAGTGAGTTGCTCCACAGTGATCTCATCACTTCCAAAAGTAGACTTGATATCTATGGCCTGACAATCTTTTGAATAATCTTGCTCCGACTGCAAGTCATATGGGACAATGGCATAACGACTAGGATTCGAGGAGAAACGCATCCACCAGATTTTGCTTTCACGCTGCATATTGTAGAAATGCTCCAACCCGCGATGTGGTTCCACAAATAAATCAGTTATTAAATGGGTGACGGGTGTGCGATGTGTATATGCTGAATTGCTGAAGATGCTGCCAGTCTGAATAAATTGCTGATGTTTGAGGAGCGTGGGACACTTTGCTTTGCGGGGATGCTGCTGTCGCAGCTGGCAAAGATGTGTGCGCAACTGTGCTGACTGCACAAACGACAAGCGGCTACTGGATGTTGCTGTTTCACTACCAAAGTTGACCGCCAAGTTTCGCAGATTTAGCCACTGCTGTTGCAACTGGGCAGCGTATGCTCTGCCATGGGACACCAGCTCAATATCAGGGATAGAAGTGTTGCCAGTTGACTGGTGGCATTTAAGAAATGCGGCCGTTTCCAGCGATTTTAAGCAACGCGCGAGTTGCTTCATTTATTTGCTGCGCTTGTTGCTAGTTTTTGTCAAACTGCGATTCAGTCTGCTCTAGTGGTATGTTGCCCGGGGGCGAGACGTAGTAGTCCTCGTCGGTGATCTTGGCGTTGCGTAGCACTTCAGCGCGACAGTCGCCTTCGGTCACTTCGTCGTTGCGTAATTGAAGCTGCTGGGACTCCAGTACCGTGTAAAGCGGACGCACGTTGTCCGTATTGATGTTTGCAATCTTGTCTGCGAATTGTATACTGCTCTTGAGAGTGGCCAAGGCTTCGGCACTGTCCAGGTCCACCAGCGACAGCCGCTCCAGCAGCTGAATTGTTTTGGTATCAATTTCCAAGTCCCTTTCCGTAGTGTCTGGAAAAGCAGTGGGCACGGGCACTTGTGGTACCTTTGTGGGATGTTGCAGCTCCTTGAAATTTAATTCAACTCGTTGTTTAACTAGGTGCACCTCAGTTTTTGTCGCTGATTTGCAATAAAATCGCAAGTTGGGGAAAAAACGCAACATCTTTACAGCAACAGGCCGGCAAGTGAGCTATCGATGATACTGGGTATCGATTAGCCATCGTTAAAGGAATGTGAATTGAATAAGCAACTTTTAGTTAGTTAGTCACTTAATCATTTTATTAATTTATATTCTTCTCCTCCTTCATCGAAAAACTACATCGATTTTCTGGGCTTTTAATGATAGTGGCTTTGATTAGGTATCAGGAGCCCAGAAGAGAGCAGTCTTTTCAATTTAATTTAAAATAATAATTATTTATTTATTTTATTTTCTGGGCTTTTGCTGAGGTATCAGGAGCCCAGAGGAGAGCAGTCTGTTGAATTTAATTTAAAATAATTATTATTTATTTATTTTTTTGATTTTCTTGTCTTTTGATGCTGACATGGCTTTGCTTAGGTGCCTCGTATGAGAAGCGCAGAGGAGGGCAGTCTATTGAAATTAATTTAAAATAATTATTATTTATTTGATTTTCTGGGTTTTTGATGCTGACGTGGCTTTGCTTAGGTGCCTCGTATGAGAAGCGCAGAGGAGGGCAGTCGTTTGAATTTAATTTAAAATAATTATTATTTATTTATTTGATTTTCTGGTTCTTGATGTTGACGTGGCTTTGCTTAGGTGCCTCGTATGAGAAGCGCAGAGGAGGGCAGTCGTTTGAATTTAATTTAAAATAATTATTATTTATTTATTTGATTTTCTGGTTCTTGATGTTGACGTGGCTTTGCTTAGGTGCCTCGTATGAGAAGCGCAGAGGAGGGCAGTCTTTTGAATTTAATTTAAAATAATTATTATTTATTTATTTATTTGATTTCTTTGGCTTATGATGCATACGTGGCTTCGCTCCGTGTCTCGTATGAGAAGCGCAGAGGAGGGCAGTCTTTCAAATTTAATTTTAAAAAATGATTATTTATTTATTTATTTGATTTCTTTGGCTTATGATGCATACGTGGCTTCGCTCCGTGTCTCGTATGAGAAGCGCAGAGGAGGGCAGTCTTTTGAATTTAATTTAATTTAAAATAATTATTATTTATTTGATTTCTTTGGCTTATGATGCATACGTGGCTTCGCTCCGTGTCTCGTATGAGAAGCGCAGAGGAGGGCACTCTTTTGAATTTAATTTAAAATAATTATTATTTATTTATTTGATTTTCTGGTTTTTGATGCTGACGTGGCTTTGCTTAGGTGTCTCGTATGAGAAGCGCAGAGGAGGGCAGTCTTTTGAATTTAATTTAAAATAATTATTATTTATTTATTTATTTGATTTTCTGGGTTTTTGATGCTGACGTGGCTTTGCTTAGGTGCCTCGTATGAGAAGCGCAGAGGAGGGCAGTCTTTTGAATTTAATTTAAAATAATAATTATTTATTTATTTATTTGAATTTCTGGGTTTTTGATGCATACGTGGCTTCGCTTAGGTGTCTCGTATGAGAAGCGCAGAGGAGGGCAGTCTTTCAAATTTAATTTTAAAAAATGATTATTTATTTATTTATTTGATTTTCTGTGTTTTTGATGTTGACGTGGCTTTGCTTAGGTGCCTCGCATGAGAAGCGCAGAGGAGGGCAGTCTTTTGAATTTAATTTATAATTATTATTAGTTATTTATTTATTTTATTTTCTAGGTTTTTGATGCTGACGTGCCTTCACTTAGTTGTCTCATATGAGAAACGCAGAGGAGGGCAGTCTTTGAATTTAATTTCCAATAATTACTATTTATTTATTTGATTTTCTGGTTTTTGATGCTGACGTGCCTTCACTTAGATGCCTCGTATGAGAAGCGCAGAATTTTGAATTTAATTTTAAATAATTATTATTTATTTATTTATTTGATTTTCTGTGTTTTTGATGCTGAAGTGGCTTCGCTTAGATGCCTCGTATGAGAAGCGCAGAGGAAGGAAGCGTATGAGAGCGTAATCTTTTGAATTTAATTTGCAATAATTATTGAAGAATTTATTTATTTATTTGATTTTCTGGGCTTTTAATGCTGAAGTGGCTTTGCTTAGGTGTATCGTATGATGAGCGCAGATGAGGGCCGTCCTTTAAATTGAATTATTTTAAGTAATTATTATTAATTAATTTGTTGTAATGTACTTTTTGTACCTTTAAAGATACGAAATTGTTTGAATAGCAAAGGCGCCAGAGAAAATGCTGTGCTGTGGAAACTATTCGATAAATCAAAAAAAGTGTTTTAAGAAAACCGATATAGATGGAATATGATATCGATAACTACTAAGTTTTTCATCATCAATAGTGTTAGCGGCATTTTTGCGTGCAGGTTTTGCTTATTTGGAAAGTTGGTGTGAATCTATAAAAAATGCCGTATGCAAATCAGCCGTCCGTGCAAATAACTGAGCTTACCGACGACAACGTCAAGTTCGTTCTGGAGGACACGGAGTTAAGCGTGGCTAACAGTCTGCGTCGCGTTTTTATTGCCGAGACGCCGACGTTGGCCATAGATTGGGTGCAACTAGAGGCCAACTCAACGGTGCTCTCTGATGAGTTTTTGGCGCATCGCATTGGCCTTATCCCTCTCATATCAGACGATGTTGTTGAGCGCTTGCAGTATACTCGTGATTGTATTTGCCTGGACTTCTGCCCAGAATGCAGCGTCGAGTTCACATTGGACGTAAAGTGCAATGAGGAGCAAACGCGCCATGTGACTACTGCCGATCTGAAGTCTAGCAATGCAAAGGTGCTGCCGGTGACATCACGCAACCAGGGTGAAGAGGATAATGAATATGGCGAAAGCACCGATGAAATATTGATAATCAAACTGCGCAAGGGTCAGGAGCTGAAACTGCGCGCATATGCAAAGAAAGGCTTCGGTAAGGAGCACGCCAAATGGAATCCTACAGCGGGCGTGTGCTTTGAATATGATCCGGACAACTCTATGCGCCATACTCTCTACCCCAAACCTGATGAGTGGCCCAAGAGCGAGCACAGCGAACTCGAAGATGATCAATATGAAGCACCCTACAACTGGGAAGCGAAGCCGAATAAGTTCTTCTTCAATGTGGAGTCCTCCGGTGCGTTGAAGCCGGAAAATATTGTCGTTATGGGTGTGCAGGTGCTGAAGAACAAGCTCTCGAATCTGCAAACACAACTAAGTCACGAGTCCCAAAACGACGCACTGGCTGTCTAAACTGTAACACTTGTGTCTATATTTAAGCTCATAAAAGTACAATAATGACTAATCCTTGAATAAACTGTCTATGTTAATGCCACTGCCTGCATCTTTTTTCGGGGTTCCAGATGCTGCCTTTTCTCTTCCTCCAGCCTCCTGGAAATCACTGAGCAGTGTCGTCTTTGGCTCCACCACCTCAACTTCATCAATTGGTGCAAAGTTCTCTGATGCGGATTCTGGGCGCGACTGCTGTCGCTGTTCCGCTAGCAAGTCCAACGCCGTTTCGTATATGCGCTGGTCATCAAGTGCTCCTTGCGTTTTCAGATCCTCGTAGATTTGAATAAATTGCTGCGATTGCGTGCTGCGTTTATGATCAAACAAATTGATGGTCTCGTTGTGCGTACGTTCCTTGTGGTATTTCCTATGGGAGAAGGGGAATTTCTATTTAGGTTAAGAATAACGGTTGTCGAATGTCACTTACGCTCGCACTACATCTTCTGCATAGAATATATTGCGTATAGGTATATCGGGTGCGGGTCGATCGAAACGAGGTTCTGCCTTGGGTGGAAAGGCAGCATAAACTTCATACCAGAGCGGTTTGTCTTCCGGTTTCATCGCACCGCCGCGCAATAGGCCTTGCACTCTGCCAAAATACATACGTTTAATCAATGGGGAAGTCCTTTTGCATTTCAATACTCACATACCTGGTGAATATGGTGCCAATTTTCTCTAGTCTGCTCTGTGCCATTTCAATACAATTTTAATTCAATCGTATTTCTCTGCAAAATCTGTGGAGCTATTCTATTACGACATGCGCTGCTGGATGTTACTTTAATCAGCCGGTGGCATCGATACTATTCCGCCACTCAGGCTGCCAACTTACTAAAGAGAGGGTTTTGTTTACCTTTTGCATGTAGTCTTGCAGCTAAGATTCATTGTGGGTGCGTCTGGCAGCCTGTAGCTGCGGCAAGGTGGCAACTAATAGCATTCGAAGGAGTGAGCGAGTACACTAGCTAAGCAAATAACAGCAGAAGCAGCAGCAGCAGCTCAGTGCCTGTTTGAGATTCCAGTACTTTGCAAAGGTAGCGCCTGTGCGTATAAAAATTTATGTTTTGTGTTTTGATTAACAAGTGTAAAATCGATCTTTGTATGTCTATTGTTAAACGCGTACGGTATGATGAAATAACAAGTGCATAAAGCACCGATTCGGTCGTGGCATTCGAAATAGTAGTTTGTGCGTTTTGTTTTTCTTTTGGTTTGTCGGAAAATGCGCGGAAAATTGTGTCATAATTTAAGTTAATTAAACACGTTGCTCTGTGAGTGTGTGTGTGTGTCGTACAACTTTTTGCCGCCAACGCGAACCTTTTGAAAAAATTGAAACACAAGCGCGATGAGCAATTATCATCCCCATTCCCGCTCGCACTCGCATCATCATGTTGCTCCACATCAACTACAATTACAACAACAGCAACATCAACAACAGCAACAACATCATCATCACACAGCGTTGACAACGCCGCCGCCACCCCACGCGCAGATTCAGCTTCAGCAGCGTCATCATCAAACGCCCACCGCCTCCCACTCGCACTCCCATTCCCAAGCACAAGCAGCGACGTCGGCGTTGGCATCGGCATCGGCATCGGCGTCCATTTTGGTGGCACAACCGCCGCAACCGTTGATAAGCAATTCGTTAGCCATACGCCAGGAGATACAGCGCTTTGAGAGCGTCCATCCATCGATTTATGCAATTTACGATTTAATCGATTTATTGCCCATGCCGGACGCCCAGATAGCCCAGCAGATACGCGATCACGTCGTTTCCATCGAAGGTGAGTCTGATCCGAACGAGCACACTCACACACCTCTATCTCTGCCCCTGCCCCTGTGCCTCTGTGGCACATTCTGTTTGTTTATTGCTTTTGCTATTGTTTCTTGTACTTGTGGTTACTCTCTGCGTGTGCACATTGTGCACATACTATTGTGTATTATAATGTTAATCTCGGACCGAAAATCTATCAAGCCAGCCCAACAGCCAACCAACAACCCCTTGAATCAGCAAGGAAAGCCAATGCACACTGACTAGCAATCAATTTGCACTGACAAAGGAACTATACAAAAAGTTGATGTTAATTTAGAACAAACAATATTGAATATTAAAGAAAAATATAATAACTTATTTCTGGTGCTGTTAGAGGGAGAGTTAAGCCCTAAAACAAATGATGGTATGTGCCATAGCAATTACGTTTTCTGAAGGAATTGCATTAGTCTATGACTGGGATTTATAAGGAGTATTTTATTTATTTATATACATTTAAGTATGTAGTATTTTATTTATTTTTTATTTACATATATACAGCTTAAAGGTAATTAAAATTACAGATAAGCTATACCGTCGTGGCCTTAAGCTTGTATAAATAGTATATATATTTAGTAAAAGAAACAACACAATCGTTAAAATCATTCAATAGTTAAAAGAAAATATATGGATACATTATTTCCACTTCAGTGCAAAATGTAGAGGTAAAAGGTAACCCAATTATGTGGTTTTTATTTCCCACTTATTTAATATCAAGTGCTTCCAATAACATCGTTGACATAATATGGATTTATTGATAAAAATAAATAAATAAATGCAATTAAATCTGACAAAAACGTAGGCATAATAATAAAATTGAAATCTTAAGTTATATAGTTCTCTCTTTATTTGTTTATTTTCAAATTTTAAAACAACGCTAAGCCACTGTCCAAAGTTGCCAAAATGTCCATTGAAGCGAAGCACAAGCGCTTGATTCTATTGAAAGTGTCGCCTTTGTTGTTGTTGTTGTTATTCTTGTTCCATGTACTTGTCTGGACCCTCAAAAGAAAGAGGTTTTTGTTTAAAACAAGCTTTTCTGCCCAATTTTATATGCACACACACACACACATATGCATGCCATTTACTTACATATGTGTAAGTGAGTATCTATGTGTGTGTGTGTGTGTTAGTGCGTGTGTATTGGTGTGCGGCATGAAATTTGATGCTTGCGCGCTTCTTCTTCGTCATGCCGCCTTTCAACCGTTCCGTTCACAAATAAAACCGGTTCTAAAATGGTTTATTAGAAAATCTGTCGAAAAAAAATGTAAACAAAATTGTGAGTTTGCTTTTGTTGAGCGGTAGTTGTTGTTGCCGAAGATGTTGTTGCTGCCGTAGCGGTTCATTTTGCCGTTGAGCACGATTTTCTGTTGTTCCCCGCTTATCGCACAACTATAGTTACATCCACAAACTATATACATACAAGTACATACATATGTACAAATGTACATCCAAACACATCTAAGAAGTGTGCAATTTTCTTGCTGCTTTCTTATTGGCATTGTATTATCTCCCTAGACATGATTGATGAGGCTTATTGGGCATATTGGGCGGTCTACTGGGAAGATAGATCTCATGCCAAATCGAAGAATATTCGCATATATTTACACAAATGTTAGACAGACAGACTTAAAATATTCTGAATTGCAAAAATTTCTATTCCCATCTATTCTAAGAAAATTAATAATAAAAGTTGAAATTTATTAAAATAAACACTCTGACTCTATCTGAAGTCTCTGTTAAAAATAAACTTTTCTGTAAATATTACATTATTTATTTTAATCGCCCGATGGAGGAATAAAAAAAAGAAAATTGTTCAGTTGATACTAACAAGGTATGGCATATTCGGGCTGCTTCCATTCAGCTTTTAGATTCGAAATAAAGGGTTTTCAATTGGGTTTTAGGTTGTATCGTATATCTTAGAGAAATGTTAGCCATAGTTGGAACTAATATGCAAGCTTTTACTTTAATACTCAGTTATGGCCCAATTTATTATAAAAAGTATAAACGACAGTTTATCATGAGACGAACCACTGTAAAATTCGTTGTATAAAGAACGTCGCCTTATTACGTAGCCAGATTCCATGCAAATATTGAATACAATAAAAAGCTGCAAACAATAGACCACAAATTCAGGTATTTCGTGCTATAGCTGGCCTACATGAATATTAATTTTGTAGACAACAGTGACTACTAAAATCTCTTTGGAAAGCCTGTATTTATAGTATTATGTGCAAAAAAGCTGCCGTTCTTAAGCGGCTTAAAAATATACAAGTATTTATCTAGAAATTCAATGCCATAATAGTATATATTTATTTATCTCCATTACAAACAGATTCATTAACTTAAAACGCCCAATAACATTGGTTCATAAATATCAAAACAGAATGCCAATTTGTTTATATCGTGGACGTGCGATCGATAAGACGCCAAGACAACGCCCCCCTATTTAAACACACTCATGCACATAGAAAGAGAAACTGCCGACGGCGGCTTTTGGGCCAAAGACGAAAAAAAATTATATACATATATAAAAAACAAATTTACTCTCCTTATCTGCCGAAGTTCGGAGCGCGCGTTCATTGCCCATTAAAAGCGTTTGCAATTAGCTTCTTCAACTCAGTTTTTTTTAATGCTTCGGGCCGGCAACGCTTATCGGTAGTTGTTGGCATGCTTCTTTATTTATTTATTTATTTTTTAATTATACAATAATATTTACAACAGATATTAAACGAATAATTGCGGCATTTTTTGCATTTCTGAATCTTGTTTGTTATTATTGTTGTTGGTGTTCTCATGTTGAGCTGGCAGTCGGAAGTGGCAATTGTTGTTGTTGGTATTGTTGCTGTTGTTGTTGGTTTGCATTGCGTTATGCTTGAGAGCATGACACGCTCTGCCCCCCATAAGCCAAAGATTTAAATATCAACGACACATGTGCCACAACAGCAAAAACAGCAGCATCAGCGACAGTGCGCCGGCAGCGCAGCAAACACAGCATCGCACACTGGTGCCAAACAAAATTATTGCAACGAATTTTTCGCTTTCGAGTTAATGCTCGCCAAGAATTTCTTTTGGAAGAAGGGTGAAGATATACTTATATGTATTAGAATGTCTTAACTTAAAATGTATTAAATGCCCCATGTTATATGAAATAAATCGACATAGTCGTGTCTGTTTGTCCATCCGTCCGTAAGAGCACCGATTACCACCTTTGACAAATCCCACTTATGTATATTTTATAAAGAGGTTTCAATTTTCGAATGTTCTTTAATGCGTTTCTTGATATTGACTCCCTTTGGATATTTTTGTGAAATAGATTATAGCGCAAAATATATTGCTATATTTTTACGAGTATTCGATGTCAAAGTGAACAAAATAAACAAAAAATTATCTCTTATTTAATTAGCTTTTGCATTTTCTGCGAAAAGTCATTCGGTATGAATGACTTTAATAGGTTGTATTCCAATTCAGCAACACCCAAGGATGTTTGGAGTTAAGCTTTTCCACTGAATTTGTAGAATTCTGGGGGTTTTCAGGTTCTTCTAATTTCGGTATCAACATAAAAGGTGATAATTCAGTTCTACCATTTCAAAATTAAAAAAAAAACCACTTAACCTTAGCATTTCTAGGGCTTAGAAGCCAGGTTTTGCGACACTAGCTTCTAGAGAGTATTTGATATTTGCGCTCAGATGGAGAGTTCGGAATGCTGATCTTCTATATCTATTGCAGTTTCTTAAACGATATAAACACCGGATTTTAAGAGACTGGGCTCACAAAATCTTTCGCAACATATTTTCATTATAGATTAATATAATTAAATTGCTTAAACACACACATTCTAACCACTGTACATCACTTGAGCGGCAACCGCACGCCGGACAAGTTGCAGGCATGCGTGTCCGTCGCTGTCGTCTCCAACTCGCACTCTGTCGCTGGTTTTATTTTTAACAAAAAATTGCATAAAAATACTTTGGCACTCTGCAATTTTCGTAGCTGCACTTTGCTGAGCTATTTTTGTTGAAATTGCATAAAATTGTTGGGAATAAAAATAAAAAGAGGAGAAAACGTTTATGTGCGACTAAGAACAACAAATGCAAAAGCCAAGCATTGCGTTTTAAAATATTTCGCGATGATTTGCGGCACAGTTGCGCAAAACTTTTGTTAATTAACAATTAAGTGATTAATGTGACCAAATTCAGCTGCGATGATTCACAATGGACGGACATATAAGGAATTGCCTGCGCTTAGTTGCCCAAATATGTGGAGTGTGATGAATAGCTGCTAAGTAAAGAATGCATACGATTTCCGCTAACGCTCACTTATTTAAATATATTGACTGATTGATCAGCCCCTGATACAGTTATGTGAAAGCAAGACTAATTTGATTAAAGATCAGCTTCGATTGTGTGAGGCAAATGAACGCGTTAATCGACAAGCCGTCTTGTGAATGAAAGACACACGTAAAAAGTAGCACTTTTAAACTAATTTGTGCTACAAATAAATAAACATTTTCAAATTGAAGTTAAAACATATAAATATATGATTAGCCTGTTAATTTGATAGCTCAATAAAAACTGATCTTAATTAATTTGTACGAAAAATAGAATATCCACGATTATAAGCTCTACAATATCTGTGATAGTTTTGATTGGGCGTACGATTTGATGGCTCAAGAGCAACACTCTAAGCACCTACACATTTCTATACATTCCTCAAAAACAAGTGTTTATATACCCGCATTTCTAATGTAAAAAGCTGGCATGTAAGGAAATGGTTTTCATGTCACTGGAATTTATTTAATAAAGTTGAACAAGGCCTCTCGCTTATTTTTCATATATTCACTGATGGCCACTTCCACAGCATTTGTACTGGCTCTGGCCATTTTTACAAAGTAGTCCCCCAGATCGGTTAGGAATTTGGAAGTTATTTCCTGAAGATTACTGTCCAGAAGCAAATTCGCAAACTCGTCATTGCTGAGGTCAGTTTCCGACTTTTTGTTCAGAAGCAGCGGAGATTTATTGAACTATTTGGGAAAAGAAAAAGAAAGACTATAATTAGTATTTGAAAAAAAGTATTTATAAAACTGGAATTAGAATAATAGCCTATTCCTTTATAGAATCATTCACTGATTAAATTGTTTTTAAATTAAGAAATTGGTAAAGAAGTGGGATAAACAATCCCACTAATAAGAGTGAGTTATATATCTAATTTTTCCGGTTCTTAGAAGAAATTGAGGCGTAAATGTATGTTTCGATATTTAAATATTTTGTGGCTCAAAGTATCTACAAATTTGTGCTCCGAAATTTTGTAAATCGCTGTATTGGAGGCTGATTCTCAATTTATAATAAGAGTTTAAAAAAAGAATCAAAAAGCTAACGCACCTCCTGGAATATGTTCAGCCACATTTGATCCTTCTGGGCGATATCCTTGACAGCAATCGCCTCATTCAAACGCGCTATGTAGGCATCTATATCCCGAGCTCGTTTTGTCTGAGGCCCCAGCTTTGTTTTCACTCGACTGAAGTAATCGATTTGTGAGCGAAAGAGCGTATTCAGTAATCTTTCGGTCTCGGCACGTGCCTCCAGGGCCAGACGCTCACGTGCCTCATCTGTTGCGGTGGATGTCTTGGGGGTCGGTGCCGCAAGGCTTGCCAGGCACTTTATTTGGAAAGTTGAAATGCCTCAGACGCATAAATAAACATGCACATGCTTACCTGAATTAACAATAACAAAGCACACAAATAGTTGCGTTGCATTCTCACTTTTTTGCTTTCGTTTTTCAGGTTAATGTGGGCTTAAAAATAGTTTATACTTGCGTGTGCCCTCAACAGTTGCCAGTTTTGTACTAAACTTTGAAAATATTTAGAATAAGTTTGTTTCAGAACTGATCTGATGTTCCCTCTGAGCCAAGCTTATCAGTCCCTCCGAAGGTTTCAGCGAATTAATAAATCTTTTGAATAAAATGTATATTTTTATGCTGATAAGTATTTGCTCGCCTTACTACTGGCGAGACATTTTGGTGGTTGGGTGATAGTACATATATGGATAGGTATATACCCGCATACATTAGAGAATATATGTATGTGTATGTGAAATATTTCAAATGAAATTATTTAAAATATTTCAATTTATTTTTTGCATTTATTATTGCGTCGCACCTTGTAGCCTTAAAGCACATGTTATGCTGAGATTAGAGATGGCCATAATTAGAGATGGCCAAGCCAGAACTTGAAATTATTTTTTAGTGTAGTGGGGCAACCTATAAAGTTTTTGATAACAATTTTTGTAAATGATATTTTAAAATAATAAATTTATTAGATAATATATTTATATCAAAAGTATTTTTATTTTAGTACATACATGCATCTTCTTATTCGGTAGTTAAATGTTAAAAATAAGTTGAAGTATTTCTTTAACTGGGTTTGGATCGCTGTTTATATTTAAAAATAAAACATATTTCAAAAAATAATGTTTTTATTATAAGTATTTTTACTTCATTAAATACATACATCGATATTTTTCCATGAAGGTTGTCCATCACAGTCCTCAACTTATTCGCTCGTTAATTGTTAAATCTGTTAGTTAGAAAGTATTTCTTTAAAAGGGTTTGGAGTGTTCTCTATAGACCATTATCATACATTTTCATGTTACATTTATGCCTAACCTTAAGTATACAGTAAATTATAAGTGTTTTTCGTTTCGCCTTGGAGAAACCTTTCTAAGCTTTTAAATGGTATAATATCTTGCTCTTTATTGAAACGAAGCCACTCTGTCGCTTTTCCTCCACAAATTTGAACATTTAAATGATCATATGTAGGTATATATATGTTAAGTTGAAAGAAATGCGAAATAACATTTTCCTAAAAGTATACCTTACATTTTGCGTTACTTCACAATAACAATCCGTTTCAAAGTTGAATCCACCACAATTTGCAAACTCACCACGAATGTATGTATGTGGCTCTATAAGTATGCAACAAAATTTTGCATTGAACTGCATTTGAAGAATATAAATAAAGTACATAAATAAGTAACAAAAATTAAACGAATACCTTTAAATATACAATTTAAAAAAAAAAACAGGAAAAAGCAACAATATTTAATTGCTTCGCCAAAAGTTCTCTTATCTAAGTATTTCCATAACTAGAATGCTATAGTCAAGACACCAACCACTAATAACGCACAAAAACGTGCGGCAACAACACCATAAACCTCTTTAGTAAAAACAAAACGTAATTAAAGAATGAACGCTAATCTTAACGATTAGATAATCGGTTTTTACGGCTATTGTATTTGCATTATGGACTATCGTTGGTGGTGCTTATAAAACATGCAATAAATTTCAGCGCGATAAGCTGCTATATTTAAATATATATACCATTTTTTATTACAATCGAGTGAACTCAGGCGTTATTGCTGCTACCTCCACTTCCGCCGCCGTTGATTATGCCTAATATATCGGCCAGAGATTTGTCACCAATCAAATCGTTCATCACTGGGGTCGCAGTGGTATCAATCCATTCCGCCACAAAGTCGGTATTGTCATTGATGGTTAGGGTGATGAACTCCTCAACAACTTCGTTCAATTTGCGATTCAATATGCGATATTTGGACAGATTCTCAATATTGGAAACCACGTTACCAACCTTGATGAGAATCTTAATGTCCTTAATTTTGACATTACCGGAAATAACGCCCAGCGAATACTTGATTTGCCCGTCAATATTTAAATCCTCGAGAGCCAAAAACGCTCCACCATTGCGCTGCATGCGAGAACTGCTGCCTATATCGGCCTTGTAGTTGGTCGTCACATTTAGGCTGGCGAAGTTAAACTCGAAAGTCATGCGACTCAGCAGTGGACTGGTCTTCAGGCTAACAATCTCGAACTCGTTCAAGCCCTGAATCACAATGTTGTCGAATTCTCCATTGGCACTATCGAAATTGAGTTCCTTGTGATTGAGGACAAGTGGGGCCATTGGAGGTATGCCATATTGTGGCCAGCCCTCCTCCATTTGAATTTTCATGGCCTCCAGTGTGTCCACAATCATGCTGGAGATAGAACGGCTCTGTGCTGTAAGCAAACAAATCATTAAAGTCCATTTCCAACTTAGAGTTAAGATCTATAGTTTATTTACCTTCCAGAGCCTGTGCCACTTCTGCGCTCTGACAGCCGGCAAAGCCAATAATTAAAAGAGTTAGTCCCAGGAACTTCATTTTGGTAGCACACGTTGTTTCCACTAAAGACTCTAGGTTATACTAAACCTTTCCCTATGAAGACTAACGCTATTATATAGTTTCTGCCTTAATCGTAATCTACATATTTTCGATGATAAATACCAAAACTTTGCAAAGTATTGTATAATTGCTGTTGTATGTATATGCGATTAACAGTAGCCTTCTATAGTGGCTACTGATAAGTGGTGCTTAAGAATAACACTAGGCGAGTGGCTCTAAATGTCTGAACGCAACTGTAATATTGGTAAAGCTTTCGATCCAAATATAAGAGCATTTTCAGAGAAAAAGAAATGACCTTTATGGTTAAGTATATGATATTTATTTAACGCTTTTTAGTAATCGTTTTCTAGTCCAGCTCTGGGGGAATGCAGGCCTCCTTCTCGCCACCCTCGCCACCACTACCAACGGCATCCATAATATTCACATCCTCCAAAGCGCTGTTGACAACGGGCAGGGCAACCGACTCAATGGTCTCGGCAATCAAGTCCTCATTCTCATTGATGGCCGTCTCAACAGCCTCAGCCAAATAGGCGTTCATTTTCTCGTTGACGGCACCATCACCCAGCATGCCCTCAATTTCGGAATCCACTTCACCCAAGTGGGTGCGGACCTCCATTGACTTGAGGCGTAGCTTGCCGCTAAGCAGACCGAAGGAGTACTTCATTGTGCCCCAAATAACCATGTCTTTAAGGGCGAATTTGGCGTGGCCGGCACCGACCATGTTAATGGTGAAACCGTATTTCTTCATCAGCAACTCAATATCGTACTTGGTGTCCACATTGACATTCGAGAAGCTGAACTTGTAGGTCACTTTGCTGGTAATGGCATTTATCTTCATCTCATCGATGTCGAACTCATTCAGACCATTTAGACGGAAATGGTCAACGCTGCCCTTCAACTTCAAGGCGGGTGTGTCGATGTCCAAGTTCCAGTGATCTATTTTCAATGGGGCCAGTGGTGGGATTCCCATGCCGGGAAAACCACACGGCATTTGCTGCTGAATGCCCTCAATGGCCTCCACTACAGTGCTGGAGAGGGACAGCTCGCCTGTTATATGTTAAGAAAGGCTCTTTTACAATTCTAATTCACAGCGTTAAGGGGTTTCAAGATGCACTTACCGATGGGCTCGCCTACAGCGGCGGCATTTGCGGCGGCCACAAGTGCCAAGAGTGCCAAAGCGATTTTCATTTTAACAATTTTGATATTAGCTGACTGCTCGTAGTACCAACACTTTTTATACTACTCAATGGGTTGGCTAGTCCACGGCCTTTTATAGACGCGCCACTTCATGCAGGTGCTTCTAATGCTGATAAGACCAATCCATTGGCTATAGTTACTGACTGCCTGTCTTATCTGTAGTATTATTGCCATATTATTGAATGAAAATAATTTTTTAATTTGGAATATTTCTTGTCTTGATTGAAAGTTTTTGGCCACCACTTGAGGACAAACGACCCCCATCGAATAAGATTTGCGTTGCCAAAAAAACACCAGGTGTACAAAAGTGGCTAACGGCTGCTCTTTTTTTTTGTTTTTGGCCGAGACAGACAGGTGTGCTTCCTCGAGGGTATATATTTGATAGAACAAATCATGCCACTTCTGGTTGACAACAAATTTTCTTGTTATTTATGATGTGGTTGGCCCAGAGTACTTCAAAAAAAGTAGTGGCATGATTTATGAACTGATACTTATATTTTCTAATATATGAAGAAAATGTGATACAAAATTGAACTGCGTAGTCCTTTGTTCCAAAATATCATTGATTTACTGATGAATTTTGAAGAAATTCTACCAGTACTTAGGCCATATATTTAATGTTCTTTCAATTGAAACCTTTAACAATTCTTCTACAAAACCTCTTTGGTATTAAGCTTGTTTGTGTAATTTCTCAGCCATAATCTTAATCTGTATAATCTTCCACAACCCATTTCGAGGCCCTTGCTGAAAAAGAAAACAATCATCGATTCCTTCAACAGAAAATTAAAATAAACCTAATGTTCCTTCAATTGAAATCGCCAACAATTCTATGCCACTTCTGCAAAAACCTTATTGGTATTAAGTTAGCATGGTGTTTGATTTCTAAACCCTAAGCCTAATCACAATCAGTATAATTTTTTACAACCCATTTCGAGGCCCCTGCTGAAATAGAAAACAACTCCAGCATTTGGGTCTTTGTTTGACAATCGTCGATTCCTTCAATAGACAATGACAATAAAAATGTTGTTAAGCCCAAAAGGTGAAAAAAAACTAAATATAGATTGTTGAGACACCTGCAAAAACTTTGACGTAGGCCAACAATCCCAGCTGACCAACATAGGCAAATGCGTCGCACACCTTTAAATGTTTCGCAATGATAAGTCATATATTCTTGTATAAATCATGGCAGTAATCGCGATTATATGGTCAAGATTAGACCAATAAAAGTCAGTAAAGCAATAAACAGTGGCAGCCACTTAGGCTACATAAGTGTTTTGCACTTCTGATCTTCCTCCTTCATAAATATCGATGAGGCAATTACGTTGCTTCTGCTGCTTATCGCCTATTAACTTGGCTTTCTAATTACATACATTTGACCATAGGTTAAGACCATTGGTCAATGCATTGACATTGACAAACAATGCAGAGATTAAACTTCAAAAGGCACTTCAATGTGCCAGCTTAGAATTATATATAGTTCCCGTACTTGGATCTGACTATAAAAAGGGCTCACAACATTGGAACATTATACAGCTGTTGAAGGTTGGTTGAGCTGGAAAAATAAATAATAAAAATGAGGGCTATAGTTTGTGTATTTGTCGCGCTTTTGGCCTGCGCGGTGGCCTACGATGTGGAGCTTCTAAGCGAGGCTGAATGGAATCGTTTGGTGGAGCGAAATCGTAAGTTTCTGTTGAGAGAGTCAGAGAGAGTGAGAGAGAGTTGAAGAATTGTATGTTTTCCCGCAGCTGTGAAGCCGGATGCGCAGGGCTTGATTCTAAATTCGCAGGCTAAGAAGGCCATGAAGAATATGATGGCTCAAATGCCTTGCGGCTGGCCCGAATATGGCATACCGCCATTGGCGCCCTACACAAATGCTGAGTTTGAAATCAATTTGGCAAAATCTGTGGTCGAGTGAGTAGACACGAATCTAATCCGAGCCAGCATCCATATCTAAATCACTCCTTACTGCAGCTCTCTGCTGCAATTTCTGCGTTTCCGTCTGGATGGTTTGGACGAAATGGAGATCAAGAAGATGAAAGTCAGCTACACTTTCAGCAAAAAGGTGCAGTTCCATTTCAATTTCAAGGAGCTAAAGGCCACCTCTCATGTGCTGAACACCGACACCTTCGTCGATCTGATGCGCGAATTGGGTTTGAGCGTGCGCTATGAGGGCACTGGACCGCTGGCCTTCACCCTGGAGAATCTGTCCATTCAGGGACAGTTCAAGTATAAGATGCCATTCATTTTCGGTTCCATCAAAATCTATAAATTCGAATGTGTGGTGGCCTTGGGCGGCGTCAAGTCCAGCATTGGTGGCATCTTGGGTAATGGCAGCATCAATGAGATGATTAACGATATGATTGAGTATGAAGTGCCTGCCTTCATAAATGGACGCCAGAAGGAAATAAGCGAGAAGATTGAGTCTATTTTTGTACCCCTTGTCAATGAAAAGTTGAAGGGTCATAAGGTCTGGTACTTGTTCAGTTTGCTGGCCAATTCGTCCAGAACCTGTAAGCCCACCCCAGCGCCTTGGCTAGCTGTGGAGCATCATTAAAAGAAAGAGTGTCAATAATAAAAATAATCCTATTTTTCGCTTTAATTAGCCCCATTTTGGAAGTATATAGTCTGCTATCGGTGGTGTCCATCTTGAATATTTGATAGTAGAAACCACCGTCACAGGTGGGCATGCCTTCTCGTATTATCGTCGCTTTTTCTGTATTTGTTTGATAAGCCGTACATGTCCCAGCCTATAAAAGAGGCCGGCGGTCTGGCCATCATATTCAGTAGGAAAGTTGACTTACTAGAGTAAATCGACATGCGTTTTTTCATAGTTTTGGCCTGCGCCATTGCAGTTTGTGCCGCCGGCACTGTGCCCAGCTCAAAAATCGAGCAGCTTCTGGCTAAATATGCCGACAAGAATGGCGATATTGTCTTGTTTGACGAGCCCGCCGATAGTCCAGTTGAAGGTAAGCCCCCAGTACAAAATGCCTAGGAAGTCTTTTGCTTAACTCGCCTTCTCTTAATCGCGCGCACAGTTGCTCCCCAGTTCATCATTTCGTGGCAGCTACGTCGCGCCATTCGCAAGATGCAGAAGCAAATGCCCTGCGGCTGGCCCCAGTATGGTATTCCCCCACTAGCCCCTCTGCGTATTAACGAGGCTGATCTGAATTTGGAGCGCGGCATTGTGGAGACCATTAACCACGTCTTCCGTTTGAAGATTGCCGGCCTCGATGATTTCAAGATCAAGAAATTCAAGCTGAACATCTTCACCTCGAAGATTACCTTCGATTTCCTCTTCGCTAACATTGATACCACGGCCCAGAAGTATGATACTGATACTCTGATCGATGCCATGCGCCAGCTGGGATTATCGGTGGAGTACGAGGGCGCTGGATCACTACTCTTCGATCTGATTAACTTCCGTGTGGCCGGCACCTTGAAGTACAAACTGCCCGTGTTGTGGGGCTCAGCCAAGATCACCTCGTTGAAGACGACCATAACGGTGGAAGATGTCAAGTCCGATATTACTGGTTTCATGGGCAATGGCAAGATCAATGCGGCCATCAACCGTCAACTGGAGAATGCTGTGGTCCATGGCCTCAACGATAATCAGCAGGCTATCTCCGATAATATTGAGAACACGATTGTGCCACGTGTGAATAAGATGCTGAAGGGCAAGGACTTCTGGACCCTTGTTGATTTGATCACGTCGAGCAGCGATGGCGAGAATGAGGATGATCCAATTGTTGTCGATTGCGATCCTAGCGATCCCTGGGCTTAAGTTTTATGCTGCGGTTAAATAAAGTATTGTCCCAAATTTTTATTGGCTAGTACAATTATTGCGTGAACTAGGATCGGGGATTAGTTGTCTGCGATGAAAATTAGCTGACTAAATGTTTCTGAACTTGATGTACAATAGAATCTAGAACTAGCTCCCAGTAGTGACTAGCTGACTAGTATATTAAATGTTTCTCAGCTTTTTGTAGAGTAACTAGTACGAGCATAAGTTCGGTTGAAAAGAATTCTACATTTTGCATACTTTTAGGAGAGGGAGTAGTTTTTTGGTCAACCATGCTTATCATTGGCCAACACACACCTGTTCTACAAGTAATCCAATCTTATCGTCAGCACTTGAACCAATAATCGCTATAGTTATCTACCGAAATGCCACCAGTTTTCTGGTCTTAGCTGTCTGACTCAAATATAATGGCATTAGTTTCCGCTTAATTGGCAAAATGCGTACTACCATCCTAACAATAGCGCTTTGTGGCCTGCTCAGCTGCCCTTTGACCTCCGCCACTGCTTTCGATGACACATTGCGGGAGGTGACCGAGTTTCTGCGTTTGCAAATGAGATGCGGTTATCCGGATCGCGGTATACCTCCCCTGGCGCCTCTTGAGGTTCCCTATAAGGCTGTGGATAATCAAGCCGGTGGCTTTAAGTAAGGAATTGACGCACTCCATCATTCCATTCTTCACAACTATTGTTCTCTTAGTTTCAAGGGCAACTTTACCGACCTCAGCATTGCTGGACTGGATGGCTTCGAGTTCTCCAAATTGGAGTGGAATAATATTTTCCACACCATCAAGTTCGATGTTGTATTGCCGCACCTTAAGCTAAGCAGCTCCAATTACAAACTGAACATATTGGCACATCTATTGGGTCTTGATTTGTCCTTGTGGGGCGATGGCGTCTTTGACTTGGAACTCATTAATTTGCGAGCCTATGGCAGCTTTATTATACGACCCACATCGGCGACCAATGGTGTGTATGTGAAGAGCTGGAAAGTTGTGTGGGAGTTGGAGGAGGCGAGGTCGCAGACAACAGGCATTATGGGCAGTCGTGTCTACTCAAAGGTGGTTAATGATTTGATCAAGGAATTTCTGGAGCTCTTGATTAACGATAATCCCGATGAGATTTCTCAATTCATGGAGGATTTAATTGTGCCCCCATTGAATGAGGTGTTGGCAAATGTGGCCTGGTACGAGATTACGGCTGTTATTTTGGGTCTCGCCGAGGGTATTTTGCCTGTGGAGGCAATTTGTTAAATTTAAACTAATTCTAAATGTATACAAGTGCATTCATAAAATTTTGCTATAGAACAATAAATCCATCTTAAAAGATTAAAGTATTGAACTGATTTAATTGCAATAATTATTTATAATAATTATATGTGCATATGATCAACAGAAAAACCTTAACAAATGCAACTTAGTTTCATTTTAAGGCGAAATAATGCATCATAATATTGAATGTGTGGTCGATATCAGATTGCGAAATTTATTTTAAATTTTAAACAATATCGAACTCAATTTAAAAACGCAGCTGCTTGTTTGAAAAATTTGGTTAAAAACGGAATTTTATAAAATATTTATGATACGTAGTACAAATAAATTGAAATGTATAGATTGTGTTAAGAGTAAACCATCTGTACAAACGTCTGAGAAGAATAATGGTTTATTAGTGTTGGTGTAGTGTTTGGGGACTGACAGATCAGTGATGAGCTATATCAAAAAGATAAGGCCATGTGAGGCCACGACTAACGTAAAGAAAAGAAGAACCACGACTGAGTTTCAGTTAAGAAGACATACGTTTATCCAGGGGGGTTGCGAAGGACTGACTAATGTCGCAATCTTGTTACATTGAGAATGGAACAATAGCTTTGAATTAACGGCTAGAAGCAGGTAAATTGCACATTTAAACAATTAGTTTAGAATTAATGGCTAGAAGCAAATAAATTGCACATTTAAGCAATTAGTTTATTAGAAAGCTCTCAAAAATTCTACCATGCTGTTCAAGTGAGGTTGAACCAATTTTTATTAAATTTTCATTAGCAGTAGAAATTCCTTATACAACCTAATGGCAGCCGAATCCGATTTTAAATATAGATATATGATTTTTCAGATGGTGGTGAAGTCTACAAATTAGTATTTTTAATGATGTAATCATACTTCTTCGTTTTTTATTGCTATTTCTTCATCTCCATTTCTTTTTCTGACCACTCTCTGCTGTGAATCACGGCAAATAAAATTCCCCTACCGAGTCGACTTCATTATTAGATATTTTTGTTAATTTATATAGACTTGTTTATTCTTTAGTTTTATTTAGTTTATGGTTTCTATTGAATTGATTTTTTTTTTGTTTACTTCGACAGCTTTGTTTGTCGATGAAAAAATAAATAAATAAGTAAAATAAACTTCTAAATTGAGGCTTTCAAAAAAATATGTAAAGTTATAGATAATTGATGAGCGCTCCGTTGGTAATATCTGCAATGCTACAGGAATTCACACATATTTCTGAAAGCATCTACAATTTCTAAAGTTTTATAAAGTGCAATAGAAAGTTGTATCAGCAATGCTTTAATATTTCTCTACATTTTTCCTTCTTACAGGTAAGCTCTGAAACATTTCAATCAACTCTAAAGCCGCTCTTTAAAGGTATGTCATTGCTTTCGATTTATTTTGCGTGTATGGGGTTTCCGTGCTCTAATCGTTTTTACCATAAATTATGGTCGTATTATATAAGCGCATAGAGAGAAAAAGCAGAAAAAATATTTAGGAGAAGAAAATCCTTAATCGGATTGCCGCGCAGCGCCAGCAGGACATCTCAATTCTCTGGCTCGCTCGTTCCTAACTGGCTTTGTGTCCTGGCAGAGTTCAAGCGTCGCACGAGCCCTCGCACAGCATGCATTCAACGGGTGGTCCTTTGCCTTTGCCGGGCCAACACTTTGCAGCCGCAGTCGAAGCCGAAGCCTTAGTTCAAATCAATCTGTGCGAGACCTGTGCGAGTGGTTTTGCTTTTCGAATAGTTGTTTGTGTGTGTGTGTGTGTTTAGAACTCTAACACCCGTTAAAAACTCGCCAGCCTTTGTTTTGGAGCAAGCAGATGTTTTTTGTTAAGCTGCAGCTACATTTTTTTTTCTTTTTTGTCATCTTCAACTTGGAGTTTGCCGATTAATGTCATCATTTGTTGTTAATTAGTGCAAATAAGTATAAAGTGAACACTTTCTAACTGAAGAAGACAAACAAAAATATATATACAAAAAGAGAATATCTGATCCTTTCACAAATACTTCGTTCCTGTCGGCTCTCTCCATTCATGGCATTGAGGAATTGGTTTTGGCTCATTTCATTTGCAATTTATGTGGCATCTTCTGCACACCTTGCAGGACTCTGACTTAAAATTGTCATAACGCAAATAATGAAATAGCCGCAGCAACAGCCGCATTTCGTGTGTCCTTTTATGTATGAGTACGTGCTCAGTACATCTGAGCTATCCTGCGGTGTGGCATTGTTTAACTCGAAGTTTTATGACCTACCGGACAGCCTGGCCATTGTTTGCGTTGCCTGGCAGTGCATTCAAAAATTCTCTTTTAAGTTCTGCCCGTTCTCTAACGGGGCTTCAGTTTTCCATGTCCTTGCAGTGCACTCTTTTTATTCCTTTTGCGGACGTAGGGTCCGACAAGTTTCTTTTCCATTGCTTCATACGAGTATGTACAATGCAATTTTTGAAAAAAGTCGTAAAATCATTTTGTCTTCTCTCATGCGGTTGCATTTGTTTCTCTGAACAACTTTCGCTTTCAAAGTTGCCTCGTCTATCTCGGGTTTGTTTGTTCTGTATTCCATACCCAGGGCGCCTGTTTGGCCCAGTTTGATTAGCCTCGATTCTTAGATTTTCTGCAGGCACGGACCATACGGTCTGTACCCCACGTTGATAAGGAATTGGCGCTACTTTTTGTTTTACAAAATCTTCGTAGAGGTCTTTTCTTTAAAACAGTCTTGTAAAGTTCTCATTATAATAAATTGATTAGCTTATTTCTTCTTTAAGAGTTTCTATAAACCAGCACTTGCTTGAAATATTTCCGAATAATCATTTTGTTTCAGTTAATTTCATAAAATTTGAGCTTTTGAAGCATCTTAGAGCTAGGCTCTATAATAAATAGCATTTGTTTATTTATTTATTTTCATTTTAGTCAATAGATTAGCTTTAACATTCTCTTCTAAAGATTTTCTAAAAATTATGAATTCTAGGAACTGTTTATTTCCGAATTATAACCAGCTTAGCAGTTTATAACTAGTCTTTTTTTTTGTTTTTCCTTTACGACTAAATGTTGAAACCCTTCATAAGCCGCGCATATAAAATATATTATTATTAGCTTCAGCATTAGGATTACTAATAAATTTAAAAAGATGGGCTAATATTTTTAGAAAAGAATCAATATATTACAAAAGCCAAATATGTATATTAGAATATTGTTTAGCAATTGAATGCGATTCCACTTAACTACAAGTAATTCATTGAAATTAACTTTCAAGTAATAACAGATTGATTTTAAATATGGCTTAGTATATTACTTAGTATGTAGACAGACTCTCCTAATCCCTAGGCAGCAAGAGTGTATTTTATATTTTTTCCGCCGTTCCTCATCTACTGCTTTTGGCTTTATTGCTCTTGCTCTTGTTAAAAATTAATACAAGTATCTACACTTTAATAATCTGATTACAAATTAAGTTTTGTAATCTCTGATATTGGATACTGTAGACTGTGATAAGTATTATCCCATTAGTTTGCGTCATAGCTTTCCACCAGCAGGGATATAGAATCCAGAATAGGTTAAAAGGTTTCATTTTTGTTACCCACCTAAGCACACAGGACCTGTTGGCTGGCCACCACTATATTGCAGTGCGGAGCGTGTGTGTCTTGGGCTTCATTTTCAGGCTCGCTTTTCTTACCACTTCAGCGGCTAATTGAAAACTTTTAGCCCACTTTACATTTCATTTGGCAGGCAGGCAGCAGGCGGCAGACGGCAACGAACGTCAATATTTGTGAGCGTCCTTTGAAGTTGCTTTGAAAGGGAGCCGAGTCTGGCATTCCTTTTGACACTTTCACTTAAACTATACACAGTTTTCCGTATTAAAATTTCATATGCTTTCAATGAGAGCACTCGGCAGATAACGGAGGACGAGCTGGCAAGGGTTGCAGATAATTTAAAATTTATGACAGCGCCAGTCTGGGCGCGGGATTGTGCTCGTATAACACGCAAAATTAAGATTCATTAAAGGAGGCCAAAAGAATAATGCGGCTGGCTGAAATAAATCAGAAATATGGCAAAAAATGCCAACATGTGAACATGTGAGCAAGGAGATAAGACGAAATTGAATTTGGAGGGCGCAGGACGGCATGTATCCTTTATTTATTTAAGGATGCTGTGGCTGTTGTTGTTGTTGTTGTTTTTCCCATCGTTCATTGTGCCTTAAATGAGTTTTAATTTGAAACGTAGTAGCTCAAATGTTCGCATTGCAACTCTTTGTGCGCATTAAGTCAAGAATGAAAAAAATTCAAAACGCAGATTGCTCGACATTGTCTTCTGGTCCGTGCTGGCTCCAGCCTCCTTGTCTGCTTCTCTGCTTGTAACTGAGCAGCGTAATTTCCCAAATCGCACCTGAATAGGTGCGTTGTCCTGTAAATGAACAGCCGCCGATTCGTATCCGCAGCAACGGCATTTGCACAACAACAACAACTGCCAAGCTAAAGGATGCTACGTATTTTTTCAATTAAGGTTGACATGTTGCCCATGTTGCTGCTGTCTGGCTGTTTTTTATTTCACAAATTTGTTTCATGTGCCAAGTCAAGCTGAAAATTGCGCATTTGGCTCGCACCGCCGGGATAGAGAGTAGAAAGTTTAGCGTAACAGGATTACAATTTCTTTTTTTTTCCTTGGTCCTTCATCACGCAAGGCTTGTCTTACGGAAGCGCTGCAGTCTTGTACTTGCTGATTTTATATTTTAACTTCATGGCTTCGCTTCTAGTCTATCTCATAGCACTTGCACACCTGGCTTATCCCAGTTTTTTAGCCTGACACGCCACAAAGTAATTCCCCACACCTCTCCATCAACTTTGATGTGCAATCGATCAATTATTGCCGGCTAATTGATAAATTCCCAACCAATTGGAGCGTTCACTTAGCTGGGAAAGCGAACATATGATTGCCGGTTTTACAATCTTGCAAAGCTCGTGAAGTATTTTAAAGAATTTACCATAAGGTAGCTTAGCTTTGGCCATAGATGGCTTTTATTCGTCAGATTAAAGCTCCACAGGGATTATTGAATTTAAGTGAGAGTTGTGAATGCTGGATAGGCAACCTTTTCTGTGACGAAACCAAACCAAACCACTGTAAGAGGCGCACATAAATGAACAGCAAGTAGACCAGCTGGCGAAATTGAAACTAAAAATGTCAACAAAAATCAGCTTGTTGATTTGGCTTCTTCTAAAGCTAATTATAGCGGTGTTCTAGCCATTTTTATGGGTGTTTCTGTTTATTTTTTCGTGGGTTTTCCAGACATTTTCTGGCGTATTTTCAGTGGCTTTTCTACCTGTTCTCTAGCTTTGTACTTTCTAACCATTTAGGTGATTTTTATAGCGGTATTTTAGGCAATTTTCTAGCGGGTTTCTAGCTCGATAACCGAAAGCGATAACCATTTTCTGGACATTATTTTCAAGCTAAATTAACATTAGTTATAGTTATAAAGGCTCTTAAAAAAATTAACTCAACTTAAATTATTCCAATACAACCATTAAGTTAAGGAAATTCGGTCTAGGAATTTCGTCTTATTCCTTCTGACTGCTTAGAATTCAGGAGTCTAATTTGGCTTTTAGACATGTCTATCTCTCACAAAGTTAGTTACAAGTTGGATAGCATGCACCCAAAGGGTAAAACGGTGCGAATAGCTAAAATGTCATCTAGAGTTCAAAGACAGTTCTCTCATCTGGGAAGCATTTTGACTTACAGTATAAATATTTCAATATTGAACGTGAGCCTGCATACTTAACTAGTGGTGATGAATTAAAATTGAAATTTAATTTCATTTACCGTTTCGTGAAAGGATAATCAAGCCCACAATGCTGGCAGCGAACCCACATGGTTCTGTCCAATTGCCCTCAGTTTCGAACTATCAATAGTAATCAATCAAGCATCGATTAATCCTTTGCCTTGGGCTCAGGGACAAATATTGAATATGACTTATTAGCCTTTTGACAGCTGTCAGAATTGAAGCGACACTTGCAGTTGGACTCAAAGGAGTCAGTTTTGGAAAAGTGTAGCAGCCGAGTATATATAGTATATATGTGTGGTTTGTATTTACAATGGCCACATCGGGCATGGAGAATGAAGGGCCTATTTACATGACAAGAACGTGTTTCGTGTCCTGTTTTATCCTTTGCCACCAACCACCGGAAAGGTGAAGGGGCTGCAGGCAGATGCACATCTTACGAATCTCAGCGCGCGATTTGATGTGACATTTGTGTCAAATGTTTACACCTTTAACCCTTTGCAGCCATTGTCTAAGATTGTTGAGGTGATGCAGGATTTATTCACAGAGGATGCTACAATTGTGCCCAATTGTTTGGACATTTTGTTTAATTCCATGTTTAATTAGTTGCATTTGTCTCAAGATTTTATGACTGACACATTGGGTTTTTTTTTAATCCTAGACTCAATGGCATGATAAAAGGCATTGAAAGAATCAGATCGAACTAGCGAAGTCTTTCTGCACTTACAAACGAGTATATCCTTATTAGACAAACACTAGAAGTAGTTTGTTGAATAAATTAAAGCGTGCAATTATATTCCTATTTTCTAGACTTGTTCTTCAAGGTATATAGCTTTTGTCGAAAATAAAACTCAAGAGGTTATTTTAGTCTTGGATGAAATTTAAGTTTTACATAAGAACAACTTTTTATAATTTTTGCAAAAATTGTCTTACATCTTTTCTTACATCGTCTTTCTTTTTCTTTGCCTCATTGTTTTCGATAAAAATTATTAAAAATCAGCCTGCAAAATGTCTTTAATAATTTTCAAAGATCAAGCCATGACTACTATAATAAATGTAAGACAAAAGGCCTATTTTTAACTCTATTGGCTGGAATAATTTTATTTTTTTTTATAAATTTATTATCTTTTCTTAATCCTGATACCCTTAGAATTATTTCAATTAGGCTTCTGTTATGATGGGCGCCTACTCAGAAACAAACGCGCAAAGATGAAGCCAAGAATATTTTTATAAATCCAGTTGAAATTGGAGACTAAAATTGATTGTTAACTCGAATCAATTGATCCAAGTATTATTTCATAAAAATATTTTTAGTTTCAATTCTCCCGCTATACAAGTAGTCTTACCTCCTAAAAATGAAGTCAAGCCAAACAGTTACAAAAACATCACTCCAATCATTCATCAAAATTATGTCAAATCATGCGAGCGGCTGCAAAAAAAAAAATGAAGACAATCTACCTGAATTGTTTCCTAAAAAATGTTAATGAAAATCAAAGTAAAAGTACACATTTTCTCAAAACCAAGTGAAAAACCGCCAAGTCGCATGCGTCCTACTTGAGGCATGCGCAGCTGTGTTCCTGTGCAAGGACATGAAGCTGTCATGTTTTGGGCGAACACGCGCTCAGACAAACCCCAGAGAGAAGACTGGCAGTCAGATCGACGGACAGCCGGACAGCAAGCAGACAACAATTACAATTTTTCTGAGCGTCATCCTCGTCATATTTTCCTGCTGTTTCCTTAAACTGATTTGCATTTTTAATCTCATAAGGATGCTGTTGTATGCTGCGACGCATTGTCCTTCCTTGTACATATTGTTATGTTTTTTTCTCATCTATTTTCTTGCGGTTACTCAAGCTGCAAGCCCAGACAAGCCAAAAAAAAAACAACATCGTCTCTTTTGAAAAAAATAAAATCACACTGTGTCTGTTATTAACCCCCCTCGCTGTCTGTAGTCTGGCTTCGATCTACATGCTCGTACATACATATGTATTTCTAATCCTGGATTTGTAACACCCCAGCAAACATCACACGCTGGAGACGCTGACGCTGACGGTGTCTCAGTCTCAGTCTGAGGCTGTGTCTCGCCTCTAATCCGGCAACTCCAAGGCCTAAACGTCTCGTCTCATCAACTGTCAGTTCCGCATGAATAATTATGTGTAATTAAAGTTTTTTTTTTTTGTTAACACCGCTCCTCAATACCTAGAAGAAGTTTAGCTTTTATGTTTTTTCGAATTGAACATGCTTTCTGGAAAACATTTTCATTTTTGTTGACAACATTTTACTGGAAATCGCTGATCTATTTATATAATTAGTCTTTTTTTAGAAAGTCTTTTTCCAAATTCTAAAACGCTGAATTGTTTTTAATTTTCAAATATTTGTATAACTACCATACATACCAATGCATTATATTGTTTAACTACAAGATTATTCTTTAGACTAAGAACGTTTTCAATCTAGAGAGCGACTAACCTGCTCCATTCCTAGATGCTTAAATGGTTAAATGTTAGAATGTTCTTCCCATCAGTATCGCAAATGACATTGTGGTTATCCAAGAGTTTAAAACTCATCTACGCCGTAGGAGATTCCATATATAAATGAAAAACATAAGTAGCTCAAAACAAAAACATCGGTTGCTGGACTTTTCATAGAGAGGAGAATAAGAATAATCCTTTATGAAAGGAGCATTGTGGGAATGTATTCAGCACTACTGGTTGGCCACAGAACTCTACATAGAAGAGTTCTTTGAAAAGCAACTTTTGACAGAGCTACACCAACGAACAAGTACGGGTATCTTTCGAAGACTCTGATCCAATCCTCGTCCTAGCCTAGCGGCTAAGATTTGAAAGATATATATATATCTCATTATATCGATCATATAAATAAAACAACAATAACAGAGCTAGCGATCTACTTTCCAACTTGACAACAGATATTGCGGTTGTTTTGAGTAAACGATATTAATCAGATAAAATAACTGTAAAATAAGACGAAACAGTTTTGCCTTCATTCGTACAAAGGTTATTTTCTGAACTTGCGCCTAAGTAGCCTTTGTGTCTCAAGAAGGTTTGTTGCGCTCCTCAGATCTGATCTGATGGAAGCCAACAACAGTTACAGTAATCGATCTCTTGAACAATTGAGCACGCACTTTTGAAATAAATCAAAGAGTAGTCACAAAAACAAAATGGATTGAGGTGGATGGATAGACACCAATTATATGAAAGCAATTTCTTAGATGAGAGCACATTGATAAAGAACAGAAAAAACTGTAACCAGCACAAAAAAGAGTCTGTCTTTTCGTCCTCATCGTCTCTGATGTCATCAAAATTCAATCAATTTGCGGTTTGAGGAATCGAGAGAAGAACAAAAAATGATTCCGCATTGACTGCTCGCTATGATTTATTTGTAACGGTTCAGCGGAGCGCTTGTTGCACTTGAGTGTAACACGCAGGCGCGCATGTCCTTGCACTCACCTATGCGTCGAGTCATTAATCATACCCATGTGTTCCTACCGTGTGTGTGTGCATGGAAAATACCACTAATGATATTTTCTGCAAGTAATGCACATCCTATCGCTTCAGTTGAGCTGAATGAAATAGCGGTATGGGATAACATGTTGTAACCACAGGATTTTTGGCAGCATGCCCAACTTCTTTGATGAGAAAAATGTGCAAAATCGGGTGAGATTCATTAGCGAGGATGTGTCACATTGCTGGTCAATGGATTGAACTTACTACCGCAGAGTTCACACTTTGGAGTTGGTAGAAACCATTAATCATGGCCGAGAACTCATTAATGAAATCTTATGTGCGAAATGAAAAGTAATTTCATTCCATTAGCTCTATTGTCAGCGAAATTTTAGAAATATTTGCATTTCACAGCAGATTTGCATCTCACTCTCTCTTGCTGTCTTTAAAATTTAGGAGGATTGATTGAAAATAGAAATGCCTGATGTATGTCTGAATAAAAGGCCTTTGCATTCCTCTACTAAAGAGATTACTTATCTAAGCATTATTGTAATATCTGCCTAAGACAACTATTGTTTCTGTAGTTTCTAAAAGGCACAGGGTTGAGGGTTAAGAATCACCTGCAAACTCCATACTAGTTGTGTCGACAGATTATCTACAAAGGTAATGATCGAAAGGTAAGGTAATGATCGAAGCAGATAATAGATAATGCCAAGGTACAGGTCCTGATGGTAAAGGGGATTTACTAGTTTAATGCGAAAAGAAGAAAACAATATATCCAGAGAGTCGTAACGCATAAGTCTCTAATCAACTAAAAAATAATATAATGGCAAATGTTAATGAAATTATGAATTAATTATTAAAAATATTTACCATTCCAAAAATGTGTCAGCGCTTAAAAATACAAGTAGTTGATAATATTGAAATGATAATAATGATTTTAATTTAATAATAATAATAATAATTTTGACGGATTGGTTTTAGCAATATTTTAATGTTCATCTTCATCAGAGTATTTCAATTTTCTCACAATTCAGAAATGTGTCAGCTCTTTAAAAAAAGTTAATCTCTCAATAATATATCAACAAATGTACAATTTTGTTTAGATAATATTTTAATTTGTTTCGAATGGGTTCTAGCAATATTTGAATGTTCATCTTCATCGAAGTAATTCAACTTTCTCAATTTTAAAGACTGGTGCTTAAATCACTTTCACTTCTAAATGTTATTAAAATCATCAAAAACCAAGTGTTGATCGGAGAAAAGGCTAACGCTGGAAAAGGTTTTGCCTATTTTGCCATAAAACTGGACCCTATATTTATAAAATTTTCTTCAAGCTTCTCATTAAAGTATAAATAACGGCGATGCGATAACCGCAAATTAAGATCATAGAGCAGCAATTTATTGTATTTGGCAGCCTCAGGCCTTATCTCAGTTACGTTGGAATTGGTTGGGTGGAGTTTTGAAAATTTTCTACGCCCTGCCCCGCTGTTTCGCTCTCCTCCTCTCTCTTTCTCCGCAGGATCTTGAAATGCAAAATCCAAGTTCCTGTCTGGCGTTTGTTTGTGCTTCGAATTTGTGGCTGCAGGCAGTCCCGAATCGGTTAAGCCCTAAACTAAATCGAGCCGACCGCCAACTGTGTGTCGGCACAATTATTAGCACTTAAGCGACACATTCAGGCCTACACACACACCTCAGTAGGTCCTGTTGCTGAGTGAATGACTGGCAGGCTGGCTGGGGCAACCCTTAAGCAGCCGCACAAGTGTCGATGACACTTGGAGGGAATTTGGACTGCGTGAGTTTTTTGGTCGCCACCGCAGCCACCGGAAGGATATGCAACGTCCCGACGCTGCATGTCAGGTAAAGGGGTACGACTGAAGGATCGAACGCCTTGCCACGTCCTCGCAAACACTTAAGCCAAAGTTAAACGCTTTGAGTGTCGTATTTTTGTTTTTGTTTGTGTGTTGCTGCCTCGTCTTGTATATATTTTTTTCCAAGTCTGCTTGTAGGTTTTTTATGAAGCACACAGCAGGAGTCACTGCTGTCGTCTTCCTCGCTTCCTTGCTTCTGCTCCTGATCCCGTTTCTGTCGATTTTCGGCTGCTTGTGTCGCACTGTTTCGTAACCTAAATCAATAGGAGAAGCAGGCATGCTCGTAATTCGCTTAAATTGTCGGCAACAGGACGCCATATGTGCCGGCCTTTTGTGCAAATCCTTTTGCTTGAAGTAAAGGATTGCAAAGGATTGTGCCGGCCTACTTCGTTTTGCTTTCAATTGTTTGTTGTTGGGCTGTGTTGTCACAGCTAAAGCGCTTTAATTTTGATTGCATTCGATTTGTTGCTGCAATTGCTGTTTCTCGTTATTCTTCCTCCTTCTGCTTCTTCTTCTTCACCGCCCCATGTTTGCACAACTCTTTGACAAATTCACAGGCTTGTTCCCGCAAACATCCTTCCAGCCGCTGTGTCCTGGCAATTGCTTGGTTTGCTTCCTTTTGCGCTTCAGGCGGTTTTCGCAAATTTGTGCAGCGACCGGATTAACTATTTAGGTTTATTTTTGTTTTGTTCACCTCGAGGAAGTAGCCTGATGCTATATGGTTGTGAGGGGAAAAAATTACATTTGAAACTGTCATTTCGTCATTTTGTCATTCATTCTTGTGTGCAGTGAGAAATTTTGGCATTTGGCAAGTTTTCTGCTTCACACACAAAACGAGTCTAAATGTACGAGCAATTGGTAAAAAATATAAATTGAACTCAAAATTTAATTAAAATAATAATAATGAATGCTTTAACTATTGTTTGACATCTATTTTTAAAAGTTAAAAGTTTTGAAAAAACTACAAAAACGTTATTATATTTGAATATTGATATATTTGGACAACGGTGGTGTCATTACGGATTCATAAGTTTACCAAAAATCGTTGAAATATGGATTACTACATTTTTAAAAGGACTTAAAACTATCATCCGAAAAAGTCCGTAGTTGGCTCTGTTTTTGTCTTTATAAATTTTCTCTTTTAAAAAGACTAATCTGTGCATTAAATTAGAATAATTAATAGCCGAGTTGACAGAGAACTTCTTTAAATTATGACTTTGAAGGAAAGGAAAATAGAGACCTAAGAAACAGAAAAGCAATGCACAGAAGACTTTTAAAAAGCGGGCTTGCATGATGCTTCCCGATTCTGAAAACATCACGGTTGCTGAACCGAAGTGAATAAAAAATTAAAATGCTTAAGTAATTTGAAAATTTAAATAACTTTAAAAACTTTAACTAAAATACACTGCACTTATTGCATTTAATAATTAAAAACCAATAGAAAATTATTCACAATTCCAGAACTGTTAGCTAAAGAAGAGAACAGCAAAACTATTTATTTTATTTTTTTTTTTGCAATCTCTATCCTAGCTTTACAAGTTTTAGGTTACTTTAGGAATTAGTTCGCTAGTCATTAAATATTTATACCGATATTAATGCTTTAAAAAATACATATTGTGTAATAATGATAGATTAGATGTATAATATTAAATACATTTCTAATTATAAGTTATCCTTATTTGTTATATTTTAATATTTCTTTATTCTGTGTTTAAAATATCATTGTTATTCTAATTAATAGACCGTCGAGCTACAAAAAATTAACCTCATACCATAACCTTTAATCTATGAATACTACCCACAAACTTCCCTTAGACGGAAATGTTATCCTTATTTGTTATATTTTAATATTTCTTTATTCTTTGTTTAAAACATCATTATTACTCTTATTTTAATTTACCTTGGAGCCACAACAGAATAAACCTCATACCATAACCCTTAATCTATGAATACTATTCACAAACTTCCCTTAGGCGGGTGTCTAATTCCCGTCCAGACCGTAAATGATTTGGATTGCAAGTTTCGGCCATCTTTCCATATTGTGTCATGTTTTTTTTTGCGCATTGCGAATTTATCGGTCTGGACTTGCCTCGATTCCCAAGTGACATTGACAGACTGTGAGTGCGGAATGTACGACCCGTACGGTTGGTTTACCTGCCGGACGGACAAGCTAGCAACCATTGACTTGTTCCGATGCGGGAAATTCCCAAATAACGCACGTGGTGTGGCATATGCCATTGCCCTTTTTTGTTTTTGTTGTTTTTTTGTTTGCCAATATATATTTTGTGGACTGTTGATCCTTGGCAGAAATCCTTTTAGTTTTGCTTTCGCAAGTAATTAGTCGCCTGTCAACGTGGTGGCTTGTACTGCTGGCTAAGGGGATTTCCTTTTACGAGTTTTTGGGCCGGACAATGAACTAACAAGCGGCAGAGCGGCAACACCTGCACACACACTCGCACATTGTAATAACTCTTTGGATGTGCCTCGCAATCCTGCTTCTTCCATAGTTTTCATCCTCTTTCATCGTCTTGCGGCCATCTATCAAGACCGAGTAACAATGTACAGATTTTTAGTTCTTGCGAAAAGCGTAAACCTACTTTGATGAAATGCTGTCGTCCTCATCCTCGTTGTTGTGGAAAAATTGCATGTGCAGCATGTTTGCGCATCATTTATAAGTATCTGCTGCCAGAGCACAGATGAGATGAGACGAGAGACATGTTGACAAAGTCTGAAGGCAGAATGTAGGCTCGTTCCCGTTTTGCTAAACAAAAAGGATACCAACGGCAGCTCGAGTCAGTCAGCAGGAGCAGCAGGAGCAGCAACAGCAGCTACTAAATGAGTTTTGCTCTACATTGATGGCAAAAATGTTGCAGTTACGACGAGTACATGTTTTTATATGAAAAACTCCTCCATGTCCTGTTGTGGCAGCCTCCTCTCCTCCATTGTGTTGTGCGCATTTGAAAAGTGGGTCGGCGTGGTTTGTTTGGCAAAGTTGTGTTGTGCCTTGAATGCCTTCGACAAGGATAACAACAACTGCCACACATTCATTGTAGAAGAATTTTGCGTCAATTCTGACGTCGGACAAATTAGCTTAAATGAGTGGGCTTTTGTCACACCTTCGTGTGATTTAGGGCCATCTCTCGGCTCGCTCGTCTTGCTTTGAATTAGTTTCTTTGTAATTCCGTAATGCTCAGCACAGCTGTCTCCACTCTGTCGTTGATCGATTTGATGACCTGTGACGCATCTTTTACGATTGAGCATATCAAAAATTGTAATGGTCTGCAGCAAATGAGCGCAACAAATGGGATTGAAGATAGAATAATTGTTACTTGGTAGAAAATAAAATATACTTCTGGTTGCCTAATAGATAGATAGATAGAAAATGCCCTTTATTATTAACAAAACTGTTCTATCAAGTGTGTAAGGACATGTTTAGGTCTGGTTGCAAAGAATATTCTCGTAACATTACTCTTTTAACTTTTATTTAGTGAATAAATCGTTTAAAAAAATCTGCTTTGACACTGTATTAAACACTTTTTTGGGATCTTTTACTTATTTATTTTTTTAATTTAATTAATTCAACAATATATTAGAATATAGGTCCAACTTAAAGTTAAGAACGTGTTAAAGAGAACACATAAGGTTAGATTAATCGATATTATATTAATACTGAAAAAACGCGTGTTAAATGAGTATTAATAGAGAACTTAAACTAGAAAAAGATAAATAATAAAAAAGCCTAAAATAAAATAAATTACAAAAATATTTAATAACATATAATTCAATTAATAGAGACCCTCTCCTTTATTGAGTTATGCTGCACAAAACAGAGAATTATAGTTGTATATTGTCTAGCTTCATAGTTTTTGCTGTGAATATATTTTATTCTCTTAATACAACTATTTTCTTAATTATATGGTTGTTTTGCTGACGCTTCTCTATAGCGCTTTTGGCAACTGCCGATATATCCTATGGAGGTCTCGCTTGGACTGACTTACATTGTACCTAAGGTTTTTATTTCGTAAGAGTTCTTAAATTCCCTGTTTTACGTTCGCGTAGTCACAAGTCAATAGAATTGAATCATAAATTAGCCATAAAATTCTTACGCTGACAAGGTCGGAGTTGGCAGAACTTTTCAATAATGGAATAGAAGATTCTAGAGACTAGGATTGTCCTCAAAAAAAAAAAGAAGTTATTTATAGGCGAATGTATCAAAAAATAATGGAGCACCTTCTCGAATACCAGGACTTCAACGATCTAACAAACGAATCGATGCTCTGAAAACGAACTTATTTTCAATCGATGCAGAGAGCAGGATCTGTCTTGAGGACGAAGCGTCTATGATGCCTAATATATAAAATAAATAATATAATAAATATAATGCATTTCCGCCAAAGGACATTGACTGTTCCTCCTTTTCGATTCTACCCGATTATTTATTTTTATAGCCTGTACCCAAAGGGTGAAAGGCTATACTAGTTTTGTGCGCATGTATGTAACACACAGAAGGAGGCGTGGCAGACCCCACAAAGTATATATATTCTTGATCAGGATGAGAAGCCGAGTCGATATAGCCTTGTCCGTCCGTCCGTCTGTCCGTCTGTCCGTCTGTCCGTCTGTCCGTATGAACGCAAGGATCTCAGAAAGTATAAGAGCTAGAATAACCAAACTTGGTTTCCATATTCTCCTAAGACCGAGAAAGTACGAGTTTGAGTTTTTTTTCGATGCACCCCCCCACTCCCCCGCTATTCGTATTTTTTCTTATAACTTCCGTAATTCTCGGAATTTTAAAATCGATTTTGGTAGGTACATCCAGTTAGTACTAATGTGTCCGTGTGCCAAATTTCATCATGATAGGTCAATTCTGAAGAAAGTTATAGCCATAAGTAAAATCGCTGCTCATGCGCTGCCTCTGTCGGCAGCGCTGCCCGCAGCTGTTGTTGTTGTTGCTGCTTTGGTTCAACTTTGTGCTGCATACATACACGCATATAAACACGCATAGGTACGTGATGTAAATGTATGCTGTTAAAACTAAACATAAACATATATTCTAATTTAATTTAATTAATTAATTCATTAATTTTTTTTAATAATTTAATTTTTTTTTTAAATTTTTTTTTTTTAATTTTTCTTTTTTTGTGGAGAGTACAGGCTATTTTACTGTCGGGCTTGCTCGACTGTAGCGTTCTATCTTGTTATTTTTATCATGTTGTATATGTGTTTAGCTGCGAGGACATACATATATGTGTACATATATATTTGTCGGCCCATGCTTTATTCGAAATTCCATTTACAATCTGTATAATTGCAAATTTGAAGCAATTTGCCGCAGTTTCTTATACAATGGCCGGTCTATAGTTGGACACTGAATGGCTGTCGGCATTTCAATGTGAGCCACCGAATCGTCCTTCCCTCTCCTTGGACTTACATGCCGTTGCACGTGAGGTCTGTTAACTGGCTCGTGTTAAATAGTTTGCGTGTCGAATGGAGTCTCTACTTTAGTTGGCAGCCCACTGTCCGCTTCCCGCTACCCGCGGCGCAATTGTCCGAACACGAAAGAGACACGCGTCATATTTTAATTATGACAGCCGGTCGGTCGGCCGGTCAGTAAGTCAGTTTTTGCGTCTGTCCATCTGTCCGCCTGTTGGTGCGTCAGTCCGTCAGGACACGCTGTTGCAACTGATGTTGGAGGGCTGGCTACTGTAAACTTGACGCTGCTGCACGCAACAACAACCCCTTTTATAATTCCTGTAATGGCCAAGTGTCAGCAGGACGAGAGCGTAGCGGGACGCGAACAGGATATGCGAGCGACGAGATCGGTTTAAGGTACAGTAAATAGTACAACAATTTTCATATTCAAAGCGTCATGGATGCTAGCTGGATGACAGATTAGTGATCATAAACTTGATGTTTTTATTTGACGTTTATATTGTCTAAGCTTGTCATAATTTGTAACGGCCAGCGAGACGCAAGAGGGGCACTCTTGTGTGCATCTGTGTGTGTGTGTGGGTCTATTATTCTAGGATTTGTAGCAATTGGCAACGGACACGGGTAAAGCCCACATATTCAAAGACCGGGCACGTACTACATATAACAGATCAAACAATGAAGAGTTTTTGCATACTTATGGAGAGCGAAGTAAATGTAAACTAGAAAAAGGCCAGTTGAAAATTATATACCCTTATTTATTATATTGTGGCAAATGTGTATTTGAGGCTTTCAAAAACTTGCAGATAAATATAACATTCTGATTTGTATTCAAAAAAGGTTTACCAAGTTTGCTTAACAGCTCTAGATGCTCATATGGATGGACAAGGGAACATGACTATATCGAAATATTATATGATTTTAATTATATGTACATGCACATTTATTCTATGCTTTCTTCTGTCTAACAAGCTTTTGGCATTTCCATTTTCTGGTATACCCTTTAACCTTTAACACCAACAGGAACAATCAAATATTATAATATTAAAATCAGTTTTAAAAAATGGTTCAGTTTGCAAAGTGCTTATATATGTATTTATTCTATCTTCAGCCTTATATTTATTTTATTTATTTAATAGATCCACAAATCCACAAAAACTATGATTTATATTATCTTATAATATTATAAATTGAAATAGGCATATGAAAAAATATTACAATTTAAAATGTAAGAAAACCTAAGAAAAAACTGTACAAAATTATCGATTAATGCGCCTATTGGGGAAATATATTTGCCATTTGGCCAGCTATGCCCCGATTCTTGGCTGTGAATGTGGTCAAAGGCATTATAGACCCAACAAACTAAAAAAATAGTAAGTAGAGGAGGAAAATTAATTCTACTTAAGAGCTATTAAGGCATAAACAGAAAGAGAAAACGAAAACTTGAATGACATGCCTACAAATGCTAATGTTAAGGAATGTTAAGAGGATTTCACTTATAATAACATTTTTTCATTTCTAGTAAAAAGTTTTAAAGCTAAGTTGACTAGTCAGTAGAGTATTAAGCAGCGTTTGTTACAAAAGCCATGGAAGAAGGACTATATGCAATCGTAAGGGTATAACAAATATATACACGAGTAAGCGTGTATGTAGGCTTATTCTGAACGCTAAACAAACTAGAACTAATGAGAGCGCGCATTCGAGTGCCACTATTTCCGCAATTATGCGCAAATTCCAATTATGCGGGCCATGCAAAAAAAGAGAGGAGAAAAAAACAAGAAACAACTGTCAAGGTGCAAAATAGTGCAGTCGCGGTACGTGGCATGCACTTGGCAGGGTGGCTGACTAGCAGCGGGCAGTCTGTCCTGCATTCAGTCAGTCAGTTGTGAAGTCAGTCGCACAGTCCGTTCATTGACTCCAGCCTGGCATTATCCTGGCGGCAACCCACGTCGCGTGTTCACCTTAATTTCATTACAGTGCATTCTAGTGCCATTACAACGGTTGCATTTTAATGAACTAGCCGCGTGTCCTGCGCACTCGCGTTCTATGATTTTGGACGACGCGCAGGCGCAGACAGTTTAAGTGTCGGCCACTAAGTGCACTCTTAGGGGTGGCTCGATTGACCAGCGCGGCCTGGTCAGTGCAAATCGTTCAGCATGTGTTTGTTTTTTATTTTCATTTTTATTTTTATAGAGAGCTCGACTTTTGAAGCTTTCAGCGGCTCGAAATGAGGGCGATTGCTTCAGCTGGGGTTCGTTGTAATGGTTTCTGCAAGGGGTCTGCCATTTGATTGATGTGCAGCTGACCGTTAAGAGTTAGAATTATGTAATGCTCATTAGTTATAATAACATGAAGCAGTTGCTTGTTGCCACAATTTGAATGGATATTGCATTCAAATGACTGACAGTTCTAATAATATGTAGAAATAATTTGCTCATTGAGTTGGAATACAATAACTTGATTCATCGTGGAATTCGTGCGCGTGCGAATTAACTAATCTTTAAGTTCTTAAAACTGAGTAACTATACATACCACAAAATGTAGTACCTACCATTAAAGCTCTCTTATTCCAGAAGTAATATAAATAATAAATAAAATATATTCCTTATTAAAGGTTTCATAATTAAATATCTAATGTTAAATGTTTTATAGTTGAATACTGAACTTATAGGGAGCTGATGGCCATAGGAGCTTCGTTGCTTTGTTAAATTAAAAGTTAGCATTTAATTTGTAGTTTTAGTTGTAGTTAGCAATGGATATTGCATTAAAATGATTGACAGTTCCAAAAATTAGTAGAAATAATATGTTTATTGAATTGAAATACAACAATTTGATCCATCGTGTATGTGGCCATAAAAATGCGCTTGGGAATGCGTGATGGTGTTTAGAAAAGCAAAAAATATAGAAAACAAACAAACAAACAATCTATAATTGGCAAAATTCCCACAATTATTTGATTAAACATTTTCTGGCTAGAAAATTCAATCAATATTGCAATGTTGATGCTTGTTTTTGTTTTTGGAAACAGATTTATTAACAAATGCTTCTTCAGAACTCAAAAATATTTATTGATATGTATCGGATCTTTATAGTTTGAAGATATAAGTTTTCTCATCTTTAAAAGGTAATAATAAATAAATGTCAGCCATCGCTTATAAAACTTAGCACATACAAAATATTTGATAAAGAACTTTCTCTTCTCTCCTTCAACGCACGAATACTGGCTCTTAAATATGTTAGATTTATCTTTTACTATTTTGAATTTTTATAATGATAACACAAAATCCGCTTTGTGAATGAAATCCTATATAATTTTCAAACAATATATACGTCTACTAAGTCTGCATAAAATCAATAAAAAAATTTCACAAAATTTGTTACTCTTCTGGTATACTATATACGAAATGCTGTTGAGTATGTTATTCAAACTCAATTTAAATGCTGTAGCAGATGGCATTATACTGCAGAGTAACACCAACGAATCAATTAGTTTTCCTAACGGAAGCTTTACCTTTCATTTGACTACAGTTGACTGCCCACTCCCTAATCCCCCTCCCCATCCGTCTACTATCTGTTACTGCTCTCTGGTCATTTGACATGGCAGCTGTAATAACCACAACATCATGGAGATATCCATTGCGATGGGCTGACAACATTTTTCATCACTTTCACTGGCTCTTTACCACACACACATACACACAGATACATTACTACAAACATGCATTACTATACACATTATACAGCAGCAATAATAATAACAACAAGAACAACAACAAGAGCAGCATCAGTAGCAACACAACAACAACGATGGGATGCTTTAAGCTGACAGCTGCTGCTGAGGCTGTTTGTTCCAATTGCGATGATTCTCAACCCACCCAGGCAAGCACTTTGAAGTAGGTGCCGTTTAAGCAAACACAAATGGGAATGGGATGGGAATGAGATTGAGGTTAAAGCTAACCTACGCCCCAGAAACTGCTACACTGGAAAAAAGACACTCTGCTGAGTTTTAACAGAGAGAACTTTTAACATCAAGAACCAATAATTATTATTATTATTAAAATTCAATTCAATGCAATTACTACAAAATTCAAGCAGCTTATAGAGTAAACCCTAAGCTAAAGATTGTTTACCATTAAAATTATTAACAGTTTGTTGTGACTTAAGCTAGATTTATTTATATTGGTGATTTCAACTACTTTATTGGAGAGGACCTTTATTTTTCCTTTTATTTATTTGTTTTTTTTTTATTGATTTTTATGCTAGGTGATAGAGGTTTGTAGATTTAAGTCATGCAATAGTTTGATAGATGTTTTTGGGAAAAGTTATTTCATGTATTGTGGTTTCCAGAATTCTAGATCTTTTTTGTTGAAATTTGGAAAAGTCTAAAAGTATGTGGTTCTAGGTTATTGTGGTTGTGGTTGTGGCTGGTGGGTGGTGGACATGTCATTATTTTCCAAGGATCTTGCGCTCAAACAGGTGAACAAAACTAACTGTCATGCTGTATATCGTTTTGTCTTTATATATTTTATGAAGTCTGCCTTCCTATATATATTTATTAATTCCCTTTCAAATTTCAAATAAGTGGCCAATAAAGATGAATAGTTTTTGAATGTTCTGTTAACTATTTTATTGCATTTTAACCGAATTTTAATTCACCAATTGGCTGATTGACATTTAATGCTTAAGCAGTTAATCAGTTCATACAAGTATGCCACTTGAAACATCATTAAAGGAATTAAAAATACTTATATTTGAAGAATTTTGCACTGGTTTTTTCTAGTTTTTCTATTACTTAAATTAAAGAAAAGAAATAACTGATATACACATTTTGAACTCACTTTCTGACATAATAATATATTTCGTATAAGTATTTTCTTCACGTGTAAAGCCTTTGTTGTAGGGCATGAGAAATGTGCCTGCTAAATGGTTTTTCATAAATGTGTGGCATAGAAATAAAATTTCATAACATCAAGATATGAGCTTTGTATTATCTGATCGGCAAGCCGCCGGGCATGCCAGCGACCAGCAATCCGGAAGGGGGACAAAATCGGGTGAAAGTGGGACTGTCACTTGCAGACGGGTTGGCGCGTGGTGTTTTGATAAGCGTAGCGTCCGAGCCACTACGCATGCTGCATTTGTAATGTGGCACACAAAACCAAAAAAAAAAAGGATAACCAGCTTTCTGCTGTGTCTGCAACCCCTTCGTGCGGCGGCCACTTTGCCACAAAAGCGTACTAATGAGCACACTTGAGCGATTCGCTGGCTGTCAGTACATTGTGCCATATTATTTGCTCAGTGTGCTAATGAAGAGAACAGAAGAGCGCTGGCATGTCCTGCAGCAGGACATGCAGGAAATGCATTGTGCGTCCGTCGCGCGCGTCCATCAAACAAATCAAAAAGCAAACCAAGCGCATTTTTGCAGGCGTGGGGTTGAACGCAGTGGAAAACCAGTTGGCTTAGCCCAATTCAACTTATTATTCTTTTTTTCCTTTCCTTTACTGTCCTGTCAGTGCTACAACACTAGAGTATACCAGTGTTTTAACAAGCTCCATTAAAGCCACATTCGGAAATGTCCACAAATGATGAACTCAAAAGCTTTAAATATTGATTTCTAAGTTTCCCGACCAGTTGCCGTACTGTTTAAATTAAAATAGATAAGTACACTGAAATGCCACTACATTGTGGGGTTGAAGCCATATTTTATTTATTTTCAAGTCTATCCAGTATAAACGGGTATACTAGCTTAGTGCGAATGAATGTAACTTTCAGAAGTAGACGTCTGTCTGTATGAACGCAAAGATTTTGGAAAGTATAAGCCCTAAGTAGCACAAGTTTGGTAATTAAATCATATTTGTTTTATTGGAATAAGTTAATTACAATTACAACCAAAAAAATATCTAGTATCCACTGTAATAAAATACTTTAATTAACTAATTCTAGCTCTATTTAGACATGTAACTTAGCATCTAATAAATAAATAAAACTTGTATTAGTTTTTAAATTTAGCTTCACAATTTTTCAATTTCCCCTTGCGATCATTAAAGAATAAATAACAACTATTTATATATAAGAAACATAATTTCCTAGACTCATCTTTTTATTTAGTTCTGCAACATCTTTCTTCCACATTTTTTTTTTAATCGCTTTTAACTTCCGCAGATAATCTAAAAATATTAATGTATGTCAAAAAACTTATGGGGCTGGGTGTAATTAAAGTTTGCTGTTTATTTGTTCGATTGTTTGTTTGCAACTGCCGTGTAAATTTTATTGTTTAATGCGTTGTTTTTGTCGTTTTTGTCGCTGCCGCATTGTGCAATTTCAATTTCAATTATTTTTAATTATGCCATTCATTTGCTTGTCCAAAGTAATCAACTAATTTCCAGCGATTTGTATGCCCACACCATATAATTAGAGCTGTCCAGCAATTGTATTTCAGCCTGATGCCAACGGCAGGAACACGCGTCACATGTCCTGTCACATTTTTTGTCGCCACCACCACCACAATTTGAATTGAATTTGTGGTGGTCTTGCATGTTTTTTTTTTTTTTTTTGAATTTCTTATTTAATTGCGTGTGCTCGCGCTCGCCTACCAAAATTATTAAAAAGATAGCCTTCGGCATATTGCTTTCACTCTTATCGGGGAATATGTTATACAGACAAGAAGCCGCCGCGCCCCACAAGTAGGAAGATTAATGCCAAAAGGTAGCGTATGTCGCCATAGCCGTCAACTTGACATTGAAAAATTCCTCAAGATCATATTACCTCACCCTCCTTCCTCTGGAAAGGGGCTCTGGGAAGGGATGTCATTTGCACCGTGCTCTGATTTTCGTCAGAGCTCGTTGATTGATTTCGAAAACAAATTAGTTTACTTTTGCCATTTTGCTCGATTTGCCGCAAAAAGCGCAACATTTGATACTATTTAGGTCTTTTCTTTTCGATTTTCACAGACGACAGTTGAAATCTCTCTTCTGCTTTGCGGGAATTTGCGGCAATTTGTTTGCTATTTCCTATTGATTTAAGGGTGCGGGGTGGTTCTTCTTTTCTGCGCACTTTGTTTGCTAAACCGTAGCGTTTTTAAAATGATCGTGATCGATTTCATTTCACTGGATGTTGATATTTGAGAAATTGTGTATGATTTGCTTTCAAAGTTAACGTTTTTTTTTTACCAAGCCCCTATAGGTCATTCATAAAATGTCATGAAATTCTTTCCCAATTTTAAAAATATCAGGAATTTTAACAAATATATCTGCTAACCTAACCTTTTAACTCCTAATCTCTTTGCAGTTAGACTAATAAGCTACTTTCTATTAAAATCTGTCAGGTTCGAAGGAATATTATACAATATTCAATTTTTAATTTAATCGTTAAGTAACTAGATCTCGAGAGTGTTTCTTAAGTTTCCTAAAATAAGTCTAAATTAAACTTGAGGCATTACTCATTAAAGCTGTAACATGTGGCATAAGTCAACTTTTCTTTGTACAATAAATAAAAATATTATAATAATAATATTAGCTTAAGGCCACGGAGCTAAAGCTTGTTCTTACTATTCGTATGTCGATTTCACATCGCATAGAAACATTTAAAAAAGAAGAAAAAACCTTAAAAAAGTAAAAAATTATGTATATGTAAATGTTTTCATAAAATGGGTCTGTTGAATAAAAATGAAAATTTTTTAATTATACATTGCTGTATACTATACTAATAAGAGAGATGTTTATCTTTATTCAAATTGTTGTTTCCTAATATCATTTGTACGCATTCGCTAATAATTTATTTACGTTTTTGTCATTTCAGGTAAGCGATTGCGCATGAAGAATTAATTATCTGCTGTGAACAGTCATCGAAAACGCGATTGTGATGTATTATTTTCATTGACAAATATGATATCATAGGTATTACGTAGTAAGAAATAATAACATCAGCACAAAATATGTTTTGACATCATAAAATAAAAGTCAACTGATCGTCATATAGGAAAATAATTTGTAGACAGGAAAGTAATTTACATCAAATATTTCACATTTATACATAGGCCATGGAAAATGCAACGCAAATGGATTTATTGTAGGAGACAGGTTCATTTCTAATTAGTATTATTATTGCTTCCTAACGGAAATAACATTACTTTTCAAATTCTACAGAATTGTGTGCAATTTGTTTGCCTGTCTGACCATAAGAATCATGAATATGACCATTACTTTAAATTTATGATCTGAACACAAACTCTTGCTTTCCATTCATATCGATTGTAAATCTGCAGAACAAATTATACGACTACATGCCATAATCCCCGCACTTACATAAATTCTGCAAAATTATGTCTTTAGGACAAGCGCGTCTAATGCTCCAGATAGTAAGGGAGTGCAAAGAATCTGAAAGACTTTTCTGTAATGGGATCATAAAAACATCACTGCAATTGCACAACAACACATAAAATGTCTTAAAAAATTGCATGAAAATGTCAAAATCATTTTTTCAATATTACATTTTGCACGCCATTTACGGCGATCCCTTCCATTTCCATCCCTGCTCATCTTGACAGGACAGTAACGCCTGCCAAAGGATTTGCAGTTGCACCCCTCGACAATTTATTGGGCAAAAATAGATTGCATTTATTTTGCACAAGTTTTTAACAGTTTCATCTTTTTAATTTTCCTGTGAAAATCCTACCTATGCGTACTTCTTTTTAACCTGAACTTTGACCCGCTGTAGTGCACGTGTAAGAAAAATTACTCGTACGTGCTGAAAACACCCTTAACACTAGATGAAACTTTTACTTACAAATGTGGAAGGTACTTAGTGTTAAGGCTGGATGACAACATGATTTCCAGGTTGCAGCAAAAAGTGTGGTTAGTCAGAAAAGTTAAATGAATTCTTAATGCTGATATTATAATATTTATAAAAGCCTATTCAAAATATAATAGAAGCTAAACACCACTTCAACGAAAATCAGAAGAGACAGATGACTTGGGAATGCGGATCCCGTGAGAAGTTGGAAAAGGTTCAAGGTTTTTGGTTGGTTGGCCCCAAACATAACGAAAATATTACTTGAAAGGTCGAAAACAGCTCAGGTCCGAAAAGAAAAGATAAAGCACAACTGGTCGAATTAGTGTAGATTGCAATTGTGGATATTAATATTCAAGAGCAATGAATCAGCTATCTGAAGATGTTATTCAAAACATTCTACTGCACTAACCTAGGATCAGCAAATGTTGAAATAGTTAAATACCTTAAGGAATCTATTATGAGATCTCTGTATGCCTAAGAGAATGTATCGATATCTTTCCTGGTTATTTACAATATTTTCCAAAAGACTGGCCTATATCATATTTGAGTCTGTGCAAAATATTTTCCAAAAGACTGCCCATTATCATATTAGAGTCTGTGCAAAATATTTTCCAAAAGACTGCCCATTAACATATTAGAGTCTGTGCTGTACTCCACTTTTAGATGCTGTAGCTATTGGCACATATCGCAGTGAATCCATTGTCATCGATGAATTTTGATTTCCATTTTTTCATTTGGTTTTTTTCAAAGTTTGCCATAAATAAGAGGGCTAGCTGGTACCCACTATATTGTACAGTTACTGAAGCGCATATATAATTTTATAACATTATAATACTGTCAGCAACTAAAATCTAAAATTTTCATTCCAAATCCTACAGTCTAAAAGGTATTTACGTTCAACTGCTTGATTCGCAGCGGACGCTGAAATTAAAATCAAATCAGATTTCCATACATACATAATTTCAAATTCTGAAATGCATTCGCTTGTCATCGCCAAGACAATTTCGAAACCCCTCGATAACCTTTAGCCGTAATAACTAATTAAATATTCATAATTTCGTAATATGTAATTTGCATGGCGAAAAGTCAGTTTCGCCCCTAGATGCAATTACAAGCGAATTAGTTTCTCACGCCCAAATGCGCTTACAAGATGCGATAACCCTTTCCGCCATAATTAATAATTCATAATTCGCAAAAATGGCAAAGGCAACATTGGCGGCAGCCTTAAGGAGAGCATAAAATATAAAACATCTATTGTCCGCAGTCGCAGTAATGAACCGTAAAACGCTCAAAAGTAACATTATTGGCGAAAATCTAAAATGCATGAAATTGACAAACTCGATGCGATGCGACGTGGCGATGAAGAAAATGGGTTGCCCTCGCTATACATACACATATATGCGTGTATATATGGTATATAGTATAGGAAATGCAATGGACTGTGTGCAATTGACAACAATGCAACATGACATGATTATTAGAAGGATTCCAAAACCCTGCGGAAGCAAAATGGCGCCAGAAAGTGTGTGTTTTTATACTCTGTACATGAAATGTACAAGAGTATATTAGGTTTGCGGGAGCTGAAAAATGTAACAGGCAGAAGGAGGCGTGGCAGACCCCACAAAGTATATATATTCTTGATCAGCATGACGAGACGAGTCGATCTAGCCCTGTCTGTCTGTCTGTCCGTCTGTCCGTCTGTCCGTCTGTCCGTCCGTATGAACACCTGGATCTCAGAGACTATAAGAGATAGAGACACCAAATTTTGCACAAAGATGCGTTATGTGTGTATTCTATACGAGTTTGTTTTATTTTTTTGATTTTCCCCCCCACTTCCCCCCTATGGAGGTTTTCCCGATTTTCCATTCGTATAATCGCCTATATCTCGGAGACTATAAGACCTAGGAACACCAAATTTTAGTCCCAGATGCCTTATGTGAATACGCAGAAAATGTATATTTTGGAATTCCCCTCCCTCCCCCCTCTACCCCGCAAATCGTAACTCCCGTAATTCTTGGAATTTCGAACTAAAATTTTGGAAATACCCCCAGTTGGTTATTATGTGTCCGTATGCCAAATTTCATTATGATAGACCGATTTAACAAGAAGTTATAGCCATAAATATATTTGCTGATGCAGCGCTGCTGCAGCGCTGCTCAAGCGCTGCCCGCGGCTGTTGTTGATGTTGCTGTTTGGTTGACTGCGAAAATGCTTACACAGACACGAATAGATGCGCATAGGCATACATACACTCACACAGACGCAATTGCTATGTAAATGTGCAATTATACACCCTTTACGTGAGTTCGAATACCGAGAGAGGTAAAATCGATCAAATTTTTTTTTTTATTTTCTTAATTTTTTATTTTCTATAATTATTGTACACATATGTACAGAGTATTTCAAAGTCGGGACACCCGACTTTAGCTTTTTTACTTGTTTTCTTTCGTTTTTTTTTTTAAATACTCGCAGTACATGCAGTTTTTTGCGTCCATGTGGCGATGTCGCCGACTTAATCAATTTTTATGCCTTGCACTTTTTATGCAAATTGAGTTGATTAATTTAAATGTGGAGGCTGGGCCAGTGTGGCCAAAGGGCAAAATTGCAGACGGCAGAAAATCAATAATTTTAATGCCAGACCAGCACATACTACAGAGTAGAAGCAGATTCATATACATGTACACTCGAAGAAATATTTAGAACTAGAAGCAAAGGTGGGCTTTTTCTTGCAATTTAGTTTGTTATTGTTGTGCACAAAAATTGCTAAACTTGTAAAAATTAAAATACTATTATTACCATATTAAATATTGATATTATTTCTAAGTATGTCTGTCTATTGTGTGCTTCATAGATTGCGCAAACACAGCTTAGAATAGTCTGTAAAGAGTTCATTTATAGAAACTATACTCCTCTTCTAAAAATATGTTTTAGCCAGAGTTTCTCAGTTTAATAAAGGACTCCAAAATTATTTTAAAAAGCACTTCATTTCTAGTTTGTTCTGTATTTGCCAAGACATCCATCAGAGCCATGGAATAATAAATTAGAGATTTTATTGAAAAGTTTAAAAAGTCTTTATTTCTTTAAAAAGTCTTTCTTTAAAAAGTTTCTTTCTTTAAAAAGTCTTTCTTTCAAATACGTAAGTAGTATTGGATACAATTTGTATTCCTATCCTTTGCAGACTTGCACCTCACTGGTATAAATACTTTTCGATAGGCTCCAAAACAATTCCTACAAATATTTGTGTTTTTTTATGAATTTTTTTTATTAATTTTTTTAAATTAATTTTTATTTGTTTTTATTTGTGGGATTCCCGTTAGCTTGCTGAGCAAATTTAAAATATTTTCAATTTATTTGTACGAGTGTATGTAAACGTATCTGCTTGCTAATGTAAATATGTTAAGTACCGACTGACTACCCCCATGTATGGGGCACATCTCTCTCTGTCGATGTGTGTGTGTGTTTGTGTGTAAATGGGGGCGCACAGTGCCCCAACCAGCAGCAGCAGCCGCAGCTGCGAAACTTCTCCTGTAATTCTGATTGCTTGCAGCGTTTCTGTAACTCGTGAATATTTGGGTTTGGGAGGGAACGGGGAGTAGAGGGGGAGAGAGGGAGCGTTAAATTGAATTTCATTTTCAAAAAGATTCACACACACGTTTGAAGTTGTGACACACTTCAGTGGAAAAATGAATCCCCGAATGCCCTGCGGATGTTGAAGGCAAAGCTAAAAACGCAGTAAATTATTATTTTTAAAATAAATTGCTTCGTATTAAATTGTTTTTGCCTTAATATAAGTACGTATGTATCAGGCCCATGCATTTATTTACTTGCGTAAATGTTGTTTTGGCTATAAAATGACGCACAACTGACGCAAATGCTCAGAAGGCAGCTTAAAATGGTTATTTGGGTGATTGTTGGCCCTTGAATTGCTCTACAATGTGCGAGAAGAATATATGTTGTTTATTGTTTGTAAATAAAGCACAACAATTGTGTTCTTATACCACGAACATACTCGTATACATCGGAAAACAAACTTTGATGGCTTTTGTTGATGGATTTGTTGCTGGCCGTGCCTCGTCAATTGTGCAATCAACATATTTTGGGAATGCTTCATTGTTTGCATTTATAATTCCGCTAATTGAGATTAGTTCTAAAATTGGCTCAGCATTGTCAATAAAATTGCAAATGATAATTGATTTAAGCCAATTGATGGGGCGTTCTATTTAAATTCAATTCGTCTCAGGCAAAGAGAGCTCGTCTTCAATTGGGGAGGGCTTTGACTATAGGAAGTAGCTTAAGAGGTCTGATGTCTGTTATAGGCTAGAGAAATAGACATGTTCTATATTATGAATGAGTGTAATAGGCAAACAAATATGTATTACTACTAGAAAGTTTAGTGGTCTCTTGCAACTTTTTAGCTAGAGCTAGCGAATTACTTTTCTTACGCCAATTTTTTCAATTCCATTTTTCAACCAAAAAGACTCTTTCAAACAAATAATCGAAAAATTTCAATTTTTTTACGCTCTTTATAAACATGACTGGTAATAGTCCGAATCGTGAAAGCATTTGATGTTAAAATTATAGCTATTATTAAACATGTTATTAGTAAATAAATTAAGGCTTAAGTAAAAGTAAATCCTAAGTAATAGTAATCGATCTTGAATTGAAACAGCCACACAATAGTTGCTGCATGAGCAGATATTTACCTTTATGGTTATAACTTTAGAGTAAAGATATCTATATCTGCCATAGATACTGTTTTTGTAATCAATACATTCCATAATATTTTGTGTAATTTCTTCCCAATTGAATACAACTTTTTGGAGTAATAATCCCAAGTACAAGCTTATATTCCTTAAACCCGATGGAAAACGATCTTTTCTCAGATTGTTCGTTCTTTCCAATATTATATTCTTTAAACTACTTTATTTCTGCTGGATGCACTCGTATTTACATAAATAAAGTGCTGTTAACTCTCAAGTTTATACAACGGAAAGCTGAACGAATGGCCACACAGATAGGTCTATATCGGTTCATATCCGATGTATACGAGTAACTATATCGTGGAATCCGTATATTTTGGCATTTCAATGTACAGCAAATACTAAAGAATAATAATCAAAGAGTCTTTGGGAATATAAATATATTATAGAACACAATTTCGCCTTTTAGGCACATCTGCTTCTGTTTTTTCGGAGTACATTCCCGTGAGTCATAGAGAAAGAAGAATATGCACTCTTTACATTTCATTCCTGCTGCTGACCTACTTAAAAACTTATTGCGAATTCAGCTCGAACACTCACTTCCTGCACTCATTTTCCTCCAAACGAATGCTTTTCCGACTGCCAACACCCACGCAAGTCGACACCATTATTGATGTTAATCATATGTACATATGAGTACGTAAGAGCCGAAAGAGCCCAACTAAATCAAGATTTCAGCACGATTTGTCATAGGTTGAAATATTTATATATATGCGAATATATACATACGTCTGTCTGTGTACTGCCAAAAACATGACAAATCATTGACTCAGCATTTCTATAAACGAAACAAGAAAGAAGCGTTATTGTGTTGTCCCTGCCTCGGTCCCGGTCCCGCTCCCGCTCCCGCTGCCAGTACCGGCGAGAGATCTGAGATCAGAGTGTGAAAGTCATGTGATGAACTAATAGGGCGCGCAAATATTTGCACAACAATAAGGCTCGATTAGGTGGAGGGGGAGTTGTAAAAAGTATCAAATGACAATAAAAGCAGCGTGGGGTGTACTTGACGAATGGGTGGTGGTGGTGGTCGTGGTGGTTGTTACTAGTACTGTTGGTTAGCCACCGTCGCATATTAAGTGACCAAAGAGTAAACCTAATTTGTTTGCACACACACACAAATACATACACATACACATGCATTAATATGTAACATTTGCTTGCAATTAAAATTGTTATAAAATTTTTGCCCAGACGCATGCAACCCTGAAACGCTGAGGGCGCGCACCCTCAACTCAAGTTGCGATCATAATTAGCCACAGTCGCGAAGTTTTTAACCCTTAAAAGCGCAGCAATTTTGTTACCCAAATACCATTTAGCTTGGTATTTTTATCGCAATGATTTCAAATCAACGACAAAAAGAAACAAAATAGACCGGTAGAGTGATGCTTTGCCGACTATGGGACGCTCTATAGCTTTACTTTTTGGAATAATTTTAAAGCAACAATTCGAATTGCTTTATATTTCTATGTGTTGCAATGAAAATCAACAAAAATTTGAAAGATTTATATTGGATTTCAACAGTTATAAAAAAACAATTTTAACAAAAAAAAAAAACAACCGACTTTCAAAGAAAAACTATTCCAAAAGAATGTAATATGCACTAAAATGAAAAAATTTAGTTACATATTCTTCTACAATAATGTAGTTATAATTATTGTTATTTTTGGAATCGGTGTCAGGCGTCAAAATTGAAAGTTTTGATACCTCAGAACATAAGAAATAATAAAAAAATTAAAAAAAAATACATTCGAATTGAGAACCACCTCCTTTTTGAAGTCATTTAAAAAGAAAGAAAGTCTTAAAAAGGAACCTACAACAATGTACGACTCAGTTGTTAAACAGAAACTAACCATGCGACTTAAATACGAAAATAATAAAAAAAAACACAATAAATTGTATCAAAGTTTAAAAACAAATAGCTTCATAGAAGCAATTATCTAGCATTGTACCACACTATATAATTAAATTTAAGCAATCAAACAGATTCTTAGGCCACAACAAACTTTTAAGTCTCGTTAATAAATTATTTTCAATAATCGCACTTATTAGCCCATCGACATGAATCATATACCTAGCCTAGGCAAGTAGGCTTTAGGCTTTTCTGCGCCTTAAAACATATTATTGTCCAACTGATACAGCCACTTCGACTCAGCTCCTTCGCTATTATAAAACCTATATACTCCTTTCTAATCACATAGAAGAGTGTATATCGAAGTAGCTCAATTGAAAACGAAAGTGTCGCCTGCCCTTGAGGGTGCTTACAGCCGTAACTCTGTAGACGACCACACACCCACTAACCCACCCACAAATGCAAGCAACCCCCATAGCTGGCTCATTTATAACCCAATGTGCAACATTCGTCAACGCAAGTCCCTGAAAAATCTAGCAAGCCCTGCCGCCCGCTCGGGTTGGAAAAGTCGCAGACGACGCGCCCTTCTTCTGCTGCAGGTTGATTAGAAATTCCATTAAAATTCCATAAAAAAAACAGTAGCGCTAGCTCACAGACCCTCAGACGTCGCCACACCCTGCTAGCTGTGTCTTTAGTTTTACCGCTAGTTTTTGTTTTCTCTTTCTTTGGGGTGGTTCCCTGCGAATCCAAAGTTCCATTGCATTCGCGTGCCACGTCTTGCTGCTTTCGACGTACAGTCAGTCCATTCGCGTACATTACAAACATACAATGATGTCGTCTAATTAAGTCGCAAAGTGTGTCGCACGAGGTACGCTCCCTGGTTGGCACTTTTTGGCATTATATCGCCCCGATAAGTGAGTGCACAAGTGTGGCGAGCGTGTCAAATTATCGAGCATATAATGCAGTTCACGTGTCGCTCCGATTTTACGCCAAAGGCCGTGTCAGATGTAATCTGGAGGTCTTTGGCAAAACAGTCACAGCTTTGCATTTCTTATGCAACTAATTCCGGCAAGTATACATTTATATATACGAGTATATCAGAGCTGTTATGGTGGTGATAAGTTCAGATTAATTAGACCAACTCCTCTTACAAATAAAGATAATCATAACTGACTTTACTCACCAATCAGAAAATATCTATGTGATATATTAAACTAATTTTAATAATTCCTTGAATTTTGTTGAGTCATAAATACTAAATTTGGTTAAGATTTATTTTCCAACAAAGAAGTAATTCTGCTGACTGGCAGCCATATAAGATAATGAGGAAATATATATAATATAATATAAATATGGACAAATGGACAAACTAAAATGTGTTTATGATTTCCTCTCGTCATGTATCTTATATATTTACCTAAAACATGAGATCTGCAACGCCTCCTTCTTTCTTAGTGATCTCTAAAATATTTTCAGCATTATTTTAATTCCCCTTCACATTCACTTTTATAGCTTTTGGCAAATTTAACTCGATTTCCTGCCTACTCCTGTACAGAAAATTGTTGCATATAAATCGCCATTATAGACCGCATTTATTGAATGTTTGCGCTGCTTTATTTCATAACTGTTGACCAAAAAATCGACTCTTTTGCATAAAATAATAAAAAGTCCACAAATAATTGTGCATAATTAATATTTACCACATGTGTTTGACTGTCTGCCTGCTGCGGCAAGATACGCCCCATCTATAGGAAGTGAAGTTGCACTGCACAATCCCCCGAGCGATCCATTAACCGTACAGCAGACCCCAAACTGACAACAATAACCGCAGAGTGGGGTGGGGAATGAGGGAGGCGACATGGCCGCCACCATTATTATTATCATCACCAGTATACTATAGCACTAACAACATGCTGATTATTACCTCTTTGCGCGCAATAGCAAAAACAACAACAACAACAACAGCAGCAGCAATTCACGATGTTTATTATTGTTATTGCATTTTGATTTCCGCATGGTTTTTTGTTGCACCAACTCATTTCCTCTCACTCTCTATCTCTCATTTTTCCCATAATTTTCACTTGCCCCTTACAGATGGGATATTTTAACAGACTCTTAACAGCTCTTGGACAGCTGAATCTTATCAGGCAGCCTTATTTTAAGAGTTGATAAAATAGTACACAAATATTTTTACTACAGGGTATTGCAATAAACAATAAATGAATGAATTCCGTTGAAATTGCGTTGCCTAGAATTCTCATAACTGTGCAATTTGATAAGAAACCGACACAGCGCTTCCTGCTGCGCTGACGTTTGAATGAGCGTTTGAGTGTGTCTGAATTTTATTGTAGATAGATAAATACAATTCAATTAATGATATTAAAAGTAATTGTTTTAAATACATACGTGCACTTCCGTTTACTTGTTACCTGCATTTTGAAACACGATATCTGTTTACTAAGCGCACGTGCTACAAGTTATGTTAAGTGCAACAAATACAAACACATGTATGTACTGTTACTCATAACATTTGCTGGACAGCCATTTAACATTGTGGCTGTTGCTGAAAGTCTTAAAATTGTCCACTGTTAAATAGCAGTCGCAGCTGTTAAGCAACCACCATATCTGTTAATATGCATTGCGCATAACAGTCGTCGCTGTTGAAATTTCCCACATCAGTTTGTTTTCAACCAGCGCGCTGTGTAGACGTGTTTGTTGCCGCAGCTCGTCCGTGTTATTTGAAATTATTTTCACGTAGTTTTCGTGCATTTGACATAGTTTTGGTCTCTCTGTGCGTATCTTGTTATTGTAGTTACGCGCTCGCACTCCAAAAGAAAACAAAAGAAAATTGACTTGCCTACTTGACAACAACAAAATCGACAAATCACCAAGGCAAAGGCAAAAAGAAAGTATTGCTAAATGCAAATATTTTTTAAAATTTCAAAGGTGACTAAACAACAGCAATAACAACAGTCCGAGGTGTTATTAGTCATGAGTGCATAAATAATGCAAAAATTTATAAGTATCTGGTTTTTAAACGAACAAGTTAAACAAAAATGTTGAACAAATGTGTTGAGCATGTTGTTGGCCACATTGACGACAGCGGGTGGAAAGCCAATAAGTGCAAAATAGATAAATAAATAAGTGCCGCAAAAGGCGCACAGCACCAAAAAAAAAAAAAGGATTAAAATAAACACAAACAACACAAAACAATAACAACAGCTAAAAATAGCTGCTGAACTTTTCATTGCCAACACGCGCCACCCACAACGGCAACACCAACACCAGCACCAATAGCAACAGCAGAAACCACAACAACAACAACTACAATTACTACAACGAAGGTGGCAGCAACAGTTGCAATTTGTTAGCCGCTTGCACAAGAAACGAAAGAAGAAAAAGGAAAACCTTCCCATTCATAATGTTGGCCGTCAAGAATTTCTTTTTGCCGGAACGCACCAAAGCGCCCGAGACCCCGCAGAGGTTCTCACGCATGCCCGAAGCTTTTCTGCGCTCGATACGGCGCCGCTCGTTGCGTGTGAAACGCGCGAAAAGTTTGGTTGTACCGGATCGCGAGAAACGCAAATCAGGTGAGGTACAGTGTCGACTGTGAAGCGACTACAAAGCATTGGATTATGAATGCCAACTTAGATAATACATTCCTATAATCTAATATTAAGTGACTCGACTTAAGATTTGTGTGAACGCGTCCGAAACGCTGTCTGAGTACTTTGCGCATTCATTTTTATTTCGTATTTAATATTTTCATACTCTAACCGGTACTGAGGAGCAGTTGTGGGATGTGATAGAGCTGTTTGAGAAAAGCTTACACAAATAATACCAGAATACTTATAGATTTCAAATGAAATGAATTACGAACAGCTCATATTGAAAAACGTCATTAATTGCTCGTGAAAATATTTTATAAGAAGTTAAGATCAAGCCCGAAATCATTCTTAAATCTTACGCATATGTTTCATAATTGTCCTTACAGCTATCAAGTTTTTATTTAGTAAAAATATTTTTTAATTCAGACCAGTACTTGTCAAAATAGTCAAATATTCTAGAAACTTAAAGAAAAAAAGTTCGCTATAGAAAACAATTATTTTTTAAGACTTACAATTCGCAGACTCTCTGCTTATAAAGAGCATCTTTCTGTGTCTCTATCCTATCCTATTTTTGTTCAATGACCCATAAACACCATTTCTTCTGAGATGAAAAGCATGTACTATTGAACAAAAATAAATTTGTTAGATATGGTAAAAATATAGCTTCCCTAGCGCGTTCCCTTAGATCGAAACGTTCAGACGTTCAAACATATCTGCTCTCAATGCTTTACAATGATTTAGACATTTTGCTACAAAGGTATAAACAATTAACGGAAATGAATCATGGAGTTTAGTCACAGGTTTTAAGCTTTTTCAGTTTCAGTTTCCCTAACATGATTTCCTGAAAGTGATGTCTCCAGCAAGTTGCATGATTTGATTGTAATTTGTTTTTAATGACCAACATTTTTTCGTTTTTCAATTAGTTCCCTATAACTAGTTGTTTAATTGTTTGGCCAAAATGTTGTTTTTACTTAACTCTTTGTTAGCAAACACATGACCTTGCGCAAGCTTTATTGAACAACCTTTAATGAGGTGCCTAAAGAGTTTCAGTTAAAACAAAACAAAAAGTCCAAAACATTAACAAATGTTAAGCAGCAAGAAACAAGAAACTAAACATTGGCTGTGCTATTATAAAAAGTTAAATAAAGTGGCAGATTGCGTGTCAAATGAAGCACAGTTTTTTTTTTATTTTGTTTTGCAATTCATAATGCAATTTGACATAGTTTCACTTTTGCTTGCTAACTCACACACACACACACTTACATGAAATGGCAACAAAAGCAAAAAATGAAAATGAAAAACTGACACTTCCTCAACCCCAGCTGGCTGGCCGGCCCCCAGTGGCTATTATGTCAAAATTTTTGGCCAACAACTGCGAAAGAAATGATGACAACATTATGTCTCATTTACAATTTTCTTTCTCCCATTTTGTTTGTTTAACATTTAAATGTGCTTTTTGCATGGAAATAATAATTTGCAATGCTTTTGTCTACTATAAAAAGCATATATATAGTATATTTCTCGAAACTGTCGATTTGGGGAGTGAGTGAAAGGCGGGCAGGCAGGCTATAGCGAAAGTCTTGGCGTTGACAAAGGTAGGCGGTTCCTTAGATACAAACATGACCCAACCTACAATTTGCTCCACTGAACTGTGTTGTTGTTGTTGTTATTATCGTTATTGTTGTTAGTTGTAACACTGCCTTACTTTTGGCAGCGTGACGAGAACGTTGGGGCCGTGACTGGGAAACCTCGAACGCTGAAAGTCATTTACGTTTTTTCTTTTCACATTTGACATGCAATTATCGATTTTCATGTACGTACGAGTGTAATGCGGGCTGCCTGCCACTTGTGGCACGCAAGTGTGAGAATCCCAGAGACGTACAATCAATGCCACTTAATGACGTCAACGCGAGTGTCTCTCTCTCTGTGTATGTGTGTGTGTGTGTGTGTGGAAAAGGTGGCAGTCTCTGTCGCTGCTTATCGTTCGCATCTCTGGCAGAGCTTGTTAAGTGGCCACAGCGATTGATGAGCTACTTTATGGGCTGCTAAGGCGCGAGATACAAGTTGGCGAATAGTCAAGGGGCAGAGGAAGAAGAAGACAAAACCGACATCATGTTGAGCGGGTTGCGGTTTTCAGTTCGTTAAGGGGTTTTTTTTTTTGTTTTTGTAAATACTATAGAAATATATATTTTTAATTAGAAAACTGAAACTTGAAATGTTTCCATGACATTTGCACATCTTAAGGAATATTTAAATCAAATAGGAAAGGAATTATTTATTATAAATAAATCTTTGTTCCCATTAAAAAGAAACTACATCTTCTTTAATATTAATAAACAATTTAGTAATGAAATGTTTGAATTATTAAAACCAATTTCGTAAGTGAATTCTGCAGTGGAATTGTTGTTGATATTTTTATCTTTAAACTTGTATACGCTTTCAATAGAGTTTAGACCATTTATATATTTTAATACATTTATATAACAAAATACATAATATTTTGTTTTTCTTTCTATTTAATTAATAGTTAAAAATAAATTATAAATTATATAATAACTTGGGAATAAACGTTGAATATTTAATGGAAATACTGTTGTTCATAGCATTCATATTATATATTTTAATACATTCTTCTTTATTATAAAATTATACATTTATTAACTTGGGAATATTTGTTGAATATTCAATGTAAATTCTGTTGTCTTGTAAATTGTTTAAATTGGTTTTCAAGTTTTTGATTAAAGCTCCATTAATGTTTAAAATAATATTGCATACATGTATTTTTAAATATTATATATTTCCCTTTGATAATTGACTCTTGCAGCCATAATATTTCTCATAAATTATGTTTTAGGCATACTCCATTGTCTGCCTTTAACTTCAAAGCTCGTCTGTTTAGTTAACAATAATTTAAATGTTGATGAGCACACGCTCCCACACACTTTACCAAAACACCGCCTACACTTTTATGACAACTTCCTCATGCTTGCAGCCATCTAATCCACAAATTTATGCGCGTCAGAGACAATTCGTCATCTTTTGTATGCTGCTGCCCTTAATTAAACTTTACAAATTGTTCGAAGCGCTTGCTTATGTCTTAGCTTTTGCAATTGGAATTAATGAGCAACCTACGTCAATTAAAAGCACGCCTACAGAAACTAAATGCATATACTAGCTTTGTTTTCTTTTCAAGCCATATACGCACAACATATTTTTTGGGCAAAGCAACTACTACTACTTGAGTCATACTTGACTAAATTATATTGTTAGAATGAACGGTCCATGAAGTGTCTTTGTCAATCATGCCACTTAAGTCGCGAGCACGCGCACGCCCGCACTACCAAAATCGGCTATAGAACAACAACAATACAATGCCTAGAACGATCGGTGATCAGCAGTCGACGATCGGCGGTATCGTATCGCACTCAAGCGTTTCGGTCGTTCTATCGACTGGTAATCGTAGCATCATTAATCATTGCCTTCACGGCCAAGAGACAACGACTTCGTTGCGGTCTTTCTTTCTATGGCCAGATCTCCAAATACGGCCAGCCAGTCGGCATTGCCGAATGGTGTTAAATACTGTTTTGGGCCAAGTTTCTTTGGCGCACGCGTCTCGGCTCAAATGGCTTCTTATACTCGTAAATGCACCTTTTTCCACTCATGTCTGTAATTATCTCGAAATGAAATGAAAATGCTCTTTTTGTTCGCTCCTCCTTTCAAGTGCCTCTCAGCCTAGTGCACCGTGTAATTAATGAAGTTTGCCTCAGTCACATAAAAAGAAATAAGAAATATGATAATATTAACATGCTCGGTTTTATGACGTCTTTATTAAGTCTAAAATAATATGTTATTAATAGTTGGTGCGTTAGTTTACTTCTTTTATGTGCATGTCATGACCAAACATATGCATTTTTATCAGAGAAAAACATCAACTGTGTGGCGTCTAGCACGAGCTAAACCAACAATTTCATTCAAAAAGGATATTCGCAGAAAAACCTACAAGGAATGAAAACCATATTTTCTTCATTTAATTAATGTAAATAAATTCCGCATCTTTTAAACAAAACAAGGCAGTCACAATTTGAGAGAGTGTGTTATTGAATGCCTTCTGTATATTTCTTTTATTGATTTTGAATATTGCATATATGCTTTATAATAATAATATTTATAATATTTAACAAGGAATATTTCACTTTATTTTACCCACTTGTGATGTGTTATTTTGTTTAAAAAAAATAAATATCTTTCTTGGTTTGATATTTCGTTTATTCATTTTAAATAATGTAGTTATTTCTTTTCAACCTTTCGAAGTGTATTAAACTCTTAAAGAAGAAGCCTTTGAAACCTCTTTCTAGATAGTTTGCCAGTTTGTTTATTGGGTCAGGAGACATGAAAATTATTGAAGGAATATTATAATATTAAACAAAGAACATTTCACTTTTTTCAGAAAGCCAGAAGCTGAGTGAACAGTGAAACAGATTAATATAATTATACATTTATTTTATAATTTTATTATGACTTTTAAATAGTACAATTTGAAATGTATGCTCAATATTTTAAAAGCGGGCCATTGCCAAAAGATTTCTAGCTCTTTATTAGCTAAGCCACTCAAACATTGAAAAGTATTTTTTAGTTGAAAGGTTTGTGCTCCAAAAAAAGAGTCAAGGTGCGTTGACAAGACTGCTCTTAAACCAGACTTTATTTCTTAATTAGTGATTATGTACAGATTTGATGTAAAATCCGACATTCCTAACAGTATAGTATATTGCAGCTTTATTTCAATTTTGGCATCCATGCCTGATGGAAAATGCAAATTGCCATGATCTCATGGGTCGTGCGATCATCATTGTCGTCAACAGCATCTGATCATCATGGCTAGCCATGCAGCGCAAGTCAGAGCGTATCCAAAGATACTATATATATATATATGTATATAGTAAGCAGTATGTGTGGTTGTTGTTGTTGGTATTGTATCATAAAGTAAGCAACAATTGCGTATTATTTTTAATTATTTTCATGCTGCTCATTTTTTTCTCTGCTCGGCATTTATATATTTTTCGCACATAGCTTAATGTGTTAAATGAATTTAGTTTAATTTGCTTGCCCGCTCTATATACTACTAAGTATATATGTATATATACTTATCGTCTGTGTGCGTTTGTCGGTTGCTTTTATTTTTGCCCCCTAAATGTTTTTTAAAATGTTGTTCTGCGCTTTTATTGTTGTTTTAAAAACACGGCCAAGTGCTTAAAGTCGAATGCAAGGCAAACAAAGGAAATAAAACTGAAGCATAAAAACAGCAAATAAAAACAAAAACAAACAACAACATCACACGAATACAAACCAAAAATGTTTCGTCTGACGTTTGTAAAATTCTGTGGCGCGCAAAAACGAAGGAAAAATCAACCACAACAGATAGATAATAAGTGTCTATGGGAATTGTTATACTACTACTATATAAATCTCATCTGGCATATCAGAGCAGGCAGATCGGGCCAATGACGTGTGCGACTCGGGCGGGCTACTCGGGATCTGACAAACGTGTGCTGTCACTGTCAAGGTCTTTGAAAAGTCACAGAGCCTGCCATAGTACCATTAGCAAGTTCCACTGCCAATTGTTTAGGTGTGAGCTACCTATCTCTATAATGTACGATCTGAAGTCTATCTATTTCATCACAGTTTGTCACTTTTTTCAATTAACAGCCAAGTACGAAAGTAAATGAACGGAAATAAAAATGCGCAAAAAAGAAGAAACACATCATTATGTGCTTATTTATAAATCATGCTTACAAAGAGGAAAATATTTGCTCGCCTATCTTATCAAATGCCATTCCACGGGGTCCAATGGGGGGACAACAGCTAGACACATACATACTATATCTGTATATTCATACAGATTTCCAGTACAATGTGACAGTGTGTCTGTCAAATGCTTTCGTATTGATTCCTAATCAGTTGGGGCAATAAAAAAAAAAATTCAATATAAAACACATAAACATAAAATTGCAAAGGGGGCGAACAATGGCGAATACTTTCAAAAAAGTGGGGAAGGTCACTGTAAATAGAAGTTGAATTTTAAGAAAGTCAAGTATTGACCAATAAAAATATTCATAGCTGTAAAGTCTATGAAAACGATTCATAAAGTTGTCTAGACGGTTAAGTTCCAAGCTGAATATTGCATTTAGAAGTGTATAATAAATATTATTTGCTTATGGTGTTTATTTTATAAATACTTGTACAAACAACAAATATAAAACTTTAAGCAATAAACAGCATAAAAGTTAGAAACTCCGACTTTTTGAGAACATTTTGATTAACTTTCTGGCCAGCTATGCTGTGAAAACCATTAAACCATTTACTCAAAATATATACAAAATAAAAAAGAAAATACATATACAAGTAGTACATACATATCATAATTGGTGATTTTAATTAAATTTGAATACAATTTGAAGCTTCCTTTTATGGTTAATAAATAAAATCAGTTGAGAGAAATAATATTTAAAGCAACAACTGTTGAGAAATTATTTGATTATTATTATTATTTTTATTTATTTTGAAATTAGGTTGTACTCTTGAAATTGAAATAGTAATCAAAATATTACAAAAAATTGCCTAAGTCTTAATATAAATACTAAGAAAAAAATTGCATTTGATTTTAGAAATGATTGCAAAAATAGTTATTTTAGTTTTGTGAAGAAGTTTTCTGTAAGGGGAAGAAACATCTGAAACCCAAAATCCAATAATTAAGTAGAAGTCCAATATATTCAGGTTAAGCGGCTATTCTGCGTAAGTTTCTTTAATACAGCTAATCTAGGCAATTCCTGAATTAATAATTACTAATTAACTATTAGTACAATTATGCGATTCTGAACCCTAACTAGACAATGTGCCAATAATTTTATTGTAAACAAAATAATCTATTTATCTCTCTTTTCATTCTCTGCCTTGAAATGCTTATTTTTGTTGCCAAACTTCTAAAAATCTCTCATTTAAAAGGGGTGTATAATTAAACAGCTTTATAATTAAAAAATTTAAATATAAACTAATTATTTTAGAATTCTCAGCTCTAAAATGATTTATGTTTTGTCTATCTTTTGAAGTTCTTCAAAAAAGGACTATAATTTGTTTTGCGTTATCTACGATTTCCCAAGACTTGAACAAATTTTAGCATTTTAATGCATTTAGCACCCACACACACAGCGTAAAGCCCTGGGAAAACCTAAGAACATATGCATATGTGCGCTCAACTGCAACCAAATCCGAATATAAACAATATTAAGTGGAATTTTCTCAGCAACAGTTGTAACTGAAATTAAAAGCCACCCTCCACTCTCTCAAAATTTATTGAGACACTTTGCAGGCATCTTCTTCTTTTTATACCCTGTACCCGTAGGGTAAAAAGGGTATATTAGGTTTGTGCAAAGTATGTAACATACAGAAGGAAGCATCTCCGACCCCATAAAGTATATATATTCTTGATCAGCATGACGACAGAAATCGATCTAGACATGTCCGTCCGTCTGTCCGTCCGTCTGTCCGTCCGTCTGTCCGTCTGGATGAACGCAAGGATCTCAGAAACTATAAAAGCTAGAATAACCAAAGTTGGCATCCAGATTCTCCTAGGTCCGAGTAAGGACGAGTTTATTTTTTTTTTTTAATTTCCCCCCCCTTCCCCCGCTGCAGAATTTAAAATAGCGTCCACATTTCAAATGCGACCTAAACCAAACTTTGCACACATAATTTATATATAATTGTCTACTGTTGTTCAAAATTTTATTCAATTCGGTCAATTCTAAGAAAAGTTATTAGCGAAACAAATTCTCGACAGTACAACCCCCACAAACTGCAGCAACAAGTTCGCTCTTCTTCTTCCTCTTTTTGCTGCTGCTATGGGCGCATATAACTCAGTGACGGAAGTTTACCTGGGTACAGGGTATTACACTGTCGGGCTTGCTCGACTGTAGCGTTCTCTCTTGTTTTCAATTAAATCATTCAAACGAGTGCCACATCGTCGTCCCAGACGACGCCTAGACGTCGAAGAAGAACCTGTCAAATGTTGAATTTGAATGAAAAATAATTCGTGAATGCAATAAGGGCTAAAATATGCAAATGAGTCGACACGTTTCAAATACTCGTTTCCGCTAGGACAGGAGTAGCCATCAAAGTCGCCGGACATTGGACACTTGCTATAGTAATAGCAGAGTAATAGCAAATCCACCACCAGCCAGCAGTCCACCGGGAGTTTCTACCCAAATAAAGTCGGATGGTTGTCTATTTCATTTTGTATTTTGTTATTTCGTTTTTATTGTGTGTTGGTACTATTTTACAGTTTGACTATTCAGCATTCAAAGTGTATCTAAACAAACGATCAAAATTGAATTTTGAGTAGCTGGCCATTCGTGGCGTGGGACAGTCAGTCGGTCGGTCGGTCGGTCGGTCTGTCGGCCTTTCGGTCGTTTCACTTGTTGACCATAATGGGCTGGTATGGGAGACATTAAGCCCTTGGGTACCCTTTGTTTGTGCGTCGGCATTTGCTGCATAGTTATGCCCATTGAATAAATCCCAAAAGCACAGCACACACAGCGCACAATGTTCTTTCATATATGGGATGGCAGCAGACAAAAGCGGAAGTTGTTATTTAGGTTTTGCTCGCTTGCTCCGACTTTTATTTTTTATGTACGTACAAGTATGTATGTATTTGTTATGCCCATTGAAATTCTAATGTGATGTTGACACCAGAGCCGGGCGATAGTGCGCCGCATGTTGCTCTGTGTGGGTTTCCATGCAACAGTTGCTTAATCAACATCTCTCACAGCTGCTCTCAAGGTCTGGCTGTGCAAAATGCCCTGAAGGTTTGCCCACAGCCCTGACAAATCTGTTGCGATCTCTATACGAGTGCTCGTAAAAGTTAATGGTCGGTCATTAATTTAAGCATCGCATATCCGAAATGATCTAAAAAGTTCTTCTGTAAATTGCTGCCCTCTTCAAACATACTTGTACGTACCTAGTACTTACTATATAGTTTTGATTGCCTTTAGTTGGTTATATATTCGTGTGCCAAAGTTCAGTCACACTCAAGTGATTCTCTTCTCTGGAACTTACATGAATCTTACAACATAACCGGTTTAAGCTCTTTTTTTTCCGCCTCATTCGTACATTTGTACATTTTTCGTATTTTTGGTTGCTGCTGTTGTTGTGGGCAGTTGTCATGTGTCTCTGTATGTGTGTGTGTGTGTGAAATTTACACTTCACTGCGCGATTGCAAAATGCGATAGCAGGGATTACAAACAAACAGCATCTAGCTTACCCGGAAATGTAAAAAAAAACGGCCTTTTAAATATTCAAATCGAAGCTCAACAAAGTTTTTTCGATTTATGGAGGAAGTTTTGCATCCCCAGCTTCTTCAATCATTAATTTTTATCACAGAAATTTAGAAAAAATATTTGCTATATTTTTTCCCGAAATATTTGTTTTAGTTTTTTGGATTATGAAGAAATTATTGGATCTAAAGCTTCTTCAATCATTTATTTTTAAAACAGAAATTTTGGATAAAAGTTTTTTCTATTTAAACGTCGCCTGATATTTAAATTTGGGTACAGAAATATTTGTTTTACTTTCAAAATAATAATTAAGAATATCGTAATTTTATAATTGTATTTAGCATGAATGGAATTATAATTTTTATTGATAATAAAATATGTCAATATTTTCCGAAACCATTAGGCTCCTTTATGCCAGGTTTGAGAGCGCCTGTCTTATAAGATGCGGATTGGATCAGATCTCTTAGTTCAAGATCATATTATATTTGAAAGTCCTAATGCTGACTGATTGCTCAATGCTATGAACATTCCTCATGATTAGATGTCAGATTGTACTTTGTAAGAGATTGTTAACACTCGGAGTCATAATTTAAATGTCCTTATACGGACGGATTACTCTTACACATTATTTAAATACAACAAAGTGTGAAGTTTCTAGAGCTATAAATGCTTATTGAAAATTATAATTTAAAAGTGGAGTATTGGAACTATTTTGTATCCGGCAATGTGAATAGTAAGGACCATTAATTATTCAATGCTATGAGCACTTTCTTATAGAGTTCTGCTTCCCATCAACTTTTCTAACTATTTTCAACAATTTCGTTGCCAAGCTGGTTATTAGCAGAATTTCTTTGGTGCTTAGTGCTTACTGCATTGCAAGCCCTTGTCGACGGCTTAGTTAACCGCACTTACTTACTTGTACGTTAGCTACTACAACTTGTTGCGGAGTGTAATTCAATAGCCCGACAGCAGACATGCATTGGCGTATGACTGACTGATAGCAGTAAGTGCCTGCCTCCGCACACACGTTGCAAACGGCAAACGGCAACCGAGAGTAATAGCCACTAAGTCATTGAACCGCAAACAGCGGGCACCTACAGTCTTCAACTCTTCAACGCGACGCTATACCGCCAATAAGTCGGCTCAGAGAGGCAGATAACCAGGCGGACTGGCTGGCAGCATCCACAACCGTAGCTTTGTTGTTGTCCCCAACGCGATGTTAAGTCAAGTTAATTTAATTCAATCTTGAATAAATCTGGCAAAAATTGCAATTTGATTTGAGTTTGCTAGCCCAAGTGCCTAAGTCTAGATAGAACCGGGCAACAACAACAACCAGTAAGTAACGTCGCACACGACGTTGTTTATGTGACAGTCGAGCACAGCCCAAGTAACAGCTACACCCATAAATAAGAAAGTAATAGATGCCGCCCCGTATATAGAACAATGGGAATCATAATTTTGCACACACACACACACATATACAATATATGTGTAGAGAGGTAGAAGAAAAGATGTAAACGAGGCTGCTGAGACAATGGGGCTGCTGAGGTTTCCATGGAAAAGGTCAGCCGGTCAGTAACTGACCAACAAACCAACAAACCAAGTAAAGTAATCTACCAAGCTGCTTTACTTTAAAACGCTTAGAAGAGTGTGCGGAGCATGCTGAGGAAAGTAAAAGTAAGCAATTTGGCGATTTGTTGCGCTTCGTCGGCTAAGAAAGCAATAGAAAGGAATGAAGAATGGGAAAAAAAAGTCAGCTGGTCATTCAGTCGGACGATCGCTGGACTTTTGCTCGCACATCTCAACTGCTGGCTGGCTGGCTAGCTGGCTGGCCAGCTGCTGCGAGTATATAATATTTTTGGGCAGCGTGTGTGCGCTCCGAGAGCTCCTTAATTAGCCGCCGCCCATGAAAATCGATTAATTGAAGCAAATTTATGTTGTTCTGCGATTTTTGCGAGCTGCCGACACATATTGTGTTCATTTCATTTTATATATTTAAGTGCCTCTGTCTACGACGTAGGGTGCTGATCATGTGAATTGAACATGTGGGGGGTACTGCATGCATACTACTTAGCAATATTTGGCTATGGTCAGACATGCAAACAGTTGCTAACAAACTCTTCATGTTTTACGAATATAAAGCAAATAATTGCTAAAGGGGTTGTTAGTTGTAATATCAACATTATTTTCATTGATTTCGATTAGAAGTTCAAAATTTAAGAACTAGATACTCGTATTTAGTAATATTAGGCTATGGTCAGACAGGCAAACAATTGCTAACAATCTCTTGTTCATGTCTTACGAATATAAAGCAAATAATTGCTAAAGGGGTTTTTAGATGCAATATAAAATTCCTTTTGTGCAGAATAATCATTGATTTCGATTAGAAGTGCAAAATTTAAGAAATAGAAATAGGTACTGATATTTAGTAATATTAGGCTATGGTCAGATATGTAAATAATTGCTCACAAACTTTTCATATTTTACGAGTATATAACAAGGAATTGTCAAAGTCGTGTTTAATTGTAATATAAACTTCCTTTTGTGCAGAAATGTTATTGATTTGGATTACAGCCACATTAGAGTTCCAAAATTCAAGAAATGTGTGAACAAAATGTAAACCATTAGAGTATGGTTCTAATCATGAATCAACAGAATGTTAATATGTGTAAATATAATTTAATCAACATTTTCATTAACTTTAGTTAATGGAACTTATTTGAATTTTAAATCTTTGATAAGTTTTGAAGATAAAGCTTATAAGAATAACTTTTTAATATAATATAATTCACATAAAGAATATAATTTGTTACAGAAATGAAAACATAATACTAATAATACTATTTTTTATTACTTTTTATTTATCAATAAACATTGTGCAGTGAAATATTTCCAAAATGAAATACATTGTTTGGTCTTTGTCTCAATATATCTTCTGTTAAAATTTATTCACATTCGAATTGAATATTTCCATTACATGCAAATATTTTTTATACATTTTTACGGCCATATTTCAACAAAAGTAAAAAAAGTGTAATTGATTGAAAATCGTTGCCCATTGGCCAGCTGCGTCTTTCGCAATGCAAACAAATCTGCGCAAACACGCTACTTTGTGGTTTTAAATAAATAAATATTTCACATAAATTGCAAAACCCACACACACACACACACACACTGGTATACAATCTGATGGACAGACAATCAAACGCTCATCATAAAAATGAACCGCATAAATATTAAACATAAATAGAAATGCCGTTTGCAGCAGCAGCTGGAAAATGGCTTCAGAGACGCGTGCGTTACCTGGAAAAGTCGAAGAGGATGAGAAACCATATGCAATAAATATGATTTGAAAGACCTACAGAATCATACGATATCGTGTGCCCCAAAGGCTGAAAAAAAAATTGCAGCACTTTTGCTGTCTTTCCATTTCTTTTTTTTTTGTGTTTGCCTTTTGGCTTGCTCTGCTGTGCACTTTCCTCTTGGCATTGTTCTCGCACTTCATAAACATGTCATATTTAATAGAGTGCAGCAGGAGCAGAAGCAGGAGCAGCTCCTTAGAATCAACCACCAACATTTTGCACCATTCCTGCTGCCTTGACTTCTTGGTGCCTGCCTGCGACTTCGTCCTTTCACTCACTTGCTTTCTTCCATTGTCAACTTTTGATTGACTTGCGTCTCGGTCTCATATGCTCTCTGACTACCAATTCTGTTTTTCCTTTTTTTTCTACCATTTGCCGGCTGCCTTTTTCGTTGTAGAGTTTTTGCGCCTTTTTGGGTAAAAAAAACTCATAGCTGAGTGACACAAAAAACCTGAGAAAAAGCATCATTGAGCAACAAAAAAAAGGTAGAAAAAATCTTTTTGATCGTTGTAAGATGATCCTTGGATAGGTGCGTGTCATAAATTTGGCATTTAATCGTTTGGGTTTTTATTCTGGAATGGGGGAACAAAAAATTTACATCTATGCGATATTTGCGTCGCGTCATTAAATGAACAGTGTGCGAGAATCTAGAATTATAAGAACTGTTGGCAAATTTCTTCACTAAATTATAATAAAAATAGTTAATTTAAATGCTGATTTAAAAACTTTGTACATACTCGTCTATTAAGTCTACCTTGTCTTGGAAGGCTATCAGCGCATTGACACCAAATTCCCAACAAAATTAAGAACTTTGGTGCCATTTGAGGGCGTATTTTCTGATAAGATAAGCAACCATTAGCTATGATTAGATTACAATTCGATTACGGAAAGAGACTCTAAAACCTTGTGACCTACTCTTACAATTTTGTAACGCATTCAGACCCTTTTTGTTTTTAAACAGCGCGCTGGAAAGTCAGTTCAAATATTTTAAATGCTTTTTATATTAGAAAATGAATCCCGCTGAGATGAGTGTAGATATTTAAAATATAAATAATATAGAAATATAGTGCATTAAATTTGTTCAAATAAAATGAACTTAAAAAGTTAAAGCCTATTCGGTATACTTTAAAAAGCAATATAACTTAAATTCTTAACTATTTATTCAAAAAGAGTTTTTGTTTATAGCTGTTTTTGTCTTTTAATGATAATAAGTTTAATATTGCTAAGAGTTCAAGCATTAGAATGAAGTGAAATATAAAAGAATTAAATAAAATAAGGAGAAACAATTTTTATAAAAAACACCAATTGACTGCACTATTTGAAGAATAATGTAAATGCAGCAAATATATAAGTTTAAATTATAAATTTTATATAAGTAAACCCTTTTACTAGAAGCTTTTATAATATTTAATAATTTGTTTTGGAATTGAAATAAACCCTTTTGATAGAAGTTCTTACATTACTTAATAATAAATAAATAATATTTTCGAATTGAAATAAACCCTTTCAAATAAGTTCCTATAATACTTAAATTAATAATTTCTTTTCGTATTGAAACCCAAAGGAAAAGCTTTTAAAATTATCCACAAATTGTTACAATTTTTCTTTTATACTCGTTCTCTTAAATGAGTTAATTGCGCCATTCCTATTACAATCATAATAACTAATTAATTTAAGTAGCATTTTATTTAAAATTATTCCACTTAACAAATTGCGCTTTTTCAGTGCCGTAGAACAGGCTTTTAGATAGATGCACTACGAGTCTTTTATTTTGCAACGCACCCATAATTACGAGTACTCGTACTTCAACGGAGAGATAACCGGAGAATTGTGGCCAACATTTTGTGGCATACGTGTGTTTATTTGAATGTTTAAACAATTCGTTAATTGCACGTAAGAGGCATGTCGTGAGTGCCAATGAGCAGAAAGAAAAGTCGCAGTAAAAGTGATTGGTTTTACATAAGGAATGGAGGAATAAAGCGAGGGGGGAAGGCTACATAAATAGATAGGCGTAATAAATGGCATGCGCCTGATAAGCCGGGGCTCTTAAGTGGTGCTGATAGCAGAAGAAGTCAGTGGCTTACACGTGAGTTTTGTTGTTTTTCATTTTGTTATTCCAACTTTTATTACCTTTTGTTGACTCGCATGGCATTTCGCAATTATTAATTATCTTGCCTCTGCGATAAACGGAATTGTACAATTTGAAATTGAGGGAATTGATAGATAAAATAAAAAAGAAAGAAATAAACCGAGACAGAGAATGTGTTTGTGCGCGCTTTGCTTTTATTTTTTATTTTTTTTCTTAACTTGTCTTTTCTGTCTACTGTATTTTTTCGAAAACTTGTTTGCCAAAAAAGGCAGGCGTTTGTTTTGGATGACCTTCAAGATGTATGCATGCATATATAATTTATTAGCTAGCTCTGCACAGCTTCTGCTACCTGAACAATACACTCTCTCTCGCACACACACACACACACACACACACTGACGCACATAAATCTCTGCACCAATGACAGCATCTTTGAAGTACGAATTAACCCTTTAATTGTCGGGCTCGACGAGGCGTGGTCTCTGGAGTGCCGTTTGAGGACCTTTTGGGTGCTCCTCGCAAACATATTTCGAGTGCAGTTGAAACGGAAATGTGTGTTCCTCAAACTCTGCCATTGGCTGCCCTGCCATGTGGCCTACCAAAAAAAAAAAAAAAAAAAAAAAAAAACATTGTTTAGACAGCAGAATTTATATAGCATTTCATGCTCTACAATTTATCAAAATCCAACACATGTTCCTCAAATTCATTGCCCCTGCCCTCTTCGCACGCCCCCCTCGAACTATTTGCCTTTTCCATACTTCTGTTTATTTGTTTGTTTGCGCATTTGTTAATGACGCGTAAATTTATTCGAGTATCTTTTCGCTGACGCCTATAGAATTGTTCTTCGATGAAGTCATACATACGAGTACTCGTATGTGGGTCTTTGAACTATAGTATTGGCTTCTTCTTCTACTTTCTCGTAAGTGCATTGGCAGTACCTGCTTCAATTGATAAATATTTCATACGAAATTGGATTGGCATGACACGAGACATAGAAACTCGTAGATACTCAGTATCTATCTGTGGGATACTTTTGACATGTTGGCCAGCATTGAAAACACACCCTCGTTGCGTGACACCGTGCCTTGGAAGTGTTGTAATCATTCGTGCAGAACTTTTTGTCCATATACGAGTGTAGGTATACGGTATATAATATACGAATATAACTATGGCAGACCCATAAATAAAGGTGTACTCCCGCTCATTACATTTCATTGTACTACCATCTATTGTCAACTTTTGCGCAGTTCCATTTAAATTGTTGCTAAACTGTAAATGTTTTGTTTTTGTTTTGCTATCTGAGCGCATTGAGTGGCAGTGCGAGTATAAATTGCCCAAATATATCTAGTATCTGTGAGATACGAGTACTATATAAAGCAGGCACAAAAGTTCATTAAATAGATTAATTTGTCTGAATGAATTCTGCTGTTATTATTATTGTATATGGTGGTTGTTCAATAAAATCTATTAACTGCCCTATTTGACTATATCACTAACTTATGGTGTAGTTTTTTACGGCTTGGCCTAACTATTTCTATAGGAAGCTAGAAATAAATATTGCGATGCAGACTTGTAAAAAACATATGTATAAGATTAATAAAATATTGCAACAACTATTGTGAAAAATGTACATAAACTACTGAAGACACAACTATGCATATTTTACCAATCAGTTAATTTAAAATTCTATTGTTTGAAGTAAAGATTGTTCAGAAAATAGATATTATTTGTTTTTAAAAAGTTATTTCTGTTTTATTGTAAGTTATAAAATTTGTTTGTATTATTTATTGTATATTTTTATTGTATTTTTTGTTGTATATTTGTTTTTTTTTTAATTTTCTTTTTTTTTATGTATAATTGTTTTTTGTTGCATATTTGTTTTTTCGCATATTTATTTTTTTGTACATTTGTTTTTTTATGTATTGTTTTTGTTTTGTTTTATTTTAGGAATATTCAATTTTGTTAGCTCTGCATACGGCAATCAAAATCATCAGGAGACATTATTATACTTTCTGGATCAATTAAATGATCATACCCTTTAGGTTTTCCAGATCTATTGAATCGTTGGAAAGAAAAGAAAATACTGCATCTCTATACACATTGTACTTTTTCTCTCTTCGAAATGATGTCCTTGAATTGCAATTTGAATTTCCTTCAACCTTCTGAACAATAAACGAAAACCTTCTAAGCAAATTAGGTAGCAGCCTCCGCGCGCACACACAGCCAACCTCAAAATGCAATTTGATTGCCACTAATTAAATCTTTCGAATTGCAATGCAGCGAAATTTTTCCACAAAAGAGATCTATAGAAATTGCTCATATTTTGATGCAATTTATAACAAATGCGTTTTTAATAAGCAACCATAAGCCGGGGCTGTAATGGAATTATGAATGCCCGTTTGGGATCAGAAGCAACTGTGCCTCATGTGGTGATTTATGTGTGATATTTGCATATATACATATATGTATGTGTGTACATACATACACATACACGTACGTACAGAGTATTGTGTTTGTGCAAGCCTACAACAATATTTAGGTAGGCTGACCGTCGCCTTCGTTGTCCACTAACAACAATAAATCAGCCACTGAACTGCTGCTGAGGAAGCTGCTTCCAATTCTTGTGATGTTGGTGTTGGTGTTGGCGTTGGCCAAGCATTCCGTTTCCTATAGAGGATTGAGGATAGCGGATAGAGAGGACAGGCGTGCGCATGCACATCTGCTCCAAAATCTGATTTACTTTCTTTTTGTTGTGTTTCGTGTATTTGTAGAAAGATCAGTGAAAAGAGATCAAAAAGTAGTGGCAAAGGTAAGCAAAAATGGAACGGTAGTTGCCAAGACAGTTGTGTGTGTGTGTGTGTGTGTGTGTGTGTGTGTGTTTGTGTCGAACAAAGGCCAGAAAATTAGCAAAGCCCGAGGCGCAGGCGCAAAGGGCGATCGCACAAACATGATTAAAACGGTTAGGCAGCGCGGAGGAGAGAGGAGAATCAGAAGGAAACCAAATACTTCTAAATAAAAGCAAGCAACAAGCAACTGCTAGACGTTTCTGTGAACAGTTTTCTCAATTATTATTGTCTCCGTAAATCTCCAAAGGTTAACAGAACTTTGGTTAACAGAACGTGACTGTCTGATTCTTCATATACATTATTCTTTTTAACATTATTGTAATTAGGATTATGAACTATGAATGTTCTTCGATGCAGCTATAGATTATGTTATTATTCTGTTATGAAGTGTCTGTCTGACTAATAAAAGCACGCTTGTGAAAGACATTCAAGCAATTGATAGCAGAAATATTCTACGCAGCCGATTGTTTGGTTTAAAAACCACACAATTTTAAAATATTTTAATAGTTGCACTTTAAATCTCTACTCCTTTTTAAAGAATTTTTATAATTTTGTTTTTCCTTTTTTTTTTTTTTTTAAATTTGTATGAATTATTATTATTATTCATTTTGTATGTTTCCATATTTTAAATTGACAGTTATTTGTCAGAAAAAAATAAAAAAGAAAAGTACATTGGGCTTACTTTAAAACCTTTTCCAAATGTAATATAGTCTGTTTTCAAAATACTAATATGCTAAAAAAAAAGGAACTACACTTTACTTATCCTTCAAGATCGTTTCTTTATGTAATGCTCTCAAATACTTCCCACCTAAATAAATCAAATCCATTAAAAATTGCAATATGGTCAATATAAATAGATTATAGAAATTACTTGTAATAGAATATTTTTTATTATTGTAGTATTCTAAGGATTTAAAGCTATCTCAGTGCAGCAACAATCTGTCATTTTTTTATTTAAAGAAAAGTACAATCTATTCATAATATAAATAAATAAATGCTATATAAGAGATCGCTAATTTGTATTCACACTAATGATGTATTTAAAATGTGCACACAGCCAAGTGTAACCATCTGTTAAACCAAGAAAAAATCGTAAAAATGCCACATAAATCTCGAGCAGAGTTCATCCTATAGGTATTTGGGCAGAACACTAGAATCCAAGAGCATTCATTAGCATGCGTCCACACACTATACGCGTACTTATACTTGTATACCTTGAGTGCCACGATCAATTTCAAAGTACAACCCAGCGGGCAGCGATGTTGCTGTTGTTGTTAAGGGCCTGCCAGTCAAAAGGAGTGACAATGACAATGGCTGACAACTGACCAGTTGCTGGTGTTGTTGTTGTTGCTGTTGCTGTTGCCGTGATGATTTACTAGCCAGCAAGGACACGTGAAAATTGCTCTATTATGAGTTGTTAAGCATTGCTTGAGTAAACAGCGGAGACTTGGAAGATGGACATGGATATGTGCGCTACATTTTGTTGTACGTTTTTTTGTTTTTTTATTTGCGTTGTTTTTGGATATGTTATGTCCTCAAGGGTGCTGCCGGGAACAAGTTTCTTGAGCTTGTTAATGGACTGAAGTGCTGGGCTGGACTGGACGCGGCCGCGGTCGCTGTCGCTCCTTTTTTGTGTGGTGGCATATTGGGAACAAGTTGAACTGGTTTCCACTTACCTTGCTGACCAGAGCGCAAAATTACAAATTAAAACGAAATAAATATATGCCTTTTGTGCATTATATAATGCTCTGTCCATAAGAAAAAGCTAAAGAAACACATAAAAAGCGCATTTCAATTGTACAAATTGAAAACGATATGGCAAGATGGAGAGGAGCAGCAGAGCTGAATAGAAGAGGAAGAGGAATAAAAATTAGCGCGGTTTTGCAATTTGCACGGCCATAAAATAAAATATGGCGTACAACTGGTTACCCGAGAGCTTCTCCTTCTTCTGCTTCGGCACCAAATTGTAGCAAAGTTTTGAACGATTTTGAAAAATTACTTCTTCGCCTCTAATGCAATGTAATTAATGGCTACAAAATGCGCTTAAAGTAACAAGCCGAAACAAATACCTAACAAATGTATCTGCTATCTCTAAGTTTGACTAATGATGTCAAATGTCTGCCGAAGATCGGCTTATGTGTGAAGTTCAAACCAAGGTGTTGGAGATAAGAAAAGAAAGGGTTGCCATTCACTATCTAACCTCACTTTATTTATTTCCATATTCTCTATTTCGTCGTAACTCAAACTCATGTCAAATGTCGCCATCGTTGTCAGGATTCCCAAACTAATTACGTATGCAAACGAGCTCCGACTGTCCCACATGAGGCTTCTACGGGAAAGATTTCCCATTCCAAAAGGGGTAGCCCAGGCCAGCCCAGCCCGTCTTTTAATGTTTGGACTTGTTTATTTGTTTGCCTATTTACGAAACAAACGCTGTGAACAGTGAGTGAGAGAAAAAAATTGAAGGACAAGAAAATGCATCAGCAATGGGATTTACGTTTTGATAGAGGTTAAGCATTTTAATTAGCGCACAATATGGAAATATGTATTCCCAATGTACATACGATATTGTAACTGACAGTTGTTGTTATTGTTGACCTCTTTGAACTCCAAACTCTACGCCCTTCGTTACTCTCGTTCTCTCCTTCTCTTTTTTTGAGCGGGCATGCCAAATTTTTATGTGCATTTCTTCACCTTAACTACGCGTTTTTGTGGCAGCTGAAGTTCTTCTTCTTGTTTATCTCCTTGAAGCGTGCCAGCAGGACCTCAAAAAAAAAAAGATAGCAGTTAGTATTAAAGTAAGGCTTATCCTGTCATAAATTTTATGACCGTTTAGTGCTGTGTGGCCAACAGTAGTCTCCATAAAGTCATCAGTAGGCCTTTCTTTCTATTTGTTAGGCCATTTGAGGTCGTTATTTGTGTGTTCCTTTTTATGGGTTAACCTTCAAAAAGAAGCAGAAACACGTGTCACCTTGTCAAATGCAGCTTGTGTTTTTTTATTGAGGGTTCAAACAATTGTCCAGGGCTACTGTTCGCCTTTGAAATGATTTAACAGTAGTGAACAAAAATTATATTCGGCTTAGCTTTCAAATTGCAAACATGTACTGCCTGTACAATTCCTTTATGCCACTGCGTTCTATATGATTGCCTTACTCTCATATATCCGATTGTATAATTCAATATGATGCTAAGCCAAATGAATTTGTGACTCCTCATTACATAGTTCTATTGGAGAAATGTTGTCCCCATCCACGATACGGTCTTTGTTAATTTGGAGACTTTCTAAAATCGAACAGTGCTACTAGCATATTTCCTCATATCGAATACTATCAGTTTTTTATTTTCGCGCTTTTCTTAGAAAGGTGACTGTTTGGCGTAGCGGCACGGCGAATTAATGCTTGCCTTCAATTTGTAAAATATTGTTTGCCGTTTTCATGAAAAATCTCTGTAACGTAACATAATGTAATTCGGCTCTCTTGCTCCAATTAACATTGTAATATGGCAGCGCTCTTGCTCTCATCTGATCTGCAAATGCAGCTGCGGTGTTAGGGCAGAAGAAGTTGTGCCCACCCGCGCAGTTCAGTTTTTTTGCTCTCCAGCATTGGAATTGGTGGTAACACAACATAATGTAATTCTATGCTCTCTTGCTGTAATTAACATTGTAGTTGTAATTGCAGTTCAGTTGTTGTTGCTATCCAGCATTGGAATTGGTGTTAACACAACATAATTTAATTCTATGCTCTCTTGCAGTAATTAACATTGTAGTTGTAATTACAGTTCAGTTGTTGTTGCTCTCCAGCATTCGTACACGATTAATTCGATGTGCATGCGAAGATCTGCAAGTCTACAAAATGATTTGTTATGTTAGTTCCTACAACTCCATTTCTACTGAGATTGTCTTAGGCCGTTCATAAATATATTAAGGTCTCGAGACGGGAACAGACGGTAGTGCGGTCCATTTACAGCCATATGGCTGCTGTTGCTCCACTCACAAAAACTGACCTTGAATTCCTACCAAGTGGCAAGAAAATTGCGACCCAGACATCTGCCACAAGAGATCATGAATCTGATTGACTGACTGACTGACTGGCTGAAGAAACAATATCATACGAGCTAATTTAAATCAAAAAGTGTTCGACCAACTGACAATTTAAAACCTTTTGCCAAGCAACAACAAAAATGTGATATAAAAAGCCAGACAGACGAAACAATTACCGAAATAAGAAAAATGCGGGAATGAAAGACGCTTCGGTAACATTTATTTAACATTAAAGCTGTCAATCAAAGCTGCCACCGTTGTTGATGATGTACTCGCTCTACAGGAGCACAATCATTTGCATAAGAAGAATAACTAATGATGAATGGAGGCAAACAAAATATAAGAAAAAAAATTAAACTTTTGGCAGCAACATGTTGTCGCTTGTAGGTCAAAGGATGCCATATAGTCTTGTCGGGGTAAACTGGTTATCGGGCTTATTATGCTAGTGAACTAGTTTGCCAAATGAGATGATTGTTAATGATAATTTGATTTTTTTTTCTCTCTTGCAGATTCATTTGTGAACAGCCAGGAATGGACAATTTCGCGTTCGGTGCCCGATCTGCGTCTGGGCATTGTTGGATCTCTGAATTCTGGCAAATCGGCATTGGTGCATCGTTATCTAACCGGTTCCTATATGCAAGAGGAATCGCCCGAGGGTGGTCGCTTCAAGAAGGAAGTCTTTATCGATGGCCAGAGCTATTTGCTTCTGATACGCGACGAAGGCGGCGCGCCAGAAATGCAGGTGAGTCAACTTTAATGTTGGGTGTGAGAGAGATTGTATAACACCCCCCGAGTAGTCAATCAAATATGCATGAAATTGAAGGGGAAATGTAGAAATGATGTATTGCTTGTACTTGCATAATATCCACTCCTGCTCCGAGGGTAAACAAACTTTACCGGCCTGTGTAGCAAAAGGTAGAAAAAGTTTTCCTCTGTTTCCAAATACATTTTGCCCTTATCATCTTGTAAATATTTGAATTGAGGTCAGCCAGCACTCAGGCATTGGGCAGAGTGGGTAAGGGACTAAGGTTTCATTCCTGCTGCTCGAGCATTTGACTTAGAGCCGTGGAAACTTACATCAGCAGCAGCAGTGGCAGCAGTTTTTCTTTTCGGGGTTGGAACGACGAATTACGGTGCGCTGCTGATTGTTGAACAAGTTTTTTTATTTTTCAGATACACTGGGAAAAAGTCGATATCTAATAAAGTGCGATGATAGTGCACAAGAATTTAGGCGTAAGTTTAGCAAAACAAATTGAAGGCTGTAACTCATTAAAGCTACTGTCAGAACCAGACAGGCAATTGTTTAGTTAGCTGTGACTGACCCCCTAAATGACTAACGAAATGAACTAAAGGCTGAGAATTTGAATTTATTCGACACAACTTGAATAATTCAACTCTCAAATGGGTATAAAAGACGGACAAAGCTATTAAGGGAACACATCATCATATTAAATTCTTTCTGGCTTCGAAAATTCTATGGAAATGTGTGAAAATTCACACAAAATGTGTTTTTATTTTATTTTCTTTATATTTTATTTAAATATTTGTTTATATTCTGTTATATGTTTTTATATATTTATTTTTTTTTATTTCAAAACATTTTTGTTTTATTATTATGCAGCAGAATCGACCATACAAGATAGTTTGACATTTTAAGAGCGAAAAATGGGCGCATACAATGATGTTGTTGGAAAAACCCCTCAAATTGGCAATAAAATAGCTTTTTGCCATTTTCCAATCAGCACATCTTTGGGACTATGAGTGCGCATTTCAATCAGCCTATTGACAAACTTTTATTATATACCGCTTTATAGCTTAATTAACAAATCCCCCATTCCCTGGTATCGTCTTTTTTTTGCACTGTAGATCGAAAGTTTGAAACTTGTGCCAAACTTCTCCGCCAAGTGGCGGACACACTGCACGGGGCTGCGGCTCTGGGTCTGAGTCACTCAATCGAGCTACGACCTTTGGCAAGCCAAGCGGGTTGGGAGAGCAGCAAAAAAGGCAACTTTTGTCGCAATGAAGATGCCTCACACACATACACACATACATACTTACTGCCACGCTGTTTGTGTGGAGTATATACATATTTAGTTGTTGTCTAGCCAATGTCTGTTTACCGTTATGACAAAACGTGATGTGGCATTTAGTAAGAGCGGCCGACTGGCACAATATGTTTGCCTGTTTGCCAGTTTGTTGGCTGAGCGCCAATAAGTAGGCAATACATTTTGATTGTATCGAGTCCACAAAAGGTTAAAGTTGAAGCACACATAGTTAGTGTTAGTGTTAGTGGAACTTGGCTGATTACATGAGATGGCAGACAGGTCAGGCCAGGCCATGGCAAAGCAACCCCCGAATCCCTGATCCCAACCCCTGGTCCAAAAATAATTCAGCATTGCACTTGGCAATTTTTATTTTTCCCTTGCTTTTGTTGCAGTCAACAACAAATGCATTTTAAATCCCTATTGTCAATACATACACGTAATTAAAGCGAACTTACAGCGGGATATTTACATTTAGTCCCTTTTTAAAAAACATTTTTGACTCATTGATTCGAAGCTTTTGTTCGTCATACGCTTTTGATTTCTAGAATTGTGCAAATTTTTTTTTCGCTATTGCCGTATTTGCACATGAGCCTAACCCGCAGGCTCTCACTTTTCATTATTTGACATGGAAAATCCCAAGCACCGCCTGCCGGAAGCGCCGCCGCAGGATCCGTTCGTTCGTCCTTTGGCATAACCCCCAGCTTAAAGGGTGAAAGTGTGGATTATAATTTTTAAGCTACTTTCGCTTTTTTTTATTTGCGGTTCTATTTGCACACGCGCTAGAGCTAGAGCTAGAAGGGGGTGTGGCGGGGCAGGGCAGGGCAGGGCATGTAGGGTTAGGGTTGCGTCAGACAAAAATTAAAAAAATGTGCCAGACACGCGACGCGGACGGCCCTCACCATAAGTACAAGTATAATCCCGAATATTTCTGGCTCAGCTAAACACAAACGTCGCTTGTTGTTAGCGATTTTCATTTAAATAACTTCAATTTATTTTATTTTTGTAATTAGACAGCGGCATTTTTGCAAGTCAAGCATGTGATTGACCTAATTTGTTTGAAGGGAAAACTTACAGCGCAGCTGTAAATGTTTGACAGTTTGACAGCGGCTTCTGCGGTTTTGCAAGCATTCGGATGCTGTGCAATAACAGTTGCGTTAACAGCAGAATGTAAAAGTAACAGTTGCGCTTGTACAGTTTAGGAGTTACTGTTGTTTGCACAGTAATTGCTGCTTAAAGTCATATTGGAAGTGCAATTAAAATAGGTTTTATGTATTAGAGATCATAGTTTGAGAGTTGCATTATTTAATTAATAAATCGAACATTATTTCCCCCTTAAATGTTACAATTTGAAATCCCTTTCATACTCGTAAATGTTCGATATTACCATCAGTGTCGGCTTAACTGCATATCCTGTGTCTGACTGCACACAAAAACCCACAAATGCCATGAAATGGCATAATAATATTGTGCTAATGTCAGTGCATGACAAACTGTGACGTCAACCCTGTCCATCACTCTCGCTTGGCCGCACACACAACCGTCTCCCCCTCCCTTCCAAAAAAAAGCAACTGTAACTGCCACAGTTGTAATATTTTCCAATTCAGAAATCTTTCAATAAAGTGCGTCGCCGATTTAACTAATTTTATGTCACTTTCTTTGCTGACTGCTGCCATTCGCAACTTTATGCAACATAATAAACCATATTTCAATAAAAATAACCCCCATTTTCTGTTCCTGGGTGAGTGGGTGACGACGACTCTGCCACCCACCACCAAAACAAATGAAGAAGAGCGAAGGCAGCAGGCAGCAGGCAGTCAACTTCCTTTGGGAAAAACAACAAAAAAGAAAAAACAACTGTGGAAAAACACAGTGTTTTCCGAAAGCAAGAAGAACGACAACAATAAGAGCAACTAAAAGACTTTGGATGAAATCACTCAATGGTAATAGCAATAGCAATAGCAACAACAACAACGATGTCGACGTCGACGTCTAAGTTGGCAGCGTCGCCAGGCAGTCGCGCATTGCGCGCCTTTTATTTCCCGGCAGTAGGATATCATTACCATACGAGTATACGAGCAAAGGACGATGACAATATTGCATGTGAATATGTAAGCAGTGCTGTTGAACGATTTTTTCCTCTTCCTTCTGTTGAAAAACAGTGCGGCTCATGATTATAGAAGCATTATACGAGTTTTCTAAATGACTTTCTAAAAATTAAATGAATGAGGAAGTTTCAAACTTTCTTGTAGGGCCAGTATTTGCTGGATGGTATTTGAGGGAAATACTTGTAGTTAGGGTTTTTTAAAACGTCTAAATTTGTTCTAAGGGAGCCTATTTTATTGGGACTTTAAACAAATAAATACCTACATTTTAATTTAAACACAAACTGTATTATTAGGTACTAATATATTATACTAATTTATATTCTAAATCACTTTTTAAGCATATTTAAAGGATCCTTTTCATAATTGTATATGGACCATTGCTTATTCCCATTCACGTGAATTTTTATAGACGGGTTCTAAATACCAAGTTTGGTGAATGCAGCTCTTTGATTTGTCAAGATACTTGCGTTCAGTCAAAGATAGACTGATGAACAGATAAATATCTTCGTAGATATCCTCGTTAGTCAGCACTCATCGCTTTCTTTTTGTCGTCTTTATACAAAGATGTGTGCTTGATTTTCTCCTGTTTTTTAGTTTCTATTTCTATTCGCTTGCCCTGCACAGTACACAGCGCGACAATTGTTTTTGTATGGCCGGTGTGTGTGTGTGTGTGTGTGTGTGTGTGTGTGTGCGGACTACTCGTATGCAGTGTTGTGTGTGTCTCCTGTTCCGTTACCATTCTCGTCCTTGTCGTCGCCATGCAGCATTTGATAAAGCTTTTTTTGCTTTTTATTGTACGAGTATGTATGTGGGTGAGTGTGTGTGTGTGTGTGTGTGTGTGCGTCTGTGTCTGTGTGTCTGACTTCGTTTTCCTGTTTCTCTGCATACATTTTCACAACAAATCATAAAAAGCGGCAATGACGGCAACGGCGACAACGAGGATGAGGACGAGAACGAAGCAGTCCCCCCCTCTGGCGAACCATCGAACCACCGACTACTGAACCACCCACCGCATAATGCACACGGCAACGAGGCTGGCGACGCCAACCAACAACGCCAGGACGACAAGGACAGTTGTTAGCCGACTGGCGTTGCGTGTGGCAGCTTTGCGCTCTGTGCTCAAAACAAAAAGTTTAAAAAATAAAAAGAAGCATTAAACAAACGGAGAAGGCTTTAATTTCTATTACATAAAAAATTGATCGACAAGCGTGTAGGTGTGTGTGGATAGGAGTGGAAAAAAAGGAGTCATTAATGCATAATTAATTGAACGGTAAAATAATTTACGGCCTCCGACAATCAATCAATAGGCCTGCGCACTAGACAAGAGCAAAGAGCTTGTTTATAAGCATTTGTATGTATGTGTGTGTGTGTGTGTTTTCTGTTTACATGCCATGCCAAAGTTCATTATCCTTTTTGTCATGTATATGTTGAAGTGTATGTGTGTGCGTGTGTGTGTGTGTGTGTGTGTAGGCCGCCATTGCGTCGCCAAGTGCATGCATGAAGCAAAAAGGAATACAAGAATTCATTTAAAAAAAAGTTTAGCACACGGCAAAGAGCAGAAGTGAAAAAAGAAAAAAATCCTCGGGCAAGGATTGAAGTGCTTCATTAGCGACTTTCTCAAGTGTGTGCGCTTAGGTGTGCATGTGTGTGTGAGTATACATGTGTGTGTGTGGCTATTGTTTTGTTGCTTCCGCTTTTTGTGCGCTTCGACAGACGCATTTTGTTATTGCTGTTGTTGTTTACTTAAAACTCTGCCCGCCTTCTGGTCATGCTTAACCTCACAAAGTCAAGGACTCGCTGGCAAAGTTTTTGTTTGGCTTGGCTTTTCTTATTATTTGTTGTTTTTTGATATTTTTAGTTGCTGCCTGCATCTCGTCGTCCCGTCGTCGCTTTCATCAAGATTTTGCGCTTTGTTTTCGTTCATAAAACATGCAATTTGTTAGCCCTTAGCTTTCAGATCCTATACCTAACCATATCTGGGACCCTTTTAACTCATCTGTTGTGTTTGGTTTCTTTACAGTTCGCTGGCTGGGTGGATGCGGTCATATTCGTTTTCAGTTTGGAGAACGAGGGCAGTTTCAATACCGTCTACAATTATTATACGAAAATGGCGCATTTTCGCAATGGACAGGACATACCCATGATTTTGGTTGGCACGCAAGGTAAGTGTTGTTGTTAGAATTGAAGAATGTTGCCCTAAATCTTAGATAACACCAATTATATTGAAATCTCTTGTATATCTATATAAATACATACAGGCATTGCAAATATTTGAAATTATTTTTTATATCAATTATATTTTAATTATTTTTATTTTATATCCCGATTTTTCATAAAGGTTAAGTGTTTTTCTTTTTTAATTTTTACAAACATAAATTCAGCTTTTGTTATTATTAGTGTTGAATTCTTTTGTTTCAAATAGTTTCATATTATTATGAGAGAGAGTAAGCTTTCAGAGATTCTAAAACTGTCTCCACAGCGTAAATTCGAAACTAATTTTATTTTCTATTTTTTGGAGGAGTTATTGAAGCTTAAAACATTTCTTAATTCGATTTATCAAATTTTTGAAGTTTTCAAATCTATTTTTACATATTAAAAATATTCTTGTCTTAGGAAAATGGCGATTTGCTTGTAGTTTTTAAATAAATCACTTTTTAATGAGAAATTGCTTGTCTAGGAAATTGTTTAATTGTGAACGTATGCCTATTTAAAATAAAAGAATTAAACCAAATACATTATTTCCCTAAAAAGAAGTCAATTACTTCAAAATATTCTTGAAACTATAAAAACAATGTATTTAGAAAATGAAACTATTTTGAAAATAATTGCTTATTATTTGGAATATTGCATTTGCAAATCTTCATATTTTGCTCAGGAAATGTTTTCCTTTAAATAAAATAAACGAAAACGATTGTTTTATATACATTTTTGATTTGAAGATTAGTACAAATTTCTACACGGTCCATGAATGCTTTTATAATTTCTATATATTTCCTATGTCGACAGTCACTGTTTGTTGGCATAAATAAATAAATAATAAATAATTTCTTGAGGCTAGCATAACCAACAAATATTTTATATTTTCCCCCTCCTACCCCGCAGATGCAATCAGCGAACGCAATCCTAGGGTTATCGACGATACGCGTGCCCGCAAATTGGCAAATGATTTGAAACGTTGCTCGTACTACGAAACCTGTGCCACCTATGGCCTGAATGTGGAGCGTGTGTTCCAGGACGGTAAGCCAAAACCCTCTGCACAACTCTTTTCTGCAATTAGATTCTAATGAACTTTCTGCCTCCCTCTCTCCCTGCGTCCTTCGTCCAGCTTGTCAGAAGATATTGTCGCAACGTTTGCCGTTGCCGGCCGCCGTGCAGCCGCGGCCAACGACGCCGCAAGGAACTCGACTGGGCATAGCCTCCTATCAGCATAGCAGCAGCAGCAGCGGCAGTGGCAGCAATGTGTCCACGGCAGCCAATGGTGGTAGTGGTGGTGTGGCCGGCAGCAATTTGTCGCTGCCACCGCGTCAGCACGGACTGTCGGCGTCCACACAACACATTCCACTGCGCATGAGCGCGGACTTCGTGAATGCGGAGCAGAAGCTGTGGTCCATGCAGCCCACGAACGAGAACAACAACATTACCAAATATAATCCGACCCAACAGCAGCAGCAGCAGCAACAGTCGCAGCAATCCCAACAGCAGCAACAACAATCGCAGCAGCAGCAACAACAACAACAACAACAACAGCAGAATGACAGTTTTCTAGTGACGTTGCGTGATCCTCGGGACCTGGCGCCGCCGCCAGGCAAGGAACTACCGACGCCCAACTCGACCCCCACCACCAGTCGCAAGAGTCGTCGACGCAGCAATCTGTTCATACCCAGCTCCTCGAAGAAGAACGACAAGGAGCAGAAGGCGAATGGGGAACTGGGCAGTGGACGCTCCATACCCATCAAGCAGGGATATTTGTACAAGCGCTCCAGCAAGTCGCTGAACAAGGAGTGGAAGAAAAAATACGTAACCCTCTGTGATGATGGGCGTCTCACCTACCATCCCTCACTCCACGACTACATGGACGATGTGCACGGCAAGGAGATTCCCTTGCAGTGTGTGACGGTCAAGGTGCCGGGTCAGAAGCCACGCGGTTCCAAATCCATCATAACGAACAGTGCGCTGACCACATCGCTGCTGGCCAATGGCAAGTCGCAGGCGGCCCTGAGCGAGGGCATTGGATACCTCACGCTGGCCAAGGACAACCAACGCAAGCTCACGGAGAAACTCTCCCTCACCGCCGCTTTCGATACGCTCAAGGGTGCGGGTGGGGCTGGCGCTGGAGCTGTTTCTGTCGCGGGCGAGCCCGTCAAATCCAACTCCTCACAGCAGACTAGTGGGGATGAAGGCATAGCCATGTCCAATTCCAATTCCCAGACCTTCATAGCGGGCAGCGAACGCATCGAACTGCTGGCCGCACCCTCGACCAATAACAAGCTGGATGCACAAACCCCGAATGTGAAGAAGCGACATCGCCGCAACAAGAGCAGCATCGTGAAGGCCAACGAGGCCGACGACAACGATGGCTATGAGTTCTACATTGTCTCTCTGGACTCGAAGCAGTGGCACTTCGAGGCCGCGAATTCGGAGGAGCGTGACGAGTGGGTCGCGGCCATAGAGCAGGAGATCTTTAAGAGTCTCCAGAGCATCGAGAGCAGCAAAATGAAGCCCGCTACGAGCACCGAACTGGCGGCCATGCTGGCTATACGAACACAAGTGCCAGGCAATGGCAACTGTGTCGATTGTGGAGCGCCAAGTAAGTGACAAACAAATCTCTAGATACTCTTAAATCCAATCCATCATCCATATAGACTGTGAAGAGTTTATTTATTTTATTCCACTAACAATCGAAATTGTAATTCCACAGATCCTGAATGGGCGAGTCTTAATCTCGGCGTGCTCATGTGCATCGAATGCTCGGGCATACATCGCAACCTGGGCTCCCACATATCGAAAGTGCGCTCTCTGGGCCTGGACGATTGGTCGTAAGTAGCAATACATTCTATCTAGAGAAGACCCATTTTAACGCCTAACTTAACACTTTGCAGTGCCCCCCATCTCAGCGTCATGCTGGCCATTGGCAATAGTTTGGCCAACTCTGTTTGGGAGTCGAATACGCGACAGCGTGTCAAGCCCACAGCTCAGTCCAGTCGCGAGGAGAAGGAGTGCTGGATACGCAGCAAATACGAGGCGAAGGAATTCTTGGCCCCACTGTGCAATACACATACACATACGCCCGGGCAGCAACTGATTGAGGCGGTCATAAGGTAAGATATAGAAAAAGAATCCAGAGATTAAGTTCATATTATTTCATTTCGTTTATTCACAAAAACTGGCTCATAAATTTGTGTGTCTCTATAATTAATTAACAATAAAGAGTTCAGGTTATCTAGCTTGGTCTATATTTAATCTTTAGTTGTTTAGCCTACAATATAGTATAATGAACTCGTGATCTTGTAACGCACATATTTCTAGTGCCAAGAGCATTCGAATTCATTTTTAACAATTTGTCTCCAAATTGGGGAAATAGGTAAACAATACCAATAAAAGGAATTTAAGAAATGCGATCGTGTCATATCGCTTGCTAGCGTAGAATTAACTCCAGTGGTCTCGCAACTTTTATGTTCCTGGTGAAAATGCTATTCGTATTCATTTTCAACAATTTGTCTCAAAATGGGGAAATGGGGAAACAATACCACTCAAAGGAATTCAAGAAAAGTATACGAATATGCCTTAATTATAAAACAACACACTCTAAGCGACTTATAATTTGGAGCTGCGACTCTGAAATTAATGCAGACAGCCTACACTAGTCAGAAATTGTAATTCTTATCGAAACTCAAGAACTTTTTTCTTATTTTTGTTTTGCCAACAGAGCGGACATAAAGTCCATTGTTTCCATACTGGCCAACTGCACCCACACTGAGGTGACAAATGCGAATGTGAGTGCTCGGGATGTGCGGACGCCCCTGCTCTTGGCCTGTGCCATCGGCAATCTGGCCATTGCACAGCTGCTCGTCTGGGTGAGTTAATGGTTGGTTGAGCTCTAAGCTGAATATTCAACTAAATGGAATCCTCTATTTTGCAGAATGGGGCCAACATTAGACACACGGATCACGAGGGCCGCACCTGTCTGGCTTATGCGCGGGCTGCCCAATCCCTGGCCACGGCCAAGTTGCTGAAGGCAGCCGCACAGTCGGGCGCAGCTGCAGCGCCGCAGCCGACGCCGTCGTCGACGCCCGCCAATGGCGGCATACCTGCTCCCCAATACAATGTGGAGGATACGACGGCGCTGGTCGAGCTGCTCGTCGGTCTCGGCTGTCCGGAGTCGGCGCCGCTGACAGCCAGCGGCACGCTGCCGCGCAGACGCGACACACTCGGCACGCCGTACGAGAAGTCCGTGTCGGGCGTGATTTAAACACGACTTGCTAAAGGGAAAATGGAAAAAATGTAGTTGAATTATTTTAAAGAATGGGAGGAAAATTAATTTAATACGCGTAATATTTGTATGTAAATGTGAAATATTTTATTTGTTATTTGTGTGTAATTTTTAATGCGAAATTAGTTTAAATTGTGGCGCGCATCGAGTGTGAAAGAAATTCTTGTATAGCATCTGTATTGGAAAATGTATTTGAATAATTGTGTGTGCAAATTAATTAAGTTTACTGTTTGGCAAGAATTGAAATGGAATTCACAGTAGTTTTATTTATGATTTTTAAATTAAATTAATTCTACAATTATTAATACGCTTAGCCCCTAAGTCTCTCTGTACAGTCTGTTGTAATCTCAGCTCTCATTAGTTATTGCATATAATTTATTATTTTGTATTAATGTTGCTTTAGTTGCTTTGTTTTAAATTGTGCTCGCAGGTTTTAGATTAGACGATTACCATATGTTTTATGTTTTTTATTAGCTCTCCTATTAATGTTAGTTTTTGTTTGCGTTACTCGAAAGACCTCAGCACGTTAATTGATTGATTGAAGAAAGAAGCAGAGAAATTATTGTTTTAAATGCAAGTTCTTATGCAAAAGACTACATTGAAAAAGTAACAGATTATATATACATTATATACACTCTAATATATACACATACATACATATACGTACTAAACAAAGGGAATCTAAGATTAAAGCCAAAAACATGAACTTATACTTATATATATATTCATAGTTGAAATTGCTTGATAATCGAATCGGTTAAAACACGCTTAAAATGTAGTTTATGATGAGGAAGAACCAAAATCTACAGTAAAACCTAAATAGAAAGCATCAAATCTAAATACAATATTTGTTGGACACAAAACTGATTAAAGTAATGCTGTAATTTGTACTAAAAAAAATAGAAATTTATATACACAATTTATGAAGTATATACGAATGGATCGATATACAGTGTACTCGTATGTATGTAGCACCACTTGAAAGTATTTCAAACAATTTATACAACATAGTTATAAATCTATATACACCCTATATGTATACACCCGCGAACACTGAGTCGATGTGTCAGCTATTTGTACGATTAATACGGCAAGCCAGAAAAAAATGAAGCGATAATGTAACGCGTGACAAAAAAAACCAATCTAATTGAATGAAAAAAAAAGCAGCACACAAAAAATCACACAAGAAAACTTCAATAAAAATCTATAAAACTTTTTATTTGAAATCAGTCTTCTTTCATTTCAATAGCATTCGAAGCACCGATCTGTGAAAATAAATATCGGTTTTTATAGTGTAAATAAATAAGTAATAATTATTTTAAATTAAATTCTGCGCTTCTCATACGAGGCACCTAAGCGAAGCCACGTCAGCATCAAAAATGCAGAAAATCAAATAAATAATAATTATTTTAAATTAAATTCAAAAGACTGCCCTCCTCTACGCCTCTCATACGAGACACGGAGCGAAGCCACGTATGCATCATAAGCCAAAGAAATCAAATAAATAAATAAATAATAATTATTTTAAATTAAATTCAAAAAACTGCCCTCCTCTGCGCTTCTCATACGAGGCACCTAAGTGAAGCCACTGAAGCATCAAAAATGCAGAAAATCAAATAAATAAATAAATAATAATTATTTTAAATTAAATTCAAAAAACTGCCCTCCTCTGCGCTTCTCATACGAGGCACCTAAGCGAAGCCACTGAAGCATCAAAAATGCAGAAAATCAAATAAATAAATAAATAATAATTATTTTAAATTCAATTCAAAAAACTGCCCTCCTCTGCGCTTCTCATACGAGGCACCTAAGCGAAGCCACTTCAGCATCAAAAATGCAGAAAATCAAATAAATAAATAAATAATAATTATTTTAAATTAAATTCAAAAGACTGCCCTCCTCTGCGCTTCTCATACGAGGCACCTAAGCAAAGCCACGTCAGCATCAAAAATGCAGAAAATCAAATAAATAAATAATAATTATTTTAAATTCAAAAGACTGCCCTCCTCTGCGCTTCTCATACGAGACACCTAAGCGAAGCCACGTCAGCATCAAAAATGCAGAAAATCAAATAAATAAATAAATAATAATTATTTTAAATTCAATTCAAAAGACGGCCCTCCTCTGCGCTTCTCATACGAGGCACCTAAGCAAAGCCACGTCACCATCACAAATCCAGAAAATCAAATAAATAAATAATAATTATTTTAAATTAAATTCAAAAGACTGCCCTCCTCTGCGCTTCTCATACGAGGCACCTAAGCAAAGCCACGTCAGCACCAAAAATGCAGAAAATCAAATAAATAAATAATAATTATTTTAAATTAAATTCAAAAGACTGCCCTCCCCTGCGCTTCTCATACGAGGCACCTAAGCAAAGCCACGTCAGCATCAAAAATCCAGAAAATCAAATAAATAAATAAATTATAATTATTTTAAATTAAATTCAAAAGACTGCCCTCCTCTACGCCTCTCATACGAGACACGGAGCGAAGCCACGTATGCATCATAAGCCAAAGAAATCAAATAAATAAATAAATAATAATTATTTTAAATTAAATTCAAAAAACTGCCCTCCTCTGCGCTTCTCATACGAGGCACCTAAGCGAAGCCACTGAAGCATCAAAAATGCAGAAAATCAAATAAATAAATAAATAATAATTATTTTAAATTAAATTCAAAAGACTGCCCTCCTCTGCGCTTCTCATACGAGGCACCTAAGCGAAGCCACTTCAGCATCAAAAATGCAGAAAATCAAATAAATAAATAAATAATAATTATTTTAAATTAAATTCAAAAAACTGCCCTCCTCTGCGCTTCTCATACGAGGCACCTAAGCAAAGCCACTGAAGCATCAAAAATGCAGAAAATCAAATAAATAAATAAATAATAATTATTTTAAATTAAATTCAAAAGACTGCCCTCCCCTGCGCTTCTCATACGAGGCACCTAAGCAAAGCCACGTCAGCATCAAAAATCCAGAAAATCAAATAAATAATAATTATTTTAAATGAAATTCAAAAGACGGCCCTCCTCTGCGCTTCTCATACGAGGCACCTAAGCGAAGCCACTTCAGCATCAAAAGTCCACATCCCACCTTTAAATATATAATACAAGCATACCAACATAAAATTTCGACAAACAATTTGACAAATAAAGGAACAAAATGGTTTGTAATAAAAAACCAGAAACCTTGATAGTTCCTTTTTTACCTGCAAATGGGGCAATTGTGCCCTATCGACTGTTTCAGGGTTAATAAGAGCGTGTTTATACGCATGAAAAAGCCCCCAACAACTTCTTTTATTTCTATTAGTATTTTCGCTGATGCATGCACACTGAAAGATTAATAAACATAAAAAGTGTATGCAATAAGGTGAAGGTTTCGCATTACGCATTCATTTGTTGGGCGTTAGCCGAAGAGCTGTAGAGTCGAGAACTCAGTTCTATTGCTCTTAGTGGAGAAACAACTCTTCTGGTATTTAAAGAAAAACTAGTTTATTTATTGGTTAAATACCAATCATAAGTAAATCGCGTTTTGCAGATCTACAGTTTTAGGTTTTTGGCATGGAAGGCAATGGATGTGGAAACATTTATCCCCTGAATCGTAAGCGTTATGTTGTAGTGGTCCGGTCGACGCTTATCAAAAGTACTGTGCCGATTACAACGAGGATGCTGTGCATTATCAGGCGATGTTTACGGTTATGGAGTCCCGGTTGTACCGTCTATTTTAAATGGACTCGCGGATCCCAGAAGCGTCTCATTCAAATAAATAGCGATGGCGAAGTAAGAGTTAACAAATTCTGGAAATTATGAAAATAAAATAAAATTTGTAGGTTACTCAGAGACTATAAGAGCTAGAGACTCCAAATTTTCACAAAGATGCCTTATGTGTGTGCGCTGTGCAAGTTTGTTTCATTTTGTTGATTAACTTAATTTTTATGAACTTCTGCAAATGTTCTACAACTATATACAGAGTATTTCAGAGTTGGGACAGCCGACTTGAGCTTCTCCACTTGTTTTGCATTCACTTTTGACTTTAATGGTTTGGACAACAATCAATCAACTTCAATCTTAACAACTGCAAACAGATTTGTCAATGGCGGCGCTCATAAAGATAATAAATGCACACATCCATATATGGTTATTAGCTTGACAACACTATAAGAGTCCGCAAATTGCAATATTGCATTCATTGTTTTCTTAACTTTCTCCAGACTAGTTCCAAAACATGTACTTGTATTATTATTCAATAACAATATTGGTACTCTGCAGCACACTCTCCCATTTGTCGGGTAACATTTACTTGAATATTTCAGAAAACAAAAGCATTAGGCTTACCTAGTGAACTTTTTAGCTGCCAATGTGATACCCAAAACGCAAGTCCACGTAAGAGACGGTATACCGAATGGGATCCCAGTGGATATTGCACCTTTTAAGAAAATCGGCGACAAGTACTACTTTATTGAAGAAGGCGTTGCGCTAAATTGGTTTGAAGCAGACCATAAATGTCACCAACTAGGTGGCCATCTGTTGCATTTGGAGTCCGAGGCGGAGCTAAAGGCCATTGAACAACATATGACGGGTCGGCATTATTATTGGACGGATATAACCGATCTGGGGCAGAGCGGCAATTATGTTTCGACTACCACAGGCCTAAAAGCAACATTTTTAAAATGGCTTCCAAATGAGCCGAATAATTATGGTGGCAACGAACATTGTATTCACTTGTGGGATACCAACCACTCAATGAATGATTATAATTGCAAACAACCTTTACATTTTATCTGCGAAAAAAATAGCCCACGTACGGTTTCAGTAGTTGTTTGGTAAAGATAACAGGGCCTTTGGTAAAACAGTTAACTAACTAATGAACTAACGTCAATAATTAGGCATTGATTGCAAAAACCGATGTATTAGAAGCCCAACGGCATCTAATTGATGTAAAGTCAATAAAATCAATCAACGATTTGCGAGCATATCTGGTATGTTTATTAATTATTTACGAAGTGTTTGTTTTTTTTAAAACAAAAATATGTACACCTAATTCTGATTTTACATGGTAGATTGGTTCCAGAAAAAACTGTGTTCTACTGATTCCACTGATGTATTAGAATTTATATTTATTTCAACGTCACATCAATCAAAATGTAAAAAATAAAATATATTTTATTGCAAAGCGATATTTTTTTTAAAAAGGTTTGGATAGCAATCGTTTAAATTGGCCAAAAGGACTTTTTCATGGGTTAGTATTTATTTTTGTCGCTGAAAGCCAAAAAAATCGTTCAGGTATGTGATATTATCCCAAAAAACCGTGAATAAAACACATTGATCATATGTTATTTGAAATCGTGCTTATTGGAATAATGTCGTGTAACCATGTATACAATTTTTAAACCGTGTGAAAACAGAATTAGGGGTAGTAGATCAGCCAATAGGCTTCTAATATATCGGCTTTTGCTACAAATTCCTAATTATTATTCCAAAATAAGTTGATTAGTTTCTGAACTATTTTACCAGAAGCTCTGATAATTTTGTCTTTTTTTTTTACCAAACCACTACTGACACACTACGTGGGCTATTTGTTTCGCAGACAAAATTAAAGTTTGTTGAGCACAGATCATCATTCATCAAGAAGGTGGTACTCCACACAGTAACACAATGTTCGTTGCCGCCATGATTATTCGGTTCATTTGGATGCCAATTTAAAAATGGTGCGTTTTGGCCCGTGGTAGTCGAAACATAATTGCTGCTCAGCCACAGATCTGTTATATCGTCTCGGACTCCAAATGCAACAGATGACCCCCTGTGCCCCTCTGTGCTCTGTACCAAACCAATTCAGCTTAACACCAGTTTCAATAAAGTAGTACTTGTCGCCGATTTTCTTAAAAGGTGCAATATCCACTGGGATCCCATTCGGTATACCGTCTATTTGGTGGACTTGCGTTCTGGGGACCACATTGGCAGCTAAAAAGTTCACTCGGTAAGCCTAATGCTTTTATTTTTGGAAATATTCAATTAAATGTTACCCGACAAATGGGAGAATAATACATTTTCTGAAACTTGTCTGGAGAATGTTAACAAAACAATGAGAATATTTCGCCATATTCGAGCTTTTATACTTGGACTACCTATCAATACAATATTATTACCGGGAAGTCAATAAACTATGTTTATGACGGCTTTATAATACCATTTAATTAATATGACAGAGCTTTAGATTATGGTGAGCCATTCTAACAATTTAAAAACTACCCGACCTTGAAATACTCTGTACATATGTGTAGAATAATTACAGAAAATTAAAAATAATAAAAAATAACTGACGAAGTTGTAGTATTACAAATTGTTTTTGATCAATTACTCCTATTAGGGAATATGAATGCCTCTAATTCAGAATTATTTAAATAAGAAATCAGAAGTATTTATGAACCAGGTAAACAATTGACCCCTTTTCTAAATCTGCTGCTAAAAACCACTTTTAAGAGTTTGTTTTTTTAGTTGGGCACTTTATTGATATTATTTCTTGAACAAAATGTTACATATATGTATTAATATAATATGCGTTTTCTTGAATGATGATGATACAGTTGTAGCTTGTTGTAAATAAATTGTTGAAAATTTCATTAAACGTGATGAGCTTCTTTTGTGTGCACTACTTGACTGACCAATTATGTGATGGAATCTGCCCAACATTTTTTTTATTATATAGTACTGTTGTTGTTATATATGATTTATATAGTGAAGCGGTTTAAAAGAATTCTCTTTCTTTCTGTTTTTTTTGTTGTATTATTCAATTTTGTTAAAAAATAAAGAATTGCGCGCAAACAAGTATGGACCTTGCATGTAACGGAAATCGTGTTCGAAAGTTTGAAATCAATAAGGCATGAAAAAGGTAGGAGCATTGTTATTGCTGTTTTTTTGAGCTAAGTTCGAAATTGTGCAGTTTGTATCAGAGAAATAGTGGTGCATAATGTAGGGCTGTATGGCTATGAAGAGCGCTGCCAAATAACAACGGCAGATGCTGTCTAGAGGTCCTTAAAAGCATTCAGCCGTTTGGCAAATGAACGTGATTCCGAGCACTGATCTTCATGAGCGGCACTCGAAGACTAAAAGTTGATTGCTGCATGTTGTTTTCATCTGCCAACCCCATCCTCCTCCTCCTCCTGCTGCTCCTCCGCCTCCCAAGATGTTCTCGCCCTTGCAACTGCGTCGCCTTCGATGCTACATGCGTCCGAATGTGGAACACGCATGTACGGGGGATAGTTTGGATTTGAAAAGTAACTCATTTTTTAAGGTTTTTTTTTAGATTTTTTTCTTAGATTTTTTCTTTTGTCCATTGGTAATAAGGCCGTTTGTCCATTTACATTAGCTGTAGGTCGATATGATCATTGCCATTGAATTGAAAGTGAATTTTTTCCTGCATATTCTTTTAGTTATGTGTGTTTTTTGTTGTTTTTGTTTGTTTTTTGGTCTAACACAACAAGCTTTGTTGCAAACGCTGCCACCCACCTCTGTTGTCGTTAGAATTGTAGTCCTAATGGTTTTCTGCATAGTTTACGTTGATTTGGTTGTTGTTGTGTGTCTGTTAACCAACCTCTGTTGCTGCGATCGCCTTTTTATTTACCACCTGCTGCTGCTGTATTTTTCGCCGCGGCGACGACAAAATTTTGCGACAATCGCTCTGGCATCGATTGCTTGAGAAACTTCGTTAACTTGGGAACTCCATGTCGTTTGTATACAGAGAGAACACACACACACACGCTTGCATCCATTTTGCCTAGTTTTTTACGAGCCTCACTCATTTTTTGTTGGCCTTGAATTTGGCATAGAAACTGGCAATCTGATCGTAGCGCACGGGTATGGAGTCCAGTATGCCTGTATAGCTAAAGTTCTGTTGCTGACGATTCTTCTCGTGCAAGTTATCGCCCGACAAATAGGTAACGACGTTCTTTTGAAACTCGCTCACATGGGGATCGGCATGATTGGCTACCAAATGATTGCAGAACTGTGCAATTTGCAAAAAGGATGAGGCGTCGCGATCTGAAGACAATTGCAAACGAATAAAAGATTAGGAGGTGCCTAATAAGCTTCTTAAACAACTTACCCATCTTGCGGGAGACCTTCAACAAGGACAATGGTTGACTTTCATTGTCGCGTTGAGCGCGCAAATGGCGATTGCCGTGCTTGAACTCCTGCTCCAGCCAACGAATCACATGGCGCACATTTTCGCTGCGCTTCTTCAAATCGTCCAGCTCGTTGAACACTGCAACAAACAATGTAAATAATATTAGAACAGAAAACAAAAGAAATTCTTTAACTTAACCAATTTAATGATCTGTATTTTTAAGATGCTTACCCGCATTGGGAATGAGCACGATGCACTTCTTGGTTCTAACTAGGGACTTGACAATGCCATTGTATTCAGTCAGAGCCTTGGCATCGACCACCACAAATGGCGTCATGACCACATTGGCGGTGCTGTCACGCAGCTAAGGGAAATGAGAATTGCATGTAAATAGAATAAACTTCTGTGTAAATACAAAAAACCTACCTCTTCTTCCAAAGTTTCCACCTCGTTTTGTAGCCACAATTTGCCCATTATTTCGCATTTCTTGGACATGGCCTCGGAACGTTCCTCATCAGCTCCGCTGCTGGACTGCACATTTAACTTCTCAATAACGCTGTTTGTGGTGGTTGAGGCTGAAGTGCCACCAGCGGCAGAGGCGCCACCACCAGTGCCTGTGGCGCTAGTTATAACTGCAGCCGCCTTCTCGGCGTTGCGATTGCGCAGGTAGCCCTTGCGTGGCAATTTGCGGCACTCCTCCACGGTATCCTTCTCTTCATTGCTGGTATAGCTTTTGCGAACGATGCCATTCTTGCGATCCGAGTAGCGGCGAGTGCGTCCCTCGTTACGTTTGCGTGTGGCCTTGGGAGCTGTGCGTCGTTCACGACGTCGCTGCGATGAGCAGCCCTTCTTCTCCTCGCGCTTTTTCTTTTGGTTCTCGGTGAAGCGACGTGTCTTCACGCAGAACCGATAATTAAACTTTTTCTGCTTGCAGATGAAGAAACCAAAATCGACCATTTTGAAGATGCGCAAGATAGACTCCTCCTGCGGCGTTACCCGCTCCCGTATGATGGTCTCCCAATCCAGTGTGATTTGTGTGCTTTGGAAAATATCAAAGTTCTTGAAGGCGAAGTCCTCACTAAGTGGTACATTGGCGCGCACATCGAAGAGCTCGACGAGTGCCTCACGCACATTCGGCGTGTTTAGTAGCTCACGTTCAAAGAACACTTTACGCGTGAAAATGTCAATGTTGCAATAATTCAGCAGCTTCATTATCTTGTGCACAAACTCTGGATTCGAGTGATAGCAGCCAATGAGAATTTCTGGGTTGATACGCAGCCAATCGAAGAGCATTTTCAGTGCGCGTATTGTGGGCTCATTGTGCAGGCAATCAATGATGATATTGGGATTTATCTTAGTGTACTTGTTGCGATAGACGAGTTTCTTGGGTGGTTCGGAGCAGTTGACAGGCGGCAAAAAGTTTGCATCTGGTTGCTCGCTTGTAGCGTCCTCAGTGCTCTTAAAATTGAGCGTGCCACTGCCATTGGCATGCAACTGCAGCACCTCAAAACTGCGCAACAGCTCCTCGGAATCAATCTCCTGCGAGTTGGGTCGCTTCTCCAGCACTTCTTCGGGATAAACTATTTTCTCCTCCTCAATGACGACATCTTCGCTGTCCGAATAATTCGAGTTGGCATTCATCGATATGCCAGCTGTAGCAGGAGTTGGAACTGCAAGCTTGGCCCCAGCCAAAAGACGCTCGGCAGCCCTGCGTTGACGCTCACCGTTCTTGTTATAATCATCTGAAATAGCCAATCAAATAATTATTTCAGCCAGACAGCTTACACTGCTGTGCATTTAACAATTTCTACGTACCGGCATCGTATTGCTCGTCGCCCCCGCCACCGCGTTCGGCAACTTCAATGTCACTGAAGTCTGTATCAAAATTTGAGCTGAGGTCGGTGTAGTCCTCTTCGTCAGTGTAAAAATCGGTGTCCATGTCGCTTTCGCTGTCATAACAAGAGCTGTCATCAGATTGCGCAATCTTGCGTCGTCGTCTGCGCAAACGCATGCCACGTTTCTTGCTCTTGCAGGACAAAGGAGTCTTCAGATCGCTCTCTTTGGCCTCATCGCTGGAACGGGTTGAGATGGGCTCGCCAGCGTTATGTTTGTCACCATCTGCAGCTTCTTGATTCTTCAGGCAATTGTCATCTACAGAGTGCTGGCTCTCACGCGAATCCGATGAGAAATCTTTGAGAGAATGCGGCTTCGCCAATAGCTTTTTATCCTTGCGCTCGCACTCCCCTACAGCGGCCAGCCAATTCTTATACTCGTTGCGTGATTTGCGCACCAGCGTGTCGAACTCTACGAATTTTTCCTCGTAGACCGCCTGGAATTTTTCATTCTCGGATGCCTTGGCCAAAATGGTTTGCTCAATATTGACAATGCAGGCGTCCATTAAATCCGAACAGGCGGCCACCAGAAAGGCATGGAGAGAATACACTTTAGGTGAATTGATCATCTTCAGCTTTGATAGGCAAAAGAATAGAATGGAGATGATCTTAAAGACGCTCGCCTCGCTCACATGCAGCTGCTGTGAGCAGAGAATTTTGCGCAAATCAATGAGCACACAATGACAAAGCGAATTGAAGTCGGGCACTTCCTTGTCGAAAAAGAAAATGTCTACAATCAGATAGAAACGGGCATAGAAATCCTCTATATTGAAGTCCAGTTTGGCCGGATCCATTTTCTCCAAATACTCCGTATGCTTGGCAAAAAGTTTGTTCAAATTATTCTCACTTAGCTCGAAGGGTATGATGCACACGAGCGAGTAGAGATAGTGGTACGTTGAGTCCAAATCAAAGTTCTGACCGTAATACAGAGTGCCCAGCTGATTTTGGGCCATGCCGATTGCAGGGTTTAGCTTAAAGGCTTCCAAATAGTATTTAGCTACTTGCTGCTTATTAATGCTCAGCTGGCTGTCAATGCGAAAGTCCAGAAAATAGCGATGCAAGTCGCCTAGACTCAAAAGCGATGAGTGTATGGTGTCCAAGGCAAAGGACACCGCTTCCAAGCTTTTGTCCACGGCTTGCGTATGAGCGGACTGTTCATGGCAAGCCGACTCGACAATCAAGTCGTCAATGTAGCCTTCGCTGATGATAGAGAAATCAATGAGGTATTTTAAATCCAAGTCGTAGATTTCCTCCATTTTGGCCGACAATCGCTTGTAGTTGTAAATGCCCGCGCACAGAAAGCGTTCCAGTTTCTGCATGTTTTCCTTGACGATGTTGGCATCTGCGCCCTGCTTGTGCCAATGCTTTTTCACATAGGCAATGAACTCATAGTAGCCGCGACGCCACATTACCTCACGCACCTTCTTGCCCACGGACTGATAGTCCTTAAAAATGATTTGTCTGCACAGCTGCACCAGAGTGGCGCGTTTCTCCTCAATGTCATGTTGGAATAGTTGTCCAATGCTCTGCACATTCCGTTTGGCATCGTCCAGCTGCTTAGAGGCGGTATAGAGGGAGCTGTAAGGGTGGAAGGGAAGTTAAGTTAAATGTGCTCCGAAAATTTCTATCCGCACTTACCGATACAAATCCTTCACCTCTTGACTCAGGCTGGCATTGCCGTGGCCATTGTTGTTGGCTATGCCGCATAGAGCAGCGTCCAGGCAATTATTGCGACCCAAACCACCGCCCCCGTCAACAGCGCATTCGCTGGAGGCGTTCGAGCCCCCAGAACTCAGTGTTGTCTCCATGGCGCTCAATCGAGACTAAAAAATATATACATACATATAGGGAGATGTAGATAGTGTAAAATAAAAATTAAATACAAATATAAAGCAACAATGCAATGTAAACTTTGTTTACATATTTTTGTAGCACCCTTAAATAACAAAAACAACAACAACGTAACCATCTTACAGCTGTTTCGAGAATTTCAGCTTTTTTGGGTTTTTTTATGACGAACAGTCTGCAAGTTGTTTTTTTTTTAGTTTGTATTGCGTTTTATTGTTTTGTTGTTAATATTCCACCCATACATACGCGCGCATGGTTCTTTGGTTGTATTGTATATTTTCGTGTTATTGAATAATCAATTGAACTGGTCTTGCCGTTTCTTTTTCTCGCCGTTGTTGTTGCTGCGCGGGCCTGCTCTGGCATTTTCCATGCAAGGTTTCTTTAGCGTTTTGATTTTCCCTTCAATTCTACGCACTGGACACAGTTTTTGCTTAAATTAAGTTGTCGCCTGACTGCGTTCGTTTTAATCGCCAAAATGGCAGACTTATATGGCATTTGCATTACCTTTATCAGTTTTTATATTGTTTAATGTTCCACAGTTCACGTTGCGTTGTTTTTCCCTTCTTTGTTAACACTGACGCACTGCACGGTCAGGCCGCGCACGTCCCGTGTTATCGATAAGTACTCGTATCATGCACAAACTAGTTCACTGTGCAAAGGTTGGAGAATCCATAATATAACATTTACAAACTGCATAAAACTCAATGCGTAACGTATTGAAAATTGTTTTCGCCTGTTTGATAACTTAAAAGAAATAAATCTCAGCGCAGCTGCTTGAACGTGTATGGATTCAAACATTGTTCAGTGTTGGTAAACTGCCTTAACAAACGTCAAGTTAGCGTCGTTGCGTAACCGTTAACGGTTGACGCAAATACATTTAAAATAATAGCTACTAAATATAAAATAAGCTGGGCACGTTTCGTCTGAAATCCGGAAATCAGAATTTGCTTTAAAAAAAACTTAAAATGCCATTTAATTCAACAATGATTTTTAATTTCAAGCAAGCACCTTTATTGTATTGTTAATGGTTTAACGAAACAATTAAAATAGCTGTGCTTATGCAGTACAAAATAATTTCGATGACATCTGTATAAACCAAATTCTTTAGCAACACTTTTTTTTAGAAATATAATAGATATAATGAGATATATAGTATTTAAAAATTTGTCTGATTGCTGATAAAGATTTTAAATTGTTTCAACACCAATTTCAACAAAAATTAATAATATATAAGTATTATTAATTTATAATTTTATCGTAGTAAAGCTTTACCTTAACATAGTAATAATATCGTACGCTCTTATAAAATTTTAAATATTATTGTTCATTAAAAAAAGTTATAAAATGATGAACACACGATAAGATGCTGATATTCATAAAATTCTTGTTTATTTCAAGGAATTCTGAAAGATAATCTGTATTTGCAGATATAGCGAAATATAAATAGATGGCTAGTTGCCTACAACTGATGATATCGTTGGTTCTTAGCCTTCAGCTTGTTGGTAAGCAATTTCTGAGAAGAGTTGGAAATCTTAGGAATTTGTTTTGTTTGATTACAGATATGGGCTCTGTTTGAACAATACTTACCTCAGTTCATTATCAAGTGCGGTCATTGCACATACTATGACCAGAACCTTTGAAGGAAATTAGCAAGTAAGAGGTAGAATATATAGGGAACTAACTGATTGCTCATTCATTGTTCGCTACCAAGTGGCAATTTCATAATTAATGTTAAAACGTGTGTAAATGTGAAGCTCGACTTTGAAATACTCTGCAGGCTGCTTTAGATTAACTGATTTTTATTATTCTCTTATTAAAAAGTATAAAATTTGAATATTTTTAAAAAATAGCGAACAATTTTTTTATATTTATTGTAGTTATAAACCGATATTAAGTACAGTTGCAATTTCAAATAAATGCATATATTTATTGGATAAGTAAAAATAATCTGTTAGAGTATAAATAAACAATAGACTTAAATTATTTTTAATTAAAAGTAAAATTAATAAGCAAGTCAGTTTTAAAGAAGCACTAAAAAAACTCGTATCATATCATAATATAAACAAATAATCATATTTTTATAGCTAAAGGTATAAAGATGTCTAAATTAAAAGCATGGAAAAACAAAGTTTTAGCGACTGTAGATGCAAACAGACGGATCTATGAACCGAGCTTAGATTCTTTTTAACGTTCTCGTATACCCCTTTATGAAATACAGGGCGCAAAAATTATCATTTTGTTGCTTTCTTTTTCAATATTTTTGCATATTGAGTTTTAATTTAGGCAAAGAAATGTGTCAGGCATACCTAATGAGGCACCAGCTGGCCAGGCACTGGGTCCGGTCCAGTCCAGTCCAGCCCGGGCTTAAATCTGGCCAGTCATAACAATAAATAATGCTCCGTATCTGTTTGCTACTTGCCTGCCATTACCCCATCTCTCTCTCCCTCTCGCACGTGCACTCTTTTTTTTTGTTTCTTCTTTCTGGTATTGTCTCTCTGCGTCCGTTGAGAGAAGTGGCCGATTAGCAAGTCTCTGGTCACGTCGCGTTCGATACTGCCTGCTCAGAGCCCTCTGACGAGCTATAAAACTGAAGCATTGACATTCAAACAATTTCAGTTTCGATTCGCTTGCGACGCACGCAGGCTCGATTCGATCGCGTCGATAGCTGAAACGTTCAATTTATTTTCAATCGGCACGTAAGTTTTAGATACATATATATGTATATATTTTATACTATAGTTAATTCTATAAGTCGTTGCTCCTAAAGAGAGAAGATATCTTGCAGATAAATGCAATGCTTAATTAAATAAAGCAATAATTGTGTTTGAGTTTTTACGGTCTTTCGAATTTGTTTGACGTGCAAGTTACTTTGGTCTTGAACTAATTGCTCAGCCAATTTAGCGGTCGGCTTAATGAAAACGAATTTCAAATACAGATATTTATAGCATTGAATTTTTGTTTTTTGCACAACGCGTTGAACATATTAATTTATAATACATATACATAGGTATAGGCTGCCATAAATCTATAGGCATATCGCCGTGCTGGAGATAAACCCTAATCCAATATACATCTGTATGTATGTCCAGCTGATAATGTGCGTTCCATTAGTTTTTCTATGAAATTCAATTCACTTTCTAAATCTTATCTGCCACATGTATTATACCATAGTACTACAAGTAAGTGTACCCGAAGTGCAGGCAATAGTTTCATTGCACAGTCATGTTTATAGACCATGTCGTAAAAGGCACTCTAAAGATATGACCATACCTTCTATCCTTATACAGTAGTGAGCAGGCAGTTCTTATCGCGTCTGCCTCTAATCTTAATCGATATACAAGCTGTTTATTTATGACCCTTGGAAAAAAGGGCAACGTAATTGCTTTAGATATAAAGATGTGCATATAGATAAGTGAGTATATGCCTAACTAGTTCTCGTGAGTGGTCGCATATTTCCAGAGAATATAAAAAACATTTAAGCTTATCCAGTGTTCAAATAATAATGGAGCTTCGAAATGGTTTTTGTTTAAAGCTGACAAGCAGTTAACAATTATTAAGAATTAAAATTATAGCTACAAATAAAAAGCAATGATAAAAAAAACATCACCATAAAAACACATAATTATAATAATAACCACTCTCTTTTGTTCCCTTGAATTTTTAATTATTGCTTAGCCTAATATTTGCTGTCAGATCTAGATCTAAACAAATAATACTGTAAGTTTTGTGGTTTTTCAAATAATTCAATCAAACACAAGTTTTTTTTCCAATTCATATGGAAAAAGAAATCGGAGTATATACTTATAATACTTAGGCATGTTTCTATAACTCTGACTACTATTGTAGGAAAGCAAGTATAGTCATTATTCCAACTTGTACTTTTTCTCTTTTCGCAATGGAATTTTTTCAACCGATTTCTGATAGCTTTTTTCTTTATTTTTTTTGCGAAAATAATCAAGTTGTGCCATCTTACAAGTTTAATGAGTTCTAATCAAAGTTGTTACAAATTAGAAACCTATCGAACAAAAGTGTGAACCGGAGTGTTATGTAAGTCATGATGTTTGATAAAAAAGATAATTAAAAATGATATATTTTTGGAATATCTAGTATATACGCGTTGTAAACTCGTATTTCAGTTAATTAAATAATGTGTTGTGTGTCAAAAAGGGTAATTAATAAATTGATTTGCAATTCCTTTCTAAATTTAGAAGAGAACAAAGTGGAGGTCTAGCCATTTGAACCCCAAGCCGATTGTGTGCGAACTTTTTATTTGATAAGATGTTTTTTTTAAGAAACTGATACGTTGCGTATCATTAAAATCAATTTGGAGAGATACATACTATAGGTATAGTTGAGCGAATACGTTCGCAAATTAAAAGTAAACATTAAACTGGGCATTGCCTGCCAATCTCTGAGCTTTGTGTGGGGGTTTTCTAACCTCGTACCTATGGGATATTTTGATTAATTATTTGAAAATAATTATAAAAGAGCAGAAAAACAAACAAAATGTTTTTCTTTTAAATCAGAATTTAATTTAAATTTACTAAAAGATATATTGAAAACTGAAGCCATAAGTTGGAATGAATATTTGGTAGCAGAGCTGGTTTGAAAGTTCAAATTTTTTTTAATTGAAAAAATTCGGAAAACTTACGATCATTTTTTTGTTGTTTCTTTTCGATATATAGTATTATTAAAATTTTGTTTCATTTGTATTTGAACTGAGCCCACAATTTATATGAATTTCTTTTATGATAGCCATAGAAACTAATTGTCATTTATTTGGTTTTATTTGTTTACAGTTTCTAATTGTTAGTTATATAAAAATTGTAAAAATATACGATTAGTTATCAAAATTTCAAAAAAGTTTGAATCGCATTTAATTTCTGTAACTGTTGAGTAAATCTCATCAAAAGCACATACAGAGATTCTTTTAATTTTAATTAAATAAAAATGAACACATTTAATTGGAAATTATGCAATATCGCAAAATCTGATTCTGATTATTCTGATCTGCAAATTCTATAAGAACTGTTAAGCTGCTTGGCAGCATCTGAGTATTTTCAGTCGAAACATTATGTTCTAAATTCAAAATTATTGCTTTTCATTCTAGTGAAAAAGTTTTGGCGACATGAAATTGTTTCTGGTAGCCTTGCTGGCTACGTTGGCGGTAAGTTGAGTTGAATCTAAAATATACAATATATGATATATGATAATATCATTCTATATTGTTCACAGCTCGCTCACGCCGTTGTCAAGGAGGAGATCCAGGCCAAAGAGTATTTGGAAAATCTGAATAAGGAGATTGCCAAGCGCACCAATATTGAAACAGAGGCCTCCTGGGCATACGCCTCCAATATAAATGATGAGAATGAGAAGAAGAAGAATGAGATTTCCGCCGAGGTGGCCAAGTTCATGAAGGAAGTGTCCAGCGATATACAAAAGTTCAACTGGCGGACATATCAGTCAGACGATTTGCGTCGCCAGTTCAAGGCCCTCTCCAAATTGGGTTACGCTGCTCTGCCCGAGGCGGACTATGCCGAATTTCTGGAGATCATGTCCACTATGGAGTCGAATTTCGCTAAAGTGAAAATCTGTGATTACAAGGACAACACGAAATGCGATTTGGCTTTGGATCCGGAGATTGAGGAAATCATTAGCAAGAGTCGCGATGCTGAGGAACTCAAGTATTATTGGCAGCAATTCTACGATAAGGCGGGCACAGCAGTGCGCACACCTTTCGAACGTTACGTGGAGCTGAATACCAAGGCGGCCAAGCTGAACAGTAAGATAGTGCCATAATCTACTATATAAATGGAACAGCTTTTAAAGGTATTTGTGTTTAGATTTCACGTCGGGCGCTGAACTGTGGCTGGATGAGTATGAAGATGAGACCTTTGAGCAGCAATTGGATGACATTTTCGCCGAGATTCGTCCACTCTACGATCAGGTGCATGGCTACGTGCGCTGGCGCCTGTTGCAACACTATGGCGACAAGGTGGTCTCCGAGAAGGGTCCCATTCCCATGCACCTTTTGGGCAACATGTGGGCGCAACAGTGGTCCGAAATTGCGGACATTGTCTCGCCTTTCCCCGATAAGCCCCTAGTCGATGTGACCAACGAGATGGTCAATCAGGGCATCACTCCCTTGAAAATGTTCCAGATGGGCGATGATTTCTTCACCTCCATGAATCTGACCAAGTTGCCACAGTAAGTAGCGAAGCTTACAGAGTGTCATGTTTTGTTGCTCCACGTTTCTATTTTCAGGGACTTCTGGGATAAGTCTATTATTGAGAAACCCACGGATGGTCGCGACTTGATTTGCCACGCCAGTGCTTGGGACTTTTATCTCAAGGATGATGTGCGCATCAAGCAGTGCACTCGCGTCACCCAGGACCAGCTCTTCACTGTTCACCACGAGCTGGGACACATTCAGTATTTCCTGCAGTATCAGCATTTGCCATTTGTCTACCGCACTGGCGCCAATCCCGGCTTCCACGAGGCTGTCGGTGATGTCCTCGCTTTGTCCGTGTCCACGCCCAAGCACTTGCAGAAAGTCGGTCTGTTGAAGGACTATGTGCGCGATGATGAGGCTCGCATCAATCAACTCTTCCTGACCGCTCTCGATAAGATTGTGTTCCTGCCGTTTGCCTTCACCATGGACAAGTATCGTTGGTCGTTGTTCCGCGGAGATGTCGAGAAGGATAAGTGGAATTGTGCTTTCTGGAAGCTGCGTGAAGACTATTCGGGCATTGAGCCGCCAGTAGTGCGCACAGAAAAGGATTTCGATGCGCCAGCCAAGTATCATGTGTCCGCTGATGTTGAGTACTTGAGGTGAGCCTAAGCATTACGATTTGCTCTCTTATCTTTATTTAAGTAACTTCTTGGATTCTGTGCAGATATTTGGTGTCCTTCATCATACAGTTCCAGTTCTATAAGTCTGCTTGCATCAAGGCCGGACAGTATGATCCCACAAATCCAGAGCTACCCTTGGATAATTGCGATATCTATGGCAGTGCGGCAGCTGGTGAAGCTTTCCAGTGAGTATGATATGAAAAAAAAGAAATGGATGGGTTTTTAGGAATAATATAATATAATATATATATAAGAAGTACATATGTGTGTGTTAGATTTCTTAAAGAAAGCCTTCAAAAGGCCGTTCAATAGTTATCAATTGGCTTACTTAAGCATCAAAGATAAAAATATTGAAATATCTCTTAAAGAAAGGCTTATAAAGCCCCTTCAATAGTTATCAATAGCGGGTAGGACTTGGCTTACTTAAGCATCAAAGATAAAGATATTGAAATATGGTAAAGATATTCTCTTTGTCTTCTGTTAAGATCAACTTTTAAAGAAGGCGAGTAGATATACATAGATATAACACCGATATAGCACCGATTTCACACTTGTTATTTTCATAGATATTCAAATCTAAAAGCAATCGTTGTATGCCTTTAGTTAAAATATGTAAATATAAGAACTTGCCGACCTGAGCAGCTGCCGTTGATTTGGAAACAAATCAGTTTCCAAGAAATTACAGAAAATCATTCATTCCCATCGCTTAAACAGCATATTCCACTCCTGTAAGGTTATATTAAAGAGTTCTACTCGCCAACCCAATTATTGGACCCAATCCGAAATCTGCCTTCTACAGCATGACCAAGAATGCTAATCTTTTCTAATTGAATTTCATATTCTGGAAATTTCAGAGCAAAGGAAACTCAAACTGTGACCAAATTGGCTTTATCTTATTGGCAAAGTTTAGAGAAGAGTCCTTTTTTTAATTTTTTTTTTATTCCTTTATTCATGTTACTTAAAAGCATAAGATTTCAATCCAACTACGAAATCTAATTCTATTTAAAGGTGATGTTTCCAATGGTATCCAATTCAGGAAGCACAGTTCCCTCTCAGGCCCTTCCTTTCCTTCTACTTTCCTGAGGATTCTATTCTAATGCAGTTCGGTTTATATCCATCTCCATCGTCGTCTTCTGATGTTAATAGAATTTGCAAATGTTTCTTAGACACTTGTTATTGAATGTCTTGTGTTTCTTCTGATCGTTTGCAGTTAATCAAGTATTATTAGAGTTAATTTCTTTAGCTAGTATTTTAGATTTATTATCTGTCTACGCATTTATGATAATTAACAAATTTCTGTCTTTATTACTTGTAGTAACATGCTCTCATTGGGCGCCTCAAAACCATGGCCCGATGCACTGGAAGCGTTTAATGGCGAGCGTGTAATGAGCGGCAAGGCAATTGCCGAGTACTTTGAACCGCTCCGCGTCTGGCTCGAGGCCGAGAATATTAAGAACAATGTTCACATTGGCTGGACGGCATCCGATAGTAAGTGAACTGCGAATATACTTTTCTAACGATTTGATTTACTAAATTAATTCACTTATCTTGCAGAGTGTGTTTCGTCTTAGTATGGTGTGGTGATTACAGCAGCAGCAGCCGATAAATAAATACTTTCTTATATATTTCCAAAAGCTGTTGCAATTTTAAATTTTTGCTTAATAAACTTGGCAAAAGCTCGACCATTTCATGTACTCGTATACCCGTATATGAAAATATAGAGAACAGTATTAAAACAAAAAACATGCTACGATTTGTAACTGGCTTCCAACTAGACTACATTACACTTGTAATTATAAAATTGCGCACAGAGCCAACGAATCGCTTGCGGCCATGGCCAGCAACCAGTTGGTGTTGTGCGCTGCGCATGCGCAGAACGATTTTTCAATTGACAGCGCCAAAGAGCGCATCGAAAGCAAAAACAAAACGTTGCTTGTGTTTTTTTAAGAACGCGTGTTGAATGTTAAATAAGCACGGGAAAGTAAAGTGGCGCTCTTCTTGTTTTTGTAGAAAGTGTTGGGGAGATCATAAAAGCTGTTAATAGAGCAACCTTTTGTAAATAATGTTGAAAAAATTGCTGCTTTTGGTAAGTGGTGTTTAAAAAATACCCCTTTTTTCAGTATACTTTCATAACTAGTTAAAATTGAAGTCTGATATTAGGTAGGGATTAAAGGAGTTCCACGAAATGTTTAATATAAAGACCACTCTTTGGGTATAAAATGCATTGTTCTTTAATGAAGAGACCCAGATAGATATGTTAGACGAACATAGAAACATATCTTCTACATATTATATATGTATATATTTATATCTCGTGGCACAAGGTTTGTCATCGATAGACTCCGAAGCTACTCAACCGATTTAAATAAAATTTGAGATGTATCTGTAATTTGGTCTAACCTAAAACTAGTCTAACTTAAAACATAGCATAGTTTTTATTTTAATTATTTAGGCAGTGTTAGTTGAATCTTCATATTGTTACCTGACCCTCCAATAATTTACTCGTATTATTTCATCAATATGTTGTGGATATTTATAAGTAAGACTGACAAAGCTTTAAAATGAAAGAAAGGGTCAACCGAAAGCAGTAATGTCAAGATCAGGCGGAAATACATTCATCCACAATAAGAAGATTTTATTTTGAAACGTGAAATATCCACAAAGTATATTAACTTTAATTTTAAAAAAAATTAGGTCTTTAGATGCTTGGCTTGGCAACAATGGGCGATTGAAAACAGACATAAGGGGTGTCCTAATCAAGTGGCGAGGAGTGTTCCCACTAAAATGCTGTATAGTGGAGCACATGCGATCACCTACTATATATATATTTCCACTGGTAGCTTGCTATGCATTTGGGGAGGGGTAATAAATTATTAACAAAAAGCAATAAATTAAAATGTTAAATAAAAACTGTCAGAAAAACTCAGCTGAATAAGCACGCAGGTGCATTATTGGCGAGTTATAAAATAAATTCTGTTGAAATTATTCAGACTATTCCACTTACATAATAAACGTTGATAAGGCTAAATGATTTTTAGTTGAAACAAATAGCGCAGCAATAGGTTAAGTGGACTCTATTCTAACAAGTAATTCCAGCTCCTAAACTAAAAGAGCTTATTTTTAAGTTGCTAAGTTTTCGATATGATTTTTTATTGAGCAAAGTCCATAAATCATAAACTTGTTTCTCTCTGATTAGGCAAGCTTAGGCTTAGCTCGGGCTGCCACCGAGCCAGATGCCACATTGGCGGCATTCTTAAACGAGACGAATGACAAACTTGCAGCTGCCTACGATCAAGAGGTGTTGGGAGAGTTACGAAATGAGCTGCAAGGACCCAACGATCTGATAGCTCTGCTGCAAGTCGAAATAGCGAATGAGAAGCTAATAAACTATGTGAAGAGCATCACACCGCGAGCAAAGAAGTACGTAAGACTAAAGCTGGGTGATGCTGTACAGAGGAGGCAGCTTGAGAAAATTCCCCAATTGGGTTACGAGATGTTGCCGGAAAAGGAACTGCGAAATATCTATGCTTTGACTTCAAATATGAGCGAAAACTATCACAATGTGCACCTTTGTGCCTTCGGACAGCCCCAGAATTGTACGCTCAAGCTAATACCTGATGTGCAGCAGATACTGCACGAGAGTCAAAATCTGAAGGAGATCGAATATTATTGGTTCGAGTGGCGACGATGCACCGGTCTGGCTACCCGATCCCAATTTGTTGCCTTTATGGAGCTGTATAAGAAGACGGCACAGCTCAATGGCTATGCGCATGCCGAGGACTATTGGTTTCGCTCGTTGGAGCTGAGTGGCCGGGAAACCATGGCCCTACTGGATGGATTTATGGATGCACTACGGCCGCTCTTTCTGCAATTCCATGCCCATGTGCGTGGCTCTTTGCGCAAAATGTACGGCGAGCAATTGGTGCCGAAGGGCAAGCCTTATCCACAGCATTTGGCTGAAATATTCCTGGGCAATGCGTTTCGACGCGTCAAGGCCGAGTGGTTTGTGGACTTGCCCTATCCAGATGTGGGTCTGCCGAATATTACGGAGGCATTGCAGCAGCGAAACCTGAACACCACAATGCGTGTCTTCTGGCATGTGGCTGAGTATTACAGGGAGCTGGGCATGCCGCAGCTCGAAGAGTAAGTTCAAAAGCTAAAGTGTTGTGGAAAATTTTGATAATAGTTTTTGGAATTTAAGAGCTATATTTTTATTTTTATTATTTATTTTTTTTTTTTTTTTATTTATTAAAAAACTTATCCTAGCGTTAAATAATAAAAGCCAACAAATACCAGATTACATTTTAGTTATTTCTTATTTTATTCATTTTACAATTACAATTATTATTTTTGTCTGTTCGGCATGACTCAGCTCGAAGAGTAAGTTCAAAAGCTAAAGTGTTGAGGAAAATTTTGATAATAGTTTTTGGAATTTAAGAGCTATATGATATTTTTTTTATTAATAAACTTATCCTAGCGGTCAATAATAAAAGCAAACAAATACCAGATTACATTTTAGTTATTTCTTATTTAATTCAGCTTAATTTAATTTAGTTTTATTTAACGATTGAACATTACAATTATTTTTTTTGTCTGTTGGGCATGCCGCAGCTCGAAAAGTAAGTTCAAAAGCTAAAGTGGAAGAGGAAAATTATGATAATAGTTTACGGAGACTGCGATATTTTTATTTATTTATTAATAAACTTGTCCTAGCGTTAAATAACAATAACCAACAAATATCAGATTACATTTTAGTTATTATGCATAATTATTTCTAAATTAATTCAGTTTAATTTAATTTAGTTTTATTTAACGATGGAACATTGCAATTATTCATTTTTGTTTGTTACTTTTTTTCATTTATTTTAAATAATTTTCCTTAGCTTTAATTAACTATTAATATTATATAATTTAGGTTATTTAGATGTACAATTGCAATTGTGCTTGAGTTTGAAGTCTAAAGTGCGTTTCGCTGGTAATAGTCTTTAGATAATGCGGTATAGCCTGCAGATTTTAAAAAACCTAGGTTTAACCAGAAGAATGTATAGTTTTGAAAATGCTGCTGGTCTGCTGATGCTTTCCGGATAACTGTAGTAGTGCCAGATGGAAGCTAAACGCTTATTCTCAAGCTTACAGTTATAGTAATATTACTGAGTTTTTCACGGCCGGTGGCTTAGAATTTCTTTTCTAAATAACCCATTAATTCTAGAAACATCGTTGTGTTATTCTTTCGTATGTTTACCGCGGAATATATCCAATAGCGACTAATCAAATGATATAAATATTGAATAAGGAAACCTAGGCCTGCTTTAAGTCTTTTATTCTTATTATAAAAAATATTTTATAATAAATAATTTTAATATCGAATGCACAGACAGAAGAACATAGCTTAGAGTGAGGGAATGTTCTACCTCTAATTAAAATAAACTTAATATATCAATTTAAAAGGCAAATGCTTACATTCAGAAACCATTTAAACAATTTTTCCATTACTCTCTCCCCCCTGTAGCGATCTTTATCGGAATGCTAAGCCTGTGGCCAATCTAGATGGCGACCGATGCTGGCACAAGGCCTGGCGTTTCTATGATCTGCCGTACACAAATTTCAGTTACTGCGCCTTAAACGATGAGGAGCGTTTCTTTAACATGTTCGAGGCACAAAGTGATCTGCACTATTATCGGTCCACATCGGAACAGCCAACGCTTTTGCGTGAGGAACCATTTCCCAGTTTTAGCGATGCCATTGGAAAGAGTATTTCTCTAGCGGCTTCCTCGCCACGTTATCTCCATAAGTTTGGTCTGACTAGGGGAGCGGAGTGGCGTGACTTACCGGCTCGTTTAAACCGCCTATATCTGCAGGGTATGCGCGTAGTGTTCTTGTTGCCCGTATTCTATGTGCTCGATCGCTATCGCGTAGAGGTGTTGAGTGGACGCATCAGAGCCGACGACAATGAAGCCTATTGGCGGCTGACAGAAGAGTTTACGGGCGCTGCGGCGCCACGCAGACGCAGCAACGAGCAATTCGATGTGCCAGCAAAGCTGCTCTTGGAGGTGGATGATCAGTATGCCAGGTGAGTCCGCATAATGGCACGAAGATAATTAAATAACTCTCCATTTTGGCAGCCATATTATGAGCATTGTTTTGCAATTTCAACTCTATACGCATTTCTGTAACTTGACAAATCAATATGTGGATGGAGTGGATGATAAGCCCCTGGATTTGTGTGACTTATCTGGGCAGCGTCAAGTTGGACCAAGATTACGTCGTGCCATGGCCTTGGGCTCGTCATTGCACTACAGAGAAGTATTGCAGGAAATGCTGGGAGAGCGCGAATTAAGCTTGAATGGGCTACTGAGCTATTTTCAGCCTCTATACGAGTGGCTGGTAATGCAGAATCGGCTCAATGGCTTGGAAGTTGGCTGGACATAGCTATTCACGTAAATTAAAGCAAATAAATATTTATTTAAAGATGCACAGTACGAATGAATGCAACAGTACATAAAATATTTAAAGATCTAAGAATTTAGAATAAAATAAACTGTGCCTTTTTTCTTTTTAGTCGGAATTGCATTTCTTCGCATTTGCAAATAAGTAATTGGTTTTTAAATTTCAGCTGCTGCCTAAAAGTATGCAGCAGAAAACATGGCACTTGGACTTTGCATTTACTGCCATTTTTATTTAAATTTATTTAATCTCGGCCTAATGAACAAGAAATTCCCGTCAGCCCTGCTGGGACCCCCCGAAAGCCAAAAACATGTCAGTGGTCTACTCGTGTGAGTTTGAGGTATACGGCAAAGTACAAGGCGTCTATTTTCGCAAACATGCCGAACAGAAAGCAAAATCTTTGGGCCTGCGTGGCTGGTGCATGAACACTAAAGAGGGCACAGTCAAGGGCTATATTGAGGGCCCGATCAGGTCTATATACGTTATGAAGGAGTGGCTCAAAAACACAGGCAGTCCCATGTCGGACATAAAAAAGACTGAGTTCTCCACACCTAGAAAATCGCGAGAATATGGCTTTGTGAGCTTCACCATAAGACCAGACGTAATAAGGCGTGCTAAGGAGCGGAAGACGCAATAAGCGCAAAGGATCTTTCGAAATAATTGTAAAAAAATGATAAAATATGGGGTCCCACCTTTAATATTGAAACAAATGATAAAAAGCATTTTAATTTTAAATTGAACCAAAACCAGCTATTTAAGCCTCATCTGCATATATTTGTTAATCATAAATTATTCACATTATCACAGATTATTTATTTTTTTAAAATTTCATTTTTAAATTAACAAAATAGGCTGCTGATACAAATTACAACACATTAGACGTTATAGACCTAACAAAAACTGGTAAATAGAGGAGAGAACTGAATTCTAATTAAGAGCTAATTAAAATATTTAAGAAAAAAGCGATAAAGGAAAAAGAAAATCTCCAATCTGTTGGGGGACCTTTTTTTTTGTCAGTCCGGCACTTCCCTGGAGATAACTAAAAAGGTTCGTATAGAATCTCCATTCCATTAACCTATATTCTATTAGTAAGACTGTTGAATACATTAAAAGGAAAAGCGAGCATATAATTGAATTTTGGCAACACCACAGTTAATTGAAAGAAATTTGGACGATGGAGCAACACCTTTACAGTTTTGCCGAACTATCGAGAGTGGCAAATAAACCATCTAATGGTTCTGTTTATATTTTAACCTAAGGGTATTACGCCTGCAAGGGATTTGTTTGAAGCTTGCAAGTTTATGCACACGATGCCCCAAGTGCTCTATCTTGACTGCTGCTAAGGTTCCATTAAAAGTTCCCCACAACCATCGAAATTTCTTTTAATTAAAAAAAAGAACTACGCATTGTGTATTGGATAGTGCCCCAAGAAAAAAACCATTGAAATCGAGTGTTAATGAACGAGTATACTAGCTTATATACAGACTATTAATCATTCACTAAAGTCAAGTACTCGCTCAAGATCTGGTCAGTTGGGCCACTCACATATTACAGCTATAATAATGCAAGGAAAACTAGTGAACGAATTAATAGTAAAGTGCAGTGCTCGAGAGAAGATAATGATGATGACTCTCAACAATAGCAAAAGGTGATAGCTTAAAATAAATATTAAATTAATTATGCTACGTGCTCTCGAGTGTGTCATGCGAGTAAGCAAGTGCGCATCGGGTTACAAAAATATATTCATTCATATGTTTATTAATTAATTAGTTACAAACGCTTTGCAGTAATATAGTATTGCGTTTCGAAATTTATTTTCCCACGTTGCTGTTGGAGTGTCGGGCAAGTAAGCATTTTTCTACCTACTTATAAGTAGATATGTACATATGTGCATAGAATATTTGCAGGTGTAACCCATGAGATTGTTAATTTTTCATTTTATTTTACTAGAGTTTTAGCAACGCCCCGAGCAAAAGTTATACACATGTACTAAGCATGTACTTTAAGATTCGCTAAGCTGCACAAGTTTGGGTTGACCTTGAAGTTCATTAGCGACAGCCAAAAATAAAAGTTTAGATACTACCTCAATTCCTGGAGCGCATCTATCTAAGCATGTATGTAGTTATTCATAATGCAGGCGAATTTGAAATTATTTATGAGCTCATTTCCGAGATAGATCGCAGTCTAATTAATGTTGAATCATATTGTTCGCTTTGTATGCCAGTGTCGCAATCAAGCTATCAATCAGTCCAGTCATGAATCCCAGTTAGCACCTTAACATGCACGCCGCGTTCCCCCAACCAGCCCCACCAGCATCTTCCCCTGCCCCCACTCATTGAGTTGTTTACATACTACTTGCATGACTCAAAACATTTTTCACATGCGGCTAGGTCAAGTGACAAGCATTTCACAGCGACATTGCCCCAAAGACGACAACAGCAACAACAACAGCAACGACAACAATGTCGAAGACAACGACGCGACGGCCATGTTGCAGGGATGCGGGCGTGGGTGGCAGGTGATCGAGCGAGCTAGCGAGTGGAACGCATACGCCAGGGCGGCAGCAGCAGCGACGCTGACGCTGACGTCGATGTCGACGTCGACGAATGCAAAAGAGTTTGCAGCGAGCTGCGAAAAAGTGTTGTTGGGCTATGTGGGTGAGCTTATCAGCTCTGCTAGAGATGTGAGTTGCTGTGGCATGAGCAATCGATTGAGCAGCTTTTGAATTACATATTATTAATAAAGTAATATTTACTTATTTAGTTATTTACAGCGTAAACGTAATTAAAATTAAAGACAAGCGATGGCAGTCCAGCTTAACTTAAAAAAAAGAAATATTATAATGAATTTATTTAAATGGAGCTATTCACAGAACTGAATGGATGCGGAATTTTAAGATAACCTAATTCTGTTTTAACACGGTAGATTGATTCCAGAAAAACTCGTGTAATAAACAACAGTGTAAAAAAGACATTGATCCTATGTTATTTTGAATCGTGCTAAATGGAATACAGTTGGGCCACCATATATACAATTTTTAATTTTCAAACCGTGTTAAATCAAAAGGGTGTATTATTAAAAAAGTAATATTTACCTATTTATTTATTTTCAGCTTAAAGGTAATTAGAATTAGATGGTAGTCTAGCTTTACTTAAAAATAATTTGAATTATTTTAATGAATTTATTTTAATGGACCTATTTACAGAAGAGAATGGTTGAATTAATGAAAATTTTGTGGAATTTTAAGATAACTATAATTTATGCATTAGATTTGATTCTATAGGAAACTTTACGAGTATTTTAAAGTTGTCTTTAGACGTACAAAAAAGAGAATTGGATTGGAAGCTAATTTTTCTAAACAAACAAAATAATAAAAACATTGTTTTTCTTAGTATAATTTATTATAAACGTCTGTGGATGAATTTTATATATAAATGTAGCATCGAAATTATATCTTAATTCACGCTGGCATGGGTATTGTAAACTCCTATTTAGAGACTATTTTAATTATACATTTCAACTGGCATTGCTTACTTGATATCCGCCTTCTACCGACGACTACTCGCTCAGTCGGTTGAACGACGGCTTTCTCACAGGCACTAATACTAATGGGTCGTTGCGGTTAAAGTTTTTGACTGATAGGTACTACCCTCCCTTATAATTGCAAACATGCATGCAAAACATTTACATACAACAACAACACATACATATATATACATATATACCTGTACAAACCATTGTTGTTCACATGCTTATGTTGTTGTTGGTTATGGTTGAGTTTATTGTAGTTGTTGCTGTTGTTGTTGTTAGCAGTACCCATAGCTCGGCAGTGCTAATTGTGATTATCTCACACAAAATATAGAGACATCGGGCGATGACGATGACGCCGACGCCGCCGACGACAGCGAATTTGAATTCACTTTTCGAGTGAAAAAAAGTAATTTCGAAAAAATTCTTAGCAACAAGTTAGTAGAGTTTTAGACGCGTTGCAAAACGTTACGTGTTTGTTGGCCGAACCGCTCGGAAAAGTGCAAAACTGCAAATCAGTGTGAATCGGTCGCTGTTGGGAAAGTGCGGGAATGTGCTAAGATGAACAGATTCTCTACAGATTCTCAATACGAAACTTTATGCGAACTGCTGTGAAAAGTGACAAGCCATTTAACAGTCTTTAACAGATTCCAGAACAAGCTCAGCCCATAAGCAACAAGTCTTATATGAAATTAATTTCGAAGTGCAATTAAAAATTTAATTGCTTGTGAAAGATTTAATAAGCATAGCTAAGTGCTTACCTCTTAACCTTGACTGAATCATTTGTGTTTAAAATAGTCACATATCGCTTAAAACATGTCGTCTTATCCCCTGGCCGTGGGCTGCCTCGTCTTTTTGGAATTGTGCCTGGTCAGTGCTCAGTTGGATTTACCTCCGGTCCAAAATCCAGCAAGTCCGCAGCCAGAAATCTACTATAATGGTTATACGCCCACTACCCCGGCACAAATCACGGCCGATCGAGATCGTAGCCAACGCTATGGACCGCCCTACACGGCGGACAGCGGTGGCGAGCCGCTGGGCAGTGCCGATGATGGGCTGGACGACTTTAGGGTGCGTTTCATTAAGGTCTAGAGATGGGTATGGGTATGGGAAGGCAGAGAACTTGAGAGCAGAGTCGAGCAGAGAATGAAACTTTTCGACTAATAAATAAATTAATAAAAAATATTAGGCAGCAGTAACTGGGTGGCAAGAACTTTTTTTTTATTATAAAACTTCAATAAACTGTTATTATTTACAAAAACTTAAATTAAACTTATAGAAAAATATAAATACAGCTTAAACTAGGAGTTTAGTGTTATTTAATTATTTATACTTTATATAAATCTATTGGCAAGATCAGCCTCCTTCTTACTAAACTTCTTCCTTTTCTTCGGGTGGCAAGAGCTGGCCCCCATTAAGGCCAATTCAATTTATTCTGGCATGTTTTTTTTTTTTTTTGATTTACAAGGGAAGTCATGGATACCGCAAAAGTTGTTTATTTCGGCTGTTTTGCAAATCACAGAGCCAGTGGGTTTCATTTTTCAGACTAATGTAACAAAGAAAAGCTCAATATTATGTATTTATTTATTCAATTTTCATAAATAATCGCATTTATTTACAGTAATATCTAATAAATGCTTTGTCAGAGGCGCCAGAGGGAGGTTAGTGAACACAACTCCAAGGACAGTACTCCGATTTGTTAGTGAAGAATGATTTATGAGCAGATTTATATGTAAAATAAATATACTGCTATGTTTTCGCTTTTTAATTAATTAACAGAAAAGTGTTAAAAGTTATTACATCTTGCTAGTTTAATGGAAGTACATATATTTTTCTCATCTGAAAAGAATTACACATTTGTCAACTTCATATAAGTATATGTATTTAAAGAACAAACTGACCTATCAACCTAAAACATTTACTTCAACTTTAATAGTTAATATAAATAAAATATGTTTTCGAAACTGGACCAGCTTTTCCCTCAGTTAGGCTTTTAAAAGATTTAATAACTTTGTAAATTTATTGAAAGAGTTTTATTAGTGTATTAAAACAGTTTTAAAATGAATAAAATAACCTTTCAGTCATAGAAGCTGAAATGGGTTTGGAACTCAATTGAAAAGTATTTCTGTGCCATCTCAGATAGTTGACAGGCGATCTCTCTCTTCGCTTCTCCTTGCTTGCCCCATCTTTAGGTGTGAAACCACTCCACAATATATGAATAATTGTGTGTGTTCGCTTACAGTATGGTCAGACCTATGATGAGCGTATGCGTCTGGGCTACGCCTATCCTACACCCCGCCTGAATTTCAGTCATGATCGCGCTGAGTCACCCTTCAGTGGGGATCGCGGGTATACCAATGGGGGGGCCGAACGCTATGCGAATCACAATTACGGCACCACTGATCGTTACGGCACGCAAGATCGTTTTAACAATTATCCGCTCAATGATAACGATCTCAACAACAACAACAATAATGGACGAAATGCGGGTGGCCCCTATACCACCAGCAACCCCTACAATCCCAACGAACCGTACAGTGGAAACCCGAATGCGGAGTTTGTGGGTAATCGGAATCGTTTCGAGAACCCCTTTCTGCCCAATCAGGATCGTTTCAATCTGAACAATCGCTATCTGGAGCGTCAACGTTTTCAGCAGGATCGTCGCTACCAGATGGAACTGGAAAAGCTGCGCAATCTGCTCGTGGAAACGGACCAGAAGGGCTCCTTGGAGTGCACAGCCAATGTGGCCGCACAGTGGAACTTTGAGACAAATGTGAACGATTTCACACAGACGGAAGCGGTAAGTCGGTGGTTGTAGTTGTGGCTGTGGCTAAAGCTATGCCTATGCCTGTGGTCGCGGGTAATTGTGGTGCTGTGGCACGCGATGTAAAAATATGTACATGTGTACATAGAGAATAGGCATGTGTTGGTGTGTGTGGTGTGCGGATAAATTGTGCCGCTCTCTGCTGGTAGTGGTGCATTTTTCTCAGGCTCTCCGTAGATGTCAGTACACAGATACTATTACATATGTTCACAGCAATTTTCTTGTGAGATAAAACTGACACACACACACACACACACTTGTCGCTTATTGAAGGTCGTCTGATAAAGTTCTCAGGCCGCCGACATGCCAATGTCAAGCTGTTGCACTTCGAGGGCTTTACGATTCGTTTCGCTTCTGGCTGCCGCACATGTGTCGAAATTGATTTAAGCACTTGATGTTTTCTTAAGACTTACTTAGTACTCGTATGTGCAACATTTTGTATTCGACAAAGCTCGCCTCATATTTTTAAAAGGTTCACAAATGACAATTTATTTTCGATACAATTTGAATTTAAAAATCAAAATTCATAAAACTATTTAATGTTTTTCCTAAGACTTAGTGTGTACAATTTTTTATTCGATTCATATTTTTAATAGTTCCAAAAATGGCAATCGTTAAAATTTGAATTTTAAAATTTAAATTCATAAATTCATTTAAATTCTTCCTAAGATTTTTTATTCGACAAAGCTCGCTTCTTATTTTTAATAGTTGAATTTAAAAATCAAAATTTATAAAAAAATTTAATGTTTTTCCTAAGACTGAGTCTTACAATATTTTTTATTCGTCAAAGCTCGCTTCATATTTTTAATAGTTTCACAAATTGCAATTTATATATTTATTTTATTTATTTATAAAGATTATTAAATATTCAAATTGTAATTAATAAAAGAAATAAAAATCAAAATTCATAAATAAATTTGATGTTTTTCTTAAGACTTAGTGTGCACAATTTTCTATTCGATTCATATTTTTAATAGTTCCAAAAAGAGCAATTTCTTTACGTTACAATTTGAATTTAAAACTCGAAATTAATCAAAAATTTAATGTTGTCCTTTAGGCTTAGTATGCAACATTTTTTATTGTACACTGCTCGCTTCTTATTTTTAATAGTTTCACAAATTGCATTTTATTTTCGTTACACTTTGCATTTCAAAACTTAATATTAAAAGTAATAGCTTCCCCAAAACTCAAAGCGTACTAAATATTCCAATTCTACATAATTAATATATAACATTCATTTATCGTTTTAAAATTCTTTTATATGTATTATGTACTAAATGTTTTATTTTATGTAAAATTGTCGAGTTTTTGAAAATAAATCTATAGTTAATTTTAAAAAATTTGAAACGGTTGCTTTTTTGTAATTTTATTTTAGTAAATGTCATCAAATCGGTCTGCGTTATGTTATCTAAAAATAGTTCCTTTGCTAGAAAAGTGTTTAAGTTCAGTAACTAAAATATTGCAATATAAAGTGTGTGAAATAAGTTCGTCATAAACTTAATCCAACAATTGGCACACGACGTCTAAAAATAATTACAAGCTTACCAGAATTATTTATCATATCAAAAAAAATTGTTCAAGTAAACCTCCACCTAAATTTGTTTGCCTTTCGCGCCATTTTAGATGCCAAGTTGGGCAATATTGTAATTGTTATCTGAAACTAATTATCATGAGTAACAAATACAATTATTATCGTTGCAAGAATAATGTGCTTTAAATTTAGTGTGCGTGTGTGTAAGGAAAATATTGATATATTAATGAACATAAATTTTTGAAATATTGAAATATTGTATATTTTTTTTGCAACCATTCGTTTCATTTCAACAATATCATGCAGTACTGCCTATCATTTCCAATTTTCTTATAGCTTCATATACATAAAAAGTATGCCAATATGCCTATTTATTAATTCCTCTTATCGTTTTAGTTCTTAAAAATTGTATGCTATTATTTCTCGTTGATAATTGCTCTCCACAGCTAAATGCCCAGCAACGCTATGTGGAATTTCAACGCATTACGGCCCAGCAATCGAAACATATAAACAAGGATCTCATATTCGACCGTCGTCTATATAGACAGCTGATGCTGCAATCTGAGGTGGGCCCAAACGCCTTGCCTTTGGATGTATTGGATAGGGTGAGTGTATATAATGGATAAATCCAAAATAGTCAGTTTCAAAAGAAATGTTCTTAACAGTATAATCGTCTGCTGAATGAGATGTTATTTCTGTATAATGGCGCCGGTATTTGTGCCTATCAGCAACCATTTCAATGCGATCTGCACTATATACCACACCTGAAGGACATTATGGCGAAGAGTCGGGATTGGGATGAACTGCAGCACACCTGGGTGGAGTATCATCGCAAGGCGGGACGAGGAATGCGCGACAGCTATGAGCAGTTGATCGATGTAATGCAGGAGGTGGCCTATGCGAATAGTAAGTTATAAAAATTACTTATAGGAATCGAATTATTCATTGCATTGGCACTACAGATGTCACCAATGGCGGCGAGTATTGGTATCTGGCGTACGAGTCTGGAAACTTTCGGCAGGATATGGACATTGTATGGGAACAAATACGTCCACTCTATGAGAGTCTGCACTCGTATGTGCGTCGCAAGTTGCGGGATTACTATGGACCCGATCGCATCAATAATATAGCACCCATACCATCCCACATACTGGGCAATATGTATGCTCAATCCTGGTCGAATATACTCGACATTCTTATACCCTATCCGGGGCGGAAGCTCATCGATGTGACGCCGCGTATGGTGGAGCAGGGCTATACACCGTTGCTGATGTTCCAGCTGGCCGAGGAGTTCTTCACCTCCATCAATATGTCGGCTGTGGGTCCGGAATTCTATCGCAATTCGGTCTTCGAACAGCCCTTGGACAGACGCGTGCTCTGCGAACCGTCCGCTTGGGACTTTTGTAATCGTCACGACTTTCGTGTCAAAATCTGCACCGACATCAATCAACGCAGCCTAATTAGTGTGCATCATGAAATGGCCCACATCCAGTACTTCCTTCAGTACCGCCATCTGCCCAAGATCTTTCGCAATGGCGCCAATCCTGCATTCCATCAGGCGGTGGGTGATGCTATTGGCTTATCGGTTTCAACGCCTCGACACTTGCAGACCCTGGGCTTACTGCAGAGATCTCTGGACGAGTCCAGCTACGATATCAACTACTTGTTCACCATGGCTATTGATAAGGTGAGGCATTAAAAGATGGAAGCTGAGAGTTAATTTCAACTTAGAATACTTAAATTCTTCCATAGGTGGCCTTTTTGCCATATGCCCTGGCTTTGGACAATTGGCGTTACGATGTCTTTAGTGGCAATGCCAATAAGCGCATGATGAACTGTCATTACTGGAATATGCGGTTCGTAGTTCCCTTGCATTTTTATATAGCATAGCTATAAATAAAGTTCTCTTTCTGCAGCGAAAAATATGCCGGCATTAAGCCGCCTGTATTGCGCTCTGAAAAGGATTTCGATCCGGGAGCCAAATATCACATACCTGCTAATATACCCTACATAAAGTGAGTAGCTGATATTATTTTTTTGTTATATTTGCAAATTTATATTTTTTGCTTAATTTTAAATCATAGCCAGCTAATGGCAACTCTATGGATTATATTATATTTTATGATATTTTTAGCAATCAATGGACATTTTTTCTAATAACATTGTAAATATGTTAGTCAACACCAGCTTCCAACATTTTCAATGCCAAAAATTGGAGAGTAACATGTTTTGTAAGCCCATTTGCAGATCCCGAAAATGAAGTCCTTTACCTTGTTTTTACTTTACTTTACTTACTTTCTTTACCTTGTCTGTCTTACAAACTCTGGATAGGTCTGTTGATTTACAAAATTGCAGAATTCGAATATGAAGTCCAAACATTCTTTACTTTGTCTGTCTTCCAACAGAGTGTAAAAACTCTGGATAGGCTTGTTGATTTGAAAATTTGTAGAATCCGAATATGAAGTCCAAACATTCTTTACTTTGTCTGTCTTCCAACAGAGTGTAAAAAGTCTGGGCTTGTGGATTTGACAAATTGTTTATTTATTGAAAAGCAATTAAGAATCCAATCAACATTCTATTCTTCGATCTTTTGCCGAATAATTCTTTCCAATATTTAAGTAAAATTTTAGGTTTAAGAATAAATTAAGTCTAGTTGCCAAGTGCAGAATGTGTCTGCAGCTATTTTGTAATTGGATTTCAATGATGCGCAAAAGTTTGCTTTAAAAACCGCTTAACTTTTACTTGAATTTTCTCTCATCTCTTAAGACTTGGCTGATTGCTGAGACTTGCTGTAACTTAAGCACCAGAAAGGTCATTTTTATGATTACCGCCTAATTTTGTGTTACAAATGATCAATCAACCATGACCTCGAGTCCCCAACACCAACTAAATACATTAGAAAGGTCGCTGAGACTAATAAAAATATATAAAAGCAACGCACCGCTCTTTATTATACACCCTAAAGGTTTGAAAAGTAACAACAAAAATGGTATAAATGATTTGTAACGAACTTACATGTGCCACTGTTTTATTAGCAAGTTTATAGAAGGCGCAATGTAACGGTAACAACGTGCTAACAACATTTGTAACACACACGAAATAGCCTGGCCAAGTTGCCTCGCTAACCTGATTAGGAGATGGATGCTTATGAGAAAAGAAGACTTGCAGATTCTAGAAATTTCTTTACAGACTCAATCCGGTCAATAGTATCTTACGGTGTCCTATGTTGTTCTAGTTAGTTTAATAACCAAGTAATAGACCTACCTCGTGCTGGCAACGTTAGCCATGTATACGAGTTTTAAGTTTAAAAATGTCTTGAGCTCCTTCCAGCGTTGTGCCTTTTTCAAATCTTTATTTAACTTTTCTTTTGATTTCTTTGAATGATCTTATAATCTTTACGTAGGAATTAGTGATTTACGATTGCGATTTGTCCATGGTTTAGTATTTTGAGGACTTTAGGAATGAAATGTGTTTCAAAGGTCATTCTAGATCATTATAAATATTGGATATTTTTTCGGAATACTCGCCAATTTTCCTTGTGTTAGTATAGCTCCTGAATAAAATATTCTCCACAGTCTCTTGCTTACACCTTTAATTTTGTTTGCTAGCTTGAGATAGGAAACAATATTCTTGCCAGATAGAGAGAGAAAGAGAGGATGAGAGAGTAAAATATCTGTTATTGTGAATATTCCTCCGTTGTTTGTTTTGCTATTGCATTCCCTAAAAAATCGTTTGATAAACTAATTAACATCCAATTTTGTGTTAAAATAAAGACAACTTTGTTTCGAGACGCCTATCGTTATGTTAAGATATGATCTGGGGAAGTCGCTGAGCTAAAACGTTAATCGGTTACTTAGACTGTATCTCTACTATATAGTATATCTTTTTTTTTTTTTGTGGAGCAGCATTTGAACTGACTTTTTAGAATGAGTAAAGGTTTGAGACTCACCTTTTTCCATTTCTATATTGTTTGCAAATTGACTTCGAAGGTTAGGGACCCTTTTTTAAGCTTCAATATTTTTTAGCTTAATGTAAAATGTAGATTTTAAATACACACTGATTTCTTTATTATAAATTATTTATTATGCCTGATGTCTTGCATTTCAAATGACCTGGCAAAGTATCTAAGCTAAAACGCTTTTCATATATGTGATCGCCTATTATATCTGAAGTCTATATATATTTCCTTGCGGCAGTATTTGAACTGGCTTTAGATTGAGTATAGCTTTGAGATTCCCTTATCTTTTTCCACTTGCACCCCATATTGTTGCAAATTCTTCTATATTTTTTATGGCTTATGTAAAATGTATATTTCTTCCGCAATTTAGTTGTTTATTGTACATATGTAGCCCGAAGTCTTGCATTTCAAAATAATCATAGTATAGTAATCATAATGATAGTTCATTTCTATGAATAAATTTGTAAAAGTCTTTATTTGCTTTCCCATCTGACTACTAGATTCATGAACAATAATCGAGTTAAGTAGTTTTACTTTCGCAATCATGTTGTTTACCTCATCAAGAATTGTTTGTGTAATTTTTGTGTTTCTCGTGCTTGTTATTTCATTCCTTTTCAACTGAGCTCGACCCGAGATGGCTGTTTGTGAAATTTGAATTCAATTCATGGCCACGTGCCATGATGGGCCAAAAACATGGCCTCCGAGAAGCTCTAGTAATAGACACAATAGGTTCGATTGGTGGCCCATGACAATGAAGGCAACAAAACTCAGTGAAGGGGATGCAGATAGCTTCTTAGATTGCTTATGTTAAATGCATTTTATGTATTTTTTATGCACGAACTTTTGAAAGTTCCAAAATGCATTGAAAACCTTCAAACTTGTGTAGCTTTTGAAAAACTTCAACTCTGTGTAAATTGAAGATAAAATGCAGCAGCGATAAAAAAGCAAAGCCATAAAACGCCCTATTTAGTAAATCTTTTATTTTACAAGATTTGAGAGTATTATTTAGATTCGATTAACCTTACAGAGTTATTTTTAATTTAACTCTCACTTGCTCTTCAACAAATGTTAGTTTCTAAATGAGTGTATTACCAAACAAATGCCTCGCTTATCTAATTAGCTACATAACCAACGTGAATAAACCGAACTGAGGCACGGTATTAATTTGCTATTTTTGATTGCAATTCACACAAACACACACACAAACACATTTTATTTATTTGTACATTTTTTTTTTAACATTTTCCGTCAAATTGCAGGCGATTACGCATGGCAAGCGCCAGTAGTGGCCAAGAGTTGGCCCATTGACTTCACATAATGGTCAATACAAAGCACATACATATATAGACACATACATACATATATATATACATATATCTATATATGTATATGAGCACTTACATACAACACTTTTGCACTCACGTCTTGTTGTCGGCCTGGTGGTAAGGAAAATGTGTTCGAAATGAAATCCACAATGTGTGTATATATAGTATATTCATATGTATATATATCTACAGATATTTCCCGCATTCACTTTCCACTTGGCTGCTGGCTCGCCAGCGCAACTGTTGCCGTCATTTAAATAAGCCAAGACATGGAGTGTTATGAAAAAAAAAAAAAAAAAAACTGCTCCATTCGACTTACTCTTACTACCTGCCTTCCGCTTACCAGACCATCAGCTCTGACCCATTAAACTATAAATTGTTCGGCTTGTAAATACGAGAGCGCGAAGCCTTAATTTTTGTTTTTCGGATGGACTCTGAAAATGAGTGGCGGCGCTGCTCGGGTGTCAATGGCTGTGGAGCCCCTCAAATCTGGCCATTGTCGTTGACCGTGTTGTGTTGTCTTGCGATTTTTTAGTTGCACATTTATTGCGCTCTGTGGCGTTCAGAGTGGTTGTCGTATTTCACTTCGTTTTGGCCATATACGACACATTGAAATGTAAGACAGCCAGCTCTTGGTTATTATGACAGTCGGCCTGCTGGTCTATTGCATAATTGTCGCCACACCGGCTGGCCGCAAGTCTAGTGTTTCGTATCTGAAATATTGCGACTTGGCTCAAATGTGGCTCTGAGGGCGTTGATTCTTTCAAGGTGGAGTGCAAGCGATTGGCAAATCGCCAGTAATTGACACTCCAGATGCCAACTGATGTCTCAATCTGCTCTGACAGATCAAATTAAACCTTATACATATGTATGGGTGGAAGAGATCGCATTCAAATGATACAAATATTCTTTACAAATATCACATTTATTAAGTTACTATAAATAGGTTTCTTTTATTCGCAACAACAGACAGATTATGCCTATTTTTCCCCCAACTAAGTACGACTGAACTGAAAATATTTGCTTAGAAAACATTTCCATATTCTAGAAAAAAATACGCAGCTTGATGAAAAAATATATTCCAAGTTGTATTTCAATTATTTATTTATTTATATAATGCTAGCTTAAAATTGAAATCCTAAAATTAACATGCAATGGCTTCTATGGCCCTCAGCTAACTTATTTAGTATTTCATTTGTTATATCGCCTATATTATATAAATAGTAGGTGATATTTGGTTCTAAATATTAGGGATTTCCTTCATGTTATAGGATGAGAAATGAAATCAAACAAAAGCTTACAAATCTCGTATCATGCATTTTCCTTGGATATAAGTAAGACTATATTTCATATTTGGTAGAAATCGATTGACAGACTGTTCGACTAATAAATAAATATATGTAATTACCTTTTAAATGATATATAATTTTATATTATAATTATAAATAAGTGAATAGCTAGATAAAGGAAACGGGTCTTGCTGCAACAGACAAAAATCTAGCTCTTCGAAAATAAATCTGTTATTAAAATTTAAGAATAAATCAATTTATATATAACCAGGTCTAATTTAATAACTAAATAGACCAATAATAGAATTAAGCTGTTTACCGACATGTGTATGTATTTTTTTTTATTTCTACAACGATTTCAAAATCTGTCAACATATCTAACCATATATGGAGAACTAAGCTAAGCAATATATTTTAAAAATTGCATAATTATTGATGTTAAGCTTTCAACTTATGCTTGAGATCTATCTATCTTTACAGTCGTCTCTATTATCTATATGTACATGTAGCTATCAACATTTTCTTTCCTGTAATCTATGCAAAATTTCCAAATATGATGGCTTCGGGTATCCCCAACCAATCCATTACATATCTCTCCAATTGCCATGAGCGCCATATCTAATTTCCTTCGATATAAACATGGCCGGCTCTTTATTGCATATTCAAAATGTGAACAAGTTGTTTATATCACTTTTTTCACACTAGTCGTGCACCTGAAGGCATATTTCTGTGTGGCACGTAAAAAGTGCCACACGACCGCTTTTCCGAGCAGCTTGCATCCACTTCCTAGCGTTTATTTTGTGGTCTGGCATTACTTTTTATTAGCAACCAACGATTTGTGTGCGGTTTTTCGAGCTCTTATTGCTGCTTGCTTTCTGGGCTTTAGGCTTTGGGCTTTGTTGTCGTTGTTGTTGTTGTTGCCATGCCATAAACTATACAGATTAGGTTTCAATTTGCATTTCGGTTTCATTGAAGTCGTTGTATTGCGATTTCTTGCACCATATAATTTTTTGTGGCCGCGCCATTTGTTTTCCAGCACAAAAAAAGGCAATGTGGGGCATGAAGCTATCACGTTTTTCTTAGTTGGTTTGTAGGACATGTGCTGCTAACCGATATTCGAGCTGGACAGGCGTACAGCGCGCTCTACTAAAGGCGAAACGGCAACAACAATAACAGCAACAACAAGTTGGCTTACAGGCCGGCTGCAATGAAAAGAGTTTTACAGCTTAGAGTTCGACTTATTAGCATATTGAGAGAGGCTCTGTCTGGTTAGCTGGTAGTTTTTGTTTATGTAACATTGCAGTTTGTTGATTACGCAATAAATAATCGGCACACAATGGGTAGGTGGCCATTGACGGCTGGCGATGTTGCAATATGGTTGCAATAAAAATGCTTAATGGACTTATTTGAGAGCGGCTCTGCTCCTAGATGAGCGCTTTTAATGCATTTAATTACCCATCGAGGAAAAAGTGGGAAAGCGAAGGAGTATTGCAAAACTCAGCTCTTCTTGATTTGTGTTTGGATTTGATTTTAGTGCTACTTTGATTTTAAACTCAATAGTTTTTAAAGCATGTAGCTTTTTAGCCTGACTTGAGATATCTTCTTTCTTAAATAGTGCAATCGGTAGAGAAAATATCTGTATCCAAAGGGTCCTATTAAGTTCTAACCACTCGTACTGTAAGGTATTCTATTTTATTTTTTTGAAGTGTAACTTCTTATGTGAAGGTTTTGGTGGGTTTACTCACAATTTTTTAAGTGGGTTGTATTTTTATTTATCAGCAATTTTCCAGCGGTTCTTCTATAAATTTATAGTCGATTTTCTGGCCATTTTCAAGCGGTTCTTCTAGCTATTAGTGGATGTGCTATCTATTTAAAGCGGTTATGTATAAATTTTCTAGCATATTCTACCCATTTTTAGCTGGCTTTCTAACCATTTAGAGTGCGTTTTTTAGCCTTCTTGAGTTGACGTTTTTTTTCGCTATTTTTAGTAATTTTAAGACGATTTTCAAGCCTTTTTCTACCAACTTACAGTTGTGTTTCTTGCCATTATCTTCGATAACCGATAGCGTTTAGCATTTTCAGCCATTATTTTCAAGCCAAATGTATATTTGCCAGTAATTTGTTGAGTAATAATGAAGGGAGTAAAAAATTAACTCAAATTAAATTACTTCAATATAACTACTAAGTTTCACTTCTATCGCGGGTCAATTTTTTTTCTTTCATGCTATAGCTATCAGTATTCTTGATTTTATTCAGTTTTAAACACTAATTTCAGTTGATTTCAAAAATATAGCTCTATTGGTGTATAGAAGGGATAATTGAAATCCGCTCTTTATACATTATTTCAAAATTGGTTGTCTTCAACACTTTTGAAGTTGTTAAGTAGAAAATATTAGATAGATAGAGAGAGAGAGAGAGAGAGAGAGTCCTTTTCTAATATCTTCAATGTTCAAAGGTATTTATTTTTATATTTAAGATATTAAAATCAAATCTTTGACATCATCTTAAATGAAACGAGAAATGCAGAAATGTTTGTTCGATTTGATCACTTGGTTTTCGTTGTTGTTTTTATTGTTAACATTTATCAGCTTCATTGTTCATTGTTTTTATACAGAGACAAAAATATTTGGTAAATTAAGTACTTTTTATAAATCCGTTGCTATGCGTAGCGTTTCTAGCTTTACATTTTACAAAAAATTCTGCACAAGTATGCATGTGTGTGCGCATAAAAATTACAAAACTAAATTGCTTTAAAATAATACATAGAGCGCAAAAATACGAGTATAAGTAACAACAATTAATACATATAGTATTACATAATTTGCGTTCATACAAAACTGACTTAAATGGGCGAGTGCTGAACGACTGGCGCCAGCACTGCTGCCCTTTATAGAATAAAACTTAGACGATTAACAGTAAACAAAAGTCTTATCACACGCTTAAAACGCTAAGAAATGAAAGATCTAGAGATCTCAACTGAACGCTGCGTCACACAATAACGAACCATATAATCGGGTGCACAAATCGGTGGAGCTGAGAGCAGAAGGAGGAGTAGCCGCAGCTGGAGGACAATACAGCAGCAGCCGAAACCACGTCAGAGTACCCAGAGCAAGATCAAGGCCAACACAGTCAAAGATCATCGGATTATCGGATCGTCGATTATTTCAATGTGTGTTGGCGTTGTCAGTGTTCTTGTTGGTGTTGTTCTATGGGTCTGTGTGTGTGTATGCTTGCCAAATTGTGTCGCATTGTATCTAAGTATCTTAAGATTAAACACTCTACTAAGAGTACAACATCTAAGAAACACTAAACATTTCTCATAACATTTCTCAAGATCTCTGTTTTTTTTTTTTCAACGTTTTATGGCTTAAACTAGAAGAGAATATCGGTTTAAAACTAAGCTCGTTTCGTTTTCTTCAAGAATCTCTATCGATCTCTATCCCGTTATCACCGTTCTACATAGCAAAATGTGGTCGAATTTTGTCTGGAATGTGTTCCTATTTCACTATTTCAAGTGGTATACATTATATGCATATGAATGGGGTATGTTTCGGAATGGAATGTACGAGTATGTGAGAGGGAGTTAGTTAGTTTCTTTGTCAGATTGAAAATTGAACGTTATGTGTCTTTGAGTCGGAATTTTAGTTCGTTTTGTTTATGGTTTGCTATCCATTCGTTACGTTTTTCAATGCTGTAAAGAGAGATGAGAGAGAAATTCATTTCACCAATTTAGTAACCGTGATATGAATAAGGATCATCATGACCGTAAAAATCATGCTCCACCTCATGCTCATGTTCCTCAATTTGATGCGAATGCGATTCCTCGTGATGTGAATGATGGATGGGTTCATGATGATGCTCCTCGATGTGCTTGTGTATGAACTCTGGCTCCTTGTAGGTCACATGCTTCTCGTGGTATTCTGGCACATGCTTTTCAATATGGACATGGACGGGCTTCTCGACTGGAATCTTCACGGGATAAGGCACGTGTTTCTCCACCTTGACTGGCACTTCTTTGATGACAGGGTAGGGTTGGGGAACATGGATTTTCACTTCGTACGGCACTGGCTTCTCCACCTTCACTGGCACGGGGCGATCATAGGGTACATGGACTGGGACGGGGATTTTCTTGATCACAGGCACAGGCACTGGCTTATCGACATAGTGGGGTACTGGCTTTTCCACTGGGTAGGGAACTGGCTTATCGACAGGTACTTTGACAGGATAATGCACAACCTTCTCAACTGGATAAGGCTTGTCGACATGCACGTGCTTCTCCACCTTGTAGTGGACAATCTTTTCCACAGGATATGGGGCAGGCACATGGACTTTGACGGGAACATGCACCTTCTTTTCGACTGGATAGGGAGCTGGCACATGAACCTTCACGGGAACGGGACGATCGTAGTGCACATGGACGGGGTATGGTACCTTCTTTTCGACGGGGTATGGGGCGGGCACTTCATACGGGACTTTAACAATTTCCTTGACTTCGTAGGGGATATGTTTGATCACAGGATAAGGCTTTGGTACTTTGACTTTGATGGGTACTGGAATGTGCTTTTCAACGGGGACATGGACGGTTTTCTCCACTGGGTAGGGCTGAGGCACCTTCTTGATAATGGTCAAGGTTTTCTCCTCGTGCACAGGATAGTGGGGCACATGATGATGATGATGATGATAGTCCTCGTAGTGATGCAGACCACGCTTCGACTTTGTCGTCTCATCGTCGGCAGATGCAGCTGCGCCACCATCCTTGGCTGCAGGCTCAGCTGCCTTCTTGTCGCCCGCGCTCTTCTCCTCCTCCTTTGCCTGCACATAGCTGGTGGCCAGAAGCAACACCAAAGCCAGCGCCGTCGCTGTACGCTGCAAAGATGAGAAAATAATGCAATAGTTAGATTCGATTTGCTCCGATCATCAGTTCTATATGTTGATTGGGGCTTATATGGATTTCTATTATTACTATTTTTGGTTGTGAACTTGTGGCACTAAAACAATATCGATCGTTTTGGAAAGTTTAAATAAATACTGTTTTTAGGAAGATGGTCTTTATTTTAAATGTATTTCTCTTTCATCTTTATTTAAGATCTGTCCTTTGTAGCACAGAAGTGAAGTGATATTTTTTTAAACTTTTAAATACTTATTATTGTTGAATATTTTTATTATCATTCTAAATTTCTCTGCTTGAAACATAAATTTCCATTTACTGCCTTTTCTGATTTCTATTATTAAATTATTAGAGTTGGACTTTTTGGAAAAACAAAACGAATCAATTTTTAGAAATTTTTAAATATTATCCGTAGACCCAAAAATTTGTCCGTTTAATTTCTGAACAATAAAATTATGAACACCATTATACTTAGAATGAGTAGCAGAATATAACATGTGTTGGACAAAATAAATCAATTTCTTTTTGTTATATGCTTTTCAATATAAAAAAATATCGTTTAAAGAAATTACATTTATATATTTATGAAGCATTTTGAAGATCGGGAAGCTATTTTTTTTATCATTTAAAAAAGTGTGAAGAAATTACATTTGAACCTTTTTTATTAGCATATGAACAGTTCTCTCTTTGATGGGGAAATATTTAAATAGAAACCATATTCAATTGGAACTATTATTTATATATAGAGTATGCTTTAAAGAAAAACAAAAAGCACTGGTTGATTACGCTTTCTAGTTATATACATATTGTTCATATTTAAAGTTGCCTGTATTTTTGTGGATCCTAGTATATAGTCGAGCACTTTGCTGCCTTTGTTTCTTTTGAGTTTGGATCTTTAATAGACCTTTTATATAGAGTCCTTTCATCACTTTTTCACTTGATTATCATTGTGGCACACACACATTATGGCACAAACTCTTTCTTATACGTACCATTAGCTTCATAATGTTGCTGGTTAACTCCTTTAACTTCCAACCTGTTATCCTTGTTGGGACGAAAACAAATGTGTTGTGTGAACAGATTTCACTTTTGAGTGGCACGCGTATCGCCCACAAAAGCTTATCCGTCTGTTTTGTGTTAACGAGGAATTCGTGTGCCGCACGAAATAATTGTCTTTAGCTCGATCTGTGCCACCACTTTACAACTCGACGGTTAACGGTTCAATGATACAAAATGCACCGTCTGCGCACACTTTTATAGTTAAGCCCAATGGAGTTAGACAGTCAGCCAAGAAACCAGCCAGCAAGCGAGCAAGCGAGTGAGCGAGCGCATGCGCGACGGATCGACGGCTGGACGGCGGGACAGCGGGACGGCGCAGACGAAGAGTAGCCGAAATAAAAACTAAGAAAAAACTACAATAATAATAATCGCAATAACCCAAAACATATGCGGCGGTGAATGGTTCGTGGCTAGGCGTCATCATTATGGTCGACGTTGGCTCGTTGCTTGGATTTCGAGGCGCGAAGAAGTTGGCGCTGTGGCAGAGGCAGTCAAGCGCCGCCAATGCAACATTGCAATATGAGGTGATTAAGTGGCTGATGCGTCCAACGAGGGGACGAGCGGGGCCAGTCGGGGAGAGGAGGCTAGCAAGGGGCTATAGATGCGTGCCATTTTGCAGCTACCGTCAGCTGCCAGTTGTGGCCATAAGCGGCACTTGTTACTGCGCCAAGTCAATGCACGTACTATGTATGTATGTACTATATACGGCTTAAGAAACCCACCAAACAATAAACCACATTTTTGGCGTACAATTGAATAATACTCGTACTCGTATCCGAACCGATGTGATGCGATGCGATGCGCACACGCCTACATTTGCAGCTTGGCTGTGAGTTAATTTTATGCAAATTCGCCATGTTTCATTTGTTTTGCATCTTTTGCACTTCACACGATTCTATATGTCTATTAAGTAATATTGTTTTATTGATTACATGCTTGCCGGTAATTGCTGTTCATTTGGTAATTGACTTTGATTTTTGTACTGGGTGTTTGCATTACTGTTTTTGAATATACGAAAGAAACAGTTAGGTAGTGATACAAACTAGTTTCGATTGAACCATTGACCCGCTTGAGAATCTTACTTCTTTCTGAATGTGGCCATTTTTCAATTAATTTCAATAAATTGTAAAAATAATTCGAATATCAATCGCATATTTTATACGCATTCTTTATCAATTTTAACCGACTTCAAAAAAGGAGGATGTTATCAATTCGTCTGTATTTATTTATTTATTTTTTGTTTTTATAATATTTGGTCCCCAAAATAAAAAATTTTTTAATAGAATTTTTATGTAACCATTTTTATCGGATTTTAAGTTTCTAAAATACATGTTCAGCTTTTGATACACAAGTATCTTGTCTTTGGTTATATTATTGATCTTGTTATACCTATTTTGAGTTCCGAACAATTAGCAACTGATGTTTTAGAGAGAAATAAATACCAAGAGGGAGAAATTATTCTAATATTTAAATTAACAAGCCAATGTCTTTCGTTATATTTATTTATTGAATAAATTAACTAATTTTGTAGTCGATTTTTCTATTTGATTTCTATTATATTATAATATTATATTATATATTTACAAAATAAACGTATGTAATAATATTACGTTTTAACCTTACTTGAAATGTATTTTCGTAGCATTGGCATCTTCAGTACTAGAGATGGTATTAATGAATTCATTATTCACATTATTTCTCCACTCTTGTTGTTTGTATACCATTATATGTAGGATAAACAGAATCAGTTTTTACACGGAAGTGTTAAAAATAACCGTGTAAAAAAAAGACATTCATCTTATGCAAAATGAATCGTGCTAAGTGGAGTATAATCGTGTAACCATATATAAATTTTTTTTAATTTTCAAACCGTGTTAAATCAAAATCGTTTACAAAAAGACCGTGTAAAAACAGAATTAGATGTATAGTGATTTGACACCAGCCTCCACATATTATTTTGGTGTGCGTCAAAATAAAGTTTGTGTGAAAACTCTAAACGCGTTCATATTTTAACTCTTGACTACATTTTGAATGGGAATCGTCTCAACATGTTGATATTATTTATGACATACTACTATTAACATCATTATATCAACGATGTGACAAACTAACACACCGAAAACAATAGGACCTTAAAGTTTACATATAAAAATTCGAATTTAATATTAACACTTTGCAGGTGAACCTTCTCAATAGTATAATTATTATACACGTATTCGTCAAAAACAATATGACCTTTTAACTTCATGTGAAAATTCTTGTTAAATAATCACTCTCTGTAGATGAACAGTTCCAATAGTATTTATTTATTTATTTATTTATTTATTTATTTATTTATTTATTTATTTATTTATTTATTTATTTATTTATTTATTTATTTATTTATTTATTTATTTATTTATTTATTTATTTATTTATTAAATTATTTAAAAATTAATAGCAAATGACACTGCCATTTTTTATAACAAAGAAAACTAATAACATAAAAAGAAAAGGATAAAAACAGAAATTTTGTATTTAAAATTAAAACAGTACTAATCTTAAAGGGGTATTTTAGTCGCCGAAATAGGCCGCTGTGCCCCGACTTACAGCGAGTGATTGGTATTATAAATGTATTCTTCAAAACTTCCCTTAGCTTAATCTGGGTATTGTAACATTTTTGTTTATTATTATTTTTACATAATTACATTGAAAATCGTGTAAACATTTTAATTTCTATTTAATTTAATTCAATAGGCTCCAGCTCGGCATTATCAAATGAGCGAAACCTCTCTCTTCTTACATACTATTTCATTGGCACTCCTTTTTCCGCTTTTCAATTTTCTTTTCTTGATTTTTTTGTTCCTTTAAAATCCTCATGTTGTTGCAGTTGGCCGGCCCTTCCCTTCCTTTCTTTCGGCGGCATACAAATAAAGTCTATTCAACTGCCCGCCCAGCTAGACTGTGAGCCTGTCTCCTGTCATTTGGCCACAATAGGAGCACACAATCCTTTTACTTTTGCGTTTTCTGTTGTGCCACCTGCACTCGTAATCGCCTTCACTTCACTGGCCATGCCCAGAAACCATTACCAGTTTCCAGAGAGTGCCTGGGAGTGTGTCACTCGGTCATTTGTCCAGTGCGTGTGTGTATGTGTGTGTGTTAAGTTGTGTCATTGCTCCACATACGCGCGTCGAAGCGAACCATGCGGTCACCAACCATAACCTAAGACAAACTCATGGACAGTTGGACAGTCAGTCGGGCAGTCTTCCATCCAGTAAGTAAGGCAGACACACCTCCCGCTTTCGTTTCGTTTCGATTCCATTTCGTTTGTTTGCGGTAATTGACGCCACCGCGAAGTCTGCGGTCTTTCTCGTTTGTCTGCCATGCTCCTACTTGTACTCTGGTTACCTTCCTCGTTATTATGTCAATGGGTCTTCCAGCTGGCACACACATATGGAGTATCATGTGCATGCACATGACTGGAGTTGTTACGGTGGCAAACATTTCTCACTTGTTTCTTGATTTGTTGTTGCTGCTGTTGTTGTTGCATTTTCGCCAACTTTCAATTTCGTTTCATTCACGTTTACGTTTGTTTGCTGCATGCATGTCTTGACCAGCCAGCTAGCTAAGTTATTTTTAAGTTTGCTTGGAAGCTGCTGCTGCTGCTGTTGTACTTGTTGTTGCTGGTTGTTATTGCTGTTGTTGTTACTGTTACTGTTGTCATGAATATGCCGTTAGATAGTTCAGCTGATTATGTCATTCAAATAGCTAGGTCTTGGCATGTTGTTGGTTTTTGAAATTGTTGCCACATTGCATTGCATTGGTTTTAAGCCTGCAAAGTCTCCCTCGAATGAGAAAATAATATCATACTCTAAAGTGCAATTACTTCCTTGAATTAATAATACCTTTGTTTTATTTGTCATTTAAGACGCTCGTCTTCGACAAATATGTTATTACATTGTGCGTCTTAGCCTTGTATTAAATGCTGAATTTGCAGTTTACATAATTTTCGTATAAATTATCGAATTTTATGAACTCTTTTTTGTCATCAGAAGCGTCCATTTATAAAAGCTGTCGATTAATCATATTGAGGAGCTCGCTTCAATATATGACAATAACTCCAATTTCCATAAGCTTGAGCAGCTAATTTGTGTAACAATTTATTTATGTGCCGACATGACGTGACATGTTCATTCCATTCCATTCTGTTTCCACTTCAAAACGTGCGCTCGTTCATGGACTCCATTTGTTTTGCTTTTTTTGTACATACACTATGTATGTGTGTTTCTCTTTATGTTTGCATTTTGTATACCTTGTTGATTTTAATGTCTTCACGGCTTGGTGTTATCTTTTATTTTTTTTATTTTTTCCCAAAAAAATATTACAAATGTAGGCGAAACTGACAGTTATGACATTTTATGTGCAGCTTAACGAAAAAAAAACAACAATTTTTTATACGCTTGTTTGCTACTTCGTGTAACTGTTTAGGTTTCGGTAGTTTAGCGTTTTCGTGTTTGTATTACGAGCCATGTGGGGTTCATCGCATTGCTGGTCAAGGTCGTTGCTTCAACTGTTCCGCTGCTGGTTTTCTTTTTGTCATTTATTCAATAAATTTCATTGAAATGCTTGAGAAACCAGTGCCCACTGTCTGAATAATTTTTGCTATTTGTTCTGCCAATAAAATAGTTTTTAAAGAATAGAATAAAGATGAACCATTATTATTTAAGATAAGCACAATTATCGGCTAAAGCAAGAACTTTTCAAAGAATAGAAAAAGTATGACTAAACTTTATTAAAGATTAAAATAAATAAGCGGATAAAAGCAAGAAAAAGTAATAAATATGTTGGTAAAAATTACAACTAAATAATAAAACAAATTACCTTAACATTTTTATGGGTTTTTTTTTATAATTTCTCCCGCCTTACACTCTATTGTTGTTTAACATATTTCTAGCTTTACCTCGCTTGTAAATTCATGTTGTTTTAAGAAAAGTGAAGAAAATTAAATTGAATTTGGCATTTGTTGTTTAAATTTTTATATTTAACATTAAGATATCGTTACCTCGCTTGTAAATTCATAAGATTTGAAACAAAGTGAAACAATGAAATTGAACGTGGCATTTGAATATTGCTTGCTTCAAATGCCTTTCCAAGTCATTGCTTTTTGAAATAATATTGCCATCATCACTTAGTACTCTGTCGAAAAAAGCGTTCGCATCGAAATACGTCTAAAAATAGATATAATGAGATATTTATCAGTTTCCATTGACCCACTATTGTACTTCCTCTCCCACAAATTCAAATTTTCGTTTATTGGGGCGATTGATCTTTTAATTAAGTTGATATTCCTTTCCATTATTAGATTAGCTTGCTCTCGGTCGGTGTTGCATTTCGGTTGTTTGACATTGAAATTGTTTACGAAAAATAAGCTATATACTATAGTATGTATATAATTTTCTGCTGCTTGATTGTTGAAAGTGAGGACTGCAATTACTGCAATGAAATGAAGGCGTGTATACACTATACTACTATACTCGTACTATACGTACTATGCCACGAGTGAGGCACGAATATAAAACAAAGATAACAAAGTAGGGAAAAGAGGTCAATGGCAAAAGCATTTGAACTCTTGTGGCGGTTGTTGGCTTAGGCGCGTCTTTATTACACCTTCGATTGTTGCTACCATAGCTATTGTTGCTGTTTCTGTTGTTTCTGTTGTTGTTGCTGTTCGGCATCTACGCGGGGACGGCTTTAATAATGTTTGTATATGGCATTATATTCGTACGCAGCTCCGCAACCAAACTTGGTCACATTGTCACGCGCTGTTGCGCCGGCGCTCAATTGACCAGAGCGCCTGTTTATGTTTTTTATCTACTTTTTTGTTTTTATAAAACGGATGGAAAAACTAGCCGTGATGAAGGCTTATATTAATTCGCTGCTTATTTATTGTGGCTTTAGGCAAATGAATTTGTGCATCAGCTGCAATTTGTTTTTACAGTAAAGCCTGTTAAGTTGGCCAATTTCAGTAGCTTTTAACACTGTCCAAATGATAATGAAGTTATCGAAAACCTTCCAGCTAAATACACGAATTCTTAGTACCACTAAGGGTATTTTGGCAAAATTTTATTTATTGTTTCAAACCGGTCTTGCTTTTGCAAAATTTGTTTTGCACAATTGCCCATCATCAGCAACTTTACACTCTTCACTATTATTTTTCTACACTTCGTTTTATTTTCATACAGCGAGCTGAGCGAGGCTGTCAAAGCTTATTAAATACCTCTTGTGAAACGAAAATTTCCTTGCAAAACCGCAAATTGTGTCACACGTGGAAAGATGGAAGATACTTGTTTCGTGCGCTTCAGGGATGATTTCGATCTTCCGATAGCTGCGTAAAATACATAGCTTTTAAAGAAGAAATGAAGCCTGTTAGTTGGTTTAGTGAAGAAGTGTGTTTCGATAGACATAGTAGAGTGGAAAAAGCATTATGAATATTATATGTAAAATTTGTGAAAAACTGGAAAAGGTGCATGTTACAAAAAATCTGATTACGTTTGAAACTACCTTCATAATCGAGTCATTATGAAGTCTCACCAACAATTTGATAATTAAATATTTTAGGCACCAGAAAGGAGTGTTCAGACAATTAAATGATATTAGCTTCAAGTAAGCTTAATAAAGGATAAAGCATTTTTTTCAGGGGTTGCGTAAAATATTTATTTTTATTTATTTATTTATTGTTAATTATTCCAACAAGTGCAACAAGTGGAGTTACATATATGTTAAAGCACTAGTCACGTAAATAACTCTGTCGCTAAACAGATAATTCCTTTTTATATTAATTTTGTCAATATTACAATAACTTGCATTAATGTGTTAAAGATAAAGCAGTCTAAGAAAACTGTATACACAAACACGTATCGTAGTAACTGATATTTAAAGAAATTACAAATTTAGGCAATGTTAGGATTTGTTAAAAACATTCAAGCCCTCCACTTTTAATGACATTGAATAGAGTATGTATGTTCTATATTCTATTCCTGTTTTCTCGTATTAGCTTAAATAGTTAATTGACAAAAATTGCAGCCCATTTAGCCGGTTTCCATGGCTAAACAGGAAGTGTTGTATGTGTGTTTAGCGAAAAAGACATCGCACAAATAGACAAAAATATCGTGTATTTTCCGGCCAGCATGAAAAACCAGTCGGATCAATTTATTATCATAATAATTCCGCCTTTGGCCAAAAGCCTGGCCTGACTCTAGCCAGTCTGTTTCAAGCAAAAAAGTGCAGCTGCAGCTGTTTGAAATGGGCGTGGCCGCCAACCGCCTGTAGCCTGCCGCCTGCCGCCTCACTTGACCCATTGACTCACTCGCTTGTTTTCCAGTGCTGTTGTAGTTGTTGTTGTCTGGTAATTTGCATAAACATGAAATAAAAAAAAGGGAAAACAAGAAAAGCGTTGCATTTTTGTATCGTCATTTCATCACTCGCTCACTGTGTCATGCATTCAATTGTTGTTCATTTGCTGCACATTTAGTGCAAAATTATCTTAAATATAGACTTGGATTACATTTTGGCTTTTCCTTTTTCTTCTTTTCGGCTCATAATTACAACAATAATGTGTTACAGTTGGCAATAAAATACCAAATGGTAACGAACCAAAGCAACAGTCGGCATTTGTTTGTTACTTGCTGCTGTTGTTGTTGTTGTTGTTGTTGCAGTCATTGTTATTGTTGTTGTTGTATTTGTTGCTGGAGTTTAGTGTAAATTGCGTAAATTGAATAAACATTATGCTAGTCTCTTGGCATTTTTCGTTACACATTTTGTAAATCTATTTGGCAGCCTTTGTTGTTGCTCTTGCTGTTGTTGTTGTTGTTGTTGTTATTTTCATTGTTGCTTTGGGCAGTTAATCCGCACTGAGGCGTGGATAAGGCTTTGTGTTGGTAAGTCTTGAAGCGAGGTTTGATGCTTCTATCTGCAATAGTAAGTAAATTTAATTTTTGCATGCAATTTTCTTTAAAATACAAAACAATAATATGTGTGCATCCCACAGATAAAGTTTATTTTGTGGATTTGTAATCGAAGTTACATGAAGTTAGTGTGTTAATCGTGTCAAGTTTTATCGCAATAGGTAAACTATAAAGGAAGTTATAGTCATTACTGTAAGATCTGTGTTGCTGCATTGGTTGAATCCTGAAGTTTTTAGGGGGGAAAGGACTTTAGCCATTGCAATACTAGAACAGCAAGAATATGAAAAGTTGAATGATATGAAAATAAATAAAATTGAAAACATTTTAAATTGACTCTAGAATACGACATATTATTTATCCCTAATTTTGTCTTCCAATTCCTTTTCTTATGAATGTATATAGTATGTTTCTATACTTATGTTCATGTTTATAAAATAATTTATAAAAATACCCCTTACCTTCTTGCTTAGTTGTTTTTCTGGCTTGAATAAATTAAACACCCCTCGGTGTTGCAAAAAATATAGAGCGCAGCGTAATTAGGCAGCACTAAAATGTTCGTAAATTAACAAAAGAAAAATAAAATAAAATCGTTGCCCAACCAGCAACAACACTTGTGCACAGAAACTAAAAACTAACGCGATAAGCAGCATACATGCTTGCGCAATTATGTAGAATGCATAGGAAATCTAACTAATCTGAATCTATGTTTAATTTACCATAAATTATGTGGCAATTTCGCAGCAAAGCGTTTTTAAACAAATGAAAAAAAAAACAAATGTAACCGTAACACGGTAATAAACGTCAATCAAAGTTGTATTTTCCTATGTGCCCCCAGCACACGCAAATATTGTATAAAATAAAAACTCAAGTGGCGGCGACTTCCTCAGAGAAGGCGATAAATTGTGTAGAAAAATAAAAGGCGAAAATCGAACAAAATTACGCATTATAAATGCATAAAAATGCCAGTTGAGAAAAACAAAGAAATATAATTTCATGAAAGGAAAAGCTGATCCAAAAATAAAAGTAACGCTAATGAGTCTATAATTAAAATCGATGAAGTGGCAAGAGAAGTGATGGTAAAAGGGAATAACAGACTGAACCAATAAGGTGGGCCGAAGGGGAAACAACAAGAGCAAAGGGTAAAAGGGGGAAGCGTTTAATTCGTATTATGAGAGCAGCTGAACTTCATATTCGGATTAATCCGTTATCAACAAATAATTGTTTTAAAGCAAAAATTTAAACTTAAATAGCCTAAGCCTAAGGAGTTTACTTTTGAGGTATATAACCGAAATATATAACCCCCAGCTGTTCAGTCAGGCACACACACACACACACGCACACACAGGCAACGGCAACAAAGTGTAGTGTGTGTGGGAAATATTGCAACATTTTCCAAATTTCTTTGCGGCAAAAGTGGCGGCTGTTGCAAAAGCAGAGGCAGTCCAAAAGAAATTGCAAGTCAATTACCAAAGCGCACAGAAACACACACACACACACATATCCATGGAGGCATGCAAGCACACAATCATATGCAGGCCGTTAGACAGCGCCATGACGCAATTGCCTCATGTGGCAGCAACAACAACAGCAACAACAACATCTGTGGCAGTCCAACAACTTCAGCATATAGCGCTAATTGATTGCGTCTGATTATTTTAGTTGTTGTTGCATTCACTTTGCAAGTTTTTAGGTCGCCATTCTCCTTGGCCAGGCACTGACCACATTCACACACACACACACACACACACACACACACACACACACACACACACTGATAATAGCTGGAACAACAACAATACAGACAAAATTGTTCACACAGCAAGTTTTGCAAACTTAGGACAAGATCAATGTTGTGGGCCAAGTTGGGCAGCAGGTTCTTGTCGCACAAACGAAAGACTTAAGCAACGAACTTGAAATGCCCACAATTACATATTTTGGACACCTTCCTCTTTTTCTCTTCGCTCAATTGTGCTGTGTGTTTTGCACTTAAACTTCTGTTTTGTATTATTTTTTTTTTTTTTTGCAACTTATAGCATTAATTGTTGCATAATTTGTTTTATTTTTTTTTGCACACTCCATTGCTCGCTTTGAGATTGATTGCTGCGGCGACGGGTTGGCCAAATTGGCTTTTCACTTAAATGCTTGATGATTACGTTGGAAATTATATGGCTAGTTTCGAGATATGTGTAGTCTGTTTGAATTGGCGGCGAGCAGGTTTTCTTTCGCTCTAATCGTTCATTCGCGCTTAGACTTGCACTGGCATATGTTTTCATTTGCATTGATCGATTGCCTTGGCTGCCATAACTAATGCAGTTTTCAGTTTTTTCTGAAAGTCCAACATGTTTATACAATGCATGGCAATGTTCATAAATATTAATTATCTTCTTGTAGTTATTGCAAGAGACTGTGCTATATTTATGTCTCTATGTGAAATTTGTATGACTCTTTACAAATAGCTTTACACCTATTGAATTAAATTACAATATTTAAAAATAGACAGATGTTTCTATCATTTAATATAAAATAATTATTTTCTGAGAATTTAATTCAAAATTACGCACACAGAATGTCTTATCTGAAGAATCAACAATGTTGGCATTTATTTACAGGAAATGCAGCTTATGAAAAGGGATATGTTTTGATAAAAATATTAAAATATAAAATAAAAGATATCATGATGAATGTTAAAGCTAAATGAATGTTGAAGCTTCTCACCTGTCTTATTCAGGAAAAACCTGCAGATTCAACTTATTTCTTTGCAGTCGAAACTGCGGGCAATTAACCAAACAAATACTTAATTAAATTAAATCTATTGTGCTGAAGTTCATAAAATTTTATGAATTGGATGGATTTGTAAAAAAGCTAGCTGAAATCTAAAAAATTAAATGTTTCTCTAAGAAAAAAGGTGGATATTCGTATTTGATATTAATTATAGACCATATAATTAATGATCCTGCAATTCCAATATATGAATGCAGATTCGCTTAGCACCTTTTTTGAATAAGTACCTATTGTATCTGTTGTTTATTTGAATTTTATTTGAATATTTGGAGAGAAGTGATTTTTTTCTTTCATTTTTATTAATAAATTTCTTTTCAAATATATTTGAACATGCTATGGAAACATATTTAAAATCTAGTTGTATTTTCCCTATAAAAGAAGTATTGTTTTAGGCATTCCTTAAAACGGAGTTGGAGAATTAAATTTAATATATTTAAACTTATTGCATACTTTTCAAACACATGCTGAAGCTTAATTATGAAGTTTCATAAAGAGGCAAAAGGTTTGCAAAGCTTTTTATTTGATCAAAAGCTTGTGAGTTGCAATTTAAGTCTAAATATAAACTTGGAAGCACTACCTGGTTGTATGCACCTTATAATTTCAAGCTTTTTTAAGTAGCTATGTACTATGTCGGGATATACAGCTTATCGAAATACTGCAGGGTAGCTGAAATCGGAAAGATGAATATACGGAGGAGAAACTTTTCTACAGACATTTTTTAGATTTTCCATAAACCAGCCGCTGAAAAAATTGATAAAAGTCTATTTATGTTAAAGTTAGTTTAAATATATTTTGTTTTTATTGGGAAAATTTTACAGAGTATAGGATAAAACCTAATTTAAACAAGGTTATTGAATTAATAATTAATTTTGAATTAATAATTAATTTAATTGAACTTGCCTAAGATTGCAAAATTCTGCAGCTGCATATGCATCTGTGCTCTTATATGATAATATGCAATCCTCCGGGTAATTTTATTCTTTACTAACGTATTAAGTTTATAATCCGTCGCTATAACGACTGTTGCGGGCTTTAACTTATCCCTCAGTCAAGCGTCATGCAGATTGAGCTCTGAGTTTTAAGACTTTTGATTGGCTTTGCTTTGCATTGTTTGATTGTTTCGATTATTTTCTTGGAAAATTGTATTATTTTCTAATTTGATACTAATCATAAGCCATCTACTAGTTATCTGTCTCCGTTTCATACGAATGAATGCATAAAGAATATGTAATAGTTTCCATTACAAATAAAAAAAACTCTAATACGAAAAGATGTCCGCGGCTATTGCTTTTACTCTAATCTTTACTCGATCTCTACTTTCCTGCAACAAATTGTATTCTTTGTTCAAAATTTTGAAAGAAATTTAAGCCTATAACTTGAAAAGTCATTAAAATTTGGATATACATACAAGACTCTTCCTCGATGCAGATATATTAAGTTATAAACACATTCGGTAAATTCTGCTGAAAGGCTATTCAAATTGTCTTAGGAAAAGAAGAAAAGAAATATGTCGCTGTACTATATATCTTTTGGGTTTGTAAAGTAACCAAATTATTATTTTTGTGCCCAATTAAAAAGCGAATGATTGCCCAATCGGACCCAAATTATATACTGCTTTTTTCTTTTAGCTATAATTGAAGATATTTCGTTGCGAGTAAAACAATCAGCATTTCACATACATGTATATTTTGTTACTTTCGTTTTATTTACATTAAATATGTACAAACATTTCATAGAAAAGAAATTTACTTGAAAAAGTCGAGGGAGGGATCATCAACTCATTTTGTCTCTGTCTAGGAGAAAACTGTACATTTTCGGAAGGAGTGGCAGCGATCAGGCAGAGGGACAATTATTTTGCATAGCGCTTGTGTGGCGGGCAAGCTTAAAGGCAATTCCACATCTGATTGATTGCCATTGAATGCCACACACCATTAATTTTTCGCCAATCACTTGAGCTGCCACTCACTTCGATTAAAACCCCCTCCAAGAATTTCGGTTTGTATCACAAGCTAAAAACTAAATTGTAAGTCGTACGATAGGGGTTCGGAGTGGCTGTTTGTTGTTCATGTGTTGTTTGGGGAATTTGTTCGAATTTGATTTTCACCCGAATTTTTGTTGTCACTTCTTCGTCTTTGATGGCCGTGCGTGCTCGTACGTCTCAACGCTCCCTCTTTAGTGCTAAATTGATCTATTTCTTTTTGTGGAGATAGCCGCCGTGGCCAGAAATGCCGTAGCTCGCAATTCCATGACCAGAGATGCCATGTCCGGAGAGGCCATGTCCAGAGATGCCATGGCCAGAGATGCCATGGCCAGAGATGCCAAGACCAGAGATGCCATGACCAGAGACGCCAATTCCAGAAACACCATGACCGATCACAGCGGGACCGACGGAGTGGGTGACGGCAACGGCAGGCTGCACATGGCTCTGAACATGGACGGGCACAGCAACGGGCACTTTGTAGGGCACTGGCTTCTCAACTGGCACTGGCACTGGACGCTCAACGGCTACCTTGTAGGGCACTGGTACCTGACGTTCCACTGGCACACGGATGATTTTCTCCACTGGGTAGGGCTGTGGAACAGGCACCTTGACCTGCACTGGCACTGGACGATCGACATGGACGGGCACGGGATGGTCGACTGGCACCTGAACTGGAATTGTGACGCGCTTCTCGACGGTGTAGGGCACAGGCTTATCCACATGGACTGGATATGGCTTGTCAACGTGCACAGTGTAGGGACGATCGACGGGAATCTTGACTGGTACCTTCACGATCCTCTCCACAGGATAGGGCTGAGGAATGTGGACGGGAACCTTGATGATTTCCTTCACAGGCACTTGAACGATTTTCTCGACGGGGTAGGGCTGAGGCACAGGTACCTTGACGGGGTACGTAACTGTCTTCTCTACGGGATAAGGCACATGACGCTCCACCTGGTAGGGCACCTGTACGGTCCTCACCACAGTGTTGGTGTGCACTTGGGTGGGAATCTGTGCAATGGCTGGCCCGCCCACTGCAATGCCTGGCCCAGCGACTCCAATGCCTGAGCCCAAGATGGCACCACCACCAATAGCCGATGGTCCATAGCCATAGCCCAAGCCATGGGAAATTCCACGTTTCTCTTGCTTCTTCTCTTCTGTTGCGGATGCGGCTGGTGCTGGCTCGGCCTCAGCCTTCTTTACCGCCTCCTCGGCGCTGGCTACCACAAAGAGTGCCAGGAGCCCAAAAATGAGCTGCAATTGAATGAAAGAACAGAGACTGTTGAGGATTTTCTTCAAAGAAGGCGACAACTGCTTTAATTTATAGACATTTTCCCTACTCTGATAAATAATGAGTGCACTTGTTGCTTCAAGTTGGTTAGCTAGTTGTTAAATAACAGTCGTTTCCGCCTGCTGACCATTATGGAATATAATTTTTAATTACGCTTTATTTATTATGTAATGGGGCGCAAACATTTGGTCAAACGGCACGCGCCACCTCTAAGCGGCGAGGAGTGTCGAAAAGTTGTGGGCAATGCGCCAAGTTCAATGGAAGCTAAGCGATTGTTTATATTTTGGCGTTGTGGTAGGTTATGAATGAAAGAGAGTTGCGTATACGCAATGCGTATACGTGATTTGAATGTGTTATGAGACGACAAATCAACTGCTAGAACTTTTCATTAGTAATCAATAGAGCTACTATTTTCAAAAAAAGCTATAGAAATATTGCTCATTTAAAAGAAAATCGTTCTGTAAAATTGCAGTATTCAGTGCGAATATGCATTTGTATATTTTTAAATTTTTATTATTTTGTATAAACTTTTTTGAACTATTTTGCTGCATTTCTTCAAAAATATAAATACATTTTTTTTGGTAAATGAAATTTTTATGAATATATTAGATTTGAAATTTGCCTTTTGTCTGAGCAGACTTTGATGGAATCAAATAAATAAAAACATAAATGTTGCAGCGAATTCCAAAAATGTCTGAGGCCATAGTTCCATAAAACAAAGCTAATATCTGCCAATTTCTGCATATCTGCATTTGTTTGTTAAATGCAAAGGTTAAATGCCAGACTAGTTTTCAGTATTGTGTATTATTTGCATTTTTGTGCTCTTTTATTTGTTCAACTTAATTTATGGCCGTTGCAAATGTTGAATGCGTAACATGCTGCAAAGGCTTGATTTAAAGCCTCGTTAAGTCGTTTAAATGATGACCATTATTATCACAAATGTTGCTGCATTGTCTTTAACTTTTGCGATTTGTTCGATTGAGAGTCTTGATCACATAACATGGCATTAGCCTCTTAGACCTCTCCGTTCAGTTTCGATTTGATTTGTATTATTTTTAAATTCGATTGCTGCTGCTCTTCTACACATACCATTGACTTCATTTTGCACGATTTGAAATTAACTTCTAAAACAATAGGTAGCGCACTCCAAAACTTCGCCGGGGCTTGTATGTCTCAACGAAGCCGCAACACTAAACTGAATAATTTCGCACAGACGTCGCGAGCTTTTATATGCCGGCGGTTGCCGCAACGCGATGCTGTCTGCGATTTGTTGCTTTGGGGGGTGGGGCGGGCGCGGTGATCGGTGATCGGCGATCCATCTGTCTGTGTCCACCACGTCGCAGCAGCAGAAGCAATTCATGCTAAAGAGCGCCGCCAAGCGGAAAAAAGCTTTTTCGCGCTCTCCGCTGCTGGCAAAAGGAAATGCGCCAATGAAGTGTGTTCGTGTGAGGCAAAAGCTTTTTTCGGCTCACACGGATAGGCAAGCGAGTGCGCTGTGCACACGGATAGTGTACGTGAGTGGCCATGCGTGTGAGTTGTGCTGGTGTGTGTGCCTATCGGTGTGACTCGAATGAATTGCTTGCCAGAAGGCGCCAGTTGCAAAGGCACTACTAAGGCCAGACTATTGAAGATGAAAACGAGCTGTCTGCACAGAAGAGTGCTCAGTGTATAACATTATCTTTCCGCCGATATTCATTGCAACAAATTGCAGTGGCACCTCAAATGAAAATCACAATAATGGATAACTCGAAAAGTAATCTTTCTTAAAAATATGTCCGTACATATTCTAGAAAGGAATTGATTATTTTTTTGAAAAATAACACAGTATAGACTATATTCTATATAGCGCTATGAGTTTAAAGTGGCCTTAAGAGATTAGTTGAGAAAATATAAGTACAAACCAAGCAATCGTTTGAAAGTTTTTATAATTTCTTCACATCTGTTCAAAGTGTTATTATAAGCCGTGATTACAATTCAATCAACATTTTAGCCGCGTCTAAGAAGTCTTCCCTTTTAAGTTAATTCTCGAAGTTAATTATGTCAACTGTTTATCCAAATTCTTTGCTCAATAACATCAATAACTTCACCTTAAGACTCCCTTTTCATTCCCAGTTATTTAATATGAAATATTTCATTTAAAATTTTAATTTTACATTTTAAACTAGCGCGATAATGTATGAGTATTTCGAGAAATTACATCACTGGACTGCACATGAATTTTATAAATAAAATACTTCCATTTTGTAATAATTGAATGAGGCATAAAATATACGAATATATTGTTTTAAATTTGAAGTAATTATAGCACTGAACTGCAACTTTTTTATGAATTTTATAACAAAATAACTACAGTTTAAAATAATTAATAATTGAGACATGAAATATACGTATACATATATTAATAGAAATGCGAAGTAATTCTAGCACTGGATATTTATAAATAAAATAATTCCCCTTTGTAATAATTGAATTTTACATAAAATATACGTATATATTAATAGAAATGCCAAGTATTTCTAGCACTCGATTTTAATAATTAAAATATTTCCACTTTGTAATAATTTAATTGTACATATAATATACGTTTAAATTGACCTTCCACATCACGCCCATTAATGAAGTGAAATATTAATATTTTTTCGACAGTATTCCACACTCTTCATTTAACAAATTTGATGATATTATTTATTTTTGGCATGCATTGATGAGTGCGTTAATTCAAAACCTTGAGCGTCACACCTTGGCTAAAATAAATCTGCAGACTACTGAACAAGCACCTACTTAGTAGAAAAACTGAAAGTTGTACATGTACTTTTAAAGATATTTGCCAAATGAATTGTAACATATGTAGTATAAGAATTACAAGTTTGCTGAAATCCGCTAAAAGGCGAGTCAAGCACTTAGAATCAATGAGAAAAAAAGAAAACAACAAAAACTTGATCGCGTAATTTTTAAAAAGCGACTTAATTGCCATTAAAGTGCAATTAGTTGAAAAAAAGGCACAGCAGAGACATTAAAGTAGCTGAAAATTAATCACTTGTTCAGTATTCAGTCTACGAGTAAAAAGCAAACATCGAACCTCGAAACATGTTCGGCATTTGCAACAAAAATCGTTTGCAAGCTTGTTGCAAGACAGAAATGTAATGGGGAAAAAAGAGTTGTCGATTGACAAATGCGAGGCATCTGAAAAGTGGAGCAAACGCTAGCTACTTATAAACATATTTTATAAATCGTTGCGACAAAAAAGTTGATGCTACAAATTTGATACAAAAACGCTGCTCGAATCTATCGATTAAATGGCAAATGACAAATGGCAATAGGTTTGCCAATAAATCGTCTCCAGTCGACCCTGCATATATTAAACCACATTTTGCCGTTTTTTATTTAATGTTTTATCTTAGCGCGCACGCGTTCTTCTTGTTATATGCAAAATGTTGATTGTTAATTACTCATTTTTTTTATAATGTTTTAATCTGTTTGCGTAGCCAAAAAAGAAATGAAAAAAGCGCGCAGACTTCATTTGAATCGCTTTTGGTCTTAATTTATTGCAGCAAGTCACGAAAGGTGTTACGTGTGGGGCTAAACCCATTTGTTATTGAGCTACTTAACTGTTGGAATGGCTTTTATCAACAACATTTTCTAAAAAGTTCTTATTCATAGAGGAGTTGTTTGGTTATATAAATTAAATTACTTTTTAAAATATATTGTAACATTTGTGGATTAAAATAGAACTTGATGTGAGTTTGAAATTAGTGATATACTTAAATTGCAGTATATTTTATTTATTAATTATTTCAACCACCAATATGATCTATCTATATAATAGGTTTTCAGAAGGTTTTAATTTCAACTTTTAAGATAAGAGCAACTCATAATAATGCCCTCGATTATTTAGCCTTTGGTCAGCTGTATCGCAACCAAGACCAACAGACTTAATAAAGTTACCTAAAAGTAGTAAGTAGAAGAGAGAAACTTAATCATAATTACTAGCTATTTATGTATATTTATTAAATATAACGAAAGGAAACTCAGTGGGAAAAAATTTGTTGCCAGTCAAAGATTTTCTCAGAGATATTTATAGAGAACGATTTTTATGGAGTAGACAGAGAGAGGGAGATTATTCTGTTAAGAGATAATAATTTATAAGTAGCTTTTTTAAATTTTGCATTAAAGCGTTAATTTTGTGTTAACTTCATCATAAAACCGCTAAGTATATATCAAAGGCCTTTATCTAAATTAATTCCATTTCAAAGCAAAGAAGCTTGGATATATTTTAGTTTTTAAAAATAACTTAAATTTTAATGTTTCTTAAGGTAATTAAAATTTATATGACTTAATTTATTATAGTGCATCACATTAAGAAGCCGAACAATTATCTAATTTGGTGCACTATGATAAAAATAAAAACAAAATACACTGTTGTTCATGAACTGTTACGTTTTTCGACTTCAGAGCTCAAATTTACTTAGAATTGGCTTCAGCTTTTGTTTTTTTGTAAGGGTATTTAAGCTTCGTCTGGAGAATGGTATCCATAACAAGAACATTTCGTAAGTTATGCAGTTCTTATACGTATTATATAATCGATATATATATTTCAAAAGATGTCACCAAATTTAAAATGTTGGCATTGAATGTTCTGATCATTAAGTTTAGTCAACAAATAAAAAAATATTAAGCCAGTTTGTGAAGTTCTTTATATTTGGTTGTTTGTCTTAGAACTCGTTCACTTTTACTTGGCTTTTTAGCAGCCTTTGTGTCCGAGACCACACCACAGGCATAAATTAAACAAATTTGCTAAGCAGTTCGATTTGAAACTTGGAAAATTTGCTAATAGCCCCGATGGAGATCTTATGCAAATGCTCGCCCACATTACTGCATATAAATGGTGCATAGAATCAGGCAGAGACAAACTTCTAAATAGTTGGCAGCTAGCTGTTCATTAGAGACGTAATAAATTCATAAAACCTCAGATCAGCTGCTTCTTTCTGATAAACCAGTTCGATGAGGACTTGCGTCAGAGTAACGAACGCAGCATATATGAGGAGTGGGGTGGTTTATCATTTAATTTTGTACTCTGGTTTGAGTGTGGACATTAAATTTAAGTAATTAATTTGTCAAAAAGCGCTGCAATTTTTTATTCCACACTAGATTTCAGGTTAAAATTGAATTTGATTATGACTAGGTGTTTTTTTGATGATGGGATTTTACGAATTTTACGAATCTTAATGATGCGTTATTATTTATTAAATTAAAATGTTAATCATAGATAAGCTTATAATTAATTAGATTCATGTTTATTTCATATTTTGTGATGTTTCTTTGCCTAAACGATTCTTAATGAGCATATGAATTATTGAAGTGTTGACTTGTGATTTATAAAGTTCCATAGAAGCTTAAGGAACACTTTATTGCTTGATGAGTTAAAGAGGTTTTGGAATTTTTCATAATATTTTATTATTTTAAATATTTTTTATATTTTTTGAAAAGCAATTTTATGAGTGTTTTATATATATTCCTATAAAAATTAATACATCCCCAACAACTGCTGAAAAGTGAGCTATAGATGCAAGATATTATAGTTCTATATACGATTCCATATGTTATGCATAAAGTGGGAAGTCTATTTAGCTGTATGCCGAATCACTTAATTGTTTTACGAAATAAATACTATTAATGGATTTGTTATTTTTGTTTTTTTAAATATATAGTTAATTTAAAAAACAAAATTAACAAATCTCTTTTTCAATCTTTTTGGCATAAAAGTGCAGGATTGATACGAAACACTTAATAAAGCCAAATCCAAACAGGAAAGCGCCTTCATGCATTTGTTTTAATGGGCAGGTTTGCGTCTTCAGTCTTTTGTTTGGCTGGCATGTCTGACGTTTGTTTAGCCACAGTTTGCATCTATTTATTGAAATGGTCTTTTGTTACTGTTTTTGTTCGCTGCTTTTGTGCTTTTGTACGATTTTGATTAACAAAATGAAAGTGGTCTAGAAAAACAATAAAAAAAACCACAAATACAAATACAAATACAAATACAAATACAAAAACCTGCGCCACAAACTTGAACTTGACGTTCGATGTTCGCGCCGCCGATGATGCCTTCACTTCAAATGCGCGAACGTAATAAATAAAAGTGTTTATTATACATATGTACAAGCCTGTTAGCATTTTCTATGATGGCCTAATGAGGTACGTCATCAGCATAATTAAATGCCATTTTTTAAATCAAATGCTCAAATGCAACAGTAGTTCTGCCCTCGACTGCTAAATGCATTTGAAAACTATGCATAAAGCCCAGCCCACTCGTCAGATTATGTGCGCATTAGTCAGCTTAGTGATATGGTAGACCATAAAAAGTCACAAAGACGTGTAACAAAGAGCAGCCGTGACAGCAACTACTTTTTTTATTTTATTTTTTTGGTACCCTTCCATTTAATTGAAAGAGCATATTTGGATTGAAAACTTGCCGACAACCCTCCAGCGATAGTTGTAAACATGCTTTGTATTGATACATATATTTGGAGCTTTAGTACATATGGAAAATATTCAGCAAACTGGAGGAATTTATTTTGTAACTTAAGGGTTTTCCATCTAAGAAACAGAAAAGTTTTTTATTTTGAAACAAAACTAGATTGGTAGTGTCGTCTAAGCTACTTATTTAAACTACTGAATAGTTATACCTAATATGTGTAGTTCAACAAAAATGCTGCCTAAGCGAAAAAGTGGAGAAGAAACACAAAATCAAAATAATATATTGATTGTTTAATCTATGGGCATCTATGGGAAACCAAATTATTGCCATGTTTCGTAATAATTTTTGGTTAAATTCTCTAATTACATACTATAAAGCGGCATTAAATGTTAATATCCATTTTATTGGCGTTCTTTTTGCAGCAACAAATGACTGTTAAAATGTAATTACATGATTAGATAGATGGCCGAAACAAAGTTCAATATAGGAGTATATATCGTCAACAGATAGTTTAAATAATCAACCAGATGAATCCATATTCGTTAGATGATTGTTTATATACAGTATATGATTTAAGTAGAATACAATATGATTTAGCCATACGGCTATAAAATTGTTAGAATGTTTACTACTGTCTACTATAGATCTTCTGTCTACTATAGATCTTCATAACACATTCTAAGAAATGAGAAGGGTATACAGGGTATGTGGTGCAGCCCATGATATCTTCAAAAGATCTTTTCATATTGTTGTATTTATTTAAAGCTGCCGTTGACCGACCTGCCCAAATCTAGTTCAACTCTTGGCTGGGCTTGATTGTAATAAATGACAATGTTGATGATTATTATAACCATTATGGTGCGACCTTCACCTTCAGTGGAACATTACAATGTGGCAGAGGCGTGTATATTATACGAGAATGCGTTAAGACTTAACGTTTTGGCATTATTAAGTTAATTTCAGCTGATTTGTCTAACGTTGGCGTTTATGGTACTGTATACTTGTATTTTTGTTTCGTATTGCGGTTTTTCTTTGTTTTTGTTCACACGTTCCATTTACAGGGCCATTCGTGTTTTGTGCTTATGAGCTGCATTTCCTATGCACATTAAAATGTCAAATTATCAAACAAACATTCGTACATGCCTACATACATACATAGGTGGATTATTGCACCCACAAATGCATTTTTTCCAGCCACTTGGCTTGCCAAAATGTGAGATCAAAAGTTCAGTCACGAGCAACAGAATTTTGCTGTTTCTTGTAGACTTTGTGGCGCATGTTGAGCAAAAACAACAACAACAACATGAATAATTATATCTGCTTACATTGCATTTGCACTCAGAAATTGCTGTCGAATGAGGTATTGACTTAATGTACAGTTTTATGATGGAAGCTGATGTTGCTGCTTAAGTTTTTTTTTAATTTTTAGCTCATTGAAAAACTAAATTGATTATTAATGTGCATTTGGGATTTGTCGATAACAAATGACATGCATATATGTAGGTGCAATTATTAAAAACTAATCTGAGATAGTGCAAGCCTAACTTTATATGCGCCAACCCAAAGAATTAGGATTTTGTTGGTTAGGAAGTCAATGGAATATCGGCGCAGTTTCGCTTAAGGAGTAGAAAGGCTTTTTAAAATAAGGCAACAAAAGCACAAAAACTGGATGAACTACTTTATATTTTAATAAAAATAAACTCTATGATTTTTGGCATAAATTATATTTTTATACAGTAGTAGCATTTTCTATCCAATGCTGATTGGTCCATAAAGAAGCCAGCAGATGATGTAATCATAGACTATTATATAAAGGAGCCCATCAGTTGCTCAGTCGAGGAATAGATAACTTGCTTAGGGTCTCTTGGAGGATGAACTTTCTTCTACTCCAGACTAAGGCTAGATTGCAGCATAATACAGACTGAGCTCTCTCTAGTCCTTGTTTTTTAGGTTAAAAGCTGCACTAATCCATCCATTCTTGTAATAACTTGACTTATACCAATTACTGAGTTTCCCTTTGGCTTTTGAGGGCTTATATTAAAGTCCTCGTTAATGTATTAGATAATTACTAGCTCGTTTCCACGCCTTATGACAACACTACATAGTATTAATTGATTGAGCAGTTCATCTATCATAAGAGAACCGCCTTTGACCAGTCGAATGCGATTTATTCTAAATAGTGGATTGCTTAAGTGCCAAACCATACTTTAAGTTAAGTTTTAGGTTTGACTCTAACTAACTTAATGATAAGAAAAATTATTTGCTCTACAAACCGGGTGAGGAAGTACAAATGCATCCTTGATGTTTGTGAATTATTAGCTGTTGCTTTAACCTTTATTAGTTTTAGGAAATCAATTCAATAAAAATTAATTCAATGCTCACCCAAACAATTTATTACAATAGTGTCTAATGATATATTTCAATGCTCTTTTAAAATGTGTTTTATTTTGCAAAATACGCCAACATTTGGACAACAATGTTCAAAACTTTGACCATTGGCTAAATAAAGCATTTTTTGGTTGTTATGTTATAGATTTACGAGTAAATTAATAATCATAATCTATAAAGAGCATTGTGAAAAGACATCATCGCACACCTATTTGAATGGGAAGCGGCGAAGGTAAACGAACTTAGCCATGTAGAATGTCTTTAGCATTTAAAGCCGTCGCCAAGTCAAGACACAGCTAAACAAATACTATAAATATCGCGAAAAAAGCGAAGAGGCAGACAAAAAAGTGGCTTATTTAATTGAGCATTTTACTTGACTTAGTACGAGTGTGAGTTCGAGTACGAGACTATGGTACGAATACCAGTCATACCAGGGTCATTTCGTTGTTGAATCAGTAAAAATTAATCAAGCGACGTAGCCGAGTTGCCGGCGACGTAACTCAAGCGACACAAGTTGACCCAAATTTTGGGGTACTACGTAGATTTTCTTCTTCTTTTGCTGCGGCTGTAGGTAAAAACGATTTCGTGCTGGACGCAATAGATTGCTGGCCGAGGCTGTGTTGCTGTTGCTGATGCTATTGTGGTTGTTGTTGTTGTTGCTGCTGTTGCCTTGTTGAGGTAGGTAACATTTGTCAATTGCAAATGGCCAGAAAACAAACAGAAAAGAGCCAGAAAAGAGTCGGACAGACGGCAGACAGCAGACAGCGGGCAGGCAAGTCAAGACAATCGTGCAAAACCTTCGACATTTAATTTGGCTACATTTTAGCGGTGCACGTTTAGTTTGCGAAGAAAACTTTGTTGCAGAAAAAAGTTGTTTGTAAAATCGACAATAGCAACAACAACAACAACAACAGCCAACATTTTTATTGCTATTTTGATTTTGATAATTGCGCGAAAAGGTCACGCGAGTAAAAATTATAAATTTCTGTCTTGACTCACTTAAGCACTGATGGATATTTTCCACACTTTTAACCCAATTTGCCGTACGACCTCAACACCTACAAGAAACTACACAACAACAACAATAACAACAACGACATTCAGTTGACCTTTGAAAGAGACTTACATTTTCCTCAACGCACATTTCACACTTAAATTTTAGTGTAATGTTTGGGAAAATAAATTATGATCAACAAACAATGGAGCCGGCCAAGAAATCAAAACAACAAACTCATGCTGTACATTTGACATTTTCTTGTAATTGGGCCCGGCCCCGGCCCCGACCACATCGTTCGGGCTACCTTGAAAACCCAGCGTGCAAGAAAAATACGTACGTGTAATGAAAAAGAAAAACCGACACGACTGCAAAACATTTTGCGGCACGGCACACGGAACCGAAATAACACGAAAAACACAAGAACAAAAACACAGCCTTAGCGGCAGTGCGAGGAAAAAAAAGAACATGCTGCCACGCCCACAGCACGCCCTCGCCAACACCTCGTCGTAGCGGTTTGGTTGCCTTTGACTGCCTGAAGCTGTCAGGGAGGCATGTTTGCATAAAAAAAAATTAGTAAGATGTTAAAACCCGTACAGAGCCGGCTCAAATGTTCATAAAGTCAACGAGTAAGTGGTGTGGATATAGCCTAGAGAACACACACCTATATACCTCTATATGTTGGGAGGGAGCTTTAATAAATGCAAGATGCAATGGATAGGATTAATAATTGAGTGAATAAATGCTAGGTTGCAACGGCTACTTGTTGTGAAGTTTAATTAAAAGGGAAATAATAATGATCATTCACATTTTTTGAAAAATAAAAAAATTAACAATTAAATCCAAGGATAAGATTATAAACAGCCCCTTCTTATAAAAGCACTTCCTTAGTCGTGCTTTTTCTGCCTGGAACCAATTGTTCAACAGCGAAACAATGTTTAGAACTTAATTCAAATGTCAGTTGCAGGCAAATCATAAAATAAATAATTATCTAATATTGAACGAAAATTAAAATTATTTAATACATTTTTCAATAAATGTAAGTTGCATATTTAATAAGTATTTTAGACCTATTTGCAAGTATGAATAATATGGCCATTTAAATAAAGTAAAAGAAACTTTGTGTTGCACAAAGCATTCATGAAAATATGCAGACAAATAAGTATATTTCAATGATCGACCTTATATTAAAAAGAAGCTTCTTTGGTTGAACTTTCGCACTGACTAATAATTAATTAATAAAGGCAATTATATTTAAGCGATCGACCTTACATTAAAAAGTTACTTCTTTGGTTAAACTTTCCGCACAGATTAATAGTTAATAAATAAAGAGAAATATATTTAAATTAGAAATGTTGGTTCAAGAAAATGTTGATTTTAAATAAAAGTTATATTTTTATTATAATAAATTATATTCGTAGACTGAGTTGTCATTATAATTTAACATAAAAATGAGTTATTTATTATAATTGCCAATCATTGTTATTTGTTAGTTATTTGTTTTATTTGTAGAACATTTTTCATCCTTTTCGTTATTTTAACAAGTGCTGCCTAAACAAAATGTGCTGCTGTATTGCTTTTTGGCAAATGAACTAATACTTGAAGACTATTTTAACATTTAGATATATAATTAAAATGATAAAAATTGTATTCTTTTATGCAGAGATAGTTATATAAACAAAATACACCTAAGTCTGTTTTTACAAGGTCTTTTCTTACAAGATTTTGATATAATACTGTTTGAAAATGAAAAATTTCATATATATTTCTATATTTCTATTTCTTTGGCTATGATCAATGACTTTTTTACACGATTATTTCTGGAACTAATCTACCGTGTAAAAACAGAATTTAGTGCAATTGAAAAGCTTTATTTTTATAAAAAAAAGAAATAGCTCAAGTTAATAATCGGACGATATATTCTTCAGGAGTTGCAAATCATCGTTAAAAATATTGTGTGCTACTGATATTTATTTACATATTTTAATGCTTTAAATCAACTATTTATTCAGTAGTCAGTAGCTATTGTTCTACCTTATTTTTCCTCTTTTTTGCGTATCATATTTTTGTTGTTGTTGTTGTTGCAAATCTAAACAAGTGATTGTGCAAAAAGTATTAATGAACTTATAACGATTTCCGCGCTCTATTTGGCATTACTTGGGCGCTTGCTCAAAATTGTCAATTAGGTTTGTCCAATGCAAATTTGTAGCGAATTGTTTGCTAAACTTTTGTTTGACAATTGAAATGAACAGATAAATCATTTTATGCTATTGTCTAGTCTGTATTTTTTCCATTTGAAAAGTCTTTGGATCGCTGTTGCGGCTGCTGGGAGAATTCTGCAGCGTTTGTAGTTTGGCGGCAGCAATTAGTGCAAAAACGAAACAAGCTGGCGAATGAAAACTAAAATCGAGGAAAAAAAAAGAATTGGCATGAAAAGACAGAAATAAAGAAAAACTCGGCGTTGGCATGGGAATTATGTCGTTCGTTCGCTCGACTTTTATTGTATGTTGTGTAAGTTCATTTTGCATGCAGGCGGGTGTGCACAGCTACTAGATAGTGTATGTGTGTTGACTATGTGCAAATCTATTGCCAACACCCGCTGCCACTGAGCTGCCACCAACGTTGCTGTAATTCAAAATTTAAATTTATGTTTTTATGTAGCAACACATTACTAAAAAATTCACATGATGCAAAATGATATGAGCAGCAGCAATCGCATGATAACATTATAAAGAAACATGCAAAATGAATTAAACAAAAAAATGCTTGCATATCTCCCATGATCTGGCGTTGTTTCAACACATTTCTGTTGCTTTTGATTGCAGCTAGGTGCCATTGATTTAATGACAGTAAGTAATGCAGCACTAATTCAATTAATTTATTGTAGAGGCTTGTTAGAGGCTTGTAAAATACTCGATGAAAAATCTAGTTAGAAGCTAAGCTTTTTTCTGCAACAAGCGAGGGACAAACACTGTATCCCCCTTTGAAGTAATTTATAAATTATATAATATAGCAGATTATTATCGAACTATCGTTATGTGTAGGCTAAAAAGGTATTTCTGTAGAGAAGTAAGAGTTTGACTACGAAAGCGAGAAGATGTTAGAGAACAAGACATGTGAATAAACTTTACTTTAATTTAATTAACACAAAGAATAAATATTTTACTCCAATGATTAATACGATGACGTGTGGTTAACTTATTTACGAAGTTATTTATTTTATTTATTTATATTTTATCTTTAGAAAGCAGTAAATTCTTGAAAATATAAGGATTAAAGGCACGCACCCTATATTTCATCTAAGTAGTAACAGGCAGTACTGCTAGAATAATATATAGAACTGGCAACACGTTATTAAACTTTTAAGCATTTTTTTTAACATTTAAAACATTTTTCTTTAAAAGAACCTTCTTTTTTTAGAAAGTCTTCTTATTAAACGAATTATTATTGACTCTTTTAAATATATTTTTAAATTATAATATTTTAGCACAGAATAAACTATGTTTTATTTCGCAACTTAACCTGACTAACTAACAAGCCAACGGCCTGACACTTAGTCGCGTAGGCTTGTAGGTACTGGCTTGACATTTGAAAAGGCAATGCTGAAGTGCTCGCAGCTGTGCTTACAAATAAGTATGAGCCTCAATAATCAGAGTACGCCCACAAAATGTGCGCAAATCAATGTAATTAACGAAATTGACGATTTGGGCAATCAAAAGCAGTCTTCAAACTACCGCAAACAATCACAAACATGACTATGTGAAACACCAATTACTAATATCAACATTTTGCACTCAAGAGAAAAATTAAAATGAAAAACTTAACCACTTGCCACAACAACAACAACTGCTCAAATGCCATAGTGACACACTAACTGGGTGACTTCCAAAAGGCAAGATATAAAACGGCATTGCAACAATAACAAAAACACTGGCAACAACAATGTACATATGCTACTGCCACAAATGCATTTGTTAGCCACAATGTGCATCGGCGACGGCGACGAGAAAACTGAAATTATGCAACTTTTGTTGCCGCAGCCGTTGGCATCCAGTGGCACTAGAGCAGCTTTAGTTGGCCACAGCAGGCGATGCAGTCCAGCAGGCAGTCAAATGTTGCAGGTGAGCCTCCGATAGAGCAGCAGCCGCATTTGGGAATCGTTTGAAGTCGGTCCAATGGCGGGTCTGTCTGCCCGTTTGCCAGGCTATTTATGTTGGTACCCCATATTTGAGTTACAGTGAAAATTGCTGATGAAAAATATTACAAATACCTGTGCACATTGTTGTAACTCATTTATCTATGTAGCTTCAAAGCTAAGTGTGGAAGTGTTGTGCTAAAAATTAGTGTTCCTTTCACCATAGGGCAGGCCAAGATCATATACAGAAGGAAACAGGCATAAACTTGCAGTATTTTAGAAACAATATTTATGGGTTTTATTAAGTTCTTCATTTTCATTAACTTTTACATTAATATAGGGCTGAAAAGTCATCTTCGTCGAAGCTTTAATTATTTAATTTTTTTTTTTTTTGCTTCAGATTTCGCATTTTATATTCAAAATTTCTTCTTTTTTGTTGGCTTATGAAATGCACTATATTAAATAAGTTAAAATTTTTAGCAATTCATACTGTATTTTTTTCAATTACGCTACCATTGCATTATGTTTGGTTTCGGGATGTTAAAATGGTCGATGCTATGCCTTGGTTTTTGCCCTCAAAAGGCCGCAACAGCTTCGTTTCATATTTGGCACAATTGACATAGTTAAGCGGCCATTAACAGCGGATTTGTCCAACTGACCGACCAGCCGACTGACTGACAAGATAAAGAACTTGAAGGTGTGGTGACGACAACAGACAGCGGCAGCGTACTTTCAATACGGAAATTTAACAGAGAAGGCATATAAATTCAAATCGAGTTCGTTGCCTAAGTCTTTTGTTTTTCTGCAGGTGAAAGGATAATGCCGTTTGTTTCACTGGACGTTTCTTTCGCCACAGACACACCCCAGATTGTATTTTACAACCATAAATCATATGCGTTTGAAATATATAGTATATACATAATAGTGTATATAAATGAAGATTTTTGCGAAAGTCGCTTGAGACGAGTGGAGCGCCAAAAATGTCACTCGAAATGCATTTGCAGAGCAGAGCAGTTGCATAACGGCACATACATGCACACAATCCATTTAAAGATTTAATTGTTTCGATTTAAATGCAATTTGAGAAGCGCAGAGAGCGGCGCAGTAGCAACTTGTACAGCAGCAGCTGCCGCACGTTCGCGACCGCGAGTTGCGATTAATGAGCTCAATGCGCTTCTTGCACCGCTGCGTACGTTTTATACATTTATGTATGTGCTATATGAGTGGTGCTGTTATTGTTATTGTCGGTTGTTGGTTGTTGGGGCTTTATGATTGGTGAGAGGTCAAGACGTAGCAGATGCATATAAAATGAAACGGTTTAATTTGACTTTTTAATAGCTCAATCAAATGCAATGATCAAAATGTTAACGGCAAGCAATTTGAAATGCTATTGGGGAGTCATAGATTTCGCAAAAGAGATTTATGAGGTTTATGGGTTTTGTATGTGATGCTATTTAAGGTCTTAAAGATCTTTTAATTTAAATGTTTTATGTTTCTTTTATGTTTCTGTTAGAATACATTGCTGATCTAACTTTGGCAGATTCGTCAAATTTATAGAAATAATTTTACGCTTTTTGCTGTGAACTTTCTTTTCCAGAATCAATTTATTATTGAATTAATTAATTTTAAATAAAATCTGCTTGCTCTTAAATGGAACTGGGAGGAAGAAAGAGATAGAGCGAGTGTCCCACATTGATTCTTACTTCCCGGAATTATTGCTTTTCTTCATCTGTCTGTACTTGGAGGCTCAAGTAATTTTAAATCAAATCTGATTGCTTCTAAAGGGAACTGGTAGGAAGAGAAAAATAGAGCGTGTGTCCCATTTTAATTCTTACTTCTCAAAGTTGTTGCAGACGGTCTGTACTTAAAGGCTTATCTGCATTTAGATGCTCTAGTATAGTTAAAAAATGATAGACCAGTTGTTGCCAACGCCTGCGGTTATTCAGCTGTAAATATGAGGCATACAGTTGCAATAGCAATAGCCTTAATATCGGCCGGAATGAGAGTCGCTAAAGCTACAGATACGGACACACATGACGGGTTGCAACAGCGGCAAAAACTAGCGAGCTACAAGCACCAAAATATATGCCAAAACGCTTCACTTGACTTCGACGACGACGATGCTCGGCCAGGTTGCTGTTGGCTGACTTCGATTACTTTTGCAATTTGAGGTTTTTTTTTTTATTATTATATATTTTTTTTTTTTTGAGCTGAATGTGAAACTGGTGCAAAACTTTGAAGCTTTGGCAGACATTTTTCGTGCATTTTTGGCACACGTGTTCGAAACGAGAGACGAGAGACAAGAAAAGCCAAGAAGCCAAAACTTATTGCGCAATCGATGCCCCACACAACTCAATCGCGTACTCAGACGCATTTGGTTCAAATGGATGGACAAGTCGGCGACGCTGACCTCCAAAAAATATATGTAAGTAAGTATACTACTCGCTTACTCGTATATGAAATAAAAAATCGAAAAAACCAGAGTTTGGTTTTCTAAATCGATCGCGCCAACGATCTCAAAGTTGCGTTCATTAGAGCAAATTTTTGTCGTTTTGTTGCAACTGCTCGGATATGTGGAACGTCTTTGCGGCTTTTTCTCAGCGAACAGCAAAAGCAGCAGCAGCAACATCAACATGTTGCGAAAAGTGTGTGTGTGTGTATGTGTGTGTGTGTGAGTGTGTATTTCAAGTTTTTTCTTTTGCATCTTTTAAGTACAGAGTGGTCGTAGTTGTCGACGTTTTCGTCGCTGAACGTCGTCGTTGTTGTCATTTTGTGGCAATTAATTAATTTCTGCGAATATGCGTATGTCTGTGTTTTGTCTGCCTGCCTGCCCGCCCGCCCGTCAGTACACCCCGCCCCCATCTCTTGCACAAAATATTGTTTTAATTGCCAGCGAACTTTGTGTCTCAACTGCAATTTGTTGCTCGGTAGAGACCGACGTGCTTGACAGCCTTTAGCTTGCGACCATTGCGTAAATGTTGCACGGTCCGCTTTGGTGGTCTGGTGAAATCAGCCGCCTCCAATCCGTATACTATAACAAGTCGCTTGTCCCGAAGCATCGCTCTGCATCCTAAATCAATTCTTCTCTTCGATTTATGGATGATTGATAAAGCACAAATCGTGTTTATTTATTAAATCGCCGGTGAAAGTATTTTATAAAACTGCTTGAACAAATTAAAACATATTGTATTTTGTTCCTTCTATCTGTTATATCCTTTTAATATAGCTAACATACAAATAAATTAATAAACTCTGTATTCATTTATTTCATTTAGAACATGGCCCAATTATTCAAAACTCTTTATATACAAAACAGTTTGTCCTGGCTGACTAATTTCTAATTAATGCACAGTCCAAACAACTCTTTATAGTTATAGTATATTAATAATTAGTTAATATGTCTGAAAAATCGTACATTACTTATAATATTACTTTAGCAACTCTTTAGCAACTCTTTCAAAATAGAGTAGTAAACGTCTTCACAGCTTGCACATAATGTCTAGGGAATATTTAAAAAAGAATGTGCTCCAAATTAGCATCTGTACAATAGTTTTTGTAGAAGAGTAGTCTGTCATTGTTCTTGATATTCTTGTGCTACAATGATTTCTTTATAAATCAATTGTAATGTCAGCAAACTCAGTCAGTTTGGGATATAAAAATAGTTATGGTTATATGTAGTAGCTTCATCATTTGTCACACAACTTCCAAATGCTTACTTTTTAAATTGTCTAATTTTTTTTTAATGAAATATAATATTTTCTCGCATATTAATGGTTATTAGAAGAAAAGTATGTATAAAAAATCACTTCTAAATATTAAGCTTATTAGTACTTTTTTTTTTAGTTATTTTTAATTTAATTAAAGCTTTTCATATTTTTCTATTTGATGGACACTAGGCTATGGGTTGCTGTTTTGAAAAAAAACTGTTTATTTTTGTTGTATAACATTTTTGAACATATTTACATTGGAAACTGATTAACTGATGGACATGAAAAATATTTGTATATTTTAAATATTGAACAAATGAAATAATATAAGTAAAAAGGAACCTTAAAGCCCGCCTATGTGTTCGCAATTCATCTGCCTTTTTCGAAAATAATTAAGTATATTTTTGAATCGAGTTGCAAGTCATAGCTGTTTGAAAATATTTACTCAAGGCAAAAATTGTAGTCGTATCTCATTATCGTCGAGCTGAACCAATCATAATTATTACTCTTTAACCTATCGTTACTTAAAAAAAGTAAGGGATGCAACATCGTTTAGTAAGCATTTTGGGGGTATGATGTTTGGGGTATAATATTAATGTATTGTTATTGATGTTTAAGTTTGTAATACCCATGGCTGTTGTTTACAAAGATATTGGAGTTCAGTTGCATACCAAGAATGTTTTTGTTGTACCCAAAATGTTTAAGGACTCGTAGGCTGCAAATGTTGATCGTAAATTATAATGATCTAAAACAATTACTTGCTTTTGAAGTAGTAGACTATATGGCCTTAAAATAATGAATTTAACATTGTGGCTCACCACAATAAGCCCTGTTACAGACGAATATAAATTCTTAATAATAATTAAATGCTTAATAGGAGTATACGCCAAACACTAGAAGCAATTCAACGATCCAGCTTGTATATATTTGTCATCTTCCTACAATCGTTTATTTATAATGTCGTATGCCTTTACTTGTCGTGCGTTTTAAACGTTAGTTCCGTTTGCTTTTTTCGTGTCGCTGAATGCCAGTAATTAGACCCTATGCCTTATTAAGACGCGTGCTTCGCCATAATAGACCTTTATGTAAAACAAAAGATCCGCTTCACAATCACCTTTAATTACAATGAATTACGCAGAGCCAAAAGCAAAGGCCGTCCAACGTGCAGACACCTACAAGACTGCGGTGTACCTTTTGAACTACAGTCCACCGACACCGCCATCGCCACCGCCACCAGCCACCAGCCACTTCGCACCACCAAGCCAGCACAACCAGCAACAAGAGTCAAGAACAAGTTGCACCATAATTTGTAACAAATTACACATGGAAAATTGAATAGAAATAATAAGTGCACACACACGCTCCAACAAGCCAATATGCCACGCCTCCCTGCTAGTCGCCAAGCACCACAATTGCACCACAATTGCACCACAACGACGAGTGGCAGCAGAAACAGAAACAACAACAGAAACGCCAACGCCGTCGACCTTCGGCAGCTTAAAGCAAATAAATTCTGTAAGCTAATGGGATTTCTTGGAACTGGTTCTTGCTGGTGTTCAGAACTCATGGTTTTATAATCGAGCACGATTCGAAGCTGAGCTACGGATGGACGGAGGTACGGACGTTTAGAAAGAAAATTAAATTAAACATTATTTAATGACAGAGGTGACTTTTTTATTAGAAAGTTGTTTTAAAGTTCCGTCAGCGGCGCCCATTGACGTCCTTGAGCATATCTTAGAGCCGCATCGGGCTTTGGCCCCAAATTTGGACTGATCTGTAGGTAAGGTAAATGCAGATTATTCATAAGTATACGGGCATATATGGCAACGAGTTTACAAAACACTCTCCGTGGTTTGTTTTTTGTGTCCATCTGTTTGATTTTAAATTACTTGTGTCATTTGTTTGCTCGTAAACATCGCTCGTAAATCGCTGAACCGGTTTAAGGATCTTTGGCCGTTGGGCAACTTTTGAATTCTTTTATTTTTAAATTGTTGTTTGCCAGAAAAACATGCGCGGAAAATGCAAATACATGGCCCTACATTTAATGAATTTAATTTATCAAAAGCAAACTAATTTTTATGATCCCATTAACAAGTCTGTAGTTTATAATTTATGTTTCGATTCTAATTCTGAATTAAGAAATTAGTGGTTCGGGCTTTTTGAAAGTTGAAATTTTGGTATTTCGCACAAGGAAAAACCCACCAAAGTTCGTTCACTTGCCACAAATTAAATATCAAGTGTCTCCTCTTTTTTTTTTCTTTGCTGCGCAAATTTATGAGCAGTTAGCTGCGATCTGCGTCTGACTTTTAAATTAAGCCATATAGCATCACTTAGAGGGACAGCTGCCTGACGTTGATCGCCGTCCACTGCCGACCTTGTGCCTGTCATTTTAAGATCATGCGAATACGCTATACATTATGTGGATATGGATCGAGTAACGATGTCAAAAGGTGCTGCTTTGCCAGTTGCACGAACACAGATGATGCGTGAATGCAAGGAAGTCCCGTTTGGGCCCCTAAGAAAATCAATTAGCATGTCAGGTAGCCATGTCAGTTAGCCATGACGAGCATTTCCTTCCGACACCAAGGCAGCTTCTCGAATGTGGGTCAGCTTGATAAGTGAGAGGATTGAACTTTTGTTTGGCTTCTTTTTGCGAATCGTAAACAACAACGAAATGATGTCAGGCAGTCATCTGGGCAGGCTCCTTGTCCACTGATGATGTGCAAATGAGTCCATATCTCAATATATTTATTTATAATTTCAACTTAATAAATTAACGGATCCGTTTAATTAATTGAAATTGCACGATAATTGGTGTTAATTCATTGACCGCAGATATTGTTGACACGATTTTTTCGAAACTGGTAACAGCAATGGATTTAATCAATTAAGATGGTTTTCAAATTCAAAACAATATATAAAACCTTATGTCAGAGACGAATTACAGACTGTTTTTTAGAACATATATTTTATTTTTTATAGATTGTGACAATATCGTTTAATTATGAGACAGTCAATGGGCAGATAGTCGAAGTCTTAAATGTAATTGCAATTTACTTTTAAACTTATTAATGTAATTGCAATTTACTTTTAAACTTATTAATGTAATAATTAAAGTAAATAATAATGTAGAAAAACTATCTGTTTTGATTTTTATTTGAACAACGATACAAATATTAATATTTTATATAAACTTAGAGATATTTAGGTTTCTTAGGAACAACATTTAGCTTTAATTTTTCGATTTAATCATATTTTTGGCGGGGTTTATCCAGCTGGATAAGGGAACAGTGTCGATAGTTATAAATAACGCTAAGGATCTGTCTTAACATTGCAGTGGTTAGTGCAGCAGACTCCGGAAAGTGGAACTTTGCCTTTTAAGTACCTCGAAAATACAATGCTAGTTCTGTAAAGGAAAATTCAGAAAAGGGGAGCTTAGATTCTGTATAAAGACCCAATAAGAAATTCCGACTTCTTACCAATGCCATCGTCAACCTAAGATCAAATGATATTTTGTGTCGTTGATCGCAGCAATAAGTAAGAAGGGATTTTGTTCACCAACGGTAGTGGGTTCAAGCTGAAAAGGTTTGAAAGGTTTGTCCACATATCAGAGTGAAGGGCCTGATCTATTGGCGAATATTTAAGACGATCCCAGAGAAGACTGTCGCACGTTCACGATGGATGAAAACTAGTATACCTAAGTAAGCTTCATTTATATTAATTGCACTCTTATTTCATATAATCCAACAATTATGGAATCTTTAAAATAATTAATAAAGTGGGAGTGTGACTTTCTGAAAATTATAAGCCAAGTCTAGCTGGTCAAGAAAATAAAACTATTTACCTTTTAAAAATCGATCGGACAAATCACCGTCTTCGGTAAATTTTAGTAGCATTTTCTAATCTCCTCTTGAAACATTATTGTATTCCGTAGTAATGAGATTACATTTACAGGCATGCAAAAATTAATGTAGTTGTCGATCAGCTTAAAGCACTCCATGCATATATCCATTATTCTCTGCAGAGTGACTTTGTGATTGTCAGGAAGGACTTATAAATCAACGGAAATCATCAATAATGTATTCATAGATGGCCCGAAATGAAATGAAATGTCCCTTAAATGTCCCCAGATAGAAGAACCAACGCATTGAATTCTAACACTTATTACAATTTATTTACAAAATATTTGCATACAAAATTGCTAGAGAGTTACAATTTAAAATATTTACAGGCATATACGATTGCACGCAACAATTTCAAAACAATTTTAAACAGCTTCGCTTTAAGAACGCAGGGAAAATGGAAAAACAAAGACTAATTGGATAATTTTTAAACATTTTTTTATTTCTTAAGACATTTTCACATTTCCTTTTTTTTGTTTGTTTTGTATTTGTTGTATGACGAAGACGTTCACTGATAAAGACAAACAACTAGAATGTTTATAAAATTTGGACATTCCTTTTATAAACACTTAGCTGCCATTTATCCTAAGCATGATTTGCATACGTTTCTTGTTCTTGTTTTGAAATAATTTACAAAAGAGTTTTGTTCTTATTGTTGTTGCTTCCTTGCATACTTGAGTTTTCCTTATGAGCTAATAGAGTGGCAGGGTGGCAGAAGTTGCAAAACTTCGTGAAATTAAAGAATTTGTTGGTTGGGGGGCAACAATTGGAGGCGTGGGGACCATGTGAGAGAGTTGGGAGAGTGAATTACACAATATTGCTAAATTTTTGCTCATTTCTTGAAAGTCCGCATGCTCCAAAAACCAGCCCGCCTTCGCAGCCGCCGCTCTACTTGTGGTAGCCGCTATGGTCGGCATAAACGCTGGCGTCGTGGCCAATTGATGAGATGCCCAGGCTGCTCACGGGATAGCTGCTCACAGAGACGGCGGGTGCGTGCTTGATCACTGAGTGTCCGGAGACCACTGGCACGGAAACGTGCACAGGCACAGGCCTGGCCACTGGCACTGGATATGGACGATCCACATAGACCTTGACCGGCACTGGCACCGGACGATCGACGGGGTAGGTTACCTTCTTGATGACCTCATAGGGCTGAGGCACTGGTACTGGCACCTTGACGGGATAGGGACGATCGACGGGAACTGGGTATGGGCGATCGACACGCACAGGCACCTCCACCTTGACTTGCTTCTCAACGTAGACGGGGTATGGCTTCTCCACGGGCACTGGGTATGGTCTTGGCACCTCAACATGCACGGGGCGGTCGACAGGCACATGGATGGGCACCTATCGAATGCGATCAAATAAAATAAAACCAAATGCATAAGCAATTAATCAATGAATATTATAAAATAAAATAAAATGAACAACCAATAAAGTCATAAATAAACTCACCTTGACGTGGCGTACGACCTCGTAGGGCTGTGGTACATGCACGGGCACTTTAACGTACTCCTTAACGGAAACGGGCACCTTCTTGATGACTTCGTAGGGCTGTGGAACGGGCACTTTCACCTCGACAGGTACACGCTTCTCATGCACCACCGGGTAGGGGCGATCCACATGCACGGGCACCGGAATACCCTTGGTAATGGTGATGGTCTTGTGCACATCAGCCGATTTGCTAATAATGTAGGGCTGATGTTGGACGGCAACGGCGGGTCCGCTGTGTCCAATGGCAATGCCAGGTCCCGAATGGCCAAGGGCAATGCCGTGTCCGGAATGGCCGACGGCAATGCCAGGTCCCGAATGGCCAAGGGCAATGCCATGTCCAGGAGCTGTCAGGCCATAGCCAGAGCCAATGACGGCACCATGTCCCAAATGGCCAACATCCAGGCCGGCGTGTCCATAGCCATAGCCCAGATCGAGCAGACCACGCTTGTCCAGTTTCTTCTCCAACGGCACCTTCTCGGCAGTATCGCCAGCGCAGGCAGAAGCCACGAGCAGCGCGGCAAGGCAGAACTGTGAACGAAATTAAATGAAATGATATGCAAATTAGAAGGCTGACAAATGCAGTAACAACTGCAATTAACTGAATGATATACCGATAGATAAGTATTGTCTGTCTTTCTAAATTTCGACTCTTCAATGTGCACTTATAGTTTGTATATTTATTTGTTTATATAGTGTATGTACATTATTTTGTGCCACTGTTGCAATTTGTTTCCCCACCTTTCCAAATTCAAGTTGCATTTGTTAAAAATAATTAAGCGGTATCATTTAAAAAGTAGCACTTGGCCGTACTTGCCATATGGGTGTGTCGATTACCTAATCGCACAAATAAATAGAAAGTGACTGAATTATTGCGTCCAATTGGCTACCGCGGATAATGATGTTGATGACGATGACGAAGACCATGGTAACAGAAATGTTGGCGCGCAATTGTCGCGTCGCGTCGCATCGTCTCGCTTCCCATTCAAATGGTCAAGTGAAATTCGAACGTGCCGCACATGCGCAATGCAAGCGCAAGCGACCGCTCCATATGCCTCAATAATTATGAGTTGTCTTGCCACGCCCGGACCACCAAACGCCCACTCTCGGCCCATTGATATTTTCCGCAAGCGTTCGTTGACAGTGGCAACAAAATGGATTACAAAATGCGCTGCACGCATGCGCAGCTCTTGAGCGCTTTTTTCTGAGTCCAGTTGAATCGAGTTGAGTCGATTGCTGTTGTTGTTGTTGTTGTGCATTTTGCGCCCATTTTATTTGTCTATAGCCATTTTAATTGTTCATTTCTGCCTCAGTTTGATTATGGTTGCCGTTTTAAACGTGCCGGCACGTAATTTATGAACGCGCCAATGCAACGTTTTGAAAATTGTTTTTATTAGCAGCGTTTTGAGTTTTGTTTTTCTTCTGCCTCAAGTTGAAGTTTGTCATTTAATTTAATTTGACTGTGGATTTTTGTTTTGTTACGCATTGTCAGGCAATTTGCCGGCTAATGGAGGAACTTGAAGTTCAAGGAAGTGGAGCCAATTATTGGAATAAGCTTGTAAATAAATGGGAATTCGGTCTGACAACAATTAAAACATTGAGAAGGTTGCTAAAAAGAAGGCTCTTTTTTGGTGTAATTAAAGAGAACAAATAATAGAACAATTATATAGAGCATTTAAATTTGTTAACCTTTCTAAAGTATCTGCAAAATTTTTATGTAATTGCTTTGATAGAGTTCTTGGAAGATCAATGTGTTCGTTTCTGTTATTTTCATTTAATGACCTGCAACTGAGAACTTGCTTTGTAATGCAAGTTAATTATTAAATTAATTATGAAATTCTTCGGAATATTATAATATTATTGCAAGCACTCTCAACATGTTTCTATATTGGCATACAAAACTAGTTCAAGACTGTTTTTTAATTTGCGTGGGAGTTCTACATTGCTATAAACGGAGTTATGAACAATCAATATAATTACGAGTACATACTATATATATATAGTTTTCCCACACTCATTGATTGCACACTTCTAACAATTCTTCACTTTTCACAATAATGTTCACAGACTTAATTCTTTTTTATTGATATGATATGAATACTTACGAATACTTTCATTGTGGTGTGTGTTTTGGTTTGCCAAACGTCAACACGCCGAAGCTGTAAATGCAGAAATTAGAAAAACGTATTATAATAATATTCAATCGTATTATAAATTAAAAAAGGGCCAACTGAATAAAGTTTATATTTTCGTTTTTAAATTGAAATGGAAAATAAAAAAACAAACAAAGTAATGGTAGCCCGCACATTTGGGGCCTTGATTTAAAACACAATTTGAAACACAGATATTTGGATTATTTGAAAAATGTTTCTCAAATATAAGGCACAGCACTTTGGGGCAGACTTTTAGAGATACGAGTATGTATGTCTTGTTGCATAAACAAACTGACACTTACAAACAAACAAATCGAAAACTTAATGCAAAAACTGTGCAGGATTGTAGAATCACTAGCGATTCCAAACCTTTGACTGGATGCTGTTTGTGGTCAGCGGCGCGCTTTTATACCCCCAAAGAGTTTTTGTGTCAAAACGAAACTGAAAACGCCAGAGTCGATGCGCTCGACGTTAAAGCGCCGGCGCAAAAGCTCTTCGATTGGCGCAATTAAGCGCCCTGGCGCAATGAGAGCGCACGCTCAAAAGCTTTTGCGCCATTTGCATCGGTGTTGGTGCTCGGCCTTTTTGCAGCTGTGTGCGTGTGGCTTCCAAGCAGCTAGCGGAAGCGCTTACCACTACAAGCAGAGCGCACACCCATACTAATGCCGGGTCCGGGCTCAGTTTCTCTGTATTGGTAACCACAGCCCCAGCAGTAGCATTGAAAGGCGCTAATTAAGTGAAAGAATTGTGTGCGCCTTAAACAGTTGAAATATTGGCATTAAAAATTTAAAAAAAATATATAGAAATGACTTTAATTTATTTTCAATGATATATTGTCTTTAAGAAATTGACAAAAAATACAGAATCGACATTAACTGCAGCGCATCTCCATAATCGCCAATTCGTGCAATAATAATATTTGCTTTAATTTATTACCACATCTTGATCGAATTTATTGTATTAAGTATCTGTTTTTACCGTTATGGATGGCGAACTTATTTTAATACATTGCCTAAAATTGTATTACGTAAATTGTCATTAATTGTGTTTTATAGCCAGCTGCTGTTGCTGCTGCTGCTGTTGTTTGTTTATAATTTTTATTTGAATACAACAGAAAGGTCAAATGCCTGTCTAATTTGATTAGAATATACTCGTATGCTTTGGGTGTGGTTCTGGTTTCGGAACCTGATCCAATCCCAATTAGTTTGCTGGCTGTTGGACTGCTGGGGGAAAAACATGCATTTAATATATAAATTATATAAAATTGCCTTCAACAGATATCGAACATTAAGTCAATGCCAGTAGTCTTCCTACATTAGTCTTTGATAGAACGTGTTATGTTTTTATGGAGCTCGTCTCTCTGTTTTGATGCGGGAGGTGCGATAAAATGTTTGGCTAACAATGGCAAAGCATTTATTTATTTTTTTCAACTTGTTGTTTAGCAGTTTTCAAATGAGGCATAACTTTTAGAAAGGGATATTTTGGCAATGGATCAATCATACTTTTGATAAGGAAAGAGAGCAACAAAACAGCGAACAGGATGTCTCTAGAACTATTTCCCAAGTCTTTCCATTTCTTACCAGGCGTTTCATTTTTAATTTCAATTTACAATTCGAAGACCATCACACTGCAGGCTAAGCTGCTATTTCAACCTGCCTTTAACTGAATTTAAAGCTATTTTATTAAAAGAAGGAAAGGAGTCTATGTTTTACAAATTCCAGTAGAAAATACTAGAGCTGATTAAGGGATCGGAATAATCACTATTTGTTCTTTTATTTATTTATTTATTTCATCGACAAACAACGCTGGCGGTGTAATAAAGAATAATTAATATAATAGAGAGCCTAAACTAAATAAAACTAAAGCATAAAAAAGCCATTAAAAATAACAAAATTGTTTAATAACGAATCCGACTTGGTGGGGGAATTTTATTTTCCAAACGGCCAGCTATGCTCCGATTCACAGCAGAGACTAGTCAGAGACGTTATTAGACATAAAAAAAGGGAAAAAGAAGAAAAAATAGCAAAAAACAGATAAAGAAGAGGTATGATATGATATAATAAATTCTAATTAAAATAGTTAAATAATAAAAGATCAAATAACATAATAACACAAATCTTTATCTGATGGGCTGACTAAAAGTATTTTCGTCTTTACAAAAGTATAATCAAGCAAGGACTAATACGAGCAACCTCTTTCTTTAATGCAGTCAGATAAGAATTTGTGTGCTTGCTTTAAATTTGGGTCGAAGTACTAGCAGTCCTTTTCATCTCCCCAAAACTAAACACCACACCCTCGTTGAGATATATAAAGCCACAGTTGTGTAAGTGGCACATGACCGCAACATTGACAGCTTGGATATGCTTTCGATCTCTCAATTTCCCAATTTCTGCGTAATTGTGACAGCAACACAGGCTCCGCACAAGTTACTCAAATAACAGCGAAGAAATCCCTGAAATTTCTTGGAGTCTACTGTTATTTTGTGTTAATGGACACATTTCCGGCCACAAACAAAGCGGGGGAAATTTGATAAGGGCGGCTAGTTGTGGCACACGCATTCCATACATGCCACATGGCATACAAGTATTTGCTTACTTCAAGGAAGTGTCGGTTGCGGCAAATGTTGCAACTGCATCACATAATCATAATAGCGGCTCGTTGCTGGTCTCGTGTTTCATGAGCCGCCGCCAGATTGGTGCATTTTCTAATTCAAATCTGGCCTGACAGACAGGCGTAAGTAGCTGCCCGATTGGCTCTCCAGCTCCTCAGCTCTCCAGCGCTCTCGACTTGTGGCGACTCTGCCTGGCTTGGCTGCCTGCTGTCATGCGTGTGATTTGCTGTGCCACAAAAGTGAAAGGCCTTTGTGGGTCGCACAGATATGAGAGATTATATTGTATATCAAACAGCATTGAGATTTGGCAATTGCAGCCAACTCCAGCTAACTAATAATGTTTCGCATAAGATCAAGCGATACATACATATCTGCTAAACACTATACGTGTTTCTTATGACGCACAAAAAAGTGAATTTGCATATTCTATTGTGTGGGGCTCTTCGAAAGAAATAATAAAAGAATTCAATCTGATTTTAGCTAAATTATGTCATTGCCAAACATTGTATAACTTTCAACAATAATATACGAGTAAGTGGTCGCGATTTTGTTTAAAAACAAACAAAAGAATTTCTCATTTTGAAAAGTGGAAACTGAAATGCCGTTATTTGAGTGGCTTTGTTTGAAAAAAATGAATAAGAGAATAATTTAAAAGAGAACGGTAGACTAGTAGACGGTAGCAGCGGTCGTTGGTTGTTTTAATGTGTAATTTTTTTTAATTATATGAAGAAATTCAAAACTTACTTGTACATAGAAACTGAATTATTTGTTTAATAGTATTGTTTGTTTGTATTGTTTATTATTGTTTTGTAGCAGTAATTAATATTTTTAAATTTGGAACTGGTTATATAATTTAATTTAGTCCATTTAGGTAATTTGATTTTTATTTTAAGAGCGAGCTGTTGTGATGCGAAACAGATTCAAGTGCTTACACATTTTTTATTTAGCTATTAATTCATTTATTTATGTACAGCTTAAAGGTAATTAAAATTACAGATAAGCTATGTTAGTCTAAGCTATAGCGACGTGGCCTTAAGCTGCTTACACATATTGGTAAGCTTTGAAGGATTTTCTTCTAACAATGACAATTTTCTTTACATTTATTCTAATTATAAATGCTGTTTAAAGAGACCCGGCTCATTGTGTTAAGCCTTATTTAAGTGGTTTTAAAAGGACAGTCTCAGAGAGTTACCAATAATACGCGTAAAATATATATTTATTTATTCAATCAAGCGTTCGTATCAAGCTTTCAGACGCTACCAAAACAAATCTCTTGAGAATGGCGAAAAATGAAATATTTGTCAATATCAGCTTTTTGATTATTTATCAAATTAAGCATAAAATAAGTTTTCGATTTATAACGAACAAGAAATGAAATTAATAACGATATTATAAAATGTACAAGAAAGAAACAATTACTAAGTAGTTGATTAAAATAATAATATTTGAAAATGAACTGCAATTTACATCTAAAATTCCAATCTTGTGGTTAAAATATTGTGCCAGCAAAATTGTTCTAGTAAATGGCGTCTGCTAAAATTTTTCTGAAGGACTTGGCCATAAGAACAAAGGACCCTAACAAACAATAGAAATAGTATGTTTGATTAATTATTTGTTTTAAAAAATTCTCTTTGAAAAAAGTATGTGATTTAGCGGCCACCCTCTTTGACTTACTTCCCTAGTCTTTTGGCCAGGCTTCGGCCAGAATGGTTGTAAAAACTTTGCTCCCAGCCAATTATATGCCTCGCTTATATAAAAGGTGTCAGAAACATTCAGTAACAGCATTGCGCTAACTTGTTCAATTAGCATTTCAATATGAGAGCAAATTTGCATGAAGAAGAATTTATTGTTGCGGCTAAAATATAGTAGACATATACAAGTGCATGCTACACATAGGTTGCTGGTAACTTTTACTTTTGCAAAATGTGTCGATTTCTATGTTCGACCAGATGGAACCAACTAGTGCCACCAACTACTTGTGGCAGCTGCCCACCACACGACTACGACTGCAGCAAAACGTTACGATTCTGTCAGCTCGAGACGACGACGACGACGACAACGACGATTGCAGAGTGGAGAGGCAGCGACTGACTGGGTGCATGAGTCTTGGGGGGCTCTTTGTTGCATGTTGCGCTTGTTGCAACATATCGTAAAAGCAACCGAATGCTGGCTATTGCTGCTGCCTTCATCGTTTGTGGCTGCAGCTTGCAGTCTGCTATTTGTTGCTGGTATTGGTTTTCAGTTGGTTTTTGTCTGTTTCGGATTTCGGATTCTCATGTTTGCCAGCGTTTGTTGTTGTTGTCGCTATAAATTGTGGTCAACCGATGCGACGTAATTCATTGACTATAACGACAACAATAATGGCAATGCAATGAACGCATGCTGCACCCCTCAGCCTCTCAGCCCTCCACCCCACCCCACCCATTCCCTCCCCATCACCATGACCAATGAGCATTTGTTGTCGATGATTTATGGCCCAATTGTCTATGAGTGTTAGCTCTGCGGTTGTTTGGCCAGTTGATTGGTTTCGTTGGCTTGCAATACACATACGAGTACGACTACACATATAGGATATGTAACAGAGAGGCCCACAAAAAAGTGACATAAAATTAGATAATGTAATTATATAGTTTACCAAAAAAAAAACAAAAAGATTTGAACAAAACTGGGGGAATTGAGAGAGCGTCCATCAGCTGGGTTGCAGGTGAGTGCGGCTTGTTTGTTGTCTTGTTGGTGGCAACATGCGATTTTTCACACAATTGTTGTGCATGACTCCTAGATGGTCTGAGAATGTCTGCAAGTGTTGAAGAAATTAGCCCCACACTCTTGCAATCGCTCACAATAACGGAGCAGCAGCAAATGTTTGGCAATATTTTGGGTGAATATAATAAATGAAATCAGAAGTTGGTTAATATCATAGATCTAGATCCAACCGTGTTGCGTTTGTTTTCACAATTGTTCAATGTTTTTATTTTCATATAGTAATATAAAACTTAACTACAACATCGATGGAACAATCATTATAATAGTATTAAATGTAATAAACAAAAATAAATTGAAAGGAGTATCATATTATTAAAATTAAATATGACTTATATTTTTAGCTCTGAACAGTCGAAACAAAATTGTTTTGGATTTCTTTACCTGCATTTTTTTCTTTCTATATATATATATATATATATATATATGTAAGAAAACAAAATTTTAAATTGTTAAAATTATCGCAAAGTTGGTCCCGACTTTAAATTAGTTCCACAATCACAAATTTCCTTATTTTTTTAGAAAAAGCTTATTTATTTTTAGTGCATTCGAAATCTGTAAATTTTGACATTATTTTGCATTTATTGCATTTCATTTTTCCCTATTTTCATTAGGTTTTAAGTCTAGCGCAAATTATTAAATAGTAAAAAACTGTTTTTAAAAATCTTGCCCCTGCAATCCAAGTCTTCAAAGAATGGTTCGTTTTCTAAGAACTGCGGGGGCAGACACATCTTTAAATTTAAAAAACCTTGCTCTAAGGCTTTCCCATGCACTAATTCAATCTGTTCGCTCATTTAAATTTTTTTAACGTTACATGAAACAAAAAAAATTAAAAAAAAAACACCATCAAGAAATCCAAATTTATGCGCATTTTCAATGAATTTTTTGTTGTTTGCTTTTTATTATTTATTTGGCCGAAGCGAAAGAAACTTGTAACTTGTCGGAAATCGCTTAAGTTTGCAACTTGATATGTCAAAATGTCAAAACATAACAAAAAACGAAAAACCAAACACCAAAATGTGAACCGAAATGTGCAAACATGTCTAAGACAGCCATTAAGCATACGCCCTGTTAGCCTAACATATTTTCCTCAGCTTTGTTCGTTGCTTTTCGATCAATTTGCTGGCCACTGCAAATCATTTAAGCGCCATGGGCGTGCACATTTTAACGAGCGTAAATCGACAACAATAACAACAACAACAAAAACAACAGCAACTGCAATATATGGCCAACAGCTTCCTTTTGGCCAGACCACAAAATGCAAGCGCAAGCACAAGCATTCGGATCTAAACGTAAATAGTTGTGGCCGTTTAGAAACATTGCGGATGCAGACAGGCAATGAGAAGTCGAGCCGGTTTTATTTTGTTTTAGTCTGGACCATATAGAGTCGACTTTGCCGCAACGTCGTCTTCGCCACCATCACCAGTGTGCCTCGGTCTGCGTCTGCATCTGTATCTGTATCTGTGGCCGTTGCACAATACACTTTCAGTTTCAGTTTCATTGCAAGCAGCTTCCATATAATTCTCTATAATTGTGCGCCTAATTATCACATTAATTTATATATACGAGTATACATATGTGCTAGATCCGTTTTAGAGCTAATCAGCATTTAATGTGTGCCGCCGTTAGCTCTGACAATAGATCCGTTTGCCGTACATTATAATCTTAGAGTTAAATCAAAAATCGGCTAACAAGCCGTTTGAAAAGCCACTCTACAATCGTCAACTGAGCGAACTTGATCCCATTCTAATTGCGGCAAATTAAAAGTTGTTATGCTCATAAATACGACTATTAGCTGGCTGAGCAGATTTGTAAAACAAAGCTAAACATTGTTGGTATTTAGGTTTATAAAAGTATCTAATATTATTCAGCATAGACTAGTTTACGATGTGCGTAATACACCAGAGCTAATGGCCTAAAAGCTTTTTAATGGATTAAAAATCTAATAATAGGCATCCAAAGTTTTAAATTCGTGTTTATTCATTTGAACAAAGGGAATTGTTATTCTGAAATTATAGAGAACATATTCTGGTTTTGGACATCTATTAAAAAAACAATATTCAAATCTATTTATTGAATAAAACAATGGTATTTTGTTGAAAATAACATGTCCCCTGCCCCTTTTCTTTCAGGGAAACCCCTTAAAACTTCTGTGTAAGCTTAATTTGAATATTTGTCTGACGCTTACGCAAATGAGAAATTAATTAGCAGGAATAATTTAACACCAGAATCGCTACTAATTTGATTTCAATTTTGTACATATTATCAATATTATAAAGATCTTAAAATTATTATTATGAAGGTGGACATTTATTTAAGGCATTTAATTTAATAAAAAGGTAAGGAGCCTATTGATTTTCAAAAGTAAACATCGCTGAAATGAAAAATCAGATACGAAATATATAAAAATAATGAAATTGCTTTTTTAGTGTATTCATTATTTGAATTAATAACTAACTAATGACTGGAATGTTATACAATTAATTTTAAAAATTTTATTATTTTGTAAAATTTTCATTCAGATAATTGTAAATACACCAGCCATCATAGAAATAGTTAATGGGGTCAGCAATGCTTTATTCTACGACATACGTGATCACTAATAAGCTAATAAACCCATAAACCCTTTGCGAACAATGTTTTCTTTTTGAAGCGCTTTTTTAATAATTTATTGCATATTAAAGCAAATAAAATACAAATTAATGAGGAGCTTATTTAACTAAACTAACTATTTGTTTTATAGTAAACAGTAAAAACATAAACAAATACATTATAAATATAAAACTATATTTTAAAATTCAATTAAATACCGTGAAACTAAAAACAAGTCAGCACGCCTATGATAGTGCCTGGGAGCCATTCCAAGCGCTTCATAAATATATACTACTACTATATATTCGAATCTGGCCGAATGTCAACAATAAAAATGAGCTGTAATTTGATTACAAAACACGCCCATTTGTTGGCCCGGCCATGCATCAAGAGTCAAGGTCAGCAAAGTTGGTCAGAAATGTAAGTCATAAAATGGCAAAAACAAAAGAAATAACATAATTTTCGCTTTGTCAACCGCAACAACAAAAGGCTACACAGCTTGCCGACTTGCGAGCAAATCTACAACAACAACGACAACAACAACAGCAATATCACAATGACAACAACCAAAAGAAGTACCAAACGCACGAGCACAACTATGTATACGAGTAGAGCAGTAGTCTGGCCAAGAAATAAGCTGAAATGAAATAAAAATTGGACTCGTAACATTCTCGTCAGACGCGAAACGTCTCGCGAAACGATTGAATGCATTCGTTTGGTCTGCTGGCCGGTGCATTGGACATTGAACCACTTTCGGGCCACGATCAACTCGCACCAGCAAGCAACTGACCAACAAACCAAATGACCTCAACGTGCTTACATTATCGTGACATTCACACACACTCACACACATATAAACAAATAAATTACATACATAACATAACATATCGTATTTATACTCGTATATGTTTTCCAGTGTGGACGACAAATCTATAACTAGTCTAATACTTGCGTAATCAATACAGACAACAGCTCTTTCTAAGCAATTCTTTTGTTTTGTCAGAATTCACAATACGCGTAAACAATAGACCACTACGATCATTGATTAGTTGACGCCGATCGCGCCCAGCATTAACTTCTGAACTACGCAGTTCATATTCATGAGAAACCCGACTATGATTCGGGGTTTACTCGCAGCTCGCAAGATCATTATCAGCTTTAGAAGCACTTCCTGTTGCCATCAATATTTCCAGTTCGTTTCGGTGGGCTTGTCAAAAACTTGTAAATTATATTGCGACTTTATATCTAAGTCAAACGATCAATCGAGCAGCGCCACTTATATCTAATTTGATACAGAATTTTCTCAAAATAAGTGGTTTTATGTAAATACAAATATTTCCAGTTAGTATTTATTGATTTACAAAGAGTTTTTTGATAGAAAATTCAAGAAATTTATGCGTTCTTCAAAAGCAGGAATTTTGGAATGAATTTTGTTAATTTTTTGTGAAAATGTCGATATTCATTTTGTGATTTATTTGAGAAACTTAATGAAAAGTGAAATAAAATATAAAAATATATTATATTAATATAGAAATATATATGTATTATTAATATATACATTATATTATTTATATTAATATACAATATCAATATTGATATATACAATGAATATTAACTTTTCCATTTTAAGGGTAAGAAAGTGGTTTATCCAGTGGCTAATCCATATGCTTCTGGTAAAAGTTCAAGCCAAAAGTTCATTGCCAATAAATAAAAGTACAAAAATAAATTCTTTTTTGATTTTATAGCAAGTATTTTTTATTATGCTTGACATTAAGATTCAATATAATATTCACCTTTCCATTTTCAGTGGTTTTTCTATTGATTCTGAATTTCTTTGACGATTGCCAACATTCTTACTTATAAAACGAAAATTCAACTGGGTTTATTTTATATTTTGATTCCAAGTAACTATTTTCATCTGAGAGGTATTCCATATACTTCTAGTAAATTGCCAATAAATTAAAGTACAAAAGTAAATTCTTTTTTCTATTTATAGCAACTATTTCTTATTGTTATTATCCCTTAAGATGGCAACATAAATCCGCTTTCAGCTAAGCGTCATCAATCAAAGCTTTCTTTGTACTCCCCTTCCCTGTTTATATAGTATAGCTTCCACCCATCGTTCCCTTTTCAGTCTCAATTCGGCAATGAAGATTTTGTAATCTTTCAGGCATTTTAATGAACACTTTTCACAATATTCGATCACATGGCACGCCATTAAGTGCATCAGTAAGTGCAACTGCAACTGCACCTTCAGTGGCGCTGAGGAGGAGGTGGCAGCAACAGCGGGGCGCTTAAATTGGTGCTTGGTGTTATGTTTTTGGCACTTGGGCAGACCAGACACTTGGCAGAAGCAAAGCGCACAATGTTTCAATCGACGACAGCACAGTTGCCACATCGTCGCACATTTTCCCAGACGAGCACAGTGACCCAATAACAGGGTTTAGGCGGCATGGCACGGCATTGCAGCTGCTACTGCTGCTGCTGCTGCTGCTGGTGCTGCTACTGTTGCCATGCCATGCCACTCAATCATTCAATCAAACACAGGCACTTCGCTTGTCTCTTTGGGGTTAGTTGTTGGTCCAGTCAATCATGCGCCACATTTGACACAACATTCGAGCCAACAACATTGTCGGCAATTAGTCCAATTTTTTTCTTCTTACTTTTCTGCTGGTTGTTTTTGTTGGCTCTGGCTGCCTGTACTAAAATTAAATATTGCGAAAATTCTTTCAGCGGCACGAAGCACGAAGCAAACATGTGTTCGTCGCTGTATAAAATGCAAAATGAAAAAAATCGTAATAAATGCAAACGGCAAATGCTACTACTTTGTAGACAAAATAGAAATATTTGAAAAATCTTTAATTTTCATGTGGAGCACAAACACACACAGACGGGTCGGGCAATTATTGGCGAGTACTGGCATTTTGGTGCTGGCTGGTTAATACAAGTAGTTGCGATCGTTGCATTTTTCTCGTGCCACGGGGCGTATGAGTGTTGCCGTTTATGTGCGAACGTTCCTAATGGCTGGTCTTTGGTGTGTGTTATTTTTTTTAAAGAAAAGCCACACACTCGCTGTTGTTGTGTTATTTGTGTTGGCAATTGTAAATGAGAGTTTTTAGCGAATCACATTATTTGCACGATCGCAGCATCGGCATTCTCAGCAGTGGCTGCAGTTTGCGGCTGCAGCGCACTAATCAAAAGACTTAAGCCGCAAACTTCTTGCCCAATAAGTTGTTGGTGTTTGAATTCTATAGCGTTCAGTTACAGCCTCGCTTTACGCTGCGTCAACAATTACATACATCCGTGCACTCTAATTACAAGCCAAAGTTATCAAGCGTATGCGGTAAATACGTGACATAGTTTCTCAACCGGGTTAGCTGGAAAATACTTACAATTATTGTAAATGAAAGTTGTTTCAAATGCTCCAAAGAAATAGCGGAAAGTCTTACCATGAAATACCAAAAAACTTTTCGCAATGAAACAAAAAACTAAACGTTTAACGTGTTTGTTTGTTTTGATTTATCCTTGTGTTTTAATTTCAAGTTATTGTTAAATAATTGAAATTAAATCATGAGCGTCTTGTCTTCTACGCGTTTAGGCAGCATATCGTAGCTTCATAAGGGAGTGTACTTCATAGCTGGTGTATCTTAAATTATTAATTAGAATTTATCTATTAATTAACCATTTGGAAAAACGTTGGCAATTCTGAGAACAAACCTTTTATTTATGCATGTTTTAAATTACAAATTTTTGAATAAACTTCAAAGGGAAATTAGTTGTGAGAGCATTTTTAATTTATTAACTTGAAGCATAAAATACGTTTAACCTACACCTAATATCATTTTTTCCTTCTTTTTTCAAAGACATTGAACCTTTCAGCTAGTCAACAACATCATAACATCATCCTCATACCCGAAATTAAATTATTTGTTGGCCATTTAAACGACTTATTAGCATTAAAACATGCTTAAAATAGCAAATCCAAGCAAACAAGCAAAATCTAAAAAAAATCCCCCTTTCGATTCTGCATTAATGCCTGTGCTAAGAGATATTGCATAATTATTTATACACACCTTTCGATGATGCGGCAAAACTCATCCCAGCTTACGAGTATAATGACTGTATTGGCCTCCAAGACTAACACAATCTACAGATTCCCTGCTCTGCACAACCTTGTGCTTCAACCGTTTGGTACCTTCTTCTACAAATAGTCTATTATTATAATTAATGATATATCTCTGCTACGTATTTAGTCTGAAGTGGAAAAAAGGCCCCGAGGAGACAAAGCGTAGCGAGCCACAAATATGAAGTGAAAATAAAAGTGTAATTACAATTGTGGCCGCCAATGTTGCCGCTTGAGTGCGCGAATTTTTAAACGACGTCAATAAAAACAAATCACACAAATAAATGCGAGTAAATAAGCAGCCAAGACTGCAATTGCAAGCCATGATTGCCAAATCTGCCACATCTACATGATTTCTCTGCAATTTTTGTTGGCTGTAAGTGGCGCGACGGCCATAATTAGCAAGAATGTGACCTTGTGGGTTGCACGAATCAGACTGAAGTGAGAATATGACAATATTTTGTTCAAATAATGGTCAGGAGGAGCATTGGCCAATTACTCGTATATTTAATTCTTCTAATATACGTCTTTACTGAAGAAACTCATTTCATTTTGTAGTTGTTATATGAATAGTATTTATTTATTTCTTTATGTTAGTTGCTATACATGGATTATAATATAATGACTAATGACAAATTTGGAGTGCTAACTACATCAATTTTCAATTATAAATATTTACAATTTATGAAAAATATTACAGTTGATAAGAAATTTTATAAGTTCTTTGCTGTTTTGGTTTGTAGTTTTCAGCCTGGTATGAATAGTATTTAAAAGAGTTATTTATTTATAGAAGTTAGTTAGGAAGGTGGTGGAATGTGTTGATGCGGAATAAATGTAGACAGCCTTAATGTTCCTGGATGGATTTGTAATCAAAGGAAATGATATTGGGCCAAGCAGATTGGCATATAATTTAGGAGGTATTTTCCTTAACGTGTAAATGTCGAGCTTGGCTAAAATGTTCACCTTCAAAGTCAGACCTTCTAGGCCAATTGAAGTTGTAGTTGTTTAAGAATATCTTCAATGTTCGTCCTGATAATTTTGGACCAAAACACAGCTTTGTTTCCATTTTAAATGGATTTATATTTTGCGAAAGTATTCCTGAGTTATTTACCAAGCCCTCGTGAGAATATTTGATAGCAGTACTTTTTGTTGTCCTTCTAGATATGTCCGTTTGTTTAAATGAACGCAAGGATCTTCAAAAATAAGGGAGCCACAAAATTACCATATAGAGGAGAAAACATCTTCCACAAATAATTGTTGATCAGTATGAATCGATTCATCCTTTTGAAGGAACGCAAGAGTCTTAGAAAATAGGGGAATTCGAGCTAAAATCAGGAAAACTTGTTTCACATGCTCTTCAAAGTCAAAAAAGTGTTTTCTTCTATCGATTAATACTAAGTATTATCTGTAGCAACAATAATGATATTAATAGTACTAATTATAATAAAATATGTCATATTTCCAGATACTTTTTTTCTACTGTGCTACAATTCCAAATCTATCGCGGCATGTGTCGCGATTCCGGCCAATATGTGCCGAATGATCCGCGCAAGCCACTTCACAAATGCGACATCTATCGGCAACCGGCGGCTGGCAATTTGCTCAAGTAAGTAGAGAAGCTCTGCTCAATAGTTTGTTAGAGTTTCCCCCATTTCAACTGCCTTCATGTGCCACACAGACAACTTATGGCCAAGGGCGCCTCGCAACCCTGGCAGGAGGTGCTGGAGGAAACGTTTAGAGAGGGTCGTCTGGATGGCACCGCTTTGCGTGAATATTTTGCACCCCTGGAGGAGTGGCTGCGGCTCGAGAACTTGCGAACGAATGAGTATGTGGGCTGGAACTATGATGGCGACTATTGCAAGCGGAGCATCGAGACAGCTGGCCTGCAAGTGTTTGGTGGCTACTATAACGGTGCTGGCAAGCACTTGGTGCACGCTTTATTGCCTCTAATAGGTTTATGGCTGTCACTGTTAGCTTTTAATTGAGAGTCTTAACGATAACTAATTACATTATTTAGCCCATAAACCATTTGTGCATTACTTTCTTAATTACAAATTGTCAATTTTCTGACTTTCATTTTATTATTACTTTCTTATACTTGTATACAAATTTTAAATTTTCTATACAAAGTTAATTTAAAAAATCAATTATTTTTTTTACACAATTTGATTTGTTTAATTGAGCAAATGACTACAATTTAAATACCAATTTGAAAAACTGCTTGGCTGCTTAAAGATATTTAAATAAGTTTAATTTAAAGCATGTTATTTGAGAAGTTAAGCAATTAATCGGCGCTTCGTAAAGTTCTGTGAGAGAAGAGTAAAGCAGCTTAGTTTTCAATCGACATAAATGACGATTGTCGTTAAATTAAGCATATATTTGTGAATAAAATTAAAAACCGGTCTAGTAATTGATCTAATATTGAGTTTCTAAATTCTCGAATCTAGCTATCGAGCTATTTATACATTTTAAGTGTTGCAATGTTTTTTTATATTATTATTTTTTCTCATTGGTTTTCTACTCATTCCACTTCCGCACATTCAAGTTGCTGGCTTATTTGAACTTGAGGCAATGCCAAAAATAAAATTAATTAAAAAATAAAATAAAATAAAATGTAAAACAAACACACAATTTACAAACAAATTGTGAGCTGCACCCTACAAACTGCAACTCAATAGTATGTATGTTTAAATGAGAAAATCAAATAAAAACCCGTTTAAATGTGCAGCAGGTTGTTGCTTTTTGTTTATTTGTATATTCGTACGCCTATATCATGTATGTATATATGATATATATACATGTATATGTGTGTTCGAGCTGATGCGGGTCATTGGAACGCAGGCGTCGCACGCACAAGTTGTTTTTGTTGCTGTCGTAGCCTGCTTAATGCAACAAATTTACAATTTAATCAAATAAAAATAATAAAAACAATAACAAAGCCAAAGCCAAGCTGTTCAAGTACATACATACGAGTATATACATATATACATAAATTTTGTATATTTGTCAGACGACAATATTGTTGTTGCGCATCCAGCTGCTGTTGCTGTTGCAGTTGCAACTTCATGTGTTTGTTCAACGGGTTTTTCGCCTTTGTTTTGTAAATTGAATTTAATAAATTGAGGCAGGCATAAACAAGACAATCAACACACTTGTGGGGCGTGGCCGTTAGTGACTGTGATTACTTATAATCCACTAGAAGTGGCAACGGCAGCGGCAACAGTTGCAACAGTAGCAACAACAAGTCAGTGTCATTGTTCTAAAGCCAGTTCTAAGAAATGAGATACACTTGGCTTTACTTTAACGAGTTGAATGGGTTTTGATGTGTGTCTGCAAAAGCAGCAGCGTCATTTGCATTTGTTTACATGAAATTAAGTTAAATAAAGGTGGCGGTGTGAATGTTAAATAAAAGCAAGAGAATTACTCTGGCTCTAAAAGATTGAACAAAATTAGGTGTACATGAGTGGAAAGAATGAGGCGTATACTTACTTATAACTGAAAATGAGCTGAGAAGTTATCTCCACCCTTCTCTGTTCCTTACCAAGCAAACAATATTTCTCATACATAGCATGTTCTCTATTCATTAAAAAGAAGCGTTAAAGCGATTTATTTCAATCTTATATAAGTTAGTCTGCCTTGGCAGGCTAGAATCAGGGAAGAATGAAACTAAAGCTTATTCTTATTAAAGATTTTTTTACATAAATCAATCATAAATTCAAGACAAGTAATTGACAAAGAGAAAGGCAGTAAAATTTGTTGTACTTCTTGTAGCAACAAAAGTCTAAAATTCCACTATAATTTATTAACAATTTATGCAAATTTCGTATGAACTTTTTTGATAAACCTCTTTGACCTTTTTTAAGAACTTTTCGAATTTATTTTTGAGTTGCTAAGCAAAAGTATTGTTGCAATAACTAGATTTGCAGTGCATCTCTGTTCAATCAAAGCTATAACAATATAGAAAAGGGCCATAATAATATAAATAAAGGTATATTTGATTAATTTATTATGTCAATTTGGGCAACATTTTTCCACACATAAGATAAACAAATATGAGTTTCAGGCTAAGCCTACAAAATTGCATTTAATTTCTTTGCTCCCTCTTTCTTTTGCAATCCACAATGCACAGACAGTTGTGATGGACCGCCAGCATTGGCGAACAGCCCCCAAACCGTTAATCACTTTATTATGCACTCCACTAATTTATGCATTCTCCCACGTTTCGTCAGATTGTCGTCGTTCTGAGCTGCATTGCGTTGAGCCGAGGTTTGAGCAAAAAAAATCAAATAAAATGAATAAAAAGCGCAAGCGGCAACAAAAAGCAGGTTTGCCTACAATGACAGCTACGACAACAACAACAAGAACAACAACAACTGGCAACGTTAAGGACATTATCAACATTTCAATTATGTGCAATCATCGCCGACTAAATCGAACGACGCGCTTGGAGCGCAAAATGGGCGACAAAGCGACAGTTTTGAGTGACTGAGAACAACTCATTTATTTACATTGGAGACTTATCATGTGTGTGTGTGTGTGCGTGTGTGTGTGTGGCATTTCACTTTCATTGTAGAATCAGTTGTTCAGTGCGTATTTCCGCCCACGGTTGCCTCGCCGCCCGATCGACCATCGCTGTTCTCCACAAATGTGGCAGTCGCCGCCGTTGTCGCCAATTTGCAATGAAACTCAGATTTGTTTATTTTATTTTGTTCACTTTTGGAGGAGGAAGAGAACTGAGTTATAGAATCACAGAGTAGTATGAACAGTTTTAACGGGAGTCGCGTTGAAAGCGCACAAACAAGCGGCATCGAGCGGACGAAATCGGGAAACGCTGTTCAAGTCGATTTGTGAACTATTAATCGTATTAGAGAAGTGTAGTGAAGTGACTACGTAAATAAATAATTAAATTTAAGTTAAAAAGTGTGATCATCAGAATATTTATAGAGAAAGACGTGGTAACTCCAATTAAAATTTGAAACTGTGGGTTATAGTTGATGTTAAAATATTGAGCACATTAAATACATGTCTGCAATAATTTTCCGTTTTTTTTTTAAATGAAACCACCAACAACGTTTAAGTTTTAATTTTTTAAATTTAAAAATGGCAATAGGGATTGAATTAGAAAATAGTGGCTCTAGAATTTAGATTTGATTGGCAACCTCATTATCTGCTTTATTAAAAAGTTAACAACTCATATGTTTTATTTTAAATTTAAAAATGAAATTAGAAAAGAGTGCCTCTAGAATTTAGATTTGATTGGCAACCTCATTATCTGTTTTATTAAAAAGTAAACAGCTAACAACGTTTTATTTTAAATGTTAAATTTAAAAATGAAATTAGAAAATAGTGCCTCTACAATTTAGATTTGATTGGCAACCTCATCATCTGCTTTATTAAAAAGAAAACAAGTTAAAACGTTTTATTTTAAATTTAAAAATGAAATTAGAAAATAGTGCCTCTACAATTTAGATTTGATTGGCAACCTCATCACAACCTGCTGTACTGGCTAGTTTTTGCAATTGACTAAAGAGTTTTTTTTTCGAATAGAATCTGCATTATAAAATAAAACATTTAAAAAAGTCGGTGGCCAAGAAACTTTTAAATGTTTAGCTTAACTAGGGTCAGTTAATAACCAAGTTTAAACAAGTAAAGAATGCAAGGACTCCAAGATCTGCTAAAAAAGAAAACTGATTGCATTTAACGAAAAAAACAAAATCTCTTTAAGACTGCAACAGCATTTTATTTAATTACCTGCAAAAACTACTTATTCAGTTTAAGCTTATTTTTCCCAATTCCAGACCTAGATTGATTACAAAAATGTATGCAGGGAACTCATTTAAAATATAATATTCAGTTGACTTAGTTTGGATGTCACAGCTGCATCGCAAAGCAAATGCAAGTTTTCCAAAAATATTTCTTAAGATTTCTTAGAATTTTGTTGCAGATTCTCTGAATTGTAAAACTACTTGTATAGCTGTTAAAACAATTCTTTCAGTGAACGAAGCTTTCTAAAAAAATATTTGAATTGGGACAAAATTTCTGCAATCATTTGATTTTTTCTATTTTAAAAAGATGAGAATTTAAAGCAACAGATTTGAATTTATATTTTTTATAGTTTTTATATTTGAATTGTGACAAAATCTTTGCTAACTTTTCTATTTTAAAATGATGGAGTTTTGATTTAGATTTTAATTTATATTTGTTATAGTTTTTATATTTGATTGTAACAAAATCTTTACAAATATATGTATTTTTATATTTGAAAAAGATGGAGTGTTGCTTTAGATTTAAATTTATATTTTTTTATATTTCGCGTTAATCTTTATTATTTACAATTAGTAATTATCTGAACCAAAATAAATTAAACTAAAATAGAAAGCAACAATCATAAGAAATGAGCCATAAAATAAATCAGTTTGTGAGCTAAAGTGTTAAATGTTAATTAAAAATTATACCAAATACAAAATGGACAAAATGCTAGTGGCATTAAAGCAACTACTGCTAATCCACGGGCTCCTCTCGGTGGTGAAAGGAGAGAACAGCAGTCTGCGGATAAACACAAATTTGAAGGCATTCGAGCCACTGCCCATGGTCTCGGGCAGCGCGGGTGCGGCGGGGCTGGCCATGGAGGCCAACATATGCACACGCGAGGAGCACTATGTGGAGCATGTGCCAGTGCCCGAGATGCAGCCCGTGCGGGTTCGCACGTCCAGCTGGTGTCTGGAGATACCGCCACGCTGTGCCACATACAAGACGGAAATGCGCGAGGTGATGAAGGTGCAGGTGAGTGGAGTGGAATGGAGTGGAGTGGAGTGGTGGAGACACTGCCGGTAATGCCATTAATGGGGGCGGACTGGCTGTTACATCACTACCCGCTCATGATCAACATTGTCAGCGTAATAGTCATCATCCTGGCAACACCTTCGCCAACGCCAATGAACGCATTCAGGTTATTTGTCGTTTTAGTGGCCACTTTCGCTAAGCGTTTGGCGTTTGGCGATTCGATCCACAAACCTGAATTCGCATTCATGTCCCATGTGGCCAAGCAGGAAGTCAATAGATCGCTATGATATATATTGCGCATTATTTAGTCAGTTGGCCTAAATCGATGCCAAGTTTCGATTGTGCACGTATTGGCCATATTTTATGCATAGTTTATGGGTTCTGTCAATGGAAAACAAAGCCAAATATTACTGTCATTGCGCAATAGACGCCACTTCCTTTGCAGCTTTGCCACAGAACGGAAACGCTCACTTCAGACTGCCTCTCTTCTAAGTGTTTGTGCACCTGTGCACGATTTTGACTTTCAAGGCGGAAAACTATGATAAATGCGACATCGAGCGTTACCGGTTTTGACCCATGCGAGCCACAGATCGCAAACAGACCGCCGACAGACAGACAGCAGACACAAATACATGCTAGTCAAGGTTTTCTTACAGGGGCTGCCTTTTTGCATTTCGCGTCCTTGATGGCTGTCAAACTTCTATGAACTTTGTTAACCCGATAATGCCGATATGCAATTTTGACTCCAATAACAAATTATTAATTAATTAACTTATCAATCAATATTATATTAATTAGAACATATTAATTAGTGTAGAATTCCCATGAAGATCGATTTGAAGTCGTATGCAGCATTCATAAAAGATTCAACAAAGTTATAAAAATAATGCAAAATTTGGGAATCCATTACCATTTCCACTTTCACTTTCCATAACTATATATATACCTGTATTCCTATTTATTATTTGATGCTACGACTTGCATTTTTTACGGTTTTGAAAAGAAACAAATGCAACTCATCGCTGCAGTTTCCCAAGTCAATCGTTTGATTTTATGTGCTTCTGTGTCTTACTTGATGTTTATAGATTTTTTATCGATTTGGAATTATAATTTATTACTATTTTTTCATTGGAATGTCATATTATCATATCTTGGAAAATATTAATTAATTAAATAATTATAAATTATAATAATTTATGTCATTATTTCTTCTTCAAATATACATTTGCGCAGTGAAAGTTGTAGTCTTAAATAGTTGTAGAGTTTCGGGAAAAATGCTAAATTTATTCTTATTGATGATCTTAAAGTTAAATTAGAAACGGGCAGCCATGGGCGAGCATCTCATTTAGAGCAAGGCTCTATTTTATTAGATATGACACGGCAATGAAGATGGTAACAAAATTTGGCAACAAAGATCTTACGATGGAGTTCTGCTGTCTCTTCAATATCCATCCACTATCGCAATTTTAATTATGAAAAAATGATGGATATACTCGTATGTAGGGAAAGTATTTAACCGCAACACCAAACACGCTTAGAGACATAGGACTTAATTAAGAGCTGCAAATAAAAATTTAATAAAAGCTACTAAAAGCTAGCTCAAAAGATCTTCTTGTTTAATGACATTAAGATGTTCAGTGTTCAATCATTTCCTTCGCCCACTAAAAAGAGAAATTAATTTATTCGAAACAGAAACTGTCTTGAAAATAACGGAGATTGGCAAGTGAATTCTCTGAAATTACTCATAATAAAAAATAGTTATTGATTAAGAGCTAGTAGTCCCTTTTTTGCTGACATGATTTAAGTTTTATTTAAAATTAAATAATTACCTATCTCAGTTCTGGTTGTATTTAGAAACTACACTTAAAGCATTTTTACTTTATAAATAGAAGCAAAACAACTCAAGATTGTTTGAAATCAAAGATAGTGGGGGTTAAGCTGCTATTGGGAATCAAAATGCAATTGTTTTAGGCAGTGCTTAGTTTTTATTGTTTTTGAATTCACACAAGTAGAGCTTATTAAAATAAGTACAACATTGTCTATGTGCTAGCTGATTAACAATTCCTAGTTTATTTATTTGTTTTCCTATTTAATTTAATTAATAATTAATTTATAATTTAATTTATCTTATTTAGCAGCAGGACTAAAATACATTTTGAACAACTGACAGGCTTTCTTTAGTTTTAGGCTTAAACTTTCCTCCAAATCATGAAAAACTCTAGAGTATTTATCTAAACAGCTGCAAGCTAGTTTGGTTCAACACTATCGCTGACATTAGAGGGTTAAGTGCAGGCATTGTGCACCACACGGCGCATACGTAACGCGTTTATTTACTATTTTTGTAATTTGTTCGCAATATAAAAAGCAGTTGAGGAAAAAGTGCGTGTGTGGACAAAAAACAGCAACACGAATAAGAAGCCATTTATGGCCAGAATCCGGCTCAGCCAGTTTTGCATTAAGCATTAAGAAAAATTAATTATGTCATGGTGTCAGAGCGATGGAAAGTGCACACGAAAAGCGGAAAATGCTGCAGCGTGCTGCGAAAATTAGGCGCATTGAAAATAATCCATTCCGAGGCTGTTTCTAGTTTTTCCCTCTTGATGCTGTTGTTGCTGCTGTTGTTGTTGTTATTAGTGCCGAGGCTGTTGACATACATTTGATTGCATCATCGGCTTCAGCCTCGTCGTTATAGTAGTTGTTGGCGTCCGACTAGGAGCCGGCGAGCTTTGGTTTAGTTTTTGGCCGCAAGTCTGATTCTGTATATATGTTTATGTGTGTCTGTTGACGGCTGCAAATTAATTTCATAATTAATTTAATTGGACCTGAAATACTTGTGCTGAGGTGCCAAACTTATCCGGTTAATTGCAATGTTTATGCGAGTGCTACAAAGCTTCAAAATAGTTCGCAATTGTGGCAGGTGTGTGTAAATGCTTGCATATTTTTAAAGCTCGAACTAGGCTCACTCATACGATTAGATTTTAACTATTGAGATAATGAGACAAAAACAAATCCTTGCAAAAAAATGCATAGAAAGGAAAGATTGCAGCTGAAATTAACTAATTTACTTATTTAAATACTTAATGCCTCTTTCTACCAGAGTCTTTGCACTAAACTCAATATTGTTGCAGGTTTTTAGAATTCTATATTCGGTTACTTTATTTATTTATTTATTTAGTAAATCAACAAGTAGTTCTGTCGATACATTCTATTATAATTATTTCAAAATATATTAAAATATAAAAATTAAAATGAAGATATGATTTATATATACTTGTAATTACAATATCTTTACAATCAAAAAATGTTTTCGTATATGATGAATACAAAGATTTTAAATTCTGAAAAACATATTTTTTTCGATGGGTCCTATGGCAGTTATTTAACATAGTAAAGCTATATATTCTGTAACACAAATCCATCTACCAATTCATTATTCAATGTTCTCTGTATTGATAGAGACAAACAAGCAAATGTCTCTATTCATTGTGTATATTTATTTAAATATTAGATGGGGCCTAAGAATATAAAGTAAATTGTTGGTATTACATTTCTTTAAGGAATTATTATAATTATTTATTTATTTATTATTAAACGAATTAATATTATTATATATTATGCATTTTGAAATTTACATTTTTAATTGATTTTCTTTTTTTTCTTTTATGTATATTTAAATGAGTATTTACAATTTTATGCTTTGTCAGAAATAAATTAATAAATGATATATAAATAATTATTAGTAAATTATTTGCTTTTATAGTTTCTCTAGTTCTAGGTCTCTATTATTTATTTTTAAATCGAAAACTTTGTCTATAAAATAAATAAAATAAATACAAAAATAAAATAAATAAAATAAGTAAAATTAAAAAAATAAATAAATAAATAAATAAAATAAATAAATAAATAAATAAAATAAAATATATAAAATAAATAAAATAAACAAAATTAAAAAAATAAATGAAATACAAATAAAAAATGTGTAACACACTGTAGGCTGTTGCTCCATAGAGGAATATTGAATTCAATACTGTCAGCAGTCTCAGTTTCAGTTTCAGGTCTTGTACAAATAGTGTCTAACCAATTGCAAAGTTAATTACTCGTAGCACCACGCCATAATAGCTCTGATGACTTAACTTGGCAGATGTTTGCAGACACACTTATGGTTTAGTGTTTAGATTTGAGTAAGGCATTCAACTTAAAATAAGTAGCTACCATTTGCAAAAGCGAATTGCCAATTGAATTTAATTAATTAGCATTATCTTATTTAAAACTATGGCGAGCGCTTGCAAAACGCAGAAACGCACACACAAATCCATTAAAATGACAGCAAACGGGTTGTCTACAATTATTGGATGCTGACAAGATTTTCCACCAATTTTCGAATCATATGAATTATATAATCGAGGCGCCACGTTGTGAAAATTTCATTACAAATGATTGATAGGCAAGTGAAGTGACTTCAAAATTATTAACGAAAACAACAACAGCAAACAAATGAAAATGGCAGGGAAGCCGAAGTTTTCTGTAATTTAAGCCTCTCGTTGCTCAACTTGTCTGTGTAAGTGTGTGTGTGTGTGTGTGTGTGCGTCGGCTATTCAATTACTTCTTATTACGAAAAAATGTAAAAAGGGAGCAGCAAATTGCTCGTATACGCGTATGCATGTGCACTCATAATTACAGTTACAATGAATCACAACAACAAAATAAAACAGTCTTCAAAGACAATGCAAAATGCAATGCAAAAAGCAAAGCAGAGCAGAGCAGAGTCGAATCGAATTTCAGTGTTTATATTAAAATTTCCGCCTTATTAATTTCTGTTGTTGTTGTTGCTGACGCACACACATAGTTCAACACACACAATGAATGAGTGAATGAACGAATGAAGAATGGTATGCCGGCATTAAAATGAGTGTGAGACTGAGAGTCTGTTGAGTTGGGAGTGCGACCCTTAAATTGGCATCCCAATGGGTTTGCCACAGAATAGAGAAATTTACAGCAATCAGCACTTGAACTTAAATAGCAATTCCAGTTAAATTTGTAAGCACTAAGAATTTTGTATTGTCACAAAGTCCAAGGCAGGCAGCTTGTATTGAAGGGTGAAAATGAATCTGAATTACATACTTGGTTTACTTATAAACACATTTTTTGAGTCGGCAGAACAAGAAATATTCTATCTCTGGTGGGTGCCGCCTTTATAAGACTTCCCTCTTCAGCTAGTTAGACGAACATTAATTGAGTTATGAATAGATTGTGGCGTGCAAACGTTAAGCTCCGTCAAACTTTTTTTGAAGCTCAGATAGTTTTTCAAAATTTGTGCAATTCTTTAAAATTAACAACGACTTTCTCAGCAAAATTATAAAGGTTGTTTCAGTTATTAAGTTAAGTTAAGTTTTATATGCGTTTGACCTTTTTATAATATTAATTTGTATTATCAATATAATAAGAAATAGTAACAAATTTCTTTTGAAAAGTATAGAACATATTCATATATGTTTTGCCTTTTTCCTCTTATGAGAAATATGTAATAACTTATTTTAACTAGGAAATAATGACACATTTTAAATTTATTAAATAGGTCAGTCAGTATTTGTTTTAATAATATAGTCTCATAGCTTCAGTTGTCAGAAAGAGACTAGTTGGTATCATTAATAAATAAAAAGTAGACCATATAAGTATTTAACTTAATAAATAAAAGAGTAAATATATATAAGTAGGCGATTTTATAGCTTTATATTTCATAATGAGAAGTCACTCTATGTGAAGGAATATTTGTACATAAATGCTTGTAAATCGACGTATAAAGTAAGAAAAATGTTAAGAAATAGACAGCAAAGTTTTTTTGAAAAATAATCATAAAATTCTACAAAACTCCTGGTGTATGCACGCTAGGGACTTTGAAAGACACTTAAAAATCCCTGAGCATATAACACATATAAAAATATTCATAGAGAACCTTGACCTTCACCCAAATGCGCTACCGGGTCGGCCAAAATTTGATAGCAAGGTAAAAAAAGATTAAAAAGTTATTACTCAGAGAATATTTCTACGAGTTTAATAAATACATCTGATTAAAGTTCTGCATGCGAATATGCGTACAATTTTGTTTATAAAGGATACATCTTTGGTGATAATTGTTTTTTTTTTCCATATACAACTATTTTAAAATGTGAAGATAGGCACAGTAAGAAACTTTTTTTTTATTGTTAAATACAAATACAACTTATTTTATTTTTATTTATGTATGTCAACAAACATTGACTGAAAATATATAAAAATTATAAAAATCATCTTATAAGCTAGAAAAGCCTAAGAAGGAGAAACCTAATCAAATTACAATAATATCTAAAGAACGCCTCCGACCCGGTGGGGGATTATTATTTACCCTTCGGCTATTAGGTGTTAAACTAGGTGTTCAGTCTTAATTAGAATTTAACATTTGTAATTTATATAAATCTGTTGGGAAGGTCAATAGGGTGTGACCTCTTCAGCCTCCAGCTTCTCACTATTCAATACGAAACTACTTTAATAATACTTAACAACCCTGGTAGCTGTCAAAGTGACTAGTCGACTTTTTATTGTGCGCTCCGTGAAAAATTGTAATAAATTCCTCTTTTTCAATTATTTCGCGTATAGTGCGTTAAAAAAAAAAAAACCACCCGGAAACCTAGTTTCACCTTGGCTTTTTGGCAATCGTTTAGTATCCTTATTTTCTTGGATTCCAATCAACAATTAATCTGCTGTATGGGGCTGCTCTGCTGACGTATACACGTCATCGGAGCAGAGACAGCCCAGAATTTTTCTTCTTTGCTTGTTTTGCAAGTCATCTTATCTCACGTAAATGAATGCTGATGAAGACTCGGCCGCTCTCGGAGCAGCTGAGGAAGTAGTCAATAAGCTGCCGAAGTACGTGGAGATGAGAAAAATTTCTGGTAAATCACCTTCGGAGCTGAGAGCAAAAATAACCAAGGACTTGCATATGTCAATGGGAAAACCATACTTAAAGCCGTCAATCTCAACCAGTAACTGGATTGCCTCAACCACTTGTACATCGACTACAAGTACCCTAACATTTTCTGTGGTGAACTCTCAATCAATGTATACTACAGTAGCGACATCAAATGGCAGTTTGTGCTCCACACCCGCCGTTGTGAGTACACCGGCTTCAATGACAAACTTAGTTGCAAATCCAACTCTGGACAAATTTTGCTCGTTTCAAATGCCAGTACCCGGTATTAATAGGAAGCGGAAAGGAGCCGTCGAGTCACTAAAATCGGCTCAAAAAAATAAGCCAACTCCTGTCAATACAACCCAGGGACAACGAACTGCGTCCTCCTCTCCGCCAGCGCTTCAAAATAATAGATTTGCAGCCCTTTCGGAAGAAGCTGATTCCATTATGGAAATGGAAGAGCCAGATTCCGAAGATCCATCGAGCCAGCAAAATGAAGCCAGCCGTTTCCAGCAGGGAAGTAGTATTCCTAAGCCTCCTGCTATATGTGTGCCACAAGTCAACAAATTGGATAAGCTGGAGGTGGCGCTCAATTCTGCTGTCTCCCCTAACGATTACGACATACGCACATCGAAATCTGGGATCTCGCGTATTTATACGAAGAATTCGAATGCGTTTCGTGCAATAATCAAATTATTGTCCAATCAAAATTGTCAATTCTGGCACCACCAGTTGAAGGAGAACAAACCCTGCAGATTGGTGCTCAGAGATATTCATCCCAATGTACCCAGGCAATTAATAGAGCGCACCTTTACCGACAAGGGCTTTACAGTTTTGAATATATATTGCCCCAGAAAACCGGACTGGCGTAACATTCAAATTAATGAGGAGGATGGTGAGGACATAAATAATGTTAAAACAAGACAAAATATGTTTTACGTTAACCTCCAGAACGCACCCAACGTTGCTGAGGCACTAAAAATAACTCAAATTGGTAGACACAGGGTTACAATATCAAAGGCCAAACAGAGTAAAGAGCTGGTACAATGCTTCAGATGCCAAGATTTCGGGCACACGAGGAACTATTGCCTTAAAAAGCCGGTTTGCGGTAAATGCTCGGGGGACCATGATACTGGCTCAAAATCATGTAACCTGAATGATAATGGGGAATTTATATGCGCTAATTGCGGCGAAGACCACATGTCGAGCTTCAGAGGCTGCAAGGTAAGAATTGATCTAGCCAAAAAACTTAAGCCAGCTGTGAGGTTGCCGAAAGATGGACTAGTTATCGGTAGCAATAGGAGTTACCCAAATAACCAAGGCACTAAAGTACAGTTTATCTCAAACTCTACTGTTAAGAGTGGCTTCTCTTATGCTGATGCAGCTAGGCCAATTGGAGAAAAACGTACCAGCGCGCCAACAAACCAAAACTCGCCCCGATCACACAGTTCCGCCGAAGATTGGCATCTAAACAACAAATTTAGTATGCTGGAAAAGGCGATTTTAGATCTAAACGCAAGAATGGATCAAATGTATAAGCTCATACAGGAAAATATGGATTCCAATAGAGCCTTCCGTGACTTGGTACAAAAACTAATATCCAAATGTTAAATCCGCTGTTAAAAATCGGATTATGGAACGCACGGGGCCTGGTCAAAAACAATGATGAACTCAGGCTTTTCCTAAGTTCAAACTCGATCGATATCATGTTAATAACCGAAACGCATATGCGTCCTGGCTTGAACGCATATTTGCCAGGATACGACCAGTACTACGCTAATCATCCTAGTGGCACCGCTAAAAGTGGTTCTGCAGTCATCATTAGATCAAGTATCGCTCATTCACAGAATGAGCCAATTCTAAAAACAAGCATCCAAGCGGCCAGCGTAACTATACCGACGAATGGTGGAAGCATCAAAGTCTCCTCCCTATATCTTCCTCCCAATGAAGCTTGGTGCAGGGCCGACTTTGATCTATTGCTTGCAACCTTAGGAGATAAGTTTATTGTAGGCGGTGATTTTAATGCAAAACACCAATGGTGGGGTAATTCCAGATCTTGCAGGCGAGGAAGGTGTTTGCAAGAGGCCATAGCTAGTACTACTTGCCAAGTTCTTGCTACTGGAGAGCCAACTTTCTACTCTTACAACACACGACTTAACCCCTCTGCACTAGACTTCTTTATTGTCAACAGGATTGCCCTAAACAGACTCACCGTTGAAACAAAATATGAGCTCGCATCGGATCACCTTCCAGTAGTAGCGACGCTACATCATGCACCGCAATATAATCCCAAGAGGGAATATATTCTACCACCTGGCTCCCGTATTGATGTTTTTAAAGCCGATCTCGAAAGAAGAATTAACCTGAACGTCGAAATTAACAGCCCAGAGGATATCGAAGACGCGATATCAATCCTCATGAAGAACATTTCACTGGCTGCGTCTTCTGCTGCACCGAAAACTTTACGCTTGCCAACCCAACATAGTCAAGCTAGTCTACCACCAACGGCTGCTGCGCTCTTAAGCCTGAAAAGAAGAGTCAGGAAAGAATATGCAAGAACTGGAGATACTCGCATTCATCAAATCTACAAAAGACTGTCCAATCGACTGCAAAAAGAGCTTGCTAAAATCAGACAAGGCAGAATTGATGACATATTGGAAAGTGCTGGTCCAGATGCATCATTTAATTACTCGCTCTGGAAGCTTACGAGGCGATTTAAGAGGCTGGTCATCCCTAAGACTCCAATTAAGGATCCTACAGGTGGATGGAGCTACTCCAGTCAGCAGAAAGCTGAAATCTTTGCAAACAGCCTAGAGGAAAGATTTAAGCCTTTTGACTTTACAACAGCAGATAGGCGAAGGGTAGTCGAGCTTAGGCTGGAGATGCCATTCCAAATGGCCTTGCCTGCAAGCCCAGTTACACTTCAAGAAGTGGTACAGCAGATAAAAAATCTAAAGGTAAAAAAAGCGCCTGGAGAAGACCTTTTAGACAACAGGACGCTGAAACTGCTCCCCACAAGGGCTCTGCTGTATATTGTCTTGCTCATGAATAACATACTCAGGCTGAGGCACTTTCCAAACTGCTGGAAAATGGCGCTAATTACGATGATTCCAAAGCCAGAGAAACAGCATACTGAAGTAGATGGATATAGGCCGATTAGTCTGCTACCTGCCCTCGGGAAGATGATGGAACGCGTGATTCTGGACCGGATTCTCCAGCTCGAAGCCGTGACGCGCAGAATTCCAAAATGGCAATTTGGTTTTCGAAGAAGTCACGGAACACCGGAACAGCTCCACCGTGTGGTCAACTTCGCCCTGGAAGCCATGGAGCAAAAGATGTACTCAGTGGCTGTGTTTATGGATATTAAACAAGCTTTTGATAGAGTGTGGCATGATGGTCTCCTCTGCAAATTGAAAGGCATGCTAACTCCTCAATTGTTTCAACTCATCGAAAGCTTTCTAAGGGACAGAAGCTTCAGAGTTGCTGTTGATGGAGTGAAATCCACGAGGCGCTCAATTTGTGCAGGGGTGCCCCAAGGCAGTGTTCTCGGTCCTACCCTGTATACATTATTTACTGCTGATATGCCTGCACCGCAAGAGATCATTGGAGTAGACGAGGATGACGCACTAATAGCTACTTACGCAGACGACACTGCGGTGCTTACCAGAAGCAGAGATATCGATGTAGCTTCGGAAGCCTTACAGCAGTATGTAAGTAGTTTCGAGAAGTGGGCTCTGAATTGGAACATTGGTATCAACGCCAGCAAGTGTGCGAATGTCACATTTACAACAAGGCCGTCGTCATGCGGAGATATCACAATGTTGGGGTCCACGCTCAGTCATACAAATTCGCACAAATATCTTGGTGTAATTCTGGACAGAAGACTCAACTTCAGCAAGCATACAACAATGGTGAAGCGATCGGTCATGGCGAAAGCCGGAAAGATGGCATGGCTGCTTGCACCATGCAACAAGCTGTCCCTGCACAGTAAGGTGACAGTATACAAGTCCATATTAAGTCCAATATGGAAGTATGCGCTACCAATTTATGGCATTGCCGCTGCTTCAAACCTAAACAAAATAAGAGTTGCGCAAGCTAAAATACTTAGAAAAATATGCAACGCTCCCTGGTATATGCGCACTAGGGACATCGAAAGAGACTTATGTGTCCCCAAGGTTGGCGATGTCATTCAAATGCACGCAAGCAATTACGAGAAGCGACTCGGCAGTCACCCCAACGCACTAGCGAGGCGGCTCCTGTCCAAACCTAAGAAGAGAAGACTGAAGAAGTGCCATCCAAAGGATCTCCCCACAAGAGCCCTTGTATAAAATACATAGTATATATCATAAAATATAATCATTTTTCATGTAAAACATTGTAAATATTGTATATATGTACATAGATATAAGTGCGTCCTATAGATGCTTACTATAGACAACTTTTGTATTCCCTAACTTTCAACTAGCTTAAGCTGCCATATTGGTAGTAGAAAACTAGTTTAATAAATTGTATATATGTAAAAAAAAAAAAAAAAAAAAAAAAAAAAAAAAAAAAAAAAATAATACTTAATACATTTAATATATATGTAATTTAAAAAGAGAGCATAACATCAGGCGTAGAAAGTAATTGATGTTTGACTTGCATACTTTTGGGATGATCTTCTTAGTAACTGTTTCTTTTATAAAGTAATTTCATTCGCAAGTTATTGTGGGATTGCTATCAATTGCATACTTTCTGATTACTTTTAGTTAAATAAATTTCAATATTAATAGAAGCCGTTCATCTGTGGTATCCGAGGCTGACATTCACGGTCTACCATTAAAATTATCCAAGAAACGTGTACATAGTATTAGTTATCCGAGTAAAGAAATCAAGACTCTAGTTTTAAAAAGTTTATTCATTAGTCGATTGTTTCCAGTTTAGTTAAAATAATATGCTCCTGAAATCACTAATTAGTGGACGTTCTATATCGGATTTTATTACATTTTCATCGATCGAGCAATTTAAAAATGTTCAGTTAATCGTAAAAAATGAAAAATTTGCTTATACAAGTATTCTTTATCGTTCGATCATATTGGTGTCAGACCTGTTATAGTTATTTATCTAAGCATAGGTACTATGTATGTATTTGTTGCAATATGAAGAAAGAAGCAAGGTATCTATAGAATATAGAATATCTTCAGAATAAAATTGTATATGCTATTTTATTTATTAATATATTTAATCAAAATTGCAGAAACTAAACAAGACGAGAACTGTGCGCTTCTGCTGCGAAGGCTATGAGGGGAATCTCTCGGACAGTAAAGCTATTTGCAAGCCCATTTGTCGCGGCGGTTGTGGGCGTGGCAACTGCCTGTCTCCCGACATATGCAGCTGTGAGGAGGGCTATACAGGCAAGCATTGCACACAACGTAAGTAAATTATTATTGATTTAAGTTAAACAGTCTAGTAATGCTCTTTCTAAGGTTGCGATCACGATCGCTGGGGCCTGGGCTGCAGAAATCCGTGTCTGTGCCAGAACGATGCCGTGTGCGATAACAAGTCTGGCATTTGCCATTGCATAGCTGGCTGGGCAGGACAGTTGTAAGTTTTTCTTTTGACTAAACATTTTTTAAATAGAATAGCTTTGCTAAAGCTGCTCCTGTTCTTTGCAGCTGCGAGCAGCCCTGTCCGCCGGGCACCCATGGCGTCATGTGCCGCAAGGCCTGCGACTGCGCGGACAAGCTCTGCCATCCGCAAACCGGCGATTGCATCAGCCAGCACTTGCCGAACGTGACGCACGTGATGTTCGAGACGCTGAACTCGACTATAGTGAACATAACGCACAACCTGGACCACATAGCCAAGAAGATAGGCAGCATATCGGAAGCGGAACACGAAGCGAGCAGCACACCAAAGCCCGTGCCCGAGGTCATTCTGATCAAGCAGGCGGCGGAGGAGGCGCCGCACTCGCCCAAAATCATACTCCATCAGTCGGGCGGCGATTTGCTGGAGAACTTGCACTCAGTCGCCACGGGCGGAAAGGGCGTGGCCGATGTCATACACGTCATCACCAATTGGCCAGCCAATGGCTCGAGTCCTGTGCCGGTGACCCAACAACCACAGATAGCGGTTGCCGCCGTGGCAGCCGGGGACTTGCCCACTGGCGAGTACAAGGAGCACGAACACGCGAAGACGGCGGGGGATCACGAGACCAGTTTGCTGACCACTCTGCTCATTATATTGCTCATCATTCTGATAGGCATAACAATCGCCTTCCTATATGTGTACAGACGCTATCATTGGCATAAGCAGCGCGTGCAGGCGGCGCAGTCCAATGGCCAGACGGCGAATGGCCAGACAGTAACCGTCAATGCCCCAGAGTTGGTGCTAACCGAGGCCAGCTTGGGAAAGCCCTTTCTCAAGCCATTGCCTGAACTGCCACGCCACCAGAACTCTGTTTCCAGCTCGGCGGGTGCCCCAACGATAACGGACTTGCGACACATAAACGAGGGTATGTAAGTGTCGCCTAAAAAAAGAAACAGTTGCCCCTTGAACTAGGCTTTCCCAGCTGCCCCTCTCTCTGCAGATTGAAAGAGTATTTAAAGCAGCTTATAATGCATACAAATTCTTTGAACCTTAACTAGAAACCCAAGCAAATCTAAAATTAATTTTTTTATGTCAGCCTTATAAAGATCAGGACTCATAGAAATTACCGCACCTTTTGGTAGAATACCTTATTAGCTTTTAAATTATTAATTATGAGCGTTCGGCTTCGTTGCTAAATAGGCTGAGTTCTCAAACCTTCCCAGAGGAAGATGGACAGTTGATTGAAAGAGTATTCCAAGCAGCTTATAATGCATACAAAAAGGCAGTATGCGGCGTTTAAAAATGTTTCAAAATCGTTTGAACCTTAACTAGAAACCCAACCAAAGCAAAAATTAATTTGTTTTAAAGTCTTTAAATAGCTATTTATATTTATTACAAAGCCCTATAAAGAATACCTTATTAGCTTTTAAATTATTAATTATGAGCGTTCGGCTTCGTTGCTAAAAAGGCTGAGTTCTCAGGCCTTCCCAGAGAAGGACGGACAGTTGTTGAAAGAGTATTCCAAGCAGCTTATAATGCATACAAAAAGGCAGTATGAGGCGTTTAAAAATGTTTCAAAATCGTTTGAACCTTAACTGAATTTGGAACTTAAAGTCTTTTCTGTAATAGCTATTTAAATTTATTGAGAAGATCAGGACTAATAGAAATGATCGGCCCTTTTGATAGAATATCTCTTAGCTTAATTATTATTGGCGTTCGACTTAGTTCTCAGTTTCTACAACAAATATTTAACTCGAACACTATTTAGGTAGGCTCTTGATAGTAAAAATTGTTAATATTTGTTTAATTACAGCTCCGCCGGAGCTCTATGACACGCCCAGCAATAACTCATCCATCAAGACACCGCCCTATGCCTATGCGCGCAAGGAGTCCCTCTATTCGGTCGTGTCGCCCAAGTCGCGCAAAGGCAGTCTAGACTCCCACCTCTACGATGAGATACGCTACCACCATCAGCAGCAGCAGCAACAGCAGCAGCAACTGCAGTTGCAACAACAGTTGCAGCAACAGCAACAGCTGCAGCTTCAGCAAAACAATTCTAGCCACTCGTACCACTCGCATCAGGGCATGCCACAGCGCCGCTATCAGCATGCCACCACAGCGGCTGCCTACTTGCCACCCGCCCAGCCTAGCAGCGCCAGCAGCCAGCCGGCCACCACCCACCACATCGCCCACTTGATCATACCGCCGCAGAACTCCAAGTTCCTGCAGGTTCCCACGCTCACCTCAGCGCACAAAATTGCACATTTGTAGTCTTACGTCCAAGTGGACCATCACAGTAATATTTCCATTCAAAATTCTCATTCGATTGACTTTTCTATATTGTACAATTCTTCAAATGAATTAGCAACCACAACTGTTGTTATGCTGGTTACACGCCTACCATATGCTACCCGCATATGTGTGCCTCAAAAGATTATCTGGAATGAAGATTGGAAGCGAATATTTGAGGCACGTTTCTAGCGTAAAATTGTATTGTTTTTTCAACCGAAATTTTCCCTCAATTCACATTCCTAAAATATTTTACGAATTTATGTACGTATGTATGTCTGGTTGTAATATTGTATTTTAATTTTGTAACTTTTCTACACTTATTTACAACGTGCAACTCAAACGAGGCACTTAAATTAAATAAAACCATATTTATTTGGTACATGAAGCAATATTGGATCTACTTGTATATTCTAGAAGAGAACAAAAATTTAATTTCATTTCTGTGCCTGGACTTTTATGGATATTTTATAGATTTTATGGATGAGTTTTGTTGCCATAAAGTTTAAAAACTTTAACTGTAAGGGCAGACCATAGCTGAGCGCCCAATTCACATCTCTCCTTCGATCGTTACACGCCGATTTATAATGAGAAGCTATATACACGTTATTATTTCCGTTTGGAGATTTCTATGAACAGGGCTCGAACCTCGCTGACTATTTAAATTGTTTAGGTTTGATTGACTTGGTCTCAAATATTTGAACACAAATCGGTGATAATAATATTAGATTTTTTAGAAAATATATACAAACGAAGTTGAGTTGATCTTTCAGATCATCTTTCATATTCAGGAATGGAAAGCTATAATCGGAGGAGGCCTTATTTCTAAAAACCGTGAATCCTCACCTCAACAAGAAGGACAGCGCTAGAGATAATATTTATGGCTATACCTTTCTTTGACAGACGGACTTATAAGCACTCAGCGGGTGTAATTGTCAAATTTGGATAAATACTTTCAATTCTCGGAGATATGTTTTATGTTTAATTATTTGTGTAAATGCCCTGAAAACAAATTTTTGTATTTCAGAAATGAACAAAAAAAACTACAATTTTTCCCAAAAATGAAATAAATTTATATTTCCAGAGTGTTGTGTTATCGGACACGCATTTCCGCAGTCTTAGTCATGCTGGTCAAGATAAATATGTGGCGAAAAAAAATACATATCTATAAAAGAATTCTGTCGAAACCCGAAATGAAACGCACAGTTTTCTTCAGGCTGATAAACAAAATATATATGATCGAGTTCAAATAACGCAAAAATGATTTAAGAAATTAAGAATTGTACAATTAACTTACAAGTCAAATAACACAAAAATGATTTAAGAAATTAAAAAACCTTGATTTTGTTAATTTATTAGTTAGTTAGACATTATAGGAACCGTGGCGCACTTTTTGCGTACACACTATATAGGCACCGAAGCAAACGATTGCTATTGTTAGGGTGGCTATGCCAATTATGGTGACAGGATTTAGTCCATTTGTCTGAGCACCATTATCCTGGGAGCCAGCGGCATCATTTGCAAACTTCTCCGTGGTCGTATCCAATGGAGCTCCGGCATGTTCATGAATTTCTGCAGCTTCTGAAGCCAAGGACTCGTCGTTAAAGATCGAGTTCTCTGATGTGGATGACACCGCATCTATGTATGTATAGTTAAACACATTTTCTGTGGTTAAGCCATCATTAGCGAGGAGCGAAGTTTCTGCTGTGGATGCGTAAATATTTACATCATCAAATACTGCAGGGATATAGGTTGCTTCTTCGTGTCCGATCGTTGCTTTTGTTGTTGGCTTAAATACACAGCTCGGCTTGCCAGTATGCATTGAGATTGTAGGAACAAATCCGACCTTGCACTCACAGGCATCGTTTGCATTGCAGAAGCTTTTTCCTGTACAGGGAGGATCACAGAACTGCGCGTCGATCACAACACCAATAAGAAGCAACAAAAGTCCGCCATTTTTAATGACACCGACATAATGCGGACAGGATTTCATTTCTATAGCGTTCGTTCCTGTGGTTTGCACTCAACTAAACTTTTCGCCAAGCTGTTCTCGCGCGATTAAAACATTTCTTAAGCTGCCTCAATGTCAGACTATATAGTATTTATGTACATGCCCTGTTAAAATGTTGATTCCCACAAATGTGATAAGTATATACACTTTACAGTTATGCATGTATTTATGTTTTAGTGTAACTTCAGATAAGCGATTCGAATATTTGCTGAACAATTGCTGGCGTTTTGCAAATATGTTTAAACTGTGGACTTATGGTATTTAAATGTACATAAGAATATTCATTTGTTTCTAAATAGGAAAGATCTTGTTCAATATACAAGTAATTATGAGGGACAACCACAACTTTTGAATTGGCAAACTTTTTAGAGTGGCATTAAACCAATAAAAAGGTGCTGTTTTTATTTTACTCAACATTGTCGAATTCCAATTATGAAAACTAATTGTTTACAAACATCTCAACTAAATGCGAACAACACATGTTTATTGCATTTTGCAATGCTTACTGCGTACAGATTTGCAGCTTTAGAGACAAACAATTTGTTGGCCAAAAAAAAGCAACAAAATTACATTACAACTGAAGTAACTCGGTAAAAAAAAGTTCGGCCTAGAACTCTGTACTTAAGCCAACGCATATTTCTAATTCCTTCACTTGCACTTGAGTCCATTTTCCGAAATATTAGCTATTATGCTAATTGCTTTACTTAACAGTTTTTGAGCAAAAACAATATTACTATACTTGTAAATAATGTAAAGTTTATTTGATTTTAAAACCTTCTTCTTCGAGGAAAAACGAGTTTATTTGATTTTAAAATCATTTACTTCAATTTACCAAAAATAGTAAAGAGTTTATTTCTTCTTGAATTTACATAAAGGAACATAATGTTTATTTGATTTAAAAAGCTTCTTCTTCAATTTTTCTAAAATAATAAAGAGTTTCTTCAATTTACAAAGAGTAATATAAAAAAAGAAAAAGCTTCTTCTACAATTTACATAAAAGAATAAAGAGTTTATTTCTTCTTCAATTATCACAAGTGAATAAAAAGTTTATTTGACTTTAAAATCTTCTATTTACATAAAAGAATAAAGAGTTTATTTCTTCTTCAAATACATAAAAGAATAAAGAGTTTATTTGATTTAAAAAGCTTATTCTTCTATTTACATAAAAGAATAAAGAGTTTATTTCTTCTTCAATTTTCACAAGTGAATTAAAAGTTTATTTTTTTTAAAAAGCTTCTCAGTTATTATGAGCGATTGCTGCATTTGTAGATCGCGAAACCACCGATTCCAACTACAAACAAAACACCTAAAATAATGGCAGAGACACCAAATACACCCAATCTGTCAGCCGCTAAGGACTTAGTATCCTTGTTAAGCATTGCGGGATTTGGTAATGTGCTATTGTCCTTCGCTTGCGAGTCCATAGATCCAGCCAGTGTGGTAGTAACATCTTGGGGCTTCGGTGTTGTACTATTGTCCTTCGCTTGCGAGTCCTTAGATCAAGCCGGTGTGGTAGTAACATCTTGGGGCTTTGGTGTTGTACTATTGTCCTTCGCTTGCGAGTTCTTACAGCCAGCCTGTGTGGTAGTAGCATCTTGGGGCTTTGGTGTTGTACCATTGTCCTTCGCTTGCGAGTCCTTACAGCCAGCCTGTGTGGTAGTAACATCTTGGGGCTTTGGTGTTGTAGTATTGTCCTTCGCTTGCGAGTCCTTAGATCCAGCCGGTGTGGTAGTAACATCTTGGGGCTTTGGTGTTTTACTATTGTCCTTCGCTTGCGAGTTCTTACAGCCAGCCTGTGTGGTAGTAGCATCTTGGGGCTTCGGTGTTGTACTATTGTCCTTCGCTTGCGAGTTCTTACAGCCAGCCTGTGTGGTAGTAGCATCTTGGGGCTTTGGTGTTGTACTATTGTCCTTCGCTTCCGAGTCCTTAGATCCAGCCTGTGTGGTAGTAGCATCTTGGGGCTTCGGTGTTGTACTATTGTCCTTCGCTTGCGAGTTCTTACAGCCAGCCTGTGTGGTAGTAGCATCTTGGGGCTTCGGTGTTGTACTATTGTCCTTCGCTTGCGAGTTCTTACAGCCAGCCTGTGTGGTAGTAGCATCTTGGGGCTTTGGTGTTGTACTATTGTCCTTCGCTTGCGAGTCCATAGAATCAGTTACGGTGGGAATAGCGTCTGCACTACTGTTCTTCGCCTGGAAATCCTCAGTGCGAGCCAGAGAAGGAATACCCACTGCGGGCTCTGGGTATCCTGTGCAGTTTATATGTTCAGGCGCTTGATTTTCTTGGGCGAACGTAGCCACGCACAAGCCAACCAAGAGAAAAATTGTGTATTTGAACATTGCAAAGGTGTTTGATGAAGCTTGCTTTCAGAATACGACTTATTCGGCTTGAACTTCGAAAATAACTGATTGAAATATGCATTAAGACGCCCCTATATAATGGTTGTTAGCTCAAGAAAGAGGACTGTTTCAACACATATTGATTTATTATGTACATTTATTTGTGCTGATAAAAGAAACCCAATAAAAATCAGCGGGCTCTGTATATAAGTACGTATGTAGTTGATTAATTTCTAATTGAGATTTTTATCGAAATAAATTGTTAGTTATAAGTTTCGAAGAAAATAATGTTATAGACGTATTTTCCTGGATTCTCTGAGTCATTCAAAATAAAATAATAATTAATTAAATTAATAATAAAAACGCACACTCTCAAAAATGATGAGCACCTCATCTACAGATATTGACAGGCAAATGGAATTTAATATAAATTAAATTATTTAATTTTTTTTATTGGGTTTAAAATTTTAGTTTTTTCTTTTTTATTATTAATTAATTGTAGTAAAGTTAATTGAAAATTAAATTTCTATCTTATGTTTTCAAAATATTAACTAATTTAATAAATTATCTCATCATTTATTTACTAAAGGGTTAATTAAATAATATAAAAAATAAATAACTGTTAAATTAAATTAAAAATTAATTAAAAGAAAAAAAACTAAAATGAAATATATATTGAGTTCAGTGCGTACTCTGAGCCACTTTGATTCCTGAGCGTAATTATTTTCTGATAAGGTTTTAGCTCTGCCAGTGTAAATAAATTTAAAAAAAAAAACTAAAATAGAATATATATTGAGTTCAGTGCGTACTCTGAGCCACTTTGATTCCCGAGCGTAATTAATTGCTGATAAGGTTTTAGCTCTGCTCCGTAATCTCGACTCGGCATTCATTCCTCAGAGAAAAGTGGCTCCAATAACAACGCGGTGTCGGACTATCCCGCATATAAATGTACGATCGTCACAAGACGGCGTTAAAAATGCTGGCTATACGAGTGTTATTTCTCAGCTGTTTAGCGACGTCACATCAACTCTATGGCGATATTTACAGCGAAATCGAGTCGCTGAGCCTGATCCGGCAGAAGCAGACACATTTGTGCTATCGAGAAGTGCCGTAAGTACCTCTTTCTCGATCGCTGTATAACGTATTTAAGTATCCCCTTAAGTGGCCAAGAGAGTTTTCACTGTATTACTAATTAGACATTTTTGCGAAACAAACGAGCATCTATGGTGAACTAATTTTTAAGAAAATAGTAGCATTCAGCATCACAAACTTTCTAGTATAAGTCGACAAGCCCGCGATAGTAAATTAGAAATGAGGAGAAGAGCGAACTCTCGGCTGCAGTTAGTGGGCGTAGTACTAGAATAGAATTGGAGGTGCTTTCTGGTACTGCTCCTTAGCTAGGTGATATAATAATATTATAATATATACATATATTAATATAATATGGCCAGTTAACGAGCTAGATAGATGGCCAGAGCAAGCTTCCTAACCTAGTGCATATACATAGTATGTTTAAAAGGCATTTAAATTCGCAGGATTAAAGGAAAAAGGCGTAAATAATACTATAATAATCAAGGATGTGTATTTTGCAGTTAGCTTTTTAGTTTTCATAGTTGTGCTATAAAATTGGTTTCTATAATAAATATGATTTACATCGTATGCTTAATATTAAAGTTGTGCTATAAAATTGGTTGCGAGAATAAAAATGAATTACATCGTATGCTTAATATTAAAGTTGTGCTATAAAGCTGCTATAATAAAACTGATTTACATCGCATGCTTAATATTAAAGTTGTGCTATAAAATTGGTTGATTTACATCGTATGCTTAATATTAAATTGTGCTATGAAATTGGTTGCTGTAATAAAACTGATTTACATCGTATGCTTAATATTAAAGTTGTGCTATAAAATTGGTTGCTATAATAAAAATTACGCTGAAAGATTCCGTTACATACATACATACATACAGGTGAAACTAATAAAAGCGTGTTAAAAATGATTTACATCGTATACTTATTATTGTACACAAGTTTGTTAAACAAACTTTTCAATATTAATGAATTAAATTTAATTTAAATATTAATGCATTGCTTCTATTATATGGACTAAGAATTTACTCGCATAGTACACTATAAGTTTGTTTATCAACTGCCTAAGCTGAAGGGAAAAATGTAACCTTTTTGTTTTGGGGGATTCGGCCCTTAGAGCCGTTTTCTTTCAGGTGGCGAAGAACGAACCGATACGTGGTAATGGGTCCAGTATTTTCTATCAGCGCATCGAAGTCTGCTGTGTAGGGTACAGACGTGTGGCGGAGCAGTGCGTACCCGACTGTTCCCACAGCTCGCCCGACAATTGTCGCAATGGCTTCTGTCGGGCCCCCAACAGCTGCGAATGCTTTGAGGAGTTCGTCAGGAACGAGCATGGGAGCTGCATACACACCTGTCCCATTGCCTGCCAGCATGGACGGTGCTATATGAATGGCACCTGCTCCTGCCACTCCGGCTACGAGCTGGACCAGGAGACGAGGCTCTTTTGTCGCCCGCATTGCCCGCTGGGCTGTGGCACGCATCAGGAGTGTGTGGCGCCGGGGAAATGCGACTGCTTGTCCGGATATCAGCGCACGGAGTTCGGCTGTCAGCCTGTCTGCACGCCCGACTGTGGCTATGGAAAGTGTGTGGGTCCCAATCAGTGCGATTGCTTTCCCGGCTACATGAAACGGAAGCACCGAAATGTTTGCGAGACTGAGTGCTATCTGTGAGTATCAAAAGAAAATCCACTTTGATCCTGAGTCCTCATCTTCTTACTGTCATTGTGGTAGAAATTGCGAGAATGGGTTTTGCGAATCGCGCATGAAGTGCCATTGCCACGAGGGATATAGTTACGATGTCAATACCGACAGCTGTCTGCCCCAATGCTCTGACAACTGCAATGGCAATGGCGTTTGCATCGCTCCTGGTGTCTGCCGCTGCTACGAGGGCTACGAGCTGCTGGGAAATAGCTGCGAGCCTGTGTGCTGGGGGTAAGCCCACAAATATATTTTGTAAAGTCGATCAAACTTTCTGACCACAAGATATGCTAGCAGTTCCCATCTATGAAATGAAAGGGCGTTCTAAGAAGTTTTTTATGCACATAGCACACATATTCAGACTTAAGCGATTATTAGTTTTATAAAAGTGTATAAAACAGTTTATGCTGACTACATATTCAGAAAGAATATACAGATTTTTGAAAATGAGAACAATGTCGGAAAAGAATTAGGTTATATGTAGCTAAGAAAATATAATTGTAAGCAACAAAGAAGGGTTAGACCTGCTAGCTATATTATTTGTATTATTATTCTTTAATGGTTGCTTTGAAAGGAACAAATTTTAAATTACTTCCTGTACCGTGAGTAGTGCAAGATTAAATGGGGCTTTGCAGATTAAAATTAGGAATAGCAGCTTAGTGTTAATACTCAGCATTGAGCCCAGTAACCAGATGAGTTGCCAAACCCTTTGTTAAGCCTTTAAGCGTTTAGCCTTAACATGGTGGCCTATCAAAATTTAGGCCAGCTAGCTAGTAGATGGTAGAGCATTGCCGAAGTCTAGTTATATTATAAAGCACTTTTAATAACTTACTATAATAATTAATAATTAACCATAATAACTTTGTTTGACCAAACGTTTTATGGACTTCCCCTCTTAGTTTCGACAGCCCTACTTTCCGATTACAGACCATCACAATTGCAACAATTTCGTGCATTATAATCAATAATATTTATAAAACAGTTGCAAAGTCTAGTTATATTATAAAGCACTTTTAATAACTTACTATAATAATTAATAATTAACCATAATAACTTTGTTTGACCAAACGTTTTATGGACTTCCCCTCTTAGTTTCGACAGCCCTACTTTCTGATTACAGGCCATCACAATTGCAACAATTTCGTGAATTACAATCAATAATATTTATAAAACAGTTGCAAAGTCTAGTTATATTATAAAGCACTTTTAATAACTTACTATAATAATTAATAGTTAACCATAATAACTTTGTTTGACCAAACGTTTTATGGACTTCCCCTCTTAGTTTCGACAGCCCTACTTTCTGATTACAGGCCATCACAATTGCAACAATTTCGTGCATTACAATCAATAATATTTATAAAACAGTTGCAAAGTCTAGTTATATTATAAAGCACTTTTAATAACTTACTATAATAATTAATAATTAACCATAATAACTTTGTTTGACCAAACGTTTTATGGACTTCCCCTCTTAGTTTCGACAGCCCTACTTTCTGATTACAGGCCTTCACAATTGCAACAATTTCGTGCATTATAATCAATAATATTTATAAAACAGTTGCAAGAACCAATTTCCTATATTGACGTAAGAATTTAAAAAAGGAAACAATAAACAAAAAACTTCTCTAAGTCCGGGCGAAGTTTTCTGAAATTTGTTGCATGGGTTGTAAATTATTTTGAGTAGAAAAGCTATTAAATGTTAATTAGTTTATATTGAACTTTGTGCCCCATTCCAGTTGTTCAATTCCATTATTCATCTCCCCTTTTTCTGCTTCAATTTTACATTTTTATTAAATTTGTTCTCACTTGCAGCGGATGCGGCTACTATGGACGCTGTCTAGCTCCCAATGTCTGTGGCTGTAGCCCCGATCGGCAGCATTGTCTCTTCGGCAGCTGCACTGCGCAAGGCCATTGCCAATGCCCCCCCGGTCTGACCTATTTCGTGGACCGATGCCTCAGTCCAGAACACTTGCAACATGGAGCGATGGCTCGCAGCGAGATCTTGAACTACAATCAACAGTTTATTCATGAATTCAGAATGCTCATTGGTCGCTTGTTTATTTGAAATGTCGAGCATAAAATAAAGTTGAAAGCCTACAAACTACACGGGGAGGCAGGTCTGGCGTCCCTTTATGCCGCTTTTAATGAATCCCGGCTTGCAGATGCAGAAGTTGGGCGCCGAGCAGAAGCCATTGGGGCAGCCTTGGGGACAGTGGGGCTGGCAAATGTTGCGCTGGTGTTCGTCCTGAATATAGCCGGCGTTGCAGGCGCATCTATTCTGGCCCTCACAAACGCCATTCAGGCAGGGCAGGTCACAGTGGGGCGTACACTTGGCCGTTCGCTGGTCATAATCGAATCCGGACGTACACTCACAAGTGTCCGGCGCGATGCAGCGTCCGTTTTCGCAGGGTCTGCAATTTTTAGAAACAGCCATTAGATACAGCTATATGATTTAATGGTATTGCTAGTGAAGTGCCTGACAAAAGTGGATTTTTAAAAGCCTAATCATACATTAGTATTAGAAAATGTTTTTATCAAATATGTAGCGTAGCTTCTTCGTTTCAAAAAGTTTAAATTAATATTATTTTTTATATTTAATTTAATTTCTTTTAAAATGCCACCCAATTGTATTTATTCAAATTATAAATATTATATAATAAATAAATAATTAATAAGCAAGAATTAAGAAGAATTAGAATTAAGAAGCAAGAAGAATAGTCATCAGGGGTTTTTTGTTTAAGGAAATTTAAGAACTATATTCTTTCGATTACAAACTTTATCTTTTAAGTCTTTAATATTATTTTTGTGATGCAATAAAATCTTCGATCAATGGCTGCAATGTTCTCCTTAGCACGCTTCTTAATCCGAAACATTCTTCTTTTCATATTCAGTTTGTAATCGAATGAAGTTACTTGTCATTATAATCGCATGCAGCTCTTTATATTAATCATTTATTTAGTACAAATATTATCTAATTCTGCTACTTACTTTGTGCAAATGGGTTCGCAAACGCCGCTCACCTTCAAGTAGCCCGTATTGCAGCTACAATGACCCGGCGCCGTGCACCCTCCATTCTCGCAATTGTCACACTTGGGCTCGCAAGTGCCGCTGGCGGTCAGCCGATAGCCCTCCAGACAGGCACACTTATTGGGCGCCACACACTGGCCGTGGGCGCAGCCGGGCTGGCAGTCGGGGCGGCAGTACTGGCGGCTGCTTGGGTCCAATTTGTAGCCCGCCCGGCAGCGGCACTCGTTCTCATCGTCGCAGACCCCATTGCCGCAGCCGAGGGGACAAGTGGAGATGCACTTGCCCTCGTGGTTGCGGACATGGCCGGGCATGCAGACGCAGGTGTTGGGCGCCGTGCATATGCCGTTGGGGCAGTCGTCGGCGCAGATGGGCTCGCAGCGGCGATAAACGTGCGGATTCCGCTCGTAGCCCTCGCAGCACACCTGAATGCGACTCATGTCCGGGCTGGTGCCATTCCCCACAAATTTGTCGGCTGAGCTGTGCACCAGAGAGGCCGTCCTATGGAAGCAGAGGAAGGGTAATATTTTAAAGAAATGCCTGAGCTAATATAAAAAGAACTGGATCATTAGAGGTGAGTGTACATAATGAATAATCGGAAAGTATATTTTAATTATGGAAGAGTATATAAGTGGGTTTTTAAACAAGGTTAATTGAATATTAAAATTCAAGAAACTCAATCAATTTTGAATCGCATTCTTGATGTTTAAACAAAACAAAAATAGAGGAAAAGGCACAAATATGTGATTTGTTTCACAAGTTCCACAAAATTCCTAATTCCCTCACAACAGCTGATATGAGTCCTACTTTTTCTTTGAGGAATAAACTCAAGGAACCAATAAGTTGCCTTTAAAATCATTAACTTTGCTGATGCTTAAATATTTTAATAATAGTTTCTTTTTATTAATTAAGACGATTTCTTGAAGATTTGTTGCTTTTTATATATATATATATAGATATATATATATATATATTAGATATATATATATATATATTTCCTATGTCGACAGTCAATGTTTGTTGACATAAATAAATAAATAAATAAAATGTTCCGTCAACAGCAATTAATGATCAAGCAATTAAGATATTTAAACCCAATTTTATACGGATGTTTCTATCACTAGTAGCACAGTTTTATGTTGATGCCTTTGCCTCAGCCAAGAAAACTAGTGTTAAGATGAACCTGAATCTGCCTAGAAGAACGGTTTTCATTAGAAACCCTTGCCCCTTTTTGGGAAAGTAATAATAAATAAGACGATATACTGCGTGCATAATTTAAATAAACAATTAAATAATTACCAAGAAAATAAGCAATTCCTAGAAATAATACTTGTACAAAGAAATGCAATAAAGATGGTCGTATGGGGACAAAAATAATTCAATCAAATCATAAATCTTTTAATAGAAGAGACGCTTGATTTCTTGAATGTGAAAATAGGAACAAGTTAGTTAGTTATAGAACACAAAAAGCAGCTGAGGCGCTTTGACAAATTGTTTGAATTAAATGAAAATTCAAACTAAATCAAACTCTCATTTTTGAAAATGTTGGTTTTTAAAAAGTCCGCTTAAAAAGTAGAATTTTTGTTTATAAATTGCTTGATTTGTCTATGTACAGTGAAAAATCATGGCCGGCCAATTTTTGACCGCCCAAGGGGAGTGTCCACTTAAGGGGATACTTAAATACTTTATACAGCGATCGAATGTTGCAGAAAAAGTGTCCGCCAAGCACTCTCCTCGGATAAAAGAGGTGTCCATTAAAGGAGTTTTCACTGTACTTTGTTTTTCCAAATGACACACAGTACACATAAAAAAAACCTACAAAAACCATGCTAATATATAATGTAGAAAAATAGATGGGTCGCTTGATTTGCTGAATTTTATACAAAAAAAAAAAAAAAATTGCCTAAATTAAATAAAAACTAAGCTTTTTTCTTATTGGCAAATTTTGGCTTTTCAAAAGTTCGCTAAAAAGTATAAGTAGAGAAATATATATAACTTTCTAGCACTGGCTGAAATGTAATATTCGAAATTAAGAAAAATAAGTCGGAGCATTATATCTTTTTATACCTTTAACGACGTTCCTCAACTTGCATTTTCTACGGTATAGCAACTAGTTTTCATTCTCTTTATAAATTGATTGATTTGTAGAATGAGCATCAGCACAAAAATTCATCTACTTTGTTTTTCCAAATGAAAAAATAAAAAACCTACACATATCAGTATCAGTATGTATTGTGGAAAAATAGTGGAGACGCTTGATTTGTTGAATTTTATAGGACACAAAAAACACCTAGCTGCTTTGAAAAATAAAAACTAAACCATACTTTCTTCTTGTTGGCAAAATTTGGCTATTAAAGAGTCCACTAAAAAAAGTATAAATAGAGAAATATAAATAACTAACTATAAAGTAATATTCGAAATGTTTATAACTTAACGACGTTCCTCAACTTGCATTTTCTACGGTATAGCAACTAATTTTGTTTTTCTTTAGTAATTGCTTGATTTGTAAAAATGTGTCTACTTTCAAAACACCTACACATATCAGTACATGCTGCTAAACTAAACTAAATCGCTTGTTTGCGCTCTCATTATCAGAAAAGTGAGGATGTCGAGGTCGTGAGTTCAGTTCAGCCGAGGGGCTGGCTACGCAAACAAAAACAACACATTTGTGTTGTTGTGTTGTGTTATGTAATGTTTGTTGTGGTCGTGATCCCATTGCACATCACTTGCTACTCACGGAACTTCTTTGAAGCACACACCACTGGCCATGGCCTCTCTGGTCTTGTTGATGAATTCCGCTGTGGGATCAAACACCTGGGGCGCTGGTGTACCCCGTGGGAGCGAGGGCTGCACATAGTGGCCATAGAGGGCGGCACCATCGTGATTGCCACCCTGATAGGTCTCAGCGGGTGTATAGCTGGCATAGCCGTGATAGAGTTGGCCTTCCTCGCTGGCGTTGCCAGCTGCATGCAACTGCAGGTTGCCCGAAGGCGGCTGGCGAGTCTTGATGCCCGCCGTCTTGTACTGGGCAGTCGTGTTGCCGCAGAGGGCCATCAGAGCCAGAGCCAGAGGCAGCAGCCAGATCGGTTTGAATGATGACCTCATGCTGCGAGCGCGTCTCCAAATGATGTCAGGGGCACTTAAAATCTTATTATTATTAAACTCAAGTAATGCCGTTCCCTAATTGCTGTCCGTGTACTAAGGCGGCTGCACTTCAACTAATCGTTTCAAAATTCCGAAGCTCAGCTCAGACGCGAGTCGCGAATTGACTTGGAGAATCAAATACTGACGCAGTCGCTGCTTATCTGAATTTCGCATTGGGCGTATCAATAGAGCTCTATTCAACTGAAGGTTGCTGACTGTTGTTGTTGCGACGACGGCGATGTCAGCGACAGATGGCTAATAAATTAGTGCTACTTGTACTTTTATTTTGCACATCTGATGGGTATTTCCGAGAAATTTGTCGAACACTGCCCAACAACATAATTAAATTCAAGGATGGGATAATTTTTAATTTAGTAAATATTTAAATAATATCGTCTGCAATTCCTACAAGAAAAAAGTGCTTCCGCTTTCGAAAAAATATCAATTTTTCAAGCTTAATAAATCTTTAAACTTGTAGGTACTCCTATGATTAAAGAACTTCAAAAATGCAATCCAAAAGAATCTACATATCTTTAATAAATCTCTCTTTAATTTCAGAAAACATTCGTTACAAATTTACAAATATATAGTATACATATGTATAGAAATAATTGCCTTCCTTTAACTGTCTGCAAATTTCAATTGATTGGAATGATTGGAATTTTTCAAATACTTATTGAATGCTAAATATTGCTGAATTAGTTTAAATTCAAATTTGACTAAGCTTATAATACAGATCCAGGCGTTCTTACTACATCAACAAATTAATGCTAAGCCTTTAAAAGTGTGTCCCGTACGTACAACTCCTGTTTTTTAACCCAATTATATGCTTTAATTAAATAAATTTGCGATGTGAGTTAAGCAGTTTTATTTTGGAGTAGATTTCAATCATTATAAATATTGTAAATAATGTAAATAAATCAAAATTAACTGATAAACAACACAGACGGAGCTAATAAGTAGTTTTATAATATAAGACTAGAAGTAGGTATGTATGTTCCCTATAGACTCCAAAACCGCTCAGCCGAGTTGGATACAAATTTGTATTTACTTCAAAAAAATCTGATTTACATCTGTGAAATATTTATTTACCTTTCCAGAAAAATGTTAGAAGTCTTCTTACATATAATTTAAAAATTGGACGCGTTTGTCAGAATGCCATGAATAATTTGAAAATCACCGATTAAGCTCTGGACTGCACTTTCTCAGGATATAATCGACATAGAGCTATTTTATAGGAAACACGCCATCTGCCGGTAGCAAAGGGCACACCCGGTAATAAATGGAAACACTGCAGGTTCGCTATTGTAGAGTTTATTTTCATAAACAATGAATCCATTTCAATCGATCAGATCGAATTATACTACTTGTATATTTATTTATTAATCATCTCGATCGCGGCTCGCTAAATTGTACGTATAACCTATATATTGTTTGTTTTTTGTTTAATATTTAGAGACTATCAATACGTTCCGTCCTCTGTCTTGCTGTCATCTCAATATTTATGAAATGGATTGATTCTCGGGACGCAGTTTGTTAATTTTGTTTATTTAATTGAATTTATTTTAAATAAAACGCACTGCCTTGGCCCTGGACATAAACTAATCAAGTAGTCCGAAAGTAATATTGATAATGGCATACACTGCGTATGCTTGATGGGCAAACAGCAGATAAAGCCGTCCCCGGGAAACGAGCTGAGAGCAAACAGAGAGGTTTATGGCATATGTATTTACTTGAATTGAGCTAAAGCGTTTATTTTTATAACAGATTGGTCCAATTTAACTTTCCTCACAGCGTCCGCCACGCCTCTCAGTGCCCGGGTAGCACTCGCAGACATCGGGCGCCGTGCAAATGCCATTCGAACACTCCTCCGAGCAGGTAGGCTCACATTTCATGGAACTCGCGTCTGCATTACGCACATAGCCCTCGCAACAATAGGAAATGATGCGTAGGCGCAGTTCCGGATCCATTGTGTTGCCCCTGGAAAGTAAAATAGAAGAAGGTTCATGTGGCTGAGGAAAAATCTTGCACACATACATCACTTCCTTGTAGCAAATGCCGGAGCTCATCGAACTGCGGGTCTCCAGCTCGAAGAGCGCTCGTTCGTTGAGCGCATTGAGCTTCCAGAACTGCGGGATGGGGCTGGCGGACGGCAGCAAAAGCAACAGCACTACTAATGGGGCAATCGTAACCCCAACAATCGCGCAATTCCTATGCATATTGTGCTATTCGAATAGAGCTTGAACTTATCGTGTGAGTTGCGCGACGTTTAATGGTTTCAATGGTACTGCAATGCAATGGCGCTTTCCTCTACAATGTTTTCCTCACAAACCGCTCCGCTCAGAAGAAAGCCACAGATAACTGTGTGTGTGGGTTTGTGTGAGAAAAGCAGACGACGCGAGTGTCAGTGGCGATAAAAAAGGGGGTCAATTATTTGGAATGAGCAGCGTAGTTCTGAATTTGTTTTGTATTATAAGTTCCAAAACAAATTAGAAAAAGTTTTGGATTATTACAATTATTTAAAGCTGAGGAGCTTCGACTGTAGAAAAACTACTGGAGGAACACTCCTGAACAGAGCATACATTTTATTTCTAAAAATCATGGCTTTCAATATTTCTAAAAGCATATTTTAGTTCTCAAGATAAACATAATTCAGTGTCAAAACAAAAATTAAAAGGCTTTACAAGCTATAAAAATTATGGTTAATTCATAAAATACCCATGTTTTCCGTTTGAAATTTTGTTATTTATGGTTCCGTATTTTACTTAAGCCCCTGAATATCCGTCATTATTCTTGAAGAATTTTTCGATTCTTGCAAATATAAGGGATATCACCATTTGACAAGTCTCTTCAGGTATGTTATAGCATAACATTGACAATAGCTGCCCTATATTAATTATGAATTGAATATCTTTATAACGGCTAGAATGTTGGCTAGAGTCCTGCTTGCTATAAAAGTCCTTCTCTGAAACAGTCGTTTAACTATAATAAACTGTATCATATGAAAGGTATTATGGGGCATTGAAAACATTTATAAATAATTATAAATACGAGATGGAGTTATTTAGAACTATAAACTACGCAAGAGCTGAAGCAGAGGCCACAGTTAAAATATAAAATAGATACCCTCAAAAACACAGTCATGGCAATGCACACTCTAGCTAATCAGATACTCTACTATACGAGTACATAGCCCCCCTCGTAATGTAGCTTGACTCCCTCATTGCGATCTAGAGGCTTGACACAGCACGCTGCTCGACTGATAAGAATTAAAACAAAGGCCAACAAGCTTGACATGCGACGGATTGTTCTTTTTGTTGAACGTAGAAAAGCAGAGACATTTTTATTATTTTGCGCTCACTCCACTCATCGAAGCAAAGAAGAAAACAAACATGCAATGGACGATAAGCAGAATAGATGCTCGCCCGTTCGCTCACTGCCACCAGTAGTAGCTGGGCAGCTGGGTGCCGCCTAAAATGAAATATCGGCCGAGCAGCAGATCGAACTCGTGGATCAGAGAACTATTGGCACGAGGCGGATTCATGGAGGCGTATGTGGTGACCGTATCCGGCGACAAGCACTTGTCAATGAAACGCGTCTTGCCCTCCATGCAACGGCAGCGTCCCTTAGCGCTGCAGAAGCCCTGCTCGCATCGCTGGTAGCTATCGAATCGTCCTGGCAGAAGCGCACAGCCGCACAGATTCGGCGCAATGCATTTGCCATAGAAGCCGCAGCCGCGCTCGCAAACGGCCTCACATTTGGGACCATTGCGCACATAGCCATTGAAACAGCGACAAATGCCGGGCGATATGCAAACCCCGTTCTCACAATCCTCCCCGCAATCTGGCAGACACGTTGTGGTGTTCATGTCGTAGCGATAACCATTCTGGCACACGCAGGTGGTGCTGTTGGCGCAGAAGCCGTTCTCGCAGCGCCTATAAAAGGAAGAAAATGTATTTACTTAAGTTGAATAGTTCAGAAAATGAAACTAATAAGCTGAAAGCACCTCAAGCATTTAAATAAGTCATCAAATTTCCTGAAAGGTAATATCGAAGCCAGTTTGCTGGATGTTATTTTTTTTTTTGTTAATTTATGATTTGCATACAAATCTGTTATAGTTTATAAATGGGCCTCCCAATAGTTTGTTGTGGGAGAAAACCAACAAAGAATATGTAAATAAGTTCAATAGTTTAGAAAATGAAAAAAGGAAATTAATATACTTATGTATAATTGTTATTACTTTTGAATGAACCAACACAATTCGTAATACAAATTATTTGCCTCTAAGAATATACTTTCGAAGGTACTGTGCTTATTTTACTGAAGTATGTCAACGACTAGCTTGCTTGAAAAGTGCTTATCTAATTCGTTTCTAAGCTATGTGCTGTACAATTATTATTGTTAATATTTTTTAAACAGAGTTTTATACGCCATAAAATTTGTTTCGAACTGTTAAGGCGACTTAAGCAGCTGCTCTTATTTTTAATAGTTTACTAGCGTACTGGGCTTGCGTTGCGTTCTCAACACAACTTGGATTTATCGTTTGATAATTGTATTTTATGTATTAATTATTATTGCTTTTATAGTATGCTCTGATAGATATTCTTATTGGTCGGCTGTAAACTGAATTGAAACAATAGGAAAATGAAATTAAAATCGTTGAAATCCATTAAGGTAGTAACTTATAGGAAATATCAAAATTCTTGAAAAACAATTAGAAAAAACAAGAAGAAAATTCCGTTTTCACAATCGCCACAAAACTTCACAGAATGAGCCATGGGACTAATTTGAATACCGCCACAAAATTTAATCAAAATCAGTTGAGCGGTTTCTGAGTTTATACTTCAATTTTCATTAATTTTTTTACTATAAATTATGTGATTACTAATTTTTATATGATGCTAAAACCATAATTAATGGCATTAAATGTTTATTGAAATATTAGATACTTATTATTGAGGCTGTTAAACGTGGGAAAGAATCTATGAATAATTGTCCCTAAAAATATATAAGTAGCTGAATAAATTTGGCATAATTCTAGCCACAATGGAGGAAAAACAGCCAATGATATGGAAAAGGGCACTCTTCTTTTTTACGGAAACATTTTGTGCAGGCACTTATTAAACAAAGGATATAGATTTGTAGTGGCAGTATTGATAATCTTGATATTACTCTAAAAAATTAGGAAAAGCGTGTGCCAAGAATGAAGAGCCAAAGCCATTCTCTTCTGTACGAGTCCTCACACTTATGCTTTGATTGAGATGCTGTTAGCTGGCAATTGAATTTAAAACCAGTGGCTAGCGCGGTAATTACATTCTATTATTACCTAAGCGGTTTGATTAAAAGTAATTTAGATTTGCTAAGGCAACATAATTATATGGAGATATAAGCAAACATGAGATGTAATGGTTTCTCTGCACTTACATGTAGCAAGCGCTTTGGCAGGAGGTGCCGTTGATGCGCTTCTCGTATCCTGGAAAGCACTCGCACTGGTTGGGTCCCACGCAGTGGCCGTAGCCGCAGTCCGGGATGCAAATGGGCTGGCAGCCCAGGGCCGTAGAGTCACGCAGGCCGCGGGCATAGCCCTCGGCACAAACGCACTTGCCCGGCGCGTCGCACACTTCGTTGTGGCCACAGGTCTGATTGCATTGCGGCTGGCAGAATTTTCGCGAGCCATCCAGCTCGTAGCCCCGCTGACACACACAGGTGCCATTGAGATAGCACTGGCCGTGTGGACAGCCCAGGGGACAGGTGGGGACACACACATTGCGATGATTGAGCACGAACTCATCGAAGCACTGGCAGCGACCTCCGGGCAGGCAGAATCCGTGCTCGTGGCACTTGTCGCCACAGTCCGGAACACATCTGGACCAGTCGTACTCGTAGCGCTGCCAGCCCTTGCAGCACACCTCGATCACATTAAAGCCGGGATTAATGGTGCTGTTGCCCACAATTTTCACGTCCTTGTCGTACTGAAAGAAGACAGCGCTGGGCAGAGCGCACCAGCGATCATTAAACGACCTAATGGCCCGCCAACTTGCAACCCAACTTACGGCACTTCCCGCCAGCACTTGGGCGGATATATGCCACGCATCGGCACCGCCAGCCCGCCCGTCCGTCTCAGCGGACGTCGCGTGGTTGTTGTGGTTGTGTGGCGCCTCTGGTAGTTGTGCAGCTGTTGCTGATGCTGCTGATGCTGCAACTGTTGTTGCTGCAGCAGGTATTGCTGCTCCAGCTGCTGCTGCAACTGCTGCTCGTGCAGCTGCAACTCCAGCGCCTCAGTCCGCAGCTGACGCGCCAAACAGAGCCAGAGGACCAGCAGAGCAGTCTGTCTGACCAATGACCTCAATAGCGCTGACATGGTAGCGATTCAATGGCGTTATAGTCACTGTTCGGTGGCAGTAGCTTCGACAACCACAGCGCCCAAGTCTCATTTGTTTACTGCATGGGTCTCTTCGGTCTCCCGCCCTTCCATACATTCACACACATTCATCTTTTAATCTCATTACCAGCGACCCACTCGAGGCTGATAAGCGGGCCCCGGGGTGCCAAGACTTAACATGGCTTAACCCATTATATTCTGAAGTTGCCAGCAAAACATTTGTAATTCTGGTAGGTTATTCAAATGTAGCAATTTATGTAACTATTTATATGAACTCTTCTATTATGGCGGTCTTCTATATTACTACCTTCTCAGCTATCAGTAGCTAGTTTTCTTCAATCACTAAATTTCTTCCTACACTAGCTATTACTTTATCGATAAATAAATGTAAAAACAAATTAAGATACAGGATTAAGGACTGGGTTTCTAGATTGTACTTTTATTTTATTTTATCGACAAATAAAGCTGTCGATGAGAAAAGAAATCAAAGCAATAGGGTACTAATACTTCAATAAATAAATATTCTAAATAAAACTAAAGAATAAAAAAGTTTAGAAATTACAAAAATATAAGGAAACCGATTCTATTTTTTTATTAAATATAAGTAGAAAAAAAAAGTTTTTTCAAACTGCCAGCAGAGCGCAGTCAGAGACATAATTAGACTTAACAAAAAAGAAATGGAAATCAAATCAAAATCTAGCAAAATTCAATTAAAATAATAATAAACTAACATTAAAATAATTAAATAAAAAAAGATTAAATATAATTAAAAGCTAAAAGTTGGCTACGAACCTATTAAGTTTGTATAATAGAGAGCTGATTGTAAGTCTATTGCTTATTATTAGGCCTGATCTGATGATAGATCCCCATAATCTCTGCATTGATTGCAAAGAAATATTCTGTGAAATTGTTTTTAATACCAAATTTTTATTTGAATGAGCAACGTTTCAAAGGGTCCTGAACATAAATCCTCTATATCCCTGTTTATGATTTTATTGCTTATTATAAGGCCTGATCTGATTGGAGATCCCTTTCATCTAATCTGCAAAGAAATATTCTCGAAAACTCCACCATTCTGTAAAATTGTTGTTAATAATAATAATAAAAAATTTTTATTCGAATGAGCAACATTTCAAAAGGCCCTGGACATAAATCCTCTATTATTTTATTGCTTATTATTAGACCTGATTTTAGCGGAGATCCCTGTAATCAATGCATTGATTGCAAAGAAATATTTTGTGAAATTGTTGTTAATAATAATAATAATAAATTTGTATTTGAATGAGCAACGTTTCAAGGGGTCCTGAACATAAATCCTCTATATCCCTGTTTATTACTTTATTGCTTATTATAACGCCTCCTCTGATCGAATATCCCTTAAATCTCTGCATTGATTGCAACGAAATATTCTCTAAAATTGATTTAAATAACAAACTTTAATTTAAATGAGCAATACTTTCAATTCTATTCTATTCTCTATTTTATTGCTCATTATTAATCCTGATCTGATCTTAGAAAGAAAAGGAATATTCTCTAAAACTCCAGCGATATAATTTCTCCATATACCAGTATATTATTTGCTATTTGGGTTAAAAAACGGCTTCATGCGCAAAGATTTCACAATTCCAATCGAAAAGTTTCAAGAAACAGAGGCACACTGATTACAACGCCAGCAACATGCCCGAAAATCCGAGACGTAGCGCTGCCCAGCCCAGACTTGAATAAAAAAAACACAAACAACTGATAAGTCGGAATTACTGGGCCACTGGAACGCGAATGCTTGGCATGCGAATTGTGAGAGTTCAGTTAGAATTTAGCGGGCGCACAAAATGCTCCACGAATGCAATTCGGGCTACCTGCTGGTTCTGGTTCTCGCCCTGCTCTACTTCAGCGCGAGTGGGAATTTGGGAAACTGGGAGCCGAGGGAATATGGAACGCCCACGCGCTACGATTTCGCTAATCAGCAGCAGCAACAACGACAACAGCAATATGAGCAACGAGGTCGCTATGGCGCCCAAAACAGACCTTACCAGCAACAACAACAACAACAACAACAGCAGCAGCAGCAGCAGAGACAGCCGCCACTATATAATCGCGTAGCGTCCGGCGGAATGAACTACGAGAGTACCGAGGAGCTCGTAGTGGATCGCAAATATCGACGGCGCGAGCACGAAACCATCTCGAATCGGGAGCAGCACAAATGTCGCATCTGGATACCGTGAGTTAATGCAAAGTGTAGTGTAGGGTATCTGTAGATACAACTCATCTAGTTGAGGCAAATAATTTAGATGAGAATATTACGGAAGCAGGCCTGAAGCCTGAAGAAAAAAGAAAAAGCACATCCTATAAATAACTTTTAAAACTGCCCTCGATTTGGTTTTGTTTTCTAAATATTAACCAATTAATTAAACAAATTTGCTTTGGAGTTCCTGACAAACGAAAAGGCAATAGCACAAATATTAGTATATATAGTATATATAATAGTACATCTAGTAGTTAGTATAAACCTTTTATATATTATAAACATTTCTACAGATATTTGCAAAAAGCGCTGAAATAAGACGGGTTGAAAAATTTCGAATTTTTAAGCACGCATATTAGCATTTAATATTTGTTTTAAAAAATTGCAAAACTTATCTTTCAAATGGAATAAATGCCGGGAGGAACGACAAGACTAAAACAACAGAGAATATATAAAATAATATAAGAAATATAAAATAATATAAAAAGGAAGGAAAAGAGAAATCTAAAATCGTGTTATAAAGAGGCTACATTCAGGTTTGGGATAAACTTGCTATGTGTATGAATAATACGAGTTTAAATAATAAGTTTAGTACACCTAGTTGTTAGGGCTCGAAAGTTATTGGACGATCGGAGGAACAGACATGCCTATATGGTCTCATTTAGATTCTTTGCTATACCTTCCAGCACAGGAAAAACAAGGATATTGATTCGTTTAGTGATTCAGTGATGTGTTTTCCTTTGAAAAATGGTATTTCAAAATAAAAAGTTATTAAAACTATTTGTAATATATGTATATAATACAAATGATTCTGTTTTTACACGGTTTTGATTTAACACGGTTTGAAAATTAAAAATGTTATTTATGGTACAGGACTTTATTCCATTTAGCAATGTCTTTTCTTACACGGTTTTTCTAAACTACCTTGTAAAAATAGAATTGGGTGTATAATATGTATATATATTTCTAATTTAATGATTAATGATTACCCAAAAAAACGCTATGAACAAACCATTCACACATATTTTGTTAAAATATAGGAAGCTATTCACATGTACACCAGATATGCCATAAGTATTTAACTAGAATTTTGATGCCCTTTAGTTGGTGGTATGAAACGAAATGTTTCCAAACTCCCTTTGAATTTCCATTTATATTTATTTATTTATTTTTTTTTATTTATTTATAACCCTTATCCTAGCGTTACAAGTATTGGATTACTTTTAAATTATTATAGTTGTTATAGTTGTCGTTTGTGGAGTGTTTGCAGTTGAATTCTATTTTTTTAGTCTTCTTAATATCCTTTGCTTTGTTTTTAGATGGCCAATAAATTTTTTTCTTTTCTCCTTTTTTCACTCTGAAGTAATTCTAAGCTTGTTCTCACTGTTAAGTATTTCTTTATTATATTGGTATATAATATTTAACTAGAATTTTGATGCCCTTTATTTGGTGGAACTTGGTGCAATGATATCTGGATAGTGAGAAAAGGAAATGTTTTCAAACCTTCCATTTATATAAACGGATATTATTAAATAGAGCCTTATAGTTGTCGTTTGTGAAGTGTTCAATTATATTTTCTTAGTCTTCTTAATGTCCTTTGCTTTGTTTTTAGATGGCCAATAAATTTTTTTCTCTTTCTCTTTCTAAGCTTGTTCTCCCTGTTAAGTTTTTCTTTTTTATATCGGTAGATCTATTGCCGCCTCTGACCACACTTGGCTCTGAGTCGGGGAGCAGCTAGCCGAAGGGTAAATAATATTCCCCCACCGGGTTGGAGACATTAATTAGATATGGTTGTAATTTGATTAGACTTCTTCTTCTTAGGCTTTTCTAGCTTACTTATAAGATGCTTTCTATAATTTTTATAGCTGAAGGCCATAATCTCTCTGTTAGCTTTAAGATTTTGATTTTAAGCTAGCAATTTATAAATAAATAAATAAATGTTATATATTTTCCACCTATGTCATATGTTTGTTGACATAAATAAATAAATAATGAAAATAAGCCCCATTAAATATCTCCCCTTCCTACTTTACTTGTGCAGCACCGAAACGGTGGGGAAATACGAGCACGCCAGTGTCATCCAGACGGATCAGGCGAACCAGCTGACTTCAATAGAGCTGTGCTGCACGGGCTACAGTGCCACACGGCTGCGGGGCGTGACGGTCTGTCGTCCGATCTGTGGCTGTGTGAATGGCGGATGCAGCAAGCCCGGGGAGTGCGACTGCTACGAGGGCTTCGTGAAGAACGACAATGGCGACTGCGTGTTCGCGTGTCCTTTGGGCTGCCAGAACGGACGCTGCTATCTGGACGGCAGCTGCGAATGCGATCCGGGATACAAGCTGGATGAGACGCGCAGCTTCTGCAGACCCATCTGCAGTGGCGGCTGCGGCAACAATGTGCGCCACAACTGCACCGAGCCGGAGGTCTGTAGTTGCGCCAAGGGCTATCAGCTGACCGATGAGGGCTGCCAGCCAGTTTGCGACCCGGACTGCGGCATTGGCGGGCTGTGTCGGGACAACAACGAGTGCGATTGCGGACCCGGCTATGTGCTGAAGGACGGTGTCTGCCAATTCGACTGTTACCAGTGAGTACTTGACAGAGGAAGTGTCCTTCAAAAGATTACAAGCCACTCTATCCTTGCAGGAAATGCAATAACGGCGTCTGTGTTAGCCGCAATCGTTGTATATGTGATCCCGGCTTTACTTACCATGAGCGCTCAACGATGTGTGTCCCGCTGTAGCAGAGCGGTTATCAAATAAAAAATCAATAGGAATCTTCATAAATACTTGTATGTTCACGATTTACAAAAGCTTTTATTTTTTGTAGCTCATCTACAAATCGACCTTTAGTTGCTAACTATAGCTAACAAATTCTGCAGAGAATAGCTTAACAGCTGATGGTGAACTACGACTAATGAGAGAGTCTTCTGTACCTGCCAGAAATCGAGAAATAGTGCTAATTTATTTTTATCGCAATCAAGCACAATTTCTAGTTCAGTGTTTATTTTGCAATTCTCTAAAAAAGTTATAAGCCAAGAACATTTCGAGCCTCGCCGATTTATGTTAAACGAACTATTAAGGCACAACAATTCTACAAACATGATTCAATCTATTAAAAAAAATTTAAGCTAAAATACAAAAAATTTAATTAAAAATAAATTTAAAATTTTTTATTGATATTTTTTAGTTTCCTCACATTCAAAACCAAAACCTAGCAGAAGGGCTGTACATAGCAAGCAAAGGTTATTGCGAATATATATTTTTTATAGTTTATTTAAATAGACCTTGTAAAACTAACAAATTTTCCAGACAACAAATAATAAATAAACGGGGAGAATTGCGCAATCAAATCATTTGTTGAGCCCCGACGATTTATGTTGAACAAACTATTAAAGCACAATACGATGCTCAAAATCTTTAATTGAATTCTTCACAATTGATTCCAAGTATTTAACATTTAAAAACTGGTAAATATAATATTTTTATTTTCAAAATATTGATATTTTTTCCTTGCATACAGAGAACAGCAGGATGATCAAAATTTTTAGTTGAATTCCTCATCATTATTTCGAAGTATTTAACATTTTAAAACTGATAAATAAAATAGGAATCTGCACAACTATGTTCATAATTTACAAATATATATATTTTTGATAGTTTATCTAGAAATAGACCTAACAAATTCTCCAGAGACCAGCCCAAGAGCTGATAGTGGAGTACTGATATGGAGAAAGTCTTCTACAAGTATGCTTGCCAGAAATTGAGAAATGGAATTCTTTGCAGTCAACCCATTTATTGAGCCTCAACGATTTATATTAAACGAACTTTTAAAGCACAACAGGATACTCAACATTTTTAATTGAATTCCTCACCATTGTTCCCAAGTAATCAACATTTTATTTGTAAAATAGTGTTATTTTTGATTCTCCTTACATACAATGAATAGATGGCTTTAAAGGTCCTCCTCGAAACTTTCACTTAAGAGCCCTGGGGAGGAGTAACTGCCACGTGCCGCATTCTGGCGCTTGTGTCTGAGGTAGAGGAGAGTGCTGCCCACGACGGCCATCACCAGCAGAGAAGCCACCAAACACCAGCCCAAAATTGTTGGCCACTTGGTGCCAACTTTGTCGGCATGTAGTTCAGCCTTTCCCTGGGATGGATCTGTGGCTGGGCTGGGTTTTGAAGGAGCCTTTGTGCAAACAAAGCGGATCTCATCGGACTCGGCAGAATCGGAATTGATTTCGCCAGAGACGGGACTGGTGCCATTGCAAATCAAATCACTCGACGGATTGCAGCGACAGTAGGATAAATCTAAGCAGGATGTCTTCAAGCCATTTATGCAAAGCTTTGTGCAGCTAGACGAGCTCAAAGGACCCAATTCATCGTATTCCTTCCAGCATTCACACTTGTTGGCGCACAAAGAAACTGCTTGGCTGATGGCAAAGTCCAACTCGAGTATTTTTCGGGGCACAGCTCCAGCTCTTGTGGTCGGTTTCACTTTTTCTGTTGTAGTTGCCGAAGGGGACTCTGTTCTCCACGGCACGAAACGGACTGTTGTTGACGTTGTCCCGATTGTTGCTGTTGCTGTTGTTGTTAAAGGGACCGCTGCTAGAAGTGAGTCTGAGTTGTTGCTGATAAGTTGGCAGCCTTCCGCAGATGCCACATCCTTTGTGGCATACCCTGCAATGCACTCACAAACTCCATTGCCTGTACAATGGCTATTTGCCCCGCAAGCGGACAAACAAATGCGCTGGCAGGCTCCAAACTGATTTTTTTCATAGCCGGCATCGCATTCACAATGCCCGGGACTGGAGCAGTGGCCGTGATCGCCGCAATACATAATGCATTTGGGCAAACAGTCAGTGCTCCAATGGGCCTTCAGATAACCCTCATCGCAGACACAGACTCCGGGGGCCGTGCAATGACTGTGCTTCCCGCAGTTCGTACATCTGGGCTGGCATAACTCGTGATCGTCCAAGTAGTAGCCTTCCTGGCAGAGGCAGGTATTGGGTGCGCCACAATGCGTGTTTGGGGGACATCTTGACTCACATGTGGGCTGACAGGACGCGTTGGCTACCTTTGCATAGCCTGGCTGGCATCTACACTCCTCGGGCTGGGCGCAAAACGAATGAGCTCCACACTCTTCGCTGCACTTCGGCACACACTGATTATTATCCTTTACCATATGGTAGCCCTCGTTGCAGGCACACACACCTGGCTTCTGGCAATAGCTGTTGCTCTCACATTGCTCGCACTGCGGCTCACAAACAGTTCCATTCCAACGATGTCCTTGCTCACAGTTGCAGGTGCCTGGCACGCTGCACAGACCAGTCGGACAGTCTGGGCTGCAGATGGGCTGACAATTGTCCACAGTTCCATTGTAGCCTGGACAGCAAACTGTTCTGTAAGTCCACCTAAAACCAATCTGTGGACGAAATAATTATAGCCCTCTCAATTGTATAACACGTGATGAAATTTGCCATGAATAGCAGTAGACTTCTTATTTCAATCTGCTGTAAATGGGAATTGTATTCCTGTCCTTAATTTGAAATAGAAATTCGAATTATCGCAGTACTCTACCTCAAGACCTCTTCAAAAAATGGTTTCTCAATTAGCTTTCCAAGTGGAAAATTCATTCAGATCAAAACCAATCTCTCAGTGAATTAATTAATCTTTGATTTTATGCAACTAATTTTAGGGTAAGTAAGGGATTATATTTAATGCATGGACATGGTATAAGTGGATAAAAGTTTTTGTAATTTCTCGTATTATTCTTCCTGTAGTTTTTATTTTCAGTTTACACTGCGAGAGACTGTTAAAACATTATTGGAAACAAGCTAAATTTTATTTTCTCTCTGGCTTTCAACAATATTATTCCACCTTGTGCGACAGCTATATGATATAGTGATCTGATATGGTCGGTCTGTCGGCTATAATAGTTGAGGATATAGCAATTGAACGGACCTCGCAACTTATCGGCAATCTGGCCATATATTCGTATATCCCATAACGTGTAGTCTATCATTATTTTAAACCACAAAAAAATATATATCTATATATAAATATATACAGCAAATGAAGGTAACTACTTTAGGGAGACGACTACTGAAAAAGATCCAAAGGACAACTGATTTTGGATTGCTACAGTGTGGCAAAAACTAAAATATATTCGTGAGAATAAAAAATTCATGAAATCGGAAAATCTAATGACTTTAGCTTTGGATGTGAAACTGATAATCGCGATGTTAGCTTGTCCCAAAACATTATCTCATTAGTGTTGGTCGTTCTTTTGCAATATTATATAAAGTAATATAAAGAGCTACCTGACGTAAAGTTCCAATATAATTATATTTCTAAAACACATCTCAAGAAATGGAACCAGACGCAGTTCCAATATAAATATGTTTCTAGAATACATCTCAAGAAATGGAACCAGACGCAGTTCCAATAGAAATATGTTTCTAGAATACATCTCAAGAAATGGAACCAGGCTATGATGACAACTGACCAACATTTTCAAATAATCATAAACTGGACGACTTTACAAAGGACATGCCTAGGCGGAAAACTAAAGTACAATTTACCAAACTTTTGGGACACATAACAGGCTATTCACTCTTACCAGAGAATAGCTATTTCATCTATTACCATATCATAACAGAATTGCTATAGAATTATAGTAGTTTCTGGCTGTGTAGAGGACATGCAAGGTCCAGTTCGAACCCTTCTATTGTATCCGGCCTCTCCAATGCACTGCTATTCACGTCTTATTTGTAGAGCTTAATGGGTTTAATTTACCTCCGGAACTTTGAACTTCACTACACGAGTGTCTAGATGTTGATGGAGCAACCCATTCACTCCTCTGACCATCACCATTTTGGTTCTCTCAACAAGTTTCATGTACGTCACTTGCATGGGTTTCGGGCAAATCCGTTGTCCATATGCGCTGGCCACTATCCAACTGCAGAGAAGGAGGCATTTCCAAAAATTTCGTGCCATATTAGTGTGCCGTTAATATGGGAAGCTGAGTATATTGCAATCGCTATCCGCTTGATGCTACTATTCGCACATTAGAAGCTCGACTGGCGAGCGTTCTGTGGTAAAAGTTGAGAAATTGCTGATATCATGCATCCGTTTACTGTAGATATGAATAAGCTGAGCGTCATTGTAAGCTCTTGACACTGTGGATTGGACAAAAAACATAAAAACTATAATTCTACTTTTATATCCATACTGCATTTAAAATTGGAACTGGGGAGTTTTGGAGAATCAGTTGAGAAGCACTTTGTTTTCACTCGTTTTAATTCAAATATGTATATTAAAGCACAGATGAATGTTCACATTTCAAATAACTTGACCACAATGAAGTGGAAATTGGCAGTTGAAAGGCTTTTTTAAGAAGTGATTTGATTCTGGAAAAGATTCTGCAAGATCCAGATTTGATTCTATATCCAATTATGTACGTGCCTTTTTATTTTTAGTTTATAGCAATTACTCACTATGTTTATGCCTTTGTTTGAACAACTCAAAAAAAAACCACAACTTACGTCATAGCATTATGAAGGCGTATGGCTAGTCGTTAACTATCTTATCATGCCGTTAAATGAGTGTACTTTTTATCACAATATGAATATTTAGCTTAAATGTACGCTACACATTGTTTTCTGAAAAACTCGAAACAGTTTTTGAACTCAAAAAGCTGCTGTACAAAGCTACATCCTTTCTGGGAATCAACGTTATTCCGGTGCAGTAAACAATCTTTTCTTTCAGGCACATATACGGATCCTCTCTTCATACGCAATACCTTGTACCCAAAGGGTAAAAGAGTATACTAGTTTCGTGCGAAGGTATGTAACACACAGAAGGAGGCGTGGCAGACACCACAAAGTATATATATTCGTAATCAAGATGACAGGACCAGTCGATCTGGCCATGTTCGTCAGTCTGACTGTCTGTATGGACACAAGGATCTCGGAAAGAATAAGAATCTCCTAAGTTCGAGAAAGTACGAGTTTCAGTTTTTTTTTTTCGATGCAAAAGGGTATCAAATGGGGCAGACGAAATCATTGTTCTTGGAAAAACACAACATCAAGGGCATTCCGGCGATTAGCCAACGACAGAATCAATCTTCGGAGCAGAAGTCGGATTGATTTGAATGTCAAACGAAAGTTCAAGACACGAGGTGCAAAACCAAGGAATTGCCTTTCTTATAATAGTAAAATTAATTATTATAATAATAATAATATTTATATGGATGTATTTATTTATATCTATATGTATTTATTATAATTGATGTCCTTTTTGAAGTTACGACAGCTCGCCAAATGAGCAAAGTGAGAATGGCAAACGAAAGTTTCAGCCACGAGAAGCAGAACGAAGGAAATAATTATAATTATTATATTATAATAATATTTATTATAATAATAATGATGGATGTCCTTTTTGATGTTCCGACAGCTCTCTAAATGAGCAAATGAGAATGAAAAAAGATAGTATAAGCCCCGAAATAATTATAATATTATATTATAATATAAATATTTCTAATATTAATATTTTTAATATAAATATTTATAATATTAATAATGAGGGATGTCCTTTTTGAAGTTCCGACAGCTCGCCAAGTGAGAATGGCAAACAAAAGTTTAAGCGACAAGGAGCAAAACGAAGGAATTAATTATTTTATAATATAAATAAAAATAGTTATAATAATATTTATAATAACAATAATAAGGGATGTCCTTTTTGAAGTTCCGACAGCTCGCCAAATGAGCAAAGTGAGAATGGCAAATAAAAGTTTAAGCCACCAGGAGCAAAACGAAGAAATTGATTCTAAGTATTATAATAATAATAATTAGAATAAAAATATTGATGGATGTCCTTTTACATTTTATTTCCTATCCTTTATTTTTTCTTTGCATGTATCCAATTTACATTAAGAACCATAATTATTAATTTATTAAATTTGTAAGTAAAAGAAAATAAAAATGATTTTAAACAAATTTTAAAAGGATTTTGTAATAGTCTGGTGGGTGAGGGGGTGAAGAGGGCGGTTATGTTTAGTTTGTCGATGGCCAAAGTGGCTGCGGTTGCTAAAAACCAAAATCTGCAGTACCAGGCGAACAGAAACCAGCAGTAAGATGATTTTCATTAAAATTTAAAAATAAAATAAGCCGGGTTTCAAACCACTTTGCAGCCGGGCTTCAAACCAATTGCAAATGTAAGCCAGTCTTCAAACCATTGTGGCAGTGACTTTCAAACCCATTTGGCAGCCGGGCTTTAAACCATTTGGCAGCACGTGGTTTGAAACCTGGCTTACATTTATTTTTAATTTTTTTTTTAAATTATCTTGCTGCTGCATTATGTTCGCCTGGTACTTAGAAAAAGTGCCAGTTTGCAAACTAAGCACAGGACAACTGCGGCTTTCCCAAAATGTACAGAATCGCCTGCAAATGCTAAAATCCAAAATCTGAGGTACTAGGCGAACATAAACCAGCAGCAAGAGGCAGTTTTTTTTTAAATTAAAAATTTAATTCTGCGCCTGTATGATATGCTACGCCTTTTCTAACGGCAGCCGGTTCCAAACCGGGTTTTAAACCAATTAATTATTAAATAAATAAATAGATAAATCGTTGCAGCGACTCAACTGGACACAATTGGTGTAAATAAAAAAGGACACTTTTAAGGAGTTGCTGCTGATTTATGTTTGCCTGAAGTTAAAGGATCAGATCCTGCTTACTGCAGCAAATTAATAATAAAAAGAAAGGTTGTTGTATTTTAAAAGTTGTTTTATTTGAAATTAAAAAAACTGTATAAAATATTTGCCTTATGGTAAGTGACAATTTAAAAATAAAGGATAAACACAGCTCCTTTTACAAAAAGAAGAATAAGCGATAAACATAAACAAATAATTTTTTGGTTGTTTGTTATATCAATAAATTTCTTATTTGTTAACAAATTAAAATAACAATTTTTTTTGTAGTTATATATTTTATAATAAAAGTAATAATTCATTTATTATTACTTAAAATTTATTTCATTCTATAATTAATCATTATCAATAAAGTTCTTATTTGTATACAAATTAAAATAAAATTTACAAAATTACATTACAAAATCCCATCTAGGCAAAATTCGAATTCTGCAAGCCAGAACATTAAGCTTGTTGACTGGTACATGAGATCCGTTAATATCGCAAAGGACCAAGGAGGCGGCTACGGGTCGGCTACGGGCCCATGAAGATGTCTTACCATGGCGTGTGAGGAGGAGACTGAAGATGTCACATCTGGTCGACCTTGCCATTCAATTTTTATGCACTATAAGAATATAAAATTAATTAATTAATTACATAAGCTTATTTTTAAATGAAAGCATTACAATTAATTAACAATAAATAAATATATTTTTAAAAAATCCCATATCGCTTTTGTTTCTTAATAGCTCTGGGAGTTTTGTATTTAAGTGCCGGTCCGCACGACTCTAACATTCCGTTTTTCCAGGGACCGCAAATAATGATTACTTGCTTTTTCTTTCAAATGAAAAGATTTACCAATATCCCTTTTAAAGGATTATTTATGCATTTCCACCATGATTCACAAATATTAATTTTTATTACGTCTCTCAAAATTTAATGAGTTATTTTGAATTTTTTTTTACATCTTAATTAATGAAAATCGAAACTAATGATTATTCTTTGAGTTTTATTTTTGATAACAAAAATTATCGTTATTTTCGATAAAAAAAAAAAAAAAAAAAAAAAAAAAAATAAAACTCAAGCTGTATTTTTGCGTGAAAATATTTTTTTAAGAATATATATATAAATGTTGTCGTTATTCCCTATAAAAAAGGCAGGGATTTTCCAGCTTGAGATTTATTTTTGATTAAAAAAATTAAACTTTAAGAATAATCATAAATGAGTTATATTAAATTAAATTTGATTAGTAAAACTGAAAATAAATCTTTATATTTGCAGCGAATGAATAAAATTAAACAATAAATTTTATTGTAGCGTTCTCTCTTGTTTTCAAAAATTTGATTACAATTATAAATGCGGGTTTGTTGTGTGAATCAGCCAACGGGGTTTCTACTATTTGAAGCTTTCAATATAAAGACTAATGTTTAGTAATCGATAAAATAAAAAAACAAGTGGTAGCCATCACACAATACTTATTGTGTGTATTTTTAATTTCATAATTTATTAAAATAGATTTATTTTACATGACAATTATTAATAATCCTTCTTTTTGCAAAAAATACTAGGAGATGAATTTATAATTGTAACGAGCTCTTAAACTAATTAATATTCCATAAAAATAAAGCTGTAAACTTTGTATGATGATACATGCATAATTATTTGTGCTTGCATTCGGGTTGTTCTGATGATTTGTCTATTAAGAGTTGTCTATTAAGAGTTGTCTATTAAGAGTTGTCTATTAAGAGTTCTCTTTTAAGAGTTGTCTATTAAGAGTTCTCTTTTGAGAGTTGTCTATTAAGAGTTCTCTTTTGAGAGTTGTCTATTGGGAGCTGTCTATTAAGATTAAATTTCAACAATCTTTCCATTACTAACATACTCGACGTTCTTATGATATCCCCAACCGACAGGTTAAAAGGAGGCGTGGCAGAGTCCCACAAAGTGACTAATATAATTTTTTTTAAATGAACTTAAAGATTTTCAATTTCACTGTCCTCCTCAGGTCCCAGGTGCCAACTAGCTTGTGGATAATACGCGTTTGCCCGCTTTCTTCGATTAGCGATAAGGGAATAAATGAAATATAGAATTATTGCAAGCACGACAAAAGCTGCCATAAACACACCAAAGTTGTTTATCCCTACAGTTGCGACGCGAGAATCAAAAACATGCGATTCGCATACGTAGCGTATTTCATGGGCTTCGGAGGATAAATTGTAATCCTTTTGGATAGCCCGAGTACATTTTAATTGATGCGTCAATGGATCGCATCGGCAATTCGCCAACTTCAAGCAGTCCTTCTCGACGCCATTTGTGCAGAGAGTCAGGCATTTTGGTGGCCCTGGAGCCATCACATCATCGTCATAATCCTGCCAGCAAGTACAGTTTATAGTGCATTGAACATTTCTTGCTGTTGCTGATGTTGTTGTGCTGTTTGGAGTTGTCTTTGGAGTTGTTGTTGTGGTCGTTGGAGTCGTCTTTGGAGTTGTTGTTGTTGTGGTCGTTGTTGTTATGAGCTGGCATCTGGAAGTAGAGCTTTCAAATTTCGCATACCCCTCCCAGCAGTGGCAGTTGCCAGGCGATATGCAATCTCCAAATTGGCAGCCCTCGCAAATTGGCTTGCACGCAGTCCCGTTACGATCGCTTACATATTGGTAGCCCTCGTTGCATGTGCAATAATTCGGTGAACTGCAGGTGGCATTGATGCAAGTTTCGTGGCATCTGGGCTTGCAATTGTAAATCGTCTTATTCGCATCGACTTCTTCGTAGCCCTCTGCACATTTACATTGATTTGGACTAACACACGCGCTATTTAGTCCACATGTGGGATAATCGCAAATCGGTTTGCAGTCGCCTCGAACTGCTTTTGTACTTCGCGCATATCCAGGATTGCAGGGACATACATCCGGTTCCTTGCAGTAACTATTGTTCCCGCAGGCGGGCGAACAGACGGGTTGACAGGTTCCGTCATGGCCATCGGCATAACCCGATCCACATACGCACTCATCCGGCTCTGCACATGTAGAATGAGCTGGACAGCCCTTGCTGCATATAGGCTGACATTTGTGTTCTTGGGAGTCACGAGAGTATCCCGCGCAACAGGTGTGATATGGCTCTAATCTAGTTTTATTCTAATAAACAAGATTTCAACGACTAATAAATACTTTCCAGATTACTAAATGCTTACCACTATCTTTCCCGGGGAAAAAGGTAAACCAAAAAGATTACCAAATCTCTTCCCGGACATATCCATTTCGGTGTAGTAAACAATTTTACTTTCCAAGCACAGATTCGGATCTTTATCCACATTCGCCGTTACAAGTGGGAGGAAAAGAAACAAGATGATATTTACTGGAAGCATATTGAGTTTGTAACAAGGATAGACAAAATAATTTTAATGGAATGATCGATTCGTTATAGTTCCGTTAGCTGCGGAGGAAATCTGAAACTGAACTTAGTTCCGCACAATTTCACATATTTTATTCGAAGTCATGACTAAGAAAAAGTGCGGTTTGCATGAGCAAGGGTACAGATCCCATCAAAATATATACAGTCATGCAGTTTTCAGAATTCGTCATATTATTTCTAATTAATCTATTTTACTAAAGAACTATGGACTTAGCTCTTTAAAGATCGGGTTAAGCAGGTAATGAAAAACAAACAAGATAGAACGCTACAGTCGAGCAAGCCCGACAGTAAAATAGCTTGTACTCTCCACAAAAAGGAAAAATTAAAAAAAAAAAAATTAAAAAAAAATTAAATTATTAAAAAAAATGAATGAATTAATTAATTAAAATAATTAATTTAATTAAATTAGAATACATGTTTATGTTCAGTTTAAACAGCATACATTTACATCACGTACCTATGCGTGTTCATATGCGTGTATGTATGCAGCACAAAGTTGAACAAAAGCAGCAACAACAACAACAGCTGCGGGCAGCGCTGCCGACAGAGCTGCAGGCAGCGCATGAGCAGCGATTTTACTTATGGCTATAACTTTCTTCAGAATTGACCTATCATGATGAAATTTGGCACACGGACACATTAGTACTAACTGGATGTACCTACCAAAATTGATTTTTAAATTCCGAGAATTACGGAAGTTATAAGAAAAAATACGAATTGCGGGGGAGTGGGGGGGTGTATCAGAAAAAATAAACAAACTCGTTCTGCCTAGGGCTTATAGGAACCTTGATACCAATTTTGGTTATCCTAGCTCTTGTACTTACTGAGATCCTTGCGCTCATACAGACAGACGGACAGACGGACAGACGGTCAGACGGACAGACGGACAGACGGACATGGCTATATCGACTCGTCTTCTCATCCTGATCAAGAATATATATACTTTGTGGGGTCTGCCACGCCTCCTTCTGTGTGTTACATACATGCGCACAAAACTAGTATAGCCTTTCACCCTTTGGGTACAGGCTATAAAAAGAGATCAGATGTGGTACAGCATTTGCTTTAATTAGTTAATTACAGTAGATGGACCAGAGTTTAATGCTTGTTCTACTTTTTGAAAATATATTGCTTATTTTCTTTACTGCTGTAAAGAAATGCATTAGGATGTATTGTTTTCGGTGTGTACATACGTTTCTAATATCCAGAGAGCAGAATATTAATGTTAATGACAATACGAATCCAAATCTCAATGCCCATCCACCCGTTTGCCTTTTGCAATAATTATTCTTCCTACAACTTAGGGGCTCTTGTGCTGAAACTTTTCACCGAGGCGTCCATTTAACAAACACAGATAAAACGTCACAAGCTATCGCTATCATCCTAATGTAGATGTTGGAATACAAATCTGTGTGATTTAAATATTGCGCAGAGAGAAGAAGGAGATATATATATATATATATATATATATATATATATATAGAGAGAGAGAGAGATTACCGAATGAAGAGTTGGCTTAAGCTCACGTAAAATGTATCTACAGTCTTAGCTGTGTTTGAAAAATATACAAAAGATGTGCGAAAAGAACATGATGTCCACTATTCTGCTAAATATATTATCATTTATATGTAATTGCTTATTTCAAGTGTCAAAAATGTTCTTCAATAAAAATTATTCTCATAAAAGGTGTTCAAATTTTTAATAAACAAATAGTAGGAGAAGGGTTAAGTTATTTACTATTTAAGATAAAACTAGTATACCCTTTCATCCTTTGGGTGTAGGGTATAAAAGACTGCAGATACTTACGGAATAGCATGCCACAACCAAAGAATTCTAAGGGGATGCTTTAGTTAATTACGTGGTGATACAACGTTTTTAGTTTTCAGTTTTAAAAATAAACTTTTGAAAACTGCTATTATGCTGACAACTCAAATTGTTTATGTTGAAAGCTCATCTGGTTATTACTGATCAGATTTGTTGGCAATACATTCCATTTGTATTGATTGATAAGCAAAATCTGGAAAAGATTTAAACATTTCATGACCAAGGTCAAGGAACTCAGACGACTCGACTCATATCATACACGTACATAGGCACTCGCAGATCTGTTGCTGGCAGATTCTTAATACGCTGACGTCTCTTTGGGAGTGAGTTCAATAAACGACTCGCACACATGGACAGAAAGTGCGTAAATGTAAGAACAGAGTGCCTATCTTTCGCGTCTATATGGAAGACTATATACATATACTTGTATGACTTCTATATGTGTGCGCTCGCAGCATTGATAAGCCTCCTGTCTGCCGCATCTACCGCTTTTGATCGTTTGCTCGTTTACTTAAATGCAATTGCTCAAGCGATTGTCCACTTAATTGTAAATCCATCACTAAACAGTGTACAAATCAAGTGTCGGTGTTCGTTTTTGTGCAAATGTGGCGCCAGTTCGTGATATGCCTTGCAGGCCTTGCAATGATCCTGGCCTGTGTCGATCATGTGCCGTGAGTTATGAAAACTTTTTTACGGAATATTCGATAGTAGGATTTAAGCCTCCTCCTCCTCCTCCTCACCTATTTCATGTGCCCCGCAAAGTGTTATGAAGATGCGCGTAAATCTGGTGACAATGCGAAAATATCAGGGACTAGCTAATTGCACCACAGACTGTGGTCCACTGGTGGTGCGACCCAGAAGAGAGGTAAGAAAAATGCCCTATTTTCTCAATAGAGAGCATATTTATCTATTTCCAATACATCAGTGGCAAACGAAAATGTTCTAATTTGTTAAAATCCAATGTGAAATTCTTTTTCGATTATTTGTTTGTCATGGCAACATTTTCAATAATTTTAAATTTAATAATTTTAATTTAATCATTTTAAATTATACATACAATCTAGCGTGTAAAAACAGAATTAGGCGTAAATAATTCTCAACAAATGTTTTTATGAGAACAATTTGAATGTGACTCTTGATGTGATAACAAGATTCTAAATATTACATTGTTTTTTATAATGAATGAAGCATCGTTTCAACGCGTTTACAGAAATACTTTTTTCCAAAACTCGAAAAAGTTTTTAGCTTCATGTCTTTCCGGTCTAGAAGACGCTCGGTAATAACTATATTTCCCAAATTTGCACACATGATCAATGTTTTAAATTTGTAAGGTATGCCAAGAATCTCTCTCTCTAAGACAAAATGGTTTCCATTTTATATAGGCTATAAGAAGAGAGAAACCTAATGCAACTATCTGCTTTATTATTATTAATGCAGTACAAGCTCGTTAGCTGCAACCCTCGATACATGCGTCTTCTCGATTTTGAAAACTCCATGAAAACAGCTCTTCAAAGAAAATGTTCCCGGTAATTGCAACTTTAATTTAGCGTTGGTAAAAATTCATAACATTTAAACAATAAGGAGAAATTTTTAATAAATTAAAATTTAAAAGTATCGACAAAAGTTTTTGGTAATGAATTTAAGCTGCACAAGTCACCAATTACACGAATAAAAAATAAAAGAGATTAAATTTTCAAATTGTCCAGAAATATGAAATCTGGACCAGGGAAACGGCAAACTCTAAAATCTTCCGAATACCTAAAAATGGAAAACGCTCTCTGCAAATGGTTCTTGAAACAGAGTGTTCGTCAAACGCTAATTTTAATTGAAATAATCAAAATCATAAAAATAATCAAAATCATCAATCAAGATCATCGGATCAGTTGCTATAAAATCATTTGAAACTTGCATTCAATGGGCACAGGGAAATTGTATTTCGATAAAAGACATTAACGAGAAAATAATGCAGGCAGAAATAAAGGCCATGTTAAAACAAGAGGGAACGCTACAGTCGAGCAAGCCCGACAGTTAAATACCCTGTACTCAGACAAACTTCCGACACTTAGTTATATGTGTCTCTAGCAGAAACAAAAAGAAGAAGAAGAGCGTACTGAATGCTACAGCTTGGGGGCGCAGTACTGGAGTGAAATTGTTTCGCTAATAACTTTTCTTAGAATTGACCGACTTGGATGAAATTTAAATAAAAAGTAGCTAATTATTTATTAATTAAGTGTGTAGTTTGTTTTATGTATATTTGAAAATGTGGACAGTATTGGCGAAATTCTGCAGCGAGGAGAGGGGAGGGGAAATAAAAAAATAAATAAATAAACGTGTAGCTTAGGAGCTAGGAGCGTCTATATACGAAGTTTGGTTAACGTGCGATCAAGCGTTTTCGAAATCCAGGCATTCATCCAGACGGACGGACAAACAGACAGGCAGACGGGCGGAAATGTCTAGATCGATTTCTCTCGTCATGCTAATTAAGAATATATGTATATACTTTATGGGGTGCAGAGTATAAAAACAGATATTGCAATAACAATTAAAAAAGGACTTCATTTATCATTTAAATGCAACTACCCTGATTTCCTGTTGTATTACTAATAAGTTGTAACTATGGCTTAATCAGAAAGTTCACTAATTATTTGAAATACTCACCTGGACATGATTCTTGTTCCAATTAAGAATTTATATTACAGCTGCTCCTTTTTCATTTCGCAGACCTACATGTCCGTCGATGAGGTGTGCTGCGAGGGCTACGATCGCAACGAGAAAGAGTAAGTTTAAATGGAGCGAGCGTCTTCTCGAATAGTAATGCATTTTCCACCTGCAGCGAATGTGTGCCACAGTGTGGCGATTGCGGTGCCACTGGCCAGTGTCTCTCGCCACAGGTGTGTCTGTGTGGCAAAGGCTACAGCAATGTGCAGGATCGATCGCAGTGCCAACCAGTGTGCTCGGAGCCCTGCCTCAATGCGAACTGCAGTGCACCCGACGAGTGCAGATGCTGGGACGGCTATGGGTTCGTCAATGGCAGCCAGACGGCCTGTGAGCTGATGTGCAAGGTGGACTGCGAGAATGGACGGTGCCAGGAGCAGAACAAGTGCATCTGTAACTCGGGCTATGCTCGGGACGAGACGCTCAACAAGTGTGTGCCCGTCTGCAAGGATGCGTGCGAGAATGGAGTGTGCAGTGAGCCCAACCAGTGCAGCTGTAAGCCGGGCTACGAGCCAGATCTGACCACACAGAATCGCTGTGAACCCATATGCAGCAGTGGATGCGCGAATGCTGTGTGTGTGGCACCCGAACATTGTGTCTGCAAGTCGGGCTACGTCCAGGCGGAGACTGAAGCTTCCGCCGGCTGTGCGCCTGTGTGTAAGGAGGCGTGTATTAATGGCACCTGCACGGCGCCCAATCATTGCACTTGCGCCGAAGGACATGCGTTTCGAAATGGTTCGCGTACGATATGTGAGCCTACCTGTTTCCGTGGCTGTGAGAATGGTTTCTGCAAGGAGCCCGGACGTTGTGAGTGCCATGACGGTTATGCCAAAATTTCGCCACATCGCTGTGCTCCCATCTGCCGGCAGCCTTGTGTGAACGGACGCTGCACGGCCCCGGACACTTGTAGCTGTGATGCCGGATATGCCTTTCGCAATGGCAGCGAGACGGAATGCGAGCCATACTGTCCTCGCAGCTGTCGTAATGGCGTTTGCAGCAGTCCTGGCATCTGTACTTGCAATCCTGGCTATCAGGCTCTGCTCTCCTTCTACTGCATACCCATTTGTACGCGTCCCTGCATTCACGGCTCCTGTGTGGCGCCCGAGCAGTGTCGCTGCTTTCCGGGTCATCGACCCAGTCCTTCGAATCCCGATATCTGTGAGCCCATCTGCACCAATGACTGCAATCATGGACGTTGCATTGCACCCGACACCTGCCAATGCGACGAGGGCTTCGCCAAGCGCTGGCTAACAGGCAGCTGTGAGCCCTTCTGCTCGCAAAAATGCGTGAATAGCGTCTGTGTGGGCAACGGCATCTGTCGCTGCTACGAAGGATTCCGCTTGCGGGAGAACTCCACGGCCATCTGCGATCCCATTTGCCTGCCCTCCTGCATCAATGGCAATTGTGTGGAGCCGAACAGCTGCAAATGCTGGCCCGGCTACGAGGACACCAAGTTCCACAATCTCTGCATACCCACCTGTCGCCCGAGCTGCGAAAATGGACGCTGCATGGCCACCAATCGATGTGAGTGCACCGAGGGCTATGCGGCGACCAATTCAAGCGAACCCCACCGCTGTGTGGCCCAGTGTGAACAGACATGCATCAATGCGCAGTGCCAGGCGCCCAACGAGTGTGTGTGCCTCTCCGGCTATCGCCTGCTCGCTGGCAGTCGGACGGAGTGCGAGCCCGTGTGTGAGCAGGGCTGTGGGAATGGCGTGTGTGTGGCGCCCGATATGTGCAGCTGTAATCACGGTTTTAGGGCGCAACTGGACGAGCAGAGCGGTCTCTTAAGTTGCACTGAAGCTGCTATCGAAACTCTAAGTACTAAGCTATCCATTCCAATTTCGAGATGGACCATCATGACCATAGTCTTCCTGATTCTCCTGCTCTTCCTGCTCACCATATTGCTTGTGCTGCGTGAATGGCAACGCAGACGATCGACTGGCGATAAGCAGGGCGTGCATCTCATCGAAAACCCTGGATATGGCCTACACTTACCCGGTGGTAGTGGTGGGGGCGATGAGCCACTCAGTGAACAGGAGATTGGCGAGGGTGATTAAATGGAACACGCATGCAACTAGTTGTACATAGATAAATATTCTTGGATCTATTCGGTTCGTATTTTGTTAACATGTGTCGTAGGGTCTATCGTTAGAACTTATTTAGCTACAAATGCTTGGCATCGAACATTGCATACGCGTACTCGTAAGTATGCGGAAATATTCATTCTGTGCACATATAGTGGAGACATACATAAGTAATAATGCAATTATATTATGGCTAGATACGTAAGGGATGCAAGCATCAAAATAAATTACACAATACTATATTAATTCCGAAATTAGAGCTTGAGTTACATTTGCTGCTGCATACATTTTTGTACATATTAACATTATATTACAGTGAATGGGATGTGAATTGAAAAGGATGTGCTACTTCCTGTTCGTCAGATTTTAAACGTCAGATCTAGATATCCTTAAGATATACTATATCTACATGCTATTTGTTGAAAACTCGCAGGCGTTCTCATGAGATACCTGGTGGGATAAATTGAAAAGGATGTGCTACTTCCTGCTCGTCAGATTTTAAACGTCAGATCTAGATATCCAGCCTTAAGATATACTATATCTACATGATAGATGTTGAAAACTCGCAGATGTTCTCATGAGATAACTGGTGGGGTGAATTGAAAAAGATGTGCTACTTCCTGCTCGTCAGATTTTAAGCGTCAGATCTAGATATCCAGCCTTAAGATATACTATATCTATATGATAGATGTTGAAAACTCGCAGATGTTCTCATGAGATAACTGGTGGGGTGAATTGAAAAAGATGTGCTACTTCCTGCTCGTCAGATTTTAAACGTCAGATCTAGATATCCAGCCTGAAGATATCTCTCTACACGCTAGATGTTGTAAGCTCTCAGGCGTTCACATGAGATACCTGATGGGGTGAATTGAAAAAGGTGTTCTGCTTACTGCTCGTCAGATCTTAAATGTCAGATGGGATCTAGATATCCAGCCTTAAGATATCTCTCTACACGCTAGATGTTGTAAACTCTCAGGCGTACAAATCAGATACCTGCTAATCAGACTTAGACATCAATTGCCGACACATCGGATATATAGACGCCAGCTGACTACATTTCAAACACAGAAAAATCGGTGAGGCTGGATCTTAACGAGTGAGTGGCACATTGCTAGAAATAATATATAGAGTGTCTTGGGTCTGCATCGCACCTTGAGGTTAGGGTAGAAGGACTGCCAGCTCTTTTTTCATTAATTCATTCTAAAGAGTTGCGGTAATAGCACATAATTCCACCAGGATAACGTAAGCGCTTCAAAGCGGCGCATAATAACAGATGAAGCAGTATGGTAAGTTATTAACTTATTGAAGATAAGACTTGAAATTATATTTTTGGACATTTGAAATCTTTCTGTTTAAAGATCTTAAGACTCTGCAGACTTAATATCAAGACGGCCTGTAGCTGATTTTTGAGAATAAATATCACTGACGCTGCTAATTCTTTTCAATTCTGACCTTGGGTTGTTTCAGTATTATGTTTAGTTCTTTGTTTTCTGCAATAAATTCACTACTTAATACTATATGTGTGCTACATTTTTTTTTTTTAACTAATCTGCAGGGCTGGTTGGCATTTATGAAATAAACAATACTACGACCCACAACCCTGACATTACACTAGGCTTCCAGTTTCCCTGTCGCCCCCATTAAGTACGAGTACAATCTATGAACACAGTGAGCTTTCAGTTTCCCTCCCAACTGCCATCACGTTACAGGAATGTCTCATCATTACCCATGCCGAAATGACCCCAGATCATGCCCCATAAGCCGCCATTCGGTCATGGCGGATCGTCGTTGGGTGCTGGCGGCGGCTTGGCCGGCTGTAACTGTGCTGGGGGTGAAGGTTTCAGCGTCTGCGTCTGTGTCGCAAAGAAGCCGCTGGCGGCACCAGGTAAGGGCATGCCCAGGCAGGCGCTGGCAGTGAGACCTGAGTCTCCATCGTCCATAATGACCGAACTGTCTGCAGCAGATGGGATGGTGGGCAGAAAACGCACACCTAGACGTGGCGGAGAGGAGTCCTCCTCTTCCTGTACAGCTTCCTGGCGCACCAGACGCGGCTTAGGCAGACCGGTGCTGTTACTGTGCTGCTGAGCCAATTGTTGTTGGGCCTTGGAATTGTGAGCTTGTGAGAAGAAATGGGAAAATATAAAGCATTTTAAATATAGGCAGAGCAAGAAATATACAAAAATGAATGAGGAGTAAGGTGTGATGAAGATTTTTAAGAGGATTTAAAAACAAAGAAGAAATGGCAATGGGAAGACTAAAGGTGATGAAGATTTTTAAAAGGATTTAAAAACAAGGAAGAAGTGGGAATCGAAATAAAGAAGGTGTTCATCCAAGTGTTGAGCTCCACGGCATTATTGTAAAATCTTTAGTGAATGAAATATTTTATAATATTTCCAAACGTGAGAGCTGCTCCATATTTGTGGCCTAAGCTGTTATGGCTTAGAATATTCCTACCTTCTTATAAATGGACAGAAAGACTCTATTGGTTGAACAAATTCTTGTGCCTGTTCTTTCGCCAATCCAATACAATATGTTGGAGTAGAGCAGATTAGAGAGCAAACTCACCGATGATGGAGGGCAAAGGTGTAGTACTGCCAGCACTGGACCTAGACAGTCGAAATGTTGAGGTGCTCGCAGTCGTAGCCGAGGCCGACGAATCGTTTCGTGAACTGGACAAGTTGGAGTCCTGCGATGTTTTGCGTGTAATCAGCCACGCCGAGTGCCGCCTTCGATTATGCGGGTCCATCAGTTTCATTGGTATATTGCATGTATGATGAATGCTGGCCACATGGCCACCCGCACCCGGCGTCGTCGTCATAGGCGGGCCATTGCGCCAGCTCGAGGAGCGTGACGAGCAGAAATTTTCACTGGAAATGGAACTGGCGCGTGTCTGTCGCTTCTGCTTGAGCTCGGCGAATTGATATTGATAGGGATTGGCTGTGGCGGCCGTATAGGCTCGGGCCCTACGTGGCTCCTGGCTACGTCGCTGCTTTCTCGCGCTGTTGCGTCTATTGCAACAACAACAGCAGGCGCTCAGCCGTTGCCAGAGTGTCAGTTTCTGGGCGGCATCCATTTTATGCCAATTGGGCATTTCGCTGGGCATCATGCGCAGGCAACGGCAGCCGGGTGGATGGGCGGCCGGTAATAGAGGCGGCAGGTCCTTGGCTCTGCCTTCGGCACGTGCTCCTCGTCTTGCCGCCGCTGCTGCCGCGGCCGCAGCTCCTCCTCGCGTGACACGCGTCTCCTCGAAATGCTTGCACAATGTAACACAATCCTTCTTGAATTGCTTGGTCATGATGGCGTAAAGGAAGGGATTGCAGCAGGAGTTCAAGGGCAGCACGAATACCGTAAAGATCTTCGCCTGCTCCAGTGATATTAGCTGCAGTCCAAATATGGCGGTAATGGAGAAGAAGGCGATGGGGGACCAGCAGAGAAAGTCCGTGAAGACAAGCAGCGCCATGCGCTTGGCAATGCGCGAGTCGTTCGTGTTCCAGGCCTGCGATCCTCTTATGGCCCAGTACATCTTCAAGTAGCAGCCCATGAGCGTTAGGAAAGCACAGCCATTGATGATCATCAGGGCTATGACATAGGTGAGGCTCGCCACACCCGTCGTCGTCTCGAAGGGCAGGCACACAGCGAACTTACGATAGTCCGATACACCCATTAGTGGCAACAGAGCCATGAGCAGGGCAAACATCCAGCCCACTCCCATTATATAGCCTGCCTGGCGCAAAGTCAATCGCTTATTTAGATGAATGGCATGCGTGATGGCATAATTACGCTCCAGCGTAATCACAGCCAGCGTATAAACCGATAGCTCCGACGATAGTACGGCCAGAAAGCCGGCCATTTGGCACACGAGCGACATCTGCCACGGAATGGCGAACATGCGGAACTCGCCCAGCGTCGAGGCATCCACAATGGCCAGTATGCCCAAGTATATGCCCATAAAGAAGTCAGCAGCGGCCAGATTGCAGACCAGAAAGCGGGGCACATCCATCTTCGAGCGCGAGCAGATCAACACAAAGACCACAGTGCCGTTCCCCAAGAGGGCGAGCAGGAAAACCACCCACACACCACAGCGCAACGTCCACCAGTCGAAGAGATCGGCGCAAGGTAGAAAGGGACCAGGCATGGGCAAGCACTGCACAGCCCCAGGCTGTAAGTCCTCGGCGCTTATGCCGCTAAACAGACCAGCGCCAAAGCCCGCAAAGCCACCCGTTCCCGTGCCTCCCATGGCGCCTGGAGCGCTGACATCATGCTCCTCGAAATACTCCTCCATATAGCTGGGCACGCTGGTCGGATAATTCAGTTGCTGTTCATAGTTGCTGTCCCAGATGTCGTGCATGGCCACTCCCAGCTTCTTGCTCAGATTATCTGAAATACCAGGACTCGGTGAAAATAAATCTCATTGTGTAGATTATGAAGCTGCTCCTTACGCATTTGTGGCCATATGTTCATCATACTATTGTTCCAGAGCGTCATATCGAATTCGGCGTCGGAAGGAAAGAGGACTGCCTCCTGCACCTGCGACGTCTTCCGATTGGCAGACATGGCTACCAGCGGTATGAAGGCGCAGCAATGATAGGCATACGATAATATCAGTGTCTGTATGCGCGGGAATGTTTCCGGTGGCGGAAAATCGCGCAGCTTCGGATTATTGAAGGTCTTCAAATGCAATAAGGCGCGCAAGCCAGAGGCCGGTAGCTCGGGAAAGATATTGTTGCCCAAATTCAAGTCCTCCAGCGCTGTGAATGCGGCGAACGTGTCCTTGTGTATGCTTGCAATTTCATTGCCCTCCAGATCACTAAATGAATGGAGTAAATAAATAAATGAGTAAATAAATAAAAATTGTCGATGAATGGCCTTGCAAAATACATTTACAATTATTGAATTGCAGTATAATTTGCTTAGGTGACTTCAATAATTTTCACAGACGTTTTAGGCAGCTACTTATAATAAAAAGACAATTAAATTAAAAATTTGCATCTCTTGCAGATTGTTGACAATATATGATGTGGGACGGCGTTATTGGTCATTATGTGCACAATTCATTTTCAATGCGGTTTCAGTAATTAAATTGATATTTAATTTTTTGCCTTTCTGTAATTTGTCCACCAAAACTAAAGCTTTACAGCGTTCAGTTGTTGTTTCAACATGCGTCCATACTCTTATTAAAATAAGTGAATAAATGCCTTGGACTAGAGGTTGCATTTGGTGGAAAAATAAGATATTTTCTTCTACAGCCCTCTACAGTAGCGTAACTTTTTCCGTCTTCAATAAACAACAATATTTTTACAGGAATTAAATGGATATTACATTTTTCAACTTGTATCAAATTGTTTAGAAATAGTCTGTAGTTAGTACTCCAAAACTACCAGCGGCTAGTTACTGTTTCACCAATATGCGTCTATATTCTAATTTAAATGTGTGTATGTATAATGCCTTGGTCAAGAGGTTGCATTTGACGGAAACATTTCATACTTCCTTTTACAGCATTCTATAAAAGTGTGCCAATATTTTTCGATTTTACTTCTTCATTTCATCATTAAGAGCGGGGATTATTTCTTGCCAATGTTTTCTGGTTCGATTGCGTGCAACTTTCCATTGGCGCTTTCATGCGTCAGTTATTTTTTAACAATACAGTTAATAGTTGATCTGTAATAATTGTTTATTTAGCGCATAACACACTTTTTTTCGACTTTGTCAGTTACAGTGGCAATAATTTGCCGCTTTTTTGTAATTTTTAAACCATTTCTTTCGTCCATTTTTATAATTTAACAATTAATTATGTATGTATACACTGAAAGGCAAAAGCGACGCTCAAAAAAATAAAAAATGTACACATTTGCCATTCTAACTGAATATAAAGGGACAAGCTAATTTTAAAAAATTGTTTCATAGATGGCGCAGCGCATTTCTTTTGAATATTCATTCAAAATGAGAAAAAATGAATGCGGCGCTTTAATATAATTATTTGCATACAGAATCAACACTTAATCGGGGAAGCTTAGCGAATTATACTGTAGTAGAAATAATAATAAAATTAATAAAATAGTAGCATAATTATTGTTGAACTTTTAGGCCAACACTTACAGCAGCTGCAGCTTGGGTATGCCGTGAAATGCGTCCTGTGGCAATGCCTTGATCCGATTGTAGCTCAACAATAGATCATGCAATTGCTTGAGACCATGGAAGGGTCGTCCTTGTAGGGTCTCAATTTGGTTACTCGATAGATCTCTGCAAGAAATTATCCTTCATTTAGTGCCTTATTTAGTATTTAAAGCCTCATCGACGACTACTCACAACAGCCTTAAGTCTCTGCAATTACTTAAATTTGGGATGCGTTTTAGGGAATTGGTTTTAAGTTCTCTGCAAAAATAATATGAAATGAAATAAAGGGTAAGCCATCGTCTAATATATATTATAGATATGTATATATTTGATGGTCACTTACAAACTTTTCAGTCTTGGTGTTTGACGGCACAAATTTGCTGGCACATCGTGAATGCCGGCACGATCCAGCTTGAGGATCTCGAGGGCATAGCAGGCGTCCAGATCGGGGAAAGCGCGCAATGTGCGCACATCGGATAGTATGCTGACAAATAAGTATGTACAATATATAGTAGACTTTCTGATTATATATCAGTTCAACTAGTACTCACAGTTTTCGCAACTTGGCCATGCCTCGAAAGGCACCCGCTGTGATGATGGACAAGGGATTGGCTCGCAGATCGATTGTCTGCATGCTGCGTGGCAGCTCGGTGTCGTTTATCCAGCGCAGTCGATTGCTGGTTATGGACCTGAAAGTGGAGCAAGCGAGTGTCATGAGAACGCATGCCAGCAGAGCCAAAGCATCTCCTCGGTGGCATCTTGGCCACAAGTGCCACTTGCCGTTGCCTGCAGCTGCATTTGAAAGTCAAGTCGGACTTTTGTTGCCAAAATAAGTATGACAATCTAAGTGTGTGTGTGTGCGTGTGCGGATGTGTGTATATCTGTGTGTGCGTACGTAAATATGTCTACTGCAGCTAAACATCTTTTTGTGCTCCCTTATTCTCCCCTTATCTGCAGCTTTTCTTGGCAGCGTTCTACCACTATTCCAAATATGCAGTTTACACATTGTTTACTGCAGCTGTGGCCCACGTCTACAATTCGGAAATTTCATGTTCCACGAGTAGGAATTGTTGCCAACAATTGTGTGACATTTGGTAGAGAGTTGTAGTTGTAGTTGGCAAACAACTTTGACATGAAGGACTATTTACTTAACTAATTAGATGTATATCTGGGAAGCATAACACAAAATGTTTTCGCTGTCGAAATGCTTGTTGATTGCAAAAATAAACCGTCAAAAAAGGAATTGATTGGAAGATAGGGAACTTGTTTAGATAAGACAAATGTTTACGATCACGCATCACCCAACAAAGTAGCAATAGTTGTTGTATTATTAAATACTTAAAAAAAAGATTTAATAGTAATTCACAGTATTAGTTCTGCTGATATTAGGCACTCGCTTTGATCACGTCGCAACCATCAGGGCAGAAGCATAATTGATAATATTTCACGGCTATAATAAAATTAAATAATTGTCCTTAATAAAGATTAAAAAAAAAAAATCGGAAATATTTATTAATGAAAAGTGGCAAATAATCATGGGAAACATACGATAATAAAGTTGAATGAAGTTGAAAAAAGAACTTCTGAAGAATACCAAAAACAAGCTAAAAATATATGACTGCCATTTTGTTTTGAGGCCGAAAGAAATTTCAGACGCTTCCCTTTATATTAAGGTTTTTGAATGGCAGCTAAAAACTTGTATACAATTTTGTATAGCTTTGCTTAGTTTTTTCATTTACCCCCTCCATTATTGTTCTATACTTCCTCTCTTCCCAATACACTTCCCAAAAACCAACTGCAATTTCCTTGCTGTATAAATATTTTTCCAAAAGCTAAGTAAGTAATTATAAATTTTTCACTTTAAAATCCCGACTCAGTTCGTCATTTTATTTTGAATAAAGTCGCAGTGGAAATATGACATTTTACCAAGTATTCAGAATTCGGGACAATCCACTCGACACTGGCTTGGTAATTGAAACAATTTTCTCCGTAATCGCAAACAACAAAAGCCAAAAGAATTTAAAGTGCCGTCGACAAATGAACTTTTTGTTTGGCAACTTCAGCCAAATGGCTAAGACTGCTTATCCTCTGTAATTTGTTGCATTATTCCACAATGAGTTGCAAGTGGCAGTGGAAGGAGGATGCTGTAAGAAGCTAGTGTTTTTAATCCTTTGAAATTTGTTTGCTTCGCACAACCTCAAATGCAACTACTACGAGTACTACAAGTATACTCGTAAGTACGCAATTTTTTTTATGAGAATTTATTTGCCAGCTTAATTCCCCAATGATCAGAATCAGAATCACAGACAGACAACGAGAGCAACGAGTGCAACGCAGCGTGGTCTTTATCGCCACATTTAACACGCTCATAATTATCCTGTTTACCAGAAATTGAATTTCCTTGGGGAGACGCCAAGCAGACAACATTGAGGCAGAAAGTCACTCGCAACGTTGTCAACAGTCGCAAGACTGCCTGAATCAACGCCCAGCGTTGCATTTCATTGCAGGAAGAGCAAAGAGCGAGCAGCGCAAAGGATACTGCGAAAAGAACTAAAAGAAATGGTGGCAGGATGTGGCCCAAGAAAAGTCTGCAGCATGCCTTCAGCGTCTTCAGTTTTTCTCGGCGCTTTTTCTCGTAAATTCGCCAAGTAATGATGCGTTATGATTTTTGGTTTCCGCTTGTTTGCCGCCTGACGGGCGAGCAGAAAATGTTGTGTGGACAACTAACTCCCTCCCCTCCCCACCTTTCCCCAATCCCTTAAAGTGGTGCATTTTTGTGTGTGTCACCTGGATTTTGGATCACTTACAGTTCCTGCAACTGCGTCAATTCGTTGAGTCCCTCCGGCAAGCTGCTTATTAAATTATCATCCAGTTCTCTGCAAAAGACAAGAAATACTCGTATATAAGTTGAAGAAAATGAAACATGCCATGAAATACGTGCATTTCGGAATTTCGATTATACAAATGGAGTTTCATAATCACAAACATTTGCATACTTGTACTATACCCAAACGTCTATATATACGCAGATATCGCTGTATATTTGCAGTTATTTAGTGTAGCAGTATTGTTCGTTGTGGCCTTTGTACGTGTCGCCACGTAGCCTGCACAAGTTTCGCAAGAAATATAAAAACAACAACTGGAATAGCCAGCTGGGTCGACGTCCTGTGGCCATCTGTAGTGGGCGAATGCAAAATTTATGCATAAAAATACAATTTATATCTACAAAGTGTAGTGATTTCAATTACATTCGACCACGCTTTGTGGTTATGGGGTTTGTTTTTTTAGGTGAGGGATCGATTTGGATTTCCAACTATTGAGCCGCCCAGTACGCTTTATGCGTACAGTTAAAAAACGAAGTCCTTTTGAGTTTGATTTTATTACGAGAGCTAAAACAATCAATAGTTGGAACAACCAAAATTTGATTAACCCTAAATAAATAGCTAACGGGTTTGTTTTATTTATTTTCAACTATTATCGAATTAAATTTATTTGAATATTTTATTCCTGCAATCACTCTTAAGTTAAGAATATCAAATGAAATTTGTGTGCTTTTTATAAAGAGTTAATTACTGATACTCTGTTTTGCATTCTTTTTAAACTTGCCTATAAATCCTCTTTCAATTAAATTAGAATATTTTGAACAATATCTAACCAGCTCCTGCAATCAGTCTTAAGTTGGGAATAGTGTTCTTTTGAACTCGGCAAATTATAAATAAACTAAATGTTTTTTTGTTAAATTTTATTACGAGAGCTAAATTAATCAATAGTTAGAAAAAGAACACAAATTTCTTTAACTAATAGCTAACGTGTTTATTTCATTTAAACTTTTAAACAAATTGTGCATTTATTTTGATTATCGAACTATAATAATTTGAATATTATAAAGGCGAAAGAAACCATATATAACCAGCTCCTGATTAAGTTGCGAATATTACATGAAAACCAACTGGACTTGAATGAGCTTAGGAAGAGTTTAATTAAAACCTAGTACTAATTATTCTGGTCCGTGTATCCATCTTTTTATATATCTGCGCAAGCTTGACTAAAAATCGTCTTTTAATTTAAAAAAAAAAACTTTAATAAACCTAAAGTATATTTTGTTTTAAACATTTATGAAGACAACTAACAGGGCGTATGATTAATATGAATGGCGAGTGCAAAGAAACCAATTTATTTATTTATTTCCCAAATTAATGCCAGTAGCTGTTTGCTTGAGGAGTTAAGTTAATTTATCTATGATGCTGACCCAGCAGCTGGAATGCATTATTAAAAAACATAAAGCTCATCGAAAACAATAATACCAGGGGCTAATAAAATGAAATGGCTTTGCCAAAATGAAAACTCGCATTCTTATTAACACACAGAAATGTCAATAACTGCATTCGAAGGTCGGGCCGGGCAGGGCAGGGCAGAGCTGAGAGAAGCCACGAATGTGTGGCAACCAATGACTGCCGACAGCTGTTACTCATGTGTGCCCCTTGCCAGTACTTCTGAGTTGCCACTGCCGTTTAGGAGCTACGCTCGGGGACTCATGAGCTGGAAACACGCAAACGGTTGCAAAAAGCATAAATCTCGACCAAAAACATGAGAATGCACATAGAAAACATTTCGTGCAGCAAAGATTTACGCGTTGCACGGTGAAAGTTTTTCACTTTCATTGAAAATGCTTTTTAAAGCATTAAGCCATGGTGGAGCGACAGTTCTGGCCAAGCGGCCAGAGAAGGGCTGAGAAGGGAGAGCAGTCGACGGTCGCCCCGTTTGTCTGCCGTCTGTCAGCCACAACATAAATTTGCATATTTGTCTGCTGCTTGGGAGCTTTTTGCCCCACAGCGCACATAATAAATGCGCGCGCTCAAAAGTATGCAACACTAAACGCGCGTTCACACTGTTGCCAAAGCAAGCCACCAAAAATTTGCGGTAAACAGCGAGAGTCAGCAAGAGCAGCAAGCGATGCGCGTAGCGACAACAATTTAAGCTTTCCAATAGACGCCAGATATCGTGGCCGTCACTAGCGGTGGGAAGCTTCAAATATCGTGAGTAATGGCTTCACAGTTCGTTTGTTTGCCAAATGGCCGACTTAAGACAAGACTTAACGAATGGAGAATATTTAAAAAAATGGCGGCTGTAATCAACGTTAATTATATAAACAATTCTACAAGTATGTTGCTCCTAGAGATTATATGTGCCAAGGAGACAGTTTTAAAGAACCCCTATTATTTTAACTATCAATAAAAAATATCATTTCTGAAACAAATATTAAAAAGTAGTGATTACAATTGTTTGTGAAAATGTCAGTCTGTGTCACGCGGTCAGTTCTAGCTGCTAAGGTTTAAAAGTTTCTGAAGAGTTAAAAGATGTTAATTTTTTTTTATTCATTTCATGTTTGTATATTATTGTTATCTCTTAGTAGGAGGATAAAAGATAATAAATTAATTCCAAAGGCTATTCAAGCTCCTAACCATGAATTAGTTGCACTTGTAATTATTTTTTCTATAAATATTATTATAATGACTAAAATTATAGAAGAATTATTAAAAAGGAAAGCATTTAAAACTTTATAAATGGGCTATGAGCCCAGTAGCTTAGTTAGCTTATCTTTTATATTTCGTGTGTGATGCACAAAAGTTGATTTGCTAGTAGTTTTTTTCTATGAAATATAATAAATGTAGATAAATCTAAAAATTTACCCTCTTAAGGTATAAGGTATAATTTTAGGCTACCACTTTTTTAATGAAATATTAAAAAGTAATGATTGAAAATGATTGTGAAATGTTACGATTAGTCTGTGCGATCACGCAATCAACTCTTGCTGCTATGCTATTGTTTTCGCGGATAAAAATGATAGAAAACCTTCATTATATTGGCGTTAATCGGCTATTATTTCTGCTGCCACTTTTTGAAACAAATATTAAAAAATAATGATCTGTTCTAACAATTAAAAATGTTTGTGATAATGTTATTTATACCCTGTACCCAAAGGGTACAAGGGTATATTAGTTTTGTGCGAGTGCACATGGAACACACAGAAGGAGGCTTGGTAGACCCCACAAAGTATATATATTCTTGATCAGCATGACAAGCCGAGTCGATATAGCCATGTCCGTCTGTCCGTCTGACCGTCTGTCCGTCTGTCCGTCTGTCTGTCTGTCTGTCTGTCTGTATGAACGCAAGGATCTCCGAAAGTATAAGAGCTAGAATAATCAAACTTGGTATACAGATTCTCCTGAGACCGAGAAAGGACGAGTTTGTTCATTTTTTCTGATCCACCCCCCCACTCCCCCCCTATTAACGATTTTCTATAACTCCCGTAATTCTTGGAATTTTGAACTAAAATTTGGTAGTCACATTAGGTTAGTAATTATATATCCGTATACCAAGTTTCATTATGATAGAATGATCGAAAAGAAAGTTATAGCCATATAACCAGGCCCAATGCACACATACATACATATGTACAAGTACACAAACACGCATAAGGCACGATTCTGATGTAAATGTAAATGTATGTATGCATGCATGGAATATTTTATATTTAATTAGTTAATATTTAGTTAATTAATTAAATTAATTTAGTTAATTAATTAAATTAAATTAATTAATTAATTAAATTACTTTTTTGTGGGGTGGTACAGGGTATTTAAGAGTTGAGCCTGCTCGACTTTAGCATTCCTTTCTTGTTTTATTTTGTGCGGTCACGCGCACATCTCTTGTTGCTAATGTTGAAAAGTTTCTAGAATAAAAAAATTTTATTTTGGTTCATTTTGTTGTTGTTGTTCGACAAACGGATAAACACCATTTCCACTTGTACTTTCAACTTTGCGTCGTCAACGTCAACGTCAACTACAACTGTCTTTTGGCCAACTTGTGTGCTATTTTTGATATCAATTGCATTTTGTAGGTCGCTTGGTCGTTCGTCGTTTGGTCGCTTGGTCGCTTTGTCGCTTAGGTGTCGCATGTGAGTGTATTAGTATGTGTGTTATTATTATTTTGTTCTTTTACTTACAAAACTTTTAAAGCCGTTAAATTTTTGAAGGCGCCAGCGGAGATCTTCATGATTTGATTGCGCTTCAACAAACTGCAAACAATAATAAAGGGAGGGGGAGGAACGAAGAAAAACGCCAAGTGGCATAAAATTAGTCTTATATCATGGTGTGTGTCCTTCTCAATGTACTTACAGCACGATTAAGTTTGGCATGCGCGGAAAGTCCTCGTCATTTATTATTGTCAACAAATTGCTGCCCAAATTGCTGTGGCATTCACATTTATATCCGCGGCAGCATCCACAAAACGTCGCATTGAATTCGCATGTCGAAGTGGGAAGAGAGTGGAGAAAAATATTACGAGCTCATTTCTCATTTATTACCATTATTTGGTTTCGTTTATGGACTTTCGCCTCCAACAGTCGTATAATAAACAAGTTCGACTAACTAACTTAATTTATGGGTTAAAACTGTAAATACCGTGGGCTTACAGCGCCAACAACTATGCGGAATGTGATGAATAATTTAGTAGTATATGCACTATATTAATGATTGGTAATTATTAATAATAAGTAAGTAATCGGATAAGAAATAAAGGCAATGCGTCATCGAGTTTGTATGTTGGAATATAAGTTTTCACCATCCATTGCTTTCCTTCTTGAATGGGGCAATGCCCAAGTATTTTAACAAAACAAGCATTCGATACAACTCTAAGATTAAGCTTGACAATCTAATTTAAATTTAATTAAAAATGAATAAAAATAGAGATATATTTGATTCATACAGCCAGCCTAGACTTGCTAATGGCTCCAATCTATCGAAAACTTTGATAAAACCGCCAGTTAATGCCCACTTTTGTAGACAAAGAAGTGGCTATTAATTAATAAATGGTACTCTCTTTATTAATTAATTGACACTCTCTGTAATTCGTTCATTTACAGACTAGTGTACTGTGGAGCCTTTTCTCTATATGTATAGTCGCTAGCCTTTAAGTACCAGATACGCATTCCATAGAGTCATCGAGCTTATGTGTTTGTTTAGCTTAGAGGGAAACAATTTCTAATTATTATTTTTAATAAAACAATCATGCGATTCAAATCTAAGCTTAAGCTTGATAATCTGATTTTAGAATAAACAAAAATACTGCAAAAATTAATATAAATAGAGATGTATTCGATTCATATAGCCAGCCCAGACTTGGCTCCAATCATTAGCCTTGACAGAATCGTCATTTAATGCCCATTTTTGTGGACAAAGCCGTGGCTATCAATTAACAAATGTTGACCAATATATTAAAACGGCTCTCTCTTTAATTTGTTCATTTACAGGCTATTATACTGTTGATCCTTTTTCTCTTTGCTTTTAATGCCAGCTACGCATTCCATAGGGCTTTCCGTCCATCTATTTCAATTACACGCTAAATTTTTAGCCTAACCACACATGCCGGCGATAAAATGTTTGCTAATTATGTGTGTGTGTGTCTATGAAGCTCGCTGGCAAATAATAATAATAATAGCAAGTGATTAGAAAACACAAACAAATCCACAAATTGCGTTAAATGCCATGCATAATTATTGGTTGATAAATCGACGTAAATGTTTAATGAATGTGCAAAATTAAATTGCGGGTTGAACATGCGAACTGCAACAACGAAAAGCAATAAGAGTCGTTGTTAGCTATGCAGAGTAGAGCGAAAATGTTTGCACAACTCCATTTAGGTTATTTAGTATTTAGTTTAGATTGGAATTTGTTGCAGCAAAACATGCAAAACTATAAACGGAATATGGTGATAAAAAGAACTGCTCACAGTGCTTCGAGTGTCTTTAGTCCAGCCAAAGCGTTCGTCGGTATCCGATAGAACAGATTGCCCTCGAGGCGTAGGGTTCGCAATTTCTGCAGTTGCTGTAGACAAGCGTTGTCCAAGCTCACTAAGGCGTTGCCATTCAATTGGCTGCGGGTGTGTGGAGGATTGGTGGTGGTTGAGGAGGAGGCAGTGGAGGAGGAAGTGGAGGTGGATGTGTGGAGGAGGAGGTGCGACAACAGCATAGCGCATGGGTATTAAAAAGGGGTCGCATTGTAAAAATAAAGAAGTAACAGAAAATATGAGAAATAGCGTGTAATTGCTGCAAATGCTTTTAGCCAACTGTGTGTGTGTGTGTGGATTGTGTGTGTATAGTATATATGTGTGTGTGTGTGTGTGTGTGTGTGTGTGTGTGCAAGCAGCAGCATAACAAATATGGCGATGGGCAGCCAACAAAATGGCAGCAAGCGTTTTTAAAACTAATTGATCCTTGCGCTGCAAAACTCGCGTCCTTCTCGCTACATCTTCAGACTTAATTGCTTGGCATGGCAGAGTGTAAAAGCAAACATTAAGACACCCATCGCACAGACAGACACATACCCTACATGTAAGTCAATGTGCATGTGCTTGTGTGTGTGCGTGTGTGTGTGACTTTGTATTTGTGTCTGTCTGTCTGTCTGCATTGCAATACTTACAGGGAGGCAAGATTATTTAGTCCTTGAAACGATTGCGCCGGCAACGCTTTGAGGCCACAGTTCTGCAAACTCAAACGTTTCAATTTACCCAAACCATAAAACGCATACGGATCCATATTAATGATGCTATTGTCGGCCAAAGTTCTGCAAAATAGTTCAGTAAACAAACAGGAGAGTGTGAAAGGGCAGCCCATCAGCTCCGACGGAAATTGCAAAGGCTAAGTAATTAATTATGGCAAAATACATGGGAGGAGGAGAAGCACCCTCGCTCAACACTACGTATACGTAATAAAACAATTTATATTGTGTTGGGGCAGGTCCCAGCCCACCCCACCCCCATCTAGACCACTGCACGGCGAGAGTTTTGGGTCACTTCGTTGACTCGTTGACCGCTGTGATTTTTTGTTGTTGTTTTTTTTGTTCTTTTTGTGTTTTGCTGACCCTGCGGTTTGCTGCGCTCGTGAAATTGAATAATGAGTGTTGCGCTCATGACATGACAACAACTACAACAATTACAACAATATCCACAATAATAACAATAACAATGGCCAACAACAGCCAAGTTGACAAGAAACTTTTCCACACCTCCAGCTCTTATTTCCCATTTTGTGCTCAATCACTGAACGCTTAAGGCCTGATTAAAAAAGCAGAGGAGCTGTCCTGCCTCTCTTCCTCATCTCGTGAACCATGAACGCCACAGGGAACCCCCCCATCTGACCATTGCGGTTGTGGCTTATGTGGTTTGTGGTAACGGTTAGTTAAATAAATACATTGCAGATAAGCAGCTGAGCTCCATGGGATGGCTGTGTACTGATTTAAAAGCCATGGATTCTATTTTAGAGGATATTGTGAGAAGAAGTTTCTTCCTGGAGTTAGGGCGAGTGTGAAACCAATATAAAGAACTTAGATAGTCCTTGCTTATAATCAATTCAGTCATCTCTATGGTCCTAAGAGCTGCGTCAATTTGATTAGTTGAAGTATTCTGAATTTCCTATGGTCAGAATAACATATTTTAAGTATTTTAATATTCATTTAAATTAATTAAATAGTCTCTACTCTTTTTAAAGAATTTTTGCAATTTTATAATTTTAATTTTCATCCAAATCATTTTTTTTTATACTTGAATGAATATTTATTATTATAATTCTTTATGTTTCCATGTTTTGACAGTTCTTTGTCAGAAATAAGTAAATATTGGAATGAATAATCTAGTTAGCAGAGGCTTAGCCTACATTCCGACTGAATTACAAACTTCGGTGGAATTCAAAATTGATAAGAAAAAACTTCTTTTAAAATATTCCAACATAAATAAAAAAAAAAAACGAAAGACCTTCATCAATGTGTTGGCTTATATCCTTTATCAGAAATAAATAAATATTGGAATGAATAATTAAGTTAGCAGAGGCTTAACTTCAAATTTCTGTTGAATTCAAAATTGTTATAAGCAATATTTTAAACAGTTCGCTTCTACCCCATCAGGAATAGCAAAACAAAATAGACCTTCATCAATTTGTTGACATACATATATGCTTGAGAATAGTCGAAGAAAGAGATCTTGGCATACTTACAGCTCCTCCAGGTTCGGCACCATGTAAAATGAATTGGCCTCCAATTTGGTTAAATTGTTGTTTCCCAAATCTCTGAAAATGATAGAAAGCCGCAAGAAAAATAAATTAATAACTTGATTTACACAAAGCGGAAGACTGGCAAGTACTAGGAGGAAAAAGGAATGCTATCTATCACGCGTTCAATAAGGAACAATTCAAAAACGCTTGTGAGGATAACTTTTCTATTGTCATGAATAGAAAATGAAGCCAAAACGTTGCCAAATGTGCTCAGAAGCCAGCGGCAACAGCCACACCAACACCAACAACCTTGTGTAGGCCATCAATCAACTGCAGCCAAGGAAGGGGAGAGCGATGAAAAACGTATTGAGGAAACTTCGTGCGCACACCTACGAGTAGAGGGCTCGAGAAAAATGGCGTGGAAATTAAGATGAACTGTTAAGGCAACAGCAAGATAGACAGGCGGACAGCTGGACAGCTGGAGAGACAACAGTTAAGTGAGAAGCTGCCACAGAATTTGATGAAACCAAGTGGTGGCAAGTCAAGTTGAAATGTTCCGCTTCAAACCCAATTGCCCGAATTCATAATTAAAGTCTCAGGCTCAGTGCCCGCTGCGTGACGTGGCCATAAACAGTTGTTCGGCTTGGCTGTAATGGCTTATGACTGAACGCTAAACGCTTGCGTTAATTAATAAATTATTTATTTATTTCGATATGGCAAGCGTGTCCGATTATCGCCAGTCGGCTGCACATTAATCAGCAGCGGCTTTGCGAAACTTGGGGCACACACATACTGACATACTGCCTCCAAAAGCGGACCCCGTTCTCCTTTGAGAGCAAGCTGGCGGGCATGCTCCAGTGGCACGAAAACGTGACGTACATGCGAAAAGCCTCCATCCACATGCGACTCAGGTTGCACAATCAACGTCAACAAGCGTCGCGTCGCCTCGTCGCGCACAACATGGCGTATGTGTAATTAGATTAAGCTGCATGCCAAAAAGAAGTTTCGACTTTTGCAAAAATTAACTTGTAATTATGACGGAGAATGCATTTCGAGAATGCCTCTGAATTAATCGCTTAATAATACATACTAGTACTATGTTATGACATGAGCAATGGCAATAGTTAAGCTACGATTTGATTTCCTAAGTATTACGAGAATGCGGACATTCTTCCGATTCGGTCATTTCTTAAAGCTACTTAAAGCTGCGATGAATTACGATATGAATCATGATTGACAAAAATATAATAAAAATATATATATTTCAATATTTGTACAGAAATGTTGGAAATGTGGCAAAAGCGGCAATTGAAGTAAATGAAAATCATTGGAGGGCCTAATCGATTGAATGTTCAACTAAAATAATTAACTTAAATGAAAAATTATGAATAAGGCATAATACTCGTACTGCTTGTAATTAGCAATCAGTTGAAAGTAAATGTAAATATAAGTATTACAAATAAAAATATATTTGAGTATCAATAAAAAAAAGGCGAAAAATAAGTTAAACAGGGAAATAAATTCAATTAAGTATAACTTATTAAAGAAAATTTCCAAAAGTTAACCAACAACATACGATTGATACGATTTTAGGCTAGGAAATAGTTTAAAAAAATTGTTTATTTGGAATATATTTTACGTTAGCTTAAGCTTTATATTTATCTGATTCTAAAATATTTAAGTTAAGAAAAAAAGTTATTTATTTATTTTTTATATATATCCAGATAATCCTATTCAATTATTATTAATAAGGGAATTGAAAAATCAATTGAAAAATGTTTAAATCAAGTTTATAATTTAAAGATATTGTTGAAAAAAAGATCTCTTCCAGAAAAATGGCTGATGGCTAATGAACCTTATTTCTTAAATGAATAACTAAAAGAATTAGTAATTTATTTTTGAAATGCTTTCCATTCTACAATTAGATATTATATTCGATTACTCACAGCACAATCACCTCGCTGGGCAGATTGACGGGAACGGCCAGAATTCCAATACTGCGACAGTTGAGCTTCAGATTCTCCAGACTCCCGGTGCAGTGGCAATGCTTCTGGAGCCACAGCTCGCAGACGCTGTGCACGGTGCGTGTGTTGCTCTTCCCAGCTGCCCCTGCCCCTCCCACTCCCACTCCCGCTGCCACTGCTGCTGTTGATGTGGCTGCTGAGTTGCCGGAACCCAAGCCGGAAAGCGTGTTTGTCGCCTGACTGCCATGATACTCCTGCAGAGATTTCTCGTAGAGGATTTGGGCTTCACGCTCGGAATCTGCAGAGGGCAGCATCACATTCTCGCGTATCCCATGGCCATGAGAATAGGGCGTGCTGCTCGTTTTGGGCGTGGCTGTTGTGCTGGTGCTGGTGCTGCTGCTGCTGATTGTTGTGGGCGTGGCATTGAGGGGCGGCTGACTTTCATTTGCACTAATTTCGCTAAATTGAACTTGCAACTCGTCGAGTTGACTTTTATGGCTGATGGTTCGATTTGCGAGCTTTGGGTACTCTTTGGTTTTATTGACAAAGCCGTTTAACTCGTCACTTGAAGCGTCGTTTACCGTTACTGCAGGCGTCGACGTCGCCATTGTTATCGCACTCACCTGTAGCAGCGGCAGCAGCAGAAGCAGCAGCAGCAGAGAACTGAAGAGCAGTGGGTAGGCGGCAGCCACTGCTCTCGCGCTCGCCAAATGTTTGGTTCTGTCTTGCTGTTGTTGTTGCTGTTGTGGGTTTTGTGGCTGTTGTTGTTGTCGTCTGCGGCATCGCCGACACGCTGCCATCGTCGTCGTCGTCTGCGTCGCTGTCGGCGTCTCTGTTGATTGATGCTGTCAAGCATTTGTCATTTGATGACAGTTTTGTGTGCAATTCGTTTCTCGCACATGATTTTCTGTTGCTTTTGTTGTTCGCTCTGCTGCTGTTGTTGTTGTTGTTACTGCTGCTGCTGTTGTTGTTGTTATTGTTATTATGACTGCCGTCGCTGTTATCTCCAAGTCTGACGCGAACCTTTGGCAGTTGTTGTTCTTGTTTTGTCTGTCTTGTTTGCGCACTTTGTTTGTATTTGTATTTGATTTATATTTATTTCATTTATTTACATCTTCACTTTCTGCCTCATAAGTTCGAGTTCCTCTTCATCTATGTACTTAGCCAAGAACTACATATGTATAACTTATTATTGAATCATGTTTTTCACACACGGTTACTTAATGGATTGACAGTTCCACAATTTTCGTAAAGAAGAAGAATGTTGTTTCTTTTCCATTCACTTTTGATTTGATGTTAAACTGCTTTAAACAATGTAAAACATTTTAATTCTATTCATTCACACCTTTTCATTTAATAAACATTGTACTGTATTAAATAAAAGCAAATATATTTATGTGATATTTGCTGTTGCTGCTGTGAGAATCAATATAGTAGAAGTTAGATTCCCGTAGTAGTAGTTAAATATGCACTCCACTTATTCTTTGTAGTTCTGCGATCATTCACGGTTCTTGCTTCCCAACCATTTATTATGAAAGTTCACATATACATACATACATATAGTACTTTTAAGCAGGCAATTAAATATCAAAAATGCTTGCCAAGCTACTTTGTTTTTTTTATAAAAATTTACCAAAAGTTAAATAAATCGAAAATCATAATTAATACACATATAAGTATATTTAATAACATATAAATGTATTTGTTCCGGCAAAAAAGAATCCCTAATGACTTGAATGAGTTTATTCACAGAACTGAACATAGTTTTGGACAGAGTGTTAGAAATTCAACACACTCAGAATTCCTGAGCTACTAAAAGGACACATGCAGGTGCATATGTACGCCACGCACATAATCAGGCAAGCAAAATTAGTTGTAGAACTTTATACTAGCGATAGAATAAAAATACAATAGAAAAAATTAAATAAGTACAATCTGCAAAGAAGTAATTATACTGCAACCGAAAATTAAGTACCATAACTTCTTTTTCTGTTGGAGTCCTTCTTAAAGTCCATGACATAGATATCAACTATTAAAAGATTATAATTAAACGAACTCGTGCGGACTAGGGACTGAGAGAGTCGACATACGAAATTTGATTGAAGGGCTGTTAGGAAATGCAAGTGCTCTATGGGGTCGAAGATGCTTCCTTCTGTTTCTGTCAAAAATTTTCTGGTTAGGCTATAAAAATGCCTTAAATACTGTAAACTAAAGTAAATATTTAAATTTGAGGTGCAATTTAAATAAAAACCTAAAAATTAACTTCAAATTAAACAACATTTTGTATAAATATAGTAATAACAAAATATTTTTCCCATTCTTTTCGAAATTTGCGAGAATAAGTTATTATTATTTCTTATAGTGTATAGCAAATATAAGTATTTGATAGTCCAAGTATAAATCAAACTATTTTTGAATAAACATGTTTCCAAGTCGCATTCCCATTTCACAAAATTTCATTCATTTAAACAAAAAAATTATTGCCATTGATCTTGAATGGCACGCCACCTAAGAGCATAAATTGTTGCGCTCAAATTATATATATGTATGTATATTTATGTATTTCTTTTCAGCACCTGGCAACCGACTCGACTGGACTCGTGCTGGCTCTTGCGACTAAATACTCGTATAGCAGACACGTTAACACTAAATATTTAGTGTTTATATTGATGGGCAGGCACCCACGTAGAAATTCATTTCGTTTTGTATACAATTAACATAAAAGTGGAATATTCATAATGCGCATGAATGCGAATGGCAGTGGCACTCATAAATACAATTCAGTTTTATGGGATTATAGTAAAGCAATCGGATTCATCGCGTGCCGTGATGCCCGCCCAGTCGAGTGCTAAGGTGCCGACTTGAATGGAAAAACAAATAGCGGAGTAGACGACGCGACGACCGAAACTATCGACGAGCTGGCCATTGTTATTGTTGTTGTTATTACTATTGCTATTGTTGTTGTTGTTGCTTGTTTGTTGTTGTTGTTGTCGGGGTCAGTGTAACACAAACATGCAATAAATCATCGCAGGAATGTGTAGAAGGTGGAGGAGCGCTTGCTTCCTGGGATTCGCTCGTGCTCGGGATTAAAGTCAACGACTAAGCATATCTATTTTGGCATAACTATTTTCGGCATATCTTCCCCCATTTCTATATATTTTTTGCATTCCCTAGTTCCCTTGTCACATTCTTATCTTTGCAGATGAAATATTTGCCTGCACATTGTGTGCAGTGTGGCTCGATGGTTAAAAATATGCCCGAAGCCCACTTCATTCCCTCATTTCTGCTCAATTTCGTGCACAACTCGGGCCTGAAACTGTCAACAGCTCCATTAATTACGGTCGAAATTGTTGAAAAACGAACATTTGTGGGTGTGAGCTAATGTCAAAATTGTCATTCATCAGCTAGCTGTTTGTTCTTGTTTGAGTTGCGCCTTTGTCTCCAGCTTAGAATGAGAATGAGTGAATGAGTGAATGAGGGAGTGAGTGAGTGGCTGCTGGTCAGTGTTGACTCATTTTTGTTGGCAAATATGAGCTCCATGCGCTTGTTAGCTGATTAGGAGCTTTGAGTAAGCAATGTTTTAAAATGTAAACATTTCTGGGCAAGTCCACAACTGTAGTAGAGGGTTTGAGAAAACACAAATTAGCCCGAACTGAGGTGCAACATAAGATGTTTAATTAACCGCCTAATTACATAAGATTATCTTGTGGAAAAGCTTTACATTATAATCGGGCCACAGAAATTCCACTGAAGCATCGACAATTAAAGCGTAAAGATATTGCATTTGAACGTTTTGCCGTTAATTAGAAAATGAAATATTCTAAAATGAAAACATTCTATTAGCTCTTACATTAGAGCAGGCCTACGTGAAGTATTTTATGCTGGAAAATAAATGTAACATTAAAAACGTCTCTACAATTCCTTGATTCGATTGTGTTCCCTATTTTTTAATCCGAATATAACTAGGAAGCTACACCTTCTAGATTCTGCTTTAATATCAATCTGAAAAGTTAAAGCCATGTCCACAAAGCTATTGTCAACCTAAAATTCGTCACTGGTGAAATAATTAATTTATTAATAAGTGTGTTTTAAATATTATTTACACTCAGATATGTAGAGTTATGTAAATCTTCGAATCTACCCAATTCTCTGCCCGTAGAAGGTTTTGCCATTTTGGAGCTTTTCTGTACTTATAAGAAACTGAACTTTTCGCATAATATATTAAGGACACACATATATTTTATTGATATTATTGCGCTCTTGGAAGTCAAGAGAAGCTTATAATTTAAATGTCGCTATAGTTGTTGATAAGTACAAGATGTTCATAATTATTTAATTTAAGGGGCATATAAAAACCAATATTAATGTTCTACAATTTTGGAAAATGTTTTATAAAACAAGACAAAGCACTTTTGAAAGAAATAAATAGAGAAAGTATATCTTTTGCCCACAAATATATCTTTTGCATCTATTCTGAAGAAGCTTTAGGCCAGATTGTAAAAAGTTGTAGGCCGTTCAAAATTCATACACAAATCGTTATTTTCTACATTTTTAAAACGATTCTAAATCAATTGGCTTACTCACATATGGACCTCAAAAATGTTTAAGAACTGTATAAAAATATAGACCTTGAAATCAACAGCTTATCCAGCAAGAACTAACGCAATTAAATAAACCCTTAAACGTACAATTAAATAGTTCTAAAAATACATAATAGATAATTCTTCCATGAAAGTAATGGCAATAATTCATTTTTTATACCATTACTAATTTCTCCTATGTTTTAAAAGCAAAACATTAGAATATAAATTTGTTGTTGTAGCTTAGCTTTATGCATATTTTATATTCTCTGACATACTCACAAACAAAAATCAATCTCACATTTTTCTCTACATTCAATCTCTAGGCTTATACGAGTAGATTGAAGGCATCGGTCGCATCACACCATTAATAAATTCAAAACTAAACAAACAAATGGAAAAATCATGGGGAGCGACCAAAAAGCACGCAACAGCAAGTTCTAAAGCTGCGGGAAAACCTTAAAAAATATATTTTTAGTTACGCTGCCTTTCCTTTCCCAAACACACACACGCCGAACAAGGAACACCGCACTGTACAAGTAAGCGAACACAAAATGTAAATATTTGTTCTTCGATGTGTTGGCGCTGAAGGACTCTGGTAACGAAGGGTTGCACACACGGCTGGGCAAAGATTGTTGGTGGAAATATGCTGATTTTTTTCATGTCTTTTAAAAAGTGCGGCATTTCTTAAGTGATAGAAATGGCTAAAGCGGGGCTTTGTTTGCCCATTTTATGGAAGACATAAATATGGCAGCGAAATCGACAATAGAAGTCTCAGTTGACCAGAGCAAGAGACAAAAGAATAGGCAGCTTCTGAGGCATTTAGTAAACTTTTCTATTCCAGCTTCACTTCTTAATAACTTTGTAAAGAAAATAAATCAAAGAAAACAGCGATTCATTCTAAGAGTTAAGCTCAAGGACAAAGACATTTTTTGGTCGTTGATAAAAAAGTTTTAAAATTGAACAGATAGTTGGTCTATGAAATCAATTACCACTTGGTGTTGTTCCTTTTTGAAATGAATTCTAATTTGAAATACCTTCTTTATTGGATAAAATGTTGCTTTTTAAGAAAATATATAATTTGGATGCAATTATTATAAGTATCATAAGCGAAACTCTTCATTTTTTAATCAAAATAAAAACAATGTTTGAGTACCTATTTAAAAAAAAAGATTTTCAATAATTCAAGCTTTGATAATTAATTTAAACAGTGTAGAACTCTACTACCTACATTTAAATGAAAATGTCGTGTTAGCTCAAATAAATCTAACCAAAAACGCTTTACCCCGACTTGGGTCTCATCATTACTGCCGAATCTGGTAAGAAACAACCATTGGTGGTATTTCCACACCAAGTTAAATAACTTAGTTTTTAACTAAAGTCTATGTCAAAGGTCAAGTCAACAGAACTGCTAGTTCTTGGTTGTAAAAGAAGAGATTTATTTACTATATTTATTTAGTTATTCATTTATTTATTTATTTATTTAGTTATTCATTCATTTATTTATTTAGTTATTCATTTATTTATTTATTTATTTACTTATTTATATATTGATTTAGTTATTTATTTATTTATTTATTGTTTAAGTTATTTATTTGCTAATTTAGTTATTAATTTATTTATTGATTTATTAATTATTTATTTACGGATTTAGTTATTAATTTATTAATTAATTTATTGATTTAGTTATTAATTTATTTAATGATTGATTTAGTTATTTATGTATATATGTATTTATTTAGTTATTTATTTATTTAGTTATTCATTTATGTATTTATTTATTTATTTATTTATTTATTTATTTATTTATTTACTTACTTATTTACCTATTTATTTATTTATTTATTTATTTACTTACTTATTTACTTATTTATTTATTTATTTATTTATTTACTTATTTATTTATTTATTTATTTAGTTATTAATTTATTAATTTATTTATTGATTTAGTTTTTTATGTATCATTTATTTATTTATATATTTATATATTTATTTATTTATTTAGATATTCATTTATTTATTGATTTAGTCACTCATTTATTTATTAATTTATTGATTTAGTTTCTCATTTATTCATTTATTTATTTATTTATAAGCCTTATCGTAGTGTTTCACACTAGTCATTACATAGTTATTTCTAATTTAATTTTGTTTTTAACCTCATAGTCATCAATAGTTAATCGATTTTAAATGAAAATACTTCCCTTTTCAGCGGCATCTGCAGCCAAACCATTGGCTTCGAATTCTACTCTCTGCTTAATTTCCCAATTTCTGGCTTCAATTGCATTCTATAGCTTTTATATTAATTGTCTTTAGCACAAATTTAGGCCTACTATATTTTAGTTGTTGTTGTGCGTTGTGCAACTCCAAAAGTCAAGTGCGAAATGCACGCGAAATGAAACCGGTTCTACCTAGATACGTGTATTTGTTTGTTCTGAAATTGTCACACGGTTATTTTTGTTATTATTGTGACTGTAATTGATATATGGCTATAACACCCAGCACATGTGTTTTTTCATATTTCAATGCAAATTTCAACGACTGCCGCTGCCAAATTCAGTTTGTATGCAACCCACATACGTCAGAGTTATCAGAATTGTATGCAAACCTCATAAATTGTTGCGTGCCAAGCGATTAATTACCAAACAGGGGACAGAAACACACAACACACCGAATGTGCCAATATAGAGTATACAGTAAAGAGAAGAAAAAACACAGAACACTTTGAGTTGTGGAGGAAAAAAATGCTTGTAAAATTCGTTTGTCCAGCACTTTGCCTGAAAACTTTTCACAGTTTATTGATTTTGACGTTCAGTCAGAATTTGGCCAAAAGGCGCAAAAGTGGCAAGCAAATCAACAATTTGAACAAGGTGTCTACGTCTAGACGGGTTTTCAATTCTGCGGGGCTTGGCCCGTTGTTGATTAAATCATTTTCAGCACTGAACAACAATAACAACAACAAGAGTTAAGAAATAACCGCAATCGAACAAAATAAAATGAAAAACAAAAAAATTGACACTGAAAATCGACGACGCTGCTTTTTATAAAAAAAACGTCTTGTTGTTGTTATTGTTGTTGCTGATGTTGTTGATGTTTTCAAGTGCAGCCTCACCAAATTGAAAACTGGATTTTCAACACTAAATGCAACTTTAATTCGTTGTTGTTGTTGTTGCATTTATGCTGCATATGTTCGCTTATACTGACCTTCATTCATTGTGGGATTTTTTCAGACTTCTGTTTTCTTTTTTTATTGCACACTCGCTTTTATTAATGAGCATTGTTGCATAATTTATTTAATTTGGTTTTTCTTCTTTTTGGCTCCAAACAAGTTCAGCTGTGCAACAATGTAATTAATAGTGGAACTACCTACAGACATATATATATAAACATATATATATGTATGTTTATGTATATTTATGCATTGCTTGTGGGCTGAGCAGAAATAGTCGCCTGCTTATCAAAAAAGAAGGAATATAGAACTGGTCAACAAAGAGGGACTGAGCCAACAAATTGTTGACTGAGACTATAACTATGTTATTCATTGAATTTTGTTTTTATAAAAAAAAAACTCTTTTGTTACTTTTCAATCCTTTTTTTGAGCAAAAAACGAATGGGTCATAGGTGGAGTGAACGAAGTTTAGTTAATACTTTTAAAATAAATTAAGAGATGCTTTAAATAATTTTCCAGCCAATTTCCTAATATTCATAGACAACATGCAGATTAATAAATGATTGCTATTATCTATACTGAGCAGAAATTGTCGCCTGTTTATCAACAAAGAAAAAAAATAGAACTGGATAGCATAGAGGGTCTGAGCTAACAAATTATTGACTGACACTATAACTATGTTAATCATTGAATTTTGTTTTTATAAAGAAATACTTTTTTGCAACTGAATCTTGCTTTTATAAATATATATATATTTGTTTATTTTTTAACACATTTCTGAGCAATGAATATGTGGAACATAAGTGGAATAAAAGTAAAGAAGAGAAGTTTAGTTCATACTTTTCAAATAAATAAAGAGATGCTTTAAATAATTTTAATTAAATTTTTTATCACATTTCTGAGCAAAGAAGTGGAATAAAAGTAAAGTAAGTTTAGTTAATACTTTTAAAATAAATAAAGAGATGCTTTAAATAATTTCCTAGCCCACTTCTTAATACGTAATAAGTAGATAACAAATAGTTGACGCTATACTTAAGTGTAATTGAATTTTGCTTTTATAAATATATCTTTTTTTTTGTTTTTTTTTTAACACATTTCTGAGCAAAGCATAGGTGGATCACAAATGGAGTAGAAGTAAAGTAAAATAAGTTTACTTCATACTTTTAAAATAATTTCCCCGCCAACTTCTTAATACTCTTATGCAACAAGCGTCTAAATAAATGAGCATCATAAATATATAGTTTTCTTCAATAAAAGCCTAAAATAGGCTACTTTTTTAACCGCCAATTCACATACTCTTATTATGCGGCTCTTCACGCGAACTTCAAATAGCGCTTTGATCTCTGATCTTGGCCCAAACTTGTCTCACAGTTCACTGCTGAAGTACTGGCATTTTGTTCTGGGCCATCTGTTCTATTTATTATTATTTTATTTTGTGTTTTTTTTTTGTTGTTTAACTTTTCATTTTGCGGTGAATCGATTTCGTGTTCAGCCCCCGGCTCTTTCATTATGGCCGATTATTCAACTGTTTATCTTATGGCTGGCACATTACATTGCCGATCAACGAATTGCCAACGTCATTCCCATCATGCCCATCATAATCTGGCTATTAGCACTATGTCTGTCTGTGTGTGTGTGTGTGTGTATATTCTTATTTACATATCATGGCGTTCCACTTTATTGGCAGTTCGGGTCAAGCGTGAAGTGTGAAAGGCGTGTAATTATGGAAAATGAACGAACAATAAACAGAATGTAATTAAGGCTCATCATTTGGATTTATGTGTGCCACACTTCAAAGAGGTTTGTGCAACTCAACGGCTGCCACAAACAGCTAACTGGCCCTCATAGTGCACTGTTAGCTTTAAAGTCAACAAATTCCGGCGCTCAATGAATTCTGCAATTTTATGCGAACCACAAAAGGCACATCAATAAAGAAGCAAATGAATGAACAACCATTCAATAGCGACAGAAGTGCAGAAATGTTTATTTGTTTGTTTTCTTTCCACCAGCTCGAGCAAAAAGAAGATGATTTTTAGCAATATTTCTCGTCCAATTTTTTCGGGCAACAAAATTGAACGCTCTCCAATGAAAATCAATAGTCGAACAAAAGGGATGCAATGACCTGAAAATGTGCGCACAAAATTCATTTAAGCAAATTGTAATTGTTGCTAACCAAAAGGGATACAAATAACAAGAGACGCTACTATTTGCCAAAAACAGTGATGCTCTATATATTTCAAAAGGAATCATTTGAAGTACTAACTATAATAGAGCTCATTCAGTTTTTAGACTTCTAACTAAATTTATCATAAATCTGCGAAAAGAAAACTACGATGCACCATAAATGATGCTGCTTAGCCTGAAAATAGAGGAATTTTGAAAATCGATGGTATAGTTGAGTTTAAAAACATTTCTTTATGCTGTGAAGAGGTTATAGAGACTAAGGCGACTTCAATATTCACTGTAATGGTATTTAATATAGATCTGAATGAAGTAAGAAATCATTTGGTTATGTGTATCTGCAACTAAATGAAATCACTTGCTGTTCAAGGAATGTCCCTTCTTTTATTTATATTTATATTTATATTTCCGCCTCTCCAACTACTTTTGTAAAATTGGTCATTTCATTAAATTTGTTTGCACAATTTTAATCATAATTGAATAACAACATTCATCGTCCTAAAATTAAGTTGGTTTTAAAAAAAAATTTACTTGCAAATTACCTTCAAAAAGAAATTCCATCAAAGACATTTCAGAACATATTTAGAAACCAGGTGGAAAGCTTTTCATTGAAACCGAACATGAATATGACAAAATGGTGTTTAAATTTCATTTAAACAGGTTTGATGTGCATTATATTTTCTACTTTAAATTTTGTAATTCGGCCCATTTATTGCTCTCAGTCTTTATTTTATAGCTTAAAGTTTCAAAACTTTTAAGTCTGTTAAAAAGCTCGGCCGATTTTTGTTGTTGTCTAAATCCTTATTCTTTATTGAAGATCTGTCCTAAGGAGGACAATTATTAAATTAGATGGTAGCATTGGATTTGTTCAATCATGCGAATACTGTTTTAAAAATAAATACACAGACATTGGAATTTCAGCTGGAATTTGTTCTTGGTTTTAAAATTGAATTGTTTTATGAAGCTAAATAAAGCTATGGTTGGTCAGTCAGTCAGCCAGTTCAGAAAATAAATTAAACACAATCATGTGGAATAAAATCAATAAGAATAATATACTATAGTTTTATTCCTACAAATTTTTTTTTGAAAAGCTCAGAAAACTACTTCGGTGAGTCAAAAAGCAATACACAGACCTCTTATATTTGAATTAAAATATCATCAGAAATTTGTTCTTAGCTTAGAAAATGAATTGTTTTATGCAGCTACATAAAGCCATGATCAGTCAGTCAGTTCAGCAAATAAATGTGAAATTCTACAAAATTCTACTTTGGTGTAACTTTTTTTAAGTTTTTACACATAAGTTACATTTATTAGAAATTATTTACAGCTCTGAACGCTGTTTTACTTGTACTTCGTTTTTTTTTTCATGATCAGCGAGCCAGCGATTAGCTTAACCGAATTTTTTATTGTTTTAATATCATTTACATAAAATATTTCAATTCTGCATAGTTTTATAGAATTTGGAAATACCAGTTTCTTAGATTATTGATTTGTTAACTTGCTCTTTAAATTAAATTATAGTAATTTTTAGAATCACTTCGTCATTCCCATATTTTGTTCGTTATGGGTGGAGCAGACAAATACTTTAAAGACATAAATCAACAGCTTGTCAACAACAAACTTTTAATTACGTTGCTTTCATGCATTTTTCGTCGCCATTCCATTTACCCTTTTGTGCAAAGATGACAGAGCAGACTGAGTCGAGTCCAATTTTGGTCAAATGAAGGGCAGCGGATGATACGCCTTAACGGGCTTTGATTGTTTGCATGTCTAATACGAATGCTGGCCAAGTATATAGCATCTCTTTTGTATGCCAGTTACTGACGAACCATAACTAACATGTGACCAGAAAGACGACCGCTGCCCCGGGTACTGCAACAATTGATTACGTATACGACATGGGTGTCCCTCAAAAAAAAAAAAAAAAACTGCATTCTACAGAGTCGAACTGAACTGAGATGAACTGAAGCGAGCTGCGCTGCGCTCTGAACCTCATCGCATCTGAGGTTTGCAACCATACTCCACAGAAGCAAAACAAATTTGTTGTTATTGCTGTGAGTGCTCTAGTTATTGTGGTTGTTGTTGTTTGCTGGCTGCTGTGCAGACATTTTTATGAGCTTCGCAGTTTAGTAATACCCGTAGTTGTGGTGGGGGTATGGATCAGGGTGGGGGTGGGGGTCGGACATGGCGGCTCAGTGTCAGGCGCAAGCATAGACCATGGCGAATATTTTGTGCTTAACTTCCATTTCGATTCAGTTGAAGTGTGAGTGAGTGTGTGTGCGTGTGTGTGTGCGTGTGTGCGCGAGTGTGTGGGACTTTTGGTAATTGCTCCGTCGTGTATTTGCCTGTTTTGTGGCCGAGCATGTGCCTGAATGTCTGCCGGTTCCATTGTGCTCCTGACATTTATTGCTGGCATTGCGTTTTCGTTTTGCGGTGAAAATAAATGCCAGTATATTGGTAGCGCTGCCATTTAAATGCTCCAGCATCAAACATTTTCGTATTTAGCATTTGATGTTGTCTATCAAAATAAAATTTCCCGCACAGTTGATAGCGCTTTGATTGCCCCACAATGATAAACATAAAGTTAGCGACAAGCTATTTAAAAATAATGTTTGCAACAATGTTTTCATTGTGGCTCTAATGCTGAACTAGAAATTAATTGAAAACTCTTTTGAAAAACCATTTTGGAAAACAGTGAAAGCATTGAGTTGTGTTGTTGTTCTAAAAACAATTCTTTCGTTTAATTATTATTAAAATCATTATTATTATTTCACTAAACTTTTATATTTTCAACTGCCTGCGGCAGAATCGCTGGCTTGCTGGACTGGCTAATAAATTTTTGTAATTTTTATAGGCTTTTTTATTTCTTTAGTTTTATTTAGCTTAAGTTCACTATTGTATTAATTTTTTTTCTCTTTTTCTTTTCCATCGACAGCATTGTATGCAGATGAAATAAATAAATAAATAAATTTCAAAATTTAGTTTTTCAACTTTTAATTTAATTTTAAATTGTTCTTTTCACTTGTATTGTTAACAAGTTGCTTCATGTTTGTTGAGCTTACAAATAATCAAACACCTTATTGAATGAAGGGCAATTTTCTTATATTATTGTGGCTGCCATTTTTCCCCTATTTTTTCATAAAAAAAAGTCTGAATTTTCTGTGTACCGCCACCTCCACCAATTGTGTCATTTATAGTATAATGCCTGCTTTTCTAAAAACTACACTTTCTTTGTTTTCATCTCTTCGCATTTTAAAATTTATTCTTAATTTTCCCTTATACTCTTCACAAATTGCTTCATAGCTTTTCCGCTAATAAATAATCAAACACCTTATTGAATGATTAGCTTTCTCATATTTCTGTTTCGCTCCTTTTTCCCTTTTTTTTCTTTAAAAAAGTCTTAATTTCCTGTGTACTGCCACCTCCGCCATTTTTGGTTACAAACTAAGAAAGTTTTGTTGTCGCTAAGCACTCGAGCTGTGCATTAATTACCAATTACCAAAATCCCTGCATAGACCACAACCCATTATTCGAAACTTTTTCAGTTAAAGACCGACGGACTGAGCAGAGCACACGGGTATCTCTGGCACTCCGAACAACAAAGCAAAGGATTTGCCAATCAATGCGTGGAATGAAGTTCACTTAAGTCAATGAAACGAAAATTTTACAACCACTCCGACACTCCGCCACCCACACAAGCACACAACTGCTTCCAAGTGCTTGAGCAGATCTAAAGAAGGAAAAATAGAAATACAACTGCTGTGTCGTGAAAAGTGAGGTAGAAAATTTTCCATTTGTGGCAACTGCGCAAATTGCATTAACGGCAAAGTTTCGCTTTCAACTTGGACGATTTTGTCCGTCCGTCCTTATCGTTCTCGCTGTCGTTGTTGTTGTTGTTGCCAACATATCAGACTGCGTGGCACATTTGCCTAATTACGCCAAAGTGGCAACATCATTAAAAAACTTGCAGCTCACAGCTCTTTTGATTAAAAGCCGTCGAGGCGCAGGCCGGCACAGTCAGCCTGCCGACAACATCGAGCATATACTTATATACATACAAGTATATACTTATATAGTCGAAGATGATGTGGTGGTGACAGAAAAGCTATCTTTGAAATCATGTCAATTGCATTACGCAGCTCAATGGGACACCAGCAAGTGTGAAAATTCCTGAAAAGCTGGCGAAACAATTTCCGCAGACGCCTTCGCCCACGCGCACTGTGGAAATTTCCAAACATCTATTAGATGGCATCAGTCGAAGGAACGACAGTATTGACTCAGCTAATTGCCAATGAAAACTTTTTGAAAAACCATTCGGAAAAACAGTGGAAAACTCACACTTAGTACTAAAAACTTTAAGGTATTTCTAATATGACTCTTCATTTTATTAATTTTTTGAAAAAAAGTGGAAATTCACTCTTAGTACTAAAAACCTTTTAATTTCTATTTTTTTCTATTTATTAACCGTGCCTGTATTTCTAATATGACTCTTCATTTATTAATTTTTTGAAAAACAGTGGAAATTCACTCTTAGTACTAAAAACATTTCAATTTCTATTTTTTTCTATTTATTAACCGTGTCTGTATTTCTAATATGACTCTTTATTTCATTAACTTTTTATAATTGTTTTTTCTTTTTACTTGTAATCATAAGAATTTATAGAACTTCTTTGCAAGCCGCAGTAAAAACATATTTTCCGTTTAAATATTCTATTGTCTACTCAAGTTTAAAATGTGTTAACTATCACGAACAACAAATAATGACGTTTTTTTAAGTTGTGCCTCTCTGTTATAAAGAATTCTTATGCTTACGTGTTTTAGCTACAAACAAAAAAGTTTTATTCAGGCTTTCCGCTTCGTTGTGTCATAGTTACTGTTTTATTTGTTTATTGCTTTCATTGTGATGATAAAAAATAAATTTCTTTAACTACAACACTCTTTGTATTATGGGACTTCCAATAATTTACTTAGAAACGATTGCTTTTAGCAACAACATTCAACTCCAACAACTTTACCAAAAAAATTGTATTTGAATTTAAAAAACTTGTGAAAGAAATATGCAAAAAATTATGAACTTGTTCATTAATTGTTAGCAGTAATAAAAAATTAGGCCGTTTCTATTTCTTACGTACAAAAATATATTTAAATAATAAATATTATTTAAATTATTTCCAGCTAAATATCTACATTTATCCACTGTGCAGCTTCGTCGTATCCATGTCGTATCAAAGCGTTGTCGCCCATTCAATAAAAATACAATTTTAATGAAAATGTTTATTTTTTCGCTACCAAAAGCGAACGCACACGAGCAACTTGTTTGCGCCTCAAATGCTCTATTCCCAGAAAGACCTTATTCATAATTCGTTTCAAATGAGACGAATAAATTAATTAATGTGACAAATGAGTATTCAACTTAATTCGCGTGTTCATAAGAAATATGCTAGAGAAGCACATATTTTTCACCAAAATATCTGGATTGATGTTCAAGTTTTTGCTTGACATCATGAATGAAAGACTATATATGTATATATGTATACACAGACCTAACTATGGGAAATTTATTGCTACCTGAGAAGCAATTGATTGTTCGTTTATCTGCCTATTATAATGAAGAGCCCGATAGTATTATTTGTAATTCAGAAATTTAGCTAAAACCATATCTAAATATAAATATATAATAAATAAATAAATTTAATAATATCTTTATAGTAATTGCTTTTCATTTTCATTAAACTTATATTTATTTAAGAGATTTCTTTTAATGAAAGTAAGAACAATTAATTTTCATCTGCCCGTTATAATTAAGATCCCAATAGTATTATTTGAAACGTAGAAATTTAGCTAAGATTATGCAAAATAGCAAAAAAGACATGTGTTCTCCATTTAGTAATTAGGTTATTCTAATTGCTTTTCATTTTACCTAATCTTTCATTTATTTATGCTCTTTTGATTGCCATGTTTTCTCCATTTAATAATATCCTTATACTTTCATTTATTTACCACAATTTTATTATAAAAGTATCAACAATTAATCTGAACTTTAAAGTCTTAAGGAACGCTAAAATCTTTCTTATTGCTTTTCCCAATTTTTTTTATAATTCTGTACAAATTGATTTGTAATTAATTTCCAATTCACTATTTTTAAAAGTTTGAAAATTACATAAGACATTTAAATATTCTTTCGACTTTTTGAAGTTCTTCAGACAAAACCATTATTTATTATAGGCTTAATAATTGATATATGTATATATAAGTATATGCCATTGATAGCTTTTTAGCGCACTAATGGAAATCTCAGCTACTTCAAAGTCTGACAGAAAATAGCTGCTAAAACTGATTTGCTTTGATTGTCAGCCTTTGCACGAAGTTAGAGCATTTGGTATTCATTCCTGAACGCGCTTGTTCTGTGAATTTTGAATTTTTGCTTTAATGAAAATTAGTTTTTTCATGCGTAATATTTATAAACTGTCGTCATCGACGCTCCGTCTGTCGCCTTCGTTCGTGTCCGCTCGTTAACAATTCACAAATGCTGCCCCGGCTCGCCTTGAAAATGCACTTAGGCTTCGTTTTTCTCAATACTCGTACATTTATTTCAATTAGCTGCAATTTTGCGCCTCAAAGCAGCTGTGACTAACAAATTGTTCAAAATTGATGACGTTGACCAAAACTTGTGCGTTTTCAATGTCCACTGAATGGAATACTCGCACCTTTTTCTTGACTGCCCGCTGATGGATTACAAATTAACCCAAAACCGATTGGGTGCACCCAAAAGTCAAGTGTGCGGTGGACGTCGCGTCGTTTTCAGGGCTGCCTTCTGCCTGATTAAGTATGCAGCCAAGGTGGCCCAATTGGAATTTTCGGGCTGTTACGGCTAAGCGCCTAAATGGAAATCAATACACGCGCCAGTTGGGCCGCCTTAGTGCTGGCTACCCGATTAGCCAGCAGTCGCAACTAGAGATGGGGGAGCGTCTCGATTCTGTAGCTATTGTCTTATCTCATTGGTAAAGAAAACAATTTAATCTCAAGATGAGCTTTGCCTTTTCGTTTAGAAACATATTTTTGCCCGGTTTTGATGCCTGTTTTCATTCAAAACTATTTAGTTGTGGAATCGGGAGGAGACCCAAGCAGCCAGAGAGAATATATTTATCTACTTTTGCTGTTTTTTTTTAATAAGATATTTATGCCAATATTTTTATTTCAATAAATCATTTGTATATGTCAGTTAAGTTGTCTTGATAGCAAACATTAGATGCCGATACCTTTGCGAAAATGTATGAAGGACTTGAACTATTTATTTATAATATCAATAATTCATATATTTTTTTCAATCTCCCTCTCTTTAATCTTTATTAAAATCAGTGCACATTTTTGATACGAATCCTTTAAAAGTTTGTAAGTGTTTCGCCCTTATTACTTACAGTACTGTGAAAAGTTGGAGGTATTAAAATTTGTAAACAAATTATATAATTGCTGCATTTTTCACAAATTTGTAAACTCTATTGATATCTCTTCCTGTTAAGCATATTATCGACTATTGTTTTGATTGGTGGACTTCTTTGATTGTGATGTTTAATTGAATTGATAAAGGTCGGGCGATTTATCGTGATAAGTCAGCTCCATTCAAGACGAAGTTAAAGTGTAATGCTACAAATATTTGAAACAATTATAAATGTGAGCATCATAATACTTTTGAACTTAAAACTCAAATTGCGAAACTTATTTATTGTAATAAAATGGCAATACTTTTTGTTATTTTTTAAACAAATTTTACCACAGATAAAAGACACCTTTTTAACGTTTCTTAAATATTTAACGACTTCTGCAATATTTTACACAATTTAATTCTTCTATGGCGCACCTTTTTAAATACTTTCACAAAAATAAAAAAGTATGGCTTTCTGAAAAATAATAAAATATGGTCTTCTGCACTAGGAGCAAAAAAAAATGGGGTATTCCTCAGTATTTCTATTCGGTTCAAGCGCTAAGGCTGGTAGTTCTTATAAATATTTCGGTATGTTAAGAAATAAGATGTCTAAACGATTGGGTGCTTAATCAATAATTTAATTTATAAACTTGAAAGCAACATGTTAAGTTTTTATTTAAAATTTGTATATTTATAATTTCTTGCTTGCAGGTCTTTGAACGTCTCCGACTAAAATTGGCTGTGAATCGGGGCCTAGCTGGTCGATAAAATTATCCCATCTAATAACAATATATTTTTGTAAATCTACTAAAATTTTCTATATGATAACTTTTGAACAATTTATCGCCTATGAAGTTTTTGGAGCCATTCAAACGCCCATCTCTAATTCCCAATCGCACGTTGGCTCCGACAGTGGGTGGCCGGCGGGCTTATTTGCTGGCCACTTGTCAGCACTTAACACGCACTTGGCTGGCGGACTGGCTAGCTGGGAGACTCGGATTGCGGCTTGTCCGTGTATCAATTGTAATGAAATGCATGAGATTTCTCGTCTTTCGGCTTCGTGGTCAAATATTGGCACCACTTTCGCATACATAATTACTGCATGCGGCACGCTCTCTGGAGCTCTTTGTGCGAACATATTCATGGCTTTTATTATTATTATTATTTGTGTGTGTGTTTTTTTTTTTTTTTTTTTTTTTTTTGGTAAAGTGCATTGACATTTTGTCGTAGCAGTTCATAACTTAGTTCTTCTTGTTGTCTGACCTTGCGAATGAAAGAAATGTGGAAAGGAAATACTATCGGTCGATTTAAATACAAATCGGTGCGGTTAAAAGATCCTTCAACCCAAAAAATATTTCTTGAACTTATTTCAATTTTATTTTGTTCAGTAAGTTCTCGTTAATGAAATTTTCTCAGAATAGTGCATTTTCCGCCACATTTTGTGCCAATTAAAGGTCTAGCTATATAAATGAATTAAATGACCAACTTTTTATTTTTAAATCGTCGCTTACGTCTTTGAGTATCTTGCATATAAAAAGCAATTATGAATAATTTATTAATTCATTAATTGTTCATTCAACTTTCGATAGGGAAAAACATTGCTCGTTTTGGAATGAAACCAAAATTACTGAAGACAGGAACATTTGTGTGGTCGCTTTGTTTTTTGAAAGAACACCAAAAATATATGAAAACATTAACTTGTAACTTTTGAATTTCTTTGAACTATTAAAATATTGATCTCCCTTTCATATATATTTGTGTATTATTTTTCATGATGAATGCATTCGTTTAATTGGGAACTTTTATATTTTCAATTAAGAGGCAACACTTTGGTTTGTGTTTGAAAAGTCAATTGTAATTTTTAAACGGATAGTTGTAGAATAGTAATTAACTTAAAATAAGGCTTTGTTTTATGTGTATACAAATGTATAGACTCGTAGTCGTTTCCAAGTCTGTTAGCAGACTAAAAAAGGCAAGAGCCACCAAATCTAACACTTTTCTTATTTATGTATATTATACATTCCTTTTCACTTTAGCTTTAATCAAAAGTTACACATGGAGTGCACAAAACTATTACATAATTAATATTAGAATTGACAACACATCTTCATTTTATATTATTGTAGAACGTTTCAAATGAGTCAGTTTATTGTGTTATTGTTAATTGCTTGTATAATGGTTTTTATGAAATATCGCTTTTTATTTTCCACTTCTCACAATCATAAACACATTCGTACACTCGTATTTATTTATATTTTCGCAGCACACGGCGGCTTTTAGAAGCGCGCACAAAAACTTGTGCCATATATGTACGTGGATCGTACAGAACGTAATTGAATTTTTTTCCGACCGATCACGATTCTAAGGCGTCACGCAAACTTGGACAAACAAATCGACGTCATCGATCAGAGCGCGACGTTTTGCTGAAAATCGAAAGTGTGTCTCACACACACACACACACACACACACACGGGCGCATACACTGTGATGGGAGATGAAAATCAAAACAACGACCAAAAAGTTGTTAATGCCGCCTAAAAGTAAACGACCTTTAATGCCAATAAAAATAACAAAAAGGCACTGGCTGTGGCAACAACAACAACAACAGCAACAGCAGGAACGTTGCAACTCCTTGCGGCTGCCGCCGTCGCGTGCAACAATTTGCTGTTGCTGTTGTTGTTACTGTTGTTGCTCTTACAGTTGTTTAAAAACGCGGTCAGCGCTTACAATGTAATTTATGCGTAACGAGTTCACGCGCCTACAAAGCTGGGTCCACCTATTCGCACACACACACACTCACGCACAGAGTCTCCGGCAACAGCGACAACAACAATTGCACGCACAAAAACGCTTGGCCAATTTTTGTTCGGTTCGGCTATTTTTTAGCTTGCTTCACAGTTCATCCGCCAAAACGAGCCGCACACGTCGAACGCACAAAGCGTACTGAACCGCAAATGATTGGTTTTTTTGTTTTGGAGGAGCTGGAGCTGTGGCTGTGGCTGTAGCCACAAAAAGTTCCTCGTCAACATTGGCAACATATGTGGCCAGCAACATGCGAACGTGTCCATGTTGCTTGCTTTCGCTTGCATTGTGCGTGCAGATGTTGTTTATTGTGTCGGCCGTTTGCAAGCAACACCGAATGCGCTTCCTTCGCCATGTTGCTGCAGCATGTTGCCGCAACTTGTGGCCGACCATGCATATACTCGTACTAGTATGTCAATGAATTTTCTCGTTCACATTTTTAATTTAATGAAATTTGCGTAAAGGGATTTCTTTTAGTCTCATGTTATTTGATGTTTGTGCCATAAAAATTGCATTATGTTGCAAATGTTGCACGAGCACTAACTTGCGACATTCGGTTGCAATTTCTTTTACGATTACTGCAGATCTGCTCGGGAAACTATTTTCTTCATTTAACTACTAAGGGAATATGATGCTCGTAGCACAAAAGTGTCCGAAGGGATTGTCTCTGCTGGCTTATTTAGAACACTTCTTCAAAGGGTGTATGTGTATAAGTAGAATATCTTGTTTCAGGGCTAAATATATATTTTAACGTAGCTCATACGCACCGTTTTCAAAAAGTGGAGGAGAACTAAAGTAGTCAATTTCTTGAGACAATATAAGAAGTAATGGGGAACAACCAACACTCTCAGAGGTTTTCAACGACTAAACAGATCTATGACAACAGTTCTCCTTAAATTCTGCTTTAGCTTTTGAATTTTAAAGTTACATTCAGCTGTGGGAAATTCTTTCAAAAAAATATTTTCTTTTTCTGTTTTGTATTTAATTTATAACTAAAATGTTTTCTCAAAATTAGGTTTTTACTTATTATTATTACTTATTATTATAGGCAAAAAAGCATATGTTTTCAAGCAGAAAATGTATAGATTAAAAATAGAATTAGCTTAATATAATGTTATTCAAAATCAATACAATTTAAATACAAATTCTACTTTTATGAGTGCAGTCATTGAAGTAATAGTTTCTGTTTAGTATTTATAAAAGCAAAAGAATAATGGTAATAACGTAAAGACAAGCGATATATCTTTCAAAATAAATCATAACCTTTATAAAAAGTGTCATACTTATTCAATATACAATGTTTGAAAGATAAAAAATTACAGAAAAATCCTCCCTTTCTCTCTTACATACCCAAATTTGCCGGCAAGGCGCTGATAACATTTTGCAAGAACTTGATAAGAGCATTCGCTTGTCATTCTATATAGGGGGTTTCCTTTTAGTATTAAAGTACGCAAAAACGCATTAAATACAAGTTGAAGTATCTGTTCAAAACAAATTAGGCCTGATTGATGTTCAATGCTAAGCAGAAGAGTGTGTTAGGGAGTTTCTATGTCCCATTTTTTTTGTTTTGTTTGTTTTGCAGCAAATGCCATGATTGAGTCGGTTTTCCGAGGCTGAATTTCGAAATAAACTTTTTAGCGATATCGTGGCTGTGCCAATTCAAAGGTTTCATGACTCAGCGTATTAAGGCTTACCCTAACGGTCGCATTTAATGGCAACAAGAAATATACCTACTCGTATATTGTGTACCTCAGTCCCTGTCCCTCTTTTTCTGGCCTCATGTTGCTGAGCCTGCGCAACAGGCGCCATTTTTGTTGCCATTAAATGTTGCCATTAGGCGGCACATATCGTGCGACTTCTGCTCCGAGTTATACTTAAAGGAAGATTTACGCCGGGCCGGGGCTGCTGCCATTCATCGCCTCGAGTATTTTACGCGGCCATAAACACCTGTTGCTTGTTGTTGTTGTTGTTATTGCATGCACAGCTGTCATGGAAACAAAGAAAACTTTTATGGCCCACAAAGTTTTTCATTTGAAAGCGACTTATACGCGCTGGTATAAAATATATTTAGAAAATAGAAATTATTTTTGTGCCCACCAACTAAAAGAATATTTATTTGTTGTGGTTTTCTTCTTTTTTGGTTTTTTTATGACCCTCAAGCTGTATACAAATGTTTCAATTTCCCTTACATACGAAAATACACGATTTTCTTTGTTGTTTTATGCTGCCCACATGTGCTTCCAAATACATAAATGAATATATATGCATACAAATATTTACAACTATGTATGTTTGTATGTATGTATGTATGTTGGTAATAGTACACAAAGTGTATGCAAAAATAATTGAGAAAACTCATCGAGCATTGTCAGCAAATTAGTCGCAATGTGACTTTTGTCAACGAGGTTTTTGTTGGCGCTGTCGGAAAATGTGACAGCCGATAATTGAAAAGCATTGGCGACTTTTCACTTTTCACAGTCGGTCCGCCAACAAATAAATCATTTGTGCGGTAGGCTGTGACTGAGAGGCACACAAATTTGTGTCACATGTGTGTATTTATACATACATATACAAGTATAATAGTGGCATAGTTTTTTTGTGTGACGAATTATGCTGAAATGAACTAAATGTATATTTATTTGCAGCATTCATTCATTTAAATTATTTTGTAATACACTTTTATCAGCCACTATGATGAAGTATATTTATTTACAGCACTCTCTGCTGCTTAGAAATTCATTCATTTAAATTCTTTTTTATATATGTATATTTCTTAATACACTTTTATCAGCAAGTATGACGAAGTGTAGCAAGATTGTTGACATTTTAGAATGGACTGCTGGTTAGCACCTTGAATGTCTTTTATATAAACGTGTTATTCAACTCTAAAACCATTAACAGGACTGGCCTTTAAGCACATTCTTGATTACTTTCCTTGTCTAGCTGTGCCAATACGGTTTTAGGCATCGTCGCCAAATATTCAATATACTTATAAAATAAGTTATATTTTGAAAATAAATTAATTTTTGTTCAATTCGAATTGAATTTTTGTTTGCATTACTAGCACACAAATTGTGATATTTATAAATTCAAAGAAATAAAACATCAAACAAATTGTTCTATTTAGCCATTAATATTATACTCTTATTAATAAATAATAAATATATTTGTCCTTTTTTGTTGCAATATTTGTTAGAGAAGAGCAATAGAATCAACGAATCTGTCGAGCAAACACTTAATTCGATTAAAGTGCGAACTTAAGGCTAGATACGTCATTAGAAACTAAATATTCATAGTTGCTAAGAAAAGAAGAAAATACAAATTGGCTGCAATAGGAGAAAAGTTCTGAATATTTCATCTGATTTCTATATCTGTCTTCTGAGTCCCAAATAGAGAGCTTAACAATCGAACAAAGATCAGTCGCATTAATGCTTTAAAACAAATAAACATATAAAGTTCTTCAGTGCATATTTTGTTTGCTACCTCAATGCCGTGTTATTTTCATTTGTTTAACCAAGCTTCATCAGAATTTTAAAACATATACTAGTCTATGCCCATAGAAATCAATGCCTGTTACTGTTTTGCATAAAGTCTGAGAGCCTTTTACAGATTTCAATCGAATATTCATTCGACTGTTTCTGAATATTGTAATCTTGAAATCAACTTTAATTTAGTTGTCCATTACACATTTTGCAATATATGAAGCCTTGCATTAGTCCTTTTAATTGCAAAAGCTTGCTCAGAAGACAAAATGCATGCCAAGCTACATCATTGGCCTGGCTTTGCTGAACTTTAATGTTGTGCAAGGTATTTTCATTTCAAAATTGTGCTTATTTATTAAACTAATTGAATAATTGCGGGCAGACGCTGTAGGCTGGCAGGCAGGCAGATGGAGCGGAAGGGCACTTCAGTAACAAGCAGGACAACCTCAATGAAATAGTTTGCTCTCTGCATGGCACAAAGTGCACAGTGCAAGGCAAACATTTGGCCATAACTAACAAGCACGCACACATGCACAATAAACTGATTTAGTGTGTGTAAATATTTTGCACTCCATGCGAGCCACACACAATACTTCAGCAATAGTGGGTGGATGTGTGGGTGCCCCATACTTACAAGTATGTTGTCGCACTGCGTCCACAACTCTAGGTTCCCCCCCCCCCCCCCCCAATCGTTCCTCGTCGCGAGACAGGAGCAGCAGGAGCAGGAGCAACGGCTAATGCATTGCGTTGCCCACTCAATCTCACACGCCATTTGCTGCAACTTCCGTTTCCGTTCGCTTGCCCGTCGAGTCCTTGCAGCTCCGCTTCTAGTTACCAGATCCGATGTATTTGCTTTCACATGCATATGAGAAGCAGGCTGATGCTTCTATAAAGTGTACAGTTGCACTGAGAAAAAGGAAACTAGCTCAAAGGTTAGCTTCAACTGCATCAAAGCTATATTTCTCTCAGTGTGCCTTGCATCAAACACTTCAACCGCCATTTTCTTGGATACAGAAATGGTTAAAAATCAAGATATCCTTCCTTTCTTCGTTGTACATTTTTTAAATTAAACTTACTAAGAAAACAAAGCATTACATCTTTTAGTGCAGGCTATAAACGTGAAGCTAAAATTACAATAAACCGCTAATTATTTGGAAGCACGGATAATATCATCAAAGCGACAAATCAAATATAGTATATACCTAAATATAAATAAACTAGCCCTACTTCTTCATAAAGCAGTCTTATTAACAATTAGTCTGCACTTGTTTTGTGAGAAAAACTCTCATTCGAAGCCTAAAAACCAGAGACTGTGATCATTATAAGTGTTAGTGCAAAAATTATAAAATATTTATTATCATTTAATTTTATTCATTCGCTCACAATATAATAATCAATTTTCAGTTTTTATTTACAACTTAACTAATAATCATTCTTTTTGAGCAAAAAAAATTCATAAAATAATAATTCTTTTTTAAGTTTCATTGTTTTGATCAAAAATAAACCTCAAGTTGTAAATGTACCTGGCTTTTTCATAGAGAATGAGGATAAACTTTTTATATATATCCTTAATCAATGAGCCAAGACAAACCCCGAAAAGTTTTGCGTTGAAACACATCCTTAAAAAAAATTTTAGGCGAAATTACAGCTTCAGTTTTATTTTTGATCACAAAAATATTACTGAAAGAATAATCATTATTTTATTAGTTTTATTTCTATACTCAAAAATAATAATTATAATAATAATTATCATTAAATTTTGAGATAACGAGTATTTGAATAAAACTCAAAGAGTAATCATTATTTTATTAGTGTTCTTTTTTTTACTTAAAAATAATAATTATTGGTTAAGTTGTAAAAGTAAAACTCAAAATAAATCATTCAATTTTGAGATAAGGAATACAAATTAAAATCATGGTGAAAATGCATAGATAGTCCTTAAAAAATATGTCGCTTGCTTAAAGTGATATTAACGTTAAAAAAAACAAAATAAACATTATTTAAACCCCAAGCAACTACTCGAAATATCAAAATGCTATGAAGACTAGTAACATAATAATAATTAATAATAATAATAATAGAATACAGTTAATAGTGTAGAGCTTTTTCTGGTAGTTTTATAAAAAAGCCAGCTGCCAGAAAGCCTTAGTTTTCTAATTTATTTGGCAATTGGCAATAGAAAAACACTAGAAATCTACAGTTCCATAATTGGCAACTTTTTACTTTTCTCGCATACATTTGTTGGCAATAGAAAGCACTTCATCCTTTCTTCACACACTTTATTTTCCTCAGTGTATACTCTAGTACTACATTTTTGCTTCAGCAAGCCGACCTACCCAAGCCGTTCAGTATGCTCTTGCAAATTTATGCCTCCGCGAAGGCAACACCACAAAGCCGAAGAAAAAAAGCTGCTAAAAAGCCGTCGCTGCATTCTTCAAATTACCGACACGCATATTTTATATTGGGGCTGCATTAATGTCCGCTATAGTGCCATATCCTGCTGGTCTGTAGCCATCTCTGTAGCCATCGCATTGTCTGACTGCCAGTCGGCATCTGGCATGCACTTTGTGCTGCTCTTTAATTAACGCGAATTTATGCATAATGCGCTTCTTTCACTCTCTCTCTCTCCCTCCTTTATCCGCCCCCACTGCCCTGCCAAGCGAGGCGTTGTTGGAAGTTATGGCACAGTGTGTCGCATTTCTATATACAACTACATATGTACAGAGGAGTGTGTGCGTCGGCCATCACTGAAATACTAAAGCTGACAAAAAGCAGTTTGTTCTACTATTTGCTCAGTTGGAAAATGTTCATTTAATTTTCAAGTGCTCGGTGTTTTTTCTAGCCACGAGGATTTATGGGAAAGCGATGCAAATGTGTGCGGCGATGCTAATGGTCAACCATATGAGTTGAATGCAGACATAATAGCCACAGGCGCCATTAACATAAGTCAAGGCTTAACGCAAAACCAGCAGTTCCTGTTGCCCTTGAAGTAGGCAGAAAATGGGGCACTTAATAACCACCCCATATAGTATGTATGTTTAGATTTGAAAACATTTCAAGTATATCTATACAATTTTTAACAACTTCATAAATAAAAATTATTCATTTATTTAGTATAAAGCCAAACTTTTAATCAAATGTTTAATGCCCTAATTTATGTGTTAATTCAACAATGTTCTGAAATATTGAAGCATATATTTCTTCAGCCAATAAGTGGAAACGCCGACTAGACTTATCGCATTTGAAAAGAATTACAAATCAAGACAAAACAGTCTATCAGAGGAAGTGTAATTTGATTTATCCTTATTTATTTATTGTTTAAAAAATGAATGTTTATTCATAATTATTGTTTTTTGCCTATATTTCCACACATACAGAGAGAGAGATAAATAAATAATAAATATTCATTTATTTAGTATAAAGCCGAGACTTTTAATCAAATGTTTAATGCCCTAATTTATGTTTAAATTTACAATTTTCTAAAATATTGAAGCATATATTCCTTTAGGCGATGAGTAGAAACGCCGTCTACAAATCAAAACAAATCAAGCATTACAAACAAAGCAAGTATTGAATAAATTGTCAAGGACTAATTATCTGATTTATCCTGATTTATTTTTTAAACATTAATAATTATTTTTATATTATATTATTATAGTTGTTTGCCTCAGTGGCACATATTTGCAACAAAGGCTTAATAATAATAATTTAATATTAATATAAAAATATGAAATTATTTATAATAATAAAAATAATATTTTGAATAAAAAAATCAATGCCTATTTAAGCAATTATAGAAAACCTTTCAATTAAAACACTACTTTGTTTGTCAATCATATACGTTTATCAATATGTTCAATAAGTCTACGCGCTTTGTATGACCTTGGAGGTGTGTTCTTTCCACACAACCTTGAGTGATTCTGTAATTTCTTCCATATACTTGCATTGTGGATTATCATTAGTTGGCCTAATTCCCATCGAAATAAGGTTAATAATCCGACAAGCACAAAATATTATCTTCACGTATTTTCTGTAGAATAAAAAGTAAATTTCTTTGATAGCTTAATTAATTACTTTATTAATGCTTGTTTGATGGCAATTGATGGTTTATTGTCGATATTAAAAATACACTTTTCATACTTGAATTCTTTTTATTACATTCTGAACAAATATACTTTCTTTTTACTTTTAGTTTGAGCAACAAAAACAAACAGAAACTGCAGAAATAGCTCTTACTTAGCTTTAAATTGTTAAATAACTTTTTTCAGAGCTTGGTCTTATTTATTAGTTACAATATCTACCGATTATTTTTGTTTGCGTTCGCACACTTTGCTGGTCGGGTTTCACATTTCTATGGCGTTAAACCAAACAACATAATCAACAATTAACATATTTCTGCTAGTTCTAGATATTTCTTTGTTAATAAGAATTGATATTTAATACAAGTACTTAGGTAAAAAGTAATGCAATTTTTTGACTGTGAAAAATTGTGATTAATAAATTGATGACGAAACCTCATAATTTATCTCATTTTCCGCCTTCATAGTTTTTAGTCAACAGCTAATGCAAATAAATTTCAAACTCTAATTTATATCACTTGCCATGCACCAAGTGAGGAGGAAATTAATCATCGGTTAGTTTTCCTTCGTTGGCTCTCAATGCACTTCAGTTCATAAGCTTTAACCATTTAAGTGATAAATAACACGCACATTTCTGCGAATGTTGCAGCTGACAGTTTTGAAGAGTTTATGAAGCTTTTTGTAAGTTCCAGCGAACGATAAATCAAAACAGTGTATGAATTTTAAATTCAGAAGCTAGATGAGGTTCAATAAATACTTGAGTTAATTGATAGAGTTACTACACTTTTATGGTCACAAACAATGGGCAAACCTTATATATTTATTGGTGAACTAGAAACTAATTTGTGTGAATCCGACTTGATCCATTTTGGCAACAGGTGCTAGCGAAGAATGTTCAGATATTCTTCTTTACTACTTTTGGAAAGAAGTATAAAAACGTACATATAATAAAACGTATCTATAGTGTTGCTACATTTTCAAATCAGATATGTTTTGTATTTAAAAACAATCATAAGAATATGCTGACTTATCACTTATAGCATAAATCGTGGAACCGTTTGGAAGAGGCCCCGATAAGATAAAACACTTGCATGCCTAGCAAACGATTACAGATGCATGTTGAAAAGTTTTTATGACTTTTTTCCAAACACCAAAAATAATATAAAGTAAAATAGGAATCGATCAAAAAGGAAAACTATGCATATTTTAATTATATTATTTAAAATTACGGTATGATCCACTACAAAAAAAATTCCAATACAAATATTAACGCTTCCGATATTATTGCTCTTAAATATTTTGAAAGAAAACCCCATGAAGAAGAAAAATATATAATAGATATGAAAAGTAATTAATAAATATATAAAAAATAATTTAAAATTACAGAATGGCCAATACAAATATTAATGTTTCCGATATTGTATATGTTTCGAGCGAACTAGAAACTGTGAAAAGCCGAAAAAGTTGTTGTTTCTAAATGTTTTAAACGAATAGCCCCATTTAGATTAATAAATAAATATATTATATACATGAAGCAAATTTAATATAATAAAGCTAGCTGAAAGGCAAATAATTATATTTTAAAATATAATATATAATATAATTATACTGCCCCACCTTAGGCTTTCCTAGCTTATAAGTTTTTTAAAATAGTTTTTATATATTTTTTCTTATGTCGATGATCGATGTTTGTTGACATAAATATTAAAAAATAATTATTGAGTCGACACAATTAATTTATACAGGTCCACACACACACACTTCCAATAGACATTTAAATTTGAGCAAATACTAATCATTATTAAATATCTCAACATTTTACTTGCTTTCTCTCTTTTCTCTCAACTGACATTTGCTGAGCAGTGAACCCGCAATCGCCTTAGATTTCATTTACCATCCATTCTCGTCACTCCGAAGCCATTTGCGCAGACACATAAACAAGCCAAGATACTACGAATACATATATACTTGAACAATGTGGATGTACAATGTCAAGCACAATTAAATGGTGTAAAGCGATACGTTGCACTTGTCCTTGTTGCTGCTTCGCTGTCGCTGCTGCTTGTGATGTTGACTCTCTTGTGCGACACTACGACTAAAATTTTGACACAATAATTGCGGACGAATGTGGCGAAAAATGCGAGAAAGGACGCATTGTGTATCAAATGACGTCGCACATAATTTGCGGTTGTCCGCTCGCATTTCGTCCTCTGCGTTGGCCTCTTCGCATCTCCTTTAATTGCATTTTGCACGCTCCCAACTTAATTTAAACAATTATATAGCCCACGTTCTCCTCGTTCGTTCTCCACATCGGCTTTGTTGTCACAGCATTCGCAGACAACATAAAATGCCATAAAATGCAAATTCCTGTTGATCCTGTTTGCCATTGCCAGTGCATGCCTTCCATTTAGCGCTGCTGCTGTTTGCTGCTTGTCATGTCTATTTTGTGCCAATTTCTTGCGCCACGTTCCAATCTAAGGATATTGTCGTTGAATTCCCCCAGAGTGCAGCAATGGCCCAGAAGCAGGCTCAGTACAAATATTTGATTTCCATTCTTTTTTCTCTCTCTCTCTCTCTGCAAGAGTAAATGTTGCGCGATGCACTGGAAAAAGTTTCCTCAGTTCATGTAATGTCAGAAGAACTAAAAAGAGTTTTTAAAAACTATTTGAAGCCTATCATAAGCTTATATTTGAATTCTTATTTATTTGTCATCATTTAACCCATTTTAGTTTTTTTATAAAAAATTAACAGTGTAAAATTATTTGAAAGGCAACTAAAAGTTACATATTAATCGACTATCAGATTATATTATTTATTTTATATTAATTAAAGCAACATTGCTTATTTTACAACTTGACAATTTTTTTTTAAATGTACTTTCAAAAAACTGTTGCTTTAATATTAATTTAAATTTTTTAAGTATTTATAAATTTTTAAAAACTTTTCTACATTTGTTTTTCATGAATTATAGTGTTGGAAATCAACCAAGACACGGTTGTGATATTTTTTTACAAGAGAAACCACATTTACAGAATTAAGAACTGCAAGTATTTATTTTTTTTTAAATTTAAATTAAATTCGAATCAGAACCTACTCTAGAACAAAACCACATTTTTGGAGGATTCATTATTATTTATTTTTATTTATAAAGGATCGAGAAAAACGTTTGATTCAGCTAGGCATAGGTACAATGCTACTACTATTATCAAAAGTGTATAATTAAGCTGAATATATTTTAAGGAAATAAACTGCAGTTCCGTATTTTAACAATTCTAATCTCCAACACAATAAATAAGTAGTATAATAGCAGAAATATAATTATTTTACGTTTTACATAATTATATTAGAACATTAAGTTAATGCTAGAAAACGTTCTTGACAGGGACACTTAGTCTGTGATATCGGCGGAAGGCAAAAACTATTATATTTATTTAATTGAAGAACATTTGAAGTAGATAAAAAGGTTAATTTTTTTCAAACCGATGCTAGACATGTAGCCAACATAAATCAGAAAATATCTGATAGATGGGAATAAGATAATGGTAAATTTTGTTATCATTAATTTCTATTTTCAGGTCGATTTGCATATACATGCATATATTGGATTGTATTATTCCTTCTCTTATTCATTAGAAATTTCTTCATTTTGCCTTTCATGAAACCCCCCTTTTCTGGCAGTGTACTAAAATCGTTTTAATCGAGCGAACTGGCAGTTGCCCTTGTGACTGCCTGGCTGCAGCTCGTGCGTCAGTTCCCTTAATCCCGTAACATTTTCACGCTGCCATTGCACCTTTGACCGCATCCCCATCCATTCTGGGCAAGCAGACCCAACCAGCTACCACACTACCACTAGCACCACCCATCAAAGCGCCATTACTTGGGCAACGACGGCAGCGTTCAGTGTCACCAGTTGCTATTCGCTCGGCAAAGCTAACTGGATTAGATAAAAATGCAAATCAACTGCTGCACGCAAGCTACGAGCACGTTAAGTATACGACATGTTGGCGTGCAATCATTTACACATAGCCCGCGATTAGCTGCAACTAAGCTTTAAATTGAACGAGTCCATTTAATAATAGACATTAGATATGTCATAAGCATGCACACACACACACACACATACAAAGCCCATAAATCACAGACGTTCCTACAGCAAGTCATTAAGCAAAGTTCATTGACCTCCCCTAACAACAATAATAATCACAACAACAAAGACCGTAACAATAATAGGAATGGTAAAATGTTAAGTTAACGTTTATCACGCGCCAGAGCGGCTCTTCATGCTTTTTCCCACACACGCAAAACCCTTTTCTGTCCAAGTCTTGGCACAGTCCCTGCCCCAAAAAGTAGGCAACACAAATGATTTTAATCTGAAACACACGCATGCCGAGCCTGCCATTACGTACTATAGATAGATGTATTCGTATGCGATTGGACTTGGATTCGCTTTGTGGTTTTTTATTTAGACATTTGCTTTTGCTGTTTGTCTGGTTTTTTTTTTTTAATTTACGTCACAGCCTGCCTGCCTGCTAGTTGCCTGCTTGCTTAGCAATTTTATGTCATAATTCAAAATGAAAATAAATTGTGGAGAGTAGAAAATGTTTCGGTCACATTTTGCAAAGAGAAAGACAGTCGGAGATATTTACGCCATGTTAAACAATTTCGTTTTACATATAAATTGCTTTTGGCCGTAAAAGTGAGACCAACGATAATTTATGTTTATTATAGACTAGGTGACACGCGCCCCAACACATGCAAACTACATGCGAGTATAAATGGATTTGTTGAGCAATAAGTCTGTTTTTTGATTAGCCTGTAGATGCGGCTATCTGTGACAAACGATTTCCGTTTTTTAATAAAATATTGAAATTCATAAATGAGAAATATAAGAAAGTTTACATTTTCTAGAAAACTATATTTTTTTAAAATTATTTTTAAATAAATGATTATATTTTCCGTTTTTACTTTTCATACTCTTTAAATGTTATATTGATTTCATATAACATTTATATAATTCTTTTCAATAATCGGGCCAAACATTTGCAGTTGTTGAAACTGTTTAAAACTATACTCTGAGATGAAGTTATGAAATGGTTAAATGGGTTTCAAGTAAAATGATTAATAAATAAATGCCAATGATCTCACCCGCCTTTCGCCGTTTTCCTTATACTTAAGACAATTCGAGAATGTTCTGAAACGAAATAAATTGTTTATACAATACACTTTCTGATTGATAAATAAAGAGATTTCTTATGTAAACATGTTTCTTGTAGATAGTTTGAAATATTAAACTTGTAAATAAATTAAATTAATAAATAACTGAATTAAATGGAAATAAATATGTAATGACTAGAGTAAAAACTTAAAAGTAATCCTGGTACTTGTAACGCTAAGATAAGTTTATAAATAAATAAATAAATATAACATCAGGGAACACAATTGGTGTATCATATCTGATAGCCGAACTAAGCTAAAAAAATGTAGAGTGTTTCCCACTTGATACTTCTAGAGACGATAACTCTTCACAGGGAAGCCTTTTTTTAAACAAGAAAACAGTTTTGTTTTTATTTATGTTTTTTTTTTCTTATTAAATTTAAAGTTCTGAACTATGTAGCTTGCTTCATGATTGTAACATTAGGGAACTTGTTAGTTTAAGAAAGTGAACCCAAATTAAATGTAGTGCAGTCTTTTTAAACTGAATAGATTATTGAGCTGAACAAATCTACTTGGGTTATTAATATGACACTGGTCTCATATTGAAAAGCACTTTAATATTTAACTATTTCTGTTGAAGTGGGAAAATCTTATAGGACTTCTAAGCCCCAACATCGCATTTCTTTTGAATATTGAGAAAAGTCCAAGCTAGTCCTGCAACTCATGTTTCCTCATTACGCATAAACTGAAATATTTTCCTACGTCGAATAAAGCCAAAGTTGAAAGAAGGAACTAAAAAAAACGAAGCCGTAGGCCATTTCAATTTAAATGTTTCCTCAATGCCGCACGCGTACACATTACGTTTTGAACGCCAGTGGCCTCCCACTCCTGCCCACATTAAGCAGACAGGGACAGGGACAGTAGCGACTGGACTAGTCTAAGGACTAATGTGTTTCCTGTTTTCGATGCCATCGCTAAAGGCCAGGCGATGGCCGCACGGCGTTTGTATTTCTGAAAGCGTCGAGTGACATGTCAAACACGCAACTCAAGCGATTTAGGTCTATGGCTGGGCCGCACTCTTTAGCCGCTCCCGAAATTGTGATTGTCCTCGTCAGGGCCAATATTGATTATTGTTACTGGAGGCACAGCTTTTGCCGGCTTTGCAGCGGCTTAGAACGACTAGAAGTGTTGCTTTTGTTTGAAGCTGCTGGCCAACGACCCCGACGCGTCTGCGGCTGCCAATGAGAATTATGACATTCTGCAAATGACATGGCAATATTTTGTGGGCTTTGTTACTGCCCTATAATCCAAACAAAAAATGTATACACTTCAAAAAAGAAAAATAAAGAAAAAAAGAAAAACACACACAATCTTTTTTTTTAACACATTTTTTAAATGTAGCTTATTTGGTGATATTTTTGGCCTATATTTTGATTTCTTTCAGATTTTTATTAATTTAAAAAGGACACCAATTATGCCATGAAAATGCCCTTCTTTTGTAGAATATACAATTATTTTCCATTCCAAAACACTTCCTCTTTCTTATTTGACGATAGTTTTGGCCTCAATTGCAATTTCATGAAGATTTTTTATTTGAAAAACAACATCCTTTCAACACAATTATGCTCTGCTAAATGATATTCTTTTGTAGAAAATATAATTATTTTTAATTCCAAAATATTTGTTCTTATTTGAAGATGTTTTTAGCCTCCATTGTAATTTCTTTCCATTTTTTTTTATTTAAAAAATTACATTATTTGAAAAGACTGCAACGTAATATGTAATTCTTTTGTAGAATATACAATTATTTTTAATTCCAAAATATTTCTTCTTTCTTATTTGATGATCTTTTTAGCCTCAACTGTTATTTCTTTAACATCTTTTGAACACAATTATGTGCTACTAAATGGCCTTCTTTTGTAGAAAATACAATTATTTTTAATTCCAAAATATTTCTTCTTTATAATTTGAAGATATTTTTAGCCTTTTTCAATTATAATTTCATTCAGATTTTTTATTTGAAAAGAACATCCTTTGAACACAATTATGCGCTGATAAATGATATTCTTTTGTGGAACAATTTAATTTATTATTCGAATAATTAAAGTTGATTTTTTTTAATAGTTTAATAGTTTTCATTTAATTTTCTCTGAGTGTAGAGATAACACATTCATTAACGTTCATTTATGTTTTGCTGAGATATTGCACATTAGGCCCAAAGGACACAGTAACAAATTTAAAGCCTTAGGCAGCAGCTCTGGTAATAATTTTCCGCCCACGCTGGCACTTTTACGAGCATAGCCAATGTATAGCAGCATCAAATTTGTCACATCGATCGTATCGGAGTTAATTAATTCCACACACTTGATGAGTCCAAGTGGCGTCACTTTTATACTGAATTGCTGCGCAACAATGAAAGATAAAGCACACTGAGACACTAACATGCTTAATACGTTTGATTTCCCGATATCTGCGGCATAGGTTGGTCATAAACGTATAATTTGTCGCAGGATAAGCGCTTGATAAATGGTTGCCGGAAACAAAGCAATGGATAAGCTAATTAATTCACGTTTATTGTGGTGGAACAACAGTGGAATACTTCTATACTCCTTTTTTACAATCATTAGTTCCGCTAGAGAGTAAGCAAAAACAATATTTTACTGAGTCAGGCAACCAGTTATTAGTGCAATTTAAATTGTTTTTTTTTTAAGAAGTTAAATGAAAATACTCTGTAGCTGATCTTACTAATAATAATAATAAATAAACTCTGTAGATGTTAACACAATTTTTAAAATAAAATTACAAATTATATATGCATTATATGACATTTTGAAAACTTTTTTGAATATTCAATAACTTCTTATAATTATTTTATGAAATTATTTTTACCTATTTGCACCAGTTATTATCTAATATTAGAAAAAACTAATACACAATTATATTTCAATTTTATGGAACAGAATAATTTTTGGGATGGTGCCAGCTTTTGTTTTGAAGTAAATTAAGGCATTTAAAATATTTGTTCACGAATTAAGAAAGAAATAAAACCAGTGTATTTTAATTATACAACTTAGTGCATATGTTGAAGTGAAATTAAAGGTGACAGCTTTATTCACTAAAATATTTATAAGCTGCTCATTTATAAAGCCGCCTAATTCCTCGTAAAAGGTGGGGGACATTGTGTCGCGGGTTAAAGTATTTGGAATCAAACAATTGATCATCCCAATGGCAGGATACGATTGCCAGCCAAGAACTCATTAGTTGCTTCGTGGTCCACGCATAAAATGTTTCTTTTGTTCTTTGCGATGAAATACTATTATTTTAATATTCTCCCCTACTAACTATTTTTGTTTAGTTTCTTAGGTCTATAATGTCCCTGACCATTAAATGACTGTGAATCGGGGCATAGCTGGCCAAATGTGAAATAAAATTGTCGATGGCATTAATACATATTATTGTATAGTTATTTTTGAGGTTTTCTAATATTTTTTAAGTTGATATTATAACATAATATTATTTTATATATTTATTGTAATTCAATAAAAAAATATATAGTAACCTGTATCGATAGCACAATTTGATTTTTGAATTTTGAATTTTGATTTAAAAAAAAAAAGAAAAAAAAATGTTTACAAAAAATTAAAAGGATCTTTAATGAATGCAAACAAAAAAGTTCACCAACGACATAATTTTCCTTGTTAAATATATCTTTTTGATGGTATTAATATCTTAATATTAATATTAAACTGTAGCATCACGAAAGTAGCGGAATATCCCTTAAAGAAATACTTTCTAAGGGCATTTAATTGGATTGTACATTTCGCGTTCACATAATTCTCTGAGCTACTGTGTATGAATAAAAATCGATCGCTTCGGCACAGCTCTTGTACCCAATTAGTTATATGAAATATTGGACTCACATTTATTTATTTATTCATCATATGCATTCATTTTACATACATATAGCCAGAAATTTCGGCATTCACTTTTTACGAGCGCGTGAAAAGCAAACAGAATTGAGTTTTTGCTTTTCTTATTGCCGCACTCATTGGCATTGTTTTGAACTTTTTGTTTTCCATGTGTTTGTTTGGATTCGCTTCATAAAGAAAATTGCAACGATTTATCAATTTGAAAGAGCTACAACAAAAAATTGGCGTCCTCTGTGCAATTGTTGACAGGCTGGGCACCACATCACACGCACACACACACACACACACACACACACACACACACACACACACACACACACACACACACGCATGCAGAGAGACAGACGCACACACAGACACACTCAGTGACAAGTCTGTACAAGTCATCGGACATTTACTGCAGTTTAATGCTTTCTTTATGCAAAGCGAATGCGAAACTTTTCCCCTTGCTGTCATGTCACAGAGCAATGCCGAATAATTTCATAATGCAGCTCTTCTTTCTCTCTGCCAAAGGTTATCAGCCAGCAACCCAAATATGAATCCAAGTGCCAGCAATGGCACAAAAATTACATTTTCCTTTTATATTATATTACAATACAACAATACAACAATACTTAAAAGAATGTATTCTATGAGTGCAATTAAGAATTTGTAACCACATATTTCACGTTCATTATTACAAATTATATCTTGAGTTCTTTTACTATGTGCCTCATTTTTCTGAACCCAATATAAAGGAAAATATAATGAAAATATTAGCGAAGTTTTGGCAAATAGTGACTGAATACTTTTTTGTATATATCATAGAATAGAACTTTATTCTCTCTCTCTCTCTCTCTATTTCTGTCTATCTCGTTCTCTCTCTCTCTCTCTCTCTCTTTCTCTTTACTATATCATTTATTAAATACAACATAGTTTATACATTAAAAAAGAACTGATTCAAAATAAAACTTAGATTAAATATCTTCTAAGACATATTCCTAATTGCAAATAAAAATGTTCACAAAATAATATTCTTCTAAAGAAAACTATTGGCAGCTAGAAAATGTATTTCTAAACATCGCAATCAATCCATAGTAGACTACATTAAATTCTGCTACTAATTTATAATCACATTCTGGATAATAAAAAATAATTAAAAGCAATTTTTTCATAAGAAACATAGCATAAAAATGTCATAAATAGGATACTCAGCAACCATTAATTGAAGAAAATCTGACTTCATTTCAACATTTTATGAATAAATGAAAAAGATATATCAATCGAGTGTTTTGGAATGGCAAAATAAAATACCTAGAAAGCATAAAATGTGATGAATTAGCTAATAAGCATTAGAAATAGCGGATACTCTACTTCAACTCCAGCAGATACGTACATACATACATAGAAGCACCGAGATATTTTGAGAGAAAAAAAAAAACAGGCGCTTACAGGACATTCATTATTATGGATTTGAGTTGGATTTGTTGAAGTTTATTTTTGTTGATCGTTTGACCGTGCATTATTTAATCAAGATTTAAATTGTGGGGCCCCCTTTGGAAAAAGCAGAGTACGCCCTTGATCACCTTTCCCTTTTGTAAAAAGGGCATTTCAACGTGGCATACAAATAATGTCTAAAGGGCAGGCAATCTCTAGGCTAGTTATCACAACTGAAAGGAACTGACCTCTCTTTCTCTTTAGGGTACAAATATGCCTATTATGCCATACTTCTATCTACATCTTATACTGATGACTAAATACTTCCCAGTCTCTTGCTCTTGCAAATGTAACTAAACTCCTGCCCAGCAAGCTTTGAAATTGTACTCAGCGGACTTTCACATCTGTTTAAATTCCAGAACAGAGTATTATCAGTCACGTAGAGCAAGTCGAAAGTGCTAGACACAATTTTAAATTTTTAGTGTATTTTTATTAAGTTTTATTTTTAATATTTCGTATTCGTTCTTGTGTGAGCAAAATTATAGATTTTAAAGTTTTAAGTAGTTTGAAAATTCTGGCAAACGTCTTTTGTTTCTTTTAATGATGTCATCTATCAGCGCCATGTCACGTACCTTGGTATTCGGTGATAAGACTCGTCAATACCTTTCAGAGCGGATGGATTATTTGCCCAGAGTGGCGTCCAGCGTTTCGAGCTTTGAGAACCACGAATTGGAGTCCAGATCCGCCAACTATTTGAACATAGAGTGCCAAAACTGTGCGGTAGAAAGGACAGCAGCTGCGGAGGATGAATTGGTTGCACTGTTTCGTCAAATAAATGGCACCAGAAGAAATCCTTCGCAGGAGACATCACTTTTGAATGGCTTTCAGTTTTCTATACAGAGTGGATGTTCGTCGTGCGAGCGATTGCCCGCTGGCGGAATTTTGCGGCGCTGCGGATCAGAGTCGAGCACAATAAGGATTCAGCTTACTAAGAGCATGCTCTTGGATCTATGCACGAGGGTTCCGGAGGTCGGAACAGGATCAGGAATGGAAAGTATAGATTGGATCCACAGTTTGCAGAAGCTACAAATTGCAAACACAAGGCCGAAGAGCACTTTTCCTGGTAGGCTGTGGTGTACGTTTAAACGGGTCCTGGGCTCGTCCTTAGACGCCGTGTTTGGCGCTAGTCCCATTGACCAGATGAAGAGCCTCGTTTTTGAAAGCGGACGCTTCCTCAGAAACTTATTAAGGACTGAGAGGCGCGATTGGAGGGCACCAACAAAAGGGACACGCCCATATGGAGCAGCCTCCTTCGTATTTGGCCCATCAATAGAGGAGGGAATGTTTGTCGTGATCGACAAATTTGCAGAATTCGTGTACCTCATTGGCTATGGAAGTGTCGACAACAACTCACAAGGCGAACAATTACAATTAAGCGGCACGCAAGTTGCATGTAGATGCGTGGCAAGTAGCTGCGAGGATATAAGTGACTCGGAAGACCAATCCGTGGCACAAAACTAAGTGCTGGCCTTTACTCGCAATCCAGGACAACTCGGTGGCAGGGGACGACTACAGGAAGTGGCAGGCAGCAAGTGTGGCTTAAAGCAGAGATGTACTCGTGACTTATTTTATTATATAAAAACAAAAGTGCTTTGTTTGTGAATGGTCTTATATAGTCTATATACACATCTCACTTTCTTTCTCTTCTCTTAACGTTGAAAATCATAAATAAATCCATACTTTATAATATACACTTGTTAACGTAAATTTCTAAGCACAGGCCAAAGAAGGTAAAAATGTTTTCTAATTATAAATTAAATAAGCTGGCAGGCAATGTTTTCTTCGCTCTTAATGCTACTTGCATATATAAGAAATATTCTGACGGATTTTAAAGAGAACAACGAGGCATAGCTTGCCGGACGGGCTAATAAATCTTTTCCACACTTGTTTGTTGACTTAAAAATGTGATAAATAAATAAAAATATTATAAATAATCGTATACAGATTACTGTTCCCTATCGAAGCTGCTGCTTGCCACCCAATTTTCCGCCGCCATCAGTTCAAAAGAAACTCAACAATTTATAATTATTACATCAAATCCATTACCGAAGGCACAATCTAAAGATATACTCGTACTAACGACAAGATTTGGTATAAATAATCAATAGTCGATAAAAAAGAAATTAATTAACTACAATTAGGCATGTTGACAAGGGCGCAGCCTTTAGTTGTCCGCCCTCCAGAGTCGCAATATCGTTGTTAATTAATTCGATTTCTCAGAACAAATTGATGCTGACCAGCGGCTACCACCCTCTCAGTCTGGGCCCGAGTCAAATTTCAATAATTTACCCCTTGGATTTTCCACTGCAGACAATGACTAAAGCAACCGAAATTAAATAGAAAACTGTAGTCGAACCAACTCGACTCTGGCATACACTTTACTTTTACACTGAGCTGAGCTATTAAGCCACTAATGCGTGCAAAATTGTGAATTTAAAACGGAATTTCTGTCAAATATTTTCAGCTAACAATAGTGATTGATATAATTTAAGTGAAGGCCTGTATATAACAATTAATATTCATGATTACATTTAAAACATTTTCAATAAGTTAATATAAATATATATGCAGGAGTTATTTCAGCAGTTATACAGAGAACAAAAACAAACATTTACAGTGAAGGAGAGCACAAAAAAGGGTATTTTGGCATAATCAAACTACAAGGGAAAGGAAAGGACCTTCAGCACTTATTTGAAAAATCTGCATTGTCCATACTATATTTGTATGTATATAAAATATCCTAAATATATGTAGTCTATGTACATTTATCGTTGGGGTCTAAGCATTTCTTTCTCACTTCTTTTTACTTAAAATCTAGCTTGTTCCTAAATAGTTGGTTAATAAGTTTTCGATGTAATATAATCTAAACGTGAGCCTCAGCATTTGATTAAGTTCACTTATATTTATCATTTTTCTGGTAATTTTTCACGATAATGCCAGCTTAATATTCATACTTACACAATAATATATGCAACTAAAATTTTAACTAAAATGTTATATTTAACAACCTATGCATTATTTAATCAAATGAAACCTACGAAACGTGGTTGCCAACAATATTTAAAATTGAAAGTAATAAAGCATGTTTTAAAATTATTTCAAATGTGGAACATGCACTCAAATCCCATTCAAATAAAATCTATTCTTTCAGGAAAAATATATTCTTTAAAATCACAATAAAATCAAAAAAAAAAACACAAAAATTCACATATCTCAAATACATTTTAACAAAAAATTGTTTTTACGAATCGAAATCAGAGAGTGTTATTATGTGTTTGACGATAGCACTCCCAAGTTCTTTTGGAGTTCTTCTATTAATATTCCTTTTACTCTACCTTAGACAATTAATAATGTTAAGACGTTATTATATAGTTTTCTAAGTCCTAGGCTTATCTCTCTTATCTTTTAAGTTGAAATTATAACGTTGTATTATTAAATATCTTTATATTATTTTATAATATTATATTTTAATATAAATCATAGTTTTTGACTATGTATCGACAGCACTATTCGTTGATTTATTAAATAAAATAAAATAAACATAAAATAAAATAAATAATATAATATGCCTATATATCGGCATATCACTAGTTACTTAGGCTCTTCAAATCTACCCATAAAGTAGTAGCTCACCATGTTTTTTTTTTATATGTGATAAATACCCTTTCAAAAAACTCATGTACTCTCTCATAATGTGAGTTGCAGTGTATGCAAGCAGCAGGACAAAGCTGACGATAACCTAAACAACAAAAATGGACACTAAGTGGTAAGTCCTTAGTCCTTAGCCACGTTCGTCTAGCTGCGAGAATTGTTGTTATTTTTTGTGGGTCTGCGGAGTTGAAGGAGAAGCTTCAACGGAATTGTTGACGCAAAATAAAACGACATTCGTCTCGGCGTTTATTTTATGCGCTCGATTGGCTGCATCTACAAAAAAATAAGACAAATCCTTAGATTTAGTCGCAACAAAGTAATGTTAGAAGTAATTGTGAGCAACACGATGCATTGCTGAGATGGCGCTTATAAATAGGTGGAAGTAATCATTATTTATCCAACAATTGATTCGGCAATATTTGTGAGAGAAGAGAGACCATATTGCTAGACACTGTTGCTTAACGGAATAGGATCTGGAAAAATGTCCAATCTTACGAAAATTATTCAGTGGATTTCAATTAAAATAAGTTTTAAATTATGTGGAGTGGAAGTATTTAAAAATTAGGATAGTAATAGTCTCAAAATAAAGCAGAAAACCTGACACAACAGCTAAACCTTCAAAATCATGAATGAATTATTAACAGATGAGGATTTCCATAAAAGGAAGGTAGCTTTTTATACTCTGTACTCGAATGGCAAAAAGAGTATATTTGCAAAGTGTATGCAAGGCAAAAGGAAGCACCTCCGATGCTATAAAGTATATATAAAGTATAAGTAAAGTACACGTAAGTATAAGTAAAGTATAAATAAAGTATAAGTAAAGTATAAGTAAGTATAAGTAAAGTATAAATAAAGTATAAGCAAAGTATAAGTAAAGTATAACTTTACTTAAAGTATAAGCAAAGTATAAGTAAAGTATAAGTAAAGTATAAATAAAGTATAAGTAAAGTATAAGTAAGTATATTTAAAGTATAAGTAAAGTATAAATAAAGTATAAGTAAAGTATAAGTATAATTAGAACTCCAAAGACAATTAGTGATTAGTGGAATACGCTTTCGATAACTTTAAAACAAAAGCGTTGTTGTTATCTAAACAATACTACGAGTATATATTTCAAGAGCACTTAGAATGATATAAAGCCTTAACCACTTGTTGGCAAACTTTTCCAGCAAGACATTCAAATGTTCAGAAATCCATCTACAGATCCTTCTCATGTATAATTTACTTGCATTTAGCCACAAAACAAAATTGCCTCAAATTTCTAAATCAGCAAAGAGTGAGACCAAAAAATATATATATATTCGAAGAACATGAAGTCTATTCTGTGTTTAAAAGCTACCATAAAAGCTGAGAGGGTTAATCGTCTGAGCTGAGCTCTCGGATTCGGTTAGTTTATCAAAAAGAAGACGCGTGGGTTTTATGAGCTACAATTTCAGATATTTGTTCAGTCTCAAATCAGTATTATTCTGTGCGCTTTGCTGTGAACAACGGATTGTCCAAACAAACTAATTTGTAGAAGAAAACAAAAACATAACAAAGCCAAATTGTGAAATATAAAATAAGCGCTACGATGAATCTCAGTGTCTGGGCTTTTGTGGCTTTTTATTTGGCCATCATTGATAATGCATTGGCTAGTCCCATATGTTCAAGGCAACGCTATGTTTCCTATTTAGAAAATGTTCAAAGACCTCGTCAAGTTATGTATACGAGAAGAGGCTTTTGGGGGAATATTAAATATGATTATCGCCTTGAAAACCACTTGGTGTCGGAGGTAAACCAATGCATATATTTTTTATATCTCAGCAAGCAATAAAATGGGACCGACTTGGTTTTCTTTGATCGTTTGCTCATTAAGCTCAGATACATTAGGCTTACAAAATGCTCTATTTACGGGCTTATCAAGTTCGTGTGTGTATATAAGTATATGCCTGACTTTTATAAAAAAAAATATAAATAATAAGTGATAAAAATATAGCTGCACTTGAATTCTGCTTTTATTATTTCCCCCCAAGTGCTTATACTCTGTCCTGGAAAGGGCAGTGGCAAATAATTCAGTTTCTGCAACAACCAGATATACCGTCCGAGGCAGAATCTACATTATTTTAAAAGCTAGGACCACCTAAATTCGTGTCCACTCTTGAAAAGGAAAAGTTTCTGAAGCTTCTCCGCAAAATTATAGCCTTTTAGGACCTTCCTACTCGTATCTATATAAGTATGTAAGTTCTATAGTTTTAACCGGAAATTCAAATTGTGATTTGTAAGAAAACATTTCAATTCAAAACCTAAATACATATATTATTTTATTATATAAATTACTGAGCCTAGTCCACTCGAATTATAATAAAAACTGCATTTATATTTCGAATGCAATTAATATTTGGGCTGAGTGATCAGTTTTTTAACATCTACGAAACAATTTAGTTGCTTAGAATTTATGAAGAAGCGATATATATTCCGGTACATTCTATATACTAGTTCTCAAAAGACTCTTTGTTATCACTGAATATTTAACTCATTCATCCAATTTGCGCACATGACGAGGTTTTTACATAATTCGCGAAACCTCAGATAGCAGAACAATGTGTAAAGCTTACATACCCGTACTACATACATACATATGTACATATGTAAATAAAACCTGAACACTTTATTTTTATATAGCAGTTAATAATGATAATAATGCTAAGCAGATTGCATTAGAATTAGAATTAGAACAGAGCTGTATCGGCTTACGAATGACGAACACATATACTATATGTATTTTTAAATTTGTATACAAGTAAGCACTTACATACATACATATAGTATGTATGTAGATGTGAGTCAGTTCAGTTAGTACTTGTACAGAGATAAGAGATTGTGCGGATATTGAAGCATTCCATATGTATTTCATCTTCCCACACAGATCCGCCACAGATTGGAGCGACAATACTTTTGTTGCGAAGGCTACAGCGGAATCGTGTGGAATTCCGGGACCTGGAACAACTGCAAGCCTGTGTGTGGATCCGAGTGCCCCGAAAACAGCAAATGTACTTCCCCCAATAGCTGTAGCTGCAACCAAGGCTACAGGGACAGTGGTGGAATGTGCGAGCCCGTGTGCTCCAGCTGCGGCAAGCATAGCCACTGCGCGGATCCAGAGACATGTGCTTGCAACGCCGGGTACTGGAAGCTGGATGCCAATAACGACTGCACGCCCATATGCAGTATGGGCTGTGCCGCACACTCCTACTGCGCCGCACCGGAATACTGTGAGTGCGAACCAGGCTATGAGAAGACGGGCGATCCATCCTGCCAGCCCATCTGCTCCGCTGGCTGTGGCAAGAACAGCGTCTGCGTGGCGCCAGAACAATGCCAATGCCAACTCGGGTACTCGAAAGCGGAGCTGGACGAGAGCTGCAGAGCCATTTGTGAGCAGCCGAGCTGTGGCTCGAACAGCAGCTGCATTAAGCCAAATGTTTGTGAGTGCAATGAAGGCTATCATAATCCCATCGAAATATCCCGCATCATTGTCTGCGAACCAGTGTGCCAGGAGGGGTGTCCTGCGAATGCGCGTTGTGCACGACCCGATGAATGTCTCTGCGATCCTGGCTACACCTTCCATGCAGCCTCTTCCACGGGCATTTTCCAGCACTGTGAGCCACACTGCTCCCGCCCCTGCTCTGTGAATGGCAAATGTGTGGCCCCTGATCTCTGCGAATGCCTGCCAGGCTACGAGCTTCGTCCTGAGCAGCCGGGACATGTGTGCGAGCCGAAGTGCTCGCAGGACTGCACCAACGGCTTCTGCTCTGCCCCCGAACGTTGCATTTGTCATTCCGGCTACTCGATGAGCCCCAACAGCACCTGCGACCCTCAATGCACGATGGGCTGCAGGCATGGCACCTGCACCGAACCAGAGGTCTGCACCTGCGCCCCGGGCTACCAAATGGGCCCCAATTCCATCAACATATGCGAGCCGGTGTGTGAGCCCAGCTGCGAGAAGGCCGACTGTTTGGCCCCCAACATGTGCATCTGCCATCTGGGCTACGAGCCGCAGTTCGATCAAGCAACCGATCTGCCGGGTCACGTATGCAAGCCCGCCTGCGAGCAGGAATGTGTTAATGCGACCTGCAGCGCCCCCAACCATTGTAGCTGCCTGGAGGGGTATGTGTACCAGGATGAGCAGCGCAAGACGGTATGTAAGCCCCACTGTCCAGCCTGTGAGTTCGGAGACTGCTTAGCCCCGGGCCACTGTGAATGCTGGCCAGGCTTTGAGAGCGTTACTGGACAGCCAGGCTGTCAGCGTCTAAGCACGACAACCACAATCCCCACCACCTGGGCAGACATCGAATCCACAATCCCCACCACCTGGGCAGACATCGAATCCACGATTCCCACCACCTGGGCAGATAGCTCATCCATTGATTCGAGCTCTGAGCTGCCCTTAGCGAGCACTGAGAGAGCAACTCGGACTCTACCGCCTGCGATGCAATGCAGCAGCAGCTGCAAGTGCTGGCACGAGTACGATGAGCTGGGCATTCTGGATACACCCAAGTGCATCAACATCTGCATGGATGATCATGATAAGCCCTGCTTGGACTTGACGCTGTGCCGTTGCGATCAATTCAGCAACCTTCTAGTTTGCAATGAAAACAACGAGAGTTTCGCCGACTCTGCAGAGTCCTTGGAGACGCGCTACGTTTGCAAAGTGGCCGCTCCCAAGACTCTTACGACCACAACCACAACGACAACTGCCCCGCCTGCCGAAAATATCCTTAGAAACGCCGCCCTGGACTCTAAGGCGGCCACAAACAGATGGCCACTCATTGTGGGCTGCATTGTTGCTGCTTGCACCTTGATTGCGGCTGTGGCGCTCCTCACTCATTTGTATCTGAAGCGCCGGCGTCTCCAGGCAGAGGAGGAGGACGATGTAGATGCTCGACAAATCATTTATTTAGCTAGGGAGGACCTGTAAGAATTCTACAAATAATTGTACACCTAATTCTGTTTTAAGACGGTTTGAAAATTAAAAATTGCACATATACAAGTAGTCCCTAAGAGAATGATATGATCAATGTATTTTTTGCACGATTGTTTCTGGAACCAATCTACCGTGTATAAACAGAATTAGGTGTATTATCGAGGTATTTTTTTGCACGATTGTTTCTGGAACCAATCTACCGTGTAAAAAGAAAATTAGGTGTATATCTCTTGTACGCGTACTTATACGTTCTAAAAACGAAAATGTGGAGCAAGCTTTTCATAACAATATTATAATCGAATCAAATTAATTAAAATTGTTATGTATTGTAACAATATAAGTTCCAAATAAAATTATATCTTTTTCAATTCAAATCAACCCTTAAATTAATTGTTTTTGCTGAAAAAGTTAAGTGTCTTAACTGAAGACTTTGTATTTATAATTTCCCAAAGCTATCTATGATTTATTATTTATTTTTATTTAATTAGCAGGGGAACTGGGTACGCTTACCCATCAACGAAATGTCACAGTTCAGTTATTCCTGAGAGTAGTTATAGGACTGGAACTATGATAACCCCCTTCCCGCCTTGGCTGTTGTAACGTTTGTTTTCTTTCTTCTTTTTGATTAAAGGAAGTTTTTGGGATTACAGTACCCCCTTCTCTCGTGCTTTCTTATGATATATAATATTTCTTCTGCAGAACTACAATCAAGCTTTTTATTCTTTCTATAATTTTATTTCAAACTTTTTGGATTGATTCCAGTGCCAAAATTTAGGGCTTATTTCAAATGAATATTGATGTGGATATATATGTCGTTATTAATGCAAAACGATTTTATAAATGATGTGTTTATTGTATTTATTGAGAAGAATAAATGAATAAAACCCATCATAATGGAATTGTTTTATTTCCTTTGATTCAATTAAAGTCGAGAACACAATCGTATTATCCGTTTATTGTATTGCGAAATTAATAATATACTGTTTAATAATATTGTTTTAGCATCGAATTGTGTTGTTATTTTTCACAAATTATTTGATGATATAAGTAGTTAGTAGCAGTAGTTATATTTAAGAGTAATACTTGTAATTAAAAGCAGCTGAGGAGACTTTATCGTCCCCTTGAAACAATCTGTGGGGGCGTGGAGCATCAATTAAATGCAGCTACAAAGCTACAAAGACCAGCAGTAGTTGTTTTTTCGCAAACTTCGCCATTGTTTGAGTTTGTTTCTGGCCATTGCCATTCCGCCATTGTGATAATTAGCCAAACTCTTATCCCCTTCTAAACAACTGTTGCTGCCTCCCCCCTCTATATCCCTCTATATCCTGCAATAATGAAACAGGCATTGCTTTGGACTTGTTTAAAATGCTGCGACACGTTCATTACCTGCTCTTAAGTGGGTTAAGCGCTTATTTTTAGAGCACATCAACACATCCCCTCCCCTCGTCCATCCGCTATTTGCATGCTAAACGCCGTGTGTTTAATTCAAGCAGACTTTAGGACTGCATCCCCAGGGAGTGGGGGGGGTAAGGAGTAAATAACAGCAACAGCAGCGCAGTTGGAAGAGGCAACGCAACTATGACAACGACCTCATTAGCATGACATCAAATCAGCGTCAGCGTCAGCCTCGCAGGATATGGACAGGCAAGGATATGGCTGCTGGATACATATAGCACATGCGTGCATATCAACACCTACAATTGCAGCTACAAAAAAAATGATGGTAAATAACTTATAGATCCTTCGGATTCAATGACGTTGCTATCCTCATCCGAAAACTGACACCCAATGGAATCCATTTGAGATTTGTTTCCTTGTCGCTTAACATTTTTCTGAATAAACATGTGTGGTGTTTCAATAAATAACAATGTTTTCCTTATTTTCATAGAAAATCAACTAAACATATCTTTGCATTCTCAAAACTCATTCTTAAGGGAATAATTGTTTATAAATATAGTATTTCCTTTGCTGTATTCCATATTCGCGTTTACAGCGCAACAAGTTTGCGGCGAAAAGAGCGAAAGCTTTCAAGTGGTTGAGAGCTTGGCTAAATGAACAAAGCTTGCATAAAAGCTTTTACAGTGCGATTAATTTGTATGCGCACAGATATGACGGAATTTATAGATGATGAATGAAAACTAAAATAAAGGTAGGAAATTATTTAAAAGTTACGGAGATTAATCAAAAACTGATAGACGAGCTGTCTTGTCTCGGTATTATGTTTTTAATTAAGGTGAAATTTTAAATTGAATGAAGGATGAACTAAGAATTTATATATATTTCATGCTGAGAAGCTTCCATCTGCCAGCTTAGCTATAGTACTTTGCTTGAAAATAATCTCCTTTGGGTATAGAGTATAAAAATATTGAGTGTTTTAGTTAACTAAGCTTTTGAAACATAAAATTAATATACAATCGAACCAACACCAAACCACTGCAACTATAGAGTATGGCAACAATAGGAAACTGTTTGCAAGAAATTGTTCACCAAGTATAGGAAATTTTTTATCAAACCCAGGCTTTCCTTTAATTAACTTAAAATAACTGAAAAAGTGAACGAAAGTCAGGGAAAGTTAACTAGGTTCTTACCTATAATCTACATAGAAATAGATCTTAAAGCTATAAAAATCATTGCTGATGCTTTGGAAAGTTCGCCTAATAGGACAATGGGTTTTCATTAAAAAAAGATGTTTTTTATACAAAAAAAGAGGTTTGAATGCATATGTTTCTATACGAAACGAGATATAAATGATAGTTTTTCGACTAAAAGAGCTTAATTGACAACAAAGCTATTCTTGAGAAAACTCTGGGATGGATTCTTTCGAAAATTCTGAAAGATTTAAGATGGAATTTATGCCTAAGACTGCTTTATTATCTCCAGTTTATTTTATTTTAACAAATGTGGAATTTATTCCTAAGACTGCTTTATTATCTCCAGTTTATTTTATTTTAACAAATTAAATCTAGCATCTAATACTAAACTTAATATTAGATTAACGAGTGCTAGCTACTCGCGCCTTCGACTCTATATCCAGTTTATTTTTAAATTTTGTTTAATGCTGCAATTTATAATAAATGATTAATCATTTTAGCTATCAGGTCTGTTGTGAATTCTAAAGAGTTCCACTTTCTACGAAATGATGGAAGAGCTCATATTTTTATGTATAAAGTTCATAAATTGCGAAATTGTTCCTTTCTTTTTATTAATACTTACAATGTATTAAAAGTGTTTTCTTCTAGCGTTTATTTAAAACCGTTGTCTTAATTTCCCACTGATTTATCTCAGTTCTGAAGCCTCTCAGATGGATAAGCCTTAAAGATGTCTGTCATACAACTCATAACTTAGTATTTATTTATTTATATCATCGACCAAAAAGAAGAAAAAGTGAATACAAAAGAGAGCCTAAACTATTAATCCTTGTTATTAATTTCCAACATTAGGAGATAATTCAAATAAAGACAAACACGTTCACATGCTTTATCAACAAAATTATCAAATTCCTTATGTTTCAATCTAAATAGACGTGCTTCGTTTAACTTAACGAAAACTAAAATTAATTTAAATTATCAAATTTCTGTTGTTTCATTATAAATAGAATTGCTTCACATAACTTAACGAACTGTTAATCTGCCACAATGTCCTTGAACTCAAAATATTATACTTGTATTTATTTTAAACATGCTATATATAATTACTCTAATCTCAGCAAAGATTCTTTGGTTTACTTTTTTCAATAAAATTAGACAATAACTTAGAGATTTGTTATGATTATCATGCCAGTTAATACATACTAGTGCTCGGCTTCGTAAATTAAATAGATTCTTGCATAATTCAATTTAAAGAGAAAACACACACGTGACAACTTCCGTTGTGGCTTACGTGGTGGTTTTCAGGTTTCCCATTATATAGCAGAATTTGAATATTTAAATTAATTTGCGTCTCTTATCAGTTGTGCAGAATACGCTGGACATGACGTTTTACTGCGAGGTTAAACCAAATTTCAAGAGATTATAAATGTAATCAGAAACAATATAATTAACTGGAGACTCATTAGTCGAAGAGCAAGGACGTTCAGCTATAAATGGGGAGCTATTTAAGGAAACTACAGAGACTTTCCGCTTTTGTTTTGTGGCGTCAAATGCAATCATTATTTCGATTGGCTCTGGCTTTGGAGGGCAAAGGTCTCCTTGGCAGATCTTCGATCCAGAGATAATCACATATTTTAAGAACCAGCAATTGTGATTTATATGAGCTATTGAAAAAGGCAGTGTATCTAATCTGAGCGATTGCTAATCTGTTGACATTGTATTGGCCATTGAAGTACCTAAAATTATGAGCTAATACCCCCCCATTGACAACAACAACAACTGCTACGTTTCTGGGCTAAAAATACAAAACTGATCCGCGCATACGAGTAGTGTTTTGAAAGACGGAGCTCTGAATGAAATGCTCCTGCCAGAGATTAAACAGACTTGCCGCCTTATACGAGTATATATGTATAGGGGGAGTGAGGTGGCGTAATACCGAATTCCCCTACTACTGTTAGAATTGCCCAACAGAGTCTTGTGCGGATCATAAAACGGACCGAAACCCGTATACTATAAGTTGATAAGCAATCAACACAATTGGCAACAGTCCCATAGGTCTTTGCATCGGTTATTCACTTTATGCCATAATTATATTAGCTCATCGGCCTTCGAATTAAATAACTTTGCTTTCTATTCCTTTTTTTTATTAAACTCTTATTATAATATTGACCTTTAAGATATTGTCTTGAATACGTTAGCATGTTGGCCAGGAAATGACTAAAAAGGTTGGTATTGGGTATGAAAATGTTGAACTTTGCACGGAATTGACGATAAAACTCAAATCAGTCAACGGTTACTGATAATATTTGTTATGTATTCGCAAATTAAATAGGAAGGCTCGCTGGATAACTAACTAACTGCTTGATTGCTTGGGAATTCCAAATTAAATAAGTTGATCCATCAGGGCTTTACTCTTTTGTAGGCAGAGGAGAAACAACTTCCGATCCAAGTGCGTAGTTGAAAATATAGCGGTTCTTGTACATTATGTGGTGTAATAATATTAGCGATAAAACTGTCTGGGCGAAGTCACGTTCATGACTAGTCTCGAGGCCAAGCAAGCTGGGAAAACAGTTTTCAGTGCGAAAGAGCGCAAATAATTAGTACAGCTTCATAAATATATAATATATAGAATGTAATATATAAAAATGTATTTGTATCATTCGGATTGCTGAGTCATGAGACAAATCCATACTTTTTTAATTGCAATTGTAGCTGAAGCGTAGAAAAGAAACTTGCAAAGAAACTTGAAAGGAAACAAAAAATGATCATTTAAAAAAAAGATTAAAACATTTATCTCCAAAAATTAAAAGCAAATCAAATCTCAGACAAATTTCTTACAAATTATATAGTTTATTATCAAAATAATGTTAAAAACGGCTATTTCCAGTAGAGAATAAAAAATAAATTTGAAGAAAACATAAAAAGGGCTTTAAAAAGTATAAAAAGCGCAACAGAACTGAATTAAATGTATATTTCTATGGAAGCTAAAGCTGAAAACCTGAATATATACTTGAATTTATGGAATACTGACAACCTATTGAAGTAAAATTTGCAGAATATCTTCCCCACATTTTCTAATGCAATAAAATATATTTTAAATTGGTTTATTTTAACAAATCTACAGAGCCTTGCGAGATCTTCAATTCGGATAATCTTTTCTTTTCTATCGAAAACAGAGCTAGGCTTGTTATTGTATCCTATAAATAACAGTCTAAAGACTCTATTTTACAAACATATTTCAATGTAATATAATAGAAGGAAACTCTCCATTCCTGTTAGTTTTAAATAAAGCTACATATATTTACTTATTGTTTGTGTAAATAAATAAAACATAAAAAAGTATTTATTTCAATGTCAGGTATATTTTTCATATTCAAAAATATGTTTTTTAAAGCATTTGAATGTTCTAACGAATTTCCTGAAGATTAAGCAATTGTATAATAAGTTTCCTATAAAACAGTAAATAAATAATAATCCCCATATTACTAGGCTTACTCACAAGCTGTAAAAAAGTATATCTAATTAAGTAGATAAGGTTTTATAACCTGAATTCTACATTGTTAACTAATTGTAGAAAGACACAAATTTATCATCCAATTTTTGTGAATAATTTTAATAAAATAAATATTGTTCCCAATTTTCTTTCTGAGTAAAGGGTGTTTCGAAAACTTTTGTATAGTATAAAACCTTCTTTCTTCATGCGCGTTTCTGGATATTTTTCCTGTTCTTTATCAGAAATATAGGGCGTTTCTACTCAAATTATAATTAAATTATTATAATATTTGCTAAACGCATACTTGAATGCATTTTTACGATTTCAGAAACTAATTGAACAGCTTCAATTTTTCACTATTTCAAGATCCTATCAGCAGAAGATTTTAAAATAAATAAAGGCGGAAAGAACGGATTTCTACCTTTCATTACTGTAAGAAATTTAATGAGCAGGAAACTGTGACGGGAAGAAGTTTCCAAATTTCCAGTTGAAAAACTATAAATTAGAATGAGCAATAACTTGCAAGTTTGGAAGTCGTTATTAAGGTCAGAGGCAAACCTAGAACATATGGAGAATTTATTGAAAATATTTCGGAAAAAGCTCTTTTATGCATTTCATTGTTATTGTTTTGAAACTATTTAATAAGTAGGTATGTTAATTGAACATTTTGATTAAGGCTGTACGAATATACATATGTATAATATATAGTATTTATCTATGTACATTCCAAAGTCTGTGGAAAAAAGACTAGTAATTCAAATTGAAAAACGTCACGCACTCGAACTAAATTGAGAGTTTTGAAAAAGCATGGAAAAATATGTACTATTTATGTACTTGTATACATGCTATATGCACATACTAGTATGGCCCCTATGTACCAGCATATGATAAGGCTGATAAGTGCTCGAAAAAGAAAAGAAAGAAAAAAGCTAGATCCTAGTGTTGGGGAGATTATGCAGCCATCGAAGTGGTCATTAGATCGCTTGCGTCTTTCAATAATATAACGGTGCCTGCGGCCACACATATGAGTGCATGTGTGTATGTATTTGTAAGAAATTTTTGGTCTGATAAGCGCCAGCAGTTTTTCAGTGTCAAACCAAAGATCAATACGACTCTTGTTGCTGTTGCTGTTGTTGTTGTTGTTGTTGTTGCTCACACCAAGTGCGGCATCATTTGAGGGCGTGCGAGCGGGAGCGCAGATGCGAGTACTCGCTGATAAGGCGGCACACGATCAGGTAGAGTCGCATAATGCCTTGCTAGCTATCACTATCACTGTCAGCGTCAACGTCAACGTCGACGCCAACGTAAGCGCAAACATCACAATCGACAGCGGCGCGCGATCTTGGCGACAAAGCAGAAACTTTTCTATAGCTTCGAGTCCTGCACGATCTTCAGTTCACGCTCAGACTTCGCTGCGTGCGGTCGTGCCTGTTACGAGAATTCGAGTGATTTGCGTCGTGTGTTTTGCCAAATAATTATTAAATTAAAAGCACTTTAAACGCTTTCATTGCATTCATTTACCATAAATTATGTAAGTTGATCCGCTCATAAATACAAATAAAGTGCTGCAGCAACAAAAATTTCCTTAAAAAAATAAAAACGAAGAATGAACAAATAAGTTGGCCAGCTGCTTAAACACGTGCGCCATTTCTTGATCAAAAAGGAAAAACAAAACGATATGCAAAAAATTAAATGAAATGAACTCTAATATCTTCCACTGCATTTCACGAATTAAATCGATGTAGCTAGAAGAGTTCATTACCGCCTGCCGAGGTCTTTGGCCTTTCTATTATCTTTTCACTTTTCTCCAATTATTGAACACCAGCACCCACGCCTCTCTCTCTCCCTCTCACCCTATCTCTCTCAAACACAAGCATCATAACAGACTCTCTTCCACGCTGTCGCCTGTCTTCCCATGTCAAAAATATTCCGTTATTCGGCTCTGCCTAGACAGCCAGTGCCCGCCTCTATTCGACGTCGCGAAATACCGGCGTTTGGCGCGTGGACGGACGAAGACACGCCATTCCAAATATACCTAGAAAAATATATTTTTAGACGTGCCCCCATTATCAGTTTTGTTTTTATACGCAGCTTCTTGACTTTGTGTTTGTGTTTTTCTGTTTTTCTGTTGAAGAACAAATGTTTGCAAAAATGTGGCGGGCAGTTTGCGGAAACTGTTAAAAAAAAAACTATAAACTATAGAAAATTAACTCTAGGCTTAGCAAGCAGATAATTTATTTAAGCAAATACATAAATTAAATAGTGGAAAATAGAAATTATATGCCATCAAAATTTGTAAAAAAGGTAACAAGGGGCCCGATGAGTCCGTTAATTTGTACGCTATTGGTATGATATTTATCGGCGCTCTTAAGAAGATTTAAAGCAGCTGAATCAGACTATATAGTCATCCAAAAAAGAGTGTCATAGAAAGCCTCTAAGTATTGTAATTAAAGTAATTGTGGAAGTAGAGTATACACAAATTAAAGAGCGGCATAGAAATTATATTCCATCAAAATTTGTTAACCAGCAGTAAGGTTTTTGTGCAAATGTCGGATAAAAAGGGGACCGATTAGTCCGTTAATTTGTACGCTATTGGTATGATATTTGTCAGCAATTTTTAGCGGATAAAAAGCAGCTGAATCAGACTATATAGTCACCCAAAAAAAGAGTGTCATAGAAAGCTTCTAAGTATTGTAATTAAAGTAATTGTGGAAGCAAGTAGAGTCACAAAGAAAGCAAAATCTTTCAAGTATTGCGGATATTGCAGTGCGATTGCTATGAAAGGACAATTAGCCTCACGAAAGAATCTGTGAGTCACGCAATATCAGTCACTAAATGAGTTGAATAACAGCTATTCAAGAGAATTAAGTCTTCGACTGTTGAGATTATATGAATTCCACTTAAAATCATTTCTACTAATGATATGCTATTAATTGAAAAACTGAAGAAACTGAGGACCCAACTTTTTATATTGGGAGTAGCAGAAGATAAAGAGTAACAAGTATAATGTAACTGCATTTATTGCCACTATTTTGTTAAACAAGTTCTGCTCTTGTTTTTAATTAAATATATTATTTATTTAAAAAAAATGTACAACCAAGCTTCTGCAGCGAAAAGGCAGCGTTTTTAAAAATGTTGTTCTTAATTTAATATTCATGAAAAGTGTTTACCATTTATTTAAAATGTTTACCATTCATTAAAAATCATTTTTCAACTATTTTCCAATACAAAAACCCATTATTTGAAACCATAATATTTCTTTATCTTTGGAGGTAATTCCTTTACATACAATTTCTTTAACAAACCAAGTATAAGTAAAGCCACTAACAATTGTAGTGAGTAAATAAGTCTGCCTATATCGTATGACTGGAATGTTTTCTTATCAGAAAGCCGGTTTTCTATGCTTAGTAGTTCGGCGCCTAACCACAACAACAACTACATACTTAGAATAGGAACAAAAACTGCGCATATTTAAATAATAATTTTTATTTTGGCACGCATTCCGAGTTGCTACTCGCAATTGAATTCAATATTCCTACCATCATGTGCCCATCGCGTGTGTTCCAAGTTTCAGATCATTCTGATTAATCATCATGTGAAATTTTGAAATGGAAGTTTATAGTTTTGATTGCAAATTATACAAATGCGTGTCTGAGCTGAACTATCACATGCATGATTTATGTTTAAATTTAAAGCTGTACAATTGTTGGCAACAGAGAGCGTCTCGAACTTTGCTCAGCCATAAGTGCTGGTTCATTTCTCTCGTGATTGACTGATTGTAATCATTATAATTTAGCAGTGTAGTTTTAATAAACAAAACCTTGAGCTGAGCGCTCACCAATTCGTTTTCCATGAAACAGCAGTTTTGTAAATAGTTCTAAGAGACTATACAAGGTTGTGCCACGCTTGAATGAAATCAGGCAGTATATTCAATGCCCTGTTTGAATGTATGAACCAAAATATTGCATAGGTCTTGAATGGTAGAGAAACTTAACCTTGTTCCTTGCAATTATCAACACTTAAAGTTTGCGTTTGTATCTGAACAGCTTATGTGGCAGGCTTGAAAGAAATCATGCAGCAAATTCAATTTCCTGTTTGCATGTATGAACCCAAATATTGTGTGGTTCTGCAACGCTAGAGAAATTCAACCTTATATCGACATTCCTTGCATTCATCTATACTTAGGCCTAAAAGAAATCATGCAGCAAATTCAATTTCCTGTTTGCAGGTATGAACCCAAATATTGCGTGGATCTGCAATGCTAGAAAAACTCAACCTTGTATAGATATTCCTTGCATTCATCTACATATAAAGTTTACAGTTGTATCTAAACAAACCTACACAACTTTCACCAAAACCCCACAAGGTACACTCTTCAGTTTTTCACATATTTATTGCTATCTGCAATTCATTGTGAGTTTTTCTGCGGCTGTGAATCACTTTGTCTAGCCAGCCGCCAATCAATCATACAAAGCGATTATAAAGGGAAGTGTTAAAACTGTCTGTGCTAACTTTTAAAACTATTCATGATTACATCGCATTAGCCATAATTACGTACACTTTTTTCCAACTTCTGGCATATCAGTTATGCGGGCGAACTCTTCTACTTTCAAGCGACAAGTCCATTAGAATGCCCAGTTGTTTATTTTCGGTATGTGTGCTTCTTATCAAAACTTTTATTTTCACACTGTCGTGCTGTCGCATGTTTATTGATTAATAAAAATTATGGAATCCATGGAACCATGTGTTTGTTGATATATCGCCAGCATTTGTTGTGCCCTTTGCACCCAAATATAAAACCAATGGGTTGTGCCTGGCCAAGACTCTAATGTGTGATAAGAAAAGAAAGAGCTGAACGCTTAAAACAATGTCTTTTTAGATATTTACCGGCGCTATAACAACTGATAACTACTACGACTATTTTAGTGGCCTGTGCTGCGGTAGTCAAGTGCGATTAGAGGTGGGAAGTTGGACTTTTGATAAAAAACAGATACCATAAATAATGAGGCGAGCATTTCAAATAAATACTACAAGTATTTGTAGCGATTCACTTTATTGCATGGAAAAATGTGAATTGATCTTCGACTCAACTGTTTCGCTGACCTCTGGAAATGCCTCACACTGCCCTAGACTTCTTCTTCTTCTTGACTGGTCTTCAAACCCGTTATCGGGCTATGACCTGACGTAACACAGCTCTCCACGCGCCTCTGCTTCGCGCGCGTCGCTTCCAGTTGGTCACTCCGCAGGTAGTAAGTGCGTTCTCTACCTGGTCCTTCCAACGTAGGCAAGGCCTCCCCCGTCGTCGTCTCCCCCCAACATCCGCATCGAGAACTTTTTTCGCTGGAGCGTCTTCTTCCATACGCACGACATGACCTAGCCAGCTTAGCCGCTGGATGTTTATTCGCTTGACTATGTCAATGTCAGCGTAGAGCTCGTACAGTTCGCTGTTCCATCGTATGCGGTAGTCGTCGCCAACGCGTATGGGACCGAAGATCTTCCGAAGCATCTTTCTCTCAAACACTGCAAGAGCTGCTGCATCAGTCTGCGATATCACCCATGCTTCTGCACCATAAAGCAGCACGGGGAGGATGAGCGTCTTGTAGAGCGTTAGCTTGGTTTTTCGGGAAAGGTCTCTGCTACTCAATTGCCTACTGAGGCTGAAGTAGCATCGATTGGCTAGAGTTAATCTCCATTTGATTTCTAGGCTGACATCGTTGGTTGCTGTGACAGTGGTGCCAAGATACATAAAATCTTTCACCATTTCGAAAGTATAGTTTTCCACCGCGATCTGGGAGTCTGGTTGCCGCGTGTCCCTGCTAGAGGAAAACATATACTTAGTTTTGCTCTCATTTATCACCAAACCCACTTTTGCAGCTTCCTTCTCAATAGCCGCAAATGCTCCGGTGACGCCTCTCCTGGTACGGCTGATAATGTCTATATCATCAGCGTACGCAAGAAGCTGAACGCTTTTAAAAAAGATCGTTCCGCCTCGGTGTACACCAGCTTTGCGCACCACACTCTCCAGCAGGAAGTTGAAGAGATAGCACGAGAGGGCATCGCCTTGCCTGAAACCTCGAACGGTATCAAAGGGTTCGGAGAGGTCCTTTCCTACCTTGACGGAGCTACGAGTGTTGCTCAACGTCATTCTGCAAAGTCGCACTAGCTTTGCAGGGATACCGAACTCAGACAGTGCGGCATATACACGTTCCCTCCTCGGGCTATCGAATGCTGCTTTATAATCGACGAAAAGATGGTGGGTATCGATTTGAAACTCATGAGTTTTCTCCAGGATTTGGCGTAGCGTGAATATCTGGTCAGTGGTGGATTTACCAGGCATAAAGCCGCACTGATAAGGCCCAATCAGTGCTATCGCAAATGGCTTTAGCTTATCACACACTACGCTTGATATGACCTTATATGCGACGGAAAGAAGGCTGATTCCACGATAGTTGGTGCAGACCGTGGGATCACCTTTTTTTAAGACGGGACATAGGACACCGAGATTCCAATCATCAGGCATGCTTTCAGTTAGCCATATTTTGCAAATGAGCTGGTGCATGCACCCTACCAACTCATTGCCGCCTGCCTTAAACAGCTCCGCAGGCAGCCCATCTGCTCCCGCAGATTTGTTGTTTTTGAGCCGCTGGATGGCTGTTTCGACTTCGTCATGGCTAGGTGACGGTACTTCAATACCATCGTCGGCGATCGGTTCTGTGGGGTCATCTCCGCTGGCGGAATTGTTAACATCTTCGCCTGATAGAAGATTGGAGAAATGTTCCCTCCACAGTCTCAGTGCCGCTTGCCCGTCCACCACCAGATTTCCTTCCGAGTTCTTACAGGCTGACGCTGCGGGCTTAAAACCTTGCGTTAGACGCTTCACCTTCTGGAAAAATTTCCTAGCGTCGTTCCTGTCTCTACAAAGCTCCATCTCCTCTCGCTCTCGCTTTTCTTGCTCTCTCTTCTTGCGTCTAAAAAGCCGCCTCTCCTCCCTCTTCTTCTCCCGATATACATCATGCACAGCGCGCGTTGTCGCCGTCTGCAGGGTTCTTTTGTACGCGGCATTCTTCGCTGCAGTGGCTTCGCGGCACTCCTCGTCGTACCATTGGTTTCTCGGTAGCGGCTGTTGGAAACCAATGACATCTTCTGCGGCTGTGTGCAGTGAGCGGGAAATATGTGCCCAAAGTCCGCTACCAGTATCGGTTTCCGAGAGCGGTTGAGAAAGCAGCTCAGAGAGTTGAGCGGAGTAAGCTTCGGCAGTCTGTTGTGCTAGCAGCTTTCCGACGTCTAGTTTTCGCTGCGTGTTGGGGCGTACATTTTTCGCCATGCATAATCGCATGCGGACCTTGGCTGCAACAAGTTGGTGGTCCGAATCAATATTCACACCACGGAACGTACGCACGTCCAGCACACTGGATGCATGCCTTCCATCTATCACAACATGGTCTATTTGATTTTTTGTCATTCGATCGGGTGACTGCCAGGTAGCTTTGTGGATATCAAGGTGTTCAAATCTGGTGCTACTCACCACCATGTTTCGTGCTGCGGCGAAGTCAATTAGCCTCAGTCCATTGTTGGATGTTGTCTCGTGGAGGCTGAATTGTCCGACTGTCGGGGCAAAGACGCGCTCTCTTCCAACCTTGGCATTAAAATCGCCAAGAACAATTTTAATGTCATGAGAGGGGCAGCGGTCATAGACTGTCTCCAGTCTCGCATAGAACTCGTCCTTGGTAATCTCGTCTTTGTCCTCCGTCGGAGCGTGGACGCAAATCAGGCTTATGTTGAAAAATCTCGCCTTGACACGGATGGTTGCCAGCCGTTCGTTCACAGGTGTGAACCTAGAGACACAGTTACGCAGTCTCTTGCTGACCGCAAAACCGCATCCAAATTCGCGTCTTTCTGCATGGCAGCTGTAGTAGATGTCAAAGGCTGCTCTTTGGGAGCAACCCTGACCTGTCCATCGCATTTCCTGGATGGCGGTGATGTCAGCTCTTACTTTATTGAGAGCATCCGCCAATTGGATAGTAGCACCTCCTCTGTTAAGGGTCCGGACATTCCAGGTGCATATCCTTAAATCGTGGTCCTTTAAACGTTTGCTAGGGTCGTCAACTTTTGGGTGTTCCTTATCCGAGGCTGTTGTTATGTCCTTCACTGGGAGTAAAAAATTTTCATGTGGTGGGTCCCAAGCCCTACGCACTGCCCTAGACTAATCAGTAGCTAATCTGAAGAAAATGATAAGCCGGGTACACCTTATCGCTGAATATTGAAACGCACTTTAGACACAGATCAGGCGATTTCCAAAGCAGCTGGCAACTAATTTTATTTACAACATTTATTCAACAAAATGAAAATTTTTAAGTGGAAAATACTGCACAAATACATACTCGTACATATAGATATATGGATGCTAAGGTATAATTACTTTGGAATTGAATTTTTCAGCTTGATTGCAACTCGAAATGTCGACGAGCGAAGCGCTGTACAATCGTCCCGGCCCCAATCGCCTACGGCCATCCGATGTCTATCGTACCGTAGATCCCACACAGGCGGTGAAAATCCGTATGCAAAAGGAGGGACTGGGGGCTGAGGAGCCCATCTCTATACCCGGTCTGCTGAAACGCACGGTTAACAACTACCCCGACTACCCGGCGCTGCGCACCAAGAATGGCAAAAATGGTTACCACACAGTTACCTTCAGGTGAGTCGGCGCTTAAATTAATTTGAAACTTTTTTTGCAATGTTTTTTTTCCACGCCCCACTGCGAATTTGATTATGTGGCATGAATTTTTATTGAATTTTCGCCACCCAACCCACAGACAATATGAGCAAAAAGTGCATCAGACTGCAAAGGCTTTCATCAAACTGGGCCTCGAGGAGCACCATTCGGTGGGCGTGCTGGCCTTTAACTGTGCCGAATGGTTTTACTCGGCGATGGGCGCTATTCACGCACGGGGCATTATTGCTGGCATATATACCACAAATTCGGCTGATGCTGTGCTGCATGTGCTGGAGAACTCAAAGGCCCAAATTGTGGTGGTTGACGATGCCAAGCAGATGGACAAAATACATTCCATTAAGGATAAGCTGCCCCTCCTGAAGGCAGTCATTCAAACACAGGAGCCCTATGCCCCCTATGTAATGAAAGAGGATGGCTACTATAGGGTAAGTCGCTCGAAATGGTTTTGGACTTTCCTAATTGCTGCGAATCCTAATTGACATCGAAGTTTCGTGAAGTCGTGAAGTTTTGTGACATCGAAGCTTCGTGAAGTCGTTTTAAATAATTTGATTCTGAGAAAAAAGCTATCTATTTTGGAGTCGAATGCAGAGGATTAATGGTTCAATATTCCATGTACAGCCAATGGAAATGCATAATACTTTATTCTGCCGACCTTGGCTTTGCTCTGAATTATAACGATTTGCCAGTATAGTACAATTACTCGAAATGCAGATGACTACAAACTTCTGCCCTTTCCACAGTTTTAAACCTAAAAGATACTTAATTATTTTTCAGTGTGAATTCGGTTTATATCTTTATAAGAAATCTATAAAAAAGACGGTCTAGTTAGCTCAAATAAAAGGCTCTCTAAAACGACTATTTAATGAATTCGCTCGCAAATTTATTTGGAAAATAGTAGCTAATAAATGTTCTCTTCCTTTCAAGTGGTCCGAAATCGAGGCGATGAATGTGAGTGATGTGGAGGATGAGTTCAAGCGTCGCCTGGAGAATATTGCCATCAATGAGTGCTGCTGCCTGGTCTATACCTCCGGCACAGTGGGCATGCCCAAGGGCGTGATGCTGAGTCACGATAATATTGCCTTCGATACGCGCGCCATCGTCAAATCGTTGGAGCGCGTGGTGGCTGGCTCTGAGGCGATTGTCTCCTATCTACCGTTGTCGCACGTCGCCGCCCAGACAGTGGACATCTATACGGCAGCATCGATAGCCTGCTGCATCTGGTTTGCCGACAAGGATGCACTCAAGGGCACGCTCGTGAAGTCGCTGCAGGATGCCCGTCCCACACGCTTCATGGGTGTGCCGCGTGTCTATGAAAAGTTCCAGGAGCGAATGGTGGCCGTGGCTGCATCGAGCGGCAGCATGAAGAAAATGCTAGCCAGCTGGGCCAAAGGCATCACACTCAAACATTATATGGAGAGTCAAGGGTAAGTGGCAAGCTGGGATCCCCAACTACTTAAACTTCAAACATTGTGGCGCATGAATTATGCAAAAAGAATGCACGTTTAAAGTGGCTCGACTGACAGCACCAAAGTTGAAATTACCTCTCGCCGCTATACCAATGGCATTTCTCATGCACACATATACTCAAAATATAAAGCATATATCCCCCTCCCCTCTCTACCTGGATACATGCCCAGATAGCCAGCTCGCTAGCTAGCTAGCTAGTCGGACTGCAATCCTTGCAGCGTGCGCTAAATTATGCAAAAGTTTGCAGGTGAAGCAACGCAGAGCTGGGACGAAAACAAAAACAGCAAATACAAGCCGCTGGCGTGCTCGACTCTAAGCGAAAATCTCTGAAAACAACATTACTCATACGCCAAGTTGCACACGTCGCTAAGTCTCGAGTCCACTCTGTGCATACTTGTACTCGCATTTGTAGCGAGTATGTGGCCGACTAATGCCGGCATTTACGGCCAGGCATGTGGCTTTTGCGTTCATGCGGCTATCAGGGACGACTCTGCTTAGCTATGAAATGAAGTTTGTGCGCAATATATATTTGTATTTTAAAATAGAAGTAGAACATTCTCATTTATGGGTATGACTTGGTTCGAATCACGGCGCATAAAGGATGATTTCAAAAAGTACTTACAGTCTTACAAATCTATAATAGAGTGGCCTCTTATATAAAAATGTCAAGTTGTCCTCGATTCGCAATATAATCTGAAAAAATATTTTTAAAAAAAAAGTAATACTTTCATCATTTGATCATACTTTTCCGCTTAAATTGCTATTGCATTTTTATCGAGAAGATTGTTTCATATTCGTGATAAGCGGAAAAGTCAGTGTTTTTCCTTAGAATTGTTACACAATCAAGAGTTCTTTATAGTATTAAGTCTTCCGACTGATATAAGAACTGGAAATATATGCAATTCTTAAGCAATTCGTTTCTCAATAAAGTCCTCACTCTGACTCAGACTGCATGTGACTGTCCCAATGAATGTTTTGAAAAGGCTCAGACTAGAAAACTCAGTCCAGCTCTTTGTATAATCTTACGACAATTTTGAATGGATTAAAAAAATAGATGAACATATCAGAAGCTCAATCCAGCTCATATAGTTTTAACTGATTCTTAAGACAGTTTTGAACAGGCTTTAAAAAAAAAAGAACATAACACTAAATCTAAACTGAAAATCTAAACCAGCTGCTTCCAACTATTTAATTTGCACAATTTTAAGTTCAACAACAATGCATTCGAGATAAAGACGTTCGAGCTAATTTTTCTTTTAGCAGAGTATATCCATAATTATTATACAGATAAGATATTTTCAAGTCGCGTAGAAAAATAAATGATAGCTGTTACGATATTTAAATAAAAATTGAAAACAGGGTATTCAAAAGTCGTGCTCTCGCAAATCTAACACTCAACTTATAAATTTCAAAGATGGTGGTATTTGTCATTTAAGGTCTGGGACCGCAGCCCATTAAGCAGCTAAGAATAAAACAGCAGCGTATAAATATTTTTAGAGAACCTTCAGAGTTTTAAAACATCTTTATTGGTTTATTTTTCAGAAAGGGCAACGGGGGCCTGCGCTACAAGATTGCCAAATCCCTCATCATGTCCAAGGTGAAGGAGGCTCTTGGCTTCGATCGTGCCATTACCTTGGTAAGCGCTGCCGCTCCCATGTCGCCGGAAACAAAGAAATACTTCCTCAGTCTGGACCTGAAGATTCTGGATGCCTTCGGCATGTCGGAGACGGGCGGCTGCCACACGATTGTGCTGCCCGACTTCATGCAATTGAACTCTATTGGCAAGACCCTGTCCGGCTGCGAGTCGAAGATCATTAACAAGGATAGCAACGGACATGGGGAGCTGTGCATACGAGGTCGTCACGTGTTCATGGGCTACATCGACAACAAGGAGAAGACCGAAGAGTCGCTGGACGATGATTGCTGGCTGCATTCCGGAGACGTGGGCTACATCGATGACAAGGGCTACGTGTACTTGACGGGCCGCTCCAAGGAGATCATCATCACAGCTGGCGGTGAGAACATTCCGCCCGTGCACATTGAGAACATGATTAAGAAGGAGCTGGACGGTATTTCCAATGCCTTCCTGGTGGGCGAGCAGCGCAAATACTTGACAGTGCTGGTGTCCATTAAGGTGAGCCTTCTTTACGATTTTTTTTTAACTGACAATTTATTTAAACATTGAACTCCACTGATTTACAGACGGAAATGGACAAGGAAACTGGAGCACCGCTAGACGAGCTGACACACGAATCATCGCAGTGGATGAAGTCGCTGGGCGTGGAGCACAAAACGCTCTCTGACATCCTGAACGCCGGTCCCTGCCCCAAGGTCTGGAAATCAATTGAGGATGGCATCAAGCGTGCGAACAAGAACTCCATTTCGAATGCCCAAAAGGTCCAGAAATTCGCCATCCTGCCGCACGACTTCTCCATTCCCACCGGCGAACTGGGCCCCACCCTAAAGGTCAAACGTAATGTGGTCGCCAAGCAGTATACGGATATGATTGAGAAGCTGTACGCCTAAGCTCTGGTGGGATCCTGCCTTAAAGCTAAACCAAACCAAATGTTTATGGCCCAGAAGAGAGCTACTGAAGAGACCCTTGAATTAAGCTTTAATACTGAATTATGAATTTAACGGACTCTGAAGCCATGTTGAGTGCCAAGTTAATATTATTATAAGGGGTGTATACCAATGTTATCTGTTCGATATGTATACCCCCATTAGATGAAGTAGTGTGATTGATGTTTGTGGCCAATTAAAGACGGCGAGTGAAGGAATCGTAACCTAGGACCATACTTACTATCAAGCGTACACTAATATGTGTATACATTTAGAAATACTTAATATTCTATACTTTTAGGTGATAAGTTTTCTTCGTGTTACTACTTACTGAAATATTGAGAAAATGCATATACTTTTTCAAATTTGAAACGAAAATAGACCATCATTTGGAACTAAAATGACTCTTTATTGAAACTAACTGGCTAGGCTAAGATGTAAGAAGACGAAAGCCAATCAAGAATTAGTTAGCCCTCTGAGCGAAGATAGGTAAGTAGCAAAAGCCCCATTTAGACAACACAATTCTACAAATATGGTTTGTAAAAAATCAGTTCTGATGCTACACTGTTGACAGTTTGAAAGAATAGATCGAAAAAGGATTCCATGGATATATTTTTACGCTCTTTCAAAAGCTTACTTATTCTTATAATTGAAAATAAATATATGTATAAGGCTGCCTATTCTTCTACAAACTTGATTCTTTGAAAAGATTACAGAATCTTGCAGCAGATAATTATATTTTTAGACTTTCTCCTAAACACGAAATACTCATTTGCAGGCAAAGCAACATACAGCTGGGACAAGAAACAAACAACACAGAGAAAAAGTTTGTTGTCAAACTATTTGCCTGCCTGTTCCTAAATCCAGACTTTCTTCAAAAGATGAAGATGCTTTTAAAAAGCTTGTATCCATAGTTGTATTCAGACATTATAAATAAAAGAAAGAAACAAACAACACAGAGCAAAAGTTTGTTATCAAACTATTTGCCTATCCATTCCCAAATCCAGACTTTCTTGAAAAGATGACGATTATTTGAAAAAGTTGTATCCATAGTGTTATTTCTACTAGAAAATTCCAATAAAATTTATCTTTCATTCTCGCCTAATTGACGATATCTCTAAATCCAGACTCTCTTCAAAAGACGAAGATCGTTTTGAAAAAATTGTATCCATAGTTGTAATATTTCTTCAAGACATTATGAATAAAATACCTGCGACAAGAAACAAACAACACAGAGCAAAAGTTTGTTGTCAAACTATTTGCCTGTCTGTTCCTAAATCCAGACTTTCTTCAAAAGATGAAGATCATTTTGAAAAAGTTCTATCCATAGTTGTAATTTTTCTTCCAGACATTATGAATAAAGAAAGAAACAAACAACACAGAGCAAAAGTTTGTTGTCAAACTATTTGCCTATCCATTCCCAAATCCAGACTTTCTTCAAAAGATGAAGATTATTTGAAAAATTTTTGAAAAAGTTTCTCTATAGTTGAATTATTTATTTAGGACAATTCGTATATATCCCTTAATCCAGACTTCTTTCATAAGATGAAGATGCTTTTTGAAAAACTTAGTTGTATTATATCTTTAAAAAAATTTTCTATAAATTAGGTGTAAGCGCTTCCTTTCCATTTCTCGCCTAACGCTAACACTTATTTGATGATCGTCTTCTATCGTTAATTGAAGAAAATTAAGACCTTTAACAATAAGGTATAGCTTTCACATCGAATATATTTCTGGGTAAACAATTTAGCTCTCATTCTTCACACTAGAATAGGGCTGCTCGTAAACCTCCATCTCGTCTCTGTCCGGCCGCTCGCTTTCGTTGTCCAGGTCCAGACCGTGTGCCAAGCGATCGGCTACCCGCTGCATCAGCTCCTCCATGCTCATCTCGATCTTGACGCACGCGCGTCGCGCCACATCGTAACGCTGATCTGGACCGCATTGTATCCGCTGGCAGCGTAATGGTGCGAACCAGCTACTCACATCCTTGTACCCGACGCGGCACTCGCACTCGTTGTGGGCCACACAGTGACTGTGCTCCGGACATCCGCCGAGACAGATGGGTCGACAGATGAGCTGGTGCTGTCGGTTGGCGTGATGCGACTGCTCGTAGCCGCGCAGGCAGTGGCACTTGTTCGGCTCCACACAGTAGCTGTGCGTGGGACAGGGCTCGGTGCAGATGGGCTCACAAAAGCCAAAGATAATGGTGCGATAGCCGGGACAACACACCTGCACAGTGTCCCAGCGCACGCGCTCCTCATACACAATGAACTGTTCCCCGGCCTCGGTGTCATTGTCGCTATTGTTGCTCTCGTTGGCCCGAGATCTGGTTACTGGCACCTGATACTTGACACTTATGTTCTTCTGGCAGTGGCCATTGGTGATGGCCAGAGCATGCGCCTCCTGTAGCCACAGAAGCCACAGACCAAGCAGCAACGCGAACAGCATTCTCCTCGCTTCTTAAAGGCGATCGTCGGCTCCGCCTCGAGCAAAGTGCAGCACTAACTGTTGATGCCGCTGCTGTTGTTGCCGCTGCTGTTGTTGCTGCTGCAGTTGCTGATTAAGAAAGAGAAAGCCATTACTGGGCATCGTGCTGCTCGCTTTTTGTGCTCGGCTCGGGGTCGCTTGCTTGATAAGTGACTAACGGCAGCTCCTCATTGTTTTGCAGCGCAGCTTATCGCGCCACCAACACTCTTATGGACATTTCAGAATGGAGTGGAAATAAATAATAAAATAAAAAAGGGGGAGCCATCGACAAAGCTTTCAAAAGCGATTGAAGGCAAGTTGAAGGTGCTGGGCCATTCAGTTTGTCAATGGAATGAATATAAAAGCATTATAAGAGTAGATGCACTCCCTCTCTAGAGATCATCTGAAACGCTCTTTGAATTCTTACAATTCTTGATATAGAGCCTAGAATTTTATGTCAAATTTGCAAGGGGAAGTGCCAGAATGCAGTGGAAACATATAATCAAAGGGGAGCCATCGTCAAAGCTTTCAAAAGCGATTGAAGGCAACATTCAGTTGCTCAATGAAATGAATATTTAAGATTAATACGAGTAGATGCTCTCTCTCTAGAGATCATCGCATCATCTGAAATGCTCTTAGAGAATTCATACAATTCTTGTTTATGGAACCTAGAATTTTATGTAAAACTTGGAAGTGGAAATGTCAGAATGGAATGAAAAAGGGGAGCCATCGACAAAGCTTTCAAAAACAATTGAAGATAATGGACCATTCATTTAGTCAATGGAGTTATTATTATTGAAGTAATTTAGATGCTCCTGTAGTCTCCAGCAGTCTAGAATATCACATTTATCATCTAAAAAGGCTCTTAAGGAATTCTAGCAAGTCGCATGATTAATAGAACCCAAAATTTTATGTAAAATGGAATGAAAACATATATTCAAGGAGGGAGCCATCGACAAAGCTTTCAATAACAATTGAAGGCAACTTGAAGGTGCTGCACCATTCCTTTTTCCAATGAAATGAATATTAAAGCATTATAGATGCTCCTGCAATCTCCAACAGTCCAGAGATCACATTTATCCTCGCTCTTAGGGAATTCTAGCAAGTAGTATGCTTTATAAAACCTAGAATTTTATGTAAATTTTGTTTATTCGCATTCAAATGGCAAACGTTTTCCAAAAACGGCAGCAAATTGTTGAACATTTTCGAATCATTACAGTACTGCTGCTACTCATGACATAAATTGCAATGATCCCAGTACGAGTACTACGAGTATTCAAAATATTTGTTTGCCTTGCGGTCGCAGTCGAGTTCTATGCTGCTGGGCAGAATGTGTGCCAAGTAAAGGTTTTGCAGCCGCAAATCAAATTGGTTTATGTGACGGAAAATGTGCCTCATATGGTGAATAAAGATGGTCGTTTGGTGACGGAGTGGCGGTTGGAGGGCGATTGGCAGAACAAGGTGAGAAGAAAAGTGAGGTCCATTGCATTGCATGCATAGCTTAAATGTCTTGAATGTCATCAGACAGTGCTTCAGTGGGGCTTTAGAGATATATGCTGTGAAGGTTACATGGGATCTATAGACAATTGCCAGCCACAGTGCGACAACTGTCCGGCGAACTCCTATTGCGCTGCTCCCGATCGCTGCGAATGTAACAGTGGATACGAGTATATTGGCGTGCGAATCGATTCCGTGGTGTGTGCAGCAAGTTGCCAGAGTTGTGGAAGGAACACGCATTGTGTAGAGCCTGAGCGGTGCCTATGCGATGAGGGCTATGTGCGATCATCCGCAGAGAATAGCGCGGATTGCGAGCCAGTCTGCGTGCAAGCGTGTCCAGAATTCAGTCATTGTGGCAGGCCGAATACATGTGTTTGCAATGCTGGATACACTGCCCATGAGAATGGCACATGTGGTCCGATGTGCAGCTCCGACTGTGGACCCCATGGGTATTGCCGAGCGCCTGGGAAGTGCGGTTGTCTGTTCGGCTACCACTACGAAACCCCGGGAAGTAGTCAGTGTGTGGCTAAGTGCGATGAGAAGTGCGAAAGGAATGCCAATTGTGTCGAGCCCAATAGGTGTGAGTGCAAAGCGGGCTACAACCTAACCGAGCAGGCCTCCGGTGGTCTCAGTTGTGAGCCCATTTGTGGCACCACTTGTATCAATGCACGTTGCTCCGCTCCTGAAACATGCACCTGCCACAAGGGCTACAAAAGAGTAAACAAATACCACTGCATACCCATTTGCCATCACTGCAATGGTGGCGACTGCGTAGCGCCGGATAACTGCACCTGCTGGGAGGGATTCCTTCCAAAGTTTGAGACCAAGAAAATCAAAAGGAAGGATGTCATCATCCAGACTTGTCATCCGGACAAAAATGTCTTGATACCCCCCTGGAACTGTATAACTAGATGCCTCTGCTTGCAGAAACTAGAGCCAGAAAGGGAAGGCGAGCCAAAAACAGAGAACACTACCCATTCTAAGCTGCAAAGCGTATCCAATAATACCGCCCGCTGTGTAGATGCGTGTGATAAAGGACTTAAGAAGAGCAAGGACCCAGCTTGTTTGAATACAAAGTTATGCGAGTGCAACCAACTGTCCTGGAATTTGATTTGCCACGGAAAAAGTAAGAGTCCCAGATACACTCGATTTTCCTGTAGTGTACTGGCGCCATCTCCAGATTTATCTCCCAAAACGCGTAGTCTAAAGAAAGACACACCTGTTCAATGGGAAGACTATGCGAGAGGCGTTTTATTAGCCATGTTCATAACATTGGTTTTTATAGGCTCAGGTATTTTCTTCGCTTCTCGACGACACTTCCCACCCGTCGAGAGGTAATTCATACACATACATATGTACTAAGTTTATATTCCAAATAAAGGAGATAACCCAGATTTCATAATATAGGAATCATGCAAAACACTCTCAATGTTTTAGAATTGCAATAAAATATTATAAATTAAGAAACTATAGTTGTTTGTTAATATGTTTATATTTACAAACTACTCTTTATCTTCCAGTTTCTATGGCTTGCTTCTGTTTCTATTCAGTTGGACAGCATTATAAAAAGAATTCAAAGAATTTTAGCCGAGAAATTCGTCTTCGTATAGCATTTTTGCTTAGAAGAAGGTTTTATCCGAGAAATGCCTCTTCGTATAGCATTTTTGCTTGAAGAAGCCTTTATAAGCCTTTTTAATACGAAACATAATCAATTATTGTTATTCATTTTTGTTAAAAGATGTTTCTTAATTTACGATAACTTTCTAATTTCTATCTATCTGGTAGCTTTTGAATACTCTGAGTATATAAGCCATTGCTTGATTGAATATAGAGCTAAAAATAATTTTCCAAGATTCAAGTATCATGTGTAGTAAAAGTTATAGAGGACCCATGGCCCCTACCGACTTGGCCGTTAACAGTTCGCCATTAAAACATACATTCAATATTTGAATTCAGCTTTCAAAGTCATGTTGAGCATAGATTTAACTTTTTAGATCGTTTTATGTAGCTGGGAAAGATCCTGCAGATCCTGTGTAGTCGGGGATTAATCTCAGCCAATACTAAGCTATCGGTCACCACTCTACTATCGCTCATTACTTAGCTATAGGTCCCTAGTTAGCTAGCGAGCACTGGAGTGTTCCTACTATCTCTTTCTAATTAACATATTCCTAAAAAAGGAAATGCAATCCTCCCTTCCAAGTTAGTTGACAATATTCTTCTTCTTTTAAAATGCCAAATATGCATAGGTATAAGGCTATAAGGGATATTTCCAATGAGGCTTTTAAATAGCTTAACATTCTGTGAGCATATAATTAACATATGCGCAAAATTCTGTCCAGAAAGTGTTTTCGCCACACTGTTAATAAAAACATTTTATTATGTTAATATAAACAAACAATATACATATGTATGTATGTACATACTCGCATGTATGTAAATTAATTCATTACTTTATCGCTCACGTACAGTAACAAGAACAACAATAGCAATAAGAAAGAGAGAGGCGAAATTTCGCCAATTTTTTCCACTCACTGACGACGAACAGACCAACAGACCGACGACCACCACACCACCAACAAAAACCCAAACAAACGCAAAGGCAAACAATAACAACAACAACTAGATAATAAGTGCGCAACTTGTTATAAGTATGTATGCATAAGCATGTTAGTGCTTTTGTTGCTGAGTATGTATGCATATGATTTTGTGCGTTTGTGTTGCTCGATATATACAAATAAACATGAGGGGCAAGCAGGCGTACAGAAATGATTAGCAAGCCTCTGCGGACAAAGCCAAAGCCAAAGCAAAACCAAAGCAATGCCAATGCGAATGAAACGAGCGACCGACAAGCGTCGAGTGTGTGTACATGCATATGTATGTACACATGTTTATAGTAGGCAGTGTGTGTAGCAGAAGTAGCTTATATATGCATACATATAAATGCATATACATATGTATGTTCGTATATATTATACCCTCATAAAGCCAAAACGGTAACAACAGCGACGACGACGACGACGACGACAACGCTATCACATACAACATATCTACATACACACATATGTACATGCCTACATATTCTCAAATTATATGTACGCAGCGCAAGCTCGCAGTTCCACATACATACAGACATATGTATGTACTTTTGTGTGCTTGTAATGAGCCCCACAAACTTGCACAAGCAACAAACGGCGCTGGCAAAAAAAATACGAGTATACAGGCCGACTGAAAGACCCAGCAAAGCGCCAAAACCAGAACTGAATGAAAATGAAATGTAATAGGCAGTAACAACAACAACAATAATAACACTCCACGACCGGCCGCCGACAACCGGCGACTGGATACGGCTACAGTCCAAAGCAGATCTGAAAAAATTTAAATATGTACATACATGCATAAGTAAGACAAATCTGTAAGCATACTTACATATGTATGTATGTTTGTATCTATATAAATACGTATGCACATACATATGTATGTTACTGGATGCTACTCCATGTTGTCTGCGAGAATGTTATTGTACAGAGCTCTGTTCATTCATCACGTGAGCAAATTTCTTTTGAATAATGCTCTTCACAAATAAACACTGTAATTTCGCAACGGTATAAAAAATTGTTTGCGTCTAAACAGCATGTGCTTCATTTTATATTTAACTATATTTAGTCCTAAAATACTTTTTATTATTATTATTACATAAACCAAACCTTGCTCTCGAAATAAATATACACATAATAGAGTATCATTATTCATTTAAATCGGTGGATTCAGTACTATGTTCATAAAATGTTAACAAATAATTATTTAAAATTCTGAACGCATTTCTTTATGTGTATATGTACATACATATATGCGTTTATGTTAAATTCCTCTAAATTTGAATCCTTTTCGAATTAATTCGGCTTCTTTAAAAATTTATCAAAAATTGTATTTGGGATTTTAAAACAACTTCTAGGAAACTGAAAAAACGTAGTATTTAGTTGTAAAAATACGAAAAAATATATATTGATAAAGCTGATATCAAACAAAGCTGTGTGCATATTTATCATAAGCACTGTTGTAAACAGTGCCCAGTATTACAGGCCTTGCCAACGGAATTTTCCTTTCCATTACAAATAACATTATTAAAAACAATATATAAATTTAATCAATTAATGAATGCATGCGCTTATGCATAATAATGCTGATAATTATAATCAAATGGTTCATTCATTTGCTCACATTTGAATTTCACAGCACCAACAACAACAACAGCTCATGAACGATTCACAACATTCTGCTAAATGCTTATTGGAACCATTTTCTCTTCGGATGACGTCACTCTGTTGGGTCGCCATACATTTTGTATATAAGCACTTTTGTGTTTCGATGTGCAATTAATTTTCGAGCTTTACAAACAATGCGAGGCAAGAGAGCCAAATATTAAATGACAGCGAGAGTAGGAGAGACATGCCTGAGCTTACATGCATTTATGAATTTAACTGCGCGGTGAGAGTAAAAGCGAAGTAGCCTTTACTGCTATACCTTTTCTCGTTTTGCCATATTCTATGCATGAGTTTTTCGTATTGTTCTTGTCTAGACAGCGGCAGGTGAATGCGTCATGCGTTCGAAAGCGCTCTCTCGCTTGCTCGCTCCAACCCACTCTTTGGCGCTCGCACCCACCTGCCAAGGCGACATGACAAGCAAGTTTATATTGACGAGCTAGCTTGCATGTGCATATGTGTGTGTCATCAGCAGAAGCTTCGTGTGGTGTGTCGTCTTATGGATGCATGTGCGTTTGTTTCTGTGTGTACAACATGTTTGTACGCCTGTGTGCTAATGATGAGGGATTAAAACAGTTTTAAATACCGGTTGTTATTGTAATTGCTATTTATGTGGTTGGCGAGTGAGGAAAAGATGGAACGAGGGAGCGAGAGAGCACCAACCACTTATTTTGCCACCGCTTAACATATGTTTGTATGCAAGACTGACGGACATGTTATCGTTGTTTTTGCTGCCGCTGCTAACGACAACGTACATACATACATATGTATGTATGTACATATGTAAGCATCAGCGTCAACGTCGTTGATATGCTATGCTTTAAAGAGCTGAGCGTGTAGAATTTAGTTTGAATGAGTTGCCAACATTTTGTGTGAGGGAGGGGTGGGGGCCAATTGCACGTATGCTTGACTATACAAACATATGTACACATACACATATGTATGTTTGTAAGTAAGTATGTATGCACGTTTGTCAATGTGTACATATATTCATTTGATTTGCGTTTTTTATGCGCATGTGTGCCGCCTGCGTTTGTGTGCGAGTGTGTACAAGTATGTGCCACACTTCTTGATGTTGTTGGTACATGAATATAAATGTTGTTTATCTGTCTTGCTGTCTCGGGTGTCGGTGTCGGTGCCCGCCTCTTTTAGTAGTTTGGTGTGTGCGCGCGAGTGTTTGTATGTGCATGCATACATACATATGTATGTACATACAAACATATGTATACCGTTTTGTGTGTTTGTATTTCTTTATTGTTGTGTGTACTTTTTGTTGGTGCTGGGTTGTTGCTGCCCGTTTGGCTGGCTTGCTGGCTGGCTGGTTGTCTGTATGAGACCGCCTCTGCCTCACTTGTTCGCCTGAACTTTTTCAGCTGTTGGCCTTGCTAATCAATGCTGCGCGCCGGGTTATTTCGCTATATCTATATGTACACAAACAAATCTACAAAAGTCACCGACATGCACATGTGCATGTCATGCGTGTAAATATGTACAGCTATAGCTATAGTCGACAGCACACATATGTACATTTGTATGTATGCCCATATGTGTGTATGTATGCATACATATTTGTTGGTTTATTTTCTTTCGCGCTGCAGTTACGGATACGGATATTATTTGATTACTCTAGTATGTAACACAAATTGGAGCATATTATTGGTCAAGAGCAAATTATGTATACTCTACACCCACCCATTATTTATTTTGTCTGCGTATGGTTGTTAAAATGTCAGTGTTTACATATGGACATACATATGTACTCTGTCTGAGAGCATTAGTAGCATTTAGATGAGTTTTTTGAACGTTTAGAATACAAATCGAACTGTTGGAACACTTATGCGGGGTTTTTAGACTGGTTCTTCTAAATAATATCTGCCTTTGCATATGTACTATAGTCTACATAAAAGTTGTGGCAGTCCGACTTTTGAATACCGGTTATCCGAACACCATCCTAAGGAAGAGGAGATGAATGAGAAAACAGCAAACACTTTGATTAAGATATCTTTAGGTACTAAGATTGATTTTTGCACCGATATTTCTATTCCTTCGAATATTAATTTTACGAAATTTGTTAGGAGCATCTCAATAAACAAAAAACGACAGCCGATCGGTACTATGGCAGCTATGTAATATAACCTTATCACCACTCGGGTACAGGGTATGAGAATAAAATCATTATCAAATATTTGAATAAATATTGGTTTCGCCTTCTTAGCTGGTTTTTAAAAATATATTCATGTTCGGTTTTGCAGACCTTTTGAGTTCATATTAAATTAAATAGTAAAGATAACATCACAATTTAAAATTGGGCAAAGTATTATTATTATGTTAAACAATGTAAGAAACTTTATTTATAATTTTCATTTAGGAAAAAGTGGAATCCCTTTTTTCATTTTTCCTATAATATTTATAATAGTTCCTATAATATTCCTATTTTATGTCTGACTTATGTATAGCACTTTTAAGCACCAGCCTAATACATTTGTTGCCTGTGATTTCTCATTTGTTGTTTCTGTTGTTGTTGTGCGGCACAGTGCACATTAAAGATAAGCTTTTTTTTGTACATAAACATATGTATGTATTTATATACAAATGTATATTTATACATATGTACATCTTTTTATCGGTTTTGGGTGCCGTGTTGTTGTTGTTGTTGTTGTTGCTATTGTCATTGGTCTGTTCATTTCTTTCCCATTACATGCTGCCCTTACATACTTGTAGCGAACGAGCATATCCACATGCCCACACACACATGAATACATAGATAGGTAGTTATGTACATACATGCATGCATACATAGGTACATATGTTATTTTCTTTATACAGCGGTATTACAATTTACTCGGCAAACAAAAAAAAGAGGAATAAATATTGCAACTATTTGTTGTAGTGTCAGCTACAAGAGCGAAGAGAAACAATTTTTCTACACTTGTTTCGCATTCATGCGCTGCTGTTCATTGGTAAATAATTTTATAATAATGTTGTTGCTGTTTGTGCGCGCCGTCATAACAAAAAGATAAGCCACACAAGTATGAACAATTAAGTTAATAACAATAAACTTTTTGTATCGCTCTCTCCATATCGCCATTTAAAGCCACATAAATGCAAATCATGCCTGTCAACAAAGTCGCCTCTGTATCTGTATCTGTGTGTGTGTGTGTGTGCGGATGGAAGTGTGCCGCAATTTGCAATAAAATAAATTAAACAATAAATTATAAATTTGTACAAAAAATGACTGTTCGTCGAACAGGCGCACAGCAAAGCTCAGTGGGTGAATAAAACGAACAACAAGCCCCATGGACTGTGTGAAAGTTTTTCATCTTCTATTCCGATGTTAAGTATGTGTGTGTGTGTGAGTGTGCACGTACCATATACACATATGTAGGTGTGTATGTGTGTGTACTTAGTACTGTGTGCGTACAACATGTTTTGGGGGCCCCCAGCGACCGACCACAACATGCGTGTAATATGAGTAGAGAGTTAAACCGCTGCCTGACTGGCCGAACGGCCGACCGGCCAACGAATTCATTTAACAGTTACGTACACAGAGAAAAAATGGTATTGTCGATTTGAAATTGGGAGAGTGTATATATAAAGGCTTTTTTAAGACGGTCTTAATAGTTCTAGGTAGTGTAAGCATTTACTAATACATTTCACTAAAACTTCTTTTATGGTTTTATGCCTTTTAATACAAAATGGGCAGGTATAAAGCCGACAATTATATACTCTTCACTATGACATATTAAACAAATTTGATTGTTTCGTTGTAGTGCGCTGCCCCACTGTGATTAAGAAGTTTATTAATGATTAATAATATAACTGTACAGAATTAGTGCTAACCTTCTAACTTCTTCTTATATTGATATTAACAACGGGCTACAAAATTAATGGCAAATCATCTAATGCTTGAGTTTCATGTAATTTTTTTCGGTGTACTCGTCGAGTGTGCTGTCACAAAAAGCGGAACATCCGGGAAAATGTTTCAATAAGATTGTTTATCATATCGCTTTTCACCCAATAATTAAGTATAATCCGCTCAAAAATATTGTTCAACATTTTCAAAAATATAAACGTGAAAATTACTTAATTAAACAAATAAATAGAACAATGATTTATAAATTAATGAAATATGGTAATGTATAATTATTATACTTAAATTAATGTATTTGTTGTCCAATTAAGTACATTTATATGTACACTTATCGATATCCAACATTAAGGCTTTTTGCGGGCGTTACTTTACAGGCGAGGTCTAAAGTTTCTGTTTCCTACGCATTCACCTTTTTGGTAAAAGTTGTGATTATGGTATACGTTTTGCACGATTTTCCATAATATTTTGTAAATACTGTAATATATATTATGTAATACTTTAATATCCACTATATAACATTTATTTCTGTAATTAAATTTCTGGCTCCCTTGACTGCACCCTTTTTTCAGAATTTGATTTTATAAAAAGGAGGAGAGGAATTGCGAATAAAGCTGAAACATCTTTTGGGGAAAAAGAGCGAGCATTTGGAACTTTTCTCTGACTGCATGGACTCGTCTATAATAAACAAACTGACGCATTTGGTGGTCAAATATTTGTATATATAGGTGGGTGTGTGTGCTTGGCCCTCATCTCACCCACTTTTCATTAGCCGCCTGTTGAAAACAAATGTTTGTAGCTGGCCCTTAGCTCCAGTCTTCAGAATGTTGGATTTCTCAAAAGTTGCAGGTATTATATGCCCTACATAGACTATGCAATTATATTCATAATACGTCCACAAATACTACAAACTAAGTATTAGCGATCGTATAGAAGGAGGCATTAGAAATAAAGCCTTTTAATATTATTGGTTTCAAACCGACTTAAACAAATCGTCCTTTTTTTTGTCGAGCCGACTACTCCTAATAATATGTACTATGACTAAAACGGTACTTTAGCACTGCATTATGGCACTCTTATCAGTTTAGATATGCATATCTTAATTTACAGATACTTGTAGTCTTGGGATGCATGGTGTCTCGGTTCTATACCTCTTTATCAAATTGAGGTTTAAGTATAATCTTCAATAGTTTTAGGCACTTTACAGTCCGGGTCGCATAATCTAGGACGACCGTCTACGCATGTGGAGATAAGGCACTCAAAGGTCAGGCAATCGCAGCATCTTATAGTACATTATAATGAGTAGCGTTCAGTCATGAATTTAGACAGCGGTCAGATAAGGCCTCAATCCGTAGCCTAGGTTGCTGTCCAGTCAGTGGCATTCGTGTATGAATCTTAAGCCTTAAAGATTGTGTGGCTGGGCCAGTAACCTATTTATCGCACTGGCAGACAAGAGCGTCAGAAGCAGCATCGATAACGTCACTATCAGTTGCCAGAAAGCAACGGCGGCATGGACATAAATAGGGGCGGCCGTTATAGACTCGAATATATTCTCAAGTATCAGCATGAACGAGGTGGACCTAAATCAAGTGAGGCCTGGAAATTTGAAGCCAGCAACCAGCTACACGAGCAACTCACTGCACGATGCTGTAAAGCTACGCATTGGAGATGAAGGCATCGCAGCAATAGCCCCTCAAACGCTCCCGGAATTCTTTGGCGCCGTCTGCAGCAAATATGCCAAATCGCCGGCCTTGGTTTTCGAAACGCCGGATGGCTGGACAACGCTGAGCTATGAGGAGTACGAGCGCAAGGTGCGACAGTCGGCACTGATGCTGCTGCATGTGGGTCTGGAGCCGCGCACCAGCATCGGCATCTTGGCCTTCAATTGTCCGGAGTGGTTCTATGCTGAGCTGGGGGCTATACATGCCGGCGGCATTTTAGCTGGCATCTATCCGTCCAATTCGGCAGAGGCAGTGCATCATGTGTTAGAGACAAGTGAGGCCACTGTTTGCGTCGTGGATGACGACAAGCAAATGGCAAAGTTGCGAGCAATCAAGGAACGTCTGCCGCGCCTCAAGTCCGTCATTCAATTGCACGGACCCTACGACTCATTTGTGGGCAACGAGCCCGGCTACTATCGCTGGAGCGACTTGGAACAGTTGCAGTTGGAGGCGAGCTACGGCTCCGAGTTGGATGCTCGAGTGCGTTCCGTGCATGCGAACGAATGCGCCATGTTGATCTTCACCTCCGGCACTGTAGGAATGCCCAAAGCTGTAATGCTTTCGCATGACGCCGTCATCTTCGATGCCAAGACCATTGCCCAAAGCTTCGAGAATGTGGAGGAGGGTCATGAATCTCTGGTCACCTACTTGCCGCTGAATCACATAGCAGCACAAGTTTTCGACATTTTCCTGGCCATGGCGTACGGCGGCTGCGTTTACTTTGCGGATCGCAACGCGCTCAAAGGCACCTTGACACGTACCTTTGCGAAGGCGCGACCCACACGCATGTTTGGAGTGCCGCGCATTTTTGAGAAATTTCAGGAGCAACTGTTGGCCGCCGAAGCCAACAGCAAGCCATATGCCCGACTGTTGCTGGGAAAGGCGCGAGCCACTGTACGGCAATATCATCTGTCACGCATTGCTGGGTAAGTCCAAGTCCATAATCACTAGACTTTAGACTCGACACAATCGTGAAATCGGGCGGATGCTAAGACATTACTAAGATTTGATTTGACAAATCGACGAGTATTTCCATTTTTTTATAACGCTTTCTCTCTCTCTCTCTCTCGCTCTCTCTTTATTTACCTATTGCCAAAACATCAAAATGATTTGATTTGATTCGAGTGTTTGAATTTTTGTATGACGCTTTTTCCCCTCTCCTTCTCTCTCATTTTATATATCTATTGTTAAGACATCAATATGATTTGATTTCAGTAGAGTATTTGAATTTTTGTAAAGGGCTTTTTCTCTTTTTCTCTCTTTATCTACCTATTGCTAAGACATCACTATTATTTGATTTGATTCGAGTATTTGAATTTTCGTATAACGCTTTCTCCCCCCTTCTCTCTCATTATATCTATTTTTTGCTAAGACATCACTATGATTTGATTTGAGTAGAGTATTTGAATTTTTGTATAACGCTTTTGCTCTTTTTCTCTACCTATTGCTAAGACATCACTATGATTTGATTCGAGTATTTGCATTTTTGTATAACGCTTTCTCCCTCTCTCTTTCTCTCTTTCTCTACCTATTGCTAAGACATCACTATGATTTGATTTGCATCTTCCATTTGAACTTTCGTATAACGCTTTTTCTCTTTTTTCTCTCTTTTTGTTTATCTATTGCCTGATCAGTAATCAAATCTCTCTCTATGGCGAACTGAAGTATTGGCTGGCTTCCAGAATCACACGCTCTATAAAGCAGGCGCTGGGCCTGGCTTATTGCAAGACATTTATCATAGGTGGCGCTCCAGTTACCGATGAGCTGAAGCACTACTTTTTAAGTCTGGACATTCCGCTCTGCGATGTTTATGGCATGTCGGAGACAGGTGGCGGCATCACGCTGCACACACAAATCAAAAACCTGTCCAGCTCGGGTCGACCCGTCGAGGGTTTCGAGGTCAAGATCAACGCGCCCGATTCGAATGGTCAGGGAGAGCTTTGCGTGCGTGGTCGCAGCAATTTCATGGGCTATTTGAATGAGCCCTTGAAGACGAGTGAGACCATCAAGGAGGATGGCTGGCTACATAGCGGCGACTTGGGCTACTTGGATCCCTTGGGTAATGTTATAATCTCCGGGCGTCTAAAGGAGCTGATAATAACGGCCGGTGGAGAGAACATACCACCTGTGCACATTGAGGAGCTAATCAAACGGGAACTGCCATGTGTCAGCAATGCCCTGCTTGTGGGCGATCATCGCAAATATTTGACAGTCCTCCTAACCCTGAAGACGGACACAGATGCGCACACTGGCCTCCCACTGGACGACCTACGTCCGGATGCCGTTGAGTGGCTGCAGTCCCTCAACTTGCACTACACTCGGCTCTCGGAATTGTTGGGATTGGCTGCTCCGCTGAAGCTGCCTAGCAGTGATGACGACATAAAGGCAACCAGCTTGCAAATAAATCCCAATCCGAAGCTAATGCAAGCCATTGAGGAGGGCATCAAGAGTGCGAATAGACACGCCATTTCAAATGCGCAGAAGGTGCAAAAGTTTGCTCTGCTGCCGCACGACTTCTCTATACCCACGGGCGAGCTGGGACCCACTCTGAAGGTGCGACGTAATATTGTGCTGGCGAAATACGCTGAGGTTATCGAACGACTGTACAAATGAGGACTACAACTTGCTTGGACTGGTGCTTATGATTAAGTTTCAATATGTTAGTCATTCAGTTAATAAATTTAATTTCAGAAATACTATATAGATGGACTGCCTTGTTATTTAAAAGATGAATCAGATTTTAGTGCCGCTCTGCGGGTCGTTGCTCCGTTCAAACCAATTTGATGACGTAAATCAAGAACCGTGGCTTAGTATTGTGCTTATCAGCAATCGAAGCAATGTATTTTATTATTCACACAAAGAGCCATTTGCTACTCTGTAATCTGCACGCTTTTTAAGACTGAAAGAAATTGGAATTACGATGGGAGTTCACAAATCAACTAGAAGTCCCAAACACTTTTCTTTCGAAGCATTAGACTAAAGATTTCAATGGATTACGATACTAGCTGGAATGTTTTGACTTGACTTTCTGTTTTGGCTTTCAGCTCCGGTTTAATCAAATAAGTGATTTGTTCTTTGGAATAATTCAAAAATCGCATAATCCATTAATTGTCAAATAATATAAAAAGGTAGTACAGACAAAGATCAACAATGTGCCACTTACCTCCAATTACAAGTATCTAATAATAATTTTATTAATTGAACATCAATTATCTGGTTGACTTTTTATACCCTGTACCCGTAGGGTAAAAAGGGTATATTAGGTTTGTGCAAAGTATGTAACATACAGAAGGAAGCATCTCCGACCCCATAAAGTATATATATTCTTGATCAGCATGACGAGAGAAATCGATCTAGACATGTCCGTCCGTCTGTCCGTCTGTCCGTCTGTCCGTCTGTCCGTCCGTCTGGATGAACGCAAGGATCTCGGAAACTATAAAAGCTAGAATAACCAAAGTTGGCATCCAGATTCTCCTAGGTCCGAGTAAGGACGAGTTTATTTTTTTTTTTTTAATTTTCCCCCCCTTCCCCCGCTACAGAATTTCGTCAATAGCGTCCACATTTCAAAAGCTACCTAAACCAAACTTTGCACACATAATTTCTATACAATTATCTACTGTTGTTTAAAATTTTATCAAATTCGGTCAATTCTAAGAAAAGTTATTAGCGAAACAAATTCTCTACAGTACAACCCCCTCAAACTGCAGCAACAAGTTCGCTCTTCTTCTTCCTCTTTTTGCTGCTGCTATGGGCGCATATAACTCAGTGACGGAAGTTTACCTGGGTACAGGGTATTACACTGTCGGGCTTGCTCGACTGTAGCGTTCTCTCTTGTTATAAATTGATTAAGTATTAAAAATCCTGGTTGCAGAAAGCAGTAAAACAATTAATTAGCTTAGTTATTTGGCATTGTTGCAATGATTTGTTGCCTGGCGATAATTCTTCTGCTTATCCTTGCGATCCACATGACGACGCGCCCAACGTAGGGCCGCAAATACCAGAGCAATGGCCACCAGCATCCAAATTATAACCGAACGCGAATCAAAGCGATCCGTGCGTATTTTGGGCCAAGTGAGTGGCGGTGGTGTGAGATTTCCTTCGTCAGTAGCGTGCTGTAACCAATTAGATCTAACATGAAATCCGGCTAAGCCTCTGTATTTCGATTTGTGCTCACCTCACAGCTGGATGCCACATCGGACTGTTTCCGCACAATGGACACATCCAGCAAGACAATCGAGAGATTTTTCTGGCCATCGAAACAATCGAAGCCCTCAATGTTCAATACACTTTCAGTCTCGGCACTGATCGTTGGCCAAGAGCGTGCAAAATTTATGGATGCGGGAGATGTACGTAACATATTTTTGATCAGCCAATTGCAGTCCCAGGGGTTATCGGCCAGGTTGATGAGCTTGAAGCCATTCAGGATGCTCTGATCGACCGAGTGCAGACGATTTGAGGAGAGATCCACGCTCAGCGCCTGGCGATTGAGAGCTGATGGTAAATGCTGTAACCAATCGACACTATCCAGCTTGTTGTGGGCCAATTGTAGGTTTGTCAATTGGGCCAAATGCTCCAGTAGCTGGGACTCCATTACCTTTAGCTTGTTGTGCGATAAATTAAGGTATTGGAGCAGCCGATTTGAGTGGAATAAGGCCGAGGACAAGTTGGTCAACAAATTCGCACTAATATCCAGTTGGAGTAGACTAGTAAGCGGCGCCAGACTATGCTCTTCCATATGAGACAGTGTATTATGGCTGAGATTTAAACGCTGTAAAGAACAAATATTTTATTGAAATAAAATTAAAATAGAAATAGAATAAGTAAGGAAAGTTAAAAGAAATTTAAATTGAAATACAGGTCAATATGATTTATACATTAAAGAGTGTATATTTGTTTGTGTTCATTTATTGCCATAAAGTTCGATAAGACTTTGAAAAGACTAATAAAAATTTTGTTAGAAAGTTGTTTTCTGATCATTTGACTGCCTCTCTGGAGAATGATTTGACTGGACAATTTCTGGACTATATAAAAGACTATATAGCAAATCAGCAAATAAGCTATTATTTGCTAAAAAAATAAATCTAAATCGGGTTGAAAAGTATTTATAAAGAAGAGAGAAGGCTGAAGTCGAGCAAGCCTGACAGTTAAATACCCTGCTCCCAGTAAAACTTCCAGAACAGAGTAATATGCAGAAGCAAAAAGAAGAAGAAGAAGAAGAAGAGCGTACTTGATGCAGCAGTTTCTGGGAGTAATACTGGAGTGAAATTGTTTCGCTAATAACTTTTCTTAGAATTAACCGACTTGGATGAAATTTGAGAAAAGAGTAGAAAATTGTATGTAAAACAAACTCGTGTTGGCTAAGGACTAGGAGCGTTCACCTGCCAAGTTTGGATAATGTGCGCTCAGCCGTTTCCGAAATCGAGGCGTTCATACAGACGGACAGAATGAACAAACGGACGGGCATGACTAGATCGATTTCTCTCGTCAAGCTGATTAGGAATATACATACAGTATGGGATTGGAGATGCTTGCTACATACTTTTCACACAAACCTGAAGGGTATATCCTTCATATTTTACGGGTACAGAGTATAATTATTGACAGCTGGTTCGTCACTTACCTCCAACGATTCCAACCCAGCCAAGCTGTCGTTTGTCAGCTCGCACAATGAATTGCGGCTTATGTCGAGGTGCTGCAACTCATAGTTTTTGGAGAAGGAAAAGTGTGGAAGTTGCTTCAACAAATTGTGCGACAGATTAAGGCTGACCAGACGCGAGAGACCACGTTCTCTGAGAAACTGGACGCTCTCCAGACGATTACCCTCCAGGCGAAGCGTTCGCAAGTGGGTGTTGCTCTGAAAGGCATCTGGTTCCACCAGCCCGATGGCATTATAGTGCAGTGATAGCGTCGATAAGCGGTGCAGGCCATCGAACATGCTTCCATCGATTACCTGCAGTCGATTGCGGCCCAGATTCAAGTGCCTCAGATGTGTTAGACCGTGGAATATGCCCGCTTCGATCTGCTCAATGAGATTGGCGGCCAGATTCAAATGCTGTAGCTGGGGATAGCGGTCGAAACTTTTCTCATTTAGTGCCCCTATCGCATTGTGACGCAAGTCAAGTGTGCCCAGAGCGGCCAGCGGCTCGTTAGACCAGGACTTGACCACAGTTAGGTTGTTGTAGGCCAGCGAGAGGGTCTGAAGCAGCGGCAGGCCATGCAGCGCGAAATCGTCCAGTTCGATGAGACCGCAATCGTTTAGCTCCAAGCTCAGCAGTTGAGTGTAGCGCAAAAAGAAGGCATTATCCAGCCGCTCTATGCTGCAGTTGCGCAAGCTCAAGGCGCTAATGGTTTCGTTCAGATCAGTGAGATCCGTCTTGCTGCAGTTGCTCAAGCTAAGTGGCCGGGCCGTGAGAGCCACACAGTGGAGCATAAATAGCCACAATAATGGAGCCAACATTCTCAAATTCATTTGGCCTTGAGCATGTAAGTCGATGGCTTATCTTAATGCAGCTGCTTACTCGTCTGCCGACTGGCAAGGTGTCAAGATAAAGTAATCCGTGCAACGACAGCGCAGGTGAAAACCAATATTTACCGACCTTTCTGCAAATGGAACGCGACTACTGCTCGCACCAGCCACCACAAACGAAATGCCCCGGGCCCATTGCAAGGGGCCTTTAAGAGGCTGCTCGAGTCTAGAGAATCTTACATTCATTCCAAGCAATGTATTATCTCCGAGCTTTTGCTCAAATGTCTATTTGCTTGGTGTGTAAATATTTTTGTCTCAGCTTACAGACTCATGTAGACTGCTATACCCTGTATCTAAATGCTAAACAGGCATACTAGACTTTTTGGGGAAGGTATGATCTATTATAATCAAAGTTCTAGGAACTTGAGAGTCCTTGTTTGGTGGGGAGATTCTGCCAAGTTCGAAAGATTGTAACAAATACACAGCCGTGAAAAATTTTCTCAAATATCAAATTAAAATTATTTCTAATACCTTCTTAGAAACCAAATCATATAATTAGAAATGTCATTAAGATAATGCTTAAGGCTTAATGTGGGTCTGCAGTGGCTTCCAACCCATTTTCATTGCGAAAATGACTTTCTCTCAGTGTTCAAATGGGAAGGATGTTTGGGCCTGGAATATTGGTATGTAAGATATAAATGGACTACTAGACTTTCTTTATTGTTTACGCAATAGATCTTGGAACTTGAGAGTCCTTGTTCGGTGAGTCTCGGTGATTCTCTTAAGTTCCAATTTGCTCAACAATACAAATACTTTCTTTATTGTTTACGCAATAGATCTTGGAACTTGAGAGTCCTTGTTCAGTGAGCCTCGGTGATTCTCTTAAGTTCCAATTTGCTCAACAATACAATATAATCAATGCATATACTTAGAAGTCAATAATTTGATCAATAATTCAATTTAAATGCTTGATAATATCTTCTTTTCAATTAATCATATATTTAGAACGAACAACTCATTAATTTATAAGGCAGACACGTGTTATATTACGATGTTATAGGCCTCGCATAAAGCAAGTTATGTAAAGTATTAATTTGAATTGATTTCAAGAGCAAAGCTAGGCATTCCATAAAAACCAATATGAATAATTAATAAATATGAAGAAAATAATTTCTTTGCAAGACTTCGTCATTTATTTTTATATTAATGTGCATAACACAACTATAAAGAGCCCTTATTTCTGGAAAAGTCCAAACCGCATATTTATTAAAATAAAATATTAAAATAAACAAAAACAATTTAAGTGGAGAGGCTTTGAAATATTTGAGCAACACCTTCATGTTTCAGTTTCTTGCCGAACCTTAAGCGCGAACGACAGACATTCCTCGAGATGAATGAATATATCGTGCTTGTATTGGTTTTTAGTTTATGGAGCGGTTCCTTGGCTGCCGATGAAGTTGAGTCTCATAATGAGGAAGCTACAAATCATGTTGCAGGACCAACAAGCCCCCAAGAGGTGATTACTTTGCATACTTGTACTCCTATCTAGGGAGCTAGCTTAAATTATCGGACTAAGGTGATTACGAGTGGTGCAATCAAATTTGCTTTATTGTGGGAATACCTATTATAATGCCGAACAGATTTTGTTGATAGAAGAAGAATGTGGATTACAGAATTTAAAAATTAAGTCTTTCAACTAAGTTGTATTCGGGGTCTTATAGATGATACGAGAAACATAATAAATTATTCATTAAAATAGCGATCGGCTAGTAGTTTGGATTTATTTTGAAATTTTTCACGATTTTCAGAACAAATTATTTTAAATTTGAGATTAAATTAATGAACTACAGAATTGAAAATGCTAAGCCTTTCAACTAAGTTGTATTCGTAATCCACAAAGTTGTATTCGGGGTCTTATAGATGATGCGAGAAACATAATAAATTATTCATTAAAATAGCGATCGGCTAGTAGTTTGGATTTATTTTGAAAATAATCACGATTTTCAGAACAAATTACTTTAAATTTGAGATTAATGTCGATTACCACAAATGCTAAGCCTTTCAACTAAGTTGTATTCGTATCCACAAAGTTGTATTCGGGGTCTTATAGATGATACGAGAAACAGAATAAATTATTCATTAAAATAGCGATCGGCTAGTAGTTTGGATTTATTTTGAAAATTTTCACGATTTTCAGAACAAATTACTTTAAATTTGAGATTAATGTCGATTACCACAAATGCTAAGCCTTTCAACTAAGTTGTATTCGTATCCACAAAATTGTATTCGGGGTCTTATAGATGATACGAGAAACAGAATAAATTATTCATTAAAATAGCGATCGGCTAGTAGTTTGGATTTATTTTGAAAATTTTCACGATTTTCAGAACAAATTACTTTAAATTTGAGATTAATGTCGATTACCACAAATGCTAAGCCTTTCAACTAAGTTGTATTCGTATCCACAAAGTTGTATTCGGGGTCTTATAGATGATACGAGAAACAGAATAAATTATTCATTAAAATAGCGATCGGCTAGTAGTTTGGATTTATTTTGAAAATTTTCACGATTTTCAGAACAAATTACTTTAAATTTGAGATTAATGTCGATTACCACAAATGCTAAGCCTTTCAACTAAGTTGTATTCGTATCCACAAAGTTGTATTCGGGGTCTTATAGATGATACGAGAAACCGAATAAATTATTCATTAAAATAGCGATCGGCTAGCAGTTTGGATCTATCACAAGGCTTTGATTTGTGCAAATTTTCAGGATTTTTACAACAAATTATTTTAGATTTCAGACGAATGTGTATTACAGTATTGAAAATAATAAACATTTCAACTAATTGGTAATCGAGGAAAAAGAATACATTATTAATTAAAAAAGCGATTAAAATAGCTTTGGTCAGCACTTTCAGAAAATTTCATTTTCAATTTTAGATTATAGCCTTGTTCTAGGAATAGTAACTAAAATTCCCTTTCTCTTTCTTAACAAGGAAACTGACGTGCAAAGTAAAAGTTGTCCTCTGCACAGTTCACTTAAAGGACTAGGAATCTGCATGTGTGAGGAGGGTTACAAAATAAACGAGAAATGGATCGACAAAGTCAACACGACAACCCCGTATTGCCTCCCGAAATGCAATTATAATTGTGGACCGAACGGTTCCTGCATCAAGCCTGATATATGTGACTGCCATAGCGGATACAAGATGGATGGCGAGAATGTTTGTAGAGCCGTGTGTAAGCTTTCCTGCATTAATGGCCAATGTATTGCGCCCGATGTATGTATGTGCAGGGATAAATTTATTCTTGTTAAGAATAATAACACAATGATTTGTCAAGATTGCAAAATTGATGGCAGTTGTAGTAGAGGTCCAAAAATATTGGTCATTGTAGCATATTTCTTCGTGGCTGTTGCTTTGGTTGTTATCACTGTTGGAGCCGTTTATTTCGCCATCGCACTGAAAAATCGATCGCGTTCCGAAGAACTAGAGAATATCGCCAACTAATCGCTCTACATTCTCTAAATCTACATTTTTGAATATAATGCAAAAAAAAAAAAATGGACAAATATTGCAAGAAGTGTGAAAGTTTTAACTAAAACTAAATACATACTAAACTACTAATAGTACAATCATCTAAAATAACAGAAAATTTGCAAACTCTTAGCAAGTAAGAATTTTTGAAAATAAAGTGAATTCCCAAAAATTGTAAAATTTTTTTAAGCTCTCCCCAAACTCTTCTTTCAAATACAGAATAGAATAGAACATATCGTTTTGTTATTGCATTGGAAATACTTGTATATATTAACTTTTTGGTCAAAGTCTATATCCTTTTATAAACCGAGAATTGCTATTTTTTTGGAGTAAATTTTTAGATTTTAGTTTTGGGCAGTATGGGCAGAAAAATGTAGCGTGGGAAAGGGAGATGGGGGGTTTTGTAGAAGTAGCAGAGTCTTAATACTTAATTTGGTCTACATTTGATCTACACTTTAATAAGTCTAATATCTTTTTCTGTATATAAACCTATACACCTAATTCTGGTTTTACAAGGTCCCCTTTTACACGGTTTTGATTTAACACGGCTTGAAAATTAATGTAATATATAATTTTATAAATGGTTAAACGATTTTATTGCATTTAGCACGATTCAAAGTAACATCATCAATGTCTTTTTTTACACGACTTTTTCTGCGGGTGTACATTTTTTCCATACCATACTATATATGTCAAATTTTGCGAATAACAGTCATCTATTTATTTGCAACTTTTATTTAGCATATTTCGATATTATTTACCGGTCATCATTTAATTAGAAACACCATTAGTAGTTTTTTGATTTTCTCACCATTCTCCCATATAATCTATTAAAGTTTTTAATCAAGAGTAGACCACATATTGAGAAAAGAAATAGAAGGTACAAAAAGAGGCATTAAGGTTGTATTTATGGTCTAGACTCTAGAGTTTCAAATCGAAAACAAGCTCGACCCCTCTAACAAATTGGATTGCACTTTGGCATCAGCTACAAATTTTTCGTTTGTATTATTAACCCATATTAATGTGCATATTATTTCATTTAATTTTTTTTATCTTTCTGATTAATTGAAAGGTTTAAAATGCACAGCTCGGGCAAATAATTGAAGGAAAACAATTGCACAAACTCACAATTTTCAGCATCGTTCATTCGTGAATTTCCGTTTTCATATTTAAATCAATTGTATGTGTGTGTATGTATGTGTGTGCGTGTGTATGTGTGTGTGTTGATTTATGAATATTTGTTTGCAAAGCACCTGCATTTCAAATTTTCCTTCAATCCATGCGGATTGCGGCTGCGGGACTGTGAGGCTGCAAAGCCGCAGCAACCAATGCACTTAACCAATACTTGTACAAATATTAAGCCCCAAATGTGGACACGATTCTCACAGACTGCGAGTATAATGGCTATATACATACTATATATATGTATGTAAGTACTCGTATATGTATGGGTACAGCAAAAACTATTATAAGCTTGCCTGTAATGTATATTCATTTTGATGCTTTTGATGCTTTGCCAAGTTGTAAGGAGCTCGGATATGCAAAGGGCAGCCAAATTAAAATTGCATTTGACATGCCAAAAGAAAAAAGCGACAAAGACTTCTCTAGAAGCTCAACAAATTATATTCAACAAGTGCTTAAGTGCTAGTAAGTGATTATAGAAGAGCTAGGAAAGTAACTTTAAAATATTTTTGAATTTAAATCCACGACTGAGCTGAGTTTGTCACAACATTTCATAATTCCTTTTTTTATTGGATGACTATGTTTTGGAACGTATCAATTGTAAAGAATAACAGGATATGATTAAGTCCGTTCAAAAGCAATTTTTATCATTATAAATCAGCGGCCTTTTTGCTGCATTTCTTTAAATTAAATTCTCTTTTATTATGTTTTATTTGCTAATGATTTTCAAAAAAATAAATAAAGAAATTAGAGAGCTTAATGGTGTACTGTTCGGACATGTTTTATTTAGGCTCTCAGATATTTTGATGTTCATTCGCTGTGAAAACTAAGGCATTTATTTATTGTAGCTTTATTTTATTTAAAGTGCTTGTACTATGTTATTTAGTTTCTCTATCTGCTGCTTAATTTATATAATTAAATTTACTAAATTAAATTAAAAATTGCCCCAAGATATTATTATTTGTTCTTTTTTAAGTTGAAATTATAACATAATATATTATTCTATATCTTTATTGTAATATAGTATATTTTACTATAATACAAAACATCTTATAGTAATCTGTATCGACAGCATAATTTGTTGATTTATTAAAATACAATAAAATAACAAAATAATTGTGACTTGCTTGCTTGCTCTTCCCATTTTTATGAAACGAGAAATCTTTCGATAAATACTACACGAAATGCATCCTTGTTCCTGCCCAGGCACAATAATTATAATAATAACAATTATTAGGAACCCCATTTGGAAGCAATGCGAAAGCACTTTCGATATGGAGATAGCTTCACGATGAGGGGGGTTGTTGTCCCTGCGACGGCAGTTTGAGAGATGAATTAATGGTTTGCCCCCTAAAAATATGTGTTATCGATATACGTGTCATCTCTATAATAAAACCAAATATCCGCTAGCCATATTAATATAATTGAAACGATGTGTGTAGTTGTTTGTGTCCAATAAAGATACGATCAGATGTGAAGAATGGCCAGACCGATTTTGGAAATAGATCCATTAAAATTACATTTGTCTCGGTCCATTTCAAACGATTTAATAGTACCACACAAAATATATATTTATTGTGATGAAAACATTACTGCTCAGTGCTGCTCAGAAACTTCACAATGTCTATAGGTCTATGCAAGCTGCTGGTTCTGCTCCTCCTCTGCTTGCCGAAAAATTGGATCGCTGAGAGTATGGTAAGGGATATTCGAGGAATAAGCAAATGCTAACTATATGCAATATCAATTTGTTCCTAGCTCGATTTAATTCCAACCAAAGTCGAGTGTGAAAACGTTATGCCTACATTCCTAACCAATCTGACGTGCGTTTTGAGATCCAATGATCTTAACCAGGCGGTGATCGATTTGGATTTTTTCGTAGTGCGTCAACTAAATAATACTTCAGTGTATTTAAATTTCAACGCAATGATCGGGAAGACGACGATGAACTATATAAATGGCACTTTCGACATATGTACTCGTACAGGTCGAAATAAACTAGAAGATAATTTAATAACGCGCATTATGAGTGCCTCAGTAAGAGAATACGGCAACTTTCTAAACGAATGTCCATATAAAAAGGTTAGGATTAAGGTGTTTATTTTGCCATTTCCAATTCTAATAGTATCGGTCTTTATCTTCTCTTATAGAACAAACATTACTATGTGCACGGCTTCAAGGTCATTGAAGGTTCCATTCCACCATACTTTCCCGAAATGAATTTCACGGCAACTGTAGAGCTCATCACTAATCGACGTAAAACGTTGCGCTATGTGGCAGTAGGTCGTGTTGTGAAGGTTCGCAGGATAACAAGTAGAATAATACCGTGAATTAACTATGTTTGTCACCATATATACACACATACATTGATCGAATGCAAAAATACATATGTGATTGGTTTCTTATCGCCAAAACCTATTTAAAATTGGTGAAAAGACAAGGATTTAAGGTATGTAATGTAAATTAAATGTTTGACAATTTCAGTAACTAAAACAGCTATGTTGCTAAGAAAAGAAAAGGTTACTCAATTGTTAAAGTAATAAAAAGTTTAACAAAATTTATAAAAATAATCATAAGTAAAAAAAGGAAAGAGAAACAAGAATGAACATACTCTTTTTGTGCTCTCTCCTGTTTCGTATGGCTGTTTGTGAGCTTGGTGTGTTTTTATTTATTTGTTTGTTGAGTTTGTTATTTTGAATGGAAGAAAATCGTGTAAAAAAATTTAAAATTTTTTATTTTCAAACCGTGTTTAATCAAAACCGCGTAAAAACAAAGTTAGGTGTATTTTTGTATTGCTGTTTCAATGCTGGAGCATACTTTAAGAGCAAAGATTACAAAACTTCAAGCATTTAAAAATAGTTTTCATTTTTTGCGTGCTTCTCAAAAATTCTGTACATGAAATAAACAAAAGTATTTTAGTTCTGCGGGAGGTGCAAAAACTGTAACAGGCGTGGAGGGAGGCGTGGCAGATGAAAGGCTTGCAAAGGACATATATAAAACGCAATATACAAACACATCGCGATTTCGTTGCATTGAGAATTGAACAATGGGTTGGAATTAACAGCTAGAAGCATTTAATTTGCATATTTTAGCAATTTTCTTATCTATTTAAATAGTTTGTGTAATATGAGTCATACTTCTTGTGCTTAAAAAAGGGGGAAGTGGTTTATTATTTCCTCTACAGGCAGCACTACTTTCAGTATAGTTTGTACTCTGAAACGTTCCTCGTTTTTCTGAAGAGTAATTGCGCTGTTTGAGTTCTTGAATTCAATCTGGTATTTTATTTTAAATTTGGGCGCTGCGTCCGTTCTAAACATAATGAAATGCTAAAAAATAGTTTGGAAATGCTTGAGAATATATATAAATCCTCACTAATAATCCTCCAAAAACTAATCCAAATATGATCCTTTGAGGTTCTTGCATTAAATTCCTTCTCCACTTTAGTTTGCGAATAGAAACGTTATCCAATACCCACAATATTTATTTGTTTTGAACCAAGCAAGCTTTTCTACGTTGCTCAAAAGTCTTGAGTAACTCATTTATATAATTTTGAAAGTTCTGCTTCAACGTGCAGTTCGATTTGTTTAGTTATTTGAGTTTAGCAGAATTTTACGAAATATTTTCGTCATTTTTTAGCGCGATTCCAAATTAAAAAGTTTGCAATGGAGGAATTGACGGGATCTCTAATTTTAAAAACTGCCAAGAAATGTCTCGCAGATGGGCGTCTGTTTCACGCACGATATCTCTTGCAGCAGGGTACGAGCTTCATTGTGACCGAGGCGGAAGAGATGGATACGGAAGAGGAGGAGGTAGTGGAGGAGAAGCTGCGAGCAATGGCTTTGGCCGAGGAATGTTCATTGTGCATAGCACGCCTCAACACCCAGATTAATAATATGATCAAGGAGAGTAATTCCGAGGGCTACATCGAGGTGCCGGCCAATCAGTTCGGCTACGGCTACAATGTGACATTGCGTCCCTTCTTTAAGCCGTCGCTGCGCGAGCTGATTATTGAGGAGCCGCTGATGACCACCAGCGAGCACTTCGACAATCTGGCCATGCTCGTTGAGTTTTCTCTTCTGTATTGCAAACAGCTGGTCTATGTAGAAGTCGTCACACTGAAGGCTTCGGGGAAAACTCAGCAGGCAGAACAGTTGGAACGCCTCGAGAACGTGAAGACCAGTCTGCAGAACTTCGGTGTGTACTTCGGCTATAGATTTCTATCGGAATTGCGGGAGACGCGTGTGATCTTCAGCGACGGTATTATCATTCGTATTACGGAGCATGGTCTGCACTATTTACAGGCTCCGCCAACAACTCTGCGAATTGGCTGGGGAGGCCAGCGTTGCCGCAAATCCAAGGAGACTGTGTTGACTGTCTATCGCATACAGAAGAAGTAAATTAATCTAGATTTGTGTGCCTGTGTGTGGGCTGTGAATGAAGAACTAAGCCGTGTGTGCCTTGTGGTTATGTACGATTTGAATCTGTATGCGTTTAAATATTTGTGAAATCATGGCCCTCATATGTTGACAAAGAAAATTTCGTAAATAAAATACGAATTTTCGAAAAAACCAAAAAAAAAAAACATTTTTAATGCGACCTATTTATTTTGTGAGAAACAACAATAACTTTGCATTCAAAGCTTGAATAATTCCACCTAACAATGCTGCATTACACAGAAAACCGGATATAAACAAGATATAAACAACAATGCTAGAGTTGTGCCCGGTACCTATAATTTGAAATTATTTTCATTTTTCTTTAATTCAATTTTTAAGAATTTAATTAATACACCAATAACTGCTTGCAGAGCAGAGTTATAAATATGGTTATAACTTAAAAATAGAAATACGTGCTTTGTCAAGAATTTATGGATAATTCCAATCTGGAGTGACGTCATATTCGTACGACAAAATATTAAATAAATAAGTGATAATGTGTAATATCTAAAAAGTTATATTTAAAATGGCTTAGTACATTAAAAAAATATTAACAATCGACCATAAAGCTTAAAAGCAAGCCAACTTCGATTACAAAATTGCAGAACTCTGCGAAGTGGGCAGGACTCTGCTTGAATATTTTCAGTAGGATTTGAAATATGTTTATTATTTCAGTTAAATTATTCAAAAATGTTCCCTAGTTTCATATTTTTATTTAACTTTTTTCCGGAGTTGACATTTTCTGGCGTTACATAAATTTAATTTGCGAAATTTGTAGCTAGGATTTATTTTAAAACATTATTTAACATTAAAACATGAACATTATTTAAACATGATTTAACCCAAGTTTAATTGTAAGCTAATGCTTTTTACCCCTTGCAGCGCACCTTTGTCGTGAGAAGTTGCAAAATAATTCCAGCATAATAACTGCCGAATAAACTGATATTTAACTAAAATGACTTTTATTTGAAAATTCCATAAGTCGAAATTGAAAGTAAATTTTAATGCAATGAGCACTCAGTTGCTCAGATAAGATGCTCTTAGAATATAGCAAGCTGACCAATATATGAACTTAAACTTTGCTCGCCAACGCAACTAAGTAGAGCTTCGAGCCTATTAATTTAATTAAATTTGAACATTTGAACACACAAGTGAAGAAAAACTGTTTGTTAGATTGTAATTTGTCGGTCATGGTGGTCTTTTCTTTTCCCATCCCTTTCTAGTCCCTAATGGGCACGACATGTTGCCAATTGTTGGGTAATATTTCTGATTTAACCCAACAGCTCAACTGTGCTTAGCCCAGAAAATTGTTTATCAATTAATGTTGGCGGGCTTGCCAACAGAATTGCAAACTTTTTGTTTGCCAATTCGCACACAATGCGAGCAACAAATACATAATCCGCTAATTTATGCTCATGTAAAAGGGCGGCTGGCAGCCAAACATAGCCCGCATGTCCTGTCAATGGCTGTGCGTGTCCGTGTGTGTGTGTCTATGTATGTGTGTGTGTGAGTGTGTTGGCTTGGTAATAATTTCTGTGACGCGTCTGTTGACAAACACACACAATGTATGTAGCGTCCATGAAAATGTAAACGCAGTTGCAATTTTCCATTGCCTACTTTTAGGCAGCGCATAGAAATTCAAATCCGCCATGACAGAAATTTCGACACGCCGAGAATAAACACGTATACGACGCAACGGATGACGCTTGTGCGTGGGTGTGTGTGTGTGGTTTTGATAAATAATCTGTCACAGCATGAATACAATTAGTTCCATTGATAATGATATTTGCGGTTGTTGTTTTAAATTTCCAATTTTAAATTAGTTTCGATCAATTAGAATACTATTCTAATTGAAATTTAAAATTAAATGAATTATACAAAAATAAGAATGTAGGCGACTGTCAAATTTAATATGTCAAATTTAATATAAATTTGCATGCAACATTTGTTTTCTTTGCCTGCCTTTTCTGCAGCAACTCCTCGTCGTTTTAGTTTTTCTCTCACTCTTACCACCAGCTCTGTATAAACTTGGCTAAATGCCAGGCATACCCAACGGCGATGCGGAGTAGTCCAAAAAATAATAATAATAATAATACGAGCAGCATATTTTGGTACAAAGCGTTCCGTTGGCAACTGAACTGAACTGCAGTTTGTTGGCAGCGGGAAATGCAGGCAAGTGCCGCGACTTTCGAGAGTCGCACTTACACATAGTTTTTATTTGCACATTCTTTCTACTACAAGTATATGGAGAAGTGAAGTTCGCTGAGCACGAGTGAGTATCTCCGTCTGCTCTGCTCGGTATTAAAATATTTTTGTACATATTCAAGCTGCCAAAATGATTTCAATTTAGTTCCGCAAAATAAATTTGTCTCGTTTTTCTCTTATTCCTTTTCCTGTTTTCTGTTCGCACAAAATGAACATCCAGTGACATAATTACGTGCTGCCCCCTTGTTGTGGTCTTCGAAATCGCACACAATTTTCTTTCTCTACTGAGTGGCTCAATATTTATTTTGTGAAATTGCAGTTAATTTCAAATCGCAACACAATTCGGAGATAACATTTTAAATGGATAATAAATAAAAGAAATTGTTGATTATTTAAAGATGGAAATTGAAATACATATGTTATATGTATTATCGCATCAATTAAATTCATAATCTATTTAACAGTTTTTGGATAGAAGAGGAGAAGAGCAACAGTCAAATAGTTAGTAGTAAATAGGCCTGTCCTAGTCATTTAATACATACTTGGCATACCTTTAATACCATTTGTAGCATAGCCTTTGTCAAAGAATTATTTTGGGGCATTATTTTGTTTTAATAGATAATTAAAATTAAATACCTTCAACCTATATAGTACGACCTTGAAAAATATCTTTTATGTGTGATTTACATTTTCGAACTTTATTCAATTATTTCCCCAGCCACTAGAGCTAGAAATAATATAGCCATAACGTTCATGAAGCAATCTTTAGATTAGAATTTAGTTTGTATTTAAAAACATGTTAAAAGTATTTAACAATATTCGTTGTAAATTTTTAAGAATATCCATTTCTATGTATGTCTTTGTTATGTTGTTCTCTATGTTACAGATATGTGTCATATATTTGAATACCCTTCCTTCTTAACTAAAAGTGAAATGTTTATCTATGTGAAGCCCTGTACTGTTTCCATTCCCATATCTTAGTTAAATGTTAGAGTTATGTGTCATCTATTTGAATACCCTTACTTCTTAACTAAAACTAGCATGTCTATCTATGTTTTATTATCTTTGAGCTGCAAACACAATTGCTTTGTGCCTTTTTTGAGCTGAGAGCTCACATTTCATTTATTAATTTGCACTCATTGTCGTTGTTTTCTTCTTTCCTCATTCAACGACTCCCATGGGGGGAGTTGCAGCTCTTCTTTCTTGGCTTATTTCGCATTAATTTTCAACTTCATTGCAAGCTTAGTTTCATTGTTGTTGGCATGTGCGCGCGCCTTTTAGCTGTTTCTATAAATTTTTTAATATGCGCTTTGTCCTGCTTTAGCAGCACAATCAGGACGGCTCTGCCATCGCATTTCCTGTATAGTCCTGCTCTCTGCCCATTGTAATTGCAACACTGACCGTTGCGCCGTTGGCACCAAAAAAAAAAAAACACACACACACAAACAGAGTCGCCAAAAGAAAGTTGCATGGAAAGGAAAAGGAGCAGGAGAGATGGGGAGAGGGAGAGGGAGGGGGAAGAGCAGAAGCCATAGTCACTTTGTCGGGCTTTGCGATGCTCCTTTTTGCTTCTTTGCTTTTCAATTTTAATAGAATTTTTACTTTATTTGCAACAAGAGCACACACACACGCAAAAACACAACACAATTTTGTAATCTCTTTCTTGTTTGTTGTTTGTTGTTGTTTGGCAGCATTTTTTTGTCTCGCCTTTTCTTTCGCCTGCTCTGCTGCACTGGCTGGCAACATTTTCTAAAGTTTTCATTACAGGAAACACAGAGCTGCATTTAGTTGGTTGTTGTCCGTTTTTGCTTTTCGCAGGATGTGCCAGCAGTCCTCGTCACATGTCTATATGTGAGTGTGTGTGTTTTTATTTTATGCGCATGAAAATTCGGCATTTGAACAATGAAATGAAATTTGGCGTTCCACTGACTAGCCTTGCCCCCCGCCCTTCCATGTGCATTTTATTGCACTTTTGTTGCCCTTTTTCGTGTGTTTGGTGTGCAAGTCTCGTTTCATTGTTTTATTTTGAGCGGCTGTGTGGAAAATGTTGCCATTCCTGTGCATTTTGGGCGTTGGTTTTAATTGCTGCTGACAGCGAACTTTCAACAAATCAGAACAGTTCCTTCTACGTCCATTCTCGGTTTATTTTCTTTTCGTTTCGCAGTCAAATTGTGCAACTGCACATTTAAAATAAATTCAGTAAGCTTAGTGATTACGTGGTCCACTAAGCGATTTAAAATGTTCCCAATGCGGGGATCAACTTTGTAATTTACGGCTTAAATGTGCTTTCACACACTTTTTAGAATAGTGTATGCTAAATAAATAACTTTTTCCATGGCATTACATTTATTCTGTCGATTATACAGCTCTTAATCGTCAGCTGACTAATTTTATTTCGAGCTACCAACGCCATTCAATGAGTGCTTTCAATTTAAATTATAAATACATAGCTATTCCGATTGTCCATTCTCTTTTTAAGTTATCTAATAAGCTTTTGATTAGAATAAAGTTTTCTTCTTTTCTTACTATTTGTTATTTTTTTATGGGTTTCTTTTGTATACTTTTTCCCGCTTTACACTGTCGATTTTTGTTTAACTTTTTATATTTCTCCATTGTGTTTAATTAAGTAGAAAAGGATTAAAACAAGATTTTAATTAGAATAACGTTTTCTTCTATTCTTACTATTTTCTTTATTATTTCTTATGGGTTTTTAAATAATTTTTCCCGCTTTGTTGTTTAACTTTTTATGTTTCTGCATTTTGTTTAATTAAGTAGAAAAGGCTAAGCTGTCTGTACTCTTAACATTAAGATATCTTTAACTCACTTGAAATTTCATAATGTTTTTAAGAAAAGTGAATAAATTTAAATCGATTTTTTTTTCAGTTCGTTATAATGTCTCTGATAATATTTGGCTGTGAATAAAGGCGTAGCTATTTTTAATCAGTATAATTTATTGCAATCTTTATCGACAGCAATATAATAGCAATAAAATAATAAAATAAAATAAAAATCAATATAAACACTAAAAACGACCTCAGTCTAACAGAAGCGAACAGGATCAAACCTATTTCTTTAGAGTGACTTTATTTTATTAATCATGGCATAGATCTTTTCGTGTTATTATTTTGAAGGACATTTCTTAAATAAGAACTCTGCGGCTTGCCTAATTAGTTTGTTAATTTGTTAGTTCTGGAAGGCAATAAATTAGTGCTTTGTGGACAGCAGTCGGAAGCTAAAAAATGTTTAATTTGTTGTATTAAAAAATAGTTGCATCTCTATGAACCACAAAACTTTTTCGAAGCACGGCTTTACATTTATTTATTTATTATATATATATTTATTTATTTAAATTGAGTTCATAAAGAGATCATCAATCCATTTAACACTAAATTTCGTCAAGCAATACACTACAATGTATGCAACATTTGTTTATAGTAGCTTTGTCCCTCCCCAAGTTTTTTTTAAAATAAAAAATAATAAAATAATTTTTTTGTGGGCTTAAAATCCTTAACTTGTTTAAGGCCAGATCGAATTGATTAAGAACTTTATAGTTACATCCACTGATATCATATCTTAAGAATATTTTTAGATCCTTTCAAGGATTTCTTCAAATATTGTTATGATGCGAAAATGTTCCGTTTATTTTTAAAGAACATTTTCGAAAGATATTAAACGCCATAAAAAGGTGATCGAAAGATGGAAAAGTTTAGTCTGCTTAATGGAAAGAGGAAGGCAACTGGCAGTACATTAAGGAACCAGATCGCAACTTTGCTTAAATATATTAATGTTATTATTGTTGAAGCAGGAGTTCATTAGTTAAAGGTTTGATTATTGTTGAATTGTTAGATTGTAATTAGACTTATTGTAAACTTAATTTGTAAGCCAATGAATTTTTTAGCTGTGTAGTAACTGGAATTTGTATAAGCTTAGGTTAACTCTGTAACGTTAAGGCGCACCTTTAAGCCTTGTATTAAGCCTAAGCATAATTTGAAAAGAATACAGGTTTCTCGTAAAACAGCATCGAAGCTACACGAACCAACTTTTTCGCATGAAATAAATTCTCCAGCTCAGAAACTAATTTTGTATCCTTAATAAATTCAGTGTTAAATGTAATTCCCAAACATATACTCTTCTTAACTCCCTGTTATGAAATTATGACCAGATATGTGTTTTGTTTTCTCTCTCAGCGGAAACTCTGTTAGTTGCAATCCAACTTTCTCCACAAAGTTTCTTACCTCATAAAAAACAAATGAAACAATGGAAAATTATAATCTAATGCACATCAAACAGCAGAGAGTGATAAAAAAGCTAATGCAAAGAGTGCTCCACAATCGCTGAGAGCATTGAGCTGCCAACTGTTAAATCGCCCGTACAACGTGCGGGGGCAGAGACCACAAGCTCCACACAACTGCTCCTGCAACTCCCGAGGAGGGAGCAGGTCCTGGCACAGGTCACTGCTTAGTGGCTGTCCAAGCCACAGACGACAGATGCAGGATATGAGAGCAACCGCAAGCTCTCGTAACAAGCAGAGTGAAATATATGCGAAGTCTCGCTGCAAGAGGCAGCAAATGAAATTCCTGGCATTTGCATAAACTACTCTCCTAATTGATCCCGGCCAACACGAAGGACCAATCTTAACTTAACCTCACTTTTTATAATTCCAATGTTAATCAATCATTTATTTATTTATACAAGTATATCTCTATAAAAAGGAATAGTTGCGTTCGCTGTTTCGGCGTTTCTTTTGATTAAAAGCTTCTTTTTTTCAAAGCACATTGAACACTACGATATCTTTAAATGAAATATCTTTACTTGAAATTTTATATTTTAAAAAAAAAAAGCGAATAAATTTTAATCGATTTTTGTTTAGTTTGTTAGGTCTATAATGTATTTGAGAATATTTGCCAGTGAATAGGGGAATAGCTATTTTTAATCAACACAATTTATTCCTATCTAAATGAAACTAAATGTATTCTATATCCGTTTAAGAATTGTAGATCCAAACTATCATTACACACTACACATTAAATCAATATTTCTACTTATGTACATATAATGTTAAATGGATAGATAGATGGATAGATTTAGGGCAGCAGCTAAGTAACACATTTAAGAAAAATTCAAAATTCAAAAAATAATAATAAAAATGATTTTTAATCAGATCTCGTTTTCTTAACTTTAAATACAAGTTGAACTCATCTCTTGCGCTACAAGTAAATTTTATGTAAAAATAAATCAATTATTACACTAGTCTAATTTAAAATCTTTCTATTATAATTAAGGTTTTTGATTCCGCAACTTCTAAACTGTTGTTTTAAATTATACTGTTATATTTATAACTTAAATTAAACTTATAGTTAAAAACAAATACAACCTAAACTAGGTGTTTATTCGTAATTACAATTTAACATTTATAATTTATATAAATCAGTTGGGCAACTTCCAAAATCAGATCTTGTTCGGAAAATTCGCAAATAAAAACTCCAAGTAGCTGCTGATTTTAACCAAGTAGGAACAAGTTTAATTCTATAATAAGTTATTTAATAATTTAAATCGCTTGACAATCACACTAATAATTATATAAAATCCTCTGTACGTTAATATTCTCCCGGTCATAAGGGCATAAGGTGGGCTTAAATAAGATCAGCTTTGGCATCAACAGTTTGCTTTAAAATCTTTTCCTTTAAAATATTTAATAATAGATTTAAGCTACAATCTGTATACACCTGGAATATATATACATATTCATATCTCAGATGAAAAGATGTGGTTCTGAACGCTGATTATTTATATTAAGCTAGCTTTATGCAATTTTTAAACAAACAAAGCAAAATAAATAAAAAATTTAAAATGATTTTCATTGCGCTGAACATGCATTTTAAATGTGTAATGAAGCTTTATTTTTAACCATGTCACTCAGATATATTTTTATCTTATCTTTATGCCCACCAAGCATTGCAATTAAGCAGCACTTGCAGTGCACAATTTTCGATCCGTTGCATTTTTCCTGCCTTTGTCACTCATCCTTTGGCTGATGATGATAAGGAAAATGGCATTTTATGAGTCCAAACATGGTTGAATTTATTGCCGGTTCCTCCTTATTTGGCGATGGCATACTATCCTGCTGCCACTCAATTTAATGTACGCTGTCGATAAGTCGCGGAGCGTGCCGCGCCCCCCTCGCCCATCGGGGCATTGGAGCGCACTGCCGACTTTAATCCTTTTCGCCCGTGCGCCGGGCAAGCACGTACCAGGCGCGAGTGCAGCAGGACCTGCAGCAGTTGTCAGGAAGTGAGCGACTCGCAGCTCACAGCTCGCAGCGCTGTCATGTAATAATGCCTGGCAAGTCATCGAGCAGTCTCTTGCACAGTAGCCTAGAGGGTTCACAATGTCCTCCTTATTTTGTTTATAGAATATTTTAAAGAATTCCTACACTTTATTTCGATAAATAGGCAGCATATGATGATTTTGAGAGATTGCAAATGTGATCATAAATTAATTATTATCTAGCTTTGCCAATGTACCAGAATGTCCTAGCGAGTACCCTTTTTCAAAATATTGATAATGTACAAATTTTTCTAACCATTTTCAAATATGGTTAATTTTTAAAATATTTGATGCCCTTCCAACTATGGATATTTTTGAAAATATAAATAATGTAAACAATATTAATATTTTAAAGCATTTCCAAATATGGTTAATTTTGAAAATAATTTATGTACTTCCAAATATGGATATTTTTCAAACTATCCATTTTTCCAATTATGGATATTTACAACAATATTATAAGCATTTCCAACTGTGCATATTTTTGAAACAACATTTTAAGCGATATGGATGTTTTAAAAAATTTTAATATTTAAAACAATATTGTAGGCATTTCATAATGCGGATATATTTTGAAAATATGGATAATTTAAACAATATTTTAAGCATTTTCAAATGTGGATATAGTTTGAAAAAAATAAATAACTTAAACAATATTTTAAGCATTTCCAAGTATGGTTAATTTTGAAAATATTTTGTACACTTCCAACTACAATATGAATATTTTTGAAAATATGGATATTGTTCAACAATATTTTAAGCATTTCCAATTATGGATATTTAAAAAAAGTATAATTTAAACAAAATTATAAGGATTTCCCAACATGGATATTATTGAAAAAATTGGATATTTAATACGATATTTTAACCATTTTCAAATACGGATATATTTCAAAATATGGATATTTTCAACAATATTTTAAGCATTTCTTAATATGAATATTTTAGAAAATATACATAATTTAAGCAATATTTTAAGCCATGGATATTTTTAAAAATATGGATATTTTAAACAATATTTTAAGCATTTCAAAATATGAATATTTAAAAAATAAATTGATATTTTAAGCAATATTTTAATTTTTGAAAATGTGGATATTTTAAACAATATTTTCAGCATTTAAAAATATAGATATTTTCGAAAAAATTGATATTTTAAGCAATAGATTAATTATTATTTTTGCAAATTTTGATATTTTAAACAATATTTTAAGCATTTCAAAATATGAATATTTAAAAAAAAAAAATTGATATTTTAAGCAATATTTTAATTTTTGAAAATGTGGATATTTTGAACAATATTTTCAGCATTTCAAAATATAGATATTTTCGGAAAAATTGATATTTTAAGCAAAAGATTAATTTTCATTTTTGCAAATTTGGATATTTTAAACAATATTTTAGGCATTTCAAAATATGAATATTTAAAAATAAATTGATATTTTAAGCAATATATCAGTTTTCATTTTTGAAAATATGTATATTTTAAACAACATTTTCAGCATTTCAAAATATGAATATATTCGAAAATATACATATTTTAAGCAATATTTTAAGCATTTCCAACCGAAAACTAACGGACTCATGTAACGTGCAGTTTTTTGGATGAAAGCTATATCTAATAATTGGTTAGATAGGAGGAATAGAGTAGGGTTTCTTTATAACTGCGCGCAGATGAAGACAACTCCTATTAGTCCTAAATTACAATTTTGGATATGAATTCCCTCTGTACTGTTTTGAAATGAATGGCCTGCTTGATAGATTGCTATTTTTAAGATAAAATTGAAATATACTTGAAATACTTTCCCTCCAATGCGACATATTAATTAAATCATCTTTTTACTTGTACATGGGTCTTGGATGCACTGTGCTCTGCGTTTGACAGCACCTGCACTTTTCCGAGCACAAGTACGAGTGTTTTCCATTACGCGCACGACTTTAATGCAATAATCCTCAACGTCGGAAGGATGGGTCGGCGAGGAGGCGACGAGGAGGCGTGGAGGGGAGGAGGGGGGAGGCGCACGTCGACCGACGAGTTGATAACATTTTCAATTTTTATGACAAGTCAAGCAAGTTGCACGAACAAGTAAACTCAATCGGCTGGTGGAGTCGACTCTTCTTGACGTTGGCGTTGGCAACAACAATAACAGTAACAATAATAACATGGCCGTTTGTGCCATTACCGTTACGTACAACACTCACACCGAGAGCCAAAGCCCCATGTCGACTGGCAGGGCGTTATGATTTATTGGCATGCAACACGAATACGCCGGAAATGTGTGCAGTCAGCCATTTTTATTCAGCAGCCAACCCACATATATAACTATGTATGTATGTATGTGTGTGCAGGTGTGTGTGTGTGCGTTGCATTATTGCCACCGTTAGAGCTGAAATATCACTCTTTGCCGCCTGCCATTGCCCGCTGTCAACAATTTTTGGCTGCAACCAATGCATACTAGAAACGTTCATTCCACACTTTTAAGCGCGTTTCTGGTAATTGCCTGCAGCAACGCGACTGTGTGGGCGACACAGTGGTATACAATAAGCAAAAAAATTGGAATTAGGATCTTTAGAAGAGATTAGTTTGTAGCGAAAAAGATGCTTTTTAAATTGTTTCGTACAACAAACTAAAAAAGTTGGAATTATAGTAAGATTTTTAGAAGAGATTTCTTTTTATAGGAAAAAAATGTTGCTCTTTAAAATAGACTTCGAGGATCTTTAAAATCTGCTGAAACGTCAAACTAAAAAAAAATGGAAATGGGATCTTTAGAAGAGATGAGTTTTAAACGAAAAAAAATTAATGCATGGTTTTTAAAATTGTTTTATAAAAATAAAAATACCTACAGGGTGCGCCATCTTTTATGTCGGCATGTAAACATTGAATATCTTTGAAAATAAACAACCGATTTTCAAGTATGAGATATTTTTATTTAATTTGGTTCTGTACAATTTCTTCAGACTAATTTTTCAACACTGGTCTATTCAAGTCAATCGGTTCTCTAATGACAAAGTTATTCAAAATTTACATACCGACATAAAAGATGTATTAAAAAAATAGAGAATTAACACAAGTGATTTATGAATTTAATTAATTAGAAATCGAACAGCAAATTAATTCAGTTTTTAAAAACTAACACAACAATATAGTACACAAAATTCTATTATATATTCTATCATATATTCTATTCTATTCTATTCTATTCTGTTCTTTTCTATTCTATTATAATTATTTAGTTTTTTTTTTTCAAAAAATGTGGTATTTTTGGGTTTTTTCAAATACATTTGAAAACTAGTTAATAGATTGAAAAAGGCCATTGTATGAAGCCGTTTGCTTAGTGGTTTTTTGGATCTATTTTAGAAGTAATACTTTAGTTGGGGCTTATTATTTGTTTAACGCAGAACAATACATTGTAAATATCTCTAGAAAACATGACAGATCACATTTTTATGTTTTTTTTTCTTGTTTACTCGACATAATGATGTTCGCTATGAATATTGGAAGGATGAGATAATAATCCAGCTGTCTTTATCACAGTTTAATGTTCATTTTGTTCCAATGTGTAATGCCAACTCAACATTCTTAAAACCTACCTCTTCAATCTCCCTTTTAAAATCAGCCTGAGTTGGAAATGCTCTGATGCTCTTCTCTAAATATTCATAAGAACTCTTGTCTTTAGCAACTATGCTGCGATCGCCTAAGCTCGAGTGTGTATGTATGTACGTATAATTAAATCGTTAAGTTTTTTGACCATGGTGAGAAAAACAGTCACCATGGAAGGCTGGTTGATCTTCTAAGCTAGAGTGTGTGTGCGCAAACATCTATGGGTGTGTGCGTAATTAAATCGTTAAGTCTTTCTAATATTCGCCTGTATTTCTTGCCATTGATGGCTTAAGACAACATTTTGTAGTGCACCACCTATTGTCAATTGTATTGAACTGAATTAAGATGGATGTTTGTTTGTGCTACAACTCTTAGTTAGAAAGCTTCTGTTCTTTCGTTAAGTTTTGTTCGAAGCTACACCCACTGTGCCGCTGCTGGGCTGTTTATTTAGATGCCGCGCACAAAATTAACTTAAATATCGACACCAATTCGTTGGCTCGCACCAAATGCTAGTTCGAAGCGCCGCTGACCTCGACACATTAACACTTTTGGACTTTTGGCAAACTTTTTGGCGGCAGCAGACACAAAATCAATTGAAGATAGTGAGGCAGGCAGCAGAGCCAAATGAAAATCCATTTGAAACTAAATGCATAAATTATCAGGCAATCGGAAAATGGGGGAAACCGAAAATGGAAACAATGAGGCGGCAATTGGTTCCGAAACTTAAAACCTCTTTTGTCAACTACAGACTTTCCCCAAAAACAGACCACACCACAAAAAATAAAGCTAATGGCAGAGAAAAGGAAAAAAGGGAGAACAAAACGACTTTGTCCATTGAAAAGTTGCAGCCTTAGCTTGACTTTTCAATAAAATTTCCCTTTGCTTCAATTTGCGCCAATTTTCGCGCTACCGCATATTTTAAGCTCGACATCGCAAGGCTGGGGAGTGGGGGGAGGGGAGGAAAAGCGACAGGACTGCAACTGAGCTGGCACTGCTGCATTTTCGGCGTGAAGGACTTTTGGAAATGGCTCGTGAAATCAGCGCAGAGTGAGTTTTCCGCCCCCTAGACCAGTGCTCTGTATCTCAGCCCTCTATCCGAATCACTGCAGCTTGTCGTTTGCTTTGGTTTCTTGTCTACGATTTGCAAAGAAAAAAATAGAGAAATAAGGGAAAAAATCAGCGCTCACTATTGACATAAGGAGAGCGAAAAGGCATAGGCAAAATGGTCAGGAAAAAGAAAAACAGACGGCTGTGAAAATAAAACGAAAAGTCCTTTTTCGGATTTCTCTGGGCTAAATTGCACTTTATTTGCGGTTTGTTGATTTTATTGCAGAACTTTGTTTACAATTCTGCTTAAATTTCATTACACGATCCGAGCGCAGCTCACGACCAACCAAATAGGAGGGCTGGCGGGCAGGCGGGCAGGCGGGCGGGCGGAGGACAGACCAACATTCAAATTGAATACGAAACCTTGATATGAATTAATATTTGAGCAGTGTGGGACCGCCGCTAAGTGGAGCAGACAGCGCTCGGGCAGGCAGGCGGTTTTTTCTTTGGCTTGCCAAACGAAAAGCGACATTGGCTATATGGGTCAATAGAAAACCCCAATGCAGAGTTTAAATTTCAACTTGACAGTGCTACTTTATTGGCTGTAACAATATTAATGATCAGAGTCCAGATAAAACTATTACTCGCACAAATTCCAAGAGTCCTTTCATGTTTAAAAAACAACGAACTTTATCATGAAATGTGAGGAAATACTTTAAAAGACATGCTTGATAGAATATATACTGATAAGATATAGATATATTCGCCTGCTGAAAAAGCTCTCCAAAAATTAATAGGTAGAAACAACAAACATGGTAAGACGGTTCTATTAAGTCTGGCAAAGGGTAAGCCCATATAGGTATATTGTTTTCTACCTTCCACTCCTTCACTAAGGATGTTTTATGATAGCTCCTGTAACTGGAACTCGAATTTTGAAATCACATTATCCTTGTATGTATTATAAGAACTCGATTCAGAAAACTTATGGACTTTCCCTAACACTCCTAGTCTTTAGCATTATTTGCCCAAAGTTGACAAATATATTTAGAATTTAAACAAAACAATCACCAAGTATTGTTGACTTATTAATAATAATTAAGAATATTTAATGAAATATTACAAAACGTTAACAAGCAGGGTCTTTATTCGACTAATTTTTCACACATTTAAAATAAAATATTGCCGTTAGATTATTGTTGCAGAGAGATTTGGAAATATACGCCCATTATTATTCTAATATTTTATTAAATAGTCCAGCAAGTGTAAGCTGTTGACAATATTAAATGAATTACTAGAAAACTTTAACAAACAGGTTCTACTTGTAAGTATATTCGACTAGTATTTGAAGCATCTTAGCAAAGAAATAAAAAAGAAATTATAAATTATTCTTGTAAATTTGAAAGGGCAGATATAGGATTGTACATTTTTATTTTAAGAAGCTTTTAAATAAATAGTTTTTTATTATAAATTCTTAAAAAGGGAATAGGAAATATATAAACAAATAAATCTACTTACCCCACTCACTAGATCGGGACAGCTATGTCCCGATTACCTGCCAAGTCTAGTCAGAAACGTGAATAGATCTATAAACAAAAAATAAAGAATAAAATGAAGTTAGTAACATTTTATAATTAGTATGAATTATACTAATTGAATGAATACTCAGAATTAATATAATTATTATTATTATATTTCAAGAGAAATACCAAAGACATAGACAAAAAATAAAGAATAAAATGAAGTTAGTAACATTTTATAAAGTTTAGTTACAGTACGCAACACAATTAGTATGAATTATACTAATATTATTAATGCAAATAATTAATATAATTTTTTTTATTATATTATGTATTATAGAGAGATATCTATAGTATCTATATCAATGAGAAGATACTTCACCTCTTTATAAGCAACTGCAGCTCAAAAAAAAATAAAAATAAAAAATCAAAACAAATAAGCAAACAGGCGAGCAAACAAAGTGCCAAGCAAATTAAATAAAGCAGACCTACATCTACTACTGCTACCTACTACATACATACATACATACATACATACATACATACATACATACATGTACGTACATATATCCTATGTGTACGCTGCGCCACAGAATTTGGGAAAACGCAAAAGAACTAAAGGAACAAAACGAACAAAAAATATAGCCAAACAAAATAAAATAAAAGCCCAACACTGAGCAAGCCACTTAGACTGCGGTTTCTACAACAAGAACAACAACAATGGCGGCAATTGTATGTGTGTATATTGTTGTTGCAAGTGTAAGAGTGGATGGAGAAAGTAATGAAGCAATTGGGCAGGTCTTGATACAAAAAATAAAAAATAGAACAGAAAAACACAGCAGAAGCAGAGTGTAACAAATAAATAAAAAAAAAACCCAAATATTTAAATAAAAAGTGTATATATTTTTATACAATAGTGTGTGGGTAGCTCTTAAAAGTATGCTACAAATGAAATGTTTTTCCATAAAAAAAAATAAATAAAATTGAAATATAAAGTTAATTAATTAATTATTCTCTTGGAGACAGGTGAGCTTTAGGTATAAGTTACAACAGGGTGCAACAGTTGCATGGGCAGCAGCATGCGCACCTCCTTGTGGCAGCGCGTGTCAATCGCAAATGCTGCGTCCAACCACATCGCCAGTCATTATCGGCAGCAGCTAACAAGAGTAAGAAGAAGAAGCAGCAGCAGCAGCTGCACAACCTTCATTCATGGATACTAACCGATGGGAGGCAGCAGCAGCAGCAGCTGCTGCGACGCTTTCGACTTTCGTTCAGTTTTCCCTTATGCCAGCCCGTTAAGTTTGCATTGGAATGACAAAACAGGGATAAGTGCAATGGAAGTGGCCACAATACGAAGCCGAGCACGCCAGCTTAAAGCTTCTTTACGCTCTCTTTTCCGAAATAAGAGAGAGCAAAGCTTGCAAAAATTCATACAAGTGGCTGGCAAGAGAGCGGCGTCTAGGCCTAGTTAAAGCACTCGAAGCTGCTCTCGCACGCTCTCCCATAGAGTGTGTGCCTATGTGTGTGAGCCCTGTAGTTTTGCGTTTGTAAAAGCCATTTTTCATTCATGCGAATTTACTTTAAATTAATTTTTTTGTGGGGTCATAAATCATTTTTGCTGTATGTGTGTGTGTGTGTGTGTGTGCGTGGGAGGAGGTGTGCTTATGTATGGTGTGCAGTGTATTCGAGTGCCTTGCCAATACAAAATGACGAGCTCGAGACTCTATAGTATATACATATAATATATATGTACATATGTACTTGTATTTATACATATATATTTACTTAAATTTTATTAAATATATATATTTATTTAAATGTGAAGTGAATGCGTTCTCTTATTTTCGTATTTCTGTGAACATCTTCTTTGCCTCGACATTGTTAAAGTAGTCCTGCTTTAATACTCTAAATTAAATTAAATACTCTATTTAATTCTTTTTCAATGACCGATAACATGTTTTTAATTAATATCTTGTATTTAGATAACATTATATAATATGTATAGTTAATGTATATTGATTTCGATCTAAATATTTAATGACTAGCATATTAATTTAATTGTAACGCTAGTATTGACATTAAAAAGAGAATAAAAATAAAATAAAAATCAGCAATAATAATAAATCAGCTTTCAGAAATAAATCGTTTTATAACTGTGTCTCTTAAAGATTATGCGTGAAATTTTAAAAAGGGTTTTATTTTTACTCAATCCGTTTAAAAGTTGGAGATGTTACAAGTATATGAGATTTTCAATAATTGGATAGTTTCTAAGCAATTTTGTTTCCCAACTTGAAGTTAAATAAAAAAGCCAACGTCTTTCGTGGCTTGTGGGGACGAGCTGAATGATAATAAATGGACCAAAATTTTAATTTTCGAAGCCCATTTAATATTGTAACTTTTAATTGAATGCCACTACATACGACACATATATTCATCTAATAATTGCACATTTAGGGCAGATCTTAAATAAAGCAACAACAACAAATGATAATAACAAATGTTCTAAATAAAGGCAAAAAGACGAACGTTTGAGAGAAGTCAAGGAAACAGTAGCTGTTTTAATTATTTTTATTCACTCATCATGATCATGTCTCCTCTGATATGATATATGCACGATTCAAATACACTTCACAATCAATTAAGCTGTAAAATAAGTTTAAATTGCCATGAAATTCTGGATTTAGGTATATCAAATGTTAACCTTAACTGAATTGCACAACAAAAGACGTCTTTTCTGCGATCGAATCAGTATCTGCTGTGAAATGTTTTGGTTAACTTATTTGGTGCTCTTTGCGCCATTGCAATGGCTAAGTTCAGCACAACTGAACTATATGGATCTATATAAAAAGATAGCCAAAGTGAGGATACTGCGAGAGATGGAGTTCAACAAGCACGTTTATGAGACGCACAGTAAGGCCAGCCTCATACTTTTTATAGACTCTGACTCTGACGAAAATGTGAGAACGGCACAGGATTTCGACGCCTTAATATCTAGACTGGAAAAGTGGGAGCTCTTGCTCTCGTTTTTTGTGTTCGACTGCAGCCACAAGAACAATGCCGACCGTTGTCACGATTTAGGCGTAAAGAGGCGACCCGAACTGCGTTTCATTGGCGATGAAGGCGCCAAGCAGGCTGAGGGAATAAAATTTAAAACAACCACTGCACAGAAGAATGCATTTAAATCGCTGGATCCGAAGGATGTTCTCAAAGTCCTGCCAAACCTTATGGAAAACTACAGCTTTGAAATGAACACTGGCGTGAATTTTAGGCCAAACGAGGCAGCCTTTCGCACGAAACAAGTCTTTGGAAAACGAAATATAACCCATTTGGCAGTCGTCTGGCAGCCGGATAAGTCTACTCTGGGCCGGGACACAATCCTCGAGCTGCTCAACTTTCCCGTGCACGTGCGTACTTACAACGAGAAGGGGGCCGCTCTTGACTGGGGTATGGATGGAAAGAACCGTCTGCTGGCGGTCATTGATCGCAAAGGACATGCGGTGCACTTGGTTCCCAGAGAAGCCACTGTGGAGGCCTATGTGAGCAGCATAAAGGAACTGTTTCGTTTGAAAGGCCATCTGCCAGCTGAGCGCAGCCAAATTTATTTATTTAGAAACATTCCCAATGTAGTGCTGCTTAATGATGCTTCCAGCTTCGATAGCCTCCATCAGCCGCCACTCAGGAAAGCCAGTCTTGTGCTCTTCATAGACTCTACCTCTGAGGACAGCTGGGGAATTGCAAATCGCTACAGAATGTTGGAAATTTTCTTGAGGAAATGGCAGCGACTGCTTTCCCTCTTTGTGTTCGACTGTGCGGCCAGCCAGGCTGAAAGTTGTCGAGCACTGGGAGTCCTGCAATTACCAGAGCTCTACTTTATTTGCGCTACTGGAGAGAAACACGCGCGTTTCAGCAGAAAACTGGACTCCCTCGACTCCTCTTCAATACAAAGTGAGCTGCAAACTTTATTGCCGAATTGTAATTTCGATGAAAACCGAACGGGAGTGCATTTCCAGCCCCTAACCGATCCTTCCGCAATACAGCGCCTCTTCGGCGTTGGAAATATTGAGTATACGGCTGTGGTGTGGCAGCCGCCGAATTCTACGGTCGGACATGACACGATCCTGGGACTGTTGGCTTTCCCCGTCCACGTGCGCATCCTCACCGATCCCCAAGTAGCTGCCGAGTTCGGAATGGATGCAGGGCACAATCAAATCGTTCTCCTCGATCGTCACGGCCATAGGGTGCACTTGGCCCTCCTTTCAAAACATGAACCATTCATCAAGAGTGTGACGGACCTCTTTCAGTTTATCAATTACAAACCCAAATCAAGCATCAACAACAGCCCATACAACTATTTCTAACTATTTCTCTCTCTCTCTCTGAAGCCTTGATTTGAATTCGTAAGCAGTACATAAAATAAATGAGTCCTATATTAAAATTGCTTCTCATTTTGCTCGGAAAGAAGCCGTAGTATTTTTATCTGTTTATTGGTTTGTTAAAACTCTATACTAAGAATATTTTGTGCATCGTGTTGGTTTATATTTGACTTGTATGAAACGAATTGCTCCACTTTCTATGGCTAAAACTAGTATACCCTTTTGCCCTTTGGGTATAGGGTATAAAATCTGGAAAAATGCAAGGACTGCCGAATTATAGTCCAAGCTGGAATCTTCACACTTGCAATCTTTTCTTTTTCTTTTCCTTTCTTTTTGTTTATTTTTCTGGCAGGAGTAAGTGCCCTAAAGACCCTAGCATAGACCTAGCATAGGCTTATAAAATACTCCTATTTTTACAGCATGATGTTGTTTGCTTGAATATATTCTCTACAAATTAGAGATCGAAATTTCAAAATGCTGACTAATTTTTTTTAGAATTATGACCCATAAGTGCAACTGTATAAATGCGGCCAAGTGAATATATTATTTATTTATTTATTTCTGACAAAGAACTCTCAATTTGAAACAATTGTTACATACAAAAACAAATTTTATTAATATTCAGTCAAATATAAAATAAGAAAAAGAAAAACAAGGAAACATTAAAATTACAAAACGCTGACTAATTTTGAGGGAAGTTCATTAATGCAGCCAAGTAAATATATTATTTATTTCTGACAAAGAACTGACAAAAAAATATAAAATATAAAATAGGGGGAAAAAATTGCCATACTGAACTGTAAATTAATATTTCCTTCAAATATAAAAAAAGGGGAACATACAATAATAATAATATAAAATAATAGTTCCTTCAAATATAAAAAAAGGGGAAAAAATTGACAAACCGAACTGTAACAACTAAACAACTCGACATGAAAGACAACCGTTTCTTTTCTTTTTATTGACGACTTTTGAATGAGGCATTTATTAAATAACTAGTTATTTAAACGTATAAATAATTTATATGCACAATAATTTAGCACCAGCTGGCATACGTATCTTGTGAAACCTTTTTATGGACAAATAAAATCGTAATTAGTTGTTAATACCCTTTCGGGTTATTTGAGTAGATAAACAAGACAGAAAAATTCTCCAATTATATTGACTATAAATTAGCTTTAATGTTCAACCAATGAAGTCTATTCATCCATAATGTAGAACAATTCGGCATAACAAATATGAATTGTTATCGTTGGTTTGTTTTGAAATACTATTTAAAGTACGGCAATGTTTGGTTCTACATATAGTACATAGAAATCATGTGATCAGTTAAAGCTCATGCCAATATACTTATATACATACATATATACTCGTGCGAATACATACGCCCAAAGCAGACACTCATATCGGCCGATGGCCGTAGTAAACACAAGCCATTTGCCTGCTGACTCAATGCAAAGTGACTGAGGCCTGCAAAGAACTCAATCGGACTGCCAGCACCACCCTGTGGGAAAGCAGGCGGCTACCACAACCCAGTGCCACACTTTCGAACCTTCAAAGCCATGTCAACTGTCAACGCGAAAACGTGAGCAAGGTCCGTAGACTGAGAGTGTGAGAGTTGCTCTTACAAGGTCCAGACTAAATCAGACTCTCTCTCTCTCTCTCTCTCTCTCTCTCTCTCTCTCTCTCTTTTACAGCATCCGAAGTAATTCAGCAGCAAACAAGTTGCAAGCGAAAGCTTTTTATGCCTCAGCTTAAGCTTGGCTGAATGGTCATGCATGGCTCGCTCTCTCGCTCTCGCTCTTGCTCTCGCGTAAACTGAACGACATACATGGAGCACACACACACACACACACAGACACACATTCGTACGCATGCTGGCGAAGAGGTTCGCGAGAAAAGTTCCAGGAACGTCTCTAGCATCCCTCTAGCACAGTTGGTTCGCTTTTTGTGCAACGACATCGCAATCGAATCGAATCGAATTTAAGCGAAGCGAAGCGAAGCGAGTCTGCAAAGGCTCTGTGCTCGTGTGCTTTGGGACACGAAGCTGGGGCTCGTCGTGCGGCTCGTTGGCTGCAGCTCTAGACACTTCCAGTGTGGCTCGCACAGCTCCTGGCTGGCGAACATCGCATTCAGTTGGTGTTCCGGTTTCGGGTTGTGCTGTTAGTTGCCTTTTCCTGCACAGCAAAGTTCAGAAGCGTCGTGTGTGTTTGTTGTCTGTCGCTAAACTCTGTGTGTGTGTGTGTGCGTTTCCTACTTGTGTGTGCGTGCGTGCGTGCGTGTGTGTGTTGTGCAGCTAAACATATATACATCCAAATATATATATATATATATCTATATATATATATACATATATACACAATACAATATACATAGCACAAATACATTGGCAACGCAACGTACATGGGCAACATTTTTGTGAGCGTTAAAAAAGTTCATTAAAAACGGAAGATTTTTAATAATTATAACAAAATTAAAAAAAAAAAAAAACAAACCAAAGCCAAACAATGGCGAAAATACCGACAGTTTTTAAAAGCAGCTGCTGACCGAAACGCAAGTGAAAATCTTTGCAGGTAAATAAAATAGAAGAACAAAGAAAATATCAAATAAAGAAAAACAGAAAAGGTTAGCCACATAGCAGTTGGCCAAGCCACGATTTTTAGTCTTGGCTCAAGGTGCGTGAGTGTGCGTGTCACGGCGTATGTGTATCTGTGTGTGTCTGTGTGTGTGGAATGTATTGAATTGAAAATTTTTCTATTGTGTGCGTGCGCTTTCCAAGAGGAAATTGATATTCTTATTTCTTCTTGTGCTTTTGCAAAAAGCGAAAAAAATTACTCGTACAACGGAATGTGTGCGTGCCTGCTTTACTGCGGGTGCGTGTGCGAGTGTGTGTGTGTGTGCGAGTGTGTGTGTGTACGTGTCTGCTAAAGTTCTATCATCGTCGTCAGTAACATTGTTGTACACATATTTCTCGCCCTCTATCTATGCGCCCAAAATTTCACTGTTTGTTGCTTTCCCTTTTATTTTTATCGCTGCGGGAAACGAGGAACGATTTCAAAATTTTCTAATTGGCCATAAAAATTATTAGAAAAAGAAAATAGAAATTGCAGCCCACTTTATTTTAAATACTATACATATGGCTATCAATATTTCAAGTGCAAGGTTATTTGTGCGTTTCTCGCAGTCTCTGTGTGTGTGTTTGTTGTGTGTGTGTGTGAGTGTAAGATTGGGTGCGTTTGTGTGGGTGTGTAAATGTGTATAACAGGTGCCAAAAAAAAAAAAAAAAAAAAAAAAACGGAGAGTGTATGGCAACATTTGTGTAGCTACTATGTGGCTTCATTTTCTGACATTTCGAGGAAACCAGATGCCCAGCGCAAATGTCAACAAGTGAGGAATGTCGTGACCCAAGTGTTTTCAAAATATGACGCTCCCCTAATCCTTAAGTCGATCCAATTAGTCGAGCTACTTAAGATTTGTGTTGAAATGATGCTGCCTGCTGGATTGCGTTTTTATACTCTGCAGATGAAATGTTAATTTTTTGAACTTCTATCATTATTCTACACATACTATATGTACAGAGTATTTCAAAGTCGAGACATCCGACTTGTTTTTTTTTTTTTTGCTGATGTAGATATAGAAGAGAGAGTAGAGACTGATTTGTGTCATACACATATGTACTTTGCAAACAAAGGCTATGCTATAATAATATGATTTAGAAAGTCCTAACTGAAGTAATTTGATTAATAATCGTATAATTTTAAGCGACAACAAAGAAAGCAAAACTACTATTTTGAGGGAACAAATGAATGAAATATTGGAAAAGTTTTTTTTAAATTGTTATATGACCAGAATTTGTTCTTATTTCTTTATGATTTCATTGTTAATATACTATATATCATTAAAAAAATTCTTTTAGGAACGTTTAAGAACAAATTCATGTAATTTTTGATAAAAAAAAATCCAAAAAACTAGCACCACTATTATTTTGAGCACAGCAATATAATTATAGTTGAGTTGAGGGCGTTCGTACAGACCGACAATGCAATTGATAATGCCCTAATGGGGTCTAAATCGACGCTTTACTGATGCAGCTTTTGATATATTTTGAACTGATAGTCAGACATATTTAGTAAGTTGGTTAACAATTGGGTTTGACTACATTTGGAAGACTTTTTCCTTGCAGAAAGAATTTCTCGTTACAGAAAGATTTTATTTGGCCAACGTTTTTTTTGTACGTCAAGATTTTTTGGGAAAGTAGATTTTGAATAATTCACTACATCATTTTTTTCAGTGGTTACGTAAAATATTTTATTTATTATTTTATTTCATATTAATTTTGCTGTTTTTTTTTACCATAACTTACATTAAAGTGTTTACAAAAAACGTACAATTAACCTAAATCTAATTTAATCAATCTAAAAATACCAAGTATTTAAATTCCTTTTTTGTGGAAATTAGCGCAAAATACGATCGAACTTATAGCACAATTTTTATGTAAATGTAACGTGTTTTCTCCTTTTTTTCAGCATATAAATAAAGCAACGATAAACACAGAAAATGGAGGAAACAACTAAATGAGCAATATTTTGTCTGATCGAGTGAGAAGCACAAGAATGTTTAAACAAATCTGTGCACGCGCCCATAAATGAAATACAACTGAAATTTTAAAATTTTGAAGAGTGCGCGTAAAACTTCGAAACCAAAAAAAAAAAAACAAAGAAAAACCAAATCACTAGGAATTTGTTACAGAAGCAATTTAAGAAGGCTTAATAAAAAACATTTACAAAAAACCTAACAACATTAATTATCAAAAAAAAAAAACTAAAATAATTGAAAGGACACAAACATGTTTGCAGAACATAAGTTAAACTTTAAAATTGATTGTAAATATTGAAGCATAATAAATACTTTAAATGTAATTGTAAGGCATATACACAAATGGAAACATTTTGAATATTACTGATAATATACTCGAAATCAATTTCAATACAATTTTTCTATTATATAGAAAATTCACATACAAATAGAATCATATATATAATTAATAATTCAGTTAATATTATTCATAGAACTATAAATATAAATAAACACGTGCAATACTTAACAAATGATGCAAAAACTAAACTAAAACCAAATCAATAATCAACCGAATCACGCACAAGATTGACAAAAATACAAAAAATAATAATTACATTAATAACTAAATGAAATAATTGGCAGTTTAAGGACACAAATATATTGAATTGCTCGCTCATTTGAAAACAAAGCAAAGCATTAAAGGAGAACCAGTTGAAAACATTAAAAAGCCTTTAGTACTATTTTACAATAAAAACAGAAAACGAAAATAACAAACAAAGGCAACAACAATAAAGACACTTTCATCGCAGTTATTTGAAATGCAAATTTTTACCTATAATTCAAATATAACCAGAACAGTTACATAATTACTTTGTATCGTTCCAATCATTGACATTGAGAGGCTAACAACAAACAAACAAACAGACATACAAACACAAACATACATATGCATATTCGATAATCGCATCTATTAACCTAATGATTAATAATAATAATAAAAATAATAATAGTACGAATAATCACAATTAAGGTACAATAAATGCCATAACATTCATTTAAATTCAATCACATTTGAAAACAATACGACATACGAGTATTTATACCCAAATCGAAATCGAAATCTCAATTGCAATTTGCATATTTGATAAAATATTTGCAACTCACAAAGCAGCAAATGGAATATTTGTCCTAGATAAAGTAAACGTTTTTAAATATACATACTTGTACAACACACCACAAACAATTTGCAAAGCAAGAGGAATTCAATTAAAGGTAAGTTCAGATTACAGTTCGATTCAAAATGTAATGCTCTCAAGTAAACTAAAAAGGGAAACACCGTAGTATTCAAGGGCGTGTGCAGCTTTTTAGAAAGGTGGGGCCAACAAATGCAATTTTTGATTAAATAATGCACGGTGCGTTACAATAATAGATTTTTGCATATGATCAACAGAACCACTTCAACAAAACAAACTTAATGCGTTTTAAAGCGATGGCGAAATTGTTTTCTAAGAATTTAAGAGAATGTGGGAAAGCAATGACCCCCCTATTAGACCCTAATTGAATCTAAGCTAATCTGGGTGTTTTCTGCAACGAATTGAGCATAAAATAGAAACTTTCCATAGTCTTTCCGAACTGAATCTGGCATAGAGAGGCCTTTTAAAACTTCTTTCTTATTTGTATTAAATACCCTTAAAATGTTCGTAAGTTTCTAAGCTGCAGCTCAATAGTTTAAAGACAAAGCAACTTGTTTTCACAGATGAACAGCCAAAGTCCAAAATAATAATAAATAAATAAATCCTTATGAAGCGTTTAAATATTTTATTAGAGTGCCTTCTTCACTCTAACCAGCTCTATACTGCTAAAATCTTCCACCAACTTTGCAAACTCAAAATATCTTGAAGTTTTTAAGCTGCCATTCAGCTCACCTGGGAAACTTGCAATTACAATAAATAAAATACAAGAAACGCATACGTATTACGTATACGTATTTTCCCTTCAAAAATTTCCTCCTGACTACCATAATTAGTCATGCAGTACAAGCTCGGTAATCAGAACTAAACGAAATCAGAAGCGAGGACAAATTTATGGCTTAAGAAATGTTAAATGAAAGTCTTTTTATTACGCGATAAACTTTATTTTTAATTAAAATTCAAATATCACAATTCCCTGTTAAGCAAATTAATGATTATGAATGAATTTTAGTTAACAATACACATATATGTGAATATTTTTCTTTTTTTTTTGTAGTTTAAAGAACATCAAGAGTTTTCAGTAAATGTTTTTAATATACTTAGTATTTAGCGTTTCGTTCAAAACCCCAAGAGACCAAACAATTGTGATTTTTGTCTCAATCCAAAAGAAAGTTTTTTCTTAGCAAAAGTGAAATGAACAATTAATAAATGAAGAAATTATGCATAATTGCTTTTTATATGCAAGGTAGTCAGAGAAGAAATAAATAACAAAATCCGTCATTTATTGGATTTACTTATATGGGTAGGTCATTTACTTTATTTAATCTCTTATTTCATTTATGTAATTTAATCTGTTATTCTTTCCTTAGTTTTTCCCCTTGTTACGCTTTTAATAAAAACAGGCATTTTATTAAAATATCAATTTTTATACAGTTTAAAAAATCGACGGTTGCCGAGCTATCGAGTTCTTACTGTAGCTTAAAGTCTAAGATTATTAAATATTAAGCAAATTAAGAAAGAGATATTACAAGTTGTTATTCAAATGGCGATATTTTCTTTAGAAAGGAGTTTGAATAAAATTACTGAATATAAGATAATGCTATTTTATAAATAAAATAATTTAAAATACAGCAATTCTGAACATTAAAAAATGGCGAAGCTAGTTTCAGAAATATCAGAAAACTATGTAAAATTTGTAAATGAAAGTGATTCAATTTTTGTTTACAAATATACTGCTCTTTTACGATTGTTGTTTGATGCACGAGGATCGGTCAAGTGGTTTAATGATGTTAAAATAGGTTTTAATTTATTTGCTTGAAATTAAACAATTATTGTGGTGAAATCCCTGCTCCAAACTTTAGGTAGGTTAAAAATTAATTGTCAACCTTCTCTCTTTTAAATAAATAAAAATAAAATAAACAATTATGCGTGTCCTTCCATTCTATTGCAGAATCCAGGAACGAAACAAAATCAAAAATACAAATTGTGTATCGACTAAAAGCTTGTCACAAAAAAGTTACAATAGTGTTTTAAAATTATTTATGGACACGCCCAGTTTTGTTCAATCAAAAAAAATATTAGAGCCAGCAGTAAGCACACATTTTTATCTCAGCGCATTATATTTCTTACCTTTCCTCTTTCCTACGGGTATACGAGTAGACCCCCAAAGCGCAGTTTCTTGATGCCTCTAAGTAGATGGACTCGGTCTTGGTTTCTTTTTATGGTTGGCAGTCATTTTAAATTGTTCCATTGACCTTTGACTGCTGCCCACCCACATAGATATTCGCATGTACGCACCCACACACACACACAGGCACACATAAATATACATATATATATATATATATATACTTATTCTTTTATATGTATATAGGATGGTTTAGTGTGTGGCTGTATGTGGGCGGCTGCGTGTGGCCTGGGCTTGTGGTTTGCTTTTGCCCAAAAGCAAACATCAGCAGTTATAGTCGAAGATCCGACGACCAGAGGAGAGGCAGAGAAGATGGAGAAGGAGGTGGGTGAGGACGAGGACGAGGACAAGCGACGACAATAAAAACGCAACTCACACAATTGCCAAATAAATAACTTGACGCTGCTCGCGCGTTTATTTGCTTTGCGCGCTTTCCCCGAAGCTTGCTTGATTTTCATTTTCATTTGCTGAATACTTAAACGCACACACGCACACACACACACACATCCACACATACAACACACAACATTGTTGCATATTAAAACTGCTATTTCCTGTTTCTGCTTTCATTTTCATTTTCTGCGGCGACGGCTCCCGTTTGCACACTCTGTTGCCATTTTTGGTAGTGCGCTCCAGCTGCTGCTTCTTCTTCTTCTTCTTCTACTTGTATATCTCTACTAGTTTCTTATTTTGTTCTTCTTCATTAATAGCAGGACACAATTCTGCATTGTCCTGGGCAGGCGCCTGAGAGCACTTTTGGAGGCTGCGACTGCTTCATTACGCTCATTTGAAGCTTTGTCGCTGCCTAGCCCGCCAGTAGATTTGATTTCAGCAGTAAATAGGGTGCGGAAAATGTTACGACTATAAAAGCCAGAGAATTCAGATATTTCTTTAAAGCATAGGTATTCATTGCTGCAATACATTTGTATGTCTGCCAACATCCTCTTCGATACAAGTATAACGAGATTATGAACTTTAATAAAATACATTTCAAAATAATGTATATTTCCTGAAGTTATTCTTCGCAACCGAAGACTAGGCTACGGAGTTATAGAATGCATTATTCCATACAAGTATATGATTGGTATACCTAAGACATTGCCAACAACTCCTATAATTATTTGGCCCCACCTATTTCGTACTTCTATGAACTTTTTATTGTATTAAGTATTGCGAGCGACAAAGTTTTAAAATAAACTTTTTAATACTCAAAGCTATCTGCGAAGCTTCAGGAAACCTATTCTGCAAGATGCGACCAACTTATAGAGACAAAAAGTCCCAGTCCTTAAGCCTAAAATATAAATATTGTTCACCTATAAGCAATATAATTTTTTCTCTTAAAAACTCTGAGCTCAGCCAGAATTGCCAACTAACTAAATAAATGGTTAACAACATTAACGTTTTAACCAAGTGTGTCTAAATAGGCTTTTTTATTGATGTACAAAACAGGAAAGTAAAAATGCAGCTTAGGAAATAGGTCGGTTAAGCTTTTCAGCTAAATATTGTACATTGTTTGGAACGTCAATTTAAAAAACATTTTAAAAAGTTAAGAAAAGCTTTTCAATAGCAGCCATTTCTTAAATGCTTTAAGAATGTCTTTCATTTAAAACACAAATCCATCACTAAGTTCGAAAAGCTACGTCTTCTAAAAGAGAGTAATATTTGGTATAATTATAACTTTAATCAATACTTGTTATCATTCAGTAAATGTTTTAAAATCGACAAGAGAGGCTAATTTCTCTAAAGGCATATAGAGCCATGAAAGATTCTATCGTTCAGCTCCTCCAACCGTTGAAATAAAGTCTATCCGATTAGTTTCATGCAACTATATTATTTAATTTACCAAATTTTGCACAATCGAGAAGAATTTCAGAGACGGGCCAGCCCCACAGCATTCAACTAAAATATCAGTATTGAACCAACAACTATGAAAATGCTAGATTGGGATAAGACTACAGTTTGTATAAATACTAGATATGCTTAAACAAAATATTTATCGCACAGACAGTAAATTCCTTTTAAAATAATTAGGTAATAAACTTGCTCTGCGTATAAAAGAGAGAGATCTAGAGAATACAAAATTTGGTGTCCTCAGCTTTTATGGTTCAAAAGTTATATAGTTATTATATATACGTACGGAAGAACATAAGTAGCTTTGTATATAGTTTGTTTAGCATAACACGGGGCTGCCCCGCCTCTTGATTTTCAACTTGAAATTATGCAAAAAAAAAAAAAACAATCGAATAAATAAAAAAAATTAGAAATGCAAAAATACCTAAAAAATATGACAATTTGTCCGCCATGGCTTTAGGAGCAGCATCCCATCTCCCATCTATGAACAAAAGCAGGCATACAAGAAATACTACAATATCCAACAAATCCTGTCTTCTGTAAATTAATTTCATAGTTATTTCTATTAATAATATAATAACATTTAAGCTTCTTTTTTGTTTGTTATTTTTTGCATGGAATATAATTAACAATGTAGGTAGTTTTCTTTGCTTCTTTTTTGCTGCCAACCCGATTATAAATACTATTGCAACTCACCGCATAGACATAGATATCCGTAATACAACTATTAGAAAAGGGAAATAATAATAATAATAGCTTCGACTTTTGAAATCGGTCACCCTGTCAAGACATCTTTACTTTCATTTTTCATTCATGCAGGCACACACACGCACAAGGAGCGTATACCGCGAATACAAAACAAAAGTGCACTTTGTCTGTATGGGTGGGTGGCTATGTGTGTGTGTGTGTGTGTGTGTGTGTGTGTGTGTGCGTATTTCTTTTTGTTGTTGCCACATCGCGTTGTTGCCCGACGTCCTTAATTATGTGCGCCATGACTGACTGCCATACTGCCACGCTGCCTCGCTGCCACACTGACTGAAAGGATGCACACACACAAACACAAACAAACACACACACACTCAGAGAGACACACCCACACGCACGATGTGCCTCATGTTGCTTTGGCGGCGATTCCGAGTCCTTGTTTCGCGTGTTTTTATCGCTCTCGTTGCCGTTGTCGTCGCTGAAGAGTGTCGCCGCCTGCCTGCTGCCTGCCTGCCACACTGCCGGCCAGCCTGCTCTTCTTGTTAGTATTATTGTTGTTGTTGTTGTTGGTCGTTTTGAAGTGCGCTCTAGTGGGTGTCATGTCCGCTTAGTTGTTGTTGTTGTTGTTGCTGCTGCTGCTCTTACTGTTTGTCTATTTGCCTGTTTGCCTGCCACTTTTTGTTGCTGCCTCGCAGACCCCCCAGCCGCGGGGCCTGCTTACTACTTATTTATGTATGAAGGACCTTAAACTTTGCAAAAATGAATATGGTGGCGTACAGTAAGAACAGCAACAACAACAACAACAACAACTGCAAGAGCAAGTGAAAAAAAAATAGCAGCTGTGCAAAATGGCGTCAGCTTTTTAATCACAGTCGGCGACGAGAAGCGTCCGCGCTACTCAACGCATAGTTTTGCGCTTTGCGTATCTGTATGCGTGTTGTTGTCCTTTTTAAAGTCCCCTTTATAAACGAAAGGCCCAACAACAAAAGAAGTGCAAAAAAAAAAAAAATTAATATATATACATATCATATCATTTTAGTGTGCTACTCGCAACACAACCTTCAGCATTATTTAATTTTAAGGTTAGGCGTAGGTTAGTTGACTTAAAACTAGGCCAGAGCAAAGGGGAAAGGTTAGCGCGACATTTGCTTGTTTTTGGTCTTCTATTCGCATTATGTTGCTGGCATTGGTTTAAAGGGGCTACATTTTAAATAGATGACTGCGTTGTGTATATTATAATATAGTTTTTATACTTTGCATACGATATTTAAAAGGATATCCTCAAAAGTATTCCACTATAACATTTTATTCGTTTATTCAAATGAAAGCAATTGTCCTTCCAACAACCTCTATAGGCACTAGAACTCTAAACGATGTAATGGAGTGATGTGCACGATTCTTTCTTTTCATTTAAATTTGTTGTTCAGATACATACACACAGAGCAGAATAAATTTCTAATTTCGCAAAAAAAGCCTGATATAAAAAGAAAACCTATCAAAGAAGAGAATATTTATCAACAAATTAAATATGAAAGCAAATCAACTAACGAACATTTATTTAGGAAATTAGAAAGAGATTAACCAATTATTTCACTCTAAAAACTACCATTTATTTGATATGTTCTACAAAAATTTGATTATTTTTGTTGTTGTTCAGTTATGCAAGAGCAGAAGAAATTAAAGTTTCGCAAATAGAGCCCAATATGAGAAAATCGTCATACAAATCAGTTAAGAGAAAGCAGAAACTATTTACCAAGAAATTATGAAAGGATAATTATTTAAGAAGTTAAAAAGATATTGAATGAAATATTTCACCCTTTAATACAATTACTACAAAATATTACAAAAATTATTACATCAATTATCGTTTTTATCTAAATTTGATGTTAAATTTTGTTGTTGTTCGCAGAATAAAATTCATACTTCGCAAATAGAGCCTGATATGAGAAAAATCCACATCCAAATCAGTTCAGAGAAAAGAGAGAATATCCATCAATAGATATAAAAGTATATTAAGCAACGAACATTTATTAAGGATATGAAAAAGAGATTTATGAATTAGTTCCCCTATAACCCTTCAATACAAATAAAAAATTATTTCGTCCTCGTTGGAAAATGAATTGAGAAGCGGCAAACAAAACAAAATTAATATCGTGCGATATTGAACTTTTTGAAGCCAATTTTAAGCTACACACACCTACACACAGACACACACATACACACAGATGTGCATGCCATATGTGCAGCTGACAATCACAGAGCGGTCTTGACTGGCACACTACGCACAAAACTGTCAATGCACGGGGGCAGTAGACACGACATCGGTTACAGCAGGACACGTATCCTGCTCCAATGATAAGTTCGCACTGCTATACATACACTCATACACACTATATACACATGTACATATTAATATACTATATATGTACATATGTATGTACATTCGTATATATAGCCGTTGTACATATGGATGACAGCTGACATAGAAACAAAAGTGTGTGACACAGTCACATTCTAATCTAAAATAATTGAATTGAAGTCAGATTGCAACTGATGCCTTCTGTAGCACGGCACGTCGTATATATATACGTATATATGTGTGTGTGTGTGGTTCTGTGGGTCTGTGGTCTGCCTGCCTGCTTGCCTGTAAAGTTCGTGTAACTGTTAGATACATTTTCGCAAGAGATAAACGCGCACACATGCACATATACTCGCAAGTGGAAAGAGTGTCTTTGACAGTCGCACAATGGTCCGAATTTCCCATCTACGCGAGTTAATTCTGTCACAATAATCTTAGCGGCATTAATACATATCATATTCACCAAGCGCCCTTTGATTGATTGGGCGTTTAGTTTTCTCACTTGTGCAGCTGTTGAAAAATGTGTAATCATTTAATTTTTTGATAACACAAATTTGAAAATTTCAATTATAGTAGATTGCTTGGCATCCCCCAATAAGTTGTCCCTAATATGAAGTTTATTAATTCTTTTTATGAATATTTTCTGCAAGTTGCAGATTTTTTAGCCCCAGCTGCCAACACTATTTTGTCAAAAATCAAATCAAAAAGTTTGCACATTAGATGTTACCTTTTAAAGAAAAGAGAAAAATTGTAAAAAAAATATCTATTAAAATATGTTCTAAGCTTAAATAAATTGTGTACATCAGTTGGAAGGGGATGATCAAATCTGTGAAGAGCGGACAGAGTGCAAAATTTAATTCCCAAACCCACATGATGGTTTGTTTTTTCCTTTCGCTTTCAATTTTTTACAATTTGTCTGCTGTTGCTTAACTCTGCAAAACAATTGTTCCGCTATTCAGTGTGATTCCAAATCACAGAAATTTCCTTGTACTGTGACAGATCCATACGAATTTGCAGTAAAATCATTTTTGTCTTGTGGTAGCAAATAGTTTTATTTCATTGCAACAACATCTACAGCAAAAACGTTGCAGTCATGAGTCAATTCTGCTGGAAAATCGAGCAACGGCACTTGCATTTTTGCTTGCATTCGTATTTTGTTTTTGTAAACTCTCTCGCGATCGGTACTTTGCTTTTAAATTTAGCTGGCGCCACCTACCAAACAAAAACAGAGAGAGAGAGAGGCGAAAGAGCCATTACCGCTGCATTGGAAAATCAAAGCTTCAAACGAAGTGTATCCACACTAGCAAATTGAAGCTTCAAATGTGTGTTAAAGGCAGAAAGAAGAAGAGACAGACCACGAGAGCAGAGAGAACAGTGATAACACATGTATACATGCATATGTATGTATGCTCTTCATCTTTTGTAGCCGCCATTACTGAATTATATACATATCTTAATTTCTAAATAATTTCGAGGATTATTCAAAACGAAATGAATTTGGTTGATTCGCCAATGTAAGGCACTGTGGCTTGTCTGCTATCTAAAAGTATCTATCGTTTGCGAAGTTCACGTGCTCCACTTTACACTGAGGCCGAAAGTTTTTGTGCTGCCTCTTCACGTGTGACATATGTATGCGACACGCCGCCTAAGATAATTAATGGTTAGAGGGGCTGTCGTGGTCGCAGTAGCAGTCACAGGCGGAGTCGCTAACTGGATTTTGGTTTGCAGATTGTCACGGCCTCGCCTCGCCTGGCCTGGCCTGGCCTGGGCCGAGATTTTGCACGTTTTTCAACTGCAATTAGGCGCCCACCAGTCGAAGTTCTCTCTGTATATATGTATAGGCATATATGTGTGTGTTTGTGCGTGCTTTGAGATATTGCCTTGGCTTTGCTAACAATTCGCGCTCCGCTAATTGCCAGCCATAAATTTGTATTATCTCACGTAAGTGCCAAGCGGCCAAGTTAAACTTTAACTGCTGCTTAAATAATCCATTTGCCTAGAACTTTTTGGCTGAAGAAGGGGTTGACTATGACATCTGCCACACATAATGGCAACAGGCACGCAGGTCCCAAAGGCTAATCCTGCTGCATATTCAAATGCATGATACCTGAGAGTTCGGCAGAAATGAACTTAAATTTATGATTATTATTTATAATCGGATTACTTTAAAGCAAAGGTAACATCAATTATTTAAATATTCTCTTTCTATGCCAATTTCATGTAGAGGAACATTAAAATAAAATTGAAATGTTGAAACTAATTGGATTGTTGTCTTAAAAAATAAGTAACTTGTACTAACTCTTGATACAGATAATCCTTTCGTCAGCGGTTATCAAATAAACTTGCACGTTATATCGAAAAATGTTACAATTCAGAAAGCAAACTAAAGGGCGAACAAGGAAAATACAATTGATGTAGTGGGGCTTTTTTTGGGGGAGGTTTTTTCACACAGGACTTTCGTTCCTTCGATTTTTAATTTTCACTCTTGTATTTCAGCTTACTTTACATTACAGAGTGATGCGTCTGGCTAGTTAATTTATACTAGGGAGAGAGGCGACGGGCACCGCTCTGTTAGCTAACAGCTGTAAACGACAACAGCAGCTAACAGCCTAAGTTAACAGAGCGCTGCAGCGTAAACAATTTATTTTCGCCGTTTTACAAAATTTCTGCTGGTGCCCGATCAATTTTTCTTTTAATATATAGATAAATAGAGTGAGATATTATTGTTTTTATTTGGACTCCAAATTCGATTAATTGTAATGGCAATCAGTTTAAAAGACAGATAAATGGTCGACAATAGTGCAACTATACGATTGCAATTGAAAGTTCAGAGATTTCAAAAGCATTATGAATTCTCTACCATTTATCAAACAATACAATAACGAGTTCTTCAGCTGGATATACATATGTACAAAGAAACAAGAGAGATTCCCAGGGACCTCCATTCAGCTGCCAATATGAGACAAGCAGTCAACAGTAATGGGAAAATCAATTTTAATCCCACATTATCTTCAATTAGATAGTATTTGCAGCAAAGACACTTAGTATTAAATTTTAAACAGTTCATCATATTTATTGTAATGCTCTTAAGGACTAAAATCAAAAGTTGAACTAAATTATGTATGCACAGCCCATCGAAGGGTTGCCCCTTTATGGCACCCACTCATCCACGTCGTAGCTTTTCTGCGTGAACTCGCACTGAAGGCTCGGCTTGGGTTGTCCGGCCTCCTGCTCTGCCTGCTGTCGCCGCTTCCGCCAGTTGGCCGCCAAACCAATGAGGAGCAGAGCAAAGAGCGAACCGCTAGCCAAACCAATAATGGGTATGGTAAGTGGGTTGAGTTCATCCTCATCGTCCGCTGCTTGATCGATGCTCAGCAATTGTTGCAGCAAGCTGCGGCGACAGGTAAGCGTGCCTTGGCCAGCATCATCAGCGAGAGTCGCAGCAGTGCTGCCAACATTTTCATCGTTGAGGATGGCGGTGTAGCCGCTGGAACAGACACAGGTGCCGAGCTCGTTGCAGGCCTGATGCTCACCACACACCACATTGGGTTGTCGGCAGTCCTGAGGTTGAGTGCTGGCCACCTTTTTCGGTTTGCTTTCGTTGCTTTCGAAGAGTTGGGGACGGCACTCGCCCGCATACAACACAAATCCCTCCTCGCACTCGGATGGGGGCGTTACTTGTTGGGGCGTGGTGTCGCCAAGGAAATCAAGCAGCTCCGTCACGTCGCTGAAATCCTGCAGCTCCTCGTGCAGCTCCTGTTCTCTGGGATCCATGCAGCGCAGCTTCTCGCCATTCCAAAACTGTCCGCTCACACAGGTAGGCACACAAGGCCCGCTCACGCCATCATCGGCAGGAGCTAGCGCTTGGAAGCCTTCGCGGCAAGCGCATGTGTTGGGCGCCACACAGAAGGCATTGTGGCCACAGGCTCGTTCGCAGACTGGCTCGCAATAGTGGCTGCCATCACGATGCGATTGCGCGGATACGTAGCCGTTGGTGCACTGGCAACGCTGAGGCGCCACACAGCTGGCATGGGCCGGACATCCGCGTTCGCAAATGGGCTCGCAGAGACCCGCATCCGTTTGACTATAGCCTGCACAGCACTCGCTCACCAGCTTGTATGTGAGCTGCTCCTCTTGTGTGTTGTAGACCTCCGTGAGGGTCTCGGCCTTCTTCCAGAACTTCAGCTTCGATGGCTGCCTCACGATGGTGCGTTGTTTGGTCACGGGCCGTAAACTGCGAACCGTTACGTTTCGTTCGCAGAAGTGCTCCTTGTTGGCCACCGCAGCTGTGATTAGACAGAGCCAAAGGCATGTACTGCCCACTAGTTGCTTCATGCTTCTCCGAATCACTTTTCTAATTATTTTCCGAACTCGACTTTGCAACGTTCGTTGACAAACTAAATGCCAGCCCTCAGCTGCAGCTCACATGTTGCCTTGCACGCTCAATATCGGCAGTTAGATAAAAACGCACAAGGAGATCTGAACCACCATTGCACAGTGGTGCAGAGCATTAGATATGCGAATCAAAATCTGTGATTTGGCTTCACAGATTTTTGAAAACATAAAAGAGATATTTTAGAAATATTGTATTCGTCGTTAAATAGAAATAATTAGTGTTTAAAAATGCCTTAGTTTTTGCAAAACCTTACTTATACTTACAAGTATTGGTATTTAATATTAATTAGCTAAGAAAAGTGCAATTTTTTGTAAGGTCTGATCAACATATTTTTCTTAATTACAAAAATTTGCTATATTTTGAAATGGTAGTCATTTTTAAATTCAGTTTATAAATATTTAAGAACATTTTAAGAATCTTTTTTTTTTAATTAAATGAAAATTTTTGCAAACGAAACAATTGATTTGAAAAAATTAAAAATATATATTTGTATTTTAGTATTGTGTTTTTAGCGTTAATTTCCTCGATATGTCCTCCATTACTATAAATTAAATATATGCGATAATAAAGTATTGCTTCCTTCTTAAATATAAGTAAGAGGTTCATTTTTAGACATTATTTTGGAATTGTTTAGTTATTTCTGAGTTTGAATAGTATTTTATATTAATTATCAAACAAAAATTCAATTTGTTGTATTTTTAATACGTTTGCAAATAAAATTTCACACTGAGTCGGATTCCGTAATAGATATTTTTGTAATTTTTATTATTTTTTATTTAGTAAAAGTAATCTATTGTTTTGATTTTTTTTTTTTTTGTGAATAGAAAGCTTTTTTGTCGATAAAATAAATAAAATAAAAAAATAGTAGCGAAATATTTTCATATTAGTTTATAAAGAGAGGTTAGTTATAGATAAGCCCATATAATCAAAATTTACAAAAAGATAGATGTGTAGATGTGTTGTAATTTTGTGTTGTAATGAAATAATAGTCAGAGTAATGAAAATTGACATAATTATAGATGTGTAGATTTGTTGTAGATGTTGTAGAATGAGAAGCAGCAAGCGTTTCTAGTTAAGTGTTTCTATCAACATTTTTCTATTTTCGTTCTAATCTTATATAAGTTCGAGTCACTGTGCAGTCGCTGCTTTTTCTATTTGCTTGACGAATGCCAGCAATCTCATGTGGGCACACACACATACACCAACTAGCACATGGGCTCAGGGGTTGCTCACAGGCAGGCAGGCAGCAGGGCAGGCAGGAGGGCAGGAGGGCAGGCAAGATTGTCTCTTGTTCAGCAGAGTCTGATCTGCGGTCTCAAAGGTCGTTTCTGAGCTAGCCTGGTGGTGGTTGCTGCTGCTGCTCTTTTCCATATGCTGGCTCTGCCGACTACTTATGATTATACAAAATGCTGCTTAATGTGCTCTGAATGCTTCGCCCGCATTATCGACGCCTCAACAATGGTAAAAAGTCACTGATAACCATTAAAATAGCTGTAAAGATACATTTGTTTCTGATGTGAATGAAGCGTCCGCTCGTGCAGTGCTCAATGAATAAATGCCATAGTGAGGGCTTAAGATAAGTACTATACTAAGTATATGCCCGACATGAGTCACAATGAAGTGAAGCGGAACTGCGGCGGCTTCTGTTATGATTTTCTGTTGACAAAACATGCAAACATAAACAAGTTTCCAAGTAATTATCAGCAAGGCTCTATAGTTTTAGAAGAAAACTTGTTTGAATGTCATGGCATTGGGAAATGCTATTTAATTTATTTTATACAGAATAGGTATTTCATTTACAAATTTTTCGATTTATAGACGAGCAGATTTTCAAACGAATTAGCAGAACCATTTCATAATTCTGAATTATTGCATCTACATTGTTGAAATGAATCGCTTATACTTAGATCCCATCACATAGTATTCTTTTCTCGCCATAAACCTGTTTGTCTATCAAAATGTGTCCTCGTCACGTAACGAGCCGGTTGACTTTATTGTTATTGACATGTGCATCTACCTGTTCCGTTGCCGTTTACCTGTTTAAGATTTTCCAATCGATACATTTTGGGGGACATCAAGAAGAAAGTTAATAAGAAAAAGGAAGAGCGCTAGAGTATGTTGATAACTAAACCTTATTGTTAGTTCGTTTAGTTTGTTTAAGGCTAAGTTTGGTTTAGTTTAAAAGCGGATACGGTGGACCTTTATTGTGGAGAGCCTTGTTTTTGGTGTGAACCGTAAGAATGGTTGACTACATGATATGGCTATGGTTATAAAACCAAATCGCGTTTTCGGCTGTCTGTCTGTTCACACATTTTGTTAGTTTGTTTTTGACGGAGATAGGATGGCCTTATCAGATCCTTTTATTATATATATCGCCAAACACACAATATTATGGCTTAAAAAATATATTTCTATTTATACAGGTATTACAAAAAATTTGAATATTGAGAATATTGTTGTTATTCCCGATGGTGTTGCACCACAGATGGTCGCAAAAATAAAAAAAAAATACAATTTTCCGAGTACATATATAAATTATATATAATTTCTTAGCTCATTCATGGTGCACTGTAGATATTCTAAGACTTCTTCCTGACATAAGAAACCACAGACTAGTTTGTTTAATTTAATCTACACTAATCTAAATAAACAATATAATAAACTCGCATTGTCTATGAATGAGGAACCCACTCCGAAAGTAAAAGAGCAAGAAATTGAACAGAGAACAGCTTATATAATTACATATAAATAATTTCTTATGCTTATTCAGTTTCCAATCGAATAATGGAGGACCAATATCAGATGATGCACTGTAGAAATTCTAAGACTTCTTCCTGACATAAGAAACCACAGAATATTCACTAATCTAAATAAACAAAACTAATAATAAACTCCTATTGCCTATGGATTAGGATAGTCTGCATACCAGGCTTGGTCACTGCAGACTTAACCCATCCCGAAATCGAGGCATAGATACAGATGAGTATGTCTAAATAGATTAGTTGATAAGAATGTATTTCTGTTATTAATTAAGTACTCTTCGAGTAGAGGCTAAGCAATACTTCTATATACTATCTTTCCATAATACAATTTTATTAATCTGTAAATAGGACGTCTTTTATGAACTGTCTTCCTTTAGGCAATTAATTAACTTTAACTATCACTTAATGCCTCTCACACAAGTCTTTCAAACAATCAATTAAAATCAGATTGCCTTTAAATTTTTAACTGTTTCATTTCAATAAAACGAAGACCGACAACAATGTCGAGAAAGTTCAGATATGTGAACGACGACCACTTAAATTGCAAGTTAAGTTGAAACTAAAGAGCGAGTCCCTCGATAGTCGTATGTGTGCTCATATGCCGATTACAATATGAATAAAATATTCATAAAAAGTACTTCAGGTTGGCAGGAGTAGCAGCAACAACAACAACAACAGGGGCGATATAAATTTTAAAATGGCTACAAACACACACGCATATGAAAGGGCACTCACACTAATGCGTGTGTGTTTCTCGTTGTTTGTCGGTTTGTTGCGGAACTTTCTTCAGCACAGCCCCCGCACTTTAATATATAAAGCCATTTTTTGTCGGCTGCTTATACCCGTACACATACTTGTATAATATATGTTTATGGGTATACTTGTATATACGAGTATTTGTATGGATGTTTGTTTTAAGGTATCTGACAAGCGGCGCCAAACGATCTTTTGGCCATAATCGCTGCACATTTATATATTTTTGCACTAAGCCAAATGGCAACACGCACAAACACACCCACACTCACACGTACGCACAGGCACAGGCACAGACAGGCGCATATACATACGCACATTTGAAGAGCTTTGGGCGAGAGAGAGAGAGAGAGCGGGAGCGGGAGAGCGCGCTTGTCAGCTGGAGAGCGTGGCATCAAGTGCGTTTTGGGAGAGCGTTGGCAGAAAACTTTCTTGAACATCAAGAAATACAAAGACAGTCAACAATTTGAGCGGGCAACTCGACTCCCCCACCCCCACCCACCAGTCAAGCACACGCACCAAAAAAACATCTCTGCTGACGTCGACGGTGACGCCGACGTCGTGGATGGCTGCAGCATTTGCCAGCAGCAGCATCGACGGATACTTAAAGCTTCTTTAATTTGTATGTTGTTTTCTCTCTTTGGTTGTATGGATGTACATACGATTATGTATATAAATATGTATGTAATACATAAATATATATGTATTTGTATATAAGCTTGATGCATGTGCCTGTGTGTGTGTGTGTGTGTGTGTGTGCGTTTGGCTTTGCCATTCTCTTTGATTGCTTTTGTGCGTGTGTGGCGCAACTTTTATGCATGTGTGTATGTCTGTATACATACAGCTGTACTGTGCCTACATGTCTGTATGTCTCTATGGTTGTATGTGCGCTGTCGCTGCTGCTGATGCTGATGCTGTGTGCCAGAATTTGCGTGGGAAGTTGCCCAAGGACATGGACTCGCAGCATTTGCTCTTGCTGCCTTGTTTCCATTTATTTTCCTTTTTTTTTTGTTTTTTGTTTTATATTTTTCATGCTAGTTGGCGTGCTTTTTGTTACAGCTCTTCACTTTGGCGCTGCCTCTTTATTTATTTATTATTTAGTTGTTAGCCAGAAATTTATTTTTGGCTACCTATGAAATAATACAAAGAAGAAGAAAAAAAAATGGTAAAACAACAACGAACAACAAAAACAAAAACGTGCAAAGTGGCAACTTGCATTTAATGTAATTCAACCTTACGCTATAGTGCGTGCAAAGGAGATGATGATGGGCGGAGAAAGGGAGTGGGTGGGAGGGAGCAAGCTAAAAATGGCCTCTGTTCCTGTTACTTTGCATATTTAGGTCTTTTAAACATTTGACGTTCTTTTTGTTCTCATTTCGTTTTGGCCTAAATCATATTATTGTACTCATAATGCAAAATAACGTTGGGCGAAATGTCAGCATTAGCCTTGCCATGTACTATTGTGTTTGTGTAGTCGTCGACGACGACCGAAAGGCCAAAGTAATGAGAACAATATCAATGCTTTGACATGAAGGAACTGATGTGGAAACTATAAAAACGTACTGCCACTACTCCGGTTTACTTTTTAGATGAGAAATGTGAACGGCATCTAGCTAGAAGCGTAATTTGCATAAAACCTCAACTCAAATAGCTTTTGATGGGCTCCTATTTGTTGCTTAACATCATATACCTCGACGAACAACGATTAAAAGCTTAGCTTAGTGTAAGCCCCTAGTCCTTTACAATTATTGTTCACAGTCTTTTTCGAAAGAAAATTTTTAAAATATTGTTTAAGTCTTCTACATTTTAATTTCAATTCATTGAAATGTATTATTAAAGTCCATTGAAAACTTTTGGGGTTTGCTGGTACGAAGAATTAATGCCAATTAATTTATTAAATATGACAATATTAGGGAGCTAAGGCAAACTATTACAAAGATCTCAATTAAAAAGATCTAAAAAGTCTGGTAGACAGAATTTCTCACCCATTTGTCTAGTTCATTTATGCTAAGGGGGTTACATTGTTGTTAAACTTAATACAAATAATTAATTACTTTTTATTTCCCTCTCAATTCTTAATTGTTATGGACCATGCAGAAAATGATATTTTAATATAACTTAAAACATAGCATAGTTTTTATCTCAATTAATTTAGTATTTTTTACAAATTTGTTTGTAATTTTTCATCAATACGTTGTGGAAATTTAAGAAAGACTGATAATAAATACAGAGTAAGCGCTAGTTTTTTAATTTAGTGTTGAATGAAAGTGAGTATGAGAAGTATTTAATTATGAAATAAAAATAATATATTAATTTACTATCTATCCGTTCGAAACTAATGAACGTTGAGGCTAAATCGGCTGCACTCATTCGGACTCGGAGATCTATGGTGTAAATTAGTGGCACGTCTAGATATCTTCACATCCAATCCACTCCAGAAAACGACCAGACACAACCCAAGAATAACGAAAAATGCAAATAAAGTGCCGAAACCACTAATTATTAGAGCAAAAATTGCGAGAATTATGCAAATGAAAATTGCAAGCGTTTTTGCAATCTTACCATACCATAAATATTTATATATTTATGTACATACTTATATATAATCGAAATATAGTTTGAGCGCAATAAAAAGTTGGGTTGCTGGAGAAATTAGCGAAATTTATTATTATTTATTGCGTGTTTAGTGCTTCAGTGTTAGTTTACGAGTGAAAGTTATATTCTTTTCAAGCTTTGCTTAGACCTATAATCATACGAGCTTATCTTCTTAACAATGTAGAATGGATAAGCTTAGGTTAAAGCTTTTACAAATTCAATTTCATACACTGCTGTAGATAATTCTTCAATTTTAATCAACAAATCATTGGCTTACAAATTAAGATTACAATAAATCGAATTATAATCAAACAATTCAAATTCAATTGAACTCATAATAACTAATAATTGATTTTTACTTCAACAAGTTTGTTGAATACTATTTATAGCGAATAGAGTCGCATACAAGTTGCGATAGGTAGCACTATTTAATAACACTATTTAATAGCAAATAGGATGATTTGTGCATAAGGTGAATTTTATATTTTGAATGAATATTTTGAAATCTCCACAAAGTTCTTAGTGGGCACTAAAATGCAGTGTAGCGAAACACATCAGATCATCTAGTATTACAAAAAAAATTAATTAACTTATAACTGGAAGTTAGAAACGCTTAGAATGTGAAGTACGTTTTATGAATAGGAAGTTCTTTGCCTGGCTTATTATTAACAGGCTGATAGGTTGATGATTTGTTGCTTAATAGCTTAGCTTACTAATAGCCCCCCGTCCTTTACAATTAGTGTTGACATTCTTTTTCGAAATAATATCATTTAAATATTGTTAAAATCTTAATTTCAGTAGCACAGTCAGGTTTTCCAAAATATTACAAAAAATTTAACGAATGTATATGACTGGAATTTAGAAGCGCTTCAAATATGAAGTATGTAAGTTTTATGGGATTTCTTTGCGTGATTTATTAGTCCTTCTACCAGATTGATAATATGTGGACTGCACAACTGAGTTTTCATGCTTTTCTCTGTCCTCTCACTAAAGACAACGAGTTGGCTATTTAAACAAACATTAAGGTGAGCATGACGTCATGTTTATAGGGAAGTTTCTGTTGTGTTATAGAATTGATCAAATAAATTGAATCTTGCTTGCCATATGACTCCCTAAAATCCTAGCCCAATTGTAGAGTAATGGCAAACAATGAGTTAATGAGATTTGTTTTTTTTTTTTTTTGGTCGGCAACATTCACTTTTCCATTTGATATGCGTCCACACACACACACAAGCTCCCTCCACAAAACGTGCGTCTGCATATGTGAGTGGTGGACATAAAGAAGTTGACTTACTTGCTGGGAGTTTCATCTCTAATTTGTTATGTGTTTTTATGGCGCAACTTGCACAAAAACTTGGCAAAAGATCCCCAAAGTAGTTTGCTCCAGTTTTTCTCTCTTCCCAATACTCCACGAGCATATTTTGCGAGCTCAGCTTTTTATGACAAACTTCAATTTGGAGTTGAAAAAAAGCAAGTAAGTGTGCGAGTGTATGTGTATGTGTGTGAGCTGTGAGTGTGAGGCGTGTCTGGGAATTGTGAGCCCGTACTTGTTGATGCTGCAAGTGCAGCAGCACGAAGCATGTATTGTTATTGCGATTGCGATTGCTAGCCGAAAGTAGGTCGCATGCCACAATCTACAAAAGCGATTCTCAGCTTGGCTCCTGCTATCAAATATTAACCACTAGTTGCATATGGCCTGATGCTGTTGCTGCTTCGGTTGCTGCTTTTGCTGCCCAATTAGCCGTGGAACCCACAGTACACATAAAATGCAACTGAAACGGCAACAAATTTTAAAATATTGGCGCAAAATTCGACAGCAAGATGTTTTTTGTGGAGGGCCGCAGCTCCCATGGTCACGCCCATTTCGGTAGCAGCGGCAACAGCAGCTATACAGCTATACAGTTGACCTATTTTTCATGCACAGACACAGACTTTGAAATTATTTACAGCTGGCAAAGAGAGAGATACACACACACACACACCTACACGTCGTGTGTGGCAGTGCAACGCATTGCGTATACGCGACGTGTGCGACTCGGCTAGATAATGGGCCTCAATAACCGTAACGCCGCCATCATCGCCATCATAAGCACCATCGTTATATGTCCTGGCATTTCATAATTTTCAAGCCATGTATCCTGCATTTTATTGTCAACGACTACGATTGTTGTTGTTCTTCTTGCTGTTGCTTTAGTTCTTCCTCTTTATTCTTTTTTTTTTTTGTCGCAAGGACACGCCTTGTTAGCAAACGAGCGATATTTATAGGGCCAGGAAGAAGTAGAGAAAGAGAGAGAGAGAGCGGAAGAGAGAGAGTAAGCGCATGCTGTGGAGAGTTCACAATAGCAACAACTGCAGCTAAACATATACAGACACACGCACACACACATACACTTGCAGCTCTAATGCACGCCCTGAAGTATGTTAATAAGTTTCGCATTACTAATGTGCGGGTGCTGGTTGCTTTTTCCCATTTTCCTTTCGCCCCGCGAGGGCGCAAAAACTACGGGAAATACTCATAAACTGCACTTTATATTAGGCCCTGTGTAAGCCGCATGAATTAAAGCAACCACACACACACACACACACCTGTATATGAAAGCCATCGCAAGTACACTGAAAAAAGTCAATGCTTTCGGAAATCGACAAATATTAAATTATTTATATTAAGTTATTAAATATTAATCTATATAAAAATACATTGATGCAGCGCATTTCAGTGATATTTTTAGCAGTGAATATTTTGGTTTTAAGTGAAAAAAGCATTCATTTATTAGAAATATTCAATTATTAATATTAAATTATTAAATATTAAATTTTGATCTATATAAAATATATATTGATGCAGTGTTTTTTTTAAGCGAAAAAATCATTCATTTATTTGGAGAAAACAAAGATTATGATAAATTCATTTTCAAAACATATTATTCACCATGATTTAAAAATTATAATTTGTATTCATTATTAATTAATTATTTGTATTAATTATTCGTTCTCTACCAATTTAATGATTTACAACTTAACCAATAATCATTATTTTTGAGCAAAAAAAAAATAAAACTCATAAAATAATGATTATTCTTAACTTAAGTTGTAATTTTTCTGTTCTCGTAGGGAATAAGGACAACATTTTTATATATCCTTAAACAATGAGCCAAAACGAACATCTATAGTACTGTTGTGGGCTAAAAACAACATCCTTAAAAAATATTTTCATTGTAAAGTATACCTGAAATTAATTAATATACTATGAGAGAATGAAAATAATTAAAAACAACATTATTTTGTAATTTTTATAATAAGACTTATAATGATTACAGTCTCTGATTTTATAATAATAATATTTTTGTCTTGATAGCCAACTTTATTATGTGAATTTAAGTTTTCGAAAAAGTGGATAACCATTGAAATGCAGTTATTTCTTAGAACTGAAATAAACTGACCGTATATTCCAACAAATTTGAAATTGTGGATAAACGATTTTATAAGAGAAAGAACCTTCAATCTTTGTAGGAAGCCAGGCTGCAGCTCTAGAAAACAAAAGGCATCCTTTTAAAAGAATAAGCTATAGATTACAAGTAGTTTTTAAACTTTATTTAATATTTAATTCTCTTTCATATATAATTATGTATATACTCCTAGTGTGTAGTTGTTTGAGGCTTTTCATATTAATTATTAATTAATATAAAGCGCTTTAATTAAGATATTCTTGAACATAATCTAGCAATCTTATGTACTTTATTAATTTAAGTAATTTTTGTTTGTTTGTCCTGCTGCTTTATTCATGCTCTATGTATACTATATATACGAATATATGCATGTGTGCGTGTGTATGTATTGTGTGCATGCTGACATTTCTGAACTGAACGCGCCATGGCAGCAGCAGCGGCAACGACAAGGACTACACCGTCACCGAGTATGGTAAAAAATATTTGTATGCTAAAATATTTGCTGACCTAAAAAATCGTTAAATGTTTGAAAAGCGTTTGTATTTCACTTCTTGTGCTGCTGCTTCTTCGTTTTTTTCTGCGCTGTTGCTTTTTAGCCAAAGTACCAGAGCCCGCATAGCATTTAAGTTAATGTAAAAGCTGCCACACACAACACACACACACACACAGATATTCTAATACATATATATATACGAGCATATGTAACTGTACACATGTGTATATATATTTATATATAAATACTTTTATTTTTTATTTCGTTTGCTTTTATATTTTAAATGTGGCATGTGCTTTGGCTTTTGTGGTTCGCTGTGTGTGAGTGCGTGTGTGTGTGTGTGTGTGTGTGCGTGTGTGTGTGTGTGTGCTCGCAAATGGATGCGTCGGAGTGCACGTGTGAGTGTGTTGTGTAGAGTTTCTTTAACGCATAAAATAAATATGCCAGCATACCTATGAAAATATTTCTGCAGTTTGTTCAGCAGTTGTTCGAGTTCTCTATTTAGAAAAGTATGCGAAAGTTATTTTTTAGTTTCCAAACTGCCAGCATTTTTAAACAAAAATCGGCCCACCAGCAAAAGCACTTAATAATAAACTAGTACGTGTAGTAGGAAGAAATTAAAATTGTGAAATTTTCATTTATATTGATGTTGTTCAACACAACAAAAAACGCTTTAGCTTTAAAGTTTCTACTGCCAAAGTTTAAAAGATATCCAGTCTTAAAATAGAGTTTCAGATTGAAAGTTCACAAATAACATTGAGATAGTTTAGTGGCTTCAAGTAGATGCGAATAGTTCGGTGCAATGCTGCGGTGTTTTGACAAAGTTGGATACTTTCTCGAAGTACATAGTTTCTATAAGTTTTGAAATAAGGGACTATGTCAATGTTTAAGGCCTTTTCACAGATCAGGAAGCAAAACTATTTAGCTGCTGTTGTTGTGGGGAGCGTCGGGCGATGGAAAAAAACTTTAGCAATGCAATTTTGTGTGTTGTTCGTCTTCTGTTCTTCTTTATTAATACTTATAAATAAATTACATTTATAAAGCGTTGACTTAGCCTAGAAAAAACTAACAGGGGGAGAGAGGGATGTTAGTGCCAGCAGCGCTCTGTTAGTTAACAGAAGTCGCTAACACTGCATTGCCAAATCAACAGCTTCGATCGCCCTTTGTGAATCTGCTATACTTTATATAGAAAAGTTGGATAGTTTCTGTTGTTCCTTGTTTTCACAATTTAGGCTTATAAAACTAATCTATGTGATAAAAATAATAGCAATTTCTTAATATTGGTAGAATGTTTCATTCAAATAATATACATTTTGTTTAAAAGTGGTTTTAAACGAAACAAACATTTGTAGAAAACTCTTCTGGAATTTAATTTAAAATTTTTAAATTATTGACGAATTATTTAAATCGTAAAATAAACGTTGTTCAGAGCAGAGCGTTTATTTAAAGAAGTAAACAAATTTGAATGCGTTTTCACAAATCAAATGGGGATACCCATTAAAAGAAATATAGTGAAGACGTTATTCGAATATAGACAGTTGAATAAAACTAATCTACTTACTTAATGTTGTCACAATTTTATAAATATAATAGAAATATGTTAATTTCAGTAACATTTTCTATTCAAATAATATCAATTTTGTATTAAAGTGTGTTTAAATGAAGTGGTTTCTTAGAAAACTCTTCTGGACTTTTAATATAAAAATGTACAATTCTTGACGAATTATTTATATTGTAAAATAAATATATTGTAAATTAACAAATTTAAATGCGTTTGATGACAAATCAAATCAAAATAACTAAAGATCGGACTTTGTTCCAATTGCTTAGGTTGCATTGCCAGTTATTAGTTGGAATTACTTTTTTTGCTTAGATGGAAAAGATCGTAATAAAAGGTTCTTCGAAATGTATTGTAATGCTGCTCTTAAATCTCATATAAGTGTTGTAACTATTTAAGGCAATTTTGAAATGAATTTTATTTTTATGAAAATCTGCTTTTAAGAAAGGTAGCTGATAATCTATATTTTTTTGTTAGCTGTTCAATCAGGTTACCTTACGCCCTTTTTAATTTAAAATAACGGAGTTTGTTTTATAGCTTTAGCCAATTTGAAATTCCAACCACTTATCAGTATGACAAGGTGTTTTATTAAAGTAACATTAAGTCCGACTAAGCGCTTTTCTATTAATGAATAAATTAAGCGCAACAACAGCAGAGCTGATGCCTGTATATTGAATAGAACTTGAAACTCTAAAGCACCGTCCAATAAACTCCCCGACTAGCAGAACTCCAATAAAAGCCAGCATAATTAATGGCGCATTTAAAAATAGCTGCAAGCGTGGCGAGGGCAGGACAAATGCAGTTAAGCGCCTGCACTGCCGGCTGCCGCCTGATAGCTAACTGAATAACTAATATTATAATAATCATAACTTATATAGCAGAGTGGTAATTAAGCAGCTGTGTGAAGAGAACACAAACACACATAAACACAGACCCGACCCACGCATTTAAGGCGAACTGCGTGGCTCGGCCTCGTCCTCCTACTCGTCCTCATGCCCGTCCGCATCCTCGTCCTCGTCGTCGTCGTCGTCGTCGTTCTCGTCGGCACCACTTCCTGACGAAGTAATTGACCAACATTTTCAATTAATTTTTGCTCCAATAATCAGCTAACGTTACGTGGTAACTGAACAGGCAACAGCGAGGGTGTAAAGTGCTGGAGGTGTGGCAAACGAGGGCTGAATGTTGCTCTTGGGGCCGCACAAATATGCGTCAACGTCACCTTTTCGGTGCCTCCACCACGTCGCTATCTGCTTCCACAGCTCATTCAGTTTGCAACACAAACACTTTCTACACTTTTTTTTTACATTACGGTCTCTGATGCTCTTGCCCCTCACCCCCCATCACACACCCCATCCCGCCGTTTTTTTGCTCTCTTGTGCACTGAGCGGTAGACTATGTCGAGCACTTTGGCTCGCTTTAACGCAACCCACAATTGAGTTATTTGGCGCACAGCTGTTGAGTCGGTCGTTTAGAGTAACCCCATTGAATATTATTACCAACAATCGACTAGGGCGCTAGGAAATATTGAAACATTATGTCTGTACATCATTGTTGGGCAGAGACCTCTATAAGCCAAGAAGGCTGGCAGGCTTAAAACATTAATAACTTACGAAAAATCAGAAGGAAGTGAGGAGCAAGAGAAAGTCTAACTTAAAGTAGAAGCTATATTTTGCTAAATAGGGAGCATGATTAACACCTTTTTTTTAATGCCAGAGTAATATATTGACACCATTTGGGGTTCATTCGTACACTTTTCAAATTAATCTAACTGACCAATTTATTAATTATACTGCTACTATTTACAATAACTAACTAAACTAAACTAAAAGAAAAATGCAAATGCAGCTTCAGCTAGGAGTTTAATTTTATTTAAGTCTTTTGCCAACATCTCATTGTAGAAATATAAATCTGGCTAATCATATCAAATAAATAATTGATCACAGTTTCAGGATTTTTTTCTATTTTTATTTATTTATATACAGCTTAAAGGTGGTAATTTAAATCGCAGATAAGCTATGGCCTTAAGCTTATTTAAAACAAACAAAAAAATTATTATAATGCATTTATTTTAATTAAACTATTTGCATGAGGAAATGGAAGAATTGATGAAGATATTGTGGAATTGTAATATAACTATAATTTATGAATTAAATTTAATGCTTCTTTACGAGTATTTTAAAGGGTCGAGTTTTGGGAAATAACCCTTCCGGTAGTTATTAAAGCATGGGCATTCAGACAAATGTGCTTTACTGAGGAAGAAGAACTGGTGTTGCAGAATTGGCAAACGTATGTGATTCTGGAAGGATTGAAGAGGTGGTTTTAGGAGTATTGTAAAAGAAGACAGCTGGTTGATTTGCCAGTTTCAGTATTGATATATCTGTTATTGCCATTAATTAGACTAGAAACAGTTTGTTAAGTTTGTGAGTTATAGCCATTAAAGCAGGCTAAATTGCCTGCCAAATAAATAAAACTGAATCAAAATGAAAGTTGTGCATAGGAAAACATATTGAAGTGTAAATCGGGGCATGTGCTTTTCTAAGCTGTAATTGTATTCTGGCGACACTGATTTCTATAGAGAAATATTTGAAATGCATTTAAAACGGAAGCTGTCCTCATTGAAAGAAATGTTTGGTGACAATAATTAGTGAACTGTTGAAACAAAATCTAAATAATAAATTATTTGTACATTTTATTTTGCAGTTTTATCTGAAAATTTATACATTTCCTTTGGCATATATTGTAATGGATTGGTTGGTCCATTCAATAGTTATTCCCATAAAGAGTGCGAATTAATTTTACAATTCAACATGAAATACAAGCTGCTTAGGCGGATCCATATGGTTTGCATATTAAAACATACATACAAGTATAGTATGTATCAGAGTCTGTGGCGCCATATATTTGCAAATGTGCGTACAGCAAGGACATTGGCTTGGAGGACCTATCGGTCGGACGGCATTAGGCCGAACCTGTGTCTATGTGCCACAAAGCTTAGTCGCACGCGTAGGCAACAGAAGATGTGGAATAAAACACGCGTGTGCTCCAGCAGTTAGTCAGGAATTTCCAGCATCCAGGGATAATTTAGAAGCGAGCTTTTGTGTGCCTGCTGCTGCTGCTGCTGCTGCTGCTGTGAGCAGCGATTTCACAAGCAAGAAGAAGAGAGATAGAAAGAAAGAGAGCGAGGGAGAGAGAGAGAGAGCGCGCACAAGATGTAAAAGAGAGCGCGCGTTCGTATTTAATGCGCTCTTTACACAAAAATGCGAAATAAAATTCTAATTGGATTTGCTGGCAAGTCACCCTGTTGACAGACTAAGGTCCTTAACGAGAGCGACGCTCTTACAGTGTTTGTTTATGCGTGCGACTGTGTGTTGTTGTTGTTGTTGCTGCCATAGCTGTTGCTGTTTCTGCTGCTTTTTGCGTTTCGCTGCACGCTAATAAAATTCATTAAAAAAAGGGCAGCGGCCCACGCGTCGTATGTGTGATATATTTGCTGCTGTTGCTAACTGTTGTTATTACTGTTGTTGTTGTTATTGCTATGCCTTTGTTGCTCATATCGCGACATTAATGTTTACTTATTTGATTTTTTTTCGGAGTTTCTTCTACTTGCTACTACTTGTATTTTGTATTGCTGTTCTCTGTTATTTGCTGCTTCTCTTTCGTTTTCGTTTTCATTTTCATTTTTCTTTTGCTTTTGCTTTTACTCACACATTTTTCTGCTTGTGTTTTATTTACGAGAATATTGGTGTATTTATTTTTCAGCATTAAGCCCAATGCCCATTTCCTTCCTCCCACACTTACATACGCAGACAGGCTCAGCTTTAGTCGCTGCCCCAGCTCCTGCCCCAACCGCCTTGCCACACTTCCAGCTCATTTGCCGCTTCGACGACAAAATTTCAGTTTTTCAGTGGCCTGTAATGTGCGGCAAGCACTTAAATATATAAGCGTGTGTCTGTATGCAAGAGTAGGGCCCATGTGTGTGTGTGTGTGTGTGTGTGTGTGTGTGGCAGCTTTAAGTGGCAGTATTGCCTACGCTTTATTGTATGTATATATGTATATACACTGTATGTAGGCATGTGTAAGCGTGGGTGTGTGTGTGTGAATGCTGGAAATATGGGTCAAGTTGTTGCCATTGCAAAAAATTAAGTCACGAGTAACAAAATCATAACAATAATTGCTCCAACGTATTAAGGGTTAATCCCATTGCCTTATACATGTATACGAGTATGCGAGCGAGGAGTATTTATAGGTGTGCGTGTGTATGTGTGTTTATATTTGGCAGCGTACATATGCTGGCAACCTCTTTGCGTTTATTAAACAAATATCGAAGTGGAAAGGAGAGACGCTGCTGTATTTGCTTTGCTTTCGGCCTCGTAAGTCGACCAAAGATGCTTATTTATTGTACCGCTGTTGCTATTTATTTGTGTACATATGTATGTACTTGTATGTATGTGTAGTATATATCGTACTTTAGAGAATTAAATTTGGCAGCGATTTATGCAGTTTTGGTTTGAATCAAAGCATGAAATCTTGAGCACTCACCATCTGATTGGCATTAATTGTACAATTATATAAATGTTTGTGCGTACAATTTTTTAAAGAAAGAAATGAGTTCTTTGCTGAGATATTTCTTCAAGTTTAATTATATGATTTTAATTAGTCACTCTACTCATGCATTGCCAAAACCTAAGCTCGTCTGTAGCTCGAAACTCTAAAGCGTATCTCATACGCTACGATATTGTTGTAATATTTAAATTGAATTTTGTTCTCTGATATCGTCACTAAATACGAAAATGTTTAGCTGCGACTGTTGCGTGCATGAAACGATTTTAAAACGCTAATTAAAGGAAATCTAATATTGTATACTTTTAGTTTAACAGCATAGTTTTAATTTAGTTCGATTCTAAAACGATAATTCAAAGAAAATCTTATATTGTATATTTTTAGTTTAATAGCATAGTTTTTTTTTTATTCCCACCAATATTTGCGAATTTCTGGAAATGTAGGTGGAATATTTTTTATATTTTTATTTATTTATTTATATTTATGTGTGTGTCTCACTTAATTTTCACTGTCGGCAAAGAAAAACAACATACAAAAATTATTTTAAAAAGCTTATAAGCTAGGAAAGTCACATCCTTGTTGTCGAGTGTGCGGAAATATAAGCTGAATAGCATTTGGTTCCACAGGATCGAACCACAAGCTTTTCTTTTGATGAAAAGTGAAGAAATGTTAAAGCTCCAATAATTCTGGCTCCAAGAAACATTTCGTAAAATCGAGTAAGCATTTTTTTTCATATGGGAGTGGAAAAAATACTTCTACCTTATACAGTGTGATACAAAAATGCTTTAAAAACCACTAAATCATCACAAGCCCATTTGTTTTTTGTCACGTAAGAGGACATCTACAAACAAAAACAATGTTTGCCATGAAAACGGCTTATAACTAGACTAAATATGAAATTTAAAATTAAGCTGCTTTAACATTATTTACGTTTAAATTTATTTTAATTTATAATGAGACTATTTCTTTAATGATAAATAATCAACACTTGGAGTAACTGTTTGGTAATTTTGAAAATGCTTGTACCTTAAGAACAGTGAAAATTTAAGCAACAACATTTTTTTTGTGCCTTTGTCAAAATCTAGAAACGTAACCCCAGAACATGAGGTTTTCCAGGAACGCAGCCCCTTTTTCACTTTCGTTTTATTTATTTATAGCTTCGCTTCTAAGTGCTAGTCCGAGCTGCTTTTAGTTATAAATTAAGATCAACTGTCAGCTGATTAAAGAGATACCCTTTCCATTGAATTTATGTGTGTCACATTTGTTTGTTGACAGTTGCTGTTGTTGTTGTTGTTGTTGTTATTGTTGTTGTTGTTGTTTGGCCAGAAAATTAAAAGCATCTTTTTATCGACTGTCCTGTGGCTTCATTCTTATTTCTTTTTTCAATGAACTCCTTCTCCTACATAAATGGGCAAGTGGCTAAGGGGAAGGAAGAAGGAAAAAAAACAAACCGTAGGCATCGGATTACAAAAAGAAGAAACCCTTTTGTTGTTGCTTTGACTCTGAACTGGACTGGACCATCGAATGTCGAATTGACTATAAAAGATTATATTAGCCATATTTTATGTGTTTCTTCTTCTTGGCTTTATTTTATTATTATTTTCTGTTGTTGTTGTTGTTGCTGTCGCTCGCCTGGCCCACTAATTTGGTAAATCACGTCTATGTTTTGGGGGGCAGCCAATTGGAGAATCGTAGAGGGCGGGCATTATAATAATGGCAGCCAAGTCACAGCTTGAACGCAGATAACATCTTGGGTGTGTGCGTGTATGCGTGTGTGTGTGGATGTGTGTGGATGTGTGGGTGTGAGCGTGTGTGTGCGTGCGTATCTAAAAACTCGGACTTTGGCCATTATGGCGTGTAATTTATTTTTGGACACAAACACACACACACACACACTTTTACTTTGTGTGTTATATTCTTGTTGGCATTGTGTGTTGTTGTTGTTGCTGCTTTCAACGCACTTCGTTGGCAAAGGAGAGCTAGAGGGCGGATGGACGAGCGGCCGTTACGTTCATTGTCAATTCCTCGTTTCATTTTATTGTTAAAAAATGGTTTTTGGACTGGTCAGCGAAAGAGTTGTTATTATACTTGTAGTTATTGTTGTTGTTGTTGCCGGGCAGCTTCTTAGTAGCTTGTGCTTGTGTGTGTGTTTTCGTTTGCTTTTTGTTGCGGCTTGCTATAATTTCTTGGGCTTTGTATGATTGTTAGTTTCACAAACGCCTGAGACGTGTTGCCATTCTTGTTGTTGTTGTTGCCACAAAGGGTTGCAACCCATTATATTTTAAGCATGTTTTAGTGATTGTTTTTGTTGCTGTTGTTGTTGTTGTTGCCTGCTGATATCATGGTGTGCGGCTTATGGTCTCACATGCCATTAAATTGGCCATATTTTTGCACATAAGCAGACGCTGCATAGTTTATGCCAATGGCTGCCTAATGCCTCCTGCCTCCTGCCTGCTACTTCCTTCATCCTCCCCTCTATCTATCTACTACGCATTACTGTTAATGCTCAAAACTTGCTCAATGAGTTGGAAGCATATTCGGTTTGCCTCCCCTATTTACATTCTATCCAGTGCTCTGCACCTCACAAACGGAGTAATGCGAGTGCGCTTGCTCGATATCTGGGAGTTGGGACGAAAAAAAGAAAAACAGCAGCATTATAAAGGCATATTGAGCGAAAATAGCGATGTTGACATTTTCGACTTTATTGCTTGGGAAGCAAAGAAAAAATGTTCAACAAAAATGAAGCTGAAGTTTGATTTAAAACATGATTATATGACTATATATCCTTCATTCTCTGTAAGGGAAATTTATTTTATTAATTATTATTTGTTTACATAATGTGAAATAAGTATCTATAAGCGTTGCATTTTCATCAAATCATGCGCTAAGGAAGTGCTTGGTTTCTTCGTCCGACCATGAACCTTCGATCTGCTTTATTCCTATTGATATAAATATATCAAATGCTTAATTTTTAATTAAATAAAACGATTCTGTACTGCTCTTAATGCACAATGTGTATAACCTTTTCCAACGTTTTGTCTCCGACACCCAAATTGTGTTTTATTATAGAGTTAAAGCCACTATTTTTGATAGCCTCAGGTTAAAACATTTTTCACTCGATTTCATCAATAAAATGTTTGGTGTCGTCGGCCAATATAATTTTATGAATATATCGGCAACATTTTGTTCTGCTTTTTAAACATTTTTTCAACCTTTTCGCCAAATTGTGTTTTATTCTAGAGCTGACATAGCTCTAATACAATGTATGAATCAATTGCCAATATCTTATTCTTGTTTGCAAACATTTTTGAAGAATTGCTGGCCACATATTTTCATAAGCTGAACAGTTTGTTTGAAATTCATTTTTAAAAAGAGCGGACCCATTTAAATTTAAAATTTTAAACAATCATTTACATAAATATATTCGTATATACATAGTATATATCTGCTTATACTTATGAGAAAATTCTGAGCAACTTCAAGCTCCAAGTCTGCTATACGAGTATAATATAAAATGATATTTATTATTTATTTGCGCTGCTCCGTATGATTTATGTCTGTTGTGCCCTTTGAGTTCTGCGATGGGTAACATATTTATAATGATGGGGGGAAGGACGTCATGTTCTCTTTTGTCGACCATTTAATACATTCGTATGGTTGTCTGTTTGTTCAACTATGCATAAATATGTTTGTGGCGAGCAATAACAAGAACTACAACAGCGACATTGACAGTCCCATAACCGCAACAAACAGCCGACAGTCGCGCAGCAGGCAGCAGCAACAACAACAACAACAACGGCAACAGCAACAACACCAACAGCAAACAGTCACTCGACAGGCATGCAAGCATCGACAGGGACATCGACAGCGACATCGACAAATATTCATGAGCTTGTCGTCCGTTCACGCTGTTGTTGCTGGATAGATTTTCCGCCAGACTCTTCCTCTGCTCGTCCTCTGTCCACTGTGCTTGTCTTCTTCCGGTATTTATTGCTTGCATCTGTGTGGGTTTTGCTTCCAGCAACAACAACTTTTGTACATTTTCGCATGACTTTGTTGAACGAAAATTTATTTGCAAATGCAAACTGACGCCACAAAAATGCCAGCAGCTATCAAGTCAAAGTTCAATAGACTTTTGAAAGCAGTTGCTGGCGCTTGTGATAATTATTCCTGACACAGACACATACACATACATGCACACCAATACTAGGATAGTCCTTCAATTTAAGCTGCCAACAAAATGGAGAGCTCAGCGTTCAGCTCAGACCGCAAGTCATTCCAAGTTTGGCCGAAACGGGAAATTGAAATGCAATGCCACATGTTGAAAGCTGCACGCAACCCATCGCCAAGAGCTTCAAATGCGATTTCGATGGCCGAGCAAAGGATATACTTGTACATATAGTACATAGGTCCTCAACTGCTGCCCCCAAACTGCAAACTGCTTGTTGGTGATAAATTTCAGAGAGAGGGAGAGAAAGAAGGTGACTTTCAAGATTGGGTGAAGCTAGTAATTTTCACAATTTGAAGAAGTCAGTCATACTTTTTATGTCAGTTTAACATTAACTTAAATGCTAGAATTTTAATTTACTTATTTAAAGTAAATGAAATTTCATTTTGTTTTCATTGTTGGACAACAGTTACAACTGCAAAAATTTGCAGCTTTTTTCTAATTATTAATCCAATAACGCTTTTTCTTTCACCCATTTTTGTAATTTAACAGTTAATTGTACATGTATACACTGACAATGACAAAAGCCACGATCGAAACAATAAATGGTGTACACATTGCCATTCTGACTACCTAATTTGAAAAAAATGTTGCATAGGTGGCGCAGCAAAATTTTATTAATATTCACAGAGAATGACAAAAAATGAAAGCCGATATGAGGCGCTGTTGATTATTTGCATACGAAATCAACACCTAATGCTACCAAAAGCTAATTTCATACCGCTATCTTGCCAATGCAGCTAAATAACGGAGTAGCTAAGCAAATTAGATTACATCTTTTAATTTCTCATATCTTGTTCCGTTAAACTATTTTTGTAAAACTATATAGCTACATACATATTTCCCAGACTATGTATCTCATTTCAATAGTCGGCACTCAAGCAGTTGCCTTAAGCATCTGCCTCTCAAATCAGTGCCAAGAAATCGCAGTAAATGCCCAAAAGATGCAGACAAGGTGACACAAAAGCTTGGGCAGCAGCCAACTATCATTTTTTTCCGTTGCCCAAGAGCAACACAAAAGATAAAGACGACGTCGACGACAGGGAAGGCAGACAAAACAACATTTAAACTGCAATTGAACTTGCCCAAAAGAGAAGAGCAGAGGCTGAAGCGCAATCAGAGAAGCATCAAAATATAAAGAGAAGTGCAAAATAAATGCATGAAATGGCGGTGCAATTTAACAAAAATGAGACGGACAGCAACAGCTGACGAGGTAGCGCACAAAACGGAACGGAATGTATGGGCAACGGCCCCTGAAGGACGACGGAGGCAGTGCAACAGATGATGGCAACAGCTCAGGAAATTGTGGCACAGAATGCAGACAGTAGCTACAGTTGGCATTCAGACGTTTTATTGCACATTTGACTCAAATATTTAATATCGTGTGCCAGCGTGCCAGGTGAAAAGGAAGGCAACACAAAAGGGAGGAACAAATCGAGGGCCCCAACAAGTATGCTACACTTCTCTGGCGCCGTGCCAACTCGCACACAATTATTGCGCATACGCCGCGTGCTGCAGTTATTAGTTTTGCCATTGCCTGCGACGAGCTCGAGATGTACACGTGACAAATCACGTGGAATCACGCACACGTTTAAATAAACTACTCGTATTGGAAATCGTAATTAAAAATCAAATAATATTAATTGTACTTTTATTTAGACAAGTTATAGGAAAATCCTTTAGAAACATCAGATTTCCTCTCATTTAGCATGTCCTTTTGAGGGTTTATGTATGTGGGACTGGAGATTGGGGACTCAAGGTCATCCAGTGCTTCATCTAGTTGTTCTACGTTAGAATATTTATTTTCTTTTATATTCTAAGCTACTTGTTCTAAAAAATTCTTTTTATTTAGAGAATATGGCTCGCAATTTTCAGTTTATCAAAAGACTTCTTTGTTGAATTTTCTACTGAATCAAATTGCCTAAATATGTTCAACTTCAATTGAAGTCTCGAGGCCAATAAGATATGCTCCATAGCAGTAGTAAAAGCCTGTTTAATCAGTCGAAGTGCCGGCAATGGAAATACGCGATGTATCGCATATAAATTTTAAAAATGTTAGCACGCGCACGCACACACACGTAATATTGATGTATGAAATTTTATGAAATTTATGTGCGACAGTGCCAAGCAAAAAAGGCCCAGTGGCCAAACATTTTTGAACACTCATAACTCCTTAGCGCGCTGCGGGAGTGCAAGATGGCCATAGGCCATGAAGCATGCAGAGGCGCACACAGCCGTCGCATTGCAGATGAAACAAATTTGTAGGCATGCGACCATTTCGCTGGCTATTTGCGAAGCGTAAGAGGGCACAAGTGAGGTTGGCCACACTGGTGGCACCCGTCGCTGTTGGCGCGTGAGCAAATTAATTTTCAACGCAAAACGCGCACAAAAACCAAGCCACATACTCGTAGCAGCAAAAAGAAATATGTGCGAGTATAGAATGGAGGAGGTGGGGGGAGAAGCTGTGGAGTAAGCGAAAGCGTGCAAATGGGAAAAAAGGCGAAAACTCACAGCGTGTAAGCGATACAGCAACAACGGCCAATGGCCTGAACTACGATCCAACACAGTGGGACTTTCTATTGAAATAATGATTAAATTATTGCAATAAAATGCTTAAGCAGTTGCTTTCTATTTTACTTAATTTCGTACGAGTCTATTAATTCAACTTTATTTTACTCTTTCTTAATGAGAATTTACGCCAATTTCTGCGCTAAATTTAAAATAAATACTTGTACTTCTCATTTTGAGCCAACTGTGGTAATATTTGAAATATTGATTAAATTATTACAATAAAATGCTTGAGTAATTGTTTTTTATTTGACTTGATTTGTTACGAGTTTATTAATTCGACTTCATTTTACTTTTTCTTAATAAGAGTTTATGCCACTTTCTGCGCAAAATTTAAACAAATTCGCTTCCTTCTAATGTGAAGCCAACTTTGGTGATATTTGAAAAAATGATTAAATTATTGCAATAAAATGCTTGAGCAATTGTTTTTTATTTGACTCGATTTGTTACCAGTCTATTAATTCAACTTACGATTAACGATTAACGCAAATTTCTGCGCAACATTAAAACCAATACTCCTACTTCCAATGTTAAGCCTACTTTGGTGATATGTTATCTGTTCTGCGCAGCGGCAGTGAAGTTATCCCATTCGAATTAATGAGTTTTGTACGTTAATTCCTAACATAACTTAACGCTGTAACATAACAAAATGCAAAAATAAAACAAGTTAACTTTCAATAACAACTACTAAATATATTATGGTTATGGTTCTGTCCTGCTTCACCATAAACAACGAACAATCCAGATCGAATAAATCGTGCACGAATGATGGAGAGCAATAAAAAATTAACTGCTCGGGTGGGCACAACTTCAAGGCTAGCTTTGAAGAACGCCAGTCCTTAACACTGCAGCTGCATTTCCAGATCATCCGCTGTTAATTAGTGCCAGAGAGCGCTGAATAACATTATGTTATGTTATGTTACAGACTTTGTCTCTGGCCCACTGTGGAGCTCTTTCTTGTGGCTATTGCTCCTAACATGGGCGGCTCGTTGCCCTTTCGCCGCTTACCATGAATTATGAATTCCTTGTGCACATTTTTCTTTTGCACTCTTCTTCTTGTCTATTTGCTTCTATTTAACTTTTAATTTTCATTGTTTTTGTTTTATGTTTCTGCGACTAAGAAGAATTATGTTTGCAAAATTTCTAGCCAAGGTTGGCAAGTTCAGTTTTTACTGCACTCTCCAATTATTTAAACTTATTTTGAAAGTTCGGGCAATTGCTTCACAGTTTGTATTTGTTGGATTTTTTGCTTAGTTTTTACTGTTTGTTTTTCATACGAGTTTGATGAGAATTAACTGAGTGGAAGAGTGGGGAGGTGTTTTACGTTGATTGAAAAAAATTTAATTTAAGTTTCGTTTTATTGTAAAACGCTTTTTCAAGTCTCAAATATGAGACATTCTTTAACAATTTTAGGTATACAGCTTGAAATTAATAAAAATATTCAATACTCTAAAATAGAAGGAAACTTCGAAAGACTTTTATAGTTTAATTTAGTTGAATAATTTAAAAATACAATTTTCTTTTTTTTTTTTGAGTATTGTTCTCAGTTGCTCGTGAATATCGTTTCTTAAGTTAAGCTATTGGTGGACGAAAATAGAATTCTGGTGAGTCTAGATAAACGACATACTCTTCAATATTTTAAACACAATTGTGTGATCAACTCAATTATTTATAACTTCTACTGAAACAAATTAATATTGAAACATTTTATAAATAAAATGACATTTGTTTGCCTGCCAATTAAAGAATAAATACTGCTGCCATATGAATAAATTTGTTGGCTTAGCATTACTTTAGTTTTGTGATAAACCAACTCGAAATCTATGCGACGAAAATACGATATCTATATACAAGTATATATGTATATATTCGTTTATAAATACATTTCACAGCAATGCTTGTGGCTTTTTTATATTGAATGTGGCCTGTGTCAACATTTCGATTCAAAACATTTCTATATTACATGTCAGAAACGACTAAAGTTGTACCAACAATAGAAACGAGCACACACACACACAGAAAGAAACGAGCACACACACACACACTCACACACAGGGAGAGCTATACTGAGAGTCATGAAATGAAATGCATGCGGCAAAACTATTTCCATTTCCATTTCTTTCAATTTCAAACTCAACTGACAGCTGCAAACTGAACTTTGACATGGGCCAGCACAAATACTTCTACGCATACTGCTGTTCAGATACACCAGTGTGTGTGTGTGTGTATGCATGTTTTCTCGATCTGGGCAAGTTATTCGTGTCGCCCTTAGCTCTAAAAAACTTGCCGCAATGCCATTAAAATGTTGGGGATGGAGGAGCAGAAGCGCCATTCAAAACAATTGACACTGACTCGATTTTGAAACGAACGAGCGAACGAACGAACTGCAATTTCGCACAGGACATGCTAGCCTAAAGCCAAAAGGATGTGTCTGCCCCCCATTTCGAAAGGGTGCTGCCAAAGTAATTGCATGCAATTGCAGTGAAATGTGCAATTTGCGTTAAGAAACAACAACAACAACAACAGTAAGCGCAATAACAAAATTCTTAGCAATAATGTCGACCATAACCATGGACAAGAAAATGTCACATTGTTTGCCATTGCCTGCTGCCAAGTTGATGGGAAACTTTACCGGCTTTAACACAAACATAAATATGCATAAGCTTCTCAAACTATCTCCACTGCCGAAAAGTGGTCACGGGATATGCCATAAATACGCCACATCCATGTCCATCATCGTCAGCAGTCACTGAGATTTCGTCTCCGACGGCCACAGCTGCCCAGCTTCTGTCTCTAATGCATTTGCATTTTCGTTTGGTCGACTGCACAATTTCCAGGCATCCTGTGAGGACTTAAGCGTTGGGAGCGTGACACAACAACTCACTGTTTTAGTTCAGTTCGTGATTAAAATTCCTAATACTCTAGTCATAGATTCAACACTTTATAAAATATTTGTTATAAATCTAATATAGATTAGCGCGTCCTTAAATAAGGGAGATGAAACATCAGTTTTAAGAGCATTACTTCAAATAAAGTCACTCTGCTTCAGAAAAGTCTTGGTTCTCTTGCTAAATAGATGTGTAAATTATAAGTTTTCTTTACTTACAAGCCTTTTATTTTAGAAATATAGCTGTTCTTAACTTATAAGTCTTTTATTGAGGCTTACAAATAAGTTTTTTCCCAACTTATAAGTCTTTTATTGTAGCTTAGAAATATATCTGTTCTTATCTTATATTTGCGGCTTTCAAGACTATCCAACAGACCAATAATTATTGCCACTTTTTTAAGTGATTTAAAATATCGAGAGGATTAACTGCCTTGCAAGCTATTAGGAGGTGGCTTAATATATAGAGATCCTAGCCAACATTATTACTTTGCATTGAAATTGTTAAATAAAATACGCGTTTTAAAAAGTAATTCGCGATTTCAAATCAATTCAGAAACCAAAGGCATCAGAATTCTGCCATTCGCGGCAAAAATACATTAATAACATTTATTATATATAGATAGTTCTGGCTACCGTAATTACATTGCATTTAAATCTTGAAATGAATTGAGTAATAAGCGACTTGAAATCATATAAAAAGCTGCAGTTTAAATGTATATAATATAAATTAATATAAATTAAGGAACTTTTCTTATGAAAAAAGATATTAATAATACTAGTTTGACAAGCTAAAGCTACTACTATTGATTTACCTGGAATCATGGAATATTATTACTAACAAGTCAAAAATAAATCTATAATATTTTTGTATTAATATAAGAAAATTGTCCATTTGTGGACATAATTCTAGGCTTGTTATAATGTTATAATGTTATGTTTATATATTTAAAAGACTTTTAAAATATAATTCTTTGCAGACTTTGCAGTCGAAACTGTCCTGATATGCAACTATATATTTTAAAGGTTGTGTTGAGGCATTTCAGCAGCTTATAGTTTGTAATTAAATAACCTTTAAGTAGTAGCTAATTCATTCTTCTACCATTATATATTAATGTATATATTAACATACTCTTAAGTTGTCTGGGCAAAGATCTCTTCGCGCTCTCACGGGCTAACATAACGCCCACAACGAATTTAAATTAAGGCTTAAACTTAACATAAATGTGATAGAGCACTTGTTTAATTGCATTTTTTTTGTGATATACGAGTAAAAGTGCTAGTATTGTTCCCTTTGGAAATAATCCGATTGACAGTGCAGAGGCCAGTCTGCCAAACTCCGTGGGTAAACAGTATTTGAAGAACAATTTCTCGTGTTTAGAAGAACAGGTTGTTTGATTCGATTTTCGTCCTTACGCCTACACATCTCTAGTCGTTGTCGGTGAACCTGCCGTACGCATCCATATGCGTATATATTGCTCTGCATACGCATTATTTATGAAATCTGAACGTTGCAGCTTTGCATGTTAGTCTTTGGTTGTAGATTTTGTTGCCACAGTAGCCGCAGGATCAAAATGCACAATCGGAAGCAGCAGCTGCTTAAATTCCTACGAGCTATTAGCATGCACAATTTCTGGTTTATTGTTTTAGCAAAACTAATTAGTTGAGCAGTAATTGAAACTTGGCAGGCATTCAGATTCAGAGAAGAAGCGGAACGAATGGAATGGCTGGTTTGTGGTTAATCTGCATTTCCAGTCCTCCCCCAGCACCATGGGAGTCTGAGCAACAGACTAAAGCATACATTTAATGCAATTGCTTTGAAATGTTGCTAATTTGAACTTAGTTGAGTGTGTAGTTTGATTTCTATAAGCATTCAATAATAAATATTTGACTTTCTTGGGAAGAAGAATAGAATAATAAGTGTTTGAATTAATTATCAAATGGTTTCGTCGTATCTAAAGAAACTTACAACTTTTCTGTAGCTATCACAACAAAACCATGATAAAGAAGTAAACGTTAGTTAAACATAAAATAATAAATTAAATTTATCACAATCTAAAAAAATGCCAGTATATTTAAAAATAAAAAAATCAAAATAATTCAGGTCTATATTCAACATTAAACCCTGAAACTAATTCAGATTCTCCTTCGATGGTATTAATTTAATTTGAATTAATTATCAAAGTAAAGCTGGACATATAGACTAGCTCTTATTGTTAAACAATAATACCAACATCGAACATTTTTTAATTGATTCATTTAATTTAATTTTCTTTGCAGAACACTTGCAACAACAATAAGAAGTAACAACTAACAATAGGAAGACGCGACTTATCACTGCCATAACGTAAATGCCAAAAATGCAAAACGTTAAAACCAACAACTGATTTATGCGATACTCATATATAGTACATTTAATATGTGAATATTTTGCGATGAAGAACAAAGAGAACAAAGCATGGCAAATTAAATGGGCAAGCTAACTTATTTACTGGCACCGAACACCGAATACCGAATGTGGAAACTGTTTTTCATACCAACAAATAAAATGATATTTAATCGTTGTCTGCAGAGGCTTAACACACCCACAGTTAGCCGCAAGAAGGAGTAAAGGACGACAACGAGGACGAAGTTGAAGAAGAAGCAGCAAAAAAAAAACAAGAAAAAGAAACCATAGCACAAAAACGCTGAAGTGTAAACTTTTATTATAAGGCAACAAAAAAGAAACGCTCTTGGGTTGTAAAGATAAAATAGAGGAGAAATAAAATTTGCAGAAAAAAGTAAACAATAAAACATATACTCGCCATATTGATAGAAAAAAGTTGAAAATTTCATAAATTAAGAGCTATTAAGAAAAGTTTATAGAAAATAGAGAACACAGCAACAAAGAAACAAAAAAAAAGCAACATAAAACGACAGACAATGTAAACTTGCAAGACAAGGAACAAAGAAAAAACAAAACAACAACAAAAAACACAGAGCAAGGGAGAAGGGAGGAGAAGAAGCAAAATAAATCCAAGCAGCAGTCAAAAGAATCGCAGGCACAGCAACAACAACAACAACAAACATATCCACTGACACCAACAAACACCGAGAGAGACTATGAAAAATGTAAAACTGAAGCTGAGTGAAGTTGATGACGATGAGCAAAGGCTGCAACAACAACAGCAACAACAACAGCAACAACATGAGCAACAACTAGCATTTAGACTAAGCTTAGAGCACAACAACAATAGCAACAGCAGCAACAAAAACCAATTAATTACTCAAAGGCAACTAAAGAGCTTAAGTACAAAACGGGAAATATTCGAAGAAACCTTACAACAGCAACGGCAACATGCAACACAAACAACATCTCCACAGTATGTAGCATCAGCGACGCGCATCACTGCAGCAGGCAGTAGTAACCAACATGTTCACCATAGCTTGCAATACATAGATAGCAACAACAGCAGTAGCAGCAACATGCCGGCAGCAGCAGCAGCAGCAGCACAAGCAACAGCTGCAACAATATGCAGCAGAAGGAGCAGCATCAGAAACAAGCAAACACCACAACAAAAAATACAAACAAATTTAAGACTGTCCACACGCAAGAGACAAAGATTGAGAAGACGCCGAAAAAGAAAGCCTATAGAATCAGCAACAGCAGCAGCAGCAGCAGCACCAGCAACGACCATAGCAAGCAGCAGCAACAATTCATTGGCAACAGCAACATATTTACAATGTCGCAACAGCAACAGGAGCAGCAGGCAATATGCAGAGTATTCTCTTGGCTTTTGGCAGGCTACAGTTTGTTACGTGCTAAGCATGTTGTTGCCAAAAACGCAAACACATGTAACAACAGCAACAGTGGCAGCGACAGCACAGCAGCAACAATCCACATTGCTTAGCACCACCGCCGTAATTTCCTACGCAAATGCCATTGCACTGCCGCTCAGATGGTTGCAGCAATGTTGCAGCAACATTTATTATAGTAAAACAGTTAGAAATAGTAACAGTTTATGTCGTAGCAGCAGCAGTAACAGCAACAGCAACCACAGCAGCAACAGCACGCAACAAATAATTAACGGACTTAAAAAACACTCATGGATATTTTTACTGATATATTTGAATTTATCTGCTAAAGGTAAGTGCATAACAAATCATATTTGAATAGTACTTGTAAGTGCAACAACACTTAACTGCGATAAATAACACGGAAGTGGCTGCCAAAACAATGGGCACTTGAATCTTGACACATCTCTTGTTGGGGGGGTGTGGGCCTTTACATATAAAGAAACTTTTGTGTCCAACTTTCTTCTGGCTTTACAAAAACAATGTGGAAGTGGAACTTAATGGTTGTATTGGAAATTTGGCTTGAAAAGAATGGCTATAAATGGTTATCGCTTTAGAAGAAAGTGGAAGTAAAACGCAATTATAATTACGTAGAAAATGGCAAGAAAATGCTTTAAAAATGACCAGAAACCTTGCTAGAAAATCCGGTATAAATAGAAAGAAAGTCCACTAAAAGGGCTAGAACACTCCCAACAAATGCTTCGAAACGCAACTAAAAATTTGTAGAAAATGCTATAAAATGAATATAGAATCGCTATAAACAGATAGAAAATTAATAGAAAATGTTTAGAAAATGGCTGGCTTATAGCTAGAAGAATGGCTATAGGAATGGGTAATAAAATGACTAGAAGAATGGCTAGAATAATAGCTAGAAGAATGGCTAGAAGAATAGCTAGAAGAATAGCTGGAAAAATCACTAAAAGAATGGGTAAAAGAATGGCTAGAAGAACAGCTAGAAGATGGGCTAGAAGAACGGCTAGAAGATGGGCTAAAAGAACGGCTAGAAAAATGGCTAGAGGAATGGATAGAAGAATTGCTAGAATAACGGCTACAAGAACGGCTAAAAACTGTTTAGAAAACCCACTAAAACTAGAAAAACAGCCACAAATAGCTATTAAAATTCACTAAAATATATATTGAAAAACCACTAAAAAAATAGAGAGAAAAACCGCCATAAATGTCTATTAAGCCCCTCTTAATTATAGATTAAAAACCGCCGTCATAAATGGTTGCCAATCCATATTTGAAGGGTCTCAGACAACGCAGTTTCTTTTCGCACTAAAAATATTCCTGAAAAACCCAAAATAGAAACCATAATCTATCAGGTAGTCATAAATTAAGAGAAGACAACTGAACTGCTGACGGTTGCGTCTTTGTGTTATGTACCATCGCAATGTATTTTTACCGGCAGTAGAACACCCAGTTGGTTTATATTTTAGATTTAACCGTTAGGTTCATGAATGCATATTCGTACCACTGCTGAATTTTCTTTACATTCAAAATTTCAATTTCGCCAGGTGGTCTACTTGCTGTTCATTCATGTGCGCCTCTTGCCAAGCTATTGATTTCGTTACAGAAAAGGTTGCCGATCCAGTACTAAAACCCCTCACATAAGAAGTTTAACCTTTCTTGAGGTTGCAGGCTAATTATAGATGCTTTAAAAACAAGTGCGACTAACAATAGCTGTGTGCTAGCAATAAATATACAGTGAAAACTCTCTTAATGGACAGCTCTCTTATCCAGACACCTCCAATAGGCGGACACTTTTTCTAGAATACTCTTTGGTTGTACATATATTGCATTTATATAATAAATATCCTCTTTAGCGGACAAAAGTTAAGTGTCTGGCTTATGGAGTTTTCACTGTATTAGTGAGGATAAACCGCGATGAGATAGCAATAAAATGTATGTTTATGCAAAGAAAATACATTGTTTTTTGTGAGTGTAGAACACATTACTTGACGGCAACTGTTGCCGCTCAGCTAAAGCGAAATGTGGACATATTGTGGCTGCAGCGACAACAATAAGAACAACAGCAACAACTTCATAATGCAACGGCCACATATTGTCACTTTGACACATAAAACCACTCATGGGTGGGAAATTTTGTGTGCTGCGTGGGCGTGGACGTGGGCGTGGGCGTCGGCTTGGCATTTACGACAGCTTCAAGTGAAGCATGCCAACAACAAGAAGAACAAGAACAACAGCAACAGAAGCAACAGAAGCAACAAAAGCAACAACAGCTGCAACAGCAACAACTAAAGTAAAGCTGCCTATGCCACTTGAAAGCGTCTATGTGCCTGCGGCAGGTCTTTACGTTTGTTTTTGTTGCTGTTAGGGTTAAAGTGTGGCAGGCCGCACAAAGGGAGCGGCATGTTTGTTGCGACACGTGAGAAGGCACGAGTATGTGGGTGTGTCGCATTGTTGTTGTTGCTGTTAACAGAAAGAATGTTGTGTAAGTTGCAGCTACGATATATGAAGTGCATTTATGAGTAGACAGTTGGCATATATTCACACAAGCCCTTCTCGAGGGTCTTCAAAACGATATGAATACAAGTAATGGAATTACTAACAATTGATAACCACAAGTAATAGACATGGCCTATTCAATTCCTGGCAATTTGAAGGAGGTATTTATTTAGCCAGGAGTTTCCTCTTACTACTCATCCTGAGATTACAGAGCCTTTTCACTAATTAGACGCAATCAGTTTCAATTTCTGTAATAAATTAGAGCTTTTCTATTGCAGAGCAACTTAATGATCAACCTTTCATCTAAAGTTTTTGATAAAATTCATAAATACAATGATATTAATTGAGGTTGATTATAAAATGTATTTATTTGGAAAGCAATATAAAGGCCCGGTTTCAAATCCCAACCCCGTACTGTTAGGCAATAGGTGAAAACTTCTCGATGAAAAAATGGCGGCGTAAGAAAAACAACCGCTTTTTTCTTTATATTGTACGTGTATTTACTATTATTCTTCTTTTTAGACTTACTAACTTATTCTAAGGGAAGCGTCTATTGAGTTACTTAACATATGTGGGAGAGGCTGCGGCGCAGGCAGCGCTCTGTTAACTAACAGACCGCTTACAGCTGTTAGCCATGGCTGCTGCTGCAGTTGCTAGCCGAGGCTCTAGTTAACAGTGAGGCGGAAGCCTTTTTTATTTATATTCTTTTAACATCCCTCTCTCTACTGAAATCACCATCCCAATCCGTTTTTCAAACATAAAATATATAGTATAGTATATATTAAGCAGAACTCATGTGGGAAAAGAACAAGTTAACACTGAAATGATATCCTAATTCTAGTATGCAGATGCACTCAACGGAGGATATTTATTCCGATTCAGATATTCAAGGTAGCAAATTTTTTACCACAGCCTGACTGTTATGCCAATAGGTTTCTTCAAAAACAAAAAATTACTATATTCGCAGCAAATATGTGCTTAAAAAGTTTTTGGCATAGAAACCAAAACGAATATAAAAGGTGCAGAATCTGCAAAGCTGCTTAATAACACGCATTACGGGCTGGAACGTCGGTGCGCGCTTTGCATTTATTCTAAATAAATAAGTACTATAGTTACAGCTCAAAAAATCAGTTATAAACGACTATAAAAACTTTGTTGATTATTATTATTAAGTGCCTTTCTTTAATCAAAAGTTTGATCAAAATTGTTATGGTTTTATTTGTTTCTTTAAAAGTTAAACTGAGGCTTGATTGATGATGTCTGTTCGATTGCCTGGCATGCCCGATAAAGAAAACGGTATTCTTAATGAGAGTTACGATTGTATATTATATATTGCCATGGAGAAATAAAGTTCTAGGAATGAAGGATGTTCTGACCTCTTTTTTTTGTTGTTCTGTTAATGTAATATCCGTAATATTATAGCTTAAAACAAGCCGCAAAGTCTATTAAGCTTGATTAGGAATCGGCCACACTTTGTTCGCTGGATATAAAAAAACCCTTTTTGCCCAAGAAATGTGGAAGTCCGTTTCGTACTTAAATTCATTTTAGTTACGAATAAAGCAGTTTTTGTCAGTATCGTAAGCCATGCATATAAACGTATATGCATGCTCTCTTACACTGCTGTGGAAACTGTCAGCACACGTTGTTTGTATACAAATTTTTGTTAATGCAACTTACAACATTGTGCGGCACTAAGCCGCTTGCGCCTGATTGCAAAAATGCCTTGCCAAAAGATATTTCAGAAGCTTTTCTTTTATGGGAATTTTGTGAAGCGCTCGCACAGCTGTCGGCTTGTTTCTATTTTGCATATTCTCTTTGTTTGTGTGTGTGTGTGTGTGTGTAGTTTGAAAACCTTTTTAATGGTTGTGAGCAGCTTAAAATTCTTTGTCGTGCACGACCCTGCAATATTTTTAACGAGGCGATGGCGAAAAATACTTCACAGAGATTGTTCGTTGAAGCTGGAGAATAGTAGGAGTTTGGGGAAGGGTTGTGGCATTTGATGGTAATGGCTGTGCGTGCACCTGACATCCTGTGCACACAACTGTGCATGACCCCTTTTGGTCTTGGCATACAAGTATATGGGGGTTACTAATGGGCTGGCTGTTCTTGCCGCAAAGATGTACACAGGAGAGGGAAAAGAATGACACTACCAATGGTGATATTAATTAATTGTGAAAATAATTCAGAATACTTTATTGTTTGCCGTTTGCATTAAAAAGATCTGTAACATAACATAATGTTAATCGGCTGCAGCGCTCTCTTGCTCTAAATAATATTGTAATTTCATAGGTAGTCTAGAATTTGTGTTCACCCAGGGTAGTTCAGCTTTTGTTGCTCTCCAGCATTCGAATTCATGTTTGCCTTACATTTGTAAAGTAAATTCAAAAAACCTTACAAGTATTGTTGCCCTTTGCACCAATAATCGCTGTAACATAACATAATGTTAATCGGCTGCGTCTGCAGCGCTCTCTGGCTTTAATTAACATTGTAATGTGGAAGCGCTCTTGCTCTCATTGCTGATCTGCAAATGCAGGCCTTACGTTCACAAAGCTAGTCTAGAAATTGTGCTCAACCACGCAGTTCAGCTTTTGTTGCTCTGCAGCTTTCTCTATCTCTCTCTCTTCGATCTCGCTTTTTGGTTGTTTTGGGAAAAGCAACACAGTCGGTGAGAGCCACAGCCATAATATGCTTAGTAGGAGTAGCTATCAGTGGAGATGTATGTACAATAAATAATTATAACGCTGTTGTTCAGAGTCAACATATTTTATTTGTGGAAGGAAGTCGTAGCTATAAGTTTCGAAACAGCTGACAACAAATTTTGGTAGCTCAACAACCAATTTTTAACATATTTACATGTAAAGCTTCAGACAACAATCGAATCTTATTGATTCGTTGGGTAACTTACTTTCTTTATTTTAAAATGCACTTTTTCTGTCAAAGCTTCTTCACAACGAGCTATACAAATTAATGATTCCCCTATGAAATAAATGCAACAGATAAAGCAACCTTGGGGGGCAAAACATTAAATCATGTAAATCAGCTTGCGTGGCATGTAGAGCTCTATAAGGTTCGTAGAAGATATAGTTCTTTAAGTAATTCCATATTATATCCAAGACTAGACTACACTGTCTGTCTCTAGCCCACAATTTCTGAACGGGCGGGATGTTGACAAATCATCATCTACGTTTAATTTTAAAACGCTCACCCTCAGATGATTTTTGATTATATTAAGTTCGTTAGGTGTGATAAATGTGAATTTACTTTTAATTTAAAGCATAATAAATGCCCTTTGCGATACCTTTTTGTTAAATTATTAAGTAAGTAAACTTCTTGCTACGATCTCTTGCCCGTTTGAAAACATACTTGACTAAGAATAAACTCAAAAATTAGTAATATTAAAATCTGCTAGGCCTCATCGATCCTTTCCATGCGCACAGGAAGTTACTCTTCTATCTAAATCAATCTTAATTCCATTGAAAGGCAAGCTAAGGCGCTGCTTTTTAATGAAAAGTGTGTCGAATACTGTATACTTTGAGTTCGTACTGTTTGCATTTAAAAGCCGTCTTTACTTGGCCCGGTCATGTTGGCAGCAGTCTCAAAAAGTGTTGCTCGCCACAAAATAAGTCGTTTGGCTTATGCGAGCACGCGACTTCAACTTCCACTTGCGTGCCAGCTATGGAAACATATGGCACACACACACACACACACACACACACACACAAACACTTTATATATATGTATGTGTGCGCACACATGTGGCGACGTCTTTGTCTCTGCAGTTTGTCTTTCGCATGGCAAACAGCAACAACAACAACAGCAACAACAGCAACAAGAACAACAAGCCCAGCTGTCCATGTGCGTTGTGCATGTTTATGATTTTATGGCGGCACTTCCGTTTCCGCTATGGCTTGTTGTGTGCTTGCCTGGTCTGCCTCCTTCTGCCCCACTTCCTACAACTCACTGCCAGCGCTAATCAGATTTAAACTTTGCACAACGTCAACGTCATATGAAGTCGCTTACATGCTGCACAAGCACACACACATGCAAACACACACATACACACTGTGTGTGTGTGTGTGTGTGCGTTGCTGCCTGCCCTATGACATCGTTCGTACGCCCTGTTGGCCATGCAAGTGCCTTGTTATGACATTTATTGCTTCAGAAAGCTTTTGGCATGTTAAAGCCAACGCCTTTGACAGTCAACAAAAAATAATAATAAACCAAACCAACAAAAGGCAACAACAACAACAACAAGAAAGAGTGAACAAGTGCTTCTTGACTAACGAGCACTGGAAGGCACGACATTATTCATTATTCACTTGTATGGCTATATGGAATTATAATAACATTAATCTGAGACCTGAGAGCCAATTGTAGCTGGTCCACACAATTCATATTTTCGCCACTTTTCACGCCCAATTGTGGAGTTTAAATGGATGGATATATAGTTGTGGGTCTAAATGTTCCATTTCAACTCTTTTATTATGCAGGTGCTTCTTTATAATTTATATGCCGTGCTGGATAAATAAATGGGGGGAACATCCTAACAACCAATCATATATAGCTGGCCGGACTGGCAATCAAATTTTCTCCCACCAGGTTGGAGATTTTCATTTCTCTCTTTCTGTTTTACTTCATCTAGACGGCTCTTAAGCAGAATTAAGTTTTCTTCTCTACTATATATTTCTTTTCAAGTGGTGTAGGTCTATAATGTCTTTGAAAAACATATGGCAGAAAGCCAGAAGATTGGAAAAAATGGGAAATAAAACTCGGAGGCATTAATGGACATTATTGTATAGTTATTTTTGAGGCTTTCTTATTGATTTATGTTTGAATTATAACTTACTATTAGTAAACTGTATTGACAGCTTGATTTGTTGATATGAATATATATATAAATAAATATATATATAAATAAATAAATGAATAAATAAATAAATAAATGAATAAAGTTTATAAATAAATATATAAATAATCAAATAAATAAATAAATAAATAAATGAATAAATAAATGAATAAATAAATGAATAAATAAATGAATAAATAAATGAATAAATAAATGAATAAATAAATGAATAAATAAATAAACAAATAAATAAATAAACAAATAAATGCTTTTGCTAATAATATATCGAACGGATAGATAACAACTTTCTGTAATTGGAATATAAATCAATAGTTTCGAGATATGATCCCTGGGCCTAATCGTTGCCGTAGGGGCATTTAACTGTTTTCAATCACTGCCGATGGGCATTGACTCATCAACCAGGAAGGAGGTCAGAATAGCGTGGGCGGCGAAAACGGCTCAAGTTTCATTTCTGTAGCGTAAAAAGTAATAAGCAATTAAATGCTTCTAATTTCCCCTTCCGTCAAATTCCTCAACCAATATCGCCAGCGCGTATGTGTGTGTGTGTGTATGGGTGTGAGTTGTGCGGCAAACCCTTGCATCGCTGCTGGAATTTTTATTGCATAAATTAAGTTTTGAATGGTTAAGCGTCACCTTGGCGCTATTAAAACAGTTTGCTCACATACAGCCATCAGAGCAACATCAACAGCAACGGCAACACAAACAGCAACACAAACAACAACAACAACAACAACAACAGCAATGGCTGGGGCAACCCTCAATCTGCAACAAACAACCATTAGCCACAGGATGGGTAGAGAGCTGAGGTGCGAGGTTGCTGTTGGGTCGTTTGGTCAGGCACAGAGCCATCAAAGCAAACGAGCTGCCTACACTCGTGCTAGCAGCTGAAGGTCCGTTCAGATGATGAAATTAATTTCGCAAACTTGGACATTTGCATAAACCGCCATTTACTTTAAGCAGAAATGTTGTACAGGTACTTTGATGATTTGAATATCTGTCGTTCAAGTCTACAAATCAATTCATTTTCTATTTCCTGCATAAATATTATTAATTTATTGACTTTTTGGTTACATTTTTAAGCTTTAAATCAGACGTAGTTTCGTTTGGTTGTGTTGGTTTTTGATGCCACATTAACGTTTTTGCTTCGTTTATTTAAATGAATCAATTTGCTTTGTGCATTCAGTAGATATTTCTATATGTAAGAAATTGTGCCGAAGTTCAATTTTTTTAAAGCTATTTCTTTTAGAGAATGTGTTTGATGTGGCATAAAATGTGATCAATTCTAAATAATTTTCTATTTCTTTCTTGAAGTAAAATTTGTGGCAAACAATACTCTGTAAAATAAAGCTGCCACAAGACAGAAGCCAAAACGTTTTGAGTAATTGGTTTTGCCACAAAACAAGTGGCTAGGACTTATAATAGAGCAGATCTCTTATTTTAAATATTAGTCTTTGTCTTTTTTCTATTCTTCAATTATTGTGTGGGTGTAAGCGATTGAATTCAGCAGTCCGGCCAATATTTAATTAAATGCCTTTCTTTGTTTGAATTTAATACTTTAATCAGCTACACTAAATACTTTGTTTATTAAATGAACCGATTTCCATCCGCCAGTTTAGTCTCGACTAATTCACTTATATGGGTCAAAGAAATATTTAGCTCCAGATAAATTAATCGGGCACAATTTATCGTATTGTAACCACCAGTAATGTCTTCTCCAATATACTTGATATAGACAAATAGAAGTATAAGACTAGCTACTACAATATATCACTATTAGATATTTTTGTAATAGGCTTGTTTATAGTTTAATATTTATTGTAATGATTTTTTTCCTTTTATTTACATCGACGGCTTTGTTTATCGAAGAAATAAATAAACAACAAAAGATTGTTTCGGGACTGTTTTTAAAAATATAAAAGCTTGCTAAAGGCTCAACTTTCGAAGGAAAGAAGTCATTTGTAGGCTTCTTTTGGCACATCAATGACATCTCAAGAATGGTTTTCGCGATTTCTGTGGCATCTCAGAATTATGTTTTGTGATAATTTAGTCGATAATTGCAGGTGCAAGAAAAATAACAATAAACAAAGCAATTAAACAATGCCTAACACTAGACACCTAAACTTAGACATTGCTTCGTATTTTATATATTTCTCTGTTTTTTTTATATATTTTATTTTTTTTATAATTTTATTCTTAATTTTAATTGTTATGTTGAATAAATTAAACGATCTGAACGGCACTTAATGTTGCTCAAACACACATCTGCCTTTCTATATCTCTTACCCTCTCCCTCCACCCTTGTATTCCCTCCCTCCTTTATCTACTTCCACCTTTGGCTGTCTTCCATGCAGCCACCCGCTTTCCCTTTGTTTTGTATCGGATTTTGGAGCTTAAGTGGTTTGGCGCCGCGTCAGTTTTCATTTGGCTTTCGGATTTTAATATTGGTGTACAGCGAGTCTAAAGTGGCTTTGGGTTTACTTCTCCTGTTTTTCTGCTTATATCATTTTTTTTTTATTTTGTGGGGGCCTGCCAATTTGCTGCCACTGTTGTTGTTACTGTTGTTGTCCTAGGCGGTTGCATTTTCTAGCCATTTGTGTTGCTTTTTATTTTGGTACATTAAATTGGTTCGTGCCGCTGCCGACATCGTTTGCGGTCGACGTCAGGGCCCGTGCCCCTTCAGCTGAAGTCCTAGGCCCAACTGATGGGCTGTGTCGCCATTCCCATCGCCATTGTGGACGTTGATGTTGCCGTTGAAGTCAGCGATGGCGTCGAGGACGTTCTGGTCCTTACAGCTGTTGCCTACGCCATTTTGTGTGCGGCTTCTGTTGCTTTGTAAAATAGCAATTACTTTTTCATGCTTCACTGCAATAAAATTGCAATTTTATGCGGGCTGCCGCCAAACAACCGACAACGAAAGCAAAAAAAGCAAAAAAGCCAAAAAACAAAAATAGTAACAAAACACGAAAAAAAGAACTCAAATGCAACCGTCGCTCATTGTGGCCATTGAAAAGGCATTTCCAAATGGGGCACGTTGCACAGAAAGCTGCTGCCTAATAGTGGAATGTGAATGTTTTTGCTTGAGACGCTTGCGAGTGGCTATTGCTCAAGCGTTTAGTCAACAAACTGTCAACCTACTTAATAGTATTTAAGTAACTTCAAGTAGTTTAAGCAAAAAACAATTCAATAAAGCAAGTCCACAAATTCCATTAAATAATGAGTGCCCTGCACAGCAATTAATGCGGATTTCAAATCAGAGTTATCTGGGCATTAGAAAATATGAATGACATCATAAAAGGTGTAGCTTTGTGTTATTTTCGAATAACGAATCTAAAACAAATGTTTCTCTTTACCGATGACTAATGAAAACTTTTTCTGTCCATAACTAATCTTTTTCGTTTTGTATTGTAAAAATATAAGCCACAACAACTATCCGGTAATTATTCCATAGGGCAGCAATTGAATGCAACTTAAGAATAGATGCAAGAAAAATACTTCCTCTTTCAGTTTTCTAATTAATACAATTATTACAAATAATTGAATTTGTGTTTGTCGCATATAATTGGCTAAGAAATGTATTTATTTTTATCTTAAATAAATCAAACTTGTATATAAATTTAAATATTTACACGTAGATTTAAATATTTTTACCATCGATTTTTCACCACTGTGTTCAAATTTGAGATTATTATCAAAATATTAATATAATAATTTAATAGTAGTGATGATATTATAATAATTTAGTCACTAGTTATGATGTATGATTCACGCCAAATACATATTTCTTTTTATTAAATCTTTATAATTATAATATATTTTTCCCACTTTTTTTGTCTACTCTTCCAACAATAGTATTTAATTGCATTTAATAACGAAATTTTGTAAATGCATTTTATTTATATTTATTTAATAGAATTATTTTATTATAAAGTACTTTTCCGGATCTTTTTCCGCCACTTATAATAAAGCCTAGATATTGGTATTAAAAGTGAGTAATAGCTGACTGGATATATGTATTTAACGATCAGATATACCACTGAAAGCCGACTTGGGAATTTATATATCTGAAATTTGTATTTGAAAATATTCGAATTACCTTTCAAAAGTATTAAAATGTTATATATTTCTCGTAAATTTGAATCAACTACAAAAAAACTTCAAATTAAAGTTTGAAGTTGAAAATATTAAAATTACTTCGGAATGTAACTATTTGTTATTTAATATAAAATTGTATATGGTTTATTATTAAATTGAGAAAGATTTACACTTTATATTGTTCTTATTCATATTTAAATCAGTAATTTTGTTTTATTTATATTTGATTTAAATACGAAATTTTAGAACATTGGATTGCATATGAATATATTCATTTTTATTATGTAATATTTTTTTTATGTACGATAGATAGATAGATAGATAGATAGATAATGTTCAAAGAAATAGTTGTTTTGATGTGCAGCCTGTTTTTGGTGGTTCGCATATAAATATTTTAGCAGTATTTGAAAAACTTTGGGCGACGTAAATTAAATAACCGAGTCCATTCACTAATTTAGTTTCCGGTTGCCACATATTTTTTGGAGACAATTTCTTGTTGCTGTAGTTGTTGTTGTAACTGTGGCAAAACAATGAAAATGAAAACAACAAATACAGACAGCAGTCTCGTCACACTAAGCACAAAAGTATCTTTTGTGTCCGATTTCAGCACAACAGCAACAACAACACTAACAGCGGCCTGAATGCCTCGCACAAACAAATACACACACACACACACACACACATAATCCTCACCCTGTTGCGCTTTGCTCTGTATTTTCCTTTCCTTTTGTGCCTTCTCTGCCATCTGCCATCTGCCATCTGCCTGCTGTCTGTCGTCTGCTGCCTGTTGCCGTCCATTCACACTTTATACAATATTTGTTTTATTATTACATTCATTTTGACACTTCATCAGACGTTGGCCTCCATTTGCTTTTGCTCTCCCACTTGCTGTTGTTGTTGTTGTTTCTGCTGCTCCTGTTGCTGCTTCTGCTTTTGCTTTGGCTTTGTTCTTTGGTGTCAATGCTTTGCCTTAAAGGCTCTCCTGCTGCACCTACCCCCGCCCCCACCCCCACCCCATCAACACACCCCCACACCACCACACACCCATATTGTCACTGTGTGGGGCTGCTCGTTAGTGCACTTACTGGCTCGCTTGCAGGCGTGTCATTTTGTTTAAGAATTTTTAATTTTAAATGAGCGCGCACGAGTAGAGCGGCGAAAGCGAGTGTCAAATAAAAGATAGTTCGACTGCAAATGGAACGTTAATGGGAGAGGGAGGGCGGGGGAAGGGGGAAAAAAGTGATTCTAAATTAAAACTACAAAAATTTATGCGCATAATTTTGAGGTGTTCATTTTTTATGCAAATTTTCGACCAGCATGTCTCTCGCATTTTACATGAATGTGTTTATAAAATCATTTACATAAAAACTACAGTGAGACCTCACCGCCAAGTGGAGTGTCCGGTTAAGACGATATATTTATAGACATTTTATTTTTCATTTTTTGCCCGTTTTATATATTTTTTTTATTAATTAAATTAAAATTAATTTACTCTCTTCTACAAAGAATCAGGTATGATTTTTGTATGTTCCTACATAGATTTAACAATCAAAATATGTACAATTAAAATTTAAGCTGAAAATTCATAAAACGTATACGTAATATATACATACACATGTATACTACTTGTATGTATAAAATACCATGCTTTTATAACTACGTTATAAATGTTATATGTTGTTGTAAATTTTTTCCCTTAAAACGATTTTCTAAGTAAATGCGCGCAATTCAAAAGTGCAGTTCTTAGCAAAAAGAAAAAAATAGCAACATAAAAAACAACTGATATTCACTAAATATTGCAAATTATCATAAAGAAATAGTATTTTCCTCTAGCAACCATTTTTAAGCTAAATAACAACACAATTAATTTATTTTGGAATACTTTTTGAAGAAAGCCCGAGCATAATTGTGAATTAATTAAAAAAAATAACAACAATATGTGCATCTTGGATAGAAAGAAATAATTAGAAATTAAAGGAATATTTGAAAAGTACGCATGATCAAACTTAATGAACAGCTTCACTACAATAATTGTACATGCGTTTGAAAAGTCCATTAATAAGGTGTACTCGTCCTGCCAAGAGAGGTTTTAGGGTAGAGGTTTTTCCAGAAGAAGAAGTTTTCGGTCAAGAGAGGGGAACTTTAAAAAAGTACAGCAAAACGAATGTTCATAAAAAGGGGGTGTCTGGATAAAAGAGCTGTCCATTAGGGGAGTTTTCACTGTATATATACATACATATAGTATATATACGGAGAGTGTTTACACTCATATATGCATATAAAACGCTCAACAAAAGGCCCATTCTGTACAACATAATGATATCTGTTCAGACTCTGCTGAATGGCATTGATTATTGTTTTGGAAGGATTATCTGGCACTTGTAGTTAGCGAAGTACGCATTACATCAAGTCTATTTTTCTTTCACTGCATTTCACCTCAAATTTTGGACCAAAAACTGAATATTCAAGTGCAAAATTAGCATTTAAAGCGATTTATTTTATCAGTCTAATATTTGTTCGATTCTAAACCTTCACTTTCGAGCAATGCAATGCAATTGCAATATTCACGATAAACGGTAGTCAAGTGCCATTAAAAAACAATTGACCTCTAAGCTTTTTCATTCACTCGTGCAGTGAAATGGAATACTCAACTATAACGATAACTATTCACACGTACTTAGATTTAAATCACGAGAAAATAGAACCAGAAGCCGCAGTTTCCCATTGTTGAAGCCGTCGTTTTATTGCATTCATTGTGGCACGCTATCAAATGAAAGTTACAGTGAATCAAAAAAAAAAAAAAAAAACAGAAAAAAGATGGAACTTTTGTGCATGAAGTGCAACAGAAATGAAATAGAGAGCTGCTCTTAATCCAGAGCCGCAGCACAAGCACAAGTAGCAAGAACACTTAAGAAATTATCAAATATAGAACTAAGAAAGAAACTTGTGCACACGATAACAATTGAGGAGTAATACCAGAAAAAAAAGAGAAGAAAAAGTGGAGGCAATCTATTATCGCCCGAACAGAAAAGTAACAAAGTAACCAGGGAAAGTAGGAAGAAAATTTGTATGTGAAAATGTTGAGAAAAACCAAAAAACTTTCGTCGCATTGATAATGCGGTGCCCAATATAAGTTTTTCTGTTATTTAGCTCTGCAGAACAATAGAGACACACACACACACAACACACATATACACAGACAATTCTGCATATATGTTTGCCATAACGGACAAAAAGCGCAAGCCGTAGGAAAAGTTTCCGTCTGTAAAGGAGCAGCCGGCGCCCGCATCCGCATTCAAGTTTCCAAAAACCCAACCAAAAACTCGTAAACTTTTGCATATCAATAAATTTTATAAGTCTTTCGTGCCGCTCGCACACTTGTATACTACATAGCTGTATATATGTATTAGTAGATATACATTTGTATATATACAAATGTGTGTTTGTGTATTTCTGTGGTTCGGCAGAATTATTGATGTTGATTTGCGGCGCTTTTGTGATATGGCAAATATTTGCAGCTCAATATGTTTGTGTGTGTGTGTGCTTGCGTGTCAAAAATTGTACAATTTGGTTTTTTGACTGGCCACATGAAAGGCCATAAAATATGCTTTACTCATAATAATAATAATAATCAACACTTGTTCATCTCTGTGCTTCTTTTTCTTGCAGTTTGCTTAGCAGGATATCATGAAAAGAGACTGTTACATGATCTTTTGGATCCCTATAATACACTAGAGCGTCCGGTTTTGAATGAATCGGACCCGTTACAATTAAGTTTTGGTTTAACTTTGATGCAAATAATTGATGTGGTAAGTAAGAAATCATCTCATTTTAGCAATTAAGAAATTGCAAGAAGCAACTAAATAATTATTTAAATTGTTGATTTTGGCATACTAGTCCGAGTCAGGAGCCTATTTAAAAATTTAATTTAAAATTAAAGAAATGTATTACAAAACATTGCAACTAAAAGTGCGATAGCTTTAGTTTTTAGCTAAACGTACATTTGCTATAAATATCTACGTTAAAAATTCCGCTGCGCCATCTATGAAACATTTTTTTCAAATGAGTCACTTTGTATTCAGTGAGAATGCCAATGTGTACATAATTTTTGTACAACCGTTTATTGTTTTGCCTTTCAGTGCATACATACATACAATTACAAAAATGAGTAAAACAAAGCGCGTTCAAAAATTTGAAAAAAGCGGACAGAACTCTGTTATGCGCTAAGTACAATTGTAGCAGATCAAGAATAACCGTATCATTAATACAATTAACAATTAATGAACCAACAATCTGCAGTTGCTCGTTAGCGCAAACGAATAACGAGCGGAGTATTCTGTATATAGATGTACCCGTACTTCCATTCACTTTAGATGAGAACTAAGACACAGTTCCTAATTGGAGGGGACTCCTCTCCACAACCTTTCCTCACATTATTTGCTCAAATAACTCTCCAGCGAGGAGTTCATGCAATAAAATTTAAGGTGCGCCTTAAAGTATACTGCGAAAATAGTGCAAGCCACGCACTGTTCGTGATGACACAGATTTAGCAGCGAATGCTGAAAAGTGAATTGCCAAGGAACAGTCTCAACTTCGTCAGGACATGTGTGAAAGTGAAATTTTAATTATTTGTGCCGTTAGTTAGACTCCCGTGAGCATTATACGAGTATACCCGTACATACTATAATATACTATATATGTATGTGCCTAGTCTTTTTTTCAAATCTTGAATGGCAACTGGCTGGCCTGGATGCAGACAGGACCTCGGCACACACACACGCAAACGCATACATTCACATATGCGCTTCCGCAGCGCCAAGCAAATTACAAGCAACGTCATGTGGCATGTGCCGTTCCTTTCCTTTCCTCATTTTCACTATTAAATGCAGCGTTGCATTCATGAGGCGGCAAAGTTGTTCCAAGCTCCTCCATGCTTTTTGCCTTCTGCCTCCTCCTCCTTCTGCTCCTCCTTCTGCTTCTTCTTTTTTACACAATGCGTGAGGAGGCAGGAGAAACAGTGAGGTGGCAACTTTTGTGAAACATGGGGCGTTTGCTTTTGTGATGTGTTTTTGTTAGTGAGACAACCTCAATTCATATTAGATTTATACATATATATGTTTTTGTGTGTGTGTGTGTGTTTGTGTGTGTGTGTGTGTGTGTAGGCCCTCGCTTGTTTGTTTGCGCGCACATCCAGCTCAAAGTTGGAAGATTCAGCAAAATGGAGCGTACAAACAAAAGACAGTGTCGCACAGTGGTGCCAAATACTGATTTATAGAAATAATGATTTTATAGAAATATTTTCAACCAGTAATTATAAAACTCAACGGAAGGGAAATGAAGAATGAAAATCTAACAATTTCAACAGAAAGGGGAGAAATTTTTGTTTAATCCTAAATGCGGCATAAAGGAGAATATGTTTTTGTAAGAATTAAAAGCGCAATAAGGGAAGAATACTGGAATCATAATAGAGTTTATTTAAAAAAAAAAAAGAAGACAAACTCACCTTTTGACAGAAATTTGTCTTGTGCAATTTTTTAAATAGCTGCTGAAAAGAAAACAGAAACAAAGAATTATATTATTTTAATTATTAATATTAATAATTAATTGAGCTTAGCTAATATAATTGCGTATCATAAATGTATTAAATGTGAAAGCATTGAATCCAATAGCAGCTAGAATCAAAAACAACAGGCTATTTTTTTTTTTAATTGAATTTCTGTCTCTATTGTATTGATTTTTTTACATTAAATAAATATTTACCTCACGTATAAATTCAAAATGTTTTTAAGAAAAGTTAATAAATTGAATTAAACAAAAAAATAAAATAATTCAGTTTCTGTATAATACAAGTTTCTATACACATATCAGATGGGCTTTGCCTATATTACGAGATATAGGTCCAATTTGATGGCATAGAATATATAATGATAGCTAATATAATACACTTTATTCTGTTTTTACACGATAGATTGGTTCCTAAAAAAGTCGTGTAAAAAAAGACATTGATCATGGAATACAGTCGTGTAACCATATATCAAATTTTTAATTTCCAAACCGTGTTAAATCAAAACCGTGTAAAAACAGACTGTGTAAGAACAGAATTAGGTGTATACGATAAAAATTTGATATTTAATATATATTTGTATATGCTATTTTAATTCTCGAAAGAATTTAAAGTAAACATTAAAAAAAAAACAATTAAAAAAATAAACTATAGACAGATCAAAAGATTAATATTAAAGATAGGCATAGGAAATCAAACTTGCTCATCAGATACTGTTCTGCAAATTTAATTTTGAAAGCAATTTCGCATTAAGAATTTGTCTAGCTAGTCCAAAACAGGGGACCACTGTTCGCCTCACTAACGAACGGGAGGCATTCGAGTTGTTGAGCCTAAAAGCAAAAACAGCAACCGACCAACCAGGCAGTACAGAAAAATGCTGTTGCTGCTTTCTCGCAGCTAGAACTGCGCATTCACAGAAGCGTTAAAAGTCACACGCCAAAAGCTTTATATAACAAAAAATACACACAAACACACACACACACACAGAGAGAGACATGTACGCGGAGACAAACCAACATTCACACACATGGCATGCAAATAAAATGAATAAATAACATTTTCGCATGTTGTTCACACCTTGCGCTAAAATATCCGAGCATAAAACAGATGGATATATGTATGTATGTATATACATGTATGTATGTATGTATATGAGCATGGTGTGTACGTGTTGGGGCAAGATTTTGGGCGTGGGGGCAAAAATGAAGTGCGAGTTGCTGCTGCAAAATGAAGTAGAAAGCGTTGCATTGTGTAGCAGCAAACAAGCAAGCGAACGAATGGGCACACTGTTGTTGTTTTTGTAGCCGCGCTGTTGTTATTCTTACTGCCACTGCTGTTCTTGTTACTGCTGCTGTTGCTGGCGTTGCGCAAAAATTGCTGGCAGTAAAAACTACACACGCACAGGCACACTCGAAACGCAAACGTAACGCGCAATTACAAACACAAACACACACAAAGACACACACACAAACACACGCACACACACACACACACACACACTAGAACTAGAGAGCGAACCAATGCTAGTCCAGGTTCCGAAACAAGGGAGAGACCCTCTCACGAAGTTGGGGGAGAAAATCGGCGAGCTCAACGAAATGTTTGGTGGTGGGAGAAGGTCTATCCACCAACCAATGCGCGACCTGGTGGCGGTGATAACATCACTATACCAACAAATAGCTAGGGCCAAGGAGCCGCAGGCAGAGAAATCCGTGCGTACAAATGATAGGGGCACGCAGACTGCCCGACAGCAAGAGGTACGCGGCACACCAAAAAGGCTAAGAGAAGAGGTAGAGAGACCTAGAAGAACACCTCCAAAAAAGACGAAAACTAACAGACAGGAGAACCAGGATAACACAGATGCAAGCATGCCGAAAAGAACACCGAAGCCAAAAACCGACAAAGCAAGCGGACCGAGTCAAGAGATGGAAAAGGCACCAACACAAGGAGGAAGCAGCCAGGCAACCAGCAAGTGGATACAAGTATCAAAAAAGCGAAGGAGACCGCCTAGGCCTGATGTCATGATTATCAAGCCGACGGAGAAACTGTCATTCGCAGATATTCTCAGGAAGGTAAAAAACGCCCCTGAATTGAAAACAGTCGGAGAAGAGGTCCATGCCGTACGGAAGACGCAAAAAGGAGAGCTGCTGCTCGAATTTAAGAGAGCAACCGATGTGACCACCGGACAACAACAGGAGCACATCAAAAGCATACTGCCCACTGAGGTCGAGGTCAGAATGCTTACACAAGAAGCCACGTTCGAGCTAAGGTACCTCGATGAAGTGACTACGGAGGACGAAATACTCACCGCATGGAGGAACCAGATAGGTGACATACATGGCGAGGCCATCAAAGTAATCAGGGATGCTCCTGGTGGCACTAGGACGGCCATAATCGTCATACCGGAGAAACAGGCAAAAGAGGCAGAAGAGTTAGGCAAACTGCGAGTTGGATGGACAGTCTGCAGACTACTCAAAAGGTCTACACCGACAAGATGCTACAAATGCCTTGACTTCGGGCATATGGCAAGAAACTGTAGAAGTCTCAAAGACTGGTCGAAGCACTGCTTCAAGTGCGGGGGACTTGACCACCTAGCCAAAGCGTGCCAAGGAGACCCACACTGCCTACTATGCAGAAACGACCCAAATGCCGACGCCAGGCATGTCACAGGAGGGCCTAAATGCCCCCACTATATATCAGCCCGCAGGAAGGTCCTGAATAAACACAAATGAGGGTCCTTCAATTGAACTTAAACCACTGCGAGGCTGCCCAGGAGCTTCTAAAACAGATAGTGCGCGAGCAAAAAATCGACCTAGCAATCCTCAGCGAACACTACAGAGCGGATGACTCACAACGATGGACCACTAGCGGATGCAATAAAGCATCAATATGGACATGCGGCAAGTATCCACTTGAGAAGACGCACAGCGGCGAGGAAGGATACGTAAAAAGCACAGTGAACGGAATAACATACTACAGCTGTTACTACCCCCCCAGCATGCCGCTAGAGACGTACAGACATGCACTTGATAAGCTCGTCAAAGACGCGGAAGAAGTAAAGCCCATAGTTATCGCAGGCGACTTCAATGCATGGGCAGTCGAGTGGGGCTCAAATCGCACGAACCTCAGGGGAGAATACCTTCTTGAAGCGTTTGCAACCCTGGATGTAGCACTGCTCAACTGCGGTGAAAAGGACACTTTCTCCAGAGGGGGGAGAAGCTCAAAGATCGACATAACTTTCATCAGTTCTGCCCTACTACCCTCAGCGGAATGGCACGTATCGGATGAATACACGCACAGTGACCACCAGGCAATAATATTTGAGATCCACAGACGACCCACGAGACGGAACCCAACAAATGGCATCCGACCCAATCCAGGATGGAGAGACACCACCTTCGACAAAGAGGCATTCAAACTGTCGATGGGTGAGTGTCACCTAATGGGTAGTGCGAGCAACAAAGCGACCATCCTGATGCGTTGCATTGCTGATGCCTGTAACGCGTCTATGGCCAAGAAAGGCCAACAGGCTAGAAGACAACCCGTCTACTGGTGGAACAGACAGATTGCCGACCTCCGCAAGAAATGCATACGCGCACGTCGAATATGCCAGAGAGCTAGAGGTCGCGAAAACTTTGTCGAACTTCAAGAAGAGTATAAGGCTGCGAGAGCCACCTTAAAAAAAGCTATCACCCAAAGCAAAAGGAACTGCTACAGAGAGATGTGCGATGACGTTGAGAATAACCCATGGGGCACAGGGTACAAGCTGGTAATGAAAAAGCTAAGCAGCTTCCGTCCACCAGTCACAACATGCGCTACGAAGCTCAAGGCAATTGTGGAGGGACTCTTCCCCCAGAGGGCAGAAATTACATACTCAGTGGCAAGCTGTGAGGCCACAGAAAACATCCCAGGTGTCACTCTTGAAGAATTAGAGGCGGCGAGCAGAGGACTAAAACTAAAGAAAGCACCTGGAGTGGATGGAGTCCCAAACATTGCCCTCAGGACGGCTATCGAACACGAAGCTGAACTATTCAGAGAGACCTTCGACGCATGCATTAAGGAGAGGAAATTCCCCCGGATCTGGAAGAAGCAAAGACTGGTGCTAATCCTAAAAGGAAATAGCGCCCAGGACGCTTCAGGCTACCGGCCGCTCTGCATGATTGACACTGCCGGCAAACTACTGGAAAAAATAATTAGCAGAAGACTGGACGAAGCACTGGAAGGAGATGGCCTCTCAGACCGACAATATGGCTTCCGCAAAGCCCGCTCCACAGTAGATGCGATAGCAGCAGTTATACACACAGCGAAAGACGCCATTAAAGGAGTGCGGTGGCTCGAGGGAGAAAAAGAGTACTGCGCCATTATCACGCTGGACGTGAAAAATGCCTTTAACTCAGCAGACTGGGATGTCATTCTTGCAGCACTTGATGGGAAAAATGTACCAAAGTACCTAGTAGAGATCATTAGGGACTACCTTAACGACAGAGTGCTCCTGTACGACACAGACGAAGGCAGAAAGCATTATGCCGTGACAGCGGGTGTACCACAGGGATCAGTGTTAGGCCCAATACTATGGAACATAATGTATGATGGCATACTTAGGCTGGAACTGCCCAAGAGGGCAGAAATCTCTGGGTTCGCGGACGATATAGCAATAGTAGTGACGGGAAAACACCTTGACATACTGACAAGAATGTGTAACAAAACTGTAGCAATAGCTAGGAGCTGGATAGCAAGCATAGGACTCAAACTAGCTGACCACAAGACAGAGGTGCTACTTGTAAGCAGCAGGAAAAAAGTAGAGTTCATAACAATAGAAGTAGGGAATGAACAGATCACCTCAAAAGCAGCAATCAAGTACCTGGGAGTCATGATAGACAACAGACTCAACTACAAGGAGCACCTCAAATATGTTGGAGGACGGTGTGCTGGAGTAAGCAATGCCCTAGCACGAATAATGCCCAACCTTGGTGGACCGAGGCAAGACAGAAGGTTACTATTGATGAATGTAGTCACATCAGTAGCCCTATACGCAGCGCCCATCTGGTCTGAAGCAATGGCTAAAACTTCATATAAGAAGCACCTGCTCTCAGCCTACCGAAGGTGTGCCCTTAGGGTATCTTTCTCGTTCCGTACTGTATCAACGGAAGCAGCAATAGTAATCGCAGGAATGCCACCGCTAGAGCTGCTGGCAGAGGCAGAAAAGCAGAGGTACCTTGGCAGAAGAACCGGCGTAACATACTCCCGGAGGCTAAGTGATGAGGCGATGGCAACATGGCAACACCGCTGGGACACATCCACCAAAGGAAGATGGACACACAAGCTGTTAGGAAACATAAAGGAGTGGATCGAAAGGAGACATGGGCAGGTCAACTACTATTTGGCCCAGCTGCTAACAGGACATGGCTGTTTTCGCGCATACCTGCACAAATACAAGCATGACAACAACAACACTTGCCCGGAATGTGCAAGTTGCATAGAAGATGTAGAACACGTGTTCTTCCACTGTTCGCGATACGACCGCCAGCGGAACCACCTAGAAAGGGTAGTAGGGGCGCAGGTTACACATAGTACGGTAGTAAACCTGATGCTGGCATCCATCGAAAACTGGACCCATGTGTGCGACTTCGCCAGAGAAGTCATAAAGCTACAAAGGATGGCAGAAAAAGAAAGAGCTGCAACCCTAGAGATCAGCACTCGCTGAATCACCACCCCCTGAAGTCATGCTTGACGGCGGTACCGGGGGGAACACATGGTCTGGAGGATACGGATAAGGATGGGGGTTTAGTACGTAGGCGCGAGCAAGCCAAAGAGTAAGTCTTGTCTCACATGCGAATCGTGCATATTGGTAGCTCGGGCTACCAATATCTTTCGAAGATTACCCAGCCTTTAGCTCGTATAGCTATAAAAAAAAAAAAAAAAAAAAACACACATCATCCTGAGCATAAAACCGAAATCGGGTCATTTAGGACAGAAGACAGACAGGCGGGCAGGCAGGCAGGAGAGCAGGCGGGCAGGCAGGCAGGAGAGCAGGCGGCCAGTGCGAGGCCGTAGCTTTTGCATTTGAAGAGCTTATATTTAGCAGCCATATGTGTGCACATAAGTATATATACATGCATATATTTACGTGTGTTTGTGTATTTGTCTAAAAGAGTAGGCGGATTAGAATTATCTGGAGATTGCAACAGAAGCAGCACCTGTAATTAAAGTGTCCGAAAAGGTGTCCATCAGAGGCAACTACTTTGAAATGCATGTCGCCCGTTCCAACAAAGAGATTATTTCCATAATTCAAGAAACGGATTTTTATAATAATAACCAAAAAAAAAAAAAAACAATTAAGATTCAAAATATAATAAGACTGTGATCGGTTTAATTTTGTGCTTGAAACAATATATTAAAAGTATTAAACAATAAATTAGAAAAATCCCAATCGTAATCCATCTAAATATCCATTTCATATTTATTTATTTATTTATTTTATCGAAACAGAGTTGTCTATTTGGGAAAAAAAAATCAAAGCAATACAGAACTTATTCTAGATAAAACTAAAGAAAAACAAGCATATGGAAATAAGAATAATGTCTAATAACGAATCCGATTCACAGCAAAGATTAGTCAGAGATGCTATATTTTGGTTCCACAAAAATATATTTTGTTTCACATCTGGTCTATTTATTTATTTATTTAATTATTTCATAAAACAAAACGGTCGAGTTAAAAGAAATAACACAATATAGAACTAATAAAACGAACGAATAAAAAACAAAAGAACTTTCAAAAAAAAAAAAATCTATTAAAAAATCTATTTTGTTTGCAAAACGGCAATTCATAGAAGTGAAGTAATAAAAAATCAAGAACAAAAAAAATTAAATTAGAATAATAATAAGTGAAAATTAAAATACTTCAAATTCAAATTGTTGTTGTCTTAAAGACAATTAAATAAAAGACGATTTGATGTGCTTAATATATTGCTTTGCAATTCCTCAAACGGCGCAATTAAAAAATGTTTAATTAGAATGTGTATTAGGGGCATGAATAAATGCCTTAATATTTAGTACAACAACTTTGAAATAATAGATCAAGCATTTAGTCAACTGCAATGCTTTCGAGTGGAAATAATAGAATGTATTTACTATATAGTTCATTCTCTGCAGATATGTAAATTATATACGAGCACTTAACCCCAGTTTCTCAGTGGCTCGACACCTTTTCACATCTTCACCATCTGCAGTCCAAGGCAGAAGGAAATGCGAGAATTATGTGTTTGTGCATCCTTCTTATTATGGGTGTTCCTCCTGTGTATTGAGACATTTGACACGGACAATATTTTAACTGCAGTTTGCATTCACTTTGCATTTTCTTTGCACTTCACGCCCCAGAAGAAGCTGTTTTCCCAGGAAGGCAAGGAAAGAAGATAACAAGGAAGACGCAGGAGATGACGATAAAGTCTGTGGGGGTGTAAAGGCGGAAAGGAAGAAAGGAAGAAAGGAAGCAAGGGGTGCAAACAGTCTCAAAGCAATTTTTAGATTTAACACCTGCCAGTTGCCAATTTTCAGGCGCGCGTCATGGGAGATTAAAGGACGTCACTTTGCGAAAGGATGTCACGAACAAGGCGCACGGAGCAAGTGCAATTCAATTTGCTTACACTTTAACAAACACATACAAACACATCTACACAGTACTACGAGTAGGGATGTCAGTCAAAGGGAAAACATCCATGTCGATGTCAATCGATGTCTGTTTAAACAAAAAAACGATGCATGGCTGATGCAACGATGTTTTGGAAAGTAAACATTTCATAGAAAAAGAGGCTCATATAGGGGGAAAAGTCAACACAGATTTGACATTAGATACAAATCAAAATCAAATGCTTTATGATTTAAAATGTATATAGTAAAATATACATTAAATTAAAAACATCAACAACAATCAAATAAATGATATAAAGTATATAAAAATTTAGAAAATTTCGATGTTACGATGTTTTAGAAACTAAACTTTTCATAGAAAAAGAGGCTCGTACTATAAGTGAAAAAATCAACAGAGATTTGATATTAGATAGAAATCAAAAGCAAATTCTTAATGATTTAAAATTTGTGTAGTTAAATATACATTAAAAAAAACATCAAAAACTTAAAATACAAATATAAGGTTTCCAGTTTTTTTTTTGCTCTCGATCTGCCGTTACAGAGAGGTATGTGGGACTACCACCCACTAAAACCATCCCTCATATTGGACCTTCTTCAGTATGTCTCTAAAATATGTAAAAAGTTCAACGATGGATCGACAATGCATCGCATGTAAAAAAAAAAAAACATCGGAAAACATCGCTGCACTGTTTTAAAACATAGTCGATACATCGATGTTTTTATTCATCCCTACTTCGAGTATATAAACCGATATCGTATTTACACAGCGTTGGCTCGTCTGGGTGGCTCTTCCATCAATTTTGCTTATCAAATGCAATCTTGACGTCAACGTTGACGTCAACGTCGACGCCAGTGCCAGTGCCAGCGCCAGCGTCTTATCTGTCAAGTTTCTGAGTGATTAATTTTAAAAGGCAGCAAAGCAAAGCCGAAAGCAAAGAAAAAATAAAAACGCACAAAATGAAGCTGCAAGAGTGTGCCTCTATACTATATATGTATATACATGTATGTGTGCGTGTGCAGCGAAAACAATGGCAAAGGCAAAAAGGAAACTGCCACATGGGCCTTTGCGTGTCCTTTTGTAGTGCCCTCGCAAGGATAATCTGCGCTTTTAAGCATCTAAAATGCATTTTTATCGCATGTGATTTATGTAGAAAAAGTAGAAAAAGAAGAAGAAGGGAAAGCAGACCGAGCAAGTGCAACATAATTGCGCCCGTGGGAGGTCAAGCGTTAAAGGACATCGTACAAATGCAAACAAAGCCGAGCTTGGCGAGAGCCTTTAGCCCCAGCCCTAGCCCCAGCCCTAGCCGCAGCCTCAGCCTCAGCTTAATAAAAAATAAAAAAATACGACCAACGGGGCTAGGCAGCTGAAAATTGCATTTGAATAAGTTGAAATTTATGTGCCCTGAAGCGTGCCGAGGCAACAGACTCAGGCACGCACTCACACACACAAACACACGCACAGCCCTTCACTTGCCACAGCGTGTCTTTTTGCGTTGCGCCTAAAAGCATGCCACTGCATATTGTACTCTTTGCTTGCGTCTTCGCCAGCTCTTCTCTGCACAGTGCACCTGAACCTGGACAATTGAAAATAGATACAACTTAAATGCAAAAATATATATAATCTGGGAATTGAAAAAAGAGTTTAGGATTTATATTAAGCCCCATTTAGACGAGCACTTTTTCTATAGCATATATTTTTGCCAATCGCAGGAAAAAACTTCATGTTTATACAGACAATTTATTTCATTTATGGCTATTTATCAGCTGTGTTGAAAAAGCGCACGAAATTATGGTTATTATTAAAGGTACGAAGCTAAATACAATGAATTGAATTTAAAAGAAGGACACTGATGCTGTTATTATGGCGCCAAGCGAATGGTGGAAAGACCTGATATATAATATTATAGTTCCATTCGTTGAACGAATAATAACATAAATGCTATAAATTGTTGATTCGTTGTACAAATGCATTCTATATTCGAATTTCATTCATTTAATTCGTTTAAAAGTTGAGAGTGAATGTAATTAAATCATATTTATTTTGTACTCTTATATATTAAATATAATGTATAATGAAAACACTTTCGTAATATCAGTAATATCAAATATTACAAGATATACACACTTTAATGGTGAACAGTACTTTGTTTAATATATTTAAAGACCTTCAGACCACTGTACTCAATTTTTATTTGTTTTGACGTACTACATATGTGTGTGTTTGTGTGTGAATTCCTTTGAGTATAACTTGCCTGAAAGGACCAAAATTGCAAAGTAATAATGTTCAATTTTGTTTGCTTTGGTGCTGTCGAAAGGCTTGATGGTATTCCTGTTGCATCTTTGATTTGTGCTCTGGTTGCAATTTGGCCAAAATTCTGTGAGTCGGACAGACTCAAAGGCAGCCAGAATTCTTTAAATTTCCATGCATTCCAGCAAAATAAACAGAACGCATACACACACACATAGACACACACACATAGACACACACACGCATATACATGCTTGGCACACTTTTGAACATTTTCAATGGATTCGGTGTTTTGGGGCTCCCGTCACTTTCACTTTGATTGATGTTGTGAATGGGAATGTGTGGCGTGTATGTATGTATGAGTGAGCCTGAGCTTTCAAAGGCAACTCTAGATAAAGTTTTTCAAATGAGCACGGGCTACACATACACAGACATAGACACGTTCATACAACGACAAAAGCTTGGTGCATTGCTCAATGGTCCGTGCAAGTGTTTGTCAAAAATAGGGCAAACACTTCAACCAATGACACAACTGTACTTCTCAACGCCAGACTGAGGGCAACTTTATAAATTGTGGGAATATGTGCTGCGTAATTGTAGATGACTTATCGACTCAAAAGAGAATACGGCTTGAGCAGCAGTTCATGATGAAAAATTAGCTATAAATTTAAGCTATAAATATAACATTATAGCGGTGCAGATTTTATTTCAAACTGCTTTAAAATTGTGCAAACAAACAGCTTTTCTAAATTTTTGTTTAGTTAGAGAAATTATAGAAGGTATACATTTTCAATCAATTTATTTGATGATTATGCTAGTAATTAGATTTTGAAAATCTTAATAAATGGTTATAAACATATCCCAAATCTACTTCTGTTGGGGATGGAGAATTAAGATCGAACGAATAAGAAATGATAGCTAACAAAATTGGGTTATCGCGCCTTTTCAAGACATTTCCCCGCTCTTGAATATTTTTATATCATTCTTAAGTTTTGGAATTGTTTACCCTTTTGACCTTTTTATCTGACCTTTTTTTTTGAATTTTTAACTCTGCCATATGTATTATATATGTATATAAGATCATTTATTTATTTTATTTATAGCATTGAGTTTCCAATAGCAGTTGTATTAGGTAAATGGGAGCTATAGAAAGAATATCGAATTTCTTGAAATATGAAATTCTATTAAATAGAATTATATTTTCCAACTAGTTCGGTTAAGCCATCTGCAGATTCTACTTTAATTATATTACTCTACTTAATCGATAAACTTCAACTTGGCTTTGTTTATATTTTTTTTATAGCAATGAGCGTCGACTAGCAGTTATATTAGCTAAATGGGAGTTATGAAAAGAATATCAAATTTGAAATATGGAATTCTATTAAATTGTGTGTTTTCTATATTCCAACTAGTTCGGTTAGGCCAACTGCAGATTCTACTTCAATTATATTATTCTCTACTTAATCCAGAAAATTAAACTAAGCTTTCTTTATATTTTATTTATAGCAATGAGCGTCGACTAGCAGTTATATTAGCTTAATGGGGGAGTCATGAAAAGAATATCAAATTTCTTACAGAAAACCTTGAATTTCTAATAAACCATAGAAGAGAAATATGGAACTTAAACTAAGCTTTTATATATTATTTATAGCAATGAGTTTCGAGTAGCAGTTCTATTAGGTTAATGGGAGTTATGGAAAGAATGTCAAATTTCTTGCAGAAAACCATGAATTTCTAATAAACCGTGGCAAAGGAATATAGAATTTTTTCCAACTAGTTCGGTTAGGCCATCTGCAGCCTCTACTTCAATTATATTATTCTCTACTTAATCGATAAACTTCAACGTGGCTTTGCTTTCAGTTTTGAGTTTCTGATGATGCTAATTGAAAATGGCAGCCGAAGTTGTGCGTGCACTTTCGAAATGCAATTACGACGGATCAGGGGAGGGACTAGCGGCATAGCTGCTGGCATATTTTAAAGCACACACACACACACTCGCACATGGATATGAAAATAACATATGTACCTTTATATGTATTTATGGCAAGCTATATGCATATATCTGGCAGGGGCTGCGGGTGTGTGTGTGTGTGTGTGTGTGTGCAATGATGTGCCATAAAATAAAGCACTTTACATACTCAGTGGCTGGTAAACACAGTTCCAAAGTGATTCAGAATGGGGCGGGTCGCTAGGGGGCGGTCTCGCCTTCTCAGCCAACATGTGTTTATGGGCATGAATAGCAAACATTTGAAACTCCATTATCAAAATGACAGCTGCCGGCAAATATTTACAAGCAAAGCAGACACCAATATGTGCAGATATACACACATACATACATATATGCTCGTACATTCGTAAGTATATGGCATCAGGTCGATATCGGGGTATACAGCGAGTTGCTTGGATTTATTTTGAATATACACTGAGAATAAATATATAATGGCAGTCCAGCAAGGAGCGATTCCAACTGTCTACTTTTATATGCAGATCTGATGCTAAGGAAAGGATAATCCAAGAAAGTTGGCAGCACCATTGTTACCAGAGTTTCAAAAGAAACTGATCGTTTTAACGGCGCATTTTCGCTGAGTGTGTCTGAGCGAGTGTATATTTGTATCTATAATGCTCATCGCGCTTGCCTCAAATTAATTAAATTGCGCTTTTTATTATCAAACAACGAGCCGCCCCACACACGCACACTCCCAAAATACATTTTATATGTTTACCAAGAGCTAAGCTTTTTTCCATTCGAGTACTTGACTCTCATTTTGAAGGGCTTTACGGCTGACACTGTTGTTCTAGACAAAAAACCAGCAGGCCATAAATCGTCTTGAAGCCAAGATCCTAGACGGCAATTACAACGTTCTGCACTCGTACATGTGTGTGTGTGTGTATGTGTGTCTCATTTGTCGTGGTCTTAAGCGTAACTGTAACTATCTTCGCGCCAGAGAGTATTTAAAGTAAATCACACACCCACACACAGAGAGAATGATGCCACAAAGTGCGGCACAAGTGGGTGGCGACTTAATGAGCGCAAGGATTGTTTGTCGCTTCGCATTAGATGAAGATTGAAGTGAAGTAGTTACTCGAACTTAGAATGATGACAAGGCGTATTTAATTATTATTATATTCTAGTCAGTGACAACCTCTAGCCTCTCCTGCTTCGACAATTATGTAAGAAAATTAGCACAAATCCAATAAATATCTTAGCTACTACTATTGATACTAATATCAACCTGCTGTGCTATTTTTAATGAGCTTTCTTGTTGGTTCAGATTTTTACAAATTTAAGAGAACTGTGAAGTTAATTAAACACTTTGTCAACCGTCTCACAAATCCAGCGACAGTTGCATAAATAGTTCTGGAAAAAGTTTATGGAAAAAGTAAAAGACAAGCAACATTTCGGGGCATGCCTGAGTAGAAACGAATTTTGCTGCAACTCCTGCATTACAAAAAAAGAAAAAGCGAGACGGAGAGAAGCATAGAAGCAGGAAGATGAACCACAACTACTCCCGGGTGCATTAATTAAAAGGCGCAGACAAAGCGAGGTGCAGATTAATTGGCGTCAATGCGCGGACCAAGGGAGAAGTCGAAGATAAGCGACGAAGCAGACGCAAGAGTAGCTGCGAAAAAAAAACACACAGACAAACAAACGGAAAGGCTAAGATGAAACGACGGTAATAACACCAAGAAGAGCAAAAGAGCCAATGCACATTAACGGATATCAGCGAAAATGAATAATGAAGTCGAGCATTGAGCATTTTTAATGTATTTTCAAAGGACAATGGAAAGGGGGTGAAGAAGGACGACAGCAGACACCGAGACAACCGAGCAAGGACGACACCAGGGCTGTCAGCTGCATATTCAAGAACATTACATGAACATGAACTTTCGAGTAATTGTTCAAAGAACTAATTGTTAACTAAGTAAATAAATATTACGCTTATAAGCTAAATAACAAGATTTAAACAATTTCAAGGTGTTTTCTCAGTAAGCTACAAAGCAATTATTTAAGAAATAATCCAACTCAAAACAATACAAATTTGATTGTTAAACAATTATTTTTATTGTTGATTTTTTACGTTTTTAGATTAGAAATGTGGATTATTATAGAAGGAATGTGTAGATTAAATACCACCTTAGAATTTAAATTTGATTTAGGCAATATTGCACTATTGGTTTTATTGCAACAATTATCTGTTGAATTTAATTTGTTGTTTATTAATTCGGAGACGAAAACAAATTTGACTTGATTTTTAAAATTAAAAGAGCAGATTTCATTAAGATAATAGCTAGATGTTGAGGCACGACAGAAATATGATTCAAAAAACTCTTTAACTAATATTGCAGTAGTTGTTTTGTTAAAACAATTTTCTGTTGAATTTACTTCGTTGTTTATTGATTTGAAGACGAACAAAATTTGGCTCTATTTTGAGAAAAGAGAGAAGATTCCCTTAAGATAATAGCTGTCGAGACACGACAGAAATATGACTCTAAAAGCCCTATACCCTTCTTTGCTTTTGATGTATTGGAATTTTTTCGTTAAAAATCTTCAGCTAGCTGAAAAACTAATCCCCGTCGAATTATTGAAAGGTTCATTTAATTAATTTTCACGCGTTGTACGCTCAAATCCGAACGCTTCTTCTTATATCTAATTGCCATTCGATAACAATTCATAAATTGATTAATTCAGTATGGAAAATGGATAATTCACAATGGTATTAATACTAGTTACAATAATTGGCAATTTTTTATTGTTTAAATTCAAATTAATTAATTCAATTAATGCAATTCCATTTATTTATTCGATTAGCAAATATATTATATATTTGAGACTTGGACAAATAATCTGGGGGGCAATGGTCCCCAAGCCATTACTTGAAAGCCAATTAACTGTAAAAATTGCGTAGAGTCGCACACAATTTTTCTTGTGCCTTGCAGCCCTAGAAAGAAAATAAAAAATAAAGAAAAAAAGACAGAAACTATATTCGCGTAGGCCCTTGCCATTGCAATGGGAATTTACGCCGCATTTTATGCTACATTTTTTTTTTGCCTCCTTCTGCTGCTCTTTCGTGCCTTTCGCACGCTTCCAACATTAAATTCCCCGAGCGAAGCACGAATGTCAATGAACTGCAATTGTACCTACAGACACATATATATAGAAATATACTACACAAAAATATATACGAGTACACATATAAATACATACATTCCCATGTGTGTGTGTGTGTAGCATGATGTGCGTGTGTGTGCGTTCGGTTTGCGGTATGCTGTGGTGAGTTGTGTTGTGTGTGTTGTGTATGCAAATTTCCGTATGCCCAAAACTTGTCTTTGGAGCAATGGCGGCGTCGATGCTCGGCACGAACGCACTCGCCAACATATAGCGCTCATATATCTCGCCCTGTAATAATTTTTCGCCATTTTATTTTTTGCTTTTTTTATTTTTCTTTTTTTTTGCCAGTTGCCGCCTTTGCCGCTCATTTAAAATTCAACAACTGCCGCTGCACACACACACACACACACAAGCACACGCGCACACTATTTGAATGCGAATAAGCTTCGTTTATGTAACTTAAATTCAAGCGCGCCTGTGTGCGTGTAAGCTCGTATGTGCGTGTGCTGCACTGAACGAAAAAAAGGAAGAAAAATCCAGGAGTGAGAAGCAGACTGTGTCTGCTATTTTGCATGCATGCAACAACAACAACAACAACAACAGCAGCAGCAGCAACAGGAGCAAAAGTCACGACAAATAAGCACCACAATTTCTGCGGTTCTATTTTCATTTCGTCTGGTGGCCCAGTCACGCAGCCACCCCTCCCTCCCCCCATCCAGCCACCCACACCGAAAACCACTCAACCACTTGCAAAGGCGTCGCCAGCCAGCTACATTTTTATTTTAATTAAACTTGGAGCAGTTTTTCAGCGTTCTTTTTGTTGTTTCTGCTGCTACTGCTGCTGGCGCAAGTTTTTTCGCTTTTTAGCTTTATAATTGTGTAGAAAATTCGTTATATATATATATATACTTATACATATAGCAGTACTATACATATTGCTGAAAATGAACAAGTAGTGCCTGCAAATAAAATGACGACGTTGGGGGGACGAAGGGGCGCGAGTCGAGGTTAATAGTGCGGAAATGGCAACAAGAAAGGGCGACGTCGACGGATACAACAACAAAGGCAACAAAATTCTAAGAGCCATCGGATGATTGGTGCATATAGCACCTCGCTAATGACGACAAAATTTCCACGAATGGGAGGAGAAGGAAAAAGCTAAGAGTCTGCGGCAGTTCATTGCCTCAAGTACTGCTCTTCAATTAAAATGGGCAAGCAATTAGAATTTAACAATAAAATGTTTTCTGCACAAATTCTCTGCAGACTAGACTAGCCTTAGAAAGTAGAAAGCTTCACAACAATCATCACTCACCAGAAAAGTGCAACTAGAAGAAAAAGCTAAGCACTGATTTGTTGCAAACAAATTATATAGTTATAAAATAAGTATAATTATAAGTATACAATTTATAGAGGAAAGCCTGCTGTATAGTTGATATTTATTTACAAATATTCATTGAAATGGCATTCCTGTTAAACTATATATCTCATAATACGAAAATTAAAACGGCTTAGAGAGAAAATGAACATTATATTTTATCAGACAGAAATGATATTGTTTCCAAGGTATCACCTAATTATCAATTGCTCCTTTTTTGAACTATTATATATATATATTAATTTTATTTAGAATGCACTAATTTGAATTTAGAACACTAACAAACTAACAATTTATTGTAATTAGTATTAACACCACTGTGAATTATCAATTTTGGTTACTAAATTAAAAAGGAGCCAAATAAAGCGAAGCAGCTTTCAATAATTCGAGGCATATTAGCTTCACAGCTGGCTAAAGACTTGGTCCAAACAACTACTCTCTCTATTCGCGGTTTAAGTGAATTAACTGCTTACCACTTATCGCCATTGACTAGCCTCTATTAAACCGAGGTACACTGTGGAACAACCGATTAACACACTTTTTAACCTCTCAGTGCAAATGCAAATAACTCAGTACTTCGAATATGCATCATGTTCAATATTATTTCTTTCTTTCAAAATGTGCCTCTACTGCCCTGGCCGCCTTGCACGAGCTGAACTTTATGGAAAATATTTGGGGATGCTTAAAAGAAAAAGTATTTAAAACTTGAAAGCAATACCCAACCGAGTCGAAACTAATTGAGAAAATAAAAAGTGCCTGGAAGACCATTTCACTAAATTATTTAAAGAAATTCGATTTTGAGAAGCCATAAAGAATGATTAGTTCGTTTTAAATCAGTTAAGAAAATGCAGAAATTAACATAAAAATGTGATTTTCTTATATTATTTATTTGATGTGATGTCACAAAAATAAAATAGAATTTTTGGTGTTGACTTTATTATAATTATATTAAAATATTAATTAGTAGATAAAGCTAATACGGGTAAATATTACTGCTGCTGGTTCTAATTTAATAATTGTTATTAGCTAAAAAGTCAGTTATTAGAAAAAAAGCATAGATTGTTTTAATCGATTGTGTTAATCGATTGTGTATATTTATACTTAAAAACTTAATGACAGTGATTAATTAAAACCCGCTGCATTAAGAATAAAATCATTTACTACCACATTATCAATTTTCCATTAAGCGAAAGCCTAAAGAAATAAAACGGTTTCATTAACACAAAAAATAGGGGCAGTAATCGGCAGTTGCTAAATAAGCAAGAGCTGAAAAACTTGTTTCTCTAAACACTCATACCTCTACAAAATAGAAAATTTCCAAAAATAAACCAATTATTAAACTGCTCGTTTCAAACTTAATTGAGAAACCAGCATGGTTTTGGCCAATAAATAAAGGCAACGTGAAGGAAAGAAACGAAAAGCAATGACATTTTTAATTCAATTAAATATTCAATGGACCTATCATTCACATAACCTCAAAGGGCTACAAAAACCGAAGCCAACTATTGCAGGCGCCTGTCCCCTGGCATCCGACGCGGCGTATGAGTAATTCAAACTATAATGCTTCAACTATTCATGACCAACCAGAATCTCTGGCTTTTAACTAACAAACTATTTGTGCAATCCACTACTAGCGAGTAGTGGAAAACGAGCCTGCAATTTCCGCATACGAGTCTAACTTCTATATAGTAAGAGTAAGAGTATGTCTATGTAATCACAAAATTTGCCACGTAACGCGAACAAAAGCTAAATAATAATAATAATAAAACAAGCAACAAGAAATGCGACAGAAATGCAGTAAAATGAAATGGAATGAAGGCAACGGATACTGGCCGAGTCAATATAAGGCTGTCAATATGTTTTGGCCCACGTAAACCAAACCCCAATGATTGCAGGTCAAATAAAATGGAAGTGGGGTGATGGTCAGGGGTCGCAGAGCGCCATAGTGGCTGCCCAATGAAGTCTATGCACGTCAAATTGCGGTCATAACGGACAAAAACAAGCCAAATAGCAGGCGCACTGCGCTACGGACCAAAAGCAAACAGCCACTCGTCCAACTACTCACGGCAATATGCACAGTAGGAGGCATTAATATGCTGACCAACAAATACTTGCATCGAGATTTGTTGATGGCCTTTTAATTTCTAAAAGAACAAACGCGGAAGACCCCATAAAGTGTATATTTTTAGCAACTAATTTTAATTTTTATTAATTAGTCCTGGAAAGGACATAATTTTAAAGTTCATTTCTTCAGCTATATTTCAGAAACGGACTCCTAAACAATTCCATTCAAGCTAGTCACAATATAACACACTTTTTAATGAAATTCATTTTAAATAAATAGCGAACTTTAACAATAAATAGTACACAAAAAAATCTCAATAAGAGCTGCTCTGAATTTGAAATGTAAAATATGTTTAAAGCTGATTAAAAGTTAAGCCAAAGATGATACAAATTTAATATACATTAACGAAAAATTATGGTTGTTTATTTTTTAATAAAAACCTGATAGAATGAAATCGTAGACAGACAACATAAAGTATATATTTTAAACAAAATTTAGAACGACTCGACTGTCACCTGTTGGTCTAAATGAAATTAAGGATAGATATAATCCAGAAAAGGACATAATTTTAAAGTTCATTTCTTCAGCGATATTTAACAAATTATGCAATCCTATTCAAGCTAATCGCAATTTACACACTTTTTAATGAAATCTTATTGAAAAATTTAATTGGAAATTAAGTATAAATGGTACACAAAAAAATCTCAATCAGAGCTGCTTTGAATTTGAAATGTTAAATGTATTTAAAGCTGATTACAACTTAAGCTAAATATGCCACAATTTAAATATACTTATATTCACAAAAAAAGTATGGCCTTTATTAAAAAGAAAAATAACTTGGAAAGTAAAAGGATATTATGAAATCATAGGCAGACCCCAAAGAGTATATATTTTAAACAAATCTGGTACGATTTTACTGTAAAATGGATGATTTGTCTGAATGAAATTAAGGACAGACATAATCCAGAAAAGGACACAATTTTGAAGCTAATTTCTTCAGCGATATTTAACAAGCCGACTATTATACAATTCCATTCAATCTAGTCACAATATAAAACACATTTTAATGAAATTAAATTTAAATAAATAGCGGACATTAAGAATAAATAGTATACCAAAAAAATTCTAATAGGATCTGCTTTCAATTGGAAATGAGATAGATGTTGAAAGCTGATTAAAACTTATGCCAACAAAAAAGTATATTTATAATTTTAGTTTAAAAAGTGGAATCAAATAAGGCTGCATATTTTATAGGAATATAAAGCTATCCAAATACTTTTGCCTACCAATGTGCTTGTGCACACTGCCTAGCGACGTGCATGTGTGATTGTTTGCCTAAATGTAACTATTACATTATTGCTGTTGGTTAAAGCCTCCATATCGTGCAATTCGTTTGTTTCAACCTCTGTGTATGTGTGTGTGTGAGTGTGATGTGTGTGTGTGTGTGTGTGTGCAAGTGCTGCATGCTTTGCAGATCATTTTGCGGTCGAAACCGCAGCCACAGCATCGCACAAATAAGAACAAATAGTGTTGGTGCAGGCCATGATTGTTGCGGCCCATCCAAGGATTCGGTCATGTCCATGCGTTGCCCTCCAGGTGGCAGACATAATAAAATTCGTTCAATTCCAATTCCAATTACACAAATTTTCATGAGTGTATCAGCCGTATGTATGTGTGTGTGGGGGATATATTGAATAGATACCATATTTGGGCTCCATTTGCCATTATTGCGACATAATTGTGCGATTCATTATCGGGCATTAAAGTGAGTTGGAGAAAAGGAAAATCTTAAATTTCAACAGAAAATGTGAAAATTGGAAAATACTTGACATCTATTAGCATGAAATTAACTATAATAGTATCAAGACTATTCATAAATGATAATTGTATTGTTTTACAGACTTTATCGCTTAATTTGACTTAGAAGTAATCGACGTTGTATATAGGCATCTAACTTGTTCAGGCTGCGGGTTAGAGGTGGAGAACTATCGATGGCACTATCGATAGTGATTTACTATCGAACTACCTTCGATGCCTTGCTTTAACGATAGTTTTAGATAGTTTTTCTTGAAAGCCATTCACTAAAAATTTGCACAATATAATTGTATATTAAACTTCTTAAAACAATTTAATTATATTTAATAAACAATATATTTGAAATTAAATTTGGCATTTGTTTTAAAAGGTTCAAGCATTTGCGTTTAATTTAATAGCATGTGAGTAGGAAGTAAATATTATACAAAAGAAGAGCAAAATATAGAAATTTTCCGAAGCTTAGAAATTCTTTAAAATGTCCATAAAAAAGCTTAACAAGCTGCGGACAGAAAACAAGAAAAGCTGCCTCAAATTAATAAGACCATTTAAAAAGATTTCACCCTGACCTGAATAGTCCTGTTACTGAATCCATCACCAATGCTATAGTAGTAACAGATTCATATCCATCATGTTCAATCCATCCATGGTTTAATATGAATCTAATATTCTTCAGTAAGTCGTCTAAAAGAAATATATAATTTTGTTGCTCTTTTTAAATAACAACACATTGCTTATAACAAAGTATATATAGATAATTCTGTGTATGAATCCATACTTTCTATTTTAATAATCCCGACTTTTATTTATATATTAATATTCCCCTTTTTTGGATTGATATATAATTTAAAACTAACTTGTATTTTAAAACATGTTCTTTTTAAATCAACTATCTAAAACTATTGATAAGACTATCGTTGGTTTTCTTAAAACAATCGATATTTCTCCACTTCTACTGGGAGTTGTCTGGGACCCAAAAATTAATTGTATGATTAAAGCTATAAAAATGCCAGCACATCAAAGGGAGAGGAAATGCTCTACCTGTTCACACGTAACCTTAATTGGTGATTTTTTTTTTTGTATCAAAACATACACAATTTAATTGCCATTAATAAATAAATAAATACAAAGTCAACACTAATTATTTAGTTGAAAATGTTTGCTCCACCAAAAGTATAATATATATATATATAATATATATAATATATATGAATAATACTTGTTTCTCCAACATATTCCTCATTGCGCTATTGAGCAGAATTTTGTAAATGCATGGAATTAATTATGAAAACTGCTAACCTGGCCGCATTACATAATTAATTTGCCTGTGAATAATATTAATAAAACAGTATTGCTAGCTCTGCTATTTAAAAAATGATTTCCCCCGCAGCCATGTCAACAATTCAATGGCGCTTCACGCTTCCGCTGTTTGGCCGGAAAAACTTTTTTCAAAAACGAAAATAGAGCTGCGGCAATAGTTGGCGCAAAATAAAAATAAAAACAGAAACAAAAACAAAAATAAAACCTGCTCGTATTTTAATGAATAATAAATTGCATATGGAGTTTAATGGAGTTGGTAGTTCTGTTGTTGTTCTTGCTGTTGTTATTGTTCTAACTTGCTGTTTGTTGTTTGTTTGCACTTGCAGGACGAAAAAAATCAACTGCTGGTTACAAATGTGTGGCTGAAGCTCGAATGGAACGACATGAACCTGCGCTGGAATACTTCGGACTATGGTGGGGTCAAGGACTTGCGTATACCGCCGCATCGCATATGGAAGCCCGACGTCCTCATGTACAATAGTGCTGATGAGGGCTTCGACGGCACCTACCAGACGAACGTGGTGGTCCGGAATAATGGCTCGTGTCTGTATGTGCCACCGGGAATCTTTAAATCGACGTGCAAAATCGATATCACGTGGTTTCCATTCGACGACCAGCGCTGCGAAATGAAATTTGGCAGTTGGACCTATGATGGATTTCAGGTTTGATTCAGACATCCACACACTACTCATACACTCATACACCCATACACACACACATATATATATATATGTATAATGAAAATAGTCCAGGAAGTACTTTGAAGTCATATACTTAAATATGCTTTCTGTTATTATTTCATAGTTTCATGATTTGCCTTTTGTTGTTGCCTTTTGAACGAGGAGACGGTTATTTAAAATATTCTACCCTTCTCCCTTATATTTATGTATGTGTATGAAAAATATTATTGAAATGAACAACACAGCTGGATTTACAATTACAAGATGAAACTGGCGGTGATATCAGCAGTTACGTGCTCAACGGCGAGTGGGAACTACTGGGTGAGTAAGCCAACATATAACTCAGTGGGGCTGAATAATTGGCTCCGGTCTGAGGCAGATAGCAAACGTTGGTTTTAAAGTGACTCACGTTCAGGAATGAAATGAAATGTAAACACACAGGCGCGCGCACGCACACACACACACACACGCGCTTAAACAGTATCTACTTTGAAAAGAACTGAAAAAGCTAGAGCAACTGAAAAATGGCTGAAGAATTCATTTCATTGCGAAAGTGTGTGTGTCTGTCTGTGTGTGTGTGTGTGCGTGTGTGTGTTTGTGTGAGAGATTTTCCTGTTCATCATCCTTTGTCTCTTCTACTGCTTAGGCAGCAGCATCCATTTGCTGGGGCAAAACTATTGTATTTTTCATTTTTATCTTCTGTTGCCTTAGTGGCCCATAAGTTGGCCGACCAGCCAGCCAAGTAGTCATACATCTTGCCAATGGCTAACACATTCCTATTGCGCTTTAAACGCGCTGGCCACTAACTTGTTTGGTTAGTTTTTCAGAGCGCGCGTTGTGATTTACGTACGCATTAAGCCTTGGCACGGCGTTATTTATGCGCCCCAAACGCACATTCATATAAAAAAAAACAAAAAAAAAAGCCAGAAAACAGCAGCTCAGAAGTCCGACAGACAACAACAGGCTATAACAGAGTTTCTCACTTCACTCTCTCCCTCTCACTCTCTATCTCTCTCGCTCTATATATATACAACAAACAGACTTCTAACACATTCCACGTGCCACACTTGTATGGCTTTTGGCTACGCACTGAAGTTCCGTACTCGTTCCGTTCGAAACTCATACTGTGAAGAAAACTTGTGATATGCTCGTAATTGATTGAAAGATTGTTACAATATATTATTATTTTACCTAACAATATATGTATCTATATATTAAACCGATTAAGCCATGGATTGTGGTGTGAAAAGTAAAACAACTACGTAATTCATTTTTGGTTAAGAGAATAAACCGGAATAACGATTACTTTTTAATTTCATCCATTTTCTTAAAATATAATGATTAATTTTGAGTCATACTTTAAGCTTTATTTTTTTTTTGATCAAATATAAAACTCAAGACTCATGAGTTGTGGTGTGAAAAGTTAAACAACTAAATAATTCATTTTAGGTTAAGAGAATAAATCGGGGTCTATAAACATTATAAGTGTTATTATAAAAATTACGATTTTTTTTAATCTCATTAATTTTCTTACACTATAATCGTTTATTATAAGTTGTGCTTTAAGTTGTAATTTGTTTCATCAAATATAAAACTCGAGTTTCAATTTTGCCTGAATATATTTTTTAAGGATATTTTCTTTAGCCTAAAACTGTACTTGACTTAATGTTTAAGGATAAATGTTATCCCTATTCCTCATGAAAAGGGCAGGGAAACTTAAAACTTGAGTTTTATTTTTGATCGAAAAATAACTTTTAAAGAACAAACATATTTTTGGAGTGTTATTTTTTTACTTAAAAATAAAGCATAACTCGAAATAAATCATTATATATTATAAGAGAACGAATAAAAATAAAAATTTTAAAATCAATGCGAATATGCACAGATAACCCTAAAAGAATGTTGGCATAAATGCTTTTTCGCTTTGTAAAATAAACAAAAAAAATCACTAAATGCAGTCCCTGGAATAAATATTTTCCAATTTATATCCGATATTTAAGTAAATTATTTATTCTACAACTTTGGACAGCTAATTTCTTTTCTACTAGTTTAAATCTACTTTTCAAAAATTAAGAACAATTTTTCAGTCAATTTATGAACAAAAAACAAGTTGCTTATACATTTATTTTCTATTTAAGTTTTAAGTCAACGACCTCGAACTTTGGTACGTAGCCGAAAATACTCGTATTCGTATTCGTATTCTATTTCGAACATTCTTCAATTCTTCATCTTATTTCTATGTACTGTCACTTCCTTCACTCACTCCTCTCTCGAACAACAAAATTCGATCGTCAACTTAACTTACACACTTATCCAGTGTTCTCCCACTCACTCACTCTGACAACTCTACTATGATAAACAAAAAGAAACAGCCTAATACTAAATGAACAGCATACATAAAACGGCATAAATCATAAAATAATACAAACATATAACAATTGTGAAGCATACATCTGGGCGCTTTAACTTTTCAAGTCTGAAATAGCCGCGTAAACGATTCGTTTACAAACAGCCAGGCTGTAATTTATTGCACGGCAACATAGAAGCATTCTTTTGTCGCGTCTTAAGTATGCTCTTATGATTGCACGTGAGACCCTTGAAATCCAATACAAAATACAAAAATATGGAGGTAAGCTTTGGCCCATGTATGCAAATCATTAGCGATTTTTAAAAATTAATCTTTTTGCTGAATGCTCTCTCATGGCATGTTAAGGTGCTCGAGTATGCAAAGAATCTATTAAACAACAACAAACTAGCGTCTAACTAATGAATGACACTTTTTGCATTTTGCTTAGCTTTTAAGTTGAAGGATATGCTAGGACTAACAATTGAAAATGATGCGCTCGTTTGCTTAATTCTCCACAGAAATTGCATGTCATGGTAGCGTGCTTGAACTGAGACAGCAAATTAAAAATAGCAATTCATTTGAGACGACGAACGAACAAACGAACAAACGGACAAACAAACGGACGACCAAAAATAGAACCAAAACGAAAAAACAAAAAAACACAAGAGAGCGAAAATTACAAAACGTATGAAAGAAATTAAAATGAAGAAAAGACTTACTAAGCGTAAATTGCACTTTTGCGGCATAAAACGCCAACATCAACACCCACCATAGATAAACTTTAGCTAGGAGCCACACACACACACACACACACACAGACACAACACCCGAAAACACACACAAACACACACTCGTGTAGCAGCATCACTCATTCATGCTCTCTCCAGTAGTTGGGCAACAGCCAGCCACGCACCAAACCAATTAAGAAATTAAAAGACAAATACTTTTGCTGCAAAATACACACAGATAGACACACTCATTTACTCTTGCTGCGGCCACTATAAATTAGCACAAGCACACACACACACACACACACACACACACACACACACACACATACACACACACACTCATTCGCACACTCACTCACTCACTCATGCTCTTCACAGTCACAGCTCTAACTGAAAACTTCTCCACTTACTCACCACAAAAGTTCACTACAAAAGTGCTGAGAAAGTTTGCGCAGCAAATTTTATTTTCACTCGCCTTCTTCTTCTTCTTCTTCTTCTTCTCCAACAACTCTCTTCTATATTTTGTACTTTTTTTAAGTTTTGGCTTTTTTTCTTGATTTCATTTGTTTGTGTGTGTAATTTTTGGAGTTGCTGGCCATGTTTTCCGGGCGCTTTTCAATGCGCATTTGTGGTCTGCGTCCGCCTTGTTGGCAGTTTATGCAAATTATTTGAGTTCGCAGTTGTACTGTGAGGCAAGGGGCAAGTAGGTAGTTTATTTTTTTAGTTTAAATAATCTAGTAAGGCGTATTGTTGCGGTTGAGTTTGGTAATCCCTTCGGTAATCTGCGTCTAGGCCGGGCAAATAATTTTGCTGGCATATGGAAAAGAAAAGGTTTTCTTTTTAGATATTAACTCTTAGCTGAATTCTAGTTCTGTCTAAATAATATAATATATAAATATAATAGTTTTAAAATTGTTATCTAACAATTTTCTTCAGTAAGATTTTTCTTGCAATTTTTTAAAAGATAATTTAAATTTATATTTGTGCAGTTTAAAAATGTAAACTAGATTTATAAAATTGTGCTCCTCTAAGCCTTCCTTCAGGGAATTTAAATAAAATGACACTAGAATGTCAGAATAAAGTATTTTTAAAGCAAGAGTACACAGCATAAATAGTTGGAAGCTCAGCTCTCTAATTCTTAACTTTTGTTTAGGAAAGTATAGTTAAATATTTAAACAAGCTCCCAGCATAATTTTAACAGAGTCTCATTATGAATACAATTGACAGATTATGACACTCTTTCCCTAGAAACTCTTTTATAAAAAAGTCTTTAAACTAATTAACAGTTCTTCAGTTTTCCCTTCAAATCGCAAAACGAGCGTAGCAATTTCCTTTTCCATAAAACTTATATTTAGGAAGCGCGTTTAAGTACGCTTTGTAACGGCATTTATTTGTGCACTTTATTCTTCTAACTATTCGCTCTTTTTTGTTCCATTTATTTGCCTATTTTCATTTATTTAATGTAAATCCCACTTTCTTTACAAGTGCCCGCCAAATAGGAGGGGAAATGCTAAAGGGTTGCATTTCAATTCTAAAACTCGAATAGGCATCATGAAAGCATTTCAATATCATTTGGAGTAACCCAAGCCGGAAGCACCACTAGACAAATTTTTGTATTTGCACAGAATTGTATTTCATTTAACAGTCATTTACACTGCATGCTGCATACTCTATGCTTTTAACATTTCATATTTTTACATTTCATCAAACCAATACTATTCTTCTACCACAAAAAAACACCAAAAATGAAAATAAATGAACCCAAATGTAAATGCGGAGTTTCTTTCCCCACTTTGCTCTTCACTTCACTTTACTATGCTCCTGTTTTTACGCTTTATTCCAAACTCCTAATGCCTTACTACTCCACAACTTGCTATACTCGTATATTCTGTACTTGCGCTTTCCTCAACTTATGCTACATACTACTCGTATACTATAGATAAATGCTCTTGAGTCTTGAACCGCCTGACAAAGTCTAAGTAAAAAGCTGCCACAGATATTAATCCAGATGCCATATACTTTATCAAACGGAAGTGAACGTTCACTAATACTTTGGAATTATCTGCAGGTGTGCCTGGCAAACGTAACGAGATCTACTACAATTGCTGCCCGGAACCATATATAGATATAACATTCGCCATTATCATACGGCGTCGCACGTTATACTATTTTTTTAATTTGATTATACCCTGCGTTCTGATTGCGTCGATGGCGTTGTTGGGCTTTACACTGCCACCGGATTCGGGTGAAAAGCTATCGTTGGGTAAGTAGAGCTTAAACAATAAGCTAACAACTAAATACAGTGGCGGCAATATTAAAACTGACATCATAGATAAAGGGAAAATATGAAAATAGCTGAAACTAACAATATAAGTATGTTATCATTTAGCAATGTAAAGCGATGATATTATATATCACCAATTAGTTCAAAATTTTTATGGCCCGGTTCAGTTTTTTAAGTCATGCTGAACAATCAAAATAGATCTCCCAATGAGAGCTCATCCCCTTATAATAAAAATTTGAAAATATAAAAACACATTGGTTTAAGGTAAAAAAAAAAAACAATTATAAGTGTGTGATATAAATATATTTTCATTCATTTCGCATTTTCTTTTATATTAGAAATTATCGAAAATTATTCTTAATACAGATTTTAAACATTTTATTTAAAAATCATGACAGTATGCTATCAGAAGAAGATATTGCTGAAATCTCTTCAACATCTGTCAGGATTATAGCATTTGATTTATCCGAAAAGCACTAACATGTCATTAGAAATTATTCATTACATTATTTTGAGGAATATTTTAAACTGCAAGTTTCCTTTAAGCCAACATTAATTCATTCAAAATATTTAAGGTCCATCATGGCCTACCAGATCTAGTCTAAGTAAACAATTCCTTTTTTTGGATATTGTTATGCCAGCTACAAGTTAGATTTATCTCCAGCGGTCAAGGATATGTAACGTTTAATAAAATGTGTTTGCTATGATTAAGATTATATTTAAGTTCATTTACACCAGCTTAAAACTATCTGAAAGCGGAGTTATATATAATATCAGCCATTACACGAAGAAAACAAAAAGTTCATAACTGCTTTTGTGGAGTTTTTTGGAGAAAATGTTTGCAAATATTATTGCTCTACTGGAAAAGGTAACTTTTGGCTAGTGTTGAGTGACTTTTAAAGCCAATCAAATGTTCCATCAGTCGCTTATCAGCAAGATGATTTAGTTGGTTTAGTTTAGTTGCTAATTAAGAGCTGCATTAAGTATTAAATTAAAGTTAGAATTCTGGAAAACAGGTCACATCTTTTCAGTTCTATTTATATACATACATGTGCACAGCTCCTGTGGGGGGACTATAAATAGGTATTAGCAGCATCTAGCTGTCTGCACTTGAATTGCCGCCACTGTATGGACACTTAATTATGGCAGAGTATTTAGTGCAGCGCCTGAAAGCGTGCTACGGCTTAGAGAACTACTCGTACAGCGTTGACTCAAAATGAACTACATTAATTTAAATCCACTTAGGCAATACAAATACTTATGAAAGGCAACAACAGTAACAGCAGCGGCGTTGGCAGAGCTCAGCACAAGCACACAAATAAACACACACACACACACAGAGAGAGAGAGAGAGAGAGAAACATAGACACACACACACACATTTACACGTGCCTCACACATGCAAACAGCTTAAGTGGCGCTTCGAAAAGTATTTGCAAAGTACTTTTTAAATAATGACAACGTCGACAACAACCAAGGCGGTTGCTCACCCGCACCTTCTACCCGCCAGGTGGCTGGCTCTCCCCGTCCCCCACGAATTTAAAATTAGATGCCGTTGCGCGAGTCCCGCTCTCTTCGCCAAAAACAAAAAAAAAAAAAAGAATCCCTCAGCATGCCGATGATGAGTGCTTGGAGAGCGTGATGACGAGCATGACTGACGTCGCACATTAGGCGTTAGTGCCATCGCCATTGCCGCTATCGACAATCTCGATGATGAGCATAATGATTACGTTACTGCTGCTGTTACTGCTGCTGCTATTGCTGTTGTTGTTGTTGTTGCAGTTGCTGTTGCTATTGGGGGTGTTGTTGTTGTCTCGATGAGTCAACCGTCTGCCTCTCGTAAACAAAAAAAAAAAAAAAACAACAAACTATTGAACTTTTAATGTTGCCATGACTTGAGGGTTGTAAAAGGGCGCCTTGCATTGGGGCTGAAAAGTCCGAGCAGCCGAGCAGTTACCGACTGAACGAAATGTGTTGTAAATGACAGACGACGAGGACACTTGGTGTTAATGTATTGAAACGCGTATTCGCAGTATTTTAAGAAATATATACTTCTATACTATACTTCTATACTAAGCAACTAAATAATAGACAAATGTTTAAGTGACTTCCACTAAATACTACACCACTTTCGTCTCACATAATTTATTTAGGCGTCACCATCTTACTCTCCCTGACTGTGTTTCTCAATATGGTCGCCGAGACGATGCCGGCAACCTCAGATGCCGTGCCCCTGCTAGGTAAGATCATTTTGTTTACCATCTATTGTTCTATTCGATCGATGCTTTTTATAACTGTTTATACTAGTATATTGCTGTGTGCCTACGTAAAATATATAACGTATATTTTTCATTTATCGTACATTCGTTTCGTGTGTGTTTTTCTTTTTTATAAACTATTCCATCAAAAATAAAACTATATCCTTAAAGTTATATCAGTTACCTATTCATAGTCATGCATTTCTAAAACGATTTTAAAGCCATATAAAATCCGATGATCTTATAATATTAAAACTTTGACACACCATTAACAAATTTCAATTAAAAGGTCAGCCAAGTCCAACAAAATTTCAATTCTGCTTCTGCTCTCAAGCCAAACTACTTTAAATGCAGTTTGGCTTGAATTGCAAGGCATGGCTTGTGCTGACGCTCACAAAAAAAAAAAAAATATATATAAACGTGTAAAAGAGTTTAAAATATTGTAGAGAAAGAAAAATAATTAGTTAAAAAGTAGGGCATAATACCTTAACTATATATTCTATATAGAAATATTCAAATATACTCCATTAAAGGCGAAATATACACGAGTTGGTTTGAAAAATGCACACACATACTTGAAAACGAGTTATTTGCACGACATTTCGTTTATATTCAATATTTTTTCAAGAACTTATCGATTCACTGAACTGTTCCAACAGAATTTTTAATAACAATACAGTTTCTTTCAATAATTGGCAAAAAATTCTAATTTATTATCCAAAATGTCGAGAATTTGTAGTTTTATTTCAACAAATTCAAACAAACACCGAATATACTACTAATATTATTATAAAAAACTCAAATATCCAAATGGAAATGTCGGCCATATTCGACTTTGAGATGCCCTTTACCTTTTTTGGTTTTGAAATGTAAGCATTTCTAATAAAACCGAATAACTTTAGTTTAAAAAAAAAGCTCAAAGAAAAAGAAAACTTTAACATTAATTTGATGGTATTTTTAGAGGCCGTATGAAAACGTAAATAAATCCAATGGCCCACTATAATTTGAATGACTGTAGGAGAGGGGTAGTCCTTTTCAAGTATCAATGCTCCCTTCAAGTTGTACTCCAGTCATAATTGTTTCCTTAATCTATCTTAAAAATTTTAAGACCGATTTCTAGCAGAGTTAAAGAAAGTTTTGCTAAAAGTCAGTAATATCTTACAGGTTTAATTTATAAATGCCAGTACATATATTAATTAATGTAATTCATTCATACCTTCTTTCAATTTTTGATCGATTTATTATTGGCATTTGAACAAGCTTAAAACGCTTCTTATTCAGATTATTCCAAAAGGAATCACGTCAAGTCTAAGAAAAAATTTTGCAATATATTCAACTCTTTTAATTCCTCTTAGCTTAAATACTTTCTAAACTATATTCCTAGATTACTTCTGAACCATTTGAAGTTACCTGAAAATACTGAAATAATACACTTGGCTATGAAGAGACTGTGGGAGTTAAAAAATGTTAAAATGTTGAATTAAACTCTAATGGGTAGAGGGTGTTTAAACGTATTTGAATAATAATCGTAGTCACAAGAAAGTATATGCCTTAATTGTTATATAAAACATATCCAACAATAATTGAAAATTGTTTTACAATTTTTTGAAGATTCCTTCAGAGTACTTAATATCCTATTTAATTGTTATTATCCTCATATTTAAATGTTTCCTTCAATGAATAAACAGATATTAATCGTAAATTTAAAACATTTAAAGTTACCTCTGTGTGTGTGCGTTCAAATCAATATAATAATATCTATATTAATAATAATCTTAAAGCTTTGTTTATTCAAATTAAAAATACTCGAAACGATAATTGTAAAGCTTACCAGATTTGCATTAACTAACTCAAATATTTGTATATATCTTTGCCCTTTTTTCTTTCTTTCAAAAAACTGTGTACTTTTTGTCATACTCTCTCAAAATGCATTTGAAAAAAAACTAAAAACAAAAAAAAATATATACAAACACTGAATGAATTCTGAACGAATTATGCTACCGCTACCTTGAATTATGCTCGACAACTAACCCACCAACAAACCAACAAACCAACAAAAAACAAACCAAACAACTCCTGCTACTTGATACTTGAACCAAAATACACTACTTGGCACAACACTAACTCCAAATCCACGCAACTCTAAACACACTCCAACAACAAACAAACAAACAAATATTGAATACGCATATATATCAATATACGAACAACTTTTATATATATTGACAACACGCCCAACCAACCAACAGGTACATATTTCAATTGCATAATGTTTATGGTAGCTTCATCCGTTGTGTCAACGATTTTAATATTAAATTATCATCATCGAAATGCTGATACGCACGAAATGTCCGAATGGGTAAGTTTCAAATAGGTCAACAGCACAAAAAAAAAAACAAAACCAAAAAAAAAAAAACCATACAACCCCCCATTGTATTGTGTACAAAAAGCAGCCCCCTCTGGGCCACCAACAAACAAGAATCAAGCAACCAACAAACAAGAAAAAACACTGCAAAAGCGACCATCATTCATTTAAACGCAGCCTGCAGCTGGACACAGCAGCATCATTAAACGATAATGATGTTCCTGATGACAATGACGATGACGATGATGATGATGAAGTTGGGCATCTCATTCGTGAGCTGCTGTGTCCACTGTCGCATTGCATTAGCATTTCTAATTTGATTTATTTCTGCCTCGACATGAGACCACTGCATATTTTCAAAAACGCGCTCAATTATTTATGTGTTAGTTGTACAAAAACCAAAAACAAAAACCAAAAACCAAAAACAGAGAGAGAAGAGGTATTACTGTTTTAAGTTGTTGTGTGCCTCTTTTCGTTTAATGTTGTGATATCAAAAGCAAAAATTATAAGTACAATTACATTTGTTTTTCAATATACATATATTCTTATTATTTTTACACCCATGGCCAATATAGTAAGAGTGAGAAACCACATGCTATGTAGTTTCCGGCTTGCCGATATTGTGTTGTGCACTTCACATGGCGATGGTTACTTGACAAGATTATAGAAATAATGATACCCTTTCAAACGCCAATATAGTTTAAATATTCTCAATATTCCATTGTCTTTTTATTGACCCAACTACATAAGAAAAATAGATCTGCCTATAAACGAAATATATTGCTTCTCTGCAAACAAATGTTATCATCCCAAGGTCGGAGGCGTTAATTAGAAATTATTGTAATTAGATTATATTTCTCCTTCTTAGACTTTTCTAGCTGTTGAGATGCTTTTTATAATTTTTATATATTTTCCTCATATGTCGACAGTCAAATGATTGTTGAAATAAAAAAATAAACAAATAAATAAAATTATTTTCTTGTCGCTTCTAATTAGGTTGTTAGTTCTTTCTTTGAGTTTATTTAATTCAACAAGTCGCTCTTCTTTGCATAATGGGAAGATAGAAATTTAGATAGCAGATGAACACATCATTTTCATTATTCTTGGGCTAAGAACAATGCACCAATTCTATTAAAGACACCGACTAGTTTTAAAGATTTTTCCACAAACATAGAACTTTAACACAAGCTTAAAGAAAGTTGAATAGAAGACGATTATAAATTCATAAATTCTCGAATATAAAAAGCGAATATAAAAGCTGCAACGATTATAAATTCATAAATTCTCGAATATAAAAAGCAAGACGATTATATTTTCATCAAAATTCTCGGATATAAAAAGCTGCAACATATCGATGCACTTATTAGTAATATCAGTAAATAGTTTTAAAGATGCCCTTAATGTTATTTTTTTTTTTATTCCAAAAGTTGGTTAATCATTTTTACCAATTTGTTCTCTCTAGACTCTAGTCTAATGGTATTTCAATCGGTAGAATTGTGGTATTAGGCAAGCCATATCATATTTCTAGTTGTATATATAATAGTCAGAAATTGAAAAGGGCGGCAGTTTTCAGTGTTCGTGGAAGTAATATACCTTTCTTAGTAGTAATGTTGGTCCTCAAAGCTATAGCCAAGCAGATATGAGTAATCCCATTGATGATTCCATTTCATTTTCTGATCAGCTGTAATATTAATTAGTGGCATTCGTATATTACGCCGTTCTAAGCCATTTGGTTTATTTAATCTGCAATATAATTTCTTTAGAGTTTTTCCCACTGCTATGAAATCATCTCTTAGATAAGCATAATTATAGTTTCATTTTCTGATCAGCTGTAATATGTATTATTTAAGCCATTTGGTTTATTTAATCTGCAATATAATTTCTTTAGAGTTTAGATAAACATAATTATAGTTAACAATAATTAATGGACACCTTCAATAAAAGCTCTTTAAAGTCTTTAAACTTGAGTGGCAGAGATTAGCGTGGAATCAGAAATAGTGTCTAATAATAGTCTATTATTCAGTTCCCCCACTAACAGACCTTGTTATTGCCACCAAGATGCCATTGCAATGTTCTGAAGTGCACAACAAAATGTAGATACACACACACACACACACACACACACACACTCATACCACTCGTACTTATAAATACACTCGATTGCAAACGCAAATAGTCGCACAATATATTTGTTATTGTTGTTCTTGTTGTTTTAATATGATTGTTATTATTGTTGCAGTTTGTTGTTGTCGTCGTTGTTGTATTTTTTCCCACTGGTTTCATTTGACTTTTGTGTTCGGTGTAAAGCCTGCTTAGAGGCGCTTATGCAAGCTATTAGTTTACACATTCAATTGTTTTGTTGTCCTTTTGTGTATTTATTGTTTCAGTTTGTTGTTAGTACTACTACTGTACTACTACTATATAGCGCAATGTGAGTTACGTTTAGTTAATGTGTGTGTGACCCATAAGACATAATATAATCAACAGAAATACAAGCAAAGCAGAAATGAAAATCTCAAAAAATAGAATGTAAAAAAAACAAAAAAAAAAAAAAAGAACCCAATCCACATGAACCCAAGCCAGAAAGAAATACCGAACCAAATGTGACGGACGGATGTACAGAGTACAAATGATGTATGTTGTAACCAGCCAACATGTCTGCTACTAAACGTGTCTACTATAAAATAATTTATGTAATGAAAAATATCGTAATGTTGATGTTGGGCCATATTTTCTATTTATACTTATATAAGCTGATGTCACTCTGTACAACCCAATCCAACACCAAAATCCTCTAGCAAGCAACCAACCCAACCACCCAACCACCCAACCACCAACCAGCCAACCCACCAACTAACCAACCACTGCTGTGTCTCTTAACTTGTCACCAGTTGCACAAGCTTTTTCCCATTTATTTATGTACAAAAAAAAAAGAGCAAAAGAAAACATGAAAGCCAACAGAAAAGAGTTGCGGAAAATGCAGAAAACAATTTCGTATGCAAAATACGAGAAAAGTAAATGGAATTTGTCATCTATGTCTATATCTTTTATTTCTCTGTGTAATTATTTATGTGAATGCTCAATATTCTGGTTTATGTTGTATGTAGTGGTTGGAATTTTTAACTAATTGTGTAATTCAGAAAGTATGCAGACTGTGGTGTGTGTGTGGAATGGAATAAAAGGAATGAAGGACGAGTGTGGATGTGGATTGCTGATATATAATATTCTTTGTTCTCTCATTACAAATAATGCCTGCAAAGTACACAAGCGTATTAAAAGGAATGTATGTATGTAATTGTGTGGAGACAGCTGTTAGTTTAAATAAATAAAATACATTTTCAATATTTGCCTATTATTTTATATTTTTATTGTTTCCAGAATCTGCATTGACAAAAAAAACTTTGCATATATTTTAAATATGAGTTGGCGTTCTATGGTCCGCTTAGTGGCCGTCGCCGAGTTTTAAACTGATTGCAAATGGAAAACAAAACAATGTGGTTTTTTAAAATTAAAATGCATATATATCGCTAGATATAGCTCTCTTTCAGGGCACAGCCGTGCAATATTATTTGAGAGCGAATTTATCGTCAGAGAGGCAATTGGGGAGACACTGTTTATAGATATATGGCTCTATTAGCAGCATCTAAGCCGCTCCTTATTCCAGAAAGAATTTAAATGTAGTTAAGTGAGAGGCCAGTGTCCTACAACACTCTTTATAGACATACGGTCCTATTAACAGCATCTAAGCAGCTCTTCATTTACAAAATTAAAAGTCGAACTTTTTCTTACCCCTGAGTCTTGATTTGCGGAAATCGAAAGGCGATCGATCAATCAATCAATCAGCTTATAGGCCGGTGGCTTCAACTGACCGTTCTTCTTCAAAATGCTTCCAATATCTAGCTATTAGGTTTCTAGAGAGGAGAAAAATGGCGCCACTTGCTATTCTACTAAACGAACTATCGACTTATTGAATTAAGATAAACAATAAATTTGAAATAAAATAAATATTTTAGAAATAAATAAATAATAAATAACCATTATTAGCATTATAATTCATATTATTAAATAACTTAAATTAAAAATCTGTATGAAAAAGTAAATGTTAGCTGATTAAATAATAAATAAATAATAATAATAAATAATGATATCTAATTCGGAAATATTATTTTAATTTGTATTTTTTAAATTTTATGTTGATGTTTTCGAATATCGCTTTAGTTTTGTTTACAAAAATAATTAAAACAAATTGAATCCGTTGCCTGGCAACCACATTTGCTATAATTCCTCTATCATAAAATCTGTGGTCCATTCTGCTGAAAAACGGGGCACTTCTGCATTGATAGCAATTTTTTAATCATAACATCCCAACCAAGCTCCTTGAATTGCTACTAGAGGAACTATCGACTTATTGAAGAAAGGAGTTTATTACAAAACTGAATCCGTTGCCTGGCCACCATATTTGCATTAATTCCTCTCTGAAAAAGCCTTTGGTCCTTTTCGTTTTGTTATTATGGAAAAAAAATCAGCAGAATTACCAGCAAGTCATTATTCACACATACATATGTGAGGGTTTTGACAACGCCTTCTCAACTGCTCTCTTCTTGACAAACGCTAGCTTTAAAGAGTCCAATTATTGGCAATAGAGGCTTAAATTTAATGGAAGGAGCTTATGGTAGATGATTCAAATGCACAGGAAAAACTTCCTAGCTAGAACACTGCACTATTTAGCTAAGACATTTCTCTATAATATCTAACAGTTTTTCCAGCACTTAAAGCATATTTAGATGTATTGTTTCAGAGCTAAAACACTTTTCTATTATAATCAAATAATTTGCTCCTGAAATCATGATGCAACAAGAATATAAAAACCATGTAATTAAATGATTTTGAATTTGGCTTAGTGTTGCTCTCAGGCAGGCTTAAAGGTAAATTTGATCAAAAGGCTTTAACAAACTATATCCAACAACAATGTTCAGGCATTTAATGGACTTCAAATACTCGAAGCTCTGCTTTTTAGTGAAGTTTATGCCAAAAATGTTGGAGGAAGTTTCCGCCGAGGCTCAATTGAACATATCATGGCACTTCTTGCACAAATGGCAAGAAATTACATATTATTGCCATGGTCTGAGCTGAATAATGCAAACTTTCTGAAGCTTCTAGCCTGCCTTTAGTTGGAAAAGGAGCGAGAAAGCCCAACTTAGCGCCGTGCAAGTCAATTGGCTTTCAAGAAGTCACTCAAATGAAAAGTTCAGCTTGTTTTTTTTCTCTTGGCGGCGGCAGTCAGAGACCAAGACGTTAGTTTTCCTTTTGCCCACCTGCTCGACACATGCAATTGAATTGGGAACAAATTTCTAACAACAGAGTGTAGCAGAGGTCTCTGAAAAGGAACCAAATCGAGCACAAACACACAAAGTGGCAGGCAGAGTCGCTGTCGACGGTGACAGTTGGCCCAATTGCGAGTTGTCGTGACACAGACTCAAAAATTGAGGAAATTGGCGAGCAGGCGAGCAGGCAGTGGCATTAGAAATGCGAGGAGTGGTCTCGACAACTTGCAGTTCTCAATTCTGAGTGTGTGTGCACAACTTCAAATGCTTGTTCCTGTCGTGTTAGCAACGCGCACAGCCCAAAAGAGCTAGACTGTGTATCCTTCCGCCGGGCACAGTGGACGAAAGCGGATAAACTAAACATTAAATGAAGTTCTTCCTTGCATTTTCTCCGTTCCTCATGCATCGAGTTAACGACGAGAGCGAGAAAATTAACGACAATTTCGATATTTTAAAAGTAATTGATTAATATTTTAATCAAACATTTCAAATATTACTTCCATATTCATTTAAATAATGGTTCTAATCGTTCCGTTTCAATAGAACTGATTTCGTTGTTTCTATCAAACATGTTTAAAGACAGTTCCGATATTTTTAAGTAAGCGATTAATATTTTAATCAAACATTTCAAATAATACGTTATATTCATATATATTTATATATATATTCTATAAAATTGATTTGAAATTTAACTTAACTTTTATTTTTATTTATATTTTATTTTCTAGACTATGACGTCAAAAGAATATTTTATTTTCGAATTAAAACAACTTGTCAGAGCTTGGATTTTTATGAAGCCGCAAAATCTTAGTTTTTTGTATCCAATTCTTTTCAACAATTTCGAAAACGAGCGCTATTCAGAGACTTCCTGATAACTTTTAATGCTAACCTTTTCAATAATTTAAATTCAAATCCTTCTGTTAATTAGGTATTAGGTTGTGAGGTATGTCCCTATATACAAGTATTTTGATCTTCAATTTCGACCACTGTGCCTCGCCCGCTTGGCTGATAACAACAAATCAATTTGCACAAAATTTGCACAAAATGCAGTGAGCCATAAGTGCGGCTCATTGGGCTAGCGGTTGAGAGGGCGGTTGAGGGGGCGTGGCCGGTCATGCCAGAACTCCTTCTCATGTTCATGCTCGTCCATATATTGATGTGGATATGGATATGGCCGAGCCATGCTATGCCGTGGCGTCGCGTCGCGTCGGCATTCTTATCGTTAACTTTGCATTTATTTTGCATACACTTGGCAAGTATGTGTGAGAGAGTGTATGTGTGTGGCGGCTGCATTTGAATACGTTTGTGAAGTGAAATTTCATGTTGGATGCCAACGTCACCGTTGCCGCTTGTTAGCCAAAGCCAAAGGGACAGACGGGGCTGATGTAGACTGATAGGGACGCTGGGGGACCGTTTTAGGGGGACTACTACTAGTATAGACAAAATGCAATGATTGTCGTGACGTTGCCAAAATTCGTTGCAGTTGTTTCCTATACGGGTATATGCATATAAGTGAATGGATAGGGATAGAATAAATGTGTGGCGCGCAATGGGAATGCCAGGCTTTCATGCTTTCAGTTCCATAAAATATTTGCTAACGTACTTAACTTTACTTTGAAATAAAATGATGTTGCTTTGCAGCGATTTAAATATGGAACTTAAAATGCTAGTAAATAAATTGACTTTTTTTTATCTTTGCGAGTTTTTCTGAAATATAAAAGTGAGCAAAATTATGGTAAGAGTAGAGAACGGTAGAGAACTGGATGAACGATATTGTCTAACATATGTATATTTGCCATTAAGAAGAAGATATCTTCGAATATTTTGCTTGTTAAATCTATTGGTCTTCATATAGTATGTAAATTTAAAGTTAGAAATTGAAAGCCACGAGTATGTGTTGAGTGTGTTCAGTAGTTGTGTGTTTTCTTGTCTATATACCGTCGCATATTTATAGTATTCAGTATAAGAATGCATGTTTGCAGAGTTCATACTTTTTGTGATATCCTTAATGTTTAAAATATAATATATTCTATAGTCACCGTCTCTTATATCGTGAGACCACAACATGCAGTCCTCAGACTACTGCAGGATTCGTTTGCAGGATGGTGTAGGCATCCAGTTGGTTTGAATTCTGATTGTTTTCGAAAAGAGCGACGCAAATAACGAAAAAGCAGTACAAAATGGCAGCCTTTGCTGCATTTTAAGTATAAATAAATAACACGAACAACATCTGCCAGATCTTTCACAAAAAATACATTTTCTATGGCCAATCAAGCATCCAGTTGGCTTAAATTCTGATTGTTTTCCAAAAAACACCCACGGCAATAGCAAAAAAGCGCTACAAAGCGCTACAGACCTTTACTGCATTTTAAATATAAATGAACAGCACGAACAGCCTCAGTCAGATCTTTCACAAAAAAGTATATTTTCTACGGCCAATTAAGCTAACTAGCTATAGTTGCAGAATCATAAACAAATAAGTCAGGCTTCATTATGCATGGAAGAATTACTATAAATATTTATATGTGTTCTTTGGAACAGAAAGCCAGCCTTTTCCAATAAAAGACGTATGTTTTCAGTCAATTTATAAAATTGCTTTCAAATTTGTTTGTTTGTAAACAGTTTTGTGGTGATACAATACTTAACTTAACAGAATACAGACCAACAAATTATGGCGAGCCTCGCCATAAAGGAAAGTGAAAATCGTGCAGCTGCTATAAAATCAAATAACCATCAACTAATTTGCCATAAATTAGCGAAATAAAAAATGCACTTCATGCCCTGTCATGCCATTTTATTTCAGAGTAAATGTTTGCTGACAAGTCCTTTCAACAGTTGATGTTTGCGAAAACATTTCAACATTTCAACAATCTGGCGGAAGTACACAAATTTTCTGAATAGTTGACAAGCAACCACAGGCCGCGTCCGTATAGCCCAGATAGAGGAGAGCACAGCAGACGAAGAAAGCCAAACGCATGCTGAAGTAAGACTAACGGCTTTAACGCTTATTTCTACGAAAACTACATTCTCGATGTGTTCAGGAGGGCGTGACAAATCAGTTGGTTGTGGCTATAAGCCCTTTTCAGCATTAAAAGTGTGCTAAACTGCAAAACAAATTTGAGTTGCAAGAGAACTTAATCTAGAGATATTGGGCTTAGTATTTATGTAGACTTGCAGCTAATTCAATTCAATATCAATAATAAATCATGGATATGTATAATTGTGTGCCTCTGAGTGTCTGAGTTATTTATAGCCACTTAAGGCAGGAGGACGAGGAGGAGGAGGAGGAGGAGGTGTGTGTTTGTGTTTATGAGAGAGAGAGAGAGAGAGAGAGAGTGAGAGAGGGGGAGAGTCGTGGGCCTACTTAGCAGCTTATTACCATTTTGCTGTCTGACGTGTGTTTCTGTCAAATTGTTGTTATTATTGTTGTTGTCATGTTGTTGATATAATATATTGTGTGTGTGTGTGCTGTGGAATGTTGTTGTCTGTTGTTGTAAATCATAAGTTTTGCATGCATCATAGCTATAAATAAACACCTTGAAGCCAAAAACAAGAGAAAACACATAAATATTATTATAGCTAAGTGTAATAATAACGCACCCCAAAACACATTTCAAACACACATACATACATACATGCCAACAAATATATACACACACATACATATGTTGCGCTATCGTACGAGTATGTGGCAGCAATGAGTGTTGAATGGCGCACATTGTTGCTTCAGTTGTAATCAAAATCAAATATAAATCATATTTGCGGCGCACACGTACACACATACATGTGCGTGTGTGTGTGTGTGTGTGTGTGTGTGTGAATTTAACAGAAATGTAGCTGTAAAGCGCTGCTGACGTGCCATTCATGCATAAGCGCCATAAATCGTAAGTTTCGCACCGCCGCAAAGTATGCTATGAAATTTTTTAAACACACTCACACACTCTCACACACGCACATGCAAAGCTGCAATCCGTCTTTGAGGCACACGCTGAGCACTAACAACTCAATTTATTTTCTACTCTGACCTGATATCCAGATACGCATCGTCTTTCTTTGCTGGCTACCCTGGATATTGCGAATGAGTCGTCCGGGTCGACCGCTTATATTGGAATTCCCCACGACGCCCTGCTCGGACACATCGAGCGAGCGTAAACATCAAATACTCTCCGATGTTGAGCTGAAAGAGCGGTATAATTTAGCCAGAGGCTGTGCCACTGCCCCACTTGTAGTGCACGATCCATTAACATTCTCTCTTAATCCAATTCAAGCTCCTCGAAGTCTCTGCTGGCCAATGTGCTGGACATCGATGATGATTTTCGCCACAATTGCCGACCCATGACGCCCGGCGGCACACTTCCACACAATCCAGCGTTCTATCGCACGGTTTATGGGTATATTTTTGGACATATATATAGCAATCTATTAAGCATAAACGTCTAATCCATTTAATCTTCCTGTTCCTGTCCGTATATATATATATAGACAAGGCGATGACGGCAGTATTGGGCCCATTGGGAGCACTCGCATGCCCGACGCTGTCACGCATCACACGTGCATCAAATCATCAACAGATTATGAATTAGGTTTAATTTTAAAGGAAATACGTTTTATCACTGATCAGGTAAGTTGTTCGTTCGATCTCAGAGACAATCTCTCCACAATAAATTGTCATCGCAAGTATACACGTATTATGAGCATTCATTAAAGGAACACACTATAGACAATATTTAAAAATTGCAGTAAGAGAAAATTTAAATATTAAGCCACTCTCCTTTTAGTTTTCATTACAAAAAGACAAGACAGGCTTGTAATATTTTATTATTATTACAAGTTATTTTAAATATTGAAACATTGAAACAATACTTTATGTTGCTGTGCTTATATTTAGCGCTAGAATACAATTTTCATAGATTGCAGCATTTAATTTATTTCAATTTGGTTTCCTAAAATTCTTTTTAATTGCTTATTCATGGTATTATTTATTAAAAACACTAGAAAATAGAATATTCTTTTTTTTGACAGACAGACTGAACTGTAAATTCTTCTTTTCAACATATTTATAGGAGGACATTTTTTTTTTGGTTTTTCACATTTTAAAAGCGCATTAAGATACTCTGCTTTTAGTTTCCTTTAAAAAATTCAAGACAGGCTTTTAATGTTTTATTATTATTATTAAAATTTCTTTAAAATATTGAAACATTAAGCAATACTTTATGTTGTTGTGCTTATATTTAGCGCTAGAATACAATTTTCATAGCTTGAAGCATCTAATTTATTTCAATTTGGTTTCTTAAAATTATTTTTAATTTTTTTATTCTTAATATTCTTTTAAAACTATAATCAGACACACTGGAAATATAAAATATTTCTTTTTTGATAGACAAACTGAACCGCAAGTTTTGTTTTCATATTTATAGGAGAACATTTTGGTTAACATTTTATAGTTGGTTTTTAACATTTTAAAAGCGCATGCTTCCTAAATACTTTAAGAATTCGCAAACGAACATTTTTATAACATTTTCTAACACTGCACCTAGCCCTAAGTAAATACCAATTAGTACTGTATTCCGTACTTAGCGCCAATAAGTTTGGAGTACAAGATTTTATATTGAAAGGCATAATATTTTTATCACGAAAATGTGTTTGTTTCTTTTTCTCTCCACACTCCACCCATAACAATAAACAATAAACGATATGCAATCAATTGAAACTGAATACTTAAATCGAACAGCTACGAAAAGAAGACGAGGACAATGACATTGCCAATGATTGGAAATTTGCAGCTATGGTCGTTGACAGACTGTGCCTTATCATATTCACAATGTTCACAATATTAGCCACAATAGCTGTACTACTATCAGCACCACATATTATTGTCTCGTAGCCATATGGGCGAGGTGGTTATTGTTATTGGTTTTATTATAAAATCAATTTGTTAATTATTAAATTAATAACGAAACTTTTTAAGTAAATTTAAATACGATAAAAAAATCAACAAAAAAAGAGAAAAACACTTGCATAAAAATTAAACTAAAATAATACCACAAAAAATATATAAAAAAAAAACCAAACGTCTCTTAAACACAATAATTTAAAATGAAATGAAATGAAAATTCATCTAAACAAGTCTTCATTAAACCGAAACCAAAAACAATTTATGGACTTTCTCCAAATTATGTACTAGAATTATTTACAAATTTTTAATTCCAATTTTCCCTCTTCTATATAAAATACTAAAAGAAAAGCTAAAAAAAAAAAACGAAGATATATATAAATATAAAGACAAGAACTAAGAGTGCAAACGATACTTCGCTTAGCGCAAGTCCAAACCAGCATCAGTTTCTTCCATTTGAAGTATTTGAAGAAAGAAGCAACAATTAAACGGGTACCCAACATTTTTTATATTATTATATTTTCGATTGGGATTATATGCAAAAGCTTATGTGAAATAGACTTTGAAGAGAGTGCAGGGTAACATGTTTTGCTTGTCAGTATTTAAAATCATTTCCGAAACTCTATAGTTTTTTAATTTTATAAAGAACCAGCGAAGAACTATGAGAATACCTCGATCGAGGTAGCCGGATGGCGACAGAGTGCGTATGTTCAATGAATTGATGGAAAACTTTTGATACTTGTTACTTTTGATAGCTTTTTTCGACAAATATTTAGCAATATCGATAGTAGTTCGGTACTTTTTAAGATTTTTAAATGCATCATTCAACTTTTCCTTTGCCTCTGTCACAGTCTTAGGATCTAATCACAGACACAGAATTGAATAACTTCAAGGTACTGCACATCCAAAAAGAAAAACAAAGAGAAGAAAAAGAAACCCTAAAACCCTTAGACCTGTCTAATAATTAATCGAATTGCATGCCTGTTTTCTTTTAAACCCAGAAACTAAACTCCCGAAAAACTAAAAACGAAACCCCAGCTAAATGCGTATACAAAACCAATAGAATAACCCATCCAGAATCAAATCAAAACCAATTGGAATTACAAAATTTATTCAAAAGACAAAAAGCACAAATATAAATGAAGAAGATAAATGATTTAGTAGGGAAAAAATATTTAAAAAAAAAAGAAAAAACTACGAAACCAAGCCCTATGTGCACGGCAAATGAAATGCGCTTTTTGCATTGCATTTGGATGTGAACCGCACAGATCGTAGCTGGAAAAGCAAAATTGAAGCAAAAGCAAAAGAAAACAAAAATAGAAATGACAAAAAATTGAATGGCTGCGAGCAATAATATCTGCGTGTTGATGAATTGCATGATTTTTTGGTGATGCAAACGGTGATCGATCGAACTATTGTTCGTCAGCAACAAGAGTTCGCTCCTTCACTGCATTGAGAACAGCTCTAGGACTTTTGAAAAGGCTAAGGCGATACATATTTTTCAACTGCCAACAACAGCAATAATAACAATAACAACAGCAACAGCAGCGATTTACTGATTATTTCCATATTCTTTTGAAGCCTTCATTTCTCTGTTCCATTCATTTTCCATTATTATTTTTATAAAACGTAAAATAGTTGAAACTATAATAATATCTAATACAATATTTTAAAAAACCACACCAAGACGCGCGATTCAACAACAACTCACAAAAAATAATAATCGATACATACAACAAATACCAAATACGAAATACCAATTTCCAAAATACAAAATACCAATTACCAAATACGAAATACCAAATTGCAAGATATTTGGCCAATAACAATGATTATCGGAGATCCATTGAAACAAATGACATGCCGGTGCTTGGCAAATTATGTGCTTTGCTTTTGTATTGAGCACATAGACATACATAAGACACACACACACACACACACACACATACACTCAACCACACCCACAATCACATATACTGAGAGAGCTTTATACATATATATATACTTACATATATATATATATAGTTCGTGAGCATTTTTTATTATGCTCGCGCATTTACCCAAAAGTGTTCTAACGAATCACTCCTTACATTAGCGTGCCACCACTTGTGGCATGCAACATGCTCGCACTCACTCGAGCATGCCTTACAGTATGTTACTGTCCAAAACAAGCTGAGCACACAATTTCTATAAAAAACAAAACAAAAAAACAAAAACAATGCACACAAACAAAATCTTAAAAATTAACAAAAACGCATGCGAATCATTGCGATTGCATAGAAATGGGGAGTGCATTCAAATGAGTGTCAATATTTAAATAATTTCTATCGATCGACTATTCCTCTGTTCAAATAGTAATTAAATTTGATTTACATAAATTAATTGCACTATTAATAGTGCCTCTGTTTCAAAATACTTGTATTCGAATGTATTGATAGCATTGGGAATTTTGATTTCAAATTGAATAGTGTTGAGAGTATTGGAATTATGGAGTTCCATTCAGATTTAACAACAAACTGCATTCAAATGAGTGTCAATACCTAAATAATTTCTATTCATGCTTTAGCGGATTATCTATCGACAATTCCTCTGTTCAAATAGTAATTAAAATATGATTCACTACAAATGGGAAACTATTTTATGTTGTTCGAAATTGGGAGTATTGATTAAGAATTGAATTGTACTGAGAGTATTGGAATTATGGAGTTCCATTCAAATTCTCAATAGTTTCTTTGTTCAACAGTACTCCAGAAAAACCAGAGAGTAAAATATATTCAAGCATATTCTATTCTATTATATTCTATTCATCTGATTCATCGTCGATAATTCAACAAAATTCCCCTTCAAATATTATTTTCATTCGATACCAAATGACTATTCATTACTATCGATTATTTAAGACTCCTTCAAAGGAGTAATTCAAAAGCTTTTCTCTCCCAACACTTCTCCGACTCTCTACTCTGCAGTCTCCAGTATGCAGTGCAGAGGAGAGTGGCGCAGTTATCGATAGTCCACCAATCATAAAAATGTCGATAATTTAATAAAATTCCCCTGCTAATATGATTTTCATTCGATATCAAGTACTATCAAGTTCATATCAAATATTTAAGACTCCCCCAAAGGAGTTACTTTCTCCCAACACTTCTCCGACTCTCTGCTCTGCACTCTCCAGTATGCCTCCGAGTGATTCATTTGCCTCTAAACAAATGAAAACATAAACTGTTTTAAATTGCAAGCAGTTGCAATTTTTTTCTTAACGGAAAATAACGTCGAATGGTTTTATTTTTAATTTTTAAGTTACAGTTATTCTGCTTCTAATTGTAAATCTTGTGCAATGAAAACAATCAGAATTTTTCTTTGAATATAAACGTCAAGAGGAAAAGAAAATGAAAAATGAGAATACCACAGCAAGAAGAAGAAGAAGAAGAAAGGCAAGCCATCGCGTTTGTAAAAAGAGAATAAAAGCTATAACTGAAATAAATATCAGCAACTTTAGCAACTAAATAAGAATTAAGCCAATTCTGTTGGCGAACAATTAGACTAAGCTACACAAATTACCGATAATTAAGAATCTATCCAAGAGCTCGAGAACAACAACAACAAGTATGTAGAAGACAGGGGAAGAACAACCAAACAAGGAGAAGCAAAACCAACCAACAACAAATAAACAAACAAACAAAAAAACAAAATATATACGAGTACATATAGCAATAGTTTTACAATATTTATGTGTAAACATTAGTTTGTACTTAAACGAGTATTGTAAGTGAGGGAGATCGCAAAGGCAACAACAACAAAAAAAAAAGAAAAACAACAACAAGAAGAAAGAACAAAGGACAAAAGGGAAACCTGTTTTGTTTTCGTAGTTTTTGTATAATTTTTGATTCAGACTTTGTAAGCATTTTATTGTACACACAAATTTTAGACAGATTTTACGCAAGAAATTTGAAAACTATACAAACAAGTCGCACGGGCATTTGTTTGAGCAAATGGTAGATTTTGTTAACGACTCTTTCGAGACCCTCTTTTCCTTACGATTATATTTTAGAACACATTTTCAACTGTAGTATTTTTTAGGCGATCCGCATCAGCAAATCGGGCAAGCATGTAACAACTTAAGGTTTAGCTTTTGATAATAAAAAAAACTTAAACAAATTAAATTACAAAAACGCTTAAAGAAGACAAGAAAATCGCAATAAAAAAGAAAACCGGGATGAGGTATGCTTCCGTTTATGTTATGCTTCCGTTGGGGATAGTTTTTTAGACTATTTTCTAAACTCACACTCTCTCAAATTTTGCAATACAGTCTAGAGTCTAGAGTCTTTCCATTATATTTCTATTTGGGAATGCATTTTGTGTTGAGTTTGTATGCCAAGTCGATGAGAGCGAACATTTTAAAATGCTACACGATAAGAGTGAACAAAATAATAGGAAACATGCTGCCATTATAAGAAATTAACACAATAATTAATTTTAATAGCTCCACAAATGTCTGCTCATTTTTCTGCCAGCTAGTTACAGTTTAAAGCAGCGCCGATATCGAACTCGAATTAATGAAAGAAACTCTACATATGCATGTATGTAAGTCAGTAAGCAGGGAAGCAGTGAAGCAGTTAAGGCTCGGCTGCCTCTCCAATTGGAAGTTAAGAGCAGTTAGCAAGCAGTAAATACCTATAAGCAGTTTTTAAATGAAGCAAAATACAAGAAATAGTTTTAAAGAGGAAATAGCAAAGCTCCCCCCACTAAGATGCTCCGAAGAAGTGGAAACTGGAAACTTAAAGCGGAACTTAATAAAACACAGCAGTTGTTTGCAGTTGAATCGATTTATAGTAATGGAGAAATGATCCAATTTATAGCGCATTAAAGGAGGCATTTCTTTCGTCATACACGCATACATTCAAGTACATACACACATGCATACATACATACATACTTGCATATATATTTCTTTTTTACGCAGAACAAGTATATATTACATATATAGCATACTAAATACGAGTATAATATTTGACAAATATTTGAGCGAATGACGAACTTTTTCCTAAAACTAGTTGCATTTAAAGTGAATTTTAAAATATACATAAAAAGTATATATTTATTAAAAACAAACAAAAACGAAAACAAAACAAAACAAACCAAGCTCCTTTCTCTATTGAAAACACAAAAGCGAAACAAACTTTAAAATACAATTTAATTAGTCATTTAATAATAGTTAAAAAAAAAACCAAACAAAATAAGAAAAAAAAAACAACACGAAAAAAAGAAAAACAGATACAGTCAAGCGAAGAAAAAATCGTAAACTAGTAAATATTAAAATTAAATTAAATTAATTTTAACAATGAAGAAACCCAAAAAGAAATGCGCTGATTTTTTATGTCGTTATTAGTATTTAAATTCAAAATAATTGAACATAAAAACGTAATGAATTAAAAGCAAGACAAAAAGTATTAAATAACAAATTAGAAACAATTGAAATCGGTCATTTTGACCTGAATAGTAAATTATAGAAAGGAAATAAACAATTGAAGGCAAGCCCGAAACAAAACGATTGTAAAATTTTAATTATTATTATTCAATAATAAAAAAAACAAATACCAAAAGAACGATTTGACACAAATACCAAAGCAGAACAAAACAAATAACAAAACACAAAGAGTGAGAAGCGATTTTATTTCATATCCAACGAGCAAGTTATTTCGTTGCTTCTGGGACTGTTACTGGGGACGGACGCGGATCCATGCACCCTGCGGCGGCCTCTGCAGACAAGCAAGGTAAATCGGCGCTAGCGCTAGGCTACTACTATATATTGTCTAAGTACCATCACCTAGTTGCCCATAGCAACAGCCAGGGGCAGTGTAAAATACATAATATACTACATACAAGTACAACTCTATACATAAAGCAGGTCGTTCCAATATTGTAAATACTCTTTAGCCGACTAACAATCATGCCACACACTCATCACATCACGCTGCCATACTTCATTGCCACATCTAAGGCCTATTTGAAGGCTGCTGAAGTGAAGGCCACGCCCATCCGAGCGACTAAGTTGAACGAAAAATGTGCGAGGGCGGTTCAGAACTCCAATTCAAATGCAACCCTGTCTCCATGCATCCAATCAGCGACACTTAACATCGATAGGTGGAGATAGCATCACTGTTCGGAACGTAGCAGATATGCATCTCAGACAATCAAAGGGTTAATAGTGGGATCAGTGAAGGAACCGCCTCACTGTTCTGCTTTAATAGTAGGATCAGTAACTGATCTTAGTCAAAGAATTGCACAGCAATTAGCTTAAAATCGTCCACCAATGTTAAATACTTATACCAAGTACATATATATGCCGCTTTAATAGTGGGATCAGTAACTGATGAAACGGATCTCAGTCAAAGAGTTGCAAAGCAATAAGCTTTAAGTCGTCAAGCAATGTTAATACTTATACCCAGTATTTATACATGTTCGTGAAGGAACCACCTCACTGTTCGGCCTTAGTGCTGGGATCAGTAACTGATTCAACAGATCTCAGTCAAAGAGTTGCAAAGCAATAAGCTTTAAATCGTCAAGCAATGTTAATACTTATACCCAGTATTTATATATATTCGGCTTTAATTCTGGGATCAGTAACTGATGCAACAGATCTCAGTGAACGAGTTGCAAAGCAATTAGTTTAAAATCGTCAAGCAAGTTGATACTTATACCAAGTATGTATACATATGTAATTGGAGGAACCGCCTCACTTTAATGCTGGGATCAGTAACTGATTCAACAGATCTCAGTCAAAGAGTTGCACAGCAATTAGCTTAAAATCGTCAACCAATGTGTTAATAACGTACGTGGAGGAACCGCCTTCGTTCTCATTTGCCTTCAACCAATCAACCAATCAACCAAGTTGCTTCACTACAGCAGACCCACTTGCCATTTATGTAGAAGATCGTGTATTAAAGCGAACCTAGTGTACTCCATTAAGTCAGTTAAGTAACTAACCATAGCGATAACTCGAGTATAAGTCGCAGCCAACAACAAACAACAATCAAAGAATAACAGGAAGCAGAAGAAGAAGAAGAAGAAGAAACACAATGCTCGTATTTATATTCAAAGTGGTAAAAATTTCACATCGCGTCAGAGATTCTGACATTTGCATTCAAAGCAGAAAACAGAAATTTTACGCAAAAATTCTGATGCCTCGCGCAGTTTGTCAACAACCAGCTAACGTGTACGTAATATCCCCAGACTCTTCCCCACAACGATCTCTCTCTCTCTCTCTAACGACAGCAAACTAAACTGAATTTGATTGTAACGCCAAATAAATAATAATAAATGAAATAGCATTTGATCAGCCAAGAAAAGAGCAAGAAAAGAAAATCACCATTGACTTTAAAAGTGGACTCTGCGTGTATGTATGCAAGTATCTTTATCTTTACTTGGTTATTTATAGTCTTAACTGTCCATCGATTACTAGAAATTGTTGACAATCTCCACTGAATCCGAAGCTCTTCCCTCTCTCACCCACTACTTACTTCTTACTACTTTATAAACGTACTCGTATTTCACAAATTTCGGCATGATTTCTCTCTTTTCTCCTACTACTACTACTTTCGGTTCCACTCTCAAAATTATAGACTCATAGCTAGATACTCCACTAGATCAGCAAACTATTCATTACTCTGCACTCTGCATTGCAATTTTAATTCCCATTTAATCTGCATGCCAAAACCGACACATTATTATTACATAATTATTCAGTAATTAGTATAGAGAGTAGCGATCCATTGCAATAGTTCACTAATTATACATATAAATATATATATTTTCTCAACGTCTGACGTCTGTCTCCCCTGCGAGTTCAAAAAATCGGACCAATGGCAGGTAAGTAAGCATTTGTATTAAAAAAGCCGCGCACTGATCAACAACATGTATATCCTTTTGTCTATTTCCAAGCCCATGACTGATTACGTTTGAAGTGGACCTAAAAAAGGAACCAAGCCTGATGGAAACAACCTCCTTCACTGCTTAGCTCTAACTATATTGTAGAAAGTGTTCAGTTCTTCCAAAAATAGTAGACAATACGATATATTTGTGACTAATTTATGAAGTAATCGAATCAGATGCTTTACTTTGTTTATTATCTGAAAATAAATATTATAACGTCTAAATGAAATACGTGCTATTTATTTTAGAGGGGAACAATTCTTTTTTCAGACGGTTCAGGAAGAAATAAATCCAAACTTAAAGCAAAAGTCCCTATTCCCGTTTCTGCATTTCTAATTCCAGTTAAACAGTTATTCAAATCTATTGAACTAAAAGTCTAATTATACAAAAAGGTAAATAAAATATCTGATAAATGCAATAAGAAAAGTCCCATCAACATGATACTAGGAATTTTGAAAGTTTGTTTGTTGGCAGGTGTTAAGGAGTAAATAGCGCTCAAAAAATTGTTAAAATTCGGGGCTGCGCCACCTTTTGTTGCTAAGTTAAAGTCACACTTATTTCAATTGTTAGCATCGATATGAAGTTGGTCGATCAACTTTAAAGAAGCTTTCTCGAATAAAGGACAAATAAATATTGTTGTGCGTTAAATGCAATTGAGTTATTCTGTAGGGAATAACGAATTTCCCTCAGAGTTTTAATATATGCCACCCTGCAGACAAAAGCTACTTGCGACGGCACGTGATGTAAGTTCTTATATTTTCTGGCAGATGGCGGAAGGATAACACTAAATCCACCACAGTTTTGAAGTTTTAATAGCAAGCTAGTTCACAATATTGTATGAAATATATATATATTTATAAGGTAAAAGCTTTTCTCGACATTGCAACATGAGGAAAACTCCGCAGTTGAGTTGAATATTTCTACTCAAAGCTTTCAAACCTTAAACTTCAGACAAACCGTTCCTTATTCGTTAATTATAAAATTTGATGACAGAGGGCGACAGCAGCACCACAATGGATATTGTAGTGTGAATTCACCACAGCGTCAAAGCTCGAACAGCAGAAAACAAGCAGGAAATGAATTCAAGATACATATGTATATGTAAAAATTGCACTATAAGCTCATATTAATCATTTTGTAATACTTACGAATGTGGATTACGATTAATATTTCCGATGAGTGGTTTCGTCTGACACAGCTGCAGTGCAACTCTGCTCTGGGCGTGCTGCCAGACTTTCAGTTTATTTTGCTTGTCCCCGCTTGGCGCCCTGTGCAAATTTTACAAAATTTTACGAAAAGTGCTTAAATGAAAAGCTTTTCTAAACCGTACTCGCTAATCGCGTATTGATTGCGATTTTGACCGGAAACAGGCGGAAAAGTATAGAAGCAGCTTATATTATAATTATCAGGTTGCTTTGCAGCACAAAACGTTAAATTACATGCTGTATTGTTGAACCAACTTAGTTATACGAGTAACTCTTCCAGGCTTTGCAACAATATTTCTGAAACAAATAATAATTGTGTAATATTATCAAATTATTAATAAAATATTATAATTTTCATTAATTATGTTGCATTTATAGCCACTTTTCTCAGTCACTCAACTCAAAAGCTTTGACAAAACTGATTTTGTTCATTAACTACACATGAATATTTTGTAGATTCCCCTTTTCAACAATTGTATGCGTGTTTTGGGTCAATTTTCTTAAAAAAATATATATAAAATATGATCCAGTGTTTTTAATGCAAGTTGCTTCTCTTTACTACTACTGTTGAGACACTCGTATACGCACTAAATTTTAAAACCAATTAATAATTGTTTAAAACTTTAAATCTTAAATTTTTTTATATTTCTATTAAAATGACTTCAGCATTTAATGAAGCACACACACATACATATGTATATGTACATATATCTGCGAATAAAATATTACAGCAACTATTCGTAATCGAACGACAATTCTAATATTTTCCAAATATAAAATCCTTTCAACTGTTAATAGTCCAGTTTGGACATACTGTGCCCAAGGGTAAAAAGCTATTCTAATTTGGTGCAAAGGAAAGTATATATACTTGTGATTGGTACAACAGTATAGCCATATCCGCCTGCTCAAGATCTCAAGAATAAGTTAAATTTTAAAGATGCCTCTACAATAATATTTTATCTGTTCATACGGAGATACTTTATTTGACATGCTACGTTAATAGATAAGTATATAATAAATTAAACAGAAGAGAAGAAAATGATTGCAATTAATTAGCTCAATAGATATCATGGGATAAATATCTCCAAAGTAGGTCTTTAAGGGAACATTTAATTGCCAGTCTGCCCAGAAAAGGAAGCAACGTCTATAATCTATTTGTAAATTGAAACGACGCCTAGGATAGTCGCACCTATTGCTAATGCTGATGGAAGACTTACAAGCAAAACCTTGCTTAAGCAAAACAAAGCTTAAACTTAAGCCAGGGAGCGTAAAAAGTGGGAGCAACTATGCACATCTTGAAAAGAACAATCTTTTTCCAGTTGTTCAGACAAAATGGTACCTTACAACCTGCATTTAAACGAGGAAATACAGTGAAAACTCCCTTAGTAGACACCTCTTTTATCCGGACACTCTTCTCGGCGGACACTTTTCTAAAACATTCCATCGGTGTATAAAGTATATAAATATCCCCTTAAATATCCCCCCGGACCATGAGAGTTTTCACTGTAATTGCATGCAACTGAATAAAAATATATATCCAGAACCATTAAAAATGTGTATAATTAAAAACAAATATGAAGACACAGGTTACTCTACAATTTTGCGTTAATAATAAAATTATGATGGGGTGTGAGAAAAACTGAGCCTAGCTTGGTTGAGCAGTGGTTTCAAAAACAATCATAAACAAACCTTTTAACCTTCGATTTGGTTTCTTGCTTTGCAGCTTAAGCAATGAAGTGCCCTCCCCCTCAAAAAAAAAAAAAAAAAAAAAAATGGCAATTAAGGCGAGGAATCATTTATTTTAGCAACACACAGCACTCGATCTTCATTTAACCAAAGCAAACAAAAATTCTAAAGCATCATTCACTTTTTTTTATTTTAAATATGTTTCAATTTTTTCGCACATAAAACGCGAATACAAAGGCCTCTTCCATGCACAATTCTACGTGAGCCTACACAAAGGGGCACACACACACACACACATGCACAGAGAAATTTTAAAGCTGTTTGCATGCAGTTGATGTGATTGTTGTTGTGTCTATGCCCCTCATTCAAATGCAACAACAAAAGCGAGCAACGAGCGGAGCTTTCTGCTTCCCTCAACCCCCCACCCCTAGCCAACCAACACTCTTATTATAGAGCGTGTGAAGGATGCAAATCAACTGTAATCGACAAAAGCAACAACAACAGCAACAAATTTGCCAGCAATGTAGCAAAAAATTGCATAGCAAATACTCAAACCCATGTTGCTGGGCAAATACTCAAACCACAATGTTAGAATTCAGGCCCAGCTCTGTTAATGATAATATGGAGGTTGCTCTTGTTGTTGTTGTTGCTGTTTTAAATGTTTGAACTTTTTTTTTTGATATTTCGATTCGCATTGCAAAAATTTGGTGCGTAAAAAATAAAAGTAGCTGCAACAACAACAACAACAACAAAATGTACGCATGCAACAAACAAAAGCCGCTTACATGCATTTATATACTTATGTCCGTGAGTGCGTGCGTGCGTGCGTGCGTGCGTGCTTGCGTGCGTGAGTTTGTGTGCTTATATACATAGTTGCTGCTTATATACTCGTACATTAAAGCTATGTACAAGTCAGCACAGAATACACACACAACACACCAACAATAATAACTACAACAATAACAACAATAACAATCGCAATGCAATGCTTCGTTAGTTGTTGTTGTTTTACATACATATGTATGTACATATCTATGTACATACATATACACAGTCTGTCGTTAGCTGTACTGCTCAACTGTCCAACAGACCCAATAGCTACATACTTACATACGAATGGTATATATGTATGTATGTATGTGGATGCAGCGCCTAGTGTAAAGTATATAATTAACGGCCCTTACATATGTACAAAGCATGCGCGCACATAAGTGCCCATGTACCTTCATAGCTGCGCCCTTGCCACCCACCCCTTGCCGTTCCCCCCACCCTTCGACACCTACCACACCCACCCAGAAGTTCGCGTACGCCCGCGTCATTTAAGCCTCATCATCCATTACGTGGGATACATAAAGTAAATGTCAAAAGCGCCGCTTTACACACCCACACACTCAAACAACACAAACATCGCTGACTCTGTTGTTGTTGTTGTTGCTGTTGTTGTTGCTGTTGTTATTGCTGATGAGCGGACCACCCAAAAGTGCAGCAGGCGTTAGGCCTCAGAGGCTCGTCTTGCACGCCCCTCGTCTTCTTCATCTGCTTACAAGACCCCCCTCCACCCCCAACATCCTACCCGCACAAAATCTGTGCCTACCTCAACCTCAGCCCGCAAGCAGCTGCATTTAAACTACTCACCATAAGTATGTGGACGTAAGTTTAACCAAAGTATATAAGGCAGTTATTGAGAGAAGTCTTTGTGCCTGGCTAGCTATTTGTATCCCCAATGCTGTAAGTTAATAAATTATTTAACCACTTTTACGAATAACTTGGTTTATTTTTGGACTCCAAATTGAACTCTAAAATAACAACTCAATACGAATTATTCTTTATAATTATCTTCGGGGAAGTCTCTGACCACTGGTTGCTATGAGTTTTTCCCTAACGGGTTGGAGATTTCCCTCTCTCCCTTTCCGACTTTCTCTTTCCAACTGTCCCTTTCCCTGTTTCTCCATCTCTCTTTCCCGCTTTATATTTCTCTTTTCCTCTTTCTCTTTCTACTCCTTACTTTTTCTAATTAGTTCTTAGGTAGAATTAATATTCCTCCTCTACTACCTCCTCCTCTTTGTTTAGTTTGTTAGGTCTATAATGTCTCTGACCACATATGGCTGTGAATCGGGGCATAGCTGGCCAACTGGCAAATAAAATTTCCCCAACGTGTCGTTATTGTACAGCTTTTTCTTAGGCTTTCTTATCTTTTAAGTTTACATGATAATAATTAATTATAATCATATCTTCATTTTAATTTTTATATTATAATATATATAAAATGTTAATATATATTGTAATAATTATAATAGAATATATCGACAGAACTATTGTTGATTTACTAAATAAAATAAAATAAAATAAAATAAACATGCTAACAGGAAAATATTCCTTTATCTGATTATAAGCATTATAATCATAAGAGCTGTATTTAAGGATAGGAAACAAATGCTATTGTCTGTCAAAAGGAATCAATTTTAGGTAATGCGGCCTTAATATGGCAATCATTAAAGAAAAAAAAAAGTAAGTAGACCTTGATATTTCCACCTAAGGATTTGTGTTTTATAAAATCACCGAATTTTTTTAAATAAAGATAAGAGATTAAAGCATGAAAAACCTACAGTGCTGCAGAAACAGTTCCTTGTTTTTGCTCTCAAATTTGGATCACAACCTTACTAAAAGAGACTTATCCACCATGAAACTATTGTCTCTATAGCACTTCTTAGCTGATTAGCCTTTTCAAGCTTTGGGGTAAAATTATAATGAACTTTTCTATCTGCTTAAGACGGAACTGTCTTATAAAATAGCTTGATTCTGCAGTTATCTGACAATACATGGCTTTTAAAAGAGGCAAAGGCTTATACATCTTTTTCCAATTGAGCAGAAATTCGAAACATAGCTAGCCGATTGGCATATAACATTTTTACATGTGAAGGAGGTGATTTTTTCACAATTTCCTAAATATTTTTGCTTACTTTGCTATAGTGAGTATTAAATAAATAAATCAATAATTACAATCCACTACTACAGACTTATTGACCCCACTCGGCGGATGTAGTCAATTTTTTCTTTATTTATTTTTATTTATTTTTTCATTTATTTATGTCAACAAACAGTGACTGTCGACAAAGAAGCTAGAATAGCCTAAGAAGGAGAAATCTAATAACAAGTTATGTTTGATTTATCTATAATTATTTGATTGCTTTTAATGATGGAGACTAATGTTAAGGCTTAGGAAATGAATGATTTGTAAATTTTTGGAATGCATTATCCATAATATTCTTACAGAGGACTTTTTAAAATCATGCATACAGAGACGAATTACATTTAAATAATTGAAGTTTAAATTTTTTGGGGTATGACAGATAGCTTTATCTTCCAAGAATGGAAAAGTATATGGATGTATTTGTAAAATGTATATTTGATTTGTCAAAAAACATATGCACCGCACTGTCGACAGCTGTACTCATATGCATATGTGTACGTGTGTGTGTGTGTTGTTATTGGGTTTCCTATTGCCAGAGTTGACACCCTCTCGCCGCTTCTTTTGTGGCAGCATCTTAATGCGGAACTAGTGCTCGGCTCGCTCCCATCTTCCGTTGAGACTTACCCCTTCCGTCCGTTCGTCCCGCCCCCCCTCTCTTGCTGACCAACAGGCCATTGCACAATAAGCACAAATTACGCATTCGCCGACTTGGACTCGCATTAGAGACGTGTGTGCTGCGAAATTTTGGTTGGGGTGGAGAGTGACGGTCAGAGTTCTTGCTTGGGTCAGTTAGCGACTACTATGGTGTTGCTTATGTTTTTGTAGTAGCTCTGTTGTTGTTGTTGTTTTTGCTGTCGTCTCGTTGGCGTTTCTTATAACGAAATTTATGTGCAGTTTTAATTTATGCATATACCGTCACAATCTGACAGCGGGCGTCCGTGTGTGCGTGTTAGTGTGTGTGTGTGTGTGTGTGCAGGACTTTAAGAAAATCAAAAGCTGGGTAGAGTAATTGACGTGCATGATATAGACATATTAATGAGAAGGTTTCTAGTTTTCTGTGAAATACATTTATTGACGAAAATTCTTTTTACATAGTGTATTAAATGATGCTGAAACAATTCTAGGAAACACGAGGGAATACAGTTTTAACTTTTCTTTCTAGAGAAGTATTGAAGTGATTGGTGGATTGGATGGCTTGAGGAGCTTGGGTATGAAAGCTTTCCTTAATTATTTCCCATTTTTATTAAAAAGTACTTCGCAAGTTAGATAAAATTGTTAAAAATAAAATAGGATTGCAATGTTGGCATAATTGTGGACCATAGTCAATAAACCAAATAAAAACGTTCAATAGATTAGATTAGATTAAAACATTTGAACTAACATTTGAACTAACTTAATTTGCATAAAATAATTGAGGATAGGTCTGCGGACGTTGGAATAACTAAAGAACTTATGTTGAACGTCAGAGTCAAAACATGTAATCACAATTACATTGATATTAGCATCTGTTTTTCTGTTTCATCGATTTATCCACACCTATAAGCACTTTCGAGTTTTCAGCATTCAATTGTCCTCTGCTTATTAGTTTATTCAATTTATTTTATTTTAATAAATCAACAAATTGGGCTGTCGATATAAATTACAAATCAAGATATATTATAGCATGTTACAATAAGGATATAGAATAATACATATTAGGTGTTTATTTCTACTAAAAAGATAATATAGCCTCAATTATTCCTAGAAGAGGTACATTCATTTCTGTTAAAAATCTTAACCCAAATTTATTAAAATTCTGAAGCGAGCGTTTAACAAATTTGGGTTAAAATTAAAATCAAGTAACACTGCATTTTCAGCGCCAATTGCTTCAATCACATTACAGAAAAAGAATTGTTTAAAAATAATATCAATTCAATTCTTTTATATTTTACTTTTCGTTACTTAATAAAAAGACATAAATAACAGGATTTATGTTTTAATGAAATTAAAATATGTTTTGATCCCAAAAAGATTTCTGCTCAGATACATTTTTTGCTGAAGAAACCGATTTTTTTTTTAAATTTTTTTCAGAATTTACTTTTCAAGAGACAGCCCTTGTAATTTCCGAGGATATTTTTAGGTCGCGGTATAGGTTTTCGAACTTATTATTAAATTAAAATGTCTGAGGCATTTAAATGCAAATATAATTGTCATATTGTTAAATTCTTCTAGAGGCTTTTTATACATAACGAATTCACAAAAGCTAGGTCCAAATAGTGGAAAATTAGTACTATACTGTGGCAGTTCGCATATAATTATTTTCGAAGTATATTCTTGTAGATGCAGGTGGTTCTAAGTTTAGGAATATAGTTTTATAAGAAATACCTTCACCTTGTAGGCTTAGGCATGTTTTTTTGGAAAAACTATTTAGGATCATTTGAATTGGCAGCGCTACTATAAATTGTTGCCCAGCATTTTATTTGATGAACGCCACAATTATAAAGCCCATATCTATTTCCACATATTGACTTACATATGTAAAACAATTAAAGCAGCCGATACAAATGATAAAGTAAGAAATCGAAATGGTTTCGGGGCATTGTAGTAATGCGCATGCATTCTATATACAATCTATTTCATATAAAATGCAATACACACATTTTAAATATGATGGCAACATTATTAATTAAAAAAAAGGAACTTTGCAATTACATAGAAGCTATACCTAATGACGATGCACAATCACACATTTTGTATATTTATACTATGTGCATAAATATGCATAAATATATATGCAGATTGTATAAGTTATGCAGTTGTTTTAATGCAAGGACCGCATTACTCCCCCCCATAAACAAATACACACAAACTGATATTCTATGTACCTTTCTATATATGTACATTTGGACGAGTGACTGAGGCCTGCAGCTGTCAGATGTGTGTGGCTATACATACATACATAGAAAACTATATGTGCACTTTAATTATATACAAACATCGGCAGTGAAGTACTTGTACCCTACCCCCACACCCATTCACCCCATTGCCGGCAACCGGCGGAAAAGAACCCACGCAGGGCCTAAGCATGTGCATTTGAAAACCGATTGCAACTGCAACATGCAACTGCAATGCCTACTCGTACGCTGGCAAGACAATGCCGGCTTAAGACTTTCCTCAAGTGCCATGTCGAGTGCGAGAAAACGAGAAAATGCAAGACAAATATAATGAACAATTTTTGGTCAAAGACATGGTCAGCCATTGTGTGTGATCATGTCTGTGTGTGTTTGTATATATACAAGTATGTACATTTATGTGAAGTTTACTTTACTCATTTGCAATGTTTTTCGGCAAAATGTAAAATTGAATTATTCAAAATTTAATAGAAAATCTTTGACTTGCTGAAAAATACATGCACAGGCCTACAAACAAACTCATATACATATATAAGCCCACACAGTAGACGACCAGCAAGAGCATTCATGTATATGTATTTGTTATATATAGATATATATTTATATTATATATATACATATATTTTATGCTTGACTTCACTGCAACCACACACACACACACGCACACGCACACGAACACACACATACGCAATAACAACTGCAACAACATCTTGAGTCGCAAACATAGGCCGAAATACATGTTATCATTTTCCTAATTGCATTTTTGTGTTTGTCGTTGTTGTTGTTGTTGCTATTGCTTTCAGTTGTTGTTGGTGTCTTTGCCAAAATTCTCTTAAGATTCTATTCCTATATTCTCAAGAAAACTCAAACCCATAAATATTTGGTGGGGTCTCACAATGTGTTGCATACTTTTGTGCGCTTGGGCGTTTGCTTTCTAATTTTAGTGCAACGCACACACACACACACACACACACACACACACACCATTGCATTAATAAATTTGCCGAGCAGACACACACACACATACATATACATAGAGTCTGCCTTTGGCAGAGCCACTCAAATGCATTAGGCAACTGCATTTTGTCAGTTTCTTCATCAAGCAAGGCAAATGAAGGACTTCCCACATACACACACACATACATATACTTGAATATAATTGGACTTTTTCATATTGGCAGCGTGCACGGCCTAGGCTGTAATTTTCACATTAATTATACACCGTAGTTTCTCGAAGAAAAAGCTATAATGAATGCAGAAAGCAATTCTCCATCTCCAAGTAATGCTTGGATTTGGTTGAAAGGGAAATAGTTACAACTAATAGTTCCTATTTTTCAGACAATGATGAAATAGTTATTTGTAAGCATGCAGACCAACAAATAACGTCAGATTTCTGCATTTAGATACATGTAGAAATGTTTAAAAATTGTTTTAACTGTAAGTAACTTGTAAAATCTTACTTAGCGCCGTGATTCGAACCAAGTCATATAATCAGGAACGAACTCACATTGGGCCTCCCCAGGAACTGCCGGATACTACAACCTCATCATGTTTATTTAACAAATTTATTGATTGTCAACAATGGACATTTTTGAATAAAAGCACTCGGCAAATACAAAGACTTTATTGAATGATTTTAATCGATCGATCGATGGAATGACTGCACAAATCGGCATGTATCTCCAGAAATTTCTTAAAAGACATACTCTACTTTGGTAGTCTCTGCTCGGGTGACACAATTTCATAACAGATAATAGATTTAAAATGAGTTAAAAAAAAATAGTTTATTTTTGCTGTGACAGGATATTTAAGAGCTTAGCCTACGCGACTCTATCTTGTTAGTTTCTATTCAACTAAACATATGCAAATTGTTTTGAGAGCAGTTCGAATTTTTAAAGAGCTGTCACATGAGCTTACTTTTTTTATCTTTTAAAGAGAATATCTATTCTCAACCTTTTCGTTCCACCGCATAAAGGACCGAAGGTTTTCATTTGATCTCCTTCTTCGCATTAAACTAGTATGCCCGTGTATCCTTTAGGTGAGGTGTATAAATAGACAGAAAATATGTTTATCTAAAAGCCGAAACGATCGAGCTGTAAAAAACAGAATCCAACCCAGCTTTGTTTTTTGATGTAGATGCGTAGATGTGTTAGTTTGTTAAAATCAACTCTTCAATTGGGTATTCATTTATATTAATAATATATAGAACTATATATCGGAATCAATATTAAGGGTAAAAGCTGTTGCTAATAAAGAAGTAAAAACATAATAGAAGCTGTAAATAGATTTCGGAGAGTAAAAACAAAAAATAACTGCGAATATTTCGTGAGTGTTGCAAAGAACTGTTTTGTGGAAGTGCGTAATCGTGTTGTTTAGTTGTAGGGTATATGGTTAACGGTTATGACTCGATAGTTCATTTAAGCATAAGCCGCAATTGAGAGTAAATTGAAATTAAACAAGATACCAAAATACCGTCCGTATGAAAAGGCTCAACTGTTTTCCTTTAAGAAATTCCCAAATCATAAAATAAAAATTGTTCTTCTTTGAAATCATTTCTATCCGTACTCCTCTCTGTTAAAGTCTTATATACATAGGAAACTAAGTAGTGGCTTGAGCCCTATGCTGATAAATGCACGGCTCGAAATTTATATTGTGCTTTGTGCTCCCTTGTGTGTGCATATGTGTGTCTGGCTGTGTGTGTGTGTGAGCGCATGTGGGAGCATTCGATAAATTTCAATTACTAACCCAATTAAAAAATGTTGTGCGCTTTTAGGCGCACAGCGTAGAAAACGACCAAAAAATGTAACAACAAAAAAATAAAAAAAATGAACAAACCATATATGAAAAAAATAAACGACAAAGCAAATATTTGCAATATATTTGAAAAGCTGCGCTTAAAAAAAAGGAAGGCGGCAGCAGAAGCAATAGCAGCCGAGGCAGGCGGGAGTAGAATTTGTGGGCAGGGGGGCGCACCCACAGCGTTTTTAATTTATTTTCATTGTTGTTGCTGTTGTTGTTGTTGTTGTTGCTATTTGTTGTGCATATTTATTTGTCGTTTGTTGTTGTTATTGTCGCCGCGTGGCCCGTGCCACCACACATACGCACCATTCCCCGGTGGCAACAACAATAGCCGTGCAACTCCAACATTCCAATGGGTGCCGGCAGGCAGCTTTTTTTCATAGCTGCACCAACCGAGGCCTCCTCCCCCCCCTCCCACCACTGACCATACATTGTGAAGCGGCGGTAATCAGTGCACCTATGTACCGTTACCTCGATGCCGCTCTTGTAGTTGCTGTTGCTATTGTTGTTATTGTTGTTATTGTTGTTGTTGTTGCAGGATGGGACAGCTGCGAGTGCTATCGCTTGGGCTCGTTTGCTTGCATGGATTTTCACATTTGGGCATCTCTTTTGCTTTTTGTTCATTTTTTGCAATGCTGCCGAAACGCAGCGCACGCACACCAATGTATGTATATAGATATACATATACATATATTTATATATATATATGGCGAGGCCAATGTGCGTGGTCAACAACAACACGATGAGCGCGACCGTTATATATTTTTATATATTTTATTTTTCATTCGCGCACGCATGCAATAAAACTTGTAAAAAATTGCTGCAAGTGTGCGTGCGTGCGTGTGTGTGTGTTTGTGTGTGTGTGTGTGGATGTGAAAAAACGAAGAAGAGGTAAATAATGTACAACAACAATTGCAGCAGCTGCACGCTGCATACTTTTAGGGCGACTGTCCCCTGTCTCCTTTTTACAAGCCATTTTTTGGGGCGTTGTCTCTTTTTATTCATTTTTTGTGCGTATCAGCAGCGGCAGCGGCATCGCCAGCAACAACAACAACAGCAACAAAAACAGTCGGAGCAGCAACTCTGCTGCTGTGTTGGCACTTTTGACAACAACAACACCGTTAATGATAATGCCAGCAACTACAACAGCAACAACAATATAATTGAAACGTTGGCGCTGCTGCAATTCCGTTCGCTTTGTGCTTTTTAAATTGCAACTGAAATATGCGTTAATTTATGTTGCACACCCACACACACACACACACACACGCACATACTGATGCACGCATACTCCTTTGCCTGTACTCTCCTTTCGCCTGCCTTCAATCCCTTTGCTTTTCGAACCCAGGCATGTCCATAAATAGGAATACATGTGCATGCCTGTATGTGTGTTTGAGTGTTTGAGAGTGTATGTGTGTGTGTGTGTGTGTGGTCCGGCACGTACATTTTTTGTTGTTGTGTGTAATTGCACACCCTCTGCTCATTATCTCTCTTTTCCCCCCAATGCGATCCACTCGACCCTACCCCAACCAACAATAATTTTGTGCCCTGTCCCCCAATATTGGTTTTGGACATGCTCAGCAATCCGCTTTGTTTGTTTGTCTGTGCACTCGTTTTATGGTTTTTGGTTTGTTTGCAAGTAATTTAAAAAAAAAAGTTAAACGAAGATTCCTACACGAGCATGTGGAGTTAAAATCACGTTTAAGAATCATTTAAAACAAAAAGCGTATCTTCTTTATGACGATCTGCAAGCTTCATGTTCAAATAAAATTTATTTTGGAAGCTATTTTCTTTTATTTTTATATTATTACTTTGATGATAGAGAATTGAGAAACCCAAAAAGTGATAAGTGGTTGACTGTTTAATCAGTATCAAGCGGTACTTTCCCAATTTAAATGCAATTGTTGATTTTATTTATTTATTAACTACAACTAGAATATAATTACAAACTAAATGCTAATTAAAAATTTGACGGAGCAATAGCTTCAATGGCTGTCAGTTCCCTTTAAGGACAGGGTTGTGTAACTATAAAATACATAACATTAAATATTTAATTATGTAACATTTAAAAAAGAATACTAATTTAAGTTGTTTTGAAAGTATACCTACAAGTATTAATGGTAAACACCATTAAATGGGCATATTCTAAAGCATCGCAAAAAAAGGTAGTGAGAAGGCGGCTAATTCCGATCGAAATTGCAAGCAATTTATATAAATAATACTCTAGAAATTAATACCAATTAAGACTTCTAGTTTAAGTTATAATTATAATATAGCATAAGTTATATTTAAATTGTGGAACCTACTATGTAAGTGTGGTGTTTTTTTTTACCGCCAACTTGCAACAAAAACTAAATACGTTTAGGTACTATATAATATTCTTCCCGGAATTGAAACCAACCAATTGAAATGTAAAATATCAGCAATTGCTATTTTCTTATAAAGACAATATAATTAACACAAATCAGCTAAAATGCATTTTTAATTGCACAAATCACATTATTAAAACACTGAAAAAAGTAACTATTGTTCTCTAAAATATAGTAACAAAATAATTGTTCAAATCATACTAAATCTAAGACTGCTTTAAGTTGACAATTATGTTTTTTTGAGAAGACATACGTCCTACTTTTCCATCAGCTTCATACTTCCCTAATTCAATTAAGTCTAAAAACATTCTACTTTTCCATCAGCTTCATATTTCCCGAGTGCAAATAACTATAAAAGCATTACGAAATGTATTATACTTATTTATGTGCAGCATTAAATAATAAAAGGTACCCTCTTTTCAGCTACAGAGAACTAAACTAAAGAAGCTCACAAAAAGCAGTAGTTTCCCAAAAAGTGAACATTTTGTTAAACTGGTTCTACAATTATCGCCTAGCTTTCAAACGGAGCGACCCGCGGAAATGTGTGGAGATTTTATTGGTGTCCTTTGGTCAGCATCATCATCAGCATCAGCAGCAGCCAAAGCAACCGAACTCAGAGCATCTAAGCATTCGGCATTCAGTGGAATTCTATAAATCTATGCTATCTATTTTTGTTCACACAACACAAAACTGGACATTATCTGCCGAAAAAGACGTTGCCAAAGATATGCGGGTACCTTGAGTGAGCAGCATCCTGAAACCACCCCGAAAAAAAGAGAGACACACAAAACGCAGGCACTGACCAGCAGAAGCAGCAGCAGCAGCAGCAGCGGAAACCAGGAAACTGGTCAAGCTGGTGAAGACGCTTGCGAAAGGGTTGCGGCATCTTGGTCAGGATGCATGTCAAAGTTCAGCGTCTCGCTGGCTGATGCTGTGTCCAGTTTGGCAAACCGGACTGCCTTTTTGGGCACAAAAACTGTTGAAATTTTGATGTGAAAGTTCAGCGTATTTTTATAAAAGTTTCATCGTGTCCGGCCATAGATTCCAAAGATGCTGATGCTGATGCCACTTTGGTTTCTCGATAGCGTGAGAAAGTCTCGTACCATTACGAAACCAGTTTCAGCATAGATCTGCGCTAATGTCCTGAGAACACGACTCAACGTCCAACAATTCTGCATTGCATTGGACTAACAACTGAGACGGCTCGATGCGATTTATTCATGCTATTTGGTCAGGCAGCCTAATTGTCAAGCAAAGTGCCAAACATTAGCTCACCAAATGGCCAAAGGCAGATGCCAGTCGGAGACTTTGTTTGTCTATAAGTTGTTCGATACATTAAGTGTTGGTCCAGAACTAAAAGCTAGAGTGTTTGTCTGGACAGGCACATTGTGATGAGCAATTAAGGTGTACTTATATGCGACTTAATCACAATACGTTACTCAATATTTGTGTCACAGTAATATAATCAAATACTCTCACCTATACTAAGTAGTCTGATTTAAAATCGAGCGGCTTCTAATTCCGAATCAGGGCAGGCTAACTGTTAAAAATAAATCAGAATTTTAGCCAACAACTTTATGTTGAAGATAGAATTTTTCAATATTTTCAAAACGTTTATGCATATGCTTTATAGTATTATTATTATTGTAGAATAATATATATAAATAAATAAAAACGATTGCAATTTTATTCAGAAAAGTGAATAGCTTCGATCGATTTAGAATCGAGCGGTTTCCTATTCTGAATTAGGCCAAGCTAATTATTTAATACAAATCAGAATTACAGCAGCAAACTTTAAGTTGAAGATAGAATTGTTCAAGATTTTTAAAACTTTCACGCATATATTATTTTTAATGCAGACTATGTAATATAGGAACACTTTGAAATAAACTCCGCAAATTAAAACGATTGCAATTTTATTTAGAAACGAGAATATCGAACCTTCTCTCGAGTTAGAACAAATCAGAATTACAGCAGAAAACTTTAGTTTTTTAATTAATAAAACTTGCATGCACATATTTTTATTATTGTAGACGATGAAACAAATTTCAAAATTAAAAAGTAATTGCAACTTTATTTAGAAGAGAGAATATAATTTTTAATAATTTTTAAAAATTAATCTAATTGCAAAAGGGCCTAAATAATTATAATTAATTTCAGTTTTGAAGTCGAACTTTTTGTGTTTGTTTCTTTAATATATTCGCCGCTATAATCACTTATTTTTAGCTAATTTTTGTATATAATTTTATATAAATATATATTATTTAAACCAATGATAAGATTAATTCTAAAAATGTTTGGTTTGGTGGGTTTAAATGAGTGATGCCTTTTCCCACAACAATTCCCATTAATCATAAATATTTGGGTGGCAGTCTAAATATCGCTCACCCTGTAGCCCATCTAAGCAACTCCTTGCTTTTAGCTGATACTTGAAGCAGGATTGCAGCTCATACTAATACAAACTTTACATTGGCTTGACTTTGGTCGTCCATTGACCATCGTTGTAACCTTATTGGCTTAGATATTCCATTAGCCACATCGATTACTCAGACATGCATCGATTTTTTTCACAAGTGACTGGCAATTTCAATGCATAAACGATTAACGTGTGTAGAAATGTGGACGCCTAATGAGCGACTCGCCACTGGGGACTACGGACTGCGGACTGCACACTTCGGTGTGCAGAAGTTTGCATTTGATTGCTGTCAATAGATTAATGACATTAGCACGTCTAAGCCGTAGTAAATGGTTTGTTGTAAGATGCTTATACAGGATGGAACTTAATTTTATTTACAGCACAACTGCATGGCTAAAACAGCGCTAGCTGGAGCAGTTATTTGTAAATCAGCAGCAGGACACTTGTAAGCAATTGTTATGGGGAACATAACAAAGAGATTAAATCTCCCTATAAGTATTGATAATTAAGTCTAGTGTGTGACAAAGCTAAACACATGGAGAGCTACATACATTGAACCGTCGAAAAACATTACCCATAAAAAAGAATGTTTGTATACGCCCATATTTTTAAGAAATTCAGTTGTGGATTAAACTAAGAACTAATTGAATTAATTGACTAATTAAACGCCAAATCTAGAAATTGATTATAGAATAGTTTCTGAAACACCAACGTTTTCAAAAGACATTAGCTTTGTGGTAAAATGTATGATATTCCGGTGCATATATAAAGAATATACTACATATATATGTTGAAGAATATGCTCTAGAATACCAAAAAGAAAAAGCTAAAGTAAAAGTAATAGAAACGCCAAATAGACTAAAAAGTTCAATGAAAATAAGAAAAAGAAAAAGCTAAAGTAAAAGAAATGCCAAGTAGACTAGAAAGTTCGATGCATTTTATTAAATCTACATTCTTTCAAATTATTACTGTGCCCTTCTCAGAAAATGTTAGAGAATATTGTTCCTAATGGGAATATTTGTAAGAATCATAAGGTAGACTGATAGACCAAATGTTATAGGTGCATGCTATATGTTCGTTTATCGCTTTCAATTAATACTGCTTCTACAGTTTCGGAGTATTATCTTTAATGATTACTTTGTACCATGCTTTGTTTTTAGATAAATGGAAGACCAAATTCAAAATAAGCTGTTTTCGATTGCAAATTGTAGAGCACGATACATAGCTGAAGAAGAATAAGACTGCATCTATATAAGTATATACAATTATATATATAACAATTAAGACTTAACACCTAGTTTAAGTTGAATTTGTATTTAACTATAAATTTAATTTCAGTTATAAATATAACAGTATATTTATATAAAAAAAATAGCCTATAACTATCAACTACTTTTAGCTACAAAATGCATAAAATAACAAACCAGAAAACGTGTTATTTGTATTACAATTTGATTTTCCAAGTAGAAAAAACACTAAGACTATAATTCTATTGATTTTTCCAGAGACTTCTGCACTATTTAAGCAGTATGTGGCTGGCATTATGAACTCTGCTCCCATTGACTGAAATCTCATTGATGCTCTGACCGTTGTGGGACATTTTCGTCATAGAAAAGTACGTTACAAAACAACAAACACCTATCCCGATGTTTCAAGATAAAAAGTAAGGCCGTTACTACTAACCGGACAGCTTTTGATGATTCAAAGAAAAAGAAGAAAATTTAGCGCAAAATATCCAGTTTTGTTGTAGTGGCAGCTTTCAGGGCGCCTTAATTAAGTTGAACTCAGGACTCGGGGAGGCTGCGAAGACAGAAGTCACTTAAATTATGCACAAGGTACAGGACGGACGCAGGGGAAGTGCCGGCAAACTGAGTTCAGCTGGGACAGCAACAACAACCAATCGTATGTCAAGACGCTACAAATTCCAGCACACACATTGGACGAAAATATAAAAGAAATGAATAGAAGGATTGCTTACCCCTAAATAGACAAACCGAGGAAGCAATCAACCACTGGCATGCATGCCATCAAGTGAGGTCCTACTTGGCATATATAGTATGTAGCACGCTTTTGTGCGCAATGAGAAAAATACATAAAGCGAAAGTTGCTGAACTAAAGTCCACGCGCTTAGTCAGGCTAGACAGTTTTTTTGTTGTTGTTGTTGTTCTTGCTGTTTTTGTCGAACGCTCATTTTAAACGCTCTTTTATTTGCCATTTGCCGTGTTGGCGCAACATGTGACGACAATGACGGCGACGGCATAGCAAACAAAGCAAAGCAGAACGAGGCAAGCAAAACAAAACAATGCATACTTAAAGGCGCAACAGGCACGTTTAAGCGACCTGAACTTCATCATCACACTCGGCACTGTGCGAGAAAAATGAGCGTAAATATTTTTATCATTTTAGCCAAAAAGAAACCGCACGCCGAGAGCGCATTACATGTATTAGAAGAGAGCGAAAAAGTGAGAAGGTGAGAGAGAGCGCCAAAAAGTATGCTAAGCTTCGAAAATGCAAAATAAGTGTGTGGAGGGTTGTTTGTTGCGCACTTCTCGCATATGGCTCAATGTTGATTTGCTTGCTGGCTGCTTAGCAATGAAATGTTATTCTTTAGCCTTTTTTTACGCAAAAAGAAGTTGGGTAAGGCTGGAAGGCTGTGAAGCGGTTGGCCAGGCAACTACCACCACCCGGCTGCTACTACAATTGCACAAATATTGAGGTAGGCACAAGACATAAGACACAAGGCAAAGGCAATGAAGACCATAAGGAGTACATGATTATCTATTTGGTAGATAACTCGTTTGTGTCCCCTATTTTGGATGTTTCTGTGTGTGTGTGCGTGTGTGTGTCTGGCCTTCATTAACTTGGCGTTCAAAGTTCACGAAATGTTGAGATCAACCGGTTTTGTATCTGCAGTCCTGCAGTGCTGTCTTCGACTGGACCCGACTGGACCTTTTGCTGCTGGTCAGCAACAGCATCCTTCCGGAGACTCGACTCTTAGACTGGCCATTGATCGTTGAGTCCGTCAGTTGAGTTTGAACTTTCATTCGTTCGCGTCGTGTCTTTTTGCTTTTGTTTGTTGACCGAAATCCCATCGTTTGTTTTTGTTTGGGATTTCTGTTATACTAATTATATAATATTTATTGTTATTTAAATTATAATTTTTAACAACCAAATGTTTCTGTTGCGTTGAAATTTATGTTGAACACTGTGTTTTTTATTGAATTTAACCTGAATCTCATACAACAATATAAATTGTCGGTAGGTGAAAAAGTATTTAAGAGAAAATGTTGCTTAAGATGCAAAAACAAAAACTGTTAAAAAGTGGCTTTATAAAAGAAAAATGTTTGATAGAGATATATGGACGATATAAACTGAATAAAATAGCAAATAATAGAGCACTCGCTTTTTCGTGTAGTGATTTATTTGAAAATAAAAAGACACAGAAATGTTATAGTCAAACATATATAAAATATAAATAATTAATAAAAATTACCAATTAATTAAATGATAAAATGATTCCCTTTAAAACACGTACTATTTGTTATAAGAATATTTTGAGGAAAACACTCAACAATATCTCTAAATTATTCATGATTTTCAAATTTATTAAATAATAAAATGCCATTAAAACACATACTATTTGTTATAAGAATTGCTTGAGGAAAAGTTAAAAAATTAAAATAGGAACACTCATCAATTTCTCTAAATACTCGTCTTTAATGATTTTCCAATTAATTACAAATATTATTTGATATAAAAAATGTATTTTTTGTGAAAAGTGAAACATTTAAAGCAGGAACACTCAACAATATCCCTTTACACTTGTTTTTAAATTAATTATCCATCCTTTTTTACAAAAATTTCAAATCTATTATGAGATTGGTCTAAAGAAACTATACAATTCCTCGTCGGCTGGTATTTAAACAAAATAAAAAATAATTATGATATATTGAAACAGTCTACACTACCAAAAATATTTTTAAAATTGGTATAGTTATATTATTTATGTTATCCAACAAGTAGAGGCAGGTATCTAAACAAAGATTAGACTGTCGTTAGTTAGAATCGCAATTTCTCGATTTCAATTCAGTTTAATTATGGGATGTCTTATTCCGTCCGCAAGGAACTAATCTTTCTCTCAACTTACTCTCCCTATTCCAGAACTGTTTTCATCTCGCACTATATGAACAAAAATATGACTAAGCGTTACATCAAAGTTTCCCTCAATTAGAAATAAATATATTGTTGAAGCTGAGCCAATGCGTGTGTCAATCGTTTGGGCTTTGTTTTGATTGTGCATTGGTCGGAGCTTTTTTTAAGGTTGAAATTGTTGTTGAACGGTGAAAGGTTTGTTAAATTATCGCCACATGGAGCAGTCGAATGGCAATCGTAGATCGGACCAAGAGAAGGCTGACTTCCTGCAGCATCTGCAGTGCATTCAGTCGACGCCTACTCCAGAAACGCTCGTCAGTGGTGCTGAGGCTCTGCGCCAGAAGCGCAAGCTCTACGCCATTGAGGAGCGTGAGGAGAGTTCGCCGATGACTGTGAGCGAGGCGGAGACTCCCTTGGTGCCCGATGCGGCCTACGACGCTGATGTGGATGATTTTGTAGAGGCTCAGCAGCGACTAGAGGCACAGCCCGAGATTTGTCAGCGCACGTTGAACAAGTTGGTCAGCGAGCGGGAACAAATCTACGAGCTGTTTCAGCCCTGGGCGCTGAAGACCTACGGCGATCAGGCAAAGACCAAAACGATAACATTACGAAAGAAAGCGCGCATATTAAAGGCGCTGGAGGGCAAGGAGCACAGTCGACCAGATAGCTCCAAATTTCGGTTTTGGGTGAAGACGAAGGGTGAGTTATAAAGCAAATATACAATGCGAGCTGAAATCCTTAATGGAAACAATTGTGCTCGTAGGCTTCACCACAAAGCGCCCTGAAGGCTTTGAGGAGGCGCCCGGTAGTCGACGTAGGTTGCAGCCGCTGCCCGCAACTGCAATATTGTCGGACCATCCGGGCGCTGTAGATCTGTTTGCGGCCTCGGCGAGCAAAGACTTTGGCCGTCGCATTTATCGTAAGGTGGCGTGTGTGGAGGAGTTCTTCGACATCATCTACAATGTGCACATGGAGCTGGGCGGACGCAGTGGCATGCATGCGGGTCAGAAGCGAACCTATCGAATTGTGAGTGTAGCGTATGAACATCCAGTGTTGCTGTGCAGATACTTATTATATTTTAATAACTTCATCTCCATCTCCACCACTCTCCATAGATCACCGAAACGTATGCCTTTCTGCCTCGAGAGGCTGTCACGCGTTTTCTAACCATCTGCCCCGAGTGCAAGAAGAACTTGCGTCCCTCGTCGCCGGCCACAGCCAGCCAGGAGCTGGGCGGCAATGAGAGCTCCTCGGAAGTGGAGAATTTGAATTACTCCTCGCACACAGAGAGCTCCCTAGAAGCAGGTCCCACGGCCAAGCGACGTCGTCACTCGAGCGCCGAAGTCAAGGCACACACACCGCTGCCCACTGCATCGATCAGCAGCAGCAGCAGTGTCACCCAGCTGGATGCTGTGGCTCGTGCCGCCAGCCCCCTACCCACTGCTAGTGCCAGTCCCAAATCCCAATCAAATCCCAGTACCCATCCCGTCGAAACTACGCCGGTCAGTGTGCCAAAAATTCGTGTCAAAGCGCAGCTGCAACGTCCCTTCAGTCCAACAGCCAGCACAGGTGCCCCTTCACAGCCCTCTCAGCCCACACAGTTGACACCAGCTCCTCTGCTACCTCCGCATGGCTTTGACATGCAGCTCTTCAAGTCGCACGATAATCTGTTGCGCTACTATGACTTTATGCGCCGCTTCTATTCCGGCGGCAACTTGAATGTGTTGCTCAATCAACCGGTTTTAGCGCCGCCCTTATATGGCAGCAGCTTGCTACAGGGCCTCACTTTTCCCAACACCACAACCACGACAACCACCACCACCACCCCTTGCAATACTTCCACAGGCAACAACAACAACATTGCTCAGCCCAAACAGGCACCTCCCAAGGCAGCTTCCCCTGTCTTGTCCGCTATGCCGTCTTTGAAAACTTCCCCCGGCAGCACACAGCGCGCACACTCACCGGCCCCTTCGACGATCCTTTCCACCAATGCTAACGTCCCGCCATCCTCTACACATACACCGATAAATCTAACAAAAAATTTGTTTTCCAGCTCAAAGAATGGGACGCCTGTAGCGACAGCATCGACCGTCTTGCCCACCACCTCAACACCCTTGGCGGTCGGCCCGCTTAAGTTGGAGTTGCCGAGTCCGCCAAAACCGTTGCCAGAGTTGCGCATACCACAACCGCAGCGTAGTGCTGCCCCAGTGGAGTTGCCACCGCTGGACCTGGAACGCCTAAAGCCCATCACATCCACATACTTGCAGCTTACACGCAGCATGGGTCTCAGCGATGAGGATGCCTTGCGGTTTGATAACTTGGTGAGTAAAGATTTCAAATATTCACTATAGACCTACTCGTATATTAGGGGGTACAAAATACAAATTGCAGATGATAACTATAGGATAAAGTATTCCCGAAACATCTGCTGTATCTATGAAATATGAAAATTGAATCCAACTCAAACCATTTTTAAATTAAAAACCTTTTTCTCCCAATACGAATGATTTTAAATTAAAGTATTAATTTAAAGAGAAATTATTCCGAGTTTTTCAACGGCTTAACTTTTGATTTAAGTTCCACAAATTATTAGTAGTATAAGGTTTCACATATATTGAATTATTATCCATATTCTAACATACTTTTCTTGTTTTTTGTCTTAAAACAATTTGAGACAGACGTTAATGTTATTTGTAAGGCCCCTTTTTAACAAATATTTGGTTACTTCTCATTCCCTTTGGAAGCCAATTTATTTATTTGAAATTGGTAGCCCCTCACATTTCATTTGTTACTAAACTATTGGCGTTTGTGGAAACACTTTTTAGTGAGGCCCACAAACGAGCCCACATGCCTACTCGCAATTGCAATTTCTGTTTTTATTTGATAGAACTGTTTTATTAAATTTGTATGCCTTTTTATATTGGCGCTTTTGCAAAATTTATTAATAACTGAAAAATGCATTACGAGTTTTGTTTCATGTTTTCGCTAACAAAACGTAAGGAACAAAAATGCATATATATATATATATATTTATATGAAATTTGAATTTATTTTTAAAAATTTATAAACCACTCTTTGTGTTCGGCAAATGTTTTTTTGTGCGACGAGCGCGCAAATGCTTTTTAATTAGTTTAAACATGTCAGGAGTGATTTATTTTTTATTGACTCTCTTGTGCAGCAATCAACCTGCAATTTTTACCTATGCTATTTATTAAATATTTAAGTAATGATTTATATTATTAGATTACAGCACATACACTATACTATACATATCCATGCGTATTTCTACAACTACAACAATTTTTTACTAATTTAGTTTCTCTTTTCTCTGACATGCTTGGCTTATAAATGTAACGCATCTATCGCAATGTAAATGAGCTGCTCATCAATAAGCAACAACAACAGAAACCGCAACAACAACAACTACAACAACTTTTGGCCATTTCCTATGCACTTGCATCGAGCAAGGCACAAAATTATACAATAGTTTTCCACCAGAACGAATCTCACATTGAATTAAATTAATTTTACTTTAAATTATGATCTCTTTACGCTTTAGTCGCTGCAATTTTTTCGTTTCTGCTTTAATAGTGTTATTACCATGCTTAATGTTTAATTGGTTTTTTTTTCGTTTATAAGTTTATATAATTATTAGTTTTGTTGATTTTATTTTTGAATTTGTATTTTTCTTTTTTTTGCAGCTCAGTTATTAGCGCAAGCCAAACAAGTACATGTAATAAATTAGTTAAAAGCAAAGAAATCATGTTTTTTTGTATTCAAAATTCCTTTACACATCATTTAACTGACATTTCAAGCTATATTTATGGATGTGTGCGGAAATATTTTAAATAAATTAGTCTGCTTTTGAAATATAAAACCTAATAATGCGCTTAGTTGATTTGAATTTTATAAGCTCTTCATTACCTGCTTTGTAGTTTGCAATTTTTCCCAGATACTTGCAGCTATGGGTGAGTACTAAAATTATTATTAATATTTCTATATTATTGTTACGTCAATATTTTTTTAAAGTGTGGCATTTCTGCTGATCTAAGAGAAAAAGATTTAATTTGAGATCGACATAAGAGTGCACAAGGGGCCTCTAAGGGTCACCAAAACTGTTCACAATATGTTTGGATAATTATACTTGTATTATTAAATTCTTAATTAAATTATTTTGAATATCAAGTGAACTGCTTGACACTGCTTGTTTGAAAAGCGACAGCAAAAGATGCTTTGTTGTGCTTCCCTCTCATCTGCTGGAATTCAATTTATGGTTGCGTTAATAATACTTTTTTGGAGTAATGCGATCTTTTTTATTCCATAGCTGGCTGATATCATGATATCTCCCTTTTAAAACTTTTCTTTTGTTTCCCCTTACTTTCATGGAGAGAGGGAATAGCAAACTAACTTTGAAGCATTTGTTCGTGTTTTTTTGATCGAAAATATATATTTGACAAGCCTTCCTCACTATTGGAAAACGTTCGCTTAAAAAATTCTGTTGGAAACGAAGTTTCAAAATATCACACTTGATCCAGATATTTGTTATATTTTTAATAGTTTTTTTTATAGGTTGCCATATATAGTAAGTTACAACTAACGACAACAATTGAAACACATTTTTATTTATTAGACCGTCTTCTTTAATCAACTTTTATTTTCAAAAGTCAAAAGCAACAGATAAATGTTTTCAGAGCACTATAGTACTTGTAGTTTCCTTCACTTCTGGGGTGGGTTTCTCTGCAATTTCAGAGGCTCATCAGGCCCTTTAACATCGCTCAGCACAAATCTGACACTCAAAACGCGTCCATTATTGTCGACAATTGTTTTGATCAGCTCACCATTTTGTGCGATTATTTGTTCAGGCCTAAGACTTACTAGGGCTAGAAACTGATCAATGGGATTTCCAATATCTTCGATTGTGTGAACGGATCGCACTTCTTTGTGATTCGGATTGAGACTAGGGAGGGGCTCGGAGACGGGTCTCGCAATAGGTACCCCACTGCCTCCGTTGAAGCTTCCTAGAACACCATTATAGTTGATAGGAACCGTCCTCACCGTATAGGTGGTCTTGATGACGCGTCCGTCGGGCTCTACGCGTTCGCGGACCACACTCTGACCATTCGAATTTTGTATATCCTCGTCGGTGATGCCAGCGCGTGTAAGGACGCCCTGTAGTTGTGGGTCCAGATCTGCTTTTGATGGTACACCTGCGCTCGTGTAGGTACTGCTGATGCTCGTGACCTTAGTTTGTGTATTGTCCGCGCTGTCGAGGGGCTTAATGGAGTCAGTTAAGCCGTTCAGCCAGTCGTTGTCGATGGGCTGCTTGGGAGGCAGCTTAATATAAGTGGTGCGAACGGGCAGGTCATCTATGTTGATGGTGGCCAAGGGTTTTGCGGTGGTGGACGTGGTTGTGAAGTAATTTGGCTGTTGCTTAAGGAACTCTTCCAACGAGGGCAATGGGGTTGTGGTTATCATGCCCAGTGGTGGTCTCTCATCACCTGCATCGTCCGGCTGGTCAACTGGGCTTGGCTGCGGGGCAGATTGAGGAGGAGATGTTGGTATAGGTGGTCTGGCAGGCGTCGGCAAAGGTACTAAGCTCGGTCTGGTTGGACTTGGTATGGGTCTTCGATCCTCATTACCAAACAAAGTAGGTCTGTTAGGCAGCGTGGGCTCCACATCATCAAAGGTGTGCGATCTAGGGAACCAGCTGCTTGGCAAGGGTCCTTTATAAATCTTTGTTGTTGTGGTCACAGTGCGGCCCTGATCATCCACCTCCGTTTTGGTGGTCGTTTTTGGCGTTACACCCTCGGGTAGATTATCAAAAATGCTGGGCCTGTTGGGCTGTGGCAAAAGACTGGGTATTTGGGGAGCTCCACTATCGAAAAGACTTGGTCTGGCATGCCAATCGACGGGTATGCCGCCTTTGTATTCCTTGGTAGTAGTTGTTACAGTGCGCCCTTGGTCGTCCACTTCAGTTTTGGTGCTCGTTTTTGGCGTCACACCCTCGGGTAGATTATGAAAAATGCTAGGCCTATTTGGCTGTGGCACAAGACTGGGTATCTGAGGAGCTCCATTGGCATGCCAGTCGACGGGTATGCCGCCTTTGTATTCCTTAGTAGTAGTTGTTACAGTACGTCCTTGGTCGTCCACTTCGGTTTTGGTTGAGGTTTGCGGCGTTACGCCGGCAGGGAAGCCAAAGTTGGGGTTTACGTTCCAGAAAGTGTTATGCCAGCTAGGCAGCTGACCAAAGCTTGTGCGTATGGTGGTGCCAGTGTTAGTGAAGCTCGGCTGCTGGTTGCTGATGAAAGAAGGCCAGTTCGCTCCAATATTGGAACCAAAACCGCCCCCAAAGCTGAAAGTTGGCCTTATGCCTGTCATAAGGGGTCGCGTCATGGGACGCACATTTGGCGCCCATTCCCAATCACTTTCGGGACCGGAAGCAGCCGAAGAGGGCGCAGGCGCCGCCATCAATCTTTCACTCGTCTTGCGGACTGGAACTGGCTCAGAGCCTCCAATGGTTTCACTCTCAATAGACTTTCCATCGGGCGCCAATCTGTAAGCCGTCGTTGTTGTCTGCCCCTCATAATTCGTTTTGCTTATTATAACCGGCACCTTGGAGCGCACCATCTCGTTCAAGACCTCGACATCTAAGCCGAATTCAGTCGCCTGCTTGATAAGCGATTCTGATGGGCCTGCTTCGTCGATATTCGAGGCGGATGCTTCGCTATTGCTGTGCACTTCATTCATCTGTAAATCGTTGGCATTATGATGATCTCATCAGATCTCGGGGATAGAAATTCGGCTGGACCTACCTGCAGCAGCAACAGCATGCCAACTAGGCAGCTTAATAACAATTTGTATCGCCTCATTTAGACACGTTCTTAGACCCACTTGTTTTCGCTTCAGCTATTCGATTTGAACTGAGCTTGGCCTCAGAGCATGCATTGCGTTGAAGCTTTTAATTTGCACAGATAAGAAATGTCTGTGTTTACGTCGAATACGTATTCAAGCGATGGGTTATCGCGCAATCATCGGGGAAACGAACAAAAACCGTTTGAATCAAACAATCAGGTGAAACAAATACTCTACACTCAGACTCAGAATAGAGAGAGTGAGAAATGAATGAATGGATTACCTAAGAGCTTATTAAAAATATTACAAAAAACAGTCTTAAGGTCGGGCAAATTATTTTATTTAAGCTCAAACCAATCCCAATTCCATATCAGCTATAAATTTGCGCTGCTACAAAAAATCGTTTTGTTTTTTTCATTCAAAATATTTGTTTGTCTGCCCGCAGCCCAACAACAGAAATTCTTAGAAGCTTAATCTGTTTTATTTTTTTTGTTAATACACTTTTGATTGCGTAAGTTTTGTTCAAAAATAAACAATATTTTAACAACAAAAGCTTATTATAAGCTTATGATGTATGCAATTAAAAAGGTATTCTATAAATTTTTCAATTGTGGCCTATAGATTACAGATTTGTAAAATAGAAAAGTTGATAGCAATGCAGTCATAAAACTATACTAGATGTGAGCAAAAGGGGAAATTCCTCTCATATACATATTTTTTCTTTTTCCTCTAAATGGAAACTCATTACATCACTGCATCTAGTATGAATACCAAGAACTAGAAAAGCGTCAATAGACTTTGCCTTCTTTCTGTAACTATTTTATTAAGCTTCTTTCAAAACAATACAAATAAACCGGTTGGTCCGGAATCGACTGAGTCATCAGTTCATAGTATAAGCACATGTAGTTGAACAAGCTTGAGTTTATTTGTTTTTTTGTTTTGTTTTTAACAATTCTTTCTCCGAGTCTATGCTGAAATAATATAACCATGACCTTGATCATGAGCTAAGTACAAACTAACAACGACAAACATTTATAAAAACAGCTAAAATTGAGTCATCATTTAATTTAAATTAAATCAAAAGTGACGCATTTACATTTTCCTGACTGCAGATTATTTGTAGAACATTTTATGAATTGACGAAGATAAGAATGAAGAGTAAATGATTGTTTCATAGAAGCAGGGAATCATTAATGGTAGGGAATCATAAAAGTCTCGGGTATTTATGAATATATTTAAATTTATTATATTAAATTAAAAATTTTGTTCTTCGGTCTTATTAACGAACTTATTGCAGATCATTTTATAAAACCGAATCAATCCATGACAAGATGAGAACGAAGAATAAATGATATAGTTTCATAGAAACAGGGATTTATTAATGGTAGGGAAGGGGAATGTGAACTTGTGCATTTATAAATTTTTGCTTGATGTACTTGTATATAATAAAAGCTCCCATTTAAAAATTGGTTTAATTTATCAAATGTAAAAACTTATTTGCTCCTTTTTTGTTAAAAAAGTTGCAATTATTTGGGATATATTTCAATTTAATATGAAATTAACAATTTTGTTCATCTGCCTCCTTTCTTAACAAAAATTTCACATAACAAATAACAAGAAAACTTGTATTGCTTAGAGCCTAAGGAGAATACTATATGTATATCAGGTATAGCTAGGTATATTTTTCAGGATGTTTGTGTTCATTGAGACCAACAGGCAGGCAGACAGGTATATTATAAATTTATCTGCAGTAATCTAAACTCTACTAGACAATTTTGAAATATAGGTAGTGTGTCTCATTAATAATGTAATTATTTTTCATTCATTTCATCAGCATCGATATTAAGTCTAATGATGAGTTGAATTTTGTTTCAATGCTCTTCAAATTTTCGTCGACATGCTGTTGACACATTCATATTGCTGTGAAAAGAACTGCAGATAAATAGAGCGTAGTCTAGAATATCAGCGGGGGAGGGGAAAAGAGTAATAAATTCTCTGGCGTATTTTGGCCAAACAGAACAAAAAAGGCAATGATTGAGCAATGCATGCAGCAGTCAAAGCCAAAATGAAAGAAAAACAAAAATGAAAATAAAATGGCGCTACTATGTAGGTAAACATATAAAAAAAGTATATATATATATATATATATATATGATATAGATGTCTATTTGTATAAAAAGAGAACTTTATGATGAGCGAGGAGAGACCGAAATAAATAAAAATGTATAAAAGTTTCGAATGCGTGTTTGAGGGCTGGACGGTGTGCATTGTGGGGCAGAGTAACGAAAAGGACAAAAGGGATATTGAAGATGCTGCCTTATGATAGGGGGTTATGGCTGAGGGCCCGCACTCTCTCCACTCACACACACACAAACACACACACACACTAACACACAAGCAGCCAAAAGGGTGCTCCTAAAACACAAAGCGTTGGGCTAGAGGACGGGTACTGGTCGCCTGGCTCAGTGGATATACCGGATTTACGCTAAAAAGACGCCATAAACTTTTGAATGCCGCAGAAAAAAAGGGACCGAAATTGGAATTTGATAGACGCGTTCATGGAGCCGTTGCTTGGACTTGGGTTTCAGCAGCAGTAGCAGTAGCATCGGCAGCGGCATCGACATCGGCCTCGGCTTCTGGGCTTGGGCCACTGACAAAGTTCAGAGGCCAAAGCCTTTGCAGGGCACGTTGAGGATGTGGCATGGCAAGGTGTAGAGCGTGGTCGTGGCGCGGTGTGGGTGCGGACCGAGCAGAAATATTGACGACTTTTTAAAAGGGTCATGCGACGTTGCCAACGCTGTCAAGAGAAGACGTGGCGGATGGAGGGGGTGGAGGGCTGAGTGGACGGTTCCAGGGTGCTGCGTGTGGCGCGTGCAATAAACCAAACGATTTTAACGCTTTAGAGGTGGACTGGCGACTGGGTGGGTGTATTGGGGTGCATGGGTATATGGGTATATGGGTGTATAGGTTTATGGGGAAGGGCCGGAGCTCTCTGGCTGTTATAAAACTTTACAGTTAACTAGGCTTGGCAATCAAGCTAAAAGCAAAGGCGTCGCGTCTGACCCGTTCGCTGGCGCCACCTAGCGACCAAGCAACCCAGTCGCATGCACTACGAAAATAAAAATAAGATCTTTTAAAATATATATTCATATCGACGAGCGCATGCCCTGCAAGCGTCAATTAAAAATCAATAAATAGATTTTCTGAAGATTTCTTAACTCAAAAGCGAAAAAATATAATTATTATTTAAATATTTTCCATTCGTTCTTGATCTTTAAAGCTTGAGTTTGATTCATACTTTATGCAGTTTCTTTTTTCCTGAGTGTATGTTTTGTTTACAAATATCGAAAATATTGGAAAAATTACAAACGGCCGTTTCATAACCTAGGAACTCTATGTAGGGTATCATAAAGAGGCCAACGCAATTCAACAAAAGGCAGACGTGGGTATCGTTGACATCGTGGAAATGGCAACGGTAGCCGGCGCAGGCACCTCTAAGCCTGCCCGCACTCACCTGCGAAAGGACGCGATGTCTCGTCGACGAGGACACCTGGCTATGACTGGAGTTGAACACCCACTTGTGTGTGTGTGTGTGTGTTGGCAAGTGTGGGTGCGAAACTGTTTGGTCAGGCAGCTAGGAATGTCAGTGAGTGAGTCACAATGTTGCCTCGCGCCCGGACTCCCTCAAGGGTTTGGCTTACCAAAGCGTCCATGCTAGCCTGCTTGTTGTTTTGGAGCGTTCCCTTTTTAACCCATTGCTCTTTGTTGGTCCTGCTGCCTTTCCTCCTGTCATTGGGCATTGTCTTCTGGGGGTCTTGTTATAAGTGGACATTGTACTAGCAGCTGTCTGTGCGGCAGCTGTTCTGCCATCACATGACCGGTAAGACGAGCCAAATGTTATATGGCACTGGGAGCGGCATAGCTAAGCAAGATGGCAACAACAACAACTTTAAAGTAACAGCCATTCAATAGTTTAGGATTTTCTTTTTTTTTAATATAGATATGCTTCTTTTACTCTATTAATATCTCCTCATATTATGCTTCATATGAAAATTTAGTATATAGTATATACGAATTTTAATAATCATTGCATCATGGAGTTTCTCTAGACTTTCTAATCTGTATGAACAGACCGTTTGCCTATTCTTTGGAATGTATCGATTGCACGTATCAGGAAGCAATAAACTTGTTATACAAGTTTTTCGAAATATATTTACGTGGAAGCTATAAAATATTTATATTTTTTATCCCCTTTACTGGAAAGTTTATCGTTAACTTGACCTTGACTTTTAAGAAGTACTACGTGTATATGCTTCTGTTTTTTGAAATACAAAGTACATCGTACCGCCCCATTTGTAGATAAAGTTTTACAATTAAATAAAATCGTACTTCCTCACACTTTGAGGAATTTAACTTAAGAGTATTAGGCGCCTGTAAAATCAATTCTTAATCAGATAAATCAGATGTTCGGCGATTCATAATGTCTCATTATTATTGCATTACTAGCATGTTCCTCACTCTGTTAAAGTGGGACTCCTCCTCCTCCTCCTCAAGTACATTATTCATTCATTAATTGAATTAATCACAAATGGATTGTAAGGAAATCAAAAGCAGTCAAGCATTTAAGATTGGAAATACACCAAAAATTTTGAAGAATGTCCAACCCGATGTGACAGGCTTCGGACCCAAGCCATCACCCCCCAAATACCACGGCCCCATGACAACGTAAAATTCTCACACAACTCACCAACGAAAGCATAAAAAAGAAGTAATTAAAACGCAAGCCTGTGCACAAAAGGCAAAATAAGTAATTGCCACCTTGTTTTGCAACTTTCGAGCTCATCAACAAATAAAAATTGTTTAAGAATGGGCAAGAAATGTGGAAAAACCCAGAAGGGGAAGATGCTGAGAAAACTGTGTGCACGCAGAACCAAATTGACAAATTAAAAGCGAGTGAAAATTTTCAGAAAAACCAAATAGAAAAAGGGAGACAACTGAAAAGGAAACAAGCCAGCGCACAATTAAGCAAGGGGATTGCGAGGAACTCAACAGAAATGAAGAACAAAAACAACAACAAAAAAAACGGTAAAAGAGGACATAAAAATTAGAAAAAAAGGGGTAACAAGAGGAACAAACTCTAACAAGGCATAGAACTGGCAGTGGCAGTGGCAGTGGCACTGGAACTGGTCGAGGTAAAAGCAATTGACAGTTTGCCTGGACGCAGAGGCAGCTTATACGCCCCCTCCCTTCCCCTTGGCTGTGCAATTATGATTATGGGCAAGGGTCCACAACGACAGTCATAGTCATAGACATAGACAGGACCCAGCTCTTTAATTGTTTTTGCTTTGCAGTGTTTCCCGGCCCCTCCCTCCTCCCTCCTCCCCCCTCCCTCCTCCACCCCCACATCCATTCTATTGCTCAGTGCGGAAATTCATTAGAGTCAGCCAAGAAGTAGCCAAGGAAGGCAAACGCCGAGCACTCATCGGCATGTCAAATAGTCTGCAAGACGTTCTCTTAGATTTTCCCTTTTGCGTTTGCCTTTCCCCCCGCCTCCAATTTCGCTTAGCCGCTCGCTGCCTTCGCAAGAAAATTGCAATTTTTTCATGCTTCAGTTTTTGTGTGCTAGAGATTCGACGGAGGGTTGCCGTAGTCGCCCTCTTCGCAGCTCTACTGCTACCACTTTGAAGTGCCGCAAGGAGGGGCAGGGTGCGACAATTGTCTCGCCCATTCCTACAACTGCAACTCGTAGTAGGTGTGTTGAGAACAAAAAAAAGGGCTTCGCATCTATGCTCTGTGCGTCGGTTTAATACCCTGCACGGGAAATGCTAAAAGGAAACATTCATTTATTCGCGCAATATGTAACACGCAGTGGAAGCTTTAGCGGAGGTGGGCTGCAAGCTTATTTGAGATTATTATATACATATAGCAGCAAGTTGTTAAGCGATTTCTTAAATTTAATCTAACTCACAAAAAAAGAAAGCAAAATGCTACTTGTCGCTTTTATTTATTCCTGAGCTTTTCCACAATTATGAAAATAATGAAGTTGTTGGAATTTCTCATTCGACTCCACGAAATTTTCTTTATTTTATATAAATAAAATAAAATGATAAAGCACGAAAAGTTGACCGAAATATCCAATTCTTTCCAATTCTCAAGGTGCAGACTTTCCTTGTCTGTTGAACCGATTGTATTGTTGTATAACTTCTTAAGGAATAAGGAGTGCTTTTTTTTAATTGATATAGTTTCTCTTGATTTAAGATCAGAGCCCTATTTCTAACCAATTTTTGTTGAAAATAAATCACTGAGCTGAGAAAGTGGAAATTTTAATATGTGGGAAAAAATGGTGTTCATTTGTGGGCCCAATTTCTTTATTATTTTTGTGACAGGAGCTTTTTTAATAATAGGCTTAATCTTTATTCTTCATTTAAGATCTGCCCTAGGACAATTATTAAATTTTATGCGTACTTTGACATTTTGTAATCATGCTTCTTGTCATGCTGTTATTATATATATATATTATAATCTTATATTATATATATATATTATAATATTATATATATATTATAATCAATCATTAAAAAATAAAAGCTTTATGTAATACATAAAAATATAATCGTCATTGATTTATTTTTGTTTTACATCGACAGCTTTGTTTGTCGATGAAATAAATAAATAAAATTAGGGTGCTAATTTTTTAAGCAAGTCAGCGCGATCTTTAACACTTTATAAAGCAAGCATTAAAACTAGCTACTTTGAGGTTTCCATTCATTTGAAAGACATCCTCAGAGTCGCCAGTCCAGAGTATTTTTCAAACACTTTTGACCTTTGCCTGTTTTGGGTTTCTTATATGCGGCACGCTAGCTTTCAAGTACTGGCGAATGGCACAGGGCATTCGCATAGTCAAATGCTCTTTAGTTTAGCGTCCTATCTAGTTTTCCCTTTTTCGTGATAAAAATAAGGACCGTTAGACGACGAGACAAGCAGCAAACATAAAATGCGTTTTGCCTTCCAACGTCCCTTTTTCGAGAGGCAGGCAACTGGGCGGACATTTGGGCGTTGGGGCACCTAAAGTAGAAAGTAATCAAACCTCACACACACACACACACATACATACTCACACTCACACAAATATACACTAACTCCCACACAGACAGCACCCCAACTCCCACTCATTTGCACAAAACACACCCACCACGTTGGCCATGCGCCGCGCGCTTCCAAACAGCAAGAAAAAGTTTTTTATGATTCCTTCTTTTTTTTTGCTGCGTTTCCTCCGTTTTCGTGCGATGGGTGCTGCCTCGCCAGCCTTGCTAGCCTGCCCCGCTGCTCCGCTGCCAGCTGTCCGTCCATTGTTCTTGTGCCGCCATGAAAATTAATGAAGAAGTGCCCGACCCATGTTCCAAAGGCACTAAAACTCCGCCAGCGAGCGAACAAGCTGACATGGCGCATGGGGCATGGAGAATGGGGCATGGGCATAGGACGCTGAGCAAGAAGAAGGAGAGGTAAAGAAGAAGAAGAAGAGCTGGGTTTTTGGTAGCCGAAACCCCAACCTTTGAATCGTTGCTGCGTTCTTAGGGTGCGTGCATTTGTAATGTGCCCGGCCCTTTTCTGTTTCTGTTCCTGTTTCTTGTTCCCCTCCTGCTGACACCGCACCAGCCCGGCAAGCAAATTTCGAAAGCCTATTTACAAAAATTCGTGGGCTCACAACATTAATGTGGATTTGCATAAATGTGGGCCTTCCTCAAATTGGGTCTTGAAAGCTGGCCCCGCTTTTTATGGGTGGCTCCAAGAAGGTCTCTCTATGCAAATTTGTTGTTTTGGATTTAAATTTAAAAGTTTTCTTACAAATGTTTTTAAAAAGTCATATTAAGTTCCCTTGAGTGCAATAATATATTAAGCACATCTCAAATCTTAAACTTGATCTGTATAAGTACAAGCAATGCTGCCTAAAACTCGTACAGTATCATGGAACGCAACCTTCAGAGGAACAAATAGACTAATAGAATGCCGAAGGGTCAAAAGAAAAAGTCCATCTATAAGGAAGTACTCGTATCTTTGTCTTTATGTTTTGAATTTTTGCAATATTCCATAACTTTGAATACAGGCCAGCAAGCTGCAGCTCCTCAAAAGGACGTTTTAGATCCCGCTGTGAAAATTGTTTAAGAAAACTTGTTACATTTAGGGAAAACAGAAAAATTAAATCTGAATACTGTGATGATCACCCTAAAAACGTTTTAAGTTAAAACTATGCTGGCAAGTCTAAATATATGGGCACTGATACGGTTATTGGTGTTTGGCTGTCAAAAACGCAAATAAAAGCAGCAAGCAGCAATTAATTAGAAAAGAAATAATAATTATCTTAATTAATATATAGCTATAGATATATTTTGTATGGCTGCAGTTAAAAATATAAATGACAATCCGAATAAACATGTGTGATTTAGTTATGTAATTTTTTTCAATTAAATATTGATAAAGTATGTTATTTTTAATACACCAAGGGTGCAACGGTTTAAGAGTTTCTCTGTTCCATCAAGAATATAATGTTTTGGCAAATGAAAGATTCAACAATTGTTCTTCTTTTTAGTTAAAAATTTCACACACAAAAAGTGTGCTTAAGTTACACGATTAGTCTCTACCAGCTATTTGACTTCAATTAACCAAAAGGCAAAAAGCACTAAAAGACGAAACACCAAATGCCAGATGACTTAAAAAAAAAGACAATAGAGAATTCATTGCCACCGTTTGAGCTCCCTTTACATGCGGCAGGGCAGCGCAACAAAATGGCGATGCCGATGGCAATTGCGACCTCACAATTGTTGACGACAAACAACTAAAAGAAGTACAAGCAATAGTAAATACGAACACTAGCGCAAAAGGAAACCAAAGAAGAATGAGGAAAAAATGAGAGGCAATCAAATAATGAATTCCTTTGGCAAACGCAAATTGATAAATTAAACGCCACTTATGAGATGGGCGTAAAGGAACTAAAAGCAAACAACAAGGACACGCACGCACCGCAGTAACAGCAACAACAACAACAACAAGAACAATGTGTCCGGGACTACAGCAACAACAGCAACAACAACAGCCACAATGTGCACACAAATTGAAATGGTAATAAAAAACCATAAATAAGCGGTAGCAAGAAGACAAAAACATAAAAAAATAAAAGCAAAAATAAAAGTTGAAAACTCACGTGCGGAGGAAATGCGAAAGAACAAAAAAAAAAAAAAAACATCGAGAGAGAAAGCAGGCGCAAAAGTTTCAGCACGCATTCACAAACACACACTCACATACGCAAACTCATTCATGAGCTCAAGCACTCATACACACACACACAGACACACACGCACGCACACACACCGAGGCAGACATGCCCGAAAAATAGAAGCAAAACAATTAACGTCCTTGGCGAATTATTTTTTAATTTACTTTTTTTGCACTGAAAATGCTAAAAAGAAAAATGCTTCTTCCGCACATAAAAGTGGCAAAAAAGCAAGTAAGAAATTCAAAAAAAAGAGCGAAGAAAATAGATCAAATAAAAGGAAAAGCATAAAAAATAAAAGATGAAGAGCGAAACAAATAAATAAACAAAACGAAACGAAACAACGAATGCTTCGGAGAGCGAGACGAGACGACGACGACGACGGCGATGGCGACGCTGCCTGAGAGTGTAAAGAGAAGTTGGCGATGCTGATGGTGTTGTTGTGGCGGATGCTTGACACACACACACACACGTGTGTGTGCGTATACATGTATGCAAAAATGCTGAGCGAAAAGAAATGCGGCAAAAGTGTTTGAGGCCAGACAAAACAAAAAGTAACAGCAGCAGCAGCAGCAGCAACAGCAACAACAAAAAAGAAAAACGAGCTAGAAAAAGGCGAGCAAGCAGCACAAAAAATATCAAACAAGAGCAATGACAATGTGAGCGGCAGCAACAACAACAAAAACAACAACAAGCATACGAACGACAACAACCTGTTGAGCTTTCACGCACACACACACACACACAAACACACACCTACAGAAGCACGCCTGCAACTCAAGCGGAAATGCAAATAAACAAACATGGCCGTACGGGCCGAAGGACGCGACGTCGTTAGCGAGAACGACGACGCTTACGATGATGGCAAGGATGTCGGAGGCACTTGCCGCACACACTCACACAATCACAGACATTTGCATGCTTTGAATAATATTATCAGTCCTTGTCGCTGTCGCCGCCACTATTAATGCTTTTTTAAAAAGAGTTCTCCACACAAAAAAGGAAAATTAGAAACATCCACAATAGCAATACAAAAAATAAAGCAAAACGAAAGTTTGTCGAACAGAAGGAATGTACGACTTTGTAAACCAATGGAAATGCTAGGCTACAACAACAATATCGATGCCGACAATAACAATAACAACAACAATGCGACCAACTGGTTGGCAATCGCCAAACAGTGATTTGATTTTTGAACATTTTTGGTTTCATCTTCTTTCTGGCTCCACAATTTTTTGTGATTTATCATTTTGGGTATTTCGTGTATTTTTGAAATTGCTGAGGCAGCCCATCCAGGATTGTAATTGATATGTCCAGTGAATTGCGATTTGGCGATTGCCGTATGATTGTGTAATTGTTTTTTATTGAGTTGCGTTTTTTCTCTAATTGATCGATGATGAAGTACCGAAGTTGGCTTTATGAATAGCTACTTGAGTAATGAATATTTCGTGGAATATTTGTGTATGTATGGTAGAATAGGGTTTTCTATAAAAAAGAGAGCTTCTTGTTATTATAAACAATTTATATCAGTGCTTTTTCAATGTCCTTTCGTTTAATCAGTTATGGCTAAAATTAAGTCAAAGGAAATGCGATTTATTGGGGTAATAGGAAAAGCGAAAATTAAGTTAAAGAAAATGCAATATATTGAGGTAATAGGCCCTATTCCATGGAAAATAAATATATTTCTTTTCTGAAATGATAACAGATATTTAATGCTGCTTTCTTTTGCATCAGCTATGCTTGGATATAACGACTTATAGAAGACATCAGCGAATATTTCTATTGGGACATCCTTTTGTTTTTTGTTGTTGGTTTTTTGATATTATGGATCGGATGTTGTCTTCAAAATAGTTTCAGCACATCTTTCTCTTAAGATAAAGCATATCAAACATTTTGCACATTATAGGTAACTGATTTAGAAACAAAAACTAAATTACTATTTAACTTAATCTAAAAACTATTAAAATCATCAATCGACTAAGTTTATATTAATTTGTATGCCTACAACAACGATATGTTGGTAGTGAAGCCTTAGATTGCGCTTGTCTCATACCAGATCGGAACATACATTGTGCTTGTCTCCTACTTGGGCCTTTGCATTACAATTAGAATCTTGAAAAAATACAATTTTCGTATGGCCAGCAAACAGGACACAACCCCAACACACACACTACACACATGCCCATACATATGCATACTTGCACAATGCGGCATTCATTATGGCTCTGCAACCGAAACTTTGGAACCTTCTATTGCACTTTCTTCGACTGCCCATGCAAATGTTAGTATAGCCATCACGCTCTAACACAACCACACGCACTCACACTTGCAATGGATGTGATATTGTGGGAGCGGTGGGTCTGGGGCATGGCACTAATAAGAAATTTCAAATTAAAGCCAGTCAGCTGCTCTCGCTCTGAGATTTGCAGCCATCTCTGTCTAGAGAAAATGCAAAAATATGCATTAGAAAAGCCCAAGAAAGCCCAAACTTTTGGACAGCATCAGGCAATGGCATCATGTGTTTGCATTCGTGTGTGCGTATGTGTGTGTTTGTGTGTGTATGTGTGCGAGTGGTCAGCTTCTTAGAATACAGACATACCGACTCACATGGACGACAACAACAACGACAACAATTTGCTTGCTCAAAAATTCTTACGAGTAAAAGTAATGCAATACTCACACATATGCGTGTGTGTGGGTGCGGGTGTGGGTGTGTGTGTGTGTGTGTGTATGCGCCTGTGTGAGTGTGACCACACACAGCTGTCTAGAACTGTAGTTGCATTTAGACAGAATAACATACGCACACACTATTTACATACATACACACGCGTATGTTGCTTTTCTGGTCAGTTTTCTTGCAAGAAAATCTAATCAACACACGATGTTACGTATACGCAGCGTTTGACCATAATTCGTTGGGTCTGGAGTAATTTCTCCCAAGAGGGCGTTGAGTTCGGTTTTGGACGCAGCAACCGCACAGTCACGCACGCACACACCCACACGCCCACACTCATTCGGACTTATGTATGTATGTAGAAATGCTTTTAATTTACACTCGCATGCATACAATGCCAATCAGTTGAATAGGTCAAGCAGCATCTTGACAACATTTCAAGATTGTATTGCTTGAATTGGCTGTGCAATTATTTTTAAAAACTATTTTAAATGACAACAAGAACAGTGCTCTAATACTAACTGATTGAACAGTTTTCTGGACAAGTTCTTACATTACGCTCTTATTAATAACAAAGTCTGTTACACATTTAACATTAATTTGTTACATCTAAACACTATCGTTTGTTGGCCCTATTCCATGGATATTTTCATTCTAGATTACGCTGCAAGTCTTAATATTTTCCCAAATCAAGAAGCAAAATAAAAGAAATAAAATATATATTAAAATAAAGAAACTAAAAGAAAGATATCAACATATTTTGTAGTGATATTTTTAAAAAAATAATAATATATTTTTAAATTAATATTACCCTTTAGAAAAATGTTTGCTATGTAGCTTTGGTACACCCAGAAGGAATAATGACAGTTCACACGTTTTAGATACATAAGTATGGAAACCACATGATAAGAATAACCTAAATCGCGAGGACTTTAAGTTTCTTTTTGATAGACACATCTATTCTACAAACGACATAATTTGGACAGAGTTTTGTCTGAAACATTACTTGTTTTCAAATATTTTGCAGGTAAACTGCATATTCAGAGCGTTTTTTGGGTATTGAATGGATTAAATACTTGTGTATTTATTCATGTAGAGGGTCATTTTTCATTGAAGGCTCGACTGATGACTTAATGTTAATGACAAATATAAAGAAAGAGGACCATAAATAAATTTATATTGTTCCCATTAGTTATTATAGTCCTAACGATCGCGTTTATTCCAAGCACTAGATCAACAAGTAGGTGGAATTCTAGCAAGGAAACTGGTGTACTTTCTGCTACTTTTATATAATGTAAGCTTGTCTACACCTTTACTCTTATTGCAAACAAAATCTCTACGATAAATCCTTTATTTTCCCTTTGAGGAAGAGTTTTTGAGCTAAGCTTCGCTACTTCGAAGTTCGATGTGTAGTTAGTTGAATGATCGGTACTGTGTGTATGTGCAATGGTTGTGCAGAAGGTCCTTAGCAACTCCTACGAGTATTTTGGAAAATTTTCAAGAAAATTCAACCGACATGCACACACGCAAACGAATATACAAGCACACACATTGGTAGAGGAAATGTGGAAGGGTTGCGGTTGCTTGTGTTCTTGTTGGTTTGAGAAAATCTTGGGACAGTTTTCGGGGAGCACTCCATGGGCCAGAGCGAGCGAGCGTTCAGGTCTTCATCTCCGTCCCTTAATGGTCTGTGCCGTTGTTTTTGGTAGTTGGCGCTGTGGACGTTGCCGTTGCTTTTGTTGCTGTTGTTGCTGCTGTTGCTGCGTGCGTCTGCATATTGTCGTCTATCTTATCTTTTTACTTGAAAGCATACACTCACCACACACACACACACACACACTCGCACAGACACACACATACGAGTATAGTAAGCACTAGTTGTAGTTATAGCTCTAAGATCAAAGGCGTAACCGTGGGTGCTTAGAGCCCATATGTGTGTGTGTGTGCGTGTGTGTGTTGGTGTGCGACACCCACTGAGAGCAGTTCAGCTTTACGCATGCATAATCAATGCATTTCTTCAATTTAAGGGCGGACGTCAGCAGTTTAGTGGAGAGTGAGGAAAATGCTTCTCGTCTTCTGTTTGGCAAGAATGTGTGTGTGTGTGTGTGTGAGTGTGTGCTTGTGAGAGTGTGTGCGTGTGTGTGCTGCTCTAAATTAGTTGAAAATATAATTCAAGTTCTTAGCAAATATGTTTGTGTGCGCACATATACATATACGAAACATTATATTTTGTATTTCTACTTGCCCAGCATCCAGAATGTTCACCTTTTGCCGAGATTTTCCAAAACTCAAAATGTGTTGCCCTCAGCCTTGAAGAAAATCGATGGCAATGTATGAGTGCGTTGAGACTCGGTACATGCTAGAAATTTTGAGTAGCTCAGCAGCTACAAATGAAATGAGTATTTGCATATATATTTGCATACATATAGTACATATATGTATGTGCTTGTATATATAAAAGTGGACTCATAACCGTATTGATAAATTATAAAAAATATAGAAGCACCTCGAAGTTGATCTTTTCTGATCAATCTATATATTTGAAAAATGTATTCAATAACTTTTGATTGATTTAAAATTTTTGTTGGGGGCCATTAATCAAAAAAAATCGATTAAATAGAGTCTCAATTAAATAATTATATTCTAGTAAATCAGTTTATTATTATTTATTTATATATATATTTATTTATCTATACTAATATATAATAATAAGCATAACATCTTGCCAGAAATCTCGAAGTTGATCTTTTCTGATTATTCTGTATATTTAACTAATTAATTCAATCAATTTTGTTTTACTTCAGACTTTAGTTAAGGGCGACTATTCCCAAAATATATTTCCAGCCTTTAATTTAATTTATAATTTCCTTAAGCTGTTAAATAAATTTTATATTTCTTAAGGATATAATAAATTAATGAATAATTTAATTAGGTATTGCTTTTTCCAGCTTCTGAATTAGAAATTAAAGAAAGTTTAAGTTTTCCTATAAGATTTCATTATTTTTAGTTTAGAATTAGAATTTTTAGTTTAGAATTCCGAAAAATGTTTATATGTATTTTGTTACAATTACGCGCCAATAACATACAACATTTTATTGTTGATAATTTATTTGCTTAGGAATTTAATTAAAATTTCTTTGCAAAGACGATCTAAATTAATATTTTGCAAATATTTTGAGCTTGCATGTACATATACTTGTACATATTAAGAAATAGCACTCGTTTCACGTTCGTCTTTGTATATGAAATACATATGTGGTTATGAACAGAAACTCTGCATTTACGAGCTCACTTTAAGACTGTATTAAAATTCTATATACATGTATACTTCTATTTAAAAGGAATTAAGAATTTTGTTTTAAATTGAAATTAATCTCTCAGCAACCAAAAACCGCCTATCAAATACCAAGTAAATTGCTCATTTATGTATATAATTTTACTTATGTATGTACATACTTGTATGTACATATGTGCGCCAGCTCAATTTTCATATCCCAATGTGCAACAAGAATATGCAATTTCTTAAGACATTTTTCCAAGGGGCGACCCAAAATGCTCATAGCCCCCCTGTGCTTAGCACCCAAACTCTTTCACGTGCATGTGTGTGTGCGGGTGTGGGTGGGTGTGTGTGTGCGTCCGAAATTTTAATCAAAATTTGTCTTGAGAAAAATGAACAGCAGGCCTTCTCCTTTTCCGATTCTCGTGTGTGCGTGTTAGAGTGAGTCGAAGAGATAGAACTGTTCTTGCTATCGATTGCATTGCATACTTTTAGGCCTTAAGATGTTCGTTGGACCGGCCGAGTAGAAAATGCAAAACCCTCACACCAGCTATAATAATAATTACAGCAAGTCTTGAATTGTGGACTGTAGGCTGAGAGTTGTGGCCTAATGGTTGCTTGGCTTCTTCTTTTTAATAGGGTGACCAACACACACACACACAGACATTTATTGCGGCCTGCATGTGTGTGTTGTTTGTGTTGCCCATTAAAGTGCTTTGTAAAATAATTATGAGCGCCCTTTCTTCCCGCCCTATGCAAAAGCCAACAATGCGTTGTTCTATGGTTTATTATATAGGTGTTGGTTGTTATTGTTGTTGTTGGTGTGGTGCGGTGGTGCGGTGGTGTTGGTGTCGGCACAGGAGCCACAGGGTGCCCAGCATCGATTGTCCGCAAAATGGTGGGGGGAGGTGTTGTGTGGGAGTTGTTGCATTGATTTCGCAAGACACCCAAACCTCAAAATGGCCCCAAAATAGTGTAACTCACACTTGCATAAAATAACAAACACACACACACACACATATATACACAATCACAATCACACGCCCACGCACACGTACACATATAGAAATTGGGCCTGAATGTGCGTAAGTGCGTGTCATTGCAAGTGTGAGGCCTGCAGCGCCTTTGTTATATGATGATGCATCATCGTCATTATGATTTTCTATATGTAGTATATGTGTGTGTGTGTATATGTGGGCGTGTGTGTATATGCACATAAATATGTACATGTGTGTTTGAATGCTTATTACATGTGGGTGGGTGCCCACAAATTCGCTTCGAGTCTATGTTGCGTGTGTGTGAGTGTTGATGTTTGTATATAATTTTCCACATATAAATATGCACACACTGGCATCTGGTGCGAGTTCTGTCTCTCGCCACTTCCGCGTTCGCGTCCCCTCTTGTCCACAGGTTTTTATAATTATGTCTGTGTTTGTGTATATGTTTTTATATTTTTTATTTAATATTTTTATTGCATTTCCCTGTACCTTTTAGCGAACTGTAAAGCGCACTGGTTATTCAATTAAACGAATTAACTTGATTTTCAATTAATGCTGGAGAGATTTTTTATGAAATCGGCAAATGTATAGTAACTGCTTCTGTCAAATAGAATCAATGAAATGTTTTTCCAAAAAACAACATGGTTCGAATGAGTATCAAGGATTGAATGTGAACTCTTATTTTGGTCACATTATCAAATCGGTTTTCATTTGTGAATAAGTGTTCTGGACTTGCGAGAAAGTTTTCAAGCCTGACCCTTCCTAGAATCTGTCAATTTGTCGTTGTCACATATTTGATGAAGTAACCATTTATATTTATTGCGAATTTCCTGCAACTTATAGGTTTTTTTGAACAGTTGTTCACGCAATCAGTGTACCGTAACCAAAGCAAATTTCAAAAATACGGACACTTATATATTAGAAAATTAATACAATGGCAGATTTATGTTGTGTCTCATTAATAGCATAGACGTTTTCAGAAAAACTATGTGCCTCATCATATACAATCATTCAGAACCTTTGAGGAGAACTTAAACGAGGGTTTTTCATATGGGAATATATTCAAAAATAGATTTCCTAAAGAGCTAAGTCAAACTAATCGAAAAAGTCAACAAAAATAATGGCGGATATTAAGAGCGTCTAATCAGTTAATCAGTAAAATATGGGCCCATAAATAACAACTATTATTCTGGTCATCCAGCTTTAGTATTTTATTGGTTAATTTTTTGGTTAATTTTTTTGTCAAAAATAGTCAACAAAATGAAAATTATTGTGATAAAAGAAATAAGTCTCCTTTCCGAATAACAATCAATCCATCGCTTCAACAAAACTGTTTTGATAATATCCAAATATGTTTCTTTTAAATTAAAAGAAATTTAGTACTTTTTTTAAATAATACAATTTGTACTTTGGAAGAATATATTTTTTTAAATTTGAAAACTTATTCATTATCGAATAAAGACTTGCAGAATCAGACGCAAGCTGGAAAGTTGGCAAGAAGGCAAGTCGCTTTAGTAGAAATTAGTTCAATAGGGATGTGAAATGCATTTTTTTACACTCAGTTCCATCTGAACAATATCTCTTTGAAATTTAAAAATTGTAAATTAAGTATTAAATTTTATGTTCATATAGGGTCCGCCCCATTTAATATTTTTTTTTTTCTGATTAGTAAAAATATGAATTCAGAGTCTGCTAAACTGCATTGACTGCTTTGAGGTATTTCCAAGCCCATTTCAGCATCACAGCTACTTACATCCAACCCTCTCTGCAATATATTTCCACATATGTGCCACCCCCATTTCACCCACATCGTAACCAGAGGGAAGCCAACAAATGATTTTCACTGCTTTTCTGATATAATTTCCATCAAATACACTAATGTTTTACTCAAATACAAAAACACAATTAACTGAAATTAAAATAAGCAGAGTGGCGAGGCGAACAACCCTTACATACCCAGAAACTTGCGGCTCACCTGCACAGTAACCTCATCGCGTCTTGGGCCCGCGTCGTCCCTCAACCCCCGAAAAGGGTTTAGGCGAGCATACGAGCGACCAAACGACGCCGTCTTACTTCACTTTTAATCACTTTGTCACCCCTTTTGCCTGCATCTAATCCTAATTCGCAGCGCGCGACTCTAGACGAAACCCTTTTCGGAGCCCCCTCCCCCCACCACCATTCATTTCCACTACGGACAGACGTACGCTTCTCTGGTATCGGCAGCATGTGTGTGTGTGTTTGTGTGTGATTGCCCAACTGTCTACCTTTTCATGAAAATGCAAATCAGACACATTTTCCGAGCCCAAAATGAAAATTCCAACCCAAACTTTTGGGGACGAAAATAAAAAAAAACATTACGGAGGAGAGAGAGAGAGAGAGAGAGAGAGAGAGAGAGGGAGAGAGAACTGTGGGTTTTTTGCTGTCTCTTTGAAAGGCGAAATTTATTTTTGATTAGGAACACCCTTCCTGAGACGATGGTGACGGTGTCGGTGACGGTGACGACGCAGACGAAGGCAAACCCATGTCGTGCTCATCATCATCAAACTTCATTGCACGAATTTACGAGTGTTGCTCAAGTCAAAGCCTTAAGCACCCACGCGACTGAGCTCTACCCCCCAACCCCTACCCATTGCCCAACTCCAACCCCACCCCTAGCCCACTAAAAGCCCTTCGACCCACAACCCTTGTTGGGCGCTGGTGGGTAACATGGTCGGTGGTATTGGCTAAAGATTTTGTGCCTGGTCGTCATGGAGGTTTCTAACGCTGCTGCTCAAAGTTTCGCTTCGTAATCCTCTACGCTAAACGTAAATCGAGCCTCTGTTGACATCGTCATCGTTAGCGCCGCCGGGAAGGACATATTTGTATTATTTTCAACATTTAATTTGTTGCCTGCGACGACGACGACGAGGACGACGACCACGGCGAGTCGGCGACGTCATCAGTTCTTGTTTTTACTTTGCTACTTTGTTTCACATTTTCGTACCAAAAACAACAAAATAAAAAAAGAACTCTGGATGGGACGGCAGAGCGACAAATGTCGGCGGCATCAGTGGCAACTGGCTGGCACTCCTCGACACTCTGGAGTGTGGTGTATATGTGTTCCAATTTTGGACGTTCGTTTGCGCTTATGTAATAACCTCGAATCTAATTACTTTTTGACAATATCTAGGGCTTGGGTGGGCTCAATAGTGGGGTTGGTGTTGGCCAAGGGCTGCCTGACTGTGTCTCAGTTGTCCTACAAGTTTTTGCCAAAACGGGCAGCCGGTTTTCCCTTCCTCCCTCCATTTCGATTTCACTGCCACACTGTTATTGAATTGACTGTAGCATTGAGAGGTGGTGGTGGGGATATACTTGTATAGTATGTGTGTTAGTTTGAGAATGGAGGGGGAAATTGCTTGACTAAGTGTGAGCATAATTGATAGACTACACTCATTGGCAACTAAAACAATATTGCTCTTGTCATTAAATCGAAGTTGTGCTAAATGTAAGCACACTTTTATGTGGGAATATTTCGATAAAAGATATGAACTGAAGTACAGATCTCATTGTAATTAGTGCTGGCTTAGAATCAAACAATTCGGAAATAAAAAGCCAATTCTCTTGTAAACAATTCATAGATTTTTCGATGTTTCTCGTGTCATTAAATATTTTATAAAAACAAATCTTGTAAATCTTTTTTTAAGGAACTAAACAGCTCTTTACTGTAAAATAGTTTCCAATTGTTGGAGACAATAATTGCAGTTCTTCCGTAGTCTATTGATTGTAGTTTCTGGCTCTTATTACCATGAACTTCTGCAGGTATACTGTGATTCATGGCTAATCCACGACTAATGGGCTATTAGAACCGCATTAAGTCGGCTTTTGTTTTATTTACGTGGTGTTTAATGAAAAACAGCTATTCTGTGGGCATTAAACTTGGCAAGGCTGTAACATATTCTTTATCAGCAAACTGCCAAAACACACCTCGAATGTCCTTTTTCTGCAAAAACTAATAAGATATACATTTCTCTATTATTAGGGACACTCTTCAGAATGTCTTGGTTGATGCTTAAATAGTTTGAAATGGATAGAATGATATTTTAAGCATTAAGTAAGCATGGGACAGGGCCCAGTCTTGAATGCATACATTTGTCAGTTAAGCCTGTTGAAAACTTTAACTCTGACATCAATAATGATGTGGCGATGGGGAGATCTTCGATACTCTCGTTCACGATTTAAGAATCACAATATTGGAAGACAAGGCTTACTTTCCTACAAGCAGGTATACCATCTTGTTTGACCCCTGGTCAGGGATGGTCTTTTAGATTTTAGACGAATAAGCTGTCTAATAAAAATGTATACTGCTCACTTAACATCTGAGCAATGCCAAAATATAATCACTGTTATATGCAATTAGATAATATTAGAGTCTTTGATCTATCAACTACCACTAATTCATCTGCCTTTATTTATGTAAGTAGCAAAAAGCATTGAGAGACGGGAAGCCCCGTTTCACCCTGTCATGTATTTTTTTTCTAACACTTACCCACCCACCCAGTTGACTCCTTCGAAATGTCTTGGTTTTGCAAGGTGTCGCTGCCGCAGTCAACGTCAAATGCTTTTGAAACTCTTTCTCTCTGCCCCAACCAACTGTTTACATTTTGCAAACGAAATTCTTGGTTTTATGCAAAACAGCGTCAGGGCACTTGATGAGCTTGAACGCTACCCGAAAAAGGGGAGAGACGGAGCAAAGGAGCAACGGAGCAACCCAAAACGATATGAAACGCAACCGAAAGAATGGTTAGACCCAAGAAAATTGTTTAGGCCCACAAGCGAACTTTTTTGCCAAGACCATTTGTGTCGCAGTTAGGCGAGGAAAAAAGTTATGAAATATAAAAAGAAAGTTAAAGGAAACGTAAAGGATACACTGAACGCAAGGGTGAGATTGTGGATGCGGGTGCGGGTGCTTGGAGTTGTGGCATATCCTTCATTAAATCGAAGAACAAACGAGCAGTGAAGTAACAGCATGGCGTCAAGACAGGGCCCAGCTAACGAACGCCGAGAGGCCAAGCAAAAATGGCAATGTTAGCCAACATGGAACGTAGCCTCACCGCCTGATTGTCTCGCCACACACACATGTCCCCTTTTCTATTCCCCACCAATACCAGTACCAATAGCAATGCCAACCCAACACCAAGAACCCAAGCACCCAAAGACCCAAAGACCCAACCCCAATATCCCTGTCCGCAGCCGGATTTCTTTCATTTTAGTTTCCCATTTCTTCGTGCACATTTTTCTTTGGCCCAACTGCCGCCAATGTGTGCCAATGTGAGTGAGCGACGACCCTCTTCAAATGTGCCCGCCTGGCATGTGGCGCGACTGACCTCCACCCACCCAACCACCCGGAGGACGACGTTACACCCCGCCGCACGCCATCCTCACACCCTTCTCTGCAACAACGTTTCAAATTCTGCGCCAGCAACGTCGAAAAAACTTTTTCTTGGCATTTGTTGAGCAGGAAACGGGGGAGGGGGGAAGCAGAAAAAAAGCAGCGTACCCAAGCTAGATGAGGCAACCCAACGACCGTCTGCTGTTCTCGTAACTTGGGTTAGCTGGCCCTTGGCTGTGCTCGAGCCCAACCCAAAAGGGGCTCTGGCAATGGGAATGGGAAAGGAACAGTACTGAACAGAACAGAACAGAACAGAACGGAACCCAACGCTGACTGACGAGCGCGCGTTTTATTTTCGTATTTCGGAGGGGTGGGCACGTGGTTTTATTTGGGCAAGGCCGCAAGGATATGCCAAGGGACTCGCGCTGGGCAGGGTAGGGCAGGGCAGGGTAGGGCAGAACAGGACAGGACAGGACAGGGCAGTGCTGGGCGTTAGTTTGAGTTAGACGACGCTGGCGCTCGACTGAGTTTGGGTCGCTGGCAACCATGTCGCTTGATAAGACACAATGGACATATCAAATTGTGGCTTAGCTCATGTGTGTGCCATGCCAAGGGGCGTTTACTTTGGGGCGCGCCCGACAGTTGAGCTGGGGGTTAGCATAATGGGGGGTAGCGGTGGCTGGGGATCTGATGAGTTGCATGGCATAGAGTAAAAAAAAAAAAATATATATATATATATAAATGGAATTTATGTGGGAGAAACTCACGCTTAAACACTAGGTGGCAAAAAAGTAGCTGGGGGGAGGGCCTTGTAGAGCCACGGAAACATTTTTGAAATATATATCAAATACAATTTAGCGTAAGACCAGGCAGCGGTCCAAGGTCCAACCTGAAAACTCGCAAACCTGCAAACCTGCAACCATCAACTGTCAGTCACTATACGAGTACGAGCACTAGGACTACGCGAAACGCCCAGAAAAGCATAATGCGCGTAACATGAAATGAGCTCTGATGTGCTAACGTGTGTAAAAGTCCATGTGAGTGTGTAGACGAGTGTGCAAAGCGGTTCTGTGTCTGTAATGGGGTTATTTCAGTAGCTTTAGGGGAAAAATTAGTTGGCATATACATAGGGACCGACTGACTCCCTACTGCTAAGCCGCACGCACGGTTGTGGGCAAATGTAATGGCCTAGGGTTATTTGGGAATAGGTTTCAAACAACGGTTGGAAATTGTTGGTAGGTGTTCGCGAAAAACGCTCTGACACCAATAGAGTGAGAAAAAAACTTTAAAAACTTTAAGCAACCATTCCAAAGCAGTACTTACTTACTAGAGGATTAACAAAAAGCAAAAATTCCACAAAATCAATCAACAAACAGAATTCTCTCGCATCTGCAATTATACGATAAGTCTAAGGATGCATTTTTCAAAGCTCTTGCAACTAGAAACGTTGCTTATTTGGAAGCTGCAAGATCCCTTGAGTTAGGCCGAGTGTTTCTATATAAAAATAATAATAATAAAATAATTTTCAAAAAATATTCACATTTTAATATGAAACTTCAATTTAAATTTTAAAAAGCTCTTGCAACTAGAAACGTTCCTTATTTGGAAGCTGCAAGATCCCTTGAGTTAGGCCGAGTGTTTCTATATAAAAATAATAATAATAAAATAATTATCAAAAAATATTCACATTTTAATATGAAACTTCAATTTAAATTTTAAAAAGCTCTTGCAACTAGAAACGTTGCTTATTTGGAAGCTGCACGATCTCTTGAGTTAGGCTGAGAGTTTCTATATTTTATGAAAATAATTTTCAAAAAATAATCAGATTTAAATATGAAACTTCAATTTAAATTTTAAAAAGCTCTTGCAATTAGAAACGTTGCTTAATTGGAAGCTGCAAGATCCCTTGAATTGGGCTGAGACTCTCTATATTTTATGAAAAAATTTTCAAAAAAAAACAGATTTAAATATGTAACTTCAATTTAAATTTTAAAATGCTCTTGCAACTAGAAACGTTGCTGATTTGGAAGCTACAAGATTCCTTGAGATAGGCTAAAAGTTTCTATATTTTATGAAAATAATTTTCATAAAATAATCATATGTAAATATAAGACTTCAATTTAAATTTTAAAAAGCTCTTGCAACTAGAAACGTTGCTTATTTGGAAGCTGCAGGATCTCTTGAGTTAAGCTGAGAGTTTCTATATTTTATGAAAATAATTTTCAAAAAATAATCAGATTTAAATATGAAACTTCAATTTAAATTTTAAAAAGCTCTTGCAATTAGAAACGTTGCTGATTCGGAAGCTACAAGATTCCTTGAGATAGGCTAAAAGTTTCTATATTTTATGAATATAATTTTCATAAAATAATCATATGTAAATATAAGACTTCAATTTAAATTTTAAAAAGCTCTTGCAACTAGAAACGTTGCTTATTTGGAAGCTGCAGGATCTCTTGAGTTAAGCTGAGAGTTTCTATATTTTATGAAAATAATTTTCAAAAAATAATCAGATTTAAATATGAAACTTCAATTGAAATTTTAAAGATCCCTTGAGTTAGCCTTGAAAATCATTTAAAAAAAAAATCATATTTAAACATAAAACTTCAATTTAAATTTTAAAGAGCTCTTGCAACTATAAACGTTGCTTAATTGGAAGCTGCAAGATCCCTTGAATTGGGATGAAAAATTCCAAAAAAAATAATCAGATTTAAATATTTAAGGTTTCCACAGCACAAATTGAAAAAAAAAACAAAATATATGTTCTTATACTCATATTTAATCATTCTGGGAAAATTATTTGTGCTAATTGAGATCTTAAAGAGAGTCCTTTTGAATGCATTCAAACAGATATCCATCTAGCTACCTATCTAGCCAATCGGGACCTAGAAAGATCACTTGATAACAGCTAAGCATTTTCAAAATGCATTTGCAGCATTTATTGATCGCTCCCTGTCACTTCTTCAAATAAGTAGAACTGGCATATAGAAAATCGAAAGTTTAATTTTTATTCTTACTCCCCATGCGTACCAACAAGTCATTGGATATTCAAATAACTTCATGATAATCTGATTATTCATCTATTGGGGGTCCCTATATTTATCCATAACTTTGTTAGTTATATTACAATTATTATTATGTTCAGAAATACTTCAAATTGTGTACAAAGCATTAGTGGGACTACCTCTTCATTTGGCTTAATTCTGCTGACTCACACGACTCTTTTGATGCAAGATTATTTTTATTTGTATTTGTCCGAAAAACTTCTGAGTCTTCTGCACTCCATTCTCATTTCAATGTTCACGATAACCGTGTACTGCCCGCTGGGTATAAATTTTTTTGGGAGTGCCACCAACATTTTCTAAGCTTGGCGCAATGAAAAAGGATTTTTGGTCTTTTATTGCACGTCAGACCTTGCCTCAGCAGCTCCCGACACCATTCAACCGACCGACCAGAGCTGGTGCCCTAGCCCGTCGCCTGTGGCTCGTGGCTGCTGGCCCATGGCCCGTGCCCATGCCCGGCTATTATGCTGCAGCAGCAAGAAAAAATTTAACGTTTATTGCTTGCGCCAATGAGCTAGTCCTCCTGCTCCTGCTCCTCCTTCTCAGAGTCAGTCCCTTCCACATTCATTTTCGACATTTGTCGGGCGCCAAGTTTGTGCTCAGGGGCCGCTGCTGCAGTTGCCACAGAGTTCCAGCCGCCGACTTCGTTGCCACCGTCGCGTTATCCTTCGCCGCTTTTGGGGTTTTCTTTCGCTGCCGTTCGCTTCGGGTACGCCATCTTGTTGTTTTGTTGAAATGCGAAGGACATTTGATGTAATGATGCCTGGAGGCAGCCAACAAACTGTACGTGTGTGTGTGTGTGTTGGCGTTACTGTTGCTGTGGGAGTGGTTGGGTATGGAGGTGGGGGTGTCTATATACATAGGTGTGTGTTTGTGTGTAGGGCCAGGCCGAATGGGTCCTTTTGCTAACCTCACTTCTATCTCTCTCCCCTTACTCGTCGGCTTACCCGTGCCTTTTGTTTGAGTTCACTTAAGTTCAACCATGAGCTCCCTGTCTCTAAGTGTACAAGTCTGTGTATGTGTGTGTGTGTGCGTGTGTGTGAGTGCGAGTTTGTTGCCTTGCCTTTCGCAAACTTTTGCTGCTGCTTTCATTATCCTTTTGGCATATCCTTACGGTGGAAAGCCAGCAACTGACTCATGTGGGCGTCTTAAGAAGCCCTAGCCGTTGCCAGTCACAAAGAAGGCTAGGAAAATATAAACCAGCGAAATAAACGAGAAAAAATAAGATGAATTACTTCTTTTGGCCACAGCGCCAATGACCAACACCCCTAACGACTGAATTCCTACCCTCAAACCTCAAACCTTGACGACCAGTGCCCAGAGCTATGAGGGCGATGACTACGAATACACTCATCAAATTTCGTTCAACAAGCATTTCTTTTCCGTTTTTTTTTTCTAAAAGAATAATGCATGAATAATGCTAAAAGAAATTATATTCCAAAGTAAGACCCAGTTATATACATATGTATATGTTTTAGACCAAATAAGAACACGATTCAAGGTCAGCTTCGAGTATAAATCAGGTTCCCGGTTTAATCAAACTATTCGACAATATTTCGGTTAAACAATACTAGTTCGTGGCTTTAAAATGTTTGCCAAAGTATAAAAAGAAATATTCGTAGCGAGCAGCGAAATAAATGCAAGTATACCTTACTTCCAAATTGGTCTAAGTTTTTTGAAAAACGATTTATTAATGCAAGTAATTCTTGTTATACAGAGTCAAAAGCTAGAGCTGTGAGCGCCCAAAATCGTATAAAGCATGTACAATTACGAGAGCTATAGACAAACGCAAATGTGATTGAAGCTTTGTTTAGTGGCGGCATGGAAAAAAGCACAAACTTGTTCTTCTATATAGAGCAGATTTCGACTTTTTCAAAAGAGCTCACTATTTTGTAGTGTTGTACAATGATTTAGTTGGTTATAGAAATGAAAATCAATCAATCAATTAAGCCACAAATGAAGAAAAATTGCTGACTACTTTTGTTCGTTCCTACATTTATTAAATTACATTTTTAAAACTTCATATTCAATATTATTTATCATGTAAATTTGATTACAAATAGTACCTGTTTTATATAGAATTGTTAATATCATTAAATGGAAGTTTAATATTAATTATTTGTGTTGCTTTTTTAACATTATTAGAGCGTAAGGTCTTAAGATATATTCAAAGTTATTTAATAGGAATTCCTCAAACATTTTGTGATGCAATTAAATTATTTACAAAGGAACAAACTTATCCTTTATTATCAAATTATTTATGCATAATGAAAAAAACTCTTGAAAATATCAATGAAATGTAAATTGAACTTATTTATTTATTGCAAACTCTGACACTAATGTCCGCCTCTTTTTCTTGAGTGTACAACTCCCGTTTGCTGCTCTAGCTGGTCATCAATTTTCGTTCTAGCTGCGGCGCAGCTCGAAGCATTCCAAGATGCTGTCCGCTTCGTTTTCGGTGCCGGTAATTGGGTGGCAAGAGCATCCCCCCATCCACTGCATGCCTTGGCTGACGGTAAAGCTGACTGGGCTCCCATGTCCTAGCAACCAACTGACCAACAGACGAATAGACGACAAGACAGACGACAGCTGCCCGGACTCACGGACATTGGCCCGCTTGCTACACCAACTTGCCACAACAGCCAGCATCAGCAGTCGCTAGGAGATTAGATTTGATGGGTTTTAGGTGCCGCAACCACAGTTGCCGCCACCATCGTCGCCGCAGCGGGCAAATGCGCGTGTCTTTGTGTCCAGCAACATGTCCCTCAATAAGAAAGTGTGCTTGTATGTGTGTGTGTGCGTGTGCATGAGTGTGTGTCTTGCTCTAAGGATATGTCTTACGTTATTATGTGCTGACGCTTTTTGCGTTACTTCATCTGTCCCCACTCATTTTTCGTGCCTGGTACGTCTTCTAACATTTGTGTTTGTTGTTTTTTCGTCTTGCCACAACACCGAAATTTTCTTAAAGCTATTGAGCTTCTCTTGAATTTATGGTTAGGGTTAAAATTGGTATTGGGGAGCATTATCAAGCGCTCTTGAAAGGGTTGTGTTTCAAGCATTTCTACACATTTACTTTACATCATTTTTTTATTTTTATATATAAATGGGTTCACTATATCTTATAATCGTGTATGCATGATTAATGGAAGAAGAGCTTTTAGTCGCTTTAAAAGTTTTTTCTATATTAAGGTGAGTTTACGGCAAAGTACTTTAAAATGCCTCTTCATAGCTTAAAATTAAATTTAAATTGATTAACTGTATCATATAGCAGCCATTGGAACGATTGTTTTATTTTTGTTTAATAAATCTGTACCCCGGTAGAGAAGAGTTGTTGGTCCCGTTCTGCTCGTTTTTAGACTTACATTATTATTATAAAATGTTAATAGTTCTCATTAAAAACTTCACTCTACTCAACCACTTAGACGAAGATCAGTTATTCAAATCATTTGCATGCAAATTTTGTATATAAACTAAAACTGTAAGAAACAAAACAAACACAAATTTCCACCAACTTCTTTCATTTATTAAGATCCTTTAACGATTTCAGATAAGGTTAACAATTAATTCTTAACCTACCTTTTATAACTAATTTAATGGCATATGAGGTACGAAGTTATCTCCGCCTGCGCTAAAGCTATGTAGTTTTCACTGTTCCTTACAAAAATGACTTAATTATACTTATTATATTATAATTATACTTGTATATTTGGGAAATCAATGTCATTAGCAATGATTATAATATTCTGGATTTGCAAATTTCATGCAATGTCTTAATAAATACAAATGTTTTTGGTGTAAAAGTCTTTTTAAATCATAATATATGATTACTTTCAGTTGAATAGAAACAATACATGCAATATTTAAACTATGCAATATATAGTACTATACTTGAGCAATAATTATAATAAAGCTAAGCCTTTCTCTCTTTACTCCCATTCCCATTTCACAGAATCCATTGCAAGCCATATAACAGCAAGCTTCATTCTGGCACCCTAAACAAATTATGAAAATTAATTTTGTCGCTTCTGTGATTCTGACACGGACTCCAGGCAGACCCAATAATATAAGTATATACGTGTATATTGTATATTATTTGGTCAGACTCAGTCACTGTCATTGCCATCTTCATCGCATTAGTTGCTTATTTGCCGAAATATCTTATGAATATTGCACGCAGCGAGCAGCTCTTTTAGCTGCTCATCAACAGCAAATGCAATTTTAATGCAATGCCCCCTAGCCAAAAAATCGAACAGAGTGGGCAGAGTATGTAGAGTATTCCTCAGTATACAATCAATGACCAATCAAAAATCGCACACAATTAGTTATCCCAGCGCCTTCCACGGCAGCCAGGGTGGTGGGTGAGTTGGCCTTATGAAGCCAGAGAGCCCATGATAAACATATACCTATTAAAATTTTAGTTATTTATGTAAATCTCAAGTGAGTTGACAAAAGACTGAGATGTAGAAAATTTTAAAATAGATTTCATGTGTATATTATATGCATATTCTATATGCATATATATCCAAATATACAAGTATAGTATATATACACATTGCAGAGTTCTTTTAAGGTTGGTGTGGGACTAACATCTTGAGCTGGCAAATTTAATGCCACAGCATACACATAAATGTGCACGCAATGAGACAGAGGATACTCATCCATGTACTATAGTTGTAGCTGTGCCAGCAATTATTCACATATTTGCCCAACATTTTAAGAAAATGCAGCAACAAATTTTAAAGACGTTGCAATGCAATGTCTTGCCTGAGTGCGAGCAGGCGCATTAGTTGATGGCTCTGCAGCTGGAGCAGTGCGGCATGCTTTTCTGGCATCTTAAGAAATTGCCCAAGAAGTTGCACAATTCGGTCTGCAATTCGGGAGCAATATATGCAGAGGCCATTGCCATAGCCGTAGCAGCCATGAGGTGGGTTCATAGGCCTAGGCGTATGCGTAACGTGTTGCAGCGCCTAAAACTATGCAAAAGTATGCAATGTCGTCGGGCCCGTCATCGTCATCGTCGTCTCATCCCCATCCTCGAACTCGAATTCGTCCTCGTGCTCAGTTTATTATTGTGCCGAAGTGCTGCCGAAAATGCGAGTACCCCAACCCATACAAGCACACACTCACATACACAGACACGATCCAGATACGAAGTGCAGTAGACTCAGCCCCCAGCATGCACTTGACGATGCAACTGCAGGCGGACCCCAACTATGAGAAAAGGAGGAGCGTTATGTGTGTGTGTGTGTGTGTGTAATTGTGTGGGAGGCCTTTGTCGTTGCTGTTTACTTGACATTAAGTGCATAGAAAACTTATTATTGCAGGCTCTGACAAGACCAAAAAACAACAGCAACAACAACAAGTGCAGCGGCAACTAAGAAAGCTGGAAATGTGCATTTCACATAAGTATGCACATAGATTTTAGGCACATAATCACAGGCAGGAGATTTAGAATATGGGTTGCCCAGGAGGATATGCAGTTTGCCAGTATGGGCAGTTTTTGTGTAATTTTGTGTGTGTGGGATCGAAGATTTTCTTGCTCTTTTGCTTCGCTTGTAAGAAGCCGTACGAGGGATTTTCATTAAACTTTAAGATCTTTTCTGTTGGGATGTCATTTTGCCAGACTTGAGAGGCCAGGGCGTAGTATTGGGCATATACGTGATACGTACACGTTTGTTAGAAACCAACAAATACCCAAGAAAACTCACACACGTAACTAAATCTTAATGTTTTCTATGGACTGAGGCCTGAGCAGCAAGGAAGCTTTTCTAGCTTTTTTGTACAAAAATGTTGATATACAAGTATTTTCAAATGAAAGCTATTATTACACTTTAAATTCTATAAGTTTGGTAGATACAAAAAGGGTAAATACTTTTATCGTTTTATATTTTTATTTATAGATTGTCAAGATTGCTGAAAATTAATGTAGATAATTTTTTAAAAACCAGTCGATTTAAAAACCAGCCATGAAGCTACTTCTGTTTGTTTTAGCGACTTCTTTTTTTGTAATTAAATTTGGATTGAAAGCCACTGAAAATTTAAAAAGCTCCACCTATATTCTATTAATTTCGGCATTTTTGTAACCCTATTAATCAGTTGACTACTTACTAGGAGAAATGATTCAAGTTGTTAGCCCGTTTCCAATTCGCAAGCAGAAATGCTACTAGCTATGCACATTTTGAGAGATTGAGGATATATGAGATTTATTTTATTTTACAGAAATAAATGTTTTAAAAAACTTTCGACAGAACTTTTAATTTGCAGACATTTTCTTGGTTAACAGTTTTATTTGCCTATAGCTTTTTTTTATTCTAACTGCAGCAATATAATATTCCTGCAAGCAGAGAAATGTTCCAAGAATTTAATAATTTGCAGCCAAGTTGCTTAAAGAGCTTCGAAAAATCCAATCATCCAATCAAATAACGATCTATGCACGGTGAATAAAATTTTCATCGACATTTCAAAATCAACAAAAACCATAAAATCTGTGGAATTATTTTGAATATTTGACATCACTGTCTTCATAGGTTTTTGAACTCGCCGGTCAGTGTGCACTGCATTTTTGCCAGACTTTGCGAGGCAATGAGAGGTAATTTACCAAATACGAATATACATTCACATATACATATGTATATATATGTATATATAATATGTGTACATAAATGTATAGTCGCATTTGGTTATTTACCAGCCCGCAACACCCAAGAAAACTCACACCGTTTACAATTCATTTAGCTCTGCATTGACGGAACAACAATAAATTGCACTTGTGTTTTGTTGTTGTTGTTGTTGCCAAATAGTTAGTAGAAAATCTGACCATATCATGTTTGAGTGTGGGCGATCGGAGCCGACCCCATTATATGTGATTGTGTGTGGCCTTAAGTCTTGGAGGTGAGTGGTGTTTGTATCGCCTGTCATGTAATGCAATGCACATGTTGCATATATATGTGTGTGTGTATGTTTGGGTGTGTGTGTGTGTTTGGGTGTGTGTGAGAGTTGCAGCTTTTCAAACATCTCACCCGCCGTGTATTTGTGCCCCTGGCTCGGTCAAAAGTGTTGCCGTCACCGTCACCATGGCTCTTCCCTTCCCACCTCCCCCACTATCTGTCGCCTTCCTTGCTGCTGCATTCGATACTGCTTCTGCCGTCGCCATCGCCGTCGTCTTCGCCGATGTCGTCTTTAATGCATTATTTTGTGTGGCAACACTCAGCGGTAATAACCTCAAGATAAAACCCGAGCGCGTCAACAGCATGTGGAGGAGAAATCGGCTGACGATTTGAGTTGAAGACGTTGAAGGCGTCTCTTGGCATTTTGGAGTTTGGCACTTTAGATGCGTGTATGTGTATGTGTGCGGATGTGCATGTTTGTGTGTGTGTATGTGGGTGTTTTTGTGTACTCCAATGTGTGTTGGTGTGCTGGCTTGATTAAAATTGATTGAAGCAAATAAATGGAATTGGATTTTTATAATCATTGAAAGCATGCGACTAAATGAAATGCAGCTACCATTTTCGGTGAGAGGTTTCTAATTACTTTTCGAGCACCACCTCTAACACAGGTAGAAAAGAGACAGCTGACAGATGAAGAGTGTGGAGGAGACTATATGGATAATGGATGAGTAGGGGATGAGAACTGAAAATTTATTTGATTATATTCATAGTTTTATGTGTCATTTGTCAAGGACCATCCTCATCTCTAAATATCCCAAAATCACGAGAAATCAAACATAGGGAATCAATGAATGGTTGTGATTTTAATTTATAATAAAAATATGTATAAATTAACAATAAAAGCGTAAAGATTTAAGTGAATCTGTATTCGTCACACTGTAATTATAACGTTCAGCTGGACTATATTCGATTGGTCTTCAGTATTACGAAATAGTATTAGATGAAGTATTAATGCTTTTATTTACTTCCAAAGATTGGCGTATCTTAAATAAGTTCAATAGCAATGGCAGAGTGGCTTATTTGCATGGCGGCTTCGACCAAAATATTCTATTAATAATTCTAAAACAAATTACACTTACTCCCGTAAAAATGGCAAGAGATTTGCACTTACATATTTATGAGGATTTTATGTTTATGCCCCAATCTAGTAAAAGTTTTCATTACATAATTAAAAATATTAAAATTTTATTATTATTGTAATACATTTAAGTATGAAACAAGAAAAAGGCAACAAAAACATTGCTGCCAATCATTTTCTTGCCTAGAATGTGCTTAAATAATATGAGTTTATTTAGTCAGCTTTTAAGCTATATGTATAGCTATATCTATATGTTGTCTAGACATCTGAAGTGCAAACAACTGCTGACATATAAGAAGGACTTTTCTGACATGTGAAACGCCAAGAAAAGCATTTTCAAATAAAACAAATTATTATTAGAGACTTTGTAATGCATGACGGATATTATTTCTAGCAGACCTAAAACTATATTATAAAGTCCTTCTAAAAATACTTCTTCTCATTTTATAGTACACTTAACATCAATTGAATTGATTTTGCTGTACCGTATCATTAGCTGCTGAATCGTTCGCATTAGCGAACGTCAATGCAATTTTAAACTGTATTAACTGAGATCATAAGCCACACCCCCTACCTGATTAACAAAAATCCATGTATCGATATATATATATATACTATACTATTGTGCATGTTTTGTGCATATTGCCGTGCCTACCTCAACTGGTTGGCACTATCTGGTCCACAGCGACATTCCCCCCCATTGTTACCATTTTTTTCATCAGTCCAACCTAACCTACCACAACAAACTGGCGGATGCAACAAAAGCAAAAAGCAGCCAATAGAACACAAGAGAGCCATGCCATAGACTAAGCCAGCTACACAAAACGACATGCGCTCGCTCCCCCCTGCAATCCTACAATCCTACAGTCCCCTGCCCGTGGACTACTCTTTGTGGCAACCGCCACACACCAGCCTGAACCAGCCTGCAACCAGAACCATCATTCCATTAACAGTTTGGTGTACGCGTCAAAGCAGAAAAAACAGTGGGCACAATAAAAGTTTTGCATTTCGTTTATGTTTTTGCAATGTCCGACGAACATGCTGCAGGTGTGGGGGCATGTGCTTGTCCATAGAGGCTATGCATGTGGTGGGTGGTGCAGGGCATGTAAGTGGGTGTGCGGCCTATGCATGTGATTTTGTATCAGGGCCATGTATAGGGGGTATAGAGCACGGGCCGCAAAATATTTCGATCAAGCGTAAAATGTGCGCAAAATTCAACAACATTTTTTAGCCCAACTGCAGCAACAACAAAAACCACCTATATTATATTATTTATTATGCCTACACACACACACATATATATATATACACCACGCACATGCAGGTTGGTTGGCACGCAAAAAATATCTAGACCCACAAAAAAAAAAATAAAAAAAAAACCGAACTAAAAATAAATTCAAATAAAATTTTGCTATATACATATGCGAATGGATGTATATGTGTGTGCATGTAGCTAAATGAAGCAGCTATGTGTTTGTGTGGGTGAGCACTATTTAGTCGCCCACAGGTGTAGGGCTCTACACTGCACTGCAACTCAACCTTCTCGACCCCTCCTCTTTACTCACACCCTTCATTGTGAGGCTAAGTGGCAGATTTTTAATTGAATTGGCTGCAGTTGCCTCTGCTTTTTGTTGTTGTTGTTATTGTTGTTGTGAATTCAGCCACCGCTGCAATTATTGTTGTTGCAGTTGTTGTTGCTGCTGCATTTTTGTCACATTTTAGCTATAAATATATATGTGTGTACATACATATACATATGTATATGTATTTTTTTCGCATCATGTTACTAACCATATCTTTTTTGTATTAGCTTTTGTGTGCAGCATGCAAAAAATAACAACATTTTGTACATGGCCAGCTATACATACATACATATATGTATATGCATCTTTATATATACATATATCACGATATATGCCCGCACTACATAGGTATTTGAAATAGAGGCGGCTGCGCATTTTGCGCTCTTCATTTATTTTTCGATGCATTTCTGCTATTTATATAAATATTTTATACATTATTTATTTTACATATAATATTTTTTCACGTACTTTAATTTTTATTTCATTTGTGCGCTTTATAAATATTGCATTAATTTTTTTCTTCCACCATTTTTTCAATGCATTTATGCATTTTTGATGAAATAGTTTTTGGATTTGTGCAACTAATTTTGTTAAATTTTTTATTTGTCTTTTGTGAGTTGGTTGCATGTCTCACAAAAGCAAAAATAAAAATAAATCAAATGAACGAAAATCATGATGCGGGTAGCTGGTCCTAAAAAATGTACGGCTATGAGTATATTATTTGATGGATGAGTTCTGATTTCAGTTTCCCTCGCTGTCATACAATCAATTATACGAGTGATTTTCTTTACTCTTATTAGATTCCCAATTTACATAAAAATAAATTGCATTGCTGAACCGTTCAGATAATTACAAAATGTGCGTAATTCATTGCGATTTATTTGATGTTATTTCGTTTTACAAAGAGTATATCGTCTATTAAATTTTTTTTATTTTATTTTTATAGACATTATGGCTTAAATGATGAAATAAATAAAAAAAATAAAATTTTATTTGGAATATTTGCGTTTAAATCACTTCCGTACATTTCTGTAGCAATCTGCAGCGGACTGGATATGAAACAGAACTTATTTTATTATTGAGGACAATAACTTTTAGGTTTCACTTTCACATGAAAAAGTATTCAAACCCTTTCCACTTGAGCAAAGTATTTGAAAAGCTTTACTCATTTTCAGGTTGATTTTTGGGAAATTAGTTTTAGGTCCACTGTCTTAAAGACAATGAATAGCAACTAAACTAAATCAAAAACTGATTTTAAAAATGAAGAACCCATTTTCTTCGATGAAAAGTGAAAGATATATTCTTTCCTTTCTCGATTTATCGTATTTTAATCGAACTATTGGGTTCTGGTTCTGGCAAGTTGGCTGATAACCGAAAATTGACAGAGAGACTGATTTTACAAAAAAAATATATACATATATTTATATATATATATGGCACTTTTAGGAAAAAATGCATTTGCGGGTGGAACGAAAATGACGTTGAAGCCATTCAAAAGGCTTCTAAGGATATCCTAAAGAACATTTTAGCCATAGCCAAAATAAATGTATGTTGCCAATATTATGGATTGGTTTTCTTATTTTAAAAAGGACCTATTTACTTTGAAAGGCACTTTGTAAGTGAACAGCATCGCTAGATGAATAAAGAAGTCATTTGTTCCATTCACTACTCCTGTCACAATTTTAGAGCTACCGGCCTTTACAACAAGGCTTCTTTTTTACGGATACAAATAACTACAATAAAAACCTAATATAATAATCTATATAAATAATATAATTTAGAGAGCTAAAAATCGATCTTCATCTGCACCTTTTAAATAAAATATTGTTTCTTTTTTAAGACATGGAAATTAAATTGCTTACATACAGAATACAATATCTGATTGGTTGTGAATGGTATCCTTGAGTGCCCAAGTGCCAATTAAGTTAATACTTTTTTTTTAAGGAGAGTAAAAATATGAAAATAATAAAGACCAAATGACTATGGAGAATTTAAATATTACCGTAAGACACGGTGCCGACGTTTTTCTTATTTTGGATACGCCCTATTCCAATTATTATTTATTATAGTGGACTTCGAATAACCATTTATCCTGTATATTCTATGTTCGCTTGGCTTTATACTGCTATCCTTTCCAAACAACGTGGCTGGGCACGGATATATTTAAGTAAATTCTGAAAGCTTTTAACTTCTGAAAGGGTTATAAGGTATACTATAGGGTACTAACTTTGGAGGTAATATAGCTACTACTAGCTTAGTACGAATCTATGTAACATACATAAGACGACGTGGCAGACCCCCCAAAGTATATATATATACTCTTCATCAATTTTTTAAGATCAGTTGCTTTAGAATAGTTCATGAATGATGGTCATTGACTTATGTATACAGTATTTGATTGTATACAAATGTATATATGTCAGTAATTGTCTCAAGCTGATATTCAAGTTCAAATCCCAACTTCAGTGTTAAGGTTAAATACTATGGCATTTCATTAACATCATTAACCCCTATGTTTATGTGCCTGAATACATATCTATCAGTGTACCATCCATTTGAATATTATGGAAATTTATGTGTTTACGCCAATTTCATGAGCAATAAACTTTAACGTTGCACTGCCAGATGGCAGTCGCTCCCTCAATAAAACAATAGACAAAGTTGCATGCATATTTAACCCATATATACGCGTAGGTATGTATGTGTGTGTGTGTATCTATGTAGAAAGCGTATTATAAGCGCTGAAGAGGCCCTTAATTATGCATTAGTCAATCGGCCCGTTAACTTAAACACTTTGACTTTCAAATGGCGGTCAAACGTAGCTGCCACAGTGGCAGACACATATGTATATAGATATATACATATATAGTATGAATTGTAATTTGAAACTTAGTCAACTAAACTTGAAACTGCGGCAAGCGCGTGAATTCAATCCGCAAGTGGCCTTAGCCAAAATCCTTGTCTGTAGGTCCTTCTGTCAATGCTGCCTCTGCGCCGGCCGCCGGCCGCCAGCCGCTGGTTGCGAAGTTGTCGACGGCATGACAAACATCATGATAGCCATAATAATTATAATAATCAACGGCAGCCATGCTGCCGTAGCCTTCTCATAGACACAGTCACTCACACACACACACACACTCTCACAGAATAGCCACAAATGCTAAACAATGAGGACGACTGGGCGATTGGCGCATGCTTTGGCAGACCTGGGAACCAGAATTGAAGGCGACAGTTTGCTGATGATTTGCAATTTGTATTGCATAATTTGTAAAGGAAGATGCCGCTTAACGTCCTGCAAGTCCACTGCAGAAGTGTTGTTTATAGCCATTCGGGGGGGTTTATCAAAATTTGAGGAAAATGGAGCAGCTTATGGCCACAGATTATTACTCAATAGATCCAAAATAATAATATGAAATAAAAGCTTGGTCAATAGTCTGAGCTCCTAAATATTTGTAATCTGATATACCAAGTTTGAAGTCTCTAGTTTCAATAGTTCTCGTAGAAAGATTGACGTTCATTCAGGGACAGATAATCCAATACTTTGAATCAAATGCGACGATTTGGATAAAAAGTACCGATAGGTCTTTGTATTAAGTTTAATAATATATGAACAGGTTTAGAATCAACTAATTTAATTAAAAAGGTTGACATGTTTTTAACCAATTTAATTCATTTTCTCACCAAGTTGATTTAAAGTTTGTGAGTTTGTGGAGTTTTAATTTCAATATCAAGAGAATATTTATGTTCACTCAAGTGACATCGCATTGCTATTGGACTCTTAAAAATTTCACAAAAAAAGCTAATTTGCTTAGAAACGGGGGAAATTTAAATTTTCGGTCACAGTTCCTTTGGAAACAATTTAAAAAATGTTAACCGAAAACCAACTCATTGAAAGTTGTTGAGTATTTTGTTGTTTCCACATTGTTAAAACAAAAAATGTGCCCGGCCAATGAACCCCCTGCCCGCTCCTACTAGAACTCAAGTAGTTGCGGCGTTTTTCCCATACCCTCAACCCTTTGCTTACTTTTCGTTTTCTGAGCTATTTTACTTCAATTTTTGTGATTGCCAAGTCCATCCCCCACTCCACACCCCACACTACACAGGCAATACACATCCGTTCTAATTTCAGTCCCTGTCCCATTCACACGAAACCTCAGACACTGCCTGACAAACCCTTGTTGCCAGACATTTGGGCTTGGGGTGGCCGACGCGTCTGTGCCGCAGCTATTTTGGTCAGCTTGGAGTGTCGATAAGCTCTTCGTTCGTAGCTCTGTCTCTTTAGATGGTTGGCTGGGTTGAGGAAAAAAAAACCGTTGTAGACAATCATCAAATAACTGACAGACCAATCGACGCTTGAAAGCATTCGCAGTTTAGAGTTTTGAGTCGGAAATTTGTTTGTGCGTGGCTGAGTTTGTACTTTGCGTGTTTTTTCTCCCATCTTTCCGAATGAATTTGCTTGTTAAACTGTTGGATACAGGTGTCAATGAGAATCTTCCATTTGGTTTCTTAAATGCCTATTTTCTGTGCAAGCTAATGTGAGAATACGCAGCCAAAGGTGCATATAGTAGTGAAAAAAATAGTAGAATTAAATGCTGAATGAAAGAAATTGGCAGGTTCTTTGCAGAATATATTTGTTTATAAGAACTGGATAAAATGATAATTAAAAACTCATCAGAAATAAATATCTTGGGAAAATAAATATATAATAATATATGTATAATTCTAAACTCAGAAAGGTAATCAATTCCGTATAGTAAATAATTGGTTATTAATCTTAATATTTCAATAATAATCAGCTCAATCCAAATTCAAATATAACCGCATTTAACTGATAAAATTTTATAACCGGAAACCGTTTATAGGAACTAGGTAGAATAATTAACTGAGAGTGAAATAAGCACTAGCAATATGTGAATTTAGTAAATAAATATAATAATGATAATATATATATATATATTAATTAACTGAGAAGAGTTATCAATACCGTATATTAAATAATAAGTCATTGATTGATAAAAACTTGTGTTTATGTTGACGAAATTGAATTTTTGGAAAGCGAATGAAACGGGTATTACATAACAGTTAAAATCTAGAGCTGATTTTAACCAACGGGTTACAAAACAATCGAAAATTTGGACCATTTAGAGATTTAAATATGAATTTTCGGCCATTTCCAACAGCATTTTTGAAGACATCGCATTTCAAACCAAAAATGCTTTGAATAATACGAATGAAATATTCTTTAGATAGGGTGTCTATGTAGCTTTACAAATATAAAACGATGATGTATCTCTGTTTTTAGCTATAGTATCTCCATATCCTGCTAAATTAGTTGTGTTTTCCTCTTCTTTATATCTAAAAGCGCCGATATCTTGAAATCTTTGGTGGTATGAAGGTCAACTTAGTTCAGCATAGAGCCTTTCTATACTTGCCAATACCTACATATGTACATACTCTTACCTGAACCATTGTGCAGTAATTACACTATTACTTCAGTTATTTTGAAAACGGATAGAAAACTACTTGTTTACTTGCACTTTTTCATTCTACCGACTTCGATCTCTCTTGGCTTCCAAATACAAATACAAATTAAGCTCTTATACATTTACTTTTCTCCATTTACAACAACAACTACGACAACATCATCTGTGTGCAGTGTTGCATTCTCGCAGAGGAAGCAATCCAAGATAAAGACAATAAAGTGCGCCAAACGAAGATGACGACAACAAGACAAGAATAACAAGAATAACGAGAACAAAAATATAAAAACAATGTCTGGCAAGAAAATAACAGTACCACAATGCTGACAGTTAAATAGCAAACGCTGCAAGTTGTTTTTCCATTGGCATTTCAATTGCACCGCGTGTCTCGCTCCCTCTGATCAAAAAATCAGTCAAGTTTTATGACAAACCTCAAAACCGTTGAAATAGCGACGGCACTGACGTTGACGTTGGCAGCGAACAGCAGCGGCAATGGCAACGACAGCGGCAACGGCATCGTTCAGCGCTCTGCTCAATAAACACGCACAACGACCCACACACACACACACCCATGAAAACGAAGCACCCGAAAAGGTAGCGCTCTTGACCCTTTTTGCACCCAAACCCCGACACACATTTCGTTCTGTTCGTCTGCCTTTTTGCTTCTCCTCTTCTTTCTCTATTATTTCTTCCATAAAAAAGCTTCACGCTGCCCAAGCCACAGAGAAACGCTCACGCACACACACACACACACACACTCCCCCTCAGACTCACACTAGTACTCGCAGCAGACAAACGACAACAACATTGTCCACTTTCGCCATCCCACTCGACCCGCCAAATACCCTGTCATCGGCAACAGCAACTGCAACAACAACAACAACAACAATAAAGAGACCGGCAACACGGCGCGCGTATATTTTTCTCATTTATTTTTCCAACTCCCGCTATTTTCCCCCACACTACCGCGCCTGCCCGCTCCATCCACAAACTCCAACGCATTGCACACTCTTCTCATACTACGACTCCAAGTATGCTTTATTTTTTTGTACGTTTTTCATATCCGAAACGCCGACACCGCCGCCGCCGCCGCCAACCGACCGACCGACCGACCAAAGCGTAGCGACCATCACCATCGCAGACGACCAAAGCGACCGACCGGCCTTTTTCGTGCCACCATGCCGGCAAAGACAAAAGCACCAACAGCAACAACGGCAACAATAGCAGCAACAACAACATCACGCAACGCTCACACCAACACACCAACACACCCATACTCTCTGGCTCACACACACCTACAATGGCACTCACACCATCACACTAATACACCAACACACCACTCACACCAATCAACAGTTTTACTCATTTGCCACCCCACCTCTTCATATCCTTTTTTTTCTGCTTCTTATTGTTGTTTTTGTTGTTGGTGATGCATTTTTTTGTTGTTGTCGGCGACTGGCGCAAAAAAAGCAACAAAAATAATTGCGCGACGCGCTGCTGCCCTCTCATCTGCCCCACCCCGCCAGTCCACAAGTTGTAGCACTCAGCTGTTTGTCAACTCATCTGCCGCCGCCATCCGGTTGATACGGCTGATTCTCAAACCCATACTGGCCGTTGCTCCCTCCCTATGCCCTACCTCTCAGCGCTCTCACTCTCCTCCTCTTGCTTGTCCTCATCCTTGTCCTCGTCCACGTCACGCTCACTCACTCGCTCGGCCTGTGGCTCGTTCACCGTCGTTCGTTGACGTTGCCGTTGATGTTGCTGTTGCTGCTCTTGTTGTTGTTGTTGTTGTTGTCGTTGCTTTCGCGTTATCGGCGTTTCTCTGTTTTTGTACTCATATCCCTGCTGTTTCAAACGGTTTGCGCGCGCCCACATTGTGTTGCATATTTTTTGGCGTTTTCGCTCCACACGCGCTTTCTCCATGTGCTCGTCGTGGCGTCCCACATTCAAGCATCGAGCCTTGCGCATGCTCTCGCTCGCTCACACCATACCCGCTCCCCCTTCTGCCCGCGCCGCCCTCTCAGCTCGCTCTCACGCCGCTCCTTCGGGCAGCAGCAACGGCAGCAACACCAGCAGCAGCAGCAACAGCAAAACGCTGTTGTCTGTCTCTGTTTTGGTCAGTCAGCAGTTGGCTTTCGTCGTGTTTGGTTCGCTTTTGACAGCGCTCTCTGCCACAGAGTTCCCTAGTTTTCAAAACTGCAACGTGTTGGCGGCATTTGAATGTAGAAACCGTTGGATCTAATAACCGTTAGAAAAGTGTGCCAAATCTCGAAACGTGCATACAAATTAAAAGATAACAAATTTTCCAAAAAGAACGACAAGTTCTTAAAATTGTGTATCGTAAGAAACAACAAGCATTCACATTTTAAAACCAAAAAGAAAGAAAGTGTTCACTAAGTTCTCGCTAACAGAACCCAACTCTGGAAAGTGTAACACAAAATAAAAAGAAACAAACATCAAGTGTACAATCACAACAATAATTACATTTATACTCTGCACCAAGTGTGACAAGTGCCCGAAGTTTTCAAAAAACATCGTTCTGTGTTGCCTCAACTAGCAACTGAAAGATCTAAGCAATTTGAATTTCGTACAATTTTGGCAGCGTTTGAATTTATTCGATTCCTTAGTTTTTGGCCAATTTCATCACCCACTGACGGCAACAATAAAATTTGTCAAAATTCCGAAGAATCCGAGAAAAACACCAAAAACTTCGACACGTACCGCATCGGCAACCGGTGGCGGTGGCGGAGGTGCTGGCGGCGCGGCCACCAGCACAAAAATGGCTTCTAAAAGAAAAGCATCGGTGTTGCTGCACAAGGTGAGTGACGACGAAAAAAAAACCATATAGAATCAGATTTATAGCGTACAAGGTCGGACGCGAAGGGGGATAAAAATTTAAAATTTCCATTAAATAATGCACAAAGCGTTAAAATAATATTTTTTGCATATGATCAACATAAAAACTTTAAAATATCCAACTAAGTTCCACCTTAAGGCGAAATAGTGCCAAAATAATGAATGTATGGCCGACTTCAGATAGCGAAAACAATATTCTAAAGATTTAAGGGGCCTCCTACTTACGCCCTTGATAGCATACTATGTATGTGATTAAGGCGTTTAACAAACGGTGAATCTTCAAAGAGTAATAGATAACTAAGACCGGCAACTAAGCTGGCACTTTATTTAAGCAGTTCTAATTTATGTTGATCAGGAAAGTGGAATCAGTTGTATGCTAAAGAGAATCTCTGAAAAAAATACTTGCAATATTGAAAAAGCACTTGCCATGCTAACATCTTCATGTTTTAAATAGTTTCTAGTTAGCTTAGCATTAGCTCCTAAAGTGCTTCTAAAGTTTCTTACATTTTAAAGTAAATATTGCAATTAAATTCAAATTTGTTAGCATTAAGCATATTAGTTTTTTTGAGTCAAGGAAAATATATTAAATAAATATTATGCCAATTCAAAAAGTGCCACCTCAGTAGTAATAGATTGATGAAAAGATGGTCACTTGCCACCAAATTGTGCGCCACAACACGCTCCACTGCAGCTCAATGTTAAATCCATTTGCCCCCCTTGACCCATACGGTCACCCCCAACCCTATGAACCGCTAGTAAACAGTTACGGAAGACATTTCTCAAACCCCGCATTTGCGAAAGCGGAGCTGAGCTTCTAAAAACGTGCTCATAATGTCTTTTTGGGTAAACTAGCGCCTAGACGCGGCACACCGACACACACACACACACATCCACACAAGCAAACACACACGGCCAGCCCGCCACCTCAAGCGTCTACGGACGGAGACATGCATTTTGTGTCTGTGTGAATATCCTGCTGTATGTGTATGTGTATGTGTAGAAGCGCAAAGTGTTGCTTATGCTTGCTTGGCTCTAATGCCTTCTATCTACGACGTCCACCAAGTCACACAAACACACTCCCACACCCTCACACTCTCACACCACACACAGACACGGACACCGAAAAGGGCGCACATTTGCACTGCACGGTAATTCATCAAATGACGAAGACAAAAGCGGCAGCAGGGTCTGAAGGGTGCTAGCTTGGACGACGCCACGGCCGCCATCGTTACTTACAAAAGAAGTCGAAGCTCCTTTGGCCGCACATAAACACACACACACTCACACACATACATATATACGCACACACACACACACACACAAACAATTGGATGAGTGTCCAAGCAGACGACGACGCATCGCAGGCACAGTGGGTAGAGTTTGGAAAAAATATGGGTGATAATTTTAATAATTCGATTCTGAAACACTTGCGATTTCAACTGTTTTACTTTTTAATCGAAATTATGAATTGTAAGGAGTAGGTATTTGTATCAGATCTGCTTCAATATTAATTCCGTTTTTATAAATTGTACTACCATTATTACGATACTAAACAAACAAACCCAGCATCTAAAATATCAGAGAAATGTTGCTTAAGTTAAATTGTCGCTGTGTATTTAAATAATTGGGTGTAGAAAAAAGTCGTCATGATAGTGAACTGATAAAATTGTATATATATCTGTTGCAGAATTTAACTAAAATAGGATTTCTAATATAATATTATCTAATAATAAGGACTCCTGTCGCCATCGTAGATTTATTGGATTTATTGTTTTATTTAGAAAGTTTGTTGTATTTACAATCTAATAATAATTCTTTTCCGATACATCTTATATATACAAAAATATCAGAGGGTTATGTTAAATTTTCACTGTGTATTTAAATATTTGGATGTGGAGAAGAATCGTTATGACATGCAACTAAACTATGATTTTTAATATAGCATGGTAATAAAGAAGGTTTTCTAATGCTTCTTTGTTTTGTGCACAAATTGTTTACCCAATTCTGATATATCAACAACTTTTCTTATGGAAAGTATAGATTTATTTATGAACTTTATTGCATTGACAATCTAATACTATTTCTTCTTCCGATAAATTGTATCTATATATCGTAGTACCAAAACAATAGGATTTTTAATATAAAATAGTAGTATGGAATGTTTTCTAATGCTTCTTTGTTTTCTGCAAAAATTGTTTACCCAATTCTGGTATATCAACAACTTCTCTTATGGGAAGTATAGATAATAAGAATAATATTTCTTCTTCCGATTAATCGAATCTAATATATTAAGCTCTTATTATTCCGTTAGCTAAGAAGAATGGATAATGCAAAGCAATGAAGTAAGAACTACAATTTGCTCGTAAAGAGAGTTCTTTTCCACCACTGTACTTTATAAGTGTGAGTGTCCCTGTTCGTATGTTTGTTTATTGCAAATATGGGTGGGTCAGTCTCAAGTCAGTGGAACTACTCCCCGCCCTCCCAGCACCCCACCCGCAACACAACACAAATCCATTGACTTTTGTACGAGTATATAGTCAGCGGCATTTGTATATAAATAGCGGTGCGCGCTTTCCGCCATGTGTGTTTGTGTCCCAAAGATACCCACGCCCTTAGCGTCTTCCTCACCCCTCAAGGTGTGTGCGTGTGTGTGTTTGTGTTTGTGTTTGTGTATGTGCGGTCAAGCTTTTCGCTTAAGCGCACATAAGCCCCCGCAAGGGATTTTGTGGGTGTGCATGTATATGTATACGTGTGTGTGCGTGTGAGTTTGTGGCCGCATTTTGTTGGGTGCCAGCATCGACGTCTTCGCTAACAGCGATGTCTTGGTCTTTGGGTTAAATTTGCGCCACTCAAAATTTTCGTATACCCAACTTAAAGATTGTCCTCGTCGACGTGGCGGCTTTCCCTTCCAAACATCAGGCATAACTTGTTATGCTGCTCAGCTGTAATCAAACATAATTTGGTGGAGGTACAGCCAACCAACCAACCAACCAACCAGTCAGTCATCAACTTCATCGTCATCGCCATCATCATCATCATTATTATTCTTCATCTTCATCGTCGTCGCCGTCGCCGTCGTCGTCGCAGTCTTTGCAAAAAGTTGGACAGAGTTCGGCACATTGCACAGTGGTGCAGACTTAAGTTTATTTGTTTTTGTAAACCATTCTAATATGCTATTATTCTTCGGCAAGCGAAACACTAAACTTTAGATGGAAGGTCAAGAATTATTATTTCAATGACTAGTGATATTATTTTTGTACGCAAATATTTTACCAAACAATGTTGTTTGGCTTTCTGAGTCAGCAAAGCATTTAATAATATTAGCTAAATGATTATCTTCATAGAAAGAATATAACTTTGGGAACTACTTGTAAAAATAATAGCTGCACCAAATAATAATATTATAAAAGCGGTTAAGTTCCTTCCCTAAAAACCAAGCTATATATTTATATTTTGAAATCTCCATAGTTTTAAGTTCTATTTGACCGGCTTTCATCTGTTTGGAAGGATAAAATTGTACTTGTCCGTATTTTTGGTGCATGGCTTGGTTAAGAAATATTATTTTAATGTCTAGTGATATTACTTTTGTATAAAATTATTTTACCCAACGATTTTGTTTGACTTCTTAAATATGCAATGCATTTAATAATATCATTTTAATAAACTTCCAACATTATTTTTAACGAGAGAATATAATTTGAGAACCACTTTTAAAAAGAATAGCTGTACAAAATTGTCCTAGAGTGCTCTACTATTCCTTCCTTAAACACTAAGCTAAGCCTTCGTCCTTGCGGTATGAAATTTTAACATTATTTTCATCGAGAGAATATAGTTTTAATATTCATATATCTAATAATCATTTCTTAAACACCGAGCTGCATATTTAGCTGGTCATTGATGGCTTCATGGTTATAATTTTGATTTGAACAACCTTCATCATTACTAAAAGATAAAATCGCACTTTTCCGTATTTTTGGTCCATTTATATCGGGTATCGTATCTCTGTACATATGGCCGGGTCCTGCGTCACCGTCACACATTTTAGCATTAGTGTCTCGAGCAGACAACGTGGCAGGCGAATCGAAGCGTCTATGCGCGCACACAGGCACAAACAGTCAATGTCGTCAGCAGGAGCAACGGGAGCTCCTTTTGCCATCTTTTAGCATCCAAAGACGATGAAGATGAAGGCGACTGTCTTGTCTTGCCTTGCCTTGCCTTTCCTTGCCTTACCGTGCCGTACCGTGCCGTACCGTGCCGTGCGTTCCTTGCCGTTCCCTGCTTGGGATGTCTATCGCCTTTTGCTCTATCCTCGGTTAGATGTTACGGAAAATTGCTTACGGTTTTTTCTGCTGGCAAACACACAGAGACACACGCACTCCCTCCCATAATGCTTTGCTGCCACACATGGCCGCTAACAGCGAGCGAAGCGGGCAACTGGGCGTCACATCCATACGACTACAAACAGATATGTTAGACAGCCCAAGACCCTCATCTGCTCATCCATTGCTTGAAAATAGAAATAGATGACAACAATACCAACAGCAGCAGCAACTACAACAATAACAACAACAAACACATGAGCATAGCCCTGGGTATGAGCTGTAACGACTTTGACTAAGGGCGACAGACACCGCCCGATGGGGTTAAGCGGCCAGGGGATGAGGCATACACAAGAAGAAATAATTGGTAATTGATATGGGAGTGCTGACTAAGGTAATAAATGGGGGAAAATGCTGAAATGGAAGTGACTTTTTAGCTTGCTAGAATTTATGCTATTGCTGCATTTTAAATTGTTTTGATTTTATGTCTAGTTAGAGACATCATTAAGACTTTTTTGTTAACCTTTCCACAATACAAGTACATATCTTAGTTTATAGTATATACTCAAATATGCAAAAATGAAACTCAATAAAAAAAGGACAGAAGCTTCAAGAAGAACTTAATTTCATGCTACCAATTGCCATCCGTTAAAAGAATATTTACAATAATGTTAATCACAAATAAAACACACATATAATTCTAAAAACAAACATGTTCAACATGAAAAAGAAATCAAATGTTAAAAAACAGTCTTTAAAAACATTTCAACTACTATATTTTTACAGTGCACTTTGTCACTTTACTAGTCATGTAGCCCCTCGGTACCCTGTTCCTGCAAGCACTCTAATATACAATAACAGTCATCAGTTCCTGGCTGCCTTCCTCACCAAACTCACTTATGAGAACCACCCAGAAAACGTCTTTACGTACTGTCAAGCACAAAACAGACATGCCAGCCATCTAGACAGCCAGCATGCACCCATCCAATTCGATACCCTACTTCTATCACCCCATTCCTTGCCCCTCCCCCCCCATACTTCCACCACAGTAGACAACGACGACGACGACGACAACGCACGCACAAACAGCGAACGGAGCCATACTCTCAACTCATCTGAACTCCATCTTGCTCATGCCTACAAAGAGGTCCGAAAAAATAAGGTAGAACAGCAGCAGCACAAGCAGCGAGGTATTTCTAAAGCTACAGCCACAATCAAAGTTGCTGCTAAGGATGCTGCTGATGCCAGGCTGGGGCTCATCCACTCACACTCATACACACACATCTGCACACATACTCGCACATACATAAATATTATAGCCTCATGCATCTAGCTCAAAATCCCACATCACAAAAAGTCCAAACACACACACACACACACACAGACGCAAATACATTGGCACAAAAACAATGCCAAAAGTTTCTACACACACTCGCAGTTCTCCAGACCCTTCTCACCTAGCCAACAACTTGACTGTCTTGCTTGCCATGTTGCCAAGTCAAAGAGTCTCCATGCACTCTGTCTTTGCCTTCGTACCGCCATCTCTCCCCCATCCCCCCCCTCCCCCCACCACAACAACCAAAAGTATGCTGCTCGTACACATTTTGGCAGGCAACAACGGCACCTCCAGTCGCAGCGCACACACAAGTACAATCGCCTCCGACCCACACAAACACTCACAAACACACACACAAACACTCACACACACACACACACAAGTACACACTCCTTCATATAAATCTCGTGTGTGTACGTCTTCGGCATTGGTTGGCTTAGTATTTTTGGTTAATTTTCTTCTAGTTTTAGGTTACGTTTTTGGCTTTTCCCCACTGATGGCTGTCGGCTGCCTTTTGCCACAAACCCCAAAAACCCCAACCCCTAAATACAACCACCACTAGCCTTTCACTTGTGAAAGACGTTTGCTTAAAAGCCACCATGCCACACCTACACACACACACACACACACACACAAAACACTTCCACACACTCCCACATATACACACACACATGGCCTCACATTTGTATTTAGTTAGTTTGTGCTCTTGGCGTTGCCAATGCTTTTTAGTGCCGAGACATCTTAAAGGGGTGCAGTACTCATATGTTTGGGGGGGTGCTTAGACCCAAGCTGAAGTTGACGCTGATGCCGATGCCGAAGCCGAAGCCTGTGCCCCAACTCCTGTCATGTCACCATGTCCTTAGCAGGCAGCATATAAATGAAAGGCACGTCATTTTGTAGCAAAGTCTTCGTCGTACTCGTACTCGTCCTCATCCACATCCACATCCACATTCAGATCCCCATCCACATCTACATCCACATCGTCATCGTGTTCTTCTTCTTAGTAACGCTACCCTCTATTCTCTGCGCAGCGCTGCCCCGTGGCAATATTGCCTACTCCACTAGCTTAAGTTCCCCATATCTACTTCAATGTGTGTCCTGTGCTTCGTTCCCTTCATTATTTAACATTTTACACACGGGGGTAGCGCGTTATAGCGAGCGGCAAGTGAGGCGCTCAGTATGGTGTAGGCAGTGGTAATAGAAAGGGGTAGGATAGTTTATAGTCGGTAGCAGGTACTGGATATTTATTTAAAGTAGCTACCCCCCTATCTAGCTTTCTGACTCCTACCGCTTTGAGTAGCTTCATCACAAGCGTAGAACGACCCCCCTCCCCCTAGTATATTGGACCTGCAATATTCAACATTTCGCTGCCTGGAATAGCAAGCTGAAGAAATATTTGAAGAATTCAGATAACCTAGTGGAGGGAAAGGAGGTTAGCATGAGCTAAGAAATAGCGATTACAGGTTGTTTGCCTCTCCATCATTATTTTGTCTTCACTTCTATCATCGCAAGTACATCGTGCCGATGAGTTCCCAGCTCACTAGACCCACTAGACCCACTGGTCTAACACTCCTTTTTTTCTTCCTCTTCGCCTGGGCTGTTCATCAGCCGCATTTTACTTTTATTACTTGGGACAGAAACTGCTGTGAAAACCCCCAAAGGCGCCTTCTAGTCCAAAAGCAATTCAAGACCATGGCAAAGCTGCTTGCCGGAGTTTTTGGCTTAATGAAAATGAAGGCGCTCGTTCGCCTTGCCAAAAGGGAAACGTACGAAAACGCCCACTGAAACGCCTATGACGAAAGAGAAAAAAGAAGAAAAAAAATACAGAATAGAAAACGAGCAGCAGAGGCAAAAGTCCAGTGTGTCCGTTTGGACGATTGATGTGAACATGAACACATTTGAAGGCAAGAACCCACCAGACTCAGCCCCTCAGACTGTCGCTAGCAATAACCTTTACTTGAGGTTGTTCCCAACGCCGCCCTCGTTGCCGTTGCCGTTGCTGTCGCCTTCGCCGTCAGCGTCAATGTTCACGTTCTACTCGTCGTCTATGTTCTGTGACAGCACGGCACTTTTTCTTGGCACACAACCACAAGGCAAGCGTCCGAGCCCATGGCCACCCCAACACTCCAATACCAACACCCTTACCCCAACACCAACGCTCGCTCACTCGAATGCTCAAAACGCCAACACAAAACGATTCATCTTCCCTTCCCTTCCCTTCGCTTCCTTCTCCTCGTCCTCCTCCACCCACTCGACAAAAGTCGTCCAACTCCATGCCGCTTAGCTAAAACGTTCGCCTACTCGCCTTCTCTTCTCCTTGCCTCTTACCAATTGTATTTTCCTTCAACGTTGCCTCGTCGCTAGGCTCTATCTTTTTTCCCTCACTGTGGTCCCTGTTGAAGATTTTAGGCAACGTCTTTTATCTGTGCACTTGGCCCACGTCTTGGGCAAGTTGTGCGCAAAAATGTTGGAAGCCCCAACGCTGATGTTGATTCAATGTGCTCGCTCACTGACTGGACGGCTCCACTTACAGTCCCCTGGCTGTCGAGAAACGAGAAAAAAAGGTTTCCGGTTGCGCCAATGTTCTGCTTCCTTTTGCTTTGCCAGCTAGAAGCTGATGGCGACCATGGTGGGCATTACTCTCAGACTTCTCGGACATAAGAAACTCAAACACAAATTAGAGAACTCCGACGGCAACGGCAGGAGCGACTTTGCCGGAGTGATGGACAAAGTTTGAGGCACAAAAAAATGTGGAAAAAATCATTGTGGTATAATCCGAAGTAAAGTAATGAATGAATCAAGAAAAACAGGGGCAATGGGGAGAAGGATTAAAGGAGGGGTAGCTGGCAAATGTGAACTTTCCCATTAGACGCTGCCTCGACGGTTTCCGTAAAAACGACTGGCCATAAGTTAATTGTTAGTTTTGGGTCTATTGAGTAATGATGTTTATTTAGCTGCTCGCATGCCATAAAGGTAGTCAGATACTTGTATATACAGCACATAATAGATGGAAAAATTAGTCATAAATTTAAACTAATGCTCCTTATCTGGCTTTTGAAATCCAATTTTCATTCCACTTTAATGTATACCTGCCACATCCACTAGGTGGTCAGCTGCGAAAGCTTAGCAACTTCCTAACATTCAGTGCCTAGTTGGGAGTCTTGGACTCCTCCCATCCACCCACTACAAGTATAACAACTGCTAATGAAATACTTTACGTAGCGTTCGCGAGCAACTTTCCTCGCCTCAAGACTCTGGTGTACAGCTGGTGGGTTTAACTTTGGACTGACTGCCTACCAGTCTACATGTCTGCGTGCCTGCTATTGAATTACTCAAGCGTTGTTCACGTCCTAGGTATCTAGCAGACCAGATACCCCCACTAAGCAAGTGGCTCAAGTCAGCAACATTTGAGTTGCGACCGTAAGGCGCTGTCTTGTACCTTTTCAACGGCTATGCTCCGACCCCAACACACAACCCTTCGACGTTGCTTTCCGCGCAATATAGTACTATAACTAGAGAGAAGAACAAGATATCCTGCAGGGGCTTTTATGGGAACGTGCTCTATATTTTGCTGAGTGCGGCCGTTAGGTCTGCAGCCAGATGCCGCATAGTGGGCAAGATCAATGTTTGTTAGCATTTTGTTATACCAGATACTATAGAAGTTATAGTTGTTTAGTTGTGGTGGTTTAAAAAGGAAGGCACATTGTCACAGAAATAAATATTCAAGGAATGGCATTAGAGCCCGATTAAAATATAAATTTCATGTTGAACATTGAATCTGTTATTAGTTGTTGTGGTTTCAAAAGGCAGGCACATTGTCACAGAAATAAATATTCAAGAAAAGGCATCAGAGCCCGATTAAAACATAAATATCATGCTGAACATTGAATATATCTTACCAGAATATTATGAGGAACGGTAATGAATATTGATTTGATTTTTTTTTTTTTTTTTCAATTTATGCATTAAAAGATTTAAATATAATTTGTTATTTTTGAATAGTATTATTTTTCTTTTAAAGCCATTTATCATCAATAAGCTATTTTTGTTCAACATTTTTAGTTCTAAAATGGGCTTCAATGATTCGGGATTAGTTTTTCTAAGAACTGTCTATATACTCTTATCATTCATATATCCAAAAACTTCTATATTCCATATCAGCTGTGTACATTTTATAGCTAGTGTTGTTTTCTTTTAAGCCAAGGTCAACTTGTTTGTTCCACAGTTCGGCATTCGTTCGTGTCTTGTCTTTGACGCTTGATGCTGGTCCTTTTGCTTCTGCCATTTCTGCTGCCTGCGATTCCTTCATCTTCCTCTTCAGTTGCTGCTGCTGCTGCTGCAGCTTTTACTCCTAAGGCCGGTCTCTTAACTCATGCTCAGACCCTCCTGCTTTGTACCTACACCCTCATTTACACAGACACAAGTGAATTGGGATTACGAACACAGACAAGGCTCTGCACAGCATAGCCTAACCCTTCGTCTACCCACACACGCCTAACTCGCACACTAACCCACTCCGCTTTTAACACTCACACCCTCATCACTGTCCCAGGACCATGCTGACGTTACCATTCGCCTGGCTACCCTCCACGCTGTCTGCCATTTGCTTAGTTTGCCAGCGCAATTTTTATACAAATTTTCTTGTAACCCTGCAAGCGTGCCACCCAGACCCAGACACCCACACCCACACCCACATTCACACCCCACACTCCATAGTCCAGGCTGACAGACACCCCCACCGTTTTCTGTTAGTATTTGGGACTGGCTGTGGGCAGGGGCTGGCTGCGGGATATAGAGTCCTCAGCACCGAGGGTGGTAGTCACTTGGCAGTAGCGAGTAGTTCACACTGTCGCTTCATTTCTACATTTTCTCATTCTACTCAATGTGTCCTGTATGCCGTCGTCCTTGCTCATCAACAGACACTAGACCCTAGTCCAATGTGCCGCTTGCCGTTGCCGCTACCGCTTGCCTTTGCACGTTTGTCCATTTTAAGTTCGAGCTCTGCCCATGGCACTCATCCAGCGCGCAGAAAGTCCTACAGTCCTTCAGTGTCTCGCTGCTTCAGCCAGCGCAGTAAACAGTTCGCAGCGCTTGTCCGTGTATCCGTGCTCCCCTCAGCCCATCGTGTCCTCATTTATTTTGTACCCACGCTGGCAGCAAAGTTTGTCTTGCGTTTGGTTTTTCATTTTTTAGATTATTCCTTGCCGCTTCTGCGTCCGATATTCCTTTTTTATGATGATGCCATGTCTGTATCTTTGTATCTGTGTCCCTCTATATATATATATATATATATATATATATATACATACTTGCATATACATATCTACTGATATGTGTCTGTGTGCCTGCCTGCTTGCTTTCCTAACGAGCATGTTACTCCTTTCGCTTTTATTATTATGCTTTAGCGCACATTCCAGTTACAAATACAACAACAACAACAAAAAAGTAGAAGAAGAAGAAGAACAGAAAACAAGAAAATAAAAATGGGTAAAAAAAAAGAAATCGTGGACTCTCTTTTGACCACATTCCACAACCCACTGACAGCCATTTTCATTTGGCTCCCGTGGCGTTGCCAAGCTACCCAGCAGCCCAGCAGCCCAGCTACCAATGTCCTACCATGGCCAACTGTCCTGGGTTCCAGGCGTCCATGCTGCGCCGCTCGCTGCTGCAAAAGTTGCATGTTCCCGCTATATATATAAAATAATAACAACTAACTAAAAATCCGTACGCTTTAGCTGCAAAATCCTTTTGTTTTGCACGATGCCCAAAACCTAAAACTAAAAAAAGTAGTAACGAAAAAATAAAAATAAAAAAATGAAAATAATAAAAAAGAAGAAATTGTTTGCCCCGTTCAAATTCAATGCAAAACTTTTTCCTCTAACGTGCACTGCTAGCTGGGGCTACCCACATAAATTTTGACCAGCACCCACTCCACGCCCACTTATTCTGCCCCTCCCCCCGCCACCACCCCACGCTGGGGCTCTGTTTTTTGGCAAACTCTGCTACGGCATGGGTTAAAAGTTTATCAGCGCGTTTGTCTGCCAACGGCGGCTAAAGCGGCTATGGCTACGGCTACGGCGGCGGTGGCTTCCTTTGGCAGTCTGCCCGCGTGGTTGCTTGTTTGTCTTACTTTTGACCTCCATAAGCGCGACGACTACGTTGGCAGCGCACCCCAGACACCATACCCCAGACCCCAACTGATAATGATGAATTAAAAAGCAGATGAGCTTGGCTTTTAGTTAGAATTGAATTGAAGTCGAAGTCTGATGTTTTTCACAGATAAACAGAGTTCGTTGAGTGTTGTTGAAAATACTTTTCTCTAGCATAACAATTATCCAAAACAGGCAGCTAATGTTTAGTTCTCATTTACTTTTCTATACTATATATACCCGGACAGACCTTAAATAACAATTTTAAAAAATTAAAGAAATACATTTAACAGTAAAATTAATACTTTTTCTCCAGCATAACAATTTTCCAAAACTGGCATTAACTGAATATTAGTTCTCATTTACTTTTAAAAAGTCTAAAGAATGGACACTATGCTTTTCTATATATAGCCGGACATATCTTAAAAAGCACAACAATTAAAAAAATAAATAAATAAATATATACCCGTACATAGATATTGATAATATAATTTAAATATTAAAATTAAAAATGATACATATACTATTTAAACGCCCCGCTAATTAAATTAAATGGATTAGTGGCTCAAAAAAAAATCGATAATATGATTTTAAAATGTAAAATAAGAATAAACAAAGTTCGTTGAGTGTTGCTGAAAATACTTTTCTCCAGCAACAATTTTCCAAAACAGGCAAAATTAAAAATAAACCGAGTCCTTCGAATGTTGTTTAACAATTTTTCATAACAGGCAGCTAATCTTCAGTTCTCATTTACTTTTAAAAAGTCACAGGAATGCACACTATCCTTTTCTATATACTTGTATACCCGGACAGATCTTGAAAAACGCAACAATTAAAAGAAATTAAATATATACCCGTACATAGATAAAAATAATATAATTTTAATTTTAAAATTAAAAATGAAATCCCATTTAAATAGCCTGATAATAAAATTAAATGGATCAGTGGATCAAAAAATCACTTTTAAATTTCACATATATTCTAATTCCATATCTTCTCTTTATTTATTTGCAGGTAAGCATTAATTGACTTCCTATTCTGAAATATTAATAACAAATGTAACAAGTGAGTAGCAAACAAATTTTTTGACTTTGAACCAAACTTGTTGGGACAAGAGTCGCTAATTGTAACGCACACCTTGAATGAACAGATACACATAGTTGGTGGCAGTGCAAGTGCAACTTCGCGGGGCAACTTCATAAACACAGGACTTCGCCAACGAACGCATCCGCACAAAATGCAATGAAAAATGTTTTTACCTTAAGCAGCTTAAAATTAAATTACACGTAGGTTGGAGGCCCCCAGCTTTGGCAGCAACTGCAACACTGCAGAACTAGCACAGACGACGACGACGACGACGATGGCGGCGGTGGCGGTGGCGCCGCCAACTAGATAGAAAAAAATATACTATACTCGTAGTAGTATGTGTAGCACCAACAACAAGAGGTGCGATGTGTGATGATGGGAGGGAGGGGAGGTAGGGAGATAGGTAGGGAGATAAAGAGTGCAACTATGCACTGGCATACAATTATGTGTACTTTTGCCGACGGAAGTTGCAAGTGGCAGCAACAAACACACACACACACACACACATACACACAGAGAAAGACACAGGCTCATAGAGAGACACACACACCCTCACCCTCACAACAACTGCACACTTAATAATACGGTTTATTAGCGACATAAGCACATCCGCCGTTTGCCGGCAGACATTTTAATTGGTAGGCGAGTGTGCATGGCAACATAAAAATTATAGTAGCTGTCTCTAAACAGTGTCAGTTAGACGCGAACTTAGTTGCCAGAGGGATAGCCAGAATGTGTGGGAGGGGGTGGGGGGCTGAATTGGAAAAGTAGAATACTTCAAATCGATGGCTGCCTTTGTCTAACAAAGGTTCGACTAGTGGGTAAGTGGGACTTGAATGGTTCGGAGGCTAGTCTCTGACAGTGCTTGTTGTTGTTGGGGATCCTTCGCTGCTTTGGTTAGTTAAGTGCGATGCCACAAATTAAAAACTGCTGCGTTTTTTAATCAAACCAGCATTAGGCGCAGACTTGCACCCACGCACAAATACACACACATACACATACAAATACACACACACTAAACTAAGCTACAAAATTAAAGAACATCACCAAGTGACACTTGTCAATAAATTATGTGCAAGTTGTGTGTTTGGAGAATGTCTTTGTACATGTCTGATATTATTTAATAATTTGTGTACCTCCCTAGGCCGTCTTTAGAGTCTCGTTTCTTTAATAAAAATTTCTTTAGGTGTTAAAAAATGAAGAAGGAACTAAAACGATTCGAAAAAAGAAACAAATATATTCATTTCAAATTAAATATTTAAATTTAAATTTCTTTTGTTGTAAAAAAATTAACAAGAAACTAATTTTTTACATTCATTTCAAATTAAATAATTGCTGTTCCTATTCCTAGTTCCTATTATTTAACATTGCTGCATAGATATTTGATCCAAAGAAGGATTTAGTCATTTCCATGTGACTAATATATATATTTTTTAAATTAATTATAAAGATTCTCATTTCTCTCTCAAGCATAAAAGTAATGCTTGAAATAGATTACGTAAATCGAAGTATGATTTTATAGTTATTTGAAACAGCTTTACTATGAAGTTCATGGTGACTGTAAACTCTGGGTCTTTCATAAATTAGATAACTTAACTAGCTAGGTTTAGTCAAAAAGAATCTACCTACGATCGATCTTTATTGATCGCGACTTAGCTTTATTCTAGCAATCTGCATATTATTGGATTTTCTAAGAGCGAGTCTTTCCTCCCTCTTTTTTCTTAATAAATTATTTAATGGGAATACTGCTCTTGCTGCTCCTTTCCTTAAGAAAAAGTTATACACTTTCTGTTAAAATGTAGGAGGGTTTAAAAGCTAGTCACTGCCAATATATTTTTGGTGGGAGTATAAATTTGGCTTACTCGCTTGCAACACTGAGTTTCTAAAAAAAATATATACTACCCATAAAGTATATGATTGTCTAAGACTTTAAATATAAAATGCATATATTTTCGTATCTTATTTTTTGTTGTCGAGTATAGTCGTTGGGGGAATGAGTATCTGAGTAGGCTTGCCTATTTATATGTGCGGCAACATTTTGTGCCGAAGTTGTGTGTCTGTGTTTGTGTGTGTGTGTGTGTGTGCGTGTGTGAAACATTTCGTGCACATTGCAAGACTTAACAACAATTCAGAATCGGAACCCTTTTCATCTTGCGACCTCGCCCCCCTCGATTTCGGGTTATGTGAGTGCCTCGTGGATGGGGCTCGTGCAGGCAGACATACAAATTTTCCACATCCCTAAATCGCTAATCTGCTACGCATTTTTGTCGGGCTTGCAACGGCAAACCTCTGCTCCAGGTCCCCCACCCCCTCCATCAGCAAATACGCCCACACTAAGTCTCGCTGCTGCTGCTTTTGTAATAATTTTGCTGCCATCGTAGCCGTCGTCGTCATCGTCGTCGTTGTCGTCGTCGTTGTCGTCGACGCCGCTGGGCTGGTGCCTTTTTATTTTATTTTTTTTTTTGGTTTTTTTTCTGGTTACCCAAGTGCAAATCGGCAACTTTGAGCCATAAAGTTGGAAATGGTTTGGGTTTGGGTTTGGGTTACGTTGGGTTCACGTTGCCGGGGCTCTCTGCACATATGTGCGGCGGCGCGATAAGGCACAGAAAGGAAACAGAAGCGGCAACGGCGACAGCGACAGCAGAGAAATTGAAATTGTAGCCATTTGTGAAGGTTGCCAGAGCTAGACGATGACGACGACGATGGCGACAAGTTGTTGGCAGCCAGGCTGTGGTGTGCTAACCTGCACCCCCTCGCCCCACCCCATCAACCGGGCAAACGAGCTAAAAGTTACCCATGGCCCAAAAAAAGAAAAAACAACGACGCCATCGTCGTCGTAACTTTCACCAAAGCGCAAATTGTTGTGCAAGAGGGCTGTGAGGAAAGCGAGTAAAGCGTTATAAAACCGCCAACTCTGCTACCGTTCAAAAATTTTGCGTTGCCAACTTGCAGAGGCGCGCGCGCCCGCGCTTAACACTCAAGTGCGCTTGTGGGAGCTGCACGTGTTTTTGTTTCCAAAAGTTTGGCCCAGCCAGAGCCGCTCTGCTCCCATTCGTTGAAGACAGCTCTTAATTATGAAGGTTCCTACACAACCTTGTAGATTTTAAATGCACACAGGTATTGAAGAATTCGATGGAGAACATGTTGTAATTTGTTGGCTTAAGGAGAATACTTTTAAACCCTAAAACTAAAGCCTAAACAGAGTCAGAGAACAAAATATAATAAAGTGATATAGATTTTGTGATTACAAGTGAACAATCAATATTTACTTTCCATTTTTTCATTCATTCATTCTATTTTCTATTCATTCTATTTCTCTCTTCACATCAACATTGTAAGTCTTTAATATTCCTTAAATTATATACAGCTATTTTCTAAGGACTTTAGACCGCCCTTATTTCAAGGCACTCACAATTAAAGACAACACCTTTATTTTATTTTTTCAACAACAACTTTCGTTGTTTTTACAAAATTTACTTAAAACTGTCGCAAAATAAAAAAAAATAATAGTAATTTATTGCACCTTTGGCAAAACATTAAAACCTATTTTCTATAAGTCTGACTTAAATGTTTTATGTATGTACATAAGTACATATGTTCTTCTTCCTCTACATCATAGCCACGAGTATCTCTAATTTCTGCCTTTGAATAATAAACCCCTCTGTATTGCCTAAACTTTATCTTCAAATTAAGTCCAAGGCAACCCAAACAGATGATTTTGTTTCCCCCTTTCTGGCCAACAGCATAAAGCCTTTGAACCGCGCCAAATAAAAAGTTCGTTTTTTTTTTGTTCCGTCGACCGTGGCTCTCTCATCAGGCAGCCCCAAAAATGTTCGGCGTATTATCTGCCTGCAATGTCGACTGGCCGTAAGGGCAACTTCCCAAAAAAAAGGGCGCAACACAAAAAATCGGCGCACAAATATAGCAACAACAACAACAACAAAAACAAAGAAAAAGTAGATGTAGCAGAGGATAGGACCGGAGGAAAGCAGAGCGCAATGGGAGCGCATGCCAAAAAAAAAGAAGAAGAAGCATTTTGGTGGCAGTACCGCATCTTTTGGGATTTCTTGCCTCGTTTAAAAATCATTCAAGCAGCAGACACCCCACAACAAACCCCATCCAATAAACCAAAGCCCGTAACCCCGTCCACAACCAGGGCCATTGCCGTTGCCCACAACCCACGGGCAACACCCACCCACACACACACACACACACACACACTCACACTCACACACACACGCAGAGGCACACAAATTGTGTCAAAAACGTTTGGCGACATTTTCGTTAGGTGTGGGGCGGGGGGAAGGGAGCTGGGCATCCAAACCTCTAAATCGTTTGTTTGGCGACGCATGGCGCAGGGCGTCATTTTTATGTTTTTGCGCAGAGCTCCCCTTCCCCCACATACTGCTACTTCTTCTTCATTCATTTCTTTTCGTTTCTTTTTTTTCGTACCATGCCAAAAACTTTGACGCCTAACGAAAGAGGCAGCAAATAATTCATCATTTTGCCTTCAGACAACATTTGCCATTTCCTTTCTGTCTCGAGTCTTAGAGTTGATTCCACACAGCTTTGGCCAAAGTTGCCACCCCATCCATATTCCCATCTTCCCATTGCCCCAAACCTTCTTTCCTGTCGCTACTGCCGCTGCCGTTGCTGCTGCCCTCAGGCTCTGAAGACAGAAAAAATATTATTTGGAACGTTTTATCATCAATTTTATGTGCGAGCTTTTCTTTTACTGCGCTTTGCTTTCACCTCCCCCCTCCGCCCCAAATGCCACCTGACCAAGACCAGACCCATACCCAAGCCCAAAACCAAACACAAACCCAAACCAAGAGCAATGCTCCCCCCTCCATCACCCCGTCTATACTACTGACTACTGGAAATGAGTCATTGGCGTCGTTCCGACTCCAACTGGCAGTGAGCCACTCAGTTTGAATGTCTTTGCGAGTGAAAATCAACTGAAATTCGATTTGATTATGATTTGTTTCGATTGAGCACAGTCGCTGTTACAGTCGTGGGTATCGTCGCATCATCGACTATAGGGGACGATAGTCGTGGAGGGGCAGACAAAATCGAAATTGCAATGAGGAATGCTGAATTTGATTTTTGAAAACGCTTGGCTTGGCATTGCGGGCGCACTTTAATGGGTTTTCTCTAACGATGTTAAATTAGTGAATGAAGAAAATTAAGTTTCAGTTTCCAAGGTTTCAATTTAAAAACTAAAGAATATACTACTAGTTGGCGAGAATAAAAAAGTTCATTAGTTCGTATTGAATTCGTAAAAGACAATAATTGCTATACTTCGGATTAGGTTTCATATATTGCCATATATTATAGTCCTCAAAGAATAATGTACAGCGTGTGGGCCATGAATGAAAAATAAATGGATGAATATTTATTCTGAACTCTGAATACCTTTTCTCTCATCTTTAAGTTATTTTGTCGGAATGGTTTGTCAATTTAATGTTTATGGAACGCATTGGCAAACTAATTTTCGTAAAAAAATAATAGCATTTAGATAGATGATTATGGGCTTGCGATCCTATTATTACTAAATAATCGTCAAATTTATTTGATTCGTCTTGTCATGTTGATCAAGAATATATATGTATGCTTTGTGGGATCACAGTATGTAGATTCCCAGTATACTCTTTTACCCTTTGGGTACTCTGTTAATTATTATTATTAATTTTTATTAATAATTGAATTTCTTTACTTGGCAATAACGAAACAAAAGCAATCGTGTCCACTTGCAAATTATTTAATATCAATTATCATTGTGTGTACTTATTTTTCTTCCGCATGTCTAAGAGAAATTTTACATTGCCTTGCCTTCACCGATTGATCTAGCTGCGCTCTCTTGGTCCTTTGCGACATGTTGCGGTGTTCGACCACCCACCCTACTGAATCAAAACACAAATGTAGCCCAGTTAGAAATCTGTTATACAAAGCATACGGCAAATTAGTTACCGTGCGTTTTCTTCTTTCTTATTTTATGTCTCTGTTATGTTATGGTAACATTTTGTCTGCTAACATTGCGGCTAATTAACAGACTTATGCATATGCTTACACACATCAAATGTTATGTTTACATGCATGTACATACTTATGTATGTATGTTAAGGAACGCAGTAAAATAGTAAATTGAAAAGTAAAAATTAATTATTAAGAAATAACGAAATATGAAACAGTGCGTACTTACATTTACATACATTTCGAAATTGAAATACTTTAGTTTTTTAAATCACAATTATTAACACTTAAAAAACAAAACAAAAATTAAGGCACTGCGCAATTTATTTGGCATCGCGAACACACACACATACATACATACATAGATGTATGTATCCAGCGCGTAATTTGCGCGGCACTTTCGCATTAATAAACACATATTATGCATTTTACACTGCACACACAACTTAAAACGAACGTATAGAATGTTTTCACATATTTATGCTTTTATTTAAACAATTAACTACACGTTTTATTAGAGTTGGCGGCAACTCCAAAGACCGACGGCGCGACGCGTTCAACAGGTCGAGAAAAACTGACCTTTGCATTGCAGCTGCCAGCAGAATGCTCTCTTAAAGAATACAATAGTAAAGGCAAATAACCAAAAAATCGTAACTGTAAATCAGCGCTCGCGCCTGCCTTACGTGTGTGGCGTAGCGAGTGTTTGGCCAGTTCATGCGTTGGAGTAGATTTACGTATGTATGTATGTATGTACGTAAGTATGTACGTATGTAGAAATTGTGTGAATTTTAAGCAGAGTTGTTAGTATATTTGAATTACAGTAATGCGCGCATAATGTTAACGTTAACAGGCTGTTCTCTTTGATCTTGCGCTCTCACTGTGGATTAGTAACAGTGCTAATTTGTAAATAAAGCCTCTCTTGAAATCGAAGCCTAACTGTGCTGCTGAGCATTTTTTCTTTCTCACGATTATTTGGTGCGCGTATATGTATGTACATGTGTATGTAAGTAAGTATTGAAGTTACTGCGCAAACGGCAAGGAGAAGACAACAAAAAACAAAAAAAGGAATGCTAGAGTCAACTTTTAAATACCCTTTATTGTGATTAGTAGTTGTAATCATTTTTATTTATGCCACCTAATACCAATATTTTTGAATTGTTAATTTCTTGAATATGTGTATTGATCAGTGCTTGGATAGTTGACATATAGCCGAATCATCTTTATTTTTGATTCATGCCTTAATACCGGTACTTCCAAAATATTTTTTTTGAAACATTGATTAGCGCTTAGATAGTTGACATATAGCCGGGCTTATTCCCCTTTTCTCTGTCTCTCTCTCTCTCTCGCTCTCGCGCTCTGTCTCTTTATTTGGTAATCCGCACATTCCGCTTGCTTTTTTGTTATCAATGTCATTTTGTTAGTTCAGGCTAGAGCAACATTTACGGTGAGCTTCAAACTGTCAAATGCAGAGCATAGCATCAATCATCGGGGGGTGTGAGGTGTGCGTGAAAATAATGTAGAAAAAATAACAGATTGCGAAAAAATTGCAGTTGCAATTGCTTTTGATTTTTCTTTTCTATTTTGCAATGTTTTTGTTTAATTTTGATATGTTATTTGTTATGATTTTTTGGCCAAATTTAGTTTGTTAAATATTGCATGTTTTCAATATTTTATATGCTACAAAAACACTGCTGCATTTTCGATAGGGACCCAAAACACAAATACAGTATATTACATAAGTTTACGTAGACGTTTTTTTTAAAGGCGCACCTAGCGCTTTGTCACAAAAAAATAAAAGCTTCATTATGGAATTTCCATTGAATTTGAAATGCGTTCCGGCTGCTGTTTAAAAAACGAAAATTTAACAATGTGTATATACAGGGAGAAAAAAACAACGAAATCAAAATGGCGAATATAATAAATACAGTGCGCCAGCATTAAAAAAATGTTGTTGTGTGGCATTTCATGCATTTGCATATTCAAATAATGTTTCGTAAACTATACACATGTGTATAAATAAATAAAAAGCCATTAAATATGAGTTCACCTCAAAACCAACTGGGCTTCTTTATCCTTTTTTTCAACAGCCAAGCAAAATTCTATTTCAATTAATTTTCTTTGTTTCACTTTCATATTTTATTTAAACAATAAAGTGCCATAGAAACCCAGCTAGATGTTTTAAAGTAGTTCCTTAAAATCTACATATACTTGTATATCCATTGCCATATAATAAAGAAATCATTTGCAAAAACAAAGCAAAATTTTAAAAAGAATATTACGAAACTAAAAGACGATATCAGCAGCTCTTTTGGCATTACATTTTCTTATATCATTGCCATAATACTGATCTAGATTAAACCCATTTTGAAAGTCACGCTTAGTCTCAGAAAAACAGCAGCGTTTTCAAAACTCTAGCAAGTTAAGCTGTTGACTTGCAATTTGTTTTGCCTTCTAAGTGCATTACCTGCCGCTTATTGTTGAGCTACTTTTTATGCCCCAACTAGTTGTCAACTTGCCACCTCCCCACAACCAGTTTGTAACATGCCGCTTGTTGCACGTTGCTTCACGCCTGCAATTTGACATTCTTTTGCAACAAGTATGGGTGGTGGGAGGAACCGAAAGGCACACGCGCCATTTGTAAAGCTCTAACACCAGGCCTATTGATTACACTCCAACAAATTTAAGGCTACATTCAATGTAAGAAGTTTTACCTTCTTACTTTTGTGATGTTTGTAAAAAATAATTAAATATTATTTAAATGAAAAGCTCTTTATATCTTTGCATCATTTAAAGATGAAATATAGACATACTTATATACTCGTACAGATGTATCTTGAAGCAGTTTTTGGTTGAAAAGTTAACACAATGATGAACAATTTTTAAATGTACATTCTTTATATAAATATTAATTTATAGATCGTTGGCTTCAAATAATCCAGGCTATGAATTATCAACATAATTAATATATTCTTTGTTGTATAAATAATAGAGATTTATAAGCGTTAATCGCTAACCATTTTTGGCATTTGAAACAAATTTTAAACTACAAAAATGAATTATTTAATTGTCTGTCAATTAAAAGTTTTGAAAATTTTATAAAACTTGTTAGCTTTCATTTATCTTTTAAAAATATTATAGAGGTTCTATATTCCATTTTTAATTGAATTTTACGACTCTTTTTTGCATTTAAAATACTTTTTGCATGCAACCTAACAACAACAAAAATGAAGGATATTATTTCAGTTGTGGGGCATATTTTGCAGTGTACTTGCTACCATTTCCTATCTGCTACTGTGCCAGTTGTTGCAGTTGCAGCTGCTAACGGCACACACTTCAACAACTGCTGTCAGCAGCTGCAGCTGCTTTAGCTTCTAACGCTGATTTGCGTTTGGACTTGCACATGAATTTTCATGATGAACTTGATGAAGATAGCGCAGATGATGATGGTGGAGATGATGATGGTGGAGATGATGCTGGAGATGATGGTGGAGATGATGTTGATGATGTGGCAAACTGACGCTGTTGTTTTTGTGATTGCTGTTGCCGTTGTTGTTGTTCACGCTGGCGGCAACACGTCAACATTACGCAGCAGTTAACTACAATCTATGGCAAGTCTCACCCACACACACACAACCACCCACACACAAACAAACACACACACACACACACACACAGAGAAACTCGTACATCACGTATACGCTTTCGTTTCAGGTGAAAAGTTTTTGTACCCTCTGGGGAAACAATTCAATTCTGACTCTGTTGGTGCAGCTCGCGATCAACGGTTCCTTGCATTTGGCACTCGGCCTTTCGGAAAACTGCATTCGGCTTCGGCTCACTCGTGTGCTCCGTTGTGTAGCTGTGTGCGTGCAGCTGCCCCATTTTGTGCTTATTAACATAATGCGTACGTACGCCCCCGTCTGCAGGCGAGTGTCTGTACGAGTGTTTTTGTTGTTGTGTTACAAAACCGCACTTGTGTGTGTGTGTGTGTGTGTGTGTGTGGGGAACTCCTGTTCCTTGCCTGCTGCTGTCCCCACACTCTGCTTTCGGCGGCGCTTAAGTGTTTGCATTTTATTGCATTGTGGCTATAAAAATTATCGTTTGCTCGCATAAGAACTGTTTACGGTCTTAAATGAGAGGCAAACATGAATTCAGCGAATTGAAATTTAAATTGCTCAAACAAAATGAAGACTCAACTGCTTCGCTCACAATAATATAAATAAGAAAATAATTTTATGAAATGGGAAAAAAAAAATGTAATCAAAGCTACAATAATATTCATGTTTAGCCAAATATAACTATTTAAATTAAATTGTATTCAACATAACAAAAATAATAAATGAAAGCCTAATACAAACTAATAAAAGCTTAAAGCATATCATAGATGGAATAAAAACTTAAATTAAATACACAATAATATAAATAATAAAATAATTTTATGAAATGGGAAATAAAAAACCCCAACCCAAGCTACAATAATATCCACGGTTAGTCAAATATAATTATTTAAGTTCAGATTTTATTTTACAAATTCTAACTATAAATAAATGTAAACTAAAAAAAAAGATGATATATATATATATATATATATATATATATATATATATATATATATATACATATATACATATATATATATATATATATATATATATATATATATATATATATATATATATATAATAATAATAATAATTAATAATTATTTATTTAAAATGACGATTGTTTAATTATTTTTACACTATCTATGCAGATGATGCCCGCACTATAAATAATAAATATATAAATATATATATATATATATATATATATATATATATATTTATATATTTATTATTTATAGTGCGGGCATCATCTGCATAGATAGTGTAAAAATAATTAAACAATCGTCAATTTAAATAAATAATTATTAAAATTCAACACATTTTATGGGCCATATATCTGTTGGCCACTCCCCAAATTGAATCGGACACATTGCCATATTTTATTTAACATGGCATTACTATATAATGTCCATAATTTTTGCACGCATCAATCTCTACAGCAACTGTCTGTCAAACCTTACACTCTCATTCGCACACACACACATGCATAGCCATTCATTTGCTTTGTGGACGCGTCCAACTAAAAACACAAACATACAGCCTGTTTACATGCAAAACATTTGCCTACTTTTAGGCTATTTTACGCATTTACCCCCGACTGGCCGACTGGGAAAAGAGGGGCAGGAAAGCACCGCCAACCCAGATTAATTCGCTGCTCGCTGAAATGCGGGGAGTTTTTGTCAAGTTCCACAGCAGCCCAGCCTCGCTATCATTGCCAATAGAGATGGGCATTAGTTTAAATAAATAAAACTGTTACATGTCGTGCCTACAATGTGAACTAAATATCTCTACACATCATTTTACAAAATATCAGTCAATTACCGTAATCAATGTGTTTAAAGAAATAATATTCGTTTCATTTTCTGGATGGAAAATACAACACTTACATATAAAGCGAAAAATTGAAATTGTAAATTTCAAATTGAATGAAAAGTGACAGTTATTCACCAAAATACGTCTATTTATTAATGATATTAAATTATTTACTGACATTATTTATAAAAGTGCCATAAAAGTAGGAGTTATTCCCATTGAGTTAATCATTATGTTTTTTCAATAACAACCAATTAATGGCTATAAGAGAATTTGTTTTCAAAGAAAATAGAAAAAAATAATAATATTAATAAAATAAAAAACAGTAATAAAAAATTTAAAAAAATAATCTAAATTAAAAAAAATTACTAAAAATTATTAAAAGTATGCAAATAAAAAAAATTAGTATAAAAATTAAAAAAAAAATAGATGGCAATAATAGATTTTGTTTTTAAATAAAAAATAAAATAAAAACAATATTAATAAATAAATAAACAGAATAAAAGTAAAAAAGTAATCAAAATTACAAAAACAAAAATACAAAAACAAAAAATACATTTTAAAATATTTTTAAAAATTATAAAAATAAAAAAATAACTATAACAATTTTAAAAAGTAATAGAAAATTTAAAACTAAAAACAAAAATACAAAAAAATAAATTAAACATTGGTGTAATTAAAAAGATTCGTTACTTGCTGCTTTCTGCTGCAAAAAAAATGTTATTAGGTGGTTCCAAAAATATATATTTAAAGAAGGCATTCGGTTGCAAGATTTTTGATTCCCATCTTGATTAAGTGCCTTCGAATTTATCATCATCGTTGGGATTATAGCTTTTTAAATATAAATCCGCCAATATTTCGACAAGTAGTAGAAAAGAAAAGGGGAAGTGTATAAATTATAAAGTCTACAATTTAAATTAAATTGATGTCAGAAATAAGTCGTTGCCCGAACTGCGAAGAACATAGAACGGTGTAAACTTTTACAACGAAGCAGCAAACCAAATATAAGCTGAAGATCAAGTAGATAAAATGATTAATAGAAAATAATATTTTATAAATCTTTAATAAGATCTGTCCTACGTTAGACAATTATTAAATTTTATTATGGGAATTAACTTTCTTGCAACAAGTTAATAACTAAATTTCTTTTAATTAAACAAAAACATTTCCATTTTCATTGTCATTGTCATTTAGCTGAAGAGCATGAGAATGCTGGCAAATATATAAATGTACAATGCAATATTTACAATATGTTTAAATTAAATATGAAATCATTCAATTAAATAAATGTACAATGCAATATTTACAATATGTTCAAATGAAATATGAAATATGAAATCATTCTGACCTTAGCTTAAAATGTTGAGCAATTAAAGAATAATTATTTTATCAGTGGAAAAACTACAATACTTAAAACAAATGCAATGTTTGATTGATTGCAATTAGTTGAGCTTAGGCCGTCACGCGCTCATCTCTAGTTTTCATTGTCATTTGGCTGCAGAGCATGAGGATGCTGGCAACTAATGCATTGACTAACTGTCATTTGACGCGACATACGCGCTTGTGTGTGTGTGTGTGTGTGTGTGCGTGCGTGATTTGTTGTTGAAAAAAGTGTGTGGCTGTTGCCTGCTTTTAGGCGCACGCGATGCAAACAAAAAAATTTAAAATAAAATGCAATTTTTTGTTGTTGTTGCTGTTGCTGTCGCTGTTGCTGCCACAGCACAAGAATTATTGCGTATGCAGCTCATTATGGCAACAGGGCTGGCTGACCCACCCGCTTTCATTATTTTTTTTTTCTGCCTTCTCAAGTGGGTGGCATTAACTGTGTTGCTACATTACCCGACACCACGCACCCACCGCCGCGCTGTTGGCAACAATTCCCCTCTATTGTGTGGCATGTATTAATTGTGACGTCTGGCCTCTGTTGCGCATAGGCTGGGCGTTCGCAGCGCCGCTGATGAGTAAGTAGGTTTTCTTGTATACAAGCGAACGCGTTGCTCGCTCGCTCGCTTGTCGGCTGTTTTATTTCATTTCATTTTTTTTTTTTTTTTTTAACAACCGCCTACTTTTTGTTGTTGTTGTTGCTGGCTGGCTGGCTGGCTGACTGGCATGTGCAGCCCGCAGGTTGGCGATTTACGCGCTTCCTTTTGCCACTCGTTGCCATCTTTTTTGTTGGTGTTGTTGTATTTAATGCCACCTCATTGATAATAATGCCACCCCCGGACAGCAGCCTCACCCCCTCCTCCAGCATGCGGAGTTGGGTGTCTGTCGAACGAATGCATTTGCAGTGCGTCGGCCTCTCGGTTGGCATTTTTTGTTGCACGTGCCGTATGCGTAATATTTTTACACACACACACACACACACACACACAGACACAGAGAAATACCCACTCATTTAGTCGTGCGTGTTTGGCCGTGCGTCCAGTGAGAGCTTCGTGCGTGTGCGTAACAACAAAAAAGGACCAAAAAAGCTCCGCCTTAAAAATATTTTTGCACCAATGCTATTTGTATCTGTTTTTCTCTTTTTTCCACGCATGCAACAGCAAACGCCAAAGTGGGCCTATGATGATGATAAGCGGTGCAGTAGTCGCGATGCACCGTCATAGTTGTTGTCGTCGTTGTTGTTTTTATTGTAAATACAAGCAAAAGCAAAAAAAAAAAACATGCTCAAAAGTAGGAAGGCCATTGCCACAGAGAGCCACAGACTGACAAATGAAAAGTGCAAAAAGGCACAAAAATTCCAGGATGCGTTGACCAAGCCTTCTTTTTTTTATGTCCCAGCTCCACTTGCTGGTGCTGGTGTTGTTGTTGCTTTTGTTGTTGCTGCTGCTGCTGCTGCCGCTGCTGTCAAGCATATGCCCATATGGCTTTACATACATACTTGTAGGCGTGTATTTTTTTGTATTTTTATTTACGCACCTCTAACGCTCTGCCTCAACCACAGAGTCGATGTTCGAGGGCGTACATCGGATAAGTGGCCACACACCTCACCTCACCTCTCCTCACCTCAGGCCACCCCCCGTTTATATTCTTGTTGCGGTTATTGAGGAAATGGAGAACTCAATGTCTGACAATATTGTGTTTCAATTTAATTTGCGAAGTGATGAGATCTTTTCTACAATGGATGCTGGACCAGGTTGGCAACATGTATGGAATTTTAATTGAGGCCTTGCTATGCTAATCGGTTTCTTTTTTTCTTTTAAATCATTTAATCGCACATTCAGATTAAGCACCTTAACAATACAAGTCTTTATAGATAAAGCAAGGAGGAGAATGCATACTGACTGTCTTGGCAAAGCCAAATCTTTTTAGCCTTTCGAAAGGTCTGACAGGAAGTCGTCCTCTTGCGAGCATACTAAAGGGTCTTAGTAGCCTGTCGCTATATCTGCTTGTGTCCCTTCCAATCTGAACTTTCATAGAACAGGTCTACAGGTCTAGTTTAGTCTCAGCACGTAACAGGGGCTTTTACTTTTACTTTAACTTTATTTTATAATGCTTGCTTTTCCATTATCTGGATACACTTATACAGTCGGCATAGACAGCTCTCTTATCTCTAAGTGGCATAGTGCTTCTTCCATTAAATCTTCTTTTAATTAAAGCAGCGACTGCAAATAATGATTCTTTTATTTTTTTAAGCCATAGAATCATTCACTTATAGTAATTTTGGCAAAGCGACGAACTTATCAATATCCTTTTTTAGGATTGTCTGTGCTTTTTCACAATGATTTAAAAATTTTTCAATTTATATTCATTTTCTCAAAATTTAATTTTTAATTTTGAGTTTTACTTTACAACTTAAATAATAATCGCTTTTTTTGAGCAAAAATAAAAATAAAACTGGTATAATAATGATTATTCTTTAAGTTTTATTTTGTTTATAAAAAAACTCAAACTGTAATTTTAAATGAAAATATTTGTTTAAGGATGGTTGTTATTATTTAAAGATATATATAAATATTGTACTTTATTTCTCATTAAAAAGACAAAAAAATCAAAAAAATATAACTTACAAAATAATCGTTATTTTATGCATTTAATTTGTTGCTCAAAAATAATGACTTTTAGTTAAGTTGTAATGTTAAACTCAAAATTAATCATTATGAAGAAAATTAAAAAATAATCATTATTTTGTAATTTTTGTAATAACACTTATAATGATTACAGCCCCTGAATTAAAGCCATTGCAAATATATTTTGCCTGCGTTGGCTCCCTCCAACAGAATAGAAGGAGTGCAGGCAATAATCCTTTTCAATATACATCAGGGGAATCAACGGCTTCATGGAATTAACCTTTAAATGCCAAAACTGTCGGTGTATCTAGATACATTTCTTTAATTGCAAATAATTTCTTTAATTGCTCATAAAAAAGAATTCAAATATTTGTAAAATAAATTAATTCTTTCACAAAAAATTACACATCAATCAATTTATTCCATCCTCTGCTTCTAGATGGTTTTTGGAGTTATCAGGAACTGCTATGTCATCCTCAAATGTTATTATTAAAGACTTCAAGTTCTCTAATGATATGTTCATCCCGCATCTGATCTTTTGTATACTTGGTCTTTCTGAATTAACATAATTACTTTTCAATAGCTGCGTGAACTCACATCTGGTTTTGTAACCTTTCTCCAATATTGTAGAGCTTATCGTTCTCCCTTCAACTATATCTTTTTGGCATATCTGTGTCACAACAATGCTTTTCTAAGCTAAGATCTTTAGTTTTTCCTAACATATATAATAACAACATTTTCGAACAAGCTTCCTCTGAATCTATTTTTCTTCCCAACAATTTTCTCTTCTAGTTTTCCGCTAACAATTTCGACTTTGCTGCTTCCCTGCTTCTAACAATATTACAATTATAACAGCTTCATCTAATCGGTTGATAGCTCTTGAAAATATTGATGCAATATTGAATATTTTTTTAATACAAATAAAATGTTTTCTCCTTTCGTCCACTGATTATTAAATTAATATTTGGAATAAATACCTGCTTGTGTGTTTGGTGGAGCGAAATAACTTCATAATGAACGTCAAATAGAAAGCATTAATTTCAAAGCGTTATCAACTGCCTATTTAAGTATCACTTTCATTGCGAAACTCCCACTTTCTAGTTGCTGCTAAGTATATATGAACGTTTTCCGCCAGACAGAGAGCCACACATGCATCGAATTCGAGTGCTAACTACACACATTTTTTTCCACTATTGCCCGAAGGCACGGGTCACGAGAACGCTAAAAAATGCAATGTGTCTAGTCTCGGCAGCAGACCCAACCACATCATAAACTAATCAGACAGACAAGGTGCGGTGCAAGCTGTCGAGACAGGAACCCAACTCATGAAAGCGAACAAATAAAAAAGAACTCAACGTGGCGGACACGCCAAAAGCTAATAAATGCTCTCATTTAGTTGAAGAGGTGCCTGGGAATGGGGAGATGGAGAGGTGGGCGTGTTGTGGTCAAGCTATACTACAGACTATATGCATGAAAATCGCGCCTATGTAGCCCCGCTTGGCGTTTTCTGTTCCAACTAACTGAGGCTCGCTCAAAAATGTTGCATTCTTTATGGCATTTTGCCAAAAAATAATATTCACATGGGTGCTTAAAAAATGAGACGCCCCGTTGATGTTGGGTTCCTGGTCGCTGGTCGCTGGTCAGTGGCTTACATTGTTTTTGTGTTGATGTTTGGTTATTTTTATGGCGATTTCACGTTAGTTACAGTGCATGACCAAAGCAAATACTGTAAGGAGTCGCTAAGATATGAAAAACAACTCACACGAAATTAAATTAAAAGTATAGCTATAGATGAAATTATAGTTTACATTATTTTATATTTATAAGAAAACAACTGACACGAAATTAAATTAAAAGTATAGCTATATTTGAAATTATAGTTTACATTATTTTAAAAGCCAATAAGTAGCTCATTAATTACTTATTCAAAATCCTGGAAAGTCCTCATAGATTCCACTAATGAGAAATCTGGGAGAATTTTAAATCAGCACAAGCCATTGGGTTTGATAATTGATATTAGAACTCAATTATAATGTTGTGCTTTAGAGAACTACTTATAATATAACGTGTTATTTTAGTTTCCCAGAAAAGCAAAGCAATAGTTTTGTTCAATAAATTAAGGCTCTCATGTCAGCTTCGATATTTTTTGATAGCTCCTAGCAGCGATTATTGAGTGCAAAATAAAATACATGAAATATATATTGTTTTAAAATTTCATAGATTTGGATAGTATTTGTGGATTCCCACTTCATTTGCTAACGATCCTACCGCTAGTGAAGGTTTTCTTTGCAAATGTTTAGTAGTTTTCCGATTGTTTTCCATACTATTGACTCTATTTAAATGTCTTTGACTCAATGAAAATATGTTTTATCCGGCATGATTTTAAATTCAATTTCTCTTTAAAAAAAAACCGGCCTCTTCTAAGCCTATCAGTTGAGTGTCAAAATTATTTAAGATCGCAGATATACAATTTAGAATCTAAAGATTGATTATGGAACATTATTATCAATCTATTATTTCGTTGTGCTGAATGGGTTCTTTAAATTTATTTATGCAGCGCAAAAGAAAATAAATGTTTTGCTATCGAAACTTAACTGTAATATCAAATATATTTTTAAGTCAACGAACATTGATTGACGAAAAACAATATAAAAGTTATAGGAAAGTTGAAGTGGGAGAAATCAAATCAAATTGCAATAATATCCGACTCGGTGGGGGAATATTATTTGCTATCGTAGGCGATGTCTTAAAGCAGGCTCCACTGTATGTGGCTGCCTGTGTTTGAGAGTAACTTTGACCCGTTTTATGCGTTGGTGCAAAAAGAAGGCCAAATCAAGAATGCATTTTTTTTCGAGCTTTTGAAAATAATGTTGCCTACAAAACGGCGCAGCAAATAGAAAACCAAAACATCATCAATGCTATCAAATGCAAATACAATAGCCCCTAGAGGGCGATGGGGGGTGGCGTAGGCTAAGCTTTTGCTGCCCACAAACACATGCAAACATAAGCAAACACACACACACACACACACACACACACACACACACACACACACACACACACACACACACACACACACACACACACACACACACACACTATGAACTAAGCCATCATGCCATTTCATGTTTCGTTTGTTGCATATTGCATTTTTTTGCTGTTGTTGTTGGTATTGCGTTTTTTGCTGCCAATTGTTGTTGCCAGCTTTTGCGCTCTATTTTTTCACTTTTTGTTGTTGCTGTTGTTGTTGTTGTTGTTGTTCACATGCACTTTGTTCATTTCTCGACAGCCATGCACCTGCATGCAGCGCTCGAGCGCTTGTTACCTGCACTTTTTAGTTGCTCTGCCAATAAAACAACAAACAACGCGGCACAAAGTTCGACCCACACTCTACACTCGCTCACATACACACGTGTATATATAGGTGTGTGTGTGTGCTGCATTGCTTAAAAAAAGAAGAAGAAATATTTCAACGGAAACGCTAAAATTTTATAATGGTGTGAGCGCACACGCGGCGTATGAGTGTTGCCATAGCTCCTGGCCAGCATCGTCGCTTAGGTGCAAAATATGCAATGCATTCACAATGGCCGCATCGGTTCACTGCCAGTTGCCTTTGTTGTTGTTGTTGTTGCTGCTGCTGCTATTATTGTTGTACCGCGGCCAATGCTGCAGATTTAGGTGCCGTGGGCAGCCCAGCACCTTCAGCTATTAAGAGAGAGAGAGAGAGATCGAACGACGTTTTGTTATTATATCGAACTAGTTGTATATATCTGCAGGTCGAAATAAAGCCGTAGAGTTGTCAAAAAGTTACTTTATACATACTCCTATGTTGAAGCCAAAAGCTGATATTATTTAGGCCCACAATATTTCCTCAAGAGAAATGAAAATAAATAAAAATAAATAGAACATGTATTTTCTATAATTATTAGTACGCTTGTCAAACGATTTGAATTATTAAGCCGATATTCTTATTGTCATGAGAAACTCACGGATGTAACTGAGAGTTTTCCGAACCGCATCTGCTTTTGGAAATTGCGGAATTAACATTTTATTGAGCTAACTTGTCATCAGAAGAAAAAGCTTTCGAAATGAAGCATTCTTTTTGTTTCGCGTCCTACACAAGATTCATCAGGAAATATATGCTTAACTCAAGATTTATCAGAAGGCATTATTTGCTATTGATAGATGAATGCTTGCATTTCAATATTTTTCCTGTCTCAGACAATTTGTATGGCATTTGCCGGAAGATAAGGCCTGCGAAAGGAAGCATTCTTTTTGTTTCTCGTCCTACTCAAGATTCTTCTCGAGTTATAATTTTAAAGACATTATATGCAATTAATAGATGAATGCCTGCATTTCAAAATTGTTCTTTCTATACTTTTCAAGCAACTCTTCTTTATGTCGCCGGAAGTAAAAGCATCGGAAAGGAAGATTTCTTTCTGCTTCTCGTCGTATTCAAAATAATTCCGAAGAGATATATTTAAGGACAGTATATGCCATTGATAGATGAATGCTTGCATTTCAATACTTTTCCTGTCTCAGACCTTGCTATAGATATCCACCATTTCTTTTTTGGAATTTTTAATTTATTATTTTGCTTGAAATATTCAAAACGTGGCTTACTTTTCAAATTTATTTGTCATGTATTGCGCAACAGTCGCGAATATTTTGCATATTTCAATTCCATACATGCACATACATTTATTACAAATATGTGCTCCATCTCTTTTTTTTCCTGCGCGCGCCCTCACCCACCGACCCTATTTCCCTACTAATTTGAAATTCCCCCTCTGCCACTGCCTCTGCCTCTGCCGCCCACTTGACGTTTTGTCTATTATCCGTTTTTGTGTCCTGCGTTCGCGGTAAATGCATCAGCGGCCGTTGCTGCACACTGCCTAAAAGTGTGCTGCATTTTTTGTAATTGCTTTGACCATGCTGCACTCTCGCGCTATACGCCTCTTTTTTTTTTTTTGGTTCGCTTGGCTGCCATTGCCAAGGGGAAGTGCAGTGAGGGGGGTTGAGGGGGCGGATGGTTGCTATATTTTATAGTTGTATATGAATTTAATGCATTTAGGGCTGCATATGAAGCGCAACACTGACGCAGTGCAACTCAACAAAATGGCAGATGCGTATACTCCTAGATATAGCAGGGAGAGGTACAAATATTTGACATGTACATACATATAGAGTGTATGTGAACAAATGTGCTTTATTGCAGATACACATGTAGCGAGACTTTTTTTTACCCCCACATGCAACTCTGAACACCTTTTCTAATTTATTTCAAAAACTGCGACAAAAAGTGATAGAACTTTAATTAAAATATGATTTGAGTATTTCTAATAACATGGCTTTGTAAATATTATTTAACATATTAACTAAAATATTCTTTAAAATGGCTATAAAAAGTGATTGCAATGAATTGAATTGATCAGTTTTTAAACGAATTAATCGCCTGTATGTCTACAGACATATCGATTGATTTTGTATTTATTTTATTTATTTATTTTCCATTTTTTATGCCAAAAACAAAAACAAAAATATTTATTAATGTATAGTGTAGCTGAAATCTATAATTCTATAATTAGACGAAAAATGGCAAATAAAACCTCAATTAAAATGGCAAAATTTTAAAGGAGACCTAATGACCTTGAACAAAACTATTTAGCACTAAAATGAATAAACGATTTTTTTTACATACAATTTACTTGTAGCGCAAGGGATGAGTTTATCAATCAGTTTACTATTATATTTATTTATTCCATTAACAAACTCTTTGGGTATTTAGATTAGTTATATATTCGATAGTTTTAATATTGTATTTTTTAATCTTATTTACAAATTATATTACTGTTAATGTTAGGTATATATTCGATCATTTTAATATTGTATTTATTTATTTTATTAACAAATTCTATAACTATTAAGATAGGTATAGTATATGCGATTTGATATGGATGCAGAAAGAAGCTCCCAATATACATTGACATTTAATTCAGCATCAATTCTATTATTTTTAACGTTTTAATATTGTATTTTTTTAATCTTATTTACAAATTCTATTACTATTAAGATAGGTATATATTCGATATGCACAAAGAAACTCCCAATATATTACATTGACATTTAAGTCAGCATCAATTCGATTACTGCGATATATGGGCGGTCGATACAGATTACAATAAACTATACTGTTTAAAAATAAGTTAGATTTATTTCATTTAAAAGTAAGGAAAGCCTCAAACAATTAATGTTTATTGTAGATACAAATGCCCATTGTTTCTTAAAAAGACTATACTATATGATTCTTTATTGGTTAGCATTATTTCTTTCACTTGTTCAGCTTTAAATCATGCATAGAAACTCGACCCGATCCACTTGTGAAGCAACACCAGCCACAGATAATTGGTATAAACAAAAATATTTATTTGTAAAAGCCCCCTTTAAAGCATTTCGTTTGCCTGGCAGCTGAGCTTGTTCTACCTGCCAATATATTGTCTTGCTTTTAAATATTTTGAACTTTTCGGAGACACATCAACATTTACAACACACATCATTAATTTTTGTGCAAGCCCCCATATATAAGATTTCGAAAAAAAAAACTGAACTCTAACCCATAAGTGTGGTTAAAAAATGAAATCGCAACACAAATATTTGCATTTCTTGTGAAAGTTCAAATAGTTTGCAGACAAGACAGGACAGACCTAGCAAAGGCAGAGAGCCATAAAATTGTAGTACGGTTCTGCACATCATAGCCGATATGAGTGTACATATACTATGTGCTCGTGTCTGCCATTTCTTAAAATTTCTTCAGCACGATTGCGTAGTTGAGTTTCGAATTCTCATTAGACTAAGTTGCCAGCCATCCTTCAAGCCAAACTCTATGACTATATGACAGGCGTCCCCCCTCGGCCCCATCACCACCTTGTCTCAAGTAGAGACAGTAGTAGAAGCAACCAATGTCGTAACCACAAAAACTTTGGTGTGCATGGTAGCCCCCGCATCTTCTTGGTGGCAGAGAAGCGCCAAAGACTTGAGACAAAAACTAATGCATATGTTTAGGCATTTTAATTTATATACATATATATGTATGTATGTATGTTTGTGTGTTTTGGGTTGGCGGCACACATATATGTACATGAACTTCTAAGAAAACGCACACTCACACAATTATACACATGCACGTACACGTTCGCATGAGCACATACTTGTATGTACATACGTGTGGAGAGAGAATGTCTCGGTGCTGTTGATAAAAGCAACTTCCATTTCATTTAAACTACAATTTCCTTGACAGTGTGCCGGGGCAACCACTACCTCCATTCCGCCCTCCACTATTCACTATCCACAGCCCCGTTGCCTGGGCTGCGTGGGTGCGAGGAAGGGGCTGTGTGTGTGTGTGTGTGTGTGTGTGCAACCCTTTCACGCAACTCACGCACTTATGAGTTAAACGAAAATTTTCTTAGCAGCCTTTTAGGCGCTGGGGGGTTCTTCAAAGCCTGTCGTCTGGAGAAATATGTCATCAGCAGTTGGCAGCAGCAGCAGCAGCACCAGCAGGGCAGAGCACGATGGCTTCGACAACATATTGGGCGCACACCCATACACCCATACACACATCCATATTTACAAATACTCGTATAAGCATATATGTATGTATGTAAACTAATGTGCAGTTACAACAACAAAATAATTCATTATGTGTGAGTTGCTGTTGCTTAGAAAGTTGATATTGTAGTGGTATGTAGTCTGCTTTTAGGCGCAGCAGACAGCAACAACAACCACAACACATGCTCTCATGTGCGAGCAAGTTTGTGTATATATGCATGTCTGTGTGTGTGAGTGCGTATTTATGTTAGTTTTCCAATGCTTTGAACTCCAACAGTACTATAAGTTGCCACCCATGAACATTTTTGGCTATTGCTTTTGTTTTAAGATGCCAGCCCGTATATTTCTGATACGAGACTTAGTTCTTAGTAGCAGCAACAACAACAACAATCGGCTGCTGGCGGCATCTCAGTCCACCCACATACATATGTGTGTAAAATGCTACGATTTAAAGTCAAACCTATCTATATAAAACAAACAATAATAGCACTAAACTCGTTAATAAAAGTAATAAAATAAAATTAGAATGAACTACATATTTACATATGTACTTATTTAATTATCTATTTATTTAATTATTTATTTATTTTCATTTCATCAAGTAAATAAATAATATCTATTTATTTTTTTACTTAATGATTTATTTATTTGATTATTTATTTATTTTTATTTCATCAACAAACAAAGCTTTTGATGTAAAAAAAATGAATGCAATAGAGAACTTAAAATAAATAAATAATATAATAAATAAATAACCTATCCATATAAAACAGATATAGCAATAAACTTGTAAATAAAAATAATAACCTAAAACTTAGAATGAACTCCATATATATGTACTTATTTAATTATCTACTTATTTTGCTATTTAATCATTTATTTAATTATATATTAAATTATTTATTTTATTAACAAACAAAGCTATCTATGTAAAAAAAAATGCAATAGAGAACTTAAAACATATAAATCAAAAGAATGAAAAAGCATAAAGAAAGAATTTGTTATTAGACCTAATTAAAAAGAAATAGAAACAAGAATAAAAAATAAAAAACAACTAAAATTAATAAAAAATTGAAGTATGTACTTAAATAATAAAATATTTGTGCTCTTAATGCCTTAAAATTCTTACAAAAACTTCTTCCCGCATTTTGAAGAAGATTAAAAGCAAATATATATTATTTTTGAAAAATATATATTTTTTTTATTTCGCCAACAAACAAAGCTATCACTTTCTCTGCATTGTGCCGTGTATTTTTGCTACACGTATTGTTACGGTTAGATTTTTTCGACGGCTTTATACTGAAATTGAAATTCTATTTCACATGTTATCTCATTTAAATTTGACACTCATCTACCGGGTGCCTTCGCATTATATAAGAACTCCACGATCATTTTGTATGTTGTAAGATTTATATGGTAGATTTATATGGTTTATTTATATGCCATTGTCAGAACTGGACTCAAATGGGGCCATTCGGGAAGTACCAGCTTTTAAATACAAAAATAATCATCAAAATTTATTCACACAGTCGAAAGTCCGAATGTGGTTTATTGCGGCATGAGACCCCAACGGAAAATAATTAGATATTTAAATAAAACACAAGAAATTCATAATAAAAAATAGCTTAAGATCATATTTCCGAGAAATTGTAGTAAAAATAACGAAAATTAAATTAAAAATAAAAAGAAACAATTTGCGGACGTGTTCACCCGACAGAGTCCTACGACTGAATGCTAAACTCGAATAAAATGTTTGACTACCTCGACTTTTGCAAAAAGTGTTGATCAACATCGGTTTACAATAAGTGTTGACAGGCGATTGACAAATTGATTCTTAGAGCAAGTCTGGCAAGATCGCAACGATACTTTATCGATGTTTTCAGTTTGCAGTCCAACGGTTTCCTGCTATGACGCGATTTCGTCACTAGCTGATATTCCCAAATTCCAAATCGATGCCATTTACCGTGTTTAGTGAACACTAGTACGCTTTTACAAGAATAAATTGGTTTTAAATGATTATTAAATGTTGCTTAATTTTGATTCCAAATCTGCACGCCAGTTTCAAACGCTCTTGGTTTCTCGATTGATGTCTGATGCCGAGAAAAGATTTCAATGAATTCATTTTAAGGAATGTCTCAATTATATTTCAATTATTAAATAAGTTGTATTAAAACTCTGGTCCCATTTTAAGGAATGCTTTAAGGAATGTTTTAATTATATTTATTTTATTTGATAAAACTTTGTCCAGTGTTATCTTAAGGAATGCTTTAAGAAATGTTTTAAGGAATTATTAAATTATATTTAAATTTTTTGATAAGTTATGTAAAAACTGCAAACAAATGTTTTAAGGAAGGTTTTAATGTATTTTTTTTAATTATATTTCAATTATTCAATAAGTTGTATAAAAACTCTGCTTTAAGGTATGTTTTATGAAATGTTTTAAGAACTGATTTATTTAATTATATTTTAAATATTTAATTAGCTGCGTGAAAACTCACACGAGACTGTTTGATGAGAATGCGAGTATTTTAACTTTGTTTGATTTCAAAAATAATCACAAATTCACAATAATTAAACTTATATTTTTGCAATTTCTGGTGCTTAAAACACTGTCTTAAATACAACATAATAGCACGATTGAACTTTAATTATCCAATAAGCACAAATGAAGAACTTATTTATAACTAGCACACTTCAAAGAATGCCACATATTTCAACTCAGGCCGCAATGCCACACACTAATCCGTGACAGAAAATATACCAACATTTGTGGAAAAGTGCAAAAATATTTCGCATTTTTATTTTTCAAAAAATTCATATATTCAGCTCCTACTGTACTTTATATTCACAAGCGCATTCCGTTGCTCTGGAGGCTGTAATTACGAAGCAAGACGAATGCAGTCTCCGTTTACTTCGCCTCTTGAGCTTCAACATTTTGAGGCAATAGAAATAAATGCTTGGATTTATGTGTGCCTGCTTAATTGCTCGCACTCCACAAAACCTGACCCAATGCCAGACACACACACACACACACACACACATACACTCGTACATGCTCGTATATGCGTATATTTAAGCATACATTACTCATACGCACTGCTGTACTCTGCCTCCCTAGCTTTATGACTCAAAACAAATTCCATAAGAGAAAAAACAGAACAACAACAACTGTTATACTTGTATGCAGAACTAGAAGTTATTTGAGTCGAAGAGCCTCAGAATTTCTTGAACACAAATGCACAGCTTCAAATTTGCAGTGTGTGTGTGTGGGGGGGGGGGGGAGGAGGGGAAGGGGGCGTGTACATCCATATCTACATATGGATATGTATGCAGTCAAGGTTGTATTTCTTAAGTCGAGCGCAAGAGAACTGCCATAAAATGAAGTTTTGATGAGTGCAAGCAGCAACTGACCCCAAAAACATTCCCATCATCTTGGAGAAAACTCACACAAGCACACACTAACAATACACACACACACACACACCCACACACTCACAAATCAAGTTGCCGGACTGTCTGCTTTAAATTCACAAAAATCTCACTCAGTTGCTTGAAGGGAAAATTAACTTGGCATCTCCAGTTGATGTACAGGACCCTAAATCTTTTTTGGTCATTGACATTGTTCAGTATACATATATAGTATGTATATATAATATACAAGTAGGTATATGTATACATATGTATGAGCCTGCCTCCTTTCTTGTATCGTTTTAATTAATGCAAGCTTTGTTCGTTTCCTTCATCCGGTCGTTCGACTGCCTTAAGCCAAGACTAGCTCGGACTAAAAGAAGTTGTCTACATGCCACATATATCTCACATTGGTTAGTTATTCTTCTTATGAATTCAGATTTTTTGAATCCAAGTATGCCTTTTAAAAGCTAAAGAAACATTTCTCTTGAAGTGGAGCTACAAATCCGCTACGTTTGAAGAAAATGAATCAGTATTTGGGAAAATTTAGAATAGGGAAACTTTAATTTTCTAATTTGGCCTCTCCTGTACATTTTCAACACCTCCGTTTGCAACTTCATTTGAGCAATACACCCCCAACCCATATCCAGTCCCTGCTCACACACTCAGTTGCCCAAACCGAGCAAAACCACTGTCCTTCAACCACAAACCGCCACAAGAGCCCCAGCTCGCATCGTAGCCATGGCGTAGACAAATGCAAGTAAAAACCCAAACCAAGGCCAACGTCTTAACCAACGATGGAAGCGAAATGTTTCATTAGAGCGACGTTAGCCGCAAATGGCAACCAGAGGAGGGCACCTTAACTCAGACTCCTCTACCATGCACCCTCACCCCCCACCACTCATCAAACCCCAAACCCTTTGGACTCGCACGCACAACTAATTTGCCCGCACTGGTTGGATGGCAGCACACAAAAGGCAGAAAGCAAGACAAGCGACAGAAGAAAAAAAGAAAAGGAAGAAAAATACATGAAAACCAACCTTGCAGGACTTTCATCTTGCCGGGCATAAGAAAACTTTTCCTGGGGTCGCCACCCACTTGTGCGCATTTTCTTTGACGTTGAGAAATTTTCTTGTTCGCCTGCTCCGTTTTTTGCGCATACTTTGGCCTCAAACTCTTTTCCGCCTCGGACTACGGTCTGGGCATCTTCTAATCATCGGGATTTGGCATACTATATTGAACGCTGAGCCAAACTTTGTGTGGTTCGTTTGAAAAAAGTTTCACGCAAACTACACTAAAAGAAGCAATTGGGTGGAATCCATTTTGTATTCCGATTTGTAATTTTCATGCGAAAGTTGTATTGAAATCAGTGTGTTGCTGTAATAGAAACGAGTGCTATTAATATAATTATATAATTAATATTATTCGACTTCTTTTAATCGCAAGAGTTTTGCTTTATTAAAAATTAAAAACAACGTGTTAACAGCGCGCTGTTAGCCACAGCTGAAGCTTACCGCTGTAAAATAACAGAGGGCTGCCCGCTTTGTCAGCCTCTCCGCCAATTTATAACTTTTATTCGACAGTTTTGTTGAAATTAGTGCACTGCTAGTATGTTGCTGTAAAACAAACGATTGCTGTTGAAGCAGGAGTTAACAATGAAATTGGTTTAAGTAGCATTGCAATTTAATTAGGCATATAAATAGCATTATTAGATTACTGTTGTGAATTTCACAGCACACGTACCAGTTAACATTCTAGCTCGCTGTTAATTTGAAATGTTAACGAAAGCCTCTGTAAGGGTCACTTGTGATGGAGCACCGAAGCGATTAATACGTTTAATAAATGTTCATTAATTTTTCCAGGCACCCAACTCCTTTTACTATTATACTATATTATTAATTCATTCAAATTTATTTAATCGCCAAGAATTTGTTTTATTGAATACAAAATGTTGACGTGGCAGCGCGCTAAGCTAACCGCTGTTAAATAACAGAGCGCTGCCTCTCTCTTAAAGCCTCTCTCCCTATGTTAGCCAAGTAGTTATAAACTAATCACATTGAAGTGTACAATTAGCATAAGAAAGTGAACAATACAAGGGGGAAGAATGAATAAATGATTCAGCAATAAAACTTCATCTTATCCTCCATTAAAAATTACAAACATAACGTTCTCTATTATAGTATGTTGTGAGACTAACAATATTTTGTTGATTTATCTGAACACCACATCTGTTTCCTTCTTTATCCTTACAGGAAACCATACCAGCAACACCGGTGAGCAACACCGAGACAAGCAGCGTCGGTGCTGGCAGCGGCATTGGCGGTGGCGGCGGCGGCGGCAGCGACATCGGCAGCACCGAGTCCGAAGCCTATGCGGGCCTCATGAAGGATGCCGATAAGCTGAAGCTGATGTTGCTGGCGTGGAACTATCAGAACTCGACGGCAGTGCGCAACGGCACCGAGGGTCCTGATCTGAGCGTGGTGGGCGGCTTGTGGGCGCAATATCAGAATGCGCTGGCGCAGAATGCCGCTGCAGCAGCGGCGGCCAGCGTTAAAATGGACAGCTCCCTGTCACCGGTGCCCCGTCAGGATACCAATTCACCGATGGAGGCACAGGATGAGACCAATTCGTCGGGCCAAAAGGAAGAGGATGAGGTATCAGAGGACGATTCGGATGACAAGCTGGATGAGAAGCTGGCCACCCCACACGATCCCGAGCGGTTGAAGGCGTTCAATGTGAGTAATGATGAAGAAGATGAAGAAGAAGATGATGATGATGATGGAGCATGCCACAAATGTAAAGTGAACGTTACCAATAGGTTCACACCTAAGCAATATCCCTAATTCGACGCCTGCATATTGTTTAGCTAACGAGTCCTCTCTCTCTCTCTCTCTCGCTTGCCTTGCAGATGTTCGTGCGATTGTTTGTGGACGAGAATCTGGATCGCATTATTCCAATCTCCAAGCAGCCAAAGGAAAAGATACAGGCCATCATTGATTCGTGTGCTCGACAGTTTCCCGAGTTCAGCGATCGCTCGCGAAAACGGATTCGCACCTATTTGAAGTCCTGTCGCCGCAACAAGAAAACCCGCGACGGCTGGGAGAATACGGTGAGCAGATCCCATACATATACATATGTATTATCTATATATTTGTCTGAAACTGTTCCGAACTCTGAAGATTTAGAAAAAAGCGAACTGCTTCCGCTTAGGCCACTTCTATCTGGTTATACATATATGTATATCTATCTTAACTTCAACTCATTCTTACTTTACAGTTTATAAATAAAATGAAGTATATGCTTATTTCTAAGGAACAATAGTCATGCTCATGATTTCTAGTGTTATTTGCATTTCGAATGAACTAGTTTCGAGTTAAAATTAAATTAAATCATAAATTTTGATACCAATTCGTAAGATTCAGATCGAATTCAGTTCATATATGTGACCCAGCTCTAAATGAACACTGAAACATAAGCCGAACTAGTTCATTTTACTTTATGTTTATTTGTAAATTAATTATAAGATAATAATGGAGTTACAATTCAATTTAAAAACGTATTTATCCATATATTTATGAACAGAACTAGTTGCTTTTTCAATTAAGCATTGCTAGTTCAACTTCATAAATAAGTTCTAAGGAGAACTGTACCTATTTATGAAGTAAATTAGTTGCTCTTTTCAATTAAATATTGAAAATTCAACTACATGATCATTTTATAGAAGTAGCTTACACAGCTATGATGAGAACTAGTTCCTCATTTAAAAAATAACTTATGCATATGATCAATGCTCTTCTTAACTAAGCATTGTTAGTTCAACTGAATGACCATTTTCTAAGGAGTATTTTACCTATTTATGAAGTGAATTAGTTGCTCTTTTCAATTAATCATTGCTAGTTAGACTACATGATCATTTTCTAAAGAAAATATTGTACATTTATGACCAGAACTAGTTCTTCTTTCCCACTTCTTAATGTAGTTATATACAGATACAGGTTCCCATTTCTACAGTACAAACTAGTTACAATATACAAATTGAGCTGAAAGGGCTGTCAGGCTTTCTAAAGAGACCTTCATATATATATAAACTGAACTAGTTCCACTGCAAACTATGTACAATATCAACTTTAAATTGTCTACTTAAATAAATTGTTCCTCCTTAGCTTTAAAATGTAAAAATATTTCACATTTAGAAGCAGCGAAGATTAATTTATATGCAGCACATTATATCTTCTTGAAGAATGTGCCAAAGAATAGAAAATTATTCATATACATAGCAACTGAACTAGTTCCACGGCAAACTATGTACAAAATCAACATTGAATTGTCTAATAAATTATTAAGCAGGGCTTTAGAATGTAAAAAAAAAGTTAACCTTTAGAAGCATTGAAGATGAAAATTATATCTCTTACATCTTATATCATTACTTGTATATCTTCTTCAAGAATGTACCAAAGAATACAAAATAGTTTATAATAATTGGCCAAATCTAGCACTATTTAACAACTATTCTTTATTGCAGACCCGTCCCACACCCGCGCACTTGACATCGGTGCAGGCGGAACAAATTCTGGCCATTGCCTGCGAGAACGAGTCCATGAATGCGAAGCGCATGCGCATTGGCCTCGAGCCCATCACACATGCGGTTCCGGCGCCGGGCAGCGCAGTCGCCGCTGCAGCAGCAGCGGCCGCCGCCGCAGCTGTGGTGGCCGCCACCAGCTCCAGCGCCGGCACAAGCACCGCCAGCTCCAATTCCACCGTCACATCCGCCGTATGCGGCGCCGATGCCGCGACGCTGACCAGCGTAGCCGCCGCTGCTCTGCCCTTCGTCAGCGCCGTTGGCTTTGCGCGCTCCACACCCAATTCCGAGCACGCCGAGGCCCTGCCCTTCGGCAGCGCCGCCAATGTGGGTGGCAGCGCCGGCGGCGGCAGTGCCGGGGGTGGTGGCATCAACTCGGCGCGCAGCTCACCCCTCGCCCTGAGCTCCAATGCCAGTGTGAGTGGCGGGGCCAGCGTAACGGGCCTGACGCTGCCCAATGGCGGCGGAGCATCGAATGGTGCGTCAGCTGGCTTGGCAGGACTACCCGCGAGCAGTCCGTTGTACCGACCCACAGATTTCAATTCACCCTCGGCGGCATCACCGTTTGTAGCCGCCGCAGCGGCCGCAGCTGTGGCGGCCGGACGCGCGCCCAACTATCCCGGCTATTTCCCGGGCGTTGCCGGACTGGGCAATGGTGAGTACTCGAAGGATAAAAAGAGAGATTCCTTTCTTGCCTTTCTCCTAATTATGTGCAGCTGGATCTAATCTTTTGTCTCTCATCTTGCAGCTACGCCCACCGATCTCTCCATGAAACCAACCACGCTCAATAGCGCCAACAGCCTGACAGGCAACAGCAACAACAACAATGTCATTACCGGCGTCACGCTCAGCACTCAGAACAACCTCAATGCCATGGCCAATAGCCTTAACAGCCAGCTGAGTGCCGCCAACTTGGCCAATCTGAGCAATGCGAACAACAACAATGCTCTGGTGACGGCCACACAGCAGCTGCAGCAGTTGCAGCAACAACAACAACAACAGCAGCAGCAACAACAACAACAGCAGCAGCAGCAACAGCAGCAACAACAACAGCAACAACAGGTGGCGGCGCTGGGAGTGGGTGCCGGGGCCCAACAGCTGGGTGGCCTGGATCCGAATGCGGCGCGTGCGCCGCCCCTGCTGCCCCACAAGCTCAGTCCGAACGAGGTGACAGCGGCACGGCAGGTGATCTCCGCGTATCGCGAGAGTGCCGCCTTTCTTCTACGTACCGCCGATCAGGTGGAGCAGCTGCTCGTGCAGCAGCAGTAAATGGTGGAGAGGAGGTGGAGTTGGAGGAGGGGGCGGGGTTGGGCGATTTCCAAGAAACTTTTAAGCCTGCGCCAAGCGTGGGTTGTTCCTACTTAATGTTAAATTGAATTAAACACAAATACACACACACACACACACACTTAAGCGCACACACACACACACACACTCACATACAACTAAGCAGCAGCAAGCTACAACAACAACAACAAAAAACAAAACAAAAACAACCACTAAACTAATTAAAGCAAAGCAAAAACAAAAATAGTCAAAGCATAGAGCAAAGAACATAAAACGAAATTAATAACAGCAACAACAACAACAACAACAAGAACAAAAAGCAAATACCAAATAAACAACAAAAACAAAACAAAAACCAAAAAATAGTCAAAAGTTCGTTTAAAAGCATTTTTAAGTGTTTTTTCCTCAAACTACGTACAGCATATTTAAATAATATAAAACAAAAAACAAAAACAAAATCAAATAAAATCTAAAGAAAAGAGATAAAGAAAAATTATTGCAATAGCAGCAGCAGCAGCAGCAGCAACAGAAATAAGAGCAGTCTACACAGTGTCTACTAAAAGTATACTAACAATAGCCACCAATCGCATCACTTCTTATTCCACTTTGTCGTTTTGCGTTTTCAGTTTCCACGCACTTTCCGACTCGATACGCGAGTGCGCGATTTGTTAAATAATAAACGAAGGAAAAATAATATTATTATGCAACTAAGTTTTTGGGGTCGTCATGTCGATGGATTGTTGTAAGTTTTAAGCGACTTGATAACATTTTTAAAAATTATTAATAATGGGAGAACGAACAACAGCAACAACAACCACAAAAAAAATAAAAATAAAAAATTACTATGAGAAAACACAGGGTGATACTTTGAAAAATTATTACAAAGCATAAGCTAACTAAAATTTAAACAAAAAACAAAAACACAAAAAAGAAACTAAGTGAAAAGAACTTAAAATGTAAAAACTATACATGTATCTATAATTGGAAAAGTGGCATGGCAAGGGAGGGAAGGGTATTATTCTTTGGCATTTCCACCACAACTTTTTAGCTATTCTTTTTTTAAATTTTTATTTAATATGTATATAGAAAAATTGAAATAAAATGGTTTCCGCTATTTCAAACTTTAAAGTGCACTAATTAGTAGTATTTGCCTAAAATTTGGACCAAAACTAATCCAAAATATTCTTTGGCTGCACTTTTCATAAACTCTCTCTTACAGAGGTTCCATAAGAAACCGAGAAACCCTAGCAGTTCTTGGCAAAACTATTCATAACAATTTCTACTTGTATTTGTCGTTTTTATGCTTTGTAAGAATTTCCATTGAGTTTTGAATTGTTTTCTATTAATAAAGCTTAGTTTCATTAAGTTTAGTTTTATTGAATTTTTTAACAAATTTTCGATTTCTGAAACATAAATGAGTATGCAGAATACAAACAATACTTAAATATAAAAAATAGCCATAAATGTTTTGCAAATATAAATGTGCATGTATGTATAAATACGGAAATGGAATACGAAACAGAGTCCAGTTGAATGAGAGTGTCCCAAGAGATGGATTAGGGAGAGGAGGGAGTGGCAAGGCAAATTATAGAATTTAATAATATAAATAAAAACGGAATTATTTAATCAACCAATAAATAACTATTAAATATATGTAAAATGCTGGTATTAAGCTAAAGTCACAGCTCTTGAGCACTTCGCAAAGACAAACCGAGAAAGGAAAAGTAATACAAATCCGCATGACATTTGCATAGAAATGAAAAAATAAATTAATTATAAAAATAAAACAAAACAAAACCCAATTTTAAAAGTCGATTTAATAAAGAATTTATGAGAATTATATGTACATTAAAAATGTGTTATTGTTTTATTTAATATTACATAGGTTCGGGGATTTGTCTCAAAGAGCGAATTTCCAACGAATTTACAAATATTTTTCAAAGATTTTACATTTGAGACAAATTTTGAGGTACTTCTACAAATTTTGAGGTACTTCTACAAATTTCTAAAGCGCGACCTTTTGTGTTGTAAGTTAAAGCTTAAATTATTTGAATATTAGCACCGATAAAAAATTAAGATTGTGCCATCTAGCGGTAGACTTAGTAACCTTGAATGTTGTTTCATTAAGGCACACACATATAAGCAGTACAGCCACCGAAGCAGTGCATAAATCGGGAAGCCGGCTCAGAGTCTTAACAAAAATAATAATAAATATATGCATACATAGATATGTATGTATATTGATCAGGATATACATAAAATATAATTATTTGTACTTACTACTTATTAATGAACTGCGGTGCCGCATTTTTTCTGTTTTAATAGGGTATTAGGGTAGTTTTGTACTAATTTTATAGACAGAAAGAAGCGTGGCAGACCCCCAAATACATATACACCTAATTCTGTTTTTACACGGTAATTTAACACGGTTCGAAAATTTAAAATATTTCCATTTATCACGATTCATTTTGCATATGAGCAATGTCTTTTTTACACGACTTTTCCATATGAACGCAAGGATCGTGGAAAGTAAATGCATGAAAAGCAGAAACAGTCGCTACGCCACACACGTATAGAGGCGCGACGGCCGATTTACAGTTATGATTTTTGGTTCTTTGCCTTTACCTCTGCCTTCTTAACGAGCGAACTCTGCTGGCAGCTGTAGTGCAAGGGTCAGTTTTGCTTGAACTGTTGAACGCGTCGCGCCGCCGGTTTTTGGAGTTGCCGCGAATTTTAAGAAATCGTGTAGTTAATTGCTTAAATAATAGTAAAAATATGTGAAAACATATTATATTTGAATATTAAGTTGTGTGTGAAGTGTAAAATGCATAATATGTGTTTATTAATGCGAAAATGCCGCGCAAATTACGCGCGAAAACATACATACATATTTATGTATGTGTGTGTGGGTGTGTATACGCGCTGTCAAATAAATGGTGCAGTGCAATTTTTGAATAAGTTCCACAGCGTCACCTGTCGTTTGTAAAATAAAGCTTAACTTATTTGAATTATTAGCACCGATAAATAATTAAGATTGAGCAATTATCTCTGTTTGAACGTCCTCGGGCAGTAGGCTACACCGTAACGTGCAAATAAATATTGTGTGTTAAATGTGTTATTGCATTACTCTGTAGGGAATAAACGAAGTTTCCACAAAAAAACACGCAAAGTGACATCTAGCGGTAGATTTAGCAACATTGAAAGTATGTTTCATTAACATAGCTGAGACACACACATATAAGCAGTACAGCCACCCAAGCAGTGCATAAGTCGGGAAGCCGGCTTTTAGAGTCTTATTAATAATAAATGCATATATGCATATGTATGTATGTATATTGATCAGAATATATGTATATTATATATGTACATAAAATCTTGATCAGTATGACAACACGAGTGAATATAGCCATGTCTGTCCATACGAACGCAAGGATCGCGGAAAGTAAATGCATGAAATGCCCAAACAGTTGCTACGCCACACGCATATGGCGCGAAAGCAGATTTACAGTTAGGATTTTTGGTTCTTTGCCATTACTTCTGCATTTTTAACGAGCGCACTCTGCTGGCAGCTTCAGTGCAAGTGTAAGTTTTGCTTGACCTGTTGAACGCGTCGCGCCGCCGGTTTTTGGAGTTGCCGCGAATTTTAATAAAATATATAGTTAATTGTTTAAATAGTAGTAAAAATATGTGAATACATATTATATTTACATATTAAGTTGTGTGTGAAGTGTAAAATTCTTAATATGTGTTTATTAATGCGAAAATGCCAAATGCAAATGCAAATTGCGCGCTGAATACATACATATTTATCTATGTATGTAGGTGTGTGTGTGTGTTCGCAATGTCAAATAATTTGCGCAGTGCCTAAATTTTTGTTTTGTTTTTTAAGTGGTGATAATTGTGATTTAATAATATTAATTTTTTCCAATTTTGAAATGTATGTAAATGTAAGTACGCACTGATTCATATTTCGTTATTCCATAATAATTAATTTTTACTTTTCAATTTACTATTTTACTGCATTCTTTAACATACATGTTAACATAACATGACGTTTCATGTATGTATGTATGCATACGTCTGCCAATTGGCAACACAATTAGCAGACAAACTGTTACATAACATAACAGAAACATAAAATAAGAAAGAAGAACAAGAAAAACGCAATGTAACCAATTTGCCGTATGATTTGTATAACAGATTTCTAACTTGGCTACATTTGTGTGTTTGAGTCAGTTGTATGAACAAGTTGGAGTGTGGGTGGTCGATCACCCCAACTTGTCGCAAAGGAGCAAGAGAACGCCGTTAGATCAGCCGAGTAAGAGAGCCTCGTCAGCATTAGATTTCTCTTGTGGGAGAGAAGTAAGCACACAATTATGATAATTAATTGGCAAGTCGATACGATTCTTTTTGTCCGTTTTAGCCATAAGTGCCAGAAGTTCTGTTTTTTGTTTTTGTTAAACAATTGTGATAAGAATATTTATTTAAATCTGGCCACTTTTTAGCTAAAATTTGTTTTTGTGCCGGTACTCTTCACAGTGTGCACTCTTCATACACATGTTTGTGCAGCAACAAAGATGGGGGTTAGTTTTCATTGAATTGTGAAACAACGGCCGATCTCAGTAACGGAGCTTCCACTGTAACTGTGTGTGTGGTGTGCTGGGGATTAGACTTTGACAAACCGTTAGTTGTTCGCAGTGTCTTGAGTCTAGACACAAACCTCAGTGGCTTTCAAACTAACGTATATTGCAATGCATTGGCTAAACGACCAGCTGTTCTAAAACTGTAACAATGAAACTGTTGATTCTAAAGAGCGACTATTATTTTCTTTCTACTCATTAACTCTATATGGGGTTTTATAAATTTATTAAAAAGAGAAAATATATTTTAAAAAAAAAGAAGAAAATTATGTTGTGTACATTGGAATTTTGTTGCTGAAAAAAACAGTCAAACAATAACCAACCAGACCCCAAAAAAGCATCCAGTCTTGCGTCCTGGGCTTCTTAGAAAATGAACCCAGAGTCGGGCAAGCCATTATACGAAGTCCTGGGCTGCCATACAGCCGAGTCTTTTTATTGTTCCCAGATTTCGATCAAGCGGCCTGTCCGACTCACCTCATATTTAGTTTATTTGGGAATCACCATCCAAAGCGTTTTAAATAAGAACAGCACATGGTTGATTAAATTACAACTAAACTTTTTATTGTCAATTACATGTTAATCATATGTCGAAAATTTATAAAATTTTGCATTGGAGTAGAATACCAAAAAATAAATAAGATTACAACTTAGCTTAGCTCATTTCGTTTCATTATCGTTTTGTATCATTTTCGATCCACTATTCCATTTTTACACATTTCTCTTCTTCCACTTAAATTGAACTATTTTTAATGACTGTTTATTAAGACGAAAGAAAAATACAGAAAAGTAATGGAAGCACCAACAATAAATTTTTGTTCCTTCTGCACGTTTCTCCATAGCTCGCATACTGCACCGAAGAAGAAGAAGAAGAAGTAATCGTCCTAAAGTATTTCCTTTGTGGCAAGAATTTACTAGAAATTTGTAATGTGTGTGTGTATGTTTGCGTTTAACTTAAAATACACTTCGGGGTCTTGTATCTACAACTAGAACTTATGAAACACTAAGGCAAAAACTGCATAACAATGTCCTTTGTACTTCACGCGAGGACGCCGTCCAGTGCGTGAATGACGCCGTTGGTGGCTGGAATATTGGAGGTGACCATCTGGGCGTCGTTCACCTTGATCTTGCCGGCCGAGGTCTTCTGCAGTACAACGGTCTTGCCCGTGTACAGCGAGTCCTTGACTTGGTAGAAGCGCATGCCCGCCGAGAAGAGAGCGCCGGGCACAATGTGCTTCATGGCGAACTGTTCGGCTGTCTCCTTGTCGTTGTAGAGCTTCTCGAGTGTATCAGAGTCCAGTTCGCTGAAGCTCTTGTCCACGGGCGCGAATACAGTGTAGGTCTTGACGCCTGCTATATAAGATTTTGAATTAGCGATGGTGATGGACTTGCATTTAGTTATAGACTTACCCTTGCTTTGCAACTTCTCGGATAGACCTGAAGTGTAGAGAATCTTCAAGAAGTTGGAGAAGCGACCCTCGCGATCCGACTGAAGTGTTTGAAGCAGATCCCCAACTGGCAGTGGGAACATGACGCGATCGACTGCATGTGCCACGCCCTGCGGTATCTTGATGTCCTTCTTATTCAGCACAACCATGGCGCCATTAATGGTGGTGAGCTGTGGTAGAGAAGAGAAGTACTTTGTTAGTATTAGTAAACTGTAGAATCCTGATAGACTTTACTGAAATGTAAAGTATTAGAAAAAACTAAAAAACTTGGATGCGAAAAAGTATTTTCATAAAAGATTTCTGCAGCGATCTCTTTGTTGGCAGCTCTATAGTATAGTATAGCATAGCTCAAATAGCTAGAAAGAGTGATGTACAGACGGAAAAAAGCAAGGAAAGTTCATGCTGAACATGCCAGCTACATACTTTACAAATAGAATCTTCTACACCGTTTACCCCTTCGGTTACAACGGGCAAGGAGACTATCTAGAATATTAAGTAACCACCAGTGGAGACTACAAGGCTTTAGCACTCACGGTAACATCGTTCCATTCCTGATCGTGCATGTTGTATTGATTAACACGCAGCTGTGTGCCCGCCAAAGAGACTCCCGTCATTTCATCCTGCAGCGTGGCAATCTCAAAGGCTCCCGGGATCACATGATGCAGCAGCAACTGTGCAGGATTAAAAACATTGGGATGATAACAGAGCATACGTAATTATTGAACTTGAGTTGAACTTACGCCGCTCAAGAGTCTGGGATTGGAGTGGAACTTCTCTTCGGCACGCTCGGGACCACCCAGCTGGACCAACAGATTCTTGAAGGCCTTGTCTGTGGGCACAAAAATGGTGTAGGGCCCCGTCTCATTCAAGATGCTATCCAGGCCCGATTGTCTCAAGTACTTGGCCATGGCGAAGAGCCCATTGGACTTGAGTATTTGGAGCAGATCCTCGCTCGGATTCGAAAGCACTGAGCTGGCGGCCGCCGACTTCTCGCTGTTCTCTGTCTCCTGCACCAAAGCGTCGGCATATTGGGGAGGTGCCACAAGATCCTGGCTCGAAACACGCTCAGTCACAATAGGTAGATGTGTGGACGAGCCACCGTAAGAGACTGAAGCTGAGGTGGCCGAAGAAATGCTGTAAATTGGCGCCGGGGTGGTGCGTATTAAGCTGGAGGCGGCCGAGGTGGTCTCATGGACATACTGCTGAACAGTGCTGGAGCGATGTATATAGGGGGAATTCGTGGTGGTGGTGGTGCTGGTGGTTGAGGTGCGTGACGGATGATACTGACGATGGTTGCTGGGCGTACCTCTGGATATAAAAGGCGTGGGTGTGGTGCTGGTCGTTGTAGTGGTGGTGGGCGTGGTCGTCGTATAAACTGTGCTTGTAATGGGCGAGCGGGTGGTTTGAATGATCTTGCCGCTCTTTATCTCCACCACTTCGTCATTGGGCAGGGTTAGTCGCGAGACAGAGGGAGGCAGCTTGATTTCTCCACTGCGTATGCGCTCCAGAATGCTCTCCACTTCGGCGCCCGTCTGCTTCGTCTCCTTCTCCCCATTGGCCTTGACGCCCTGGATCTTGAAACTACCATCGGTTTGTTCCTCCAAATACACATAGGTGGCCTTTTTCTTCGGCGGCAGAGTGGGTGGTGAAGCGGTAGCCGGCGCCTGCGACTTGGGGGAGCTCAAACCCTCGATTTCATAGCCATCGGGTATGAGACCACGTTTGGCCAGCTCTTCAAGCGTGGGTGGTTGGTCCGAGTCCGAGGTTATCACAGCCGAGCTGGCAATGCTATTGGCACCATTTGTGATGCCCTGCAGCTCTGCACCACCGCCATACAACGAAGCCAAACTGGATAGATCTACTCCACCGGGCAAGCCCTGTGGTGGCACGCCCTCGGACTCAATTGGATCGGGCGAACGCAGAATTTGCACCTTTCCACCACCGGGTAAGAGTAAATCGTTACTCTTGGTGGGCGCCACATCGGTCAGACTCAGCTTCAGTTCCCCTGCACCACCCGCACCGCCGAGCGCCTGCTGAGCCAGCAGGGTTTGCAGCTGCTCCTGCGAATAGGCCTGCTGTCCCTGCACCAAATTCGGGTCGGTGGTGCGTATGACCTGGACACGCTGTCCATTGGGCAGCACCAGATCCATTTCGTCGTAGGTCTTGTTGCCACTGAGCGGTTTCTGTGGTGCATCCGAGAGTGCCGCCTTCAGCTGCTTCAACAGATCATCGCGTGCGATTGTCTTCACAGATTTTTTGGGACCGCCTCCAACCTTTTGGCCATATTTACCCAATTCGGCTTTAACCTGGGCGTAGACATTCTTCTTCTGGGGTAAGGTGGTGCTGGCCTCTGTGGTGGTTGTTGTCGTCGTCGTTGTGGTGGTTGTTGTCGGATGTTCTTTGTAGTATTGCTGCAGAGCGCTATTGAACTGATTGTATTCGGTTGGATGAGCCACAGGTCGTCCGCGTGGTGGTCCAAACTGTGGTTGAGGTGGCAGATGCTGGTAATTATGCTGACTGATGATGGTGGGCAGGACATGTTGCTTGATTGCATGTTGCTTGGCCAAGAACTCCTCGTGTTGCTGGCGCACTTTGTGCTGCGACTTCTCGTACTGCTTGGCCACAAACTGTTCGTGTTTCTGGATCAGCTTTTGTTTGTATTCCTGATCGGCAACCTGCGGCTGGGGACCGGCGGTACCAGCGGGCAGGAAGGGGGCATTGATGAACTGATGTTGTTGCTGCAGTTGCTGATGCTGTTGGTGTTGCTGTTGCACCAAAGTTTCGCGGGAGGGCTGTGCGGGAAAGGCGGTGGACTGAAGATTGGAAAAGATTTGGGGCACTGGCAGACCCAGTTGTGGGGTCAACTGATACTGTTGTTGCCCTTGTGGCTGCTGCTGTTGCTGTTGCTGCTGATAGCTAAACTGCTGCTGCTGTTGTGGTTGCTGCTGCTGCTGCGGTATTGTCTGAAAGGTGGGCACCGGCGCCTGGCTGGGCAGCTTTTGTGTGGTCTGAGGCAAAGGTTGGGCTCCGAATTGTTGCGGCTGCTGATAGGCAAAGGTTTGTGGTGATGGCTGTTGCTGTTGCTGTTGCTGGAAGGGCTTGTGGCTGTAGGAGCGTTGCGGCAATGCTTGCGATGGACCCACATGCTGTTGCTGCTGCTGCTGCTGATGCTGCTGCTGACTGCTGGCGAAGTTGCGCAAATCTAGAAAGTTCTGATGATGCAAGTCCAGCTGCTGACCGTTTGCCTGTGGCTGCGGCTGCTGTGGATATTGCAAGTTCTGAAGCTGATTTTGTGTAGAGCGCTGGAATTGCTGGTTGCTATGTTGCTGCTGTTGTTGTTGTGGTGGTGGTTGTTGTTGTTGTGGGAAAAAGCGATGTTGTGATTGTTGCTGATAGCTTGGACGACGATGCTGGTGATGTTGGGGATGTGGAATCGGCGTCTCAACGCCCGGCTGCACAAAGTTCTGCTGATTGTACGGCTGCAGGTTCAACTGACGACGATGGCCATTATGGAAGGGAGGCTGCAATTAGAAGCAGGAATTAGTGCTGGTTGCATAATTATCCATGTTTATAATTATTTATATGAGCAAGGGGAAGAATCATTGAAATTGTCAGGGTGAGATTGAGTTATTTACTTGTAGTTTTGTTTCAATTCTTAGTTGCTTTACATATTTTTCCATTTCTTATTAGCAAAGCTTTTAATATTTGAAGCATATTTTATGAAACATTTAGAGTTACTCCCTCGTTTTTGAATCTAGCGCGCTGCAGCTTAGCTCTGAGTCTGGCTTCTTATTGTTGGGCGCAAATAATTTATTAAAATGATTAGATTAATATACTAAGCTAAGCATGCGAGTAAAATAATGATAATAAGTTTGTTAAACTATTATTTAAAATGCATTATTTCTCAAAATTTTCCTATTTAAAATCCATTAATTCTCAAAAATTGCGTAAGAAACCTAAATAACATTGTTGAGCTTCGAATAATTCATCAAGAGTATATTATTTGAAGTCTATTAATTCTCAAAAATTTCTTAAAAAAATTCATTAAGAGTATATTATTTAAAAGCCTTTAATTATCACAATTTTCTTTCAAAACCTAAATAACATTGTTAAGCTTCGAATAATTCATCAAGAGTATGACATATATTTTTAATTTAATGTTTTCTCCCTTTCAAAAGCAAATAATATGCGCGTGCTCGTATGACATAAAAACTACAACTGACATAGAAAATCTGCGCTGCCATTGAATGATAAATAAGCAAGAGGCGTTCCCATTTCTCCCCCTTGAATTTTGCAATGTGCATTAATATTAATGCGAACCAGTTTAAATAGCAACTGTCACCAACACATACACTCATATAGTAGTTGTAGTTGTGGTTGTTGTTGTTATGCTCCATTTAGCAGAAAGTTTTGAAACGAGATTGTGCGTCGCGTTGCCGGTTGGACCTGTGGCTCCTTTTTGGCAGTCGGTCAAGTTGAAGTTGATAATAAACATGGCAAGTGGGTTGCAGTAAAAGTGCCGGCCAAGCCGGTACAGCCATGGAAAATATATAACTTACTGCCAATTATGTAAGACTTGCAAGCGATAGTTATAGAAAAAAAGCATTCCAAAGCAGCTTTTGGGGCTTAGGAATAATGCATACATTTAAGTTAGGGCTTTATATATTTGCACATCTTTTTTTTACTTTTTTATTTATTTGTTGGACTGGACAATGCATACGATCATACTATAATAACATATATACAACATACTCTTTTGTTCATAAAAGAAACATAAGAATATTTGAAAGTAGAAAGTTGTTCTTTTTTTTTTTAAATTTGAGATACAATTTAAAGAATCAAAATATTACAAATACTCTTACTAAGTGAGCATACTTCGTTTTTATATCTGACTAATATTCGACGGAGTAGGATAAATATAAGTATAATGGTTTTAAGATTAATGAACAATTCGATCTTTAAGGTAAAAAAATGAATCAACATAGCTGAATCGAATATTGTCGACAAATAGATTTGTAAGGCGTGCTAAACAAGCATCTGGGAAATAATAATAATTTAAATAATCATTACAACGTATTCGAAAACGAGTAATGTGAGTATATGCCCTTTTTTATCGTTTCATAAATCTAATTGTTTTGCATACAAAATAAAAATTAAGTAAAACTACAACAAACCAAAATGTTAGTACTCTCTATATGAGACCTAAAGCCAAATTAAAATCATTGTTTATCGAGAATGGCAATATATTTTGTGCAATAGCAATTCATTAAATTATGAAACCCTTCCTAGGAATCGAATTCATTAACGTATAAGGAGTTAAAAAAGTAAAGCTGAACATCTTACTTCATGAAATCGATATTTTTAAAACATGATTTGTCACACAAATCAGAAACAGGAGTAGATATCAGTTAATTATTTATTCAAATAATAATAAATAATAAAAATGAATATGACTTTTCTCTCAAAATTCGTTCTCGTTCTTCCTCTATTATAAAATAAACTTTTGATAGTTAAAAATATAAAATGAAAATCTGAATTCTCATGGGTTTTTGATTAAATTTTTCACTCATTATCTGTAAAAACATACATACATATATATTTAAGTTGATAAGGTTTTATAAACTGTACTCTCTATTATTAACTAATTATAGATACAATTATTTCTTTAATAACACCAACTACTATATGCGTAATGAAAACAAGTACGACTAATAATCCATTCCAAATGCTTGTCAGTTAAGTGCGAGCTACGAGTAATGCTGGCCGAATTATGACACTTGATTTCAAGTGAAGATGTAGCTGTGTCGGTCGCTTCCTCCTCTCCAACTACACTCTACTATGTAGCTGATATACATATATACACAATAGGAAAGCCTAGTGTGAGCTTTGCAACATTTCTTTTGTCTTGAAGCTGCAATTGTGCCACAGTCTCAGTCCCACAATGCAACTTATACAACTTCCCAACTACGCCTCGAAAAGACAACAAAAAGCTGTGCTCGTCATACATCGCGTATACGTATCGGCTTGCAGCGACGTTTTGCACAAAAGAAATGATTGGCTTTAAAGTAAAACAACAACAACAACAACAAAAAGAAGAAGAAGAAGAAGAGAGCGACAGTGGTCAGACGAACAAGTAAACAAAAACAATTGTTTAACAACAGTTATTCAACACAATTTTGTTTGGATTCGCTGCGAACCGCTTAGAAAGAAGTCGCAGTCAAAAAAGCCGCCTCTAAAAACAAAAAATTGTTTGTTTTTGTTCGTTTTTGCTAAGCTGCTGTATAATTTAATTGCCAGCGCTATAAATCTTTTGGATACATTTTTTGTTTATCTGTGAGTGCGCGCGACGTCTCGATGCGTCTGCAAGATGTTCAGATTGAGAAGCCACGCCACTTGTGTCTTCCAGTCATTCAGTCAGTCTGCCAGGCAGTCAGTCTGTCAGTCTGCTAGCCAGCCAACTGACTCTTTCTTCTCGCATAGTAATTATGTTGTTATTGCTAATGATAATGCACTGGTTGCCGTTACTAATGCTCATCATCATTAGTCTGCTGCTACTGATGATGATGATGAAGTTGATGTTAGAGGCGAAGCTGTCATTTTTTCAGCGCTTATGTAACACTTTGTTAGGAATTTGTATGGCATAGGGAAATTGGGAATTATTTAAATTAAAAAAAGATTACCCAAAAACTGACTGACAATTGCATTTAAAGCCTAGTTTCGGAAAACTGAGTGATGTTTTTGTAATATGTGGCCAACAGCTTAATAAACAATATGACCCTTGTAACCCTAATTTTGTGAACATATTCTCTTTCAAGTGTTGATTTGTTGTTCAAGTTATATCGGCAAACCGATCATATTTTGTTAGTTATATCGAAAAATTTGAGGCTATGCAGATATTTTTAAAACATTGCTGGCAATCAAGATAATAATTGAAATGATGAACCTTTAAATAAAAAAATATATATATTTATAATGTCTTTAGCATCAAAAATTTATTCTATAGATTGTTAACATGACTTCAGAGATGGAAAAACACTCTTCAAAGGAAGTGTCTATAAATTGGAATGCAAAATATTATAGTTGTTTCATTATAACTCCAATTGGCAGTCGTAGAAGTATTGAAATGTTTCTTTATGAATGGTTAAGCATACGAGTTTCTAATAACTTCAATCTGCATTTTCACCTCTCGAACAAAAAAAAGAAGAGCCAAGTTGTTTATCCCCACCAGATTTTCCCCCCTCTTTCTTTTGACAAATTGCGCTCATGGTGAAAACATCAATCAATCAAGGCAACAGCTCCAATGCAATCAAAGTCCCAAAGCTGTCAGTGAACCCTGAGCCAAGTTTCGTCTTTGAAGCGTCATCGTCACCCCAACCAGCCATCCAGCCATCCAGTCATCCAGCCATTCAACTATTCAGCTATTCAGTCAGTCAATCAGTCAGCCACATTTCTCATCATATTTTATGTGCTGGGCGTGCTCTCTGAACATGCTGAACATGTTAATTTCACGGCTTAGCAAGCTCATTCAACATATATATAAAACCGATATCCAAAATGTTGATGTCTGAGTGCAAAACACTTTCGTTTTTAATACCAAATGCCAATCAATGCGCCGCGCATGCGCATGCGCCCAGGCCGAGGCCCAAAGCTGGCAACGCCCTCAATGGGCCCCAAAAGCATGTGTCAAGTGACTGTTGTAGTTGTAGTTGTCATTAGTTGGATGTATGTTAATGCGACCCACATTAGCCACTGTCTGTTGTTGTCACTGATATGATTGTTGTTGTTATTGTTGTTGTCAGTGTCTGTCTGTTGGTTGCGGTGGCAATGAAAGTGTCAATTGATTGACAATTTGAATGTTGCCGCTAGAAAATAGTCGAACTCCGAGCCGCAGCGGTAGCTGATGAGTGACGTAAAAACAATATTGCTTCAAAAGAAGAGAAACAATCAATCAATCAATCATTGGAATACTAAAAAATAGCAGCAAACATTTGTTTTGTTTATTGCAGTCTTGTTTTAATATTTTTTACCAAATACCAAAACTGCATAAATTAACGAAATCACACATTTTTTTAATTGCTCGAGCACTCGATTGTGTAACCATGTTTTCCCAATTAATGACCTATGCTGATAAGTAGGTCGATTGCAGAGGAATTTGGAAAAATTTTTAGAAACAAAGCACTGCTTTTGTTTGATTCTAATTTATTAGCCAGTTTGATCTCAAGTTTTCTATACGATAATCCGATACTTCAATAATAGGAATACTCTTAACACCTTATAAGTTAAGCCTCATTCTACATAAGTATGGAGTACCCTAATTCTCTTTTTAGACGGTCTTTTTTTACACGGTTTGAAAATTAAAAATGTTATATAGCATTTAGCACGATTTATTTCATCAATGTCTTTTTTTAACACTACTTTTTCAGGCACGAATCTACCGTGTAAAAACAGAATTAGGTGTATATGGAAAAACTTGTTTAGATATCCCTCAGATAATACAGTTTAGCATTTAAATATTAATAATGCTTAAGGCGTCATAGCTATAGCTAAATATTTGTTCGCCTGTACATTTTACATTGCAACCGAATTGATAATAAATACGTAAATAAACAAATAAATAAATAAATAAGTAAACAAATAAGTAAGTAAATAAATAAATAAAAAAGTAAATAAATAAATAAAATAAATAAAATAAGTAAAATAAATAATATAAGTAATATAAATAAAATAAATACAATAAATAAATAAAATAAATAAAATAAGTTAAATAAATAAAATAAATAAAATAAGTAAAATAAATAAAATAAATAAAATAAATAAAATAAATAAAATAAATAAAATAAATAAAATAAATAAAATAAAATAAATACAATAAATAAAATAATAATAAAAGTAAAATAAAAGAAAGAAATAAATATGTAAATAAATAAAATAACCACTTAATTGTAGTTTAAATTTTATTTATCAATAACAAATTCCTGCCATAACTTTTGTGAGAGCTTAAAGGTACTTCAAAGGTGTTACTCTTCATGGAAAATTACCTAAATAAATATGCATTTTTAAATAAATTTAGACACGTTTTCCCCCCACAAATATTTATATCAAATTTCTCATTGACAAAGAAAGTTGGAAACTATTCCATAATAGCGCGTCGTTGCGCCCATTTCCACCCAAAACTCTTGGGCTGGGCTCTCCAACCAAATTGTACTTTATGAGGCATCTGAACGCTGTCAAATCAATGTAACATTATGCTAATGACAAACGATACTCGCATGTATTTCTTGCTGTTTTTGTTTGACTTTAAACCGGTTGCGTCGATACTAAAAATACTACAAGTATATATTTCACAGTGGCCCAGGGAAGCCGTTGGGAGTCGAGTATTTTGCTCAGATTTAAGATCTGTAGACCTTTTCGTTACATGATTGAGTGATGTCTGCGAGTAAGTGGCTAATTTGTTAATAAGTCATAATTGATTTCACATCACATGAGTCTGTGGCTAAGGCAGAGGCAGAGGCAGAGCTCACAAATGAAAGCGAAATTTCTATTCATTTTCATGTTCGCTTGGCGCAGAGAAAGTGATTTGTGGATATTTGGGCAACATTTTTTTCTTTGTTTATGTTAATTAGAATTTAATAGTTTAAATCGAAAGATCTCAGCAAGAGACCAACAAGTATTGCGACAGCAAGCAACTGGCGCGCGCGTTTAATTAATTTTAAGTTGCCCCAGAGCTGGGCCATAAATTCTTTGAAAAGTTACGCAAGTGGCCAAGTATCCAGCAGATACTCAGGCAATTTACAAGTTAACGTTTTTCGGCCACATCAATGGCCGATGGCACATCAGCAGACAAGCAGACAAGAGATGAGAGAAGTGCATGCAGTTGGAAAAAAATGCTGTCTGAATTGCATTTTCAGCAACAACTTGAAGTATAGACTAAATGAGCTGTGTTGGATAAAAGAAAAAAACAGATTCAATTGATGTTTTAGGGAGTACAGAAATGGCATAAAATAGATCACATTGCTGGGATATTTGTGGAGCAACTCACAGCTCAGCTGCTATTGTAATTGCTAATAATTTAATCAACATATAATTTTTAGTCATTTTTTATAAGACTTGCATATATTTTAACAATATGTTGATAGCTATTTCAATGTCTCATTCATGCTTAAGGGTCCTTCTTCATCTTTTACCCAATAGATTAAATAAATTCAGATATTTTCTATCTGTACTGTTCACTCTGTTATAAAATTTGCGAGAATTGAAGCCTTTAATGAAAATAAAGAAGAGTCCATAATTCTATATAGAAAGGGTAGCCAAGGGGAATCTCACTTTTGAGCCCCAGTTCCTGGGAAGCATCTAATATTTTTCCATCAACTTTATGTACAGTTTTGACGGAAACAGGAATGAAAACATACGCCTATACTTATAAGAAATTCCACATCCTTTTATAGCCACTCCTGGGAATCATAAAAGCAGACAATTTTTATCGAATATACACTTTTCGCTGAGTGTAGCACACTTTTCCACACCACTCGTACTCGTATTTCCTGTCGCTCGTTTGACGTTCAACTCTGCGGATTTGCACTAGATTTATGTTTTTTTTTTGCTGCCACTTGGTCTTGTGTACATTTTTTGTGGCCAACTTTTGTAGCCATTTTCGGTTTTTGGTGGTACAGCTTACAATTTTGGTCAGTCGTGCATTTTCAAGGTTGTTGCCACTGCTCTCAAACATTTGCATTGGTGTTTTTCTTTTCTTTTTTTTTTTTTTTTTTTTTTTTTGGTAACTATGACTGTTGTAAGCCGTACATGACATATGTAGGTAATCAAAGTTTATGTTTGCGGCGCTGCTTGAAGCTGTGGGAATTGGCATGTCAATTAATGCTAGGAGGTCAGCTGACGAGTGTGGGTCAAGCGGATGTCCATAAAAAGACGTACTATTCGGCTTGTCAGCTAGAACAGAATGATTTATCGTTTAATTAGTAGTGGGTTTTTGCAATCGAATATTTTCAAGGAGTTAGCCCGCGTTATCCACTCGAATTTTCGAAAGAACTGTATGAAGAACTATGTAGAATGGAAATAAGAATATATTCTTCTCTATTCTTTGCTTCGAAATATAAGTTGTTGACTAAAAATGGGCTGAAATTGTCGAAGAGGACTGCTCTTGCTGTCTATAAGTAATAGAAAGGAACAGATTGTGTAACAAACAAACGTTCTCTAGTAAAAAAAAACAAGACAAACAATTATAAGAAAATGCACGTCCTATATAGAGTATATTTATTTAAATTAGATTGGAAATTGTATGATACAATAACCAATCGTGTCTATGGGGTATTTATTTACAAAGGTGGAACCACATACGAATAATTTCACTTTAAACAAATATAAATTGAAAAACAAAAACACTTTTTTATGGGTGCTATCCTGATGATCACATTTAAGTCACTTTAAGTCATTCATAAAAAAATGAATTAAAACCTATTTTCAACACGTTTTAGTCGTGTTTTTTTGTGAAAGGGCGTCGATAGAAGTTTAATGAATACAAATTAGAAGTCTATATTTCATATGGCTTCGAAAATATTAAATATTAAGTGTGAATTAAAAGGGAGACGCTAATTAGATGACGCGCAGTATAATTATCTTTTTGTAAACGTTTCGTTTTAAATTACGTTTAAATAAAGTATTCTGCGAAATATTAGTGTTTCCTAAAGATTACTTTGACGGCTATTTTTATACCCTGTAGGGTAAAAAGAGTATATTAGGTTTGTGCAAAGTATGTAACATACAGAAGGAAGCATCTCCGACCCCATAAAGTATATATATTCTTGATCAGCATGACGAGAGAAATCGATCTAGACATGTCCGTCCGTCCGTCTGTCCGTCTGTCCGTCCGTCTGTCCGTCCGTCTGTCCGTCCGTCTGGATGAACGCGAGGATCTCAGAAACTATAAAAGCTAGAATAACCAAAGTTGGCATCCAGATTCTCCTAGGTCCGAGTAAGGACGAGTTTATTTTATTTTTTGGAATTTCCCCCCCCCCCCCCCCCCTTCCCCCGCTACAGAATTTCAATAGCGTCCACATTTCAAATGCTACCTAAACCAAACTTTGCACACATAATTAATATATAATTGTCTACTGTTGTTCAAAATTTTATTCAATTCGGTCAATTCTAAGAAAAGTTATTAGCAAAACAAATTCTCGCCAGTACAACCCCCCCAAACTGCAGCAACAAGTTCGCTCTTCTTCTTCCTGTTTTTGCTGCTGCTTTGGGCGCATATAACTCAGTGAGGGAAGTTTACCTGGGTACAGGGTATTACACTGTCGGGCTTGCTCGACTGTAGCGTTCTCTCTTGTTCGAATTCAAAATATGTGAGATTGTTGTGAAGAGCGAACGTTAATTAAAAATAAAATCGAATTTTATTTCTTGTTTTAATGAATTATTCAATGCTCCCAACTGCTTTAATGTCAGCAACTAGGAGGGACTAGGAGGATAGTTCTCATTGAAACTGAAAGATTTTAAATCAACCAAAAACATTATAACAATTTCTAGCAAACCAGCTCAACATAAATAAATGTGCTTTTTAAATGCAGCTTAAATGCATTAATAATAAATAATAAATAAATTTACTTTTTAAATGCAGCTTAAATGTTTGTCATACGAAATAATCGTTTCACAGCCATAATCCATTCTCCTCTGCTAAATAGATTCGGCGAGGCATTTAAGTAGCCCTTACGTAACAGGGCTCATAAAATTGAGCCGCTTCTTTCACTTGTTGTCTTGGCAATAACAACAACAACAACTGGCTTCTTTTACGTGTCTTCAAAGACAAATCGTGCTAATTTATAAGCCATTTTACAAGCATTTTCCTTCACTTGCTGGCTGTTTTTTTTATTTTTTTTGTTTTTTGTTGGTCGGTGCGATTAAATCTCTTTGCGTACCAGCAAGCTTGACCAAGTTTCTTTTAAACTACAAAGTGATTGTTAAATAACATTTGTTGTTGCTATTGTTGTTGCTGCTGTTGTTGTTGTTGGTGTGCTTGCAATTGTTTTATTTGTTTGCTGGCGTTGTTTCTATATCTGGGAGCTCGTAACTTCTTTCGCTTTCATGTGGCCGACGAAGCGCCCGAAATAGTTAACTACTGACTGCCCACAGCCTACTTACTTCTTGTGTAGGTGTTGGTTTTGTCGCTGAGACTAGCAAAAAGAAAACAACAACAACAACAAGTTAGTTAATTACACAATTTGATGTAAATTTCTCTTTTTTGTTGGCTAGACGCGCATTCCTTGTGTGTGGCTTACAAATTAATTACCAGCATCGTTTTTCAGACATCATCAAACTATTTAGCTGGCAATCAAACTATGTTTAGGAAATGCAAGGCCTGTTCGCAACTGCAGCTAATTTTCGATATTCCTACAACAACATCCAACAGCAACAGATGGAGAAACAAAACCAAAACAAACCAAAAATACAAGACAAATACCAAAAAAAAGTGAAAGGCAATTGCCAAATCGTCGGATTGACCAACAGACGGACAAAAAGAAGCAAAAAATAAATGAAAACAAACTAAACCATCAAATGCTTATTATGCACATTTGGTGCCATGTGCAGGCTGTTTGTTGTTGTTGGCAATGATGAGGCTTCGACACAATCCCAGTTTTGGGACAACCAGTTTCGGATCTGCTGGCCAACACTTGACAGCGCTCCAAAGTTGAGATCACAAGCCACAGCAAAAACAGTTACATGAGGTTCTCCGCACGATTCTACACAATTGCCTCAACTAATTCAAGTATAAAGTGCTCTTCAGATCGAAAAGATGACTAGAATTAAATGTTAGTTCATGCACATGAAACGGTCTTTTAAAAAGATGTTGGAAATATTCAAAGCAACTATTTTTGAGCCAATCTAAGCTTTAGCTATTTATGTTCCTAAGAAAAGCATTAAGTAGGAAAGTACTGCGCTCACAGTCTTGCAAAGCTATACTCTTCCATCAACTTACCAAAAGTCTTGCCTTTGAAAAGAATGGTCGTTTCTTAAAAATTGCACTAATTTGGAAGACTCCAGCTTCAGAGCTTATTATAATATTTGTTTTCTGTATTTTCCAATTTGTTTTTATAAATATTGCAATATTTCTGTCTTTATTTAATGGCTATATGGATTATAAAGCTATTCTATTTAAATCTTATTAATGTTGGCTGATGTTTAGTTGATAAGCACACTATCTTGTAATTAAAACTACAATTTAAAAGCCACAAAACATTCATGTTAAAACGTTTTTTATACCCAGTAATAAGAAAGAATTAATACCATATCTTCTTGTTCAATGTTATAACAGAGAGAAGAAGATTCTACGACCCTCTAAAGAATATAAGTATATTTTTAATCACCATGATATCTTGATAGATCGATACAGCTCTGTCCGTCTGTCTGTATGATCGCTTAGATTTTGGAAACGCCTGATTCCACATTAACCAAACTCCCTTTCAGGCAGCAGGAGTTTATTTTATATATTTTTAATTTCCCCCAATACAGATAAATCAAACGCTTCCCACAAATAGCGCATATTGAGGGGTGAAAATAAAAAATGGTTGTTTCCTCTTTAAGGGACATACCGATATGAAAAACAATGTCAATTAAGCTGAAAAAACAGCATAATAATTATTACAGGAGCGTTTCAGGGTTGGGTTTGTTTTTCTTAAAAAACGTTTATTTATTTTTATTTTTCTGTGTGCAATCTCAGAATAATAAGCCTTCAAGTCTTAAACAAATACTAAGTATAAGAGCTATGAATTGCTCCATTCTCTTTGTTGATCTTAGACAATATCCGTTTAAGTAACTGGTGTTTGTTGTAGCTTCCCCAGAAGCGCTGTTTCGTCTGTCATTAGCAATCATCATACTCGTGAGTATGTTCAAGCATTAGTTTGTTGTTAAAAGCACAACCTGCATGTGCGAAAGTGTGTGTGTGTGGCTGTGTGTGTGCGTGTATATGCTGGCTTAAATGAAGTTTTAGTGGCCGCTGGAAACAAGATCTGTAATTGAAATTCAGCTTGGGCCTTGCGTAATAAACAAATTGCCGGCAGCGAGCAAAGTTGCTCAGACACCGACACTATCTAAGCAACCAGCAGCAACAGCAACAACAATGAACGCATTCACATATTTTTGCACTTCAAACTGAAGTGTTGGACAACAAATGGATTCGGATGGCAGTTAATTGAATGTGATGCAAATAAGGCAACTGCCAAAGGCGCCCGCCAGCCAACAACACCTTAAAGCCAACCACATGGCTGCAGATACTCTCGTATCTCTCTTGTATCTTGATGCCCACGCGTGTGAAACTGGCGCGCATTGCAACTGTGCGGCAGGCAGGCAGGCAGGCAGGCAGGCAGGCAGGCAGGTGGCAGCCCACGCGACTGCAGCGGTGCCACATTATGCACGTTGCTCCGTTATGGGATGCCTAATTTGACACACTCTGCCACTTTTTACGAGCCACAAAAGATTTATTGCATCATTAGTGTGTGTGCATTTAGTCCACAGCTTTAGTTTTAGAAACCACGATTCTAGGTCAGAGTTTTGTTTTGGTGGAGGCTGCAAGTGAAAATTTGTTTCGGTTTATAGGGCAGCTATAATAGTTTGGTTAACCAAACAATTGTTGTTTGCAGTTAATTGCAATTGTTGGCTTTTTATGGCGCCAGCTTTTAATTAACTTTATTAAAGTCTTGACATGTTTTCTGGTTTTTAGTAGAAGCTGTAAGCCAATAGACAGAAGATTGTTTTTAAAGAAGGACAGAAGAAGAGCCTGATTTGCTGTCACTAATAATTATATACCTTAATATATGTACTATGTATATGTGTAGAATGGAAAGAAGATGATATTATGCCCTATACAGGCCAATGGAAGCATTATAGTCGTTGCTAGATTTCGATGTAAAAGTAAACACCCATCAAGTCGAGTTCTAGAGTATGAAGAATATTAGGTCTGAGTTCTGGGCACATATATTTGGATAGAATAATGAAAGAAAATATATATTCAGAAAAGTTTTAAAAAAATATTTAATATCTAAAAAGTATTTAAAAACAAATCTAATATCAAGAATTCACATTTGTTTTTTAATAAATAATGTACTTTGTGTGCTTTTTAAGGTTCTTTTCCCAACTGCAATTTATATAATTGCATTTTTGCTACTTAATACCGAATAGCAATTTAAAGAATGGCAACCAAGGCGGCAAATTATAGAGGGAATAAAGATCTGCCAACATTTCGCAATAGCATTATTATAAACAGTAGCCTCACCTTGTCAGCTAAACTGAATCCTCAACAGTGTTGTCTGCTAATACAAATATGGGTTATGCAGCTCTAGCATAGATAGACATAGCTCATAGCTTTTAGACTTTCTTAAGCTTTAATATTTGCCCATTTGATTTGCTTTTGTTTCTGCAAAGCTGTGCAATTACAAATAATTGCCACTTTATTTATAAATCAAATCGCAAATTCGCAATTATTTTCGAATGATTTTTATTTAATTACAAGTCATGTAGTTATTATTCATGAAATCGCAAAATAAAACCTATCAGCTCATCAAGGCTGCGTATATTTTAAATGTAGTCTAAAACCTACATAAATGGTCTTTCAAAGCCAAAACAATTGGCTCGGTTTTGACCCATTTTCAACGGCACAACACAAAAAGCAGGCGCGACAAATCGTCTAAGCGCCACAACATGAGCGTCCAGCTCCAACTTCAATTCAATAACTATTGAGGGCTTCAGTTCAAGTGACGGCGCATGAAAATGAGTCGACAAACAATTGATGTCGTTTGAATGGCTTTGAACTAAAAAATAAATACGTAGGTAGGTGTACTATAAATAGATGAATCGCTTTGTAGAAACAAGCCAAGTTAAAATTGCACATTTCGAACATTTCGAAAGACCACTAAGGGCACAAAAGGCAACACTTTGGATTTTGATGAGCGTGAAAAAGTAGGCGTGTGCGATTGTCAAAGAAATGAAATATATTTTTATAATGTAAAACGAAACACAGATACTCTGTTGCAGCAAGTACTGAAAATTTCATATTTATTTATTTTTTTGAATTCCATTTTTTGTTGCCAACTTTTTCAACTTGCCGCTTCTGTTGTCCGTCGATAAATTGTAGTGGTTGTGGGCGCGTTGTTATTTATTTTACAAGTATTTTCATTTTTATCAAGCAACCGCATCAAGAGATTTTGCAAACCGCTTGTTTGCAGAGCGGCGGCAATCCTAACACGCATCCCCAGTTGCCAGCAGCATTAAAAAAAAGAGCTGTTTATTCAGATACGTACATCTTCGTCTTGGACTCTGCACAGACACTCTTGGAGTTGGCAGCACGCAAGTTTCGTCGAACTGTGTGCACGAAAATTATTGAATTGGAAAGTAAAATTGCAGTCATTTTTTATTTATTTATATTATATTTCTACAAATGCTTCTGCAAGCTGATTTTATGAACAACAAACACGCATATTGGGTTTATAAATATCTTAATGTTTATTGCTTTGGCAGCAAAAAAAAACAAATTTATTATTTTCAAAGTTCTTATTTCACAAGAGTTTATTTTTTATAGAAGAACATTTTAAAAACTTCAGTTAACACTACATCCTTTGTTATTTGTGGAACTACAGCTTCAGTTCGCAGAGACACCGAACATTGGCAGCCCAGACAATAAAAAGTTTTCTAAATGTGATTGACTATTATTACTTTTGTGATTTCTTCAGTCTTATTTGATGATAAATGCAAAATCTTGCACCAAATGATCACACATTTTCATATCTATAGCTACGCTTTTTACATGTGCATTCAAATACAATAATTTGGAATATAGTAAGGCTAAGATGTGTATATTTTCTTAAATATTCCAAAACAAAGATAAAAGTCATTGCATAGAGTTAAGCATTGGAATGCTTATACTATACATAGGTATTTAAAAGCCAATATCTTGTGTAACCTCAACAATTGACTTCGTTGTGTCTAATATTTCAGTAGAAAGTAATCTTTATTTATTGTGTACTATATTTCATCAGATATGAACACATTATTCTCAATGTGCAAAGCACTTTTCCAAATTAACAAGATTTTTCAGTCACATTATTTCTATACAGTCTGATTCCACGCTCTTCGGGAAATTTACTTGTTTTATATATTTTCTTATCTCATATTGATTTATCAGTTTGCTAAAAAGAAAATGTAAAAATTCAGGACAAAATAGGGTAGCGGCAAATACAACTTAAACCTAGTCCATTTAATCTATATATCTTATATTTCTAGGCAATTAATAAGGAAAGCATTTCGTTTTTTGAAATCTTATAATTGATTAGGGATCGTTGCTCAACATTTTCCTGAGTGCTGAAATATTGGAATAGAATCCACTGAATAATTCTTTAATTACAGCTTATGTGAAACGAAATATTTTCCCTATTTTTCTTGTAAAAAATGTTTAAAAAAATTATCGACTTTTTATATCAAAAACAATTAACAAATATAAGACAGAATATTGATCTGCTAATAACTTATTTTTCCTTATGCTTTTGTTCCTTTATAAAAATACGGTAAGCTATTTTTGGTTCATCTGGAATATACACAAATTGAAAAAGAAGAGTTTAATGTTTTCTTCTCAAGCTCACAAAAAATTTAAAACATTTAAAACAAAGCTAGATTAAAACTCTTGGGTTATGTTAGTTTATGATTATTTTTTGTTTCTTTGTGGAAACTCAACTCTTTTTTTGAAATGACCCAGACGTGTACCCATACATAATTGCCGGCTCGAAAGCCTGAACCCATCGAGGTTACTAACCGCTATACAATGGTCAGCCAACGACAGCCCCAGTGAGCGGTCTTTGGCGCGACGACAGGCCCAGGTAATTGCTCAAAATTGTCACGAACTGAGCATGCAATAGTTTACTGACTTCACGCACACTCCAAGCCGATGTCAAGCTACTGGCAATTGCGACTCTCGGCCGGCCAGCAGTTTGTCTAGCAATTTGCATGCGACCGCACAAAGAAATGTGACGCCAGTTTTCCTTGTTTTCGTGGAAAAGCGGTGCAAGTGCAGCCGTCAATGGGCTTGCGTGACCAGAAACGAGGCACGAGTGTTGGCCAAATCCAGGCGAGTCAGATGCATATCAAAGACAATGTTTAAATAACTTAATTGTGACGGCAAAGACAACGCAGCTGTTAAATAAAAAATTAAAAATTTGCTGAACAGAATTTCGCAGAAAATAAAATGAAATGAAATGAAAAATAACTAAAGCCAGTGCGCGGCTTTTGTGAAAACTTTTTGCGCACTGTTAACCCATAAATTATGAATTCCAACAATGGCAGCTGAAATGCGCACAAAAGTTTTCATTTCATTTTGAAACAATGGCAGCCGCTTTTGACAAATAACATGGCAAAAAAATAAAAGCCAGCCAGTCGAAAGGTGGAAAAGGTGGGAGGGGGCAGGGGAGGGAGCTCTTCTTGCAATTGCATGTCTGCCAGGCTTTAACGAAAAAACTATGCTAGGCTAATGCTAATATATAATTAATGCATTAGGCGAGCTATAAAATTAAACTGCAAAAAATAATAATAATACGTAAATGAAAAACATCGTCTAGAGCGCATTTGAGTGGTGAGTGGGCTAATTGGTAGCTACCAGCTGCTATAAAGGAAAAGCTGTCTTAGGCCAGCATGCTCAAGTGGGCTAATTCTGCTAATGGAATGCAATAGGAAAGGAGTGAGTTTGCAAAAAAAAAGAGCGGACGATGCAATGAAATACAAAAAAAAGAAAGATTGTTTGCTTTGGAGCTAACAAATTTTGTAAATAGTTGAAACGCTTTTGTCGCAATCGCACGCTCAGAGGCAAATGGCGTACCGTTTGAAAAACTTGGACTTCTCCAAGGCTATTTAAGATTTTATGCACAATTCGTTCTTACATTGCCAATAGATCTTTCAGGTAGTGTGAATTTTCGTGAGCATATATACGTTGTCATCTCATTTGATCGACCAGAAGACCAGAGAACATTTTCGTCTTGAAATCGGTTTTAATCTGTTTTATGAGACCTTTCAAAAGAATGTGCTTCAAATATATCACAGTACACTGAGCAGACAAAATTCAAGATATATACAGCATATACGATAACTGCTGGGACTTTACTTGCATGTTTTAAAACTATTTTAAATAATTTATGAGAAATAAATAAAATAATCTCTACACAAAAGACGCATATTCTTAAATGAACAAATGAATATATATTTAAAAAAAATAGTTAGAATATCCAGTAATCATTCAATACCTTAAAGATATAATTGAATACCCTAACTGCTATTTAAATGTAGAGCCGAGAGTTCTAATTTATGTCATCGAAGAAAGAGGGAGGGAGAGAGTTGAAGTGTAATAAATTTTGTATTACTACTAAAAAACAAGAGAGAACGCTACAGTCGAACGCAAGCCCGACAGTGTACCCTGTACCCAGGTAAACTTCAGTCAGAGTTATATGAGCCCATAGCAGCAGCAAAAAGAAGAAGAAGAAGAGCAAACTTGTTGGTGCAGTTTGGTGGGTTGCACTGGAGAGAATTTGTTTCGCTAATAACTTTTCTTAGAATTGACCGAATTGAATAATTAAACATTGAATTAAACAGCAGTAGATAATTATATATAAATTATGTGTGTAAATTTTGATTTAGGTAGCATTTGAAATGTGGACGCAATTGACAAAATTCTGTAGCGGGGGAAGGGGGGAAAATTCTAAAAAATAAAATAAACTCGTCCTCTCTCGGACCTAGGAGAATCTGGACGCCAACTTTGGTTATTCTAGCTTTTATAGTTTCTGAGATCCTTGCGTTCATCCAGACGGACGGACATGTCTAGATCGATTTCTCTCGTCATGCTGATTCAGAATATATATACTTTATGGGGTCGGAGATGCATGTTACATACTTTGCATAAACCTAATATACCCTTTTTACCCTACGGGTACAGGGTATAGAAATAAGTTTTAAGGTTTTTTTTAAAGGGTCGCATAAAGCCCTTCATAGTCGGGTTCTCTTACAATTCTTTCAACAGAATTTATTTAAGTATATTATATTTTTATATATTTGGAAAGATGATAGAAGAATAGCAGCCACAAAGGGCATTAAAACTATATTCTATAAAGACATTGGGAATAGGAGAAGAAGCAATCTGGGTTTTAGAATTTGTGGATCATAAATATTACATATTCTAAGCTAAATATGCATTTGAAAATTATTTAAAATTGCAGAAAAATGCGATTTTCGTATGAAAACATTAGCTATTTGATATTATTTTGTGGATTTGAAACTTCCCAATAAGGACGCAGACTAAGAAATATACCATGAATACAGACTTATTTTTGCAAATACGATAATTTGCTTTTCTTGCTTTTGGCAAGAACCAACAGCTCTTCTATTTGTTTATCTTTTACCTTCATCGAAGTATTTTTCACATATGTATTGCCTCTCTTTACATTCTTTAACTCAAACCCATTTTCCATGCGCATATTTCATGGCCTAAGTAAGTGCTGGAGTCAAAGCACCCTCGACTTCATGCACCCCCCGTACCGTTCATGTACCCCCCGAGTCGAATCCCCGACAGTTTCCCCGAATTTCGGGCCCATGCAACACTTCACAGTAGAGTGCGTTGGCGTTGGCGTTGGCTTCATGCCACATTATCGCGCCGCTAACTGAGCTGCAGCCACCTCAGCTGCCTGCCACTTTCAATTTTCCATTTTCCATTCGGAGTAGCAACGTCAAAGCGAAGTAAAAAGTTGGATTTGTTTGCAAGCTTCGTTGATTTTCTATAGACTGCAGAATTTTATTTTACTTTTGCAGCTTTGCTTCACTTTTTTGTTATTTCTCGTCAGTTTTGGGGTGCATGCTTCTTTCTTTTGTTGCTTCTTCATTTGCCAAAGCACTTCGTTTTGTTGCGAATAACACATTTTAATTTGTTTTGCGGCTATGCGGTGAGCTGCTGCTGTTGTTGTTGTAATTGTTGTTGCGCATTTGAGTGCAACATCTAAACATGCAACTAAATGAGGTTTGCTTTCGGTTTCATGCGCTAAAGAAATTAAACGTCACTGTCTTCTCATAAGTACATTTCAAAAGTGTGGGAGTGCAAACGCTTTTCCAACGAACAGAAATAATATTTTAAAAATATCACAAAACTCATAAAAATGAGAAATTCAATTAAAATAGACTGCACCTGTAAGGAACTCTCCAACATTAATGACGCATTTCAATTTAATATAATGACGAAATCGTCTTTTGTTACACAATCCACATTCCTCCAGAAATTGAATTCTCTTCCCAACCACTTCATCTTTCATTTCAACTGAATTTTTTGCATAATATCATCGGAGCTTCCGTCAGCAACAATTTTGCATATTCGTGTCACAAATTAGCTTTTTTTTTGTGCAATCCTCAGAGCAACCACAAAAAAACATTAAAATACAAATGTTTTGCGCAAATTTTAAGTGCAAATCAATGGACAAGTTTGAAAATGCCGAAAACAACTCCCACTTGCAACATCGGCCAACGAGAAAGCCAAAGAAAATGTTGAAGAAAAACAAATTATGCAACCAGCTGGCTTGCAACATCTTCGCTTACCACACCAACAACTGTTGGTTAAATCTTGTTTTGGCCACAGCTTCAGGCCAAGCTAACACAAACGCTTCTTCATTTTCGCGCAATAAACTTTTCACCAAAAAATAAATAAAACAACAGCAACAGCAACAAAAACGAAAGTGCAACAGCGCCACAAGCAGGAGGCAACAGAGGCAACTGGCCAAGTGATATAAAGGCGAGGTAATGTTGCAGCATTTTTCCAGTTGAACGTTGGGGTTGAACAATGGGCCTAAAAGTCTATAACTATTTACCAAAACATTCTTTCAATTGCAACTAAATGACGGCATTATTTCCCATCACATTTTGAGACCATTCTGAGCAATCGAAATGCCAACCATTGTGAAATAAGAACTTTATATCTTCTAATATTTTTATACAAAATAAATGATACTTTTTTCAATGCATAAAGAATTTAAATAAATTTAAAAAAGAAAAGAAAAATTGAAATGAAAACAGCAATCAGGTTCTCTCTTACATTCTCAATATTATTTTACTAATTTGTTGACAGCATTGTAAATAAACTTATTTCGAAACTATTGAGATTAATTTCAAAATATTTATTTAAATAGGAAGTGGGTTAAAAAATGGACTCATTAATATACAATTGCTGTACAGATTGAGATTCCAATAGCTATTGAGTGCCGGGTATTTATAATAAAAAGCTGCAAAAATACTTGCAAGTTTTATGTGTCGCAAGACCCTTTTGACTGTTGATTTGTTGTTAATTAAAATTGCCTTATCATCTAATTGAACACAGAGTTGGTTAATAGAAATGTGGCAACAAGTAGTGTGCCTGTCCAGCCCACAGTGCATCGTCAGTCTGGGCTTGGTCGAGACTATTGCATTACGAAGACTGTGGGCTTCGTGCAATTGTCTTGCAGTCCGCGGCGGCTCACATGACATTTGGCCATATTTTGTTTAGTTATACTGCTGGCCAAAAAAATTATATATACCTGGTATATGTATAATATGTATGCACGTGTGTTTGTGTTAAAGATGCAGCGACAACGGCGCAAACTCGTTTCGCCGCTGCCTTGGAGTCAACGCGGCGTATGAGTAATGCGGAAGTTGACACTTGCAACAAATGGCACAGAGGTGGGTGCAAATTGCTTTGGCACATTTCGATTCACACATCAGTCTACCAATGGCTGCGAAAAGGGCTTAAACAAAAACAACTAACGTCATTTGTAATTAGGCGCAATAACAATCAAAACAAAAAAAGCAGCCATTGAGCAATCAAACGTCGACTGCTTTTAATGACTGGCAATCAGAGTTACGGGCTACTGATGACTGAAAGTTGCTGCAGTAGGGCTGCAGCTACGCAAAATATGAAAACCTGTTGCCGCAAATTACCATTAACTGTCAATAAATGCTGCCTACCTGCCCCAACCAAAACGAAAAAAAATAAGCGACTTGGTAACACAAAACAAAACGGCAATGATTTAAGATGCTGGCAATGACTGGACGCCCTTTGCCGCAAATATCTTTTCACTTTCTTTTCTCATAACCGAGGAAGAGGCCAGACCCGAGAGAGAAGCTCTGACTTAATGATGGCATGTGAAATTTTCTGCTTCGACCTTTTGCCATTTATGGCAAAGAGTGCCCGACTTGTGTTTTCTTTAACGAGTAGCATTAATATGGGCGTAACTGGCTTTGCTTGAGGTCGCCAGTACAGCTAATGACTTAATAATTGAGCTAGAAACAAAAACGAATCATAAAGCTTCAGAGTCAGAGTTCAATGAAGAGTAAACGGATACGAGACATCAATGAGCAGATTTGTCGAGTTGACAAAAAAACCGACCAAAGATGACGGAGAAAACTTTATATTTTAAATAAAAATATAGCGATGAATTCTGCATTCATCTGTCATTTGAATAATCTGGGAAATTTCTGTAAATTATTTTAGAACTATAGTTTGTTTCAGTAATCAAATTTTAAAGTAAATAAAACCCAAAGCTCATTGGCATTCAAAGGGTGGCTTCAGAATGCCAATAAAATTAAGATAACAATTGTAAAGTTTGTATTTCTAAAAAAGCATGTTCCAATTGCTCATTTATAATCACTTACTAAATGTTATATTATAAATATATCCATAATTTTCAATCACATGCCGCTCTTTAACAATCTCAACGGGTGGCTTTAGAAAATATAGATTGTATTAAAATACTTAAATTGCAAGTATTTGTTAAATAAAAAAGAACAAAATCTAAATTAGATAACAGTTGTATAGCTCGTGTAGTATATATAAAAGTTACAATTACTTTTTTCTGATAACCTACTAATATCATTGTTATATTATTATAAGTGGATTACGAATATCAAAAGGTGCCTATAGAAAACAAATAACATTCAAATACCTAAATTTTAAGTATTTGGTAAATAAAAAATGATATACTAGTATATTGCAGGTTGGCAAAACCCATTCTTCGCACTTAAATCATTATTTCAGAATCACAAAGAAAGGCTGTAGAAGGTTCTTCCACATTATTGCGATAAGCTAGTTTTATAAAATCGATATAAGCTCCCATTTAGTGTTTCGAATTATTAGATATATAGACACATAGCAACTCTTTTGTGTTGCAAGTAAAGCTGCTTAGCTTACGTGAATTTTTCATCATCTTTCGTGCTTCCCTTGACTCGTGCTCATGTCTCCCTCTCTCTCTCTCTCCGTCGTAACAATCCGCTTACCTTTTTGATTTGTTTTGGCGTTTAGGCAACACTTCCGCTCGACAAAGTTTGCGACTCGTGGCCCTTTCGAGCTTCTCCCACTTCAACTTGAGCCGCATCAGCACTGTTTCATTCACTTTTCCAATCACACTCCACAATTTTCTTCATTCAAGCTGAAATTGATTTGATTTCCCCAATGCACCCGACCTCCTCCTCCTCTTCCGCTGCTGCCGCCTCATTCTCTGCCACTTGCAACTGGCTCAACTCGTTACAAATCGCATTTAAAGCAAATCAAATCGAATCGAACGGCGTCGAAAGGCGTCGAAAGGCGCCCGTGGCTATAATTTTCTGTGTGTGATTAGCGCTCAATTATTGTATTTGTTTGCAGTTGCTGCCTTTGATTGCTCATCAATACTGACAGCGTAATGCAAACAGAGGGGAAATAATGGAAACAATGGATTCCCCCGATTTTTGTTTATGAATGTTGGCGCCACTTAATGCAAGCTTGTTAAGTTTCTGGAAGTGCGTGAGGCCGAGGAAGACTGACTTATGCAAGCTTAATTCAAGTGCATTTGCATGGAGGTGAGGCAATTCTCAATTCTCATGCTATTCCAATACGTTCACACCACACTCGTATAATCCCGATATTCGCATTCACACGCCACAACAACTTTCATTTTTCAAGCCGAGTCCATTAACATTTTGTCACTTCACAGTATCTCTCAGATAACCAAAATATTTATAAAGATCTCTCGATTGACCCACTTTCATTACCTCTACGAAAAAAAATAAAGCGAATTCAAGTCGGCAGAACGCAGCCCAACTCAACTGAAATGTATGTATGAATAATCGCCGGGCCCAGAGCGCGGCATCGCAAAAATAAAAAAAAGTTTTAAATAAACATTAAAAAATTCGAAATGAAAAGAAATTGAAACTCATACAATGAAATGAAAGAAATGAAGAACCGAACAGGTTGTGGATTGTGCGTGTCTGTCCGTGTCCGTCTCGTCCAATAAATGTTGCAAACCAGTTTCAGTTTAAACTGTGCTGACCACCTTAACCCAAACATTTCCCCGCTCAGTCCATCAGCTGAGATTTCTGGCCTAAGAAGCAAACTGTTTTAAAAGCATATTGCATATTTATAAACATTATTAATACAGATGACTAAAAATATTGTGGGTGCAAGATGTGTTTTAGATGAGGAGAAACATTTCTTCCCGGGAATAGAACGCGAAAGCGAATGAAAAGTGATTTGTGAAGAAATTGTGCTAAAAAGGAGAACTTTTTGTTCAAATCTTTATTTATTAAGTTCAAGTATTACTTTATAAATATACATTTATATACATATGTATATATGTAGCCATAAACGTAACTGCTACGATGTGAATGATAGAATTACTACAAAGTACTATTTTAATTCAATTTCTCTTGAGATCTGTTTTTCAGAAAGTTGCCAAGAATTTGTTGACAGAATGTTCATGATATGCCTGTTTAGTATTTGTACAATCGAAAAAACTCAAAATAGAGCTTTTTATTAAAAGGAAATAAATGTAAATATTTTATTAGTTTAGATTTGCAAGAAAAACATTTAAAATTTGATTTATTTTATCGTCATTTGATAAAAATTGGCAAAGAAAATTTAGTTTTATTGACTTTTAAGTTAATATGCTGAAATTATTAAAATAATTTACTAATTTTTAAAATAATAAGCCCACCCCTTTTCAATAAATTAATATTTGACACTTTTTAACATTCCAAGAGTTATTTAGCCGCTCTTTCCTTTTCAATAAATTAATAGTTGACACTTTCTTCAAGCTCAAGATTTATTTAGCCGAAGTTTCTATAGTTAGACTACAGACAGAATAGTTTCCAGCCAGATGCTCATTTGAAGAATGCTAACCGGTATCAGATGCTCTAAAAAAAAACTACTTTACTAGATAAATGAATGTTCAAGTTTGTGTTATTATTTTTAAAACTATGTAAGTTGAGTCCACAAGAGAGACAGTCAATGAAGTAACGACTGAAGGCAGCGCCAAACAGATTGGAAACATACTTAGGAAATATTTATTTTATTATAGATAGACAGGAGCAGAATATAAGAGCACATTTAATGGAACAATGAGAGAATTCCGGACACAACTACATCTGCTGGTTGGTTCAATATCAATCAAGCAAAGATGCACTCTACGGTATAAAAAGCTAAGCAATTTGATGATAATTGTTCATTTAATTCGAACAAGTACTAGGTTTTTAAAACGCTTAAATATTCGTTTCAATAAAAATCAAATACTAAACATATTTTTAGTACAACAAACTTTATTAAAGAAGTTTAAAAGACTTTTTCAAAAAGTGAATGACAATATTAATTACCTGTTTGGCTATATTTATTTATTTATTTATTTATTAAATGTTCCTATGTGATGTGAAATCGACATATGAACAGCAAGAACAAGCTATAGCTCCGTGACCTGAAGCTAACTAACATAACTATATAAACACTATAACTCGAATAAACACTATCTTTAATTAAATGGTATGTAGTATCAATCTTTTTTTTATTTCAATTTCATTTTATTTCCTATTTATTTATATTAAGCTGGCCAAAAAATGTCCAAACTATTTCAAAATATTGAATTGTCTTTAAATTGATGATCGCTTCTAAAAAATATACTAAATTGGCAGCCCAGTAAATACGAATATTATTAAGATCTTCATGTATATTGTCTATTGTTAAAAAGAAAAGAAACTAGTCCACAATTTTCGTTAATTTATTAAATTCGAGCGTCGATTCTATTGTTAATTCTCCGACTTGTTCTTGTTCACATAAATTACAATTCGCTTGTATATGTATTTGTGCCTCCTTTCCCACACTTTTCATTGGTTGCATCTTAAAAAGCTTCGCAACACTGTCCATAAACCACTTTTGACCCGTGCACAGCGTCCTTAACCTTTTGTGCATGCGCGTGTTGCAGCTGTTGTTTTCATGCCTATTTCCTCTGGCTACTTGCACAATTTTCCCAATACATAACACTGTATCTGTGTATGTGTGTGGAGTTGTACGAAAAACGTGTCGGACCAGATTGTTGCAGACAATCTGCCGACTATTGACACAAGTCTGCGGCGGCAGTACGGCAATCCGGCCGAGCGATTGCAACAACGGCAGCACAAAAGTAAACTTTAACAAAACATTTTTTAGCCATTTTTTTTTAGCCTCATCATCTTCCTTTTGTTTGCGATGGCAACGAACAGGAACTGGCGGACTTAGACGCAGTTAAAGTTTTTCGGCCTGCGCCATGCAATTTCTTTTATTTTTTGTAACTTTTGTTTTATTTTGCTGCTTCTTGTTGTTGCCATTTCTTAATGTCAATTTGTGTATTATATATAGGAGCTCACACACACATACACACTATGTATACATAGAGAGATATGTCGTGGCTTTGTTTTTGTGTCGTGTAAACAAAAATTGCCGCCAACAAGCCGACAGCAACATGCAACGTGCAGCAAGCAACAACATCTGCTGCTGCTGCTGTCCGTTGCGCATGCGTCTGTTGGCCTGACGAAGCCCGAAAATTGCCTGCCATTTGGTGGTGCTACCATCTGAAATTGTTCATGCTAGACGGAGTGCAACTTTGTCGCCTCTCCGCCAAATTGCTGGCAAAGGTTTTTGCGTTTTCCTATACGCTTCGGTTTTATTATTGTTTTGTTTTTATTATTTCTGCATATTGATTTCATAATTTCGAGTTGGATTTTCAATTTTAGACTTTCACTTTTCACACACTTCTTCTTCTTTTTATTTTGTATACTTTAAAGAAATTAGTTATGAATAAACAAACTTTTTATAATCGTGCTTGGAATGCTGACCAAATGTTGTTCTTTTATTTAAAATTCTGCTTGAATACAAAGTTTTATAGCAGCAGAATTTGAAATTGCTGTGAACAATTGAAGGTGCTAACACTTTATTGCTTTAACTATATTTATTTTATTTGTTGTTCAATATACTTTTAGAGTTAAATGGGTACTATTTTCAACATATTCTTTGTGCTTTATTTAAAAGCAAAATTCAGGTTTATTTACTGATTGTTCGACACCAAATATTTGGAAACAACTTATATGCAAAATATCTATAATAACACTTTTTTTTTTAAGTTTTATTAAAAGTATTTGACACCTTCGATGATACTTCTTATGACACAATTTAAGGCTCTACCTTGCCAATCACTTTCAAAAATATGTAATCAGGCGGCCTATTGCTAAAAAATAAATAAATAAAAAACATAACGCCCCAAAAGCATTTACGCAATGACCATAAAACCTCAATTAGACACAATTAGCTCAGCCAAATAACCAAAAATTTCACATCATAAATTTGTTGGTAAATCTTGTGGTCAATAATGAAAGTGAAACTAAGCCAACGGATGCCAAAGCAGAAGCTCAAAATGAGCGGCCGATGGACCAGTTTCGTTAGACAATCAAAATCATTAAAGGCATCATAATCCAAAAGAGCAACATAATAATATCAGACAAATATAACAAACACCTTCGATGAGCCACAGCTCACATAAGAAATGGCCAAAAGTAACAATCAATTATTGTGGCCGGCAATTTGTTGATTAGACACATTGTAATTGAGATATTGATATAATTTTTGCAAATTTGAAATCCATAAATCGTAATTGCTTTCCCTAAGCTCAATTGTAAGGGAAATATATTATTTAAAAGAAGGCATGCAGGCAAATATAAAAGCTAGAAATTAAACGTTAATCTGTGATAGTACAGTGCCTTTGTAGTGATAGTGCAGTGCTCTTAAAGTAGTAGTGCAGTGCTAATGCAGTACAGTCGGAGTAGAAGAAGCCCACTTTTGAGAAGTCTTTGGCTTGTTGTGTTTACATTTCGGATCTTTGAAAGAAAATAGTCTTATTTGGCATTCTGCATTTTCAACGAGCCGTTCAACTGTCAAAATATTGGTTTATGTACTTTTCACGTGGGTTCCATGATCTTCCACGATTGCCAGGCCCATTCACCTTTTCCCTTTTTGGGTGGCTCAACATGCACTTGAAGTTGTTTTTTTCCCTCAAATTTGTTGCGCATATTTGTGAGTCGAGCGTGTGTGTGTCTGTTTGCTTTTTTCTTTTGTTAATTTCTTGACCACTCGAAGTGAACAGGTTTATTATCTGGCATTGTTGTTGTTGTTGCTGTTGTTGGTGTTGCAGCTTTAAACGCTGTCATGACTCTTTATGGCTTTTACTTGTTTCATTCGCGGCAGCATAGCAGCGCACTTCCTTTGCATCTTCATTTAATCAAGACAAAGTTTTCGGCTACAGATTTTTGATTTTATTTTATTTTTCCATATACTTATTATTATTTGTGTTGAAAAGGGAAAGTTCATTGAAGCGTTTAGCTTGGCTTTAAAGCCGCATACATATTTTTACAATTATTTGATATGAAAATATGCATTGGGAATTATTGACTTCATTAGCCTAGGCCTACAACATAATCAAGCGGGTAAGTCTTATGCAAGTGTTCGGCTTGTGAGGATTGAAATGCGGGCTGGCTTAAGTTTTACGCAATTCCAATGCCATTGTAATATGCTGTTTTTTCCGCATCATAAGCTCCAACAGATACGTCATGACTGCGAATTTGTAGGGCAGTTTGATATTCAATGGCACTTTGATGACTTACACAAAAAATGGCAACTTTCTTTGACTATAAACTGTGTCACACCGTCAACACAACGAGACTGTAAAGCTGGACAATAAAAAAATGAGAGCTCCAATATGGATAAACATTTGCATACCATTCAATGGAAATGCAAATTGAATAACACACTTATCAAATAAATATTTGACATATATTTGAAGCAATGCTTTTGTTTGGTTTTTGGGGCACGCTCTTCAGAATAAATTATCGATCAGATATGAGTTGTGAGTCTATTAGCTCATATAAGTATGTACAAATATGTCAATAAATCAATCGACTAAGCTTGTCTTAATAGTTCCATTAATACAAATAACAGCCACAAATTGCTTGCTTGGATCACATTCATTAAAATATGCAAAACTTTGTGAGTATGTGGAGCGCCAAGTCTCGGCAGTGTCGCTGAGTCAACTCTACTCACTTTCTACAGTACTTTCTTTTAACTGGCGGCACTGGGAACTTGTCTTTCACAAATGTGCTAAGAATTAAAGCATAAACAGGAAAGAGCTAGACAAATGTGTCTATGTTTTATTTCACTTCAACTGTCCATAAAAAAAGCGCGCATTTCCAATATTTAGTTTTTTGCATGGAATAGAAATGCTTTCAGCCTTTCTATGTTTTAATATTTAAAGCCTTCCATATTAATAGCTTTTCATATCAACTATTATTCTGTTTCATTCATTATCTCTTCGGTTAAAAGAATGGCACGTCGCTTATTTTATTATTTTTATTTTATTTTATTGAAACAGAAAGAGTTCCATATTAAACACTCGTATAAGTTTGATAATGGAATAGAATTGCCTTCAGCCTTTCTATGTTTCAATATTTAAAGCTTTTCATATCAACTATTATTTTGTTTCATTCATTATCTCCTCGGTTAAAAGAATGGCACGTCGCTTTTATTTTATTGAAACAGAAAGAATGAATGAATTAAACACGCGTATAAGTTTGATAATATTATTAATTGATTTACAAAACTATATTTTCAAAGGCAAAGCCTATACAAGAACGTGTCTATTTTTAAAATTTGTATAAACTTGAATGATTTTATTTAAACAAGTGTTTAGTCTGTTTCATTAATTATCTCCTCGGTTAAAAGAATGTCACGTGGCTTTTATTTTATTGAAACAGAAAGAATGAATGAATTAAACACGCGTATAAGTTTGATAATATTATTAATTGATATACAAAACTATATATAAAAGGCATAGCATATACATGTAGAACGTGTCTACAAACATGATAACAAAAATGTAAAAATTATTGTATATCGTTTTATGAATTTTTATTTTTGAAATTGTCTTAAACTTGTATGATTTTATTTAAACAAGCGCTGTTTCATTCTTCGGTTAAAAGAATGTCACGTGGCATTTATTTTATTGAAACAGAAAGAATGAATGAATTAAACACGCGTATAAGTTTGATAATATTATTAATTGATTTACAAATTATGTTTTAAAAGGCATGGCATATTGTATTTTTTATACAAGAACGTGTCTAGAAACATGATGAGAAGATTTAATAAATTATTGTATATAATTAATAATTAACATTTTTCAAATTATTTAAAATTTTGATGATTTTATTTAAACATTTTGCTGTCTTTACTAATTATTCATACCGAATTCTTGAAACTTTGTAAAATTTTTCTCATTAAAAATCATTCTTCAATTCACTTGTAATGTACCTTTGAATAATCTGTAATTATAACTTGGCCACTTACCCCATTATGTACCCCAAAAGTGGGTGAAATAATTCCTTGCGCATGCGTTGTTGCCCCAAACAGGAACAAGGCGCTCCAAAGTGCCAATAAAACTCTCATGGTTGACACTCCAAATCACAATATTTGTTGTAGTATTGTTGTTTTTGTTTTATTTTTGTTAACGACGCGCAAGATTTCCGTTAATTGCTTGAATAATTTTTGGGTTTGATGTTATCAGTGGAATTCGATGAACTCAGCACTTTTCCTTTCAAAACAAATGCGTTAAAGACGCGAGTAGATGGGAAATGTAAAAAAAATTTCCAATGCGCGCCAGAAATGTCAGAAATGCGACAAAGAGTTAACAAGCATTATAATTTCAATACCACCACAACTTTTCTCTATTTCTGTGTTGTATGCAAATTATGCAGTTTTCAATATTCCGTTAACGTTTTTTGTTTCTCACTCGTTGTGCGTTGTGAGCGACTCGAGGGCAGGAAACTGAGGCCGCAGACACGACTTGTCGGGTAAAAGTTCGATGCTTAACTGAAGATCATTAAACGTTTGGTAACCATTTAAGCCAAGCGCGCAACTGAAGATGCCAAAACCGAAAAAGCCACACAACACCAATGACGAGACCGAGGCACAGCGTTAAGAGGCACGTGCAAATGGCCGAAGACGCTGTTGCCGATTTGACGAGCAGCATGTTGCGAAGAGCTAGAGCTGAGGCAGAAGCAGCAACGTTAGCGACAGCAACAGCAACATGTTGCTGCAACATGAAGACGCAGAGCTGTGCGCGTGTCCACGGAACCGGCTTTTTATCACGTCCACGCAAGTCATGGATTTTATTTTGGCATTTCACAATCACGCACATTTAATCGCTATTCTCATTCTTATTTTAATTAAAGCTTAGTTTTCTTTTTAATTTAATTCAGGTGCCATTTTCAAATAAAATATATATTCGTTTATTTTTAACATTTATATAAAAGTTATACAATTGAAACAACATTTTTATCATTTTCAAATCATTTCTATAATTGTTTTTTTTCACTTCCAAATGCATAGATGAAATGTTTAATTTTTTAAATAATTATGTATCTGTTTCTCAGCTTGATTGTGGTTTTGGTTTCACTAGATTTGTTATCAATATTTGTCAACTAAACATGGGTTTTTTTTAACCAATTTTTATTCAAATATGTTTCATTTTGTTTATCGTGATTGGCGAACTCATTATTTTGAGTCGCTCACGATCAGGCACAGCTCTGTTAGCTTGCCAGCCAGCAAAGAGAAAGCAAAGAGCAAAACACAGCACCTGAAAGAGAGAAAGCGCTGGCGCTTCCATTTCTTTTAAGTGTTCTGCTCAAACGATATTGTTATCAGCCGCGTATTGCGAAATTTTATCAAACCAGAAGTGGGAAATCAAATGCAATGCCACAAGTATTCACATTATCTGCTCTGGATCACGTAATTACCGCACTCGGAAGTGTGGGCCAAGTGTCGCAAATAGCGAATTGAAGGTGTACAATTCACGGCATGCATGCTGCTATTTCTCTGTAAGCCATAACAATAAATCCAACCTACTATTTGTGTTAAAGGTCGAATGCTAGAATGCGCATATAAAAGAAAATTGTGCGAAAAAATTAAGCCAGCTGGTTGACAATTTCGCATCCATTGAAGATTTTAGGTACGTCTATCTATTTACTCACCATTTAATTTTTTTTTTGCTCACTCAAACTCATTTCCGAAAGCTGTGTGAATGATTAATATTGGTTGTCTCTGAAAATTGAGTCTGCTGCTGCTGTTGATGATGATTGTGCTGCTGCTTTTGCCAACAATGTGTTATTTTCTTTTTTTTTGCAGCACCTCATTAAAAATGCGTATTTATTGCAACAACATCAACAAATTTCGGTTAATGATAATGTTTTTAAACGTCATAAGCCAGCCATATTGCCTCACTGGCTATTATCAACATTTTTTAACCGAAAATAACTAAATATTCACAAACATTTTTTGTTGTACGTGTGGTATAAAAGCTTGCGTGACGTCCCAACCCCGATAGTTTGTCAAATATTATACTCGTAGGTGAGCAGACGGTCTCTTGTTTATAGAGTTTTTATTACGATTTAAAGGGCATTTAATTTGCTTTCTTCGTTTCAGTTTTAATTAGAATGTGAGCCGGTTGTAAGCTTTCATAATTTCATTATTATCTCGAATTGTGTTTGAAATTATGGCTCATGTTTAATCCGGGAATCAGAATAATGCTTCCAAACGCGTGCTTTATACGTTTAAAAGAAAAACTGGAATGGACAGACAAACAACATTAAGATTGCTGATCACACATCTTTATACTGCAAGCGTCCTTTGGCTTGGCTCACAATTCAATCAATGATCATGTGATTTATGTTCACTGGGGCCGTTGCAGGCAGGTGAAAATATTTATAGCTTTATATTAGGATTGTGTCTGATTTCCCACCACACAACAAAGAAAGCCATCAAATAATAGTTAGGCAAACAAAGGCCCCCAATGGACAACAGACGCCTTGATGACCAGTTGGGCCAGACAACAGACTGCTGGCGCATCATCAGCCAAATCAGCAGGGCCATTATCTTTCGACCAAACGTGGAAGTGTGGCTCCCGACCCTTCCATGGTTAGCAACAAGACATTTGATCCGCCTATGCGCATGCGCACGCTTACGCAATCCGAGATGCACCGAGGAGAGACCGTTAAGGTCTAGAATGGCGTTGGACGAGGGTTAAAGCTAATGGGCCATGGCCTGACACATATATTTTAGGTTGCTTTTCGGAAAGTGAAAATTTATTAATGAAAGCTGGCGATGAAATGCGCGTCCGTTTGTTTTATTTTATTTTATTTTTTTTTGTTTGCTGACGCATGAGCGATTGGTGCAACAAGAAAATTGCCGCTGCTGTTGTTACAGTTGTTGGTGTAGTAATTGTGGAAAGCTGAAAATGCAATAATTTGTTGATTGGGTTAGGTTGCGTTTTGATAAAGCTAAGCTTGTTTGCACAAGCGGAAATTTTCGTTTCTAAAGACCTTATCTGAAGAGACAGAGATTTTCCAATGGCTACTGAGACTAGATCAGGGTGCAATTAAATTTCTAAAAAAAAAAAAAAAACAGTAATATAAACGTGAACAATGATCAGCAAAATCTGATTATTTTAAAAATATCTGAACTTTAGTTGGAATATTATAAATGGCTAATAATAGCGACTCGACCCTATTAATATAGAACTTATGGCTCATGTAATTCTATCATTTTATTATCTTCTCTTTTACTAAAAAGAAGAGCAGCCCCCTTTCATTTTTGATTCCCAAATTTAACAGAAGGACTACCTTGAATAAACGCTTGTATATATTGGGGAGGAGTTAATTATATTAATTAATTATATATTATAGTTTGGATCTAGACATGTCCATCCGAACGGATGAACGCCTGGTTTTTGGATACGACTGATCATATGTTAATAAAACTTTGTATGTAGACTCTTCTAATCCCCTACCTTCCCCGCTATAGAGTTTTGTCAACAGTGTCCACAATTTTAAAGCTAAATAAATAAATTGTGCATTTCATTTCATTGAAATCGATCAATTTTAAGAACATTATTTTTATTTCAATGCTACGCCCACAAATTGCAGTATCGAGTTTCATCTTTTTCGTTTGTGCTCCTGCTTTGCACGCATATTTGTTTGGGGAGTTTGTTTTAGAATAGAGTATTTCTACTGTAGAATTTCCGCTTGTTATTCTTAAATAAATAGCATATTATCATTATTGATTTCGAGCTAACGACGGTACTGATAGTTCTTGAGACAATTTTTACATTAAATAATTATGAAAATAAAAGCCTTAGTTGCAAATGAAAATAACAATTCTAATGAATCGCATCGGATTAATTTTATTTTCCATTATTTCATTCAAACGGTCATTGGTAAAGATTTTGCACTTTTTACTACCATTTTGTCTATATATTTTCGCTGATGGATATAAAATCTTAAGCAAATTCACTAAATACTGTACAAATAACAACAACAACAACGAAATAATGTGCTTGAGGGAGAAAGACTTTCACCTTGCTGCGAATCATCTGAGAAAAAAGGTGAAGCGTAGAAGAAAAAACTGAAGCCGAAACAGAAGAGGCAGCATCCAAGGCAGAGGCGACCGACGTCGGCCTTCGTTGCCAAGCAATAGCAATGGCAACAACAACAACAACAACAACAGTAACAGCAGAAAGCTATAGCAATAACAAGTGATCATGAGCGCACATCTCTGCTCACAACAACAATGTCGACTGGATGAGCCACAGCAAAGACCCCACAGCGCATGTCAATAAACCTTTAACTCGGAGAGGGAGACGATGACGAAGATAAAAAAAAAACACAACAACAACAACAAAAACTGGGAGGTTGCAGAGACTCTGCCACTGGTTATCAACTTGGGCTCCATTTGGAGGCTCTGAGTGTGAGGAAGCAACTTTTACTTTTCATTCAAGAAGCTAAACGTTGCGCTTTTCAACACCTTTTAGAGCGAATTAAGTCATTTGGATGGAGCCGCAATATATATCTGTGGGCAGATCCCTAGATACTTAGAATTCTACTTTCTCGAAGCGCGGCTGAGATGTAATTGTGTCTGTCAGCACCCCACGCAATTATTAGAAGCTCTTCGTGGAGTATTTCCCAAGAAAAGTGAAAATAAGTAAATAATCAAAATAAAAAATGTACAGTCGTGTCTCTAATTTGTAGCCCACCAATTGCTTTATTGCCATGTTATTAATTAAGCAGACTTGCATATTAAATGTTACAAACGACTGCTTAAAGCTAGTTTTGAAAATAGCTACAACAACATTCATAAGTTAACGAAATATTTTTGTAAATAAAATTGCTTGGCTTTTTGCCGCCATCGGAAATTGCATAATAAATGGCAACACTCTCGAATTAAAGCAAATCAAATAAAACTTTAATGAATAGGGCTGCAAACACCGTTAAACAGCCTTGGCCCTTGGGGCACTGCGAATGGTGTCGAATGATATCATCATTAAAGACCAACGAACGAGCGAATGGGAAGGAAAATATCGCACGAATGTTTGAATGAGTTAGGTTTTACAACACCATCATTTCCGTTTCGATTGATTGCTAACTAGATGATTTCGGACAGATATAACACCATATAATGAAGACGATAATTACTCATTAGTTGTCGCATGAAATAGTGCAAAATGTGTTTGGTCGATTCGAGAGAGAAATAGCTTCAAAATAACTTAAATATAGTAAGTTTATACGAGTAAGTATTCGCGATAGGGAAGCAGGAACTAAAGGTAGAGAACACAGAAGAGTGCAGAAACATTTTCCTCGACAGCTACGCAGCTATAAATTGTTTGGAGGCGTGCATTGTCTGGGCCTAAAAAGGACATTAAGGGCAACAAAATGGCGGATACTCAGACAAAGCAAGGAACAGGGCTAGCAGAGAAAGGCAGGAACTCATCTCACTAAGAAAGCAAATACGGAAATTTCTATAAACCGAATTTTAGATGAGTTTAGATGAGGATTAATTTAAAATCTTTTTTCTATTTAAAAAGACTCATTTAAGTAGACCTCTAGTTACATTATTTTAAAGATCAATTTTAGACACGTAACCATTTTTTAAATATTTTAAACGTAAAGCGAAGCTTTTGCATGCATCCTGCCAACCAAGGCGCTAACTTCCTCCCGAGAGCCCGGCTTAGCCAACTTTTAAAACAGAGGTGGCTAGAAGTTTCCAGTAGAGTTAACATGGATGGCATCCAATAATTTCTATAGTAAAAAGCGCACACTCTCTCCGCCATTGTGCGGCACTAAACAGCCTTTAGGGGCAACCCTTTCTAAACTCTCCTCAAGAAGATACCAAAAAAATAGGGTACAGTTTTGAATTTTGAGTACATAATTTTTGTTTTATTTTTAAATTAATTATATTGATTACAGACTGTTTTTATTTTAATGTTTCTTTCCTTGTCTCTATACATTTAATATGGTTCATAATTTTAAAATTGATATATTTTGTTTACATTTAAAAGTAAGTTTGTTGTGTTTTGTTTTTTGTTTTGCATACATTTTGCATATCTTTGTTTATAGTTTTCATTTTCGTTTCCATTTTTATGTAAATTTCCTCCTTTCTTTTGTTTAAAACTACATTTTAAATTCGAACACACTTTGTAAAGAAAGTATTGCATATTCATCATCATTCACAATTCGATCGAAACATGCAAAATACATAAAAGCAAGTTTTTTTTTGTTTTTTTTTGCATTTGGAGCAGCAAAGAAGTGTTAAAAAATTAACAAGAAACGTTTAAATAATACATAGACGGGGGGGACAAAGCAAAGTAAAAATTGCAAATATCTATTATAGTATATATAATAGTCGGGGTGTGTAATGCGATATATATTTCATTACACAAGTCATGAGCAAAATTGCATTGGTTTACAGTAATGTCTATAAAAATAATTTGATTATAAATACGCGTGTACACAAGAAACAATTTGCAGATATTTTTCATTCTTCCATGACCGTCTGAGACGTCGAGTCATTGGAGAAATATGTAAATGCCCTTGGCATTTGTAATAATTGCTGTTATTGTTGTTGTTCTTTTTGTTGTTGCTGTGTTGCTTCGGATAATGTACAATATTTGAATTCATAAAATTGTTGTCTACACACACTTGTGGCATTATTATGCATAATTATTTATATTCAAAGTTTTCATTACATTCAAGTTTCGGTTTCTTTATAGTGTTGATTTAGATTTGTTGTTGTTGTTGTTGTGTTATTGGCAATAATCGCAAAGTTTCTATGTCTAATTGTAATTATGTGTATGATGTACATAATATATTAGGTTTACAGTTTAGTAAATATATGTATATTCATTAAATTATGACATGTTTCATATGCTTATAGTTTTCTTCTTTTTTTTGTTTTTTGTTGTATTTTCTCATTTAAATAATTGTTCTCATGCTTAGTACAAACTTATTGTTTTCTCGTAGGGTTTTCTTTCTTCGTAGGCTTGCAGATTTAATTCAATGGTGGACTATACGTATATGTATATCCTGATTTGCTTGATTGCCAAACAAATTAACTGACAAATACGAGTGTGTACGTTTACATTTATGTGACACTGTTGCTGCAAAACATATGGAAGCTATCTGACGTTGTTATGGGTTTTCATTAAACACAAAATACACGCATATATATACATACTATATAGGCTTATAGTTTTAACTGTTGCATTGGCCGAGTCTATAGTTAGGCATAGCATGCGATTTATATATATGTACGTATGTATATCGGCCTATAACTATGCAAACTTGTTTCTTTCTCTCTTTTTGAGCTGTATAGAGCATTTGATTTTTCTTTATAATTAGATCATCTTGTATATAAGTATTTAAATGACAAATGAAAGGAAGCTGCACAAAAAATAAAAATCATTCTTGCAATGCATTTAAAATATTATCTGAAGGATTTATAAATTATATGTATGTATTTATAGTCGACTTGCTTTCTGTTTCTTTATCTTATAGAAGTCGGTCACAAAATTATGAAAAAAGATTCTTCCTTTTTGGAGAAACATTGCTTTATGGAATATTTTTCGTGCACACTTCAAAAAATGAATTTCAATGTTGAGTCTGTGATTCGTGTACATATACATATATAATTAATATATAGTACAGTTTTGTGATTGGCTGGAGGGAAGTGTTGAATACTTTTATAATACAAATACATATAGTAGTATATATAAATACCGTTAACTATGGCAGTAGCAAATAAAATAATTTAGAGACAATACTGCACGATAATGCTTAGCGTTAAAAAGAAATGAATCAATCAAACAAAATTCAAAGAATGAAGGAAGAGTAGCGATTTGCGTTTTGGGATTTTCATTTTCATTTCATGTCGCTGATCTGGAGTTTCTTCTTCTTTTTTTTTACACAAACAAACAACAGCCACGATTCGAGCACAAATACAATCTACTGTAGACAAACATATTGGGTAACAAATACACACTCACATACACACACACTAATGCATACACATAATTATATATATAATGGTAGATAACTGACAGATCTACGCATAGCTTATATGGTACTTAGTCTAGCCGTGCGGTTCTCGCCTGCATTTCCAATTCAAGTTCCGTTTCGGACTGCTCGAGCAGTGCGTGATGTTGTTTGTGTTGCTGCTGTTGCTGTTGTTGTTGCTGTTGTTGGTAACGGGATTGATGGTACTTGGCCAGGTTGGTTCCTGGCTCGAGCCGCTGTTGTTGTTGCTGTTGCGGGTGCTGTGGGCGCCACTTCTAGCTCCAAAAGTCCATCATGTTGACGAGTTTGCATTTCTTAAGCTCCAGCTTGGTGGGTCTGGCTCGGAGTCAAGCACGTCCGAAGATAGCTCGATCGGAAACATCGCCGGTGGATTGGGAATGCGACATGGCTGCTGTGGCGCTTCCAACGGCCGCTGCAGCCGCAGTCGCCGCATTCCCCATGCCCACACCATTCAGGCCATGTGCCCCATGGTGCAGATGGTGGTGGTGGTGGTGGTTCAGTGTCGATGTTGCAATCGTCGCTGTCGAGGCATTGTGGTGCGTCACATTGTGATGGTTGTGCGCCAACGTGGAGCTGCCATATTTATTGTTGTTGTTATTGTTGTTGCTGCTGCTGATGTTGTTGTTGCTGCTGTGACCATTGAGATGCTTACGCGTGGCTGCCGAAGACACATGATGCGTGCCTCCAACGCCGCCGCCACCGCCGCCACCACCGTTGCCATAGATCCGGTGCAATGAATACTGCTGCACCGATTCCAAATCGGACACGGAGGATGTGATCTTTGAGCGCACTGCCACCTTCTGCATGCTGTTGTATTTATCGCTGACGCTTAACTTGATGTCGGGCAGGTGGCCAGAGCTCTGGGCATGACTGCGTGGCTTGGTGGTCGTAATCGATGCATTGCTCACCGCAGTGGTGCTCGTTATGGAGGCAACCACAGCACCGTTGCCACTCAATCCGTTCGCATTGGGCGAGATCTCTGCAAAGTTGTAGCAGGAGGACTTCTGTGAGATGCTATTGAGGCCGCCGCTGGAGGAGCTTGTGGACATGCGGCAGCTGCGATGACGACTCGAGGCGGATGGCTGCAAGAACTCATGGTGGGCTGCCTCATCCGGCGTCATACGCTCCGCGGGGTCCCATTCCAGACAACGTTGCAGAAAATCTATGAAATAGCGATCCTGGCAATGCAAAATCTGTGCCAGCGACTTGCTGCCCGGCGCCCGTTTGCGCCCCTTGGTGTTGGTGATGCAACGTGGCGTATCGCGCGAGTCGAAGAAGAGGCGGCGACGACGCGCCACCGAAATGAGCACCTTGGGTGGCTGCCCCAGTACTTCCATAATGCAGGCCAGCTGTTCCACCTCGTTCTCGCCGGGAAAGAGCGGAAAACCAGTGTATAGTTCCGCCAGAATGCAGCCTGCAACCAAATGGGGAGATGGGAATGTAATTAATATTGATTTTTAAAACTTAGTCACAGCCTGCAAACATTTTTTTGCCGCAGCATGCGGTCAGACAAGCGCATTGACCTTGACTTTGCCGCCCTTTTGTGGGGAAAAAGGTCGTAAATTACGAGCATTAGCATTCTTGGCAAACAGTTGAAGGTCTGTGGTGGGTAGCTAGTCAACATATACGAGTACTGTGTACAGATTTTATAATTCCCACTGCTGCATAACCGCAGCAATTTGTTACCCTAGCTTTTTCTACACTCATCTGATGTTTTTGATTTGAGATCAAAGACTTACTTCAATAGCTTCAATAGAAACCTACTCTTAAATATTCTACTAAATAAACACTTAGAACTTTAGTTCATAAATTAATAATGTGGGTGTAATATTTGGGCTCAACTTAAATATTTGAAATAGAAAGTAAGAAAGAAATAAAACTCCCTCTTTTTTAACATCCTTTTTTTTACTGCAAGACCATTTCTAAGAGTAATTTAAATTATGGATTTCTTCACTTCTTTCTTACATGCAGTTAAAATTAATATTTTGAGAAATATTTTAAAGAGGGAAGCAGAAACTTTCCGAAATCGAATTAGAATCGTTCGATAAGAATTATAATTCATAATTTAGAATTGCTTTTGAAATGTGATTTTATTTTAGTTGTATTCTATTTTCACTTTATAAAGTTTCCGTGGAATTAAAACTAACTCAAAAAAAGAGGCAAATTGTTGATAAAATTTATTAATTAAATTAATTAAACATTTCTTCATTTTTCTGTTGGCATTATTTTATTTAAACGGTTTTTCAAATACAAAAAATAAAACCTATCTAATTGTTGCTATTTTTATAATTTGAAAACAATTCGTTATATTTTTTTAAAAAAGCTTATGTTTTTTTTAAATAAAACTTCACTGGTTCATCAAACGGATTATTGTTATGTGTTAATTAATTGAAGACTTTTGAATAGCAATTGTTGGAACTGCTTACAAATAACATTTTATAAATTATATTTTCCAAATCAATCATGTTCTCAGAATAATTTCTGTTCAAATTTCCTTTAAATCGCTTTTTAAAAAACAGCTTAGAAACGACTTGAATTTATAAACGGTTTTAATTGCCACTGCAGAGTGATACTTTCTAAATGGAGGAACTCATTGAATTGCTTGTTCTGTTTGTTTTCAAGTGCTCCTGCCTAATTGCTCGGTAGTCGAAAGCAAAACATTTCGCCAACAGCCCCCCAGACGGAATCGTACAAGTCAGTCGAGTGTAAATAGCACGCACTATTCCAATTAGCAGCAACAGGCCGCTGCTTGTGTTCAGTTACGTATAGTATAGTCGTATAGCTCCAGTAAAATTAAACAAAGAGATGGCCGCACACAAACACAAAGTGGGGCAAGCAGGTGCTGGCAAGTGGCAAGGGGCATGAGGCATGTGGCACTCAACAAGTGCCACTTAAAGTTTATGTATACAATAATTTTGCTTCCTCTTTTCTTTGGGTGCGCCGTCGCTGACCAGCGCCATTTCCCTCCCTTGCCAAAGCGCCACCAGACATCCGCACATCCTTTTTAGCGCCCATTTCCGTTCGTCCGACACAACCACAAGCATATCCGTTCAGAAAATATTGTGAGTAGTCGCACAAAAGGCTCATTAAATGTGCATGAACGTGAGAGCTTTGAGGTGTTGTTGCAACATTACTTATTGTTGTTGTTGCTGTTGTTGTGGCTCCAACAAAAGTGTGCCTGCTGCCAGCTGGCTGCCCCTATTTTCTTGAATTACTGTGCACAGCACAAGTCGAAATGGTTGGCTAAAATGGTTGAACACGTTTGAATAACACGGACTCTTAACAGATTTCCGGGGGAGGTGCCATTAGTCGTACCATTGACTGTCTGTGAAACATATGGATGGCGTGCGGATTGGTAGACTAATGGAGAAAAAAGGCTAGACTTTGTGTTTAATAAAAGGCTGATAGGCTAAAGCTATTACGCTAGATTTGAGCCTCTTAACTTTCACAATGCGAGCTGTTTCTTTCAATTAATTAGTAGCACAAGAATCCGGCAGTTAAGCTCATTTCCTAATACCTATTCTACTCACAGTTGATATTACGACTAATTTCAAGTATCATTTTGTTAATTCTTAAGCAAATATTTTAAAAAGTAATTTACAAAATATTATTGTCCAATAATAATTCATCAGCTGCTGTTTGTCAACAACCAGCTCTATACTGATAATACTTTGAAGAAATCAATTGTAGCAGCTGATCTTTAGTTTATGGAGAGTGCTTAGCTTTAAATTAAATTTGAAATCAAATAGACAGCTGTTATTGCTTACAAAGATAGCACTGGAACTTTCTTTAAATAAAATGCTGATTGGTAACCAACAGAATGGTTTTAACTTTATCCAAAATGTGTAAATTACTTCTGTTATTTATTTTGTCTCTGCCTTCATCTAAGTATGTTTACTTTTAGGAAGTCCTCTTTCCCAAGTCATTTCAAATAATATAAAATAGTTATTCATTCATTTAATTATTTCTCGCAATATAACTAACTTATTTGTCTAATAAATTATTTTTTCTTTTAAGCTATCTAAAATCAAATGTAATGTTATTTATTCGCTAAAACCTTCAGCTGGCTTCTTTTCAAAGTAAGTAGCATTTGTAAAGTGAATTTAAATTAAATGTATGCTCGTACGTCATCATCAAAACTGGCCCTGTAATGATTTCTATAGCCATTAGCAAATGTAAACTCATATATGCATATAAATATACATACAAGTATATTCTACAAAGCACTCTCATGTGATTCCCGAGGCCGTTTGGCAACATAAAATAAAGCTGGTAAATAAATAAGCCAGACAGCAAAATTGAAATTTCCACGATGTACAATTTAAATTAAAATTTCCACACAACACATATATGTAGAGGAAGAAGTGTGTTTGTGTGTGTGTGTGTGTGTGTTAGCCAACTTACCCAAGCTCCACATATCGATGGCGGTGCCATACTGTAGGCCAAGTATAACCTCGGGGGAACGATAGAAACGCGATTGTATGTAAGTGTAGATTTTGCGATCCACATAGCAGGAGCTGCCAAAATCGATGACCTTGATGGAGCTGCTGCCGCGCTGTTTGAGCAAGATGTTTTCCTGCGATGCAATTTAGGCAATTAACTAACCACTATCCAGTATCTCCACTATCTACTTACCGGCTTGAGATCACAGTGTATGATATTCTCCTTGTAGAGCAGACGCAGGCATTTCACAATCGAATTGCAGAAACGTCGTATAAGACTCATGCTGAAACCATTGTAGTTATTCTTCTTGATCAACTCGTAGAGATTGAGACTGCAAAGATGAGAGCAGAAAATTAGTCAAGTTTCCGTTTAGGTATTCCATTAATCATGGCTCTGATGAGTCAACCCACAGTGGAACTTGTTTACAAAGCAAGTGGCGGTCTCAGAGGGGAAACGCTCAGGGAGGAAGAACAGGAAAAAGGCTCGCCCCAAGCCCGAAAGCAGGCACCGAATAACGACAATAACATGCACTGAATTAATTTGCATTGCATGTCGTGCTCAAATTCAGGTGTATAACGGTAAACAACTACCGCAGCAACAACAACAACTACAATGAACAACAGGAAAAATTCAAAACAACGTAGGCTAAAAGAGCTGCAAATGCGCTGTTCACAGTGGAACAACATCGATTGGTTTCGAAGTAAAAATGAGCAGCACTTTAAATGAGATATTCATTTAATATTAATTTTGAAACGAGAATTCTATTGAATCGAGTAATCGAATTATTAAAAATTAATGAATGATGAGATTTTTGAAACATAGGGAAATTTTTATCGATTAATCAATTGTTTTATAAAACAATTCTCAGATCTGTTGTGGGCTTGCTTATATTATTATTTGTTTATTTGCTGAAGAGTTTTGTATTCCAATCAATATTAAAATTTAAAAATAATGTATTAAAATATTGCTCAGCACATGGACAAAATAAAATTTTTGAAACAAAAATAAAATTAAAAATTGAAAATATAAATTTTAATATTAGATTTGGAACAAGTTTTAGAGTTTATTTACCGAATAAAAAGCCCCTTTCGCTATTCAAAAATAGTTAAAGATTTGCGATCAAGTTAAATATTAAATATTCAAAGATATTAGGATAACTATATATAAAGCACTTTTCTTAGAGTGGAGTTCTTTTTATAAATGTATTAAAATATTAATCGAAAAAGAAAACTTTAATAAGGAATGTGATAAATTTATATTTAGGGATTGATATTAGAGGCATTAATTAGTCGATTTTTTATAAAAAAAAATAAATAAAAGTGGTTTTAAAAAACAGTTTTACTTTTAAAGAATTAAGAGAAAAGAATATTTAAATATTTTATCGTACAGCCTACTTCCCCGATTTAGCATTTCAAAGTAAATGCCTGTTTTTTAATATTTCTTAATTTGTTCTTCTCAATGACATTTTTAACCACTGTACAGTGCTTGGCTGACTTGTAGGCGTTGTCTTTTTCTTCGCTTTTTGAATTCCCCCCTTTTTGACTATTTTTGGTCTTTTCATTCACATTTTTGCGAATTTTGGTGATTAATTAACTGATAACGACTGTTTTGCCAATGTCATTGCAACAGACATTTTGTATACGAGTATGGGAGGTTGGCAAACATTTCTTCTTCCTCCACTTTTCGCCATTTACGTCATTACGAAGTTTGGTCAATTGTTTGGCTGTCGTTTTGTTTAACATATTGATTGATGATCTCTGTGATAGGTTGTAGGTGTGGCAGCTTTAGCTATTTGTCTTTGCCATATTTTCCCACATGCTCGCACTTTTTGACACATATATTTTATGCTGATAGCTTATCTGCTAAGCTTGGAATACTATATTTATTGAGCTCTGACTCAACTATCAAATATGAGTTTTTCCTTGTCATCATACAAGCCTCTATCAACAACTTTGACTCGAGATACGAGAGCTCAATGGAAACGATGGCCTATAAACGCAAAAAGCCAAACTAATAACTGGTTCTGCCAAAAATATTAGGCTGAGAAATGGACTAGATATGTGAATGGTTGCAAATAAGTTGTCAGATAGAACTTAAAGTCAGGGAGAAAACTACTTGCAGTATTAATTTATGTATTAAATTAATTTGACATTCATCTTGCCAATTGTGTGGCATTTATTTAATGTCTTGAGTACATTTAAACGTCTTTCAAAGCCGCTACTCTCATCTCAACAATCACACTCGCATAATCCAGTTCCAGCTACTCTCGTAGTTTGGTGTCGCTTGCCAATCAATTTTCCAGCACAATTTTCACTTTCACGATTCGCCAAAATGCAATTCTCCCAACTTTATGTCACGACCACAAAGTAAAAATGCAAAGTTGATTTGCCAGGCGGTCTTAAGGCAAGGTGCTAAAGTTTTTGAAAAAAAAAGCTGACGTTGACACAATTTTCCACACTTTTGTGGTGCATAAAAGTTCTTGGAAAATGGAGAACCTCTATTCATTTTGCATGAGAAAGCAAGGTAAAGGAATAAAGAATACATTGGCTCTTGCCAATTTTCAGCCATGAAATATGCAACAAAATGGCTAAAGTGAGAAATTTTCCTTTTCTGTGGCCAGCAGAAATAAAAAGGGAGCAGAGAAACAAAGAGTGAAAGAACTGTTGAGAGCTTTAGACACAAAATCTATATTGATTGCAGCTTGCATTTGGATTTTTTCGATTGGCATCATCAGAAGAAGTCGCTTTTATGTTATTCAGAACAATTCAATAATATGGAACTGTGAAAGTTATATATTATATTGAGTTTGTAGTAGATATTGCAATATTGGTATCATCAGAAGAAATTCTATTCAGAAAAAAATACTACGATATTGCGGCACAATGGGAACTACGTTTTTTAGGAGATATTGAAATAATATAAAGAAAACATCAATTCCATTTAACAATTCGACAATAATATCGTATATTACAGCACAATTGGAAATGTATCTTATATAGCGTTCGTAGTGGATATTGAAATATTGGGATCATCAAAAGAATAAATAAATAAAAGAAACAAAGCATCTCATTACACATATCGATCGTTGATAGCATGAGATTTTTAATAATGATTTTATCATACATTTTCTAAGCCTTGATCTGGGTGTTACAAATAAGCAACAGGGCTACTGAATACTCTTCATCATATAAATGATTTATAAAGAGCGCAGCTTTTTTATTTATTTAAAAGCGAATTTTGTAGTCTAGAACACTGTTATAATCAGGAACACATACTATATAGAAATATTTGCAGAGCTGGGCATAACTAAAAGTTACTGATGTTGTTTATTTGGGGCGTGTGTTGCACAAACCAGGAATGTCTTCTGTTCATTCCAGTTTATCCTTTGGTGATTGTTGTTGGCGCGATAAATGTCGACATTAGTAGCTCGTTACAGAATGCAATGCATGCCAAATGGCCCCCAAAACCTTAACACACGCCATTCTCTACCGCTGCATAGAACACAGCAAATCAATCAAATTACTAACGGAATTTGGCACGAGTTGCCAACAAACTTGAATACTGTGGGAGGAATATTAAAAAGCGAAATAAAGGAGAACCGACGAAAAACGTAAACAATTTTCAAGTTCATGTTCAGTGATTTGGTATTGGGCGGACAGGCAGGCAGGCGGACGGTCGGACGGATGGATAGGCATGTCATAATGCAGTTATAATATGCTATTTTGACACAACAAATGTTGCATAGTTTGCGGCGCACACACACACACACATGGGCGAATAGGTGCGCTTTTGTTTGCCGATTGAAATTATGACATTTTGATGATTTTCTTATTGGTTTGTTATAGAGCCGTAGTCGCATTTCCAGTCGCCAATATTCGTGTCTGTGCATGCCTCTAAACGCCAACCATCATCGCCATTGCTATTTATAGCTTGGCGCAATCAATAAACAAAGTCAAAGACAGAAATGACAATTTTAAAGCTCACACCGACTGAAGAGCTAAAGAGCTTTAAAGTGTTACTTTCAGGGCGCATTAAAGAGCGACTCTTGGTGACTTAGTTGAGCCGTCAATTCGCAAAAGGACTCGACAGTCGGCCATGGAAGCCATCTCCTAAACCAATGAGCTTAGCGCGCTTTAAGGCGCCAATATGGCCTTGTACTGCTTGTGTATGTGTGTGTGTGAGTGTGTGTGTGTCTTTATTACTTGACGCCAGACTTAAGTTCTTTTTCATGCGATTACATGATTGCGCCATCTTTAAAGCATGGCGTGACACGCCTGTCTTATCATAATTTGGCATGTAATTCAATTAGCGTTACTTCCTAGACTCAAATGACAAGCCGACACGTCTTTAGCCCTTATTAATGATGATTTCTGGCCTGACCTTAATTTGTAACACTCTCCCAGGTACAGCCTTACAGTGATGTTCATGTGATTGGTGCAGCTTCTAACACAGGCTTTTGATTATTTAAACCAATGTGAAGGCAACGTGGAACAAACCTATGCATATTATTGCTTTAAATATTTCAAATTACATGTTTGAATAATATTATGCTTTGTTTTTTGACTCCTTCATTTAATATCCAAATCATTTATTTTATTAAAGATCTAAGCTTTTTTCGCTTTAAATATTTAAAATTACATATTTGAATAATATTATGGTTTTGTTTTTGGCTCTACATATTTATAGACGCTTTCGTTGTAAAAATATTATCCAAGTGGTTTATTTTATTAAAGACCTAAACTTTTTATTGCTTTAAATATTTCAAATTATAACATTTTTGAATAGTATTATGCTTTGGAAATTGTTTTGCTTAGAATGCGGAGTTTGTATTTATTTCCTTAGTTGTAAAAATATTATCCAAATCATTTTTTTTTATTAAAGATGATTATTGCTTGAAATATTTCAAATTAAAATATTTTTGAAGTGTTTTATACTTTAAAGAGTGTTTGCATTTATTTTTTGTATTTATTTCTTGACTTCTTAGTTGTAAAAATATGAACCAAATTATTTGTTTAATTAAAGACCCTATGCTTATTATTGCTTTAAATATTTCAAATTATACTTTTTTAAATATTTTTATGCTTTAAAAGTTGTTGTTTTTTAGCATGCGAAGCTTAAAACATGACTGTATTAATATTTTAATTCATTAGTTGTAAATATATTATTCAAATCATTTATTTTAATATTCATAACAATTTGTTACTACTAGAAATAATAATTGTAGGCGGCTGTGAGGTCAAATCAAAGGATTTTAAACATGAAACCGACTTTGCCCTAAAGCTATGTTTAACACTGACTTATCGAAATTATCCTCATAGTTAGTTTCGCACTTATTTTAATGTTTTGTCTTGAATTCAAATATCATTCTTTTATTAGTGAAAGACTGGTCTGTATTTATTTAAAAAATACTCAACTACTGAAGAGTACAAGCAATGTTGAGTTTTTAAATAAACCAGGCTGTTCCTTTGTTTTCTGCTTAAATGGATTGTCTAACAACATTTATGGTCTAAATTGTGGGCTTTTAAGCACAACAGCACTTAAGAAACTGAAATAATTCATCAAATGACAAGCACGCATCCGTTTCATTAATAAAAAGCTGCGCTTAAATATTTCAGTATTTGATGAAGGCAAGTCTCGGGAAAAGGGTCCCTCCCTGTGATAAATGACTTGCTCCACATGAGAGACACGACCTTGGATACGGTCTGCTTGTCGGCTATATGGTGTGAGTGTCGAGTCTGTCCTTGCAGCTCTTGACTTCGTTGTCTCATGCTTAGCTCTAACACTGCACTAAGCTTAGCAGGCAAGAGCTAATGTTAAAATGTCAATTAGTGGTAATTACTGCGAGCAGTGAAGTCTACCTACAATATCAAAAGCAACAACTGCCTGCAGTTATAAACACAACTAGCTGGGCATCACAGCATGTCGTAATTCAATCTAAGCTCAAAGCGTCGTCAACGTCGTCCACGTTCTTGTCTCTAATGTCCTTGTGTAAGTTTCTCTCTCGCTCTCTCTCTCTCTCTGTCGCCCTCACTTAACTCACTCAGTTCTACCTCCATCTCATCTAATTGCACATTTTACGCTAAGTGCAAAAATTAATTAGAAACTTGGACGGCATTCATTTGCAAGTCCCACACGGAGAGCTTGCATTTTAATTAAAAACCGTGAGCTTATTTTTATTTGCAGAAGCACGAGCACATGTACGAACATGTGGTTGCTCATGATACTATATTATATATACACTGGAGCTGATTCTGTAGGCTGTCCACTGGCAGTCGCTGCTTGTCGTGTCATCGCCATGTCAAAATTGTCAATTACATGCTCCTGACATGGCCGCTCATGTCATGCAGAGAAGGGGGCGTGGCAACTGTGCGGCAACTGTGCTGGGCACATGGGGCGCATGCTTAATATCGATTCAAAGAGGGGCCTTGCAACGGCCACAATAATATGCATGAGTTGGCAAGTTGGCATATGTCATGTACGAGCATATACTCGTATATAAATAGCCACAATCAGGTATATATTGTGAGATGACATCCTTGTTGTGTTTAGAAAATTTTAAACAGAATAGAGGACAGGTGTGTGAATGAATAAATTCATATTTGTAAAAGGATACTGCACACAAATATGCCAAGGCAATGCCAACCATCTTAGCTGCTGCCTTTATTCCGCAGTAACTTGTTTTGAAAAAAGGAAATTGTAAATCAAAGGCACTCATACTTTTTCGTTCTTTGTTTGCCGATAAAGAAGACGTCTTCCACATTATAGTTTGCCATTTTATTTTATTTGAAAAGAATTAAGTTTATAGCTCTTGATTTGTGAACCAAATCTGTTATTTAAAAAGTTTATTTATATAGTTAATTTTTGAAAAAAACCTTTTTTTCATTTAAAGATAGAGGACTTTGAATTTTTATTAACGATGTTACGTTTGCAATTCGCTCGCTAGGCCAGTCTTAATTGAGAATTTTATATATAACGTTTGCCATTTTATTTTATTGGAAAAGAATTAAGCTTTTGATTTGTGAACTCAATCTGTTATTTAAGATGAAAATTTATTTAGTGTTTATGCGAAAAAAAGTTTGTTCATTTATAGATAGAGGACTTTCAACAAACAAACTGTGGAAATTCGCTCGATAGGCCAGTTTTGATCGAGAATTGTATATTTATAGTTTGCCATTTCATTTTATTAGAAAAGAATAAAGTTTACAATTTCTATTAACGAAACGGCTCTTTTGTTTATTTATCGCTGATTAAATGGCTTCATATAATAATAATATTTATATATTTTTTTTCTAACAAATAACAATTAAATCAATAAACTCTAATTATTTTTAAATTCACGAACCTTTAAATTTTAATAAAACCACTATAGTTATTATGCCTTGTTTCCTTAGCATTAGAAATATCAATCTAAAATTTTCCAGTTTTGCTTCCATTAAACAAATGTATGTTGAAACATATTTATAAATAAAGCAGCTTCGTTTCCAACCGATTAAGCTCTTATGATGAAAATTATTTCAATTGTTAGCAAGTTTGCTCTTAGCACTTCATCTGAATATTTTATTGAAACCCTAGAAACTTTTATCTTTCTGTATGATTTACAAACAAATAAATAAATAAATTAATCGTCAAGTTTATTATGTTTTTACAGCAAACCGCTAGTTTATATCTTGGCAGCCTAATAATAATCAATTGACGCACTTGAAGGAAATATTTCTATTTGACGCAAGCAAAGAAAAATGAAATTGATTTGGTCTATTGATTGTCTCTCAGCTCTTTATGATTATTATAATAAATGCTTGCCCAATCTACGTACAAACATACATACATATATAGAAGTCCTATGCCAACAACTTTATAGTTAGTGCGTGCCAACGGCAACATGTCCTTAAAGCCAAGCCAAATGAGAATAAGAACAAAATTTATGGCGTCAACACCCACACGACTCGCCAAAGCCTTCATTATGCCAACAACACCATTTTGGTCACAATATGTTCGCTTCATGACGTTATATGTGAGTGTGTATGTGGTGTGTGTGTTTGTGTGTGTGAGAGCTGAGACATTTCTTATACAATTTCATGAAAAAGTAACCATAAATTCCACACCAACATAGTGCCAACGACAGAAGCTCTGGCACTCTATTCGCCGTCTCCGTAAATTATGTGGCTGCCTGCTCATAACGTCTGCCTGGTCACATAATCCTCATGTATGGATGCCAGCTGAGGTCCTTGGCAGGTGCCCCTTGCGCCTGTCAAAGTTGAAAATTTGTCGCTTGGTGTGCAGAACTGTGCAAAAATGTGTCACTGGGCGTCAATGTTGACTGCGTGACTGTCTGACCTGGTCGCCCCTTTTTCCTTTCTAAATAAGGTATATAGCTGCGAAGTATGTTGCACATATATGAATAGGTGTGTATGTATGTGTGTGGGTGTGGCCATGGCTGTTTATTGTCCTAAAAAGCTCCACATTAGGGCCATAGATTAAGTTTCAAATTTGCGAATGTTTGCGCATTTTCTTGATTGGTACTACACATATTTATTAGTTGCACTAATTAGATTATCAGCGAAGGGCGTGCTTGGCGTTTATATTGCAGTTGAGCTAAAAAATAAGCTAAGAGTGTTGCTCATCTGTTCGCTGAGAAGCTTAAGGCGTGAACAACTCTGCTGCAGCCTAAATATCCTTCACGCTAACTGGGCTTTAATGTAATCAGAAAAATATTGTAACACCTTTACTTGGAGCGCCACAACTGGCAGCTGCAGGGTAAATTAGTTGGTTTTCATTCAATCCTTTTGAAAATAATTTGGTTAACCAACTTAGTTTCTGATAAATCAAGCAGAAATAACTGAAACATAATAATGATACGTTTTAAATTTAACTTTGAATCTATTTGTTGACTGAACAATTAAAATAGTTTTACAAATATTTAAATTTTACTCGAGTACATTTCTTTTATTACAAACATTAAATTCGCTTTAAAAATTATTCTTTTTGTATAGGAAAATATTAGTTGGGTATTAAAAGGGATTAATATTGCATTCAGCTTATTTATTTAATGGACAGAAGTTTTGAACTAAACCAGAAAAGTGTTAACTTGCCAAGAGTTTAGTTCAAATCTATCAGTTGATATGAAATATTATTATACATATTATGAAATATATTATTTGGACAGAACAAATATATACATTTGATGAATGAACGAAATTATTTTAATGATTGTTGAAAGTATAGAACACTTCTAATTCAATATACTTCAATATACATACATGCTTGTATTATACTTTGCAGGAATAAGTTTTTCTTCTGATTCTAGCTTTTTCGATTATAAAAATCCAAGTTATAAGCAAAGAGAATAAGCCCTCATTATTTCCAAAGAATGCTAAAGTTGCTTCTTAATAAATGGTTTAAGTTAAATTAAATTCCATATCTAACGGCTTCAACTAAAAGCCATTCCATTAGCTACAGGAAGAACAAGCGTAATTATGTTTACATTATTTCGAAAGGCAAATCAAATATTTTTATAATATCATGCTAGAATTGTTTCTTAATAACTGGTTTACATAAAGGCTGTTTAGCTTGCAAATCCAATTAAATTCCACATTTAAAGCCTTCAACGAAAAACCATGCACCAGCATGAGCATTGCGTTAGCTACAGAAACAACGAGGGTAAATATATTTACAGCATGGTAAATAAATTTCGCTTTTAATTTTCAATATTTTTGCAAACACAAAAGCGCAAAGCGCAGAGGCAGTGCCAGAGGTAGGGCGGAGAAGGGCAGGGAGACAGAACACAACACACAGCAAGCCGCAATGCTATCAATTTCAATTTATGCGCAACAACAGCCACGCAGAGTGAGAGAGCGCGAAAGAGTGATGGAGAGAGAAGAGAGGAGAGCAAACATGGCCTACTTAAGAGCGTCGCCCCCGCTGGCAACGCTGCACGAGAGGGCAAGTGTGCGTCTCATGTCTATATTTATCTGCCGCGCATGCAAGACCTGTTGTTGTTACTTTCCATTGCATACCGACAGGCGGAAATTTAATTGATTGCACACAGCTCGCAGTACGCCCGAGAGGGCATGCACTCAGCGAAAATCTAGGTAGATTGACGAATTTGCAGTGAAGGTATGTTGTTGCTTAAATTGAACTAATTTTTAAAAATTAATTATAAAATTAAATAATACTTATCTTTGTCTTTTTAATATAAAAAAAAAGGTATAAAGTGTATAAAGCAGCTCATAACCCCTTGAAAACGTCAGCTACTATAGCTTAAAAACTTTTATGTTGTAAGACTATTTAAAAGCAAAAAAAAGTTTCTTGAAGGCTAATAAAAAAAAGTTTGTTGAAGTCTAATAAAAAAAGGAAATTATAGAAAATTATTATTCACTAATTAACGTTTTTAAAATTGAAAAAAGGACAGCAGCTTTTTATACTTAATACTAGCAGCCGAATTCAATTTTTCTGTTTACGATTGCAGAGAGAATCCGTGGGATATTTCTAGCATATATAGTGATCGAGCTAGATAGCTTTATTTTTGATAACCGAAGTCCAGCAAGAAGCTTATGGTGTGTAAGAACTGTATGCTTGAACTTTCCCCTAACAAGCTTAAGCATTGAAAAACCGTTTAATAGTTGTTTGAAATTGGAAAAATAATATCTTATTCAATTACTTACATTGATGTAAAAAATATTATATGTACCATATTACAGGCCAATAATTGACTTTTTTATTTTTAAAAAATATCATTTAATTTCTGGAAATGGCTGTTTAATATTTGTTGTACAAAAATTCTACTTTTGTAAAGCTCTGATATCTTATATAGTATGGATCAAACTCTTCTTCTTAAACTCACATAATTCACATTTAGTTCTATTGACAAAAATGAATTCGTATCGATGTCGAATATCTTTTTAAACACATTACTTATGTCTTTAGAATATTATTTTATATTCTAGCGCATATCATTTTCATTCTATTATTTCTATAAAACGTTGATATTTTGTTGTATGTATGGTATTTATGCAAATTGAAACTCCAAACTTAAAGTTTTTCTCTGTGTGTAAAAGTGCGGCAACTGAAAGTGTGGGCCGTCAGGTGTTGATTGTTGCAACGTTGCAAATCGTTGACTGCATATGTCAAAGTTTAGACACTATCGCAAATATGGCTGGGCGCACGCGATGTAAATGCAACCGCCAATTCTGTGGGCACACTCACACACACACACACCAGCCGAATTAAAGTTTTGAAGGTCGACTTTAACTAGAGCCTGCTTTTAGCCGTCGCCCCGATTTTTGGTGCACTTCTGACATTTCCGTTGTTTGCTGTGTTTTCGACTAATTCGTCTTAATTACATTGCAAGTTTTGATTTCACCTTAAACAGTGCTGGTGCCTTGGCACAATTACAGTTGACATTTTTTTTGTTATGCTGCCTTCTAATTTCAAAATCGTTTAGAGCACGCCATCTGAGAAGCGTGCCGCTAATTGTAGGAAAAGCACCAATCGATAATCTTAGCGAAAAAGACAGAGATCGTCGAGGTCTGAGTGGCAAAGGCGGCGCATTAAAAGGTTTCTGTTGTCTAGCAAAAGTTAATTAATTATTTCTCTAACTTAATTAGCCGCAAAATGGTTTTTAAGTGCTTAGCCAGGCGATTTTGTGTTTTTGCCTGCCTTCGAAAACTTTTCCAATGCAGCCTTATACGAAGGAAGTGTACAAGTATATAAGGATGGCTTGAAAATGTTACTGCATTGACAACGCAAATAGAGGCAAGTTTAAAGTTTGTTTTGAACGAGTAAACAAATTGTACAAACTTTTATGTAATTAATTTCACTTGCACGCAATTTAATTTGCTTGTTTCTGTACAGGTATATAACAAAGGGCCCTTGGCATTTCCATGTGCTTCGGTAGTCCGTAAAGAACAGGCTTTAGGTTTGACACAGTCATGGTTTAATTTTAGGAGGTATATTCTGTAGAAGAAATAGTGCTAGAAATTGCTTTTTCTATGTCTTGAATCATGAAAAAATTGGCAACAAATATTACTGAATATTTATAAAAATCATACCAGCAATTTAAAAGATTTCAGAAAGCTAGCTGTATTAAAAGTTTTAGCCCAACTAAGTATAACTACAACTACTTGAGAGCTAATTTAATGTGCCGCTTATGCAGACTCGTATAAGTGGGCTATAAAACTAAATATCGCCCATTTGTTGTATCATAAATTCTAGCCATTAATAAGCCATTTATATGCATGTGTGCGATCAATAAAGCAATTAAAAACTGCCATGATGGAATTATGACAACCACTTGGAAAACAAAACAACTGCAAATAATAGGCTAAAGAATTCTGAAACATGCAGACTTGGTACAGAATTAATCGCAGGCACGACGTAAATATCTTGTCAAGCAAATTAGAAAAACATTTCCCCTTTTTTGTTGGCTATTTTTATCAAATGCCCAAAAAAGTAGGCAAGAATAGGCACATGTGTGAGCCCGAAGACGCAACAGAAAAAGGAATCCAACGTTATGCGTGCCAAGCACTTAACCGGTATAAAAAAAACAACAACAACAACTCCTATAATATGAATGGTTTATGTGGGCTAAGCACGCAAGTTAAAAGCTCGTGAATAAAAATAATTGCCAGGGAATTGGCCTAGGAAAGCCGTCACGTTATTACAAATGCGGCTTATATGTCTTTTTAATTTGGCTAACGCAACTGGCGAAAAGCGTTGCCAAGCTCGTTAACCTTCCACATACTCGTACATATGTATATACATATATTCATATATAATTCAAGTTTCCTTACAAGACAAATGTCATTTCTATACCCAACGGATTGTGAATTTGTGAAATAGAATCAATTTCCTAGCTCTACTCACCTCATCAATTCGAATGTTATGCACAAATGTTTACGAAAATATGTATAATCCAACATATGTATAACGTTATGAGATCCATCCGCATCCTTGTCACGCAGCTCATCCAAAATATTAAGCTCAACCACAGCCTGATTGAGGAAGCGCTTCTTATTGCGTATTATCTTGATGGCCACATGTGTATTGGTCTTGTGATCCAGAGCCCTTATTACCTGACCAAAGCTGCCCTTGCCAATCACCTCGAGTATTTCGTAGCGGAAAGCGATATGATCGTGTTCGATCTGCAATTGGAATAAGTATTAAATAAATAATGAATGATTGTCAATTAGAGTGTTAACTTACGATCTTGTAATTGCCATTATCGTCGTCATAGCCCGAATTTGCAGAATTCGCTGTCGCTGCGGGCTTATTATAATTCTTGCTGGCGTGCTGGCCAAAATACCAGACCTCTTTGTAGACTTTCAACTCCTCGAACTCCAGATCAGTTAAATAGTCGCGGTATTTCTTCACAAGCTCTAAATGACAGTACGCCGAATGGACCATTGTTTTGAAAATGAATGAAAAAAGTGTAAACAACATGTTAGCAATAGCTGTAACAGTAAAAACAACAACAAAAAGAACGCATGTATTTTATTTTTTGTGTTTTAACAATGTGAACGAGTTTCAAAAACGTGTCTGTTTGTAAAAAATGCTCAAGTAGTTGTAGATTTTCTATTCTTAAACATTTGTAATATTTCTTTTCAAGTGACAGTAAAGTGCTTAAAGCAAAGAAAATAGTTCTACATAAGTCTGCTATTATTGTTATATTTTAAGTGAAAATCTGTCCTGCCCTGACAGGCTCGGCCTTGACCTTTTCCGCCATCATGGTATTTGTGTTTGGAAATGTATATAAAAATTAATTAGCACTTCAGCACAGAATGCAGAAATGTGTGCAAAAACCAGCTCCCCAACGTGCTAAAAAGTACAACCGTAGTCAGCTGCGCTAATTGGTAGCATAAATTGGCATTGGGCGCCAACGAAGCGCATTACACTTGACCCAACCCTTGAATGTAAAGCACCTACAAAGCTGTCGAGGCAAGCCGACAATCCTATCTCCCTATTATCCGAGCAAGGAACCAAATTAAAAAATGTCATTTATCAATAAAATGAAAGAAAATCAAAGCAGAACTTAAATTCAACTAAAATAGCAGAGAAATAATCTTAGAACCCCACCTTATAGATTAAAATTAGGAGTTTAAACATGAATTTAAAATATTTATTCATATGGTAGGTCAGACAGGCAAATATTTTAAATACAAATTTGAAAGTAATCAAAATAAAAAATAGCATTTATATATAAATTGAAAGAAAATCCAAACAGAACTTAAATGGAATTAAAATAGCAGAGAAATGCTCGTAGAACCCCAACTCATTGAAGAAAATTAGGATGAAATATTATTACATATCGGTCGGTCAGACAGGCAAATATTTTGAACACGAATTTGAAAGAAATCAAAATAAAAAATAGCATTTATAATTCAAATGAAAGAAAATCAAAGCAGAAATTAAATGGAACTAAATTAGCTTAGAAATATTCGTAGAACCCCAACGTATAGACCAAAATTAGGAGCTGAAACTTGGATTTGTAATATTTATTCATATGGTAGGTCAGACAGGCAAATATTTTGAACACGAATTTAAAAGAAATCAAGTTTAAAAATAGCATTTATATATAAATTGAAAGAAAATCCAAACAGATCTTAAATTCAACTAAAGTAGCACAGAAATACTCGTAGAACCCCAACTTATAGACCAAAATTAGAAGTAGAAACTTTCATTTGAAAAATTACTATATATTAGGCAAATATTTTGAACACAAATTTGTCGAATTCTGACAACTACAGTTTAGGAATATAAAAATAAACTTAGGAAAGACATTATCCACAAAAGCAATTCACTATTCGCACGCCACAAACCGTATACCAATTCGTTTTGGCCCTTTTAGAGTGCTTTGAACACACACTTTTTTGTTGACAAGTGCATCTGTTGGTTGGTGTCCTTTCCCCACTCACCTGATGGCGTCATGGGTGTATTGCATTTTAGCTCAGAGCTGCCGGTGCTGCTGGCCGAGTTGCCGGAGCTGCCGCTTCCACTGCTGCTATTTGATTTGGTCGATGAGCCCCGCTCATTGCCGCTGCTGCTGTTGTTCGTTGAAGAGGAGACTGGTGAGCCGATGTTGTTGTTGTTGTTGTTATTGTTATTGCCATTGGCTGTTGCCACACTTGTTTTATCGTTCAAATGGTTGTTGTGCGCATCTAGGCATCGTCCAGTACGGGACGAGCCACGGACGCCATTGTTGCCGTTGCATAGTTGTGGGAGATCGAGACGCGATGTGGGCAAACGGACATCGCGTCGCAGCTTCTCGTTGTCGAGCTGTATCTGTAGAATACACAGAAAATACATTTCATTTACTTGTTATTGCCAATTTATTTATTCCTTAAACGTATTACACATTTAGTTTCACAATTTAACGTTGCATGCTTTTATTTTTTTTTTATTTTCGTTTTTCTAAACTCCTAAAATGTTAATCCTAATCCAAAAATGTGTATTATGTGACAGCAAAATTTTTAAATTGCTTCTTTTTTTAAAAAAGCAAAACACAAATAAAAACAATTGTTTGATTGTTTTTCTAAATGATGTGTTAAATAAATAAATTTTTAATTTTTTATTAATCTTTCTAGATTTAGGTTTCAAACTTACAAGTATTTTGGACGTTTTAAATTCCTTAACACATTATTGTTTTGTACTTATTTAAATATTTAATATTTATGTTAAATATATATTATATTATTTATATTTATATTTAAATATAAGTTATTTTAATGGTAAAATGTCTACTGTGTCTTCTAATTGTTTCTACATTTCGTGTGTTTCTATTAAAAATTTCCAACTCACCGGCATTTCGCATCGATCCAACATTATTGCTCTGTGTGTCAATTTTTGAACTTTTGTCGAAGTTGGTCTTCTACCGCTGCTTCGGTTGTGGTTACCAGAACCGTATAAATAATTATTATTGATAAGTTTCCGGGTAATGTGACGTCGACGCACACATTTGCATTTATTTAATTATTATTGCGTCTGGGCAACTGAAAGAAGAACGAAAAAAGAGACAAGATATTTATAAGTTTCAATATAAAACTTCTTAATGATGAATGTCAAATATATATGCCCTTAAGCCCTTGACTTTAACCCTTCACTTGCCGGGGAAATGCCGGTAACTAACCGCAACAAAAACAACAGCTATAGCAATAGCAACAACAAATGAAAACAAAACACCAGGCGCATTCAAAGTACTCCCAATAAATAAAAAGGTAAACAGCATAAACAAGAAAATGCCACCACAACTTAACACGCCCCCAAAATGAAGAAGTGGACCCCACCAGCCGCTCGCCCATATGTCAAGACAGCGCTAACTGAAGCCCGAAGACCAACTCAAATGCCAGTCAGTGTATGTTAACGGATTTCATTGTCAAGGCGGAGGCCGCGACGACAACGATGTCGGCAAATCATCAAAAGGCCAAAACTTTATTAATATTACCATACGAAACAATTTGTGAGGGTCGTTTCGGATTCTAGGCTCTCGCCCAGTGCACCTGCTGGTGGCTGGTTGATGACAGACGGAAAAAGACAGAAACTTCAAAACCAAAGTCATGGCCAATTATTAGCTTTTTGTGTGCCATTCGTTTCTGCATTTCTGTTGCCAATGGTATAGAGGGCTGATTTATGAATGGGTGGGCGCTCGGTCGCACTCAACATGCATAATAACGTTAACCCTTCCTTCTACTTCTACTTCTTCTTCTTCTTGGGTAGTTTTTCGTCTATTTAGGGTGAGTGCAACAAAAAGTTTGGTCTGTTGGAGAAGCTAGTTTATGAAAAAAGGGAATGCACTGCGATAAATGTGGCAAGCAGCTTACATATGCGGAAGAAGCACACAAATTTTGACAGGAGATGTTTCCAATTCGTTTATAAAGAAGCGTTTTTAAATACTTTCGAATTCCAGCCATATAAGGCTTTGTAGCAATTATGCAGAAACATCGATAGCTAGAGCAAATGAATCTTGAATTTTGGCTATTGGCATTACCAATTTAATTATTTGATACAAAAGCAATATTTTATTATAATTACGTTGATGCTGCCGCCGTTCATTTCTCGATAATCTTCGATATCGCCTCTCTTCGCTATCGATCTCGCTTTCCAACAAACCTATTTTGGCGTTGCCACAGGATTCAACAAGCAGGAGCTATGCAGAAAAATCGATAGATCGATTGAACAAATCTTCAATTCAACAACTAGCAGTTATGCAGAAACATCGATAGATCGATTTAACAAATCCTCAATTCAACAGCCAGCAGTTATGCAGAAACATCGATAGATGGAACAAAACGAAAATTAAGATTGTTGAAAGTGATATTTAACTTGATTTGCAGTGTACTTGAGTTTTTGTTAATACTGTACCTAAGCTTTCCCCATTAATACCTAAGGAGTTTCAGAAGTCAATTAAATTTTGTTATAACTAAAGATATGCTCTCTTGGTATAGAGGTTTCATCGACATGTTACCTGTTTTTTAGTTAAAATTTGGCCTTAGATCTAGTAGAACCTCATTTCGTGTTTGTCAATAATTGAGTAATCGATAAGCAATTTGTGCCTTTGCATCCCTAGTGTCAGTTTTTGTCTCTCTCCTCCCCTGGCTATTGAATTGTATGGAAGCACACCGTTTTGTTAACGTAAAGCGCATAAAATAAATCGCCTACACCGATTCTCGGGCATTATTACCCTTTAACAACAATATTCAAAGTAATTCTTTTTTTTACCAAGCATTTTTTATTCAAAGAACTCGATTTGCATTGCATTTTCTCTCAGTGCCCTTTAAAGGGTTCCGTCTTTTTTCCGCCACATCGACAAATGTGCAGGTAGGCCTTCGTAGCGACTCGAATTTTGTTTAGCTTCATCCATGTTTAACCGTTTTCTACATATTTTCATTTTTATTATTTTTGAGGTTGTAAAAATTCATCGTCGTTTAAAACTTTTCTGTCATAAAATGATAATTTACAGCATTCGTTTCCTTCCTTTATATCAAGCTGACAGTTGTGTGGAGAAGGCGTGCTTTTCTGAAAGTATTTTGCCTCTTATACTATTTTCTTCCTTCCTTTTATTGTCTGTCGGTTATGTCGTTAGCTGCGCTTCCCTTCACCCTTCTGTTCACCTTTATTGTCGAATGCGGCGGCTGAAGTTTACAGTTGACTTTTAACTTTGGCAACGACAACAACAGTCGTCAGTTCATCATTATGTGCACTTCTTTGGGTTGCCATTTGTATACGTTTTTATTTTTTCGCAATTGCTGTAGAAAGCACAGTGTTGGCCAACATAGAGACCAAAAGGCACGGATGGGTCGGGTCTCCAGTCAGGGCTTCAGTTTCATGTTGTCTGCCGTAATTTGATAAGCGAAAGTTTCTTGAACTCGCTGTACTCGAGTGTGTCGCCGCCGCCTTAAGCCGCTCACAAGGCGTTCCACAAAAAGACAACAGCTCTGAGGGTCACAAGTTATGTTCGTGTGTGTGTGTGTGTGTGAGTGCGGCCTATTTTAAATAAAAAATCTATTGGCATAGGCGGTGTCACCTCCAGTCATTAGCAATAACAAACAATTGCAATTTATACAACAAATTACACGCCTCAGAAATCGATATACCCGTACAAACGAGTCTCTATTATTGCGTCAATTCGGGCGGCGACTTTGAGTCACTTTTTACATTGTTTTCAATTGAGGGAATGGGCAAAATCTTTGACTGTGATTTGAACTTGTATCGACACCCACCAACAAACACTTAAGTGTTTTCTGCAATTTCTATTCGACTGACATTGAATATCAAATGCCAGTCTCAATGATATCGGTACAAGTAGTTTTTGGAATACACATGTTTATGCATTTTTGAGTCGCAGACGAAGATGTGTCGGCGTTAACTTATTTATACATATATTTTTTTTTCAATTTATATTTGACATTGAGTTTAACTTGTCGCCTAATTATGCAAACACTCATTGGTATATGAATAAGAATAGAGAAGTACATATGTATATGGAATAAATACATAGATTGAATTCAAATAATTTTGATCAGAAACAAAACTGAGAAATGTAATTCTTTGAAGCTTATTTAGATTTATGTGCAAACAAAAATAATATACTTTTTAAAACAATTATTCAAAAAGTATTTCATATTATTTTCAAGGCTTGTAATTTTTTATTTATTTCAATTATTTATTCAACTTTTTATTTATTTAAGGCTTTTTATTTTGTCTTCTTTATGAGAAAAAAATAACATCTCTTTGAGATATTTTTTAAAATTTATATTTGACATTGAGATTAAATAGACTGAATTTGAGTTATGAGTTATGAGCTTATTTAGATTTACAAGCAAGGCTAAATAATATACTTTGTAAAACACCTATGCAAAAATTATGTCATATTGTTTTCCAAGTTTTGTAATTTTTTATTTATTTCAATTATTTGTTTAACTATTTATTTAATAAGGGCTTTTTATTTTCTTCTGCTTTATGAGATTTTTTTCAATTTATATTTAACATTGATTTTAATTTGTTGCCTAATTTTGCAAACACCCATTCGCGTTAGAAATTAGAAATAAGTAGTATTTGGAATAAATAGATTGAATTTTAATATTTTTGATGAGAAATGTAATTACATTGAAGCCTATTTAGATTAACAAGTAAAGCTAAATTACATAATTCTACAAACACTTGTGCAAAAAGTATTTCCAAGTTTATCATTTTTCCCCTTTTTAAATTAAAACGAGAATTTGTGTAGGAAGCCTCTTATTTTTTCTGCTTTAAAGAAAGAAAAAGCAAAACCCCTCTTGCAGATATACTTACAATTTGGACGATTTGTTATGCAACTTTTTTCCTGTCCGACCATTGTTTTACAGACCCCGTTCCTAAACAACAGCAGTACTGTGGACATAATTATATGATTTCGTTCATTGCATAACCATTTCATTGTAACTCTAAACTGACCCGCACTATTAAAACTAAATATTAAGCCATTAATTTCAAATTTTCGCGCCAAGTGGCCAACACGCCTAGCGAAATGCGGCAACAACAACAAAAACAGAAAAAACAGAAAAAGCCAAAAGCAAATTGGCCACTCAACGTAATTGAGTCGCACACAAATTTGCAAGTCTGAGCTTGAAATTAGTTAAATAAAATGCAAAAGAAAAAGCCACTTTAATGTCAAAAGGCGCAAAAGCAATAAAAATGTCAAGAAATTTAACTGCATAATTTGTCAATTTTTTACGATTTATTTTGACAGGCGCGAGAAAATCATTTCAATCAAGCACCATCGCCAGCTAAAAAAGCGAAGAAATATTGTGCATAATTTTTCAAGTGCATTTCATTGTTTTATTTATATACCGTATATTTTTTTATAAATGTCAATTGAAGCCGCTGTTCGTGGTGCTGGCTCGTCATGTTTCTTTTTCATGCAGCAATAAGAAGAGAAGCGGAAAAAAAAGAAGAAAAACTAAAAACAAAACGTGACATTTTGCCGTTGACTTTTGACATCTGCCATCATTTTGTGCTGCTGCTGATCTGTGCGCGAGTTATGTAAATAGTCTCTTTATATTCATTATTTTACATGCACTTTAGTAAAAATAAAAACAAATTGAAACCTTCGACAGCAAATGTCAGAAACGTAGTATGAAGCACTTTTGAAGGAGTGTTCCCAATCGCTGTGGAAACTGAACTTTTGACCACAACGACAAGTGTCAGCTCCCTACACACACACACAAACACACACCCAAAGCTGTGTTAAATGTCAGCCAAGTGACAACTATTGCCAAGTTCTGACAAAGCTCTGCGCAGCTCATTTTTATGCAAGAACTCTACAACTCGGCATTGCCTCCTCTTTGATTTATTGATGAGTGCGAGAGTACATTCCCCTTTGAAATGTTGCGCCTCAATTGACGGCAAAAGTCAATCACGTAGTACATGAGGCCAACAACTTTACTTACATTACATAGCATTAATAATTCAAATCTCTTTGCTATACGAGTAGCGGCATGCCACATGTGTCTGAAAGACATCACGTCTGAGGCACAAGCATGAAATTGAATTGTAAAGAAATTCATGTCTTTTGTGCCACCAAACAATATGGCATTATTATTGAAGGCTTTGCTTTCGGCCCAAAACTGCCAAAATTATTGACACTTTCAATTCGTAAGCGAACAAAGAACAGTTTCAGGTCTTTGATGTAAACTTGATTGAGCATTAATTGATCAAGCAATCGCATATAAAAATTGAAATGTTGGAATTTCTAAACTTCAAATTATTCATAATTATATAAAGCATATATGTTTGAAATATTTTCAAATGTAGAAAAGATCGTCAATATCTTATAGGTATTCCCTCTATCTACTGACAAATTGTTACGTTATTGGCATTTATTATAATATTTTTATGTTGTTTCGTTGAGCGTTAAGAGAACTTTAAATTAAAATTTAAAATATTAGGAATTACTTTGTGGTCGTTTTACAATTCTTTCCAAGATAAAAACACCCTAAAGAAATAAATAAATAATAATTGAATAAATAACAAATACAATAACATTACAAATGTTATTTGGTAGCGACTCTGAAATACTGGCACCTGCCTCGCTACACAAATTTTTTTCCTCAAAAACCTCAATCGCAACGTAGAAAGCATTATTTAAATCCAAATTATACTCGCATTTCGCATGCCTTCTGCCTACCATAATACTCTACCCTTTAAGAGCAAATTCTGGGGTGCGTGCCCAACAAAAATTTGTCAGAAAATTGCCAGTACTGTGCAAAATCGTTAAGAAATTTGGCACACGTGCCCCCAAAAATGCATTCAAATCGACCCTCAGCTCCACTTCTGGCTATAAATCATAACTGACCCCAGCCAAGGCGAACTCTACAAACCCTACCCTACTACCAACAACATACGGAATCAGGCTTTACATGTAACCGTTTAATTATTTGACACAGTGAAGCCTAGCCAGGTAAAAATTTGTCACAATGCACAACCGAATTACGGTTAAGTATTGCCTCGCGTGGCTGGCAAAAATAGTTGGTAGACATGCTAGAAGCATTTGCGATTCATTTATTTTGCACAGACATGAAACATAAGTGAAATTGTATATGTTTAATGCCCGCTGCTTACCTACCTTAATCAAAGTACTTATTATGATGGAGCGCCAAGAAGCAGGCCAGTCTAAAAATTACATGCTACATAATTTTCATTAAACGAATAAAATTTGGCCAAGTGGCGCATAACCCCAATAATGACCTCATAAACTATTGACCCACTAACCCCAACCCTAAGTAATGACCTCAGGCGAAAATGTCAAATAAACACAAATAAATACGAGTATCCACAAAAAGCAGCGCGCAACGGAAATAGCCAACGTTTTGCATGAGAGGGTCCGTCCGGTAGAAAGGGGTGGGGGCGACATATAGTAGCTAGCCAATGGTCAGCTAGCCAGTAACTGGGCAAGGTAATAAGGCCCTGTTTAAATGAGAATGCATGAAAGGGTAGAAAAGTTAGTTTAATGCTCTGCTTAACGGATTTGGGTGTGAAAGGAAATGGAAATGTGGCCCTAAAGTAATCGGCTTTTTTATTTACACATTTGTTTTCACATATAGATCCAACAGATACTATTAGCTACGAAAGGAAGAAATAATTGCTTATTGACGTTATTTAGCCATCAATGGAATACTTTTTCTTCTTAATATTTTCTAAACTTTGAATAATAAATTGCAAATCCACGAATATTGTGAACTTTTTGAATATAGTTTTGCTTCTTATTATTTTCTAAACTTTGAATAATAAATTGCAAATCCACGAATATTGTTAACTTTTCGACTTTTTAACTTTTTTCTTATATTTTAAATATTTTTCAAGACTCAATGAACTTTTTCTTATAATAAATGATCGTTATTAGATATTAGATTTTGTAAGTTCTCTATTGATTAATTTTTTTTATTTTTTGTTTGTCAATGAAATAAATAAAAAATATAAAAATAATTAGATAAAAAAATAATTAAACCATAATTGCTTGGTTTGAATATTATAGCCAAAAAAGGATATTGCTTTATAATCAGAACGCTTAACTGCTTTATTCATTCTCCACTTTGTATATATAATTTTCTGTTTGTTAGCAAAAACTATTTCTTCATTTCCTTAAATAATCATTCCAAGGCTATTTCATTATTTAATGTACAAGCTAACCTTAACAAAGTAGCGCATTAACGGCGCCGCCTAAAAAGCCACTATTATTATGGCCAAGGAAATAGAAAACATGAAAACCAAGGAAGAGCAACAAGTAGTCCAAGCTAACAACAGCACTTGCCACAAAGGCGTGCGCCTGACACATAAACCTTAATACCAAGCCAACAGCGCCACAATAGCTTCACCCCCCCGTTTGAGTTTGGATTGTAGTTTTTGTTTCGTGTTTGTTTCGTTGTTGTGATTTTTTGTCGATTTGCCGGCATACGCTGCGTATGTGTAATAAACGACACATGCTGGTCAATGCACTTTCTAGTAGGCAGTAGACAATGGGATAGCCCCTGTTCCTGCTTTCTACACATACACATACATATACATATGTACGAGCACTATATGTGTTTGTAGGCTGAGTTAGTTTTTGCCGTTAGAGAGCAGTGACAACAACAACAAAAAGAACAAGAACAACAACGAAATACAATTCAAATAACTTCCGTTCTAAAAACACTCTGACAAGCTTTTGAACCTAGAGGGGTGAATGCACAAAAACAATGGACTGGCCGCTCTTCAATTCTATATAAAAGTACTATACATATGTACGAGTATGATACATTGGGGCGCCCATACTGGCAAACAAGTGCAGCAGGTTAATGGCACTATTTTGTGTACAACAAATGTACAGTGGAAAATGCCTAAAAACAACTACTGTGCAAGAAAACGTTCCCTTTTATCGCCATTTCTAAGTGACGATTTAATGAAAACTCTGTTGACTCTGTACTTTTTATAGAATATTGAGAGCAATGTGTTTTAAGCTAAGCGGAGAACGAAAAAATATTCATATTTTTACTCTTATTTCTTAAATTCAAATTATAATGTTTGTGGACAAGTAATATCATGAAAATAGAATACAAAATTCTTAAACTTTCTTTTTTCTTATATTCAAATTATAATTTTTGTGTACAAGTATTAAAATATATTATAAAATTCTTAAACTTTCGCTACTCTTTTTGAAGAATAGTTTTAAAAAAATATTTTCTAAATTTGTTATAACTTTTAAAAACATGCTCCATTAATTTTTTGTTATTTTTGCCGACTATTTTAAAAAATATATTCATTAAAAAATAATGTAAAATTCTTAAACTTTCGCTACTCTTTTTGAAGAACAGTTTTAACAAAATATTTTCTAAATTTGTTATACTTATCTCTTAAAAGCATGCTCCATTAATTTTTTTGTCATTTATGCCGACTACTTAAAAAATATATACTACATAAGAAGAGACTATCTTAGTTTGCTTGACAACTATTTATTACTATAGGTTTTTTATATTTATAGCTATAAAATATTAATAATAATTTCCAACTAACTTAGCTTTACATGGTTTCTATTCTCGTTTTGTTGAATTTCCACTGTATTTGTTTATGTATTTTTTTGGGAAATGGCTTGGTTTTTGCTTTCTTTAGTTATTACTTTTGTGTTACGTTGCTGTCGCCTGCCATGAAATGTAAAACAGATAATGTTTACAAATTCGAAAAAAGGGCATTATGCTTTATTGAGTGTAACAACTATGGAAAATTAGTGAAATTGAACGATTTAGTAAAAGTTCAAATGCCTCTGGCTGGAGTTTTTTGATAGTATACTTATACGTGCTGTTGTAGTTGTTGTTGTTGTTGTTGCTGTCGGAAAATGACAATTAGCTTTAGGCCTTGCCTGGATCACAGCTCAGCTCATTTGATAGTCGAGTGAATTTCTCTGCGAAGCGACACAAACAAATATAGACATTGCCTGTTGCTTTAGTTGCGGAAGTCTTTAAATGTGATTGAGTAATATGCGTTACACACAAACACACACACACACACACAAACACACACACACACAAACACACACACTTACAAATACAAATCTATACAAATCTATGCCGGCAGCTGATGACTGCGCTGGAAAATTTGGTTAATGGGCAAAATTGCCAGAGTCCGTCTGTCTGTTTGTGTGTTTGTCTGTTTGAAGGTAGAAGAAGGAAGCAAATGAAACTGTTACATTGCATCGTACTTAGCCGACGGGCTATTTGTTTGCAGCAAGTCTACAAAGACAATAACAGCAACAACAATAACAACAACTCAGACAGCAGACGACATGGACGAATTGGAAATGCAGCGAGAAAAGCTGCGGACTACAGTGTGACTATGATTGACATTTTGAAATGGCAGCTAAGCATTTGTGTGCATTGGAGTTAGACTTTAAGCCTTTGCAGTTATGCTTCAGTTAACCTGACTAAGTGTTTTGGCCGAAGCGACGCGACGTTCCCAATATGAACTTTCTCTTGCATTACGAAATGATCCCATAAATTGTGAACTGAAGACAACTGTGAGCTGCTGGCAAAAGTGAATAATTTTAAATGATTTTCTAAATAATTTTTAAATGTTAAACACAACAGTGTCTCCGAAGACTTATATAAAGATTTGCAAACATCTATGTATAAGTTCTTTTTCCCAATATTTCTTTTATTCACAAAAGTTGGTTTATAAATTTGTTTGTTTCTATAATAGGCTATAAACCTTTTATACTTAATAATCATGTACATAAAAATCGAAGTATGTATGCACGTTCGAAACTGCTCAACCGATTTTGATCAAATTTTGTGGCAATATTCAAAATAGTCCCGTGGCTAATCTTATATAGAATTTCTTTTTTCAATTTTTCTAATTTATTTAAAGAATTGTGCTTTTCCTAGAAAATAACTCCATCAATGGATTTTTCTCGATTTTCCCTGCAATTTTGTTATTTATTTTTTTCTTATTTCAATACTAATTAGTCCCGTGGCCAATCCTATACAGACAAATTTTTTTTTAAAGATTGTGCTATTCTTAGAAAATAACTCCATCAATGGATTTTTTTCGATTTTCCCTACAATTTTGTTATTTATTTTGTTCTTACGAAATGCGTCCTAAAGCTAACATTTTTAGCGGCGCAGAAATGCAAGCCGAGTACAATATTTAAATATAAACTGTGTTTATATCGCTTACATGAGTAAACAGAAAGTTTTTAATAAAAGAGGGGGAATTTTTTATTAAAAACCCATGACTTATACCTATAAATTATGTTCGTATCCCTATGAGAGCCAGTTTGTTAAATCCATCCAATAATAAATGTTGTTAACGAATCAAGAGCTTGTTATGCCTAATAAAGTATAGCCGCACAACCTTGGTATTCATTTAACCCAGCGCTACGCCTCAAGTTCAATGAATAAAGTATGAAAAAAATTAAATAAATAAAAATAAAATTGTCACACTTTCCAGCAAGTAACCAAAACTGCTGACAGCCGCCAGAGCCAGCGAAACCAAAACTGCGCGAAAGCAGAAAATCAAAACTCAAGAGTCAACGATGGAAGAGGCAGGGGGGCGGGGAGGGGCACTTTACAACTACTACAACAACAACACTGCACACTTTACATTGAACCGTCTGTGGAATATGGCAGCGATCTCCAATATACGAGTAATACGCCGAGTACTATGTGCGAGCAAGATGGATGAGCAGGCAGAGTGTGCTCAGATTACAGCAGAGAAGACGACAATTGCCTCAACTTTGGCGTTAATGAACATGAGCACACTTTATGCCATGATGCCATGCCACGATAGTGTGGCACGATGGTGTTGTGTTGGTAGGAGGGGGGGCTGCCACGGTGAAGGAGGTTTCCAGCCTCCAAAGCGAGCGAACAAAAGGCATTTTAACACATAATAATATGAAAATAATTGAAGCAATTATTAGCAGATCTCTCTCCCTCGCTCCGCCTCTGCCACAGCCACAGCCACTGCCACTTCCACTGCCTTTCGCCTTCTTCTCTCACACACTCTTTCCGTGCAACATATCAAGCCATCTGTCAGTCAGCCAGTCAAGCAATATGTCAGTCATTCAGTCGTTCAGTGACAGCTCCAGCGACGCACGATCAACACAATTAGCGACGTTATAGTTTCTTTATGAGATGTGACATTAGTTATATGTATAGAAGACGTGTAGATCGCCAGATAGTGGCCTACACTGTGAAAAATAATATCAGCTATTTAGAAAACAAGGTAACTAAATAACATCAGGTTGGCTAAAGCGTCAAGAACGTTTATAAAGAATCGATAACAGAAAGTTGTTTAAAACTAGGCTTCTGTTTCAATTGCTTGTGTTTTAAAAAGCCTTGTAAGGGAAAATATAAAGTACTTTGCTTAAAATCCTTATCTGCACCAAAAATGAATATATTAACGATTCATTTGAAGACTACTTGTAGATTTAGATTTTTCTGAACCGAATACTTCACACTTTTCTTCACAAAGTTTCATTCAAAAATATATAGCTTCAATAAAGTCTTTAAAAATGAAAGTCAATAAGCAGAATTTTATAAAAGATCAGGCTATAGCTTAATCGGTTGATTTTCAAATATGTGGGGGAATAAGGTGAGAACAATTTTTAATAATCATCATAATCATTTAATAACAATTTAACTTCTCTAGAAACTTCGAGGAATAGGGCAAATTGTTATCAAAGAATGCGGCAATCGACCATAAATTAGGATAGTTTTCATCATATCGAGGGTAAAGTATTAGCTTGTGAACTTAATCAAAAATAAAAAAGATGATACGTTTTTAAATTTCCTTTTGCTTCTAGCTCTAGATCAGGAAGTTTCATAAAAAAAGGTTGCTTTTATTGAAACCTACGATATCAACATATAAAAATTATTAATAAGGTGTAAATTTTTTAAAATATTGCGTGTATATTTTATAAAATTAAAAGCAGCATTAAATTTGCAGATGAAAAGACTTCAGTTGATTTTAAAAATCATACATACCATATATGCGAATGCTTTTCAGATCACTGAAGTCAAGCCCTTCTTTTAACATAATTGAGTTTGCGAAACATACATATATACATACTCGTATAAATAATTGAAGGTATTTACTGCACTTACCGGCATGACAAATTAATTGAAGCACTTGCCTCACACGCTTATTTCAATCATCTTCATCAGCATCGTCTTAATCGTGCCTGATGACGATGACGATGATGATGCTACGTGCTACACATATAATTTAGCCACTCAATAAGCAAAAGAGCCACAACTACTACGTTTTGTAGTCTTTTGTGGTCGATTAGCAGCTCGACTCAAGTTACTCTCGTATATAGTATATACTATATACTCTATACTAGTGCCCACACACATGTCGTTTGAATGAAGAGGAATATGACTGCAGAGCCTCGATTTCCATTTCGCTCTGCCCTTCGTCAGTTACAACTCACTTGGAAACGACTGGGAAGAGCAACCGCAGTACAATTGACATATGATTGACTGACAGTTGTTTGTCAGTTTTTGACAATTAGGCGGTAAAGTGAAATTGCTTTCGATTTCATTCTCATACTTGTGCTGTCAGAAATAGAAATAGAAGCAGAAGTAAGTAGTAGGCATAAAATAGACAAAGACGAATGCCCCGCCATCGCCTTGAATGAATTGATTTGGAAATTGGAAACAGAAAGAAAACTCAAACGAACGAAATTGAAACGAATTCATGACATGCGCTATTTTTATAGAATACTCGTATGTTCGTACTATTTTGAATGCTTTCATTCAATGGATCGGTGAAAGCACAACCTTGTCATCTGGTCGGTCTATCAATTGATTTAGTCAAGCCATAAATTAAGGGAAGAATGCCAACAAAAATTGGGTCATTCTGCACTTGACATAAACGCTAAATGCAGAACAACTTCTGAAATAATAAATTTCCAAATTTCTACCTAATTAGTTATTGCTCATGGAATGAGATAATCAAGTGGTTGGTTGGCTTTCTAAATTATTACGACGATCATCATCAGACCGCATCGTCTTGATGTTCCCAATATTACTTTGATGTCTTTTTAAATGTTTGATGTTCCAATTTATTGTGTTTGCCCAGCGGGGGACCCCAGCTACACCCTATACCCTGGTCTCGTTGTACTACATACATAGTTTCGAGTCCATTTCATATGCAAATTAATTCTATTTTCGCACCACGCTCGTGTTTTGTGTGAGAAGAGCAAGTAAGTAAAGCAAATATATCGACTCATCAACATTGGAATCTTTTATTACACATTTATTTATGGTCATTACATCTTTATTGCCAGTTTTGGGACGCATTTTTGTAGAGCTTGTTTGTTTAACTTAAATCTTGTGCAAAAATACGAAAGCATCGTCGATGGCAGGTGCTAAATTTTCATCTGTTTGTGTTTTGTTTCAGTTCAATGAACTGCATGTTTTTGTTAGTTAATTTAACTTACTAAGTTGTTGTTGTTAATTTAGAAATGAAAGCATTTCTTTAAAAAACTTCGTAGTCACCATTTACGCAGCTTGCTTACAAGAAGAGATGAGGTTTGTTTAAGAATTTTTAAACTACATACATATTTATGGAAAATTGAATGTTAATTCATAGTTATAATTATAATAAGTAATATTAATAATTAATTTACCAGCAATTTATTTATAGCTATGTATTTATACATATATCCTATAAAACATTGTATGACTTTCCACATGTTATTTTAATGAAAGTTTATTAACCTCTTATTACGGATTTTTGAATAATATTGTAAACTTATAAACATACCCATAAATAACGATGCTCATAAAGAAAATAGCTTGCGACCAAAATATATTGAAATTATTGGATTTTAACTAAATCTTATTTGTAGACATTAACAATGGCATATCGAAAATATGTACCTTTATATGCAGAGTGTAAAACATAGTTTAAATAAAACAAATAAAAGCTACCTTAAATGTGTAGACTTTAGATAGACTAACTGTTATACACTGACAGAAAATGCCTAACTTCTAACTTCTCTCGAGTCGTAGAGGAAATTTCAAGTACAAAATCATTTTTATTGAAAATTTCTAGAAGATATCATACTAAAAGAACCCCTACAAATGAATATATGAGTTCTGTTCTAGATTGGGAAATTCGTTAGAGATATTACAACTCATGCTAGGATGCCAAAAACTAGAGTCTTTCACAATTGATTATGTTGCTATAGAGTAGTACTGGACAAGGTATTTAATAAACAAGGAATTCTAATTATATTAAATATTTATTAATTATCATTATTTATTAGTTAAAGGTAATATTACTTGTAATATGCCGCAGCAAAAGAATAAAACGAAATGAATTGAAAGACTTATATAAAAGGGAATATAGTGAAGGAAATTAAAACCAATTAACAATTTAGGAATCTTTTAATTGCAAAATGAATATTTTTTAAAGCAATGTTTGATTCCACAAAATATTAGAGTACTTTTATTTAGAAGATATTTCATTTTTTCATTCCAATTCTGGTATATTTTAGCATCTTTTAATTGCATAATGAATAATTTTTAAAGCAATGTTTGATTACAAAAAATATTAGAGTATTTTTATTTACGTTTTTCATTCGAATTCTGGTGTATTTCATCATTTTTTAATTACAAAATGAATAGTTTTTAAAGCACCGCTTGGTTCCAAAAAATATCAGAATTCCTTTATAGATAAAACATCACATTTCATTGAAATTCTGATTTATTTACAAATGTGGGCTAGGTAAGTTTTCTTTAAATAACACCAACAGCTAATACACTATCTGAGCATATTTCTATATAGAATTTCATTGGAATTTAGATTTAAAAAATGCATATAGTATGGGAACGTTTAGTTAAACAGTTTAGTTTAAAAGTTGTGTTGTTAGTTGTGTAACTCTTCGCACTCCTGACTTCCCTGTTACATCGTTAGAGTTTCAATTCAAATATTGTACGAGCAAGTTTCCACATCTTGTTACTGAGCTCAACACAAATTGCTCGCAGACATCTGCTACGTTTCTCTATAATACATCGATTACGTGCTCTATCGTGCAGGGTATGTGTACGAGTACACAAAAAAATCCGTGTGTTCATAAAAATCGCAAATTGCTGCCAAACAAAAACACATTCACTACACACACACATACACACAGGTGTGTGTGTGTATAGAGGCACTCAAACACCCGCAACCTTCACGGCGCTGCAAGCAGGCCACGTCCTCGAATGAAATAAAATAAAAGTTTTAACTGAAAACAAAAAATGCATTTTGGTGAGCATCTAAAAAGCGTCTTCTCAAGTGGCAAAAATGGCTAAAAACACTCATACACCCACTGTGCGCCAAGTATTTGCATTATGGTGTGCAATGTAAAGGTGTGTGTTTGTGTGTGTGAGTTGTGGCATGTATTTTATTACACTTTTATGCACCTTTGGCAACGTACCATGAGTTGCATGAAAGCAAATCGACATGCCACAGACAACTAACAGTTAACAGCGACCAACAATGGCAGGCATCGCATTTAAAATGCTTTCTGCTTTGATATTCCTTTGTTTGGATCCATTGTTGTGCGATTTTTGTAAATATTTGCACCATTAAAATGTTTCTATTATTATTATTATTATTTCCTTTTTTCGGAAGGTATTCACAATTTTATGACACAACTTATGTCTGCTCTGTTCATATTATTTACGCTTTAATCGCCAAAAGCCAAAGCTTTTTATACATTTTCTTTCAACCTGCCCCATTTTATTTTGCATTACGGCTGGCGGAGCATTTCCTCAAGCGCCGACAAAGATGTGAATATTTTGTTTACTTAATGTCACGAAATATTTTTAATGTGTGCGCATGGCCATATGTTTTCTATTTTACTGCGCAAAATCAATCAACTTGACCCGCTTTTCAATCAAATTTTTTATGGGGCAGCAGTTAAAGATATTTTTTAATGAGCATTTACGGCATTTGTGCGGCATTACTGCGAGAGAGCTACATATATTAAGCTATTACATAAGTCTCTGCTCAATTCAACGACTTTAGTCATGCCCTGCCATGCGGCCAAGCCCCGCTTAGATCTGTGTAGACCACCGGCACATGATCTTTTGTACACGGCTATTGTATCCAGCATTGTGCATTGTTGTAATGTTTTTCTTCTTTTTTTTTTTTTTTTTGGTTAAATAAATTTGCCAAGGCCGTAACAAATCCATTCACTCTGTTGCTATTGCTGCTGCAGTTACGAAAATTCGAGTTCGATTTCCATGTTCACATTTTCATATACAGTACTTGTATAGACTCGCGCACTCGAAGCCGTCATCATATCTTCAGGCTAAGACAACTACCAACTAATTGCCAATCGTCATGAAAAGCTAAAAAGCTAAAAAGCTAAAAACCTCTTGAAGCGCAAAGCAATTAGACATGCAATACTCGAAAGTAATGTCAAAGTTGTAATTAAAAAATGATGCACTGTAAAGTTTTCTGAAAATTATTGCAAGATTTCAACCAAACGATTGAATGAACATAATTCAACAATTTTGTTTGACAAATTGTTAAACATTTTATTAAATTTATTATACGTATTCTCAGGAGAGCATTTTTTTAAGTTGCAGAACTTCTGTTGGCTTGATTCTTAAATATATCAGTGTTTTTTTGTGCAAAGTAAACATTTGAAGATAATGCTTTAAAAGGCTTAAGCATTTAGGCAATCTGAGTAAACTATCCTAAATATGAAGACCTTAAATTGTAGTTATTTTATTTGGAAATGCAAGCCAGCATTTTAAGCTCACTCAAATAGCTAACTTATACGGGATTATTAGGATTGTAGGCAAAAAACAGCATCTAGTTTTATAATTTATATGTATTTTTAAGTGGTATGAAGAGACAAATCGATCTAGACCTGTTCCTCTGTCTGTCAGACTGGCTATCGGATTGGGCTTGCGTCGGCCATGACTCTTATTTCTTATCTTATTTCCAGATAACACGCATTAATTTGATATGATTTGCTATAGTTCCAAATATTTATATATTTCATTCAATTCGGTTTATTCTAAGTTAAGTTATTGATGAATTACTATTATAAGTAAGCTTCCTAAGCTGCACCAGCTCCATTCATATTATTTGGTCCCACAATATTTCAAAATCTTCTTCTATGTATTACAATTTCATTTAATATTTCAATCTCTTCTACTATCTATTACTATTTCTTTTTATTTTATTTCACCAACACAGGATATCTTTGCTGCTGCTATTATTTCAAAATAAACCAGTCAGCATTTCCGAACATTTCCCCAAATAAGGTGCACATTTAAGTTCAATTAAACGCTCACTTAAATTGACATTAGCATACTCCGTAGTATGCAAAATATCCATATAAGCATTTGGACAGCAGACCATATTATAACACTGACGGTCTGTTGTCTGCCAGCGCCTGTCTCTGCCGCAGCATCAAAAAGCAAACACCGCCAGCGAGACTTGCGCTCGTAAATTAAAATGTCACACGAATTTCCATAAGAAAGCAGCCACGGCTACAGCAACTGAAAGTGGAAGTAGCCCGCAGATAAAAAAGAGTGAAAAAAAAACTGTGACAGACAGTAAAGAAAGAAAAAAAAGAGTATCGAGTGCAATGGACGAGCTCGCATCTAAGCAAATATATGCCTAAAAGTCTGTCAAATTGGTGACAATTCCGAAATTAAATTAAAAGTAAAATGCCGTTTGCTTTGTGATCCAAAAAGGAAATGAAATATACATATACATATACTTTAAATACTTGGGTGTTTACAAAATTAAATTGAATTTGCCTTAGACGTTCCAGACTGGGCGTTGATGCACAAAACACACACACTCGCACCCGTCTGTGTGCAGCCCTAACACGTTTTGTAACACTGGACATGGTTGTGGCCTAAACTTGCTAAACTGGCTTTAAAGCTTGACTTCTCACATGCGGCGATGCTGTGTGCAGGTTTTGAAGATCATGGTCGGTCCAAAAGCCAATGCAATGGACCGCTAGTTGTTGTTGTTGTTGCTGCTGTTGTCTGTCGCAGTTGTACTTTATACTGATTGTTAAGGTTAATGCACTTGAGTTCGTTAGCAGCGCTTCTTTGCGCACCAAACCTGGTCGGTCTGCTTGCATTTATGCACATTTTATAGCCACTTGTTGTTGCCTGTTGTAATTGCTGTTGTTGTAGCTGCACTTGCCATTTTGGAGGGAAAAAATAAACAATCCTCTATCCTACACACTGCTTGTGACATATTTTGTGCGACCAATTTATTTATTTAAGGCTGACGTGTTTAGCTTTAACGAGGCTGCACACTCAGCTTCGACAGTTTTTGACAAATATTACGCATACGCCGCATGGCACGTCCCATCTCATCTGTTCGGGCAACAAATTTTGACGCACTTTCACTTGCCACTGCGTACAGCCGCCTAATTAAAAAGACATATTATTTAACTGCCAGTAATTTGTTGCCTTTAAACAACATCGCAGGCACTTAGTGCATGAAAGATGTAAGATAAACAACCCAAACGAGAGATGTCAAAAACGGGGGAAAAAAGATAGCTTTAACATCTGCGTAATCGGGCATAAGTTGCATTTCGTTTTGTACATATTTCGAGGATCGTACTCGCTCACCTCGTGTGATGTTAAGTTGGCAAATACTTTAATGATGGTGATACAAAGTCGGACTGAGCTTTATTGAAGGCCTGGACTGCTTAAAAAATAAAAAAGTAAATAGCAATAAGCATAAGATTATACATATTTCCAAATTAGTGATCTATGATAACATCATTTGCGAGACACTAAGAAAGCTTGACACTAAGAAAGCTGGAAAGTAAACTGATTGCGTTGAGAAATAGATTATATTTGTTTCCCTCTGCTTTTAGACAACACCGCTTCTGAAGACACCATGTCTGACTCCTAACTTTACACCTAAATGGAGTAACTGGTTTAAAAATTCTAATTGGTGGTTTTATTTTGCAAAAGTTGGAAGTCTATTAAGCCATAAAACGAAAGTTAAGTTCAAAGTTTCACTTTTTTAAAACTGTTATCTAACATTCTTTATTTTAAGGATAGTAGGAGTTGATTTTAGAATATATTGCTGGAACAAATCTATTCTATTCTATCTACTATGTTATTCACCTAGCTTTTCTTCTTCTACCTAGTTTTTGGCGCAACAACTGAAAAAGTTCTGCACCGATTGAGTTCTAATTTAAACGAAATAGAAAGTTCAGTCCAGCTGTTGAAAATTGTAACCACGCCATCTGCCGGTAACGCAGGAAACTAGCCAAGCCAGCTTGCGAAAAACGTAGTCGGAAATACCGATCTTTGCGGCAAAAAAAATGTATCCTCTTGTATCCATTCCATCTATTATTTTCTATTCTATCATCCTTATTCGTCGCTCTTCCCGATCGAGACACTATTTCACTGGAGCTATAGGTTATGATTTTCGTCAGATATTTTAGAAACACTCTAATATTATGAGAATGTTCGGTAAAAGCTTACAGAAGACAAATCGACCACTTAGCACGTAATTTGGGGCACAAAAATAAACACAATAGGATTATATATGCAAATCCGAATAAACCAAGATGTGTTGAGGAACGTCGTATTAAGCAACAACAGAAACAGACATCTTCAGTGGCGTAGCAAGACATTATTGCATTGTGTATGTTTTGTATACTTGGACATTAATTTTAATATGGACCGATTAATATATGTCATTCAATGAAATGTTCCTTAACTGCCACATGACTTGTATGTATGTACACATGTCAGTGGCAGTCTTAAACATGCAACCATTAACTTTTTTCGATTCAGTTGGAAATCACGAAACATCAACAATTTTTAGGTAAAAGTAGAAAATTTTATTCTCGCCCTCATCGCCCGAATTTTGCGAATGTATTTTTAAATTTAAAACGTAAATATTTTATTGCCCACAATCTTGTTGTTGTTGTTGTTTTGGTTGTTTTTGTTTTTGTTGTAGTTATTGCTGCTGGCACGTTTGCATGTCACGATTTAAATGGGTCAGTGCTGTCCGCAAAGATTTGGGTCAAATGTGCGCCGCATACAAAGAAATCATAATAATAATCATTATTGCCTTACGTATGGCAATAAAACCAGAGGAATAAATCAGACAACCAGAAACAAAAGAGAGAAGTGTAAAGCCCGAGAGGAAGTTGTTAATTAAGAAGAAGAACCAGCGAGGCAATGGCCAAGAGCTGATAAATGCCTCACTGGCTTCTGTAACTGCTGCTTCTAATTAAATTCTGCTGCCTTCTTTTTTTTTGTGGCTGGCCACTGTTGCTCAAATCTTTTAATGGTCATATTTTTTATGCACGAGTAAATTGGTTAAACATTTAAGCTTTGGCTGAGAAGGGGGCTGGTGAAGAGTGAGAGAGAGAGAGGGGAATTAACCGAAATTAATGGGTCATTTGGAATATAGGCCTTGATGGAATGCAAATAATATCTTATGCAGGCGGAAGTTTCTTGGACGTGCTTATATTTTTAATCAACATTGGTTAGTTTGTGTTACTTAACTGATAAGCATATTTATGTTTGTTTATATGGAATTTTTTAAATTGAAAAATTACGAAGAAATAAGAACAATCATCACATCATCATCACAATGTTTTTAGAAAATGACACAACAAGGCAACTCTCGCAGGCTGACAAAAAGCACATTTTTTCAGTTCGAAAAAATTAATTTTGTATCTATTTTTTTTATGGCAATCATCATCAAAAGGACTTAAACTCTTTCACTTGTTTTTAACTTTGAATTTTCTTTTCAACTCTAGAAACACCTAAAAAATATGTAAACAGGAAAAGTTGCAATTCTATAGATTAAAGCTATATGATAATAAGTATATATTGCCATGATATGGCTTCCCATTTCATAGATTAACATGCATTTATTCTTACAATCGGAGCCAAAACAAACTCATTCTTATATTTAGAAACAATAGAAGTAGTAGCATTCCTTATTGTTAAGTTGCTAGCTAACGCGATAGAGTATGCATTTATTATGCATAGTCTAAGCATATTTTATAATTTTATTTAATAACATTCTCATTTACCATTCTCTTTGGCGATTACAAGGGGGGGCCGTTGTGGCCGTGGCTCGGCCATTACATTATTCTGGCCAATTACCATCAGAGTTATGATAAGAAGTAGACTCTAGAAGTTTATAATTTTTATAAATTGTGATTTACTTGAGAAAGTTGTGCTTGAGTTACTCACAGTGTTGACAAGAAACTTCATATTTAAATGTAGAAGAACAACTAAATGAGATATAACTCCGAATCCCATATACAATTTTGGTGGGGCGTGGCTAATAGGTGTTGCAAATCAATCCCGGCAATTCGTTTTACAATTTAAATAGCATAACAAATAGATTTCCTTACGAAACTTGTGAAATAACTGCATTTATTATTTTATTAAAACAGCGAACTGTTTCAAATTGAAATTGAACAAAATATTTATATTCTTGATCAGGATGACAAGAAGAGCCAGACAGACAGGGCTAGTCTGTCTGTCAGTCTGAACAACTGGACCTCAGCGACTGTAAGAGATAGAGACGTCACATATTCATATTTTGATGATTTTTTTGAATATTTTTTGATTAATTATTAATTCTACACTTTAGCTTCTCCACTTATTTTGAAAACAGTTTATTCAAAAGTTGTTGTTCTTTGAAGGCTTCTTCTTCACTATTTAAATGAATTAATATTTCACCTACTTGTGGTTGTTCTCCATTCAAAATGTGCTTACCTGCAATGAAAATAGATGGAAAAGCACATTAGTATAAATCTGTGGCAATAATATGAAATGTATATTGGTAATAATATAGTAGTAAGCATTTAAGCCAACCAACACATTAGCCTTTGTTAAAGAATTGCTTCCTCTTGGCAGCTGAACTGCCTGTCGCTTGTCTAACGCGATTTCTATTGATACTTTAGCAACTTCCGTGCTTCCTGTCTAACTGTCTGCCCGACTGTCTGCCTTGCATGCCTGCCGCCATGGATATCAGACACAGTCACACACACACACACATATACACACACTCGCACACATACTGCCGGCATTTTAAGGGCAGCCAGGGTCGCCATTCCTATTTATAGAGCACACGCCACTTTGCCACATGCTTTTGGGCTCTGTGTGTATTTAATTTCGCAAATTTTCTCTTCTACTTGGCACGCAATAAATTTGTGTTTTCTGGTCACTTGCAAAGCCCCAACGATGTTGTCGCCGCACGTTGACAGCTGTCAGTGTCTCTTTGCGTTGAAAGTATCTCAAAGATAGCTGCACAAAATGTGAGTATTCAGATGCGAAGGCATTAAAGAATAAGTGAGAAAGATTTGCTTTAAATTTGCTTAAGCATTTACTGAGCGTATTGTACACGAAGCGCCAAACTAGAAGTAATTGTGAACAATCCTAAAATTAATGGAATATCAATAGTTGTTTGAAAGCGAAATAATAGAATTCAAACGATTAAGGTTTGGAGAAAAAGCGATTTTAAGGATATTGATATTGAAAGTTATTTTATTTACTTAAGATTTTTTCTGTAGTTGTTCGTTTAGTTTGAAACTTGGCTTGGTTTATAAATGTCCAATCCTAAATGTATGTCTGATTAATAAAAGCTAAAGGTAACTAAAGAAGTGTTAAGTTTCGATAACGAATTTACAAATCACTAAAATTTTATCAAGACTTCTAGATACGACTTCATTTGAGAAATGCCAGTTTAGATTCATAGCTTATCATTAAAATTCAAACGATTTTTAGCATAGAACTTAATAAAAAATCATCTACACTTATAATAATAATTTCCGAATACCGATACAAGCTCTCTTCACCCTAAGCAAGCATTGGGCTATAAGCTTTAGATAATTTCTAGTTCAATCGTTCATCTCTTATGGCATTTTATCTTACCGATTTTGATGAATAAATGATCGATTTAAGGATAACAAACTATTAAGGCTTTATTAAAATCTGAGATAACTTTAATGGCTTGGCTGATGTTTTTTGATTTTCCCATCGTCCCAGCCTCTCTCATTGTCTAGCGCATAAGTGTACTTAATTGAATTTCCGCTACAAAACACATTTCACACAGCACAGTTTTCAGTTTTGATTTGTTCAATCAAAGCCCAGGAAAACACAATTTCACTTTTTCATTTGACAATGTAACAAGTACGCCCATTCCTCAATGCATATACATATTGCCAAGCAGCGGCTAATCAATTATCCATTTGTTGCCGCTGCAACTGCTCAGTCAATCAGCTTGTCAATCGACTGCACAGCCATAACATTAACATTAACAATAGCAACAGCAGCAACTTACATCACTAGACACAAGACAAGACCAGAGTCAATATCAACATGCATTAATTACGAGACTGCACTTTGTGGCCCTCCCCTGACTCCGCATATCTATAGTAAATGGTCAAGCAATGTACAGCAACATGTAATCAAGACGCATAATTAAACAACAGTCGCTTCACAACACAATCGTGCCCCACTCCCCTCCACTCCCCTCCACTCCACCATCAGTTGCATCAGTTAAGCAGTCAATGAACCAGCGGGCCAGAGCAACATCACGTTGCTGCTTTAAATTTCACCCAATTTCCTATCAATTGGCTTTTCAATTTGGTTGTCATAACACAACAAGAAAAAAGACTAATGAAAAAAGTTGTTAATATATAATAAAATAAGAGAGAAAAAACTAGGCGCTTTTGATTTAACAACTGCCTGCAGCGACAACATGCAACAGCAACATGCAGCAGCAACTATAATAACAACAACAACAACAACAGCTTGGCAACTAATGTAATCGAGTTGTTGTTGTTGTTGTTGCTTTTGCTGACCATTGACCACCACATTGGTTAATAATAGTGGAGCACTTTAGATTACTTTTTTGTTGCTTTTTTGATTGCTCGCAGCAACAGTTGTTGTTGTTGTTTATGTTGCCTGCAACGACAACTGATGATTCGTCTTCATCTTCCCTGCTCTTTCTGCCAGCATTCATTTTTCACATTGGCTGTTATTTGTTGTCTCTAAGTTGTCCTCCATTGACCGCCAATAAGTTGCGCTCCACGCTTGATTGGAGGCAGAGAAACGATTTCTTCAATTATATTATTTAAATATATTTATTACACAAATCTATAGTTTCTATAGTGCAAAGAGATGATGGGATAGCTTTGGAAAAAGTCCATTCTTCACAAAAAAAAAAAATAGCTGCCAATATACTAAGTATTTTCAAAGTGAAGTTCATTCAAAGAGCGAACTGTTTTAATACAAAGGAGTCTTTTTATAGGCTTCGGTTGCTTTTTCCTTAGAAATATCATTATTTTCATTAAATTATTATTGTAAATTATAACTTTTTTATGATTATTTCCCTGTATGTCCATAGCTTCAAAATTTAATCGCTTCCACAATTTGGCAATGCCTTTCGAAATTAAATATAAATATCTTTTAATTTTTTCCAATCAAGTTTGCATTTGCAATGAATTAATGGCTTATGCAAATAATAAATTTTTAAGAATACACAGAAAGCTATTAAAAATTATACACATATAGCTATAAATCGGTAGAGTTATGCATTTTTACTTCCTCGCTCCATATGGCGCAGGTTGTATTTGCACAATTCACGATATGGTTTGTATATCTAGTGGGAAATGGCATTCTCTCCCACTCGCCAGCGCTTAACAAAATGCCGTGTGCCATTTTGTATTAAAATGCATTTAATTGTTGCTAAAAATAAATTACTTACGTGCTGATTAACAGCAAAAGCTATGCGCGGAATTAGCGCGTGAAATTTTCGTTTGATTTCATTGGAAAATGTCGGAGTGAAGATCGAAAAACGCAATTCGGACACACGGGCGCAAAATAGCAAACAATTGTAAAAGAAAGCAAAGCGTTAATTATTGTAACAAAGGCAGCAGGCAGCAGAAACGAAAGAGAAGAAATATGAGCAGCCGTTTTCACTGCAAGAAACAAATTATAGTTGCGATATAAAGCAGGCGTCAATATCGATTTCACTGCACACACACACACACACACAGAGAGAGACAGTCACACACACACACACAGATGTAAATATGACACTATATGTATAGACAGGCAGTGGGAAAACCGGCTAACTCGTTTATTTGCTAAGATGCGCGCGCATGCGCTGTAAGCCAACTTTTCATTTTCAATGCAACTTGCAGCTAAATGACAATTTAGTTGCAACAAATCATTATGCAGAAGGTGCAACAACAACCACAACAACCACCCCAGTAGTGCCGCTACTGAACTCTGATTCAATGCTTGCCAAAAAGTTGCCTGAAATTTACATAAAAATACACAGTTCTTATTTGTTATTGTTATCTCTTATTGCTTAAAGAGTTTCTAAAGCGCATTTAGTTTTAATAATTTGTTTTATAATGCTATCTTCTTAACGAAAATATACAATTGGAGAAAATGACGAGCCTACTGAATCGAAAGCTATTGTTAGCAAATAAATTATAATTATACTTTCATTCAACATAAAAAATTAAATTATTAATTCTTCTAAAAAAATTCTGCTAAATAATAGAAATTGGAACAGTACATACAATCGCATCTAATTCATAAAATGGAACTTAAATAGGACTTGAAATTAATTGAATATATTTTATATTTGAAGTAAAAATAAACAAAATAAAATTATAAATAAAATCATAGGAACAGGAACAATATTTACAATCAAATCTAATTCATGATTAGGCGTTTCAATAGGATTTTAAATTAATTTAATATATTTTATAATAAATGAACATGTGAAAATATAAGAAATAGTTACATTTTACATATTTTTCGAATAGTCTTAAGAATTATAATAAATTAATATAATTTTGCCATACATCCATGGAGCTGAAGGCCTTTGCTGCCATAGCTTAAAAAAAAGGTAGCCTATAATTTTACTATTATTAAGTTAGCTGTAAAATAAATAAATAAATATACTATTTATAACGAATTATGAATCCATATTCCTATTCATGTAATACTTATGTCGTCTATTCTGAAGCATTTATAAAAATGTTTTCATCTAATATTCTTACAGTTAAACGGATTTTGCAACTTCAACAAATTAATTAAATTTACATTGAATGGAAAAAATTATATTAAATTTCCCTTACTTTATTAAATATGTACTTTTTTCGTCTGTTTCCATTGATTGATTTATCCTCATTCATCTTCAATTTAGATAAAATTTTATTGCAGAAGAAATTAACATAAATTGTAGTCACAACTATAGCCGGTGGAACTCATATGTTTTAAAAATTTTGCTTTCATTTAAAGAAAAGAATCTGCAATGTATGTTTCGGAATTAGAAGTAGACTCCACAATTTGTGAACATTTTTGAAGATTACCAGTATGATATAAGCTCTTGCAACGGCTTTGCCAGTAACCCTTAAAAAAAGAGTCAAAAGGTTGTCCTTCATTTAAATTACAATACGATAGAGAATAATCTTTTTCATGAAATTGTTTTTATTTTGCCAAAGTACTCTGTAATGCCTGAACCAGTGTGCGGCCCAGGGTGGCGTAGCTGCCTCATCGTACCCCAGCAGCTGTATGCTGTGCTCCCATTTGGTCCCACAGCCAGCTAGACAGACATACTATACAGACAGACAATCTCACTTGGTGCTGCTCACTTTTTCTGTTCTAGTTGCTATCGCCTGCTGTTTGCACGATCATTCATTATTTAGATACGAAAAATCTCATAAATTCTTTGGCTCTGCTGGCGGTCGACTCGTTTGTTATTGTGAACTGCAAATTCCTAGCTAGACCGACTGCCATAACTTGGTCAGTAGGTTAGCACACACACACATGCACGTTTTGTCGGTCCCAATTGTTGGTCCATCGATCTGTCTAGCGTGCAAGTGTTTTTGTTTATTTTAACATTTCTATTTATTTAGGCATTCGTTTTCCAGCAGGTAGTTGAAAAGTGTAGCTTCTTATAAGATGTTGCTCTTATGAAAATCCGCATTCGCTTTAATTAAAAAGTTTTTCTTTTGTGGATTCCAAAAGCAGGCGTGTTGCTATAATTTGGTTAGTCGGACAGCTCCTGCTTCTTACTCAATAGTGCGATAAGTGTTGAAGACTGGAAAAGACGTTTTAGAAGTCAGAAATGTTGAGCAACTTGCGGATGAGATTTGTTGAGAATTGTTTCAAAAAGATTAGATTTTCAATTAGCAAATGACTTCAATTGCGCGGAATGATTAGCAATAGTGATTGGTAGATTTTGAAGATTCAACAATCGTAGGAAACTCCAGTACAGACTTAGAGCTAGCCAAGAAATGTGCAGCGAATATTATGAGTATATGGGAATATAGGAAAGTATTCTACTTCTGATGAGAGAGAAGAAAAGAAGTTGTAAATATACTTCTGAAGATTCAACAATCGTAGAAAATTTCAAAACCGATTTAGAGGTATCACAAAAATTAAGAGCGAATATAATGAATATATTGGAATATATGAAACAATTCTGCGTCTGATGAAAAGAAGTTTTAAATCTACTTCTGAAGATTCTGAATATTCAACAATCGTAATAAATTCAAATACCGATTTAGAGGTATTCAAAAAATTAACAGCGAATATTATGAATATATTGGAATACTTTCATATTCTACTTCTGATGAAAAGAAGTTTTAAATAAACTTGAAATAGCCAAGCATAGTGTTTCTATCTATTCGACGACTACTTACTAGGCCTTTGGAGCTATTCGGCATGTTCCCCATGCACTTATCCATACAATGTTAGTTGCTTCTTCTTTTTGCCACGCCCTCAAGCAGCCGAGCAGAGGCATGAAGCTATTTTGCATGACTATGTTCTATGCCAACTTCTTGGCAGATCTTTAGCGTTCATGTCTATTCCACGCTAAATTTATGTAAGTATCTTTACACGCTTGGTCGCTTCGTATGACCACGTAATTTGCTGTCCGACACGACCTCCCATTAAAATGTCTCTGTAGCGCAATTTTTTATGCGTTTTTAACAAGAAGCCCATTTTTTTGTATCTTCTCGATGTGAAAAATGCTACACAGCCACACATTTTATGCTGTTGATTAGTGCGAAAAGGCAATAAAATGCGGTTTAGTTTTACAACCGCGAAGCGAAAAAAAAATCAAAAAATAGTAAAATTGCTGCTCGTAAGTAAGTAGCAAATTATATGCAGCCGCAAGATGTGAATGCCCGTGTGGCTAAGGCACAGAATTTAATTACGTAGGGGAGCATAAAATTAAGCAACATCAGCAGCTATGAAAATCATAAACAAGCTGCAGCCACGAACTCATTAGCATATTTGTGTGCTGTGCCCAGAGTCGCAAATGCAACTAAAACAAAATATGTGCTAGGCACCAGAAATAAGCGACAATTGGACAGTTGTTGTCATTTTTTTGAAGAGGGCTGCCCTAAACGAGTTGGGGGAGCCATAACAATGCCCATGCTTGCCTAGCTTCACGCATTTACGAGTCTAGTATCCACTAGTGATGAGCAAGTGTTGTCATCGTGAGCGCCAACGAGATAAGTGTAAGATTTATAATACTTATAATTTTTAAAGCGCCTTAATATGGAATACTCTAGTCCGATAACAATAACTAATAACAAGAAAAGGAATCACTAGAAATCCCTAGAAATATAGTACCATACTGATGAAAATGGTATTATACTATAGACACATATATAGAACAGAAAAGTTTGTGTTAAAAGAACTGGAATGATGGATTACAGGTCCCACAATTTTGCGTTGACTAGAAATTAAGAATATTAATTAGCTTTGAAAAGACTATTAATATGTTTAATATTGTGTCCCTCAATATCTCTTTTCGTTGAATGAGTAAATATCGTATTGGCAATGGGATATAGAACCTGTTCTATTAAATGAAACTAGAAAAAAGGCCAGTCAAACAAAAGAGGCACTAGACTATATCCCTCAAATTGTGGTATGATTTTAAGCATTAAGCTCACACAATTCTATTTTATTATAAGCTATAACAATATTAATAGTATCTAAATAGGCTTTATGTTGACTTCTAATTTAATTCGCTAACAGCTTTTCAAAATAATAATTAAAATATAAAAATTGATTTATAGAATTAAAAATTGGTTCAACTACTTATATCCATATGCAACAATAATCATAAATACTTGTAGCATGAGTAATGAAGCCGGATGATCGTGATTTGTTAATCAGAACTTTTATCACGCGCCCATCCCCACTGTACACCCTCAGAAGAAGAACAACAACAACAGCAGCTTCTGATGCGTGCCTAGCTATGGCAGAGCTATATTGTTGGACGCCTCTGAAGCGTCACTATGAATCAATGGATACTATATTTCTCCATGCTGCAGTCAACAACGACCCGACCCTTTGACAACTATTTCTCTAGTTATTTTGTTGTTATTGTTGTTTATTTTTTCCGTGCTTCATTCGCTCGCTTGCCGCGGCATATCGGAAGTTGTTTTTGTTAATTTATGTGTTTTACAAATGAAATTATGTCCCTCAAACAGTTTCAACAGGAAATGCAATTAGTTCTTTCTCTTTTTGTTTTATTTTATAATTTATTTTCCTTTTTTCGTGGGGTCTGCAGCTTTCAACTCCGCTCGTATTCATAAATTGGCGGCATTTTGTTTATGTGGTTGTTGTGTGGTCTTTTCTGGGTGTGTGCCTGCCCATCTGTCTGTCTGTCTGTCTGTCTGTCCGTCCGCCTGTCTGGCACACATTCGATGCACATGTGTGTTGCATTTGTTGGGTGTTGTCTTTGGCTCTTAGGCCCTTAAATATTTTGATGGCATTCTTGACAAATTAGTTGAGAATTGACAACTTGGCATGCCACATGAATAAATAGAGAGATGCTTCAGTTATGACAATACCATATGTTTCGTTTAGAATTGTGGTTGACCCAGTAAGCTTTGAGTCTTCTAAATAGACATTTTAGTTGCGGCACTTAAATCAATAAATTTGTAAATTTAACTTTGGGTTAAATTTGAATTCAAAATTCCAGCCAAATTGAACTTTTAGAGAAAAGATTAATGACTGTGAAGAACAATTTAAAAGATCAATAGATCCCCATTTGGGCAGACATTTCAGAGCATTAGTTTGGGCTTTGATCCGCTGAAGGCTCTTAAGTTTTCGAAGCAATAAGAATCGATAATAATAATAATTGCCTTTTCTTTACTTGGTTTTTAATCTAATTTTTATAGTTCTAGTTCTTAACTTCCAATTGCATTTTTGATTATTGTTTATATATTATTGAGCTCTTTTGAAATTCTCCCATGGAAAATAAATTATTTGCATCAAAATGTGTTCTATGAAATAGCATTTAGGAATATAATTAGAGGATGTTGTTGTCCAAGGACTTGCAAAATAATCGGTTCACATATAAATGTGAATTTTTACCAATCTGTAGACTTGAATTTTATTATAAGATACAAATATATATATAGGTTCTGTCAAGTAGAAAACAAGCAATTTGCTATAGAGAGTAATAATTGGCTTTTAATTTTATTAAGCAGCTATTAAGTATATCTTATATTATAGGGGAAACAATCACAGATATAGTATATCGTTTACAACTTGCCACTCTTTTTGCTAGCTCTGCTCAGCGCTTTAGTTCAAAATTATATTTAATTATATCAGTTGAAATAAAATAAATGTAAATAAATTCCTCAACTTTTTGTTTATTTACTGCAATTAAATGAAGTTATAAAAATGAATTTCGAAAGCAATAAAAGTATATACGTGTCATTGAATATTTATGCGGCTTATAAATTTTCATTTACGGACATGATGACTTTTTATCCCATCAAACGTTTACATTTAAGTGGTCATAATTCAATGTTTTATTAAGCAATAATAAATTAATTAAAATCTTTACATATCATGTGCACGCTGAATAATTTCCTTATGCCAGACAGTACAAATACAAATGTTAACCATTTTAACAAACATTTTATGATTCTCCGCATTCTTGTTTGTGCGTTTGTCTTTCGAAAGTCAACGGTCTTTCGACGCGTTTAATGTTTTATTTAGTAATTTTGTATATACTTTTTATTTACTGCTAGCGTCGAATTTTATTAACTTAATGCCTGCCTACAACATACTGAACATTATGAAAAATGTGTTTGCAGCCTTGACCACCTGGTCGGGCCAACCTTCGCCAGCAATTGCAACGTCATTTGCAGCTATTAGCTAACAATTGCAAAGTTTATACAATAAACATTTTATTTATAGTCTCTTTGCCGCTCACATAACCAAAGCAAACCAAACATAACATAAGCGACTGACACGACGAGCCAAGCGATTCTATATAGAATTACGTGGCATGGCAGACAAAACAGCAGCAGCCGTCGCAGCATTTCGTAATCTCATTTTTTCTTCATTTTTTCTGTTTTTTTTTTCTTGTTGCGTCAAGACAATGACAAAGGCAGCTCCTAGGCAAGGGAGATGGGGCAGGGAGGGGAAGGAGGTAGATGAATGCAATTGGCTTGCGACAGAGGCAACCGCCAACGCCGCCAACTTTGCCGTCTTTATCAAATGTGGCCGAGTGTGTGTGTCTTTTGAGCATTTGCCTTTTGTTTAGTGTGTCAGTCTTAAAATAAGAGTATGTGCCTCCCACCGAATTGTTGTCATTGTTCCCGAGCACTTTAATTGCAAGTGTATTTGAGCCAACAAATATCTACGAGTATTTATCGAATTCTATGCCAAATTGTCGTGCGCATCAAACGTCGAACGCTGATGAGAAATACCTTCGACGAATATTGAATTGCAGAAGCTGGGATGCTATGGGAACAGCAATGTGTGGTTTATATATATATATATAAATATATATATATATATATAAATACAAAAGAAGTCAGCGATTTCGACCAAAGACATTTTGTTAACATTTGCGTGGTTATTTATTTATTAATTATGTTATCAACAAATATTATCGGTTGACATACCTAAACAAGTACGATAAGCTATAATTTCAACTTAAAAGATAAGAAAGCCTCAAAAATAATCTCTATTAAGGCCAGCAACAGGTTGGGGGAATTTTTATTTCCCATCTGGCCAGCCCCTTTTTATGCATCACCACAAACATCTGATAATACTTGGTGGTGTTTATATCAATAAAAATAAACGCTTTCTGATAATTAAGTATGATAATGAATCGTGTATTTCTTTAGTTCCTTCTCTGGGAATGCCAAATCTACAGCCCAGCCTCTACAGTTTCTCTCTCCAATAAAATAAAATGCAGAAAAGCTTTTAATTTGCCGAGAAGCAGCAGTCGATGAGCATAATCTGCTAAATAGACGATAGTTTTGACATTTTCCGCCTCAAATTATAATCTGGAAATTTGGAATATAATCATATTCAACTGGCAGTATGGTTACAACTTCACTGCATTCAATAGAATAATAAGAATAAGCCCTTTTTGTTTTTGGCCAAACTTTAATTTTTTACACCACGTTATTAATAAAACGAACGTTTTTTACAAAACTTTTTAAAATTTTTTTGTAAATATTTTTTTTTTAAGTTTTAAAATATATCGCAAAATAATTTTTTAAAATATTTTTGAAACATTTTTGAAATAATTTTTTAAAATAATATTTTATCTGTTTTTCATTAATATTTATAATTGTTTCAAAAATATTTCTAAAATAATTGTTTATCTTTGATTTATTTATTTAATTATTAAATTTTTTGGCAAATTGGTCTACAGCTTTGGCCATAACACGACAGTTTAAGATAATATTGTAAATATGTTTTGAATTTACAACAAAAATCAACTTCAAATTGACTGCAACAACCGATCTACATAGATATCCCGAGCTTGGTGAACTGAACATATGACTATTTTTAAAGAACTTCTATTATCATCCCACAATTCTGTAGCTTCTCAAGCGTTTCGTGTAATTTTCTTAAAGGTTCAAGCCTTGTATAGCTAGTATTTAGGTTCCATTTCAGTTAAATGCTCGTTGTCTGGAAGGCAGTAATTGTTGTTATTTGTCTAACCATTGCGCTTTGCTGTTGGATAATGTCATTTACTTGCGATTTACGACAGTTTAATGATAGACGCAACGTTCCAATACTTGCCTTTGTTGATATGTGTATATATTTATATACGTGTGTTTGTATGTGTGTGTGTGTGTGTGTGTGTGTGTGGGTGAGCGGCTGAGCAACAACCATGATGTACGTTTAGCATGTGATTTGATATTTGGCGTACATTCTTGTGCCCAGTGTTGCATGTAATTTGCTCGTAAAGCGTTGCACGTTAGCCTTTCCACATTATGTCAAGCACAACAGAGAGGGCGGCAACCCTGGTGGACAGCTTACAAAATGTCAACAACACCAACATTGCATATAGACATACATGTGTATGTGTGTGTGTGTGATTTTGTGTGACGTAACGCAGTTTGCTGAACTCAAAGCCAAATAAAAAATGCTTCACAAACTTTTTTCAGTTGGTTTCATTATTATTCATACGAGAAAAAACAGCGCACAGGTGCCGAGGACTGTTAGACACACTAAATAACAATTTACCAAATATGAGCAATGTTTTGTTTTGTTTTTGTTATCGCTTCGCCAACAATTCATTCGGTTAATGACTTTTTTGGACACTATTTTTTTGGAAGCAACGACAGCTGCTAGTGGAGATGAAACGAACTGATCGTGGTATTAATGAAAAGAGTGTTAAACGCAATGGGCATGGGAGCGTTGAAATTTCATTTAATATAAATATAATTTATTAAACAGATTCAATTAATATTGAATGTCTATTGTCTATTCGTGAAGCTAAATGCTTGTTATATATTTGCAGTTCTATTTGTTTTATTCACAAGAATTATAAGAACTATTGTTAACGATCGACTTGCCGCTGATCTGACTTTTATGGCTCTAGTTTAAAGAAATTTTTCAAGATTTTCTTTGTAAAAAAAACAAAAAATGTTTAATAGTAATTTTTGAAATAAAACACAGTTTGTTATCGATAAAATTATAATCATTTGATCAGCATATTCATAAGAAATGCAATCTGTAGATTTGATATTTGAAGTCCTAAGCAAAAGTCTTTTAGTCACTGAAATAGTGACTAACATTTAGAAGAGACTTTTAGAGAATTTACAAAAATATTAATGTCGCTTTTAATATTTATATGAACTAGAAATATCGCTAAGGAATCATATCGAATTAATCTTCAAATTATCATAATGTTGATATGTATTATAATAACAATAAAAATATATATCGGAAAAAAATTTAAGATTTTCAAACATATTGCACTGATATTAAAAACTACTGATCTGGCATTTTTATATGAACAATCTTTGTTTGCAGCCATCATCATATAATCACAATACTCGCCTTCAATATAATATTTTAATATTTAAAACAAAATCAATAGAACTTTTCGCTTTAAATGCTAAATTTGTTTTCGCAATCTGTTGAAATTGTAGCCATTGTACACGGACCTCTCACTTCTTTAAGCGTGCAAGCATAATTCAACAGGTTTTGCTTTAGTTTTCTGCATGGGACTTTAGTTCTAGGCGGACTACCGAAAGGGAAATGAACTCATTGAAATTCTTGACAAGTTGCGCGCGCGCTCATATTGGTTGAAATAACAAAAGAAACATAAGCATCAGAAAAAATACAACAGCAACAAAAAACAAAGTGGCAACAAAGAAAACATCGCTGTTTTTGAGCGGCCGTTTGTTTTGGACACGGACATGGGGCGTTGAGTTTCGAACTCAACATTCAGCCGATGGGCCACATGTGGTGCGTGATTCGTGCTGCGTGTTAAATAAGTGTATATACTTGTATATGTGTGTGTGAGCCTCACTCATGTGAAAGTGCAATGCTTGGTGTTGTTGTTGGTATGCTGACTAGGCGTTTTATGGTCTGGTGTTTTTCACGCGCCCTAGAAGGCATCAAAGAGCGGAAAACTCGTTAGCCGCAAACTTTGCAGATACGCTAATAAGCCAAGTTCATTTAGGCATATATGTACGTATATATTTTATTATTATAATTTAGCACAGTTGCGAGCCATAAACGTAAACAGCAAATGCGTTGGCGCCCAGTATACCGTACAAGTTTTAATTAGAAAAGGAAAAAAGAAAGAAAAAACTATGGCAGGCCAAAGTTTTGCACGCTGATGATAAAAGCAAAGCCGGCGCAAAAACTTTTCAAAGCCGCTCCATAGAGAGCTCCTCTACTACTATATACATAGGCGTTATTATGTACGGATATGTGGCTGACAAGTGTGGGGGGCTGGCCGGAGATAGTGGCAAATAGACGCATGAAACCAAATAATGCCAACAATGCACACGAGCGGGTTAATGCAACAAACAAAAAGCTTAAAAACTAAGCCCCGATGTCGCCGCTGCTGATGCAAGTGTTGAAAGCCATACAAAAGCTGCTAGCCGAGGGAGTTTCCATCCATGAAGTTGTGTAGGGCAAGCAACTAAACAATAAGCTGCCTCGGGAAGCGTGCACTCAGAGAAATACCGAGTATATATTTGGACTGCCTTCTTTTTGCATTAGAATAGTTAATGATAAGGCATTTCATGATAAATAAATTGGCAAAATTAACAATCCAGATGTTATAACAGTTTTGATAATGTAACTCTAGTTTCTATTAATTTTCAGTTCTAGTTTCTATTAAAAATCAATGGTTTCAAACGGAAAATGGTTGTCGAAATTCGAAGCAAGCTATCGAAGATGCATAACATTTTCTTTAGAATTTCTTAGCAAGTATATTTTCTTTATAATTATTTTAAACCACTATACTTTAGGGGTTAAAATGATCTATAGCCAACGAATTCATTTTATATTAATTTTGTCTAAATATTATTTAACAAGTTAACAGAACCGTTAGCAATAAGCCTGCCATTATATTTAAGACTTATTCTAAGCTGAAGACAACGTTTTCGTTAAGTACGAGTGAGATGACAACATTAAACAGCAAATACACCTCTTAAAAAATTTACACAAAGCTTGTAATAAGCAACAGCATTAACAAAAAATGATTATTTTATATTCTATAATAATGGATGATTCACATGGACAGTCTTTTTTTTTATCAAAATACATAAGTAAATGCTTGTTTGAATATATGAAGTAATATAATAAACTAATAATAAACTTATTAACAGATTTTTCTCATAACGCTTGAGTTTTATGCTTAAGACACATTCTGAACTGAACATCTTATAAAATTTGTAGGGATATCACCACAGTTTTTTGTTAAGTCGCATTGCATAGTATTGTAAGAAGACAGCCAATGCTCTTCTAAATAAAAATGTCTCAAAAGGTTGGTATTAAGCAGCAGCATTAATAAAAAATTATCATAAAAAGAAAAACCTCAGCTACCGTTACTTTAAATATTTGGAGTAGTATCCTTATGAACTATACTCATTAACAGACTTTTCTCCACGTGCTCGAGTTTATTTCCTAGCTGTGAACTCTTTTTGCATCCGTATAACGAGCTTCAGCACAGCTTGCATAAATCATTGCACTCTGCATTTCTATAGTACACTTTTTATACAACCATTTACATTTTTTGTTGTTGTTGTTTTTTTTTGTTTTTTTGTTGCTTATCAGGCTGAAAAGTTGATGGCTTTTGTGGCAGCCGCTGATTAGAGTTGCGTCTGGTCGCGCCGCCACAGAACTGGGTCACCAAGTTGTTGACACAAAGAAGCAGCAGCAGAAATATCTAAAGTCAATAGCTAAGTGCTGCTTATGACGCCGCTATGCTCGCACCCACAAATACTCAGATATTTCTATATACATAAGCACAGTAATTGATAATGTTTTGTCAATGGCTGCTTATGCAAGGCTTTTTAATGCTTTGGCTTTGTGTTGAAATTCTGTTTTTATCAGTTCCGTTTCTTTTTTTATAGTTATACGTACTTTGGTCTAAAGTAGTTTGAAATTATGTTAAATTGTTGATTCAACTTTACACATAAAAGTTAACAAAGATGTCAAAAACATTAAAACTTCAGCTATTGATAGCCAGACAAAATATAAGATATTGTTTAACATTTATTTGCTGTATTGATTATTGAAGAAGTTAAATATATGAACAAAATTTATGATATATAATAAAATAAATCTATAATAAAATAAATATATTATATAACTAAAATCAATTTGATCTGCTTGAATGTGTGCTTATAGTTTGCAACTTAATGAAGTCTAACATAAGTCTAAGTCTAAGACATAGTACCCCTTTCCCTATTAAATTAATTTAATATTTAACTTAACAGAATACATTTGATTAATTTTAGTAACCAACTTAATAGTTTCTCAGTCAAATTTATTAATTCAATTTTTGTATTTATTTATAACAACTAGCCCAGAGCTAAAACTTTAAGCTAACATAGAGAAACTAAAGCATTTATATTAGAGTCGTCTTAAGCTATGTTATATGAGTTTAGCATTATATTCTTTATATTTTATAATATTCTGTTATGTATATGCCTATCATTAATCAATCAATCTCTTAGCAAAATAAAACCATACAACTTTTTACGCAATGGCATCTCTAAAATCTTGTTCCACTCTTCAAATTTTTAAAAATTTGTTGTTAAAAATCTTATAGTTTTTGATATCTGATTTACACTTGTATATGAAAAGCAGAATAGACATAGGAAACATTCTAAGGGAGGAACCCATATCAGACACAAGTCTAGGGGCATGAAAACGCGTTATTTGAAACTATTATCAGCAATACTTTGCAGCTTCAGGCGTAATACTTGTAGTATGCTGTGTGAACACATCATTTAATCAACAAAAATTTAAAAAAAAAATCAATAACCCACTCAGACAGGCATGCAAATTTAATAAATTGTTTTTTTATGTTTTGTTCTTTTTTTTAATTTAAAGACAACTTCAACTCACCTTTTGACAGAAATTTTTCATGCGCAATTTCTTAAAGAGCTGCTGCAAAGAAACAAGAAACAAAGAATTGTATTATTATAATAATTAAATTAATAATTAATTATGGTTAACTAATATAAATGCGTATTATTAAATGCAATAGAAGCTAGAATCAGAAACTAAACAGCCCCTTGAATTAACGCACAGCAACTATTAAAATTAATCAATGTCATAAAACGACAGCAGAAACCATTACAGCTCATTAGCATGTACAAGTTGCTATAAAATACAGTCTACCTGCAGCAAAGAACTGCCACTAATAACAACAACAATAACAACAACGACGACGACGGCAATAAAGGCAACAACCAGAGCAACCGCCAACGCCTGCCTCGTTGGAAACTTGTCAACTGTAACGCAGACAATAAACAATATGCATAAATTAATAATAAGCAAAAAGAAATACTACTACTCGCACATAACAACATTTTCTGATATCAACAGAGACAAATAATCAGGCAAATAAACGATGACGACCATGTAATGAATACACTAACAACAAAAACCAAGAACTAACGTTGCATGAAAGTCAGGGTTAGTCGAGGGTGTGCGCACATACAAGTATGCGTGGCGCATTGATCGCTGCCTAGCATATGTGTGTATATACAAGTAGTATGTATGTAGGTATACATAGGCCTTTGAGGGGGTCTGCAGTAAGGGGAAGTCCGGCTAGCAACATTGTCCGCAGCAGCAGCAGCAGCACGCAGCTAATTTCATGCTCAGTTGCGCAGTATCTTTTATAATTGATAGACCGTGGGTATCTGTGTGTGTGCATATCTGTGTGTGTGTGTGTGTGTGTGTGAATAGACTCCACTCATATGCATAAGAAGTCAGGTAACTGGAGAACAAAGTTACCACACAAAGTAAATGATAACTTGCAATTACAGGACTGACTTGTCATTATCGTTTACATGCCTACTCGTATGGTGCTTGAAATGAAAGGCAACTGGAAAAGTTGCTAGGAAGAGCCAGCGATACGTAATATCAATAGAAAGTCATAATTTATTTATTTAATTCTGACAAAGAACTGTCAATTTAAAAATAACTCTCCATTGGATCTTGGAAATTCATGGAAAACGTAAATGTTAAAATGTTAACAGAACTTAAAATTTAAACTCCATCCACATAGAAAAACAACAAATATACATTTAATTTACACAATTTTTATAGCTCATATACAAAAATTTTATTGCTCTTCTCGTTGTAAATATTTGTGACACAAAAGAGTTTTCTAATCTCGACTAATATATCCATAAATTTTCCAAAATGTGTAGCACCTCGCAGCCTAAATAAGACATTTATGTTTTTATGATGCCCTTACATTAAATCGAAATAAGCTTCTTATCACTTAAGCTCTGGTCTACTTGTACAAAAATTCTAAATAAATCTACGCTTTTATTTCTTTTGAAAGAAATATGCCCTACAAATATAATTAACAAAATTTCTTCATCTCTAAAGACTAACAATTAAGTCAATAGGCAATCCACTCGAAATGTTGGTGCACGGCAAACTTTTTACGGCTTTTTTACTATTGCAAGACAGTTCCACAGTGTTATGTATTAATCATATCTAGTTTGAAGTTAGTAAGTAGCTGCTCCATCTATTCAAAATTTCGTAAATATTGTCATCACTCTTTCCATCGCCATCTCCACTATCACCAACGCTGTCGTTGTTGTTGTTGTTGTCGTTCATTGCTCCGTTGGCCCTGGCTTGTCGTAACTAACTGACGACACGCACTCTGTGTGTTTATTTAATAAATAAAAATTTGCATAAATTTGCCAAAGCGCGCAGCACACCGAGTTCCCGACAACCCCCACTATAGCTAGCCCCCCATTGACGTAGTCAAGTTTTTGGCGTTGACGCGCAAAAAGCAAGCAAATTTATTTCGCAAAAAAGGATTAGATGGGAATAAATCAGCGCAAAAAATTGCATAAAAATGCGGCACAGAAAATCAGGCATAAGCACGGCATATAATGTCGTACTATAATGACGATATAATGTTATCGGTGTTGTAGTAATCATGCAAATAGCAAATTCTTCTGTTTACTTATGCATGAAGCTCTTGTGCTCTTTCATGCTGATTGCCCTTTGTGGGAAGAGTTGGGAGCACGAATGATTAATTGGTGTGAGTATGTCTGACTGGGCTGATTTATTTAAGAGTTCAAGGAGAAACGCACGGTTACCATAATGGCCAATGGCCAATCAAGTTTGCAAAATTGAATTGCAATTACAAAGAATACAAAAAGTATACCAACATCTTACTATAACTGCTCGAAAGAATCAAAGCATGCATACTGTCTATAAGCTTTATAATTTGAAATCAAGGAACTGACCTATGTATCTTGTCTTTCTACAAGTATACAAGTATACATTGTATTCTTTTATATTGCTTTAAATCTAGAGGTCGACTCGCGCGATATTTATTTATTCACAGTACTACTTAGAAAATTGTTTATTTTTATTTTGATTTTAAAAATGCATTGCTATTTTGTTTATTTAAAAGCTATTGTGCTTTATTTATGTGAAACAAAAGGAATATTTTTTAAATCCTTAAATAATGTTTATATTATGTGTATCATAAATACATAAAAACGTAATATACTGTAATAAATTAAATTATAAACATTATTTTGTTTTTTTTTCTATTTGGACTTGCGAACTTTAAGTTAAACTAATATTTAAAATAAAAACAAAAATTAATTATTGTGCTTTTCTGTTTTATTATTTTATTTAAAAATTCTGCACACAAAATTTTAGCTAGAAATTCCAAGAAAATAAAGACATTATTTTCTTTTTTTATTTATATTTTTTTTATTTTCTATTTCTATTTGGATTTCACAACCTTAAGCTAAACTATATTTTAAAATAATTAAACTAAATATTTATGTTCCGAAATTGCTTTTCTGCTTGTTGTTTTATTTTTTTTTAAATATCTCTACACAAAAATCAAGCTAGAAATTTATTAAGCTCCAGCAAAATAAAAGGATTGACTTGACAGTCTGAAATTCCTATCTGCTTACGTGAATTACTGCAGCACGATTCTATTGTTATTCTCAGTATGTAGCACACCATTTATATAATTCAAGTTGTCTCTCTGTTTGGCTTGTAATTCAATACTTCTATTTTATTGCATAAAAAGTGGCTAAGCAACGGCATCTTCTATTTAAGTTACACAACGCAGACTAGACTGGCAGTCCAAACATGGGCCACGACCCACAACGACACAACAGCTTACATGACAGACATACCAGTTGCTATAAGTTGTTATTGTTGTTGTTGTTGTTGTTGTTATCAAAAATGTATTATCATGTTAAAGTTTTGCGCAGCAATGCCAAAAAAATATATATAAAATAAAAGCCAAAGTGCAGTAACAACAAAAGAGAAGCGAAAAATGCGACTACTGTGCAGCTGGCGAGCAATTTGTTCTACTTGATAATTTATTTGAATATTTGGCATAGTTATTACAACAAAAGCCACAACAACAACAACAAGTTGCACAAAGCAACAAAGACACAGCAGCACAACAACATTCTCTACACATTTTGCATTTAATGTTAGAGCAGCCACAACAACTACGATTATAGCCGTAAGTCTGCGAAACTGGTCAAGAGCTGGGCGCGTGGTTTTTCATGTTGTCAGAGTTGTCAAGTCGCCGTCACATGGAAGTCACTTCCAGCACTTTTGTCGCTGACATTGAGCGCACATAATCACCTGAGCAGAGCTGAGCTGACAGATCTGCGATCTACGTGTATGTGTGTGTGTGTGTGTGGAAAACTGCAGCAGCTCTGGCCCATGAAAAATGATTGGCTCTAATTGGGGAGGGGGGTTGGCATAAAACGAAAATGTGCAGCCTGTTTCAGATTTAAATATCGTTGTATGATAAATGATATGCTTGGCATTAGAACATCAACGCACACTTAAAGCCAATTAACTTTTTTTTCTTCTTCTAAACGAAAGCAATCGAACAAGGCAGATCACAACAGGCCTAGCGCACACACAATGGACCTGAATAAGAGCCAGACATGATGGACTCCTAGATTCGAACACCGCTCAACAAAATATTTGTTCACAGTGCGTTTTCTAATTCTAAAATCTAAATCGTTTTATGTAATTAAATGTGTGGTTTCCATAAATAAAGGTTGATTATTATTGGTATTTATATTATTACTTTTTAGAAAAATATGTTACGTCCCAAAAAAATTATTTATTTTTAAACATGCTAAACGTAAACAATAATGTTGTTCAGGAAATTTTTAGACATCTATAGAATCTGTGGAGTTTTGCAGTTACATAAGTCGCCAGTTGTTTGGAGAGTCTTTGTTGGCTTCAGGCAGAACGATTGATTTCATCTACGACTAAAATAATTTAATATGAAATTACCAAATGAATGTTATTCTACTAAATTTTATGTAGTATGAACATACTAGAAATTCCCACATAGCTTAAAACGTATACTCTATAAAGTCTGCAAAATACATTTAAAGTCGGCCTTTTCTGTTTTCTTTTTCTTTTTAGAAATGTTTGTCTTCAATTAAGAATTTTGCAATTCATCAAATTCAACATAACTAATAATACTATTACATTTCTTTTAAGGTATAATCTTCAATTGGATTAGTAAGCAGCATTTTCAAAACTGAAACCCAGAAGCAGTAGTTATTCTTCTTTATTTATATTTCCCAAGTGGGCCTTATAACTGTAAGTACATATATATTTATTTTATCTTAGTTATTTATTTCGTCACTAAAAATATTAATATGGACTGATCCACAACCGATCCTTTAAAATATTTCTCCAATAAAATATATTCTTAATAAAAAGAAATCTCTCTAAAAAGCTAGATTTCTATTAGTTCTGGGCTAATTTTATAAAGTGTCGGGCGTATTCTGGGACTTTATCTGTCGAAGACACAAGTATTTGGCTTTAACTTTAAAGCTCTGAACAAATTCTACACTTATTTTACAAAAACAAAAAATTGCATTAAAAACTTTGCCAACCAGTGTAATTGAAGGCATTGTTCGCCTCTGGCGCTATACAAGAAACAGGGTATTTGCTTCAGACGGGTCTTTGTAAGCGTCTCGTATCTAAACGCGCATAAATTTCTATGCTTTGCGTGATTTACACACACACACATAGTATACAAAGAGTATACAAGAGTATACAAAAAGTTAACTCCACTGTATCAAACAGTAGCGGCATTCATTAATCAAAAGGCACGACATGGCTTTTATATATTAGCCACATTTATGCCGTCCATATTAGTTACACTTTTGACGGGCAGCAGCCACTCGGGCTCAACTCTTTTAAGCTCAGTTCGTTGATGGCCCAGGGCGTTGTTGCTGAGCTGAGTTATAGGAAGAAGTTAAGCACATTTGTTTGCCGCGTAATGTGTTACATGAACTGGGGCCATAAACCTGGGTTGGGTCAAGGCAAGTCGCAATTGAAGCGATTTGCCTAACTTGGCAAAGGTGTATTATTTTAGAGCTTAATGAAGGCTCACATAGAAATTGGTACCTTAACTTCAAGTAGAACAGAACAGGCCAACACCTTAATTGACTTTTTTAAAATGTTATTCAAAATTCATAAAAATCTTTGGCAAAACTAAAAAAAAAATCATCGAAATTGTGTTAAAAGGCGTTAGCTTTCATATTTCATTTTATAAAATGTTGGTTTAAAATTTTAATAAATTTGAAAGCAAATTCTTATGTCATCGATCAATACCTAATCGCATGGTTTTTAAATAATGTCACAAATTCAACGATAAAGAATACAATATGCTTAGCTTTAAAGTTCAAATATAACTTTTGATGAATAACTTGGTGGCCGTATAGGTTTTTAAACAAATGTTGGCTGAAGGCATTTAAAGTTATCTTCGTGGAAACTTAAAGTCTGTATTGAATGTGTTTTAGCTTTAAATAACGAAAAATTAACTCAGTATAAGTATTTAGTTTTAATACTTAAACTTAAATATAGGTATATTATTAATATATTTATATGTATTTATTTATATTTTATTAAAAGTTATATAATGTAAGGCCACAGTTATAAGCTTTTTCCACTGTTCGTATGTAGATTTTACATCCTATGGTAGTTATTTTTAAAAAAATAAATAAATATTACAACTTATACCCAATTCTACATATATTCAATTTAATTTTAAATGAATTATTATCTCTATTTAGAGAAGGCACTATTAACCAACCAAGAGCTACCTTTTCAAGCCATTATACATATTTTAGTCGCAACACTTTTCCATATTTGTTTTGTTGTGTTGGCTTTTTGGACACACCACTACCACTTTTTATATAAATAATATGTCTAATGTTGATTCATTCATTGACTATTCACGCCTATATGCATCTGTCCATACTGGACTGTGATGTTAAATGGAAATGACAAAATCAGTGGCTGATCGGGCTATCAGCCATTTGATTTCCTGGCCATGAGTGTTGCATTTTAAATAGCCGAGACTAAATAAAATACCAATGTACATATATATATGTATGTATAAGTATATGCATTTGCATATTCAAATGCTCATTAGCTTTGCGTCACAATTGAATACAATCTGCTTTAGATTTGTGGTACTCTATCATTGTCAGCCACAATGTAGCCCACAATGGCATTAAAGTGCAACCGAAAATGCAAATGTTTGTTGTTTTGTTATTGTTGTTGTAGTTGTAGTTACAGTTGCTTAATATGCCAAGCATGCGCTGCAGCCATATTTGAGATTGCTCATACGTCATGTGTGCGCCTGTCTCTGCCTGACAAAGGCAACAAAAGAATTGAGTTATGACACTACTTCTACCTACATACCTAGCAACAACAACTGCACTTGTGCACCAACCTGCTTGTCGAGTAAATAGAGTGCTTGTGTGATAAATCTTGGTCAAAAATAGTGCTCCAGTAACTGGCGGAAGTTGTGAATAGAGTTTGAATGTTGTTTGAGGTGCGGTCCAATCGCCCCTGACTGCACACTTTCAACTGGATATCTTGATCTACACTCGCCAGCAATTTGTGCCTGAAATGAAGCAGCTGCCAATGCAATTGAAGTGCTGCCACACATAACAAATAGTACGAGTACTATACCTATACATAGTATATAACTCTGGCGCTTTGTAGCTCGCCGACCAGCCCAACTGGCCACAAAACAACATGCGAATAGTAAACAAATACAAACAGAAAAAACAAAATATAAGAGACAAACACAAACAGCTGACTTATTAAATATTTAATTATCGCATGTTTGCTTGTGTGTTTAAAAATTATTCTTGTGTTCTTTTAACGTGTTTTTTATGACTGCCTGTGCAATAACCTTGCCAACTGCTTAAAGCCAACTTCAGCTCGAACTGACTCGACATAGGTATGCACAAAAAACTGATACACGCGGCATCTAAGATAAGCTGAAATGTACTTTTTGATGCTCTTTTTTTCTCTCATCTCTGGTTTTTATTTTGTTTTGCTAATCTTGAACAAAGCGACGAGCATAAAAACACAGTTACCGCTCATTGTTTGCATTTCTCTACACTTTATTTCAATGTGATTTATTTCGCAACTATGTTTGTTTGATGAGCACTTCCTATACACATACACACACACATACTCTCACACACACACGTACACCGGCAAGGTTAACTTTCTCATTTAACAAACAGCTAATATTTCAAGTGTATTGCTTCGTTTCCTTTTACAGTTTTGTAATACAATTATTTGAAATCGATTTCGTTTTACAACTTTTTACACAACAACTATGTATGTACAAGGCTGTGAGTCTTTTGTTTAAAGCTTTTATCATCGCCTCGGACTCCGATTCGAATGAACTCGAATCGCCTGAAATTTGCCAGACAAGGTCAATGTTCTGCCATTTCATGAACGAGTATAAGCAAGCATTTCAATAATAATACTGATAATATTATGATTAAGAACAAATACCCAAAGTTAAAAGGTAACAAAGAGGTGCCTTCTAATCGTTCAAACAATAAAAATAACAGAAGTAGAATGAGTTGAAATTCTGCAAACATATGTATATCAAGACTCTGTGTTTAAACATTTAAAAATTGGTATTTAAAAAACCATGAAAATGATTTAATAGTTGAATATTAATTAATTAATAGCAATTTGCGAATTAAATTTGTCAATTTGCCTCCTTAAAAGCATTTTAACATCCATAAAGGTTCAAAACAGATGCAGATTTTAGCTTATTTTATTTATTGATGGCTAAAACAAGAGCTGTTATCTAATAAATGTTTTAAAAGCTTTAAAAAAATATAAACTCTTTCCAGATCAGATCACTTCGCCTCCTTTAAAACCTTTTAACATCCATAAAGACTCGATTCAGATGCACCTATTGACTTTGTTTTCTTTTTTAAATAAAGCTACAGCTATTATCTAATAAATGTTTTAATAGTAAGAATGCAGCGCGATATAAATATAAGCTATTTCCAGATCAGATCACTTCGCCTCCTTTAAAGTCTTTTAACATTCATCAAGATTCGATTCAGATATAGGTGCTGTCTAATAAACAGCCACCATTTTCATTTGTTTAAATTAATAAAAAACGGAAAATATACCAAGAAGTATGAATTGAAGCTGATCTTAGTTCCAATAATTTCCCACTGATTTGGGCTTGAACGCTTAAGTAATTCTATTTTTGAATTTTATTTATATTTTAGAGACACTCTTTTCTTTCTTTTCTAAGTGCTGAGTGATAACCTACCCAGACAGGATATAGCCTACACATTCAAATTCTTCCTGCTTAAAACATATGCATAAAAAAGAAAGCAGCTTTATTGTTTTGCTCTGAAGGTCCCAAAGCATTCTACTCAATGACTGCACTTGAAATGTATAATTATATTACGATAATAATATTGTTTGAAAATTCCACAACGCCACAAAAAAAATATCAAATTCGTCATAAACGAAACAAATTCAACGGCACCGAGCTTATCAGGGAATTCTACGAGCTCAGTTAGCTGTCGATTTACATTGGAATTCGCGCTTCAGATATCAACAAAGTCATAGAAAATAAACAATAACTGAAATTATAATAAACGGAAATATGTGGACAGTCCACCTCCATTTGGCGCGACATTGCCGCAGTTATCAATTTTTATCATTATGGGCAGCAACTTATGGCTGCACTAATTGCGCGGCAAATCATACAAATGCGTATTTAATTCAATATTCTAGAATTCGCATACATTAATTCTTTCTAAATCTCCACAACGTCTTCATAAATTCACATTTAAATGTATATTTGAATCTACGTTTGCATTTATATTATGCATTTGCCTTGCGAATTCAGTTGATATTTGAATTCAGGTTCTGTGCCATTTCTGCAGCTGTTCAGTTTCATTATTATTATTTTTTATTATTGCACATTTTTTAACGCATGAAAAGCTGCAAGCACTTTGTATAATCGTTGAACGTTAAGCTGGAAATGTGAAAATGCGCAAATGTAGTGGAAATTTCAATCTTACAATTTGTTGAGGACACTTGCGCTCTGACCTTCCATTTAACTTGCATGTTACTTGGAAAGCAATGATATTATTAAATATTTTGCAACTCAGGAAATATTCCACAAATATTGTGACATTGTTCAAAGCATTTACAATTTATAAAATGTTAGCAAATGTTGCATTAAATGTACTTTTGATCGATCTTGGGACTCCACTTTTTCTATACATATTCGCATCTCTTCAAATTTGATTTTTTTTTATTTATTTATATAAAGTTTAAAAGCAATTAAAACTGCAGAATAGCTTTAATGATTTAAGCTATAGACAGATAATGAGACATAAATATTTACAGAGATGTATGGAGCTATATTGAAAATATAAATTAGGAGTAAGATTGTCTTTGGTGGGAGTAAAGATGGGTGGATTGGTCCAGAGTTATAAAATATTTCTACGCATGACTGCTGAAAAATGTGTATTTCAGAACTCGGGGCGTTGTTTCTAATATCGATTCTAAAATGTGCTTATGCGAGTTTTGAAAAATCGTGTCTATTTAGTTGTAGATCTTGCTGAAACATACCATTCTCACAGTTGATAGTTCTGCGTATTTTTAGGGTACTAAATAGTGCATATATATACAAAAGAATGGGATAGTAAGGATCTAATTATGAACAATTTTGCGAACTTGAAATGAAATACCATTCAAGCAGCTTATATAAGATATTCGAAGGTATCAATACTACACCTTTAATATTCTATTGGACTCAATACTATTTTACGTAGCATCTATAGAAATAATTATATTATTTTGTTTAAAAGCTGTGTTTCCTAGTTATCTTTCCATTTCTTATACCCTTATTTGTATACAGACATACGAGTGTCTGTCAATCCAATCCGACAATAAAGTCGGGCCATGCTGGACCAAATCAGCTTCAATTAAATTTATGAAATATTACTAGAACATACTTATAGTTTCTTTTAAGCAGTAAATGATTTTTTTCACATTCTCAAGCCATCATATTTCAATAGAAAAACGATTACAAACTTACCTCCAATAGCCTTAACTTTGAAACAATTATTCAGGTAATGTTTCGATGTAAAAACTCTGAAAGAAAAAAAAGAAAAAAGATATTTTAGTGGAGAACTAATCAATCAAAGCTTTTTAAATGAATTTCAAGTTAGTTTTTCTTTCCCATTTCCAATTCGTAAACACACGCGTCAATCCTGACACAAAGTTGAGCAACTCTCTTATTATACTTGTAGGTCTGCACCCAAACCCAAATATTTCAAAATTAAATGCTGGTGACCCATTTCCGCATACCAAAATGTATTATCATAATACAGAAATGCATTTGTTTTGGCTGTCGAAACAACAAATTCCATAGAAGGTACACAGCATGTGCGTTTGCGCAATCATGATTGGGCAGTGCCATAAACTCAAACAGAAAAGGCAAAAGAAAAACAATAAATACCTACAAATATTTATAAAAACAACAACAACAATAGTCTACTATTCACACGTTTAGCGGCCTGTTTATGAATACTCTGACCTTATCAGGCAAAACTGACAAATTGTGCTTCACAGAGAGATTTATTTGAGTGTATATGAATGTATAGAGTATTTATGATGATTAGGTACCAAAACAAACAAACGTTTAACTGATAAAGACTGATGAATGAATCATTTCAGACCAGGAAAGTAGGGCAGGCCACATTTTGAATGCACTATGCATGCGGCTTTATATAAATATCGGACAAATTGAGACAATTTGATGGATGGGCTGGCTGCACATATAATGCACAAAATTGAACCAGTCTTGATTTACCAATTGACATACATTTGAGTTGAAATTAAGCAATATTTCAATATGTATTTGAATTAAAGCCTCCTTACCATATACAAATATTGTTTAAAAATAAAAAAAAGAACTTTCAAAATGGATATTCGTTTAATTTCGATGTATAGCGAATTATTCTTTTCCTGCTACTTTTATTAATACGTTTCTGAATTCAGTATAAAAGTTTGAAGTTATCACAAATAGGATAGTTCGACATCAGTGTGATAACAACAATTAATAACAATCGTTATTTTAAATTCTAAATAACATCTCTCAAAATTCGATTTAGTTCCGTTTTAAAACAATTCCTTGTTGTCATTAAAGGAGGGATCTTTTGGGTGCAGTTATTACACAAGTTCCGTATTGTAATTCACTTGTATTAGCTATACTTTGAAAATCTAAGCCGTAAGACCATGTCTGATTTGAAACAACTATTATCAACGTCCAACGAAAATCATATTTAAGTCCAATACGTACGAAATATCATTTAGTCGTTCTGCTGCTCTTAAATATGAAATTCTTCTTCGGTCACGCTGTGAGTAAATCCAGTAAAAGCTGTTGAAGTTATTATTAATTCTCCAAAATTATAAACTTGCAGGTTATGTTTGCTGTCGCAATATTAATGATAAAATACCAAAGGTCGAAAAGTGCATCTTAGATGTAAAATGCATCATACTATGAGCAGATAATGTAATTGTAAATAAAAGAACAATTGGCAATTACTAACTATTAGATTTTCTCGTTATTATACCATCAATATGACAAGAGGACTGCATATAGTTATGTCCGTCTGTCCGTCCGTGTTTACGCAAAGATCTCAGAAAGTATACGAGCTGCAATAACAAGACTTGGTATTTAGATTCTTCCTAAGCCTGAGAAAGGACAAGGTTTTTGGATATTATTAATATTATTTAATTAGCTTAATTTTTAAAAATGAGCTGAAAAATTAAAAAAAAAAACATTTAACGCTAGTTTTGCATTCTTCTTCTTTTAATACGCACATTGGCTAAAAATAATAAAACCCTTGAGAATATTGGCACATTTCTAGATGCAGTACGATCAAATTTATATTAAACAAGATAGAACTCTACAGTCGAGCAAGCCCGACAGTAAAATAGCCTGTACTCTCCACAAAAAGAAAAAATTAAAAAAAAAAAAAATTAAATTATTAAAAAAAATGAATGAATTAATTAATTAAAATAATTAATTAAATTAAATTAGAATACATGTTCATGTTCAGTTTAAACAGCATACATTTACATCACGTACCTATGCGTGTTTATATGCGTGTATGTATGCAGCACAAAGTTGAACAAAAGCAGCAACAACAACAACAGCTGCGGGCAGCGCTGCCGACAGAGCTGCAGGCAGCGCATGAGCAGCGCATGAGCAGCGATTTTACTTATGGCTATAACTTTCTTCAGAATTGACCTATCATGATGAAATTTGGCACACGGACACATTAGTACTAACTGGATGTACCTACCAAAATTAATTTTAAAATTCCGAGAATTACGGAAGTTATAAGAAAAAATACGAATTGCGGGGGAGTGGGGGGTGTATCAGAAAAAATAAACAAACTCGTTCTGCCTAGGGCTTATAGGAACCTTGATACCAATTTTGGTTATCCTAGCTCTTGTACTTACTGAGATCCTTGCGCTCATACAGACAGACGGACAGACGGACAGACGGTCAGACGGACAGACGGACATGGCTATATCGACTCGTCTTCTCATCCTGATCAAGAATATATATACTTTGTGGGATCTGCCACGCCTCCTTCTGTGTGTTACATACATGCGCACAAAACTAGTATAGCCTTTCACCCTTTGGGTACAGGCTATAAAAATTATATTCGGTTCAATTCCGTTTTAGTGGGTTTCTTTTGGATGCAGTTGTAATACAAGTTACGTATTGTAATCTTTTATTTATGCTTTGGAAATTTAAACCGTAAGACCATGACGGATTTGAAACACCTTTTATCAACGCCTAACAAAAACGATACGCCGATAGGAATCTCATATATTTAGTTGTCCTCCTGTTCTTAAACATGAAGTTTCTTTGCCACGATGTGAGTAACTCCAGTACAAGATGTTGGAATTGATGTTAAATTTTAAAAAACTTCAAACTTTCAGATACTGTTTGTTGTGATAGTACTTTTAATGATAAAACTCCCGCCCAACTCTGATAAATTAGGGGAAATATAAAATGTGCTTACAGCAATGCATCCTACTATAAGCAGATAATAACCTTGTAAATAAAAAACAGAATTGGGAATTAAGAACCATGAGTTTTTGAATCTATTGCGTATTATTTGTTTCGAAATATTTGCATGATATTTATTTTATTCCTATAGCCATGAAGGATATTTATACATTTCTGAATGCAATATGATAATAGGGTAAATAATAGTAAATTTGATATATTTAAAAAAAGCTGTGTCGCTATATTCCCATGTGAATTAATAGGCTTAACGTAACTCTTCAAACTTTAATTACACATTTGATCTACGTTTAATTCAGATTCTTACTCAACATAATTATTTTAATTTCGATTGTAATCGCCAAAGAGAATGGTAAATGAGAATGCCATTAAATAAAATTATAAAATTCATAATAAATCGTCATTGACACCAAATAAGACACTACTTGTATTTTCTATCACGTTAGCTAGCAACAATAGCATCAATAATGCTAATCCAACAGAAGTCAAATAAAGCTATTTGCCAAGGCTTCATAACTTTGACTTAACTACATAACAAAAAAATGTAATTCACATTTAAAATGTTATATTTAGAAATTATTAATTAAAACTACTGGTCTGGTTTATAATTCCAAATAAAAACAAAGCACACACTTTTGTCATACTTCTGAAGCTTTTCTGCAAACGAATGCAAAGGACGAATGTAAAAAAAGAGCATCATGTTAAAGGTAAATAAAGACACCCCGCGACTAGTCGGACTTAGTTCGACGAGCCAAACCTATATAGTCTTCAGTGTGCCACTGAAACCTAGAAACTCTTTAACTTTTCAACTATATTTTGATATTTACTTTAAAGAACATTCAGCTCCTTATTTGATGGAATTGTATTGCAGGATCAAATGTGGTAATTGCAGGACGGAGAGAAATGCAATTAAATATGAAAATAATAGCATAATTTATTCTTAGTAGCTCCTTAATTATATAAAAGACAGTTTTTAAATGGTTCATATTCAGATTTAATGACTTTGGCTTTGGAATTATTTAAAATTAGTCAATCAGTTTGTATATAGAAGGACTACACGTGTATTCTAGCAATACGATTATCTACATATGCATACCAAATCTTATATAAGCAGTAATGTCTAAATAAATTAGAAACACTTGTTCACTTCTTTTCTGTTGCGTTGCATAACCCATGTCCGATTAAATTTTTACGTCTTTCAATAAGTAGTTTACTAAATAAACCCGAGTCTTTTTCAGAGTCAAGTAGTCTTCTAACCACACTGAAAATATGAAATCGCTGAACCTGTCCGTAAGTCAAATGAAATTATAGAATCCAACTATAATTTCCTTGATTTTATTTAATTTCTTTAGAGTTTTTTGATGTTAGCTACAATTATTACTATGGCAGCAGGACCGTCAGGTTATCCCTTTCCACCAATTCATGTGAAGCCATAATAAGCAGTAAATGCTCACTCGAGGAGTAGAATACAATTTATAAAAATGATTTAATGTTTTCAGATGGTACTGATTCGGAAGCAAATGTTCCAATCAATAAAGTAGAATAATATTATTCGTATATGAGGAATGATATTACCTCTATTATTCCTAAATAAAAGTAAGAAACGATGCATGTTAATCCGATCTATGCTTCTCCCTGAAATGGCAATATATACACATTGTCATTTAGCTTTATTCGATAGCATTGTTGTAGGTGTTTCTAAAGTTCAAATCAAAATTGAAAGCGAAAAATGAAGCTCATGGGGCAGTCGTAGAAGCTAAAGCCAACCGGATGCAGCTGTTTCTCACATAAGCCAGCTGCACAGCGAAAAGATAATAAAGAGTACGAAAAATCACACAACTTATTAAGGCTCATAAATTTGAAAATGCAAAAGCTAAATACCGACGATTTATTAACAGCCTGAGCTGCCGCTCCTCTCGACAAAGATATAAAAAAAATTTAAAAAAAAAAAACGAAAGTGCTGGAAAGCGCACAAAACAGTGCCAACATCAGAAAATCCGCCCCATTCGGATGGACGTAGTGGAATTGGAGATCCGTAACTGATATTTGTTTTGAATATTTTTTGCAAAAATATGCAAATTTTTTATTTATATTTAAGCTTGAAACTTCCTCGTTTGTTTACTTTTTACTGCCGCTACTGGACGTGCGATGCCAAGCCCATGTGCCCAAGGAGCCCATCCCTCAATGCATTTATTCAAAAACAAAGCCTAATTATTTATGATTATTGACGATATCAACAACAAAAATATGAAGCGCTACATAAATATTGAGATTGTGTTATATTCTGCTGAGTTTTGAGATGCATATTTACGCTCTTTAAGATTTGTTTATAAGATTTATGAGTTGAAGGGGAATGCCGTTTCGATTCGTAAAGCAGGCGTATTAATATCAACAAAAATATTTCAATTCTTAGCAGTTTCTGGATGCAAAAACTAATAGAAAAGTAGCCGACAGCAACAAGTGTTCGAACAGCGTTCAAAAAAAGAAGAAAAAAAAAAAGAAAACATGCACAAGTGGCGCATTAAAATGTTTTCTTTCCACTCAAAACAAATAAACTGTTGAAAGCGCGCTAAAAATACCAAACAAAAAATAAATGTACTTAAAGAAACACACACACGCACATAAAAATGCCAAAACAAAAATGCCTGCTCGAAATTGAAAAACTCGTAAAAATTGGCAAGTGAAAGCGTCAGAAAATAATAATATTGCTTAGTTGCTCAGCTGTTTGGTTGGCTTTTATGTACCACCACCAGTCGTGTTTTATTTATTTTCATTTATGAATGACTTTTTGACGTCGTTTCGGATCATTCTTTTTATTCCACAACATGCTTACTATACGCGAATATCTTGTGTGTGGGCGGCCAAAGAAGCACTCTTCGAACAAAACTATATACATATGTATGTTAAGAGACACTTGCAATGAGGAAAGAAACGATTTATTATCATGATTTAATCGAAAGCAGATCATTTCTCAAGTATAATAAAATAACAGACAGAACAAATAAGAAGGAGATAAATCTGTAATCTGTAATTAATAAAAAAAACCTCGATCTAGCCAAATTTTAAAAATATTATAATATGCTAGACAGGTTTTGAAATTGTTTTTAATTAAATTTTATTCACTCATATATTATCAAATGAAAATCATATAAAAAGCTGTATTTTTCCATACCTATCAATAGATTGCGGCGAATATTATTACTGTTCGTGCGAACATAACTATTTAGTGAAAAGCTTCATTTCCAATTGTAATATACAAGTACATATGTATGTATATCCATAAAACATTCCAGCCAAATTTGTTTTGATTTATTTGCAGCAATATACTTTAGTTTAATTAACAGTTCTATTACTTATTTTAATCATACTCGTACATATCACAATAATGTTCCGCTGCAATGCACATTTGAACCACCTGGTCACTCTAAAAGCCGAAACTTGGCGCATGCGCACGTGTCTACAAGCGTTCCATGGCTAAAGACATCGTATGCATGAACTTAATGGTATCATTTGTGCGGTAATAAACCCATTACAGTCAAAACTTGGTAAGTAGACCCACACCCGCAACGTATTGCAACGCCCGATCACCGATGTTGTCGTGTCTGAGCGATTGCTGTTCAATAGCTGCCAACAACTACCATGAAAACATCAATGATGGTAACTGCTGCGCAGGCAATGGGAGAGGGGGTGCGGGGAGTGAAAATTAAGGTGTGTGCCCCAAGCAGACCATAAGTTTTTTGTGCAATTGCTAGATGTGCGAGTGTCTATACGAAGTGTACAGTAGTCATACAAAATAAATACTATTATAATAAATACTATATAAACCAGAATAGAAGTAGAAATATGCTTCATTGCTTAATAATATTTACACTTTTTAATTGTTGTTGTTAGTGAATACTGAATGAGTATAAAATATATGAAGATATTTTGAAAATATTGTAAAATTTTAAGCATTTGAATTGGCAGGAAAATAAACGTAGTTGAAGGAATGCTTTTGAAGGAATGTTTGGTCAAGCAGCAGACGCTGTAAACACATAATTACACACACACTCATAAAGTGTACCTCGCTCTGTAAAGCAAGATGCGCTCAATAAATCGCAACTCTCAATGTGATTGCGTTGATCGCGCTCAATTCCTTTTCTAATTGCGCTCTTTGCACACTCCACCCTTGTTATCCCTTTCGTAGCCGTAGGAGCGACCGGTGCAGCAACAGGGGAGCTTAGTCTAAAGGCTGGCTCACTGTACTGTACAACTCTCTCTCGTTTCAATTAAACCCGTTGTTGTTGCTTCAAACAGAAAACCTGCATCAATAAGTAGAAACAATAGGGACATGTTCTTAACAGCTAAACTAGTAATCATCTCTCTTTCTCGCTCTCTCACACTCTCTTCAATTGAACTCGTTGTTGTTGCTTCAAACAGAAAACCAAAAGGCTTTGAAAAAATTCGGTGCATCAACAAGTAGAAACAATAGGAAGATGTTCTTAACAGCTAAAGGAGTAATTGGCTTTGCGCGGCGTCGTCTCTCTCTCTCTCTCTTTCTCTCTATCACTTCAATTGAATTCATTGTTGTTGCTTCAAACAGAAAGCATAGATTTCCAAAATGCATCGAAAAAGCTCGTTTCATCAACAAATGAGAATCAATAGATTTGCGCAGCGACATGCTCTAAAGAACTAAAGAAATTTTTTATGCACATGCACAAATCTTGATATTAGGCCATTATTTAATAATTAATAAGAAGTTACTGTCAAAGAATTCATACTCTATTATTATTATACAGGTATTTGTAGGCTTTTTTAGCTTTTAAGTTGAGATTGTTTCCTATATAAACATTTTAATTTGTATCAATATTTATATTAATATTTAATTTAATAATAAAATTAAAAAAGCTAAAATTAAAATCAGTAACACCGAAGCATTTAACTAAAGGCACAATTTACACTAACTGCCTGTCACTTTTTCAATTGTGAAACTCTCACTAAAGTGCCACCAAAACAGATAAGATGTTATAAGTCGACAATATAGAGTGCTCATTGGAGGAAGAAAAAAGCAACAATGCATTCTTCCATCTGATACTTTATCGTTCATTTCGAAGCGCTGCACATCACGTATACGCAGTTCAATGAACGGTCACTTTTTATCGAGCACTTACTGTACTAAGTATATGAGCACTGTACGTTAATTTACGCCAACTCTTGACTGTTGACTGGTTGCTTTCGGTTTCATTATGACTAACAATGAAAACTGAAAAATCATGCAATTGCACTTTTTGTGGCAAGACGCTGTTGCTGTTGCTTTTGCTATTTCAATTGCAATTGACTGTTTCTGTTGTTGTTGCAAGTTGCAATGCCGCACGATTGCAAAAGACATACATTTTGTATCTTTTCGGCTGCTTGTTACGCTGCGGTTAATAGTATTATTTTTTTTATTTTTATGTTGTGTTATTAAATTAGCAGCTGTGCGCTGCAGTTTGAAACTAGCTTTCAAAATTTTGAGCAAAGCATACACATACTAGTATAGACGTTTATATGCGTATAAATGTGCACAATCAGCACATAATTTGATGTCTACCTCTGTAGCCCACAGTCGACATTTAAACGCCCACAATGTCGCATGCAGCACTACGTACGAGTATGTGCAACATTTGTCGCCTACAACCATGATGATGACGATGGTGATGATGATGATGGCAACTCTGCCATTGCCTGCCTGTTGCCTTCAGATTAGTTTTGTCACTGCTACTTGCTATTTGCGCTTTCTTGTTCAACTAACAATTTTCCCTACAATATATATATGTATGTGTGTTTGTGTGTGTGTGTGTGTGTTTTCCCTTGACACTCTTGGCTTTTTGGTTTTTGTGTCGCCGTCGTCGTCGTCGTTGTCTCCCTTTCGCTTCGGCTCGCATTTGCCTCGCTGAGTTTATGCGATTTGGTTAATTGGATTTTTGCAGCGTTGGACAGCAAACAGTTTTCAATATTCATTCTGGGCTCTGTGCGTGCTGATTGGAGGAAACGGTTGGACGCATGGAAATGGAAATTTGCATAATGGAAGTGTTTGAATGAAAAGTGCCCGAAGGTTTTAGATGTTATATCATTGAATAGAGCACAGATATAGCCCAAAGAAAGGCAACAGAAAAAGGTTTAAACATTTATTTTATTTAACATAGCTACACCCACAAAAATTTCACCATCCAGAAAGGCAAATGCCAGTTAGTGCCGAAGGCTTTAAATGTATCTCAATACCAGAGCAGAGCAGCCTCTTCAGCGGCTTATTTCCAACAGCAATAGTTACGAAAAAACGAAAAAATATAACAATTGTTGCCTTCAGCAGCACATTCAAATAATGCATATATATTGTACAACAACAACAACAAATGTGGCTATTATCCTACAAAAAAAGTTTCTGTGTAATTACTTTTTTGTGGCCGCCATATCTTTTCATGCTGCGGCCTAATTTTCACAAAAAGTGCATTGCAAATTGCAGAGATACGCTCTAGATTGAGAAACGGGAATAGAGATAACAAGCAATAAGTGATAAAGGTGAAGAACTATAAAATACAATTCAAAATTTTTTGTAGACAATCCAGTACTATTTAATTTTTAAATAAAAGCCGCCCTTCGTTGCCGATTAGTTATGGCTATAACATTGTATATTTATTAACATTATTAAAATTTTCAGAGAAAACCATTTTCTGAATCATATCGATTTTAAGAGCTATGCGACAGAGTTATTCATCGCGATTTCTTAGAAATAATATTTAAAAAATCAAAACCTGGCCATGCATTTATTCTTTTCACAATTTGGTGCTGGCCGTTTGGCAAATACAATTCTCTCAACGACTCAGATTCGTTATTAGATATTTTTGAATTTTTTCTATAGGCTTTTCTATTCTTCAGTTTTATTTAGTATAGGTTCTCTATTGTTTTGTTTTCTTTTTTATATCGACAGCTTTCTTTGTCGATTATATAAACACACATAAAATAATTGAGCTGAAGGCCTCTGTTGCCATAGCTTACAAAAAAATAAGCTAGCCTATAATTTTATTATTATTAAGTTAGCTCTTAAATAAATAAATAAATATTTGCTTTGATTATCATACGATTATCAAACAGTCAATGTTGTTAAAACTTTAAAACTAATTACATAACAGTTCGTTTTCATTTTATTCACTGCAGATCACTAAGCTAAGCATTTGATATTCATTTATATACTTAGATATCTTGTGTTACGAAAGACGCTTCAATGTCTTAATTCACTCCTTGGAAATCTTTTATTTTTTTCTCTTAATAAAAGCTATTTCTAAAACTAAAATAGTTTCAGAGCTAAGTTCAGTTGTTTTAACTTGATGGTTAGAGAATGGTTCCAAATGCTTAGTGTTTTATACGAATCTGGCAAGTTTTATTTATTTATTTTATTTAATAATTTATAAACTTTATCTTAGCGTGAAAAATATCTGATTACTTTTAAGTTATTATGCTAGTCTTTAAATATTTATTTCAAATTTAATTCACAATTTATATATTTTCCTCCTAAAAACATTTTCTATTTAAATAATTTAGTTTCGATTTCGTTGTTTATTTTTCTTAGTGTAGTCTGTTTCGCCCTCGAGGTAAGCTTTAAGAAAAACCCTCGCACCTTCATCCCCCATACACACACTTTTCTCGTTGCATGTTGTGTGGCACGCTTCGTTTGCTGTAAGCTCGTTGCATTTATCGAATCACTCGACTGCAACAGATCAGCACAGCTCGTCTGATTGAAAGGCTGAATGAAAAGCAAACAATAATTTGAAAACGTTGTAGGCATTTTAATGAGGCATTTCTTCCAGCATTTCTTTGCGATTACGCATGCACTATACGCTACGTAGGTAGGTAGGTACTCATAGATACTTTCGATTTGGTGTTTTGACGCATAATGGCGGCTGTGTTTGCTTCTGTTTCTGTTTTGCATTTGTAAGGTTGCGCCACAATGTTTGCTGTAAGCTCTCCGGACTTCTGCGCTGCGTCTTAATACTTGGCCTTTGAATGTCAAGAACTTGTCTGGCTGTACTACATACATACATATATGTATGTACGTATGACCGACGAAGGCGGCGGAAATATGCAAGACAACAATTTGGTATTTATTTTTTTAAGTTCATGTGCTTGGAACAAGTTTAGCGGCTGTCAAAAGTCCATATAAGGCAGGTTGCCAGTAAATGTGGCATGCAGGGAATAAAATAATGGTCATGGCAAAGGCTTGTTTGGAGCCATGATTGTCATTAATCAATAAAACTATTCGATATTTTTATATATATTCGCCGCAGTCGTATATAGATTTAAAAGTATTCATTAACAATTACAACCTTTCATTTATGCATTCAAGGGGTATTCGTGCGTTATATCTATTGTTTGCTTACAATTTATCGATTAACTTAAAGCATTAAAATAATGCAATTTATCGTTTATTGTAATATAATTAAAGATATTTTTTTTTGTTGCTAATTAATTATTGGCCTGCCTGCCGACTTCTAAGGAAGAATTTAAGTTATCAAATATATTCGCATGAGTTGTTTCAACTTTGAAGAATTCTAATACAAAATAGCAATATTATTATTGAAAATTAAGCTACCACTACTTATATATACTACTTTATTGTAATATAATTAAAGAGATTTTTTTGTTGTTAATTAATTATTGGCCTGCAGCTTTGGCCAGAAGAAGCTTTGACAGAAAGAGTTTCACCTGCTAAGGAAGAATTTAAGTTATCGAATATATTCGAAAGAGTTGCTTCAACTCTGAACAATTCTAATATAAAATAGTAATATTATTATTTAAAAAAACGCTACTACTACTGATAAGTATTAATTGCGTTTGAAAAATCTGGCAAAAATACGTGCAAGTCGTGGTCATTTTTTATCTGACTTTTTAAACCGCAGACAATCTCGTTTCTACACACCCACACACACACACACGCAGAGATGCGCTGAAAACTGACAAAGCCCGACAAGATAAATGCATAAAGATTATGCCAACAACACTATATATCATTTACCGTTTTAAAAAGTGATATTTTTGCAGCCTCAACGCCATAAAAGAACTTCTTCGACCGCAAGAAAATGAGATGCATACGAAAAAAAAAGAACTGGCACATGAACAACAACAAAAAAACAATAGCTTATAAAAAGCAGTCAACAGCCAACGGGACGCGACCAGAATCAGGCTAAGAAAGCTTTAGGCCAAAAGATTTCATCATTTTCATGTGCGAGGCGACGGTGTTAACGTTTTGACGACGCGTCGTCTTCAGAAGCAGCATTTTAGGTCAAACCGCACCCGCTCCTTTAGTGTAGTTGTGGTTGCTTATCTGCTTCTTCTTCCTCTGTCTGCTTGCATCCTGCGTTAAGCATATTAAGTTTCTGGATCTGGCCAACAGCTGTATGAAGCTCTTCTGACTGACCGACCAAACCTGTTTTTTAGGCTACCACTTGTGGGCCGTTCGACGGCAGCTGTAAACAATCAGAGCTAACTGCATGGCAGGCACTGAGCCATGAAAAATGAATGATGATAATGATGACTACAACGACGTCGCCCCAACTTGACTTCTCTCCCCCCTTTCCCCTTCGCCCCTTCGCCCCTTCCCAGCTGTGGCTGATCTTTGCCATTGCGCCACAAAAGCCATTGACCAAAAAGGCTTACAAACACTTAGTGGCATACGCTTGTTGGCTGGCTGGCTGGATGGCTGGCTGGCTTGATTGTCTGGTTCCAGCCATTTCCTGCTCCTTGCTCAGACTACTCTGGAGTGCACCTACCTGCCTGCAAGCAAGCTACCAAGTGCGCTTCTAAGCAGCAAAAAACTTGATTTTTCTATCTGTACTTGGTTGCCCTTTTTGGTTTGAAGCTTTGGGCTCTTGTTTGGTTTATGAGCACTTAACTTTTTTGCTATTTCAGCTCGTACTTTGCTTTTTACCTGCTGTTGTGGTTGCCTCTGTTACCAGTATACTATATTGTTGCTGTTGTTGTTATTGCTGTTTTCATTAGTATAGTCGAAAACCGGTTGCAGGGTTCATAGGCATAGGCGCTTTGTTGAAAGTCGTCTGAGGGGCATTAGCAACAGTGGCAGCTTCTTTTTTTTTTATTGCTGTACTCTTTTTGCTAGTTATTCTAGTTTCAGAATTTTTATTCCAATTTTTTTTTTAAACTATTTTACATTAGTGTGCCATGCCTCACTGCATTTCCCCACTTACATATATACTCGTAGATAGGTTCTGTATTCGTATATGCATGTGTTTAGATTTGTTTTGGTTGGTTGCCTTCTGTTTTGATTTGCGGAACACTAAAGAGTTTGTTGACTTTTCAAGCTATTTTTAATGGCATTGCTATCATGAAAATCATCAATGATATGTTGGAATATATATAAATATTTGCAATGTAAATAAATAAATAATTTTTCATGGAAAGCAGCTGTAAACAGGATAATAATTTGCTATAAGGCTTTTTACATTGTCGCGGAAATGTTAAATTTCTGAAAAATAAAAACAATTCCTTTTCAAGAACTTTTAGAAAACTTAATGAATTGCTGTAGAAATATAATCTTCTCTTTATTGAATCATTTTTGTTGACTTTTCAAGTAATTTCTTTTGACATTGCTATTATGAAAATAGTCTATATTTGTTGCAATTTATATAAATACGAGTATATGAAATGTAAATAAAAAACTAATATTTTTCGCATCGAATCGAATGGAATACTTTTCTAGAATGAACATTTTCTTCCTTTTAGAAAACTTAACTCGTTGCTGTACAAAGAGTTTTGCTAAATACCTTTACTCTTCAGTTCTTTATCTCATTATTTTCGAAATATTGGTTGACTATTTAAGGAATTTATAAATATATCTCTATTTCATCATTTTCGAATCATTTGTTGACTATTTAAGGAACTTTTAAATATATATAAATTTAAATAAATAACTATTTTATTCGCTCACAAGTTTTTCACATCATCACATCATTCACATTTCACCAAATCAAAAAGATTATTTTTTTCAAGGCTTTTTAGAAAACTTCAGGAATTGCTGTACAAAAATTTAAGTTAAATAACCTAATTCTCCTGCTCTTTATTTAATTATTTTTTAAAATATTGTTTACTATTTAGGTTTTTTTTTAAATATATACAAATATTTGCAATTTAAATAAATAATTTTTTTTCGTTTACTAGTTTTTCATTTGCCTGTCATTCCAAAAGAATACTTTTCCAGAAGCAGGTTTTCAAGACCTTTTAGAAATCTTCATACATTGCTGTAGAAAAAGTTGTGCTTATTAACTTTATTCTCCCGCTCTTTATTTGATCATTTCTGATATGAAGTCTGCATGCTAATTATACCTAAAATATGGTCATGTGTGTGCTACAAGACTTTCTTTAATTACATCAGGCACATCACGACTTCATTAAAGTTAATTTCATTCAATTTCACTTGCAATCAGCAGAAGAAATCAACGAAAAAACTTAAATGAATTAATAAATGTAATGAAATGCTGTCAGACATGGCCCATTTGGTCCACAATCGACTCGTCAGTGGCATTTCTTTGGCTCTGCACCCACTCTCTAATTGCACAATATGGTCGGCAGTCAAGTCCAGTAATCAACTCGACTGCTGAGTCACAGCTGGGTAGGCTTTTTCTCTTTTTGTTTCTCGTTACTTTTCGAAGTTTGGAGTTGCCTCCACAAAATAAATGAGTAATCAAGCGTGTGCAGAGCATTAAAAACATGTCCAGTTAATATAAATGATTCAAAAGAGTATGTCTTTGCCAGGGCTGCATCAAAAATATGTCCTTAGCTTTCACATCTTTCGGACAGACGAACAGCTTGTTGCAGAGTATACACATTTTGCTTAAATGTGCTTAAAGACCTTAATCAATGATTAAAAAATCTTGAAGTATTGCCACCCATTCGAAATCAAGTCGAAGCATTGCCGCATTGTCTGACAACCCACGAAAGTCTCGTAGAAATATGCATTTTTAAATGGCAGGTAGCAGTTTCATTTTTCTCTCTCATACTCTTGCAATTTTTGGGCACAACAGGTCTTGGGAATTAGCAACAGCAACAACAACTGCGATGACGACGACAAACTCAATTGGGCGTTTCGTAGTATTTGTTGGTGGGCAGCACGCGCCCAAGACAGTCTCAATAATTGTGCCGTATACGTAATATTATGTAATCATTGTCTCACTCTGATCTGACACTGCACATTTGCTAATTTGTTAATATTCTTATGCATGAAAATCATGTATATTAGATGCACTTAATACTTTTCACACAACATTAGGCATTCGTGTGGGCTTTAATTAAAATCTTAGATAATAGCAATTAGTCGAGTGTATGCTGAAAGATTTCAATTGCCTTAAAAGGTAATCCATGCAGCCTTAAAGATGAAATAAATTAAAGATTATAACTAATGGCTTTTGCTTTTATTTAAAAGAGAGTTGGCCTTTCTATTTAGAAGATACCAGTTTGTTAATTAAGGGATTTGTAGTGTTATTAGAGCAGGAAGTGTTTTTTTTATAAATTCATTTAAAATCTGTAATATGAAAATTAAAATATATTGAGAAATAAAAGCAAATATTAGAAATTACAATATTTTAAATGTTGTTATTAAATTAAATCCTCACCCTATAACTAAAAAAAGCCTTAAAACTTTTAAACTATTTTGTGGTAAATAAATTACAATATTCTAGAATTCTTTTTATGTTTCGAGTACTGAAAACTATTTTAATTCTTCAATTTGAAAATTTAAGTTTCAAATTAAAGAAAATATTGGAAATTCAAATATTTCAAATGTTATTAAATAAATTGCTCACTCTGTAACTAAAAGCGTTTCAACTAACTTTTAAACTATTTTGTAGTAAATAAATTACAATATTCTAGCGTTCTATCTTGTTTTTAGATAATTTAAAAAAAATTTTGTTTAAAATCCTTAAAATCCTTACTGACTTCCAACAAAAATAAAGAAATAAAGAATTAAAAAAAATTATGGAACATGCGGAAGAAATATCAAGATACTTTAATTAAAATTTTGTTGTACTAAAACTAACTAACTAACTATTTTAATTCTGTTTTAAATACATTGTTTTACTCCATGACTACATAAAGCTTTTTAACTTACTTTTAATCTTTTTCTTATGAATAAATTAGAATATTCTGGAATTATTGGAAAGTTTTGAGCACCCTTTCTGTGCAAGAACTATTTTAATTCTTACTGTGTTTTAAATAATGACAGAAAGTTGCGAATACCAATCAGTACTCATGACGTGAGCCAATTAGTTTTCGTTTTTGTGCCGAAGGTGTGATTAGCGAAGTAATCAATATTCCAGTCTGGTGTCAAAGCCGGCAAGGTGTAAACTTGTCTTAATTAAACCCAGAGGAAAGACTCTATTACGAAGCAGAACTGTGTATACATAAATATATTTATATGCAAATAAATTAAATAGACGACTAATTACAAGAGGAGACACAGACGCCGCAATCCTCCCCATCATGCTAATCTCCAAAGTCTGCCAGTCAGGCAGTCATGTGCCAAGATTCTTGGGGCAAAAGTGTAAGTGATAATTAGAGAAACAGACAGACATGAATCAGCAGCAATAGCAATAGCAGGCAGCAAGCAGCTGTCGCTGTGGCTACATGGAAGTTTTGTAAAATGCTTAAATACAACAACAACGATGGCGATGATTAAAATTTAATTACAGCTTTTAAGCAGGCGATTTCACTTTTTTAATGCAGCCATGCCGACTGGCCGACAACAAACAAACATTCGATAGCTATTTAGACTTGACCTAGTTACTACCTACAGGCAGGAAAAAAATTATACGAAACGAGACGAAAACATACCTAAATAGTTTTAGAACGCAGCGACCACAACGCTATAAACATAATTTGAAAATTGAAATTGTTGTACAAGTAGTGCGAGTTTCATATTTTTAGTTACTCATCAGTGTACGCCCTCATGCGTGTATCTGATGGATTTGCAGGTGGGACGGCCGCTGCTGAAAGAAGCCAAGAGCGTGCCGACGCCGCCGACCAAGACCCAAATTTTTTAGCAACGACAAAGGAAAATTTCAATTTGTTGCTTGATGCTAAACTTGGAACGAGATATTGAATGACTGCCACGCGTGGCTTCAATTACAAAAGACTGCCAAAGGTCTTAATGACAATTAAAAAACAAGTACATACATACGAGTATAACAACCAACAAAAGCAAATGCGACAAACGTGTTTAGAGCGAGTAACAAAAACGCTTTTGCAACCGATAACAAAGCAGGGACATTCGAATATAGTGTGCAGTAAGCGATACATCAAGTTAGACAAAACAGACGACTACAAACGCTAATTCAGCGAGTGATTAAAGTGCCATTCAAATAGGGTTACATTAAAATACGGCAATATCGATATTATAACGGTTTTTAAAAGCGAAATTTAATTTAAAAAACTACTTGTATATATTTATTTGATGTTTTTCCTGTTATCGGTATTGAAACTTTCCTTTCCTTTCGTTACACATCCCTACATTGAATTTCGTATTTACTTAAATTTCGCTTTTTAATATCACTACATTTAAGTATGTACTATTAATCTATCGATAATCGAATATTAGGATTCGAATACTATGGGTGGTAATTGAATAAGCGAATAATACGAAGATATACATTCCCATATCGATATCACTACATTTAAGTACTATTAATCTATCGATAATCGAATATTATGATTCATATAGTATGTGTGGTAATTGAATAAGCGAATAATACAAAGAAATACTTTCCAATGCACTACAGAGTAATAAAGTGCCTATAAAATATTAAGTGTGGTAATTGAGAATGAATATTGAATATTAATTCAAATATTCGGAGTGCTTCTATTAAAAAAAGTTTGATATTTAAGTATTACAATCAAACATAATACATCAATTTAGCAACTAGACCCATGTAGCTATCATATTAGACCAACCAAATGCTAAGTATTCGAGTGATATCGATAATGGTATTAGAATATATGGAGTGCTCGACAATATTTTAGAGTTCCTGTAGATTAAAGAATCTTAAAATCGAATACTATACAGCATGCAAGTATTAATTAAGATCATTGTAAATTATGAATAGAATAATATTAAGTAATAAATAAATAACTACAATCGATTGCAAATTCTAAATTGACAGTAAAATATTGACTGTGATAGTCGAGAATGGTAATTGTATATATGGAGTGCTTGATTTTTTAGAATTTCAATTAAATACAAGATATGCATTTGAAATCAATTTTTTATTTCATATAAATAATTTAATAATATGCATTTAATTATATCAAACAAGACATAAGTAATAATATTAATATATTTTAATAGTCAGTTTATGAATTAGGCCAATGCATATATCGAATGTGTTATCGAATTGCGACAGTTATTAAATGTTGAATGGATGAAAATTTGAGTATCCAATGGTTTTGGCAAGCGGCAATGAAATAGCAAGCACCTGCATGTATGTATCGGAGCATATCTAGCGAGTTCAATGATAACTGTTTTCATTATTCCATTTTCATTATTTCATTATGTTTGTAGTGCGGGTAGTTTTCCACAATGTTGTGACCTTGAAATTGTGAATTTAAGAAACGGCACAAACACTGCCCACCAATGCATGCACTTGACAACGATGTGGAAGTACGAGTACAAACATGAAAGCCAGCCACCCACAAAAAATGTAGCTTTGAACCGTTTTGAAGGTCGCCTGCCAAAGCAAAGGCGAAACACATGGCGCACTATTGGCAAATTTTTGATTTTTTGACAGTCCCCCCCTCCCCCCGACAAGCTCTCTTTGATATTTTGACAAACGTCATCATTGACGAGTGGACTGCTGCTCTGATCATGAGCAGAGCAGAGACACAGCTATCATATCATCTGGCAGCTGATTGTTGTCTATTGTTTCCGAGCGGTTTACATTGAGCCATAAAGATGTGTGGGCGTTACGAAACCGCTGCGTTGTCTTTCATTAGCAGCATGGAAAAATCAGGCCTGGGTCTTTGTGTTTAGCATTGAGATTGATTTAATTATGTTATGTTTTAACTTTTTATGCCAAGTATTCTCTTTGTGTGTCAATTTGCTTTTGTAATTAAATAATTTTTTCAATCTACTATAATATAGGCTAATCAATTTCAATTGAAGGTGTCAAGTTTCAACACAAGAGCTTGTCATGAATGAAGGGTCAGCGTGAAAATTGAAATTATATTTTGTAGTGAGGATATAGAACTAGCAACAATTGGAAAAGTAGTTAATGTACTTTTCCAATCTTCCAATTATTTATAATGGAACTCAACTACAAAGTACATACCATTTGTAGTTAAACGCCTTAACCAACAGTTCGAATAATATTGCGATCTAAAGATATTGACTCACCGAAACTGCAAATAGAAAAATATAAATGAAATCATTAATATACTTGCATGATTAGTTTCCAACTAATCGTAAGATTAAAGTACAATAGGAAATACCACACTGTTTACGTTCATAAGCAATTATTTGCTTGCTTAATCAAAAATAAGTTCATTTGAGAGAAACGAAATGCTTTGAAAATAAATTAAATAGAACAAATTTACAATTTAAATATTTTTAAATGCATAAAATATCTTTATTTTGAAATATTTTATAAGGCACCAGTTTTTTTTTTAGAAAACTGGGGAATTCATCTAAAAATGTTTGTATAAAATGAAAGAAAGGGTTAAAAGAGACGTGGTTCTGCTTGGGACAGATTATATTATATAGATAAATACTACCCCAAAGAACAATGTTAGGATAGGCTAAGTTATTGAGATATTTTGAAATTTAGTTTATAATTGTATTTCAAAGAATTATTGTAAAAATATTACTTTTGCAACCAGTTACATGTCTCTTTCAGAAATAATACTAAATTATCAATAACTCGCTTTAATTCTTTATAATAAATAAATGTATAATAATTAATATTTAAGCCAAATTGCAGTTTTCTGGCACGTATTGTCTCAATAGCCCCCAAAGGGTTAAGATTAATTAAAAGAGCAGCAAGCAGTGGACAAAGCATGAAAACTGCTTGACACTGCTTTTCTTTTGTTCTCATCCCAGAGCTTTGAGCTTGTTCTTCATCTCTTATATCTATATCTACTCATCCTGATCCAGAATATATATACTTTAATTTAATTACTTTCACTCTTTAGGCATTTCATAAATTCAAGCAATTTCTACAAAAGTACATTTTAAAGAATTGGAAACAATTGCAAATTAGTTAATGCGATTAATAAATGTCGGCTATCAACGCGAACAGATTTATATCTCTCTCAATTTGTATATCTACATATCTACTTAATTGCTGTCGGTCCACACGTTTCATCCTAAACAACAGCCGAGCAATTAACGAAACTTCTCCCTACATTGAAATGTTGTTCATTAAAATAACATGCAGAGTTTAGTGGTTGAGAACTCTTCCATATCGGGATCATTTATCTAAACAAACTTGTTCAAATGCTCACTCGTATGTAAATTAGTGATATCAGTTTGCTAATCTAATCAATATACATAAACTATAGAATGTGTTAGTTCTCATTAGCTTTAATTAAACATGCCTTCTACTTGTATATTTCTTTCAAAACATTTTGCATTTTTTTGCCACTTCTTATCTGAACTGATAAGTTAAATGTGCGTCTACCATATCTGTGGCCTAACAAGGTCTATGGCGATAATATCTAATGACAATTACACTTCCGCCAATACAAATACTACTTACTACTCGATATATCAGCTCATATTCTGCTTGAGTTAGATCAAGAAACCCTACAACTACTGCCAGGCAAATGTAAACACACACCTGTACGTAGAAACAAATGCAAATAGTATATGTTTATACGTCAATATGTCTACTTATTTATGTGAGCACGAACTTATCAGTCTAAGCACTGCCAGCAGCTGTGACGCACATGGACAGCACTCGGACTGTGGTAGTAGTATATCGTAGCCTTTCCATTCTAAAATTAACAATACTGTTGAAAAGAAAACGAAACAAAACAAAAAATCTCTCTTAGATTGCTTGAGAGTTTCTCATAGCGGCCCAACTCGCTATAAATTTCTCAATGTCGCTTGGCAACTGATTATTATTTTGATTGTGTTTGCGAGCAGCAAAAAAAAGAGCACAAAAAAAAAACAAAGCCCGGCAGGTCGACCCCCTCCCCCAACCAACCCACACATACCGCCCAGCTCCAAAGCGCCGTCTAGTAATTTGCGTATCAATCAGCTGTGAATTTATGTTTATATTTAATTATGAATAGGAAGCCGTGTACGCGTATTTCGCGGGTGCAGCTACACCTGTTTCGCGCAGCTCGAATCTGTAAGATTCATCCGCTGTTTCGCTTGAATTATAAATTTGTCATCTTATTTGGTAAAAATATTAACCCGTTTAGCGGCATTTCTGGCTCTGCGGTGCTTTCCCAACACTTTGGCGCCATTATTATTCAATGTTTTTGTGTGTCATGCCATTGATAATATTTATTCATTTGAATCTTTGTCAATCTGTGACGTAACAACTAAGTGATTTCGCTGCCTTGCTAAATTTCCACGTGCCCCTTATCAGCAGAAACACTACAGTTTCCTTGGTTGCCAATAGGACTGACTGATAAGGCGACTTTCACGTTAATACATGTTTGTTATCTAAACGCCTCATATCAATTCTGTATACATATATCTTTTATTGCAAAGTTAAGGACTTTGCCACTTGTGTACAAGTACAATTTTTTACAAGGTTTGTGTTTTTTTTTTTTGTTGTCAATGACATGCATGTCATTATACAATTAGTGCTCGAATGGGGGATTATGGGAATAAGTTGAAAAATGCGGTTCTGATATGACAAGAGAGAAATAATTGGAAATAATTTCCAAATCTTATTAACAATTAAATGCAGGCCTAGCGGTAGTAGAAAATCTGTTCGCAAATAAAAAAAACAAGTATTTATTAATACTAAATTTATTAAATAATTATTTGTAGTCACTGTAAAAATACTAAATTCTACGTAAATTAAATGAGAAATAACTAACATTTATTATCGACAAATATATGTAACCAAAAGATGCAATAATCTCTAAACAATTTGTAAAAATTTTACCATTCGGAATCGGAATTGCAAAGCAGAATCAAAACAAGGCTCAGTTGAAATGTCAATTCAGTTAAATAATTGGAAGGGATTTCACAATCCTATTAACATTTAAATGCAGAACTAGCGAGAAAATCAGTAAATCAGTTCATAATTCTCTAAGAAAATAAGTCATTTATTCAGTTGATTTTTTTGTAAATTAAATGAGAAATATATATAACAAATATATAACATATATATGTTATCAAAATTTGAAGATTTGGAATCACAATTGCAAGAATAGGCACTTAGATTAATATTGAGAAGATTGTAGACCGAATAAGCTTATCAGTCGTCGATAAACTTATCGATAAGCCATCTATCTTCAAGCAGCGCTGGTTTAACAACTTTCTTAGCATTTGTGCAGAGCTCTAGTTATATGTACATATCATCCAAATTGATGTTGAAACATCTTTTCTGACCTACATAGAAGAGAAGTTTAAAGTTCATAGTCTTTATATTTCCCGGCTATTCACGCAGAAGCCATTAACGAGAGAGCCATTGGTCTACTCTATTGTTGTCTTCTAGACCCGCACATTGCGAAAATTTATAGTAGTGGTATGCATTTTTTTTTTGTTTTTTTTTTAGTTGTTGCTTTTTTTGCATATGCAAATTTTTATTGCGCCCCTGGGAGCCAGTTAACGGCTCTTTGGTGCTTATTTGGACACGCGCAGCTCTACCAAGAGCTAAAATATATAGATATATGTGTATATGAGTGGACGCAAGCCCGCTGGTTAAAAAGTTCCTCAACTTTTTCTCTTCATTCAGATACAAACACTTTTTGGGAAACACTTAACAAATAAATAAATACAAATACTTATGAAGAACAAAATAGTTTTTAGAAGAAGCTGAACTTTTCTGAGCATATAATGAACTGGGTTACGCTTTTTATGATGCTTCAGTTGCGAGAGAGCGTCCCGAGGCATAAACTATGCAAATAGAGAAAAGTGCGTGGGCATCAAGTAAGAATCAAGAAAGCAACTACACCTTAGGGCATGCTAATTGTGCCACTATGAGGGCCACAATTTTCATTTGAATTTCTGAACAGGCAACACACATTTCATGTTTCATTCCAGCCTAAGGAATTTCAAAGTCATTTTCTTCACTTGTATTATGCAAATGTTTATTAATATTAAATTGCACAGCTGCCAAGTGTGTGCGTTGTGTGTAAATACAACATATTAAGTTTGTTTTATCTCGAAGAAATGCAAAAATGATGAGAAACTCATTTGACAATGGCATTCGTTTTATATTAGGATTAGCTACAAATTACAAATCAAGAGCTTTTTGTGGTTCTTTTTTGTGTGACACAATGGAGACATTCTTTAAATAATAAAATCAGCTTCAATAACTTTATTTATCCAATCGTGCACCTTCTCTCTATCTCTCTCTCTTCCTCTCTCATTCTCGTAGTAAGCTCCTTTTTATTTATCTGAAACTTTGATCTTTTGAAATTCAAAGGAATCTTCTGACAAATTCTCCAGCATCTTAAAAGCTGATTTTATCGAGCGTTTTGTTTAGTTTCTCAAAGTAACTTAGCTGACATCGTCATCAGAAGGTCTTAATTAGTTTACTTTTAAGGTGTTAATACTTCCGCAATATTATAGTGTTTATTAAATGGAATTTGCAGCGACGCAGGAGGCCTCACAACACCTATTGCATATCCTTGTAGGTAGGAGATCGATTCGTGCTGACAGCAAATCAGCGCTTAGGCACTCGATTCGAACTCTGGAATCATTACTGAATTTAATGGATCTCTTAACGAGACTTTTTAAGACTTTTTTTAAAGAACTTCTAAGACTTCTGCAGAAGGAGCAGATATAAGTGAAGCTCTTAACAGACTCAGGTTTACTGTCATACGCAATCTTTCCTAGGCGGTATTATAAAAAAAAACCAGCTAAGTTCATTGGAAACTTCATCCATGAAGGACCAATAAAAACAAAGGATAATCAAAGGGGAAAAATGGGATAAGAAATCTACCAAACCCAAACTAAGCTTAGAGACAATAAACTTTTCATGAACATTCTTCTGTCTTCTAGGCAGATGAAGTTTGTTTTAAATCTTGCAATTGTATAGATAAAACTGATAGAAAAATGTTTCAAAAGTATGCAGCTAAAAATATCATTTATTTAAATTTGAAAATTGCAATTTCTTTAAATTGAAACACAATTTTAAAAGTACTTTCTTGATTCTCAGAAAAATTAAGAGAAATGGAAAGCTGAGCGCACAATACAAATAAAAACAAACGAAATTAACAAATAAGCATAAACCGTAAACAAATGCAAAATTCGCATTGATTGGCAAGCCCCGAGGGTATACCAATCAGAGAAACAAATGTAGAATAAAAGTTTCACTGCCAACGATGCAAATATTTTCTGCAGCTACTCTGCCATATCTTTCCATCAGTATTTGTATCTGTGTGTGTGTGTGTGTGTATCTCAAGTAACAAGAGTTGGTTTTGTGCTTTGTTTTAGTTTTCGGCATGCTGCTGGTTTTTTTTTTCTTATCGATTTTCTCGTTCGAACTCACAGCTCTCTTCACTTTTATATACATATTTATTTTTTTTATCTATGCTCATGCTAGCTGATTTTAATCTTCATTAGCCATTTCCTAGACTAGACCACTTTGTTGCCGCTGCTGCTGCGGCTGCTGGGGCTGCTCATTAAAAAACTATGCCAGAAATTGGTTTTCGGTTTAGTTCGCTTTTTTATTTTGTTTTTGCTCACGTCTTTATTCTGTTTCTCTCGCTTGATTGCTCTCCCTTTATTGATTGTTCTTTAAATATGTTGACGTCGAGGAAACTTTGCTGATATACTCAAAGCTAAATTAAAAGGACAATAACAACAACAGCAACAAAGCAGCTTATACAAATGATTCAGCCAAATTGTTGGCTTTTCCTTATTAATGTTGCAGGTAAGCCAAAAAGATGAATTTCCAGGAAATTCTATTGGCATTGAATTTTGTTTCCTTTTAATTAAAATTAGAATGCAATGAAATGAAAACAATATAGTTTGCTGAATCTTTGTGGCAATTAGTTGTGTAAAAGTAACATAAATATGCAATTGTTTTTGATTTAATCTAGATTTTTTCTTCTATGTTTTGATTTTTATTGGAATTTTCGATTTTTGCTATACTATATTCATCGGTATTTCTAATATCGCTATGACATATGCAGCGCCACCAGGCAGTTCATAACTTTAAGAAAACTTACGAAAACTATAAATAAACTATAACAAGCTATAATTCAATACAACAACAAAGTAAGATGTAAGAAATGTACACCATCGGGAAATGTTTAATTAGTTTTGTTAAAATAACAATTAGTTTAACTTTTCAGGTAGCTGAAGAACAAAAGCACCAACAAGAGCTTAATAAATTTTATTTAACACAAAGTTGAAGAAAAGTAATCAAATGAATTTCAAAACAAACTGTTTTAAATGTATATTTTATATGTTTTTAACTTAAAATTGTATGTGAAAAATCCATTTTGAAAACATTGCACTATTTATGAAAACACTATGCAGTGATGGCAAATTTCCAGATACTGCATACATATATAGAGGCATCGATTATAGTCTTGGCGATTTTTCTTAATTTGTTCATTTTCGACTCCCACCTCTACTATAAGACTGTAATTTTTCCTTTTAAATATAAACGTTTTCTTTTAATCTAAAGGTCAAAAGGTGTCTAGAAGAAAAATTCATAAATCATCGTCTTTAATTTTACATTTTAACGTAAAGATTTTATTTCGTTCTGTAGAAGGAAAATTATTCGAGCAATGGCAGTTATAGAAATAATCTTTCTCTGCTTTTATCTGAAGACTACAAGTGTTTGAAATTCTTTACAGGGCAATGACATTACTGTGTATTTGTGTGAAAATGTTTAAAATTACTTTTCTGCTGTTTTGTTATAGCTTCATCAATATAATCTTTCCCACTTCATAGACCTATGGCTTCCTTAATCTCTGAGAACTAGTAGCTGTTCGGTTTTTTATGCCCCCCACGAACTCAACTCAGGCAGTCAGGAGGACAAATTTTGCCATTTCATTCAACGTTTCATTCTAATCACAAGTTTTGCAAAATACTTTTCAATATTATATGTTTATACCTTATCTGCCGCATTCTGTTTAGATTATTAGGCGCCAGTGCTATCAACAGCATTTTATTTCTCTTAATAATTTGTTTACAAACAAATTTGCTCGTATAGCCGCTTCGATTTATATACAACATCAATTTGTTCTAAGGTGTGATATAATATGTACATTTATACAATCGTGCAATATAATATACGTAATTAAAAGCGCCTCGCAACAATACACAGAAGCGTATTTACTGAAAGAGTCATTGTACCCGGCCGTGTGCGAACGCAGAGAAATTTCAAATTGTTTATAATCAGCTGTTTTTTATTTGGATCTTTTTTTGTTGTATGCCTTTCGAGTTTTGTTTTATTTAAAAATGTGGCAGAGATACACATTTTGTTTCTTAAATCGTTTGAACCTTTATAAATATTTAGAGCTTGCTTTAAAGACACTGCAAAAATATGTTGAACAAAATTCGAAAATAAAATGAAGTCAGAAGATAATTGCAGACAGTTTGTATACATTTATGAAGTTATTAATAAGTCGTTTAATACTTGTTACTGCATTTGTAAACTCCAGTCCAAATCGAATTAATTAATTAATTTATTTGTTTATTAATTCCTAGAAGATTTCTTATAAATTAATGTACTAGTCACAATATATCAACTAAAACAATTTCAGATACATAATCTTGAATGGAAATTATTTGCTCTACATTTGGCGTTCTGTTCTTGGAAATTTCTTTGCTTCATAGGTCAACCAACATTAGCTTTTTACGGCCATAGTTTTTTAATGCAATTTACGATTAGTATAGAACTAATATCATAAAATTTAGCTCATATAAAAATTATGTGTATCGATTTACTCATTATTTTTCATTGGACTGAATCCTCGAAGCAAATATTATATGGAATGTTTTAAAAAGCTATTGAATACCATAAATCTAGTTGGAAAACACAAATAAGTTCTCTTTCTGATCATTTTATTTTGCATAAAAGATAAACAATCCTTTTCAAAAAATCTCTCCAATAAAGAACTTTTCAAAGCATTCTCTTCAAACTTGAAAAAGGCGATTTTAAAAGATTGGATGATTATTCGTCGATTTCCTTGAAATCTAATAGTTGTAACTTCACCATAAAAATCAAAAAATATATTTGAATCTAATAAATCACTCTTTTGATAAGGGTTCAATATGTTGGGTATTCTAGCTTTATTAAATACTTATGTATTTCAATGTATGAACAATTAGGCCCACTAAACACTTCTAAAATGAAATAATTCAGATTAAAAGCCAAACTCAAAAGTTGTATTTATTTTTCATTTTCAAGCTACCATGCATATACATATGTGAAATTTTATTTGATATATTTATTTATATGAACATACATATGTATTCTTATCAAAGGCCCTCCAATGTATATAATATGCTGTACTTGACGAAAATGCATCTTATACCTTTGTTATATGCACTCAGTCGCATTTGAAAAGGACTTTTATACTTTTCCTGCCCACACTTCACACACACACACATACGCATGCACACAGAAATATACAGAAATTGTTGTTGGCTGCTGCACAACTCCCCTTGTAACGAGTCTGTTAACTATGCAGAACTCTCTCGCCGCGCTCTCAGTTCATAAACAAAAATAAGAGCAACAACAACAACAACAGCAATAGCAGGCAAACTTCGCTTTGGGAGTACCAAACGCTTTGTTGTTGTTTTTGTTGTTATTATTGTTGGTGGATGCTGCAGGCAGAATCAACACAGACCAGACTCAATTTTTAGGCTTGTGTGTATACCTTTATGACAAGCGCTTAATCGTAAAAAATTAAAAAGAAATTAAACTCCGTTCGTACCTTTTTATGAATTCTGCTAATAAATTGATTTATTAGTAGTTTTTGTGACTGCTGCTTGCTTACAGACGGTTTTGTTTATGCGTGCATTATTTTGCAATAAATAATTTGGCGTTTAGTACACAAATCTCACGTTGCACACAATTTGTTGTTAATCACGTTTAGTAACTATTTGCAATACAATATTTTTATATTTGTTGATTATTAGATTTAATTAAATTATATTTAATTCAAATTATTGCTTTCTACTGCTCTTCCAACGTTTTATTATTATTTTCTTTTTTCATTCAAAAAATTGTTAGCGCGTCGTCGTGTTGCTTTTATTTTACCGTAATATTTTTTCGTTATTTTTTTATATTTTAGAAATTTCACTTTAAACTTTTTGCTGTATTTTTGTGGTGTGTCGCGCAGTCGAAGACCCGATTTTGAAAAGAACACAGCGGCGCTTGCACTTCGCTGCTGCTGCTGCTTTTCACAATTGAAATCAACAATCAACGAACAAACAAAAAACCTTTGACAATTTAAAAGGAAATTCTATATAAAAACGAACTCCGCTCCCACAACCGCTCAGCGCGAACAAATTTTCTGAACTGAACTGAAATTTGAATGGCACAATAGCGCAGGCCGGAGTCTATACGTTCGCGCATAAGCAGCTGCATGCAAAGAAAACCAGAAAGTAAAAACAGTACGGCAGCAACAACAACAGCGGAAAGTACAGCTCAAGCAAAGGCAACAGCAACAACAACGCATACACGCAGTAAACACAATTGAGAGCGTCGCCGATAAAAGTTGAGAGCAACATGCTCTGAGAGTGACGGCAAAACGCACAAAGTAAAACGCAGCAATAGCAACAAGAACAGGCACAAACACAGTGCGAGCACAGAATCTGGCAACTAACATAATCGACTGAGAGCGAATAGGCAGACAGAAGCAAGTATTGGGGGAGAGTAAGTGATATGCGTATCTTTAGTCAAGTCAATTTAAAAGGCAGTCTTGAATGTAGTTTCATTTAGTTTTTGAGTCTGCCAAAGCCCTAATTGCCAATTATCGATGGTTAAATTAGCATAGCTTTGCAAACTAGTCGCGAACTTTAAATACTCGTATACATTTAAAATATATATTTATATAATATTATTTAATTTTTTAAATTTTATTTGACGACTACATAATACATACTCTACTATACGAGTATTTGTCGAAAACGAAAAGACTGTTGTATTGTTAACCATAATCATTAATTAATTATATTGATTTTGTATTTCTCTATTTATGTTTTTTTGAATAATCAGAAACTTTTCTCCATTGATTAAAGTTGTTAGTTAGTTAGTTATTCGAAAAAATGAACAATTTCCCGTTAGTAAAGTGGGCATTGCTTTAATTGCATCACAACCAAAGTTGATTGTAAATTTGATTAATGTGTCCAGTTCATATATGGGAACATTCATTCATATTATTAATTGTACAATAAAAGTAAGCCAATGTTAAGCACAAAATGCACCCTTAAAATGCATAACATCATAAACCGATGTATTTATAGTATGTGTAAACAAACCATAACAAAACACCACATTAAAAATACATTACAATCCAGATCAATCATGTTGCATGCAACAGCTCTGGCGGTGGTGGTGGTGCATTGAAAGCCACCCTCATTAAATTACCTCAAAGTAATATGAAACACTTCAAACATGCGTAATGATCATTAGAAATGGGCCCGCATGTCCGATTCCAATTGAAACACAAACATACATAAGTGTGTATACATTAAAATTGGCATTCATTTTTACCCTCGAGGCGGTGACATATTAGACTAACTACTTTAATTGATCAGTCTGCCCTTCAACAGTCTGGCAGCACTTCAAGCGCCACCTTGATTAGCTTTAGCTCCAAAAACAAATGCAAAACATTTCTCTTTCACACGTGCTTTAGTTTTTTGCGCTGCCATGCGCTCTCTCACTTGTCAGTAGCTGCGGCTGGAGCGTCAAAACACAAAAGCAAACAATGACAAACAAGAGAGAGAAAAGCCAAAGAAAAACACGCTCAACTCTCATGGCTGAAGCAATTTTAACAGCGCCGCATGTGGTAACTTTAACAGTGCACTGTTAAATAACAGTGTTGACTTATAAAGTGTCGGCACAAAACTGCTGATTATCTCCCCCCAGCCCATTCCACATGATAATTGTTCAAATAAATGATGGAAAAACTAAAATTGCTATCAAGCAGAGGTTAAGACTGTTTAAACAGAGTGAAGCAACAATTTCGCAAGATAACAATAAATGGATGGCTTTATCCCTGACCGATTATTAGATAAGGTAATAAATTGATTAATGATTGATAAATATTTTCCGGGTTACACGTCTGGCTCTGATTGTGGAAATCCATTTTCAATACTTCACAATAATTAACGAGCGGAACAAAACAATCTAGCAGTTAAGAAACCCTCCTTCTTATCAAGAGCTTGAATAACAATAACGAATTGCTTATCAATTACAACATGCGGACAACAATAGCATGAATGAGAAAAGCAAAAACTTCAAGTACCGTAAATCGAAAAGCAGGAAACAAGAAAAAGAAGCTAAATTTGAAATAAAATCCGCAGCTCTGAGAAGAAATTTAAATGCGAAAACTATAGATTAAAATCATTTAACAGAAACTGGAATTAAACTCGCATAAGCCGAAGAAGACTAGTTTTGAAGTGCAATTTTTAAATTTAATTTCCAATTACTTTAATTACCAACAGCGTTTCTAAAGTGAACGTGGTAACTTGCTTTTAAAATGTATTAAGCCTTGCTCTTTTATGAAAGTCCAGCCCAGTCCAACTAATAATTTAAGGCTAACTAACTCAATGGAGAAAAGAAACAAATTTACAACTTTGGAAAAAGAAAACGCACACACTTAGCTCTCAGAAATAAATCGATTGCAAATGTATATGAAATCGGTCGTTATAATAATAATAGGATCTTTCGTCAATATTAAATATATAATTTACTATATCTGCTTTCGTTTAGGTCCTTCGAAATGAACTATTATGTGCATTCCAATACCTCTTTGTTTTGTTTCCTTTGTAACTTCAATAGCGCTACGACCTTTCTTCCAATAATTAACTTTCCCAGATTTAAGTGCTTAGCTCATTGCTTCCCAGTAATTATCTAGACTTAATAGAGGCTAACATCTTAGACAATGTAACATTGACCCTAAGACATAATAATAACGATAGAATGACCTTAAACCTACTAAACAATTGATTAAGAACTGCCGAATTATTCATAGCTCTACCTAGCAAGTCCGAGAGGAATATTTCCTGCAACCAAAAAACACTTCCGCCATTCAGTATAGAAGAACAAATTTAATATTTTAACTTTTCACTGAATTAACCGATTTGAAAGAAAGATTAATTGCTCTACCAGTAGCTTTGGAATGGTGTACAGTATTAAAGAAATCATTTATTGGCGAAGGCGTTAAATATAACACAAAAGTTAGGGCCATTCTGACCTGAGTCATTTCTAAAATCCAGGTGTTCATCCAGACAGACAGGCAAGCGGATAGGCGACCATCAAGCTTAACAATGGATGCCCTTACATGCCCAAAAACTACCTTAAAATTGAGGACAAATTGCCAATAAAAACACACCCTACATTTTCAGGTAGTGTATTGGCTTTTAGGTGCTTTAATACCAAAACCATTTTGGCAATAAAACGGAAACATTTAGGTAATGTATTGCCTTAATTTGTGGGTACTTTATTAAGCAAAGTTTTGGAACTATATTGGCAATATTCTTGGGAACTTTATTACCATTTATGAACTAAATATAAAACATTTCTAATAATGGTTAACGTAGCAGTTCAAAATCTATGAATATTAATTAGGCAGTCTGCCAGGCTAAGGTTCCAGAGTATTTATAGTAGTAGTAGTTATTTAGCCAATTATGGAATTAAATTTTGGATCAGCATTAGTAAGTTGATATGTATCTTAGAGCAATATAGTCAAGTATCTTAAAGTATAACCCAATTAGCACGCAAACTAATGACAATTAAAGTAAACCTACAAAAGACAAAGATATATAAACTTCCAGCAGAATCGAGCAAACAACATCAAACAGATATTCCAGATAATATAAAAATCTGCCCGAGAAAAAGGCTGACGTTCTGAAATACACAAGGATGTTATAACTTTTAAACAACTTAGTCATAATTCTTTCTGAAATTGAAGTGCTGCTCATCACACCATACTTTCCGAACATATTTTACATAAATATTTCAAATTATTTAATGATTTTATAAATGATTGTTGACATATTTTGAAGGTTCCAATAACTCAAAGATTTTCTCGATAATTTGTCATTTAGCTTAACACCCACATACCAATACATTTGTATACCTCCATATAAGTATATATTTAGCTGATTTCAAGTCAAATCCCTGGCTAGTAAAGCCAACAAAAAGAAACAAGCACAACAACCAGTTACAACTTCCATTAAAGCCAAGGCCCTCGACAGTTTTTACGACAGGAAGAAATCCATCAACACAATTCTTCTGATGTCTTTTGGCCAACTAAAAGTTTTTCCAGCCATACAAGCAACAAAACAAAACAAAAAAATATACATATATGTAGTATGTGTTTAAAAAAAAGTTGCATTTACACTCGCTTTCTTTACAACTCATGATGGGCCCGCAGCGACGACCGATCGACCAGACAAGCGACCCTTTTACATTAGGAAGCCGAAGCCCGCCTCATCGCCACCTCCCCACCTCCCCGCCTCTGCGGCCAACACCCCGAGCGGCACATTTTACACTGTCACGGGAAATTGTTTGTTTAACATGCGCCGCGCGTTTAAAATTACATGATGAGCAACATTTATCAAAAATACAATAACAACAACAAAAACTGCAGCTGCAACAGCAACAACAACATAACGAAAAGTAATCAAAACATTACAGGCTACAGAAGAAGCTCTGAAAAAAAACGCGCACAAAAGAGCAGCAGACGCATAAATGGAAAGAAAAGAAAAAAAGAATCTAAAAACAAAAGACAGTCCAGAGTCAGTCAACACTACAGCACATTGTCTCTCCGATCGGTCGGTCGGTCGATCGGTCCTACGCAAGTTCTTATTTATTGTTTGTTTTCTTTTGATTATAATTTTAGCTGCATGTCTGCATGTCTGCTTGTCTGCTGGGGTCGTCTTGGGGTCTTCATCAAGCAATTCTCTTGATCATTGACGCTGCTGCTGCTGCTGCTGCTGCTTCGAGTTCGGTTCGACTCTCTTCATACTGTCTGGCGACCTATGCTGATTTCTTGGAAAAGAATTATGATATTGCAGCTTAATGTGCACTTGATGATTGCTCATGATTTGCGTAAAGTTCTGCTTCTTGTTGTCTGACCACCACCCACACAAAGCTAATGACTCGTCACTTAATTGGGCAGACCTGGGCGCGCATTTTAGATTTGAAGCAGCGAGAATGAATTGGGAATTTAAGCTAGAATGACATGCTAGGATCGTTGAAACACTGATCTCCCTTTACAAAAAAGGTAGAATGCATTTATAGAGTTTTAATTTATTGCAAAAACTTGTATATTCCTGAGATGCTGGCGTTCATACAGACAGACGGGCAGGCAGTGCTATTTCGAATTATTGTAGTGGAATCTGCCATGTCTTCTTCTGAGTCCTACACACAATCGTAAATTAGTAAATTAGAATATCATTTAGCTACTGGTCATAAAAATATTCAATTACAAGCACATAAGTCAAAGTACACTGTTAACATGCTAATATCGAGCTCCCCAAACTAATATCTCTTACAGAAAAATGCATTTAAAAGGAATTGCATTTGATGAAGTAATTGTAGAAAAGTGAAATAACATTGTTTCACTAATAATTTTTCTTAAAATTAATCGATTTAAATGAAATTTAAAATAACAGTAGATAATATCATGTGCAAAGTTTTTTTTATGTAGCTTTTGAAATGTAGACAGTATTAACGAAATTCTGTAGTGCTGAAATCAAGAAATGAAATAAACTTGGAGTGTCTACATAACAAGTTTGGTTAATGTGCACTCAGCCGTTTTCAAAATCCAGGCGTTCATACAGACGGACAAACGAACGAACAAACGAACGAACAAACGAACGAACAAACGAACGGACAAACAAATGGACAAACGAAATAAAAAATAAAATAAATAAATAAAAAAAATATATAAATAAATAAACTCCTGTTGCCTAGGGACCAGGAGTGTCTACATAACAAGTTTGGTTAATGTGCACTCAGCCGTTTTCAAAATCCAGGCGTTCATACAGACGGACTAACGAACAGACGAACGAACGGACAAACGAACGGATAAACGAACGGACAAACGAACGGACAAACGAATGGACAAACGAACGGACAAACGAACGGATAAGCAAACGGACAAACGGGAAGATAAGTCAACTACAGGAAATTAAAAGAAATTGTAGCTCATTTGAAAACATAGTCCCAATTTTGACAGTAAATCACATACTTTCATTTATTTGTGATGTTTAAAGCTCAGCTTAAATCTACACAGGCTATTAGGAAGTGCAATAAATAGTGTAAAGGTTAAGGTTTAAATAAATTGGATATTGGAAGAACAGTGCAGTGTTCTTAAGTGAAAAATGCTTTCCATTACTCATCCAAGAGATTTGTATTCACTTTTGCGTGCTTGTTGTAAGTCGCAGCTACATTTTAAAGACAATCCCATAAATTTGCGAGTATATCTGTCTGCCACAGCTGACTGTATATCTTCATTTAATTGCGAGATAAACACGCCCAATTATTTCCCTCTTCCCACTGCTGATGTGCTGCCTCTTAAGCAAAACTGACTTTTCACAAGACCATAAAGTTGACAATTAATCACAAAGAAAATATGCAGTATGTTGTTGTCTGGTCGGGTCGGGTCTGCACTGCTCTGCTCTGCTCGGGACTGGGCAGCACCGTTCAATGGACAAACCCATAATTACAAACCACAAACCCTCACCCAAGTCTTTCAGACGCGAGAGCTGAAGCTTAATCGGCTTACTCGACGTGGCAGCAGATAATGCCAGCTCCAGCACCGCATACATACAATCGCACAGTTTATTATCAAGTAACGGTTAATGTACGCATAAATTAATTATTTCAAAACAGAAGTTACAGCAAACGGCAGAAGAGATCGAGACGAGAAGCGGGCGCGTGTCTTTTAATTGCAGACAACAAGGAACAAAGCCATGCTCATAAAATGAAATCAAATGGAATGAAAATCGAGGAGAAGCTCAAATCAAATGGCAATCAAAAGTAAATCCCAAGTGTGTCTTAAATCAAGGGGCAATCGTTCGAGTATATACAAATATCTCATCGTACACTCGTGTATGTGTAAACAAAAGATCAAATTGTTGCCGATAAGGCGTGGCTCCCTCCATTGGAAAAGTGGTGCGCCAATGCTGTGACGACTAGTTATGCGGGTTCGGGATCGGGTTCGAGTTCGGGTTCTTGTCTACTACTTTATGACTTTCTTGAACTCGAGCGCATAACCAGAATTTCTCAAGTGGTTTCCTACACTTGTGCAAGAAACGCCAACGAACCGGTTCCAACGAGTCCATGGAACAGTGACAGCTACGCGTCATCATCATTATAGTCATCGTCTCCATCGATTGTGGCTCCCCTTAAGGGGCACCCATTATATAAGGTTCAAAGTCCATCAACTCGAAATTAGTCAAATAAATCAAAGAGTGTGGAAAATAAAAGAAAAATATTGTTACTTCTGTTGCAGTCTAATGAGACAAGGCTGTCCACTCAGATAAGAACCAGGCTATCACAGCTGTGGGAAATGCCAGCTTAAATGGGTGCAACAGCCTGGGAATAAGTGTATGGGTCTTAGAACTGTTCAACTCGGAGAGTGTTTCAAATCAAAAAATACAGTCCCCAATATTGTAATAAAATTTAAACAGTCGCTTATAAAGTAATTTACGACTTTTTGAAATACAAATCAAATTTACCTACTCAGAGTGAGTATTGATCCGATCATGTGTATAAAATACTGAGGCTATATGACCTTTTCTATAAACTTGATCTGCATATACACAAGACAACTTTATATGCGAATTTTAAAGTCCCGCGCTATTACGCTTTGAATAAGATCGACGTTCATACAGACGAACAGTCTTGCGCCCAGTCGCCTTATTCCTGTCACTGAGTGAGAGCACTGCAAGCTTCTTTATATAGTCTTAATTCGATAGTTAAACATCTGCTTATAAAGTAATTTCAAACTTTTTGCAATAAAAGTATACTTTTTCTACTCAGAAGGATTATTGATCCCATCGTGTCTATGGCTGCTGTATTAAATAGTGAGCCTATATGGCTTTTTCTATAAACTTGATCTGCATATACACAAGACAACTTTATATGCTTATTTTGGAGTCCCGTGCTATTACGCTTCAAATAAGATCGAGGTTCATACAGACGAACAGTCTCCTTATTCCCATCAGCTGTGAGAGGACTGCTAACTTCCTTATGTAGTCTTCAGCATTCATGTGAAAGGCCTAATTTAGTTAGTTGATGTCAATCTGGCGGGAATTCTTTGCTCAAAGCTCAAGTAACTCGCACTTGCCACACAACGTAATTTAATATGCACACATCAGCATGAACATGAATATGCAAAATCGTACAAAATTGTGGCATGCCACACACACACACGATGATGGCGATGATGATGAGTGTGTGGGTGGGCACAAGTGGAGTGAACTAGACGGTTGATACGATTTTTTACGACCCGCTGCAATTGCAAATTGAGCGAAATAGCAACATATTTACGATGCAAATTTTATTGAACATGAAAATGTTATGCTTGGGCTTAGTAAGTTCCTAGGCTGTAGCGGAAAAGTGTCAATTGCTGCGTTATAAAGAGCATAGTTATTTGGAGCCAGAGTCGCCCAAGTTGTAGATCGGAGCCAAGTAAATTAGCAGAGGCTGTTGGTGGTTGTCTTCGCTGTTGCCTGCGCTACGCCCTAAAGGGCCGGGATTCAAATTCATGAAGCCATTGGGGTATCCATAAAATGGATTGTACGAGTATCGTTGTATGAATGGCGAGGAAGCTGGCGGCACGGTCTGGCAAAGGTAAAACATAGGAAAAGCCCGGCAAATGTCTTCTGCTGTCAACGATGCTGCTGACAAAACTTCCGGGGGGGCGGCGGTGGAGGGCGTGCTTTCGCTTGTTGAGCTGGTTATTGTTGTTGAGCTGGTTGGTGCCTCTGTCGTGGTGGTTGGTTTTCTTTTGATTAGGTAAGGAAATTTAATAAATGTTTTGTCCAGATCCCCAATGCTTCCTTCAGCTAGGAGACTTGGATCCACAATAGTTCCTTCAGATATTTGCTTTGGTTCCACAATATTTCCATCAGATACGGGACTTGCATTCGGGGATTCCGTTCCTTGCGCAAACAGCACAAACGAAAATATTAAGGCAGCTGTAAAAATATGCTGCGAACACAATATATCCTTAATAAGTTTCATCTCTCATTATGACTATAACGCTACGAGCACTTACCATCGTGAAGAATGGAACCACACTACAGGTTGACTTCAATACACAGCACTATTTATATAGAATGAGCCGAGGTATGTTCCCTAAAGTACACAACATGATGGCCTGTCTACCTCAGATTATTTCAATGACCTAATGTACTTAGGCGCTTATCTGCAAATTTTTTTTAAAAAGTTCTCCAATGTCAGGTCAGTGCAATAAATTAGTTGAAAGACTTCCAAAGCCTGGCAGCTAATCAGTAGCCATTTCAAGTGGAGGGGGTAATGCGTCTGATAAGGCGCTAGGTTCGTACAGCTAGGAGCAAACATTTCACTCATAGTTTGGCATTAGTTGAGAATCGGCAACAGTCCAAATGGGAATAAGGGTATTCAAGTAGCTTGGTGCGAATGTATGTAACACACAGTAGCAGGCGTCCGTCTGTATGATCGTAAAGATCTTGCAAATAAAAAGAGCTAGAATAACCAAACTTGGTATACAGATTCTGCTAAGTTCGATAAAGGACAAGCGTGTGTTAATTTTCATAGTTTATAGCCATAAATTTAAACTCTGCCCGCTATTCTCTAAAGTATTACAACGTATTTAGAGAAGTGTTTTCTTTTAAGCGTCCGTCTGTAAGAACGTAAGGATCTTGGAAATTATAAGAGCTAGAATAACCAAACTTGGTATACAGATTCTGCTAAGTTCGATAAAGGACAAGTGTGTGTTCATTTTTAAAATATATAGCCATAAATATAAACTTTGTCCGCTTTTCTCCAAAGCATTACGTCGTATTTAGGAAAGGTTTTTTCTTTTAAGCATTTCTATAGTTTGGAGATAGAAACTTATAACCTGGGGCCTGGCCTTCCTCAACGACCTATATGGGATCCCACAATGTGAGTTCGTTACTGAGTAAGCAATCGGTTCGAATCGACCAGCAAATATAGTTTAAATTGCAAAGTTATCACAAAATTAAAGAAGTGTTCAACCTAGAACAGATCTCAAATATTAATTATAGATTTACAAACAACAAAATACTTATTTTCTAAAACAGTCGATTTCTTATTATGTAAATTAAAAAATATGTAAAAAAAAATCAATTATAGAGTATAGAGAGCATCCTGGATATTAACCAATTGGCCCTCTCCTTAATTAAATACATTTTTTGTAAAAACAGCAACAGCTATATGTATAAGCTGTAATCATTCATTTGCCCACATTCATACAATATATACATTTTGGTGCCAAAATTTCTTTTGTATTTACTGCATATTTATAAAATATATTTTACCGAAGGTAATATTTAAAACGATCGGTCCTATATATAAAATAGCATGGGTATATGTTTGTTTGGAAATGAAAATCTTTTCAAATGAAATTCGTTTAATGCATATCGTGTTATTTATTTTATCAAAAGCCCTGATTTATAAATGAAGTACATTCTTAATTAATTAAAAGACTGTCGCAAATTTTTTCCCTCGGTGCGGACTAGTCTTTCAGTTGGAGGGAGGCTTGGAGTCTCCATAGTTGTAGATGGGAGCCAAGTAGATTTGAAGAGGCAGCTGGTTGGCTTCGTTGTTGCCTGCACTACGCCCTCTATACAGGCCATTGGGGTATCCATAAAATGGATATGGCATCAATGGTTGCACTGGGAAAGGTAGCGCCACCCGCGTGGGAGTTGGTAGAGCAGCTGGTAGAGGTGGCACGGGCTGGCAAGGAGCGAACTGAGGAAATAGCCTACAAATGTCTTCTGCTGTTGGTGAGAACGTTCTTGTAGGTTCGGTGGTGGAAGTGATTTGAGTGGTTGGAGTGGTTGAGGTTGTTGTCGTAGTAGTGGTGGTTGTAGTTTTTTTGATACGGTTGGGATATTTTATAATTATTTTCTCTAAGTCGCCAATGTCTCTTTCAGATATGAGGTTTGGTTCCACAGTCTTTCCTTCAGATATGGCATTTGTATCTGGGTATTCAGTGCCTTGTGCAAAAAGCACAAATGTAAATATTAGTGCAGCTGTAAAAATATGCTGAGAAAAAATAAATATATATACAAGTAGTACTTCATAGGATTAGTCTCTCATAATGCTACGAGTGCTTACCATTGTGAAGAATGGAACCACACTACCGGTAGGCTTCAATACACAGCACTATTTATATGGAGTGAGCAGAGGAATGGTCTTTAATATAGACAACATAATGGCCTGTCTACCTTAGATTATTTGAATGCCTGAATGTACTTTTATTCTTATCTGCTAAGGCTTTTAAAAAAAGGTCATTGCAATAACTAGCCAATATACTTAGGTAGCCGAATTTCCTTCTAAACATACGAAGCCAAAAATTATTTGTTTTTTTTTTTTCGGAAAGTCCCCATTCGTTTTAAACGGCTACTGATAAGCTGCTGTCAGGCTTTATAAGTTTTGTATCTTGACCTGACAATTTATATATGGAAGCTATTTAGAATAAAGCATAGAAATAATCGATTGTAGGCATGTCATTATGTTGTTTACTTTAGGGAACATACCTCTGCTCATTCTATATAAATAGTGCTGTGTATTGAAGTCAACCTGTAGTGTGGTTCCATTCTTCACCATGGTAAGTACTCGTAGCACTATAGACATTTTAAGAGATGAAATGTATTAAGGATACATATATTATGTTCGCAGCACATTTTCACAGCTGCACTAATATTTTCGTTTGTGCTGTTTGCGCAAGCGACGGAATCCGCAGACAGAAGTTCCATATCTGATGGAAATACTGTGGAACCAAACCTCATATCTGAAGGAGATACTGCGAATTTAGAGAAAATATTTATAAAATATCCCAACCGTATCAAAAAAACTACAACCACCACTACTACGACACCACCTTCAACTACCACAACTACTCTACCCTCTTCCACCGCCTCCGTCTCAAGAACTAGGGACGATCTAACAGCAGAAGATATTTGAGGCTATTTCCTCAGTTCGCTCCTTGCCAGCCCGTGCCACCCGTGCCACTTGTACCAGCTGCACCACCAACTCCCACGCGGGAGGCACCACCTTTCCCCGTGCAACCATTGATGCCATATCCATTTTATGGATACCCCTATGGCCTCTATAGTGGGCGTAATGCGGATAAGAACGAAGCCAACCAGCTGCCTCTTCAAATCTACTTGGCTCCAATCTACAACTATAGAGACGCAAAGTCTGCCTCCAACTGAAAGGCCAGTCGGTAAGTCAGGATTATCGATAAAGTAAAGAAAGCAATAAGCATTTTACACTTTCATTTACTTTCAAATAAAATTCATTATAGCAGAATCGGTAAAGCATTTATATTATTTTGATATGTGAAATGTTTTTCTACCGATATGGAACTTTTTTTCATCACAATAAATACAAAGCTGCACTCTTTTCAGTCTAGAAACTACTAGAGATTTTTCTGCAACTACGGGGAGGGTTTATCAGAAAGTCGAATGTATTCGTATAAAAAGAGAATTATGTGTACGTACATATATGTATATATTCTAAGATAGGCAGCAGAGGTAATAGCCAGACGCAAGGAGGAGAAAGGCCAGTAAAGAAGGGAAAGATTAACAGTCAGCTGCCAGTTGCCAACGGTTGTTCTCAACAGTCAGTCGTCAACGGTCGTTCTAAGCAGTTAGCTGTGAGATGTCCTGATTAGCAGTCAGTAGCGAGTGAGGAGCAATTATCCGCAAACCGTACTGCTCGTGAGAAATTCTTCTATCAATGTATTCGTATGCTCCCAATTGATTAACCTACTTGCCTCCAATATTACTTAAGTCCAAGCATTATTAATAAACAAATGTTGCTTTAAGCGCTTTAGGTTTGTTTGAAATTAAGAACAGATCTCTGAATGGGTTTCATTATTTTTAGAAACTTATTTGATATTGAAATGTGAGGAAGTCAAGCAGCAGCATTCTATTTTGTAGTCGTGCATGTCCAAGCTATACTGAACTTGAAATAGAGCATGGTATTACAAACACTGGTACACACTTGGCTTGCTATTTGAAAAGTTGCAAAGATTCGTGATCTTGATTGATTTTATAAATAAGTTTCTGCCTATTTTTGTCTCGGCTGACCCACTCACAGTATCGGGAAGTGCAATTTTCATTCCGCACACTTAATTAAACACATAAATTATGCATACATACATACTCTTATATTTATATATATGTACAAGTACTCGTAGTTCACAGTCCAAATAGCACGAAGAGCACACAGACCCAGACCCAGACATAGTTATACATTAGACACAGACATACTTAGACCTTACACAACCGACCCACATACTTGTATGTATATATGTGTGGAGGTATACGCGTAAGTTGGAAGCCAAAAATAGTTGGTATTAATAAAATACGCGAACATTAAAGCAAAGCAGATGAGAATTACCAAAAAATTGCATGTAATGCCGAAAAGGTCGGCGCTAACTGAAATTTAACCAACGTTGTTGCCACACGAAAAGAGGCCTCAAAAAAAAGTACAACGACATCAAAATAAAAAGGGCGCTTTCTGCACACGCTAATGGGTTAATTATGTTGGCAAGACGCTGGCTGGGGTCTAGCACCCCAAGCCAAAAAGGTGTGAATGAGCCGCTTGGCTGCCTAACTGTTATGCAAATATAATTTGTGCGGCTAATTGAAATGTAAGGCAACATTTTTCCATGACTTGGCTGAATAAGTTTTTTTTTTTTTTGTTTTCGGCATTTGCATCATCGGCTGTTTTAGACTTTTAATAAACAGCCCGCACTCGCCTTTCCACAAGTGTTGTTCTCGCGCAAAGCCAACAATTCCGTTGCAGCAGAAGCGGAAAATCGGAAAAGCGAGCAAAGTGCCGGCGGCTGCACGCAACGTTCACTCAGCAGCTGAAAAACTATAAAATGCACGCGTTGCAAACAAAAATTCCCAATTCCCCGTGGATGGTACTTCTACGAGAACTATAACTAAGAACCAGAACCAGAAGCACGCACTGCCCGACCAGATGGTCCTCACTATACTCGTATATGTGTGTGTACGAGCATGTTTATATACACGTGTATACTTTTGTAATGCTAAACACTGGTGAGGGAAAATAAAACTGTGAAAATGAAATTGCGGAATAGAGTTCATGGCTGATGCAATTCGTTACGCTATTTTAGATTTGAGCAACAATTGAAGACAACTTGGGCGCACAATTCCATATACTCGTACTCATGTCTATTCAAACGTATATCACACTTGCTCGTAACTCCCAAAGTGTATAAGCCCAGGGACTACTGATGTGGCAAGGAATTTCGAGTTTAAATTTGGCGACATTCATAAAATTTGTTCAAACATTAAAGGTGTTTGAAAAGTCGATGACTGTTGAAAAAAGCTTTTCAGAATTTAATTTTAATTAAACAACTTTTTCGTTTTAGGAAAAATGAATTCGAATATCGATGAAGAGATGGCATAGAATCCTTATCCCTTAGACAAATTTATCGTTTGCAGAAAATGGAATTCGAATATCGAATATAATTCGAATTTATTAAACAACTTTTTCGTTTTAGGAAACATGAATTCGAATATAGATGATGGGATGGCATAGAATCCCAATCCATTAGACAAATTCTTCGCTTTCAGAAAATGGAATTCGAATATCGATGATAGAATAGAATCCTTATCAGGAGCCTTATCCTGTGTAGATTGTTGTCTAAATTAAAAAAGAAACAACCAAAATAACATCAATCATTCATTTTGTACGATATATTATTAGTTTTGGTTGATACTGATGCATATTTAATTTTATATTTTTAAATAAAAATCACCATCATTCCTTTTTTAGATTTTACATCATTTTTTTAGAAAACAAATTCAAGAAAGTTTTTGATTAATTATAGGAAATTAATAGAAATATTTGAAAAGTTTTACATCATTTTTTTAGAAAACAAATTCAAGAAAGTTATTTTAATAATTATAGGAAAATTAATATTTGAAACGTTGTCTTTCAGCAAATTACTGCCACTGCCAGCTTTTAATCTTGGCACTATAGTGGGTTTACAATTTCAACATCTTGTAGCTTGAAGTCTTCCTAGTGTAGCAAAATCTCCAGCTTTGATATCCCTAGTTCTATATCATCATCTTTCGGCTGCTCTGTTGTTCTCTGCAATTATTTATGTTGAAATTTGATATAAATATGCGATTATATTAAATGCAATTTTGATAGAGAACCGATCTTCCTTATTATCATTTTTTCACTGTTTAAATCTCTTCTATTCTAAACGCTACACCTACTTAGCTCATAAGATTATTTGCGTCAGTTCAAATCTATTTCTAGATCCAATTTCAAAAGATATCAAGAATTTTCCACACTTCGAATGCAACAACAAAGAACTGCAATTGCCGCCTATTTGTTATCATAAATATTTATCACACAACAAAGAACGAAATAAAATTGTTCAAGTGCCTTTGCATACGGATGCGAACTGCAGCTTGAAGCTGAAAAATTGGGGCACAATATGAAGAGGGCAGTCGAGAGCGAGTGCAGGGGACGGTCAATGTCTACTCGAAATAAATCAAAGGCACAAGCTGGGAAAATGAAAACGGGGAAAAAACAAATTTTCAAGTCAAACATTGTGCAGTTTTTATGCCCATTTGACGTTTTTCGGGTACGAAATGAAAATGAAAACGATGAAAAATTGCAGGCAATGAGAATCTAAATGCATGTGCCAGCCCTTTTCTTTTGTTTGCTTGTTTATTTGCCTCCAAAAGAGAGAAGGAGAGAGAATATTTATTTGTAACTGGAAAAGCTTGAAGTCGAAGGCCAAAAATTATGCTGATGTTTAAAAAAAAAATTCAAAGGCAAGCAGCAAAGTATTTTTCTTTTATTTTGTTGAACGAGCTGATTTTGTTTTATTAGTATGAATCTTAATTACAAAGATTAAACTGGGATTTAAAATATAATTTTTGTTAAACAGAAACCAAAAACGATAACTGGGGGGCTGCCTTCGATGTTAGCCAGAAGCTGATTAAAAACTACAGTTTTATTAATTAAATACATTTATTTGTTTGCCTTAAATAGTTTATTAAACTAAACTAAACACTTTGTTTATTACATAAATACCGCCATTCGCCTTTTTAGTTACGGCTAATCCTTTAATTTTATTTCAAATAAACTGTAAATATTTAAGTTCATTTTTTAATAATTGAATATTTTAAAGGAAAGCAGAATTTTCTACTAACAAAGCAAAGAATTGAAGTTAAGGCTAAACACACAATACAAGTATATGGCTACTAATAATAATGAAATATATGTTTTCTATTTTTACATATTTCTCTGTAATCTACTTGTATATTCATTTTTAATCTGATAATAATTACTTAAATAGTGTGAGTTGTTCAGGAATTATACCAACAATAAAACAACATGTCTAAAGCAATACTCCTCAGATATCCAACTAAAAGTAAACTAGAGACTCGTGGACTGTTTAATAATGGAATATAAATTGAAAAAATTTAATCAGATTGATTATAATTTACTTCTGATGCCAATAGCTCTGACACACTGTAAAGAAATCACCAACTAAATTCTTTTCATCAGAAGGCCTTCATGGTAAAATTTTTAGCTCAAAAAAAAGATGCAAACTATTTTTGCACTCTGAGAACTTAAATATCAACATCCTATAATGTGCAGCTGGGAAAACAAATAAACCCCAGACCGACACAGGTATACAGGTATACAGGTATTTACCTTCGCCAACCTTGAACTTTAAAGTGACGGCATGGAGCTGCATTTCAGCTTTTGGACAGGCTCGTGAGCGAGCGTTTTGGCAGGTGTGTGTGCGCAGCTGCAGAATGTGGGCGATATGTGATATGCATGATATGTATTATTGTCGGCCCAACTGTATCTGCGACTGTTAATGAAGAACATTCATTTTAATGCGCACAACGCTGCGTATGAGCGACATGTGTGGCAGCAGCAGGGTTGCGACTCCTCATTTCAAATTAATGAGTTGAGCTGTTGTTGCAGCACAGACCCTCACTCGGTACTCGTCACTCGACAACAGACATGTATCTGCATCGTTTGATGCCTCTGCTCTTGGTTGGGTGCAAATGTCAGACACTCAATCACGTGCCAAACAACAGACTACTTATGTACACCTTTGGAGTCTGAGGCACCTCATCTGTGCCCCAGGAGCTGGGATTTGACATTATTCATCAGCATATGTAGATGCGACGTTTTATGGTTCAGGGTGTGGCATGTATTTGGTTATGTTAGGTACGATTCGATAGGAATACTAATCTCTTAAGATTTTGAAGTTAGGATCAATAAACAATGTTGTTGAATAAATTGAAAGCAAGCTTTAAACAGAAGGTATTAAATAGAAGGCATACTTCCAGTTCGAACGATATCAGAGCTAATGTGAATGCTAATTTAGAGTTGTTGTTTTAAAATGTTATTGAAAACTTAATCTATTTGAAAATATTGCTCTTTTTCGATTGCATTACTTAGACAACTTAAGAATTTCAAAGCTTATTTATTTAATTACTTTATTTTTAAATCAACAAATGATGGCTGTCGATAAAGATTTCGAAAAAATAAATATAAAGTACTACAATAAATAAATAAAATAAATGTGCAATAAAAAATGTTTAATAACGCATTCGACACGTTGGAGGAATTCTTATTGCCGTACGGCCAGCTATGCCTCGATTCGCAGAATCCTAAATTAAATATATTAGAAGAGAAAAAAAAGGAAGTAAAATCTCCAACCAGATGGGGACAAATTTAATTGGTTAATAATTTAATGATTATACAGAAGAGTTTTTATAGACCAATAGTTCTTCAAAAATTAAAGAAATGAAATGATTGATATCCAATGAAGACATTTCTTTCCTTGCTCCTTCCTTCGTAAAATAAGTTCTTAATCCATTTCCATCCAGAAACAGCATTTAAGCCGTTTAAAAAGATATTTATTCTGTGACTGGAGCAGGAAATGATTGCGCTATTGTAGGGCATCTTTGAAAACTTAGTCCCACACATTTCTGAGGGTGAATGTCTATTTTAATGATAAGGTTTTTTATATTCGCAGCTATAGTGTCAGCGTTTCCAGACTTCAACTCCAAGACCGATGAAAGCTCCGGTATGAGCATTATACTTTCATGAAAAAAGCGAACGAATTATTCAAATCTAAAAATTGAATCGGTTATAAGTCCGAAATAGTTGCGATATATATAGAAATCAGCTGCTGGTGAGGATTAATTAATTGTCGGAAGGAAGCAGATGTTGCCTATTTAGTTCCTGATACATGTTTAATAACGAGACGCAACAGCTTATGTGAATAGGGATATCTTTTTAACATTTAACGTTTTTGGCTGCAATTATGAAATACATAAACTTATTACAATATTTTCCACATTTTTTAAAGGATACTTTTGATATAAATTATCATTATGATTAGATAAGATTAGATTATCATTATGTTTAGATATGGAAAACGCATTCAAAAGAAGTAACTGTTTTTTCGCATAAAAAAATGTCATAATCATTCTTCTATAGAACATTTGGAAACATAGAAATCGATGCAAACATAAATTCGTTGCTCAAGCATTTTCCAATTTGCTAAAGCACCTTTATTTTCCATGTACATACATACATATACGAGTATATTAAACGATTTGGTACACTTCACAATTTCGCACACAAATCGATTGAAGCGTTGATGCGTTCGGCAATTAATTGATGAATTGAAAGAACTGTGAAGAAACGACAATCTAACGAAAATATAAACTCAATCAATTAATTTTAATCTAGACGCAGAAGCAGAACAGTCATAGATCCGCATATATGTATATACACATACAAGTATATTCGCATATTACACATCCGCCCCGTGCCACAAAGCGTCGATGCTGCCGCCACCATTTCAAAGCAAAAGTTTATTCACTTCTGTCTCTCGGAAGTTGTGCGGTTTATAATTTAATTTACTACTGTGTGTGTGTGCTTAGCATGGTCTAAGCAAACAAGAAACACATAGTATCTGTAAAATATACAATTTATCATACGTTCGAGTTAATGCAAATCGCGTGTGGCGCGTTGATTTAGCAATTTGGTGGCGCTTCGCTGCTTAAGTAGCCGCCGCATGGTCCGCTTGCCCGCCCGCCCACTAACGGTCGCGACGTCGCCAAATATAGTGATATATATGTACATGTTGCGAGGGCTGATCAATAAGTAAGGTACAAAATTAAAACCATTTGAAATTATTAAGAAAATAATAATGATTTATTTATTATTTATTTATTTATTTATTACTAATTCCTAGTGTGATAAGAAATATTCTTAAATAGGGTAGTAATAAAAAAAACATCTGAAATTAAATGAATTGTCAAAATGATTATGATTTATTTATGATTTGCATATGATTTATTTATTTAATTATTTGTTATTAATTCCTAGTGCGACAAGAAAGATTCTTATAAATTAATGAATTAGTCACAAAAATTAAATTTCCTTAGATATTAAAATTTATTTATGATTTCGAGCACTTGAACCAATGAGTGATTAGAGATTTATATTTATATAGAAGTGCAGGAAGCAGAAGCCAGTGGAAACTCAATTATTGAGGCGAGAAAAAAAAGAGTTACAGAAAAAAAATTAAATCAAAAAATTGTTTAAACAAATGTCAAATTCAAATGAAATGCAAATAAAATGTTTGAATAGAGTGCAGACATATGATATTATACTACGAAGTATATGTTATCTAATGAGAAGAAGTATCAACAACCTTATTGGCTTATCTGGAAAATCGTTGCAAATATCCATGTACTATATATAGTACATATGTAGTATACATTCAAAGTTGTCTCTACTCGAAGTAAATTATAATGTTTGTTGTTCTTTTATCGAACAGACAACAGTGACCGACTCGTGGCACTCTTTACACAGAACCCTTTGTTTTTATAGCACCTACTTGGTTAAATATTTATTTATTTATTTAATTACTTATGCATTTCCTTATTTTTATTTTTTTTTAAATTTATTTTTAAATTTCATCGACAAACAAAGCTGTCGCTGCAAAAAACAATCATTGACTATTTCTTTATTTATAATGCAGCACGCATTGCTACTTAAGGCAAAATAAATATATCCATTTACTGGGAACTCTTCACTAGTCATATAACATTATTTGTTGCCTACATAGCGACAATCTTAATTCTCCACTTAGCTAAATAAATAAACAAAATTATGAATAAAATAAAATGAACTCCCGTTGAACAGTCTACGAGTACTTAATAGTGGACCCCCCTCGCATTTATATATATTTGGTAATTTTTGGGAAAGCGCGCGCGAATCGTTTACGTCAGGCGTGACGGTCAATGATCAGTTTTAGAGACACAGCCACGCCAACGCTAGCTACAACAAAAACTACAGCAACAACAACAACAACAATTGCCCCCCCCCAGCAGCAAGCAATCATTTGCTTTGTTGCTGCCACTGTCGACGCAGTCTAATAACTTTTTTAAACGTCGACTGCCTGCCCGAACACTTTACGCCATTAAACAAATTTTGGTGTTGAACAAAACACAAAAAAATAATATTGAAAATGAACAAAAAATCAGGCAGCAACATTTCTCCTTACTCTTGATTTAAAAGAGAGAAATTGTGCACGCAAGGCGACTGCTATATGGCTATATTTTGTTGATTGTTGTTATTGGCAGTATTATTATGGCAGCATGCGATTTGTCATTGTATCTGGCCGATACACTTACTGGCTATCCTTACGATTTGCTTACAAAAGCTTCCGTCAAACGTTCATTGACTTGATTTATTTGCGTGACTTCAAGCTCGTACGTATATATATGTATAGTATATGCGTTTGATTTGTTACCCGATAGATGAAACGCTCCCCAGACACCAAGACAACCAACCAACCCGCCCACCAGTTATGGCAGCGGTTGCTGACCTTCGCCCAGTCGGGCCAATTAACGTTGCTGCTCTCCTTTGTTGTTAGCCAGCAGCATTTATTTTTGAAAATTTCAAGTCACTTGAACTTTTCAGACGAAATTGCCGCCTGGACGCTTTTCTTGCGAAAATACGAATATCGCTTGTGTCTCATTTCCGTGAAAATATCAATTAAGGAAATAAGGTGGCACGCAAAATGAACACCTCACAGCATTTTCACAGCAAAAATTCCACGTATTGCTCGTATCTGCACTTTGTCAGCCAACAATTTATTAGTTCTTTGTCAGTCGCAATTAAGGCAGCTCTCGTCTCTCAGCCAAAAACTGACTCAATTAACAAATTATAAAATTATATTATAAATTATCAAGAGAACAAATTCGTGTGAAAGCTGTACGATTTGTCATCTTGTCGTAACTCTGGATGGAAATATAAAAATGATTAGTCTATGATGTCAAATGAAATTATGGTGGAAAAAAACTAGCATATATGTATGTATCTATATATTTATCTATCCATGTATGTATGTATGTATATTTATATTTCATTTGCCTTTTTAATGGCCATTGTTCAAATTCTTCTTTAAGTTTAATCATAGCACATTTTACTTAAGTTACGATCACACATGCAAATAATTTGCATGCAAATTTCGTTTACAAGTGGGCTTTGAAAATTAAATCGTATAAAGGTATATTATTATTAATGAAGCCTAATAGCTTTAACTACAATTACAATGAAACAATTATAAAACTAAGTCTCATATTTGTTTTAATCTAAACAAACATCCACTGCATAAATAATTAAAATTATTTATTTGTGAATGGATCGAATGAGTCGATCACAATTTGAAGCCTCCGTTTTCAAACAGACTATATACTTATTAGAGCAAATGTGGTGTGAATTTGAAGCAGAACCGAATGACAAAAGAAAAAGTTTATAAAATAGAGCTCGAAATAATAAATAGAAACGGATATACTAGCTTACAGCTAATATATGTAGGTATATAGGTCGATAAAGCCATGTCCGTCTGTTCGTTTGTCTGTCCCTATGTATAAGTGCAAGGATCTAGAAAAGTATATAAGGGAAAAAACCAAGCTGGGTATATGGGTTCCTCAAAATCTGAGAAGGGGCAAGTTTTCGCGATTTTTCGATGCACCTGCGACTCCAAAACATTATTAATAGGGCCCCCAAAAGGCGTAGAATTTTTCCCCCAAATATAATAATAATATAATATAATAACATAATAATATAATAATATAATAATGTAATAATGTAATGTTTGCACATTTTTTGGCCAGCTTAATATAAATAAATAGGAAATAAAATGAAATTGAAATAAAAAAATATTGATACTACATACGATTTAATTGAAGATAGTGTTTATTCTAGTTATAGTGTTTATATCGTTATGTTACTTAGCTTCAGGTCACAGAGCTATAGCTTGTTCTTACTGTTCGTATGTCGTTTTCACATCGCATAGGAACATTTAATAAATAAATAAAATAAAAAATAATGTAATAGTATAATAATATAATAATATAATAATATAATAATATAATAATATAATAATATAATAATATAATAATATAATAATATAATAATATAATAATATAATAATATAATAATATAATAATATAATAATATAATAATATAATAATATAATAATATAATAATATAATAATATAATAATATAATATAATAATGAAGTATTTATGCAATTGCATTTATTTTACTTCTTTTTATATAATTTTTATTTTTATTTTATTTATTTATTATTATTTCCTAGTGCGACAAGAAAGATTCTTATAAATTAATGCACTAGTCACAAAAATTAAATTATTTTACACTAAAACTCAAATATAAAAGTGTTTATTTCTAAAACAAAAAATTGCTAATTGGTAAAGAACTTTTCAAGCTATTGATGTAAATTTAATTGATATAGTTCAATTTTAATTTGTTTTCAAAATAAATTACTCAAATTTTGTAAAACAATTACTACTAAGCATTTACTATAGTGGCTTATTCATTGTTTTTTTTTTTTGTTTTATATATATTCATGCCTTTCAATGAGTTTTTAACAAACTGGAGTTTCATATTCTTTTTGCAATGCAAATAGCTGAAAACACGGCTGAAGTTTTGTTTAGTTGCTCCACAGTTTGTCTCTAAGCGCAACATTTCCAACAAATCCCACAGTTAGGAGGTATAGTATACAAATTGTTTTATGCTGTCATCGCGTCGCATCATTGTCAGCCGCAAGTGTGAAGAGATTCGAAGCCAGCCAACAATCAACAGCTTGTCTATCAACGCCAGCCAACAGAGGCCTCGAGGCGCCAACGGGCGAGGAAACAATACAACCTCCCAACGACGACTTCTATGTGAATGAAATCAAATCAAAATACGCCGGCACACAAAACATAATGTACCAAATACATAATGTACAATATTCTTCACAGTATGTGCGAGTATATGTAAGTAGTGTGGCCAGAGAGCTTTATGTATCACTTTCTCGTGATTCCTTCCTATGTGCGGGCTCACATAGACGTCTCTGCCTGGTGATGAGAAGCTCCTAGACAGCATCGCATGAATCATCATCAGGGCTTCGCGTCACACACACACACACACAAACACAACACACACACACAGGCACACATTCGCAGTCGCATAAAGTTGGCAGACGCGGAAGTTGCCGTTATCCTTGCCCAGCCATAAAAAACCAGTTACAACTTTTTAGCCGACATGTTTCCATTCGCGCTATTTATTTTATGCCGACTGCAGTTCCTAAGTTTCTTTTTTTAGAGCCATGTTTAACATTTTAGCCTAATTAAGCGTAAACTTGGCAACACTTTCGGCTTGCCTTTAAGAGCGCGGTTAAAAGAAAACCCACACAATAGTAAACCATAAAATATATGTTAGGCTGTGACGAATCCGAGTAATCTGCCTATCTATGCTTAAAAAAAATAATTCTGATCTTTATTCTTTGTATATACTATATAATTGTGGGATATTCTAGTTATTTGATTCGGGAATCGAACTAATTTAAAACTTTATTATGCCCAACAATGTTATTAAATAAAAACTATCTAGCAACAAACATGAAAAGAAAAACTCAACTAAGAAAATACAGAAACTCTTATTAAAATCAGTGTAGTCCCTTCTTTTTAATTAAAGAATAAAGATTTTTTAAAAAAATGTGGTGTCCCAGAAAATGCTTCATTTTTGTGAGATGTTTTAAGTCTTTAAGCAATTGACTGGAGATTTAAAGATAAACACAATTAACCTTCATAGATGCCGAGCATTTAACGATATGATGTGAAATGATTTGTGAATTCGATAAGAAGAAAAATGTACTTTATCTAAAAAAAAGTTGACAACATGTTGGATACCGTTGATAATTCTACCCAGATGGCTTTGCAAAAATAAAAGTAGGCATTTTTTTATAGAACACAAGAATTTTGAAGACATCTTTTTTACTTGCTTAAGAATTGTTCTCAAATAGTAACGAAATACAGAACAAATTTCTACAATATCAGTTTTTTTCCGAAAACATAAAAGAATCAATTTATCAATCAATCAAATATTTTATTTTGTATTTATCACTAAAGTGTTTTAAACTACTCCAATTACATTACAAGCTATAAAAAATACTTGTCTTTCTCCAGATCGTGTTGCCAAAATAAAAGCATAGTTTATTTCATAAAACACGAACATTATTAAGGCAAGTTTATTTCCTACTTAAGACTTCTTCTTAAATATTTTTTGTAGTTTTTTCGATAACTTCACAAAATGTATTTATTTATCATCAAACTGTTTGAAACTACTTTGATTTCGAGAGAGATACAAAGAGACTTGCCCCTGCAGAAAAGTATAAAAATGGTTGTCCTTTGCCATATGCCCCAAACAATTTTGTGCAGTTGATGGGTTTTAGATGCTGTCATTACACGGCCACATACAAACCAGCCTTTCAACTCATTCCTACCAACCAGCCCGCATACCCTCTCGCCCCACCTCCGCTCCACTTCCTCGCTCATGTGGCTTCTATTGCAACCACTCTATTACATGTTTGCCCGTTTGTTGCCACTGTGGCTAGCAGTCGCTTTTAATTTTATCGATTTGTATCTGGCTGTTGTCGCCGAGGGCCATTGAATTTTGTTGCCCAAAATGTTTTGGGTGGGAAAAAGGACATTTGCCATAATCCTTGGCTGTTGGTTGTTGGGCCGTGCAATGTGTTTTTTAGTGGTTATGGCCTTGGTTGATGCGCACACCAGTCTCTTATTTTTGGTCATCGTTTATATGTGTTATGGGCTATGTGATGGGTGCAGTAGATACTCTTTAGATATTTACATATTGCCTGAAGATTTCACAGTTTACACAAGCGATGGCAGTTTAGTTGGTTAAAGAAGCTATTGACATTTCAGAAGACTTAATAATCTATCAGGAAAGAAACTCTTTCGGTTCTTTTCCAAAACTAGGCAATAAATAAAATGCCGATAGAGTTTCTATCATCGACTAAACAGCTACAAAATCCAGACAATACATAAACTGAATTATCGTCATTCGCAGCATTCCTCAAAGTAAAATCTTATTATATTTAGAACTATAGCATTTGTTAATGAGTTTACATTCCATATTTGTGGAATTAAGGGGCAGGTAACAGGTCTTTGGTGAAATGAAAATAGGACTATACAATTGCAGGCTAAAGATCAAAGCTTGTGAGGATGTTAATTAAATAATTGGTTTTACTTTTAATTTACCTTTTCGATTATGGCATGGCTATGAATTCTTAAGCTTAATTTCCACTAGAAATGGAATGCCTGCGAAACGAAATATTGATTGCTTTTCTAAAGTTTTAAATAAAATATTTCTAATGGCATTTAAAATCATTTCAATCCGAAACAGTTGTCTGCTCTGGACAACACTAGAAGTGTTATTTTTTATTTTTAGAGCAACTATTATTTCTTTTATTTAATAGCTCTCTCTCTCTCTCTCTCTCTCTCTCTCTCTCTCTCTCTCCGAAATGTATAATTGTATGCCTTACTAAAATAATAATAAATAAAAAATAAAAAGTGGTTATTTATAAATACGCACGAGACCGATAGCTTCCCTCTTATAAGTACAATCATTCGCTTTTAAATCGGAGCTGCCAAACAAAATGTTAATTATTTTGCCGCAAACTTTCTGGTGTGGGGGTTAACCTTTAACGGTTGTTCGATTTATAACGATTATTTGCAAACAATTAAGGGTAATTTTTTTTATTTCGGAAATCGAAATGTCGAAACACGTGGCCACGTGCGGACAGCTTCTTTGACCTTTCGGTTCATACATTTTTAAGCACCTCCAAAATAGACGGAATGTGGAGCAGGCAGCCATCTTTGCCAGCGAGCTGTCGCCAGCTGTTTGTTGTTGTCCATCCAATTCAAAAACTGTTGCCTACTTCTTTGCAGAAGCGATAACACTAAATTTTATTGCACAGCACATGTCGAGGTGAGTCTGGCGCAAGACAGCTGGGAAACAAGAAGGCCAGCAATCAAATGAAATTGCGGTATGTACATATGTATATACATATGTCTTTAGCACATAAGATAGCTCTCATATATGTACAGTCGTACATATAAATAGATATACTATACATATGTAGGAATATACATAAAAGCGTATATTTTGTATTGCCTTGCAGCACATACCGCATTTGGCCTCGACGAATGTTGAGTTCAAGGAGACGTCACTGATGAAGTCGTCGCTGCTGCTCCTCTTGCTGTATTTGTTCTTGTTGCTGCTGTTGTTGTTGCGTACAGCATCCGCAGCTGTCATTGCTGTTGTTGCTGGCTGCTCCTGAGAGTCCATGGAACTGCGCTCTCTCACTCTGCGGCTGCGCAGTGCTTTTTTTTCGCTCTTGTACCTTTTTGTCTTTGCAACTTCCTCCCACTCTGCCCACTGTTGCATCTCAGCAGCACACACTCAACAGTTATGCAATGTTACGCAGTCTTTTGATTACATATTCTGTTGACTGTTGCGTCTGTCATTAACAGAAGCAGTGCTATTATGTAAAATGTTCTCTCCCACCTTCTGCTCTATCTCACTCGCTCCCGCTGTCTATATTTCTTGTTATAACACAATGACGTCAATGACTGCAGGAGACGACAGGCCAGGTCTGGCATTTCACGAGCATACGAGAGTTCAGTCGCTGTTTGGTAACTTTCTCACCACAATGACGTCAATTGGCTTCAGCGACTGTTAATGTCAGCACCTTTGCCGGCTTAGTGCAAATTCTTTTATCACTATTAAAGTTGCTGAATAGAAATATATTGCCAGGCAGAAGGTTAGACTTAAATATTCATGTATTTGGCAGTTATATTGCATTTTTTTAGTGTTTGAATGAAACTGCAAAGTTATATGCTTCAAACTGGTGTCCAACAAAACGGTATTTATGCAATGTCTGAAGGCTATTCATACAGCTATTGTAACTTATATCTTTTTATTAATTTGTTGGCTAAAAATGGGCATGCAAAAAGAAAGTTTTGATCGCTTTTTAACTTATTTTGTAACCAAAAGCTTTTGACAATATAAAATGTTCGTGGAGGCATCCCATCCGTAACTCTCTATTTAAACCATTACTCGTGGAGATCTGTTTCTCAAACGACTTCATTTAATTAAATAACGGAGCTATCAAGATAATAATAGATTTCTTCACAACAATAACATTAAAATCTTCCCCGAATTCAAGACTTAAAGGTTTTTAACCAGAAGACTACGTAATAACAAAAAAATTCCACTATTCTACTACAATTTTTTTTAAAATTGTTTCATAGAAAATTTGCAGGAAGTTTTCAATAACAAAACGAGCTACAAATTTATCTGACTCTTATAATTATAGAGTACTAATTGCGAAAAACAAATGGCACGCAGAAATTATAAAAATGTAAGCTTAAATCAAAAACTATAACAACACACTAGTCTGCATTTAAAAATGCGAAACAATTATAAAAGCAAAAACAACAACTACTACCACAAACATATTTCAGGCCCGAAATGATTTCCGGAATTGGCGGAAAATTGTTAAACAAAATGAGCGTCGAGCTGGGTGGGTCTGATAAGTTGTTGGAAGCTGGAGCCACACATATTGTGCTTGTCGTCTCGTTAATTGTGGCAAATTAATTACAATGCAATTTTGGTTGAAATTGCAACTGCAATGGAGGCGGTACAGTGGGCATCGGTTATTTCCATTTTTGTTTTCAATATCTGTACTTTATAATGCAATTACTGATTAAGTGTGGCTGAAGAAGTTTTAAATCGAATATTTAGTTCCTGCAAAATGCTGTATTATACAATATAATGATGAGGATTAATCAATAGTTAGGGATCTTAAATCTATTCATGAAAATTTTACTGTATTTGCTTTCATGTCTAATAATATCTGCACTTTAAAATGCAGTTACTAAATGCGTATGATAGAATAAGTTTTAAATGGAATATTTAGGTTCTAAAAAGGCCCTCTTTTTAGCATATTTACTTCATTAATATAATTAAGTTTTTAAGGCTCTTAAATCTACAGAAATATCTATTTTGTCTTATGAAAATTGTTTTCATTTCATTTATTCACAAAAAATTTGTATTATAAATTGGTGTGTATCTATAATGAGTTCATAATAAAGGAAAATTGTTTTGTATTTGTTTTTTATGTTTCTTATATTAACTGTGCTATATAATGCATTTACATACATATGAGTGCATAAGTTTTAAATGGAATATTTAGTTTCTACCAGCTTTATCATAATGATGAGAAGTAATCAGTTTTTAATCAGATATATATATTTTGTTTGAAAATTGTATTCGGAGCATTAGCTTCCTAAACAAAAAATCGGGAAAAATAAATCCAATAATATCCAAACTTAGCTCTAAACTCTTATTTTGAAAATTAAAATTTTTAAATGAAAAATATATCTTAAATTTTTAAATATATTAAAAATTGAAAATATATATGTAAATGAAAAATTTAAAATATATAAATGAAAAATGTAAAATATATAAATGAAAATTTAAAATATTTAAGAATAAGAAAGTATTGTTTAAAAAAGTATTGAGAAAGTATTGTTTAAAAATAATAATATGTACATACATAAGTTCATGGATGAAGTTCCAGAGCAGATAACTTATTGTTAACACTAGGACGCCATTATCCCTTAGACAGCTGTTAGAACATTTCTTTAAATATCTAAGAATATTGAGTAAGGCTGACAACAATATCGAATTGAGGGTGGCAAGTAACCTGGAAATGTTCCTACTTTGTCCATATTTCGGTGGCGGTTCCACCATTAACTTCGTTGCTAATTAAGTCCTTCTGAAAGTCCTTATCTACATATATCTGAAATAACTTCTAGCTGCGTGCCTGAATGGCAAAAAGCGAAACACATGATAATTATTTGGAATTGCTTTTTACTGCTTACTTGAACGCATTCAGTGGCTTTCTTTCTCTCCAATTTTGACTGTGGTGCGCAAGGAAGCGCGACTGCCATAATTCGCAATATGATTTCGAGTTTCGAGATCATTTTGTGAAGATATGATGAACAACAACAACAACGGCAGCAGCAGCAGCAGCAGCTGACACAAACATAAAAACTAAAACATAATATTAGCAGCAACATCAACCAAAAACAAAACTGAACACAAAAAAACTGTAAACAAAACGCACATGCTGCTGCTGGCGACGTCAACAGCAACAACAACAACAGCAGCAACACCAGCAACAACAGACGAAAATTTCACTGGTCACTGCCTCATATGGAAAATTTCACTTGCACGCTTGAAAAAGTGCAGCGGCAGACGCTGCTGTTGACGGTCGGAAATGGGGCGGAGAGTGGCGGGGCGGGGCGGCGCGGGGCGGGGCTGCTCGCAGCCGTTGCTGTGGATGCATTTGGGAGTTGCTGCCGCGTGCGGTAATCACGCGTATTCATGGTTACTGGCGCTTACTGTTGCTGTTATTGTTGGAACCGGCTGCTGGTGATGCTGCTCCCTCCACAGTAGAGATGAGCATGGCGTGGCTTTTTTTTAAACCCATCACGAAAAGACTAAAAAAAGACGAGAAGATCTTGCTTGGTAAGGCAGATATAAAGATTTAAAATTTGTCAGCGTCTTTTCTAGCCATTTATAGCGTGTTTTAAGCACACCTAGTTCTGTTTTTACACGGTAGATTGGTTCCTCGTGTAAAAAAGACATTGATCATATGTTATTTTCAATCGTGCTAAAAGGAATAAAGTCGTGTAACCATAAATAAAATTTTTGATGTTCAAACCGTTTTAAATCAAAACCTTGTAAAAACAGAATTAGGTGTACTTTATTTGCAAACAAAAGTTTCCGTTGTATTTCTAATCTTTTTTAGAGCGATGTTTCTAGCAATTTTCCAGCCGTTTTTCTAGCCATTTATAGCGTGTTTTAAATACTTTATTTTCAAACAACAATTTCCGTTTTATTTCCAATCTTATGAACAAGTGTTTTGCGGTCTTCTTTATAGCGGTTTTTCTAGCAATTTTCCAGCCCTTTTTCTAGCCATTTATAGCGTGATTTAAATACTTTATTTGCAAACAACAATTTCCGTTTTATTTCTAATCTTGTGAACAAGTGTTTTGCGGTCTTCTTTATAGCGGTTTTTCTAGCAATTTTCCATCCTTTTTTCTAGCCATTTATAGCGTGTTTTAAATACTTTATTTGCAAATAACAATTTCCGTTTTATTTCTAATCTTGTTTACAATTGTTTTGCGGTCTTATTGATAGCAATGTTTCTAGCAATATTCCAGCGGCTTTTCTAGCCATTTATAGCGTGTTCTAAATCTATTATCTAACTTTTTGCTACGTAACTATATTGTAGCCATTTTTAGTAGGCGTTCTATCCATTTTAAGTGAATTCTCCAGGAATTTTCAGCTATTTTTAGTGGCTTTTCCAGTAGTTTTCTGGCTCGATTTCCAGCCATATTAAGCTGCATTTTAAAAAATTTAAATTAAACAATTTAAGCGTTTTATACATTTGTTATTTATTATTAGTATTTAATTATTGTTTATTATTTATTTTATACATTTTTTAGTGGTTTTTTCTATCCATTACCATTTATTACTCCCTCCATTGATGAGTAATTATAAAGGCACCCTCACCAATCTAAAAAAAAAAATGAACTCAAATGAAATCAGTTCAATATAACCATTAAGATTCTTTTCTATCGAGGGTCGCCCTCACACTCCAATTCTTTTCGTTTTAGTCGTTTTTTAAAATCTGTACTTAGTTGAATCATTAATCAATTTAGTTAATGACCTTCACAGATAAATAACTTATTGATAGCGAAGAATTAACGAATAAAAGTGTTCAAGCTTTAAATAATAGTAGTGTTATGGATAATAAAAATTAAATTTCTTAATTGACGATATAGTTTTGAAATTTAAAGTACATATCGACTACTTAAAGAATACGGAAGGGAACCTTCTACGGCACCTGAAGTGCTGGCTGTTGTCTAGAAAGCTTATGTTCTTGGCGTTACAGAGTGAGAAAAGGCACAGAACCTAGCTATATATACGAGATCGTAAATAGTAGCGCCTCACACATATGGTAACAGAAACAACCGTGTAAAAAAAGACATTGATCATATGCAAAAATAGGTGATTGGTTCTTTATCTCTATAGAAATATATATGCAATTTTTAATTTTTAAACCATGTTATATCAAAATCGTGCAAAAAAGACCGTGTAAAAACAGAATTAGGTGTATTTGTTGGAGACAATATGGGTTTTCTGTTTTCATTGTTATTATTATTTTCGTTGCGTGTTTTTGTGAACTTTTCTTAAAACGTTGAAAGTTGGAATTGAAGACACGCGTGACTAGCAGAAAGCTGCATGGCCATCTCTAGTCTGCAGTAGGCATTTCTTCTTCTTCTTCTCCGTTTACCCCACCCTCCGCTTCTTCTCACACTGACAGTGCGTTTTTTTTTTGGCACTTTCACTCTCCGAGTTGCTGCGCTTCGTTTAAATATTACGTTATGTTGGCCGATGAAGACGCATTTTGTTTTGCTTTGCTTCTTTTTTCTTTTCTTTTCTGTTTTTGTTGTTATTTTTGTTTTTCTTGCTGCTGTAAACATAAACAAAACACATGGAAATGGAAAAGAAATGCCTGCAGCTTCATGAGCTCCAATTGATTTTAACTGCGGGACTCCACCACTGCCTGACTCCGCGTTGTCCAAGGTTCGTTTGTCTAAACAACCATATGGCTAGCAATACATATGTCTGTGGATCTACAATAATACTAGACTCAGGCGTATGGAGGCGTTTTAAATTAATAATTATTGTTCATGATGAAGAGACTGCATTTGATCTCATTAGGTGTTGATGTGGCCCTTATGTAATGGCTAAAGAAAATATTGAATAACCGACATTGGAAAAACTTGCTTGGAAACTCAGCAACTTAAGTAGCTTGTGAACTTGAAGATCGATTGCTCTACGCAGCTATCATTTATCATTTATTTAAAATACGCTCTAACAATATTTTCAAGAGCAGAACGAAATTAACAATAACTGGCAGTCATAGATTTTTGAATTTAATGGCATTCAAGCATTTGTTGGAGAATGCTGTTTCAAAATTTCAGGAAAATAGTAGTTCGGGTTAATGGCTTTAAAAGTGAAATAACAGTTAGAGTGCTTGAACGATAACTTAAAAGCTCTTGACCTAACGCAAATGTCCCATTATTTCTTATGAAGAGAAATCAAGCTCCTTTTGACGTATGCCTTAGCTGAGTAAAGGCATTTCATCATTTAATCAATAATTTTAAGCTTCTACTAGTGAACCATAAGAGCCCTTTTTTGGTCTTCAACGATTATTTAATGATGATACAACAACCTTTTTCAATGTTCTTTAAACATCTTCGATGCATTACTACCAAGTTTCGACAAATTCGAGAAATAATTCATCAATATATCTGCTTTATATAATGTGTAATGAGGATAATAATAAATAACAAAATAATATTTGAATACAATTAGCACTTTAGAATGAAATTGTTTAGAATTATTATTAGAAATCAATCAAATTAATAAAATAATGTTGCCTTAGGACTAAGCGATTCTACATCCAGGCAGACCTAAGGACGGGCATGTCTAGATCGGTTTCTCTTGTCATACTGATTAACAATTCATACACTTTATGGGGTTAAAGAAGCTTACTTTTGCACAAGACTAATAAACCATTTTTATTCTACGGGTATGGGATATAAATAAATAAATAATAAAATATAATAATACCCATATGGACTGACTTGTAAATTTATTTAATTAAAGTTACAATTCAAAACAAAAAAAAAACTAGATATAACTCTAGTTTTCTTATTTATCATTTAGAATACAATTATTGTTTCGTTTAATGAAGAAGATTCATTAAGATGAACTTAATGGAACATTGAGTTAATTAATCAATAACTATGCTATAGGAAAAAAAAAAACAAGTACACGAAATTACAGAAAATTTAATAGTTAATGAATATTGTTTATTCATTATATTATTCATATTATTTAATTATTCATTAGTTCATGATGATTAATGGTTTTAGTGAACACGTAGCCGGGCAGCTCTAGTTATTCATAAACTAAATAAAAAATTGTGGACTACTTCCCTTTGTCATAGTTGGAGGTACAATTCTGGTAATCAAGGTAACTAAATGACTTGAAGAGCAAATGGAACACACATACACATATATACTCGTATAGATGTGCATAGGTCGTGGAAAATATGAAGGTACCCGTATGCCTTACTGGCTTTACAAGCAGCCCTAGGCTGGTATGGCATTAGTTTGTTTAAAAATTATTTATGCAAACCAGTGGCGGGTATTAAGAGTAGAGGCATTACATTTAATTTAATTGTTTGTTGACATTAGAACGTATACTTAATAGTCATTGCTCTTAAATAAACTCATTTGTTTTGCTTAGCCTACATGTATGTATTTCAGTATTTATGCAATTTCCACCTTCAATTACTTGAAACAATGGCAAAAAAAAAACACATCAGTTAATAAGTGTTGTAAATATCTAAATATATACTCGATAATCGCCTTGCTGTGGTCCTTGCTGCCCAACAAATGTTTATTGCGGCTTATGGGAAAGACAATAAATAAATACCAAGCCGCTGTAAATGCATTTTTATGTTTATGTTTGTGCGTGTGAGCTCGTTAGCGCCAGTTTCCATTGCTAGCTACCCACAACAACAACAACAACCTTGGCAGTGCAACTTTAATAAATCTCACAGTGCAATCAATATTGTGCGCAGCTTGTGTGAGAAGATGGGGCGGAGCCAGCATCTGTGCACCACATGTGTGAAGCACCACCTTAGGAAGCCAAAAGGAACTTCCTCCCACTGCCACTCGCCCTTGCAATGAAACAGATTGCATTATTGAACCGTCAGCTTTGGATATAGAAATTGCATTCGATAGAGCAGCGAATTGACATTAAAGGCTTTCAGCTTGTGTTTATGTGCGGCCCGCACTGTTTATTAACTCGAATACATTGCTAAACACACAACAACAACAAAAAAAAAGAAAACAAAAACAAACACTAACTTGCAGACATGGCCGTAGGGAGGGGGCTGCAAAGCGTTCAACTGCCCCCCCTAGATCAAAAATTTTGCAAAAAAAATTTGAATTTTTGCCGCATTGTACCAAAATCAACAAAAAATACATCCATTTTATGGCTACGCTTAATTTATCAGCTAGATTTCTGTGAAGATATAATGTTGAGAATACATATATACCTATATATATAAGTATATGGGCATGAAAACATTGTGTTAATGGGCTCAACTTATAACTCTTAAGTAGCCCTATATTTGGTGTTAAGGTTGATTTTGGGCAACGGGACAAACAGTTCGCTGATTTCATCGCAACCTGAGTCAATATACTTGTATATTAATGCGACTAATTTAAAAAAATTGTGCATTATTGTCTTTTAAAAATAGTTTTGGTTTAACAGAAACATTGCATGTTTATATTTTCCAACTTATAATACTATGAAACGAACAATCTTTGTGTACTTTAAATAAATAAATAGAAATGTAACAAACAAAAATATATTTAAATGCGAATAATATTAGTAAAATTAAATATGGTTTTTTTCAGAAAATGCAGTTTCAGTTCTGAACTGTCGCAACAAAATGATTTTAGATTTCTTCATCTGCCATAACTTTCTTTTGATAACTGCCCCGACCCAGTTAAAGCTCCCATTCCATGTTAGCTTGCAAAAGCAAATCTATTCAACTGAAAAGCATACGAATTCTTTTTAGAAAATTGACTAGACTTGATACTATAAATTACATATCAAACTAAAAGCAGCACCCATTAGAAAAATTATATATTTTTCTCTCTGTTTGCACGCCTCTTCGTTATTCATTTTCATTATTTTGAATTTCATTTTTCCCTTTTTTCCACATTTTTCATGTGTTTTTTGTATAGTGCAAATAATTTGAAAGTAAAAAATCGGCCAAAAAATTCTGGCCCACCCTGGACTAAATCCTGGCTACGCCCATGCTTGAAGATGGAAATTATTTGTGTGTTTTTGGCGTGCAACTGTGTAGAATTTCCTCACACGTGCCACAACAAGTATCAAAAAGCATCTGATGGCTGCACCAGACCTCCAGACAGTGGGGCGCACAAATGGCCCTCCTTTGAGTGTCTGTCAAACGCTGACTAATGGGCCAAGAGGTCGATTTATGACCACAGCTTTGCGGCTAGAGTGAGGGAGGGATGGGGAGGGGGGCAGCTGTCAGTAACTGTGAAAATTGTTAACAAATTGCGGCGCCGACATTTTTTTGAAAAACTTACGATATATTTAGAAAATATATACAAATATTTGTATGCAGTTGCAGTGAAAAGTGTTTGAAAAATGAATTTCGATTTCTTTTCCTTTCAACTTGTGGCTGAATGTCTTCTTAATTGACAATTTACTGCGAGTGCTTGACAAATGGGCCAAGAAAACTTAGAGTTTATTACACAATTATGAAGAGAAAGCGTCAAATGGCTGCAAAATTAACTATGAAAGAAACTATTTTATTTATCTTTAAATGTTTTTTTATTATATAAAATAAGTTTATATATGTATGCCTACGATCAAAATAAAATGAAGCCTTCAACATATGCTCGTAGAACATTTTTTTTAGAACTTTCACAAAACAAAAGCTATTTCCATTAAATGATATGGTTCTTAAAAAACTAATTTTTCTGTTTAACTAAAGCTGAGCAGCTAAACAATTAAAATTGTTAAATAATTCAATAATAAAAATTGTCATTGTGGTGTTATTGTCAAGAAATTTCCACAATCAAAGCTGTCTAAAAATCTCTCATTTTAAAAACTGCACAAGAACTTTGTGTTTAAAAACGAACATATATAATTAATACAAGATGATCAATATTTTGAAATTATTCAAAATATAATTAAGCAACTGAATAAAAACGTCTTCTTCATTGGACTTGGTTTTATTTGTGTATTAATAAAAACTTACTATTCTCAGTGAAGTGTTATTAATCCATTAAAGCTATTGAAATCTATTGAATTGAATTGGATTAGGTTTTTAAAATTATTCAAAGATAATTAAGTGTTGAATAATGTTTTAGAGGAATCAACTGATTTTAAAAACTCCTCTATTGGAATTGGTTTTATTTGATTCTTAATAAAAATTAACTATTCATTGTCAAGTGTTATTAATCCATTGAAGTGTTATCCATTGAATTGAATTTTGATTAGGTATTTAAAGTGCCTTATTATAATTCTTTCTTTTTTAGCGGAAACAAATCCCAAAAACTGCCAAAACCAAGTTCAACAGCTCCTGCGGATGAATGCCTTTTGACTGAAGATATATATCCAATTCCTTTGCTTGAAAATAGTCTTAAAGAAGACTTGAACATAACGACTATATATATTTCAAGTGATCCCAACAATGATGAATAAAATGAATAAATTCTAAATTTTGTTAAATTACAAATTTCTCTGATATTATGCATAATATCCATATCTTAACTCCCCTGCGAGGAGTCGTTTTTAAATATACATATGCTTCCGAGAGGATGTGCTCGGCTCGATCAGAAAATAAATCAAGAAGGAGAGCATAAATCTGAAATCAAATTAATACCCCAAATAACGCCACATATTTCCTTGTTAGTTCAGCATTTTAAATGAATCGGACAATGTGGAAATATATGTATTCATTTATATGCATATATATCTGTTTTAAAAAAGATATTAAAAAGGGTTCGCATGTATTAATACATTTTGATAAAGAAAAATTGCGTCAATCGATGCAAAATATGCGATTACGAGTATGACTTAACCTGCCATATTTGTCGGCCTTTTGTTGTTGTTATTGTTGTTGCTTTGCATTTAAGTGCAGGGCAGCCAATCGCTTGTTGGCATACTATACTCGAATAAACACTTGATTTATTTTAATGACGCTTTCTTTGCAACCAACACCCATGACGTTGCCATATTTGGACAGGCCCCCAAAAGCGTGCGTGGGTGGAAAGCTGTCTTTAAACGAAATCAAATCAAATACATACTCTCGTATGTTAGAGGAGAAAGCCGGAAATACAAGGTCTCGCTGCAAATAATTCGCTTTTGCGTCCTTGCTCCACAAAGAGTTCAAAACAAAACAAAGCGAAACGAAACGAAACAAAACAAATTACGATCAGAGACAAACACGTCGCAAAACGCCTGTCAAAATTGACAAGTGAAGTGAAGTGCTCGTGAATCACATTTCAATTACTCATTCGGGCGCAAATGCCGCTGCGAAATGTTTATTTTTGCTTTTAGCAGCCGAGTGTTTAACAAGAAGAGCGGCTAACGGTAAAAACCGGCTAATGCTGTGTAGCTTTGACGCATGCGCAGCAATATTACAAAATGTTACGAAATCGAAGCACAACACAGAAGAGGAAGACAATGCGATAGAGCAAGAGTGCGAGAAAGAGAGAGGAGAAGGAGGGGGGAAAAAACAACAAATACTTTGATATAAGAGATGCATACGTGACACAAAGTGCTGTCAAATTTTGTAATGTTTCACATTCATTTAAGACAAAAGGTGCTTCAATTTCTTGTAAAGCGCACAATTACGATCGAAAATTAAATATATTTATAATCTTATCTGAAGTTATTCTACTGAAGATGTGGTGGCAGATCAAACTATTTGTATTCATTTATTTGTGAGAAGTACCATATAGTATCACAAAATCCGTAAATGTTCGACTGTATGAAGGTATGCCTCGTTGTAAGTAACAAAGCTATGGTCACCATATTGGGTTTACAGCTTCTCCTAAGCCAGCTACTTTGCTTTTTAATAAAATACATATATTTTGTGATTCTAAGACAGTCTTAATGGTGAGATCTAAATACCATATAGTATCACAAAATCCGTATATGTTCGACTGTATGAACGTATGCCTCGTTGTAAGTAACAAAGCTATGGTCACCAAATTGGGTTTACAGCTTCTCCTAAGTCAGCTACTTTTCTTTTTAATAAAATACATATATTTTGTGATTCTAAGACAGTCTTTATAATCTTTTTATTCTATTTTGCCATGTATTTAAGTTCCAGAAGTGATTGGGTTTTAAAGTATTACGTTTTGGGATGGGTACAGAACATTTCATAGTCCGATTGGTAACTCTAGCTACTTATACTTGTTTTTCTTACCATTTATCAGAGGGATTTAATATATTTTGTAGCGGCTTTTAAAGCTATTTATAGCGATATTTATACATACATATTTTATAGCTTTTTTAAATATATTTTTGGTGGGGTTTCTAGACATTTCTTGGCTGATATTCTACCGATTCTCTAGCTATTTATAATTGTTTTTCTTGCCATTTATTAGCGGGTTTGTAGTTAAATAGCTAGAGCGGGTTTTAAGCCTTTTTCTAGCGGTTTTCCATCTCGATAATCGAAACCATTTTCTGGCCATACTTTGCAAGCCAAGTTTACATTAAATAAATTAAATAAATAAATAAATTTAAATAAATTAACCTAAATTAAATTATCCCAGTATAACCATTAGGTTTTACTTCCATTCCAATTCTCTTTCATTTCAATTGTGTCACCATTACGATGGTTTTGTCTGTGCGATAACTCCTGCTCACGCACGAATCTAAACACATCTATAGCTTATATTGTCGCTATAATTTGTTGTGCTTGAATTCCAGACAAGTCTTACTCGACTTTACTTACCACCTGGAAACAAATTGTGGCTAAGAGATGGCAACGAGAAAGTGTTTGTGCACAAAATACAAATCATGAGAAGAAACAACAAAACTGTTGGCAATCAAATAATTTGCGAAAGTGCTCGAATTTGAGTCGAACTGGCTGAAGTGGCTTTGCATATTTAATGTGTTGCAATAATAATAACAATAAATTGTAATAAACAATAAGCCGCGATTGTCGTACGGAATTACCTCAGCAATTGTCGAAGAGATGAGCAGTTCGAAAGGTTGAGCCCCCGAGCCACGTAATGTGGGTTAATTGCCCGGCGCTCCACATTGAGGTGCGAATTGTTATCATACTCATGTTCACATATAAGTATATACTCGTATATATACTTACATATTATATACATTGCCCTCAATTGCCTTCAATGAATGCGCAAAATGTAAATGCAAATACTTGTTTTGGGCCTATCAGTGCTATTGCAGCCATAAAGCGATGCATCAGATGTATTGCAATTGGTTTACCTTTATGGCGTAACTTGACATTGAACTGATTTCTCAGTTACAAGAATAAGTTGGGATACAGTTCTTTATTATATTGATGTCACAGTCCAGGTGAGAACTGGCTTCGAACTTGGGTTTTTTTTATGTTGTCGACAATGTATTTAATGTTCCTTTAACGAATGTTGATTCTCCGCTTTTTAGCTTTATATATTTTTTATTTAATAATTACTTATTATTATTAGTTATTTTTATTATTTAAATATTTTAGTTTTGTTTACATTTACTTGCTGATCTTTTATTTTTATTTCTCCATTTCAAATGTATTTTTTTGTTAGGTCCAATAATGTCTGTGATTCTGTTTGTCAATGAAAATCCCTCCATCCAGTTGAATTCATTTTTAGATATTTTTGTAATTTTTGTAATTTATATTCTTTTTTTACTCTTTTGTTTTATTTATTTTAAGTTCTTTATTGTCTTGGTTTTATTTTTATATCGACAGCTTCTTTTGTTTATGATATAAATAAATAAAGCATCATTCCTTTACTTTACAATGTGTCTAAAGTTGGTTTCTGTTTTGCACAAATTCAAGAAGCCATAGCAAGGAAACAAAAGAACACGACGTTGATGTAAAAAATTTGGTTTATTTTTAGCTTCTTTTTTTTATAAACAATGGTAGCAGGAGCAATTAGTTCAAGAAATAAACACTCAATAGCTTAGGTGCATAAAAGAAGCGTTCATTGTTATTCTTCTCACTCTATGCTCAAACAGAAAATAATAATTAATTCTGATCATAATCAGAACAGCAACACAAGCGGGTGATTTGAAATTTCTCTGGTGGCCAGATTTTTTTTTGGGGTTTTCCTGTGTACTGCATTTTGCCAACTAGAAATAACAATAGAATACACTACAGCAATTAATAATTGCCTGAATATATTTACAGCTAAATATTTTTAATAACATATCAAAATTATCTGTCACGATATAGTATTGCTTTCAAAGTGTTAGAAAGTTAAGAGTAAAGTTTAAATGATTGCAAAAAATTCGAAATAGGAAAGAATATATGATTAATTTTTTCAAAATTTTAAAATGCTTCTTTTGGATATTTAAAAGTAATCTTTTTTTTTAAATATATTAGTAAATAAAGATTTATTTTATTAAATCAATTATTAAATATCAATATCATTCTTAAAAACTATAATGTTGTATGTATAATTTTTGTGTATTTAGACCAGTTAATTAAAAGATATTTATGTTTATGAAACATTTTCTTCAGCTATGTTAGCTTTTTGAACTGAGTGTGTGACTATTTTATTTTACAAATCAAACAAATCCGCTTAAAAGCCTCGATTGTCATACACTGAAGACGACGTTGTTGGCGGTCAGTTGTTGTTGCTGTTGTTGTTGTTGGCAATGGGGCAGAATAAGCTGCCATGTGGGCAGCCTGATATTGATTTTATAATGCTGTCCAGACACGTTTCATTCAACCAAGCAATACAGATACAACGAATGCGCAGTTCATTTTCAAAAAAGAAAGAGAAGAAACGCAAGAAAAGCAAACACTGCAAGGCACGTGAGCTGAACATGTGTGCGATGGCCAGTCGGGGGTTAAGAGTGGCTTTTAAATGCACTTGTACCTGCAGCTGCTGCTAATTTTAAAACGCGCCGGAAAGCTCTGCGATAGGTGGAGGATTTTCTCTAGCTAGATTTGTGTTTTTTATGCCTCGAGTGCTTGAGTGGATAAGTCGACAAAGACCCTGTAAGCAGACCCTTTTACACTGCGCAAAAACATGGGCTCCACTAGCAAAAATTGCAAAATAATTTCCAAGACAGTTTAAAAATAGGAATTTCAACATTTTTGAAGGAATATTTTTTTGTTTCAATTCACATTTCATTATTATTTTCTCTAGCTAGATTTGATTTTTTTTTATGCCTCGAGTTCTTGAGTCGATAAGTCGACAAAGGCGCTGTAAACAGACCCTTTTACACTGCGCAAAAACATTGGCTCCACTTGCAAAAATTGCAAAATAATTTCCAAGACATTTTCAAAATAGGAATTTCAACATTTTTGACTGAATATTATGTTGTTTCTATTCATATTTGATAATTATATATATTTGGACGACTTTCTTCAGTGCATCTGCCCGCCCCATTCGACTTGGAAACGTGCAAACTGACGGAAATGGGCAAATGAAAACAAAAACAGAATGGAAAACGTGCAAAACGTCACTTGACTGGGTGCTGCAGACAAGATGCGTCACAGCGGAAAGCCAGCTGCAACAACAACAACAGCAACACATCAACTATAACCACAACTGACAAGACAAGAGTGTAAGACAAAAACTGAAAATGCACAAAAAAGTAAAACACAAATCAGGAAATGTGTGCGAAAGCCACAGACACGCACGCGCGGCTGACAGACAACAGCAGCAATGACAACACTAGACAACAACAACAACAACAACACTAGACAACAGCAGCAACAATCAACTATAGAAATTGTCAAAGCTGACAGTTTGACGCCTCAACTCACGCGCCAGCTCAAATGTTCATTTCAACTCAATGGGGCGGCAGAAACAACAAAACGCACTTCGATAGTTGCAACAAGCAAAACAAAAATGCAATGAATGAATAATAAATATTCTACAATTATTTATGTTTATGTTTTTTGAACAATAACAAATGCAATTAACGACATGCCAGCAGCAAGCCCCAGAGGTCAACAATGTTCAATTACATGCGCGTATCCACATGTCACACATGGCGAGGAAATTCCCATAAATGGGGACTCTATTCGCGTAGAATTGTAGTTGACGTGGCAGGCTACGCTTAGCAAATAAATTGTTTATCTAACTGTAAGCAAAGCAATGTTTTGTATTTGAATAAATGCATACATCAATAATCTAATCGTGCTAGATACTGTTGATAAAAGAAAGATGAAAAGGTGACGAACAAAAATGTTCCATTGATAGAGCACTATCTGAGACCTTGGCACTCGAGCTAGAGGTGCAAAAATTATCTATTTGGAGTTGTTTTCATTGAAGTTTGTTTTTTTTTGTTGAGAAAATAAATGTGTATGCCCTGTATTTGAAAGGAGAAGAAAGTATCTGCGACTCCATTAAATCCATCCATCGCCTGTCTGTCTGTATGAACGCCTGGATTTCCAAAACGGTTGCGGCCACATTGACCAAACTTGGTATGTAGACTCTCCTAGTCTCTAGACAATACGAGTTTATTTTATATTTGTTTAGTTCCGTCGGAACAGCTTGACTCTAACATTGTCTCCTTTTTATATTAAATTATATTTGCACGTTTAGATCACTATTAAAATACAATACAAAAGAAGGGGGATACCTATTTTAAAAAAATAAATTCTATTTATTGAAATTATATTTATACATTGAGATCACTATTAAAATAAGTACAAAACAATACGGATTCCTAGGTCAATAAATTGATGTTCAAGTTGATTTTCTTAAATAGAGTCCAAGGAGAAAAAAAAAACTCTTGAACATTATAAAAATAGGCGAAAAATATTGTACGTTTCAGAATAATATATCAAATGTATTATTTTAAAACAATTATACAATGCAATTATATAAAAATATTTAAATTTAAATTACATTAATTAAATTAAATTTATGATTTTAATACAATTATACATTATATAAAAAGAATTAAATTAAAATAATAAAAACTACAACTATATAAAGTAATTAAATAATAATAATTATAAAAAAATATTTAAAAAATAGAATATATTAATATACAGGTATATTAATATATTAATATATAAACAGCTCAAAAGAAAATATAATCACTGCTCTTTCCTTTAATAAAATTTCTAGTCTAGTCGTTCCAAGTCTCCCCCTATTCTAATTACCGTGCATATCAGAACTTAAACATGACACAACCGCGATAAAATTTCTTCCTGGTCATCAACAGACTTGCACACATTAGACTCACATATATATGTACAAGTATATACATATTTATATATGCACATACCCACTTAAAACATTTCATTGCTCAACTAATTTCCACTCGACTTTCTTTCTAAGCATTCAACACATACAAGTACGAGATGCCTTTTCCTTGCGATCTCCACTATAGCTACATATATATGAATTGTTGTATACCCTACACTTGGTGTAAATGGTCTTCTAGGCTAGGCTAAGTCTTGTTTTTTAACAAATATGTTTCTAGCTGTTTATGAAATCAATGAAAATATTATTAGCAACAGTTTCTAAATAAAAACGTTCTACAATTAGTTTTTGGAAGTACTGCTACCATGTCTTTCCATATTTTACAAATTAAATATACTTAATTATTTAAAGAGATATGTTTTGAAAAGCATTCCTGCATAAAAGTGATATATATATTTTTTTTGATATTAATTACTTTTGAAAAGTATTTAAGAAAGTAACCCGAAGGCAAATAAAACGTTTAGATACTTTTTTATCGATAATATTTACTTTTGAAAAGTATTTATGGAAGTAACCAGAAACAAAAAAAAAATCCTTTTAGATACTATTATAAATTTTTTTGCTTACTTTGAAGGTTTTTCTAGTTTTGGGGCTGTAATTAAACGGCATTCTAGGAAACATCAAACGCATAAAATGCTAAATATTTTAATATTTATTATATATTTTGATGAAATTCTTGATAACAAAAGGAGAGAAATTGCAAACAGCTTCAAGCAAGTAAAGGGTATCAAATGGCAGCGTAACCGTCGATCAATTGTCAGTCTTTTTGTGTGTGGGTTGCCGAGTTCTTTTGTGCAACAATTTACAGTTGTAAAGTGCGCAACACAGCAACAACAACAACAAGTGTGCAACTTATTGCGGCAATTGTTATTAATATGTGCGCCGAGAGTGTCAGCTGCAGCATAAAAGATAACAAATGCCACACAGCAACAACAACAACAGCAACAACTACAATAAAATATTTGACAAAAAAGATAGAAAAACATCAGCGATATAGTACTATAGTATGAGAAATCGCACGCGACCGATGTCAAAATGCGCAGACGGTCAAATCGGTCGTGCGGTCAAATGCCTTGCAGTTGCATTCAATCATGGCAATTGTGTGAGTGCGTGTGTGTATGTGTGTGTGGTGCCATAGTTGCCACCACTCGTGTGCGCTTAAATTGTTGAATATGCATTCGTTTATCAGTGGCATGTCAGCTTAGTTTAGTTTGAAAAGGCGGCGGCAGGCTGGCTTTTTTGTTTTTCTTCTTTTTCTCGTTGCTGTCGTGGAATTCGTTTAAAGTGCGCCAAGCTTTTTGTCTACGATTTCAAAATAAATTACAATTGCAAATTATAATTGAACACAAGTGCAACAAGATTGTTAGTGTCATGTTGATCGGTCAATTAATACCATTCATAATTGCAGCTTGCACCTTTTAGATATATATTGAGGTAACAAAAAATCTTTGTGAAGATAACATTCTAGACTCCTTATTACTCTTGCTCCATACTGAACATATGCTTAAGCTGGATTTGGAGGAACAAAGAGTTTTCTAAAGTGTGATTCTCTGTTTGAATGTTAGGAAGAGGAATGCGATTTAGTCAATATTTCAATTTTAGAGGCTTTGTGATGTGTGGATAGAGGACTGAAATGTACTTCCCTCTGATTAAAGCCACTCTGAGTATTGCTATATACATATGTCCTTGCCTAACAACAAAGAAAAACATTGGGAAGATTCGGCTGCGCTAATTATGCTTTAGTTTCTATTATCTCTTAAATATATTTGTGCTACATTTATTAAACATTGGCTCGAAAATGCGTAGTTCAAAGATGAGAAAAAATTAATCCAGGATTATTATTTTAAATAATTATGTTATTTGTGAAAAGTTCTTCCATCATAATCGTAGCCTATTGTACTATCGTTGACAATAAAATACAAACATTTTTCTTAATTCCCATTTTGTACGCATAATTGATAATTAATAAATATTCTTATATTTTATGGTACGAAAAAATTATATAATAATATATACATACATTTTCTTAATTCCCGTTTCGTTTTCCCCTAATATTTTTTACTTTCCAGCATAATCTTTATGTTTTGTATTATTTTATTGCGCATAAATTGAACACATAACAATAATTTTAACATATTTTCCACATAATGTCAGGACAAAATGAAAACTTTATTAATTTAATTTATTTTCATTTAATTAGGCTACGAAAGATTAACCAATTTATATATGTATATAGTTGAAATCTGTGGGATATAACGCATTCAACTGCACACCTTTTGTTATACTTTATTGCCAAGTCTAACAGCAGTGGCTTTGATGTAAATAAGTCATCAGCAAATTATGGTAATAAGGAAAAAAGTCGAAACATTCCGTTAACAAAGTTATTTACAAGTATATCTGCCTGCGTCATAAGACTTTCAAGGTATACTGCCTAACAATGGCGATTTGCATATTAGCTATGTGAATAGATAACTACAAGTATTAACAAACTTCATGTATCCTGTAGTTGATAAAGGAAGGAAGAACTGACGAAATTTATAGAGAATACGAGTATACAATGATTATTCCGATACAAAATGCTATTAAAAAAGTGAACCTCCTTTAAATCATAGCATACTTTTTAGCGCAAAAGAAATAAACACATCAATAACATTCTGCTAAACATGATAATGTTATGCTCGCTGCATGTTAGAAATGAATGTTATTCATGAACTAAATATGTTCAAAACTTTATTATACTATTTTAAGAAACGAATAGAGTAGCACTTAAATAAACCCTTAGCTTTATACTTACTTCTAGCTCTGTTTAACTAATTTCTGCAATTATTTTATATAGTTTGACATTTGCATGTGCGTTTGCTTGAATGTCCTCGAATTGCGTGCCCAAAAACTCATTGTGATTTATTTGTGGGAAAAAAGTTGGCTAAAAACGTTTGAACAAAGTTTAGTAAAGTTTGCTGACGTCAAAGCAATTTTTTATTTCTAATTTATATAATGAATTATAGTTCTGAATTTACTTATTTGTTATTATTATTTAAAGGTTGTATATATTCTTTTTCAAGTGCTTTATAAGAGTTTTTGGTTTATGGTTAAACAACTTAAAGAAAGGCTGTTTTTGAACAACAAATTTATATATTTGCAACTTAATAACAATAATAATAATAAAAAGCTATATTCAAAGGCCTTGCAGGCCGATTCCAAAAACAACCCACAGGTTGGCGAAATATAACCTTTTTAAAATATAAATAAGCTAAAAATAAAACAAGAATGAAATAGAAATATTGCAGATGTACTAGAGCTAAAAAAAACAAGTAAAAAAGCTAAAGTCGGGTGTCCCGACTTTGAAATACTCTGTACATATGTTTACAATAATTATAGAAAATAAAAAAAATTAACAAAATAAAAAAAAAAATTTGATCGATTTTACCTCTCTCGGTATTCGAACTCACGTAAAGGGTGTATAATTGCACATTTACATAGCAATTGCGTCTGTGTGAGTGTATGTATGCCTATGCGCATCAATTCGTGTCTGTGTAAGCATTTTCGCAGTCAACCAAACAGCAACATCAACAACAGCCGCGGGCAGCGCTTGAGCAGCGCTGCAGCAGCGCTGCATCAGCAAATATATTTATGGCTATAACTTCTTGTTAAATCGGTCTATCATAATGAAATTTGGCATACGGACACATAATAACTAACTGGGGGTATTTCCAAAATTTTAGTTCGAAATTCCAAGAATTACGGGAGTTACGATTTGCGGGGTAGAGGGGGGAGGGAGGGGAATTCCAAAATATACATTTTCTGCGTATTCACATAAGGCATCTGGGACTAAAATTTGGTGTTCCTAGGTCTTATAGTTTCCGAGATATAGGCGATTATACGAATGGAAAATCGGGAAAACCCCCATAGGGGGGAAGTGGGGGGGAAAATCAAAAAAATAAAACAAACTCGTATAGAATACACACATAACGCATCTTCGTGCAAAATTTGGTGTCTCTATCTCTTATAGTCTCTGAGATCCAGGTGTTCATACGGACGGACAGACGGACAGACGGACAGACGGACAGACGGACAGACAGACAGACAGGGCTAGATCGACTCGTCTCGTCATGCTGATCAAGAATATATATACTTTGTGGGGTCTGCCACGCCTCCTTCTGCCTGTTACATTTTTCAGCTCCCGCAAACCTAATATACTCTTGTACATTTCATGTACAGAGTATAAATATAAGTATATATTTAAAATAAACAAACAAAATGAAGAAGTACATAGCACTTATATCGATTTAATTTATTTCTTGGCAAATACTCCTGAGAAGCCGAAATGTAATGTTTAGAAAAATCTATAGCATGCTTTTGGGCTGCGCCCGAATTTACAAAGTCCAGTGCGTCGTAAACTGTAAAAACGGAACTAATAGCTTGTACAAGTGAATATTCGAATAAAAAGAAGATCTAGGCTTCACGAAATGAAGCCAAGAAATAATATAGAGTAATACAATCTAAAGACACATATTCCAAGCATTTCTTAATAAATTAATAAAGCAGCCTTTTGACAAAAAGCGATGGATAATAAAAATGTAATTGCTGAGATACTCTGGATTTTTGTTCAAAACTATTAAAATGTTTGCCATATTTAAAAAATTGCATAATCGGAATTAATTAATAAAATACAACTAACTTTTAAATAAACGCTTTCAAACTATTGTTGTTGAATCAATGATTTTCTGTGGCCATTTTCAATGATTTTCTCATTTAATTGAGCAGCATCCGCAATCCTTGACCCTGGCTCTAAAAACTCCGTTGGTTATGGTCGGAAAATGCTTATATATATGTTCTCCATCGATGTACATATATATTTCAACAACAGTTATGCACATAAGGTTCAGCTCTCAACTAATTTGCATGTAATTTGTTGTGTCGGCGGCACCGACGCGTTCTTGCCTTTCCCTCCATGTGGCCAACAGGAGCACACTCAATATTTTCTGTGTTTGCAGTCAAGATGCTTATCGAGGCGACAACAACAACAGCAATTTTTTTTTGGTAGCCACAAAATCGCATACAATTGGACACTCTGAGCGCGTCACTGAGCCGCTTTACATGTTGGTTGGTCCCCTTTTAACTCTTTCTTCTGCATAATATCAAGTTCAGGCTGTGTGCTCGGGTAACCTGATCACTGCAACACTATGGTTGTTGTTGTTGTTGTTGTGGCTGCTGACTGCTGGCTGCTGCTGCCTGATCATGATCTTGTCTTCGTTTGGCAACTGCAACTGCAAGCTCATTGGCCCAGTTGGCACTGTTTGTTTGACATGTTTGCCGCACTTTGCATGAAATTTAAATTGATACGATTTCGTGTACTCGTATTTGGTCTGCAGGATGAGTTCGTTTGTGGATATAGGCCTGTCTGCTGATCTGCTTGAAGTAATGCGGAAGCTGCTCAGCTTAGCCACAAGCTGTGTTTGTTGCGTGTTTGTTGTTGTTGTTGGCCAGCGTCAAAGGTGTCAACCTGGCGTATGATTGATGTGCCAGTGTGGTTGGCCTGCTGGTATATGTGCGTAAATAGGTCTTGGATGGAATTGATAAACATCTTAACGATGTCAAATGTTAATACGACTTCGAGCTACACACACTTTCGAATATAAGTTGAATTATATTAAAATTCTTTTCCATTGGCTTGCACAGTATTTTAAAAATATAGTTATTTAGAAGTTCTATGATCAGAGCTGATGAAAACCTTGGTGTTCAACTATTTCTTTATTTAAGTTTTTTAATTCCTAATCATTATATGAAGTTAAATTCTTTTTGGAAATTTGTACAAATATTGAATACTTTTAGTATTGAAAGTCCCACATTTTTGTAAATGTTAACTTAATTTAAGTAATACGTATTTAAATAATTGTAACAGTTCAATCTGTTCTTTTTGTAAAACAAATGAGTCTAGAGGAGCGGGTAATAATTTATCTCCATCTTGAGTCCATAAATCGTTTTTATTTCCAGCTTAAAGATCTTCCTATCTATCTATAAAAATGAACAAATATATAGAGAATAATAAACTCAATAAAATGTTTCTATTTAAAGCTTTTGAGAACCGTTTCTAAAAAGGTTTCCCCAAACATTTCAAACAAATGGAACGCCTTTCAAACTGAAAACAGATTAATTGTGATTTAGTAAAAGGGTTTTTTTGAAGTGCAAATTGTACGTTTAGGCTCCATTTTATATCACTAAAGTCTCGTATATTATTTCCTTTCTTGGCAATATTTTTTTTTTTTTTTGTCATACTATTTTGCGATCCAAAAAGCAATCATTGAAGCAGCTGAAAAAAATAATACTTTGGTTAAAGAACGGCGCCATGCCATGTCTTATAAACATATTAATATTAATAATATTATAACAATAATGGAAAACATGAACTCTTCTCTTGAAGAAAAGAAACTATCTTGAAGTTTTCAATGAGCCCAGATAGAATTTGCTTTTGTAATGAAACTTAAATAATTGATTTAGCAAACTTTATTAAATTTACATTAGCTGCCATATGGGAAATAAGTCAGTTAAATAGCGCAGCGGATATGTCTAGAAATCTGGCATAATGCCAAGCGTAGGCGCCAATGTCGCAACAGTGTTCACACAAAACAGTCGGTTGTGGGGCCGATAATTACAAATCGTAAAACATATATATAGTCGTATACGTTTCGACAATATTTACTGCGCAGGCGGGGCAGAGCTGCGAAAAGTAAACTGTAAATTGAAGCGGCGTGCGTCGCCGGCAAACAAACGGCATCAACATCGTCACCATTCGGTAGCGAGACGTATTAGCGGCTATTAAACGGCCAATTTGCATGCGGCTGGCCAACTAGACGGAAGTTCAAGGCGAGCCGGGACGCCACACATAACGAGCATTACCAATTTTCCGCCTTTGTTGGCCAAGTTGCGAGCCCCAAATTTCGTTTCACTTTAAAGTCCACTTCAATTTATGTTGCCGGACAGTTCTGCGAAGGTGCAAACGGGTTCTCACAACAATGCGAGGCAGGCAGGTTATTATTGTTGTTGTTGTTGTCGTTGTTATTATTGTTGTAGTACGTATATGGTGTGTGTAATTGCTTTTCGAGTAACTGAAGCGATCTCGTGTTGCCGATAAAATTCCAGCCTGACGGACACTCTCTGTGTTTGCAGTGCTTGCAACAAAATTGTAATTTTCTTTACTTTAGCGATTAAAGTTCAGATTGCAGATCGCTTTCAGTGCCGCTGCTCTCAATACTTTGGGGCGTAATTAAGGGCATTACGAGCGGGCTCCCAGCTAGGTGTAAAGTAAGGTGCTAAGCACAGTTGCTTGCTGCTAATATTAGGTTTTGATGCGCAGTCGCAGCCAACAATTAATTCTAGCCGTTGCACAGTGGCCACAATGATTAATCCAGCGCTCAATTTCTGACTATATTTGTTTTTTTTTTTGGAACAGAAAACAAAGCATTGGAATTTGTTTTCATTTATACTTTTTTTGCTCTTGATAGGAGAGAGAGAGAGAGAGAGAGAGAGAGAGAGAAGGAGAGTTCCCTCATTATAATTATAATCTGAACATAAAAACCGAAAGGCATAGAATTAAATGGAAAGTACGAGTAGTTCTTTGTGGGTCTATTTGGAATAGAACGGCGAAGACGACCTAACAGGGCATAGAATTCCAATAAGCTTGGGAAACAAAATTCCCTACAAACCGCAGTCCTGTGGATTGTTAATAATGGCTGAAGTAAAAGCAATAGGTTTCTAGATCAGGCAATATACTCAACAGGCTAGAGGTATAGGAATCCGAGGAATCGATATACTATAGTTATGTACGTTTGTCGGAACGTCGGTAAATTTTGAGGCAGAACAGCTTGGCTCCCCCTGATATTTCTTTATATTTTTTACTTATTTTCTTTATTATATTAAATCAACAAATTGGGCTGTGGATACAGATTACAATAATGATATTCTATACTATATCATATATTTATTACAATAAATATATAGCAAATTATTACGTTGTAATTTGAACTTAAAATATAAGAGCACGATTATAAAAATGTCAAACTTATTATACAATTTAATAATCTTAAATAAAGAAAAGATTAAAAAAATAAAAAACATAAAAAGCCGGAATAATATACAATAATATCTATAAATGCAATTATTTTATTTGCCATTATTTGCCAGCTATGCCCTGATTCATAGCCAAAATATATATCTTTTTTTAGATCAAATGTATACTTATTGACGATCCTATACTTATTAACTCAGGCTTTGTATGAAAAATAGTTATGTTTATTCGGTTTAAAAACAGAAAAATCGTTGCGCTAATATATCCTATAGCTGCCTATATGAGTAATTGGTTTAATAAAGTTGAGGTTGAAGAACTGTGGGAGAGTTGAGGTCGCGAGATTGTGTTCAATCTAAAAAATTTCAAATTTGATTAGAAATATTAGTTGTGAAACCTTTAAAGCATTTTTTTGAATGTTGTGGAATCGAGAATTAAAATATACGGCTTCGGAATTTTCGAACTTAGTTCCAGTTTGACAAGGAAGTTCAACTTCAATATTTTTCTTTGAGTGTAGTTAAGAAAACCATGCATTGGCAATAAAACAGAGGGATGCACAAGCCAGACTTCATAAACAGGCCACTTGAGGCAGAATACAACCAAATATTTCAAAGATGTTACACACATGCTATTTGCTAGGAAAACCGAGCGACAAAAACTGAAAAAAGGACCGTAAATAAGCGTGAAAAGGGAGAGATAGAGAGGTAGACAGACTACAGGTAGCAATGGTTAGGAATAGGATAACAATATAAAGGACAAAACTGCTGCACTAAAATAAGGATAGAGAAAGAAATAGTATATAGTTAGATCTTAAATGAAAAGAAAAGAGAGAAGTGTATTATTGTACGAAAATTCTTGAAGTATATAGCAGGAAATTTTATAAAAGGCCTGCATTGCAAGAAAAAAGTTCAGACGCAAACTGCAGATTGAAGCGAAGGATTGTTTTGTGCGCCGCCTTTAGGGTGCACGGTTTATTTCTTCAGCTCTAAATGCAAATTCTTGCCGGTTCTCGATTTAAAAAAAATCCTAGCTAGCAGCTAAGAAAGTTTCTAGACCATTATTCAAGAAACGAGGCCATAGCAGACGCCTTCGTCGAATAGAAAATCTGACGTTTTCAAGACGAATAAGTGCTCCGGATTCCACACAACAATTTCGCGGCTATAAGTATAAGAGAGCTTTAAATATACATACAGTCGAAGAAATTGCTACCTCCAAAAAAAAAAAAAAAAAAAAAAAAACAACATCAAAACATATCTGGAATGGACCCAGCCGAATACAAGCAACTCCTGCAGGAGCAACTTCAATATATAGTCGATGAACTAAAACAGATCGAAAGAGCAGAACAGGAGCAATTGAAAAAAATGCATGACAATACAAATACAATTCCTGCGGAAACAACAGAGCCTCCTAAGAAAAAAAAGCGAGCTGGTAGGAAAGCCAGAATCAGAAAACAATTAAAAGAATTGTATAAATTGGCATACGAATCGACAGGAGAGGTGCAACATAAATATATTGTAGCAGCTGAGAAATTAAAAAATGAAAGAAAGAGAAGAAAAATAATTAGTCTTAAGAGAAAAAAAACTTTAAGAAAAAAAGAAAATAAAAACAAAATGTTGTTGGCAAACTGTTAGAAAAACTCTTCTAATTTAATAATAATATTTTAATTAAATACTAAACAATAATTTAACATTTAATATTGAAAAATTTGTTTAAAAATGAACGTATTTTTTTCTTGGGAACCCCATAAAATCATCCTTAATTGAATGCTATAGTTCTTATCCCAGAAATAGTCAGTTTTTCAATGGAATCTCAGAAAAGAGACTAATACTCCAGCTGGCAACTCAAACGATAAAAAAATAGCCTTATCCCAAATGTGGCCAAAGAAATAATCTTGGCCAAAACTCATTTAGGCACTCCTTAACGTACTTAAATGACTATAGTAACCTGTAGAAAATGTTAAAAAATATATATTTATGAATAACTAAAATATTGAACATATTTTGAGTCAATATTTTGCAAAAAAGTTAACCGGCTTTGCAGTAATGACATTTAAATCCGACTTTTATACTTTTAATATCTTATATCCACATTCTTCCTCAAAACAGCTATTTAACCCAAATAATTCGGCAGCTATATAATATAATGGGGCTATACTTGTATATGGCTTATAATAAACATGCTCTGTGCATTAGTAAGACAAGTCTGCAAATAACACTTTGAAAAGTTCTCTCATCTACTTGTATATCAAGTCGTCTCTTCATGCTAATAATATTTTTACCCTTAACATCTGTTCAGCGTCCTTCTTTCTATTATATCCTGAAACCAAAAAATTCAAATGGACCTTCAGCTTTAAGCTGTTCCCATGTCTGTATCTAAATTCTCAGTTCGTTTCAAATGCTTGCTTTTTCCACTGTCCCTTAATAAAGTCATTAAAATACTTTATGAAGATTTGAGAGACCCTTAATTTCCAATCTTGATATTATAACAACGTTTAATAGCAAAATGTTAACCCATTTATGACCCGATTTTCTATATTTGTGTGTGTGTGAATGTGTGTTTTTAGCAAAGCAATTAATTGACATGCAAAACACACAACACTCGCTGCAAAAACACACACTCACAGACACATACACAGACAAAGCAACTGACAATGCCGGAAAACAACTTTATTAGCTTAATTAAAAATCATCAAAAGGTTCATCACAGCCACAACCATAGCCCAGAGCTAGAAGATATCCAGCACGCATTCCATTAGCTCCGGTCCTCAAACAACGAACTCCCAACAACTAAGAATACTCTTACAGGGTTGGGCTCACAAAAAGGAGCCTATAAGGCACTCTCAATACTCGAATTATTAATAAGTAAGGAAGTATTATGAAAAAAAAAACCAAGTTGTAAGTGAACAGAAACAAATTGTATGTTTTAAAATTGGAAACTAAAAAAATAAGCTATAATAAATAATATTTTACATAAAATATTTAATTTATAATTTATTAATTATAATTTATATTATTATAAAGAAAACTTGAGGCAATACACAGAGTTGCAATTCTAATGCAAATACCTATTGGTTTTGTACAACAATTATTAAAAATATTTGCTTTGAAAGTATTTTTTTACCAGCTGCTAGTCCATTGACCTAACAGAAACCAGAGTCAGGGAAATTGGAAAACTTATTAGATCAATAATAATTTTAAATAAAAATAAGTATATTTTATCAAAAAGATACACTGGGAAATAATTTTTAAAAAATGAACTAATGAACTTATATGACAAACATTCTCAGTAAGCGCAAATATTTAAGCTTTATCAAAAATTAAATATATTTTTTACACCAAAAAAAAAAAGACGAAGGGTGTGGGGGGGCAAATTCAAGAGATGCACCACATCTGAAACCATTTTAAGTCCATTTATAGAGCAATACTGCTATTATAAAATTTTTAAGCATTTAAACTAAGCTTTGAAATATATAATTAGATATTATTTTAATTTGATTAGATTTCTCCTTAGGCTTTTCTAGCTTATAAGATGCTTTTTATAATTTATATATATTTGTATATATTTCGACAGTTAATGTTTGTTGACATAAATAAATAAAAATAAAGGCTTACAAATTGTAGTAAGACTTTTCTTCGCCCTATGGGAGTGTCCGCTTAAAGGGATACTTAAATACTTCGTTGTACGAATGAATGTTTTAGAAAAAGTGCTCGTCTTAGAGGAGAGTCCAGATAAAAGAGGTGTCAATTATAACAGTTTTCACTGTACTTTTGATGAGTATTTACATCAAAAAAAGAAGACCTTTAATTATTGGCTGAAGAGTAATTGCTGTGGAATTTTAGAATTTTAACTAACCCCTTTCGTTTTTTCTAAAAATAGTTCAAAAACATTTTTAGCTCTCTTTTTCAAAAAAAAAAAAAAGACAACACCTGTCATGACAAACTGGAAGTGCTCATTTGGGAAGAGTATAGGACTGAATGCTGAATGTTGGCAATTTAGCAAGTTTACAGCTTCACAGCGACAGACCTTACTGCGTGTCCATAATGGAAACCTATGCCCAAACGACAGACGGATCATCCAAACGGAGCGACCAAGCAACTAGCCAGCCATCCAGCCAGCCAGCCAGACAACCAGACAGGAAGACAGCCAAGCTCTGGGCATACCATCACCATCAGTGACCAAGTCGTTCCAAGTTGAATGACGTTTTACTTGATTGCAGTTAATTTTTCGCCACTCCCTGTCCCCCGAATGCAAATTCTGCTCGCTCCCTTTGCCAGCAGCTTTGTGTTTTGTGACGTTGTAACGAAGTCTCAACTCAAATCCAATTGAATTGCCACAAAGTCTATCTTTTTGTTGTTTTTATTTAGTTTTTTTTTTTTTTTTTTTTTTGATTGCTTATAACGCGGCCTGTGTGTGTGTGGCGATGTTGCCATTCAGGAAAGGTTGCGGGTAGAGGGCGGGGCGGCAGCTTAGCTACAATAAAAAATTAAGTTGTAAAATGGGGAAAACGTGTTGAAAGATTTTGGGGCATAAACGAACTCTCTGATTTACTACGAACATTGTGTTTTTGTGTTTGTTATATGGGGCGCTACGCTATTCAGCTTTTAACGGCCTTTTAATGATTCCTTTGCCTATAAGAAACTGTGTCGCTGTGGATGTGTGTCGAAATGGTTTCAGGTAAAAGCGAATGCAGATTTAATAGCAGATAAGCCTAGTTTATTGGGTCCAACAGTTTTGGTGGTCCCTCCATTGGGCAATTGGAATTTGAAAAAGTGTTCAATTTTCCATTTCTCCCTTACTCCTAAACTGCATTTGTGACCCCGGTCTTGATAATTAATTGCTTAAAACTGCACTTTAATTGTTATTCCAAGAGTTGAAATGAAATTTAATAAATTATAAAGGATTTCTTTTCAATTTTGCAGCAAATATAAATTAAATATTATTTAATAAATAATAATAAATAAAGAAATAAATAATTGTTTAAAACTGCACTTTTATTCTTCTTTAAAAATCTGTAACGAAATGTTGTAACGAATAAATGGGTTTTTAATAAACTCTGAAGCAAATATAAATTAAATATTTTACCCCAGAACTTTCGTAGAAAATTAATTCAAGAAGTGTTAAAAGATTTCTTTAAAATTGTGTTTAGTTGTTCTGACCACCTTACTCAGCTGTGTGTCACTTACTTGTATTTAAATCTTGGTCTATAAAAATAATGGCACACTCTAGTATCAAATTAAGAAGGCTAGCAACAATTTGTTGAACAAAAATTTCCTTCCAACTTTTATTTATTTATTATTCATTTAAAAAAATGTAGGAAATACTACATGTGTACAATGTTTAATTTATAGACTACAATTTCCTAAATTTATGTCAAATTTTTGTTTAAAAAAATGGAGTTGCTAAAATAATTTTGACTAGTTTTTAATTTTATTTATTTATTTAAATTTATTTTTTAATTTTATTTATTTGTTCATTTTGTCGTATTTTATTTATAATTTTGCCTATTTTTATAATTTATATATTTATTTAATTATTTTTTATTTTATTTATTTATTTATTCATTTTGTTTTTTAATTTATTTTATTATTCATTTTGTAATCTTTATTACTACAATTTTAATGTGTTAATGGTACTTTCCTTTATAGCATTCCTTTATAGCTACAACAAAAAATTTAGTAACTGTGCATTAATATTAAATCAAAACTCTGCACTCTTTGCATAATAGCGCATTGAAAAATAAACCTAAAGCTTCGTGCGCCTTTTTGCCTCGCACTGTTGAACTATTGACCTGAATAGTTGCCATTGAGCCACAATGGTGATGAGGATGAGGATTGTGGCTGTGTGGCTGTGGCTGTGGCTGAGATGATGATGCCGTCAATAATGTCGCTGATGACTTGTGTTTGATTTGCCAATGCCGAGTGCTGACAGTGCCATGACTTTGAATTGAAACATTTGGCCAATTAAATGAAAAGAGAGAGAGAGAGAGATGAGTAAGCAAAGGCTGTAACCCCAAGACCTCTAGCCGGCATAATGGGAAATTGCTTATGAGCGGAAAAGGCCAATATAGTATGCCAAATTTAGCCACGACTTCCGTGGATATATAGGCAGAAGCAATAACCAGACATGACAGGGTACTCGAATGCTTAGGAATAACGAGATAATAGCCACCCAATGCCTCTTGCAGTGGCAAACAACCCATTTCTCAGGCCTACGCAGACCGGATCAAAGCACAAACATTGCACTGTGGTGCGCAAATAAATAAAATCTCAATATTTGTCTTACGTTTAGGAAAAAAGAATTTGATAAAAAAAATTAGCTCTTTCATTTATTTATTTTATTCATTTATTTTGTAAGCAGAAGTAAAACAGCATTTGAAAAACATATTTAACTTCTATAGAATTGATCAAAAATGAAGGCAAAGTAGTAGTAAGCAAGCAATTATTTTGATTATAAATATTATGCTCTATGGCTCGATAACTGGACTTTTTAGTAGATCTACAAAAATTATACATTCTTAAAACGTAAAAAACTCAACAAGAGATATCTGCCACAAAAGTTTTTAGAGGGCTTTAGGATATAAAACATCGAGTTATCTTTACAGAATAGAATAAGTATGCTGTAAATGTTTAGTCAAATATTTTAAAGAATTTGTTTTTGGTGCCAAGACGAATATAAAATTATTAAATTCTTAAAAACAAGAAACTGTACAGAAGCTATCTGCCGCAACAGCTTATTGAGATTTAACGAGTGATTTCAGATATAAAAGAATTATCTTTACTGAATAAAATATGCTGTAACTGTTTAGTCAAATATTTTTTTTGCTAAGATGAAGATTTAATTTTGAATTTAATTTTTCATTTCATTTTAATTTTCGATGTGAATATATTTGATCATATATCTATCATTATATAAAAAAAAACACATTTACTTTATAATTTTTTGTGAAAACACTTTATTACTTTGAAGATAACTAATTATTGACGTGAATTATTGATTGATTATTGATATTTGATCATATATCTACCATATTTTCGAAATTTTTGTGAAAACACTTTATTACTTTATTCAATTCTTTAGACACTTTTCAAATTGATTTGGATACGAATTTCTTATAGCTTTCTGATGTCATATTTATTTAATATAATAAGTTTTAATGCTTCAATTGCGATTATTTAGTTTTCTGTGGCACAATTTTATTATTTTTATTTATTTTTTCTTAAAATACTTCTACTTCTTCTTATATATGTAGATGATTAATGTTTTTTCTTATTCTATATAAGTGCATCTTTCCATCTTCTGTCACTTTTGATGCCACATGGATTTGCAACAATTAAACTTTGCTGTCTTCTTCAATTTGTAGAACAACCCACCAACCCTTCCATTCCAATTCCAGTATTGCATTCTGCATTCGATCGATAAGTAATTAGTTTTGCCATTCATATAAAATATATTTGAAAATTTCAGACTTTTTTTAAGGTTAGCTACAACTTTTTCCATATTTTCTATATTTCAGTCAGTGCTAGAATTCGAATAACTGTGCTTTATTCCATAAACTTGTTCTGTGTGGGTTTGCTGGCAATATCAATTACATAATGCGCGCATGTTCAAAATAAGTAGTACTGTAGGCAAACACGGGTGGCGTTTATCTAATAGAGTCATGAATATTTAATTTCTACAGATTTGTGAGAGAAGTGAAGTGCAGGGAAAGAAGAAGAAGAAGCAAAACTGCAGCGGGAATGACATTTAAGCGGCAATTAAAGGAAACTGTCAGCAATTTATCTTGCACATCGAGCACGTCAAAGACAAGGAATGAGATGCAGACGAAGACCAAGAGACGTGACTTCCCAGGAAGCTGAATGCTCGTACTATTTCATTTGCGCCTCCATAATTGGCTAGCCAAGACGATGGTTGCGGCGGCTAAGGTGGTTGCGTGGTAATGAGCTTGGGATGCTTGAGATGGAAAGTAAAAGGGATACCGGACCCACTAATTGGCACCAAATATGGCCAACTGCCTTGCCATGGAATTCAGCAGCATAACACTGCAAAAATATGTCAAAATGTGACAAAATGCGTGTAGAAGGCCTGGCTGACTGGCATGGGCGGCGGTGGAGAAAGGTTGCGCTTCGCGTAAATCCACATACCGATGGGCAAATGGCAAGAGCACCTTTTAAGGTGTTCATTAGCCGGCCAGAAGGGACGCTGCCAACTCACAATCAATGTGTCCGAAAATGGCAGCAAAATCTCATCAGTTTTTGCCATTTATGCTCTCTCCCTCTGAACATCAAGATCATGATCATGATCATCACAATGATGCTCCAACTTGATAATGTGCCTTCGAAGAAGCATGTCAGGCTGGCATCGATCACAGCTTATCAGCCGAGCTTCCGTCTTTCCCCCCCTTTATCGACCTTTTTCAACATACATCTCATTCGCTTTCTTTTGTTTGCGGTCTGAGTTGAGCTGACAGGCTCATCTTCATGCCTGCCCTTAAATGTGAACTGCAACCAGTCTTATCGTAAATAAAGCGATTTCCACTCGATCAATTGTTGGCTCCTCTGATTTACATTTCCATTTTGTTTGTCTTTTTTCTTTGCTTTTTCTTTGCTGTTTTCATTTCGATTCTGCCAGCCATAAATTGTCCTGAGGTGTGATTGGCTTCGACCTTAAAACTTTCACTTGTTTTGTTTGCAACTGCTGTTGAGTTTCAATTGAGGAAGCAAGAGTCTTTTCACAAACAAGTGGTCTTCAAAACTGGGCTTCAAATAAGAAATTCTGTGCAATTAAAAACGTAATGCAGTCGCTTTAAAGAATCAAAATAATAACGTGTTAAAAAAGAAGTTCAGGAGAATAGGCAAATATATTTGCTTTAAACAACAATTTAAATTAATAATATTAATATTTATAATATTTATGTATATGTTATATAGTGAATCAATAAAGTGTTGGCACAGGCAGAAATTTTTATGAAAAACTGGTTTAATACCTATTATTGATGGAGGTATGAAATGATTTAGATTAATCTTAATAAAATTGTAATAAGTTGGTAAAAGTTCGGACTCTAAATAACTTTCATATCATAGACTCAAAAGATCTTAGGGTATTGGGTTGTTTTATTTGTTTCTTTATGTAGAGATGCACAAGAAATTAAACAATCATTAAACTAAACAGTGTTGCTATCTTTTTATTACGAATATCCCTTTACTATATACTATTTACATTATTCTTATATATATTTAATTTGTCTGCCAAATATTGTTATTTTTTAGGAAGCTTATTATTATTTTTAGTATTTCTAGTGTTGGGTTTTTTCTCCATGCTGCTGCTACATAGTTCAGGCTTTCAATTAGCAAGTGTTCGATATTTATGGTGACATTTGTCTAACATAATGGACAGAACTGGGAGATTTTTTATTCCAGTAATGTTCGCTTGTCAGCTTTGTGTGTCACAGTCTGAAATTAATAATTTTGCCTTAAACCTATTAGATATTCTATAAACACTAGGTTAGCTTACAGTATTAACTTTAAATGAAATAAATAAATACTTTTAACCAAGATTGAAAAGTTTTAGCTTCTGACAATGAATGATTTTCACTGAATTTGCATACTTTTCATCAAGCATTCCAATGCTGTACAACATTAGATATATCTAAAGCACCAAATACATAAAATAAAATAAACAAGTTGCCGCTCCTAACAATATGCCTTTACATACTTAGGTTCTAACAATAGCGTATCACGTAATGAAATTAACCAAAAATTACGCCTCTAAACTGTTGATTATCAGCCACTTGGAAATGCCGCACTCTTTGAACTACATTCCCAATGCAACCTGCAATTACAACTTCATTTTACGGACTCTCAAACGTTGGGGCGTAATCAAATTAATTTCCCATAAAACTCTCCAATTAGTAACTCATTCAAGGCACTGCCCCAGGCACAGCTGGGTTCTGACCAACAAAAAAAAAAACAACTTTCAATCCCTTTTGTTCCCTACAACCATTTGTAGAACACAAGTGAGTGTCAATATTAAAATGCACCGCATGACACTGAAAAGGTCATAAACTTGGGGCAAGTCTTTCTACATACTACGCGTCTAAAGCGGCGTCAACGGGCCCCTCTAACTTGTTGAAAGTCAATGAAATGCGCACGGGGTGGTCCCTCGACGGCTCAAGAAGTTCTTTTTCTAGATCTTGCCTCGCTGCTGAAGTGAGGAGAAATAAATATTGCTGTCATTTGATTAGAAATGCCGTCTGCATATTTTAATAATTTCTAGAATTTCTATTTTGCAGAAGCAAGGCTCTCGAATTTGTGGGGCAGGTTGCGTCTGCGCATTAATAAGGTACAATTTTTTCAATTTTATTTTATAGAAATGATGAGTTCAAATATGCGCCATCATGCAGAAGGCAGGTTAAAGGGCTCGAAATATTGTCGTAGGTCATGGACTTCTTTTTTTAGGTCATTCATTTTTTAAATCAAATAATAAACAGTTTGGCTTAAACATACTACATGGCTTGCCACGAATTTTTGGATATTCTATACATTTTATTGAAATTTGAAGCAATTGTTGATTTTTGAAATAAATATTTAAAAAGCCAATATTTTCCATTATAAAAACATTTTGACTAACTAAAGGGGCAATAGAATATAGTCAGTCGACTTGATTCAAACATGGCTTGTTTTTACATATTTCGAAAAATCTATTCCAAATTTAAATTTTAAATACAAAAGAGTTTTTTAGTACATAATTTCAGAAAACCTATTTAAATACAATAAAGGTTTTCTATTTTACAAATGTTGCACTAATACTTTTAATATTTTGTATTTTATTTCTTTTTTTGTGGGCTGATGAGGGGAAATGTTTTATGCATAGTGTGTTAAGTCAATTGTTGGATGTAATACTACTATTACTACTACGACTTATGCTACTAATACTAGTATTACTAAATCTACTGATACTACTACTTTTGAAAGCATCATTGCTCAGTTTTCGGGATTCTTTTCATTGGCATGTGTGTTATGGAAACGTTAGGACGCCTGTTTAAGCTAAGCTGCATTTCTGCCACTTATTTTATATTTTTAAATAAAATAATTAATCAATAAAAAATATATATCTAATCAGCATATAATTTTGTTCCCCATTATTATAGCTTTTTATAATAATGATCGAAGAAGCCTCAGACAAACTGCTGTTGAGTTAATTTGGAAAGTCAAAGCACGAGTCATTTAATCACTTTTACAAAATAATATCATATTCTAAGGAGATCTAATTAATATTTCTAATAATAATATTTATAGTATATAATACATCTACGAGTAAGAAAACCCAAGCAATTTTACCACCAAATTCGCTCTCTGGATTGCCTACTCGAAGATCAGTTTGATCTTCAATCAACTTTCTGAAACGCCTTCGATAGGTTCTTGACAGACCTTTATTTTTATTTTTGCATCGACAAATTGCATATTATTAGCCTCAGCTCAGATTTATTTCAATTAAAATGCCACGCTGTATATTCCAATACTAATTAGCATTAATATGAGCCTAAAAACTGGCTAGATCATAATTTTGGCAAAGCTCGAAACAAATCACTGAAATTAGCACAACTTGAATGGAGGAGGGCTATTAAAAGAATTGTGTATATCTTCAGTTTTCAGCTTCTTCTTCTTCTTAATATTATTATTATTTGCGGCAACGAAAGGGAAATGTTGAAGCACGCACCGCCAGCAGAGTTTAGAGTTTCAATGTTGCGTGACGAGTCCGTTGACGATGACGATGCTGTTGGTCGTCGGCAGTGGGACAGCGTCAAATAAATTCGTTTAGTAGGTCACTGAGTGCCCCACCAGAGGAGCCTGAGTGGGAGCGCGAGGTTGGGGGCATGAGGAACGAATCAATGCAGCGCGCATAACAGGCATTAATAACAATGTTTGCCGGCTTGCGCTCATGTCGCGCATGCGCAATTGCTTGTCGCCCCCCCCCCCCCCCCCCTCCCCCCTGCCCTTGTCCCTTCCAACTCTGCTGCGATCGAATCTGCAGCATGATTCAGCGCAATCGTTAAGTTGCATATACTCGTACATATTGTTTAAGTCGCCGCGTAATGCAATATTATGAAATGGCTCGTCGACGCCCTTTAGGCATTTAATTTGTTGTCTGTTATTTTTATTTTTCTACGTTCTCCCCTCCCATTTATGAAGGAGATTGAAGCAACCCCGCCGCGATGCGTCGGCTCATCCTTTGCCACTATTTTTAGCCAGCCTTGTTTACATGGCAGGCAGTCGGCAGTCGGCGTAGCCTGCGGCAAGCTATTTTAAATATTTTGATTAGCCATCGACGCCAGTCTCTGGGCACACACAACCCGACTCTGGCTCCGACGCCGACTCCTACACCAATGCCAATTTTGAGCGTCTGTCTGGCTTGCACGCTCATTTCTGCTACCGAAGTGCCATTAATTTAAACTCCATTTAGTCCTTTGCTAGCCTGGCGGCTTCTACTTCTTCTTCTTATTTACGTTTGCTGTCCGACTTATCGCATTCCGTGCATAAAACATTCACTGGCATTTTAATATAGACAAACTGTTTAACAAGCTATTGAATTGAACGACAAATTAACAAGGAAAATATGATCGAGATTTTTATCCTACTTTTTTTAAAATTTTTATATTGAAAAAAAAATGTAGATAAACTGCTCCACTTTTTTTACATATTTAAATTACATATTTATAATAAAATATAGACGGTTTTTCAGCTTAACAATCTATTGGATTGGACACGAAAAATTAATGCACAAAATTAGATCAAGACTAGAGACAGAATGGAAATGAAAAGCATTTGGGATTTTTATCCTAAAATTTATTAATTTGTATATTAAGAATAAAATATAGATAAAAAAAATGTTCTTTAACTTCTTTTACATTTCCAATCTACATATTAAGAATAGATTATAGACAAACTGCTCAACAAGCTATTGAATTGATTGAGATATTAACAAAGAAAATTAGATCAACACTAGAGACAGAGTGGAAATGAGAAGGGAATTTTTCCTAATTTTTATTTTTTAATTTTGAATCTTTTTATTTAGAATAAAATATAGACAAACTGCTCAACATATTCTTCCACTTTTTTTTACATTTTTAATCGACATATTAAGAATAAAATATAGCTTAAAATTAACAAAGAAAATTAGATGAAGACTAGAGAAAGAATGGAAATGAAAAGCAATTGCGATTTTTATCCTAAAATTTTTAATTTTTATATTAAGAATAAAATATAGATAAACTGCTCAACATTTTATTCCACTTTTTTTAAATTTTTTTAATCGACATAGTAAGAATAAAATTGAGCAAACTTAAGCTATTGAATTGAACCAGAAATGAACTAAGAAAATTAGATCACGACTAAAGAACGGAATAAAAATGAAAAGCATATGCATATTTCTAATATTTTTTTCTTAAATTTAAATCTATATATTTTAAAACAAAATATAGACATACTGCTCAACAAGCTATAGTATCGAGAAATTGACAAAGAAAATCATATCAAGACAGAACGGAAATGAGAAGCATATGTGGATTTTGTACTACTTTTTAAATTTTTTAATATATATATTAAGCATGATTAATGTACTAAACGCATATTCTAGGCTAGTATGGTGTTTCGTTCTCACTAATGAAACGATCACACAAACCGGACCAGCAAACTGTGTGTGTGGGAGTAAGTGGTAAGTTGATCATTAATTTGAAAGCCTTAGGAATTTCCTGGAAGCGAAACACATTAAAATAGACTGCCTTGTTAGCACTTTCATGCACTACTACTCTGCAATACTACACTCTACCCTACAATTCACAACTCACCCGCATTCAGAGCGCAATTTACATAACAAGTTCAGTTCCCAAGGCGGAGCAGACAATCAGTGGCGCTTGCCACAGCCACAGCAAGAGCCAGAAACATGGCAGAGACAGCAAACCCGAAGCCTGTCAACGCATAATCCATCAAATGTCCTAAGACATGTGTGAGCAACGGCAGCTACAACAACAGAAACAGACACAGATACAGCAAAGTGGCAACTGCTAGAAACAAACATAAACAACAACAACAACAACAACAACAACGAAAACAACAGCTAGCCCCCATGGGCGATCGAAATCAATTTGGCGCTTTACCACATGAACGTGGCCACCGCTTGACACGCCCCTGCCACAGAAACAGCGGCTAGAACGCCCACAGACAGTCTTGCTGCAAATGCCCCAAAGGAATTGCAAGAAGTTGCCTGCCTGCCTGCCTGCCCCCCTCCTCGTCCTGCCACCCAGCCGGCCAGCCCGCCTGCGCCTTCGCCTGCCACCTAACTCTAATTGGGCATAATTTAAATTCCATTCGTGAGCGCCATGAATTGTATTTAACGTTTTCGCATGTCGTTGGCTTTGCTTTTCTTTTCTTTTTCTCTGCCGTTTTTCCTTCTTTTTCCTTCTTCTTCTTCTTTTATTTTTTGGCGCTTCCAAAGTTGGTTTGGCCTCCGCGGTGGCATTGGCGGTAAATTTCATTTGATTTTATTTAGTTCTTCTATTCACAATGTAGGCTACTCTAACAGTGCCAGGAGGATTTGGATTTGGACTTGGATTTTCGCCTTGCCTCCGATTGTTGCTGGCGATTTTGCGCAAAGAAACTTCCTTATTTGTTGAGCGCGCTTTTTGTTTAGATTCTGCACTTAATTGGTTTTGCGCCTCCGGACTGAGACCGAGTTCTCTCTGATGCCCGAGTTTTGATTAGGTGGCAAAGCTATTAGCAAATTGAATATTGGTCAGGACTGTGGGAAGGTGCACAGAGATAGTGCATGTCTATTTAAACTATAACGAGAAGATGCAAGATCAAAGCACTAGGGAATGTTAAAGAATGTTTAAGAGGTTTGTGTTTAAAGATAAGATTAAGGATTCATTTCAATTTGACATTAAACGGAAAATTATTGGGGACTTAATTTATTAGTTTAAGAAATGGTTCTGGAAAACTTTATTAGTTTGTTTTTATTAAATTTTGGCAGATAGATGGACAGATATTTTATATAATATCATTATTACTATTAAATGATTTCTCAAGAAGTAGTTTTTGAATTTTTTAAATTCATAAACTTTGAATTATATATAAATACAATACAAATATAGATAGTGAAAAAATGGTTCTGGAAAACTTGATTAATTTGTTAAAAAGAAGTTTTGGTGTGGTGTTTATTTATTTATTTATAGTTAACAAAGAACTGCCAACTTTGCAAGAAAAATAACAATATAAATATAAAATAATAATAAAGAGAAAAAAGAAACAACTTATAAATATATGTACAAAAAAATATAACTTAAAATAAAATTCAACAAGTGTAACCTAGTTGTAGAGTAAGATAGAATTAGAGACTGTAAGAATCAAGTCGCAAGTATATTAATGATGAACTAGTCTGAATGGAGTGTTCAAAGGATATGTTGTGTGACCAAATCTGGCTGCTAATAATCCTGAAAACTATTTGGAATAACTTGCATATTAGATACCGTTTTCAAAGGGGTTCTCAGAAAGCGAGATAAAGGAAGAGACAGAGAAGAAGAAAAACCAGGCACATCCAGATTTATGCCGCTAATGCATTTAAATGTATTTCCAGAGGAAGTTGCTACTCACAATCGGTGCTAGATCTCCAAATCTGTGGTTGTGTACATCCTTTTTCTTTGAAAAACTTCCTGCAGGCCTGGCAAGGACAAACGTGCCTTCGCACATGCGTCAACAATTTGTAAACCTTCATTTCAATTAAGACACATAAATCACGACCAAATCAGCATTCCCATCGTCATCACAATCATCATCATTATCATCGGCATCGTTATCCACACACGTTCAAGTACGTTGCGCACTTAAGCGATGGTTTGGGCATGCGCAGGCGATTCAACCTGAAGGAGAGGAGCCGACCCTTTTCCAACTCGTTCGAGGGCTCGTTTCATTTTGCGCCGCCTGTGCGAACGAACCAATTTAAACGGCGCATCGGACAAAGGCGACTTAATCCTTGTCATGCCGCGCATGCGCAGCAGCAAGGAACGCTCGTTCCGAGCTCGTTACTTGCAATTGCAGCATTTATTGCTGCGAGTCTCTTTCTCTTGCTCTGTCTCTGACTCGGTCATGAAACTGCTGCTTCACGCTTCGACAAATGCCCTTTGTGCCCAGTGTTGAAGTGCAGCGGCAACAAATTGCATCAGATACACGGTCAGCCATCCAAAAGATACGAACGGCAACTTATTAGGCGCATTTCGGCAACGAGCTATTTATGTAAGTGCCTCAGGGCCAGGCAGCGGCAAAGGTAAAGCCAGCAGAGGGCACACGATTGAGTTGCAAATAGCTGCGAGGAGCATTAAACGTGCGCCACAGTTGCAGGCAGCAGCACATAAGTGTAAGAGTATCTTTAAGATACAAGTACTTTGTGGGAAGTTGCTAGCTGCTCAGACGGCCTGGCGTTAAGTGCCGCCCGCCGCATTCGTTGCGCCACTCAAACAAGCCCCCTACTACTAAATGCCAATGTCAATCACCTGCTGTGTGGCACTTGAAATGCCAGAGCATCTGAGCCTTGGGCAGGACAACAAAAGCACCGCAAGGATAACCAAAATAGCCCTAAAAACAATGCTACAAAAGCTGTCAAAACGAAATTTAAGACAAACAATGAACCGTGAAAAAATAAAGAGAAGAAAGAAGTAAGAATACAAGGAAAACACCGGCAAGGTGCTAGGGCCCAAATATTTTGTTAGTCGCACCGGAAAATCCCAATAAACCAAAAACAACAACCAGCCCAACAGTACCTGTAAAGTCAAAGACGCTAATAACAAGCAACAGGTAAGCAGCCCAAAGAACAAAACGCTTTAAAGAGAGCGCAACAGATGCGAAGAGAATCGAGAGAGTGTGGAACAGATATGGAATCTATGGAATTTCGAATGCAGTGTGGAACCTAAGGTTGAAGGAAAAGTAAAAAAGTGCCGGCAATAAAGGAAAATAGAAGACAATTATAGCCTAAGGTTAATTAATTACAGCTCAAGATTCATTTAATTAACTAGATCTGTAATTTTAGGCAAGGCATTACAAAATAAATGTAATAAATAATACATGTAATAAATAATAAATATACACTAACGTAAAGAAAACAGCTTGGCCTTTAACCCATCAGTTTTCATCCAAATTTATTATTTATTTATTTCGGACAAAGAACAGTCAATAAAAAAATATGTAAGCAAACAAAAATAATCATAATAAATATTCATTTCAATACAAAAAAGGTAAATATTGTTTTTTATTTACCTAACAATTTAAATTACAAAAATTCTTTAAAAAAAGAGTAGAGATTTTAGATTGCAAAAAAATATTTGTTTCTAGCCTTAGGAAATTCAGTACACTTGACCTCATCAAATTGACGGAGGTCTTAGGGCCAAATAGATGAGTAAATTGATTGTAATTGTTACCAACTAACCATGTCAAAATAATCAATTATATAATTAAAAAAGAAAGCTAGTCAAACGACTACAGGGCATGAAAACGACACTGACTTCCCCTTCCACCTTGCAATACTTCTTTTTTTCTTCTTTTGTTGAAATTTTGCTTTTTGGGGATCTAGCGGGTGGAGCAATTGGGATACCAGGCCTTAAGCCGGGTGCTCTGAGTAGTGAGGGTGTACTAGCACCTGCTCCTTCAACTAAAATGTCCAATAGCTTATTCCTATTTGATGGTTACTCTCTGCAAGCAGCATAACGCTTTTTAAAATCGTGGTGCTTTACAAAATTATGTATTTTGATTGTTATCCGTTCAAGAATTTTATTCAAACAACATACTCAGAATCAATAAAATAATTCCTCACTAATATTTATTTATTCAGAAATATAATCAAAATCATAGATAGGCGATCTATATATGTACATATGTATATATTCCCCGTAATATTTACCAATTTCCAGAAGTCTGATCAGCTTGAAAAAATGTTTTTTTCAATTATATTTGTATTGAAAAACTGCATTTTCGAAAATCTTGTAAGCTAATATTTGATAGCTTGCAATTAAATTTAACCTTATCTTCTGTAAATGAAATAAAAATATATATTTTATCAATTACATTTTTATTAAAAATTATATTTTTATTGAAAAACTGAATTTTTGAAAATCTTGTCAAAGCTTGTCACGAAATTTGACATTCTCTTCTGTAAATTAAATAAAAATATATGTTTTCAATTCTATTTTTATTAAAACACTTTATCAATCTTTTAAGCTTATAATTGATAGCTTGTAACGAATTTTAGAGTTCTGTTTTATAAATGAAATAAAAATATGTTTTTTAAATTATATTTGTTAATTAAAAAACTTCACTAATCTTGTAAGCTAATATTTAAGAGCTTGTTGCGATATTTTGAATAGGACGCGCAAGCTTTCTAGAATTATTCTATGGTTCTGAAACAAATGTTGCATGAACAACCAAAGAGTAAATTCGATGCGATCCACAACCCACACACACACACAGACACACACACACACACACACACACACACAGAAACAAACGCATACGCATACACATAGGCAATGCATTTTAGTCTGCTCTGCTCAGCTCAGCTCTGCTCTGTCAGACCGAACAGCCTGTGGCCAGACGATCGGATCGGCCAGAGCAGACAGAGCAGCCACTCGGGGGCCTTCGTGGTCGGCGTCGCATCAGTTTGTGTTTGACGGTCGTTTGCGTAGGACGCAAGGCGCACGAGTTAGCATCGGAGCGAAGTCGGAGCGAGTCGACACGATCGAAGAATCGAAGCGCTCGATTAACGGGTGGCGGTAACGGTGGCGCGGCCTCTTTGCGGTTGATAGGCGGTGCAATGCGATAAATGAGCGAGTCATAAAAATCAATTGATGATATAGTAATAGAGGAATAAAAATAAGAGTGCATTTATAATTGAGGAGGTGACAAAAGTGGGGACGACAGTGCTTCTTCTATCGGCAAGTGCATCCCCTCGCATCTCTCTTGTTTTTGCGGTTTTGAGGATATACAGAAATAGCCCTAGAGAAGTTTGTCGTTGTGGCGAAATATGCGCAAAGAAAATAAAAATAAAATTAAATAGCGCAAATATGTTGCAACAGAAGTGAGTGCAGTAAGTAAGAAATTTGCGGCCAGACAAGTGCGCCGCAATAAATTAAATAGAAAAAAATCATATATATGTACATATATACTTAGTATATATAAAGCAGGCTGCAAATTATACATACATGCATGCGTATCTATGTATAGTAAATAGCAAAGTGGGGCCGAGGAGTGTGCACAAATAATAAAAGAAATAAAAAGTGAGTGTAAAAATACAAACGCAGTCAACAACACGACGACGTCAACTGACAAGCGGAAACCATAAAAAAAGTATTACAAAAATAAAAATATGAATGAAAAATTCTAGGAAATGCGTTTGCATGTGTGGTGCGCGAGATTTGAAAAGTCGTTTTTTTTTTGTAAAGCATTGTTAAATAAAAGGTGCTCCATTATCAATTAGGCAGCTTTCAATGTCAAGCTGCTAAAATGTTGGGCATTTAATGTGTGGTGGAAAATAAAAAGTGAATTAAAAGAATGTATATGTGTTTTAAATCGTATAAAATGCTGCATCAAATGAGAGTCAAAGGGCCTTATATGTGGCCAATTTTTTTGATCCTGCTGCTGCTGGTCGTGGCGACAAATTCCGTGCTGGCCAAGCGCCAATGGCAGAACAAGCGTCTCAAAAGCTTATCGCCCGCACAAATGCTCAAGGAATATACACAATCCATGACTAACAATGTGAGCTCCACGGAAGTGCTGGATGCCAGCATTGTATCCTGGACTGGTGCCCAAATAATGCACTCGAAACAACAACAAAAACAACAGAAACAACACCTACAACGTCTGGAACAATTGGGCGGGCAAACGCGTCGACGCAAAACCAAAAGTGGCCTATTGATCGAAAGTAACATTGCCGAGGAGGAGTTGGCCAACAACAAATTGCCAAAGAAATTCACGCAACGGCGACGCAAGGGACGCTTGCAACGCACTGGAGGCGGCGCAGGCAACGGGGGAGGAGGAGGAGGAGGCACTGGTGGCAAGTTGAATGCCAATGGTAAGGCAATGTGTAACTAACTGTTGCTTAGTTAGCCAAAAGTGCAGTGCTACCAATACTAAATATGGTCGATAGTTGATACATTGTTTAGAGTCGAGTTGACACTGCTGGACTGGTGTTGTGCAAAAGACTTTGAATAGGGGAACTACTAGTTCTGCACTGCTAGGTTTCATTCTTATAAAGGGGGATTTTAATAAGGTATAAGTTCTGATATAGACCATTTATGAATAGAGCTAGTAATTCTTGTAATGGTACAAAACTAGTTTGATTTATTTGTTATTTTGAACGGAGAAACTAGTTCTTTAATGCTAGAATTCATTCTTATTAAAGCCGATTTTATTTGAAGGGAACTTGTTTTTCAAAAAGGATGTTCTTATAAAGAACATTTATGAACAGAGCTACTAATTCTTGTAATGGTAGCCATTTTTTTCTGTTTTTTTATAATAATGAAAATAACTTTTTAGATTCAAACGTTGAATTTTCAATATTTCTTAAAGGCAAACATTTTGTTTCACAAATTAACTCATTAAAGAAAATCGTTTCTAAATTTCTTCCAGTTTTTGGAATATTTTCACAATTTTCCAATTGAAAGCATTTTCAAAGTTAGGCCGTAAGCATTACAACTGCTTTCCACAAGAAATATAAAACATATTTTCATTCTTTACAATTTAATGGAAGTTGTTGGTCAGATCTAGACAGGAAGTTATAAGAAGTTGAAGGCCCTTTATAACAACAACAATGGAAAATATCTGCAACTTTTTATTAAAAACAACAGTGATTTAGTTTTAAAAAATAATTTCAATTTCAATTTATTTACATTTTTTAAAAAACATTATGAATTAACAAGCAGCTTAGCCTTTTCTACTTAATTAAACAAAATGGAGAAATTAAAATGCTTAACAACATTTTAAAAAATAACCTTCAAGCAAAGGGTAGCTTTAATAACTGAAAGAAGGAATTCTTTGAATTGAGTTCCTTCTTCCAGCACCAGCACAAGCAGAATCTGCAGTTGATCGGTCGCATTTGTTCGAGGCACGTACTCTACTTGACAACAGCTTCTCAACGTGGTCTAGCCATTTGGGCCTGGTTGGTTTCTTGATGCTGCTTGTGGTCAGCAACTTGGCAACCGCTTGTCCACAGCAATGAGTATCGTGTCCATATTTGGGCGCTCAAGTTGAAAGAACTTTCATGTGAAAGTTGTGACAGGAAGAGATTTTTGTAATTCTATATGTTATTACGTGAGAGGTCCAGTTATGGTCTCTGAGTTGTCTTCGTCTCTGTGGTTAACTGACTAAGTAGTATTAGCGATTCCTGTTGTCGGCTTTTGGCGAAACTACTTTTTGCAATGTAGCTAGAGTTTCAAGAACAGTTTGGTTTGATGGGAAATATTTAATGGATTAAATTCTTGATATGCTTAAGGATATATTTTTCAACGTATTTCAATTGATTTAATCGTAAAAACCATTAAGTAACTATTAAAGAATTTAATGATTGAATATTAGATTGAAACTTGTAGAGCTAAACTGCAAATTTCATTGAAGGGATTTTATCTAAAATATATGTATGTTCTATTTTTAAAATAATGGATAAAAATAAATATTTTTTAGCTTAGCTTAATTTCAAAATTACTTCTTACCTTTTCGCAATATTCTAACAAATTTTAAATAAAGTCTTGTGGACAAAGACACAATTGGCCGGCAATTGAACCCTTTATGAAAGAACAAAACTGATCCGATGAGGAATTCAAGCATAATGCTCATAAGTATATACGCGTATATATATTGCATGTTTGTGTGTTGTGTTTGCCTGTTCCGGTCATTTGTTTAGACTTTCTCAAGCACATACAAACATACGAGTATGACCCCGAGATGGCCATTAGGTCCGACCATGGCGACAACAATAGCGCCAGCCTTCTGCCAAAGATGTAGGCTTTCTTGTTGTTGTTGTTGTTCGTGTTGCGGTTCTTGTAATTGCGTTGCGCTATAACTAACAACTAACAACAACAGGAACAACAATGGACACAATAGGCAATTGTTAGTAGTCTGCTAGGTAGGTGTACCCACACACTCACACACACTCACACACACACGCACATATGACGTTTAGGTTGAAGAGGATAATAGATGGACTTGGCATGCGGGGCTGCGTATCTTTTTTTTCAGAGTTTTTCGTTTTTTTTTTTTTTTTTTGGCATGTCATGCCCACAAAATGTGAACACGCGCTAATAGGAAGCGGGCATCTCGAAGAGAACACATGTGCCCTGCGCCTTCTATTGGTAGGTGTTGCCCTCTCGGAACCTTACAGAGCACGCATAGAACACAGCCAGGGTTTATTAAATTTTAGGCTGGTTATAAAATTAAGTGGCTTATCGTGTCTATGCCAAGCTGTCGTAAAAATTGCTCAGAGTCTTAGGCATTCGTTTTGAATATGCATTCCTGTGGTTTGGCGTCTTTTTAGGGCTTATGAGTGGCACTAATAGAACCACATGAGCTCGCCTGCCACTGTGGTAGTCGAGCATGTTTTTAAAACATTTCCAGCCGCTCTTTGTTGCTAATGATTATGGTGGAAGGGCTTATGATAATGATTTGTTAATAGAATTCGTTGTTGTTGTTGTCTGTTGTTTTGAAAACATGATTGGCCTGCTAAGATAAAGATTTTATAGCGGGAATTATGTGGAACGTCTTATGATTCGCATAAAGCATCAACATGGGGAAGATGTAAACTGAAGTTGGATTGTGGAAAACAATAACATATAAAACAAATGTCGAATAGGAAAAGAATAAACTTGTCTAAAGAAACTTACAGAACAGAACTATATTTCGAATGTATAACTTTTTAAACTGAGAAACGATTTGACAATAAGATAAATACTTTTGCTAATGCAAACTGCAAAATGGTTTAAAGTATTTTAATTTGGTAAGCCAAGGACTATTCGAAATAACTGGATAGTTGAGAAGACTTTTATGCTCTGTTTTAGAAAATACGAAAGTATTTGATTTAAGAAAAAGGCTTTGTCTTTTTCTCTTTAAAAAGTATTTTTTATAAACTTTTTCTAAAATGAAAAAAATACAAGTATATATGAATATTATAGAAAACAAGGTTTAAAAAAACACATTTATTTTTTAAAATTTGTTACTAATACATTTTCTATTTTATAATTACAATATTGTATAGTTTTGAATGCGGTTTAAATTTATTTATTCACGACAACTTATAATATTATATTATTATATTGCAAATGAGGTAACTCTTTTTTTGCCATTTCTACTTCATTATACAAAATGAAGAAATATAAATTTAATACTACTGGTAACATCGTAAAGGGGAACAATTTTAAAACCCAGTGTTGATTAGAAATAATTGCAATACACCAAAACTTGTAACCGTTTTAATTAACTTGCAACTTAAACATTTACATCAATACATTTATTTTGTTATATTTCTAGACGGAAGAAAAATTTAATTATTAACGAGTATTTTTTGGAATCCTCTTAATACGGCAATAAATAATAAATTCACTAACAATTTATACGAGAAATGTGATTACATGCCAGTTATATACTTTCGTTCACTGAAAAACTATAAATTGCTTGCATTCAGTTGCATATGTATTATTCATAAACAATTTTGCTTTGGAAAGTGATTTATGGCGAACGTAAAAACCATTTCGAACACGACTTTCAATCAAAAGCTCAGCACAACATCTGTACTGCAGTCTCTCTCTCTCGGCTACCTAATGATTGCAAATCAAATGCGTCTAATAGTTTTCTAAATCAATCAGTTGTAAATATATATAAGCATCAAACGAGTGGAAGAGACCCGCAAAGCAGCCGCTATAGCACCATCAGAGTTGGGAGCTAAGAGTGGGGTGGGGAAGTAATTTGATTCTCATTGCGAATTGATAGAGCAAATTATTGGCGATTATCTATATACTTGTATATATGTATATATGTATATATGTATATGTATGGCCGAGTTTAATTGCTTGGCGTTGACTATTAATAAAGGCAGGCAAGTAGCTGCGGCAGCGTTGTGTACACAACTCAGTGTTCAACAGCTATTGGAATTAATTGATTGATGGCTTGTTTAGATTAAGAAAACGAAAGTTTCATAAGAGCCGAGCGGCTGGCGAGCAAAATGGGTCACTAAGCCAGAGTCTCAAATGATCCAAGCGACAGATATTTATAAGAAATACTGATAGATACTACACCATGACTCCATGCTTGACCCACGCTCTCTGCCAATGCATTTCCGTTCATGTTGTTGTAATTATGTGCTGTTGTTGTTGTGGCTGCTGCTGCTGCTCCTACTGTAGACTAAGCCATGGCTAATCAGACATACATACGCGCACTTTATCAGCGCATAACTGTCGTGTATCTTGTGGATACATTCTTTCAACTGAAATCCATAAGTCATTGAAAAGGCCTGTTTGCTCACATTTCTACACACAGAAGCTTTTCAGTTGCCGTTGCGTTGCTTTCCCAGCAAAGTTGTGTCTTATTTGCTCTTGTTTTTTTTTGATGGTACTACCAACATTCAATCAAATGGAAGGCTAAAACCCGACGATTATATACCCTTATTTTTAAAAGAACTTTTGTATTCTGAAAAATCTGCATACTAGAGGTGTGATTAAAAGTTCTCCATTTGGAACAACAGCAAATAAAACTACTACATTGCTGATAAAAGCAAAGATATATTTTTTAAAAGTTTCCAAAATGTTCAACTGATTTTCCTTTAGTTGTCTGCTAATCAACTGAGTTGACAAACCAACAAGTCTTTCTGCCACGCCTCTACTGGAGTGTTACGCCTAAAGGGTATACAAAAGCATATGCGACTAGGAAAATGTGTGAGATATGCATTCTTCATTTGGTTTCTGTTTGTTTCTAGTTAACTGCATTACACAATACCAGCAAATACAACAACACAACTCACTGGCTGATGTTAAAAATGTAGACTTGTGGGAAAATGCACGTACTTTTTACCATATTGACTGACTGTTGGATGGACGGACGGGCGCATGGCAAGCAAACGCTGTCATTGACTTTTATTTGTTTTTAATTTTTTTTTTTTATTATTGACATGTGAAGTAGTCGCCGAGAAGTTTACTGAACTTTACTGAGTTGAGTTTCCCTCTTTTCTTTAACAATAAAGGTGCATGCGTAGCCATGAAAAGCAAAAGTTTTGAACTTGAAGTGATTGAGTGCGTGAGCTGTTTGTTTGCATTCGATTGAGAAAATGTAAGAAACAAATATTGAAGTATGCACATATATATATATATATATATATATATATATATATATATATGTGTTAGAGGGGTTTCTGAAACGCGTACAACGAAACTTTTCGTAATGCACTAATCCGGAAGTAAGCTGCACTCGATTGAACGCCTATTGAAAGAATTTACCAGAGTTTTCAGTTAATTTATAAAAGTTAAACAAGAAACTGGATTTCGAGAGAAATTTCTATTTGTTTAAATTGAACTGCGCATCTGTTAAGCTTCAAAACATACTGGGTTTTCCTGTCTTTCCTGAACTGTACTGCAAGAGATATAAATTAACAATTTACAATAACAAAAGGGTACTCTTGCAGTTTTCTGTTAACCTGCAGATTTCCACAGAATTCTACAATTTGTATTTCATCCTTTGTTGTAAAAATATATGGAAATGCTACGCAATTATCAGAACCATTTAATTTCCTTTTTGGCCATATGAAGAAGAGAACTAAAAAATATGTTCTTATTTCGATATTTTCATCTGCTAAAAGTAACAAATATATATCAGTTTCTCTTGATTTTGCATGAGTCTTTCAGTAAACAAATTAAGGCTTCATTTAATTTAACGGAAGTACTACATGAAGAAGACAGCTGAAAATTCCTTTATAATGCTGGAAGCCACATTTCAATTATTTATACAAGTAGCGCTACGTTCCTTTTTATATGAATACAATCGTTATTTGATATGCACAGCAAAAAATATACAAAAATGCCGAAACACATGTCAAAACTTAACAAAAACAATAAACATTCAAGTAGGAAGGGAGGGGAAACAAAGCAAATGAAGAAATTGAGGCGGGACAACTCAATAAAAACAATAAACAAACAAAAGTCCCGCATACAATGCATAAAATACAGAGGCACACTGGCTGCTGTGAGAATTGGGAATAGCATTATAGGTCGAGTAATTCGATATGGTAACTTAATATATCCACAAAATTTGTTCCTGAGCACTTCACGAGCACTACTCATAAATATGCATACGCCATAAGAATAAAGTGTGCATTAAAACTTATTTTTATAGACGGAAAGCGCACATCAAATTCTAAACTTCAAACTCACTTGCAATTGCAAGGCACCACAAGATACTTGTAAACATTTCAGAGATGCATGCACACTCGTAAATACAAATAGCAAGAGATGCGGAGATGCAGCCGAAACTAAACAAACCATTATAAAGCGCAGCACAACAAATATACACTACCAAAAGGGCTAAATGAGCTACACTCCTAGAAAAAAACAAAACACTCTGAAGCGGATTTGAATAACAGTTTTGTAAAAAATAGATATTGTAAAATATATAGAAACTACTATAGCTACGTCTAGATATTTCCAAAAAAAATATTATGTTTCCAAAAAAGCTTTGAAGAGTACTCGTAATTCCCAAATTTAGTATGTTTATCGGAAATGCACATAATTTCCACACAAAATTGTTTAAATATTCAAATAGACTTTAAAAAGAATTCTCAAAGTTGTTTTTTTTTTATCAGCAGACTACATTTAAGTTTAGAATTCTTATTGGTTTCATTTGAAGAAATAAGAAATACTAAACAAATAACCCATTACTTATATATATACCTTAGTCGATTTCGATTAAATTACACATTTATTACACCTGGCAGGATTATCCGATACAAGACAGTTGACAAAATGCAACAATTTATCGAAAATAAGCCACCAATTATTGCTATGATTTATTTCTACATTGTTTCATGTTTTACTTACTTTATTTCGATTTTTTTAACTTTACTGAACAGAAAATTATAGAATTTAATTATATTTTTTAAAATGTTAATATTAATTGCATGTCTTTTTAGATTCTTGTAAAGCTTGCCTTTGTTCAAAAAAAAACTTGAAACTATTATTTTTGTAGACCCTGTATTTGCATACCATTTACATTACCAAGTACTCCCGATCGTATATATCATAGGGAATATAAACAACTTTTGTTAAATCGTAAATATTTATTGACCTATATTTGTGAATGAATGTTCTTAACCTATAACCATATTCGAGTTTTATTAAACTTGGTATTCCCAAGGTTTTTGGAGAAAATCCTAAAATGCAGCATTACTTATTTTATATTAATTATTAAATATCAAACAGCCATCAATCTATCGGAGTATCAGCTATCGATAAATAAAAAATAAGTAACATAAAAGTCTCATTATTATACGATTTACAGAATTAGGAATGCTTTAAACACTTTTATATTGAAAACTGCTTTGATTTAGAAATCGGGTTGCAGTCTGAATGAAAACTAAGATTTTAAAAATATTAGAAAATAATGTGAAAATTTATTGCAGTGTAGGAAAACAAAGTTGCACAGCTGCGCTGACCAATAGATTGGGGAACCATAGAAACGGAGTCTTTGGCGCTGCTTATAGAAATAACAAAACCGGAGAAAACACACAACAAAACACTGTTTTTTGTTAGAAATAAACTTATGCTTAATTGCTAAAGATATTTGATTTGAGGCATGGATAATGAGTGGAAGAGCCGCCGGTCAAACAACAAGAGCTACAACATTCTATTGAAAGAGTGTCTGTATGTGTGTGTGTGTGTGAGTGTTGATGCCTATAAATTAATGTTGTATGCTAAGTTTTGATAAGACGTTGACGCCGGCAAGCAGACGGCCTCTTCTTCTTTATATCTTGGGCCAGAACTCATTTAACGGGTCAACAGATACGTAGCTCGTTTGGGCAGACACTTCCGAAGTGGGGAACGGGAACGTGTCGGGCATTATACAAATTGTTTTAGTCAAAGATCTGGGAACTAAACTGGGTCAGTTTGTGTGAATGATGCGTAAAGATTTGTGCCTAGAGAAGGCGCCACAAATCAATTGTTCAGGTTTGGCAGAAGAAAATTCCTCGAATGTGAAGACTTGATGTTAAAAGCTCAAAGATGAACAGAAATCGTCACACAAAATATGCAACATCAATAGATATAAAGAGATATAAGAAGCACGTTAGTTGTAGAGAAATGCCAAAATAAATTTGGAAAACTTACTCTAATAAAGCAGAAAAATGTAATTAAACTGATCAACTACTATTTTAAAATGTATGCAAGCTTTAAAGAATTAATTTTCGTTCATCAGTCTATCGTCAGAATTGTGGATTTATAGTTTTGATTAATAATACTATATGTTTCAGCAATTTAGAAGTATTTTTTCTATTATTCAAACCACTCTTTTTTCGCAAACTGCTTTGCTTTGCTGCTTAAACAAGTGTAATGTGTTGAGATAATTCCTCAATATCAACAGATTCGCCAATTTACTTGCTTTTGATGTGCTGTTTCATTTTATACTTAAAGTCCTTATTATTCATAGAAAGTTTTAGTATTCAAACGAACGTTTTACTACATCGTTATGGTATTTTTCTTTCTATCAGAGAGTAATAGTTGCTGTGCTCTTTATTCAACATAATCGTTTACTAATCTTGAGAATCGTATACTAATCTTGAAAGCTCTCAAATCAATTAAAGCAGAATAGTCCAACTAAAAACTTGTTGTTTGTTTTTTTTAACGAAAAAATTATTCATTATTTTATAATTTTGTTTATCCCTTAAAGATTCTTATGTCACTAAAAAAAAGGCAAAATTACAACTTGTGTTTAATTGTTCTAAAAATTCTTTATTTTTGTGATTTATTTGTTTGTTCAAAAAAGTGGTTATTGGTTGAGTTTTTAAATTAATCAATCAAAATTTATCATTATATTATGAGCGAATGTATACAAAAATAATCAATATTTTAAAATTTTTTGAATAACACTTATAATAATAAGAGTCCCTGATTTATAACACAACCCAAGCATTCAAAAAAGCTCTCATAAGAAGCGTTTGCATAGTTGCTACGAGTATACAGTGAAACCAACAATTATTCGTACACTCTTTACTTTTGACTTTAAAGGCCTATATCTTCGCTGTTATTTATAATACACAACAATTTTTAATTTCAAATGAACACTTAATATTTATATTTTATATTTTAAAAACAATAACAAACAATTTCATAATCGGTAATGGAAAAAACTTAATCTAATCAAAATAAGGCAGGTTTTTACGTCCATAAATTATTCGTACACTTAATTGTTTTCAAATTATTTTTCTTAAATTTACATCTTATTTAAATTTTAATATTTTGTAGGCCCGCATTTGGCCTTAATAACGGCTAGTAAGCGCCGGTGCATGCTCTTCACCAAATTATTGGTCTCTCTTGGTTCAATTTTTTGCCACTCAGAAACTAATGCGGCTTTCAATGATTCCGTGGATGTTATATTGTGCTTCCGTATCCTCCTCTCAAGCAATTCCCATATATGCTCTATGGGATTTAAATCTGGTGATTGGGGTGGAGATTTAAGCTGCTTGCAGTGATATATCAGCCACTCTTGTACCAAATATGATGAATGTTTTGGGTCATTGTCTTGTTGGAAGAAGAATTTTTTGGGATCGAGCCCGAGCTTTGTGGCACTTGGATGTAAATTTCTCTCCAAAATACTTTTATAAATGTGCTTGTCCATTTTTTCATCTATGAACACCATGTTTCCAGGTCCAGATGCAGCTATACATCCCCAAACCATTACATTTCCTCCACCATGCTTGACGGTGGGAATAATGTTTTTCTCTTTCATGGCTTCATTCGCTTTTCGCCAGATTTTGGGAGGGCCGTCGTGCCCAAAAATGTTGTATTTGGACTCATCACTAAAGATAACGTTTTCCCAAAACGAATCTGGTTCATTTAAATACAGTTTGGCGAATTCCAGCCTCTTTTTTTTATTAACCGCCGAAATGAATGGCTTTCGCCGTGCAATCCTTCCATGATAACCAGCACTGTATAGGCAATTGCGTATGGTTTGGTGGCACACTTGTTTGTTGCTACACTGTTCAATATTTTTGGATAGTTCTGAAGTGGTTATTTTTGGGTTTTGGACAACAGCAGCTACTATATTTCGCTCATCACGATGTGTTAGAATTTTTGGTCTCCCAGCTTGTTTATGATTTGTACCCAAACTCCCTGTGTTTCCGTACTTCTGTATTATACTTTGTACAGAAGAGTGTGATCTGTCGATTAATTTGCCAATGGCGCGAAGAGAATAATTTTCTGTATACAATTTAAGAATATGTTTACGCATATCAAGTGAAATATCCTTTCCTCGCCCCATTGCGTCTATATCAATCAAAATTCGTCTCAACACTAATTAAAAATCAAAGAAGAATGAATGAAAACTAATGTACATGCTGAATGCTGGCGACGGTAACGAAATTCCTTAAAAAGAATTGCCAATTACAGTTACATGCGATGAGAAAACATGATAAGGCACAAAGTGTACGAATAATTTATGGACGTAAAAACCTGCCTTATTTTGATTAGATTAAGTTTTTTCCATTACCGATTATGAAATTGTTTGTTATTGTTTTTAAAATATAAAATATAAATATTAAGTGTTCATTTGAAACTAAAAATTGTTGTGTATTATAAATAACAGCGAAGATATAGGCCTTTAAAGTCAAAAGTAAAGAGTGTACGAATAATTGTTGGTTTCACTGTATATCTCGAGTGTATATCTCTAATAAAGAACCATTTCTCATTTAAAAGTTTCCTTCAGTTGCTGTGACATTAATGTTGGCAACAAGTACTTAAAATAAACAGCTCAAGTTACGAGTTCGTTCATTTATAAATTGATATCATTTGGAGTCTCGTTCGTTTCCAAATAAAGACAACCAGTCATCACATAATACAAATAAAAAAGTGAAAAACACTGATCAGGCTCATCAGTGTCACCATCAATATCCCATCCGAGGTGCCATGTCGCCCACACGCCTACAATGAATGGAGCTTCGGGCACGAAGAAATGCCAACTGCTTGGCCCAGCGGCGTCTTTATCAAGCCGTTTGTCAATATGTATTTAAGCCGATAACGAATCGGTGATCGGCGATCGCCTGCGCAACAACTGTCATTGAACTTCATTGATAAATGTGACGGCTGCGACGAGGCATTGGTGGTCAGGGAACGAGCCTCGACGGAGCTAACGCCTCAAAGCAAACACCGAAATGTCCGAAATGCAGCGCTATATTCCGATGTCTGGCGATGCCAGTGATAAGCTAAATACACACAAGCACTGCCAGTCGGTGTCCACTGCCCTGCTAACCAATATCAATTTACAGGTTCTACCTGTTGCTTCTCCCTCTCCGAGTTCTCAGTCATCAGCCAGAGACACAGCCACCCGCCTTAACGACCCTAAATCGAGGCAAATATTTCAATATCATGCCCCCGCGTGTCAACACATGGGCCTCTCTCTCGATCTGGCACTTGAAACGATTTCCCAGTTCTTGGAAAGCAAAGGCAAAGCAAAGGAAGTTGCGGTTCGATGCGTTTTGCTTTCATTTTCCGGAAAATTGTGTAAATTTGAAAAAAAAAAACACTTGAAAGTGTTGTATAAATATTATGGAGTCAATCGATGTAGGAAATCAATGAGCGTTGCATGTTTTGCTGTTTTCCCAAAAAGCAGCCTTTCTCGCATTGACAGAAAATTTAAAAGTTATTTGTTTATTCCCTTTTTCTTGCTTTGTAGAGTTTTTACATGAAATTTTAGCAAGCCTCTTTCTTCGATTTTCTGTTTTCTAGGAAGAGATGAATTGCGTTTGGTGTTGAACAGGAAATGGGGCCACCCAGGAGTGAAGTTTTTAGAGGGAGATCAATGCAGAGAAATTTATATACAATTTAGATGAATGAAATTTTTATTGATAGTAGTATAAAGTTTGTTAAATAAAGCCAGACAAGTCTGTTGGGGATATTGAATCCATATTTGAGTGTGAATTGAAGGCCTTTTGGCAGCTGAACAATTTCATTTCAAACGCGAAATTCTAAGGAGAAGGATCACAAAACTGTTTTCAATATTTGTTTTTGAAATTTTTATTAGTAATAGTATAATGTTTGTAGAATGAAACCAGACAAGTCTGGCTTCTGGTTGAATCCATATTTGAATCTGAATTGAGGGCCTTTTGGCAGCTGAACCATTTCATTTCAAACTTGAAACCTATGAGGAATAGTTTCAAAAAATTCGTTTAAATATTTGCTTCTGAGCATATAATGTACTCAATTTAAGGAAATTTAAAATAACAATAGTATAAAGTTTGTTAAATTAAACCAGAAAATCTGGTTGAATCCATATTTGAATCTGAATCGAAAGTCTTTTGGCAGCTGAACAATTTCATTTCAAACTTCAAAGTATGCGAAGTTTTTTAAAAACTGTTTTAAATAGTTTTTGTGTCTTTGTTTCCGCTCGTTAAGACATCATTAGCTTAGAAGATCCGCTGCTCAATTGCTTGCCAAAACGGCATTATCCAAGAGATAAAGCTTCAAAAGCACAAACGTAATTTCGATTTGACATTGAAACGACAGCTCTCAAGGATGACCCAAAACCACAAAAATACTTATTCATAATAATGACCGACAGCTGGCATTGACGTCATTTCGACAAAACCCCAACGACATTTATTTACACAAAACTCTGCTCGTGTACTCGTGAATGCACACATTTCGCTCACGCACTAATTTATGGGATTTTAATTAAAGAAATGCCAATGAGCGGATTTTGTTTATAAATTTCCTCTGTTTTTTGTTCTCATTGTTGTTGTACAGCAACAGGTTTCGCTTCGCAAAAAGCAAAAAAAAAGCAACAAATCGTCTTCAATGCGTATTAATTAAGCAATTTGTCAGGCCAGCTGCAGCCTTGAATGCTTCACTTCTTCACTCCATTTTGCATGTCGGGTGTCAATTTTTGTTCATTGATTGGTGTTGGCCGGAGCCGAAAACACGACAGTTGCGTTATTTAGAACACTAATCATGGCAGCGCAAATATTTCAATCCTTTTAAAGCGCAAATGCCGCTGAAACCTGAAGAGAACCGCTTGCTGCTGTCAGTGCCAGGCCTGTCAGACAAGCCGACTCTTCGGAGCTGCCAACGGCAGTCGACAGGCACCAGGCACCAGCCAGCAGGCAGCTGGCAGACTCCGATTCTGGGCGCGCATGCGCAGCATTTGTCGGCGTGAAATAGCCAAACGTCAGCTACATTTTGGCTTCATTTTTTTTTACTTGTAGTGTGTGTGTGTGTGTATCTCAGGCGCGCATTTGTCTGCCGTGTGGCCGCGCAATTTGTTTGCCTGCGCAATTTCTCTACGAGATTTTCCAGCCATTTGACGGGCAGGCTTTTGACTCCAGCACATTAGTAGATATTCGTGCGTGTAAGGGTGACCAACAATTTTAGCCAAAAAATATAAATAATATTAATCGGATATTTGCAATGGAAATCTACTCGAAAAGTTAGATCAGCAATATATCATGGCATAGTTAAATGAGCTAGCAGGATTTCCACAATGTGAGATTCGTTCAAGAGTATAAGACTCGATTCAAATTACGGCGCTAAAGAGATTTAAGAGATTTAAAGATTAAAAAACTTACTTGCAGTCTTAAAAAAATTCTCTAAGAGTGGTCTCATATATGAAATGACAAGCTATAAATTAAATTAAAAAAAAAAAATAACAAAAACAATATATTATAGAAGGGCAGAAGTTTTCGCCATCTCTTTTCTATTTATTATTATTAGTCTATTATAATATATTTAGTCAATAATATTATTAGTCATCTTTGCAGCAAGTTTTAAACACAGCAAATTAACAGTCATTAAATCATTAATTAATGTCTACTTAACAAAATAACATATTTTTATCTGTTACTTATTTTGTAGGCTGGTAGACAAGCACATTTAATGATTAAAATACACATAAAATCCTAAACTATTGAGTTCATATTTTTACAAATTAGAAAAGAAAAGAAAAACTCTTGTTGATTAAATTCTAATGTTGAAGCAGCTAGTCAGCCTTACTTAGATTATAATTTAATTAATTTTAATTAAACTGTAATTTGTTTCTTCTTCGTTCGAATTGACAGCAAAATATACATTTAAAATTGTTTTGCAGAAATTGAAGAAAATGCTCTTTACAATTGTTGGCCTTACCAGAAAAAATCTTCAATTTGCAAAAATAAAGTCAAGAATCTACCGAACTGATACTCAATTCTATCTAAATCGTATTTAATTAAAGATTCAATGTTTGAATATCTTAATAAACAAAACATAAATGTGGATAACAGAAACAGACTTCCTGCCAGCATTTATAGGAGACATCTTTGAAAAGCTCAACAAATTCAACAGAAAATCTGTTTCGTTAAAGTTCCCAAATGCCTATCCTATATACATACTATAAGTATATAAAAGCTTAGGATTTTTTTTGGTCACCCTGCTATGGTCATGCAATTTTTAAAGTTATTGCACTTTTCATTTGTCATGTCAAGCTAGATTTTCTTACTTGTTTACACGGCGCCATTTTCTTTCGTGGGCGTTGCAGCCAATTTTTCAAAATGTTTCGCCGTGATAACAGAGCCGCAAACAACACCAACAAATTGCAAAAAGCCGGCAGTTTTTTTAAAAAAACACTTTTTACTGATTTTTCCTGTTCACTATTCATTTAATTTTTCATGCGTTTTTGCACACAACGCGTGACTCATGCGTGGAAGCACGTCGTTGTCTCTGTCGCTGTCTCTGTGTCTGTCTCTGTGTCTACGTATTTGTTTTCCAGTGTCAACTCGAAAAAAATGCGCGCATTGTCTGCCTCTTTTGAATGTTGCATGGGGTGCTGATGGATATGCCACCGTCGCGCCTTTAACCCATTCCACAGCATATTTAAATAGACTGCGCAAAAGTTGTCGTCGATTGTCACACTTTTAGGTACAGGGGCTGTGGCTTGCAAGCCAAAGAAATCAACAACCGGGGAGGTCGCAATTGATGGATGATTCACAAAACTTTGGTTGTGAGTGTGTGTGTGTGTGTGTGGTTGAGATGCAGATTAAAAATATTATACTATATGTATACTACCTGTGTGGTAAATTTTATTATTATTATTAAAAATTATTATGTTCGCACATAATTAACTTGTAATACATAGTGTGAAGGAATTATGGCGTTTTATGTAAAACAATACAATGTGTAATAAATATTACTTCAGTTATTTTATTTAATTTATATTATTCATTATATTATTCATTATAATATTCATTATAATATTCATTATAATATTCATTATATTTGTTTTTATTATTTTATTATTATTATTATTATTTTTTTGATTGATTATATTTATTTTATTTTAAATATTTTAGGTATTACGTTCTCAGATAATTAATTTGTAATACATTATGTGTAAGAATTGTGGCGTTTTATTAAAAACAATACAATGTTAAATAAATATTACTTCATTATTTTTTTTATTTATTTTATTCTTTATATTATTCATTATATTATTCATATTATTATTCATTAAATTTGTTTAATTTGTTTTATTTTATTTATTATTTTTTTAATTATTCTATTTATTTTATTTATTTATTCAAGCTCTTGCTCATGACTCCTGTACGTCTGCCCTCATCCCGCTCCCTCTTTCTCTTTCGTATTTTCGTCGTCTTGCTTGTTGTATACGAAGTCGCTTGGAAGGCAAAAGGGAAAAGAAACAACATTAATTTTTACACTTTTTATAATTCCTTGAGCCACAATTGAAAAATACAAAATATGTAACCATAACAGAAAAAAAAAGAGTCGGAATTATAAGAAATATCAAAACAAATACCAAAACATTGATTTCTCCATTAATGGATCCAAAAAAAACCATCATATTAGATGGCATAAAAATGTTGTGCATTTTTTGCATAACTTATTTAACAGCTTTTTCCAAGTCCAAGCCATTCCATTTCAGTTTCATTATAATTTATGAACTTTAAGAATTTTAAACTATGAAATATTTCCGTAAAACTGAGGAGCTTCAAGTTTTTGCTTTCTGGCCTTCATACAATCGTAATTCTTTTTGTCACTTTCACTAAAGCTAGCACTTTTCCAGACACCTCTCAAAATCAAGTGTAACGCCTTTATCCGCCTGCACACATTTTCGGTCGATTTAAAGGCCCATAAAAAAATTACATTTATAGGCAATGTTTAGTAACTTTTTACGAGCAAACTGCCGCAAACTCTCAGGCAACAGCAGCAACAACAGCAATAACAACTGGGTCGTTCGGTCAGTTCAAACTCAAATCAAACGGCGGACACTTAATGGCACACTCTGCACGTCGTCCAACCTACCAGTTAATAGCATTAACATGCAATAAACAAATCATTTCAAACACATTTGTAAGCCACAAACATAAAAAATTAAGAGCTACAAGTACAAGTTTATAAAGCGCTAGGCAATCTGCCCGTGTGCTCCCAAAACGCAAACCCCCATACATTTTCCAACAACAACAACAACAACAATAACGTTAATAAATCTTAACGCGTTTTCATTTACCAAAGCACTTCCAGTCCCGACTCTGGCGCGCTCTTAGATTTGGCAAGCTGTCGCCTAACCAAAAAACAAAAAACCAAAAATAAATAAAAATAAAAATCAAACCAGCCGCTGGCTTCCCAAACCCATGTACCGTGGAATAAGTACTCGTATGTTGGCAAATGTTTAAGTTTCTGAGTTTTACGTTTTTATATTCTATAAAACAATTAATTGACAACACCTGCAACTGTGAACATTTTCACCCATTGTGTAAAATTTGACTAAAAACTAAATATTGAAGAAAATGCCTTTTACAATTATTGGCCTTACCAGAAAAAATCTTCAGATTGAAAAAATAAGTACAGCTTCGTTACTTAAAGAATTAATTAATTGATTGATTAGAGATCGAATTCATTGTAAAATCTTTTAATACACAAGAATACTGTGGGAAAAATACAAGTAAGTAGACTTCCTGCCAAAATTAATAGAAAAGACGTTCATGATTAGAGAACTAGAGAACTGATATTTGATATATCTATGAAAAACTCAACCAACAGTAACTGATCACATAAATTTTGTTATATTATAAATTGAACTTAAATATTAAAAAACTTTCTGATTAAAAGCTTCAAAATGTGTTGGGAATTAGTTATTTCATATCCACCTATTAAAAAAAAGATAATAATTCAAAATAAACAGAATAAATTATTGTGCACATATCTTAATTATAGAAAATAATATATTTATAGTCTTACTCCATCAACTTCTGCATAAAACAAATATAGTTCAAACATTTAAATTATTTTACTTGATATGTCTATATCTTTCTGTACAATTTTTGAGATGTTGCAAGAGATTTTTAAATGAAACTTTTGCTGAATTTCTATTTTCTATAATTCTAATATTAATACAATTTTATGTTGTGCTGCTTCCTGATCTTATTATTTAATGAAGAGAAGCTTAAAAAGAAAAACCCAAAAAGTGATATATAAAAAAATACAATTCCTGCAAAATAGTGAGACACCCTGTCTTTATGACTGTATCGGACAGCTTAAGCTCTGCTTTTTGCGATCAATATAAAGAGCTCTTTGTTGGCATAATTGCAGAGCTAAGATTAGAAGGAATGCAACAGTTGTTTTTTATAGATAAACATCTGAGCTAAGAAGAATATATTTCCTGACAAGAGTGCTTGATTCATCAATATTATTAATTATTATTATTTATTTTTATAATTATTTTGTCTTTATTATATGTATTTATTTGTATTCTTGGCCAAGTCCCTATTCACACACAACTTAATTCACTTAATTAAAAGCTTGACAAAACTGATAACAATTTGAAATTAAATTGAATTGAATAATACTGTGCCGAAAATTTAGAAATTTATAAAGAGAACTTGTACACCCAAGCTGTTTACAAGCGTGCTGTTGCAAAGAAGATTTTCTTCATCAGCATTCCCCCATAAAAATCCCACTGTGCGAGGCCATAGCAGCGTCTTAGGCGCAATCACGTTGACTTGTAAACTATTTAATTAGCACGTAAGCGTGTTAGTTTTGGCAGTAAAAAGGTGCCGCACATTGTGATTTGGACAGTTGTTTGGACACGCCAACACACGATGCGATCTGTAGGCGCCGGCGAGAGTCTGCAACAGTCATGGACCCGCATTTGTGGACCAACTGGCAGCCTGTCCGGCCAATTTATGCATTTTGCTTTGTCATACTAGCGGTGGAGTCTGTACTGCTGTCAACTCTATGGTTAATTGTTTAGCTGCCGTTTTAAATTAATAGTAGAAATTGCATTAATTTGCTTGTTTACGTTGATGTCGTCGTTCAAGTCGTCTTTCAAAACGTCGTTGTCGACATAAGTCAGAGTCCTCCTCAAAGTCGATGCTTATCTTTTGACTACAAATTTTTATCGCCTTGGCAGAAACTTGTACACGAACTAACCAGTTTGGTTATTTGATAAGCGCTTATCCTGTCGCGTCACAAAAATGTGACTTTCGATTAGCAATTAACATTTTATTGAACAACTTTTAACTGCAGCTTAGCTTCAAGTTGATGTGCATTGCTTGGAAAGCCAATAGATGTGCAACTCAATTGAGCAAAGTAACTGTTAAGTTAAGTTTGTATTACTTGGTAGACTTACAAAACTATAAATGAAAGGGAATTTTTTTAAAGTAGTTAATACGACTATAGTTATTGAGCATTCTGAAATATTCATGAGATGAAAGAAAGAATCTTAGTTAGTTTTGCGTTAAATAGAAACGATCTAAAGGGGGATTAAAGACTGAAGGAAGCCAAAAGCTGGTATCATTAATAATACATTTTCTTAAATTCGTTAAAGAAAACAGAGACTTTAATAGAAAATATTCGAAAAGATAATTAATTATTATGAAAACAAAGGTTCTTCACATGAATCAAATGAGCTATGATCTGTAAATTGTCAGTATTTTTTTGTTTTTTAATGTTTAAGCTTTTGAGTACTTATATATAAATAATAAATGAAGTTCCTTTTTAAACTAGAAATCGTGCAGATGGTACCAATATTTTCGTTGATGTCTTAATATTTCAGTAAACTCTGAGAAGCATTCAGAATATCTTTACAACTTCAACGAAAGCACAACATTACTTTAAAATTGTTAATAAGATAGATGAAAATAGCAAAACTCTATATTCTCCGTTGTGGAAATATATAGTAAGTATTATGATATTTTTATGAACCGTTCTTCCCTTCATATCATATACTACTAGAAATCGTGCAAATGATACCAATATTTTTTATCAAGTCTTAAAATTTCGGTAAACTCTGAGAAGCATTCAGAATATCTCTACATCTTCAACAAAAGAATAACACTAGTTTAAAATTGTTGACAAGATAGATGAAAATCCCAAAACTCTATATTCTTTCTGGTGCAAAAAATAAGAAATATGTATTATGAAATTTTTATGAAACGTTCTTCACATCATATCATATACTACTTTCCTATGTTTCCCATTCACGGTCTGATTACGAACTTCCGCCTGTCTCAGCGCGATGTCTAGACAACGATGGCGACAATCTTGTCAACTGCAGGGACCCTTCACTCAGACCACTCCAGCTCCAGTTCCTTCCATCTTGCTACGTCTGACGAGACAAGCAGACAGCCAGACAATGAATGAGTCAGAGTTTTTAAATTTAATTATGACATTATTATGCGTCTCGCACATGCATTTGGAAATTAATATGCAAAAACATTAAAGACAAAAACTTGACTATATGCCAGTTATTAATAAAAGCTGACAGCTTATGACAAATTAACGGCGTACGCTGCATGCTAAAAAAAAGTCAAATCAAATCAAATAAAGCCCCAAGTCGCTCGAAGGTGGGCGTCTGATTTGACTTAAGACTCGTGTCTGCGGATTAAAAACATGTTTCAAGCGATATTCAATATCGGAGTTGCCCAAAACTCATTCAATTGTGCATAATGCGATTGATATCCACACAGATGTACACACAAACACACCGAAGATCTGTCTCGCAAGTGTTGGAAAATACACGAAAGGCAAATATTTGACACATCTCAGCATTGGAACGCAAATGCATTTCGAGTGATTGACAAACACTGCATCATGGCCAGTTGCACATGCATTGCAAAATATTTGCCGCCTGCTAGCAAGCAAGGAGATATATAAGTACTTATACTTGTATATATATATCAACTCCTCACATACTTTTAATGAGCCACAGATTGCGAGTGCCCGATAAAAGTCATTTTGGACTCTCAATAACTCATAAATCGTGATAATTATCGCAGCAAGTGCCGTGGCCAGCTCTTGAGGAAAATCTACAAGAGCAACGATATTTTCGGCATTTTGGTTCGTGATCGTTGCGCTTATTAAATTATTAAATGAGCTGCTACATGAAACTTGTCTCTGATCTTTTTTTTTTGTTCATTTTGGCCAGTAGCTTGCACAATTTTGATGGCTGATTAGATAAAAAGCGCAACTTTGGCGTTCAAGCGGAACCACTCGCTTAATTAAGTGCCCGACTAGCGACAGTTTAATGAGCGTCCGATCTTTTGGCCCCGCCAGCATTCAAGTGCCGTTTGAAACTTAATGGAAAGGCATAGAATTAGAAAGAGAGAGAGAGAGAGAGAGAGAGAGGGAGAAAGATTTGGAGCAAACTAGGCAAAAGAATAAATTGTAATAGTTCTATAAAAATATATACGCTTTGCAAATCATAATGCAAATCTATTATGGAATAAATCTGCAACGAACATAACATCGGGTTCATTTTAATTGCTTAACTTAATTTTTCCAACCGAGCGCTGAATTAGAAGGAACACTATTGCCCCGAAAAGATTACTTAAAGTCCGACAAATAAATCTTAGACATACCTGACAGTTATTATTTATCCTAGGTAGATAATAATTTGATTTATAGCTGAAATTAATACTTAAGATGGACAGAAGGTTCTGCGGAAATACGAAATATATTTATAATCTGCTCGTGTTTTGGCTAGGTACTTAAAAAAAGGCTAGACGCGTCAAAAAACTGGCTAACAAAGCAGTAAAAAGTAGTGCAGGGTCATTAAAAGGCAGCCCTCCATCCAAGCAACAAATAATACCGATCTATTACAAAAGTTGTTCTTCAAAGTCAGTAAAATCTAAATTATTTTACCTTTCTTTTACGCGACTGGCGAAAAATAGAATTGTCTGCACATATTTCAAATTAGCTTAATCTACTAAATCCACTCAAAAAGTAGTAAATAACGTCGAATAGAATACGTTTATGAGATTGCGAAGTTATATCAGAATCCAAGAGGAGTTTTGAAGAGCTATTCCATAAATGTACGAGTAGTACTTACATCTTTAAAATATAATCTAATTCCCAACGTTTTTAAATATGTATGAAATATAATACAAATATAGTAATTTCTCTGCTTCATGAACTTGACGACAGCTTCTTCATCACTATTGCATGAGCTTATTGGTTTACTCTTTCAATTGGGATTCCCTTGAGAGATATTCGTAAGATTGCAGCTCACTGCGCTAAAGCGACAAATTCAACACCTCATTAGGTATGCCACACAATTCAAGTGAACAATTTTCCAACGATTTTTCGCAACCAAATAGAAGAAAAGTTCAGATCAAACATCCGCATTGGAGACAGAGCCCCAGTCACTGAACGACGACTCTGTCAACGGCGTTAAAAATGCATCAAGTTGAAAAATCTGAGAAAAAGAACTCCGGGCAGGTGTCACAGAACACAACAGTTGTGAGATGGAAACAGGCAGAAGAACTTTACGGCATTGCCTGACAATTGCACAAAGACCGAACGTTCGTACATAGCTTTAACTAATGGGTGGCACAAGGGGCGTGGTCAGAGGGTCGTCCATTGCCGCCGAAGTGGCCACAAGTGCTTGAAAAATTAATGTACCCTGCAACGTGTTTGTCCAAAGCCCAAAGTTCGGAAAAATGCATAGACAAATGTCAAATATTTATTGAAAACAAACACAAGCAAACAAACAAACAAACAAATAAACAAACTAACAAATAAGACGACAGCAACAGCGACAGCGACAGCATTTTCCAAGAAAAGAAATAAAATGTTGAAAAGAACAACATGGTGCATGAAACTGACCAGAACTGAGGATGTTTGGCTATGCATCACCGCTTCACTGCATCGGCCAAGACCAAGAAGTGCGTTAAAAGGCGGCGATCGGACCGTTGCGACACGATGTTCAGATGGATGTGGAAATTGGAAGTACGACGTCCAACGGTGGGTGCTTCAAAAGCCGCTGACCGACGCACAATGGGAATCGTGGGCGACAAACCCATCAAATTGAAGTTTTCATTTTGGATTGGAGTGGTGATTTACAAATTAAAGTTTATTGAGGAATTCATTGCAAGAAAATCAAAACTAAAAAAAATTAACTATTCTTGCTTGAAATATCAAAATTCAAGACAACTTGGCACCTTTTGGAGATCATCTGGTATGATTCAAATAAGAATCAGTTATTATTATCCAATAGTTAACTTCGGGAATAAAGATAATGTATATAAGGCTAGTTGCTGTTTAGTTCAAAGGAGTATTATTTACAATGATTATAAAAGAGCTCTTAGATAAAGAAAGAAATACTTGATCTATTTCCAACAATTATTTTTTTGTAATTTCTAAAAATATATGTTAGTTCCATTGTGAAAAGAAAACATCTGTTAAGCTAATTTCTATTTAGTTAAAAAGAGCACTTTTTTTTAACATTTTGAAAAAGCTTTTAGCTTAAGAAAGAAATACTTGATTTTATTGCCAACAAATATTTTTTTAGTTTTTTAAAATTATCTATCAGTCCCATTATGAAAAGAAAACGTGTGTAAAGCTAAATAGTTTCTGTTTTGTTCAAAAGAGTATTACTATCAGTATTATTTAAAATTATTATTAAAGCGTTCTTAGATAAAGAAAGAAATACTTGAGCTATTGCCAAAAATAATTTTTTTATTTTTTATTGAAAAGAAAACATCTGGAAAGCTAAATTCTGTTTAGTTAAAAAGTTAGTTAGTTATCTTAAGAAAGAAATACTTGATACTATTGCCAACAATTATTTTTGTAATTTTCTAAAATTATCTATCACTCTCATTATGAAAAGAAAACGCATGTAAAGCTACATAGTTTCTGTTTGGTTGAAAAGAGCATTTTTTAAAATGATTTTAAAAGAAAGCTTAGATTAAGCAATATTTGAAATAGATTTTTTTTCTTTCTAAAAATATCTATTTCTCCCACTGTGCAACGGCGACAGTGAGAACCATGCGTTGTCGTCATCGTCGTGCTACCGGCGTTTTGACGTATTTCAAGTGCCTATGTATGGGTTGGCAGCTCTCTCAGCTCCGCTCTTGTAGGCTCCACAACCTCAGCTTCATCTGAAGTTGTGTTTTAGAAAAATATTTATGCATGCCTGCTCGATGATGCCGTTGACTTGTTTTGTTGGGTTATGCAAGTAATGCTTGATTTGGTATTGAAGACTGGTAGCTGATGTTGTTCCTGTCGTTGTTGTTGTTGTTCGTACTGCTGTTCTCTAACATTATTTTGATGAGTCAGAAGGTGTAGAAAACAGGCGTAGACAGCGTCACTAATACGTGTAGCGTTCTGGGGGGCGGCTATTGCCATGGACCTACTATGGAGCGTATAAATATTTGTTTATATGCGGGAGCATAATTGAATTAAGAAGGAAATACGAAAGCTCTTTTGAAAAGCATTTTATTGAGAATAAAAGAAACTTGCAAGCTTCAAATGCAGGTAAGGCTTCAAGACTTTTAAGAAATACTTGTGATCTTTTGATAGTCAGTCGGAAGATGTATCCAGTATTTGCGGATTATATAAATACCTCTGCATATACATATATGTATGAGAGTTTAGTGAGGCCTGGTTAACGATTGTTATATCCATAACATAAATAAAATATCCTCAACTTTCAAGCAGCTTTCTTTCTAAAGTAGTTTCAAATCCGTAGTTGCAACAGATCTTCTCTAATCTCTAATCTAAACTAATCTTCTATAATTCACTAAATCTAAAGTATATTAAAGTAACCCCTCTCCGCCGATATGCAATGCGAACTGATTCTTTCGCTTTTAAGGCATATAAATAAAAACTAAGCTGAGAAAATTTAATATACAACAATATTTGTTAAATAAAACACCGCTATAGAACTACTTAGATCTCTTAGGAGATTTTAAAAGAAATAACTATTGAGAAATGTCAATTATTAAATGGAATTGAGTTATGTATTAAATGGCAGGCTTAATAAATGGCTTAGTAGGTCTGTATTCTTCTGACTAAATATTTCATAAAAATTTTGCACAAATATGGCTAAGTCGGCAATTTCTCAATTTACTTATTGAAAAGGCTTGGGATTGTCGGAAAATTTAGTTAAGAAATTATTTCAAGTGCTGCGAAAAAGGGCTGTAAAATAAATACATTTTTCTAAAAAGTAAGGCCGCACAAGTTCAGGAAATAAGGCATTGTAATCGCATTTACGGTTCATATTTAATTAAAATTGTTGAGAATATATTTTTAGCTGAAATGCCTATATTTTAGTTGTAATATTTCTTCCATAAATAATATACTATTAATTGCACAATCCTTTATATAATTATAATTTATTTAATACTCTGCCATACTCATAACTCGAAATATTCAACAAAAGGTGTACATTTAAAGACTCTGTTAGCTGTCTTTAAGGTCGCTGGACTGCTGCTCTGGACAAATTTATTAGAAAAAATATACTTATACTCTTGTTATGAACACTGCCAACTAGAAAAGGGTAAACAAACCATAACACAAAACGTGGCAAGGCGACTACAAAATTGGAAGCACGGTGCCACGTACGAGGCACGTTGCTACTTTTTTGATTAATTACGAACCATTATGGACACACACTAACACTAACAACAAGACCAAGACCCCACCAAGACGGTTGCTGCAGCTGTATCTGTTGTTGTTGTTGTTGTTGCATAGTTGAAAGCATTTTACTGTTTTGTGCATTTTATTCGTATCGACAGCGCATAAAATAGAAAAATGTTTTCACTATTTTCGGGCAGGCCAAGAGTTGCCAACGTTCGCGATGCAGCAGCTGTGCATTTGATTTGGACGCCCAATGCAATGGCCAACTGCTAGTTTGTTTGATTGTTTGTTGGTTCGACCGACCGACCGGTCGACCAAATGTTGTTTCTTGGCCAATTATGCATGCAAACGGCAAGATGGGCTGCCAACTCGCAAAAAGGAGGAGTTGCTGGCAACAACAATCGCAGACAATTGCATTGTGCAGTTGCTTATTAAGTTGTTCGAATGGCACAGAAATTGCCTTCACAGATCTTCCATGCATACTATACTATATACTACTAGTGTGTATGATTGTTTTGGTACATAATCGGCGGCTGTTGGCCAAGCGGCTGGTCAAGCAAATTGTGCAAACTGTGCATAAAAATCATTAACGAATGACCTGCAAAATGCATGCATGCAAAAATAAATTTCGGTAGCCGAATGACGACACAGTCAGTCGACCAAAAAATTTAATAATAATAAAAAATCGCTGCTGCCCAAAAAAAGTCAAAACAAGGAACGTGAACGCGAACATCGAGGGGCGCAAAAAACGAGTAGACAAAGTGCAAAATCAACATTTTTTATGAGTGACGACGACCACGACGATGCCAATGACGATGCCCATGATGATGCCGATGACGATGCTGATGCTGATGATGTTGGGGAGGTGAGCAGAGAGTCGAGGCGGCAGCGTGACGAAAGCAATCTTCATGCATTTTGACAGGCTGCCTGGCTACCGCAACTCGGCCAAAAGGCACTGAAGTGGAGACGCAACAGCAATCAAAATATGGCCATAAATAGGCGTCAGGCGGCGGACTTTGCGAAGCCCCAAAGTCCATCGAAAGTTTTGGTGTTTGTGGCCCCAGACAACGACAACAACAACAACAACAACGAACAACGGCTCAATTACAGGCGACAATCTGGATGCCACTAACTTTAATGGCATATTAATATAAATATTTGGCTGGCCAATTTCTGTTAAAAGTTAATAAAAAGTAATTTATTTTAAGAGTGCAGACATGCTGCTGCATGTTTAAATAGAAAGGGTGAAAATAACGGAAGCAATGAATCTAAAAGAAATTAGTGTGTTACAAAAATTAAGAAGTGGATTTCTGTAACTAATGACAATTATCCAAATACACGAAATAATTAATCATTATAATGGATATCTACAATTACTATTCTTTATTTATTTTTTATAGCATTATATTTTAGACATTTGTACAAACAGTAAGAGAGTAAGTAAAGAAATGTGTTTGCAGACATCATAAAATAACGAATTTCAAAATATTAAATATCATCTTGGATTATGAATATATATCAGCATTTAAGAATTATTTCTCAGCTAGCTAGTTCGAAGCCAGCTTGAAATTGAACTAAACACATGATTTAAACTTTTTCCCATAAAGCGTTATAAATATACTTAAAAATTTTAAAATTCAGCTTTTGTTTTTTATTATTATAGTAGTAGTGAGTAGATAGATTATTAGCAAAGGGACAATACTGTCTTTTTTTATAAATTTAATAATTGCTCTTACATTATTTGTTCTTTTTTTATGAGATTTTTTTATAGAACTGGTATATTTATTGTAGCGAAGAATTTCAGCTACAATCGATAGCTTCAAATAAATAGACCTTTAACTTGCAATTAAGCTTGAAATTCAGCTTTTTTTATACTATATAAGTAGATAGATTAATAGCAAAGGGACAGAAAATTATTAATTGCTCTCACATTATTGGTTCTTTTTTCTTGAGTTTTTTTTCCATAGATGTGAAGGTTTTTATTTATTTTTATTTTATTTATTTATTAATCTTATCCTAGCGGTACAAGTATCAGGTTACTTTTAAATTATTACGCTAGTCATTACAATTTTAATTATATCAAGCTTATTATTAGGGTATTTTCAGCTTATTAATTTTAGTTTTAACATTAAACAATTTTATTATTCCTATTGTAGGGCAGAATTCCAGCTTCAATCGATATATTGATTCAAATAAATAAACCATAAAATCATTCTTTAACTTGCAATTAGAAAACCTTTACAATTCTCTCATCAATAACAAGCCAGAAATATATTTCAAAAATAAAATAAAATTAAATAAAATTAAACATGAATTTTCAGATATATCGAACTTTGAAGAATAAAACCGCTCTGCAAATCGCCGTTCAATTACAAAATCTGTGTTGCAACAACTTCCGTATTGTCTGTTCAATTTTTCGAGTAACCTCCTTAGTTTCCTAAAAGAAAAACGCACGCAGATTGTGCCAACTGCACATTTAAGTCATCAATAATTGACAGAAAACACGCAAAGCTATATCCAAATATCACTTTCACTCGCCGCACTCACTTATTTCTTCTCCCATAACAAGCAGAGCTATCAGCAACAGCCGCAGCCACGGCACCAAACAGAAATTGCCGCAAATTGCTGCACATTAACAAAGTGGCGACACCAGCAACAACCACAACAACAACAACAGAAGTATTCGAGGCCCAAGAGGTGAAAATAAAGCACTTGAGCTGAAAAACTGAACTGCAAATGCAATTGAGTGCCTATTTGTAATTATTTAAATGAGTCTAACAAATGTCTTAAAACAAAAAAAAAAAAAACAAAAAAAAAAACAAAAAAAAGCGAGAAAGGCAACTTCAAAATTTGATTTTTGAGAAAAACTTGGCCAGCCACAAAGTGTTGAAAAGGAGGCGAAAATGTGCAACCAAAAATTATCGGCAACTGTCAAAAGCACTGTTGGGCATTTGGCTTCGCGTTGCCACACACGCCTGCTTACCAACTGCTCACCACTTTTTGGACATTTGGACACGCAAATGGCATTTAAATGTTTTGACAAATGACAAATTTTCGGTAGCCACAACCGCACGTTGAATGGAAATTGCAGGATTTGTCAGTCGTTGAATGCCAGCACCAATCCCCTGCCCCTGGCCCTGCCCCAACTCCAGCCCCTGCCCCAAGCAACGTTGCATGCATAGATTTCGTGGCGCTGACAGCTTAAGTGAGAAAAGTCTTGCTGATTAAACGTTTTGACAAATTAAATGACGGAAAATATTTATGCATTAGAGAAAATGTATATTCCAAAGGCAAGCGCACTAAAGTGGCTTGCCGATAAGCAGCTACGAGTTTATGAGGATTTTATATTCAATTCTTAAATTAAGTTGAACAGATGGGAATTAAAACTATATGGGAAGGAAGAGACAGTTTAAAAATTATGTTTTTAAATACGATTTCTAAAGTCCTAAGGTTTAAGCAAAAGCTGATAAAATATATTAATATTAATTAAGATAGACAACCTGCACACTCTTTCGTATTAACGTATGCTGCTCTAGTTGGTTACTTTAGTCTTAAGATTTAAGCAAAAGCTTATAAAATACAAGTATATTAATATTAATTATGACAGACAACCTGCACACTCTTTCGCAGCATCGTATGCTGTTCTAGTTGGTGTGCAGGCATCTAAAGACTTCTATTATTATAAGTACTATTAAAAATCTATATTGGAAGATGATGATATTTATAAAAGCAAATCTGTTTTCCATATCAAGCATATCCATTTGTTAACCAACGCTGCAAAGCTTTAGAATAAAATGGTTTCCCCCATACATTTTTATGGCAATCTAGTTTGTTGAGTTTTCCAATTTATTCAAGCTTATCTTATCTACCATCTATGTAGATGGTATATACATAGCTGCTCTGCATTTCTTCAGTTTACAGATCATATATTTTCTCTCTTCGACTTTTATCTTCCTTGATATTAATTTTACCCCCCTTAACTAACATTCTTCATCAAGTTTGTAATTCTGCGCATTAAAAAGCCTGTTTTAGACTAATTCGTATTGATTGCTGTTTAAAGTTAAAAACGTATTTGTCATACTTTTGCCAAAAGGAGCAACTCTAGCACATCCTTTTGAATCATTCAAAAACTTTTCTCATAGTCCATGCTTGGACTCTTTCCAAGTTTTCTGCAATTTTACAGCAATTACCTCAACATTTTGCCCAGACAAACAAATATGCAAACTTTTGTGTTGACAATTGCCAAACTACAAACAGCAATAGCACCAACAACAACAATAATAACAACAATTCCAAGCACTCCAACATGCAAATCGCATACCAGGTCACTAACTGTGCTGTCCAGCTGCTTTGCTGTTGTTGTTATTGTTGTTTTTATTGTTACTCCTGCTGCTGTCTTACGATAAAAACTTTATCTCGAAAGCTTGGCCGACTATTTGAAACCATGAGATATATATAGTATGTACAAGTATTTACGAAAATGCAAGAGCAATCAATATTTCAACTTTAAATTTGGCCAAAAGTTAGAGTGACCAAATGCTGCAATTATTAGAATGTTTAGAAATACATACATGCAGACTATTTACTCATATACATACATATATAGAACATAAATTCGAACTACAATGTTTCTTGTATGGTGGATGGAATGCTAGAGTCAAACGGGGTGAAGTCTTATACACCCTGCACCCACTGCCACAAGACACATAATCACTAGCTGGTTTTAATATTCAAATTTGTATCACAATACAAAAACCGGATCTGCTTAGGACTGCCAAGTTTGGTTATTCTAGCTCTTATACATTCGGAGATATTTGGGTTCATACAGACAGACATACACACAACGCTTCTTGTCCTACTGATCAAGAATATATATATTTTTTCGGTGTGTTACATACATGTGCACTAAGAGAATACAAGTACCCTTTTTCCCTCTGGGTACAAGCTTTAAAAATGCAAGTCGATCGCTTATTGCTTAATGGCTTATGCTGGAAATAAAGTTGTATCTAAAAGCGCATTCGATTTCGATTGCTTTTTCTTCACTGCTTTTAAACAAAAATGTTTGAAATTGGATTGGTCACCCTTTCAACCAACAACATACAATGATTTATGGGTGGTTTGGTTGCTTGTCTTGTGTGGCAGACAATTAAAGCGATTTGCATGTGAAGCTGTCAAATGGGTCTAACAAAAAATATATTTTGAACTTCTTTATTTGCAGCATTACGTTTGCTCGATGTGAGTGCGAATAGTGTGACCGTCGGCGCTCTTTATCCCCCGCTCTTCAATGTGGCAGCACGCGCGTCAATTAGCGTGAATGCTACCTGTGGCCAGAACGGTGCTGAGGAATACTGCAAGTTAGTCGACGCCTATCCGCATCGGAATTCGTCCAAGCAATGCAGCATTTGCAATGCCCATTCGTCAGATCGGGCCAAACAACGACCCATCGAGTCTCTCATCTCGAACTCGAATTTGGAAGGGTGGTGGCAGAGTCCAACTCTTCAGGGTGGCCGACAATTCGAATATGTGACCATCACTTTGGATTTGAAGCAGGTAAGCACTAAGAAGGAAAACTCTAGATTTCATCATATACAGAGTATAGCTTTAAGCTCTTGTGACAACTTAGCTGTGATCCAGTTTGTAATCAAACCACTGGCTTGTCACTCATTTACAAGCGATTTAACGCCATACTCGTGGTCGGGGACATTGCCGTAACTTCCATGATCCATCTTATGGCTTGGCGCTGACACTGTCAGTGATCATTAGAGTTGATCAGCGCTGCCCCGAAGAAATATGATCAGGGGCATTTCCTGAAACCGGTCGTTCGGTATTAAATTCTAGTGCTTAAAACTTGCACATAACTTAGCTGTGATTGCTTTTTGATTAAGTCAGATCAGTTTACAGTGCAAACTTTCACCGGCAAATGAATATTTAAGATCACACGCGTATGTTTGAAAACGTAATAAATGCGGCAAATCATTGTCATTGGTTATAAATTTTTCATCAAACAATTATATTTGTTTCAATCAATTGTTTGACTACTATTTAATACTATACACTATGTTTGAAATACTATTTAATACTATATGAACACTTTAAAAAAGCATATTTATATATTCAATTCTCATAAATGAAATAATTAATCGTCAAGTTTTTTTTAACCAATTGAATGATTGTCCACGATGGACAGTTTTAAATAAAAACACTCTGCTGATACAAAAAAATATTTGAATCAAATATTAATAAAGTAAATTTAATTTATTTTAACTAAAAATAAAGTAAATCTATCTCATTAAAGTATGTCATGCGCAATTTAATGTTGAAACATAAATTACAAATAAAAATAGTTTTCCATAAAAAATTTAAATATTTTTCTCAACTCTAATTGCAGTTTTTTGTTGTTTATTTAAATACACTAGAAATATGTGACTTTTGAATATATCTAATAGTTAACTAAAATATTTTCAAATGTAAAAGAGAGAAAAATATATATGGTCGTCAAATAAGTGTATTCAATCAGCTATTCCCCACTATAAAAATTAATATTGATCCAAGCTCTAAACAGCGGAAAATGTCAATATTTTGCGAGCATAATAACAAAAGAGTTGGGAAAATTATTTTGTATAAAAATGCTCTATTTAAATAATTATAAAAACAATTAATAGTGCGAAAAATATTTCATAATTATAATGAAATGTCATCACTTGTTATTAAATATCGCCGGACTTTCAATTTAATATTGAATTATATAAATCGAAATTGAAGTGGGCATACTTTATAAGTATTTACCAAATTGGTGAAAAATCTATGGCAAAATATGTAAATGTGCATTTTTTTATATGAAACAATTTAAGAATATATAACTCGTAATAACCAAATTAAGCATTTATTACAATAATTACATTGAATTTCTTTTCAAATTAAATCAACATTCATTCACTCTTTGCTTTCAAACATTTCATTCAACTTGGAAAGATTTGATTTCCTTCTGGCACACATCATATGCAACGATTATGCTCGTTGCATCCCACTTATGGCTCTTTAGCTGGCTATTGGCTGCTAATCGTGTAGATAGTGTTAATTGGATTTCCATTATGCCAATCCAAGTTGTTGGTCGGCAACAAAGTTGCACTCTGCTCGCACATGCTTTCATCTTTCAGCAGCCACTCAATGCCCCAATGCTCCTCCTCGACCCCTCCCCGCCTTACGACCGCCATCAGCGTCCACTTTCACAATCTTTATATAGCGATTATGTGCTGAAAACTCATCTGTTCAACATCAGCCGACGCAAAGTTGACATTTCAAGTGCAGTTTTTCACTTGCAACTCGCCTGCTTGGCGGTACGAGTCTCCGCCGCAAAGATAGTTCAACGTTTTGATATAATTCTTTCATTGCCATATGCCTGCAGACAGCTATCGTGCCGTACAGATAGTGCACAGTGCAATCACTTAGGAATTCTCTTGGGTAAAAATAATTGGAGTGGAGTACACTTAGTTCTGTTTTTACACGGTAGATTGGTTCCAGAAACAAACGTGTAAAAAAAGACATTGATCAAATGCAAAAATAGGTGATTGGTTGCCTTTCTCTAATAAAAACATATGTGAAATTTTTAATTTTCAAACCGTGTTATATCAAAATCGTGTAAAAAAGACCGCGTAAAAACAGAATTGGTGTACGTAAATAAATTGAAATAGAATTGTTGAACAAATCATTCAATTTGAACCGTTTTTAAGATCTAAAACTTTCAAAATGTGTTGTTCAAATAGGCTTATTATAATAAATAAATCGTAAAACTAACCATCGTGCTTCGAGAATTGGAAATAGCGTTGGCATATGCGATAGATTTCAATGAATAAATAAAGTTTTTGAATTTGATTTTTGATTTTCATTTTTAAATATTAAATTGTTTACCTTAGAGCTAAAAATTATGATATTAATTTATTTTCCTCTGCCTTTTAGTCCTAATTTAAGCCCTGCCCATTTATTTAATACTCTACACACTCTAAGGGGAGTTTAAAACTGCTCTGGATTTATCCGAACTCTTCTCAATGCCTCAATCCGTATCTTATAGGTAAAAAGTAAAGTCAAAGTTAGTTTTTCGCACAATATTTTCATTTCAATATGACTATTTATGGGAAAACTATCCCACTGTACTTATTAATACTCTATTCAATACTCTACATACTCTAATTTAATACTCCTATTTAATACTCTACATAAGTACTCTAAGGGGCTTATCCGAACACTTCTTAATGCCTCGATTCGTATCTTAAAGGTAAAAAGTAAAGTTAAAGTTAGTCTTTCACCCAATTTCGAGAGACTCTATATTTTTATTTAAATATGACTTTTTATGGGAAGACTATCCCACTGTACCTATTAATACTCTATTTAATACTCTACATATTCCACTTTAGTACTCCTATTTAAAACTCTACATACTCAAAGGGGCTGGCTTTATCCGAGCTCTTGTTAATGTCTCGATTCGTATCTTTTAGATAAAAAGTAAAGTCAAAGTTAGTTTTTCGCACAATTTTGAGAGACTCTATATTTTCATTTAAATACGACTATTTATGGGAGGACTATCCCACTGTAGAGCAACTGGGAAGTGTGCACTTAATTAAATCGTCGAAGCGACGGGAACTCACGAACATACATATAGTATGTGTGTATTTGTGGGGTTGTAACTATGTGTGTGTGTGCCAGCAACATGCACATCGAGCGGCTGGAAGTGATTTAAAATTAAAATGATTGTTTTTGCATATAAAAGAAGCGGCATGCTGGAGAAATATGAAAGATTTATGACAGCCATGCGTTCCAAGTGTTATTAATAGGAGGCAGGGCCTTTGCCTTTGCCTCTGTCTCTGCTCGCAGAAGCAAGAAAATATTTAAATTGGCCAGCATTTCATTAAATTTGACAAGAGGCGCACAGCAAAGTAGAAAACATTACTCTTGAATTATTTACTTATTCATTTTGTAGCTCGCGCAAAAAAAAAAAACAAACAAAAAATTTGACCGACCTTATAAGGCATTTGCTCTACGAGTACGAGTATGTACCACTATGTAGATGTCGATGTCACCTCTGGCGTTGTCAATGCTGACAGTTTTAATGGTTTCGCGATTTTAAGTGCAATTGTCACATGTTGAACTGAATTTGGTCAGACGGGCCTTTAAATAAATAAATACAAATACAAATATAAAGAAAGGAAAAAAACGAATGCTGGACATGGAAAACAAAAAACGGCGGCAAATGCCCATTTTAAATTTCCCATGACTTCTGTTTATGGATGGCGCTGCTCCAGCGCTACAAAAAGCGACCAAAACAAGAGCAACAACAACAATAACAACAACAACTACACATCAACGGCATGTGTCAAAATTTACACGCTCTCTTTGCGCCGATTTGCATGACTTGAAAAATAAAGCAAAATATTCAGAGTTTGTTGCCTGATGTTTTGATTTATTTTGCGGCCTTTTATGGCTGTGAATAAAACGAGATTGGAATGCCAAACAAAGCTTAATAAAAAAACAAACAAAAACTCCGAACTGTTGTATACATATGTGCAACTTATATGTATATGTATGTGTATGATTGAGGGATTTAGATACAACCGTGCACCCAAAGGGTTGGGTATGTCTATCTGTACTCTGTACGTAACCTTCTCATATTGGAGTCGGCGCAATGCCAAAAATAAAATTTTATCTATTCTATAACCTATAAAAAGATATGCATGTACCTCGTATATACCCTTGCACATACCATATATTATCAGCATGACAAAGGAATTGCTATGGACATGTTTTTGCGACTGTTCATCCGCCTGTTTGTCCGTAGGCATATCAATAACTTCTGAATTTTTACCTCAGCAAGTTCTCTGACTGATTACTGATTATAACTATGTAGTAAAAAGTAAAGTTCGTAATCTAATGCTTACCAATTAAGGTCTATTTTATTTATAAAATTCTTATAACATGAATATTGCTGGATATTTAAATGATATCTTATTATAAAGAATTATTATTTTGGTTTAAAAATCATGTGTTCTAAATTAGTAAAATGTATCGATATACCAAGTTTTGAGACTCTAATCCGTTTGATTTTAAGCATATCGACGTTCATACTTACAAACGCACAACAGACTATAAGAAAAGTAAAATCGTGGAATAATTTATCTAAAAGACCTTCAGATTTTTACATAAGACTAAAAGAAAGTTTTGGAGGAAAATGTAAAGTTTCTCTCAATCAAAAATTTAAAATAATGTTTCTACCCTTTCCATTCCCTTTCCATACCTTCCCTTTAGTTCCATTTGTCCAATTTGTGGCAATAGTTGTGTAGACTGAATTATTACCTTTCCAAAGTAGTATTATTTTTTTTGTATTCTCTTTTAGGAAAATCTGATATTGTTAGATCTTCGAACTTTCTCAATATATTTATCTTAAAGTTGGAACAGTTTCTAGTTCAGTTTCTTTTATGTTATTTTAAAACCCTTGGGGGTACTTTTTTTCGGGATTATAAACAAAAGGGGTATGCAGCACCTTAATTGTGATTATTGCTTTAGAAACCAATTAAAGACACAATTTATGGGCATTCACACATTTATGTATAGCTGCCAAATCTCACAGCTAATTAGCATCTGCGTGTTTATCAAACACCACATGTGCACGCTTCCCCAAAACATCTGGGGGCTCATCACTTAATTAGTAAGCTCACTGGAAAATATTTTAAACATTTGTCACAATCAACTATTTAAAAATACATTAGAGGAAATCACGCCTAAAACAAATGCAACAGAAATCGAAAAATAAACGAAGTGACAAACAAAACTACACACGTATAGTGCGGGTATAGTAGACGATTTATGACCTCTGGAAAAACTTGACATTGACAGCCGCCGTCTGAAGTTTTTCATGGGCGACAAAAATGCCGGCAACGTCAACGCCAACGCTAAAGCCAAAACGCTGTCCGATTCAGTCGCCAGTTTTGAGTTGAGTTGATTTTAACAATTAGACTAATCGAGTGATTTACAACAAATGCGGCGGATGCTGACGACGCCGAACGCTTGTTTGGGCGACAGGCATGTGTCAACGATTTGACAGCTTAAAATATTTCTATGTACGAGTATGGTGGAAAAACTGATCAGCTCGCACACTGTCTCCAGACTGGCTGTCTGTCCAACTGACTGGCTGGCTGACCAGAACAGCAGCGGCACAGCCAACTGTCAGTTAGCCAGTTAGTCATTCAGTCTGTCTGCCTGCCTATCTGTCTGTCAGTTCGTCATGCAGTCAGTCAGTCTACACGCTTGCCAGTTTGCCGCTACAACAATGTTGAGATTTATGCTTCAACGACTCTGGGACGCGCGTGACTAATTGAAAGTCTAGCGGGAATTCTGCGAATTAGGCAGAGGGTGAAGCTAGAGGCGAGCCAATCGCTCCCAAACTGTACAATGATTATGGATGCAAGGGAAAATAAAAAATAAATTTAAAATAAATAATTGTAAATTTTAATGCCAAATAAATTAAATTTCGTAATTAAATTAAATTAAACTTTTAATTAAATTAAATTAAATTTGTAATTCAATTAAATTAAATTTGTAATTCAATTAAATCACATTTTAATTAAACTAAATTAAATTAAATTGATTAAAATTAAAAATAAAAATTGACTGGCGTAATAGCTTTAAAGTAATATGTTACTTACTTGAATTAAATTAAATTAAATTCGTTGTTCAATTAAATTACATTTGTAATTAAACTAAATTAAATTAAATAAAATTAAAAATAAGAATTGACTTACTTGTAACGCTAGGATCAGGTTAATAAATTAATATAATAAAAAATATAGACTGATTTGTCAAGAGAAAAAATTAATTGGGTATTTTGATAAAATCGTTCAAGTTATAAAAAAAATTAAACTGATATTACAAGAGTCCTGTAGATTTATTTATTGGAATGCCGCTGCATTGAATTTTCAATGTAATTGCTTTCATTTTTTCGCTTTTAATTTAAGCTTTTTCAATCATTTTGTGACGAAATTGGTTTTTAGACTTTGAATATTAAGAAATAACAAGTTTTTAAAAGTTGAGTTCTCCAAGTGGAGAAAATTAGGGCTCAAAGCGCATTCAAATAAAAAGTTAGTCCTTCATCGAATTAAATTTAAAGTCGGTTTTAATAAATAATAAATAATTGATAACAAATATTAAATAAATATTCAAAATTAAATAAGAAATAATAACAAATATTAAATAAAAATAAAAAATAATAAAAATAATAAACAATAAAAATTAAAAAAGAAATAATAATAAATATTAATTAATAAATAATAAATTAAATAAATGACAAATAATTGTTAATTTAATCTTTTGAAAATTTTGTGTTTATTTATTTCTGTTTCAATTTGAAAATGTTCTAAAGTTTCTGATTTACTCCTTAATTAAAGTTTTTTTAGCTGCTGACAAATAGTTTCCCTGTTCAGTTGCATGTTAAATGATATCCCAACAACAACATTTTGATTAGGATATTAATGTGTATTTATCGCCCAAACAGTCTCAACAGTCTGCAGACAAATATTTGAATTATTTGTTTGATTTGGAAAAAACTTCAAACTTCCGTCCAATTGGCGGCGGCAAACATGCAAGTTGAATGTTCAGCGTATTTTTATGGCCATTTAATTGCTTCATTAAATTTAACCAAATTTGGCCACATTGGCGGCGCCTGCAGCGTGTATTTGGGGGCTTAGGCCGGCTAGGCAGTCGCGTTGCTTTTAGAAAAATGGGCAACTTTACGTAACTGTAATTCAAATGTTTGACATGTTGTTGCAACATTCGCAGTCGGCAGCAAGCTGAGCAACAACAGCAGCAACAACAACAACAACAGCAATTGCAATCACAGGCGCACAACAACAACTACAACCTAAACAACAACAGTTACAAGCCAACCGTGTTACAAGCCACGTATGCGCATTTGGGCGCAGCAATTATTTTAATGGGCAATTTATTTATTTTGTTTGGACTACGTTTGTTTTGTTTTTTTCTCATGCTAAGTACTATTTCCCTCATTTTAAGGAATGCTTCTCTAGCCACGTCGTCGTTGTTGTTGCCTGACATCGAATTTGCATAAATCATCGCAGACATTTATACCTTTGGCTGACATTTTTAAAGCCCCCCTTTTGTCGACAAACGAATTTTTATTTGCAACAATATTTTACGGCTCTGTGACAAGGTCAAGACTTTGTGAGAAAAAATTATATTATATTACTTGCAGTTGTATTTAAGTCCAAGTGCAAAAAAAAAATAGTAAGATATAAATAACTTTATTTTAAATCGTATGGGGACTGTGGAGCTTCAGACGCTGACAGCTTCATTCAATTCTCTAGCTTGCTCGCAGGCCCGGCCCATCGTTGTCCGTCATACAAATGATAACTTATCACCCAATGCTCATTATGCTGTCTGACTATAATTGGACTAGCCTTGATCACAGCTGTTCTGCGCTGAACTGAGAAAACTCACACTACCGTAAGCTGCTGAGTACATACAGATATTTCTAAAGCCAAACAAGTTGCAGATAAGTCCAAGCAATCCCATCCAATCCAGCCAATAACTAAGTAAGTAGTATAAGCCTGCGGGGCAGGCAGGCAGGCAGGCAGGCAGAAAAAAGAAGATGCGTGTAGATGGCAATCAGAGCAAGTGCAGCAAGCTGTTGCAACACTTAACGTGTTTATCAGTTATGAGTTGCCATCGATTGGCAGGCAACATGGGAGAGAGGCACATCTGCCCTAAGTGGTCAATGCACAGTGGAATGAAATAGTAATAAATGGAATGAATAAATAATGCAAATAACTAACTAATAAAGAACTAATTTAATAATTTATCTGTTAGGACAGTTCTTAAATAAAGCAACAATTATAAAAATTAAAATAAAAAATAATAATTTTAAGAATTCACATCAAAGTAAAAGGAGCAGATCTGTCTCAACTATCAATAACACTATTGTTGCTATATTACAACAATTGAGATGAAATTTACAATTATTTCGGAACAACATTTCTATACATAGCAGCTATAGGTTAAAAAAATAAAAGCTGATACCTCTGGGTTCACTCTATGGCTTCATATCTTATACCAGGCTTATAGATATATTTTGTTGACGCTTATTCCAAGTAATATAACCATTAAATATTTTTACAACCATAATTAAAAAACAAAATATTACAATAGAGAATATTCCCCTCGATATGGAAATACACCTAATTCTGTTTTTACACGGTCTTTTTTTACACGATTTTGATATAACACGGTTTGTAAATTAAAAATATGACATTTTAATTTTTTATAGATAAGGAACCAATCACCTATTTTTGCATATGATCAATGTCTTTTTTACACGGTTGTTTCTGGAACCAATCTACCGCGTAAAAACAGAATTAGGTGTATATCCATATCGAGGGGAATATTCTCTATTGTAATACTTTGTTTTTGTACAAAAAGAAGAAGAAGAACGAAACCGCTACTACAGCTTGAAAGAAATAAACTGATATGGATAATAACTTTTCTTATTATTAAACAATTTAGTTACGGCTTAAAAAAGAATAGAATATTATAGGAAAACTATTATATACAGCTCTTTTCTATATACAAATTTCCCTAGAAAAATATAATATACAGAGTAAACCAAATATCTAAACAACTTAACAAATTGTATTCTCAATGCACAGAAAGCTGTAAACAATAAAGCAACAAAGCATCTACTGCTCAATAATTGAGTGCATTTTGTTATAGACTTAATTCTGGAAAATTCCCCATCATTCCTATTCCACTGTGCGATAGCATGGATGGCGATAACAATGTGCACAACATGTGCGAAAACAGCGTTAATACTTGGGGTCAGGCATGGGACGATTGGAACTACTTCCCCATTTTTCGTTTTATTTTATGTGAGGCGTGTCAATGAAATATGTGTCAATACTGCAACTGTGGTGTCAAGTGTTCAATACCGCAGTAATGTTGTGATTATGCCTTTCTCTTTGCACCTCACTCTCTCACTCTTTATCGCTTCAGCTCTATCTCTCCGTTTAGTCGTTAGTCTTATTGTCCGAACCAGTTTCCATGGCCGGCATTTAAGATGCCTGCCGGCTGATAAGCAACGAGCGCTTGTCAAATTAGACAACAAGATAAGAAAAATATGCTAGTTAGACAACTTAATTGTAACTTAACCCGAGTAGCGGTAGTATATACTTATAAGTATAGTAGTATATTGATGAAGCGATAGTCCGTATTGACTTATCGACAGTGTGGGCCCAACGACTCATAACTCACAACTCCAAGCAGCAGGCCATAAATTACTTAATTAGTGTTTATGTGCAACTTTTATGGTTGCAGAATATTTATCGCTCAATGGCCAAAAGATATCAGGCGCAGCAGGCCAGGAAATGCAATAGACACGCAAACTCCTCGCCGTCTACGCTAATTGCCAAAAAAAAATTCAACTAAAATCCAATTTGAACATTTTAGGCGGCACCCACCCAACGAGAACATTAAAAATAAATAAGACAGACAGGGGACGGACGAAACGGACGGACAGTCAAAAAAGAAGGCTAGACAGTCAGCCGCTCACATAAGCCGCATTATGTATAATAATATTTGTATTATCTCTGCGAAACATGTGCAAAATAATTCTATATATACAGACATATGTATAAGTATACTTCTACAAAAACTTCATAAAAGTTTTTGTATGGCGACGGCCAAGAAATAGAATTTGGCTGCCATGTTGGCGATAAAGCAGCTATATATGTACAATTACTTACTATATATACTTGTATATAGAAAACGTGGCCTGCCTTTTTTGATTTCTTTATTTTAATGTTGCCGCTGCCGCTGCTGCTTTATTCAAAAAACTTGTAGTCTCGAAAAAAAAAGTTCTGTGATTTTATTCTGCAATAAAAGTAATGGAAAAGTTTGTGACTGCAACTGCAACTTTTTATCTTTGAATTGGCGCATTAATTCGAGTATTGAGGCACTAAACGTAACTTTTAACAACGCCTAAAAAAGCTGCAAAGAACAGAGAGGAAAAGAGTCGACAAGTTTTTGGTTGGCAGCTGCACTCTGAACCGCACTGTCTCTATTTTAATATTAATATTCAGGTTAAGGAAAACCTACGACCTTAAAGCTATTCTTGTTGAAAAAAAGAAGTAATGCTTAAAACGAAAGCAATTGTTTAATAGAGATATTTATTCTATTTTTGGCTAAAATTACAATCTTCTAAGGAACACATACAACTTATTAGATATTCTTGTTGAAAATAAGTAGTATTGCCAAAAAAAAGGAATTGCTATATATATTATTTTATTATTATTATATTTTTCTGAAGTTTATATCTATATACGCACAATATTAAAAACCAGAAACAAGATTTGGCTTTCAATGTATAACTGTAAGATATTTAATAGATTCAGAAAATGAATTTCTTCGCCTTATTATTAGTGGTACTTTGTTTATATCTAGAGACTATTAAAGTAGATTATTACTTGTGGTATTAAGGCAGAAGACAAAGCGAGTACTTATACGTATACGTATCTGTCGGCAACTAAAGAGATGGGCAAGTCCAGCTTTTCATTTGGCTTAAAATTAAACTACAACTTTAATGGAGCCATGCTCTGCAAAATAAGAAAGGCGTTTGTTAAGAAAACTAAATAACTTTTTCAATACATTTGTTATAATAAAAATTGAAAAGAAGTCTGCTTCTTCCAGCCCATCAATGAACAAATCGATAGGGACACGTCGTCCCTCCGTTCGTTTGTCCATTCGTCTGTCCGTTTTCGTGTCTGTCTGGATGACCTACTAGATTTCGGAAATACCTGAACCCACATTGACCAAATTTGATATAAAGACTCTTTTAGATTTTAATTTTTCCTCCCTTTCCATGCTACTGTTGAAAATCAATACAAACATAAGTACCAATGCACGCATGTTAATATAAGCAGATAATAATCTTATGTTATCTACAAGTTATCTGTCACTGTTGCATACGAATGTAAGCATAAAGAATATGTATAGCAAAAGTGTCAGTCTCCAATAAAACTCTAAAGCGAACAGACGCACGGCGGTCCGCGACTATTGTCTTTTACTTTACTCCTACTGAGCCCTTCCCTTTTCAGCGAATATATAATCTATTCAATAGGTTATGGGCCCAGGGCATATAGGCTCATAGGAGAAGTTCAAAGTATTGTGAAATAGTAATCGTTTGGTGACTCAAGAAATATAACATTTAAAAAATGAGTGCGCTATATCAAATAGACAAATTGGAAGAGCATAACTATGACTCATGGAGCATACAGATGCGATCTGTCTTAGTGCACGCGGAATTGTGGAGTGTGGCATCAGGTGCTGAACCTAGTAATACTGAGAGTTCAAGGCCAAAAGATGAAAAGGCATTAGCAATTATAACGCTAAGTGTAAAAGCTTCACAATTGGGCTTCATTAAAAATTGCAACACTTCGTACGAGGCATGGAAAAAGTTAAAGGACGTTCATCAGCCGAGTGGACCTGTACGGAAAGTGTCGCTGTACAAGAAATTGCTAGGCAAACGCATGTTTCAAGGCCAAAGCATTTCAAGTTACATACACGAATTTAACGAAATTCTGGATGGTTTGTGTACAGTTGGCATCGAATTAAATGATGAGTTAAAAACAATCGTGTTGTTGTCAAGCTTGCCCGAACCATACGAAAATTTTGTCGTCGCCATTGAGACGCGTGACAATTTACCGTCATTTGATGTGTTATGTATCAAGCTGATGGAAGAGGGAGAGCGCAGAGGCAATGCAGATGGAGAGAGCGAGAATGCAAGAGCATTTATAGCTACGCAGCAGATCGTCGCGCATTCCAAAGCGAATTCAAAAAGGAATTCAAAAATCGTCGTTTGCTACAACTGCGGCGAAAAAGGGCACTACAAGGCACAGTGCAAGCGTGAGAAAATTCGCGGTGAAGGGAAAAAGCAATCGACAAAGAAAGAGATGGAAAAGCAGAGCAGCTTGTTAAATGCGTTGGACGTTGGAAAGATAGAGAACAACATGTGGTGTCTGGACAGCGGAGCAACAAGCCATATGTGTTGCGATAAGACGTTATTTTCAAAATTTATTGCGCACACTGAAATGATCGGTTTAGCTGACGCTGGTTTCCTGAAGGCCGAAGGCAGAGGAGAGGTGAAGTTACAGACAGAACTTTGTACCTTGGTGTTGTCAGATGTACTGTATGTACCGAAAATGAATGGCAACTTTATGTCCGTCAGCCGGTCAGTGCAAAAGAACAATGTTATACATTTTGGGCCACATTTTGCTAAAGTTATACAAAACGGCGAGTGTATACTGAAAGCGAATAAAGTTGGGAACCTTTATATGTTTCAAGGCAAACAAAATAGGTGTTATTCCGCAACTGAATCAGATGGTACATTGTGGCATAAGCGTTATGGCCATTTAAATTTTACCAGTCTGAAGGAAGTGATCAGCAAAGAGCTAGTGCGTGGTATTGGAAAGGTTGTTTTCCCAGACAACTTGAATTGCAAAACGTGTATGCTAAGCAAAATACATGTACAGCCATTCCCAAAGGTAAGCACTAACCGTGCCGAAGAGCTGTTGGAACTGGTTCATGCTGATGTATGCGGCCCATTCGACACGAAGTCACTTGCTGGATCCAAATACTTTCTGACCTTCATCGATGACAAGTCCAGGCGTATATTTGTTTATTTTTTGCGGAAGAAAGATGAAGTGTTCAGTAAGTTCGTCGAATTTAAAAACTTGGTTGAACGGCAAACAGATAAAAAGCTCAAATGTATTCGAACCGACAATGGAGGCGAGTTTGTCAACACAACATTCAACGGTTTCCTGAAACACCATGGTATTGCAAGGCAATTGACCGTGGCTTATACTCCGCAGCAGAACGGCGTGGCGGAAAGAGCAAACCGGACATTAACGGAGATGTCCAGATGCTTATTGGTGCAGTCGGGCCTAGGCGAGTCTTTGTGGGCCGAAGCAGTCAACACAGCAGTATACATAAGAAACAGATCACCTACCAGTGCACTGAACAACCTGACTCCAATGGAAGCGTGGACAGGTAAGAAACCCTGTGTTAGCCATCTAAAAGTTTTTGGTTCCATTGCAGTTGCACTTGCAAAGGGTCCCCGTAAAGGCAAATTCAAACCCAAAGGGCATGAGTACCGTATGGTTGGGTATTCGGTAGCAGCCAAAGGCTATCGGTTATACGACCCAGAGACGAGGACGATTGTCGAAAAACGAGACATTCTATTTGATGAGCGTTGTGGTGGTCATACCAATGAAGATACCGTTACGGTAGATTTTCCTGCATGCGAGGTTCAAGAGCATGTCACTCACACGGATGGTGACAGAAGCATCGACGACGATGACAGTGAGCACAGTTCTGACGACAGCAGCTCCAACGCATATGAGAGTGCAGTCGAAAAAGAAGACTCTGACGAGGATACTGTGAAGATTGGGCCAGGCCGGCCTAAAATTGTTCGAAATGGTAAACCTGGTCGTCCAAGAAAGCAATACAATGTGCTTGGAGCATTGGTTGCTAGTGACGTAATGGTTCCGACATCCTATGATCAGGCCGTTGGTAGCACACATGCAGTATTCTGGCAAGAGGCGATGCAAAAGGAATATCAGGCACTACAATCAAACGAAACCTGGCAGATGGCTGATTTACCAAAAGATCAGCGAGCAGTTGGTTGCAAGTGGGTATACAGCCTGAAACGTGACTCTGATGGAAAAGTCGAACGTTTCAAGGCACGACTCGTTGCTAAAGGGTGCTCCCAGAAGTATGGCGTGAACTATGTAGAGACGTTCTCACCCGTTTGCAGATTGGAAACCGTGCGGTTTATTTTGGCGTTAGCAGCGGAATTGAAGCTGTACCTTCACCAGATAGATGTGTGTACCGCCTATTTGAATAGCGACCTGCATGAAACTGTTTATATGAAGCAGCCACAGGGATACACAGATCCCAATAATCCAAGTAAGGCTTTATTGCTTAAAAAGGCAATATATGGATTGAAGCAGTCGGGGCGCGAGTGGAACTCCAAGCTCGATTGTGTACTACAAGGCATAGATTTTGTAGCATGTGAAAATGAACCGTGTCTTTACAAAAGGAACGGAAGAGGTGACTTATCATTAATCCTTGTTTATGTTGATGATATAATTATAGCATGCCGATCAAAAGAGGACTTGGCCAACATCAAGTCAGCCATTACAACATCGTTTGAATGTGTTGACAAGGGAGAGCTGCATTTGTTCCTTGGCATGGAAGTGCAGCGCGACGGTGAGCTTGGCGAAATTTCGCTAAGCAATTCGCAATACATCAAAGACATATTGCGTGAACATGGATGCGAGACCTGTAGACCTACAGCGACCCCACTGGATGCTGGTTTCCAAGTGATATGTACCAGCGAGCATTGTCAAAAGGTTGACATTGCATCCTACCAGTCTTCAATTGGCGAGTTAATGTGGCTGGCGCTTACAACAAGGCCAGACATATTGCATTCCGTTGCCAAGTTAGCTCAACGGAATCAAGATCCGCATGCAGAGCACCTAGTGGGTGTAAAACATGTGCTTCGATACCTGGCGTCAACTGTGGACCTGAAGTTGCACTACAAAGAGTGTGGACAACCCCTTACCGGCTATGTGGATGCAGACTGGGGTGGCGACCGCATCGATCGCAAGTCGTATACTGGCTATGTATACTACTTGGCTGGAGGACCCATATCCTGGCGATCTGAAAAGCAACGCAGCGTGGCACTTAGCAGCACGGAGGCGGAGTATATGGCTCTTTCAACTGCGTGTAAGGAGGCCATATACCTACGGCGTCTTATAGTGGAGATTGGCTGCGGTGACTCGAGTACTCCAACTATTCTTCATGGCGATAATTTAAGTGCTCAACAATTAGCTAAGAATCCTGTACACCATGAAAGAACAAAGCATATTGATATTAGATATCATTTTGCAAGACAGGTTGTAAACGAAGAACAAATTGTTTTACAGTATACATCAACCAATGAAATGATAGCTGATATTTTAACGAAAAATCTCCCTAAAGCGAAGCATGTTCATTTTACAAAGCTGTTAAATTTGATTTGAAAATTTTTGTAAAACATGTTTGCATTGAGGAAGGGTGTTGAAAATCAATACAAACATAAGTACCAATGCACGCATGTTAATATAAGCAGATAATAATCTTATGTTATCTACAAGTTATCTGTCACTGTTGCATACGAATGTAAGCATAAAGAATATGTATAGCAAAAGTGTCAGTCTCCAATAAAACTCTAAAGCGAACAGACGCACGGCGGTCCGCGACTATTGTCTTTTACTTTACTCCTACTGAGCCCTTCCCTTTTCAGCGAATATATAATCTATTCAATAGCTACAACATTTTTAAGACTGTCCACAATTCCAATGTTAAGCCGTGCATCCTTAAATTCTTTGTAATTATTTACCCCAATTTTAAATAAGCTTATCCTCCTACGATCCCAAAAAGGCGCACTTTTTTGACACATGGCATTAGACGGTCAGGATTTCACTACTTAAATATAATTATTTTGTGTTTTTTTATTATTGGAATGGTACTTATTATAATGAAAGAGATTTAATAATGAATAAATTTAAAATTAAATTAAATAACAAATTGGGGGCATTGTATAAAAATGATGTTGTGAGTAATTCTTTTTTAGTAAAAGAAAAAGTTATTTTATTTAATTGGTTGCAACCGTATTTAAACTGCTTTAATGTAAGTGAGAAAAGGAATAGTTATTTTATTTAAATGGTGTCAGTCGTATTTAAACTGCGATTATGTAAGTGAGAACTATACCCTTTATACTACTTGTATAATATTGCCAATATTGTCAAGAAGCAAGTCTTCCCTAATAAATAGTTATAATTTCTTAATGAATATTTTATTTACTTTTTGAAGTTTTACAATAATCGATTGCCACATTTTCCGCCTTATTACGTGCGCAGAAGGCTGACCCACTTTTCAATTCATTATCAATTCATTATCAATACATACGAGTAGACGTCTTACTTTGAGTTTTCTCTTAACATTTTTCGCAATAAAGCGCAGATCAAAGCCGTAGCGCTTTCTGCAAATTAGCAGAGTTTTGATGTTCACTCCAAAAGCAGTCTCCAAGTCGCTAATCTTATCAGGCTCCCTGCAGTTGTTGTAGTTGTTGCAGTTGTTGATAGTATTTGAGGCACGCATGCGCAGAAACCAGTGGCTGCGCATACGCCGTGCGTGTGTTTTATCAATTTTGGAAAATCATTAGAGATGTGTGTGTGTGTGTGTGGAAATATTAGACCGTGGTGTGGAGTCCATTTAAAGCTACTTGCCCCAGCAGAACAGGTGCTGTTCGTAACTTGATAGAGTTGTTGTTGCTGTTGTTGTTGCTGCTGTGTCTGTTGCATTCACTTGTCTGTTTGTTATCGTATTTTGATGTTCATTCGATATGCTTGACATTTTTTTCAACTGACTGGTGTGCAAGCATGAGGAGCGAGCGAGACGGCACCAGCTGGCTTAATCAATTATCATGGGTCGCTTTGGCTGGCTGCCACACCTTCCACCTCCCACCTTCCACCACCCACCTTCGCCTGTCGCCTGTCGCCAGAAGGCAAACAGAAAATCCGAAAATTCAATTGCCGCTCGTATGCGTTTTTTATTGAATTTTCCATTTTTGCTTTTGCTTTTGCGATCCGATCCGTTGGCGCCGATAGGCGCAACAACACGCGACTTTGTGGCGTTGTTTCGCCTTTAACGGCTATTTCTTTTTTTTTTCTTGCCACTATTTTTAACAATTTTTGTAAAGGCTAGAAAATGTATAAATATTGTTTGTCAAGTGTTTGTTGTTGTGCTTAGCCGTCGTGTGTTTGCCAGACAGCTCCAACAATTTATGACGCTGCTTAAACTTTTGCCCAGCAGCGGTTTTAGCCGAGCTTATAGACGTAGTAGCTGCAAAAATTTAATAGAAACATCAGCAAATCGTAGCGACAATTCTTGGGTGGGTGCGAATGATAAACGATTACTATTTTATGCGAAAATTAATAAAATGGCAATCCCCAAACCATAATGAAAATGTTTTTAAAGAGTGATGTTCATTCAAGTTTGTTTTAAATAATTTTTAAAATAAATTCAGCCACAATCAATGAGTATAGTATATCAACCTTTCTGAGTAACTTCGATTAATAATATTACATTTTGCTTTTGAAGTGTAACACTGCAATAATTTTATCATAACGAAGACTTCTTAAGAAACTGAGTATGAGTTGCCTTTTAAAACGTTATCCAACTTGCATTCCAACATGACTTATTCCCTTCATTAAGCTTTGTTTTTCCTTCACAAGTACATTTCATAGGAAACTATCTTCATTATGCCAATTTGTTTTTAAAAAGCATGAAACCCATAAATAGTTTTCAAAGTTATATGCCATTTACCCATATTGCTTACAGTTAATTATTTGTTACTTCTTTAATGTATTATCATATTCCAAAATATGAACGAGTGGTATATACATAATTACCGTGACAGCCCCAAAAAACCAGCCCATTTCAATCCCTACCATAGCATCTACAAACACGCGATATCTCCTAAACCTTTGGAGAAGTGCTTTGATTAACTGTTCGTTGTGTTCGTTTCTGTGGAGAAACAAGCCAATTATTGCTGAAGTAGACTCCGCTACCTATTTAGGTCGAGTTAATTTTACAGTTCCTTGTAAAACCACAGGGGATTATTTTCCGTTTATCTTGTCTATATGCAGACTATGTGTTTAAATTATAACGAACTTTCTCTATTAAGCTCAACACAATTCCCCCTCCCTCTCTAAAAAACTATCATTTCTGGGGATAGCTTTAATCCCCTTAATCAGTTATAAAATATCTTCAATAAGTCGGCAGTCAATATTTTATTAATTAATAAATTAAATTTATGATGATTAGATGTGGTCTATTATTTATCCTTGTAGGTGTTTCCAAACACAGCACGCCCTTACACTTTTTAATAAATGCTTAAATTAGTCAGAAAAAAATAACGTATGTCCAAGATAATAGTTGCACAAATATCTGAACTAGATATATACTCGTACATATTTTATACCGGAACTTATTTGCTTATGTTCAGATATACTTCAATTATAATAACTTCTCTCTACCTCTGGAAGATTTTCCATAACGGCTAAGTAATCAGTTTATTATTTTTTTCAGACCTACCAGGTGTTCCTCATCATGCTGAAGTCGGCCAACTCGCCACGTCCCGCCTCCTGGATACTGGAAAAGTCCGTAGACGGCGTTAACTACGAGCCCTGGCAGTATTTTGGCCTCAGCGATGCCGATTGTCGACGTCGCTACAATCTGGCCGGCCAGAATGGCAAATATGAGTTCCAAAACGATACAGAAATCATCTGCAGCACACAGTTCTCCAAGCCGTTGCCGTTGGAGAATGGCGAACTGCATGTGTCGCTGGTCAAGAACCGACCTGGAGCTATTGAGCAGAGTGAAGGGCTGTTGCGATTCATAACAGCGCGATTTATTCGCATACGCCTGCAGGGCATGCACTCGACGGCTAATTTGGACAACAGTGTGGATTGGTTGCTCGATGCTCAGTCGCTGGAGAAGCGCAGTTTCTATTCGCTCAAGCAGGTGCGAGTGGGTGCTCGTTTGGACTGCCATGGTCATGCGAATCGTGTCCAGGAGTTTGCCGGGAACTTCACGACAACAACAACCAGCCACCTGCAGTGCCTATGCCAGCATAATACCTGTGGAGATCAGTGCGAAGAATGCTGTCCACTGTTTCAGGATCGGGCGTATCGCACGGCCAGCAGACGGGAGGCGAACGAGTGCGAAATATGCCAGTGCAATGGGCATGCGGAGAAATGCAGCTACGACGAGTTCCTGGAGCAGGGAATCTGCGTGGATTGCCGCAACAATACTGCCGGCAACGAGTGCGAGTTCTGTGCGAGCGGCTACTACAGGGAAGTGGCTGCGCAGACCACAGATCCCTGCCTGCCCTGCGCCTGCAATGTCCAGCGCTCCACTGGCACCTGTGACCCACGAGGCGGCAATTGCCAGTGCCTGGAGGGATTCCAGGGCGCCCGGTGCGAGGAGTGCGCTCCGGGCTATTATGGCGACGATTGTCGGCGTTGTGAGTGCGATTCGCGCGGCACCATTGCCGGCAGCGAGTGTGCAGGAACTTGCGAGTGCAAGACGCATGTGCGCGGAGAAACGTGCGGGGAATGCGCGCCAGGATTTTACGATTTGAGCGCCAATAATGACGAGGGCTGCACGCGCTGCTGGTGCTCCGATGTGTCGGAGAGTTGTCACAGCGCCCAGCTTCAAACGCTAGCATTCGAAACGCTGAACGACTGGAAGCTCACGGATATACAACGCACACAAGCAGTCGCCGTCAGTGTGGACGCGGAAACAAATCGTTTGAATTTCGTCAACGAATTGGACGAAGTGGAGGCGATCTATTGGCAGGCGCCTGCTGGCTATTTGGGAAATCGTCTGACCAGCTACGGAGCTCGCCTCTCCCTGCAGGTGGCATGGGTGATCATGCGTGGCGATACGTCGGGGAAACCCACCACGGGACCCAATCTAATACTCTGCGGTCGCAATGGCCTAAAAATTGCCTATGCCGATGAATCCTTCGAGGGCGGGACGGCCGCCTTGAATGTGACGCTCACGGAGAAGGGCTGGTATCATGTACCGCCGGCTGTGCGCGACATAAAGACGCGTCTGCGTCGCACTGAAAGCGGTGCCTATCACGGCGAAGCGGTTACACGCTCCCAATTCCTGTCGGTGCTGGTCTCGTTGGATGCCCTACTCATTCGCGCTGCCTACCACACCGATCAGGTGGAGACGTCGCTGGAGCGTGCCGTCATCTATTCGGGTGGTGTGGAGTTGGGCGCCCATGCCAGCACCCAGGTCGAGCAGTGCATTTGTCCGCCCGGATACACGGGCTTGTCGTGCGAGGGCTGCGCCTTTGGCTACAAGCGGACCTACGAGAACTCTACGAACCATCAGCTGCTCGGCAAATGCATTCCCTGTCCCTGCAACGGACACTCCAACTCCTGTGACCTTCAAAGCGGCAACTGTGGCGACTGCATGCACAACACATTCGGAGAGCGGTGAGTAGAGATGCCACCCATCACAAAATACAATCCACAACTGGCCAGTCCAGACGCAATCTAGTTTACCACAGCTTAGTCGTGACACAAACCTCTTAACGTTTCTCTTTGCAGCTGCGAGCGTTGCCAGCTCGGCTTCTATGGCAACCCATTGCAGGGCACACCCCATGACTGTAAAAGGTGTGCCTGCCCGCTGCTGGAGGACTCCAATAACTTCTCGCCCAGCTGCCAGCTCAAGACCTACAGCTACGTCGACCTTAATCCACAATTCGAGCTCATCGAACATGCCGAATATATATGCACACAATGTCCGGAGGGCTATACCGGCGACCACTGCCAAGTGTGGTAAGTAAACAGTTTCTTGATTTTGGAAAATATATACACCTAGCCCTCGCTTGAAACGAACTCTTTCATAAATATGCTCCCTTCCTCCTTTTAACATAAAGCATACCTCTTTCTTACACTATTGAAGATGGTATAAATGTAATTGAAATAGGGAACAATTTCATTTTTAAACGCTTTTATTGTAACCATCTTAATGTCCAAGTAAAATATATTCTACTATATAGAACATCACTTCTGTAAACAATAAAACAGCACATTATTTGCACTTTCATGACATATCATACCTACTACAGTATAACTGGCGCTCTATACGCTAAAACTTGGATAAAACTCAAATAAAATCGAATAATATAAAAGTAACCTGATACTTGTAACGCTAGGATAAGGTTAATAAATAAATAAATAAATAAACTGTCTTCTGATTCAAAGACATTTATAGTATCTCGATGATGCGCAAGAGTTGTTGGAAGACAGAGGCATTGTTGACGAACTATTACATTAAATTGCTGTGAATCAATCAAGCAATTCTAAACTAGTAGATGACAACAACTCTGAAGAAACTGAACCTACAAATATAACCTCTAAATGAACCTCATGGAAACACCATGCAAGTTTATGAGATAGTTGGAAAAAATAATTAAAAGCCACTAAACAATCAAAAAATACTTTTTTAAAAGCCAATAAACAATCACAAAATATGTTTGTTTGCCAAGCAAGAGGACCATAACAAAAAAAAAAAAAACATGTTTACTACTTTTAATTTGAGCCAACAAATGGATCTAAAATTTTCTAATGCTTTAATACTTTTTTCGTTGAAAATATTTGCTTTTCTGATAGGGCCTATCCGTATATATTTAACAACTGAAGTAATTTTTTGTCCATTTCAATCATGTTTGGACCTTAACAACAACCACAAATTTGAACATAAAACTTTCTTACTATTTTTTTGTTGCCTTTGTTGAAATGTAAGAAGATTTCGCTTAACACGAGGTTTTCTAAGTACTAGGAACGCAGCCCCCATGTTAAGCGAGGGCTAGGTGTATACATATGTATGTATGTATTAGTATTTCAAACTAACCAACATCGCTAGACAATTGTTTCAAGCGCAGAGGACTCTTATAAATGGAACACATTTTATTGTTCAATTAAAGTTTTTTCTGTATTGCAGTTTGGTTTATCTTTTTGTTAGGTTTAAGTCATTAAGCTTAGGTGTTTTTTCGTATCATTTATCCCACTTTTCACTGTCAATTGTTGTTTATCTCTTATATTTCTCCATTTTGTTAACAAATTAATGAAAGTTATTGTAATAATAATAGCAAAATTAATATAAAGGAAAAAACTCTGTTTGGTTTCTAGTCACTCACAATCCACAGTCCCAGACACAATCCACAATAACAGTTAGTCAAGACACAGTCCCTCCTCATACATTTACTTACTTACTTACTGGCTCACCATCTGCTAGTCCCGACACAAACCTCTCACCAAGAAAGACAATTTACAACCCACATTCGTGCATAGTTTCTGAGAGATATTTAAATAGAAAATTAAAGCAGCTATATGTTATTTATTTCAACAAATGCAGCGACGATGGCTACTTTGGGGATCCCCTGGAGTTGGGCAGCGTGTGCCAGCGCTGTGACTGCGATGGCGGACCCTGCAACATAACCACAGGCGCCTGTATTACCTGTCGGGGCAACACTGAGGGCTGGCACTGCGAGCGTTGCAAGCTGGGCTATTGGGGGGATCCAGCCGTGGGCTGTGAACCTTGCGACTGCTACGCCGATGGGGCGGAGAGTGGACTCTGCGACAGCGCCGATGGCCAGTGTCTGTGCCGGCCACGCTTTGCGGGCCAAAAGTGCGACATCTGCGACGCGGGCTACGCAAATGTGGACCTCAAGTGCTTGCCCTGCAACTGTGATGCCTTGGGAGCGGCCGCACTGGACAGCTGCGATCCGAATAGTGGCCAGTGTGTATGCAAGACGGGCGTCATTGGACTAAAGTGCCAGGAGTGTGCGGATGGCTACTTCGGCATGAATGTGACGGCACAACAATTGGAGGACTTGGCTGCACTGCGTCTGGCATCGTTGGATAGCGGAGATGGCGCTGCGGAATGGGAACTTATTGAAAGCGATGATGATGCGGATGATGCGGGCGCTGCGATTGCTTGCGAGGGTAAGTTGCTTCTGCCTTTTTCTTTTAAAAACAAAACTAGACTAGACTACATGGTTTTATTTGAAACGAGCAAACAGCAAAGCTGAACAACTGCTGGTTGGGATTTAAGAAAAATACGTTTATGTCGTAGTTTTATAAAGTTCGTATTATCTGAAATATTCCATATGGACTGCGAAAATTCGGAAGATAATGTAAAAGATGTGCTATGGGTTTTTGAATGAAGTAACCAACATTTATTTGGTTTTTAAGATTTCTTTATTCATCTAAGTTTTAATTGAGTACTATTGAAAAATTCAACGCTCTAGATTGTGATTCTTTGGATGAACCAAGAGTTGGGTTTGTTTCTTTGTATCGCCTTATTGAGATTATAGATATTTTCAACTGAATATTCAATTTCCTCGTTTCGTTTGCTTTCAACCAAACAGCCATATGTGTTCATAATCTTTTATATTGCCTACAGAGAACTTGGGAGAACTTTTAAAGATCGAATAATATTTTAAGACAATTTAATATTTTTTATTGATCGGAAAAATGCTGTTATAGAACGAAAAATCAATGTAGTATACATTTTAAAGAGAGTTAAAAACATGACTATGTGGATTACTGCTATATATTTATCTTCTTCGACAAAACATTATCTGAAAAAGCATTTAATACTAAGAACGCAGTCTCACAACACAAAGGTAGTTGGTTTAGTTATCCGTTAACATAAAATTATCTTTTTTTTAATATTTCAAATCGTGAAGCTTAGATTTCATTTAAAAACAAATGAATCTATCTCTATTTGATTTGAAATTCTTAAAGTATACTATTAGAAAACTCCTCATAAATACAAACAATTGACTTGCAAAAAAGAGGATTCCATATTCTATCCAGAATTAAGAAACTTTAATGTTTTTGAAATCGTAGTGTTAAAGTTAACTTATGTACATATACTCGTCTATTCATAATCGCCTTTAAGTTCAATCCACAAAATATAAAAGACTTGAAAAGTTAAAGCCAAGTTTCAAATAGAAGACAACATTTATTGCTTGTATTGAAAAAATCTGTAGAGCAGTGTAGATGCTACTTGAGTGCTGCTTTTGCGGCATAACAAAGGAATTTTTTCGAAATAATTTTTAATAATGAGTATGCGGCGGCGATGCAACACATGCAACACTTTGATCGATGCCCTGTTTTGATGCCACTACTGCTGCTTCTTTCTCTGCATCATTACCTGACGCCGAGGCATGGATATTACTAGAAAACAGATGTGTGATGCCCATTCGTTCCATGCTGCATGTACAGTCGTAAATATTCAGCGTTGCAACGCCCTCGATTTCTGTAATTGAATTGGCGGCGCTCCACTCTGACCTGTTTCTTGAAGTGCCCGGATGGATCTCCTTTACTCGCATATTGATTTACTTTTACTGCACACTCTGGCCCATTGAATTTATCGCTTAATGCACAAATCAGTCAACGTTATTTCTTCTCCAAATAGCTGCTGCTTGTCTGTTTTAACAGCCTGCAGCGCCGGCTAATACTTTTACTCCAAAGATGTTACAAATACTTGGGCATTATGCGCAATAAGTATGCTTAAAGCTGCTCAATGTTTGGGAATTTTTAATATCAATGGCAATGTTTGTGTTTTGTCTGTTTGTGAAATTCTTCCCAAAATTTGTGTTTTTTTTTTAAGAAATAGTTCTAAGTATAAATATTACTTTAGGAATACTTTAATAAGCGATATATAAGTATGATTTTTTCGTTAGATTATTTCTAATAGCGAAATTGTCAAATATTTTGAATAGATGACGAAAATAGATCGGGTCTGCATTCAATTTAAGTCTACAGAATCAATTCAGAGGCTTTCAAAAAAAATAAAATAAATAAAGCAAAGAAAATCTGCTCCTGGGACTTTTCCATGACAAAATCGTTCAAAAAACATCTACTTTTAAGGGAACTTTGTATTCATTTAATTATTATATAAACGATAACATATTCTGCAAGCCTTCGATAACAAAACAACGGGCAACTAAATCATATAATCTGGATTTGCCGATTGCTGTTGCAAATAAGACTCATATAAAACAAAAAATATATATTTAACATATTCATGAAAGAAAATAATTAACAAACAAATGATATCGATTTTGTGGAACTTGCAAGCTATTTCACATTGAAGAATAACATGTCGCTATCTTTTTTTTGCAAACCCAAAACTACAACATATATATGTAGGGCTAAAAGTTATTTGAAATAAGTTTATACTTTCGATAAAGTTAGTCCGATTAAAGAAAAGCGTATTCATTTCAGAGCCTGTTACTGTTAGAAATTCGATTTAGAAAGAAAGCTGACTTGGAATCGGAATATATTTTGTGTAAAGGCTGCCACAATTAAACAAATCAAATCAAATAGATATGCTATACATACTTACAATCAATATTGAATAGCAGGCCAACAATAGCCAAGTTAGCTCAAGAATTTATTTTCCAGGTACAACAGAAAAGCTATTCCTTAATCGAAGCAGCTTGTTTATTTTATATTGAGGTCTTTCGCACATACTTTTATGAATTTTCCTTTGAGTATAATAAAAATATTTGATTAGCAACACACTTTCTTCCAATTTATTTTCCAGGTACAACAGAAAAGTTAGTCCTTAATCTTCTATATTTCTTCGATATTTATGTCTTTTGCACATAGTTTTATAAATTTTCTATTAAGTATAATGAAAATATTTGATTAGCACCACACTTTCTTCCTGATTAGTCACCATTGTACTATTTATTTTGACAACTAAGTTGCATCAAGTCCATAAAATGTGTTTCCATTCATTCAACAATTTCAGCAGCAAGGTCATTTAAGTACTTTTTTTATCATCATCATTTTTATAACTGAGCCATAAACGTTCAAGCCAAGTTACTCATCATACGACCGACCATTTCACATGTAATTCAATCTTGCATGCTTGCAGTTCTCCTTGAGTCTGTACGCAGTTGGAATAGCTTTTTGAATAGACGACAATGGGCCAAGACTTAAGTAGCCTTTAACGCTCAGCTCAGCTTGGCTATGTGCTCAAATAACAATTCATCATAACGTTAAACATACTACTACTTACAACTAATTGCGGGCCGAGATCCACTTGTCAATCCACTTCTTGCACCTTCTTTATTTAAATGTGCCGCGCAAAGGTGTTGTACTTGAAGAATTACTCGGATTGCATAACCCACCGCGTTGTCAAAGTATTCTTCGCTTCTTACATCCCAAATTAACTTTTGTCTTTCTTGGACTTTTGTCAGCAAGTAGGCAGCTGTTTCTTTAATTGTTAACTGTCTTTACTGGCTGGACACGCTTCAAGTAATGGCCGCTCAAAGCACTTTGAGTTGCTTAGCTTCGATTTGTTGGCAGGTCATTTAGTGGTACTGAGGTTTTTGGACAGAGGGTAAGGAAGACTTTTCCAGATGTCTAGACCACACTGAGAATGGATTAAACTTTGCAGTTAGGCTTCCAGTTACAGAATAGTTCATCGTGTAGGAAAAGATGAAGAATGAAACCTCTGGGCTACGTCAAATAAAACTTTTAAGCTTTAGTGTGCAGTTGTGGAGTTTCTAAATAATAAATGAGTATTACTTATATAAGCATATAGCCAACAATCTTGTGTAACAGGACTATTCAGTTTAATAGTTGAAAATTGGAAATGGAGCAAACTTAAAGCTAAGAACAACCAACTTTGCTCGTTTATTTTTAATATATTTTATTATTTATTTTTTTACGGATAAAAAAGAAATCGCAGATCGTTATAAAAAACTTAAAGCACAAACAATACAAACATATTTTTATTTCCAAGCAATCGTATAAGTGACGTTTTCTGTTTTTTAAATCTACCAACTGAGAGGCGAAACTTATAAGACTGAGGCTACATAGAAAATGTTATAGAAAAAAGGCCAATGCATTCTAAATCTTTTAATTTGAATTATAAATATATAGACCAGTACTCCATAGCTTAGTGAGATATTTTTGTCTGTCATTAAATATAGTTTATCTTACTGGAACAGCAATACGTTAACCAAAATCACAATGACTCTCAAACTATGCCAATAAATCTATTTATAACCTCTGGCGAAAACCTAAGTTATTACAGCATTAAAGTCAAAAGTTTATGCAAATGTTTAGTTAAGTTGCAAATGTTTTCCTCTGTTTTTTTCCTGCCTGGCTTGTGCCACAAATGAGTTGCGTTAAAAATAAAAAAACAAGTTTAAAAACGCTGAAAAATAGCATTTAACAAACAAACTCCTTCATGAGTAAAGGCCAGGCAAACACATTAGGGTCAAAAGTGTTGAAAACACGACACACAAATCTCCAGTTGATTAGTGGGGTGTTTTCATATTGCTTGTTGTAATACTCGTATGTCATTGTTGTTGCTATTGTTGTAGTTATGGCTTTTCCTGTTGCCTTTTAGTTTGTTTGCCTGCTGGCAACAAAGTTGGCAATAGCCCGACATTTGACTTAAAGCACCACATCCACAAAATTTACGCAAGCTACAGTTTGGGAAGCACTTTAAAATGCAAGATGTCAAATATAGATTTACTCAGTTGATATTTTCAAAACAAATATTACATATATTACTTCGCTTTGTTCGCTGACTTTTTAATTAGTTTGGTGTAATGCTGGCCTGTTTGAAAAATTATGTGGCCCAGTGTTTTTTTTTCGCCCCCCTCTCCCCACCGTGTCGAGTCCATTGAGCAATGGCAAAGAAATGTTGTCGAAGTCGAAAGCCAGTTTCGCCTTATCGGCTAGATCAGCAACTGAACAGGCCCCACAAACAGCAGCAGCCATGACAATGAGGCTCGATCTGATGACAATTGGTCTGACTACCTGCCGTTCACTGAATGCTATTTCGTTGCTTTTGTTGTTGCTTAGGTGGTGCCCGGCGGCATTGTGCGGCTTACAGAAGCTCAAGCTTGCTTATATAATCAACATACCCCTACGCACCTCGAATTGTGGTGTGTGGGGCCAATAATTTCGTAGAGACTGTCGCTTGAAAAAGTTAACCGTTTTTTTACGAGTGACATTTTCAGTGTGTTTTGATTTATTTAATTTATTATTTCCGCTTTTATTAATAACTTGTAATCTTCCTTGAATGAACGACACCCCCTCAAAAGTAAAGCAACTAGATCCACTACACACAAATATTTATAATTTTTGGGGAGCTATGAAGTACATATGGCTATATGGCTGTCCATCTGTTCGTCTATTTACTATCTACACTGAAAACAATTCCATGGCACATATATAGTATTAGTATTTAAGTATTTAATTTATAGTTATATATTTCATTTATTTAATTCAATATAAATAACATAAATTTAACCAGATTTGAATTAAGTTTTAATTGTAATTTGAAAAATATTCAGTTAAAGCTTGATTATACGAACCACTTACCAATACTTCTATATTTATATCTATATGGGATTTACCTCTTTTATATTTGGCACCCACTATGCATTATAAGGACATCGTAAACATCAAAGCTTAGCTAAGCTTAGCTCTACTTAGGGCTGTAAATCAACAAGAAAATTCTGATTTTAAAATCGGGATGTCGCCCGAATATCCAGTTTAATTTTTTAAAAGTATAAAATAAACGAAGTAATAAATAAATTTCAGAGATATAAATAGTTGTCCATTAAAATCGATGAATTTTACATATTTCGATATTTAATATCGTTATCGCTATATCGAAATGAATCCCTGGCTCCAATTCCAAGGAATCTGATTGCTCAGACAATAGAGGGTAGCTATGTTATTTTCAAGTTCTTAGAAAACGTAAATAGTTAAGGGTCTTTAGAGCCCAAGAAACTACAAATGGATCGCATAAAAGCTCATTCATAAAAAGAGAAATTAAAAGCTAAAGAAAAAAGGCAGCAGATCTTAAATAAATATATAAGATTTAAAAAATATATATATGTGTTATATTTATTTGTCAATCGCTTCCGTCCATTTCTATTTAAATAGTTGCATTACTATTTATTTAGTTAGCTCCACTTTAGTTGTAGATTTGGAAAACCAAGCACCCACCCACCCAGACACAGTAGCACGTGCGTTTGCTTGGCACTAATTTCCAAGTCCCACGCATAGGAGTTGACTGCACAGCGCAAAAAAAAAATGTAAATAATAAGAAAAATAGTTGTAGGCTATCTAAAAAATTAAGCAGCAAACTACATTTAGCCGCCGGTCATATTTTGTAATCAGTTCCATTTGCCGCTCACCGAAAGACACTAAAAACCAACACAGACACACAGGTGGTGTTGTTGTTGTTGTTGTTGTCTTGGTTAACCACAACAGACTGCTTGGAGCCAGAGCCACTGGAGCCACCACCAAACGCATGTGGTGTCCAGTTTTGCACAGCAACCACCGCAACCACCGCAACCACCGCTGCCACTTTGGCAAGCCAAGCCAAACAGCATGTTTTGTTGTTGTTTTTGTTGTTTTATGTGCGCGTTGACATTTTTATGGATATTGGAATGCCCAGGCCCAGCCAGCCAGCCAACCAGCCAGCATTACTCGACGACTCGAGGTCTGCGACTGCGACTGCATTTGCGGACCCAAAACTCGCAAATGCTTTTTTCATTTGTGTTTTCCTTGCCCCCTATACTATACTGCATTGCACATTTTCCATTGCCTTTGCTGATTAGTTTAAAAATTTCAAATATTTGTGTTAAATACTTGCAATTAATTGCAATTGCAATTGTGTTTGTGGTTTGTAGTTTGTGGCTTTTGGCGGATTCGAAAAAAGGCTAAATAAAGTTATATGGTTTCACAGCGATTTGGGTTGGCGGTGCCTTCTAAGAGCTCTGACTTTGGTCCGATAAGGCTGAGATATGTCTCATTGAATTCCTTTGTGTGTTTGTGATTGAAGTTTGGTTTTACTTTTAAACTCATTTTTAGGAAATTACATTCAAGTTCAGGCAGCAGGGCCATAGCCCCTTTATGGTAGCATACCATACCATAAAGAATACTATGACATGATTAAGTTTGCTATGATTATGGGAAACCCTGGGTCTTCGCACACTCTGTAGTATTTTGAGAGCTATGGCAAGAAATACATTTTTACCCCTTTGGCAGATTGTCACAACTCTCAGCTCCTACATAATTATAAGACACTAAATTTATTTATTGCAGTAAGTTGTAAATATAATTTATAATATCTAAGCCCTCAAATAAAAATGCAAGCTTCTTTAAATCAGCTTTTATTTTACAAGAAAGCTTAAACAACAACTATTCAACAAGTTAGCCAAATAGTGTATAACTAAGGACTGAAGCTTCAAGATAGAGCTTTCATCATATTGGTGCGCGTTTTCGATTGATTGTTTGATCATCAATAGACACACAAAATTATTTTGACGCAATGAGTCATAGCTCTGAGCTCTGGCTTCTTTAAATTAATTTTCATGGCTTCTATACACCTCTATATAGAGACTTTCGCTCGCAACAATCATAACCAAATTTAAAAGCTTCAAAAACAATAAATTCCACTGGAATTTAAAATGATTTAAATAAAACAAGAAATTAATGTTCTTTTCAGAAGTGTTTAAGTCCAAGTTAGCCAACTTTTCCCCAGTTTCGGGTTGAATTGTTCAAGTTCAGTTCGCAAAGACATTTTTATATTAAAGTTTTTGTGATATAATAATATTATATAGCAAATCGGGTATCCCTATTCCTGAAATAAATTACTCATAAACAGTCGACAAAGCTTTAATGTAATGTTGCCAGACATTTAAGTTTGATTTCTGGTACAAAATACAATCCACAGTTACCTAATTCTATTTTTTGAGGACCCAGTTTGCTGCATAGGTATGTTTGTTGGAATCGGAATCGAATAAAAACCCGATGTTAGCACTGCTTTTCGGCACATAATCAAATCATGAGCTCACATAAAACTGTAATACTGAGTATGTACCAGCAACTCACACATTCCATTTGCTCATCTGCAACCAATTTTCTGCTCTAACAAGTAAGTGGGGCAGCAATTACAAAATTAATATTGCTACACTGCGGAAAGGAAAAAGCAGACGAGTCGAGACGAGACGAGATGAGCTGGCCAAAAGTAAAATGTGTGTGCATAACAAAACGTGATATCTATTTACAATTGCGACAGATAATTGCATATACGAAAGCAACTTTATTGCCTGGCAGGCAATGTCGCACGGGACTGAAGGCAGCTGAAGGCAGGCAAGGCAATCAAGAAGCGTCTATATGGACAAAATGGAGCAGCAACTACGACTACTAGTGCTCCACTGGCTTGTCAACACATCTTGTCATCTGACAATGACGCTGATGGCGATGATGCTGACGACGACGTTGCAGACGATGCAGTTGGTGACGTCGAACTGGCCGCTCAACAAAATGGAGCAACGAGCTCGCTTGAATGTGGCCAATAAATTTTAAATAATTTCCGACGACGACAAATGTGACAGGTTAGATGCCTAACGGTAAACATTTGGCATGCAAAACACACACGACTTGACGGTAATGAATACTCGCACACAGCAACAGCAACAACAACAACAAACTATTCGTGAAGCAGCATTAAAAAATTGAGGAAAATAAATTGATTGCTTATTGTCAATTTGTTGGACAACACGTGAAACGTCATTTATGGCCAGAGCTGCAGTGCATCTCAAACTGTGCATGCGGCTCGTTATCACAAAGACGCATGCACACACTAACTACACTGAGAGAAAAGTGGAACATTATTGCCGTCAACTATCTATACTTTTACACGTACTTATATGAATTTTTTTGTAGATAATATTTGTATATATTTAATGTAATTTCGTTTTTATTTTTTAAATGTAATTTTTAATAATTTTTTAATGTTTAATCTTGAATTAAGATCTGTTTCAATTCAGTGATAACTTTGTAATTTCAATCATGCTTCTGTCATGATAAGTATTAGAACCGAATGCTCGTTGACCTTTTTTCATTAAATAAAATATTAATATTTTAAAATATAAAAAATCCGAAAAAACTTTAAAAAAAATCTTGTGGTACAGATGAAAACTTCTTGAACTGAGTACGAAATTTCATAAATTATATTTAAACTATGTACTATTTAAAATGTTAAAAATGCATAACACTTATGCTATAGCTCCCAATGGATTTGAATTTCAATGATGCTCTTCAGTTCAGTATGGGCGCAAGTTACAGTTAAGTTAAGTTATTTAAAATCAATAATGAGCTATAAATTCAAGAAACTGAATAAACAAGGCATTCCTCATCATCATAAATGGAAAACATATAATACCAATAACAACAGAACTGAAAGAAATTATGGGATACAAAATAAAATTCTGGTAAAAACGACTCATAAATGAAATTAAAAAAAATAAAACAAATATGGAAAATAGTTTCAAAACTCTTCAGCATAAAAAATGTTTTATCTTGTTTTTCATTTATTGGCATTACAAATAAATACATAAAATAAAGAAATGGCAAGCCAAAAGAACAAATTCCTTCAGGCTGCTTTTACTTTCATAATAATTGAAAAAAGAAACTTCTAGCCTACATTAAGATTATTTTTACATAAATTCATACTTTTTGTTGTACTCCAAATAAGTTATTTAAATGTTGAAATTAATTGTATTTATTATATAATTTAAAAAAGAAACTCCTGGCCTAAATTAACAAATTTTTCCACATGAATTCACTTCTTTTTTTTGTGGTACTCCAAACAAGTTATTTAAATGTTTAGATTAATATTTCTAATTGATAAAAGAAACTCCTGGCATAAATTAACAAAATTTTTCCACAAAAATTCACTTTTTTTTGTTGTACTCCAAACAAGTTATTTAAATGTTTAGATTAATTTCGCTGATTTCTGCTTTCTTGGAGTGTACGCTTACCATTTGATTCTCTAATTTATGGCCAAACTCAACGCCTGCCTTTCGCCTCAAATTGTTGTTGCATTGGATCTGCCGGCCGTTCGTCCAAGAAACCGTACCGTCTCGGACATCGACATCGTCGCCTTGTGGTGTGATTTTAATTGCTCTTACAAATGTTCTGGCGCGCATGCGCTGCAATTCGAGTGCAAATCTGTGTTGCCATATAGTATATACTATATGTGTGTATAGTGTAGTTTGTCAGTGTAGTTGTGTTCCTAGTTAGGCCTGCGTGCTTGTCTGAAACAAAGCAGATTTATAGCACCACATGTTGCGCCAATTTTTGGCCCAAAAAGACTTATTGCCTGCCTGGTCGGCGCAACTTTCTGTTTTTGGGGCTCTGGTTGTGGCGTGCGATTCATTGTTGATTGTGACTGAGTGGGTGAGCATTGCTGGAGTGGGTTAAATGAAGCAGCAATGTAACTAATGGAGCCCAGATACAATCGTACACAAGTAGACACGAGTGCAATGTTAAGATACATTTCAAGGATTGCAAATAATCTATCTTTCTACCAATGATGGTAGTTTTTGTAGGCAAGCTTGAAAATACTTAACGAATATGCATACAATAAAATTTTAATGTTACAACTTAAAAATTGTTTTAGTTTTTATACCCTGTACCCGTAGGGTAAAAAGGGTATATTAGGTTTGTGCAAAGTATGTAACATACAGAAGGAAGCATCTCCGACCCCATAAAGTATATATATTCTTGATCAGCATGACGAGAGAAATCGATCTAGACATGTCCGTCCGTCTGTCCGTCTGTCCGTCCGTCTGTCCGTCCGTCTGGATGAACGCAAGGATCTCGGAAACTATAAAAGCTAGAATAACCAAAGTTGGCATCCAGATTCTCCTAGGTCCGAGTAAGGACGAGTTTATTTTTTTTTTTTTAATTTCCTCCCCCTTCCCCCGCTACAGAATTTCGTCAATAGCGTCCACATTTCAAATGCTACCTAAACCAAACTTTGCACACATAATTTATACAATCTATACAATTATCTACTGTTGTTTAAAATTTTATCAAATTCGGTCAATTCTAAGAAAAGTTATTAGCAAAACAAATTCTCACCAGTACAACCCCCCCAAACTGCAGCAACAAGTTCGCTCTTCTTCTTCCTCTTTATGCTGCTGCTATGGGCGCATATAACTCAGTGACGGAAGTTTACCTGGGTACAGGGTATTACACTGTCGGGCTTGCTCGACTGTAGCGTTCTCTCTTGTTTAAAATACGATTAGTTCATGGGTATTATAAGTGCCAAAAAAAAGGCCAGCTTATTTAAATTTCCTCTCACGCATGGAGATTTAGTAATTTGTTAACTCCTGAATGAAAATAAGAATCGTAATGAATACGATACTGCATATATTTTAATGTTGAGAAATCAAGGTCTTACTTTGAATTATATTTACATTAACAATGACAAAAAGTGAAATCTAATATTAGATGATCTTTGTTTAATTATACCCTGTACCCGTAGGGTAAAAAGGGTATATTAGGTTTGTGCAAAGTATGTAACATACAGAAGGAAGCATCTCCGACCCCATAAAGTATATATATTCTTGATCAGCATGACGAGAGAAATCGATCTAGACATGTCCGTCCGTCTGTCCGTCTGTCCGTCCGTCTGGATGAACGCAAGGATCTCGGAAACTATAAAAGCTAGAATAACCAAAGTTGGCATCCAGATTCTCCTAGGTCCGAGTAAGGACGAGTTTATTTTTGTTTTTTTAATTTCCTCCCCCTTCCCCCGCTACAGAATTTCGTCAATAGCGTCCACATTTCAAATGCTACCTAAACCAAACTTTGCACACATAATTTCTATACAATTATCTACTGTTGTTTAAAATTTTATCAAATTCGGTCAATTCTAAGAAAAGTTATTAGCAAAACAAATTCTCACCAGTACAACCCCCCCAAACTGCAGCAACAAGTTCGCTCTTCTTCTTCCTCTTTATGCTGCTGCTATGGGCGCATATAACTCAGTGACGGAAGTTTACCTGGGTACAGGGTATTACACTGTCGGGCTTGCTCGACTGTAGCGTTCTCTCTTGTTGAATACAAATATATTTAAAATAAATAAATAATTTTAAATTTTCCGTATGTTATGCAAATACTTTTTTTTCAATTCAACCCTTCTACTGGCTGTCAAGTCCCTAGAAGGCAGAATTCAATTCATTTAATTTTCAGTTTACAGCTCCGACTGTTCAGTTGCCTGCAATAATTTTTTGAAAGTTTTTTTGTTGTATTTTATTTTAATTTTATATTCATCTCTTTATTGAATAAACGTATTCTTCTATAGTGCTTTACGTGGATGTACCAAACCTGGAATGATTTCATTTTAATGAATTTTGTTTTTTTTTTTAAATTAATATTTTTATTGAATTTGAAGGACCTGTGAAGAAACTTAAAAATAATGAAAGGATTTGAACATTTTTTAATTATACTGCTCACTGTTATATTTAGAACTTAAATTAAACTTATTGTTAAATACAAATACAAGTTAAGCTAAGTGTTTAGTCTTAATTACAATTTAACATTTATAATTTATATAAATCATTTGGGAAAAATGAAACCAGATAAACATTTGAGTAAAACAAATAATTTAATTCCATTTAAACAAGCTACAAACATATAATCTATAAATTCAGATTAAAGCAATGTTCTATATAGAATGAAATAAAACAACAACGCGATGCTCAACAACTCAGCTATAACTACAAGTACAATCCAAAGACCACCTTAAGTTTTATTTACAACTATTTCGAAAAGAAAAAGGAATAAGAAGTTCCTGTTTGAAATACGTTCATTTTTAAATGAGAATTCTTATATTAATTGAAACGAAGAGCAGCTTTAATATCTCCTAAACAACACATTTGTTGAAAGTTCAGTTCCATTGTTAGTTAGAGCTGCAATAATATACAAATAAATAATGACACAATCTATAGGTCTATAGATAGTGCTTGGCACGTTGCAATAAATTTCCACTTGCCATAATCCAGCAATAAACTGTAGAAACAGTTTTCTAATGACTTCCCCAAGTCACATTACCAAAATTTATGCGCAACTTTTCAAGGGACCCATAGCAGACACTTACACTATGCGGGATTGAAATTTAGTAGCAGTTCATAAACACGCTGTAGTGTCTATAATTTATTCACACATACTACGCACACTCTTGCAGAGGAGATAGCGAGACAAGGGGGCTGTAATCGGCAGCGCTTTAAACGACAATTTCAAAACACTTGAAAAATCATCAATAAGCTAAGCAGCTCTCGAATGCCACCCAAACTGTTTCCAACTCTGAAGTGGCGAAGAAAAACGAAAAATATTAATTAAAATCTTTCAATAACGAAACGAAAACGTAACGTAAACTAAACAGCAATAAAAAGGCACAAAATAATTAATAAATTATTTACAGTCAATAAATGTGTGTGTGGGTCTTGCAACATGCGATGTCGCCGTCGAATTTGTGTGGCTGTTTCCGATTTGGGAATCTTGGAGGCGCCCCACAGATGAGCAATCGTCGCGCCACGCCAAGTTGCAGTTCATTGAGGTCAAACAATCGAGGGACTGTGGGTAGATGAGGATTTTCATATTGCATATTAATTTAGTCGGCGGTTCGTAAACAATTAGCTGAGCACGAAAAAATGAATGAACGACGAAAAATATTGAATTGCATTGCAGTTCATTGATGGGAATACTACGAGTGCGATGGCCAATCAATATTTGCTTTTGCTGCTCATTTCATAGACACATTTTTTTGTTGTTGATCATTTATGAATGGTTTTTTGTGCAACCTCAATGAAAACTGTAAAAGTTTACGATTGAAAATTGTGTGCGTCTGCAGCAGCTGCTGAAGCAACTTTATTGTTGTAAGCATCGGGAAGTGTAAAGCAGGTGTGAGTTGGGTTTTTATTTGCCACAAAAATGGAAGGCAGGTGAGATTTTCAAGTCATGTGTTACTTTTCGCTCCTCATAAGTAAATCTCGAGTTGTGGGGATATGAGAACACTCTTAGCCGAGAACTGCGAACTGAGAATGTGCTTTGATTTGCCGAGTGGTGCAATGAACTGTTGAAAACAATTTAGTAAACATTTCAACTTTTATTAACCAGCGGAATATTCAATTTTCATTTCTAACACTACCAAGCACATACAAAATTTATTGAAAAAGCGTTTAGAACTAAATATAAACTCAATGTTCAATAAGTTGTTGAATAGTATAGTATATTATTTATCTTCCCTTTGCGAGACTTACAAAGTTAGCAAATCGTATATTAAATGCTTATGGACTATATATGTATGTTTTTTAAAAGACCCTTGGATCAGCTGATTGCTATTTCTGCTAAGTCTTGAGTGAGTTGTTTGCTTGTTCGGATGAATATTTATTTAAAATTGAAATTTTAGAAATACTGTTTGAATGTTGAGGAACAATTTATCTCCAGTAATGATGCTGAGAACTTTCGATTGTCTTCGATTTTCCATTTTCTAAATGCTGAGAGACAAAGATCTGCTTTGCTACTAAGGAGTTAAATTAATTTTGTTTATACCTTTTTGAAGCGCTGATGAATGATTTATTCTGAATCAGAAAGATTTCCTAACAGTGTGAGCCCTCGTAGTATTAATATATATATAATATATTTCTTGCACAAATCGTTTGATATAATGATTCCTATGATAGTTATATCCTGATAATACTTGTAAATATATATGGTTAGTAATAAACTCGATTAGTGTATAAATAAAAGCAGTTATGGTACAAAAGCGTTTGAAGTTAAGGCGAATGAGCAGACGGACATGTGTTTATCGATTCTTCTAGTCATGCTAGTCATATATAAGTACAGTGAAAACTCCTTTAACTGACACCTCTTTTATTCGCACACTCTCTTCGGCTTACACTTTTTCTAAAACATTCGATCGGTGTATAAAGTATTTAAGTATCCCCTTAAGCGGGCCCTCCGCTTGAGCGGACAAAAATTGGGCGACCGTTAGTGTCCGGCCAAGAGAGTTTTCACTGTACACAAAATTCTGTTTTTACACGGTAAATTAGTTCCAGAAACAACCGTTTAAGAAAAGACATTGATCATATGCAAAAATAGTCAATAGGTTCCTTATCTCTAAAAAAATTTTAATTTAAATTTTCATACCGTGTTAAAAACGACCGTGTTTAAACAGAATTAGGTGTATATCATGTGGTCTTCCACGATTTCTTCTCTAGTATAAATATTCCATAAGCTATTTCTAACTAAATCATTTCAATGGCAAGCCATTCGTCGTACTTTCTCTAGAGACAACTCGTTAGGCTTTTGTTTCGCCTAAAAACATACTACATACGAGTACTACGAGTAGTGGCTGCAAAAAATTTCGCCTTGCTTTGCACCTTGATTGATTACAAAACGTGCGCCGTCGCCGTCGCTGTCGCCGGAAAAACAACAACAACAACCAGAAGACATACAATTGTTTTTCCGCACTCTCAGATTTTCCACAATGGCATTTTCTTCATTTGCGCCTAACAATGGCAACACATTGTCACGATCTCGACTAACAAGGAGGCGAAGAAGCGCAGGCAGCGGAGAGCAACGGCAACATGTTGCTGGTGTTGCATTGTTGCTACCATTTAATGTTGCTGGCAGTGCTGCGCTGTGTTGAATTATCACTGCGCATGTGTGACTAACCTCCCGAGGCGGTGCACAACAAAAGCAAGAACAACAACAGCAGCAGAAAAGCATAAAGCGCTCAGCTAGCTGACGACAACAAAGATATTCGTACTACTCCTCGGTTGAGTCTCTTCTTCTGCCCAACCAACCCAGCAACCAACCTGCTAATGTTTTCCTCAAGCTTGCGTTTCAGTCATAATTTTTGCTGGCAGGCAGGCGCATGTGAAAGATGCAGCGCTTCTTATTTATGGGAGCACTATCTACTGTCCAATGTTGCTGCTACTTCTTTTGTATTTTCGTTGTTGTTGGTAGGTTTTTGGCCAGGCAGCAGCAGCCGCAGCAGCAGGCGGCACGTTAATGATCTTGTTACTTTTTGCCAGACCCCTTTTGCATGTTGCGGCCCAAGGAACTCTACAGGCAGGCAGGCAGGCAGGCAGGCAGGCAGGCAGGCAGAGCCTTCATACCTACACATATTATGATGCAACTAACGAGCAGTGCACCTTTTCGCGTTAATTTACACATGATTTGGCCAGGTTGATGATTTTTACATCGTTCGTTGAGCAAACAGCAGGAAGCCCTCATTAAAAAGTATTCATATTATCAAACGGATTGAATGGGCTTAAGTCATACAGGAAGTTATTATCAATAAACAAAAATTTAACTCAACAACCTACTATGGATGAAGTAATACATTTAGTGGCGAAATGTCAACTGCAACTTGCCTTGAGTCTATTCAAAAGTGTTGTAGTGTACCAAGAATTGCCATTATTTGACAATATTTTCAACTAAGTGCTAAAGGTAGAAATAACGTTTTTAAAAGTTGGAAAATTAAATTCAATTATGAACCTGCTGAAGGCTGTTGAAGTGTACCAAAATATTGCCATTATTTGACAATATTTTCAACAAAATACTATACGCAGAAATAATGTTGAATCAGGTGATTTGATTTTTTAAGCTAATAGTATCATTGATATGCCAATTTTATTTTAAAAATTATTAGTCGAAAAATTAAATGAAAAGTTCAACTAAATGTGCAGCAAAATTGTATCAAAGAACAATTAAATTAAATTAAATAATATAAACCTGTTCAAAGTGTACAAAATAATTCCACTATTTGACGATTTTTCAAGAAATTACTATTGTTAGAAATAATGTTGGATCAGGTTGTTTGATTTTTTAAGCTAATAGTATCAATGATATGCCAATTTATTTTAAAAATTGTTAGTTGAAAATTAAATGAAAACTTGAAGTTTTCAAATTTGCAGCAAAATGCTATCAAAGAACAATATTTTCTATAATACGAGTCCTTTTTTGCGATACACAACATTTTAATCTTTTACTTTTATTTATTAAAAAACTTTCCTTAGCTTTAATTATTATTATTTTAATATATAAATATTATTTTTCAAATCTTTTTTTCTTATTCTATAAAATTGATGTTATTTTATTTTATAAAGATTCTAATATTAGTTAATATTAATTAAATTGAAGCTATTTAAATGTACTATTGGGCGCTTGTAGTCTAAGATGGGTTTCGCTGGTAATTGTCTTTAGTTAATCCAGTAGATAGTTCCACAGCCGAACAGCGGATCTGAAGAAATGCCTTTCCGAGCTTGCTAATTTATTTGTTTTTCCTAATGTGGAGAAAGTGATTCTAGCGTACAAATAATTTGGTTCTTTATGTGTTATATTTCTAATTGAATCAAATTATTGTAAGAATGTCAAACAAAATCGATTCCACCAACAACTTTTTCAGCTCTTGCAATTTCTAGGATTTGTTTTATAATTTATTCGATTTTCAAGATTTTCAACAAGTACTTCAATGTCACAGCATTTGCCGAGAAGTTTCCTAGTTTTCCTGCTCTTACTGTTCCTGTTGTGGTTCGTGATGCAGTCGCTTAGCACCTCCATAATCTGGAATTGTTTGCTGCACTTCCGTTTGCCAGCTGCTACAGTCATCTGTCTTGACTGTAGCCCCAGCGGACAAGCAACAACAAGAACAAGAGCAACATACACGCCATGTTGTCTAACTTGACATTTAAATTGTGCTCTTGATAAAGTTGCCAACATTTGTGTTTTTTCTCTCCCATACTCGTACCTTCCCCCATGTGCAATGGCACTTTATCATCAGAAGAGGTGGACAACAGTTGAGCACATTGTTGCAAGTTGACTTTAATGGTCAAAGAATGCGTTTTTCTTTCTGTTTAGTTGGCCAGCTGTCAAAACTGTGACTAAAGAAAGTGTATGTGTGGTCTAACGGAAACGTTGGAAACAAACAACTCTGTCTCTACAGTCCAGAAAAAGAGCAGACGTCAATGATAGAAAAAGAAAAAGAATTCCTATATGATAGCTATGTACGTTAAATTTTTCATTGATTTTGTGTTTTATGCTTTTTTGGATCTTCTAAAGCTAACTTATATCTCCAAACTGGACATGAGGGCACATAAATCCTTCAAGAGCTGCAAAAATTCTTAAAATTCAGGATCAATGAGACAGCAAAATCAGCGGGGAAATAGAGTGGTGCTTCGGCGATGAATAAAATCTTTTTTTGGAACTTTAAGAACATGGATAGCTCCTTTACTTTCCAAGACCCACTTGACTTAAGCGAGTGTATTCGTCTTACTGATCAAGAAATTCTGCAAAACCTATGTCTGTGTATTTCAAACATTTATATGAAACTATTTACTCTTTAAATACTAGCTAAGAAAATTCTCAGTGTGGTTAAACGGTCCAATAAATAAACAGTTTTTTCAATATCATCGACGAGTTGGGATAACCATTTATTATACAATAATTTCTATATTTGTTGATGCTGACTTTTTTTGAATGTGGGGCTATTGAAAAAACTAAATAATAGTATTAAATTGATAGAATTTATTTTCCTGTGTCTTATTCAATCGAATGGCTTTACCGTTTTTGCTTGTGTAGAGAGATGAGTTGACGCTTCAGAGAATCAGAATTCCCCGCAACTAACTCCATATGCCACACCCACTGTTTCAACGCCGCATTACTTTTTACGTTTATTAGCACGACTCCGATTAAAAACCTATAAACTGTTGAAGTCGTTGTCATTAAACGATGATGCACTTTTAGGCGTTTTAGTGATTTTGGTCTCTTGTACGTTTTTCGTTCGTTCTCAGCGTCATTTGTTTTTAGGAATACTCGATTAACCGCATAACATGCCTCTAATATGGCCTGGGGCATGTAAATCTCACAACTCGCACGTGGGCGTTTCCCGAATGAACCACCAACTTTTGTACTTTCTAATAATGTCTTTTGCAACGCCCTCCCCATAACGGTACGACGCCCCTTACTCAATCAATCTCTATCAGTGCGCATTGCATATATGCAAGTGCCAGGCAGATACACTCATCTCTCCCAGAGCTTTGCACGCGAACCGCAAGGCATTTAATCAGAGTCCCATACTTGTGCGTTGACATTCGGCAACGTAAATCAGAAGAGCAATTAACGATCCAATAGCTTGCATAGCCCACGAAAATTGCCGTTTAACCAATAAAAATAAATTACCATTACGCTGCAATGCTAATTTAAGTGACGACAAGAGCTCTAACTTTGATGGGCCAGTATTTTTGACTGATCGTTCGAGCTGAGTATGGCGTCTTATAAATTTGTTCGCTGGCAGAATCAAATACTTTACGTTTTTTGCAACCAAAATTGTAGAATTTGTAACGTTTAAGTAGCTCAGATGGTCAGTCATAAATCGGTAATCATGGGTTTCCATCTTTGTAGCTCTAGAATTGACAGGTTTTCTATATTTGTTAACATTAAGGGCATCATTGTTTTTGCAAGCAACCAATATTGAATCTTTTCCAAGGCAAAACAAACCCGAATTCAGAATTAGAAATATATTCGAAATTATGCGCCGACTGAGCATACGTTTCAATATTTATTAATATTCCTTAATATTGTAAATGCAGCCTAGATTTTGGCTAATTCTAAAAATACTTGGCATTTACTATTTTTTTTTTAAATACATATCTCCACCATGATTCCAAAAATCATCTTTTTTAATTCACAATTTTCGTATTTAAAAGAAATTTATTACTGACTTATTACTTATCCTTATTTATTACTTATCCTGTCCAAACGCTTTAAAGTTGGACTTTTGGTTACACGCCCCAATCCCGAAGACCCAAACAATAAATACTTGAAACAATAGAGCTTAGTTAGAGTGCCTATCACCTATCTTAAGCAATCGATTTAGCTCGCAGTTTTCTTTTTTTCGACACGATGCGGGGTCAAAAGAGGTCCACCAAGCCTAGCTATCTATCCATCTAGTAATCAAATTGATAGCAGCATTGTTATAAGCTTAATGATAATGATTAAGAAATAATACCAAATATATTGAAAAATAAACGTAAAATCCAGTTATTTATACGCCTTTTTAAAAATAGAGGTATGGATTTTAAATTAAAACGCTTCTTTCGAACTTGCGATTAAAATATAGTAATAATATATTTTTTCTCATCTGGTATAAGAACTCCACATACATTTTTCAATGGTCATTTCATTTAACGCCATTTATCCGGGATCATTTATTTTTAAACATATACGTGTAGTATCATGCAATATTTCTTACTTCTCCTCAATTCGGCCGCGGGAGCTTTCGCTCCTAACGACTCACGTTCACAAAATACAAAGCCTTGCCGCCAGAAGCCAAAAACACAGCAACAACTAGCCGAAAAAATCAATTAAAATCAAGACGACAGCTGCGCTAGCAACAACAACAACAACAACAAACCGGTGAGGCACCGAAAATGCTTCGATATGCGCCTGCAACATTTGGAAACGTCAAAATTTAATGCATTTGCACTTGACACGCAAAGGAAGTTGCTGACTGCCTGCAACATCTCAAGATGTTGCTGTTGCCAACAGCTGTTGGCAACACTTGGCAACACCATCAGAAAGGCAGCGTTTTCGGCTCCGCGGTTGGTGTCTGTCTCTGTGTCGATGTCGGCGTCGGCAACATGGCTGTGTAAGAAACAGATCAAAAGGTCGGATTGCAGTAACCTGTGGACGCCCACTTTTTCGCACGCTTTTTACTTCTACGAGTATGCCGCACGCCGGATACGCGGATACGTGTATATAGATAAACATGAGTGTATAATCTATAATAAATGTGGAGAGAGGACATGACCATCGCTAGCTTCAGCAGCTGGCGGTCTCGGACACTGCTAGACAATGGTGCGCCGTGCCACACCGCGACGGGCAATGGGCGGCTTGAAGTTAGAAATTGAAAAAAAGTGGCAACAACGACAGCCGCCGGTGAAATTCTTTCGTCAATAGCAACAAGTTAAACAGTTAAAAGGGGACTCGCAAACTGGGGAATTCTAAGTACAGGGTAGCCAGGGATAACAAAGATAAAGAAATTAGAGGATTTTCTCAATTGTATGCAAATTTTTGTTATTTATCAAAGCGTTCTTATAAACAAATTCAAATAAAGGTCATGTATATTGACAAAAATTTCACTAACAAATTGGCAGGCATTTTCTTAATCAGAAAAATTATAGAGAATGTATAAATTTTGTTAAAAAATACTCCCAAGATCGTCAAACGATGGTCGAATTTGCAGAATTTCTGCGAATTTTATTTAGCTGTATGAATAACTAATATCTTATAATACTTAATTCTAATCATTTGAAGATTCCGGAATGAATATTTTGAAATTTTTTATATCCACCCTAGAATTTAACAATAACAGATGGATATTAAATGCTGCGGCTTTCTTAAAAGCCAACAAGAATGGAGTTTATGATAATATCACATATCTTTCGTTCTAATCTTTAACTAAAGGATACATTACATATTCAACTTTATATCTAGAACCTAAAAGTAATTATTAAATAATTATTTTGATTGATCAAGTGTTTTAAATTTCACCTATTGAAAAACAAAAATATAGCCATTTTGTAAAATGGCTATGAAATCTAACTTATTTCAAAAAAATTACCTCCTCCTTTTTTAATAATAAATAAATAATAAATTATTTACTCAAAGTTCAACAGCATGTTGGGAGAAAACATGTTTATGAACAATTTAGGTTCTTTAGACAACATAATTCATTATAAATTGGTTTCTCATTAATATAATTTGTTTAATTTTTTATTTGGGGAGATTATTTTCGTAAAAAAAAAAAAACATTTTGTAATAAACACCGCAGATTTAAGTTCTGTTTTTCTGTTCCGTTTGACAACCCTGAAAATGCGTATAAAAGTTGAATATGGGACCGTTGGAAACTTGTGTGCCCAAAACAACTAATAAATAGTATCAATCAAAAAAGATCGCAGAAGCGACGCCCAAAGGGGCCAGCTCGCCAATGTTGCAGCTGTCTTGAAAAGTTTAAGTACAGAATCTGGCATCCGCACCCTTCATCTACCAATACCAACAACAACAGTAACAAAACGACAACAAGAAGAGGAGCTTAGAACAACAAATAATGATTCATGCGAGGAAAGTAGTGGCAGAACAGGTTCTAAGTGGCCAAAAGCTTAAAACGTGACTGGCAGACCTACTCCAGAGTGCGATTGCTGCTGTTACTGTTGCCTGTTGCTGTTGCCAGTTGCTGTTGCCAGTTGCTGTTGCCAGTTGCTGTTGACTGTTGCTGTTGCCTGTCCCGATACTTTTGGCACATGTGCGACTCAGTATTATGGTTCAATAGGTCAACGATGCGTTGAATGACGACAACAACAACGACGACGACGACAAGAACGACGACCAAGATGATGACGATGGCGAGCAGCGAAAAGTCAAAGTCAAAGGCATAAAGCGAAAGAGACGCATTGCATGAAAAATTACAGTAAGACACGTCAATCGCTCGACTGATCTTGCACGATGCAGCAACGATACGACGGGGGACAACGAGCCATGTAATGTGCCACAATGCTCCGTAAATAATGCCAGTCCCAGAGACCAGGAACGTTCGCATATGAAAGAAGAAGAAAACTAAAAAAAAAACAAAAAAAAACTAAACGATTGCGATCGCAACAAATCAGAAAAACGTTACTTAAATGCACCCAAAAGCGGATTGCGCTCTTCTTCTTCTTCTTCTGCATCGTTGCTCTTTAGCCAAAATGAGAAATGTGCAGACCACCGAGCAGCACATGGCCGCCTAATACTTCGCAGAGGGGAGGACGCAGTTGGTCTCCAACTCTGTTCGCAGTTTGTCAAAAAGATGTTGGCGTTTTGATAATTTGCTTCGCTCTTTCTGTATATGTGTAGGATTTCCTGTTTAAGACTTCTTTTTCTCTCTGCTCGTGGTCGCTACAAATCTGTGCATGATTTAAATCTTCGCATTTACTTAGGTTTGCTGTTAGAGCTTTACAGATTTGTGCAGTATTTCGTGGGCTTGAGACTTTGACAAGCAATGTTTGTGGTTATCCCATAATGGTATGATAGACGTAGGTATGGACACATACGAGTATGGGGAAGTGGTTTTTTCCATCATCCATCATCATGGATGAAAACTAGATAAAATACGAGTAAATAAACAAATAGGTACCTCAAAATATTAAAATCTCAACACTTGTCTTCATCAATCAATCCATAAGCATTTAAATACTCCTTAAACTTTAAGAAAATCTATGTTTTCTTTCAGATCACATATTGATCTTATCTATTATTATGCTATATAATTATGGATTTCAATTTTATTTACTTTTTGTAACTGTACAACTTTTATAACTGGGCACAAAGTATGATAGTTTCATATAATTTTACAGCAATATAGTATTTCTACAATCCCCCTTTTGTGATCTTTTTGTAGTTATTGGGCACGAAAACATTTAGAGATTTATTGAAACTTTTCAAGCAACTGCTTGAGCCTTTAATGCGTTTAACAACACTTCATTCCTATTGGCCATAATTTGAAAAAATCTACTTCTTTCCCTACTTTTTAAATCTTTAAAAAAATATATCACTTCTTTCCCTTAAAGCGTTTTAACCACACATTTTCTTTTAATGTAAAGTTTCTAATTACATCAACTTTAGAAAACTCGTAATATTTTAGAACAAAGACTACCAAAATACTACAGTTTGAGGGTTAATATTCGGTGGAGTGCAATAAAATACAAACTATGTTAACGGATGATTTATAGACGTTTAAATGAATGCAATATTCAGAAAAATCCTCATTCCCATTAAACATATTTTTAAAAGCTACAAATATTAGCAAATTATGCAATACTAAAACTTTAAATTAGTATTCAACTAAACAATCAATGCTGGACATTCACTTAGGTAACTTTTTATCGCATTTATTTTGTTTGATTTATATATATATCCTCAAATTTTGTGTTTACTTTTAATGAATTCTCCTTTCGCAAATTATATAAAATAAAATTGTAGTGTTGTATAATACTTGGCTTTGCCATTATTGGTAGCATTTTCCACCACTACTTTAGAGACTCTCAGCTTCCTAAAGCATTGAGAACATGGGAACCCTTGGCTCGAAGTGAATATTTTGTACGAGACTCTAATTTCTAAACTCTTTAATTTTGAAAAGTTCGTTTTGTTTTCAAGGTAAATGCAATTCGTATGAAGCTATCTATCACCTATACAAATATAAATATATGTATATAAAGATAACAGATGCGCATCAGATACTCGCACTTCAGCTGAAAATACACATGAACTTCGAATGCAGAATGATGTCTTTGTTCATAAAATACTCTTGATTTTACGAAGTGCCACATTCTTAGCCAGAATTGCAATACAGTCTGCTGCACCTCTATAATGTACGTGTGTCTGTTGCTTTCGGGCAAACACACTGCATGCAGCAGAGTTTTAATTGTTAATTGTAATTTTTGATAAAAGTTTTCAAATGTTTCTCGTGTCGCTGTCTGGCATGCAGCACATGCACTCTTACGTACGTAAATATTTTTGGTTGCAACTGCAGCGTGCCCCCGCAACAACAACAACAACAACAACAATAAAATAACAACAAGAAACAGACATCTTGATCGAGCTGCCCGCGCTTTGTCTACATGTGGGGGACCCACTTAGGCCCACATTTTGCATACGAAATTTTGTTGATTGTCTAGCTTCTTTTTGTTATTTTCTTATTTTTTTGTATTTAACTCAATGGCCTACGAGTATGTGTTTAATTAAGATTTTATTTACTGCCGTTGTGAACCGCTCACGTTTTCGAGCGCATTTCGATTGAAAAGAAAATGTCGCTGCCGTTTGACTTTGAAGTCAGTTGACAGTTGGCTTGGTATGCGACAGGGAACTTATAAGCCATAATTTGAATAGCTTTTGTTTTTGACATTTTTATCGCTCACTTAGCCGCCTGACTAATTGGTGCACAGACCATACCGTTTTCCATTATATTTACAACTTGTTGTACGCCTAGAGAGAGATGCTTTAAAATGCAGAGCACGTTTGATTTGTTGTTTTATTGGAAAAAGCTGCTGATCGAACCCTAACGAGCTGAAGATCAAATACTCTGTATTTACATATATCTGTATACTTAAAATATAAATGGGGAGTCTAATTTGGCCAAATTGCAGGCTTTTATAGCATATAATTAAGTCAGCGCAGGAATTATTTAATCATCAACTTGCGAGGAGGCTACTACTAAAAGTTTTTTCATCAAAAGTGTCGCTTTCGACGTAGTCCCTATGAACTTATGCCAGCTTTTGATCCAGCTCTCGCAACATTAATGAGGCTCTATTTTTGGTATAGCCGCAAAGATTTTTCAATTACCTCTTATTAAAAAACGTTCCCTAAAGCGGTTTTGTGACTCGATCCAACAACAAAAGAAAAATCAATAGAATTCAATGGCTGTATTCGTTTCATTCTGTGTCAAAAATTATGCCTTTTGGGATATTAACGCGGTCCCATTTTTGCATGAAGTTCAGGTTAAGAACCAACATTAATCAATTAATTATTTTAATTACAATGTCCAATGCTGTTCCGGAAACGTTTTGATCAAGATAGTGTCTTCAAAATCTTGTGATAAATCCCCTAAGCGTCAATAAAGACTGCCTTCTAGCTACAAATAACCTCAAAAGGTGTAGTTTTAATAATCAACTACTTCCACTTAGTTGCTTCATTTATAAAAAGCTTTAAATTCCTCCACCGAGTCGGATTCGTAATTAGATATTTTTGTTATTTCTATAAGCTTTGCTTTTCTTTCCTGTCTAGTATATGTAAGTTCTGTTTTCCTTTTTTTCACATTGGCAGACAAGTCGATAATATAAAATAAAATAAAATAAAATAAATGTGTATTCTAATAATTTTCCTTCTCAGATTGCAAATACACTGCCTGGTTGTTTTTGTTGCTGTTTATAAAACGCTTTAAAATGTAACTCAATAGTAATTAAGAATTTTCGAGATTGCATTACCTTCTGTCATATTTGTGCTACCCCCCTTGGCATGTGTATTCTAATAATTTTTCTGCTCAGAGAGCAGATACTACACTGCCTGTTTGTTTTTTTTTTTTTGCTGTTGTTTTAAGCCTTTGCAATTAAAATATTGACAGTTTTCATAAAGAAAGAAAGAGAAAGAGAGGGAGAATAATAAGTTTTTCGTCTTGGCTAAATATTTCACCTGACTGGCGACATGTCTCCATAATTCCTGACTTTATGCGCCTCCTGCTGCTGTCTATCTGACAATATGTCCATCTGTCTGCCTGCCTGGCTGCTTGTTAGTTAGTCAGCGTGTTTGTGTGTCTATTGGCTGGCTGGCTGGTTGGTTAGTTTTGTTTGTTTTTGGCGCGTGAAAGGTTAACGCGACATGTTCATGTGACAATGTCATAGAACTGCCGGCAGTTTCTCGATCGCGTCGCCTGTTGGCTGTTGGTTGTTGGCTGAAGCGCATAAATAACTGCGTTTGTGACATGGAATTTGTTGCTCCTCTCGCACTCTCTGCCACAGACTGGGCAGCCATATAGCAACTGTGTCTCTGGCCCACACTCGGCTGACTTGAATTGCTGTTCCTGTTGTTGTTATTATTATTGTTGTTGTTTCTGCTGCTGCTGCTGCTGCTGTTGCTTTTGTTGCTACCTCTGCTGGTAGCAAGGTGCGGTGCCCATATGCAGCAAGCTATTTGTAGCTAGCATTGTTGTTGTTGTTGTTGTTGCTCCTCATGTCGTCGCCAGTCTGGCTGATTATGGAAAATTGTGAGATTTTTCCGCAACAGTTGTTAGCTTAAATATTTTTATCATTCATCCTCTTTTCTGTGCACTGCATGCAAGCAACAAAGATGCGCAGGCGCGATCAAATAAAGTAGGATGAGGATGTTCTTACAGATATGAATGTATGCTTATACAACCGATTAATTGTCAGGAAATGAAATATCAGTTTAAGCCCTGATGCTAGATTTCTCCATAGCGTCAACAAAAATATAGACAACTTGCTAGCCATATAGGGAGAATTTTCTATATTTATTGAGTTTTGAACACATATAACTTAACAAAAACAAGTTCCAAATTTGTTAAGAATAATTATGTTTAACAAATATTATACTTAAAAATCAAATCACATTATCTGTCTATCACAATTTTCCAGCGATAGCTGATAGTGATACCAACGAAGGCATCAGCATCAATATTACAGCTAATGGTCGATATGCCGAACGTATTGAAAAATAACTTCAGAAAAATTCGGGAACGATTTGTAACGGCTTATGAATAATGTTTTTGAAACGCAATTTATTTCTCTCCTTCTTTAAAGCCCTTATGATTCCGCGTCCAATGACACATAGAGCTTACAAATCGGAACATAGTCGCACATTCAAAACTTATAAGCCTTTATTTCAATTATTTATTCAATTATGTATTTAATTGTATTTTATTCAGTTTTGTTTGTGTATTTAAATATTCCACCCTGCTGATAGAAGAACTTTCTAATATTTTGCAAACACTTACTTTATTTATAACTTACAAATATTGCATGTACTGATAAGGTATTAAACATTAAATTCCTCAACACAAATCACAGTTTGCCTTCCCTACCACGAGCAATATGTTGCTAAGGCGTATTGGCAACATACGAGTATGTGAGTGCTGGCAACATGTTGGACAGCGCAAGCTTCTGCGTGAGTTTTTCTTCTAGCCTTAAAGACGCAGAGTCTGCCGCCAAAGGCTAGGAAAAGTAATACAGAATGCCACTGCTACCAACACAAGAGTAATAATAGAAACAAAGTCTGCCAGCCGCGCAGCTGTTGCTACTCTTGCTGTTATCGTTGTTGTTGTTGTTGTCGCAACATGTTCGAAACGAGCTCCACAAAATAAACTTTGGGGCCACAATTCCAATTCAACTTCATCGTCACCGCTGGCTTGTCAGTTGCAACGAAACGACGCGCGCGTTTGGATTAAATGGGAAAAATCGCTCCGTTCGCGATCGCTCTCCCATACTTGCATGCATATTTCTATATGTACTATATGTGTATGTGTGCGTACCTGTGTGTGTGTGTGAAAATTTGTTTATGATTTCGCAAAATTAACGAAAACATACAATATACGATTTTTTCCTGTACTGTATTGTATGCAATTCAACGGAAATGGTCGAGGCAAGAAATTAACGAAAAATTGCGGCAACAGGTCAGCAGAAAATGATGTGGGCTTTGATATTGCCTTTCAATTGATTTTACCGGTACAACAACAAACCAGGTGGTGTGTGTGTGTGTGTGTGTGTGGACTCGTACGGAAAAACCTTTTGAATGCGACGATTGATTGCTTGATTGATCTATTTTTGCACTTGATTTGCAACGCACGCGCCGCGCATCGCGCATCGCACATCGCGACGACGTGACTGGCGCTCGATCGTCCAGTTCCTCAATCTTCGAACGGTGCGGATTCAAGTTCTTCTTCCTCCTCTTGAGGCGTCACGCGGCAATTATGTTGATTTTTTCACCGGCCATCATCGATCGTTCGACCAACCACCGAGCAACTGTCGTCGATCGTCACCGTCTCCGTCACGATCGATCCGGCGATCGTCCGGCGCGTCGCTGATTTTTCCATGTTGATAAAAAATTTGTAATGTAAAGAAAGAAAATTGATTTGATGATCGCTCGACTGATCTGATCTGATCGCATCTTTCAGATCTTTTGATTTTGATGATATCTGCCCGGCCCGGCACGGCTGTGGCACGCCCTCTATTTGATTATATGCATTGGGAGTGCAGTGCAAAGTGCTCATTAGTTGGGCGTGAGTTCTCTCTACGTTCTGGCATTTACACAAAATTGTTTATTACAATGCAGCAGTGAAGTGTAATTGTTTGTTTGTGCAATCGTTTATCTATGTATCCCAACGAAAAGTGATCAAATAAAGTCAATGCAAGTGTTAATTATGTGCGGTTTTTCTGGCTCGATAAGTACATATTTGTACATAGTAAGAAAGTTTTCCCATCCTTTTTGTGTATAATTTGCAGTGTTGTGCTTAAAATCTATAAATATAGATCTATTAAATACTTTTACTTATTTATTTGTTATTGCATTATGCATCGGCCAGCAAATCGCCAATTACCCATGAATAAAATGTGTCCTAATGAAAGCAAACTAGATTTACTTGCATATCAGTTAAATGTTCATGAATTTGATATTATCTCTAGGCATTCTAGGTCACAACATTGTGAGACTCATGTTGACAGAAAGATATTCAAAGAGTTAGGCAGATGAACACACAGACAGATAAGCGGACGAATGAAACCAAGCATTTCGTTTTTAGTTTTCAATTAAAAAGTATTGTAAATAAATTGTTTTTAAATGTACTTATTAACTTTATTTATATTTTATTTATTTATTTCTGCTCGCAAGAACTCAAGTATTACTTGCCTTACTCTCTGAAATAAAGCTCACATAAATTGGAACCAAAATGACGGCACTTCTAATTCTAATTAGCGAAGAATTGGAAAATCTTGCTTTTCTTTTTTATAAATACCTGCTCTACAGCTCTACTGTAAATGCAAGTTTACTTCTTTTTTTTTTTAAAGAAAATTTATACTTATTTTGAATAACTTTAAGGCTAAATATAAACTAAATACTTTCTAAAAAAATTTTACATTAATTATCATTTAAATAGGCCTAAAATATTGACAATTTCAAATGACATTTTATTTCTGCTGTCAAGAACTCCAATGGAACACAGGTCTGAATTATATATATAAAAAAAAATGCTAATTAGTCTGCAATTTGAAACTGTTTCTCTAAAAATTTTAATTAATACCCGCACAACATTTATAAAAGTACTATCAACTCACAGCACTCCTGCGAATGCAAGCTTTTTACAAGCATTTTTACAAACTTAAAGTTTACTTTCAAATACAATTTTCAAATGAATTATCAATTATCATCATTTGAAATATTAATACTGGCATTTAATCAGTAATTTCAAATGACATTTTCTGCTCTCATGAACTCCCTTTAGAAATAGAAATATTCTCAGAAATATAAAAGAAAATGATATTTCAATTTGAAACTTTTTCTCTTCAAATTTTTATGAATAGTTGCAAACTATATTTATAATGTAATCACAATACTCCTTTTTAATGCAAGTTTGATATTTTTTTAAGAGAAAATTCATACATATTTTTGAACTTATTTATTTCTCAAGTAAAACTTTCAAATTAACTATCATTCAAATAAGATTGAAATATTGATACTGCTAATAAATCAATAGTGATACTTATTCGTATAAATCAAATCTCCATCAAGGTTAAAACCCAGGCCAATGCATTCACCAATTGGAAGCATAGCTCTTAGCTTTTTGGTAGCCCAACAGCTACTGCCCTTAGGTGTTGGCCCACCTGCCTGGTTGTAAGCTCGCTTATCCCAACATCATTAACATATGTAATTACCATCAGCTTTCAATAAGCAGCTTTACACCAAAGGCACATACTATATATCATTGATTTGGCATATGTGTGCAAACCAAGCCCATAAATTAAAGCCTCTAGTCCGGACATTATGTAAAGGCCAGAGTAATAAAAACGCTGCTTAATTAAAAGTACAAAATCTCCGAATCTGTCTGATTCGGCTAATAGTGCACATAAAGGGACTATTACACAATAAAAAAAAAACAAAACCATAACTCATTAGGCGGCCCTTTAACCCTAAGTGGGCGCCTCATAGAGCACTACTTAGTCGCTCGACTAGCCAACCAAGTGGAGCTTAAAAGCGCCCCTGGCTGTAGTAAAAGGAAAAGTGATGATTAGCCTGGGCATGATTAATGGGCCACAGATTTATGTGCGATGGCTGTGGCACCAAGAACTTGATGATGACTTGCCTTATATTCTGTGATGGGTGTACGAGTGTAGTACGAGTATGTGTATGTGTGTGTGTTTATGGGGTTCCTGGAATGCTAATAGAGCTGTAACCGCTAGTTAAACTGCATGGCAGCAGGGCAGCTGCATCGTGTCTGCGGCAGCAGCAGCAACTTATTTCCCGGAAAATGTCAGACATACTACGTGTACTCCCATATGCATACATGTGTACCTCAAACCTTTCCCAGCACCCTGCTTACACAGTAGTTGTCTTTGTCTTGACTTTGCATCCCAAACATATTATTGGGCGTTGTTTGCGCGTCAGAGATAAAAGTTACAACTTGCCAGTCGGGGGAGATGCCCCCAATGACTTTTCTAACGCCACACCATTAAATAAATTACATTCCACGGCAGCTGACTAGAGATGGGAGAGCGACAAAATATAGTTCCTAAATGCATTTTTTTTATACTAGCCATGCCCTTCTGTTTGTTGCCTGAACTGGAACTTTCCTTTTTAATATACTCGCTATGGCTTCACGATATAATAGAAGTATTATTATTCCCATGAAAAATTTTCCAATCACTTGAGTAGACAATTTTTTTAATATCCTTATTATTTTTAATTGCACTTTTCTATTAAGTCGTTCTAGATGGAACAAACAGCCATCTGTTTGTCCGTCTGAACGCCTTAATCTCAGTTATTCTTAAAACTAGAAACACCAAACATTGCATAAATACACTTCTGATGTTTACGCAAATAGAGTTTATTTTAGATTTATTTTTTATTTATTTTTTAACCAATACCTTAGAACCAATGCATCGCATTGCTAGTCCATACCTAACCATAGCCCTAGCCCTGGTCCATCCCTAGACAAATGTGCATCAGACGTCGAGCAATGTTTGCGCTAGACTTGTAGCAACTGATAAGCTTGGAATTTGTGTTTAAATTTTTGTGTGCCCGCACATAAAGGTGACTGCTATTATGCGCCTCTTGTGTATTTAAATGAGTTTCGAGCAATTACTTTTATTGCTGTTATTGCAAAATGCACACCCAGCCTTTATAGCTTAATTAGAAGTCGGCCATGACTCAATCAGTTCGTCGTTCAGTTCATCAAACGGCGCGTGTTGCCAAAAATAAAAACCAATGGCAAGAAAATCAAAAGGCGGTAATCCAATTAAATGGCTCAGAGAAGAAAACGCCGTCTGTTAGACATGGCAGAAGGCTTGTAGCTTTGCAGTCTGACCCAATTAGGTGCGCTACGTTTCCAACCACGTTCGATCGTCATCGTCATCGTCGTCGTCATCATCATTATCATTATCATCATCATCGATCGTTGCTGATCGCATTGAACTTGAGAGCGGCGCCTGGCCCATTGTTTGGCTGCGGTTTCCTCTGTGCCCTGACAAAAAAAAAATAAAAATAAAATAAAATAAAACAAGTTCTAACTATGCGGTAACTCCCTAAGTAAAAGACCGCAAAAACAATGCGAGCAGCGTACGAATTTAAGACTCAACAGCAGTTCGCCTTGCGCCTGCGCAGACGCGACTCTGACAGTCGTTCTCTCTGTCGCACTCACATGTCTGTGAGGGGCTGTGTCTGTGTTTCAAATTGTAGATCAAAGATCAAAGCAAAAAAGAATCTTAAATTGGCATACCAGAGGCAAAACCACACAAAAAACTGAAGCATGTGGAGTGTTATGTACCCTACCATATCAAATTCTTAATGTTATATTAGTAATCGGAGTAATCGGATCAAATATTTAGTCGATTCCAAATCTTTTTTCAAAGCTGGAGAACAGTTTTCCATCAATATTCTACTTACAAAACTACAGAATATATAGTATGTATGGTCTGTTGGAAATTTTCTAGTTCGAAAATGGATAACAATTCTCCACCAATATTCTATTTACCAAACCTACAGAATTTACCATACCATACCAGATGTATGGTCTGTTTCAGTTTTTCTAGCTCGTTGATATAAAACTTTGAATGATCAAAAGATTTTCCATTTGTTGGACTTTCATTTTAGGAGATATATGGGAGATTATCTCTTGATCGGTTTCAGCGAGTGCTTCTATACCTTCGTTTTTGCTTACTTTAAAAAAAATATCTTATAATTGTGAGAAAATGTAGCCAACTGATTAAAAGAGAACCGAGCTCAATTGGATCGGGAATCGACTGTCACTAACGAGAACTAACAATGCCAGATTCTATTTTTTGAGAGCAGTTCTCGGTAGTTTTTTGAACCACTAAGATACAGTCTAAAACGGATCTCTTTTGAATTCCAATCCCATCCCAATATTAATTTTATTTGTAAAGAGTTCCGCATCAGTGTAAAAAGTCAGTTACAACTACAAACTGTTTGAGACATTCAAAACGCTCTTAACATGATTTCAAGCGCACAAATATTTCTGCACGCAACAACATATTGACTTTTTGACCCAATATAAGCGATTGGTTTTTCGGCTTTATGACTGCTTTGATCGTGTATAGCCCACATGATTGCGCATAATCGAGCAAATGCCAAAAAGTTTAGCAAATTGCGTTCAAGCACATGCACATAAATCTTAATTGTTGATTATTAAATAGAGGAAAAAAAGTAGTTGGCTTAAAATAATGTGTTATTAAAAAGTTTATTTCATTTAATGCACATGCTAGATGCAAATACTATTTCGCCTCAAAATTATATTTAAATATCACTTCTCAAGTGCTGGCGCTTTATTCTGAACACCCTCTTCAGCCTGTCTCTCTGTCTGTCAGTCGCTGGGAAACGTCTTGCAGGCAGCTGCTGCCGGTTTTTAATTGCGAACGAGTGCAGTCAAGCACTGCAAGTGTGAAATTGAATCACTTGTCGCTGATTCATTGATTCGTACACATACTATGAGTGCGAGTACTACTTTCTAGCCCGGGCAGCAACACGCTCTGAATACAGCTGAGCCTATTACACTTGAAAGCACTTTCCCAGGCACCTAGAAACACACACGATTAATCACTTGACAGCCACGATCGCTGATCGCTGATCGCCGATCGCTGGTGATCAGTGTTCGGTGATCGGTGATCGGTGATCGGTGGGCCTAAGCCTGACACAAAGTCAAAGTTAAACAATGCAACTTAGTTGAACTTTGTGAGCCGCTGGCTAAAAGCTGATCATGCTGTGTGCGATCTTACCAATCAAGATCAATATCTTTCAAGATACAATATTTGTACAAGCAGCTTTCTATGGCCTGACTGCCTGCCTGCCTGACTGCCAGTTTCTTTGCCTCAACATTAAACGTTGGCTGCCTACAGCAACAACAACAACAAAAAGGCTAGAGAAAAATTACATAGACAAACAACCAACTGCAATATGGGGTATGTTAAACAAATTAGCTTGAACCTATGCCAACGTGCAACGTTGCATGTGGCTGGCAGCGGCAGCGGCACCGGAAAAGGCTATAATTATGCAATTCCTCAAAGGCGCTGATGGTGGTCCCACCATTGGAATACTGTACCCCTCTGCCGGACCCAACCCTGACGCTTCACTACACTTGCAAAAAGCTATCCCTTTATTTTTTTTATTTAAAAAAAACTTTTGGTAGAATTTTGCGCTTTTTTAAAAGGGATCTACTAGTACTTTAAAAATGAAAAATTAAATTAAATTTTCTTCCTTTAGAGCTCTTTCAAAACGAAGAAAAAGCTATCTATCTATTTTTGTAATAAATATTTCTACAATTTTGTGCTTAAAGGGTTCAAAAAGAGATCTACGGGGTACTTCTCAAATAAATGAAGAAATTGAATATCGGCTGAGTTCTGATTTAAATTTTAAAATATACTCCCATTAAAATTAATTTTCTTCTTTAAAACCCCTGTGAAGACGAACAAAATACTATCCCTATATTTTTGTATTAGGTGTGACTAAAATTGTTTGCCTATAAGGTTCTAAAAAATCTCTTAAATTATTGAAAAAACTGAATATTGGCTGTGTTCTTAATAGAATGTTCTTCCATTAAATTTATTTATCTTCTTTGAAAACGTTTGCCAAGTTCGAACAAAAAGCTTTGTCTATATTTTTTCAATAATTATTTCTAAAATTTTATTCTTAAAGGGTTCAAAGAGGGACTTACGAGTACTTCTTAAATAAATGAATAAATGAATATCGTCTGTGGGATTTTAAAATATTTAATAAATAATTCTAAAATTTTGTGCTTTGAGGGTTCAAAAAGGGATCTACGAGTACTTCTTAATTAAATGAATAAACTAAATATCGGCTGGGTTCTAAATTGAATTTTTAAATGTGCTTCCATTAAAAATAATTTACTTCCTTAAAAACTCTGTAAAGACGAAAAAAAAGCTAATCCTATATTTCTTTAATAAGTATTTCTAAATTTGTGTATCTATAGAGTTCAAAAAGGGTTCTAAATACGATTACTTCTCAAATACATTAAGTAAATACAATTGTGAAATGTCCTTCCATTAAGATCGAACAAATCAATCGATTCAAGCACCATTTCGGTTTCTATATAATTTTCCTTGAATTTCCCTTCAAATAGTTTGCCTGTTGCTGCATTTTAATCGATTCTAAGCGGCTTTTCAATTTGCATTTGAATTGTTTATTATTTTAGTTTAGAAAATCTCTCATTTATTTTGATGCTGCAACAATTGTTGGGATAAATATTTGCAGTGTGTCGCCACACATTTTGCACTTTTCCCCTTTTTGGGGGGCTGTGTGGCGCAGTGGCTATCAAATTATTGAGTTGGGGCGCCTTCGACTAAATTGCTGTAAATCTTTATTTGTGCAGCTACTTAACCTGCTTTGCAGTGGCTGTCTGTCTGGCTGTCTGGCTAACTGGCCAAATGTCTGGGGGCTAACAAGCCACAAGCGATTAAGTCATTTCTTATGTTGGCTCATTATTTTTAGCCCCTCTCCTGTGTGTCCAGCCTAACGGCCATGCGTAGCTACTGGGCTTTGTAATTTTTCTTAGTCACAAGGCCTAAGCCGAAAATTTAACGTTGTCTGGCATTGCAAACTTGTTTGGGCAGTCAGGGTCCCATGGACTGCCATTCGCCTGATTGCAACTTTGTTCAAAAACACAATTTTTTTTTCACATGTTTGTTGTTGTTGTTGTTTGTTTTTGTTGCACGCGTCTTTTATCTTGACAATGCGTCGGTCTTGTTGCTGTTTGAAGTGCCAGGCTAGCAATTTTTTGTATCTTTTTTTTTTGTTCTAATTAAAAGTGACAATTCAACGTAATTAGCTGGCGGCCGACTGCAGCTATTTTTAACACTTCACTGACTCTCCAAAAGGGTGTGCTCGATAGATGGATGGATGGATGCTTTTCTTTGATATCAAATTTCTCCCACTTATTGATTTTGTTGTTTAGCCAAATTGTTGAATTGTTTGTGACAGCTTCGCTTCTGTTTGAGGCAAACGATACTTTTCGTTGAAGATGAATTCAGATAAGAGATGAAATATAAATACTTAAATGCTGGACAAGAGCCAAAGAAGAAAACTTGCCTCTTCATCTTTTCAAATCGGTTATATTTGCCTCAAATAGATGGGCGAACATATCTAGATCAACAAGTAATTGCTGCTGCTAAATAAACAAATTCTTAGACTAGTTTGTTTCTACCACTCATTCAAATGCTAAACAAACATAAAATCAAACAGAGTTTATTTTTCTTTATATAGAGTCTAAAGTTTTATTGGCAATAATGTCTTCATAAACCGTCGGACCAATAAGTGTGCCGAACAGCAAGCCTATGACGCTCTAAATCAAATCATTAACACATTTTCGATATTTAAACAAACCGCACAAATGAAATGGACTCGTTGGTGCCAAACAATTCACTTGCAATTATGCAATGAAAATTGGAAAAGCGAAATGGAATCGTGTCTATAAAGAGCGCAACATGCGGCCACATCCGCGTTCGGGCCAGCGGGTGTCCGATTCGTTTGTGGATTTCTTTGGCTGTCACTGCAATGAAATATATATAAATTGTTTATGACCAGCACTTCACAGAGTTTATGGCTGATTTAGGTGTTGATAGATAATGAGTTTTGGTTGTTGTCCAACGGTTCAATGATGAGTGAGGAGAGTGCGAAAATATAAAGTCCTTGGCTTCCAAAAGGATGCAAAAAAGTAACCCAAAGTCTCTATGAAGACAAATATATATCAAGAAAGAGCCAAAACTTCAAAATTTTGCCCATAAGAAGCACCATTTCTATATAATTAATTAATTTTTCTTAATCGTCATTAAAGATAGGCAATAAATAAATCCAAATTTCATTTGCGCAATTTATTTTTGATTTTAACTTTTTTCAATAATCATATGATATTTGTCATCCCCGCTAAATTAATCAGACTCTTCGATTAAGTGCTGTTTATATAATAAATATATAATGTTTATAGTGTCTTTAAGGAAACTAATTACTATATAAACGAAATAAAACAGATTTATTCATTTAAAGGAAACTATTTTCTACATAAGCAGATCCATTTATAACTTCCATCATTTTTGTTTTCTTTCTAAAGCTGAATATATTGTGTACATATTTGTATTTGTACACAATAATAAGATCCATTTTTAACTTCCATTTATATTTTGTATATATTTGTATTTTGAAAAGTTAAAAAGACTCCACTATGAAAATAAATTCTCCATTAAAAACGTAAGGCAGGATGCCAGTTTAGACTATTTTTGCTTCTCTGCATCTTCACATACTATATACGAGTATATATGTATACACAGGTATTTTAAATCGTAAAAAAGAACCAGTCTCTACACACGCCTTTACGTCACTTTCAAAGGGCGGGCATGCCACATTCAATTAAGCCCAATTTAAAAATAATTATAAGCACTCAGGCAGGCATTTTGAACATTTTTTAAAGCAGTTTTGTTTTTTTACATCAATTTGGCACTAAACTGTCAAAAAGTCGGAATTTTTACTACACTTACAAAAAGGTAAATGTCCAAGGCACACAACTCGCCGAAGTTCAACGTCAAAAGTATGTCCAAAAAAAAAAAACTGAAATTTAATTGTAATGTGAGAAATTTAAATTAGGTAGCCAGTCAGTTTACTGAAGGGCACTTCACATGTACATATATACACACACAAACACATACATACAAACGACTTAACAGCTGATACAAATGAGAAGAGTGAAAAAAAAAAACAACAATCAAGCCACTGGACAATGACTAAGAAACCTCAAGCGGAAGATACCTAAAGAGGGGGAAAAAATGCGATGGTTAAAAAAAGATCAAATAACCAAAAGCCGCCAAATTTCAAAGGAAAACAAAAGCTCACTTATGCGAGTATGTATTTGAAATTTGTAGCTCTCCGTGTTGAGGCGCGCAACTAATTTTCCACTTGTATACTCGCCTGAATATACATTTGAGGAGCCATCTAGCCCATTGCCCAAAGGCACATTGTCTATGGCCCATAGACCATTTGCTTCATACATACATACATACATATATACATACATACTCGTACATTGTACGTAGCTCACTTCACTTATTTGTCAGTTGTGTTTAACTATTTACGACCGTTTGTCCATCTGTCCGTTGGCTCTTTGTTCGCCTCAGTTATATTTATATTTTTTCTCGCATTTTGATTTCATTGCTAAAACATTTTTTCATCATAGGCTTGGTGTTCGTTTCTTGTATGCCCTTCACATTGTTGGAAGCGGTACATTGCTTGTACATATAAGTAATTTAAATACTGATAGCATGAATATTGTAATCAAGAAGAATGGCTTATTCGTCAATCTTCCGATTGATTCTACATATAAAGAATTAGAGCAGGAGAACTTAAGCGAGCTAGAAGCTTCTGAGGGAGGCCTAGACCCCTTTACCCCGACTCGATTATGTCTAAAAATATTAGTCTAAAATGAAAAACTTTTACTTGAATAAAAACCTGTTCTTATAGATCTAAAATATTTCTCTCACTTAATATATTTTGATCCAATTTATTGTCATCATCAATTGAGCATTGGCAAAGAATCGTGAAAATCTAGTAAAAAATTGCTTATAATAAAAACATATATTTTTTTCTCAATTATTCGAGATCTTTCACTTTTGTTCTCCTGGGACCAGTGTAGGGTATATGACGTCGCTATAGCCACAAAAAATATGTTTTTTGCTCTTTAATAAGCGCAAATATTTTTTCAAACTCTTTTATACACTTAGCTTCACTTTTGTTCTCCTGGGACCAGCTCCAAATTTATTACATCACGATCTTGCCTTTGATTCTTGAGTGTTGGGCTTTTGTTCCCTAAAAATATTTGCATGTGTTTCCTACTTTGTTGTTTATTAGGTTTCCCTTTTTACTGTGCAGCTGTGCTTCTAGGAATATTTCTTTTTATTTATTTCCAACTGCGACACAAACATTTCATAATAGAAAATAGACGGCGATCGTAAAGGGTACACTTTTTAAATAAAGTTCTTGGCCCAAGTTTATGAGTTTTACAAAACAGATTTATGTCATTTGAAAAGCTATTATTTTTTATTTAAATGGACTTGACAGAATAAAATTATATAGCTTGCCAAAGTCAAAGAATATTCCTATATTCTTTAATTCTCTTTATTTGCTTTTCTCAAAAAAACTAAAGTCTTTTTCCTTTTAGGGAATAAAAAGTTATAAGAACATATGTCAACTCGAAAAGGCTTTAAGCATTTTTTGCTCAAGTTTCGTTTTTTGTTTTTTTTTTACCAAAATATTGACAAACAGGCCAACTTTCGTTTTATATTTTACCAAAATAAACACAGACACGCCTTCAACTACACATTGTAACACATTTGTTGAAAAGAACTGAAATTTGTAGCTATTTTAATGTTCCAGTTTGTTTGTCTACGCTAATTAGCTTTTTTCCTCTCTTTTGTGGCAAACCACACACGCATCTGTCTTTATTTATTTACTATGACTAAAGGCAATGGTAAAATGTTATTTGTTTATTTACAAATTGTTACATTTTGTCTGTATAGTCGATGAAATTAGGCAATTTGTAGAGACACGATAATTGCATCATGGAAATAATTACAATATTCGTACATACTTGTATAAAGTTCCACTTTATTGAACAAATTTTTATTTGGCTTTTTTTCATTTGAGAACCAGCACTAACTCTCTGAAATGTGTTTTATGACTAAAAATTTGCATCTATTATGAGAATTTTTAGTACCGGGAAGATTAACCTACTTAAACCCAAAATACTTCTATATTCTAGATCTTTAAACTCTTTCTAAGAATTCAAATATAATTCATAAATACGATAAATAGGAATGCTCTTAGTTTGCAGCAAAACTTTGTACCCCTTATTATTATTTCTTTATAGTATTGGACCAAAAATGCTACTGTATCTAATTCGTTATAGGAATGATATTTTTTAAACTTTTTTGGCAATTGTTTTTTCATAGTTGCTTTTCGTAACCCACGAGTGATAAAATTCCACAAAATATGGCAAAAATGTTTAAATAAATATATTTAAAAATAAACGAGTTTTTGAACAATAAACCTTTATTCAGATATTTTGCTTTGTCATATTCGGTATCTGCATACAACTTATTATTTCTGCCCTTCAACAGAAGACTTGATGCACAGTTTTAATGCAGTAACTCTAAAACTGTGACAGATAGTTATTGCGATAACATGTCGTCTACAATGTTTCCTTAGGGGTATTATAAACTTACAACTTTTCAGTAAAGAGTATAAAGATGTTTTTTAAAAGCTTTTGTTTGTTAGATTCGAGAATTTTTAGAAGTGTTGGGGGTTTCTGAATTGAGTTGTTTACAATGTTTTGTGACAATTTGAATGCCTAGCATTTTAAAGAAGGAGGTTTCCTTTAGAAAATGGCAACACAAAACTATTTAAATGTCTTCAATTATTCATATACATAAGCTCGTTTGTCTTATTTTTGTTCTAAAACTAAAGACAAGCTGCTTTCCAAATTTTCTCAAGCAAAAACAACACTGCAATTGAACTGAAAAACAAAAATAAATGTCAAAAATTACTTAATATTGCTCTGAAATCTGTAACTAAATCCTTTTTTTTAAAAAAAAATGCATAAGAACAATTTAGTACTTTAGCCGAAAAACCACAAAATGAAAAAAACGCGCCGCGGTCTGTGTGTGAAAACTCAATGAAGAGAATTAAACACTAATGAGAAAAAGCCAAAATGTCAGCAGCTGACAAACGAACTGTCAAAATGACAGACATGCCAATAATGCAAGCCAAATTACAACAACGAAAACAAATGACAACAACAACAACAACAACAATAAAAACGACAACGCCAACGTTAAAGAAATACAAACGAGGCAAACGAAAAACACAAAAGCAGGCACAGCAGCAACAACAACAACAACAGCAGCAGCGCCAACGAAAATCATCGACAGCAGCAGCAGCAGCAACAACAAAAACAACAATCCCAATATTGCTGCTGCATTTATGCGTCTATCTAGTCTGCATAGCACACACGTTGCAACTGCAACAGCAAGAGCAACGTGCAACGCCTGCGGGCAACATGTTAACGCATGACAAGCAACAGCAACAGCAGCAACAACAACAACAACAACAGGTGGAGCAGACATTTAGTGTAAATAATAGTGTAAATATAAATATTAGCAGTAAATTCAATGAAATTGTACAAATTGGCCAGCCCAGTGCCTCGGCAACGGCAACTGCAACAGCAACAGCAATATTTACATCGGGAGTATCAGCAACAACTGCAATGCCAACGCGTCGCAAATGGCGTCGTAAATTTCCGTATCCACAAAATCGCAGCTCTGCTCTGGATTTATACAAAGGTAAGCGACGCAAAATTGTGCGTCCACATTATCGCAACACAACACATGCAACGCGCACAACGACAACAGCCACCGTTGCTGTGGCAACCACAGCCACAACATTGATACCAAAGATACAACAACAACAGCAGCAGCAACAACAACACGTTAGCTATCGCACACGCCTGCCCGGAAGTTCAACACCTACAACGACGCAACACGTGGCAGACAGCACTCAGCAGCAACAACAACAATCAGTACACGTTGCTGTCAATATGCAGCAGCAGCAACAACAGCAACAGCAACATGTTGCCGTAAATGTGCAACAAGAACATATTGTTACTGTTAAACAACAGCAACAACAGCAAGAGCAAGTTGTTGCTGTCACGCCACGTCTGCAACGTATTGGCATAACGCAACAGCAACAGCAGCAACATACCTTTGCTCTGCTGCCCACATACTATCAGCAACACACACAGCAACAGCAACAACTGCAACATCACATCTATAGCAACATCAGTCAGCAGCAGCAGCAGCAGAAACAACATCAAATTATCACATCCACCGACCCAGCCTCGCCCGCCGGACATCTTTACATACATCCGAGCAACACGGATATTGTGCTGTATCGTAATCTAGCCTCGATACCACCCTGTCCACCGGGCATTGCACCGCCAGGCGTGCGTCTGATACCACAGCATTTCATACCGCTGCGCCACAGCACCACACAACGGTCCAGGCAACGCGGTAAGCCAATTACACTAAACAGTCCATACTCGATATGAAGAACTCATTCCAATTGAAGCTAGCTTAACAGCATTCTAATTTTTATACAAATTCTGAAAAGTTAGCATTTTAACTTGATTCTCTTTAATGAACAGTCCATACTCGATATGAAGAACTCATTCCAATTGAAGCTAGCTTAACAGCATTCTAATTATTATACAAATTCTGAAAAGTTAGCATTCTCACTTGATTCTCTTTAATGAACAGTCCATACTCGATATGAAGAACTCATTCAAGTTGAAGCTAGCTTTACAACATTCTAATTTTTATACAAATTCTGAATATGTAGTTAGCTTAGTAATATGCTTAGGTTTTCCCTTTTTGATTTGATTCTCTTTAATAAATACTCCATACTCGTTATGAAGAACTCATTCAAGTTGAAGTTAGCTTTACAACATTCTAATTATTATACAAATTCTGAAAAGTTAGCTTCAACATTCTAGGCTGAGAGTAGTTTTTATACAATTTCAGAAAAGTTAGCTAAGAAATATGCTTCGGTTTTTGATATAATTGTCTTACTAAGTTCTTTTTCCAAATCATTGGTCACTTGGTTTTTAATTTATTTTAAAAAGTTCTTCAAGCGAAAATGTAGAGATTAATATTTAAATTTTCAAAGCAATATGCCGGCTTTTAGAAAATATTCAAAATGTTTGTTTTTCTAAAATTTATTCAGAAAAGTTAGCTTACAAATATGTTTACGCTTTGGGTTTCTCGAATTTAAACTTCTTTCTAAGTTTTTCTCCCAAATATGATTTAGAAAAAAAAAGAAGTTATTTAAGCAAAAATGTAGTTATTTTCTCAGCAACACGCTTTTTAGAAAACATTAAAAACAATTATTTTTCTTAAATATAATACTAATTAGTGCATTTCATAAAAGTTCGCTTTGCTTTGGGTTTCTTGATTTGATTTTCTCACTAAGTTTTTTTGCCCATTCATTTATTTCTTTAAAAAAAAGTTGTTTAACAAAAATGTAGATATTTAAATTCCAAAGCAATTTTTACAAAACATTAAATACTAATTATTTTTCTAAAATGTTTTCTATTTATTACACTTCAGAAAAGTTGGCTTACAAATATGTTTAGGGTTAGGGTTTCTTGATTAATTTTCTATCAAGTTCCTCACCTGCTTTTTAATTTACCCAAAAAATAAAGAAGTTATTTAAGCAAAACAGTCGAGATTAATATTTACAACTTTTTAAAGAAAACATTAAAAATAATTATTTTTCTAAACTGTGCTCTATTTTTTACATTCTCATCACTTTTTATATGCACACAACATTTAAATGGTCAACTAATTAATTAATCAACTGTGCTTCGTTCTAACTTCTGGAGCGCAACCTGTCCACGATTTATAAAACTTATCTCACAGCCCGTAAATTCATCAGATTGCTGGCAAATATTTGCACAGCACTCATCGCAAATTACGCAGTCAGTTCGCCTTTCATGTCATTTAATTATCGCCACAGGTCTGCTTTCATCTTTAATTCAAGCAATGCAAAGCACAGGTGTTAATTACACTAGTACACATCGCATTCCCCTCTCATTTATGGCATTTAAGGCATTTAATGTGTTGACGCGCTTAAATGGACGCCACATCACGCCAAGCTCCCTGTCGATGGCGCTTCGACTGTAATTACCCCCCGCGGCTCATCACTGATTGCATTGCAAAGAAAGCCTGGCTAATTGGTTGCAATTGGCTCGTAACTGCTGAATTGCAAACAACTAAGGTGATTGGCAAGCAGTCGCTAGGAAAGCCAAGTCGCATAAACAAATTGGGGATTCCTTCGATTGCAATAAGTTGGGAGTCCTTTTTGTTTTTTGAGAAAAAGTCTAGGACCTATTGGCTTTTGTTTGCATGCAGATGCAAATATTCATATTTAAATATCTATAAAGAACCCTAGGTTTAACAATATCATTAATAAATAATAATCAGCTAGAACAGCAAACAAAATTGTATGCGTATGCGTCTGTATAATTTATTTTTTAGAAATCTCCAACTCTTTTTCAAGAAAATACAAATACTTAGTTCTAGGCTAAAAGATGCCTTGACTTAAAATGTACATCACGATATAAATCGCTTAAGAAATTAATAGCACTGCCAGAAATATCTGTGTTGTAGAGATTGCTTTATCATTGCAATTATTTTACTTGCAAATTATGAGCCTGGGAACGTTCAAAACGTTGAAGCCAAGTAATTTGTAATTTTTTTCTTAAATCTGTAAGTCAAAGTGCAAAATTTATGCTTATCTAACACCCCCAAAAATGTTGTAACCACATAAATAAATAATTCCCAAAGCGGGCATTAGCATTAGGCACGCCATATGAGCAATAAACCGGCTTTTCAAACACAAATATTGACATTTCCAACTCCACTCTACCGATACGCCGGGCAACAACAACACCAACAACTCACCTACATGAAGTTTCCGAGACGCAGCCAGCACTTGAGCGACACATTTATGTATACGAGTGCTCGTATATGCGACATGTTCCATATAGCCAGCGACTTTAATTACAATGAAACGTGCCACAAAAACAAACAATGTGCGCTAATTGCATATAAAGCCCACCAAACAAAACAACAACACAACAAAACATAAACAGGAAAGCACAAAAGAAAAGATCTCCAAATGCTTTACTACTGTAACAAGTTTCAAAAATTTAAGCGCGCAAATGGACAAGCAAGCAAACAAAACAATAAACAAATAAGCAAACAAACAAATGAGCGAATGAATGAATGACAAATGCAAGTGTCACAGTTTGAAAGTTGACACTAAGCCGCAGTGGCTTGCAAACTGTATACTGATTTGGTGACTTAACAAATGGGATTTTTCGAATTTTGTTGATTTGATTTCTTATTGAAATGTGGAACACTGTTTAATTGAGAAATGAACGAGCAGATTAAGCAGCAGTAATTTATCAGAGTTTGACAGTTTGAGCAGCATTGTACAGATTTTGTGACTTAACAAATGGGATTTAGAGAACTTTGTTGTTTCGATTTCTTATTGAAATGTGGAACACTATTTAATTGAGAAGTGAAGAAGCAGTAATTTGTTTGAGTCTGACAGTTTGAGAAGCATTGTAGTGATTTCGTGATGTATTGTATGTATTGTATGGTATTTGAGAACTTTGTTAATTTCATTTCTTGCTGAAATGTGGAACACTATTTAATTGAGAAGTGAAGAAGCAGATTTTCAGCAGTAATTTGTCAGAGCCTGACAATTTGTGGAAGCATTGTACTGATTTGGTGACAACAAATGGGACTTTAAGAACTTTGTTGATTTGATTTCTTGTTGAATTGCGGGACACTGTTTAGTTGACAAATGAACAAGCAGATTAAGCAGTAATTTGTGAGTCTGACAGTTGGAGAAGAATTGTGAAATATGTAATATGCAATAACAATCAATAGTTCAATGTCTAGTAAAGCTCAATTCTGTAAAGCAATTTCAAGCACATACTATACTTAGCTTCATTTTTGTTTGCATATTAATAACAATTTATTTATGCGCCCTATGTTGGGCGCCCCGTCAATGAATCAATAGTTTTTTTTTGGAATGCAGGCACTACACGCTATTACTTTGTTATGTGAAATTTGCAGGCTTACGCAACAGTTTTGTAATGCTCCTCCCGCTGGGCGCACTTAACAGCTTGTTAGGCAATGCATGTCAAACCTTTGCCTATTTTTTGGCTGGCATTTTTTTTTGCAAAAGTGCCCAACAGCACAATACCACACATGAAAATGTCGTGAAAATGTGGCCCCCCATTGGGCGCCACTTTACACCATCAAGCAATTGGCTCAATTGCGCCCACAGCGTCCAGCTTTGTGGCCTAATGCCACTTTCGTGCTCGTTTGCGGCCATGTCCGCCGCACTCTGTCTACAGCCGAAAATGCTAATTGAGCAGCCGCCGCTGCAAAGAGCGGGCGCCAAGCATCGAACACCCAAACAATCTATCACAATCACCAGAAACAACAACAACAAGCACAAGAAACTGCACCCGCTAGTTCGACACTTGCAAATTTTCGAAATTTTCTGCATTTCAATGTATGTGTAATTTGATTTGCTTGCAAATTTGTTGAGTGATTCGATTACATAAGCAGAAAAAACAAATAATAAAAAAAAACCATATGCGTACGAGCACAAAATTGTCAATACAACATAATTTTTCAATTCGTTTAGCACTATTTTCTGACCGACTTTATTTTTGGTAGCAATTTTTATTTTTATATCTCTGCTTTTCATCCATTTAGCCACTGTCAACATGTTGGCCAGCATCTTGAGTAACAGACAGCCGCCAGACCAGTTGCCTTTTTTTCTCACCCATTTAAATTGTCACAATTTTCAATCAAAATATTTTGTAAACAGCGTCATTTACATTTATGGTGCTGGTGCTTTACACTGATAAGAATAGTGAGGTGATCAAAATTGATGACAGATATTCATTTTAAAATTATCTACAAGCGCTGTTTGTTAATGAGCTTAGATGTACTTTGATTTAACTATCAGCTCGAGTTGGATTTCAATAACAAGCATCAATAAAGTTTTCCTTCACACTTTGTTCATTTAGCTTACAGATTGGAAGCTAGAATTGCTACAAGTTTTACAACATTTTGACTTCCAAATCCCAGGATATTAACAAAAGTTGGATAAGTTTTTCGCAATCTTCTCAAAGACTAACTAATCACAATTAGTTACATAAAAGGATAAAAAGGCAGGTTAAACATTTAATTTAAATTTAAATGAATATTGAAACACTCCATTACTTTCTTTCTTAGCTTGATAAATTTTAATACACTACCATATTCTTTATTTGAGCGGAGAAAACCAGACTTAACAAAGAATAGTTACACCAGAATATAAAGTTGCAATAAAGGCTAACAAGCTTAGGGAAGTCTTCTTAGGGTAGCACTTCCCTCATTTTTGCCTATTTTTCCAGCAAGTTTTTAGCCTAGGGCCTGGTCAACCTATTTTGTCAACACTTTTGAGGTGCCGAATGGAAAGAAAGTACAGTTTCGTCTCATTGACTACACCCAGTCTTCATTTCCATTTCCTTTGTTTATTTAGTATTTGTAACGAAACACAAAGAACTTAGAACAGAAAAACTAACATTGCCAAAGTACTCACTTATTTGTCCCTATCTTCGTCGACTTTTGAAGCTACCACATGTTGTAGGCCCAGCTATCTGCTGCTTCATCTGCCATCAAGAGTTGCCGTTTCATTTAAATTGCCGCTTCGTTGTTTACGCATCATCAACAGCAACAACTAAAACAACAACCATAGCGTCGACTACTGAATCATTTGAAGTGCGCAGATCAAAGTGATGAGGGCGCCAACTAGCTGTTGTTGTTGTTGTTTGCAACATATATCATAGATTTGCACATTTCCCAAGACAGTTTTATTCCTTCCATTGCCTTTGTCTGACCTCGCATAACCCGGCACGCGTTGAACAGTGTGAAGTCTTTTAAAATACATTTATGATGTACTCGTAGAATAAACAATTCAAAGTTTCTCAATCAACATACAATTTCCCGTAATTTAACGATATAGCAACTTTTTCCCAGAAGCAATTTAGGAAGCACGGCATCCCGGTTCCCATACTTTAAATAGTCCAAATGATAGTCTATATTATAGTCTAGATGATAGTCATCATATAGATGAGTGATACAATTTCCTAAAATGTTTAGTAACTTGGCAGAATAAAAATAAGATTAAAATTTATAAAGAATTGTCTTTGAAACATTTTCTGTAGAGCTTTAACAAATAGGGTTGAATTGGAATTATGTAGAAAGGTATTATTTGCAAGACAGATCATTCAAAAGAATTATACATAGAAGAATATAATGAAATAAAAACGAGCTAAGACACCACGTCTTCATCATGATTATGTGTCTAATCTATAATTAGCAACCATTATTACATATTTTAAATCCGGTACAACAATATTCTAAATATAAACTTGGGATAATAAAAAACATAGCTTCATACCAAAACTAGCTCTCAAAATCTCATACTTTCTAAGGTTTCACCCTCTGAAAGGTGTAGTGATTGAAGCAGCCAGACATCCCGATTCGGATTTGTCACGTCATCTATATAATTGCCTATACAATTTGTGTAACAAATCTATAAAAAGAGAAAAAGAGAGGTAGATAAATGGGATAATTATTATTAAAAAATATTAAAAGAAAGCAAAGAAGAAACTTGTTTAAAAAAATACGTAGAGAGGTAAAGAGACATATTATTGTCTAAAACTCGTAGAGCAAAAGAAAGAAGGGTAGAAAAATGCATTTAAAAAACCAATACATAGATACAAACGATACATAGAAAGGAAATCAATTTAGAACAAAAATAATACAAGAGTGTAAAGAAACAAAGAAGAATTTAAAAGTGCTAACAAAGATGAAGCGATAGATAAAGCCCTTAAAAAATTAAAGATAGTTAAATGAAAAGTTTAAAAGTATGAGTAGTTAGTAACCCCCATTAAGCCTTTATAAGATGCTACCATATTTCATTCCTCCAGTTAAATTGTAAAATATTTGTACTGTGCGTTTCCTGTTGAGCTGCAAATGGGACCTCAGCTTAAAATTGCCGAAATACTCGTAAATATAAAATCGTGACTTTGTAGTTGACTTCAAAATAAAACTGCTTTCAACTTGTAGCCCAGGTCATGCTTTTGTTGCTTTTGAAGCTTTTGTTGTTGCTTCGTTGACATTGTTGCACATTCTCCTATGGCTTCCCTATTGACATTGTTGCACATTTTGTTACATTCGAGCAGGCGACGTGTTCGCTTTGAACCTTGACACCGGCTCATAAATAAATGCAATTCGAAGCATTTCTGTTTTTGTTATTGCTTTTCCAGCTCCAGCTCCAGCCCCAGCTCCAACTCCATCCAGCGCCAACTTGCAGCAATTAAAAAGTGAAATCTACATATGGCATTTGATTTTCTCAACTGATTAACCTCGTTTCCAATAAAAAACAGAAACCACAAACAGTCTGCACGTGGTTTGGAAAAAAAAAATGAAGAAAAAGAAAAGAAACAACGAATGTTGTTACGGTCTCATGTTTCCGGTCGGCTTTTAGCCTCTTTTGTTTTGCCTACTCAGATTCGTCTGCGCGCATTTAATTGGAAATTGATTTATTAATGAAACTAGTTGGAAACCTCTTTATAATACCCTTCCTCTAATTTGACATTTATGTGTAACTTTATACCTTCTTTTTACGGCACATTCGACCGCATCAAGCCAAAGGCCAGGCCCAAATGTAAATTGCTACTTGTACTCTTGTATTCGTACTCTGTTTTTATATCTTAGATTTTTCCCGAACACTTTTGCGATATCAGCCCAGCAGCGGCAAAAGCCGCCTGCTTGTCACAACAACCGCAGCAACACCTTAAAAAATGTTGCTTGTAAACATTTTCGGTTATTTTCCCGGCAGCCAGACAGCCAGCTCGACAGCCTGCCAACCAACCAGCCAGCCAGCCAGTCAGGCAGCCATGATCACATTTTGATATTTCGATCGGTGCGCGCAAAAAATATTTACGATGTCGTTACCGCAGCCACCGTTGCCTTTGCTCATTGCAAAATTAATGCTTAATTTAAGCGTCAGAAAAATAATGTTGCGGAGTGGCTTACAGCCCAAGAAAACGGGTTCTACTCATAATCAGATTTAATGAAAATTGAATAATAAATATTATCAGCGGCAAAATTGTTTAAAATACCGGGCTACAACGGGTTAATACAATATTATCATACCTATACCTATTCAGAAGCTGCTAAAATGTTGCAAAAGCCTTGCTATTAATGGGCTATTATTATGACGAAGTGCTAGATATATGAACAAAGATATTAAGTTCTTATTTTCTGTAATCCCTGAGTCACGAGCTTTTCAGCTGCAAAAATTGGTAGCAGTGCTTGTGAACTGAAATGAACAAAGATCGGTTATATACTTAAATATAGCCAAAACAAACCTAAGTCAATTAAGTTCTTGCTGATCTTATGGACTTGCTTTGACGAAACATTTCACAATATTCTGCCCAGCAATAAAAACCTAACTCACAAAAAAATAGTTGATTGAAAAATGAAACATGAAATTTCAAACTGATTACCTTCCCCAAATTATTTATAAATGACATTAAAACATACAATGCTTAAAAGTATAAAGAAGAGTTACATTTACTTGCTTTTTAGCCATACTTTCAAACAGCCCCAAACAAATCTAACTAACCTCATTCTATTATTCAAATGCAACCATTTTCTAACTAGAACTTCAAAAAAATATACTTACTACTTTCCAAAGAGAATCCCCTTTACTTTCTGCCTTAAACAAACTATGGATCGCGAACAATGCAACAAAACCACAAGCTTAAAATCTGACACATTGTAGTGAAAATATCTATGATTAAAGGACATTCGATTTCGATCGGAATTATAGGAAAACTACAGCGAAATCGTTAAACGAGCAAAATCTCATATGCTCTGAAATTCAAAACATAATGAAGTTCAAGTTGTCTGTTCGATTTATAGCTATGCTCTGCTATCTGAACGTACTAAGCCGAACAATTCGTCTGATTTTTATAAGAAAACATTTATACAAGTATTGTTGGCTGAAATTCAATTCAAAAATATTAAGTTTAAGTTAAGCTACATTTTATAAAGAACAGTTTCGTTTTTGTTAATTATAATAATAAGAATGGGCGCGTTTAGCAGGTCGTAGCGATTTGCAATTTGTGATCGATCATTACTGATTTCAGCTGCTGACCGCTGTCATTTATGATTCGGATAAGTAAAAATGTCAATCGAAATTACAAAACAAAAATCGGGAAAATACAAGTAGTATGATAGTAGTATTTTGAATTTTATTTTGACACTACATAGTCCGAATTTTGACGAGACCTTTGCGGAAATATATAAAATGGCAAAATGCACCCCAGCAAGCTGTGACTTTTTGGCCAAAACAGTCATCACAAGCGGTCGGCAGTGGCAAATCAACAATCGATAATCAAAAATCACAAATCGCAAATCGCAAATCGCTACGACCTGCTGAACGCGCCCAATGCTAAAATGTTGTACCCTTCTTTCCAATAGCTATTCCTTAAGCTTTTCAACACCTTTCGACTTTCTAGCCATTAACGCCCAAAAACATTCGCCTAATTAAGCAACTCAAATTAAAACCAAAGATTTTCTTTGGTCTACACCCAGCGGCAACACCCACCAAGCCCATGGCCTATGGCCCATGGCCCATGTGTGTGTACTTTCGCGCCGATCGAAAACTTTTTGGGCTGCACTCGAACTCGTAAGCATTTCCTGTCACTTAGCCTGCCTATCAGTCTACCGGTCTACCGGTCGGCAGGCCGGCCCAACGCACTTGGCTGGGTGTGTTTCGTTTCCACGACTCTACGAGTATGTGGATCTAAATGCAAAGGCGCTTGTGTTTATGATACAACATGAACGGCTCCCTAAGTGTTTGTCTATGGATCTATGAGGCAGCTTGCCTGATTCTCCGCCTGCCTCTCTGTCTCTCTGTCGGTCTGTCTGTCTGTCTGCCTCTCAGCCTCCAAGCACACAGACACTCACAAGAGATACAAGTCCGGACATATAAAGTGACGTGTGTGTCAGTCGCGGTCACAAATGTGGGTGTGTGTGTATTATATGTGTCTGCCCACATCAACATGAACAACAACAAGAACCACAACCATATCAGTAAAGGCCAACATGACATATGTTGTCAAAATATAAAAAAGTAAAAAACACAACACTTTCAATTTCAGTTTCAGTTTTACCCGCAAAAATAGTCGATCAAACTTTAAATAAAACTATTCGAAGACTTATCTATAGAAAAATAGAAAATATAACAATCAGATGGAGGAATTTTTTATAAAAGACATAACTTTTATAGAAACTGAAAATGAAACCATAAAGCAAAAATAAAATCAATTCTAAGTTTCGATTAATGTTGAAACTATTAATAAATTTATAAATTACTGGAAGAAATTAGCCTTTGAAGCTGAAATAACACAAAAAAACGGAAAAAATAAACCATAAAGTAAAAATAAAATGAAATATAAGTTTCGATTAATTTTGAGACTATCAATAAATATATAAATTACTGGAAGAAATTTAGATTTGATTTAATTGTAGATTTTATTATAATAGCCTTTGAAGCTTTGAAAAACACAGGCAGATTTATAATTATAAAAAGAAAAATAAGCTCAAGTGCTGATTTAGATATACTTAGTTTTTAGAATGCCCTTTTCCCCTTTTTGGCAAGTAATACCATATGTGTGAAAGTCAAGTCAATGCATTTTATTGCATACAAGTAGTTTTCCGTTCTGACATCATTACCTTCTTTAGTCACAGAAATCCAGTATAAATCGATCTTATATGAATAGTGATTGTAATTTTTTAAGAATATCGCTCGTTTTTAGCTGCGTTTTTATGATTTTAATTGCTTTTTACTTTCGATAGATCAGTATCTTACATGGTAGTTTATAATTCCTGAACTGCAGAAGCTTTAACTTATTCTTTTGGCTCTTCACTCACAATAGAAAACCATTTTAGAATGCGTTAGAACCCTTACTTTAGTTTGTATTACAATTTCTTCAAAGCTTTCTAAAATGCTTCCTTCCTATTCCTTCTATATATATTTTATAAATTGTATATATCGAAATATATATAATGTTTCACTTAAATATGATTCTTAAAATTTCAATTTAAAATTTTTAAACAATAAATTGTTGATATGCGTGCCCGATCCCTTAATTGCCTTCTATTTTAATTAGATTTCAGTTAGATTTTAATTAACTTTGGAAACTGAACAAAAAAAGGCTGATATTATCAACATCTTACGAAATTTACAAGCGACATGCGACTATCAAATACTTAAACGATAAGCAACAAAAAAAAAATTGGCCAAAAAAAAACAGTAGACTCGACAATGCCCCAAAGTGTTTTGTTAAATGGTTTTTCGTTCGGCCTGCCAGGCGCAAGCGTGTGGTGGGAAATTTTTCTGTGCTCTCTAAATTGAATCGCATCGGATTGGGACGGCGTCGGAGTCGGAGTCGGCGTCGGTGGCTATAACGGCATCAGTTGCCCATTGGCCGCCAGCTGCTGGATTTTCCTGATAGCGTGCATAATTTGTGGTCTGTGTGTCTAGTCCGAGTTTGCGTCTGGCCTGTAGTTGAGTTTTTCTGCCTTTTATTTTTCGGCAAATAGTTTCGTTAATTGAAATAAAATTCAATTTGACGTTTTTATAGCATGTGGAGATAGTTTGGCTAAATACGTGAAAGAAGTTGCCGTTGAAGTCCAAGTTTCTATGTTTGTGTGTGTGAGAGAGTGTATCTGAAGTGTGAAAGTTGTTTGGCGCGAAAGATGCAACCAGATTTTATGGGATCGAGCAAATTAAGCAACATTGATGCGGCTGTTTTCGATGCCATATGCAAATAAATTTGGAAATTATTTCAAGTTGCCGTTAGTGTCACAATAATCTAAAGTTTATTGTGAAATATATACAACTATAGAAGTCAAGGGCAAATAAAAAGAGAATTTAAAATGCTAAATACGGATTATCAGTGAACGGGAAAGCCAAGACTTTGAATTTGTGACACTTTCAAACCACTTTTTGAACTATGGACGTTATCTATCTGATCACCATTGTGGTAGAGACAGAGAAGGTTCATGTCTATATTCTGTTTGACACTGAACTGACACTTCTTAGCATTAAAAAAACGTTTCCTTCCGCTGCAGTATATTTTACATCTTTGGTAGTGCAATTTTTAAGATTTTAATACCATCTACGGGAGAATTATTTAACAGTTAATCTTATTCCCTCCAACATTATTTGGCTTATCTTTACCCTAGCTTTTTTCGATCTATTGTTTGTTAATATCGCTAGTGCCTTCGTCTCTTGATCTTTTTCTCTTACAGGCAGGCTGCTTCTGGGTTGGTAGTTAGCAGCGTTTAAAAATTCCAATTCCTATTACACATGGATATTTTAAACAAAAACATAACTACCTAACAAAACTTAATGGAAATTTTCTGTTCTTAAGCAGCATAACATTTAAATTTTCTGCAATCGAATCGAAAGAAAAAGAACTTCTAATAAGTCTGTAAACAAAGCAATACATTAAATGGGAAAATAGGCTACAAATATATAAAATACATAAACAACACTTTAAATATTTTCGTCGTCGCTTTCCAAAATTTCAAAACAAGTGCTTTTGTGCAAAAAGTTTTACAGTTTTAAATTTTTAGTAATTTAACTCTTATCTGGCAAACAAACTCCACACGAACTCAAACATATAGTATATTTTTATATCTGTGTATACTTTTATACTGTGTAATCTTTCGGGCAATCGGTAAAATTTCCAAAAGCGAACATTAGTGCTGATATCTATATCTGAACGTTGCACGTAGACAACATTAAAAAGCGCAGATAGCATTTAAAACACTTAAATACGCCGACACTATTTTTGGCATAGCGCAAAAAATAAACCTAAATAAAAACCTCTTCAAATGATGTGCCGAAAAGCATTAGAATCGTGAAATAATGTGCATAAATTTTCAGCGCAAATTGCGACGCGTTTTCACGCACAAAACTGTCAACAGTTTGAACGCCAACGCATTCGAAAATCAACAAATAAAAATTAGAATTGGAAAAATGTTGTGTCTGCCAATGGGGCGCGCCTGCATTTTCGTGTATGTACGAGCATGTTTGTATGTATGTGTGTGTGAATGTGACATTTACAAAATGTTTTTCATATTTTTGCGCAAACATTTCGGTTGGCAATCTATTTTGTAATTTATGTTTCCTGTGTGACTGCAAAATATTTTTGCATGAAATATGCTTTCAACTATTTTAAAAACTCATTATTCAATGACATTTTGTTTTCTAGCCCCCAGATTAAGGCTTTGCATTTAAATGCAAATTAATGTGTCATTTATTAACCGCAGCCAAATCAATCATTGCCAACGGCACAGTTTGACAGCCACTGCAGTGGCGCATTAAAGGTTAATTTGAATTGGTTCTAGTTGAAAACTTATCAAATATTCGCGGTCCATTTTTATGATTATTTATTTATTTCTCTTACACGATTTCCGACCAATCATATTCTTTATGGCGGCAGTCAGGCTTACCACTCACTGCGGAGTGCGGTCTATGAATTGGAGCTCGTATTACATGCCTTGCTTGCTTAGCTGCCTGCTGCTCATAAACAAATTTGCATACGATTGTTTATGGCACGGGTTTTTGTCTTTTATGAGCACTACCTGCCACTTGTCTTTTGGCAAGGCCTCACGACCAGAAGTGCGACAGCGTGCGGCGCTTATCCCCCATGTCTTAAATGCCAGGCCATAAAGACGACGCGACTGCAATTTTCAACGTTTTGTTGCCAGTCCAAAAATATAGCGCGAAAATGGAAAATGGAAAAATGCAGTTCATAATTTTGTGCCAAGTGACGCGTCGCGTTGTCTGCCGCTTTGAAATTTGTTCACATAAACTATCTTGCCAAGCAAATTTTTCAGACAAGTAGCTTAGCGGCTTAGTTGGATTATGAATGAGTTGCTTGGCTACCAAAATAAATGTCTGCCAAGAAAAATATTAAGTAAATTCTAGACGCTTGCGTGTTTGAAAACCAAATTCTTCAATGCTTTAAATACAAATATTGCGAATATACTTTGTAAAATATATAAACTGAACAAGATTTTAAATAATATACGAATAATATAAATATGAACAATATTTAAAATAATTGGAGAACATTTTTAAATGTTTCAATTTTTAAATAGTTTCGTTCATATTGGAATTAAACGCTTACCGCCACTCCACCTTCACAATTAAATCGTTTCCCTAGCGAGAGTTACTAAAATAATAATTAAAACACGTTATAAAATTGCTAAATCTATATATTTATAAGTAGTTTTCAATTTTTCTATTTATTTCAATAAAGTTTAGAGGTGAACGATACATTTGAAACCACTAGAGACAGAGTCCGAGTAAAATTTGATCCACAATTGGGGAAAACATCAATCAAACATTTCAATTTATCCAAATTATTTCCTCTAATCTTGTAGCGAAAGGTATTCTTTCAAATTTTTGACAAATTTAGAAAAGTTAAATTGCTCATTTTTGGTATTTAATATCGAGCTTTTGGATTTACACAGCTCTGCAAAATCATTATTTTTATATAAGAAAGTAAGGAGCTAAATTCTCATGCCCGAGAAAGTACCAGGGCTAGTGAATGGGAGCAATATAATTGCCTAAGTGCGTATAAATCCTCTCGAATACACACCATACCATTACAATAGTTCTGCGCCATCAATCAATACTCACTTGTACCCATCATTATACCTAGAAGCAGCTATAGAATCAGAGCTGCCAATCAATCAATAGACAATGCGCCATCTAGAAAGCGCAATTTTACTTCTTTCTATGTATTTGCTTTGGGCTGTCAAAGACTACACGGCATATACATAATGGAATAGGCAAACAAATGCCAATAGTTTTCAACACGCTGCCACTTATCGAAAACTGTGTAATAAATTAACAATTAAACAATAATAACAATAATTCGAACAACCTATGTACTGTACGCGACTCCGAAACTGGCAGTTTAATTGAAGTCTGCAATTGACAGTTGGCAGACATTGTGCCTGCGAATGCAGAGAGCTTTAATTTGGAGCACGCGTTGTTGTTAGAGTGCAACTTTTTATTACCACATGACAAAATATTGATTTAATGATTTATCTGTTAACCGCCAGCGGACAACGGTGCGTATGCGCAATGCGATTGCCCCAACATACAAGCCATACCGACAATCAGACAAGCAATTACATATCATAAATCACAAATCAACGAAATCAAAAGTTAAGGAAAAAAAAACGAGTATATGCTGATCACCAAAGCTCACATACTCTTTATAGCCTTCATTACATCCTAAAGCTGTCATTTAAGCATTTTAGTGATTTTTTTATATGTGAACTACGTTTCTGTTTGGGAATATTGTTGTCATCAACTATAATGGTGGGTTTAATTTTGTTAGACTCTTTCGATTAGACTTTCTTAATTTTTACTTTCTGATACCGGTATATATTTATAAATACTTTCTTATGTACTTATGTATGGAATAAAATATTAAAACAACAAACAAGCAAGGATAAGAATAACAATAATAAGTCGCTCACACGCAATATGTGGATTTGGAAAATTATGCAATACTTTTTTCTGATAACTTATGAAACAACGTGTTGACAATTTAATGTATATAAATAGTATTTAAAAAAAATTAAATTATTGATAAATGAAATTATCTTTATTTAATTTCTCTCTTTATTTATCATTTCATTTCAACATGTTGAAGATTAAATTGAAAAAAATAAAGCCTTAATATATAACTCTACTTACATATGAATGTAAACATCTGAACACATTTTAAGTATTTAAAGAGCACACCTGAATTCTTCTTGCATTTCCGACAGTAAATTCTTTTAAAGTTGTTCTTACATTTGAAAAGGGAATACCGGCAACAACGAGAGCCATAATCAAACTTCTTTAGCGCGAGAGACAAATTTTTCATTTTCAGACCTAACAGCTCCTGTATTCGAAGGTTATGGCCCTGCGTTCTTACAGACGGGCAGAGGGACATATTTTAAAAAGTCTCTTTTTGTCAATATGATAACTATATAGAAGATCTATACATGATCTTGTTTTTTTTTTTGAAATCTTCCAACAGTCTAAAAAGTTTGGCCTGCAAGCCAGTTGTCTGTCTGGTAAGAAAAGTGTTGGGATATTGGAACTAAAATTCATTTAACACTGAAATACTGAATTGTCATTTTTCCATATAAAAAGTGAACAATTATTCTTTCTTTATTATCAAAATCTTGTCAAACATACACCAACTAAGAAAATTACATTCTTCTTCAAAAATTTAAACATCTGTAAACTTGTAATCCAGTGCTCTTCTATTGCTTTAAATATTATTTCAAAGACACTTAATACTATATAACATTTTTCATTTTCGTATGGTAAACTTGTTGTAAAATAAATTTTAAGCCCAATAAAAAATATTAAATAATTCAATGAAAAAGATAAAAACACTTTCAATCGAAATATATAAACTTATAACGAAATCGAGGTAAAGTTGAAAAAGATATAAGCTAATTTAACATAAAATAATAAATTAAATACATCACAAATACATCACAATAATAAGGTGCTTATACACAATTAATAGGCATCTCCATCTTCAATAACTGAATAACCGAATCCTCTGTAAATCAATGCGAAATGCCTCTGTTATAGAGTATTAGGGAATCCGCACAGAGCTACTGCAGCTTACTTGTTCACGAGTAATCAACGAACAATTAAGTCTCAGTACGAAACTTGCAAGAACACGCTGGGCTGCCGGCTAAAGATTTATGTGCGAGTTGACATTTGAAATGTCAAAGTGATGCCTAGAAGTGGAGCTGACAAATGCAGGTTCAACGTTTTGGTTACGGTTCTTGTTGTTGGCACTCGTTAGCCAAATGTAATGTAATGTTCGCCAGTGCCTGGAAGATTGCGAACGCCCACTGCTGACCCAGATTTGGTGGCCAGGGATCGGCGACCACCCGGCTGCATTTGTCTTAACAGCATCACGTAGCCAGCGCTCCAAATTTCGTAGTTAATTAACCCGTTTGCATAAATTTTGAACCAGCCAGCAAAACTTGGCTCAGCCGACCAACAACAACAACAACAACAAAGCAGCAACTGCAACAAGAACAACTAGTTGTGGCCATTGCATTATTTATGCTTTCTTTGATCGAAAGGCACGGGCTACGTCATAATACTCTTGTATACGTAGGATCCCAGCTCGCCAGGCCCAAAGACTCGATTGTTTGCGCGTGCGCCATAAATTAATCGAATCGGTTAACTTGGCCAACGTGCCAGGAAATTGTGTTTGACTTTGTGGCATGTTATGCGCTGTGGCGGCATCGCAAAATAATAGAAGTAAAAAAATTAATTATAGCATTTTGTTTGTTATAATAAATGGGATTTAGTGTGGATTTGCGGCGCCTGATAACTGACGGCGTTTTGGCCAACAAAGCTCGCTAAGTGTTACAGACTGGCCATTTTTTTTACTTAATTGTTTTTGCGTTGGTTGACTTAATCGAATTTGTGGAGGTGAAAATCGATTTACAACTGAGCTGTGATCGGAAGTGTTGATGCTTGTAAAGCGTTGTGTTGTGGGCAGCACAGTTTGAGAGTCACAGCGATTTAATGAACTTTGCTCAGCTTAATAGCAAAGCGTGTAAATTGTGCAACAAATTTAAATAAATGTCGATATTATCAAATTGTAAGTGAGAAAAACTTCTTTTGTAACCATTCGTATGATTAATTGTAAACGATAAAGGCATTGCAAGTAAGCAAATGGCAGAGGGCTTCGTTCTTCTTGGATATATTTTAAATATTTCAAAAAATACTGTTGGATTGCTTTAATTGAAAGTGTGTTTTCTGTTTAAGAAATTTTAACCTTCTTCAACGAAGATCTCCGCCCACAGACTACAAATTAAAATTATTTAATGTAAAGGAGTCCGACTCTGAAATAAACTATCTGCCACAGCTCGAATCCTAGTTATAGTTATTGTTTTATGATCTGCGTTAACAATCTGGAATTCAAATATAGCCATAACACCCCCAAACTTGTTTCGCACTCTGAAAGTCTGCACGCAACATTTCAACATTTCAAGTCAGTCAAAACTGCTTAGAGCCATTGCTCAATTTTACGCACATTTAAGCAAAGTACTATATTTGTGTGCACTTTAAAGAACAGTTAGTTAAGCGAACGGAAGTGCACTTAGGCGGCCCACAGTGATGCCCACACGCAAATTAAAGACCATGTCCAAATACAGAAACAGACAAACAAAACGCAAGGCAATTGGAAGTTGGAAGCAGCGGTGGACGAAGCAGCACCAGCCGCAAAACAGAAAACAAAACGCGCTCATTAATAAAAATCAAACAAAGAAAATTGTCAATAAAAATGCAAAAATGCCCACGCAAAATGCTGTTTTCCGGCTGTCTAGGCCAGCCAAGAAGCACACATGGTCCTACAAACACTAGTCCACAAAATTGTGGAAATGCCAAGTTGTTTCAAATAAGAATAGATGGCAAGAGTCGAGCGGATCCTACTCTCCCACAAAAAAAAAATAAAAAAAAATTTTAAAAATAATTAAACTAAAAACATTTAAAATTTAATATATCACATGAACAGTTTAAATACCATAAATTTATTTATTTATTTGGCAAAGTCGAACTCGTCCTTTCTTATTATAATTGTATCTGCCATATCTACTTCTTACCTTACAAATGCTTAAGAGAAATCGTACACTCTCTTGCTACTACCGATTGATCTAATTGCGCTCTCTTTGTCCTGCCGAACAATTTTGCAGCGTTCGCCACCAACCCTCCAACTTGTTCGTTCGTTGCAAATGTTAGAAACATTTATATTTGAAATTTGTTTTTATTTTTCTTATTTTTGTTCCCTTTTTATTTTCTGTTTTGTTATGGCCTCGTTTGGTCTGCTTGTTGTAGCATCCCCAACTGTAGCAATGTTGAAAAAACACCTAACCAACAGTTCTTGTTGAAATGTTTTACGCATGTATATGTATGTATGTTAATGCACGCATTTGTACTGCGAGCAATTTAAAATTACAAATAAAAAACCTGTGAATACTTACATTTACACACAATACATTTTAATATTAGCACACAGTCACTTAAAAAAAAAAAACCATATACACAACATAAATAACATAATTTTGATATTATAATATTTTGATATAATTGATATGTATTTATATGTTTGTGCATAGTTTTACTAATATTTCAAATATAAACAAAACTTTTTCTATTAGTTTTCGGCAAATACAATGACCACCGGCCACGACGCGCTTAACAAAGCCTTAACTGAGCCTTGCTCTGCTGTTGACAACAGAATGCTCTCTTCAAATAAGTGAATGTTAAGGCAAAGAATCAAAAATCATAACTGTAAATCAGCTCTCGCGCCTGTCATGCAAATAAAACCCGAAGCAGAGTTACATATTATTTAACACATATGTATGTACGTGTATTATGAATATTTTACAGAAAACTATGTGTATTTATTTGTTTGTACATAATGTTACTAACATTTTAAATATAAACTAAACGTTTTCAATTAGTTTTCGCGGCGCATTCAACAAGTTAAGGAACACTGAGCCTTGCTCTGCAGCTGCCAACAGAATGCTCTCTCTAAGAATGCAAAAGTAAAAGCAAAGAATAAAAAAACATAACTGTTAATTAGTTCTCGCGCCTGCCATGCATATGTACATATGTATGTATGGAAGGATTACAGCAAAGGGGATTGCATTTTATTTCATGCAAATTTTGTTGTGGATTCCTAAAACGAATTAATTGCTTATACTTAATTTTCTTAAATGGTTAACCTTATAATTCAAATTTATTACACGAATGGAATGGGAGAATGGAATGTAACCGTCATTTGCTGCTCTATTAAATATTAACTGCAAGCCTGAACAAAACTAAAGCATTAATCAAGAAAAATATAATTATTAACTTAAATTCATCTAAATATTTTCTGCAATTTTTTGATAAATCAAATATTCTAAAACTCCATCAAAAACGCGTCTAGCAGTCACACATTTAAAGAGTTAGCTTGCTGTCTTAAAATGATGTTGTCTAGTGTAGCTTGTAGGTGTTGCATTGGCCAAGTACAAGTACTTCATCGCACACTGTGCCACATGTAAGCATGACAAACACTATTTGGGATTTGGGTTGCAGTTGCATTCACACAATCGCACAATCCGCAGATTGTAGTTCTTAATGACATCATTTGCTGAGCGTTCGCGACGCTTGACGCTTCAATGGCGTCGGTTGATTGAACTTTTTATTGGTTTTGTCTGTAGACGCCTTTCTCCTAAGCAAACAACGACAACAACAACAACAGTAAGGAGGATGGCTGCGCCTGCGCCTTTGTCTCGTTCATTCATGAAAATGCAAATCGCAAGTCAAGTGCCTGGCTGCTTGACAGTTTCAGTCTCCGTCTGGCTCAAGGCTCTGTCGTTGCTTCCTCAACGCTGTCTAACTACAATCACCTTGTCGCGTGCTATGCTCATATTTTTGTTGTACACTTATTTTTATGCTCCCCTACTTCCTATGACGTAGTCAAGTCAAGTCCTTAGCCTTAGCTAGCCAGCTTGCAACACACAACATTTGCGAATGATAAATGATTTTTCAACACTGACATTGCCAGCGGATTGCTTTCATCAAATCCTAATTGGGTTTATATAGATGCTTAATATTTTTCAACTTTTAGCATACATATTTATTTGTCTATGTATAATTGCAGCAATATCTATACTTTATCTCTAAAGTTGGTAAATAGTTCCAACAACTTTCATCTTAATAAAGAAATAAATATTGATGGGAAGAGCATATAAAAAATCAAATAAAGCTATAGTTTGGCTTTATTTTTTTTATTTATTTGGTGCCTTTTTATACTCGTAGATCGCGCAATCAATTTAAATATTTTTGCGTTGGTTTTACCGGATTTATGAATGAATTTATATATTTGTATGCATGCCGGCAGACTTGTCTGTCTGGAAGCGCGGCAACACGCCCGCCAAGCTCCCGCCCGTTCGATTTTCCGTTTGTCGCCGGTAAGTAAGGAAACTCTACGCAAATGTGGGCGGGTTTGCGGCGCTGCCTACGCGCTGCCCACAAAAATATCGTGCGACAGGCGAGTTGGCAGACTTGGCTAACGGCATGAATGGCCTGACGCTGCACAGTGGAACAATAATAACAAGAAATAGGGGATACCAATAAGTAAAGTTGTTATATATTTTGATTTAATATAGTAGTTTAGAAAATTTTGAGCATACTACAATCCGAAACGGATTACATATATAGTGAAAACAATTATTTAATGAAACAATTTTATAGGAGTATTAAAAAGATATATTGAGACCTTGTATTGCATTATTTTTCCGCTTTTTCTCTCCACCAATATTTGTAATATCTTCTGGGTTGCTTATTGTAAGAACACTTCAAAAAGTACCATTAATTTGTACCGCTATGACTAAAAATATGAAATATATTCAATATTTCAAAATCCAGAGCCGATAAGAGGGTTTTTTAAATAGAGCCCCAATTATTATTTTTAATTTTAATTATACGGAATTCCATTAAATTTATTAGGTTTTAGCCCATTTCAGGAAAAGAAATTATTGGCATCTCTCTCAAAGTATTAGACTGCCTCCCATTGGCCTTATTTGAAAGAACCTTAAAAAGGTTCTGCATTGGGAAAATTCACAAATCCTTGGAAAACGTAAACGTTGTGACCGAAAAAAGAAAAAATTCTTGTGAAATCGACGTAATGTTTGAGGAATACAAAATTTAGCAATAAAGGAAATCATAAATATTGCAATATTGTTGATGCAACATAATTAATTGCAAATCATTTCTTTCAAATGAGACAATATTATCTTTGAAATTCAGCACTAATTATAATTTTTGAAATGAAGTTTCAATTTTAACGTCTTTTTTGCAAAGCACAAGAAATGTTAGTGGAATTCTTGTTATTTTTGAAGATACATTCCACATTCTCCTACATCTTCGGCGATAATGTATGGTACATGTTTTCATTACAAGTTGTTATATTATAACAAATATATTTGTATGGGACATATCGAAAAGAAAATCTTTAATTTGTAAATTTCTATTTGAAGAGAAAAGTACAATTGTAAATATCGCAGCAGTAATAATAGCGACTATTTCGAGATTTAAAACTTTAATTTTATTGAAATATTCGCCATTCTTCTGCGCCCTTTTTTGTGTGATGTCAAGCCACTGTGCTGTAATTGGCCTTCCTTGTTGAGTTGGAGTTTAAAAATGAAGCGTCAGAGCGTTGCAAATTGTATGCATGTTTGTTGCACTTGGCAGCCAGAGGCCAATATGTGGCACAGTTAGGAAGCAGGCTCGAAAGTAATATAAATATAGTGAACTCGTAGTTATGACTTGCCCATACTTAGATTAATTTGCCTATGCATTGGTGTTGTTCTGCTTTTACAGTTAAGTCTCTCATTAATTAATAAAACTTTCATCTCACATTCTCTTTCTCTGCAGACTGTCAGTGCAGCAGCATTGGATCCTTGTCGCACATCTGTGAGAAGCGTTCGGGTCAGTGTGCTTGTCTGGCGAATGTGACGGGAAGACGGTGCGACAAATGCAAATCGGGCCACTGGAACCTCACGCATGGGGTCGGCTGTCTGGATTGTCGGTGCGATCCCTACGGCTCGCGCTCTCACGAATGCAATCCCTGGACGGGTCAGTGCGATTGTAAGATCGGTGTGGGTGGCCAGCGCTGCAACGAGTGCACCGAGGGCTTCTTTGGCTTCACCACCGAGGGCTGTCAACGCTGCGCCGCCTGCGCTGCCGAGGGTCAGGTGTGCGATCCGCTGAATGGACGCTGCATCTGCCCGAAATTCACGCGAGGATTGGGCTGCGCCCAATGCGTGCCGGGTACTTGGGGTTGGCAGGCGCGATTGGGGTGTCGGGAGTGCGAATGCGATCATGTGGGTTCGATTGGTCAGTACTGTGCCAGCGCCAATGGGCAGTGCCAGTGTCGCGAGGGCTATGCGGGTCGGAGTTGCAACAGCTGTGCTGTCGGCTACTTCGGCTATCCGGAGTGTCGACGCTGTGGCTGCGATGCGGAGGGTTCCTTTGTGCGCACTGACGGTTTGATTGCCTGCGATGCCAATGGCCAGTGTCCTTGCAAGTCGCTGGTGGTCGGTCTCAAGTGCGACACCTGCATGCAGTCGACCTTTGGTCTGTCCGCCCTAAATCCGGAGGGCTGTACGCGTTGCTTTTGCTTTGGACGTGCGGCCGAATGCGAGCAGAGTGCCTTGTCCTGGGGACACATACGAATGTCCGAGTCGCGCAATCTGAGTGTCCAATACATGAGCGCTCAGCATGTGCCCAATGGCGAATATGAATACATTGTGGTTGTACAAATGGCGGGCACTCAATCGTATCGTGAGGATGCCGAGATCAGTCGACTGAACGATTTGAACTTGGTGCCCCGCTCCACGGGAAATGTATCGATTGGCGCCTTCGGTCCATTCTATCAGCCACTCTACTTTCAATTGCCGCCGCAATTCTATGGCGATCGCACCACCAGCTATGGCGGCCATTTGTACTTTACGCTCCTCACGGAGGGTGCGCACAAACCCCTCGAACGTCAGATTCTCTCGCAATACCCGCTGGTCCAGCTACATGCACACACCAAGCTAGTATTGGACTTCTACGAATATGAGGCCTACGAATATGCCCTCAATGTAACCTACAAGGTGCCGTTGCACGAATCCTACTGGAAACTCCATCACAATAACCAGGCGGTGGATCGTGGCACCCTGATGGCCGCACTCCAAAATGTCAAGCACATCTTTGTGCGTGCTTTTGCCTTTGCGGACTTTACGCAAGTTGTGTGAGTAATTTATTTCATTCTTTCCAACTCCGAGGCTAAATTAATTCCAATGCTCTTCGTATATATATGTAGAATACAAAATGTGCATATGGATGCGGCCATTTATATACAAGGCTCCACAAATTTGATAGCCAAGGGTGTGGAGCAATGCAAGTGCCCCAAGCGCTACGACGGTCTTAGCTGTCAGGATCCGGGACGCTCCTTCTACAGATGGCGCAACGTCTCCGAAATCGAGACTGTCTTCATTGAGGATCTCATTGGACGAGCCGCGCCCTGCCACTGCAATGGTCGTAGCACGGACTGTGATCGCGAATCAGGCGTTTGTTTGGTGAGTTGCACATCTGTTTGGAGAAATAACGAAAGTTCTTTGCTTTTGGAACATGGGCCTTAAACCTTAAGGATAGTGGCATCTGAAATTTGTATTTACCTGATTTTTATGTCTCTCAAAGAATTGTCGGAGCAACAGCGGCGGCTCCCACTGCGAGCAATGCGCCGAGGGCTTCTATGGGGATCCAAACTCCCCGCATGGCTGCCAGGCCTGTCCCTGTCCGGAAACCAATCGAAATTTCGCCCGCGGCTGCAATGTCTGGGATGGGGAAGTGAGCTGTGTGTGCAAGCCCGGCTACACGGGACGTCTATGTGAGCGCTGTCGTCTCGGCTACTTTGGTCAGCCCATGGCTTATCCGAACAGTAGCTGCCAGGCCTGCAATTGCAATCCGGATGGCATAAGCGCCGAGGGTTGCGATGCCGAGACGGGGCAATGCCAGTGTCGCGAGGGAGTCACAGGACTTAAATGCGACAAGTGTGTAGCGCCGCGTCATCATCTGCTGGACAACGGTTGCAAGCGTAAGTAGCATGTTTGTAGGACACACAACAGACCTCCTCCTAATCGATGTGCACTTTAGTTTGCGACAACTGCACTCTCCTGCTGCTGGACTATGTGGAACTGGTGGGTCGCAAGCTGCGTCGTGGTCTGCACAACATGGACCTGACGGGCATTCCCGCACCCTACCTGATGGTGGAGCATTACGAGAAGGCCTACGACACTTGGCGGGCACGTCAGCAGAATTTTGCGCAGGCTCGCCAGCTACTTATTAGTTATGATGCGGCAGGGCTGCTCAAAATAGACGCCCATGCCGAGAACAACAAGTATCAGTGGCGCAAGGCGGTGGCTACGATTGGCAAGCGTCAGCATGCCATTGAGGCCATGAAGGATGAGGCTAATGTCCTGCGGCGCGATGTGGGCACATTGCACGCGGACATTGTGCAAACGCTCGAGGATTTGGACAGCTATGGACAGGGAGCCCAGCACTTGAGCTTATCCACAGCCCTCAAGCAAGCACGCTTCTATCTGGAGTCCATTCGACAGCACGAGCAGCTGGTCAAGCACATACGCAACACCAACGACTGCGCCTGGCAGCACTTCTATCGCTTTGGCAATGCTTCCGATGCAGCTTTCGATCAGCAGGCTCGCCTGGAAATGTTCTCCCGTCACCTGAATCAGACGAACTTTCGCCTGTCAGACATGCAACTGCATCTGGATCGCACATTAGATGTGGAGAACGAGGCCGACGATGTCCTGGAGCATGTACGCAACCTTAATAGTCATGTGGCTGAGCAGCATGCGGAGATTCGAGAACTGAGTGCGCAAGCCGAACAGCAACTAAATGCCAGCTATGCCCAACTTGCCGAGGAACTACTGGATACGAACTCGCAACATGAGGAGTTTCTCATTGAGCAGCTGAATGTATTGAATAGCAGAGGAGCCGTATTGAATACCACACTGGACGCTCAATCGAAGCTGCATCGTGAGGTGCGCAAGCATTGGCTGCCGAAGGCCGAGAAGCATGCCAACCATTTGATGGAACGCTCCAATGAGTACGCACGTCAATTCCAGCCGACGCGGAATGGGGCACGCATTGCCATGCTAGCCAGGTAAGATCGACAACAACGATCGACTCTAAGGCTAGGCTTTACCCTTTCTGTATGCATTCTTTTCAGTTCCGCACATAAAAACATTTCCTTGGCCATTGACGCTGCTCGCCAGGCCTCGCTAGAGGCTAAGGAGCGTGTCTATACAGCACAGGCAACGCTTTATCCCAGCGATGGCAGCTCCATGATCGAGCGAGCCAAGCACTCGCTGCACAGATCCAAGCAGCTGCAAAATGAGGCGCTGCAGCAAATGCAGCAATCCACGGGTAAGTGCCATAGCCTCCTGTTAGGGTGAGAAAAAGTAACTCCCTCCTCTTGCACACAGTTCTCAAAGGACAACTACGGCATCAGGAGCAAAAGGTTGAACGCATCAAGTCGACTATATTCGATTCAGGTCTCCGAACGAACAATATTAGCAGTCATTTGCATGGTCTGGCGACCACGTCGGCTCGTCGCAATGCCATCGACAGCCTCGAAATGTCCAACAAGGTTAGCGAGGAAATGCGTGCGGAGTTGAGAAAGGCGCGCGAAATGCAAAAATCAATACAGAAGTTGCGTAAATCTTTTGCAATACTCGAGCCCGACTGGGAAATCAAACTGGGCATGGCCGAGGAGAACATATCCCTGACCAAGACGAATTTACGCATCGCTAATGTGTCGCTCACTTACATCGAGGAGCAGGCACGCAAGGAGCAGGAAGTTTTCGAAGTTTGGAACAACACGATGGCTAAGCAATTACAGGAACTGAGAGATACTATTGCCAAGGCCAAGCATGCCGCACAGGGGGTAAGTTAATCAGAAAACTTGGGATCTAATACACCATCTTAGTAACAAATTTATACAAGTAGGAACCCTAATTCGAACAGTTCCGCTTCCGGACTATTTATATTGAACATCTTTTTAATACCACGTCTATTAGTTCTTTGAATTGGTAATCTGAAATATTTCGAACACAACCTTCAATCTAATACACCATTTTAGTGAACAATTTATAACAACCTTACCGTGAGACGAAATAGTTCCAATTCCGTACTATAGAACTATTTATTTATTTTGCCTCTTAAATATGTTTTCATAAATTAAAGAAATATAATCCTATCTATAGAATTTGTTATCGTAATTCAACATATATTAGTTCCTTGACTGGGTATTCTGAACAATTTGGAACCCACTCTTCAAAACTGCCATAACTTGTCGAGAAAACTTGTTCTTAACCTAGTTTTTCCTGCTTATTAATTTCACAGATCGACGTCTCGTTGGAATCGTTGGGTCCTAAGTGTATACGGTCCTATCTACCCACATCCTATGGTCTGACCACCTCAAATACTCTTAAAATAAGCTTCGCCTTATCCAATCACATGGGCAACTCCCCTCTGCTTTATGTGGAAGGAAGTGATGGTCGCTTTATCTCGGTGGAGTTGTACAAACGTCATGTGCGTCTCGTTTGGTATCTCGGCGGTACTACGGCGACGATTACGCATCCGCTGGAGGTGCAAACACGAGATCCCAAATACGATGATGCCTGGTACCATGTGGAAGCAAACCGCACGCTAAATTTGGGTAGCCTGCTAGTGCAGAGGATGAATAACTATGGAGCTCTCACAGCGTCTACTCCAAAGAGTGGCTCTACAGATGCCGAGCATACGCGATTCTTCCAATCGCGAAATGAGCGCATCACACTGGGTCGCTACGCCTCCAAAGATCTGCAGTTAACGCCTGGCATGAATGTCGTTGTGCACCATATCGAGGTGGACAACAAACGTCTGGGCCTGTGGAACTTTGTTTCTAGCGAGGGTCGTTGTGGCGGTGCTATGATTGGGGCCGTAGAATCGTCCGCCTCTTCGGTGGCACGTCACTTCAACGGCCTAGGCTATGCGGAGCTACGAAAGACCCGTCCACGGCCATACCGAAGGAACATATTTGCACTGCAAATGACTTTCCGTACACTGGACGAGAATGCGTTACTCTTCCTGGCGGTGGATGATAAAAATGTAAGTGCTCTTGCAAGAATACTCCGAGCTCACGCATAACTAATGGTTGCTTCCTTTTAGAACCGTTCGGTTTCTGTAACGCTTAGTCGTGGCCGCATTATGTTCCGCATTGATTATGGCGAAGAGTCCAAGCTGGAAATCAACACAACCAAGAAGTATAATACCGGGCAATGGGTCAAAATTGAGGCCGCACGTGAATTCTCTATGCGGCGTAGTACCGAGAACGGCATTTTACGTGTGAATAATGAACGCGCTATTTCGGGGGCCCCCACACTACCCATAAAGAGTCACATGCAGCCGGATTTGTCGAGGGCTCTGTACTACCTAGGCGGTGTACCACCAGGTAAGATCAATTGTAAACAAGAGAGAACAAATACCCTGTACCCAGACAAACTTCCGGCATGCGTCCCCAGCAGGAACAAAAAGAAGAAGTAGAGCATACTTGAAGTTGTAGTTTGTGGAGCGAAATTATTTCACTAATAACTTTTCTTCGAATTCACCGATTTGGATGAAATTTAAATCAAATAGATGATTGTACAAAGATTGCTTTATGCAGCTTTTGAAATGTGGACAGTATTGACGAAATTCTGTAGCCGGGAGAGGGGGGTGGGTAGTCAAACAATAAAATAAACTTGTGTTGCCTAGGGACTAGAAGCGTCTACATACCAAGTTTTTTTAATTTGCGCTTAGCCGTTTCCGAAAGCCAGGCGTTCATACAGACGGACGCATATATATAGATCGATTCATCTTTTCAGGCTGATTAATAATATAATATACTTTATGGGGTCGTAGATAGTACAGGGTCTAAAAACTAACGAAAGCTAAAAAATGTTCAACATTTTTAATATCATCTTGCTTATAGGTTTCACATCAGGCTCCACGAAAGCCCCTGGTGCTGATAACCCCTTCATGGGCTGCATGATGGATGTGCAGGTGGATGGCGAAACATACGATCCGCTCGAAAGTTCCATATACTTTGGCATTGAGTCGGCCTGCAAGACTATGATAACCAAGTAAGTGATTCAGTTCGCTTTAGAAATAACGCTTGTTTTATAACGAAATTCCTTAAACTATCTGCAGAGCTGGATTCACGGGCAATGGATATCTGGAGCTGCCATCGCAAACACTACGCAAGCGCGCCAATATGGGTCTGGTTTTCCGAACCCAGCAGCCCGATTGCTTGTTGCTGCTTTCCGCCTACCCTCCAGAGGTGCTCGCCGACTACGATGAGAAGGATATCAGGGGCAACTACTCCATTAGCCTGGTCGATGGTCAGCTGCAAGTGTGGCTCCATACGGGTCGCAGTTTCGTCAAGATGTTCTCGAACAGCAGCCAACTGAACGATGGCGAACTGCATGTCATTAACTTGATTAAAACGGGTCGCAAACTGGAGCTAATGGTCGACGATGAGCTGCAAGATGTGCGCAGCCTAAGCGGCACACCAACAGTGATTGGCATGCCTCGCGATGCGGGTGGCCTGTACATTGGTGGAGCGCCACCGCATGAGATATTTACCCCGTTGGCGCCCACTTTTATAAAACTGGAGGGGGCAGTGCGCGATGTCGTCTTCAATAATCGCACCATTAACTTCAATGATGCGTTGGCCGTGACGAACGTGCAGATCGGACGCAATGGACCCTTGATGGGGAGCAGCTTGAAGGGCGACCTCTATGATGTGCTATTGAAGACGGAACCAATACTTACCAATAGTTTTACACCCTTGCCGGAGGGTTGCAAACGGGTAAGTTGTTGATGCGCTTTCGTTTTGCTTTGGATCGGGACTCAAGGGGCTGGAATGGTTGGGTTGGAATGGCATTTTATCACTCACAGAGCAGTTGAGTGTTAATCTAACTGTACTCTTTTGTGTACACCCAAAAAAAAAAAAAAACTCAACTGCATGTAAATACTCTTACATTATGTGGCTGCCTAACTGCTCAACTTCATATACATACTATATATTCAAAACATTTTTCTTTGTTCTTATAGGATTTTAGTTGCTAAGCAATTATGTCAAAGCTTCAAGCGCCGCGCTACAAAAATAAAAAAAGAACAACACTAAAGCTCTTTTGTATACTAATTTCGCATAAAAGCTAACAAAACATACTACAAGTGGATTGATCAAAAATCAGATGCATTTTATTATCGAATACATACATATATACAGACCTAACCTCTTCCTACAAAAGACAAATGACCATTGGCTTGCATGTTTGTGGCAAAATCGAGCTAACTTTATTTGCTCTTAAAAGTATTTGTTCATTTATTATAAAGAGATCATTGAATCATTTTTTAAGGCTATGCAGACTGTAGTCTTCTGTGACAATCCTTAAGAGCATCATTTCAGATCTATTTAAAGACTACTATCTTTTAAGTTCACATCAACAGCGGCAAAGATTTTTCTTTAAAATTACTGTCCACATCAACTTTCATTCTCAGTTTGAAGATCATCTAACAAGCTAATTAAATATATTTCCTAATCAATATATTCAATAATCTTTTAGTTATGACTTTCAAGGCTATCTTTGGGCCTCATCTTTCTATATTAATGACAAAGAACATCTTCTTAACTGATGTTCAAATACATGTATTTTAAATCTTGCTCCAACATTAAGCATTTCTTAAAATCATATTTTAAATGCTTATCTAAAGAAAATTTGTGACTAGGAGCTACATTCAAAATCAATTTCTGAGATGAAAACCGTAAGACAACATTTTCCAACACCCTCATGAAAGATCATTATTTGCGGATCAGCTGCTTAACATTATTAAATCTTATATCAAGCTAAATAGTTTTGTATAGATCATATCTTTCATCATCTTGCATTATTGGTTTTAAGTGTCTTTCTTTAGCATAATCTTTTAAGTATTTAAAGACATTTTTAAGAATATTCAAAAATATAATTTTTCTGCAATTACTTTCATCATCTTGCAATATCAACGTATTATCTTTTTGGCATTGAAAGAAATGCTTAAGAATGTGCTAAGAATTGAAACTCTTTTGAAAGTCTATTCAAAATTATCATTTATCTGCAATTCCTTTGATCATCTCTCAATATAAACGTATTATCTTTTTAGTATTGAATGAAATGCTTAGAATTGAAAATATATTCAATATATACAATATCGAATTCAATATATTCCAAAATATCATTTATCTGCACTACCTTTGATCATCTTTCAATATAAACGTATTATCTTTTTAGTGTTGAAAGAAATGCTCCCTTAGAATGTTCTAGGAATTGACATTCTGCTTTTGAAACTCTCTTAAAAAATATGATTGATATGAAATTCATTTAATCATCTTGGAATATCAGCTTCTAGTGTCTTCTTTCCGAATAATCTTTTAAGTATTTAAAGAAATACTTTAGAATGTTTTAGGAACTAAATTTTAACTTTAGAAACTCCATTCAAAGTTATCATTTATCCGTAATTCCACTCATGCAAGCCCATTTCAGGCATAGGTCCCAACACCATCTAGTTTTAAGCTCAAAGAGGTTTTCTGGTAACACAATAGTATAAGCGTCTACTTTTCATATGTATTTTAACTTTTTTGCTACAACATTTTTATGTAAATATTTCATATAATTATGTTTTAACTAATTATGCTTAAGCTTAGCCTTTAAGACCCTTATAAGTACTATATGTGCAACAATCAATCAGTCAATCAGTCAATCATTTCATCTGCTCATCAACGCTTTGTGTACGTTTTTGCTTTCACACATGTGTATCATAAAAATTTTTAACACACTTGCTTCAACTTCGAACTACATACATAGATTGTTATTAAATATTTGCGTTTAAATAAACATTTTTTTAACAAGAAACCAAAAATCATGCAAACGTTTTTATTATTTATTTGTAACTCACTAAAAAGCGCCCTGAGCGCGCGCTTCAGAAAAGCTCAAAAAGCTCAGAACTAACACAAAGTCGTGGTGAGTTGTGAGTTCCTGTTAGCCAAGTGTGTAGAACTAAGTAAATAATTGAATGTTAAACCCACATTTCCAGATCGGCAGCTACTCCTACGAGCCGAATGCGTTCAAATTCGGCGACGATATGTACAGTTATTCGCAACTAAAGCTACCGGAACGTCACTATTGGCAGCGCAACTTTCATCTGAGCTTCGACTTCCGCTCCTTCTATCCCAATGGCATGATCTTCCTGTCGCCCGGCAGCAAGGAGAAGCACAAACACTATGTGGCCCTGCTGCTCAAGGATGGCCAGCTGGTGCTCATAGTGCGCGGACGTCGACGGGAGGAGCTCCAACTGACCGCCAAGCTCAACGATGGGGAGTGGCACAGGGTGACCGTCAGCTGCCACGATCGCAAGGTGACCATGTCTGTAGAAATCGGACGCACGGATCAGAAGACTTCGGCACAGATGAAGGTGCCGAAGAAAATCGGAGCCTCCCAGGTGCTGCTGGTCGGTGGACTGCCACAGGCGCCGGTCAAAGTGCCCTCCGAGCTGTTTCTGCGCCTGGACCCGTTCAAGGGCTGCCTTCGACGAGTCGCCATCAACAATAACACCCAGGATCTGGCGCGTCCCGGCAAGCACTCGAATGTGGGACAGTGTTTTCCAACAGTGGAGCGGGGCAGCTATTTTCCGGGCGATGCCTACGCCATCTACAGTGAGTGTTAAGTCCAAAATTCTATATATTCAGGAATTGTCAATGAACCTTCTGCTTGCAGAGAAAAGCTTCCATGTGGGCAAATATTTGGAATTGGAAATGGAATTTCGCACCTCGGAGCTATCGGGCATATTGCTAAGTATTTCCGAGCCCACTGGCTTTCCAGCACTATCGCTGGAGCTTAACAATGGCCATGTAAGTGCAACTTTTCCTAAAAAAAGAATAGAAACAATAGGCGATTCCCAAAGTATAAACCTTTTAAGATCGTAACTTCAAAAGCTATGACAAATTTTAGCATTTTTTTGCGTATTTCAAAATATTATGGTAACAAAAACTTAAAAAAATACAAAAATACATAAGAGATACAAAAGATTTTTTTTAAATAAAGAAAAATTTACATTTATATTTTTAATGTAAATCTAAATAAATATAAATTTAAAGCTAGATCTTCCCTAGAATATGCTTACAAAAATATATAACAACATTTTAGTTTAAAGATAAGATGTTCTCAAGCATAAAAAAGAATCAGAAATTTTAATTTAAGGATAGGTTTTTCTATTGTTTTAAAGAATATAACAGAAATAGACATTTTAATTATAGATACATTTTTAATTGTTTTAAAGAATACATAAGAATCTGAAATTTTAATTATAGATACATAGGGCTTTCCTTGAATGCTTACAAGAAAATATATAAAGAATCAGACATTTTAATTATAGATATATATTTTTTTTATTGTTTTCAAGCATATATAAAAATCAGACATTTTAATTATAGATAGGTCTTCCCTTGAATGCTTACAATGATATATAAGAATGTGAAATGTTCAATTAAAGACATGTCTGCCCTTGAATTTTTACAAGAAAATATATAAAAATCATAAATTTTAATTTAAAACTAGATCCTTCCCTGAATGTTTACAAGAATATATAAAAATCAGAATCAAGCCCGATAATAATCACAGTGGAAATAGAAACTCTAACAATAACTAGTTCAATAATATACCAAAAATATTGCGAAAACATCTATAAAACCTATAAATAGTAGTTATTTAAGATTTGTTTGGACTCACAATTACTTTGTACCTCTTCCGTAGATTATTTTCTCCTGCGATTTGGGCGATGGCGTACCATTTAGGGTGCAATCTGTGCTGCCCAGCAAATACGCGCTCTGCGACAACAAGTGGCATAATATATCGGCGCTCTATGACTATAAGCAGATCGCTTTGAGAATCGATCAATTGCCTGCCACGATCGCCGAAACAGCTCAGAGTAATCCCGGGAAGGTGCAAACGCGATCACCGCTCTATATAGGCGGCTTGCCGGGTGCGTATTTCTCTTTTCAAATAAACTGCAAATGCAAACATTTTTTATTAATTTTTATACATTCACAGATATAGCACCAAGTGGATGTCTGCTCTCTCGGGAGAACTTTAAGGGCTGCATACGCAACGTTTCCATACGCAACGAACGGAGGGACTGGATCGAAATGGACGATCTACATAATGTGCTGCTCAGCGAATGTCTGATCGCCAATGAGGATAACTGATCCGGTCGTTCTGAGCGTTATGGTTCCTGTTGATGCCACACCAAAACTTTTCCAAAATGCATTGTGATCAAAAATGAGTTTTATAGCCATAGGGATTAGCTTAAGCCAACGTCCAGTAATTAGAAAAGTGCAAGCATAACACTGCCATATAAGTTAGGCATAGGTTTATATTTATTTTCGGATGAGAGATGACAACTTTTTATAGCCAGTGACTGCATTTCAAATCCCAAACTATCACTATATTATTAAGAACAATCATACAATATACCTACTACTTATTAAGTGTGTACCTTAGACTCTTGCTTTTTGTTTATATTTTATTTATTTTACGTTTATGTTTAAAAGAGGCTCTCAGTTCGTAATGCTTGCAAATTAAAAATTGCACTTTTCATTCTAAAGAATCTCCTGCACTCACTCAAATAAATACGAATACCTTTTGTGATAGGAAATACGAGAAAAATCTAAGAGTAGAAGCACATGAGCAGCCTTAGTTGAAGATGAAAGCCAATCCAGTGCAGAAATAAATTAACAATTTGTCTGAGTGCCTTTGTACAGCTCCAGTTACCGAATTGGTTTTCAACAACTATTTTCCGGCCTAAGAAATATTTTTTAATTTATGTTTTTTTATTTAAAACTGTACATAATAGATCGCTACTTAAATCACTGTCATGGTAAGCACGTGCCACCTATTAAGTATTTTGTTTTAATTTATTTTGTACAAATAAAAATGCATAACAAAACTAAATAACATAATGGTCGAATCAAAAGTTAATTATTTATTCAATAATATGAATAATTGACAAATATCGGCCGGATATGATAAAATAAACGCGGTTTAATAAAGCCTTTTAAGAGAAAAAATCCTACATTTGAAAAACCTAATCAAATAGCAATAATAATAATTAATTTACTTATGAGAATTAATAGCCAATCCGTCAAGCTATGCCTCTCAGCCAAGTAAGTTTACATATTTCCAGGGCTATAGTTAAAAGATTATTTTTATTAACTAAAAAGACAAAGTTCTGTTCAGAAGAGAGGTAAGGGCATTCCAAGAAAATAGCTAGTAAATCAGGAAATATTCGTAATGTATAGGATTTAAATATATAACAACATAAATCGATGATAGATTAATTTTTTTATATTTTTTTTTTACTTTTCTTAGGGAAACAATCTTATTATATTACACCTAATTCTGTTTTTACACGGTAGATTGGTTTCAGAAAAAACCCGTGTAAAAAAGCCATTGATGGTACGCAAAAATATGTGATTGGTTCTTTCTGTCTAAAACCTATTAAAATCAGTCAAAAAAAACAAGAATTTATATTTATTTTATTAAATCACATATATGCATAACGACACATATGAGAATGGTTTTTAGTTGTTTGTCAGCTGTGTGTGTTTTTATTTACTTATTTTGTGTTATATACAAATAGTAGTATAAAAAAATTTTAATTTTCAAATCGTGTTAAATCAAAACCGTGTAAAAACAGAGCTTGGTGTATATTTATATATCTATATCTATATATCCAGATTTTGTATTAGCCAGTGGGATGTTCTGCTTTGTGTTTAGGTTATTTATAATTGTTTTCTTAAACTCTGCTTTAATTTTTAATGTGTGTGACAAAGTAACAGTAAACTGACATATCGATAGCAATTTAAATGTGGCGCCAATTGTTTCATTACACAACACAGCAATCAGCCCATATTGCCAGAGCGTTTCAAATTGTTGCGCCAGCTGGGCGTCATCCAACACTGTCCAGCACTGAACCAAACAGCTGGAGCTGCGACACTTATTCGTTCAGCGTCCATCAGTCTGCCGCTCGCCGTTTCGTATCGTGTTGTGTCCGCGCGTGTTGTTAAAAGACAAATTTATTGTGGGAGAAAGTATAGTGAAGCTAATATGAGGTGCACGAAGTTAAACTAAATATAACAAAAAACCAATTAAAGACACCTCAAAGCAAACTGCAATTAACCACCGAGGGAACAAGTAACGGCTAGTCAGAGCGCGCAATGGCCACACCAGCAACAACAACAACACTGAGCAACGGCGCGTTGGCAAACGGGACACCTGCGGCCCCCACTCCAGCCCTCGCCGCAGACTCCATCAGCGCCAACTATGAGGAGCAACAAGGCGGCGAAATGAGTGCAATTCCACAATTTGGGCTAAAACTGAAATTTGATCATGTCTGGCCGGAGCGACGCAATCAAAACTTGCGGCCAACAATAAAACAAACGCTGCCCATGGTGCCGCTGGCTTGGAGGTAAGAGATAAATGGGATGCTGTGGCTATGGCTGTGGCTAAGGCTGTTGCTGGCCAAAGTTGTCGGCTCAATAAATATTTAATTAAGCCCAATAATGCGAAATCAATAAAAAGCGGGCAAGGGCACGGATACCAAACCTTTGCTTAATATAACTTTTGTGTATATACGAGTACAAACAACACAACGGGCGCAATTGGCTGTGCGTGCCAAATATAGCGCCAGGTCCTGCGACAGGGCCACCATTAAACACACACACACACACATACATAAATATACCTATACACCTATACATACATATGTGTGTAAAGGCTTGGTCTCGGGGTCTTTGAGGCCTAACATGACGTGGAATTAAACATTCACAGCAAACATTTTAGGCAACCAGGAAATTCAGTTCTAGTGTCTCAGGCACTTATTATATTAACTTTACTTAACAAAAAACCGTCCCTTTTACAATTACTTACAACTTTGTAAAATATGTTTGTTGCATATTGGTAGCCAGACTATAAATCCGTGCTTATAGTTATAACTTTAAGCTAACTCCATAAATAAATAATTAAACAATGTTGCATATTTTTGCGTAAGTTTTAAAATAAAGCGACTTGAGCTTTTAAAACTACAATAATAATTTCTAATAATTCGTTTAAAATATTATTAACATTTGTCTTTAATAGCTCATTAGATGTAACCGTTTTGTTAGAGAACTTTGTAGTTTTCCTAAATTCTTGTGCATTTCCAATTCAAACTAGAGAGAATGTAAAAGTAGGGCAAGCACGAAAAATAAAATAAACTCGTGTTTCCTAAATATTACGAGAGCCTACATACCAAGTTTGGTGAATGTGGGCTCAGTCGTGTACGAAATCCAGGCGTTCAGCCGGACAGACGGAAATGGTTTCATCGAATCGCCTCGTCATGCTGATAAATATTATTTATCCCTCTAAAAATATCTAGAAAACGCACGAAAAATAGGTATACATATGTCCGCCAAAAATAGATAGAATATATGGCTAAAAATTGAAACCGCTAAAAAAAATGGGCTTCAAACTCTGCTTCAAATAGGTACTCTATGTGGTTGGACCTTTTACACATTTTGCAAAAAAATATTGAGTTTTAGCTTCATTAATTTAATATTTTATTTCAAATATGTTTTGTTAGCTCGATTAAATAGTCCTCTTATTAATATAAATAAACGTATTAGCAGTCTTACAAATAAATGCATAGGTCTGAAATATTCAACACTCTATCAAGCAAGTTTGCCAAAAAATCTGCTTTTAAAACTATGCTCCAGAAAAACGCCGTTTGAGTATTATTCAGGAACTTAAGCTTATATTTTTTGTTTTCATGAAAACTTAAAAACAAATTCAACTCAAAACAAACACAAATTTCACAAAATACTTTTAATATTTCTCCAAAAGCACAAAATTTGCATTGCTCAAAAAAAATGAGCAATTCTTCCAAAAATGTTGCCTGAAAAGGACAAACAGGCTTGCTTGCTCCTAAATATTGCTGAGGTTGCTGCAAAGCGATTTGTTTCATGTCAGTTTTTAAAAATGTGCCACGTACTGCTCTGTGAAGTCCCCGTTGTGTGTTTGCGGTCACAGGCCTCAACATGTTCGTAGTTGCCACTTTCTGTGGCGCCACAGTATCATTTGGTGCCCCCCTTAACCGAGTCCTAATAACAAAACAGCGACGCCCTTTTCGTCTGTTCCCTCTCTCTCTCTCTATCTCTCTCGCTCGCTCCATTTGGGGGAATGCGCGTCAGCATTGGCGCCAACGTGGCCGTTTGCGTGTTCTGGCAACATTTTGTGGCAGCCAAAAGCTAACATTTTAGCTCTGCTTGCTTGTATTGCCTGCCTTGGCATTTTATGTGTCATATAAAGCTGACTTCATTCCTTAATTTTATTCGCAATTCCTTTCTCAAGCGCTGCTCAGCTGTTCTGCAGAAGCCCAAACAGCTGTTCCACTTACGCATAACTAGGCAGGCAATCAGCGTAAGTGAACTGACCTATGTATGTACGTCTCTAGTACTTTATCTGGAAAGAGCCCGGATGGGGTGCATTACACCCGCACTGGTTGCGCATCGTCTGCAATTTTCGGTTTCTGGTTCAGGCATTGAGGTTGACGCCATCAACTGTGGCAGGCGCAGAAATGTGGAGCGTTCTTTGTTGTGGTTTCCATTCTTCCTTCCTTGCGCCGACCACAGGTTTCTTAAGCAGGCAGCCAGGCATTGCTCCCATAGGCTTAAGGCTGTGGAGGCCCCTATAGAATTTTCAGGTTGAAAAAGAATTGCCACAACTCTGTCAAGATTTCATTAATTGTATTGAAATTTCGAGCATGCCCGAGCACACCTAATCGTGACATGTTAACGTAAATACCCGTATTGCCCATTATAGTGCTGACTAATCGTTTTTAAGCTGTGATAAGTTTATCAATTATTCATTAGGTGTCCATTAGGTGCCATAAACATTCATTTATTTATGTACCATATGAGCAACTGAATCGTTTTACTTTAAATATAGCTAAGGGTTTGAAAAAAGATTTGATATGGACTGTTATATATTAGCTTTTAACTATATAGAGCACAACTTTACAATTTGCTAGTATTTATATTTTTTTTCTTTACTCTAAGTACTGCTTCATGGGGAACACCAATCAGCGTTTCACTTAAACTATTGGATAATGGAATACGTTCTGAAATAAATTTCAAACTAAATTCATTTTGAAAAACAAACTAAAAATATTATCCGCTATTTTGCCGAAACAACATTTAAATGTAGAAACATATCTTAATATCCAGTTGTTCTTTTCAAATCGAATTCTTAGTTATACTTAGATGATTGTAAGACAATATCATCACTTGTATCGATATACAAGTAAAGTGCCTTTCATTTCTTTTATGTGATATTCTTGCTACTGGAAAAAATATTCCTTAGATCTCCCCAATTGGATTTGGAATTCGTTGAAAACATTTCATCTGCCGATAAATTCCTAAAATGTGTGCTTAGTTTTGGTAGCATTTAGGCAGTTTATTATTGGATTATCAGTTTGTAAACAGAATCTACCTTAAGATAATAATTTAACTTAATACTCTACGACTATCATGTTTGCAATGGAAAATTCCAAAAAAAAACTCCCAAAAATGTCAGTATACAATTAAAAGACTGGCTTAGCATATCTTTAGCGATAACAAAATGTTAACCGATGAGTGTTGCTAGCTTTTATATCCAAAACTTTATACTATTTCGGCAACAATTTATTTTTTATTGCAATTTCAAGGCTTCATCAATTGCAAAACATAAAAGCGCCATTCATCGAATTCAGGGGCCCTACTATCTGCAAATTTGGTTACTCCCCATACCCTTTTATTAGATTTGACCAATTTTATGTGTATATTATCATGAAAAATCGCCAAAAATAACAAACCTCTCTCCCTCGGCCAGCTTATCTGTTTGCATTCCCAGAACTGTCGAAAATCGTAGTACGAGTAAGTGACGAAATTTCTATACGCGAGTAGCAAATAAACATAACAAAATTAATATAGATAAAATATTTTCTGTTTAAACTCAAGTTATAAATTTGCTGTTACCAGTCATAGATAAGAAGAACAAACTTGCACAATTACGGGTCTACGTCTTATCAAGTCGTGTAGTGAATAATTTTTACTTATGTTAAGCAATTAAACAAATATGTGTGTATTATGCCTAAACGGCGTTTAACGCATCTGAAATTGAATTTTTCTGTGAATTCGCACTTTGTTTAAATAAATGTAAAGTGTTAAATGAATCAACCTCTGCTCAGGCCTTCCTCTTGTTAAAGCATAGCTGGCTGGTATCACTAAATTATAGAGATGATTAGACGCGAAATAGGGATATAGAAATAACTTACACGTAGGCTTTTTATTCCAAAGTTCGAAAAAGGTTTTAACGACTATAATGTCATATAGGTGGGTATCTTGGAATTTAAAAAACAAGAGAGAATGCTACAGTAGACCAAAAAAAATGTATAAACTCGTGTTGCCTAGGGACTAGGAGAGTCTATATAGCAAGTTTTGTCAATGTGCGCTAAGCTGTTTTCGAAATCCAGGCGTTCATCCAGACAGACAATCTCTAATTTAAAATGTGCGTTGCTGATCAGTCAAATCTGTAGCTGAAACAACTCGTGCTTAGGGACTTAACCATGGCATTAATATCATTGCAGAGCTCTCAAAACAACATAATCCAATTAATCCATAAAGAGCATTTATAGAAATAACTTATTTGTAATACACTACATATATTTCAAAGTTTAAATAAACTTTGTTTTTCGTATGTTATCTGTACAATTGTATCGCCCTATAGATAGTTATCTTGGAATTAAAAAAAGTAACCTTTTATAATCTCCAATTTAATATCAAATCAGTGAATCACTGCAAAGACACGTATGCACCTGAAACACCTGCTTATCAAACATCGTTACATCATGGCGTTAAACTTTAACATTTACTTAGTTGGTGTCATTTCTGTAGTCTTTTTTTGTGTACCCTATATCCAAACAGAAAAAGCTATGTGATTATTATGAGATTGTTGTCCTATATTAAGAAGCCTCTTATTAAAATTGAATTTGCTGTCTGTCTGTATGAACACCTTGATCTTAGATGCTGTAAGAGCTAAAGACAACAAATTTTGTATGATCTAACATATAGTTATAATGAATTAACTAATATACTTTAATTGTTTATATTTGCTGGAACATGCCATAAAAATCGTCATAGATGTTATTTATAAAAAGCAGTGTATCGCATTGTCGTCGTTCATTTGCCCTTGTACAATATTCGCAGCTGATTTCTGATGGTAACGCTGATTAAACCGAATGCAAAATGATTAGAAATGCTGTACATAGGGGCTAAAATAAATAATGTACTGGTATTGTACTGAAGCGATAAGCATATAAAAAGCGACCCATATTTTTGTAAATGCCCGAGCAACGGCTTCCACAATAAAATAAATGCAAACCTTCCTCACTAACTTTTCAATTCAATGTAACATTTATGCCGCCTGCTCGGCAATTTCCGTTTCCTTATTGCCGGCACATAATCAGCCAACATCTCGCAGCTTTTTTGTACCTAGCTCTGGCGCCACAAGCATCCTACCAAGTACTTACATGTAAATGTAGTATGATATATGTATGTAATACTCATGTCTGTCTGTCACACATCAAATGCTTTTGGCAAGCGACCAAGTGAAAATTTTATGCGCCTCAACCAAGCAAGAAAATCTGCAATTTTCCTTTTCCTTTGAATATGAAAACAAATAGCTGGCTTTCTGCTGGCCTGGCTGGAAGTCTCGACTCCCTGGGCGTGTGTATTTGTAAATGGATAATAAAACATTTCGGTTCCAACTTCTTCTTCTGCTTTTTTTTACACACACACGCACACACACTCTCTCACCTACTTGGCTTCCCCTTCGTGAAGCAGACAGCACTTTTCTTTATTGTTTTCTTTGGCCTTTCATTTGTAGCCGCTAACAAAACGAAAAAAATATCTCATCTTTTTCTCGATTTTTTCTTCTTTAATATGTATGTATTTTTGTTTTTGTTCTGGCTTGGGGAATAAAAGCATGAAAACTTATTACTTCAGCGAGTTGTAGTTTTCCTCTTCGTTGCCCCGCTGGAAGTTTTCTTTTCAGCTTCCAACTTGTCGCAGCTTGTTTATTTTTAGTTGATCTTTTATGCTTTGGGGCGTGCTTTCTATGCAACTCGTGGGCTGTTCCCCCTTCCCCCCACCTTCCTGGTGATAGGTTCGTTGAAACTTGTGGCATTTTAGCACCAAAAAAAGTGGAATATGTTTTGGTTTGACTTAAAATGTTTTTGTCAGGTGATGGTGGCTGCCTGTCGCTACAAATAGCTATTAAACTAAATGCATTGAAGGCTACTATTTTTAAAGCGCATTAAAAACTCAAATATAGAGGGCTTAGCACAAGCTTTAAAAAGAAGAGTATTAATTGAAAATCCCTCAATCTATTGATCTATTGATATTTTTTAGAATGAAATGCCATGGCGTTTCATTCAGTATTTGGCGGCTGTTTAATAAATCCCCCAGCTAGGCCCACCATTGGAGTTTTTATATCTATTTGAATGTCAAGAGTGGCTAGAACAGTTCAACTGAAAACTAACTGGCAATTTAATTGCATTTAAATTAATATTTTTGGGCCCAGAGGTTAGTTTATTTTTATTAAAATGTGTATTAATTAAAAATCCCACAGATAATCTATTGATTGTTTCAGTATACAAGTAAAAGGCCATGGAGTTTAAATCGGTAATTTGATGGCTGTTTCATAAATCTCCCAACTAGGCCTACCGTAGAGGTCTTCGAATTTTTATATTCACAAGCCCATACAGATTGAAATAGTGGAAGCTGAACGTGAAACTAACTGCCAATTTAATTTCATTTAAATAAATATTTTAAAGCCCAAAGAGTAGTTTATTGCGTCTGACAATATTTTCATTAAAATATGAATGTATTAATTAAAAATCCCACAGATAATCTATTGATTGTTTCAGTATAAAGTGCCATGGAGTTTAAATCAATATTTTGGAAGCTATTTACTAAATCTCCCAGCTAGGCCAACATAGGGGGTTTTAGAATTATTTGATTGCCAAGAGCAGAAACAACTGACTTCGCAGAATTGAACGCTAAACGCTGGGCTTTTCGGCTTTCACTTAGCCAATAATTGCATTCAAATTAATATTTTTGGACCCAAAGCGTAGTTTATTTCCAATAATAGCATTCAAATGAATATTCGTGGACCCAAAGGGTAGTTAACTTTGTCTGACAATATTTTAATTAAAATATATTCATAAGTTTATAGGGATGTTAGCATTTTATACAAATATTTGCAAGTAAACAGAAATAGATTGGCGGACAATAAAGTTAGGGGAATTCCCCTTTCAAATTAAGATGTGCCAGTGCGAATAGAGGGCTTAAAGACATCAAAAATAAGGCTTCAAGTTGGTGATTTCTTCTTTTTCGTTCCAAATCACTGAAACATTTCTCAGTACAATCCACCTGAGTCTGTCGTGCGTTTGCATTTATTTTCCTAAGATCCAGCCAGCAGCTATGTACATACATACGATATATTTATATGTATGTATGTATGTATGACATGAAAATAGTTTTTAATTTAATCGGATCAGCCACTCTATCCTCCGACCCATTCCCACAAAATTAAACCACAAAATATTGCCTTGTTTAACGTTTGAACTCTTTCTCTGTGTATTCCCCCTTTCGTCAATTTTTGTTTGTTTTTGTTTTGTTTCTGTTCTTCTCTGTCCAAAGTTTGCCATAAACTTTGTGGACGGCTGTTGAACGTGGGTCAAGCGGATGGTTGAGGTCAAGCGTCGAGAAAGGTAGACGAGCAAATTGCTTGTGGCATGCTGCAAATGAAGTTGACGATATTGTTGCTTGTTGGCCACTTGGATGGATGAGTGCTGCGGGCTGGCCGGCCAACTGGCCAACTGAAATTAATTTATAACTTTGTTAAAATTGCTTTTCGCTTTGATTTCCATTCAAGTCAACTTTTTGAGGTCAAACGTTCTTCTCTCTGCCGCCTGAAAAGGATGAACGTGTTGATTGAACTCTAGCTATTAACTTGGACTCGACTATAGAGTGAAATAGTTTGGCAATACTTGCCTGCCAATCCTTACTTAAATTCAATATTCGTCTCTATACTATATTCCAAGTGGGCTACGATTGGAAAGTCTAGAGCAAGGAATCTCGTCCCTACGTTAATCTTGCCAGTTGTACTATCTCTATTGAGAACATTGTGCGCAAACACTTTATGGTTTCCAGAACGCGGAGTTTCCAATTCTGTAAATTGGTCTGACCAATTTACGCTGGGTAAGTAGAGCTTTCGACAAAGAAATTAGACCAAGAAAAAAAATGTGATAACCCTCCCAGCAAAATGAATCGTCATGAGGGTTTTGCTTGCAATGGTTGCGGCAAAGTAGGCTTCACCGGACGTTGTTATCGCTGCCTTGCCTGCCGAGACTTTAACATATGTTCCGAGTGCTATGAGAATGATTTTACCACATCTGAGCACCCATTCGATCATCCGGTGAAGTGCGTCTTCACGCCAGCAGACATCGAGCTGTACTTTGGCGGCGAATATATCAGCACCGATCCGCCGCAGAGCTATCGTTGTCCGTACTGCAAGATATGGGGCTTCGATGAGTCGACATTAATAGAGCATGTGTCGTCGGTGCATCCCAATGCCAGTCCCCTGCTGGTGTCCACCATGGTCCAGTTATTTGAACAGCAGCAGGCAGCCCGCATATTCCTGGAGGATGAACAGCTCTCAGCATTTACTGCCTCCGCCAATTCACGCAACGAGATGATGAACCGGACAGAGGGATCGCTCGATTTGTATCTGGAGCCATTAAATCCGGATGGCAGCTATAAACGTGTTCGTCCGCGGCCCGAGACGACGAGGACTGCAACCAGAAACAATGAGGCAACAAGGGAGCGTGGTAACAGAAACAATAGACGGGGTGGTGGTGGCGATGGAGGCGGTGGAGGTGGCGGCGTCGCGGGGCAAGGACGTGGAAGAAGAAATGCAGGCAGTCTCGGGGGGAATCCTGCTAGTTTCGGTAGCCCTGGTGATCCCAGTCAGTCGAATGGCTCGGCCGCTATTGATGCTCTCAACAACAATGCGCATAACGCTGCAGAGAACCAAGCAACCACACCTGCTCGGCGTATGCCACGCAGCAATACACCGCCAGCACCGCCCACTCGTCGCCAGTTGCGTCGCAGAGAACTCGATCGTAATCGGCTGCATTTATCTCACATTGAGGATCTACGCTTTACTATGTCGGAGGCGGAACGCCAAAGACTGGATTTCATGCTGCCACCGCTAACTGAGGCGCCACCAGCTTCGCCCGCACAGACGACCACGGGACGGCCGCACATCACCATCACAGACGTCATACGCTACTATGGAGAGCAGGAGGCGCCCCATCATGTGAGCTGGCTGGATAGCAATGCGCCGGCCACTGGCTACATCAGTGGCGGTCCCTCTGGCAGCGGTCGCAACGTCAACATTTTCGGCACCTCGATTCCAGCGCAGAATGTGCCACGCGCCTTCTTCCTCACATCGGAGAACTTCACGCGTGAACTTCCCTCGGCGGCGTTACGTCCCTCCTCCTTTACCAGCCGCGGCACGACCGCGGGCAACAGCAGTCGCACTCAGCGCCGCAGCAGGAACAGCGCCAACACCAATACACGCACACTACGCTACCTTGACTTCAGTGAGATGCCAATGGATGAAACCGATATGCTTGTTTCTCATCTAACACCCGATGTGGCGATCGCGACGCCCGAGCCAAATGCCGTCGCCGCTCTCGAGCCGCCGGCTCGGGAGGAAGAGCGTTCACGTTTCCTATGCCAGAAATTCCTCACCCCTAGTTCCGAGCGAGAGCCGGAAGAACAGACGGCCTTTCTTCTGCATCGCGCCGAGTTTGTCTCACAATTGCTCGCATCCGCCCTAAGCGTTGAGCACTTGCTGCCAGCCGAGCCAACGGAAGTGGATCAGGAAGTCTCGGCTCTCCCCACAACACCATCGTCTAATCCGAAGTTTGGAAATCGATCTATGGGCGACATTGTGGGCGCTGGCGATGCAGAACTAGCCCTTGAGCCAATCTCTAGATAATGTTAAAGGCGTTCTCTTTGGCTTTGGAATTAGGCCAACAAAAGCACTAGACATCGTTGCTATTTTTTTACTGAACGCTTTCAAATTCTTGTGAACTGTTTACAAATTTCAGTACCTTCCTATGGACAGCCAAATTTTTGTTGTGTAATTTCTTGTGATATAAAAATATATACTCGCATATAGACGCGTTATTGTATTAGCCTTTGTGGAGTTAAAAATTTCACTTGTTTCAAATACTAAATAGCATGTTCCATTAATAAATAAATAAAGGAGTACAAGCCAAGTATGGAAATATATAGCATGTATTATATGGTTACCTCTTTCTACTCTAGAATTCCAAATGTTTCCTCACTCTCCGATTGGTTTTAAGACTTTTGTTTAATATATTATATTGGTGGGGGAGTCATTGAGGCCTTGTATGTTGTGTTGGGACCCCATTTATAGCTCTAAATTCTCTGTTGATATAATCATACTTTGCTTTGGTCCCATTATGACTTTTGCGGCGCCGTTTCTTGCTGGAAATATCAGCTATGATATCGTAGGAGTTCTGGAACTTAACTTGATGTATGCTATATAGTCTCTAAAACCCTTAAGCTTCATCTTCTCATCATCTTGTGTAGTCACAGTTTAATACCTAGACCGCTTTCTTTTATTTGTTTTCAAGTATTCAAAATTTTGGTCTGAATTCTCGGATGATATAGGCGTTATAATACTCATACTTTTCTTGGGTCCTAAATGACTTTTGCGACGTGATTATAGGTGTCCTCTAACCTGGTGTTTGTGACATACTCTCTGAGAACGTAACTTCCTTGTTTAGTCAGAGCTCAAATACGTAAACCGCTTTCTTGTACTTCATTCCGTTCAATAAATATTCAAAATCTTGGTGCATTCTTTATGGAGTTTTATTTAACATCCATTTTGTTTCTGGTTTTTAGAAATATTTATATAAATATTATTAGAAATATTATTGTTATTTCTTCATCTCTATTTCTTTTCGTTTGGTCGATTCGTTATTAGATATTTTTGTATAGAAATTAGAATTTATTATTCTTGAGTTTTATTAAGTTTAAGTTGATTTTTTACATCGACAGCTTTGTTTGTTGTTGAATTAAATAATATCTACCGATGTGTTCGCTTGGCTACCTGTTAATTAACAGTTAACTGACTTTTTTTTAATCTGGGACGTCTCGGTTTCACAGAATTTGCAGATCCATACGATATTATTTGGCCAATTGAGCAAAGAATGCGTCACACATTAACATTAATATTATTGTTATTTCTTCATCTCTATTATTATATTTTTTTTTTTGCTAGGATTATTTGGTATTCGATATTTTTGTAATTTCCATAGGCTTTTTTATTTTTTCATTTTATTAGGTTTCAGTTCTCTATTGTATTGATTTTTCTTATATCGGCAGCTTTTTTTGTTGATTAAATAAATAATATCTACAGATGTCTTCCCTTGACCTTCTGTTTATTAAAAATAAACTGACTTTTTAGAAATGAAGCATGTTTTTTTCAAATCTGGGAGACAGAATTGCAGATCCCCATCGAATCGTTTGGTCAATTGAGCAAACAATGTGTCACACATTGTGGCATATCCATTTATCAATCCCACCTTTCAGCACTCTCTGTGGCAGCTCCATTTATGTCGCTGCCACTCCCACGTCTACCTGCCCGAGCCGGCTAATAGTTGCTGCCACACATTTTAGGTTAATTGCAAAGTCAACAGCCTCGCGTGCCCGTGCGGAGAATCAAAACCACAATTTTGCGGTGGTTCATGTGGTTGCCGTTTTCCCATCCCCAGCAGTCACTTCCATTAAAATGTCCAAGCAAGTGAACATTTTTATTAGCAGCACTCAGCACATTTTGCATTTTGTGTTTGCTTAAATTTTTGTTTTTTGCGCAAATTGCAAAATGTATTAAATTACCTCAGTGAGGAGGAAGGGACGAAACAATACTATAATCTGTGAGTTTAAACTTAATTTCTTAATTGAATATAATTGGATAAATGGAATTGAAGTGCAGGCTTACCAGTGCGAGCATTTCATCTCCGATTTTCCTTGTCTGTGCGCCGACTTAAGCGAAAATCTCTCTCCCAGCCAGTCAATCATGCGTTGGCATAGCAATTAAATTTCTCGGTGCACCCACTCAGCATTCGGCATGGAAATTGCTTTCCATGGACTTTAATTGTTTAATGTTTGTTTTTGCAAACTTTGCACTTCCTGGCAATTTTGTGTTATAAACGAAAATGTTTTCAAACTCGATGGCAGCAAATATTTAGATGAACAATTTATAATTATAATACTACAGCTGAGAGGAGCAAAGATGAAAATTAGAAATTAAAAGTGTAAAGCTTCTGAAAAGCAAAGAATTATGCAGTCCTTCAATGGAAGGGGCGTTAACTCAACTTTTTGTAATGTCGCAAAGAACAAATGTTATTGATCAAAAGGATACATTAGGTTATTAGTAACTTTTTTCTAAATTATACCGATATGAATTGCTATACTTTTTTGAGAAAATCAATCTAAATCTGAAGAGAAGGTTACAAAAGAAGCTTCTGCTGCTTAGCTATTGTTTTATTGTATTTGTATCTCAACAACCAATGACCGTCGGCATAAGGAAGGAATATTCAACTTATAAAAAAGCCTTATAAGCTAGGAAAGAAGAAGTAGAATAAATCTAATCAAATTACAATAATATCTAATAAATGCGTCCGGCTCTGTGGGGAAACATTATTTACCTTTCGGCTAGCTAGAACCCAACTCAATCAAATAAAATAAAAAGAAAAGACTTAACAGAGAAAGGAAGCTTAGAAATCAATTAAACGCTAATTTAAAAAAAAAAGTAAACTCAGACCCGCTGGGGGAAATTTATTAGCCAATCCCACTACATAAGTAATATACGAAGAATGGTAGCCAACACCTGCGGCTTGAATACAGAGTCTAACACCTGCTTGACCCAGAAAATAAATCTGGTATGACGCATACGCATCGAACTAGACCCTTACTTATCGTATTTGGTTTGCCACTCATCGGCCATTTTCTTATCCTGCCGGTCTGCCATCATCGTAGAATCGCAGATGTGCGTCCAATTCCTTCTCTACAGTTTTATCGTTTAACGATGGAATAAAGTTCTCTGCTTCTGGTTCTTGTGCACTCTTATCCGATTCAATTATATTGATGAGCGCCTCAGTTTGTATCTGCGTTTTTTTCAATTGTCCAGAATTGTGCAAAATCTTCTGTAGCTGGAAAAGGGAAAGATAACACTTTTGGGCATACATCGATTTATCTCATCATTCTAATAATGAAGAAATGATTTCTTCTTCGTTCTCCTTTTTAGAACGCTTTTTAGCCTCCGTGTAAAGGGTTTTAAAATATTACAAATAGGGAGAACAAAGAGTCTATTATAGACTATAAAATTGAATATCATGGCTTACTTCAAATCTTTTCCAATAGTAATTTAATAACTGGATCGACTTGCTGATCGCCTTTTTATTTGATAAGATCTCGATTGCTTGGAGCTGCTTTCACAAACACAAACCAAATTGACTATCAAACCATATATATACATACATACATATGTAGATTTAATGTCGTTTATTGTCAAAGCAACAAGCAATAAAGTCCGATATGGCAATCGTTTATTATTTATAATGAAGATAATAAAAAATTGTTGAACTTTAAAAGGTATTGGCACTTCAGCCACAATTTGACAAACCCTTTTTAAGACTGCAATACATTTTGCGCTAATAGAAATGATTTCATTGCAAAATCAGAAGCAGCTGGAGTATGGTTTACAAACAAGAGAATACTTTAAAAAAAATCTATACAACGGGCTTTACATCTCTTTAATATTAGCGGATTTAAATAGTAAAGTGGTTAAAATATACTACATTGTATTTTATTGTTTTTTTAACCAGAAAGAATTTCTTATGCAACAAATAAAATAAAAATATGCAAATAAGAAGAGAAATTCGAATAGCCATGTAGATAAGGTTATAAATAATAAGAGATTGATATATTTTTAAGATAATGACATGCAATGCCTAACGGTTTTGAGAGAACCTTAGAGATGAAGTCTTGTGTTTTGTTTATTACTTACTTCATAAACATCGATCAAGTATGTTAGCCGCCTTTGAAAATAATTATTAATCAGTAGCTGAATACGGTTTTGTAAATTGACAGAATATAAATTAAAATAGACGTTTTTTAGTTGTCAATATAATCTTAAGAATAGAGTACGAACATTATAAACGAAATAAAACAATATTTATAATCATTAAACTGCTACTAAGTTCCAAGTCAATATCGTACCAAAATATTCATAAACAAGATGTCTTTCATACTAAATACACAGCTCTTTTAATCTGACATCCCAATATGTTATTTGCGGGCGTCAACAATAGACATCGGCTCTAAATATGTGGAAGTAGTGATGGACAGACGGACGGACATTCTAATAACATTTTCTAGAATTTACCGATTTGTATAGTATTTAAAACAAAATTAGACAATTGAATATGTGAAAAGTTTGGTTTATGTAGCTCTTAAAATATGGACAGTAATGACGAAATTCTGTAGCGGAAAGAGGGGAGGAGGAGTCAAAAAAATAAAATAAACTCGTGTAGCTTAAGGAATAGGAGCGTCTATATAACAGGTTTGGTTAATGAGCCGTCAACCGTTTCCGAAATGAAGGCGTTCATTTAAACGAACAGATGGACATGTCTAGATCGATTTATCTCGTTGTGCTGATCCTAATATATATACTTTATGTAATCGGAGATGCTTCCTTCTGCATGTAACATACCTTGCACAAACCTAATATAGCCTTTTTACCCTACGGGTACAGGTTATAAAAAGAAGAAGAAGACCAAACTTGATGCTGCAGTTTGTGGGTTTAATACTAGAGTGAACGTGTTTCGCTAATTACTTTTCTTAGAATTGACAGATTTGGATGAAATTTGAAACAAAAGTAGCCAATTGTATATAGATTACGTGTACAAAGTTTGATTTATGTTGCCTCAGACGTTTCCGAAATCCAGGCGTTCATCCAAACGAACAGACGCACATCTCTAGATCGATTTCTCCCATCATGCTGATTAAGAATATATATCTATACTTAGAGAGAGATGCTTAATTCTGCCTCTTATATGCAAAACCTACCCTTTTCACACATATCTGGTCATCAGCTAATGATTACTATTACTGCTCTACAGTAATAGTTATTTTAATTATAATGTAAGCCCTTGACAACAAGCTTTTCAATGGGTGTGTTCGCCAGCCGTGCCCCACTAACCAGCGTTATTGCAACTGTCCAGCTGAAAACTGGAACAGTTCGACCCAGATAGCCGGCCCCCATACTAATACTTGCATATAGTATGTACAAGTATAATGGCACATTAACACGGTGCACTTGACTTTGGCATGGAATTTGCGTTGACCTTCAAATGTGCCAGCCAACATAGAAAATGTTGAGTTGCCAGTCGATGTAAGTCGCCTTCCAGCCTTGGGGTAGGACGGGGGGATAGACAGGGGGTTGAAAATGATACGCGTGTTGGGGCATAGGAAACGAAGCAAAGCAACCCCCAGAGACTTGGCATGAATGCTGAATGGGCCTAGGCTGCCTGGCCTGCCCAGACATTTACGCAATTATGACATCATCGTCCCCATCCCTTTTTATAAACAAAGTTGAGCACATTAGCCGCAAATCTGTTATCCAGCTCTCCACTCGTATTTTGCAGATATGCCGCCTACTATTGGAAAGTGTCGCGTGAAGGGCGTCGCGTCTACATGGACTACTACTACATGGAGAATGGGAAGCAGATGTATGGTGTCCCGATTGGTGGCATTGGAGGCGGCAGCATCGGACGTGGCTATGGCGGCGAATTCTGTCGCTTTCAAATGCGTCCTGGCATCTACGAGTATAATGTGGTGCATGCCAATCAGTTTATAGTCACAATTAAGGATCAGAAAGGCTGCACAATCTTCCAAAGTTTGCTCTCCAAGTGCAGGTATGAGTTTTTTGGTTCAATCTATAATCTATTTGCTGTCCAATCTTATCATACATACAAGACTATTTCCATTAATTATCGCACATTCTCATCATACATATGTAGTATGCGTAGATGCGGTGGTCAGACAGACAAACAATTTGCGTACAAATGTATTTAATTTGAAATAATATTGTATGCAAATTATTTGGCCGTGTGACCACAGCTTTAGCTTGTCAGACAGACAAACAATTTGCGTACAAATGTATTTAATTTTAAATAATATTGTATGCAAGTTATTTGCCCGTGTGACCACAGCTTTAGCTTGTCAGACAGACAAACAATTTGCCTACAAATGCATTTAATTTGAAATAATATTATATGCAAATTATTTGCCCGTGTGACCATCGCTTTAGCTTTGTGCTTGTTTTTTGCGACACATTTTCAGCATTTTATGTTCGTGACTCGTCAACAGCACGTTTGTTGTTATTATTGTTATTATTATTGTTGTTGTTGTTGTTACTGCCTGCATGTTATGGATTTGATTTCTCGTCTTTAATTTGTTTATTTCTCCCACTTTGTTGGTCTCTGGCTCGTTTTTTTATGAACGCTGTCCCTCTTGCTTTTATGCGCATTCTAAAGTGCTTTTTAGGGCACATTCGCTCGAACGTCGCGTCGTCCATTATTTATTTATTTATGATGATGGGTTTTTCATTTTATAAAATGTAAATGATTTATGTAATGTATGTACATATGTATTTGTGTTTACCATCATGATGGACAATTATAACGTTGAGCGTTGAAATAAGCTGACTACCAACACGAACGAACAAAACAAAGTGGCACAATGAACCTCACTTAAGTCGTACACAAACAATTCTATATATACTAAATATAGTACATGCCTAAGTATATTGCATGTTATTCAATTTCGAAATAATGCAGGTCACATGTGAGAGTTTTCTGTCATATTGGATAGCTGTCATATACTACTTAGATATCTGCAATCGGTAGAGTAATTGCAAAGAAAATAATGTATAAATGTGGGGGTAGTCGTAATAAGGTTGAATAAGTTGGATAAAGATAAGTTCTTTCAAAATTTATTCTAGTCGCTTTTACTTTTTTATATCAATACAATGAATTCATGGTTCCCATCGGTACGAATATATATAGTTATATAAAGGGTTTATAAATTATTACCCATTGAATTACCCATTTATAAAAAGTTTCAAAACCGTTTACATAACTTCAGAAACATTTAAACTTGAAACATAAATTTAAGACTAAACAAATATCTCAAGTATATAAAACAGTTTGTACTGTCTGACTGACTGATGATTGATGATCAACGCACAGCCCAAACGGTAAAAGCTAGGAAGCTGAAATTTTGACTCAAGTATCCTTTAATAGCGTAGGTTGGCGATAAGAATTTTGGAAAATTCCAACTCCAAAGGGGGGAAAACCGGCTCCAACGTTTGTATGAAAAATCTACAATTTTCACCTGATTAACTTCAAACTTAGTTTGTATACTCTCGGAAAAATTTTAAGAAAAACTACTTGTTTTTTGAAATTTTTACTGAAATATGTGGAACTCGTATACTATTTTATTTCCTTATTATAAAAACTAAGCTATAATGATAAAATTGATTTAGTTTTTAAGTATTTTTGAAATGATATGAAAATATATATAGTGTATGCTATAATATTTTGCTTGTTTTTCAAAATTGCTATTGTCAAGCGACTCTATGAATTTAAAATAAGAGTTATATAAGATACGCACTATATAATTAATAGTACATTAACAAATTCTCGAAAGTTTTTTAGTTATCTACGTATTGTTCGATCAGCTTGGAAATGCATCTTTATTAACAAATTAAATAGATATTTTAAATAGTTATGTGAAAGGATAATCGTTTGCCTTTCGAGAACGTTTTTAGACCATTGTTATCCCTATTTTTTTTAGCTAAGACTTCATTGTGAAAGCGAAAGTTTAGTTGAATATAGTATAGTTTATTGAAAGTCTTCATATCAACCAACAAAAATTAAAAAGCTTAGCCTAAAGTTTGTCACATTTCAAGAGTTTATGCTAAAGTAGTAGTCAAAAGTCGAACCGATATTCCAGCATGTTTTATTTATTTATTTTGATTTAATTTGTAAATCATTAATCATCTATCGGATCGTATTGTACTTATAATTTATATTTGTATATTATAAAGCCAGTCAGTGTCTACCATATGTTCTGCAAACCCACCGTGAACGTTGGTTATTCCTTATAAAAAGGGTTTTAGTTTAGTTTTCGCATTACTTCTAATACTAAATGCTATAACTACAGCTTACTCTTCCAACTATGCTTATAAGGTCTGTGCTCCCAAGGCGCAATCTCTATTAACGAGTTGGCAATGAATTCTTTTTTGTTGTTTTCCAACACTGTAGTACAACTAATTGAAAGACAAATAAAGTTTCTATTAAGTTTTGACGGGCAGACCCAATTACAAACGCTCTCATGCTTTTGAAATGTGTTTTAATGGGAGAAAACAATATATGGCTTCAATAACTTAATCCCTAAACCCCTTATATTAAGTGCGTTCGAACCATTTGTAAATAGTTGATAAAATGTCTACAACATCTGTATATACTATATACATTTAGTGCTGCTGTCATGTCCGTACTAATACTCCATCCTTTCTCTCGTTTTAACTCAAATGAAATTGGTTTTGGAAACTTTTTATAATTATGAATTCAATTTATTTTCTCTTATTTCTGCTGCACCAAAACAAATGTTTAAATACTTATATATTTATATATATATATATCAACAACAACAAAAAATGAAAATAAATAAAAACTTAATTTGTTTATACACGCAACAAAACAACAACAAATCATCATAAAAATATATACTTATTGGCTTTGGTCTTGGATATTGTATGACACGCTCTGGTTTTATGGCATCTTGGGTACTACGGGCACTCGAAAATATCGAACATCGGGCATCTTCATCGTTATGAGAATTATGATTTGCTTTGTGGGTTTTGCACTTTGGTTTGCTTAACGCTCTCTCTCTCGATAAATCATCACAAAAACCATTCAAATAAAAATATATATAGCACGAATAAGTCATCCAAATCGAAAATGCGTCACCTGAAAAACAACAGTAACAGTAATAACAACAACAACAACAATCCGGAGGCAGCCGAAGCCGAAACTCAAAAATCTAAATGTCAACTGCCCAATTGCAGCAGAAGTGCGAAGCAGCCTCTGAGCGCCTGGCACTCCAATATCGACGATTCGAAGTGCAGCTATACGGGTCTGTATCCGCGCTCCTGGACCGAGTACGATCTATCGCCGTATGGCGTGCGTCTGGTCTGTCGCCAGATATCGCCGGTCATACCGCACGATTACAAGGAATCGAGTCTCCCATGCGCCGTCTTCGTCTGGTCCGTGGAGAATGTGAGCGATCAGGAGCGTAAGGTGTCCATTACGTTCACGTTCAAGAATGGAACCGGCAACAAGAAACAGGATGCCGAGGGCGGTGCCGAATCCCAGCTGATTGGCGAGGGCAATGCCAAGGGTGTGGCTATAAAGCAAAAGATAGCCGACATGCCGTGCACCTACAATTTGGCCTGTCGGGTGCTTCCCGAAATCAGTATTACGCGTTGTCCACAATTCGATCCGGCCGGAAATGGTGAGCAGCTGTGGGCCGAATTAAAGGAGCACGGCCAGTTAAGTGAGCAGCCGACACAGGAGACCCTTAAGAGTACGTTGCTATAACTATATAAACCTAATCAAAATTTCATGTTTATTTCAAGTATTTTTCTTCTTTTTGGAGACTTAAATATTGTTTAAGAATAAGTTTAAACTTACTTTATAAAGCGATATCAAACTTTTTTTTTTTAATTTCAGAAAAAGTTAGCAAGTTGTTTCAAGGTTTCTATAGATACATTATTGATTAGAAAATAAAGATAGCACTCACAAAAGTCTGTGTTGAAGCGCCAAAATTAAGCTGTGTTCAGACATACAAATCAATTTTAATGACAAATCGTCAAACTTTACGATTTTGTCCTGAAACTTTATTTTATTCCACCCAAGAAGCAAAAATAAAGCTATATAAGTACAATAAGTCCGACATTTTCCAAAGTTTTGGTAAGAAATGTTTGCTCTTTTATTGGCTGCTATGATCACCAGAATCAGATTTTCGCATGATAATATTTCCTACTCTTCATCTGTTGAGAAAATCGGTAGTGGAAATAAGTAGTAGAAGAAATTTTCATAATCCTAACATTTAAACAAATATTTCAAAGCTTTAAAATATAGTAACAGCCAAAATTTGTTCAAAAAAAAGAAACACTAATTTCCAAATACAAAATTGATTCAAAACTAATAATGAAAATTTTACAAATAAAAATGGAAGACTATTATTTTAAACATTTCTTTTGCAAAATTTCAATAAACATAACATTTTTCGAAACAAATCTTTTGCTTTAAATGATCAAGAAAACAATGATTTCAAAAACTAAAAGTATTCCATTATTATTATATTATTATTATATCACTATATAGTAATGTTTCAATTATTATACGGTATATTAAAATTAATTTTGCTCCACAGCCAAGGATATTGGCGTCGCTGTCTGCGCACAGCTAGCTCTTAAGCCCAAATCCTCCCACGACCTGGAGTTCGTACTTGCCTGGGACATGCCGCAAATACAGTTTCCACGTAAACTAAAGACGCACACTCGCTATTATACCAAATACTTCGATGATAGTGGTGAGGCGGGTCCAAAAATTTGCGAATATGCGCTCAAACATTATGCGAGCTGGGAGCGTTTGATCGATGCCTGGCAGCGACCAATACTTAATGACGAGTAAGTATGCTAATAATTCTCCAAAATTATTAATATTAAAATAATTAAAATAAAAAGTTGAGTAAAATTAAGATTCCTTTGCAAATACTATGATCAAATTCATATAAATTCAGCATTTCAGTTCTATAATCAAGAATAACAATTAATAATAGTATTGTATAAGTATTTTGATTGAAAAGTGGAGTTTTTTTTTTTAAAACAGACAACAGTTTTGGAATCTAATGACAGAATATGGAATATGAATTTATGTTTTTTTAATTTTACGGCAAACATAAAGTTTTAATAAAAGCCAGCTTAAACAATTTAAAGGAAGACAAAGTGTTTGAAAATTAATTAATATCTTAAGTTACAAATTATTGTAAGTTAAAAAACAGATTTTTCAGCACCTTTTAAAATGTTGAACGGAAGAATATATTTATTAACGATAATTATTCCCAATGGAAGGTGATAATTATTAAGACGCTCACCAGAACTCCTATCCAGAGATCGACCCCTTTCTAACGATCGACTATCTCTATGTGGAATCGTACAGTCATCGTTTTAGCTGGGCAAGGTCTCCCATAGCTATTCCATATTAGCTATAATAATGGTATCTAGAAAACAATTAACAATGGGTTCATTAACGAAGACTGTGACTGATTGCCGATGTTTTAAAGTATAAAAATTCAGTATATATTTCTAAGGATCTCTTTTCAATACGAGTTTAAAAGTTAAGTTAATATTATTGAACCTAAAACTTAGAGATTGCGCCATTTAAATCTTATATTTTTAATAGAATAGAAATTACAAATTCTTCGATAGTTATTTTAATACATTAATATTCCATTTTCAGTATTCTATAATATTTTCTAGAAATCATTTTAAATTATTTTCTTACACTAGGAATTTTGATAGTCAAAAGAATGTTTTGATTTAAACATTTCCCTTTTTCCCCACACCTAGCGGCCTACCCGACTGGTACAAGTGTGCCATCTTCAATCAGCTCTATTTCATATCGGATGGCGGCACTCTGTGGCTAAAATGTGACTCCTCGCTGGGCGAGCAATTGGCCTACGATGATCCGCGGATCGCCTATGGCCGCTTTGGCTATCTGGAGGGTCATGAGTACCGCATGTACAACACCTACGATGTCCATTTCTATGCATCGCCCGCCTTGGCCCACTTGTGGCCAAACCTGCAAGTGAGTCTGCAGTACGATTTCAAAGATGCCATCGGCGCCGAGCTGAATGATACACGGAAAATGTTGTATGATGGGAAAGTATTGCCACGCAAGGCCAAAAACTGTGTGCCCCATGATCTGGGGGATCCCGATGAGGAGCCCTTCACACTGATCAACTGCTACAATATACACGATGTGAACGATTGGAAGGATCTCAACACGAAGTTCGTGCTCCAGGTGTACAGGGACTATTATGTGCTGAACGAGTTGGCACAAGCGCAGGCCGATAATGCCAGTAAATTCAGCTCCATTGAGTTCATAGACAAGGAGAGCCTCTATGAGATGTATTCGCAGGATAATAAGCGCAAGAACTCGGCGGATGAGAAGCAGCGTAAGTTAAGAAATGTTAATCCCTACTAATCAGGCCCATTTATTAATTATTTATTCGGATATTCGCAGAGAATCGCAAATCGGCTTCCATGTACATCAACGAAACGAACGGAAAGGTTTATCTGATGGATGGTATTACCTATTTGAAGGCTATGTATGGTGCCTGCAAGGCCATCATGGAGCGTACCATTGAGTATGACAAGGATAATGATGGCTTGATTGAGAACACAAAAATGCCGGATCAAACATACGATACATGGGTGATGGATGGACCGAGCGCCTACTGCTCGGGTCTCTGGCTGGCTGCCCTGCAATCCATGTCCGTGATGGCCACCATTCTCGATCAGCCAAACGATTGCTTGCGCTATCAGGACATTTTGGAGAAGGGCAAACGTTCGTTGGAGGAGAAACTGTGGAATGGCAGCTACTATCGCTTCGATCTATCGCACAATCACCGGGACACCATTATGGCCGATCAGCTGTGTGGTCATTGGTATTTGAAATCGTGCGGCTTTGATTATGAGATCTATCCCAAGGAAAATGTGCGCGCCGCTCTTAAACGGATCTACGATAACAATGTCATGGGCTTCCATGAGGGCAACATTGGGGCGGCCAATGGGTTCATAGCCAATGCCTCGGATCCCGAGAAGCCGGGACATGTGGACAACAGCAATTTGCAGTCCGAGGAGGTGTGGCCAGGCGTTACCTACGCGCTGGCCGCCACAATGATACAGGAGGGCATGTTCGAGGAGGCTTTCCAGACCGCTGGCGGCATGTACAAGACCATCTCCCAGCGCATTGGCATGAATTATGAAACCCCAGAGGCACTGTATGGAGAGAAGCGCTATCGCTCCATCGGCTATATGCGACCCCTCAGTATTTGGTCGATGCAAGTGGCCTGGGAGCGGCGCAAGGCACTGCGCGACTAAACCAATGCAATCTAGTACAATTCAACATTAAACAATTGACAATTAGTTTATAGCATACATCATACAAGTATATGAATCGGTTTGTCTTTCTTGTCGTGCTAAACTCTAATCCCTATGTATTTTCAACCAAACCAAAGATTTTTAAGTTCTAAGCTGCAAGCTATGAGGCACAAAGCGCAGGTCTCCCCTGCCCTAACCAACGGTTGATATAACGAGCTTACGTAGCGAATGTTTCAACAAACGAAAGCTTTATATTTAGTTTTAATTCTTAAGGCGGTCAGTTCGACGTTTGTGTTTTATTTTATTTAACTTTTTTTCAAACAACCTTGTCTTCTTGAGCATTTACAATACATAATCTAATTATAAAACACAAATAGTAGCTAATCAAATGGTGGCTGAGCGATATTCACAAATCATGGCATCTGCTATATATCTACACAAATACCTACAAATATACATACTACTACATACATATACATACATACATACATATATATATTTTGCGTGTTTCTTAAGTACAATCAGTGATGGCACAAACGTATGTATTTCAATGTTCAATTTAATGTTTATTAAGCAACATATACGACTTGAATTCAAAAAGTATGTATTTACATGAAATGCAAATTCATATTAAATTTATCTATGTCTATAAACAAATAAGCTGATCCATAATCAGTTATTCAATGTGTAAAACAAAATAAAACGGTGAAAAATGTAATTGCGACTATTATTTCAAGATCTATGTATTTGTGAAAATTATATAGCAACGTTTTTCGAATTAGATTTGGAGAAAATTAGTTTATATTTCCATTTGCAAGGTATTTCCCAACCAATTTGTAGTTATCTACGTTTTGATACTGCTATTTCAGGGAAAATTAACGAAAATTATATAAATTTGATAAAAAAAATATTAATTTTTGTAAAGAATATATTATTGGTATCTAATATTTCTGTAATTATATTTTTTTTTAGGATGTTCTGCGAATGGTCTTCACAAACGAATGAAATATTCCAGAGCAAAAAAATACATAATTGGATGGTTTTTAAACAAGTTTTAAGGACTTTGATGACACTTTCTTTAAGCAAGTAGCAACTTTCTCACACAAACCATTTATAAATCGTATTTCTCCTCGAGGACAAGTGCAGATGGGATTGGTGTTATCTATGAAGTCAAGATCCGTAAGTTTTTGCATCAACTTTCTGACCATGTTGTATTTCATTATAATTATTTATTGAACAAGCTTCTCCGCTTACCAAAAAAACCCGATTTGATTAAAGTTATAGTTTAAGTTTGAGTTATCTATTTGAATGGCATAAAATGTTGCCATTTCGCCTAACTTTAGTAAGTCTCTTACATTCTCTTGTAGCTTATCTTCATTATTTCTATATATGCTCCGCATTCACATCTTAGGCATTGATCTCTAATCTTACGATTAATGGGACCCATCATTTCATTAATCAACACCTTATTCTAAGAAATTCTTATCTAAGAGAAGATTCGAACTGGATAAACGTATAATATTTAAGTATATTTTATTATTTTTTATTAATTATAAAACGTTCAACTATTTTTTCTCAAATTTTTTAGTCTTAGACAACAATGAATTCAAAAACTAGACTATGTACACTAAATTTGGATGAACTCTTTTTGGACCTTGCCATCAACTACTATTAAGTTCTGATTTATTATTTACACTGCTGCGATGCGTGCCTGTTAAACTCATCCAGTACTGCAGAAACTTTTCGTACTCCCGCTTGCTGCGGCACACAATCACAAGCGAGGAGGGACGACAACCGATGGATTTGAGCTCCTCCATCCGCGCTTTTGTCGTTTTAAGACTGTGACACAAAATACGCGGCACCTGCGCTACTTCGAAGCGTGAAAACTGCGCATCGTTAAGCAAATAGTCTAGAACTTCTTTGATCTGCGAGAAAATAAATCTTAGTTACGTGTATTGGCTTTTTAGGTATATTATTTTTGGAGCCACACCTTTGTAACGCGCACGGTGTGCACCTGCGGATGTTTGTCCATAATGGCTTTGGTTTCCTGCACACTGAATCCCAAACGATCTGCCATGTATTCCGCCACTGAGGAGAACTTGCCTAATACTCGTAGCTCATCTAACGACAGTTTTAAGGAGCTGTAAGCAACATTGTTAGTGTAAAAATGTGATGGTAATTGTCACCAGAATAGTTTAATTACCGCTGCAAAATTGGCTCTGGACAGCGCACCATCCACGGCATAATTTTATCCTTCTTCGCCCGCTTGGCACGCTCTAATCGCAACTGCACTGACTTGGGTGTATAGCGAAAGGCCCAAAGATCTTTCAGTATGTTTAATGGTGACACATTGTAGTCGATCATGTGTTGCAAATTCTTCTCGAACATGTCGAATGGCATTTCCAAGATGAACAAACGCTTCGAAAGGTATTTGGTAACCAATTCAGGGGCCACTTGCAGTTTCTCGCTAATGTAGTAGACACGATTTCCATGTTCGATTGTGTCCATTTCCTTGTTCAACGCCGACACCAGTTTGCGCAAACGCGGCAAAGTGAGACGCAGAAAGGGCACAAAATGATTGATGTCACGTATCGGCATGCTTTTGATGAGCTGCATCTTTTGCTCCAGTCGTTCTATAAACGTTGTAAGTATATGATTTTTTTTAGAAGAACATGTACCCCTTGTGCGATATACTTACTGACATCCAGCGTCAAAAGCCAGGGATATTCGAGAAAACTGCGCTTGCTCACCCCCTCCAGCTGCAAAGCGTCCAGCGTTAGGGTCAGAGAACGGTTTCGGTAGCTTCGATGCACCAACTCATCGCTCATTATGCGCTCGGCCTCGGTATCCGTGAGACGGAAGCGTTCGCGTAGAGCTGAAATCAGGACACTGGATTTCGTGCCTGTTTCGTTTTCGGTGCTATAGGGTTTCTGCACATATTCGTTATCCGATTCGTTTGTGGCGCTAGATGTGAAAAGCGATTTCTTCGCATTTATGGTTGCATTCTCCTCCAATTGCTCGGTAAATAGTGTACGATGGCTCCGCACGACAGCATTCAAGGGTAGACAGGCGTTGCTCCTGGCTGATTGCAGCTTAAGTGCGCTCTCAAAAGTACGCACCAAATTGCGCAACATGCTTAAAGCACTTCAATTATTAATTAATTTATAAAAATCTGCGTTACAAAACAATTTATAAAATCCACTGCAGACCGGCGTAATAAACAGCTGACCGTTGGCAATGGGGGTAGTACTTATTGCGAACAGTCTGGCAGCGCTGTCTGGTGTTAGTCTGACAGCTCTCCCAGGAGTGTCTTAATTTACCGCGCAAGTAAAGGCACAATTTAAATTAATTTAAATTGTATAAAATATTGTTTAAAAATGTACAGTATTGATATTAATCAATATGGCTCTTCTGTACAATGCTGTGTGTGTGTTTATGACAAGATGCAGGCTCTGCAAGCGGCGCAATTGGATCCAGAAATTAAGAATAAAGAGGATGTAAATAACAACGAACAACAGTTAGAAAATAAAACTAACAATTGCTTGCCAATAAAGCAACAGTATGTGGATGACGTTGATGAGCTTGCCGGGTCTCTGCAGAACGTACAGCTTCGCGAATCCCCACAAACTCTAATCACCTGTAAAATATGTAAAATGCAACAGTATTGTTTGTCACATGCTGGCGCCGACGTGGACATGCCACATCGGGACATGTGCCTAGTGTTACAGGAGTTGCAACAAGTTCTAAACATTTCACATCCGCTCCTATTGCATGGTGCTATTAAAAATGCCCATCAATTACACATAACAACAGGTCAACTGAAGCTGGCACTGATCGTCAAGTTACAGCGACCATTGTCGCCACGTGAGAATGATCTAATTTGCTATCCGGCCTACTGCATGGTCTGCTATCGACTGGAGTCGCTAACTGCCTGCACTGCCTGTGGCGGCGTTGCTTACTGCTCCGGAGAACACCGCCAGTTGGATGAGGTCAACCATAAGTCCATGTGCAACTCTTTGCGAATATATTACAATCCCTACAAATTGTTATCGCTGGAGCCGGAGCCCATCAAAACCTTTTATGAAAGCCTAGATTTGCAAAGCAGTCATCTGGTGGAAGCTTTTCACCGAGCCACCCATTTGGATGTTACTAGCGATCCCCAAAGCCTGAAAACATTGGCAGGCTATCAACGTTTTGCAACCTGCTCCTCATTTAGTTGCATAGCCAGCATCTGCTTAGCTTTGACGCACGTGCATCTCGAATGCCGTCCTGGTAAGATGGTTAAGATTTACATTGTGGGCGCTGGAGAAGAGCAGCTGAAGTATTTTGAGGAGATGCATCTCAAATTCTTCTTTCTTCAATATCATGATGTATGCATACTGGAATTGTTCTTCGTTGGACAAAGACTGTTGCCGCGCTCTAAAAAACTAATTCAATTTATGTTTAAGGTAATTTATCGTGCTTAATGTAATTTAAAATGTTTTTTAATCTTCATTGACACTCGTCCACAGGGTCTGCAACGCACCGTAATAAAGCAAACATATGCCATGACTTTTAGGCAGTTCACCGACACATACTATATACATCCGACCCTTTTAGTGCTTTATCATCCCGACTTGGCTCAAATGTCTACGTTAACTGAACAATTGGCCGATATTCAATCAGATGACCACTGCTGGTATAATTGTCTTGTCAGCGTCCTTCAAGCCCATGGCGTTCCCATCTGCTATACATCGGCAACAAAAGTCCAAGCCCGATCCGACTACCTAGCGCTCAGTGTTGTGGCCGATGAGTACGATATAAACATCAAGTCTGTATACAATTTCACTGAGAATCCTTATCGCGGGATATTACCGCAACGCAATTTTTCGCCTAACGACAGCGAGACTTTGATATATGCCAACAACTATTTGGAGGTGATATTTTCAAACTGTATATTAGTGTCTTTAAATATTAATTAAGTCAAATAAGTATTGACAAGTTCCTTGTAACCAAACAAATATTCTAGACAAGAAAACTAACAGTATTTCATATTGATATTTAAGTTCCTCCTCAATATCTTAAAATATCGAATTTTTTTAATTAATTTAAACTGTGTTTACGCTTCAGAATACTTGAATCACTGAACATAACTAAGAAGTTGTATTGTTTTGTTTTTCGACTAGCATTAAAGCTAAACCCACATGCAAATCATTTAAATATTATAAAATAATAGCAGTCTAAGCCTAATTGCAGAGTTGGTGCTGCTATCGAGACTAGCTGTTGATTTATGTTTTCTATATTTTTGTTGCATATATATTTCTCATTTTCTAGCTATATTTCTAGTCTAGTGTTTAGTTTTTTACGTTTTCTCAGGCCATAATCAAAGTTGATCTTAAGATTTTGCCAAAGTTAAAATTTAATTAAAATGATGACTGTTCATCATTTTCCTAGATTTAATCAATCAATAGCTTTAGAAGAAACAAGCGATTTATTATTTATTTTTGAAGCAAGACTTGGATTGAAATTCAAGCACTATTTAGTTATTAGTTAAGAGCGTTTTTCCAAAACATTTCCATTAGAAAGTTTAGTGTTAAGTTTATGAAGAACTCACTGTCAAGCTGAACCGATTTGAATTGAAAACTTATCTATTCAGGTATTTTGTTATATTAAGAACCGACTGAGACTTTATTACAAGAAAACATTGTTTAACAACAACACATTTCTAAAACATAGTTTGTAATGTCTTCGAGCATTAAAATCATCAATAATAATCAAAGATTTGAAGTACTCTCATCAAATTTGTATCACAAATGTATTAAGAAGCATTGAGCTTAATAAACGAATAATTCTTAATCTGAACACCAGCGTTTACTCCACATCGACATCCTTGGTGACTCGTCCCACCCAATAGACAAATCCGGTTTGCACTACAGTGGCCATGAATTTAACGTTGCCTTTGTAGCCGGCCGGTGGTTGCCACTCAAAGGATACACCGGAAATGGGGCTATCCTTCTGAGCTCTCAGATGTGTCAAAGTGTCCTTTGAAATAAAAACAAAAATGTAGCTAGTATTTAATAGTATGCCACTGAGTCTGACTTACCTGTGGTCCAGAGCAGTCCAGGGTTTGCGCCTTCGTGTCCAGTACCTTGAATTGGCCAACAGGACGATTCTGGCCATCACGAGCCTGGATCATGAAACCGAGGAACTTATCACCGCCAAGTGTAAGCTTCACAGTTTCGCCTTTGAGCACATGCGGGGGTCCGCTTATAGAGTAGGGTGGCTTTATGGTTTGCAGCTTGGCTCCATGCTGGGGTGTGAGGTCTCCACAAGCGGCCCTAGGCGCTCCTTCGGAATAGGCGTGTGCACTGGCTGCCAAGAAGGCGGCGATCACAAGCAAACGAAACATACTATATTGCTGTGGGCGGATCATAAAAATGGAAGGGGTTTATAAAATGCGATCCAAGCTAGATGCAGTTCAAAGGGTTTGGCTATAAGAATTATGGTTTATTTAACTAAAATTTATTATGTTTTCAATATAATGAAAAATATGGAATTTAAACTTAAAGCGAGAAACTATTTGTCTATTATTGCACAAATTTTGGATGAAATGTGTCGTAAAAACCATTTAATTCAAGTTGTATATTGTAGGCTCTCTTTGATGATTATTTTTTGTTTTTATATATAGTTTTAGGAATCCTATTAATTCTTGTCCATATCGAAAATTGACAGTCTTATGCGACAACAATATAATTCATTATTTTTCACTTTTTGCTTCACGTTTGCTTTTAATTTCCATTAATGAGGTTTCGAAATGCGCAAGCGTTTTACATTTTAAAAAGTTTAGCCTCGTAGCTAGCGGAAGTAAAAGTTAACTTACAATGCTGTGATATAATTATTACATTTTTCCAACTGTTAGTTCTTGAATATGCTATATAAGTACACTTAGGCTTTTCATAATAGGTCGGCTGTTCATTGTTTAAAGTTAAGTCTTTTGAATTATTGTCAAAGCACTAGGCGTACTGTAAGACCTCTTTACTGAGAATTAAAAGTTTGTCAGTTAATTTAATTTTAATAATTTTATTATTAATAAATTGTATTATTATGTAGTATCTCAGTAAAGGCCACAAAAAAAGAACACTAGCAGGAGTTTCAGGAATTTAATCTTTGAAGAAGTGTTTTCATTTCAAATCCTCTTCTTCTACACTGTATAAGAATTAATTTTTTGTTATGGTATGTGGGCTTTTCTTATACGGTTAAGGATGTTTTTTAAGATCACAATTGGCTAATTACACGTTTCTGTATAAAAGCAATTTGGCATTTATTAGTACTTTTATATTGCTTTGATTCTACTCCAATAAGGCATTTAAATCAATAGATTTATTAATGTTTTTATGTTTTCTTTAGAAAATGTTCCCTTATCATTCAGATTTCGATATTTTAAACCATATTTTCATCGTGCAAGAAACAAAAGTTGCGCCGTAAATTGTAAATTGTAGCAAGGAATAGGAAAAAATTAAAGAAATCTGACAAGCAGTGGATTTCTTAAAAATGTTTAGCGATTATCAGATCTACTTTGTTACTCGTTGTATAAATTTCAATTGCTAAAATAGTGTTGGAGTTGTTCGTTTCGTTTTTGCATGACAACAAATGGCAATTGCTTGTAATTATTAAATTTATGCGCCTTGTTAATTAATTAATTAACATTTGTGTAGTAGTAGCTGAGATTTTTTCTGTTGCTTTCAACACAACCTTGGCCAGCTGTTTTATATGCCGCTATATATACATATATATGTACGTACATATATGCATAATTATCGGCAGACATCGGTGTGCACTTAACGGCAACCATTTGTGCAGTTTGTCGGCAGCACCTTACATATATATCTGTACAGACATACATATATATATGCATACACATATCTATATACAATCAATATAATTTGATAGTGGCTTGCCTTGATAATTGGCTGTGTTCCTAACTCTTGACACTTGCTGTCTAACTAAAACGAATCCAAACAATTATGTAATTATATTTTTTATCACTTCTTATAATGCCAGTCTTCGTGTATATACTATATCTTACAGTTTATGTATGATTGGTAATTGAGGCACGCTTCGGCATAAATCTGCCTAAGAAGACAAAGTGACAACAAAAACAACAAAATATTTATACGCAAATGTGTTTCTTCTTTTTCTTTTAACATTTATAAATCTGGCCAAGTTGCATGTTGATAAATAAATACGAAACTGGTTTCTTGTGGGATGTACGAAAAATGAAGAAACCTGTTTTAGTAAATTTCCATAGAAGTGAGACTTTGCTAATAGTACCTCTGCTGAAATATTAGCTCCAAAAAGGCAAAATAAAAGCAGCGTACCTAGAATTTATGGCCACAATAAACTAATAATCGTTTTGGATGATGGATAGTGGCTAACAAACAAATAAATCGTCCAAATGTAGTTTATAGAAACTTGAGTAAAAAAACTTAAAGACTTAAAAGATCCTTTAGATGACAGCAATTATGAGTTAATAAATAAATAAGTAGCTAAGATTCTAACAGAGAGAACCATGTCGAAAAGCTCTTGCCATTATTTGAACTGATCAGACCTATGAAATGATTGATAGAAATAGTGTATATGTATAAATAGATACGGGAAGCGAGATTGCCAAAGTTGGTAGCTCTTGTCCTGATGTTAAGAAAAATATGGGCTTTCATACCTACAAACAGACGGAAGAATATATTTATAAGCACATTTTATATTCTTTCTTCAGTTCATTAATGCAAAGGCTATAAAAGGGCATCCTATAGTCTGGTCAGCTGGACTGCGGCTTGTTATTCTAATCTGCTTTGTTGCCTTCTTCACAGCTTATCTATTTGGATAGCTTTATAGTCGTATAACAACTGGAGCTCAATTAATAGCATTGAATAATCAAAAACTCGCCCGCGCTGGTGCAAGTTCAAGGCACTGTATGGCAAGATTCATTGTCTTCACAGCCACACGGGTATTTATGTTGGAGTCTGGAGGTTTTCAATATCTCACTTAATGAAAGGCATTGTCACACGCCGGCGCAGTCGACCATTAAATTGGTGGCTCCCATAGACCTTGTCACTGTTCGAAGCACACGCAGTCAGAATCTGAATAAAGCTCGAAATCTTCGGTATACTACTATATGCTAAAGTTCAGCATTGAATGGAGTTGTCTGTCTTCTTTATCTCTGTACCCTGTACCTACTCTTTTTCTAATGTTTCTTCGTCAAACCGGTTCTTTAATTTGTTTGAATATGTTTCAACTGAACGTGAAATTAAAGTTATCAAAAATATATTAGTTGGTATTGTAATGAAACCAACGTCAGCGAAGCTTGAAACACGCTTTTTGTTTTCATGAATTATTTTCAAAATTATTTAATGGAAATTGCAAACTCATTGTTTAAGCATTGGGCGTGTAATTAACTTGTAGTTGAACTTATTAAAGCAAATCATAAATGATATAGCTGGGCCATTGACAGGAAATCGGCCATTAGAAAAATCACAACTTACTATACTTTTTGGAACAAAATGCCAATGAAATTTTATGAAGCCTTCACTTTGATAAATTATTGCATTCTAATAATATTAAGAAACAAACTACTTGATTACAGTAATTGCTAGGCATTTATTAATTTGCCTTCAGCTTATAACGAAAACTATATCCTAAGAGGTTGTTTTTTAAATATTAAAGATTCTCCTTTGGTGTTAATTTACATTTTCTGCGATTACATTTTAAAGAATTTTCAATGCGCATACGTCCTTTCTTTTCATTTTTCCAATGACAATATTTAAAGCATTTTATTGAAATCATTTAGGCCTCATCAAATATTGTATCTTCTACTCCATGTTTATAGATTTTATATTTTTAATAAATTATTTACTTTGTACCTACCACGAAAGACACAACACAGCACAACACAACAGAGAAGAAAACTTGAACTAAACTTTAAATTCTACAGCAGCTGGCTTTTTATATTTTGAAGCCAACTTCAGCTGTAAGCTTTATATAAACAACAACAACAAAACAAGCAAGAAGATCGGTCAAAGCTCGGCTTAGACCTAAAGCTTAAACGTTTCGCAGGCTAATGGGCGCTTTGAACTAAAGGGTAATGCTGCTCGTATATTACATATATTTTGATATATATCGAGAAAATTGCGTAGAACAATTTTATTGAATTTTATTAGCGTAGTTAGAGTAGTGCGGAAAGCGCTGAGTAATTGTTTACTTTAAATGCCAAATAATTAGCAACTGAATATTATCAGTTCAAATTGAATCATAAAAATTCAAAAAATTTTAAAGAAAGTTTAGTATGCTTGGTACGTGGTACACTTTATAAACTGATAATTGAAATATAGGTATATTTTAGACCAGAACGATGGCTTTGATTTACTTCCGGAAGTTTACCTTAACAATCAATTTATTCTACATGACATGCCGGCATCCCCAGAACCATACATCTGTCCTTATAGATTAAGTTTTTAACCAACAATTTATTCGCCCAAATACGTATCGCGTTTGGAAAAAAACAAATATGAGCTCTGCAGATACTGTGGTTAGCATTTTGAAGAATATTTTAAGTCTTTTGGGTGTTTTTGTAAAATGTTGGAATGAAATAACAATAGAGCATTAAAATTTCAGCAAGAACATAGAAATTGCAAGTTGAAGATGTTGGAAAATTATTACCAACTATTAGTCATTGGAGCCTTAAAAACATATTGGCTCAGCCAAGGATACTTGCTTTAATTCCACTCTTAAAGGGATAAAGTTTTGAAAGAATTAAATCTATGTCGAAATTCATGATCAGAAGTAGAAGATTGTGGCCAGAAATCTTGGAAAATTATTTTCAATCTACGAATCAATGGAGCCATAAAAACATATCGTTTCAGCGATGGATACTTGCTTCAATTCCACTCATAAATCGGTATAGTTTTGAAAGAATGAAACCTTTGGGGATATTTAGGAAGAGAAGCAGAAGATTTTTAAGTTCAATTAAAATTTCAAAATAAATACGGAACAGGGCTTAAGCAAGAACTAAAAAGGAGCTAAGTAGCTATCTTCTGTGTCCTTGCTATGAATCTTTCATTAGAAAGCATGTTTTAAACTTTTTCGCAATTCAATGTGTTTCCAATATTTTTCAAAACCAAAAGCTGTACATACTAAAACATTTTTTAATGATCTGTATCTTAGTTGTGGGGACTGGGACTTAGTTGTGACAGGAAAATCTGGAGCATTATGATCTCACCTAGCACTGCAAATCTTAAGCTCAATCAAAGCAATCTATACAAACAAAATAAAATCATTCAAGATCTGAAATCGTTTCCATTCAGTATGGGTGCGGAGCAATCAGCATTATTGGCCTGCACAGAGACGAATGAGTCGGAACCGCCTCTCCAGATGCCAAACGCTGAATTATACTTTAGGGGTTCGTATTTCGATGGCTTAGACAGACCGCAGACAGGACCTGTGACTGAGGCATTATTGCATTTGGTTGGTAATGTTCAGAACGCAGTTCAAGATAAAAACGAAATTCGATTGGGTGAGTATTTTGAGGATACGAGAAATTAACAGAAGAAAGCATGAAAATAGATTTGCGATTAACACAGACTGCGAGAATTACGATGCTGAAATAAATGAGAAAGGGCAAGTCGAATCTAATATTCTTATGGATGACATGATGTTCTATACCGATGTACCGGAACTTGATATTGAAGAGCTAGACGAGGGCCTAACCATGGAGCAATTGGCAAAATTTAAAAACCTCTTAAGCAAATAAAACAAATCCTTGAACTGGATGTTTCTATCAATTTTTAATATCTATGTTTATTGCCGGCTATAGACAAACTTTCTCAATTGTTTACTTAAAGTTAACTTTCTTTAACCTCAACGATTTGATTGGCCTGATGATGCTTCGCCTCTCGTCGCGATGCTTTTTCATTTCCGCTTCTCGTTTCCGTGCATTGAATTGCGCTTTCTTTTGTTTATTTAGCTCGAATGTCATCTGCCGATTGCCCAGAGAGCGACCCACATTGGTCACTTGGCCGTCGAGGTTACTCATCACGCGTACACGGTCCTGCAGACTGACTTGCTTGATGCGATTATGCAACACGCTATTGCCTTGTGTATCTTCTAGTGGCTTCATGGTGAAGTGCGAGCCATTGGTTTGTGTCGTTGTGTGTCCATTTGTTAAAGGTGCTGCGTAGTCGTCGGGGCCGTCGGGCTCAGCGTCGGATTGTGCTTCATCTGCTGACTCCTCGGCCTGGTCGCGTTCTTGTTTCACCTGCTTGTAGGCCTGTTTCATTTCCTTGACATATGCACGTCTATCCTCATCATCAGAGGATGCTTCGTCGGCACTGCTGGCCGCTCCGTCCTCATTGTCGCTCTTTTCAAAGCCAAATAGATCCTCGTCGTTGTCGCTATCCGCCCGCGTTTGAGCCTCCTCTGCATGCAGCTCAGCTACACGGGCCACCTCAATACGTTGCTTGATCTCTTTGGCCTTAGATTTATCCAGACGATTAAGCACGGGTGCCAATAGTTTATATTCCTCTGCCTGCTTGTTAACAGCAAAATCGGTATTTTCAAACATGGCCTTGAAACGTGAATCCTCCAGTAAGCTTGGCATATTCTGCTTCTTGGCACTGTTCGAGGGATTGCTTTGCTCGTCCATAATCTTAAGCGCCAGTTCCTGATTGACTTTGGGCAATTTGGATTTGATTTGTAGTCGAGACTGTCGTTCACTTTCAATTTCCTGACGTACTTTCTCTTTGCGGAACCGATCAAAGGCAAAGGGTTCTACAACAGCCTTCGCCTTATTGTACAGACGCACATTCATAAAGTAACTATGAAAGGAAGTGATAAAATAAATGTATATTTGTTGGATTTTATTACACTGTCGACATACCCATGCATAGAACCCTTCAGTAAATTTGTGCCAATGAGGTGCTCCATGCCCAATTCCGCCAATTCCTTTGGTGTCACAAACTGATAGTCCTCGTACACATTTTCCACCACCTCAGATTCAATTTCCTCGGTAAGGTTATCCAAGAATGAACACCAACGAGGTGCTGGACCCATTGCAGGAACATAATAAGTCAACATTTTCACATCTTCCTGCGCCAAAAAGAACATTCCCGTATCGGGAATTGTGCAGAAATCATTGAATGATGTTGTGGATTCGATATATGCAATTTGTTTCCCTGTCTGCTCATCCCACAGCTTCAGTGTAGCTTCATCTAAGCTGTAGACAGCATTTTGCGCGGGATTGAATGCCAATCGTTTAATGGGCAACTTATTCAAGTGATTCTTAATCAGCACTGGTTGTTTGGCACGTATATCGTAGAGCAGCACGTGTCCAGAGGCGGTGCCCACGCCCATTTGCAGCCCATTCCTGTACTTCAACGCAGTGACCGATGGAAACTCCTTGAGACCAGGCAATTTTATGGCAACATCCAGTGTGGCACAGCGTTGCTTCATGCGCGGATCCCATGCCTCCACAGTACCCTCCTTGGTGCCTACGACAAGCAAATGATGCTCCGGATTGACTTCACAGGCATTCAGGGTACTTGATTCCGTCTCAAAGGGCTGTAAAAATTGGCCACGCTCCAGATTGAGGCGGTAAATATCCTGCAAGCAATCAAGTTAATCGAATTGCATAGGTATCCTAATATATGCACTTACCCTGCCAACACCCACTATGTACATATCACAGCTAGGTTTATGGTACTTCATGTCGCGTCCAAATCTAGGTATGCGTAATCTGTAGTGACGGCCATGTGCCGCATGAATTTCCACATAGCGATCACATTGAAGAAACACCATCTTGCTGTAGTCATCGCTAATTACCTCGAAAGTGGTCACCTCCGAGTCAAAGCAGCGTTCGAACTTGATGGACAGATTGGAAACTTCGAAGCATTTTACGCGAGGCTTGTACGTGCCCGTTGCTAGAATATATTGATGATCGGGGCTCATGCGTATGCTTGTACACACGCCGGGCATATCGAAGTCCTGTATCAACTCGATTTGCCGTCGTGAGTCGACCTTTTTCATCAGCCGCGCGCGCTTCCGGCGATCTGTAAGCCACTGGACAACCAATCAACAGAAGTTAACGAAATGCCACAAACGCCACACAGGAATATAGGTACTTACATCTGGCACAGATTTGCCCGCGCTTAAATTGTAGATTTTCACATCGTTCACCTCGCTGACGAACATTATTAATTCATGTTATCTTAATTCAGCGAAATTAAACATAAACAAACAGCACAACTTAATGCTGCTGCTACACGTGTTTTGAAAAGGAGCTGGGTTTGCAAATTCACAATAGCATCGGCCATACTATTGTGACTGCGGGCCAACAGCTGTGCGTGCAATCGCCGTCTGGCAACTCCAGCTCGGGACTAACGCAAATGACGAATAGTGAAAAAAAACATGGTGTCTATTTAGAAATCCATAATTAAAGTGCTAAAATTTGTTAAATAAATTTAATATCATTCCTTGCCGTGTGCTATAAAATAAAGAAAACGTTTAGTGTTGCCTTACTGCAAATGCGCTGTCAATGCCAATCATAGCAAAATTACAGCTCGTCTAACATTTGCGAAATAACAAAAACAAACGCGCAATTAGCAAAAACAAATACTAACAAACAAGAAAGAATAAATAAATTCACGTGAATATCGCCGCAATTTAGCACAAGCTTTGTGCGCATTATTAGTGGGACGTCTGCATATTAAACTTATTGAAATATTAGAAGGGGACAAAGCCTACAAATTGGCCTGCAATTAGGCAGACACCCGCACCCGCACCCGCCGCCCTTTTTCTCGTTTTCGCCCTACATTTCTAGTCTCAAGTTATATACATATACGAAAATAAACAGAAAACGGTGAGTAATATGCTGGCACAGCTCTAACACTTAAATATAGCTTTTAAGCCAATTACAAGCGCAGCAAACTTTATTACATGCACATACTGTATATAAACAAATAAATACATAAATAAATTTGCAAAGGGCCCTGTTATGGCAGAGAATGGAAGAGGGAGGGTCGTCGAGCCATGACTACTTTCCCTTACTCGCGTTATTGTTGTTGCCGTATAGCAATTGATAAAACTTAACTACACCCCCAATTCATTATTTGTTCCGTTATTTTCTGCACGCATCGCTTGCACATTTTTGCTTGCGCAATTCTCCCTGTTCATCTGCTTATATTTTAATTTTATTCAGTTATTGCGATGCTGTGACAACTTTTTCAGCCATCGTTTATCTCAGTTGAGTTTCTCATTTAATTCTACACAACGCTTTCACTGTTTTTACGGACGACTTACTATGTCGATGGGCTCCACTAATAGCTGATAAGCGCAAATGTTATCTAAGTATGTATATTCATAAATTAATTGTACGGAAGTCTATATAAAAAGTTATTCTGTAGATAAACTATAAGTCTATACTTCATTGTTTGTTTATTATTTGATTTTTTTAGATGACCAACTTTGACTTTAGATTCAAGTTTATTGAACTGGTTTCAACACGGCAAATAATTTATGTTCTTTTCTTTAAATTTCACGAATTAATTTCGCTCTCAATACCAAAACATTATACGGCTAATAAATTTGTGTTGTGAGTTATTAAGTCGAGAGTAAATAAATAAACGTTTAGCTCTCAGTTCATCTCAAATATATTTCGCCAAATATGTTCTCTCTGTTATAACTTATTGTTTTTGTTGTAACTTTATTAGACATTACTGTTTATTATTATTATTATTCCAAAGTGCAACTAAATTCGAGTAGAGCTAAATGTTAACTAGTTGAGGGAAAGATCATTAACTCCCGAAAAAGTTGTCAAGTGTCGCTTTAAGTAAGAATAGCTCATTCAATAGAGGTTCCGTTTAAGCTCAGCAAATAAACAAAATAAAAAATTGCTGGCCTGCTGTTTAAACACATGCAGTATACAGTATTGGGGGCAGAACTCCACGAAACCGTGGCTCGGTGCCCCAAAGACTCAGAACCAAGTGAAACTTACGATTCTGACTACGACTTCGACATCAACTGTCGCCACAAAAATAACCACCACGAAACGAATTAATGCAGCGTTACAATTTTATGATAAGCACAGCAATTCAAGTAGTGGTTTTTATAAATAGAGGGCCGGGTTGTTATTTTGGTTTCGAAGTCAGCAAAAATGGACGTCCGGATGACGAAAATGCGTGGTGTTGTGAATAAGTTGCATGAACGCATTGATTACCTCATTGAAAAATGTGGGATTTATAAAAAAAATAAATAAATGCATCGTTACTTTGTGGCTAATCTACATCTGTGTGTTCTTATCGTTACAGGTCCCAATATGACTGCTGCCCCATATAATTACAACTATATATTCAAATACATTATCATTGGAGACATGGGCGTGGGTAAATCCTGCCTCTTGCATCAATTTACGGAGAAGAAATGTGAGTGAGCTACATAGGTTTAAGGTCATAGAATTAGTTAGAAACTTTCCTGGCTACTCGTAGAAATGTGAAATGAAATAAAATAATCGCAATTGAAATATTAATCTTATATATTATTTATGAATATTTGAGTGAAGCAAAAGCTTCTCTTCATTCGAGTTTTAAATTATTCCATCCTATTTATTTAGATTGTCGTTAAAACAGCTGCTATTGATAGATTGCAATTTTAATGTTATGAGTGCATTATTTGTCAAACAATATTTTAGATATTTTTTAAAAAAGGGGTTAATTTTAATAATTTTAAATTAATAATTTTAAATAAACATGTTCGTAACTTTAGCGGGCCATCATGCTCTATACAAAATGTTTGTTTTAAACCAATGAGACCATCTAAAGAATTCCCTCTTAATTTCCAAAATCGAATAACTTCTTCATGCAGTGTTTGGTCATTCAAAAACCTCGCTCAGAAAAAGTTTGTACAATTTTTAAAACCAAACCATTTATCCTAAAGAAAATAAAAGTATAGTTTACTTTTGATTTCTGGAAAGCCCAATCTTAAATGGCATTTGGAAATTAGACTAAAAACAACTACAACTTCGAAGTGCAGTGTCAAAAATAGAATCGAGCGGACAACTTTTTCACGCTTTTCCACAGTCAATCCGAACTTGTAGTCTAGTGTTTAGCGTAGTGCCAAAAGGCCATAAGAAATTCTTACGCTGCAAAATATACATTATTTAAACTTTTTGTTTAAAATTATAGTCATGGCCAATTGTCCGCACACAATTGGCGTGGAGTTTGGCACTCGAATCATTGAAGTCGATGATAAGAAAATTAAATTACAAATTTGGGATACAGCTGGTCAGGAACGTTTTCGTGCGGTAACACGCTCTTATTATCGCGGTGCAGCTGGCGCGTTGATGGTGTATGATATAACCAGACGGTACGCTGAATTGTGATTAGTTCTCTGAGAATGTCATCTAATAAGTATACCTTCAATCTGCAGCTCCACTTACAATCATTTGAGCAGCTGGTTGACCGATACGCGTAATCTCACAAATCCCAGCACTGTGATCTTTCTAATTGGCAATAAATCCGATTTGGAGAGCACGCGCGAGGTGACCTACGAGGAGGCCAAAGAGTTTGCCGACGAAAATGGTCTAATGTTTTTGGAAGCCAGTGCAATGACGTAAGTTTTATTTATTTATTCAATGAATCTTAATGGAAGCTCTTAATAATGCATTTGCTTTGCATACAGGGGCCAAAATGTGGAGGAGGCTTTTCTAGAAACCGCACGGAAAATCTATCAGAACATTCAGGAGGGTCGTCTGGATCTGAATGCGTCAGAATCGGGTGTACAGCATCGACCATCGCAGCCGAGTCGAACATCGCTGAGCAGCGAGGCAACGAATGTTAAGGATCAGTGCTCGTGTTAAATGAATTAACTTTAAACGTACACACATATATACACTATACTTTATATATATACATAAACATAGATATACAAATCTAAATTTTATTTTAGCGCAACTCGTAATCTTAATTTCTTATCTATCTTCTAAACATATGAAAGGAATATGCAATGGAAACAAAAGAAAACAAATGTAGTTAAATGATTCGTTTAAGTCGTAAAGTGTGTGAACAACAAGATTTGTAAACAAACAACGCAATGCAAAATATACGATACCATATGACAAGCGTAATGCAAGTATACATACATATTTATATATACACACATATATAAATATATATCTAAGTATATAAATTGAATGTAGTAACAAATCAGCACCAGCTGTGGGTGTAAACTGGTAGGAAATGTTCGTTTAGTATAAAATTTATAATGCGTAGTACCGTGGTTTGGTGAATAGAAAATTAGATATCGATCGATTTTGGCTGGCGATTTGTTAAAAATAACTTCTCTTTATACACCTCTAAATTCTTGATGTATAGTCTTCAATGATTTTATATTGTTTTTAAGACTGCACTTCAAGTTTATAATTATTATTGTTATGAAATTATAAAATGGTTTAAATGGCTCTGTAAAATTCAATGCCCCGTTTTGTTTCAAAACCAAAAACTTTTTGCTGGTCCTGACTTTTTTTGAATTTATAAAACTGAAAATATTCATACTCATAATTTTACCATTTGGTATCCCAGGTAGCTCCAATCTTAAGGTTATTGAAACTGCAATGCAAATTTCTCGAAATTCTCGATTGTTAGTGGGCTTGACATGTTAAGATATGTGTATTTAATAATTTTGCATTTGCATCTCTCGTATAAATACATTAATATGTTATTTCATAACTTGTAAAAACAATTCTGTTGTAAAATTTAATTTTTTAGATTAATTTCTGCATTTGATTTCTCATTTACCTGCGTACATATACATACATAAATGTTGAAATATTATTATATACCTATATTTGTTTTTGTTTGCAATAATTAATTCATTATTAAATATGCAAGTTCTTGTACATATACAATTGGAGTTTTATTTATTTATTGAATGAAATGTCGCAACTCTCACAAAATTGTAATATGTAAACGAATTAATGAACTAATAAAGAAATGGTATTCATAAAATGATAGCGATACAATTTCCCATTTACATGATATATGCATTAATTGGTTTGGTGTAGCTGAATAAAAACCTACATTATGAATATTCCACTGCGGCTCGTTCAGACAACTACTCCTCGGCAGGGTGGCAACGCTAATGATGGCCAGTTACACAGCTGTTGCACGCATCTGTGCTATTGTGAATAAGGCTAAATGCAAATTAATTGAAATTAAATTAGGTTTGATGAGCCACAGCACAGAAATCCGGTTTGTTAGCTAAAGCCAAAGCCATGCAGTTACGAAATAAAAAGCAAAACACGCGAACGTAAACGAACATCCAAAGCGGAAGCAGACCTCTTAACGCGTCTAAACAAAAATGATGATACAAGTTAAGCGCTTGCTTTGCAAATCCTGCTCCTTGAGCACTTTGCTTATAGCGGGTGTGTGGCTGACTTGTATTCTGATTTACATGTATATGCTGCGGAGTTCCATTGAGGCGGCAGGTTGGCGTTTCAGCAGCAATGCAAATGCAACGCCCAAAGCAGAGCTCAGCTATAAACAACGTGTCACGGTTGGCTGCACATCGTCCACAGACATGAAGGCCGCAGCCAGTAATGGCAGTGTGGCTCCGGCAGCAGATCAGTTCGATCTTTTGGGCGTGGTGCGAAACAAACAGGACAAATATATACGTGACATTGGCTACAAACATCATGCCTTCAATGCGCTCGTCTCAAATAACATTGGACTATATCGCGAAATACCCGACACGCGTCACAAAGTGTGCGATCGCACAGTCACAACCCCGGATGAGGAGCTGCCACAGGCTTCCATAATAATGTGTTTTTACAATGAGCACAAAATGACGCTGATGCGCTCTATTAAATCAGTACTGGAGCGCACGCCCGCCCACCTGCTCAAGGAGATCATACTGGTGGATGACAACAGCGATTTACCCGAACTGGAGTTTCATCTGCTGGCCGATTTGCATGCTCGCCTCAAGTATGACAATTTGCGTTATGTGCGCAATGATAAGCGCGAGGGTTTGATTAGATCTCGGGTGATTGGAGCCCGCAATGCCAACGGGGCTGTTTTAGTGTTCCTAGACTCCCACATAGAGGTTTGTGTTTGTGTGCTGCAGAGAAACAATGATAGCATGTCTACTTTAAATTACATCCATAGGTGAATCGGCAATGGCTGGAGCCCCTGCTGCGTCTGATCAAAGCCGAGAACACCACCCTGGCCGTTCCAGTCATCGACCTTATCAATGCAGACACTTTTGAGTACACACCCAGCCCACTGGTACGCGGCGGCTTCAATTGGGGACTGCATTTTCGTTGGGAGAATTTGCCGGAGGGCACATTGAAGAGTCCCGAGGATTTCAAGGGGCCCTTTCGTTCGCCCACCATGGCTGGCGGCTTGTTTGCCGTGAGCCGCCTTTACTTTGAACACATCGGCGAGTACGACATGGCCATGGATATATGGGGTGGGGAGAATATCGAGATCTCATTCCGTGTCTGGCAATGTGGCGGAGCCATTAAAATTGTGCCATGCTCGCGCGTTGGACACATCTTTCGTAAGCGTCGCCCCTACACGGCGCCCGATGGTGCAAATACTATGTTAAAGAATTCTGTAAGTAGAAATGCGGTTATATTTGCAAATATTTATATAATTGGAGAATTTTTCAAATAGCTGCGTTTGGCGCATGTCTGGATGGACAAGTACAAGGATTATTATCTGAAGCATGAAAAGGTACCCAAGGAGTACGATTATGGCGATATAAGCGCTCGTTTACAGCTGCGGGAGCGTTTGAAATGCCACGACTTCGCTTGGTACTTACAAAACGTATATCCGGAGTTACACGTGCCCGGTGAGGAGGTAAAGAAATCGGCAGTTGCTCCTGTATTCCAGCCGTGGCACTCACGCAAACGTAACTATATCGATTCCTATCTACTGCAATTGACGGGCACGGAACTGTGTGCGTCCGTAACAGCGCCCAAGGTAAAAGGGTTCTGGAAAAAGGGCAGCACCTTGACTCTGCAGCCCTGCCGGCGAACGCCCAATCAATTATGGTACGAGACAGAGAAGTCCGAAATAATATTGGACAAACTGCTGTGCTTGGAAGCGGCCGGCGATGCGCTGGTTATCATCAACAAATGCCACGAAATGCTGGGAGATCAGCAGTGGCGGCACACAAGAAATGCCAACAGTCCCGTTTATAATATGGCCAAGGGCACTTGCTTGCGAGCTGCGACCCCAGAAATTGGTGCAGCACTCAGCTTAGATTTGTGCAGCAAATCCGGGGGAAGTGGCGGGGCATGGGACATTGTTCCCCTAAAGCAGGAGAAGACGAAGAAGCTGGAGAAAACGTTGTGAGCGACGTTCGCGTATGTTTCAATGCAATATTAGACTGATTCTATTTAAGTGTAAAGTGTTTATTGCTGTGCGTATTAAGCTTAGTTCAGTATTTTTGCATGAAAATGAATTTGTAGAGCAAATTAAAAGTGAGTTTCCTTTTTGCCAATTCCATTCATTTCCGAAAATTTCCGTAACTCCAAATTAGGTGGCATATGAGCAATGGGAAAAGAACAAATTCTATTTAAACTTGGACTCGCTTTTACTTTTTATTCGCGTTTGATCACCATCTACGACTGAAAAAAGAACCGTTGAATGGGTTATTCCGCCACCGCCCAGTGTCTTAAAACTGAAGACAAAGTATTATAGAAGGTAAAAAGTTATTAGTCGGAAAATTGAATAGTATATTTTGGAGTTTAATGAGTTTACGGCGTTGTACATATATGTATCATGAATCAAACATATATCAACAATGTATAAAAACGTGTGATGTATGAGTATCAATCTTTCGATTATCCATTGCTATTTGGTGTTTAATGTCGGTTCAGGATAGGAATGTTTAACCTAATTTTCTTCTTTAGGTTTTCTCATGTCAATTTCTTCATCATTTACTTCTTCTGCTTCTTTTTGATTTCCTCTTCCTTGTCCTTTTCAATAATGCTCACGTAGTCGGCAATAACTTTGTGATCCAACATTTTTAGCGGTTTCTTGTCTTCCATTATGGCTATCTCCAAATTATTTTGTCCGTATTGAGACACCTCGAGGAGACCGCGGATGGCGAGCTTAACAGCTCCTTCCTCGGTGGCTACGTTTTCGTCGCTATAATTCTTCTCGAAAAACTCGCGCACGACCTTCGACGAATGGCCCGTAACATTGGCTTTCCATTCGTAGAAAATGCCCGAAGGCTCAGTTTGGAATAAGTGCGATGTGCCGTCCGAGTCATAGCCACCGATAAGGCACGATATGCCAAACGGGCGGCGCCCATTGCTCTGCGTGTACTTCTGTTTCATCTTAGCGATAAACCTGGTAATGTACTCCACAGTAACCGGATCCTCGACATTCAGACGATGGCTCTGGCACTCGACCTGCGCACGGTTCACAAGGATGCGTGCATCGGCTGTTAGGCCAGCAAAGGCCATCACAACATGCTGGTCCAGGGAGCATATTTTACGCACCGTACGATCCTCCTGAAGTTTTCCCACCGTCTTCTTCTCCACACCCAGAATAACGCAGTTACCGCCACGAACGCCAACCTAATTGAGAAAGTAATTAGTAAGAATTTGTATGAATATTAGAGGCGAAATTCTCCTACAGCTGTTGTTCCTTTGCCTACGGCTTCCTGTGCATATTCAACTTGGAGGAGGTGTCCGTCAGGTGAAAAAATGGTTACAGCGCGATCGTAACGGGAAGACATTTTAAATAGATGTACTTTTTAATACAATAGTTAAACTGCAGAGCTAGAATAAATTTGTAGCTTCAATTCGAAACGACGTCAGTCAATAAAGACAAGCGAGCAGTCAATGACGGTGCTCCTTTCATGCTAGAGTTACCCCAGTTCCTTAGCTTTTGTAATCGATATCAGAAGGAGGTGTGAATTTGCAAAAATTATCGAAGTATTGTGAATGAAACGGTTACGAGAAGGAGAAAGAATACTTTGCGACTTTTACCCAAAATTACAAATAAACATATGTACATACTATTTTGATATAATTTCGTATATAATCGTATAATCTGCATCATAAAAATGTAATTCGTAAAAGGTTATAAAATGCATTCACCCCAAGAGTTATGCAAAGTTTTATTTTATATCCAGTACCTAATTAGAAAATCATATAAGAATTTTTCTGATCAGTATGTAAATGTAAGTTAACATACATGTACGTACATATGTACGTATAACAGATCCTGTACAGTTCTGTTAGCGCATGCTTCCTCTTTCTTCAAAATCGTCACAGTTGTTGACGAGACAGAATGGCGTCATAATAAAACATAAACATAGACACGCAAAGGCATTCAAAAACACAATCCCGATGTGTGCTTTTGAAAGGGTATATAAGCAAGTATATTTCTACATACCTATGTGTTAAATATTTACATATATATGTATGTATGTGTTAATATTTATTTCAAAAATATTTTTAATGTTTTTTTTTTATTGAAGGAGTTTGTGCTGGCTATCTAAGAGTTGGGCCAAGCATTCATTTTTGTTTAAATAATTTTATAAATTACATTTTTTTTTTTATTTTTTGGCTTGGTTTTGTTTTTGCTGATTAGGAACTAAAAATGCTGGATTCCCATCGAAATGAATTTTAGAATTACATATTTATTTTTAATCATAAACTGGTATTTTTATTTACTTATTAAGCGTAATTTACACCTTTTTTGTTTTGATAACTTTCGAAACTTTTCTCTGTTTTAAACATCAAAATTTCAATAGAATTTTTCTTATATATAAATATTTGTTTTGTTAATGACATTTTAAAATGTTGGTTTTGCTAAATGGACTTGTAGCTTCTTTAACTATAAATTTAATACATGGCTTTGCTGTAGCAGCTTGAAAATACAGAGAAGCGCACTTCAAAGCTATAGATTGCCGTTTGAAGTGTTTTTGTGCAAATTATGTTATGAGTTTGAAATCAGGTCAAGAATTTTCCAGCAAAACCATGAATAACAGTACATTTGTTGCTAGTAGAAGTTAATTGTTCATACACTTTACAACGTTTAAACACTCCAAAAAATAAATATTATGTTACACAGTAATCCATAAAAACATTTAATTGCATATTATTTAATTACATTTAATAGTTAACTGTTTGCATTCAAATTTCGCGCTGTTCCACTTACCCGACAACGACCGCACTTCATTTTGATTTCATTTAGTTTTCAATTAGAAAAAGAACAACAAATAAACAGTGTATATACTTACGCTTATACATAATCGTACAAGTATAATTTTAAATTGGTTTTCCTTCATTGTCTAAATTCATAAAGTTCATAAAATGTTTCCACATTCGAAATACAAAGGCATTTAGGTTTTTGTTTCTATGTTACTAAGTTTGTGTCGGTAGCTTAGAAGTCGAGAAACACAATAAATTGTTAACAAATGTTTTGGTTTTTGGTTTTGGTTTTGTTTTTGTTTTTTAACTTAAACAAGTTTTAAGACTTTTGCTTTTAGGAGGCAGTAATTAGGAAATAGAATTCCAAAATCGCCAGGTGGTCCTATTTACGAGTAGAGTGCGAAAAACAAAATTTATGCTTCTCACAAAATACATTACAATACAAAAACGTTACAAACACGCATACATATATATACACATATTGTATAAAACATAATTGAATATCTATATAAACATTAAGAAATATAGTATATATAATAACACTCCTCTTACTTTGTCTTGTTGAAAAATCGTAATTATAATTCTTTTGATTGTATACAAAAAAGCTAATGAATTTTGAAAGACTCAAGATGTTCTTCGGTTGGATTCTTTGTTTGCTTTTAATAGTATGTGTAAATATTATTGACTATATTTTTTGTTTCTGGATGCATTATTTGTTTACTGGTTCAGTTTTGTTGTTTGTTTGTTTTTTTATAAAAGATCCAACTAATTTTATAAAATTACAAAAATAATTGTCATCATCAACACGTTATGACGCTTGTTACACATTTGGCATAGATTTTTCAATTTGAACATTTAAAACTATGTTTTAAAACTGTTTCTGAAACGCGGGCTTTAAGCTTAATGTTTACATAAAAACAAAACAGGGGTTGGCGAGCAGACAAAGTGGCACTAAAAAAATAGTTAAGAAAATAATAATTTAAGTTGTGATTTTTCCCACATTTTTCACAAATAATTGCCATACCCTTAATATTGCCTGTCTTCGAACTTTTGATCCGCATCCCCCGATTACATGCCTAGCATTTTTCATTTAAATTTTTGCTGTTTATACATTGTTGTGCTGTTGGTAAAGGTTGCTGTTAAACTTTTGACTAGTATTGAACTATATAATTGTGTAAAGTCTAGAAAACGAAACTAGGTTTGTATATATAACTAGAAACACTTTGCAGGACTAGAAACGCAAAAAGTGGCGCGTCCAAAAGAACATCAAAATCAAGGTCAATGGCAGCAGCTGAAGTGCAAGACTAAGCCGCGAGGATTTGCCGCAATAGGTAAAAAGTTCCTCCTGGAAAAAGTGTGGCATGTTAGTGGATTTATCATAAATTAAATTATTTAACTTACGTCAGGATGTTCTGTAAAGCATTCCTCAATTCGTCGTCGCTCGTAGAAACTCATATTCAGTTTATAACAGGGAAAGTCCAGCTCATAGTCCTCAATGCGTTGTGGCTCGGTGGTGAGGTGTACGACACGCGAAGGCATCAATACATTAACCACAATTAATACCAAATTAGAGTTGGTTATCTTCTTGACCAGAAATGGACGCGTTGACGGCATTTCTATGACGTCGTTAATTTTATCGAGCGCCTTGGGTTGAAGCGCATACAATGTGGAGCGCATGTCGCAGGGCTTGTAGATGGGTTCCGGTTCGGGCTCTTGAAATTTGGCATCCCCCTCATCGGATTCCTCTTTGGGTTTGGCAGCCGCTGGGCCATTAGGACCCACAGCCACATATTCGTCCTCAATATCGTCCAAATAGTCCAGAACTAAGAAGAAGGTTTAGGAAATTTTAACATTCTTTATACTCAATTCAAATCTATATGCTTTTCCGGTTTACTTACAAGGCGCACCATCGACCCACCATTGGAACTTTTGATATTGCCAGAAAAGCTGAGCAACCAACCATTTCCAAGCCAGACTGAGCAGGCGAATCGGCTGTAAAGCGATATAATAAATGTGTTTTAATAACAATTATGTGTCTCTTAGTATCAGGATTTTGTTTAAATTAGTTTAACAATTATTTTTAAAATAGACTTCCTTTACTTTTGGGCTTTTTTAGGAACTTTCTGCCAAGCTTTACTTACATGCAATAAAATATGTCCATCGCTGGACAAATCCAAATCCAGTCGGCATTGCTGCTGATAATCGTAGACATCTATGCTTTGGTATATATTCTTCTCCACCATCGCAGCCATGACATCCCCATGGTATTCACCAAAGAATTTGCCGGTGCTATTAATATTCTGTCCAACCACAATATAAGCATTCGTGTCGATCACATAGCAATCTATATCGTCGTCCATGCAGGTGGGTAAACAGCCATGGCACTGTAAGTAATGAATGGATAAATAACTCAAATCAAATAAATAATATTATAGAACAATTTGGATATCTTTTGAATATATACTTAACGATAAATAAACTTACATTATCTACGGCTGTGATGTTAAAGAAGCGCTCCATCATGCGCGCATGCGAGAATTGGAAGCCGACGACACAAGCGGGCGCCTCCTTGACTCCATCGCGTGGAAAAATGGCGTGCGAGGCGGTGACCTTCAGTTCGGCATCCTGGGCGGGATCGTTGTAGTGCTTGACCGAGTAGACAAAGCTGTCGCGCTCCTGATGGTGCTGCAGTATGGCGCTCTTATACCAAGTCTCATCAATAGATGTTGTATGGTAGTCGCCGAATTCCTGATCGTTGTCCACTTCCACCTCGCCATAAATGAATTGCCAACGCGTCAAGCCGCTCATGGTGGCCACAAAGCGCAGTGTGGCACCGAAGCTTTCGATTAAAGCCTTCTCCTCTTCATTCTCGAATTTCCATTCACCGTAACTAGAATTTGTGACCTTGGCATCGAAAACCAGCAAATGGACCAGCTCTTGGTTACAGTAGTAGGCATCATCGCCCAGAGTTTTGCGGCCGCAATTTACTGAAAAAAAATTAAATAATACAACTATAATAACTAAGATATGTATTCTCAGTAATTGGGTTACATACAGTCGCTGGACTCATTATTTTCATCCTCGGCATATTGCTCGGCCCATTTCCAGTCGGGCTTGACCATTTTGCCAAGAAATTCTCGCAATTCGGCTTCGGGTGTCCTGAACTCGTGCCCCTCCAGATAATGATATTTGCAGTAGACCCTAAACAAATATTTTGGATCAAAATAGTTCAATTTAATCTGGATATTTAAGTAGCTTACCAATCCGGGTGAACCTTCCAGTTTTCTCCCTTGAAGAAATCCGATATGCTAACGTTCATATAAGTATTCTTCTTTACTTCTTCGCTCACTTTTATCCAGGTTTTGCCATATTTACTGGGTAATACGATGCCGAGGGAGAAGGGCGTATTTGGCAGCGGTGCGAAGAAATAATCCTGCTTCTCTTCCGACACACGACGCATGTTGTCGAAGTGAAATTTGACGGGAATATCCTTAAATTCGCCCGATTTATGACGCACCATGGCGCTGCGAAGCTGTAGAATTGATTCTCCCGGCTCTCGGGGACTGTTGTCCTCAAAGAGATGCTCTACTTCCGTAAAGTCTATGCTATTATAGTTGGGATTCATTTTACCATTGGACTGAAAGTGCGTGAACAGTTTAGAATTTGGATTTCGGTATTTGTAGCATTCTTACACCAATAGGGCGTAGATCGGGATGGAGGAGTACGTAGCCGTTGTTGGACACCACAAAGGAGTAGCCATTGACCCCGAGCTAGAATATAAAACCTTCAGAAAAATGGCGCCTTGAACTTATGTAGAAACCTACCTTGTAGGGCAATGTAAGCTTATCGATATCTTCAACGGGCACATCCGTGCCAGCCACACCCAGGAGACGTGCTCGCCTCATGGTGCTATTCTTGTAGGAATCATCAAAGGCGGGCACGCCCACAGCTATCATGAGACGAGGTCTGCGCTCGGTAGAGTTTTTCGGATCATACTGATAGAGAGGAAGTATATAGAGACATGATAACTGCAATTTTTCCTCAGCAACTCACCGTCTTGTCCGTAAAGGCATGCGTCCAGGTCGGTGGATGCTGTTCCTCCTGCAAAACCAGCGGTGTGGCTATAACATCTACATATTTAAGCACCTCTTCGTGGACTTCGTCCAGCGTTTGCACATGGGAGTAATAGCCACGATTTAGGCAGGCCATCCATTGGATTTCCCGCACCTTGGTCACCTCCTTGCCCAGCAGATATGTGAACACCCGCACATTCATGTTCGAAGTGCCATTCTCGCCATTGCCCCAATTATACTTCTCGAAAACATCGGTCGTATTGCCGGCCACACCATCCGTAACCAACATAATGGCCTGATTGCAGGTGGAGGTCTCATTGCAACGCCTTTGTACATAATATTTGCGCAAAAGCTGGAACGCTTTCTCATAAGCCAACGTAACATTCGCATAACCCTCCGGGTCGGGCAGATTGGCAATGGCATCGTTGAAAACGTTTATATTTTCGGGGGTGGCCTGCACCAAGGCATCACTAAAGCAAGGTATTATGTCCTCTACCGAAGCGGAGTAGCTATATATGTTGAAGAAGTCATTGTTCGAGAAGGTGTCCAGTATGCTGCGAATTGTAAACTTGGCCACATGACTGCGAAAGCCCGTCATGGAGCCCGAATGATCCATCAGAATGACAATATCTTTGGAACAAGTGGCTGTCTCGATATACCACGAACGCTTGCGACAATCGTACGTGTCCGCATCCAACTTCTTAACTCGTCCGTCCGTCCACTGTGAGGCGGGATAGTGTCGCAAAATACCCGTATCGGATCCAAAGTATTGCCAAGACAATGCAGGATCCGACTGATAATTCTGACGAAACACTTCATCCAGTTGATCGGACCACGCTATAGTCTTCAGGACGCGCGGACTACGATCGTAGACATTGGAAGGCACATGCACGGCACTGTGCTGTGTATCCACCGAAATGTTATAGAAGTGCGTGTCCGGGTTGAGCGTCAAATTTAAATACATATCCTCATATATCTGCATGCCCTCCAGCAGCTCCTCCGATCGATTTCCATTGAAGGCGGAATACTTGCTGGAATAATACTTGACCTCCTCCAGGGCCTGCGTGAAGTTAAACTCAAAGTTCTTATTGGCCGACTCCGCCTTCTCCTGAATACAACGGACTGCGTCCATTTTGCGCGCCAACATTTTTCCCACATTCGCCGTAATCGATTGAATGAGTTCTGTGCCATTTTTCTCCTCAACGCGTGCATTGTATTCCCGGTATTTCTATGGGTTTCCCAATTGCTTCAACAAACGCTCAATTAATTACTATTTAATTGCAACTTACCTCCTTAATTTCCTGCGATTTGGTCATGCGCTGCGCCAGTTCCCACAACTCATCTCCGAACTGGGCGGCCCACTTTCCAACACTGTAAAGAACAATAAAAAAAACCAAACAATTGTTATACTAAATGAGCGATTTGGTTGGTTAAATATTACACTAAACACAGACAAGAATTATCACTTTATTGTGGGATAGAGAAACAAATAGCCTTTTTTAAGTATCGCTTCATTAGTCGTGCAGTCTATATAGAGGACTGTGGGGAAAGGGATGGGTATAGGGAATACAGAAGTCGAACTCGCGCCATTTTAACGTTCTATGTTTTGAGTAAGTAATGCAGCAGAAAAATACAAAAATAGCATAACGCTAATAGCATTTAACAGCCAGAAAAATTCTAGATTAACATTAGAGTTCTCCCAATCTTAACAAACCACGACTTCGTTACCAGTTTTAATGTGAAACAAGAATATACCTAGCCCTCTTTTAACACGGGGTTTGCGTTCCTAGAAAACCTCGACCTGGACTCCACACAAAATATGGGCTTACGTTCCTTGATTTCGACAAATGCACAAAAAAAAATGTTGCTGTTTAAATTTCCGCTGCAATTAAGACACCATAATTTTTTAAAATTTACATAAAGTTACTTCAAGTGTTGCATTTTTATCATTAACAAATTAATCTCCAAGCGTTGAATTATTATGATTAACAGATTAATCTCCAAGTGTTAATTTTGTATCATTAATAGATTAATCTTTTTAAATAGGCAAGTATTTTGTACGTAAAAAAGGTTATAGCAGCTCAATTTTGAATTCAAATTTTAATAATTTTACATTTTAATTTAAAATTTAATCTAATTATAAGCCGTTTTCATGCTAAAAATCTTTTTTGTGCTGCTCCTTTTGCTTGGCCAAAAAATGAGTATGCGATTGATTAGTTCCTTTAAAAGCATTTTTATATGTAGGTAAAAGTATTTTTTCCACGGTCTTTCTATGAGCGAATTGGAATTTACGATTCAAAGCTGCTAATACTATATGCAAATCTTTTTTCTAATTTTTCTCTGGTTAAATGATTTATATATTCAGTTTCTTAAGAGAAATAAGTTTCAAATAACAATTCGTTATCCATGCCTTTATCTTCAAACAATTCTCACGCATCATCGATATTCATGTCTTCGAATCCTGCATCTTCAATTAAATGAAAGAGTTCATGTGAAAGGAGGAGTAGGTGTAGGTTTCAGAAGTCCTTCAGTTTCCAGTTGGATATCTTTCAGGAGCAACACCTACGCTTCCGCTCAAGCCAAATAAATGTCAACCACCTGTCGCATTCGTCGCCAACAACAAGAGCCAGCAAACACCAGCAACGAGAGAAAAAGAACAAGAACAACAAACCAACTAATTTAATTAGCACACATGTCTGTCACAACACAACGCCTACTTGTACACGGCGCACAAGCTGTTGGCGGTGACGTCGACGCGACGCTGACTTCGACACCGCTTGAAAGCGCGCAAAAAGAAAGCAAAGAAAGTGCAATCCACTAATTGTTGGGAACCATGTCAAACACAGCTGTTTAGTTGTGCCCCACTCCCACGTCTCTATGTGTGTGTGTGTGTGTGCGTGTATGTGTGAGTAATCAACAAGTGCCTGTGCGCGCGCATCTTTTGCTCTCTTAAATGCAACTAATATCTCCCTGTGCATGTGTGTGTGTGTTCGGGTGATTCTCTTTATCGTTGCGCTATACTGGCGATTGCACTAGTTTTGTTTCTAAGTGGTTGTGATCTCCAGCAAGTAAGTAATGTGTCGACCGAATTAGAGAATAGTCTAAGCTCTATTAACAGATGAGCCTAAAACTAAAGCTTACGCACACAAATAAACTTTCATGATAAGACAATGACAATCATCTTAATAGGACATCGTAATTTTGGTGGATACATAATGATAAAAAATATCAGCTTATAGTAATCTTCTGATTAATGCTTTGATTTGGTTTGGTTAATTACGCTTCTTATTAGAAATATTATATTTATTTATTATAATAATTTATTATACTAGAAATATTATATTACTTGTATTATTATTTAAAGAAGCGTTCGCAAATGGAAAAAAATTATATTACCAAAAAATTAGACCTGGCTTGATTTCATTCTTTTAAATTTGATTGATTACGCTACTTCTTAAAAACTTTACTAGAAATATTATTGGAAATATTATATTAATAGAATTATTATATTATTAGAAATATTATACTAGAAATATTATATTATTAGAAATAATATATTAATAGAAATATGATATTATACTAGAAATATTATATTATTCTTCTTTAAAGAAGGGTTCGCAAATAAAAAAATATATTAACAAAAAATTAGTCTTCTCTTGTAATCATTATTTTAAGTTAGTTAAATAACGCTTCTTATTAATAGCTAGACTATAAATATTGTTTAACGCTTGAAAGAAACGTTGGCAAATCAGAAAAAATGTTACCGAAAAATTAATCTTGTCAACGGCACAAAAAAAAAAACGTCTATATTTTCTGCTTAAAAGTATGTAAGTGGATGATTGTTCAATTCTTAATTTAAATGCATTTGCTGGTCATATATCAAAAGACCATAGCCGAATTAAATTAAATCAGATTGGTCCTTTTGCAAGAAACAGGCTCTTCCTGATTAGAGTTATGTTTTCAGTAAAATATCTTGGTCTTAATATGCAGTTTACAGTGAGCTGAGCGAAAACTTCTAAACGAAACCAGAGCCTCTGATAAAGAATAAGTGGACGGCCATATACTTGTACAAATATTATTTCAAATTATAATTATGACTCTTCACTGCAACTGATTTAGTTAATATTAACCAAAAGGGCAGTAAAATACCCTCTACACAATAAAAATCCATCACTCTACCTGTATTACATATGCTTCTTTCAGCTCGCAGAATTAAAAAAGAAGAAGAACAAATCGCGGTTCTTGGGATAAATAATATCGTATATTCAAGAAGAGTCTGCATATCAAACTTGATTAAATTTAGGCTCGACTGTTTTCGATGTCCTGGCAGACGGGCAGATAGACAAACGAAAACATCTAGCTTGATTTATCTCCCCATGTTGATTAAGATTATATACATATTATGGGATCGGAGATGCTTACTTCTGTCTCTTAAATACATTGCACAAACATAATACACATACCCTTTTTAACCATTCAGGTACAGGGTATAAGAATAGCAGTTTTCTTCAATGCATTTTCAACTTTTTACTAGTATAGTAGTCTTCTTTAAAAAATACATACATTTAATCGAGAACCAATTTATAAAACGAAACGGATTAAGAAATAGCTTAACAAACACTCTTATTTATACGAAGTTCATATTTTTTTCTAGTTTCCATTTCGATAAAACTGAAGGGCATTCAAAAATTGAGATACCAAATGCTTTTTGTTTTGGCCGCTCAGGAAGCCTGCGCAGTGCCTTCGCAATCTTCTCTTAAGAATGAGAGACACACACTTGTTAGTTGTGTTGTTGCCGCCACTCCTGCTGTCCATTTTCATTTTCGTTTGTTGGGATGCCTTTGACACGATTCTCTGACGTGGCCTGCGGCGTTGTCGGTGGCTTTGGCGGCGACTTTTGTTTTAAAGTTTCTCGAGTGGTGCACGATTGCAAATGTTTTCTTTTGATCGCGCATTTCACTTAGCTAGTTAGAAGTGTTGTTATGGTTTTCCTTTTTTTCCATTATAAATAAAGCGTTGCTATCTCTAAAGCGGCACTAAAATAAATATAATTGAACTGTGTGGCTTTCTTATTGTGTGGCACCCAGAAATCTACTCATACCTCGAATGTGAGCAGCATTTTATGTGGCTGCGGCTCTGGGAGGCAAAGCAGCCATAAATATTGTATTAAATATTCATAAAATGGGAATTTTCTCACATCAGCAGTAAAGAAATAACAATGAACCTTATATTGCCACCGGAATTGCCGATTCGGCTGTTTGGCTGGCTTGTTAATGAATTCTTTATACTTAAATCTGTCGTTGAATAATTAACTGAATTGAAATTCTGCTTTATCGGAATTTATTTACTTTGTGACAGATTATTAGACGTGTCAAGAAGTTTTCTATATATTTAAAAACTCATAGATATACTCATACTTAGAGAGTAGCTGTAATTTATTAGCATATGTCTGTATTTATTTCTGTGATCAACAATGCTTCTGCGATATTCTGATGTTGTTGAAGTTAATAGCAGCTGTTGCTAATACATATTATAATGCAAATATGTATTCAATTTTTTAAATTGGAAAAGAAAACGTTGGATGCGGAAGCCAATGTTTTTATAAATCACATTTTTATTTCTATCTTTAGTTCAACATAGCAATTTCAAAGAGACTGCCTTTTATTTATAAGCAATTAGCTGTCTGTATATGTTTAGTGTGTGTTGCAAATAAATCTTCTGATTGTTAAGATTTTCATTCAAACGTTCGATGAAATTGTTTTGTTAATAACTCTTAAGATTAACAAATAGAATGTTTATATAGCTTTAAAATTGCAAAGAGTATTAACAAAAATGTAGCATTTTAAAAAAATAAATAAACTCGAGCTGCCAAGCATTTATCTACAATTTATTCGGTTGGAGAAGGTGCCTTCTGTCTGTTGGACTCATTTGCCAAAATTTAATAAAGCATTTTCATCCTTCCATTACGGGATATACAAATATAGCTTGAAAACCCATGCGCCTAAAAGTCGACCCTCATTTATACATATACACAAACATATTGATAGCAAACATGTGTATATATTTAATTCTTTGCCAGCATGATATCATAATGTATATTGTTGGAACATAAAATACACACCCTAAATCCTTTTGAAGCTCATTAAATAATTTGGCAAAGGGAGCCAACTAAATGAAAATTTTTCTTTAATCACACTTTCCCGCTATGCGGCCTCATTTTTTATTAATGTTCTCGTGCAATATTAAAATGCGCTAATGGCAGGCGTTGCCACAAAATATTTAAGAGTTTTTACAAAGGCCAAAATAATTAGCTAATAAGCTAAAAGCGCCTGATGAATGGCTATTGAAGGCTATAGGTGGTGGTTTCTGAAATGACGGGATGGTTAGAAAACACGCGACCTTTCAAATATTAAACAACCTTCATATTTGGGAAGCTCTGATTGATGAATGAAGGCGAAAGATATTTACAATTATATTCTTAAATGGCTTTAGTAATCAATAATTATTTTTATAACCAGCGCCCAAAAGGTTAGAGTGTATGCTAAGAAGAAAGAAGTTATGTAACGAACTGAAAATATTTTATAGCTACATATAAGTGTGCTACTTTATTTCTAATTAAGTAGATAAGGTACTCTTTATTTTTGTAAATAAATGAAAAAATATAAGTATGATCAGCCTGACGAGATGAGTCGGAATATAGTTCAAAATTCTAATGAAAAAACAAAATTAACTTGCAACGAAACTTTTTGAGATGCACTTCATCAGAGGAAGTAAAAAAGCTTGAGACAACTTTTTATAAATTAAAACCACAACAATTTTTGTGAAAAATGTCTGGGTTTTTTTTTTTAATTTGAGTGCTGTATATGTCCTTAAGCATTTTTCGGTCGTTATGTGTATACATATTGGTTTTAAATGCTACCTCTATCCACTTTTTTGAACATATGAAAGTTACAAGCTGTTGAGGCCATGTGTTGTTGGCAAAATTTCATTTTTCCAGCTCATCGATGAGTTGGCATTGTGCTCGATTATGACTAATACGAGCAGCCAAAATGCAGTGCCTGAAAGTAATCTGGTACTTGTAATGCTAGGATAGGTTAATAAAATAAATAAATATAGTAATGTGAAAGATCTATTAACGGTTGGGGAAAATGAAAAAAAAAACATCTTCTCGGAAAACATTTTTTTCTTTGTTTAATTCCAGGTCATCGATGAATTGGCTCGAATATGACTAATACGAGCAGCCAAAATGCAGTGCTGGAAAGATTTATTAACGATTTGGCCAAATGAAATAAACATCTTTTCGGAAAATATTTTTTTCTTTGTTTAATTCCAATTGCCTCAGAAATTGCAATGAATATTTTGGCGAGTTCTTAAAAATTAACTGCGGACTTTTTGTTTTGGCCATCCTCACAACCTCCAAGCTTTTTTAAATCATAATTTTAGTAACAGATCATATTTATAGTTTTCGTTTGCACTCTTTAAACTGATAAAATGTGAAAGTAGGACCTACTGGGATCTCTTTATGGTAATCAGGTTCATTAAATGCCGTTTACCTAAACGACATTCGTGACCTGTTAGTCAAATTGCCAAACACAAATATTCGTTCTTCTGGCATGGTGTGCGCAATGTCAAAAATTAATGACAGCACCTTCAACACACTTGCGTTGTTAACTTGTTTTACAAATGCCCAATAAAATATGCATAAGGCTGTCGGAAAGGAGGCGAAAAGGGGACACAAGTCAACATGCAGGGCAAACAATTTTATTTGTGTGCTTAAGAAAGGCTGTCGTAAGGAAGACGCAAAACGAAAGAAAGCAAAGATAAAGAACAAAATACAAAATAAATAAAGACAAAAAATCGTGCGTGCTGGCTGCCAAGAAAATTAGCATAAAATGTAGGAAAATTAACGACCGCCGATAAAGACAAAAATTACGACGATGATGAAAACACGCCCTTTAATTGACTTTATGTGTATGGGTATAGGTATGTCTATGTCTGTTTGTGTAGGTGTGTATGTGTGTGTGTCTGCGTGCGTGCTAACTTTTTGCCAGACTGTCTGCCTCATTGTCTACTTGCATGTTGTACATAGTATAGCATGTATTATATGTATATATATATATATCTCTGTCTGATTCCATTTCGCTGGCCACACTTACGCTTCATCCGCGGCTGAGGCGCGCACCATAATCGAGACGCCATGCGGCGATGACGACGGCAACGAAGGCGGCCCGAAACACAGCAACAACAGGAATAGAGGTTGAATTGCGAGGAATGCGGTCGAAATGACAGAGAAATGTGTCATCAACATTTTGCCAGCACCAAGCATTTTTCTAGCATTTTCCTTGTTTTCCTTTTATTTAAGATTCTTCAACGCATTCACGAGCTCGCCAAACCAACACAATTTTAAACATTTGCCATGCAAGTGTTGTGGTTTTTTTTTTATGGTTATAATACTCGTACACTCTAGATTTGTTGGTACATATTTGGTGTATAATTTTGGGTGGAGTCGGTCGCTGACGCACAGTTACTTTTCGACTTCAACACGACACACGCGGCGTATGCGCAATATTTCGTTTAATAGAAAATATCAGTTGAATTGTAAAAATAATTAACGAAATTGTTCTTAATTTTCAATTTATTTTCAGCTACAAGCATATTTTCGAAAATAATTTTTAGTTGCTGCTGCTTTTCCCCTACAGCTGTGCGTACATTTTCTATATATAAACGTTTGCTCTTAGTTTCGTCGATTATACATATATGTGTGTGTATATTTATGCGCGTGTAAGCGTCGGAGTGCGTTAGTGTGTGTGCGTTGACGCGTTTTGACCATTTGCCGCGATTCGACCGACCGATATGACCGACTACGTTGAAGAGCTGCGAAAAACTAAATGCTGAAAATGTAAAAATTTTCATAGGCGACCAATATAACTTTCACACACGAGTAGCGCTCTCTCTCTCTCTCTCTCTCTCTGTCTCCTATCTCTCGCTCTGTGCCTTGTGCTCTCTTTTCCTGCTGCTCTTTGCTCAGTGTTGTCCTATTTTTAGTCGTTCGTTTCGGTGCCGTTTGCCTAACTTTATCGCTTGTTTACATTTTCTAGCGGCCGCAGTTTTCATTAACTTTGCCTTTAAATTTGAACAGCTGTTTTTGGCTATTCGCTTTTCCTATTGATTTTCCCATATCCATCCATGTGTTCGTCCCCATGCATTTTGAATGTGTGCATGTGTTTGGCTTTTTCGTTTGTCCGTTTTGTGCTGCATATTCATAACAGAGCACAAGTTTCCCGCTGAGAACGATTGACACGGAGAGTAAGAATTTGAGATAAATATTTCAGTGCCAAGTGCTATCATCCTCAGCATATCTGAGAGCAGGGTGGGGGCCCCGCAATAGCCTTAAATTTAAATGTTCTCAGTTTTACTTAAATTTCAAAAGCCTATATGGTTGTCAGGCGACTTACATTGAATGTTATTATTTCATATTTCATTCGTAAAATGTAAGTAGGGAGAAAAAATATTTCTTTATTTTTTAACGAATAATCAAACGAAATTGATAAGCTTGAAGCAAAGCGGGCTTATATATAGTGTATAGCACATTTTTTTCAAAAAGGAAACGTACGTTAATAGCATTTGTTTTGAACTTAATTCTTAGTTTCGCCTTTTTTTTTTAATTCTTGCCCCTTCAGTTTTTAAATAGAACAATGATATAAAATTTACATTCGTGCAAGTGTATTATAGAAATATGTATTTTATTTTATGCGAAGGTAATGTTTATGAAATGTTCATTACTATTTCTTTTTTTAACTAGCTGCATTTGGTATCTACAAGTTTCCTAATGCCTCAAAATGTCCTTAAAAGTGTTCATAATATTGTTTGCTACAACACTGCAAGTTTAAGTTCGCAAAAGGTTACGTCGGGACTTTAATATTCTACTCGTTGGTGCTGTTTAAAACATAATGATAGTATAATTTTTCATTCCAATAATGTAGTGACTTAGCTGAACAATATTTTGATATTTTAAAAATATTTTGACCATATACTCTATCTTTTATAATTGTTTTAATTGTAAGAGTAGTTTGATGTTGATATGCAAGGAAGGAGGAATATTTTCGTACCACAGGCTATACGTAACAGGCTAAATATAACCATTTGATGCGAAAAGTTTTCGGCTTGGTTTAGTGGCTGTCACCATCAAAATGCCAGCATACACAGATCGGCGCATACATGACCTTTTTTGCCATCAAAAACTCCATCCGTCTTACAGCCTCACTTTCAAAACCTTTAAAAATAAAGAAAGAAAACAAAATCGCCTGTAGAAGCCTTTAAAGCCTCTTTTTCTTCTTCTAGAAAGTGCTTCAAATTTTAATTAATTGGTTAAAGCGATGAAAAAAGTGTAATGATTTTATGGAAATTATTTTGAAAAACAATAAAAACCATTTTCAGTGAAATATCATGAATTGGCTCTCTATTCATAAAACATAAATGGCCCTTGCATTTTTATATTTATTTTAGCCCTTGTATTTATTTTAGAAGGAATTTCTCGTTATTAATTTACATATAAATATAGAAACAAGCAAAAGATTTCATTTATTTTTCTAATATACTTCTAAGGCAGTTTTATTTTATTTAAACATTTATACAACACAATTTGATGTATTTAATTAAAGAACTTTATGAGCATTTACATGCGCTGTTTGTAAAATATAATTACACTTTTTGGAAAAATGGTGCATTTTCCTTCCATTTCTCCATTTCTTCCATTTATAACAATAACTCTTCCTACTGAAATATGCCACTGGAATAGGTTTAAATTAACTTGAAGTAAGCTGTACAATTTTTTCAAAATCTTAAAAAAAAACACTGTTTAATGCTTTAAATTGTTCATCAACTCATTCATTCGATATCTATCTGTTCACTGCTTCAATGCGACTCGTGGGCCCCTTTTAAAACGTAAAACACATATTGCTAAATGGGCTTAATTTTAATTGAATGTGTGTGTTGCATAATTCATAAAACCAAATCGCCCCTTGGGGCCCGTGGGGAATGGGGGGAATCATAAGCCATGAAAGCCATTTAGGTTTTGTTTAGCACGCAAATCCAATTTTTGGCGGCAAAACGAATTACGTTGGAAAATGTGCGCCTACCACATACACCATTAGTATATATGTACATAGTACATACATAAATGAAAACATGAAAACAACAACGACAAGAAGTAGCGCTCCATAGCCTGCAGCTGACAACCATGTGGAGTGACGTGTGAGTTTGGAAAGCTGTAGGTGCTGTGGAGGCTGTGGAAGCTGCGGTTAGCCTAACAACAAGGACTGTAACTACGACTAAGGGTACGGATGAGGATGATGATGATGATGATGATGACAACACACTTAGTACAATTTTTAATGAACTCAACAGCGTTTTACTTTTAAAACCACGAGAGCTGAAAATGCCAGTGGCTGCCCAAGCAAATCTGTAACCTAAAGATGGGAGTTTGTTTTGGTTTTGGGCCAAGCATTGAATTCAAGAAATTTTTATTATATTATCATACATTCTATTAGTGTGTTGTTAAAAACTGTAATGAGACCTTAGCTCTCCAGAACACCGTTCTCTGAAATGTTTAAGGCTTGAAGAATTTTCAAAAAGTTTAAATTAGTGTTAAAAACTATTGGATAAAACAAATGAAGCTAATAATTATTGAATGAAATTTGAAAGTGGGTTCTCTAACATTGAATTCTATAGCAATATGTTAGCTTTTATTTTGGTACAAATGATAAGATGAATTGTTTCTCATGGATTGGGGCTGCTGATGAACAAAATAACTTTTTAAGTTTGCCTATTTTTCGATTCTATTTTAAAATCTTGCACAATAAAATAAATGAATAAAATACGATATGCTCGAAGTCTACTGAGAAAAATAAAATTAATTTTATAATAAAAATTCAGACACAATAGACTTTTGTTCCAAAAATGCTTGGCCTCTGTTATCATTTAAAATATTTCAACAATTAAATCAAATAAATATATTTGCTAACATTATTTTTACAAACTTAAAGTTTGTTTGGATAGACTTTTTTAATAAAAGAAAAAAACAGGACAGAACTTGGCAATAAAAATAAATAATCAAAGTGATGTTTATGCAAAAAAAAAACAAAAAAAAAAACCCGGACAGAACTTGGCAATAAAAACAATTAGCTGGTTTGCTTAGAATTTGCTTAAAATTTGAAACTAACGATTTTTATTCTACGAACCATTATCGTGCTTTTTATAATACTTTGTATTACTTTAAAAATTTCTTTACACCCTACTTCGCCTTCTAAAACATAGCACAGAACAAACGTATAAAACATATTGCATTATTTAATGTACGTGTTTGGAAAAGCTGGAAAAGTAGAGAAAAGCCAAGCAAGCGGTCAACAAACGTTATGTTCCAATAATTGTTTAGACACAGTACATACTCTTAAATACAAGCTTTAATCTTAAATTTAAACTGTAAAGGGATTGAAAATGTTAAAATGAAGTAGAAATTTAGGAAAAGTGAAAAATTTGAGAATTTAAACGAATTCACGCCTCCATCTCTAGCTGTGAGCTGGGAGCTTAGGCTGACAAGCGCAGCATGAAGAACACTTTAGACTCGTGCGTCTGTCAGCGCACCATGGAGTGCAACGTTAAAGTGCACACCCACACCCACACATACACAAATACACACACCTACAAACACACGACAAAAACGAGACATGGAGGCAAACAGTCAGTCGTTGCATTTTATGGTAGGCACAGTTTTTGCGAGCCCAGCACATGAGGCATAATTTCAGGTGCCATCCGAACTGCCGCCCCGCACTTGTGCATGGTAATGGCCATAACTGTGGCAAGTGCCACAGACACACACCACCAACGAAAGGGGAAGGGGGGGGGGGGGGGTGATGGCAGAGAGAGGTGTAGAGATGCCGCCGGATGTCGTTGTCAGCATCAGGACATTTGTGGCAGTCACCATGTCAGAGTGCATGCTTGTATGTGTCTTGATAATTTTGGGCATATGACACGAGGATCCGCTCTCTCTGTTTATACTTATATACAAGTATATACATATGTATATGTGTGCATGTTTTTGTCGCGCAAAGTGTCAAGTGCGGCCAGAACCGCTTGGTTTTGTAATGAGCATTTCATTTGCATGACATAAGTGAGTTGGCTGTTTGCTGAAATGTTGTGAAAACTTTAAGAGATATATAAACGAATAATTTCCAAATATAATTTGTTTTTTAATTAAATTTTATATGAGAAGTGCGCCACATGTGAATAGTTTTAAGAAATAGTGTTAGTTATATTATTCGTAGTGTGATAAGAAAAATGTTTATAAATTAATGCACCAGTACCAAAACCTAACATTTTTCTTTTTCTTTGATATAATTATTATATCCTCATTATTATAATATGATTTGATTAACCTACCTCACATCTTTTTTAAAATTTAGAGTTAAATTTAATGGATTTCTTTATATTGTTAGTTACATATTAATTACATATAATTATGATATTAATAACAAGCCTTTTAGTCTTATTCAAATGTTGTGGTAGTTCACGAATATCATGAATAAAGAATTTCCTTTCAGAACAGCCTAGCTTGTGCCGTTGGTTTTATGCAACATCATTTAATTTCTTGAATTTATCCATATTCCAAACTTCATATTTTAAATGCTTTGAAAACAGGCTGTAAAAGACACTGACACTGAGTATTCAATTTAAGCTGTGCTTAAATACTTAAAACTTAGGTCTTGTTTCTTAGAAATTCGTCCCATAAATAATAATAATAATGAATAAAGTGAATGCTTCATTCATAAATGTCCAATTTTTTGCTATAATCTTTTGAATTAAAGATTAATTCAGCTGTGAAAATTTAAGCTTTGTGGAATTGAAACTAATTCAATCACATTCAATATCATTCGGAGACATGCACACCAGAAGTCACATTTACTGCTTTAGGCCAAGTCCTTCAAATAACCTCACTTATCCCCTTGGTGCTTGCCGTGTCAAAATGGACAAAGTCAAAAGTCTCATTTCTCACATGAAATCGAACAAAATACAATACCAAGACACTTCAATTACAGTCGAAAAGACAACGTCGAACGTCTCCGCAGTATGTAAAGAACTCGCACAAATTGAAAACTTTGTTCCTCTTCTCTGTCTCCACATAGCGGTTGCTATGCCAATACTCGTATTTGAGTTTCGTTTTCAAATTACAGAGGAAAAGCAAAGCTGATAATCAAAAGCACGTTGTAAAGAAAGGCAAAATGCAAGAAAAGTAATATAAAGGGTGCTCCTTAAATGATTTCACAATGTTCTTAAACGAAAGCAAATAATAAAGGTACTTGAAATTGTTGTTCTTGCTAAAACGGTAAATATTTCAGAATTATTGTAAATCTATTTAGATTTTGTATTTCGCTACAACTTTTGTATTGATTTGTAATCGAAGTCATTAAGGGTCTGCAATAGAAACAATCCATCGATCGCAATAGAAATAATCGAATACTATAAACAATAAATAAATATGATAAAATATAATAAACAACTATAAAAAAATAATAATCTTGAATATGTGTAATCGGTCAGAGCATTTATTAATATACTTTATAGTTTTGTACAAATATCTCAATCGGAAAAAATTTGCGTTAAATTTTAGCTTAAAAAGTAGAAAGCAAGATTTATTGTAGGAAACAAAGAGATATTTTGAATTATTTTTGTTACTACAATTTCAAACTGTGTTTTCAATGAGCAAGATAGACCTTACCAATGTACATATGTTACAATTAGTAAGTGCACTTCATTTATAATTATTTATCAATATTGATCAATGATGAATAGTAAAAAAAAGTAAAATAATAAAAAAAATTATTTACGAGATACTATTTATCCTAATCAAATAATATGGAAGGAAGTATATATTTTAACATTAAAATTAGAAATTATTTAAAAACTTTCTTAAATCGGTTTATTATAAAGCAGTGTGGTACTTAATCAATTTAAAAAAAAATTAAAAACTTACCTTAATTTAATATTTTGTATTTAAAACAAATATTATATGGTATTACTAGTATTGCTTTTTAAGCTTTCCGGCGTCATATCTCTCCCTATACGTCCTTCGCTTTTTATCAACTCCTTTTTTATTTTATTTGTTCATTTATTTTCTCTTTGTATCTATGCTTTACAATCATTTTGTGAAGGCTTTACAATTACATATAAAAAGAAATTGTAAAAGTCTTTTACATATGTATGTACGAGAACAAGAACACCCTATAGAGCAACGAATCTTTTTTATTTTCCTATTGTTGGCGTTTCCCAGACACACTTACACACACGAATACACTTTCACGCTCACATATAGGTTGTCATTTTTATTTTGGTTTCCGTTCGCTTCAATCGAACGATTTTTCCTGCTTTTTTTTATCAGGCTCGTGTCAACTTTAGCGGACTCCATTCAGCAAACGTACATTATGCATATTTTATATATTTTTGGCATGCCATTTTATAAATGTTTTATAGGTGCTTACTTTTTCTTTTGCGCGTTTTTGTTGCACGCTCCGGGCATCAGCACTCAGGGGCCATTTTATTGCTTTTAACGTAGCATACTTTTTTGGGCACGCATTCAGCTTTAATTGTGTTGGATGTTCGTTTAAAGTTGAAGCCCTTTTCTTGCTTGAAAATGTAATTAAAGCTTTTAATCAGAACTTTTATTCACTGTTTTGATCATTTTTGTATTTCTGTAAAATGTTTTCGGTGTTTGGCTTCAATTTAATCACTCGGCTTGGCCTGAAACCCTATCACCTATTTATCTATTTTCCCGTTGTTGTTGTTCACAGTTGGCTGGCATTGTTTTATGTTTCAATGAACAGCATTTCATTTTGAGCAGAATTCTCGCACGTGCACGTGCTTGTGTGCCTGTGGTAATATGTATGTGTGCGTCTGTCTCTGTGTGTGTGTTTTTTTTTTGTTTTTCTGTTCAGTCAGTGGAAACAACGGCGAAAAGGACAAGAGTTTGAACATGTTTGAAATAAATTTTCGTGTTTTCGGTGCTCATCCGTTGCTGAGCACACAATGATCCAGTTTTAGGCAGGCTTTAATTATTCCAACGTCATAGTGGAGCTCCAATGTATTCCAATTCGGAGTCTGTATAACCTTCAAAGCGGGAACATCAACACAGCTGCCATTATAAAATACTGCCTTCTATTTATATGAACTGCTTATTTCATATTTCTTCCTATCAATAAGAGGCTTTCAACCCGGAGAAAATATTGATTTCGTTGGCACATCTCCACCGCAATGCTGGCTGCAGTCATTGGCTTTGGCAAGCTACATCATGATTGTTCAATAAATTTCAGCTTAACATGGCTTTAATGGCGGCATTAAAGTGTATTAGTGTTCTGTTTGTTATAATTGTGCATAAATTGCTCTCGAAAGCATGTTAAACAATTATTTCATATGGCCAGTGGAAGCAACTCAATTAAGTATGCTTGGGAAGTGCGAACAATCTGACTAAAGATTGTGCTATGATGTGGATACGACTATGTCTGTACCACGGAGCTTTGTCCTCTTTTCTGGCATTGGCCCTGCGCCGCATAATTTATGAACTTGCGCCCATTTGGTGTGCTTAGTCTGTGAGTTATAGGACAGCTCCATGGCTGCCATGTCCTTGTTTCCTTTTTTTTGGGCATTGCATGTAACGCACATACTATGTCTGTCGCCGACAGTTTATTGTGCAGTACTTCCATAGATATTTACGAGCACACATATGTATAATATTGTGGCTTTAAGCTCTTCTTTAATTTGGACACGGGCTGATTAAATAGTAATATCAGTGCAGTTGCTACAGTTTGACCGCATCACGCAATCGAGCTTAATTAATTCATATAATTAGCAATTAGTACTTTTGCCAAATGGCTGAATAAGCGACATGTGCATGTGAGTTGCCATTTGACCTTTCATTTGCCATTTGTGGCGACTGCGGTGATAAAACCGTTAGTGACCAACATAGTTGGGCAGAAAATGTGTATTTTTTTGTCAAGAGTCTATCCACATTCCTCATTTTATGTATCAATTTCCGTATTTGTTCAACTGTGATTAATACAATAATATGTATTTATAATTCCCGTTATTATGCTTAACTAGTTGTGATAAAAAGCAGATGGTAACCATAATTGTTATTTTGTATGTTTGTTTATTTTAAGCAGCTGGATAATTAGAATAGAGCTATTTTTAAAAATGTGTGAGTGATTTAAAAAAGACTTTAAGTAAGACTAGTATGGACTAAATTATTGTTATGGTTTTTAAAGGTTGCTGCTCTCAGAGATGAAGAGGTTTTATGTTAAAACTGTGGCAAATCAGTCCATATTGCTATGTGAAGTACTTCTTTCATTATCTGGTGAGCTGCTTCATAGAATTTCAGATGGCTCTGTAATGTGAAAATCCTTTCTAGAAATGTGGGAAAGCTTATAGAAATATAAGAATGATGTACGTTCGAGAATAGTTAATTGTGCGATAGAGGAAATGATAATATAATAAACAAAAATAAACAGTAATAAATATTAATAAACAATGATAAGCAATAATAAACAATATTAAACTATAATAAACAATATTAAACTATAATAAACAATAATAAACAATAATAAACAATAATAAACAATAATAAACAATAATAAACAATAATAAACAATAATAAACAATAATAAACAATAATAAACAATAATAAACAATAATAAACAATAATAAACAATAATAAACAATAATAAGCAATAAAAAATAATAAACAATAATAACAATAGTTATATTTTTCTAACCTAATGAATTTTTAGCAAGCTTTTTTATACAATAAACAATTACAGTCACTGAAGAGTAAATAATTACTTTGTGTTTCTAAGCTCACTTGAGATAAAATAAATTTATTAACACAGGTATCGATCAAACAAGCCATTAAAAGACAATTGCAATTTGAAAAAATATTGATATCTTCCAGAAACATTAAATGCATTTAATTAAAAATTAATCCGCTTTTTTGAGGTACACGATTAAACTTATTTGTCATTTTAAAATTTAAAATTTGACAAAAAAGTAATTTAAATCAAAATTAGAACCAGGGTTGGTTTATGATTTTTAAAATTTGTATTATTTTTTTCATTTTGCATAAATTAAAGGGGCTGAAAAAAAATATTGATAATGTGAAGTGCAAACCTGAAATGTTAGCTTATAAAATACATTACGCTAACAATAACAAATTTATCGCGACCTTGCCACGCGTCAACATAAAACGAGCGTCTGCTCATAAATCATAAAATGTGCATCATCAGTCAAGGCAGTCGGCCACGCCGTGTTCGAAACAGAGTCAAATGATACACGTATGCTGGCGGGTCCTTTGGACGGTCCACAACACACAGGCCCTATACGTACATACCTATATATTGTTGCTAAGGACACTCGTTTCGTCACCAGGTTGTCAGCAACACTAACGTAATTAAAAGCTGTCACTTCTTGTGTCCAGCGAACGGGCATATGTGGGTGTGTGTGTGTTTGCAAGTGCACGTGTGTGTGTGTGTGTCAGCCATTTGCCCGCTTTTTGTCTCAAAGAAAAATTAATTGAAAGTGTTGCGTAAGTACCTGCAATGGAAAAAATCCACTTACACTGCATCTGGCAGGGCCGTCCCTCATTCAAGATTCAGACAGTCCCACTCAAACAGGCGTGCTTCGCTATAATGAACTTTTAGAGAATTCATGTTTTTTTTTCGGGATAAAGCTGTCAACTGAACGTAAAGACAGACTTTTCCAGATTGATTTCATGCTGATTTGCAGAATTGATGACCCTTAGGGTTAAACTATTTAAACATAGAACCATTTGCTTAACTTATCTCTAAATTGAATAGAAGCTCATATTAATTCTAAGTTGCAATAATCTAAATAAATAAATTGATAAAAGAAAATAAAAATGCCAAAAAATCGAGTTATTTCATGGAATGGTCGGAATGGCATGTCTAGGATATGATAGGGTTTCGGCCTGTTTTACGATTTGTTGGCTGTTGTTGAGCATGTTTATGAACAGATGGATGTTGTGGTCCATCAGCCTTCTAAGGAGTTATTCTGTGGCGAGGAGTATATAAACAAGAAAAATTGTTTTCAGTCGAGAAAGCGCATAACTTCTTACGATGAACAGATTTGAATGAAAATTAAAATATAAGTACAGAACATATGAATATTGAATTACGTATACAAACATGATTTTATTTAGCTTTGGAATTAACCATTGAATCTCTTTTGTAAGAAGTCATAACAGTTATAGCTTTATTGTTTATTTTATTGCATACCTACTGTACAGAAAGGCAACTTTTTCACTTCATGTATGGAGTTGAGTGCATTAGTTTTTTGCAGTCAGCATTTAATTGGAATTTCGATGCTATCTGGGGTGACCTTAATCACCTTGTGTTGATTGATTAATGGCTCTCAGCTATGTCAGCACTTGAGTTATTTATTCAATCAACAATATTTAAGTTTATTATTATTGCTTCTCTCTATACTCAAATTTCAAATTCCAAGACAAAGTTAATTAAAGTCATCCTCGACATCCTATTCTTAGCCCGTGACGCCGGCAGATTAAATTGTCTTTAAACTGCTTGTAACTCAACACGCAAAACAATTTATGCAAATTGGTAGCGAAGCTAAGTCTCGACAATCTTCCCCCTAACCCGTGTGCTTACAGACCACATCTGCTAATTTCTTTTTAATCTTTTCTTTTTTGTTGCCAATAAACTGAGTTTGGCATTTTCTCTTAAATGAGTTTCAAGTTCCGTAGTTAATTGAGTAAAAGAAATGGTGGCAAAAGTTTTGCAAATGCGAACATTAAATATGATAATGGAGGAAACAATTTCGATTGCTTTTGCTCAACATTTGCGGAAAGCATGGAATAAAATTTGTTTGCTAAGTCCGCCAATAATGTACTTAATATAGATAAGTAGAAGTGGACTAATTGTCAAATGAAAGTTGCTTGAAAATGTTGCCAGTTTCTTAATTAAAAAGAGCAAAATATATTTATGCGACATTTGTACTTCTAGCATTGATTGATTGGTTTTGATTTGAAGCTCTCCCTAAAATTAAAGATAATTGAAGGCTAATTTTTAAAGGTTTAGCATATAAATATTTTACAAATGCAGCCCCTGTTCTCTTAATATTTCTTCAATAATAAACATTATTGTACATTTATTTTGGAGGCTTTCTAATTTTTTAAATTGAAATTATATTATTTGATATCTTTATTTAAACATATTATAATATAATAATAATAAAAAACATCTTTATTTTGTAGTTTGTATCGTCAGCACAATTTGTGATTTATTAAAATACAAAAAATTAAAATAAAATAACAATTTATGACAAATTTATTTCTGTTTTATTAAAATAACAAAAAAATTTGTGACAAATTTATTTCCGAAAACAATTGATTGCAATTTGTATTGAGAGCACAATTTGTTGATTTATTATTATGAGAGATTTATTTCGGAAACAAATTTAAAAACAGATCTAAACTTAAATATTACACTTTAAATATTCTGTATCCAGCTGTTCCTTTTAACACAATTAAATAAAGACTTTCTTTATAATACTTTAATAACAAAAGTGTTGTAATTGGTCTTATATCTCTCTTGTAAACGGCAAGCTGAGAGCTAAGTTCAAAGGCTCTAAACCATCTTGTTCATGTAAGTTGTCTTTGCTAATTCGCTCGAACAAAGCAAGTTAGTTGCCTTTGTTCATTGTCGCGAACAAAGCACTGCAAATCTCGACAATTGAAATGGTTACGTATTGCCATCAGCCATGTTTTCATTATGCCGAAGACAAGGACAATGTGTTGGAACCTTCCAGCCATCTGAACAGTTGCCACGTGAATGAAAGTACAAAGGCAAGCCAGCCAGCGACAAGTGTGAAGATTGTCTTTGACATTATGCAACTAATTAAAATGTCGACAACAGAAGAGCTATAAAAATATAAGTATGTGTGAATTACTTATTCAAATATTATTACTTATTAAATAAACAAACGCCTCTTTACAGTGTCGATACAATGCTAATCTTTATTTTTTATATATCAGGGTTTTTATAATAATTCTTTTGAGCTATCCAAACGTTAAATTGTCTTTGTTTTGGAGTTGTATTTCAAAAGAACAGCCTTTCGGATCTATTTTGGTTATGTTATGAAAGATCAGCTTTTGGAGTTCCTATCCAATTCTTTTGAGCTATCCAAACATTACATTGTACATGTTGTACATTTGGAATTGTTATCTTATTTAGTTGCTTGTAAAATTATTATCTCTGACCAAATTACATTGAAATCAAATGTCTGTCTTAGGGACATTATTGTACTGAAACTTAACTTGCGTATTTGGAAAGCCTTTTAAGGCAGCCTGCAAAATTCTGGCAACTCACAGATTCAAGGTGTAAATAACCACAACACCTATGCTGGTTGCACCTATCCATGGTCATATGCTAGATTTAAACATCCTTGAGAGCTGTTCCACCTCATAGCAAGCATATGTATTACGAGCCACTGCTACTGTGCTTGTTTGTTGAGATACTCTGGCATTACGGATTGGCACAATTGTTATACTGTCTCTGATTGCCTGTGAGTGTAGAGTGTGCTTCCTTTTTGCATATTCATGAGCAATTGCGCATGATATGGTGGCTGACGTTCATGCATTATGCAACTGCAACAACAGCAACAGGAACAGAAACAACACTGACAGCGGTGACAGTCGAGGGCGACATACCTTTTCAAAAGTTGAGCCAACAATTTGAATGCAAAGTTCTGTAGCCAATCGATTGCCATTTTGTGCGGAATTTAAGTTCCAACGTCACATTGTTAACACTAGTATGTTTGCATTTTTTTGGTATAGCACTTAAGCCGACAAGAAAGGCATAAATCTTATAACCAGGCCCGGAAAAACGAAAATACGGAAACGAAGCACACATGTGAATACAAGCTAACAAACTAAAGTCCATACATTGCTCTACTGTTCAGATTGAAGCATAAAATTAGAAAAATCTGTTTTCATTTAACACGAGCGACCTCTTACTTGTGATCTCTAAATTGTGGAGAAATATTTGTTAAAATTTGTAAAAATTATTTAAAATTTGTCGTTGATTTTATAAAATCTCGATTATTTATTTGTTTGAGTGTAATAGAGAAATAAAGCTTCCTCTGATAAAATAAAGTACTTGAAATGCTCTACTCTTCAGATTGTTACATAAAAATAAAATAATTTAATTTATTGCAATCAGTTTTCATTTACTTGTGATATCTAAATAAAGAAAATATGTCTTAACATTTTAAAAATATTATTTAAAATTTATCTAGAATATTTATTTGTCAGAGTGTAATGTTTTCTACAGCTTCTTCTGATATTTTTAGATAAATTAAATATTATTTTGTGGACTCGAATTATCTGAATTTATATTAACCTTCATCAATTTATTTACATGGTGAAATATGAATTAAATTGTTGGACTAATGTGTTGAACTTTTAAGAAATAAAGAAGGTTAAATAAAGCGTTATTTGTGATTTTTGGAGACACAATTGTGGGTTTTCAGTTATCTTATAAAATAAACAAAGTTTATTTAGAATAGCGTACATCACTATTTTAGACTTGATTGTAAGCTATGCTTTAGGACACGGTCCCAAAAAGCATCAAAAGTTCAGTTTAAAGCTTTCAGACACAGCTTTGTGTTCAACAACAACTTGTTTGAAAAGCTCTTTATGCACACAAACTTCCAAAATAAGGACGTAAACCATCCCTTAGTTGAAAAAACTTGCCATAGAGGGCGCTCGCATAACATTTGTTAGTCTTATAAATGAAAAATGCTGGCACACTTTTGAATTGCTGTCAGTTTTTAACTTAAATAATGCACATGAAAATCTCTTAATATGCTAAATAAGAAAATTGTGTTAATAATATTGTATATATTAGCAACTGAAAAATAATGTTTAAATTCACAAACAAATTTAAGTTATTTGCTTCAACCAATTGTTGTTGATAAAGGTGCATACCTACATGTGTGTGTGTTGAACGAAAATAATTTCAATTAATTACAAAAACAAAAGAAACTGAAGTTGTAATTATCAGCGTTTAATGGTATTCAATCGAGCATATTTCAAAGGCACGCCTACAACAACAAAGACAACAACAGCACCGGGAACAGGGCAACATGTAATTTACAAAAATGACCTCAATTTTATTGTTTTCAGAAAGTGCAGCGAGCCGTAGATGTAAATGAGTGTGCATATGTGTGTGTGTGTTTCAGTTTGTAAGTCTGTCTGTTGCGCATAATTCATACATATGTATGTCCGATCGAGTGGTGGCCGAAGAGTTTGCAGAAAAGCAAGAAGAGATACAATCATAAATATATTTTCGCCAACTAAACTACTCGGCAGTGTTCGTAAACAATTAATAATAATAACTCGTAGATTGTGATTTTCTATTTAAATCATCTACAATTTCTCAATCTGATGAGAGTTCTAAGGAGACAGCGGCTTATCTGTTGCTGGTATACAATGTATACAAATGATAATCATATTCTGAACCAGAAATCCTACGATTAGAACTTATTTAGTTGTTACGTTAAAGAATCCGCCCTAATTGTATCAACTTTATGGAATCTAATAGGCAGCTAAATGCGATTTTTCTGTTTCAAATACAAATATTTCATGCACACTCCGAAACATATTTACCGACAATGTTTAAAGCTGCCCTCGTACATACATACATACATACATAAAAATGCTACTTACATACAAAAATATATTTTTATTCATGAGAAATATTCAATTATTTTTCATTAAAGGCGCATTATTGATATTAATGCTATATCGCCATAAGCAATTAAATTGCCTTAACAAGTCCATTTATGGCGTGTTTTTAAACAATAATTAATTGTTAAGAAAAATCCATACCTTTGGACATTAATAATGACACATAAAAATGCAACTAAAATGCCTATGGTGGACTATGTTTTCAGATTTAAAATATTGTCGAAACAAGAAATTTCAAGACAGACAATTTGCATTAATTTTAAATAACATTAATATTATTTGTATCTTTATTTATGAGCTATCTTTAATGGAAGTTATATACAATTTTTTATAAAAGTATTTACAGTTTGTACGTTTTATTTTATTGTATTATGTCTATACTAAGTTAGGTTTGTTTACGGAAATGTAGATGCCAACTTAATTTTGTAAAGAAACACTGCCAGCTTAATTTTTTATATAAATAACAAAAGTATTTTATTTTGTAAAAATTTGGAATTTATGTCAAGCCAAGACCATATATAGTACAGTTTATCATATCATAGAATATATTATATTTAAATGACTTATAAGTTATAAATATTTAAATATTGATTTTTTTATGAAATATAAAACGTTGTACTTATTAGTCCACTGATGACAGTTTGCAATACAGAGTTGAATTATATTGCGAACGAGTGCATATAAAATAAAAGTATATAAATAAAAGTGTGCAAATGGTTTTGGTTTTAATTGGAAAACTATGCTTAATAGCCTGGGTGCATCGCGTATACGCCTAGTATAACGCATCCGAATTCACAATCATGGCAATTGAATCGCTCATCTGCATATCAATAATTTGCATCGCATTGCTTTAATTCAATAAATTTCCGGTTGGCATTTTATCAGAAATCGAAAATTATATTTTATTAGATTTTGTTATTAGCAATTGCATAATTTCAGTCCAACGCCTAACGCATCTGATTTGTTCATACAGCATTCTCTTTTTACTGCCCCTGTCTACTTGTATATCAGTGTTGTACGTGCCTGTGTGTGCGTGTGTGTGTGTAAATTATTTATGTATTTATTGCCTCCACAAATGCATTTCACTTTAATTATGCAAATTGAATTCCATTCATGCATAAATAGATGGACATACCGACTCACAGACTGACTGGCTGACTGACTAACTGACTGACTGACTGAGAGACTGGATACGCTTGATACATGTCTTTAGTCCTGCCACTCAGTCTCTCAATTTGCATTTACTTTTGAATTTTTATTAGGAAATTAGCACTTATGTAAATTTTTCAGCTCTCTGGTTGCCTTAGAAAGTACATAGTATATAGTTTTGCTGTTTTTGTGTGTAAAGTCAAGTCAAGTTTTTATGGCTGCAGTCAGCAAGAAATTTTTCTATTGCAATTTTTGTGAAAATGCATTAAAGCATGAATATGCATATAAGTTGCTACGCACACTCATAAATATAAGCACAAACACCCACTCGCCCATACATGTGTGTAAAGTAAAATAAAGTGCGTGTGGAAAGGAGATTCCTGGCCCATGATATCAAACCAGATCTGATATGCGATAAAATTATTTAAGTTGGGGCTGGTAGTACATGTTCATATGCTAATGCTTACTCAACCCTTTTAAAGTTCTTTAATTGAGAGAATAGAATAAATAACACAAGTAGAAGTTATGAGTATTTCTTTCTGTTTGAAGTGAGCCTGAGAAAAATAAATATTGAAACTATATCGTAATAAAAACAGATAGTCTGTTTTCACTGGCAATTCACTTTAAAATTAAGTAGCTGTTCTGAATAATAAATATTGAGCCTGCGCTGTTGCTTTAAAAATCATAATTCTATTGCTATATTAAAGCTAAGGTCCTTGAAAAACTCGACCATCGACTGTAACCCACATGGGATTATTTAATTTAGGTCGGGGCTGTACTACATGTTCATTTTGTAATGAATTGCTTGCTTAAGCCTATCAAAATAATTTAATTGAGAGAATAAAATAAATAGAAAAACACACAATATGAGTCTTTGAAAAAGCAATATAAATAATAATAATAGACAGTCTGGTTTTACAGGTTTTTCAGTTACAATTAATTTCACATAATAAATACTGAGCTTCAAAAATCATATTTTTTTTTATCATTTTCAAATTTTTTGTAAACCAAAAAATTTTTGAAATGATAATTGAGTGTCCCCGTGAAACAAATTCTCTTTCAAATCAAGTCGCTTCTTGAATATCGCTTTCTTTAGATCTAATTGTTGGGAGTATATTTAAGAATTCATTGTTTGAACAAATGGAAGCATCACCTGGAAGATAATTGTCTTGCAGTTCTATCCAGTACAGAGCGAATTCTCCCTGACTGTTCTGTCCTGACCTGGATATTGTTTGAGCTGTTTTTCCGAGCTTTTATCAGCGTGATTAATTTTTTATTCCATTCCCTGGAGCCGAAAATTTACAGTTGGAAATTCTACAGACTATGTTTTTATAAGATATTTCGGGGTTAAATCAATTTTTGGTTTTTTGTGTAAAAGTGTGTAACTGAAATAAATTAATTGTCAAGTTTAATTAACCAATTCAATGATTATCCACGATGGACAGTTTTAAATAAAAACACTCTGCTAATACAAAAATTTGAAACTCTTGATAGATGCTTGGGCTGTTGTCATTCAATCTGCGTCAATCATTTGCCCGATTTTAACGCAATTTTTTACATCTGATCTACCATTGCAGGTTTACTTTTGAATCAGAGAGTTCAATGCTTTAGAAATTATACTTAGAGTACTTGTATGATATAAAGTTGCTAGAAATGGATTTCTTTTTCGTAAACCTAATATTTGTTATTTGCTTTTAACTTCTTAACTTTTTAATATATGAATACGGTTTGATATAAAGGCGGCGGCCCTTATACTTATATTGCCTCGTAGTTTTATTTAAGTGCTTTTTACAGCTGAGAACTGGATGCGTTTCTATAGTTTTTCTGTTTTTTCATGGTTTTTTTGGTCGGCGTGCTGGTAACAGATTGTTAACATCTCGTTAATGAATGTCATTTATCGTTTTTCAATTGTCCTTTTTTTTCATACAAATCATTATTTGCTTTTTAAAAAAAAAAATATAGTATTTCTGTGGGGTCTTATTTAAAACAATACAATGTGTGAATGATAATTATTAAATTGGTGTACATCGATTAAACACTTGGTCAGCATTCCAATTCAAGCTCTTGCTTAAGACTGCTGGATGTCTTCCTGCTGTTGCTGATCGTCGTTTTCTCTCTCTCTTCTCTCTCTTCTTGCTTGTTGTCTAGAGCATCGTTTGGAAGGCAAATGGGAAAAGGAAAAACACTCATTCCCACTTGTATTTATTCTGCACCAAAGCAAACTTCAAACTGCACAGGGCAGCACTCGTTGTTAAAGAGAATGTTATGTAAGACACAATCTGTTCCGGCCTTGTTTGTAATTTGCAAATGTTTATGTTAAAAACATTTTGGCCAACCCGGCTGCAAATTTCAATGAACGTTTTGCATATAGACAGCGAGTCAATGACAATGGGCCCTTGTTTAGGGAATGGTCCCACATTTTGCTTAGACTAATTTGACACTCATCAGTGTCAGGCACTTAACTTGGTTGCAGCACAACACAAAAAGCAAAAAAAAAAAAAGGAAAAAACTCAGAAAAAAATGCTGTTTTTCCATGTTAGCCTAAAATGTGGAAAGGGACAGGTTGTACCTTACGAGCAGTATACGGGTATACGAGTGCCCAGCTGCTTCTAAGCAATTCCCCAATTGACATTTTTGTCTTGCATGTAAAATGTGAATGTGGATGGATGCAGTCCTTGCGCAAACGACCAAAGGACAGTTCATCAACGTGCAAGCGCTTGGACCTTGGCTAGACTGTAATTTGTCTTTTGTTTGGCACATTACAAAAAAGAACCCGCAAAATATACAAACAATTTTCGGGTATGCATGTCAATTGGTGTGCTTTTGCATTTGTGTGTGCAATCTGTTGGCCATGAGTAGTCGCTGGTCTTAAAGCAAATTTAAAGCATGCAATGAAAAATCGTTTTTAATAGACTGGCAGTTACTCCATTTATCATTCGTGTGCATCCATAATAATGATGCCATAAAAATGGAATGACTGCCGAGTCGCGGCATGTTTTAAAAATTATAATTACAATAAATTTACTCGCGTTTCGTGCCGTGCACAATTTTCACTTTTAAAGCGCAATTTGCAGACAATAAAAATATCGTTCATTTGTAACGGTGGATTGCATTATTTCCTCTGTTATTATTTCGGTTGTTATTGTGTTGTTTGCCCAGATATTATTATGCATAATTATTTTAATTGTTATTAATTTGGATGCGGCAGGCGATGCAGCACGAATACGAATGCCACCAATAACTTTTAATTAAAATTTCAAATATTCTGTGTATTTTGTTTAGTTATGTGGCATTGATTTTAACGAGCCCAAGCCCCATTAGCTTTTTACATTTGAAAACATTACAATAACTGAACTATTTGACCTTTGGTTAACAATGCAACACATGCATGACTTTGTTTTAAGTTTATTTATGTCACTGAAAAAGGGATGAATATTTTATTAATGAAGAAAACTTTTCAAATATATTTAATAATTTATTAACTTTTTCACAGAATTGCTTGTGTGTTCAACATTTTGTCATTTCCTTTCACTTCGCATATTATATTTGCCATTTTTCAGCTGATTCCGGCCTTAAGCTCTAAGTATAATCCCATGTTTGTCTCCCAAACGTCTGGCTGTCAACACTTAAAGGCAACAACAACAGCAAAAAAATAACAACAACATAACAATACATTTCAGACAGACAGACAGACAGGCAATGTATGTCTTCCGCTTACCTTTTGCACGCCCTGCTATTCTAAAAACTGTCTGTCTGTTTTCTGCTTTAAATTGCTTAGGGCTTAGACAGATTTGAAAAAGTGGCAGCTGCGCCTGTAAGTAGGCTTCGCTTTATCGCAGACATTTTCAGCAGCTGAATATTTCATTTTAAGATTACAAATAATATGTTGCCGTAATAGTAATAGTGAGAATACAATTAGAAAGAATTAATTCTAGTGGCAGTAGTAAGTCTAGTGCTTACCACAAAATCTAAACCGCCTATATATGGTATGTAACAATCGGAAGTAGGCTTTATAGCTACATATTGACATGACGAGACGCATCGGCAGAGAGACGACCACCTGCCTGATTGTTTGTTCGTCCGTATGAACAGCTAGCGACAATTAACTTGATATGTTGACTTGTCCTATCAATAGGCAGCGTAAACCGTATACGTTGTTGTCTTTTAATTGGTTAAACTGATATTTAGAATACAATATAAATAGTTTAAGTTGTTAAATTACGAAAGTGGTTCTCAAATCATTAAACTTCTGTTGAATACCCCTTCAAATCGTTTGTGTCTTTCGTGGCAAAACGAACTCTTCTAAACATCTTTGATGAACCGTCTTGCTTTCTTCTTATGAATTCGCATAACCTAATGCCTCAGTATTATCGTCTTTGTCGTTTTATAGCAGTTTTTCTTCTATAGATTCTTAATACCTCTCAATTTTTTATATCGTTGCCAGGTCCAAAAAAAAAAAAAATTTTTTGTTGAGTAATATTTTTTAAGAAAATTTATTTACAGGGTTTTATGGATTCGGACTGAGCTTACTTTAACGTTACACTCGTACTTTTCTTTTTTAAGATTGTCCAAAAAATAAAGCTAAAAAAACTAAATCCAAGGCAAAATAAGCTTTTAAATAAGCTTTTCTTGGTTAAATTTAAGGAAATCTCTGTTTTAATGTTTTCATATCAATTCCAAATACTTATTTCAAAATTTATAGTAATAATATGATATTCTTGTAAAAATAATAATAGAAAATTCATATTAAATTCAAGTTAATGTTACAAATTTTGAATTCTGTACTTAATTCATCTAAACTCGCTGCCTCTTCGTCAGGATAATAAACGCGCTTGCTTACTGATACTTTGTTTAAACACTTTACACATTTTTTAATGCAGCGCAGATAAACTAATAAAGAGGTGATTTTGATAGATTTTATTATCGAAAATCGTTTATCGCTACTTATATTCATGATTTTAAGTGCTGACAAAGATAAAAAAATATGGTGAAAAATAAACTAATGCTAAAAAAGGCTTAATAAATTTTTGTAAAGATTGAACTGCCGCAACCCGCTATTTTTCCCGCAGTGGGATTTTTGAAAAAAAGCCAGAAATGGCGGGAAATTAGCTTAAATGGCAACACTGCCCCACCGTTGATTGCTTGTTGCAAATTAAGTTCAAATTATCTGTCATGAATTATTACCATTAGCATTCCTTAATTAAGGCAACATCGTTCCAAACCTCGAAACTATTTAAACAGTAATTGCTTGGTATTGCTTGTTAAAGATTTGGCTAGCAAAAAAATAAATAAATTAATCCAAATATTGTTAATGTAGGCCGAAATGTTTGAGCCGCCAAATTAACTACTAATTATATTTGCTTCTAGTTATGCGAAAGTTTATTTAATATTCGATGGCTTGTGGTTAAATTATGTGTCTTAATTGCAATCCACTCACCTGCCGTGCTAATTCAAGCCATCAGATTTTCTTCGGCTACGGCCTAACCAAATGCAATTAGTCTTGCCCAGAGAGGAGAAGAGTGCGGCTGTATCGGGTGGCTTTGGCGGTATTGGTGGCGTGCATAAATCATGCGACCCAAAACTGAACTGAAATGCACAAACACAGTTGAAGGAGGAGGCAGAGACATAAATACATACATAGTCAGAAGAGATATGCCCATACACACATATATAGTATAGTACGAGTACGTACATGGAAATGGGACATTTATAATGGCATAGAATTGCTTGACACAACGACAAAATGTTATTGTGTGTGCTGCACGCACAACACACACCCACAATACACACTCTTATGGGCGACGCACATAAATCTCGGCGATTTGAAATCTCATTGACAATTGGAAATGTGACCAAAATCATGCATTTCCGCAATGTAAGGCATGCAGAACATTTCCACATCTCCAACATGTCGCTAGCACACACACACACACACACACACATGTACACTCTAACTAACTAGCCCCAATAGTGCTCGCTCTCTCTCTCTCTCTCTCTCTCTCTCTCTTTCTTTGGTCTCGCAAATTGAAAATACATTTTACACAATTACAAATTGCAATGAAATTGATTTATCACGTACAAACGCACGAAGGTCACGCAAGCCACATAAATTTTGACACAACAGGCTGGTCAGCATAGACCTTTTCCAACATACAGCGGTGGCAGATGATAGAGAGAAAGAGAGAGAGAAAGAGAGAGAGAGAGAGAGACAGAGAATGAGAGAGATAGGCAGAGTGAGCGAGCGAGGGAGTGAGACTGATAGTAACTGCTGCCTGCCATCATGTTTTGGTCATGCACTTGCGTACCCCTCATATATATCAGGCTTATTAGACTAGGGCTCCTCGAATTATTCATTCTGCTCTTTAGGGATGGGAGCGAGCTCTTTTGTGTGCCAGACAGCCTTTGTGGACACACAAATTGTGTATTGAATGAACACCTAATTAAGTTGCAGGTTTCCCATCTCGTTTCGCCTTTTCCTTTTTGTTTTTCTTTAAAAATGTTCAAAAACTGTATTTTTTATGCCGGATAATTTAAAATTTTTATATTTTCTTAATCAACTATTTAATCTTTGTTAAATTAGAAAAGTTCGTTTAATCATTCCTTTGTAAAATGCCAAAACACAAGGCCTATCAACTGCTCAATAATTGTTCTTTTAGGACAGATCTTAAATAAAGCAACAATTGAAATAAAAGAAAATAATATTAGTAGTAACATTTTATGAAATTACATTAATGGTAGACTTGAATATTACACCATATAATATATAGAGTATCAATGCTAGAGTCGAGATAACCCAATTATTAACCCTAGAATGTCTTTTTTTTTAACACTTCAATTCTAAACTTCATCGAATTTGCAACTCATACTATCTTAAAAGTATGTCCACTCTTTGAGTAAAAGAATTGTACTTATTTATTTGATTGATTATTATTATACACCAATATTTTCATTATTTATTAAAAATCCAAAATTACAAAAGATGTGAATTCATTATGGTTAGCTTGTTGAAAAAGGAAAGGAAAGGGTTTTGAACCCATCATAAACTTTAAGTGATTTTTTAATTTATAATACTTCGTAAATCAAATAAATTACTTTGCTAAAATAGTTATATTAAAGCTCTAATTTAGCATCAGCGTTCTAAATTCTGCGCAAGCTACAATTTTTAAAAATATATGTGGCGGTATTTAATAATTCAATTTTAATAACTTAATTATTGTCTTTTAAAAAATGCCTCATCTTGATTCCTAAAATCTGCACTATGCACTGTTTTTTCATGACCAGAGAACTACACTAACCGTAAACAAAGAAAGATAACTAACCGGAGCTGTAAAATGTGTCTGCTTGTTATACATAAGTGGTACCAGAATATAATTATATCTCCAGATGATCTATTATAAAGCTGATCTCCTCAAAAAGTTAACCGTGTTTATGTGATTGTTTATGTAGATGCTTCCTTTTCCGTAAGACACATTAAGACTTTCTTTTAAAAAGAATGTTAAAATACCAAATTATTTTTAATTTCGATATGATGTACCGATCTTGAAATTATATATATTATATGAATATATATTATACGAAGATCTCTATTAACTGCGAGCAACTGTATATATCTATATCTCTTAGCTTTAGATAATCTGAAGATGAAATCGTAAATATGCTTCACTAAACCCAAGAGAATGAGCTTGGCTCAAATCTGAGGAATCTGATGGCTGGAATAAATTGGTTATTGGGAGGTCAATAGGGACTAGTAATGTTTTGTGCAAGTGCTTCTGACTTAAAACCAGAACTTGAAATAATAAATAAATGTCTCATAATATGTATATTTTTTGGCCTTAAAATCTATAGATGATTTAATGCTAATATTAGTTTCGAAATAAGCTGTTAAATGGCGTAGTATACTACTTGGATTGCTACTAAGAGCTACCAAACTATTTGAAAGAGTATATATACATATATATCTAAAAGTTCTGCTGATTGCGCTAACATTTGAATGAAGAAAATTATCGGCAAAGAGTCTGCTTTAAACTCAACGAATTATTTGCATTGAAGATCTTTATTCGCATTAAGTTGTAGAAAATATATACATACGAGTATATGTGCAAAACTTTCAAACGTCTGGGCCCCATAAAGCAGTCAACTGTGCGACATGCGAATGGTCACGAGTAGTGCATGAACGTGCCCAGGAAATTCCAAAAATTCTGCAGACTGACCCAAGTGGAATTTGGTTGGAAATGTGTGCTGGGCATTTTAAAATTTTAAAATAATGACATCTCCCATCTCGTGCTCCAATGTCGGGCAATGTTAATGCAATTAACTAAAGATCTCTCCCGGCGACTTGCCGATGCCAGTGGCAGCTGCTGAACAAATACTTACAACTCTTGCCGTGTGTGTGTTTGTCGATGTGTGTTTGTAGTTGTAAATAAATGATAATGGCGACCTGCATGACTCGCCCGAACCGAAGTCCTGTGCATTGCCTTGACGGATTGTGCGACTGCCATTTGTTGTTGCTTTCTCTCCTCTTCCCCTGCCGAAGAGGGCACACTGTCTGATTGTCGCAGTCGTTGCCATCACACATTTTATTTAGTACGTGTCGCATACTAAAAATTCCAATGTAAAAATGTTGTTTATTATATTTATTGTAAAATATTTTGCTGTCGCCGCTAGTTTCTATGTGTGTGTGTGTATAGGCATTGTAGGAATTTCTGATGAATATGTTGTGCTTGCTGTGAAATATTTATGTAGCTATGCATAGTACATCCATCCGCATGTGGATTTGAATGCTTATTTGTGCAAGCCGTTCGGGCTTAACAATAGGTTGAGTCATGCATGCATTGCATAGAAAAAAAGAAAAAAAAGGCACCCGCACACAACGAATGCATGCAGTCAACAAGTATGAAATGGTATTTCTGACTCTCTATGGTTACTTTAATAGCTATAAGTAGCTGGCTACTGCTCTAGGTACCACTAGTGAGTTGGTTGTACTATCAAAGTAAAAATTGCCAGCTCTGGATCGGCTAGATGGAAATGAAATATGTTTAGAGTTGGCCGAAATTTATGTAACAGACAGAAGCTTTTATTTTCCCTATCAGCGTGACAAGGCGAATCGGTCCAGATATCATTTATGGCTCTTATATAATGTACACTATTCTTCAGGAATTTAAACCGTAAATAATAATTATATAATTCATTTCCACAAATAGGCAATTTATTTTGCATTACTTGTAATGTTGAAACGCATAACAATATTATAATTTGTGATATTCTCAAGGAAATTGAAAAAGCAGCGAATCCACTTGGACTGTTTTTTCAAGTAAACTATACCAGGGTATAGGATATATAAATTCAAGGGACATTTCAGAATATCGCGTACTACTTTCGAGGTGCGTTGTCCCTTTTAGATGCTTAAATTTTTCTATATTGCATTTTATAGGCATCTTTCTTGTTAATAGGCGATCGATTCAATATAGACACAAGTTCGTGCCATCAAATATTCCACTATATAGTCGAAATATTGACGGGAGGTATGCCAAGATATATATAAAACGGCAAAGTGCCGCTCGAGGAATATTCAGTCCAAATGGGGCAATCGATGGTTTAATTAAAGGCAGATTAAATTAAGAAGTCCGTGAAGAACGTCACAGAGTAATATAAGAAGAAGCACGTACAGTCTGTGACAAAATCTCTCAATCACATTCAAGCTGAATTTTTACCTGTGACTATGATTTTTCTGTCAAAATATATTAATATTATCAATCACAAATCGAAATTTAATGCTGAATGCGGTCTTTTTCTATGTATAGTAATGTTATATAACGAAATATGTGTCAAAACTTTCAGTTACTTTTAATATTTACTTTTAAAACTTTATGTTTATTTATTTAGGTCCAGCCTTTGCCATTAGTTGTAATCACTTCCTGATAGTATTTTTAAATGCAACGATTTCTTAAGGCACTCTCATATTTTCATACATAATTCTTTATTTGTATTTATTTAATTTTTTTTATTTATATACCTTATCCTAGCGTTACAAGTATTATGCCGGTCATTAAATTTTTATTTTCAAATTTGATGTAGTTTAAATTTGTAATTTAATTTAATTTTATTTGACATTAGACATTACAATTATTTATATTATCTTTTTACATTTTCTTTGTAATAGAAAATCCACAAGTTCGTATAAAAGTCGTAGAGGATTTATTAGTTTCAATTGTGCGTGAAAAATAGTCAGGCTTTTGGAAACTTTTTGCAACATGAGGTTAAGTTTTCTCGTGACTTACGGTAATATTTATGACTATAATAATTCCTCGATTGCTACAAACAAATGCCATCTTTGTGGCCACATGAACAATTACTTATAATTTATGTGCACATCTGATTTAAGCACAATTCAAATAATGTCGAAACTATCTTCACAACTAAAATTAGGTGTAGTATACTTTTGTTTGTCTCGATTTGGACTGGTCTTTTCAAGTCTATAATTTATTGTGTACTTTCGATTTAATCTTGAATATACTCTTGAAGCAAAATAAACAAAAATACCTTCTCTTGTTGCTTAAAATTTGTTTTAAACTCTCTCTATCTCTCTCTGTTTGAACATTGCGAGAATAATTCCATGCCGCACAACAGACATCACATTTAACTAAATAGGCTTAGTTGATGCTTAAGAAAATGCATTTACAACTAATTGGAGGTAGAAGTGGGCAACGATTTTATGGAGAATTTAATTTGCACAAAAGCCACAACCAGAGGCAAGTTAATTAAATTTTCGTTGCACAAAAGATTTAAATAGTAATGTGCAGCATTTTAATTAAGCAATAATGTTCAGTGCTAGCCTGGTTTGCTGCACAGCGTGCGACAGATTAGTTGAGCTTTTAATTAACCTGTGCTATGAGCCATGCTTAATAGTCAATTGATATAACAAGTGCGATTAATATTTCACGTATGCATCACAAACATCACAAACATCACAACAAAATCAATAACAACTACAAGACAATTTGCAAATCAAATCGTTTTGGGCGTATTTATCTAAAAGCGATTTACCAAAACATATAATAAATATGATGGCTTACAAAGCCATAAATACGACAATAAAATTCCTAAGAGTGCTCCCCTCAGGATAACGCGAGACAAGCTTTAAAGTTCTTACACACATTCTCGTACATATGTATGTATACATACTTACTAATATTCAATGAACCCGCATCAAAAGGCAAGCAAGGGCCAAATTTACACTAGTCTTTACAAATATGCTGACAGATAAACGGTGAAAGCAGCGAGATTCTTACATATGTACATATTTGTAATCAGAAGAAGCCATTGGAGGTCGAGAAATAAGCTTTTCAATTTCAATTTATTCACTTTTCTTTAAAACATTTTACAAGTGAGGTAAAGTTATCTTGATGGTAAGAGTACAGACAGCTTAGGCTTTTCTGCTTAATTAAAAAAAATGAAGAAATATAAAAAGTGTGAACCAAGAAAAATTATACAAAAAATTCATAAATCCTAATGATGTAAGAAATAAACCTTTTGTTTTCAAAAAACAGTGAAAAAACTTTGCAAAAATTTTATTAAAAACGTCTTAATTGATGAAGTAATAAATATAGTTGATTTTCAAGACATCGAAACAGATTTTGGGTATAAAACAATATAAAAATACAGGTACATTTTAAAGTTTAGACGTCGTTTAAACATTTTCCATAATTTGTTGACGTGATGAAGTAATAAATAAAGTTTATTTTCAAAACTTTAAATAATTAAAAATGTATTATAATGCAGGAACATTTTAATGTTTAGACGTCATTTAGTATTAGTCCAAACATTTCAGTTTTACATATAAGTAAATAAAATAAATTATTTAAATAGAAGAGATTCAAATGCTGGAGAGTTAAGCTGCGTTTGGAGTTGAAGAGTTGACCTCTGTCAAACATTGGTTAAATAGTCGGCACCAGACTTATCTAGAGTTTTATTATTGTTCTTGATTATGAATCATGACAGAAGCATGATTAAAATATTGTCAAAGTTATCATAAAATTTAAAAATTGTCCAACCTAGAACAGACTTAAAAAAAAGATTAGATATTTAAAAAAAATATATTATCGTTGTAGGTAAAAAAGCAGAGGGTTTTAAATTTCTCAAAAGTTTTAGAGATTACCATAATAAATACTCCAATACTTTATTTTGAAGGACCAGAGGCTACTAAATTTCTTCTTTTGCTTTGAAAAATGGAATTGGCTTTTAATAAAAATATTTTGTTCGTCTAATTTCAAATTACAGATGTCTTATTCTTAGAGTTTTTAATTAATTTTGTTCAAACTTCATAAACAACACCCGCATTCCTATACAAATATCAATCCCATATGTACAGTCGAAGCACGTGTAAGTGTTTGTGTGTGTGTGTGTGTACAGCACTGGTGAATTTAATTTTAGCTCGTAGTGTGCTTGAGAATAATGCCATGACCACAGTCGTAGTCGGAACGCAGCTGCAGTCTCTATTCGATTATGATAAAATGCCTTTAGGTGACCACAGGATCTGAGCATAGAACGCATAACTACATACATATATAACATACATACTTACATATATCTAAGGCGATACAAATTTATATCTACTGGCATTTCTACCCAAATAATAATCGTACGCATAAATAAAACATTTTAAATCAAGTGGTTTTTCATTCAAACAAAACGAGCAAACCGAACACGAAGAGTCCAAAAGAAATTGAAAGTCAAGACATGAAATATTTATGCTGTTGTGTTGTAGTATTTGTTGTTTTTAGTTGTGTGTATGTGTGTGTGTGGGTGTCAGTGTGTGTGTGTGTGTGTATGGGTGTTTGGGTGAGCCTGGGCATGTTTGCTATTTGTGGTTTATATGCCAATAAATAAAAACCTTTGCCAGGACACAGCGTGTCCTCCACAAATTTTAAAGTGTGTGTGTGTGTGTTGTTGTCCCTTGCTCAACAAGCTGTAACCCAAAAATGTTTGCTTGCGTGACCGAAGGAGCAAGCGACGAACGGACGAATGGACGAATGGACGGCCAGACGAATCAACCAACTGACTGACCCAACAATCTGTGGGTGTTCCAAAGGTTTCAAATGTGTCTAAATGACCAACTCACATACACACACACACACATACACCCGCACGAACGGACTCTGAGGATATAGTCGTATTCATACAAATCGCTAGCTGCATTTGGTTGCCAAGTCCTGTTGATTGAGCTGTCGTTGGATGTTGGTTTTTCCATGTTAACAAACTATTTGCACTTGGTTTTTGGCTATCAAATTGCATAATAAATGTTCATTTTTGTGGCCATAGGAGTGTAAATTATTTGAAATAGTTGCTCTTGTTTTGTTTTTGCTGTTATTCTTTGGGCTCAATTTGATTGTGGCAAAAAGAACTGAGAGCTTTGAGCTTAATTTGTTAATGGACATGGCAAGACAGTGTCTTAATCTTAAGACTTTTATATATAAATTTAATATTTCAGTATTCGAACAATTGCTGGCATCCATTTCAGATTCGATTTCAAGAGAAATAAATTTAAATTTGTATTCATAATTAATGTATTCATTATTAATTTATGTATAATGTATAAATACAAATTCGAAACTGGGGCTGTGATATTAAAATTTAAGAAAAATATTTATTACAAATATAAAATTGTTCAAAATTTAAGGGAGATTTCGTTGGATCAATTAAAGTCCTTACTCCTGGAGCAGCCATTGACTCTGTGACTCTCTGATTATCTGGATTTATATTTTCTTTTATCAATTAATTATCATCAAAGCTTTACATAATTAAGAATTGAAAGGAAAGCAAATTATATGCTTGGAAAAAATGTAGAGCTTTTAAAAAATAACAAAAAGCTGAAAGAGTTTGTGAAAGAGTTTTTGGAAATATGGGGATTCAGTTGGTTCTTGTATCGACGATTCAAAGACTTTCTCCCTTTAAAATATGTTCAGTGCATGCACTTCCTGCAGACATTATTGTTACTGATATTGTTTTTGTGTATATACAAAACGAGGAAAAATGTCATATTCACAAACCTATTGATAGACGCATTTAGAATTTATTCGGAAGCAGAATTTAAGCTTCTCCAAGTGTCACCAATCCCGTGTTATATTCCAACCAATTGCGCTGAAAATATAGGTTTCCTATCACACGCCTCTGGAATACAGGCCAATCACGGGAAATAGAGTTAATATCTTGGGCACTCCGTTTGTTTAAATTTCTACATTAGCCTGGGAGTGATTTACTTTCTAATGTCCTTTATTACGAGCATGAAGTATATCAGGAGTTAACGCAATCTACTTATTGTAAATGTAGGCATACAAATGAAAAAGATGTTCAGTATTAAATGTTAGCTTTGTACTGCCAACAGGCAGAAAGAAGCATCATGTAAAGTATTTATATTCTTAATGACTATGACGAGATAAATCAGTCTAGATATATCCGTTCGTCTGTTCGACTTAGGTACAAAGTTTCCGCAATACTGTCCACAATTCCAAAGCTACATAAACTAAACTATTGCATATGCAATTAATTTGTAATTGTTTGCAATATAAGAATTGGTTCCTGATGGTTTACTTAACAGATTAAAAAATCTTCCGTTCAGATTATATTAGACTGTACTGTTAGTTTCTGAATCGAAAAAGAACAATAATGAAATCCATATTTTACAAAAAGTAGAACCCAATTATGGAGCTACTATAATAGGATCATTTTTTATGGGTAAAAAAAAAACCTTGAAAATTTATTTAAAACCACGGTTAAATATAAGCAAAAAAAAACGCCGAAAACACCATGCTTTGCCATGTAAATACATAAAGAAAAGGCTAAGAACTTAATCCACAGCTGTCCACAGGCGCACCGCAACCCCCTGACCTTGGCATCGTCCTGTATATTTGCCAACATTTGTTGGTCCAAAAGACGCAAAAGTTAAATGCCTGGAGGAAGAAGTGGCAGCAGAAACTGCTCTTCTGCTCGTCTGCTCGTTACTGTGGCCCCTAGATCGACCGACAAGTTATTTAATTTATTATAAAACATTGAAATATGTATTATGTTTATTCATACTTGAACCAAATGGCAGGAGCGAGAAACAAACGGCGCGTAGGCCGATGGAGGAAATGAAAAAGTTTTAGGCAGAGCAGCAGCTGCTTCTATTGCTTAGCCATGTCCGACGAGTTGCACGGCTTTTAGGTCTTTGAATTTTCACTTAGGCTTTTTGCATAATCAAGATAAACGATAAGAAAATTTATCTTTATTAACAAATCTTTAACGTGGCCTCGCAATTTATTTGCGGTTTGGCCTTTGCCTTTTCCGGCAGCCATCTCGTCAATTTGAAGTTGAACGTGTAAATTGACTTACGGTGTTTCTTTTTTTTTTCTTTTCGTTTGTTTTTGTTTTTTGGTTTTGGTTTTGGGTGTCAGGCAAATTGATGTCGGAGCTGGGTTGGGCCAACTATATTTGGGAAAGGTCTGCTATTGTAATTTATAAGGTAAGCTCAATTTGGCATTTAATGAAGTCACATTTGAGATGGGAGACAGACAGAAACCTTGCTCTGTGTGTAGCTTAAAGTCATTAAAGCTGAGGTATTTAAATTTTGTAAATATAGAATATGGTGCGATAATTGAATAAAAGAATCGGATACTCTCGTGTATTTGTATCCCTTTTTTTATGTAAAGTTGTAAAGTAAATAGATGGTTAGTAATAATAGAATTTAAACCTACTTCAACTTATTTGCAAGTAAAAGATTCTTTAAAGATATTCCTAATATTTATGCAAAGGAAATTCTAGAAATTCATTTAATTATTATAAATATAGATTATGGCGCTCATGCTTGATTAAAATGTGTCTGCCGAATAGACTCCGATTACATTTCATTAAGAATATGATGTTATCCAGTATTTGTCCTCCGTTTTTAAGAAAAGTTGTTTTAATAAAATTTAATAGATATGTAGTTCTAGAAATTCACTTAAATATTATTTAATCATACTTGATTAAAAATGTCCGCGGAACACTTAAGTAAAGTTGTTTAAATAAAGTTTGCACAAATTATTAGTAATAATATAATTTAAACATATTTCAACTTATTTGCAAATAAAAGATTCAGTTCGTTAGAGGTATTCCTAATATTTATCTAAGGAACATTTTTAAAATTCAGAACAAATACTTTTTTTTTTAAGTTTATGGGTTTTTTTTCGTTATTTGGGTCTGGTTTCAATTTAGATTTCAATTTAAAAATTTTCTACATGTTTTATTTTAATTTTCTTTTAAAACTTTTGAAGAGTGCAAGCGAAGAAAGCTTAAACGCCACACAATATAGACAAGTCCTTATTCATATCCAGAGAACTATACATAAACCTTTACTGTAAAATTAAATAATAAAAAAATGGTTTTTGGTAATATGATTTCAAAGAAGCAGTTCCATTCTCTAATTCAAAATCATATTCATTTGTACTCGTATTCGAGCTTAGTTGATTTGGGAATTTTTTAAATTTGGCTAAAACTGTTGCAGCAGCAAACACGTATCGAGGAAACAATCATGCTTGCAATAGTTTCCTGCCTGATTGTAAAACGATTATCTCTATATATATAAACGTATATTCACGTATATATTGTATAGCATCATCGAAGCTGCTCCTTTGAGCGCATAAAGGATGTGCAACCGGCACACATGACTTCCGTTTGATGGAAAATAAAGAAACCCAATTGAGTGTAGAAGGCGGGAGCCAGAACTGCAGCCAATGGAATGCCACTGATTAAAGTCAGCAGGACGGCGCAGGAGCAGGACAGGGGGCCAGACGAAGGGTAGCGGACGGGAGGCAAAGGATTGGGTAAAAGAAATGCAGTAAGGTAAGCAAGTAAAATAGCTTTGGTATTGCTTTACTTTACCTTACCGTACCGATAAAATAAATAAGGAATTCGAGTTGTTGCCGCCGCGGCGCTGCTTGCTGCCTGCTACTTGAGCGCTAAAGCACTGCAAAAAAGGCATTAAAGGATTACCGTAGTTTGGAATTTACTATAATATGGTCCTGCTGTGTGCTTTGTCATGTCGTCTGAATGTAAGTTAAAGTATGTGTGTGTGTGTGTGGGTGGGGAATTTATAAAATAAGTATGGATAGGAAATTAGGAAGAAAACCCATGGAATGAAAATATAAAAAAAAACAAAAGGCACTATGTGACGACGCTGTTTAGATGCGCTTTGTGCTGGAATTGCTGATCAGCTTACTGGGATATATAATGTGTGTATGTGGCATTAAAATATGCACGACTTGTCTGTCAACAAATTTCATTGAAGATAGCGCTAAGCATTATTTATTATCGAGATTTTCTACGAAAGCGTTCATTTATTATTAATCTACCTTCATAGCTTAGTTGCAATTGAAAAGAGCCAATAAAACTTTCAATTAATTGAATATCAAGAAGTGCGGGCCCACACATTCATAATTCAAACAACAAATTGAGCCCATCACGCTGCTTCCCTTTCAGTCATTTAATGGCCCATGGACATGACTCAATAACTCGCCAGCCAGGACAAAGTATGGAGGAAAGGAAACGAGACGAAAAACAAGCCATATAAAAAGTTTCATTGCCATACACATGCGGCACAAGAAAGTGAAGAGAACAACATGGTCGCCAATTTCTATCCTTCTTCCTTTTATTTAGCCACAGCTAATTGTTTTTCGTTACGCTACGCATACCAATGCATTTAGCATTGACCCAACGCACACGCACACATGCACATTGTACTATATATGTGTGGGACATAAGTCTGAAATGTTTTATGGCCTCACGCACGGCAGGACAATAACTTAGTTGAAATGTGTTTCTTTGCTGCCTCGCCACAATCGTGGCCATAAGCTTAACGTACAGGAATTCAAACACTTAGAAATTTATTAATGTGTACACACGCACACACACACACAGACACACATACAGACACATACACACAGACGCAGGCACACAATAATCGGAAAAACTGAAATGCACATTTAAGGCATTCCGTTTGCTCGATTTAATTGCCTTATGCATGGTTAAATAATGAAAATACATATTTTAATTAATCAAAAATTAAATTTCCTGTAATGCTCAGCACAACAATAACAACAAAAAAGATGAAAAAAAACGTTGCATACATTTCAGCGCACGTTGAAACTTCAACTTGCCCGCAACGTTGAATGCCAAAGGCAAGTGGAGAGGCATGGAAAAGCATGGAAAGAAAATGAAGGTGGAAAGCAGAATATAAGCTGGAAACAATAGACGACATATATCATGTATGTGCGTGTGTGCGGCTGCAGTGCACGGCTCGTTGCGTTGGCTTCTCCTTTTACGTCTGTAACAAATTTGTGAAATGAGCCGTAATAAGTAAGCTCTCTGTCCCAAAGTTGGCATCATTGCTATTGTTGTTGTTGTTGCTGGATGGCGTGTAAATTGTGCTGCAAGTCAATCTTTTAGGGTTAATATCTTACCATTTTTTTGTTTTTAAATTTTTGCTGCATCATGTGCATAAGTTTGCTTATTACTCGAATAACGATAAAAGTATTAAAAAATTTAAGAGTTGTTTGCTAATCGACTTATGGGATGAATGCATATCAGAAAATACATTGCATGTTATTTATATGGGAATTCTGCCAGCCAGCACCTGCCAAAGAAAGATTTATCTTTCTTATGATATTAGAAGCAATATGGAAAAGCATTGATGGGATTACTCGAATATTGTAAAATTATCTAAACCCTTAAAACATCAAATATAATTCAGAAACTATAGTTCAATTCTAATTTCACAATATTTTCATTAATTCATGCGTTCATGTGTTCAGTAAATAGTTCCATTAAATTATAATGAATTCTAATAATTCATATTATTTTTCAGTAAAGCTGAACGCCACGTAGCTATAGCTTATCTGTAATTTTAATTACCTTCAAGCTAATATAAGTAATGAATTAAAATTAAATAATCTAAACCCGAAGCTGCTTATTTAATTTTAAAATTATTAGTTTGGGTAGGCCTGCAAGATATTTATTTATTTTAAGAAACATTGTTTGAAAGCAGTAAACCTAGTTTTGCCAAGCTCTGGACATTTCTGCAGGCTGTCTAAGCAGTTGGAGTACGAAAGAACAGAGTAGATTTTAGGAGATCTGTATACAAAAGAATTGTTGCCTTATAATCGTATGCCACGAAAATATAATTTTGCACTTTCTGGAACTCGATTATATTGTACTTACTATACGAGTTGCAATTTGAATACAGACTGATTTTAGAAGCTTAAGCGTATTTTTATTTAATGCATTCACATAAAAATAAAACCTATTTACAATAACTTCGGCAGAATTTATCCTTTTACATGTGTCATATTTGCTCTTTGAAGAGACATTTAAAGTTCCCAATTATATTTCATGTGCAACGAATAACTGTCTATTTTTAAAACCAAGTATAAATCTAATAGAAATATTCTATCAAACCATTCTAAACTTGTTATAAAGGTCGGTTATTTGAAACAAATTCTTGTATGTGGTCTTTTTATTTTTTAAAAGATTTAGTTCTTTCTTAGGGAAAATATTAAATTACTTTTGAAGCACATCTAAAATATTGTTTCAGATGTGAGGATTGACATGTGGCAACTAAGAGAAAAGGAGGCTAAATGAATTAATAACCAAACAAAATCCTAAGCTCCGGTGTATTTTATTTGTAAATTATAAGCTAAAGTATCTGTGGCTGATGATGATGAATTGAATTATTAAACAAAAACGTTCAAAAAAATGTTCAACTCTGCATATTAGTTTCCAACTGACCATTTAAAACCATTACTTAATGTAAGTTACAATTTTTTTTGTTTATATTAAAAGACCTCCTATATTAGTTTCTTAGATTAAATTATTTTCTGTGTAATTAAATCTGTGCTGGCTAGCTAACCTTTTTACACCAGCAACTTCAATCTGAAGTAGTCCACATGTGTAATAGCCCTGCATAAATTGCTCATTATTATTTAATACAATAATTTAGGTCTTTATCGTTCTCTCTCTCGCTCGATATCTAACTTTGTTGTAATACTGGATGAACTGTAAATGTTTGCACAAAAACTTTGTGGCAGCGATAATTGTGCAAAATAAGCAAAAATTGTGTACCAACAGCAGCAGAGTAACAAACAAAACAACTTACCCAGCATGGCACAAACAGGGAACCACATGCCAACACTTAATGCCAGCCGCGAGCTGCAGCGGCGTATTATGCTTAATTATAAGCAAACGAACACTGGCCATGGAAGGGGGGGAGCCGAGAGGGTCAGCACCATGTCGGACTGTGCTCGAGCGACACCACAAAACGCAAAAATGCCAAATGTTGTAGTTGCTGTTGTTGTTGTTGTTGCTCTTCCTGTGCTGTCCTGTTTGCTAGTAATGGACGTGTGGGCTGTTCGTGATTGTGAAACGCTCACAGAAAATTGTCATTAACGTTAAACTAAATGCTTTCGAAAATGTTCGCAACTGTTGTAAAATACAAATGTGGCAGCTACCAGAATACGCTTTATTTAAATATTTGTGGTATTGAAGACTAAAGAGGTATAATAAGGATATCGCATGAAAATACTATTGAATTGGTTTCAAAGACAAAGAGCATTTTGTAAATCAAAAGTTCAACTGTATGGAAGGGTGTTGTAATGTATTGCAAGAGAATTGAGAGTATGTCTAAAATTTATCAATTCTATATAGTATAGCTATTTAGTGAAACCATAACTTAGGAAGTTATGCTCTTTGGTTTTTACAATTTTTTAAATTAATATGAAAAATAAATAAAATAGTGAACTTATTTATATATTTTAAATATTATAAAATGTGTGCTGTACAATAGAATTGAAAATATATTAAATGGGTTCCAACAAGACAATTAATATGCTATTACATTTTATTAAAAAAGAAATAAACTAAGGCTGTTAGGGCAAAAGTAAGAGCAGTCTAAAATTTGGATTTTATTCTCAATTATATTTTATTAGGTATTCTTATCGACGTAATTTAGATGCAGTGTTCAGCCACAAAGTCTTCTAATACTTTTTGCAGATAGTATAATAAAATCTTTATAAAACAGAAATGCGGATTTTAGAAATAAAGAAATTTGGGGATACATTTAAAAAAGAGACTAGAAATTGAATCGATAATCGCAATATTCTCTTGAAATATTTTGTACATAACTGGTGTGCAAAATATTTGTAACATTAATCCTGTCCTTACAGAAAATCACGCACCCATCTTGTTTGCTTGTGTGTGTGTGTGTGTGCGAGCAGGACAAACTGCATGCGGCCCATAACTCATATTACACGCTGAAGCTGCGCTTTAATTTTCCACATGCACACATTGCACATGTGTTTGTGGTGTAAGCACACACACATACACACACACATACAGATTCAGAAACTTGAACACAAACTGGCCTGCCTGACTGGCTTCGGTACAAAAGCAAAAACAAAAAGTTTCGACCGATGCTCAAATGCAGTGGCGAAAAGTTTGCTGCAAAGTTTATGCTGCGCCAGCTTTGTGTCAAAGCAAGGCGCCACTTTTTGGGCGCCTGACAACAACAGTGCGAACAACAGCCACAGCAACAACAACAACTACAAGTATTAAAAAGTGAAGTACAATAACAAGGACTTTTGGCATGTCTTCGACATGCGTAAAGTTTGCCTCGAGCTCCCCAAAATGCTCGTCTGTGTCATCTTATCGTCTACAGACCGCAAAGAAAACACAAAAATGCTATTAATGTTACGCTTCTGTTTGCCATGCAAGCATGTACTCGTATGTATTTTCCTTTTGCATAACGCTCAGAACTTGGCCAAAATGTGCGAAATTTCCATATGCATTTACATTGCAATCCATTAGTAGTTACGAGCACAAATATATGGAGAACGAAGCCATCGAGGAACACATTCATTTAGCAGCGACAGCTACAAATATTATATTAAATTGAAAATTGGACAGTAGAATGAGTTAATTGGCAGGCAGTAAACGAGGAAAGAGCATGCGTGCAGTGATAAAAATCCAATCCAAAGTAATACTAAATTACAGATTGATGGAATTAACTTTTCGTCAAACGATATCTATAAGCTGAACAAGAAAATTAGAGTGATTATATTTTTAAAAAGAAGTCATATGTTAAGCTATTCATTTTTACAATAACTAACAAAATAAAAAGAAGCAAATTAGTACTTACTATAGTGGATTTTCATTAACAAATTAACGTATTAAATATGTACCAGAAATATCTCGTAATTTTTTAAAAAGAAGAAAATATTCATTTTTACAAAAACAATGGATACCAGCAAAATAAACCAAATTAATACCCATAGTGGTTTTTTATTAACAAAACATTTACAAAATTAAATTCTATTGCAAATAGATTGTGTGTTTGTATTGCATTTTTGTTCATTTCTATTCCGATTTATTTAGTTTTCGAACTGAAATATGTTTATCTAAATCGAATTTCTTTACAAAGTAATTTTATTTTAAAAACTTATATATTTCGGCACAAAAAAGAATTTGAAACAATAAAAAGTCTGCGATTGACCCACATTTTTAAATAAATATAATATAAATACGATTTTTTGAATAATCTAAATCTCTTAACACTTAATTATTTATCCCATTTGCCATATAATATTTCCCGACGCTTTCATTTTAGCGATCTGTCCAGAAATACTTATCAAAGTCAGTTGGTTTCATATCTGTTGTTGATAATCTAATTAACTTATATTCAAATGCTAAGCTGGGAGTTTATACAAAATATAACTGCTTTCAATTTCGTTCGATTTAGTAAATCTATATTGTAATTTTATATACCTATTGCTGTCTTTGTGGTTTATTAAAGTTTATTACCAAAATTTAGCAAATTAGTACCCATGGTGGATTTCCATTAACAAAACATATTAACGTATTAAATATGAACCAGCAAAATTTCGTAATTCTGTTGTGTTTTTTTTTTGCCACCGTCTGGCATTTCTAAATTTTTACGCTTTTTTTGTGCTCTATGCAGATTTATAAAAGTTCGAGTACAATCTTCAACTCCTCTTATCTGCTTCGCATTTCTACCACCAATGTTCAAGATTTATTATTTATAAGTTCAGATTTGGTTAGAGATGAGCGCGTGAGTGACACATGCAGCTAAATAAATGCCATTTTTCAATGCACTTGTATCTTAAAATAAGGTGTTACCTGCTTTGTACTATTTGTTTTAAATATTGAATATCTAATTGTTTGCTTTTAGATGAGCAAGAACTTCTGCAAATGCCCATTTAATGGAGATACTCGGGACTTGGGGATACTCAGGGAAATTAAGGTAAATATATATAAATTATATAAGGAATAGTCAATGTATAAACAACATTCCTTTTCAAAAATTTATGAATGAATTAGAATTGGAATTTATTTGCAAGTGTTTATTTTGCATAATTTCGAATATTGCTTCTCACACATTTCTGCTGACAATCACGACTGAGATCCTTCTGCAGGACACAAAAATGTATCTCTGATATGCATTGTCGACGGTCCTTGCTTATGCTTTGAACATCACAACAACTAAAGCTTTTATGCATTGTCTGGCTCTGATTCGTCGGACCGCTCTCTTGAAATGCAGTTTGTTTACGGGTGTTAGCCATTTTTTTTGTTTTATCCTGCCTGCTCTTCTTGGTTATTGTTGTTGTTTTCTATGATTCTGCTCAATACGTATCGAATTTGAAATGGAATTGCCTTGCCTTATTTGTTTGTTTCTCTTATTGCAATGTCGGCATTGGATGTTGCCTTTTAACCAATATGAGAAGGTCACTTAAAGTAGCGCTCTTGTTTGTTGGAAATGTGGCATGCAGGTCGGAAATTCGATTTTCAGTCCATAAACAAAACAATAGGGTATGCACTTGTGCACTGGGTAATGGGTTTGAAATCAGTTCTGCCAATTGCAGACAGCAAAAACAAACTAATTCAAAATTGTTAACGAATCAGCTGGAAAGTATTGGAACTAAATTAGTTTTTACAATTCTCGGAAGCTTCATGGATAAATGCTTCAAATGCTGTAGAGTTCAAGTAATAGAAATTGAATATTTGTAATTTAATATTTTGGAATCATTTTAAAAAAAAAATTACAAATATTGTTCTGTGGAACAATAAATAAATACATGCAGTGATGGAAGAAATTTTAAAAATCAACAACATTTTCTGCTTTTATTCGAATTTTCTTCCATCAAAATATTTTGTTTCACAATGTAATTATTTTTACCAATTTAAAAACGGATATGCGCTTTGAAATTTTAGATAGCGACGAAAGGTCTGTTTTCCCCTTTTTGGTTGGAAACTGAAACTTGAAACTAATGAACATAAATTTTGTAATTACAAGCAATTAAGAATTTATTAAATTTGAATTTATTACTACTTTATGCTTATTTTAAACTTCTACGCACCGACGGTCCATAAAGCTGGGCATAAATTTAAGGATCAATGGAATACCATTCGGTCTGCATTTATTGCCATAAATCGTCTCTGTTTTCGACATTCTATTATTTGAATATCCACATAGGTGCTCTATGGGGTTTAAGTCGGGTGACTTATTTATTTATAAACATTGTTCTAGTGTTACAAGTATCAGGTTAGTTTTAAATTATTACGCTAGTCATTTCAAATTTAATTATATCGAGTTTAAAATTAGGATCTTTACTACTTTACTTTCTTAAAAGCTTCATACGCGCTCAAGTAATAAAGCATTAATATATATAAGGATTTCAAATTGGATTTAAGTAATATTATTCTATATCCTGTACTCAAACTGTAAACTAGATGCATTAGGATTGTGAAAAATGTGTCTAACGGGCAGAAGGAATTTTATTCTAGTTTTAATTTTTATTGTTATTACTAATTTTAATTTGTATATTTGATCAGTTTTACTTATTTCTTAATCTATTTGCCCACTAAACTAACTGCAGGATTAAGTGTATGATTAATAAATATATCAAAGAAATGTTTTTATTATTTAGCAGCACTTTTTTTTGACTTAACTCGATTACTTAAATGTTTCATTTCTGCATTGCTATTTTATATTATTTGCAATAATTCTAAATTAGTTTGTATTATTAGGTATTTATTTGAAATAGCTGTGGCATATAATAAGCGATGTTATGTACGGTTTCTTTGTTAATGTATATGTTTTTCGTGGGATTAGATATTTTTCAGTTCAATTATATTTTATATTTATGATTTTAGTTCACACTTTGCCTATTTCGATTCCAGGTTTTCTAGTCACCTATTTGGGTGTTTGTGTTGTTAATAAGTCTTTAATTATAGTTGTTCTCCAGGCAGTAATTGTTCATTCCAATTAACTATTTTAATTATGCTGTTAATACTTTTCAGTCACAAGCCCTTATCCTCTGCCAAATTGTCGATTTGCTGCGAAAGGAAAGTTTCTGTATGGCCTTATCATGTAGCAGCTGCTGACAATTCAATTATAAAAGCAACAGCCAACAAGCCGTCTAGCTACAAATAAAATGAAAATAGAACACAAGCATGCCAAGAGATTAACAAATATGTGTAGAATGTACAAATTATCTTAGCGTTTCGTGCAATTGCTAAATGAAATTCATTTTTGCCGCAGTCAACTGACGTTATCTCGTAGCCTCCAGCACCCGTTTCCTCATTGCTTCATTGGCCCATTACCTCAATGCCTCATTTCCTCGTCTAAAAGCACTTTGTCCTGCACGCCTCGGCTGCATTTAACTAATTGCGATAATTAATTAGGACTAACAACTATAGTTGTGCAGACAGCGCAATGGCGCGAAAGAAACAGAAAGCCTATAGAGCGTGTCCTAGATAATGGGGAAGGAGGCAACTGAACTGAGGCTACAAGTGCCAATAAATGCAGTCCAATGAATATACGTTTTTATGGGCTTATGCTTGTGTGTGGCATGAATTAAAAGTTGTTGCTGATTAGCACTGCAGTTGCACGAATAAAAAGACTTAAGCGGCACAACTTTTATAAAATAAAGATGGTGTGTAAAGTACACACAGCTTTAAAGCTTTGATTTAAATATCATGAAAGCAAACAAAATGTGTTACTTTCTTAAGCTATATACACTTTATTAAAACCAACACAATTATCTTTTTTGAAAAATGGTTTAAAAATGTGAAATGTGAATCGCTTACTTATCCTGAATGGCAACCAAATCGTCGTTTATTTTTTTAGAATTTGTGATTGATTTTCAATAGAATTGGATAATAGTAGCAGTATTTGTAGAAGACGTTCTAAGCAGACTTGGATAAAATTCACAATAAAGGGTACTCTGAAAAGACTAGACCGCATCAGCATTTCGAAGCTATACGAAAGCACTTCCGAAGGTGAGATAGGTCCAATATGAGTGGGGTCTCAGATGGTGGGAGACCCATATACCCCTCGCTGCGACGACCGATCAAGAAATGCATAAAGAATTTCCCGAAAAAAAAGGATTAATTATGCACATTTAGTAAGAATTTCTAATGCGGAACAACAGGAAAGGACGTGTGTTTTTTAAACATACTTCATTAATTTTTGAATCTCCGCTTATTTTCTTGAGGGACTAGCTAATTAATCAAATCGTACTCCAATTTATTTTACAGTTAATTGTTTAATTGTCAAAGGGCATGTTGGCTCAAAGTTTGTACACTCTTAAATCAGTGATGAGCTATATGAAAAACATAAGACCGTGAGGCCACGACTTCGTTTTAGTTATGATGACATACGTTTATTCATTATTTATTATTATGTTAACAGAAATTTGCATACACATTGCGATTTTGTTACTTTGAAAACGGAACAAAAGGTTTAAATTAAATAGGCTTAAATAGAACAAAAAGTTAAAATTAACGACTAGAAGCATGTAACTTGCAATTTTTAAAAGCATACATACACACATAGAGTGTTAACAAGTTTTCTTTTGTATTAGCAGAGGTTTTTTATTTAAAACTGTCCATCGTGGACAAACATTAAATTTGTTAAATAAACTTGACGATTAATTATTTCATTTATGATGAGGTTGTCCCTGGGGAGCTCCAGAGGATGGGTCCTGAGCAACCTCCTGGTCCGTTCGCTGTTGTCCAGCAGGTTGATCGCCGTTAACAAAGTTATGATAATAGAGAACGTATGGAAATAAACTTGGGTTCGGGTTTTAGTTCGATTCCTATGCTTAACTCAAATATAAAATGGTTTTCGAGCCGAGTCGGTTTGAAGATTGATTACTAGCGAATATTTGTTAATAATAAATTATATTTACATTGACAGAAAAGAAGTGGCATTTTGGAAATATTTTAAAAATGTCATTGGTTAATTAGAATTGTGACCTTTTTCATATATATATATATGTGTGGGTTTGTTCTTTGTCGAGTAAATAAAACGTCAAAATTGCAAACTTGTTTACAAACATTTTGATTTTGTTGTTGTTATTGTTGTTGTTTGTGTGCTGATTTCTATTTCACTTCAACACTTGCGCAACCCTTTTGCATAACAAAGTGAGGACGTCCCGCTGCACAAATGCCGCAATTTATTTAATAAAAAACGCGCCTCTCGCCGGTCGAGGCGGGGCGAGGTTCTCGGCGGCGACAACGCAACCCACCCATGCAATTGAAACTTTTTCAACCGCAAAATACTAAAGCATACTTCTAGGCAATAACGTAATTCAAAGTCAGACGGCGGTCGTCACCATCAGCGCGTAGTCGTCTTGTTGTTGTTGTTGGCGGACACCAAAAACTTTGAACATTTTTCGAAAACTGGGCAGCAAACTCAGAACTTTATTTTCATTTTGTTTTTTTGCTTGTTCTTTTTTTCTCAAAAATTGCGTAAATTGTCAGGCAGAAACCCTTTTGCAAATAGAGAGCAACCGGCAAAGTCAAAGGCGGTCGCGATGGTTGTGTGGTGCTAATGGTGGGGGGTGGTGGGGAAAGGGGTGGGGAGGCAGAGGCAACAACTTGGGCGCGGTGCGGCATTTACTAAAATATTCATGGCTTGGTCGTTGGCACTCGACAGCTGCCTACTTCCTTTCAGCCCTGCTGCTGCTTGTTGTCCTGTTGGTCTTTGGGCTGGCCGAGTCGTTAGTTTGTGCTTTTTGTTTACGACACGAATGAGCGAAGTTTTTGATATTTGTTGATTGCTTTTCGGCTCTGAATTGTGACCAAGCGCTTGGAAGGGAGGGTATGAATGCGTCTGCGGCTTCGGCTGACGCGATTGCAAAGTGTTGACGGTGTCAAGTGTTTTTAAACTTCATTTGGAACACATACACATTCACGCTTGCTGGCCGAAACACTGACAATTATGCTGTCAACTCTTTGAGATTTAGCAATGTTTACTAAGCCCAAAACATTATGCAGCATAAACAACACATTTTCATGCTCAATCAAAACATTTGAAGGTCTTATACGAGTTTCGCATTTTCCATCAGTGTGAAAAGGCACAATAACTTTTTCCTGCCGTTTGTAACAACGCCGAATGAAAGTGCAGGAGAGCAGAATGAAGGAATGCTTTGGTAGAGTTTGTTGCAGCTATGGATGCTTTACTTAAAGCACCCAATTATTAGCCAACTCAATATATGGCGGCCTACAACACAATCGCTGTGATCGATTAATAAGAAGAAAGTAGATCCATAAACTTTAATAAGTGTCCAACCTAGGACAGATCATAAATAATGATTAAAAATTTACAAAAACAAAAAATGTTAGTTTATTATTATTTGCTGAAAATTAGGCTGAGAAATGATCGTATAAACAACAGACAGCTTTTGATTATTCTTCAAAGTATTTAATTAAACATGTTTTTTTAATATTTTCTTTTCACAAAGAGTTTCTAAAATGCATTCCTCTAATAATTGTTGATTTTATGTGACTTTTCCAAATTATTTTCGTGGAACAAATTAAAACTATCTGATGATATTTGTGCTTGAATACGGTATTATATTTTAAAAATTAGCCCTGCCAAGGAATTCAATATTGGTGAATATAATTCATATAAATCATATACGTTTTATACCTTCGATTTTAAAGTGATTTGTTTTGTTGAAATATAAATATCTTTGCAGAACAGAAATATTTAAAAACTACTACTGCTTTCAAATCTTTAGTTGTTTATAGGAGTTCTGAATATGAATCTGTATACGAGCACTTATTGATTATAGACATTTTAAAAGACATATTTTAAGAAACTATGTATATACTATTCATATAATAATTAATAATATGTCGGTTACATTTTAAAATCCAAAGAGTAAGTAATACTAATCGCTTGTATTTACAAATATAAAGTACAGAACGCGTATTTAAAGTGTTTTAGAACATGTTATGGAGTTTGGTAAAATGTAAAATGTTGATTTTTAATTGAATATTCTGCAGTTGCTCAACTTTTTAAATATAGTATTTTATCTCAATTTTTAAAGTTGCCTTCGTTACTACTGAGTCTAGAATTATCTGTTTAAATAAAATACCTTTGCAAATGTTACTAGTGTATATAAAACGTCTTCACTTCCTGCAAGCTTGATTGTTCTACATATTTTTTTTTAGTAAGCAAAATAAACGACACATTTGCGGGAAGCCTGTTTTGTTTTATCGCATGTGTTGTGATTTGAAGCGTGTGTTTTTCTAACGTTTGTTATGCCAGCCTTGAGCGGAAAAAACTTACAGTTATATACATATTTGTACATATAGCCACCCACACAGAGACAGACAGGTAGACATACAGGCCAGGAAGCCTCTGAGCAGAACGATTGAAAATGTCTTCAACTGATTTATTTCGTTCGCTGGAAATGTTCTCCAGCCGTTGAAGCGCCCACGGATATGCATAATAAAATTAAACATGCGCTCCCTTAACATGTAACTCGCGCATTTTCCACTCGACAGTGCACGTGCTGTTGCACAATACTCGAATGGCGCCACATGTTGCTTCCTCTTGTGGGGATATACTCATATGGAGTGCACCTGCAAACAAAATGCACGCAAAGTGTGTTATGGCATGGTTTATTGGACTCTGTAATTGAAATGGGCTAGTTGATAATATAACGTGCGCCAACTGTTTAATATACGAGTATAGTTGGAAGTTTTTGGCGGGCTTAAACGATTCTTCTTTCGTATCGTTTTTGTATTTCGAGTAAAGTTCAATTAAAAAACAATTAAATACACAATTTAGCTACGATTTCTCATCGTTTCTGAGACGTTTTCTATATCAGCTGCTTATTTGTTTATTTGTTTTTATATAAAAGACGATCAGTATACACGCGAGTTAGTCATGGAAAGCGAAAAGATCTTTACTTTTTTTTCTAGATAGGCGTCATTTCTGGCTGTGTTGCAGTTTGCAAGCAAACCATTGCTTTGAAGATTTCTTTGTCTATATCGTGGAATAATGAAGCCAGGTTTTCACTCCAAAAATTCATCCGGACTTCGCTTATTAAGTGCCAAACATAGCTTTTTGCATAATAGCTCGTAGTTTATTGATAGATAGATAGATAGATAGATAGATAGATAGATAGATAGATAGATAGATAGATAGATAGATAGATAAATAGATAGATAGATAGATAGAGAGATAGATAGATAGATAGATAGATAGATAGATAAATAGATAGATAGATAGATAGATAGATAGATAGATAGATAGATAGATAGATAGATAGATAGATAGATAGATAGATAGATAGATAGATAAATAGATAGATAGATAGATAGATAGATAGATAGATAGATAGATAGATAGATAGATAGATAGATAGATAGATAGATAGATAGATAGATAGATAGATAGATAGATAAGATATTATAAAAACCAAGCACGACACAAGACATACCATAAACAAAACACTATAAGCATTAGTTAATGCGATATTAAACTATATGTCCAAAAACATCAGCCAATAAAACGACAGAGAGAAATTCATACATCTAATTGCAATTTAACTTTGAAAATAATATAGATCTTTAGTCAGAATATTATATATAAAGTGTATATTATAATCCCATCATATTCAATAATAAAACGAGTTAGAATTCTGAGCTCAATCGTTAGAGTTTTACTTTTTAAGGCCTTAACAACTATATTATGGATGATTTGCGGGAATCTACTACCGCTTTAAAGTCGGTCTTATCCATCAAATGGTTGTCAGGGAAAGAAAACATTGCTTTTATTTTGTTGCATGATATACTGCAGAAAAATAGAAAACGATTTATAGATTATTTTTTGATAAATGCAAAGCAAGTTTAAACTGATTTTGTTTTCAATAAATTGCGGGAAAGATGAATTCAGTAAGTACAGACGAACATAGCTAGATTGCTTTGTCATGCCCATCTTTTATTAAGGATTATTATAATTTGATTCGAGTTTTCTAACATAGGCTTTCTCAGCTTCTAAGACTTTTTTTATAACATTTATATTATGTTATCTATGTTTGTCCGCTTAAAGTAAAATTAATAAATAAGAATAAACAGATAACCTTTTTAATGACACCTTCCACACAGTTGTTCAAACATTTAAAGCATTTACTTGCAAGGAATAAACAACAGTTGTGTTGGCCTTTTTGCAAGCCACCCCTTCCATGTAATCTCATCGTATAGTCGGATTTTTTGCCAAAGGACCAAAAAAGGAACAACAGCAAAGAAAGCAAAAGTTAAACAACAGCGAACAACCTGCGAACACTACACAATAATGCCGCTGCTGATGACGATGTCAAAGGCGACACCTTGAATGTCCGCAGGTGACATTCGTTTGCATACCAGTATGTCGCGCATTTTCCGCTTTTCTCTGCACGATACACGCATTGTTGCTTTGCCCTGGTCCGCCAATTGGCTGTCGAAAATAATGTGCCATCGGTCTTCCATACATTTTACTTTTTGGATTCCGTAAACGTTACATGTGAAGTTCATTAAAGCAAAAGAGTAATGCTATATCGATTGCATTTCTACATTAATGCTTCAATTATTTAAGAAAAATATAATATAAAATGTTCAAAGTACATAGAAGTTATTTTATTAGAAGAACATATGCGAGAAAAGCCAAAGCATAGATGTGGCTGCTCTTTAAGTAAAAGAAAAAGCAAAAAGCTTTAGGAAGATTGCTATAATTTTATTTGTTTATTGTTTATAAATCAACAAAGTATGGGCTGTTGATTAAAATTAAGATATACATATAATGACAACCTAAAATAAAAGAAAGTCTAGTCAATAAGAAGAAAAAATACAATAATGTCTGTTAACACTTCTTGTCTGGTGGAGGGACTTTCTTAACCATTTGGCCAGGTATGTCTTCATTCACTGCCATATGTGTTCAAGGACATTTAGAGACCTGGCAATTAAAAATGGTAACAAGAACTAACAAATAGTAAATAGTAAAGACAAAGTATAAACTTAATTCTAATTAAGTGTGAAAAAGAAAGCATGAGAAGCAAATTCTTCAACCCGGTGGGGAAATATTTAAAAACCAGTTCGTCATATTATGCCGCTTCTCACAATCGTAAGTGGTTAAGGATTTCCCCAGCAGTGGTAATTACAATTAAATAAATTATATAATTATATAATATATATTTCGTTTTTTATTTATATATATTTTATTTAATTTTATATATAATTTTAACAATATAATTAAAATTCGTTATAATTTGAGCGCATAACTCAAAAAAGATTGTGCAAAGTGTTGTCAGTTGAGAAAATAGACAAGACAAATAAAAGATAATGTGCTTTAAAAAAAAAAAGCGGTAAGTCGACCTAAAATGTCGACCAGATATTGCTAAAAACATAATATTTTCAAAAAAATTGATTTCATTTGAAATATTTTTCTCAAGTAGAAAAGTAGATAGATCTAAACAAAATCTTAGCTGAACAGAGCATGTGAAAAACCAATTTTGATTGGCCATGATTGACCTAAGAATGCAGTTCCTGATTGTTTCTGCATTTGAGTCTGATCAGACTGGGATCAGGCGGATCAGGCCACCTTTATTGATTTATTTGTTCTTCTTCTCTCATTGCATGAGGCATTCAAAATCAATTGCCGCCCACACGCGTGCCATCAACGTAAATATTTTGCTGTCGGAAATTAACACACTTTCCGTTTCCGACTCACACACTCACATGTGTACATATGTATGTATAGTATATGTGTACGTTCATTGCTGCTGATACAAACAGAAGGACCCATAACTTATTCATATTGTTGGCTGTGTCCTTGTGCAATTTTTGCACCATTTTCTTACACAGTAACAGTGGCAGTCTGTTTGTGTCGAAAACGCGCTAAATAAAAATTAATGACTACGCCGGAAGTGTATTGTAATCAGCAGCGATGTTGCTGACGTCAACACCGATGGGCAGCCACAACATGATGCATGAATATAAATGCCACCACTGTTGGCAAATTGCGCTCACGTTTTGTTTTCCTTTCATTTGGTTGTGTTTTATTCTTCTCCTTTTTTTTTTTGCTCATTTCCGTTGAAGTGTTTTTTGTATGCACTGCCGTTAGTCCACAAAATTGTTGCTTCGGCAGCCACGCAGCTTAATTTCCAGATTGATGCAAGGATATGTAGTGCGTGCAGGTGATTTTGTTAGGACCTCGCAAAGACCCCAAGCGATGCGATCAATCAAAAAACGTTTGCTTGCCTGGGACAGACAACGAATTTTATGCTGGCAAACTACAAGTATCTAGAGGTTTATGCTCATCATCATTATCAGCATAATCGTCATCATCATCGTCAGCAGCAACGACGTCACTTTATTGCCAGCATCAAAAGCTGAAGCACATCGATGACGATGATGACAACAACAGCTGTAGCTGACAGCCATTTTGTTGGCAGACATTTGTTGTTGCTATCCTCGGGTGTGTGTAGCCGTTTGCCGCTCGCATGAAAGGCTTAAACAACCTTCCATCTGCGGCACAGTCATTCAAGGTGAGTTGCTGTTGTTGTAGTTGTTGTTGCTCGTTGTTATTATGACGTATTGCTGCATTGTTTAGGCGTTGACATGAATATTTCATGGGACGCGGCAAACTCTATTTATATCTGCACGAAGCATCTTCTTTATAAGCTGAAAGCTTTTTGGCAGCATCTCTGTACTTTCCAAAATGCACACGTAGTTTGTTTTTCAAAATAAATAACGCTTCTGCGTCCAGTAAACAATTTTTACACACAGACAGACAAAGGAGTTCATTCAACCAGCGATCTGACAAATAGATTCATTTGTATTTAACTTTTTTCAGAGCTTTCCTTAAATAAGCGTTTTTTTCATTTATTTTATTTATTTATTTCATCAACAAACTAAAACTGTCAATGTACAAAAAAAAATACAATAGAGAACTTTTATTTTATTGCATTTATTCACAAAAATTGGCTCATATATTTGTGTGTTTCTATAATTAGCCATAGAGAATAATAAAGCAATAGAGAACATTAAGTATAAATAATTTAAGAATAGAAAAGTCTATAATTAATCCGAATCGGTTGAGTGATTTTATTTGCAAAAGGCCAAGACCTAACATAAAAGAAATAGAGATGACGAAATGACAAGAATAACTTCAAAAACAAATAAAATAAAATTAAAATAATAACACATTTAAGTTAAAATATTGAATTAATAAAACATAACAATATTTATATATTTTGTTTCCTAATAAAAAATAAATAGAGATGATGAAATAACAAGAATAACATCAAAAACAAATAAAATTAAATTAAAATAATAACACATTTAAGTTAAAATATTGAAATAATAAAACATAAAAATATATATATTTTTTCCCTATTTCAAATTATGAAATTGTGATAAAATATGTAAGAATTTCTTTCATCATTATTTAGTTGGAAAGTAAAATTCTCTGTTATGCGAGCAGTTTGATTTAGTTTTTAGGGAAAATACAATAATTCCTTCTGGGAATGGTGTGAGCATAATGAAAATGTGTTTATAATTTCATTTAATCGAACAACTACAGAAGATATTTACAAATGAATGCATTCCAATTTATATGGGTTTTTTCTTTGTGGATTATTATGCGTAGAAAACTGCTCAAAAAGCTCGTTCTTATAATTAAATATTTTTTATTTTATTCTTATAAATTTTATTTTTATAAATGCTTGCACATGAAACTGAAGTCTTACAGTATTTTCAAAAAAGATTATTCTGAATTGAAATACAAATGTGATTTCGAATGCTGTTCATTACAAATATGTTGGAAAACATTTAGTTGGACAACGGCTTCTAATTAATATTAATTTTCCCTCGCATATATGGAAACTCGTATAAATATTCATGAATTACTTGATTCATTTAACAGCAAGTTAAGTAAAAGCGAATGGAGCGCAATTTGAAAGCAATTTAATTTATGTATTTGTAAACAAATGTTTGCACATCATCTTTTTAAAATAATGCTCAAAAGCAAATGGCGAATGCATTAATATTGAGTCCAGCTACCCACAGAGTAAATAATCGCTTGGAGTTCGATGGCAAGGCCGTCTTTATTTGTAAAAAAAAATTAGACGACAAAGTTGTTGAAGAAGTATTAAATTTCCCTTAGGCTTATTTTCAATTGATTTGGCACGCGTTCTTTAAAACTTACTGTATATCTGTTACAATGTATTAAAAAATATATCGAAAAGGTAAAAGGTCACCAGCAGTTCGGTTTATTAAAAAGTATATTTTACATTTAATTTCAACTACTGTAGTGAACGAGTGTTAACCGAAGTTTCAAAAGATTTCTAAAATCCAAATAAATACAATAGACAGTACAGTTCCCTTAGAATTAAGTTGCTTTTATCCGCGATATATTCAACTCACCTAATTCATAAGTATAGTATGTATTGGTGGCTCTTTGCTTTCCTTAACTGTACTTGATTTTTAAGAACTAAGCGAGTAAACATTTTTACAAGAACTTCTAAACGAATTAAGTTGCTGCTTGTATATCAGCCTGCTGTACTGTTTGACTTTCTGCCTGCAATTGCAAAGCCACAGGCCGAAGCTCAAACAGGTGGCCAAGAGCCAACACACACACACATATACGCACACATTAAACGCATAATACAATAAATTGTATGCCTTGGCTACGCACGGTAGCCGCTATTACAATTTTACGAGCGAAACAAACACGAAAATGAGAAGAAAAAAAATGAAACAACATGCACAGCCGTCGTTTCCGTTTCCGCTCACTAAATGTTTCATTTTGTTTTGGCCCGCACCATGCCCACGACCACGCCTACGTCGACGACCATGCCGCCCACACATCGCTGTCACTCAGTAACCGTGTGGCCAAAGTTAATGTGCCACACGCTTGTCCATATGTCAGTTAGTTGCCTGGCCAGGCAGTCTGCGTTTTGTTTCCCCACTCCATAAGTGTGTGTGTGTGTGTGTGTGTGTGTGTGTGTGTGGGCCATGTGTTGGCTTTTGAGACAAAATGGCTTAAGTAGTCACTTTTTGTGCTTATGCTTGGACTTTGCTTTAATTAATTACAAGATTAATGTGGCAGCCGGCGTGAGTATGGCAAGTGTTACCGTTTCAGTCAGTAAAGCGTGTATATATGTGTGTGTGTGTGTGTGTATGTGTGCACATGTCTACATGCACTTACTACAGTCTCCCACACACCTACAAACATACACGTACTCAAATACATAGAGCAGCTTAGAGTAATTACTTCGATGCCTAGTAAGAAATGTTATAAAAACCAGAGCCATACATGTTGTACTTCTGTTTATACATATATGTATGTATATATTGCTTGTATGTATGTTTTTTCTTCCTCTTCAGATACACTAGATGACAAAATAGTTGTCAAAACATAGACTGGGGAGCTGTTATTTATTTCATTTGTTTACTTTTATTTACTTTTATTTGTATGTATGTTGTTGAAGAATATGGATCGAGCATTGAAGCAACCAATAGGGATAGATGTTTTTATTGTTAACTTTCCGAATTTCCATTTCATTTTCTTCGTTTTTTATTTTGTGAATTTCTAAGAGTGTTTTTTTTTAGAGTTTTACAATTTTTTTTACTTTATTATTCAACGAAGATTTGATTAAAATTGTTTGTTTAAAGTGACAATTTTACAGTCGAAATGTTTAAAATATTTTGCTGAAGGCTTGCGGATTTCTCAGAAGCAAAAATTTATATATATCATCAAATGTTCAAAGGGGGCCAAGGAAGTGCTCAAGACGATCCACACCATTAGGCATATCAAAGAATTAGTGCTCTAATATTGTCGATATGAGCTCCAAAAAGTATATTTTTAAATAAAAAAGTCCACATTTTTGGAACTCCAAAAAGTATTTTTTTAAATTAAAAAATTACCCAAAAATTAGTTTTTTCTAAAATTTGTACAAACAATTTTGTAACCTAGTGTATTTGTATTTCCTATGTACAAGCCAACATTTTAATTAATGCCGGAAGAGCGCTCAATTTTATTTGTCGAAGATTTTAGTTCTGCTTGCCAAGGTCTTGTTAACAGCTGAACTAATAGCTTCTCCCCAATTCCATTCCGCTCCACCCCACTCCACTCCAGTCCACCATCCTTCAACTGACAGCGCTCATTAGCTGAGCCGAGAGTTGTGTGATTGATGTGCCTGTTATTTGAAAAACATGTTTGTGAAGAAAGCTTTAAATTTCATCTACACAAGCTTTGACATTTTATTAAAAAAAAAGAAGAAGAAAGCGTTGCTCTACTTTACATTCAAATGGCGTTCCCACGCCTCGCTCTCTCCTCCACACTTCTCACACTTACACTCACACTGACACTCACACTGACACTCGCACTGACACTCTCACTCTCACGCATACACTGACTGCATTTTAAAATGCGGCTTTCAACTTTCGATATGTAATCCTTTGATTGATGCGTCAGCGCCAAAGCACGTACACTCGCAATCACACACATCCATACATACGTACATACTCCTACATATATGTATGTATGTATGTACATCTGTCTGTATAGAGAGATTCAACACCTACGCTTCGGTTCCTCGACTAGGCCAAAATCAACGCCTATGCAAATTTACATTCGTGTATAAGTGTGTGCGTGTGCGTGTGTGTGTGCGTGTGTGTGTGTGAGTGTGCTTTTGTGGGGATTGTATTCTCTGCTGTCAGACATATGATGACAAAGACGATTTTCGCAATTTTGCTTTTTGATTAGCTCGGGCAGGCAAATGCTGCAGCATACTTTTAGGGGCTGCCAAGTGAAATTTCAGAACACGCATACGCCCTGTTGGTCTTGTAGTGTGCTTGCAACGTTAACCGTAAACAATTACGTAGACAGTATTACAAAGCAAAGCATTTGATTAGCATGCTGCAGGCAGTTACCTCAAGGCTCAACATCTATGGTGCAACAGAAAACAAAGCTGTCAATTGGTCGGCTATTTTGAGGCCAACAGCTGTCTTGAGCCTTGCAGCATGGCAAGTGCAAAGCTTCAGTTTGCCAAGGATTTAACTATGCCCAAAAATGCTGGTAAATTCAAATTGCTGAAATTCTTCACAAAAAAATAACAAATATATTCCATGAATCGGTTGTAAGGTGCAGTAAGTCGGTGCCTCGAATAACTTTTTGGAAAAAGGGCCGAAACATGTGTAATGTGTTATGGAAGCAGATGGAGTATGCAGAAGTACACCTCATTATTACTTTTTATTTTATTTTTTTATTCTACTTTATTTTTATCAAACAAGTGTAACTTCTTAGGTTTCTTATTTATTTATTTATTTATATATTTATTTATTTATTTATTTATTTATTTATATATTTAGTAAATCAACAATAGTTTGTTCGATACATTCCATTATAATTATTAAAATGTATTTTATCATTTTATGTATATTATAATATAAAAATTAGAATGAAGATATGCCTTAATATAACATTATAATTTAAACTTAAAAGATAAGAAAGCCTAAGAAAAAGCTGCGCTTCTGAGTTGAAACTATTTTCGTGACTGAATAAAATGTAGTTAATTTATATCTTGTGTTGCTGTTTAATATAGAAATAATAGACTATTATTTTTTTAATTTTTAATTTTAATATGTTTTCATTTCATTCTTTCTTTTAATGTATACATATATTTAATATATATATATATATATATATATATATATATATATATATATATATATATATATATATATATATATATATTTAATATTGATATATACATTGAAGTCAATGAATTCAATTGCAAATTAAATTTATAGAATCCCAAGGCACGTTCTTGCTAGTCCTAGGCTTGATGCAATAATTTTGATAAATAATTAATATGTTTGTTTATGTTTCTAGAACCCTATTAAGTTTAATATTAAGAAAAGTGAATTACAAGTTACGATTTAGATCATTTTTGTTATGATTTTTTAATATTATGTCAAGTAATATGAAAGCATGTTTTAATTTTCCACCTTCTTTGAGCCTCTTTTTTATGAAAAAATCATTTTTTACTTGTAAACATCAAACGCATGGATTTTTTAAAAAGAACCATCGATGAACAAAAACCGATTGCTCGATATCGATGTTTTCGCTCCGATTTACACTCCACCCCTTGATTGATCAACTTTGTGTTTTAGGTTTATAAGAGTATATCGACTATAGACCTTTGTAATTTTTAAATACAACACATTCCAGTACATCTATACTGTAGACTCTCTATAATTGACTATCGATGTACTCTAACATTGTTTTTAAAAAGCATTCTCTATTCTATTTCAGTGATTTATCATATCCCATTTGTGTCATCATCAGGCATTTGAAGACCTTCGCATTTGGTACATAATAGAGTTCTAAATAGAAAAAGGTAAGTCCAACAATCCACATACTTTATATCACAGGCTTAGCCCAGAATATTGTTCATGCCAATAGGAACATGGGCGGCGCATAAGCCGCAACACAAAACTTTATCCACTTGACATAAAGTGCGCTGGCAGCTGCTCTTACAACCTGACACAAAACTGCACAACGATGGTTAGTACAATACATTGAATTGAAGTGTTTTTGCACTTAAAAGTTTAAACTTTAATCCTTCAATAATATTATTGCCCGAGTGCAAAGTTTGTCTACCCACCGCGCCGAGCCAAGCCACCGCCACCAAACCACCGCCATGCCGGTTGTGCTGCCTCCATTTTATGGCCATATGCCTGGCCGGTTAGTTAGCATTGGTTTCGCATGGTTTCAATTATCCTGGCAAACGCCTCGCTCGATTTTGCCTGCAGGCAAGGAGCGCGCTCAAATGGCGCACGGCATTGGCTTTCATCGGCCAAGTTAGGAGCTTTTAGAAAATTTGCATTATTAAATCGTTTTGGGAGCTCCAAACGCCCGGACACTAATGCGTCTGAGCGACGCGACGCCGAGGGCTGCCTGCCGCTCAAATGCCTGATGCATTTGCATTGGCTGATGCCACTTATTGAACGCCTTCGGATTTAAATTAACGCTTCTAATTAAAATGACCGACTGACCTGTTATAGCACTGGCACAATATTTCCCAAATTCAAGGCAAACCATAACACGACCCTGCCTCCATAATCAATAACCGTGGCTGCATAGCAGTATGAGTAGATGTTTCTGTATATGTATGTGTGCGGCAATTTAATTTAAAGTTCGTGCCTGGCGGTCACTATTTTAAATCAGAGCAGGGCAATGCTCGGATTTCGATGTCACATTGCGGTTTAATTCGCGCTTTAATTAGCTAATTGATTTCAGTTTGACTTTGGTGGCTTTTTAGGCGCATGCTTGACGTTCGCCGGCGGTTTCGTGTGTGTAATAATCCAATGTGGTTGGATGGGATTGTATTGTGACAGGCAGCCTGATTTCAGTTGCCAATGGATCTGCTGTAGGTTTCCATACAAAAAGCGTTGCAAGAGTTCTTTAATTTATTATCTTTTAAAATATAATTATATACAAAGGTTGTCCAAAAATGTTTAGGGCTCTTCTAAAATTAAATATTTGTTTAATGAAAAGTGTAAGCGTAGCTTGTTTTTGCTGTGCCAGTTTGTAATTCAGTGGAAAGAATGGTAGATCAGCATTATAAATATCTAGGCACAAAAATGTGAGCATTATATAGAGCTAATTAGTTTGCTTGAAGCGAAACGAATTCAGAAACCAGAATACAACCTGCATCCCAGAACCAATTTAACAATGGAAATGCAACTGAGATTACTTATGAGATTTAATCTCCTGTTAATTACTTGGGATGATTGGATATATATAAAATATTGACTAGATGAATGTATTTTTTCTAGAATTCTGAGATGATGCATAAAAAATAACGTCTAGAAATCGCGACAATACTTTTTCCCCCCAGATTTTGGTTTTAAAAAGTTCACATGCAGTCAGAAAATAATAATTTAAGTACAGAAAATTCAATTAATTAGTAGTTTTCCCAATCCCAAAATGTTCAGGTTCTGATTGGAGTTGTAGTTATGAGCACAGCAGTCCTTTTTCTCTTATATATCGTATCAAAAACAAGTAAATATGATTTTAAAAACAACAAAAAATAATTGCAAATAGTTTACGTAGCTGCATACATACATTAATATTAACTTGGACATACTTGTAAGCATACTTTCCATTAAAACTTGAGTGTTGTTTTCAGAAATGTTCCCCCACTTATTACATAAAACTGTCTGTAGCGACTACTTCGGCGTAATATTATCCTTGCGTTTCCTTTAGTCCAACAAATTCCAAATGTGTTCGATTACGCATAAACTCTCAGAATTGGTCTTAAAGCAACAAGAACCAATAAGACTTTTAATTGTAATATTTTAGTATTTAACTGTGGGTGCTTCTTCCACTCACATTTCGCTTGTTAATCTAAAGAATTTGCTAGAGATAACGTAAGCTTGTAAAATCTTCTTATATTCACAAGCTCTTTCGAAATTTTCAATTTTACAAACAATAAATAAAGAAAATAGCATTCAGTTCTATCAACAATGTCTAAGTTGTAAGCTTTCTTTCAAAGCACTTCTATTTAAAGCATTAGTACTGTACTTCAATTCAACTTACTTACTCTACAAATGCAAATGAAGTCTATTTACAAATGTTGATAAATTAAACACATCGTCATGACAATTGTAACTATTTTTTACAATTAAATAAGCGCTACATTAAATACAAACGGAAGACTAGACAAGCAAATGGAGGAAGGGTAAGAAACATTTCAAGAAGTGTGACGAAGAAAAAGGAAATGAAAGGAAAACTGTTCACAATGGCCCATTGACAAGTTGTTTTAAAATGAAGTGCAACGTTCCTGGCAACTGTCGATGATAGCAAGAACATTTTTATTCTCCAACCCAAGCTCCTCATGGACAGGCCGGCACAGAATGCCCGCACCTCTGTCATGTCCTTGACTATTAGTTGTCTGTGTTGCCATGTTGCAACATTTTTTAAGTTGCATTTGAACACACACTGTACTGTGGAAAAAACTGCCAATTTTCGTAAAAAATAATCCTATTCAAGTCTTTCCAATATGCATTATTTTTATGGTAATTCTTTGAAAGCGAGGAGACATAGATGGTTGTTAATATTATTTATTAGGGCTGGAATAATTCAATTTAATTTATATAGAATGTTGCCTTTAAATATTTAGTAGAAACTTTTAGCAAAAATTTTCAGGTTTTTTTTTGATTTTTCATTGCCATATCTTTGGCTGAGTCTAAGATATATTTTTCTGACATTTAGTTAAAATAATCTTCATAATAAATTAAATAACAATTTTGGTTAAAAAAATCCCATTCAAGTCTGGCTATTATGCACTATTGTCAGGACAGATTAGGATAGATAGAAGGTTATCAATTTTATTTGTTAGGATTGGAATATTTCAATTTAATTTATAAAAAAAATATTAATTTTAGATAAAATGTTGTCTTTACATATTTAGTCGAGTGCTTTAGAAACTTTAAGGAAACAATTGTAGGTTTTTATTAGACTTTTCATTGCCATATTCTTTGGCTTATTTTTCTGGGATTTAGTTATAATAATAAATTCCATTGCCTTTGTCGTGCAATTTTAGTGAACAACATTCCATTCAAGTTTGAAATAGAAGGTTATTAATGTTATTTCTTAGGACTTGAATATTTCAATCTAATTTATAAAAAAAAGTTTGTCTTTAAATATTTTGTAGGAAACTATTTTAGATTTTTATTTGACTTTTCATTGCCATATTCTTTAGCTTAGTAAAATATATATTTTTCTTAGCCTTAGATTTTTCAATTGCCTTAGGCACACAATTAATTCTGTGATTTCTTTGTATATCTGTTATTAGAAACAAAATGAAAAAGAATGAAACAAAATGAAATGAAAACAAAAAGAATTGTAGTCCACTTTAGTGGCGAAATGGCAAACTGTACGTTGTCTGACAAGGGCTGGGCGGCGATTCCTCTCTTAACATGCTTATAACAATTTAGTGCAATTTTTTAACTTGTCTACTTGTTGTGCTCGTTTTTTTCTATTTTCATTGTCGCCTTTTCCTTCGCGCTGCCTTGCACTTGAGTGCGCGTTTCCTTTTTTGCTTTTTCGATTCGTCTTCTTCGTCCTTCTTCTGTTTTTTGTGTCTTTTTTGCGGAGCCCTGCATTTAAGTGATAATCCTGACTTATGCTGTGAATAATGTCGCCTAAACTATTGCCGCTCACTCGCTTCGCCACTTATGGTATGCGTTTCGCTTTAACTTTCGCTTTAAGCAGAAATGGCTCGCAGCACATTGTCTTTAATTTCCGTGTTTTGGCAGCTCGTTTGCGCTTGGCCACGTTAACAACCGCAGCAGTTGCATGCAACACGATATACACGAATTGCCATAAATATGGGCACAGATCAACATAGTTCACAAGCCGAGCTGTCAAATAAATTACGTGCAATTATCTGAACGACGCTGTTTTGAATTATTTCGAGAGATTGCACATTAGCAGATAATCATCTCGTTTTAGAAAAACTAAATTACTTTCCAACTATAAGACATCTATTATTGTCGAATTAGCTAAACATTATTATGCGGCCTAGACTTTTTATTAGTCAATCGGAGTGCCTCTTTAGATAATCAGGAAAAGGCTTGGATCAGGGTTAGCATTAACTACAGTGTTTAACCCTTTAGTGTTAATATATTTGCAATTATGACAATAAATTCTTCTCATTATTATAACTCACCTAATCTCCATAGAATTTAAGTGTAAAGAACAGTCTGGCCAGTTCAAAGTCCATATAAGGACATCAAACTTCTTAGCGTTTAATGAATATGAAATATTCTCTGTTCGTCTTATGGAAAGGATTCATACTATTTTCCAATTCTCTGTTTATTCTGCAATTTAAACAGAGCTTTAGCTTGAAACGGAGCCTCCATCAATGCTGCGTTTAAAAAATAAAAGAAGTTTCTTTTGCAGATCTCACCAATAGACTTCGACATTATTTGCGCCTGGATGGCTTAACTTTTTCTCGTAAAAAAGGCCTTATAATAAATTAATTAACTGAATTAATTTTGAAGTTAGAAATTATCTTTATCATACTGTAAAAATTTGCATAGTTTTTTAAATGATTTTTAAAACTGGCAGATAAAAATAATGTTTTTAATTACAATAAGAATTATTTTTATGCAAAGTTCCCTAATTTTTCAAATTATATTTGAAACTGGTTGAACAAAATTAGGTCTTTAATTTACAATAAAAAATCAATTGCAAAACTTTACATAATTTTTCAAAAGACATTTTACAGCATTATATGTTTATGGCCGCTCGGAAGCATTCTAACTATAAGTGGTTCGCTTTATCAAAGTACTGGCGACGACTAGTGTAGACGCGCGATGTTCCTGCGCCAAAATGTCAGTCGTTGAAATTCCAGAAATACTTTTGCATGCCAAATAGCTGCTCCAGGCCTAGCCCAAGTGAACTTAGCTCGGCTTTTTCTTTCGCTTATGTGCGGAATAAAAAAAATAGTAGTAGAATGAAATGAAACGAAACCTTGGCGCACGTTTTCGTGAATTGATTTGCGAGCGTTGGCTTCCCTGCCAACCCGCCTGCCTGCTAGCCTGCCCCAGTACCCCACATTTCTAATGAATAATTTCCGCACGACTTGAGTTCAATGGCTAAAATGGTTTGCCGTTTGGCTAATGGCCATTGTTATTATTAGGATTATTATGATTATGATTACAACTACCGTTGCGCATTATTATTGCTGGTCGATAGTTGTCGATAGTTTCCGTTTGAATACGTCCTCTTTGCACGAATAAGTAACGTAACCGAAAATTATTTAACGGCTGTTGATTTACTGCGTTTTCACAAATTATGACGGCGCACTGGCTATAAACACAAAGAATATTATTCTTTACTTGCTTACAGCCAACTTGATTAATTCGATATTTAATCGCAACAAAACTGTAATTAATTTGAGACTGTGAAGTGGGGCAGAGTGGTAGGGGAATGGGGAGGAGTGTTCAAATAGAAAACATAATTTAATGAGTAATTGTTCAGTTCAACTATTTGTTATTGCTTGCATTATTGCCATTTGAAATCTATAGGAAATATTAATTATATTAATTCTAAAAATACACCAAACGTTACTTTATCAACAACTTCACAGGAACGGGGAGTAATATTCAGATAGAAAATATAAAATAATGCAAATAATGAGCATTTCTACATTTAAATAATTTGTTATTACTTGCATTGTTTTCATTGCAAATCTATAGTATGTGAATATTAATAGCAGTTGAATATTAATTCTAAAAATTGACTAAACTAAACCATTCCCAGGAACGGGAAGTAATATTTAGTAAGAAAATATAAAATGTTGCAAATAATGAGCATTTGTTCATGATATATATGTTCATGATATATATATATATATATATATATATATATATATATATATATATATAAGATTTCGTGACTTATACCGTCTTCTATCTTAAGATTCCATTTTAATTACTTATACTTCCCTCACATAAATAGCATTCAATATTGTCTTTTATCGTGTTTCATTAAATACTTATATCTTAGAAGAATTGTTAATAAATAAAAATTTGATATTTTATAAGAATTGGACGCTTCTTTAACAAATATTGCTTAACATCATGTCTCATTAAATACTTATATCTTAGAATAATTGTAAATGAATAAAAATATATTATTGAATCAGAATAACAAGCTTATGTAAAAGATATTGTTATATATCGTTTCTCAATAAATACTTATATCTTGGAAAAATAGGTAATTAGAATTAGAAGATTCTTTAAAAGAAGTGTCTTATTAAATACTTATATCTTAGAAGAATTGTTCGAGTTAGAGGTTTCTTTAAAAGAAACTAAAGAATCTATAGAGTATACTATTAAATCAAAATTAGAAGCTTTTCTAAAAGTGTCTCATTAAATACTTATATCTTAGAACAATCGTTCGAGTTATAGGCTCCTTTAGAAGAAATTAAATAACCTATAGGGTATAACATTAATTCAGAATAAGAAGCTTTTTTAAAAGAAGTGTCTCATTAAATACTTATATCTTAGAATTGTTCGAGTTATAGGCTTCTTTACAAGAAATTAAAATAATAGCTTTCTTCTTTTCTGACGCCAATCAGGCCTGAGCCTGCTATCAACGGTTCATCCGTATTTGGAAATCATCGTCAACGTTTAGCGTGCCTTCGATTCGTCTCAGGATCCTTCTCTAAAGTTGTAAGTGAGCATGGAAGATCTCAGAGACTTGTAGAGCATTTGTTAAGCTTTATTTATTTAATATTTATTTCTTAAATAAAGAATACTAAATACAGCTAATATAAAGTTAGAACAAAACTGCTGACCTAATTCTATACTTCCATCAACATATGATTCGATAGATGGTCAAGGATTCAAGCTAGAGCTATAATATTTTAAAGAAAAGTTGTTTTAAGGACAAATATCTTCTTAATAGCAGCAGCGATTGTTGAGCCTGCATTTCTAAATTTTTGATATCATTACACAAATACTTTGTGTTCAGTTATAATTGAACAGTTGTAGTTTTATCTGCAACAGAATGCAGAACATTTAAAAAATAATTAGGTGCTGTTATTTTTTGATATCCATTATGTTTGCCATTTCTGGTGGTCTGGAAAACAACGGCTCCCTGTCTCCGGGTGGCCGACCAACTTAATGCCATTGCCGCACTACTTGCATCATTTTGTGTCAACTGCAAAAAGTTTTCTGTTTTTCGATTTCGCTTCTGAATTTCAGTTTGTGTCTCTCTCTCTCTCTCTGCGTGTGTGTGTGTGTGTGAATGTTTTTCTCTGCAACGGATAAAGCGACAAACTAATGCAATAACATTCAATGGCCACCAAATACAGTTATTATTGTAGAAGTTTTTTCATCGTTGTTCGGTTTGGTTGGGTTCCGTGCGTGTGTAATTTTGTTATTTACTTTGGTGGTTTGTTTTCACAAATTTTTATAGAGTACATAAAAGCGTTTGCCAATTCGCCTTCTTTTTTCTTGTTATTGTTGCTGTTGTTGGTTTTTGTTTACAATACGCAATGTATGCAAATGCTCTGCAATAGCAATGCCCCGTTATTGTTTGTATTTGTTTGTATGTTTTTGCCAATTAATGGCAATATTGTTTGCAAATTGCTTTAAGCAAATGTGAAATTTAATTTCTAGCAATTTCATTTGTTGTTCAGTTTCAATTAAATTTAGTGCGTGTTCCCAATTTGTTTTAATTCGATTGCTGGTTATTAAAAGGTATATTACAAAAATTATTTAAAAAAAAAACAATATTTGCTTTGCGGAATGTTATTTCATATTTATTGCTCAATACTATTGGGTTAAAAATGCCAAAAGAGTATAAGAAAATAAACAAACAGGGCATTATATCGAAATTCTCCAGCCTTGAAACCAATTGAAAGAGTTTGGATAACCTTTTTAAAACAATTCCTTACAAATAATAAACCATTTCAGATGGTTGAAAAAATGAGAAATCTATACACAATTCGAATGGACTACAACAATTCGTTGAACGTTGTAATGCTATGAAGTATTAGTAAGATATGGTATTTGGTTCATGCCATCTAAAGGATTGTAATTGCTGTTTGCCTCAAAAATTGACTCATTAAGTAGAAAATAGATAGAGGTAGTGAAAAGTATTTACAATCTCCCATAAACGCACATAATATTTAGGCAGTACGAGTTTATTTGATTTTATTTTTATTTTAGTTGATGTTTTTAATTCGGATCTGGTATATTGAAATTTTAAATGCCCATATAAAAGAATTGGCCAGAAAAAGAAAGCCTTAAAAGATGGGAATTTAACAAATTTTTGAATGATTTAAATAAAGACTCGTAGGAACTCTTCTGAAAATGTTTGGGTCTTCAGAAAGCAGCATAACACTAAGTATTAATCAGGATCGAAAACGTAATAATATCTAAATTGGAATAATTGGAATTCTGGTCCAGATGGACTCTTAAATTTGCTGGCAACTTGGTTTCATCCCGTATTGATGCCAAGTTTGGTTCTATATATTTAATATTAGTAATTAATTAATATATTTTTTTATAAATTTATGAATCAAAAGGAAACAAGTTTTGTCTATATACTTTTGATGATCATCAGTGAAGCTTGGTTCTATTATTTTGAATATTAGTAATGTCTACTAAGTACACATAATATATTTGTTCTATTTATTTAATATTATTAATGTCTACTAAGTACTCATAATATATATATTTTTTTAATTAAAAGGAAAAAAGTTTTGCCTACTTATATACTTTTTATAATCATCAGTTAATTTTGTTCTATTTTTGTCGTGTGAATGCTTTTCAACTATGCTTTCATTTACATATTTTTTTCCCCAATTTACTTCCAGCAAAAAAAAATGCTTTCATGAAAAATTAAAAAAATATTTGTTATTAATACGTTTGGCACAAAGGCAGATAATTCAGTTTAAATCACAAATGAAGTAAATAGAGGACAAATTTGTAGCTCCTGTCATTTCGTCCATAAATGAAAAATCCTTTGTTAACTTTAAAATTTAAAAACTTAAATAGCGGTTTAAAATTTAACACAACTATGACGATTGTAGTCTGAATTAGTTTTGACAGTTAAAGGTTAAAAGGATGGCTGCCAGGACACCTAGTTATTGATTCAATATTTCGTGTTAGCAAGAAATAAATGTGAGAAACAAGCACAAGCTTCGTTGTTATTATTGTATTAAGTAACTTATTTATGTATACAGTTGAGGATGAACAAACAAAAGAAACACATGAATATAAATGCAGTCCGCACGCCTGGATGGACACGAAAATAAATAACAGGAAGCGGAGTTTGTTTAGCAACTGCCTTTAAATTGGATAAATGTGCAATAGGCGGAGAGGCCCCAAAGCAAAAACAAGAAACATTTGAGAACAACAAAATTAAAGAAAGTTGAACTAAAGACGTTGACGTTGAAAATTCAGGAAGCACGTGATGTGCAATGCAAGAATAACAACAAAAGCAGGAGCATAAAAAATTCAGGATTGGGCACAGTGTCGCATGCAAGGACCCCGTTAGCACGCCAGACCAAAATATTGCAAAATAAAACAAAAGTAGATGAACAACAAAATAATTCATTAAGTTTATGGACAATTGTCGAAATTGAAAACGCAAGAAGGTGAATTAAACAATTTCTTTTTAAACTAATCTAATAGCCGCCAGTTGAATGCTAAGCATAACTTGCAACGATTTTCCACAATGAAACGATTTTTGGCATTTGGTTTGTGGTCTTTGAGAGGTTTTCCTTCTTTTTTTTTTTGTTTGGAATTGCAAATGCATTGACTGTGTGGCAACACGAACTGGCAATGCATTGAGCAGCAAGCCACGAAGTTGGCCCAAAAGTCTGCGTATGCGCCAGAATGGCGCTCCAAAGGACTCTCTTTCTATCTCTCCATACGAAGCGAGGATGCGACCTCAGCGTGCAACAGGTGTTTGCCGGCTATGGGGAATTTCTCACTAGCACTGCTTTAACGACGCTCTCCTTAACGGTGGAGAGTTTGGCATTATGGTGGTGGCTATATGTTCTCTTATATTCGCTGTGATTTGGAAAAAAATCAGGGGATGTTGTGGTTAATTGCACACAGCTTGTTGGACGCAGGGGAACGAAGGGGAAGAGCCAAAAAATTGAACGGAAAGTGTTGAAATATAAATGCTATGCGAATACTTCGATCTAAATATACTTCCTTCCATTCGTTTTACACAAGTTTCATTGTTTTATCAATAATTTTGAATTTCTTATAGTTGTATTTTCTTCTTTCTTTCTTCTTTTAATTTCTTATCATTTTCATCCTTTTTTTGCCAATTTATTTAAAGCAATAACAAAAAAAGAGTTACTTTTCTTATAAATATACTTGCAAAAAAAAAGGGGAGACACATTTCATGCTTTTGCACATGATTATTTATTTTCAAACATATTTTAAACGCTAATGGAAGCAAGTATTTGATTCATGGACAATAAAAATCAAAAAATAAATGGAGTTCATAAAAAAATAAAATAAAAAATCATAAAATTTTCATAAATAATTTCATTTTTCTTTCCGTCCTTAACCCACTAAAACTGTTGCCCCTGAAAAAAGACTTGGACGTTTAATAAATTATTAAGAAAAAAAAAATAGGAAAATAGAGGACTTTCGGGGCAACAATATAGTCGACAGTTGACGACTTAAAAGCTTTATATATTGGTAGAATTAGTAGCGTTGTTAAAGGATAACAACATTTTATTTATTGGTAATTAGTAATTATTTATAATAATTAATTATTTATTGGTAATTTGAATTTAGTTAATAGCAACTATTCATTCAGTAGTCTTTCAATTTTAAATAAATATAGTTGTTCTTGCTTGCTGACATGCTTCTATAACTAAACTTATATTAATTTTGTAAATATATTTTTAAAATATTTTTTTTATTTTGTTATATTTAAAAATGTTTTTTTTTTTAATTTCGCTACCTTTAATTATTATTATTATTATTAATAATTATATTATTAATTAATAATTATTAATACATTTTTTTATTTTTCTCTCTTTTTTAACCGACTTCAAAAAGGGAGCAATTTGTCTGTATTTTTTTTTTTCTAAAATTTGTTTATTTTTATGTTTGTTTTCTTAGCACATTCGCCTGGGTGAACCGATTTTGATAAATGCATATTAATGGTTAGAATTGAATTAAAATTAGGATTAATTGTTAGAATTGTTTGAAATTGTTGTTAGAATTGTTGTTTTTTCATATTTCGAAATATTATTATTAATAATTCTTAAAATTTTCATTGTTGTTTACAGTACTTATTTATTGCAATATTGATTGCAAAGTTATATGTAAATGACTTCTTGAATTGCTTTTAAAATTGAATTAGAATTTCCTTATCTCTTTCTTCTGAAGTGTTATCTTCTCAGCTCCGATTTATAAAATGTCTATAAACTGAGCTCAGAGACTTCGTCGGTGCAGCAGCTGAACAGTAAACATATGTATATATGCATACACTTTATACACAAATATGATGAAGTCCACTCTGAGGCATTGTTTGGCCGGCAAAAATGCAAATAGTATATAGTGTATAGTGTATATGACGTCAACAGTTTCCAAACTAATTTAACAAATACACTCTGTTCTCCATCAATTTATGCAAAATAACCAAACAAACAAGCGGAAGTGAGCCGAGCTGAACAAAACAAAACAACAAACAACAAATAACAAATAACTGGCACAGACCATGTACAGACAGCGGCAAAATGTGTCATAAATATTTCAATAAATGTTTAACACAGTACGTCATGTTAATTTGCCGGCCTGCAGATACAACAATACTTATATTTCGCAATATTCGCAAAAATGAACCATAAACCTGACATTTCAATGCACACGCAATGTGTCTAATTAGGTGTGTATTTAGTTGAATGTGTGTGGGTGTATGGGTGTCTGGCCATGCATGAAAATGTTGCACACACACACAAACACACACACAGCTTTACAAGTTGCATTTCAAGTGCGCGGCGCCACACAAAGCAAATAGATGAGCAACGCTGCTAAGTATGCAACACGTAATTGGCGTGCATCGTGCTTCAAATGCGTCCATCAGTGTGTGTTTGTGTGTCTATGTGTGTGTGTGTATGTGTGCGTAGTGTCGCAAATATTTACACGTTTTCTGCTCGTCCATCAGACGTACTTGGATTAAAACGTGTGTGAAATGTTAATTAGAGATTTTCGCTTTCACCAGCCAACATTTAAAGGCAGTCCAACCGTCTCTTTGATGTTTTTCGAGATAACATTCAATTCGATGAACTAATTAGTTTTCAATACATGTTCAGGGTCTATCAACTTTTGAAATGCAACTAAAACTACATACTACATTTAAAGGGTTCCATCTCTTTCATGTGTTTTTGTAAATAAATTAGATAAATTAATTAGTTTTTCAAGGGTTACGTAAAATATTCTATTCCCTATATTCATTTTGCTGTTATGATAACAATTGCAATTTCAATTTATTCACATTTCTTAAAAACATTATGAATTAACAAGTGAGGATATCTTTATGTTAGGACTACAGACAGCTTAGCCTTTTCTACTTAATTAAACAAAATGTAGAAATAAAAATGGGTATTAACGTATTAATAACGTAATTATGATAATAATAACTTTCATTACTGTGTTATAACTAACTGGTGTTCAGGAACTATATGTATCTTTTAAATACAACTAGGCAGTCAACAACAGTTTCAGAGTTCTTTTAATAATTTTTATTTGAAACTTTTATTACATATTTTCAATAAAGAATGGATTCTTTTGAATCGGATTGCTTCTTCAGTTGGATCTTCTGCTTTTTTTAATTTTTATTTATTTATTTATTAATTCATTTATTTATTTATTTTGTTTTATTTGCCGAAACAGTACAAATTAGAGTTTAGAACAATTTCTTTTCATCTGAGATATAAATGTATATATAATATATGTAATATTGTAAGTGTATAGTGAAGCTGAAGTCTATTATTAAATAGTAAATAAATGAAATGAAAATAGCTTACAAATCCCTAATTAAAATTCATAAAAATTTTAAAGTAAAACTTACTCATATTTATACCCTGTACCCGTAGGGTAAAAAGGGTATATTAGGTTTGTGCAAAGTATGTAACATACAGAAGGAAGCATCTCCGACCCCATAAAGTATATATATTCTTGATCAGCATGACGAGAGAAATCGATCTAGACATGTCCGTCCGTCTGTCCGTCTGTCCGTCCGTCTGGATGAACGCGAGGATCTCAGAAACTATAAAAGCTAGAATAACCAAAGTTGGCATCCAGATTCTCCTAAGTCCGAGTAAGGACGAGTTTATTTTATTTTTTTGGATTTTCCCCCCCTCCCCCCGCTACAGAATTTCGTCAATAGCGTCTTCATTTCAAATGCTACCTAAAACAAACTTTGCACACATAATTTATATATACATTGTCTACTGTTGTATAAAATTTTATTCAATTCGGTCAATTCTAAGAAAAGTTATTAGCGAAACAAATTCTCGCCAGTACAAACCCCACAAACTGCAGCAACAAGTTCGCTCTTCTTCTTCCTCTTTTTGCTGCTGATTTGGGCGCATATAACTCAGTGACGGTAGTTTACCTGGGTACAGGGTATTACACTGTCGGGCTTGCTCGACTGTAGCGTTCTCTCTTGTTTTAATTTATTTTTATTGTTATTTGAAAATTAGAATCTAACAGCTCCAACGGCTATTTCTTGGGCTTTAAAATAGTCATCTTGTCTCAAAAGTAAGCTACAATTTGTACATCTCAGTTACTAGACGAGTAAACAAAGTTAAGGATGTGTCAGGATTCTTTAAACGTTAGTCTTAGGAACCTAATGATCCCTTTGTACAGTAACTTCTGTACACTCTACTTAAATATTGCTCCTTAAATATTGCTTCTTAAATATTGCTACTTAAATATTGCTTATGCGTTTGGTTTTTAGTTACTTATTGTCTTCGTGCGACAATTCCTAGTCCTTGGCGTCCCAAACTAGGCTTGCCACCATATCCTAACAGGCTTTTGCTTTTAAATCTTCCATAATTAATAATATGTGGTTCCACTCTTCTAAGCTCTCTAAACTCTTCTTAACTCGCTTCAGCTTTTCTGTTGCTTGTAGACAAAATATTTTGCATTTACATTATATAGATGTATACAGATCTTTATCATTTAATCTTTAGAGAACTCTTTCTCTGCATTTTTAAGAGCTTTACACCCTACAGCCAACAGCCGTCTCCGGGAAGTCTATGCCCGCATGTGGCTGATTTGACGGACTTTTAATCAATTTTTTTCCATGATTTGGAATTATCGAACTAGCTTTTTATGGAAATTAAGTTTGCCATAAAGTTTTAAATGAATTTAAATGTCGGAATAATGAAATTAATGTTGGACTTGTTATTTTGTTTAAAGGGCTTCAGATAAAAGAGCTGTCTATTAAGGGAGTTTTCACTGTACTCGAATGGGTTTTTGATTAGAAAATGTAAAAGTACGTCGATTACATATGTAAGTGCCTGTTAAGATGAACGAATTAATTTACATAAGATGTTCACTAATTGTTTTAATGAAGGACTTGTGTCTTACCACGCAAAATTTATTGGCGAGAAAAAAAGCCTTCGCACAGTTTACTTTCATTTAAAATTTAATTTAAAAGTGTTTTAATTGCAGAGAAAGGTCGCCGCAAAGCACAGTTATAAGAGAAACACTACAATTATGTATGTAGCTCTTAAGACTATGCGTGATCTTCAATTATTATTCTCTTAAATACTCATCACTATTCTAAAACTAAGTGAAATGCCTTTACACATTAGTTAATTGAACTAAAAAAGGCTTCACTAAGCGTTATTTCTATGGCAACTAGAAAATGATTTCTGCCATTCATTGATGCTAAAGTGTTTTCTCCCTTTTTGTTTTTTTTATACCCTGTACCCGTAGGGTAAAAAGGGTATATTAGGTTTGTGCAAAGTATGTAACATGCAGAAGGAAGCATCTCCGACCCCATAAAGTATATATATTCTGAATCAGCATGACGAGAGAAATCGATCAAGACATGTCCGTCCGTCCGTCTGTCCGTCTGTCCGTCCATCTGGATGAACGCAAGGATCTCAGAAACTAAAAAAGCTAGAATAACCAAAGTTGGCATCCAGATTCTCCTAGATCCGAGAAAGGACGAGCTTATTCTATTTTTTTTAATTTTCCCCCCTTCCCCCGCTACAGAATTTCGTCAATAGCGTCCACATTTCAAATGCTACCTAAACCAAACTTTGCACACATAATTTATATACAATTATTTACTGTTGTTTTATTCAATTCTGTCAATTTTATGAAAAGTTATAAGCGAAACAAATTCTCGCCAGTAAAAACCCCACAAACAACAAGTGCAGCAACAAGTTCGCTCTTCTTCTTCCTCTTTTTGCTGCTGCTATGGGCGCATATAACTCAATGACGGAAGTTTACCTGGGTACAGGGTATTACACTGTTGGGCTTGCTCGACTGTAGCGTTCTCTCTTGTTTTTTTTTTTTGAGTGTCTCTCTCACATTTCTAAGCCTTAGTTAACTGCATTGTTGTTGCATCTAAGCATTTAGAAATCGGTAGAGTGTGTCAATTAAAACACTAGACATTTGCATTAAGTGCACAAAATGCTTAGAGTTGAGAGTTGATGGACACTAAGCTAAGAGGGGCGGTCAACGGGCAGGAAGGACGAACTTTGGCTAAAATATGATATATGTCTAGTCTTATATGAGTGTGTATGTGTGTGTGTGTGTGTGAGCTAAAAGAGGCAACAATTGCAAGTGCTTGTTGAGGACTGTCAGCAGGAAGCACTTAATAAATTCTGCCAACAATTGTTTGCAACTCAACAAAAGGGGCCATTGTGTCGTCCCTACTGGTAGACAGGGTTCAATGCACGCTCAGGATGCTGCATGCAGGAAGCATTCCACAGACAAGCTCTATATGTGCATACATATGTCATAATTACGTACATATGTAAGCTATGGTTGTGTGTGTGTGTGTGTGTGGCTAACAATCATGCTTAGTGTTGGAAAATCGAATTTTACGCTCGTTCGCCAAAACCAAAATCCAAATTACAACGAAGCAAGCCAACCGCCTGACCAAACGTGTCGCATACTCATCATTGGACATGATGCATCGCACATAGAGAGTTCATAGTTCACAAGCCATTGCTGTGACTTCAACCGAGTTGATGAGTTCGCGGCCCAGATGGCGATTGTGATGGTGATGGTGATGCCGATGTCGGTGACACGTTTGTAATTAGCAGCTCTGCATACCAATACCAGCACAGTGGCACACATTATCGATTTAGTTCAAAAATTTTAACCAATTCGTCGATTTTGATTAAATAAAATTTTTTATAAAGAGTAATTAATTTTCAATAAAACACTAAAGTTTGGCTTAACTAAGTTCAATATATTTTTTTAATTTACAAAAAAAGGAACACATATACTTATGTTTTTTGGTTTTTTTGGTTTAAGAACAAGAATAAAAAATAATGAATTGCTAATGAAACACAAAAGTTTGAAGCTTAAAGAACACGTTATTCAATTTTTTTTGGGTTTTTCTATTATTTTTTTGGCTCTATTATTAACTTTAGTAAGCTTACTAAAAGCGCACATATTTTCAAATATACTATATAGCTAATATTTGAGATCCATAATTTCAAATGTTTCACTTGCAATTGAAAAAAAAGGTAAAATATATAAAAAATAATCATAATAATGGCGAAACTAAACAAATTTATTAAAATAATGGTTAATGTCAAATAAAACTTAATTAAATTTTAAATTAGATATTAATATGTAAGACCACAGAAATGTTTTAAATAAATAAATAAAATAAATAAATATCGGGAGCAATATTATAACCGTGCTAAAACATGTTTTTGTGTTAAAAGAGCTCTAATAGTGCTAGTGTGGTTGTTTTAAGCTTCTTAAAATTGATTAATTATTTATTATTGCCAACTTTATTACCAATTTTAACGAAAATTAAACAAATGAATGAGCAAGTAAAGCTTCGTATTTGGAAATAGTTAAGAAAGTAGCTTAATATTTATAGAAATATTAGAACATTGACAATATTGTATCGAACAGAGGCAAATAGTATAATCACCAAGATATTTAAAATTTCACATTGTATCATTAGGTGGGAAGTGTATTTTTCGCACTCCCTGTGTTGCACGCTGACTGACCGAAAATGCACAGACATGGAGTTGACAGGATTTCCTGCAGTTGTTGTTGTTGTTGTCCTGCTGATGACTGCGCTCATGTGCATGGACAAAATGAACGCGCAAATTAGTTTATAATTTGTCAGGAAAACAAAATTCAGTTCAGTTCGTCGCTAATAATGCGCGCTACATGAGAAAAGCAATTTTTTTAATATGTAGGTACGGGTGTAGTTTGTCATAGGCTTGTGGTTAAAATCCGAGCGCCAACGTGGTGGTAAGGTTTCAATACGATATAGGATTTCATGCGTACTAGCAACGAAAGAGTTGGATTTGTAATTGATTTTGGAAGTCTATAGTATGTGCTATTTAGCTCCATTGTGTACAAGGACCTATTATGAACTTAAAATGGAACATTTGGCATTGTTTATGTCCTTTTTTATATCCATTTTCAAAAGCTTATGAACCAAGCAAAAATTGTTGCAAATTCTAGTTCAAACTTTCATATCAGTTGACTATAATCGCATTATATTTTATTTGACGTGTATTTTATTTCTTCATGTCAGCAACAAAAAAAAAAATTGTCATTTATTCTAGCTAGATTAATAATTAATGAGTGGAACGTTAATGTTGTGCCAGTCCGACTCTTGAATATTCTCTACCTTCCTTTATCTCGCTACAACTATTAAGCATACTGAACGGCAAAACGAAACGCTTCAAATATTTTAATGGAAAAACAAGCAAAACTTTACAATGTATTAGGGATTGCTCTCTTAAGATTAAGTTATGCTCTTCGCAGACAGCTGCAGTGTAACTCCAATTAAACTCTTAAAGCTGTGTTCGATTTCCAATTATTCTCTTTGCTTAATTATTTTTATTGGATTAGATGAAATGCGCTGACACATTCCTTTGAAAGTTATATGAGCGCGCTCTTAACATTAAGTTCAGCTGTTCGCAAACAACTCCATTGAAACTTTTAAAGATATGTATGATTTGAAAGCTAAGAGAGGTTAATTATTTCCAATGGACTTGCTGAAATTCATTGACGCATTCCCATGACAGTTATATGATATAGTGTGGCAGTGGCCTCTCTTTCATTATAGCCCCGTTAATTCTAATTCTCTCTTGAATAATATTGCAGGCCTGTGAGCTGCTAGAAGCTAGTCATAAGCTGGTCATAAGCACACGAGCGAGTAAGCTAGCGCAAAATTTATTTGTGGGTCTCCCTTTCCTGCTCTTCCCTTTCTTATGCGGACTTGGACCAAACTGTAGATTATAACCGGGGACTATAAAATACTAAAAGAGACACATTTTTGTTACAATGTAGAAGCAATTGCGGCGCCCATCGTTCGACACTTTCCTCACATCTCTCTTAACATTTAAAAACTTGATATAGACACAACGACAGCCTCAGCTTCTTCCGGCACTTTTTAGACATTTTCGACGATTTCTTCTTCATCAAAAATATTTGCCGGGCGCTTTAAATTATTAAGCCAATATCTCATGATTGTCGTAGATGGCGAAGTTTTCCCATGGACAGCATATAGCTGCACTTTTATTTATTCTAATGGTTTTTTCATAAAAAAATAAAAATGATTTCGAATTGATTTGCGCTTTTAAGATTTTCTGGATGAAAGAAAAGTTAAGAAATTGTTGATGAATCAGTCTGCAATTTAGTTTGGTGGCTTTTAATCGATATATGAATGCGTTAACATATCTCAGAAAAGTCCCTTAATACTTTCTAAAGTATGGTCCCTTTGTATGCTAGCTATGTTGTTGTGGCTTAAAGCTGCAGGCCGATTCGTAATAAAGGAAAAAGTCCCGTCAGATATGATTATTAATTAATTAGCCTTCGTATATTGTTGTGATTTAATTTAAAATAATTTCCAAGGCTTGAATGTTATTCGTATGCACACTTATTTAATATTTAAGTGCACATACTTTATTCTGTGACCTTGTCATTCAAGTTGACATCTTGGTATACGATTTGTGCACTTTCGTGTTCAAAATAATTTAATTTGTCTTTGCCTTTGATTTATTCAACATTAACAAAAATGTAGTTGACTTGCGTTGCCAATTTTGCATTTGCGTTTAAAAACTCAACTCACGTGCCAAAGTAAAAACGAAAGGAAGCCAAAGCAGACTAAATGGCAAATGGCGAAATGGAATGAAGAGGCAAAAGAGTCGAGAAATAAAAATAAAAAACAAAAAATCATGTTACAAATTTACACAGAAAATTTGTAATGCAGTCAACAAGTAAATTTCGTATGCCAACGGAAATTGAGCAAAATGGCAAGGCTTCGGGCTCCTAGGGGCTCGTTTATGAGAGCGCAGTGTTTAAATGTAATTTAAGTTAAGCGAACTACTAGTACTCGTAGTAGATTGCATTAAATTTATTAGAAAATCGTCGCTCGCTGACTTCAAATGCCATCAAATGGCATAAACGTGATTATCTATGTATTTTGTGCAGAATCTGATTTGTGAAGCATTTACTTATCAAGAAGTTAGTCGCAGGAGAAAAAATATGCACAGCATAGCGAATTCAATCAGCGCTACGTGTAAGGGGAGAACTGAGGAGGCAACAACAGCTTATAGAATTTCCGTGCAGCACTTCACCAACAACAACAACAACAACAACAACAGCAACAACAAAGCGGGCGACGTTGTCGCATTAATGTGGCAGGCAACAGGCAGAGGGATAGACGAGTGCCATTTAAATGCATTTGACATTGCGTTCAGAGGCTAATACCATACCCTACAATCAAAACGTCACGATGCATCCAATAATAACTGTGGTAGCGCGTTATTAAGAGAGGGAAGCAGAGAAAGGGCGCCCTGACGTTCCGCACGTCTTATTTATTCGATCGTATGCTTAGGACTTACTCTTGCTGCTCGCAGGCTGCTCTCTTGCCGGTCAAGGTTTGAATTATTGTTCGTGAGAGAATTTACCGTTAGCTCAATGGGAGAAAGGGCCGTGTGAGAGGCAATTAGCCTGCTATGAGAAAAGAGAGGCTATTAAGCTGACATTCAACTTAAATAAAATTTGATTGAATTCTATCAAACTTTATTTAGTTATTTGTCGAACTGAAAAACCAATAAGGTTGCAACTAATTCCAAAGATTAAGTTCTTTTCTCAGGAGTATGCGTGTTTTTATTTAATACCCGGCTATGCGATGCTGTGAATCAGCTGGCAATTTTCGTGTTGAGAGAGAAGTTCATTTATTTTTCAGTTCATCGTAATTTGAATACAAAGGTGCCTTTTTTTCAGAAGAAAGGAAGTTTAAATGTTGGCAATTCCAAAAAAAGTCAGTTAAAAACCTGAATATTTATCTAACAAAACAAATTTTCGAAATATTTTCACTATCGGATTTAAAAAACAAACCGATTTGAGGAGCAAAAAGTCAAATAGACGTTTCTATCAATGCATTTTCTTGATAATCGGTAATTTCTTGAATGAATATTAAAGAAGTGTGTAGCATTTCAATAGCCTGGCAACTCGAGTAAAATTAGTTAATTAAATTAAGTTTATTCTGCTTTTTCACGGCACCAAAGAAAGTCAACTTCATTTATTGAGATAAATATGGAAGAAATCTAACAAAATGAAGCAAAAATTATTAGATTCGGTTAAATCATTACGGAATACATCCCAAAAAGTGGAATACATTTAATAAAACTCAACTGTAGTTGATAGTAATAGTTAACATTGAAATAGTGTGTAAATTCTGCAGCGTATTCAGTAGTCGAGTGCGCTGTATTACTCTGCTTTATTCAACAGCAAGAATTTGCATAATTTTTTCATTGCATTGCTGTTGAATGACGAGCTTCATTGACTGTTTGGTTGCTGCTTGGTTTTATCCAGACAGTCCGTTAAATAGGATTTGCGTGCTACTTCTTGGTTTTACAATTGTTTGTGATGCATAGTTATTACAAGTATATATTGGAAAATATATAAAAGACAATTTAAAACAGGTCCTTTGAAGAAGTTGGTGAAGAATCCAGCTACAATTTCTATCTTTATTTCCACTAGAAATACATCAATGTTATTCATACACCGACAATTATATTCTAGACTAGCATGTTTAGAATAAATGCGGCTCAAACATTACAAACAGTAATAATAAGCAATAACTTTTTCTCCAGTTAGGCGCATAATATTTATTTAGATAAGGCTATTCTAGTTAAGATAGATTGTCCTTCAGTTAAGACAAACATAATCATAATACATATATAGTATATATATATATGAGTAAAAAAAATACACTTCATTATACATAAGCTAAAGCTGCTGATGTGCAAATGAAAATTGACGCCCAAATCTTACATAACCTGCACTTGGAGTCCAGAGTGAAGGAGTTCCTATGTCTCTTACGAGTAAATAAAGATTGAAAATCCCTAGATAATAATTTTGAAAATACTACTTTTTAAGGCTAGTTTGAAGGCTAAGCGATTATTACTTATAAGGAAAAATTTGTTATAAAAGCAGTTAGATGCCATACCATTAGGCATAACTAGTTGCAATTCATTACATGAGCAAACATATTTAGTTAGTTCATGGTTTTCGTCTGCAAAAGAAAAGAAGAAATTGTTAAGCGATAGTTTGTTGAAATATGTTATCCGAAATATTTAATAGATATGGCTTCGGACCAATTACATTTCCTTGTGCCACTCCAGCTTCAATCACATCTGGTCATCTGAGGTGCACCTCACTGCCAACTTTCTTCCATAAAGGTAAGAGCTGAGCAGGCCATTTAATAAAGTCGATTAGCAAATGACAATCATCTAGATTAGCTTCCGCTTGACTGACATCTAAAAGTAGGACATTATTAACCATAAATGTTTATTTGGTATTGATTTTCTGAATAAAACATTGCATTAACATTTCATATCCTTTCAAATGCTTGTATTTTGGTTCGTCCTTTGAGCTTTAGCGAATGCTGAAAAGGCCTTAATTTTTTGTGTCGACTCGAAAAGCACATACGAGCACTATTCATCTTAGTCAGGGCATGTGTAAATGCTGTCAAGCATTCAACAATCAAGTGCAGATTTAAAACTACTTCAATCACAAATGTGAAACACTTTGGGGAAATTGCTTGAAATGTTGAGCCATGAATAGCTTGAAATATAGTTCCGAGGGCTGCAAGTCTCTGACGGACTTTTCAATTACATGAGGCAGAGCAGAGTATATGTATATATTGGCATATATTTAATAAGGAAGAAGGGAGACTGGGAGCTGGGAGCTGGAAACAGGTCCACAGGTTGCCGTAATTTGATAAACGTACTTACATTATTTATGTGGCTTACACCCACAGCGGCTCTTGACATGCAGGCAGAAATAACATCATTTAATAAGACTCTGAAAGCGTTGCGCTCCAGATCACAAAATAAGCTAAAATATTTAAGCAGAGGAGGATGTGCGAAGCTGCCGACCACCAGCGGTGCGTTGTCATCCAAAAACAACAACATAGGGGTGGCAGAGCTAACAAAAAAAAAAAGAAGACAAAAACAAAAAACAACCAAAAAAGAAAAGTGCCGCTCACATCGTTTGTTTGTCAAGACCGCCGGGCAGGATATTACACCTCGGTTTTTGTCGCTGTCTTTCACTTTCATGCTGTGACATATTTTCGCCATATCCCCTATCTCTCGGAACTGTTGCCCAACCCCCAAAAAAATAACCAACAAAAAATAAAAGTTTAAAAAACGCACCAAGTGCTGTCAAGTGTGCAGAAGTTGAGAGCAGAGTGAAAAGTCTGCCAACCAGCCAACCAGCCAACAAGGCAGGCAGCTAGCTAGACAGTGCTTGTTGAGAATTGTTGTTGTGCTTGCCGTTAGTTTCGCTGTTGTTGTTGTTATTTTTTGAGCTTAATCTTATAAACAATAGCAGCGTGTGTTCTACGTCTTGCTGCTAAAATGTCAGCAACTTGGCTAACTGAGATTGCTGTTGCATGCCTCATAAGCCCGCCGCCACAAGTAAAACCAAATCCAAGCGCTCCCCCAAACCTCTTTATTGCTTAAATATGCTAAATGATTAAGTGTGCTTTAATATCAAAAGAGGGTTAGAAAAATGCAGCATAAGTAAATTATGTAAGTGGGAAATTGTTAATAATAATTTAGCTAAAGGAGCACGCTTGATTAAATTCTTCATTTAAAAGCCAAATGAAGCATATTGTGGTAACGTTTCAGCGAAGAGTCTAATAACTGGTTTACTTAGCAGCAATTTTTATGTTGCCTCGATATTTTTTTGCATTTTGTAATAAATTTCATTTATTTTGTTAATAGTGATATTTTGCATGAAAAAGAATGCAATCCCCATTGCTGCGATCTTTGCTACGCCCTATAAGTATGAGAGGCGCGAGAGCTTATTTACAGTTATAATTTGTGATCTTTGCTTTGACCTTTGCATTCGCAGAGAGAGCATTCTGCTGGCAGCTGCAGAGCAAGGCTTAGTTTCGCTTAGCCTGTTGAACGCGTCGCGCCGGTGGTCTTTATAACAGCTAGAAAATATTAAAAATATTAGTTTATTAATTTCAATTTTAATAAAATGATGTGCTAATATATTTAAATATATAAATATATATGTAGTTGTGTGTAAAATGTGCCTTGCGACGTATTTACATATGTACATACATATGTATGTATGTGTTGGCGCTTTAAAATCAATTGCGTAGTGCGCAAATTTTTTGTTTTCTTTTTTTTAAGTGATAGAAAATGTGTTTTAACTAATAAAAGCCTTTCAGTCATAATAGAATTTAAAAATTAAAAGGAAGTTAAATAATCTGTATGTAAATGTAAGTACGCATTGATTTTGGTTTTTAATTTTTTAATTGCGCAGTAAAATTGCGTGCATTCACAAACGTATGTATGTGTGCCTACGAGCTCATGTAAATGCATAGGCTTTCTCTTTCTTGAACATTGTCAATGGGGCTTGCTACTGTAAGCAGACCAAACGGCGCCATAATAAAACAGAAAAAGACAAAAAGACTCGTTGGCCTTGTAGCTCCCTCTTATGTATGTATACTAAGATTGCTAACTTGCCTACGTATGTGGACAGTTGTGCGAACACGTTGGAGCGTGGGTCGATCGCTCCAACCTGTTGCAAAGGACAAAGAGACTGCATTACAGGAATAAGAGAGCGTTAGATCTCTCTTAAAAGTTTTTAAGATAAATAAGTAAGCATGGAAGACACAAATATAATAAATATTTGGCAAGTCGAGACGATTTCTCTTGTTTTGATTTTAACAATACATATATATTTATTGTTTAATTAATTGTCTAATTCATTTTCTAGTTTTTGCTATTATCCTGTTTAAATAATTGGCTACTTAATTTTATACTTTTTGCTATCATCATAGTGAAGATAACATTCCCGGAGATTAGCAACGTTACTTTTTTGAACAACAACAAAGACAATGAAAAATATTTATTGTATTACTATCGCTCCTTTTAATACCTTTAAGCATTTCAAATCTTTAATTTTATGCCACAACTAGTGCATTGCCACAAGGAACAGAAAAACTGTTATTTGTTTAATTTTTTATGCATAAAATTAAGAGTTGGGCCCTTTAACTTGATTCTTTATTGCACGTAATAACGAATTCCTCTTACAAAGGGCGCAATCTTGGAAGCAAACACATGCCAGGAAGGGAAAAATAAAAATGTAGAAAAAAGTGCTCGCTGCCCTGGCTATGCAAACGAAGTTTAGCTACTGATATTAAGCTATCAATTTTTAATAATGCAATAAGCCTCCGCCGCTGTGAGGCACATTGTGGGAAAAAGAAGCCCAAAGCCAGCATCGACATTAAAATTTATTAGCTACTTAAGAGGCAGCCAGTTAACAAGAAAAAATGAATGAATTCAAACGGATTTAGGCGAACAACAAAATAAGTATAGCATATTCCCAACTTATAATAAATTTATCAAAATTGTGGTTAACAAACGAACACAGATTTAATAAAATGGACAGCCTACCAATTAAGGGAACGATATAAAATAGAAAGGTGCAAACAATTTATCTGATTGCTATTAGTATTTAATGCAAGCTGTTCGATGAGATAGTTGGCAACTGATTCTCAGCTTGTAAATAGAGGCTATATAGACAGTAGGTGCAATAAAAGGCAGATTCAGACATAGGGCTATAACAAACCACCAGTTTTTATCTTTCGGGTAAAAAATACAAATATTTAAAGAGAACTGGCGCAATAAAAGGCAAGTTCAAAGTAGACATAGGTTCCCATTTACAAAATATAGAATAGGAGCTGTAAAAAGCTACTTCTCGTCATGTCTCCCCTTTCTATTCATTTATCAACACATCCTATTGCCTTTAGCGAAAAAAGGTAACTAATATTTTACGCTGCTTCTGTTGCCAGTCCGTTCATTTTCTGTCTTTTTTTTGCGCTACACAACCTGCGGTCATATTTCTACCTTTTTATTTGCCCAAGCGTTGAATTAGCTCATTTTCTAATGGTATAGTATTAACATGTACATACATATATACTATATGCATAGGTGCGTGTGTGCGAGTGGTGTGCCTGTCGTTGCTGTGCCTGATAAAAGCACAAAACCCAAAAGATAATGCTTCAGGGCAACAACCAACTCGAGCAACTGTGCAAACTTTTTCGCTGGTTTTTGGCAGACAACAAAATTAAAACGCAAGATAAGCGTGCAAACAACACAAGCCCTTATGTATATGTACATATATACATGCATATATACCTGCATATATATTCCATGATTTTGAAAGGGAAATAAACATTTGTGGGCTTGTAGTTATGCTACGTGTGTTTAATCGCAAATGAGCAATTCAACAATAACTATACAACGCACACAAATTTTACGCATAGTGAGGCCAATTAGGCTTGCGGCAAAAACTAAATACCCTGCCTCTATGTGTGTGTGAGAAAATAGTGTATCCTTCAAAAAGTACACTAAACACAGTTATTAGAAAAAGTAGTCGCGAATAAAAGATCACAAGAAAAACGTTTGTCCAAATTGGCAAAAATTTTACATAAAATAAATATTTAAAATTTTACTTTACACACAAACAATACTTAAATATTGATTTTTTTCAAGTATTGACATATTCTTGAGACATATCTAATATTATAAATAATATTATAAAGGCACATAATCAAAATGAATAATGAATAATTTTTAGATTCTCTACACAATCAAAAGTAGAATTTAAAGTTATTCGAAATAACTTAACAATTGATAAGTCAAACCATATATACATTTTTTCCTTATCACCTATTTAGATTCTACTATTCAGAAAAAAATCTAAAGTTATTCGAAATATTATCTAAGTAGAAATTTCCACCTCATGTTGAGTTTTTTTTAGACAATCGTTTTTCTATCTGACTGTAGCCTTTCATAAAAAAAGACTACACAAAAGAGTTGCTTATCGAAACGGTGTCTACGGTATTGAAAAGTTATAGACAATACTAAATATTTGTGTTGAACGTTAGAGAATACTAAATTGATCAATTTTCTTACAAAGATTTCTATCAAATTTCTTTCCTTGTTAAAATGTTAACAACTATAAAGGTCATCTGCCACACCATGTTCTAGAAGCTATCCCTAAATACTCGTAGCTCCCATCTCTAACATTTTTTTTGCATTGCTTATCAGTTCAACGCCTTGTCATCTACTCCAGTTTTTTGTGTCATGTTTGTCATTTGTTTGCAGACTTCTTGGCGCCCTAGAAACTGTTGTGGCACATTACTGCTGCATTTTTATGAGATAATTTGATTGAAACTTTGCCGGCACTGCAGTTTGGAATGTCAAGTTGGTCGTGTTGTGTCTTGTTTATGGCCACATTATTGGGCTGCTTTGACAATTTGCATCTTTATGTACTCAAACGAGGACACAGTCCATAGATTGGCCTGTAAATGTGTATTGGTGTGTGTGGCTAATGTATTCTTTCGACATTTTTATACCTATTTTGTGCACGGAGAGTGCTGACAATGGCTAATCGAATATGTATATACATTTACAGCATTCGATAATCATCAAATGCTGAACAGCTTTTGAATAGGAGTGAAAAATGTGTTAAATTTCAGTTTGAAATTAAATTAAATATTTCTTAAAAGAAGCGTTAGAGAGGGATGTTTTTCAGTTATTTTTTTACATAATCAATAAATTAATTTAGGATTCTATTTGTAAATTGAAGTTAAATTTCCTTTAATCCATTTTTTTATTACTTAACATAATTTATCTTAATTAACTGCAGAGCATCTAAGCCTCAAATAAATATTATTATTAATAATATTTTGAATATTTTATATATTTGGGGTCGTTAGAGATATCACAAGCACAAATAATTCGTAATAAAAAAATTAATAATTCAGCAATACATATTTTTTTAAATTCTCTCTACCCTTTCTAGAGTTATAAGAACTATAACTCTATAAATAATGCATTACTTAAAACAACTAGAGCTTGATTTGTTGAAATAATTGAAGAAAAATATACACTGAACAAAAAATAAACTTCAATGCAAATGTGTCAGTTGATAAAAAGATCAACACATCTTGACACATGATAAGCAAAGCCAGCGCCTTTAGTGATAAGCGTAATTTTCATTAAGAAGTAAGCATGGGTCGAATCCTTGCCCTTCTATTTCGGGGTTACACTTAGTAAATGGTATTATTTAATTTAATTTAACTAATGTATTATTTAGTACCGAAAGCAGTCAAAACTATTCATTTAATATTATAAAAAATGTATTGCTCAGGCATGTTTCCAAACAACTAAAATTTAAGTGCAACTATCCTGTAGGTGCGTATGAAGAACCCGTAATTCTCAGTCACGTCCTTTCCAGCCTTGGCATTATGCTTGCCGGCCTCAGAAACTGCATATTTGCACAAAATACTTGCACGTTAAAGTCTACACGAGAGTATGCGAAACATTTAAAGGCGCCGTGGCAGGAGGTGGAACAGGATAGGAAGGATAAGAAGCGTTAGCATCATGGTCGTCAGATGATTAGTTGCATATTCTTTGGCCAGCGTTCTGGCTGCTGCGCCGTGCTCCCACAGCTGTCAATGTGCTGCTGATTTTGAGCGAGCAAATATTTAATTTAAGAACATTTTTGCTCTTCCAACTCTCCATTCCCCATTCCCCATTGTTGCTGGGGCTGCTTTGTGGCTATTGCGACGTGCAGCCAGCTACTAGTTGGTGTGTCTTTGAAATCTCAGTTGTATTGGCTCTGCTGCTGCTGCTGCTGTTTCTGTTGCTGTTGCTGCAGCAACCAAGGGAGCTCAGCGTCATATTAGCCCAAGTCAAACAATGGCATTGGCTAACTGGAAGACCAACGTAAAATTGCAACGTGCAGCAGAAGCCAAGCAGCAAAAAATGCGGCAATGTGAAAAAAAAAACAGGCAAAACAAAAAGAATAACATAAAAGGAAAAGTGTTGTTAAGAAGCAAAATGCACGGGACAGAAAATCGATGTGAAAATTCTTAGTTGTGTTGTGTTTTGTGGTTAGATGCGCAAAGTTTTTGTGGGCGGCTCTTGGGCGTTTCCTAGCTACTAAATCCTGTGTGTGGCAGATTAACACGTGCCGACTGGACGGACATAGTCAGCCAGCAAGTCATTCAATTGTTGGGGGCAGCAAGAAGGTCAAATTGAAGTTGAATGCTAAACGAAATAAATAAAGTGCATATCGATCAATAGAAGTACAGGTGCATTGTGGGCGTTCCTCAATACTTTAAATAAATAACAATGGTGAATGAAAGCGGGCGAACAAGTTAGCTTTATCGGCGTCAATGCTAAGTATTTATATATCCTCCATGATGTGCCTTACAATCAAAGGTATATTTAATATTCAATTTAGTTGTAATAGCTACACTAAAATAATTTCAAAGTCATATTCTTGGTATGACTGCTATATAGTGATCAGAAATGTTTGGTCTCTACATATTATTTTCTGTGACCGCTAAAAAGAAATTTGGATGTGAAATCTTAACAGAAAAGCTCTAAAATCTTGGGACGAATAGTGATAAGAACAGACAGATCATCAGACAAGCAAAATTCATGTTGCAAAGCTGATTTTTTAATATTGCTTTCTTTGTACGACAAACTTAATATTTCATTTAGGGACATAAAACATGTTGTGGCATATTTTAGTATCATTTCTATCCATTGTCTATATTTTCTTTCAAAATAATAGAATAAACTCATGTTGTCTTATGATAAGAAGAGCCAACATACCACTTTTGCTTTACAAAAAGGATTATTTAGTTGTATAAAGTTAATTTTAGTTGAATGGCTAAAATGTACAGAACAGTACGAGTTAACTTTCTACTCGTTTCAGCATATATTGGAGAACAACTTTTAGATCAAAATTGTTAAAAAAATAAAATCACATTAAAACGAAATGCAAAAAATATGAAATTTCTGGAGCGTTGCTTTCTTCAACTTCAACCCATTGTACAAAAGCGATAAAAGGGTTTATACAAACTTCTTTAGATAAAGAAATAAGACTACTTTATAATTGTCCTAAGGGGCAACTATGTCAGCCCAAGGTCTTCCTTTAGAGGTGTGCTAATTTAATATACAAGTACTAAAGAGATTGAATTTAATACCAAATAATACAATAATAATAATACATGTTTATGGAATTTGCTAGAATCGCGATACGAAAACATATCTACAGTACAGCAAAGCAGAAATGCACACAAAATCAGTTAAAATTTAATGAGTTTTAAACCTCGGCGTGACTTTTAGTTTTAAATTATTAGGAAAGCCTAAATATAGAAATTAGTTTCCAGCGGCGAAACTGGTAGCCCTTTTCTGGGAGAACCGCAGTTATCGACCTTGGTTATCCACATCTCGCTCATGTCTTGACATACATTTTTTGTGGTTCCCAATATCCACTGTAGGTTGTAATACAACATATCGGAAGCAATTTAATCAAGTCTTTAAGAATTATATATCCTACATCTTAAGGAAATTTTTCATAACAAAATGTTGTGAAGCTGTAGAGAAAAAGATCACATTCCAATAGCAAAAAACAAATGTTTAAAGCTCGATAAAAACTTTAGAAACAGTTCCACCAATTATAGGTTGCTTGCTAAGTTTTAGAAATCTTATACGAGTGGCATTAAAAAGTTCACCACAAATTTTTCAAGGGTTCTCCAAACAACATCGTGGGATTGCTTACACGATATTTGCCAATAAATCCAAATATAAGTATTTTGTTTTTTATAATTTGCTCTTTTATTTATAAAACAAATAATAACAATTTGAATTTATTTGTTTTGTTTTGGTTGCTTTGAAAATTTGCTATTAAATTTTACATTTTTGTTCAGTTAAATGTTAAACAATTCCATACATATTTACGTTTCATTTAAATACTTACAAAATAAAATGCGTACAATAGAAATAATTACAATATATATGTATGTAGTATGCATGTTTTCACTTTATGTTTATTGGTGATTATAATAATTAATCAAATAATTGTTGCTGCAGTTGTGGTTTCAATTCTTTCACGTAGTGACAGCTTCACTTAGCAGTTGTTTTAAAAAATATATATATATTCATTCAATATACTACAATATTTTTGTTTATAGTATTTGTTTTCTATATTTTTATTCTTTTTGTTCATAAAGGACGATAAACCATCATAGACTTTATCAAAAAGGCAAACAATCAGTTATACATACAATTTCTCTTTTTACAAGTTTTACAAATTTCTGGCTATAATATTCTCCTTAATTGTGTCTCATTTTTGTTTAATTATTAATATTGGTTGATGTTTTACAAATCGCACGTTTGTTTGTTTGTTTGTTTGTTGCTAAAAATTATACAAAATTGTTCGTATTTTATTGGGGTTTCCCATTCTTCTATTCACTATACAATTTTTAAAATTCCATCAAGAAGACATTTTGCAGGACCGAACTACAATTCGTATGCTATGAGGTGGCATTATATTTGCCGCCGCCCAGACTTCGCTGTGGCGATTGCAACTGCTGTTGTTGTTGTTGTTGCTGCTGCTGTTGCAGTTGCAGTTGCTGTTGTGAGAGCGGTACGGTACTTTGGCTGTTCGTAGGCGTGACAATATTATTTCTACTATTTAAATTATTATTAGTAATATTTTGGCTAATTTGAGACTTATTATTATTAGTGGTCGTTATTGTGGCAACACGTCTTAGACGATTATCTGGTATCGGTGGTGATTGTAAAGTGCCCGAAGAGAGATGTTGCGGTGAGAATGATGATGGCCCACTGGGGCTGCCACCGAAAGCAGCACCGATGCTGCTGCCTCCGGCTCCACCGCCAACGCCACCACTGCCTCCAAAAATACTGCCATTACTACTACCAATCAGGCTCAATGAGTGCTCATTGGACAGTATCTGATGGGCAGCAAAGTTCATCTCTTCGGGTGTCATATCGAGCGCCTCGCGCATCTCACGCGCGGCCGTTCCCAAAAACTCAGAATCACAATATTTTCCCAGACCCTCAGCGGCGAGTACCTATAGTCGGAAAGAAGTTGTGATAATTCGAAATATGTTGATCAGTACTTTTCATCCTTTTTTTTTCACCAATATCACAATAAAGGAGTTTAACAGAATATGTTTGTATTCAGTGTCACAAATTAAAAATTTTTACAATTGCAACTATTTATTCGATACGTAGATTTGAATAAATTTTATTTAAATGTATTTCGATTTAAAGTTCTCAAAAATTTAAGACCTTTTATGATATATTACTCTACTCTATTGCAGGACAATTAACATTTCCCAATTGTCTTCTTCTTTTTGAATAATATTTTATATTTTAGATATATCCTTAAACATTTTCAAATTTTTCCTTAGATAGTTATTGGAAACTTGCTGATTACTCACCCCTCCAATCAATGATTCGGCTAAGCCATTCATTTCAGATGAAGTTGGTAAACGACGCTGATCGTAGGGACTAGCTGGTGTCGATTGGATCATGCGCTCGTGGCCAGGAATAGCACCATTGGGTGCGTAAACTGCACAATTGAACAAAATAGAAATAGCATATTTGTTCAGATTAGATCCAAATGAAAATTTCAACAAAAAAACGAAACTAATACGATTCGTTCTTAATACTACATATTTATATTTTGTACAGAGCTGATGAGCCATGTGATTGTGAACATACCCACTCTTCCATACCTCTAAGCTCCTCTCCTTTTAACTGAAGTAATTGTTTGTTATTCATTTATTTTCTAATATGTACATAAATGTATGCTATTAGCAAAAGAAAATTCTTCTGTTTTGTCAAATTTACATCGAAACTTGAATATTTTATTCAACTTTTTTTTAAAATACATATGTTTTAAATTGTCTGTTTTCTGTAAACTAAAATCCCTTCGAAATATAACTTTCTGACTTGATTTGATTTAATTTTGAAAAACTTTGAAAGCTCACACTGTTTCTGATTCACTTGAAATATGTTAAGAACCTGTTTACAGAAGTCTGTTGAGATTGCTGATAAGTTATGAAATCTATTTGAAATTCTATTCATAGCTACTTTTTCCACAGTCTTCTTACCTTGTAAGATCAGCAAGCGTATAGTTCTAGTTCACAACCACAGCTTGTGTTAGTTAAGCAATCCATAATACTATATATGTATATACTATTTTGTTTTAGATCTATCAGCTCTACATACAAAACAATACGTAATCACATTCTTTACAAGCAATGTTAAATCAACTCAAGCAAACAACAAACAACGCGGGTTATTTCCATACGATGAGGGCATAAATATATAGTACATATGTTATGTATGTATGTTGGGGGGGTACAAACAAGGTAAGCCAACACTCCGGCACGATTAATTAATACATACTTCTAATTGTTAGGCATTTTTAGGCAATGGCATGAGCATTCATTCTACGATAAGCAGGCGACGCATCTAAAGCTAGAGTTACGATCTAATGAAGCCATAGGGTATTTAATCTAATGCTATTATATATATATATATTGTATTATCTGTACAGTGTGTGGTGTGTGATGATATCCACTCGTACTTTACACAATGGTCACCCACATACGAGTAACTGGTACATGAGAAGCAACAATACAACATTGAAACAACAGTAAATAAGATGTGGAGTTTTGATATCGGGTATATGGATATGTATTTATATGGACGCAAGGCACAGTGGGATTCACACTGGTATTGGGTAATTGGCTTACTCTCTCGCTTAAGTTAAGCACGCACGCACACATGCGCACATCTAGCCAATTACATACATACTTAATTAGTATGGGTACGACAACATTTTGTACGAATATATATGTGTATAGCATAGACATCGATATCGTTTGGTTAAATTTGTTGATAATCTTGAAATATTCGTAACCTTTTTTATTTATTTGCGTTCATTGTTGGTGTTAAACAGTTGTTATAGTTGTTGTTCTGGTTGTTGTTGTTGTTGTAGTAGTTGTTGTTGTTGAATTGTAGGTGTTATGTATTTTTTCCACGCAGTTCTAAGTAGTTGTTACTCTTGCTTGATCGATTATTGTATTTAACTATGTATATATGCTTAAGGAATGTTTTGTTGCACGGGCGGGCTCGCAAAAATTAACATTTTTATACAACATGGAGACGAAAACACAAAAAATTAAATAGAAACGAACTCTCTCTACCCAAGGGCTATGGGGAGTATTTGGTATTGGTATTTGGTATTGGTTCGAACACTCTGACACTCATCCAGCAAGTATTTCAGTGTTCAAACTCAGCATTCGGTTGTTTTTAAACTCGAATCACTTATGCTATAATAGAGTTTTATAAAAAGAAGGTATACAAGAACAAATTACTTTTACAAAAACTTCAACATTGGCATCTTATATGTATGTATTAATTGCAGCTCCCAGTATTGTTTATTAGTTTTCAATTTCGAGAATGCACTCAAAATTTTTAGTAAGGCAACATTTTAGTTTGTAATCAACAAAAGGAGCCAGCGGGGTAAGTGTGTTAGTTCCAAGCAATCGAAGGGGCAATCGGATAGGTTATAAGTACTGCTTTTAAGAGAATTACTCGCTTTTTCTTCGACGATTCTGGTCATACATATTTTTCAAACACTTGAGAAAACATTCACACAAATAGATTTTTCTTTTCAGGGTTTAATTATTGACGCGTATTTCGGTATTCATCCATATTATTCAGATTGTAACTTTTACTTTATTTGACCATTAATATTTATATTCGTCTTCATTATTAATACAATAAGTTTATCCTCAAACATTTATACAGGGATTGAATGAAGGGAGTATGTCAGCCCATTATTTACTTTAAATTTCCGGCCAGGAACTTAAAATTTTAGTTACGCTTGCTCAAAAATGAATAATGTTGGTACTAGGAGTTCTACTTATGATATTTATTCCTAAACGGCCCGTTTGTGATCTTATTGGTCACTGGTTTATAAGTTAGTTAGTCTCGTTTTATTTTATTTATGGTGGTTGCTGATCTGAATGAAAGTAAAACCCCCGTCAATCGATTCGCCTGAAAATGATGTTAGTGGTTACATTTTTAGATTTTGTGTCAAATGTGCTGTGATGTTGTTGTTGTTTGTATTGTTACTGCAACATTGTAAGTATACACTACATTTAGGCATATGACGCAACGAAAGCATTTCTATGTTAGCTCTAAGGTTGGCTCTGCCCAACAACTAAACTACAAAAGGCTACAAAAACTTAAATACTGTATTATAAATTGAAAATTCGAGCAATGCTGCAATTTGAAATAAATTATTTTTTGTTTTTCATTTCATGTCTGTTCGACTAAATATAGTATATATAGCGTAGTATGTAGAAATGCTTATGTGTTCTGTGGCGCCGTTCAACAAACAGCCAAAATACATTGAAATATTAGCGCTTGCTAGTATAGTAGTGGCTGGATTATTTGCAATTAGATACGATGTTTGCTCATTAGTCATGGCATGCCGCAGGCAACAATTTTAAAACTCGAAACTCAATTTCAGTGGCGGCCACAAGGTACGAGTATACAAAAAAATATACATATATAATGTTAACAAAAGTATGCAATCAAAAGAACGAAGAATTAACCGCTACAGTATGCGCTTGATAAAGTCCAGTTTATAGATTTGTCAATAAAAAAAAACACCACTTGAAAACATTTTCGGTTCGCTACATTATATTTTGTTTCCCAACATTAACTCACAAATAGTTTGTGGTTAGTATAGCACGCTCTGATAATCTAGTAGTCTGGATATTTTTGTGAACTTCTGGGAAAATAGATCCTACAAATAATGCACTTTGAACAGTCAAACTTCAATTGGTTTAATCCATCCTTTCATGATTAAATTATAGCATTTTGTCTTTACTAGTTTCTCGAAATAATTACGTTTGAAAATACGAAATTTAAATAAACACGACTACGAGTTGAAGGTTTATATACACTGTACCTCTAGTGTCCATATTTCTATTCCTTTGCATCGCTCTTGGCAGCCCTTTGGCAGTATGAAGAGTCTTTCTTTCTATTCCTATTTCAGATTTATGAATAAATTCAACTTTCGTAAATCAATATCGAGTGCATACTGTAGCTTAGTAACCAAATCAATTGGAATGTTAATTTGCATTTGAGTTAAATTGGCAGTTGTGTGTATATGAGAGTTTTAACCAAAATATGCCACAACGTACGAATTTGTTGGATTTTAATAAAAGAAATTGAACACAATATACTTAAGTATGTAAAATGATTAAAAAACGCTGAAAACATTTGTGCATTTGTTTGTTTTTCATGTTGTTTGGTTTTGTTGTATTTGCAACGAGCATTTTGCGCTTACCATTATTATATGGATGCAATAAAATACCACGATTGCGGTTGCTGAAATTAATGTTTTGGGGGTTGAGTAAAGTCGTTTCATTCTCAATGGATTTGCTTATTTGTTTTTTGTTGTTGTTTTTTTTTTTAGATCGATGCGCCGGGGCGACTTTTTGACTAAACATTTAAGGCACTTACATATTTATGGCATTTGTTTATGCTTCAGTTTAGTTATGTATATCAGTTTAATTATTATTATTATTTTTTGTTGTTCATAATAAGTATATTAACTCTAACTTCTCTACAAAACTAATAAGCCAAAAACCACCAAAACAGCAAACGTTTATAAGACAAAAAAAGAGAATATTTATTTTAAAAAAAAATAGAAAACGTTGTGTGCTGGTGTCCCGTCAAAATTGACTGACAAATTTGACAAAGTGGTTGAGGCATAATGACTGCAGTGACTCCTTTTGTCCATTACAAACTTTAAGGCGCACTAAGTGAACACAAAAGGCGTGGCACTAAACAAAGAAATTAAATACCACTAATTCTTTTTTTTTTCTTGTGGCACATACGCAGCCAGAACAGCTACGAAATGGCTATAAAAAAAATTGAACAAAAAATAGTTGTAAAATAACTCACTAGAACAGCAAGCTATAAGTGAAAAGTAAGTTAACTCAAATTTGACGGCAACTTTCGCTTGCCCTGTTCCGGAGCAAATCAGTAATGCGATTAGCGAAGGCATTGCAAACCATATACTCACTCATAAGAAATCGCATTAGCATCGGGCGGCAGTGTGCCGCCCATTGCACCGCCCATGTTGCCGCTTCCATTCTTGGCCAGCGGCCGCATGGAAATGCTTTCGCTGAAGGTGCGCAGCTCCCCACCGCTGCCGTGCAGCTCGTCCTGCAGCTTGCCGCTGGCAGCCATGCGCGCCTGCATTATATTCCGGGTAATATGATTGACCCCATCGGCCACGCTGCGGTTCAGGCTATCATAAAGGTAGTTGTTGCCGCCGGGGTCTCCGCTGGCCAGCACCAGACTGCTGCCACCAACGCCGGCGGCAGCAGCGGCTGCACCGCCCATGGTCAAGGCGCCGTTGCTCTGCGAGGCCTTGGCGCTGCGGCGGAAGGTGCCGTTGCCATGACGCCGTATTGAGGACCAAACGCTGCCAAACAGCGTGTGATGGCGCTACGGAAAAGAGATTACTATTTAGAAACGTTCGAATTTTCAATTTTAGTTAATACCTTAAAATTTACTTTATTTGGTCTTAAATAATCGATTAAGTTCTAACGGCAACTTACATAATTAAATTAAATAGTATTTAGTAAGTTCCGCGGGTCGATAAATTGTCAAAAACAAATTACATTTTTTTAAAGGATAAGGGAATTACTGGCGAAACTCATACGCGGATAAATTAAGAAGCCATGGGAGGCAGAATGGCAGAGGGGCGGGGTGGGGCGTTGCTTCCCCTACAAAAATTTTCGCCATATGAAGTTGACAACCCATTCATTATTATGGCGTACTATTTCGCCTTAAAATGGAACTGAGGTGGATTTCTTGAAATTTTTCTATTAATGATCATATGCAGAAGTTATTATTTTATTGCAACGTGCATTATTTAATCAAAATTTAAATTTTTTGGCAAAAGCTGTCTACGCGCTTGCATGGGAGTATTTACGATATCTCGAATTTGTTTTTTATAACTTGAATAACATGCTTTTCGTTTCATAAATTCCCAAAGCTACATACATCACTAATCGAAAAAAGCCTCGTAAAAGCCTATCATCTGAAATATTTGATTTGCAAGCAAGCGCACTATTAGTTTTTCCTAAACCAACTTTTTTTCTCCATACTACTACATTTGGAAAATTGCACAGATTAGTCTTGGCTTATTCCTTCTCTCTCCTACTGAATATATTCTGTATAAAAGTTTCGGATTTCAAAGAAAAACATTTCTCTGTTTTTTTTTTTTAAATGGCATTTTTGTCAGACTGAATAGTTTAATTTTTTGTATATTTTATTATAATTATTTTATATTTTTATTATTAATATTTTATATTATTATTATTTAATATATTTTTATTATTTTTTTATTTTATTTTTATTATTAGTAGTATTATTATTATCATTTAATTTTTAATGAATTTTTTATATTTTTATAATTAATACTTTATTGCAATTATTATGTTTTAAAAATATTTTTATTATTATTTTTTAAATATTTTTATTATTATTATATTTTATAAATATATATATATTTGTTTTATTATTATGTGTTCCAATATTATTAATATTATTATCAGTTTTTAATTAATAGTTTTTTATTTTTATAATTATTTTATTTCAATTATTATTTTTTATATTTTTCTTATTATTTTTTTTTTTAATATTTTTATTATTATTATTTTTTTTTATTTATTTATTTATTTATTTTGTGTTTAATATGGGCCTTTAACTTAAGCCATAACACAAAAGTTGGCGAATTCTAAGGCTACAAGTAATTTTGTTGAACTCGTAAAGTTGATAAAAGCTAATCGTATGATGTTTATGTTTCCCTAAAAAGCATATTCTAAAAGCTGTCGCAAATATAGCTGACATATTTTATGAGTAAGATAACTTACGCGATGCATGGGCTCTGGCTCCTCGGCTAGCTCATCCAAATTACCAGATATAGCACGCTTCAAGGCCGGCGACACTTCGTGGAGGGTACGGAGACCGGCCTGTAGCGTAACCGTGTTGCTATCCGGATGGCCCTCCTTACCCTCCTGTTCCTTGCGCTTCTTGAAGCGGCGGAAATAGTCCTGAATCAAATAGGTGGCATAGAACTTTCCAACTGTCACCTCATCATCGTTGCCTGGCGGCGGAACTACTTGATCCAACAGCTTCGGATTAGTACGTTTCCAGATTTGCTTAATTGTGGCGCGCAATTCCGAATTGGCATCGTCTATGTTGCCCTCAGTTTTAATGCTCAGGGAGGTGCGTACGACGGCAAAGAGCGTAGCATTGAAGAGCACTGTGCCATCAGAATTGAGGGGCATATTCATGGACACCAGACGCTTGCAGGCCATGCGGTGCGGGCAGAGTTTGCCAAAGCCTAGAGGTGGTGATATTTTTCGCAGCAATGTAACCACATCCAAGTGCTTGATGCGACCCTTCGCATCGGGGTCGTACTCGCTCCACAAGCGTATAAACTCGTCCAAATGGTGTGGACCCAAAATGGACCAATCTCGGGTCAAATAATCAAAGTTGTCCATAATGACAGCGACAAACAAATTGATGATCTGTAAAGATTAGTTAGTATACTCGTAGTGCTGCTAGTTACAGATTTCTCGTATACATACCAGAAATGAGCAAAGAACATAGAACGAAATGAAGAAAGGGTAGGCTATGGAGGAGCCACATTGCTCGCCAGGCGCATCGGAGTTTTCGTCGCAAATCACATCCGGTTGCTGGGAACAGGACATCATGATCTCCTGCCATGCCTCACCGGTAGCCGATCTAAATAGCACCAGGACCGCCTGCTGAAACGTTTGGAAGTTGTTGTTGCGGTCTATGGCATTGCCATTATCCAAAGCTATTTTGCCAAACATCTGAATAAAAGCACAGATTTAGGCACTTTACGATCTGATTGAACTCTAGGCTTCTCAGCTGGGACTTACCTGCATGCCCACCACTGCATAAATGAAGAAAAGTAACACAATTAGCAGGGCTACATAGGGCAGGGCTTGAAACGATTTTATAAATGTCCACAGCAATGTCCGTATACCCTCGCCCTTGCTGAGCAGCTTGACTAAGCGCATGACTCTGAACAGGCGGAAGAAGTTAATGGATATGAGGTTGGAGCCGGCCTGAAATTAGTGATATTAATAGATTTTAAACCATTGATTAGAAGAATAACTGCTTCGGTTATATTAAAAGAAAGAATATGATTTCAAAATTAGTACAAAATAGTCTTCATTTGACTCCAAGCTACATACTAAATATAGTAATATAAAAGCTAATGCAAGAGCTGTGTTAGCTGTGATGCACCGAATCTTTTAACTCTTCACAAATGTATATTATCGTTCATATTGAGATTTAATTAGAAATTATTGTATAATAGCAAGAGGTTTAAAGCTCTCATAGAAGCTTACCTGTTTTGCTTTGGCTTTACAGCCCTCGACTATATCACAGGCAACTTGTGAGGTGTCCTTGCTCTAAAAACATAGAAGGTAAATGGTTTATCAAAAGTGATGTCAATACAACAACATGCTTACCTTAATTTCCGAATAGACAATATCTATGAAACTACCCAGGACTATGATGAAATCGAAAACGTTCCAAGCATCGCCAAAGTAATTCTAAAAACAAATTGATTAAATGGTGTTATCTTTGCTTGAAATCAAAAAAAAGTAATAACTTAGCAATCCTCAACATCTGGTTTACTGACTATTAAAATGTATCAATAATATATATGTATGGTTGATTTTTGGGACTCAACAGCAGATAAATGTCTCGCAGATGTTTCGAATCAAACAATTGTTAAACAGTACCTTAAATCTAAAGGCAGCCAGCTTGAAGACAAACTCCAAGGCGAAAACTGCCGTAAAGACCATATTTAGTGCATCCAGTAGCTCTGTATACCATTCCGGTTGTTGGTAGAACTTCATAGCCAATGTCACCGTATTTATCATAATTAATACGAATATCGTATACTCGAATGATGATGAGGTGACAAACCACCATACTTTATACTGAATGCCATGCTTCGGTATATAACGACGCACTGGCTTGGCCTTTAATGCAAACTCTATGCAATTACGCTGATTCTTATCAAGATCACAATTTTTATACTCTTGTTCGCCCTCGTTCTGGAACGTGACGATAACGAAACCGACGAATATGTTGACCATAAAGAAGGCAATTATAATTATATAGATTATGTAGTAGGCAGCGACTACAGGACGGAAGTTGTGTATTGGACCGCCATTTTCTGTATTGGAATCGATGGAAACGTACAGTAATCTGGGGAAAGAAATATTTTTGTTTAGCTTATGGTACTCTTATATTTTAAAACAATTCATTTGACACTTACGCGGGCCATCCTTCAAAGGTGGAGACTGTGAAAAGTGTAAGCATAGCTTTCGGCACGTCATCGAAATGAAAGCGATTGTTATCCCAGACGCGCTCCTTGAGACGCGGCTTGTGGACATCCCCATCCTCGTAGATCAGATAGGTGCCTCTGCACAGGTTTTAAGGTTTTAAGCTAAGTTATTAATATGTAAAAGTATGTTCATACTCACTGGCAATCCGACTCGATCATTTTAGAACCATCTGAGCAACTGAAAAACTTGCCCTACATAGGTGGGGGGGATTTTATTTGAGATTGTGAATGGAAAGCAAAAATATATTAGCAAAATGGATTAACAAATTCTACGAATTATCTTTTGACAAGTGACACTGAACCATCAGAATGTTGAGATCAATGCCCTTATCGCTGACTGTGAGTTAACTGCGTATAGTACTATAAAAGAACTAAGGCCTAACTATTTTAACTGCAGCATAAGTAGCACTAAACTGTATATATGTATATATGTACATACAGGGTCTCATATGCAAACACATTTACACACATTGATTGCACCTTGCAATTAAATTGCTTGGAAGGGGCGGACACAACAGTTTATTGTTTTTTTTTTTTTTTTAATTATTATTTTATTTTAGTATGAGCAGTAGCACAAAATACATATATACAGACAACACATGGGTGCATATTATATATACGCTTTCGGTTGTTACATACAGTATTGGGAGGGGTCTAGTTAGCTCACAATTGATGGAATTTAAAATTGAAAAAAGATACAAAGTACAAGTATATTACAAAATGCAATTTTTTGCACGATGCCAAGCTGTAAGTATGTTTGTTGAATTGACCAGAACTGGTATTAGTTGTTGGTTGTTTTTATAAATGCATATAAGTAATGAACAAACGTAGTAAGTCTTTAACAGCAAAGCGTTAAAGCCATTAAACGGTGCTTTATTAATTGCTGGGCCTTGTCTGAGTAGATCAAGTCAGAGAATGGAAAGAAATTAATTTTTGTGAAAGCACAATTTTCTTGTCTATACATACGGTATTTGGAGAAGTTGGAAAACGTCTATAATGTAAAAAATAAACAACATGTTCGGTTACCAAAACTGCAAATTGTACAAGTAGTATATTTTCTCAGCTAATGAAGAAAGAATTGAAAGTTTCATAACTAATCAGTAAAACATTTCAAATGGGCTTCAGATTTCATTTCTAACAACCGAGACAGTGAAAAAAATTAGAGACCGACTAAAACTTTCACAAAGCTGCGAAAAAACCTAAGAGAAATTCAAAATATCTGTGAGCATATCGACAAAAACTAACTAAAGCCTCAATCTAAGGTGAAATATATATTATTACTGGCTCAGATTATTACAAAGTTGGCTTGGAAAAATAGTGAAAAAAATCTAAAATATCGGTTGGGCTTTTCGAACGAACCTAAGCTTTAATCTAAAGCGGGTTAGAATTGTCATTCTAATTCATTTCTGTCACTATTAAGATAAAATTTATTTTTGACTCTCTTCTGAGGAAAGAATAATGAATATTCAGTTAGAAATTGGTGAATATATTTTTCAATATCAGAAAATTTCTACAATTTCTATTTCAGAGATAAAATGCATAAAAAGGACTGTCCACATCTTAATTATCGCCAACTGCACAAAATAATTATATATGTTTGCACTACTTATATATTTATACTGTCAAAAAAATATTATCAGCATACAAAAAAAAAAGTCACTTGGTATTATGACCTAAATAAGTAATAATAATTAATATGCCTGCTGGCATAGCAACACAGATATTAAAGCACATTTAAAGCAGCTCGTAATAACACATTTCCATAGCGTTTTTTAAATATTTTATTTCGAAAGCGAACACTTAAAGCCATTTCTAATCACCCTTCACCGATACAACGACATTATCTTTCGTTTATTATTGTGATTATTATTATGGTTTGTTTTTAATATAAATTCAGAAAAAATTACCTTAAAGAGCTGTACTCCAATAACGGCAAACATGAATTGCAACAAATATGTAACCAACATGATATTACCAATGGTCTTAATCGCGACTACAACGCACTTGACCACATACTGTGCATATATGTATGTAGGTATTGTTTGAGAGCGGTATGGCCAGTATTTGTTATAAGTAGGTTTTGGGGTGTGTAAGTTCAAAGGAGAGACATATTTGAAGTCGATTTATGGTATGTTCAGTTATTGCGTGTGTGTGTGTGTGTGTGTGTGTGTGTGGGCAACATTTTCAAAATATTTGCAATGAAATTAAAAATTAATGTTTTTGTAAATATTAAACACACACAGATTTTTTTTGTTTTTTTTTGTTGCAGTGTTTGCCAAAATTGCACAAACGAAACGAAAAAAGAGAGAAAAAAGAAGAAAATACATTTATACGGGGTTCATTATGATAGGCGTTTTAAAAGCTAAAAATAAATGTGTTTATAGATTATTGACACAATAGTAGGACAATGAGGGGGGGAAAATCATAAAGAGATTTATTAAAATGCTTCTAGCCGTTGAGCGACCGAACTCAGGATAATTATCTAAAATATTGTAAGAGATGTTAACGTAAATAATGAAAGCAAAATAAGAGTTGTGTTAATATCCATGATTGATTAATACGAGCACGCTTCTGACTAACGATTGGGTTTTCTAAATACAATACAAGTATTTGTGTACAAATTGTTCTGCTGTCTTTTGATATTAAAGTTGTTGGTTTGTTAATTTGATTGACGCTTTGTAGAATTCGATTTCGCCTTGATGCTAGGGTGCAAGGATGGTCGCTGCATGATGCTAAATGAAACTTAAAGAAACCAAATTGATTTGTTCTCTCATATATATATATATATATATATATATATAATTAGCAACAAAAATCATGTGCTTTTTCGTTGTGGGAATGTGTGTGGAGGGTGCTGATGATATTTATTGTATACTATACATAGCTATAGTTTTGTCTGGTTCGTATTGGATAAACAAAGTAATCGCAGAAAATGGGTGTGGAATACAAGATTTTACAAATATATACGTTGTTATATTCTGGTGAGTTGGGTTAGCTGATATCATATTGTTTCTCTCTCCGTCAAGTTTACTGAAAGAAATCTTTAGATATTTAAAAAAAGCCAGAAAGTTGATGTTTTCTTTCAGTGTACTTAACATTTAGCTGATTATATTGATTAGAATTGCTTGTAAAATTGGTTAGTTACCCCTTCAGGATTTCTCAACTTTTTTCTCTCAATGTAAATTTTTTTTTATTCTCTATCTACTTTTTAGATTTATGTGCACTCTTTGGCAGAAGTTTAAGGATATTGTGTTCTATTTTTAACGATTTGAAATCGGCTCTTTCGATCAGGCCTATATACAGAAAGTTGTACAATGATAACGGTGGAAATTATTATTGCAATACGTTTGGCATATTGACATTATAGGCATATTTACATAATTTCATAAAGTTTGTATTTCTCAAAACTGTTAGTTAAAGATTGAAAAAGGCAATTATTCTTTACAAATTAGTAGCATAAAGCTTAAACGCAAAAATGTGTTCAACAATAATTGAAAAAGAACAAAATTGTTATTTATAAGAAAGCAATTCAAACTTGAAACAAATTGAAACAACAAAGATATGTTAATACAGTTGGATATTGCATGTGTGTGTGCTTCAACGAGGGTCGTATACTATTGCTACAATGCTGGATCTTTTCATTAATCATACAATATGCGATTAACTATAATCTTAAGTCTAGACTCTAGAGTATACCTTAGTTCTACGTGCCTGTAATTTATGCGGTCAATACATTTACAGCACAGTAAATATAATAAATACTAATTAGGAATTGGTTCCACCTACACCTACATACTTGTATGTAACAGGGAAGTAACTGTTATGTATATTTTCAATAGACGCTTCGTCAGCAAAAACTCTGGATCTTCAGTAATTTATATCAGTTGATAAGACCGATAAATTAATAGTTTTAACTTTCTTAATATAAGTCTGAGTTTAAAGCTCTTTAAACGAGCTGTTGAAATCAAATTTTGTACAACTTTGTAACTCCTTTATTTACAACAAGACAGAGAGCTATAATCGGGCACTCTCGACTATGTGATACGCTGTACCAGTGCTTGCTTTTAAGTGACGTCAGCTATTCTATAATATTTTAAGCGAACTTATTAGGAACATCTTCAGATTTTATAAGCTTTAAAATTTGCCTTCAATTTATCATTTGAAAAGGAACCTCACTGGTTCACTTGGCATTAAACGAAAGCTGAAACAACTTGCCAAAGAAGAATCTATCTAGATCAAAAAGTGATTCAGTATGCGGTTTTTAAATGATGATGGAAGTTTGAGGAATAAAGTAGCCTGCACAAATAATAATATGAAAAAATTGTTTAAAACAAGGTTTTGCTGATATTTTCAATTCAAGAAACTGTTTTTCCCACACTTTTGTCTTCTTTCACAAAATATAATAGTCAAGCAAGCCTAGCAATATTTTTGTATCGATAAATGTTGAACAGATAAAGGAACCTATTTCGAGAACTAAAAAATGATGAAGCAGCTTAGAGGGCTCTTAGAGCGCTATAAAGACTATTCGATTCGAGTTGAGGTTTCTCTGTAGGTGTTCAAATAAATAAACAAATATCTCAAAAGCTTCAGGTACAGCATATACCATTAAATGCTATATTGTTATACAACAAATAAACAAAATTTAAATAATAACATAACTATGCTATAAGCTTCCTCCTCTATTAAACTTATTTCTACTTATTGGGTATGTGCTTCAAAAATTGAAGCGCCTTAAGAAAAGTCATACCTTAAATAATTGGACTCCTATAACGGCAAACATGAATTGGAGTAGGCATGTGACGAGGACAATATTTCCGATAGTCTTAACAGCGACTATGACACACTGAACAACATGCTGTATACGATACGATAGTATAGTATTATATATAGTATATAGTAAGGTAAATATAAACTGTAGTTGAAATTTATAGCCTATATGCTAATGGCTGTTATTTTAATAATGGTCCTAGTAATTAGTATGAACAGTTACACATCTTTGAACTCTGTTTTCGAGCCACGCCCATATACTGCAGCATTCATTTATTCCACGCCCATTTTCGTTAGTAATTAAAAATCAAACAAATTGTTGCTCAAATTGTTGTTTCTTTTTTTGTGGGTATTGCTATTATTATTCTTTTTTGGTTTGTACTGCAATAAGAGACTTTGTGGTGCACCCTACACCCAGCATTTCAAGGTTTTACTGTTTTCTCTATCATAAATGCACGTTTTAAGGACCCAAAACCACATTTTATTCACTGTCGATTGGATGCGAGTCGAATTTCAAATTTCACGCTGGCCGGCAAAATAAACGAGTACAAGTATTTATTATGTCGTGAAATTAAAAATAAAACGAACTTGAACAAAATTAAAAAAAAGAAGAATAGTATCAAATTTAAATAAGTTGTTGTTTAATAGAGAAGCATGTGAAAAAAAGTAGTAGTAGAACTGTGCAGTGAAGCGTTGAATTGGGCTTACCTTGAGACCTTTGGCGCGATTAATGGCTCTCAGTGGCCTTAACACACGGAGCACACGAAGAATTTTCACGACTGAAATCGCATTCGAACTGCAGTTGAAATCGATGAATATATAAATATTCGGGAAATACTGTTAACTACTGGGTTAGAGTAGTTTTGTTTTAGTTTCTTTCATTTTACCTGGATGCTAGAGATATCAATGAGACACAGACCACAAGTAAATCTAATAGATTAAATGCGGATCTGCAAAAGGCTCCGTCGTGTAGTACGAAGCCATATGAAATCAATTTCAGAATCAGTTCTATTGTGAAAACTGCCGTGAAAAAATAATCAAATTTATTGAGCACCTGAAAAGTGAAGTCATGATAGTGAATGTGGATAACTACAAGGTATCAAGGTTTAGCACTTATAGTCAGTCGTAGTGTTGGCCAAGTTTTGCATTTCTACAGTTGATCAAACGCATTCACAACTTACAGTGCTTTTTCATGGCTATTCGAGTTCGAGTATTTCGGTACCGGAGCTACTTACTTTGTTCAGATCGGCGTCGGCTTTCAATGGATTCTCTGCGGCCAACATGGCCGATGAGAACATAATGCAACATAATATAATATTTCCAAAGTTGCTGTGGTTACAGAGCCAGTGGCAGAAGACGCGAAACCTGTGAATACAAATCATTTATGGAAATAAGAACTAGCACAACAATTGTTTCTTCAAGTTACAAGGATGCGGGATTAGTTTAAAAGCAAAAAGTTACATCAACATGCCATTTATTGATCAGTTACAATCAAAAGAAATTTTGGCACTACTCTAAAATGTTAGCAATTAATCTTTTTTTATTTGTCTCAAATAAGGAAAAAATAGCGATACTTTCGAATGGGAGACTAAATAGGGAAAAATCAAAAAACATTGAGATTAACGTATAAATTTCGTATACACACATAATACATAATCAAAGATTTAAAACGAAATAGAAAATGGTTAACAAACACATACATATACCACATATAATACGTATAATAATTATAAGGACAGCATATCAACTTGTAGGAAATCGGAGAAACTTAATCATACTAAGTCACTAAAACATAAAAACCTGTTCGTTTGTGAGAAAAGAAAGAATGATGTGCCCGGTGGAATAGGTAGAATTTTCGTTGCCGTATTGACCTCAGACATACGGCGTGGGCGTGCCGTTATTATGCCTTCTTCATCCACTATATAAAATCAAATTTGGGGTTTCGTTGTTGATATTTAGCCGATTTAGAAAAAATACGATTTTAAACAAAATATATATTTCTATGTTTAACAAATAAGTTTTAACTTAATACGCACTAAAGTAATATAAAAGTAAATGTAAATACTAACTTAAAATCATACGATTGTAATGAGAATTATAGTCGATTGCAGACGACTATTTAATACAATGTACCGCTGTTGGCTTTCGTCAATCGGAATTATCTAGACAACGAGCTTTACTTTATAGTACAACTTAAGTAATATATGGAGATCAGAAATGGCTCGCAAAAGAAAGAACTGTTTAAACAATAAAGAAAATATGGACAATCGGGCCGATTTATATATTTAAGATTGTCTATCTTCCAAATCCATAATGCAATAAGAAATCGTAAAGTGAATTCTTAGATCAGAAAAAGACAACTTTTGGGTACAGTGTATTGTTATAAAAAAAAGCTTTTCAAACATTACATAACTTATTTTTTAAATGAAAGAAGAACGATTCAAAAACTATTTTTCCAAATATCTATAAATATGATTTGTGGTTGGTGGTCAGGTGATTTAAAAATTTGTAACCGTGTCTCATTTGTTATTTAAATAAATGTAGTATCACGTTTTTCCAAAGTATCAATTCAATGATTCAAATCATGCGTTGAATTTTAAAAACTTGTATGAACGAACTGAGTTTATTAATCAATTTTTAGCAAGTAAGTCCAAGCAATATGCGTAGAAACGTTTATACGTGTATATAGGATGAGTTATGTATATACAATTATTTGTGGGGCATAATGTGCATATCTAACTGTAGAGATGTCCATAAAGCAATTATTTGTGTAAAAACTTTCGAATAAAGCCGCATGCAAGACAACGGGAAACTAGAGAAGAGTTTAACAAAATTTTCAAAATCCAATAAAAACACAGGAATCACAAATAAATGTATAGTGTGTGTGTGCATGTGCATGTGTGTGTGTTGTGTGTGTTTGTTATTCTTTTCTCGCTGTGTAGAATTACCTGTTTGTATGACTGAAAATGAATAATGCACTGCCACGGGGCATGGGTTTTTTATTCTTCTTCATGCTGACTTCGGATAAACGCCTGGGTCGTGCAGTAACACGTGCTGATACTTCGGAATGGGAGTCTTTCGATTAATATAGAATGTGTGTTCCAATATTTTGCAAATAAGCGTCGCGGCAATAAAGCATCAGCAGCATGAATTTTATAATAATGAATTTGATTTGCTTGTTCTTGTTTTCAGTAAGTGTCCAAGCACCAATTAACTTAGGCCCTATATTTATCTTAATTAGCTTATACGCTTTTGGTGAAATTTATAAAGCTATTTTATGGCCTATAAGGAACTAGTTTGATATTCTGTTTTCATTTTAACTTTAAAATCAATTTTCCAAATATGACAAATGTATTTAGAAACCATCAATAGAATTGGTCTGGTACTTTACATTAACCAGTTAATATCAATATCGACTGAGAAGAATCGAATAGTATTATAAAGTATAGTAAGAAAGCGTATGTCAAACTAATTCCTTCTAAATCAATTAAGTACTAACTTAATTGGGGCTTTTTTTAACACTGTTCGACATACCATCTTGCTCTTCCTCACACATCTCGCGACCCTCCTCATCGGTTAGACTTTCATGATCCCTGTTAAATTTAAAGTTAAAAAATGAGTATGTTTTTAATAATTTAGGGCACTGTGCAAGCACATTTTATCATCGTCCATCTCATGATCCTGATCCATATCCATATCAATATCAATTTCCATATGTTCGTCATCCTCACCGTCAATGGTGGGCGTGGGACTGCGGGACTTTTTCATGCCTCCATCATCGATCTAAGATTATTAATATTATATTATTTGTAGAGTATTAGAGATTTAAGCGATGATTGTACGCACTGGTTCTTCTTCTTTCTCCACATCAGACAGTGAATCAGCGTCGGCCAAATTATCGACAGCAATGGCCAAGAACACGTTTAGCAATATATAATTACCGCAGATAAACAATATAATAAAGTAAATACAAGCCAATGCACCAATCGATGAGACCCCACCATAGGCATTAATGCCATCATACATAACCATATTCCAATCTTCGCCGGTCATTATCTGAAATGGAACATTGGAGTGTATTTGAAATGTATGCTTATTTATGAGATAAAGCATTCCTACCTGAAACACTGTCAGCAAGCTTTGCCAAAAGCTATCGAAATTCGAGCGAGACTTCTCGATTTTGCCGTCAAAATTGAATTTACCACCAAATACTTGCATGCCCAATAGTGCAAATATCACAATGAATAGGAAGAGCAGTAACAAAAGCGAAGCAATTGATTGAATTGAATTCAGCAGGGAAGCCACCAGATTTGAAAGCGAACGCCAGTATCTGTAAGGTAATGCGTAAGATTCCAATTGAATGATTCTGAAGTGGGGTTTACATACTTGGTGACCTTAAAGACACGCAACAAACGCACGCAACGCAGCACCGAAACGCCCAGAGGGGGCATCATGCCCGTATTTGTGAGTAGGGTTTCTGAAATACTGCCAATTACCACAAAGCAATCGAAACGATTAAACAGTGATACGAAATAGCCTTGAAAACCCAGGCTATACATTTTCAGCAACATTTCACAGGTGAAGAGACCAATGAAAAAGATATTCGTATATTCTGTAATGAAGTGAAGGAAATCATTATTTTCTGCCATATAAAATGTATTTTATTTTGAAGCTTACCTTGAAAATGGTCCAACCATTCCTCCTGGCCGTAGTGCTCTGTCGCTAGAACGCTTGTATTTAGAAATACTAGAACTATAATCAACCAATAGAATGCTTGTGATTTAACAGCTTTACGGCAGGCACGTCGCATGCGTCGGTTTCCACGATCGAAATCCTTTTTCATTTTGCGCCAACGTGATTCCGTTTGCTGCATTTCCTGGTTCTCCTCACCCAGATTCTCAAGGGAGTCCATCTCATTGGGCTGTTTGGTTTTGCCGTCGGTCATTAGACTGCCCACTGCATCCGGTTCAATGTCCTCGGCCTGTGTTATCCAATCGAGGTAGCCCCTCAAATCCTCCTCAATTTGTTGCTTTTCGCGCAATTTTTGAAAATCACCCCTATTTTTGGCCTTGTTACGTTCCTTGGAGAACTCACCGGACAACACACCAAGAATTAGATTCATAACGAAGAAAGCGCCCAAAATCACCATAGAAATGAAATACATCCACTGCCAGGTGCTACCCATAGCATCTTGAATCTAATTAGATCTTAAATTAGCTTGAAAGAGTCCTATTTTCCCCCCCCTTTCCCATACTCACAAAATACAGCACGTCGGTCCAGCCCTCAAGGGTTACGCACTGGAATACTGTCAACATAGCCAGTCCAAAGTTATCGAAATTGGTGATGCCTGAGTTGGGGCCTTCCCAGTCGTCGTAGCATTTCATGCCCGAGGGACACTCATAGCCAGTGCCGCAGGGCCTGGGATCATCCTCCAAATCACCTATATATCGATTTTTTGTTTTTGGGGGATTTCGTTTTTAGGTTTCATGCATTAGTAATGATTTTTTGATGAGAAATGTTTGACTCTGCAAGTTTGTGAAGTTTTTTTTTTGTGTATTTGTGTGTTGTTGTTGCGGAATATGCCGCTTTGGCATATAAAATATTGTCTTTTTAAACTTCAACAGCTCCATTAACTAGTAGATTAGGTTTTAAATACACACAACGGAAACTCGGCATATATGTATGTAGTATATTGGATGGTGTAGGGCATATCTTTAGTGTTTAACGGTACTGAACAACGAAACTTTGTAAGTAAAATGTGTGTGTATAATGTTTTTGGTTTTTTTTTTGAATACTCTGCCCTAGTTGCCGTGCACTAATCTACTATTGATAGAGCCTTCTCTGACGTTGAATTTTAATGCGACATATCTGGTGGCATTCAAGACATTGAATGATATTCGTACTATATATATAAGATATACTAAAGAAAAGGCTTACCTGTTACCGGATCACGACACGACTTGTGCAATTTACCAGAGAATAATTCTAAACCAATGATGGCATAGATGATTATTACAAATATGACCAGGAGTGCAATGTGAAACAATGGCACCATGGCCTTTAAAATTGAATTAAGCACAACCTGTAGACCTAGAAAGCGTATGAATAGCCAATACAATAAACATGGGGTTACACAGAGGTCACTACAGTACATACAAAAGCATCTGTGTAGCTATGCTGCACAACACTTAAGGACTCGTAAGGCCTACTTAGGGCGTACAAAAAAATACAAATGCTATCTAAATAATAACTGAACTAGTGGTAACCAAAAATATACAATTCACATTCAATATTATTGTTTTTCCTTAAACTTAAGATAAATGAAGTAAAATTATATTTTAAGGAAAATTAAATTAAATTATTCGTATTTCTGACAATGGATAGGAAGCAATCGGGTCCGACTATATTATACAGCTACAATAGAAAAGAGCTATTTTAAAAAGATTCTTTCTTTACAAGACTTGTGTGGAAACTGATTTCGTGTTATTAGGCGACCTGTTATTTTACTTTACGATGTGAAAGAGTTTTAGCTGCCAAGATATGGTTTGAGAAGAGTCTTTGTTTGGCAAGGACAGATTGACCCTCAATGTAAATAAAATTAGCATCTAAAGAGTATGCTAATCTTCACAAGAAAGTTTGTCCTTAACACTACTCTCATCCTACAATCTTCCTTTCCTTTAGATTCGCTCTTTTTTATTCGTTATGTAGAAAGATTTATAGGCAACGATCCTTGGTCTTTAGCATTTTTGTATTGTGCAGCATACAACACCAACTACGTTGCTGACCGTAGTTCTTGAATATATAGATTTATTTTGTGCTCTACAGGACACATCAAATTTTGGTGCTAAGCTCTTACTTGGTACGCCCGATACAAGTCTCAATGGACGCAGCACACGAAAGGCACGCAAAGCTTTCACGTCAAAGCCTTCCTTCATCAAATTGGACAGTGCTGTACTTATCATACTGGAAAAATTTTGGCATACAATTTCATACGTTTCAGTCGTTTTTTGTTGTTGTAAATTGGATATAAGGTAACATAGAAAATTGTTATTATGTTGGCCATCAGCATCGCGATTGCAATACAGGGCCGAGCGCTTTGCGCTTTTAACGGGCATATTTTATATGCTTACCCTATAACTACAATTGTAAAATCTAATAAATTCCATCCATTTCTTAGATATGCACCATTATGTAACATAAAACCATATGCTAAAATTTTCATAACACATTCCGCTGTGAATATTACTAAGAATACGTTTTCGATTTTCTCCTGTGGTTGGGTGTGTTCGTGCGTGCGTGCGTGCGTGCGTGCGTGCGTGAGGGCGGGCGGGCGGGCGGACAGGGGGATGTACGAGTACACAAATATTGTTTTTGTTTTTTTTTTTTTTTTGGTTTGATTGATGGTGCCATGGGTGGTTTGTGATTATAATATGATAATGAAAGTTTTGAGGTAATGAGACGCATGTAAATAACAGAAAGAAGATATTTAATTAGATTAATAAGGAATTGTATTATTTGTATGGTTGTGTGCTGCGAACCAGCAGCGTTAACTTACCAAGGTCTGATTCGTCACGTTCGAATCGCTGCCCGGATAAGGCGTGTAAACGGCCAAGGCAACACAATTGGCAAAAATGGTTAGCAAAATGAGGAATTCGAATGGTCTGGCGGTGCGCAAGGATTAAAGAAAACCAGCAACTAAATTTGTACTAAAAGCAGCAAATACGACTAGTAGTAGAGTTGTGTTGTGCCATTTAAGCAAATGAACTAGTTCATTGTGGTGTAAATGAACTTATTTGTTACTTGAAATTATGTATGTATTCTTTAATAGGCGCTAATCTACTCAAGCAGTATAAAGTTATGCGGTTGATTGACAATTAAAAATCCACTTTCTACGTATATAGATTACTGACCAAATTATTTGAAAATATTCAAAAAAAACGTTTCTATGTTGAAAGGAATTCGTGCTTTTGTTTAAGCCAGTGCTATCTAAAATATATTTATTTTAATAAAGTGTTGATAAATGATAAGGCACAAGCTGTGTTATTAAAGAAGGAAAACATAACGTTGGTGAGTTGTGGAAATGGTAGAATTTTGAAATACCAAGGCCTGTTCCCGTTTTTGAATCTAATCATATTATTTACTATTAAAAGTGGTGGTAATTTTTGTTCAATAAGCTTTGCCTGCGAACTAACAATTGATACAAATTCTTAATTATCTTTAGTATTGATTTTAAATATACTGAACAGTGGTTATTCAAACAAATTGTATACATTTTTATTGGAAAACAAGTTGAAGAACAAAACTAAAGTCATCATCAGCTCATTTTATTTGTTATTTGAAAGGTTCTGCGAATAGTTTAATAAACATTCAAATAAACAATAAACAGTTCAGTTCAAAGCACTAGAAACCTTCATGAAAATAATCTGTTATTTACATCTGCTTGAACTTTTATCGGGAGCTTTATGATGATTAATTATGATTATCATTAGTTTTCTGTGCACTCAAAAGTACGTTTCGGAAACGGGAAATGGACTTAAATAAAGAAGTCTTTATGAACACAAAATGTGTGGTGATCTATAAAATAGAAGAAGCTATTAAAAAGCTATAATATCTAATTGGGCTATTTGTTAAGCCTAGAACTAGTAAGCATATGAACTAGTTCAGGCCAACACAACTCTACGATTATGTGAATATGCAAGTTTTGTTGTGGATGGTTTGGCAAAAGGATACTTCCATTCCACAATGCGTATGCAAAGGGCACGAATGGGATTCTTGAGGCCTAAGCAGAATAGTGCACGTTGTGGACGGTCTGGTTGCGGTTTTCCTCGACGCTGTGGTCGCTTCGAACCAGCACCAGCTGCGCCCGCCTTCTGGCCACCAGCTCCGCTGGGCCCAATGGTAGTGCCATTCATAGTTTCCGGAATGTTTGCAATGCCCATGGAATCGACGCCTGTGGATGGTTGATATGATGATGTGATGGACTTGAAGCGTTTTGAATCAGTACTTACCCATTATATTGCTGCCGCCACCAAGATCCGTACCACCGCCATCGTAGCGTGCCGAATTTGTCATTTCACCTCCCCCGGCTGCGCCGCCATTGCCGTTTGGCGTAAAGGTGCCACCGCCAGTGGCGCCACGTTCAAAATCCATAATGTTGAAAAATTTCCCGGAACCGGGTCCGCCAAAATTATCAATTAGCTCCGCTGAGCTGGAGTAGAAGGGTGAGAAGGCTTGTGTGTCGTCCTCCTCCTCCTCCTCGTAGTACTCGCAATCGTCTTCGTCTCCGTCCTCACCTTCGTTTGCGTCGTCTTCGTCTTGTTGTTGCTGTTGTGCTGCCAACTGCTCCTGCTCATCAATATCAATAGTTGTGCCCTCGGGCTCACCTATTTCGTCCTCGTATTCGTCCTCTACTACGTCCTCGTCGTCGTCGTCCTCTTCGGTTATTCTACATGTCCTCCTTATTGAGGGTCGATTGCGTGTATTTTTTCTTATAATGACATCGGCATTATCATCAACATCACCGACATCATCGAGCGAATCGTCATTCCCGTTGCGCACACTAGAAATAATGGCCACATCGTCTGCATCCTCGTCAGAGAGTCCACGTCTATCGCTGTAGCTCTCGCAGTCTGTATTCGCGGCTCTCTCCTTGTTACTCTGTTCGGCGGCAGCGGCCGCTACGGCAGCTACTATTGCTGCAGTGCGAAGCGTCTGCGAGCTAAGATCCTCCTCTGCCTCAACCGCTATGCGATCCTCAACCTCGCCGCCAACGTCGTCGTCGTCGTCCTCGTCCTCGCAGTCGTCGGCTATAAAGCTGTGCACGTCGCCGACACCAAAGCCATGCAAGGTGCTATTATCGCCGGTGATATCGCAGTTGCAGCTGTTGCTGCTGCTACTGTCGCCTCCAATGGCGCTGTAGCTGCTCTCGTCGTCTCTGCCCCCGCTGCTGAAGCTGCTGTTGGTGCTCCCCGCACTGGTCACACTATTCTGGGGCTGTTGTTGCCAGGCGCTGGCCGCAGCGGCCGCGGCGGACTGGGCCGCAGCAAGTGCCTCCTCGGGGGTTAGGCGTTGGCCGGCCGGAGCACCTGTGCCGCATGAAGTGCAGGAGGACTTGCGGCGCTTGTTGCCGTTTCCACCGTTGTTGCTGGAGTTGTTGTTTTTATGACGACCTCGCTTAAAGTCGAGCTTGTAGGTGCTGTTATTTACAATTTGTGTGGTGACCGTGCTGAGTGCTAGCTCGGTATTGGTCGAACGCTTCCTGTTGTTGGCCGTGTGCTCCTCCTCAAGCGGACAGCTGTGGACATTTAGTTAAGGGAGATAGTACTTTAATTAGAACGGTATTTTATTATGTATAGTTGTGTTGGTATTTATACATATAATCAAGAATCTTGGGGCTCTTTCACTAGCAATTTCCAAATAAAAATCAATACAACACAGAGTTGCCCGAATATGAATTTTTGAACATGCGCAGGTTTCGAGAACTCTCAAATGAAGTGACCTATTTGTTCGCTTTTTTATTTCCATGCAATGATCTCAAAAGGGTTGCGATTGCATCGGATTTCAATGCATTTCATCGAGAATTTGTTGAGACTACATATTAACTACACTTTGCTAAATGGGAATGCAACTATTTTTAGTTGACTACGCAATGATTGAATGGGCTTAAGAATTACAGATCTATCTACATATATACACAAATCACGGCTTTCGACTCTATGGGATCCATCAAAGCATCATTTAGTTAAGTTCCGTACTTATATCAATGCAGATAAGCAACAAAATCTGCAGTTGTGCGACATATTGCAGAATATTTGTTTCATTTGGCTTATCATCTAGAAAATCGGCAGAAAATTAAATATAAATACGAATGCAAGCTTAGTTTATATAGCTTTGAGATTGTGAACAGTATTGCTAAAATCTGTAGCGCAAAAAACAACTTAAAGCCTTTTTCTCCTAAGGATTAAATACCAAGGTATATATACTATATATTATAACTATATAAATCGATTTATTTAGTCAGGCTGATAATGAATTTATGTACTGTAAGGGGTCAGATCAGATTATTCTTAGTTTGTAGTCAACAATTGTGAAGTTATTGTATTTCAAGATAAGATTTACTTTAATAATTTGAGAAAGAAGAATCAGCTTAGTTGCTAAACTCTGATGGGCCTACGGGAACCGTTTTAGTAATCTTTTTTAAATGCTTAAGAGTAACTAACTAGTTTGATTCAGTTAAATCAATGCTGATCATTCTTTGTTTTTAGTCAACAATTGTGAAGTTATTGCACTTCAAGATAAGATTAATATTATTTCTAGAGAAGAATCAGTCTTGTTTTTAAACTCTGATGAGCATAAGGGAATCGTTTAAGTAATCTTTTTAAAATGCTTAAGAGTAACTAACTATGTAGTTTGTTGCAGTTAAAATAATGCTGATTATTCTATGTTTTTATGTTTTTCTATGTTTAAGTAATGCATTTGTTGCTCCCCATCTACAATTTCAAAGCTATGTCTCGCAGCAGCGGCTTGTTCCTCTTCTTTTACTTTTTCAGTGCCTTTATGTAAGTATTACAAGTATAGGTGGTTTTGAGATTTCAGAGTTCCATCACTCTTCAAATCGAAAACAGTAACTTTAAATGAGTCTAGATGATTGTTTTTTAAGCAATAAGACATTTAAAACAGACCTAATAAGCATTTTTGTAAATTGTAAACTGTAAATTGTTATAATAAAAAAGTAATTGCTTTGTTACCTTTCAATATATTCGCCCTGCTTATAAAACAACTTTGTGGACTAGGAACCTAATTCCTCGCTCAATTCTTATAAATAATTTTGCGTGCAATTGTTGTACAAAGTTATTTGTAATTGGATACGAAAAACACGAGTTAGCATGCGCTTCATACACACGGGGACACACACACATGAACTTACATAACAGCGAGTACAACATATAGTATAGAATTGGTTGGATAGACACAGACATAGATACATACGAGTAGTAGTTTAAAAATAGAAACAGCTCTCAAGGTCTAACTTACTATGCCCTAGTCCTAGTAGTATGTTCCAAATACTCAAACTCTTGCATTGCATTGTAAATAAATTTTCTTTCGTGCTCCTGCTGGAGCTGCATATACCTTTGTTGTAGCACCGATGTGGTGGCCAATGAGGAGGCAGTCGGCGGACTGTGTCCCACAGATGCTGGTGCCGATGGCACCGGCAATGTTACGGTTGGGGAACGCTGCTGATGATGATGCTCGGGCCTAACGATTACCACTTCCAAATCACTTTTGGGTGATGGTGAAGCTGCGGCGGCGGCGGTGGCGGCTGCTGCTGCTGCTGCTGTTCCTGTTGCCTTCGATTTTCGATTATATTTTCGACTGCCACGATTCGACGTGTCCGATTTGTGAAGCTGTGCCGAATCGCCCGCCTTCAGATACCGACGACTTGTGGCCGGTGAAGTGGGTGAGGGCTTGCGCTCTATGATTAGAGTGTTATCATCGTAGGCAATGCAATTAACCAATTCCCCACCAACACCTACACCACTGACACCCGCGACCCCCGACCCAGACCTGCCCCCTTTATTCTTATCATCGACATTGTCATAAAGCTTGGCATCCTTTTGCCTTTGGAATTGCAGTTGGCGGCGACGTTGCGAAGATGTCGTTGCCCCAGCTCTCGGGCTTGTCCCATCGATTGTTGTTGCTGTTGTGCTTTGTTGTTGCTGTTGCTGATTCTTGGTCGTAGCACATGATTCATCGATGACCACGCAAGATGCTAAAGATGTTGGTGTTGTTGCTGTTGCTGTTGTTGTTGGCTTAAGTGTTACGTCTCTGCTCGTTTCCTTATCATTATTATACTGATGATTTAATTTATTATTGGTATTAGAACTATCCAAGGCATCATATTTGTTAATTTGTTGTTTCTGTTGTTGCTGTTGTTGCTGTTGTTGCTGTTGTTGTGGTTGCGTTGATGAGGCATGCTCCTTATGGTCGCCTATGGTTGATGGAAATGAGATATTTGCAAAGATGAGGGCAAAGTTTGTTATTAGTTTAGCTCTTATTACGATGTGGTTGTTAAGCGACTATATGTGTGCTGAGACTAATTAGATAAATATACATATGTATATAGATGAAGGCGACCCATGACGGAGGAGGTTATGCATGTTTATATAGTTGTGATTAAATGAACAGAATGTGTGATTGAATGGTTGAATAAAAGAGATTTCTAGTAAATGATATGATTAAGTGGAAAAGTAAGTATTTCTAAATGTGTGTCTTCTATACATATTGATTGGATGTTTGATAAGTGTATATATTTATTAATATTTGATAACTAATGGGATGGAGTATTAAGGTAAATTTAAATACATCTACGGTATGAAAAAAAAATACGTCATTAAAAATATACTTTGTGCTCTAAAAAGATTGAACTAATATTGATTATACATTTTACGAAACTGTCAAAATATTCTAAACTCTTTTCTGCGAATTTTATTTTTATTGGCAGCATTTTTCACTTGAAAATCTCAATTCCCACGAACTCTTTTTGGATACTCGCTCTCAAGGTGATCTTATAGGGGCCCAGAACATTTTTATAATTTGAAGGATTGTTTCCAAAATGTTTATAAACAGCTTTCTTGGTATCTTGAACATTTTTATTAAATTTATAATAACAGTTAATTCCCGCTGTTTTAAAGCTGTTAAGACATGAATTTTAAATTGTTATTAAATTAGTTTGTTTTGAAAAATGAGGATACTTTAGTTAAAAAAATTGGTGAAGAAAATAGGCACAAAGCATATGCCTTCAAAATTACTTATTAAACGAAATCGACAAAACATCGAGTTGTTACACCTGAGGCGAAAAATAAGCCAGAAGTATAATATCAAAGAAATGCTATAAAGGAAGTACCCAAATCACGTTTAAACAATGAACATAAAAAGCCAACATTTGCAACTCAGTCGCAATTAATTTCGATTTGTAATTTCAATTTCAAAATCAAATTTCTATAAATCAAAAAAGGAAGATATATTTTTCGCAAAAAATGTCGTTCCAAGTATAGGCAAACCTCTAACAACATCCTTCAAATATGATTAAAAATAACGCAATACAATTGATTTAAGTTGTGCTGGAAGCATAAAGACAATCTATTGCGCATACGCCGCGTAGTACCTGTATTCATATTTGTAGTTTCCTGCCCACTGCCAGTATTATTTTCGTTTCATGTGCTGTACGATGGTTCGACTGTGAAAAACTCACTCCTTCCAAATGCGGTCGTCGTCAGCAACAGGTGTGTTTTGTCTCAGCGCAGTGACATATCGGCACATTCGCATGCAAAGCAGCTAAGCACACTCAAGCTATGTATTCTGTCACTCGCACACACACACACACATACACATGCGCACAAACTTGGCATTTAGTTGATGTTTATATTGAGATTAAATTTAGCTGCCAAACTGGTAGACGGTGGTGAATTTTTCGGTTTATTCAGGACGCACTAGTTTATTTTTTATGTATTTGTATATTTTTGAAACGGATGCAATTTTTGTAAACTTATTTCGTTTTAAATTTGGCAATATTTAAAGTCTATGGTTTTCCGGCTAAAATAAAACGTAGTATTTAAATTGTTAAACGTTAAATGATGAATTCATATGCTTGTGTCTTTTCACATTTATTGAATTATGGAAATAATCCAGGCCAATGCAATCTAGTTGAGGCTTTGCCGATAACTTATCACTGATTAGTGCTGGCATACTTACATATACGTATATACATATATGTAGACATTAAGCACGTGCCTGTGTGTATGAGTGTTTGCGGGACTGTGTGCTTCAAATGGCGTGCGTGCGCGCATCAAAACAAAAACATACGCAATGTTTACATTTTCTTTGTTGTCCAACATTTTCCGAGCTGTCAAAATGGCAATCAACTTTGAACACTGCTCTCCCGCTCTCTCAGCGCTCGCCCAGCTTGGCACTCTCACGAAAGCACAATTAAAGTTACTTTGCAGCCGTAGCCAAAAAAAAGAAACCAAATGGAAAACAAAAAAGTTATCAAAAAGCATTTGGCTTTCATTAAATGTTTGTCAGTCTGTCGGCATGTCTGAGCTCTTCTAGCTTGAACATTCGTCATGTTGCGACTATGTATATTCCCTGGCATATAATTTTATTAAAACACACACACACACACACACAAACAGGGACGCACTTTGGGATTAACATCGAGTGGCATTTGCAAATGGGGTCAAGTGCGCGCGCTCCTTTACATTTTTTTATATGTATATATATATATACATATAAATAGGTACAACTAATAGCAGTGTGTGCGCCATTTTACTTTATGGGCTGTCTAGGGAATAGTTAGCATACTTTTGTGCGCAACGCACTTTTAGTTCTGCACCCGTTTCCATTTTCGTTGATTAAATTAAGTAGTGCACAGCAGTTGAAAAGTAAACGCTGACCGATTGACCTACCCAGGCATATGTAATAAGTACACACAGGAGTGCGCTCGCACACAAACACTGACACACTCACACACACTCACACTCACAGACACACGCGCACACATATAACAAGCTGTGTGAAAAATTCAGACGCAGTTGGTGAAAAAAGCGAAAGCCTTACACATTTTCACAACATTTTCACTTCATTTTTTAGCCTTTTCTGGTCACCTTTTCGTTTCATTTGATTTGTGCGCGACGCTTGCATTGGCTGATTATACTTTGCCTATATATATATTTATCAAATATATATTAAAATAGTATTATTTTTCTCACAGGCAACGACCAACAGCAACGTGAACGAGTTTAGGGAATCAGTCACAAAAGCACACTGTGCAGGAATTCCAGCTTTTTGTATGACAATCTTAAAATTGTTGGCAATTGCGGAAAGCTCTGAAGCTTTGCCTCACGTTGGTGTCAATCGATTGTTGTATTGTTGGTATAGTGAGTGAGTGAGGGTTTGAAAATTGGTTGGGTTTGTGAAGCTGCTAAGTAAGGGAGCGTAGACTACTTTTTAAGCCTCCGAATTTGTATATAAAATTGAAAAAATTACGATAAATCTCGAATATTCCTTTCTAAATCGCTAATCGCCTTGTAAATCGAGTAGCAGAAGTCGGGCTGAATCGGAAAAAACTTTAACTTGTTATTTTTGGAACCTAAGAGAATCCGGATCCTGCAGCTCTTCAATATTCCGGGGTGTTAAAAAACTAAACGATTCCATAATATCCTTCTTTCATTTGACATAAGTAAGTGGTGCAACGATTTTAACGACATTTCATAGTAAGAACTAACAGAGTAACAAAAGCGTGGAGTATTTCCTATTTGAGCGCTATATTTAATAACGATAATGCCCCTGCTTTTACGAGCTGCTTCCATTATTACTTTATGCTTTTATACAAAACGGTACAATACTTTATTGCGAATGTGTGTAATACACAGATGGATACAAGATAATATAGCAGGACAAAATTAGACCAATGCAATGATCTCCAAACGTACAAGAATAAGAATATACAAAAATCGGGCGCGAAATAATTAAAGACATGTGGTCCGAAACTGCATTTACTTTCCACTATTATTTTAAAATATAGTTAGAAGTTAAGCTTAACAAAAACAAAAAAATATTGATGGCTAACAAATATTATTTCGATGGTTGCTCTAAGATTTACCAAATATTTATACTTGCCGAAACATTTATACTTTCATGCTTTTTAATTCAAAAAGCGTAATGGCGTAAAGGATATAAGTTTTTAAAATACAGATATTTCATACAAAAATTTGGTTCACCAGACTATAAGCTTCTATAATAGGCAGTCATAAACTGACACCGAGAAGTAAGATTCATCTGTGTGTGCTATCAGAACTTCTGTAACAAAGCATTATTAAATACCACGAAACTTTATAGAAATTCTATACTGATTTGCCTTTAACTGGTTTTTTTGTAATCATATCTTCCGGTTTTAACATTCAGCAAATTATGAACAGTCTAACCTATCGCTTCATATTTAAAAAGATCCGGTGGGTATTCTCGAATAATTCTTCTTTCTTTCCATTTTATAACTATTTATTGTTAATAAAAGCATTGTCTATAAGAACAAGTGTTTTCATTAAAATACGATTTAATTAGCGAGTAGATCGATGAATGCTTTTAAAAATGCACGAGTATATTTCTTGGAAGACATGAACAAATCGCGTATTAAGTCAACACATAAAAACCATAACAAATAACATTTTTGTTTACAAACAAACCACGAAACGTGTCAAAGAATGAAAAACATGTACACATCGCGTATATGTCCACTACATATATAGTATACTCGTATATACCTACATACATAAATACATTATATTATATTATATATATGTATATAGTGCACATACATATATACTTAGCCATTGAAATTTATTTTTATTTTCTGCTTTCCACTCGCATTAGAATGCTGCTCTCTCGCTTGCACGCACATTTGTTTTCGGGCCGACCGAACAGCTGTTTGAGGGAAACGCATGCGCAGAGAGCTTAGAGAGCGAATAGTTGAGAATTCGAAAGATTGAGATTTTATTGAGCGTGTGTGTGAAATGTCAAATTAAGAAAATTTGTTTTGTCACTTTTACGTGCAGCGGGGATTTTCATTTTCAGTTTCGCTTAACTTTACTGCTGACTCATCGCAATTTCGACTTGAGTCCAATAAATCAAAAACAATAAATTGAAATCCACTGCGAAATGTGTTCTATTGCTATCGAAAGGAACGTACTTTATAAATACTTATAAGCATTGGAAAAATGCTGCTTTCCTACAATCAAGTAATGACTAACAGCCATTGAAAAAATAATGAATGATTTGAAAGGAACGTACTTTATAAATACTTATAAGCTTTGAAAAAATGCTGCATTCCTACAATAAAGTAATGACTAACAGCCTTCGCAAAAATAATGAATAATTTGAATGTGGGGCAGCATTTTGATTTGAGCGAACAACCAACAGAACCATTTAAAGTCGGAACTTTTACTTTTGGTAAAATACTAAGACAACATAAAATATTACAAAATTTTGAAGATTTCTTTGTAGTTATTTCTATAAAGGGGTGTTATCTAAATCTCATTACCGATAAATTTGGTTAGGATGTATATGTTTATAAGCATTAAAGTAATTCTATTGCAACTATCGCAAAACAATTATACTTTTATATGCTTAGGCTTCTTAAAGTTAATACCATGTTTGCTTTTTAGTTAGGACTTAGATGTTAGGACTCGAAATCTTTCTATGTTCAGATGGATGGCTTGTCCCTTCTTCCTGCTTCTTTACTTTCTCTTCACTGCTTTATAACGATTCTATTAAATCTTCCTACGGAAATTCTCTAATTACAGATGGCTGTGAGTCGAAACACAGCTGGAAATCTATTAAGACAGCTATTAAATGTTTCTTGCATGTGCTGTAGAGTTTCCTTATTTTTAAAAAATTAATATATCTATCTAGAAATGATATTTCTCCAACGTGTTGGATATTATTGATGTTTTGTTAGATTCGTTTTGAGAATTTTTAGTTTTCTTCTAATTATAATTTATTTGCTACCTACGTATGATATTTGAAGTTAATTTTTTTTTTTATAAATATGTATTGGATACATAAATATTACAAAGATTTGTGTGATTTTGTTTGCTTTCGCTTAAATAAATAATGTATTTATCCATTTAAAGCTTTATTTATACATTAGCTTGCATAGATTGTATTTTTTGGTGGACTATAAATATTTAAAAAAGTTGTGGATATTTCGCTTCGCTTAAATAAATAATGTATTTATAATTTTAAAGACCTCCATACATTCATATTTGCAAATTAACTAAGTCGTACACAATATAAAGCAATATATAGCATATTATTTAATCCATTTTAAGTTAATAATTTGATAAATATATGCCGGCTTATAAGAGTTATAATGCACTGTAAGTATTACAAAGAATTGTGGGTTTTTGTCTGAATTCATATTTCTTGAATATGTATGATTCATAATAATATAGTATCTTGTAAAATTAAACCTTGTAAAATTATGCATTGTGCTCTATTTAACAAAGCTATTAAGTAGTTTATTGATTATTAATTAAAAATAAATAGAAACATTAAAGCTAATCTGAAGCATTTAACTTCTGCTTTCTAAATATACTAATCGACGTTAATACATTTAATAATTTTAGTGTTTGATATTTTTAGAAGAGATATATTGCACTAAAATTGAATGAAGGCGCCTCTTCTTTAAATTTATGAGTTTTTTCCGCATTGTCGAATATTCAAAACAACTTTTTAATGTTAATGCAATAAAATGACAATTTCAGTATTGCAATCGGCCCCCTTTTGAATAAATAACAGATATATGTGAATATAAATATTTACGTATACAGATATATTTATAAAAAACGTTTGAACATTGAACAAGTTTTCTCCTTGAAGGACATAGCTTTAGATTAAGGAGAATCAATTAAATAGTAGTTCCAATAGAATACAAAAACTTAATATCTATTCACATCTGCTGTTTCTCGGGAAGTATTTATATTTTTGTATATTTAAATTACAGCCAAATAAATTGCTGCTTACATTTCATGTGAGATATTTTGCACGTTGAATTTTTGTAAAACAAACCATAAAATCGTGCGATTTACGTGCGTATATATGTACGTATCTCTGTATATTCTATATTCATACAGAATTGTAGGAAAAATCAAGAGCACGCTATAAAAATAACGAATTTGTTGGCTCACATCTTTCGTTTCTCAGTAACGTGGCCGATGAAAATTGTTCATCTATTGTGTTGGTCGGCAATTGAATGAAAAATGTGTAGCTAAATATTATTAAAAAAAAAACAACAAGGGAAGGGGAGGGGAGTGCAGCTGGCAGTCAGTCGGTCGGTTTGTCGAACGGGCGATCGGAGTGTCATCTGGTTGGGCATGTTTGGTTGATTCTAAATATAGAGCAAGCACACGTTGGATCGTCTTCTATTGTTTTTGTTGCTGTTGTTGTTGTTAGTGCTCTTAATGCGGCTATTAGACCCATTATTTGTATTTAAATTTATCCATAGTATAGAATGAATAGATAATGTGGAACATAGAACTTAAAATTATTGCAATGCTAGTTTTTATTTAGCTATTTGGAACAGACGTGGACTTTACACTTGAACTACTTAAAATACCAATGCACTCACACATATATCTTTATATATAGTATATCATCACTATATACTATATGAAAGTAAATTGTTACAGCTTGTTGTACATTTCACTTACATGATGCTCAGCTAGAGGAAGAAACGATCTTCGCTCTATGCCCAGAGAGGCAGAAACTGATTCAGAATCAGAAGCCCAAAATGTGGCGCTCGTTTCGAGCAGATCCGGTGCAGAACAAAACCGAACAGAGCAGAGTGTACGTGGCCGTTGATATTTTTAACTCGACACAACGATTTTTCTTTTCTTACATGCGCCGATGTGAAAATTTTCTTTTGGATTTTGCATTCGCTTGAAATTTTTTATTTTTTTTAAATCATTAACTAAACTATGATTTTGATTTGATTTAAATAATTTTTGTTGTTTTGCAGTCTAAATTTTAAATATGCATACGCGTCTAAAAACAAAATTAAAGATGCCACAATTTATAGCACATTGCTCATAGCTCACAGCTACTTATCTACCTATATAGTATAGATTTTTCATGCACATATATATACATCTATATATGTATTTATTTGCCATGGAACTGTGCACATTCTTATATATTATATTTACACACTTTTTTTTTGTGTAAATGTGTAATTTGAAAAATTTCTATTGAAAACGGCACAGTGTTGTTGTGCCCCGCACACAATTTGCTTCTATAACTTAAAAATAAATCTGAACACACACGGGCGGCACTGAAGACACACTCGCGGAATCAGAATTGCCGCAGCAATAAACCAATTCACGCAACGATCGGCCGAGAACTGTCAGTTTGGTTGGTTCTGGGCGTTTGCTTCGCTCGATGTTCGATGTGCGTTTGGCTTTTCTTTTGGTCAAAATTTGTGCGTTTTTCTATTTTGGATATCAGTACTCCCGATAGCTAGGAAATTCCATACAAGATTACAGCTGGAAAAATGAGTATTAAGGCGAACTTGCTTTCGACATTTATGTATTTAAGATGGATTGGTATTTCGATGGTTGTTTCGATCAAAGAATTGATAATATCTCGCGATCTGTAGAGTCAATCTTTTAAAGAAGAAATTCTAATACAACCGCTATGGTAATGGCCTTTTGAGACGGCACCTTTCTAATCGATGTACTAATTACTAAAGTACTAATTTTAAATTGTTAATTTGTACCTGTAATCTATAAACTATGATCAAAATGTTTCTACCAAATAAACACTAATTATAAAATATTGATTTTACAAACTTATAATACTTTTTATTGCTCTTAATAATTTAACTTAGTTTTTCTCTGATGCTGACAGTTTTTGATAAATTGGAAAGTTGGCTAAGGACCGATGTCTTACGAGATAGAATATGTCACTTCCCGTTTCTAAAAATATCTGTACAACAAACTAGGATCTGCAAATAATTTTACAAAAGGCAAGGGACACATTTTTCTCTTCATAGAAAATCTAGCTGTTAAGTGAATGTTATTTTATGCGTTTAAAAATGGGTATTTTTTTATTGATATCGTCTGTATTTGTACACAAAAACTGAAATTATAATTCTTTGAAATTAAATCAGCTATAGAACTGAGCCAAGTGAGTAATGAAATAAGAATACGATTCGTGTAGCGCATTCATATAACATAGCAGCGCATGGCATTCGCGTAGGAAGCTTTAACAGCATGGCATTCGACTGTAGATTAACAGGAAAAGCTTAACAGAGGACATGAGCCTGTAAAGTTAAATGTGCTTTCGCAGCTTTCTGTTATAAGCTTTTCACATTTAGAGCTTCATTAAGAATTTGAAACTTTTGTAAGCAAATTTTTAAAAAGGTACTTGGGTGATCAACAATTTATTGCAGTTGGAATAAATGAAAAAGGCAGGCAAGTAAAAGTTTGTATCATCTATAAAAAAAAATATGTTTGTACAGCATAAATAAAAGTTAATCAAAGTGTTATACACAAAATATTTGCCTTTGGCAATTAGGGCTCCAAACTTTACTAATTATCCACAACTAGCACACTGAGAAATAAAAAAGGGAGACGGAACGTAACAAACACACATACATACATACGTGTTTATGCATTGTACAATGTTGCCGACAAAGTATACATACACACACACACACATACACACTCACACATACGATGATAAAAGCGGGAGACCAACTTTTGTGTAGTCCACACTCACGTAGCATATTTACAGAAGTTGAACTTGTAAGCAAAGGCAAACATTATTGCAAAATATACGTACATGCAGATAAATATATATAAATATATATGTATATGCGTATACATGTGGAAGCAAGAACAGCAACAGGAACAGCAGCAGCATTTACAGGAAAACGGAAGAGGAAAGGAAGGGGTTGGGCAGATTGTCTTTGTGCGTCGACATGCCACTTGGCATATGTTGCATAATTATGTTAATAATGATAAGAATGTGAAGGTAACTGTGTAACATGAATAAAATGCATGTAATGAATATGTTTATGTTGCTGTTGTTGCTGTTTCTGTTTCTGTTGCTGTTACTGTTTGTGCTGTTGTTTTTAATGTGGGATAAATAAGCAAGAAGTTCTTATTGGCTCAACAGTGCGTGGGAGTGCTGTTTGCTCGACTTTTCCGTTGACTGGGGCCGTGGCTAATTAAAAGTTATGCCTGACGCACTTATTCAAAATACTCGCACACTTACAATCACGCACTCAGACAATCGTTAACCTAATTGCAGAAATATTCACATCATATATTTACTTGAATATGTTTTTGATTTTAATTCAAAAAGTTTGTTATTTTATTTATTTTTTGCATCTCCTGAATGACTTTATTATAAGCTGATTGCAAACATTTATAGCAGTAGTCGAGTAGTGACCACAACAACAACGACTGCCAGCCACAATTATCGCCGCTGTTATACTCATAGTTGCAGGAAGCAAGAGAGTTTTCAACTTGATAATTTTCTGGACATTTTAACTGCTAAAGTGTGACATTTCATACTGGCTGCCTTGCGCAAAAGGGTCGAGCCAGATGTTTTGAGTAGTTGGGCAACAATCGTAAACGTAACTGCAGCAAAGGACAGCACTCGCTTCCCATCCTCTTGCGTCTTGCCTCTGTCGTACGCTGTCCGCTGTCCGCTGCGCCAGGATACTCGATAAAGTTGCGCAAAAGGCAAATCTCAAAGGAAATTAATTTGTGTTGCAATGTGAAAATTGTGCTGAAAATGAGATTTTTACTGTACGAGTATGTGTTGTCGGTTTTTAATGCTGCGCTCTCGTTGTATGCGTATGAATGCATGTGTGCGTCAGTGTATTGGTCATTGTGTTGAAATGTTCATGAAAGTGGGCGAGTTTGAGATTCCAAACGTTTATTATTTTGCTTAAAAGATTACTTTTTATATTCAACGCCTGGCGTTGAAATTAACAGCAGGGGGCCATTAAATGCACAATTAAATATTGAGTGCAATTTAAAGCACCTACTTCGTGTCCATTTGAGTGTTCTTTGCATACATTTTTGTTAAAATAAGTGTTAAATATTATTTATTTTTTTGAATTTTTGAATTCAAAATTTGTTTGTTATAATCATAAAAACGGAAGAAATTTTCAAATAATTTACAAAAGCACAACATAAATGAATGGATATATTTAAATTATATAATATAATTTACTTATTGTATTAATGAAAGGGTAACATTCATGTTGTGTATTAAATATTTCGTCAGAAGTAAAATTTAAAGTCCAGATAAATATTAAATTTAAACAGGCTTAAATTTAAATTGTTGGTCAATGAAAAGTTATTCGAAAATTAAGCTTTCTCTTTTCATTATATTTATATATATATTATATTCATTATATATATATATTAATTATTATGTATCTTAACGATGGCATCATGTACATGCTCACAGTCCTCGAAACGATGCATCGGTTTGCTGAATCGCATTTTCGAAGGCAGGCGGACCATGATAATCATCTGGCCATACACGTGTTGGACACCATGGAATGCCGAAATGATGCCGGTAATTACAACCAGCAATAGATTTTTTGTTTTTATTAATGTATTATCATCGTTGCTTTACATAATTAAGCATTGAACTCGGGTATTTTATTTATTTATGAAATGTCCTTAATTCGGATAACTTGTAAATATAGTCAACAATAAAAAAAAAATATAATGCAAATTGAATTGTTAGACAAAAGTGAACTTGTGGAAACTAAAAGACAGTTGGGTAAGCCCTCGTTTTTCGGCAGACATTTGTAGGTTTTTATGAAATTTCAGAATATGTCAAAGACTTATTTTCTTCAAAGTAATGCCACTTTCTGAACATGAAGCAGCTTTGATACCGATCATCATCTCTCGGAATTCGACTATTCAAATTACTATAAGGGACAAAGTCCATTAACATTCAATTAATGACGTTACCAGCTTGCTGTGTTTCTTCCACTTACGTTAAATGACATTCATTCATGATCATCTAGCATTAAGTTCGTTAATATGATCTGTTTTCTCATTATTAATGTGTACTTGCGCTTCTCACGCATGACTTCGAACGTTGAGAATATGGCTTTTTCTTTTGTTTCATACCAGAATTACATTTTGATCCTCATTTGCCTAGGCCAAGTCCGAGTTATTTCGTATAGACTCTCTAGTCCCAGCCAAAAATAGCCATCAACGTCACCAAATCCGGTCCGTCCAATTGCCGGCAAAAACTGACGTTTCCAAACACATTACGTTTATCTTGGACTTTATTTTATTTTCCTTGTATAAAGCATTTCTGACTGGGCTATATCAGGAAACATATTATGTAAAAGGCTTTTACAATGAGCTGAATGTAGTTCCTTTTTAAATATTTTCTTGAATAAAGAGATAAGAAGCTGTTGGATTTTGCAATGGGTTACTGAGTTTCTTTTACGAAAAACAAATAGAAACCTTCATAGCTTTGTTAATTTTTTAGAACAGATGTTACAACTGAGAATAAGTTTTGTTGAAGGAGAAACTATAATTGGATTTAAAACCACAAATCGATTTTACATTTCATCGTTTTTTATAAAGAAAAAGAAACCCGCACGGTTCGATTCAAGAATTAATCTGAGCTCCATTCACTGACTTTTACTCGCTTTTTGGCCCATTTTAATCATCACAGCACCAATCCCTGCCAATATTTGCACCCCATATTACTTTGCATTTTCCTTAATGTCCAATATACTTATTATACATATGTACATGCGCACATTCGTTATTAATGTGGGCGTATTTACTTTCCTGTTGCCATTCGTTGGCCAGTTTGTTTGCACTTGGCATATTTGCTTCGTCTTTTTAATTTCGTTTTTGTAGGAAAGACCACCCACAGTTTAAGCCCCTGAATTTGTTGTTATGAAATGCGCATGAGATGCTCATAAGTGGACGAAAAATGTAAACTATATTCAAGTATTTTCGACATAAATACATAAATATGGGGGTAGCAAATGGATATTGGAAGTTATCAAAGTTTGCTACGCGACTAACTAAAAGTAATTTAGGCTTATACTCTAGCGACATCATATAATATTTTGCAGCTTCGCTTAGTATTTATTTTAAAAATATCAGCAATTCTGTTCTGATTCTAACAATTGCAGTGTTTCATATATATTTGAATAGTTATCGTATATCCTTCAACAAAATTAATATTTAAACTCCCTTAGATCATTTGTTTTATAAAGACCGAACGATGAACGGCAAATGGACATGCTAATATCAACTCAGTAATATACTATATGAATTATTATATTATGTGGCAATGTATGTATGAATTATTATATTATGAATGCAAAACTGGCGATTCACACAATCCTAACCTGGTTTTATGGTTAACCCTGCTTTCAACCGAACTCACTGTCTCTTTCTCTTTGCTCTCGTTTTATAGAATTATTGACTACAGACTATTGACGGACGGCCGAATGGCAAATATTATTCTCCTTTTATTATTATTTTTTAAGCTTAATAAGTTACTAATAATTAACATTAATTGTCCTTCCTCTAATATAATCCTAATACCATCGAGCAAAAGTTTGATCACTTATAGAAATAGAATTTGAACAATCAATTAGAATAATGCCATTGAAAATCCCGTCTACTATTTTCGCACAATCCGTTGATTTTTCTACTTAACGCCCAAATCATATTATATTTTTCTCAAACCAATAAACTGATTTCCAGTTTGTAAAAGCTGGAGTTATTCTTGCACAAAACCAATCTTAGAAGTTATATTCTTCTTATTGGTTTTCAAATATTCACATTCAAAAGAATAACATTTAAGTAAGGGAAGCTGATTTCCAGTTTCGAAAAGCTGGAGTTGTTCTTGCACAAAAACAATCTAGGAAGTTATATTCTTCTTATTGGTATTTCAAACTTGCACATTAAAAAGAATAACATTCAAGTAAAGAATGGTATAAGCATTTAACAAGAACTCTAACCAATAAGTTAAAAGTCAGTATCACCTTAAACCTCGAAGAGATAAGACGTGAGACTAGCGATCTGTGCACAAGTGCTTATCTTTCTATTAAAACAACAACAACAATAACTCAAAACAAACCACTATTCAAAGTAAAATTCGCAAAGACAAAAACAACTCTACAATAGTGCAGTTAATACCTTATCTCTAAAGGGCCCCGCCCTACATATATAAAAAAAAAAAAAAAATGAATCGCCCCCCCGATTTAAGTCAACACTACGGTGTAAAAACAAACAATAAGAATAACGACGGCAAATACCTACTAATTACTAGAGATGACGACAGTAACTTTGATAATGTGAATCCATTTATAATTAAAAAAGTAATCGACCACACCTGCAATGGTGAAGTCGAGAGTTGTAAAAAAACAAGAGCTGGCTCTCTACTTATCCAAACAAAAACTTACCTACAAGCCCTAAAACTCCTTAAACTAAAAACTTTTCACAACTTTCCGGTCACAGCAAGTGAACATAAGACTCTCAACTCAACAAAGGGAGTAATTTACTCAAATGAGCTTCGTACCATCAGCGAAACCGAAATTAAAGAAGAGCTTAAGCCACAAAATGTGATCGATGTACACAAAATTTACCAAAAAGTCAACAACTCTCTTAAGGAATCCGGACTCATTACTTTGACCTTTGCTTCCCTTACTCTCCCCGAAAAAATAATGATTGGCTACGAGCAAGTCACCGTACGACCATATGTGCCACGCCCACTAAGATGCCAACAATGTCTACGATTTGGACATCCAACCAGCGCCTGCAAACAGACTTTCAAAACATGCCGCAACTGCTGTCAAGAGGAACACACTAAGGAGGACGAGACCTGCAACAGAACCAAATTCTGCATCAACTGCAAAAACGAAATTGAAAACAACCACTCACCCATGGATAAAAACTGTCCTATATTTTTGAAACAAAAAGAGTTGACAGCAATTAAAACAATTCATAAAGTAGACCACAAATCAGCTCTACAAATATATAACGCACGTCACCCACTTTCAACCACAACCTACTCCAAAATAGTAGCCAATTCTCCGAAACAGACATCTCCAGCGCAGCCGAACACCTCATCTAGCACATCGAAACCCGCACACAATACCATTAATAACCTCAGCACCACGCCTACAATCAATACCACTCACCAACCAAATCTAAAAAGAATCATCACATCTTACGCCGATATCGATATGGACACCACACCACTGATGCAAGACCAGCCTAATCACCAACACCCTCAAGACGACCCCAAGCTCCGAATTTTTCACGCTAAGCAGAATACTCTTACCAAGCCCCTAAAATCTAAAGAAAAGCTTGACCCGAAACTTTTAAATTCAAAAACTTAACAACACCAGTGCTACCACAACACTATCATTAAATTTAAATACATATATATATATATATATATATATATATATATATATATATGTATTTAAATATAAATATAAATATAACAACAAAATGTTGAAAGTACTCCAATGGAATCTTAATGGATACCTAAATAACTACAACCAATTGCAGCTTTTGATAAGAAAATTCTCCCCAAAAATTATATCTCTTCAAGAGACCCACCTAAATACGCTAAGAAACTTCCCTATCCCAATCAACTACCTTATATACAATATCAACTCTGCTGGCAACGCGTCAGGCGGTGTCGCTATTCTTGTACACAAATCCATTCATCATACTGAGATACACCTTCAACAAGACTTCGATTCCGTTTGCATCAAAATCCACTCTAAATTAACCTTCAATATTATATGCTCATATATCCCCCCCAATCATAAGATTACCATCAATAACCTAGAAAATGTCTTCAGCAACATAGACACTCCCACCCTTATCACCGGTGATTTCAATAGCTGGCATATGCTATGGGGATCGCCCCGTAATAATAAGAAGGGACACATCATAGCCCAATTTATACAACAATCACCGCTAATCCTACTAAACGATGGCTCTCCTACCCATTTCAGTACACATAGCACCCTGACCCATGTTGATCTCACGTTCGCCACCCCAATTCTCGCTCTTCATTCCTCATGGCACACCGAATCCGATACCTTCTGCAGTGACCACTTCCCAATTATCACATCCCTATTCGAAACCAACTCAACCCCAATAATAACTCCCAAATTCAAACTAGATAAGGCAAACTGGCCAAGATTTCAAGACGCTAGCTACCATTTTCACCACCAACGCCCTAAAAGTAAAAATCTGAACAAGGAATCAGCAAACATTCAAAAAATCATTCACCAAAGTGCGAACTGTTCCATCCCACAGTCCACTTACCAACATAATATAAAACACCAGGTCCCTTGGTGGAACAAAAACCTTCAAAAATTAAAACAATCTAAAAATTCTCTTTTTTTAACACTAAGACGAAACATATCTACTACTAACATAATTAATTATAAAAAAGCAAATGCACTATTCAAACGAGAAGTAAAAATAGCAAAACGCACATCCCTTGAATCCTTTACCGCCGAAATCAACCCCGGCTCTTCTTCCTCTAGGATTTGGAGCAACCTACGCTCTTTCTGTGGTCTAAAAACAAGTCTTTCAATCCACTGCATTACCAAATCAGATTCCCAAGTCAATATTACAGACAACTTAGCCATAGCCAATGAACTGTGTACCTTCTGGTCTGCCGAATCCAGTGATGAAAACTTCTCCAACACCTTTATTACTCTGAAAAACAGCTCCCTACTAGCCCCTCCCAAGTACCGGCCGTCCGCCTCTGCCTTAAAAATAGAGTCACCTATTTCCACTCTCGAGCTTAACATAGTTCTTTCAAAATTAAAAGGAAAATCCCCAGGCCTGGATCGTATATCTTACGCCATGCTGAAAAACCTCCATCCCTCAGTAAAGCTCCGTTTAGTGGACCACTTTAATAACATCTTCAATAGCCACATACCTCAGCACTACAAGCTGAGTAAAATAATTCCCCTAAACAAGCCACATTCCGATAAAACTTCCCTCAACTCTTACCGTCCCATATCCCTTAACTCGTGCGTTGCCAAAACCCTGGACAAAATTATCGCCAACCGGCTATGGTGGTTTGTTTCCCATAATAAATCAATTGATAGCCGTCAAACAGGTTTCAGAAAAGGAAGGTCGATTTCGGACAGTCTACTAGTTTTAGACCACTTGATTTCGTCCTCTCTATCTACAAAAAACCATGCCTCAATTATATCACTCGACTTTACCAAAGCATTTGATAAAATTGGCATCCATTCAATAATAGACGAGTTGCGTTCGTGGAAAATAGGTCCTAAAATAATCCAATACTGCGTTAACTTTATGACCAACAGAAAAATTAAAGTTTATGCCAACTACCACTTTTCCTCAACCCTTCCCCAACACAACGGCATCCCTCAGGGATCACCCCTGTCAGTTATCCTATTTATCATCGCCTTCAACAAACTTAACTCCATAATTAATAAACACAAGCAATTTAACTTTTGTGCGTACGCCGATGACTACCATATATTTAAAAAATTAAACAATAGCTCTCAAATAGACATAGACCCTTTACTCACCGACATTCTCTCCTGGTGCGAGCATTCAGGGGCCAAACTCTCGCTCTCTAAATGCAAGCACCTCCATATTTGCAAAAAGCACTCCTGCCAAATCAAACTTTCTACCACTCTTACCCCTATAGAAAATACAGACAAATTAAAAATACTAGGAATTACATTTAACAAAAGATTTAACTGGCTAGACCATATATCTAACCTAACCGCTTCAATTTCAACACAGCTTAACATTATAAAATGCATTTCCAACAATAAATACAACTGCAGCCAGCTCAGCGTTATTCACACTATTAATTCCCTAATAATGTCAAAGATAGATTTCGGTATATTTCTTTACGGAAACTCCCCTGCTTCCTATTTAAAGCCAATTAAAACAATTTACCATTCCGCAATAAGATCTGCTCTTGGTGCCTTCCGCTCCACTCCCATATACAACCTCCTCTTCGAAGCCAACATGATGCCAATAGATATCAGAACAAAATTTTCCACAGCCAAACTTATTAGACAAATTTTACTTTCAAACGGATCACCACTGAAACCAACAATAGAAAAAATACTTAAATCAAGAAAGCCAAACCCTAATATCCCATCCGCCCTACATAGAGCCCTGAAATCAGTTTTAGATCTTGGTCTACCCTTCAAACCTTTTCCCCAAGAGAGACACCCTATTCCACCCTGGAATGATGTATCTTCCGCAATAGACATCTCTCTACACCAACTACCCAAACTCATTACTCCGTTACAAGTTTACCACCAAAAATTCCTAGAGCTGAAAAATACCTACTCATCTTACTCATTCATTTATACCGACGGCTCCAAAATGAACGGTGCAGCTTCTTTTAGCATAGTAGCTAATGATTCTCACCAGCAAAACCTATTACCTTACTACAGTTCCATCTATACAGCCGAAATTATTGCCATCCACAAAGCAACACTTTTATCGCAACTCTCTCCTCATCCTACAGCTATCTGTACTGACTCCCTTTCAGCAATAAACGCCATCTCCAATTCCACCAATACTTCATATTACCCATCTGCCATAAGACAATTACTATTAAAAAACATTAAAAAATTAAAACTAATATGGATTCCTGGACACTGCGGGATAAAAGGCAACGAAGATGCAGATAAGACTGCCAAAGACGCTTTTCTCCTCCCACTCACATTTCACAATAACTTTAATATCACAGATATCCTAAAACATATAAAAAAACATTTCAAATCCGAACAAATATCTCTTTTTCATCAAACGAACTCATACTACAATTCCAACAACACAAAAGCGAATACAATATACGACTACGGTCGAAATCAATCCAAGCTTTCAATTCCTCGCTCCACTTTCTCGAAAATTATTCGTTTAAGATTGGGCCACACCAACCTCACTCATAGTTACCTTTTTAATCGTCCTCACATAGCGCCCCTGTGCCCTATGTGCACCAACCAGCGTATAACCATTCAACATATCCTGGCGGAATGCCCACATTTACAACCTATACGAAATTCTCTATTCCCCACAATAAGCCCCGTCCAATCCCTTTTTGATCTCAATCCCCTTAATATAGAAACGATAATCCGATACCTCAACAATAGCAATACCCTTAAGGCCCTATAACATAATTTGTACATACAATAAGTTAAGCCCCGTCCTATATATTTATATGTAACAAATTTAAATATCCTTAACTGTTATTTAATGCTAGCTTAAGGCCTCGTAGCTATAGCTAAATATTTGTTCGCCTGTACATTTTACATTGCAGCCGAACTGTTAATAATAATAATAATAATAAAAGTTAAAAGTGAAATCGATCATTCAAGGTAGGATGCTGCACAAAGAACCAACTAAATATTTATTCACGGTGTATTGAAAAATCTTAGCAAATTGGAAATCAAAGGTTTTAAATCGAACTTTTTGTTCAATGAACGAACGCTTCTTTGTAGAACCAGCCTTTTTGCATACAAATCGCATATCTCTAAAATCGGTATGTGAGTATATATACATAGGTAAGAGGTGTGTGCGTGTGTGCCGCTTGCCGTTTTGGGATATTTTCCATTGTGGGTTGGCAGACAGACAGATCCAATAAAATGCAAACAAAGAATGCAGGCAACTTTGGCCTACGGCCAATATATATGCATGCTCAGTTAGCCATACATATGAGGTGTCGTATATGTGGCAGCGAGTGTGTGTCTGTGTGTGTGTGTGTACAGTAAACAAAACAATCAAGACACGCATATTGGCAACAGACACATCAGCAGAGTGAGTGAAGGCGAGTGTGTGTGTGTGTTGGTCAGTCAATAAAAATGTGCACTGCAGTGTCTCTGCCGCCCAAATGGAATTAACACGCACAGCAACAATGGAAAGGACCGAGCCAGGATTTAACATTTCTTTTTTTCAGATTTTTTTTGGTTTTTTTTTTGTTGTGGCTCTTTTTGGATTGTCCCAAAACACTTTGTCTCACTTAATTTTTGTCTCTCACTCACGGCAGGAATTTTTTACCAACACACTCTATGCACCAAACAATTTCAATTTAAATTGCCAGCTTGGCTTACCTATTTTTCCTTATTTTTTCTCCTCTGTTTTTTTAAAGTGTGCTTTGGGGACACTTATCAGTGTCAATAAAAGTCCACTGGGGCGCATGCAGCAGTAGCAGTAACAACAACTCCAATAGGAAAAACAGATAGACAGCTACTAGATATGCAGCTATAAGCTGAAGTTTCTGCAGGCTCTGTCTGTCCGCAAAGAAAAGAAACAAAATCAAAACATACAGTATAGAAAAAAGTGCAAGTTTCCATGGTGAAAAATTCCCTTTAGGAATTTATGAAGAGTACATGCATATACCATAAAATTAAAGTAAACCATTGGGCTGGGTTCAGTACTAAAGTCTCACATTTCAAAAGAAAAAGGCCGGGCAAATAAGAAGTCTGCTTAATTTGCCACCGACTTGAGAACAAGCACACACACTTGAGAACAAGCACACACACATTTATAGTTGGAGTTATACTAATAGACCGAGTCAAGGATCTAAATGCAGTATTGCTAGCAGCGCACAGTGGCTTCAATTTCACTCCATTTCCGTGTATATATATAAATATAGTAAGTATTTATTTACAGCAATGAAGAGAGCTTAAAAGTGGGAAGTTAAAGTACAAAGGAATTTTAGTCGATATCTACATGAGTCTATGCGGACTTTTTGGAAAGCGTTTCAACACTTTTCAATCTTTCCGCACTACATACATTTAAATTATTCCTTTTACAATTAAATTTTAATTGAAAAAATTATCATGCCACTTGTATATTTTGTTTAAATTATTTCAGAAATAGTAACTACTTTAATTAACAATTTAAGGATAGTTTTGATTTATTTTTTTTATAATGTCTATTACATTTGTTACACATACATATACTTTTATTTGTCTAGTTTTTGTATTTATTTTTTAATACTATACCATTTATATACTCTTTAAAATTTATTGAATTACCTTTTATTTCTTTATTTTGTGTTGCTGATAAGTTTTTCTTTTTATTTGGAAATTGTATTTTTCTATTTTTGTTTGTGGGTCTATGGGTCCACTTACCTGTTATTCGAGGCATAGCCAGCAGAGTGGCAAATAAAATCCCAATCTCCATAGACTCGGAGGCGTTTATTTGATATTTATTAGATTTTATTGTATAGTATTACAACACGGTTTTACTCCTTCATTTTTGAAAAATGTTAGCTTTTCTTATGAGATATTTAAAAAATGTGTAGTTTAGTGAAAATAATTGTGCAATTGTTTGCATATATAAAGCGATTTTTAAATGTGTTTATGTATATCAAGGAACATAGCAGTTTCGGTTGAGATCATTGCCCGATCTTCTTCACATTAGCAATCACTTTTGTGTTTCTTGTACTCCTGTTAATTTAATTGACAATCTAAAGAAGAGGGATTAATTAAGATTCTCTTCTTATTTGTGACCTTATTACTTATTACCTTAATTGTATGAGAATTTGTTCCACTATGCACCACATCCGCCTCTCTTTTCATTTCTTTTTTCAACGACAGCGCTAGTTCTTCTGAAAAGCGTAGGCCTCTGCTTTTCCTGTTCAGCACTCGTGGCTTGACCTTTCCCTTCTCCGTGCTAATTTCATGCTGCTTGTGTTTGTGGCAATGAAATAAAAACCTTTATTATGGTGAAGCTAATAATTACAAAGACAAAAAGCATTCAACTGGCTAAGAACATTATGGGCGCTGTTGAGCTTCGCCTACATGTGTGAATGGGCATCACTGTCTGTGTGTGTGTGTGTGTATGTGTTGCGCTTTGTCGTCTTTGCTGCCATTTGCGCCGCATGGTGTCGCTTAATTAAGCAATCGCAGACAGCAGGAGGCATGCAGCAAGCAAGGACAAAGAGTGGCAGCTTATGGCGCGCAATTTCAGCATTTAGTTTCGGCTGCCACATTATGCTTATGATTTATGTAAGTGTTAGTATAAGTGAGTGAGTGTGTGAGTGTATGGGTGTGTTGGTCGTTGTAGTAGCTGCTAAACATATTATGATCGTACATATATATACATACATATAACCATTAAACACACAGCGGCAACAACGCATATAGGACTTGATCTTGAATTGCTTAACACTCTGTCGCTGCTCAGAAGTAATATTAGAAGCAACTGCTTGTTAAAAATCTCTTCTTGAGTTTATATTTTAAAATTGATCAGTAAATTAATTGCATGAACAATTTCGTGCTTAATGAAGCCAGTTCTGAGGGATTGCCAGCCGATTTCACTCAACTCAAAGACTGTGCTTGTCAAAGTTTATTATTATGTTGTTGGAAATAATAAAGAGATATCAGCATATTTCAGTAACTCCGGAACTCAACTAGAAATCATTGCATTTTGAATTTACATTTTTGTATCAAGCAGTACTGCGGCAATAAAATATATTATTTTTGGCAGAAAATACAGGAAAGCAAAAAATGCTCTCACATATTACAAGCAGATGTTAAAAATGCATATGTTTGCGCCTTATTCCTTCCCCCCAACCCCCTCCTCATATCCCATATCAATCTAGAACGAATTGCCCAAAAGTAGCATCAAGTGCCAGGCAGTCAGTGTTGTCTGTAAAGCATGTAAATAATAAATCTCATGCAATGCACGAACTGCAGAGACAGGACAGGACAGGACAGGACAGGGAGGACAAACAGACAGTTAGATAGACAGACAGACAGCTAAAAGGGTAGATGGTGGGTAGGGCATCTAAAATGCATCCTGCATGCTGTACTTAAAAATCATGACTAGCCAGACAACATTTCTATGTGTGCAGCTCATTTTATTTCTCGTTTTTATTTGTACAACACAAAATTTAATAAAAAGCCAAAATATGGAAATTGAAATGCAGCCCAGCTCCTCAGTTCTTGAGCAGCTGTTCAACTATGCGAAGATGTCGAAAATTATTTACAAGTTGAAAAAAGAGGCATCAAAAATGGGAGTGCAAGGAAAAAAAAGGAACTGGAAAAAAGACGCATCGAAGTTTTTGAAAGCACTTTTCGCACAGGTGTGCTCACAATTTTCGCACTTCTTATGGGATGTCCAATGCATAGTGCTCATATATACATACGTACATACATATTTTTGTACGCCTTTGTTATGCTGCATGTTATTATTATTGTTGTTGTCGTTGTTGTTGTTGTTGTATATAAGGGCCAACACCATTCCCACAATCTCCCTTTTCCTTTTGTGCTGTTGCTTGCACTTTCAAAAGTGCAAACTTTTGCATACAACTAATGTGCACTTCCGCTTTGCTCGGCTTTTCTTTTCTTCCTGCTCGAATTTCTTCCTGAAAAGTTGTGCGTAGCAAGCAAAACAACAACAGAAAATAAGAAATGTGTTGCCTGTTGTATTATTTTGTGCTTCGAACTTTTTCTGAAGGGCTGACAAGCGAATGAATGGACGCGGGGAAAGTGTGTGTGTATATAGTAAAGAGAAACTTATGCATGTGCGTAAATGTGTGTGTGCGTATGTGTGTGTGTGTGTTGTATTTATTGTAAAAGTTTACAGGCACTACTACTAACACACAAGAATTGGTAGCCAACAGCCGGAAAGTGAGAAGGGAAACAGCACTTGAAACAGCGTGTCGAAATCTTAGGTGATAAATATCAATTCAATTAATAAATGTGCACTCAACAATGCGAAAAGCAGCCAAATAATTCATAACACAAAACTTTGGGAGTAGTGTGATGTACAGAGCAAAGCAGTGGGTCTAGCAAGTGGCTATTATTAGTGTAATATTATGATTGAATTGTTATTTAAAACAGCTTTGTAGCTTTTGATTTTTCTGCTTTACTGCCTCATAAAAATAATGATTATTTTTAAACTGCTGTTAACGCAACATTTATTTATTTATAGTTAAAAACAACTGTTAATTTTGCACAAAAAAAAAACAATTTTTGTTTTAAATATGAAAAGAATTTAAGGTATAACTAGTACAACTTAAAATAAAGGTGTAGTGAAGATGAAATGGCCTTAATGCTGTATTCGAAGGATATGTTATCAGAAAAAAAGTGCTGCGAACACAACACACGAAAGTGTTAATGTACTTCATCTTAAACTTGGCAATCAAAGGGTACGAAAAGCACGAGTAAATCTCAAGGGAACTGCCAAGTTTACGAGACCAAGTAGAAAATGGGGATTTTATAACGACGGCAAGAAGTTTGTGAACTGAACTTCTCAACAAATTCTACGGTAATGTTGTGATCGATCTCGATCTATAGTGATGCAAGGAACTAGAATTTCCAGAGGTATAGAAAACAAAATGGGCAGCAGAGCTCTGAATTGTTATGGAACAGCATTTAAAATGCCTAACATGCCGAGCTAATTTTTATGTTTAAAATGTAAATTAGTTTTGCAACTCCATGATTTCTTTAATCTTCTTTAATTAATTTCTTTTTATTTTTGATTATTGCTCCATTCACACTTGAAAATAAGCACTTGATTTAAATATATTTTATATATTACTCCAAGTTATTTTTGTAACGGTCTTTCCCCTCTGGAGTATTTTAGGCCATTATTCCTCACTAGATTAGCCACATAACTCTATTAGATGCACTTAAACCACTCAAAGCCCGACCCAGAGCCACCAACAGCTGCTTCTGACGCTGAATGCTGACGCTCATTCCAAAAAAAATCCAGAGGAAAACCAACTGAAATTTATGACCAACTACAACTGTCCTTCTCCTTCTTTCTGGCCAGCTACACAATAAATTCAGATGGCATGTCGGTCCATTGCAAAACGAAAAAGCAAAGCGTCTGTCATTAAATTAACGCTAATTTGTTTAGTGGTGTCTTGGGAGAAATAGAAGTGTCAACAGGCGAGTCAAGGCGGCACAAGCGGCGTATACGTTATTTTTAGTGACTAGCCCAGCCTCTTCAGTGATTTATGTTTAAAGTTTTTGCACTTGTTGGAATTGATATTAAATGCTGTAGCTCTAATAGGGTCAGGTGCCAGCATTAAGCTTTTGAGGCTGGTGCTGCATTGAACAAATTAAATTGAATCCGGCTTATTAGAATTTTGATGTACGTGCACGAAACGAGTGACTGAATCATTCAAACGAAATGAATTGAAAATCATGGCACTGCATCGCATTCAGATTCAAATTCAAATTCAACCGTAATGGGTAATAATGCATTGTTACCTCAGGAAGCAATAATTACGGCAGGCATGTAATCTAATATCCGTCTAATGCGCATGTACATAGACAGACAACCAGACAAACAGATAGACAGACAGACAGGCACACACATTTAGACAATCGGAGTGCATTCGATTGCATGTTGGCCGTAGTCAGAGGCAAAGGGCACCAACAATGAACGTAGTGCCGTAATATAACATAAATTGTCATTATTAAAGTGCTAATGAATTTTTGGTATGCAAATCTCGCATATTGCCGAAAGATTTGGACAATTTTAGGAAGCAACGAAAATGTTAGTAGGCTGACGGAAACTTAATTACACGTGCTTGTTGGAACGTTTAGCAAATTGAGATAATGAATAAATTCTAAAATTAATGTAAGCTGTGAATGCTTTCAGAATTATAAGCATAATAATAATTTCTATAGGATTATGGACATTGAATCTGGCACATTTCTGCAATGCATTTTCTTCGAACTAATAAATACTAAGGCAGTTGAATAATTAAATACTAGGGCCTTTCTTAGTTGTATGAAATTCTGAAATTCTGAGCATTTATTAAAATTCGTACATGTTTTTGGAATCGCTTTCACAATTACAGCTCATGTCTATCAGTTAATTGAAAACTGAAATGCATTAAAAGAAAAGAGCCCAATAGAAATGGGTATTTTTTTAGCTTATGCAAAGTCTTGCAAAATTAAAAAGGAAAGTGACTGCTAAGAAGTAAAATTGTTGTTAAAGCTCAGCAATAGATAAAATAAATATTTAAAAAATTTTAACCATAAAACTAAGTTACTGCTGCCAGGAAAAAATTGGGTTCTTGAAAAATGTGAATTCAATTGGAATTATGTATTATTAAAGCATGTAAAGCTTAAAGTGTTGTTTAGTATTGAAATCAATTTGGCTTAAAGCAATTTTAGTTTAAATGAAATTAAAATTTGATAATCTGCGTAAATTATTAGCTCAGGGTTACCTGTAAATTAATAATCCTCTTTATTTTGTAATAAAATGAATAATTTTATGCTGTATTAGATGCAATATTCTATAATTTTTATCAGCTTGTTTTATCAAGCAGCATTTTATTTATTGCTGCGATGCCATTTGTCTCTTTTAGCAACCTTTTTAGTCGAGTACTTAGCGTGTTATTGTTATGTACTTTTGAGTCCCACCCCCAAAAAGTATGCTACGCTTTTTCTCCCTTGGCGTAGGCGCGTAAACACACACATAAATTCGTCGAATGGTTTTAGAAGCAGGTCCGATTCCTCGTTCACACGACGCATATAGCGGCATACATACGTACATATGTATATGAAATTGCAATTTATGCTGCGTACAAAACAATTTCCAGCGCCTCAGACGGAAACACACACGCACTGTACCCACACACATGCATTTACTGTAACAACAACAACAGGAATAACAAGAGCAATAGCAACCATGCCAAAAAGACAGTGAATGAAAATTTATGCCGCATGTGTGACCGTAAATGTGTGTGCGTGATAAATCAATTTTCATTGCATTTTGTAATTGTGTAAAATTTGTGTGCTTGTGTGTGTGTGCGTGTATGTGTGTGTGAGTGGTACGCGAGTGTGGGCGGTTTCAATTTACAGCGAATAATACAAACATAAAGTATAAAGTATTTATGTAGAAGCGATGAGCTATTTATGTTTCGATGCCCGCCTTTGACTCGTTAACGGAAACGCTCGATTTTACATTTTGACCAATTGTCAAAGGGCCGGAGATTGAAATCGCGAAGAATGCATATATATACATACCTACTATACATATAAATAAAATGGTGCATAATAAAGTTGTTTGGCTTTATGTACAGACAAACTTCGGACGAAAGAGATTGCAGTTGCTATTAAAAAAAGGTCATGTCCACCAAAATAGGTTTAGTTTTGAATTTTAAACACTAAAGAGAGAAAAAAAAACAATCAAATTCTTTTATGATACAAGATATATTAATGGGATTTTTTCAAAGTTAAACCTTAAAGCTACAGTGACATAGCATGACCAATTTTGCATAATTGTTAGCAGAGAAGTGTAAATGTATTAAAAAGAAACTGATAGTGGTTTTTCCTCTTGAAAACATTCATAAATCTTTACTATAACCGGATCTTATATATTTGTTATTCATTTAATTTCCTTACAGAAGATAATGTTTTCAGTCAATTTACACATCAATTTATATAAAACAATTATTGGAGATATATCGATATAAATAATATAATTATTAAATATAATTAAATTAAATGATTAAAATGAACTACTGCTCAAAAATAAAATCAAATACCTAGTTGTTTACACATCAATTTATATAAAACAATTATTGGAGATATATCGATATAAATAATATAATTATTAAATATAATTAAATTAAATGATTAAAATGAATTACTGCTCAAAAATAAAATCAAATACCTAGTTGTTTCCCTGAAAAAGGGCGCTTTGGAGATGTATTACTGTATGTGGATATGTACGTATGTTAAATACCCATTGTATTGATTATCAGTTCATTTTGTGATTTATGTATGACAGGTTTAAGTCTCGCATTTGTCAATGCACAGAAATCATAGAGGTTAATTTTAATTAAAGCCCTCCAGCCCAATGCACACAAAAGCACAACCGCGACATCGACATGAATAAATGAACTGAGCCAAGTGTGTTATTTGTGTTCGACAAGCGACACTTTTTCGTGTTCATTTTAATGTTGACTGGCAATACAACATTATTTCAAAATGACTTATTTTTATAGTACCCGTACGTATTTTTGTAGGTATTTCTTTATAGTTACTATACATATTTAACCTTCTACTTCTAAGAAAAAAGAACAAACACGTTCTATAACGAGCACCGCAAGAAAACATCCCATATATGTTTTAAACTGTAGATGCAGCAGTAATATTGGTTACTAACTAATATAGTTATTTATAACAATATTTTGAATGTCAGCATAAATTTTAAATTATGTATTGATAATTATTTATTGTTGTACTAGTTTATTATATTTCCTGTTTTACTAAAACCCCTCTGAATAAAAAATGAACTTATCTAATTAGTTTTAATACATTAACTGTTTAGTTTAAATTTATTAACCAGAAAGCTAAGAAATAACTAAGCCAACCATTTTTTATTAATAGTCAATAACAGAAAGTTAAAATTCAAATGTGCATTTAAATAATTAATAAATAAATATATTTATTTATAATAATAATTTTATCGTTAAAATACATTTCTTTATTTTAGTTTTAACGTCTTAACATTTAGATTTTGTAATAGTTTAATATTTCAAGTTTTAATTAGCACTCAGAAAAAATATACTTATTTAATTAGTGTTAAGGTATTAATTATCAAACTTATTAATTGTCAAACAATAATTAGCAAACTATTCTTTAAAAATAGCTCAAATATTAAACAAATTACATATTTTATATACTTTTTTTTATTTTCGACATGTCCGTATACAGTATATATATAGTATAGTATCAATTCTACTATTCAAGTAACTGCCGATAGCCATAGCACAATGCTACATTTATCATAATATTCAAAACTTTTGGAACGAGAGCACGCAACGAGTTTCTATAGTGCAGCACTGGATTGTGGCATGGATAAGAAAAAAAACACAAACTACTTGAGTTCTGCAACGCTTGGCAGGCTGGTGGCTCGTCAGTCAGACAGAGAGACAGACAGACAGATAAACAGACAGACAGCGAGTCAGGCGGCGCTCTAGGCGCGCTGTTTTGTCGGGTGGGACAAGAGTTAAGGGCGTAAGATGCGTGTAAAGTATAAGATGCATTGATGTTGTCTCGTTTTGTTGACTCTGATGTTTCTGCGTCATTTCCGCTGGCAGCGCAAAAGTTGCTAAAGCACTTGAAAAGTACGCTACAGTTTTCTTGCATCTGAACTTTGTGCGTGGTGGCATTTGTGTTGCTTAAGATGGAGGATATTAGGTGAATTGAGCTGAGCACGCTTATGTTTTGATAGCAGTTCTCGAAGAATATGTTTTATTCTGTATTGCATAGAAAGGGGCCCTTGATATTTCAACAGACTGTTAGAATTAACCTTTAAAGTTTTTAAGACATTCATTTACATTAATTTAATAGCAAATATACACCTTTCTCTGCCACAGTTCTTTAACTAAATTAGCATTTGCATAAATCGTTCCTACGGCAACAAACGTGATAATGTTACTCTACCAATATTAAACGGTTCTACAAAAAGTAGTTTTCATATAAAAAAAAAAATCAATTTACACATGTATATGACTAAAAAAAGGTGTGCTTTGATTGCTTGTAAAATAATAAATGCTGACTTGATATTTAATAAGTTTTTTTTTTATTAAGGAGATATCTGACGCTGTTTTCCCACTTCACTTAAACAGAATTAAATTTTATTTGGCTTATTATATATTCATATTATATTTAATGTATTGGCTAACATAATATTTTGAAATGTATTGCAGGGGAGTGTCAAGAAGCTGAAAATATCACTGTTGAATAACCACTTCTTGTTCTTCAGACTCCAATTATATTTATTACACAATTATAAATGAAATTCCGCACACCTAATTAATTTCTAATTAAATCATTAGCTTTATACATTGTTTTCACGCCCAAAGTCTAAGTTGCATGCAACGCATAAAGTTGCTCGTATCCTAAATGAGTACCCCACCACATTAAGTGACATACTTGAATAAACTGTCAAGTGCACAAATACACATGACCCCCTATACTCTTCCCGCTCCACGCACACACACAGACACATGTTGTTGACTTTTAATGCCCCAGCTATAAATGTATAGTCCCATGGGCGCAAATATGCGAGACAAAGCGCAACAGCAGCAGCAACGGGCTGCTCGTTGCGAAGAAAAAAACCACAGAAGCACACAAAGTGCAAAGAAATAAAAAGTGGTAGTGACGGAGAGAGATTAGGAAAGGGGGGCGAAAGAGGGAGACGCAAAACAAACAAACAAACAGCAAATGACACACACAGCAAACAAAGCGACGAGCACAAGCAGAACATTAAGAAATTTGTAAAAGCAATGCGTTTTATTTAATTTTTATTGCCGTTGCCCCTGTGGGGCAATTTATGGCGACAGTGAGAGTGAGGGAAAGGGAGGAAGAGAAGAAAAGATATACGTGTGAGCTTGTGTGTGAGTGTGTCGAATAAAGCTTTTAAGAATTATGAGCATAAGCAACAGCCAGAAAGGCAGCCTGGCAGCAAGGCAGCCGCCACAAAATGGCAGAGCAAAACAATTAGCTGCCAGCGCCTGAAAGTATGCCACAAAAATTGAGTGTTTGTCTGTGCACTTTTGTACAGATTGCGACGTGAGGCTGTTAAAAGCTAACGCGTGACTGTGACTATGCTGGCCTCAGCAAAAATGTTGAAGACATGCCTCAATGATTAATGCTTTAATGAGGCGCGATAAATACACAAATACATACATACGAGTACACATACATACATAGAGCATACACGTACATGCGTAGACAACGGAGCGCTTAGACAGCATGAAACCGCACAGGATGCTCGTTGGACAGGCAGGCTGCTGGACAAAGTTGTGCATGCAACATTAACAACGATTCCAAGTGCCATGCACACACGTATCCTGCAACCCGCTCTCACTAACATACAACATATGTGTGCTTTGAAGTTTGGAGATGGGTGTGGACAGTAGTTTATTGCATGATCGTGAGCCCAAAAAGCCGTGAGTAGCACGAAATAGTCTGCTTCTCGATTGAATATATTAATTCAAAAATACAATGTGATCACCAATCTTTTGGCATGCTTGATTTGCTCAAGATATCTTCTAAAAGAACACAAAAATCTACCTAAGAGTGATATTTGCAACGATCGTTCCCTTGCGGGCTATGTAAAATAATAGGCATTTTTATAGTTTGTAATAAACTCGCCTTTTGTTTGTGAAAGACAAGACTACAAACAGAAGCAATGTAACCCTAGCTCTTCTGGCTCAAAAAGTCTGGATGTTCGCACAGTCAAACGAACAGTTGGGTATGCGGATTCTTCTCGTCATGTTGATCATAAATTTCCCTATAACATAGAGTTCTTCCACAAACATTTGCTCTTTAGACATTCTTCGCACAACATTTAAAAAAATTATAAACATGTAAGAAAGTATATGAAGATTTATCAGACTTTGTGTACACTTTATAAGTTTATGTTTAGTAGTCATCGAAATTTATATATACACCTAATTCTGCTTTTACACGGTTTTGATTTAACACGGTTTGAAAATTAAACACTTTATATATGGTTGCACAACTTTATTTCATTTAGCGATTTATAACGATTTATAATTGCATATGATCAATGTCCTTTTTACACGGTTTTTTACACGACTTTTTATGAAACCGTGTAAAAAAAGAATTAGGTATATATCAATGCCAATTTGCATTTAGTGACTCACGTAATATTGCTTTTTTTCACGCGCTCATCAGTGTTGTTGGTGCAGCCCACACTGTTGATATTAAAGACCAAAACTTGCGCGTAACATGAGATATGCAAGTGAAGTTTTTGGCCGCCACAAAAGGGATATAGTAACAACAACAACAACAACATCAACACTGTGGCCAGCGGTCATGTCTGCTTGCAATGTGCATGCGCATGTGCCTGTATGTGCGTGGCCTGTGCGTGTGCTTGTGTGCGATGTCTGACATTAGTGGGCAGGCTTCCACTCATTTTGCCGAGCGCTTTGCTTATATTAAGCTTAATGTCGTTTAGTGGACATTGTTGTTGTTGCTATTGCTCACCATAGTTCAGCAATTGTACGCAGCTGAGCTTAGTTTAAAAAACAATCGTTGGGCCACAATTCGCAAACCCGACATTTTCCGGCCACATCTCGTGTATGAGTTAAATTAAATTAAATTAATATATGAATTTGAATTGGAATAAAGAACATGCAAATACATATATTAAATTAGTCATTCGTTTGGAAACTAATTTTACAGGATTGTGACTAGGAAGTTCTGCGCAGCTTGTTTGAATGCATTTGTTTGAATGTTGATAAGTAACATTTTTAACATTAAAATTAAACAAAAGGACACATTTTCAAGTTTGCAAAAGCAATTAACAGTAGCTGAATAAAAAAAAAAATTAATTAAAAAATACATACTTTGACTCAACCCTTGCCATATTCAAATTATCTTTATAAATTGTGGATGCTGAGGAAACACAGCTGTTATGCTTTAAGGAAAATTGTTGCTTTTGGAGCAGAAGAATAGCAATTGGGGAAGGCAATAGGCATCCATCTGTAAAACTCAAATATAAGTATAGCAAAAGCTTTAATATTCAAATGGTGTTTCTCAAGCTTTTGAGGGAAAATTGATTTTTTTTTCTATTTTTTTTTTTTTTTTTTTTTTTTTTGAATTTGTCAGCCCCAATATTCAATATTCATGCTTACAAAATAATTTATCGAGAAATGCGACACGATGCGCTATGCATATTTAAAATAATTGTGTTTGTCTACAGAAATTGTTTGTCCATATGTCAATAACAAATTGTGATAGCATTTGGAAAAAAGCCCATATAGCTCAAATGAAGCTATATAAAAAATATAGTCCACCTAGTGATAAACGGAGTTCAAGTAAAAAGGTCGAAAAAAAAAAAAAAAAAAAAAAAACGAGCAATTTGCCAGAAAAGCATTCTCACAAAAACGTGACGGGGACTTCATGCTGCCAATAATTTTTCGTTTTTTTGGTGGCTGTTGCTGTTAATTTATTTGCCGGTTGATTATGATGCGCTTTCCGGTAGACGGCGGCAAAACAAATTAACTTTGACACTTGTCCTCCAATATGTATGTTTATTTTACAGAAACGAAAATGCGGAAGTGTATTCATTTCCGCAACACTGGGTGTGGAGTCCAAAAATTTTATGTAATTGGGAAACGTATTTATTTTCATAAAAATAATAAAATGTAACCTTTTCGTTACAAAAATTGCAGCATTTTTTAACGTTTTAAACTCAATATTGATTGTAGAGTTGATTTCCTTTTTATGACAATTCTACGGGTGGCAAATTTGGACTATATTTCCAAAGTATTTTGTCCTTTGTGGTGAATTTTGTTAACAGTGATATAATGTATAGAAATAGATAGAAATCTCTTTGAAAGGCAATCGAATTAAAATTGGTGACTTGTTTATTTTTCCAATTTTTTTAGAAATTTGTTTTCGTACTAATTGTCAAAATTTATTGGTTTGCAATAAAAAGAAAGGCCATAAGGCAAGTATGTTTCAAACAGAGTTGAAGGCAGAGTTTAGAACCATTTTAATGTTTAATTGACAGATAAATTGGACAATTTCTTCACTTCAATGTCTATACTCATTGACATTTTGAATAACTCTAGGAAATAATTTGTACTTTTTGTACTTAAAATTTACAATATTTTGCATTTTATTTACAATAAAATACAAGGAGCTTAAATACAATATATATTCTATACTACTATACTATACTACATACATATATACATATTTGTGTGGTTCTGTTTATTGGTTAAGCTGAATATTTGGGATACAATAAATTATTTAAAGTTATAGAAATACAAAAGTTATTAAACTTCATTGGCTCGACCTGCTTTCCTTTGCTGCGTCTTGAGGCGAACACTTCTTTTTGTCGTTGATGGCCCGTCTGTCCTGTTCTGTCCGCCTGTCTATTCGATTGATAAAAGAAAAGATTTTGAAAGCTTAAAATATTTATAGAAAGTTGTTTCCCAGTTCCTGCGATGCTCCATGAACGGTTTTAGGTCTGCGTAATATAATTTTTTATTTATAATGTATATTGTTTCTACAAACATACATTACATAAAATAGTTACACATCATTAGTTTAGTATAAATATGTTTAGTAAATGTGCATACTTAGATGAAAACTTAAGCTGTAGTTAAGGAACGATTTAAATTAGTTGCGCCCTTGACTAATGCAAGTGCAAATAATGTGAAGTGGTGGCAGTCATCAGCAAATTATCAGTATCACATTTCACTTTGTGCAATCAGTGTAACGCTGACGCAACAACAACTGCCATAGCGGCTACAATGCAATACAGCAACAATAACAACAACAAATAAACTAAGCAAATGGCTCAAATTGCAATCCAGCTGAGAACGACGAGTGGTCATGTAAGTTGCTCAGTCAGTTGGCATGCGGTTGCCAGCTTTGCATTTAACTAATTACGGTAATTAATTAAGCTTAAGACTCACACACACACACACACTCTCATAGAAACAAACAATGCACAGACAACAGAATTTTCTTCAGTCGTTGCAATCAAGTATGTATGCCTATCAGAGTACCTTGCGTGCTGCGTAAGCCGATTTGGCAAACCGAAAACCTGAGGTTTCATGCCCATCAATTCGAGCCAACAGAAGTAAAAAGTGTAAGAAAACTATTTGTTATTAGTCGAAGAGTTCGTGCTCTTTTTTTTTAATTCAACTAAAGGTTTTTTTTGTATTCTCTCTTTCAGAGAGTTGTGTTAGAAGAGTTGTACAATTGTAAGCTTTTGTGATCTACTAAGATGCAAACCTCTTCAACTTTGACAGCAAGAATATATCCCTATGGATTCATATCGTCATGCTAGTCAGACCTATTCTTCATCCGGGTTGTTACAAATTTGCACTACAACACAAAAATGCCCTTAAATCTTTCAGTGATGGGTATTTAACCATCTTAAAATGAAAAAAAAAAAACATTTTTTTTTGCATTAGAAACTAAGCGACCCCAATACGTGCTACTAAATGATTATGTTTTAGCTTTGGGTTATAAGGCTCCATGTCGCTTTAATACCAGGAAGCCAGTGTTTAAAATTAGTATGGAGAGATAAGTATACAACTATCCCTGTCCATTTGACCATCTGTATGTCCAAGGATTCCAGAAAGTGTAGCAGTTGGAACTGTTTAGCTGGTTACTGTTTTTAGCTATCATAAAAACTAAACACGTTAAGTTTCAATTCAACAAGTTCACAAATATAGGTTGTCAAAAAGAAGCCTTATTAGAAAAAATACTATATAAATTTAATGATGATAAAATGTGCGACACGTTGGCCAGTTATGCCTCGATTTACAACCAAATATAGTCAGAGGCCTACAAATAATAAATAATAAAATTCCCCAATAAAAAAGTTCATAGACAAATGCAAAATTTGGTCAACATATATACTTATATTAAAAAAAAAAAACAAAATTATCATTCTTTCCCCAAGTATTAGTTAAAAATGTATCGAAATTCAAATGGGCATGTCTATGTCGAATCGTTGGTCATATAACAAAACGTCTCCTTCTTCTTTTTGGTATACCCTTAAAATTCTTCTAGATTCCCCAGAAAATATGCATACTCTTGTAGCTTGAGTGTAAGGGTATATAACCCAGTGCTGTAGAAGATGCAGCCTGGCAATTGTAATTAATGCGCTTGCAGTTCAGCTTTAAATTCAATTTAATTTTAATCAATTTGAAGGCGTCAAGCAATGTTGCGTATACGTAACGAACAAAATACCGTAGTCTTGGCCGCCTGCCCGCCTGCCCGCGTGCTTGCTTGCCTGCTTGCCTGGTTGGTGTCCGTTGACTGACATCATAACGACAGCCACAAATAACCGCAGGATAACTTCATTTGCATGCGATGGCAGCGTTGCCGTCCGCCATTTGCGATTCAACGTCATGCAAACACAACTCTCACGCATCCCATATTGCATACTTTTGGGCGATGTTGCTGCTACATCGAAAAAAAAAAAAAAACGAAAATAAATTGCCGCCTACGCTGCACTTTATAACAGCGAATGAGTCCCATTGTATGCCGGGTCTATTCATATATGGATATGCGAGTTACACATTTCGGTTTGTTGTCTGTATTTACATGAAAAAAATCTGTTGGTGTTGTTGTCAGTTTTGTTGAAGTTGTTGCTGCGGCTACTGTTGCAGGTCCTGTTGCAGCTCCTGTTGCTGTTGTCATTATTGTTGGCAGTCCTTTGCTGCTCATTTTACACGTATATAAAAATTATATATATTAACAGATAGTAGATAACGTGCAAATAATAAGGCACCGAATTTCACATGCGCTTTTAATTAATGGGAAGTTTGTTTTAACTGGAAATGATTTTAAATATGTAAAGAATTAATCAAAGATAATCAAGCATCATTAAAATAATTTACTATACTTTGTATCTAAATGCTTAAAGGGTATACTACAAAGCTTAGGTGCTTCTAAGCCATTAGAGCTAGCGACGGAACACTGCAGATGTAGGCTCGAAACTAACACATGGAGAGCATGTTTATTATGAACCATATTTTAACGATCGGTGGAAAAATCACACACAGTATGATGTACTCCTAATTTCTGTGCCTAACATATTCTGAAACGTCATGAAAATTTGTGTATTATATCATATTTTTCCGTTTCTATATTTTGTTTTTGAAGATGTCGTTAAGAAGTCATAATTTATGTATTTTGTATAGTGTCTGGATATATTTTTGGAATGTGTGGTAAAAGAAAGGTTTTTTAGTAGAATGGCTGTAGCAGAGAAGAGTGTAGATGCAGTGTATTTAAGGTTCTATCTGGAACAACTTTTGCGTTATAATTTATGGCAGTTAATATTTTTTTTATATTTTTTAAAATTTATGAAATAATACGTATTTTGAGTGACAGTACCTTCCTCATACTAGTATGTTTCTTCCAGTTAATACACTGATGGTGCTTTAATTATAAAAAAAACTTGTTTAATTATTTTTATTTATTTATTTTATTTATTTAATGGTTTTTACTTCAATCTCCCAAAAATGCCTAACATTAAAGTTAAATCTTAATTCAAAGTTATGAAAATTCTCTTGCATTTATTTTAAACAACTATTAATGACAAATCTTTCGTTATATTTATTATTATTTTTTTTATTACTATGTATTGATAATAAATATGAGTATCAAAATTGATAAATTTGTTCAAACAGGACATCAAATAACTCTTACCCATATGGGTTATAAGCCAGATCGCAGTTATAGCCATATTTAGTCAGAGTTGCTTTGCAGGTGGCTGAACAGAAACGTTTTTAATGAAAAGTGAGCTATAAAGAGAAACTCTAACCAAGCAGATGCCAAAAATGTTTACAATTGAAGCACAAAAACTGAAATCTTTATTAGTTTGATTTTTGTCTCGTTATGTTTGATATCTGTACTAATTTTTGTCGAACAAAGCTTATACACATTTGCATGCACTTTTGCTATTATAGCGTATAATGCAGCAGGAGTTTCGAGCGAATAAAAAGCTGCCCATGAATATATAAATAAAAATTAAATAAAAATTGTGAAATTTTACAATAACGACGATTCATAAATGATGTTGTAGAGCACATATACACATACATATATAGTACCTGCGTGCATATGTAAACGATTTTCGGAATATGAATTTAAGCTCAACTATAGGAGGGAATGCTTGGGGGCCAGACCGAGTCTCATTTTAAAGGGCTTAACAAATTGTAAGGCTTAATGTGCAGTTTAAGTGACCAGAGTAATGCAATTAAATGAAATGCTTCCCCAAGAAAGTGTGCCCATAAATTTTGCATCGAAAAAACTGAACCTGACATAAATAAATGGTCAATTTAGTTGTTTGAGTCTTTACGAAAAGAAGCCAAGGGTCAGCTAAAAATTTGCATATGAAATGCATAAATTTATATTTTGAAAGGGTTAACTACTGCCTTCACAAAAGGGTTCGTTTATGATGCTTAACTGACTTAGCAGTTAACCACGTGTGCAGATGGCTTTTTGAATTACCAGAAACAGGTTTTACTAGGCACTGAAGAAGTTCGCTAGAACTTCATATACAAGTATGTATATAACTTGGTTTTTTTTGACACTGTGCCATTCTGATTCCACTTGTCATTTAAGTGTGACAGATTCTGTTTAATAAATTATTTATATTACATTTTTTCATAAACAACAATACACTAAGAACTAATGGAGTATTTTTTTGGAGTTCTATTTGACATTCTTCCAACCAGCCATATAGTTTAGGACTGGCTTAGTTACTCTCTAACGAATTCTGCTGATGGAGAAATATCCTGCTCCTAGTTGGTTATCAAAATGCCAGCCAGCTACAGCATCCAAAATCATTAGAAAAGTTGCAATAAAAAATAAAAGATTTAAAAACTTCTGTTTTTAAAGTAATCTGCAATTGCAATAGCAACGATAAGAAACACAGTGTCTGTCTAGGCTTAGATTATAATCCTATATAATATTGGTGGATTAGTTTGATTACGATGTTTAAAATTTGGTAGTAAGTTAGCCAAAGTTTCTGCTGTGGGGTTAATAGAAGTCTTCCTAAAATAAGTTTCGTCGGCTATGCGAAAAATAATCGCTTGAATTAAATGCTTCTTCTTAGACTATAAGAACAGTAATATACTATGTATAGTATAGTGGGTATATTAGGCGGTGTAAAAACTTGATTAAAAATGTTATGTAGATTTTTGGATTCTTCTTTAATTTAGAGATTTTCTTTGACGGTTTATAGTCTTTGAGTTTGTTTAGACAGACATTTCTATTCTAAAATGCAGCTGATTCTGACCGTTTAATAATTACGTTAAAAAAAGTCGCCTGTAATAATGTTAGCTTCTGGCTAATATTACAATATTATACAATGCAATAATATTAGAAATTTAATAAAATTTCTGAATAAACTTGTTCTTTCTACATGTTTTTCATAGTCTTTGAGACTGTTTATCTTTAACCAAAAATTTGTTCTTCTACAATGCATGAGATCTCATTCTTAATGGTTTGTTTAGATTGCACCAATTTTAGCTTTTGGCAGTAGATTACAAATTTGTAAAACTTCTGCCTAAAAGTTATTTGTCCAAGATTTCTTGCTGAGGTCTTCTTCGTGTTCCTTAGACACTATAGTAGTTAAAGGTAGTTGCTTGGGGAGAGAACTCACTGTTTAAAGCGTCCACTGCCAGCATATTATGCGGCACATCATTGTCGACATGGACATTAACAACAAAAAGCACTTTATTGCCATCATCAGTGGCTGCAGCGCCAGCTGAAATGTCGACAAATGTCCCAACCACATACGAAGGGTTTCGGATATAAACGCGGAGGCAAAGGCTGCATTTGGCAACATGCGACACGCTCATCGTCATCGTCATCGCAGCCGTATCTTCGTGTCCGTGCCGGTAAATGGCAGAAGCACAAAGGCCTATATACTAGTACCTTCAAGCTTGGGTGTCCATGTGTGTATATGTATGCTTGAGCTCTATGCAACTTTGCACTGATAATATTTGGCACAGCAAGCCAGATGCTAGATGCTGGGCGCCAGTTGCCAGTCGCCAGTAACCATGCAACATAGTCGACATCGTTGTCAACGTGGTAGATTCTGCATTTCGGCTGTCAATTGTGCAATGGCTTTTGCGAACTGTGTGCGTGTGTGTGTGCGAGTATGGGTGTATCTGGAATGCAAAGCATTGGACAGCAAATGGTGGCATCCTTCCACTATACTATATACGAGTATGCGTGTGTGTAATGACTTTAAGTGTGATTAGAAACCCAGGAGTCATACATCTTTGTTTGGTTGCAGCAAATGCAACACTTCCCCATCCGACACCAAAGCATATACAAGTATGTCTGCCTTCAGCCTTAATGTATACTCTTTTTGCGTTTGAAAACTCATTCGCTGAGCGCTAATGGCCTAATTTGCTAAAAAACACAGCTTATTTAATTAGCAAATCAATAGAATATTTTAAAATTTAATTCATCAATGTGTTAATAATTCAATTATTTAATCAAATACTAAATCACGATTTTATTATATTAATCGAGTAATAGCTTGATCAATTAAATATGTATTATGTTTGCAAAATAATATAAAAAGAATAAAGCATGGCTCAGCAAAAGCTTTATAATCATTTTTGTTTTTATTGGAATTTACAAAATATTGTTAGGTTGTATTTAACATAAGAGTATATGTTAATGAATAGTAATTATTTATTTATAGAGAGAGAGAGAGAGAGGCATGTGGCAGAATTTGTAAAATTTAATTTTTGATTGCCCATCTGCTTCTTTTCAATGGAGCTTTTCTTCTATAAGTTGTATTTAACATACGAGTATATATTAATAAATAGTAATTATTTATTTTTTATAAACATGTGGCAGAATTTGTTAAATTTAATTTTTGATTGCCCATCTGCTTCATTTCAATGGAGCTTTTCTTTTATAACTTGTAATTAACATACGAGTATATATTAATAAATAGTAATTATTTATTTATTATAAACATGTGGCAGAATTTGTTAAATTTAATTTTTGACTGCCCATCTGCTTCACTTCAATGGAGCTTCTCTTCTATAACTTGTATTTAACTTAACTTGTATTGTATTTAATATATACTCGTATATATATTAATGAATAGTATATATTTATTTATTATAAACATGTGGCAGAATTTGTTAAATTTAATTTTTGTCTGCCCATCTGCTTCACTTTAATGGAGCTTCTATTATAGTGTTTGGAAGCATTATAAATGTCAATGCTGGAGCTCATGTAATGCCTCAAAAGCATGACATTAATCAAAAAGTCGTCAAGCCTGTGGCCATGGCCTTCTGGTAAGCAAAGCCTGCAAGATCCCTAGAACAGAACACAAAGAAAACGAGTGGCATTTGTAAAGTGCATTTGCCACTCGCTACTTTCCATTTGCCATTTACCCACACTTTTGCATTTTTTGCTCGGCTTTTATGGAAGGAAGGTATAGTGACAACGACAAGTAGGAGCAGGAACAATGTGAACAGCAAGACCAACAAAAACAACAACAAGAACAGCATATCGGTATCGAGAGCGCCTTGTAATGACATCCTTCCGTTAAGCCATCGATAAAAATGGTACAAGTAAGCAGATTGTCCTTGACTATTAGTTATTATGTAGCTACAATTTTTTTCCACTTGCTGTTGCTTTTTTCTCTCTGCTTCTTCTTGTGATGTTGCTGCCGCCGTGCCAATAATTTTGAATTTTTTGTTCACATTATGAACCAGTCTGTTGCCTTGACTTTTACTTCTTCCTTTTTTACTGTTGCCGCCTCGCATTGTCCCCTATTTTCCCTTTCACAGGTTGATGTGATAATCCAGACTACTGCTCTGTGAATAATGATGTTCAGCTGCTCGGCTTTTAGCGTTTTTTCTTTTTTTTTTTTATGCCTCCAGCCCAAAGCATTTTTTCCAAAGTTGTTGGGCGTAGAGCCGCCAACGTAGCGCGTGCTGTTGACAGTTGAATAATAATTTCTGGCTAGTCTGCAAATATATTTGGCATATTAAAATGTGCTCATATATGGAAAGGAACTTTTCGACTTTTAACGCCAAAATGCTGTTAGTTAAATAAATAATTTGAACAGAACTGAGGTGCTCGTAGTGCGTTTGCAAAAATGATTGCTCAATTGTAGTTATTGTTGTTTGTGTTAAGTATTGAGAGTTATGGAAGTTTAATTAAAAGTTAAACAAGACGTCAACACGTATTTTAATATATGTTAAAACTTATCTAAACTTTAATGTATTATTATTATTGGTGACATAGTTATCTCAAAGAAGCTCTTCATTGTACCTCAAAAGTGGAAAATAGATTGAATTTATACAAATAAATTAAATAGATTGAATTTATAAAAATAAATAAAAGCGAATAATGATATTCTTCGTACTTTCTGGGACATTTATACGTGAAGATTGTTTAATTTTAAAATAGTTTGTTTATTGCTCACGATTTTAATAAAGAAGGCACTTTGTAAAAGAATACTTTGTAATTTAGTTGTTCAATTTTTAAAGAAAGTGTTAATACTTTTTACTCGATGTTGAATGTTTGGTCAAGCACCATTATTAGATTCATTCTTTAAGGACTACAAATTGCGTTAAATATTATTTAATTAAAAATTTTCAGTATTACGAGGCCTGCTTGGGCACAGAAAACTGAATAATGGTATCAAATTTGTATTTAAATTAAAATAGGCTTTATAACGAGGAGCTAAGGGCACAGAAAACAGAATAATGTAGCACTGACGATTAAAATAACAGCAAAAACGGTTATTAAACTTACGCTTTATATGAGATAAGATATAATCACTATAACAGAAGGGATCTAATAAGATGTAAAATCCTCTATGTGTAATTTTTACCAAATTTATTAAATTCGAGAAACCATTGCCCCAACCATTAGCTTAAAGCGTCAGTGTTAAATAATTGGTAAAAATTTATATTCCAACTCCCACAAATACACAGCGCAAATAAATGGCCACCGCTCCGCAGTGTCTACTTACATCCAACATAAATTCAATTAAAATTAAAACAATATTTTGTATTTGTTTTGCAGTGGCAAACTGCAACAAACAATGGCAATGCATTTGGCGCTTTAAATTCCCACACAATTCAAAAACCCAGTCAACAATTTTTCAGCTAGCCAAAGAGAAGACAAACAAGTGCAAAATATTTACTATACGAGCACACAGACAGATATAAACGATAATGTTATGTAATTATAGGCGCTGGATATGTGTGAAAAATGAAAAATAAATTACTAGCAAATATACGAAATTAACCATTTTCGAGGCAAAGGCAAATGCAATGAATGCTCAACGAAAACATCCATAGTAATAACAACAACAATAGCAGCAATGGCAACAATGGCAACAATAGCAACAAGTCTGGCAATAATGGCCGCAAAATGTACGACGTGCTCGAAATTTAACACCATGAGAATGAAGCGGCATGTAGAAAAGACAAAACCGCAACAATTTACAATAATTTACATGCAATTTTTACTGACCAGCTGACAATTAACTTACGAAATGAGTTTGGTGTCGAAAGGCGGCAAATTTTTGTTGCTGCGAACACTGTGAACACTCGTACTTGTGTGTGTGTGTGTGTCTGTGCACGCTTAAACAATTTGCATAAGGTCTTTAAATATACTTATTCGAATATGTGCAGAGCATGTTGATGGGACAATGGAAAAAGTTTAAACGAAGTGACATGAACATTCATTTAAAAAGTAACAACAAGCAATTAAAAATTTACAAATTTACCGCACTAAACTAATTTAAACGAAAATGCTTGACCCAACAAATGCTCTATATTTATATATGCAAAATGGTAGTAGTAACTGCAGCGGCAGAAGCAACAATAACAATAAATGTGTACAAACAACACCAACAACAACAACTACAATCAGCTGGCCAACTCTCCACAAACTATGTAGAATATAAACATTGTCAAATATTTACATATATGAACTTTGCATATGTTTTTGTTCAGCTCATGAATAATATGTTTGTTTGGTTGTTTGTTTGTTTGTTTGCTAGTTCGTTTGTGTGTCTGTTGGTATTCATGCACACACACACACAAACACACACAAACACACTCCTATGTAGTTGCTCACATTCGCCTATGCATGTTAATTTGACTCTGGAAAAGTTCTCATCAGACCCACATCAATCTGCATCCTATTTCTCACTTTTTTTTTTTTATCAACTGCACACTGATTCAAAATTTGAAATGATTTTTCCGAAAACTGTTATATTTTTCCAATTGCCCTTTACTTCACAATTGAAACCATTTCATTTAAACAAATAATTTATTTATTTGAAGTGCTAGGTTATTAACAGCTTTTCTTTTAATGCAGAGAAACGAAGAGAAAACTTAAGCCTGCAACTGAACTCGTTTGAGGCAGTCATTTATTTGCTTAATTTCATTTCATTTCATTGCTTCATCAAAAAATTTCGTTTGTTACTTAAATCTTAGTGCAACTATTTATGAAATATTTGTTAAAAAAACTTCGAATTAATCAAAAATATAAGCTAATTAACTACATTTTTAAATTGAATAGATAATATATAAATTTTGTTTATATTAGATGAAATTATATCGATTGGAACTAAGACACTTTTTTACCTTCACAGTTTTTAACAGAAAACTCGTCACAAGTTAAGACTTGACTTGATAATCTGCGTCGAAGAAAGTAAAAATTTGTACCACGAATTCATTCAATTTTTTTAAAAAGAATTTTTCAATACACTCTTATGAGTGTAATTTGTGCTCATGAATTAAAACGTTCACTATTTTATGATATTAAATGTGACAGTTTCTAACATAAATAGCTCGCCCTGACCTAAGAAAATCGCACGCGAGTATCTGTATCTAACAATAGAATAAATTACACTTGCTTTTAAAGTTTTGCCTTTATGTTTCGGTCTATTAATCATTACATTTATCTACCCCAGTACCAACAATTTTTTAAGTAGTTATTATATGTTGCTTTGGGGATTTTCTATGCTTCGGCTATGTGTCTTGATTTGAAATATATATAACCTAATATTTCCGATTTATGAATTATTAGAAGCACATATCATTCTTAGTTAAAATATTAGCAACAATCTTTTCAAGGCTGATATAGCCTTTCTTCAATTAAGAGCAGCAAACGAGCAGACTTATGAAAGGTGTTGTAACCTGAAAAATATTCTATATGTATATATAGCTTTAATGTGGGCGTATTTGAAATATATTTTGTAAAGTTCTGGCTCAGTTGCATATTAAAATAAATGAAAGAGTTTAACAATTCAAGTGATAAATGCAAATATATTTTGCATTAGTTAAAGCAAAACCATATACTTGCCATTAAAATAAGACTTAACCAACAAACACACACTTTTTTCAGCAAGCTTGCTGCAAATATTTTAAATAAATACATTTTTTATAGATTTTTACACACTAAAAGTAAATTTGAACTGTGCAAATATAAAAGGACACATCACTACATATTTATTCTAAAACAAAAATATATGAATAAAATAATCCGATTTAATCAACCATGAAAATTTTGGACCACATTTTATGCAATGAGAGTAAAGTAATTAGCTGTAAGTCATGAACAATTTAATCAGTAAATGTAAATTAAATGACTTTGACAGAATGTAGAAGGTAGAACAAATTTTTTTCCATAATTCTAAAAGAATTTGGAATGTCCGCCCAGTGTGCTTTGCCAAAATGGTGCACGCAAAGGCAAATGAAGCATCTGCCACATAATTAGTGTGTGTCTGTGAATGTGTGTGTGCTGATGGCAACGTGCTGAAGTAGCCATCCGGCATTTCAAGTGCAGGCCCTCTGAAACACAGCAGCGAAAACAACAACAATGTAGAATGCACAAGATCGCAACGCACTTAAGTATGCAACACAAAATGTTCGTACGTTGTTTGTGTGGCAAAGGCGCCGTATTTTGTTGCAGTTGTTGTTGTTGCTGCTTGTATATGCGTGTCTGGCTAGCTCAGCATTTCAGTTTTCCACTGCCACTGTCTTTGTTGTTGTTGTTGTCATTGGTGTTGTTCTTGCTGTTTGGCTATTTACTTAGCCAAAACGTGCGTAAAGTTTTAACTTTTTTGCTGGCACGCCTTTTTGCAAAGACATTTGTTGCTGTCATTATTCCTGTAGTTGTTGCTGTTATGCTTGCTGCTATAATTGTTAGTCATTTGGCGACCCACAGCTAAAAAGTTTTCGACATAGCATGCATTTTATGTCACTTTAAAAGCCAATTTGTTAAATTTATGGCCGAGCAGCTGCTTTATACTACATAATTGAACCAAGAATATATTTATGATTGCAATTTAATTCACTTATTTTGATTTACGCTCACAGAAAAAGTAAAAGACAATTTTCTACATTAAAAAGGAGCATTCATTCCTAATTAATTTGTGTATTTTTCCTAACCTTGATGGACTTTTAGTGTAATTGAAAAATGTCCATAAACAAAATCAATTGCGGATGCAACTCAGGCCACAATATTTCAAAATTAAAATGGCACGTCAATGAAATAAGTAGTTTTCCTCGGGCCAAATGGTACTGGCAATTAATTGGTCAAATGGTAAAGTACTTGGAAGCTGTGGATGTCAAGCATTGCTGTGTTGTGTCATGAACAGAATGCAGACTGAAAAAAGTTTTAAAAGTGAATAAAAGCAAGAGAAGTCCAATAGTGAACTCAGTGTTATATACTTTATTCTACGCGTGTATAGCAAAGATAAGAAAAATGAAACTGCTGCTGCAGCCAGAAAAATAGTTATGCCAATCTTTTTTATGTATGCATTTAGAAAACAGCAGGCATTATCTTAGAATTTATCGGCATTTAAATATTTATAAATGTATTTCTGCTGTATATTTATATTACCTCGTTGTGAGTGGAAGTGTGAAATGTATCATCATCTTATGTATCAGAATCGTCCCCCAACTCAGTACATACGAGTATATATATACAAATAAAAGCTTACAAAACTACTTAATTATCAGAGAATTTTAATAATAATAGAGTTGGTTGTAAATTTATTTGTTGCTGACTTGGAGTCATGACTAGGTTATCATATTGTTCACAGACTAGAATAACAAAGCAATCCTGCGAAACAACGGTTCTACTTTTTGGTCATATCAATTTTCAAATTTCCCTGCGTTGTATTTTTAAGCATCCATCCAAAACAGCTTATTGATGCGCATATGGTAATGAGATTATTTGAATTATATTGTAATTCGAAAAACATCAAATACGATTACTTCGAGAAAATACAACTAAGAGGCGCAAATAGGTTGGCATTTATACAAAGAAAGGCACACACATACACACATATTTATACACATAAAGTATACATATATAGTAAGTAGTACGATTGGCGATTGCCAATAGACAAACTCCGCTTGAGCGTATAATTGCAAGCAGTGCTTTATAAATCAGCAGTATCGGCATCCTGACTTCTTACCGCCTCAGCCTCACCTCAACTCCTCAGCTCACTAGCTGTGTGTGTATGTCCGGATGTGTGTGTGCGGTTATGCACTTGTGTGCATTTGATTGCCGAGTTGCTGGCTAACTGAATGGGTGACTGACTGCTGGTTGTACATTTCAATAAAACATTCACTGCATAACTACAATGGGATAAGCTCTGGGCAACGAACACCAACCGTTCCCACAAAATGGGCTGTTTTCTCAAATCTTGAAATAAATTTAAAGATACAATTATATATTTTTTTAAAACTTTTGAAATTTAAGTTATTTATTAGTATTATTAGCTATCTGGTTATTAGTATCTATTTAATTAATTATTTTAGTCAGTCGCATAGTAAAATTTTTGTTTTTATAAACAATTGGTTTTTGTATTAATTTAATCACAATACTATTTATGATTTGGCCAAACATTCATTACCGACATCTCAAATCTAATACTTTCTAGAGCAACCTAAAATTTCTGAATTTTAAAACAGATTTAAAAGAATTGTTCTGTTGTTGCCACATTTAACTTAGAATCTGCAATTCAAAACTCTTTCTAGAACATTTCTGCATTTAGGAACTAAGTATTAAGGCAAGACAAGTCTTTGTGGAATTTTGTAGTTAAAAGAACTCTTTTTAAAGACAAATATAAATGAAAGATTCGCTTTGAAACCACATTTCGATATAAAAAAGGATTTAAATGAAACTTTTCTCTTAGTCTGTCATTTATTTAAATCAAACCTTAATTCCAAAATTGTGTAATTTTTCCAAAAAGCTTTTCGTATTTATATTGTTCAAACAAACAACAAAAATGCTATATTTGAATTATATGGTTGAAATCTTAAACCATGGTTTTAACTGTCTATTGATGACTAATATTTACACTGAACTACATCCGCTTTTTGCTTGCTTCATTTATATTTATGTTTTCCAATTTTTTGGGTGATTCCACAGTTATACCAATATATTTTTTATTTACTGGAAACCTTTTTCAATTCTACTTCAATTCTGCGTAGGTATCTTTAAAGGAATTCATTTACAAATATGCTTGTACGTACATTTAAAAGTTTGCAATATTTTTGGTTTAAATATTACTAGAAATTGATTTGCGTGTACTTCTAAGACATTCCACTTCTATTCTTTTGAAAAAAAGTTAAATGATTAAAATTGTTGAAATGCTGCTGTACTTCAGGGTTTCATTTAGTGAGTAATCGAGATGAGTTAAATGTAATCGAATCGAAGATGAAGTTAAATAGTTGCTCTTTAAATAGCAGTCAATCGAAATAGTTGAGAATGGATGAAACTAGTTTTAGTCGAAGGTCATTTATTTTCTTTACGCAAAGTTTCAAAAAACTCCACTGCACGATGGCTGCAATAACTTTACAGAATTCAACACAAGTTCAACGAGTGTGGCTTGACTCGCACTAATTCCTTTAGGATGATGATGCATGGATGTGCAGACTCAATGAGTGATTGACTAACCAGCTGTCGGTCTGACTGGCTAACTCATTGACTGACTGACTGGTTGACTGACTGAGTGAGTCGAGTAGAGACGAGTGCACAACAATAATGGCCACAAATGCAGCCGAGCACATTCAAAGTGCCAAGCTATCTGTATCGGCCGTGTCATTGTTATGGCTTACAGCTCAAATATTTACACCATTAATTGGCAATAATGCTGTCAATGCGATGGCTAGCTTCACAGTTTGTTTTGCCTTATAACCTAATTATTGCCTTTTAGCAGTTAAGCTTATTTCACGGCAATTAACGAATCACTCCACCTACTGAAGAAATTATTATAATTTGTTTCAGATTTTCCAATTTTTGTTCCTGTGTTGTGAAAATTTTGTTTGTTTGTGTTATCAACGTTTTAAGTATTAATCAAAGAAAAACAACAGCAAAAATTATCGCAGCACTTCCGGCACGAAGAAAAACAAAACAAAGTAGAGGAAGAAAATAAAAATAAAATTTTCTTCGACGGGGACATTGAACTACTCGGACGGTGCTCAGCCGGAGGCGTTGCGCAATATGTTAAAGCAACAATAACAACAGAAACCACAGCAACAACAGCAACAACAACAACAAGAGAAACATTAATAGAAATGGCAGCACGTAACATTAAACTTCAACAGCACAGAGTATTTGGGGCTTTCGGGCTGCGTTTTAAAGTTGAAATCATGATGTGCGCACACACAAGTATGTGTCGTAATATGAAACTGGCACGCGATCTCGACGACGACTGTGGCCAGCACTAACTATATAACTATATATACCTGCCTCACCGACTTAAATGAAATTTCTATGCAATTAAATTTAAATGTCGAATAAATCAAACCACTTTACAGGCACTTTACAGAATTGCCAGAAGGGAATCAATTAATGCGATCATTTTCATTTGTGTAATTATAGTATATGCAGCGATTTTACGGTTCAATAAATATAATCGTTGCCAATCAAATAGGCGTTTTTTAAATATTTTTTTAATATAATATTTCAATATACATACATTTTAGTGGCCTACCTATTAACAATTACTCCTCAATGCCAAAAAATATACCACCATGGAGTTGCTGATTATTTTCTCTGCTAGGGGCTAGAAATAAATTAATATCAACTATTCTCGTCTTTACAAAATTTAACCATTTATGGCTTTACTTTATTTTATTTGACGTCATACAACAGTTTTCTACAATTCTGAGGTAATCAACTCAATTAACCATTCACAAACATTTCCTCCACACTCACCGAAGCTAGTATAAGCAAATAAACAAAACACCAAACTCAATTAGATGACATAACTAAATAATCACAAACACATTCGCAAACACTACTGGGCTGTGCGAGGAGCTGAGAAAACAGAAAAAGGAGCTCAACAAGAACAACCAACAAGAACGGCGACAATTTTGAAACAATGACGAACACTGCTGCTTGAAAATTGCTTAAAATGTACTCAGAAGCCATGCCCAAGGAGCACTTGCGACAGCAGCCATAGACTTGGAGCCGCAACTGTGGCAGGAGCTGGGCGGGCCCAAGCCGCATGAGCTCCACGGCATTCCAACATGTGACGCACGTGACAAAACTTGTCAAATGACTTTACTTTGCTTTGACTGCGAATCCGTTGTGAAGTAAACAACGACAAGTTGAAGGATGGGAGGGGATGTGGTGGGCTGAGGATGTTGGGATCGTTGGTGTGGCCGAAGCATATTTCTCTTATGAAATGCGCAACTTAGAAGGCAATGCTTCTTACACTAGTCAGCATGTGTCCTTGCAGTAATTTCAACTTTTGTAAGAAAATTGACGCCATAAGTTTTTCGAATATCTTATAAACCAAATTTGAAAACACTCAATGAATGTGGGTTCGGTACTGACTGACTAACTTGAAGTACAGTTACAATCTACAATCTGCTAAAATAATACAATTGTTTCCTATTAACTTGAATTCCTACTAACTTGAAGTACAGTTACAATCTACAATCTGCTAAAAGAATACAATTGTTTCCTATTAAAGTAATATTCCCATTTTGTTGCTATAAAATTAATACTTTTGATGCGTTGGACTAAAAAATCTCAGCTGACTTTGCATGGAACTTTGCATTTTTATTTACCAAAACTTTCCAAAGCAATTGCTGATATTCTGATGACGTAATATTTAATATATGAATAATATTAAATATACTTATTCAAAAAACTATTATTTGTATTATAATATAATATTATATTTTATAATACAACGTTATAATTTCAACTTCAAAAATAAAAAAGCCTAAGAAAAAAGTATACAATAATGTCTAAGGACAGACAAAAACTTTGTTTTTAAAACTGTTTGCCTTTGTAAGTATTTCAACAAGCTTTCTGATTTTCACAGTTTTTAATATCCCAAAACATTTCCCAAAAAGTATTCGACTTGGACTTAAGTATGAACGAGAATTTTGAGGTTGACCAGTGTGGAGTCTTAAAATCCAAACACTTTAAATGAACAACAAACCTACAGTTTTCAGAGTCAAGAATTTACCGATTAAGGTCTTATTTCTGTTACAAAGAGATATCAATTCTTTGTCATTGCCGGCGCACTTCTCTTCTCTTTTTTTATTTATTGCGATATGTTACAGCTCAGTCTTCTTTGAAAGTTGCCTAAATATATAGTATGTGCTTTTTGGCATATGTACATTCTGTATTATTCTATTATTCTTACGGCTTTCGAAAAAATGTGTTAAACTCCACACATTTCCAAAGGTTCTTGCAACTAAGAACTTAGCTCAGACACTTCTGTATTTCCACATTTTCACTATCGTTTTTCTATGGCTATGATAAACATATTGCATATTACGATAAATAACAATTTTTTAATAAATTTGCATTCATAAATATGAGTAGATTTGTGAATCAGAGTTATAGGCAGGCGGAAAAATAAATATAGCTTCGACATAGATGGAAAATTTTAAACCTTTAACGCGTCCCTACAACATAGAAATGCATTTTTATATGATTATAAGAACACTTGTACAAACAAGTCTCTCCCAAGTCATCATAATCAAATGCTAATCACATAACGTAGCTATTTGTAATCGATATTTGAGCCTTTTTCTGCTTCAAGCCGTACATAAGTTAAAGGATTATTTATTAAAATTTTTATTTTTGCCATAAAGAAATATATTTTATTGCTTACTATTTTAAAACAAAGAGGTTTATATTTTCATTCCTTTATTAGTTCTGCGATAGAGTAGTGGTAGCAAATGCCGTAGAAATAGAATCAGAATTTATTTATTTATTCATTATATTTTTATGTCAACAAATATTGACAGTCGACATAAGGAATTATAAAAGTTATAAACAAGTTTTTTAAAGCTACGAAAGCCTAAGTAGGAGTAATCTAATCATATTACAATAATATGTAATAAACTATTAAAAGTAGCGATTGTAGGAGCAGAAATAGAGCAAATAGTCGCATAATTATTAGAAAAAGAAGGCGAACTAGCAGTCAAAGAAGTAGTAATAGTAAAAGAATAAGAAATCTTCACAGTAGTAGAGCACCAGCTGGACTAAAGTAGTAGTAAAATTTGCCATGCTAGTAACAAATATATAAATGCAATAGTAGGTACGTCCAAATAATAGGCAATAATGATAGACATTATTAAGTGAATAATAATATTACTAGTTGTACATATTAGTGGAAGTGATGCTACACCCTAGTAGCTACAAGAGCCAGTATTAGTAGCACAAATACTATTTAGTAATATAATTTATAGCAATAATAGTATTAAGTACTTTAAAGCAAGTGCTGTGTTGTTCAGTGTACAAGTGGAGATCTTGGGTTGGGAGGGACTTGAATAAAACAATAAAAAAGAAACCTTTCGCCAGTCAAAGAGACGTTGTGGGGTTAACTATGTGAAGCAGGGCTGGGGAGAAGGCACTTGTTGCGCTGAAGGCGCTTCTTCGGTTGCCAAAGCATTAGCTGAGTTATGAACGTCAGGCTCTAGGGTCTGTGTTGTGGGTTGTTAAGGGGCTGACCGGAGTGTGGCTGTGTTTGCGACAGCAGAAATATTTTACAAGTGCAGTGAAGTGTATTTCTATTTGATTCGCTGGCAGGCGCATGACTACACAGATTTATTTTTTTCTCTCTGCCTGCTTTCGCGGCCCCTGGGCGTTGGCTACCTCAAAAGTTAAATCGAGCACAAATGGTTAGGATGGGCATTCGAAATGGCATTGGAATGGGAAACATTTGCAAGAAGCGTCCAAATAATAGACAATAATATCGAGTTATTAAGTGATTGTAGAATTATTGGCAACAAGTCTTGTAGTAAAAGAAATGCATTCTTGGCAGACAGATGATTGCAATTATAAATTAAATACGGATTATTATATCCATTATGGTTCATAAATTTCATATATATAACTTATATGTATATCTTGCCCTATGGTTAGCCTGATAACAACAAAATAATCATTTCTTACAAATACAAAAATGTGTTGATAAAATGCCAAAGTCCCAAGTGGAAATTGGATATGCTGACCAATCCCTATGCTTTCACATTAGATACAACTTAGGAGTTTTTAGAGATAAAGTAGGCACTTAAACATATATAGTAGGCTTTGAAATATCACTAAGCAAAACGAATATAATTGCCTGTATTCGATTGCTTGGAAACTCATTCTCGTTACGACTCCTATACGGCAAACATCTCTCGGCAGTAACCAAAATTTTTTTCTATTTATCCTACTTCCGTAAACAGGCTAATGTAAGTGTAAAGGGGAGGGAGATATTGAGGCTGTCTTTAAATGAATTCAATTGGTATTAACAGAAACTATTTGCTGCAAGATGTGTAATCCTCGCATATGCTCGATGCCTGGAACGTGTTGCGGACCAACTGGCGGTTTGGGTCCCTGCGGTCTGTGTGGAGCGTATAACGGACAATGGTTCAAAGCAATTAACCATTGTTGCGGCCCCTGTGGACCCTACGGCTGTTGCGCATGCTGTGGGCCATGTGGTGGACCATGTTGTTAGCCTGCTTAGAAGGAATGTAGGATTCTAAAAAGCATTGAAAACTGGTTATGGTGGCCCCGAATGGGGAGCGATGCACGGCCTGTGGGCACTCAACAATCAATACCCACAATAGGCCATAGCCTACAATTTGCTAGCGAGGCATTTTTTTTGCTGTCAAAGCCAAAAGTGAAATTTTTTGGTTATGCCTAGGAAATAAGAGAAACAAAAATTCATAGTAAAAACATAATAATTAAAATACTTGGAGTTTTTGGTAAGGGTTCTGAAGAAGAGGGGTAAGGCTGCAGATAAATTGGACAAACGTTCATTAATGATGGGCGTGAGTTGTTGCGAAAATAAAACATTATCTAGCTTATCATCAGAAATAACTGTTGTTACCACCTTCTGCTTAAATTGCCATTATACTATCTATTTTGTTGGTGGTCTAAAACACAGCTAATTGGCTATATATTTGGCGATATATATTCTCCCTATCATACACATTCGAATAAATCTTGATATACCTGAGAAAAAGTTGCTTAAAATATTACTTTCTCTATAAATTGCTGCTTATTTTTTATTGGAAAAAAAAAGATTTTGATAGGTAAGTATAGCTTTCTTAAGCATCAGTTTTCGAGCGGCAGTTTTTCAAAAGTGTAGACGATTTTTGTGTTCTTCGTAACCTGTTAAAAGTTTGAAGTTCAAAAGTGAAACAATTTTGAAATCTTTTTTTTTTTTAAATGTCTAATCGTACAGACATTTATACATCCTTTTTTCCAACGTAAAATTTATAAAATATGGAAGCTAGACATTGCGAAAAGGTACTTTTATAGCCTCTAGTGTTCAATCAACTTTTTCTTGTTCATTCAATCATTTACAAAACTCTTGTGAGGACACGCGAAAAGCCAGAAAAGATTTATCTATTGCTTTCAAATCAGAACAAATTCCTTCTATATATTGCTTGGCGAGATTATACAGACAGAAACGAGTTGGAAAACAAAGGCATTTGTCCTTTAATTCTTCTCGCAAGCGTTCACCTGCTTCCATGTTTTGCGTTTGAATTTCTCCAACATTCCCTCTATCGTTTGGATAAATCTTAACCCAATATTGATAAATGGTGCTATTGATTGAAACCAATGCAGAAATAGTTAATGTATTCATATCACTGCTTCACATTTTCAAGTGGCTGTTGTGTAGAACAGCTTTTCGATATTTTATCATGTTCATTTGTCCGCGGGGCGCATTTAACGCTAAACTGACTCGATTGTAAATATTTGGCTCGTTTGGGCTAATGACACGCCAGGGAGTCTGCTAATGGCTGACTAAATTGTACAAAATGCCTAACCGAACAGCACTCAGAGAGTGGATGGATAGGGAAGTGTGGTCGAAGTTCTGTGTGTTTTATTTAAGGCTCACTGACAATCATGCTCTTCACGCTACGCTGTTGCTCTAAACGCATATGAATTGTTTTAGGGGGATTACAAATTTGGCGCTGAATGAATACTATGAAAATAATTTACGGGGTAATTATATATTCCAAGGGGGCCTGCGAGGTAGCGATGAAAACTAGATATACTTCATTCACTACTTGGCGCGCTTCGAGGAGTGTGCAGCGCTCAGTGAGGGGAAGAACTCGGCGCTGTTGAGATCGGGGGCCTCTCCTTTGGCCAGCTTTGTCATTGGCTTCATTGGTTGGTTCAGCGATGAGGGTGGTGGCTTTTTCTTGCCGGATGCGGCGGCGGCACAATCGCCCTGGCTATTCCGTAGAGCCGGTGGCACATAGACTTGCTTCTTGACCTCCGGCTTGGAATGAGCTTGCGATGGCGGTGGCGGCATGACCGTTGCTACTGTTGATGGTTGCTCAGTGATTTCCAATTTTTGCCAGGGACAAATACTGGCATCCTCAAGGCCCACCAGCACACCATCTCCACCAGAAGCTGAATTTCCCATGCAATTGTTGCTGTTGTCGATCGCTAGATCGCCGCTCAACTCGCCATCCTGTCTTTCGCCAGCATTATCAGTGGCCGGACCGCCAGCACCTCCGCTAGCAGTGAGTGCCATCATCCCTGATCGGGACACACTGGTAAAGTGCTTTCGATTCTCTTCAGTGAAATCGCACCACTCGTCCTCCTCATCGTTGGCATCATTAGAAAAACGTATTTTAAACTCCAGAGTGGAGGCATCGGAGGTTGTTGTGGAGATGCTATTGGTGCCAGACCCAGAGAAACTCATTTGAGTGTCGTTTGCCCGTGTCTTGCCATTGACTTCAGGCACTTTGGTCGCCTCCTCCAGGGTGCGGTACAACTCGTCGGCAGCCAAGTAGTTTGGTTTTGTTTTGGACTTCTTTTTATCCTTCTTGGCAAAAAAATCATCCAAACTGGACATTTTTATTGCTTCTTATATTTAGAGTTCGTCGCTACGCGATTAACTAATTAAAAATGAACTATTTTGAATGGTATATCCCTATTGATACCAAAAATTTTGCTTTTATTAACGAGTAACGTTAGGCGATATTGAAATCTTACACACATTTGTGACTGACACTAAAAAGACAATTAATATATGGCCTATTAAATTTCCAGCTATACATAGATGTATTTCTATTTGAAAAGCAAAATATGAGGAATACTTTTATGTGGCTTAGGACTGAAAACACAGCACAAATGATTATCTATATACGGTAGCTGCTGTCTCAAGATCAGATATTGCAGAGTTTATTGGGAGTATATTAGGGGTTCGTAAATTATTCATTAATGAAATATTAATTGGGAGCTTTAAACATTAAAGCTTTTTTGGTGGAAGAGGGGACAACGTGAAAAGTATATCTTTAAACTTTCACTACTTGCACTGAATAGTCACTAGGCATACATTTTAGGGACATTTTGTGGCCATCTTTGGATATCCATAATATATTCGCATTCGCAAATATTTAAATGGTAATTAATTTTAATAAAACAAGCATTTCTTTCGCTAGCTGTGAAGTTTTTTTTTTACCGTGTTTATTATTGTTAAACATTATTTATAATTGGAAACATTAAATAAAGTATGGAAAGTATTTAATTGTAAATTATACCAAAAATATTTAGCCATCAACAACTTTTTCAAATGTTTTTATTATAATTCGAAAACAGTAGTTTGGTTGAACAGTTTGGCGAAATTGTTCTGATGCTGTGTGAGGATGCAAGGAAATAGTTTTTCTATACATATATATAAATATGCTCGTACATTGTATTTAATATTCTTTTCAATGAAATTCATGTAGTGTGTGTGTGTGTGTAATTTAATTACACATTTGAGTGTAAGGCTTCCTATACATTGCGTCATTCAGAAGTAAAGACGGACCTGCGTGGACGAAAGGACGAATAGTGGAGGGGGAGTCAGGGAGTCAGACAGGCAGACAAACGACCACACTAATTAAATAATAAATTAGAAAAGGGCGTGCGCGCACTTTTCATATGTTGCCCACTTTTTGTTTTATGTCATTTCATAAAAAGCTTTGCGCTCACTTGCACAAATGCAATGGCAGGCGCTGACAAGGACAATTATTGCACAAACACGCACACACACATACACATATATACACAAACTGGTAATTACTCAAGCAGACGACATCGCGTCGAGTTTGCAGTCAAACATGTGCATAGAAAAACATAATGAACATATGGCACAGTGGCATAAAAAGATTTTTTCACTCAAATGTCTGTGCGGGCGTAAAGCAAGGGGACAAGTAAGAGGGCGGGGGCGATGTCATGACGCGAGCATAATTCTAATTAGTAACATATGGAAACTATATGCAGCCGGATACACAAAAAGAATTTGTTCATGTTCCCTGTGCGTAGGCGGAACAGCAGGAAATCAACGGAGAAATATACATTCGTGTATGTGTAGCCAAAAGCAAAAGCAAGCAATTCTAGAAAATAATAATAGACGCGTCATCTAACATCTTAACTGAGTTACTAATCATTTATAGTATTTCAGAGTTGAGATAAAAAGGGGTTGGGAAAAGTTAATCCCGAATACACTTGCGAAATCCCTTGCTTTAGAAAACTATTATTTTTAATCAAATGTTATCAAATGTTATCAAAATTTATACAAATAAACCTGAAATTGTATTAGTGTTTGTTTAAATATATATATATTTGTATTTTATTTGTTGATCAGTACGAGAAAAGGTAATGCTATTATATTCGAGTAAAGCATTAGTTTCTGTAGATTTCAAAGGCACTATATGTACTTCTATGACTAAAAGCTTTATGTATCTATATATGACAATCCACTTCACTTAATTTTCTTAGACTTGTTCTCGTATATAGCAACCAACTAATAATATATATTACTTTATATTTCCTAAAATGCAAAATCGTTAATTTAATAACCATAGAACTGTGTTTATTTGTTATTCGAATCTAGAACATGCAAGATAATCAACAAAAATACATACACCAATGCAAACAATTAATACTAATTTTAATTTCAATAGCCCTTAGGCCCGCACCAGCCCAATCTCCCAATATACTTCTACCTTTAATTGTTGGGACTGCTATTGGCAGCCGCTAATTAATAATTATTCAATTAACACCCAGACCACAGGAGATAAAAGAAAAGAGAAACGAAATTGGCCGGAAGCTGGCAGCTAACGAGTTTTCAAAACACATTTAATATACTTTATTAAATGTAACCCAATTATGTGCCTTCGATTTTAGTTTTTCATTTATTTACAAAGCCAATCGATATGCTGGTGCCATGAAATCGCTTCCGGTTATTTAACTAATTAACCAGTCGCTTGAGAGCTTTAGGCAAACCTTTAAATGCACGAAAACATAAATTCAATTTATGGGCATTGGAAAATTCGTCATGGGCCAAGTTTTTCTGCATTTAAGTCACATGACGCAGCTATATGGATGTGCGATGTGTCTGCCAAGTCTGCATAAAAGTTCTGAAAACCATCATTGGCCAGCAGCATGGAATCGAAAAGTGAGCGAGCAGCAAAATGTGAGATAGGGAAGTCGCAGCCAACCAAGTGAGACAACAACCAAGCGATATAACCCTCATATACACTATCTCAGGGTGTACATGACTTTGGCAGTGTGTTTGTTGCTTTAGTTTGTTATGCGAACTCTATTGTACTTTTATTTAAAAAAAAAGCCTTGATTCCAAAAACTGCATTTACATGACTCGCAAATTTAACAATCTGAACAATTGTTGATGGGTAGCTTTAATTTCGTTTCATATAGACAGACTAAAATTTATTTATTACAGTTTTTTATAAATTTGTTTTTTTAATTGAATCTCTGCTAATTTGTTTAAACACATTTTGTTCTAATTTGTGACAAACATACTTTTAAAAGTGTACTATTTATTAACCGTTAATATGAATAGAGTGTGGTTCTTCTAAAATGTTGTCTATCTATCTAAAAAACTTCTACATTCCTTGCTTCAATACAACCTGAAAATATATGGGCTAACAGTAATTAAAAGCATTTTTTTCTAATTTATATAACAATTTATTATTGAACAAATTAAAAGACAAACTTACATAAGTTAGTTTCGTTGTTTGAAAAATGTTCTTAATTAATTTCAATAGAGTCCTGTATTTCTAAAATCACGTCTATAATACTTTTACATTAGTTGCTGTAACACAATAAGAAAATATTAATTTAACTTTTGAAAGCTTCGATTGCTATTTTAGATTCTTCTTTCAGCTAATATGATATGAATCTGTAATTGAAAATAGTTGTAGTTGAAAATACGGTACATTAGTTGCTTTAACAAAAAAATAAAATATTAGTACACTTTTCGATTGCTATTTTAGATTCTCTTCAACAAGTTTTTTTCAGCTATTGTGATATGAATCTGTAATTCAAAAGTGCATTTAATATTCGATGCTGAAATTAAAAATACTTCCTGTTTGTATGTTTTTTTTTTTTTTTTGGCAAACACTAAAAATATTGGCGCCACCTTGGCGGGCCGTCTGCATTGGCGGCGTCTCGTCTCCAGCTTTTGCTCAACCCACAGCTGTTATTGTTATTGATTTTGCTGTTGATGCGGGAAAGTCCTGTGCCAGGGCTCCGGCATGATGCATAATTTTGAAACACCCTGAAAGCAGCATCAGGAGCAGCAATGAGTCTGCTTCTGATGATGACATCATCATCATCCAACAATTTTCAACTTCGCGAATTTTGCTCACAGGGGTGAATGAAAATGTGTGACTCTGCACATGTGTGTGTGTGTGTGTGTTTGAGTGTGTTTGCGGAAGTGTCTGCTGCTCACATTGTACGATATGTGTATGAACATTTTATTTTATGCTTATTATGGCTCTTTTCGCATCACCCTCGCACACAACTTTAAAGCTGTTTACTTTTGTGTTCATAATTTCCAACTTCCAACCCAACTCGACTGTCACAATTGTCGCCTTGCGTCATATTTTAGATTGCTTTAGTGAGTCACAATTGTGCATAATGGTATATTTATTCTTACCGGGCATTAAACTAAATTGTTACAGCACATTTAAATTATAAAACCTTTTTGTCACGTCATGTCAAACGCACGTTTTCCACTCCTTTCCACATGCATGCTTCACGCTTGGAAATTTGCTCAATTAGCGAAGTTAGTTGCATACGCATGGACACGTTGCATAGTCACACAGATTTCCACATGTTTCTACAACGTTTCGAGTCTCGAGTTCGAGGCGTTGGGAAATTTCCAGCAACTTTTCAAATATAATGCAGGTAGATGATTGGCCAGACAAATAAGTTATTGAACTAAAGATGAATATGAAATTGAATGGTGCAAATATTTGTTGCTTTACATTTCGAATATTCGCGTTACATTCTTAAATCCCTCTTAAATTAATAAATAAAACTATAAATTTCTTGGTACGAAGGAGCAAGAAATCCGATTAAAATGCCTAACTTTTAAGAAAGCCAACAAGTAAAACAATTGCCTCTAAAATTGCTGCAACTATTTGAAATATTTGCCATTTATTCCAATTCATATATATATAATTAATGTGTTGTTATTGTAAGTCTAGTGCTCACATTGGTAACACTAAGCTGTACTAACCAGAGCTATAAATAAAGTAAAAAATAATAAAAATGTAGGAAGGGCGCAAAGCCAAACGAAAGCTTGAACTTTTGCCACCGCTTCTGTACACGCGTAATACACACTTAATTATCATTCGAAGCGGCAAAGCCAAACAAACCAGCAACCAAATGAGGAGGAACATGAAGAGCAAGAGCAATAGAGTGCTGGAGCTGGAGCTGGAGCTGGCAAACAAACAAACAAACAACTAACAAAGAAATTATTGTGCGAGCACACTCCAAAAGTCCTACATAAACATTATTAGTAGCATACAACTTGGGGCCACGTTGGAGTCTAATAAGAGCTCTAACACACACACACACTTATAAATATATATATATAGTACGTACATATGTATGCATGCATGACTTACATGCAAAACTGGTGCTCTCATTTTACAAACACACAAAATTATACTAGTTAGCGCATTTTTTGCTCCTACTTCTGTTGTTCGGGCTGCTTGCCGCTGTTGTTATTGTTTGTGGTTTTGTTGTTATTGTTGTTATTACTTGGCACGCCTTGCGCAACTTTTTGCCATAAATACAAATACTCATATGCCGGTCTCTCTGTGTTGTTCATACCCGTGTTGTGGCTGCGCACTTGGCTGTATTTATTTGTTTTATTACAATAATAATCTGTGCATTCAAGCGAGCGAGCTCTGCAACTGCCTCCCCCCCGTCTCACTACTTTGAACATGTGTATGTGTATATGTGTTGGGTGGACGGTGGGGACGGAGGGGAAGGAGGGGGCCTGCATGTTAATAATTTTGTCTCTCATTAAGGCAACTGCATAAACATTTCCATCATAAGCATTGTAAGTAAATATAATTCGGCTTATTGTAGGTCTGTGTGTGCCAATGGTGCTTGGAAAACATGCATAGAGAAGCGGTTTAAGTTTACAATGTATTTGTTACTTACTTACTTTCCTTAAAACTATTTCACCCAATCTGGTGTTGCATTTGAATTGTAATGGGTTTTAGGAATAGCGATAATACTTATTTTAATTCAATGCATATATCATAATGTTAATTAATATTCATAACCTTCGGGAATCAGCGACATTATTTAATTTATTTATAAGTACATTTTTTTTTAAATACCATGCTGCTTCTGGCTGCAATCGTAAGATATGCTCTTCCAATTCTGATTTGCGAGATAATTAACACTAAATAGTTGTTCTTACTTTACGAACACTAAAATTCTTCTTCGTTGAATCGATTACTGCCGACTTGAAATTGCTCCTGTTTGTTCCCTACGCACAAAATTTTTCAACATCTTTTTTATTTTATTTATTATTCAATTTTATTACAATTTTATTACAATTTTATTACAATTTATTTATTTATTTGACAAATATCTGTCAATTACAATTTTTCATAAAAACTAAAGATTTTAAAGAGCAACAACAAATATTATTCAGACCTTAAGAAATCAATTAAAAACTAATTTAATTTTTAGAACTGTACAAAAAATGTACAACAAATCAATATTTAACGTCAATATCAATACTTAACTCTTCAAGTAGTTTTCTTCTTAATCGCAAAACTTGGTAGATTAAGTAAGTACATTTTTTTTTAAATAATTGCATACATAATACTTAAAACTAATACATAGAATAACTTTGTTTCATGAACATTATTTTGCTTTTTTGTTACTAAGGTTTTTCTTCGTCGAAACGATGACGGAAATTCTTAGAACTCCTACTTACGAAAGGCGTAGTCAACTGCTCGTCTCCACTCTTCAAGAGCTTGGTGATGACTCAAGCTATTACGAAAATAAGCACAGCAATGAAAAATAAAACACATTCAGAAATTTTCGTTATCGATTCGACGAAGTACAACCATCTAGGGTTAAAAAAGATTAATCAAATAAAGGTGCCATAAAACATGAAATCGATAAAGAAGAGTGTAGAGAAGCCAAAGACTGCGTCTCAATACAGAAAAGAGAAGACCAGGAATGGAAAATGTTGGAAATTATATAAAATAATAATAAAATTATAACGAGCAGGCTTTGCAGTAATTACTGAAACATTCTATACCAATAAAAATCAGCTTTATGAAGCCAAAAATATGAAAGTTGAATTGTGCTGCTATCAGCGATCAAAAGTATACTCTTTTTAAATGTAAATAAATTAACATACGTATATTAACACCGCAGACATTCTTATTGTTCCTCTGGCGCTGACCTTTACGCTCGTACTGACCCAAAACTTGTTCTCTACTTATACAAAAACAACAACAAGTAATTCCCAATGCATTTGCGTGCTTATGTTGAAAGTTTTGCATATGCCTTAACAATTTTATCATTTAGCCATATCCTCTATTGCATTAGCAGCTAGTCACACATACTATAAAAGCATACTTGCATTCGTACATACTACAAACATATACATATATACACGTATATAGACAAGCACATTCGCATATCCGTTATGGCATAAAACAAAAACAGGCAACATTTTTTGTGATAATTTTCTGGTCACTTAAATGGCAAACGGAGCGCTCGGAAAAATTATACCGAAAGTGTGTTGTGCTGTGTTTAAATGCGAAGGAAAGCGGAAAACGACAAAACTTTTGCCGCAAACCAGCAGACTGCAGGGTTGCATTTCATACGCACACACACATACATATATAAATATATGCGCACACACACACAAGTATCAGACACAAATACACAGTCGGCAATGTCTCAAAGGAAATGCTGCTCGGGAAGCTCTCTCTTAAGAGTGAAAACATATTTAACTTTTGTTACAGGACATGAACGGATATACCAGAAGTAGACAGACGGACAGACAGACAGCTTTTTGTTGCTGCAGCTGAACTTTAGACAACAGTTCGTGTAGTTGATACATTTTTGAAGTTTCCAGCTAAAGTTTTGACTTAATATGTTTGAAAATTTAGTGCCACTGTTTAAAAATATAATTGTTAGCAAATTCTTGCAAGCAACAGCACTGCACTGCACTTGTTGGCAGCCAACAGGGATTTGCAACGAATTATGGCAGGTAAAAAGATGAAGATTTGTTACTTGTACTACCTCAGGAAAGGAAGAGAAAACTTTTGTGTGTATATTTTTTTAAATCTGTAAGGATCAAAATAGAGTTTGTGGCTGGATAATAACAGAAGCAATTGTTCCTTAACGATAAAAAGAGTATACGGTTACATTGGGCTTGTTAAAATGTAGAGAACAGGCTGAAGGAAGCGTTTTTCATCCCATATAAAATGAAAAAAGAACATTTGTGTGTCTATATTGAAAAATATTTGTAATAGTAAACAAAAACAATTGCTATCGCTATTAAGGAAGGAAGCAAGTTTTGGAATGAATCTTGATTAATTTTTCATCAATTATTTAATACAAGATAACTGATTCCAATGCCAAACAGTAGCCACTGGTTTTAAAAAAATGTAGATTTTTAGGGCTTTTGGAATAGAATAATTAATCTCATGCAAGATAAGCTTCGGTTCTGTTATGTCAATGTCCGCATGGCAAAGATCTTTATAGTATAAAACGATACATGACGTACATGTCATATTACGCTTTTACATATTCTGCAATTAAATATTATTTAGGCAACATTAATCTATTTAAAGACTTGTATCTTTAACCCGTTGCTAAAAATAATTGGAAAATATTCTATTTTTCCACTTCCCACTCTGACGGGTGCTTTCCTTAACGTAAGGTTGATTTTTTTTAACCGTCTGTAAACTTTTTGTTAGCGAAAGCCACAAAAATTAACAAACCACATATACATACATACTGAGAGATATCCAAACCGCCGCTGAAATGATAGACCGCAGATAAAAGCTCAAATATGCAGCATCGACAATTTTGCACAGTCAGCTGTGCAGGGAAAACTATGTATGAAAACGCCATAAATTTTCCACAGACTACACACATGTACGCACACACAGAGAGCTTAACGATGAATCAGACACACACACATTCACAAAACACTCAACTAAAGGATGGGCTGTATGGAGGAGGCTGGGGCCCGTCCCATTTAAAATGATCCGAATTATGTATTTGAAGCTCCCGCTCTCAGACAAAAGTCAAAAGCGCACTCAAATTGTTAAAGGTTTGCATGGAAACGTAGCACGAGGGCGTTCCATAAGAAAGAGTTTCCAAGAAATGTCAGCAATGAGTTCAGAAAAATCAAAAACAAAATAAGGATGACACTGTAATTTTTTTCAAATTGAATGGTTATGGGAATTACAAACGTTTCTCTTTAAGAAACGGTAAACGAACTAAATTGAAAACATATATTATTTTATTATCGTGTTTAGAGTTATTCAATTTTGAAAATGAATTAATTCTATGATTATGAAAATTACAATCATTCTTCTTTAAGGAATGGTAATCGAACTAAATTTAAAATTATACCATTATTATTATTTCATTATCGTGTTCAGAGTTATAAAATTTTGAAGGTAAATTAATTCCGTGATTATGAAAATTACAAAAATTCTTCTTTAAGGAATGGTAAACGAAATAAAATGGAAATTATTTTATTAGTTATACAATTTTGAAATTTAGTTAATTCTATGATTATGAAGATTACAAAAGTTCTTCTTTAAGGAATGGTAAACGAAATAAAAGGAAAAGTATTTTATTAGTTATACAATTTTGAAAATGTATTAATGACTCATATCGAAACACCCTCGTGGCAGAGTGGCACGCAGAGCCTTCGGCCATAGCCTTTGCCTTTAACAATTAACACTCCTTTTTTCAAAGCAAGTGCAAGTGCAACAAGTCAGCAATTCGGTAGCACATTATGCAGCTATCTAGCAGCTTGAACTTTTGCATTTGGTATTCGGGTGTACGCTCGCGCTCAAAGGTCAAAATTACTGGACTCATTAGGGTTACAAGCAATTAAGTTGATAGTAGAAAGGCAGAGAGGCAGAGAGGGGGAGAGGCGGTCGTCACAACAAGTGAGCTGAGTGGGTGATGGGTGGGTGGCTGGCATGTGCGTCACTTTCATAATTGCGCTTTCTGATTAAAGAGTTTTGATACGAAAAGGTCAAAAATGGGTGTGCATAGTGGATAGCGGATGTTGTAGGGGAGTGTTATAAATTTTTTGGTTGTAATCGATAAGTTGAATAATATTCCTAAAGTGGTTAAACCAAAAGCATTAAATAAATATTCCAATAAATGTATTGTATTAAATATATTTTTATTAAATATAATTTAATTGTATTTTGAAAGCTAGAGTCCACAATCTAGGTAGACTTTATTTATTTTGTTTAAATAACAACTGCTAGCAAGCAGTTTAGATTTATTCAAGGAACGAATATATTCGAACTATATTTGAAATTATTCGAATAGTTCCACAATAAAAATTAGTCTTAATTAGTTCCGGTGTTTCATTCTTACTACTAATTTCTAGTGTCCAAATTTGAATTGATAATAATTGACAAACATATATATTATATAGAAAACTCATAAGTTTCGTTGTTAACCATTTTTATTTCTCCATTTTGTTAAATTTAAACTGCCTGTAATCTTAACATTAGGATATCCTTGCCTCACATGTTAATTCATAACGTTTTTAAGAAAATTGAATAAATTGAAATTGAAAAAAATTAGTTTCGTGAAGAAAAAATTCGAATAAAAACATTATAACATCGTCGAAACTACACAAATAACAAAATTTTGGCTTATAATATAATTGTTGGGAGTGCAATAATTTTGAGAGCAAGAGTCCTATTTATTTTGTGTTCAAAAGGCAATTATTATTGCAATAGTTGCTTGCGAACAGTTTAGATTTATTTAAAGGAACGCATAGTTTTCCCACTAAAATTTAAACTGGTAATGTCTGACAGAAATATTCATTATAAGGATAAGTCAAATTTTTCATGAATAAAAAAATCAAATCTGTACACGTGCGACTAACTAAACAATTACAAAAATATGAGTATGCAACCAAAAAAAAGAAGAGATTTCACATTGATCCTGTTTAGATCTTTATAAACTGTATGTTGGCTACATTTTATGAATATAGTATTCATGTATATATGGGAAACCATTGATGATTACACTCATCAACCGAATAGAGCAGTAAAACTCATTGTGCAAATATTGTGCCACTGGCAATATTTACATTTTCACGTTTGTCTGACTTTACGCTTTTGCTTTTGACTTTCAAGTTGCCATTTGCCACTTGCCACTTGCCGAACACTTGGCGGGAGCGCGCTTCGTCGCTTGCAAATATTTTGCACCTTGATGTATTTTGTGCAAAAACATTTTCCAAATGATTTGTTTATTTATGTATTTACTTTTATCTGTTTGAATATGTTGTTGCGCTCGCTGCCGTCAATTGGCGCTCAGCTCGTTTGCCATAGATTCGGCAGCACTCACTGTAATTGTATTTGCTTTTTGCACTTCCCTTGCGTGGGGCTCCTCTCCAACGAGAAAGTCAATAAATGAATTGGCAGGAAGAAGGCAAGAGGCCACGCATTGATTGAATCAAATCAAATAACATGAAATACAAATACAGAAATTCCATAAAGTAATTCAAATTATTGTCTGATTTATATTATGCATTATTTTTCAGTTCACTTTAAAAAATTGTTCTTCAACATACTTTTAATTAAAAAAAAAAAAAACTCAACTCACTGATCAAACGGATATTTATGAAGTGGTCTGCTGTTTACAAAGAGTTTTTAAATATTTAACTTTATTCAATTTTCAAATTCAATTGATGGATGGGGCAAAATACCTGCCAATAGAGATTCTTTTATTTTATTGACATATTTTTAGTTGTATTTTATTAATTAGTTAATTCATTTATGCTTTCTTTCTCTTTTAAGTTTTTAACTTGAAATGTTTATTTTAAAAAAATAAAATTCCCCGTTGAGTCAATGGCGCAATAATTGTAATTTGATTCGATTTTTTCAATTAACGCTTCTATTAACCTACAGCTTCAGTTTGTCGACATAAAATTAAATAAAATAAAAATAAGTTTAATTTATTCTTTTCGCTCTAAGCTCTTGCTATGCAAAATTATTCTTTTTTCAAATTTTCAAGCTTTTTGAGACGTAGTTTTTAATACAAAGTGATAAATAGATAGTACATATAAATTCTGTAAATAAAAGAATAAAAATTACGTATCGTGTTGTTGTTTAATTGTGTCATCCTACTCCCCACTTCAACTATGTTCACGATATATAATATTCGATTTCTACGAACGCCAAAAATTCGCCATAAATTCGCATCAAGTATGCCCAAATTGGTTTATTCGTTAGCACAATTTTCCAGTAATTAGCCAGAAACAAAAAATGAGTTGTCATTAATTTTGCGATCAGGCAACTACTCTGCTGTGATTTCTGTTGACTGCCAATTGTATTCATAATGCAATTTTAATTTCTACCTACATCTCCCTAGCCCCTATATACTATGCGCGCGTGAAGGTGCGTTTTAATTACCATAAATTCCACACCCTCTTAATATAATAGCTGCTAATCAACAGTAATAATTGAAACATTTACGCGCACGCAACGCGCCTCGGCTCTAGACAATTCAAGTGGGCAAATGCTTGGCCAACACACAAGTGTAATTTCCATTGTTTGCTGTTGCACGTACACGCACATTACGAGTATTATATGTTTCTGTATGTGTGTGTGTGTGTGTGTATATATATGTTACATCAATCTATTACTCATACGCAGCACGCGCAAATGCCACATGGCCGAGAGAATTGCTGGCAATCAATTACTCAGACTTCTCACAAACAACAGCAACATTGCACAATTCTTTTGCATAAGCACTGGCGCTTGCCCCAGGGGGTAAGCACAGAAGAAAACAAATTGGCAGCAATGCACACTGGTGCAAGGACAGCATGTCGAAGGATAATTTCTTGATGAAAGCATATTAATGTTCATATAGCTGCAATATCATTTGAAACAACACTTTTGAAGTTAAAAGGCTTATACAATTTTTAGTTATACAATAGCGATTACAAAAATAAGGTTTATATAAAAAAACATATGCCACTAAAATATTTGATTTGATGTTTTCCCAAAGCCGATTAAGATAATGTTGATATAGCTGCAGCATATTTAAAAGTAACACTTTTGAGGTCAAATGATTTCAACATTTTTAGTGATACAAAAGGGATTAAAAAGATTAGGGTTATTATAAAAAAAGCCATATGCCACTAAAAAAAAAGCTTAGATGAATGGCGTTCGCCGGGGTGCGGCTCCATTGCCCTCACTTTTAGAAAAAAAGCGCATTCTGAAGTCGAGCAAACATTCTTTTGACTTAAAATGGAACTGAGTTGGATTTGTTGAATTTCTTCTAAATTATTATTTCAAACGCATCGTGCATTATTTAAAAAATTATCAAATTTTTTTTTGCTCTTGGCTTAGATATTTTTATATTACCTACTTCGTCTTTATTAAGCCTAGAATTATATTGATTTAACAGCATTATTATATTTATTACTACTGTTCTTAAAATGTTCTGCGCCACTGTACCGTCGTCACATTGCATGCCAACCGTTCGCGCGCTTGTCAGCGATGCAACAAAAATGTTTCCGCATCAACACTCACCGATGCACTCCCACACAACCACTGCAATGCTAGCACACACCCACACACACACACACACACTCAGCCACTACACTCAAGTATGCAATTAAGTGCTTAATGTGTTTATTAAAAGTGAAATTCCAAACAACTTTTCATGCAGCGACGCGTCGACTCCTCCTGGCTAAGCGCCGTCGTCGTCGCCGTCGACTGCATCCCAACAGCCTGCTGTCAATGAGTACTCGTAAATACATATATGTACAAAGGTGTGGGTGTATGGGTGTGTGACTCTGTGGCAGTGTGAGAGTGTTAAAGTGTGTGCGGGTCGCTACTGTTGTCGGTTGTGTCGGCCTCACTGTAGTTTTTGCCGCCAGCTGCTGTGTAAGTCACTCAAAGTGTGGTTACTGCGTGTGTAATTGTTCCAACTTTTGTTGTTGGATTGTTACTTTCCCAGTCAGTTGGTTGAAACACAATAAAAAAATTGTGTTAAATGTATGTAAAGCTGAATAATAAGTAAATAAGCATAAATAAAAAACACTCAAATAGGATTGATAGAGATTTTCTTATTCTATTTAAATTTTATTTTAATAAATCAACAAATTTTCGATACAGATTACAATAAAGTTGTTATATATTATAATATTACAAAATAATAAAATATAATAACGTTTATAGAAATATTCCTTAATACGGGTACCACATATTACGACTTATCCCTTTCATTCATTATAACAATTTTTAATTTTTTTAATACTTTCCTTAAAATTTGATTTATATTTTAAATTCATTTTAAATCCGTTGATTTTTTGCAATTTTTACGTTTAATTTTTTAAGCGTACAACAAGTAATTTTGGTCTTTTAATACACAGTTTCTAGGATATACTACAAGTGGAAAGTCCAACGCCAATTGTATTTAACAGGCACAGCGTGCTTATGTGACCTATGTATATAGTATGTGTCCATTTGTCCATCCACCACGATCATTTAAACCATAACAGCTACCACATTTTTTACACAGAGCACGTTTACTATAATTAATAAATAGGCCCATTATTTTGTACAGCTCTGAGGCTTTTTTATGACTCTCACTATATCACATAGCTATAGAATATACTTTAAATTGAAAGCAACATCAGTTGTGCGACCATCTGTCCACTACTAAAGAGTCCTTAATTCAGCTAGACACAGCCATTGGTCGTGTTTGTGTGTCTCGTCGTGGTTAAGTTTGTTGGAAACATGTCATGTCTGCACCAACAGTTGTAGGTCTAGATTTAACATCTCTCAGCGATCTGTGCGGACTGCTCGCAGGGTGTGAAAACCACAAGCCGTTGGTTAACTTTAAGAGAGTGAAAGAATTTCGGATTTGTCAAAAATGGTCACAGCTGCATGCCGCACACATTCGAATCAATTTGTCGCATTCGGGCAGACAATGCAAATGCTTGCTTGCTTGCACTTTGTCAGATTGTTATTTTCAAACCAAAGAAAAATAAGGGAAACCCACTGACCATGAAATTGAATGACAAGCTAAATCAGTCAACCAACAAACAAATGTCGTAACATATACAACATAAAAGAGGCAGGCATAGTAACAATTTTAGAGATGGCAGTGTGATTGGGAATGTTATGCTATTGAATAAATTATCATTTCACAAATACTCCAGAGTATTTGCAAAATTAATTCCCCGCACTATATCGCTTGGAGGGGAAGAAACTCTCAGAAGCAAAAGAATCTAAATAATTCAATTACAAATAAAATAATCGAGACTAATTTGAATAAAGCTTACTCTCACATAAATATACTATACTCTTCTAAATAAGTACTTTGTAATAAAAACTGTTTATTTTTGAGGCATTTATGGGTATTGATTTCGTTTTACGGCTTACAAATTATCATCACTAGTCCCCTTATGTTACATGTACATACAGATACGATTTTGTGTCTCTCTCGGTGTGTATGTGTGTGAGTGTGTGTGTGTGTGTGTGTGGTGTATGCATGTGTATGCGCCATTTGCAACTATTTTGCAACAGCCTCAACATCATTTGTTTGCTGCCGCAGTGGAAAAGCAATCAAAGCAAACATCAAATCAAAATAATGCGATCATTTATTTTCAATGAACTTCATGCCATTGAATAGACTACGCATCGAGAACATGCAAACCCAGGAACCCAACCCAATGTCATTGTTGTTGTCTTAGCCGGCGTTGTTGTTATCGTTGTTGTTGCCATCGCCACTGTTGCTGCTGCTTGTACTGCTGCTGCTGCTGCTGATGCTTTGCATCAATCCATGCCGTTCACTCTCTGCTATTGATTACATGACAATAGAAGCAGTTGCTTTTCAAGCCAACAATAGCCTGGCCAACAACAACAAGAACAAAACCAGCAGCAGCAGCTGATGCTAAAGCATTTTACATCAAAATAGTAATGAAAGTCATTCATAGGTTGAATTTTTTCTTTCTCTTTTTTTTTGTGTACTTCTGTTTGGCATACTTCCGGCATACGGGTAGGCATGAAATTTATTGCATACTTTTGAGCGTTGGCGTCGCCACACACGCTCAACGACGAGTTCGTGCGTCTACATTGCTTTTGGCTGATGTTGTTGTTTTGCTAGTTTCAATAGCAATTAAAGTTGATGGCATTGTGTTCCCAACGAAGGCGATATAAGTTTAATAGCTGCAGTATTTTCCGTTTTCCTAGCAGGTCGGAAGATGAATAGCTCGGGTGTTTGTTATACATCGATTAATATTAAAAGCTAAGGCAGACAGTTATAAAAATAAGTAAACTGATTATTAAAATAATTCGATTAAATATTACATTAAAGAACATTACCTTTTCCTTTTGAAAATTATCTTAATTTGTAAAAAAAAGGGTTCCTTCTTTTAATCCTTCTGCTCCTTACTTTACCTCCTCTATTTACTGCTATATTTGTTTAATTTTTTAGGTCTATAATGTTTCTGACCATCAAATGGCTAATAAAATGCATCCCAATGTGTCGGAGGCATTAATAGATATTATTGTAAATTATTTTTGAAGATTATAACGTTATATACAATAATAATATCCTTACTGTTAAATATTATTTTATAAGACAATATAAATTATATTTTTTGTAATCTGTATCGACAGCACAACTGTTGGCTTATTAAAATAAAATATATTATGATTTTCTTATAGGTTAGAGAGGTGCATTACCATGCCATATAATCTCTATTTCTTCAGCCACCCTGTACTGTTTGTGAAGTAAATATTTTAGTATAGAACAATGATTACTTTGCATTGAAGCAACATTTCTATTTATGCGATAACCACCCATGAAGAACCATATACTTTAATATGTACAAGTATACTTTATTATGGCCATGTTCAATGAACATCAATATTGCCCCACAATTTCAATCACCTGTCTGACGCTTCACACTGCTGTCTAAAGGCCGACTATGGAACTTTGGATCGGAACTTGCGAAATGCACTTCAACTGCGAATTCATTCGCTCTCAGATTTCAGGCTCTGGCAGCAGTTCCTCAACACGAAAGCTGTCTGACAGCTGCAATTGCCGCTGTGCTCACTCACGGATATAGAAATGCTGTCGGTCAGTGCAAGATTTCGCTTTGGCCAGAACCAAATACTTGACTTATGGCTGTCCGTTTTGGTCAAATTTCACAGGCGCACATTGCTCACAAAGCGCTGGAGCTAAAGTAGCGAACACGTAGCTGGGGCCAACAGCTTTTGGCACCTGTATGGCACGCACACACTGACAGTTTAACTGTCATTAATAAAGAGAGCTGAACACACACACACACATACGGATGTGAATTTTCTCGTACATAGACCTACATAATTGATGTGTTTTTGTGAATTATGGCAAGGTTTTGAGCTGCCTTGACTTTACCGACTCTTTCGTCAGCAAACCTGGCATGCGGCGTGCGTCGTTCATTTATCGCAAGGGTGTGGCAAAAGGGAACGGGGCCATATGGTTAACGGGGGAGTCAAGTATGTAGTCGCTAGTTGTTTGTCAGCGCACCATGAGTGATGATTTCAAATTGGCCGGCGCCATTGGCCCAACTGATGATGGGGCCAGTATATTTGCCACGTTTACAATGATAAACATACATACATATGTGTCTCAAGTGTACAAACTTAAGTACAGTTGCAGTCAAAATAATAGAACTAAATACTATGCTGGTTTGCAAATTATTGATCAGCAAAATGTAACTCCGAATAAATGTGTTTGAAATCTAGTGTATGAGAGCTCCCAATGAAATATGTTTCGCGTAGTAGACTCAAAAAAAACTCAGATGTTTTTATGAAATTCTTGTAAAATTTCAATTTGATATTAAAATGACATGAAAGTGTTTCCAAACAAGAAATGAAACTGAAGTAGGACTCGCTAGAAAGTGTGTTTCAATAAGAATGGGAGAGTTTTGAATCCTGTAGGCATTACTTAGGCCAAATTTAGCGAATTATCATATTTCGCCTTTGTGGTTGTGCAAATGAAGGTGGTTGAGTTGACTTTTATTTATTTCCTATGCAGTATAGCTTTTATGCTACAACTCTTATATTATTACTCCAATTTCTTTATAATAGTGCTCAAAATATACAATTTAAAATCTATTTTACCTTTCTTTTGATCCAAAGTTTTGAAACAAACGGTTATTACAAGACACAGAAAATCTTTTTCTTCCCAATGTCGCCCCTAAACTAATTTTCAGTGCCTCAAAAATCTTCTTTGGCAGGTTTCAAAGTCTTTTTAATTGTATCGACAACACTATTTGTTGATTTTCTGAATAAAGACAATTTTCTACATAAAAACTATCATGGGATTATATACCTTATTTTTTTTCTCAATAATCTGCATTAAAAATATTTTACTTTTCGTCTTTGTTTATTAGTAATTACTTAATATGTAATTAATAAATCCGTAGTTAAAACAGTTCTACTAAAAGTTAATAAAATTTCCTGAAGTTCTGTGGCACCGACCAATTTGTTGAGACATTTCAAAAACAATCGAGTCCGAAATTTCTAGACTTTACTGTGGCACTACTAAATAATATCTGATATAGATACCTGAATATCTTTACAAATAGTTTCAATTCACTTCCTTATTCAATATTGTTTAACGTTGGTACAAATATCAATATGGCCTACTTATGTTTACAACTAAATAAAAACGAAAATGTATTAAAAAGTCTATCAAAGTAAATATTTTTAAAGCATTCTCTAAATAGCGAGGAAGTATAAAAATTTCACATTTGTTTTATTTATTTATTTTCTCTTAGCTTTCGAAAAAAGAAAGTCATCAAAAAAAGGATTAGTTTCAATAACATTCTGGCCATAAAGATGCTATTCTGCTGGATACAATTGTGCTCGCAGTGTATGCGTGAGAGGCCGGAAAAATTAAGTGATACTAAATTTCACGCCATTATGTTCGGCAGGTGTGCCAGGATTGGCCATGTATGTATAGTATAGTATGCCTTCTACGCACGTCCTGGCACTGCCATGATAAATGAATGTCCATTTGTAGGCGCTGCTGCGTTAATAGAAACAAATTGTTGTTGTTGTTGCTTGTGTGGGACGGGTGTGCCGCACAGCGATTAGTGCGCTTATTTATAAAAATTATATGAATTTATTTGCGCAAAATAAATTAAAATTTATTAAAGGTGTATTTGCCCGTGAATGTGTGTGTGTGTGTGTGTATGTATGTGTGTGCCGGGATTGTGAGTGGAAATGAGTTTGGCATTGGTGCAGAAGGCAAACAAAATTTCATTTAAATACAATTTTCGCTGCGCTGCATTTCTCATTTAATTTCATTTAATTTGCAGCCAAAACGCTGACGCCCACGCAAACGCCCATGCCGACGAACCCACCTCTACACTACGCCCACACGTCATTTTGCTAGTCATTTCGACAATCCCAAAGCTGCCGTCGCTGCCGCTTTTCACTTTTCATGAATAATAAAGTGAAAGTCTAGTTAGTTTGGCGTTTTTCAACTTGCCGCTGGTTGCACTGCCTCTGCCATCAGACTCTGCCACCCCTTTGCTCGCTGTGCACCATTCAACCTACACTTCACAGTCGACATCCACTACATCTCCAATCCACTTCATCTCCGCTCACGTTGAATGTTTCGTTGTGCAGTTTTACAGGCGCTTTTCATGCCATTTCACAGCATGGAACAATTTAAGTAAAGGCGAAGCTCACATTAGGGATGGGTGCGTGCAAGAACATTCCATCGCTCATACAAAAATTGACGATGCAGCGGCGATTTGCGAACTCAGTTTTTGCTATATATTTACTCTTATTCATTCTTGTGTTGAGAACAACTTTTTCCTTTCAATCATTATTATTGCTAAGAATTTTATTATTTTTGTCTTTAAAAAGCAAAAATTTCAAATGAAAACTTACTGAGCTCGCTATAAATACATCTTTCAAGCTAAGACATTATTAGAACAGCAGTTCCATTAATTATAAATGGGGCTCTATAAGTATGTTGCCCCAAAGTAATGAGCTCCTTACTTCCAGTAACAGCTGAGTAATTCTTTTTCCCAATGCAGACTAACTCACATGTGCCATATAGTTCCCTTGTCCTCCTGATTCTACATTCTATAACGTTGATCAGATTCATTTTTAAAGGTACTACTATACCGCATTATGAACAGTAAAGTATGCTACCTAGAGTTCATCCTAAAAAGATTCTTGGCCTCCCTATTTGCATAGGTGTCGATAAGCCCCTTAGCTGGACGCAGCGCTCCGTTCTAGTGCGACCCATTTACCTACCAATAACTTGACTGCCGACCAGCCAAGCCCGCAGTAGGGTTCATTTTAATGTATCTTAATCTCGTTATCGATCAAAATAAGGTTTATTGCAGACAAGTCACAAAAACATTTTCCTTTATTTATTATTCATTTCCATTGTTATGGTCAAAAATATTACAAAAACCAAGTGTCGTATTAATTTGACATGTGAAATATACCTTACTATGGCTCCGTCAGTTTCTTGAATAGTAAGCGCCCATCGCTAGTTAGCCCGGAAGCTTACAGGAGTATATTTTCGTAATTTTGTTGCATACTTTTGTGAGCGTGTTAAAAAAGACGGGTATTGTTGCCCCAGCTCCCTGTTTGTTATGATGAGACGTTCTTCATTTTATGCCTTTTGTTTGCAACACTTTTTTATGCATTCACGTTCCCATTTACTCGTATGCGCATGTTGTATTTAATGAATAATATTTAATAGTTTGTGTGTATTGAAATATTCGATATGCATTTAAAGTAATTTATGCCCCAACAAATATCTCTAGTGTTTAATATTAAATATCTCCATCATTTGAGTTTATTGAACATACTTTTTAAACACATTAATGTAAGTTATTAAACAATAACAATACAATTGATACAGAAAAGAATAAAATATCTTACGCAACCCCTCAAAGAAAACTATGGTAGAACGATTAAGTAATTGAATGGTAAATAATTTATTAAATATTTATATTACGAGCAGAAGCAGCAAACGTTTTGTTTTTGGGAACTATTATATTGGTCCTGTTAATATATGAAGTTTTTTAAATTGTTTTTAAATAAATTTTAATTTACAAATTTTACTTAAATCTCTAAAAAGTATAAATAAACTTTATGTGTTAGCCCATGAAAGAAGTTGTTCAAACAAGAGGTAATTAGTGCCAGCAACAAGTGCCTATTAGCAGCTTTCCCACGGATTTCTGATATTTGTTGTATTCTCCTTGGATTCCTGGGTGATCTGATGGACTAATTTTTTGTTTTCAGCCCCACAGCTTTTTTCGCTGAAACTTGTTTCATGCATTAAGTTTCATTATACCAATTAAGTATTTGATGCAAGTTCGCAAACATTTATTTATATTCTTGGTTAAGTAGCAATGAAATAGGAACCATACGTATAAAACTAAATAAGTTTTAAATAGCTAAGTTGTCCCTTAATTACATCAGCAATTCAATTTAAAGGCCTCATTAGCGTTAAAGTATGTCGAATTGGTTTAAACTTGAAACTAATATTTTGGATATAATTATAGTTTTGCAACAAATTTATATGATATTTACTTGGTTGGCTCATTTAACAATGTCTGGCCGACAATTGTGTGCGCTTTAAGCACATTTTGGCATTTCCAATGTCAATGCGAATGTTCTCAGGCGCCATGCCCGCACAGTCACTTCATGCAATTCAAACTCGGCGAATTCAAACCGATGACCCCAATAAAAATAAAACGCATCCTTTGCCATACAGCTTGACTTTTTTATATTGCGCTGAAACCACCAACTTACCAGCTAGCCTCCTGCTCTATCCCTCCGCTCTATGCCCCACTCACTGGCCTTTCCATGCACTCCCGCCATCCGCTGCCTTCTCTCCTGCCTTTATTGCTATATTACCGACTGAAAAAAGCACCATTCGTTGCAAGTGTTGCTCGCTGCATTTGTTGTAGTTGTCTCTGCCTTCAGTTGAGTTGGACTCTACACTGCCATTGTCCTCGCAACGTTGGCCGCCAATGTCGCGTTTTATTGTTTTGGTTATCCTTTGATTATGTTGTTTTCATAGCCCTTATTGTGGCTCTAACAATGGCCAGTGTTGTCATTGTTGTTATTTTTGTTATTATGGTTTTTGTTACACTTGCACGATGTTACATTTGGGGGACTTTGTTCTTGCCTTTGATTGTGAGTTCGTTTTGTGTCCACAATATGGACAAGTGTCTATACATTTTACATGCATATTCTGAGGACCACTGGTCCACAATTCAATTTGGTCAAAACTCCACAGCAGACACACAGTTATACAGACAGACAGAGACGGGCGGCGCGATAACGAGACCAAGACACAGACAATTACATATAGATTTACATTTACGTCTGAGTCAACACTGAGCATAATGCAGCACAACAAATTGGCCAGACCATAAATTATATGCCCAGATACGACAATATAGCCAACAGAGCCAACTGCATTGCAACTGTTTGACAGCCAGCCAGCCAGCCAGCCAGCCACACACACTCGTGCCACAGCAAAATTGTCATATCAACAGCTGCAACGGCAGGAACTGCAAAACCGACCGCAGGACCCACCACGAGCGTCCCGCCTTACGTTAATTGCATTGAACAACTCTTCGGGCGAGCCGAATTCAGAAGGACAAAGTGGAGTCCCAGCGTGTGACAAAACGATGTTGAGCCTTAGTTCAACTGTCTAATATGCTAATTACAGTGCTCTGCTGCAGTGCAGCAGGCATTGAAGTGTGCAAGTGTGTTTGTGTCTACTCTGTGTGTGTGTAGATCCAGAGACTAGTCCACTATTGAGTTTCATTAACTTCCTCATACAGATGGAAAAATAAATTTAAATATAATAAGTATCAGATCGGAGAATTTCTGCTCAATTTTAGCTCAAATGAGACAGTATTTTTATAACAAAAAAAAAAAAACCAATGAAAAGAATGTGATAAAGAAATAAAATAAAACAATTTTAATTTGTATTAGTTTGAATGAAATTACCAATAAAAGGCATACAAATTGCTCTTAAATGCTTGCCATTGACAGGCATTTAGTATTTATTAATACATTAATAATTTGCACAAAATATTTTTAAACTGTATATATATATATCCTATAAATACTTTGGTAAAACTTTCATGTAGCATTTAGCTCAGGAGGAGAATACATTTGATATTTCATTGGTTCATTAGTTGATAGTTCATTAGCCCTTTCAAAAAAGGTCCCCCACAAGACTAAAGATTCTCCAAAACTTATGTTAAAGCTGTATAGTTTGTTTACTTTATGGCTAATATTATTGATTGTTCATTAGCTTATTATATAATTTGCTGGTACTTGGGATATAAAATTCGATGCAATTTTAATTTTTGAGTGGCCCATCATAATTAAACATTATTACTATGTAACATTTATTTAAAGGCCATTGTATATTTTATTAACTTTATGACGAACTGAGCTTCTTATTTAATTTGCTAATAACATTTTTTAGTGGCCCTTTAATATATAAGTCGATAGTATTTGTGGAAATCCAAATAAATAAAAGGCTTATTGTAATTATAAGATTATGATTACAATTTACTTAGAAGCTGTTGTATATTTTATTAACTTTATGACTAACAGAGCATACTATTTAGTTTGTTAATACTTGGGATATAAAATTCGAATTCATTTTTATTTTTTAATGATGCTTTAATATAAAAGTCGATAGTATTTGTGGAAATCCAAATAAATAAAAGGCTTATTGTAATTATACGATTATGATTAAATTTTATTTAGCAGCTGCTTATGTGTCATTTTTTAAATCGAATTAAGGGAGCTATAAAAATAAAATAAACAATATAATACATAATTCATCATATTGTGATGGATCTGAAGCATAGCTGCGGAACTAGTAGAATGTGGACAATCATCGTCATTGGCACTGCATGGGTGCTCGACTGCAATGCGCTTGCACTTTGTTTGGCCGTCTATTTTTGCACATTTCTCCGACGCCCACTGTTGGGCGTGGCCTGGGAGTGGAGAGACCAGTCTATTGCGATGTCTGCACTAAGCCGCTTTCGTTGAACGACTGCCTGAGCATATAGGGGCCTATGAGACAGTGATAGTGATGGTGTGCGTCTGTCTAATTAATTATACTTTTCAATTGTATCACAAACAATGACATTTGCTCCTCCTTGCCGCTAGAGTTTAACCCATTTCAGACCTCTTTCTCCCCTATCTCTCGTTCCCCTTTGCCCCTTTGCCATGTCTTGCCGCTCTTATCTGTGGCATACATTTAGGCGCTTTCGCCTTTGCTCTTTCAGTCACACTGCAGTCAAAGTTTTTCGTTTTCGCTGCTCGCAAAATTTGCATGCGCCGCAGATAAGTGTTTGTCTGTGGCACTTATCGCATTTCGCACGAGTTTCATTGCGAAATTAGTTTAACTTTTCTGCCGTTGATACTCTTTGGTCATATATTACGGTTTTATGCCCCAGACAACTGACATGGATAAAGTTCTGTTGTGTGCGTGTGTGTGTGTGTGTGTGTCTTTGTGTGAGGCTAAGGTGGGTTAAGCCTTGGAATTACAAATTAGGCCGTTGTCTGCGCGCCGAAAATGTGTTAAGAGTTTTAATTATTCAGTTGACTTTTACTACTTTTTCCATTAGGATGAAAATGCAGCATGTTTGGTTTTTATATAAAGAATACAAATCGATTGTTGGGGTAACAGGTGTGACATATTCAGGACAAACGATTTGTTTAGTTTTAATTAAGGAAATCACTTATAAAATTAAATAATTAATGAGCATGTTTTATTGATTTGTCAACTGTAGTAGCTTAACCATCAGAAATTAATTATGAAAGAAACTCAACACCAGGCTTGTCAAAAGAATTAGGCTTTTGTTATTTACATAGCTATATACTATATATAGAAATTGGGATAGCTTAGAAGAAGCTCTATAGTACAATATACATAGTATTTCCTTGCTTTTGGTTGCAGATATAATTAAATTAAGTTTGCTTCATAAATTACTGAAGCAGCACATTATGACTTTTAAGTTTTCTGTACTTTTCTCCCCGTCTGCGGTTGAGACTAGTTGAAATTATTGCCTGTAGTATATGAAGGGAAATTTAATGCCAATGAAGAGCGCAAAGTGTGAGTGAATGGCGCTTCACAAGCAAAGTGCTTGGCATAAAATGGGAAAAACGTTGCTACTGTAAAGAAAATATAGTATGTATAACTGCTAACAAATTCAATTTTTCATTTTTAGAACTAACCTCAGTCTATTGCTCGTAAAGCGCAACAGTTAGAGGGGAAAAAACAACACGAAAGTTGAATTACAATTTCACTTTTTCCCACTTACTTATTCATTTTTTTGTTTGTTTTTTTTTGTGCAGTCAGTTTTGTGCTAAAAGATTTTTATGTGCCTATTTCAAATGCTAAAATGATGTATGGCCGTTCATACATACACATGCACCTATATATTCATGTATGCATGTATATGCAAGCCATGCACACTTCATTCGGAATTTGTTTTTTTTCCATTCATTTTCTTTCCTTTTCTATGAGTGCCATAAAATGTCCATTAAGCGTTTCGAGGAAACCTGCTGAACTGCACTTTTCGCATTCTAAACTGCCAACAGGTTCGCATGAGTTTTTAAAGGAGTTGCAGGGGAGGTTCTCGCATTTATAGGGTAGCATTGGGACCTCGCGACCATATAAATTAGAGATGAGTGCGTGACTAAGACATGGTATTATTACAAGTACTAAAATCTATAATGAAGTCAAAACGCTGGCCACGTTCTTACTTAATTATATTTAGCTTTTAAAAGTGAAGTCTAATGTTAGATGATATTTATTTAGTTGAATTTAGAAATATATTTAAAATAAATAAATTACTCAATTCATTTTATTTTCAGTTTACTGCTGCGACTGTTCGGTTGTCTGGCATAATTTTGTTTTTAAAGTTTTTTTTGTATTTCATTTTAATTTTCAATTTTTCTTAAACAAAGGCTTCTTCCTCCTAACACCTTCTTCTACTTCATCCTTTCGACAGCTAATGTGAGTTGTTTTTTTTTTCAAATAACGCTGCTTTTATATTTTCTTTATTTACATATTCCGTTGTCCATTGTGATCAATTGTCTAAAACACAGTGAAGCTACATTTTTACCTGCGACTCTGACTTTTTGTCAGAAAATACTGAAACCATCATATTTTTATAAAACAATCATCGCCACAATTGGCAAATGTAAATCACAAATCTAAACCTGCTGAACGCGCCCAATGTTCGTTGTCATAAAAACATAATAAGTAAATATATATCTAACACTAATACACTTTTTCTGCTCACGTTCCCATCCAACTTGCATCTCCTGCTGGAATTATTTAAGGGTCAGACCCTACTTTTGCTATTGTGGCGTAAAGTTCACAGGTTTCTATAAATTTTATGAGTGCACAGTGCACACAATGAAGTGTGGCAACCTTTTGTTGATGCCACGGCAATGGTTAAATGCATTCCACAAAGGCTCTCAAAAGTTGCGAGCTAAACAATTGCCTGCATTTAGGGTCGCACGTGCTGCGCAGCTAATGGAAATATTCAATGCGTAAATCTCAATTATATGTGTGTTTGTGTGCTACACTTTACACATATTTGTTCATCATATGATTTACTACAATAAGCCGAGCGCCCACCCACATTTTGGAGATGCCCTCGAAGATTAATGATAAGACAAATCCCATAATGAAGTGATTTTCCTTGTTTACTTCTTCGAGCATGTTGTGCGCATTCTTTTCATTCTATTCAACTTTTTTTCTATTCTCATGCTTTTGACCATTGTTATTGGTATTTTTGTTGTTGTTGTTGTTGCTGTTGTTGTTGGCTTGACGACTTATTTGTGGGTGTTGCCAGTGTGCGTTCATTTGTTATGTGGATGTGTGTGTGGGTGTGTGTGCGGGCTGCCAAAGGCAGCCAAATAGATATAAACATCTTGATTTGTCAATATTTTATTTATTGCTTTTGTGTTCTGAAATACTTGTGTAATTAGCCATGAGATGCTTGTTATGGGCAGTTGTTGTGATGTTGATGATGCTTTTCAGTTGTTGTTCTTATTGTTGTATTTGTTGTTCTTGCTCTTAATACACGATTTGTTGGCAATTTGTGCGGCTGTATTTGTTATTTGATTGAACGAGCCTTTATTTTCGAGTCGTAGATACTGATTGCCTTTCCTTCAAATTTAAGGAAACTCGAAAAGCTAGCCGTTAGCAACTTAACTAACATAATAATAATAATAATATAAATAAATGCTTCTTCCGCATATTCACATTAATATTAAGTAATATTTAATAAATGCGAAAATTTGATTCAATTCCAACAATTATTGCCCAGCTATTTTCTTAGAAGGGATTAACTAAAAACTGGCTGGTATATGTACAACAACTTTGTATAATTTTGTGCGCTGTTTGTTTATTTATTTATTATTATTTATTTCATCGACAAACAATGCAGTCGATGTAAAAGAAAAAAGAAAACAAAATATATATATATATATATACATAAAAACAATCAATGCAATAGAGAACTTAAACTAAATAAATAATATATATATTTTAGTAATTGATATTATTTGTGTACAAATGCCCAAAAATTTCAAGCCATTTTAAATTAAAATATTAATTTTGAATTATTTTGGCAGCCTGCTTATCTAAGGGCCCATATTTTTAATATTTTTATTTTAAAATTCTTTAACATTTTGCAGCAGTCCATTAATTATTTGCAAACCAAAAAATAATTGAACAGAAAATGATACAAAATTTATGCAAATTGCAAAATGCGGTATATTAGTTTGTTAATTTATGGCAGACATCATCTAAATGGAGCACTTATGTCTCTCATTAATTTATGTGCCTGCAATAAATGCATTTTTATGTACAAGTATTTCGCCCACCGCACAACTAAATTAACTCGCCAAGCAAATCAGACCAGACCATGGTAACCAACCGACCAACCAACCAACCAGTCAACCATTTGACTATTCGACCATTCAACCATTTCAAATGTGATGGCAGTAATAATCTAAAAACCGAACGCGGTCGATTGTTTATTATTTGTTATTCGGCATAACTATTGCCAAACATTACTATGCAAATTTTATATGCCACAGCGCATTTCTGCATTCCTGCCTGCTGTCAATGATGAAATAATATTCTCAATCATTTCAAAAAGGTTTCAAGCAGCAACTCTCCCATAAAACGAGGAACCACCAACCCACCCGTCGCGCAACCAAACCGAATAAATTAATGGGAAAACATTGCGAAAATATGCGAAACTGATATGGCTGCAACGAATGGGTCCATGTACTCGTATAAATGATTGAAATTAAATTATGCCATAATATTGTTTTAGGCATTGAATTTCGGTTCGGTAGTGCCAAATTTTACCAATTCAGTTTGTTGGGGCGCTGTTTGTTCGGTAATGGAAATTTATTGATGGATAATTGCGATTTAATTGAATAATTTGTTGAGCGTGGGTATTGGATCAGATGTGGGTATAACTTTGTAGGTAGCTTTATATGCCAGTGGCGCAGTTTTGTGCTATGTTTTATTATCAGTTTTTTTTTTTTTTTTTTTTTTTTTTGGTGGCATCAAATCGTGTCTCCTACGAATACAGCATTTAATGATGCAATCTTAATTTCTTTTTTAGGCTACTGCCAATCAGAAATACTCTATTCGTATTAAAGTTTCAGGTTCTTACCAATAAAGTTTAGAAAATGATGTATCAAAATATTTATAAATAAATAATAATAAAAATAAATAAATAAATAATATAAATTATCATGCTTTTGTTGTATATTAGATTTGATTACAGCTACTGATAAACCACTTTGCTCATAACAAATAAAATAAACTTTAAAACACGAGCTTTAGGTACAGCTATAGGGTAGACGAATAATTTGAAATGCTAAAAATCAAATGAAGACATTTATTCTAATATTCTGTCCAAGAGCAAGAAATATACGTTAAATAATAAGAGTTGAAATCATGGATGTTGTACATAAATTAATTATTTATCTTCAACCAAAAATTAGACAAACAAAACATCATTGAAAAATAAATTTAGCATCGGTAGCTAAGCACTAAGTGACGACATTTAATTCAGAATAAATCAAATCAAATTAAATTCTCTTTTTCCCCAATGATTGTAATTTTAGTTTCAAGAATAAATCAAATTAAATGCCATTTTTTCTCAGTGCATCTCTGTCGTCTTATAATGGTATAATTCATAGTCTCTCTTTTTAACACTCCCACGCCCTGTCGCATTAAATGTCACGTCTGTGCGTAAGCATTTTATTATGAATGTTCACCCGCACAGCCAAAAAGCTGACCCACACAACCATAAAGCATGCCACGCCACATGTGGCAAGATATGCGTGCAATAAATATAACAGTAATGCGAGTGAAAGAATTGTGAGACAATCGAATGCCCTGTATATAGTTAAAGAACCCATTTAGCTTCAATGAATAAATTCACTATTTTATATGCATTGTTACTGTTGATTAAATAACAAGATTAATGAAATAATGCAAGACAAAAATTAATATAAAATAAAAAATAATACTAAATTAATCTGTTCAATTTGTAGTGGGAAACGAAGTGGTTTTTTTTTAAATTTTATAATAATAAATTACTTTCGATATTCAAAAGCTGGTAGCAACTAATACAATTTAAATAAATTAATCACAAATTAATTGTATTGTTCTTTGCAGGTGAGGAAAAATGTGATATGAACTCTTTTTGCTTGAAAGAATTATTAATACCATTTCCAGGTGAGTTCTCCTTTCGTTCTATAGAGTAAGTGTCCACAGCCCAATTGATGGTTTGTTCCCCAATTATTTCCCTTCACTCCAAAGTTACTTCAACTTCCAGGCCACTCTTTCTCCATTCCGCATGAGTAGGGCATAAAATCTGAGTAACAGTGTATAAGAATAATTCGTTTTTATTAAAAATGATAAGATTCGTGAAGGGGCGAAGCCAACACAAAACATAAGCCGAACAAATGTAAATGAAATCGTGCGTAAATATCGCAAAATAAAGAGAGCACCAAATATTGAAGCAGTCGTGAAGAGGAAAATATATTGGAAAATGTATGAAAATTGGTGTATGTATGAGGAAAATTGCAAAGGACACAAAGGCATTTGTATTGCGATTGTTTGATTGGCAACACACACACTCATATACTATATGCCCATATAAGCCATTGTGTGAGTGAAAGGCGGAAAGGCGGAAAGGCGTGAGGACAAGGTATTTGATTTTGCACAGGCAGCTGTAAAAAGGAGCATCGTATAAATTGTAATACAATTTATTGCCAGCCATATTCAATGCGAATTTCTTCGGATCTTTTTTTCTTGCTTATAATTTATTTTCCGCCTGCAGGTACTTGGGCAGTAGGAGGTTTAGCTTTGCATAACTAATTGCCAAAATGTGAATGCAAATTTGTCGTCGTTCTGTAAAATTACGTATGCAAAGTTATTGCATTACTGACTTATTTGCATATAGACGGAGCTAATTCCCTTCTAAGTATGCGTATGCTCTGATTCAAGCTTAACGCTTTACATGCCATGAAAGTTTTTTGCATTTGCCATATTTTAATTGCTTCTCTTATTTATGCAGTTGGAATTAAACATTCAGCACAGGTCGAATGAAAAGCAATTCAGATATGCTTGAAAGTTTATTTTTACAATTTTTGTTGAATTTTTGTAGCCATGCAAAATGCATGCAAAATAAAAAGTTGTAGTTTCACTTAATCGTGGTCTAATAATTCTTAAATATACAGTGTGGTTCAGTACGTTTTGATTTTAAATTGTAGACATTTAATTGGAATAATATGAGAAGTCAAAGATATTGGAATTCATAACTAAAGAAAGTGTTCTCAATAGCATCAAATACATATCAAAGGCAAAGGTCAATGATGGGGCAACAGCAAAGAAATTGATGAATTGGTTGTGGATTTTTATAAGCTGAGGAGAGAGTTAAAATATTGAAGCCATTACATATTTACTTTCACAATTTCTGTCGCATTGCTTAGCAAAAGGTCTTATTTATTCAATTTCTCAATTGAGTTACGGTAGCTACTTATTCACGCAACAATTTTTATATTAGTTACAAAGAGCATTCTTTGAATATAATTTGACCAAAATGCAGTTTTTCACCATTTAAATGAGCTTGGATGTTATCTTCATCTGTGCGCAACTTATTTAATCTGTTTTCCTCTTAAATTTTGTGCTGAATTGTGTTAAAAGTTTTAAAAAAAAAGCTGCTCCAGAACCTCCAACCTCAATAGTCTTAAGATACTTAATTAATAAACCAGCTATAATTTTATTTTAGTTATTTACAAGCCCCAGCCTAGGGTTAAAAGTATTAGATTATTTTTAAGTTAATGTGTTATTCATTACATATTTATTTCTTTTATAATTTAATTTTAGTTTTATTTAGTTTTATTTGACTTTAAACATTACACTTATTTATATTTTTTATTTGCTAATTATTTATATTTTTTTGTTTTTCTTTTTTTTTATTATTTGTATTTAATATATTTTCTTGTTTGTGTATCGAGACAGGCATTTCTACACTCCTACATAGTTTCAATAACTAAATATAAAGAAATCATAAATGAGCTTATTATTGTTTGGAAACTCTTTATATGGCTCCTCCACTCGTACTCTCCATTGCCATAGTGGCAATTCAGCATTTATCTTATGCTTTTTATTAGCTTGGTTTAACCTATTAAAATGTAATTTATTTAAATTGTGGCACACTAAAGTCGACAAGATAAAGAAACGCACCAAAAAGTTGCCGACAACAATCGCAGAAACTATTAACAAAACCAACAAGTGCAAAACTTTTGCTGTCAGTAATTTCATCAAGAATACGCCCACACCTCTTCCTCCCTTCCCCCTGCACCATCACTCTAATAAAACCACCACGCCCACAAAACTGCAACGTTGAGAGGAACAGCAGTTTTCTTTTCTTATGCACATTGTGCAGCTTCTTCTCGTTATACCCTTCACTTGACTTGAAGAAAATTCTAAATAGCTCTACATTTTTCTGATTTTTTATTACAATTCGTAAATAAACTTGGCAAACCATCAAGATATGAACTCTAGAATAACTTTATTGCTATTCTCCGCTCTTAAGTTGAAGGATTAAGTCAACAGAGGGCGCAAATTATTGATTATCGAGAGCAGACTTTTATATATCAGATGTTTAAAGCAACGTCCAATAATCCAGACAGAGCAGTTAACTTTTTGATTTATTTGAAACCAGTTATAGCCGCTTTATGCGAAGAGTATATGCACGTATCTGCCATAGGATCGCTGAAAGCTCCAAGGACAAACATTTCTTGCGTATATAACAGTGTAGGATATATTGCTTCCATTTAGCTGTTGATAGCATTTTAGATCGCACTTTTTTCCTTGCCTTGGTTGGGCAAACACATTCTCCGCCACTTTTCAACAAAATTTTAATTAAAATGTGTGCCACAAGAGCCAAACTTCAATTTGGCGTCTAAGAGACAGAAAGAGAGAGAGAGAGAGAGGGAGAGAGAGAGAGTGTGTGTGTGTGCTGTGTGGAAAAATAATTTTTATTGCAAATTGTCACATAATTTTTCAAGTGTAATTTAAAATGCATTTTCAAGTAAATGATGTGCGGCATTTTAATTAGTTTGTGCGTTCTAATTGAATTTTTGGCGTGCGAAAGCTTTTAAAACTTGCGACTAATGCACACCAAGAAGCCAAAGAAGAAGAAGAAGAAGTAGCTGATGAGAAAGGAGCGGCAAAGGAAAACTGTTTTATTGTGCAGGACCAAGTAGAACTTCAAAGGCGACACAGCCAGCCAGCCAGTCAGCCAGTCCGTTAGTCATTCGCTCAGCTGACTTTGGCTGACGAACGACTTAACGACTTCTGCTGCTTGGCATACAAATTAGTTTTACACAAAAATTTGACAAAGCTGAACAAGATGAAGATGCCAGCCAACAGCCTCAAGATTTAACAGCAAAGTTTGGTTAACCGAAAAAATTAAAACATCATCATTTCGTGCACTCAGCCGCAGCAGAAAGTCAGTTCAACTAAACTAAACTCAACTCAGCTCAACCCAAGTCTGCTCAGCTCAGCTCATCTCATCTCTGCTCGACTCAACTCTCTGAGAATTGTGTTCGTTGCTGCGTTTCCTGAATTTCAATTTGTTTGCGCTTGTCACTTTAAGGCCAAAAGCGAGCTGCGACTTCATATGAAAAACATTACCCATACGCACGGTTGCACAATTTTAAATAGTACGCCAGCAAATGCCGCTCACAATTTTTTTGACTAACCAGCCGTGTGTTGCTTGGGAAAACTCCGTGAGGATTTTCGGTCTTTGAAGCTAAGGTCCCCAAATCTCATGTGACAAGCAGCTGGCAGCCAGTTTGTTTTAAAACACGGAAGCTATTTGTTCTCATTGCTGGTGTTATTGTTGTTGTTCTTGTTCCTTTCCTTTTTTCTTCCTCCTCTACTTATTGTTGTTGTCGCTTTGTATGCCCCTCACCGCTCACCGCTCACACAAAAAATTTCTTCAGGTAATTCGCAAATAATCAAGAAAGTTTTCGTATTAATTTGACTTTGCTTGTTGTTGTTGTTCTTGTTAAATGGAAAATCCATTAACTGTTGCTGTTGTTGTTGCTGCGTCTTACTATAATTTATGCCGAGCACGTCACTTGCATGGGATGCGTGTGTATTATCATACAACATTATGAATATTTATTGGTTGCATAGCTCGCGGTTAAGTGAACAAAGCTTACTTTTTTAATATATATAACATAGAACAGACTGACTTAATTGGAACAATTTGGCGATGAAAAACTAATGGCCACTAAAAAAACCCATAAACAAAAATTCAGTGTAGATTTAGGACATTTTTCTTTTAGGGTTTTTTTCTAGTGCTACTGAAATGTCACATAACAAATGTTATGTAGAAAAATTCAAAAAAAAAAATACATTTATTGTAATTTTACAATTAATGCATTCACTGATAATAACACCCTTAATCCTGCAACATCCCTGGTTGCTGTCAGAAGATGTTGTTAAGGATAGATGAGGAGCTACATTAAGTGAAAAGAAGTTTACAAAGTTACAAAATAAATGGAATTATACATACTCAGAGCGGGCTGTCCTGTTTCCTCTGGGATGCTGAACAGCAAATTCGTACGTGACTTCACTAATTTAAGGCTAATAGTATTTCCATAATTAAAAACATAATTTACTTTTGTGGCTAATTTTCACAAATGTCAAACATGGTGCCATAATTGCGAGAATATTTCAAATACCACTGAATGTCAGAACACTGAAAACAGTAAATATAAACAATGAAATAATATTGAAAATACATATTGCCACACATTTGATGCATCAGGGTTTGAAAGGGTTAACTGGTTGCGTCTTTCATTTAAAAAGAAACAGTTTTTCTGATAAAGGCTCGTTACGTTTCTGAATGGTTCTTACTTTAGTCCCTGATTATAAACCTGACACAAAACAACACAATTAACATATTCCCAACACAATAAAATACTATATGTTTGAGTGCAGTTGGATTTGAAAAAGGTCACTGAAAATTTTCGAATGAAAGGTAAAAGTTATTTGATCAAATAAGATATTGGCTGCATTTTTAAGAAACATATTCGAATTCTAATATATATTCCTAGTTTTTTATTTAAACGCTGCTCGACCACTAACAGAATACCTGCCAACTCTTCAATGAGAGAGTGACGTTTTCTTAAACCTAAAAATGTATGTTTAAGAAAAAACTTATTAATAGATATTTCGTATTCTAGTCAATTTATTTTATCTTTGCGTAAGCTGCTGGGTGTTAGGGCGATAGTAACAGCAATTGACAGCAATTTATAAGAAGATGATCATAAATCACAGCTAAAAATTTAACTTATCGGAAAGGATGTGGCATAAGCCTTTCCGATATTAGTTTAAAAACACCGTTGTATGCCTGATATTACATACGAGATAATGCATTCTGCTGCGTAAATTTTTTTAAATAAAAATGATCCCTAATTTGTTATTTTTCTGAGCTACGTTTGCCCAACAGTAATGGTCTTATTGAGGCATCCAAGACGTCTGCCCGGCTTTTAAAATAGCATGTAGCAAACATTTTTTCCCTCCGCTTCAATTTATATGTTAGCAGTAACCATTGTTGCTTGCATCAGTTTGTACAGACTGCACATCAAGGTTCTGGATTCGTAAAGCTAAAAAAGTGAACAATGTGGGCCCACTGTTCTTCCTTTATTTGTGCTATTGTGGTTCCATTTCACAAAATGCCTGCCAATATGAAAATCAAAATCAATTAAGACCACGTGTAAGCCAAGGCTTGTTGCCATTTCATTTGTTGCATATGAGACCATAAGGATACCGACATATGTACATACGTATGCATACATGTATGCTTCAATTGCTATTGTGTGTATGCGCCAATCTGCTGGCCGTGCACTCCAACAATGGCGACCAACAAAAGCGCAAGCATCAACTCTTCAAAACGAAGCCAAAAAGCGCAAGAGGAAAAAACAGAAATAAGAAATAAAAACAAAAACAAAAGTGCCTAGAAAAAATGCACAAAACACACACACGCATGTTGAATTGGGAGAATAAAAACCCTTTTGTCAACATAAATGAAATGCGCCCACAATTTCAAGTTTGGCGACGCGACGCGACGCTACGTCGTTGTTGGCGTTCCCATGCTCGTCCACGTCCTCGTCCACGTTCTCGACGCAGTCATCAGCGTCTAAAAGTATAAAATGAATGAAAAGCGAAAAGTACAACAGCGGCAACAACGGGTAGAACAAAAATACAGAGGCCAGGGACTGGGACAGGGACACACACACACATATGCACAAACGAAATGACATTCGAGTGCAGTGCACTGCAAAAAATGACATAAAAATACATTAAAACCGCGCGTCAACGTTGACTGACTCCAATGCCCGGCCCTCCCCCAGCTTCTCAGCCCTCGCTGATCTGTCCTAGCAGAATTGCAAATGCTTTTCACAATGCAACAGACGCGACGGCGTCAAGTCGGCTGCACCTCTACACTCTATGCGGCGATGGCAAACGACAAGGGACTAAGAAATAAAAAAAAACCGAAAAAAAAACAAGAACTCAAACACAGACAACAGAAAAGAGACAACTACACAGCGGACAAAATGACAAACAGTCATACTGATTGAATAATGGTCGTAAATCGCATTGGTGACGTGGTTGCATGGCGAGTGGTCGAAAAGAACGTCGCTATAAGCTCTAGAGATGGCCAACAAAGGGCCGCATAGATCAGCTTTGTTTAACAGCTTCCATTCGGAAATCTACGCTTTTGACAGTGCTTAATAATATAATACTCTGGCCAGACCATCGAAAAATAAATAGTACTCTGCCAGCTCCCGATTTGTAAAATTAGGCATTCGATGAATTATTATTTCCTTTTCAATGTTTTCTCCAAACTAAGGGTAAATAAAAACTTAAAGAAGACAAGCGAGTTTTGTCCAAAAAAGTTAAACCTAAAAACTTACAAGAAATTAATAAATACTTTTTTTTTAATAAATTATGTGTGGAAGCTTCTTTTTATAAACTATGCTTGGCAGGAAGGAACTCTAAGTAAAGACATTTTGATTCGTATACAAATATTTATCATCTTTTCAGTATAAGAAGAGACCACTACATCCGTACAAGCTATTTATCAAATACAACGACTGTCTGGAACAGATTATTACAATTACAACAAAACAATTAATAACTTAAAAAAAGCTTTTCTTTTTTACTTGGTAATCATGCTATATAATATTTATATTATATTTATTTACGTTTATTTATTTTGCTTTATTTGCCAAAAAAAAGTACAAGTAATTGCCCAAAGCTAGCTTAATAGTTTTAGTTTAGAACAATATCTATTCATCTGAGATACGTAAATTAAATGTACATATTTGCAAGTAGTTTAAATATATTATTACCTATAAAAAGAAGAAATGACAAAGAGAATCTAAATTATAAAACATTTATTATGCATATCTTTTTGTAAAAGGGATGACGAATGAGTTTCTAATCATGCTATATAATATTTATATTATATTTATTTACGTTGCTTTATTTGCCAAAAAAAAGTACAAGTAATTGCCCAAAGCTAGCTTAATTGTTTTAGTTTAGAACAATATCTATTCATCTGAGATACGTAAATTAAATGTACATATTTGCAAGTATATAGCGTAGCTTAAATATATTATTACCTATAAAAAGAAGAAATGACAAAGAGAATCTAAATTATGAAACATTTATAATGCACATCTTTTTGTATAACTTGGAATGACGAATGAGAAATTACATTTTCGATCGACATGTTATCCTTCAAACCCCTAAATACAACAGGTTTTCTATGAATTGTTCAGTTTTATAAGTTCCTTCTCAAAAGTGTTGTAAAATTTCGCTGTTATACAGCCCTCCTGTCGGATCTCACATGTTTAAGTTACACAAAAATGTATTCCCATGGTTTCCAGAGAGAGAAAGAAACAGGCGGACTTTCAATTTTTTTTAATATAAATGAACAGTTTGTAAGAAATATTGTTTTTGTTGCTGTGCTATATTTTTTTTTAATTTTGAACTAGAATTTCTTTCTGGGGACTATGTAGCAGTTGCGTCTAGTCCCATCTCTAGCACCGATTTGGACATTGCTAGCTGGCATAGGGGAGGCGTGAAGCATGTTGGAGGCGTCGCCAGTCCCACTGATAGCCTAGGTTCGAAGCTCCAAGGTTTACCGTTGGGGCAGTCATCAAGTTTGACAGCAATCGCATTTAAAGTGTTTACTCTGTGCCGCCCCGCCCCCCTTTTTCTGCAAGCCCCACTTCCTTGCACCTCGCTCCATGCATCATTTGAGAGTGCGTTGGATCAGCATAGCCCAAGAGCCGCCTTTTGAGCATTCACTTTGAATTTTTAAGTGTCTGTGGGATTTCGCTACGGTGCTAGCTTTGATTTAATGGCCAGATATGGTGTCAATATTTGGTAATAAATGTTGATTCGAGCCACCTTTTTTGAAAGGTTCAATTGATGTTAAAGTTAATTGAGAGGCTGTGGGAATATGGCTTCGGCGACTATTCCATTCCATTTATATATTGATTATGGGTTGAGTTTTGGGTTTTGTGCTTATTTGAAAAAGTAGGTAAGGACTCTTCACTTAAAAAGTGTAACCGCTATTGTACTAATGGATTCTTTTTTCTGTATTAGCAATTAAAAGACTTATTTTCTTAAACATTCTGTTGCTATTTCTGAATGGTTTCTTTTAAGTAACTCCTAGAAAAGTTTATGTGAAATATGAAATATCCTATATTGAAATTTGATTATTCAAGCCTTTTAGGATTGGCTTATAAGATGGCTTAGGTTTAAATGATTCATCAATACAGAAAATTAATGCACAAAAAAGCTAAAGAACATAATCATGAAATTATTTAAAGCGCACAACCTTTTCAAATTGTTAGGATAAACTTCTAGTTTCTTTAAATATTTTTATTGAAAGATGTTTGATTCTTTTCGAACTAGTGGGAAAGTATTTTAACTTCAAATATGCGTTGTTATATGAGTAACTAACTTTTTCAGGACCCAACGATTTCAAAAATAAATATAAATAATGGGCACAATTTTTAGTTTATACAAGCTTGGAATTGTGTATAGTATTGATATAATTCTACAGCCGTGTAAAGAGAGCTGAACTGTATTATTTATTTATTTAAGAAAACTCGATTTCAATAATATTTGAAGTTAAGAAGACACCACTTTTCTCTATACTCGCATATAAATGTTTCATTGAAGGGACACATGCAATAAACTTCTTCTCTTTAATAGTTATGTCTTGGATTAAGGAAGGAAAATTCCATTTATTTCCGTTCAATTTAATTTTAAACCCAACTGCTTGGCCGAGCCATTAGCACCCCCCATCTAGGGTGACAGCACCCTTAGTTTGTGCATTGCACCCAACCCCAACCTCAACCCCTGAAATTAAAATGCAGTTTATGCACACATGACAAATGCGCTGGACGCCTTACTCGTAATTTGTCAACACAAGATATGTCTTCATACAGCACTATTGTCGGGGCACAATTGAACGCCCCGATATTTGCCACCCCCTGCCAGATCAATAGAACAAGTAGAACACCCTTGGCAAATCAATAGCCGCAAATTTTGACATTTGTGCGACGACAGACGATTTTCTTAAAGTAACACAACAGACAAATTTGCAATTTTATTGGGACGTCCGTTTGGTCGTCACCCGCACTCGCACCCGCACCCGCACCCGCACCCCTAAATCCATGACCGGAATTAATACATTAAATACATTTCATCCCCCCCTCAGTTGTGTTCGTTTGGCAAATTGTGAGCATGACGAGGTCGAAAGTTGCACATAATTTGAGAGCAAAGTAAGAGTATTTGGGTGACGCGTGCCGGGGCATAAGACTACGAGGGTGGTTCGCCACAGGGTTTCGGGGTGCGGCGGTGGCTGTGCGGATGACTCATGGCTTAAGAAAGTTAAATCGTTACGACGACGACAATCAATTGATTTATTTAAGTCGATGGAGGAGCAAGAAAATCTTTGATATTTATTTGGCAAATATTTGGATGTCAGTAAGCCGGTCAGGGCATGACGACTTCGGGGGTGGTTGGCATTTTTTTGTTTTTCGGACTTGGTTGATCCGGATATTGGCTCAGTGTCTGGCATGCCGTCTGCTTGAATTTCCTTTCGACTCTGTCCTATTAATTGCCTTGGGCGCGCGTTGAAAGCGTTTGCTTTATTGCAAAGCATTTTCCATTTTCATTTGATCGGCCGCCGCTGCTTTTGCTCATTTATATCAATTTTTTTTTTTTACATGACGCGTTCTTCCGCATCTCTTTTTACAAGTTTCCTTTGCGTTCATAATCGAATCGTGTGAACTCAAAGCCGCTTTACGTTTCTATTCAGCAGAGGCTTGAAAAGCGCAAAGCGGTGGCCGTTAAAAAGTGTGTCGGAATAGCCGAACGCCAAAGGATTAACGCCAACTCGGCGAATATATTTCAGCAGCGATATGTTGACGCAGTAGTTTTGATAAAGACCCAGCTAGGAATGTCTATATACTTGGAAGAATTTGGATTTAATTTGAAGCATTTGTATGAGCACATCTTGATAGACTTTAAGTAAAATTTGCATTTTATTTTATTTTATTTTGTTTAAACTGGCATTAAGAAGCTAAGCCAAAAGTATATTATTATATTTTAAACCAATCAGACCACGGTATACAATTTTCTAACTGCTCCCTCAGCCCAAATTTTATGGCTTGTTATTTACAGAGATGGAGCGGGAGTGGTGGGGGGAAAAAAACTGCCTTATCACTTGTTTATCATTTATCTTTATTATGACCTAAGCCCTTCAACAAATACAGCTTCATTTACCTTTCAACACGAAAATTCCTTAAAATACACGACGTAATAAAAAGTAATGGCAAAGGAGGAGAAGCGGATGAAAGACAACTTCCGTGTGCGTGTCCTTTTCTTCAGGCTGCGATGCGTTGACAATGAAACTTTGTTTGTAAAGAAAAAGCCGCACAATGCCCCAGAAAGTTTGTTATTTAGCTTTTGCACCTTTTTTTCGCCTCGGTACATCTTACAATGCAGAGTAAATGGGTAACCGAAAATGCCACAAAAGGATGATACTTGTACATAAATGTTCTTTAAAAAGCAACAAACATGCATACGAGTAAGTGCGGTAAATTGCGCAATGAGTGACTCAGAGAACTGGCCATAAAAAAATATCTGTAGCCACTAGTGTGATACTCGAGATTCAGGAGCGGTTAAGTTGTTTATTTTTGCACAACATTCTCAGCTAATTGATTGCTTTGTATGAATTTTTTTTTTTTTTTTTTTGGATGGGCAACTCATGGATTTGAGCACATTTTACATTACTGGGAAGACGAAAAATATAGAGAAAGGCACACAAAGGCCGAAGACAAGTTCAAACAAACTTGGCATTAAAAAGCGAATCGTCGCTCTTCTCTATCTACGAGTATATCAATCGTTTACCATCCCTTTGACAAAAGGGCGGAAGCGGCTAGCGCGTCCAGCTTGACCAGGGTTCAGGGCAAGGCAAGGCAAGGCAAGGCCTCGGCAAACACATTGAACTTCCGGCTTGCTGTCTTTTTCCTTCTGCCTCTTTTATGGACAATGTGGCATTGAGGACCGTTGCGTAGCTCTATTGTTTGTTCTATTTACTAAGGCCAGGCGAAATATTTATTATGCCATCAAGCCGAAGTCAAGTCAGGCGCCACTCCATGAATGTAACACAATGTGTGTTTATGTGTGTGTGTGTGTGCGTCCCGATTCTTTGGCAACCCGCATCCTTTACGCATAAATTCCGTGCTCTCGCATCTGAGACAAGTAAATACATTCGAGTAGATTTGCGGCAGCATTTTCGATATTCGTGTGGTGGTCGAGTCATAACGCCTGAATGCATTTCAAATGAGTCCTGACATAGTTAAGCTTTAATATCGTCGTCTATTTCGGCTCTGTTGAAACATTGAACTCTGCAAATATTTAAAATACTTTTTCTCAGTTTTTAATAACAGCTGCTCTTGAGGTTGACTGTGTGTGTGTGTGTTTTTTTTTCTTTCGTTGGCTCGTCTTTGTGCTTCATAATTTGTTGGCCATTGTACTGCATGGGGCCATTAGACGTAATTCAATATTCCATTCAAGTTAGAAAAATGAGGCACATAAAAAGACAGGCGGACAATGGCCAGCAGTTGGCTTTGTACAAGTATATATGTTGACTGACACAAAAGGGCCCATGCTGGTCAGCGACGTGGTCCGGCATGACCGTCAACCAATTAGGGCTGTACTTTTTGTCCTTTCGCTACGTTTCTCGGCCATAAAAAGAGAAAATACGAGTGTGTGTTCTCATTTTTGTTTTTTTGTTTTTTTTTTAGCATCGCTTTTGTAATTTGAACTCATTTATTAAAAAGTGAGTATATGTTTGGGCATGGCGTTATGCCTTATTAACTTTTAACTAAATTGAGCCTCAGACAACGCAACTAATAGGCCGTGATAAGTTAATCAATCAATTAGCACCAATTTCAATATCCAGAAAGCTGAAATAAATATACGATATACTCGTAGATGACAGGCAAATGAGAAAACTCTGTACTTAATCATAATAGGGGAAATTGCTATCGGCAGGGGTAGATCAGAAAGTTTGAGAGTTAGCTATAGTTGGAGGTCAGTATAATTTTGAAGAGTATGTGTGTTTGAAAGCAAATGTAAGTTTAATGCTCCCAGCTCCCGTCCTTTACAAGCCTTTCGCGCTAATAAATGGATGTTTTCCTAACAAACTTTTCTTAAGGATCATCGTGGCCACACATGTATTGTTGAAAGAAAAGTTATACGATTTGAGAGGATCCTGTATCAATAATTTAATTCATTTACCAACCATATAGGTTGGAATGTTATAATTTTCAATTGCTTTGAATTACTCGGAAAGTAATAGAATGAATGTTTTTTAAAATACCGTGCAATAATATGAAAAAGTACAGGCACAGTAGGGTACTTTATTTATGCTTAAGGAGAATGAGAAAATTATGAAAAAGTCTACGTTTTTGTACCACCACTAGACGATCTTAAAGACTGGCGTTTAATTTAAGTAATCTTTAAAAAAAATTGGTGGACTTTTGTTTATAAAAAGTGTTAAATGTTTTGTAAAAATCTTAAATCTTAAAGAGGAGAAGCTTGCACTGAATTATGAATATACTTCCTTTCCTTTTCTCTCTCTCTCTCTCTCTCTCTCTCTATTAGCTCCTAAATCATATTAAAAACGATCATATTTCTTGAATAACACTCCAAGTAGCCATAGACACCCACAATTACTTTTCGAACCAATTTTCATGCACAGTGGAGCGGCAAGTAGGCTCTGAGTCTGCCCTCCTAGGTCCACGGACAACCAGGTGTTTTAAATAAATAGTGAAAGATGAAAGATATACCAAGTTTTTACAAATTATAAATTAATAAAATTCATATTTTCATTAAAAATATTTGTTGCTAATCAATTCACTTGTATTTTTTGCAAAAAATGTGCTGCTGAAATATATTAATATATTAATATCCAGTTATTTGATTGCTGTTTCATCTCAATATGAAAAAACCAAAAGTAGAAAATATAATTACATTGAAAACCTAATTTATTACTTTACTATTTTGATTTGAATATGCACTTTTACTTAAAACTGTATGTAAATGAACGTGTCACTCTTCATGGCCTTCTATAATAGAGAACAATTTAATGCCATTTCCGTTGTGTTAAAGGTACAGCTGAAATTTTGATTAATTCGAATTAATGTCATCCATTTGGCAGCACTTCCTAAATGAAAATGAATGTACAGTGGACTGCACACACAAATGTAATATGAGTATAGTATGTATTTATGCAGCTTTTGCACGCGCCACTTTGCAGCGCACTACCATTTCATGAATTGCATTTTGCTATTTTGCATAAATTAAATTGGTGGCTGCGTCCGAAAATTATACAAGCGCAAATAATACAAATGAATTCGATTTGTGAAACAACGCTCAACGCTCAATGAACCTGCTGCTGTCGATAGGCTGCTGTTGCTGTTGTTGTTTTTGTTGCGCTGCCATTGTTGATGATATCACACAATCCGAATAACATCACGTATACGCCACGTATATGCCAGCCGACACTATTTGCCTATTGAACGTGACAAATAATGCAAAATTTTCATTGATATTGTCAGCGACTATAATGCTATCAGAGCCAGGGAGAGAAACAGGGAGTACTATCTATAATAAGATAGTGAGAGGGAGAGCGTGAAGTGTTCATTTGCCAGAAAATTCTGCACATGTCTGGCAAGTTCATCAACTTTAATGCTTAACGCCAACAAAAACAACAACAACAATAGAAACAAAAATCAAATGCCCTACAGGCATAAAATGACAATTCCAAAGTTGTTGCCCAAATAGTTTCAATGACATAAGTAGCAATAGATGAAGTACTATATTTATTTTATTGGCTAGGCTGCAACACTCACACGGCCAGACAAATAGCGCTGAGAGTTGCCAAATTATTGTCATTAGTTTCTGGATGAGCAGCGTGCTTGTGCTACAAAGGCCCTTGGGTCTGAGTTTCGTTTCGCCCAGCTCTTGGTTAATTAGCCAATTTGGCGAGACGGCAGTCCCTGGCTTAGTTGTTAAAGCAACTATATAGTATGTGGGTATGTGGAGATGTGTACACTGCTTATATATACATCGAAGATAAGCACGTACATACTGCTTATGCCACAAAGTTTTTTGCTAATGTCAAACATAAACAGCTGAGGTGATTTTTGCTGGTGCTATGGCTTTTTATTTCAGTTTTTCCCTTTAAGGATTCATTGGAACTTAAAGCATATTGATTCTACATAACAAATATAATCTATATTTATGAACTATTTATTTTAAATTAAAAAGCTCTTTAATTACACAAAATGGCTGTTGTTACAAAATAGTTGTATTATTTTTAGAAATTATTTATTCCACATGTTTATAAAATACCTAAATTTAGAAAACTGGAAAAATAATTCATTTTTCACCAATTTAAATGAACTGAAAAAATTAATTTTTATTGTATTTAGAATTTTTATTTTCGAAAAAAGCTACTCCAGTCGTCTACCTACGTTCCTAATAATATGACAATAAAGCTTTAAAATAATACCACTGCTATTTATGATATAAATTTAAATCGTACAGCATTCACCTTATTTCTAAGCACCCACCAATTGCGAAATAAACTGGTAATATGTTCGCCTCCACCATTTGTTCGCCGAGTTTTTAATGTCAACTCAATTTCCTATTTGCACGCTCGATGACACACACTCGCCACCATTTCATGGCAATTTGAACTTGAAAGTCGTGCGCCAGCCTTCCGCACTCTTACATTTCAATTTGAGTTATGAAAAGCGCAAGAAGGCGTTAAAAATTGATTTCCACGCTTTTGCCTCCGAAGCTGTTGCAAATCGCTGTTGCTGTTAATTAATTACTAAATTGTATTTGCGGCATTTAATTATGCCAGCAAAGGCTTGCCGAACAAAAGTGTTAAAATGTAATTGAATAAGGGATTATGTGGAATTTGTTATCAACAATTTTGCGGTACGCTTTGTTCGCAAAAGGGCTAAGTAGAATGAAATTAAACATTTATACAGACCAAACAGGTTAGATATTTCAGCAATTAAGTAGCCATTTATGTAGAAATAAGAGCGTACATACGCTTGACTCATGTTTTTACCTAAATTCCAATCATATTTCCAGTTTTGAGTCACCTATTTGTTTTTGAATACCTTCGACTTTAATAGTCAATCTATTTTACAAAGAATGACAATTCCTGTGCAAAGCTAGCAATTTATAAACATTATTTGTGGCATGTGTCCATAGCAGAAGTAAAATTGTTTGGATTCCATTTAAAATTGCAGGAAGTATGTAAATACATATCTATATATCTGTGGAATTATGGACAGAGCTGATGAAGTTGTGAAGCGCGGTATAATGAAGAATATTAAAAAATAAAATGACAAATATTAAAAAATAAATTGCTTTTGAAATATGTAGTATATTAAAAGAAACCCTTTTTAGCAGAATTGTATACATTTGTGTTTAAATTAACTTAAAACTTATTTTAGTAAAATGAAAGAAATATGTTGACTTTTGCCCAAAGCTCTTTATTATTTAAAATGAAACAATAAAATATACCAGAAGTACCCGTTTTGGCGTATAGTTTCCAAATGTTTAACCAATATTAAAGCCGAGATAGAGTCTACTCCCTTATTTAACACACTTACATATTGGGTGGCAGAATTAGCTTAGTTTTATAGTGATCTAAGCAAAGCTTAATAGTATGTAAGCATAGGATAAGTATAATTGAAAATTGAAAGCATTTAGTTATAAGTTTTAGCAGCCGAATATTTGAAATTTAAGTCTTTCACTTAAGGCACAAAAATATAAAACTAAGCCGCCATTAAGCCGCCATTAAGCCGCTTGTGGCAGCAATCCAACCTTTTATTTCCTTTAAAAGGCCCAAATGAAATTAAAGCACCCGGGAATAAGAAAAAGGAATTGCTTTAAAACAAAGGTTTTCAATAACGTTCTTAATTAAATGAAAGTTGTACAAAATTAGAAATGGTTTGCAAAATTTTAATTTGCATTTAAATTATTTTTTAAAATAAAATAATATTTCATAAAAATATATCAAAATGCTATGCGGAATAAATAGGAAAATAAGAACACATCGATTGTTGCTGTTATTTTATTAATATTTTTCTAAATAAACTATATTTTATAATTGTTTTTTTTTCGAATTTTTAACAAACGCATAAAACATGTTCAAAACATTGTTTTACTTATTTTTGACGTTCACTTTTATTGAAAGTGTCACTTAAATAAAATAATTGAAGAAATCGTCAGTTTGAGAGGAAAATACATAATTTTTTGATCAAAGCCAAGGCCAGTTGCCTTGGCTGTCAGCTCTCACCCTTGACAACATCCTTCATGCATTGTCAATCAGCGCCCCGTAATAACAAACTTCAACACATGTAAGCGCAAACACTGCAGATTGTTCCAGGAACAGCTGCACACGTTTGAAAGGACGCGCCATGGCTGATTTATTTTACATGTCACGGCATAAGCGCACTTCAGGAGACACGCCCACACGCTATCCCCGTTGGCGGACAAATGGGACACGTTCGTAGTGTGTCTTCGTGCGTGTAATAAATTTTTTATACATTTCGTGCGAGCAGAAATAATGCTAAATTCTTAATCGACACCTGTCAATAAAGCATTTTTGTTGCTATAGCTGTCGTCGTCGTCGTCGCCGTCGTCGCCGTGGAGTTCATTGTCACATGTGTCTGGCAGAAATTGATGTCCCTTACGTATTGTGCGTACTCGTATATGTACATATATGTATAATATATTTTTAATATGTCTCCGTCCTGAGCCTAATACATTATGCCATGCATACTTTCAGGCGCTGGAAGTCTTATTGTTGCGCACTTGAAATACTTGCCACAAGGGTCCAGCCCTCCCGAAACATCTGATTTATATCTGTTGTATTGACAGCTGAGATTTTCCCTTTCTCCTTCAGTTTGGGGCGTGGAAAGTGGAGGCGTGCCATCAAGTTAATAAAAGCCGTAAGTGACATGTTTTAGTGCAGAAACGTGAGCAAAATGTACAATACTTTGTTCAATGCATTGCACATTTCTTGGTAATGCTTTTGCACAATCTTCCGCTAGCCACTTAAATTATTGTCAGTTTTTATTAAAAACAGAAAGCAAAAGAAGCATGCTCGTATTGTGCAAAACTTTTGTACACAAAACAAACATAACTCATACGCCATGTAAGCCACCGACGAGGTCATACTCAGGCTCAATCGTTGCCATAGCCGCAGCATTATTCTCCTCCCCTCCTTATCTCAGTCCAACACAGTCTAATGACAGAGATTTATGTTGTAATTGCAGTCGCAGCGGTGAGCAAAACAAAACAAACATTTATTATTCTTTTCGCGACAGAATGACATTGCAATGCTCTTCTACGGTTCAACGATCGAAGTGAGAAAAAAACGATCGGCCGAACAGAGCTGGCACTGTACATATGAACAACATATAAAATTGCTCTGATTTAATATATAGAGTGTATTCAAGATAACTTTATTTAAACTGAGAGTGTATATTTAATTTAAAACAACAATTGGACTAGAAAGTATAGATACAAAGACAACATGCTTGCTTGCACTGAATTATTGAAAAAGGTTAAATATTTTAGAAAATACTTGTGAAATTATTGAGCTTTATCAAAAGCTTTCAGGAACTAGTTTAAATATTTTATGAATATGTTAGTATTCTATATGCTTGGATCTGCATATGCTAAGAAGCTGGTCATCATAACAGACGGCAAGTGAATGAAATTCAAGAAATTTAAATAGAAGTATTTGAAACAATCGGAAAGTAAGATACTGTTTTTAAAGCACAGTAAAATCTTAAAGGACTACTAGAATTCTCCAAAACAATGTTCAGTGCGTAGAAATAAAGTCTGGATATATATTTTAAAAAAAATTGTGACTAAGATGTGGGCTTTAAAATAGGTTTTCTAAGCTAAATATACTAAATACTATTAAAATTAACAATAAGATACAGGCTGCATTAATCATTTATTAAAAAAATTATCCAATCCAATTATTTGTGATCCTGCGGGCTAGAAAAACAGAAAATGGCTTTCGATTAAACGCAAATTATAATACACGTTTTAAATCATTTAAATATTTTCGATTCTAGATCATTTCAATATTGCAAAGTTGGGAAACTCACAACGTTTTGTTTGAAGACCCTTGCCAAGTCGAGGAAGTTGGTGCAACATATTGTCACACTTTTTCACTGGATTGCAATTGAAGTTAGGGTATCAGGAGAAGAAAACACGGCATAAATAAGCACTGGAAACCAATTATAAGTTTTGTTCTCTGACCGCGTTGACACCGAAGCAAATGGCTAAGGCATAAAGTTAAATGAAATTGAAAATAAATGAGCTAACATTTTAGCAGCGGGCACGACTATTTTAATTGCAAATTACAAAATGGCAAGGCTTCGTACTAGCAGAAAACGTTCATTAAAGAAGCAACAACAACAAGAAGAAAAAACGAGGGAAAAGCGAAACAAAGGTGTGCAATGCAGAAAACTTGGCATTAAACACAAAGGAAGTTGCAAAAGGCTGCCAAACGGAGGCAAATGCAACTGTAATGGCCCAAAACAAATGACCAAATTAGCATAGCAGGCAAACACATGCTAACTCGCACACACGTACACATGTATGTGTGTGTGTGTTTGTGTGTTTAAACAGGACATGCACGTACGCACTTCACTCGGACTTCACTCTGCACTCCAAGGCAGTGAATGAGTAAACGAGTAAGTGAATACGTAGCACTTGGCCAGTTTATAGGTCAAGTGTTTATTACGCCTCGGGCATGGTGTATGCCAATTAGGGTTGAGTCCGTGACACATTCACGCGATGAAGAGACTTATTTAATTATAAGTTTATTTATTACTATATTGTTTGAAACTAAAATAAAGTCAATTAAATTTGTTTCTCTTGATTTTTTCCAAGGTTCAATGTCAAAAAACGGAAAAAGTATTTGTATATCCTAAAAAAGAGCTTTTAAAAAGGGTTTATTAGCTCTGTGAAAAAAATGTAACAGGCAAAAAAAAAGCATCTCTGACCCACAGAGTATTTACATTATTAATCAGCATGACGAGACAAATTGATGTGGACATCTGTCCATCTGGATGCACGTGCGGACTCCGAAACAGGTACAGGCTTCTCTCTCTCTCTCTTTTGAAAACTATTTAAATGAGTAACTTTTTTATTTATTTATTTTTTTTTTTGTAAAAGATGGGTCTGTCCGATTGGCAAATTATAATGGGAGAACATTGGCATTAGTATTTTGTATTATGTGTGACTTAGTAGGGAGGTGGCTTGATAGGGATGCGGAAGTTTAGTTTGTGCGATGAGGAAGGTCAAGCGGGTAATATCTTCTTAGACGGCGGGTGGAGGTGTTGTTGTTAAGAAAGTTAATGGCGAGGGGATTGGTGTGCCTGTCCAGTCGTTCCAAGTGCTCAGCCTTTAAATCTCCTGGTGAATCCATGGGACTCCGAGCTCGTTGTGAATCTCCACGGCTGAGTGGAATAGGCAATAGATTCTGAACGCATTGTTTTGAAACTTTTGCATGATATTACAGTTGCTTCGGCTGGCAGTGGCCCAGATCGGAATCCCCATAGGTCCACATGGGTTTCATTGTAGCCTTATAAAGTAAAAGCTTGGCCCTTTTGGTAACAAGCCAGCATCTCTGGCTTCGTTGTATGTGGAAGAGACTTTCCGCAGACTGCTCGAAATCTAAGCACTATTCGTTTTCGGGTATAGATTTTTTTACAAGGAATATTCTATTCATTTCTGCATTAATTTTAATGCTATTATTACTTACATTAATGTGTTGACGGATATAGATATAGACGTAGATATAGATATAGAGTATGCAGAAAAATGCAATCTTCACACTATAACATCAGCCAAAGCTGTTGTTTTATTTCGATACACATTTCTGTTTAGTTGCATTTTCAAAGCAAATCAAAAGATCTTTATTTGTATGTTTAAGTAAAGATTTGCAGCTCACACATATTTCACGCCCGCCTCACATCTTTAGAAGCGATATATGTATATGTATATGAGTAACTCAGCTTATGTGTGTCTTGGCTTTGCTCAAAGCGTTGCTAAATTGTAGCACATTGTTTGAAGCTACTCGCATGTAGTATTTAAGAGCTGTGTACGAGGGCTTTGTGTATCTTGGCGTGCCAACTTAAAAGTGTTTGTTTACGTATGTAATTGTAACGCTTATGTGCTTCAGGCACTCACACATACACGAACACTTGAGCTCAACAAAAGAGTTGCTGCAATGCTTTTTTAAGCGTCGGCTAAAAGCAGGCGAGCATTCTTTTTTATATTCCTATGTACGTATAAGTATTGCTGTTGCTGTTGCTATTGCTGTTGCTGTTGGATGTCTTTCAACAACATGTCACTCTAAAACTTTTACATTTGTTTGCCTTAATTGAAAGCTAATTGTGTGGAAATGTGTCGCTTTAATTGAGATATGGACACAGTTAGGCCAGCAGCAGCCTGGTCTGAATGTCGGGCTGCCAATCAATCCATCAAGGGCTCATTTAGCCAAAACTATTTATTGAATATGGAAGCTTCATTTGCTATGCGACAAATTAAGTGCAGCCAGGAGCAGCAGCAGCAGAAATAGTCTAGGTCGTGTGAACACTCGCTGTGGTTGGTATTTTGATGGCTTGGCTTTAAACAGATTCAAGAAAATTATTCATAATGGAAATTAATATTAATGCAAAGGACACTAGAAGAGCTACTATATTTAATTTTCAATTGATTTTAGGCTCTAATTAGAGGTGTTTTGGCAACGCTATGGTTCATTAATGCTGTTCCAGGTTTTGTGTTTTATGTTACTCTGAATTAATCGTATCTCGTAAACTTCCTCAGGAGAAAAGCCAGCAGCCAATTCAGTGATTAGTTGATATGCTCGATAAATTATCTTTCTTTCAACGAAATCTGATCGATTACTATATATGTTTTTTGGACGAAAACTGAACTTCAAAATGAATTTAAATAAAAATATTGCACTAAAACCAGGGACCTCAAATAATTACCATTATTAATTAATTTTAATTATTATTACCATTATTTTTTTGTTTTAAGCGAAAACATCATTCACTTTTACCAACTTTGAGAAAACTAAACATTTATCAATATCCTTATTTAAGCGTTATCTATGCATGTTGACAATGATTTAAAAATGTTCGTTTTTATTCATTTTCTCAAAATTTAATGTTTAATCTTGGCTTTTTGCTTAAGGAAATAATTAAATTTTGTCCTTATTTCATTGAAAAAGGTAGGAACAATTACAACTCTTATGAGAATTAATCATTATATAGAGCGAATGAATAACAGAAAAAAAAAATCATTATTTTGTAATTTTTATAACATACTTATAACAGCTTCATTTTTTATTATTTTAAGAACTTGATAATCACATATTGATAGCTTTCGAATATAGTATATACGTCTATTGCAAGCAAACTATTTCTATCGTCTACTGTACCTATCGCATTCTGCCTAACTATTTCCTGAATTTCCTCACTTGCTTCTGATTTTGCTATCGTCTGTTGCCATATAATTGCGGTTAATTGGACCAAATTGTTGTTTGGCATATTGTGCCACTATATATGTACGAGTATGTGTGTAGATGTGTGTGTGTGTGTGTGTGTGTATTTGTGCTGCTATGTGACCAAGATTTCTGGCTGTTTAGAGGTATGTGTGCGTGTTTTGTTTTTCGGCCAGCAGACTCTACTCGTATATAAGAAAAATATTTGTAATGAATTGATTGCTGTGCAAATTGCTTGACGATAATTGAAACTTGTGTCTCTGCGCGCTAAAACGAAGAGGAAAGCCTTGTCTGTCCATGAAGTTAATTGATGGTTGATTTTCATGGGCTATTTATTTACGCAGCCATGCACCACACATGCTGTTGTATTGCTTCCCTCTCTCTGTCTCTATCACTATCTCTGTCTTCGTCTCAGCTTTTTGTCGCTAAGTTCACATCATTAGATGCCTCTTTATACGTTTTAGCCGGCAACATCATCAACACCAGTAGCAGTGGCAGTAGCAGCAAGAGCACTCAACATGGCACACCTGCTTACTTTACAGAAACTCTGTCGCATTTTGTGGCTTTTTTATATGCAAACAGTTTCGTTTTCTTCACTTGACATTCACTCGTTGCTATTGCTTTTGTTGTTGCCATTGTTGTTGTTGTTAATGCTGTTGCTAATGCCATAGTTGTTGTTGGCTGTTTGCTGACTAAAAATATTTTGCAGCGCATAATCCAAAACGTAACCACATACTTTGTGCAACTTCATAAAAATGAAAATTTACAGCGTATATCCTTTATGCTCATATGCATCCACACACACACACACTCACACACTCACACACACACACACACACATGCACACACACACACTCGCCGATAAACGTTGCTTCTACATGGTCACATTTCCGTTGCATCAATTTTGTAGAAGGTGTGGGCGGGGAGTGGCGGATGCTCTGGTATCATCAACTTTGTTGCAATGCAGCTTCTCTAAAGGGTTGCATGGTTGCACGATTAGGTGTTGAATTATTGCACGCATCTGCCCCAGCGGTAAATGTTTGTGCACTTTCTGACGGATAATGTACTCGTACGTAGTTGCTATTTCAGATTTCATTGTCTAACAAGTAATAAATACCTAATGGGAATTCCTTAAACTGTTGCTCATACGTAGTATCTGGGTATTTTTTTATAGCCTATACCCGTAGGGTAAACCAAACTCGACAAAAACAATTTCTATACAGTTATCTACTTTTGTTTCGAATTTGATCCAAATCCGTCAATTGTAAGAAAAGTTATTAGCGAAACAATTTCACTTCAGTACTAGGCCCCTGTAGCTTCAAGGTCGCTATTCTTCTTCTTCTTTTTCTTCTGGTAGGGGCGCATATAACTCGGCCCAGAAAGTTAGTCTAGGTACAGGATATTTCATAAAAAAAATCATCAATTAGTTTCAACTAGTATTTATTTTTACATTTTTGGAACCGAATTGCATTTCATATTACTTTTGATCAAGCGGTGGCTTTATATACTCTATTCAGGGAAGCCCGATTCGTCCATTAAGTCATGTTAGTCAATCAGTTCACTTCTATGTGCAAAAGAATCTCGGGCAGTATTCAAATAAGAATCCTTAATTCTGCTCCTTCATTTTATCCGCCATGGGGTTTGGCACGCAAAGGTGAGCTCCGCTAGAAATTGCTAATAGAGTGGTTCATAAAGTGTTTTATTGGAATCATACTACATGTCATTTCTGTTGACAAAAGAGGGCTGTGGTTTCACTAAAATGTCGCGTCCTGCAAAGCCCATGTAACAATCGATATTTTGCGCAACAAGTTCGGCTATCGTTATATCAGCCGCCTCAACGATTTTAATCGGCCACCTCAGATATTTAATATGACACCGTTAGTCTTTTTTTTGAGAGGATGCGTGGTGGGTCTTCCTCTTCTTAGCGATTTAGATTCCTAAATATCGAGCCTTGCCATTCGTGAGACAGAGTCAGAAACCATCATTAAGATCTAGGAATACTGGGTTAAGAATTCACTCTAATTTTATTTGACCTTTTCTTCGGTATTTATGCATTTGTTTGTCTTATGTACTAGGGTTTTTCTTATCTACTACTGTTTTTTCTTATACTAACTAATGCATCTTATTCTCAAGTGGTTTTCCAAATATGGTTATTTCCTAAGCCCTTTCCTTATCTATTGCTGATATGTTTGGCATAAAATCTTCCTAACCGTTGTTAACGCTCCTATCGTTTAAGGTATTTCTATCCACCTACTATGTGTTCATTTTAACAACCTATTTCATTTGACCTGTATTGCATTCTTTAATGTCTCAATCTATTTTCATTTTTGTGAACAATTACAAAGTAGAAAGCATTATAGTATTACTTGTATGGACCACCCTATATGCTGATATCTCGCTGAAAACGGTACTTATTTAATGTACAGCTTAAGTAGATGGGATATGGAAAATGAAATTAAAAAATACTGGCATATGCCAGCTTCCAACTTCGTTGCCTGTCTTCATTCTGCTTTACATGTGTGCATTTATATTGTGTTTGTAGTATGCGTTGAATCGTGTGTTTCATAAAAATTTAATTAAAGCATTTTCTGTCTTCGTGCAGCAAAAAAATAAAACAAATAGTCAGAAGAGGAGATTTATTTACCAAGCGTAAATTTATTTTCATTTCCCCCCACTTAATGACTTTATGCAGCGAAGCTCGAGGCGAGCCCGACACGCAAGCACACGAATAAGCATATATACTATACTGAGAGACAGACAGACATACTATATAGATATGCTCTCAGGGTTCTCAGACAACAGTGGAGACATAACATATGTCGCGTATATGCAGCCAAAAACGGCGACACATGCACGCATTAAATCTTCTGTGCAACAACAATTACACTACAACAACAACTATCAGGTAGAGAGGGATGAGGAAGAAAAGCTGCTTCTTAAGCAAAGGTGTCTCGTCCCTCGCCCCGCACATACCCACAAATTTGCCAAATTGAAGAGCAACTTCTCGACTTGAGCTCATTTGCAGCGAACGAACAAAATAACAAAAACAACAGCAACACAAACACCAGCAACAACTACAACTACAACTATAAGAAAAACAATAGAAACGACTACAACAAGTTATATAATTTCCTTTCTTTACATTACAATTTTCCAACTTTGCGTTAAATGCGTTTTACTCCACAAACACACACACATCTACCTGCTTTAGAGATGGGTTGATACTACGTGAAGGATTTGCAAGAAATATTGACTCAAGATAGGACTTCTTTAATTCGCGGAGAATTGTAACGAAAAATTGGAAATTTATGCGGCATTTTAGGTATTTTTCTTGAGATCGCAGATTTCAAAATTTATAACCAAAACTGACTGCAATTCCAAAGTTTAATAAGTGATGTAAATTATAAATGAGGAAAATTAGAATTAAAGAATACACGTAATTCTGTTTTTACACGGTAGATTGGTTCCAGAAACAACCGTGCAAAACAAGACATTGATCATATGCAAAAATAGGTGATTGGTTGCTTATCCTTAAAGAAATATATATGAAATTTTTAATTTTCAAACCGTGCTATATTAAAATTGTGTTAAAAAACCCAGTAATAAAAAAATTAGGTGTAATTCCAATTTAGTTCCTAAAAAATTAAATACACAGAAAAACTTAAAAAGAAACCCATGGTATGTATCATAATCTGATCAAAATTTTATATATTTTAAATATTTTTTAAATATTTCATATATTTATTTTTTAAATCCAATAAATGTATTTTCTGATTTATATTTTTATTTCTTAATAAAAAATATTAAGATTAAAATTCGACTTTTCTGATTTCATTTTTAATAAGAAAAAAAAATAGAATTATAATTACAATTTTGATCAGTGAAAAGATTAGGTATTTACAATGCAAAAAATATAAATCCAATAAATGTATTTTCTGGTTTTTACTTTTAATAAAAAAAAAATTAGAATTAGAATTCGAATTTTGCTTAGTGGAAAGATTAAGTATTTACAATACAGCAAATACGAATCCATGTGATTTTCATTTTTAATAAAAAAAAATAATTAGAATTACAATTTTTATCAGTGAAAAGATTAGTTACTTACAATACAGCGAAGAAGAACTCCTGCGTGCGAAAAAGTTCTTAGATGAATGGATCTTGCTCAACATTTAATACCCTACTTAAAACACCGTCATAACTTGAAATATCTCCCACAATTTATTCAGATTAATAATATCACTCCTAAATAGTAAACAAAAATTAAGAACTATGATACGTGAAATACGTGTTATTTAAGTATTTCTATTTAAAACGTTTGTTTTTCAAGTCCAGAATGGCAACAATTTTATGGGATCACCAGGGTTTTCATTTTTAAATAAAAAAAACTTTAGTGAAATACATAATTAATAATTAAATGAGGGAAGAAAATATATCTTAGCTTCATGTACTCCCACCTCTAAGTACGACTCGCACATGTCTGTGCATTGCCTGCCTCTTCGAGTTACTTACACAATCAAACGGCGGCAAAGTAATGTGCACAACAAGCTCGCATAAATATCTTTAGTCTGTGAATGCGAAGCAGCACGTATGAGCAAAAGATACTTAAGCAACATGTAATGCGAGCCAAGCGCAGAAGCTACCTTTCTATTTACCCCTTTATTCTCTAGCTTCTCCTTCTCCTCCCTCTCTCTCTCTCTCACTCTCGCTCTCCTCTCGCAAGTGCAATTTTCACCTCTTGCATTTTGTTTGGTGCTGCCTCTGTTTCGTAATTATTTCCTCTACCAGAATTGAGTTTAAAACATTTTTCACTGCTGCATTTTTGTTTTGTTTTATTTTATTTTCATTTTTTTTGTTTCTTGTTGCCACTTGTTTCTTTTCGCATCATTCGATTTCTGTTTTGTGCTCAATGCACGGTTGATTTTTAATTAATTTGCCTGAGGTCATGGAGGAAATGAAATAACGACTATAAGTGTAAGTGTGTAAGAAGCACATTTCGTTTCCGTTCCGTATGGGTATTTATGTCGACATTTCGTTGCGCTAAAATAGGTCATTGGTGTACTTTTTTTTGGGTGTGCATTTTTCCTGCATTGATAATGAAATGCTAAGGTCGATGGAAATAAAAGTAAGTGAGGAACATGTGAGGGACGTTTATTATTATATAATGAAACGAATGGCGTGGTTCGAGGTAGCCAAGTGGGTAGCTGAAATAGATCTATCAGTCATAAAAGTACAGTAATATGTACAGCTTTGCAACAGCAACGAAAAAGTCCTAATGTTGACGTCTGTCTGGATATTCGCGAAGACCTTACAATAATAAACGACGAAGCTTTGTGGATGATGGAACATCGTTGATGTCTGGATGGCTTACTTTATATGTAAATTCTATAGTTCTAATGCTGTCTTCTACATACTATTATCCTTTTCTATATCCTCTACGTAATCTTATCAGCTTGCTCATATTGGTGAACATTTTCAGCAGCCTAGGCTAAACTCATTATGAGCTCGTTAGAAATCAGGTCTGTGTTTTTCCTTGGTTGTTTTTGGCTTTAAGAATGTATTAACGTACAACTAGTAGTCTAGGCAGTCTAGATAGCGATAATCTGGTTTATCACTAATTTATGTTTGTTTAGACTCTCGATAGGATTGAACAACTTCACTGCACAAACACATCATGGCTAAAATAAGGCTACAATCAAGAAAAGTAATTATTACTTCCCACAAATGCACTTTTAAATATTAACTATATTAACTATATAGTACCCCATTTAAAGCTTTAGAATATTATAGCCGAATATACTTGCTTTTTCTTTCCAAGCTGGCACTTTGCTGGGCCAATAGTTTTATCGCTTATATCTCATTTAACAATTCACTTTCACTTCCAAATGAAGAAAGTGAAATCAAGTTAAACCTTGATATGAAAATAAAATCAATAATAACAGCAAACTATTAAAAAAAAAACCTCCAAGTCTAAGATATCAGGCAGCCACTCATTAAAAAGACGTCGCACCACAAAACCTCAAACGGCAATGGGAAACTGAGCCAAGTTAGTGAGTTAGTCAGCCCAGCCAGCTGTTCAGTTACCACACAACAGTTGAAGTGAATATAATACACAACCACACCGAGACGGAAAATTGTATTTGGAAAGACATTGAAGCAGTTCGCTCTACATTCCTAAGATATGAGTTTATGCATGTTATGTGGCCATCAGGCCATCAAGCCGCCAACTTGAAGACGAAGGCGAAGAGGAAGACCTCAACTACTGAACATGAAGACGACTGTCGACGACTGACGACTCACTCGACTGCGAACTCGGCTGAGAGCTCGACTAAGCAACAGAGGCGACAACTTGAGCCGCTTGAAGCGCAGGCCCCTCTTATCCAGAGCAGCTTTGCAATGGATTTTACACTAATGACGTCTCTCTTTTAGGGCATCAATTTAAGACATTTAACTTGGCTGTTATTTAATACTGCAATGAGTGTAAGGCAACGCCCAGAAGTGTGCCACGCGAACTCTCGCGACTGCTCGATGTGCATGTCAGTGCATGTCAATGTCATTATGCAATGGCGACGATGGTCGCTCACACGCACACACATACACCCACGCACACATTTGTGAGCCCAAAATGCATTATGCCAGTTTTATAACAATAATGCATTTACAAGAACAATAATCGCATAAATATACACACATTTTGTTGTTCTTTAAATGTGCATGCACCACACAGCGTTCGCATGTGAGTAAGTGTGTGTGTATATATATGTGTGTGTGTGGCATGCTAACGTGGTTCATAAAATCATTTTTATGCTCCAATTTACAATCAAGACACGCACTAAAAATTCATTGCCACCTGAAGCATATAAGGTTGTGTGTATAAATGGTGTGTAGATGTGTGTGTGTGTTGGCATTTCCACTTTTGTTCTTTGTGACTTCCTATGCGTTGGGTTTTCTTTTGGATTTTTCTTTGCTTTGAAATGAAACGAATTTTTTACGGTCGACCTCAAACTTGTTGTAGTTTTTTTTGTGTGAAATTTTCCACCTCAGTTTTCCTAATTTTAATAACACAAACAATTGCTAAGTTTTTTTCTTATTTATTTATCTGGAAACAAAGCTAATTACACAATGCAACAATGACCTAGAAAATTAAATGTATAAATAGCCTAGAAAATTACAAGATGACCAAAGTTTTCATATATATCATGCATTTGAATTATTACATACTTAAATAAATTATTTAAATCTAGAAAAAATCTAGCTAGAGAATTAAATGTAGAAAAAGCGTAGAAAATTACAAGATGAACAAAATTTTCATTTATATTATATTTTATATATTTTTTTATGTAATAATAATATATAATAATAATAATAATAATAATAATAAAATAAAAAATTTTATTTTATTTTATATTTTCTATATATTATTACACCCGTAAATAAAATATTTAAATCTTTAAAGCGCAACTTTTACAATAAGTAACTAGCAATTGTTTATTTACTTCAAATACTTAGAATTATTGCCAAAAAAAAACTTTGACGAAATAAATCAAGTAAAAAATGCATAACAATTCAACATTTTTTTCTGCTCATTGTTTGAATTATTCCAGATACCGAGAAGCCTTAGGCGGCTTAAAGAATATACACTGGTCGGCACAATTATTTTGACGAACTGTACTCACGACTATCGGTGCTGGTTGCTTTTAGTTTCAAGGAATAACGGTACAATTTTCATACGGGATATTGAGTTCATAGCAACAACAATATGTAGGCAAAATATTTTGTCTATTACTCTTCACACCTTTTTTCTACAAATGACAATGTGAGTTGACTGCGGATTCAGGCACGGCATAAGTATTTTGACCAAATCTTTGTCGCCGTTTTCGCGTACGTTTTATCAAGTGATACTAAAATAACTTTGGTGTAACAATTTTTGTTGACCTTTTTACATTATTTTCATTAAAATTTGATTCAAAAGTAATCGATACAATGGTAAAAAAGACAGAATTAAGTTATGTTGTTAGAGCCTCAATAGTGGCGAAGTTTAATGCCGGCGTAGCACCAAAAGACATTGCAAATGAATATAATTTGTCGCGGCAAACAGTCCACTATCAAATTAACAAATATAAGACCCACAATGACGTCAAAAACTTGCCTAGATCAGGTGCTAACCGCAAAACAACACCCATTGAAGATCGAGTCCTATTGCGGGAATTTAAAAAAAATATTCATTTAAAGCCGCAAGCTGCTGCAGATCAATGGAATAAGTCGACCAAGACTCCAATCAGTGAGCGTACTGTTCGGCGACGCCTAAAAGAAGAAGATTTTAAGACATACAAAGCGAAGGACATACCTTACATATCAAAGGTGAACAAGCTCAAAAGATTGGCTTTTGCAAAGGAGCATCTGCATAAGCCAAAAGAGTTTTGGAGAAGCGTTCTATGGACAGATGAAAGCTCCTTTGAATATAATTCATCAAAACAGTTTCAAAGACAAAAAAATATCCCCGTATGTCAAAAAGTGAGCCATGGCGGAGGCTCAGTCATGTTCTGGGGATGCATTGCGTACAATGGGTTAGGTGATTTCGTTCCCATCACCGGCTCAATGAACCAGCAACAATATTTGAGTACCCTTAACGAAAACGCATTCCCTTCCGGTGACAGGCTGATTGGAGAATCATTTATCCTGCAACAGGATAACGCCCCATGCCACAAAAGCAAAATGATAAGAGCATTTTTAAGCGATGTTGGTGTTACTACTCTGGATTGGCCACCACAAAGTCCGGACTTAAACGTTATTGAGAATGTGTGGTCTCTTGTAAAACGTAAAAGAAATGCGTCTTTGCATAAAACCGAAGAAGAAACTATTTCCGAGGTCACTTCTCTTTGGAAAGAGATACCATTAGAGGTCCTTCAAAATTTAGTGGACTCAGTTCCAAGACGTCTTCAAAAAGTTATCGAAGCCAAAGGCGGGTATACATTTTATTAATCTACCATCAATTTCTTATGTTTTGTTTAGTATTAAGCTTTGTTTTTTTTGTTAATATCCATTGTCAAAATACTTATGCCAACCCATGAAAATTACCTTGATTTATAATTTTAAAAGTTCTTATAAAAATATATCCTTTGAATTATTTTTAAGTTTGTAATACCAATATGGAATTGAGAAAAAAAGTTTCCTTTGATATCTTAAACCAATAACCAGTTATTGACAAAAATGTATGATTTTCTTCTCGTCAAAATAATTGTGCCGACCAGTGTATATTTTCTATGGATCTTTAGACTATTATACATTTTTAAAACCACCCGTACTTATCAACTATTATAATTACTATTAACTGTCTCATTAGAAACAAACGCTTGATATACATTTTTCCCCATCATCCATTGTTTTAGAAACTCCACAGCCCTTCAGTCCACATTTGGCATGCATATCAAGATTTAGAAACGCTTTGTTAGCTTAAGCTGTAACTAAATATGAACAGACAGAGAAATTTAGTTTCTGTTGCAGTTCCTCGTTGTCACACCATTAGTTAGCGTATTATAATGAGGAAATTATTTTGGTAAGACGAAATGAAACTGTAACTACTCAACGAAATATTTGTTATTGAATTCCAAAAAGTTTCTTATTTGGTTTGGTTTTCCAAAACTGCATAAGCCCTGCATGGTCAAAACATCACGTCCAGGCATTCAAGGGTCAATGTCCAAAAATGATTCCCCTCGCGTTTAATTTAGTCAAACGGGAAGCGGTAAATATTTGCGACTATTTTTTTTTTTTTGTACTCAATATTGAATAATATCCCCAATCCATTTGTAGTTTGAAGGCATATGGCACCAATATGCCGTGTACCCGGATTACTTGCAAGAAAAATGCACCGAGCATTTCTTTCACGATTACCAGTATTGGATGCATTTTGCGCAAACCGATTTTGAAAATATATTGGTTCAATACTATTGTTACGAATTCAAAACTTACCTCATGGGGCGTCAGCATATGAGTGAGTTGCGCTTAATTTTTGGATTAATTTTTAAATTTAATTTGAAATTTTTGTTGTAGAATCTATATCGATTTTCGTGCGTGATCGTGATCTGTCGCAAAAAACTTTAAATATAGTCAGCAATGCTATAAAACGTAATTTTAAATTTCCTATGCGTCTATTGAACTATACGGACACTTCGTTTTGTACGGAGCTAGAGCTGAAAATAGCTGAAGTGAGAGCCTAAAGGATACATTAAAATGTATTTTTATTAAAAGCTAGTTTTTTTAACACCTTGAAAAGTATATAATTTTGTCTTTATTAAAGAAGGATCCTAGGTTAGTTATTATGGACACATATTAGAGAAAAGAAAAATTGTCCAAATTGAAAGGTTTCTCTGAAATATTTATCAACACTGGCGGTATTAGGATCACGTTAGAAACTTACTTCCTTTACGCCAATTTAATGACAGTTTTTAGTCAATTTAATCATTGTGATTCAATGGGACACTGGGCCTTAAGACAAACGAACATTTATTATGTCAAGCTTGAATTATTGATCAGTGATCTGTGAATTAGTGTACAGCTGTATGGATAATACTTATTGTTATTTATTAAAGTTTTTTAATTATATCTTCAACACTATAACGTAATTTTTATTTGTAAGCAATGCACTTAAAAGTAAACAAGAAAGGAATGCTAAAGTCGAGCAGGCTCAACTCTTAAATACCCTGTACCACCCCACAAAAAAGTAATTTAATTAATTAATTAATTAAATTAAATTAATTAACTAAATTAATTTAATTAATTAACTAAATATTAACTAATTAAATATAAAATATTCCATGCATGCATACATACATTTACATTTACATCAGAATCGTGCCTTATGCGTGTTTGTGTACTTGTACATATGTATGTATGTGTGCATTGGGCCTGGTTATATGGCTATAACTTTCTTTCCGATCATTTTATCATAATGAAACTTGGTATACGGATATATAATTACTAACCTAATGTGACTACCAAATTTTAGCTCAAAAATTACGGGAGTTATAGAAAATCAGTAATAGGGGGGGAGTGGGGGGGCGGATCAGAAAAAATTAACAAACTCGTCCTTTCTCGGTCTCAGGAGAATCTGTATACCAAGTTTGGTTATTCTAGCTCTTATACTTTCGGAGATCCTTGCGTTCATACAGACAGACAGACAGACGGACAGACGGACAGACAGACGGACAGACGGACAGACGGACATGGCTATATCGACTCGGCTTGTCATGCTGATCAAGAATATATATACTTTGTGGGGTCTACCAAGCCTCCTTCTGTGTGTTCCATGTGCACTCGCACAAAACTAATATACCCTTGTACCCTTTGGGTACAGGGTATAAAAACAAGTACACGCCATTACGAAAAATGCCCAAATAAAATAATTTCCAAATTATTATAGTTGGCATCTGTTTTTTATACCCTGTACCCAAAGGGTACAAGGGTATATTAGTTTTGTGCGAGTGCACATGGAACACACAGAAGGAGGCTTGGTAGACCCCACAAAGTATATATATTCTTGATCAGCATGACAAGCCGAGTCGATATAGCCATGTCCGTCTGTCCGTCTGTCCGTCTGACCGTCTGTCCGTCTGTCTGTCCGTCTGTCTGTCCGTCTGTCTGTCTGTATGAACGCAAGGATCTCCGAAAGTGTAAGAGCTAGAATAACCAAACTTGGTACACAGATTCTCCTGCGACCGAGAAAGGACGAGTTTGTTCATTTTTTCTGATCCAACCCCCCACTCCCCCCCTATTACCAATTTTCTATAACTCCCGTAATTCTTGGAATTTTGAACTTAAATTTGGTAGTCACATTAGGTTAGTAATTATATATCCGTATACCAAGTTTCATTATGATAGAATGATCAAAAAGAAAGTTATAGCCATATAACCAGGCCCAATGCACACATACATACATATGTACAAGTACACAAACACGCATAAGGCACGATACTGGTGTAAATGTAAATGTATGTATGCATGCATGGAATATTTTATATTTAATTAGTTAATATTTAGTTAATTCATTAAATTAATTTAGTTAATTAATTAAATTAAATTAATTAATTAATTAAATTAAATTAATTAATTAATTAAATTACTTTTTTGTGGGGTGGTACAGGGTATTTAAGAGTTGAGCCTGCTCGACTTTAGCATTCCTTTCTTGTTTTAAATAGTCCATTAAATTAGTAGCCTCCTACTGAGCTACTAATATATTCCTTTTCAAACTCCCACTTGAGGAATACTTAGCCACAAAGCCAGCTCTCCCTTAGCTGAAGTCCGAAAATGAAACCAAGTTTCGCTCTTTTGCAAAAGTGTTGCAAACAAATAATAGATGAACAAACTGAACAAAAGTTCAATTTACTTATCATTTAGCAATTCCTGTACTTAGAGTCAAAGTCACTAAGCGAATCTTCACGCTTATTTACTTTCATTTCTCAAACTTTTAACAGCTACAGCAACAACAAACAATGAACATCAGCTAACAAACAAATTTTGCTCGTTGCGTTCGCCACCCATAATTCATGCTTGAGGCACTTTGAATGTCCAATAAGCAAAATGCTACAAGTTTGTGCGCCCCGCACTTGCCTTGACTTTTATTGAATTGCCTGGCCGCCTTTTGATTTGATTATAAATTAAATAAGTTCCCCATGACAGCGACATGCAACGAACCACAGCTCTGAACGAACTCTGAAGGTTGTCTGAGTTGGCAAAGCTCGGCATTCGATTAAAGTTGTTGTTGTTGGCTATTGAGGGCAATCAATAAATTATTGAATAATGCAAAATTTTAAGGGCAAGGCTTTAATTCAAAGCAGAACGAAGATAGTTTGCGGCAGTCGCTACTACATTAAGTGGTTTTTTTTATACAGTCGCGTCGCAACACGCTGCGTATGCGTAATCGACATATAATCAATGCATTGAACTCGACCAAATCGGTCTACGCACATAAATACTTGTATGCCAATGATTTGGCTCTGGCCATTGGCTGGTCCGTCTGAGACGTGCCTTTTATAGTATAGTAGCTTTATTTAAATTTCAAAAAAGGTTAGCCTGCACAGTGGTTCAAAAAATATGTTTCGTTATCCAATTTTAAAAAATCTCTTCTTCCTGTTTCCTTGCAAACGATACATGCAAACGATTTGTGAAAAAATATATTGACTAGGAGCTGAAACTTTGATGTTGATGTGAAGGATGCTAGCTACATTCGTTTTCATTTACATTTTAGTATCAAGGATATCAAGAAGGATAAAACAACTCGAACAATTATTAGAAACAAATCAATGCTACTTTTAATGTGTTTGTGTAAAATTGGGAAGCTTTGCCATATCGAAAATTTATACAGAATGAGGTAATATAAATGTTGTATAAAATTTTCTCAAAGATTTCATTTTCATTTATATTTTATGACATTTTATTATTAAGGAACAATTATTATAAACAAATCAATGCTACTTTTAGTGACTTTGTACAGAATCAGATAATATAAATGTTGTATAAAATTTTCTCTAAAGATATAATGACACATTTTATTTAATATTACATATTAAATGGAATCTCCTTTAATGAGCCTTAAAGTTTCTCTTAAAAAAAAAACAAATATCGCTTTATACTAAGTTGGTTCAAACAAGATTAATTTGCAGTGATATTGTTTAAAACTGCTTATATTTATTGCTGCCAATAGCACCATAATAAACTTCTTACCACTGTTTACCATTTAACATTAAAATGCTGAGGTGCGTGTTTCTGGCACTTTGCAACCAAGACCGTCTGGTCCGGAATAAAACGGTTCAATGCTTTTACCATTGATATGGGTTCTATTCGCTAGCAATGCGTTGCATTTGGTTTGGTTCGACAATGTTGACCACGACACTTGTGAGTAATACAGAAAGGCTGCCCTGCCACTTCAGCTATATAACCGTAGTATGTGCGTCTCATTTCAATTGTTAAGACGCACCTCACACGCTTATTAGATGCCCAGTCAAGCATAGCGCATTAGTTTGAGTTTCTATGCCGAGGCACTTATGTTGCGCAGTAAGCCCTTTTCCTGGTCCTGGACACAGTCTAGCTGTTGCCACTCGATGGCAGCAGAGTAGCAAATGTTAAATGATGCATATTTCATGAGATCCGTATGCTTTAGTTGCGGAAAATTGCAATAAGAAAATCACTCAAAACAACACGCACACTCAGTAACGTGACGATGTATTATAGCCAAGCCAAAAGTATAATAGCTTCATCCACCAAGATAAATGGGAGCATCTACGGCTGTTTAAAGATTCTTTATTTCGCACTACAAAAGTATTAAATACAACATATTTAATGGATTTAATGAATTGAAAAATATTGTAAGTCGCATTAAGAAGTATTTAACATGCCGGAAAACCCAATTAATGGCCGACACAGCACATGTCGCCAAAAAAAAGCAACCAGTCTGTTGTGTGAGCAGCTTATATGTCAAGGATAGTCTTTAATAGTGAAATGGATAAAACATTCATTTAATGCTTCACATGCTTAATAACATTTCTAAAGGTATTTCTTCAGAATTGAATTTGATTTTCTAATCAAAGCTGGTTGCTGTTTTCGATTTCGAAATATTCAAGATATATCATTCAAGAAATGGTTTTATGTAAATGCAACATTTTCGCAACAAGCTTTATATATTTGAATTTTTTTTTATTTATTTTTTTATTAATTTATTAAATCGACAAACAAAGCTGTCGATGTAAAAAAAACATCAATACTATAGAAAGCTTAAACTAAAGAATTAAAAATAAAAATTATAAGAAATAGCAATGAAAAATAGGGAAAAAGTATGATTATTGAATTAAAATAAAATACTTAAATAGTAAAAGCTAAAATATAATAAAAAGCTAAAAGGTGGAGATTTAGTGACTCTGTGGGAGCCAATCCGGGAAGCTATGCCACTACTGACTCAACTTCAATAAAATACATAAGAAGTAAATCTTTTTTAGCCTACATCTGCGTACACGAAAGAAAAAATTGCACGCAGACAGCTGCTTGAAAACTAAATGCGATTGTCTTATAAAAAAAATCAGGAGCACATAAATAAAACTATTTTTATGATAGGTCCTTCAATCTATTAATAATTTGAATTCTTTAGGTGAGTAGATCAGCTTTGAGACTTTTATATGAAGAGAAGATGTAGAAAAGTTAACCCACAAGCAGGACTCATTCTTTTGCTAGAGTGTTTCAGGGTTCAAATAAATTTTAAAAATTCAACAGAAAAATAGCTCGCATTGGGCGAGAAAAGTATAATGATGAAACTATTGTAGGACTAAGGTACAAACAAAAGCTGCTGATTATCTTATTTGTTTATTCGTTTTCCGAATGTTTATTCAACGTTATACCGTGCCAGAATTTCGTCTTGTTTTTATTTTCCTTGTACTGATATGAAATCATAGAAAAATTTATGTTGATGGACTTTGACTGAATGCCTGGATGCTGCATTCCATGTGGCTCTATTGATTTGCGTTTATCGGTCTGTTTAAGGTTTTAAAGTCAAACACTAGTATTTAGTCAGCTGCTGTGCTTCGATATTAAGCCGAAAACTGCTGCTCTTTGTTTGAAAAATGCACCCCGCGTTGTTTTATGCATTCAGCATATTTAATGAAACCAAAATCCTGTGTCGCGCTATTGCACGTACAGCCCTCCCCCTCCCTGCCTGGTTGGCACCTTTTTCAGGCAGCTTTGGATTTGTATTTTATTTCACATAATACTTTTGCGTTTATAAATATTGAAATAGACGTCAATAACATTTTCACACGCTGTGTTTTCCGTTTGTTTATGCCCTCAGTATCGAAGGCAGAGCTTGTGGGTTACTTTCCAGTGGCCACGCTTCGATGACTGCCTGTGGGGCCGCCTGACTGCCAGGATGGTTGGTCTTGTAGTTGTTGTTGCTGTTGGGTTGGTTCGCCAGGCTGGTTGCTGGGTGCTCGGTGCGTGTCACAACCAAAATCTGTTAATAATGATGCTTGACATATGTAGGCAAAAGCATTGCCAAACAAAATGGAACCCCAAACCATTGCCTGACGCATTTGTGCGTGTGAAATATGTTTTGTCAACTTATTAAATATGCTCACTTTGGCATCCTTGCCATCCCTTTTAGTTGGTACGTGCTGCGGCATTCCCGCTCAAGGCATGCGACATTTGTGTGGGCCTCTGGTGAGTGATGATCAAATTATGGGCTGAGGTGAGAGCAAGATTAAGTGACTTAATAAAGTATGAGAATGGGTCAATGTATTACTCAGATTTATCAAAAAAGACGAATCTCTTTATAAACGGAAATAAACTTCGAAATAAAAATGCGGAATACATATAAGGACCTTGACTATTTAATCTAATAGTTGTGGGTGAAATAACTGCTTATAATGAGAATTGTTTAATACAAATATATTGATAACGTCCAGACTTTCTAATACATTTAAAAGAATGTAATTTGTAAACGGCAAACAATTTTTTACTGTCAAAAAAAGTCAAAGCATGAATGAAGGCTCTTCCAAACACACGATTCTAAGTTAAAAAGCAGCTACTTTAATCTCCTGTCAAAATGTCAAACCGAGAGTTCTTTTATGTACCGTTTTTAAACTTTTATTTACCTGAAAAAAATATATCTGTCGTTAGCCAAAACATCTACCGACTAAATAAATTAAATGAATCAAAATAAAGTATGCCTTGTGGTTGAATTTATTTTCCATATTAATAACATTAATATCAAAAAATGAAGCGAGGGTTTTCATTAAAGCTGATTACTATGTGTGTGTATAAATGTAAATGTAAGGTATTGTAAAATATTTTGCACTGTCATGTTTGTTCATTCATGTGCATTACCCACACCTTTTTCAAACACTTCGGTTGCCATAAGCTGGGAAAACAAGGTTGATTACATGTGAATTATTATGAGCTATTACGTATACGCATTGTTGTCTGATTAATACACAGCGCGTTCGTGCGTTATTTTCAATTTTACACACGGTTAATAATTAAATTGGCGTTAATATAAATTTAATTTGTTTTTAAACTGCAATGCAATAATGAAAAATTAATAAAGCAACGGAAATAGCATGATGTATGTATATGTTATGTGATATGAAAAACAATAGTACTTAAAAAAATGCAAACTACGCATACGAGTGTAGCATGACATCAAGAAAAGCCAGGCCATTAGCAAAACCCACTCGCGTTGCCATGACAGAGTGATATTCGTCTATAATAATGGGGTCCGTTTTGGTTTAGTCGCTGGGTCACCCGTCGTCTGTTCATTATCAATTGAAGACGGTGAAAAATAAAACTCTGGACGTGAGTGTGGGTGTAGGGGATCGGATTCGGGTTCTCACAAAGCTACTTATTGTACAGACTGTTTTGCAAGCTCTTATTTTTTTGTAGCGAAAAAAAAGAAACGAAAACAACAAAAAGATACTTTATCTGCAGCACGACAGCTGCTCTATTTGTTGTTGTTGTTGCTGTTATCATTGTTCTTGTAATTGTTGTTGCTGCCGTCTGGCGTATTTACAGGTAAAAAGCATTGAAATGTGCGCGTGTTTTGTTTGTGAACAATCTGCTTTTTGTTTTGAACGTCTCGTTGGCGCCACTCAGACAACCAAGCAGCCCAAGCCAACCCAGCGACCCATGGAACTCCATTTTAATGGAGTAGACAACAACAACAACAACAACAATACTGGCGCCCATTTTACGTCGTCGTTGGCACCGCTTCTGGTGACATTGTGTGTGCGTGTAGGTGTAAGCGTAGGTGTGTCTGAGTCTGTGTGTGGTAGTCATTGCCTTCCATTATACTTGTGTTTAATTATGCTATTAAATTTTAGCAGCAGTTACAAAAACTTTTGCCAACCCTTCTTTTTTGGTTGCCCTTTTTTTTCATAAAAGCATTTGTGTAAATCATTTTAGTTAATAGAAAAAGGCGGGTATTTTTTCGAATTTTTAAATGAGCTGTTTTTTGCACAAACAACAAATAAAGTTCACTTCGAAAATGTGACAAAAATGTCCGATAATCTAATAATAGAAAATGGTTATCAAATATTAGAATAGCAAAGGTATCATCACAAAAATGATGTGACAAACAAAATGAATGGTTCAGTTATCAATTGAGTTTACGAAAGAAAAAAAAAACAATCGCCAAGAAACGATAATCACGACAATGAGGCTTTCACAGATCGCGTTATACCAGCAATATCGGGGCGCGCTAAAATCCAGATAAAATCTTACTGGAAGGCGTACCTAGCTTAGGTTGAGTTAAAGATATGGGTACAATATCTGCCATATCCTAACTATTATAGGAATGTCGAACTGGGTTCGATGCAACCATACACAGGACACTTTCTTACAAATCAAAAATAACCTTTTCGTTCGATATAGATGGCTCATAACCGATCCGTGCAAAAGTGTTACTAGAAAAGCTTTTAATTAATTAAGATTTTTAACAAACAAATAAGGTTGAGTTTTCTTCGGGGAACAAAATTAAATTTAGCTGAGGAGGTCGGATTTATAGTATATTCTTTCTTCGATAGGCAACTATAGCTTTGGCCCATAATTATATTCATAATACCTTAGTTTGCTTTTCTTCAACTGTCAACACAAACAGTTAAAAAGTAGAACATACAAAAATATAAATTTGTGTAAATATATATTTTTGTAAATACTGACATATTTTCTGAAATATATATTTGTGTGAATATATATTTGGGTAAGTCAAGGATAAAATTTAACAAAAATACATTCCAGGCAGCCGATATGCCACGTGGAAAGTATGTTAACCACAAAGGTCGGAGCCGTCAGTTTACTTCGCCCGAGGAGCTGCAAGAAAAGTCGGACAATGCCACCGACAACTCATCCGACGAAGACTCTAAGGAGGAATTAGAAGACGATACAGTTGCTCGCGGCGCCAAAAAGGGCGTAGCCGCACTCATCAAGATCGAGAATCCGAATCGTGTCACAAGGAAGGCCACACAAAAAGTCTCCGATGGGCCAATTGATGACAATGGACCGTCTCCCTCCAACAGGCCGGAACTCTCACGTCGCGAGCGCGAACAGATTGAGAAACAAAAGGCCCGACTACGCTACGAGAAGCTACATGCAGAGGGCAAGACGGCGGAAGCTAAAGCGGATCTGGAGCGCTTAGCCCTCATTCGTCAGCAGCGTCAAGAGGCGGCGGCCAAGCGTGAAGCGGAAAAGAAAGCAACCGCCGATGGCAAGAAGCCAGGAACCAAGTAGTGTTGATAAAGAAGGGCGAAGCAAATTACATATTAAGTTTATTACCAAAAATCAAGAGCTAAAATAAATATGATTACTGTTTCGATAAACTGTTTAAATATTCAGTAAAAGCCCATCAAAAGATGTACTTTGGATTACATTTAGAACATTACTTCATCCGCCACAAACCCAATGCTCATCTGCCAAATGCATTGACTTTCTTTTCCACTTTTTTTTTTAAGTAAACAAATTAAACGTCTTGATAATAACTATTTGTAGCTTCACCTTTTGTGCTCCTCCAAGTGTTTTAAGATCTTCATAGTTGCCTCATCTGCACCTTTTTTTAGCCCGACTCCGCTCCCGTTGCATTGTGTTTTCAATTCATTTCCACTTATCTTGTAAAAAATGCTCAATTTTTAAGAGCGACACGAAAAAATGGATAAGTGTGCCCGTAAAACAATAATTAAACAAAGTCGTTAGGGTTGTAAAAAAACATGATCGAACTGATGTCCGATGTTATTTTCCTTGCCATATATCGATGTTTGCCCAAACGAAAATTGTTCATGGCTTGGGGATTTACCAAGGTATTTTAATTCTAAATTGTTGTTTGTTTTTATTAATTTTTTTTTGTAGGCAGCCAGGGCAAGCTTGATTAGCTTTGATAAATAAATAATATTTGAAGTGCTACAAAAGCGTTTTATTTATAATTCTAAATCCCTATTAGGATTAAGAAAATAAGAAAACCATAAAAGCGGGAGAGGTTATTAAAAGTTCAGATGAAGATCATTTAGCTATGAGTTTATAGTGTTACGACAAGTACTATAAAAGCATATTTTAATTTATTAACCTTTTTGTTTTAAAATATCTCAGTCGGCCTTCCTCCTTATTTGAGCCTTTTGTTACTGGAAAAGTAATTTTTGTAGACGTATTAAAAACTCATACATTTTTTAAAAGTAACCATTAATGGATATCGGCATTGACGTTTTTGGTCTGTGTAACAAACTAAAAACTCTTTTAAAAAGGGCGGGTCGAATAGTTTTTTGCTAAAAATGTTCTTTAATGTGTTTCTTCTATTTGTTAACCCATTAACAACTTGTTAAAAATAGTACATATATGTGACATAATTAATTATGATTCCTTTTTATATGTTGTGCGTTTTCAATTAACCACGAGACCCCAGTGGAAAGCAATACAAACAATTACATTAAAAACAACATTTACTCGAATTTCGAATTTTGTAAAAAGGAAAAGCAAATTAAAGCAATTGTCACTTTATAAAAAATATATATAAAATATACTAAACCACACAAAAAGGTGTCACATATATTTTTGGATAAGCAATGGCAGTGCTGTTCCCATTCCTGCTCATAGTCTTGTGTGCGTGTCTGCAGCTGGCGGAGGGCATTTGGTTTCCCTGGTACTTCCATCGCTATGGCCTTGAGCCTCACTCTCAACGGCACAAAGGAGGCAGTGCTGAGGGCAGTGGTGGAGCTGGTGGCTATGGATCACCTTCTCAAACGCCCGGCAAGGGCAGCACTTGTCCGCCGGGCTACAAGCCGAAGAACGGCAGCTCTACGGTGCGCTTGTGCGATGACAATCCGGTGCTGCTGCAGCTCGCCCGCCTCTACATCATCAGTCCGGAGCGAATCATGCTGTTGTTGGCGCAGCCCTCGCTGATCGACTCCTGCAGCGAAATTAGCGATGTGCTGTCGCACATAAGAGCGAACACGGCGAATTGTCGCCTGGCCGAGGACAACATCTACGGCAAGCTAACCGATGGTCTGGACTACTTCAAGGCAGAGGTGTGTGATGGCGGCGATAGCAGCACTCGGAAGCGTTGTGCGGAGCTCAGCGACTCCCACAACTGCATCCGTGAGCTGCGCACCGACATGATCGAGTGCGAGGCCCCAGCGGACTGGTATGAGAAGCGAAACGCCACCAAAGTGTGTCAGATCTTCAATGATGTCCTGGACTGCTACTATACACGGGCGGCTATGTTGTGCGGCCTGTCGGCGGCACGTCAGTTGCGTTCCCTCTCCGCGGATTGCATGAAACGTGGCATTATCCATCCCTGCACTGTGTCGAACCGTTTGCCGCGTGTCGATGATCCTATGCCGGCATGTGGGCCGACAAGGATGTCAACATTCCAAACTGTCACATTGGGCTTAATTTGTTATTGCATTTTGTGGTGAAGCCAAGTACTAGCTGCTGTTATATTGCTTACGTTTATTTTCTAATAAAGGCAGTCTAAAGTTGTCTAAAGTTGTTATTGCTTTTGTTATACGTATAATAAATCATGTTAGGGTACAGGGTTTTTTGAAATTTCAAATGAATTCATTGGGATTTGTGGACAAGCGGACAGAATGCTTGACCTGCAAGCAAAAGTCTGCCAAAAAACGAATCTACTTCGTTAACTTTCCAATTGTCTGCAGTAGAAAATAGCAATTTGTAAATACCAATCTACTGACATATATCCGCGCTATCCGAGCCATCAATCAAATGATGTTTGTGCTAACAATTAAAACAAACAAATAAATATATAACGTCATTTGTTGTTGATCCCCACAACTCGACTAATGCCTACCAAGCAACCCTAGATCTACTCATATTGCTTCGTTTTCCATAATGTTTGCATATCGTTCTATTAACTCCTTCTTTTTTAATATTTTATGAATGAAAATCGAATCTACTTCGTCAACTTTCCAAATATCTACAGCAGATAATTGAAATTTGTAAATACCAATCTACAGACATATATCCGCGCTATCCGAGCCATCAATCAAGTGATGTTTGTGCTTACAATTAAAACAAACAAATAAATATAAACCTTCATTTGCTGTTCATCCGACTAATGCCTACCAAGCAACCCTAGATCTACTCATATTGCTTCGTTTTCCATAACGTTTGCATATGGTTTCCATTAACCCCTTCTTTTTCAATAATTAAGAAATGAAAATTGTTTTCAGCTGTTTAAATAACTTTTAGTAATTAAACAAATGAATTGATCTGACTTGAAATGATCAAATCTTACAATAAAAACAGCTTGCTAAATTTGAAGAAAATTTATTTTTCAAGCCGCATTTTTATAATTTTCTCAGTGTAGCTCCTGGGGTGGCAGATCATCATTTATCAAACGCTTGGTTGTTGACTTCACATTCTAAACGAGTATGTGCTACCTTAAGTGTTTTGCTATTTCGACTAAATTTCAATAAACTCCCAAGGGGCTTAAACTGTCGGCAAAATAAGCCAATTTGGTGTGGCCAAGAGCGCGCACGCCTTCGCTGCCACATACACATTTGAAGAAACACCGCCACCATTTCGTTGCCCCACCCCGTGAATGAAGGCTTGTAGGCTTGGACGCCTGAGTCTCCATTATAGTCGTATTGCTGCTTACTTGCTTAGAGCAAAACTCATCAATTATGTTGACGCAGCCACCAATGCTTGCATAGGTTTGTCTATGTATTGGTGAGCGAATGTGTGTGTGTGTGTGTGCGGATATGGCTTTCATTAATGACCATTGGCCGCCCTCTGCGCTTATAGGCTGAATTTCTCGCGCTCATTAGACGCGCCAACACAGCAGGTGGCAATGGAGACCATTATGCGATTTCTAAACTGCATATTACTTATCCGGTTGTTTACATACATTTAATAAGACGCGAACATGCAAAGCGACCACTATTGATGGTTTTCGAACTCTCTATTTGACTTTGTAGCAATTTAGTAGCGATTGAATTTCTTACAGCTATCAACTTTTGGAAAATAATTTGAACAATTTACAGTCCGAAAGGTGGGAAAGAGCAGCACCAGTTGAGTCTCTATGAGTGGAAAAGCAACAAGCGAGTCTTCTCAGCTTTGTCATCGAACAATCATGATTTTTCATTTGATTTTTAATGCTTATAGAAATAAAACATTACTTGATATTTTACTATATCAAGAAACGAGAGTTCATTTCTCCTTCTCAGCTCTGCAATCGAACAATCATAATATTCTATTTGACGCAAATACTTATGTGAATTTAAAAACGTTTATCTCTTGCAATTTTTAATTTTCTTATTTGAATTATTTAACATTAAACTTCTGCATCATAGCTTTAGTTCAATATAAGAACTTTTCATTGCCTTCCCATGTGGTTTAATTGATTTTTAATGCCTATAAAGATTAGACATTGCTTGGTATTTTCGTTCATTTCGATTGGCTACTTAAGATTTTATAATTTCTGAATAAAATGTTTTGCGCCTTCTAAAATCGTATCTTGTTTAATTCAAATTTGTACCGCATGTTTTTCTCACTATCTGAATGCCTTTGAATTCTAATGTTCATATTTTCAGCTGAAGGACTCAATTAATCACAAATTTTTGCACACCTCACTGAACAAATTCCGACATGCGAATGTCTGTATAAAACTAATGACATAATTTGCCATTTACTGCGTTAGATAATGCCAAGCACCATGTCCATGTCTCTCTTATAGTCAATTCAACTAATTGTTATAGGTTTTGTGTCCACACACACACACACACACACACACACACACACACAAGAGCACTCACACAATCAGCAACGAATTTGGGACGAGCCGGGGGATTACAAAAGTCGGAACACGTGGCTTTGCTCACTGAAAGATTAATGATAAGAGTGCGTCTTTAATGAAGTTATCGGACCGGACGCTTTGGGCGCCGAATATTGCGACCCACAAACGCTAAAGGGAAAATGTTTGATTTTCTTCTATATTTTTTCTCCTTATTTTCTTATTTATGAAGCGCTTAGCTTGTATTCTGCTCGTTCTTTTTTTATTCTTTGACTGCCTTTGCATAAAGTGTGAATATTTACCTTGTTATTTTATTACGTGACGGAAATGAAGACAACAAAATAAAAATAAAGCAGCACACCCGCACACACACACACACACACTTACACACACAGAGGGAGACAAACAGACAACTGCACGTTTATATAGAATGAGTGGGGAAAACATTGTCACAGCATGAAGTCGAATGTTTTTTATATGCAAAAATATTTCATTTCCTACACGAAGTCAACTCCAACAACAACATATATAACGACAACAACATCAACAAGAGAAGGACCAAGTGAAATGAAACGAAATGTTGAATGTAAAAGACAAAGCAACAACAAAAACACAAATAAAAACGATGGAAAATGAGCGACAAAGTAAATTTCATATACAACCCAAAAAAGAAAAAGGAAAAAAAAGAAGGCAAGAAAGCAGACGATGCCAGCGAAAACGCGACAATATATAGAGATGTAAGTAAAAAACTGCAATAAAAATCTGTTTAACATGAAGCGAGGCGCACTGTAAAGTATGCTACAGTTACATTCACAGTTACATTTACAGTTACAGTCGCAGTCGCAGTCCCGCAATTGCAATCGCAGTCCTCCCTCCTCCTCCTCCTCCTCCCCCGGTCCCCATCATACACTTTACAACTTATGAGTGCTAATAAAATTCACTCGGCATATCAGTTCTGTCTCTCTCTCTCTCTCTGTCTCTTTCTTCTATACTGTGCGTATGTGTATGTGAGAGTGTGTGTGTGTGAAGGCGTCAAGGTGTGCGCTTTGATAAAAAGTGGATAAAAGCAGCAGCTATGGGAAAAGAAATAGCGGTGGCTTGGGACCCGGACCCGCCTTATGGACAACATAAAAAGCCCTTTCATTCTAAATTTTACAATTTATTGCACTGCCAGGTAGTCGTTGAATTGTAGTTCCTGCTGTTTCTTCGTCTTCGTCTTCTTCTTCTTCCTCAGCTGCTTTGTGCAATTTCTGTGATAATTTCGCATAAGACGAAGCAAGACGAGTTGTCGCACAAAACCCACGCACAGCATTGTCATTGGACCCCACTGAGGGTCCGAACTGCGTTTTCTATTCTATGCTGAACGAGCAGCGTAATATTCGCAGATTAACTGCGCATTTCGCCACCGCTTTATTGAGATCTCAGCAATGCTGCATAATTCATATTGTTTGCCAACAGCTTTTCACTTTGGTAGCACAAATAATCACATTCAACGTTTTGGTCAATTTATAAAAAACGAGTCGAATGCCAAAGTTGCACGCCAGTCTCTCACGAGTATATCCTGAAGCCCGTTTTGTAAAGACTTGCATTTTATTTAAATATCGACATTTTTTATCCGCACTTAAATGTTTTTTAATAAACATTTGAATCGCAGCAGGCAGGTAATAGCCAAAAATTGTATTTTTTGCTAAAATATAAAATATGAATATACCTTTCCAACATTTTAGACTTTAATTGTTAAAATTAAGAGTTATCATATAACTTTTTTAACGTGGGAATTAGCGATGCATTAAACAACAATATAAACTCGCCACTTCCTAGAGTTTGCAGCCCGTTTTGTAAAGACTTTAATTAAATTTAAACATTAACTTTTTTTTATCCTCCCTTAAATGTTTTTTAATAAACATTTGAATCGCATGACACAAATTATATTTTTTGCAATATTTTACACTTTAAATTAAAAAATCAGACGGATTGGTATTCCCTTCACTGAAGAGTATAATTTGTTTTTAGCGTGTATGTTTGTAACACACATGAACAAGAAAGACAGGCCACAAATAACGGTCTCATCGATGTCCGTCTTTCATCCATTTGTCGGTCTCAATCAATACTCTCCTTAAAGCTTAAGAGCTGTCGCGTTAAATCGATTTATGTGCATGAGAAGTTTGGTTGCTTAAAGAGATATTGGCGCCAGATTTCAAGTATAATGAATAATGTTTATCCTGATGGTGCTGTATGAATCGATGTTCGTGATAGGTAATTAAATAAATATTTGAATTGAATCAGCAATAATTATTTAAAGATGTTCAAAATAAAAATACTACCAATACTATATAACAACCATGAAGAACAGCATGACTCTAAACTCTCTGTTAAAATCTGACCATAAATTGTTCACTTATGCATTATTGTTTTAGTCAATTCGTATAGTTATAGTAATAGTTATGCAGAAGAAGTAGAAATTGAAAAATAAACAACTTATATACACAATGTTGAAAACATAAACTTATTAAAAAATCTGCATTAAATGTTGTTGCAGATAAATCAATGAAATGGAATTAATAATTAATAATATTAATGTTATTAATATTCAATTTCTTTTTTTACGAAAGGGAACAAGTTTTAAAATATTTAATGAACGAAGCTTTTTCAATGATTGGTTTTCCAGAATCAGGAACACAATGAAGTTTTTAGAACCGTATCCGTAAATTAAACAACTTATATACAAAATGTTGAAAACATAAACTTATTAAATAAGATAGTTGCAGATGTTGTTGCAGATAAATCAATAAAATGGAATTAAATATGGCAAGTTTAGTTTGACGGAAGGGAACAAGCTTTAAGATATTTAATGATTATGTTTCCAGAATCAGCAACATATAGAAGGATTTAGAACCGTGTCCAATGTAGCAGATACGCCTAACTATCTGCCGGAAGAGGCTAGTGCGCCTGATATAAATATTTAAGTCCTGGTGACCTGACTTTAAATTGACCAACTGACCTGCCCACTTTATATAGAGTACCTACTATATTTATGTAGTACAGATATTCACTTCAGCTTCATTTTATCTCCGGCTTAATAGCATTTCGAATATTAATTGTTATTATTAAGTAGGCAACAGCTCATTTATTGTGCTCCGTTGTTCAGTGAATTTAACAGATTTATGGCAGCTACTTGATTTACCAAACGCGCTTTGAGTGCAATATTGTTAAGAAATTAAATGGAATTTAATATTTAACAATAAACAGCTTGCGTGAAAGGAGAATTAAAACAAATTGTGATTTATTATTAGAAGTGTATACAAATAAATGCTATATATGTATTTATATGTGTATGTATTGTGTGCATACGGGAGAAATGGAAAAACTCTTTGCCATTGGCATTTTAATGAAAGTTTCGCAATTATTTATTGTTATAAAATATAATTAAAATGTCAAACGTGGTAAAAATCATTTGTTTAATGCACTGCCTCGATGTGCATGCTAAATTTTTAATTAAATTTCTGCTCTTCACATTAAACTGCATTAAAGCAGAAGTGTAAAACCAATAAAATTGTTTATACGAGCAGTTGTCCACGGCAGTGGAAGAGGTGAAGAGGCGGTGGGGATGAGGGAACAGTGGAATGAATCGGAAGCAGCAAGCTCAGAGCGGTTCGACGCGCCAAAAACACAAAATGGTAGAGCCTGCGTAGCTTTTTGAAACATCCCAGAAGCCACTCGACCAAAAATGGCACTTCATTTGCAGAACTTTGCCTTCTGCATTTGTAGCGGCTGTCATGTGAGGGAGGTGGGAGGTGGGTGATGGGTGTGGGATGTGGGGGTTTGGGAGTCATTGGTTCAGGTGCTGCTCTGCTTCTCTGCTCAACTAAAACTAATGAAAAAGCTATGAAGAGTTGCTGAAGCCAGTACGTAGATGAGAGAGAGAGAGACTCGCTTCGGTTCAGTCCACATTGGCCACAGTAAGTTGCTTGGTTGGGGTTTCTGTTAATTTTTTATTTTTATTTTTTTGTTTTTCGTGAGGAAGGGGTGGATGGGCTATGCATCTGCCGGCAAATGGAAATTAGATTGCCTTGGCGTCGCCAGCGCTCGGACACGAACCTAACTTGATACAACTTTTATTTTTCATTTTTTTCATTTCTTAGTTTTTGCCTCTGGCTGCCAAAGCCGGGCCAGCCGGGCAAATGCTCGAGTGCTCGTTCTTGTACTCATACTTCAATGGCAGGCGTAACTAGCAACTAGTTCAAGTTGCTTACAGTAATTATAAATTTACCTAAGGAATTACACAAGCTCGTTGAGTGGAAAAGTAGTAGAAACTTCTCATGCTGGGGGAGCTGCAGTAAGCCAAGTGCAGGGGGCAACTCGTTGTCGTCATCGTCATCGTTTTCGTTGTTGCTGCTGCTGCTGCTCTTGTTCTTGTTAGTTGTTGCAAGCAGCAGCAGCAGCAAAAGTAATAATATTATTGATAGATTAAAGTGGGTGACTGTTGTAGCGCCTTTCAAACACAGAAGTGGTTGATTTACCAACTTGTGTTGGATAAAATGAAAAGTTTATGCAACTTGACTCAAGTGTAATGGGCCATAATGTTCGGAGGTATTAGGGATAATGTTCAGAGGTACTAGGGATAAAGATTGCTAAGCGCACAGGTGCATAAGATACATATAGTCATATGCATAGTAGATGTTACTTAAATGCATTTTATTGCAAGTCTTTATCTGTATTTACGATTGAAATCTGATTTTCGATCTAAAACTTTCATCTTTCTTCATACAAATATTTCATTTATTGCTTTGGCCAGGTACTTGGCTTATACAATACAAAAACTCTACCTTATTTGTTTCTCTGTTTAGTAAGAAATTTTTCATGAAAACTATAAAGATGGTTTCCAGAAATGCACAATTTTTACATTTGAAAATTTATTGGATAAGACTGAAAATATATATTTTTTCAAGTGAATTGTCTCGCTTAAAACTCGCAACTGTTTTAAGCACCAAATGCCAAAACCTTTTTGCTTAATCTCTAATGTCCAGAATCAGATCAAGTTAAAATGTCAGAAAATTCACTTCCCGCGTAATCAAGTGAAATGCTTTCGCTGAATTAAATGTGGAAGTAGATTGAGATACTGAAATTATTTTCCATTCTATTTTCAACAAGCTTTTCTCTCAGCTTTATGAAATCTGTTTAAGTCATCATAACATGTACTCGTAAACTAATATTTACTTCCCATATATGAATGCCAATAATTATTTTTAACACTAAATAATATATAAGATATTTGTCTCTACTTAGACTTTTTAATTAAAAGTTTTGCTTTGCAATATTTATTCTTAATGTGGATTTTATTCTAATAAATAAAGAAGAAACTTCCAACAAATTTGATAATTTAATCCACTAATAGTTTATATTTTTAGAGATAGTCTCAAGTTTGTCATTGTCTTGATAAAAAGCGATATATCGATGAGCATATCTACAGTTATGTGTCTCTTCAAGCTCTATTTCAATTTCCGAAAAACAAAGCGATTTTAAAATAAAATAAAAATAATTTACTTAGACGTTTAAAACAGTTATCAGGTCCCTGATTTCACTCGCTTTGTAACTGTCTGAGAGGAAATCCTTAACTGAACCGTTTGAAGGTTGTGGCATGGCCAAAGCTGTGCTTGACCCGCACCTACTCTTCAGAGCATAGTATCGGCCAAACTTCATATAAAACTTCATTTCACTTAACCCGCCCACAAAGATGCCGTTTAGCGCGCCAACTTGAAGCCATAAAAGCCGCAACAAAAGCAACTCGGCTCTGAAACTTACGCCAACACATTCCACTTACCACTTGTGCAGTTTATACGTAAACTTACGCATTGGCATACCTTGGGCTGGGCTTGGAGGCCGCCTGATAAACTATAAGCCACAAATTTGCATACGCTGCTAAAGAAGCAGCAACTAAAAGAAAACAACAACAACAACAACAACAACTGCAGATACGACTACAAATTGCTATTAAACGCTACTGGAAGGCAAACAGACAACCAGGCAAGTAAATTGGGTACGTGGGCGTGGCGAGGCTAGTAAAAGAGTCCTTGTACTTTGTACCTGGGCTGCAACAATAACTGACACCAGTTGCACTGCTACAACAACAAAAACAACAACAACAACAGCGACAAGGACATCAGTAGCAGCAGCAGAGCAGCAGCAGAGCAGCGGCTGCAACAAAAGCTATGCAGTTCACTTTGTTGCAACAATTTGCGCGCCCGGAGCGTCGCACACAGAGAACTAGAAACGGGGAAGGGATGAAGGGCAGGAGCAGGAAGAGCTTGGTGCTGCTTCATTGCATTTAATTCATTTTTATTGCAAAAGCTTACGGACAGATAGCGCGAAAAATGGAAAAGGGGCAGCGAGCCGAAGGCCACAGACAAAGGGTGACTAAATTCGTTAATCTGTTGCTAAATTGCAGAGTTCTCTAAAAACAACAAGTGCACCGTAAATAAGTCTTGGATTTTCTTTATTATATATTTGTTTCAAAAGTTATGGAGTAAACATGAATAAGAGCCTGTTTGTTTTTATTTCGAAGTATAGGTGTCGGCCTTTTACTTTCTAAAAGCTAACATGCTTTAAACAATAGCGAATCCAATTTTTCAAATATGCCTAGAATAAAGATCTTTTATGAAGGGACATTACTAAGGATTGTAATTATAACAAATATAATTAAGAATAACATATTAACAATAGGTTCTCTGACCACAGCTGCCATTTTTTAATAGGTATACAATATTTTGATAATATTAAATATATTTTATTTAATTAAATTATCTCTGTAATTAATTAAATGTGGAATTTCTACTTCTTTGTCTGAACAGTGTAGATATGTGAATTGAAAGAAAAAAGACAAAATGAGTCTTTAAGGCGAATACTCTTACATTAAACAACATTCACAGGAAACATTAATACCGATAAGCTAATTAAAGAAGCTTTACAGAATGACAAAAACAAATTTGTTTGGCAAAAATTATAACTCATCTCTACGCCCTGAGCAGAGAAAGTCATAGACGATTAGACGGTAGATTGGTTCCAAAACAAATCTTGTAAAAAACCGTGTTAAAAAAGACATTGATCTTATGTTATTTAAAATCGTGCTAAATGGAATAAAGTCGGGATATAATATACACCAAATTCTGTTTTTACACGGTCTATTTTTCATATATATTTCTTTAGAGATCATCTATTTTTTCAATGTCTATTTTACACGGTTGTTTCTGGAACCTATCTATCGTGTAAAAACAGAATTAGGTGTATAAGAATTTTAATTTTCAAACCGTGTTAAATCAAAACCGTGCAAAAACAGAATTAGGTGTAATTTGAAAGCTACTTCTTCTCAGTTATAGCATTAATTCGAACTATACTAATTCCTACATATACTTTCAAAAAGTTTGGTAGTATATTGATAAAGGTTTTAAAGCTTGAAGTATCAATACTTTCCTTATAGAAATATAATAAAAGCCATGCTTTGTGAAAAAAAGGTCACCCTTTATGAAAGCCACTAGGTTGCCGCTGCTCTTTAAACTTATATTGGCGAAATTTTATGCAGTTGCTGCTACTGGTACTGCTACTCCTACTCCTACTGCTACTCATACTGCTACTGCTAAAGCAGACAACTGGCAGTATATCCGTCGCCGTCGCCGACGCCGCGCCGTCGCGTTCGCCACCGCCGCGTTTTACACAAAAGTTTTTACAAAGTAGCTGTGGCAGCCGGCGCACAGCTCGGAAGTAACCCAAGCAGCTGGCGCTGCTGCTGCAGATCCTGGCTGGAACTCCTGCTGCAATATCTGAAGCAGACGGGCATTTTGATGAAGCTGCTTTATATCGGGGCGGGCTGAGCTGGCGGCCTCGTCGCCGTCCTTTCTGGCTTGTAACATAATTTAAATAGCATGTAAATTAGACGGAAGTCTAAAATGAGTGCATAATGTCTGCTAAAAGTGTTCTAAGTGATTGTAATTTAGGAAAAGTTCCTCGACTGGGTGTGTGCAGCGTAATTGCAAGACGTGCGGCATGCGGGGTGTGGCGGAATGCGGGATGAATGTACGCAAAAGTTTATTATGGCCAATTGCTGTGCTGAGTTGTGTGTAGACAGCCAAATTGGTTCCCTAGATTAACGGCTTACGAGCAAGTCAGCAGATATTGAAGCAGTTATTATTTTTCACTTTTCATTTGGACCACTAAATACATGCATCTCTGCATACTATCTCTAATTAATTAGATGTGGAATATAGTTACTTTCTACTTCTTTATCTGAACAGTGCATATGTACTGGTTTTTATTCAATTATATTTAATTCAGCGCTATATTCGTTTCTATTAAGTTTTGTTTTGTCCGGCGAAAGTTTCGAATACATTTCTTTGTTAATATACTTTTATCTCTATAGTTTAAATTAAAACTTCATATTTTACAAATATGTACAAAAAATGTGAAAAATAGATATATATTTCAAGTTTAAATGAACTTCTTAAAATAAGTGCTAAACTTTTTAAACTGAAAATCAAATTATAATCGAGCTTGTGTCGGGGATTATGTTTGCAATACTGACTGGAACTAAAGGATCAACAGCAATAGCAATATAGATAAAAGTTTTAATGAATTTAAACAATAAAAGATTACCGCACCTTCCTTATTGAACGATGTAATTCCTAATTTTGATAAAAGGGCTCCTAAAGCTAAAAACTAGAGAAAAAGACTCAAGAAATCTAACAAATAATTAAACTTCTGTGAAATTCCTACTGCTTACATACATATATGTATCTGAAGTCCTTTAAATGTTCCTTTAACATGACTGATAACCAGTTGGACAGGTTATAACAAACAAAAATAAACCACATTATTCTTAAACTGCTTACCAGGTTTTGAGAGTCGACTCCGCAGGACGCTAGTTGTCCATGCCTGTGAAAAAGTACTTTGTAGTTGTTTAATGTGAACAACCACCTCAGGATAATGTGTTTCTCAAGTTAAATAGTTGTTGTTGCTTGAAGTTAACAATTTGTTGTTGCTTTCGTGTAATAATAATTGCGGTTAGTTTTTAGAAAAACTCAATCATACTTGTACAAGTAGCGTTGAATATGGCTAGGAAGAGCTAAGACTACGATGGAGAAAAATCATGGAGCAAATAATACTGGAATGTTAAGTTCAATAGCTAATAGCTATTATATTGAAAGAAAACAATATAGAATTAGAAAACCAGCAGATCTTAAAACTAAGTAAATGAATTCTAAAGCTTGTGCTCCCATAAATCTGCTAAGATTTCTGACTAACACCTAAGAACAACTACTCAAAAAGGTTAAATGTTTCTGATAATACAGCTTCAAAGTTCTACACTCTAGCAAATGTTGAGGTACTGAATGACAGAAAGTTGTGCGGCATTATTGACAATTTATTTAAGATTCCTACAGATTTCATTTTAATTTCTGCAGAATATTTCGTTTTCCTTTTTTTTAGGAGTCGTGCATAATTTTAATTAATTTTGGTTCAAACTTATTTCGCCTTAGACGAAACATTACAATCAATGGACAATTTCAATTAAATTGCTTCAAATGCAGCTCAGCACCACAGGCAGAATTAATTTTTACACTTTTTAAGCAGGATGTAGTATTTACTCGATATGGGGTTGGAGGAGTGTGGGGCTCGAGTATTTGTTCAATAACAACTTTATTGAATCTGCCAACCACTATAATGTAGAATATTGCAGCAAAGCACAAACAACAAATGTAGATTAAATGTTAAAAACAACAAAACAACAGCGTAAACAATCTAGCCCAAATGCTTTTTAACTACACTCTTATTGTTCTATTGCTGCTTTCAAAATTAATTTTGTTTCTCGTTAATATTAGCGTAGAATTTGCCAAGTTTATTGTTAGATGCGGAAAACATAATCTGACAAAAGCAGCAGCCGATAAAACGTTTAAATTGTTGCCAAAATAAAACAAAATATGGAAATATTAAAAGCGTTTTCAAAAAAATAACAATTGCCTAATTGTTGCAAATTGATTGAAAACATTAATATAATAAACAATGCACAATACAATTCTGAAAAAGTGAAGGCATTTGTATTTATTGGAAATAAATGGAAACTGCAAACAATTTATGCTTCAAAGCAAATGAAAGAGGAACTATTTCTTTTTCATAAGATCGCTTTATGGTAAAAACTGCTTCAGTTTCCACACCAATGTGAATATTTATGTTACTGATAAGAACAATACCTTTTACTAGACGAAATTTCCAAGAATAATTTCATGGGTGAAAGTTAAAATTCTTCTGAATTTTGATAACATTTATGCAACTCTCTTATGACACAAATTGTGTTGTAACGAATAATCGAAAGCAAGCCGGAAACTATTCGAATATCGAAATATACTATGCCATAATGCTCGGGACGATTTATTTCAAAAAAGAAAACTCTAAAAGAAATTAAATCTAATTAGAAAACAAGAATGACATACTAGAGTCCAGGGGGCACAACTCTTAAATCCCTTGTACGCGACCCGACAATAAAACAACACGCAACACCTCCTTCTATATGAAATATATTCTCCTACACCAGCACTAAGCTATATAATATATACCTTCACCAATTGGGTATACGCTAAAAAAATGGTTTTCAAAAAACGTTTATTGTTTTTCCTTTTTTTGTTTGCAATACTTTACCTTTAAAAAAAACAAACTAGGATGATTTTTCTTATATTGGTTTCAATTATTAATATATTTAGTATCTCCATGGAATAAACGAATATAGAGGGTCGCACGCAAAAACAAAAATACTTCTCGGTATTCCTGCCAATTCACAATTTCATTTTCTTAAATTGCATAGCCCCTCAGCTTTTGTGCAGTGTGGAATTCAATAACGTTTGCCATCCTCTGGTCGAACAAATATTGCACAAATATTTATTATGCAAATCAAATGACAGAAGCCAAAGGGGCAGCAACAAAGCTTCACTTTCTTTCAGCGCGTACGGCACCCAAAAGCATTAATTAATATTCAAGTGTGTGCGAGTACGTTCTGCACTCTGTAGTACCCTCTACTCTCTCTCCCCCTCTCACCAGCCCCCTCTGTGCTCTGTTGTTGATGCTGATGGTGATGTTGCTTTTGTTGTTATTTAATTCGATGCCAACGATGCTGAACACGTTGCGCTGCCCCAGCAACTGACAGTCTCGGCAGACCCCAGGGAAACTTATCAGTGTCAACGTTGTGCCAATAAAAACTATATGCAAATATTTCTGCAATCAAACAAATAGCTGCTAACAGCAACGGCAACAACAACAACAAGAAAACCAACAGTAAAGCCATCGGCAAAAGCCTGGGCGGCGACGAACAAACAAAATGCAAACAAGGACACAGCAGAAGCAAACAAAGCCGAATAGGGAGCGAACAGTTAGAAAAGTGTAGCGAGAAATCCCGCAGGATGCAGGAAACAAAAAAAAACTCTCAAGCATGCAGAAATAATAGCGTAGAAAAGACGAAACGAAAGTGGAAAGATAACCTCAAGTGCTTACGACTCGTAGATCCTCTACATCTACTCCACATATAAAAATATTTAACTATTATTATGTCTTATTATTTTATTTATTGTGTCTTATGTATACACATTTACAAATATATATTTGAAGGCTGGCTTTAGTTTCGAATAATAATTTTTCATCTTCAATATGAATGTTGAAGCAAAATATTAAAAATAAAACCCTGTAGCTGGTACTTAACGGAAAATAATCTCTACTATAAGGATATTCCATTTCAAAAATCGAATTGGCATTATTTCAACATATATTTGCTGCAAAATTAAATGGTGCTGCCTCCAATATTCAACATCGGAGATTTTAAAACCAAAATTTGCTAGTAATATTTTTGGAGAAATACTTATGTACCCATTTCAAACTTGGTGTTTCTATTTAAAAGGATCAACCTAATGGAAGTTGAAATTCACTTTGCTACCAAATAGTCAGTGTTTCTTCTATGTAGTTGTACACATGCTTTTATAATATTTAGTATTGCTTTCTCTATAATTGTAATAGAAAAACTAAAAACCATTACCAAAATTATTTTCAATTTTAATCGTGTATTTTGGATTATTTTTTCAATTGTCTGTGTATAGCATATAGCTTTTTAGATAAGGTAATGAAACTAAGCTAATGCTGAAAAACATCATCCGCTATGTATCATGCCATGAAATAAATTAGTCTCTTCATCAAATGAAGGGGCTATTACCTTCGCAAACAAATATTTTAAGGAGCAGGATAGCTAATACTTTTTGAAAGATTTTTGGAAGCAGCACTGGGAGAAGTGTTTTGGTTGATAGTACTTTGAATCATTCTTGAAAATAGGAAATTAAATAGAGGTAATAAAAGTATAATGAATGCCGTATTGAAAAATATTTCGATTATTCAAAATGATTTTGAAACCTTTAAAACATGTTTTAAATGATCATTTTTGGGTTAAACTGTCATCGTTTAATTAACAGTTAAGGTATTTATTTGAAAATTATATAAAATTAAGAAATTAATTCTGTCTACAAGAAAGTTTTTCAATTCTGTTAAAGTGAAATTGGAAACTGGAAAGCGGTCGAATTCTCTTTGACCTTCCAATCCACAGTAATTTAATTCAAAGCGACGCAACTTTCCAATATTTATAGTACAAATTTTTTATGTTTTTTTGAGCAAATTTTGAACAAACAGCATTGCAGTTTTAATTTATCCCTCCATATATGGATGTAGGGCATAACAAGCAAAGCGGTGAAGCACGGAAGTAAAGTGCCGACTAGCGGCAGCTTGAAGTTTTCGAGTGGGGCAGCAGCTGCTCCAACTCCCGTTGTTGTTGCTTCATCTCCTTCTTCTTTTCTGTGGTTCTCACACACAAACACATGGCCAACAAGCGCAACAGGAGCTCATGCTGCGGCTGTGGTCTGAAGCTGGTTTCGACTTCCTTTGCTTTGTTGCCGTGCGGGCTATTCTGCGACCCACTCTGCTGCTTTAGTTAAACATTGGCTTTGATTTGCCAGCTAACAGCTAAAAACAACAAATTTGCATAGCTTACTGCATTTTTTTTTGTTGTTCTTGTTTTTGTTTTTGTTGCCTTCTTTTATTTGTGTGCGTGCGAGCTCAACTATTCCCATGTCTGCTGTTCTCTACTCTACACACGCTTTTGCATTCTTTTTGTATCGCTTTTTTAAGCTTGGCGCAAACACGCGCAAGTTTCCACTTTCATACGCCATGTGGGACGTACGGGTATAGCGCACATGAAAAAAGAAGAAGAAAAAAATGAATTGGCGAACAGCTGCACAAAGTTCGTTTTAAACTGATAGAATTTTCAGCTCCCCAAGCTCCGCATTGAATTCTCTTTAGCAGCGAGTCAAAGTTCTGCATGCCTTCTAATGTGCAATGTAAATAGCTGAACTTTCAATTTTTATTGCATACCACAAGGCGCACGTTTGCATAATGCTAAGGCCAGTTTAATTTAATTTTTACATAAATAAACAAAAACGAGCACAATGGTTTCAAATAACTTTACAAATAATTGAGATAAGGTTTTTAGAAAATGGGGCATGCTTATAAAATCATTTTGTTTGTCGTATATGATTTGGTTTGAAATAATGTAATTCAGTAATCGAATATATTCAGAACAAACCTTGTTATGTGCCAACATTTATTGAGTTAAAAGAAGGGTTATCAAGGGTGAAGTATTGACAAATAATAAGAAAAAGATGTCCACACCAAACCCTTATTTTGAAGTCATTCAGATAAGTTGCAACTAACTAACTAACTAACTAACTTAGTAAAATTATAAATACAAACATTAATAAATAAGTCAATATAAAAAGAGACTGGCGGATGGAAGCGCAACATATCCCATGTTTAAGGTACATATGTACGAATATAATCATAAATACGAAAATAATCGATATAAATACTTTTTATCTGCTGATTGATTTTCAAAACACCTTTTCAAAACAAATTTCTCTTATCTACAGTCATAATAAATAAGTTTACTCGAAATAGAATGTAACCTTATTATAATTAGGTAGCTGCCATAGAACTGGTCTATGGAAATATATATGTATTAGTTTAAGGTTCCCAGAGTTTAAGTTTCGTTGAGCGTGCCTCATATGTTAATTATTTAATTGATTTACTTTTAATCGACTGGCTGTGGAGCTGAAATATATTGGGAAGAACGGGAAAAACAAACTAAACATGCATTTTAGTCAATTTTAAGCACAGAATATTTCAAAATTTAATTCAAATTAAAAACGCTTATTTACTTTTAATGAAAATTTATTTGAGATAAGCGGCTATTATCTATAAAATAGATTTAGCTGGTATCTTGGTTGAATAAACTTCCATTAGTTTTTGCTTTCTTAATTTTGAACTTTACCTAAAAGGTACAGATAGAAGTGTTTTTCAATGCATCTGTTTATCCATCCGTTCGTATGAACGCCTGGATTTCACAAGCCGGCTGATAGACTAGGTATCTAGACTATGCTAGTCAAATGACAATAGCAGTTTTTTTTTTTTAATTTTCAGTCTTTCTCTGCTACATGATTTTGTCAATACTGTCCATAATTCCAAAACTTTATAAATTAAACTTCGCATGCGTAATTAATTTATTACTATATTTACTACTTTTCTTACAAATTTCATTCAAATCGATCACATCTAACAAAAGCTATTGCTCTGCAAACTACAGGATGCTTGCTCTTCTTCTTTTTTAGCTTCCGTGTCAAAGATTCATCGCTCTGACCAGAAAACTATATCTATATACTTATGTATATTATATTCCACTGCTTTTATTATTAATATAAAAGAGCAATAAAAATTGATAAATTCATTTGCAACCGCAAAGCATTGGCATTACGTATAAAAAACTTGATGAGGTCCTTGGTAATAACACATGCGGCGCTTCGTGGTCCTTGTGGGCTGCGAGACGCATAAAAAAGCACAGCCCCAAACATAATGCAGTAAATTTTTATAGGCCTTTGACAAAATTACGACAAAGACCCACATTGTTAGTTGCAGACACGACTCGCCATTTTTTACAAGTTCCTTTTTACCGCCTAATTGAGCACTGACAGCAACAGAATTTAGTGCCGGGCCTCATAATGAACAACAAATAATAAAAATGTTTGCCAGCATATAAATTTTAATAAGTGCAGCGCATGAGGCAAAGCGTGTATATAAAAAACCAAAACCTACTCGTATATAATTATCAAGCATTGCCAAGTTAAACAAGGATTTTATGGCTGAGCAGGCAGGCGGGCGGGCAGGCAGGCAGGCAGGCAGGCAGACTAGCAGGAGCAGTCAGGAGTCAACACTATAGAGTTGTCAGGCTGTGAATTATTGTGCCAGCGGTACAAAATAGAGAAATGCATACAAATAGCGCAGGCACAACACAAGATACTGCCAGGAAATGAAAATATTTTTAAACAATTTAAAGGCGAGGGAATGCGAGAAAAAGGGAAATTATAGGGGCTTTCGCTGGGAGGCTGTAGAGCATTTAAGATTTACTTTTCATAATTTATTTATTCATTAAAAAATAGCTTGTTTTTATGCTGCTTCTATCCACATATCAGTGGTTATTCAATAAAAAGATTCTCGTTTATATTTAGAATCCCCTAAACATCACTTTCTAAGATAAGAATATATAAAGAAGGAGCAATAAGAACGTATTAAGATCTATCTATCATAAGTTTCGTTAAAAATATACATCGACATGTAATTTGCAATGAAAAGTCTGTCAGAAAAGTACAGGAAAGTTGTCAAATATTTGTATACTCTTCAAATCTTACATTCAAAACAAATTCTTGGTATTATAATTCCGATCACCCTGTTGATAACGGATGAGTCATTCGCCCAAGCACGCGTTGCCAAAATGCTCGAGCGAGAAAAAAGGCGAAACATCAACATAAATTTTAGTCAAACAAAGCGTAACACTCATGTTTTTTTCCACAGAGCCGTGCAATAGAGCAGCGTCGCCAAAGTTGATGGGACTGTTAAGGGAGAGGGGAGAGATGGGGGACGTGGGGGAGGCAGGCAGGGGACAAAGGGGCATTGAAAGCAAGTTGTGCTGCTGCCAAAAAGTAAAGTGCGACTTGTAGTTTTTGCCATGCGTTTCTAATGTCGACTGACTGGCTAAAAATGTTGCGTTTTATAAGGCGTAAACACTCACAGTAAACGAGGCAAATACAAATACAGAGACAGTCAGAAATAGACACACAACCGCAGCGACATCGCCGCAATTATGTGAGAAGCGACGAGGAGGCACACACACACATGCCGCCACAAGCTTTGGCAAGGCTTTTTGGCTTTGGTATGCAGGAAGAAAAAAATCACAGACCCCGCCAGAACCAAAAGAAAATGTAACTGGCATGCGTTTGGCATCTGCTGCGGTACGTTGGTTGTCTTGGTTGGGTTTGGTTCGGTTTGGTTTGGTTTGGGGGCTGCAGGGTTCTTAGCACTCTCTGTCTGGGCCTGCGTCTGCATCCTCGCTTGTGTCCCTGTCTGTGGTGAAATGATGCGACAAAGTAGCAAATGAGGTTGCCGCTGTCACTGTTTCTGCTGCTGCTGTTGCTGTTGTTGCTTCCACTGCCACTGCTGCTTCTGTTTACTGCAACATAAATCAAAATCAAAGGCAAACAGAAAAACTACACGCTGGGGGCTCTACTACTTTGAGGGGCGTTCTGTGGCTGTATGTGGTCGCTGAGTGTGACGGAAATGCAGCATGTAAGTAACATAGTTAGATACGAGTAGGTTGGAATAAACAAATTTGGGTTAGGATAGATAGTGAAAAACGAGACATTCAAATAAACAGATAAAGTTACAAATAGGCGGGGGAAAACAGCGACTTGGTGTGCGTATTTTCATTCAAAATTAATTTAAATCAAATGTAATAAAGTAAAGAAGAATTGTTTGCGGATGCTAAGCAAAACAAATGCTTTTGCTTTAAAAGTCAAAAATCCACTAACTAATACTATAATGAAAGGGATGAAAAATAAAAATAAGAAAATTAATTTAAATGAATTATAATAAAATAAAGTACAACTATTTTCGGATGCTAGGCAACACAAATGCTTTTGCTTTAAAAGTCAAAACTCCACTAATTAATTCTGTAATGAAAGGCATGAAAAGTACAGCACATATATGGATATGATTTTTAAATCCTCCTTACACCACTCCAGCAGTCCTTAAAGCTATTTTCATTCGGTTTCAGGAGCTTTTATTGTAAGTCAAATGTGGGAAAAGAGTTATTTAATATCAATTGAGTTAGAAGGGTCTAGCTGTGTTAATCAATCTATAATTACAATAAAGTACATACATACATATGCATTTATAAATATATATCATGTATTTTGCTGATCAATCGATCATTAATGTTCAGTGTTTATCCATTAGAGCTGAACCATCAATATGTCATCAAAATCAGAAAAGGGTAATTAAATAAGACTCAGCTTCTGCTTTAAGTTGTACTAGAAATATTCCATAAGTTTTATTTAAGTCTTTGTAAATAAAAACTGTACAATTAAATATAATTTGCATTATTTTTTTTGTAAATCTTTAATTAATTAATTTAAGCTCTATCCTATGAAGCCTTTTATGAAACCTTTGACATTTTTTTAATCATACCTTTGTCATAGGGGTTGCGGGGTGATTCAAGCCGCGTGCCTAATTCTGCCTACTCGTTGCACTATGCCAGAATCCATTAATAAATTTTAAAAAAGCACATATTTTTTATCGAGTTTAAAGAACTTCATTAGACCATGTCAGTTTATTAGATCAAGCCGACAAAGAGGAGCAAAGGCAACGAATATTCACAATGTCTACCAAATGTTTATACTTATTTTCGCTTTTCACAAAGGCCCAAAAGCACAGAGGTACAAGTCTGATAGGAGAGAGAAATAAATGGCCCAAAAAAAAGGTATTTTGAAAAAGTTGCACAGCCTGCTTTTAGCATGCGAAATGGAATCGAAAACATGCAAAAACTAACGCAAACGGAATCCAAATAAACACTCCTGTATACGCATATGTGTTCGGTGTCCATTCATTAGACGCCATTCACTCGGGCGTCACATTTCGACAGCGCCAGAAACCATGACAAGCTCCTGTCGGCGCCTCTGTTGTCACTGTCATTGCATATTTTAAGGCGCACAGGAGCAACAATCCCAACACAAAGCAAAAGGCAAAGTCAACCAAATGTTAGCCACACCATACAATCACTTGCCATATAAACACATACACATGACTTCATTTATATGTTCCTATGGAATAAAACCACATATGGACCAAAAATCTCATTCGCCAAAAAAAAAAAAATCGAAAGTGTGATATGCTTAATCAAATATTTATTCAACAACGAAAAGACTAAAAATAAACAGGTGCAAGTTTTCATATGCGCCACGACAGCAGTTCTTTTCTTTTTAGCATACCCTTTTAAAAAGGTATTTCGGTTATTGCCAACAGCAGACTGAACCCATATGAAGTATGAGCATTTTTTGAAATCAAAAGAAATCAGTTTCATGTCCATTGAGAGACTTAAAAGCTCTAAAGTTGTTTTAGTTGTTACTCAAATTCTTCGTTTTATCAAAAAATAAAACATTTTGAATTGTAAAAATGATGCCTACTAGATAGAAGAGTATCTCTTTTATTCCCAAGCGACCAAAACACTGTTATATTCATTTAAATGAGTTAATGTAATGAATCGAATCACGTCTTACGATTTTCTTGTTATTTTTTTTAAATTATATTTTATTCCATTTCCAAATTATTTACCTTATTTGATGATGCAATATAATTTTTAAATTTATTTTTTGAAAGCGTACTATTTTTATGTAATGTTTATAATAAAAGAATTAAACGGGCAAAACTTTGAATAATTTTTTTCATTTTTCATTTTACTTTACTGTTATTTAAATAACTTCAATTAAACCTATAGCTAAATATAAATGCAACTTAAATGAGGAGCTTATTCTTATTACTGTGAATAATGAAAAGTGTAAGTTTGTCGAAGTGTACGTCAGAAAAGTAGAAAATGTATTTCGCGCACCATGATCATAAAGGAATCGAGTATTGTAGAGTATATAGCTTCGGCTCAGACGAAAATAACATTTTTGCTTCTTTTTTTTAAGCCATTCATGTACTCGTTTTTATTTAAATTGTATTGGCAGACAGCAGGCGCTTACTATTTAATATTTGAGCAGCTGTTTGTTGGCAGAAGACGATAAGCGTAAGCTCCGAACCTCTTCTTCTTTTGCTTCATTTCGGCCAAAAACCAAACTGCGTGAATAAAAACCACATTTGACTTCATTAGACGTGCGCTTAACTGATTGCTAAATAAGCATATATAGTATATTTAAAAATATACTTGTACTGAAACATGTGCGTGTCTATGGGCTAATAACTGTTTTGTTATTGTTTGTCGCTGCCGGCGCATTTAATTTAATAATTTCAATTTCTGTCTCATGAGTTTGTTTTATTATTTGGCTTTTTAGGCTATGCAAATTGAATTTTAGCCTTGGATGTTGAATTTATGCACGCTGGTCTCATAATTATGCATTTATTTAAAATTCAACAACAAATTAAGCATGATTGAATGATGCCCCAAATAATAAAGTTTCATTTTGCTTTTTTGGAGCCCCGGTAGTAAATGATAATTAAAATCATATATTTAGATTAATTTTTGTATGAAATAAGGAGGTAAGCAAATCTTTGAACTTATGTGCTAATGTGAATAATAATATGTAGTTAACAGCTTTATATAATCATTATTTTAAGCCTTAAAGCCGATATATATTTATTACATATGACTATATTTTGTAGAACAGGAATACTTTAAATTTTTGTATACACAAAATTTCTTAACGACGGAAATATTGATAATACTTTTAGCAATTGAAACTGAAACCGAAACAGATGATTTCCTTAGAAAGTCGTAGACTATTCGAGTAAGACAAAAAACCTTTCATATAAGTAATAAACATATTTCGTATTTAAATTAACATTTAATTATAAACGTGATTTCCCTTTTGTTTCTGCATTTACCAATCTGGAACAGTATTCAACTAAATAGTGATACAATTAAATGACGTTTATTTATTCATATGATAATTTTTGAATTGGCGTTATTGATTGTGATTTAATTTATTCTTGAATAGCTATAATGATGATTATATTAATTAGCGATCTGCCTTCAATTTGTATTTGCCTGAGCGGCTGTCTGAGACCTCAGCCGCCGGCCTTCGGACACCTTGTGTGGCTTATCCCATGACCGCGTACGGGCACTTACATGTTCTATCGAGTCAGAGGGGGATGGAAGGAACTCCATGGACTGGTCTTGAACATTCTCGATATTTGGGGTAAGCTCAGCTTTTAGAGTCTCAGGTTGAAAGGCAATGCAATGGGCAGAAGCAACGCCAGTAGCCACAAGATCTGAAAAAGAATTGGGGTAGATTTACAGGCAGAAAGAAAGGCTTCACTCACCTTCTGGTGTACTCTGTGCAGTCTTTGTGAAGTTTCCATGCAACGGAGCCTTGATATCAACAATTGATTGTGAGGTCAGAGAGTTGCTAGCAAGTTTAACTGGAAAATTACCATTGGATGGCAAAGGCTGTGTGGAAGCAAATAAAAATGATTCATCGTTTAACATTTTGTTGTTTCTACAAGAACTCACCTGAATAGTTTGAGGTTTAGAGTTCTCTGTAGAGTCTAAAAGGGTGCCTCTGTTCGCTTTTGATTCCTGACCGCTATTCTCTGCGCTTTTGTGAACATCCCCAGCAGCTCTCTCGCTATGAATGGATAATTTGATCTTCTTGCGCTCCGTACTAGAGAAGAGATGTGGCTGTGAGTGTTCAATGTTTTCAATGTAGCATCGGGCCAATATAATTACCCAATAGTCTCTTTTTGCTTCACTTCAGCACACAGGTTCGTTAACGTCGCTGCAGAGCGATCATCAGCCGATTCATTAATGGAAATAGTGCTTGAAGCAGTGCACTGCATTAGTATTCCAACGCGCTCCGCTAGAGATAATGCCTGCAGGGGCTCGAACTTGTCCACCTGTAAGGTCTTCATTTTGTTGTTAACTGCAAAGAACGCAAGTTAGTGACTACACAGCTAGTTCTAACACAACACTAACCAATATCAGTTATCTTCATATGTTCCCTAATGATCTCCTCTAGTTTGCCTTCGAGAAAATTGTGTATCTTCTGTCCCTGCTTCAAGGCATTGAATTCATCCTTAAGGTACGGCGAAGTCTCTATAAAAATTTCAGCAGCTCTATTGAGCCTCTCCTTTTCAAGATAACCTGAATATAATGAATAGAATATGGTAAGTATTTACTTACGAACATTTGTGCGCTCTTGTAATTGCATTCGCACTCAACTCACCCAACACCATACGCGCCAAATCATTCGGTCGCCTTATGTTATCCATATTCTAAATTGAATAGAAAAAACTGGTCTTATATTTCGCAAAAACTACTTCAATTCGGCGCACACTACGTGTCTAATACAGCTGCCAGGTTAGTAATATAATCGATAGTATTGTCAGATCCAGTGTTTAATAGTCTGTTTCAATTTCGTTTTCGTTTCATTCGTTTTTCAAAATTTTATTGTGGAATATGGGTTTTTGATTAAATTTTTCTCCCACTGTTATTACATATTAGAAACTGTCCGTTCACTCATAAACTTTAAAAACACAATATACTTGTATATTGATATGGTTTTATAACCTGTACTCTTTATTAATAACTAAGACTATAGATACAAACCAATTTATGAGCCAATTTTTGTTAATAAATGAAATGAAATGTAATATAATGGGGAATAGTGTCAATCAAATGAAGTAAATTTTTTTTAAACATTGCCATTTGTTTATAGACTTGTAATAAGTATGCCAATTGTGTCTATCGATTGCCTGAAAGTGTCATCTTTTTCTGGAAATATGTGCCACCTTTAGTTTTCTACAAAGCCACACTGCTGTTTTGAAATATTAACGCAACCAAAGTATCAACGAAATGCTAACTGAATACAAAAAAAGCAAGTTGGCATTAGTTTTGGAGAGCAGTTTTATTTATTATCTATAAGTACAAAAATATCCAAATACAGGTTCCTTTTAATTAAGTGACAAAGAAAAATGTATTTCATTAAATAAATGCGCTTAGACAGATCTAATTTTTTTGTTTTATTAAAAAGCCACTTGCCTTGGCAACTGTGCTGAAATTTATTTATTTATTAATTTATTTATATATTTTTTTGTTTTACCATTTTATAAAGTAAAATATATTTCATTTATGCTGAAAGTGCAAATCTCCAAAGCATACTTTTAAATTTAATAATAATTTCCCAATAATTTCAATATTTATGTTTTAGCTACATATTGATATTTAAATTTTAAAATGATGAGCATACCAAGAGGCTTCTTGATAGATTAATGGGAAGATTGGAGTATTAGTTGAATGTTTTAAAAGCATACCTGATGGGTGAAGTCTCTTTAGTTGTGATCTAAAGATGTATTGTCATATAGAAAACTTATGGCGTGGTTGTTTGGGTGACTTTTCCATGCTGAGCTGTGTTCTTTCGTCTATGATGTAATTATGTCCTTATTGCTCATGCAAATTGTCCTTAGTTCTATATTTTTTAAAATATCTATCCACATCTGACGCTATATATCCTGACTGGCTTGAGTATACTGTTCCTGTATCTTTTTAAGCTTATCGTTAAGTTGTTTGCTTAGCAACAATGTCAGGCTTTCATATGAGTCTTCTGTCAAATGTGTTTGTTAAAAGGACATGTTCAAGGAGAGGAATTTCTAAACAACAATTCGCATTTCCTAGCCATTAATAATATGGCTGCATTAAGAAATGCTATTTTTGCTGAAATGCCACTAATGTTGCAATGCCACTTTTAATCGCTGCCAATAAGTTCATCAGTTTTCAGAGAGTAAACGAATTAGGTTTTTCCTTGGTGAATAGAACTGTTTGGAAATTCCTGGCAACCACATTTGTTTCTTAGATATTGGGATATATAAGAGCTTAAAAAAGCTTTAATTATATGTAAAAAATATGCCTTTCCGACTGTAAACTACTCTTCTTTCTTTTCTTTGCCACTTTGTAACGAAATGGGTGTATTATTCGGTTACAAGAGACTTCAAAATTAAGCAGTTAAATAGAGATAAAATGTGAATCGATCATGTTAAGCTCTCACGCTAAGAGCAGCAATTTGAAATGCCTAAGGGCTTGCGAAAGATTTGGAAAAGCACTTGTCAAAATTGCATCAGTTGTCTATTTCTGGCAACTGTAGTTTGCAACAAATCCTGTAAAAGAAAAATGCACTCACACACACAAACATCGACTCACATTTCTGGTTAACCACACACAAACAACCGCAAAGCACGCACACATTTTAAATCATAAATTTTTATTTGTATGATGATGACTTAAGTTCTACGTGCGTTACACCTGAAGCACAGTTACACACACCTGACTGGCTTACAACACACACACACACACGCACACACACACAGCGACATCACACATAAACTTCATGTTGGCTTTAGTTAAGTGCATGATTATGCTTTTAGTGGCATGTTGAGGTTTTGTCAGTCAGTTGATGTTGGCTTTTCACTTGGTCACTCCCCCCCTGCCTTTCATTTTTGTTACAGCATTCAATACTCGTATGTTTGCATGTGCGTGTGTGTGCGATGGCAGGTGTAGGTGTCTGCGTGCGTTCAGTTGTGCATACGTGCGTTAATGGCACTCTCTTCTCTACTTTCAATATATTTTTTTTTCTTTCCTTCCTTTTATAAACTAAATCAAATAACTAAAGCATGGATGTAGTTGCACCTTTTCATTTTAATTTTGTTTTTTGTTTAAAAAGTTTCCAGCAGAGTTTGTGTTTGCTTTGAAAATATTTGCTCGTTTTGTTAAATTGCGTTCCAGATTTTGTGGCGTTGTGGCGTCAGAGAAGCTTTTAGGCAATGCTTTTTGCATGTCGCCGTGCAGTTTTAATTAGTTGATTTTCCACATACTGCTGCACCATTGGACATTAATGTTTGATTTTGCCTTTTAATGTTCCTTTTGAGCAAGCTGAATGGCATTAAAAGATTATGTATGGAGAGTAGAGAAAGATGTGTGTGAGTTTATTTTTCAAAAGGACTGTAAATCTTTGTAGGTATAATTTGTTTTAAATATCGAAATGATTGCGAGTATATAGTATTGTAGCAATGTCATAATTAGTAATACGAACACCCAGTAATCGATAGTGACTAATAACTTATAGTTAAGCCGTTATCAGTGGTTAACTAGCGACCAATAGCTGAGTAGTAACTAACCAGTAAACAACACCTGATTGTTACGCTGAACCGATAGCTCAGAATTAATTTTAATTTGATGAAATTCAAATTAGAATATTAACTGAACATATAAATAGTCAATCGTGTTTTATTTCACAATATCTTCAACTAAAGACTAAAGAAAACTTGTTTCAAATCTGTAAACATTCCTTCCAATTCTTAAAAGGCTGATAATGTATTGTTAACATTTTAGAATTTAAAAACAATGTTTTAGCCCGTTTAATTTGATTATATTAAAATTGTATGCTTAGGGTATGGAATAATATACCACTGAAGAGCAAAAGAGTAATTAAATAATAAGAAGGAAACATCACCTGATGCTTGATACAGTGCTGCCAGATTATGTGAAGGCTTTTTTGTAATATTTATTCATATATTTATTTCTAATAGTTTAAAACAAATATGCTACTCTTTTTTGTATAATTACATTTTACATAATTGAAATATTTCCTTGTACTTATTGTTCTTTTTTTTTTAGCAAAAATGATAAACGGCAGTAATTAATTAATTTATATATTCGAGCAGTAAAAATTTAGTTTTGTAAGCGTTGTTGATATAAAAAAAAAAACAAAATCGTTAGTCCTGCAGGCAATTGTTGGCCACCTGGCCGCATTCCACATAGTATAATTAATTAGACGCATTTTGTGTGTCCACATCCGCCCACTGCCACATCTCACTGTCACCTGCTGCCACCCATTAATGATCATTGCCCCGCCCCCTGTGCTGTCCTCTCCTCTTAATGCTCGCCATACCCTTCTCAGTGAAAGCCGATAACAAATGACGACAATAAATGCTGCGCCTGCTGGCGGTGGCAACAACAAAAACAAAAGCAAAAACAAAAAATATAAGAAGGAAAGGTTGCTTGCTCGGCCCCTGCAATTAGCATAACTAAAATGCTCAATTAAGCGCCTAAAATGCTGCTGCACAAACATTACTAAGTAGCCGGCACTCAACCGAGCAGCGCTCGCTGCTGCTCTGCTTCTGGTTAATGCAATTTTCACCTTTCCATTTGCCTTTTCCTTTTATTTCTTATACATTTATATACCCTAAGCGAAGGCATTTCAGGTTTGTGGCGATGGATGTCTGCAACTACTTATTGTATAGATGAAACGGTAAGTAAATTAAATGAAATACATACTAAAGAAAAAATTTAATAATATTTTGTTGTGTCTAGGGAGCATAAAAGAGTTGATCTTATTGATTAGAAGAGCAAGTTATGACTTTCTTTTGTTACTTATAAGAAAGAATCTAATGTTAGCTCTTTCTTTTTCCGTCAAAGTATTTGGCATTTTCGAATTTTCTTTCTCTGACAGTCGAAGATAAACTCTTATAATGGATACATGATTTATCAAATATACATTTATAGACGTTAAGACTAAGCTAACCTATAGAATCAAGAAAGAAAACTACACGAAGAATACTTTGCTTAAATTGATTTAGTAGTTCTGCAAGTTAATTTAAACTTTAGAAGTACCTACGAATTGCAATTCTTAGAGAAGATATTTTGGAAATAGAAAATTTCAAGTAAATATATTTTAGAAACCCCCAACTTGTGAAGCAATAAAAATCAGCTTAAAATAGATTTATTGGCAACAATTAACTGTACCAAAAATTGGAATTTTGCAAATAAATGCATATAAAAGACGAAGCAGTTGTAATGCACTGATGAAATTAATTATAAAACAAATAGCATACCCTTCAATTTTCAAAAGTGCGTTTTTTCTTTATTGGGGCAAGAGGGACATCACAGCCAATATTTAAAAAAAAAAAGCAAGCTTCTTTGATTGAAGAGAGACATTGTTTAAGGAAAAGTGAAGAATAACTATTAATCAATAATTGAAATCGACATATGGGGGCAGACTCCCGCGTAATATACAGAACCTTCCTGGCCATTAAGCCGAAATATGCTTTTCCAATAGTACCTACATATGAATGACTACTTCAAGCTAGTAGTTTCGATATGATTTGGGTTTAAGTTGATTTAACGACTTCACCAATTTCGTACAAATTAATTATTAATTATTAAAAATCATTCTCCTGTTACTTCAGGTGGCACAACACACGTGTCTTCGCGTAATTTGCAAAACACAACATATTAAAGGCAAAATAATTACCCCTACTCTAAGGGCTGTGAAAACCACGCATATTCGTTTTTATTACCATCCTTTATCAATTCTATTTGAGCTCAGGAGATTATGCAAATAAAAAAAAAGCAAATAAAATCCGCAACCAGCTTTTATAAATAAAAGTTGCAAATATTTGTTATACAGCTACCAAATAAAATATAATTTGTAAGAGTCGCAGAAAAATCAACCCATTATTATTAATAATAATATGTGGTTTGGGCATCCTTTTGCAGTTATTGCTAAAAAAAAAAAAGAAGTTATAATGCGTACTCCACAGTAATGTCTGTACCTTTTAGCGATTTTTTCTCACTCAGTCGTTGAAAATCCCATTCAGATTTGTTAGTGCTTTCAAGTCCGCATATCTAGTAAATTTTAAATATGTTTAAAAACAGAATTAGGTGTATACTTAAATTGCTCTTAATTACAGAGCAGGACACAAAAATGCTCAAGCTGAAAAACACTGGTTGAGGCTCTTTTTAAATACGACAATAACAATGTAAAGCAATTCATACGACTGCCAAACTATTAGAAATTTTATGAGATAAAAAAGTAGCTGCCTATCAACATCAGCAACAATAGCAATTATATTAAGCAGATAATCGAATATTTTTATCCAAAGTTGAAACACTATTTTGCACTCAAGCTAATTAACTTTTGTACCTTCCCAAATGAGGGTTGTTCCTAATTTGAAATCACGATTGAATGAATTGGAATCAGCGATTGTTTTGTATTTAATGAACCGTAAGTTAAGTTAGGTTAGGTTAGGTGCGTGCCAATGATTGATAACCTTTGTTTAGTAGAAGGGGAAGTCAATTAATTTATTACATTTTATTTGAAAAATATACACATTTTTACAAATAGAAATGATTGCTTTGTTAGAGCATCGCGCCTTCGTTGTGCTGCAGCAATTGAATTATTCGTGTGCTTTTTCTTTTCTATTTACCTGCTGTTGTCTCTTCACACATACTCTCTCGCACGGCGTGCAGCCGAAAAAAGTGGCATTGTCTCGTTGCGTATACGTAATGTTTATTTTTAATTATATTTTTTGCTTTGTCTTCTCTCCCATTTTGAAGACGCGCGTGTGTGTGTGTGTGTGTGTGTGTTTGGAGCTTTTTGCTTTCTGCTGTTGTGCTGTGTGGTGCTTCTGCTATGCATGTTGTGTGCGGTTTCATTGTCTGCGATTTGTGGGTGTAATAAACGTTAATGGCGGTTGACCACCAAAGAGAAGTTGCCGCACTTCGTTTTGGCCACGTTTGTGCAGGGCAGGTTTGTTTTTATTGTTTTGTTTCGTTTGTTTTTTTTTTCTGTGTTTTGCTTTTCTTTGCGCTATTGCTGTTGTTGTTGTTGTTGTCTTCTGCGAGCATTTTCTTTATTAGCGCCGTTTGTTTTTGCGCGGCAGGCATTAAATTTAATTGGGTTTATTTAATTGAAGATTTGTTATCAGCTGTTTAGTGCTTAATTATTTCTTTTTGCACCTCCCGCCATGCCCGCCATGGCCGCCGTGACCCGCCGCTCGCAAAACTTGAAACGAACTTGCTGCTGCTGCTGCTGCTGCTGTTAAGCTGCTGCTCATATTTTTCAATGGCTTGTAGCAAACAATTTTTGGCATTTCAAGCGTAACTTCTTAAGTTCTGGCAAAGCAGCTAAAAGCATTTAACAAATGCCAAACTTTTCTCCAGCGTGTTTTTTTTCTTTGTGTTACTTCTTTATTTTCGCTCACCAAAAAAACTTTCGAAGTTGTCTATGTGTTCGCAGGCAGCACTTACACAAGTAAAGCGGCTTTTAAATATTTGTCTCGAAAAAATAAGCAAAAAATATATATATGAGAAGAGGCAGTCAGAAAAGCCAGAGCAACTACTACTCAAGTAAAAAATAAATGTTCTGCAACTTGGCTTGGCTTTGCACTTAGCGACAAACTGGCTCAGGCGACAACAACGACAACAACAACAACTACATGAACAACGGCGACACATACAATAATGCGCATATTCATAATGCCGATTGTCACCAGCAGCTACATCTCTTCCTGCTGCCCAAAGTTGAGCGAAAGTCGAGGTTTGAAAATTTATTCAAAAGTCTGCAAGTGGCGACCGTCGTGGTCGTCGCTGCCAACTCAAAAACCAACTTCAAAAAGTAGCTCACCAACCAACCAACCAAGCCGCTTTTTGTTGAACGTAAATAAGTAGGGATATTTACTTGTACTTGTTGTTGTAGTTGTAGTTCCTCATCCCCTCCTGCTGTCACAATGTTGCGCATATTTACATACTAGGCTTCATTTAAGTAGCTGTCGCCACTGCCCCACTAAAAGCTCAAAACTCAACGTTATGCAAATTTATTACAATACGAGTGCTAGTGCACGAAAAAAAGTGAAAGTTGCTGTGTCAAAGCAACGCATAATTGAAAAGCAGCAGCTCAAGTAAAAGTTATGAATATTATATGGCGCTATATATTGTATTAGCAGCGTCCCGCACTCGAAGCGTTAATTGTGTGTGCACAAGAGCCACATTTTAATTTCATTTAATTCATGAATTACGGGTTCACTAAACAGTGATTGATGCAGGAAGTGGTAAAAAAATTTTTTTTTAATGCATAATTCTATTTCATCTGTATTGATTATTTAAGTTCATTTATTGCTGATCCTCCCTCAATCAAATAAAACAACATCCTAGCCTGAAACCGAGCCTGCATTGAAGCTTTTTACGCTTCTGTTATAAAAAAATCCGCGTATTTCTCCATTGTTCATTGTCCCGTCCAATCTTCATTCACTCTTCCTTTAGTTAGCCCTCTTTACTTATTTTGCATTTCCCAAAAACAAAATAATCAAGTGAAATTTAATTCCAGCACCTTTATAAGCACAGCCACGATTTTCACACAAAAGCTTGCTGCGTTTATAGAAGAAGAAAAAGAACAAAATGCAGCTCCAGTTTTGGAGTCATAGTCGAGTAATAAAATTGTTTAGCTTATGCCTTTTTTTTAGGACCGATTGGCTTAGATTATAACTAGAAATCTGCATATAAGCTGTGTGTGGCAAGCCTTTTTTATGAAGATTCAGAATAGTGAACAGAATCTAAAAAAGAATGAAAAAAATGACAGGCCAAAAATTATTATTTTAATATTGTAGAAAATAGTACGAGAATATTAAATAATATGTAGTTTCTGTAAACTAAATCTTGATTGTTTTCGATAGAATGATTTATGTTGAACAGTTTCTTTAAGCACATGAAACTAATTGCATAGAAACCCCTCTAAAATCATTTCCAAAAACCACATCGTTGTTATGCGATTAACTAAATTTAACAAAAGTAATTTTGTAATTTTAACTTCTTATTTTTTCTAATTTTTGTTTTTAACCATCAGTATCTTAGATATGGGATTCATGTTGAAGGGAGAATATTATCCACTGTAGGGGGGAAGTGTTCGTTAAGATTACAGTAAAAACCATAGCTGCGGAATTATATTTGTGGCTGAAACTATTACATATTCTTTATGCATTCATTCATATGAAACAGATACAGATAACTAGAATATAATATAGATATGATTATCATTTCTTTATATTAAAATTCGTGCATTAAAAATACGAGTTTTTGTATTGATTCGCAACAATAAGGTTTTAAACAGGAATTAATGCCTTGTATAAGTTCTGTGAAACCGAAATTAAAATTAAAGTATAGCATTAAGTTTGAACTCCTTTGAAAGTAAAATAGGTTTCCTTTTGAAAAGAATTTCAATGGCTGTTTTAGCTGCTTTTGGATTCATTCTTCAGCTTAAATGGAGCACAACAGAAATTAATTAATTTATAGCATAGTCGTTTTACCGTAAGCTCCTTTTGACAAATATGTAAACAAAAATCTGAATTTATTTATTTATTTATTTTATCTTTGTATCTTAGAATTTCTGCATTTATTTATTTATCAATGACAAATGAAAAAGGTTAGCTAAGGCGAGTGAATATGCAGTTTATTTTATATCTTGTATCCCCAAAAGGGTATGCTATTTAGTTTTTTCACTAATTAAAAGAAAAAGAAAGAAAAAAAGAGAGATTACGAAATCTTTTTTAACTAAGAAATTATAATAATAACTATAATATAATTAATTAATTAATTAATTAATATAGAAAAAAATTGACATTTCTTGAGTTAATCAATTTTATTTTTGAAGAAATATTTATTATTGCCAAATTATTTTCCACTATTTTATTATTTTCTCATTTTGTATAACTTACCATTTAAGCCTTGCCAATAAAAAAAAAGGTAGTTCGTTTTGCCTTTTCTTCGCTTTCTTTTATTTTGATTATCTACCGTAAATACTTAACGTACAATTCTCGTTTTCATATACTTATATACAATACATATATTCTTTCACATACACATAGGCATATAATTAGACTTACAGGCTATATGCTTTGTTTTCGCCTCCTGCCTCTACTACGGAAATTTATCTTTTACATTTAGGCATAATATCGTTATGTTTTTTGGTTTTTTTTGTTCTGGTTTTTTTTTATATGGTACATATACACTTCAATATCAATCATATATAATTTGTCATATATATGTGTATGTATGTATATAAATATTCTTTGATGTAAGTATGTCTTATTACATTTACATATAAACTTTGTTTAAGAACTAAATTGAGAAGCTTAGCACAACATTTTTGTTTATTTATCGTTACATGGAAATAAACTTTGATGCCAAGAGAAATTAATTATTTTGTAAATAATGAATCGCGCGCTGAACTCTAGACAATATTGCCATCAAATGCAATGCAATGCGATGCTTCCTCTGCCCATGCCTTTGCTTCTGTTTTCTATCATTTTAAATGCATTTTATTTTATACTTGAGCTAGCTGAAACATTAATATGTGTGTGTGTGTGTGTATAAGTGTGTGTGTTTGTGTGTGTGTGTCTGGGTGAGAGTGTGAATATCTTAGAGATGCATTTGCTGCCGTTGTTTCAGTTTCAGTTTCCGTTTGCATTTTCAATTTGTCTCGAGTTTGCTTTTTGTATTTCCTTTCTGCGCCCCCCTTTGTGTTTGTGAACAAAAGCACAAAAATGTTTTCTTTGCTTCAACAATTGGCAGCCCCGATAGCTGCATCCGTTGCTTCCGTTGCATCGTCCTTCTCCTCCTCCTCCTGCTCCTGCTCCTGCTCCTACTCCCTGAACTGTGGCACATGAGTTGCGTGACAATTAAATCATGTTAATTGCCTGCTGTTGCTGTCGGCCTCCACGCCTGCGCCCGCCCAACGGCCACTGCCCAGCATTCGTGGCGCCCGCATGCTTTGCGTCGCGCTGCTTTTCAGCACTAGACTTATATTTGTTGTTGCTGCTGTTGCTGCTGTTGTTGTAGCCTTTGAAACAGCTTTAGCCAGAGGCCTTTGCAGCCTCGACTGCTTCACTAATTGCCCGGCTAGCGTCCAGCTGAGCAAAGCCAGCAGCGTCCCGAGCAGCGCCACACTTCGCGCCTCTAACGCTCTGCTGTTGCTGCCACAGCCGCTGCCGCTGTGCGCCCCACGCCAGGCGGCGCCGCCATCTTCCGCACCAGCGCCATCATCTTCTTCGCCTGAGGGTACAAAAGGAAAGAACAGGTCTAGCGAGAAATAGAGAGCATACATTGTATGTCATATGAGTTTCTTTGCGTGTGTCTGTATGTGTGTGTGCGAGTATGCATGAGAGCTAATAGTTAACTACTTAGAGATGGGAGATGAATGCTGGGCGTCCCATAGGCTGTGCTTAATTCACTAAAATGTATCACTATTTCTTGAATAACTCACAACTAAATTGAAAAATAATTATATTAAATTTAAGAATAAGAACTTATCATAATAAAGTCTTGATACTTTAAATTCTAGCTTCAATAGCGTTTTTTTAAATGCATGCTAAAAGTAAATCTAAAAAATTTAGAAAGTAATAATTTAAGAAAAAAGGAGTTGCTTTCCTAAAAAGAAATAGGTTTAAAAAAATAATAGAGAGACATGCAAATAAAGCTCTTCCTAGACCCTGCAGCTATAAATAACTAGCAAGCCATTTAATAAATCAAATTAATTATTCTTACGAGGATTAAATAAAAGACACAACTATAAATTAAAACTACCAGAATTTTTTAATGACTCAAAACTATAAATAAAAACTAAGATACTTTTTATACATTTTTGGATAAAAATTTATCAAATGAGGCCGTTAGAGTTTTCTTCTCTACGTTTTGATAAATTCCAGCTTCAATAGGGTTTTTTTAAAGGAATTTTTTGAATGACTTAAAACTATAAATAACAAAAATGACTTTTTTTTTAATTTTTAGATAAAAATTTATCAATTAATGGGGCATAGAGTTTTCTTCTCAACATTTTAATAAATTCTAACTTTCGCTAAAAGCGAAACAGTAATATTTAAATAATTATAATTCAAGCAACAAAAAAGAGCGAGCTATCTTCGTAAATAGAAATGGGTTTAAATAATTATTAGAAACATGCTATTATAAGTCTTCCCAGACGCAGCAGCTATAATTAACTAAGAAGCTATTTAATAAATGAAATTAATTATACCTATGAGGATTAAATAAAAGACACAGAGTTGCAGCTTCTGCCCATATATCTATAAAAAAAATACCTTTTTCAATTTTTTGAAGAGAATTTATCAAAATAATGATGGGACTTAGAGTTTTCGTCTCAGCGTCTTGATGCAACTTTTAAATTCTAGCTGAAATAGTGTTTTTTTAAAAGGCATGCTAAAAGCGAAACAAAAAGGTTTAAAAATTAAATTAAAAAAATTACCTTTTTCAATTTTTTTAATAGGAATTTTTCAAAATAATGATGGAGTTAAGAGTTTTCTTCTCAACGTCTTGATGCAACTTTTAAATTCTAGCTGCAATAGTGTTTTTTAAAACGCATGCTAAAAGCGGAACAAAAACCTTTAAATAATTACAATTCAAGCAAAAAGCAGCCATTTTCATAACAAGAACTAGGCTTAAACAATTAATAGAAACATGCAAATAGAAGTCTTTCCAGACATAGCAGCTATAAATAACAAATAAGCCATCAAATAATTGAAATTAATAATGCTTATAAACCAGAAAGAGTTACACCCTCTGCCCATCTCTAGTTGTGCATGTTTTGTGCGAATAGTGCATAGTTCGAGACTGTTGGTGCAGAGCTAATTGGCAATGTAACTAACCCTGGAGCTGCGTCAGGTAGCTGTTCTTTTTATTGTGAAACTGCTCGTCCTCGTGCAGGGCATACTGGTCGTAGAGCTCGTCGTTGCCCACGCGATTCCCACCATATTTGGCAAACGGATCTGCCTCGAGTATGGTTTTCTCTGTGGTCTTCCAATATACATCATGCAGTTGTGCGCTGCAGCGTAACTAATAGCGCAATAGAAAAAAGAAAGCAAGAGAGAGAAAGTGAACAAAATGTTGAAAACTGGATCGTCCTTCCAAATAGCTTTATAATTATCCTGCGTTCTCTGGCACTTACCTTTAGTTTGCCGTTGTCGAAATGCTGATCGGAAACAACAAAGTGTATGCTCACAATAGAGGTCTCCATGTCTGTGCGGGTATCGCGTAAAATTTTGTGATGACGGACAAGCGAGGGATTCACCTGAAAGGATGGAGAGAAGAGACGAATAAAAGCTATTTGCTTTCTTTTATTTCTTATTCGTTATTTGTTTTCATTTTCTAATGCCATGCGATGGAATTTTTTAAATGAATCATTGGCATACTAGAGACATTCGAAGGACTTGTCACATTATTCCTTCTATTGGCATTGCCACACCACGCCCATACATACATACACACTCACACATACACACATATAGCCATGACCGAGCAACTCACTTGCCATAAAAACGTGTGCCCTGCATACCAAACAAAATTGCATTGCATTCGAACTGGCATCGCAAATACTCGGCGTATCGTTGAATAACAAAAGGCGTTGGCGTCGGTGATGGTGCCGGACAGTCTTAGAGAAAAAGTGAAATGAAATAGCAATGGCATGTGGGTTCTCACCAACACACACACACACACACACACACACTCATACATTCATACACTCATACACAAATGCATTTGAGCCGCAGTGAAAAACTGTCGAAGCGCTCAACAATTCGAGTTGTTTGAAGTTTTCTGTGCAGGTGCGCTCGCATTGGCATTTAAAATAAATGCCATGCCCCCGCACTTTGATTGACTTTATGGCAGAAAATTAATTTGCTTGTGGCATAACCGAGCACGCTGTTCGACTCTCTTGATATTTGGCATTGTTTTAAATACTCTTCAAAAGAAAGCAATGCCTTCAATGCAAGATAAGGCAAGTCAACAAAAATATTGATAAAAAAAATATTTATCTATTTCTAACAAACATTTTAAGACTTAAATATATGACTGATCAATGTTTTGTTATTAAGAAAACAATTTATCTTTGTTTTCACATTTTTAAACAAATAAAATTCAACCTAACAGAAATTAATAATTAATTAAGAATAATACTTAATTATTTAAATAAAATGCGAACGATGCGAAAAGAATTTTTTATATATTTAAAAACTACAATTATAATGGCGTAAAAAAATGTGACTTATAAAATATATGAATTAATTATTATTAATTATTTATTTTCTTAAACGATTTTATGCTGGCTTTCTTTTCTATATTTATGCCTCGTGGATGATGTTTATTTCACAAAAAAAGGACAACAATAATATCTAAATTATTATAAGAGAGTCCGTAATAGAAACAACAAATATTCGGAAAAAGGTATAAAATGCATAATCGATGCGTTTAATATAAATTATATAAATATAAACCCAAACATCAGGATCTGTAATTAATTTAAACTTTGCAATATTCTAAAATAGTAAGCGAAATATTTATTGCTGATCGAAGAGATCGCAATCTATAAAATACATGACTATAGTTTCCATATTTAAAAAGGGGATCCAATATCTATGAAAGATGTTATATTTTTAGCTTACAAGAAGTTAAAATATTCAAAGAATGTTCAGTGAACCACAAGCAAATGCTTTATGATTGAGATAGTGTAGGAAAAAGAAAAGAAAATTAAATAAATTGGTTTTTCTTACTCTGACCTCGAGCCGGCCAAACAATAAAAATAGATAGTGTAGGATGTGAAATGATTTTCCAAATAATACAATTTTTTAATGTATTCAATTTAATCAGCTAAAATGTATTCTTCCGATTGTCCGGGGTCTAAATAGGCCACTCTTTTCTATCTTAATGGTCTCGTTTTGGCAATGTGGATATAACTGTGGAATTATCTGTAAGCATTTGTTAATGCAAATAAAATCGATTTGCAAATAAAAGATATACTGGGGTGCCACAGAAATCTTGTTCTCCCAAATTTCGCCCGATCGATTAAAAACACTAACAAATGCATTTTTCCAAATATAAACCTTATAGTTTTTCTGAACTATCTGCATCAATAATGTGCACTATTTAGGATCTGGATCTAGATTTTTTTTAATATACACATACAATATACAAGTAACTAGAGCAATATAATTGAAGAGCATGCACGCTTCGACTTTCAATCGCGGAGACATCGCTTTTTATCTTCATTTTCCGATCCACTCTACTGCTGATTGTTTGTTGGCTTTGTTCCGTTGCTGTTGCTATTGCTTTTGCTATTGCTGTTGTTGGCTTATTGTTTAAGCGCATTTTGCGGGCACACGCACACACACACATATATATGCATAAGCACACATAAACAAGTTCGCAAGCCTCGCATTTCCAATCAAGCGGCCAACTGGCAACGAGGCAGTCAACCAACCAAGCCACCAACACCAACCAATCCGGGAATCAACCAACAAAACCAAACGAGGCCGTGTGCTTGTGCCTTTTCTGCCGCTCCTTGCTATGCGAATCTGCGGTTATACCTATATACCTACATACATATGTACATACATATGTATATAGTATGTTATATCTACAAACATATGTCTGGCTGTCTGTGCGAGTATGGAGCACTTTGTTTTGCAGCTTGCCGCGCGGTTTATCGTTGCATGAATGTCTGTATGTGTGTATCGCTATTATGCAGCATCAATAAGCATTGTTTGTGATTTGGAAATTTTAGCTATGTGTGCCACGTGTGTGTGTGTGTGCGGGTGTACGTAAACTAATTATTTAGCTGGCTGCTTTTATTATTTAATTCTCCCGTTTCTCGGCCCATGATGGCAGCTTATGCCAAATTAAACATTGAATGGGAATTATGCTTGACGCTCAAGGGATGGAAGAAAGGATCCATTTATATTTTTATGGTTCTCATTTGTTGGTGTTGTTAGACGAATAAATCACGCACAAGGGTGTACATGTGTGTGTGTGTGTGTGTGTGTGTATTGGCTTAATAAAACAGTTAGAAAAGGCTTTTGGGAACGCTCTTAAAACAAACAAATCATGTACGAAGTCGATGTAAACAGCACAAAGGTAATTGTGTGCCCTTTGTTTGGTTTTTCATACTCGTATTTCAAAAGTATTTTTTAAATTCATTTATTCTTGAGCATCAGAACTGGGGAATTATTAATGTTAGGTATGGGATGTAGATGACTAATATTTGTTTGAAGTATTGGAAAAAGGATTTTAACTTGACTTACTTAATTTTTTCAGAGAATTATGTGTTATTACTACTATATTAATGAACATCAATTAAAATATATAAACATAACTTTGGAGTTCGTTTTCTACTGTTCAAACAATTTTATAAGAACAAATTATTTGCCAATGACAATCTTCTAGAATAAAATAATAAATAATAAAATTTTGAATTCGAATTTTAATTAAAAGCGTGTGTTTCAATTATTTGTTGCATGTGCTTAAATAAATGTTTGAATCATTCAAATAAATGTTGGTTTATTTCCTTATTAGTGCTAATATTCAATACATTTTTAAACGAAGATATGCTTATTACTATAGTATTGGATATTTGCAGCCAATCTCTCTGCCGAAATAACTTTTACCAGAACCACCTCTTTAAAGATTTTCTCTAAAGAAACATACTTGAAAAAGCAGAAATTTGTTTAAAGGCAGACATACTTTTGTGTGTCACTGTATTTATAGCCTACAATTGCCACATTCTCCCGAACATTTTCTGCCCATGCTAAAGCGAATAGGTTCGAAACGTTTAGTTCAACAAATGAATGCTGCGAGGTGTCCAGCTTACTGCCTGGCACAGTCGATAAGGCAGTGTAGGGACATCGAAAATTTCCATTGCATACAAATAGGCGCGCATTGAAAATTAGTTGAATAAACCTCAGGCCGGTCGCGGGACGCTGTGTTCAAACAATTTGTGCAGACGTAGCGCCCTTTGGGACTCTTGCAAATTGACATGAGCTGCGTGAGATAGGATTGGGAGTGGGTTCTGGGAATGGGAATGGGGGCGTGGCACATGCAAAATGCAGACACATACTAATTGCAGTGATAGCTGCACTCAACCCTGGTAGCTGTCAAAGTGACTAGTCGACTTTTTATTGTGCGCTCCGTGAAAAATTGTAGTAAATTCCTCTTTTTCAATTATTTCGCGTATAGTGCGTTAAAAAAAAAAAAAAAAAAAAAAAAAAAATCACCCGGAAACCTAGTTTCACCTTGGCTTTTTGGCAATCGTTTAGTATCCTTATTTTCTTGGATTCCAATCAACAATTAATCTGCTGTATGGGGCTGCTCTGCTGACGTATACACGTCATCGAAGCAGAGACAGCCCAGAATTTTTCTTCTTTGCTTGTTTTTGCAAGTCATCTTATCTCACGTAAATGAATGCTGATGAAGACTCGGCCGCTCTCGGAGCAGCTGAGGAAGTAGTCAATAAGCTGCCGAAGTACGTGGAGATGAGAAAAATTTCTGGTAAATCACCTTCGGAGCTGAGAGCAAAAATAACCAAGGACTTGCATATGTCAATGGGAAAACCATACTTAAAGCCGTCAAGCTCAACCAGTAACTGGATTGCCTCAACCACTTGTACATCGACTACAAGTACCCTAACGTTCTCTGTGGTGAACTCTCAATCAATGTATACTACAGTAGCGACATCAAATGGCAGTTTGTGCTCCACACCCGCCGTTGTGAGTACACCGGCTTCAATCACAAACTTAGTTGCAAATCCAACTCTGGACAAATTTTGCTCGTTTCAAATGTCAGTACCCGGTATTAATAGGAAGCGGAAAGGAGCCGTCGAGTCACTAAAATCGGCTCAAAAAAATAAGCCAACTCCTGTCAATACAACCCAGGGACAACGAACTGCGTCCTCCTCTCCGGCAGCGCTTCAAAATAATAGATTTGCAGCCCTTTCGGAAGAAGCTGATTCCATTATGGAAATGGAAGAGCCAGATTCCGAAGATCCATCGAGCCAGCAAAATGAAGCCAGCCAGGGAAGTAGTATTCCTAAGCCTCCTGCTATATGTGTGCCACAAGTTAACAAATTGGATAAGCTGGAGGTGGCGCTCAATTCTGCTGTCTCCCCTGACGATTACGACATACGCACATCGAAATCTGGGATCTCGCGTATTTATACGAAGAATTCGAATGCGTTTCGTGCAATAATCAAATTATTGTCCAATCAAAATTGTCAATTCTGGCACCACCAGTTGAAGGAGAACAAACCCTGCAGATTGGTGCTCAGAGATATTCATCCCAATGTACCCAGGCAATTAATAGAGCGCACCTTTACCGACAAGGGCTTTACAGTTTTGAATATATATTGCCCCAGAAAACCGGACTGGCGTAACATTCAAATTAATGAGGAGGATGGTGAGGACATAAATAATGTCAAAACAAGACAAAATATGTTTTACGTTAACCTCCAGAACGCACCCAACGTTGCTGAGGCACTAAAAATAACTCAAATTGGTAGACACAGGGTTACAATATCAAAGGCCAAACAGAGTAAAGAGCTGGTACAATGCTTCAGATGCCAAGATTTCGGGCACACGAGGAACTATTGCCTTAAAAAGCCGGTTTGCGGTAAATGCTCGGGGGACCATGATACTGGCTCAAAATCATGTAACCTGAATGATAATGGGGAATTTATATGCGCTAATTGCGGCGAAGACCACATGTCGAGCTTCAGAGGCTGCAAGGTAAGAATTGATCTAGCCAAAAAACTTAAGCCAGCTGTGAGGTTGCCGAGAGATGGTCTAGTCATCGGTAGCAATAGGAGTTACCCAAACAACCAAGGCAATAAAGTACAGTTCATCTCAAGCTCTGCTGTTAAGAGTGGCTTCTCTTACGCTGATGCAGCAAGGCCAATTGAAGGAAAGCGTACCATCGCGCCAACAAACCAAAACTCGCCCCGGGCACACATTTCCGCTGAAGATTGGCATCTAAACAATAAATTTAGTATGCTGGAAAAGGCGATTTTTGATCTAAACGCAAGAATGGATCAAATGTATAAGCTCATTCAGGAAAATATGGATTCCAATAGAGCCTTCCGTGACTTGGTACAAAAACTAATATCCAAATGTTAAATCCGCTGTTAAAAATCGGATTATGGAACGCACGGGGCCTGGTCAAAAACAATGATGAACTCAGGCTTTTCCTAAGTTCAAACTTGATCGATATCATGTTAATAACCGAAACGCATATGCGTCCTGGCTTGAACGCATATTTGCCAGGATACGACCAGTACTACGCTAATCATCCCAGTGGCACCGCTAAAAGTGGTTCTGCAGTCATCATTAGATCAAGTATCGCTCATTCACAGAATGAGCCAATTCTAAAAACAAGCGTCCAAGCGGCCAGCGTAACTATACCGACGAATGGTGGAAGCATCAAAGTCTCCTCCCTATATCTTCCTCCCAATGAAGCTTGGTGCAGGGCCGACTTTGATCTATTGCTTGCAACCTTAGGAGATAAGTTTATTGTAGGCGGTGATTTTAATGCAAAACACCAATGGTGGGGTAATTCCAGATCTTGCAGGCGAGGAAGGTGTTTGCAAGAGGCCATAGCTAGTACTACTTGCCAAGTTCTTGCTACTGGAGAGCCAACTTTCTACTCTTACAACACACGGCTTAACCCCTCTGCACTAGACTTCTTTATTGTCAACAGGATTGCCCTAAACAGACTCACCGTTGAAACAAAATATGAGCTCGCATCGGACCACCTTCCAGTAGTAGCGACGCTACATCATGCACCGCAATATAATCCCAAGAGGGAATATATTCTACCACCTGGCTCCCGTATTGATGTTTTTAAAGCCGATCTCGAAAGAAGAATTAACCTGAACGTCGAAATTAACAGCCCAGAGGATATCGAAGACGCGATATCAATCCTCATGAAGAACATTTCACTGGCTGCGTCTTCTGCTGCACCGAAAACTTTACGCTTGCCAACCCAACATAGTCAAGCTAGTCTACCACCAACGGCTGCTGCGCTCTTAAGCCTGAAAAGAAGAGTCAGGAAAGAATATGCAAGAACTGGAGATACTCGCATTCATCAAATCTACAAAAGACTGTCCAATCGACTGCAAAAAGAGCTTGCTAAAATCAGACAAGGCAGAATTGATGACATATTGGAAAGTGCTGGTCCAGATGCATCATTTAATTACTCGCTCTGGAAGCTTACGAGGCGATTCAAGAGGCTGATCATCCCTAAGACTCCAATTAAGGATCCTTCAGGTGGATGGAGCTATTCCAGTCAGCAGAAAGCTGAAATCTTTGCAAACAGCCTAGAGGAAAGATTTAAGCCTTTTGACTTTACAACAGCAGATAGGCGAAGGGTAGTCGAGCTTAGGCTGGAGATGCCATTCCAAATGGCCTTGCCTGCAAGCCCAGTTACACTGCAAGAAGTGGTACAGCAGATAAAAAATCTAAAGGTCAAAAAAGCGCCTGGAGAAGACCTTTTAGACAACAGGACGCTGAAACTGCTCCCCACAAGGGCTCTGCTGTATATTGTTTTGCTCATGAATAACATACTCAGGCTGAGGCACTTTCCAAACTGCTGGAAAATGGCGCTAATTACGATGATTCCAAAGCCAGAGAAACAGCATACTGAAGTAGATGGATATAGGCCGATTAGTCTGCTACCTGCCCTCGGGAAGATGATGGAACGCGTGATTCTGGACCGGATTCTCCAGCTCGAAGCCGTGACGCGCAGAATTCCAAAATGGCAATTTGGATTTCGAAGAAGTCACGGAACACCGGAACAGCTCCACCGTGTGGTCAACTTCGCCCTGGAAGCCATGGAGCAAAAGATGTACTCAGTGGCTGTGTTTATGGATATTAAACAAGCTTTTGATAGAGTGTGGCATGATGGTCTCCTCTGCAAATTGAAAGGCATACTAACTCCTCAATTGTTTCAACTCATCGAAAGCTTTCTAAGGGACAGAAGCTTCAGAGTTGCTGTTGATGGAGTGAAATCCACGAGGCGCTCAATTTGTGCAGGAGTGCCCCAAGGCAGTGTTCTCGGTCCTACCCTGTATACATTATTTACTGCTGATATGCCTGCACCGCAAGAGATCCTTGGAGTAGACGAGAATGACGCACTAATAGCTACTTACGCAGACGACACTGCGGTGCTTACCAGATGCAGAGATATCGATGTAGCTTCGGAAGCCTTACAGCAGTATGTAAGTAGTTTCGAGAAGTGGGCTCTGAATTGGAACATTGGTATCAACGCCAGCAAGTGTGCGAATGTCACATTTACAACAAGGCCGTCGTCATGCGGAGATATCACAATGTTGGGGTCCACGCTCAGTCATACAAATTCGCACAAATATCTTGGTGTAATTCTGGACAGAAGACTCAACTTCAGCAAGCATACAACAATGGTCAAGCGATCGGTCATGGCAAAAGCCGGAAAGATGGCATGGCTGCTTGCACCCTGCAACAAGCTGTCTCTGCACAGTAAGGTGACAGTATACAAGTCCATATTAAGTCCAATATGGAAGTATGCGCTACCAATTTATGGCATTGCCGCTGCATCGAACCTACATAAAATAAGAGTTGCGCAAGCTAAAATACTCAGAAAAATATGCAACGCTCCCTGGTATATGCGCACTAGGGACATCGAAAGAGACTTATGTGTCCCCAAGGTTGGCGATGTCATTCAAATGCACGCAAGCAATTACGAGAAGCGACTCGGCAGTCACCCCAACGCACTAGCGAGGCGGCTCCTGTCCAAACCTAAGAAGAGAAGATTGAAGAAGTGCCATCCAAAGGATCTCCCCACAAGATCCCTTGTATAAAATATATAATATATATCATAAAATATAATTTCATTTCTAATGTAAAACATTGTAAATATTGTATATATGTACATAGATATAAGTGCGTCCTATAGATGCTTACTATAGACAACTTTTGTATTCCCTAACTTTCAACTAGCTTAAGCTGCCATATTGGTAGTAGAAAACTAGTTTAATAAATTGTATATATGTAAAAAAAAAAAAAAAAAAAAAAAAAAAAAAAAAAAGATAGCTGCACAGAGCTGCGTAAAATTATTCAATGAACGTTGCATGTGGGCGGCCGAAGGGGCGTGAATGGACATTGGCTGATCTCTCACATGTTCGTTGGCAATTACAGCGTAGCTTTCAAGTGCGTGCATAAATTCAATGCAGACAACAACAACAACACACACAACCAATGCCGCCGTTTAAAAACAAGAAAATTGCGTTTGCATTATTTTCGGGAATACAAATACACTCGCACACTCGCACACTCACCTCTTCATTATTCACCGTCCATGTGAGATTCGCGGCGGGTCGGGAATGGCGCGATGTACAATTGCCGCGCAATATGTCCCCAATGCGATATCGCTGCCTTATGCCTGTTATGTATGGAGGAGTGTGTGGCGGATCTGTAAAAAGGAGAAAAAACACAGTGTGGATGAGAAAGGGAGCGAATATTAAAAAGCAGGGCTGGGAATAACAGCGACTTCGATGCAGATTAGAACTTGTTCGTTTCATTAAGAATGAGTTTAGTTTCATATATTATTGTATTTTTTAATTTATATTTATTATATCCACAACAAAGCTGTCGATGTAGAAAAGTAAATGCAATAGAGAACTTAAAGCAAATAAAATTGATGAAACAAAAAGCCTCTAAAAATAAGAATAATTTCTAATAATGAATCCAAATCGAATTCCACCAGCTATGCCCCGATTCATAGCACAGAGTAGTCAGAGACTTCATTAGACATAACCAAAATTGTATAGAAATTTTCAAGTAATAAATAATTGGAAATCTACCTAGAAGTAGTACACCTAATTCTGTTTTTACACGGTAGATTGGTTCCAGAAACAACCGTGTAAAAAACCCATGGATTATATGTAAAAATAGGTGATTGGTTCCGCAAATATATGAAATTTTTAATTTTCAAACTTGGTTATATCAAAATCGTGTAAAAAGCGACCGTCTACATAAAACCAGAATTATGTGTATATGTGAAGAAAAATTTTAATCAGCAATTTTTTCAAGTTACTTGTGTCTATATTTTGTCATATTTAATCTGGTTTAATTATTTTTGTTTATATTATAAATGCTTTTTGTACTTAGTAAATAGCCTGCAGCCGTAGCTTTTCATTTTCCCTTATTTTTTATTAGATTTTTTCAGTTTTGAGTTTTTCTATTCTAGTTGATATACGTTCTTGATGAATATTTTAAATTTTAATCCCATGACGAATCTATTTTCCGCTGCTGGCTCGCTCAATACCTAGTAGGTCTGTTTATTAAAGCGGACATCTGACAAGAAAATAAATATTAAAATAATGAAAAAAATATTATAATATTAACTCATCAGTTAAGAAGGTCTAACAATAATCGAACAGGAGTATAAAATTCTCTTTTCACATTCTTGTTCTAACATTTTTTTTTTGCATCTTTAAATAAAAAAATCCCCTAATTATCCGATAGGGTATAAGAGCAGCTGAATCTTTAAAATCTAGAAAAAAGTTCGTTGCTGAGTTAACTTTAAAACAAATAGCTTGTAATTTTTTTGTTCACGCTATTTAAGTTGTGACGAATATTATTTGTCACATTTGAAATACTTCCCATATAATAACAATGTTCGGTCAACAATCAAGCAAAAATAAAACAAACAAATAAAAAAGCGTATTAAATATTAAAATTTTAAAAATCCAACCATCAGTTATTTAAACTTCAAATGTGCAACTACTCGGAATGAGAACCTTCCGATATATACTTCAAGCTTGTTTTATCGATTACAAAAAATGTCCACAACAAGCGATCAGACAATTGTGGAAACTCAGGACTCTATAGGCAATGCACACCTCGACAGGATCTGTGGCATAATCGGGGCAGGATATTGCATTATGATAATTATGCGTGGCCCACCAGGCAGCGGAAAGTCCACACTGGCAGCCCTGCTGCTCAGAGAGGCGCAGCTCCTGGAAAACCACGAATGCAGCGATTTCGTGTGCAGCACCGACGATTTCTTCAACACACCCGACGGCTATCGATTCGATAGCACAAAACTGCCCGCTGCGCATGAGTGGAATCGACAGCGAGTTATTCAGAAAGCCACTGATTGCTGGAGTCCCATCATTGTGGACAACACGAATATTATGATCTGGGAGATGCTGCCCTACGTGCAGATAGCAGTCGATTATGGCTATATTGTGGAGCTGCTGGAACCGGAAACCAGTTGGTGCAGATCGGCGGACAAACTGGCGCAGATGAATATACATCGGGTGTCTGTGCAGACAATAGAGCGAATGCTTTTCCGATACGAGCCAGCAAGCGTGGCAGAATTGTTCGGCGTAAGTTTAAGGCTCGATAGAGCTGCTATGCGAGGCCACCATATTGTTTGCTAGGTCGATCCGCTTTCTTTTTATAGCGCTTTCGCTGCACGTTTCTTTTTTAGTTTATCTAACTCTTGAAGAAAATTCTTGTCTGGTGCGACTGTAGAACTAACAGTTCGTTCTCTTTAAATGTTTTCCTCGGCCCTGAAGCTACTGAAGAATATGAAGTGTTTGCTGCCTTTACCCCAGCTGCGTCGCCATCCCCCCTTATATGGAACCACACCAGATCCACCGTCATCGAAGCTCAATTCCAATGCCCCTAGCTTTGTACCCCACAACAAGGGGGTTCAGTTGTCGAACCCGTACGCCAATACCGAACACAAAATTATTGCAGAGCAGGAGGAGGGCCTAGAACTTAATGCTTCTGTAAGGGTTCCCGAAGTCGAGAACAAAGAACCACACTTGCAGAGTGACGCAGTCGAAGCTGAGAATTATATTGAAGCGAATAACTCTATAGATAGAAACCTGGACCAGACGTTAGTCAGAGAGCTGTGCCACGGTTTGAAATGGGAAAGGGTGCTGCATGAGTTGTGGTCTGCTCCAGATATTTTGTCTTTATTCTGTGTCATCGGTGGATCTGTTTTTATAGCATTTAAAACCTTGAAGTATTTCGCAAAAAAACATTAGCTGTAAGCATTTCAGAAGTAAAAATTATTGTCTAGAATAAAATTTGAAAATTTCAGAATTGTAATTATAGTTTGAAAAGTGTTTACAATTATTTCCAATATTTCTTCCAATGATGTTTGAATTATTCAATATTAGTGCTAATATTGAATTATGAAATGGAATTTGCTAATGCAAATCTGCAAATTTCGTTTATATACATTTTTTAGATCATCTCACATTTATTGTTTTTGTTTTTAAATTTTTTTTTAAATATATCTGCCTTCAAAAAGACATATTCAATGAACAAATAATTGTTGATGTTTTCATCTGCATCTTCTGCCAGACATTAATAGCTTGTAATAGCTTTGTATATCTTTTGATAATACCTATATTAGTATAAGAGCCAACATGGAAAACGAACCAAAGAAATTATACAAGTATACTTATAACATTATTTAGTTGTTTTGTCTTATGCGACAGATTTTTTATTTTTACTACCAGAATATGTCTTTAATAAAATAGCATTATGGGTTCAATTAATAGAAAGTATTTGTTATTATAAGTTATTTCGAAGGATAGTTAGTAGTAGTAGTTCTTGGTCCATCAGTTCATTTTGTTGGGATTTGATTTTTTGTAATCGTATTCCCATATTGTCTTATCCTCTATCCAATAGAAAGATCCTAGCTATGCAACATTAAAATTTGTTTTTCGCAAAAGGAAACTTCTCCTCTATCTCTTGAGAATAATGGACATTTTTCTACAACAATGACTGACTTGGCGCCTAACTGTTTGCCAGCCCTGGTTTTAAATTTTATGGGGAAACGGGTAGAAAGGAGTGCTAGGGAGCTACAGTCTAGCATTTTACAGGCGCTCCTTCTCAATGGGACCGCCTGCATTTGTCAACTACATTTTTGATACACTTTCGCGCCGCGTGGGGCGACTGGGAACTGCATCGATTGTGAGGGCGTCGCGGGCTCTGCAGTTTTATGTAATGGCATGTGACACAAACACACTTACACACTCATACTCACACCCACACCCACACACACACACACATGCTGTCGAATGCGTAGAGTGATCGACGCCTCCATAATTGAAATGTTTTTCAGATTGTTTTTCGTGTTGCATTGTTGAGTGCGTTGTGTATGTGTGTGTGTGAATGAGGGTGTGTGTGTGTGTGTGTGTGTGCATTTTATGTGGCTGTTAAGGATAAACAGAAAACAAAAAACGATTCTCAAATTGGTGTGTTCTGTGATTAAATGTGTTTTTATTCGATAAGTAATGAAATGTTGTTAACTTTTTTTAACTTGCCCATTCATTGCATAGTTAAGCAAACTAATAACAGTTACTTTGAAATAATAAACGGTAGTTTATTAATGCTTTTTAAGAACCGTGTCTTTTTTCAACAAATAAAAGCAGCATTTTTTATACATTACAAGTAAATAATTATAGATGCGATTCCTTGAATTTTTTTCGAAAAGCAGTTCATCATTTCGTGATTAACCTAACACCTATCTCAGCAATTTTAAATATTTATAAATTAATTAATTAATGTATTTATTTCTTTATATATATATTTATTTATTATTACTTTTATTTATTTAATTATTTATTTATTTTCGCTGTACTTGCAGTATTAAAGAGTATTAAATAATTTCAAGTTTTCCGAAAAAAGTTCAACTCATTAAATTCTTTTTAATGCACCTTGATGAAATTTTTTAACCACTTCTTTTGGCAACAAATACAATTTTTCCTCTCTTTATTTTATTGTTTATGGCCTGTAAAAAAAAATAATGCTTAAAATATGCAATACGGATATAGTATATCCTTTGTTTGTGCGCGATGCACTGTAGCAAATATTTCTTATATCTGGAGCTGAGCAGCCATTTGGCGACTTTTTTGTGATACCCCTATTTGCATGCAAACGATACAACTTTTTAACGTTCGCCAGCGCTGAATGAAACAGATTTATTTATTATAAATATGGCGGCATAGTTATGGCTGATATTTATATTGAAAATGCATTTATATGGTCAATAATATTGCAGAGGTTCGCAAGCGCAGACATAAATTTTAATTCGCGCATAAAGCTACGTTTAATGGATTTTTGTTGAAGCTTAAAGGCGTTCTTTTTTTTATTAAAAGAAGATAATTATACGTAAAATAAATGATTGCTTTACGGACATGCGAAATGGTAGTGAGGAGAGAGCGTCTTGTATTTGTTTTTTTGCTTTTAAGCTTTCTATTTTGGTCGCGAAAGTTTCAATTTTTTACTTAAAATCTGTTACTTAAACAAGTTGATAATTGAAAGTTGGAATGTAGTCAAGTATTTCTGACTCCCTTAGCTTAAAATCTAGCAGCACGATATATGCATGAGGAAAAAAAGTTCAGAGAATGTGAGCTTAAGCTTTTCGTGGAAATCTAGCTGCGCTTCTACATATCGACACAATTACCTTTCGTTCCTTACCTTAAGTTCTAAGACTGTTTCTTTCAAAACTGCCCAGAAGTTTGGCTAAGTTCTTCTACTATGTAATTACTACTTAGCAGTATCTTCCATGCTGGGGAGCTTTTTTATATTAGATATCTAACAGCTATAGATGCAGTAACTGCAGCACGAATAAGTAAAAAATTGATTTATTATCAATTTAGCTTTTATTAATTAAAATGTAAGCTTTCTATTCTTCAAAGAAAAGGCATAACTGTTTTTTTTTTCTTATTCTAATATATCTAATAATAATATCTAATAATGTGTAAGACCATTAGTTAATCGCAATGTCTGACTGGTTGAATCACTGCTCCATTTATAAATGAAATGTTTTTATAGCTGTTCTAAATACCGCCATTTTATTGGCTTGAATAGTAAGTAGAAGAAAACCACTTTATTTATTTCTTTGTTATTTTTCGAAGGAAGCTATTTATTCATTTTATTTTGCAATAATTTTCGATAACTAATCATAAAAGCTTATGTAACTTCATAACAAATAGGTCTGTTTACGATAGTTGTAATAATTTAAGCGCATATCTATCCTGTAAACCCATTATATATTTAAGCTCAGTCGACTACAGCCAGAATGTCAAATGCAGCATCGTCAAAAAGTAAGGACACGAAACTGTCTAATTTTGTCATATCATGTGCGTGCGATAAGCAAACAGGAAGCTGAAGTTCAATTGCTCGGGCCAATGCCTGTCAAGAGTCAAAAGCTGCTGCCAGTGTCCATCCAGACTAGACATGACATGGCGCCCGACGTGCTGGCCAAGAAATTGGACGCAGAGACAAACACACAGATACAGACTGAACTTCAAAATAAACTTGAAGTTGGTCGCATGCGGACAAAATACAAACAAATTTGCGGGTAAACTGAGCAGATGAAGATATTTAAGTAGAAATAAAAACCATGCGAAACTTATGGGCAACGTTTCCAGCTTCAGATGGTCAATAAACGGTCGAGTGTGGGAAAAGTTGTGTGTAAGTGGGGGAAGGCATGTACTCCCATATCTGTGAATATTCGAATGGGATGTACGGGTACGGGGCGGGCTGTTTATGGTTGTGCTTGTGTGAAACTCAAATTGGCTGTCATTTAGTCCAAAACTCTGTAAGAGAAGGTCTGTTTGTCTGCCTGCCTGCCTGCCTGCCACGAACAACTTCGGTCAGAGGCTGTGTGTTTTAAGTTTGTTTGTGTTTTTCCAGATCCGATATGTTTGTGTTCCGCAATGCCAATGCACTGCACCAAAGCTGAATCTATAGACGCACAAGCATGCTTTGAGTTTCTTCTGTGCATTTCCCCCGAACAGATATCAACAATATTTCAATGTAATGCCAGTGCTTAGCTTTTGGGTACGTAGTCAACCATTCAAGTATTATGTGCAGTTCCATGTAAATTGAAATGCTAGTTAACTAAAAGCTAAATGACCTTAAATTTGTAAAGAAAGGCTGCACTGGCAGCAGAAATAGATACATAGTTTGGAGCACTGAGCAACCGCTCTGATGGTTTTTGAATTAAAGTCAACAGACGTATCTGAAGAAGCCACATAAAAGAGCTCAAAAGAAGCAGTCGATATTTAAAGCTTTTTCTATGCCTTTTAAAAATCACCAAACTAATAATTACACCAAAATTAATATAGAAAAGAATAACCCCTGAAAAAAAAAACCAAAATAAAGTATTCGATTCATGGCCGTCTACCTTATTTGGATCCCAGGAACACAGAGGGTAATTGTTTAGCTGATGAGCTGACAATACAAGGTACTACTGTGCCTCGGCTTACGCTTAAGAAAGGCAACACTATACTAATGATAAATAGTGCCGGGATAACTTAGTAACTGTCCGGTTCTACTTAAAACCAGACAGCGGTTTTTGGGATGCAACTTCTTTCTAGTTTTCAGCATTAACCGAAGAATATTTACAAATTCTTCCAGGCTCCTGAATGGATCTCTAGTACACTGACAAAAAAAAACCCACGTAAATTAAAATATCTACACGTAGATTTAAATATTTTTACCATTGATTTTTTACCACAGTGTGTTTTAATAGATATAAAGTGTAAGCACTTCAATTTCAAGATTAATACTGAAAGATTACATTTAAAGTCTGATAATATTAAATTTCAAGTGATGATGTGGCCGTGGGTTTGATTTACGCTAGAGGTTTCTTTTTTGTAATTATAAAATATTATTCCCACTTTTTTGTCTAAACTGCTAACAGAATTACTTGTTTTTAATATTATTTTGTAAATAAGTACGCATTTATATATGTTTCTTTATTTTATAGCACCATTTTTATTAGAAAGTAATTTAAGAAACTTTTTGTTATTATAAATATTGACGTTCTAAATGTTAGTTCAAAACTGATATTAATTAAAAGTGAGGAATAGCTGATTGACGACCATATACAAGTATGTTAATAAGTTACACTTTGCTTTTATTACAACCGTCTTGTGAATTATAGTCAATGTTTGTCGCTTTTTTACATTTAAATAAAATTCGATTTAACTATAAAAAAATATTCGAATTTAATATATTTCCAGTATATATAAATCGAGCACAAGAAGCTTCAAATTAAAGTTGCGAAAAATATTTAAATTTAATATGGAATATAGCAAATTTCTCTATCTGTTACATAAAGGGGGCGCATATTAAAATTAAATATGTTCCTTTAATGTTGAGCATAACACACTTTAATAACAAAGATTTGCACTTTGTTTTGAATATTATTCATATTTAAATCAGTAAATGAGTATGTTTTTAGTTAAATTTGCGTTGTTTATATTTGATTTGAATATGAAATAGTAGAACATTAAATTGAATACGAAAATATTCATTTATGCTATGGAACTTTTTTTTGAGTGTATGCGTAGAAACGCAGAATACTAGAGACAGCAAAAGAGGGAACAGTCCAGCACAATGGTTTAAATGATGACTTCTCCATCTACCTACCTTGGTTGAAAACTCTTTTATCCAAATAAATTTGTCACTCTTTGAAATCTTTTTAAATGTTTACATACTTGAGATTGGAGAAGAATGCACTCTTTTAACTATTCTGTGCGTACTAAGCTTTAGTCAGAATATATTGTAGTAGACCGTATCTAAATACTTGCGTTTGGGATAATAAGAAGCAGATAATAAGCTTGGCTAGAGTGTACGATTTCATAGCAATTGAATAGCACTAAACATTTTCAAGTAGCTTTGTATATCTCAATACTTATTGTGGTTGTACTATTTGTATATTTATTGGGAAAAACGAATACTGTTCACAAATTCTAGCGGATTATTCGTATTATTCAATACTTGCTATAATGAAACGAAATTGTATAATCTCTTCCTTAACACAAATGAATTGAACTAAGACTTAAAGTTAAATGGCAGCCAAGTTAATTTCTGGGGCCTGTATTACTCACCGATAACTTCCAATTCGGCTGCCGCTATTAATGTATGAAATGAGGGCGCATCCGCCGATACTTCGCAACTGTATTTACCGGATGTTTGCATTTGTACAGCGTCGAGCACAACTTGGCTCTCGTTTGAAGCGATGCGCTGAAAAAAAAAACACACACACAAGAAAAAGAGTCAGAAAAAAAATGAAGGTACAAAAGGTGAGTACGGGAAATGGCAAGCATATAAATAAAATAATTCCTTTCATTTTTTATTTATTTTAAAATATACGAGTATGCATACTATAGGTCTACTATATAGCATGAAAAATTGCCGAACAAAAGCACAACCAGACAAATTTATTTGTATGCGTGCATGTAGATATTGTTTGCTGGCTCCTCTATCTGATGCATGGTTCAACGTTCTCGAGCTACGCTTGCGGCTTGTATTAAATAATTGAACAAGCGCTCGACGCTGGACATGGCAACACACATACATACATACATGCATGCATACATACTCCTATATAAATTGGTCAACTTTATAGCATGTGGCCGAGGGGGCGGGTTACAGTTCAGTCTGGAATTTCATCATTTTGTTGTTGGCCAAGTGCGCAACTCGTTGGCCATTTCGCATATTTCATAAGCCTCGTTTATGGGCCTCAATATGCTGGTGTGTATATATATCTATATATATATATGTGTGTGAATAGTGTATTTTGGTCCAGCATATGGCCAAATATATTTTGAAAATCGTCGCAGCCTTAAATAATACAAAGCGCATTTCATATGCTTGCCAAATAGCTTTTTAATTTTTATTTATAAGGCGTCTGGTTATATATATATTTTTTTTTTTTTGTTGCTTTTGTTGGCTTTGCTGCCAAATGTAAGCACTATGGCGTATGCGTGATTTAAAAGGCAACTGTTGGACCTTCAAAATGGAAAATATGTCATTATTTGCAAAAGCTATCAAGTACTCGTAACTGTTGTTACTTAACTCTTATTATTGCAGCATTAAGAGCGTAAATATGAATTGAAACAGGCTGTTAAATACCCTGTAATTGCCTCGAAAATCCATACCATAGCTCTGACATTATTATTCATACAACAGACTCAATTTTTAATGCATATACATATATGTATTTATAAATCGAAGTATATTGCCGACTCCTCTCCTCCTCCTCTGTAATTTTCAAAAACTTGCTTAGGCACATAAGCCATGATATTGAAGCCCGATTATCGTAAACTTCAGAGCCAGTCCCTTATCCCGAAGTTGAGGATTTAATTTGTCTTTTCTAACATTCATTATTCTTCATTCCATCGACTAGAGACTCTTTACTTTGCAAAGCAGCTACGGATACTGATATGCCCTGTTTCTGTGTTCCCTTCATTTATAAGAATTTCCAAGGTTCGAGGATATTATATCTCATATGTCCACAAGCACCTCATCGTCCCCAATAACAATTATCCGCGAATTCTGCAACAGCAATATTCCCTTTTCTGTAAAGCACATTTTCTAACTCCATATTTCCTAACTCTCTATCCATTCACCTCTCTCACCTCTCCCTCAAAGGACAACTTTAAAATACTTTCTTAAAATGTCAATTTTAATACATGAATTATAGTTCCATTATAGCTCAATTAATATACTATATATGCATACATTAGTTAATATCTTTAAATCATTAGGTTAGGCTTAAGGTCAAAAGACTATAGTTTAGATTAACTAAGGCTATCTGAAATTTTAATAACCCTTAGTATTTCCCAGTTATCGTTTAAGATTATATCAATAGGCATTGAATGATTGTTAGAAACGCGTGTATATATTTAATCGGAATATCGTATAAATTGCGATTATTTTTTGAAACATGGCTACCAATGGGGTAAATAAACCGTTTGAAGCTTGACAGCCCTTCGTGTTAAGTATTTGTCTAAAAACACTAAAGTATGAACGTTTTCAGAACATTTGTAAAAATGCGGAAGTTAGATCCTTCGCTGGCAACAGCAAAATAAAGCGATATCGTTAAAATTATGTTCAAGAAACCCTCTTCAGACACATTTAAAAAAAAAATAGAAATATTATAGCAATGCAGAGAAAAGAATAAGTAGAAATTCTAACTGGAAGTGGTAATATTTTTCATGCTTAAATACTTTTTTTTCAAACACACAAATGTACAGAGGCACGAATCGCGATTTGACTCCCCCTTTCAAATATAATACACATTATTTTAGCCGACCCTTTCACTTATAAATCTTCAAATGAACATTAAAATACAAGGTAACTATGCAATTCTTTGTTGCCCTTTCAAACAAGCCAATTGAAGGTAAAATAAATGAAACTTTGTTGAACAATTGGTGCATGTTGTTTGGTATTTTCCATCGAAATGCTTCACTAAACCTCAGAACTTCGATCTGTTGGTTGCGGGTAGGGAAAGGGCAGGAATAGGGGACCAGCTTTTGGTCTAGAATCAACACAGCATTTCAATGCGCAATCAAATCAAAACACGGTTTTTAACTTCCGCTTGATGGCTGTTACGCGCCGGAAAAAACACATCACATTTTTTAGTTTCCTTTTTTGTGTTCTAACAACCGTTTCTTTTGTTTTGTCTTATTTTGTTTTTGTGTGCCAATGGCTGGGCTTAGCAGTGGGTGGCAATATTTTTCAATAAATATTGGCATTTTTAACTCGTTTCACTATTTTTTGAAATTATTCGAGCATATAAAGAAATACGGTTGGCATTTTATTTGTTTTGCAGCCATTTGGAAATGTTGCGTATGTGACAATAGCAACAAAAATATTTCAAAATAACGGAACGAGGAAATATATAAAATGTATACACAAATGCAAATATAAAAATGTTTGTTTTCAAATTCCAAACGAATAAAGTTTTATGCATTTTTAGTTTTGGCATACAGTTATATATACATATATACTAGAACATTTTATTTGTGTCTAAAAGAGTTCAGTTTTTTTGTGTACATACATTAAGGGTTGTGGAGAGTAGAGAAATATTCTTAATGAATTCCGAATAGGCTTCTATATACCAGTTTCAGGTAGAACGATAACAGGGAAATTGTTTCTGCTCACAACATATTTTTGGCTGTGAGCGAAATATTGGCATGGAAAGAAAGATGTATTTGTTTTACTACAGAAAAAGTTTCCTACCAATGTGTCGAGCATTGTCTGATTGCCTTTGTCTATAGATTAATAGTGTTTCTTATAGTAGTGTTTCCAGTTTTTCCATGTAAATAAAATATTGCAACCGTTTGATGCACAAAAGGAGGCATATATTCTCCACGTTATAATCGTAGGTGCATTAAGTTTATTTATCAACTTCTTTAAAACTACAAAAAAATTACTACAACCTATTATATTTATGAATAAAACGATCAAATTGAAACTAGATATAAACGCGAACATATCTATGAAATAGAAATATGTAAAGCTTCGACAAATTATTATTATTCGCAAAACTTGCTGAGCTATAACAAACTTATTCGATAGCTAGTGTCTGTAGATAATCGATTGAAGAAGTGATGCTTTCCTTCAGTCTTGGAATCGATTATTACATGCCATAGCTTTCTTAATTTATTCAAACAATAAATACTAAGACTGAAATAATTAGTTGTAGGTAATCAATATAAATAAGAAGGCGTTATAAATACAAAATGATCTGTGATTAACAATCATTATAAATAATTATTATTTACTAAAGACCAATGATGTGTGTTAATTTAATTGAGGGCTACCAGCAAATAAATGAAATACTTAAAAAGTACAACGAAAGTTAAACCCAGACGTGAGCATCTTTTGCGATCGAAAATGAAATAAATAATCGTTAAGTTTATTTAACATATTTAATGATTGTCCACGATGGACGGTTTTAAATAAAAACACTCTGCTGATACAAAAAAAAATAAACCTTGCATCGGTCAGTCGATCATTTACAGATGAAAAATTTTGTAGCACTTTCTGATTTCAAAATCTTAGTAAACAAGGCTAAAGCCTTAGGTTCATTAACAGTTGGTCCAAAAAATTCAATGACTATTAAGCTACAGGTGGAGTTCTCTCTACGGCCTATTCTAGAGTATTTAAGGACATATTCGATATAAATCGCATCAGAATCGAATAAAGACGTCATCGAAATATTTCCTTCTTTTTGCTTTTCGAAGCTTAAAGTGGTAACCCAAGCTTTGTTTAACACTTAAGTAGATTTATATTTATTTAATCTCCAGGAGAACTACCCTTGGTGTTGTTTTCTTGACAAATTGAATTTCCTCTGCACTCTTACCCTGTCTCAGGGATTATTCTTCCCAGTTCTTTGCAGACAAACACGAACTAATGCTCTCGACTTGTTAATAAGGCAGAATTGAACTGGAAACCAAAATTTTAATCGATTAATAGGTACTTTTCTCATCTTAGGTCATTATTTAAATGAAAGAAATAAGCAGTAAAGGCAGTAGCGACGTAAAATAATCCTTTTCTGTTTCTATTTATATTTAATAATAACTCTCCCTGCCTTTCCTAAAAGTTTCTCCTTCTTGAGCTATCTCTGGAATCTGTGATTCCACATGTCCGTGCATAGCTTACCGGACTGGCTAATAAATCTGCTCCCGCCGGCTCGCAAATTCTTTTTTTTTGTCCTCTGACTAACTGGCTGAATGGCAAATGAAATTCTGCTGTCAAGTCAGAGGCGCTTTTTAGAAATTATTTTAATTTGACTTGATTTTTCGTAGTTGGGTTTTTGGGCTAACAAGGCTTTTGTATAAAGTTTCTACTTTTTAATCTATGCCGACAAACTAATATAAATTAAAATATAAATATATTTACTTTATACATAAATAAATACTAAATATTTTAAAGCACTTGACACACAACGACAATGACGAGAACTGTGCTTGAAACAGTACTCCTGGTACTGCAAATGTGATTTGGCGTGAGTGCCTGGGGTTTCGTTTCACACATTTAAAGGACACTCGGAGCAACTGACAGCTAAATTTGAAAACAACACTGCACTACTAGCCGACTAGCCGCAATACAGCAGGGTAAGAGCAACAATTGCTTACACACTATTATTATTATTTTACAACAATAAAAACATGCAAATCCAAAGCTAAAGTAACAAAAATCACATGCTCCCAGTGCTGTGCCAAAGAGGTGCATGCCACGAATCGCACAAATGTGAACCTACATATGTATGTACGTGTGTCTATGTGTGTGTGTGCTACATGCCACAAAAATACTAACAGCAATAGCAGGGGCAGCAACAGCGACAGCTCAAAACACATTTTCATGTGAAATATGGCAAGCTTTTTGAAATTTTTTGGGTGCTTTTTATTCTGAAAGGGGTTTGAAATTGTAATTAGGACTCAGCTATGACGTGCCTGAAGCCAAAGGGGAGTGTTCCCCCCAATCCCCACACTACTTTATTGTTGCCATTGAAATGCAGCAAGGCATGTGCGATAGTGTGTTTGTGTGTGTGTTTTTTTGTAGGGAAATTCGCGCTTGTATTCAAAAGCAACGACGCTTGCTCCCGACACATTGTACTCCCCCCTCTCATATATGCGCTCTCCAAACTAGACTTCTATTTTGTTGTCGACCCCCCTTTCCAGCAAACACACTGTTTGCTCTGAGCTTATACAATTTGGCAAACGAATTTTTTTTCTTATTGCGCTTTTGTGCAATTTATATAAAGTGCTATTATGTGCTGTGACCTTTTGTGGCTGTGTGTGCGAAAATATGGCAGAAAGTGAAATTTTTTCTCGACACTGCATGAGCAAGAAACAGCAAACAACAGATGAAAAATTCGTGACAGATGACAAGGTAGCAGCTAGTACTATAAAGATTTAACGTGTCAACAACTCAACGTAGAAGAGAAAACTTTTCGAACAATATTACTTTTTCGAAACTTGTACAACTTCTTAAAACTTTGTACATGCTTAGTATTGAACCATTTATTAATGTTTTTTTTTTTCAACTACATTACAAGTGCGCTATAAGGCGCACTCTTAAGACTCTAACTCAGCATTTCTCTGTTAAAGTATGTTGCTGACATAGAAAACTGACACATTTTTTCCGATAATAGAAGAAATCTTCAGATTTTGGAAACTTCAGTTGTCCAGCGATAAATTCAAACTCAGATGAAATTAAATTGAGGAAATGTTTTTCGTACCCAAAAACAGAATTTTACTTTGTCAGCAGCATAATTATTCGAATATTTATAATATCAAAATTGTGCTCATATTTTAATTCAAGTTTTCTTTCATTTTAAAACTGCTCGAACAACTACGATATTAATTCCTGACAGATTTTATTTATTTTTATTTGATTTATTTATTTATGTCAACAACAAATATATAAAAATTATAAAGAGCATCTTATAAGCTAGAAAATCCTAAGAAGGAGATATCTAATCAAATGACAATAAAATCTAATTAACGCCTCTAACCCGGTGGGGGAATGTTATTTGCCCTTCGGCTAGCTGCATACATATATAGACAGGCCTGAGTATATTAGAGATTAAAGCTCAGAGTTATTTTTTTCAAAGAGCATATTGCGTTTGGTTCCCAAAGATGGTGTAACCGTTTCCATGTTCAGTTGGGTTAGGCGTTAAAGGCTCCATATAAGCTCTTTTATTTAAGAGTCTGCCCTCGAAAGGTTTGGCAGCAATAGAAGAAATCTCTCAACATTTTAATTCTCCTTTCCATCTCTGCAGTTTCTGCAGAAGTGTTTAGAAGGACGAGTGCCAAGCCTAGCTAGGAAATTGCAATCTTTTTAACTTTTGGAGTTTGGATGTTCAATTGAGGGAAGTAAATTCACGACATTCCAATGCTTTTCTTGTCAGGAAGGATGCCAGCTCCCTCCAAACTGGTATCTTGCTCCTAAAAATTTCACACATCTCTCCTCATCTGGCAAGCAGATTGTTTGTCACAACCAACCGGATGGTTCTTCTTTTCTTAGTCTACTAGAATACCCTTATTTTGAAAATAAATTCTCTTTATTTAATAACCCGCACAGCTCGCAATAAAGCAATGCAGTATTAAGTCTTATTGGTTTATCTATCAGTTTTTAAATGCAATTTGCAGCACCTACCCGCACTTTGACGCCTGGGAAATGAAACACTTTCATTGGGGGAGTCTCTTTGGGCGTATATCTGTAGAATTCGCGCCGACCCTTGTACCACTTCACCGAATACAGATTATCATCCTCAATATCGTAGAAGCACTTCAGTATTGCCTTCTCCCCTTTTCGTGCAGCGTGTGGAACTCGGACGCGTACATCTCGCAACGCTGTCGTGAGTTCTGGAAAACAAAAGAAAAAAAAGTATTATAAATTGGAAAAAATCTGTGTTGAAAAAACACAAACAATCAATGTGCAATTATTTAAATCCGTGGCAGCGCATTAAAAATGTAAATGTGTCAACAGAAATGGCGCCAAGACCTAAACAAATAAAGCCCACGGGCATTTTTCTGAAAACAAAAGCAAAAACAAACACAAAACACTGCGCTTAAATCTCAGCACACCAGTTTTTCTTTTTTTTTATATACATATATTTAATATACAATTTGCATTTATTTTATTATGATTTTTACAGCTTTGTGCATAATTTATAGCCGATTTCGTTGTTGTTTGCTTTTATTATCGCATTTCATTAAATAAATCCAAAAATATTATTTTTTTATTGACTGTCCAATTCCCGTAGGCTGTCACAAAGTTTTTTTATATTTATTTTCAATAAAACGCAGGGACGATGAAGGACAATGAGTTTAGCTGCCCTCCTCCCCCTGTCCCCCTCTTTAACTCTACCTCTGAGAATAGGATTCTTTCTCGTTGGTTTTTTTATTTGACTGACATTTTTACACATGTCGCCGCTTGTTTATTGTCAACGGGTTTTTAGGATGCGATTTTAACTGCTGTTGCTGCATTATAAATCAGCATAAAAACCATCCTCGTGCCACACTTATGCAACACCTGCCTAGCCATTTTTTTTATTGCTTTCTGTAATAAAATATGCATAAATTGCTGCATTTGATTTGTGCCTGATTAAGTGAGATATATTTGAAAAAAAAGGATAAATAAAAATATTTACGCCTGGCAAATGTCATAAAATTGAGGCTGCTTTTAGGCGAGGACTTAACACATTGTGGGATTTATTTAAGCGACAGTTGAGCATTAATTTAAATATTATTTTTGGATTAAAAAGAAATTATAAATAAATAAATATATATTTTGAGTACTTTTGATTCCAAATTTTAAACCAATCGTCACAACCTACACAACAACAATTAGGATGTACTTGGATGTACATTAAACAGCTCACAGCAATATAACTTAATTGTGTTTTGTTAGAAAATTTCCCAGGCATTTGCTATAAAAAGTATCAATAAATATAAAAAAATTTATATGTATAAATAAAATTTAAGAAAGTGCAAACAATAAGAAAGCCATATTTTCGTTCTTGTTCTTATCAGTGGCATTCTCTATCCAATTTGTTAATATACTTATTAGTAGTAGGTTTAAATCTGTATTCTAAGATTTGGATTTCTTCAGGGCAGCTCTATTGCGAATGTCTATATTACCTTGGCTTCAAATCTTTTACTTTAATTAATTTCAGAATTAGATTTGACTTTAAAGGTCGCTTTAATTTAAACATCATTTTGTGCCGTGGACCACATTGTTGTTGTTTCGTAAATAAATTTCAGTTAGGCTTTCAAAAAATCAAATCTTCAGCTAGTGGCTGTACTTATTTTCTGCTTCACAGTTCATGCTATATCTACCTAGTTAGTACACCTTTTAGCTCATATTTCTAGCACTTAGCTAAAATGCTTTGTCACATTTATGCATGTACTTGTATACTCGTACTAAGCCACCACAATGAGTAATTTAAACATTAAGTAAGCAGTCGTTGGCAAAATCTGTTCACAATTGGAACAGAATGCATTAAATTTAATGAAAAACCGCCCGCAATGATGCGCGATATTCTTGCATAGTCGCCGCATGTGTCTCGGTTCTGTTCTCTGTTCCCTGACTGTCAGACATGGGCGGTTCGGAACCGGAAAATATGCCATTAAATGCCAAACACCAGAAGACAAAAAGCGCAGTCAGACAGCAGGCGTTGCACTCATAGTCTCCCCACCCCCCAACCCCACACCCACTCACACTCACACTCATACCCAATCGCTCACTCACTCATGCAGTCAGTCAGTCACTCATTTCTTTAAAGCACACAAAAGGCGCAACAGTCTGTGCGACTTGGGCTCGGGGTTTTTGTGCTTAAATTTCATAATGAAAACAAAGCCAACGACAGCGAAGGCGACAAAAACAACAGCGGCGGCGAACAAATGAGACAACCAACACAGCAGCCAAAGGCAGAGCAGAGCAGAGCACAGCAGAGCAGAGCACAGCAGAGCAAACAACTTGATGTTGGCAACGCTAAAAATGCATGCAATGAATGAATGAGTAGAGTGGCGGCGACGAGCAGAGAGAGGACAGTTTGTGAATAACTGTAAATGCGAGCGAATGAGTCTGCTGCTGAGTAACCCTGTTTATGCAGAGCAAACAAACCAAAACAACAACACAAACAAAAGGAATAAGGCAGGCAGATAAAATGCGGGGGTGGTAGAGCAAGTGAACGAATGAAGGAAAGCATTCGAGTGCAGCCGCAAGAAGCTGACATAAAAATGCATTAAGATGAAAAAATTGTCAACAATTTTTCAGGGGTGACTCTGAAGGCGACGCGACGCCGTCAAGTCTACTTAGTGTGCGCTTGAATAAACAGTCAGTCAGTCAGCTAGTCAGTCAGTTAGTCAGTTGGTGAGCGTCATTGAGTTGGGGTTTCGTTTCTTCTGGGGGTTTCTTTTTTGTTTCGTTGTCTGCCCAGCTGACTTTGGGGGTTTGTTTGCGGCGCCACAAAATGTCAGACGAGGCAACAACAACAACAACAATGACGCCGACGACGACAAAAAGTCAAATCTGATTGAATAATGACTGCACAAAGTCTGCGGCAAACTCCCCCCTCGATCTGACACTAATAGCATTTGAAATGTTTGCGTCTGGGGTCTGGTCGTCTGTTCTAATCTGCACTTTTCCAGCTTCAAATTACACTGCATGTCCAATGCGATTTTCAATTTTTAATGGCCAGCACAAATGCCATCGAAAATTGTGATGAATATGGTGGCGCCAAAGCACCAATAAATTATAAGAGCCATGAGTGATAACATCGAAGTAAATATTTTGCATATCATGCAGATAGGAATTGAGAATTTAAGGAAACGTTCTTGGATTGTGGATAATTGATCGACAGTATAGCTGTCATAGAAAGTGTTATGTTTGAAATTGTTAAAGTTATCTCAAATCGGTTGCAATCGTCATGCATTTTGGCAAACTTTTATGTTGGTATTGTTAAAATAAATTGAATGAAGCAACAAAGACTAGCAGACAATTCCCTGGAGATATTTTTTTTTATACCTACTACTAAAATTTTCATTTTTGCTCTCACAGAGATTTCTCCAGATATATGATTATGTTGCTTCAAATTCCATATATTTTGATAATGTTCATAAGATGAAGCTTGTTGCAATCGATGTCGACTCAGTTGATTGGCAAATAAGAGCTACAGTTTACTGAGCTTCGTAAAAGTTAATTATAGAAATATATTTTATATTAGAAGAGTTCACTATTATTCCGGTTCATTTCCTGCTATTAGTTCTTTTAGGCAATCCATCAGTCAACTATAATTAATTTGCTAAACGTGCTGCACCGACTTCAGTAATGCAAGACCTTTTATATATTTTCTTTTATTTTTTCGAAAACTGAAATCAGGGAGTGTTTCTCAAACCCGTTTATTTTTTTTTTTTTCTGATAATCTTCAAAGCAGTCATCCAAGTTCCTTTATTCCTCACTCTGTTTATAAATGATCTCTTTTCCATCTTTAAGGATTCGCGCCAGCAACAATCCCTTCATAAACTTAGTCAAGACCTTTCGTTGCCACATTACTAACGGAAGTTTATTTTAAATATTCCAACTTTGCTCTTCATTAATTGATTATTTCTGATGCAGACTTATTCTTCCTTTTATATTGCTAGATCATGCTTTGCACGATCGTCTTCTATATCAGTTAGTTTTGATTCTCTTTTGCTCTTAAGAAAACTCTCTATCCTCCCAAATCCCAGACCACACATAGTTTACTTGACTAAGTCCGAGACTTTTTGCTGTCTTGTTAGGTTAATTAATTTATAATTAATTCAAATTATTCTGTCACTAATTTTGCTATGTTTTTTGTTTTTTTTTTATTATTAATAAGTCCACATTTTTCTTGTTCATAAATTGTAAGATTATTTTTATCACTGTTTGGTGACATAAATAATTAAAATAAATAAATAATTTTTAAATATAAAATGTTAAATGCTGCTTAAAATAATTTGATTATATTGCACTCGCTTCAGGAATATGCGTGGCTTCTCTGTATTTAGAATCCAGAGATAAATAATGTTCACACCTGCATTTCACTTTGAAAATAATTTACTTAGTAGTTGCGAATTAATGTTAGAATCGAAATAAGAGCGACCAGTGCAGTGACTTTTAGCAGCTTCTACAATTTCTATACCACATTTGGGCTGATTAAGTTTTATATTTTTTTCAAACTAAGAGCTATATAAACTTTCCATCACCTTGCATCACTTGCTTTTTATGTTGCACTCTGCACTACTGGCTGTTGGCAATATTTTAATTTAAGTTGCCCAAAATATGCAAGACTCGAGCAGCACTCAACTGCACCTGTTCAGCACACGCTTCCATCTCGCCCCTCAGCCATCCACTTAGTAGAACAACTCATCATTTGAGTTGAAAAACTTGCACAGCTAATAGAAAATTTAAATGTTGTGCAGACAACGACGTCTTGCCCCTACTGCCACCTCTTTTGCTCCTCAACCTGCTCGTTCTACTACTATATTTTTTCTTTAGCAAGGCAGAAGTGAAACTTAACGTTACGTAACATTCCAAGTTCATAAAGTTGGCCAGTCAAAGTTTAAGTTTAAGCAAGCGAGACGACAGGGTTCAAAAAGTTATACTTTTAGGTATATGTCGTGTAAACTGTGTGGTCTGGTCAGTCAGGCAAATGTTTCGCAAAAGAGTTCATGTGGAACAAAATTATGTGGCATTTGGGGGCATGCCACATTAGTCCTCGGGCCCCATTGAGGTTTTGAGCAAGTTTCCTAGCAAAGAGGCATCTTTGGCATTTCAAGTTTCAATTAGCTGTGGCGGGTTTCGAATTTTTGCTCAAATATTGTTTAAAAAAATAGTCATAGTATGTCAAAAGTACGGCCAATTGCTGAAGAATTTAAATGCAGCACTAGTGTGTGGGTGTTTAGCTGCATTTAAAATTTGTGGTTAGTTCAACAACTTTTCGTGCTTGAGTTGCGCTTTCACTCTATAATTTCTATTCAACTATAATTCTTTTTTTTCGTACAATTGCGATTTTCCGTCCTTTTCTGTCAATAAAAAAATACTATTTTTTAGCAACAAATATTTAAGCAATAATTTCAATTTATCAACTATAATTCATTATTTTTTTACAAACATCAGCTGGTATTTTCAATCCATTTTCTTTCAATAAAAAAATACTTATTCTTGGCAACGAACATTTAAGCAATAATTTCAATTATTCGGCTAAAATTCATTATTTTTCATACAAACATCAGTTGCGATTTTCAATCCATTTTCTTTCAATAAAAGAATACTTATTCTTGGCAACAACTATTTAAGCAATAATTTCAACTATAATTCCTTATTTTTCATACAAACATCATTTGGAATGTTCAATCCATTTTCTTTCAATAAAAAAATACTTATTTTTGGCAACAAATATTTAAGCAATAATCTCAACTATTCAATTATAATTCCTTATTTTTCATACAAACATCATTTGGAATTTTCAATCCATTTTCTTTCAATAAAAAAATACTTATTCTTGGCAACAAATATTTAAGCAATAATCTCAACTATTCAACTATAATTCCTTATTTTTCATACAGACATCATTTGGAATGTTCAATCCATTTTCTTTCAATAAAAAAATACCTATTCTTGGCAACAAATATTTAGGCAATAATTCAACTATTCAACTATAATTCCTTATTTTTCATACAAACATCATTTGGAATTTTCAATCCATTTTCTTTCAATAAAAGAATACTTATTCTTGGCAACAACTATTTAAGCAATAGTTTCGTTATCCGTGCTCCTATAATTATCAGAAAAAATATGGTATATATACAAAGCCGATATATAGTATACATATATAAATCGGCAACAAAGAGCAACAAATGGATGTCCAAAGCAGCGATAGGCACGCGCCTCTGCCGCACTCCCTCACGGCCCTGTTCTTGTTGTTAAGAGGCGTTCTCGCTGCAAATCCCATCAAATAACTGTAATTGCAAAGTTTTTACAACTAGCTGCACACAGGACACGATATGAGAGTACGCCTCCAACAACAACAACAGCAACAGCAACAATGCACATGCCGTACGGGTACGAGTGGAGAGCCAAGCCATTTGTCTGGAACTCCCAATGGCCAGCACAGGAGGTGGTGCTAGCCCATTGGCGGTGGTTGGCGGTGGCTCGTGGCTTGGACGGCAACGTGTGCAATAAATATGAATAACGAGCACAACGTGAGTGGCACACAAAGTAAAGACAGGCACCAGCACCAGGACATGCCGACCGACAAGCCCACTCAGATACAATGCTTGTAACCCGTTGCCAGTCGCCGGAGAAATGAGAGCCTAGGGCCGGCCTTACTCCGACCGATCCAGAGCCTGTCAACGACACTAAGGCCGAGGCCGAGGCGAGACGTGGCCCAGTGGTGACAAATATTTGTTTAGCACTGCACTCGAAAAAAAGTTTAGCAATTAAGATTGTAATTCAAAAAGCACTTGATTGGTAAAAGGTTTAAATCCTTGGAATGTTGCACTTGAGCTAATTGAAGAGTATATGTTGTTGGCTGTTTTATTTTAAACTTTTGAAGTCTGAATTAATTAAAGTTATTAAGTTATTATTATTATTCTATCTTATATTTCACATTAATCCTTACATATTATATTTCATTATTGATAAAATAAATTAACTTTATTGTACTATGTCTTAAAAATTAAACAAGTCCCATTATTTTAATCATGTAGAGAGCTCGAACAAAACACTGAATGTCCAATACCTTTATTAGACTTTTAGACATTTTCTCGCAGTGTAGGTGGACTTTCTTTTATGCTGCCACGACAAATATGCCAAGACAAGTGGGCGGAGGCTACCCCAATATGTGAGTTGGACAGATTTTAGTGTCAGCCATCAAGCGCTGGGAATGTCTAAAAGACATTTACGATTCTGTGATTTACCCGCGCTGGGAAATGTTGGGTAGAACAGATTACACATTGCTTTGGAAAACTATATTTAAAATTAACTCATTGTGGAAAGCACTTAAAATGATTAGGGAAGGAGTATATCCTTCTTACTTAATAAAAACAAATCAAGAGTGTATCTGGGGCTGCATTTCGTTTCCTAGAACAAAATTATATATAAAATATTGGTCTTTGAAGCCTTATTTAGTAATTGTTTAAAAATGTTGAAATCTTCGTTACAATGAGAAAAAATCAGAAAAAAAATACATTTTATAGTAAATGGGAAAAGAATTCAGTGATCTGGAAAATGTTTGTTGTCAAGTTGCTCTTAAAGCTTATATAGCTTGTTCAACTAAATTCTTGATGCTAGTAATGCATAAACAATTTATGATCACCCATAAAGAATTTAATTTATAAATCGTAAGCCTAAAGCAAAATAGAATCTAATATTTATTTATTATTTTATTTTTCTTTTATTAGAGCTAAAACTAAACTAAAATGAAACGAAAGAAAGGATTTAATTTTCAATAAATTGTCTAAAGTGTCGGTCTTAAACCACATTCCAATTTGAAAAGCTTAAACAGTTTTTAGAACTAAGAATAAAAAATCTATATGGTGCTGTATCTTTCTTAATTTTCTTTGATTTTTTGATCGCAGATGGCACAAATATGCTTTGGTTTTTTATTCTTTCACTTGTTTTTAGAAAGTTTTTCTTTTCTCAATTTTTAGAGTGTCCAGACATTAATTTTGTATCAAATAAAATACTTCATTATTTATTCATTTATTAAAATACTACACAGCTTTAAATACTATAAATCGATAAATATTTAACATAATTAAATTTCATATCAATATAATTATCTATACTAATATTATAAAGAGGAAAGATTTGATTGTTTGTTTATTTGAATTGAAAAGGCTCCGAAAATACTGGACCCCGATTTAAATGATTCGTTTGCGGGTGGGAAGCTACAATATCCCCGGTTAACATAGGCTATATTATATATAAAGATGCTTACTAAAACGCCAATAATATATATATTATTCTTTGCTTGAATATACTATAGCTTTGTTCTTTAGCTTCACCAAATTTTTTGTTATAAATAGAGAAAAAGAGAGGAAATGAAATTTGCATTTTTCTCGCGCTATTTCGTTCACTCGCCTGTATTATTCCAATAGTTAATGCCTAGTTCCGGCTTTCTATTACTTTAATTAAGCCATTTTCTGTAGTGATTTATGAAATAAAGGAACGTACTTGAATGAGGGCAGTAAATCAAATCTAGCTATCAACTAATCTTTATATACTTTAACTGGCAACGCAAATAGAAACATACATACATATACCAGTCAGTCCTATGTGCTAATCTGCTGCAGTGCTTGTAATAGCCTTGACACAAAATTCAATTTATTAACAAATGTCTACAAATTGCTGTTCGCATTCGCCGCTAAACTGGCCAGCGCTGAACATTCAACGCTCAACAATCGCACGCTCATTTACACACAGAAAACAAAAAAGACAAGGCCAAAGCGAGGCGAGGCGAGTTGAGTCGAGTCGAGTCGAGTCGACCCATTTATTTAAAACTAAATAAGACAAGGACCGATGCTAAATCCGCCAACTAAGCTCATAAAACCCCACGAACAAGTGGCAAGCGTGTAAAGCAACGTGGGAAACTTGGAAACTTGAGTAAAAAGCAAGCGAAATAAATGCTGCGAGTATGAGAAAGTGCAGGGGATCAAACGACTATAAGCGAGACATACAAAGCGAATAAGAGGGAGAAAATAAGTGAGCAATGCTTCGAGTGGCTCTATATATATACAGATACGTATATATATATATATATATATACATCTGAGTATATCTGTGTGTGTGTGTGTCTATTGGTTTGTGTGTGTGAAGCGTTCTAATCTAGCTCTGCAAAATTTCACAAGAATTTGTTGCAATGAGCTTTTTATTATCCATTTTCGCCTCTTGCTTTGTACACTTGCTCTCTCACACACACACACACACGCACACACACAGAGACAGACATTGTGTAACATGTGGCATGCACAAACAAACAAACACACACACGTGCATAGTGAGCGCGCGCCTTTGTGTATGCAACGCTTTTTTGGTTTTGCACGCTTTTGCATTCCACAGAAAATTGCAATGCCAGCTTGTTTGCAATGCCACGCTTGCAACTGTAACTCTGCACATGTGGGTGGATGTGTGTGCGTGTGTGTGTGTGTGTGTGTGTGTGTGTATAGGTAACAGCCTTTTACAGGTGAACATTTATATAGTATATATAGTATATATGGCCGACTTCTGTGCCATTTACAGCCACCATTGCTGGCAGGTGCTGCCACCCAGACCAGGCAGACGCCAAATTATTTGCGGATTTGTTAAATTTTCGGTGTGCCGTTTTCTTTTCTTTTCTTTTTTTTCCTTTGCGCCTGCACTACACAAATAAAATATAAATTCAACAATTTGTCGTGCACTGAGGCAGGCTTCCAGGAAAGTAGAGAGTGGCCGCAGTGTCTGTTAAATGGTCGTTTATGTTTGTTTCTTTTGTTGTTGCTGTTGGTTTTTTTTTGTGCCGAGGGTAACGCGTAGACACTGCCCCCAGGTGTTGACTTGTTTATCTTACAAGTGTTGACTTGTTGCCCTGTGAATAACTTAAGCTTAACGCAGACATTAACGTAATTGTTGCTCTGGGTGTCAAGCACTGGCATAAAAGTTTGAATTACTTTCTAGAGCAGATATTTCTAAGATAAAGAAGGCTCTTTATAGTATTGTTACTTAAGAGGAATGATGATGAATGTAGTTAAGTTTAGAAAGCTCTTAAAAATATTGCCAATCCATTAGAAGAAACTATGTTTTTGAGTTTCTAGTGCGATTCTTTCTAAGATAAAGAAGCCTCTTTATAGTATTGTTACTTGAGATGAATGATATTTTATTTAATAGAATACGATGTTCATATCATAGTTGTACTGAAGTTTAGAAAGGTATAAAAATATTGTCCATACATGAAACACAAAATGATCTACAGGAGAAGCCATGTTTTTGAGTTTCTAGTGCCATTCTTTCTAAGATAAAGAAGTCTCTTTATAGTATTGTTACTTGAGATGAATGATATTTTATTTAATAGAATATGATGTTCATATCATAGTTGTACTGAAGTTTAGAAAGGTATAAAAATATTGTCCATACATGAAACAAAAAATTATCTACAGGAGAAGCCATGTTTTTGCGTTTCTAGTGCCATTCTTTCTAATATAAAAAAGGCTCTCTATTATTATCTGTATTGTTATTTCAGATGAATGATATTTTATGTAATAGAATACGATGTTCATATCATAGCTGTATTGAAGTTTAGAAAGGTCTTAAAAATATTTATTAAGAACACTTAGAAGCATATTTTAGACCTAAGTCTGATTTCCAGTTCGAAGCAATAACCGCGAAATTTTACCACAAAAGGCTATACACACTCAACAACAGGACCTTAAGACTAATAAGAGACTCAAATTATTGCTTTTGGAAAATTAAACTTGGTCGCAAATTGACGTTATGTGCAATATAACTAAAGCATAACAATAAACTTTTAAAAGTAATTTCCATTTATTAGTCTTCAATTTCTATCACATTATTTCAAATGAACTTTTAATCCATTAATTGCAGCTATTATTTTAAGTAACTGACTTGCTAATATCACGAGAATGCAATGCACTTTAAAAGCCATAGTCCACTTATCTAATTAAGCTAATGCAAGTTAAGAAACGCACGCAGGCTGGCTGAGTGTTGAGCCTCTGAAAAAGAGACTTAAAGTCAAGCCAAATCAAGCGGTATAAGTAAACCCATAATGAAGACAACAAACAGAGAGCAACAACAACAACAACAACAACAACAACAAAAGCAGCAGCTACAAACAAGAGAAGAAGCACTCACAAAAGGCTAAGTTAAATTTATAGGCATGGAGCCAGGAATTGCAACTTCCGGCAGTGACAACACACACACACACACACACACACACACACACACACACACACACACACACACACACACACATTAAAACATACATACGCCCACACGCTACATACGACGAAACTTATATGTCTTGGCTACTTCAATTCCCAGCCAGCGGAACTTTGCAACTCGAGGACAACCAAGACGAGAAGATAAAATATAAATGGCCCAACAGGGCAGGGCTCGCGGGGGCCGAGTTGTGGCTGAGCGTGCGGGTGGAAGTGCCACTGATAGCCGTCACATGTTGAAGATTTACTTATTAATGCCAGCCAAGAGCCTTGTCTGCCCGTCTGCCAGTCTGCCAGTCCTATGTTTTGTTTTGTTTCGCTAAGGTTTGCTTAGGCTTGCTTAGCTTTACTTTTGTGGGGTTGCTTGGGCGCCGTTGTCCTGCTTTTTTGTCTTCCTGTTGACTTTCGACACCCTTCTCTCGCGCTGTCCCACACAATTTGAGGGGGAGGGGAGGGGAGGCTGTTGCTCGCTTTTAGTGACTTTGACAGTTTTATACGATTTATGTCATGGCAAATTAAAAAATACGCGTGCCGCTTCAGGACTTGGTGTTGGTTTCGCAGCAGGGGGATGGGGAGGAAAATATTGTTATGGGAATGGAGAAGAAACATAAACAAGGCAATGGATGTCAACAAACTCATCTCCCGAGGGGCACTTACTACATCCATTCTTTTAAGGAAACGAACATTGATTTATTTTGTAGTTTATTGATTACTAACTCGAAATAAATACTTTAATTTTAAGTGTTCATATTAGGCACAAAAAAAAATAATAATAAATTGAAATGCATAATTAATTGTGAAATAAATTAGAACAAGATTGGATTAATTATTGTTAGTACCTTAAGAAAATAAGCGGAGATACAATTTAATTCTTCTTATAAATATTTCCAATGTTTTGAGTCTTGGTTTTCATTTGCTTTAAACTTAAAGTTCACTCCATAAGCTTAGCATTTCATTAATTTTTTGTTAAGGTTGTAGGAAGCATGTGGAATGGAATAATGGAGAGGGAATTTTCGTAAAGCAATGTTTGAGTTCGACACTTATTCCTTTCACCAAAACTGATTAATGTTAAAGAAATTATTAAACAGTAACCATGCAGTTCCAACTCTTCACATACCCGTATTTTGTTTTTGTGTAAAATTTGAATTTAAATTTAAAATTTGAAAAACCAATCCAAGAAGCCCACAGGTCAAACGATAATTAGAAGATTATTATTTTAGATTATATTTCCAATAATTGCTTGTGACTAAAATAAAAATAAATTAGTTATATAGGGTATAGGCTTTGCAGAAACCTAGTTCCTTCATTCATTATGCATTCATACAATATCTCAAGCAGAAATATAAACTATGTGCCGCAACTGCTAGTATTCATAAATTTTCACTAATCTTTGCTGCGCCACTTGGTGCCAATCTACCGATTGCAAAAGACTGCAGACAAACAAATCACAGCCATTAGCATTAGGCCTGCAATAAACCAATGCCAAAAAATCAATAAATGTTATGTTATATATATATATGTGTGTGTATGTGTATGTCTCGACTAAAATTAACACATTTTGCTTTAATTTGCAATTTCAATTCATTTGGCTGAAATGCATAACAGCCCTCCAAGTTCCCAGCGGCACTGATTTCGAGACAATAAAGCAAATAGAGTGCATGCCGAACATTAATATATTAAATGAAGGCCGCCACCACAAACAAAATACAACCACCCAGCAACTTGTTAACCCGACTTGTTAATGGCCCAACAATTGTCAGTCGTACCCACCACCGAGTGATCCGAATATCTCGAATTCTGCTCGAGCACACTTGGAAAAAACGTTTTGAAGTTGGAAGGTTCTAAAATAAATTCTTTAGGAAATTGGAATTACAAAGCTACAATTTATAATTTATAATTATAATTTAGTTTGTAAAAATTTAAATACGAAATAAAGCTAGAGCTATAAGTTTTTTGAATTGATTTTAGTTTGTCGACAATTATAGCGACAAGTAGAAAGATATTGCAAAAAGCGGACAAACTTTGTTGAGTTCGGCAATAGTCGTGTCTGATTTCAATATTTTCTAATCTAAGCCAAGTTTAAAACTATAAAAAGAATAAATAAATCTTGGAACAAGTTCTTAATTTTCTATCCCCACACGCATTTCCAAATCCGATTTATATAATGACCACTCTTAACCGATTTTGCTGTAAGTTATGAGAGCTATATAGATTAGAGCTGGTAACACATTTATAGATCTCTTTCGATAATTTTTTATTTTTATAATTTAAGCAAAAAGCTAATTTGTATATATTTTGGATACATTTTATATTCTTTTGATTTGGTTAAAAAAGGCAGATACCTTAGAATAAGATCAGGTATCCTGAGACATCTATTAAAAATTTATGTAGGATGGTTGAGACCCTATTGTAGTGTAAGCAGGGCACTTTATAGTGTATTCAATACTTTATTTGTGTAATTAGTATGAGGTTAGGTTATTTATTTATTAATTACTTACTTAATTTATGTATTCATTTATTTATTTATTTACCTATTTATTTCCTTATTGATGTATTTATTTATTTTTTTATTTATTTATTTATTTATTTATTAATTAATTTATGTATGCATTTATTTATTTATTTATTTATTTACTTATTTATTTATTTATCTATTTATTTACTTATTTATTTATTTATTTATTGATTAATTAATTTATGTAAGCGTTTATTTATTTATTTATTTATTTATTTACTTATTTATTTATTTATTTATCTATCTATTTATTTATTTATTTATTTACTTATTTATTTATTTATTTATCTATCTATTTATTTATTCATTCATTTATTTATTTACTTATTTATTATTTTCTAGTGTGACAAGAACAAGTCTTTTAAATGAATGCACTTGTCGCAAATTTAAAAATGTTCTTTAATGAAATCTGAAATGATTTGATTAACCTACTTCATATATTTTATACAATTTGGAGTTTAATTTAATGGATGATGATTTAACATTTGTTTACTTCTTCATCTCATTTCCTCAACAACTCAGATCCAACACTTGATCTACATATATTTAAAATTTACGCTCAAATTAAAACCATACATCAAGCTATTTCCTCAAGCTATTGCCCGAAATCCTTAAAATAGAATGCAATTAAATTCTCTAAACTGTCTGTTCTCGCTTTATTTCTTGAAGTGTAGCTCTACCCTCGCCCCTGGCGCACTCAGACCTTCGCGTGCCAACGTCAAAATTGCCATTTGGCAATCAAAACGCATTGCCAATCAATTGATTTACACAAAATCTTCATGTTTGATTTGCAAATAGCTGTCATCGGGTTATCATAATGTCAGTTGGTGTAGACCCAAATATCGACTGTCTGTCTCTCTGTCTGTTTGTCCATCTGTCTATCTGTCTATTCACTGCCTGGGGCTTCCATGTGTTTCTGTCGTTGGCTCGGCTTAGACCGACGTTGCTTTTAGTTGGAAATAGTGTGTTTGGTTAATATTTTCACAATAAATTTAATTTGTATTGTATTTTCGTTAAAGCTCTGACATTAAAATGATTATTTATCATATTTTTCTTCTCCATTTTCAACATTTTTTATAGGCTTACTCAATCAAAACGAAACAGTTTTATACAAAAATTAAAATTGTGTTGGCTTTGAACTGTAAATCCACTGTACGAGCTATATCAAAAGTTTTATTTATTTATATTGGCGCTTTTTCTTTAGATAAAAGTTGATGAAAAGTTGTAGGTTAAAAATGCTAAATAGTTTGCGTTGCAAATATATTGCGAAACATTGCTGTGCAATAAATTTATTTATTTGCTAATGTGATTTTCAAATTTATTGAATAGTTGCAGAATTCGCAGGAAACTACTTTGGTAATAAAAAATATTTTCGAATTTTTAATCAATTATTTATTGTAATTAGACTTTCTCTTTATGATAATAGAAGGAATAATAAGAAAGTAATTTCAGGTTTCAAACTATCCTTTTCTTAACTATCCTATTGTTAGCTCTTCTATCCTTCGCTATGCTGTCCTTAGTTATCCTGTCCTTAGCTATCCTTAGGATGCTATTTGTAACACCCATTAGCGCTTAAGATTCAAAGAAAAGGGCTTTATAGGATAAGAAGGAGTCGTTGCAGTCCCCTAACGTATATCGATTCTTTATAGCGGAATGAGTCGATTAAAGAATGTCCTAGGATCTATCCATCCGTATATCTATAATGGCACATATTTTTTAGAGCTGCGGCTGTGCGGTCAGCGATTCCTTTTTCTTTTATGTATATATTTTATTTTAATTTCCTTTTAGTTTCATTTAAATAGCTGGCTATTTATTAGTCAAAGTTTTCTTTCACTCAGAGGTTTTTTATTTAAAAAGCTTATTTTTAAATGTTTACACACTTGTGAGTATATATTGTCTGTGAATCGGGGCATACTCGCCGCTTAGAAAATACAATTCCCCAATCGAGTCAGAGGCGTTCACTAGACATACTTGTTATTTGATTAGAATTTAGCTATTTATGCTTATTAAGGCTTCATTACAGTGTTTTTCTATATTTAAGCAGATAGATTGTGTTTGTCGACATAAAATCAAATAAAATTAATGTGAACTAGAGCCAGCAGCTAGTCTTATTTCGACACAGTTGATTCCCCCTTCTCCCTATGAGTTGCCTATTCCAGTGAAGAGCCCGTGGATGTATCATCCTCAAGAATATGATTCCTTCCATAATTCTGCAATAAACCCTTGTAATAAAAATAAAGTGTTGGCTTACAAAAATTTCAATTTTATGTCTCGCATTTAAATCAATAAATGCAGAAATGTTCTTACTTGCCCTTTAGTATTTAAAATTCTGTTTACTTTATTTGTTACATAAGGGTAGTAATTTGATAGAAACAATAACATAAGAGGCTCATATTGTTTCTTTAACACGCATATACACATATTTTTTATTATTTTCTTATTTTTTATTGATGTGTGCTTATGTGTGTTTGGTATTTTGCCAAATATTTGAGCGTGCTCTTATCGTTCTGTTGTTCAGTCGAGCTGCATATATAAATATACTTCGCATCTTTGCTCTTTGCTTTTTTGCATATTAGTTTTCCTTTGTGCCTTTTATATCAATATTTTATAGTGTTTTTCTCGTTTCATGCAAGTGTATTTGCCTTACTTTTCTATTATAAAGCAAAATCTTTTTGTTAGGCTATATACTGGTCGGCAAATATGTTTCCATATACTCGCATGCGTGCGAATATTGCTGTGCAAAAGAAATATTGAGCTTCAATGGGTTTTGTTTTCTTTCATCTCTCTCTCTCTCTCTCTCTCTCTCTTTCTCTGTGTGTGTTTGTGTTTGTACATTAAATAAATACAACTAGATTAAATCGAATTCAATTTCTCGTACATACTATTTGCAATTTGCCTTTAATTGAAGGCAGATCTTTTACTCGTCTATTTGCTTGCAATTTGTGTTTAATTTGCTACACAAAGTAGTACGAATATTGTTTTGTCCAAGATTGAAAATTATTGTTTGCAGCGTGCAGCATGCGAGCTTTTTCATTTGTATTCAAATCATATTTATAAATGCCTGATAAAGATACTGTTATTAGAAGGGATATATTTTTGTTGTCTACAAAGGAAATAAAAGCGTGCAACTCTAATATACTTGACAATAAATAGAACGAACAATTTTAGAGAAACTAGGCATTTCGGTAATTTTTTGCACATATACTGGCCTATAATTTGTTATAATTTTAAAAGATAAAAACCGTGTTATAATTTATTATAGTTTTACATAATTTTCTCAAATTATTTGTGTTACATTTGAGACCATCAACCAACCTTACTGCCAAAGCTCTCAACCGCTAATATATGTTGTTAATTATTATAAATTTTTGTTGGTTACGAAGTCGTAACAATAGGGATAAATTTTTGCTTTCAATTATTCGCACATTTTGAAGAAAGACTAAGAATAAATAAGTTTGGTTTATTTTCAAATTTATCTTTACTTTCCTGTTATCGACACAAACCAACCATGAATAATTTACATTACTTATCATTGATAAATCACTTTTGCAGATACATATATGTATATAAGGACATTGGCCTCATAATTGTATCTAAGTTGGCGTAATAATAATAAAATAATTGGTAAGTTGCAAATGAATTTTATTAAAAGATCTTCTCTGCTATTCATTTAACAATTGAAATAAATAAAACCAGGTTGAAATTATTTTTAAATATTTATTAAATTTTCATTAGTTATTATTAATCGCAATAAAATTAATTTAATTATTGACTTCAGTGCCTTCCATTAAAACCATCCATGTAGGTAAAACTTCTCTATTCAGCTGTAAACCTTTTCTAATAAATGAATGGGACTAACAAGATTTAATTAGCTACTATATTTTGTAAAAGAATTGCTTTTTTGTATAAAATAAACTTATATAATATAAAATTTATGGTCTAAAGTGATTTGCTTGAGAAATGAATCACATAACTTAAGGGAGAGTTTCTACTATATATAGAGCAGGTAGTATGTTGGAAAAAAGAAAAAAACATTATTAATCAGGCCCCAAAACAGTCGTTTATAAAATTTGAAACTTCTTAAGCAGTAAGATATTGATTTAGCATTTTTATTCAAAAAGGGTTTCTTTACGAGTCCAGCATATTTATTTATTTAAAATTAATTAATTAAATCAACAAATAGTGCTGTTGATACATATACAAAACTATGATTTATATTATAATATGTATTATAAAATAAAATAAAGATATTTAGTTATACAACGTTGTTGTGAGTAAACCGCCAATGCCTATTGTTGAGTGTTAAATACAAAAATAAGATGTTCTTCTTGTTGTGGTTGTTAATAATTATTTTTCTGTTAGTTGTAACAAAATAAAATTGTGTGATTTTAATAATTTTAACTGTTTTGCCCCAAATAGAAAGTGATTTAATCTTTCTTAGAAAAACAATTTAAAGCTTAATTTATTACATTTATTTTGATTTATCAGAGTACAAGAAAACAATTTACCAATTTTATGTTAAATTGAAAGAAAACCGAAATATACTTACAAGTATGTATATATTTTTGTATATTTCATGAGGTGTAATAATAATAATCTTAATAAAAAATAATCCACTTTAAATTTAAATGCAGCTGCAATTCGCGATAAACTCGAGCTACTGCTTTCATTTAAAATTTTAGAAATTTTAAGCAAATCAATACAAGATGTTGCTCTCTATTGAGATTAAGCAACCAGTATTGTTTCGTTCATGGTTTTTTCCTTTTGCATGTACTTTTTTGCAATATGAGGAAACAGCTGCATTGCGTATGAGTACGTACTTGAATTTATCAAACATCAGACAATTTAATATTGGTTAACCCACTATAACAGCCACACACCCATACACATAAATATATGTATGTACAGCCCATACGACAATTACCGTTGAGGCATACCAAGCCGCAAAACAATAGTTTCCTGTTTCCTGAGTGCTAAAGTTTTCATATGTTGTTCTTTTTTTTCTGGGTGTGGTTGAGGGGGGTCAAAACATTCCAAAACACAAGTACACACACACACACATAGACATTTTTATACACTTCCCACTCATTCATGCACACGTACTTAATGCGCCAAAACGACTCGTATTATAGCCGTTGTATTTTCTATTATAACCTCGCATGCTTACGATATTATACCCCAAAGCGACATCGACAGCCACATCGCACGCCAGCCGGACAGGAGGACGGACCGGGACGGGACGGGCTTGGCAGGCTGGCATCGCAGGCCAGGCCAGGCCAGGCTAACAGGCAGACAGGCAAGGAAAATGTTTTTAATGCAATTTTCACCTTGCCTCGTCGTTGTCCGTCCACTCGTTGGACACAGCCAATTCTCTCCGACCCCCACCCCCCTCCCGCTCTCCCCGACAACTGCTTGACGTAATTACTAAATACTTTTGGCGCTTACGCTGTCCGACGTCCGTTCGAAGTCGTCGACACGTCGCATCGACTGACCGACCGTTCCAATTCTGCTGCCAGTTCGTTCTTTTGTCTCTGCCTTTTCTTTGGGCCGGACTCCATTTTTCCCTTTCTGTGTATGTATTTGTGTGTGTGTGTGTGTTGTGCTTACTTATTTTCTTATCGTCTCGGATTTGTGGCCGCAAAATGTTCGTGCGCTTTTGTTGGAATTTCTGCTATTTGGCCAGCCGTGGCTTTCATTTTTCTTATTTGTCTGCCTTGGCAATTTTTCCTCTCTTCTTATTCATTTTTTCTATGCTCCGCTATGCTATGCTTGTGTTTTTTTCCCTCTGCTCTAATTTGGTTGGAATTCCTTAGAACAAGCGTGTGCCATGTTTATTTTTAATTAATTTTCCTTAAGCAGTCTTAGCCAGCGGCAAGGCAGCTAAAGCCAGCCGACAGACCAACAACAACTACAACAATAAAGACAACAAGAATGCAGCTCAATTCTTGCTCTTGTTAATTTTTACAATTTTCTACTTAATTTCCTCACGGTCGTTCGTTTGCGCTTTATTTTTTTGAGGTCGCCCATAAATGTAAACGGCGCCTTTTTCTTCGCAGAAAAAAATGAATGAATGATGGTTCGGTTGCATAGAAAGGCCAGAGAGAATAGTTGAGATTTTTTAAGCTGCAATATATAAGCAATTATTTATTCATGTAATCAAGGAACTGTACTTTAGAAGAATTGTTGTAGCATCCTTCATTGGCCCGTGAAAAGGAAAGTGGACATAAAAATGTTGTTTCCCGACTGTACAAATGTTCTTCAAAGAGTTGTTTGCATTGCGAAATGTTACAAATAACATTTATCTTTTTGCAACTAAGTATATAATATAGTTTTTCATAAACAAACAAAGTCGCTGCACAGAAGGAATTTGTGTTGTAATTAGTTAATTTCTTTACTAATTAGCTGTTCATTCCAACACAAATTATTACAAAAATAACGTTAAAAAATATTCAAAATACCTGAAGAGAAATTGTAATGAAAAAGAAGAAGAGCTTTGGGAAGTTGAACATCCACCATTTTTTTCGTGTTAAAGAAAAAATGTTTTTAAAATTATTAAATATTAATTTATCAGTGATAAATTAATTTGAATAAAATTAAAGTAAATAAATTAAAAAGCATACTGCATAGGGAGACAAAACATAGTGAATTGCATTTTAGAAATATTTTCCATAAATTAATTAGTCAATTGACTTAAAGATTCTAAAAATCGTTAATTGATTGAAAGGTACAAAGCATACTAAGTCGCATAAACTTATAAACATATAAATAAATTTAAATTAAATAAAACTTAAGATTCGACAGGTCATTACAACATATCCGAGTTCAATGAACCAATAGATGTATGTAAAGTATAAATAATTAAAAATAAATAAATAAATATAAATAATTAAAACCTATTAAATTATCCACAGGATGTGGAAGAAGAAGAAAAGGCACACACGCACCATTTCTAATGAATGGACATTGACTCGCGTTTGGTTCTGAAGTCATCTGAACTATTTGATAACTAAAATGAAATTGTTATTGTGTTTGGCGAAAATTAAATACTTTTAGAAAATATCTACACCAACCTCACTCCCACCCTCTGCAGCTTCTCATATTAATTTAATTTCTTTAGCAGCAGCAGCATCTGACGACAATGATACAAAACAATTCCCCAAACATTTCATTCCATTCAGCAACATTAACAAATTAGTTAAAGTAATTGAAAGTTTTGCGGCCGTTCGTTCATGCAGACAGACGGCTGATGGAGGACAGAGGATGCTGTTCTCGAAGGACTTTTTGAATTGCCAATTGGAAAATGGCAAACTTTTTGTGTTTTCTGTGTTGCGTTGCGTTGCGAGTATTTGCTGCAATCGGTAGCACGAATGGAATTATAAGAACAAATTCTCTTTGTGACACAAATCGTTGAGCTGCTCCCCACCCTCACACACAGTAATATTTTGAATTGTTTGGCCGCTTTGGGGAATTGGGGGATAATTCCATTTTGTTGGCAGACAAACGATGTGGGTATTATTCGTGCCACAGATAAATTCATTAAGCTAGAGTGTGTGTGCAGAAAACAATTTCATTTCTTTAAAATGCCACCACACTCTGACAGCCAGATAAAATCCAGGTGACACAAGGCCGCCCAATTAGATTAATTTTCAGCCAATAAAGTTCAGTTAATTAAGTGCTTGCCGAATGCTCCTGCTCTGCTCCTTTATCAATTTCCAAAAACCAAATTAATCATTTATACGCTCATTATGCCTTAAACGCTGCTAATTTCAACTTAATTTCAACCGTCGCCGTCAACCTTCTTTCCGTCTGTCTGTCCGTCTGTCTGTCCACAATTGACAAGGACGGGCGTGGAAAGTGTCCACACTGTCTCGTCAGCTGTTGGAGCGGAGCGGGGGGACCAAGTCTGGTGCGGAGACCAACTTGCTAAGCGGCATCAGGTTTTTCTCTGCGGCCTCACTGTGGCGTGTGGCTCGGCGGACATTCGAGATGGTAAGATGGCTTCAATGGTGCTTGAGATTTGTGCCATTAACAGCAGGCAGCGGAAGCAGCAAGTAACTGAGTAAGGCCACTAATGGGTTAACGTGAGTTGGAGAGCGGGAATTAAATGATTAGCAGCTGTGGCGAGGGCAAAAAAAGGCAATTGTTGCTTGAGCTGAGGTTTTAGGAATATTTTTAAATGACATTGATTACTGATATTCCAGGAAAAAATGATTGAAAGTAGATTTAAAAATAGCCCTCGATTTAGTGCCATGTGTTTAGTTTGTAAATAAAGAATGGGGAAACAGAATAACGAATTGCTTTCTTCCATTTTCGACGGCTGCACATCCATTTTCAGATTACAGTAATTGTTAGGTAAATTCAATTTTATTTCTTTTGTATCTTTTACGACTTTCCTTCATTCTTTTTACAAAGTTCAGCTTTTAGCTTTAAAGTGTGTACAATTCTAAACTTCTGAACTTTTTGCTTAATCATTTTGTATATTTCTAAATAAAAAATATAATTTCAACTCCCATAACTTAATATTTATGCAATTGCCAATTATAAAGCAACATCTCCATTGCGATTAGATAAAGCAGTCAATATTCCAGATTATAAGACATAATATTTTGAAAATAAATTACTAAACAATAAGAAACTAAACCTAATCCATCTCATCCTAATAAAATTCTAATTAAATTAGGGCTAATAATTATTAATTATAACAAATATAAAAACTAATAAAAAATAAATTAGCAAACCTAATCCATCTCATCCTAAAAAAATTCTAATTAAATTAGGACTACTAATTAATAATATTATTGATATAACAAATATTAAAACTAATATAATATAATCATATTATTGTGTAATCCAACACCTCCCCACTAGCCTTCCCACAACTCGACATACTCTTCCATTATACCACGAAGCTAATTATATTTTCGTAAAAAAAAACAGTAAATTCTTCTACTACAACAATTTATTGAACTGAGAGATTTTTATGCATTTTGCATTTTTAGAAAGTAATGTTTTTAGTTCTTTTACTGTAACAGATAACTTAATTTCCTGTTTTAAATGAAAAACTATATTTGATGCAACTTTTAAAGCTCTCTTAATAGGAAACAACCCTTTAAATTCTGTTCTGAAGCCAAACAGACGCCCCACAAAATTAAATGCAATTCATAAACACAAGTTGAGCGAAAGGAAAGAGTTTTTTATTGCATACCAAACGGCCTTTTCTGTATTTGCGTGCATACACACATTATATCTGTACAATCAGACAGCAAAAAATGCCGTTACTTCAGTCACTCCTCCTGCAGGTGCAGCCCCGAAGCAATAAAAAGAACTTAATGAAAGTGTTTTGCATGCATTTTGTGTTATTAAAAATTTACGAGAGACTGCAACAAGGCGGCTAAGTGGCAACATGAACAGTAAACCAAGCCTAATATTAACTGCAGGAACAAGAAAGGCTTTCATTGTTTTTCTACTAACTAGGTATTTCCTCAATTTCAGATGCCTTTTTAGGCAAGACAAGGGAGGAAAGTAATATTGCATAGCATTTGGGAAACTTAAAACAACAACTGCTATACAAATAACGCTTTTCTATAATCTATTTTTCTATTTCTATAATCTAATATATATAACAAAATGAAAAAATAATAAATTGGCTTACCTAATACCCAACCTAATAAGTTATTTTCTAAAGAGCCAATTCATTAATATTCTTGTCCCTGATGGAACTCTTTTCATAGATAACCTAATCAGTTATTCTCTAACAAACCAATTTATTAATTTACTTGTCTCATCGACTGATGTTGCTCTCTTCACAGATATTTAAGGGTATCTTCCATGCGCATCGACTGTTATTTGTGCATCTCTTTTCATCGGAAAATTGTTGAGTCTCCATTAAGTCGTCGTGCATGTAAAGTGGCAAGCCTGTTGGCAGGTCTATTCGCCCACCACAATAATCAAAACTATTGATTAAATTTATTGAAACTTCGAGTGTGTGCGGGAAATATTTGTTGGTATTTGTTGAACAAACTTGCACAACGGAAAAGTGAAAATGCTGCACATTTCTCGATTTCGTTGCACTCCGATTTGACCTTAAATAATGTTACAAAATAATAAAGTTGTCAACACTCACGTATTGGGTCACACAGTTCGATTGTGGCCACTTCATGAGCTCTCTATTGTATTATTAGGGACAGGGATGGGGTCAAAAAATATATAAGGAAGCAGCAAATATATTGCTTCAATACTAAAACACTTTTCAATTTCTGAGTGCACTTAAATTAAAAGTTTTTCAACTTGTTTTCTCATCAAATTGGGTTTGTTTTCAATGAAACCTGAAATAGCTGTCTACTTGAATTTCTATAATTCTTTGGAGAAAATATCTCGGCAGGGGAAACATCGGGTTGGCAAAGCCTTTTCGCAAATACAAAATAGCTGTTGGGATTTTAAATAATTACTGGAAAAGTGCTGAGCCGGTTTACTTTCCAGCCCTGTAATACGCCTTTTTGCAGTGTTTTCCTTCCTTTTTCCTCTTCTCTATGTCTGCTACCTATTTCTATACGCTTTCTTATCCCAACCACAGACGCACAAATCAATGAATAAAACTTCACACAAAACTCAATTTTCAACAACTTTTCCGCATTCTAAACACATTTTTCCTGCCTTAGCCAGCCACGTGGCAAACGTGGTCGGCAACAACAGCAAAAACAACAACAAAAACCAGCCAAAAGTGTGGCAGGCGAGCTGTGGCGACACAATGTGTTGAGTTAAATTGAGGTTGCTTGCCTGAAATTAAGGGTAAGACGTCATGATAAAAACTTTGGCACATATATGTACGTTTTTTTTCGTTTTTCGTTTTTATTCGGTGTGTGCGAGTTACTTGAACTTGACGCATGTTTGTTTGCAAACAAGCCTGCTGAGGCCAACACCACGCCCCAATTGACGCCCATTCCCCAGTCCCCTACACAGCGCTCAGTGACAGCTGCACAGCTGGAGGCAGTGAGTCCGCTCATTAAAATGCGCCGCGTTAAGTCGTTGCCATCAACAAAAGTTAAAACCAAGCGGGAAACAAACCTGACCTGCACACACACCCACACAAACACACCCACACACACACACACAAATCAGGCATGTAGCCTTGGCGAAACTCCCACGAGCACAGTCTAACCCAACTACAGTGAACAGTAATTTGGGAGTTACAAATTTTACTCTTCTAACAAAAATCATAACGAATATTCACTCTCTTAATTGTTTAAAGACTGCTATATTTTGTGAACATTATTTATTTCTTTCAACGTATAAATATTTCGTAATTCATTTATTATTTATTTTCCATTTAATGCAATTGTTGTTAAGTTCTGTTTCTTTTTTTTTTCAATTCAATATTTCAATATTTCTAAAATGTTGCAAGCCAGTGGCCACTCTAACCTAATGGCAAGTCAATTGTCCCTCTCTCGCCCCGTTCTCTTCCTAAGCTAACAAAAATTTCTCTCTCAAATAAGAATGCAAGCCTGTGAGCGCGCTCTATCATTACTACAAGTATATAGCAAACCAATTGTAACGGTAAATCTCTCACTTAAAAATGCAAGCAGCGAGCAGCGAGAGCGAGCCTTATGCATACGATCGAGTAAACTGAACGGCAGAGCACACATTATTCATTTCTGTTGCCCCCAAGGGCGTACGCAGCTTTTCCCAAAGGGGGGCCAAAAAAATAAAAATTTTGATTAGTTAATGCACGATGCGTCAAAATAATAATTTACCCATACAATATCAAAGAAACTTTAATAAATTCAACTCAGTTCCATTTTAAGCGAAATGGTGCGCCATAATAACGATTGTGTGGTCGACTTCCGATTGCTGAATGTTTTTCTAAAGATTTCTTTCAAAAACTGTCAAGCCAACACACATTTTAACCCTTTAATTTATTTTAATATATATTCAATTTAATATATAACTTACAATAACTTACAATAAAATTTAAACTGCCAATATTTCTACTGAGAATCCGCAAATAAAAGCAATGTTTTATTTATCCCCAGCCCGTTTTTGAACAGTTTTGATTTATGATAAAGTTTTAATTATTTTTCGAGTAACAGTCTAAAATTGTCTGGTGTTAATGCATTGCAAATGATGTAATTTTCTCGTAGCACACTAGCAAAAATGCACTTTATTCACTTATTTTTAATAATCAATCAACTTTAGAGTCGAATAAATTTGACATCTGTTCGTTTTAAAGATGTTCTACTTATTATGGTTGGCAAGCATCTTGAATGGCAGCCAAACAAATCTTATTTAATTTGGCTTTGGCACTTACTCGCAGTTTTCGCTGCCGCGACTGCTCCTTCTCCTGCGCCTGCTTCAGCTCCTTCTTCATCTTTAAACTACTCTACGCTATCCTTGAAGGCACAGCTGTTGCTTCGAAAATTTCAAGTGCATTTGAATGGCTTTGTCGACACTTCGTTCCTGTTTGCCAAAGTGTTAAATGTCATGAAGGGGCTGCGCTCTTTGCTCGTTGGGGGGTTGGCGAAATGGTGGGGGGTATCGAGGGAGGAGGGGTAGATGGTATGTAGTGTTAAAACGCAGCTGTGTCGCGCGCATTTGAATTTATGGAATTTTTACATATTTATTATTTATATTGTATGTAAGTTGCATGACGCGCTGCCTGCCAATAAAACTGACAAGACACGCTTCCGCCCTCGACATCCTCATTGTCGGATGTGCGCCCTGCGATTTCCGCTTTTTATTAGCCGTTGGAAAGTTTTCCTCGCGCTCTTGTTCAATATTTTATGGGCGGCTGCACATTTCATTTATTTATTCGATGCTATTCATATCCAGAATGCAATCAAAATATGCGCAACCCAAACTGAAAACATATTATGCTCAGATGCATTTATAGCTCGGCGACTTTTACCCAAACATACCCATACATAATTTTTTTTTTTTTTTTTTGATATAATCTCGTTGTTGGATCATAAAAATGCAGCTCGCAAAAAGTAAATTGCATTCACACTAATATTATGCCACTTTTTTATATCCAATAACCGAACGGTAAAAGGGTATACTAGTTTATTAGTTTAGCAGACAAGTTCATATTTTTGTGAACAGTAGGACACGGAAAGTCGATATTGCCATGCCCGTCAAAAACTTGGTATGCAGAGGCCCTAGACATATGCATTTAAAGCTTGCTCTTCTGATGCACGTTTAATATTTTTAAATTATTCTCTAAATATAATTTAATTTAATTTCTTTGTGGCTATTATTTTTATAAGAGTAGCATTTACAGGGTATTTAAAAGTCGGCTCGATCCTTTCATTCGTGTAATAAATGTAATTTTTTATTTTGCTGAATTAACATGCAATCCCCTTTGCTACGATATTTGCTACGCCCCATATGCATGGCAGGCGCGAGAGCTGATTTACAGTTAAGATATTTCATTCTTTGCTTTCCTTTTGCATTCTCAAAGAGAGGATTCTGTTGGCAGCTGCAGCGCGAGGCTTAGTTTCGTGCCATTTAATGAACGCGTCGCGTCGCCGGTCTTTGTAATTGACGAAAAATAATAGAAAACGTTTAGTTTATGCTTGAAATATTGGTAAAATTATATAAAAATATATAAATACATATAGTTTTGTGTAAAAAGTGCATAATATGTGTTAAATAATGTGCAGCTGCCGAGCAATTTATGCGCTTTGTAAAAATGTGTGTATGTATGTAAGCGTGTGCCAAATTTTTTTGTTTTGTTTTTTTAAGTGATTGTTAATGTAATTTTAATAATAAAAGGTTTCCAATTTTAATATCGATATCAAAGCTAATACGTTTTTATGTGTCTAAATGTAAGTATTCACTGCTTTTTATTTGTAATTTTAAATTGCGCAGTAAAATTAATCGTGTGTATGTATGTGTGTGTGCATGTATGTACGTAAAACTGTTGGCGCATGTTTTCTCTTTTTTTCGCATCGCAACAGTTGGGCGCGATATAAGCAGACAAGGCGACGCCAAAACAAAACAGAAAGAGGAACAAAATAAGAAAGCAGAAAACTGAGTTTACGATTTCCTTTGCCGTTTGTTTTGTAGCTTGCTTTCATGTATGACAGACTTCCTAACACTTGTGAGCCGAGTCGGTTGTATGAAAAAGTTGGACTGTGCGTGATCGAACGCCCCAACTTGTTGCAGAGCAGAAAGAGAGCGCAGTAAGATTAATTGGCGCGAGCAAAAGAGCGTAAGATTTCTCTGCAACACTGCTAAGATAAAGTAGTACGCACAATTATAAAAAATAATTTTTTTCGTTTTCATTTGTTCAATTGCATTGCAATTTAAGTAAATAATCAGTAGCTGAATTATTTAAGAGCTGCTGTTGCTTGTGGTGGAAAATATATCCGTCTCTGGCGAAAGTTCGCTCTCCACTCGACCAAAGTACGGTTTAAGCTCAACTCCAGCCACATCTTTAATAAAAACTTGCAAAAACAGAGCGCCTATCTGCATATCTCCTCATTTTTATTCATGTTTTTAATGCGCCTAGTACAATTTTAATTACACTGGCAACTACGGCCACCGCAATTATTATTTGAACACAAAACAATGTTGGCGTCAAACTTTGAAATTGAATTTTGCACGCGACAAAATTTCCATTTAATTTTAAGTGTTTTCAATTATTGCTATTATGCATTTTATATTGTTTGCCGTGCGGTGTGTGGGGACAGGCATGTGCATATGCAAATATTTAGTGCGAAAACAAAACAATATCACCAACAATGTGACTCATTTCAATGCACTTTTGCAACATCAATAAATAATTGTGTGGGGCAGTATTATGCAAAAGTTTTCATGTTCGAATTCACCATGAAAATGTCATTATGCGGCCACTTTTTTCGCCAATGCAAAGAAATGGAAATTTACTTTAATAACCCGAGCTAATATTAAATATTCACAATGGAAATAAATGAAATAATATTTACAGCCAACTCAATATACTTATTATTGCAAATATTTGTAATATATGATTACCAATTGCATTAAAATTGCATGCGGATACAAAATAAAGCGCCTTAAAACTAATCCTTTTATGAAAATTGTTAATAAATCTTAACAAAAGAGGGCGAGTGAAAGCCAAATTTTCATTAAATGCCGGCGAAAATGCATACACATGTTTTTCTCGACGCCATATTCTTGTTATTGTTGAGTTTTATTTGCATATTTATGTGTGTGCGTGTGCGTGTGCATGTGTGTGTATGTGTAGGCCGCTTTGTTATTATGCGCAATCGTTTGTCACGTAAATATTAATAATAATTATTAACTACTATTTGCCAACGGTGTACAACAAGAACAACATCCTGTCGCAAATAGACAACGGCACGCACACACAAACACACACACACACACACACACATATTCATGAACTCGATGTTCAGCTCGGCACCTACATGATAATTAGTTTGTCTGCATGCATGTGTAGGCCCCTTTTTATTTTCACAATAACATGCGGCTAGTGCTTAAATGTGTAATAAATTATTAGCAACTTTCACGCGAACAAAAGAAGCGAATAGAAAATCATCAGGCCTGACCCAGATGGGGAAGGGCGTAGTGAAGGACGGGTGCATGCAACACAACTATTAATAGGCTAGGTACCTACAAACATTTGAGAATGAGTCTAGGGAGTCACTATTTCCCTTTTTTTCCTACTAACAACAAGTCCTAGACAACTAGCAACAGAAGAACGACGGTCAGCAGAGAGACTTTGCATTCGACAGCCATTTCGAGCAACAAGACGGGGAGTCTTAATGTATTGATTTCATCAAGGAGCTGAGCTCGACTCCAAATCTTAAAAGATTAAGGTACATTAGGATACAATTCATTTTCCTGGCAAGGCTTTTCTTATGTTAAAAAATAGTTTTCTTTACTTCGTTTTCTGTAAAATAATTTATATTTCGCCATTCTTTTTAATAAAAGCGAGAAATATGTATTCCTCTAAACTCCCTCTGATCCATTTGCATCTATTTTTATTATTATTAGTCTTTAAATTATATGTTTGTTAAAAGAAACACTGTTCTATTTCAAAAAACTCAAATGCATTTGAATTTAGAATAGAAGAAGCATTTAAGATGAACCCTAAAATTATGTTTCTATTTGCAAAGTTCGAACAAAAGTAAAAGCATCTACGCATCTACTTGACACTGAAGACCATCTATAGTTTAATATTAAAATATAATTATTTAATAGTTATTTTTCAAGCATTTCTACAATTTTCAAGCATACCTTTAACAATTACTTTTAATTGCAGTAAGTGACAACATTTTAAAAACTTAATCAAATAATAATTCTATTCTACTATATATACTCTATTAAAATCGGCGTCGATGATGAAGGTCGAATAATGTAGGGAAAATTAATGAATTGCTTTTTAGTTCGAACGTAAAGACGTCAAGGGCATCTGCTTAACATCTTCAGAAGGCCGTTTATCATTTATATTCAAAAACAAATGTGTCACAACAAATTGGATCATTCCATTTGTAGTTTCCATAAATTATCTAAAGCTGCATTAACGCTTCTCTCAGTTCAATTGTATCTGGGAACAAGTCCAATCGAACTGAAGCCATCAACACTGAGCCATAAAATGCGCTTGCAATGAATTTAAATTCTTCACTATCGTAAATCGCGTTCCTAAAGTTTTTATTCCACTTGTTTTAAAATGGCAAATGTGTGAGACTGGACTTGTTTGTGTCTTGGTCTGGCTAGGTGTGCGTGTGTGTGTGTGTGTGTGCGTGTTGGCGAAAATCTCATTTTATTTACCAGCGCACATAAATTTCAAAACCGCACTCACGCTCCCACGCAGACATATACCGAGCACATAAATATTTGAGCATCTAGGAAGTAACACCTTCTGATTTATTCAATAAATCAGACAGGCTACGATGGCAGTAGCAACGCGGCCCCCTCCCCCCATCTTAAGTGTGTGCCACTGATTTAAATTTTATCTACGTCGTGACCATATAACTTCAATATGGCTGTTTATACATACATACTTGTATATGTATGTATATGCCGAGCCATTGCCGTTGTCTGTCACAGAGACTGGCGACACATGTCAGTGAAGCGAAGGCTCGACTCGACTCCTTCGCGCGATTCAAATGGAAAATATGTCACTTAAATGCATTTAACCAACTGTACCTGTGTCGTGTGGGTGTGTGTGTGTGTGAGTGTGTGTATTTGACAGTTATGTGTAGCTTTTTTCCTACTACTTCCAGGCTGGCAGTCGATTTTTCCCAATATATCTATCACTCTATCGGCAGAACTTAAATGACAAAAAATACATCAAACGACATACAATCCTTTCGCGTGACTAAAATTTTCGACTCTTTGTCACTTGGACGTCACCGCATGTGTGGGTGTGTGTGTGTGTGTGTGTGTGTGTGTGTGTGTGTATTTGGGGAGGTGTGTCACGTGTTGTTGTTAGCACATGCCATATGTATGCTCCTTCAATGTGAGTGGGCTGCCCGCTTTGCACGCCTCCATTTTCCGGGCCTTGATAAATGTTGTTAACGTGCTTGCCATTTGTTTTATGAACACAGGCAGTCGGCCAAGGAATGCGACTTTAAACACTAAACATGGGTATGGAATTGAATTTTATGGTATTTAAGGGTTACATTTGAATTTAACAGAGTATAATAAATAAAGACTACTGATCTGAATTAGATTTAGAATAAAAACTTTTGTTTTAAGGCTCTCTAATATAAACAAAATGTTTCCAGATAGGAAGAGAACATTCTTATAAATAGATTGCTAGCAATTGTCCATTAGCTACATATGCACTATATTCTAAATAAACTCATACTTTTAATAAAAACTAACGCCATCGGAATGTGAAACATGTTCTTACAAAACATAAGACAGAAAAAAAGGGCTGATATGAGTTTCTATATCTTAGAAAGCTTTTCTATATATTAATAATTAATTAATTAAAATTAATTACCCGTATATTTAATTTAACAAATCAAAATAAAAAGAAATATTTTCCAATGGGTTATCATTATACTATACTTGTAATTGATCCGATCTAGCCTAGCTGCTGAAAAGTTGTTGCCCAATTTTCAGTCAGAGATAGGGTTAGGTGTAACTTAAGAGCGTTTGATAACCGCTCTATAATAAAATGGGTTAAAAGATAACCAATGTAGCACACTAGGCGAAAAATCCCACCCATTATTTATGGACATTTTGCAGGAAGTTTTCGGCATTTGTTCCAAGATATTATCTTACCAGCATAGCTTTCACTCTAGGATGTTTGCCAACTACCTGAGGGTTTGTAAGACCCCAGTTCTTAGCTTTATTTTCAAACATGCAAGTGTGCTATAAAACATAAATATTGTCTAATATTTAAGCTCTAGAGTGCCAACCAGGCATCATAGAGTAATGGCTTAGCTTGAAAGACGTTTATAAACTAAATAATATTGTACTTAGAGGCAAACTTCGGCCGCACACTTCAGATCTGACTGCCGGCCAAATAAAAAGTGAAATAATAACAGAAAAACACCTGAAAAATCAATAAATTACCGCTCCAAATTGCAATTTAATTCGTATTTAATGACAAAAAACCAAGAACTATAATAAAGCCATAGAAATCATAGCCATTATCAACACTTATGATAACCACTAATTTCGGTTACACCCGCAGGCCGCACTAAAGCCAAACAAATTGTAATTAAATGTCAATTTCCCAGCCAAAAGCACAAAGACATTTCCACAAATTTCTCCACAAGCATGTGTGTGCGGGCATGAGTGTAAGTGTGTGTAAGTGTTTGTAAGTGTGTGTAAGCGTGTGTAAGTGTGTGTAAGTGTGTGTAGCTGCCAAAGCCAACAATATCAAATCCAAATCGTAAACAAAGCGAAACAAAACGCAACGGTGGCACACAAAATCACATTTCGTTTAATGGCATTCAAACAATGACAAATTTGCGACGCTAAAGGCAACGCTTGAGACCAACTACGACGACGGCGACGAGGACGTCAAGGTTGAATGAGGTTTCCATGTGGCTATTAAAATTAAATCAGGTACTCAGACGAATTTCGACGCCCACCACTGTGGTTGGAAGTCCTAATTCAACGGCTAATAATTAAGAAGAAAACAAGCGAAACGACTTTTAACATTTGTAACCAAATATGCACTTATTTTTATAAGTACAAGACTTGAGTTTATTGACAAATGAGAAATTAATTTTTTATAAAAAAGGGAAATACTGTTCCAAATTATAGCGTCTTCATTTATTAAATTGCCAAAGTGTTTTTTTTGCCTAAAAATAAAGAAGTATTGGCAATACTTTATATTTTTTCTCTCCAGCTTACTTTAGTCTTAATTTCGAGTTATATTTCTCTTGCTTTCTAGAATCAGTTAACTAAGCAAGTCGACACAATCCTTATAGGCTTCGCATTGATCTGTAATTTTAATTAAATTGTTATTAAATTAAATTAACAATTAACTGAATTAAATTGTACTTGTAACGCTAGGATAAGTTAGTAAAATAAAAAAGGCATGGAAATAAGTTAAAGGAATCGAATAGTTCAAGATAAGTGAGTAGGAAGGACTTAATAAAGATAAAAGAAAAGAGGAGACTAATTAAGAAAACCAAAGAAAGTAGCCAAAAATAATTAGATCTCCACAGCTGATTCAATGAAGCAATTTCGATTTTACAGTGAAAACTCCCTTAATGGACACCTCTTTTACCCGGACACTTTTTCTAAAACATTCGTTCGGTGTATAAAGTATTTAAGTATCCTCTTAAGCCAAGAGAGTTTTCACTGCATTTGATTTTTCAACTACAAATATTTCCAAATACCAAATTAGTTTGTTTAATTTGTCTAATCAGGCCCACTGTGCATTGGCGGCGTTTAGCGCTTTGCAGCGGCGGGCTGGCACTCAGAACAATGAGCAAACAAACAAATAAAGCAGCAAAAAAAAAAGTAAAATAAAACAGGCTGCCCAGACCCAGACTAATTAGGGATTTGTATGGCATTTGGAGCATTGTTTAGCATACGCGGCGAAGGCACAGACAGGTGGGCAGAGGGCCAGGAGGCGTGAAATGAATGGGATGGGAAGGGAAGGGCAGGGAGAGATGCCAAAGGAATACAAACACAAACACGTTTTGCTGTGCTAAAGATTTTTATCGAGGCGTGTAAATTACGCAGGCCTCCGATTCCGATGCTGACGTTGACATTGTCGCGTCGAGCGCCGCGTGTGCCTGTGTAGGCGATGTGTGTGTGTGTGTGTGTGTGTGGCATAGTTGTACATTAGGTCTGCCCGATAATGGCAGGTTAATAAACGTTTTTGTGTGACATTGACACACACACACACACACTCACAAACTCATTCGCTTGCATATGTGAGCAGACAGACGCGGGCATGGGTTGTTTTTTGCATAGGTAAGTTGTTTTCGTAGCATACTTACAATCGCTTGCCATGTGTGTCTGCGCCTGTGGCTGTGCTTCTGCGGCTAACATCAAGTTGCATGACTGTGCAGTAATGCGTTTGCATAATTTTGAATGTAAATAGCTAATTTAGCGCGTTTTAACAGCTGTTGCTAAATTATCTAAGCGAGCAAATAAAGCATTTGCCAAATTTTCTGTGCACACCAAATATTATAGGGCGTTAAACATTTGCCAAACTTAAATGCTAAGCTTATACATTTTTATAAAAAATATAGCATTTTTTGTTGAATAATTTAATTTTAAAACATATTTAAAGATATGTGCTCAGGAATCAAATGCAACTGCAAGCATGCTGTTAATATTAGTTAATAAAAAAAAGACTTAAAGGCAGGCGATGAAGAAATTAAATTAAAAAAATGTAGACTTTTTGTTGAATAATTTAATTTTATAACATATTTAAAGATATGTTGCTCAGGAATCAAATGCAAACTTAAATGCTAAACTTATTACTTATTAAAAATATGGAATATTTTGTTGAATAATTCAATTTTAAAACATAAGTATCAACTGCAGACATGCTGTTAATGATAGTTAATAAAAAAAAAGTTAAATACCGGCGATGAAGAAATGAAATTAAAAAAATATTGATTTTTTGCTGAATATTTGAATTTTAAAACATATTTAGAGATATGTTGCTCAGGAATTAAATGCAACTGCAGACATGCTGTTGATAATAGTTAATAAAAAAAAGTTGAAGACAGGCGATGAATAAATGAAATTAGCCACGTTTTTTCTTAAGGATTTCATTTCTTGTGAATTATCTGTTATCGGCGCTCCTTCCATGCATTTGTGAAACAAAGGCAGACATTTAATAAAAGGGAAATGCCATTGAAATGCAGCAATAGAAATGATGTTCTTCCTCAATTCCTTTTTATTAACTTATCGCGGTAGTTTTCTTGAGGCATACAAGCAGCTCTGAATAATTATAATGACAAAAAATGGTCCACTGAACAATTTGAAGTATTCGGTTGGACTGCTGAAGCAGGACATGCCATTTAAGTCTGCAATTTGCACCCGCAAGCCTGAATTTTGGCGTCCACTCGCATTTTGTCAAACTAACACAACATTTTCCGGTGCATGATTTTGGGTGTTTTGCCGCAAATACCCGAAGCTTATTTGAAACAGGAAGGCGGGTGAGAGCGTGGGGTGACTTTAGAAGCGCACACAAAATGCGCCACACACACACACACACACACACACTCACACACCAAATTGTTTCCTGTTATTATGCAAATTTTTAGCATGGTACTAAAATGCGGCATTAGATGGTCAGTGGCCGACAAGTACGAGCATGTAGGGCAGCAAAAAATGTTTAAACAACACTGTGGCACTTGCCCAAGTTGAACCCTTCCAGCATGCTCTTGAGTTGTACTATTTTTTCAAAATATGCTGCAACACCTTTCGATTTTTATTTACCTCTCTTGCAGGTCACATACATTTTTTCAGGCAATCAATCATCAGTTTTTTCTTCAAGTCGAGGTAGAACATTTATGCTTAAATGTCGCTTCAATGCTCTTTGCACAGAGTGCTTTCACATTTATTGCTTTTACTTAAACTGTTGGCAGATATTTTTGCTCGCTTTATGGCCATTTTAGCAGCCTTCACTGTACACTTAAATGGCTAGAAATGGCTATGAAATGCTTGAAAATAGTTTTTGGCGCGCGACAAGCATTCACAATTGACCTTACCAACAATTAAGCCGCTTAGGCTCAAACCCACACCCAAACAGACTCGCCACACTGCCAAAAAGGGACCACAAAACAAAATCGAGACAGAGAGAGAGAGAGAGAGAGAGAGAGAGAGAGAAAGGGGGGAAAAATGGTGACCAGCGCATGAATTGACAAAAAATGGCCAAACTTCCGGCTGTTACAGCTGCAGTTTGTCAAACGCCCGAAAAGCTTCAATTTGTTTTCGTTGTACGCTTTTAGCGCGCAGATTTCTAGATTTTCCGATTTTCAAGCACGTCGCTCGGCATTTTCATGCATTTTATGTAACAGTGTGCTCTAACAAGCGATCGGCATGCGGAAGAAGAAATAAAAATATGAGCAGGAGTTGGAGTTGTGGGGAAAAGAGAAGGAACCTGCATCGAATTGCAAATTCAATAATAGTTGGAGGATTTCTGTTATGATTTTTGTGCGCCCCAGCATTTTATTCATATTTCTATATGCTATTTGCTATTTGGTATTGATTTGCCATCCGGTTTCCAGCTCTGCAGTTTTCAGTTTTAAGTGTGCCAAGTGAAGTCAAGTCCCACCTTCGGAGCTTCCCAGCTGGAGGAATGGAAGCCCCCATTGTGTCGCCTGCCAGCCAGCCAGCCAGCCAGCTTGCCAGTCGAATTTTCGATTGCGATTGCGGTTTGTTTTGATTTTGGGTTACGCTTTCTATTCAGCGCCTCTTCGGCACACTGCTGTGTCTAGGAGGCGCACAGAGACGCCCACTGTGTGAGTGTGTGTGTGTGTGTGTGTGTGTGTGTGTGTGTATGTGTGTGTGTGTGTGTGTGTGTGTGTGTGTGTGTGTGTGTGTGTGTGTGTGTGTGTGTGTGTGTGTGTGTGTGTGTGTGAATATATGCAACATCGTGGCACGTCTCGAGTGTGTCAGGGCATGTGCAAATGTTTTGCAATCGAGCTGTAATTGGTTTGATAATATATTCGATTGATTTTTTGCTTCTCTTCCAATTCCTTTACCCTCAACGCATATTGAGCTTCAATTAAAAGTGGGCAATACAAATCTGAATAACGGAGCATACAGTGAGGCAACATCGCAGGTGCCCCCTTATTGGCATTTTATATAAGTAGTTGTTGAGGTGTCGTTGGCTTGCTAACTACTCGTATATTGCAGTGCGTTTGCAAATTAAGGAAGAGATCAGAACTGTGTCGAAATAGGACTTTTTCAGAATATTGAAACCTTCTTAGCTTCCCCTTATGGAACGATTTAGGAGTACCTACGTATTTGAAAGATTCTGATATGTTAGATCTAAATCCGTCCATTCATACAGACATCGTAAAAACAAACTTCCAGACTAGCATGCCACTAAACTAATATACCCTTCC